>NW_026442100.1:0-5197500 GCF_026898425.1 Galleria mellonella | reverse complement strand
TATTATATATATACTTTTCACACGTTACGATCAATAGGAGCAGAGCAGTGAAGGGAAATGTTGGGAAAACGGGAGAAGTTACTCCATTTCTAAGCTTCCTTCGCGTGTGCATCCTTAATGGCCACTTTTTAAAATGTAAAAATGTCCACCCGTGCGACGCCGGGACGGGCCGCTACTATATAATAATACAGAACTTACCCATAGACAAGTGACTCCCACGTTCCATAATGTATAGTGCCACTTTTTCTTGCTTCGTTGCGATACTCTGGAGGTATATATGTGGTCAGATACGACTCGACAGAGTTCAATGTACCTGGGACGGACAAATGTAATACTAAATGAGCGTGTTGAGTCTCCCGACATCCGAGATCCGAGAGACAATCCGAGAAATAGGTATTGGCGACCCGCACGCATGCTAAAGGTAAAGGAGTTAAAGGGCCGCCTGAAAATCAGCGCTATATAAGTACATCTCGCTGGAGTTGTACATATATAGCAACAGCTGAGGCGGCTCCAGCAACCAGCAACATTAATTGTTCTTTTTTTCTTTTTGTTGTTTTAATATTTATTTTCTTAGTAATGGTATATATATATATCTTATATATAAAATTCTCGTGTCACGGTGTGTGTTACCAAACTCCTCCGAAACGGCTTTATTGATTTTTATGAAATGTTGTGTGCATATTGGGTAGGTCTGAGAATCGGCCAACATCTATTTTTCATACCCCTCAATGATAAGGGTGACCCACCCCTAAATATTTTGTTTTATATTCCGACAATTTTTTTTATTTTTATTTTACTATGATTTAGCATTGAAAAATACATACAACTTCAAATTTTCACGCTTTTACGGTCAACCCCTGTTTTTTAATCGCGATTTTTATATTACGCAATAAGTGGTAAAACAACGTTTACGGGGTCAGCTAGTATATACATATATGTTTTACTGAAGATTCTAAGTAACTAGTATTTTGAAATACACTATCGGAAGCTAACGCGATGAAAAATTTGCAGGTAAATAGCAGGTAGAGATATATAGATAGGTATAACAAGCTGTGTGGTCCCTGCATAGAATAGGCTTCCTTTCCCGTGGGTGTCGTAAGAGGCGGCTAAGGGAGGGCGAGGGATGGGCAGCAGCGTCCCTTTTAAAACTAACTAAAACCTAACTGCGGCTGCCAATCCGCTTGCCAAGCGTGACAACTACTGGCAAAACCCCCCCAAGGGAAGGCTTATGTTCAGCAGTGGACAGTTAAAGATGATGATGATGATGATAACCCCTTGACTAGAGGGGGAAGGGATTGTTAGTAATGCGGACTACAAATCCCATTGCTAGCAATATACCCTGTCAGGTCGACCTCCACGTGGTCCTCCTGAAAACATTCGTGCTGATTCCCAGATGTATTCATCACTATGGGCTAGCTGACCTGTTTTTTCATCCTCACCTATCATCCTTCACTGGTGCCCCGCCAGTGTATACCGTTAGCGAGAGCGGGGTTACCATTTCATTTTCACCCATTAAAAAAAACCGACTAGATGGAGCGACGACCTCAAATGCATTGCAATGAGTCTATAAATACAGGTGGCTCGGGCTACCTCACGGTAGAAACACGAATGGAACAGAGGTACCCAAGCAAACGACTTTTGTACAAAGTCTCTGGTAACGTTAAAATTTGCAAGAAACATTGTTAATAAGATATTGCATTTGTCAAGTTTACAAAATATCCATTATATTTCGCCGCACTAAATGCGCCGAAAATGCCGCATGCGGCTCACCTGATGGTAAGTGACTACCGCCGCTCATGATCAACCACAACACTAAAGGCCTTGCAGGTGTGCTGCCGGCCTTTTAAAAAGGAATATGCTCTTCTCTTGAAAGTTATGTTGTCGTATCGGTTCGGAAATACTGCTGCTGGAAGTTGATTCCAAAGAGTGGTTGTGCGTGGGAGAAGGTGTCTTGAAAAACGCACGGTGGAGGACCGCCACTCGTCCAGATGGTTGGGATGAAATTTTAGTTTATGGCGGGTTAAGATAGTTGAAGCGTTACCATACTCCGAGGCGCTTTGCTTACCTTCCCAGTTCTGCTGCAGGAACACGACGCCCATGTCGTTGGGGACGCTGTCGAAGCCGCAAGCGCTCACCACATACACGCCCGCTTCGCGGGCCTGCGCGTCGTACACCAGCTGCATCGTCTCCATGAACTGGCCATCGAGAGGACATTATTGATCACTAGAGGAACTTATCTATACTTATATCAAAACTGTAGAGGTCGAATGTCTATACATAGGAAGAAAAAAACGCTAAAAACCGAGTCAAGGGGATGTTAGAAATAAAATAGAACACATACAGATTTTTTCGAATTTTTTATTTCTTTGTTTGTTTGTACGTACTAATCTCCGAAGCTATTCGATTGATTTAAATGAAATTTTGCATGGTGGTACCTTACATCCCCGTTCAACATTTTAGATACTTTTAATCAAGGAAAATTGAAGAGTTTTTTTTTATACAACTTAGAATGGCAAACAAGCTGACGGCCCACCTGATGAAAAGTGGTAACCGTCGCCTATATACATGAGCAGTACCATAGAGATCATTATGTGCAAAATGTTATTCCTCTGTACCCTGTAAATTCACGCCATATCCCACCCTTCAAACCGAAACACAGCCATGCAAACACAACTGCTTCATGGTTGTAACACGAATGGGACAGAGGTACCCAAGCAATCGACTTTTGTATAAAGTCTCTCTCTGGTAAGATAGTTAAAAAATTATAGTAACTTACACAGCTTAATACATAACCTACTTAAGTCATTTTGATCTAAGGCAAAGAAAACGACACGTCATTTTTTTATTTTGCTCCCGTATTCCCAGACATAATTAATAAAGGTGTTATTTCTCGTATCCTGTAAATTGTTTTATCTATGGTTTGTAGGACAACTCAAGTTAGTCAGTAAGGGGAGAAAGAGATTGTTAGCAATGAAGTTTGACAGCCCCATTGCTAGCAATATGCCCTGTTAGGTCGACCTCCACGTAGTTCCCCCTGGAAACCAGCGCGAACAATTCTTGTTGAATTCGTCACGATGGGCTAACTGACCTGCTTCATCCTAACCTATCATCCCTCACTGGTGCCCCGCCGGTGTATACCGATAGCGCGGGTGGGGTTACCATTCCATTATCACCCAATAAAAAAAAAAAACTAGTCTTGAATGTCTGATGCTGGCTGTAACATTGATAATCACCTGAGGCTCGCCGCTGACGTCCACGTAGTGGGTCTTGGCTTCGATGGCAGCGCGTACCACCGGCTCTCCATAGAGGCGGTACGGGCCACAGCAGTTCACCAGCACCTTCGTCTGCGAGCACATCTCCTTCAGCGATTTGTCATCTTTAATGTCGGCTACAATCAACTTCACGTTGGTCAGGTCACGATCTGCAAGATTATTGTATACAAGGTATAACGTCGGGGGGAAAAGAGATTGTTAGTAATGGAGACTAAGAACCCTATTGCTAGTAATATACCCAACCAGGTCGACCTCCTCGCGGTTCCCCCTGGAAACTATCATGGTTAATTCCTGATGAATTCATCATGATGGGCTAACCGGCCTGTTTTCATTCTCATCTATCACCCTTCATTGGTGCTCCGCCAGCGTATCCCGTTAGCGCAGGCGGGGTTACCATACCATTTTTACCCATAAAAAAAAGGTATAATAAAAATAATAATAAATCTTTATTTTCAGGTATATACACGTCACATCGAGCATTGTATGCGTCTGCTTATGTTAACACACACCTTTGTAGCGGCGATTGTTAGTGGTGGGGACTAGCAGCCCCATAACCAGCCATATATTCTGTTAGATTGATCTCTACTCCACCTCCACCATTTTTTTGCAATAGCTTTACGGGTAAATATTAGTGAGAGCTCATGATAAATATTACTGGAGAATTTTTAACATTTTATTTCAATAATGACTTGGGATGGTCGTGAAAATTGACTATATTAAGTCGCTGTTGTTTTTTCAAAGTAAATCTTAATTAAAAACAATTTTTTTTTTATACAACTCAGAATGGCAAACAAGCTGACGGCCGACTTAAGAGAAAATGGTAACCGTCGCCTATAGATATGACCAGTACTATGGACATAACAGAATATACTGTTTCGCCCATGATACCACCCATGCGTTGGCATTCCTGAGGACTCAGGTGTTATTCCTATGTACCCTGTAAATTCACGCCATATCCCACCCTTGAAACCGAAACACAGCCATGCAAACACAACTGCTTTACGGTTGAAACACGAATGGGACAGAGGTGGCCAAGCAAACTACTTTTGTACAAAGTCTCCCTCTGGTTAATATCCCAATTCATCTCATAATTACATCTAGACAAACCTCTAAATACCGATCAACAAACATACTTATAATCGAATCGATTTAAATAATCCATTCAATTAAAAAACGTCAACAGTTCTACGTAGATTTGCTAATGTTAATGCTATGTTGGAAACGGGAAAAGGTAAATACATAACAAGCACATTTATAGCAATACAAAAATAACCACAAATGTTCGCATGCGCATGACGGAACACGATATTATGTGTACGATAAGACGGTACTTGTAGTTAACGGGATCGAAGTACTAACAGTGGCTGATTATAGTTTTTTTTTTTTTTAATGAACGATAATGAAATAGCAAACCCGCCTGCGTTAACGGTATACACTGGGGGGAAAGGGATTGTTAGTAATGGAGACTGAGAATCCCATTGCTAGCAATATACCCAACCAGGTCGAGCTCCTCGCGGTTCCCCCTGGAAACTATCATGGTTAATTCCTGATGAATTCATCATGACGGGCTAACTGGCCTGTTTTCATTCTCATCTATCACCCTTCACTGGTGCTCCGCCAGCGTATCCCGTTAGCGCAGGCGGGGTTACCATACCATTTTCACCCATCAAAAAAAAAAAAAGGTATACACTGGCGGGGCACCAGTGAGAGATGATAAGTGAAAATGAGAAAGCAGATCAGTTAGCCCCTCGTGATGAATACACCTGGAATTTAGCACGATGGTTTTACAGGAGGGACCACGTGGACGTCGACCCTATGGGGCATATTGCTAGCAATGGGACTGATAGTCCGCATTACCAACAATCCCCCCCCCCCCCACCCACCAGGCTATCTTACAATTTATGATAGATAGATTACGACAATAATTAGAACAGCTATAGACATACGGAAAATATAAATATTACATGGGGACACTTAAAACAATTTTAATTAATAATGGTTAAATCGTCTAAAAGTCACATCACCAAAGGGAGACTTTATACAAAAGTCGTTTGCTTAAGCACCTCTGTCCCATTCGTGTTTCAACCGTGAAGCAGTTGTGTTTACATGGCTGTGTTTCGGTCTGAACAGTGGGATATGACAGTGAATTTACAGGGTACAGAGGAATAACACCTGAGTCCTCAGGAATGACAACGCATGGGGGGTATCATAGGCGACACAGTATACTCTGTTATGTCCATGATACTGCTCATGACTATAGGCGACGGTTACCACTTTCGATCAGGTGGGACGTCAGCTTGTTAGCCATTCTAAGTTGTATACAAAAAAAATCATAATGCTAAATCATGTAGGTACAAATGTACAATTGTGAAATAAACTTTCCGTTGATATCCAAAAAGAGATTCTATCGATACCTTCAAAAGATTAAAATCACGATATCTTTCCAACGTCGCTTAATAATTACCTTTATCATTATTATTTATAAGATTGTCATTATTGCGTAAGTACTCATTTATTTAATGCGTATATATTGTACATTTAACATATACGAGGTTTGTCCGGAAAGTACGTATAAAAGTTTTTTAAAAATTTTATTTTACAATTATTCAGGTAAATCAATTTTATCCCCTTCAAAGTACTCCCCCTGTGACATAATGCACTTGTGCCAACGCCGTTTCCACTGTGAGAAGGCTCCTTGAAAGTCCTCTGGTTGTAGGTTTCTCAGCTGCCCCGTCGTAGCTTTTTTTATCTCATTTATGTCCCCCAAATGCCGCCCCCGAAGTACCAATTTGGTTTTTGGGAACAAGAAGAAGTCACACGGGGCCAAATCCGGCGAATAGGGGGGTGTTCGGTCACCGTAATGGAATTTTTACTCAAAAACTCACGGAACGATCTTGGCGCAAATTTTTTTCATTTGAAGTTCGTTTCTTAGAATTTCGTGGACCACGGTTTTGCCCAAATTAAGCTCTTCAGCCACCTGTCTGACCGTTAAACGACGGTCCCCATTAACACAAGTTCGAATTCTTTCCACGTTTTCGTCGGAATGTGAAGTGGAAGGACGTCCTGAACGTGGGTCATCTTGAACGCTTTCTCGGCCCTCTCTGAATCTTTTTAGCCACTTGTGGACGGTTGGTTCCTTCACAGCATCATCCCCATAAACTGTTCTGAGATCGGCAAAAATTTCACGGCCATTCTTGCCGAGTTTCGAGAGAAACTTGATTACGACGCGCTGCTCTTCAACGGAAGCGGGCTCCATGCCGACGGGGTTTCGTTAAGAGGTAACTTCACAGATGGCGTGACAAGCCAGTTCGCACCGCACGGCGGTCAGACCAGAACTGAAGCATTGTTAGGGACATAAGGAAGGGGTCCTGCGCTTACCTGGCCTCCCCACTCCTCTTTCTCGCATTCCAGAACACTTTTATACGAACTTTCCGGACAGACCTCGTATATGTATATGTTGCAGTCAAAACACTTACCCAGTCAAAAGTACTATTGACTAGCAAAATCAGTCAAAAGTACTTTTGACGGACTTAACAGAGTATACTGTTTCGCCCATGATACCCCCCATGCGTTGCCATTCCTGAGGACTCAGGTGTTATTCCTCTGTACCCTGTAAATTCACGCCATATCCCACCGTTCAGACCGAAACACAGCCATGTAAACACAACTGCTTCACGGTTGAAACACGAATGGGACAGAGGTGCCCAAGCAAACTTTTGTACAAAGTCTCCCTCTGGCAAATATCCTAATTCATCTCATGATTACATCTAGCAAATCTAGACTAAATCTGAACTAGCAAAATCAGTCAAAACTACTTTTGACCGTATGCTTTAGTCAATAATACTGTTAACTAAAATAACAGTTAAACGTACCTAACCTAACCAAACCGGGGGGGAAAGGAATTGTTAGTAATGGAGACTGAGAATCCCATTGCTAGCAATATACCCAACCAGGTCAACCTCCTCGCGGTTCTCCCTGGAAACTATCATGGTTAATTCCTAATGAATTTGTAATGATGGGCTAACTAGCCTGTTTTCATTCTCATCTATCACCCTTCACTGGTGCTCCGCCAGCGTATCCCGTTAGTGCAGGCGGAGATACCATTCCATTTTTCACACATCAAAAAAAAACCTAACCGCAAATTTGCAGTCAAAACCACTTTAGACCAACTCTTTTTGCTAGTCAATAGTACTTTTGACTGGTTACGAGTTTTGACTGGAACATATATATTCTTATTTACGTAGGTTTATTTTTATATGTATGTATGGTATACATACATATATAAAAATATAAACCTAACTAAAGTAGCCATGTAGGTCCTGACATAGAATAAGCCCTTTCTTCCTTTCCAATGGGTGTCGTAAAAGAAGGGAACTAGATGGTCGGGGGGGAAAGGGATTGTTAGTAATGGGGTCAAACAGCCCTATTACTAGCAATATACCCTGTTAAGTCGACCTCCACGTGGTTCCCCCTGGAAACCATCGTGACTAATTCTAGTTTAATTCGTCAGGATGGGCCAACCGACCTACTTTCATCCTCATCAGTCATCTATCACTGGTACCCCGCCAGTGTATACCAATAGCGCAGATGGGTTACCATACCATTATCACCCATTAAAAAAAAAAAAAACTAGATGGTCGACAGATAGGTAGCAGCGTCCCTCTTAAAACATCAGATCGGATACAAATATTCAAATATTACGACATTTACATGCTTATGTATGATGACACAGAAACATTGATAGAAAGTTGTTCTAAAAAAAAAAAAAACAAAATATTGAATTTCTAATAGAGTATTGTTGAGCTGTATTTATTTCCTCCATGTTGCATTATGTATCACTACATAGTATAAAACAAAGTCACTTCCCGCTGTCTGTCCGTCCGTATGTATGTTTAAATCTTTATAACTACGCAACGGGTCTTCCATGAAATGAAATCCCAAAATTTCGGACTCAATTTAGTGTCTTTGTTTATACCAAAATCGGACCAATAAATGGATTTTAACATTTCGTTCGTCATACATCCTATCATAAAAGTCCAAAGGAACAATATTTTAACATTTTTAATATTTCCAAACGGCATGTATTATGTAATTTTAACATGAAATTTGTGTTTCGTTTGGCTCCGAAATTTCGGAAAACATTTTATGGTAGGCCCTTAGATTTTGATGCGATATTTTTTAATAGATAGGGTGATTCAAGAGGAAGGTTTGTATGTATAAAACATACATAACATAGTAAGAGAAACACTGATAATTTTAGAGGTGTCGTAAATAAACATGCATGGGGGGTATTATGGGCGAAACAGTATACTCTGTTATGTCCATGGTACTGCTTACGTCTATAGGCGACGGTTATCACTTTCCATCAGGTGGGCTGTTAGCTTGTTTGCCATTCTAAGTTGTATAAAAAAAAACACACAAATTTGTGTACGCTTATATTGCAAACGCTGGTTGAACCCTACGAGATAGAACAAAATAGTGTACTACCTTAAGATCTACAAAAAAAAAGTTCGCGATGGTGTGTCTATCTCTTAGGAATAATTGTGGGTTCAGTGTCCGTACGAAGCCGGGGCGGGTCGCTAGTGTATCTATAAACAAGTTCACAATGTCGTCAACACTGGAAGATATAACTTTAACCGCTTACCATCAGGTGGGCCGTATGCTTGTTTGCCACCTCAGTGGTATAAAAAAAAAAAAAGATAGACAAATATTATTACCAGAAGTTCTACAACGTTCCATATTAGTCATCAATCGATTATAACCATTAAATTATAATAGTATTCTTTTTTTTTTTTTTAAATTTATTCATGACCATGGATACAAGTCCTTCAGTCGATAATAGTATTCAATCTTCGAGTGTTGCCAGTCGCACACATATGGTATTAATGGTAGCGGAATTAAACAAAATAATTATAAAAAAAAAACTACTAAATTTCGTTCAAATCTGTTATGTATTGGTTATTTTATTTATTTGGCGCACATAACATAAGTTTACAAATACAAACTTAAACTATAATATGCAAATATATTAATATATTTTACTTTAAAATATGTTTCTGTAATGTGGGTACTTCACAATTTTGTATGTAGGTAGGTGAAATTTTGACAGCATATAAAAAGAGATATACAATTGAGTACGGACGTGTTTTATTTATTACAGTTTCATACAAATATAGAGGGTAAAAGATAAATAAAGCAGTTTGCTTTTTAATATCAACATGGATATATTATTTAGTGGCGTGAGTTATTGAAAAACAAAAAAATTACTTACGAGGTCATGCTACAAATAGAAAGCGTACTAATAGTTATTAGAGGGGGGAAGGGATTGTTAGTAATGCGTACTACCAGCCGCATTGCTAGCAATATACCCTATGAGGTCGACCTCCACGTGGTCCCCTGGAATCCATCGTGTTAAATCCTAGGTGTAGTCATCACGATGAACTAACTGCTTTTTCATTCTCACCTGGCTGGCACCTATCACTGCTGCCCCGCCAGTGTATATCGTTAGGGCGAACAGGGTTGCCATTTAATTATCATCCATTTAAAAAAAAAACACCTATTCGATATTCTGAGTGTATAACACCATTCACACTAGTGATGAAAGAGGAAGGGACAATAAGGATGTGTGGCAATTATCGTGTGAATGTCGCTACAGTAACAGACACGCCCTTCCAACGACAAATGAAACGATTGTAAGGTTGAATGCGGGTAGAATTTTCAAACCTTTAAAAAAAATAAAAGATACTTGAAAGCCAAAATATAAAGTGGCAAGAAAAGTTATGTAACGTCTTATATTATTTAAGAAAATAACAGAATCGGGGGGGAAAGGGATTGCTAGCGATGGAGTTTGACAGCCCCATTGCTAGCAATATGCCCTATTACGTCGAACACCACGTGGTTCCCCCTGGAAACCATCGTGAACAATTCTTGTTGAATTCGTCACGATGGGCTAACTGACCTGCTTCATTCTCACCTATCATCCCTCACTGGTGCCCCGCCGGTGTATATCGATAGCGCGGGTGGGGTTACCATTCCATTAACATCAATTGAAAAAAAAACATAAACATTCTCTCTTTTGTACCACACTTTATTTTTGTCAATAAAGTTGTTTAAATAAAATGAATGAGCATCTTTTTTTTATATTTTACAATATGATAACGTAATGACCTTTTGACCCGTACATAGGTAACACTACTGGTCGATTCACCGCAAACCCGTATGTGTGGGTCGGTGCTGTGCCTTTGCTTTACATTGCTGGTCAGCACTGCTAGGTATCGATCGCTATCGGTATACACTGGCGGGGCACCAGTGAGGGATGATTGGTGAAGGTGAAAAGGCAGATCAGTTGCCCCATCGTGACGAAATTGACGATAAATTAGTAACGATGGTGTCCAGGGGGAACTGCATGGAGGTCGACCTGATAAGGTATATTGATAACAATGGGAACTAACCTTGCCATTACTAACAATCCCTTCCCCCCCCCTTAATTTATATTATTTATCACTAGAAAGTCAGACGAAAATTTTAATTAGCACAGTAATTAGTATAGGCTAGATAACTCATCACCTTTCGGGTCAAGGTAATTATATGATAAATAGACGCAACCTATAAACTTATAATTAGCAATATGGTTTTAATTGGGGGGAAAAGGATTGTTAGCAATGGAGTTTGACAGCACCATTGCTAGCAATATGCCCTATTAGGTCGACCTCCACATGGTTCCCCCTGGAAACCATCGTGAACAATTCTTGTTGAATTCGTCACGATGGGCCAACTGACCTGCTTTATCCTCACGTATCATTCTTCACTGGTGCTCCGCCAACGTATCCCGATAGCGCAGGCGGGGTTACCATTCCATTATCACCCATTAAGAAAAAAAATGGTTTTAATTACCTGTTATCTTGGTGAGATCTTTAATTAACGCCTCCAGTTTATCCTGCGAGCGGCCAGCCACCCCCCACGAGAGGGTATCATAGTCCTTACCGCCGCGGGCCACCTCCTCCGCAGCCTTCCTTCCCGTGAAGCCAGTCGCACCAAAGATCACCAGGTCCAATCGTGACATCTGCGAAATTGATTACTGTCATTCAAGTATATACTCCTATTTTTTCTAACACGGAAAGCAATGCAAACAAGCTTTTTTTTCATACAACTTAAAATGGCAAACAAGCTGACGACCCACCTGATGGAAAGTGGTAACCGTCGCCTATAGACATGAGCAGTACCATGGACATAACAGAGTATACTGTTTTGCCCATGAAACCCCCTATCCGTTGCCATTCCTGAGGACTCAGATGTTATTCCTCTGTACCCTGTAAATTTACGCCATATCCCACCCTTCAAACCGAAACACAGCCATGCAAACACAACTGCTTCACGGTTGAAACACGAATGGGACAGAGGTACCCAAGTAAACGACTTTTGTACAGTCTGGTGATGGCTCACCTGATGGAAAGTAGCAATCACCACCTATGATATGAACATCTCAGAATATCATCACACACACACACACACACACACATCATCCATGTCCCTCATTACTATTCCTCTCTACTTTCAATGAGATGAAAAGGAAATGATAACCCTGTCTGTGCTATTGGTAAATGATGATGGCAAAATATCAGTGAAAGCTATAAGGCAAAGTAAGGTCATTTGGTAAATTGTAACCAATTCATCAGGAATTAACCATAATGATTTCCAGGAGGGACAGCAGAAGTCAACCTGATGAATTGATCATGATGGGCTAACTGGCCTGTTTTTATTCTCATCTATCACCCTTCACTGGTGCTCCGCCAGCGTATCCCGTTAGCGCAGGCAGGGCTACCATACCATTTTCACCCATCAAAAAAAAACCTACTAGGATATACTTTTAATAGTGGGGTGGTTAGTCCCCATTGCTATGGAGGGTGGGGGGGAGGGATTGTTAGCAATGTGGCTTACCAGTTCCATAGCTAACAATATACCCTAACAGGTCGACCTCCCCATGGTCCCTTGAAAACCATTGTGCTAAATTCCAAGTATATTCATCATGATGGGCTAACTGACCTGTCTTCTCAAATATCACTACTTACTGGTGCCCTGTCAGGGTACACCGTTAACACAGGCGTGGGTTACCATTCCATTATCATCCATTAAAAAAATAAGTCCCCATTGATAACAATCTCTGTCCCCAGGATTACGATATTATGCCTCCATATCCTGTAATTCACACCTTGTTTATAATATCTCATTCTTCAAACTGAAAAACAGCCATATAAATACAGCTACTTCACAGCTGAATTATGGATCGGACAGAAGTACTCATACAAACAACTTTTGTATGAGTACTACCTTCTGATAAATTTATTTAGAATTTTACTATTAGCTAATATAAGATGTATATGTTGGGGCCAGCACTGTACAGCTTATATACAAATGATTTACCCATAGAAGTTCAAATCGGTGATGATATTGCATTATAATAAATAATTGAATAAAAATTAAATTGAAAATTTAAAGAAATAAATTCAGTGGGTAGGACAATTTTTTTTTAACTGTTGAGCGGTAGTTTAATTTTTTAAGGCGTCATTACCACATTCAAAGGACACTTCAAGGGTGCATTGTCCATATAGATTGACAAATAGCCGTAGGTAACAAATCTGTATAAATGCAATTATTAGAATATTCTGGATCATGGCGAAATAACACATACCAGACTATTTGCCATTCAATAATTTACAAAATCAACTTAGCTGAGTCATAACGGTAATGAATTTGGTTTATAGTGATTTGCCGGTAATTCACTATAAATAAATTCATTAGCGATTTGAAATTCGAAAAATGCAACGCAATTTTGATATGCACCCAATATATATTTTTCTTTCCTTCATCAATCACAAAAAAAAATATACAGCTAAAACTTACGTTTTTGATGATACAAATATTTCCGTATGGTATGATTCAATGGGTTACTTATTACCTACAAAATTCCAAATAAATACAATAAAACTTTTAAGGACACCTTTCAAAATGATGCGGTAAATTTATACTGATGATTTCATTTGATGACCACAAACTGAGCAGAACAATGTTGCCGTTCTACAAAATTAAAAGTTCCTAGATAATCTCAAAAAAAAACCGTCAGTTATGGGAAAAAATAACTTATGGAAATCCGATAAATCACCAGGTCTTACTTAATATGTAATATCGCATAAATCTGATATGATTTTATAGTCATTTGAGGATAATAAATACCTTTTTACTCTCCTAAATCGAAAAATACATAATAATAATTTTACAAAATTGTTGTATAATAAAAAGTAAAATAAATAGAATATATTTATTGAAGAAACTCCGTGACAAAACAAGACAGTAATCCTTAATCTTTACATAAATAAAACCAAAAACTTTAGAAAAATATTTAAGACAATTATGGATTTCGAATCGTTGAAGTGTTTTTCTGCATCTATCAGTTAAGTGGTCCACGTAGTGAGTTGAGTTATATTCAGCAATATATAGGGTTATCATTCAGCTCTTGAACTATATTTACAAATTTTCAGTGCTGCCAGAAAGAAAGTCAGTTATAGCAAGATGCAGTCATAAACCTAATTGTGGTGAGGTAGCGATGCGCGACGTCAAAAAGTTATACGGCCGTATAACCCTTTTTTGTCGAGGGGAAATACTTCATACAGACCCACATACCTCGGGGGAGATATATGGGTACTTCCGGGCTCTTACCAGCTAAAACCCCCCGGTGTTCCTCGTCTACCTATTGCCGAAGCCGCGGGGAACCCGCTTAAAGTCATCCGAGACGGCTGTATAACCCTAACAAATTCAGATGCTATTTATTGGCAACCATATGATTTACAGTTTTTATTTTATCTTTCTATGTAATTCCTTGTTTTAAGAGTTTACCCGATTGTTAGAATGTTATAATTTTTTAATGGTAAGAGTGTTGCCAAGTTAAAAGTAGAAAAAATAACCAATATTTGGTAAAAGCAAGTTTTTTTATACAACTTAGAATGGCAAACAAGCTGACGGCCCACCTGATGGAAAGTAGTAACCGTCGCCTATAGATATGAGCAGTATCATGGATATAACAGAGTATACTGTTTCGCCAATGATACCCCGCATGCGTGGCCATTCCTTAGGAACTCAAATGTTATTCCTCTGTATCCTGTAAATTCACGCCATATCCCACCCTTCAAACCAAAACATAGCCATGCAAACACAACTGCTTTACCATTGAAATACGAATGGGACAGAGATACGACTTTTGTACAAAGTCTCCCTTTGGTTAAATACAGTTTTAATAAGAAATTGCGACTGTATTACAAAATTGATATTTCAGTACCCAGTGGCGTTCTTTTTTTCTTCGTCGTCGTATTCAATTCTAGCAACAGATTCAGAAAAAAGCCTTATTTGAAATTAGTTACTTATTAGTTAAATAATTTAAATATGGAAATTAGTATATAATTAATTTAGTAATCGATATATAAAATTAGTAATTAGGTACTAATTAGTCGAAAAACTAATTTTCGGATTCGTGCATCGCTATGGGTAGGTGCCAGCTCGTTACACCGATATCAGTACCTAAGCCTTCCTATTGGTTGCCACGTGTAGCATAATTCGCGCCTTTTCGCTTGTTCATGCGCGGTACCTATTTTACCGAATGTGTGCTCGGCGCGACTGCGCCGCGCTTATCGACTCAGTTTTACCTCCGTATCGTCCGCGTATGCGTATGCATCCATATGTATACTGTTCCCGCGTTCT
Source organism: Galleria mellonella (assembly GCF_026898425.1). NCBI lineage: Eukaryota > Metazoa > Arthropoda > Insecta > Lepidoptera > Pyralidae > Galleria > Galleria mellonella. Next base: position 5,182,480 of record NW_026442100.1, on the reverse strand, counting down.
CAGCCGTTTATTGATACCTATATAATTCGTACCAGGGGAAGGAATTGTTAATAATGCTGAGGAAGTCCCCATTGCTATCAGTATGACCTATCAGGTTGACCTCCACGCGGGTTCTTTTGGAAACTATTGTGACTAATTTATTGTTGTATTTGTCACGATGGGCCAACGGACCTGCCTTTTTATCCTCACCTATCACCTCTCACTGATGCCCCGCCAGTGTGTGTCGATAGAGTAGGCGGGATACCATTTTATTATCATCCATTAAAAAGAATAATTCGTACCTCCTATACATTGTTAATTGTACCTCTACTTTGTTTTGTGTGTAGCAATATACCACTTATACCTTTTAATTTGCTCTACTGACTAGCTTGCCCACTGTACAGTTGTTTATTTTGCGAAATTAATTCGCAATGTTTTTTATGCTTTTTTGTTACCAAATGTTTCTTGAGATCGTTGAGCTTAGAATAAATTTCACGATGGTAATAACTGCAGAATGCTTTGAGTTACCTGGCAATGGTTTGCAAATGTTTAAATTAAAAACGCTAAACAGTTGTGAAATCCCGTAAGACTAGCGACTTAGTCTTTAGAACGGCAACATTGAAACAGAATCTATAAAAATATAACCACAGACCAAATAATGACCTACTGTAACTATGACAAGACAAATTGACAGCATGAAACAATCTATATGGCTATCACTGTCAAACGTCAACAGAATAAGAAGGTATGTAGTTATTGTCATTAATGTCAAAAGCGTAAAATTTAATTTGGCAGGTATTTATTAATTGCTTCGTTGGGACTTTGCAACTCTGTTGGGTAACCTAAAAAGCCGATATAAGTTAAATCAGTATAAATTTAAAATGGAGTTGAATGAGAAAATTTTACACTATCTAGATAAAAGTGATAAAGTAGACACTTTGAAATTAGCAAGTGAATTTAATGAGGACCATCAGAAAATAGTGGGAGCAGTGAAGAGTTTGGAAGCACTTGATATGGTAACCTCGGAGGCTGTCAAAAGTACACGATGGGAACTGACTGAAGAAGGGCAGCTTGTAGCCAGCAATGGCAGCCATGAGGCTGTACTCTTTAGGAGTATACCGGATTCTGGCATTGCACAAGCTGAATTAATGAAGGTATTAACATTATTATAGAACCTTTTAAAATGTTTATTTTTATTTGTAACTTGAATAAAGAATAGCTTATGTCTATTACTTTTTATTTCAATTATCGTATATATATATGAAATTGTAATACTGTTGATTGAGTCATTAAGTAATAAATGTGCAAATAAACACACATTTTTAATAATAGGGAGGAACAGATGTAATTCATGCATTTCCTTGTGTAATTGACTCTATGTGTTAAATCTAGAACATGTCTGTTTGTGTACAAAAATTTATTAAAATCCTATTAGTAATTTACTGTTTAAATCAAGTGATGGACATGTAAACAGTCTCACACACATTTGTATTGATAATAGTAATAAGTAGGATATGAGATTTGTTCTAACGATTAAATCTTTACAATATAATAAACAACTAATATTTCAACGTACATTCCATTTGCTGTCTCTAATGTGGGTCGCTTTTATTGATCTTACCTTTTTATTGCCAAGAATTGGACTAATGTACCACTACTAATTGTCACTATGTACTCTCTAATGTTCTCTGTCTATGTCTATAGGTCATGGTTACTGTTTTGTGTTGTCCTTTGCCCTCTGTTTAATTGCCATTTCTAGTTGCATAAAAAAGTCTTCAAACAAAATATGTGTCCTTTAAAAATAGGTATATACACATACATACTTTTGGATACATTTTTGTGCATAGCTAAAGACTCTGCTCAAATCTTGGGGCTTCAATACCCCCCCCCCCCCCTCCCCCATTATATACACCTAATAGTATAAAAGGAAGAGATAGAAAACAGTCCAATAGCTAAAATAGGTTTATGAGATGTGATTGATATATTTATGAAAAAGAGGGTTTTCTGAAGTGGAAGGTTGTCAGTATACTGAAACCTGAAATTACCTTGTCTTTAAAATTACCACTTTCCATCATAAAGTTTTATTTTTGCTATTGCAATAGTACTTATAACTAAAATCTTATTTCAAATTGAAAGTAATAATATATAATGAATTCTTTTTCAGACTGTTCCAAATGCAAAAGTAGGTTTCAGCAAAGCAATGTCATCTGGCTGGATACTTATAGATAAATCTGGTGGATCACCACTAGTTAAAAAAAAAGTTGATAGCATAACAGACACAGTGCAAGATCATTTAAACGAGATAAATAAAGGCATAGACAATTTAGCTGACAATGTACGGAATGACTACAAGAAAAGGAAATTGCTCCAAGAGGTGACAGTGAAAAGTTTCTTGCTTTCTAAGGGGGTTAAATTTGCTACAACGATTACCAAATTAGAAACAGACTTAACGAGTGACATGTTATTAACTGGATCCTGGAAGACGTTGCAGTTCAAGCCGTATAATTTTGATGCTTTAGGTAATTATATAAAAATGCTGTCAACTGCACAGCTATGCTGATATAATCTTTATACATAGTGATCATCGATTACAGATGATTATGATATTACACACACAGTTTATGATAAAATTAAAGAATAGTTGCATAAATTTTACCCAAATATTAATACAGGTAGAGACTAAATTGATCAATTTTTATTTACATAATAATAATATTGCAAAAATTTCCATTTATCATAACTTTTATCAAGTCACAAAAAATAATTAAATATTATATTAAATTGTGCCCTTAAATTTTAATCAGATCTCTGCTAACTATACATTTTTACTAAATATTTAGTCTGACTCAAAGTTGTTATTATTATATTAATAATTTGATTGTGGTTTAAGCCAGTTGGTTTAATGTTGTAGCAAGTTAAATAGTTTTACTTGCATCATGCGCACTAATTAAGGGACACCATTATCAGAAGGCTTAGTTTCACACCATAGAATCTAAGGGATAGTGAATGAATTCCTTCCTGGTATGTTCTTTATTGACCACAACACCGGTTTCTTGGGTTGTGGTAAAGTTTGATTACTTGCAACATGTTATTTTGCTGGCAACAGGCATCATTAGTCAGATGATAAATAAGAATCTCATTGCATTATGAATAAAGATCTTACTGCATGAGGATTAGAGTATTAATTTAATTGCATGGTGAATAAGTCGCATGATAAATAAGAATGTTACTGCATCATGAGTATTTGCATGTTTAAGATCACTATTATAGAGAAAGTGGTAAATTTTTTAACCTGTGATCGGTTATTATTTGAAATTACAAACTAGCTGATAGAAAGTGGTAATTGTTGCTTAGTCATAAACAGATCTATGGGCATCATTGATTCTTATGGTACCTTCCTCTCTTTCAAACATTTTATGAAAAAAACATGAGTCGAAATACGGTAACGTACAAGCAACTCTTCTAGTATTGCAAGTATTCATGGGCGACGATAGCTGCATTCCATTATGTAATCCGTCTTCTCGTTTTTCTATGGAGAAAACAAAACAAAAAACGAAAAATTTTTCAGTGTTCCTTGACAGTTCTTGAGCTCCTAAATTGACGTCTGGACGACCCCATATCCATATCAGTATGAGATACAATTCTTACTGTTTATTTACCAATGTATGTTTGAAAAGAAATGTTTAATTTCCCTAATAGAATATAGAATTAAAGGAATTCTTTACTGAACTAAGTGTTATTTTATGGAAGTCCACATCATTGGTTTGTCAATTAGAATTATTTTGTTTAATTCGGCTACAATTAGTATGCGTACGACTGGCAACATTCGAGGATTGACGAATCAGCAGAACACAAAAGTAATTAATTAACTGCATTAACTATTTCTTGACACATATATCCTAATACATAGGGCTACAATATGAAAATCTTAGTTATGATAAAGGAGATTTAGATAAACTCAGCGAGCGAGACTAAATTTAAAAAAGTATAATGCCAATATTGCCATATGAAAATTTGTGTTATATGGATATACTAGGTAGAGTGACGACCTCAAACGCATTGCAAAAAGTCAATGCATGCAGTTGGCTCAGGATCGTTCATTGTGCGAGTCCATGAGGAGATCTATGCTCAGCAATGGATGATGACGGAACAAGTACTATAATCTTCCATATTAGTCATCAACTGGCATTTAAATAATTTTAAACAATTAAACAATTAAAATAATATTAGAGATTTTGATTTCCTAAATCAGACTTAAATTAATTTCAGGTCAACCCCCCGAATGTGGTCATCTTCATCCACTTTTAAAAGTACGGTCAGAGTTCCGTGAGATCTTCTTAGAAATGGGCTTCACTGAGATGCCAACAAATAGATACGTGGAGAATTCATTCTGGAACTTCGACGCGCTGTTCCAGCCCCAGCAGCACCCCGCGAGGGACGCCCACGACACATTCTTCATGTCATCACCAGTCACAAGTAGTGAGTTCCCTACAGAGTATTTGGAAAGGGTCAAGAAGGTGCACAGTGAAGGAGGTTACGGTTCACAGGTATATATTTTATTTATTATTAACTAAATGACCTGGCGTATAGTCCCGGCATAGAATAGGCCATCCCTTCCTTTCTACTGGGTGTCGTAAGAGGCGACTAAGGGATGCGCAGCAGCATCCCTCTTAAAATATCTCTAAAGACTAACTGCGGTTGCCAACCCGCCTGCCAAGTGTGGCATTTATTGGCAAATATGCTATTAGTGGTACTTCTTTCTTTATTATTGTACACAAGTGCAGTGATAAAAACATTTAATTTTAAACGGAATGAACAAATGCTTATCTCTATTAAGAGATTTCTTCCAGCAAACCTTTTCATGTGTGTACTTCTTAAATCTACACGTCCGAAGTCGTTGGCGAATAATAATAATAATAGCCTAGCCTTTATTGCTGAAAGTATTACATTTTTTTTTACAAACATTTAACACTAGAATTCTAATCGACTTTTCCAGCTTGTCCTTTGACATAGGCCTCCTCAAGATCCTTCCACTTTTCTCTATCTTTCGTTAATCTATACCACAACTTTCCCGCTGTTCTTTTTATGTCGTCCTCCCATCTTTTTTTCTGGCGAAAAATATTCTTGTCCTATATTATGGATACCAGTCTGTGACTGATCGTGTCCATGTGCTATTTTGTCTCCTCATAATATGTCCTGTCCACCTTCACTTGAGTTCTTTTACAGTTTTTATTACATCTTTCAATTTTGTTTTTCTTTTTATTTAGTCTATTGTTATTTTATCTTTTAATGTTATGTTTAAAATGCTTCTTGCGATGTTGTTCTATAATAAATTACGTGTCTGCCACGTAATTTATTCAAAGATTTATCTGTTAGAGACTAAGTCTGACATCCATATGATAAACATGGTAACAGACTCATATTAAATACTTTTCGTTTCTCTACTAAAGGTATTAATTTATTTTTCAATATTTAGCGGGCGAATAGCTGGTATAAAATATTTTGACATAACCATATGTTTTACAAGCTGTTTATTTGGTCTTACAGGGCTACAAATACAAGTGGAAGATAGAGGAAGCCCAGAAGAACTTACTTCGCACACACACCACCGCAGTGAGCGCTCGTATGCTTTATAAACTAGCGCAGCAAGAGAAATTCACGCCGCAAAAGTATTTTAGTATTGATAAGGTAAGTAGGTGCTTTATATTATTCTCAATTTCGTGTATAATATAGTATATGTCATATATGTGTAAGTATATTTGTTATTCATATATATTTATTCGTTTATATATGTAATTTTAGTATGTATGTATATCAATAATTAGTAGTACTGCATTCGAGTATTCTGACACTTCCCTATGGTTGACTGGGAGAGAATGCTTTTAGCATTAAGTCCGCCATGTACACATATTTGTACTAATGAATAAATAAATAAATGTATGAATATTATAAATAAATTAATAATAATTTGCCATGTAATCCCGACATAGAATGGGCCACCCCTTCCGCTCCTGTGGAACGGAAGAGGCGACTAAGGGAACTTAATAGTTGAAAGATGGGCAATAGCGTCGCTCTTAAAACATCACTAAATGTCTAACTGAGGTTGCCAACCCGCCTGCCAAGTGGGGCAACTACGGGCAAAAAACCCCCTTATGGGGAAGGCCTATGTTCAACAGTGGACACTTAACAGCTGATATGGTAATGATGATTGATGATTTCCAGAGGGCATCGCGTGAAGGTCGAACTGTTAAGGCATAGACAAGCAATAGATCCATTTAGATCCCATTACTAACAATCCCTTCCCCTTGTCTTGTTAGGTATTCCGTAACGAGACATTGGACGCGACGCACCTGGCGGAGTTCCACCAGGTGGAGGGCGTGGTGGCCGACCGAGGGCTGGGGCTGGCCGACCTGATCAGCATCCTCGACACCTTCTTCAAGCGGTTGGGCTTCGACCAGCTACAGTTCAAACCTGCCTACAATCCCTACACCGAGCCCAGTATGGAAATCTTCGCATACCACACAGGTTAGTAATTTATTTGGCTCATTCCCACATTAAATTATTAAATATGGGGTAAGCTCTTCTAAATTTACAGGTCCAGGATTTTCTGCTCTGGGTTGTTGAGTAGTCCTATGTAGAGTAGTAAGGGGGAGGGGGAGGTATTGTTAGTAATACAGACTATCAGTCCCATTACTAGCAAGTATATATCCTGTCGGGTCGACCTTCACATGGTGCCCCCTGATAACCATCGCACTGAATTCTAGGTAAATAAATCACGATGGGCTAACCTGCCTTTTCATCCTCACCAATCATCCCTTACTGTATATTTGTTTATGTATTAATAGTTGTAGCACTTCAGCTGCCCGCTAACGAAATGCTTTCTTACTGTACTGGGTGGACTGGAAGAGATCTCTGTCAGAGATAAGTCCACCCTTGCTCACAACATTTATAAATACATTATTTTATATGTAACTTACAAGTGCAATAAAAGATGGTGTATAAGAAAGTAATTTCGCCAAATTATTCTTTTTCTAAAAGTGGTTAAATAATACTGAGTTTTCCTATTCAACAGGTCTTGGTAAATGGATAGAAATCGGCAACTCAGGTGTCTTCCGGCCTGAGATGTTACTCCCCATGGGACTGCCAGAGGACGTGAATGTGATCGCATGGGGCCTCTCATTAGAACGTCCTACCATGATCAAGTACGGGCTCAACAACATCAGGGACCTAGTTGGCCCCAAAGTCGACCTGCAGATGGTACAATCGAACCCCATTTGTAGACTTGACAAATAATTAAATTTTAATTTGTATGTTTATTTATTTGAAATATACATTAAGAATGTGAATTTATTTCATTTTGTGTCTCCATTTCCCGAACCAGCATCTATCATTCGGCAAAAATAATAAATAATCTGAAACTGTAACGTATATTGTATTATTTTGTAAATGACTGTTTGTTGCCATAAATAAATAAAAAAAATAATTATTATACTCACGACTACAATCGCTTATAGGGTAGTCAGAGGCATTGTAGGCTGTTACCGTTATGGTATGGTAAATGTAATATTCGATCTGTCTACTTGTCTATGCTTCGGATCTGTGACACATGACAGTTTACGAGTCTCTCGCGCGTTTAATACTTGGTTGTCAATTTATTGATTGAATTGTTTTTGGTGGAGTAGCCAGAATTACGAAAGAGATTTTTTTTTTTGGGTGAAAATAGTATGGTAACTTCGCCTGCGCTAACGGAATACGCTGGCGGAGCACCAGTGAAGAGTGATAGATGAGAATGAAAACAGGCCAGTTAGCCCGTCATGATGAATTCATCAGGAATTAACCATGATAGTTTCCAGGGGGAACCGCGAGGAGGTCGACCTGGTTGGGTATATTGCTAGCAATGGGATTCTCAATCTCCATTACTAACAATCCCTTTCCCCTCTACGAAAGGGATTAATTGAACACGAATGAATGGAGATGTTAATAGGGGTCGCCCTAGAAGGATGTATGTCGACTAAATAGGCGACGTGCTGGGGGTCAAATTAAAAGTACCCATAACCGGCGAGCGTGTATGAAAAGATTGATGAATGTGGAAGAAGCGAAAGAGGTCTGTTAGAAACGGGGCATTTAGCGTTCCATTGTTTTTACTTACCCCAATGAGAGATAGGCGTGCAAAATATGTATGTAAATATTTTACTAATTATAATAATTGTATTGGATCGCATTAGAAAAGAGGATGACTAGATAATAATATAGATGGTAAATAAGAGAAATAAGGCATTTATGTTGGAAAGTAAAGGGGGGGGGGGCACTGCAGTTGCGGAAAAGACTGGGACATTGCAGCGGTTCGAGAGGCCGGGGTCACAAACCCCTATGCCCTTATTCTAGAATCGGACAGATTTCTAGAGGGCACCTCAGACGCAAGAATAGTACAGTAACTATTTGTACAATTACTACAATATAGCGTAAAGGTAAACAAACTTTTTATTCTCATTTCTCGGTAAAGAACAAAAGAATCTCACCGAAATTGACATAAATAACATTTATACGTCAATGTAATTTTGATTTACGTTTTTAATTTTATTTATTATGTTTTCTCTACCATGTAGAAATATAAGAAGGAAGCTACCTCCTAAACAGTATTTAACATTTGTGAGGTGTTACGAAATACCGAAACACTTGGTGAAAGTGGCCACCGATCCCGACCCTAGCTTCTACAGGATGGTGGAATACTTTTATCATTCAGCGGTGAAGGTGTGCGAGCCCGCTCTAGTGGAATATCTGAAGAAACATACCCACTTTTCAGACAAGAAGAGAACAAATCGGGTAGCCGGTATATTGAAGGTAAGTAGGTACAAAATTTGTTTTGGTCATTCGAAAAGGACGGATGAAAGAGATTTATTAAGCACGGATGAATGGAGACGTCGATAGGGACCACCCTAGAAGGATGTATGTTGACTAAATAGGCGACGTGCTGAAGAAGGGTCAAATTAAAAGAACACGTAACCGGCGAACGTATATGAATGGATTGATGAATGTGGAGGAAGCGAAAGAGGTCTGTTTGAATCGAGGCACTTGGCGTTCCATTGTTTTTACTTACCCCAATGAGAGATAGGCGTGATAAATATGTATGTATGTATGTAAATATTATTAAATTGTATTGGATCGCGGTAGAAAAGAGACATACGATATCTAGAGTGAGACATATACATTAATTAGTACATATAATAATACCATAATGGTCGAAGTAGATATTTAATGTGTTTTTTTTAATGGATGATAATGAAATGGTAACCCCGCCTGCGCTAACGGTATACGCCAGCGGGGCACCAGTGAAGGATAATAAGTGAGAATGAAAAGGCAGGTCAATTAGCTCATCGTGATGAATCCACCTGGAATTCAGCACGATGGTTATCAGGGGGGAGGGGACACGTGGAGGTGGACCTGACAGGGTATATTACCAGCAATGGGACTGTTAATCCACATTGCCAACAATCCTTTCCTCCCAATATTTAATGTATAGGTATATATTTAATTGAACATACATACTAATCACTGTATATACTATATATACATATATGACAGTGGGAGGCCATTATTAGTGTTGATATAATTGATTGAAATTGTACAATTTTATTCATATAAATGGCCGTATGGTCCCAGTATAGACTAGGCCACACCTTTCTTTCCCGTGGGTGTCGTAAGAGGGGACTAAGGGAAATTAAAAATCGAGGGATGGGCTGCAGCGTCCTTCTTAGAATATCACCAAAGCCTAACTGCGGTTGCTAATCCGCCTGTCAAGCGTGGCAAGTAACACAAACCCTGGTAAAATCCCCCTTTTGGGGAGAAACTTACGTTCAGCAGTGGACAGTAGACGGCTGATATCTTTCTTCTTTATTGTTGACAAGTGTCTGACATTATTGATGTATTTTATTTTATATAACTTTTCGAATTTTAATGACTTATTTAACATTTATTCTTTTTAAGTTTCAATATTTGCATGTCTAATTATGGCGAAATATGAGGACTTATACTTATTGTAACATCTATACACTTACCATGTTTCTTGTAAATAAATAAATAAATAAGTAATATGATGATGATGATTGATGTAATACATTCTTAGGTTATGGGTTCGTGCAACAGTTCCCTCCAGTTCGAGTTTCCGCTGCAGAGGAAGAGTGGTGAATACGAGATTATACACGGCTACCGCTCACAGCACAGCGTGCACCGACTGCCCTGCAAAGGAGGTTAATTGCCCATTCACTACTTCCTATGCCACTGTATTAGGTTGTCTGGAAGAAATCTCTTTCAGAGATCATTTACAATTCGCCATCACTTATTTTGTTACCAGAGGGAGACTTTGTACAAAATTCGTTTGCTTGAGCACCTCTGTCCCATTCGTGTTTCAACCGTAAAGCAGTTGTGTTTGCATGGCTGTGTTTCCGTTTGAAGGGTGGGATATGGCGTGAATTTACTGGGTACAGAGGAACAACATCTGAGTCCTCAGGAATGGGAAAGAGAAAAAGCAATGAGAAAATCCGTAGCCGTGTGTGCCCCGGCATAGAATGGGCCGCTATTCCTTTCTTGTGGGTGGCGTAATAGACGACTAAGGGAGGGCGAGGGATGGGTAGCAGTATCCCTCCTAACCAAAAGCCTAACTGCGGTTGACAGTTCGCCTGCCAAGCGTGGCAAACACTAGCAAAACTCCCTGTATAGGGAAGGCATATGTTCAGCAACGTGGTTCCCCCTAGAAACAATCGTGACTGATTTATTGTTAGATTTCTCACGGTGGGCTAACTGATCTGCTTCTTCCTCACCTATCATTCTGTACTGGTGCCCCGCCGGTGTATACCGATAGTGCGGGTGGGGTACCATTCCATTATCATCTATTAGAAAAAAAAAACAAACTATATAATACCTAATAATAATCATCCGAAACATATGCTACCGTGTTATGTTACAATTGCTTCATTAAAACCCAAATAATACCACTCTTTGGAATCAACTTCCAGCAGCAGTATTTCCGAACCGATACGACAACATAACCTTCAAGAAAAGAGCATATTCCTTTTTAAAAGGCCGGCAACACACCTGCAAGGCCTTTAGTGTTGTAGGTGACCATGAGCGGCGGTAGTCACTTACCACCAGGTGAGCCGCATGCTCGTTTGCCCCCTGTGTTGTAAAAAAAATCTATTAAAAAAAAACTATATAATAATAATCATCCGAAACATATACTACTATGTTATGTTACCATTGCTTTATTAAAGTCCGAATAATACAGCTACCATATAGTACCAACCAAATAAAAATAAGTCACATTGCAGGAATTAGGTTCTCGGACGAAGTCGATCTGGGGGAGGTCAAAGCGCTGGCCGCACTTATGACTTACAAATGCGCCTGCTCCAATATACCGTTTGGAGGTGCTAAAGGAGGTAAATTATAATAACATGCACTAATAAATAATTATTAATTCTGAAAATAAAATCTGACAGACGTCTGTGCCTTATTTGCGAGTATATTGTGACTCGTAAAGTAAAAGAGCAGTACAAAAATGACTATCGTAAATTATTAATACCAGTTAAAGAAAAAGTCAAAATGATCATATCATTTATAGTAGAATATTTATTCAATTTGCATTTACCTAAGTATTTTTAAACGGGGGGGGGGGGGAATGGATTGTTAGTAATGGAGACCCCATCGCTAGCAATATACCCAGCCAGGTCGACCTCCTCGCGGTTCTGTCTGGAAACTATCATGGTTAATACCTGATGAATTCATCATGATGGGCTAACTGGTCTGTTTTCTATCTCATCTATCACTTTTCACTGATGCTCCGCCAGCGTATCCTGTTAGCGCAGGCGGAGTTACAATACCAATTTCACCCATCAAAAAAAAAAAGTATTTTTAAACTTCGCGCTACCTTCTTGTGGTTATTATTATTGTACTTGAGCTTAACTTTCTGTTATGATCGCGCATTGTGTTCTGTAAATAAATTATGTGCACTCTAAATTCACCGCCATATCCCACCTTTCAAACCGAAACATAGCCATGCAGACAACTGCTTCAACTTCCTTCAAAAAGTACCAACGAATCGAGGTAGATGTGAATTTACATAGTTGGTCATTTGTCCAAATGTAGATAGCAATTTTGTCGTATGTTACTATTTATCAATCCAATCGTAAAGCAATTCTCTTCCAGGAGTGGCGATCGATCCGAAAAAATATACGGTAGCTGAACTACAAAGGATCACGAGGCGGTACACATTGGAGTTGGCTAAGAAAAACTATATAGGTATATTACGCTGCATTATAATAATGTAACAATCTCCTTATACACGAAATCTTTTCTGGCTGCGGAGACACCCACATTATTTATTTCAGCCGTTAACTGTCCATTGCTGAACATAAGCCTTCCCCATAAGGGGAGTTTTTTAGTAGTTGCCACGCTTGGCAGGCGGGTTGGCACCCCTGTTAGGCTTTTATAGATGTTGTAAGAGATACGCTGCTGCCCATCCCTCGCTCTCCCTTAGTCGCCTTTTACGACACCCGCGGGAAAGGAAGGAGGCACCCCTTGCTTTCCCGTGGGAGTCGTAAATTCTGTGCCTGGACCATATGGCTAGCAGGCACTACTTTCCATATTAGTCATCAATCTTCTAAAAAATATTTACATACTTATTTATTTATTTTACACTTTATTGCACCAAGTAAAAAGAGAAATAACAAATATAGTAAATATTAATGAGAAGTGATACAAAAGGCGGCCTTATCGCTGAGCAATCTCTTCCAGACAACCTTTGGGTAGAGGACATTGAGAAAAAGACAAAGGGTAGGTGGCGCACTATTATATAAATATTATCATATACAAACAAACTAATAATTTTTTTACTATACTTAAAAAAATTGAGATTGATTATCGACAGAAGCACAAGTAAAGTGCAAGGCAAGTAGTCTCGTATTTTAGTTGTGCCTCTGTCGATAATCAATCTCATTTTTTGTTATTTTTTTTATTTATGCAACTTAGAATAATGAACAAGCTGACGGCCCACTTGATGGAAAGTGGTGACCGTCGCTTATAGACATGCGAAGTATCATGGACATAACAGAGTATACTGTTTCGCCCATGATACCCCTCATGCGTTGCCATTCCTGAGGACTCAAATGTTATTCCTCTGTACCCTGTAAATTCATAGACCATAGTAGGTAAATTTAGCATATTTATTATCCACAGAATTATGTAAACATTATCAGGTGCCGGGATAGACGTGCCGGCTCCGGATGTGAACACCTCTGGCAGAGAGATGTCGTGGATAGTGGATACTTACATCAAAACTCTAGGTACCGTAAATCTAAATCTTAATAGCACAAGGGTAGAGGTAGTATGTACCACCAAACAGTATGGCTCCCTGCTCCAGTCATACAATTTCGGCCATTAGAAAAATACAATAAAATAACAAATTGGGGTGAAAGAGGGTGAAATAAAAATCGGAGAGTAAAGAAATATATCGAAAAATAATCCTTGCTAACTTGAGAGTTGGACACTCTGGACGACGTTGGATGTTGGGGGGTTTTGCTAGCGAAGTAGCTGCCACGCTTGGCAAACAGGTTAGCAACCGTTTTTAAGCTCGGGTGATGTTTTAAGACGGACGCTGTTGCCCAAGCTCTTGACCATTAAATTAAGTAATTAAAAAAGTAAGGAACTACACGGCTTTACTGTAACATCAAAGATATTGTACATTATATTGTGCAGGATACAAGGACCTGAACGCAGCGGCTTGTGTAACCGGGAAGCCGATCCACGGCGGCGGCATCCGTGGACGAGTGGAGGCGACAGGACGTGGCGTGTTCATGACCATCAGCACCTTTATACACGAACCTAAATATATGCAGATGATCAACCTTGAACCGGGATTCAAGGTCTGTTTGGCTACTGCCAATTTGAAGTCATTTAGTTAACAGCTCGGTACAAGATCAACGCAGTTTCAATGTTTGTTCACGACTTTCGTCTTTGGCTTACAATTTTCAAATAGCCTGTATGCCCTATTCCTATAGTATAGCGCATTTCCTTCGATTTCTAGGTAAGACAGTGCTGGTCTGTACGGAACTATGAAATGGATGATGCTTCTCAAATGTTCTTTGTACTATAATATAGTGATTCATTATCGCTTGTTGCTATATCCATCTTGAAAATGCATAGTACCTAATTACTTATAGTCGTATATGGATTAAACAAAATCCATGAAATTTCGTTCCAATCTGTTTTATGTGAAAGATCGGTAAAAGCATGCGATTAATTTGATGGTAAGTGATTACCACAGCCCATGCACACTAAAGATACGAGAGGAATCGCCAATACTTTATTCAGGTGGCGAAAAGTGCGCGAGGGTAATAAATTAAAGACAAATTTCAGGGCAAGACGGCCATAATCCAAGGGTTCGGTAATGTCGGCAGCTACGCGGCGATGTACCTGGAGCAGCACGGAGTTAAGATCATTGGGGTTTTGGAATACGACTGCAACCTCGCCAACAGTGACGGGATCAAGGCGAAGGTTTGACAAGTTGCCACTGACACTTCAATATTGGAAAGAACCGGTCTATCTTGTGCCCCTTGATAAGTAGCTAACGAATCAACTAATAATATAGGATCAGTAAGCACTCGCATGAAAAAAAATAAGACGCTATGTCGTTATCTCTTTCTATCTCATAGACGTGCTAGCGATAACGATTCTGTCGATAGATTCATTTGCCACTATTCATCATCGACTTGAAAAACCTGAGTTTGAGGTTCTAACTTTAAATAGCACAGTGCGCTTTATATATATATATATATATATATATATATATATATATATATATATATATATATATATATATATATATATATCTTACGGAAGACTAGCGTCGGTGAGTGGTAAGGACTCCCGCAACATGCTGAGTACTAGAATTTGTTTTTATTGTTAGCTTTTATATTGTCTTATCAATTATTGTCTAAATCAATTATTTTTCTTTCTTTTCAAATTACCAGGAACTTCACAATTACAAAATGAACAACAAAGGCAGCGCTAAGGGATTTACAGGCGCTAGGGAAGTCGGCCCGGAAATTATATTCGAAAAATGCGATATCCTGATTGTGGCTGCCAAGGAGAAGACCATCACCGTAGACGTTGCTAAGAAGTTAAATTGTAAGGTAGCTCCTTTCATCTTCTTTTTGGCCACGACTTTCGCGTGATCGGGGTACGATGATTGACTGGGATAAATGTCTACATTCTAAATAATAGTTAAATACTAAAATTTTATGAGGCTCAAAGAGAAAAAACAAACTTGAGTTCACGTTTATTAGCAAAGATTCTTATAATGCGCAGATTATGCTCACAAGAAGAGTAGTTTTTATTATGACAAAATAAACCCATATCGAAGTAAACCCTATTAAAATAAGCATAGAATTGAGACTCAGAATATTGTTTTCCACTATTAAGAAATCGTCCAAAAACTGATTTAAATTAAAACCATTTTTTTTTATGCAATTTAGAATGGCAGACAAGCTGACGACCAACCTGATGGAAAGCGGTAACCGTCGCCTATAGACATGAGCAGTACCATGGACATAACAGAGTATACTGTTTCGCCCATAATAACCCCTTATACGTTGCCATTCCTGAGAACTCGGGTGTTATTCCTCTGTACCTTGTAAATTCACTGCCATATCCCATCCTTCAAACCGAAACACAGCCATGGTATAGAGATGGCCAAGCAAGCGACTCTTGCATAAAGTCTCCCTCTGGTGAATTCGTTTGTTTAATGAACAACTATGGATATGGTGACGTGATCAAGTCTTCTATGAGGTTTTTGACATCTACAGATTATAGGCGAAGGTGCGAACGGGCCGACGCTGCCGGCCGCCGATGTAATACTTCGTGAGAAGAAAATCCTGGTGCTGCCAGACTTGCTGGCTAATGCAGGAGGCGTCACCGTCTCCTACTTCGAATTCCTGAAGAATCTCAACCATGTCAGTTTCGGGAAACTAAGCATCAAGTTCTGGAGAGATTCCAATACAGCCCTATTAGGTAATTACTAGCTAGGTGAGTGAGTATCTTTGAGCGATTATGGAGTAAGTGTAAGTGTCACATTTTCAACAAGTTCACCCCAGAATAGGAACAAACAAAATAAATTAAACATTATATATAGCCACCAGCCCCGTGGTAACGTTTACAGTTTACGAAAGCCAAAAATATTTAAAAAAATTATGTATAATCTTAATTAACCTTCATTTTGACATATAACCATTAGTGGTCAAACAGCCATAAATAAATATTAGTGTTGCCACTGTAGAACGAATTAAAACTTAAGTTTGCCATTTAATGAAGTACAATTAAATGGCAATAAAATTTGTCAGAAATAGTGCATTTTACTCATCTAGTGATTAAAATGCAAGAAGTGATGTTATTTAAGGACATTATTCATTATTGTTAAATAAGTAATCAGTATGCAGGTTACTGTGACAATATTAGGCTAATAACCTTAAGAAATGGATAAAACCTAGATGGTCGCGTACGGCACGGTTTCAGAGATGTTTTCGCTTAGGTTATGGAATGAGCTCCCTGTCGAGGTTTTTCCAATAGACTACAGCATGGTGTTCTCTAAAACGGGGTAAAGAGGTTTCTGCAGGATCGGTAACGCGCGCGTTATGCCCCTGGTATTGCAGGCGTTCATTGGCTACGGTAACCGCTTACCATCAGGTGGGCCATATGCTTGTTTGCCACTTCAGTGATATAAAAAAATATGGACAGAACTTTAACGATATGTCAATGAACATTATTTATTATTATTATTTCAGCCGTTAACTGTCCACTGCTGGACATAAGCCTTCCCCATAAGGGGAGTTTCGCCAGTAGTTGCTACGCTTGGCAGGCGGGTTGGCAACCGCAATTAGGCTTTTAGAGATGTTTAAAGAGGGTCCCTGCTGCTTATCCTTCGCCCTCCCTTAGTCGCCTCTTACGAGACCCAAGGGAAAGGAATTTAAATTATACAATGGACATTATAGTATGATAAAAAAAAACTTTTTCCAGATTCCGTTGAAAAATCTCTAAAGGAGGCCAACGTGGAGGCGAAGGTAGTCCCCACGGAGCTGTTCCAGACGATGATGTCCGGCGCTAGCGAGAAACACATTGTCAATTCAGGCCTCGAGTATTCAATGACGAATGCCTGTCTGGTCAGTTTACAGCGTAAAATTTAAAATCTGTTTTTTCACTCGACACAAGTTGTAAACAATCACTGCACTTTTTTTTTATTAAATTTAGTAATGAAAAAGAAAAAAATAAAGCAGATAGAAAATAATGGGAATTAGTAATAATCTTTTGATAGCGATTTTGATAATCTGTATTTTTGTGCCGATTTGAGATTATTTTACGCTGACGTCACCAAAGCGTCCCATATTCCAAATGGCGCCAAACTTCATCATCATCTTCATATCAGCCGTTAACTGTCCACTGCTGAACATAAGAATCCCCCTTGGGGGTTTTGCCAGTACTTGCCACGCTTGACAGGTGGATTGGCAACTGTAGACTTTGAAGATGTTTTAAGAGGGACGCTGCTGCCCATTCCTTGCCATCCCATCCATTAGTCGCCTTTTACGACACCCACGGGAAAGAAAGCGGTGGCCTATTCTATGCTGGTACTACATCGCATTACATTTACAAGTGTAGTAACTGCATCCTCTCGGGTTTTGCGTAATATTCGGCATCTATCGCAGTTACTTACGCATAGGTGAGGTCTTCACCATTCCCCCATCCGTATTTTTTTTTTCTTCCAGAACGTAATGAGAGCAGCCAAGGAATACAATCTAGGTCTCGATCTACGAACAGCGGCGTATATTACCGCAATAGAGAAGATATTTGTCACCTACGACGAACAGGGATTAGCTATTTAGATAGCTAGATGTTATATGTTATTTTGTTTGCAACATATTACATCATCATGTTATTAAACTTTACAACAGTCAGTAGTTTTTTTTAACCCCGCCTGCGTTAACAGGATACGCTGGCGGAGCACCAGTGAGGGATGATTGGTGAGGACGAAAAGGCAGGTCAGCTAGCCCATCGTGATGAATACACTTGGAATTCAGCACGATGGTTTCCAGGGGGGACCACGGGGAAGTCGACCTGGTTGGGTATATTGCTAGCAATGGGATTCTCAGTCTCCATTACTAACAATCCCTTCCCCCCATCATCATGTTATTAAACTTTTCTATCTAGCTTTATTAGCTATCTCTCTAGCTTTATTATTTCTTAAATTGGAATTATCTAGAAGTAATTCTAAACTGAAAAATGTTAAGGTAATTATTGTAAAATAATTTGCTACATACACTTATTTGTAGAATGTATTTAAATAAAATAAACGACAACTTTTATGATATAATAGTTTTATTTTAAAACAAATCGTAGAATTAATAATACACAACTGTATATTTTTTCTATATACAAAACTGAAATAATTAGAGTGATACAATGCAATACAATACAATGCGTGTATATTTACTATTTTTTTTTTTAATAGTGTTAGTTGCCTATGGTCCCCAAATTGATGCTTTTTAACCATTGTTTCCAATTATCCTAAAGCCTTTATTCCTTTCTGTTTGGAAGATCTATGGAGAAAACTACTTAGTCCTGGATTATGTGTAATTTGGGTGGGCATGTGTAGTTTTTAATTTATTAAAAATTTATAATATCTTTTTAGACGACCTTATAAGACTACAGTGTGCTGTGCTCCATTTATAAATAATGATATAATAGGAGCCCTATTGGATCATAATTGTGGAAGCTACACAATTTTATACATTGTGAAAATAAGGCAATTTGTGAGAAACTAAAATTACGCACATTTTTATACAACTTAGATTGGCAAACAAGCTGACGGCCCACCTGATGTAAAGTGGTAACCGTCGCCTACAAACATGAGCAGTACCATGGACATAACAGAGTATACTGTTTCGCCCATGATACCCCCCATGCGTCGTCATTCCTGAGGACTCGGATGTTATTCCTCTGTACCCGGTAAATTCACGCCATATTTCACCCTTCAAACCGAAACACAGCCATGCAAACACAACTGCTTCACGGTTAAAACACGAATGGGACAAAGGTATCCAAGCATCGACTTTTGTACAAAGTCTCCCTCTGGTAAACAGATATATATCAATATTTTACGTCAGGTCCCTTACGTAGTAGGCAGAGAGTACTAAGATGGTATTTTAACAGATATGTTTACAGGTATCTTCTAATAATTAATTTATTATTAACTAATTATCATTATCATATCAGCTTTTAACTGTCCACTGCTGAACGTAAGCCTCCCCTTGGGGGGTTTGGCAGTAATTGCCACGCTTGGTAAGCGAATTGGCAACGGATCATTAACTAATGTTTAATAATAATACACATTTCATTAATCGTACTTATCTCTCAAGTATAGAAAAGTATCTAATTAATTATACAAAACTAATGAGAGACTCGTGCTTATATATCAAGTGAGCCTCATCAAATTTGTTTCAGTAATTTTCGATATGATTACAGGGTATATACAAGCTATTTCTCTACACTTTTCATGATTAGCAAATATAGTTGGCATGCCTTTTTATTTAATTTAATTATTTAAGAATTGCACATTTTAAAAGGCAATAATATTCTGCAATTAACACGAATACATTTACTTTATTTATTTGTTTATTTTATACACTATTTATAAAGATATATCAAAATTGTTTACGCATTTGTAGGCATAGGTAATATGGGTATTGAACTGAACGTTGATGGCAGAAAAAAGTCGTCGCTCATTTCGATATCATCCATATTTTTTTTTTACAACACAGGGGGCAAACGAGCATGCGGCTCACCTGATGATAAGTGACTACCGCCGCCCATGGTCACCCACAACACCAAAGGCATTGCAGGTGTGCTGCCAGCCTTTTAAAAAGAAATGTGCTCTTTTCTTGAAGGTTATATTGTCGTATCGGTTCGGAAATACTGCTGCTGGAATTTGATTCCAAAGAGTGGTTGTGCGTGGGAGAAAGTGCCTTGAAAAACACATGTTAATAAAGTGTAAAATTCTTTGGGTACAAATACATTAGAGTGTCGTATTAACACGAAGGAAAGAGAAGAATTCATGCGCCACTTTAACTTAAATAAATTGAATGTTGGTCTTATTCAAACTATGTTAGCTGAACTTAAACCAGAAATTTTTGAACATCTGTGTAAATTATTGATGCCATTAATTCTTCTCTTTCCGCATCTAGGGAAGGTAGATAAAGTTTTGTTGGAGAAATCAGTTCAGGGTACAATAAGACTGATATACCTGAAGAAGGTAAAAGCCCTTAAAATATTTAAAAAAAAAAGAATACCGTGTGTCTAATCATACATACATATCTGTCACGCCTTTCTCATTAGGGTGGGCAGAAACAATGGAACGCCAAATGCTTCGATTCAAACAAACCTCTTGTGCTTCTTCCACATTCATCAATCTTTTCATACACGCTCGCCGGTTACGGGTACTTTTAAATTGGCCCTTCTTCAACACGCCGCCTATCCCTGTCTAATCTATCCCTGAATATTTATTCTTATAGTAAAAAATCAAACGCATCTGCATTCACTAATCGTAATAATCACTTTACCGTGCATTAGTTTTATATCCTCGCAATCTCCCTGTTACTTTTGAACCACGCCACGGTGTCCTGTATCGCGGTCTCGAATGGTGTAAACTTGAAGTCTTTGTACAACGAACGTAGCTTCTTATTCGACGCGGTTTTCTTGTACTGGCCGTCCGCTTTGGTCGTGTCGTACACTATCTGCCCCTGGTAGCCGTGTGCCTTCTTTATGGCCTCTGCCACAGCACCGATTGTCACTTCGTCCTCTTCGTTCACTGAAGTTATTAAAAAGTTATTTAAGAAGCCACGTGTGCCCCACGATATAAATATTTATGTTCAAAAATTAATTCATTCATGTTCAAAAATTTCAAAAATTCTTAATTGAGAGGCAAAAGTTAGACATTCCTGCAAGTTACCTCCATGTTCCATTTGTCTGTTAGTGAACTGTCATATTTGTCTGTTTACTGTATATTAATCTATTTTTTTTTATTGTACGGATAATCTGGTAGTATTGTTTTATTGTTACCCTATTCCCTTTGGCCGCAACAGAATATCAGTGCTTTGCTCTTTTGAGTGCGAAGCAATAAACTGAGTTGTGGCCATTTTGTATTATTGTGTATATGGCACACTCACAAACGAAAATTGCATTTGGTTTTGTGTATTTTTTTTGTCATTTATGTTATCTCGCTTTTTTTTTGTGTATGTATGTTGTAATTTGTGTGCTGTAAGTAAGTAATGCAAATAAATTATTTGTCTATCTATCTATGTTTATGTATTATTGTATACAGATGTGTATGTATTATGATTTTAATTATATGCGTTACTCTGTATATATGTCAACATATTTATTATTTCTTAATAGAAACAACTATACTGTTTCCTCCTATTATTGTACGCACACTGCCCGCTGGTAATTAATGCTCCTTTCCACTCAGGGTTTGCTGGAAGAGAACTCTTACAGAGTTAAGCTCGCCTGTTGTACATCTTTATTTTATATATATTGTATGTTTGTATTCTTTTGTGTACTATAAAGAATAAATAAGTAAATAAAAATAGACCATTCCTCTCTTTCCTTCCCCGTGGCTGTCATAAGAAGCGACTAAGGGAGGGCGAGGGATAGACAGCAGCGTCTTTTTAAAACATCTCTAAAAGCCTAACTACGGTGGGGGGAGGGATTACTAATAATGGAGACTAAGAGCCCCATTGCTAGCAATATACTCAACCAGGTCTACCTCTACGTGGTCCCCTCTAGATACCATTGTATTGAATTCCAAGTGTATTCATCAGAATGGGCTAACTGACCTGTCTTTTCATCTTCACCTATCATCACTCACTGGCGGGGCACCATTATTTTATATTAGTACTATTCAATCATCAACCCATTAAAAAAAAGCCTAACTACGATTTCTAACCCGCCTGCTAGGCGTGGCGTCTACTGGCGAAACTCCCCTTATGGGGAAGGCTTATGTCCAGCAGTGGACAGTTAACGGCTGAAATAATATCATATAAGCAATGTCATAGTTTTTTATACAACTTAGAATGGCAAACAATCCGACTGCTCACTTGATGGAAAGTGGTAACCGTCGCCTATAGACGTGAGCAGTACCATGGACATAACAGAGTATACTCTACAGCAGACGCGGAGGGGGGGGGGGGGGTTACTATTCCATTTTCGTTCATTAAAAATACCCTGCCTTCATCCTTCACCAACGCCCTGCGTAAGTACGCAGCGTGTACCGATATTAAAGGTGGAGTTACTATTCCGTTATTATCAAATATTACTCCTTATGTACCTGATAATATAATTGGTTCAATGCTCTCATAATGTCTGAGCACCCAGATGAACAGCCTCGCGAGGTCCAGGGAGTATATGAACTGCCGAAGTGGTTTCCCACTGCCCATCACTGTGAATGTGGGCTCACCTGGAGATATAGAAAATTCTGTTACAGCAGACACTTTGTATAAGTAGAAAAAATATTCATGAGATATTCATGGGACTCGTATACGGATTTAAATACATATTGTATTTTGCGAGTTAATTCACCATAGACTTATACCATAGACCATAGTCCCATTGCTAACAATATACCTTATCAGATCGACCTCCACGTGGTCCCCCCCGGAAACCATCGTACTGATGGGCTAACTGGCCTGCCTTTTCATTCTAACCTGTCCTCCTTCACTGATACCCTGCCAGTGTATACTGTTAACACGTTGGGCCTGGGAACCGTTAACGAACTTTCCGTGTGGCCAGCGTCGGTCCTTGGGGACCGGCACTAGAATTTCCCGTGTGGCCAGCGTAATATACACCTAAAAAACGTCCAAAATAGCGCGACAAAGAATTCCTTATCTCATTAGTACTAAAGTAATCTCTTGGCGATAGCATACAACATTGTATCTTTCGCCGGCTGCCGGCTGCCGGCTGAACGGAAAGGACAGCAAATTCGGCGCCGGGCTCAACGTGTTAATAGTTAAAACGGGTTTGTAGGATTTTTTAGTTTTTAAAAATAAGACGGTAAATAAATATGTATCTTATTTCTTATTTATATGTGTAATGAAATTGTAACTATTCATGTCTGTACATGAAAAACGGTAAAGTCGCTTTTAAACACAGGGTGAAAAATTTACATTAACAATATTTTTTTGTATGAAAAATTTTACGATATTTGGGACTCGATAATCTATCATTTTCGTAACGTATATGTGTAACATACAAATATCCCCTTAAAGGAAATGCAGATAATTTGGTAACATTTTATATATATATACTAGCTGACCCCGTAAACGTTGTTTTACCACTTATTGCGAAATATAAAAATCGCGATTAAAATACGGTGGTTGATCGTAAAACGATGAAAATTTAAAGTTGTGTGTATTTTTCAATGCAAAATTATAATAAAAAAAAAAAAAAATAAAATAAAGAAAAAATTGTCAAAAAAATAAAAAATATATTTTGGGGTGGGTCACCCTTATCATTGAGTGGTATGAAAAATAGATGTTGGCCGATTCCCAGACCTACCCGATATGCACACAAAATTTCATAAATATCGGTAAAGCCGTTTCGGACGAGTTTGGTAACAAACACCGTGACACGAGAATTTTTTATATTAGAGATAAAGTATATAAATATAATAATATATAGTTTGGAACTAGATGGCGTTGCTAGGACGTTTATTTTACGATTAATTTAGGACTATAAATTTATCAAAACCTTTCTGCATAGCGTCGTCCATTCTTCTAATCAGCGCGGGTATCACGTGGCTCGAGACCAGACTGAAGTTGTCGTGTGGACCGAACACGTTGCATGGTATTACTGATGTGAACATGCTACCGTGTTGCTCATGATAACCCCTGGAACAATAGCCTTAGTTTATAGAATCACTAGTATTTGCCCGCGACTTTGTCTACGTGACCAGGATATACTGATTGGACGGTAATAAAAAATTTTTTTTATTTGTTCGATTCAATAAGCACCGCCTACTTATTTCTCTGTTTTCCCAATGGTTGACTTAATTGTTTTATATAGTAATATTTTATGTATTTATTTATGTATGTATATATTATATGAATTTATCAAGTATTGCTTTATTTTTCCTCTATTCAATAATGCACCACCTACGTATTTGTCGGTTCGCCCAATGGTTGACTGGTAGAGAAAACCGTCTGGTGTTAAGTTCGCCATATGTACATAGTTTTACTATGCATTACACAGTTTAAATAACTAAAAAAAAAAGGTAATGCCTCGCGATAGGGAATCGTAAATACTAAATGCATACTAAATTTCATGTCCATAGACTTCAAAAAGGAGTATTTCAATTCGGTTGTACTTTTTTATGTTTGTTAAACAGTTGTAAACCGATTTAGATAATTCTTTTTTATCTGAAAGAATATACTTATAGATTGGTCTCAAGGAAATTTAATCAAAATCGGTTCAGTACTTTAGTATTTTAATCGGAAATAACTGGTTTTGGCATATCTGAAGCAGGTTTCTTTTTTGTGGCAAACACATCTTAATTATATAATTAAGATACATATTCAACAATATTTTTGCCATTTATAATACAGATACAGCGGAATAACACCTGAGTCCTCAGGAATGGCAACGCATGCGGGGTATCATGGGCGAAACAGTATACTCTGTTATGTCCATGGTACTGCTCATGTCTATAGGCGACGGTTACCACTTTCCATCAGGTGGGCCGTCATCTTGTTTTCCATTCTAAGTTGTATAAAAAAAAATATTAAATAGGCAAATTAATACACAGAGAAGACAGACAGATGTACTGTAAATCTTTGTTTATAATATTTAGAGACAATGTACTTCTGAATAAGACTATACAAGATTCGCATGGCTAGTATGTGATCACTAGAAATATTTATCTCTAAACCTGTTCTTACTAGAAAATAAATATTAATTACTTGTTTTATTTCATTCAAATTCACATCGTTTTTGATACAACAGACAATTAAATCGTCATTTTTTATAAATCTA
This sequence comes from Galleria mellonella, assembly GCF_026898425.1. Lineage (NCBI taxonomy): Eukaryota > Metazoa > Arthropoda > Insecta > Lepidoptera > Pyralidae > Galleria > Galleria mellonella. The sequence continues at coordinate 5,157,382 of NW_026442100.1, read as the reverse complement.
CTACAGAGTTCGAAATGTTATCTGTTGAGAAGAGCCCGCAAGAAACTCAACAGTTACTCTTTTAAGTCTCTGTTAACATTATAAGTATTTATTTAAATATCTCTCTTTTCATTTAAGAGTTTCCTCTTGTCGGTGCAACTAATTCATGCAGCTTCTCCCAGCCAGCTCTATCCCAGGCCATATCCTTGACCTTCCTATACGGCATGACATCTAGTGTTTCTTTTATTTGTCCCATGTAGTTATTCCATGGTTTTCCTCTTTTTTAAATATATTTCATTTAAATATACTATGGTTTTAGTCGATCATGCATATTTGCACCATACAAGTAACACATACCTGTTAAGAACATCAATCATTCTTTTGGCGTAACTGTAACCATAGTTTGAAGTGTGAGGTGGACCGTTGTGTACCTGAAATAACAAGATTTTTAACCAAAATTTTTATTTCAAAACAAATATCATTATATACATGATTTATAAACAAAATAACATTACAAAAGAAATAACATAAATAGTACATTACTGCAGCGGCCAGCAACTGAGGCATTGATCGACGAACGTGCAAATGTGGGCCGAGGCGTAGCCGAGGCACACATACGTGAGTACATCAATGCCTAGTTGTGGTCAAGGCTTGTATAGTAATTTTCTCAAACAATGCGCGGAAATCAAAAACACAATTTTACTTTTTAAATTCAATGACGAATAACAAACAATATTAATTTTTCACGCGCCATGATGTTCGTTTGTTTTTTTCAATAAACAGCTTTATATTTGCAAGCCAGTTCGAAATTTAAATAAAACCTTTTATTAGTTACCTCCTCGGTAGCCATGTTCCGAAGTAAAAGGTCATTCCATTTTTAAATTACAAGACAGATATAAGTTTACATAGTAATTTATCTGGCCGCAAAACACGACATATATGCATTTTCATACAACTTTTGCCGGCCGCTGCCCGCATGTATCTGGACAGTACGGCAATTTTGATTTATCTCGAAGAAGATTGTCAAAATAATGCTCACATTTCCAAGCATGTTTGAGAAAAATATATATATTTATTCATGTCTGTACAAGCGTTTTCTAAGCAATATAACAATGTTTATCAAACTTTTTAATTGCGCGACCACTTAATTCTCTGCTGTTCCTAATCTGATCGTATTTTATTATACATATAACAAATATCAAATCCGTACATTTTTTACAGTTATTTATTGGTTAAATACTAATCCATAATGCAAAACGCCTCCATGGAAAAGGTAGACAAGTACGGTATTTTTTTATAGTGGATGATAATAGAATGGTAGCCGCCTCTGCACTAACGATATACGCTGGCGGGGCACCAGTGAGGGATGATAGGTGAGGATAAAATGACAGGTCAGCTCGCCCATTTGGATGAATGCACCTGGAATTCAGTATGATGGTTTCCAGGAGGGACTATGTGGAGGTCGACCTGACAAGGTATATTGCTAGCAATGGGACTGATAATCCACATTACTAACAATCCCTTCCTCTCTACCACGGGGAGGTCCACACAATGGAGTTATGGAGAAATTACCACCACATTGGTGGTTATTTCTCTATAACTCCATTGACTTCGACTGGTAGTTACTAACAATCTCTTCCTCCCAGGCAAGTTCGGTTAGGTAGGCTAACATAAATTTTGTTATTTTTTGTTAGCCTACCTACCATATAAATCCTTTAATAAATATATTCTTAATAAAAATATGTTTTTAATTGTTGTCTTACGGCTTCACAAGCTTCCGCAACCCTCTTGTAAAGGCTTGAGGACTCCCTATGGAGTCGCAACCACACTTTGAAAAACACTTCAGTGTATGATGGTAAATAATGTAAATAAAAAAATTTAACACTACTCACCATGGTTTCATCTATGGGGTACGTGGTTTTATCAGGAAAGATGCATGTGGACAAACATGAGACTACTTTTTTCACACCATGTTTGTGGCTTGCTTCTAGAACATTGTCATTTATCGCCATGTTTTCCCTCTGAAAGCAATTTAGGCTATATTTATTGTTAGAAAGGATTAGGATTCCTTACTAAAACTTTAGTAACATAACTCAAGGTGTAAAGAAAATCATCGCATGCACTGTTGAAACTATTGGTCATAGAACAAAAGCATGTTCTACAATATTGAAGAAAATATCAAACTACAAAAAAATTCGCGATACTATATGTCCAACTATTATCGTTATGTTACAATAACCACTTTTTAAAATGTTGTAAAAATGTCTTTCCTTGCGAAGCCGGGACGGGCCACTAGTTTCATTATATACTAAGAAAGAAAGCTTTATTAATAACTGCACTTACAAAATAATTAACTCAATAATATTAATTTAAGCCTGTGAAGTGAATTAAATGTAAGTGAATACTGATAAAATTTTGGTTCACCTATATTTTCTTTAGTATAAGAATTATTTACTTTTTTTTATTTCACACTTCATTGCGTAAATTATAAAAAAAAAATACAGTAAATTTTATTGTGAAAAGAATGAAAACCCTTTATACAAAGGATAGCCTTATTACTTATGAACCAAATGCAGAGTAATATCTTAAAGTCTCCAAGGTTAGTAATCAAACAATATATTTCCAATAAAAATATTATAAAACCTGTATCAGAATACTAACAAAGAAGTCCAAGTTATGTGCCATATTGTGGAATAGTCCTCCCACCATTGCAGCTAGGTGTATTACATGTGTTGGCTGATACTTGTCAAACAATGCTTCCGTTTGTTGTTTATTCCTGAAAGGAAGTTAAAATTAACATTAGTTTCAAGGATAAAACTCTTATCTGCCCCAGTTGGATTAATTTATATATACTAATGGTCATCCAGTGGTCAAAATTCGACCATAACATATATTGTAATAAATGAATTTATTATGGTTATGTTTCACATTTAGTAAGACTATAGACAAATAATATTTTACAGACAAACAATATTAATCTATTCTCAATTTGACTACAGACTTTAACAATAAATAAAAGAGTATATATGTGTGTGTGTGTGTGTGAAATATATGGTAGAGTGTACAATGTTTTTTTTTATTGATTTAAATGTATTTTTTAAGCTTGATTAAAAAAATTATATTAGCATTCTACACTCCTCTATATAAACTATAAGTGTGCAACTTTTCATACTCCTCTATCCATTTTTATCAAACTTTCAACCCCCATTTTGAACTGCTAAGGGCTTAAAATAGGGATTGAAAGTTTGTATAAAACTTCATTAGGTCTTTCTGAGCTAACTTAAACTTGTGAATAGTTGGTTTAGGTTCTTGCTTCAAAACAAAAATTAATATATTTTATTGTTAGTATGGAAGTGTAATTTTTAATTTAAGCTAGAAATACAAAACTTTAGTTTTAAACTTCTGATTAGAAATAAATATTATTCAGCATTTTGAAAGTTTCTCCCCTAATGGAGTGAAATGGGAAATGAAAATTTGTAATGAAATACTGTTATTTATTAAGCTTCTAACTTTTAACATTTTCTAACGTTTGTAAAAACAAACTGTTGATTAAATGAAGTATTTTTCAGCAGTTTTTGTATATTGTACCTCTAAGGGTGTGAGATAGATGATTTGATTTAGGTCAAAATATATATGTAAATTTGTTAATTTTAAGTCAAGAAGATGAACTTTTAATTTTATCTCTTGTATTACTTTCTCAATTTGAAAGACAGTGACAAAATACTCTACCAAGTAAAATAGGTTTGTATGATATTTCAATTTTCGTGAATAACAAGGTCTTTAGCTAAGAAATAGTGTTTTATCATTTTTGAAAACCAACACCACACAAGAGTGTGCCATGGGCAAAAGCTATTTTGTTAAATATTTCATGGACATATCCCTTTGAAATTTATATAAAGGAAAAGCTGCTTGTAAATTCACTTTTCATTTATTTAATTGCCTACAATATTAAAATGGTAACAAAAACAATGAATATACAATAAAATTTAAATAAATAAATACAAAAAAGAAAATAAAAATCATATAAAATTACTTACAGACACAAATATTTTAAAAACCAAATACAATACAAACTTGCAAATCTTAGTCAAGTGGTAACTGCTGCTACAAAATCAAGCAGTCAAAAGTTAAAATTTAAGATTCCATAAAAATAGTAACAAACCTCAAATCACCATCTTTTGAACCACAGAAAATCCAACTTTCATTCAAAGACCCTTCAATTCTCTGTAGTTTTTCCTCTTCCACAATAGATTTGATTGCTTGTCCAACTAGACCCGAGCCTCCCGTTACTAATATTACATTCCTGTCGTTACTCATCTGAAATTAACAATTTTAAATTTATAATGTTTGTCATAAAGACTATTTTTAATTCCGAATCACGTGAACAAAAACGTGAAACAATTATTATCTTCTGTAGTTATAAGCACCTTGATTTCAAACTTAGGCTCTGACAATCGTGACAATTATTATTGTTTGGAATATTGCTTTTTTTTATATGAGAAATCAAAGTTCAGTTTAACCGGCACTGAAATTAAGACTACTTTCAGAAATTCTGAAAAAACGAATGAAATGAAATAAATAACACGAACACATAAAAACGACAGCGAACAAATTTAGTTGTTGTGACATTAAATTGACATTGATAGAACAAGACTGACATTGACAAAAAAACCAATGACGATTATACTTTTTTCAAAATTTTATGATTTCGGAAATTAAGATATAGTTATTATTTTTAATCTATTACTTTGTAATTCAATTTTATCATTTTCATCCAAACCAAAATATAAATATTATATGTGCTACGACTAACTAGTTAAATAACATCAATCAAAGGAATAACAAACCATTAACTGTGCTTATTTGCTTATATCTTGCATTTTTAAATGGCATTTTTATTTTAATGTAAGATAGGATAACTCAATAGTAATTTAATATTTTATTTTAACTACTAATCACATCAGTAACTAATATGTGATCGAGATAGAAAAGAATATTAACATCATTAATAAATGATTTTCATAAATATTAATTAAATATTAAATATATAATTAAATATGAAGTTATTATGGAGATTTTTTTTGAAATAATCCTAGATTCTGAATTCAAACTATTGATTCTTTATAGTGTTAACACTTTAAAAATATAAGGAATACTCTATGCCAAAATACTTGGAAACGATTGGTTAGTAGATTCTACACTAGCGTTCGTTCGCGTTCCGAAAACGCCAAATTCGCTTTCAAGTTTCAAACCAAAATGGAGGATTTGTCCGTCGAGGTGTACGGTGAAAATGGTGCTTATTATAAGGTTTGTAAATCGTGAAGTACATTATAATTTTGTTCATTAAACGGTATTTTCATTAGTGAAACGTATACGCATTTGTTTCCAGTCGTCAGTTGTAAGAATTATTATATACTTACAAAAATATTTTTCCGGGAAGATCATCGCGGCTGGAATGGACGCCATGTCCGTCTGACAGGGCGTGATTTTTCCATGTGTTGTAAATGTAATGATTTTTTGTATTTTTAGCAACAACCAAGAAATAAAAGGAGCGGCACACGGTGTATTTATTATTTGCACTTTTTCTTATATCTGACCCAGTTATTTATTTCTAGCGCATTACCCACAAGTTATTGGATCATCAGAATGTTCTGAAATTTTCTTTATTTTTAGGCCATTGTCACCGACGTGCTCGACAACGAGGTTCTCGTAGCCTTTGAAAATGAGTAAGTTTAGTTTTTTTTCTTTATTTTTTACTGGTTTCTTTTGCGGTTATTTTTATTTACATGTATTTATTTGTATTGTTCCATCGTAGCTGGCAACCGGAATCAAAATTCCCCTTCTCCCAAGTATTTCTACCACCGAAAGACACTGGAAAACATACAGAGTTTGTGGAGAACCAGGAGGTGGAGGTTTTTGCGAGGTCAAATGAAAAGGAGGCATGTGGCTGGTGGACGGCCAATATCAAGGTGGGTATTGAATTACATCTCAGCCTATATCATATATCTTCGATGTTTATTGATATTATTTGAAATTTACTATCATAGTAATATTTGTGGTTTTTATTGCATCCTATTTTATAGTTTGTTGTTACCTTAATATTATTTTTATTTTTTTTTCTGATTAAATTGATCACCAAGCTAACAATATTAATATGCACTTAGGATATTGCTAAAACCTGTTTTTACCCTCATAGTAGCCAGGTGGTATTTAGCATATTGCCTTGAAAATATCTTTCAATAAAATTTAACACTACATTAAAAAAACATCCCCTTTGTCTAAGGAAATCATATTTTGTCATAAATAAGAAAATTCTAATATTTGATTTGATTCATTTTTCTAATGATGTAAGTACCTATTTGTTATTTTTTAAATAACAATACGCAGTGTCAAGTAATCGTTGATTATTAAACATGTCAAGCAAATAGATTAATCAACATTTCTAATTACCCAGTTATTTATTTTAAAAATATCAATATTGTGATATCTGACAGTTTTATGACAGTAAAAAAATAAATTGACATTAGTTAAGAATAGAAAAATAAATGTTTACATTTTAAATTAAGAATGCTTTTGTAAGATTTGCTAAATACATTCTTATTGACCATTGATAAAAAAAATGTAAGACTGTATATAATAACATATAAACTATATGCATAATTATATATATCTAAAGTTAATATTTAGACTAAGTAATTTGTGTAATGATCTGACAATAACATTAACAATGTGTATATATTATTATACAAATACAATAATCATGTTGGTCAATAGAATAGCAATTTTATCACATACTAAAGAGAGACTTTGTACTTAAGTCAATTACATGTACGTCTGCCTGCCCTTCAAGCTACTGTGATTGTAGCGCTGTATTTCAGTTTGAAGGGTCAGAATAACTGATATTTTATGGTATGATGTAAGATATATGTGATATGAAGTCCTTTGGTCACAAGGAATATTAGAATTATGAGGCATAACATAGGTGTCACAGTATACTCTGAATTTTATGATGCAGTTTATGTCTACAGATATTTGTTACCACTTTCCGTCACATGGATCTGACTTCTAACCATTCTAAGTATTATGGAAAAATCTTTCCTTAATAACTCATTAATATTTTACTGATGGGTATAGGTCTGTTACTATCCTGTTTTTATTTTTTTCTTTTTTTACACTATGGATATGGCAAACAGGTATAAAACCTGTCTTCTGGTAAATGGTCACTGTAGCCTATGGATTATAATTACATTTATTTGTCTATTTCACATAAATGCAATATGCAGTAATATATTTCTTCATTACCCCAAAAAATTACATTAATTTTTAATTATGCACAGTGAATTTTTTGTGGTTACAAATAGTAACCGTTTTAGTGGTTCAGAAATATGTAGGTGTGTAGTCCTTTAATTACATGTTTGTGATTCCTTCAAATAAAATGGTATTAACCTAAGAACTTAAATGCGTATTTAAGAGTTCTTTATAAGATACATCCAATGGTAAAGACTTTTGACCACTGTTTAGTTTTCATTTTCTGATTATGACAATTTAATGTCTATAGTTTTGATAATGTTAAAAAAAGATATTACAAAATTTATAAATATATCTTTTTATTCATTTAAATAGGCTAAATAGTATGCTTCTCATAGTTTTTTTTTTTAATCTCATAAATTTAAAGATATACTGTATGATTGGAAGTTGTCATTTCTTGTACCAATTTTTGACATCTTAGTGCTGTAAAAAAGTAGAGTACACTCCATCAGGAGGGAATTAAAAATTAACTATCGTAGTTCTTTCTTAGTCTTTAAGGTATTCACATTCCATCAAACTAAGCTCAGAGATTTTTTTTAATGAATGATAACGGAATGGTAACGCCGCCTACGCTATCGGTATACGCTGGCGGGGTACCAGTGAAGAATGGTGAGGATGAAAGCGGGTCATTTAGTCCATTGTGACAAATTCTACGATAAATTAGTCATGATGGTTTCCAGGGAAACTGTGTAGAGGTCAACCTGATAGGGTATATTGATCGCAATGGGGACTAATCTCCCCATTACTAACAATTCCTTCCCCCTAAGAGCACAGATTAGGAGCTCTTTAACTTGTTAGTATTAGTTTTGCTAGTATTTACTCTTCATCTAAAATAAGCTGTTTACGTACCCGTACACGGCGCTACGTATACGGGTACTTATGAATCCTATTAATATAATAAATGCGAAAGTAACGATGGATAGATGATTGTTTGTTACTCTATCACGCAAAAACTACTGAACAGATTTAAATAATATTTGTAACACAGACAGATTATATCCTAACATCCCACATAGGACACTATGTCCCGATTCACGCAGGCAAAGCTGCGAGATACAGCTAGTAACATTTAGTTTGTGATGTCAGGGGTGCGTAAAGATGGAACATAAGCAAGATGGATAGGTATAGACCAAAAAACCAGTTGGACTAAATGCGTGTTCCTCTTTTCTCTTGTTATCTCTCCAATTTTTAAATAACTTAAAAAAAGAGATTCTTAATTCGCCTATATTATTTGTGAACGTTTTAGGTGGATATATCGATAATTCTGAACCGATTTCGATTATACTTTTTGCATTCTTTCCTATTGGTTTCATATCAATTTTACCATGAATAAAGCTGCCGTTATTCTTTGCGGAGCAAATGCAGAACTTTACGTTATTTATTTCTCATTTTAAAAGTATATCTGCAAATCGAATACCATATCGAAATCAATACATCGGTGTGTTTGGACACGATTGAAATAGTTCTTTTTTTTTTGTGGAGCAAAATTTATAATAAATAAATTTTAAAATTGTATTCTAAAAAAAAAACTGATTTCAATTGAGAAAACACCAGTTTTGCCTCAATTTTGATAAATTAGATAAATGAAATGAAATTCTTTTATAAACTTAAACAACTGAACCCGTTTTGATAAGATTTCCATGGAACTAAGTGTTTGATGTCTGTCGATAATTTAGAGGAGTTAGTGAAGAACTAGCATTCTCTCGTTTGGGTGTGTTTGCACCTCTGTGTTGCAATTGGCCCACAGGTGCAAACAGGATGTTAATATTATTGATCTTATGCAGTAATGCAGATCCGGACTTATTGCATAATAAGGAGACATGAAGTGGGTTGCAAAGTGATGCACTTTAAGCGTATATGTACCTATACTGTCACGTAGCCTATTTGATATATATCATTCTCGTGAATTGAGAAGGTTCATACTGTGTTTTATATGTGGCAACGTCGTAAGTCGTCGTAAGTCAAAGAATTTAACAGATTTCAATATTATGATTGACAATTTAGAGTACTTTTTATTCTGATAGCGAAATAAAATTATAAAATAACTAGTTTATAAATCTACCACTAAATGTTTTGCACCTATTTCATAAATTACTTTTGTTTTTACAAACTTTTTTGATTTACTATCGAAATCTTGGTTCAAAATTAATATGAAATGAACGTACTAAACGTTCAATGCAAATTTAAATCATTTTTAGTCAAAGAAACTTGTTTACAAGCACTTTTAAAACGTAATTTTTTTAAAATCTACTGCAGGGTTCGAATGTTGTTATCTGTTGGCCAGAGCCCGCAAGAAAGTCAACAGTTACTCTTTTAAATCTCTGTTAACATTATGTGTATTTATATGTGCTATGTCTAAAATTACACGGTCGTTAAAAGTCATTCAAGTAATCGTTTAGGTGTGTAATAGGCTTTGTTTAATAACAATTTTAAACATATTAAAAGGTAGTTCCAAAATATCCTTCGGTATCTTATTACGCTCATATAGCATATAGCTCATAGAGCAATGGTCAATCGAAACTATTTATATATTTGGTTTATTTTCGAAAATTAACAGAAAATTTCTACTTTTGTGTCGAATACAGTCCAAACGGGTTAAACAGCCGCTTTATACGAATCATAATTCGATTAATTTCACCGCTGTATTTAATAGGCATCTTGAGGTGAGACCGTAATATTAAGCGACAGTTTCATCGGCGGGTTATATGAATTTAAATTTATCATAATGATGATGCAATGGCCTTCCTTCAACCAATGTTACTCAGGAATGGCAACTCATGAAGGGTATCATGGGCGAAATATTATACTCTGTTATGTCCATGGTATTGTCCATGTCTATAGGCGACGGTTACCAATTCCTTTTGGTGGTCCGTTGGCGTGCTTGTCATTGCAAGTCACAAAAAAAAATTGTAAAGACAAATTACATTGTAATTTTTACTATTGTTTAATTCCAGATGATAAGGGGCGAATTCCTCGTAATAGAATATTTAGAATGGGACAACTGCTACACGGAAATTGTGCCAAAGGACCGCCTCAGAGTGAAGACGCCCAAAACTCCGATTGACAAGAGCACCTTCAACAAATTCGAAATTTCTGTACCCGATGATCTCAAAGACTAGTGAGTATAGTTTACTACTTTGGTTTACTTAGTTTAGAAAAAAAAAATAGGTCAATTAAAGTCATGCAAGCTGTGTTCATATTTGAAATATAAATAAGTACATTTTACTCGTCACTTTGTTCGTATGACAGGTATATATTAAATTATCTTAATAAATAGCCTATGTCCTCTATTACAAATAGTAGGTATGTGTATACAAATATTCATGACTAGAAACAAATCATCATCATCATCATCATTACAGTTTCACATTTAAATGACTAAGAATTGTTTTTTCTTTAAGTAGTATAAAACAAAATCGCTGTCGACGTCTGCCTGTTTCTCCGCTTATTTCTTCTAAACCGCACAACGTATTTTAATACCGAGTTTCACTGTTATGTAGATTTTTTTTTTGACGGGAAGATCTCTATATTCATACAATATAGTGTTCCCATATATACACTATGTAAATAAAAACTAGCAGGAGAAATTGGTAAATAGATTATCAAAACTATACATTTTACTATCTGTAACTAAAACAACTGTCCGTTTATAAAAGTACTGTTATGACTCACACAGTCTGTGATAAGACATTTTATCAATGAGCGGGGAATTCCCTAGAATACTCACTATATAATTTTGAACTTTATTTGGTTATGATTTCCAAAGTATTTGAGTGGTGGTAAAAGACGGTGTTAAATAAAAGCATTAAAAATCAATGATTAATGTTATACAAATGTACTGTTAAAACAGCAGATTTATTAACAGTAACAATACTATACATACATACATACATATGTATGTGTGTATATGTATGTATATATGTATATATATATATATATATATATATATATATATATATATATATATATATATATATGTATGTATATATACAACAAACAACGATACAATTATATAAGTACAGTAAGACAGTCTTATTTCTGAGAGCAATCTTCAAGACAACCTTAGGGTAATGGACTAATTGTTGTACAAGTAGGTATGATACTATTGTATCATTAAGAAAGTGCCTTTATCAAATTAAAAAAAATAAATATTAACTATATTACAACATATAATCCTATACATATATGTTAAATAATGTACCTAATACTAGAACATATATAAATAATTATAAGCATATTATTATATATTTCCTTTCGATTTTCCTTCTGCAAGTCGTATAAAAATAGCTGAAAAGAAAAATGCAAAACAATTCAATATCATTGTTTGACCTTTTTGTAAATAAGGGGAAAGGTCTCTTGCACCGTAGGTAGAGCACCCTATTGCATTCATTTTTATGTGCCATTCACAATGCTACATAATAACGTACGAGTTACTATTTCACTTGTGCAAAAAAGAAAGATGGCGGGGCGGTAACGACCCAGGGCTCGCATAAAATAACAAGTACCCACAAATTTATTAAATTACGAATTGCATGATCTTGTGAAATATTCAAATATATTAGTTTATAATCGTATGTATTTTAAACTTAATAAATACCTAGTGATTTCAGTATAAATATACAAAATGTTTTTGTAGCATTGTATTTATAAAATTGTTGATTGACTTTGCCGTTTATTAATTCAATTGGAATATTTTTCTGATATTATCGTGGCGATTAACGTGTTAAAGAGGACGTGTCTAGGGTCGAGGAAAAAGTAATGTAAGGTGGTATGAGTATTTTGAAAAAATGAAGGAAAATAAGTTTGTGTTCTACAAAAAAAAAATTCAATTGTCGCTGAACTAGTAAATATATGATTTAAAAACTTAACTATAGAACTAATTTTAATAAATTTAATATGGGACCAATTAAAGTAAAAGAAAATCCAAATTGGTTTACAACTGACAGAGTTATAAGTTTTTTTTTTCCATGGGTGAAAATAGAATGGTAAATCTGTTTGCGGTATCAGTATATGCTGGCAGGGTACCAGTGAAGGGTGACAGGTGAGGATGAAGGCAGACCAGTTGGCCCATAGTGATCAATTGAACAAGAATCAACCACTATGGTTTCCAGGGAGAACCGCGTGGAGGTCGACCTGATAGGGGTATATATCCCTTTCCTCCGAGTTATAATGTTATGAAAATACAACTGAATTAAGAAACTATTTCTTTTTGAAGTCGGTTAAAGAGAAAAGATAAAAATGAAGGTTTTGTCTTTATACAACTTAGAAAGGCAAACAAGCTGACGGCCCACCTGATGGAAAGTGGTAACCGTCGCCTATAGACATGAGCAGTACCATGGACATAACAGAGTATACTGTTTCGCCAATGATACCCCCCATGCGTTGCCATTCCTGAGGACTCAGGTGTTATTCCTCTGTACCCAGTAAATTCACGCCATATCCCATCCTTCAAACCGAAACACAGCCTTGCAAACACAACTGCTTCACGGTTGAAACACGAATGGGACAGAGGTACCCAAGCAATCGACTTTTGTACAAAGTCTCCCTCTGTTTATAATATAAACTTAACAGAAAAGGCAACATGAAGAAGCAACAATGGGCAACTTAAATAACACTATATTAAAACAACACAAACATGTTTACAAAAAATTTTAATTGATACATTAGAACAATGCCAAGCGTGGCAACTACTGGCAAAACTCCCCATATGGGGAATGCTTATGTCCAGCAGTGGACACTTAACGGCTGAAAAAAAAACACTAGAATGAATCCAAATGTTTTCTGTAAAATTTATCAATTTAAGAGATAGTTTAAGTAAAACATTTTAGCGTCGTAGACTTTGTAGTCTATTTTTGACAGGCACAGTAAAGGAAGGAAGTTGTCAATCCGAATACATTTTTGGTGCGCCGCCACATCTTTGTCGAATAGGATTAATGTAACTAATAATCCAAAACTAGAATAGTGTTTGTCACAATTGTTGTTATTATTTTAAGAGGAGATAATTCTAAATTGTTATAATTCGGATTTTACTTAAAGTTTGACACTCTTCTAATTTGTTTCGGATTTCACAAAAAATGTTTCTTAAATCATATATAATAGTAATTATATAAACACTTCTATCTTACAATTTACTTTGTATCCAATCAATGTATGACGTCATTCTAGTGTGGCTGGGTTAGATGGAGGTCCGGCTCGGCATCCGTAAGGCACGGAACGATATCACCTATTAGTACATACGCATATCATTATTGTAACAAATGGGACCGCCACCAGGGACTCCACTCTCAATATCCACTCGTACACATTTGTTTGAAGGGTGGGATATGGCGTGAATTTACAGGGTACGGAGGAATAACACCTGAGTTCACGAATGGCAACGCGTGGGGGGTATCATGGGCGAAACAGTATACTCTGTTATGTCCATGGTACAGCTCATGTCTATAGGCGACGGTTACCACTTTCCATTAGGTGGGCCGTCAGCTTGTTTGCCATTCTAAGTTGTATTAAAAAAAAAGAATCTATGATATAACTCTTAAAAACTGCAGGTCACAAATCGTTATTAATCACATCCAAATACACATAACTCAGCTGCTGGCTGAGTTTTATTGGACTATCTCGTTTTTCCATACGCCACTTCGTCGCCAATTCCAAACCGATTTTCTGAATTTATTACACATTTAACAAACACTCTCGTGTCTGTCACATTTTAAACTTATGACGACTGAAGTTAACGTTTTTTTTTGCGGAGCTAAAACATTTACATACATTTTTTACTTTATCAATTTGTATTACAAGTAAAAGCATCATCATGATCATCATGATGATGATGATATTTATCTGTCTACTGCTGAACATAAGCCACCCTCATAGTTTGCCATAACCTGACCTGAACGGTTCGGAATCACCTGCACCCATTGACTCCCTGCAATGCATTTGAGGTCTTCACTCTCATCTAGTGGTGGATTAGCGAAGTAAAAGCAAGTTTTTGTGTATAGTATGTGTGTCTTTTAAACAATATTTATTAATGGTAAAAAACGTTATCCAAGTCTTTAATACGTCATTCCTCTTGTTTTCTTTTTTGAAACAACTTAATGTAACTAAGGGTACTTGATAAGGACTCGTCATTAAGAAAATCTGCTTTTTATGTCTTTTGTCCTCACCATTGTTTCATAAACGGGTATCTCTGTAATGAGATTATTGATTTTTTTTTATATATTTTTTAATTAGAGGCCTTTATCCTATAATATGTCAACCCTACAAAACGATATGTCAACCCTATCATACCCTATACATAAGAGATTATTGATAATAATGAAATTATAAGTGTTAATATACATTATTGTAAATGTATTAAGATTTAGGATATTTTTTAATCAAGTCAACTTAATCATTTCTTTTTTTTTAATTGCACTTTACCGTCCATTCGGATCCACTGTCTGTAACATACTTTATTTACTATTATGTGAAGTTTATGTTTCAATGAATTCTCGTACCCGTCAAAAGAACTTTGACTGAATAAATAGTCAAAAGGTCAGAGGTGATGCCCTAAATGGTCCACCGGCTACCCATTATCAAACTACATATTTCTCCTGTATTGTAATAGACAATTTTTTGGCAATGATAAAGATGTGCATACATGTATCGTCAGCGTAGGCGTAGTTCATGAATAAGTAATTCCATGTTTGTCTTTTCGGGGCAGTGGGTATTTTTTTCTCGTAAAATAGAATATAATTTTACTGAAATATACTTAAAATATCTCTAAAGCCTGACTGCGGTTGCCAATCCGCCTGCCAAGCGTGGCAACTACTGGCAAAACCTAAGTTAAAGGCCGATATGATCACGATGTTTAAGTATACATTTATGTCTGTGTATATGTACGGTTAAATATGATCTAATTAGTTATGTATAAACTTAAGTTTGTCTATTTATTTTTGTTTGAAAATTTACACAAATATTGTACATCGTTTTATCCGCCCACATTGATGCTCTTCTCTACTTTGGATGTCGCTGGAAGAGATCTCTAAAAAAGTTAAGCTCGCCTTTGTACATTTGCTTAACTCTGTCATATTTGCTATGCATTACTAGTGTGTGCAGTAAAGTATAAATAAATACTATTTATTGTGTTAGTGAAATTGTATGAGATGGACATAAGCTATCTAAATTAAAATTCGTCTATATAGGCTATCCTTTCAATATAGCCTTGATTGCATGACCGAGATTGTTTTAGCATGAAAGGTGCCGTTAGAAATGATTGTATCTCTCGTAGAATAAGGTCGCACAGTGTATCCTGTAATGACAATGATGCATATGTCTATAATAATTGTTACTATTTTCCATCAGGGCCTCTAGACAAGTGGCAAGCGAATGAGATAGCAACGCCGGGTGACTCATTCCAACTCGCGGACTCGCTAGCGATGTCGATTCCATCGACGAATTCGCTTGCCACTTGTCTAGAGGCCCAGATAACGGTACGGCAGTTCGTTGGCTATTCGAGCCTCTCTATACAAGTGGCAGACGAATCTATCGGTAGAATTGTTTTGAGTTAATACACGTATGAGAAAGAACATTATGGCACGTACTGTGTGGTTTCAAAGAAATTTTCTTCCACGAATGCACAGATTGTCGAGTGAGCAGGTTTTCCCTAGAGGCTACAGTATGGGGTTCTTTAAAATAGGGGTATATTAAGCTTTCTTCTGGATCTGCCAATCCTTAGTGTTGCAGGCGTCCATAGGCTTTAATGACCGTTTAGTATCAGACGGGCGGTATGCTTGTTTGCCACCCTTGTGGTATAAAAAAACTATCTCATTGCCTCACCAGTGATAACGATTCTATTGGTAGATTTATTTGCCACTTTTCTAGGATCGGTTTTTACATAAATTAAGCAAGGTGCCCATGTTCAACAATGGATAGTTAACGGTTGATATTCATTAAACGACAAACTTCTCATAAACCTATTTTTGCTGTTGAAGTGTTTTGTCTCTTTCTTTCGCGCTGAATTCTCAATTTTGAATAAAGGTGACAAAACAGTGTAATAGTTATTTTCTTTATGCACTAATGTCTCAGTATGAAAGTGGCAGAACAATAATAAAGTAGATTTGTCGGATGTTTTATTTAGTTTTTATGAATAAGGGGGTAAATAGGTACTGGCCGCCTGGTGAAGGTTTTTTTAAATGGATGATAATGGAATGGTAACCCCACCTGTGCTATCGGTATACACCGGTGGGGCATCAATGAGAGATGAATAGGTGAGGACGAAGCAGGTGGTCAGTTAGCCCATCGTGACAAATTCAAAAAGAATTGTTCACGATGGTCTCCATGGGCAACCACGTAGAGGTCGATCTAATAGGGTATTTTGCTAGCAATGGGGCTGTCAAATTCCATTGCTAACAATCCCTTTTCTCCGGCCTGGTGACGGTTGGCCTCAAATATGCGTGTATAAAGCGTGTATGTAACGAGACGGTATAATGATATGTGTAGCCTTCACGACATGCACAGCGCGAAGGTGGAGAACGCGCACAAGGAGTTCCAGAAGGCGATCGGCGCCGCGCTGGTGTGGTACGTGCCCGAGCGCACCGCCCTCGCCGTCATCTCGCGCTGCGACTCCTCGCAGCGCCGCGCGCAGATGCTGCAGGATATGCACTTTAGGTGAGCTAATCCTCCCTCCGCCATCATTGCTTTCAATCACCGCGTTTTGTCCCAAGATAAAACACCACTGTCCCGCCATTAAAGGACACTGTAAATTGGAGTTATGTTTTTTTTTTAATGGGTGATAATGGGTAACCCCGCCCGCGCTATCGGTATACATCGGCGGGGCACCAGTGAAGGATGATAGGTGAGGATGAAGCAGGTCATTCAGCTCATTGTGACGAATTCAACAAGAATTGTTCACTATGGTTTCCAGGGGGAACCACGTGGAGGTCGACCTAATAGGGCATATTGCTAGCAATGGGGCTGTCACACTCCATTGCTAACAATCCCTTTCTTCCCCTCGGGGTTATGTTAGGATACTAATGATAATTCATACATACAAAGCTGTTTAGACATTTAGAAGGTATGATGGAATAAAGAAATTGATATAAACTCTAAAAACATTACACTCTTTTCAACCGACTTAAAAAAAGGAGGTACTCAATTCGGAGGTGTTTTTATATTGTTTGTTATGTACCTCTTAAATGTCATTTCTAAAGACTTGACATATCATCATATGGACTATTTGAGGGGAGGGAATTAGTAGTGAGTATCCATGAATATAATAAATAAATATAATAAAAATAATAATATACCCTATTAAGTCATCGTTCATGCGGTCTTCAATGGGAAACCATCGTGTTAAATTCTTGATGAATTTATCACGATGGACCAATGATGACTAGATTTTATCTTCACCTATTATTACTTACTGGGTATCACACCAGCGCAAACGTACAACCGACAACGTAGACAGGGTTAAATAATAATAATAAATTGATTGCATTCTTTACAAATGTGATACAGAAATTATAATGTATATCATAATAAATAAATAAATACATTGTGCAGTATTCGTATGCGCCTGGCAATAGGTACAAACTCAGCTTTTGCTGGACTGATGTGCGTTCAGCGCTGATTTTCATTTTGTACCTACACGGGTTATTATTCTATTTTCATCCATATACTATACAAGTTTGCATAACTTGTAGTTGGTGTTTGTAGTTATAGTTTAAAAGGTACCTGAGATTTTTTCTGCATAAATTAGAAAAAAAAAGTATCCTGTATGCTAATTTGAAAGTGAACGGTGCAGCTTGACCGTACGGTGAGCGTGGACTGTAGGGGCGCTGGTTCAAGCTGGAGAGAAACACACTGATTCCTTTTCTGAAGCCCCCGGTGCCGTCTGAAGAGTTTTTTGTTGTCCTATTTCTTCTCGGTTGGGAGTGCAGTGCGTCAATGCGATGGCAGATCAGAGCATGCCGCTCGACGGTAGGCGGCCTATCTTTATACCCGCCCGGTCGCACGATAACATGTACTAACTCGCGTTAGCGAGTCTGTGCGAGCGGGACGGGGCGAGTGTGAAAGAGACGCGTATCTCTTCAGAGCGGCACCATATGGCATCTATTTATTTATTACAATTGTCTTATTTCTATTACTTTTTACAATTTCTTTTTCTTATTCTATTTACGGGTAATAATAACAAGACACAATAAAAATGTTTTATTCAACTTACGCTATAGATACATCTTAAAATCTATGTAAAATAAACAATTTAAAAACGATTAAAACTAATGACAAAAAACAACTATAAATTATCGCTATAACTATAAAATGATTGTAATGTCGCGAACAGAAAGTGTTTACAAACATTCAGTTTATTAATAGTAAGAATAATACTATATATAGCACACGTCCAGGACTTCATGTGCATAGCTACACTTGAAGTTCTTGTCTGCACGACCAGCAGACTCACTGGCCGCGCAAACCCTGTGCTTACATTAACGGATACTACAGGGCCGGTAGTGCGGAGGTAGCGCTCTCACGGTAGTATCTAGTTTCCTACACTTGACATTATCCAAACGAGAGTGGAATGGATACAATTAGAGATGAGAGTTCAGGGGAGAGACCACTGACTGTCGATTTGCTGTGCTTACTCTAGAAGTTCCCTGGCTTGAACGTTTCATGGTGTTTTTAACAATGCCCCTGGCACTATGTGTTCCATATGTGGACGTCAGTTGCCTGATCAATTTCGTCATTTTTATCTCGGATTTATTTTTTGATGGGTGATAATGGAATAGTGACCCTACCCGCGCTATCTGTATACACTGGCAGGGCACCAGTGAGAGATAGGTGAGGATGAAGCAGGTCAGTTAGCCGACCGTGACAAGTCTAACAATAAATCAATCACGATGGTTTCCAGGGGCAACCACGTGGAGGTTTGTCATAGGGTATATTGCTAGCAATGGGGCTGTCAAACTCCATTGCTAACAATCTCGGGTATTTTGTGTCCTTGACTATTTTAGGGATTGACTGTATGATGTTATTTAAATAACAGTACAGTACCGTAACAAACGTATTTTTTTTTAATATAACTCCAATTTACAGTGTATATTGCATAGCGAAATGTACATAAATGTAAATAAGTTGAAGCTTTGCATCTTGTATCTAGGTTTATGAAAATTACATAATATGTCTCGATTATACTAGATCAAATTTATCAATTTGTAAATTTATAGATGCTCGTTTTATATCATTAAAAAGTTTAAAATAGTCACTCTGTTTCTACGTTATCTTACCATTGTACACAATTATCACATGTTCAATATGATGCCCACGGCCACTTTCTATCATCGTACGGCTCGCCTTCGATAGGGAGTTAACCCTCATACCCTACAGCCTAAATGGTCGCGTACAACGCGGTTTCAGAGATATTTTCTCCCACGAACACTCAGGTTATGGATTAAACGTGCCGTGGTTGTCCCAAGAAACTATAGCATGGGTTTCTTCAATAGGGGGGTAAAGAGGTTTCTTCAGGGTTGCCAACGCGCGCGTAATACCCCTGGTATTCCATTATAGGCTGCGGAGTAACCGCTTACCATCACGTGGACTGTTTGCCATCTCAGTGGTATAAAAAAAAAAACATGTTAGTGAACGATATATATATTTAATGTACCACTAAACAACAACATTAGAAACACGTTGAAAACCTCTTATAACAATTTGAGGAACAAATATATAAACATTGAAACTATTCGGTGGCCCATTTACTATTTATTCCGCCTTTAATCCTCCAGCCGCGTGGGAGGGCGTTTATTTTTAGTACAGATCGCATTCATAACATATCGAATCGCATACTTCACTGATTTTGTAAATGCTTTTTGTTATTTCACGATATATTCCAATTTGTAACTTTCTATTATATTTATTTCATTGAGTGATATTTATTGCTATCAGATTTTTACTCAACTACAGTAGAATACGGGGTAATGTTTTTTAACTGTATGTATGTACTAGCTGAGTGTATATACGTATGTTCATTTGAAAGATGGATGATAGATTATGCCATTAGATTCTTCTACATTTTGGACTTATAAGGAATGAGATGGAGTTATTATAAGCTATATGATGTCAATATGGCGATCATTATTCACCAATAATTTTCAATGCGTTCAGTCAATAGAACGATGATATGTCAGTTATAATAAAAGAAAGAGATAAAGAGGTTTCTTTAGAGTTGGCAAACTGCGCGTAATGCCCTTGGTAGTGTTTATAGGCTACGGTAACCGTTCACCATCAGGTGGGCCATATGCTTTTTTGCCACCTCAGTGGTATAAAAAAACATAAAAAAAATAGTCTGAATTTCCGATTAACTATTGATTGCAAATTGGACAAGGTAATTGTTGTGCTGTTGGAAATATCTAATTTAACCGTGTAATTGTACTAATTTTTATTATATTTATAAGAAAAATAAAAAAATATCCTTATTTAAATGAAATTTCGGGTATTTTAATGTGTGTTATACTCAAATTCTTTTCATACTCTTTTTAAGGTTACTTGATACATTTATATATCCAAGCTAATTTATTTCAATTAGTCACTTTGTCCGCCAGACTCTTTCAGCCTTTTACTTATAATTGAATTATTATGTTCCAGGAATCTAACTCAAAAGCTGTTATTGCTGAAAAAGACTGAGGAAGCGGCAAGGCAATTAGAGTCCACCAAAATTCATAATCAGGGAGGGTGAGTTTTGTCTATTTATTTAAAAATAAATTATTGTAGGCTTATTATCTAATTTGCACTATGACTAATGGCGGAAATGAAATGTTCTCATGTCATGTCCGAAGTCGCCTCTGATTGATAATATAGTCAAATAATATTAAGTCCAGTTCCCAATTGAGAAACCCGCTGCGAGTTCTGTTTTATCATACTATGAATTTGTTAATATCAATAGTTTAATTTAGTTATAAATTAGCTAAGAAGCCTACTCGGCTATTCTTCTAAATATTTCCTTTATATTGTACAACCCGGCAGAAATATCCAACTGTCATTCCTTACATTGCATGATTCAAATTCTGACAATATAATATGTTACTATGGCATAAAGAGCGCTATCTTAGCGGCATTTGGCTTACGTATATACCACAGAAACAAGGCAGATCAACTATATGCTTGTTACCAATGGCCGTGCACTCGATTTTCTTTGCTCAAGATTTCACAAACAAAAAAAAAATTAAAAACACTTCCAAATTCAAATATGACCGAAGTCTTTAATTTTAAAAGATGCCAAGTAAATTGTTGAGTGCAGATACAAATGAGCAATAATTAATTGAATCAAGTATATATGCATAAGGCTTTTATTTAGCACGGCTTGGTCTGCCTTGATACATTTCTGTGGTACCTGCAAAATTTCAGCCCAGACCAGTATTCGAGATATTCTCGGCCGGGCAACGAACACGGCACGGGGGATCCCAATTGGTAATTATCATAATCGTCCTACATATATTTATGTATTTCGATGAACTCTAGTCACCGCGTTGATGAACCAGCCCTTTGACAGTAATAGACTACAAACAAGCCCATTTATCACATACTTTGTAGTGGTCCCGACTGACCAAGCGTGAATTGTATTCAGATATCTGGTATAATAATAGTATCATTGCACCAATATAGCAGTATTGTTATAAAAACAATAGCTTCAGGTGATATATTTACAAAAAAATATTTGAGTCGTATTTGAGTATTTGTCTAGTACCCATAATTACAAACTGCTTAATTTTAAACCAGATGGCGCTGTGTAGTACTTGTATATCCAGCCAGTGGTATTTATTTACTTTCAGTTTGGGATAGCACTGATGGTATTGATTTTTTTTTTAATTTTTTATTTTAAATATCCATCTAATGAGTGCGTGTATACAGTTTTGTAAAGAAGTTTCCACTCCAATGCTTATTACAGTATCTTTTTAGTACATATCATCATTCAGAATGTACTGTATAACAGATGTCTTGTGTCAACTTCTGAAAATTTACCATGGGCAGCTTGTAGTCTATGAACTAAGTTAATGGGAAGTGCATGTCGTTTTAACTTTGCCTTGTTGACTAGAAGTGCAATAACTTTTACGCGGGCTTAGAGTTTTATACTTGGTCTTTACTAAGTTTATGGGCGCTGTACACTTGGACTAAACTTTTACCACGCAATGTGTTGAGCAGACATACTCTTTTCAGCTTTGATTGTTCGAATATATAACTAGAATAAACGGTAAATATTACAACAATAATATTTCTTCATATTTGAACTAGTCTAAGCTGAATTGGATGTATGTAAGGTTAATTTATTTGCTAATTTTGTGAGGTCAACTTACTAAGCAGATCAAAATTAAAGTTTCTTAATGTGTTCTCCACTCGCATAACGATTGCGTATACATATATACATTTCTCATTGCTGTACACAATACACATGGTGAATTGACCTCATGAAGTGGTTTTTAAGCAGTAAATATAGATTCTCACGTAGTTTTGTTTATGACGTAAATTGATTCCTGTTTTTCTATTTAAAATTTCATTTCTCGTCTACGTTTTTATGTCATCGAGTCGAAGTTTTGTAAAATGCCGTTTTCAAATTGTAGTGTCTCGTTTACACGATACGAATTCATCGTCATCATATCAGTCGTTTACTATCTACTGCTCCTATTGGGAGGTTTTGCCAGTAGTTGCCAGGATTGGCAGCTTATTTTGTAACATTATATTACTAATTTGAAATAGTACTATTAGACTTACTTAACACATCCAAATCTATAGGTTATGTCATTAAATAAATAAATATGCCAGTAGTTTGCAAAAATTACTATTTTTTTATTTACATTTAATATCACCATTTAAAGAATAATACATAGAAAATAGCACTTAATAAAGAAAACACAAAAGTCTGTCACTAGCAATATCTTCTCGACTTCAGACAACCTTTAGGTAGAGGAGAAATGATAAAAGGCTGAATGTAGCTAGGTAGCACTAGTGTGCACTACATAATTCACAAAATGTGAGTGTAGGTGACAGCTTGCAAATAATTATAAAGGAATTTTGTTCGTAACGCGTAATTAACTTTACAAAATATTTATGACATATATATGGTTTTATAATTATCATTATCATGGATCCTGACACCACGTGAGAATCTTATGGTATAAATCACACATCACAAGACAAAAGTAATAAATTCGGTACAAATAAATATTAAAAAAAATTTTGTAAAGTTTCGTTTGTATTTCACTTTGTTTTGTAAAATTGCCTTTTGGTGTGTTTTAAATTGTACACCACAGAAGTAAAATAATAGTAAAGTATATGAATTTTTTTTTGTTTAGGAACATATTTAACAACTGTAATTTTACTTAATTTTCAAGTACATTTTAAAAGTTTAACAGAAACACTTATTTACTTCTTGTGGTGTCATTGTTTTTGCCTATAGACAAGAGTCGTACAATTCCATTTTCAAATATGGTTTTCTACAGTATACATACAGCGTAACGCCATAAAAGAGCTTTATCATAGCACTGTATTATGATAGATAATGAGATGACAGTCCTGTCTCATTTTTTTCTATATGTAAACGTCTTTAAAAATTGAATGGTTCGTCACTTGTCTATGTCCTCTAGTTCACGACGCTCATTATACGACACGTTAGCTGTCAGTTTCGCCAACAGTCATGATTTATAAATACTGGCTGGTGATACACTGTACACTATTCGAAACTTAATGTCGAAGTAAAGGTTCAATTTTAAATATGGACAATTTCTATTTTCAATTCATATCAAGTTTTTTAATGGTCCATGTAAAATACTAGTTTTCTATCATTCACACTTGACAGCGATTGTGGTGAAAAGCACCGTAAAACCTATCGTGTAATGGGCGTCGTATGAAATGTGCGCAGACATGTAGATGGCAGCTCGGGTTTGACATTGTCCAACAGGTACACAGACGAGTTCAGCGTCCGCGAGGACTTGATGGGGCTAGCGATCGGCACGCACGGCGCGAACATACAGCAGGCGCGCAAGGTGGCCGGCGTCACCAACATCGAGCTCGAGGAGGTCTCCTGCACCTTTAAGATCTGCGGCGAGGTCCATACACTCATTTGTAGCACCTAGTACCCAATGAACAACTTATTGGTATGCCGATATCAACATAACGAAAAAGGTAGAGCTTACCGGTGTAGCATATCTATATTATGTAAAAGAAATACCACACACACTCACTGACCGACCGACTGTTTATCAAAATTATAATATAAATGACATACAAAGTGGTTCGAGGGGTAAATTCGACGGTATACTATTTTATGAGCGTTTCGGGGAACTTCCACGGGAAAACGATATAAAAAAAAAATTGAGAAATAATTACATATAAATCCCAATTGTATTTTTCGATACGACCATATTATATTTTTGTAAAAGTTCCTTTTTCGTTTAATAGTTTAAATGACCAATAAGTACTTGGGTTCAATTTACTGTAGAGATAAATATTGATTTTAAATTCAATATTTGGAATTGGAACATTTGTGGAGCATCAAACTTTCTGTATTTTTTTTTTTATGGCATGTATGTGGCATGGCATGGCACGTAAGCTGCACTGGTGTATTACCACTTCTGCGGAATTGGACGCTGCGCTTAGCCGATTCAATGATATCAAATATTTAATGCACGATTTGCTACTTGAGTTAGATCACTGTGATTTTTGACAATGGCATGGTCTCCTTTTGTTTCCTATGTCTGGCATGTCATGTAAATTCTAATGTCACGTTGAAGTCATGCTGCATGAAAATAGTTATTACGTATTTATAGCTGTTATCTTCGATACAGACTGTGGCTACACTCAAGCAGGCAACATTTTATCATTGCAAAATATTACACATGACATCATCTGTTATTTGTCCGTTAATGTGTACTTATGTGACTACGTCTTACACGTGCCATGTTTGTTACTTACTATTGTGAATGTTCCAATAAAACCAAATTGATTATTTTTTCTCTAACTACACTGGGTTGGCTAGAAGAGATCTACTTCAGAGATAAGCCCACCCTTGCTAACAAGTTGTTAAACTAATCGCTGTATCTTTTGTTCAAGGGCAATAAAGAATATATATAAACTAAGGAACGGAGGTAATTGATAATGGTGTTTTTTTAATGGGTGATAATGGAATGGTAACCTCGCCTGCGCTATCGGGATACGCTGGCGGGGCACCAGTGAGGGATGATAGGTGACGATGAAAAGGCATTTAGCCCATCGTGATAAATTCCAGTAGATTGAACTATGATGGTTTCCAGGGAGAACCGCGTGGAGGTCGAGCTGATAGGGTGTATTGCTAGCAATGGGTCAATTAAACCCCATTACTAACAATCTCTTTTCCCCTGATAATTGGTTTGTATTGTGGCAGAGCGTGGAGGCGGTGCGGGCGGCGCGGTCGCTGCTGGAGTACGCGGAGGAGTCCATCAAAGTGCCGCGCGCCCTCGTCGGCAAGGTCATCGGCAAGAATGGCAAGGTCATACAGGAGATCGTCGACAAGAGCGGCGTCGTCCGGGTCAGTATTCTTATGATAGCTGTTACAATAGCAAACAAGCTGACAGTCCACCTCATGAAAAGTGGTAACCGCCGTCTATTGACATTCATAGTACAGTAGAATGTGCTCGGATGCCCATGGTGGGTACTGTTCATGTGATGTCAATCTTGAGACTATATAGTCTTATGCTTCCATACCCTGTAACTTCACTCCCCATATCCTATTCTTCAAATCAACATCTTAGCTCAGCTGTTATATTGTTTTAAATATAATGAGATGAGAGGTGTTACACTGTGTGTGTGTTCGGATTGTTTGTACAATATAATAAAATAATACAGAGAAATAACATCTGAGTCCTCAGGAATGGCAACGCATGGGGGTATCATGGGCGAAACAATGTACTCTAATGTCCATGGTACTGCTCATGTCTATAACCAACGGTTACCACTTTTCATAAGGTGGGCCGTCAGCTTGTTTGCTGTACTAAGTTGTATAAAAAAAAAGATAGATACTCTTTATTGTTTCCTCCAAAAGATTACAATAGTAAACTTATTATAAATATAAACAATTACAAGAAACAATCACAATGAAAAGACAATGGGCGACGTTATTGCTATAAGCGATCTCTTCCCGGCAACCTTTGGATGGAGAGGAGTAATTTATAAACAGTTTGATCGGAGGCACGAGGAAATTCAATTATTTTTAAAATATACAAATGTGTTACATGTAATAATGTAAATACTAAATAGTTACACTGGTAGTGACACACCCTGGTGTCAACAGCTATTCAATGTTAGTGTGGTTGCACAGGTGAAGGTAGAGGGTGACAATGAACCGCAGCCGTCGGCGCCGCGCGAGGAGGGCATGGTGCCGTTCGTGTTCGTCGGCACGCGCGAGAACATCGCCAACGCCAAGGTGCTGGTCGAGTACCACGTCGCGCACCTCAAGGTAAACCAACACTGTCCACTGCTGAACATAATCCTCCCCCTTGGGGGGTTTTGCCAGTAGTCGCCATGCTTGCCAGGCGGATTGGCAACAGCAATCAGGTTTTAGAGATGTTCTATGATATATATATATATATATATATATATATATATATATAGCTAGATATGATATATAGCTGCACATCCCTCGCCCTTAGTCACCTCTTACGACATTCACGGGATAGAAAGGGTTGGCCTATTCTATGCCAAGGCCACACGGCCACTTAATTGTGTTCACTTGTGACGGTGTTACTGTATAGTTTAATATACTGCCTCATTTTTCGATAGTGGAGGTTTTGTATCATGTTTTGTATTAACATTTATATTCATATTTTGTATAATTATCAATTAATTGGTTGCCTTAACAAGACGAAACTATAGATAAAAATACTACATTACCGCAGCGGCCAGTAACTGAGGCATTGATAGACAAACGTGCAAATGTGGGCCGAGGCGTATCGAGGCACACATGCGTGAGTCCATCAATGCCTAGTTGTGGTCAAGGCTTGTATAGTACTTTTCTCAAACGATGCGCGGAAATGAAAAACACAATTTTACTTTTTAAGTTCAATGACGAATAACGAATAATAATAATTTTTCAGTACGGCAATTTTAATTTATCTTGAAGAAGATTGTCAAAATAATGCTCACATTTCCAAGCATGTTTGAGAAAAATATTTGTGAAAAGAGAAAACTAGGAATTTATTTATATTCATGTATATTTTTTTATTCATGTATATTTAGTATTCTTGAAGATTTAATGGTGCTGTCAAATCTAAGGTTAATTTTTGTATTACTATTAACACATAGCATTTGTTTAAAAGTTAATTGTTAGTGTTAGTGCCTCAATCAATTTTTTTTATACCACTGAGGTGGCAAACAAGCATACAGCCCATCTGATGGTAAGCGGTTACCGTAGCCTATGAACGTCTGCAATACCAGAGGTATTACGCGCGCGTTGCGGACCCTGAAGAAACCTCTTTACCCCCCTTTTGAAGAACCCCATGCTATAATCTTTTGGGAAAACCTCGGCAGGGAGCTCATTCCATAACCTGAGTGTTCGTGGGAGAAAACATCTCTGAAACCGCGTTGTACGCGACCATTTAGGCTGTAAGGTATGAGGGTGAACTCCCTGTCGATGGCGAGCCGTATGATGATAGAAAGGGGCCGCAGGCATCATATTGAATAATTCTTCTGAGCACAATCCATTGTATAAGCGGTAGAACACGCAGAGTGAGGCAAAATCTCTCCTAAGACTTAAGGGTTCGATACCGCTTGCAAGCCTGGGATCATTGACAATTCTTAGAGCTCGTCGTTACACTGAGTCGAAGGGTTCAAGCTGGTATGTAGGTGCTCTCGCCCATAAGTGACAGCAATACTCCATATGGGGCCGGATTTGCGATTTGTAAAGCATTAATCGCTGATCCGGCGTGAAGTAATGCTTCGCTCTATTAAGCACACCGAGTTTTTTGAATGCCAGCTTCACCTTATCTTCGAGGTGGCCACGGAACTACGTCACTAGAAATGTCAACACCAAGGATTCCAATGCTTTTAGAGATGTTAAGAGACGTGCTCTGGAACTGTGGGGCCACAGCAAAATGGGGGTTTCTTAGCGGTAAACGCGCAAGCTTGTGTCTTAGAGGTATTTTTTGTATGTATTTTTAATTGACAATTATTTTAGTAAAATTGTTTATTTTGTTTATACTGTGTGGAGAATTGGTTGTTATGTCAATGGAATACCGTCGAACTTTTAGTGTTTTTGCGGTGGTTTTTTTTTTTTTTTAATTTATTTATTTAATAAAGATGCTAACTCTTGATATTAATTTTATAATAGGAACATGTTGGGGTTTTGTATTTATACATATTATTATGATCTGTGGAAGATTTATTTTTTATACAATTTATAATAGTAAGAAAGCTGATGGTTCACCAGATGGATAGTAGTAAGATAGTACGATGGTAAGATGGATAGTAGTAAGTTTTTAAGAGAGGTAGGGCACAGCGTGACTTGCTCATAAATGGAACCGCCCGCCTGGGGAAAAACCTCCATCTTGCAGAAGTTCGCAGCCAAACAACGCTGTTTTAATAGCGTTGTGTTCCTGCGGGGAGTAAGGTATCCAGTTCCATCTTGGGGAGGGGTTGTGCCGATATTGGAGGGACCAGCGTGTTTTAATACTGTCTTCGTACTGGGCAGGCGCGAAGTGCCGACGCAGCGTTCAGGGAGACCCAGTGAAACGGTTGCTCGCTGGCCGCCTGCAGGTTGTTGGGTTCCCGAACCCAGGGATTACCTAAGCTCCGCCCTGGGAGGCTGAACCGCCGCCTGTGCATAATCCCTGGTGTGGTAGTCGTGCCGGAGGAGGAGACCGGAGTGGACCCGGCTACTACATCAGTGGAGGGACCGGGGGCCCTTCCGGCCGCCGCGTCGGCAATTTGCACAACCTGTTTAGCGCGGGTACGGCGTGGAAACTACTTTGTTCTTTTGATATCGGCACAATCTTTCCCTATTAACTTCCAAATACCCTAACACTTTATGGACAGATCTAGAAAAAATAGATGTTACACAGCGGCACCCTCATCCACATTTAAAGTGGACTTCTGCAATATCAGAGGGATTCATTCTAATATAAACGCAATTTACTATCATCTTGAAACTGCGGAGCCGACTCTGTTATTCCTCACCGAGACGCAGATATCATGTCCAGCTGATACATCTTATTTACTATACCCCGGTTACAAACTCGAGCATAAATTGGGGGTCTACCATGAAATGATATTCCGAATTTTCGGGCTCAATTTCGTGTTTTTGTTTGTACCGAAATCGATCCTGTAAATGGAGCTTAACATTTCGTTTGTCATAAATCCTATCATAAAAGTTCAAATTTTTTTAGTACTGGGGATGCCCATTTTTTCCCTTTCCATCGTAGAGAACAATCACGAACAGCTTGTGTCTAAAATCGAGAGAACATTAACTGGAGTCTGATCAGGGACGATAAAATTTGGTCCAATTTAACCCATCTAAGATACAAGCTTGCGCGTTCACCGCTAAGAAAACCGCATTTGCTGTGGCCCCACAGTTCCAGGACATGTCTCTTAACATCTCTAAAAGCATTGGAATCCTTGGTGTCGACATCTCTAGTGACGTAGTTTCGTGGCCACCTCGAAGATTAAGGTGAAGCTGGCATCCAAAAAACTCGGTGTGCTTAATAGAGCGAAGCATTACTTCACGCCGGATCAGCGATTAATGCTTTACAAATCGCAAATCCGGCCCCATATGGAGTATTGCTGTCACTTATGGGCGGGAGCAGCTACATACCAGCTTGAACCCTTCGACTCAGTGTAACGACGAGCTCTAAGAATTGTCAATGATCCCAGGCTTGCAAGCAGTATCGAACCCTTAAGTCTTAGGAGAGATTTTGCCTCACTCTGCGTGTTCTACCGCTTATACAATGGATTGTGCTCAAAGGAATTATTCAATATGATGCCTACGGCCCCTTTCTATCATCGTACGGCTCGCCATCGACAGGGAGTTCACCCTCATACCTTACAGCCTAAATGGTTGCGTACAACGCGGTTTCAGAGATGTTTTCTTTCACGAACACTTAGGTTATGGAATGAGCTCCCAGCCGAGGTTTTTCCAAGAGACTACAACATGGGGTTCTTCAAAAGGGTGGTAAAGAGGTTTCTTCAGGGTCGGCAACGCGCGCGTAATAAATACCTCAGTGGTATAAAAAAAAAAATTGTAATTGCTGTTTATAGGTATGAACAGCGGGTCTACCACGAAATGAAATTCCGAAATTTCGGACTCAATTTCGTGTTTCTGTTTATACCAAAATCGGACCAATAAATGGAGTTTAACATTTCGTTCGGCATATATCCTAACATAAAAGTCCAAAGAAACAACATTTTAACATTTTTAATATTTTCAAACGGCATGTGTTATGTAATTTTAATATACAATTTCTGTTTAGTTTGACTCCGAAATTTCAGAAAACATTTCATGGTAGGCCCTTAGTATTGTGGGCGTTATAGATTATATTCTTTTGCCTATGATGTCCTTCATATATTGTTATTTCTGAAAACTAAGAGTGTTGAGTGTTGAGTGTCATTGTTATACGTTATCTTTGGAAGGGAAACAGAGCGATGTGTGTGTGTGGTTGGTAGTGAGTGGTAGTGTTGTAGTAACTGTGCGGCGGCGTGTGCGCAGGAGGTGGAACAGCTGCGCGCGGAGAAGCAAGAGATCGACCAGCAGCTGCGCGTGGTGATGGGCGGCGCCGGCGCGCAGTACCCGCCGCCGCGCGGCGCCCCGCCCGCGCGCGCGCGCCGCGCCCGCCCGCCGCCCGCGCGCTACCTGCCAGGTACTGACGCGCTGTGCACTGTGCACTGTGCACAGGATACAGGATACAGGATACAGGGCAAGACGCGTGCAGATCGACCAGCAGCATACTTAAATGAAACTAGAAGTTTTTCTCAACTTCTGTATAAAATATCTTTAAATATTAATTCACAACCATATTTCTGTTTAGATTAACATTAGATGCCGCTACATAAATATAGATTGATTTTTTATTATTATTTCTTCTTTGTATTTCAGGTGGGCGGCGCATGACTCCCGAGTTGGGCGAGGAGCGGACCGGCGAGCGTGGCGACAGCGGCTATCGGCCGCGTGGAGGACGAGCGGGACCGCGGAGCAATAGGTAACAGCTTCAATTGGGGTTTCGGAATTTTATGTTTATATCAGTAGTATCATAAACATTAATGATATGTAGTATTTAGGGATAATTGATTTAAATCCAACTCGAAGGATTGTATAAATGTGTTTAATAACATTACACAGTAAATATTTGGTTTTTTTTTGTTTGTTTGCGTTTCTACTGTTAATGAGAATCTGTATGATTTTATTTCGATTTGAAGAGTAGGATTGGGCAATGAAATTGCAGGGTATGATAGTACAACATCGTAGTTTTTAGGAACGGCGTCGTATGTTAACTATTGAATGTCGTAGTATGCTCTGTTTCATGAAATGAGCTATCGACTTGTTTTATTGTTTAATATGTGATTATAAAATTTTTAATACTTATTAATAGATATCGAATACGCATTATTATGTTTGCTATCGTCAACTTGATGTTGATTATTTGCAGTCATGAAAATAAAGTTGTCTTATGATTTAGTTTTTGAGATCAAATTTGGTCCTTTGCGCCGGATGTCGTTGCGAAGTGTGTGTCGACGGAGAGTGGTGATGGTGATTGTCGTTGATGCGTGCAGGTCGAGCGAGCGTGGTGAGCGTGGTGAGCGCGGCGAGCGCGGTGATCGTGGCGAGCGGACGGAGCGCGGGGAGAGGGGCGAGCGCCGCGCGGGCGGCGCGGGCGGCGCGGGCGGCGCGGGCGGCGCGGGCGGCGCGGGCGGCGAGGAGCGGCGCGTGCCCGTCGAGAACGGACGCCCGCACCCCGCGCGCGCGCCGCGCCCGCCCGACGCACGCGCGCAGGTACGCACGCACGCGCACACACGCGCACACACAGAGAGAGAGCGCGGGGAGAGCACACACGCACAGAGACACACACACGCACACACACGCGCAGACGCACACGCACACACACACACAACGCACGCACACACAGACGCACAAGCACGCACGCACGCACACACAGACGCACGTGCACGCACACACAGACGCACACGCACGCACGCACGCACGCACACGCACGCACACACAGACGCACACGCACGCACACACAGACGCACACGCACGCACACACAGACGCACACGCACGCACACACAGACGCACACGCACGCACACACAGACGCACACGCACGCACACACAACGCACGCACGCACACGTACACGTACACGTACACATACATATGCACACGCGCACGCGCACACGCTCACACACATAAATAG
This sequence comes from Galleria mellonella, assembly GCF_026898425.1. NCBI lineage: Eukaryota > Metazoa > Arthropoda > Insecta > Lepidoptera > Pyralidae > Galleria > Galleria mellonella. The sequence continues at coordinate 5,124,698 of NW_026442100.1, read as the reverse complement.
ATAACTGCCAATATAATGTAACGTAAATACAACTCCATTTTCCGCATTTAGCCTCTCATTTGGGCCGTTGTGCGTATGAGTCATGACTATAGTTCAGCCAACCTAGCTCCACCCAGAAGCACAGAAACTTTCTGGGATCTTCAATTACCACTAACAACACTTAACAAAAGTTAACAATAAACAAAAAAATACAATTTGTTTTGCGGGTAATAGGAACCGCCTCAGCTATTACTGCACCTCCAACGAAATGTACCTGTATAGCCCTAATTTTCACCCGGCCCCTTAACTCTTTTAACTTTAACGATGCATACAGATCGCTAATACCCATTTTTCGGATGGGAATACACCACATCCGTCACCATCATACCAAATGGATATATAATTTGTTTGCATCACTTCCAGCACACAAATAACAATAGCTACATTAGGTACTGGTACATATTTAAAGAAATAAAGCATTACAAAAAAGAAAAAAAAAAAACTAAAAGAAAATAACATAAAAAAGGTTATACAATTTCTCATGCGTACGCCATAGTTACTATGGATGTTCACAACTCAGTTTATTACTTATATCAGCCCTTAACACTCCACTGCTGTATATAAGCCTCCCCCATGGAGAGTTTTGCCAGTATTTGCCATGCTTTGCAAGCGGGTTGGCAACCACAGGCTTTAAAGTTGTTTTAAGAGGGATGCTGCTGCCCATCCCTCGCTCTCTGTTAATTGTTTTTATGATATCAACAAGAAAGGCAGGGGTGACCTAATCTAAGTCGAAACCATACGGCCAACTCGCTACACATTTCAACAGCTATACTACCAACACGTATATGAGTATTGACAACACTAGGCCCCTCATAAGTCTGATCGTAGTTTTGCAAGATTGATAGCTGTACTCTCCCATATCTTCATTGGTCTCTTGACCACTTATTTTGACTTTTGAGATCCTCTTTTAACCTCTTGCTCATAATCACCACTGTTAATTTTATAAGTAACCCCCCCCCCCCCTCCCTCCCCCCGTAAGCCTTTTAGTTTTTTGTTACTTTTATGGTTTATAGAAAAAAAAAATCTACTATAATTGGATTTGTTCACTTAAAATTGAACGATACTTTGAATTGTATTTTAAAAACTTTGATATACTTTGAATTGTATTTTAAAAAATAACTTTTATAAAAAAGAAAAATATTTTTTGCGTGTGATACTTAATAGAGCCTCTGTATTCCAGAGTGGCAGACGACGCGAGGACAGGCGGCGGCAAACTGATGATGAGAGCTCCGTGCTAGACAGCCAAGACGTCTCCAGTGCCGATAGAGGTCTGTACACTTTATTATCTACAGACACCAATGGCGGATACTAGAACCACAGTGTAAGGAACAACAGTCGTCCAACACTTCTAGCATGTCTCCAACGAAATGCGACAACAGGAGACGCGTCGCTATGTTTAAACTTTAGATTATATAGATAGAGCTTCGAACCTCAAAAACGTCAACTTTTTGTCAGCTGACTCGTTTTTATCAGTATATACTTACGGATACAATGTATCTTGACGTATTATTTAATAAATGAAATGAGTTACACATTAAAAAGATGCAGATGTTATAAGACAAAATAAATATAGAAGTTATAAAGGAAATCACCCATAACTGTTTATCACGCAAAATTGTATGAAAAAGTTGACCCGCTTTTTACGAAGCATTTGTATAGAAGACATTGTATGTAATCTAAGGTTTAAACGTATCCGTTGGACGATTTATATCAGACTTCTATAGACTGTGGTAATACTTACTCTGTTTGTACACCGACGCGGTAGCGAAGCGAAACTTGGGTAAATCTGGTTTTTCTGCACCATCGTATAATATAACGCGTTATATTGAAAGTATACATAATTTATATTTATTTATATTTTTTGAGGAACTTAAAAATTTACTCACAATTGTAGTTCCCAATGGTGTAGCTGAATTAGTTGCATCGACAAGAGGAAACTCTTAAATGAAAAGAGAGAGAATGGTGTAGTCGTTTAGCGATAGTTTTTAGTTTTATAGTTGACGTATGTCTCAACTTAGACTTTATGCATAACGTATAAAGTATCGCCAAAGCGAGCACTGTCGTACTATCCTATTTTCGATGCGACTCACAGCACTTTTGTCATTATAGACTTGTGATCTCACGACTTTTTATAGTATAAAAAATAAAAAAAAAACTATGTTGCCAGTCTTGGATTTTTTTTACATTTTGTTTTTGATGCTGCTGTTCATTATTATATAAATTGAATCAATCAATTTATCATTATTTTAGAAATAATAGGCAAATTACGCGTTAAAAGAGGTAATTGCCGAGTTTATATTTTTTTTTAGTAAGATATTTACATAAAAAAGTTTATTAAAAGAAATCTATACTATTGGGTACATGACTAATGTCATTATATTTTTTCTTTAACATTATAGGACGTCTTTTCGAACAATAAATTTATCTTATTTATACTTGTTTCGCTTGAATGCTACATTAGTGCGGTGTGCAAACGGTGTCAGCGATGTTGATTGAATCAAAATCATTATTTACCAAGTTCAAAATGATGGACTGTAAAGACATTGTTCATTATTTTTTTTTCTGACAAATATTGCATGGTACAAATATTTTGCGGAACGTTGAAATCTGAAAATATTACTGAATGTGCTAGTTAAAATGTAGTGAGTAGTGCTCTGTTAAGTTTATTATTATATGTATATATTGCATTCTACTATTTATATATGTTTATATATATCTATATATATGGTCATGTTTGTGCACCTTGGTTTTATTACATTTTAATTAGTACATGTTGAAGGCGTAATGCAGTAGACAGACGAATGGGACTTTCCTTTTTATTGTTATTATTTTTATAACTCGGGACGAATGTTCGTTTGCTATCTCGACGGAGGCGGTACTTTTCTCTGGTGACGATTTCTTGCTGCTCTCTTATTAGTGCAATAATACGGTGAAGGTACAGACTGACATAATTTAAGTGGATTGTTACTTACAATGAATGACGTGTTCTAGAAGTTAGTAGGTTTATAATCAGAGATATTTTAAATTATTTGCATATTATTGTACATAACGGATATTATTGTTAGAAAAAAAACTTTTAAATCTGGTGCTCATTACATAATAAATAACTGGGATATTTTGAATTAAGGCTTACAAATATTATGACGTAAACTGTGACATCACGTGTTTATGAGAACACGTGGCAAATTTTTAATTTTGTTAAAATTAATGAATGTTGCGTTTTTACTGTGAAATATAATAAAATGATTAGAATATTTTTAAACAATTTGTATATTGTAAATAATAGAATTAAATTTTTTTTCTTAATTTACGTGATACTGACATTTACCGTTTATTGTTATTTAGCTTTTTTGAATTTTTATTTTTTAATAATAAAAAAATATGAGAATTTGACAAATAATGTTCTTATCTATGTTACGTTAGAATATTTATTTTAAAATTAGAGGAATACGGGCGAGCGAGACCGAGAGGAGTCGCGTGCTTGTCCCGAATACACTTTTGTCTCTTGAATGATTACCAATAATAGCATGTTGGTGTCGCGGAAACGCAACTATATCGGGTAGCAAACGGGCGTTTCTCTCGGTGCGGTAAAGATAGAGTAGTGGCCGGGCCGCGGTCGGAGCGGTCCGGTGCGGTCCGGTCCGGTCCGGTGGAGTAGAGGCGGGTAGGCATGAGATGTCGTGTGTCCAGAGTCCGCCACGTCCGACGAGGGCCGCGCCGCGCCCGGGGCCGCCGCCGCCCGCCGCCGCCGCCGCAAGAAGCAAGGTACGCACCACACGCACGCACACGCACCACACGCACGCACACGCACCACACGCACGCACACGCACACGCACACGCACGGCACAGCCTTAGCCTCCCTAGACGAGTCGATATCGATCAAGTCAATGAAATAGACGAGATGGCTTCGTCCGGTGTCTCTTTACTTTTTTACGCGACCACTAATCAAAACAATTACGTCGATAAATTTGTTTTTATTTTTTTTATAATTTAACTTTTGTCTAGGGGTGCAAAGCTGTCGTTGTCTAGTATACTCTCTAATATTTAAAAATTTAGGGAGTGACGTCCTAGAATCGACCCATCAACTCGTTATTCCTTTCTGATGATACTTTCATCTCAAATTGCATAGAGTGATCATATTTGATTCTTATCGACCTCATAGATAAGTTTTAGAAGTAGATAGATTAAGAAATTTTATACACAACATAAATCACAATGCAGAATAAACATGTGAACTTAGCAATTATTGCTTTTACATGCTCACATATGTATATTTCACACAGATATAGACGCTGCAAGTGTCTGCATTACTTGATGTTACGATAATCATTATCGCTTACTTGTATATGTTTTTCGACGTAAATTTTATGTAGAAACTGCAATCGAAAAGTAAAAGTTTGCGCGTAGTATACATTTGCGGCGTCTATTCAAATCCTTTGATATGTCACAACCACATAACAAATACTTGACACACTATCTACATTGCAGATTTGATTGCCAAGCAATAAATACAAAATGTATTTATCTATATGTCAGATCGAAGTAAGTTCTCATTTGCTTTATGCCATACGTAAATGTGTGTAGCATGTCTATTGTAGAATATTCACTGCCATTTTAGAAATACATTTTATTTTAGTTTTTTTTCTATAGACCTGTATTGAAAAATCTATAAATTGATTTAAAAAAAAAATCTAAAGACATCACATAAATATAACTATTTCATAAGTAGTTTTTCTGTGAGTTATTTTTTAACTCTTGCCATTTAGTTTAGCAAGCGGATTCAGCCGAGAAGAACTGGCGAAAAATGTTAATATTACTTTTATACTTGGATGGAAAAATAAAACAGATATTCAGTTTTTGTTTTTATTTATTAAAACTTTATATTCATAATGTTGCATGTTGCTAGACTTGAATATGTCAATCTTGCGTACCTCTGCCTGTAGTCAGTATGTAGAGCATGCATGCCAGTGTAACCAACCACACGATGTAAGATTTTCAGATTTACCGCTAGGTTTTGTTAACGTGTCGAGTCGACGGCGATCCGACTGTAAATAATATCATGGCACAGCGGCTTGTTAACACTATCATGTTGTGCTTTAGAGACGACCGTCTCAACGCTATCTCCATAACATCCAACGAGAAAACCTTTACCACCATAGACATATAAATATTGCGTTGGTTGTATTTATATATTTATGGACGGTTATGACGTTTGCGTTCATTATAATTTGTTGAACATCGATTATAGTCGATTTGGAAATACACTTGTGAATAAATTTGGAGGTTATAAATGATAAGAAACGATGTGGACATTATCATTATACATTTCCCCTTTTTTAAAATATGCATATGTATACGTTTTTAGCTTGATAAATAAAAAAGTAAATATATAAAAGTCAAAATTGGGGATGATCTGTTTTTTTTTTTTTTTAATTATTAGCGTAAGACCAGTGTGTTCCTCTAAATTTGTCTACGAGTGTAGTTTCAAATTTAAATTTCGAATGCGACTTCAGTGTTCAGTGTTAGTGTCGATTGTGGCATAATGTACTGTTATCGTTTCGCAGGAGGTGGGTGGAAGAACGGCGTGAGCGGCGGCGGCGGCAGCGGCGGCGGCGGCGGCGGGCCGGCGGCGGCGGCGGGCGGCGCGGCGGGCGAGGCGGGCGCGGCGGGCGCGGCGGGCGGCGCGGCGGCGGGCGGCGAGGCGGCGCGCGACAAGCGGCCGGCGGCCAAGCGGCGCTCGCCGCTGGCGAAGCCGAAGCCCGAGCCGATGCTGAACGGCACCGCGTAGAGGCCCGCGCGGCGCCCGTGCACGCTCGGGGCCGCGGCCCCACGCCGGCCGGCCGCCGGCCGCCCGCCGGCCGCCCGCGGACTTGACCCGACAGCCCTGACTTGACGCCGAGCGAGGCAGACATTGTATCCTAACGTTACGTACGGCGGCGCGGCGGCCGCGACCACCCGGCCCCGCCCGCCCCTAGACTTACTCGTATTATGCTTTTATAAGAGATTCGTGATTTGTATTCCTGATTATTCGATAAATATGAAAAATTAAAGATGTGTACGTCGCTCCCCGGACGATACGCGCCGATCGCGGCCTTTCGGTACCTTTATGGGAGATCGGACATAGCGCAGTACATACGTGTGTCGTAGCCTGTACTCTGTGGTTATGTGATTTCCTATAAAATAAACATTTCTGTACATATTTTCAATAGTATTTTTATTTGTACAAACACTCGACCCTTGTTCTTACGCTAGCGATACTTGGTAAATTTATACATTATATAAAAATATTACGACTAGTGATACGTTTACAATCGATCGCGCTCTACACTAGTAATACTATATTGGAAGATACCTCGGGGCCTCGGGTGGGGAAGAAGGCGACACACATATTTTTTTGTGACACTAAGAATTTCTTAAATTCTACAAGTGAGATTCCGTTGACATACTCTAAATTTACTATTTACATGTTACTCTACAATATCAGTCATTATGAATAACTTATACGATACAGTGATATGCATTATTGCCGGGAATATCACTAGAAAACGGGAGGGTGTTACTATTTACAGATATTTTCTCTTTAAGAATGTATACATTGATCTGGTTGTACAAGTTGATATGTGTTAACAAGAAACGAACCGTGTTACAATAATATATCTATATAGGCCATCAGAAATTTCGCTCGAATTAGATTAGTATCTAATTATCACAATTCCATATTCCATTATATTAATTCCATTCTCTCACGTAGTGATAGGAATAGGTAATTTTGGTTCTAATCGTTCATAGATAAAGGAATCTTAGATCCGCCACTATATTATAATGTATACTGCCCTCGGGTACATGTAGAGAGCTGCTCTTAAACTACATGTGATACTATCAACAGCATCATTGATATATGTTGATTATATCGGTAAATCAATTAAAATTTTGTTTTATTAAAAAAGAACTACAGTCTTGAAAAAATTATCATGTGAAGAACGTTTGAAAATAAATTTTGAGAATCGTAAATGATTTTGACAAGCTTTAATGTAACTATAGCACGATATGAAAGCTCCTGCCTAAAGAACAAAAATGGTTTTGCCATCCTAAAGGTTGACTTGTACAGAATACTATTAGCGTTAAGTCCGCCTTTTGTACCATATTTTCTTTGGCCAATAAAGTACATTACTGCAGCGGCCAGCAACTGAGGCATTGGTGGACGACCGTACAAATGTGGGCCGAAGCGTAGACGAGGCACACATACGTGAGTCCATCAATGCCTAGTTGTGGCCAAGGCTTGTATAGTACTTTTCTCAAACAATAAACAGCTCTCTATTTGCAACGTTAAGATACATTGTGTGCGTAAATATATAGAACATTATTAAAAAAACAAGTCAGTTAATTTGACAATTAGCTGACAAAAAGTTAACCCGTTTTTGAGGCTCGATGCTCTTTATAATCTAAGCCTATATTTAAAATTAAAATTTCCTGTCGAAATTGACAGCGAGTTTTTTTTTTTAATTAAGGACCATTATGAACCAATTTTCTAATAAATTTAAGTCCAAATTATTATAAATTTAATTGATGATGGCCAATAAAACAGTCGTTTGGTGAAACTATCAAAATATTAGATTAAGAGTGGTTTAGAATTAGGATCAAGTCCATTGTATGTAACGATATTACGATATTTGGATTCTGTGTAGTATCCAATCTGTTGATAGTATCGTTTTTGGCAACATCGCTACTTTATACCCGAGGATCATAGACGGGCGGACGGGCGATATTTACATTATGACGATTATATCGATATCGAACAGGGTTACATTCATTTTACAATGTATTTGCATAAAAATATTATTTCAGATAGAAAATACAGTGCGTTGGTACCACGAAAATAAGTACGATCAAATCAAGAAAAACTCTTTGGTTTCTACCCTATATCACCATAGCTAAGTGGTAAACAAAGGTATTAGACACGTTTTCGTTACAGTGAGATAGAACAAGACAGCGGATTTTGCTGTTTCATTCTATTTATGCATATCATAATGATAATGTATTTGTAAGTACAGTCTTGTATGGGCGGTCATTTAAGATGCGAGAGATAATTCTGATGCTTGGACCTTTTGCACTCCAGCATAGTAACTCATAGAGGATACTAATAACTCCAGGGGATTATTAGGAAAGAGGATTGGTAGCTATTTGCTAGCAGTATAGCTCCTCGTGGTTTCCCCTAGAAATCATCATGATTGATTTATTGTTAGATTCGTCACGATGGGATAACTGACCTGCTTCATCCTCGCCTATCATCCCTCACTGGTGCCCCGCCGGTGTATACCGATAGTGCAGGCGGGGTAACCATTTCATTATCACTCATGAAAAAAGTAAAACACATATCGCCGTAGCCGCGACAGTGGATTTAATGTTAGCATTTTAATGACGCAAATACGGCGACAATGGAGTACAAAGGTGTAAATTTACTATACGAGAAATCTCCGTCTTATAGTATGGTACTTTTAGTACTTCGTGTGTGATTTGTATTACATATCGATGGATTTAAAAAGTGCCTCCGAAGAATATCTTTCACCTGTTCATGAATTGTAAAATGCAAATGGGACAATTACATTTTATTGTCAGAAATTTCGTAAGTATATATTATATTTTAATATAATAATAAACGGTTTAACTTAATGTATATCTGTGATTAATGGTCCCGGACGGTCCCGAAACTAGTCAAACATTCTCTACTAAAAGATACGTAAGTCAAACTAGTTATTTATACATTAAAATAACAAAATTATTAGCTAATGCACTATTTTGATCATTTATCGTTTATGACATTTTATAATACATAATTTCCAGGCCATATCTCATAGAAATGTTAAGAGTGATGAGAACGGAAATGAAGGCTCTGGGATTTGGTATTTATATATACAAAGTGGCTTATAATATCCAAGTACATATATGAAAGTTAATCACTCAATGACACTTAAATGACCGAATGCATTTGAATAAAATTTTGTAAATCATATTTTTTATCATCGTAATTCATGGTGGCCATTGTTGGCGAAACTGCGAAATTTTATAATAATCATATCTCGACAGAATAGTGGTCCCATTTATGTAGACTATACAAAAAAAAAACTAAATATTTTTTTTTAAATCAGACCAATACATTAATCGTATTGTTTTCGTGGTACGCAATGTTCATTTACACGTTTGGCGCTTACTGCAAACTCTTGTCTATGGTTTGTTTCAATAGAACTTAATGAATTCCAGACAATTTATCATATTGAAGACGAGGCAGCATGGTCTCCGACCTTAGCCTGTTCCACAACGGAACAAACGTACTAAAAAAAAAAACTTAATTAGGTTTTAAATTTTCTTAAAATTATCACAGAAACACTCTAGTTAAGTGAAATTAGTAACAAGTCGTAATTATTCGTTTATTTATATTTTCATTAAGTTCTTATTGAACGAACAAACGATAGACAAATACTAAATTCGAATTGCTACCTTACTCGAGTCGAATCAAATACCGAGTCCGCACGTTTGTGCTTGCAGACCTGGTTGCCAAACGTGTAAATTCGTGAAGAGTTCAAACAAAAGTGCCCAACTTGGTAGGCCTGTCCCCGGCAATAATGAGATGGTGGCATTATAGCAGCCGGTGTCGGTCCTCGTGGCACGCCTCCAGCTCGCTGTCCTCGGAGTCCGAGTGCGAGCAGTATGAGGAGTCGCTCCAGTGCTGGAACTCCTCCTTGTGGTGCTCCAACGCCATCAGCGAGGGGAACAGACTGTCGCACGCGCCGCAACTGTGACAAGAGACGTTGATAATGAAAAAAAGTGTAAAAAAAAACAAAACTGATCTCATTTATAAAAAAAAAAATAAAGTCACGTTCTTGAGAATATGATCAAAAAATGTTTGGTTCGAAGTGTGATTTATACAGGCGAATCGATTTAATTCGGTAACATTCGAATGTAACCCACATGCAGTACTCAGTACAAAAAGAGACTCCGACTCTGTCTGATGACAGAGAAATTAATGTGTATGACAGTGAAATTACCAAGTATTTTTTGTGACTAAAAGTTTTTATGTCAAGTTATGCGTGAATGTCTGATGTCGCAAGTGTTCATGGGCAGCGGTGTCGTTCACCATCAGGCCGATCTTATGTTTGATTGCCATCCTCATCATTATCATATCTGGCTAGATATCATATCTAATAATAATTTATTTGCCAGAAACATATTAGATAATAAATTGTTACGGTTTGTTTTTTAATGTTCAGTATGTTTCGGCATATTTAATGGCATGCACATGTTTATAAGTAGTATCCATGAGGGAAAGGGCATTTTTTCATATGCATGAAAATAGCAATCTCGCTGGCGCATTGGTATACGTTGGTGGGACGCTAGTGTGAGATGATAAGTTAGTGTAATTAACCACTGGTTTCCAAAAGGGACATTCGGAAGTGGATCTGATAGGGCATATTGCTAATGGGCTCATTACTAACAATCTCTTGATAAATTCAATTTAATTAGCAATGTTTTTGTTAAATCTATACACCGTCTTTTACTCTCTGTTTAACGTGACGGCTGATTGGTGGAGAATGCTATCAGGCATTAAGTCTGCCATGTAGACATTTTAATGTCTGCAAAAGTATAAATAAATAACCGCCCCCCCCCCCCCCCCCCAACAGTAGCATATGCTAAAGGGTGTACGCGATATCTTACCCGAAATGTCGCTTTTTCTGTTGATGGTCGGCTAGCTGGCGGCGGGTGGGGAACGAGCGGTCGCACACGTTGCACGTTAGCGCCTCGTCTGAAATGTTACCATACGCAATATAAATAATGGAGGCCGTTTATAATCTACGTCAAAAAAGGATAGTACTTCGATTTGATAATATTGTTTTGTAGTGAGATTTATATGATATTTTCTGCTAATTAGAAAAAAAATAATGATTGTTTTTTTTTTAATAAGACAGTCCTATGCTAATATTGTTACAATTCATGTATATTATTAGGTTTCCTTTATAATAAAGTAAGTTATAAATAGGTAAATCTTAGATTCTAAACTAGCAGGTTGTTTCTAGTCCTCAGGGGCGGCATGTATAAGGAGCAGTCAGCACTTTTAGAATGTACGCGTAAAAAAAAGGAGCTCTATCTACTACTGAATTGTGTAAAACGCATAAATCAACCAAGTTACCAAGTAATGATTTGAGATTGAACAAACATTGAATTGATCCAACCAATAATTCCATAAAAAGTTTAAGGTTGTGGCTACGTCTTGTAAACCACAAGGTCTTTCAATAAAAACTGAATACGATTTCTTGATTTTTATTAAGTACTTATACTATTTATAAATACAACAATAACATATCTATTATGTAGAAAAGATGACAATACAAAAATATTTACCTTGGATAGCTTTATTCAAGTTTCACAGTAACTTCCGTCTAAGTTTTTAAATATTTTTGATTTTTTTTTTTTAAATGGGCTATTAAATCTAGGTAAAGTATTTCTTTTAATAAAATATAAAAAAGATATTATAATTCACCAGTATTTTTTTCTTTTTAATTTAGATAATAATATTATTTAAAATTTGTCCTATGGATGTGTAAGTCATATCTGTAATTGGAGCCGTATCAGTGCAGTTTTATAAATACCTACACACATGAACGTTGATTTTGTAGGGGAAAGGGATTGTTAGTAATGGAGACTAAAAATCCCATTGCTAGCAATATACCCAAACAGGTCGACCTCCTGGTGGTTCCCCCTGAATTCTTGTCGAATTCATCATGGTGGACTAACTGACCTGCTTCATTCTCACTTATCATCCTTCACTGGTGCCCCGTCGGTGTATACCGATAGCGCGGGCGGGGTTACCATTCCATTTTCACGCACTAAAAAAACATCGATTTCGTTTGCAATTTGTACCTTTTAAATTGTACTCAAGTGTAATGTCTGACGTTTGTTCTACCGTCACTTTTAATGTGTTTCTAGAACTTTTTATTTTCTCGTGTAAATGAATTGGATTTCTTTGAGAAAATAAATATCGTAAACTGTAACATAGTATTTGAATCGACTTTTAATACATTTTATATTAACGTTAAAGTATCCACATTGGATTTAGATAAATACATGGCCCAGCACTTTTTAAAACATGGCCTTTATATAAGTTTTGGATTGACCCACTTTTAATTTTTTTTATACAACTTAGAATGGTAAACAAGCTGACGGCCCACCTGATGGAAAGTGGTAACCGTCGCCTATAGACATGAGCAGTACCATGGACATAACAGAGTATACTGTTTCGCCCATGATACCCCCATGAGTTGCCATTCCTGAGGACTCAGATGTTATTCCTCTGTACCCTGTAAATTCACGCCATATCCCACCCTTCAAACCGAAACACAGCCATGCAAACACAACTGCTTCACGGTTGAAACACGAATCAGACAGAGGTACCCAAGCATACAGACTTTTGTACAAAGTCTCCCTCTGGTATAAACATGACCGGTACAGGTCTCCAGCAGTTTTTTACGACAGCATCAGGTGATATTGGCTTTGGATTGTGTTCGTTGATAGAAATTAAAATAATCTTTATAATTTATTACATTTATATTTTATTACAACCTTGAGCTTTATACAATTATTTTATATACAAAATACACAGATATACGTAGATATAGATGTCGCAAGTATCTCATTTTATATGAAAACCAAACATGTCACTATTTAATTACTACTACTTGACGGTAAAAAAAACATTTACTAATACTAAAAATACTACACTAAATCCTCCCGAAAATACCATCTATAATACTGTTTTGTAAATTTTTTTAACTTTTTCAGCGTAAACTATGTTTAGGAACTGTTATAATTTTGCTGCAGTCAATTAGGTTCTTCTGGCGCTTAATATAGGACCAAATTTTACCATACTAATGAGATATATGCAGTTATGGCATCTATATAAATCCATATCTGTGGTAAATATAATTTCAACGTAAATCAAAAGAGATATTTAGTTACATTTGATAAATCACAATGTATTACATAAATTTATTATCTAAATGCATAATTAAAGGACATTTTCAATACCAGCGCAAACGAGGGACTTTTTGTCCGCGCAGGAATGACTCAAAAATATACACAAAGAATTGTCCGTTGTCCGTACAGGTTATGGTTCACTGCTCATATGTCTTACTTGATTACTTATTTTAAGGCACTGATAGTTTGGATAGATTAGACTAAGATATGTATCAGTCTGTCATTTGGCCGTGTCCCGGCATAGAATAGGCCACTCCTTCCTTTCTCGTGGGTGTCGTAAGAGGCGACTAAGGAGGGCGAGGGATGGACAGTAGCGTCCCTTTTAAAACATCTCGAAAGCCTGACTGCGGTTGCCAATCCGCCTGCCAAGCGTGGCAACTACTGGCAAAACCCTCCAATAGAGAGAGGCCTATCATCAGCAGTGGACAGTTAATGGGTGATATGATGAAATAATGGAATAACAGATGAATTCTCAATGTATAAAGAAACAAGGGATGTAGTCTAATGTTCATATCAGTATGAAGGTGACGGTAACTTATCATTTCTTACATAAAAATTTGCAAAAATTTGTCAACATACAGAGAGATAGAGACAGATCAGTTTTACCAGGTACTTATTGTTTATACAGTGACAAAATACTTGATAGGTACATATTTATATACATTGGAAAATATGTCAAAAGTAATGAAGTCTAATGAGCAATGAACAAATAATTAGTCAAACATGTAGTAACAGGGGGGAAAGGGATTGTTAGTAATGGAGACAGATTCCCATTGCTAGCAATATACCCAACCAGATCGACATCCTCGCGGTATTCCCTGGAAACTATCATGGTTAATTCCTGATGAATTCATCATGATGGGCTAACTGGCCTGTTTTCATTCTCATCGATCACCCTACACTGGTGCTCCGCCAGCGTATCCCGTTAGCGCAGGCGGGGTTACCATACCATTTTCACCCATCAAAAAAAAAACATGTAGTAACAAAATCAATGATGCAATTTAACATATTAGATTACTAGTCTGTCCCAACTTAAGAATAATCATTTATTAAAACTAAATTTACATTCTGTACAGTTGTAGATTAATAGTATAGAGTAAGGAAATTCGGCAAGTAAACTATGTCATAACAAAATTAAAGGTAACTTATAATTTACCAAAAACCTCCACAAATATCGCACTGCACTGTCCTAAACATAAGTTTATAATGAAATAATCGTTATATAGGTAGTGTATTCGATACTGATGACTTGAACATGCTTCCGAAGAACCTCGTCCCCAACGCTCCACCGGGGATGGCGTCCATCATCATCCATAGGAGTGCTACCACCTGCGCCACGGCGGACAGCACTGTCAGGATGGTACTCTGGAGGTGCAGTGCGCAGTAGAGCGTCGCTATCAATGTTACGCTGTACAGTACCGTTGAGAGAGCTCGCTCTTTTGAAAACATTGACTGCAGGTGAGCCCATGGTCCGTATAGGAAGCTAAAGCTGGAACACAATATAAGCATTTGATTAATGTGAGCTGAATTGTTTTTTATCGATAGAGATGGAATCGTGCGCATGTCTATGCTAATGGTGTCAATCGTGACAAATTTACAAGGAATTAACTACGATAGGTTTTAGAGGGCACAACATGGATGCCGACTTGACAGAGTTTTTTTTTATGCAACTTAGAATGGCAAACAAGCTAACGGTCCAACTGATGGAAAGTGGTAACCATCATGACATGAGCATGAGCAGTATCATAAACATAACAGAGTATACTCTTTCGCCTATGATACCTCCCATGCGTTGCCATTCCTGAGGACTCAGGTGTTATTCCTCTGTACCTTGGTGCTGCTCATGTTTATAGGCGACGGATACTACTTGTTTGCCATTCTAAGTTGCATAAAAAAAAAGATAAAATTTTGTCTATATAGTGTAAGTTTTTTTTAGTTAATAGGCGGTAATGGAACGGTAACCCAACCCGCGCTATCGGTATATATATATACACTGGCAGGGCACCAGTGAAAGATGATAAGTGAGGATGAAGCAGGTCAGTTAGCCCATCATGACGAATTCAACAAGAACTGTTCACAATGGCTTCCAGGGGGAACCACTTGGAGGTCGACCTAATAGGGCATATCCGTGCAATGGGGCCGTCAAAATCCATTGCTAACAATCCCTTTCCTCTCCCCTATATAGTGTAAGTGAAAAGTAATTTCCAGTACTCATAACTAAAAACTATTATAAATACTATAATATAGTATAATATAAATACTAATATATGTTAACATAAGGATAAATATCTCAAGCTATTTTTATATTAATATAACTGAATATATTATAATATCAATCAATCAATAAATCAATCAGTGTATGATGAGTCAAACATTACTAGTGGGAAACAAACCTGCAAGAAAAGAGGTTTCTAGGTTGCACAAAGTCAACGGAATGATTTTGAATGATAATTTTTATTGTACTTGCCACTAACCTACATATACTAACAGATTTCATTACAAACACTTGCTAATTAGAAATGTTCAGCTCATTAGCATGTCATTGACCTTACTATAAGGTGTTGGAGTTTGAAAAACAATAGAAACATTATACATTTTGTTGTTATTTTTTTATGGACGTTGTTATTTCTTTTTATGGATGAGAATGGAATAGTAACCTCATCTGTGCTATTGGTATATGCTGGTCAGTGAATGTTTAGGTGAGGATGAAAATATGTCAGTTAGTACACCATGACACAATGATGTAATGAGACTTCACTATGATGGTTTCCAGTGGGAACCATAAAGAGGTTGACCTGATAGAGTATATAGCAACATTATACTGTACTTACAACCCTATAGTGTTATGACAAGAATAAAAATATTAAAATAAATATTACCAAGATTTATTTTAAGATAGTTTGTGTGTTGTAATTGTATAATTACATAATTGATGGGTTCATGCATGTATGTGGGTTTCTTTATTCCACTATAAATTTTAAATATCTAACAGATTTGGATGTATGGAGGTATCAATAGAATCATTATATTCTGAGTGGTATTGGCTATACTTTACTATAACTTTTTGAATATAGTTAATTTCTAGCAGTCTTCATTTTTTTTTTTTCTATTATAATGAAGTGTTCTCTTTAACAAATTTGTTAATAGAAAAATGTGCATCAGAATTTAGGATAGACAATGTTTTTATATGTTTATCCAAATGAAAATTGTGTTCACAATTGGGAGGTCCATGCTCAGCGGTGGGATAATTACGGCTTATTATGATGATATCATTAGTTGTAAAGAACAGTCTTTAGACTATATAAAAAAAGGAAACATGATAAAGTATGAGGAAAACCACATGTTTCATAATAAATTCTGAATCCTGTTCATGTCTACAGATAGTAATCACTTTGTAAGATTTAAGCTATGTCTTACAAGTTGTATAAAAAATATAATTATATATATAATATATCGATTTAAAACAAACTCACCTAAGTATGAAAAACAAGCTCCCCAATGTAAATAGCAGAGAGAATTTCCTCGCTTGCAATATCAAAACTGGTATTAAGGCAAATGATAATATAAAACACACTATTCCAAGAAAAACACATGCTCCAAATGCCATAAATCTTTGTGTACGAGTCTGAAACAATAAAAATTATGTATAAACATCATCACAATCTGATTATGAGTCATTCATAGGTACTTTATTACAATAACAATACATATAGGGATATAAAATGAATAAATAAATAAAATATTGAATCTTTGTACTCACCAAAGTGCAATATTCTTTTTGAACTTCTTGAAACCAACTTTCGTTGGTGCTACTTGGAGTTTGTTCGCTACTTCGCGACATAAAACTCGGAGTAGAAAAACTAGGCAAACTAAACTTGTAACTTCGACTTTTGTCATTTTGTAATAAATATTCGTCCAAATCCGATTTTAAATTGGCCATTGTGAATTTATTTAAAAATCTGTGTGTAAAATGATGTTGAGCACTAGATTAGAATAGGAACAATTAATTCTAAAGCTTGTCACGATTCACGAATTCCAAATCACCAAAAACATCTCACAAAAACTTCAAGATGCACAGATGAAATTGAAAACAATTTGACGGAAATTGACAACTACAGCCTGCAGTCACTGACACTGACTTTTGACAATGTTTATTAATATTTTTTATATGTTTGACTGACCTGGAAGCAAACCACACGAGTGTACAGTGATTGCCATAGATAGAATAATTGCCGTAACCAATATAGCGCGACGGTAATTGATCATATAATTAGAATAATATTTTCTTTTGCAGTATTTAATAATTTATTTTGATCTCAGCAAAGAATTCAATGTGCAGGGCCTTGGACAAAATTTAAATGACGCAGCTATAAGTGCGCATGTGCCGCAGTTAATCGATTTGTACAGGATATTTTTTAAATAAAGGACCGTTTTAAGACAATGAAAATTTATTAAATTAAATACTTACCATAATCTGTGTCGTCACTGAAGTCATCGTGGACGTGTCGACGAATATTATTGTTGTAGCGGTCATGCGCACAAGGCGGACACACACCCCGTGTTTCACGGTCATCTAAGTCGGTACTACTCGCGTCTGAATCTACTTCTGCATCTTCGATGTGAATGTCTTCAGTTTGTCTGTTATCGAGTTTCTCATTCGATGACAGCTGATTGTAGTTTTTCCGAGGCGGTCGGGATTCTGTAATTAAAATTAATTGTTTATATAAGATGGATGTTTATGTAAAAGTTAAGAAAAAAAAAAATTAAAGTTCTGTGTGACTTGATTTTTCTTTTTTATTTGTTTAAATCTAAGAACATCGAAATCTTTGGTTTAAACATCTGGGAATGCAATAAAACTGCCAGACATCTAAATGAAAAGTCACACGATTATAATATAATACTGTGATGTCCATAATATTACGCAAATATTACCATTCTCGAAGAATTTATATAGACTTCTATATCAACTCACTAATGTTTCATCGTTTAAATGGAAACAGTAAAGCAAGTACAGTTGTTCAGCGGCAGAATTAATTAGCGAGACAGAGGTATCTAGTATATAAAATAAAGAATTTTACTTCGTATACACGGTTACACTAAATTTTCCTTTGATTTTATACCTGTACAATGTTTGCTGTGCATGCGTTGTTGTGATTCATTTTCAAAGATAATTAAATAATAAATTATAGAACGGAAATTCTAAAGTGAATGCAAGAAAGATACTTAGGTAGGACATTTATTGACAATGCCACGAAAATTTGCGTCATAATTAGTATTTGCCAGTTTATACTAAAGAAAGTGTGTTAAAGTTTTTAAAAGTCGGAACTATATTTTGTGCTTGACTTTGATTTTGGTAAAGAGGGAAGTTACATGAACGAGTGGATACAATATAATTAAGATGTTTTCCTGTGAGTGGAGCGAGTAAAAAGTTATACTGATCGACCTAGGTTCTGGAGGACAAAGGTACTTAGAGCATAATACAATTTTTGTTAACCTAAAAAAGTTTTGGAATAACATTTAAAAATATTAATTTTATATCCAAAAGAAGATAATAAAAAGCTAAAGAGTTATAAATACATTAGAAAATCTTAAAAGTCAGTTGAAAGTTTTATGTAAAATGTTCTATATGAAAGTTTACATTTTAAATATTTTACATCCAGCCAGTTCGATGTCTCGAGATTTGAACAGTAAATTCATTTGGGATTTGAATCCACATATTGCTGCTAACGGGGGCGAGACGTGGGCGGCAGATGGCGTTAGGCGTAATAATGTTTGAGAAAAGTGATTGAGTTTACCAAAAGATAGTGGGATTGAATCTCCTATTGAGGTATTGTAAAGTAAAATTACTAACATATTTAAGAAAAAAGTTTTTCACAAGTCTCACGGGAATAGAAAAAAATAGGTTTGCCTCGGGCCTCAGGAGTAAACATGAGGTGTAAACAAATCCTACGCGTCGAGTCACTTCGTTGTCGATCTTGGGCTTGTTACGAACGTAATGCAAGGGATGGAAAGGGTTGTTTGTAAAGCGGAAAGTCACATTGATAGCAATAAACTCTGTCAGATCGACCTACACGTGGCACCCACTGGAAACCATTGTGCTGAATCCCAGGTGTATTTATGACAATGGGCTAATTAACCTGTCTTTTCATTCTCACCTGTCAACCCTTCCTGGTGCTCCACCAGAGTATAGTGTTAGCTCGGGCGGGGCTGCCGTTCCATTTTTTTAATGGATGATAATTAAATGGTAACCCTGCCTGCGCTAACGGTATACGCTGGCGGGGCACCAGAGAGAGATGATAGGCGAGGATGAAAAAACAGGTCAGTTAGCTCATCGTGATAAATACACCAAGTACTTGTTGTCAGAGAAAATTTAATTTTTTATTGGCAGGCGATAAATTGAAATAAATCTTGGTTACGAATTCATTCACAATAACCCGCATTCAAGAAGGCTCGGCAAAATAGTGTCCGGGGGAAAAACCATATTTCGCCCAAATGTCCGGGATTTTTGCCGTGTTTATCTGGTGTCGGCAATTTAGGTGATGGCAGCCCTAGGTATATATCATCGAAACAACGTTATCATGACATTATCTGAATCTCTTTTTCATCGACAAACAATAGGCAAATAGATAGATATAATGTAAATGGCTGATGTAATTTTAGTGCAGAGTGTATATAATTTGTGTTTGATTAGTCTGGTATTGAGGTTGCGTACTGACTGCGTTGACGCATCACGTATGTACTTTCTTATTTATTTATCTAATTTGAATGCGATTTTTTGTCTGATTTTGTTTATTTTTTTAATTACTAAATTTCTAACATAACAAGAGGCATAGGATCAAAATCTGTAAAAATATCGAAAATTCTTAGAAGGTCCTATTGATTTTTTTTTTATTTATTTATAATCTCGATTACTATCCTATTGTAAAATTTTATTGAATACTAGCGATTCTATTCGGCTTTACACGGATAGAATTTTTGAATATTAATACTCGGTAATATTGGAGCTTTCTATAGGCGAAAGAATTTTTAAAATTGATTGAGTAGTTTCAAAAACTACTTTTTATACGTTTATCCGTTTCAAATTTTTACTTTTTGTAGTATTAAGTATATGCAAGGATTATTGATTTTACTATTTTCAATCGATTACATAAAGTAGGTGGTTTTCAATTCAGTTGTGTTTTTTTAATGTTTGATACAGTGGACAGAAGGAGTGGCCCATTCTACGCCGGGACCATACGGCCAATATACCACAACAAGAGTATAAAAATATAGTCATCATCACCTTCCTACCCTTATTATTATTATTATTTATGTGGTATATTACTTGTGTGGTAAAGGAAAGGACTGGGACACTGCAAGCGGCTCGGGAGACCGGAGTACCCGTATACCCTTATTCTAGAATCGGACAGATTTTTAGAGAAGGATAGTCCTGACTAATGTAAAAACGTAGTTTAGTTCTACATATTAATAACATTTTGTTTCAGCGAACAATAAACATGGACAAAGGCGCCCCCAATATAGCGATTCTCGGAGCTGGGGTCGTGGGACTGACAGTTGCTGATATTTTACAGAAAGACCTCGGTAAAGCGAACATAACTATTATAGCTGACAAATTCAAGGAAGACACCACAAGCGCGGTGGCTGCTGGTATTTTTTGTCCCGGATCTAGTTTTAGAGGTGCGACAAGAGAAATTACACATAAATGGATAGACGACTCGTGGTACTACTGGCAGGATATATTAAAGTCATCGGAAGCATCAAATGCTGGTATTATGGAGTTATCTACTTACATATTTGCTAGAGACAATTATGAACTTACCAAAAATCCTTTGCTTGAACACTTAGTTTCGAATTATAGAGCGGCACGAGAGGACGAGTTGAAACTTTGCGGGCCAGGCTGGAAGTACGGCTCATATTTTACAACAGTAAAGATAGGTTGTGACAGATATTTGCCGTGGGTCGAAAGGCGATTTGTTGATAAAGGTGGCAGAATTGTGAGCGGTAAAGTCGACAGTTTCACATCACTACGCCAGTACGATTTGGTTTTCAACTGCACCGGTTTGGGCGCGAAATATTTGTGCAATGATTTCGATATATTCCCTCTCCGCGGACAGGTAATTAGAGTTAAGGCGCCGTGGTTGAAGACGGCCTTCTTCTGTGATTACGACACGTACATAATACCTGGCATGGATGGCGTGACTACGTTAGGTGGCGTGAGGCAACACGATAACTCTAATTTACAAGTTTGCAAGTACGATGCGCATGCAATATGGCAACAGTGCTGTGAAATATTGCCAGATTTAAGGAAAGCTGAAATTATTGGTCATAATGTGGGGTTGCGACCATACAGAGTTCCTGTACGCGTGGAGCCCGAGGTTATAGGAGGTGTGAAGGTGGTTCATTGTTATGGACATGGCGCGAATGGAGTCATGTCGTCTCCGGGAACCGCTCTCAATGCTGTGAAGATAGGATACGACTATTTGAAGAGTAACATTAGGAATAAATTATGAATAGATTAAACTTTCATTTGCATTTAAACATTATGAATTCAGAGTTCTAAAGAAAAGATTTTTAAAAAGTACTATTTTAATACACAATAGTAAATTAGCTAATTATTTTGTATAATACAATCAATACCTAAGATATTTATCTTCAATTTAAGCTATCAATCCATCTATGTCTTGAAATCTTTTAGTGTTTGATATTCAAAAATCTTAGACGACAGTATTAGTAAAGTATTGTCTTTGAAAAGTCTATAATAAAGGTTGAAATGATATTAGTATTATTTATAATTCTACCAGTGATATTGAATTATGTTCTTAAACAAATGTGGGTCAATTACACATGACTAAAATTTTAATATCACAGTGCATTTAGTTGTCTATTTAGTTTAGACAGCTCAAAATGATATACTTATCAAATAAAAAATAAAAAAAACATTAAAATATTGCATCTTTTTTCTTTGTGCAACGCCTATAGACATGAGCAGTACCGTGGACATAACATAGTATATTGTTTCGCCCATGATATCCCCCCATGCGTTGCCATTCCTGAGGACTCAGGTGTTATTGCTCTGTACCCTGTAAATTCACGCCATATACAAACCGAAACACAGCCATGCAAACACAACTGCTCCACGGTTGAAACACAAATGGGACAGAGGTGGGACTACAAACGACTTTTGTACAAAGTGTCCCTCTGGTAAATACATGTACGAGTATATTGCATTTATTTGTATTTTTTAATTACAATGCATTTCATGTTGTATACATGTACTAAAAATAAATTGAGACGAGAGGCTCAAAATTATATTTTAAAATAAAAAAAAAGGTGTGTAATGCCGTATTTAGTTATTGGTATTCCATTATACATATGTTTGTATCCAATAAATACATAATTATTAGGTATATTCATTGTTTAAAGAAGAACATAGCTTGCAAGGTACTTGTTTGATAAATTGACAGCAGAAACGAGCAAAGATAATTATAAGAGCAGAGCTGTCCAAACCATGGCCCGCGGGCTACACGCGGCCCGCGACTTGAATTGATGCGGCCCGCCAAATCTTTTCTAACTACTACCAATATTGATGTTGATATTGACAGAATTAATAGTAATAATAATATTCTTTATTTACTGCTCACATCTAGTATTTTAACTTAAAATTATTATCCTTGTGAGAGTCTGGAGTCTGAATTAGGTCGAAACCTGTACTACAGATCTCCAGGCTCTCTCCGAAGTTTTACAATATATTACTGAACATCTATATTATATATATATATATATATATATATATATATATATATATATATATATATATATATATATATATATATATATATATATATTATATATTGTAAAAGATAAATTGATGAAAAAATAATACAATAACATAATACTGATATTATAGCTGCATTTTGTTGTTACAAATATTTTGCGGCCCCCCAATGAATTTAGTCATTTTTATTGGCCCTAGATCCTATCTAGTTTGGACAGGCCTGTTATAAGACTATAGTGATTTATCTCGGAAAGCAGATAAGACAGTAAGGTTCATATACACTTATCCTCTTTGATCTCTGATAAATAAAATATAATAAATACTTTTACATTATTAATTAAGTATTCTTAAATTGTAAGCATTCATAGTATTTGTTATTATGACTTAGATAATGGAGTCGGAAAATACCTATCTGTAACTTTTATGATTGGTACATATCAGAGATAACAGTAGAGATAAATAATACACCTGGCAGATTTTATTCCCTTTGAAAATATTTTGAATTTCCTTTGTTTTAACAACTTAAAAACAATACGGTTAAAATAATATACCTTAATGACGGTGATGAAAATAAATGGTATTCTACAATAATACCGTATTCTATTATATTATATATTCGACAATGTACGAATTAATGTAGGTAATTATAATACTAATAATAATATAATTTGTAAACTTCATTGTCTTTTTTCTCACTTTCCCTTTAAATTTAACCTTGCTTGTTACTCTATTTTTTATACAACTTAGAATGGCAAACAAGCTGACGACCCACCTGATGGAAAGTGGTAACCGTCGCCTATATACCATACATGAGCAGTACCATGGACATAACAGAGTATACTGTTTCGTTCATGATACCCCCCATGCGTTGCCATTCCTTAGGACTCAGGTGTTATTCCTCTGTACACAGTAAATTCACTACCATACACCACTCTTCAAACCGTATATATCCTTCCTTCTTAGATGGAAAGGAAGCATAATTCTATTTACAATTTTGAATACAGAACCCTCGGCGTAAGAGTCCAATTTACATTTAGCTAGTTTTTTTTTGTAAATAAAAAAGTACTTGACATTTCAACGATTTATGATGTAGATATAGATATATAAGTAGCGTCAAAACAACGTTATCTCGACGTTATCTCAATTTCTCCTGCAGCAAACACCCAGCTATTGTCTAACGAAAACGATAAAGTTAATAGTTGAGGTCACGCCGGAGAGTAAACAAGATTAACATATGATTGGCCAGGCCAGTGTCACAGCGGTCAGCGCTTTATACGAGTTGAGCGCTGTATACAGTAGATCCGGCCGCGTTCAGGCATCACGTATGTAATTTTAGCAATTAACAAGCTTTTGTTTGTTTATTATAAACATAATTTTAAATTTTTGAATTTAGAATAGTGGTGTTTGTTATGTTTTTTTTTTATATCTCATCATATCTTGGTGTAAAAGACATATTAAACGCGTGATATGTTTTCAAATGCTGTTATTATGTAATCAATATTTACTCATATGCCGGGAGCTAATAAATTTTGCATATCTGTAATGTTATTGTGTTGCGTAGTGTCGCAATATGTAACTAAGTATAAATGTGTTATGTTTAATTAATGAAGTACGTGTAAGGTTTTAGCAGTTTTATAGTCGCGAGTAATCTATTAGGTATAAAGAAATGCCAATTTTTATTTTGGAATAATGTTTTATCTTAAGTGGTTTTTTTTTTTAACTCAATAGGATATTTATTTGAAAGAAAACGCTCATCAGAAAGTATTTGAAGATAGTTAACCTATTTGTTACTTGTTAATATAATATTTTGGTTTCTAACCAGTTGGTTTTTTTTTTGATAGGTTAAAATGGTATGGTAACCCCACCTGCGCTAACGGGATACGCTGGCGGAGCACCAGTGAAGGGTGATAGGTGAGAATGAAAACAGACCAGAGCCCATCATGATGAATTCATCAGGAATTAACCATGATAGTTTCCAGGCAGAACCGCGAGCAGGTCGACCTGGTTGGGTATATTGCTAGCAATGGGATTCTCAGTCTTCATTACTAACAATCCCATTCCCCCACCAGTTGGATATTTGTTTAGTTTTAAATTTTCTCAACATTTACTCTACTGTTTCAGTGAACAATAAACATGGACAAAGGCGCCCCCAATATAGCGATCCTCGGAGCTGGGGTCGTGGGACTGACAGTTGCTGATATTTTACAGAAAGACCTCGGCAAAGCGAACATAACTATTATAGCTGACAAATTCAAGGAAGACACCACAAGCGCGGTGGCCGCAGGTATTTTTAGACCGGGAACGAGTTTTAGAGGTGCGACAAGAGAAATTACACAGAAATGGATAGACGACTCGTGGCATTACTGGCAGGATATATTAAAGTCACCGGAATCGCCAAATGCTGGTGTCATGGCTTTCTCTAGTTACATATTCTCTAAAGACAATTATCACGTCACTAGAAATCCGTTCATTGAAAATCTGGTGCCTATTTATAGGCCAGTACAAGAGGCAGAGTTAAAACTTTGTGGTCCAGGATGGAAGTATGGTTCTTATTTTACAACATTAAAGATAGGATGCGAGAAATACTTACCGTGGGTCGAAAGGAGATTTGTTGATAAAGGTGGCAGAATTGTGAGCGATAAAGTCGACAGTTTCACATCACTACGCCAGTACGATTTAGTTTTCAACTGCACCGGTTTAGGCGCGAAATATCTTTGTAATGATTATGATTTAGTCCCTCTCCGCGGGCAAGTTATTAAAGTTAAGGCGCCATGGTTGAAGACGGCGTTTTATGGTGATTACGATACATACATTATTCCTGGCCTGGATGGCGTCGCTACATTAGGTGGCGTGAGGCAATATGATAGTTATAATTTACAAGTTTGTAAGCACGACGCGGCGGCCATATTAGAACGGTGTTGCCAGATGTTGCCAGCTCTAAAGAAAGCTGAAATTATTGCTCATAAAGTGGGGTTGCGACCGCATAGAGTGCCTGTACGAGTGGAGCCCGAAGTAATTGGGGGTTTGAAAGTGGTTCATTGCTACGGGCACGGCGGATACGGTGTGATGTGTTCCCCGGGCACGGCACTCAACGCTGTTAAGATTGGACAGGATTTCTTGAAAAGTAACATAAAAAATAAACTATAAGAGGAAATTTATTATTTACGAGTAAAAATCATTGTTACAAACAATACTGTGTTTCGACTGATTTGTATGAATTTTTGAAAATAGGTATTTTCTTTTTGTTTGAAATTTACTATTACGTAAATACTGACTATATTTTTATCTATGTTGAAATTGGAATTTTGATCTTTCGTGTTAGTGTCATTCTATCATCACGGCATATTTATATTATCGTCATGCCAAGTAGTGATAAAGTGTAGGTATGTTTGCGTATAATTTACCCAATGATATTCAGTTGTATTATTAGTTAATATTTATTATATGTCCCAGATTTAATGTCAGATAGTTTATTAAGTTTATAGACGAAAAAGAAAACAATATTTCATACTGTTCTAAAGTAATAAATATAATAATAAGTATTTAGAACCTTAGGGTTTTTTTTTATACTACTGTTATAGTAAACAAGCATACGACCCGTCTGATGGTAAACGGGATTGCGGTAGCCTATATATGCCTGTAATATTAGGTATTTGTATTTTATTGCACATTAAACGAGCAACAGAGAATATAGTATTGATCTGGTTATTTTTTTATTATTTGATTTTTACTTTCCTGTAAGCTATTATATATATATATATATATATATATATATATATATATATATATATATATATATATATATATATATATATATATATATATATATATATATTCTTTATTGCACTAAAACATACAGTAACAACAATAAGTTAATAACAATGTTAGCAAAGACAAACTTATGTCTAAAAGAGATTTCTTCCTGAGAGATAATGTCACATTTCATATAAATTCAATGAATAAATAATAAATAATTCAATTAAGCGATCCGCTTCAATTATTATTAATTCACAGTCAGTAAAACACTCTCTGATATACAAAAAATTGTGGTCCTGCATAATTGATCAGCTTACGTCGTCATCTGTTGAAAGTGGATCCGACGGGGTACCTATCTGGATGCTTTATTTTCCACCTGACCTGTGCCGGAATACACCAGGAGATTGATAGTTTTTATATCGCAACACTTAACTTATTTTAAAATTTAAAAGAACTTGCAAATAAGTCTATTTGAATAAAGATTATTTCTATTGTCTTCTATTAACATTATGTTTCAAAAACCTGACTTAAAACATGGCAAAATCATATATTTTTATTTAAAAAAAAAACAATTATTTTGATTTATAAACTAAATCACTTAACAGAATTTTCAAGTAAACCTTTCAGATAAAGAGAATATTCCGAATGTGTTCGAGCGTCTTCGAGTAAACGGGGAACATACACTGCGTATCCCCGAGCCTATGATGGGACCCTCTCATTTTTCGAGTGTTCGTAACAGGATCGAAAATATTTCATTTTCCATTTTATTTCACCATTTCATTGTTACTCGGAGCACTCACCTGCATACTTGTTTGCTTGTTACTCAATGTTAACTCATTGTAACATTGCTTGACTTCTCAAGTGACTTCAGAAAGAAGGTTTATTTAAGGTTTTTTTTTTATGTTTGTCACCTCTTTTTTTTTAATAAAACTTAGAATTGCAAACAAGCTGACAGCCCACCTGATCCAAAGTGGTAACCGTCGCCTATAGACATGAGCGTAGATATAACAGAGTATACTGTTTCGCCCATGATACCCCCCCATGCGTTGCCATTCCTGAGGGCTCAGGTGTTATTCCTCTGTACCCTGTAAATTCACGCCATATCCCACCCTTCAAACCGAAATACAGCCATGCAAACACAACCGCTTCACGGTAAAAACACGAATGGGACAGAGGTACCCAAGCAATCGACTTTTGTACAAAGTCTCCGTCCCTCCCTCATAACTCCGTCAACATATTCCGTACACTCTCGTTGGTGTTTTCCGCCACCTACGGTTTGGAGGAAAGGATTGAGGAAAAAAGGTAGGGAACGTTGGGAATGCGTAAAGGAAATTGTTAAATAAGAGGAATAAGGAGACTTTGTACAAAAGTCGATTGCTTGGGTACCTCTGTTCCATTCGTATTTCAACCGTGAAGCAGTTGTGTTTGCATGACTGTGTTTCGGTTTGAAGGGTGGGATATGGCGTGAATTTACTGGGTACAGAGGAATAACACCTGAGTGCTCAGGAATGGCAACGCATGGGGGTATCATGGGCGAAATAGTATACTTTGTTATGTCCATGGTACTGCTCATGTCTATAGGCGACGGTTACCACTTTCCATCAAGTGGGCCGTCAGCTTGTTTGCCATTCCAAGTTGAATAAAACAAAACAAAACATATTAATAAGTGAGTACAATCGAATATTCATTGCTACTGACATCAATCAATCAATAAGTTTTAATTGAAACGGATCGTTGGAAAATGTACCTCTAGCTAAGGTCAGACGTTTTAAAATATTATTACCAATTATCGTTGAATAAGTAACTAATTCTAAACCTAGGGGATCTCAATTAACGCAAGTAATTAATACATTTTATTACTTTCCGTTAACAAGAGTTTCTTAATTGCAAATTAGTTTTCTCAGTGATAAAACTTTACGTATATTAAATGGCCATTATTTAAATGTCCTCTTTCGACCTGTACAATAATAAATCATTTGAATGAGCGAGCGTCGTAACCGCTCATGACTAAGGATCATGAATTGATCCCGAAACTAGTTGTGTTTTTTCGATCTAATTACAAGTTAAACTAATAGTTATTACATTAAAATATAATGTGTGCTTAAGAAATTTTTAACAATGAATCATTTATTTTTTATTTTTGTAGTGTCCGGGCCGTCTGTGACACCGTGTTAATAAAAATACAATTAAATAACCAAACAGCCATTTTATATTTCTTAAAAAATGCAATTTAACTTGTTTCACAAATCAACATAACATTATAATAATTAACCAACAAACCCAAAATTAATTATTTTTTTTAGTACGTTTGTTCCGTTGTGGAACACGCTAAGGTCGGAGACCATGCTGCCTAGTCTTCAATATGATACCCAAAATTAAATTCGTTCTACCATAGATTTCTTATTTCTTTTCTGCCCTAGATTCAATATTCCTTTTTTACCATAGATAAATTATCTGTCTATTACAAACATCTTTTTAAATATACTTACATAAATTTTTATTTATATTTCAAATTTCTCAGCTTTTAGAGCTTGTAAATACGCTTTTCAGCGTCTACTAACACTTAGGGATCGGCGACCAAATAAATGCAGTGTGTATGTTTTGTATAGAAGGCTATGCTTGTATATTGTATATGATAAAATGTCTAGGAAGTTAATCAGAGAAAAAAGATTTTTCCAAATCACTTTATAACTGACGGAGTTATGAGATAATAAACATAAAAGAAAATACAACCGGTTTAAGAATCTCTTTTTTTTAAGCAATTTAAAAATATCATCGATTAAGTGTTGTGGGGTTACTTTTGAAATAAATTCCAATGGATCGATATTGAAATAGGAACGGTTTACACTCTCGAATTGCAATACTGGCGACATAATGGTTCCACACTGTTAGACGCATAATAAAAAAAAAAAATTAGAGTGTACAAATTTACAGTGTGCATATTAGTGCAATTTGCTAATGCAAACTATTGCAAACCGATCCTAATTGGAGCTTAATTTCTAATTGTTGTTTCATAAGTGCAGTACAAAATTAGCATTGGCATTGGCTGAGAGTGTCCATAGGTTCACCATCACATGGACGGTTTGTTCCTTTGCCACCTTTGTGGTATAAAAAAAAACAATTTCACAATATTCCGTAACGCCAAGTATTAATACCGTTTGATATTCATCGCCTCGCATACGTGAGTGTTTTTCATTTGTGTCGTAAAACTGTTTTTTTTAGATTCAATTGGATTATATGGCGGGAAACAGAGAAACGTCAACACTTTTTTTATACAGAATTGTGTTACGTTTCCTGAGCCTTTAGTGCTTTTAAATAATTCCCTTTGTTGGTTTTTGGTTTAGGTAAGTATTGTGGTAAATTGAGTTTTATTATTTATATTTATAGAATCTGTTGTTGTTATGTGTGAATTGTCGATTCTTTATGCACGGTTGATTTTGGATTGATAAGTTAAGAGATAGATATAATATTTCATTAATATTTCTTGAAATTAAATGAACTGAATTTGAAATAAAATGTTTTTTAAATGTGTTTGATAATTATACGTAGATCTATTTATTAGAAAGAGGCAAAAGAAATAAAGTAACTAACATATGTCGAAGGATAAGCAATCTGAAGTAGCAATGGGCTGGTCACATAGCTCAAAAAATCGACAGCCAATGGGGATGAAAGGTTTTTTAAGGGCCACCCCATACGGGCAAACACAGTTTAGGACGACCACCACTAGATGGAGTGATGACGTGATGATGACCTTAAACGTATTGCAGGGAATCAGTGAATGCAGGTGGCTCAGGACCGTTCTTTATGACAGTCTATGGGGAGGCTTATGTCCAGCAGTGGACTGATAATGACTGAGATGACGATGATGATTAGAAGACTATTAGGAACTATGTATAAAAATCCTAATATTATAAATGGGAAAGTGCGTTTGTTTGCTTCTCTACTACATAGCGTCTTAATAGTTTTATCAAACGTCATAAAATTTGATGTACATGTATATCCCGGTTACGCGGGACAAAGTCACGGGTAAAACTAGTAATTATTATAATTCAGATAATTGAGTCCTCAGGAAGTCACGCATGGGGGGTATCATAGGCGAAGCAGTATACACTGTTATGTTCATGGTACTGCTCATGTCTATAGGCGACGGTTACCATTTTCCATCAGAGGGCCGTCAGCTTGTTTGCCATTCTCAGTTGTATAAAAAAAGACAACCTTTGGGCAGAGGACATTGAGAAAAAAGACAAAGGGCTGGTGGCATATTATTATATATATATATATATATATATATATATATATATATATATATATATATATATATATATATATATATATATAATGCATGCCTTCCCAAAATGTTTGGACTTTGGATTTTTTAAATTCTTTAGAATTAAAAATGTGTGAGTAAAAATATTTATAAGATTTCCATGCCATTGCCATGTCACTACCCACAAAATAAATTATTGTTATATTATATCACAAAAATGTATTTATTGATAATACTTAAACTAGGACGATTCGTAATACGGTTATGCATAACAGTTTGTGTGTATGAATTTGTGCAAGTATCAAATATCCTTCCGTATATACTTTCGTAAATATCATCGTGAATGGTGTTTTTCTAAATCCCCTAATCTTTTTCCGGCATAAATTTAACGTGGGAATTCCGAATCAAAATTTATCCGGTGTCCGAAGGGCTAAAAAAGATACGCAAAGTCATATATTTACTGTGATTATTTTTATATTTTTTTATTAATTAGTAGCTGAATATTGTTAAGAAAAAATTTTTAATTAATTAATTATTAGTGCTGATTTTAATTAATTTTAACAAATGTCTTATAAAACTACAACTGCTTAAACAAATGAAATTAAATCGAAACGCAGTATTATTTTTACAAAAAGTGTTGCCAGATAAAGAAAATACTTTCGTTCCCGAATAATTAATTTCAACTATTTTATTTTGTATGTATGTATTATTTGCTCAAACCTTCGTTTCCCGTGAATGTTGTAAGAGGCGACTAAGGGAACGTAATGGTCTAGTGTTGGGCAGCAGTGTCCTTCTTAAAACATCTTCAAAGCCTAACTGCGGTTGCCAATTTGTCAAGCGTAACAACTACTGGCAAAACCCCTTCAAGGGGGAGACAGTGGACAGTTAAAGGCTGATATGATGTGTAAGATTTTATTTTATATTTTAAAAAATGCTATCACAATATTTATTGTGTAATTATATAATTATTGTGAATTTGCAAATTTCTCACTTGCAATAAAATGGCAATACAAAAGTACCTATTTTATATTATTTAGACTACAAAAAATATGTCAGCGTCCAACAAAGCCTAACTGCGGTTCCCAAACCCGCCTGAAAACCGTAACAACTGCTGGTAAAACCCCCCAATGGGGCCTATGTTCAAAAGTGGACATTTAACAGCTGACATGGTGTGGTATGGTGCTTTATGTAGTAAGTACCATTGTGATTATGTACAAATACATAAGCCTAGTGCTTGATGATATGCCTATCAATTGACTAGCATTTTTTAAAGAAGGTGATTTCCGTGACTCAATAGTAGGTATGTTGTTTTGATATCTTAGTTCTATTTAGAGTTAGGTCAATTAAAGACAGGAGATTTTTTTAACTAGTTTGCATTTGGCTACCGATATCTGTCGCTTCATTGTCTCTGGTCTCTCTTGTTATGAGGATTTTTATTTTCAAAACAAAATATCTACTAAATGTGATCATTTTTATGATAATAAAATTTATGCTGTTATAACACCAGCTAGTGTAGCTTTTCCATTTCACATAGGTAGTACAGTTTTATGTTTTTAGTTTATGGTACACCATTTGCATCTTACGTTTGTCTTCGCGAGACTTCAATATGTTCTTTTTATGAGCAATCGTAAAAGGACTAAAGAATATTATACATTTGTTTTTATTTGAGTATAATGTTTTATGTATAGAAGTTTTTACGTTTTGTGGCAATGGAATTGTATAAATTAGTTTAATTACACATTCGTACAGATCACGTAGTTGGATGAGGCCGAGTTTGGTTTAAAAGATTCAGTGGTAATAATATTCGGGCTATATTATTATAATTCTCTGAAATGGCAACACTTGACGGGTACAATGGACGTAACCTAATAACACGGAATTAAACAGAAGAAATGATAAAATAAAAACTGGAAATCATATGGTTACCTCCTTTCTTCTTATGCAAATATAATTAGTAAAAAGAGGACGAAAGATACGCCATCAGTTGTAATTTTTATTAATTCATAGCAGGCTAGTGTATAGAAAATGTTTGATATGTCAATTATTTGTCAATGACAAATTTTACATTACAAAATTATATATTTGATACAGTTTACGTAGAATGTATGCTAGTAGGTTTTATCTGAATTTGGTAGGGTTATACGGCCGTATAACAATTTCTATACACTAGTCCGCTATGAGTTAACAATTTTATCACTTCTTCTATGTAATTCTATTTATTATATATAATTCTATTAAATATAAATAAATAAATAAATTCCTTGTTCTTAGGGTACATTATATATTGACTATAAATGCACTTAAAATAATATATTGTTCAAATATTACATACATATATAAATATAATATCATAAACTCATACGTATATCAAGATAATATTATAATGATTTTTATTTTATTTTATTTTATCTTTATTTGATCTCCTGGCAATTGTTACACTTATAAGATTTAATATTAAAATTACTGTCTATTTATACTTAGTGTACAATCATTTTAAAGGAAACACAGCATGCTAATTAACAAATAAACAATAATACGGTAAAACAAACTCTTGAGGTATTTGACATAGGTATAGTTTATTAGATTCAATAAATGATATCAATAAAGTAACGATGATGATTAGGAACTGCAGCGTCTTCATAAGAGATTTTTTAAACTTTAAAAGCAAATAAAATGTACATATAAAAATACGAACATTATTCACTCAGTATTGCATGAGATCTCATTACATTTTACTACGTAGATTTCTATGCGGGGCTTGGACGTATATCTTTTTACATAATTTAATATTATCGAGTTATTATTTAAATATATACGAAGAGCAATACAGTTAGTTATTGCAATAAAATGTATCATTACGATTTCATCTGCATAACTATCAACAGTTAACGGTCAATAACTGTTAATTAAAATGGACAGAATATTACAACAGTTACAGCATTCTGATTTTAAATTTTCAATAATAATGAAACAAAATAGTTAATAATAATATCACACACGCACACGAGCACGCGCACGCGCACGTGCACGCGCACGCGCACGCGCACGCACACGCACAAGCACACGCACACGCACACGCACACGCACACGCGCACGCACACGCACACGCACACGCACACGCACACGCACACGCACACGCACACGCACACGCACACGCACACGCGCAAGCACACGCACACGCACACGCACACGCACACGCACACGCACACGCACACGCACACGCACACGCACACGCACACGCACACGCGCACGCACACGCACACGCACACGACTACACACTTGCACCTATTATTATGTTTTTAATTATAATTACTATGCTCAGTTATTTCATTCGTGCTACTGTGTGAGTCGCATGATTTTATGAATAAAATTTTCTTTCATTCATTTAAGAGTTTCCTCTTGTCGGTGCAACTAATTCATGCATCTTCCTCCAGCCAGCTCTATCCCAGGCCATATCCTTGACCTTCCTATACGACATGACACCTAGTGTTTCCTTTATCTGTCCCATGTAGTTATTCCACGGTCTTTCTCTTCTTTTGCTCTCTATTTTTCTTTCTAGTATGCTTTTTAAACAATCGCCATGTCGTATAAGGTGGTCCAGCATAGAATTGGATACCATACAAAAAATATCTATAATTATTTTATAAATGTCAGATGGTATTGGCTGTGCGGTCCCGGCGTAGAATAGGCCACCCCTTCCTTTCCCGTGGGTGTCGTAAGAGCTGACTAAGGGAGGGTTAGGGAAGGGCAGCAGCGTCCCTCTTAAAACATCTCTAAAGCATGACTGCAGTTGCCAATCCGCCTACCAAGCGTGGCAACTACTAGCAAAACCCCCACGAGGGAGGTTTATATTCATCAGTGGACGGTTAAGGGCTAACATCATGATGATGATTGGTGGTTAATTGTTGATATTAATTTTATTGGATATAAGAAAACTTCCGAATAAGGTACATTAGCAAGAAATACAGGTGGGCGGTCGTGACGAACAAAAGCGAACTAAATCCACCGCCTTTATTAAAACTTGCTCGCATCAAAAGTTGGCAGACAGGTGATATTTACTCGCTGTTGAAGCAGTTTAGTAATAAAATATATCGGTCGTGTATCGAAAGAAAAATAATTCGAAACAAGTCTTAGTTACTTCTCTTTTCAAACAGATTAAGATTTCAAACAAATAAATTGTCAAAATACTTTTAGTATAAAAAAAATAAATAAAAGAATACTCAACACAGGACAGTTTTGGAATACCAATCGATGGAAAGAGTGTTGGTAATTAATTTTGGTAATGTATTTGTATAGATACCAAAAACATAAAGTGATAAATCCTACATGAATAGATATAACAATCCTGGTCGTCTATCCGTGATTATTGTTTTATTTTGTTCTATTTATATTGTGCCCCACAAAAAAATCTACATCGAATTTGACAAAATTATTTATTTTGATATAAAAACTGCTCAACTCAAGCGATTTTATACTTTACTAGCGACCCGCTTCGTCTTCGCACGGGTGCACATTACATCATATCACATTAGAAACCTCTACAATTATCAGTGTTTCTCTACTATATTATGCATGTACTATACATATAAACCTTTCTCTTGAATCACTCTATCTATTAAAAAAACTCGCGTTACCATTCGTTGCGTAGTTTTAAAGATCTAAGCATACATAGGGACGGACAAACGGGATGCGACTTTGTTTTATACTATGTAGTGATTACTAATTTATTAT
Organism: Galleria mellonella; assembly: GCF_026898425.1. Taxonomy (NCBI): domain Eukaryota; kingdom Metazoa; phylum Arthropoda; class Insecta; order Lepidoptera; family Pyralidae; genus Galleria; species Galleria mellonella. The sequence goes on along the minus strand of NW_026442100.1, from coordinate 5,089,104 downwards.
TATTACTGTATTTATTTATTTATTTTATTTATTTCTTATTGCATTCCATAATATAATTAGTAGATAACATTTCAATTATGGACCCTGTTGGGCACAGCGAGTACAAGAGAGGAGGACAACACTTTTTTCACTTTAGAAATAGTATAAGGATCTGTTACAATATTATCCAGTCATTGAAATTGTATCACGATAGGTACGTATTTTCTTTATTTAATTATTAAATTTAATTATTTAATTTTATATATGTATGTAGATTCATTATTTAAGTATCGGTGTGTATCTATTCATATCGTAATTGTTATTAGTATTATATAGTTATTTAATATATTCTGTAGTTTATAATTATTTATATTCATATTGTAAAATTAATTATTAAATAGTTTAATAATAAAATGTATGTTTTAGTGCAATAAAGAATGTATAATATATAATCCATTGTCGGTCACTTCTTTATAGTATCCACGTGTCCAACAATTAAGACTGTATTTCACAAAACAAATAGACTTCAATTGTGCAAAATCAGTTATTTCGATTAAAAACTAAACAACTGTTTTTTTTTTTTTAATAAACATTTTAAGAGACTAATTTTTAAGTATATCATCGCATATAAAAAGAAATAATTTTTTTAAATCGTTTTAGAACATATGGATATGTCGTTGTTTATCGGTGTAAGTGTTTACAATTAAAATCGTTATTTTGTGGAGCAAAAAGTTGTAATCTCAGGTTTATGAATTTGGTTTGTCATTGATGCATTTCTTCACTGTAAACCAGTGTATTGGGGAGCTGGTTTGACTCCTCGCCATTTCTAGCTGTTTGATAATGAATCGTTGAGTCAGTTAGCACAATAGGGTGGCAAAAAGGGCAAAATGCCACGTACACCCAGCTTGAGGAGTCCCCGGTTCCAGTGGCTGTGAACACATGAAGAATCTAACATATATTGCATAATAAAAAAAAAATATTTAAGAATTTATGAATTAAATTATTCAGTAATTAAATTTTTACATGATTAAATACATTACAACTTTAAAACAACTACAAATAGTATTGGTAAGTATGTATATTTACTCAACTTAGTGTAATGTATCTAATATTACATTAAGTTACATAAAAATGAAACTGCAATATTAATATATAATATAAAATTCAAAGGTTGCCTGGAAGAGATCGCTTTTAGCGATAAGGTCGTCCATTGTATTCTCATTGTGATTATTTCCTGTAATTGTTTACATTTATAATAAGTTTACTATTGTAATCTTTTGGAGGAAACAATAAAGAGTATCTGTCTATCTATATCGAGCTTATATACACTGCACATATTTCTTATAACATGAGAAGTGAAGACATCACCTCTCGGCGGCTTAATCCACAATACGTTCAGTTATATTTTGATACAGAAAAAAAAATATGACGCAAAACACCCAGGTAGATATTAAGAATAGAAGTAATAACGTAGGAATGCTCACGTCGCCCCGGATTGGGCTTATCTCACGTGTCATTACCGTGCCATTGTGAGCGTACATTCCGTTTGAAGAGATAGAAGTGTTAATACTTATTTTATGTTATAAAATCATATATATATATATATATATATATATATATATATATATATATATATATATATATATATATATATATATATATATATATATATATATATATATATATATATATATATCATATCATATAATATCATATCATTTTTACGAGATTCTGTAAGGACCAATATAAACAAATTGTCTAATAGATTTAAGTTGAAATTATGATAAATTAAGTTTACAATAGTCTATAAAACAGTAATTTCGCGAAACTAATGAATAAAAATAAGAGATTAAGAGATAAATTTAGAGAACCAGAGAAAGACTTTGTACAAAAGTTGATTGCTTGGGTACCTCTGTCCCATTCGTGTTTTTACCGTGAAGCGGTTGTGTTTTCATGGCTGTGTTTCGGTTTGAAGGGTGGGATATGGCGTGAATTTACTGGGTACAGAGGAATAACATCTGAGTCCTCAGGAATGGCAACGCATGGGAAGTATCATGGGCGAAACAGTATATCTACACTGTTATGTCCATGGTACTGCTCATGTCTATAGGCGACGATTACCACTTTCCATCAGGTGGGCCGTCAGCTTGTTTGCCATTCTAAGTTGTAAAAAAAAAGAGAAATGGTGCATCAGAATGCGCCCCAATGTATAACGATGCCCCAATATATTTCAATTCTTGTGGACTTCATCACGATGGGCTAAGTAACCCGCTTTCATCCTCACTTATTTCCGCTTACTGGTGATCCGCCAAAGTATACCGCTATCGTAGGGGAGGTTATCTTTCCATTTTCACTGATTACAAACACCTACCTATAATTATAGGCAAGCAGAGTTAACCTCTCGTTTTATCTCTTAAAAAAAAACATCCACTTTTGCCCGTATGGCACACAATTGTCATTAAATGCACACATAATATATACATTAGGTATATTATTTCTATGCAGAGCCATAAAGCGAATGTTAACAGCCCTACGTTTCGGCTAATGTGATATTTCACCCGACATTAGCTCTGCATTTGGTTCCAAATGGCACGACGACTTTCATGATACTTACGGGGCGACCTGTCGTAATATTATCATTATTAATATGACGTACATACCCTTGCTTTCACGTTAATAAAACTGGCTAAGAGCGTATTATATAAAAATTAATAGAGTTCTGTTTTAAAGAATGTAAACAACTAGGTACGCGTGAGTCTAAAATCTTCTACCGATGGTGTCGAATGAAACCACACAAGTACAGTAGGAATGATGGGGTTTTTTTTATTAATTATCTCTAAGGGCAACTCATTAAAATACAGTTTACATTGTCAACAACGCCATCTAGTATCTGTTTTCAAACTAAATTTTCGATATAAAAAATACATTTCTAAAACAGAATGTATTGAAATTTTTTAAACAACAATATTTCAATAAGATGTTGATGATCTTAAATAAATGGTACTTTCTTTGGATAGATGTACTCTATAGATTTATGGTTATTATCTGATCCATTCTAAGACTAAGGCATTATAAATTTCCAATTATTGATTTAAATAACTGTTGTATTATGCGATATAGTAATATTTTATTCAAGAAATGATTTATTTTAATATACAGTAAGATTTGAAAAAGAAAGCTTTTCAATTAAAAAAATAATCTTGAAAATCAATTTACTGTTAGCGAGGAAATTATACATATAAGCAATAACACAAAGAAAAAAGATAGCTTAACAATAGATTTCAAAGAAAAACAATTTGCTTCAGGCTGTGTCGTCTTTCTTGTGAAATAAGCAACACGACAATAGCCACTTTATAACTTACATTTCATAGTAAGTGACGTTTCAATTTTTCTTATTAGCTAAAGTCTGAACGAGTATCAGGCGAGCAGACGATGGCGGGAGCTGTTTTGTCCTAATTAATCCTCCTTTAGGATTCAACGTGTGTTGAAATGGAGCTAAGTACTTCGCAGGAAGGTTTAAAATGGCTTGTAACTCTGAGTTAATAGAAGAAGACTTCATTAACGCTGGAAGCGTAGAACCATTTTATTAAGATCCATCTCGTATGAGATTGAAGTCTCTAACAAAACAGACGAGAGGCGGTTGTATGCGATTGTTGGGATTGATTTATTTTTGTCTAGAATGAAGATATCAGCGAAGGAATTGTCCTCCTTAGATACAAATCCCTTATCTACGTGGCGGATAGGTTAGGTAAACACGCCTTTTAAGTTTTTACAAAAATAATAGAAAGAATCAAGTCGAGAGTTTCATTTCTAAATTGTATTTATTCTAACTCCTCAAATCGATTTAGTCTGAGAACTTTCTCGTGAAAATAGCGAAGCAATGGTAAAGGCAATGCTTGCAAATAGGTAGAATATATAAGTTTTACATCACTCCACCGCTTTTAAGGGTATGCGGTAAGAATTTATACTTACAGCGTTGTTATAATTTAATATGGAGTTATTTAATGGTAAACTGGGTATTTACCTCACTCAATGTCGAGTGAGTTAAGTAGTTTTTCCCCCCGGATCGAAAGGAGTGGGCCGGGCCCAACATGAACATCGCAAATTAGCAGTGTATGGATCTTGGATGTGGATACCGTTTTTCTCATTACTTCTATTAATGCAAGTCACATTTGTTGTTACACGAAGGTCCAACATGAAGAACGGTTGTGAAGTAATCGTTTATTTATTTATTTATACGTATGAGAAAATAGGTCAGTGTGTTTTAGTTAAATATTGTCAATAGATGTAGATCGTCCAGGATCGTTCTTTGTGGTCGTCGGTGGTGAAGGTTTAGCATTGGACGAAGAATAAAATAATGATATATATCACTTGATATTTTTAAGAATCAAAAGTATTATAAACAAAATAGACGAATAAATGGCAGAAAGGCATAAGAAGCGAATAAAGGAACAAAGCACAATAAACTAGTCTAAAAGATGGAGAATACGAACGCTTAAATAGTTTAAGGGAATTGAGTTTTGTACTCAGATAGGTTATATTTTAACTTAAATGTATTTTAATACTGATTCACGAGGAACCCAGACAGTAGCAGGATATAAGAGAGTATCCTATATAAGAAGAGGTCTTTTCGGAGACACTTTCGCGCCCAGAAATGAAAGTCTAACAGGTTTTAAAGTTAATGCGAATAAAATCCTTCGAGCAACGACTCCTAAACGCTCCTCTCAAACTGTTCCAAAGAAGTTTCCGAATAAGACATACCGGGTAATCGAGTGATATGAAATTCAATTTGGGAGTTAATTGGATAGTGACATGTGGATTCCCCAGACGACGCACGTTCCTAATGTGGGTATAGGTACGAGCCGTTCGTAAGCGAACGTCGAAGTTTCGATCTAATGACTTTGAGTCCCAATATGATCAGCATCAAACGCTCGGGGAATTTCACGTTGAATCGGATTACTCTCGGCTTGAATATGCTTGGTTTCCCACGTAAATTGTCTCTCGTCCTTTGCTGTTATCCTGGTACTTTGAGGTTTATGAGGTTTTATAATGTTGACTTTAGTTTTTATAAGATTTTATATACATATCTAAGGAACGAGGGCGAGTTTACTACTCAGTTACTTAATAGTTTTTTTTTTTATTATGACTTATTTATACAACTTAGAATGGCAAACAAGCTGACAGCTCACCTGATGGAATGTAGTAACCGTCGCCTATAGACATGAGTATCACGGACATAACAGAGTATATTGTTTCGCCCATGACATTCCTGAGTACTCAGGTGTTATTCCTCTGTACCCTGTAAATTCACTGCCATATCCCACCCTTTAAACCGAAACAGCTATGCAAACACAACTGCTTCACGGTAGAAACACGAATGGAACAGAGGTGCCCAAGGAAACGACTTTTGTACAAAGTCTCCCTCCGGTTTTCATTGCGACGTTACTTATTTATCAACCGACTTCAAAATGGAGTTTCTCAATTCGGTTGTATTTTTGTTATGTTTGTTACTTCATAACTCCATCAGTTGTGAACCGATTTGGAAATTTCTTTTTTTATCTGATAGGATATACTTACAGATTGATTCTCATAAACATTTTATCAAAATTAGTTTAGTAATACAAGTTTTAGACCACAATAACTGATTTTGTGACAATTGAAGCCAGTTCTTTTGTGGGACACAATTTCTAATTGTTTATAACTAGTTGTTACCTGCATCTTTGCGCACATGCTGCCAGTTATATCCTGTGTATATTACATTATACATATTAAACCTTCCTCTTGAATCACTCTATCTATAGACGAAAACCGTATTAAAATCCATTGTGTAATTTGAAAGATCTAAGTGTACAGACGGTGGAAAGTAACTTTGTTTTATACTATGTAGAAATGTGATTTGCCTTTTAACAATACTATTAGTGAATGAGCATAAAGGTTATATTTACCTAATCCCATATCATCACTTAAAACTATATTTTATTTCATATAACCCGTCGAGATTAATGGCAACGATTAACTGCGAATATCTTCTGACTAACATGGTTAAAAATTTACAGAAACATATTCAGATGTGAATGTACTCAAAATATGGCGAAAACCTCTTGGTTTTATAAAAAATATTCCTCCAGATACATAGAATTTCGGGACTTTTTCCTTTACTTGTGCTACATGATATTATATTATTCTCAATTTCGTGTATAATATAGTATATTTTTTTATATGTGTAAGTATATTTGTTATTCATATATATTTATTCGTTTATATATGTAATTTTAGTATGTATGTACATCAATAATTAGTAGTACCGCATTCGAGTATTCTGACACTTGCCTATGGTTGACAGGGAGAGAATGCTTTTAGCATTAAGTCCGCCATGTACACATATATGTACTAATGAATAAATAAATAAATACTTCTTGCCAAATTTCATGATTTATTTATTTATTCATGATTCTAGATCAACGGGAAGCACCCTATACGTTTTAATTCCTTTTGCGAATATCAAAATATGCGATATAGCTGGAACATAAACGGCGATATCTTTTGACTGTGTCTATTTAGAAGCTAGATTTTTTCACTACTTGAAGATTTCAGTATATGATATTAATTCCAACTTGATACCTTCACACTTTTCTAAGGAAAAGGGTCTTGACAGACGCACAGACAACGAAGTAGGGGTTCTGTTTTTTCCTTAGAAGGTACGGAACCCTAAAATGAACATAAGTTTCAAAAATAATATAACCCTCATCAGTTGAAACTATAAGCTACTTGTACAATACCCATTCGCATTAAACAAATTAAGCAGAACAAATTAAATCGGTAGCTACAAACCGTCGTAAGAAATTGTGTTAAAGGCCTTTCGGCAAAGGGTAATCTTATAATCTCGTTATGTTAGCACAATATTATTTCTAGGCGCAGAAATATTGTATTAGGTTCAAGATTCAAGATTTTTATTCATATAACATGCGTATAAATAAATGCAGATGTCTGATACACGGTTATACAGTTCGGAATTATATATACAAGTCAATTTTATACAATTATAAATCATTATTACATTCAGATTTTAAAATACATCTCAGAAAATTATGTTAAGCAATAAAAAAGGCACATAGCTCGTAAAACTAATAACTGATGAGCAAGAAAGGTTCTTGAGTGGCGACCCCTTTCGAGAAACGTAGTGTTTGACGATCCCTACTAGATGGAGTTTGAGCATAAATGCATTGCAGGGAAATAGTGGATGCAAGTATGTAGTTTGGGACCGTTCATTTGGCAGTCTGTGGGAGGCTTATGTTAAGCAGTGGACAGATGACAGTTGATACGATGATGATGATGATGATGATGAAGAAAAAAGACTGATATCACAATTAATAAGTAGAAATAAATATTTATAGTGTTTATAAGTAGAATTAAACAATAATTTCATTCAAGAATAAACATGTTGAATTTTTTTTATTTTTTTTTATTTTATTATCAATAAAAATACAAGTTACAGAATTTATGTTCCATTAGCATTTAGAAACCACGTAGGTTTATATTAATACTAAATACATTCAAATTATTTAAATTGTATTAAAACCATGCAAGAAGTATCGTTTTAATTTACACTTGATGTTGCTAACAGTAATGTTATCTCGTACTTTTTACTTATTTTATTTTTTATATTATATATTTTACTTTACGCATTTAAATAAGATAAAATTAAAATAATTTCCTTGTTTAAACGATATAAAATATTCGATCAGATGCGACCAAACGCGTCACCGACGCATAAATAGATACCCGCCCGATTTTAATTTAAAAAGTTATCATTGACAACAACTTAAATATTTGGTTTGCAAATTGGAAAATATTGGAACAGGGCTGGCAAGACCGATCATTGTCTTTAGGGCATGAACTTTCTTGAGCGATTAAGTGGCATTGAGATATTTATTTGAGGAATATCAAATTTTTGTTGCGTAGTTCTTTTTTTTTTTATAGAAGAAATGAAATGGTAACCTTGCATGTGCTATAGGTTTATGCTAGGTGAGATGACAGATGACAGATGACAGATGATGAAGTATGGTAGGTGAACATGAAGTCAGGTGTGTAAGATTATCGTGATGATTTCACCAAGAATTATCAATTCCCTCCTCTTCGCGATGGGCCCACTGACGTGAATACATCATCATCCATCATCACTCATTGGTAACTCGCCAGCTAATAGAGCAAGTACAGCTAGCGTACTATTTAATTTTCACTTCAAACAAAACTTAAAAACTACAAGCTCTTTTCTTATATTTTTCTATATCTTATATATATATATATATACATATATATATATATATATATATATATATATATATATATATATGTATATATATATATATATATATATATATATATACATATATATATATATATATATATATATATATATATATATATATATATATATATATATACACCATTATGTTACAATCATTTGTATTTCCATCATATAATATACCGAAGATCGGAAATATTTTTATATTACTTTGCTTATGCTTTTTGTCTTGGATGGCTCGAATTGTTTGAGACATCAAGAGTATTATCTGAATATTATCCGTTCAAATTCAAATAAAAAAAAAAATACAATAAAAAAGTACATCTCTTGTAAGAGAGTCAGTAGTTACATTTTTTATTTATTCTTTCTATTCCTATTTAATAATGCTCTTACACAATGACGTCTAATTTCATAACGGAAATAATCATAGCATTACTATGACATTCTCTTTCTACGAATTAATCAGAGATGTACCATGATGGTGTATAGGGGTGTACCGCGAGGGGATCAATCTGATAGGGTATATTGCTAGCAATGAGGAGGCTAGACCGTGTTACTAAGAATTCTCCCCTCCCTTATATAAAATATCTTATTTATCAAATACGGAGGGTATTCGATAAAGGAGGTAGCTCTATTCCACGAATTATTTGCATTACAATATTATGGTTTGTTAACGATATTGAACAGGGAGTGTGGGTTTAGAGAATAAGAGGATATTGTTATTACCAGCCGCATCCGCGACTTAATTTACATTACATTTCATTACAAAGGGAACCGTGGTTTGCACTGATAGTATTCGATACTGGCTATTTATATTAAAAATGATCTAATTGCGCATAAATAGGTATAGTTATCCTTTATCTATGAAGTTTAATAACAAATTTGAAATTCAAGTATAACATTTAAGTGTTTAAAGTGTGTTAGTGTGTGTGTATGTGTGTGTGTGTGTGTGTGTGTGTGTGTGTGTGTGTGTGTGTGTGTGCGCGCGTGCGTGTGTGCGTGCGTACGTGCGTGCGTGCGTGCGGGTGGGGGAGTGAGCGTGCGTGCGTGCGAGCGAACGTGCGTGCGTGCGAGAAAAAGGGTACAAGTTACTCTTACAAGTGACAGAAATTAATTTCCAAGAGAGAATCTCAAATAAGGTCTCTAAAGAGATTCAGTTGATTATTTCAAAATAATTATATACCTACTTTTTTTTTCAATTAGTCCTTTCGATCAGGCTACGACCACAGGCTTTGTCTTTGGTAAAAATAAATAATTATAAAAATGTAAGAGAAACTTTATGCTGTTAATGGTTACGAAACTATAATATCTTTTTATATGTAATATAGTAAAGATAATATGGCCGTGTAGCCCGGTACAGAATAGACCATCGCTTCCTTTTTCGTGTGTGTCGATTAAGGAAGGGATGGGCAGCAGCGTCCCTCTTAAAATATGCCTGCCTGCCAAGCGCGGCAACTACTGACAAAACCCCCCAAGGGGGAGCCCTATGTTTATCAGTGGACAGTTAAAGGCTGATATGACGATAAAAGTAAAGATGTTTTGTAGAAAAAAAAAATGTTTTAAGGAATAAAGTGATTTTTTGTTAATTAAAACCTCCTTTGTCTTAGCTATCTCAAGGAACTAGAGGCGAAAGGTACTACAGAAAGTTATAAGCATAACGTTTTGACAGTATTTAACTTGAGATTTAATTGACCTCTCGAATTTGAAGCGAATCTTCTGGAATATTAAATTCAAGGTTATCTCGAGAGAAGTTTCCTCAAGTATCTACAGTTAAAACTGAGAATGTAATAAAACTTTCAAACGCCAGACGTATTATTGAACCAGAATTATACATTGAAGTGAGCAGTTTCATTGTTTCTCTCAAATAGGTATAATGAGTTTTCTTTCACGTCAGCCCAAATTTACATTCGCAAGTGGAAAGGACAATAAAAACAAAATAATGAAGTTAATAATGGAATTGGACAAAACTTCATAAATGTTTCTTTGGACAATTTTCAGTGTTGTTTTGTTTCTTACAACCAATTTAAATATTTTTTTTAATGATATACATTTTACAAGATAAATAATTTAGGTCATTTTGTTTTTGTTTTTTGCATAGAGGTAATGTGGCCTTCTTTTTGCCACCCTTTAGTGTTACTATCTACAATATTAGTACATTAAATTATATTGATAAAGCATCAGGTGTCAAAAACGTGTCAAGATTTAGCCAACAAATTAACATTTGGCTGTCTCAATCTGACATATACTTTTTTAATTAAAATAGGCATCATTTTTAGTGTTGCCAGTAATTCGATTAAAATTTTCCCAGACCAAATCGGGTTTATAATTTTGAATTTGGAATAATTTCTTTCTATATTATAAATATACATACGACTATGTTCGTATTGATTATAAATTAAGATACATATAATAATAAAAATTTCAGCAATTTTATAATGAAAATATATTATAAGTCTATCCAAGTGTGGATATAAATCTAGGCTATTAGTAAAGTGTTGCTATGAATCTTAATGCATTGTTTATCTTGTTCTTTTAAATATATTTATTTAGTAGTTATAACCAGCAGCAGTATTTCCGAACCGATACGACAACATAACCTTCAAGAAAAGAGTATATTCCTTTTTAAAAGGACGGCAGCACACCTGCAATGCCGTTGGTGTTGTGGGTGATCATGGGTGGCGGTAGTCACGTTTGCCCCCTGAGTTGTAAAAAAAAATATTCGTAAGAATTTTGTATCTTTTTTATTTCTTAATCTTATAATAAAATTTATCCCATATACTGAATAGTAGATTTACATTAAACAACTGCTTCTAATTTTGGGGCCAATTCTAACTTTGTTACTATACAGACAGGACGATAAATAAGTAACGAAGTATTTTGCGTAATTTAAAGGCATTACCTAATTAACGTACTACAGCCGACGAGTCTGTAACTGAAAGGTTATGTAAGCAAAGCTATATTTTTATTAAAACGAAAAGTTAATATTAATCTGAAATCCTAAAGGGAATGTTGAAAAGGTTGGAAACTAAGTAATTTTCCTTCAAAAGATATTGTTAGTACATTTTTAATATAATAACTATATTTCTTGTTACAAGCAAAGGTGAAACGAGACGTGTTCTAAAGAATTAAAATTAAATAAAAAAAAAGCAAATAAAGCAGCAGCAATGTGTTTGCATGGCCGTGTTTCGGTTTGAAGGGAGTGAATTTACAGGGTACAGAGGAATAACACCAGAGTCCTCAGGAATGGCAACGCATGAAGGGTATCATGGGCTAAATAGTATACTCTGTTATGTCCACGGTACTGCTCATGTCTATAGGCGACGGTTACCACTTTCTATAGTATGCCATCAGCTTTGCCGTCAGCAGCAACGTCAGCAGCCAGCCAGGTAGGCCGTCAGCTTGTTTGCCATTCTAAGTTGTATTAAAAAAAAAGAAATAATTTTTCCATGTAAAACTGTATACAATTCTCAAAAAAAAAAACATGTATAACTGTCCACTGCAAAAATTAGGCTTCCCCCATAAGAGGGGTGGGGGGGGAGGGAAGTGTACTGGTAGTTTTTATCTCAAATAGTAGTATAGTCAGTAAAACTGGTATGTTTGTTTTTTTTGATACGCTATCTAGAAATGATACATTTCATTGATTTTTCTTACTTCTGTATAATTATATATACTCGTATACAGTATAATTATAATAACACCATTAAACGAAAATTCCAACCACCTTTAGAGAACATAAAAAAAATGAATATTTTCTCGCTGGGTTGAACCTCAGTATAAATAATAGAACGATCGAATAGTAGATCGCATGTACTGAAGTAATTATACAGCTAGTAACAGACTTGTGGCATTCCTTGACATCATTAGGGCTATATTCATTCGGATGACGTAATATTGTATAACTTAATGGTGGAATGATGGGTAGCGAAGTCCTTCTTATAACATCAACAAAAGCCTAACTGCGGTTGCCAGGGGGGAAAGGGATTGTTAGTAATGGAGACTGAGAATCCTATTACTAGCAATATACCTAACCAGGTCGACCTTCATGCGGTTCTCCCTGGAAACTATCATGGTTAATTTCTGATAAATTCTTCATGATGGGCTAACTGGCCTGTTTTCATTCTCATCTATCACCCTTCACTGGTGCTCCGCCAGCGTATCCCGTTAGCGCAGGCGGGGTTACCATACCATTTTCACCCATCAAAAAAATCACACATTACGTCATTATCATCATCATCATCATCATATCAGTTTTTATCTATCCACTGCTGAACATAGGCCTCCCTCATAGACTGCCACAAGGAACAGTCCTGAGCCACCTGCATCCACTGATTCCCTGCAATGCATTTCAGGTCGTCACTCCATCTAGTGGGGTGTAATCTTACATTGAACTCTCGAGCTATGTGACTCTTTGTCGTATGTCTCTTTATGTGTTATAAAATAAAAAAAAATTAAACAAACAAACAATTCCTTATTAATTGATGTTAAGAATAAGAAATTAAGTCTGTTAGTTGCTACAAATCGTAATGATAGGACGCTTTTTATCCAGTTTAAACAAATTTTCATCTCGGCCAATTAAAATAATTATTCAGTCACGCGAATAAAGTAGTGGGCAACTCTAAATAGATCTTTGTTCGTTTATCAACGTCCTTGAAGTTCTTTTACCTTAGTGGGTATCTACTACCTGTTCCAGCGATCGTTTGAATAACAAATCGATTACAATCAATTCAGAACAACAACCGTTAATCGAATAAATTCAATTCGATTCAATTGAGAGCGCATCTGGCAGACGTTCGGCGTACCTTGTTAAAAAAAGAGTGGATTAAAAACCGTATCAAATAAATGTGCTCAGGTTCGTAATAGACATTTCCTAAGTCGACATTTTCCTATTACTTCAGCACTGATGTGAACTGGATTTTCCCTGGAACTACATTTACGTTTCTCGGTTATCAGCCAGGATAAAGATTGTGATAAAGATTGATCTGGTGTCCCGCTAGCTCATACCGATATCGCAAGCGGGGCTACTATTTTTTTTTTATACAACTTAGAATGGCAAACAAGCTGACGGCCCACCTGATGGAAAGTGGTAACCGTCGCCTATATCATATAAAATAAATATTTATTTAAATAAAACAATAAGATTACTCGGGTAAATGAACATATTATGGTATAGCATAAATTGGATGATTACATGTTTTTATATTACTGTTATTTGTTTATTATGTCGTATTAATCACCTTATTAATTAAGTCATTTTACTAGTTTTAGGGGAAAGATATTGCGGGTATATTAATATAAAATTGTATATATATTAGGTGATGGTAGTTTAATAAATCACTTGTCATACGATCGTCGTTTCAATAACACCTATAATAGATACAATCATCTGGACTAGTGGCGGTCCTCCACCATGAGTTTTTCAAGGCACTTTCTTCCACGCACAACCACTCTTTGGAATCAACTTCCAGCAGCAGTATTTCCGAACCGATACGACAATATAACTTTTAAGAAAAGAGCATATTCCTTTTTAAAAGGCCGGCAGCACACCTGCAATGACGCTGGTGTTGTGGGTGATCATGGGCGGCGGTAGTCACTTACCACCAGGTGAGCCGCATGCTCGTTTGCCCCCTATGTTGTAAAAAAAAGATACTAACCGAAGACGTAAAATGTTTTTGATTAAATAGGCCGTAACTAGTTAGGGGTATTCGTGTTGCCTTGACCTTGTCTAGGGTGTGACGTCACGGTGAGTCGAAGGTCAATTATCGGTTCAAGAATAACAGTACCCGCCTATTTTTTTTTCTTTTACGACCAGATGGTTTTACGGTAAGTAATGTACAATGCTATTATATTTTTAGTTGATTGCTTTCGCAACAAAGACTACAATTTCAACAACTAATTGCTAATAAATTGCCTCTTGGTGATGTTTATGGCATTTGTTATATTGGGATTTTGTAGCGAACTTATATATAGGATGTGAAAATGTAAAACTTTAACAAGAAGCACTACAGGAGAAGAGTCTTTTGAAACCGCACAATTTTTTTTTTACAACGTAGAATGGCAAACAAGCTGACGGCCCACCTGATGGAAAGTGGTAACCGTCGCCTATAGACATGAGCAGTACCATGGACATAACAGAGTATACTGTTTCGCCCGTGATACCCCCCATGTGTTGTCATTCCTGAGAACTCAGGTGTTCCTCTGTACCGTGTAAATTCACGCCATATCCCACTCTTCTAACCGAAACACAGCCATGCAAACACAACTGCTTCACGGTTGAAACAAGAATTGGGACAGAGGTACCCAAGCAATCGACTTTTGTACAAAGTCTCCCTCTGGTGTACGTTGTGTGTGGGTGCAAGGATAAATTCCCTAGCGATGATAAGTGGTGTTGTTACTAGCAGTTTAGCCAACTTGCCTTTTTAATATACATATTTGTGTTTTTATATATTACTTTTTCACATTCTTTTTGATATATGTTTTTTGGCGCCTTTAAATATGTACAGGTAAAGTGAGATACTGTTTTATTGTTCCTCTAGTCGTAATAATCTTGACTATCATATCTAGTATTATAGTAGGAGGGAAAGGGAATGTTAGTAATGGGGTTTGACAGCCCCATTGCTAGCTATATACCCTATCACGTCGACGTCTATGTGGTTGCCCCCTGGAAACTATCGTGGCTAATTCTTGTTGAATTAACCTACCCGTATCATCACTCACTGATGCCCCGCCAGTGTATACCGATAACGCAGGCGGTATTATTATTCCATTATCACCCATAAAAAAAAAGTATTATACTGTTTTAAATTATATATAGTATTATATTATGTAAGTTTATAAAGGTATTTGTGATATTTGTTAGAATAACAACTTGAACAATTGAACTGATTTGAATAAAATTTAAAATTTGGTTTACAGATGGTCTGCATGACAGTTGTTAACTGTAGCCAGTAGTTTCCACGCTTGGTAGGTAGGTTGGCAAACGCAGTTTGGTTTTTGGTGATGTTTAAAGAGGAACGCTGTCGCTTATTCTTCGACCATAAGTTTTCTTAGTTGCCTCTTACGATACTCATTGGAATGGAATGTTTGGTACAATCTTTGCCGGGACTACACCGCAAGGAGTGAAGAATGAAACCAGTTAGTTTCTAGCAGTTAAGTTAGTTCCTAGCATATTCACTACGTAACTCCAGAGGAAACCATGTGGAGAGTAACTTTGATAGGGCATATCATATATACTAACAGTTAGGAACTAGTATACCCATTGCCAATAATCTACCCGCATCTGTTCTTATAAATGACAGCAGCTTATTCTGTTTGCAGCCAAATTTACGACCATAATACTAGGAGAAGTCTGCGCTCCGGGCTGAAATACCGCGTCGTTTTATTGAGCACACTGAACGCTTTGGACGCCAGTTTGATCTTATCTCCTATTAGGTAACTGTGGAACTCGACTTTACTGCAGATCTAATCAACGCTGACTATCTTAATGTTCTCAAGGATGGCTTCGCTTATTTTAGAATGTAAAATTGCACGTTTTTCTTAACCTAGTACTGAATATAGTAATTGTAGGCACTGTACTGTACCAACAATCTGGGGTATTAACAATTCGTCGGCTAAAAACGAACTTTATCTTTGGCCAACATGTCATTGGCATGCAGAAAAACAGCGTAAGCCACTAAACTAATATTGGCTAATACAGAGAGTACGAAAACCTTGTTTAGACAATAGTGAATGACCTCCGTTGTGTTTACACAGTTACATATTATTTCTATGAGATATGACGTATAGTTACACATATATTCTCGTGTAATAGGCCACCCCATCCTTCCCCGTGGGTGTCTTAAGACTCGGCTAAGGGAGGGCGAGGTATGGATAGCAGTGTCTCTTTTAAAACATCTCCAAAGCCTAACTGCGGTTGCCAATCAAAATAGGACTGGCAAAACGCTAATATGATGATGAGGTATAGAAGCGATCTCTTATAGAGCTAACATTTGAAATCTGCGAACTTAACAGTTATTACACGAATTGTATGTATATATATTATATAATACGAGTGTTCTGTAACCCTAACTATTGTAGTTTAATATTCAGTTTGAATTGTCAGTACGACACCCGAATACTAATTAACTGGTGGATAGTACCTGCGCAAGATATTTGAACTGCGAGCGATGTAATCAGTTAAGGCAGAATCTACATCGGGAAACGAGAAGGCCTTGTGGTCTTATATAGTTAGTTTTAATGTTCTTCTGTGCCCTTCCAGGGCTCATGTTGATTCTTTACTTTTAATAACTTAAGACCTATATTGTTACAACATGAAATAGCAATAGATAATTGAATTGAATTGAAATCAATATAAACATGTAGTTATAGCTAGTCGTCCGCTGTAAGATGTATATTATTTTGATTCTAGGTTTTTTTTTACAACACAGGGAGCAAACGAGCATGCGGCTCACCTGATGGTAAGTGACTACCGCCGCCCATGATCACTCACAACACCAGCGGCATTTATTAAAATTATGCGCCATTTAGGTCGATATGAAGTCTGTCTAGTGCCAACAATCTTTAGAATAAGTTCAACATATGCAAGTAACTCTTTAGTGTTCTTGTATAGTCTTTAGTGTCCTTTTTTATTATTTTAGCAGCTGTTAAATGTCCACCGCTGAAAATAGGCTTTCCCCATACTGGGGAACTTTGCCAGTAATTGCCACGTTTGGCAGGCAAATTAGAAATAGCAGTTTTTTTTTTATTTATTTTCGATGAGTGAAGATGGAATGGTAACCCTGCCTGCGCTATCGGTATATACCAGAGTACCAGTGAAGAATGACAGGTGAGGATGAAGGCAGGTCAGTTGGCTTATAGTGATCAATTGAACAAGAATTAACTTCTATGGTTTCCAGGGGGAATCGCGTGGAGGTCTACCTGATAGGGTATATTGCTAGCAATGTGTGTGTGTGTGTGTGTGTGTGTGTGTGTGTGTGTGTGTGTGTGTGTGTGTGTGTGTGTGTGTGTGTGTGTGTGTGTGTAACCTAAAAAGATGTCGTTTGTTTGACTTTCGTTACATCTAATGTTTACCAACACGTAGTTGTACTAAAAATGATAAATTGCTTAACTTCTATTGATTTTCCAATATTGTTTAAAGTTATATCTAATTTAGTCGCACAATGCTTCAGTTTAATTACCAGATGAGGACATTCAGTTGTTTTGTCAAACTATATATAATTTATTTCCATTACTTCGTCATCATCATTATATCAGCCATTATCTGTCCACTGCTGGACATAGGTCTCCCCACAGACTGCCATAACGGTTCCGAGTTACCTGCAAACACTGACTACCTGCAGTGCATTTAAGGTCGTCACTCTAACTAGTGGGAGGGTCGTCCTCCTACATGGCGTTTTCTCGCACGGAGTCGTCACTCAAGACCTTTTTTTCTCCGTCGACTGTCGGTTCTTCGAGCTATGTGACCAGCCCATTGCCACTTCCGCTTGCTTATTCTTCCAGCTATGTCAGTTATTTTGATTCTTTTGCGGATATCCTCATTTTGGTTTCTGTCACGCAAAAAAACTTCGAACTTCGAAAACTCTCTCTACGTAACTCGCTGAATAATTTAAAGCTTTTACGTATACATTGCAAATTATCGTACATTTTTTATTAATTCATAAATTTTAATAATCAATAACGTGTTTTAAACAATACCAATTAGGTATAAACAGAAAAGACTGGCGACGTGAAATCTCTCTGTATACATCTGGCCTTGTATTATTGGTGTTTATTTACCTGCTGGGAGTACTAACGTGACTACATAATTAATAGATTGTTGAACCTCTACATAAGGATTGTAGTAATGTAATTTCTGATTTATACTCAAACTTCGCTCACATAGTGACAACATATTATTACATATTCATATGTAATTGTATTAAAATTTAAAATCTACTGACTAAATGAATAAATGTTTTGTAAAATATTTGGTTTTATCTGTTTTAAAAGTGGATGCTTCTCTCCCTTTGTCAAATTGCAGTGTCCCTTATTATGAATCCCTTATTATATATATATATATATATATATATATATATATATATATATATATATATATATATATATATATATATATATATATATATATATATATATATATATATATATATATATATATATATATATTCACTTATTTAAACAAACAAAGAAACATTTCGCAACTTTAAAATATATTATTATTTTGATAAATTACAGGATTTAAAATCCGTGTGGCGTAATCTCTTTACCTTTTGTTATTGTAAATTATAATTTAAAAAAATATACTACTAAAATACCAGACTTAGTACTCTGTTTAAATTAACAATGCAAGCAAAATTAAATCTTAATTATTTTTGTTAAGGCGCAAATTGGATTAACACGTTTAATAAAGAGGGCTTAACCGAGATCTCTTGATTAGCCAGAGTAATTTCCAAAATCTAGACGAGTTTCTTTTTAATAAGATTACTGAAAACGAAAATTAATTGGATTTGTATCTGAATTACAGTTTAAATTGTATATATCAATGTAATTTGAGATTTAATTAAATTTTATTTCGCAATTACATGTTGTTTTACAATTTTTGTTTAAATATAATTTTAAAATTTATTGGTGACAGAGTTTTTTTACATTTTTTAAGGCTGAAAATAGAATAGTGTAATAATAATTTATTGTAATTATAAACAAAGAAAACACCACGATTTGAACAACATTTTTTTATGCAACTTCGAATGGCAAACAAGCTGACGGCCTATTTAATGGGAGATGGTAACCGTCGCCTATAGACATGAGCAGTACCATGGGCATAACAGACTATACTGTTTCGCCCATAACACCCCTCGTGCATTGTCATTCCTCAGGACTCAGGTGTTATTCCTCTGTAACCTGTAAATTCACTGCCATATCCCACCCTTTAAAACGAAACACAGCCGTGCAAACACGACTGCTTCTCGGTAGAAACACGAATGGGATCTATTCCATTTGTGTGGTGTACGTACAAGCAAACGACTTTTGTACAAAGTCTCCCTCTGGTATTGTGGAACTGTGGACGTGTATGTTTTGATTTTCATGGTGCTGTTGTGCCATACATACATGACGATAATAATATCATCATAGTCTTTTTAAGTCAGTGTTTTATTAGTAAAGGTTTTTTTTTCGAAGAAACGTGGAACGACTAAGGACAAATATTTTGAGGCTCTCGTACTAACTTGATAGATGGACTCGACGTGTTAGTGTGAGAGGCTTGAAACTTTTTGATAGAACACTAATAATATAATATAATAAATAACATAATGTATATTAATGATTACAATTTAACCTTGAGTTAGCAGTTATCACTTTTAACGGACTGCCAGTTTGTTTGTCATTCCAAATTGGATTTTAAATAATCAAGATTCTACAAAAAAATCTTAAATTTCTTTATGTAACTTAGAATGGCAAACAAGCTGATGGTATACCTGATGGAAAGTAGTAACCGTCGCCTATAGACATGAGCAGTACCATGGACATAACAGAATGTACTGTTTCGCCCATGATACCCCCCATGCGTTGCCATTCCTGAGGACTCAGGTGTTATTCCTCTGTACCCGGTAAATTCACTGCCATAAGGGTGGGACCCTTCAAACCGAAACACACAGAATTGTAGTAAAACTAGTTATTTTGATTTAAACACTAAACTACTAAATCGATTTTGATAAAATATTTATGGGACCAATCTGTAAGTATATCCTTCCATACACACAAATAATTGTCCAAATCGGTTTACAACTGACGGAGTTATGAGGTAACAAACACAAAAAAAATACTACTGAGTTGAGAAGCTTCTTTTTTTGAAGACGGTTGAAAAATAGATTAATTAATTAATAACAAACTAATTTTAATTATAACGCTTTAGAAGTAAGCTAATGCTCGAGGGAACTGTACTAATTATTACCACGTTCCAAAGGCCACCTTTTGAATCCATCAAATTTTTTTAGTATTTTTTTAAGCAACCTATAATGGCAAACAAGTTAACGGCTCACCTGATGTGTAATTTGATCTATGTACATATATACTCGTAGATATATATATATATATATATATATATATATATATATATATATATATATATATATATATATATATATATATATATATATATATATATATCACAAGAATTAACCACGATGGTTTCTGGTTTCCAGCGGGGACTGCGTGGAGATCTATCTGACATGATATATTACAATGGGATGTAGTTTTGTACTTTTCCTTCGTCCCCTTCATTGTATATTATTATTTCAGCCGTTAACTGTCCACTGCTGGACATAAGTATTCCCCATAAGGGGAGTTTCGCCAGTAGTTGCTACGCCTGGTAGGTGGGTTGGCAATCGCAATTTGGCTTTTAGAGATGTTTCAAGCGAGACGCTGCTGCCCATTCCTCGCCCCCAGTTAGTCGCCTCATACGACACCCACGGGAAAGGAACGGATGGCTTATTCTATGCTGGGGCACTCGCCCCCAGTTAGTCGTCTCTAACGACACCCACGGGAAAGGAACGGGTGGCCCATTCTAGGTTGGGGTACACATGGCGGGCACATACATATATACATATTATATATTATATATACAGAAAAATATTATCCTCTGTATCCAAGTAGTATACGTATAATTCGAGAAAAACAATTTTCCACTCCCGAGAATTAAGGTGAACGAATTTTTCAGTTCAGTGAAATTGGATACCCAAATATTATGCAGCCAGGATCTATTAAGCGGAGTATTTGAAAGTGAAATTAGATTTACATAAATATTATGGAAAATTAATATCGGGTTGCTTTTTCTAAGGTAAAAAATTGCCGAGAAGTGGTTTTTTGGATTGTTCGCTTATATTTTTATCACTTTTTAATTGAATTTCACATTTTATCTAATGTAACAGTTGTTCTCAGTCATATATCATGTCTTATTGAAATGTAACGAAAAAATATAGGTACTTGCCAATTTGACGGTGGGTTCGGTTGAAACAAATTGTACCTGCGAACAAACAAATGGACTGTAAAATTGGTCGTTTCGCTGAAAACTCGTTGTATTCATGTCCACGGAGATATATTGTTATGGGCAGCTTTATGTCTTATCGTTGTTAAAATTTGTAACTACTAATGAAGTTACAAATTAAAAAAAAATACATCTTAATAATTATTAATAAATAGATAATTACTTGTATTTTTTTTAACACATAAGGGGCAAACGAGCATGGGCCTAACCTGGTGATAAAAGTGACTACCGCCGCCCATGAGCACCCGCTACACTAGTGGTATTGCAAATGCGTTGCCGGCCTTTTAAAAAGGAATATGCTCTTTTCTTGAAGGTTATGTTGTCGTATCGGTTCGAAAATAATGTTGGTAGAAGTTGATTCCAAAACGTGGTTGTGCGTGGAAGAAAATGCCTTGAAAAACGTACAGTGGATGATCGCCACTCATCCAGATGGTTGGGATGGAACTTTAGTTTGTGGCGGGTTTTACTTGTATTATAGATGTAAAATATTCCACCATCATCATCATTTAAGCCTTTAGTCATCCACTGGACGTTTTGCTAGTAGTTGCCATGCTTGGCAGATGGATTGGCAACTGCAGTTAGCCTTTGGTGATGTTTTAAGAGGGACTTTGCTGTCCGTCTCTCATCCTCCCTTAGTTACCTCCTTATGACACCCACGGGAAAGGAAGGGGTGGCCTACTCTATGCCGGGACCACACGGATAGTTAAATATTTATTAGGTATTATTTTAAGTTTTTTCCTACACTAGCTCCAACTCGTGTCGTTGTCCACTTTTTGTTGAGGTTATGAAAAATATATGAAATATTTTCTATGTATAATAAAAAGTAATACAGAGTCAAATCAACCGCTGGATCCTCAAGTTAGAATTACATATATATGATAGAATGCGTACGTATTTACAAAAAAGTCTATCCTTTGTTCTGTACCTACTCATTGTATAAGAGGGGAGAAAGGGATTGTTAGTAATGCAGACTATTAGATCCATTACTAGCAATATACCCGAGCTTCACGTGGTCCCCTCTGGAAACCATTGTGCTGAATTCCAGGTGTATTCATCACGATGGGCTAACTGATCTGCCTTTTCATTCTTACCTATCATCACTCACTGGTGCCTCGCCAGCGTATACCGATAGCTCAGGCGGGATTACTATTCTATTATTACGCATTTAAAAAAAACTTATTATGTAAGCTTTGCTTAATAGATGGCGCTGTATCCAATGATATTTATTTAGTAATTTAAACGAAGTCCTTTGTTTTGCAACGCAAAATCTTTAATTATTAATGTATATTTCAAAGAATAAAATTAATGTGCAATGTATTATTAAGTATAAGCTTAGCTTAACGTTACCTAGAATTAAATTCAGTTGAAGATCTGACGTCAAACGCCGGCTACTGATTGACGGCTTGTGGGCAGGGTCTTTGATCTTGCACTTTGTTAGTGCTTCTTGATTTGACACGTAAATAAGGTCTAATATTAAAAATTGAAGTGCTAGAAGCAAATTAATCTGTTACAATAAGAAACAAAAAGAATATATTTAAGTTGCATTTGTGAATAGGTATGTGTATTATTTCTATAGTGATGAATTAATTACCAGAGGGAGACATTGTACAAAAGTCGATTGCTTAGGTACCTCTGTTCCATTCGTGTTTTAACCGTGAAGCAGTTGTGTTTGTATAGCTGTGTTTCGGTTTGAAGGGTGGGATATGGCGCGAATTTACCGCGTGGTGGTTGACTTGATAGGGTATATAGCTAGAAAAAAGTTTGTTAGGCTCCATTACTAACATCTCTTTCCCCCCACATTCAGCTATTACTAGACGTGGGTAATATATATATATATATATTATATGTGGTGTGTGTGTGTGTTTTTTTTATACAACTTAGAATGGCAAACAAGCTGACGGCCCACCTGATGGAAAGTGGTAACCGTCGTCTATAGACATGAGCAGTACCATGGACATAACAGAGTATACTGTTTCGACCATGATACCCCCCATGCGTTGTCATTCTTGAGGACTCGGGTGTTATTCCTCTGTACCTAGTAAATTTACTGTCATATCCCACCCTTCAAATCGAAACAGTCATGCAAACGCAACTGCTTCACGGTAGAAACACGAATGGGACAGAGGTGCACAAGCAAACGACTCTTGTTCAGTCTCCTCTGGTTTATTTTATGGAACCCCATATCTAACGATTACAAATCATAAACACTGTAATTTAAATAAAAACAAACATTTTTCTTTTAATTTATAACGTGAAGAATGAAATTGTTTCACTGTATAAAAATTTCAATGAATCATGGTGACTTTTTTATGGAACCCACTTTAAGAATCGTTGCTCTACACCAAAAAAGCTTCAAATATTCAAAATTCTAATAAACCATGCGTTAAGGTAATTATGAACACGTCGCTTAATAATGTATGTACATTATACTCATCCCATACGATATTTTGTGTGTACAAAAACTGCGAAGTCAACAAACATGAGTTTTGCAACTCATCACTATGTAATATTTTACAAAACCGTAAGCGCACAGCCATCTTCATGAATGGATTATGGCTGTTCTAAATAATTCGCCGCTCATTGCCTTCACGCTATCTCTGCCAAGTATTCGTTTGAATTTATTTTCATAAATATTTTCTTCTGAATCTCCGAAAGTTGGGAGTCATTGTTGTTTAAATTGGTACGAGGACGACAAGTGGACGATTTCGTGTGGCGTCCTGTCGTACTTTTGCTGTTACGCTAGAAATGTTATTCAGTGGCGATTTAGTTTAGAATATTATAGATAGATGAATATGGATTACCAGAGGGAGACTTTGTACAAAAGTCGATTGCTCGGGTACCTCTGTCCCATTCGTGTTTCAACCGTGAAGCAGTTGTGTTTGCATAGCTGTGTTCCGGTTTGAAGGGTGGGATATGGCGTAAATTTACTGGGTACAGAGGAATAACACCTGAGTCCTCAGGAATGGCAACGTATGGGGGGTATCATGGGCGAAACAGTATACTCTGTTATGTCCATGGTACTGCTCATGTCTATAGGCGACGGTTACCACTTTCCATCAGGTGGGCCGTCAGCTTGTTTGCCATTCTAAGTTGTATAAAAAAAATATGGAAGAATAGAGTCAGGGGTGTTCTTTTTTAAAAATCTATTCTATTCTAGAATAAGGGCATACGGGTATGCTACCGGCCTCCAGAGCCGCTGCAGTGTCCCCCCTTTCTTTACTCACATAAGTCCCTTATTCGACTGATTTACCAATTTTCTTTACACATTTTCAACGTTCCCTTTTTTTTTCCTCAATCCTTTCCTCCATACCATAGGTAGCGGAAACCACCAACTAATGCATTCCTAAAGAGGATGAGGTCAGGCAGGCGGTAAAACTAAACTGAATCTTTTTGTAATATGGATAAAAAAAAATATTTCGTCGACACCAAATAATAATTGGGATAATGGTAGGAAGAAGAAGCAGAAGAAAATGAATATGGAAGAAGTCACAGAGGTTTGTTTGAATCGAAGCATTTGGCGTTCCATTGTTTCTGCCTAACCTAATGGGAGATTTGTATATGTTATATGTATGCATGTATAAATTATTAATCTAGAAATTTTGTTCATATTGGTCCTTAGAATTAAAATTTCGCTTAGAAATGGAATAAGCTGTATTTTGATTTTAAAATAGTGAGATCGGTTCCCAGCAGTGGGACTGTTATGTTTATTATGTTGATTTCCCCACGGTTCCGGCACAGCGCTACTCATTTCCTATAAACATCCGGAAAATGTTGATTCTACGGTATCGATCATTTGGAAAAGAGAAGGCGTTAATTTTTGGTGCCAATATTGGAGTAATAAAATCGAATTATTTTTTAGGAATTCAATTAACAGAGGAAAACATACAAATCATGAGGGTAAAGATGAAGACGGTAAGTGTCAAAACAGTTTATATATAGTTAGCCACAGTTTCTGGCCAACATTGTGGTCTTAATTAAGTATTCCCAAAGTGAAGTGTGTACAGACACTAAACATTGTAAATTTGTAATTAATATTAGATATTAAAATATCAACAGAAGCTAATTGCGGTTGTTAATCTGCCTGCCAAGCGTGGCAACTACTGGAAAAACTCTCCCTATAAGGAAAGACCTATGTCCAGCTATGAACTATTAACGGCTAATATTATTACAATAAAATTAGATATTAAATAGAAAGTGAGATAGAGAATTAGAAGATGATCCTTAGAATATACTTTAAAAAAACACATGAGACCCAAAACAACCCAAAAATCCAAATTAAAAAATTTCTATCACTCATAATTTTCATTACAGGTTGTCTGTAAGAGATTGCTTCTAGCGATAAGGCCGCCTTTTGTATATGCACATTCTGTATAAATACTGCTTGTATACATTTCTACTGTGCGCAATAAACAGTTTATTATTGTATTTTTTTATTACTTTAATTATGTATTTAAAACCTGGTTTAAATCTGAAGTTTAGAACTTCGCAAAGGTAGACGCAGTGGATTATAAGATCATTCATGCACTCTGAAGAGTTTAACTTAATAATTAAAAAGAGATAAAATTTAAACAACTTTATTTTCTATGTCTCAAAATCAACAAGGACAGTAGTCATGGAAACTAGAACTAATTTACCAAGATAAGTCACATCACTAACATAGATCAAGTAATAGTATTTATGATCTCAAAAATACCTATCTATTACACTCCCCCTCACGACGAACTTGAACCCTAAGTACAAGTTTGAGTGACTCCTATCTTCTTGAGCAGTTTTAATAATCTGGGTTGTGGTAATGCTTTGGTCAGAAGATCTGCTTCCATATTTTCTGTGTCCTTATACTTAATGGCCACTAATTTCTTTTGTATGCAATCTCTTATAAAATGTTCTCTTATACTGATGTGTTTCGGTCTCTTTCCAGTTATCAAATTATTAGCTAATTTCTGTGCGGCCAGATTATCATTATAGATCGTAACACTCTCTTGAAATACTCCAATGTCTTCTAACAAGTGTTTTAGGTGTAGAGCTTCCTTCGCTGCTTCCGTCATTGCCATATACTCGGCTTCTGCAGTTGATAAAGCTACCACTCTCTGTTTCTTTGTTTCGTAGCTAATTAGACCGCCACCATATTTAAAAATATAACCGGTGTAAGAACGACGATCTACAGTGCACGCTGCCCAATCTGCATCGGTCATACCAATAAGAGGCATTCCAGATTTCTTGTATCTTATACAAACGCTTTTCGTCCCCTTCAGATAACGAATTATTCTTTTAGCTGCTTGCCAGTGATTTTTACCATAACAATTATTGTATTGACTTAAATAACTCACTGCAAACATTATATCCGGTCTTGTTGCTATTGCCAGATACATCAACGATCCAATAAGTTTTTGATATGGATAGTTATTCTTTTCTTCTTCATTCTCATTTTTCTCTAATTTTAAACCTATTTCCATTGGTGTAGATACAGGCTTACATTCTCCCATGTTAAACTTTTCTATTAAATTTTCAATATAATTTTCTTGCGATAAAATCATCTCTCCCCCTACATGGGTGAATCGTATGCCCAAGCAATGATGTAGAGAACCCATATCTCTCAAATCAAATGCTTGTTGTAATTGCAATTTTACTTCTTTCAGTAATTTATCTGATTTGTATCCTAGTATCAAATCATCAACATAAATATTTGCAAAAAGTTTTTCTTTTTCTTTCTCCAAAATATACAGACAAGGATCTGCTGTAGCATTTCTAAAACCAATTTCCAACAATTTTTTATGTAATTTTAAAAACCATTGCCTTCCTGCCTGTTTTAATCCATATATAGCTTTATTTAATTTACAAATTCCCTCATTTTTGTATTTGTTTATATCTTCTAGCATTTCTTTTGCTTTTCTTACTAATTCTTTATCTTTTCCATTTAATATAATAATATTTAAATATTTATCAAGATTTTTCGGCTTCTTCATATATATTTGTTCGTCTATGTCACCGTTTAAAAACGCGGTGCACACATCTAATTGACATAATTTCATATCATTTTCCATTGCATGCGCAATTAATAGTCTCACTGTACTTAACTTCGCTACTGGCGCAAACGTTTCGGTATAATCAATTCCTTCTTTTTGATTAAAACCACGTGCTACTAATCTCGCCTTTCTCCTATCTATTTCTCCTAGTTCATTGTATTTATATTTAAGAATCATTTTGCTATCAATTACATTTTTACTCTCGTTTATATGTACAACTTTCCAGGTATTATTTTTAAGATGAGATTCTATTTCGCTTATTATTGCTTCTTCCCATTCATCATTATTCTTATTTATTTCACAGAAAAATATTTGTTCTACATCCATTTCATAATCCTGATGCCATGCTGGTGGTTTCCTTTGTCGTTTTTCATCACTGGAAGTAGTGGTTTCAATTTCATCATCAGTTGATACTTCATTTTCTGTTTCTGCAGGTACATTTATGACTATTTCATCAACTTTCGTTTCTTGTTCTGATTCATAAAATTCATGTCTATTCAAATCTTTTAAATCTTCTTCTTTGGGAATTAATTGTTTCTGTTCGTCTTTGTTTTCATTAAACATTTTATTTAGTACTTTAACATCTCTGCTAATAAGTATTTTTTCAGAATTTGGGTTGAATATTCGATAAGCCTTGTGATTTTCTGAATATCCTACAAATA
Organism: Galleria mellonella; assembly: GCF_026898425.1. NCBI lineage: Eukaryota > Metazoa > Arthropoda > Insecta > Lepidoptera > Pyralidae > Galleria > Galleria mellonella. The sequence goes on along the minus strand of NW_026442100.1, from coordinate 5,061,102 downwards.
TTCCTACAGTAGCTCTAGCTTCAAATTTTCCGTTTCTTTTTCCTTTATTTAGAACAAATGCCTTAGATCCAAAAATATGTAAATGTCTTACAGATGGAATTCTATTTACCCATTTTTCAAATGGAGTCGCATTATCAATGCTGCTACAAGGACTACGGTTTGCCAGATAATTAGCTGTGTTAACTGCTTCAGCCCAAAAATCTTCTGTCATATTAGCGTCTATCAGCATACACCTAGCTTTATCAAGTAAAGTCCGATTTTTTCTTTCTGCCAAACCATTTTGCTCTGGCGTGTACGGTGCTGACAGTCTTCTTTTAATGCCATTATCTTTTAAGTACTTGTCAAATTCGTGATTTATATACTCTGTCCCATTATTACTTTGTAAATATATTATCTTTTGCTTAGTAAATCTTTCAACCTCATTTTTATATTCTCTAAATTTTGATAGAGCTTCATCCTTAGTTTTCATAGTATATATTCTTGTGTATCTTGAGTAATCATCAGTGAAAGTGATGAAGTACTTGGAACCTTTCTTTGATGGTTGTCTCATAGGACCACATACATCAGTATGCACAATTTGTAGTCTCTCATTTGTTCGTTCCTCATTTTTAGATATTTTAAATGGTAGTTTTGTTACCTTACCTTTAACACAAACTTCGCAGTCCCGAACTGTGTCATTTTTATCAAATTTCAGACCGTCTATATTCCTTTTATTAAGAGCTATTTTCATTTGCCCCTCGTTCAGATGAGCTAGTTTTCTATGCCATTCCAGCATATTGGTTGTTTTGCAGTAATTAACATTTTCTTTGTTATTTTCTTTCACATAGTATAATCCATCCTCATTTCTGAAAGCCCTCAATAGAATAGTACCATCTCGCATGACAGTTGCGTTATTCCTTTGAAACAGGACTGTTGCTCCTTTATCTGTCAATTTTCCTACTGATATTAAATTTGTAGTTAAAGTTGGTATATATAATGCTTCTGTCAGTTGTAAGTCTGGTTGTTCCTTTATATTAAGTTTTGCTGTACCACGGCCTTCAATTTGAGCTGTACAATTTTCTGAAGCTAATTTTATAGATTTATTGTCTCCTTTTTCTATATTGCGAAATCTTTGTATTTCGTGTGTCATATGTGACGTACAACCACTATCTAAACACCAACTATCTAGTTTTTCTTTATTATTATTTGTATTCAGACATGTCTCTTCTGCACAATATAGGTTCATATTTCTTTTGTTATAGACTTTTGATCGGCATTCCTTAGCTTTATGTCCTTTCCTGTGACATTTATAACATTCTATACTCATTTTCTTATTTTTTCGATACTGTTTACTGTATAGTACTTCTTGTTCATAGTTTTGGTCACTTGTACTAGCCATGTTTTTTCTTGCTTCTGCTTCTTCGATAATTTTAACTCTTAAATTATATGGATCTGGTAGGTCATCCCTGGATTCTATGGCAATTCGAAAATTTTCGAATGATTGCGGCAAACTATATAACAACATTATACTAAGTAGATCTTTATTGATATTTATATCCATTTCCCCTAATTTATCAACAATATCCATGAATTTATTTAGATGATCCACTATATTATCGCCATCTTTCATTTTTCTTAGTATTAATTCTTTTAAAAGAGTTGCCTTTCTTGCAGGACCTTTGCTATAATAAATACTCTCGAGTACGTCCCATGCTTCTTTGCTAGTTGTACAATTCTTCACTTGTTTCAGTTCACTTGGTGAAATTATAAAAAACAATTCAGCTAATGCTAAAGCATCTTTTTCTAAATATTTATCTAGATCTTCACCTTCGCATATCGGTTTCTTTATTTTTTCTGAGACATAATCCCATAGGCCTATTTTCAATAAAAGTGCTTTTGCGTGAATTCGCCATGTGTCGTAATTTTCTCTTTTCAACGGTTCAACATATGCATGATGACTCATTGTAACTTATGTGTTCTGGCCCATAACCTGAAGTTTAGAACTTCGCAAAGGTAGACGCAGTGGATTATAAGATCATTCATGCACTCTGAAGAGTTTAACTTAATAATTAAAAAGAGATAAAATTTAAACAACTTTATTTTCTATGTCTCAAAATCAACAAGGACAGTAGTCATGGAAACTAGAACTAATTTACCAAGATAAGTCACATCACTAACATAGATCAAGTAATAGTATTTATGATCTCAAAAATACCTATCTATTACAAAATCGCTTGAAAAAATAAGAAAATAAATATGTTTTATTTTTAATGTTCCAGAAACAAATTATAGAGATGTTTGAATTATTATAAACCAAAATCGACATTTTTTTATTCTTTCAGCCCTAAACTTTCCACTGCTGGACATAAGCATTCCCATAAAGAGAGTTTTTCCAGTATTTGCCATGTTTGGCACGCGGGTTGGCAACCGCAGTTAGGCCTTTGAGGATGTTTTAAGAGGGACGCTGCTGCCTATCCCTCGCTCTCCCTCAGTCGCCTCGTACGACGCATGAGAAAAGAAGGGCTGGCCCATTCTATGCCAGAGCATACACGGCGAAAATCAACATTTACTTATAATCAAAATATATTTTATTTATTTATTTATTTACTCATTAGTACAAATATGTGTACATGGCGGACTTAATGCTAAAAGCATTCTCTCCCAGTTAACCATAGGCAAGTGTTAGAATACTCGAATGCGGTACTACTAATTATTGATATACATACAAAATATAATTAGTTTTAAAATATTTGTATTAAATTTAAAACAATTCTATATAATATGGTATAGTTTTTCACTGCAAAGGTCCATTTCAGTGTTATTTCCTTTCAAATCTGTTAGCTTTCCTGTTTTTGACATTGTTTACTGACAGATGTTTCTCTTTGTGTAAATATAGAAAGGTCCGCCATTTTGTAAATCGAGTGTGAAGGTTTTCTCACGGAAAACTTGTCGCTGCTTCAGCGAGCAATTAGGAATGGGCGCGCATCCATTTTGAAGTGTTCCCCCGTATTGATATTGGACATGGCAACTTCCCGACGTTATATTTCCGATATCAAAATCCCATATGGTCTTTGCGAGTGTGATATGTTTTATTATTTTTTTTTATACAACTTAGAATGGCAAACAAGCTGACGGCCCACCTGATGGAAAGTGGTAACCGTCGTCTATAGACATGAGCAGTAGCATGGACAATTTTATTTATGGTTATTTGATAAGAGTTATTTTGTTTAATTCCGCTATCATTAGTATGTGTGTGACTGCCAACACTCGAAGACTGACCACCACTATTACTACCAGAAGTTTCACAACCTTCCATATTAGCCATCAATCTCCGACTGCCATTTTGTTCAGTATGGGATATTATTTACGGAAGGTTTGTATGTAAGGCATATCCTAAGTCGCACCCGTTTTTTTTATACAACTTAGAATGACAAACAAGCTGACAGCCTATAGACATGAGCAGTACCATGGACATAACAGAGTATACTGTTTCGCTCATGATACCCCCTATGCGCAGCCATTCCTGAGGACTCAGGTGTTATTAAAACCGTGAAGGATTCTTATTAATAATTTATTTAATTAATATTTTGTTGCCTAGTAAAATTAGTTTGAGATCAATATGGAAGTGAAAATTTTCGAAATCAACGTGACTGAGGTGAAGCTTTCACGTTCACACGGCCCCCCCTGGACATAGTAGATTCCTGATAAATTCATCACGATAGCTCCTACGAATGCATACGCTTCTATTTTCTACGATTCTATATTCATATATTAAAAAAATTATGGCATTTATTATAAATATCATCGTCATCATCATATCAGCCGTTGACTGTCCACTGCTGGACATAGGCCTTCCCCTTTGATATATGACGTACAAAAAACTTTAATATTTTTTTATTACTTCATTTCAATTTCTCTTATAATTTTTATTTTCTTTACACATTTCTAAAATCTATTCACAAATACACAAAATACTCACAAATAAATTTAAATTTTGACAATCTATCAGATCAGTTAGTAGATACAATAATAGACTTGCAAAATAAAATAAACTTCCATTCAACGTCTCGCCGGAAGATAAGCGCTCGGGAATAAATATAAAATAATATCACCACTGTCTGTCCGTTAAAAGCGAGTTAAGAATAATGGACTCGTTACATCATCTTATCGTATTCTACCGCATGACACTCTATCTACGTTATTAGCGGACCGGATAATAGGTGATTTAAGTTCTATGAAAGTTTTGCAATGAAATCTTTGTTAGAACATTGCTACGTTATTTCAACGCTAAGAATGTAGATAAAATAAAATGGCAAACTAACTTTGTCCTAATTTATTGGTGACGTAGGTAATTCTAAGTTTCATCATCATTTCAGCCATTATCCGTCCATTGCTGGACATAAGCCCAAAGGCTGCCATAAGGAACGATCCTGAGTCATCTGCATTGACTGATTCCCTGCAACGCATTTTAGGTCGTTACTCTATCTAGTGGGGATCCTACACTGCGTTTATCCGTACGCGGTCGCAACTCAAGAGCTTTCTTCCTCATCAGTTGTCGGTTCTTCGAGCTATGTGACCAGCCCATTACCACTTCAGCTTGCTTATCCTTCGGCCTGTGTCAATTATTTTAGTTCTTTTGCGGATATCCTCGTTTCGGATTCTATCACACAAAGAGACTCCGAGCATAGCCTTCTCCATAGGGAGGAAAGGGATTGTTAGTAATGGAGACTGAGAATCCCATTGCTGGCGGTATACCCAACCAGGTCGACCTCCTCGCTGTTCCTCCTGGAAACTATCATGGTTAATTCCTGGTGAATTCATCATGATGGACTAACTGGCCTGTTTTCATTCTTATTTATATTAATAGTAGTAATTTCGACCGTGATAAAACATAAATCAAACCTTGTGTCCTGATGTAAAATTAATTCCGGTGATCAGACAATTTGTAACTAATGATTAATAAATAACATTACGCTTAATTCCTTACAAAATATTTACATTTATTTAAACCGTACTCTGCCGACTGTCTTTAATAATTAAAGTAATTTATCACGTAATTAAATTAAACAACTGTAGTCATAGGAGGACGTTGACCTGAAGTCAGAGAGTTAAGTTTTGTATTCACTGACTGTTACTTTTACTTCTACAATAAATTCTTTACTAATATTACAAATTTACAAGTCAGTTTGTTTATAAAATTTTGACACTTAAACAGTTTAATCAGTCATGACATTTGATGTCGTCTTAGAATGGAACCCACTATTTATTATGTTGATGGACATAGAGCCTCTGCTCTATGTCCATCCAGAGGGGAGACTTTGTACAAAAGTCGATTGCTTGGGTATCTCTGTCTCATTCGTGTTTCAACCGTGAAGTAGTTGTGTTTGCATGGCTGTGTTTCGGTTTGAAGGGAAGGGATAGCATAAAAAAAGAATTAAAAAAAAAAATTTTTCCTTTATTATTTACAGTACTATATTTTAATGTAACAATTTCCAGATTAACTTACGCATATTTTAGTCGAGTCATTAACATACACTGATCATGACTAGGAACCTGGATGGTGCTAAAACTAGTCGATCTAACTCGACTAAAACACATATAAATTGATACGGAAGTTATTCAATTAAAATACAAAGAAAGTTACAATAAATCCTACCAAGTTTTCTCTGTAAATAATAAAGTAAATGGCAAAACAAAATAAGTGTTATTGTTTCGATATTGGAAGAGTTCTGTTGTTTATAAAACAACAAAACAAGATGTCGTTTTGTTTTCATAATAATAAAGATAATACTTCATTGTTTCATTATTATTGGTTTGATGGGATATTTTGTTGATAATATTATAAAAAATCTTAATCATTAAATCATGGAAATTTATCACCACTCTATTGTCTTGTATTAACTTTTAAGTGAGCAACCTTTGGAAGGTTGCCTGGAAGAGATTGCTTTTAGCGATAAGGACGCTCATTGTTTTCTTATTGTGAACATTTCTTGTAATTGTTTGTATCTATTTATAATAAGTTTACTACTGTAATCTTTTCTTATCTGTGTACCGAATTTTATTCAAATTTGTTAAACCAGGGGGAAGGGATTGTTAGTAATGTAGACTACTGATCCCGTTGCTAGCAATATAGGGAATATTGCTAGCAATGGGACGTCAAGGCAGGTCGAGCTCCACGTAGTCAATTCCAGGTGTATTCATCTCGATGGGCTAACTAACACTGTGAACATTTCTTGTAATTGTTTGTATCTATGATAAGTTTACTACTGTAATCTTTTTTAGGAAACAATAAAGAGTATCTATCTATCTAGTTTATCAAAATATTTTGACCGAATGCAATAAACACGTAGTATTAATTTGATACAGTTACCAGCACAGCAGCTTGGCAACGTGGCAACTAAGGATTTATTGGCTGACACGAAGTGTTAAGCTCCGTAAATTGCAAGCGTTTATCAGCATTTTACACTGGCCGATACCTTTTTTTATATAAATATTGTAAATATAGAAATTTGAAAAGTAGTTTTACAAATGAAAGTTCATTTTTTTACAACACGGGATATGCGGTTCACTTGATGGTAAGTGACTACCGTCGCCCATGATCACCCACAGCACCAACAGCATTGCAGGTGCTGCCGGCCTTTTAAAAAGGAATATGCTCTTTTCTTGAAGATTATGAATATCGTATTGGTTCGGGAATTTTGCCAGACTTTACCAGCTCGGGCACCTCTGCCCCATTCGTGTTTCTACCATGAAGCAGTTGTGTTTCGGTTTGAACAGTGGGATATGGTAGAGAATTTAAGGATACAGAGGAATAACACCTAAGTCCTCAGGAATGGAAATGCATGGGCGAAACAGTATACTCTGTTATGTCCATGGTGCTGCTCATATCCATTCCATTCCATTATTCCATCAGGTGGGCCGTCAGCTTGTTTGGTAATCTAAATTGCATAAAAAAAATATAAATGGTGTTTTTAAACATGATTTTGTAAAATGTTGTTTAAAATTTCTAAATTTCCAACATGACCCTATGGTTCACTACACATTTTGAGAAGGTTCACTGTAGATGAAATGAGCAATTTATTCTTAAATAAATAAATGTATAAAAAAAAATCTGTTTCAAATTAAATGCCCATCATCTGCGAGGGTGATGGCTAGTAATTGTATTTATGAAGTTGAACAACTTATTTCAAGTTCAAATCGTTAAAATAATGATAGGGATAATAATAGAATGTTGATAGATAGATAGATAGGTATAAAATTATTTGCATTGATCACAGCACACAAATAATAACCGATATAGATACATATTATAAAAAATAAAAGAATACATATACAAAAAAAAAATACATAAAAGAAGTGATATCATTTTTCGTGTTTTATATTAACCTATTTTATTTTAATTTATAATTCTATAAAATAAAGTAGGATGCGACTCTAGTCGCACACTGAGCACGCCATTAAAGTATACGTCCAAAATACCATTTATTGTCCCAGCAAGGAGACAGATCGTAGCATATATAGAGAAAAAAAAATTGTGTTGCCTTTTAAACGAACACTTATAGGAGGCTACTCTATAAGTTTTTGTTTTAATGCCGTAAACATTGCTGCTCAGTAATTCTGGAATGTGCAGCTGTAGTCTTGAAACGTTCAAATATTCTGCGAAAGTAGATTCACTCCGTGAAGCTTGTGAATTGGAAGTTTTGGGCTCCTGGTAGGGACATAGCTGGTTAAGTTAGCCGCGACTTTACACTTCCAATGAGAGGCGAAGTGTGGATAAAGAAGTCCAATCAATATAGGTATCTTTTTTTTTTATACAATAGCAAATAGCAAAGAAGCTGACGGCCCACCTGATGGAAAGTGGTAACCGTCGCCTATACACATGAGCAGTACCATGGACATAACAGAGTATACTGTTTCGCCCATGATACCCCCCATGCGTTGCCATTCCTGAGGACTCAGGTGTTATTCCTCTGTACCCAATAAATACACGCCATATCCCACCTTCAAACCGAAACACAGCCATGCAAACAATCTCTTACTACAAGAAACATAATGTAAAGTCTCAAAAGATTTTTTGAACTTTTTATGCCAAGTCGATAACGTGATTAAAAAGGTTTATGAGCAAAATAAAAATTTGGTCGGATCGCAATAGCGTCGTGAAGCGAAAGCAATCTTAGGGTATTTAGGAGGCATAAACAATGGATTCGATGTTATTACTCGCCAAATCTCTGGCTGCCAACGCAATTACAACTACAGAATCGATATCAATAATGTTACTTACATTTGTTTATAATTTTAAAGTTTATTTCGTATTGAGTTTTAAGATAGTTTAAACTTGCAATTTTGATACGTCATAATTATACTAGCTATGCCTATGGCTTCATCTGCGTGACCGGAATATAAATAAGTAGTCTATAACCTTGTCCATCTAAATACTAGGTACATATATCCTATCTAATATCTTGACGATTGGTGAAGCTCATAAGATGCCAAGAAGAAACGAACAAATAAACTCACTTTCTCCTTTATATGTTATTGTATGATATTTTATTGCATCCTATTTATTGTCGATTGCACAAAAATTTATTTAAATTTGTTTCAATGTCTTCTTTTTGTATATTGGTCTGCTCTTCAATGAAGTATCAAAAGAGTTTCCTTCTGCAAACGCTTAGTTTGTGAAATGAACTTCTCGCCGAGGTTTCTCCTGTGGTTGCAGGCGTCTATAGGCTACTATAGCCGTTGGGTGGGGGGGGGGGGATTGTTACTAATGCGGACTACCAGTCCGATTGCTAGCAATATACCCTGACAGGTCAATCTCCACGTGGTCCCCCCTGGAAACCATCGTGCTGAATTCCAGGTGTATTCATCACGATGAGCTACCTGATCTGTTTTTTCATTCTCACCTATCATCTCTCACAGGTGCCCCGCCAGCGTATACCGTTAGCGCAGGTGGGATAACCATACCATTATCATCCATTAAAAAAAAACTATAGCTGTTTACTATCAGACGGGCCGTGTGCTTACTTACTACCGTGATAGTATAAATTTAAAATATATTTGTAAAACAGTATGTCTTGGTAATGCTTTACGGACGCGATACAGGTTCGCCTAGTGCGGGGTCCAATGTACGTATGTTGTATATTTCTTGTGTTTATTTAATAAATAATAGTAATAAAATTTGACTTCAAAATTTGCTGACTTTGAATTTCGAATGTCTTATGTTTTCCATAATACATGTGTACTGACGTAATAACACTAAGGGTGGCGGTATTCCGTACACGTAGCCTGCCCTTCCCTGTCTGATACTGGGAAGGGCCTGTTCTCGTAACAAACTACGTTCAATTTTATCAACTCACTATATATTATATTCCAGTAGTTCCTTGAATTTTGTTATATAACCTTTACATGGCGAGCATTTGACCCAATCGATAGAAAGTGGAGCTCGGACATTACAGAATCGTTATTCTTGAGGATGTTTTTTTTTAATGGATGATAATGGAATGGTATCCCTATCCGCGCTATCGGTATACACCGGTGGGGCACCAGTGAAGGATGATAGGTGAGGGTGAATTAGGTCAGTTTGCCCATCGTGACGAATTCAACAAGAATTGTTCACGATGGTTTCCAGGGGGAACCACATAGAGGTTCTTGAGGATGTTAGGTCTTTATACCGTGTAATTAAATGTATTAACGAGAGACAATATCTGAACATATTTTTTATGACATAAAAAAATTTCTTAGTCAAAAATTTTTTACATTCAATATAATAAATATAAATTTTTTTATACAACTTAGAATGGCGAACAAACCGACGGTCCATCTGATGGAAAGTTGTAACCGTCGCCTATAGACATGAGCAGTACCATGGACATAACAGAGTATACTGTTTCGTCCATGCGTTGTCATTCCTAAGGACTCAGGTGCTATTCCTTTGTACCCTGTAAATTCATTGCCATATCCCACCTTCAAACCGAAACACAGCCATTCAAACACAACTGTTTCAAAGTAGAAACACGAATGGGACAGAAGTGTCGAAGCAAATGACTTTTGTACCAACCCTCTCGTAATTTAGTGTATAAAACAAAATCTTTTTATATGTGTAAGGATGTGTAACCATGATTGATAGTAAGAAAGACTGAATTTGCATGCTATATGACTTTAGAAAGACATGTGCTCTGTTAAACATAATTAAATATCATTGTATATCATGGAGATGTCGGTAGGGGCCGCCCTAGACGGACGTATGTTGACCAAATAGGCGACGTGCTGAAGAAGGGCCAAATTAAAAGTACCCGTAACCGGCGAGCGTGTATGACAAGATTGATGAATGTGGAAGAAGCGAAAGAGGTTTGTTTGAATCGAAGCATTTGGCGTTCCATTGTTTCTGCCTACCCTAATGGGAGACAGGCGTCACAGATATGTATGTATGTATGTATATCATGTTTTACGCAAATAAAGATTTATTATTATTATTATAAATATAGTCAAACTACAAGAATAAGTTCGGAGATGTTCAACAAGTTTCGAACTTAATAGGCAGTCTTATTTATGAGCGTGAGCCGTACTCATGAATAAGGGCTCCTTTTGAGTTCAAATTTAGTCAAGCATCCCTGAATTTAAAACCTGAGTAAAGTCGACGTAAATAATTATAATACAGTTAAACTTATGGAAGAGGTCGCTCTTAGCGGTAAGGTCGCCCATTGTTTTCTCATTGTGATTATTTCTTGTAATTGTTTATATTTATAATAAGTTTACTATTGTAATCTTTTGGAGGATCAATAAAGAGTATCTATCTATCTATCTTATGGTAATTATTATTTACCAATAATAAAGTCGAATTGTTAGACATTGCGAATAGAAATTAAAAAAAAAAATGAAATCTAAATTACCATAGAGTATTTACCACATAGCCTTCCAAGCGTGGTAACTACAGGCAAAATAAAAATATAGAAATGACAATATCCGCAGAAGAACCAAATTCACAGACATAGCCCGAAGAATAAGTAAGATGAAGTGGCAATAGCCTGGGCACATAGTTTGAAAAACCGACAACCGATGATGAAGAAATGTTCTTGAGTGGCGACTCCATACAAGCACACAGACAGACACAGACACAATGTAGGACAATCAATGTATGCAGGTAGGTTGGGGTCCATTCCTTATGGCAGTCTATAGGGAAAACTTATGTTCAGCAGTGGACGGTTAACGGATGATATGATGATGATGATTAAGGTCTCAAAGAACCAATTCGCAGTAATCAGTAGATATATCTTATAGAACTTTAATTATCTGTACTGAAATTAATTGATGGCGAATTGAAGATGGAGCAGTCCCTAGAGAGAGCGGGAGTTAATAATTAATTTGATACAATTATTTTAACACAGAATTTACAATTTAAAATATAGCAATAGTTAAACAGTTCTTTCTTTCACAAAAAAAAAAACAAGTTCAATAGTAAAATAATTAATATGAGTTCAATATTGAAGTAAATTTATTGCAAAAATTATTATCAGAGTCAATTCAAAACATAGATTAAGTTTAACGTACTTACTCCATAGTCTAAGGTTCAAAATTGGTGACATAATTAAATAATATAGCCATAAAGAAATATACACAGATTGAAAAACTCCGTTTCTAAAAGATTAGAAAATAGACAATGTGGCCAGACGAAAAAAAAAACAATTTTCTCACATCACATTATAATACCTGTGCTCAAGCAAGCGGGTGACGGAATCGAGGAAATTTGCTGAGATTACGCAGCGAAGAGAAAAGAAGATAAAAAGCAATCAGGTCGGAAATATCGAAGGTGGGTAGATTGATTTCATTACTTGAGCCAATATCGGAGCGCCGCGGTGGAGCGTGAGGTGCCGTGAAAAAACACCTTATTTGTGGCTGTATGAGCGTTAGGCATTTGTCCCGTTAAAAAGTAAGTTTGGAATGGCGCGAATTGGTGAGGTATATCAGTAGTTACGTGTGATATTTCGGCACGCGTCACTAATAATAAAAAAATATTTGTGTGAAATCTATGCAAGTTGTCTATCAATCTATGTATTTTCCTGTTATTTATGTAAAAATGAAAACAAAAAGTTAACATAAGTTTAAAAAAAATTATACATATATCTTTAAAACATTTACAGCTTTGAAAATCAAACAAGAAAACATTACTTTTGGTCTAAGATATCTATTAAATATACTCGGCCTAATGGTTCCTTATATTAAATAAGTGATTGCTTGATGTTAAAAATACTGTTTTTACCTTGAAGTGTTATTTTTTTTTATTTTGATCTTAAAATATCACATTGGGAATTGTCAAGTGAATTTTCACATAATATTCGCTTGAAAATTCCGAGAAAATTGCTTTTCTTGATTCAAGAAATCTTTTTTCCGTTTACCCAACTTGTTTTGTGTAAATAATAAACCGTATCTTCATAATTTGCTTCTGTTTTCCACTACTTTAATAAAAATAGACTTAACATTACTTCATGAATTCACCACGACGTCACAGTAGCCGTTTTTATTGCACAGTAGAAAGAAATACATTTTCAAACGACATATTTAACATTTAACAAAACACAATATATTTTACTTAAATGTATTAATATAACAATAACAAATTACATAGTGTCATTTGTTTTAATTTAAGCAAAACTTGTATTTTCGACCGACTTCGAAAAGGAGGAGGTAGTTAATTCGGTTGTGTAATCTTTATGTTTGTATAAGGTATCATAAGTCCTTCTAAAAATTATTTTTTTATCGGATCGGTCTAGTCTACAGTTTCGTCACAATTGAAGTCAGCTTATTTGTGATCTTTAAAGAGAGAAATGTAAAAAGAATTTATTCATAGAATCACGGGACTCACACAGTAACATTAATAAAAAAGTAAGTATAATAATAATAAAATAAAAATCTAAACAAATACTAAAAGAAGAAAAATATAGATAAAAAATAATAGGCACAATATATATATTATATTAAGCATTGTATGCCAAAAATCCTGCATTCAAAAATATATAAGATACTATTTTATAATCACAAAGTCATTAATCTTCCGTTTTTTTTAAACTCATATAAAGTCGTCGAGCTACATTTGCATTTTGTGCGCATTCACAGTTGATTAGGTTTCAAAATAATATAACTATGTTATTTGAACAAATTCCTAAGTAAAAAATATGTAAAAGATGCACTTGTAATTAATATATCTTAAATTGTTTTTAAAAGTATTGGTGTAGCGTAAATTATATCAGAGGGAGACTTTGTACAAAAGTCGATTGCTTTAGTACCTCTGTCCCATTCGTGTTTCTACCGTAAAGCAGTTGTGTTTGCGTGGCTGTGTTTCGGTTTGAAGGGTGGGATATGGCGTGAATTTACAGGGTACAGAGGAATAACATCTGAGTCCTCAGGAATGGCAACGCATAGGGGGTGTCATGGACGAAACAGTATACTCTGTTATGTCCATGATACTGCTCATGTCTATAGGTGATGGTTACCACTATCCATCAGGTGGGCCGTCAGCTTGTTTGCCATTCTAAGTTGTATAAAAAAAAAATTGTTTCACTTCTCAGATGGTTTTCTAAAATTTATATTTATTTGTTAGGAACAAAGTTTTAATAAATTTAATCTCTTTTCAGAGCAACAAAAATGTTTTTTTTTTTATTTTACATGGAAACTCATTTATACACATTATGTACAGTTTATTATGAATAATAGTAATTAATTAAAAAAAATCTCTTCAGTAACTTTATCTAACATTAATAATGATGCAGGACTGAAATATGCGAAGGCACGCGTGTTGATCTGAGATAGGAGGCTCCTTGCCCATTTGCATATCCATATTACGGCATGAATGAAGCACAATTACCATAATGAAGGTGAACTAAGGCAGTATTATATTATCTGTGGTATATACTAAGATTACGTCGTCGTTTATTGAAATCGCATCTTCTTTTTTTATTTTTTTTTCTGAACGTGTTTGCTGTTGGCCGTGGATGGCCTTTACAGCTACACCGGACGCGTATGCAGGGGCGAGTGCAGATGGCACTCCAAGCCCGCGAGAGGGGAGCGACAGAGGTGTCGAGTCTTACTTTTGGACTGCGGTGTGTGCACCTAAGGACGCCAGAGTGGCTCGGCCTCGGCTTAGGCCACCGCACTTCGATCCCTGTCAAGGGACGGCGAGGGGTCGGTACGTCTGGGTGGGTGAACGTATCTTCTGCGAAACAACAAAAGCAGAGAATTCTATCTCTTACTACTATATTATTTTTGTAAACGAAACAAGTAAATTTAATGAAAAGGTAATTAGGTTTTGCTGAAATGATTGCAGAAAGATTTTTAAAACGTGATAGTGACAATTTGAAAGTTTTAAACATCGATCAATTATTGTTGATGTCGATGAAATTATTTGTACCAAAGTGTAGGTTAGATTTACATAAAAGAAATGCATACTGCATGGCTATTAAAGTATACAAACAACCATCTACCAAATTACATTAAAGAAATAACAACTCATACTGTGTTTAAACGTAAACTTAAGGATTGGCTGTTATTTAATTGTTTTTATAATATCAATGAATATTTTACTAAAAAAACAAATGTACTTGACAACCTATACTAAAGATGTAATTGGCACTTTTGCTCTTAAGTTTTATTTTCTCTTTATTGTAATAAATTATGTATGTATTTGATTTATATGACTAATGAAAAGAAATATAGTGTAGAATGAATACATTTTTGACATTGTTAATAATTTGCACGCCGACATAGAGGCAGAATGTATATGGGAAATATAAACCTCTTTCATCGAAAACTACCTACATCCTAGCAAAATAAATTCAATTCATTTCATTTCATGTTCAATTATAATAGATTAATTACAAATAATCGATTAGAATTGGACATCAACACACTGTTTAATCACACTATGGCTGTGATCTATGGACTGTGGTCTCGGTTTAGAATAGGCCACCCCTTTTTGTCGTCGTAAAAGACAACTAATGGAATTTAATTGTCGAGGCAAGGACAGCAGCGTCCCTCTTCAAACATCACCAAAGCCTAACTTGCGGTTGCCAATTCGCCTGCCAAGCGTGGCAACTACTGACAAAACTCCCTTATAGAAGAGGCTACGTTTAGCAGTGGACAGTTAACGGCTGAAATAAATCTTACTATAATATAATAAAATTGTAACTTTATGATGTTTGTGTTGGGAGAGGGAGACTTTGTACAAAAGTCGATTGCTTGGGTACCTTTGTCCCATTCGTGTTTCTACCGTAAAGCAGTTGTGTTTGCATGGCTGTGTTTCGGTTTGAAGGGTGGGATATGGCGTGAATTTACAGGGTACAGATGATTAACACCTGAGTCCTCAGGAATGGCAACGCATGGGATGTATCATGGGCGAAATAGTATGTGTATACTGTAATGTCCATGGTACTGCTCATGTCTATAGGTGACGGTTACCACTTTCCATCAAGTGGGCCGTCAGCTTGTTTGCCATTTTAAGTTGTATAAAAAAAAAGTTAAGCAGTTTATTTATAACATCGTAACTTTATCGTTATTAGTGCAATTTTCGTTAGCCACTAAGCCTTCGCACTTCGCTTTGAGCATCCAGTTAAAATACAGCGGAGTCTGGCCAATTATCCATAAAGTACACTTCGTAGGTACATACTAAAATTTCCGAGCAGTCACTGGAGTTGCTAGCTACATATTAATTTGTAGATCATATAATGTAACTAAATTTGGTTTACGACAGTTCCTGACTTCGGTCATGTGTATATACTATCGTCGCAGAGATTAAATAAGGCTATACGTTCTTACTATATCATCTACTCACATCTTAACCGCTACGTGCTGAAGAAGGGCCAAATTAAAAGTACCCGTAACCGGCGAGCGTGTATGAAAAGATTGATCAATGTGGAAGAAGCGAAAGAGGTTTGTTTGAATCGAAGCATTTGGCGTACCATTGTTTCTGCCTACCCTAATGGGAGACAGGCGTGACAGATATGTTTGTATGTATGTTTCTTAACCGCTAGTGTAGTCCCGGTAAAGAATGGACCACCCCTTGTGGGTGTCGTAAGAGGCGAGTAAGAGAATTTAATGGTTCGAGAATAGGCAGTAGTGTCTCTCTTAAAAAATCATCAAAGCCTAACTGCAATTAGAAACTTACTTGCTAAGTATGGCAACTACTAACAAAACCCTTTTATACGAAGGACTATTTTTAACAGTGGAGAGTTAACGACTGACATGATGGTAATGATGATCTTATCTGGGCAGAGGTCGCCAGTTCGGGGGCCGACCACATACTCTTTTTTGTCGCAGTATCCGGCCGTAGTACCTTCCTAATGCTCCTCAAATATTGCGTCTAAACTGCGTCCACCATGTACCCCTCTTGTATAGGCATTCCGTCACTCGTAATAGAGAGGACGGGATGCCTTAAATACTGTACCGCAAACCATAAAAAAAAAAGATCTTATCTGGGAATATTGCTATAAAACTGTCACAGTTAAGAAGAATAAAAACTAAACTACTAGCTTTCTAAGCTGTAACTCCTACTTCAAGTCAAAATTTATCTCATGTCCAAGTTGAGTGCAAGATTTTTGAATTTATTTTTGATCAAAAATTTGTGCATCAGTTATTAAGTATATTTTTTTATACAACTTAGAATGACAAACAAGCTGACGGCCCATCTGATGGAAAGTGGTAACCGTCGCCTATAGACATGAGCAGTACTTTGCACATAACAGAGTATACGGTTTCGCCCACGATACACCCCATGCGTTGCCATTCCTGAGGACTCAGGTGTTAATTATCTGTACCCTGTAAATTCACGCCATATCCCACCCTTCAAACCGAAACACAGCCATGCAAACACAACTGCTTCACGGTAGAGACACGAATGGGACAGAGGTGCTCAAGACTTTTGTACAAAGTCTCCCTCTGGTATACCATATATACAATTTGTATCATCTATTTAAATTTATGTTTTCGCATACGACTGTTTCTGCTTGTATTTAATTTTCCTTTAGAGACAGTTTATATTTTGTTTAGAAAATGACTAGCGAAGGCAACGAAGGTGACAAACAAACATACGGCCCGTTTGATTGTAATTGTAAAGGTTGTGATACAATCACAACATAGTTACTGCAGCCTATGGACGTCTAAAACACTAGGGGGGTCACGTGCACGTTGTCGACCCTGAAGAAATCTTAATATACCCTTTTCGAAGAGCCCCATACTGTAGTCTCCAGAGAAAACCTTAGCAGGGAGTTCATTCCACAGCCTGAGCGTTTGCGGGAGAAATTCCTTTGAATCCGCACTGTACGTGACCATTTAGATTCAAGCGTGTGAGGATGAATTCCCTACTGATGGCGAGCGGTACGATGATAAAAGGACCGTGCAGATAGAGAGGGACAATTTGTACAAAATTTTATTGTGTAATAAATTAAATAAATTAATTAAGTAAATTAATACAAATCCTCTAATATGTAGTATAGACATCGTATAATATTATTTATTGTATCAGCCGATAACTCTCCACTGCTGAACATAGTCTCCCCCATAAAGGTTTTGTCAGTAGTTGCCACGTTTAGCGGGCAGGTTGGCAACCGCAGTTCGGCTTTTGGTGATATTTTAAGAGGGATTTTGCTGCTCATCCTTCGCCCTCCCTTAGTCGCCTCTTACGACACCCACGGGAAAGGAAGAGGTGGTTAATGGACGATAATGGAATGGTAGCCCCGCCTGCGCTATTGGTATACGCTGGCGGGACACCAGTGAGGGATGATAGATGAGGGTGAAGTAGGTCAGTTAGCTCATCGTGACAAATTCAACAATAAACCAATCACGATGGTTTCCAGGGGGAACCGCGAGGAGGTCGACCTGATAGGGTTTATTACTAGCAATGGGGTTGCTAATCCCCATTACTAACAATCCCTTCCCCCCAAAATTGGAAGAGGTGGTTTTATGACGGGATCTATGCGATTGTTATTAGTATAACTTCATTATATGTTTATAGGTAAGTAATAATTTGTATTCCGGTAACTGGGTTAAGGTTAAGTGTATAGTATCATTAAACTCATTACAATACTTAAACGGATTATTTGACGCAAGTTTAATTAAAATACAGCTGAAAATTAAAGGAGTCTCTGTTAGAGTTTTAGAATAGAACTGCTTCATTATCTTTTGGCCGTAAAATTTGTTCTGTTTAATGAACGGAAACAAAAAAAGTAATAGGAGCATTTATATAAATTTATCTTTGAGTTCGGTTTGAATAAAGAAGTTATATAATTTCCACTCTTTTATACTTAAGGCAAAGTAATTATATCTACAAAGACTGTTACTCGACTAGCTATTGTGCCTGGCTTTGCACGGGTAGATAGATTTTTTGAAAAAAATATATACATATATACATTGTTGTAGATATAAATACCGCTATATGTATTAAAAAAAAATAAACAGAGTTTCGTGCCTCTAGTCATACTGTTTATAATTACTCTTCTCCATTTAAAGGTTGCGTGGAAGACATCGTTCTTAGTTATATATATATATATATATATATATATATATATATATATATATATAATACTATTATTATATATGTAATTTTATGAACGAAACAACAAAAAGTATCTGTCCATTTATATAATATAGATAAATTTGTTTACGTAACATTATTACCGAGTATACAGTCAAATATATTAGCCTTAGTTTATGCTAACGCAGGTTGTGGCAAAAACCATGGTAAATTTATTACACGGGTATCCGGAAAAAAAATTGCTGCTGTTAAAACGGTTATTTGCTTATTTATGGAGTTTAAGTACTGAGGATTGTTTAGCATATCGTGCTAACAGGGCTCTAAATGGCCAGATTGATTAAGTATGCATACAGTACTGTCTGAAAATAAACTTTTTTCAAGACTTGACAGATAAATCGATATGAACTTCTTACGCCGTCCGTTTGCCCACACTAGCAAGCAACTAAATTATATATTATTTATTTATGCATCATTTATGTAAGTATGTATCTACATAATACAATTTTACCTTTGGCTGTTAAATTGGCTACACAGGTTACACTCTGGGTTTGTTATACGCGTCCGTGTAGCCTAACTTCAGGCTGCAGCTGAAAATCAGTGCTTTGCTTTTAAGCAAAACTATCACTGAGCTGTAGCCTATTTGGGTCACTGCGACACACATGGCGAAAACATATTTCCATACTGTATCTTTTGTTTCATATTTAAAAAAAAAATGTAAATAATCTGATTGTATAAACTCATTTGTTAATTTACGTGTGTCATAAATGGCTCAAATAAAGTGTTTATCTATCTATCTATCTAATTTTTTATTTGTTTTTACATTAGTATATTTATTGTCGACTATTTAAGTCGACTATGAAATATATTAATGTTTTTGAAATAAATAATTGAAATATGTAAATTTTTTAAAGTGTATTTTAAGTTTAAACATAAAATTTATGTGTACGTATTCTACGTCATCATTGTCATCATGTCAGCCTTTAACTGTCCACTGCTGAACATAAGCCTCCCTCTTGGAGGGTTTTACCAGTAGTTGCCACGCTTGGTAGGCGGATTGTCAAACGCAGTTAGGCTTTGGAGATGTTTTAAGAGGTACGCTGCTGACGCAAGCTGGCGGCCCACCTGATGGAAAGTGTCAATCTTCGCCTATAGACATGAGCAGTATCATGGACATAACAGAGTATACTGTTTCGCCCATGATACCCCCCATGCGTTGCCATTCCAGAGGACTCAGGTGTTATTTCTCTGTACCCAGTAAATTCACGCCATATCCCATCCTTCAAAGTCTAGAATAAATAAAAGAAGTAATCAAACTATATAAAATAAGAGTGAAAATTAATGTCTGAAATGAAATCTTTATAACCTAAAATCATTACAATGTGTGGGTTCGATTTAGTAGAGAAGGTTCTAATTTATTATTTATTACGTGAACTTTGATATTTAAACAAGTTTTTTAACTGTAAATTACTGGGTTTTAGTTAAGTCTTTTATATTATTCAAGAGCATGGAAAATAAATAGTAACTACTTGTATTTAAGTTGAATTAATTTAAGTGATGTGAATATAAATTAAGTACTATAATAGTGTTAATTACTTAATATCAACGTACCGAGATATTTCTAAAATTAGACACAGAAAATGTAATTAAAGGTTGTAGTTTAACTTTGTCGTTTTCGCTTTACTGTGTGGGTGGATGCCCTTTGGACATGGGTGGATATTATATTCTATACGGATGTGATGTGTATTAAAAATACACATCACAATACATTTAATACACATAAATTTTACTTTTTATCTTTATCCGAGCAGTAAGTGCTTTATATTATTCCCAAATTCGTGTATAATATAGTATATATCATATATGTGTAAGTACATTTGTTATTTATATATATTTATTCGTTTATATATGTAATTTTAGTATGTATGTATATCAATAATTAGTAGTACCGCATTCGAATATTCTGACACTTGCCTATGGTTGACAGGGAGAGAATACTTTTAGCATTAAGTCCGCCATGTACACATATTTGTACTAATGAATAAATAAATAATTAAAAATAAATTTTAGGTAATCGCTCAACTTCAAATTTAAAACTTATTTTGTGCTAACCGCATCCTTTGGATTTATTGCGTAAATTATGGTCAAAATGATCTCATTTGTTAAAAATATAATAAATTTTTAATAAAAATTGTACAAAAAATTTCATTCCTGTCCTAGGTTGAAGAACAAATATCAAGTTTTTTTTATACATCTTAGAATGGCAAACAAGCTGACGGCCCACCTGATGGAAAGTGGTAACCGTCGCCTATAGCAACCTATAGAAACACAGCCATGCAAACACAACTGCTTCACGGTAGAAACACGAATGGGACTGAGGTACCCAAGCAATCGACTTTTGTCGATGAAGTCTCTTATCCTCAAAATGTGTCCTCATTCTAACTAAACTAACTACGCGCTACAGCGGGTCCTTTAACGTCCAGGCTGCTAGATTGTGGAACTCTCTTCTCATGCCTATTCGTGAGGGCCAATCTCTAAATATTTTTAAGAGGAGACTTAAAGAGCATCTTCTAGACTCATGAACATATGTTACATATGTCATTATCATCATCGTTTTAGCCATTATCTGTCCACTGCTGGACATAGGCCTCCCCCATAGACTGCCATAAGGAACAGTCCTGAGCTACCTGCATCCACTGATTCCCTGCAATGTATTTGAGGTCGTTATTCCATCAGTTATTATAATAGTGGGGGGTCATCCTTTAATGCCTTTACCCGTAAGGGGTTGCCGCACAAGAACATTGTATATATGTATATATACAATTAAATATTATATAATGGGTTATGTATAAGCAGTTGTGTTTGCATGGCTGTGTTTCGGTTTGAAGGGTGGGATATGGCGTGAATTTATTGGGTACAGAGGAATAACACCTGAGTCCTCAGGAATGGCAACGCATGGGGGGTATCATGGGCGAAACAGTGTACTCTGTTATGTCATATATGTATACTATTCATGTCTATAGGCGACGGTTACCACTTTCCATCAGGTAGGCCGTCAGCTTGTTTGCCTTTCTAAGTTGTATAAAAAAAAAAGTATAAACCTTAACTTTGTCTAGTTCTTTTTATTTGTAAATTGTCACAGTATTATACTTCGTTCTACCTGCTGCCATTGATGCTCCTTTCCATTTTAAGTTTGAAGGAAGACTTGTCTGGAAGAGAGTTCTTGCAGAATTTAATTAACATTTGTACATTAGCTTTCTACTGTTATATTTCTTTATAAATAAATAATTATACATTTTTAAAAATATACAAAATAAAAACACAAATATACTTAATACTAGTAAAAGGTACAATAAAGCATGTAGGTCTGTGACAGCCATACAAACGTCACTGATAATGTACCAACTTCTATGGAGTCCTGAAAATGTATAGATAAGTAAAACCACACATGGCATTACAAGCGTAGTACCTTTACCTTTCCCAGTGGAATAAAATATAAAAAAAAAAAATAGCTACGTAAGGTGTTCCACGCATTGCTCCTACGAAATACAAATTTAATAAAAAGGTAAGCCAGTTAGGTACATAGGTATACTCGTGCTGGCGGGCCGACAGCAGTCCAGTGATGTGCGAGTCAAGTTGACTCGAAAAATAACTCGAATATTAGATTTTTTCTGATGTATTAAATTTGTGATTGGATGATATTCGTATCTGCATATGAAAGATATAATATTAAGAAAAAAAAAAATAATGGAAGAGGTTTTGATAGGAGCAATAGAAAACAAAATCATAATTTTTATAAATTTTGTATGTTTTTAGTTTTGATACGACAGCTAACATTAGCCTATTTTGTTTGTTTCCTATTTTAAAATCATGGAATTCAGATATATGGTACTCCAATAGAGGATTCGAATACTAGTCGCGTGTTTACTACATGCTCTTGTTTTGTTTTGTTATTTTTTTCTTAATTACCAAATTATTACCTGAACTCTAGGTGGTAGAGCCACGCTGTAATACCATATGATATTGCAGCATGAATGGGCCGGCTCGACCGGGGAAGTACCACACCCTCACAGAATACCGACGCTAAGTGGTTGCACTTTTAGTGCGATCACATTCCGTATGGTGAGTGAGGGAGTCCGGAGGCCCATCCCATACCCATCCCATACCCATCCCTTTCCTATTCCTAAAATCCTTTCCCCAACCCCGTCCCCCTATCTTACAACACGCAACCATGGCAGTGGAATTAAAAAAAAATAGCATACCCCAGGGAGGTACCAGTAACCATGTTGCTGGAGAATCCTCTCTCGAGCAACCACGCTCGGGCTGCCCTGCGTATTCTGGGGGGGGCAAAATTCCGCTCTTTGGAACCAAGGGCAAACGGAGCAAGATTTCTACGGCATCCCCTTCGCTCAATGTGAGCTTCTGCAATATCAGGGGATTACATTCTAACCTAAACGCTGTCCACCACCACCTAGAAACGGCGCGGCCGGCATTGCTCTTTCTAACGGAGACACAGATATCCTCTCCAAACGAAACTTCATACCTGACGTACCCGGGCTATAAACTTGAACATTGTTTTGTTTCGCGTGCCGGTGTATGCGAGGATATCTGCTGTCGCCGCCTTGGAACTCTTGAAGGTACGGACCTGTCTATTTTATGGCTGCGCGTAGACTGCAATGACCATCCTCGCGTCTATGCATGCCTATACAGGTCCCACAGCGGTAACATCGAAACCGACCAACTCATTGAGCACGTCCAAATGGCTACAGATTCCCTGCTCGAACAGATTCCTTCCGCTGAAGTCGTGATTCTTGGCGATTTTAATGCCCACCATACCGAATGGCTTGGTTCACGTACAACCGACTATGCGGGAAGATCTGTTCATGACTTTGCTTTGGCTTATGGTCTGACGCAGCTTGTTTCCTCGCCTACGCGAATACCTGATGTGTTGGACCATTCACCTTCACTGTTGGACCTTCTGCTGACCACCCACCCAGACAACTATGTGATTTCCGTCGAAGCTCCGCTTGGATCGTCGGATCACAGTCTGGTGCGGAGCGAGGTGCCTCTTATGAGTTCGATTCCACCACGTTCCACGGGTAGACGTCGTGTCTGGCACTACAGGTCAGCGGACTGGGATGAGATGCGGATTTTTTTCGCATCTTACCCATGGAGGCGGGTTTGCTTCACACTGGATGATCCTGACGCCATTGCCGATTCCATTGCTGATGTGGTGCTTCAGGGAATGGAATTATTTATTCCTAACTCTGTGGTGCCCGTCGGCGGGAAATCCCAGCCCTGGTATGGAGCCTCTTGTAGAACAGCATCTCGTCTGAAACAGGAGTGCTTCCTAACCTGGGCTAAAGGTGTGGCGATGCGAGATCCTAACACCAGTGCTCTTAAAAAGAAGTATAACTCTGCCTCTAGGTCTTTCAAAAGAGTTATAGCCACAGCGAAGTCCGAGCATATTAGTAGAATTGGCAAGAGATTGGCTAGTTTGCCCTCTGGAACTCGAGCTTTCTGGTCTCTTGCCAAAGCTGCACAAGGGAATTTCTGTAAGTCATCTTTTCCACCATTGCGCAGGGAGGATGACTCGTTGGCCCAGAACGCTAAGGAAAAGGCCGATCTTCTTGGATCCATCTTTGCGTCAAACTCGACATTGGATGACGGGGAGAAATCACCACCGACCATCACGTGTTGTAGGAGCTCTATGCCTGACATTAAATTCACGCATAGCTCAGTGCGTAGAGCACTTTTCTCCCTCGAAATCCATAAGTCGAGTGGGCCCGATGGTATTCCTCCAATTGTGCTTAGGACGTGCGCACCAGAGTTGGCTCCGGTTCTTACGCGTCTTTTCCGGCTTAGCTACTCATCGGGCATAGTCCCAAAGTTTTGGAAGACTGCTCTGGTGCATCCGATCCCTAAAAAGTGAGATCGCTCAGATCCAGCTAACTATAGGCCCATAGCTATCACTTCCTTATTCTCGAAGGTTATGGAATCCATCATTAACCGTCAACTGCTCCGGTACCTAGAAGAGCACCAGCTGATCTGTGATCGCCAGTACGGCTTTCGACAGGGACGTTCGGCTGGTGATCTTTTAGCTTACTTAACACACCGATGGGCAGTGGCAATCGAGAGTAAGGGAGAGGCCTTAGCAGTTAGTCTGGATATCGCGAAGGCCTTTGATCGGGTGTGGCATAGAGCGCTGCTTTCAAAGCTATCTTCATTTGGGTTGCCTGCGAGACTGTGCATTTGGGTCGCCAGTTTTCTCAAGGAACGTAGCATTAAGGTCGTAGTCGACGGAGCATGCTCTGATTTAAAACCTTTGAATGCTGGTGTCCCGCAAGGCTGTGTACTATCTCCGACTCTGTTTCTTCTGCATATCAATGATATGTTACAGATAAGTAATATTCATTGCTATGCAGACGACAGTACAGGAGATACATTATATACCGGTCATGCAAAGATCTCGCGGGCACATACCGATGAGTGCCGGAATAGACTTGTGTCTGAAATCGAAACTTCACTCCATCAAGTTTCGATCTGGGGTGAACAAAATCTTGTCCAATTTAACCCCAAAAAGACACAAGTCTGCGCGTTTACCGCAAAAAAGACGCCGTTTGTCGTATCTCCTCACTTTCAGGGCACTTCCCTTGATAAAAAGTCGAGTCTAGGAATTCTGGGCGTTGATATATCTTGCGACGTCCAGTTTTGCGGTCATCTGGAGGAGAAGGCTAAGATAGCTTCCAAAAAGTTAGGAGTGCTCAATAGGGTGAGACGATATTTCATGCCAGAACACCGCCTGAAATTATATAAAGCCCAAGTCAGGCCGCATATGGAATACTGTTCTCACCTGTGGGCAGGAGCGCCACAGTACCAACTCCTTCCGTTAGACCGCATTCAGAGTCGGGCGGCTCGAATTATCGATAGTCAACGCCTTACTGTCCGGCTTGATCCACTGAAACTGCGCAGAGATGTTGCATCTCTGTGCATCTTCTACCGAATTTATCATGGGGAGTGTTCTGAGGAATTGTTCGGATTGATACCTGCTGCTGATTTTCACCACCGTACAACCCGCCACAAACTAAAGTTTCATCCCAATCATCTGGACGAGTGGCGGTCTTCCACCGTGCGTTTTTCAAGGCACTTTCTTCCACGCACAACCATTCTTTGGAATCAACTTCCAGCAGCAGTATTTCCGAACCGATACGACAACATAACCTTCAAGAAAAGAGTATATTCCTTTTTAAAAGGCCGGCAGCACACCTGCAATGCCGCTGGTGTTGTGGGTGATCATGGGCGGCGGTAGTCACTTACCATCAGGTGAGCCGCATGCTCGTTTGCCCCCTGTGTTGTAAAAAAAAAAAAAAAAAAAAAACTTTTTTTTTTTTTTTCTTAAGTGTAAGTCAAATAAATTAACCTAATATTCGATTCTGATGATGTACTCGAATGCTCATACAAGAACTTGAATGCTTATCCGAGTTCTTAAATTCGAGTCAGGATAATACGAGTATCAATTTACTCGAATACAAAAAATTGCTGACTCGGTACGTCACTACAGCAATCTGCGGCGGTCGCTTGGGGCCTAAGCATTGAAATCAGGTATGTGATTTAAAATAAATATTTTAGGGTCGCAATCCAATGTTTTAGGGTTTATAACATACACGTAGAGTCGTGTTACTCGGTCTTAATTTGGCGGTTCCTATACTCTAAAGGTCAGGTTTTGAAATTTTGTTAATGATATTACATTTCTCATCATAATAATAGGTCGTAATGAAATATTATACGTTAATGGATTGTTACATTACAATGATGGCTACGCGGTTAGGTATTTTGTTTTATTTGATAAGTATAATTGAGAGGTATATAGCCTACTATACTTTCAATGGTGGCATATTCGATTCTCGCTCAATATATACATATATTTGTATTCATGTGTATTATTTATATTGGTCTTGTTTTCATATTTCTATATATAATACCTACATATGTATTTACAGAAAAAATTGTCTCTCATTAGTTTGGTAAATATCTACTAGATGGCGTTATGTAATATATCCAAGAATATTGATTTATTTATTTATTAGTCTTCAGGCTTGGTAATAAGGGTTTATTTTGGGTTTTCTTACAGTTTAATCTCGTAGTTATTTCTTACGATATTTTAGGGAAGTAAAGGAAGTTCGTGAATTAGATGTATCGACAATAGGAAATTGAAAAAAAAATCTTAAATGAAAAGAAAAAAGTATTCCAAAAACAATCACCAGTCAAAGTTTGTTAATTTTAAAAATTCATATTTTTCGATCATTTAAAAATGTTTGCTCTTTGCTTCGTGCTTCGGAGGCCACGTAAAGCTATCGTCTACGTTATAAGAATTGTCGGGTATAACAAACGTGGTTTGGAAACTCTTGAAACCAAATGACTACATCCTCATACGACCAGTGCAATAATTATATAACTCTTTTTATTATTGCACGTACTGGCCACTTATACTTTTTTACTATTAATCTACAATACAATCCATTCTGTCGATTCTATTCTAATTTTGAAAAAAGGATGTTAATGAAAACATAATATGTATTTTAATTATCTCGCCGTTCTTATAAATATATAATAATTTAGCCACATTTGCATCGCAATTATCGCAGTTTTCAACAATAATAGTATTGGTATATTATACTCTATACCTGTTATGATATCCATGTAACGAAATATCGTTGCGGGATTAAGGTAATACACCTACTCATAAAATATATGTACTTACGTCTATGCAGCCAACCCTATCTCAATTTCCATATTGCATTACACTGATGGAGAGGGCGGTGCGGTCGTGCGGTGGATGTACACGAAATGCATTTCAAAGAAATAAAGCGGACTGGAAACTTGGTTTCGATGCAATTTTTAAATCTTGGTAGAAAAAAAAGTAGACGTTTATGCAACTTAGAATAGCAAACAAATTGATAGTCCACTTGATGGAAAGTGGTAACCGTCGTCTATAGACATGAGCAGTATCTTGGGCATAACAGAGTATTTTTTTTATACAAATTAGAATGGCAAACAAGCTGACGGCCCACCTGATGGAAAGTGGTAACCGTTGCCTATAGACATGAGCAGTACCATGGACTTATCAGAGTTATCAGAGTATAGTGTTTCGCCCATGATAAACCACATGCGTTGCCATTTTTGAGGACTAATGGTGTTATTCCTCTGTACCCTGTAAATTCACTGCCATATCTCACCCTTCAAACGGAAACACAGCCATGCAAACACAACTGCTTCACGGTAGAAACACGAATGGAACAGATGTACTCGAGCAAACGGCTTTTGTACAAAGTCGTTGCAAGGTGCAAAGTCGTTGCAAAATTAATCTGTCAGCGAGATGGTTTCCCCACGCGAGAACAAGCCACATGCTACATGTAGTTGTCCGTGGGAAAAGCATGGTGTACCCAAATCTAAGCCAGAATCAGACAACGTTTGGCCTTGTGACTTATTGATCGTCATTGCGAATGCCAATCTTATTGGGAATTGAATGCGTTTGAATTTAATTGGCATATCTGTAAAAAATCATAGGGACTCGTGGTATTGTTTTGTTGAATTTGTTAGTCTGATCTTTGTGCTCTTCTATCTTGCATGACTCTAAATGTGATTGTTCGACGACTTTGCGTCTTGCTGGCATTCGTTGGACATCCACGTCAAGTGCGCGATTGGAGTTCTTGCCATCCATAAAGTATGGTAAAAATTTAAGAGATGATGATGAGCCCATTTTGTGATAAACTTGGCTTTTGATTTGGAACGAGGAATATAATTTTTGACCGTTTGCAGCAATATTTTAAATTATTACTATTGCTCCAAAAGACGTCATTTGGAAACATGAATGGAATGTGCGAATTGACTTTAGGAACATGATTGAATCTGGACCCGTACCGATAAACCAGCCATGCAATGGTTCTGGTAGTGTTTTAATTTCCGTTAGTTGCACTTTCCTGATTAGCTTTCCTGTGTGTCTGAGTGTCTAGTGCCTGGTGTCTGAGTGTCTAGTGTCTAGTGTCTGTGTGTCTGAGTGTCTGAGTGTCTAGTGTCTGAGTGTCTAGTGTCTGAGTGTCTAGTGTCTGAGTGTCTAGTGTCTGAGTGTCTAGTGTCTGAGTGTCTAGTGTCTGAGTGTCTAGTGTCTGAGTGTCTAGTGTCTGAGTGTCTAGTGTCTGAGTGTCTAGTGTCTGAGTGTCTAGTGTCTGAGTGTCTAGTGTCTGAGTGTCTAGTGTCTGAGTGTCTAGTGTCTGAGTGTCTAGTGTCTGAGTGTCTAGTGTCTGGTGTCTGAGTGTCTAGTGTCTAGTGTCTAGTGTCTAGTGTCTAGTGTCTGAGTGTCTGTGTGTCTGAGTGTCTAGTGTCTGAGTGTCTAAATTCAAATTCAAATTCAAATTCAAAAATCATTTATTCATGTAGGACATTTTAGCCGCTTATGAACGTCAAATTTTTACATTATAATTTTATTTTTTTCCCTACCGTCCAGTTCGGTATATAGATCCAATTGAGAAGAACTGGCAAGAAACTCA
Organism: Galleria mellonella; assembly: GCF_026898425.1. Taxonomy (NCBI): domain Eukaryota; kingdom Metazoa; phylum Arthropoda; class Insecta; order Lepidoptera; family Pyralidae; genus Galleria; species Galleria mellonella. The sequence goes on along the minus strand of NW_026442100.1, from coordinate 5,032,062 downwards.
ATTGAATTACTTTTTTTTTTAAAGCCAGTTTATTTACAATGTATATTTATATAGGTGTCTATGTCTAACACTAAATGAAAATTCAGTGCATGAACAACTATTGCCATGCACACTCGTCATTCAAGTAATCGTTTAGTGAGTAATAGGCTTTGCTCAGTAAATATGATTTAACAGATGTTTTGAATTTATTTAAGGGTAATTCCAACATATCCTTTGGTATCTTATTGTAAATTTTTATACCTATTCCCATAAAAGACCTATTAACTTTTTCTAAACGATACTTGGGGACAGCAAGTTTGTCTCTAAATCTAGTATTAATATTATGAATATTGCTGTTTTTTGGAAATAAGATTTTTATGAACATATAGGATATTTGAATATATAAATTGAGAAGCAACGGTGAGAATATTTGCCTCTTTGAATTTCTCTCTTAATGAGTCACGACTCTTCATACAGTAGATCGCTCGAACGGCACGTTTTTGTAATATGAATATATTCTTAATATCTGCCGCTTTTCCCCATAGTAATATTCCATAAGAGAGTAAACTATCGAGTCTAGTGTCTAGTGTCTGAGTGTCTAGTGTCTGAGTGTCTAGTATCTGAGTGTCTAGTGTCTGAGTGTCTAGTGTCTGAGTGTCTAGTGTCTTGTGTCTGTGTGTCTGAGTGTCTAGTGTCTAGTATCTGAGTGTCTAGTGTCTAGTGTCTGAGTGTCTAGTGTCTGAGTGTCTGAGTGACTAGTGTCTGAGTGTCTAGTGTCTGATTGTCTAGTGTCTGAGTGTCTATTGTCCGAGTGTCTGAGTGTCTGAATGTCTGAGTGTCTAGTGTCTTGTGTCTGTGTGTCTGAGTGTCTAGTGTCTAGTATCTGAGTGTCTAGTGTCTAGTGTCTGAGTGTCTAGTGTCTGAGTGTCTGAGTGACTAGTGTCTGAGTGTCTAGTGTCTGATTGTCTAGTGTCTGAGTGTCTATTGTCCGAGAGTCATGGTTCTGATTGTCTGAATGTCTGAGTGTCTAGTGTCTTGTGTCTGTGTGTCTGAGTGTCTAGTGTCTAGTATCTGAGTGTCTAGTGTCTAGTGTCTGAGTGTCTAGTGTCTGAGTGTCTGAGTGACTAGTGTCTGAGTGTCTAGTGTCTGATTGTCTAGTGTCTGAGTGTCTATTGTCCGAGTGTCTGAGTGTCTGAATGTCTGAGTGTCTAGTGTCTTGTGTCTGTGTTGTCTGAGTGTCTAGTGTCTAGTATCTGAGTGTCTAGTGTCTAGTGTCTGAGTGTCTAGTGTCTGAGTGTCTGAGTGACTAGTGTCTGAGTGTCTAGTGTCTGATTGTCTAGTGTCTGAGTGTCTATTGTCCGAGTGTCTGAGTGTCTGAATGTCTGAGTGTCTAGTGTCTGAGTGTCTAGTGTCTGAGTGTCTAGTGTCTGAGTGTCTAGTGTCTGAGTATCTGAGTGTCTAGTGTCTGAGTGTCTAGTGTCTGAGTGTCTAGTGTCTGAGTGTCTAGTGTCTGAGTGTCTGAGTGTCTAGTGTCTGTGTGTCTGAGTGTCTAGTGTCTGAGTGTCTAGTGTCTGAGTGTCTGAGTGTCTAGTATCTGGTGTCTGAGTGTCTAGTGTCTGAGTTTCTGAGTGTCTAGTGTCTGAGTGTCTAGAGTCTGAGTGTCTAGTGTCTGAGTGTCTGAGTGTCTGAGTGTCTGAGTGTCTGAGTGTCTAGTGTCTGAGTGTCTGAGTGTCTGGTGTCTGAGTGTCTAGTGTCTGAGTGACTGAGTGTCTAGTGTCTGAGTGTCTAGTGTCTAGTGACTGAGTGTCTGAGTGTCTAGTGTTTGAGTGTTTAGTGTCTGAGTGTCTAGTATCTGAGTGTCTAGTGTCTGAGTGTCTAGTGTCTGAGTGTCTAGTGTCTGAATGTCTAGTGTCTGAGTGTCTAGTGTCTGAGTGTCTGAGTGTCTAGTGTCTGGTGTCTGAGTGTCTAGTGTCTAGTGTCTGAGTGTCTGTGTGTCTGAGTGTCTGAGTGTCTAGTGTCTGAGTGTCTGAGTGTCTAGTGTCTGAGTGTCTAGTGTCTAGTGTCTGAATGTCTAGTGTCTGAGTGTCTAGTGTCTGAATGTCTAGTGCCTGGTGTCTGAGTGTCTAGTGTCTAGTGTCTAGTGTCTAGTGTCTAGTGTCTAGTGTCTGAGTGTCTGTGTGTCTGAGTGTCTGAGTGTCTAGTGTCTGAGTGTCTAGTGTCTAGTGTCTGAGTGTCTAGTGTCTGAGTGTCTAGTGTCTGATTGTCTAGTGTCTAGTGTCTGAGTGTCTAGTGTCTGAGTGTCTAGTGTCTGAGTGTCTAGTGTCTGAGTGTCTAGTGTATGAATGTCTAGTCAATCAGTCACTAGACATTCAGACACTAGACACTCTGACACTAGACACTCAGTCACTAGACACTCAGGCACTAAACACTCAGACACTGGACACTCGGACACTAGACATTCAGACATCAGACACTAGACACATTGACACTAGACACTCAGACACTAGACACTCAGGTAGTCGGACACCTAGACACTCAGACACCCAGATACTCAGACACTAGACACTCAGACACTCAGACACTAGACACTCAGACACTAGACACTCAGATACCAGACACTAGACACTCAGACACTAGACACTCAGACACTAGACACTCAGACACTAGACACTCAGACACTAGACACTCAGACACTCAGACACTCAGACACTAGACACTCAGACACTAGACACTCAGACACTAGACACTCAGACACTAGACACTCAGACACTAGACACTCAGACACTAGACACTCAGACATTCAGACACTCAGACACTCGGACAATAGACACTCAGACACTAGACAATCAGACACTAGACACTCAGACACTAGTCACTCAGACACTCAGACACTAGACACTCAGACACTAGACACTAGACACTCAGACACTAGACACTAGACACTCAGACACTCAGACACTAGACACTCAGACACCAGACACTAGACACTCAGACACTAGACACTCAGACACTAGACACTCAGACACTAGACACTAGACACTCAGACACTAGACACTCAGACACTAGACACTCAGACACTAGACACTCAGACACTAGACACTCAGACACTAGACACTCAGACACTAGACACTCAGACACTAGACACTCAGACACTAGACACTCAGACACTAGACACTCAGACACTAGACTCTCAGACACTAGACACTCAGACACTAGACACTCAGACACTAGACACTCAGATAGTCGGACACCTAGACACTTCTAACAGACACCTGACACGTCTAATCAGAGTGAACGTCTTATAAGGCCTTCCACTCTGATTAGATTGACCAACCGACGATCTGAGATCTGCCTTCTTTTTTTTCTTCGGCTATTCAATATTTTGTTGTTAGCCCGCTTCAATGAAGAAATTTTCTTGCTTTTCGACAGAGTATTATCTTGCCGCTCGTCATCATTTATGTTGGGATGATAATAATTTTTCAATATCCACTGTGTCTTCGTTTATTGAAAGTTGAAACAAATGCGAATGGATGAATACACAACACAAGACTAACGTCTATGAATGATATAATTATTGCAGAGTGAGAACAAATTATACTACATAATAAGACAATGCTTTTAAAGATTATTTAGCAGCCAAAATTAAATTGATCTAAATTACAAAATATCGCAACTTTAGGCTTTTGGACATGATTTTAATATGTGATGACTAGATTTATAAAAAACCAATGTATGTCTATATTCAACAACTCACCTCCATTATTCTTCAGTGTTAAAGTAACACACGAGAACCATACACTCAATACAGGAATTCTTATTATTGTGATACATTTAAAATGGTGAAACGGCTTTTATAGAGTCGGCTGGACGAACAAGTTGAAACATGAATGTGGTCGGTTTTTATTTTTATGTGAAAATTAACATATCCTTATTGACATATTCCTTTTTTTGGAGTGATATTAGTCGTTAGAAATTCCAACGATTCGGGTAGAAAAAAATCTCTGTAACGTCGCATTCTTATTTATAAATATTGGGTGCCATTGTCAAGACGAATAAAATGAGCCCAAACTCACTGGGGTTGTATCGTTTAATTACGAAGTTCCTATGTCATATTAATATTGCATTGTCATCTGATTTGTACTTGTCAGAGTCCAGTTAGAACAAGCTAGGTCACAATTGAAATTGAAAAACAGAAATACACGTAGTCGCTTATTAATCATAATAACATGCCACACAATGTAGGTAGATCTCTAGCTGCAGGGTTGCCATTAAAATAATTAATTGCTACTCAAATGTTAAATATTTTTTCTTCAAACCTATAGAACTTTCTTCATTGTACTCAAGCACAAATTTGTATCAATTTCTCTACATTTTGCCATGTAACCACAAAGAGAACGACATAAAAATACTATCTAATTATATAACGCTGTCTGATTTACAGATACCACAAATGTAAAATAAAAAAAATAAGTAAACTTCTCCAAAGCTTTTTGACTTATTTTCAAACATTTTACCAAGATTTTTTTGTTTGGCAAACAATTAATTTTTATCCATAATTGCGACTTTTAAAATGAGATTTTTAAAATAAAAGTATACATATTTAATAAATGATTTTGTTTGTTTTCTGAAACTTACGGAAGCATTAATAGTAAATCGCGACTAGTATTGCCATCTATTAAAAATTTTTCCGCGCGGCCATTTTTTTTCGTCATTGTGTCCCCCCTGTGTAAAACTAAGAATGTACTCCTGTTACAGAACGTATTAGTACAAGAATTTTGGTTGAAAACAAAAACTCAAAAAATCTGAGTCTCCCATGCTAACACAACAGCTGAACGCGCTGTTGTCGCTTATTAATTTTGACCTTGTTGCAACAGCTGTTAACTGCCCACTGCTGAATATAGCCTTCTCTATAAGAGGGGGTTTGCCAGTACTTGCCACGTTTAGCAGGCGAGTTGGCAACCGCAGTTAGTCTTTATTATTTTTACCATCTCTTTTCGTGTGCGCGATATCTGAAGACAGCAGAGAGCAAAATAAAAAAAAATCAGTACAGAGAAAACATACAGGAAGGGAATTTCGTAATTATATATTTCTTTTACAAATACATACGTATTAATTATCGCAGGTAAATAAACAGAGCTAAAAATCTTAGTAAAGATATATTGAGGTATAAGTATCGAATATTGAGTTCTTTAGCTAAATTATTTAGGCTTTCATCAAACTAAATTAAAACTAAAAGACAAAGCTTTGTCAAGCTTAAAACTGGATAATTCAAGTCATTCCATCATATCTCTTATCTGCGAGCCCCTTAAAGTTTTCGTTGTCTTAAAATTATAAATTATATTAAGAAGCGATCCCTTTTCACGATACGGGCATTACGTTGTCTGGAACAAAACAGGAAATTTAGTTAAGATTTTCCATCGTTATGGAAAGTTTGGCACTGTTGGGACGCTGACCGCAAATTACGAAGATCATTTTCAGATAACACGGGGATAATGTTTAACCTGTCGCATCCGGTATTCTGCCATGCAGTTCCACCTTTTCCTTTCCCGTGGGTATCGTAGGAGGGAATTGATGACTAAGGGAATTTATTGGTCGAGGAATGGGTAGCAGAGTCCCTTTTAAATGAGTATATAAATAAGAGTTAATATGGTAAACATTGTACGCCGTGTGGTCCCGGCATAGAATAGACCACCGTTTCCTTTCTCGTGGGTGTCGTAAAATGGAGGGCGAGGGATGAGCAACAGCGTCCTTCTTAAAACATCTAAACCTAACTGCAGTTGCTAACCTGCCTGCCAAGCGCGGCAACTACTGGCAAAACTTATGGAAGAGGCCTATTTTTTTTTTATGTGTGTTATGCAGTGAGAATTATAGAACAATTTTCTATAGAATATCGGATTATTATATCAATACAATACAATGCGGGGTATACCAGAAGGAGACTTTGTACAAAAGTCGTTTGCTTGGGTACCTCTGTCCTATTCGTGTTTCAACCTTAAAGCAGTTATATTTGCATGGCTATGTTTCGGTTTGAAGGGTAGGATATAGTGTGAATTTACTGGGTACGGAGGAATAACACCTGAGTCCTCAGGAATGGCAACGCATGGGAGGTATCATGGGCGAAACTGTATACTCTGTTATGTCCATGGTATTGCTCATGTCTATAGGTGACGGTTACCACTTTCCATCAGGTGGGTCGTCATCTTGTTTGCCATTCTAAGTTGTATAAAAAAAAAAAACTATTGCAATGAAAACTAATAAAAATCTTTATATAATATTTGAAATCCACATTAAGATAGAAACCACCATTCAGATATTTTCAATTCTGTTACATTTTTTTTTATTGAGATTTTCGGATAACCTTTTTTCATTATTTTTCTAATCAAAACTGCTGGTCCTTTTTACTAATTTTGTCAATATTGCAGCCTTGTTTGTAAACCATAATCGTAGATTATCTGCCCACTGCAAAACAGTTTTATTTATCACTCGACCCTTGCATGATATTTTCATGAATTTTAAAAGAGGCAGGTTCTCTATTTTTTTTTATATTTTTTTTCTGTTATACATTAAATGATCATTTTTAGCAAATTATAAATTTGTTTTACAGCACTTTTTACAGTATACTAGGGTTTACTTTTATATTATTTTCATATTAATTTGCGAAGCAAAATCGACTTGTAAATTCAGGATTACAAAATTAAATTATTTTAAATATATTCACGAATTATTTCGACGCCCATAGGTGTATTTTATTTGCTTTAAAATAAGAATTTGGAGATTTTATTATGCTGCTGAACATAGGCACTTCCCATAGGGGGAGTTTTACCAGTAGTTGCCACTCTTGGCAGGCGGGTTCGTCATCGCAGTTAGGTTTTAGTGATGTTTTAAGAGGGACGCTGCTGTCCATCACTCGCCCTCACTTAGTTGCTTCTTATGACATCCATGGGAAAGGAGGCGGTGGTCCATTTTATGCCGGAATCACGTAGCAATTCAGAGATTGCTAGTCGATAATTTTATCACGGCTGCAGTGACTGTTTATTGCTGAACAAAATTTGTCTGAACAAACTGTATTACCGACGTCCGTATCGGTCTTCCGATACGGACGTCGGACGGATATTGGCGTATTTAAGACTATTATCTAGGCATGGCATTGAGCCAGGGCCCCTAGATAATAATCTTTAAAAACTCTAAAAACTCTTTTCTGTTTCTTCAAAGAATAATACAGATACCAGAGGTAAACAACGTTAAAAAAAGTTAATTACAAAAAGCAAGATAAAAAGGCAATAATGGGCGGCCTTATTGCTAAATAGCGATCTCTTGCAGGCAACTGTAACTATTTTAATAAATCAAATAATAATATTTAATAATAATAAAGTTTATTTATTTTATCTCACAACTTCTTTGAGTACAATGAAACACTTAAAATAATACCATAGATATAACAAAGTTGTGGAAAACTGTGCCTGAACTGAGTATCCGACGAACCCGTAACACAAGTCACCAGGACCCCTCCCTGGTATCAAACAGTTTATGGTAATACATGCAATAAAATAAAAATAATAAGAAATAATAGAGTATTAAGTTAGTAAGTAAAAATTACAATACCTATATATGCGTGGTATTCAGTCAGTAAGTCGGCTTCTCTTATTTAAACATCTAATTACACATGTCTACGCTACGAGACATTTACTTTAGTCCCTTTGTGCTATCTTCACAGTCACCTTACAAATGAATAACAAAGGCATCTGTATTGTTGTATTAAGGTACACCTTTATAAAGACACTGTCAGATCCAGCGGTGCAATATGCTTAAAGAAAAATGGCGATTTCTTAAAGTTCAAGCTTCTATCGACGACTGTATATTTTTATGTTTATCCACCGATTTTTCCGTCAATTGTGGAACTATTTTTAAAATTATGTTTTAGATTTTTAATAATAATAATAATAATGGTCTCAAACCGAACTCGAAGCCCTGGATCGGAAAGTCCGCACAACTATGACCCTCCATAGAATGCATCACCCGAAATCGTCAGTCATGAGGCTGTATATCCCGCGGAAAGCTGGTGGTCGAGGCTTGTTAAGCGTTAAGACCATGCACAACCGCGAGATTGACAGCCTCAGGACATATTTTCTGGAGAAAAGAGACGAGGGTTTGCATAGAGAGGTCATAGAATGTGACAAAGGATTCACCCCTCTTTCTCTGGCTAAAGAGGACTGGCGAAAACCCGAAGTTTTGGGTACCTCTCAGCGGGAGGCCGTATGGAAAGAGAAGGAGTTGCACGGAAGGTTCTTCAAAGCCCTTCACGGGCCGTACGTAAACACGAAGACCTCCGTGCACTGGCTACAGTTCGGTGATCTCTTCGGAGAGACCGAGGGTTTTGTCTGTGCAATACAGGATCAGGTGGTTAAGACGAACAATTACCGAAAGCACATTCTGAAGGATGGCACTGAGGACATCTGTCGAGCATGTCGCCATCCTGGAGAGTCACTCAGACATGTGCTTTCGGGTTGTTCAGCTCTTGCCAACACAGAGTACTTGCACAGGCACAACCAGGTAGCCAAAATACTCCATCAAGAGCTAGCTCTGAAGTACGGCCTCGCGAATGAGAGGTTGCCGTACTATAAGTACGAGCCACAGCCGGTCCTCGAAAGCGACAGCGTCAGGCTCTACTGGGACCGATCCATCATCACGGACTGTTCTTGCGAACAAACCTGATATCGTGGTGATGGACCGGGCACTTTCGAGGGTGTTTTTGGTGGATGTCACCATACCGCATGACGAGAACCTCGTGAAAGCCGAAACCGAGAAGAAGAGAAAATATCTCGACCTGGCTCACGAGGTGACCGAAATGTGGGGGGTGACATCTACCGAAATCATCCCAATCGTTATGTCGGTGAACGGTCTTATCCCAACCAGTCTGGAACAACATCTCAGACGGTTGGGATTCCGAGGCGGCTCACTCCCGGGAAAGATGCAGAAAGCGGTGCTCTTAGATTCTGCCCGCATTGTACGCCGGTTTCTCTCCCTGGGGCCCTGAACCCCGGCCGACTGTGCTTCTGCCGGGGGTTAGTTGCCATCTCCTCTCCTTAAGAGGGGAGATGAGAATTTTGGTAAAATTTAAAAATAATAATAATAAAGCCGTAAAAGCCGAAACCGAGAAAAAGAGAAAATATCTCGACCTGGCTCACGAGGTGACCGAAATGTGGGGTGTGTGAAATCATTCCAATCGTTATGTCGGTGAACGGTCTTATCCCAACCAGACTGGAACCACATCTCAGACGGTTGGGATTTCGAGGCGGCTCACTCCCGGGAAAGATGCAGAAAGCGGTGCTCTTGGATTCTGCCTGCATTGTACGCCGGTTTCTCTTCCTGGGGCCCTGAACCCCGGCCGACTGTGCTTCTGCCGAGGGTTAGTTGCCATCTCCTCTCCTTAAGAGGGGAGATGAGAATTTTTGTAAAGTTTAAAAAAGAATAATAATATTTATTTAATTAGACAACAAAAGGCCCATTTTGTTAGTTATAAATTGAGTGAGTTAACCTAATGTGTGAGAATGGAATAGTAACCCCGCTTGCGCTACCGGTATGCGTTGGCAGGGCACCAGTGAGAGATGATAGGTGGGGATGAAAGTAGGTCAGTTAACGACATTTTCAGATAGGGCAGTCTGGGACATTATACATTAATCATTTAAAACCTTGCGGTGAAAATAGTCTCCGGTTATGTACATGACGAATTCCAGAAACATTAAATTCGATGGTTTCCTGGGAGAATCGCGTGAAGGTCAACCTTACAGGGTATATCGTTAGCAACGGACTTATTAAACCCTATTACTCGCAATAAACCCTAGCATCCGTTGCCCTATTTGCATTATTTGGTCACAATAAGAATAATAGATCTCAAAGGAATATTAAAAAAAAATTGTCTATTTTTTTTTATGGGTGAAAACGATATGGTAACCTCGCCTGCGTTAACGGTATACGCTGGCGGGACACCAATGAAAGATGATAGGTGACGAGGAAAGCAGGTCACTTAGTCCCTCGTGACAAATTGCACTAGAATTAACCACGATGGTTTCCAGGGGGAACCGTGTGAAGGTCGACCTGATAGGGTGTATTGCTAGTAACGGGGCAGTTGGACCCCATTACTAACAATCCCATTCCCCACGGAAGCCGCTAGTTATTGCATTCCGCAATTTATAAAAAAGATTCACCTGTTCATCGTTGTCATTGCCTTACCTTTTTCCATTTATTTGAGGTCAGCGTAGTATGACTTCTTTTTCCACAAATCCCTGGTCATAAAGGAGGAGTGAGCCGAGTTTACTTGGGTGGAAAGGGAATTGGCAGTAATGGCAATTAAAAATCCCATTGCTAACAATATATCTATATATATTGCTAGCAATGGGATTTTTAATTAACTAACAATATATATACAATATTAAAAAAAATTTTTTTTTCGAAAAAACATTACTGGTTTTTGACGAAAATTTATTCAAGATTTCAAAACCCTCTTTAATTTTCTTGTGTGATCAGCGGTTGCTGAGATATTGATGGTTAAAGACAAAAAGATCCTTTTTCATTCAAAGTTCGATATCTCAGCGAGAAGTAGTCGTATAGAACTTTGCAAAAAAGCCAATTAAAGCTGAATGAACATGCCATCCGAACCATATAGTGGTTAAGTTAGAATTTTTTTCCAAGTTCGTAGACCAAAAAAAAGAACCAAAAAAATTTTGAAAAAATTTTCGTTTCGATAATCATTAGGATTGAGCAGAACATGTTGCTTAAAAACTTTTTCATTATATGTTCTCAAAACTAGAAAGTTTGAGCTGTAATCCTTTTTTTTTTAAATTCAAATACGACCATTTTTAAAGGAAATACAGCTACTTGAAAAACCTCAAAAAATTTGGCATTTTATTCTGATCCCTTAATTTTTTACACTAGTGTATATCAATCTAGTATTATTTTTTTAATAATAGACTTTTAACATATTCGTTATTAGACTAGTATATAGATACTGCAAGTAAAATATACAGATACCGTTACATATTACCCACCCCAAAGAGTATACCTATTGTAACTATATTTGAATAAATACTGTTTTTTTCTAATTCAGCACATACTGTTTCTTGTATGTAATATTTTATACAAAAGAATGCCTCCTTTTGTTATTTTCCACTGCGCAGTTTTCCTCACGGTTGATTTCAAATCTTCAGCCTTTATAAAATATTCTTTTGCACTTACAAATTTATATATCGCGCACGCGTGCAGTTTCACGCCATTTTATTATTGTATACGAAATATGTATATGTTATTTGACGTGAAATGGCAAATAAACTGACGGTTTATTATTGCAATTTTGTTCTATACGTATTTTTTTATTTTTTTCTTTTCATTTAAGAGTTTCCTCTTGTCGGTGCAACTAATTCATGCATTCTCTTCCAGCCAACTCTATCCCAGGCTATATCCTTGACCTCCCTACACGACGTGACACCTAGTGTTTCTTTTATCTGTCCCATGTAGTTATTCCTTGTTGTTCTCCTTTCTTTTTTTTATACAACTTAGAATGGCAAACAAGCTGACCGCCCACCTGATGGAAAGTGGTAACCGTCGCCTATAGACATGAGCAGTACCATGGACATAACAGAGTATACTGTTTCGCCCATGATACCCCCCATGCGTTGCCATTCCTGAGGACTCAGGTGTTATTCTTCTGCACCCTGTAAATTCACGCTATATCCCACCCTTCAAACCGAAACACAGCCATGCAAACACAACTGCTTTACGGTAGAAACACGAATGGGACAAAGGTGCCCAAGCAATCGACTTTTGTACAAAGAAATTACTTTAACAGCAGTAAATTTTTGAAGGAAGGTCTGTGTTTTCAATTTATCAAAATTGTCACTCAAAACGTCATACAGTCATATCGAGAGTCACACCAAACTTGAAAATTTTTGTATGCTTTATCTTGATACAGTAAATTTTTTGTTGTAGTAATATTAATGCATTTATTTATGCATGTATATATAAATATATGTATATATTAATACAAATTTTAAATTTTCAAGTTAGATCTTCAAAAACATAACTGGGAAAATCGCATCCAATTCAGTGTAGTAGTCTTCGCGTAATACCGAAACAAACATACAGAGAGACACACAATATATATATATATATATATATATATATGTGTATGTTTATATTAGTCTTAATAAATACGTCAACTAGAATATATTTTATTAATTTTTCTATTTGTAAAATTCACGCATACGAAGTAGCAGGCTAAAGCTAGTTACTATATTTGTATAGTTGTCACGCTTGGCGGGTGGGTTATTAACCGTAGTTAGGCTTAGAGGCTGTTTTCAGAACGCTGCTGCCCGTCCCTCGACTATTAAATTAAAAAGTTATAATATAAAGTAACCGAAACGAGGATATTCGCAAAAGAACCAAAATAACTGACATAGTCCAAAGGATAAGCAAGCTGAAGTGGCAATGGGCTGGTCACATAACTTGAAGAACCGACAACCGATGGGAACAAAGGTTCTTGAGTGGCGACCGCGTACGGGTAAACGCAGTGAAGGACGACCCCCACTAGATGGAGTGACGACTTGAAATGCATTGCAGGGAGTCAGTGGATGCAGGTGGCTCAGGACCGTTCTTTATGGCAGTCTAAGGGTAAGAATGAGGTCCAGCAGTGGACGAATAATGGCTGAAACGATGACGATGATTAATATAAAGTAAATAAAAAAGAACATAATTATAATTGAAAATAATAACTCCACTAGAGGGCACGACCTTTGAAATTCAGATTACAAAAGTGTGGACGTTTCTCGACGTAGTTATATCAGCCAGTGGAGTGGATCCGGCCGGTCCTAACAAGCACTCGGCGTGTCTTATAATAAGGCCCTCGAGGACTTGGACCCTGAGAGGCTCCGACGGAACGTTCACTATGAATGAGGGAGACGTACGTCTCCCTCTTTTCAAACCGGAATATACCAGTAAATAAATTTAAAATTAATGTTAATAAAGATTTTGTTTTGTTTGTAATGTATAAAATAAAATAAAAAAAAAAAAAAACTATATAAGTTTATAATAGTTATTAAAAAAACATTTATTGTCTAAACATTGAAATTTAATACCTTAAGTGAACAATAGATGGCGCTGTCAAAATTTAGACGGCCCTATGACATCGTTTGCTGTGTAAGTTCATACTGTATAATTATGTTAAAGCAAATGCTGTGAATACCTTTAATAGGAATGTTCTTTTTTTTATATACAACTTAGAATGGCAAACAAGCTGACGGCCCACCTGATGGAAAGTGGTAACCGTCGCCTATAGACGTGAGCAGTACCATGGACATAACAGAGTATACTGTTTCGCCCATGATACCCCGCATGCGTTGCCATTCCTGAGGACTCAGGTGTTATTCTTCTGTACCCTGTAAATTCACTGCTATATCCCACCCTTCAAATCGAAACACAGTCATGCAAACACAACTGCTTCACGGTAGAAACACGAATAGGTAAAGGTACCTAAGCAAACGACTTTTGTACAAAGTCTCCCTTCTGGTAATTGTAACAAAATCTTCTGGTCACGCGAAAAAAATCGCCAGTAACGACTAGTATAACATAAAATGCAATATTTTCAATTTAATATTTTTATTTGATTGAAAAATCAAAGTTGAAACGCACAAAGAAAATTATACAAATAAATGATTATTTTGTTATTTTGCTTTTATATCCTGTTTGTAGCAAACGGCCGGTATCTAATTATTGTTTCTACATTTTTCACAAGCTCGATATAAAACAAAAAGAGAACAGATTTCCTACATTTGCAGGAAATTGAATAATTCAGATGATGCACGGATAAAGGAATCCCAATCTTATTCGTATTTGATTTGAATCCAATTTCGGGTAAACGCAGTCGCCGATCGGATTCACTCCGTAGATTAGTTTTCCATTTCCTGCGGCGACTGTGAAATTAAGACTTACGACAACTAACTATCTAAGCGAGAGGCCCGTCTGAAGATTCAGTAAAGCTTTCGATATTTGGTGTATCTCTCGATGAGACTGTATGACGTTTTGAGTGACAATTTTGATATATATTTATTGAAAACACAGATCTTCCTTTAAAAAAATTTAGTGCTGTTAAAATAATTTCTTTGTACAAAAGTCGATTGCTTAGGTACCTCTGTACCATTCGTGTTTCAACCGTGAAGCAGTTGTGTTTGCATGGCTGTGTTTCGGTTTGAAGGGTGGGATATGGCGTGAATTTACTGGGTACAGAGGAATAACATCTGAGTCCTCAGGAATGATAATGCATGGGGGTATCATGGGCGAAACAGTATACTCTGTTATGTTCATGGTACTGCTCGTGTCTATAGGCGACAGTTATCACTTTCCATCAGGTGATCCGTCAGCTTGTTTGTTATTCTAAGTTGCGTAAAAAAAAGTTAGTTGAGGTTTTTTTTAAATAAATAAATAAATTTCAATCGGTTTATAAATAAAAAAGTTATATCAATCTAAAGAATTACATATAAAATGCTATAAAATAACCAATCAGTTAAATTTGCTAAAATTATATGAAGATACGTAATTATTATTTAAGTATATAATACAATATAAGACCGGATTCATGAAGAGTTCCAATGGGAATGATATGCGGGAACTACATAGTTAAAAGCGGACAATGCCGCGCTAAACGGTTAGTATTATGTATATTTTTAAACCTCATTAATATTCTCTGTATAAAAAAGTTAGTGAGACAGAAGAAGACAATTGTAAAGGGAAGAGAGGAACGGAAATTTTCTCCATTTGTAGATCCGTGCGAAGCCGGAGCGGATAGCTAGTTTATAATATTTTTTCAACGAGTATAATGCATACACAACGAGAATTTAAGTGCATTAAGTTAAAATGAACATGGGTTTTATAAAAATAGTTGCATATATTGTAATATTAGTAAGGATTTACATCACAAACATGTATATAAAAATAATAGATGTTCCATGTATTGAATTGACAATTTCTGTGTGTAGCAAGGCGGTCTTATTGCTGACAATAATCCTTTTATGCCGTCTTTAGCAATCGTTGGGTGACGGAGTGGATTACGAAACAGGTGGATATCAAAAACAATGGAAACAGGAAGTGGACACAAATATTGTTATTAAAGGCAATTGTAAGCAATATATTATCATTCGGATAGATAGATAGATAGATACTCTTTATTGTTTCCTCTAAAAGATTACAATAGTAAACTTATTATAAATATAAATAATTACAAGAAATAATCACAATGAGAAAACAATGGGCGACCTTATCGCTAAAAGCGATCTCTTCCAGGCAACCTTTGGATGGAGAGGAGTAATTATAAACAGTTTGATCGGCGGCACGATGATATCATATTATTTCTAAAATATAGAGATGTGATACATGTAATAATGTAAATATCCCTACTTTATATGTTTCGAATTGAAGCACAAATAAAGCCTGTTTAATCATGTTCCATAAAGGCTGTAAAATTATTATTGTAAATATATTATATTATTGTAAAAAAGGCTGGGAAATTATTGAAGTCACTGTGCTTTTGTCGTTTCCGACAATTGTTCCGACTTTATCCGGAAGTCTTCTTCAGGGGAGCGTCGTCACAGCGTCTCGCCTCGCACTCGGCTGTCTTGTATGTATTATACAGGATGTCTTTGCCGATTTCGATGATAACACATTATCGATATAGTCTGGAACCAATACAGAAGAACTAGAACCTTTTCTATTTGCACCGACCTGTATACTTGTATTTTCATGTTTATTTTTTTTACAACACAGGGGACAAACTAGCATGCGGCTCACCTGTCGTATCGGTTCGGAAATACTGCTGCTGGAAATTTATTCCAAAGAATGGTTGTGCGTGGAAGAAAGTGCCTTGAAAAACGCACGGTGGAAGACCGCCACTCGTCCAGATGATTGGGATGAAACTTTAGTATGCGGCGGGTTGTACGGTGGTAAAAATCAGCAGCAGGTATCAATCCGAACAATTCCTCAGAACACTCCCCATGATAAATTCGGTAGAAGATGCACAGAGATGCAACATCTCTGGACAGTTTCAGTGGGTCGAGTCGAACAGTAAGGCGCTGACTATCAATTATAGACCTGGGGGGGAGATTGTTAGTAATGCGGTCTACCAGTCTCATTGCTAGCGATATAAGCTATCAGGTTGACCTCCATGTGGTCCCTACCTTGAAAATATCGTACTGAATTTTTAGTTTATTCATCACAGTGGGCTAACTGACCTGCCTTCTTATTCTCACCTATCATTGCTTATTGGTGCCCTCCCAGCGTTATCGTTAGAGCAAGCGAGGCTGCTATTCCATTATAATCCATAAAAAAAGAATAGCTTTGTAAGGTCCATATTTACGAAATATATTACGAATTCTTTATAATTCGATATGAAAGAAGGTTCTCTACTTATATTTATAATTGATTAAAAAAGTGTACAATGTGAAATATTTTGTGAGCTGTAATAATGAGTGTACAAAATACACAAATAAAGAAATAAATAAATAAAAATATTGTATTTTTTCACTTTTTTTTATACCACGAAGATGGCGAAGCATACAGCCTGTCTGATGGTAAACGGTCACTGTAGCTTATGGACGCCTGCGACACAAGGGGTGTCAAGGGGTGCGCGTTGTCGACTTTGAAGAAATCTGAATAAACCTTTTTGAAAACTCCCATACTGTAGTCTCTAGGAAAATTCTCGGCAAGTATTTACAGATCTTTTGAATAAATTATCATTTAATTCTCGTATTATTGTCTCATCAGAAATCCTTAATTCAGAATATTTAATGATACACCGTATCGCTAACAATTTTCATACGTTCCCTTTGTATCTAGCGTAATAGTCGCAAATTTATCTAATTGTCTAGTTTTCTTACATCTATTGTTTAGTTTTACCAACTAATTCCAGTATTACGGCACAAAGACCTGGCCGGAGAGCGTTGGGACCTCTACCTAACCTTTGTCGTGGCCTTTGGCGGGGAACCTACAGGGTATTAAGTTGACTGGTTTGAAAACAGAGTTGTATGTCTAATTACAAACACTAAGTTGGTATTATTTTGTAAATGCTGTATTAAGATCCAATATTATTTCTTAACATAAAATATTTTTTATTCTACAACCATAAACTAACAATGTAAATTTTATATATGTAAATACTGGTTAATGTAATATTGGAACACATCGATCTGTTTCCGGTCTCTTCCTCCATTAACTTTCATACTGTACACTGTGTATTTCTCATTTTTGTAAAATTAATTAATTAATTAAAACAATTTACGCGCATTTGATTCCAACATGCTGCATATTCAAGTATTAGATGTCTCAAGGTTGACATGTGGATGAAACATCATAATATTTTATTTTACAATTCATTATTTGCTCTGGATTCACAAAAGCATCGTCATCCGTCACCGCTGACCATAGGCTTTCCCCTTGGGGGGTTTTGCCAGTAGTTGCCACATTTGGCAGACGGAATGGCAACTGCAGTTAGACTTTGGAGATGTTTTAAGAGACATTGCTGTCCATTTGTCGCCTTCCCTTAATCGCCTCTTACGATACCCTACGGAAAAGGAAGGGATGGCTTATTCTATGCCGGGACCACACGGCTAATTCACAAAAGCATAATTATAAGAAATATATACTTTAAAATGCTACTAATAATATACCGTCGCCATAAGAAAAATGTATGTAAAAATTCAGTTCATTCTTAGCTGATTTTTCGTATTTTATACATTGGTAGTAGTAAATGGCATTTCGACTCATGTTTTTTGTAGTAGATTTGCCTTGGCCTAGTTTAGGAAAAAAAAAACGGTTTGACACTAAAAAAATAGGCTGTTTAAATATATTTTAAATACACGGCCGCGACTTAAGGCATTGAAAAATTTTTGCAGGTAAACAATACATACCTGCTTCTTTATTGCCGATGTTTCTTTAATTAACTATACTTCCTATGCCTATGTGTTAGGTTGACTGGAAGAGATCTCTTTTAGAGATAAGTTCGCCTTTGCTAACATTGTTATTAACTTATTGTTGTTACTGTATGTTTTAGTGCAATAAAGAATATATATAACATGAAAATATATATATTTTGAATCGATTCACTATTTAGTAAATAGCTATATTAAAATAATGCTACATCAAATGTTTAAGACCAATAGGTGTCTCTAAGTGGTGAGGAGATGGAAGGTAGTGACCCAGAATTATTTGGTACCTACCCTAGGATCCGAGGGAAGCTTCCATTTAATTGCAAAGACATATTTTCAATGACCCATTCGAAAATATCACCGCATATTATGAATGATCTAATTTCCTTGTGAAGAGCCTTTTAGCAAACAAAACGGTACATGGACCTTAATGGAAAATGCATGAATATGTATGGATGCAAATTTTACAACTTTAACAATATTTTTACAAATGATCCCTCTTTGCATTGTCGACATCTGTGTACCGCGGACACGGTGCTGTGTGAGAGACTGTTTGAAATTTCAAATTTATGCAAAATTTCGCTTGTTATTCGCCCCCACAGGAAGTCTCAGTTTTTCGCTCACTTGTAACAACTTGTAGAGGCAAATGACCTAGAGTGGACTAAGTTAAATTAATTCTAGGAAATACAGGGTTGTGTATAACCAAGCGTGACTTTGTTACCAATTCATTAACTTTAAATCTTAATAAATTATTTACTAATAAAGTTACTAGCATCCGAATTTTTTATGTAGGTATAAAGCAAGCGTTATATTGTTCGTATATAGTGTTGAACTAAACCAAAGAATTAATTTCTGAGGAGAATGGCGTAGTTGAACTAAACTAGAGAATTAATATCTGAGGAGAATGGCGTAGTTAAACTAAACTAGAGTATTGATATTATATCTCAAGAGAATGGCGTAGTTAAACTAAACTAGAGTATTGATATTATATCTCAAGAGAATGGCGTAGTTAAACTAAACTGGAGTATTGATATTATATCTCAGAATGGCGTTGTTAAATCAATGAATTAATATCTCAGTAGAATGGCGTAGTTGAACTAAATTAAAGTCAATTTAGAAAAAGTTGTTTTCTAAATTAATCTAAACGAGAATTAAATTTAAGACTACACGTTTATAGACAAAACAAAGAGCCACGAAAATCGTAAAACGTACACCAACGCACTAGGATTTGTTTGTACATATATATTTATATTGAAAAACTATTATAGTTTTTCAAACAACATCAAATGTTGGATAGCAGTTTCTTAAATGTACTACCTCAAATAAAACGATTGTACTATATGACTACCTATACAATGCAATTCTGATTATAGTGAACAACACTCCAAATACGTTATATTTACATGAACTCTCATACAAACACTTCCAAAATCCAATAACACAATTTTATTATAACACAGAGTTTCTTGCCGAGTTTGTATTGGATTTTTTTTAAGAAGTAATATATATTATAAGAATAAGAATAAGAATAATTTATTTGCTCGAAATGTGGTACAAAGGTCTTAAAATGGTAACTGAACTACACATTTCGCCTTATCTAAAGGCATGCAAATTTTGTCTTAGCACATGTTAAGTAAAAGTTTATCAATTATGTATGTCCAAATAATTATTCTAAATACATATTAATTGTTACATTGAATTAATTAATTATGTCAACATTTAAAAATAGTTTAGTAATAGTTAAAAATATTTATACAATGTTGATAGAAATATTAATAACATGAGTATTGGTATATGGGTAGCATAAATAAATATCTAATTACTTTGTTTTTGCGTAGGTTCGTATTATGTCTAGATATTTGGAATGGAGGAATGTCTATATTTAATATATAAAGTGGAAAAGTTTATTTGATTGATTGCTCTAATGATGTGAAGATACTAGTCGAAAAATACTTTTGCATTTATTTGCTCCTTTCTGCAGGATAGATGTAGGATCATAAGATCACAGGTGAAATGGTGGGATAAGGTTAGTTGCTAAAGAATAATTAATAATCGGACTATGTCGGGTATATTACTAAATAATATAATATGTATAAAAGTATATTATACTATATAAATAAAATTTTATAGTTTATATATATATATAATATATATATATATATATAAGCATATGCATATTTATTTCAGTATGTTACTATTTACATCTGTCCTTCATACGTTTTCTTTTTTTACCTTATGGTTAGCTGGTAGAAAATTCCACATGGCATTAAGCTCGCCACTTGTACAAAGTTTTATTGTGCAGTAAAGAATAAATACATATTCTGCGAATAAACGGATGTAAATCAAGTATTACTATAATAACAAAGTTTAGGATTATTGATTATTACGATTCAATAATGCACCTTCAGTTTTCAGTGAATAAGGCCTTATTAATATTATAAATGTGAAAGTGAGTTTGTTCATTTGTTACCTTATAGTGCTTTAACCCTTCTTTGCATGATTCTTTTTATTGGTGAAATAAATCAAGGTGATATATTTCATGTTCAAAATTAAAGGAATGGAAATGGTTAAAAAAATAAATTTGACAGCTATGGTTTTTTTTTCTGCAATGGACATTAAAAAGGTATCCAGACACGATCAACTTAAAGTGAACTTGTTCTTTTATATAATTTTATAGAGATTGCCCTAGCGATAAGACCGCCTTTTGTACCTTTATGTGTATATTTCAATCTGTATTTATGTATTATTTTACTGTATTTCATTTGAATTATTCACTTGTCATTGTATATTTTTATTTATGGTGCAATAAAGAGTTAAATAAATAATAAATAAATAAATAATTTTTGGGCGTTTAATATTATGATGGAAATTTCCACCATTATGCAAAGAAGGGTTAAGCTTAACTATGAAATATGATATACACGTACTATATGGGATGGAGAAGGATGTAGGATATGTTATTTTAGTCAGTAAACATATCCCGGTGGCGTGGACGAAGTCGCCGGTAAAAGCTATCTATCTATCCTATTTAAGAGCTGCGCTCTTGTCAGTGGAGCTCTTGCCACTCACTACGATTTTCAGCGAGTCCCTTCACCTCTTGATACGACACGACACCAACTCCTTCCTTGATCTGCCTAATGTAACTATGTCTCGGTCTCCCTCTCCCCCTCCTTCCTTCTATCTTACCTTCTATTATAATGTTCATAATTTCGCCGTGTCGTATCAAGTGTCCCAACATTTTTCCCCTTCTGTCCTCAATAGTTCTAATAATTTGTCTTTGGTAAAAGCTAGTTTAAAAAAATAACCCTAGGTATAGAATGGAAAAAGGATTTTTTATGATATTTCTATGATACTCGCCACCGTCGCCTATAGACATGAACAGTACCATGGACATTACAAAATACACTATAATACCCATGGTACACTTCATGCGTTGTCATTCCTGAGGACTAAGATGTTATTCCTCTGTACCCTGTAATTTCACTGCACTGTCCCACCCTTCAAATCGAAACATAGCCATGCAAACACAACTGCTTCACGGCAGAAACACGAGTGGAACCATAGATGTAATATGTATAAAGTAGTGGGGAAAAAGGATTGTTAGTAATGGGATCTAATTGACTCATTGTTAGCAATACGGCTTATTAGGTCGACCTCCACACGGTTCCCCTTGGAAACTGTCGTGGTTAATTCTAGTGGAATTCGTCACGATGGGCTAACTGGCCAGTGTATCAAAAGCGCAGGTGGAGTTACCATTCCATTATCACCCATTAAAAAAAATATAAGGTACTATCTAAGATTGGGACACAGGTACCCATTCCGACGACTCGAATGATTGATGACAAAATTTAATTAGAATTAACGACGTTATCGCCTTATATAACTACAAAAAAAAATTTGACGAATTAAGAACATCTTGGGAGTTTTAAGTTGAGTATATTTTTTAAACCACCACTCAGCGTGTGCTGTTTCAAACTTTATAACCACTTGCAGAAGGCATAAAATTACAGAGCGCTCAGCACGATGCAATGGAGTCAGTGCGTAATAAAATTTACCGTCAATTTAAACTTGGCAACCCAGTATCTATAAAGTGATCCGGAGCGAGGTTATAAAGTGTTCATTGCTGCTGCGATACTTTGTCTGTTTGTTACATTTTTATACGATTTCCAAAGCGATTATTTTTATATAATTTGATGAAAAGTTCTGTATAAAGTGAATTACTGATATTGTACAATTATTTTATTTAATTTTTGTTTTTTATACAACATAGAATGGCAAACAAGCTGACGGCCCACCTGATGGAAAGTGGTAACCGTCGCCTATAGACATGAGCAGTATCATGGACATAACAGACTATACAGTTTCGCTCATGATACCCCCCATGCGTTGCCATTCCTGAGGACTCAGGTGTTATTCCTCTGTACCCAGTAAATTCACGCCATATCCTACCCTTCAAACCGAAACATAGCCATGCAAACACTACTGCTTCACGGTTGAAACACGAATGGGACAGAGGTACCCAAGCAATCGACTTTTGTACAAAGTCTCCCTCTGGTAGATTGATCTGATGATTAGAAATCATTTTAAGTTTCATATTGCATCATTGCAACTTCAGTTTGGAAAATTTCTCGTGTAACTAGTAAAATATCATATGTTACGTGAAATCGTATGTCACTCCAGCTAAGTCGATTCATATAGATTGTTACTTAGCGATGCGCGACATTACTAATTCGACTACTAATTATTCGACTGAGCAAATCATTCGCATTATTCGAATTATTTGAAAATTATTCGACTACCTATTTTATTTATCCCACTACTAATGTCAGCTGATTACTAAGTTATTTGTTCATTTAAACTTCAATGCAGCAGTAAAATTCTATGTACATTTGGCGAACTTAACACCGGACGGTGTTCTCTACCAGTCAACCATTGGACAAGCCGAGAAATACGTGGGCGGTGCATTTTTGAATAGGGGAAAATTAAAGCAATACTTGATAATTTTTTATAATATAAACATACACATAATATATTAAATATATATACATACAGAAATAAATACATAAAATATTACTATATAAAAAAAATTTCCTTCAAGGTGTGTTTAAAACTAACTGGCCATCTCTCGCCCTTTCTTACTCGCTCCTAACGAGACTCACGGGAAAGGAAGGGATGGCCTATTCTATGCCGAGACTGCACGGTATTCAAATAATAATTTCTTTAAATAACAATGAATTGAATGTAGCAACAATTTCCATGACTTCTGCAACTACGGCAAAGTGATTTATGTTGGTGCACCGCACGGCACCAGGCACCGCGCCCGTCACGCGACGCTCGTCGCCGCCAAATGTGTTTATCCTGCCCGCCTAGTCGCTTCGTGCTGCCAGTAATCGTAATTTTCAATCGCCTTCAAACAGGAGTCACGCCTACAACTGTAACTTCAGTAACACAGCCGTAGTACATACTGGCTGAACTTCTAGTAGGTACTTTTTTTATGCAACTTAGAATGGCAAACAAGCTACCGGCCCACCTGATGAAAAGTAGTAATCGTCGCATAACAGAGTATACTGTTTCGCCCATGATGCAACGCATGCGTTGCCATTCCTGAGAACTCAGGTGTTATTCCTCTGTACCCTGTAAATTCACGCCATATCCCACCCTTCAAATTGAAACACAGTCATGCAAACACAATTGTTACACGGTTGAAACACGAATGGGACAGAGGTACCCAGGCAATCGACTTTTGTACAAAGTCTCCCTCTGGTGTAAAATCTCTATAGGACCAGTTTGAAGATATATATATTTTTTTTTATTTATTTATTATTGTATTCCATAATGTAATTAATATAATTAGTAGATAACATTTAAATTATGGACCCTGTTGGGCACAGCGAGTACGAGAGAGGAGGACAACACTTTTTTTCACTTTAGAAATAGTCTAAGGATCTGTTACAATATTATCCAGTCATTGAAATTGTATCACGATAGGTACGTATTTTCTTATTATTATTCATTATTTAATTATTAAAATTAATTATTTAATTTTATATATGTATATAGATTTATTATTTAAGTATCGGTGTGTATCTATTCATATCGTAATTGTTATTAGTATTATATAGTTATTTAATATATCCTTTCGGATAAAAAAAAATCCGAATCGATTTATAACTGACCAAGTTATAAATTAAAAAATATGAAGTAACAAACATAAAAAAAGTATATAACTCATTGAAAACATGTCACCGCGAAGCACCTTTGGATTGCCGGGATGTCAGGTGGAAATTTGCCATCAATAAACGTAAAATGCGATAATAAAATATTTCCGCAGGCTCCATTTTTACAGCCCTACCGATCTCCATAGGTTTTTATTGGGAGCACTGTACGTCCCGAAATCTGGATCTTATAAATAACATATAAATGTTTCTCGGGAACCATCATAAAATATTTCATGTTGCGTACCAGTAGTCCATTTTCCTTCAAGGTATATTTTTTATTAGCAAATATCTGTATTGCTCTGTATGGGATGGGCTTTTTATAGGGGTCTTAAGAAATATAGCTTTTGCATTGATACT
This sequence comes from Galleria mellonella, assembly GCF_026898425.1. Taxonomy (NCBI): domain Eukaryota; kingdom Metazoa; phylum Arthropoda; class Insecta; order Lepidoptera; family Pyralidae; genus Galleria; species Galleria mellonella. The sequence goes on along the minus strand of NW_026442100.1, from coordinate 5,007,545 downwards.
GAATAACCTTATGGCGTGAATTCGTCATATAAGCTGATGGGTTGTAGGGTCGGACAACGTCTAAACACGGTCCGCGGATTTTTTTTTACAACACAGGGGGCAAACTAGCATGCGGCTCACGTGATGGTAAGTGACTACCGCCGCCCATGATTACCCTCAACACCAGCGGCATTGCAGGTGTGCTGCCGGCCGGGAGGGATAGTATGGGAGGGACTTGGAGCCGGTGTGATTCCGGTATAAAATCAATTGGCCATTCCACCCAATGGATAGCTAGTCCATCGTAATGAATACACCAGGAATTCAGCACGATGGTTTCCAGGGGGGACCATGTGGAGGTGAACGTAACAGAGTGTATTGCTAGCAATGGGGCTGGAAGTCCGCATTACTAGCAATCCCTTCCCCACCTTTTTGAAGGGTTATGTGGAAGTCTAGGAGCAGACACCTTTGGCTTGATGTTTGGCGTGGATTGGGACCCCATCTTTTCTCTTGCGGAAAATATATATTCATGGGTATTCTAATGTGATATTCATTTAAAAGAGACAGAGGGCGCTTTCTGATGAAACAATGCTATGTTACGACGTAACAGTTACCCTTTCAGTGGCAATAGCAAATGGAAAAATGATTGATTTCGAAATTTCCAAAACCGCAAAATCTATAAATATACCATTACTTGCGCAAACCGCGAAGATTTCTCGTGTGACGTAGGCATTTATTAAGAAAGAGCTTTTTAGAAATACCGAGAATTATGGAATTAGAACGAAATTAGCGTATGTAAAGCCGAGTTGCCTACCTCTTTTATTAATAATTTCTCCTGCCCCATGAATCGTATATTTGACATGTAAAAGCATCTAATCTCATTCAAATCCAGTGAATCCGTTATTTATTCAGTTCATAAGTCGGCCTTCATGGAGTATATTTTGAGAGTTTGTGATGTTTGTAATCTTACACGAGTTATTCAGTATATTTATCAATGCCTACGACTTCTCGTCTCGTATATTGTGATCCATAATACTTATTAGCTTTATGCTGCTTCTCATTATTATTTAATTATTCATATTACATCAGTCTTTAAATGTCCACTATTGAACATAGGTCTCTCCCATAAGAGGGGGTTTTCTAGTAGTTTTTTTTTTATGGGTGAAAGTGGTATGGTAACCTCGCCTGCGCTAACGGGATACGCTGGCGGAGCCAATTAACCATGATAGTTTCCAGGGGGAATCGCGAGGAGGTCGACCTGGTTGGGTATATTGCTAGCAATGGGATTCTCAGTCTCCATTACTAACAATCCCTTTCCCCCCGGTTTTCCAGTAGTTGCCACGCTTGGCAGACAGATTGGCAAAAGCTTTTTTTTTGTGGACTTTGATAATGTTTTAAGAGGAACGCTGCTACCTATTTCTTGACCATTAAGTTTTCTTAGTTGCCTCTTACGATCCCCATGGAAAAGCAAGAGGTGGCCTATTCTATGCCGGGACCACACGGTCACGGCCAGGTCCCTTAGTTGGTAATAATAATAAATAAATAAATAAATCATTGTAGAATCGACTTGATACTCATTGACTGATATAGAAACACGTGCAAATCTATAGGATCAGTTTATTTTTGAGAGAAAAACACTTCTATCCGATTACTTCTTGTCTATACACACTTTATGTATGTCTTTTAGCTTTTAGCGATAAGACCGTCTATTGTTTCCTTAGCGTGATGTTTTTCTTGTAATTTTTCTAAGCATACTACAGTAATCTTTTAGTGGGAACAATGAGGAGTATCATTCTATATTTGTTTGAAGGGAACATAGAAGAATCATTTATCAGCTAAATCAGTGTAGAAACATTAAATTAATTCAATATTGGCAAATAATTTCATTGCATAAAATGGGGGAAACAAAATTAATTGTAAACGTGTTAAGTCCATACAAAAAATCTACTTTAATTAAGGCAAAACTAGTTATTTTATTTATTTATTAAAAAACAAAGCTGTTTAACCTGATGTTAATAAAATTGCCATGGGATTAATCTAAAAGTGTATCTTTTTAAATAAAGAAAGAATTTTCCAAATCGGTTTATAAATGATGGAACGATGAGGTGACAAAGTAAAAAAAATATTGCCCAATTGAGTACCTTCTTTTTTGAAGTCGGTTATAAAAAAGAGTGTTATAAAATACTTACTTTTTTACAGTCACGGTATTAGCTTAGCTTATGTCAAGGATACCACGTATGAGGCCTATAAAATCAAATACAGCTAAATCCAAGTCTGTCAAATGTTTAGTAAACTACAAAAACTAATATTTTGTCAATAATACTCATTCACGAGAGGGAGATTTTGTACAAAAGTCGATTGCTTGGGTACCTCTGTCCCATTCATGTTTCAACCGTGAAACAGTTGTGTTTGCATGGCTGTGTTTCGGTTTGAAGGGTGGGATATGGCGTGAATTTACTGGGTACAGAGGAATAACATCAGAGTCCTCAGGAATGGCAACACATGGGGGGTACCATGGACGAAACAATATACTCTGTTATGCCCATGGTACAGCTCATGTCTATAGGCGACGGTTACCACTTTCCATCAGGTGGGCCGTCAGCTTGTGTGCCATTCTAAGTTGTATAAAAAAAATATGGAACGATATTCTATATTTTGAACTAGATTAAAGAAAATTAGATTATAAATAATAAATTGAATTTTAAATAACAATAATAATACTTTTAATTAAGAGAAATATTTGAGTACAGAGTGAAAATGAAATCGATTTTATGGCGTTAAACTACCTTTGATTTTACAGGCCTCAAATACTATCCTTTATCTACGCTACAGATAATATAACACTGTACTATCTATGCACAGAATGCTCAAGTTACTCTTCATTCTATTGTTACGCCTTTGTACTCGGTAATTTCAGTGACGCATCACTTATCGTTAACTATTTAGGTGATATCAGGTATTGAAAACATAATAATATATACTTAGATTATATACGAGTAGATAGAGCATCGAGCCTCAAAAACGGGCCAATTCTTTGTCAGCTAATTGTCAAATTAGCTGACTCGTTTTTTTTATCAATGTTCCATATAATTACGCATAAAATGTATCTCGATGTATTATATTATTTAATAGATAAAATGAGTGTTTACGCATTAAAAAGATGGAGAAATTACAAGACAAAATAAATATAGATGTTATAAAGGAATCACTCATAGCTATTTGTCACGCGAAATTGTATGAAAAAGTTAATTCGTTTTTCTCTAAACATTTCTATGGAGGTACACTATCTATATAATCAAAGAATATATATTTAGAATCCCTTTTTTTTCTTTCATAATTATAATATCCCATTGTAATTGATTTTTTTTTTATAAAATGATAACATATATAAGCGGGGGGAAAAGGGATTGTTAGTAATGGAGACTAAGAATCCCATTGCTAGCAATATATCCAACCAGGTCGACCTCTTTGTGGTTCCCCCTGGAAACTATCATGATTAATTCCTGGTGAATTAATCATGATGGGCTAACTGGCCTGTTTTCATCCTCATCGATCACCGTTCACTGGTGCCCCGCTAGCGTATCCCGTTAGCGTAGGCGGGGTTACCTCTCCATTTTCATCCAATATATAACATATATTAGGCGTACACAAACATGGCGGCCGTATGTCATTTTATATTGTTCTCGTATAATACTTGTGATAGCAAACTGACAAATCAATCCAACAATACCTTCAATTAAAATCCATTCAACCCTCTGAATGAGATAACGGAATAATGAGTAAACAATCATACGTACCCACACGAGTCCCACTTTTTCGGTCGTGTAAAAATAGAATTTATGTACCGCCTCACGCTCGCAGGATACCTCGCCACATTTTCTAGACACGTAGAGCATTCATTTTTAACCTAATTCGAAAAGGATGAGATGGATAGGTACCCTTCACTGGGGGGAAAGGGATTGTTAGTAATGGGGTCAAATAGCTCCATTACTAGCAATATACCCTGTCAAGTCGACCTTCACGTTGTTTCCCCTGGAAACCATCGTGGCTAATTCCAGTTGAATTTGTCAGTATGGGCTAACTGACCTGTTTTATCGTCACCTATCATCCTTCACTGGTGCTCCGCCGGTGTATACCGATAGCGCGGGTGGGGTTACCATTCCATTATCACCCATAAAAAGGTACCCTTCATTGTTTCATCCAAAAGATTACAGCAGTAAACTGAGCAGGAATAAAAACGGGTATATATTGCATAGGGTGGCTCAGGACCGTTCCTTATGGCAGTCTATGGGGGAGGGCTATATTCAGCAGTGGACAGATGATGGCTGAGATGATGATGATGATGATGAAATATTGCGATGAGACATTGATCAATCGTGAACGTATCAATAAACGACGAGACGTTTTGGAGATACCCTACATTTTAAATATTGCATGTTTCCCTTATCATACGTACTTTAATACACAGCAAACGAAAAAAAAAAAAAAAAATAAAGAAAAATAGCAATTTTAATTGTATTCAAAATTAAAATGGCTTCATTTTGACATTGGAATATATCAGATCTGTTACAAAAAGAATCGTGGAAATAGGTAAAAAATTGGCAGCGAAATCGCATAGAATATCAGAGAATTTTCATATTCTAAGACATTCTTCGTTTGTGAGACGTTTAAAAACAAACTAAAATATATTAACTATCATGATCATAGCCCTTCTCTTATTGGGAGGTTAAGTCAGTAGTTGCCACGCTTGGCAGGCAGGTTGGCGAATGCAGTTATGCTTTCGATAATTAATTCTTAATATCATACGAGAAAAGGACACTTCATACAAAAACGTCACGCTCCGTGATTGTCACAACTACAGATACAAATAACGTCTGTACGTATGACAATGTGTGCGTGTGTAGTTAGGGATAGCGCGGGAAAAGCCCGCTCTTCGATGTATTGTATAATGTCGATTGAAGAGTGACGTTGTCCTGTTCATACTTCGTAAATATTGCATCCTCTATTCATCTCTGACATCGGCGTCTAATGAGGCGTAGACTAGAGACATCCATTAAAATGTGATAGCTGACACTTGTTTGAGAGGATGTGAGGTCAAAACGTAGTAGCGAAAGGGAAAGGGATTGTTAGCAAAGGAGTTCGACATTGCTAGCAATATGCCCTATCAGGTCGACCTCCACGTGGTTCCCCCTGGAAACCATCGTGAACAATTCTTGTTGAATTCGTCACAATAGGCTAACTGACCTGCTTCATCCTCATTTATCAACCCTCACTGGTGCCCCGCCGGTGTACACCAATAGCGCGGGTGGGGTTACTATTCCATTATCACCCATTAAAAAAAAACGTAGTGGGCGGCAAGTAGTGTACATATTGTAATATAGTATACTTATACTGCGCTAATATATCATATTTTACATTGAAACTGCTTGCGAGGTGATTTTTTTTATACAACTTACAATGGTAAACAAGCTGACGGCCCACCTGATGGATAGTGATAACCGTCGTCTATAGACATGAGTGGTACCATGGATATAACAGAATATATTGTTTCGCCCATGATACTCCCTGTGCGTTGCCATTTTCTAGGACTCGGGCGTTATTCCTCTGTACCTTGTAAATTCACTGCTATATCCCAAACACAGCCGTGCAAACACAACTGATTCACGGTAGAAACACGAATGGGACTGAGGTGCCCAAGCAAACGACTTTTGTACAAAGTCTCCCTCTGGCAAAATTGACATTAAAATTTATTAGTGCCAGAAACATTATTAAGACAAAACTACATATGTAGATGACATATTTACATATTTACACACGTGTTTGTCAAGCCTATCTCTTATTGAGATAGGCAGAAACAATGAAACGCCAAATGTTTCGATTCAATCAAGCTTCTTTCGCTTCCTTTATATTCTTTAATCTATTCATACACGCTCACTGGCTACGGGTATTTTTAATTTGGTCCTTCTTCAACACGTCGCCTATTTGGTCATCATATATTCGCCTAGGGCGGCCTCTATCGACATCTCCATCCATTCGTGCTCGATAAATCTCTTTCGTAATTCTTTCATCTAGCCTTTCAAAATGGTTAAACCATTATATTTATTTTTTATACCACAAAGATAGCAAACAAGCATACAGCCCATCTGATGGTAAACGGTTACTGTAGCTTATGAACGTATGTGTCACAAGTCAATATTTTTAGTATTTTGGGCTTGTTAGTAATGGGGTCTAATCAAGCCATTACTAGTAATACATCCTATCAGGTCGAGCTCCACGCGGTTCCCCCTGGAAACCGTCGTGGTTAATTCTAGTGGAATTCGTCACGATGGGCTAATTGACCTGCCTTTTTTATTTTCACTAGTTAACACACACACGCACGCACGCGCGCACGCACGCCCGCACGCACGCACGCACACACGCACACACGCAGGCACGCCCGCCCGCCCGCACGCACGCATGCACGCACGCACACACACACACACACACACACACACACACACACACACACAGATATATATATATATATATATATATCAGTATATAATGTTCGTCAGATAATAAGATACCTACCTAGATGGATATTAATATCAAAGTTAGTATTTACAAGGAATATTAACACTGTATAGTATGTGTGTAGACTGTAGGTACGAGTATATGTATAATAGAGCATTCCTAGTTATTTATAGGTACCTATTATTGAAATTATATTGGGCACAGACTTATTATCCTCTCATCTTAGATAAACTAGTCTAACGAAGTAATTATGAACTTCGTATCCTATATCCGTTACTTCGCTCGCGTCATTGATTTAATGTTACTAATGTAATTAAATATATTTATTTTCTTTTTTGTATTGTCATGTATATATAGCCTGCCCCCTGGAAACCGTCGTGGTTAATTCTAGTGAAATTCTTCACGATGGGCTAACTGACTGAGAAGTAACCAGGGGGAACCACGTAAAGGTCGCCCTGATTAGTAATATTGCTAGCAACGGGGCTGTTAGACCCCATCGCTAACAATCCCTTTCCCCCCTCTTAAATGCATTGCAGGGAGTCAGCGGATGCAGATGGCTCTAGACCGTTCCTTATGACAGTCTATGGGCGTATGTCCAGCAGTGGACAGATAACGGCTGAAATGATGATAATGATGAAGACGATGTAATGCAAATAAATTATCTATCTATCTATCTATTAGTTCAAATGTACAGTTTCTGTGACGTGTACACTGATTTGTTATACCTCCTGTTTCTTTAACCATTCTTCGATTCGTCCATGACCTTCAGAATATACCTGTAACAAAAAAAAAAGACTCATTAAATATGTCTCCATCGGTAATACAAACATCACACAGGCCTTTGTACGCTAATACCAGCGGCCGAACGTAAAAACGCTGTAAATATTTATAGAAGGAACATAAACCCGACATTAAATCTACGTTCTTTTTAACTCACTTTTAAAATGGCCAGGTTCCTTTATTCGACTGTATTTATTTCATGTATTTACGTTGTGTTATATTTATTATTTAAATTTATGTATTTTGTTAAATGTTGATGATGATGACCTTATCACTACATAGTACAAAACAAAGTCACTCTCGCTGTCTGTCCGTCCCTATGTATGCTTAAATCTTTAAAACTACGCAACGGATTTTGAAGCGGGATTTTTTAATAGATAGAGTGATTCAAGAGGAAGGTTTATATGTATAATACATGCATAAGATTGTAGAGAAATACTAATAAATTTAGAGGTTTCTAATGTGATGTCGTAAATAAATACATTTTGCGCTTCCTTTGCAAACGCTAACGGAACCCCACGAGATAAATCAAAATAATGTACTACAGTATTGTACACCTTAAAAAATGTCCGCGATGGTATACATCTATTTCTTAAGGATAACCCACTTTAACCACTTTTTATCCTTTACATTGTACGGGAAAAAATGGCTTATTTTCGAAGTGATTGTAAGCAATACAGCATTAATTTTTATCTAATTAAATATCTTAAACACATTGTCCATTTAATATAGATCAACATGGCCCTTTACAGCATGTAATTTAAATGAATATTTCCGAAGATATTACAGATTGAAAATGCAGGGACAAAGTGGTGCGGCGGTACCGGCCCGGCCGGCTTAGCGTGCCTATATATCGTAATAGCGCGTCGAGGGCCGCACTTCACCCTATAACACTTTATCACGTTTGTATTGTCTAATGACAAAAAAGCTGTAAACGTTATTTATAAGGACATTCTGTAGTAGATATATTTAGTATCAGCATTGCACCCGTGCGAAACCGGGGCGGGTCGCTAGTTATTTATATTTTAATGTTGATCCCCTTACGGGAGAAGCTTATACTCAGCAGTGAATAGTTAACGGCTGATATGATGATGGGCATGGGGGTTGTTCAAAAAAAGGGGTAAAGAGGTTTCTTTAGGGTCTGCAACGCGCGTGTAATACCCCTGATATTGCAGACATTCATAGGCTACGGTAACCGCTTACCATCAGGTAGGTCATATGCTTGTTTGTTACCTCAATGGTAAAAAATTAAAATAAAAAAGTTACAATCACTAGATACAATGGGCCCCACACTAGGCGAACCTGTATCATGGGCACCCGACAAAGATTTACAATTCACAATCTGTTATAATAAAAAAGTAATATGTTAATAGAAAAGAAAAGAAAGGTTTCAGAGAAATTTTCTCTAGTGTTTTTTCTTTCTTCCAGGCTGTGAAATAAACTCCCTTCCGAGGTTTTCCGTATAGACACATACAGTGTGGGGTTCTTCAAAAAGTATGTATTAAGGCTTCTTCAGGGTCCGAAACACGCACGTGGCACTCCTAGTGTTCGCAGAGTATCGTGTAGATTGTTTTTATGCCACAAGGCGAAAAATATGCGCATCCCTGGTGCGCAGAGTACGTGGCGTGCATTTACAGGGTACAGAGGAATAACACCTGAGTCCTCAGGAACGGCAACGCATGGGGGGTATCATGGGCGAAACAGTATGTGTGTGTACTGTAATGTCCATGGTACTGCTCATGTCTATAGGCGACGGTTACCATTTTCCATCAGGTGGGCCATCAGCTTGTTAGCCATTCTACGTTGTATAAAAAAAAAAAAAAAAAAAAACGTGCCAGCGCCAACAGCATCCTGAGTATGATGGCAGGCAGGCTGCACTGTGTGTACGTTAATCGCTGCTGCGCAATTTCCAATGGAATTGTACAGCGGTGATTATCTGTATATTATTTAATATATTATGTGTGTGTATGTATAGTGTATGTAAATTTACTAACATTAGTTTTAAGAATATTGTTACTAATAAATATTTAATGGACCAAAAAAATCACAAATATTTATTTTTTAATTTCTAAAAAAATCACATCTCTTCTCTCCCTCTTAAGGAAAGGAGATGGCAAACTAACTCCCGGCAGAAGTACAGTCGGCCGGGAACCAGGGAGAGAAACCGGCGTACAATGCGGGCAGAATCTCTATTATTATTATTATAGACCACAATGTCTGTTTATAATCAGACGGGCTGTATACTTTTTTACCACTTTTGTAGTAAAAAAAAACATAAATAAAAAAAAACAAAAAAATAAATAAATAAAAAAACAAACATAAATAAAAAAAAAATCTCACACTAACACTAAGTACCCTTCACTATTGATTTTATTTTCACCGTGTATTGTTTTTATCAAAACTCACCCGAGCAAACTTGATAGCCATTAATTTTTTTTTATACAACTTATAATGGCAAACAAGGTGACGGCCCATCCGATGGAAAGTGGTAACCGTCGCCTATAGACATGAGCACTACCATGGACATAACAGAGTATACTGTTTCGCCCATGATACCACCAATGCGTTGCTATTCCTGAGGACTCAGGTGTTATTCCTCTGTACCCTGTAAATTCACGCCATATCCCACCCTTTAAACCGAAATACATCCATACAAACACAACTGCTTTACGGTTGAAACACGAATGGGACAGAAGTACCGAAGCAAACGACTTTTGTACAATGTCTCCCTCTGATAAATGACGTCATAAACGTGTTATGTAAACATTAATCATAATTCACATTTAAAATACGCATTAGGCGGCTTCTCGTCACCACGAATCGGAAACGGTAACGATCGCCTCAATTTGTTTACACACTCGTCATACACACGTGACCTTTATACAGGGTGATATTTTATACTCGTTGGTTTTTTAATTAGATTTTATTAAGGAATTTCGCGACTGACTCTTGGCCACAACAGAATGTCAGTGTTTTGCTCTTTTGAGGGCAAAACAATAAACTGAGTTGTGATACTATGGCATACGCATGAAAGAAGGAAATTGTTTTTTTATATATTTTGGTTTCTTTTTGTTGCTTTTTTTTGTTTTTACTGTATATTAGGTGTATGTTTGTATTGTAATTTGTGTGCTGTAAGTAATGAAAATAAATTACCTATCTATCTATCTAGAATTATTTTGTTTAATTAAATGTGCATGAACAAATGGCAGGCGGAAATTGGTGATCATGATTAATCATAAAAAAATGATAATTTTAAAATGCTTGTAGTTAAGTCTATTTGAATAAAGTAGTACTGTCTGGGATAAAAGTAGACAATGGCCTTCTTCATTTTATACAAAATGTGTAAACCAAATTTTTTTAACCAAGTTTTTTTAATGGACCATCATGGAATATTGCCTTTATCTTCACTAACAGAATGTGTCTGCGAGACACTATTGAGGGATGATAGGTGAGACTGAAAGCACGGTGGTTTTCAGGGGAACCGCATGGAGGTCAACCTGAGAGGGTATATTGCTAGCAATAAGATTGCTAGAGCTAGTGGCATCAAGAAGGAATAAATAAACTCACATTCACATTTATAATATTAGTAATTATTGAGGGGGGAGGGAAGGGATTATTAGTAATGCCTACTAGTCGCATTGCAAACAACTTCTTGGAAACCATCGCGCTGAATCCCAGAATTTGTGTCTTTCTTCTTTCTTATCACACATTAAAAAAAAAATAAGGATAGCTTCTCGTATTTGTACATTTTTTGTATTACGTATGTAACTGTATAATTAAAATGCTGTGAATACCTTTAATAGGCATGTTCATTAATATTGTATTGTATTTAATGCTTGTTATATGTGTTATAATGCAATATGCTGTTGGTGTTCATTTAAATAAATAAATAAATAAACAAACAAATAATTTTGATTGCACCCTGTATATATATGGTACGGAACCAATTATTGAAAGTTTCGTTTAACGCGCGTGTCTACATTACTTGATGTCACAATAACGAATTAAAGTTAATTGTTCTTGCTTTAATGAACATTAATTTTGCGTGTATATTCCATCTTCGCCGCTTCGCTGCCACCGCTACTTCCGCCCCCACCCCCGCCTGCACCGACGCCTTTGCGAACTGCAGCCCGCAGTACGAGATGAGATATTGTTATGCGAAGCGGGAGAAGACAGAATATTTCTAGCCCTACTTGAGCAAGGACTTGAAATTCTGGCACCAATTCAGGGGGCCTACCATGAAATATTTTTCGAAATTTCGGGGACGAACGAAACAGAAATTAGATGTTAAAATTACATAATAAATGCTGTTTAAAATTAATAAAAATGTTAAAAAATCATTACTCTGAACTATTAGGATAGGATTTATGATGAACAAAATGTTAAGCTCCATTTACTGAGTCGATTTCGGTGTGAACAAACACGAAGTTGAGCCTGAAAATTCGAAATTTCATTTCGTGGTAGACCACCTGGTCTAAAGTATTTGGAACCAGCTTTGTCTGGGGTGTAATTCCAGAAAGAAAAAAGTAAGGTTACTTGTTTTGTACCAAAAACAGGTTGAAGAGAATACTCGCAGCCAATGTCTCACAGACCAATCGGTCTTACCTCTTTCTTGATCAAAAAGATGGAAAAGGTATTAGATTAGCACAGAAAAACCTCTGTCCTCAGCAAATTTCCGTTGCACAGGAATCAACTCGCCCACTGCAAAGGACAATCAAGTGAAACCGCCTTGCTTGAAATCACCGACGCGGTCGAAATAACCCTTGAGGATAAGCAAACAGCGCTATATGCTTTCCTTGACATTGAGGGCGCATTTGAAAATACCCTTTCTGACTCTATTATACAGTGTCTCTCCAGAAAAGGGATCAATGAAACAACCATCCAGTGGATAAAAGCAATGATCTCCAACCGTATTATAAAAGGGCGTGAGGGGTTGTTAGTAATGCGGACTACCAATCTCATAGCTAGCAATATGCCTTAACAGGTCGATCTCCACGTGGTCCCCCTGGAAACCATCGTGCTGAATTCCAGGTGTTATTATCACGATGGGCTAACTGACCTGCTCTTTCATCTTCACATATCATCCCGTCACTGGTGCCCCGCCGGTGTATACCCATAGCGCAGGCAGGGTTACCATTCCATTATCATCCATTAAAAAAAACCGTATTATAAAAACAAATGAAGTTTAGCTACTAGAAGATGCTTACAATGAGGCGTTTCTGTGGCTTCTAACAGTAGATTAATTCTTGCAACGAATTTGAACTGATGACCACGTCGAAGTACAGGATTTTGCGGATGACCTTGTATTTAAGGTCAAAGGTTTCTGTGAAGTTACACCGCTAGTATTGCAGGCGTCCATAGGCTACAGTGACTGTTTACCAAACTGTGTTGCCAATGATGAGTTATGGAACCGAAACATGAAGTTATGAGGTAACAAATATAAAAAAAAAAAAATATTAAGCCGAATTAGGAACCCCCAAATTTAAAGTTGCTCGAAAAACATTTCATATAAATTCGACAACAAGGAGCCAAACTGCTGCAATTAAGTAAAACCTAGTCTATGATTTATTAAAGGCTTATAACTTCGGCCTGGCTGTTAAGTAACAGGCGATAAATAATAAATAAAGCACAAAGAAGGTAAGTTGCGAGGTGAAGTTTCCACTGTAGTTCTATTACGAACAGAAAGTTAATGATTCTGAAGACTTCGAGTTCGGGGGGAAGTCCAACAGCAGAATTCATCGTCATCCTTATATCAGCGTCTAACTGGCTACTGCTAAACGTAAGCCCCCTTGGGTGGGGGGTTGTCAATAGTTGCCACGCTTGGCAGGCGGATTGGCAACCGCAGTTAGGTTTTTGGAGATGTTTAAATGCTGTCTAATTCTCGCCCTCTCTTAGTCGCCACTTACGACATCCATGGGAAAGGGAGGGGTGGCCTATTCTATACCGGGACCACATGGGACAACGGCAGCATATATTTGTTAGCAATATACCCTATCAGGTTGACCTCCACGCGGTTCCCCTTGGAAATTGTCGTGGTTAATTTTTATTGAATTCGTCACGATGGGCCTACTGACCTGCTTTCATCTTCACCAATCATCTCTCACTGGTGTCCTGTCAGCGTATATCGGGGTGGCTAACTCCGTTTGCGTTTGCATTTCATTTTTATCATCATCATCATTATTTCCTTATCCTAATTATTTATGGGTTCCCCCGGAAAGGGATTGTTAGTAATGGAGACTAGGAATCCCATTGCAATATACCCAACCAGGTCGACCTCCTCACGGTTCCCTCTGGGAACTATCATGGTTAATTCCTTTTGAATTCATCATGATAGTTCTCAGAGAGAACTGCGAGGAGGTCGATCTGGCCTGTTCTCATTCTCATCGATCACCCTTCACTGGTGCTCCGCCAGTGTATCCCGTTAGCGCAGGCAGGGTTACCATACCATTTTCACGCATAAAAAAAAATGGGTCGACGTAATATATGCTTTTCTCTTCTATTCTTCTCTATTCGCAGTCACTTCGGCACTCACTCCCATTCTAGCTATATCATCATTCACACAGGCCATCCATGTCTTTTTAGGTCTCCTAGAGACCTTATAGCCATTCTATTTGTCGAGCCAAAACATAAAAAGCCAACAAAAACCTAATTTAATATTTGTAAATTATACTAAAACAATTTTTTTTATATTATTTAGAATGGCAAACAAGCTGACGGCCCACCTGATGGAAAGTGGTAATCATCGCCTATAGACATGAGCAGGATCATGGACATAACAGAGTAAACTATTTCGCCCATGATACCCCCCATGCGTTGCCATTCCAGAGGACTCAGGTGTTATTCCTCTGTACCCAGTAAATTCACGCCATATCCCACAAACCGAAACACAGCCATGCAAACACAACTGCTTTACGGTTGAAACACGAATGGGACAGAGGTACCCAAGCAATCGATTTTGTACAAAGTCTCCCTCTGGTAATTTACTTGAGTTCTGAATAAAAAAGTATTCAAAGTTGATCAAAAATCCGTAAACAAACTACGTGATCAGTTATGACAGTCTGACCCACGCACACAGCAAACTGTTTGTATAGGTTGCAGATTTAATAGTACGAGAGATCATTCTTATGCATTACGTATAAAACAATATAAAGAGCAAACACGCAGACCCGACACAACCATTTTTATAGTTCAGTATACGAAATATTACTATCAAATTTGTTGTGGGATATTAATAGATCACCAGAGGGAGACTTTGTACAAAAGTCGATTGCTTTGGTACCTCTGTCCTATTCGTGTTTCAACTGTAAAGCAGTTGTGTTTGCATGACTGTGTTTCGGTTTGAAGGATGGGATATGGCGTGAATTTACTGGGTACAGAGCAATAACACCTGAGTCCTCAGGAATGGCAACGCATGGGAGTTATCATGGGCGAAACAGTATACTCTGTTATGTCCATGGTACTGCTCATGTCTATAGGCGACAGTTACCACTTTCCATCAGGTGAGCCGTCACCTTGTTTGCCATTCTAAGTTGTATAAAACAAAAACAGATAAAAATATATTAAAAGCCAATATATATATATATTTTTAATGGATGACATGGAATGGCCTATCGGTATATAAAGGCAGGGTACCAGTTAGCCCATCATGACAAATTATGAATGAATCAATGACGACGGTTTCCAGGGGAAACCGCGAGGAGGTCGACCTGTATGTTTTTTTTTTAATGGACGATAATGGAATGGTAACCCCACCTGCGTTATCGATATACACCAGGGGGGCACCAGTGAAGGATGATAGGTGAGGATGAAGCAGGTCAGTTAGCCCATCGTGACGAATACAACAAGAATTGTTCGTGATAGTTTACAGGGAGAACCACGTGGAGGTCTAATAAGGCATATTGCTAGCAATGGGGCTGTCAAACTCCATCGCTAACAATCCCTTTCCCCCCGACCTGTATGTTGCTAGTAATAGGATTGCTAATGCCCATTACTAACAATCCCTTTCCCTCCGAGTAGTATATTTATATATTTACCTATACAGGAAAACCGGGAGTACACTATTATAAATTAGGGGTGGAAATTTATAGCAATATTTATATATTTAAGTTTTAAGCCAGTTAGCCCATCGTAACGAATTCAACAAGAATTGTTCACGATGGTTTCCAAGGGGAACCACGTAGAGGTCGACCTGATATTACTAGCAATGGGGCTATTAGACCTCATTACTAACAATCCCTTTCCCCTAACGCCGCTATAGACTGTAAAGACTCAAAAGTTTTAGTACCGTACGAGCATGTGTCAATTAGCGCTCCTCGGGCCTAATTTACTTTAATATTGTGACGTCGAGGGATACCTAGTTTATAGGCTAACTTTCCCCGCTTGGGAACATTCCATTTCGCTTTTAACGCAATGGAGTGACATGTATTTATGTTTTTATTGCCAACGCTAATGGAGGTACGAAGTTTATTCAGGCGGACAAACTTCCCGATTCCTCCGAACCTCTCGCCTGAACACCGGGCCGTTTTGTGTACGCTTTTAACAAAGTCACATATAATTTGCCTTCCAATTTCGATTTCCGTTTGATGGGAAGGCCAGAGCTCTGTCATGTTTCGTCCCTTGGCGCTGGTGGAGCGAGTCGTTTGTACTTTTCCTGGAAGGCAATGTATTCTGGGACATGGGGATATCTTTAATATAATAATATGGTGGCCATGAAATTAAAAACAACATGAAAGGTTTATTATGTGATTGGAGAGGTTCAATTATAAATTTCTAATTAAATATACCTTTGTTATTATACAACTTAGAATGGCAAACAAGCTGACGGCCCACCTGATGGAAAGTGGTAACAGTCGCCTATAGACATGAGCAGTACCATGGGCATAACAGAGTATACTGTTTCGCCCATGATACCCCCCATGCGTTGCCATTCCTGAGGACTCAGGTGTTATTCCTCTGTATCCAGTAAATTTACGCCCTATATCCCTCCCTTCAAACCGAAACACAGCCATGCAAACACAGCTGCTTCACAGTTGAAACACGAATACCGGTACCCAAGCAATCGACTTTTGTACAGGGTAAAATTTGCCTTTTGTATCTTATTTTATTTCAGTCATAAAACTTTATACAATACAATTGCCTATGCTACTGTGTTAGGTGCTCTCTTTTAGAGATAGTTTGACATTGTCTTATTTATTATTTCTAATTGTTACTCATATTATCACTGTTTGCTCTTCTATTGCAGTTGTTTTATATAGTAATATTTTATGTATTTATTGTATGTATATATTTATTTATTTAATATATTATGTGTAATATATTATATATATGAATTTATCAAGTATTGCTGTATTTTGCCTCTATTTAAAAATGCACCGCCTACGTATTTCTCGGTTTACCCAATGGTTGACTGGTAGAGAACACCGTCCAGTGTCAAGTCCGCCAAATGTACATAGAATTATACTGATATATAGAATTATATTATACTTATTATTATGTAACGGATGGAATGGATTCATGTATTCCTTACAAATATTCGGTATGATAATCGAGCGTTCTCATTAAGCCGCTCGGCGTAGCGATACAAATTGTTTCTGGTAATTTAAGAAACCTCCCCAGAACGGGAGCGAAAACGAAATATATGTACATTTTACAATTGTATCAGTGTTTATTCCCTTATTGTTGTAAATGTATACATATAAAGGTTTATTTTTAACATATAGCAACAATTATTGTTTTAATCAGTACATAGTATAAAACAAAGTCGCTGTCGCTGTCTGTCCGTCCCTATATATCCTTAAATCTTTAAAACTACGCAACGGATTTTGAAACGGTTTTTTTTTAATAGATTGAGTGATTCAAGAGAAAGGTTTATATATATAATACATGCATAATATTGTAGAGAAACACTGATAGTTTTAGAATCAGCAATGCACCCGTGAGAAGCCAGGGTAGGTCGCTAGTTAAAAATAAAAACTGCTTAATCTATTCGGAGCAAATACATTTTGCTATATGTCTGTCTACATTGCTATCATCTATCTACATATCTTTATTATATTTTGCTATATATCTACTCGTACATTGATTGGCAACGAGCAAACACGTGACACCCATGTGTCCATAGGCTACAGTGACCGTTTACCATCAGACGGGCTGTATGTTTTTTTGCTACCCTTGTAGTATAAAAAAAATATCTTAAGCAAATAATAGATTCTACCCGGTCCCAGATCTTGTTCACCATATCCTGTTTCAAAATAATTAAAGATTGATTGAAGACAAAAAAATAACCGACTTCATTTGAGAAAAAAACCAATTAAAATAACTGAATTAAAAACTAGATTATATGTTAAAACGATTTTGATAAATTTTCTATAATGCAATTTTAAGTAAAAAAAAAAAAGATTTTACGAATCGGTTTAGAACTGACGGAATTTTGGCGCAACAAAGGTTTAAAAATATACAATCGAAGTAAAAAGCTGTTACTTTTTAAATTTGGTTGATAAATCTCCGTTTGTTTAAATTTTCGTATTAAAACTAAATTTAAAAAAAAACCGCAAGGTCTTTGTCACGTCTATAAATAATCTGTATGAATACACGATATAAAATTTTGAACAAGGGAAGTTCATAAAATATTCAGATCTATATAAGCTTATATGTATATACACACTAATAATACATTTGTGGTTACATAGAGTAATGCCGCTACAGAGACGCGGCGCGGCTTCTCGAGAAATCCGCCTACATTTGCATTTTAAAAATTCACAGAGATTATAAGACATGCTCCGAGCCCTTGGGAAAGAGAATACACTGTAGTAAATACAAACACATAGAAACAAATCTAATACAAGATTAAATTATATGTTAAAATTACTAATAATTTGATATCAGGGTACAGAAGAATACTGGGAAGACTGCTAGTCACGAGCCTCAGTCACCGGCGGGCAGGCGCCGAGAGGAATACCGGGGTGTTTTTAGTGGGTAAAAATCCCACAGTACCCATTCGCCGGCGGGACGGCGAATGGGTACAGTGTCATCCAATAAAAAAATAATAATAAAGTATGTAAAATGCAATACTACAACAAAACTCCGAACTATCATCATCATATCAGACTTTAACTGTCCACTGCTGAACATAAGCCTTCCCCTTGGAGGGATTTGCCAGTAAAAGCCACGCTTGGCGGGCGGATTAGCAGCCGCAATTAGGCTTCAGAGATGTTTTAAGAGGGACGCTGCTGCCCATCCCTCGCTCTCCTCTAGTGCCCTCTTACGACACCCACGGGAATGGAAGGGGTGGCTTATACTATGCTGGGACCACACTACCATAACCGAATACTGATTGTGAAATCGGCCACAACAAGTATTCTGAGCGGAGATTATAAGACGCAGCGTTCTCGCGTCCTCGCTTATACCGAAAATTAATAATATAATACTTGAAGATTTATCGAGCAAGAATGAATGGAGATGTCGGTAGGGGCCGCCCTAGACGGACGTATGCCGACCAAATAGGCAACGTGCTAAATTAAAAGTACCCGTAAGGCGAGCGTGTATGATGAATGTGGATGAAGCGAAAGAGGTTTGTTTGAATCGAAGCATTTGGCGTTCCATTGCTTCTGCCCACCCTAATGGGAGAGGGGGGAAAGGGATCGTTAGTAATGGAGACAGAATCCCATTGCTAGCAATATACCCAACCAGGTCGACCTCCTCGCGGTTCTCCCTGGAACTATCATCGTTAATTCCTGATGAATTCATCATGATGGGCTAACTGGCCTGTTTTCATTCTCATCTATCACCCTTCACTGGTGCTCCGCCAGCGTATCCCGTTAGCGCAGGCGGGGTTACCATACCATTTTCACCCATTAAAAAAAAAAAACCCTAATGGGAGACAGGCGTGACAGATATGTATGGTATGTATGTATGTATACTTGAAGATTGTGATTTATCTCGAAACATATATATATTGGTCGCATCTGCGAGGTATTATTATGTACAGTAAACAAGATTAGACTTATATGAAGCATATGATGCAGTAAATCTGTACACTAAACTTCTTAAATACCTATTTGTAAAACGTTGTTACTTGGTCATCACTTTGTGGTCCCTCACGATAGGTACAAGTTCGCCTAGTTTGGTTATCATCCTCTGTACTCACGTTTGTATGTTTTTTGTTTAATAAACAGTGCTTCAAACTTTTGTAACACGCTCAAATAATGTCTATTAAAGTAGTAAAATTTATTTTTCGTGACTGTGTGGTCCCGGCGTAGAATGGGCCACCCCTTCCTTTCCCGTGGGTGTCGTAAGAGACGACTAAGGAGAACGAGGATTGAGCAGCAGCATCCCTTTTTTTATACCACTGAGGTGGCAAACAAGCATACGGCCCACCTGATGGTAAGCGGTTACCGTAGCCTATGAACGCCTGCAATACCAGAGGTATTACGCGCGCGTTGCCGACCCTGAAGAAACCTCTTTACCCCCCTTTTGAAGAACCCCATGCTGTAGTCTCTTGGGAAAACCTCGGCAGGGAGCTCATTCTATAATCCCTTTTAAAACATCTCCAAATCTTAACTGCGATTGCCAATCCGCCGCTCAAGCATGGAAAATACTGGCAAATCTCCCCAAGGGGGAGAATTATGTTCAGCGGTGGACAGTTAATTGCTGATGACATGATTTTTGTTTAAAGATGACAATTGTTTTATGGACCATCGTAAATTTATAATAATTTTGAATAAAATCTATTAGAAATTTTATTCATATTGGTATTTACATAGAATCAAGTTTTGACTATTATATCAAATAAAAATTTTAATTTTAAAGATAGATTTAGAGACATTTCGCCTCGGATTGGACTTCATTGTATAGTTACTTCATAAAGGATAGTGGACCTACCACGAAATGAAATTCCAAAATTTCGTACTTAATTTCTTATTTTTGTCCATACAGAAATCGGCCCAGTAAATGGAGCTTCATATTTCGTTCGTTATAAATTAGGATTTATGCTAGTTATAATTTGGTAGGTATAAGATATGATTTGGACTTTTATGGTAGGCCATAAAAGTCCCCAATCAACGATACTTTAACATTTTTAAATGGTATGTATTATGTAATTTTAACATTAAATTTGTTTCGTACGGCCACGAAACGAAATGAAAACGAGGGCCTATTATGAAAAACATTTCATGGTAGGCCCTTTTATATATCTATGTACCTATGTGAGTTGAACATTAGAATCCATATCGTCATTATTCGAGACCTTCGTGGAGAATGTCTCTATCGGGCTGTGCCGTTTCACGCTCCGGACTTTGGAATGATAGCGGTTTACTCAAATCGCCAGATTAGCGTCAATTACATCGTTAGGACGGAGCTTTCTGTGGCATTTCAATAATTTATTTTTCATACATAAATGTACATTTAAACGGATTATTTATAAAGTATTTGAATATTTTTATTATGCAACTTAAAATAGCAAACAAGCTAACAACCCACTTGATGGTAAGTGGTGACCGTCGTTTATAAACATGAACAGTATATGGACATAACAGAGTATACTGTATCGTCCATGATACTCCACATGCGTTGCCATTCCTCAGCAGTATATATATATATATATATATATATATATATATATATATATATATATATATATATATATATATATATATATATATATATATATATATATATATATATATATATATATATATATATATATATATATATATATATATTTGTAAACCCTGATTAGAGATTTGTCATCTGTTTCCGCTTTAGTGAACATTATTTTGCACCCTACCAACACCTACCGCGTGGGGGGAAGGGATTGTTAGTAATGTAGACTGCCAGTCGCATTGCTAACAATATACCCTACTGGGTCGACCGCCACGTGGTACCCCTTGGAAACCAGCGTGCTTAATTTCAGGTGTATTCCTCACGATGGGCCAAGTGATGAATACACCTGGAATCAACTGGCCTGCTCTTTCATCCTTACCTATCATCCCTCACTGGTGCCTCTCCATATCTCCGTGGTGCGTATACCGTTACCATTCCATCATCATCCATTTCTCATTTTTCTCCCTTTTTTATTAGTATTATTTTTCTAAATGTATTTTTACAAAAAAAAAAAAAAAACAAAAAAAATAATAAAGAAAATCCATGCAAACAACATCGATGCTCTTATTATAAAAACGACAGATTTATTTGTAATGGAACTGAAAAACTACTCTATCAATTTTAATGATTCTTTCATCTGTTGAAAGATAGATAGATACTCTTTATTGTTTCCTCCAAAAGATAGTAGTAAATTTATTATAAATATAAACAATTACAAGAAATAATCACAATGAGAAAACAATGGGCGACCTTATCGCTAAAAGCGATCTCTTCCAGGCAACCTTTGAATAGAGAGGAGTAATTATAAACAGTTTGATAGGAGGCACGATGGAAATTCTATTATTTTTAAATATGGAGATGTGATACATGTACATTGTCTATATCAATAAAGCTACATTATCAGCAAATAATACATGCTATAACATTGTTTTTGAAAATTCTATCTTGCCGAGCGAAGCCGGGCCGAATCGCTAGTGAACAATGAAGATAATAACAGTAATACAAAATTTTATTAAAATCAAGAAATTGGTTTCGGAGATTATTATGAATGAACGTATATTTCCGTTTACATGGGACTTTTATAAATTATGGCACGAGACACCATTTTGTTAATATGGAATATTTTTTGAAAAATTCTCACAGAAACATGAGATTTCCTTTGGAATTTCCAAATTGGCAGAAAACCTTTTCTCTTGGATGTTTACACGCCATAAAGGTTCTGCCCGCCAAATTGCTTCCTTGTAGGTTAAATAGTTTTTGTGATTGTGTGTTCGGTCAGGTAGCGAGTGGTATTTCTCTTTTATGTATAACTAGTTTTTTCCCGCAACTTCGTACGCATGTATTTCGGATATAGTTGTTTTTAATAGATGAAATAGTAACTCCGCCTGCGCTAACAGTATATGCGGGGCACCAGTGAGAGATGATAGATGAGAATAAAAAGGACCCTAGCGATGGATTTATCAGGAATTTAGCATTATGGTTTCTAGGGGGGACCACGTGGAGGTCGACCTATTAGGTTATATTGATAGCAATGAGACTGATAATCCGTATTACTAACAATCCCTTCACCTTTTTCGGATGTGGTTAGCTCCTTCTAAAAGTGATATTAAGTTAGTATGCCATTAAGTCCACCTTTTGTACTACATTTTATTGGTCGATAAAGTTTAAATAAATAAATAAAACGTACCCCAGATTTGAAGTTACATATTGAAATGAACTGAATTTATTTTACAAGAATGTAGATGATTTTTAGATCCTTCATAAACACAAATATAAAAACTGCATAATGAAATATTAAAATGGTGCAGAGTAATTTTTCGTAATGCCATGATAATTGTTTTGTTTTTTTTTATACAACTTAGAATGGCAAACAAGCTGACGGCCCGCCTGATGGAAAGTGGTAACCGTCGTCTATAGACATGAGCAGTACCATGGACATAACATAGTATACTGTTTCCCCCATGATACCCCCCATGCGTTGCCATTCCTGAGGACTCAGGTGTTATTCCTGTGTACCCAGTAAATTGATGCCATATCCCACCCTTCAAATCGAAACACAATCATGCAAACAACTGCTTCACGGTTGAAACACGAATGGGACAGAGGTACCCAAGCAATCGACTTTTGTACAAAGTCTCCCTCTGGTATGTACGCTTAAATCTTTAAAACTACGTAACGTATGTTCAGATAGATAGATAACATTTCTAAAAGTCATTGTTTTAGTATCTATTGCCTTATTGAAATCCCACAAATTAATATTATTTAAAAAAAAAAATCTCCTTTGTATTGGTATTTATTTTTTTATTATACATTTATTAATACTAATTAAAAAAAAATAGTGGAGGACAATGTTCAGCAGGGAACAGTTCATGGCTGATATGATGTTTCACGAATGGGACAGAGGTACCCAAGCAATCGACTTTTGTACAAAGTCTCCCTCTTCTATATGTATGCATAAATCTTTAAAACTACGCAACGGATTTTGAACCGGTTTTTTAATAGATAGAGTGACAATAATTGATTAATTATTTGTTTATTGCGAGTTCTTCTCAGCAGATAACAACATTCCGAACCCAACTGTATAATAATATAAAAATGAAGATTTAAAAGAGCTTGTAAACAAGTCTATTGGAAAAAGATTATTTCTATTCTATTTAATTGATTTAAATGTAAAAACATTAAAACACTTTCTGTCTTGAACACACAATCAACACACAAATGTTTTCTCCCACGAACACTCAGGTTGTGGAATGAGCTCCCTGCCGAGGTTTTCCCAAGAGACTACAGCATGGGGTTCTTCAAAAGGGGGGTAAAGAGGTTTCTTCAGGGTCGACAACGCGCACGTAATGCCTCTGGTATTGCAGGCGTTCATAGGCTACGGTAACCGCTTACCATCAGGTGGGCCGTGTGCTTGTTTGCCACCTCAGTGGTATAAAAAAAAAGCCAATCAGTCAATTACTCATTTGCATAAATATAGGTACAGTTACAAATTTGATATATATATATATATATATATATATATATATATATATATATATATATACCAGAGGGAGACTTTGTACAAAAGTCGATTGCTTGGGTACCTCTGTCCAATTCGTGTTTCTATCGTGAAGCAGTTGTGTTTGCATAGCTGTGTTTTGGTTTGAAGGGTGGGATATGGCGTGAATTTACAGGGTACAGAGGAATAACATCTGAGTCCTCAGGAATGGCAACGCATGGGAGATATCATGGGTGAAACAGTATACTCTGTTATGTCCATGGTACTGCTCATGTCTCTAGGTGACGGTTACCACTTTCCATCAGGTGGGTCGTCAGCTTGTTTGCCATTCTAAGTTGCATAAAACAATATATATATATATATATATGTATGTGTACATATATATATATATATATAATATGTATGTGTACATGTATACATAACTATATTACTGTGATATCCCTACTTCTCTACCAGAGTGCCTACAACAAATTGATATGTCCATAGTGAACATAAAGTGTTCATGTTATGCCCTTCTCATATAGTCCCATACTATTAAACCCGTGTCAGTATTCAAGTAACAATTATCCTAATTGCCTCAGCGTCTCACATTCGCATCCATTTTATCTTAATACTGATGGCAGTTACATATTAGGTCTGCTCTGCAGCAGAATATTTTTTCTTGCTGAAGAAAATTATCTCATTTCATTGAAGGTCAACTAGCACCTACTTATTAGAGAAAATGGAACTCCGAGAACTAACTGACCTAGTTTTGTTTTGATTAGAAACGATGTGCGGACGACCATTATGGTCTAATTGGGTGTTCTTTTAATTTAGAGGTAGGTGGAGATTTAGTAACATATTAATTGCAGACACGGGTAATGTGAGTACCGCTCCGATATATAGATATTGAAGCAATACTCATATTAAATCAAATATATATATATATATATATATATATACTAGTTAACTCGGTAAACGTTGTTTTACCATATACATTATTTCTAGAACTATACATGAAAATATATCGTACTACAATTATTATATTCGATTGTCATCTTGCAAAACTATTGCGGCATATAAAAATTGCGATTAAACAGGGATTGATCGTAAAACGGTAAAAATTTGATATTGTATGTATTTTTCAATTCTAAATCATAATAAAATAAAAATAAAAAAAATTGTCTAACAAATTAAAAAAAAAATATTTAAGGGTAGGTCAGCCTTATCATTGAGGGGTATGAAAAGTAGATGTTGACCGATTCTCAGATCTACCTGATATGCACACAAAATATCATAAAAATCGATAAAGCCGTTTCGGAGGAGTTTAGTAACAAACACCACGACACGAGAATTTTATATATTAGATAGACTAAGAATAGTACCTGCAATTGTAGAGACTTCTCTTTTATCATCGGTTAATTGCAAAAGAGAATTGCTGAAGATAGCATATCTCAAAAATTATCCTCAAATTTATTTATTTTTCAAGCAATGCCAGAAACAAGAAGGTTCTCAGTTCGATTGTATTTTTTTTTCATGTTTGTTACCTCACAACTATGTCAGCTTGCAACCGATTTGATACATTTCTTTTTATGTAAAAATTCAAAAAAAAAATTCAAAATTCAAAAATCATTTATTCATGTAGGACATTTTAGCCGCTTATGAACGTCAAATAATAATGTAAAACAGCCTTTCCCAAAGTGGACGATAACGTCCCCTTGTAGGCGCTGCAGGCCTAAAGGTAAGAGACCCAGGAAAAAAATGGGGGCGTTGTGTAGAGGCTTGGGGGGTGATTTGATGATCTGGAAGTAATAGTGGTTTTTGAAGTGAGAAAATGGGGGCGCTAAAAAATAATTTATTCTCAAAGTGGGCCGTAGACAAAATAAGTTTAGGAACCCCTGATCTAAAAGGATATATGTATTTACAAATTAGCCCCAAAGAAATTTTATCAAAATTAATTCAACAGTTTAGTTTTTAACACTCTTACGACACGCAGTATATTAATTGTAAATACTCTATTTTAACTCATCGACTTGTTTCCTAATGGGGAATTGGATATCAAAAGACATTTGATTAAGTGAATAATGCCTCGCTTGCTTTGTTATGTTAGAGGCTTATGTTTGTTAAATAAATGTACATATGTGCCTCCCCGAGCATTACCGAGTTGTGAATAGTACAATAAATATAAGGGATGGGCAGTAAACTATCGCTAGTACATACGAGTGGGTACTACGGGCGTCCACTTTTGTTTCGGTCCCGAAACCACAATCAAATACAGTTTAGAAACTACAATGTGTTTTGGATTAGGGCCCGTTCGTCATATTGGAAGGGATTTGTTATTTTCAATTTACTTTATACTAGCGACCCGCCCTGGCTTTGAACGTGTAGTTAGTACTTCGATTTTTTTTTTTCAATTAAGTTCATGTGGTTATCTGGAACTTAAGAAAACCACACTATCTGCCATATCATACCATATCCGCCGTTAATTGTTCACTGCTGAATATATGGCATTAGTATTTGCTCCCTAGTTCCACGGCCTTTGACAAATCCTGCCTGTTCAGGAGATATTTCTGGAGATATAAAATCTTGCATTCTGGTGTTAATAATGTGCAATATTACTTTACTGGCATGAGAAATTAGCGCGATTAGCCTGTAGTTATTACATTTCTTTGTTGATCCCTTTTTATGAAGTGGAATGAAAATTGAGTGCGACCATTCACGAGGTCATTGTTCAGTCACCCATATACGATTGCAGATGGTATGCAACATGTCCACTCCATATTCACCCATCATTTGAAATATTTCAATAGAAATATTGTCAATTCCTACTGCTTTGTCTCTCTTCAAGGGATCTATTGCGGCACGCATTTCATTCTTTAGAATGTTAGGTTCCTTCTGCAGGTCAGCTTTGTCAGCATGTACGACGTCAGATGCTAGTGTATTCCTGTCGGAAAATAATGATGCGATGTAATCCTTCCATACCACTAGAATTTGTTGTATTTCGGAAACAGTTTTGCCATCAGGATTTGCGACAGCCCAGGCCATGGCCAGCAGTCTATTGTGGAATGCTCTCGCTCGGCGGCGAACAGAAGTAGATGGAGACATATTGCGAGGACCTCAATCGCGAAGGAGAGCCTCATCGACGAGCCACTGTCATTGTGAAAACCACGACCACTCTGTCAAGAGTGTACGACTGAAGAGAGAGAGAACATATGGCTCCCTCTATTGGGGAGTTTTGTCAGTAGTTACCACGCTTGCCAGGCGGGTTGGCAAACGCAGTTAGACTGTCTGCATCTAACACACATATTAGACATCCATTTTCATTCATAGGGATTTACAAAGTTTTTTTTTTACATTTTCGTTAATGTATATTAAATTTTCTTTTGTATATCATTATTTTTGTTTTTATTTTTTGGACAAATTGTATATTAGTGTATTAATATTTAAAGAAATATATTAATTTTTAATTGAACTTACATTAAAAATTTGGTAGTATAATCATTAAATACTCAAAAATACTTAAATTTAAGTTTAATTTAGTACATAAAAATTATTTCTCTATTTCTTCACTTTCTAATACACCGATTTACGGGAACTTTAAGTTCTTTTTTTATAATTAATAAACAATATAAATGAATTACTAAAAACGTAGCATTTATTCTACATTTACCCCACATGTGTGCAGATCAATGAGTTACCCCAACATCCGCCGTTACCCCAGTACATCCGAACCAGATCCGGCTCGAGGGGCGCGGCGATTTCCTTTCATCTCATCAAATTTCCTCGCATCGTGTACACAGACATGGATTTAGATTTATTTCTGTCGATGTTTGTACAATTTCATAGAGTGTACTACGAGTGCGAGCCTATCATAGCCGCTCATGATTAAGGATCACGAATTGATCCCGAAACTAGTCGAGCTTTCTCGATCTAATGTTCATGCCACTAACCGGTGACATGGATTTACAGATAATTTCCGATTACAATTATTTTGTTTAATTTCGCTTCTCATCTATACTAGTAGGTGCAACACGTGTCACGAAACGTGCGTGGACGAAATGGCAGTGATGAACAACAAGTATAAACAAAATAATATAACAACATCCATACGTACTCTTTCAAAATGTAGGCACCGCAAACAATTTAAGGATTTTAAAGCAATCTATTATATATTCTTTATTGCACAAAAACATACAGTAACAACAATAAGTTAATAACAATGTTAGCAAAGGCGAACTTATCTCTAAAAGAGATTTCTTCCAGTCAACCTAACGCAGTGGCATAGGAAGTAGTGAGTGGGCAGTAGTAGTGCAAGACAGAAATTTAAATAAATATTTACATAAATTATAAATAATTATATATATACACACATGCATTCACATATATACATACATACACATACACATATATATACATATACACATACACATACATATACACACATACATACACACGTTAAATACAACATATAAATATCAAATACAAGAGAACACAATGATGACAGTCTTCTAATCATTTTTATATTTAAATTAAATTGGAAAGATAAAATGATTTTAATCTTTTTTTGAAGGAACTGCTAGACGGGCTATTCTGAATATTCACGGGAAGTTTATTCCACAGCTGTACAGCACGATATGCAAATGAGTTACCCATAAAATGGGTTTTACAGCAGGGAAGCTTCAGTACCCTGGACTGGTTCAGACAAAGACGTCTAGGTCTGGAAGGAGGAGGTAATAATTGGAACCGGGAACGAAGGTAGGAAGGAGAATTGGGATTATTAAGGATATTATATAGGACCGCTAGGACATGTGTCTCATGACGATGTCTAATTGGGAGCCACTTTAAACGAGTGCGGTATTCCGAGACATGATCATATTTTCGTAAGCTGAAAATAAACCTTATCGCTAAATTTTGCAACCGCTCAAGTTTATTTAGCAGCTCCTCGGTCACATCTAAGAAACAGACATCGGCATAATCCAGAATGGGAAGAAGAATAGATTGTGCAAGCATAATTTTGGTATTGAAAGGGAGAAAGTATTGGAGACGTTTGAGAGAGTGATATGAAAAGTACATCCGTCTACTAATGTCATTAATATGAGAGGTCCACGACAATGTACTATCCATAATAAGTCCTAAGTTTTTCACTTTATCAGTATAAGATATCTTAGTACCCTCGTATACCAATGGAGGAATCTGAGACCATTCCAACTTACACCTCAGCCTGCCACTACCGACAATCATAGCTTGAGATTTGGCTGGATTAACAATAAGACCAAATGATTTAGCCCAGGAGTGAATAGCCAGTAGATCATCGTTTAGAGCTGAAGTTGCCTGTGTAACCTCAGACAGCATAAAGTGACGATACAACTGCAGATCATCCGCATACAGATGGAAGGGAGAAGTAATGACTCGAGAAATATTATTAATAAAGATAGAAAATAATAAAGGGGAAAGTACACCGCCTTGAGGCACGCCAGCAGTTAATGAAGCCCAGTTCGATAAACCATCATTGGTTCTAACACACTGCTGGCGGCCGAAAAGAAAAGAAGAGAACCATTCGATAACTGGAGTGGAAACGTTGACTGCACGAAGGGTGCTAAGGAGAACATCAAAATCAACCGAATTGAAAGCATTACTGAAATCCAACAAAACAATTGCAGTCAATTTTGTGCTATCCATAGCCCGACGTATGTCCTCTGTAATATTAAGAAGCGCTCCAGTAGTGCTATGAGAGGGTCGGAAGCCCGATTGAAAGGGGCATAAAAGGTTGTTGGTGGAAAGAAATTTAAATAATTGGCTGTGAACTATAGATTCTAAAACTTTTGAAAGAATGGGAAGAATAGATATGGGACGGTACTGGGAAAAGCTAGTCGGATTAGTAGATTTAGGAAGTATATATATATATATATATATATATATATATATATATATATATATATATATATATATATATATATATATATCTATATTATATCTTTTCCTAATAGAATAAGAAAACGTATGTGATAAATTTTCTTATGCATGCAATTTTCTTAGGCATGCACTATTATAATTTTTTTCCTCCTTTCAAAAGAAAAAATATATTTTCATTATGCTCTTTTTACCTTTATAGCCATGTCGTGACCACATTTTGTTCGTAACTTATTTCTAACCAAATTGGGACGTGACCTAACGTTTAGGTCATAAAAATATCCAAGCATATTAGCGTAGGTGGATGCATGGATATATATGTATATGTATGTATATATATACATACATATATTAACTATTATATTATATAAACTCCTGTCTGCATTTACAACAAAAATATAGAATAATATAATGATTTCACACACGATCATCAGTAATTTCAGAGTAATATAATTTGATACCAAATTAAAATTATGCAATAAAAAATTTATTGTAAGAATGATACATTATTTTTAAAAGCTGTGATTTATATTATTATCTCTAAATATATATATATTTATACTGGAATAGATCTCATTTAGAGATAAGTTCATCTTATCCATCACATCATATTATTTCTAATTTTTATTATTACTGTATATTTTAGTTCAATGCAGAATATATAATATAATAGATAGATAGATACTCTTTACTGTTCCCTCCAAAAGATTACAGTAGTAAACTTTTTCTAGACAAACAATTACAATAAATAATCACAGTGAGAAAACAATGGGCGACCTTATCGCTAAAAGCGATCTCTTCCAGGCAACCTTTGGATGGAGAGGAGTAATTATAAACAGCATGACTGGAGGCACGATGAAAATTGAATATATAACCAGACAAAGAGAACTCTTACAGAGTTAATATAGATTCATTTAATATAGATTATAACAATGTAATTTTTGTCTACAATAAAGTATAAATAAATGAATAACCTATCATATTTGTTTTTACTAACAATTGTCTATTGTTTTATGTATAAGAATCCCTTGTCACAATTATCGTGCATGTTAATCTCCGAAACTAATTGCAAATTTAAAGCATTTTTATTAAAATAGTTATTATCCTGAAGAGAAGAAAATAAATTCAGTACGCAATAGCAGAGCCGTGTGAAGCTAAAAAAATTACCAAGTCAGGTATAAAGATAGAATGACATAATTTTGCAGTTGATTTTTTTAAGGCTTTTTTTAACCCTCTAATAATAAATATATTTAATTATCAGCCCTATCAATCTTTGTACTGATTTTTTTGGATAAAATAAAAAAAAAAAATGATTAATTCCATTCGACTAATTCTGTCTAAAGATTGCCTGGAAGAGATCGCTTTTAGTTGTAAGGCTGTCCATTGTTTTCTTTGTGTAATATTTTCTTGTAATTGTTTGTATTTATAATAAGTTTGCTATTGTAACCTTATAGAGGAAACAACAAAAATCATCTATTTGTCTACCTATCTATTTAAGTCTTTTTTTTAAAGGGTGAAGATGGAATGGTAACCCCGCCTGCGCTTGTCGGTATACGCATGCAGGGCACCAGTGATGAGTGACAGGTAAGGACGAAGGCGGGTCAGTTGGCCCATAGTGACCAATTGAACAAGAATTAATCACTATAATTTCCAGAGGGAACTGCGTGGAGGTCGATCTGATCGTGGGGTGTATTGCTAGCAATGGGGCTGTTAAATCTCATTACTAACAATCCTTTTCCCCCCTATCTATCTAAGTTAGAAGAAAAAGATATACCAATAATATACATATACTAATATATACATTTTTTTTATACCACTGAGGTGGCAAACAAGCATACGGCTCACCTGATGGTAAGCGGTTATCGTAGTCTATGAATGCCTGCAATACTAGAGGTATTACGCGCGCGTTGACGACTCTGAAGAAACCTCCTTAACCCCCTTTTGAAGAACCCCATGCTATAGTCTCTTGGGAAAATCTCGGAGCTCATCCCATAACCTGAGTGTTCGTAGGAGAAAACATCTTTGAAACCGCGTTGTACGCGACCGTTTAGGCTGTAAGGTATGAGGGTGAACTCCCTATCGATGGCGAGCCGTACGATGATAGAAAGTGGCAGCAGGTATCATATTAAATAATTCCTCTGAGCACAATATAATAGATTACTAATATACTAATATATACATGGTAGATAAGGCACACAAATTTCATTTTAAAGCTATATAAAAGCGAAAGCGCCAATTTCAATATTCGAACTTTCATTAATTCGTCCTCACAATGGTTTGGAATTGAGATTTTGTGAGTCTCGAATCGATTGGTGCTCTACGGAGATTTGTAATCATTGGTGGCATCTCATTTCTGAGCATAATCCATAATAGGTTAAGATCTCGCTGCTGATTTCTGTAGGGTTTTAATAAAGCATTTTAGTCAAACTTTTTACCAGAGGAAAATTTTGTACAAACGTCGTCTGGTTAGGTATATATGTCTATGTTCCATGTTACTATTTTCCATTAGGTGGACCATGTAGTTTGTTGGACATTTTAAGCTGTATAAAAAGAAATTGATTTAAAAAACTATGAAAGATATAATAAAGTGCACTCAAGATGCATATATATGTAGTTAACTGCAACCTAAGATTATCTAGTGAAAATAGGTGCGATCATTTCGATAAATTTCACCTTAGCATATTTTTTAGTAGAGTGCCGTATGGTCCCGGCATAGAACCACTTCCACCCCCGTGAACATAACGTATGAGGCAGTTAAGGGAGCTTAGTGGTCGAGGGATGAGAAGCAGCGTCTCTTTTAAAACGTCATCAAAAGCTGAACTATGAAACATATATGATGCTGTAGATATAGGAAACAGGTTCTATTCCATAAAACTTATACTAAAGAAAAGTATTTTTTTTTTTCTATAGCACAATATAGTGTTAACTATAAAAATTATCGCAAGTAAGGTTACGGTAAATTAAGAGTTGGCAACCCGCATGCATTGCATTAAATTTTCGCTTATATTTCATTTAAAAATAAACGCCTACAGAAGACAGCGGTAAGATCTTAAACTATAAAGGTTATCATCATTCTCCTACCCTTTCTATTGTTGCAAGGTAAATAAAGAGCGGGGATGTTCGAAACATTTGCGTCTCATCGGTATTGTGCCCAACGTGAAATATCTCTACAAAGGATATTGTTCACGCTCTATGTGCTCGCCAAACTTTGACCGGGTGGGGTACGAATGCGCGCGAAAAGCGCCAAAGGAATGCCATAGACAATTTTGAAGATTACTTTTTAATATATATTTTTTTTATATTCGTTAATAACACCAAGGATCCAATTCCGATGTTTTCGGATTACGCAAGATTATTTTTAATATATTTTTTTCTTAATCAAAACATCAAACTGGTTTTGATCTTGCTATATTTTCGAGTTTATCATAATTAATTACATTTACACCACGAATGGGAACCGCAGAGATTAATCTGTCGCTTCACTCATCCGTTAAGTACTATCTACCATATAGTATTATATTATCTGTAGTAGGTACTACGTACAAGACGTAGAACAAATTAATTACAAAGCTACCTCGTTAAGTCAAGAATGTTATACGCATAAAGACAATTGACATGCCTACTAGCGTTTCATTTAATTATTACTAGTATGTAACATTCTAATTTTATTTATCAAAATAAACGTTATTATTATTTTATAATTTTCTACTGTTAAATAAGAGATAGATAGATAGATACTCTTCATTGTTTCGTCCAACAAATTGGTGCCACTGAAAATCAGCGTTATGTTCGAAAGAATGGCATATAGCTGAGTAACACTATTTTAGTACCTTTCCTATTTAATTTTTGTTTATTATTAATTTTTTTTTTGTTATATGTATAAAATTAAGCTATTACTAAATATTTCTGTCTTTCCTCCAAAAGATTACAATAGTAAACTTATTATAGATACAAACAATTACAAGAAATGATCACAGTGAGACAACAATGCTTTATCACTAAAAGCGATCTCTTCCAGGCACTCTTTGGATAGAGAGGAGTAATTATAAACAGTTTGATCAGAGGGCGAGAAGAATTATATATATATATATATATATATATATATATATATATATATATATATATATATATATATATATATATAGCAAGGTTATATGCAACATTATGAAAACTTTCAATATAAATTTTGCCCGAGGTCTTTTTTTAACAATGACCTTGTTTAGTTTCACTTTATTCGTAACCTCATAAATACTTCACTGTCAAGGACTTACGTGCAAATAGGATACTGTGTCCTTCAGGAAAATTCACAAGTTTATAGTAGGTAATCTTGTACATGAAATCCCAGAATTCTTTGAATTTTCTAATTCATGTTTTAGATGCAATTAATACCCAGGGCACAATTCAAAACGTCCAGACTCGAGTCTGTTTAAAAAAGTTAATTTCCATTTGAACGTTATCAGTGTGGGTGTATAAATAGATAAATTTCACAATAATGTAGACATGGCGACCTTCTGTAACGCAGTGATTGTTGTGTTGCTATATGGTAATAAGGTCCCCAGTCCGATTCGCATCCAATTTAAGAAACGACCTCTCCCAAATTGCCTCAAGTCTGGGTATTTCGAGTTTCTCTCTCAAACGTTGGTAGACGGATGTTCTATAATATCTAATGAATATATATATATATATATATATATATATATATATATATATATATATATATATATATATATATATATATATCATAATATCAGCATTTAACTGTTCACTGCTGAACAAAAGCTTACCCCTTGGGGGGGTTTTCCAGTAGTTGCCATGCTGGCAGGTGGATTGGCAACGGTTCTTAAGCCGGTAAATAAAATAGATAACTAACATAACATATATTTATTATATAACAATATTGGCGGTGGTTTGTTTGAATCGAAGCATTTGGCGTTCGACTGTTTCTGCCTATCCTAATGGGAGAAGCATAATATCAGCCGGTTTTTTTTTTATGGGTAAAAATGGTATGGTAACCCCGCCTGCGCTAACGGGATACGCGGGCGGGGCATCAGTGAAAGGTGATAGATGAGAATGAAAACAGGCCAGTTAGCCCATCATGACGAATTCATCAGGAATTAACCATGATAGTTTCCAGGTGGAAGCGCGAGGAGGTCGACCTGGTTGGGTATATTGCTAGCAATGGGATTCTCAGTCTCCATTACTAACAATCCCTTTCCCCCTCATATCAGCCGTTAGCTGTCCACTAATAAATATAGGCCTCTCTATAGACTGCCTTCACCATTCAGGGATTTTGCCAGTAGTTGCCATGTTTGGCAAGCGGGTTAGAAACCGCAGTTTGGCTTTGGTGATTTTTTAAAAGGGATACTACTGTCCATCTCTCGAGCGTTAAGATCCCTTAGTCGTCTCTTATGACGCCTACTAAAAAACAGGGGAGTAATTGTCATCCCTTCTTTTCCGTGGGTGGTTAATCCCCCGGGAGAATGAGGCCAGGTAGATTGCAAACACAACAAATCGTAATAAAATTGGTGACACAGTAACACAGTAAAAGGGACGAACTAAGAAACTCCTTGTTTAAGAAGTCGCCTAAAAATAGAAACTAACTTCGTTTCTGAATGGTGACATATAACTGCGTAACACGAACACAAAGTAAACCAGTCAGGAGCGAGATTACCTCACACGTCGAGGGTTTTGTACATCAATTTATGAATATGAGATAAAATGACGTTTATTGCATTAGACATAGGGCCGTCGAACTTCTTTTGTCCTACCTTAGAGCCAAGAATAAGGTAGGGTAAAAGAAGTTTTTGGTAGGGCGGAAGCCATAATTAAATGACTTCGAAAAAGCGAATCTGTCTAATTTTCTTGAGTTCTTTTATTTTAACATTGGGCCTTTTAATGTAGGGCATTGCCCCTCGATATCCTCCCCCCCCCCCCCCCACAGCTACGGCCATGATTAGGCACCTAATAGTAATGATTATTGATATTACCTATATATAATATAAATACAGTCCGTATTTATGCTGTATCAGATCGCAGCTTAAGTCAACTAAGACGTTTAAGCTAAATACTCATTTCCCAATCGCGAACCAAATAATTTTGGAAAAAAAAAATACAGTCCGGTCTCGATACAGAACTTTGTACCTTTTCAGTACGGGACCCAAAAAGAAGACAAAGTAAGGAGCTCAAGAAGCTCCTTCTTTAGGAAATTGTCTAAAAATAGTTACGTACAACGCTTCATCTCGACTATTGTACCACGTACCGGTGTAGGCGTAGGCCGTTTGTGACGATATAATCGGTTTCCAGTCCGGTTGGCCACAAAAGAAAGCCCTCTCTTGATTTACGTTTGTTCGAGCGCCATGCCAAAACGTTTTATCAAAAACCGCCACGGGTGAGCTATTGACGAATTAATGTCGGATATTAAACCGTTCCCACCGCAGCGTAACCTTTGTTGTAAAAGATATTTCATTTCAAAATTAACCAGCACAAATAATATTGCAATATAATTTATGGGCCAGGGATTTCTGTCAAACTGTCTTCTGTTTGAATCGGCTGTCATCGATGCTATTAAGGTTATCAGCGCCCGATACTCGTTTACAAGCGGCCTATTTCTCTTTTATAAATAGAGTGTTTGTTTTTGGTATATTCTATTAGCGTTTCTTTTTTTTTATACAGCTTAGAATGGCAAACAAGTTGATAGAGAGTGGTAACAGTCACGTATAGACATGAGCAGGACTATGGATATAACAGAATATATTGTTTCGCCCATGATATGTGTTAGCATTCCTCTGTACCCTGTAAATTCACTGCCATATACCACCGTTCAAACCGGAACACAGCCATGCAAACACAACTGCCTCACGGTTGAAACACGAATGGGACAGAGGTCCCCAAGCAAACGACTTTTGTACAAAGTCTCCCTGTGGTGATTGATTGAGCATTGATTTATCCAGTCATAGAGATTCTGTACGTAATGAAAAGTCCCTTATGTACTTTTTTTTTATTGTTATGGAGGCAAACGAGTAGACGATCCACTTGATGGAAAGTGGCTACCGTCGCCCATGAACACCATATAAATATCGCGTATAGTACGGTAATGAAATCCGAGATGAGAGAACGCAAGAGAAAACTTCTATGGTGAAGTTTTGTCTTGTCAACAATCAGGGTGCAAGTTTTTAAAAATTAAAACTATTACGTACGTGATAAATAAATATAACGTCCACTATAATTAAAGTTTGTGTCCCACAAAAAAAAACCGAGTTCAATTATAACAAACCCAGATATTTTGATTTAAAAACAAAACTACCGAACCAATTTGGATAAAATTTCTATGACGGCAATTCGTAATCCTTTCAGATAAAAAGAATTATCCAAATATGTTTAGAACTGACAAAGTTATGGTTACTTTTTTTTATATCGTTTGAAAACAAGGTTTCTATCTGGTTCAGAAACCATAAATACATTTTTTTTAATTTCACTAAAGAATATTTTAAAGTACGCTATCTGAAGACGTCAAGTTCTGAAACATGTGATTATTGACATGTTCCAGAACTTGACTTCTTAGGAATTATGAAAATTAAATAGCATGAAATAAATCTATCTACCTAACGATATAGACTTACTGGATTCTTTCACTCAGCTACGTTAATCTGTAGTATTTTTAGCAACTTTGAAATCGGACACCGTACGCATTCAATCCTCTTTTACGTCCTTTAGATTCGAACTTTGCCTCGAACTATAAAGAGGAAGTTACTTTACACGCAGGGTCTTATTCTTAGAACTGCAGCGATTCCGAAAACTCTTTCACTTATAGAAAACTACACTGTTTCTGAAAGGTGTTGAATATATTTTATTTTGACACTCGGACATGTAAAAACGTTAAGCCACTTTCATATTAGATAGATAATTTATTTGCATTACTTACAGCACACAAATTACAACATACATATACAAAAAAAGCGAAATAACATAAATGATAAAAAAAAAATACACAAAACTAAATACAATTTTCGTTTGTGAGTGTGCCATAGCAATACAAATTAATAATATAAAAATATTAAAATAACAATTGCCATATTTTCAAAAACAAGTGTCACAATTTTACTTCAGTGATTGTTTTGTAATAAAACATTTAAATTGTTGTATCAAACATGTTTTCTATAATCTTTAATGTCAAAAGAATGTAATAAAATAAACGAACTTTACCAGAGGGAGACTTTGTACAAAAGTCGTTTGCTTGGCCACCTCTGTCCCATTCGTGTTTCTACCGCGAAGCAGTTGTGTTTGCATAGCTGTGTTTCGGTTTGAAGGGTGGGATATGAACTGTCATATATTCGTATATAACGTTCACGCTCACTTTTTTACTTTATCTGAGCAGTAAGTGCTTTATATTATTCTCAATTTCGTGTATAATATAGAATATGTCATATATGTGTAAGTATATTTGTTATTCATATATATTTATTCGTTTATATATGTAATTTTAGTATGTACGTGTATCAATAATTACTAGTACCGCATTCGAGTATTCTGACACTTCCCTATGGTTGACTGGTAGAGAATGTTTTTAGCATTAAGTCCGCCATGTACACATATTTGTACTAATGAATAAATAAATAAATAAATTTACAGGGTACAGAGGAATAACACATGAGTCCTCAGGAATGGCAACGCATGGGCGGAATCATGGGCGAAATAGTATGCTCTGTTATATCCATAGTACTGCTCATGTCTAAGCGTGACGGTTACTGCTTTCCATTAGGTGGGCCTTTAGCTTGTTTACCATTCCAAGTTGCATAAAAAAAACTTGAGAATATGGGAGATATAAAACTCCATTATTCAAACATAATTTCCTATGGATGAAAAACCATTTTCCCAATGGATGTAACATGAGGGAAAACCTCGATCTTAATTCGGTAAAAAGTGAACAATCCCCAAAGAGACGTAGGGTGGACAACTTATCAATGTCTGCGTTGGTTAAAAACTTCCGCTCTGAAAATGTCTTTAGTATTCATTCCATTTTTTGTTATAAAATGCCACAGTTTGTATGTAAATATTAGATTGTTTTTTTTCTTAGTTCTTCCCTCGAGAAACTTTTTGTATTTATTTAATTAGTTTTATAATTTTTTTTAATGAATGACAATGGAATGGTAACCCCGTCTGCGCTATCGGTATACACCGGCGGGGCACCAGTGAGGGATGATAAGTGAAAGTGAAACAGCGGGTCAGTTAGCCCATCGTGATAAATACACCTGGAATTCAGCACGACGGTTTCCAGAGGGGACCACGTGGTGTCGACCTGACGGGGTATATTGCCAGCAATGGAACTGGTAGTCCGCTATACTAACAACCCCCCTCCCCCCTTCAAAAGAGTTTTATAATTAGATACTCATGTGTCAAGTTAGGATATGAGCTACTCGTGTACCGAATTTCATTTGAATTTATTTAAATTCAAGTCATCATCAAGTCATCTATTCAAATAGACTTGTTTACAAGCACTTTTAAATCGTCATCTTTTTTTTATCTACTGCAGAGTTCGGTAGTCTGTTACCTGTTATGAAGAACTCGCAAGAAACTCAACAGTTATTTTTTAAATCTCTGTTAACATATATTTAAATGATGGCTTTGTCTAAAATTACATAGTCATTAAAAAGCTCGTGTAAAATCTATTTATACCTTTGTAATTTAAGAGCCATTCAGCCGTTTAAGAGTGATCGAGTGACAAACATATAAATATTTTTACAAATTTTACCTTTATAATATTGGCAGTATAATGAATGTTGTGTTATTTGACATGCTCATACTGAATTCTCATTAATTTGTTTAAATATTTTTTTTTATACAACTTAGAATAGCAAACAAGCTGACGGCCCACCTGATGAACCCATGCTTTGCCATTCCTGAGGACTCAGATATTATTCCTCTGTACCCTGTAAATGCTATATCCCACCCTTCAAATCGAAACACAGCCATGCAAACACAACTGCTTCACGGTTGAAACACGAATGGAACAGAGGTACCTAAGCAAACGACTTTCGTACAAAGTCTCCCTCTGGTAAATAAATCGAAGCAGGCAGCCGTCCTAAAATCTTATTCGTACAGAGCAAAATTTAAAAATATAACCATCCTTCTAAGAGACAGTTTTAGTCGTAAAATTGAACGTTTTTCAAGAACAGGAAAATGTTCAATTTCACTGGAAGTGGAATCCTAATGATTTATATTTTCATACTCTATATATTAACATCTTTCTAAGAAAACCACTTACCCATTACGCATTCGTGCTTATCATTTGTATATTTGCCCTATTATGTTCTAATTTACCGAGAGACTCCTATTAAATTATGTATAACAAAATAATTAACCAAATTAATAGAAGTCAATTAGTTAATTTCTAGAATTAATTAACTCCGAACAAACACAAGAGAATAGAATAAACACACAAACTGAAATGGGATATATTAATATATTTTATTTTACTGTGAAAGTAGTTACTTTTAACTGAAATAATGACTTCTAAGTTCAAGAAAACCGTAATAAATAGTGATTTCGTCTCGGAAAAATAATGGGAAAAGAAAAGGAGCCAAACCTCCACTGTGTATGGGAGTTACAATATCCCATAGTGGAACTTGTAGGCGCTGTCAATTTTGTACTTACTAGTTCTTATTCTTAAAACTAACTAAAATGGGGATTAGTAGCTCCATTGTTAGAAATACACCCTGTCAGGTCGACCTCCTCGCGGTTCCCCCTGGAAACTATCGTGTTCTATTACAAATGAATCCATCACGATAGGCTAACTGACGTGCCTTTTCATTGTCACCTATCATCCCTCACTGGTGCCTCGCCAGCGTATACCATTAGCGCGGGCGGGGCTACCATTCCATTATCATCCATTTAAAAAAAATACCAACTATCCTTAATCTATATATTAATATCATTAAATTGTGTTTCACAAAAAATCGACTCCATTTATGACAAAACCAATTCGTTTTTTTAATTTAAAAATTAACTTACTAAATCAATTCTTATAAAATTTTCATAAGACCAATCTATAAGTATATACTTTTACATAAAACTAGCATTTTCTAAATCGGTTTATAACTGACGGAGTTCTAAACAGTTCTGAAGTAACAAACATAACGTACAACTAAAATGAAAACCTCCTTCTTTTTGAAGTCGGTTAAAAATTGTGACTAGACAATGTCTTATTAACTAATAACCTAACTAACTAACCGGTAACTGTCCCGCACCGGTGAAAAAGGGATTGTTAGCAATGGAGTTTGACAGCCCTATTGCTAGAAATATGTCCTATTAGGTCAACCTCCACGTGGTTCCCCCTGGAAACCATCGTGAACAATTCTTGTTCAATTCGTCACGATGGGCTAACTGATCTGCTTCATCCTCACCTATCATCCTTCACTGGTGCCCCGCTGATGTATACCGATAGCGCGGGTGGGGTTACCATTCCATTATCATGCATAAAAAAAAATAGCCGGCACCGGGTACCCCCGCAACACACCAGAAAACTATCAAGCGTCGTAAATATTCATCCCTTGGAAATGGATATATATTTGCGGCGGTTGGATTTGAAACTTTGGGTCCATGGGGCCCCGAGGCTAGTCTTTTCAAAGAAATATCACGCCGGCTTGTGGAAACCTCTAGCGATCAGAAGGCTGGCCTATATTTTGGTTAACGCATCTACATGGCCATTCAGTGTCGAAATGCAGCAAGTCTCCTAGGTACCCTACTAGTTGGCAATGATCTCAAAGACATTTTGTATCTTTAAATAATTTTTTAAGGTCTTGTTTTTGATATTTCTAGTACTTCATACTTAATTATCTATGACATGATAATATAAAAATAATTTAATAACTACCAATAAAAAAAAAGAAAATATGAGCACGAACTTTAAACAATAAATTGTAACATCTATTATTTTAAATATTGTTATATATATATATATATATATATATATATATATATATATATATATATATATATATATATATATATATGGCTAAACAGTATTATATATATTATCAGTACTTATAATTTTTTTAGAATGAAATATATGCAACATTATGAAAACTTTCAATATAAATTTTGCCCGAGGTCTTTTTTAACAATGACCTTGTTTAGTTTCACTTTATTCGTAACCTCATAAATACTTCACTGTCAAGGACTTACGTGCAAATAGGATACTGTGTCCTTCAGGAAAATTCACAAGTTTATAGTAGGTAATCAATCTTGTACATGAAATCCCAGAATTCTTTGAATTTTCTAATTCATGTTTTAGATGCAATTAATAATATATACTTATTGTTATACCAGAGGGAGACTTTGTACAAAAGTCGTTTGGTTAGCCACCTCTGTCCCATTCGTGTTTCTACCGTGCAGCAGTTGTATTTGTATGGCTGTGTTTTAGTTTGAAGGGTGGGATATGGCAGTGAATTTACAAGGTGCAGAGGAATAACACCTGAGTCCTCAGAAATGGCGATGTATGGGGGGTATCATGGGCGAAACAGTAAACTCTGTTATGTCCATGGTACTGTTCATGTCTATAGGCGACGGTTACCACTTTCCATCAGGTGAACCGTTAGTTTGTTTGCCATTCTAAGTTGCATAAAAAATACGTTTTTACTCTATTCATCACCACTTCTTTATCCCATCAGATCATAACTCAACAAATCTAATCTTTGTACTTTTTTTTTTATACAACTTAGAATGGCAAACAAGCTGACCGCCCACCTGATGGAAAGTGGTAATCGTCGCCTATAGACATGAGCAGTACCATGGACATAACAGAGTATACTGTTTCGCCCATGATACCCCTCATACGTTGCCGCCATTCCTGAGGACTCAGATGTTATTCCTCTGTACCCAGTAAATTCACGCCATATCCCACCCTTCAAACCGAAACACAGCCATGCAAACACAACTGCTTCACGGTAGAAACACGAATGGGACAGAGGTACCCAAGCAATCGACTTTTGTACAAAGTCTCCCTCTGGTAATAATACATAATACATACATAATACGTATTAAACAAAATTATATTGTATTCCCTAAAAAATAAATACTAATTTCAATTGTAGAAAAATAAGTTGTTTTGATTTAAAAACTGAAAAATTTATCTGATTTTGATAAAAATCCTATAGAATTAATCCAATAAATAAATTTTTTAATAAAAAAAAAGAATTTTCTAAATCTATTTACAACGGAGTTATAAAGTAACAAACATTAAAAAAAAATACAATTGAATCGAGCACGTCCTTCTTTTTGAAGTCGGTTAAATTGATTGTCATTTACTTCCTGGTATGGAGGGTACAAAAACCATTGTTCTCTTGTAGTTCGGGGTGAATTGATACAACTATGTCTATGTACATATTCAGAAGGTATTTACAATAGAAAATATAATAGAAAAATTATAATAAAAATATAAGGAATGCGGAAAGCGAGCGATCGAGATAGAATGACAGGAAAATGTATGCTAAAGGAAACTTTACTATCTTATCTGTAAGGCCAGTATAAAAGAGAGAGGTGTAGTCACGTTTTTTTACAACACAGGGGGCTAACGAGCATGCAGCTCACCTGATGGTAAGTGACTACCGCCGCCCATGATCACCCACAACACCAGAGGCATTGCAGGTGTGCTGCCGGCCTTTTAAAAAGGAATATGCTCTTTTCTTGAAGGTTGTGTTGTCGTATCGGTTCGGAAATACTGCTGTTGGAAGTTGATTCAAAAGAGTGGTTGTGCGTGGAAGAAAGTGCCTTGAAAAATACACGGTGGAAGACCTTGTTCATGTTGTCGACTATGTACAATTTAAAGTAATAATGTTTACAGGTATTTGTGAGATGAATATGGTTTTTATACTACTATAGTGGCTAACAAGCATACGGCTAGTCTGATGGTAAACAGAGTTACCGTAGCCAAATATAATTTTCTTTACAGATACCATAGTCCAATAAGCTACGTCAGATAGTTACGACGAAAGTAGTTTAGTGGCTACTGACACTAGATGTCGCCATCCTAACACGAGTAATGGTAGAGGGTTGCAGTTTTAAAGGTCAATGTTTAATTAAAAATGTCACCATAAAAAAAGGTCATGGTCGTAGATTATATTGATAGCGTGTTCCTATACAAATGCTTCACTAAAATAGGTCAGTTTTTGTATACATGTATGCGTGAATAAGGTTACCATAAGGTAAATTTACTACTCAGTGTATGGGAAAAATTATATTGAGGTGTTAAATTAAAAAAACAAGTCATTCATAATGTACTTGAAAATGGCCGTTATTTTAATTAATACATTTATGTAATTTTTTAATACGAACTATATATAATATCAGAAGAAAGAGTTTCCAA
Organism: Galleria mellonella; assembly: GCF_026898425.1. NCBI lineage: Eukaryota > Metazoa > Arthropoda > Insecta > Lepidoptera > Pyralidae > Galleria > Galleria mellonella. Next base: position 4,963,431 of record NW_026442100.1, on the reverse strand, counting down.
TTTAAATATTAAAAAATCGACTTAGTATTGAAATTTTTTAATCTAAAAACTTGGGGGGGAAAGGGATTGTTAGTAATGAAGACTAAAAATCCCATCGCTAGCAATATACCCAACCAGGTCGACCGCCTCGCGATTCCCCCTGGAAACTATCATGGTTAAATCTTGATGAATTCAACATGATGGGCTAACTGGCCTGTTTTCATTCTCATCTATCACCCTTCACTGGTGCTCCGCCAGCGTATCCCGTTAGCACATGCGGGGTTACCATACCATTTTCACCCATCAAAAAAAAAAAACTGCACTAGTCGAACATTCTCGAAAACAATATACAATAAAGCTATCCAATTATTTTTACAAATAAAATATTTTATATTTCCCTATTTTTTTTTTAATAAAATAGGAGTAGCCGTTAAGTCTCCACGACTTAGCGACTTAACTGTATATAACTTTACAGATAAGAATAAAGGTGGCTTTAGTGAAACAAGCCGTGATAAATTCTGTAAAAGAAATGTAAAGGAGACTCCAAATTGGAGCTTGCAAAATAAATCATAAATAACGAAGGAAGGAAGTTGAGTTATAAATGTTAAGGAAAAACGCTATCTCGAAAGTTAATATAAAATTAAGCATGAAAATTATACTGTAACAAGTGTTACTAATTTAGAATTATAAACATCTTTATGGTAATTCAAGCCATTTATTTTACCCCATAGACTATTATGAAATTTGTAGGTATAAAATATATAGTATAAAATTTATTTCTTCATTTTTTTTTGCCATGACGTCTCAGCATAATATGGGCCACTCCTACCTTTCCCGTGGATGTTGTAAGAGGCGTCTAAGGGACTTAGGTCGGGGGATGGGCAGCAGTGTTCCTTTTAAAACATCACCAAAGCCTAACTGCGGTTGTTAACTCGCCTACCAAACGTGGCAACTATTAAATTAACAAATTAAGTTCTATTTAGATTTTCACACATGTGCCCCAATGAATAGTGACCCTAAAAACTATCACGGTTAATTCCTGATAAATTCATCATGATGGGCTAACTGGCCTGTTCTGGCATGTTCATTCTCATCTACCACCCTTCACTGGTGCTCCGCCAGCGTATCCTATTAGCGCAGATGGGGTTACCATTCCATTTTCATCCACCAAAAAAAAAACGCCATTTAACTTATAATAACCCTTTAACTAATTAACCCTCGACCCTTTAACTGCCATATTCCATCCGTCAAGTACAGCCATATAAGTACAGCTTCACGCCAGAAACATTATCACTTTCATTTTTTTTTTATTCAACTTAGAATGACAAACAAGCTGATGGCCCACCTGATGGAAAGTGGTAACCGTCACCTATAGACATGAGCGGTACCATGGACATAACAGAGTATACTGTTTCGCCCATGATACCCCCCATGCGTTGCCATTCCTGAGGACTCAGGTGTTATTCCTCTGTAACCAGTAAATTCACGCCATATCCTACCTACCCTTCAAACCGAAACACAGTCATGCAAACACAATTGCTTCATGGTTGAAACATGAACCTTAATCTTAATAAAATAATCTTGAACAAATCAAGATTAATCGTTATTATACCAATATAAAAACAATTGCTTAATAATTATATTAATATTATAAATTAAATGTAATAAAAAATAACAAGTCATCACTGTGTATTATTAATTTAAAAGTTTATTTATTTATTTATTCTTTATTGTATACAAAAAATTACAACATATAATATGTATATATATAAAATAAAGATGTACAACAGGCGAGCTTAACTCTGTAAGAGTTCTCGTCCAGCAAACCCTGAGTGGAAAGGAGCATTAATTACCAGCGGGCAGTATGCGTACAATAATAGAAGGAAACATACCTAGATGTTAATAGAAAGTTAATAATGAAACTCTCAAAATAATTCAAACTATCTCAAAATTCGTGTACGTGTTATAAACCTGGGGAATATTAAACAAACAGAGTAGCTTCGAACTGCGTCAGACGAGTTCAATTGTTTGCAACACCAGCGGCGGCCATGTCCAAACTAAATCTGTGCACACTATACTCAGTACTCGGTTTTAGTTCGAATTCTAATGGCTCGGAATTTATCCTCTATCGTTTAGAGGTTAAACTCCGACCGTATTTAATTATCACAAGTGCTACTACAATTAATTGAAAGCAATTAAAATTATTATGTAGATTATTTTAACTCGTCTTCTCTACTACAAAGGTTAAAGACAAAAATATGTTTTGAGTAAAAGTTAATAAGTCCTTTATGGGAATGGGCATTTTTTTTTATGGGTCAGTTAGCCCATCATGACGAATTCAGCAAGAATTGTTCACGATGGTTTCCAGGGGGAACCACGTGGAGGTCGACCTAATAAGACATATTGCTAGCAATGGGGCTGTCAAACTCCATTGCTAACAATTCCTTTCCCCCCTTCCCGTGGGTGTCGTAAACGGCGACGAACGGAGGACAAGTGACGGGCAGCAGCGTCCCGCTTAAAACATCTCTAAAGACTGGCTGCTATTGCCGATTGGCAACACTTGCCAAGCGCGACAATTATTGGTAAAACTCCTTTTATAATAAATATTACGATTATTAATATTATTTTGCTATAAAATTATTAAAGAAAATAAGAGTTTACATAAGCTATATTCAGTCTATAATGAGTCTAATGTCGTGTGAAGCGGTAGTTTCTAGAACATTATAAGACCTGCGGCTTATAACATAGTTGGATAATGACTCCGCCGCTAACAAAGTCGTTTAATGGCTCCCCAAGTGCAGTTTCCACATTGTATTCAAGATAACAGCCAGGTAACTAAGAAACGAAACGATGGTAAGTGACAACACTCTAAGAACGTACTGTAAGAGTTGATATTACTAATTCATCCTTTAAAGCAGTATTTTTCCACCTTTTTCCTGACGTAATTTTTTTTCCTGTTTGAAAAAATATTTCGCGACCCCCGACTTATTTCTTTGTTAATTTGTATAAACATACAAATGTTTTAATTGTTATGTATGTTAATAAGTCTGTTTTTATAATTTTGTATTTTTTATTGAGTTAGTTTTCGCGGCCTCCTTCGCGACCTTCCAGGGGGTCGCGACCCAAACGTTAAAAAACTCTGTTCTATAGTACATTACTGCAGCGGCCAGCAACTCTGAAGAACTGTCACTGTCAAATCATGGACTGTTGATAACAGCTACTGCCAGACTCCTACCGGTTAAATCGCCCAGGTGTCCATCGCTCGCCATAGTGTCTCGTTTGAGCTCGACCATGGCGCTGCCATGTTTGCCCAATTAGAGCTGTCTGGCGCCCACTCTATGCGAATGGAGTTACCAGCTAAGCGTAATGACTTGTCTGGGAATATATACTTTTTTAAAGAGACCACGCCCTCTTACTTGGAAACAAAATTTGCATGCCTTCACATAAGGCGAAATGTAGCTTTGTTATCATTTAAGATTATTTGTTCAAACCACATTTCAAAGTAAATAAATATTTATTATTATATGAAAATATTCATAAATACGCCAATATCATGTCTTAGGGGGGAAAGGGATTGCTAGCAATGGAGTTTGACAGCCCCATTGCTAGCAATATTAAGCCTATTAGGTCGACCTCCACGTGGTTCCCCCTGGAAACCATCGTGAACAATTCTTGTTGAATTCGTCATGATGGGCTAACTGACCTGCTTCATCGTCACCTATCATCCTTCACTGGTGCCCCGCCGGTGTATACCGATAGCGCGGGTGGGGTAACCTTTCCATTATCATCCATAAAAAAAAATATCATGTCTTGAGCGCTAGCAGCCATTATGTTAGTGGTGAACGAGAAACTCGTTTACTTCCCTACAAATAAATACAGGAAACTTGATTTTGAAGGTATTACACGACCAAGCTTGTCGTCTGCATAGGTTAGCATAAATTAGTAATATTGCATAAATTTGCATACGTTGCAAGTGTACTTTTTTTTATTTCTGCTCGTTAGAAATAAAACTGTTATCTAAAATAGGACTAATGCTATTGATAGCGCCACGCCACTGTACTGTACTGTAGGGTAGTATATATAGGTAGGGTAACGTTTTTTCTGTTTTTTTTTTTTATACAACTTAGAATGACAAACAAGCTGACGTCCCACCCGATGGAAAGTGGTAACCGTCGCCTATAGACATGAGCAGTATCATGGACATAATAGAGTATACTGTTTCGCCTATGATACCCCCCATGCGTTGTCATTCCTGAGGACTCAGGTGTTATTCCTGTGTACCCTGTAAATTCACGCCATATCCCACCTTACAAACCGGAACACAGCTATGCAAACACAACTGCTTCACGGTAGAAACACGACTGGGACAGAGGCGCCTAAGCAAATGACTTTTGTACAAAATCTCCCTCTGGTAAAAATCTGATATAAACGCCACGATTGACGGCAAAGTTTCTTTTTTTTTTATGCGGAGCAAAATAGTAATTTATGGAGATTCTGATGCTTATGGACAGTTAAATACCAATATCTCTTAATAGACATATTGAAAATAGGTGTAGATTTTTTTTTTACTTTAACTTTTTACTTGAACAAAGAAAATTAAAATTGATTTTTCTATTTACAACAACAATTACAACAATTAGTCCATTACCCTAAGGTTGTCTTGAAAAGATTGCTCTCAGCAATAAGACCGTCTTACTGTACTTATACAACTGTATCGTTGTGTTTGTTAATTGTCTTGCTTATTTCCTATATTGTATAATGCAAATAAAGTATACTCATTCATTCATTCATTTAATCTATAGAGAAATATTTTTTATTTATTTATTATTACTAGTTTATTTTATACTTTATTGTATACAAAAATTGCAAAGTGTAATAATTTATTTCGAATAAAGATATACAACAGGCGAGCTTATCTTTGTAAGAGTTCTTTTCCAGCAAACCCTGAGTGGAAAAGAGCATTAATTTCCAGCGGGAAGTGTACGTACAATAAGAAGAGGAAACGGTATAGTTGTTTCTACTAAGAAATAATAAATATGCTTACCTAAGCACAAACTAACTTATATACTTACATTCAATATATCGAGATTTTTTTTATACAACTTAGAATGGCAATCAAGCTAACGGCCCACCTGACGGAAAGTGGTAACCGTCGCCTATAGACATGAGCAGTACCATGGACATAACAGAGTATACTGTTTCGCCCATATATAACTATCAACTCTACTTTTACTTTTTGGCCGGTATAAAAAAAGGGGGAGGTTGTGAATTCAGTTGTTTTTTTTTTTATATTTATGTCCTCACAACTCCTTCAATTTTATTAAATGAAAATTCTATTTTTTTACTTAAAAGCAGGGGTTCCCAACCTTATTTTGTCTATTGCCCACTTTGAGAATAAATTATTTTTCAGTGCCCACATTTTTTCACCTCCTTAAAAACCATTATAACTTTAAGATCAACAAATCACCCCCTAAGTCTACAACGCCCCCATTTTTTTTCTGGGTCTCTTACCGCCCCCTTTTAGGCCTGCAGCGCCCATAAGGGGGCGTTATCGCCCGCTTTGGGAATGGCTGCTTAAAAGGATTCTATACTGCTAGTTGTATCCCGCGGCTTCACTCGTGTGAATCATTATATACAGTCATTCCTGAGTAGGTAAATAATATAACCTATAAGTGTACCAAATTTAATTCAAATCCGTTTAGTAGTTTTTGCGTGAAAGAGAAACAAATATTTATCCACTCATAATTAGAAATATTGGCGTTTATTATATTAATAAAATACTTTCAGAATAATCCCATAGAATATTCATTAAAATTAGCTTAATGGGTTAGTTTTAAATAAATAATTTTACTATAATTGAAGTTAGTGTTATTTTTCCTGTGAAGTAAAATACTTTTTTTTTGTTTATGTTTTGTTCTATTTCTTTAAATATGTACCAATAGCTAATATTATATATATATATATATATATATATATATATATATATATATATATATATATATATATATATATATATATATATATATATATATATAAACAATTAATTATAATTATATTAATTATATATATATATATATATATATATATATATATACTTATTATAGTATTTGTTAGTTCCATCAAATTCAAAATAAATTTAAAACTGGAATTTTTTTTGTGTCTCCAATAACATTGTGCCTTCTGAACGTCAAAGATTATTTATAGAAATAATAATTAATGCCAAATATAATTATTTTGGCAAAATTATCAAGTCTGTGTCAACACATCATTATAACTACAAAAGCGATCGATAAACAATTTTGGTGGCTAAAATAATTTCACCAGCCCCGGGGAGTCTCTTGCGTTTACACTGTGGTAATACAATGCGACAGTTCGATGTCTCGTTTAAATTGCATTTACATAATTATGTATCATATTTAACGGAGACAACGGCCTATTGCAACGATTAATTTGAACCGGTAAAAAACTGTATACAGGAGAGAATTTTTAACGTTTATCGTTGGTAGATAGATAGATATATACATTTTTTTTTGTATACATATCTTATGTGTTTATACAATACATGCAGATCATATGACTGCCTAATTTTATTTTTAAAATAACACAATTAACATGGAAAGGTTTTGCTAGAAGAAATCTCTTATTAGAGATAAGCTCGCATATTTGTACATTATGTTTATAATGAATTGTGATTGTTTTGTGTAAAATAAAGAATAAAGAAAGAATAAACAATAGATACTCTTGTTTCCTCCAAAAAATTACAATAGTAAACTTATTATAAATAATTACAAGAAATAATCTCAGTGAGAAAACAATGGGCAACGTTATCGCTAAAAGCGATCTCTTCCAGGCAACCTTTGGATGGAGAGGAGTAATTATAAACAATTTGGTGGGAGGCACGATGAAAAATTTTGTTAGTTCTAAATATGATGAGATGTGATACATATAATAATATAAATATTATCCCTACTCATTATATATATATATATATATATATATATATATATATATATATATATATATATATATATATATATATATATATATATTGTTGTATGTTACTCACCCCTGTATGCTTACAATCTCATTTGTAAAATAAGTAAATATTGTAAAGATAAAATATATGAAATATATAATAAACAATACATATATATGTTTGTAAGGATATATCCCCTATCCTATAATAATCGAACACCATTCTAAATATGTGTTACAGTGGTACTGCGTTTGTGTGTGTGTGTGTGTTATTGATGTGGTATTTCTGACAGCACATCACGTGATACCATTACCTGTCTGTTGAGTAACGCAATTGCGTGTGTGCGTGTGTGTGTGCGTAAAGTGGATTATGGTTTAAGAAATATACAGGTTGCTGTTTTTTAAATTAAAAAGTGTATCTGATTTATGTGTGATATAAGAAATAACGTCGTAGTTTAAATTTTATGTTTTTATGTTTTTGTTTCTATAGATCTGTAAAAAACTTTTTTTAAAAACTTTCAAGTAAAAAACTTTGGGTTTGCTAGAAGAGATCTTTTTTAGAGTTAAGCTCGCCTTTGTACATTTAATTACCTTTGTCATAGTTTTATGTATAATTAGTATGTACAATAAAGTGTAAAATAAATAAATAAAAAAATTAAAGTAGCAAATAGCGATCTATCCCAGCTTAACGCGGGTCGATAGAATTTTCGAAAAAAATATATAACTTATATTACTTGCTACTGTATCATCATTTCAGCCACTATCTGTCCACTGCTGGACATAAGCCTCCCCGCATAAGCATAAGACTGCTATAAAGAACGGTCCTGCATCCACTGACTCCCTGCAATGCATTTCAGGCCGTCACTCAATCTAGTGGGGGTCGTCCTACACTGCGTTTGGCCGTACGCGGTCGCAATATATATATATATATATATATATACATATATACATATACATATATACATAAATCTATAATATCATTCGTCATGGATTATTCGTTTGTTTAGTTCTTCATTAATTTCAATTGAAACAGGGTAGAGTTTGTAAACACTGGCCGGTCTTGTGAGGGATGAGAGGTTTCAATATCATGTCCAGTCAGGATAAATTAATCAGGAATTAATCACGATGGTTTCCAGCGTAAATTGTGTGGAGATAGAATTTTTATATATTTTTTTTATACAACGTAGAATGGCAAACAAGCTGACGGCCCACCTGATGGAAAGTGGTAACCGTCGCCTATAGACATGAGCAATACCATAGACATAACAGAGTATACTGTTTCGCCCATGATACCCCCCATGCGTTGCCATTCCTGAGGACTCAGGTGTTATTCCTCTGTACCCAGTAAATTTACGCCATATTCCACCCTTCAAACCGAAACACAGCCGAGCAAACACAACTGCTTTACGGTTGAAACACGAATGGGACAGAGGTACCCAAGCAAACCACTTTTGTACAAAGTCTCTGTAAAATTATAAGGTTGTATTGTTAAGTTGGATGAGTTTTTTTAACAGATATAAGAACATAATACAGACATACGACTTGTACATGCGCTGAGAAATCGGAATCCATGGAACACTTGATGTGCAACTGCGATTCGTTAGCAAGTTTGCGTATGAGTCTACTGGGAACGGCTTATCCAGAGCCAGGGGACTACAGACATCTTAAACCGCGGGATATCGTTAAGGTAACACATATGATCTATAAAATGATGGTATAAGGCAGGGGGAAGCACGAAGGACCCCGATGGGTCGACGTGCAATGGCTTAGCTGACCCTATATGTGAAAATAAGATAGGTAACTCGCACAGGCTAAGCATGGGTTTTTTAATAAAATATAACCCATTTTATTCGCTTTCCACAAAAGAAAGAATGTTTTAAAATCGGGTATTTATAGTTTGAGTTACAAATAAAAAATCAAATATTTCCTCTTTAATAAATAGATAGATACTCTTTATTGTTTCCTCCAAAAGATTACAATAGTAAACTTATTATAAATATAAACAATTACAAGAAATGATCACAGTGAGAAAACAATGGGCGACCTTATCGCTAAAAGCAAGCTCTTTATATATTTAAAGTAATATAATAAAGAGAGAAAATTTATTATTTTTTGTATGTAAAAAAACTCTTTCATCTACAGAAAGCTACATTATCAACGAGTAATAGAGCTGTATATAATTTTCCAAAAAAGTTTGATATTCCTACAAAGACTGCATTTACAACAAAAAGTAATTTATTACACTGCCTATTTAAACAGTGTTTAATAAAACTCTTTCTAACTGACAAAACATTGTTTAATCGATGTAATATTGTTTGCAACGTTATGCGGCGAAATAAAAAGATTATAAAAATAGAATTTGTTACTTTAATTATCTTATATTTATACACGACAAACTTTCTTTTTTTAATCTTAAACAGATATTAAACGCTCTTAAGCTGCAAGTCGTCTAAACATGTATTAAACACTTGTCTATCACAAGTTTAACGTTTTTGTTGTAAGACTGTAAAAGATGAATTATTAAGTGCCTTAATATATACTTGTAGGTGTCTATCTAACAATATCTCCTATGTAATCATACAGGTCTATGAACTATCTTGAGTGTGGTGCGGTTTCCATCGCAAATTAACGCTTCCAAATTGAGCTATGATGAACAATATTCAACAGACGTAGTTCACACGAAATATACCTATGTGTTGAAGACTTCTCTGCCATTTTGATATCCATAGATCACATGCATCTAGATGAAAAGTAAAATATCATAAACTTAAAAAAAGAAGCGATAGACAAACTGTTGGTACGTAACCATTTATTTAATTATTTCTCTTCATACTTACATTGACGAATTGTGTAAATGTATTATATGTATAAGTTGTGTAACAAATTCGTTTGCAAAGGAATAATACTTTAAGATATTGCCCTAGTGATAGGACCACCTTTTGTACCTTTATGTGTATATTTTCATCTGTACTTCATGTTACTGTATTTAAGTTGAATTGCTTATATTTTATTGTTTATTTTTATGTTTTTAATCAAATAAAGTGTTAAATAAATAAAATAACAGTTTTATTCCCCCAGTTGACGAAGCATTTCTATTGACTTCTTTATAAATTCTTTAAAATATACATATATATATATATATATATATATATATATATATATATATATATATATATATATATATATATATATATATATATATATATATATATATATACCAGGGGTGGCCGACTTAACCAGACCCAAGATGTTTACTGGCGAAACCCTGTGCAATTTACCAATTACATACTTATTGAAATTTCAAAGGAAACAACATAGTTCATTATACAATTATGTAGTATTGTAATATTTTTTATTTTATTAAAAGGGAAAACATAAAACTGAAAATTATTCATAATAACTACTTAATTAGCGTGAGCATTGCGTCTGAGTATCTTCCGCTATATTAGTAGAATATTATATTTTTTGCCTTTTTTTTTATACAACTTAGAATGACAAACAAGCCGACGGCCACCCACCTGATGGAAAGTGGTAACCATCACCTATAGACAAGAGCAGTACCATGGACATAACAGAAAAGACAGAGTATACTAGAGAGAGAGAGTATACTGTTTCGTCCATGATACTCCCCATGCGTTGCTATTCCTGAGAACTCAGATGTTATTCCTCTGTACCTTGTAAATTCATTGCCACAATCGACTGGACTTATAGCCGCGATCGACTGATTGGCCACCCTTATATATAACAATCCTTTGCTTCCATAACAGTAAAAAAAAAACACAAAGTAGATAAATCGAGAATATTTTTTTATAGAAGTCGTTTAATACGATATGAAATTACAAACTTTCGACTATAGATTTAAATGTATCATAAATATATACCCTCATATTGTGATGCGAAAGAGCGATAAATTATGAACGAAGATTGTGGGGTTGTAAATCACGCCGGCGGCGCTGTCTCGCTTATGGATTACACGGGGAACGTTGTGGATTGGGTAACGATGCACACTTATCGAGATAACGAATGAAAAGTTGCAATAATTTCATGCTGAAATATTGTTCTTTTAATACGATGTAGGGCAAGGGAGTGACAGCAGCGTCCCTCTTAAAACATCTCCAAAGCCTAACTGCGGCTGCCAATCTGCTTCCTAAGCATGGCAACTACTGGCAAAACCCTCCAAGGGACAGTTAAAGGCTGATTTAATGATGATGATGAAACATGCTGTGGAATTTTTTATGCAACGTACAATGGCGATGTCAGTCGATATCAGATGATAGAAAGTGGTAACCGTCGCCTATAATCATGAATATAATAATGGATATAACAGAGTATACTGTGTCACCCATAACATTTTTTATACGTTGTCATTTCTGGCGTTATGCCTCTGTCCCCTGCAATTTCATTGACATTAATTGAAACACAGCCGTGCAAATACACACTTTGGAATCAACTTCCAGCAGCAGTATTTCCGAACCGATACGACAACATAACCTTCAAGAAAAGAGCATAGTCCTTTTTAAAAGGCAGGCAGCACACCTACAATGCCATTAGTGTTGTGGGTGATCATGGGCGGCGGTAGTCACTTACCACCAGGTGAGCCGCATGCTCGTATGTCCCGTGTTGTAAAAAAAAATTGCTTCACGGCAGAAACCCGAATGGGAGTGAGGTAATCAAGCAAATGGCTTTGTATTAAGTCTCATTATTGTGTCCAGCAGTGGACGGATAATAATAAAATCTCCCTCTAGTATAGTTCTGTAAATCCTTACCATAATTATAAATGTGAAAGTGAGTTTGTTTGTTACCTTTAAGCGTTTTAACGGCTTAATCAGCAATCACTATGAAATTTTGCATACGAGAACATAGGTTACATTGCATCACAATCAGTGAAGATAACCCAATTACTCGGAAGAAGTCGCAGATAAAAGCTTGTAATCACGTAAACCGTACTCGGTACGATCACAATTTGAGCGGAATTCACGGCGGGTCCTCGAATTTCGACGATTGCTATGCCAATATCGTTCAGTCCGCACCCGAGTCGTGAAGATATTTGCCATCTCATAAAAACGTCCGTGAGAATGATCGCCGTTATGGAAATTTTGGGCAGGTGCCTGGATAATGGATAAGTATGTAGGTACCCAACGACCGCCGCAGGCACACTTTGCTTTCTAATGTTAATGTTTTGTGTGGTGATCATTTGACATCGAAAATTTATATGAATTCACTAAAAACATTAATTAATTCTTCGCTATGGCGTTACCTGATTTAATGAAGCTTTTTTTATGTAACTTAAAATAGCAGATAAGCGAAAAAAAGAAAGAAAGAAATATTTTTTTACTAAAATTAGATTTAAGTATTTTTTTTTTTTTTCATTTTCGGAACGCTATTTCAACTAAGAAGAACGGGCAAGAAACTCAGCTGTTGTAATTATATAAATAATGAATTCGTGTGAACACAATTTACTAAGCAGTATCAGATCATAAAATTGATGACCTACCCGATGGATATAGACATGAACAGTACTGTGGACATAACAGAGTATACTGTGTCGCCCATGATACCCTTTATGGTTGCCAAACCTGAGGACATAGGTATTGTGTAATTATCATTAAAATCGTACTAATATTATAAATTTGAAAATGAATTTGTTTGTTTGTTTGACGTCTTAACAGATCGTCATGAAATTTGATACACACCTACTAATTAGTATAGAGAAAGACAATAGCTACTATTTATACTTATTAATCAACATGTCACATGGACGAAGTCGCGGGTAAAAGTTAGTATCATACACGTTAATCTAAGATTAATTGATTAATTTATATAACAAATTACATTTGTTTATTTATTTACAAGAAATGTGGTAAGTGTATAGATACTAACAATAGGTATATTGTATGCGGTATAGAGCCTCAAAATACTTTCATAACTATTTTATTTCTAATTGTATATCTAGGATATTTTGTTTATCATTTTTTTTTACAACACAGGGGGCAAACGAGCATGCGGCTCACTTGATGGTAAGCCACTACCGCCGCACATGATCACCCGCAACACTAACGGCATAGCAGGTGTGCTGTCGGCCTTTTAAAAAGGAATATGCTCTTTTCTTGAAGGTTATGTCGTCTTATCGGTTCGGAAATACTGCTGCTGGAAATTAATTCTAAAGAGTGATTGTGCGTGAAAAGTACCTTGAAAAACGCATGGTGGAAGACCGCCACTCGTCCATATGATTAGGATGAAACTCAATGTGACAGACCTTAAAAACATGCAAATACTGTGAAGTAAATATAGCGACATCTGCCTTAATATAATAAGAATCAGTTTCCGGCGACTCACTCAAAAAAAATTTACCTGATTAAGCATTATAAGGTTAAGGACTACAGACTGAGATTAATGACTACAGAGTCATTAATCTCAGTTAATTACTGAGTAGCTTGAATTTTATATGTGTCTTTTATAACTCAAATTATGTAATGATAACTTTAATTAGGAATGAAAATTTTCTCTTAGAATCTTAATATAATTTTCAATGTAAGGCAAGCACTTATACATGCTGTAATTATCTCTTTTTATTATACATATATATATATATATATATATATATATATATATATATATATATATATATATATATATATATATATATATATATATATACATGTATATTTTATTTTAATCATTAACTGTCCACTGCCAGACATAAGCCTTCCCCATAAGGGGAGATTTACGCTTGTCAGGCAAGTTGGCAACCGCAGTTAGGCTTTTATGGATATTTTAAGAGAATCTATAAATTTCTGTTATTATTTGTGTGCTGTATGTCATCATATCAGCCTTTAACTGTCCACTGCTGAACATAAGCCTCCCTCTTGGGGGGGGTTACCAATAATTTGGCAACTGCATAAGGCTTAGAGATGTTTTAAGAGGGACGGTGCTGCCCATTTCTCGGCCTCGTTAGTCGGCCTTCACGACACCCATGGGTAAGGAAGGGGTGGCCTATTGTATGCCGGGACCACACGGCCAAGTGCTATAAGTGTGTTGTATGTAATGCAAATAAATTTTCTATCTATCTATAGCACATGTTGTATTTATGAACGATGTGATATGATTTCATGTACGGATTACATGTGACAGGGTTTCATGTATTTACTCTACATAAGAACATTGTAACAACTCTATATTATGTAAATGAATGCATTAAAATAAATAAATAAATTATTGTACAATCACTGTCATGTTTTGGACACTTGTTTTTCTTTACACATAGGGATCAAAGCTCCTCTGTTATTGTTTTTCTTTTGTTATTGTTGTTTTAACTGATATTTTTTTGTTGTTTATTTTTTTTTTGCATACGTTTGTGTTATCCTATTGTATTATTATGTTGTTCAAAATGTTCTTTTTTTAATCTTGATGAACCGTGCCAGGTGATAAGGTGCTAAATGAAAATCAGCATTGTTGTTTTTACAGGAAAGTAAGTTGAATTGGCGTCCATTTTTATTTCCATGAAACCTTTGTTATTATATATATAAATCAAAACATATATACATGTATAAACAGTATACTCTGTTATGTCCATGGTACTGCTCATGTCTATAGGCGACGGTTACCACTTTCCATCAGGTGGGCCGTCAGCTTATTTGCCATTCTAAGTCGTATAAAAAAAAAGAAAAGATAAACTATCAGAAAATCAACACAGCCTGATCAAGTGGACGTAGTTACAGATAAAGCTAGTAGTTGCTAAAACAATTCAATCAAGACGTAAATCTTGATTCAACCTTGAATTTTCCAACTAAGGGACATTAAGTAAAGAACGTACTGCCCTGAAGGTAATTAAACGGTTGATATTTAATCACAATTAAGGAGAAACCTTGTAACTAACACCTTGTAAGTTCGTGATTGGGCATTGGAGTGATTACTTTCATTTTATGTTACACCGAGCTACTGTTTATTTTATTTTTTTAAACGGTCATTGTAGCCTATGGACGCCTGCAACACCAGGGGTGTCATGTGCACGTTGGCAAACCCTGAAGAAACATTAATATACGCTTTTTAAAGAACCCCACACTGTAGTCTCTAGGAAACCACAACAAGAAGCTCATCCCCACAACCTGAGCGTTTACTGGAGAAAATCAGCCCTTAACCGTCCACTGCTGAACATAAACCAGTTTTGCCAGTAGTTGCCACGCTTGGCAGGCAGAATGGCAACCGCAGTCATGCTTTAGAGATGTTTTAAGAGGGACGCCGCTGCTCATCTCCCGCCGTTCCTTAGTCGCCTCTTACGACACCCACGGGAAAAGAAGGGGTGGCTTATTCTATGCCGGGACCAAACGGCCATTAAATTATGTGTACAATAAAGTATAAATAAATAAATAAAGGACAATAAAAAATATCGCATTTTGAGAACAAATGAAATTTGTAATTAGCAGAGGCAACAATGAGCACTCAGGACACGTCAAGTCTTTTTAATTATTTAAATTAATTGTAATTATTTCCTCTCCGTACGCTTTGTCTTTATAACGTTTTAAAGAAAAATACACGCAGAGGTCTCGTGAAAAGTCAATTATAATGCTGCTGTCGATACTTACTTTGAGAACAGAAATACTCGTGAATGTACGAGACGGTAAAGAGGGTGAGACGGTATTTCACACCGGAACACCGCCTTAAACTGTATAAAGCTCAAGTCAGGCCACGTATGGAATACTGTTCTTACCTATGGGCAGGAGCGCCACAGTATCAGCTCTTTCCGTTAGACCGCATTCAAAGTCGGGCAGCTCGAATTGTTGACGATTGGCGCCTTACTGTCCGGCTCGACCCACTGAAACTGCGTAGAGATGATTCATCTCTATGCATCTTCTACCGAATTAATCATGTGGAGTGCCTTGAGGAATTTTTCGGATTGATACCTGCTGCTGATTTTCACCATCGTACAACCCGCCATAAACTAAAATTTCATCCCAACCATCTGAACGAGTGGCGGTCCTCCACCGTGCGTTTTTCAAGGCACTTTCTTCAACGCACAACCACTCTTTGGAATCAACTTCCAGCAGCAGTATTTCCGAACCGAGCAATAGCTTAGAAACAAGTTGGCAACCGCAAACTGGCGGAGCACCAGTGAAGGGTGATAGATGAGAATGAAAACAGGCCAGTTAGCCCATCATGATGAATTCATCAGGAATTAGCCATGATAGTTTCCAGGGAGAACCGCAAGGAGGCCGACCTGGTTGGGTATATTGCTAGCAATGGGATTCTCAGTCTCCATTACTAAAAGCCCCTTTCCCCCCTGGTAACCACAGTTAGGCTTTGGTGATATTTTAGGAAGGAATTTCTCTTATCACTCCATCCCATAGTCTGTATATACAAAATTTCACAGTGATTGGTTAAGCCGTTAAGACGATATGAGGTAACAAACAAATAAACTTACTTTTACTTTTATAATATTAGTAAAGATATTAAGGATATCTCTTTTTAACAACAGATAGACAAAATTCTAAAAGTCATTCATTCGTGTTTCAACTGTGAAGCAGTTGTGTTTACATGGGTGTGTTTCGGTTTGAAGTATGGGATATGGCGTGAATTTACTGGGTACAGAGGAATAACACCTGAGTACTCAGGAATAGCAACGCATGGGGGTATCATGGACGAAACAGTATACTCTGTTATGTCCATGGTACTGCTCATGTCTATAGGCGACGGTTGCCACTTACCATCAGGTGGGCTGACAGCTTGTTTGCCATTCTAAGTTGTATAATATATATATTGATTAATTTGTTAGTGTGATACATTCAAATACTAAATATTTTTATTTGTAGCAAAAATAGATACGATCAGTTATTTAATTCATTTGAATAGAAATAATAGTCAAATGAGAATCTTAATTTCTGAATGCAGCAAAAGGAAATACAATCATTTAATTTATGTTTATCTCGAATTAACTTTATGATTTAATAGAAAATCATTTGAGTTTATGAAAATATTTTATAAAGGTACTACTAAGGTAATTTTTTTCTCGTTCACAGCTATAGATAATAACGCTTGCGCCGATATACATATTGCAATTTAAAAGTAAAAAGTTCGAAATTTAAAATTTCGAATGTACATCATTTTAAATTTCCTTATGTAAGTGTAGTGTAAGGAATCTTAAAATAAATTTCTCAGTAACACTTCGGAGGCGGGAGACATTAGACTGCCATTCGCGGCGATGAAATAATTTGCATTTGATATTAATAAAAATGTTCTAATTTTAACGGCGAATATTAAAAGCATAAATTGGTTGCACAAGAAAAACAGGATTCAATTAGAAATGTAAAAAAGGACAACAAAAAAATAAAACAACAATAAGTCAGTCGGTTATATAAAATTAGCTGTATCACGCGGCTCCGCTCGCATAAATCAATACGAGTACATAAGATATCATATGTATTAAATTACAATATAACCTATCTGTGTACTAAATTTCCTATCCGTTGGGTTGTAATAGACAACTAGGAAGGAAGGGGCATGGGCAGCAGGGTCCCTCTTAAATCATCTTTAAAGCCTGACTGCAGTTGCCAATTTGCATGCCAAGAGTGGCCACTATTGACAAAAGTGGGAAGTTTATGTTCAGCAGTGGACAGTTAAAGTCTGATATGATGTATTAAATTTCATTCAAAGCAGTTTAATAGTTCAATTTAATAGTTTTGTGTGAAAATGTTTTATACATCTATTCATATTTATAAACTTTCATATTTATAATAATAATGAGATTAGCTAAGTATTTTATCACAGAATGCACTGTGACGTCGCATACGGGTGACGCGGAACGGTATTTTGTGGCGAATACAGTGTAAAGAGCGAAGAATAAAGAAGATTTACGTCCAGCACTGGACAATACATAAGTTGTATTTATGATAATAATAAAAAATATATAGGATGATGTTGAAGTATAAATAAGTTGATATGTTTATTTACTCTGAATAAGACAACCCAAAATATATACTACTTTACATAATATCACAATTTCTTTTATGCAACTTAGAACGGCAAACAAGCTGACGGCCCACCTAATGTAAAGTGGTGACCGTTGTCTATAGACATGGTGACACATATAACAGAGTATACTGTTTCGCCTATGATACTCCCCATGCGTTTTAGGCTTTGATGATATTTTAAGAAGGAATTTCTCTTATTGCTCCAGCCCATAGTCCGTGTGTACTAAATTTCACAGTGATTGGTTAAGCTGTTAAGACGATAAGAAGTAATAAACAAACATAACAGAGAGACATAACAGAGTATACTGTTTCGTTAATGATACCCCTCATGCTTTGTTATTCTTAAGGACTCATGTGTTATTCCTCTATATCCTGTGAACTCAGGTATTATTCCTCTGTAAATTCACGGCCATATCCCACCTTTCAACCGAAACACAACCATGCAAACACAACTAGTTCATGGTGGAAACACGAATGGGGCAGAGGTGCCCAAGCAAACGACTTGTACGAAGTCTCCCTCTGATAAATATAATGATGTTAATGAATATCATGTAACTAATATATAATTATATATTTTCGTTTGAACTTGGCTTGACAAGCTACCACGTGTACCAGATACCAATGAAACTAGGTACACCAAAACGTTACTGAGTGCCAACTTTGCATCCTCGCATTTTGAATTATTTTTATACGTTATACCATACATTAAATACAAAAGTTTTATATGTATAATAAAAAATAATGTGCATACATATCTAAGCTTTAGATCTGTGCTTCAATACTCATAAATAAAGTCATTGTTTTAGTTCCCTAAAATGTAGTTGAGCGCAATGATGTCTTCTAGCTCACTCGGTATACTCGTGAACGGGTGTTACCTATAGGGACTTTTTTTTATGGGTGCAAATGGTATAGTAACCCCGCCTGCGCTAACGGGATACGCTTGCGGAGCACCAGTGAAGGGTGATAGATGAGAATGAAAACAGGCCAGTTAGCCCATCATCATCATCAGGAATTAACCATGATAGTTTCCAGGGAGAACCGCGAGCAGGTCGACCTGGTTGGGTATATTGCTAGCAATGGGATTCTCAGTCTCCATTACTAACAATCCCTTTCCTCCCTACCTATAGGGACTGGTCTGCTCTGTTCACAGTAACCGATTTATTTTATTGATTTATTTTAATTATATACTATATATTTTATATTTTATGATCTGATACTGTTTAGTAGTTTGTATTCACACAAATTCATTATTAATAAGTTAAATTGTTTGAAAAAAGCAACAGCTGAGTTTCTTGCCCATTCTTGGCTGAAATTGCGTTCCGAATGGGCGGTAATGAAAAATTACTATTCAAAAGTGCTTAAATCTAAGTTTACTTGAAAAAAATATATTTCTTTCGCCAATTTTAAGCAAAAGTCAGACACCAGAGGGAGACTTTGTACAAAAGTCGAGTGCTTGGGTACCTCTGTCCCATTCATGTGTCATCATGGGCGAAACAGTATACTCTGTTATGTCCATAATACTGCTCAAGTCTATAGGCGACGGTTACCACTTTCCATCAGGTGGACCGTCAGCTTGTTTGCCATTTTAAGTTGTATAAAAAAAAAAAGTATTCCCAAATTGCAAAATATAAAATTCCACATGAAAAAGAAAAAAAATCGCGTATGTATGTATGAATACAATCTACCCTTCCATCCAAAGCAATGCAAATGGTCTTAACAAATTGAAAATTAACTTTTATGAAATTTTAACATCAAAAGATCTGGAATTAAATTGGAAACTCTATCGCTGTGTTGGAATGTTGGAAGAATTTAAATTGCTCAACATAAGCCTTTGAATGTGAAAATGGACAAAGTATTTTTGTACTGGGAGTCGTTTCAGTAGGTTTTCTTTCGTCTGGATTTACTAGTACAACTAGTGATCGTCCACATTTTGGAAATCTTAATAAAAGGGAAATTATTTTACCAGAGGGAGACTTTGTACAAAAGTCGATTGTTTGAGTACCTCTGTCCCATTCGTGTTTCTACCGTGAAGCAGTTGTGTTTGCATGACTGTGTTTCGGTTTGAAGGATGGGATATAGCGTGAATTTACAGGGTACAGAGAAATAACAACTGAGTCCTCAGGAATGGCAACGCATGGGGGGTATCATGGGCGAAACAGTATACTCTGTTATGTCCATGGTACTGCTCATGTCTATAGGCGACGGTTACCACTTTCCATCAGCTGGGTCGTTAGCTTGTTTGCCATTCTAAGTTGTATAAAAAAAAATTTGATAATTATATAATTATTGAGAATTTGGCAAATTTCTCACTTGCAATAAAATGGCAATACGAAAGTACATATTTTATAATATTTTGACTACAAAAATGTGTCGGCGTCATTTCACTGAGTGAGTCATTGTTAATTTTAATTGAAGTCACTGTTTTATACGAAACAGAAGCCACTTGAAAATATGACGCAAGCCATACTGTTGTTTGATGTTAAATCGGTCGTTAAAATTCCAAATTCGTGTAGTTGTATTTTTAATCAACTTTCTTATTATGCTTCCTTTCGGTTAACTCATAAATTTATAGAAACAATAACATACTTTATTTTTTTTTAACAATTATGTTCCAATTTTGAAGGAGTATTTATTTATTATTTTATTGGTACATTTAAAAAAAAATAAACAATGTCTTTCACATTTTTTTTATTACTCGATGGTGGTGCATAATTTTTTTTTTACAAATTACAAAAGTAGTAAAGTATTACAAAACAAATTTCACAGTATTAAATCCATAAACAATTTCGAGTGTAATTAATTTTGTAATGCATGCGCTAATGCAGTTTCGTGAGATTAATTTACGCTGCATATATGTATATCCATGAAGTACATAAAGTTTAAATTAATATTTTGAATAATACGCTTGCTAAACTCTCGTACATTAATTATACCAATTATTTTCATTTCTAATTACATTTATACTGTTATCCGTAGGCTGTAATATTTTATGATGATTTTTTTATGCAACGTAGAATGGCAAACAAGCTGACGGCCCACCTGACGGAAAGTGGTAATCGTCGCCTATAGACATGAGCAGTACCATGGACATAACAGAGTATATCGTTTCGTAGGATATGACTTACCCGTGTACCAAATTTCATTCAAGTTTGTTCAGTAATTTTTTTTTATAAAAGAGTGACAAATATCAATCTATTCATCTTCAGAAACTTGCATTTACAATACGAATAATTAATAGAATATTAAAAAAATTATCATTAGATGAAAATTAAAAAACGTCAAATTTATAATATACGCTATTAAATTAATAAGAATGATGGAATTATAAATTTAAATATAAAGTCGATTGCTTGGGTACCTCTGTCCAATTCGTGTTTCACCGGTGAAGCAGTTGTGTTTGCATGGCTGTGTTTCGGTTTGAAGAGGGATATGGCGTGAATTTACTGGGTACAGAGGAATAACATCAGAGTCCTCAGGAATGGCAACGCATGAGGGGTATCATGGGTGAAACAGTATACTCTGTTGTGTCCATGGTACTGCTCATGTCTATAGGCGACGGTTACCAGTTTCCATCAGGTGGGCCGTCAGCTTGTTTGCCATTCTAAGTTGTATAAAAAAAAATCAATTAATTCATTCATTCCACCTACATGGCAGACTGGCCAACTGAAATTGCTGTAATAAAATTGATGTTGTAATTTAGAAGGCTAACGCTGTGTGTAACCAGTGGCGAGCCACTAATACCTTTCTGGGGACAGATTAAATATATTAGAAAACAGACTAATGTAGGTACCCTAAAACATTTAATTACGGAGTATAACAAAATTAAAAAAAAACCTTTGAAATTTTTGCTTGCTAATTACTTGTGTAGAACAACTACCTACTAGATCAGGGGTTCCCAAACTTGTTTTTTCTACTGCTTACTTTGAGAATAAATTATTTTTCAGCGCCCCCATTTTTTCACCTACTTAAAAACCACTATTACTTCAAGATCAACAAATCACCCCCCAAGCATCTACACAACGCCCCCTTTTTTTTCTGTGTCTCTTACCGCCTCTCTTTAGGCTTGTAGCGCCCACAAGGACGCGTTATCGCCCACTTTGAGAAAGGTTGTACTAAACGGAGTGACTACCTCAAATTCATTACAATACCTCAGTGAATGCAGGTGCTTAATTTTAGACAGTTTTATGCTCTTCTGTAAAGTTGACTTTTTAATTTACTTACTGTTAAAACTTCACTGGCTGCTTTTTATCTTGTTTAATAAACATCTCTTGATCAAGCAAACGAAGTCGCGAGCAAAAGTTAGTTGTTAATGTAAATATAATATGAAACAAAATTTTACATAAATTGAAAACAACACAAACGAGAGCTTTATATGTATTATATTTGAAAAGCGACCGGCCTTAATTGTGCTGATCGTGGATTCAACCCTCTGAGATTCTGATGCTCCCTATAATATTAAATATCCCTTCTATGGGGTATTAGGATTTATAAGCATGTATGTTGTCGACATGTCCCTTATAAATTAAAGCTTTATACACACGAAACGACATGAATTTATTAAAAAATGGAAGCGGCACAATATTGTTATGAAGAAGAAAGACAAGGTTTCAAATTCATTTATTTTGTTCTTTTTTTTTTAAATATAGAATACTCTCGTCTATGAAAAAAAAAGGTTTGAAGTATCCATTTGTCTATTAGAATTTTCAAAATTTAAATATTTATTTTTATTTTATTTTAATTAGAAACTGTATACGCCATATAATAAGAAAATAGATAGATACTATTTATTATTTCTTAAAAAAAACCCACAATAATATACTTACTATAGTTATAAACAATTACAAGAAAAAAAAATATGTCATTATATCTATACCTATTAATATTATAAAGAGGAAAGATTTTATTGCTTTTTTTTTTGTAATGAATAATCTCTAAAACTATTCAACCGATTTTAATACACACACACACACACACACACGCACGCATTATAGGTAATTAATGTCTGTGTATATTTTATTTAAACCGTATATTATCTGTGGTATTATGAATACATAGATATTAAACAGACACTACACCGATAATTAATTCTCCGACCTTAGCCGGTTCCAAAACGGAACAAACGTACTAAAAAAAAAATAGATAATTAATATGTCAATATTTTACTAAATCTATTTACCAATAACATGAATCTCAAATAAAATGTTAAATATATCTTTCTACAATTGGTTGGCGGAAACGGGTATAAAAAGGGTCCTGTAAGGTAGGTTAAGCGCTCCCAGGGGGCCCGTAGATGTCAGCCATATTGAAATAAAACCCCAGCGTTGTGAAACGTTGTAAATTTATTGTTCGGCTCGGTACTTGATTCTTTTTATTATTGCACAGTCATATATATTTATAAAATTGTTTGTCCTTACTTTAACACGCAACCAAAACTATTACGTCTAAAAAGTTTAAATTTATTACACATTTATTCCGTAAGATCTGCACTATATTTATTATCACTATAGTATAGGAATTCTTGGTAATGCAGATCCCCCTGCTCTCCATAGCTAGCATTATACTGTCATATCAACCTTCACATGGACCCCTGAAAACCATTGTGCTGATTACCAGGTGTATTCATCACAATGGGCTAACTGACCTACATTTTCATTCTCATTTATCATACCTCACTGGTGCCCCGCCAGCGTATACCGTTAGCGAAGTTTACCATACCATTATCATCCATTAAATAATGTTACGGTTACCATTTTCTATCAAGTGGACTGCCAATTCGTTTGCCATTCTAAATTGTATAAAAAAAGCCATGGTACACATAACATTATACTACCATGGACGTTACAGAATGTGATACCCACGGTAAAAAAAGAAAAACTAACACCCGGCGGAAACAAATTTAGCCGAAGTTCAGAGCCCAAGGGAGAGAAACTGACGTACTATTCGGACAGTATCTAAAGAGCACTGTTTTCTGCATCTTTCCCGGGATTGAGCTCCCTCGGGATACCAACCGTCTGAGATGTTGTTCCAGACTGGTTGGGATAAGATCGTTCACCGACAGAACTATAATTATTATTAAGTTAATAAATGAATGCGAAGTAACATGCCAAGGGGGGGGGGGGGAATGGGATTGTTAGTAATGGAAACTAAGAATCCCATTGCTAACAATATACCCAACCAGGTCGACCTCCTCGCGGTTCCCCTTGGAAACTATCATGGTTAATTTCTGATGAATTCATCATGATGGGCTAACTGGCCTGTTTTCATTCTCATCGATCACCCTTCACTGATGCTCCGCCAGCGTATCCCGTTAGCGCAGGCAGCGTTACCAATCATCCATCAAAAAAAAAAAAACATGCCAAACGACCAAGAACTTTTTCACTATCTTCGGCAATATCCCGTACTAACCTCAACATTATCAACATACTCGTACGCTGTCGGCTAACAACAGCTTTGTTGTTGTAACAGCCCTAACAACAACGACGTATCCCGATAACACGAGCGAAGCTATAAATGACTTCTAAATAAATGTAGAACATTATTCATTTACACGTGTGCGGCTCTCTCGAAATATGAGTCTCTGAAGGTCAAGCATAATACGACGCTCGAAAACATATTAATGTGGGTCCGACAATCTCTTGGCTGGGTTAAGAGATTTGAAAAGTTTGAGTTTTTCATGATACCATTTTATTCCCGTTAGTTGTGCAGTGTTTTTTTTTTAATGGATGATCACGGAATAACCATCACTTCCTCTCCCGTAGATGTCCTAAGAGACGACTATGGAAACTTAAAGGCCGAGGTATTGGCAGCAGCGTTGCTTTTAAAGCATCACCAAAGTATGTACAATGGGAATTTTATGAACTTATTATGTTTGTAATTTCTGATAATTGTTTCAACTTTATACAAAACACTCCTAAAAGAAACTTGCAGCTGAAATCGAAAGAAATTTCGAAATCCCCAAACATAGTTAGTTCATGTTATATATATACCATAGTTTACTAACTCCGTACATGACTTTCTGTACTGTTGATTAATGTAAATAATTAAAAATGAATTTGACATATGTATATAATATTACAATGAAATTGACACTGTTTATTGCAGAATTTATTTATTATAATTTATTGTTATTATTATAGTTATTGGATGGTTGTAATATTCATGTTAATGTAATGATTTTTGTATGTTTATCTCTTATTTCAGACACAATGTACATTGTTTTTTGAATAAATGACTAATAACTAATAATGACTAATGCTTGTTGTTTTAAAGGTTCAACTAGTTTAACAAGATTTAAAAAAGCACTGATATTTGGCATAAACACTAAGACAACAAACATAGGCTGTTTATCATCAATCAATCAACAAGACCCGCGGCTACGCGGATAAAGTAAAGGAACGTCGCGAAATGTTTCGGCCCGTCTTATCATTTGCTCGTTAACATAAAGCGATAACTTTTACAAGAAGCTATGATGGGACTGACGTGGTTAGAATGGATTTTTGTTGTAAGTAATATCATTATATTAACTGTCCACTGCTGAACATAGGCCTCCCCCATAAGAAGGGTTTCGCCAATAGTTACCACACTCGGCAGACGAGTTTGCAACCACCGTTACATTTAGTTTTTTTTTTTTATACAACTTAGAATGGCAAACAAGCTGACGGCCCACCTGATGAAAAGTGGTAACCGTCGCCTATAAACATGAGCAGTATCATGGACATAACAGAGTATACTGTTACGCCCATGATACCCCCCATGCGTTGCCATTTCGGACTCAGGTTTTATTCCTCTGTACCCTGTAAATTCACGCCATATCCCACCCATAAGGGGGGTTTTGTCAATCGTATCATCCTTTATTGGTGTTTTACAAATTTCTTCAATTAAATTAAGTTGATTGAAATAAATTTTCTTTTTATTTTATAAAAACTGTCGCAAAACACACCATTTCTAAAAGTGGCCACTCAAATCAAAAGGCTAAACTTGAAAACGACGCCAACTTTGTCCGCCCTTTCCTTTCTTTGTGATTAATTTGTCTCAAAAGTTTCGCCAGCATCTTCACAAGTCACAGACTTCCTGGCTTCTGCCTTATCAAGTGCACTAGTCGTGTTTTCTCATATTTATTCCGTAAAAAAAAGAAACAAAACACCTGGTAACTTGTAAGAGACTTAAAAGAAATTAGATTCATAGTTTTTTGGCCACAAAAGGAAATCAGTGTTTTGCTTTTTTGAGGGCAAAGTAATAAACTGAGTTGTGCCCATTTAGAATTACTGTGGCACATATACGAAAAGTAATTTTCGCAAACATGCTTGGAAATGTGAGCATTATTTTGACAATCTTCTTCGAAATAAACCAAAATTGCCGTACTGGCCAGATACATGCGGGCAGCGGCCGGCAAAAGTTGTATGAAAATCCATATCTGTCGTGTTTTGCGGCGAGATACATTACTATGTAAACTCATATCTGTCCTGTAATTTAAAAATGGAATGACCTTTTACTTCGAAACATGGCTACCAAGTAGGTAACTAATAAAAGGTTTTATTTAAATTACGAACTGGCTTGCAAATAGAAAGCAGTTTATTGAAACAAAAAAACAAAAGAACATTATGGCGCGTGTAAAATTATTATTGATCGTTATTCGTCATTGAACTTAAAAAGTAAAATTGTGTTTTTGATTTCCGCGCATTGTTTGAGAAAAGTACTATACAAGCCTTGGCCACAACTAGACATTGATGGACTCACGTATATGTGCCTCGGCTACGCCTCGGCCCACATTTGCACGTTCCTCCATCAATGCCTCAGTTACTGGCCGCTGCAGTAATGTACTATAAATACACAATAAAATCGTCATCAAGTGTATGAAAACCAGTTATTTTTAATATAGAAACTAAAGTTCAGAATTGATTTTAATAAATTTTTTTTCTATGGGATCAGTGTATAAGTATATCCTTTTAGATAAAAAAGTATTTTTCTACTCGGTGTACAATTGACGGAGTTATGAGGTAATAAATAAAAGGAAATACAGTCGAAATGAGAATCTCCGCCATATTAAAGTAGGTAGAAAGGGCGGGCGTTAGAGGAAAAAATTATCTATACTTAATTTATTTTTTATTTATTTATTCATTAGTACATATATGTGTACATGGCGGACTTAATGCTAAAAGCATTCTCTCCCGGTCAACCATAGGGAAGTGTCAGAATACTCGAATGCGGTACTACTAATTATTGATATACATACATACTAAAATTACATATATAGATGAATAAATATATATAGATGACAAATATACTTATACATATATAACATATACTATATTATACACAAAACTGAGAATAATATAAAGTACTTAGTACTAGTGTATTAATAATAGAATAGTTTAGCAGAGAGAAACTTTGCACAAAAGTTGTTTGCTTGGACACCTCTGTCCTATTCGTGTTGTTGCCATGAAGCAGTCATAGTTGCATAGCTGTGTTCCAGTTTGAAGAGATATGGCAGTGAATTTACAGGGTAAAGAGGAATAACATCTGAATCCTCAGGAATGGCAACGCATGGGTGGTATCATGGGCGAAACAGTATACTCTGTTATGTTCATGGTACTGCTCATGTCTATAGGCGACGGTTACCACTTTCCAGTAGGTGGGCGTTAATGGCGTTTGCCATTCTAAGTTACATAAATTTTTTTTATCAAAAGTTTGTTATTAAAATTAAAATAATTGATTTTGCCACAACTCAAGTCTGTTTTTTTTTTATTTATCAAACTTTTTTTTATACTACTTAGAATGGCAAACAAACTGACGGCCCACCTGATGGAAAGTGGTAACCGTCGCCTATAGACATGAGCAGTAGCATGGACATAACAGAGTATACTGTTTCGCCCATGATACTCCCCATGCGTTGCCATTCCTGAGGACCCAGGTGTTATTCCTCTGTACCCAGTAAATTCACGCC
The DNA here is from genome assembly GCF_026898425.1 of Galleria mellonella. Lineage (NCBI taxonomy): Eukaryota > Metazoa > Arthropoda > Insecta > Lepidoptera > Pyralidae > Galleria > Galleria mellonella. Next base: position 4,935,570 of record NW_026442100.1, on the reverse strand, counting down.
ATATCCCACCCTTCAAACCGAAACACGGCCATGCAAACACAACTGCTTCAAGGTTGAAATACGAATGGAACAGAGGTACCCAAGCAATCGACTTTTGTACAAAGTCTCCCTCTGGTAAACAATCTTAGTTATTTATTTAAAGTGAACTTAATATATTGTATGATTCCATACAAAACAGAGTCACTACGAATAATTGACAAGCCATAATATAGAACAACGTGGGATCAGTAATTCGGGCGGGATGCGACACGAATTCTAATGAGCCAATACCTTTACACTTTACATATCTGATCTTCCTGAGTACAGGGCTTACCTTAAGGAATGCTTCAGAATTACCTTGTTAGGAATATATACTGTCTATAAATAGAAGTAACATAAGCAGGAACGAGCCGAGAAAGGTGTATGACCTGGTGGTCTCCCATGAAACGGAAATCCGAATTTTCTGACTCAATTTCGTGTTTTTGTTCGTACCAAAATCGACCCAGTAAATGAAGCTTAACATTTCGCTCATCATAAATCCTATCCTAATAGTCCAGAGGAATGATATTTTAACATTTTTAATAATTTTAAACGGCATGTATTATGTAATTTTAACATCAAATTTCTGTTTCGTTCGTGCCCGAAACTTCGGAAAATATTTCATGGTAGGCCCTCTGTTTATGGTTAATTGGTCACCCTACAAATTCTACGAGTCTATACATATAATAAAACTGTAAAAGTTGAATGACTGTAAAAAAAACGCTAAAAACCAAGTCAGGGGAATGTTAGAAGTGAAATACATTCCCCTGACTTGGTTTTCGTCCAGATTTTTTATTTTATTATTTCAATGTCTGTTTATCTGTTTGTGTGTTTATCTGCTTGTTTATTTTCATGCTTGACTGTTCGTCTGTTTGTACGGGCTAATCTCCGAAACTGTTTGGACTGATTTAATGAAATTTTGCACTTACAGCCCCGGTCAACATTTTATTTATTTTTATTTATTTTACAATTTATTGCACCAAGTAAAAAGAGATATAACAAATACACTAAATATTAATGAGAAGTGATACAAAAGACAGCCTTATCGCTAAGCAATCTCTTCCTTTGGGTACAACCTTTGGGTAGAGGACATTGACAAAAAGACATTTTACTTACTTTTAATCACGGAAAATTAAAGAGTTTCCGTGGGATAGTTAAAAAACTATAGTAACTTATATAGCTTAGTACACAGCCTACTTACGTAAAGTGATTTCGACCTAAGGCAAAGAGTGAGAACGACACGTCATTTGTTAATTTTGGTCCAGTATTCCCGGACATAATAAGTAGGTAGGTACATACATCGATACATACTAAACAGGAATAACAAATACTACGCGGACAAAGTCGCTGGTATCAGCTAGTATGTTATAATTGCGAAAGTTTGTAAGGATTTATGGATAGATATTTATTTATTTAAAGGAACACCAACAGCATACTGCATAATAACACATATAACAAGGGGGAAAGGGATTGTTAGTAATGGAGACTGAGAATCCTATTGCTAGCAATATACCCAACCAGGTCGACCTCCTCGCAGTTCTCCCTGGAAACTATCATGGTTAATTCCTGATGAATTCATCATGATGCGCTAACTGGCCTGTTTTCATTCTCATCTATCTCCCTTCACTGGTGCTCCGCCAGCGTATCCCGTTAGCGCAGGCGGGGTTACCATACCATTTTCACCCATCAAAAAAAAATACATATAACAAACATTAAATATACTTAATAAATTACATTAAATAAACATAATTTAATTTAACTACTTTAACACATTTAAAGTAAATTTAACACACGGATAGGTTACATCCTGATATTTCATAGTAAGCCACAAGCGAGCACACCAACGCCAACTACAGTCCCGTATGAAAACAATTAATAATGGCGGAGTTAAAGTGGTCACCGTGACTGAAAACGGTCAGGGCTCATCATCATCAACGTAGATGAAGAAAACAGCTATAATTCTAATATTAGCAAATGTTAAAGACACCCTAAGTAAATCCCGATCCTTTTTCTTTTATGTTAAGCGGAAATACTTAAAGGCATTGCAAAGCAACGAAATGGTACAAGCGGCTTTGCCTGTGTACCGTCAATTAAACATTCCCTCACTGAAGGCGCACTTCTTATAAAAAAAAAAACATCATTATTTACAAGAACCTTAAGAAAACGAAACGAAAATGCAAAGAAAATGCTGTGCTGTACGTTTCATGGACTCCGTGAAAGGAACGGGTTTGGTTTTTTTTAAATCGAGTTATGTTTATATCATCAACGGTTACTCGAGTGTTTTATGAAATGTATTACTATATTAGGTATCTGTATTGTACCTAAATGTTCTATGGGGGGGAAAGGGATTGTTAGTAATGGAGATTGAGAATCCCATTGCTAGCAATATACCCAACCAGGTCGACCTCCTCGCGGTTCCTCCTGGAAACTATCATGATTAATTCCTGATGAATTCATCATGATGGGCCAACTGGCCTGTTTTCATTCTCATCGATCACCCTTTACTGGTGCTCCGCCAGCGTATCCCGTTACCGCAGGCGGGGTTACCATACCATTTTCATCCAATAAAATAAAATGTTCTATGCAGTGTCGTATCAGACATTGTAACGAAGAATTTAAATGAAAAATAAAGTTGAATAATTTAATTTTAAATTTAGAACGATTTTTTTTTATTCGGGTACGAGTACAAAGAAGTACCCTTTTACAATTGGCTAAGATATTGTTTAACACACACATAAAATATATAAATAAACGAATTAAAACCCATTTAAAATAGATGTAGTAACTTCGAAAATTTGTAATAAATTTTAACTGACATAGCCCGAAGGATAAGCAAGCTGAAGTGGCAATGCGCTGGTAACATAGCTCGAAGAATCGACAACCGAATGAGAAGGAAACGTCTTGAGTAGCGACCCCGTACAGACAAATGCAGTGTAGGATGACCCCCCACTAGTTGGAGTGACTACCAAATGCATGGCAGGAAGTTAGTGGATGCATGTGGCTTAGCACCGTTCCTTATGGTAGTCTATGGGGGGAAGGGGTTGTTAGTAATGCGGACTTCCAGTCCTATTGCTAGCAATATACGCTATCAGGTCGACCTCCACGTGGTGCTGAATTCCAGGTGTATTTATCACGATGGGTTATCTGACCTGTTTTTTCATTCTCATCCCCCACTAGTTCCCCGCCAGCATATACCGTTAGCGCAGGCGGGGTTACCATTCCATTATTATCCATTAAAAGAACTATGGTAGTCTATGGGGAAAGCGTTTGTCCAGCAGTGGACGGATAATTGCTGAAATGATCATAATGATTATATAAAACCCATTCGTGTTTCTACCGTGAAGCAGTTGTGTTTGCATGGCTGTGTTTCGGTTTGAAGGGTGGGATATGGCGTGAATTTACTGGGTACAGAGGAATAACATCTGAGTCCTCGGGAATGACAACGCATGGGGGGTATCATGGGCGTAACAGTATACTCTGTTATTTCCATGGTACTGTTCATGTCTATAGGCGACGGTTACCACTTTCCATCGGGTGGGCCGTTAGCTTGTTTGCCATTCTAAGTTGTATAAAAAGAAAAAAAAAGAAAAAATAGTTACCTTTGTTTCAATCGTTAAATGAAGATTTTTCTATTTACCTGTAAAAAGGTAAGTAACATTTAAATGTATTACATACGTATAGTAATAATAAGATACTAAGATATTATTCAAATTAAAACAAAAGCTGTAATATATACAAATTCGGTCCAGATTGCATCGAATTCTATCCAAATCCATTCCGTCGTAAACGTGATGGGCTATTCAATATCCATTGAAAACAATACGCAGAATTCCAACGGAAAAATCACGTCGTAGACAGGTAATGGTATGCGTGAAATACGTATTAATTATTCTTTTTGCGTTGATCGGAATAACTCCGCGTGTGCTTTGCCCATTATTTAATCATTTCTTATTTTATTTCTGATAAAAAAAGTTTTGTGACGGTTCAGAGTTTAAATACTCTGGACGTCTCTTAATAGATAGATAGATACTCTATATATATATATTAGTGTATTATATTTATATTATGTATTCCCTTAGTGTGTTACTATAATTTCTACATATTTTTTACCACATCTGCCCTTCATACACTTTCTGTTTTTACCTTATGGTTAGCTGGTAGAGAATGCCATATGGCATTAAGCTCGCCACTTGTACAAATTTTTATTGTGCAATAAAGAATAAAATAAATAAATAAATACTCTTTATTGTTTCCTCCATAACATTACAATATTAAAGTTATTATAAATAATTTATATAGCGACTAAAATATTTTTAAATTGATTATGGCATATTGTGATCCATAAAATAAATTATATATTAAATGTCATTGTTATGAAAATGAAACATTATACATATATTAGATATATTTTAAAAGAATCTCTCTTGTAAAATACATAGACAATGCTTATTTTATTTATTTACTTTTTATTCCACCAGTGAAAGGATAACACACTATACAGATAGATATATAGATACTCTTTATTGTTTCCTCCAAAAGATTACAATAGTAAACTTATTATAGATATAAACAATTACAAGAAAATATTACACTAAGATCGATCTCTTCATCATCATTTCAGATATTTATCCGTCCGCTGCTGGACATAAGTCTCCCCCATAGACTGCCATAAAGAACGGTTCTGAGACACCTTCCATTTACTGACTCCTTGCAATGCATTTCAGGTCGTCACCCCATCCTTTAGGAGGTCAGTCCTACACTATGATATAAATACATATACATAGAAATACTTATATTATATTACAAATTTATACACATATATATATATATATATATATATATATATATATATGTGTGTGTGTGTGTGTGTGTGTGTGTGTATGGATAATAATAATCAAATATACCAACTTGCTTAGATAGAAGTCCTTAACTTTTGTTTTAAAACTTGTAGCTATTATATACTTTGTGTGAGATTTGTAAACTATTCCATAGTCTACATATAATACCTTCATCATCACCACCATCATCATCATCACTACTCATATATCGTCCACTGTTAACTGACCATAGGCGTAACCGTATATAAAGTCCCTACTCTATTTATGGTTATGTGTACAGTGAGGATTTAACCCCCTGGTTATAATCTCGTTGTACACGAAACATAATAGGGGCTGTTTGTATAACCCGTCCATGTAAATGTACTAGTCCGTTAATATTACACCTTTAGCGTGAGTGGCCTATTAAACTGAGTGGGTTGTACATAGCAATTCCTATTATGATTCATGGGCTTTTTAACATTCCCGAAAGAATAGACTTATATAGTACTAGCTGTATCGCGCAGTTCCGCTTGCGTGAATCGGTGCATAAAATATCCCGTGTACTAAGTTAGGATATAATCTATGCGTGTACCAAATTTCATTGAAATCAGTTCAGTAGTTTTCACGTAAAAGAGTAACAAACATCATCCATCCTTACAAACTTTCCCATTTATAATATTATTAAATATTTTTGTGAAAAGCGCCGCCAAAAATCCCCTTCTTTCTTCAGACCCGGCATTGGTTAGAAGGTTTGTTACAATCTGGTCGACATCTGAACGAGTGACGGTCTTCCACCGTGCGTTTTCAAGGTACTTTCTTCCACGCACAACCACTCTTTGGAATCAACTTCCAGCAGCAGTATTTCCGAACCGATACAACAACATAACCTTCAAGAAAAGAGCATATTCCTTTTTAAAAGGCCGGCAGCACACCCGCAATGCTGTTGGTGTTGTGGGTGATCATGGGTGGCGGTAGTCACTTGCCATCAGGTGAGCCGCATGCTCGATTGCCCCTTGAGTTGTAAAAAAATCAGTCTGCTCGCCAATGTTATCATTATTATTTAAGTCTCAGAAACATCAATTTCATTGAAATATAATATTCTTATGATACGGATTTGTCTCATATTTTGCTACAAAGTAGGTACGATTCCGTGCCTCGAAAATATTTATTTGTGTAAATTTAACTAAAGAAGTGAAGAGAGTGGTTTGCCTTTTAAAACATGCATCCGAGTTTATTTGCTTTACAGCGCTCCTCGCTATGATGGGTAGAAAAGGTGAAGCTTTTCCTACTCGTAGCTCGTAAGAGCTTACGGAGTGGGGGTTCGTTGTGTGTGTCCCATGGTGCTTTGTTAAAGGGTTGAGGAGAATGATCTGGGTAGACTAGTAAATTTACTTCCACACACTGTTAAGGGACCCATACATATGCTATTAAGGTCATACTTGAAAACGAAAACAAATACTTGACCCCAGCATTATGGCACGTAAATAGAGCATAAGCTTTCTAGTAAAAACCCAGCAGAAAATTCATCATGAAGATCTAATCGTCTTCCTTGGGACGAATGGGTCGCCATGATGGATTCCCCCACATAAAATAGGGTAAGTTAGTAATAAACCACCGATACCCCGTCGCCCAGCCATAACCTTCGGGTCAGGCGATATTACATTAGATAACAAAGCAGACAAGCTACGTATCATAAAACCACATTCTAATAAAAGCCAAATTCTATAGTTTAAATATTTTCTCTTGTTTCACTAGCTAATAAAAATACATTATAAAAAGGTACATTTTTTCTCTTTACTGTATGTAATAAATTTATGTAATATTTTATTACATATTTTAATATTTTATTTAACTGTATATTTGTTATGTATTAATAATTGTAACACTTCAGCTGCCCGCTAAGAAAACATAACTATTTATCACGCAAAATTGTATGAAAAACTTGGCCCGTTTTTCTCGAAGCATTTCTATGGAGAAAATTCATTTATATAGATAGATAGATAGACACTCTTTATTGTTTCCTCCAAAAGAATACAATAGTAAACTTATTATAAATATAAATTATTTACAAGAAATAATCACAATGAGAAACCAATGGGCGATGTTATCGCTAAAAGCGATCTCTTCCAGGCAACCTTTGGATGGAGAGGAGTAATTATAAACAATTTGGTGGGAGGCACGATGAAAAGTTCTGTTAGTTCTAAATATGGAGATGAGATACATGTAATAATATAAATATATATAATATAATCTAAGAGTAGGCCATATTCTCACGAGGGAAGAGGAAGACCTGTGGCCAGTAATGGGTTTTACTGTAAATTAAAGTAAGACTTACTTATTCAAGTTAACCATTTTAAACCCTCGCATGTTCGACGCTGCATGTAGCTTAAAAGGCTTTATGGATTTTAATAAAGGTGTGTTTGTCGGGAGCGCTGCAGGCTACATGACGAGAGCATAAAATAAATATGGCTGGCGTAAACTGTCAAAATATTATGAAAATTTTAACTTTAGAAAGGAGGGCGTTTTGTGACCTTTTTATGGCAATTTTTTCGTTATCCAAATAACTTTGGTCGTGATACTTTCAAAATTTCGCATGTATACATTATTAATATAGTATAGTGGGTTTGGTTATTACATTTTTTTATGATTTTATGATTCGAAACGTCCAGGAGGTAAATATTTTACTAACTAATAATATTTTACTAACGTTATAAATTATAAAAGTTTATGTAACAGATATATAATTTATTTGCATTACTTACAGCACACAAATAACAACAGATATTTTATTTATTTATTTATTTAATAAGGTTCACATACAACTTTTACATTTTACATGCAACTTAATAACACAAAAAATAATTTTGCCTAATGTAAAAATCTTTTATACGCGAACACCACATGCACTATTATAATATTTAATAAATCATTAACAATAACAGTAAGATTATCTGAATAATAACTAATTATGAACTTATGTCTAAGATTTTCCGCAATAAGCTATATCTGCTGTTGGTGGGTCCAAAATTGATGTCAATTTGATCGCTGTGAGCATTCAGAATCCTACACAATCTGGGTACAGGCGAGTTGGCTACAGATGGGCAAAGCACCGGGTTTAAACCCGGTGCTTTGGTAAAAACCCAATAAACACCCATAAACTCCCATAATCACCCAAAAAAATAGGTTTTTACGTATTTTTTTGAAAATATGTAAGTAATACCAATAAATTATTTTTATAAATTGTATTGATCAATTCTACAATATTAAATAAAACGTTAACTAATAATATTTCAGGAAATTTTAAAAATCTATATATAATAAAATGAAAGTAATTAATTTTCAGTGTTTTCATGTTGCAGTTGATCAACATGTTGGCCTTTTGCTTCCCGTAGATACTTTAAAATTTCTTCATAACACCTCGTTCGCACACATGGCCGTATATATTTAAATTCTTGAGCCACTAACAGTCCGAAATACTCATTTCTTTTATCCTCTTCTCCATAAATTAAGCATTTAGAACAGTTTGTTTCTTCTTTCAGTAAATTTTCTTTTACTTTATCCTCGTTTTTTTTCTTTGTTGCGACGACGCTGGGTAAATCATCTGGACACTGGGTCTCACTATCGCCAAATATATTTGGAGATCGGCTTCGGCTACGGCTTGGCAGACATTTTTTTCTTTCTACAATTTTAAATTAAATTTATTAGAATAAATGCTTCGAACACACGCGATCTAAGTACCTTTTGTGTTTATTATACCTTACCTACCTAGGTATAAAAAGAGTACTTACGTAGATTTTCTTTTATTAACTGTTTTATACGAAGATCTTGATCTCTCAAATTAGCATCCATTTTACTTCCAGTGATTATCAACTAAATTAATAATCCACAAAGTATTAAATAACGTTTTTATGAAATATTTAGCACAAAAACAATACCCTTTAAATATCGATCGTCAGTAACTGTGGCTGACTTACCTATATTCTAGCAAGCAGGACTGCCAGATGTGAAGGGGAAATCCCCAATAAATTGTTGCATGTGACTGATGATGTGAGCATGTTCGTTTCATAATAAAAATGTTGCCAGGTAACCAAAAAGTCGTATGTTTTTGTGCGAATTACGATCATAATCTTTACGATCGTACATTAAAAAATAGACAAATAATAGTATGAGTACGATTTAAATCGTATATCTGTCAACCCTGCTAGCAAGACAGCGACAAAATCACGTTGCATAACAATGTAGCCCAAGCTTATATCTTATGAAATATACGGAAGAGATACGGACTTAGAAAAAACAGAAATGTTGTTCTTTGTGGAAGTCATTGATGAAATTCTATGTATTTTAGCCCGCAAACTTTCTTCAAACAAAAACAGCGCCATCTAGTATCGAGTTCTGTAATTATCTCTTTGTTTATGGATTTGAAGTAAGACCGCCACGCATGCAATACATTATGACTGGGGATTCCCCTATTCGTCGACGCTGAATATGAGGCGACGACAATCACTGTCAAACGTGTTCACTATTACTCTGACTCTGGTAACGTGACTTCCTGGTAACGTGTTAGGTAGGAAAAGCAGTAAAAAAGTGCATATTAAGGGAGCAGATTTGAAATAATATTTATACTTAACAAGAAATAATTAAAGGTAAGTGGATTTTTGAATGATACAATTATATCATGATCACTTAACAATTTTAACTTAAAATTAGATGTATTATTACAAGCTTTTATTTAGCTTGCGTTATGTAAATAAAAGTATGTAGGTATGTTCGTATGTTGATGCAATTATCCTCAATCCTCAACCGACTGGGATAAAATTTTCCATACACGTTTATTTTGGATGATAGTGCATAGTTAGCTGAGAGTCGTCATTGGATAATAATGGTGGATAGCCTAAGATGTGTACTAGATATTTATTTTTAACATAATATGCGTAAGTACCTAATCGAATTAAAGAAGTTGCTGAGAAAAATACAGAACAATACGATAATAAACTAGCGTCTGCGTTTAATCCTCCGAGGAGATGTAATTTTACAAAGGTTTTTTGTATTTATTTTATTATTTTTTTAATAAATTTATTGTAAATAACAAGAAATAATCATTGTAAAAAAATAGGCACTCTATTGTTGAATTTTCGTCAGACCAACTAATCATCGTTCATTTTTTTAGGTTCAATGGGGAGACCTAAAGATTTACGCATATGGGAGCACTACCGTACTTTACCAAACAAGTCTGTTTCTTGCAAGCTTTGTAATAAGGTCTACAAATTCAGTAATGCTGCCAAAATGCTTCAACATCTTATCACTTGTCCAAAATCTCCAGAAACATTAAAAGACTCTATGAAACTTATAAAAGATAGCTCGTCCAAAACCAAAATGTCTGGACTGTCAGAGATAGAGACAAATGATTCTTTTATAAGCCCCTCGTCGTCTGCTAACACTACAATAAATGCTGAGTTTCAAGACACCGATGATCATATAAAAACAGAATTAGCGAGAGCTATATTTGTAACAGGGACGCCATTATCGATGGTGCAACATCCTTTATGGATACAATTTTTCGAAAAATTGCAACCAAAATTTAAAATACCTTCACGTAAAGCTTTAGCGACAAAATACTTAGATAAAATATATAGAGAAATGCGTTTTGAGTTAAATGAGGAACTAAATGCTTGTAGTTACTTACACCTTCAGTGCGATGGCTGGTCTAATTTAAGAAATGAAGGAATAATAAACTTTCTTATATCAAAACCTCAACCTGCATACGTTAAAAGTTTGAATACAGAAAGTAATCCTCACACTAGTGAATACCTTAGCCAAGAAGTTGAAAAAGTAATGAAAGTGTATGGAGCAAATAAGTTTCTTGTACTTATTGGCGATAACGCTAGAAATATACAAAAGGCATTCGAATTAACAAAACTCAAATATCCACATGTTGTTCCTCTCGGTTGCTGTGCACATATCCTTAACTTGTTGTGCCAAGATATTGTAAAGATACAAGAAGTAACTGTGTTTATTATGCAAGCCATAAATATAATAAAAACTGTTAAAAGGAGTCAACGATTAAGTTCCTTGTTGATAAAATCAAGGCAGGGTGAAGATTCTACACAAACACTAAAATTGCCTTGTGCTACAAGATGGGGAAGTCATGTTACTTCGTTAAAAAGTTTGAAAGCAAATAAGATAGCTTTGCAAATATTAACAGTTAGAGAAGATGTGGTAATTTCAAGAGATATTAAATATTTAATTCTAAGTGATGATTTCTGGACGAAGACAGGGGAATGTATAAGTATTTTGGAACCAGTCACTGAAAGCATATTTTACTTAGAGAGCGACCAGAATCGTTTGCATCGCACATACATTACATTTAGAGATGTACAAGCTAAGATACGTTTTGCATTAAATGAGATTTCGACATTGAGCGAAGAAAGCAAACAGCAGATTCTAACATCAGTATCTTCAAGATGCAATATGGCAATGAGGCCAATACATTTTGCAGCATATATTCTAGACCCCAGGACTCTAGGAGTCGAACTTACTCAAGAGGAAGAACTTAAGGGTATGGAGTTTATCTACAATTTAAGCCAACACTTAAGTTTGTCAAATGTAATGGCAGATTTGGCGTGTTATAAAGCTAAAGAAAACTTTTGGGCCAGAGGATTTGTATGGAGCTCATTAGATAGCATTGAGCCCCTAATATGGTGGAAAGGTATTTGTGGTTCCACTGAGTTAAGCAAAGTAGCGATTCGTATTCTATCAGCTCCCTGTACTTCGGCAGCCACTGAGCGTTCCTTTAGTATCCAAGGCTACATACATAATAACAAAAGAAATCGACTTACAACTGAAAGAACTGAAAAAATTTCATTCATTTGTTATAACTGGAATCTTAAACATAAAGCTGAATGCGAGGACATTCAGTTTAATGAAGAAAATACCTTAGAAGCTTTCATTGAGCAAGTAAATGAACATAACAGTTTAGACGAAATAGAGCCTATCGAACCTATACAATTCATCGCTTGTAATAACTCTGAATCTGACAGTGATTGACTGTAGTTTTACATTTTACTTTCATCTCTTTCTTAATAAACTCAAAATCAAATTAAAAGTTTTTTATTCTGTAGGCTGCATAATAATATTGTCTATGTCCAGTATAGTGGACGTCTTGCGGCTGAGATGACGATGATGAAGTACAAAATCATAAACACCCAAAAATTTGGGTGTTTATGGGGTTTAAACCCAATAAACCCAAAACACCCGGTTTTTACCCACCAGACTTTAAACCCACCCAGGTGGATTGCCCATCTCTAGAGTTGGCTCCTAACACTGTTCTTCTTAACGGAGGACATAAAGGTATTTCCGATATAGATAGACATACACAAAAAAGAGATGTTTCTATGTATTATATCAAATGGTGGGTAGAGCCTTTTCTATAACAATACGTTTTAAAGTCGCGAAATGCAGTTAGTACGCTGATAAATTAAACTTTCCACGGTTTGAACTGATTGCGATCGGTCCCGGTTAAATTTCAATCACAAACGCAATAAAGGAAATTGAAAAAGAATCGTGTACGCACGGAGTGATTGCATCAAATTAAAACCCTTGGGAACGATCGCTCGTTTGATACCGGCTCCGCTTTGCCTATAAAGGTCCTCACTGATTATTTAAGAACTGCACCCTTTTTTTATGCAACTTAGAATGGCAAGCAAGCTGATGGTCCACATCATGGAAAGCGGTAACCATCGCCTATAGACATGAGCAGTACCATGGACATAACAGAGTATACTTTTTCGCCCATGATACTCCCCATGCGTTGCCATTCCTGAGGACTTGGGTGTTATTCCTCTGTACAGAGTAAATTCATTGCCATATCTCTCCCTTTAAACCGAAACACAGTCGTGCAAATGAAACTGCTTCACGGTAGAAACACGAATGGTGCAGAGGTGCTCAAGCAAACGACTTTTTTGCAGTCTAGTCTCCCTCTGGTAAAATCAAACCAATTCTGTATAGTTTATAACTTTTAACTTAAAGTGTACTATTTAATATCGTCATATTAACTCTTAACAGAACACTGTTAAACTTTAGTTGCCCATGAGGGGTTTGGCCAGTAGTTGTCACGCGTGGTAGGTGGATTGTCAACCGCAGTTACGATTAGGAGATGTTTTAAGAGGGACGCTGCTGCCCATTCTTCGCCTTCCCTTAGTTACCTCTTACGACACATACGGAATAGGGTGGCCTATTCTATGCCGGAACCATACACTGTATTTAATAAAAATAAACGATATCAACTTTGTGTTTTCAATATATTTTCTCGTCAAAATCAAAAGAAAAACATAATATTTTACAACTCGGCATTACCAAATTACAAATCAGTACCACTGTATTTTTTTTCGTCTATGTTATGCAATATTTTGGCCAGTTTTTTATCTATCTTCAATAATACTCTTTTGTAATTGAAAGAGTTTTTTTTTTTAATTTCCTTCCTGAATTTTTTTAAGTTAAATATTGAATCATAACTAGTGAAGATATTGAGTGACATATATACAAAAAGAGCTTATTCTATTTCCTACCGAATCGTTACATTGCTTGCTACGTTCGAACAGTTCGGTTATAGTAAGTAACGACCTTTAACTACGTACGTACGGGATAAAGTAAATTGATTTCAGGACGCCATTATACCCTGAACTCTATTGTTGTGAAAAAAATCTGCACTGAACTGTACTCGTATTGTTAAGACAACATTGTACTATTTTAACTGACTTCAAAAATAGTAGATTCTCAATTCTGTTTTTTCTATGTTTATTACCTCATAACTCCGTTAGTTGTAAACTTATTTAGTAAATTCTTTTTTTTTATATTTGAAAAAATATACTTACAGATTAGTTCTTGAATTTACACAATTTAGAAATTTTACCAAATTTTTTTTTAGTTTCGTAATCAAAATAAATGGTTTTGCTACAATTAAAGTCGGTTTTTTTTGCAAATACTGAATAATACTTAATAAGTGAATACTTAATAAATTAAGTATTTATTTAAATTCAAATCTTGCATGAATATATATACATTAGGTGAAAATATTTTTTATAGGTATTGTGAGTAGGTGAAAATATATTATTTCACATTATATAGGAGGTGACCAAGCAAACGACTTTTATAAAAAGTCTCCCTCTGGTGAGTCTCTCTCTTGTTTGTTTGTTTGTTACTTTAACAGCTTAACATGTAGGTTTTTTTTTATGGGTAAAAATGGTATGGTAACCCCGCCTGCGCTAACGGGATACGCTGGCGGAGCACCAGTGAACGGTGATAGATGAGAATGAAAACAGGCCAGTTAGCCTATCATGATGAATTCATAAGGAAATAACCATGATAGTTTCCAAGGGGAACTGCGAGGAGGTCAACCTGGTTGTGTATATTTCTAGCAATGGGATTTTCAGTCTCTATTACTAACAATCCCTTTCCCCCCTAACATGTAGGTTACATGTACATACTAAATGTAAATGAAGAATGACACAGACTACTTTTTAGCCCGGTCAATATTTTTTTTTATACAACTTAGAATAGCAATCAAGCTAACGACCCACTTGATGGAAAGTGGTAACCGTCGCCTATAGACATGTGCAGTACCATGGACATAACAGAGTATACTGTTTCGCTCATGATACCTCCCATGCGTTGCCATTCCTGAGGTCTCAGGTGTTATTCCTCTGTACCCAGTAAATTCACGCCATATCCCGGTCACGCGGACGAAGTCGCGAGTGAAAGCTAGTGACAAATATTTTTATTTAAATCATTTATTGTTGTAAATTAGCATTTTATAAAGCTACACTGAATTGTTGTTCAATTAATATACAAAAATAACATAACTTTCTTTTTAACGTTATCACTGAAAGCTTTCGTCAGAAATAATTTGAATAATCAAAATAAAATAAAACGTTCTTTATTGTAATACCAAAATTTAATTCAATGTTCAAATTTAATAATTAAATATGAACAATTTTTAAACAATTAAGTAGCTATGTTATTGGATGTAATTTTTTTTTTTAAGTTTTTTATTTGAATTACACAGTAAAAAATACCAATCCTTACTATAATATATATATATATATATATATATATATATATATATATATATATATATATATATATATATATATATTTTTTTTATATTAATATTATTATTCTTAACTGTCCACTGCTGAACATAGGTCTACCCCATAAAGAGGGTTTTGCCAGTAGTTGCCACGCTTGGCAGGCAGGTTGGCGACAGCAGTTAGGCAGGGGGAAAGGGATTGTTAGTAATGGAAACTAAAAATCCCATTGCTAGAATATATACCCAACTAGGTCGATCTCCTCGCGTTTCCCCCTGGAAACTATCATGGTTAATCCCTGATGAATTCATCATGATGGACTAACTGACCTGTTTTCATTTTCATCTATCACCCTTCACTGGTGCTCCGCCAGCGTATTCCGTTAGCGCAGGCAGGGTTGCCATTCCATTTTCACCCATCAAAAAAAACCGCAGTTAGGCTTTGGTGATGTTTAAAGATAAACCTGCCCATCCCTTGTTCATTAAATGTCCTTAGTCCTCTCTTACGACACCTATAGGAAAGGGGTGATCCATTCTATTCTGGGACCACACAGCCAAACCTTCGTGTAAATTTAAGAATTCAAATGAAATACAGTATAGAGTCATAAGATTCGGTTCTCTCTGTACACCTCGTAAGGAATCTAGCGTGAAGATAGCCAGTAAATCGATTGACTACAGAAAGCTTAGAAATCACCTTGAAGTTTTGATTATGCAAAATACTAACCCAAAAAACATTCAGGGCTTTACTGCTCGACCTAGAAGTAAAACTTGTAGTCTTGTAGTAAATAGGTAGGTATCCTTTCAGATTTCCTCTTAGTATGGTACACACGTATGTAGGGTCGGGAACAAAACCGGTACCCAGTAATACAATCAACTGAAGCCGTGTGTCACAATAACCAATTTAGTTGGACTTCGTGATGTCATGGTTTACTGAGCTACATTGTGGCTACACACGGGCGTGAATTGTGAACTTGTCCGTTGATGAGTGTTGATACTTATTAATATACTCAACTAACTAACAAACGTTGTATTGCTCTCTCTCTCTCTTCAGTTGTACACTTTTGAGAGAGTGGTCTTGGTTTTTATGATGATAGTGGACCGTCGATGAGACCCTCCTTGGCGATTGAGGTCCTCGCAATGCGTCTCGATCTGCTTCTGCTCACAGCCGAGCAAGAGCATTCTGCAATAGACTGCTCTGTGGCCGTTTTGATGAGGTCAATCATTTGGATAATTATAATAATTGCTCTCTATAAGTCAGTATTTTTTATAAAAGCTATACTGTGTCTCAAACTGGAGCAAAAAGTACATGTTTTTAAAATTTTATTAAAATTGGTTGAGCAGTTTCGGAGATTAGCATAAACATGACACACAACGATATATTGAGTTTTATTCCTTTTATACCACGAAGGTGGCAAATAAGCTTACAACCCAAGATGAAGATATCAGAGATAGAAATTGATTTTATTACGTGATCGTCAATTCGATGTTTAATTATCGTTAACAATTAACAATGCTATAAGAAAAGCAGGTAGCTTAGAATAGCAATCTGCATACTCCCTAAAACGCATTTTTAAAGCCATATATAAAGTCATATCACCTTAATTATTAGGAACGGTAATGCATGAAGTGTCGTGGTTGTTAGTGTATATCCTGTGACTGTTATGGTACTTTTCATATCTATCTACTAAGCGGCGTTACTATTTTTTTTATGGGTGAAAATGGTATGGTAATCCCGCCTGCACTAACGGTATACGCTTGCGGAGCACCAGTGAAGGGTGATAGATGAGAATGAAAACAGGCCAGTTTGCCCATCATGATGAATTCATCAGGAATTAACCATGATAGTTTCCAGGGAGAACCGCGAAGAGTTCGACCTGGTTGGGTATATTGCTAGCAATGGGAATCTCAGTCTCCATTACTAACAATCCCTTTCCCCCCGCGGCGTTACTATTTGCCGGCAAAGTTTGAAATGAGTCCAATAAATTGAATTCGTTTCGTGTTTATAACGGCCCTGTATTTAAAATAGCACGGTCTTTAAAACAACGACGACACACGACTCTGTAATAACTAATACAAGAAAGTTTCGAAAGAGAATCAACCTCTGAAAGCAACAGCGCGTGACTGCTCGCAATATATCGTCGTATTTTTAAAGCAATAGCTATTTGGAAGGCGCAGTGCACGTATGGATACCGTCGGAGAAAAGATAGTTTGATGTACAACTAGAAGTTTTGATATCGCGGAATATCGATAGATTTACGGCATGGAAATCCACGGATTGTAAATCAAACCTGTCTGGGTCTGGGAGGTTCGCGAAGGGTTTTTGCTTTTCCACAGCTGAGTTATGGTTTTGGGTGGATTTAGTAATGCATTAATATTGTAGCGGTTTATATTCCCTTGTCCAAGGTAGCTTAACTTCGGGATGAGATGGATAAAATGTAAAAAAGCAGCCGGATTTTATATTTATCAGATATTTTTTCTAAAAAAGATTTTTAAGTCTTTAGCAGGTTTAATAAAAATGATCATTATTATTATTATTTTATTAGCCATTATATCTTCATTGCTAAACATAGGTCTCTGGGACTGACGTGCCTAAAAGACAAAAGTCCCAAAATAAATAAAGATAAAAAAAAACATAGGTCTCACCCATAGACTGTCATCAAGAATGGCGCCGTTTCTTAGTTTTTTAGTTTGTCATTGCGAGACTTTGCTAGTAGTTGCCACTCTTGGCAGGTGGATTGGCAACTGCAGTTTTTTAACCTAACCACAATTAAGCTTTTGATGTTTTAAGATGGACTCTGCTACCCATTTCTATACCATTAAGTACCCTTAATCGCCTCTTACGACGCTCATGGAATAGAAAGGGATGGCCCATTCTATTTCGGGACCACACGGCAATAATATCATGATATTATTTATTCCTTACATTTATTATCCCCCCCCCTTTCCTTTCCCACATAAGTCCCTTATTCACCAATAATATCATGGTCGTATTTATTTCTTACATTTATTATAATGGCATTTAATAACAACAAAAAAGTATAATAAAGATTGTAAGGTCTTAAAAATCTTATGGAAAAGACACGCCGCATTCTAATGTTACTAAAATACAATATCTACTATTAATACAATATATACAATAGTAAATTAAGTTTGCAAACAATTAACAAAATAGTTTTAGATTTTCCTCCGCAAAACAAACAATTTAAACTTTGACAAAATGAATATGGGAAAAACACCATTAATAGAGACGAAAGGGATTGTTAGTTATGGGGTCTAACAACCCCACTGCTAGCAATATATTCTGACAGGTCGAGATCCACGCGGTCCCTCCTGGAAACCATCGTGGTTAATTATTAATGAATTAATTCATTGCGATGGACCAACTGCCTCGCCAGAATATACCGATAGCGCAGGCGGAGTTACCATTTCGGTTTAGTGTTTAAAACAAGTTACCTCTTTAACATTCCTCTACCTTTTAATCGAAATTTGTTTTTTTTTTATACAACTTAGAATGGCAAACAAGCTGATGATCCACCTGATGAAAAGTGGTAACTGTCGCCTATAGACATGAGCAGTAACCATGGACATAACAGAGTATACTGTTTCACCCATGATAACCCCCATGCGTTGCCATTCCTGAGGACTCAGGTGTTATTCCTCTGTACCCAGTAAATTCACGCCATATCCCACCCTTCAAACCGAAACACAGCTGCTTCACAGTTGAAACACGAATGGGACAGAGGTACCCAAGCAATCGACTTTTGTACAAAGTCTCCCTCTGGTGTTGTTTTGTTTGTATTGTTTGTAATTCTACACAGCTTCAACAATACCGTATAGGCATTCTTTAGGCATTGAGACTGAAATTAGAAACGTAGTGCCTTATTCCCTTGTATTCCGTATTCCCGTTTTGTTTGAAGTGTCAACTCTCATAAACCTTTTAATGATACTCAATACTTCTGCTTATCCGTCAGATCGGATAATCTTTTTATTTACGTGGGTACGAGATTGAACAATGAATATTGAATTTGTGCTAAGAAGAAGGAATTACATAGAAGTAGTGATAAAATTGACAATTCATAGCAGGCTAGTGTATAGAAAATGTTATACGGCCGTATAACCCTACCAAATTCAGATACAACCTGCTTGCATACTTTCTACGTAAACTGTGTCGAATATATAATCTAGTAATGTAACATTTGTCATTGACAAATAATTGACATATCAAACATTTTCTATACACTAGCCTGCTATGAATTGAGAAAAATGACAACTGGTGGGGTATCTTTCGTCCTCTTTTTACTAATTATATTTGCATAGGAAGAAAGGAGACAACCGTGTGATTTACAGTTTTTATTTTATTATTCCTTCTATGTAATTCCTTATTCTTACAGTTTGTGTTAGGTGAAGTGAGATGTTAGATTGAGTAAACTAATCTATTTCAATTTTTAACTGACTTCAAAAAGGAAATTCTAAATTCAGTTGTATTTTTTATTTTTATATTTGTTACCTTATAACTTCGTCAGTTGTGAACCAATTTGGAAAATTCCTTTTTTATCCTAAGGGATTACAGATTATTTGCTTACAGATTATTTATCAAAATTCAATAGTTTAGTTTTTAAATTAAAATAACTGGTTTTGCTACAATAGAGGTCTATTTTTTTCTGTGAAATTTTAATTTTAAATTACATACATACATGATCCGGCCCGGCTTTTCACGGGTAGATAGAATATAATATATAACCTGAATTACTTGCTGATAACGTAGCTTACTACAAGTGAACGAATTTTTAAAATGAGCTGAGTATATTTTGAATAAATATTCATTGCAAAAAACAATCACCGTGTGGTCCCGGCATAGAATAGGCCACCCCTTCCTTTCCCGTGGGTAGGTATCGTAAGAGTCGACTAAGGAAGGGCGAGGGATGGGCAGCAGAGTCCCTCTTAAAACATCTCTAAAAGACTAACTGCGGTTGCCGACCCGCCTGCCAAGCGTAGCAACTACTGGCAAAACTCCCCTTATGGGGAAGGCTTAAGTTCAGCAGTGGACAGTTAACGGCTGAAATAATAATAATAATAAACAAACAATCAAATCTTTTCTCTTTATAATGTAATATTATAAATGCCGAGGTTTTCCCAAAGGCCTACAGCATGGGGTTCTTCAAAAGGGTGGTAAAGAGGTTTCTTCAGGGTCAGCAACTCACGCGTAATACCTCTGGTATTGCAGGTGTTCATATGTTACGGTAACCGCTTACCATCAGGTGGGCCGTATGCTTGTTTGCCACCTTAGTGGTATAATTTTTTTTTATTTATTTATTATTTCCGGTGTGCGGGGTAAGCCTATGTTCAGCAGTGGACGCATAAATGGCTGAGATGAAGATGATGATGATAAACTCCGGTATGCGAATTCATCTATACAACAAATTCGCAATTGATCAATTTTTCGTAATGTTTTGATATAATAAATATTTAATTTAAATTCTACCTCGGTTACACCTCGGCCCACATTTGCACGTTCGTCCATCAATGCCTCAGTTGCTGGCCGCTGCAGTAATGTACTATTAATAACAGTTTTAAATATAATAAAAGACAAGCGATCCGACCCGGCTTCGCACAAGTAGATAGAATTTTCAAAAATCAATATAGATAACAAAAAAGTTTCAGCCAATTCAAGTGATCGGTTATTTTATAGCATTTTATATGTGATTATTTATATTGATATAACTTTTTTATTTATGAACCGATTGAAATAAAACAAACACTAAATGTTAGGTGGAATAAATCGCAATGCATTAGTGAAAACTGTATTCTAATCGATTATCGCCTTTTTTGAGGTTAGTATACACAAACATTCTAAAAGTCATTGTTTTGGGTTTTATTGCGTTCATAAAGTTACATACAATAGTTTTTCTTATATATCTTCCATGTACGTACAGCGACCAGTTACGATTATATTATATGTATATGTATTGATGATAGATGCAACCAATAATTCTTTCATTTATATCAAGATCGCCAATGAAACGTCTCTCCTTATATATTGTGGTTTTTATTGGACAAACGTGACCACCGGTACGAGCATATTGTATGGGCTTGTACAAACAATTACAGGAATCGTGTGGGACTGGATTCCAATATCCGATATCTTGATCCGAGGCCGGTGTAGGTCATTTCCGTTACATCACTAATGGGTTTGTTCTAGTGGATCGAGTATTGGTCATTGCTATAGGTAGCGATTGTATTCGTATAGCTGTCTCAATGCAACTTAATATAGAGGTATCCAAGTTAAATAAACAGTTTATTATTATTATTATTTATTGAAACTGTCACAAAAACTCTCCCTTAATTAAATTAGTAAATAATTATAATTGAAAAATTTAATGGATTAATTGATTTTTGAACTTGGGAGGTTTTACCAGTACACAAAAAAATACATTTATATATTTTTTTTATACAACTTAGATTTGCAAACAAGCTGACGGCTCACCTGATGGAAAGTAGTAACCGTCGCCTATAAACATGAGCAGTATCATGGACATAACAGAGTATACTGTTTCGCCCATGATACTTCCCATGCGTTGCCATTCTGAGGACTCAGGTGTTATTCCTCTGTACCCAGTAAATTCACGCCTTATCCCACCTTTCAAACTGAAATATAACCATGCAAACACAACTGCTTCACGGTTGAAACACGAATGGGACAGAGGTACCCAAGCAATCGACTTTTATATCTTATATTAAATGAAGATGTACAACAGGCGAGCTTAACTCTGTAAAAGTTCTCTTCCAGCAAACCCTGAGTGGAAAGGAGCATTAATTACCAGCGGGCAGTTTGCGTACAATAATAAGAGGAAACGGTATAGTTGTTTTTATTGACAAATAATAAATATACTTACCTAAATACAACCTATATAATATATAGGTTCTTATATTTTACCAGAGGGAGACTTTATACAGAAGTCGTATGCTTGGGTACCTACGAATAACGAATGGGACATCGTGTTTCTACCGTGAAACAGTTGTGTTTGCATAGCTGTGTTTCGGTTTGAAGGGTTTAGATATGGCAGTTAATTTACAGGCTACAGAGGAATAACACCTGAGTCCTCAGGAATGGCAACGCGTGGGGGTTATCATGGGGGAAACAGTATACTCTGTTGTCTATGGTACTGCTCATGTCTATAGGCGACGGTTACCACTTGTCATCAAGTGTGCCGTCAGCTTGTTTGCCATTCTATGTTGCTTAAAAAGAATATTACTTGATGATAATGTAGCTTCCTACAGGCGGAAGAATTTAAAAAAAAAACGTAGAGTTTTTGAAATTTATTCATTACAAATAAACAATGTTTCCTTATTATAAAACTGGTGTAGATGTCAAAATGAGTTTGCTGCGTCTTAGCGTCTTAATAGCACTACCAATTATCCGAGATGGAGGCCCAGTGCCCTCACCATCGGAGTCTGCCAAGATATATAACCTACTTATGTCGTCTTAACAGCCCTCGTCTATACTCTTGCTCGCTAATTTTGACTAAATCGCTCGGCTGCAGGAGATCCTTTACAGTGATAAGCCCATCTTTGTATAATACGTACTTTCGTAACGTAATTACTTCTTTTTAACCGACTTCGAAAAAGGATGATTCGGTTGTATTTTTCTTTTATATTAGCTCGCAACTCCGTTGTTTGTAAAGCGATTTGGAAAATTATTTTGTTATTTCAAAATCTGAATATATTAAATACAGGAACATTAGTTTTTATTTATATATATATGTTTGTATATATTAGTATCTATATAATAGTGCGCCCCCTACCATTTTTTCTTTTTAATGTCCTACAAAAAGGTTATCTGGAAAAGATTGCTTCACTGTATCACTTATAATTCAAATTTACTATATTTACGGAGCGCTTAACATTAACACATAGAGCGTAAACTGGATCCATTTTACTCAGCCTTGAGTTCGTACTCAAGTATGAAGGTACTCTTATGATTTCGACTTTGCCCCATTATAATTACTCAAGTTAGGCATCAAGTTAGTACAGAACATTCTAACCGTCTTGCATATAAAGACAATTAGTTTAACCGCGTTAACAACAGTAAACGTGGTAAATGACGGTAAACACAATTAGGGCCAAGTTCGTGCCGGGTCGGGATTTTAATTAAGTTACGAGATTCAGTTAAATCTCAACGACCACAATATTAACAGTTACCGAATTCTGGAACCTAGTAATGTTGACACGATAGGGCCGTACTACACCCATGTTTGAGGTGGGGCAAAAGAACTTTTTGGTAGGGCAGTAACCCGAAGAACAAGGTATGACAGAAGGAATGATAAAATAAAAACTGTAAATCATATGGTTGCCTCCTTTCTTCTTATGCAAATATAATTAGTAAAAAGAGGACGAAAAATACAACATCAGTCGTCATTTTTCTCAATTCATAGCAGGCTAGTGCATAGAAAATGTTTGATAATATCAATGATTTATCAATGACAAAATTTACATTACTAAATTATACATTCGAGACAGTTTATGTAGAAAGTATGCAAGCAGGTTGTATCCGAATCTGGTAGGGTTATACGGCCGTCAATCCAAAAATTGGCAGGCGCCAAGCGTAACAATTACTGGCAAACCCCACTTTTATGGGGGAAGTCTATGTTCGGCAGTGAACAGTTAAAGGCTGGTATCATGATGAGCTCGTTTTAACTATACATACTAGAACATAATTTATCAATTTACGCACACACGGATAAAAAAATTAACCTATTTTTAGCGAAGCATTTATAAGGAGATACTCTATCTATACAAATTAAGATTACAAAACAGCATTTGAATAAAAGTCAAT
Organism: Galleria mellonella; assembly: GCF_026898425.1. Lineage (NCBI taxonomy): Eukaryota > Metazoa > Arthropoda > Insecta > Lepidoptera > Pyralidae > Galleria > Galleria mellonella. The sequence goes on along the minus strand of NW_026442100.1, from coordinate 4,911,821 downwards.
AAAATTTGAAAAATAACAAATCCATCATCTGTCCCAAAATAAATACAAACAAACAAATTTTATTGGATTACGCATTTCTAAATTAGATACAAACACGAATAACTGGAACCAATAAGGGATTAAGTACGCCCACGCGCACCAAATAAAAGTAAATAACAAACAGTTCAACCGCCGTTGTGGATATAAAATTCAATCAAAAGTTGCTGATTATTTTAACATGTCATTGATCGTACTTCGAGTACACCAGCCGTTTTCATTAAATACGAATAAACAAGCCGGCATTGTCCGTAGATACATATTAAAAGCAGAAACAGTCTCTTTTCATGCATGGATTAGTCCTTTTATTACAGCGAAGTCAACCAACTACGGAAAAGGTCGTCAGGGTGGAAGAGACAGGTTGGCCAAACGAAAACAGCGGATTCAGATGAATGATTTGAATCAGATGGCAGATTAATTTTCCACCGGAAATGGTACCACAACCATATAATTAACGATTCTTTGTTTTGATGCCGCACAGTATATTTGAAATTTTACAATACACACGACGCGTAATTATGTATATCGCGCACTCAATGGCGCTTCTTCGTAGGTAGTTTCGTACACTTGTGACGTTGACCTTACAAGGCTGATACCGCGCCTTGCGGTAGGAGTTGAATTATTATTTTTTCATACAACTTAGAATGGTAAACAATCTGAGGGCCCACCTGATGGAAAGTGGTAATCGTCGCCTATAAACATGAGCAGTACCATGGACATAACAGAGTATACTGTTTCGCCCATGATACCCCCCATGCGTTGCCATTCCTGAGGACTCAGGTATTATTCTTCTGTACCATGTTAATTCACTGCCATATCCCACCCTTCAAACCGAAACACAACCATGTAAGCACAACTGCTTCACGGTTGAAACACGAATGGGACAGAGGTATCCAACTTTTATGCAAACGACTTTCATACAAAATCTCCTTCTGGTAAATTCTGGTTTCGAAATAAACGCGCATTCCCGCGTCTTGCGGTTTTTATTTGGCCCCGCTCCCCTTCCCCCGCATATAAATACCGGGCGAGGAGCGACAAAAGGCGCCAGTCTATTTCGCGGAATCGCGCAACACACATTACAAACTATTCTAATAATTTCTATGAAATTATCGAAGGTCTATGCTATTTTCTATCATTATATTATTTATCTACGCTATTTCAAATATTATTCTGTCTATCCATTCTATTTCCAACACTATTCATTCTATCTCGATCTATTTTTAATCCATTTCTATCTATACACTATTCTCATACTATTCTATATTATTTATGGCTTTTCAGAACTGTCAAAAAAGCTATAAAGCTATTCCTTATTCCCTACTTATCTATTTACTGTAATATTGCCTATATTAAAAGACGACGGGAAAATATTCTTTATTTTTCGAAACTCTTTATTGCTTCCTTCAAAGAATGATACAGATTATAAAGATTAATGGTTGTCTACTTCCAAAATCTAACTAGAGACTAATCCAATTAGAAAAAAAAAATCCCGTATACAAAAGCTTCACGTTACTGAACAAGCTATGGCGAGGGCTATGCTCGGGGTTTTTTTGTGTAATAAATCCGATATGAGGACACAGAAAAACCAAAGTAACCGACATAGTTCGAAGGAAAAACAAGCTAAAGTGACAATGGGCTGATCAGAGCTCGAAGAACCGACAACCGGTGGGGAAGAATGGTTAAACAAACGCCAAACTTGTAAGTGTATTTAGAAGGAATAAATCAGAAGGTGTATTTAGTAATTTACAGTTTCATTTACCAAGCCATCAAAACCACGTATACCCGCGTTCAAACATTATTTGGGTGATCAATGATACGTATTATACATAGAAAATACCCAGACCAATACAAACAGACCGATAGGGGTGGAGGGGGATTGTTAGTAATGCAAACTACCAACCACATTGCTAGCAATATACCCCGTCAAGTTGACCTCCACGTGGTCCCCCTGGGAACCATCGTGCTGAATTCTAGATATATTCATCACGATAGGCTAACTGACCTGCCTTTTCATTCTCACTCATCATCCCTCACAGGTGCCGCACCAGCGTATACCAATGGCGCATGCGGGGTTACCATCCATTAACATACATTAAAAAAAAATGCAAATAGACATACTAGAGAGAGACTCTGTACAAAAATCGATTGCTTGGATACCTTTATACCATTCGTGTTTCACCGTGAAGCATGCTCACGACTGAAACTGCTCATGTCTATAGGCGACGGTTACCACTTTCCATCAGGTGGGCCGTCAGCTTGTTTGCCATTCTAAGTTGTATAAAAAAAAATATGAATGCAGAAGTTTGTACTTTGAACCTGCGACTATTGTTACCTTATTACAACTCATATTCCCAGATTAATCAAAACAATACTCAGTCGAACTGTTGCGTACACGAATATTAAATTATATCTCCCATTTGCAGCTGAAATTAATTCTATTGTTATTAATGTACATGTCGTATAAAATTCTGTGTTGTAAAATACATTAATTCTCTTAACACGTTTCATTAAAGTGTAGAGGGTGATGAAAATCTACATATTATCATCATCATCAGATCAGCCTTTAACTGTCCACTGCTGAGCTTAAGCCTTTTTTTATACAACTTAGAATGGCAAACAAGCTGACGGCCCACCTGATGGAAAGTGGTAACCGTCGCCTATAGACATGAGCAGTACCATGGACATAACAGAGTATACTGTTTCGCCCATGATACCCCCCATGCGTTGCCATTCCTGAGGACTCAGATGTTATTCCTCTGTACCCTGTAAATTCACGCCATATCCCACCCTTCAAACCGAAACACAGCCATGCAAACACAACTGCTTCACGATAGAAACACGAATGAGACAGAGGTATCCAAGCAATCGACTTTTGTACAAAGTCTCCCTCTGGTATACATACATACATAAAAACATCTGCATAATAGAGTGCATACCTCTTCGTTGAGATACAGAGAGCTCGAGCGTTCTATGCTTGGGGGAACAAAACAATTACTTGTATTTCACGCAGACCGTCCGAAGGTTTGCTCGGACGAGAGTAATTAGGAACAATGGGGGGCCCAGTGTTCCAACAATCGGATAAAAACTATTCGAATACAGTACAGTGGACACGAATTCAATTATTAACTGCTGAACTGTACCGTGTTCAATGCAGTTAGATGGCATCGCTTTTGCTTTATTAAAAAATACATAATAGAATTTTTCAATGAGAAAATTTAATTGTATTTGTACCAATTTGGTTTAATGTAATAATGTTTTATTTATTTTATGTTAATCGACTATACATGTAACCAGAGGGAGAATTTGTACAAAAGTCAAGTAAAGCAGTTGTGTTTGCATGGCTGTGTTTCGGTTTGAAGGATGGGATATGGCGTGAATTTGCTGGGTACGGAGGAATAACACCTGAGTCCTCAGGAATGGCAACGCATGGGGGTATCATGGGCGAAACAGTATACTATGTTATGTTCATGGTACTGCTCATATGAAATGCTCATACTTTATGAAATATTTATTATTATGATTGCTGTGCCCTTCCAGGGTTCATGTTGATTCTTTATCTTTAATAACTTAAGACCTGTATTGTTACAACATGAAATAGCAATAAATGATTGAATTGAATTTAAAGTCATTAGTTTTAACTTAAGCTTTGTGATAACAAAGTACAATCGACTTCAAAAATGAGGTACTCAGTTTTTTTTTATACAGCAAATTAACGCATTAAAAAATTTTTACATTTTTTTACTGCTTCTTTATTGCCGACGTTTCTTTAATTAACTATAATATTTAAATATACATATATTTAATTTTTTTTATACATCTTAGAATGGCAAACAAGCTGACCGCCCACCTGATGGAAAGTGGTAACCGTCGCCTATAAACATGAGCAGTACCATGGACTTAACAGAGTATACCGTTTCGCCCATAATACTCCCCAGTTTGGTGGTATTTATCCTCTTTTTTCCTTTATTCCTTTATTCCTCTTTTTCATGTTTGTTATCTCGTAACTTTGTCAGTTGTAAATCGACTTGGAAGATTTTTTTTTTATCTGAAAGGATATAATGATAAATTGGTCCTATAGAAATTTTATTAAAATTGCTTTAATTTATAGATCAAAATAACTGGTTTTGTTAGAATTGAAGTCAGTTTTATATTAAATATATATCTCTTACTATCTTATAATGTATTATAGTTTAGTCTCTTACTTTTTTTTGTCGCCTTTTACGACACTCATGGGAAAGGAAGTGGTGACCAATTCTACGCCGGGATCACATAGCCAGAAATAACCATACAGACGACTTTTGTAATATATATTTTGTATATTTAAAAGAAAATTTCATTTATATTAACAGTAATTAAAAAAGAGTAATAAAAATATATAGAAATATGTAAATTTAATAAGATGAACTTGTTGAAAGCAACCATCTCAAGTTAGATGTAAAAAACATTAAAAATATATATTTAATTTTTATATAAATAAATATAAAATGTGCATTGATAAAATTGATTTTTACAAACACGCCCAACAAATTGCGTGCCCACCCCGTGTTCTTTGTTCTTTTGATAGGGCGACCATCCAACCGCGACGGCCGAAGGGTCAGATCCCATCGGAGATTAAAATACCAATATTGTTTGCCCTCTTTTCTTCAAGTCGTAAGGTCGCATTCACTTTAAATATTATAATCTTGGCTTGTAATAATTTAATTAAATATGATATGAGTTATATAGTCGCTTATTTAATTATTTAAGAGGCTTTGTTTAATGAAATACTTATAGTTAATTTAGTAGACAAAATATATAGTGACAGATGAAGGGTCAACTATAAACAAAACTTGACATTTAATCATTTTAAGCGTTTATTGTTTGCTGTTTTACTTATTACAAGTAAACAGATGTAATTAATTTATTTGCTATTTAAATTCTATTCTAAATATATAGAAATTTATTATATTTTGTTTCGTTATTTAATTTTATTACTGAATTTACAAAAAAATTTAAATTGTCTCAATTGTTATTGTTTTTCAGCTGTCTCTTTTTCGAATGCATAGGAAAAATACATTATTGAAATATTATACTATTTTTAACATACATGCATACTTTAATAAATTTTAAAAAGATACATTATGGGATTTGATCTAATGTTCAAAGTACAAGTACATTCATAATAAACGTTTAAACATTTTTGCTTGAGTACCTCTGTCCCATTCGTATTTCAACCGTAAAGAAGTTGTGTTTGCATAGCTGTGTTTCGGTTTGAAGGGTGGGATATGGCGTGAATTTACTGGGTACGGAGGAATAACACCTGAGTCCTCAGGAATGGCAACGCATAGGGGGTATCATGGGCGAAACAGTGTACTCTGTTATTTCCATGCTACTGCTCATGTCTATAGGCGACGGTTATCACTTTCCATCAGGTGAGCCGTCAGCTTGTTTGCCATTCTAAGTTGAATAAAAAAAATTGTATTCCATAAAAAACTTTAATTGTGGTAAAACCAATTACTGATATTTGAAACTAAACTACTAAACAAAAAAATGTCTATGGTACCAATCTATACATATATCCCTTTAAATAAAAAAAAAAGAATTCTCCAAATCATTTTACAATTAATTACATACATACATACATACCTGTCACGCCTGTCTCCCATTAGGGTAGGCAGAAACAATGGAACGCCAAATGCTTCGGTTCAAACAAACCTCTTTCGCTTCTTCCACATTCATCAATCTTTTCATACACGCTCGCCGGTTACGGGTACTTTTAATTAATAATATAATAAAAATAAATCTCTTTATTTTCAGGTACGTACCCATAGTTTACAGTTACATTATTAATTATACAAACTATTATTATTAAATTATGAGGTAACAAATTTAAAAATAAAAATACAACAAAATTAATAAACTTCTTCTTTTTGATGTCGTTAAAAATAGTTGCAGTGGAAAGTCGTAAAAATGTCAATTAAAAAATATGGTCGTACCCGCATCAAAACCTAGATCTAAATGTACTATACACCAACCTCGCGTTTGGACGACATGTCCTCGTAATCTATACTTATAATAAATCTGTAGAGAGGTCAATTCTGTACATGAAATATATTTCCAAAATAACTATCAGGGGGGTGATTAGTGATCGATACTGATGCCAAAAATGCAATCAGTAAAATTTTTGTCTGTCTGTCTGTATGTTCGTTATAGAAACAAAAACTACTCGACGGATTTTAACGAAACTTGGTACAATTATTCTTCATACTCCTGGACAGGTTACAGTATACTTTTCATTACGCTACGATCAATAGGAGCAGAGCAGTGAAGGGAAATGTTGGGAAAACGGGAGAAGTTACTCCATTTTTAAGCTTCCGCCGCATGTGCGGCCTTAATGGCCACTTTTTAAAATGTAAAAATGTCCACCCGTGCGACGCCGGGACGGGCCGCTAGTGTAGTGTAAAACACTCCCATATTATTATTTTTTTTAATCTGTAACTTATCAGTCACTTCTTTCTCTTCATGATTATTCTTGACGTATGAACAATAAAGATAGAAAAGTGATTGATAAATCGCTTTACTGATTTCAAACAAACATACCTTCTTTTACGAATTCCAACTCAAATAAGTTTATTTAAATCCATACTTTAATACAGAAACGCGGAATAAACTAGAAATATTTTCATTTCAACAAACAGGGGGAAAAAATAAAACTAACAGAAACGTGAGAGCTTCGTGCAAAAAAGTTTCGCTCGTTTCAGTGAAGTCAGATAGAATTAAATATAATACTCGCTTTTTCAACCTGAATTAATATGTAGCTCAGTAGCTTTAATATTTTTTAAAGGCGACTAAAAATTACCATTCCTTTTGCGCGAATAAAATGGAGAGCACTTTTTTTTTTCAGGTAAATAAGAAAATGAATTGAAATATTTACATGTTCTCTTTTCGTTTAAGAGTTTCCTCTTGTCGGTGCAATTAATTCATGCATTCTCTTCCAGCCAGCTCTATCCCATGCCATATTTTTGACCTCTCTATACAACGATATAACAGCTAGTGTTTCTTTTATCTGTCCCGTGTAGTTATTTCTCGGTCTTCCCATTCCTCTTTTGCCTCTATTTTTTCTTCTGCTATGCTTTTTGAAAAATCGTCATGTTGTATAAGGTATATTTACGGATTATTAAAATAATGTATAGTTGACGTTAGATAGTTTATTTTATTATTTACTTTATATGTTTTTTACTTACATTCTTGCAAGTTGTCTGGAGGTGGTGGCCTGGTGGCTGTAGCACAGGTGTTCCTAGTTCAGCCATCAGTCTCCACAATACATAAACTGTGTATTCTTAAGTAAATTGTTTGTTTATACAATATTGTGGAGAATGAATAAATATTTTGATTTTTTTTATTGAAAACTATTGTTTTTGTCAGAAAAAGATATGTTTTAACAAGTAATGTGTATATATTTAAAGAAACCGTCAGCAAAACAAGTTGGTGGGATTTTATAAACGGAAAACTTATATTTTTCTCAATTGTAGGCCCATAGGTACCATATTTATTTATTTCACTAGTTACCCGCCCTGGCTTCATATGGATGCACTAATGAAGAAATTGATACCAAATTCATTCCTTCACTCATTCACTATTTTTTTCATATAGAGATTTCACAGAGAGAGATTTTCTAACCCCAATTTTTCACTTTTCTGTATGATTTTTCAAAGATTTTTCTTTTATACAAACCTTGTCTTGACAATTACAGCCATTTTGAATTTGAACTGACCATACCAACTGCATCTTAACGAGCAAAAATATAGATCCACAAAAAAAATTCTTGTAAAAAGAACTATCAAAATCGGTTCAAAATTGATGAAGTAACAGTAAAAAAAAAGATCAAACAAAGCGAAAAAGGCACTTAAAAATTAAATATCCACTTACTGTTATCATATTTAAATAATGTAACAGAATACAAGAGAATAATTTACTCGCAATGAGCCCGTTTCTAGAATTTTAGATTTAACATTGTACTATTTCTGTGTAAGTAAATATTTACAAATAAACATCAAACAAAACAACAAAGGTTTTGTTGAGAGTTAACGAATGAAACTACTAGCGTTAATGGAAAATGTTTTAATGCAACATTTGTGCTTTGTTTAACCAAAAATAGAGTTTCATTCACAAAGAATGTTGTATTGAAATAGAGCGCTTCGTCTATTTTATGTTTTTTTTTTATACAACTTAGAATGGCAAACAAGCTGACGGCCCACCTGATGGAAAGTGGTAACCGTCGCCTATAGACATGAGCAGTACCGTGGACATAACAGAGTATACTGTTTCGCCCATGATACCCCCCATGCGTTGCCATTCCTGAGGACTCAGTTGTTATACCTCTGTACCCAGTAAATTCACGCCATATCCTACCCTTCGAACCGAAACAGCGTGGTCCTTCGAAAGAAGTGTGGATTATCTAGAGCTATCCTACAGGTAGCTCTAAATAATAATGATGACAATGTGAGGGTACCCGAAGAGACTGCGCGAGCTGCTAGACGAAGACGCCGCTCACTTCATTCCTGTCGTGACTTTTATGTTAAGTCCCGATTATGTATTTAAAATATCAACTCTTGCGCTTTAGAATTTCAGTATTTAATGATACTCCGTAACAAAGTCACACCGGATGGTTGGCCTTTTCGACACGGGGCTGTGACCGAACGCAATGACTTTGCAACCTCGGGTGTCATTAGGTATATTTAGTATCGCTTGAGGAACAATATCCTTTGTAATCTTTATACTGAATCAGACTGTAATGGCCGGTAATAATAGAACGATGACGATGTGATTTTGCTATTGTATATTTCGTAATATTTCTTTTTTTTTTGCCAACTTATATTGCTTTTTTATGTAGTAAGCAAGCTGATGGTTTTTTTTTATACCACTTAGAATGGCAAACAAGCTGACGGCCCACCTGATGGAAAGTGGTAACCGTCGCCTATAGACATGAGCAGTGCCTGTTTACCTGAATATGAATGGCTACCGTCGTCTATGGACATGAAGTTCGCAGAATATCCTGTAATGCTCAAGTTACCACGAAAACATTGCCATTTTTTTTAATGCATGATAACGGCATGGTTACCCCGCCTGCGCTATCAGTATACACTGGCGGAACCAGTGAGGGATGATAAGTGTAAATGAAACAGCAGGTCAGTTAGCCCATCGTGATAAATACACCTGGAAATCAGCTCGATGGTTTCCAGGTAGGACCATGTGGACGTTGACTTGATAAGTAGTCCGCATTACTAACAAATCCCTTCCCTCCTCCCCCAACATTGCCAATTCTGAGGATCAAGATATTTTTCATGGGATAATAATGAGATATAAACCCCACATAACGCTATCGCTATATGCTGGCGGAGCTCAAATAAGTAATACGTGAGAACAAAGTTAGGTCGATTAGTCCATCGTGACTAAGAATAGTAGTTTCGCCCATGACACCCCACATGCGTTGCCATTCCTGAGTCCTCAGGAATGGCAACGCATGGATATTATTTACATTAAAAATAAATGTCCATTCATGCGAAGCCGGGGCGTACCGATAGTTAATAATAAATAAATAAATATAACGTAACATATATGCGAAAAAAAATCATATAAATCGAGAATTTGTTCCATTTTGAACAAGTCAGTTGATGTATATATCAAATGTATGTACTCGTATACCTTAAGTGCCTATTCATAGAAATTCAATAGATAGTAAACAAGTGGTCTATTTAGTGCCACATAAATAATCCAGTTATTGGTTCAAATGAATGTATTTATCGTTGTATTTTACGTATTTACTATACCATGCCCATTTATCATTTATAAGTATTCTGATGTTTTTATTGATAAATCATTTATTGATGAACTACCCATTAAATACAATATATATATATATATATGGACGTAACATAATATTATATTTCACTGAATAAAAATATTAAAATGATGTTATATTGATTACAATGTAACATTTTAATATTTTTCTTTTCAAAATTATTTATTTATTTATTTATAGCAAGGCAACAGATTACAAATTAATACATTAATAAAATAAATATTACATAAAACAGCATTAAATTTGCACTACAACAACTGCTCTGCATAACATTCGATATTATATACATTAAAAGAATGACGGCTATAAATTTAAAGTAACAAATTGGCAGCCTTGATGTAACATTGCAAGGATCGTTGGAAAATATCAAGGTCCATGCATACATTGTTATATTTTCTGCACATGCGGATAATTGGATTGTCCCCTTTAAAGTTTTATTATTTTATAGAGAGTGATGAAATCAGACATAGATCTTCTATTCATTTAGAAATAATTCATTAATGAAATTTATAAAAGAAATAATTATTTTGTTAAGTAACTAGTACAACCATGATTAACTTTAATTAATACATTTACGACTTTGTTGTTTGACACGAACAGTACCATGGACATAACAGATTATATTGTTTCGCCCATGATAACCCCCATGCGTTGCCATTCCTAAGGACTCAGGTGTTATTCCTCTGCACCCTGTAAATTCACTGCCATATCCCACCCTTCAAATCGAACAGACATGCAAACACAACTGCTGCACCGTTAAAACACGAATGGGTCAGAGGTGCTCAAGCAAATGTCTTTTGTACAGTTTTCCTCTGGTTTATAATTCTGGGTATTGTCATACTAAATGTCTTAAAATTTGATATACACGTAGTTAGAAGGTTACAGGTTTACTTTATCTGATCACGTAGACTAAGTCGAGTATAAAAACTAGTAAAAGATCAATTTCCCACAGTTTCTTTACCGAAATAATATTAAGACATGTCGGGTACACAGTGCTAATATCAAGTGACAGGGTCACGTAAACTAGAGGCGTACTCGGAGTTGGCAGCATGCGGCTCACGTGTCGAGATAAGCTTACCGCATCCCTGTTGGCTGGTAGATCACAGATAATATGAGTGTGAGCAAGCCCATCGACCTGCCTCTCGTAATCCACTGTTCACTGGGAGTTATAGCGTCGGTAGATTAATTGTAACAACGATTACAAAGAAGGAGGCTCTGAATTCGTTTGCATCGTTTTCGTTTGTTACCTCATAACTCCGTCAGATCTGAACCAATTTGGAAAATTATTTAGATAAAACCACACCCTCTTTACTGCGGCAGTCGGCGAAAAAGTTGTGTATATCATGACGTCGTCAGTTCCGAAGTTCCGCGCGTACACGATTGTTTACAAATTGCCATAATATTTTTCGCGGTTCGCTAACAGGCAACGTCTTGCTCGTGCATAATTTATCCGATAAATCTTAGATTGTTACCAGTTTATTTGACCCGGTATCGGAGTATTTGGAACGCTTGACAAATGTTTTAACCGTAAGCTTTATCTACTCCGTTTATGTTGCAGATTACATCGTTGTTTCGGAAGTCATTTAGGAGTTTCCCCAGTTTATTTCGGTAGGCTCTTTTACGGCAGTATAATGAAGTTTTATTTTGCATATTTATTTCTTTTCGTTCACTAGTATTCGTGGTCGCATCTTAAAATGTTTTTATAGAATTTAAAACACTAAGCACTTTGTTTTTTTTTTTTTTCTTTTTTCAATGTCCTCTACCCAAAGGTACAGAGGAATAACACCTGAGTTCTTAGGAATGGCAACGCATGGGGGGTATCATGAGCGAAACAGTATACTCTGCTATGTCCACGGTACTGCTCATGTCTATAGGCGGTGGTTACCGCTTTCCATCAGGTAGGCCGTCAGCTTGTTTACCATTCTAAAATGTATAAAAAAAAAGGTTGTCTGGAAGAGATTGCTTAGCGACAAGGCCGCCTTTTGTATCATTTCTCATTACAATTAAATATATTTACTATTCTATAAATGGTGCAATAAAGTGTAAAATAAATAAATAAATAAGCAAACTGATGGCTCACTTGGCAAATGATAATAACTATAAACATATACAGTGGAGGGAGAATGAAGAAACTATTAGTAATGGAGATTAGTAATCCTATTACTAGCAATCCTACTGCTAGCAATCGCATTGCTGTCAAACTCCATTGCTAACAATCCTTTTCCCCCCAAAGGGGGCCTATTCTATATTGGGACCAAACGGCAATGATGTTAGGACGTTTTATAAAAGAATAATTTCGATAAATTATCAAATTAAAATATTGGGTTAAGAGTTACATTTAGAGAAATGACACCTTAAAATCGGCCCCTATTTTGTTCCACTCTGTTGTGTCTAAAATAATTATGCCTCCGTACCTAATTTCAGTCAAACCGAATAACAGCCTCACAACTCATACAATTTGGCGGTAAAAACATACAAATGTATCAATGCAAATGACTTTTCTATGCACATACATAGAGTCTCTCTTTGCTTACATTTTGCTTCTCTAGCAACACCCAAAAGGTATATGCAGCAGCTAAGTTATAGGTCCTTTTGTGTACATACATATGCACGTATTTGTATGTAGGTAGGTTTGTCATAAATAACAGTCCAACAACGCCTCTTCGCTGGCACGGGCCTATGCGATAACGGGAGACTGAGAATACATGTTTCTACTTATATATGTATATGTTGCAGTCGAAACTCTTAACCAGTGAAAAGTACTATTAACTAACTAAATCAGTCAAAACTACTTATGACCGTATGATTTAGTCAATAATACTTTTAAACTAAAATAACAGTACCTTTTTTTTACGTGGGGAAATCCTCATGGAGACCCACACACCCCGGGGAAGACATGTGGATACTGCCGGGCTCTTACCAACTAAAACCACCACGTGTTCCTCGGCTACGACTAACGGCAGCGTTGCTGCGGTTCCGGTTTATTACTACTCCGCAACAACGCCAACGTCGTTGCTCAACCCCATTCCAAGGAGGAGGAGCCCGCCTTTAGGAGCCTAACTCCCAGTCCGTCTTTGAAGGAGACGTGCCGAAACAAGAGCACGTTCCCCGACTCAGAGGTCTTTACATTATAGTGCATCGTGTTCAGCGCTTAAGGGCCCTCTTGAGAGGTCTGACTGCGATTTCGCTGTCGCCTAACCGCAAATTTGCAGTCAAAAGTACTAATAACCAATAATTTTCAGTCAAAACCACTTTTGACCAACCTGTTCAGTCAAAAGTAAAGTTAGTGAAGCTAGTTAATAGTACTTTTGACTGGTTAAGAGTTTTGACTGCAACATATATATTTATACTTTAAACTAGTCGGGCAATTGCGAATTTAATACGTTAATACAGCAAATGTAAATAATTATAATATAGTATAATTTACAATAGAATAAAACTCGCCGTGTGCTCCCGGCATAGAATTGGTCACCCCTTCACTTCCCGTGGGTGTCGTAAGAGTCGACTAAGTGAGGGCGAGAGATGGGCAGCAGCGTCCCTCATTAAACATCTCCATAGCCTAACTGCGATTGCCAATCCGCCTGCCAAGCGTAGCAACTACTGGCAAAACTTCCCTTATGGGGAAGGCTTATGTTCAGCAGTGGACAGTTAAAGGCTGATATGATGACGTTAATGATTTTGTTTATACAACTTAGAATGGCAAACAAGCTGACGGCCCACCTGATGGAAAGTGGTAACCGTCGCCTATAGACATGAGCAGTACCATGGACATAACAGAGTATACTGTTTCGCCCGTGATACTCCCCATGCGTTGCCATTCCTGATGATAACAAATAAACATTCCGAACCCAGCAGTAGAATTACATAAAAATGACGGTTTAAAATAGTCTCTAAACAAAGTTTATTTAAATAAATATTATTTCTATTATATCCAATGTTAATTAATATAACTAGACTTATATTAAAACTGAAATTAAATTAAGCTTGAAATTTTATATTTTCATTCTAGAATCCCATCAAAAATTAAAAATTCTAAGTAAAACGAAATATTACAATTTGAACTCACGTTTAAACGACCTGCCATTTCTTATTTGCTATTTACATTTTTAGATACGCTAAGATTTTTTTTGTTTTGCTAATAATAACGTTACCAGAGGGCGACTTTGTACAAAAGTCGTTTGCTTGGGCACCTCTGTCCCATTCGTGTTTCTACCGTGAAGCAGTTGTTTGCATGGCTGTGTTTCGGTTTGAAGGGTGGGATATGGCGTGAATTTACAGGATACAGAGTAATAACACCTGAGTCCTCAGGAATGGCAACGCATGGGGGGTACCATGGGCGAAACAGTATACTCTGTTATGTCCATGGTACTGCTCATGTCTATAGGCGACAGTTACCACTCTCCATCAAGTGGGTCGCCAGCTTGTTTTCCATCCTAAGTTGCATAAGAAAAAATAAGCAATTTCGCAATATAATGGACACTAAGAGGGCATCATCAGACATTTATCTGTCTTTGAAAGCGTAGATTAGCGTCTCAAAGGGGGCGTTTTGTGATACATGTTACATGTAAGGAATAATCTGCTTTGCACGTTCATTACATTGTCTGATCTTTCTAAATACACCAAGAGAGAATTAAGTAACGGAGCTTGCGTTAAACGTTACTAAATCTACTATTGATGTTCGTTCAATCGCAATTATACGACTAAATATTGTATGGAATGTGGTAAATAGATAGAAGATTGCTTAGATATTTTTTTGTAATTAGTTACAATTAAATATATTATATTAGATAGAACACAAACTAGGAAAAAATGCATATTTTTCACATAATTAACGTTATTAACTTATTGTTGTTACTGTATGTTTTAGTGCAATAAAGAATATATATATATATATATTACGCATTAAACATTTATATTTTTAAATAAATAATAAATTAATATTATAGAACTATCAAAAATATTTTGTATAAAAAATGGTAGAACAAATATATAATTTAATCTAAATAAAGTTTTGAACGCTCTCGTATTAAAATATAAATACTTTGTTTGTTATTATTTTTGCAACTTAAATTCCATATAAATACAGAACTGTCACATGCATACATTTTCATTACAATTTTATGATTGCATTCCCAGTCTGACAGTCTGTCAGTACGCGAATATGTTATACTATGTCTATATTAAAATAATTGTACAGTGTAATAAATATTCATTTATTTTTTTATATTGATTATTTTGTTTACGTAATTACTTTATGTAATGACATAGTTTCATTTCCAATTTTGTCAATATAAGAATTATTTTTTAATTATATATATAAAAAAGACTTATTTTTTTTTATACAACTTAGAATGACAAACAAGCTGACGGCCCACCTGGTGGAAAGTGGTAACCGTCGCCTATAGACATGAGCAGTACCATGGACTTAACAGAGTATACTGTTTCGCCCATGATACCCCCCATGCGTTGCCATTCCTGAGGACTCAGATGTTATTCCTCTGTACAGAGGATGAACAGAATGGGACAGAGGTACCCAAGCAATCGACTTTTGTACAAAGTCTCCCTCTGGTAATTTTGAATGTAAATACCAGTGTATAAGTTAGTTTGTATTTAGGTTGGCACATTTGTTTTTTTCTTAGTACTAATAAGTAGTACTAAAAATAATAAATATATAATAATAATTAGTAACTACTAGTGCTTTACTGTTTCCACTTTTTACAGTACGCACACTGCCCGTTGGTAATTAATGCTTCTTTCCACTCAAGGTTTGCTGGAAGAGAACTCTTACAGAGTTAAGCTCGCCTGTTGTACATCTTCATTTAATACATACTTTAAGTATGTAATTTTTGTGTACAATAAAGTATAAATAAACAACTAAAACCAAAGATATTTAATTCTTTAAAAATTCTCGTTAATTCTTTTTTTGCTCTGTGATTAATAGAGAAAACTGTAATGTTTTTTTTATTATTTTGAGTCATTAACTATCTTACACTGCTGGACATAAGTCTTCCCCATAAGTCTTCCCCATAAGGGGAATTTTGCCAGTAGTTGCTACGCTTGGCAGGCGGGTTAGCAACCGCAGTTTTTTTTTTATGGGTGAAAATGGTATGGTAACACCACCTGCGCTAACGGGATACGCTGGCGGAACACCAGTGAAGGGTGATAGATGAGAATGAAAACGGGCCAGTAAGCCCATCATGATGAATTCTTCAGGTTCATGATAGTTTACAGGGAGAACCGCTAGGAGGTCGACCTGGTTGGGTATATTGCTAGCAATGGGATTCTCAGTCTCCATTACTAAAAATCCCTTTCCCCCCTGGCAACCGTAGTTATGTTTTTACAGATGTTTTAAGAGGGACACTGCTACCCATCCCTCTACCATAAGTTTCCTTAATCGCCTCTTACGACACCCACAGGAAAGGAAGTGGTGGTCCATTCTATGCCGGAGTCTAGACGAAGGCCATAATGTATGATTTATATACCCTTATTTTTATATTTATAAATTAAAGTTTAAATAAATAATAACATATTTTATAAAGATATTGAAATAAATTATTCAACAAAAGCCTCTATGGGGTTGCCAGTTCACTAACCGCGACAGTAAATTCTGAATATGTGAATGCGTTTGTATCATGATACGTGGACATACATTATTCATATTCATTGAAATATTAAACCGAATTTATGTTTCGACGATGTAAAGGCAAAAAGTGTTAAGTACCAATTTGGCCGATATCGTGTTATATAGAAAGATAGTGGTATATTGTTACAATTAAAAAAAAATTCAGCCTAATGCAAGAATCAATATTTAACTTGATGTATATACTCGTACATACTTTGGTAATAAATATATTTTTACTTATTTTTTCGAATTAACATAAGAATCACTAGAGGGAGACTATGTACAAAAGTCGTTTGCTTTAGTCCTCTGTCCCATTCGTGTTTCAACCGTAAAGCAGTTGTGTTTGCATGCACGGTTTGAAGGGTAGGATATGGCATAAATTTACAGGGTACAGAAGAATAACACCTGAGTCCTCAGGAATGGCAATGCATGGGGGGTATCATCGGCGAAACAGTATACTCTGTTATGTCCACGGTACTGCTCATGTCTATAGACGACGGTTACCACTTTCCATCAGGTAGGCCGTCGACTTGTTTGCCATTCTAAGTTGTATAAAAAAAAAAAAAACAAAAATGCAAGCACGTCGAAATCGCGGGATGCGTAAAATTAAACTAGTAGACAATGCACGCGTAAATCGCGGAATGCCCGCTCAGAGGGTTAAACGCCAACAATCACTAATGACGGTAATGTCAGAATTTCATTAATTAAATTAATTTAACTATTGTCAAGCATAAAAAAAATACAAATATATATAATATCAGTAACAAAGGTTATTAAATAAATATACTATGAATTCAAATCTTGGACAATTTTGATCCTAATTTACGTGGGCAAAACCTCGTGTTACCTACATCTAGTAAGCCATAAGCCAAAGTATTTGAAAGGCAAGTTAATTGACTGGCCGTCGAATAATAACAGAGTTTAAATTACATTAATAATGAAAACGTAAGGTAAATTTGTATTTAAATAGGTTTCGAAGTAATTGGCGCCGTGTACCAAAACTTTTTGGTAGAACGTAAAAATTAATTTAATTAAAAAATTTTTCACGTTCAACTTTACGTTGGCGATAAGAAATACGTGTCTATAAAACGCCCTTTTGGTTCATTATTAAGTGACTTTCGAAAAGATAAGGTATATAATATACTAGCGGCCCGTCCCGGCTTCGCACGGGTGGACTTTTTTACAACATATTAAAAAATGGTTATTGTGACATAACGATAATAGTTGGACATATAGTATCGCTAAGTTTTTTGTAGTTATTGATATTTTCTTTAATATTGTAGAACACACTTTTGTTCTATTACCAATAGTTTTCCATTTTTTGAAGTTACAAATCGTGACGGTAATATATTTGCTACAACGTTCACAAAAGACCGAATATTTGGAATAGAACAAACTTTTCCGTAAACACTCGAGCTATTTTCAAATCTATTGCAAATTGGCTTTCTAGATTAAAGTCGTTCCGTCACCAGTTATTCTAAGATTATCGCAGATATATTACGTGAATTTACTGGGTACAGAGGAATAACACCTGAGTCCTCAAGAATGGCAACGCATGGGGGTATCATGGGTAAAACAGTATACTCTGTTACGCTCATGTCTATAGGCGACGGTTACCACTTTCCATCAGGTGTGCCGTCAGTTTGTTTGCCATTCTAAGTTGTATATAAAAAAAAAATATCCTAAGTCCCGATCTATTAGATCTTTGCTATTAACTTTAGCGTTTTACTGACTTCTCAAGCAACTACAGACATGAAAAATTCCATTAATTTTCAAAGAAACAAAATCTATGTGATATCTTTGTCAATTCTTAACGTAATTGGATTATATTTTTAATCTAAATATTTCAGATGCTCCTGCATTATTCCCAATTATTTTTATTGAAACTTAAATCAGATTTTCTAGAAACTAAATTTTTAATTATACAAACAACGACGCTACAAACAGTAAACATTTATTTATTTTCTGCCAATTAGTATTCAGCCGATTTTTAACACGTATCATAATTTAATTTCGAAATATTATAATCTATATATAATAATATATATTTATATATTATATAATAATATATAATCTTTTATAGTAGAAAGAAAGAAATATTTTTATTCAAGTAAACTTAGATTTAATCATTTTTGAATAGTCATTTTTTCATTACCGCCCATTCGGAACGCAATTTCAGCCAAGAAAAACGGACGAGAAACTTAGCTGTTGCTTTTTTCAAAAAGTTTAACATATAAATAATAACTTTATATGAATACAAACTATTAACCAGTATCATGTTATAAAATTTTAAATATATATAGTGTATAATTAAAACAAATCGATAAAATAAAACGGTTGCTGTGACCAGAACAGACCAGTCCCTATAGGCAGCATTCGTTCACGAGTATGACGAGTGAGCCAACCATTGCACTCCACCATATTTTAGGGAACTCAATAATCCGACCCACCACGCCGCCACCTGTCTGGATATTTTAGTGAGCATGACTTACTCAAGGTCCACAACCACATCATAACCAAAAAAAAAAACAGTTGCACTTTACACAGTAAAAGACATACGTTAATCTATACTTATGGTATAATAAATCTGTAGAGAGGTCAATTCTGTACATGAAATATATTTCCAAAATAACTATCAGGCGGTGATTAGTGATCGATACTGATGCCAAAATAGCAATCAGTATTTAAATTTTTGTCTGTCTGTGTGTATGTTCGTTATAGAAACAAAAACTACTCGACGGATTTTAACGAAACTACAATATTTTTCATACTCTTGGGCAGGTTATAGTATACTTTTCATCACGCTACGATCAATAGGAGCAGAGCAGTGAAGGGAAATGTTGGGAAAACGGGAGAAGTTACTCCATTTTTAAGCTTCCGTCGCGTGTGCAGCCTTAATGGCCACTTTTTAAAATGTAAAAATGTCCACCCGTGCTACGCCGGGACGAGTCACTAGTTAATAATAAAATTGTCACATAATATTATTTTACCAATTCAGATATATAATGATAATAACAAAAAATAATATTGTCAGCGTATAAAAGAAAATAGTAATAAAAATATGAACAAGTAGATTTTTTTATATATTATTATTATTTATAAACTCGTTTAATCTGTAATATGCCTTCTTACATAGAATGTAGATCATCAGAGGGAGACTTTGTACAAAAGTCGATTGCTTGGGTACCTCTGTCCCATTCGTGTTTCAACCGTGAAGCAGTTGTGTTTGCATGGCTGTGTTTCGGTTTGAAGGGTGGGATATGGCGTGAATTTACAGGGTACAGAGGAATAACATCCGAGTCCTCAGGAATGGCAACGCATAGGGGGTATCATGGGCGAAACAGTATACTCTGTTATGTCCATGGTACTGCTCATGTCTATAGGCGACAGTTACCACTTTCCATCAGGTGGGCCGTCAGCTTGTTTGCCATTCTAAGTTGTATAAAAAAAAGTATTATGGAAGATAAATTAAATATTTCCAGTTATAAATACATTTATTTTTCGTTGTCACTCCCATTACTTATTGTTTCAAATGTCAAAAGTATTACCCACGCAAAATTATCCATGTACACAAAAGATCAGATATCTACTCCAATATGCATCACTTTGAAGTAATTCTTGGAACCTATCTAATGTACTACTTACATTAGAATAAACAACCAATGAACGATGACGTGTCCCGTAGATACATTAGATTGAATCTAGAACGCGTAATAGCATTTATCTATACAAGTAAATTTTGTTCGGAAACAAAGACTTTTTTGTTCCGCTCAGAAATACGTCAACATGTGTGTAAATCCTTAATAGATTATGAAGAAAAAATAACAAAATCAATTTAGAATCTGCTTCATAATGGCACAATGTAAATAAAAAAAAAAAAAATACAGACGAATTTAAACTTTTTGTAAATCACGACGAAGAATTAAATTTGGTCATAAGTATAATGTTTCTAAAACATAATCATCATCGTATCAGCTCTAACCGTCCACTGCTGAACATAACTGTCCCCCTTGGGGAATTTCGCCAGTAGTTGCCAAGCTTGGCAGATGGATTGGCAATCGCAGTCAAGCTTTAGAGATGTTTTAAGCTGCTGCACATCCCTCGCCGTCCCTTAATCGTCTTTTACGACACCCACGAGAAAGGAAGGGGTATAAAATAATATACCTAGATTATTTCATTAGAATTGTTTTGTTTAATTCCGTATAATAATAATAAGTATTTTTATAACTACCAACACTCACATACACGTTTTGC
Organism: Galleria mellonella; assembly: GCF_026898425.1. Lineage (NCBI taxonomy): Eukaryota > Metazoa > Arthropoda > Insecta > Lepidoptera > Pyralidae > Galleria > Galleria mellonella. The sequence goes on along the minus strand of NW_026442100.1, from coordinate 4,891,068 downwards.
AAAATGCAAAACGAAATGGCGGTCGGAGATTGATGGCTAATATGGAGGGTTGTGGAACTTCTGGTAGTAATAGTGGTGGTCAATCATCGAGTGTTAGCAGTCACACACATACTAATGATAGCGGAATTAAACAAAATAATTCTAATCAAATAACCAGTGATATGGGATTCCGCAAGATATTACCTAGTTCAGTAAAACATGTGCCTAGGATCCACATATTCTCGCAAGAAGTGAAAGAGTGTCTACGCCTAAAACTATGCGATAAGATCACGAACGCAACAACTGTTGTCATGTAATAAATCATTCTTTCTCGGCGTCCTGTTATGGTAATTTTCATGAAAAAAATCCAGTTCTGTAACGCATGTAAAGCTCTTTGTACGGATCCTATAGGCTTCTTGGCCTAATTCATCAATCAACTCGCATAAACATCCTCTGAAATACTGCCTCTTTCGGTTGTCACTTTATTATTTTTACATTGCTTCAAGACTTGTTGTTGTCCGTTGTCCGTATGCAATAGTTTCCAGTTAGTCAGCGAGCTACAGAGACGGCTATGCTCGGAGTTTCTTTGTGTAAAGGAACCCGAAATGATGATAACCGCAGAAGAATCAAAATGACCGACATAAACTGAATAAATAAACTGAAGTGGTAACAGACTTATCGTTCAAAGAACCTACATATTTGATTGAATGAAATTTGGGAGAGTTTACACGGATAGGACAATCCTTTCTCCGCATTTGATGGAGTAACAACCTTAACTGCAGAGAGTCAGTGGATGCAAGTGGCTCAGAACCATTCCTTATGGCAGTCGACGGTAGAGGCTTATGTTCAGCAGTGGACAAACAACGGCTGATATGATGATGATGATTATGATGATAAAGACTTGTTTTTGATATTAATATATGGGAATGAAGCATAAATATTATATTTTATGAAGTGCAACGATCCCCAGCCAGATGGAGTGAAATGTGTTGTAGGGAAGTAATAGATGCGGATGGCTCAGGACTGTCCATTACGGTGCTCATGGGGCCTGGAATAATGAAAGTGAATAAATGCAGTAGAAATACTCAACATTTCCGGTATCAGCCTGGCAAAGTACATTTATAATAGAGCAGTGTGAGACAAAGTTATTTTAAAAAAAAAAAACTTTGTTGGAGTAAAATAAAGATTTTGTGTGAAAATGTGATGTACCATATGTATATAAATAATTACTAGTACCGCATTCGAGTATTCTGACTCTTCCCTATGGTTGGCTGGGAGAGAACGCTTTTAGCATTAAGTCCGCCATGTACACATATATGTACTAATGAATAAATAAATAAATGTGAATTGTGATATTTGTGAAGTAAAATAAACAATAGAAAAAAACCTAGTTAAAGTAATATGTTGGATAAAAAGAAGGGTGAAGGACAAACCTGGTTCACGTAGTCCCCGCGTGTAGGTCTTTTGTACGCGTTCTTGTTCTATCTTCAAATTATCCAACACTTTTATTGATTCGCATAAGGTGTCACTGTATGTAGACCGCGGCTGATTAAATAATTCGCAACTGGCGGAGATTTATTCGTGATCTTAGCGAAACTTGATCAGCTCGACGCGCAGTTGAATTACAGACTGATTTTGTCCATCTACCCCCCAATGTGATCCCAGATTTGATAGGGAATATGGATAGGTATGGAGGGTAGAAGGATATTGCGTTCGGAAATGTTTTATGCTTATACAAATGATGAGATTATGTTAACCAAATATGTAATACTTAAATAGATCGTTGCTATCTATGAGAGGAATTAAGTGTTCGTGGAACAATCCTAAATTCTTGAAACGAGTTAAGATATGAATGAAACAAGAATTGTGTGTATAGATAGATGCCTTCAATACTTGGTAACCTCTGCCTGAGTTCCCTGAAGAGGATTTTTCATCGCATTTACAGAGTATCCATTGCAGTTATACAAAATTCAAGCTTTAATCAAATCCATTCGAGATTCTTTACCGCACTACATAATAAACAGTGGAACAGCCTGTAACTTACAATACACAGACCAGTATAGTCCACCTGGAACAATAATTGCTAGCAATTTATTGTACCAAATCAACTTCCACATGATTCTGCTGATCCGCGATCCGGCCAGAATTTTGTTTCTTGGTCAAAACCTTATAAATATTTTACTGTAAAATATTTAATTAATTATTCAGATTTTGGATGGACATACCAAATTATCATAGACAATCTATATACTATTTTATTATGATCCATATTCATTTGTAATTAAAATTGTGTTTCATAAAACCGATTTCAATTATTGCAAAAACTGTTAATTTAATTTAAAAACTAAGCTACTGAAACGTATATCCTTTCAGATAAAAAAAGAACTTTGCAAACCGGTTTACAAATGACGAAGTAATGAAGTAACAAATATACCAAAAATACAACCGAATTGAGCATCTCTTTCTTTTATGAGTCGGTTAAAAATACAATTCATCTTTAAGGAAATATTTAAATTGAAGACTCCGTGGGGTAATCACTTATGCATAGTGGGGTGTAAGTATGAAGGAATAATGTTCAAAATTACCAACATCATTTATTCGTTCGTGCCCTTCCCAATGTCACTCGAGTCGAGTGCCCTAGAGTTTCTAATGGTCCCTTCGAGTAGTACAAGAGTTTCATAGATTATTGGGTCAAGGTTTAAGGCATCGCTTTAAGGATTTGCTTAATCTACGCCAGTGACCGGAGGCTTGAGATCTGTGAGGATATAATCTCCTTTGAGGATCCATGCCAAATGTATTTTAAAACCTTACTAATCTTAAATATCTAAGCACTGCATTACTAATTTGTTATAAAAATAACAATGTATATAGAAATGACTAAAACCAGACCAGAGGGAGACTTTGTACAAAAGTCGATTGCTTGGGCACCTCTGTCCCATTCGTGTTTCAACCGTAAAGCAGTTGTATTTGCATGGCTGTGTTTCGGTTTGAAGGGTGGGATATGGCGTGAATTTGCTGGGTACAGAGGAATAACACATGAGTCCTCAGGAATGGCAACGCATAGGGGGTATCACGGGCGAAACAGTATACTATGTTATGTCCATGGTACTGCTCATGTCTATGGGCGACGGTTACCACTTTCCATCAGGTGGGCCGTCGGCTTGTTTGCCATTCTAAGTTGTATACAAAAAAAAAAAGAAAAAAACACTGACAATATAACATTTTGTTTCGCAAACAAACCATTTATGATTATATTTCACAAAAAAATTTACTTAAATATTGGCAAAATAAAATAGTTTTTTTTTTTTTAATATCAGGTTATTTTGACTTAAAAACTAAACTACTAAACTGCCTTTGATGAAATTTTCATGAGACTAATCTGTAAGTATATCCTTTTAGATAAAAAAAAAATTAACTAACAAAATTATAAGGTAAGTAACATAAAAAAAAGCACCGAATTGAAATCGGTTGGAAGTCGAATGAAAAAATAGCAACATCGCTCATAAAAAAAATATATGAAACGAATACGGTAACGTGACATTACTTCTTGTCAAATTTCAAATTTCATGATTCTAGGTCAACGGGACGTAACCTATAAGTTTTTATTCCCTTTGTGAACATCAAAATATGCGACAACATAAACTGTTGTATCTTTTGATTGCATCGATTTTGAAACTTGATTTTTTCACTACTTTAAGAGATTGCATACTTGAGTATATGATATAAATTTCAACTTGATACCTCCACGCGTTCCTAAAGAAAGTATCTTGACAGGACGAACGGACGGACGGACAACGAGATAATTCTAGATAAGAGTTTAGTTTTTTTCCTTTCAAGGTACGCAACCTTTAAAAAATTCAAATTGGTTTATAACAGACGGAGCCACGACGTAACAAACATAAAAAAAATACATTTTAATACTGAACCTCTTTCTTTTTGAAATCGGTTGAAAATTGTATTAAAAAAATAATACAACACACAACATCAGTAAAGCATGTGCCTGAGAGGTATCCCAACCGAAGAACAACTAACGAGGGTCCTTTTTATGTTTCGAACATCATCCTGAGAAGATATCTCAGTAGAATTGTTTACGCAACTTTGAATGTCATTTTCAAGCTACTGTTGTCACTCACACGCATTCTCCTCACGGTGGACATAAGTTTTTCCTGCAACGTCATTCGTCCGCGCCAACATGGACCGTCGAATGCAAAGGAAAATATTAAAATCGCATCAAATTCAAACGTGACACTAAATTCAATTTATTACCTTTAAAGGTAACCAAATAAATAGTAGTAAAAGAATAATATTTTATGTCATAAATTAAAATGATTCCGGAAAATGTTCGTTCGAGTAATAACTTACATTTTCCCGGCTAGAACCCGAGCAGAGTCTTTACATCTGCGAATATTGTATTTCTACGACGTATTTAGACATTTTTCCCCCTTGGAGACAAACTGTAGTGATATAACCATCTACATGGTTGTTACAGGCCCGCGGGCTTACCCCGCAGGTAAAGCAGCTACTCTGGTAGGACTGCTATGTATTTACTAGCTGTATCCCGTAGCATTACTCGCGTGAATCAGTATATAAAGTATCCTACATGTTAAATTGGGATATAACTTGACCCACTACCAAAAATCATTTAAATACGTTAAGTAATTTTTGCGTAAAAGAGTCACAAACATCCATCCAATGTTGGAATCATAAAAATATTTAAAAAAAAGCTTGTAAATTTAAATACAGATATTTTTTATACCACACCGGTAGCAAACAAGCATACAGCCCGTCTGATGGTAAACGGTCACTGTAGCCGATGGACGCCTGTAACACTAGGGGTATTACGTGCACGTTGCCGACCCTGAAGAAACCTTAATAGATTATTTTTAAAGAATCCCATACTGTAGTCTCTAGAGAAAACCTCGGCAGGGAGCTCATTCCACAGCCTCAATGGTCGCGTACTGCGCGGTTTCAGAGATGTGTCCTCCCACTAACACTTAGGTTTTGGAATGAGCTCTCTGCCGAGGTTTTCCCAAGAGACTACAGCATGGGGTTCTTCAAAAGGGGGGTTAAGAGATTTCTTCGGGGTCGGCAACGCGCGCGTAATACCTCTGGTATTGCAGGCGTTCATAGGCTACGGTAACCACTTACTATCAGGTGGGCCGTATGCTTGTTTGCCACCTCAGTGGCACAAAAAAAATTGCTCTGTACGCGATCATTTAGATTCTAGCGTGTAAGGATTTTATTGTATTACAGGGGTGGACGACTTGACTAGACCCAAGATCTACTGTTTACTAACGAAACCCAATACGATCTACCAATTACATACTTCTTGGAATCACAAATGAAACAACAGTTCAGTACACAATTATGTTGTATTGGAGTATTTTTTTATTTTATTAAGAGGGAAAACATAAAATTGAAAATTGTTCTTAGTAACTATTTATGCGTAACTATTTATAACTATCATTGCGTCCGAGCTCGGACGCAATGTCCGAGCATCTTCCATTAGATTAGCAAAATATTATATTGTTTGCCTCGCCACGATCGACTGGACTTACTAGTCGCATTTGACCGGTTGGCAATCCCTGTTGTATTATTCTAAGTAATGTATGTATATATATATATATATATATATATATATATATATATATATATATATATATAAGTGCTGACGTCATAGAACAGTTTATTCAATATTCAGTACCAATTTATTACTTAGAATGGCAAACAAGCTGACGGCCCACCTGATAGAAAGTGGTAACCGTCGCCTATAGACATGAGCAGTACCATGGACATAAAAGAGTATACTGTTTCGCCCATGATACCCCCCATGCGTTGCCATTCCTGAGGACTCATGTGTTATTCCTCTGTACCCAGCAAATTCACGCCATATCCCACCCTTCAAACCGAAACACAGCCATGCAAATACAACTGCTTTACGGTTGAAACACGAATGGGACAGAGGTGCCCAAGCAATCGACTTTTGTACAAAGTACAATATATTAAAAAATACCAGCCACTTCAATCATGGTGAAATTAATACGCACATGAGAATAAGCCTTAAAAGTAATTTTCGAAACTGGCTCAAGATTGGCGGAGATATCGCGTAACATACACACAGAAAATACAGACAAATTTCAAACCTCGTCTTGAAATTGCTTAATAAAATAATATTGTTTTGTATAAAAATATGCATCAGTAGAGTTAAACTGTATTAAGGGAAGGGAATTGATGAAATTCCAAATGTACCGAAATGATACACAAAACGGACTGCCATCTTGTTTGGAGGGGCGACTTAATTAAAAAATAACAGTCGACAGAGTGGCGAGCGTAACAATTCGTAACCTACCCATCTATCTCTTCATATAAATATGAAGCTGCAATTGTATTGTTATTTTTAGAGAAAGTTATTACGTATTTATCTCGCTACTAGTCTTTATCCATGGCTTTGTCTTTGTTTCGGGGACCGGTGTGTAGATGACCAAGATATCATCATCATTTCCATCATTTCCCTATAGACTGCCATAAGTATTGGTCCTGAACCACCTGCTTCCACTGGTTCCCGAAGGATAAGTAAGCTGAAATGCTAATGGGCTGGTCACATAGCTCGAAGAACCGATAACCGATGGAGAGAAAGGTTCTTGAGTGGCGAACGCGTTACGGCAAACGCAGTATAGGACGATTCCTCATTAGATGGAGTGACGACCTGAAATGCATTGCAGGGAGTCAGTGGATGCAGGTGGCTCAGGACCGTTCTTTATGACAGTCTATGGGGGAGGCTTATGCTCAGCAGTGGATGAATAATGGCTGAAACGATGATGATGGTAACTATGTATTTTTTGTGTACAATAAAGTATAAATAAAATAGAAATAAAATTATTATTGTGTAATAGAGAAATAACCAAAGATAAACAAACAAAAGGCAAGCAACAAATTAGTTTCATGAATACATTACACTCACCTTTAACTCCGAGATATTCACGGTAACATTTGACGTAAATTATCAAAGGAAATACAGAGAAATGTAAACTTTATTGTAAACTACAGAGAGTGAAGTAAAGAGGTACAATTCTCAGTAATGGAAACGCATTAGGGGTACCATGGTCGTCACAGTGGGATTCTCCCGTGACAGCCATGGAGTGATTTATACTTATAGTTGACGATTATCTCTTTCGATTCAGTTTATTTCCCATTTTCAGTTGTATAAAAAAAACGCTTTTAATTAAATGGCATTGTTCACCAATGGTCGAAGGAGAGCCTAACCAAAGCCTAATTGCGGTTGCCAATTCGCCTGCCAAGCGTAGAAACTACTGGCAAAACTCCCCAAGGGGCAGGCTTATGTTCATCAGTGGACAGTTAAGGCTGATATGATAATAATATGATGATTAGCTTTAATAGACAAATTTTTGATACTTTCGGTTACAATATTGTAATTTACATAAAAATCGTATGAATAAGTTGACCCGCTTTTTTTTTCGGGCCATTTCTGTGGAGACATTCTGTCTATATAATCTAAAACTTGACCAATTAAATTATAGAATCGATTATTTAATTTAATTAATTAATTTAATTTCAAACTGTTTAAAATTAATTCTCTCCATCCAAAGGTTGCATGGAAGAAATCGCTTTTAGTGATAAGGTCGCTCATTTGTTTTCTTGTATTGATTATTTCTTGTAATTTGTTTGTATCTATAATGAGTTTACTATTGTAATCTTTTGGAGGAAACGACAAAGAATATCTATCTATCTAATCTCTATTTTTCTATAATGTAGCTATATAAAAAAAAAATAAAAAAATAACACTCAAAGGCATCAAACAAATAATACACAAATATAGAAATATGAAACTTATTTATTAAGGTAAAGGTAAACACCCATAGAAAGTACTTAATCACATAAAGCGAGGCGATCAATAGTAATCTCCTTCAAATGTTTACTGTATGTAAAGTCAGTTGTAATAGTACAAGTACCTTAATAGTTTTCACTAAATGTTTCCCGCGGCTTTTCCCGCACGTATTAGATCATATAAAGGTTATTCTAAAAGGATCTATTAACATTTCTTATCAGGGTCAGCAACACGCACGTCACACCCCTAGTGTTTTTTTTATACAACTTAGAATGGCAAACAAGCTGACAGCCCACCTGATGGAAAGTGGTATCCGTCGCCTATAGACAATGAGCAATACCATGGACATAACAGAGTATACTGTTTCTCCCATGATATCCCTCATGCGTTGCCTTTCCTGAGGACTCAGGTATTACTCCTCTGTACCCAGTAAAGTCACGCCATATCCCACCCTTCAAACCGAAACACAGCCATGCAAACACAATTGCTTCACGGTTGAAACACGAATGGGACAGAGGTACCCAAGCAATCGACTTTTGTACAAAGTCTCCCCCTAGTGTTGCGGGGGAAAATGGATTGTTAGTAATGGGGTCTAACTGCCGCATTGCTAGCAATATACCCTATCAGGTCGACCTCACATGGTTCCCCCTGGAAACCATCGTGGTTAATTCTAGTGCAATTCATCACGATGGGCTAACTGACCTGCTTTCATCGTCACCTATCATCCCTCACTGGTGTCCTGCCAGCGTATATCGTTAGTGCCGGCGGGGTTACCATTCTATTATCATCCATTAAAAAAAACCCTAGTGTTGCAGGCTTCCATAGGCTAGTAATATAATAGTTTACCATCAGACGGGCTGTATGCATGTTTGCTACCTTCGTTGTTTAATTTTTTATTATTATGATTTCATTTTTACTGGACAGTAGAGTTATAAAAAAAGCTATTTCAAAATGCTTGAATAATTTATTTTAGACTTCGCAAATCTAAACGCAACTATACGTAACATCCACTTTCTAGCGTTTTACCTTTATAAAACAACTGTCGGTCGTTTTCGGGTATGCACGGATAGATAGATAGATAGAAAGATAAATTATTTATTTATTTATTTCTTATCGCATTCCATAATATGGTTGGTAGATATTAAAACAAGCCTAATTATGGGCCCTGTTGGGCACAGCAAGTAAAAGAGAGAAGGGCAACCTTTTTTTACTTTAGAAATAGTTAATTTATTATCATATTATTCAATCATTAAAACTATTTCACAATAAATACCTACTTATTTTCTGTACTAGTATTTTATATATATTTTTTTATACAACTTAGAATGGCAAACAAGCTTACGGCCCACCTGATGGAAAGTGGTAACCGTCGCCTATAGACATGAGCAGTACCATGGATATAACAAAGTATACTGTTTCGCCCATGATACCCCCCATGGGCGAAACAGTATAGTATGTACCGTATATACTGTATATAGTACCGAAACACAGCCATGCAAACACAACTGCTTCACGGTTGAAACACGAATGGGACAGAGGTACCCAAGCAATCGACGGTTGTACAAAGTCTCCCTCTGATTTATTATTAACTTTAATGGATACATTTTTGTAATTTTCATATCTTATTTTATTAAAATAATATATAGCTTATATTACTTGCTGATAATATAGCTTTCTATATGTCAAAGAATTTATAAAGTCCATTGCGTAGTTTTTAAAATTATCCATTACAAACAAACAAACAAATCTATCCTCTTGTATATATTATATATATAACCACTAACCTGTCTTTGTATTATTATTGTTGTTGGTCCCCGACGCTTGGCTGAAGAGGGACGCTCCTGTGAGCCTAGCACGCCTAAGAATCCACCACATTTTGCCAAATAAAACTCAATCTAATCCCACCACAATAGCAATTAAAATTATATGTAAATCTAACACTTTACAACACACGAAATTCGATGTTCAAGTTTACAATTGATATAGATAAATTTTACAATATATTTTATATTCGATAGTGATAAGTTATTAAATATAAGTGTATTTCTAAATTATTTTAAATAGAGTTTCACACATGAAACAGTTTTTTTATTTACTTTTTGTATTGCGTTAGAATTGACGAACGCGTGGCTATCGAGTAACAGAGGGGTCAGAATGTCCCCACCGCTTGAATACCAAAACAGTACTAAGTGAACTCACCAGAAAACAACACATGCGCAGTAAGCTCCCGGTGAACAGGTGATTATTTAGATTTTTAAAAATATATAAGTTTTCATCGCTAAATATATACATATATAAAACTAAATCTGTTTTTACATTTCTTTTAAAGTATGTTACAGATTTTGATACGAGTTTCATTTTTTTTTTATACAACATAGAATGACAAGCAAGCTGACGGCTCACCTGATGGAAAGTGGTAACCGTCGCCTATAGACATGAGCAGTACCATGGACATAACAGAGTATACTGTTTCGCCCATGATACCCCCCATGCGTTGCCATTCCTGAGGACTCAGATGTCATTTCTCTGTACCCTGTAAATGCACGAAATATCCCACCCTTCAAAACGAAACACAGCTATGCAAACACAACTGCTTTACGGTTGAAATACGAATGGGACAGAGGTACCCAAGCAAACGACTTTTATACAAAGTTTCCCTCTGGTGATTCATATATATATAGAGTATGTAAGTAGTGCGACGAGCTAGATTGAAATTAAAAGGTAGAATGTATTTTTAAATTGCAAAAAAAAAGCTTGTAAATAACACTAGTGGCTGCTAAGAAGCTAAGAGAAGAGATTTAATTAATTTTAGCTCTCGCTTTGTCTAGCTTTGCGACGGATATTTTTCCTTTATTCTTTATTTATATATTTTTTGTAAATATGAATATTTCGTATATTAATTAATATCTTTAAACATTATTTGTGATGGATTGCTATTAATTTTGTTTTTATAAAGATCTGAAACAAAATTAGCTCTAGTTACAAGTTTCAATAGTTACTATATCTCATAATGCTTATCGTTGTTTTGAAATATATATGTATATGTTAAGAATTATGTTTATGTATTATATATGTATTTCTTATATATTATTATGTATTATTATTTCAGTAAGTTACTATAATTATGTCACATATTTCCCACCACATCTGCCCTTCATACGCTTTCTCTTTTTACCCAATGGTTAGCTGATAGAGAATATCATATGGCATTAAGCTTGTCACTTTTACAAAGTTTTATCGTGCAATAAAGAATACCTATATATACATTTTAGATGTCTGTTTACTAAAATTTACAATTTAATTATTAATTTTTTTTTATCAGGTAATAAATTGTAATTTGCATAATTTTCTAATAATAAAATAAATACTGTTTTATCTGTATAAACAAATATTATTATTTTTTTATTAATAAACCGTGGAACATTTTCTAATTACGTAACACAGTGGGCTGTACACAAAGTTTCAAAGAAAAAGGGCGGATGTTAATAATGAAATTCAAATTAACTTGGCTCTAGTTACATGCAAAGTGACTGTCAACTCACCTTGTAAAATGTAATTACCTACGTCTATAAACAAAAATAATATATACATTACAAAAAACATAATAAATAATATACTGCAGTTAAAGCTATTTTTGTCCAAATAAACTTATTACTTAAACTTATTTATTTACTCTCTAGTGGGCCACTTATTTATTTATTTATTTATTTATTTAGGTTTACCAACAATTGTTTCCACAAAATAATGTAAATATATATACAATTATGGAGTTTAGAACTAAGTGTAACAATTTTTTATAGGCAAACACAGCATATATTAATACATGTATAACAATAAGTACAGAGAAATATATATAGCTTACAACTATTATTAAATGCTTAACAACTAACAACTAAAGCCACCATATCCATAAGCAGATAGAAGCACTTAAAGAATAATACAAAACAATATGTTTATGCAAAACAAGGTTTCCTCGAAGAGAACTATTACAGAGTTAAGCTCGCCTGTTGTACATCTTTATTTAATATAAATTATAACAATGTAATTTTTGTGTACAATAAAGTATTATTTATAGTTATAATAAATAAAAATATGTAGGTATGTATATATATATATTAATTTATGTAAATCTAATACAACACTTTTCAACACACGAAATTCGATGTTCAAGTTTACAATAGAAATAGACAAATTTTACAATATATTTTATATTCATATATATATATATATTACACATATGAAGTACAAAAGGCGGTCTTCCTCGCTAAAGCAATCTCTTTTGGGTAGAGGAGGAAAAAAAAATGCAATAGCTATTTGGCGCAATAAGTATATCTAATTAAAAAACGCCCGTGTTAAAAAAACATATGCAACATAAATTTAACTTTATGTATTTCAGTACAAAGCAAAAAACTTCTACAATAAACGTTACTCTTCTTTTGTTTTTTTTTTTTTTAAAACAAAATTTGAATTATACTAGTTATAAATTTGTGTCAACACGGCGCTAACGACTACAGCACACCTGTAAATTGCCATTCATAAAATATAAAGATCATTAATTCTTATAGTACATACATTCGTATCATAGATTTAATAGATCTCCATACAGAGGTTTCGTCAAAAACAGTCAACTTTTTTTTTATGTTTTTTTTTTTAAATAACTTAGAATGGCAAACAAGACAGACATGAGCAGTACCATGGACATAACAGAGTATACTGTTTCGCCCATGATACCCCCCATGCGTTGCCATTCCTGAGGAGTCAGATGTTATTCCTCTGTACCCAGTAAATTCACACCATATCAACACGCCCTTCAAACCGTGCAAACACAACTGCTTCACGGTTGAAACACGAATGGGACAGAGGTACCCAAGCAATCGACTTTTGTACAAAGTCTCCCTCTGGTAATGTGTGCGTGAAATGGGTTGTCATAATGTATACTTATTACTCAGTATAAAGGGGAAATAGAAAAATGTATCGACATAGAATATGCCGCCCCATCCTTTCCCGTTGGTGTCGTAAGAGACGACTAAGGGAAGGCGAGAGGATGGGCAGCAGCGTTTCTCTTAAAACATCTCTAAGGGGGCATCCATTAATTACGTAAGCTCTTTTTCGATCAGTTTAGACTCCTCGCCCCCTCCCCCCCCCCCCTTAGGTGAGATTTAGTGAGATTTGCCTTGACTTATCTTTAATATTTTAGTAATATCTTTAATATTTTATATTTTTTTAAGTTGACGTGAGATTTTTGATTACCCCCCCCCCCTCGGTTTAAATGAGATTTGGTGAGAATTCATTAGACCCCTCCCTCCCTATTCTGAGCTCACGTAATTAATGGATGCCCCCTAACTGCGGTTGCCAATCCGCCTATCAAGTGTGACAACTACTGGCAAAACCTTACAGAGGAGGCTATGTTTGGCAGTGGATAGATAACAGCTAATATGAGTACAATACAATATAGGAGAAATAACATTATAAAGTTAAATTAAAAATTAAAAACGACACAAAATTATTTAGAATATATATAGAAAGAAAGATTATTAGTAATAGGAATTAATAATCCCATTACTAGCATACTGCTAGCCCAATCAGGTCGAACACCACACAGTCCCTCTGGAAAAAGTCATGGCTAATTCCTAGCGACCTGCTTCCATTCTCACGTATCATTCCTGACTGGTGCTCCATCAGTACATACTAATAGCGCAGCCATGGTTACCATTTCTTTTTTATCCCATTGAAAAAAAAACATGGAAATTTTTGATAACTTTTTTTTCATTAGAAGCCAAGAACGATTTACATCGTAGCTGATGAACCCAGTAGGGGCGACATTGAAATTGATGATAACTTTTTCGTCATCAGAGTGTTTTTTGATTTGAAGGGTGGGATGTGACAGTGAATTTACAAGGTACAGAGGAATAACACCTAAGTCCTCAGGAATGGTAACGCATTGAGGGTATCATGGGCAAAACAGTATACTCTGTTATGTCCATGGTACTGCTCATGCCTATAGGCGACAGTCACCACTTTCCATCAGGTGGGCCGTCAGCTTGTTTGCCTTTTTAAGTTGCATAAAAAAAGAAAGGGCTGTCAAAAACTTGTCCAGAGGCACCAGGTACTCGTGTATTAAGGCCGGCCCTGGGAGACAGTGTATTCTTACTCCCTCACAAGATAGTAAAGCTTTGTAAGGATCATCATCATTGTCGTCATCTCAGCCATTCTCCTTCCACTGCTAAACATAGGTCTCCCCCATAGACTGCCATAAAGAATGGTTTTGAGCCACCTGAACCCACACACTCGCTGCTATGCATTTGTAACAATACAATCTGGAAAAATAACCGATTAATGCCTGTAATAGCCGATCGAACAAAAACATGAGCCTAATAAAGTAGAGATAATGGATAAAGATTATGTAGGAAATGTTGAGGGAAACAAAGATAGCTGTCAGATACAATCTTTGGAGATTTATTGATTTGTTATCGAGTAACAGGCTCCATTTTATTATTTTTAGCTCGCAGAACACGTGCTAGTTTGTATCCGTCAAATCAGCTATCTACTGTCCATTGCTAATAGGCCTTCACTATTTTTTTTTTTTTTATTTATTTAAAAGGTTACAAAACAGGTTACAATCTATAAGTAGTAGCTATATAGTATAGCAGAATAATATAAAGTAAGTGCTTTATATTTTTCTCAAATTCGTGTATAATATAGTATATATCATATATGTGTAAGTATATTTGTTATTCATATATATTTACTCGTTTATATATGTAATTTTAGTATGTATGTATATCAATAATTAGTAGTACCGCATTCGAGTATTCTGACACTTGCCTATGGTTGATTGGGAGAGAATGCTTTTAGCATTAAGTCCGCCATGTACATATATATGTACTAATGAATAAATAAATAACATTGTAAAAATTTATAGAAAGACAATACTATGAACTAGATTGAAACCCAGACAGGTGTACACACAGCATGGTTTATGAGAAGTTTTGCAGTAGTTGCCACGCTTGGCAAGCGGATTCGCAACCGCAATTAGACTAGAGTGATGTATTAAGAGGAACGCTGCTGCTCATCTCTCGACCGTTAAGTTTCCTTAGTCGGGTCTTACGACACCCACGGGAAAGGAAGGGGTGGACTATTCTATGTCGGGACCACACGGCAAGTTAATTTGTATTACTTAAATAAATATTAGTCAACTTAATGATCTTATATTTTTCAAAACATGATTTCGATTTCAGCAGGAACAAATACATTTTACTTGCAAATGCAAATTACGTTAAAAATACGCGAAAAAAACTAAATATTAAAAAGAAAACTAGTGTCACTCACACCTCAAATCACATAAAGATTTTAAAGAGGGAGACTTTGTACAAAAGTCGATTGCTTGGGTACCTCTGTCCCATTCGTGTTTCTACTGTAAAGCAGTTGTGTTTGCATGGCTGTGTTTCGGTTTGAAGGGTGGGATATGGGTGATAGATGAGAATGAAAACAGGCCAGTTAGCCCATCATGATGAATCCATCAGGAATTAACCATGATAGTTTCCAGGGGGAACCGCGAGGAGGTCGACCTGGTTGGATATATTGCTAGCAATGGGATTCTCAGTCTCCATTACTAACAATCCCTTTTCCCCCTGTTTAAAGGGTGGGAAATGGCGGTGAATTTACAGGGTACAGAGGAATAACACCCGAGTCTTCAGGAATGGCAACGCATGGGGGGGTATCATATGCGAAACAGTATACTCTGTTATGTCCATGGTACTGCTCATGTCTATAGGCGACGGTTACCACTTTCCATCAGGTGGACCGTCAGCTTGTTTGCCATTCTAAGGTGTATAAAAAAAAACCTTCACGTGGTCCTCTCTGGAAACCATCGTCCTGACCTAGGTGTATTTATTACGATGAGCTAACTGACCTGCTTCATTCTCACCTATCATCTCTCACTGGTGTCCCGTCAGTGTATACCGATAGCGCAGGCGGGGCTACCATTCCATTATCATCCATAAAAAAATCATAATACACTACCTGGACATGGAAAGTGGTAACCGTCGCCTACAAACATGAACCGTGAAATATTAATCTGAAAAACTCGACAATTTTTGTGTATTTTAACTGATCATATTTTATTTAATGCCGGGACAAAATGGCGGTAATTTTTTTGCGTATTTCGATTTGTTACTAATTTTATTTAGAGAACATTTTTGCAATAATTTTAACAACCAAGTTATGGTTAACCTTATATTAATTATTTTTTTAATATTTAATTTTTTGGCGTATTTTTTAATTTGCTAAGCAGAATATATTTGTTGCAGCTGAAATCGAAATCGTGTTTTGTAAAAATTACATTATCATTAAGTTGAAGTTAGGTAATACAAACTTGCCATGTGGTCCCGGCATAGAATAATCCAACCCTTTCTTTCCCGTGGATGTCATAAGAATCGACTAAGAGAGGCGAGGGATGGACAGCAACGTTCCTCTTAAAACGTTACTAAAGCCTGACTGCGTTGGCTAACTCGACTGTTAAGCGTGACAACTACTGACTAACCTCCCTGATAAGGGGGGATTGTTAACAATGGAGTTTGATAGCCCCATTGCTAGCAATATGCCCTATTAGGTCGACCTCCACGTGGTTCCCCCTGGAAACCATCGTGAACAATTCTCATTGAATTCGTCACGATGGGCTAACTGACCTGCTACATCCTTACCTATCATCCTTCACTGGTGCCCCGCCGGTGTATACCGATAGCGCGGGTGGGGTTATCCATTATCACCCATTAAAAAAAAAACCTCCCTTATAAAAGAGGCCTGTGTTCAGTTCAGTTCAGTTCAGCAACGGTCAGTTAATGGCTCATACGATACGATATTTTTGAAAAAATTTTCAGTATCCCAAGTAAAATACTCTCTTAAAATAATACATTTTTCATCTTTATTCTATAGTATAGTTCGCATATCAAACATCAAAATAAAATTGTTTCACGTTCCGCGAAAACACCACGTAATATATTAGAAAAATACAATTGAATATAAATCTTTTTTCAAGTCGGTTATTAATTGTTTTGATTTGAAGCGAAAAGTTTTAAAACAAAAACAAACTTGAGTGGCATTTTTAGGGGTTTTTTGATTAACCAAAAAGATAAAGATAAGACTTTTAAACAAAACAACCGACGTCAATTTAACAAAATTAGCATTTTTTTGTATGCAATTTAGAATGGCGAAAATGCTGACGGCCCATCTGTTGGAAAGTGGTAACCGTCGCCTATGGTAAGTATCATGGGCGAAACAGTATACTCTGTTATGTTCATGGTACTGCTCAGTTTTTTTTAATGGGAGATAATGGATTTTTTTCATACATCAGCGGGGCACCAGTGAAGGATAATAGATGAGGATTGCTTCATCCTCATCTATGAATCACGCCAGTTAGCCCATCGTGACGAAGTCAAACAAGAATTGTTCACAATGATTTCCAGGGAGAACCACCTGGAGGTCGACCTAATAGGACATATTGCTAGCAATGGGGATGTCAAATTTCATTGCTAACAATCCCTTTCTCCCCTATAAGCAACGGTTACCACTTTTCCGGTTGCCGTTCTAAATTTCATAAAAAATGAGACTTCATATAAATTCTTCCTTTTTTTAAATCGGTTAAAAATGGATCACTTACGTGATATGTTACGTGCAGTAAATATAGAATGGACACGAGCCATTTATTATTACGCGTTCGGCTGTCACATACATTTATACCAGAAAGCGTTTGACGCTTAGACATGCAATTTGGTATAGTTACGTCCATACGCACGAAAATATTTTCATGTAATATATCAAATACTACTGCTATCACAAATACGAAAGCTTGGGGGGAAAAGGATTGTTAGTAATGGAGACTGAGCAATATACCTAACCAGGTCGACCTCCTCGCGGTTCCCCCTGGAAACTATCATGGTTAATTCCTGATGAATTCATCATGATGGGCTAACTGACCTGTTTTCATTGTCATCTATCACCCTTCACTGGTGCTCCGCCAGCGTCTCCCGTTAGCGCAGGCGGAGTTACCATACAATTTTCACCCATCAAAAAAAAAAGACGAAAGTTTGGTGAGGATGTATGGATGATTATTTGTTTCTCTTTCACTCAAAAATTATAAAACGGAGTTGAATGAAATTTGGTAAACGGATTACTTAAAACATAAGATACTTTGTATACTAACTTTTACTCGCGTCTCTGTCCGCGTGACCAGCATATGTTCACTAACCGAGACAAAAGGGAGGAAAAGGGATTGTTAGTAATCTAATAACTCCATTGCTCGCAATGTACCCTATCAGGTCGACCTCCACGCAATTCCCCCTGGAAACCATCGTGGTTATTTCTCATGAAATTCTTCACGATGGGCTAACTGGCCTGTTTTCATTCTCATCTATCACCCTTCACTGGTGCTCCGCCAGCGTATCCCGTTAGCGCAGGCGGGGTTACCATACCATTTTCACCCATCAAAAAAAAAAAAAAAACAAATATATATACACATACTTAATAGCAATTTAAATTAGGTGTTCGACTTCGATCTGGCAGTCTTAATTTTTACATATATACATAATAGTGGGCTACCTACTCTTTGCCTTTTTTTTCTCGATGTCCTTTACCCAAAGGTAGTCTGGAAGAGATTGCTTAACGATAAGGCCGCCTTCTATATCACTTCCCATTACAATTTACTGTATTTACTATTTTACAAATGGTGCAATAAAGTGTAAAAATAAATAAATAATAAAAAATCTATTGGAATAGACTACATTTATACTAGGCTACCGATATATTATCTATGCTTGTAAAAGTCCCCAATGCCGGAATCTAACCCGCACTTTATTGCGAACAATTTTTCTTGAGAATACCAATGTCTTCGATCACGCTAACCCATAGATTTAGTGGAATCCTAAATCTATGCGCTTACTCACAACTATTAATTTCCCCGCGTGGTCAAAAAGACCCATTTACTCGAATCGTAATAGAGTTCAATTTGTTTAAATCACCGAGTTTGCTGTCAAAGAAATAACACACATCTGAAAATATTTAAAAACTTTTGCTTTTGTATTTTTTTTTTACCACAAAGGTAGCAAACGAGCATACAGCCCGTCTGATGGTAAACGGTCACTGTAGCCTATGGACGCCTGCAACACTAGGGGTGTCACGTGCGTGTTGCCGACACTGATGAAAATAAATAATGTAATATTATAGATAGATAGATAGATACCCTTTATTGTTTCCTCCAAAAGATTACAATAGTAAACTTATTATAAATATAAACAATTACAAGAAATAATCACAATGAGAAAACAATGGGCGACCTTATCGCTAAGAGCGATCTCTTCCAGGCAACCTTTGGATGGAGAGGAGTAATTATAAACAATTTGTATTACTATATAAATTATAACAATTTATTTATTAGCTATTCCCGTTACTTTGCCCTTAAAAGTACCTTAAATATGTTAATAGCGTGCATAAATAACATTTCACTTTACTATTTAAATTTTTTATTATGTAAATGATAATGTAATATTAGATAAGATTGATATTGTGAGATTGATAATGGAAAAGAGAAAAAACGTGATAATTTTATGTAATAAGTCATTTATAAACTTAAATTTGTCCTAAACTCTTTTGTTTGAAAATTGACTTTTTCTTTTTGCAACTTAGAATGGCAAGCAAGCTGACCGCCCATCTAATGGAAAGTGGTAACCGTCACCTATAGACATGAGCAGTACCATGAACATAACAGATTATACAGTTTCGCCCATGATACCCCCCACGCGTTGTCATTCCTGAGGAGTCAGTTGTTATTCCTCTGTACCCTGTAAATTCACTGCCATATCACATCCTTCAAACTGAAACAGCCATGAAAACACAACTGCTTCACGGTAGAAAAACGAATGGGACAGAGGTACCCAAACAACTTTTGTACAGTTTTCCTCTGGTGTAAACAATCACAATATTGTCCCAATATTATACACCGCTCCACCTGCTGACATTGATGTTATTTTCCACTTAAGGTTTGCTAAAAGAGAACTCTTTTAAAGTTAAGCTCGCCTTCGTCCATTCGCTTACCTCTGTCATATTTTTTTATGTATTATTAGCATGTACAATAAAGTATAAAAATAATTACAACATATATAAAAAATTCTTTACATATTTTCACATTGATAATAGGGTATTATAAGATTAGGTAAGTATATATTATTAGGCACACTCCAAAGTGAATTCTCAATGATGGATTAAGTTAATGAAACCTTACATTGTCTGTCAAAGCTGCAGAACTTTCAAAGGATTTTCGTGATATCTACGCCAAAGTCTTTGGAAAGTCGAATATCATTTCACAACAAAGCACGGGAAGTAATTACAGTAGAATGCGACTTTACGACTCCAATATTTTTAATCCAATTTTATCTTCGAATAATTAATATTGAGACCAACACAAAAATTATTGCTTCATCGTTTACTGTAGCGATATCCACAAAACTGTTGTCTCTGCCCACTCTGTCAGGGCATCGGCGTGAAAATAAATAAATATGTAATAATAATAGATATGTTTATTGCCAATTATAGTTTACAACCACAGTACAGCCATTATAAGTTAAATTTATTTATTTATTTTTCTCTCTTTTTTTATACAACGTAGAATGGCAAACAAACTGACGGCCCACCTGATGGAAAGTGGTAACCGTCGCCTATAAACATGAACAGTACCATGGACATAACAGAGTATACTGTTTCGCCCATGATACCTCCCATGCGTTGCCATTCCTGAGGACTCGGGTGTTATTCCTCTATACTCTGTAAATTCACGCCATATCCCACCCTTCAAACCGAAACACAGCCATGCAAACACAGCTGCTTTACGGTTGAAACACGAATGGGACAGAGGCACCCAAGCAAACGACTTTTGTGCAAAGTCTTCTCTCTTTATTGCACCAAAAACATAAAAATAAACAATGACATATAAACAATTTAACTGAAATACAGTAGCATGAAGTACAGATCAAAATATACATATAAAGGTACAAAAGGCGGTATTATCACTAGGGCAATCTCTTACAGACAACTTTTGGTTAAAGGAGAACAGATAGAAGTGGATAGGTGGCGCAAGAGTGAATTAATAAATTTTACATATAATGTACAAAAACATCAATATTATAATAAATTTAATAATAGTTACACTACATACTAAAGTGTGTATTGGATACAACTTATTTGGTGATAAATAAAAGCTTGAATTGTTTAATTGAATATATATATATATATATATATATATATATATATATATATATATATATATATATATATATATATATATATATATATATATATATATATATGTAAGTTTATATACGTAAAACAAACAAATCCTATTTCTTACAGGATAGGCTCAGACTAGTGTAAGAATCGGTATTAAATTTTATTATTATTTTTTTACATTTTTTCACATTAATATATGCCATATTTGAAACTGCGACATAAGCTGAGCGAAGTGCTTCGCACAAACACTGCTACTTTCCTTTTTTTTATTTTTTATTTTTTTTATGTAATTTCAAAATAAAATAATAATGTTATTATATATAATTGTGTAATCTTAATTTTTATGTTATTATGTCGTATGTAATATGTATAATTTATATATATATATATATATATATATATATATATATATATATATATATATATATATATATATATATATATATATATATATATTATATATTTCTTAAAAAGACAGTGTATCTAATAAATGATATTATTTGAGTGAAAAGTTTGTTCAGTGTATGTGTAAATAAATAAATTAATAAATTTCATGACAATTTAAGTAACAGTGAAATTCTAAATTACATTTTATTGGTAAGAATTTAAGATTTATTAGAAGAGTGCTTTATAAATTGAAATCTATTAAATATGATTTTCCAATTAGCAGATTAATAGTCATCAAAGGGCCTCGTTTATTTCATTTAAATATTCATAATCTATAAAAAAAAAGAGCATTCGCCAAAAAGCGGCGCTAATTTAAAATCAGAAACTGTTCAGCGTTCAAGGGTTGGTTAAGCCGAAGATATCCTAATTTCTGAGAAGGGTTGACGTCTCCCGTGCACAGGGAAAGGTTACATGAAACTGTAATACGTGCCTAATTTTATCTGAAATAAGTAGATAGGTTCACTGGTTCCATAAGTAATTTGATTGTAATTTTTTTTAATGGGTAATAAAGGAATATTAATCTTGCCTGCTCTAACAATATACGCTAACGGAGTACCAGTAAGGAATGATAGGTGAGAATGAAACGACAGGTCAGTTAGCCCATCGTGATAATTTCATCTAAAGTATTTCCAGAGGGAGACTTTGTACAAAAGTCGATTGCTTGGGTACCTCTGTCCCATTCGTGTTTCCATCGTGAAGTAGTTGTGTTTGCACGGCTGTGCAAATACAACTGCTTCACGTTTCGTGACGTGCTTCGGTTTGAAAGGTGGGATATGGCGTGAATTTCCAGGGTACAGAGGAATAACATCGAAGTCATCAGGAACGGCAACGTATGGAGAGTATCATGGACGAAACAGTATTCTCTCTTATGTCCATGGTACTGCTCATGTCTGTAGGCGACGGTTACCACTTTCCATCAGGTGGGCAGTCAGCTTGTTTGCCATTCTACGTTGTATAAAAAAAAAAAGTATGAGACATTATAGGGGGAGCCGTGAGGAGGTCAACTTGACTTGAGGGAGTATATTCGCGGCGGTGGGGATGCTAATCCCCATTAGTATTATTTACTTTTTCTTCAGTTTTATTATAATTACACAACGTACACACGTACAAAAAAAATCGATTTAAAGGATGTACACTTACAGATTGATTCTATAGAACTTTTTTTAAAATTAGTTGAGTATTTTAATTTTTAAATCGAACTAGTTACGGTTTTGTGAAAATTGAAGTCTGTTTTTTTTGTGGACCACAATATTTAATTAAAATTCTTTTTCATAAATTCCATACAAATTTGGTCCCCATTAAAGTTATACTGTGAAATAAAATCTTATTAGACATTTTTATATATGTAAATAAATTTAGTCTATACTTTTAATACTGTCTCCCATTAGTGTAGGCAGAAACAATGGAACGCCAAATGCTTCGATTCAAACAAACCTCTTTCGCTTCTTCCACATTCATCAATCTTTTCGTACACGCTCGCCGGTTACGGGTACTTTTAATTTGGCCTTTCTTCAGCACGTCGCCTATTTGGTCAACATACGTCCGTCTAGGGCGGTCCCTACCGACATCTTCATTCATTCTTACTCGATAAATCTCTTTCGTAATTCGTCTTTCATCCATCCTCTCCAAATGACCAAACCAACTTCTACAACTATCAACTTAGTCTACTTTTCTCCTTATAATTGACAATTTAGTAGATTACTATTACTGGTCGCCCAGTAGTCGAAATTCGACCATAACATATATTGTAATAAATGAATTTATTATGGTTATATTTCACATTCAGTAAGACTATAGACAAATAATATTAACAGACGAACAATATCTATTCTCAATTTGACTACAAACGTTTTTTTTATACAACTTAGAATGGCAAACAAGCTGACGGCCCACCTGATGGAAAGTGGTATAGAATAGAATAGAATAGAATAAATTTATTGTGAGCTGTATGTTACAATTTTTCGTAAGATGTTATTAACGTCTCAAAGGAAAACAGCCTACCCATACATCGGGCATACAATACGATTAATTACAAAACATTAATTATTTTACAGTCATACATTAAAATTGTCAATAAAATTGAAAATAAAATAAAACATGTCAATCAACAGTCACAAACTAACTCATATTCACCATTAGAACATATTAATTATCATCCTATATATTAATTAAATTATTTATAATGTCAATGTAAAAAAAATAAAAAAAATAAAAAATAAAAAAAATAAATAAATAAAAAAAAATGTAACGTAATGGTAACCATCGCCTAAGGAGTATATAGGTATATGAATGCGTGTGTCAAATACTTATTTATTTATTGATTTAATCTATTTTTTATGCATAATTTAAAGAAAAAATAGCATTTGCATTCTACTATATAAACTATAAGTGTGCGAAATTTGATACTCCTCCGTCCGCGCAATTTTCCTAAAAAAGGGTACAAAGTTTTTGCTTCACGTATTAATATTTGGATTTTAAAATATAATGACATTTCTACTTATGCAGGTGAAGAAAGGATTATTAATAATAGGGATTAGCAACCCTATTACTAGCAATATACCCTATCAGGTCGACCTCCTCGCGGTTACCCCTGGAAAATATCGTGACTGATCCATTGGTGAATTTGTCACGATGGGCTACTTCTTCACTTATCATTACCTCACTGGTGCCCCGCTAGCGTATACTGATAGCACAGGCGAGGTTACTATTTACCATTATCATCCATTAAAAAAAAACATCTACTTATGCGTCATCACGAATTTTCCACAGTAACCCGACTTGAGACTTCTCGTAATATATTTCACCGCGTTTAAGATTAATGAAAATTGGCTAACACCTATCGCACCTAATTTTTTTACGAAAAAAAGGCAAAAACAAATGAACTCGCGGTTCAGCTGCTAGTAAGTGATCGTTAGAGCTCATGCACTTAACAACTGTCTTTTGAAAGTATGGCTCTCTAGTGTAAAGAGTTTCTATACCGCTTTTGCTATGTACACAGCGATTATGAGCGTTTATTTACATATTTATTTATCAAGACATACCAACATTATATATATTATAAGTCGATATATATATACTTGTAACACTACATACATATCTGTCACGCCTGTCTTCCATTAGGGTAGGCAGAAACAATGGAACGCCAAATGCTTCGATTCAAACAAACCTCTTTCGCTTCTTCCACTTGTAACCATGCCCCATGGAAATCTCGATTCCGTGTTTTATTTTTTAGTTATTCGGAATGAATGGAATTTATTGCTTCTACTCAGATTATATATATATATATATTAAGAGGGACGCTGCTACCTACGAGTATCTCTCTACCATTAAGTTCCTTATATTGCCTCTTACAACAATTAAAAGAAAAATAAAAGAATGGCCTATTTTTTCTTTTATTTTAAAGGGTGATAATGAAATGGTAAAACCGCCTGCGCTATCGGTATACACTGGCACGACACCAGAAAGGAATGATAGGTGACAACGAAAGCAGGTCAGTGAGCCCATCGTGACAAATTCCATTAGAATTAACCACGATGATTTCCATGGGGAAACGCGTGGAGGTCGACCTGATAGGATGTATTGCTAGCAATGAGACAGTTTTCCCCATTAATAATAATCTCTTTCCACCGCAGTGGCTTATTCCATGACGGAACTACATGGGACGTAAGCTTTTTACCATTCCGAATAGTTAAAAAATAAAACGCGGAATCGAGATTTCCATGGGGCATTGTTACAAGTATATACTTGGGTATCGACTTCATCCCTGCACCCTGTAACACAATACGTTCTTTTATTATCCGCCTGTCTTATCTCTATCGATTAAACGTTCCCCACACAGATGATCCACTCTGTTAAAGTTATACAACATTCATTTATTTAACAGAGAACTTTATAGTATAGAGCAGCAGAATCGAATTTCCCATGAAACTCGGCGAACTGAAAGGTTGTTTGTGTAACTGGTAACTTAATGGCGTACTGGCCAAGTGTTCATATGACAACGTGAGTGTGGTCGGACAATGTCAATGTTGACAAGAGCAATTTAACTTGGCAAGGTAATTCAAATGGTCTAGTTTGTTTTCAATTACTTGGCGATGTTGACTTTCCTTCTGTGAATTGGATATGTTGCAGTCTAAACTCTTAATCAGTCAAATATATTATTGACTAGCAAAATCAGTCAAAAGTACTTTTGACCGTGTAAGCGACGCGTTCTGTGCCTCAAAACTCAATTATTAATAAAATAGTTTGTCTATGTCATTGTCTCTGCGTGCGGTCGTTTTTAAACTTATAATCGGCGCAACGGACGCCACGCCCAGTCTGCACCTAGATACGATCGACACCACACGTCTATTTATTATCTGTAATTAACGATATTAAAAACGTAAAATAAAATCCAATTGTAAGAGTCTTCGTTTTCTTGCCATCACCGTGACCTACCATATTCTATACCATACAGACCGTATGCTTTAGCCAATAATACATTTGACTAAAATAATAGTTAAGAGTACCTAATCGAGCCTAACCGCAAATTTGCATTCAAAAATACTAATAACACGCTGACGGCCCACCTGATGGAAAGTGGTAAACGTTGCCTGTGGAATGAACAGTATCGTGGACATAACAGTGTATACTGTTTCGCCCATGATATTCATTATACCTCTGTACCCTGTAAATTCACTACCATATCTCACACTTCAAACCGAAACACGACTGCGTCACGGTTAAAACACAAATGGGACAGAGGTGTCCAAGCAAACGACTTTTGTACAAAATCTCTCTCTGGTAAAGTCTTTTTGCTTACTTGCAGTTATATACCTAACAATTTTTATATCGCGTTTTTAAGTTCCAAACGTGTATTTAAAAGTATGTCCAATTCTATTCTGAATATAAATAAAAAACCAGTTTAATAAAAAAAAAAGTCAAATATGGTATGTTTTTTATAGACTACAAAATACTTTTATCGGTTCTGAAACAATTTCGACGATTCTTTCCCTAATTTAGGGATGTTATTTACACTCAAATTCTCGTACCTAACTCTAGCGAGATTTAATTCAAGTTTTTTTTAATGACATCATAAATTATCTTTAACACATTTCCCCCATCTTCTTTCACGGGCAACTTCATCAATTATAATTGTTTACCACGTTCCTTCATTATAATTCTTCCCGCACGCAAACCTTCCTATCCGAGTCTATGGTACACGTGTAAACATATCCCACCCTAATTAATTTTCTTCGTACGATCTAGTCGTGACCGCAAACTCTGAAAATTATTCCCAACGAAGGGATTAAATACATAATTATCATAAAATTTTAATTTTATGCAAATTAAATACTTTTAATTCTATAATATTATTTGCTATGCTCTTGAAACTTAATAAATTTGAGAATTTAGCTTTGCAATAAAACAACGTAATTTTTCTTGGTAGAATTATTATGAGACCTCAGATGTATTATAGCTATCAGCATCATCAACATATCACCCGTTAACTGTCCACTGCTGAACACAGAACCCTCCCGAGAGGGATCTTGAAGGGGTTTAGCCAGTAGTTGTCACATTTGGCAGGCGCGTTGGCAACCGAAATTAGACTTTGGTGATATTTTAAGAGAAATACTACTGGTCATCCCTCGACTGATAAATTCCACTTGTCGCACCTTACGACACCTCTTACCACACTGACACGGGAAAACAAGCAAGCAAACAACTGACGGCCCACCTGATGGAAAGTGGTAACCTTCGCCTATAGACATGAGCAGTACCATGGACATAACAGAGTATACTGTTACGCCCATGATACCTCCTATGCGTTGCCATTCCTGAGGACTCAGATGTTATTCCTCTGTACCCTGTAAATTCACGCCTGTAAAAATACGAATGGGACAGAGATACCCAAGTAATCGACTTTTGTACAAAGTCTCCCTCTGGTAAGGAGTGGCCCATTATGCTGGGACCACACGGCTATTACTGCTATGGAATCGAACCCATAACTTTTTGGGATAATCTTAAGTTCTACTGACAGAACACTCTCAAAACTATAGGTACGAATAATTGCACATACAGTCCATAATTATATCCAAATTTAATAATCCAAAAATTTAAGAATTTTCTCCCAAAAATAAAAAAAAAATAGCTACGCCAACAGTGACATAATTAATGTTCGATCCTTATCCAATATTGGTGGGTAATCATAAATTTTGTTTCATCAATTTTGGGGTTAACTGTCGTCAGCGGGGGGAAAGGGATTGTTAGTAATGGAGACTGAGAATTCCATTGCTAGCAATATACCCAACCAGGTCGACTTCCTCGCGGTTTCTAGAAACTATCATGATTAATTCCTGATGAATTCATCATAATGGGCTAACTGGCCTGTTTTCATTCTCACCTATCACCCTTCGCTGGTGCTCCGCCGGCGTATCCCGTTAGCGCGGGCGGGGTTACTATTCCATTTTCACCCATCAAAAAAAAACTGTCGTCGGTGAATATTGCGATGACACTTGTTTGGTGAACTCCTGGTACAGCGTCCGTGAGCGCCTCCTCTACTGATTCTCGCGTTCGGTATAAATATTCTCTTGTCCATCATTGAGAGGCTGCTACTCCAAACTGCTTGTTCGCCGTGTTTACCAGCAGTGCTTCGTACGTCCGTGGTGAACGTGAGCCTTCAGATCGGTAGAGCTTCTATTACTTACTAATTTGGACGAGAATCATATAAATACGTTCATATAATACATATATACAGTCAAGATTCGAACTAGTGACCTTTAAACTACTTCAGTGCAACAATCGCACAATTAACGCGGGATTTCTTATGATTCTTATATATAAAATTCTCGTGTCACGGTGTTTGTTACCAAACTCCTCCGAAACGGCTTCACCGATTTTTATGAAATTTTGTGTGCATATTGGGAAGGTCTGAGAATCGGCCAACATCTATTTGTCATACCCCTCAATGATAACCTACCCGTAATTTTTTTTTTTATTTTTTTGACAAATTTTTTTATTTTTATTTTATTATGATTTAGCATTGAAAAATACATACAAATTCAAATTTGTACGATTTAACGATCAAACCCCGTTTTTTAATCGCGATTTTTATATACCGCAATAGGGTTGCAAGATGGCAATCGAATATAATAATTGTAGTACGATACATTTTCATGTATAATTCTTGAAATAATGTATTTGATAAGACAACGTTTACTGAGTCGGCTAGTAATTAAGTTATATTCAGGTACATATGAAACCTATACATACTCACCTGCATTAAGAGTATAAGCAAATTGTAAACTTACTTTTTGAAGTCGCTTTAACATTGGGTTGCGCAATTTCTCAAAATTAATTTTGGGTACATTCACATAATAATTGTACGCTAAATGCGCGCATAGTCGATTATCTATACGTACGTACGTAGCCGACTGTAATTTTGTAAACGACAAAGTTTGCAAATATGAACTTTAAATTACCTAAGCATAGAGTTTCATTTTCAACCACCTTAAAAATTAAGGAGATACTTAATTCGATTGTATTTTTTAACATTGTTACCTCATAACTTTGTCAGTTGTAAACCGATTTGAATTTTTTTATAATTTTATAAAAATCGGTTTCAAAAATCAATAGTTTATTTTTTAGTTCGAAATAATTGTATTTTTTTTTTGTATGTCCAATGTTTAACCTAAGCCACTACTTGAGGAGTTTTGCCAGTAGTTGCTACGCTTGGCAAGCGGATTGGCAACCGCAATTAAGCTTTGGAGATGTTTTAAAAGGGACACTGCTACCCATCCCTCGCCCTACCTTAATCGCCTTTTCGACACCGGGAAAGGAAGGGGTGGCCTATTCTATGCCGGGACCATATGACAAGAAATATGTAATAGCATGTTTTATTCATATTACTTAAGGTTTTGGCTTTTAGTACTAGTTCTAATACCAATGAAATTGGGGGGAAAGGGATTGTTAGTAATGGAGACTGAGAATACAATTGCTAGCAATATACCCAACCAGGTACACTGATAAATACATACTAATACGACAGAGGTGGGGGAAAGGGATTATTAGTAATGGAGACTGAGAATGAGAATCCCATTGCTGGCAATATACCCAACCAGGTTGACCTCCTCGCGGTTCCCGGAAACTATCATGGTTAATTCCTGGTGAATTCATCATGATGGGCTAATTGGCCTGTTTTCATTCTCATCTATCACCCTTCACTGGTACTCCGCCAGCGTATCCCGTTAGCGCGGGCGGGATTACCATACCATTTTCACTCATTTAAAAAAAAATACTAATGAAATATATCAAATATATAAATTTACTAAATACCATTCGTAGTTTCATAGAAAATTAGCTTTGATTTATGACGCGCGGGGTCTGTGTGTAAACAACTATATTTAATAAGAATATATATGTAATAAGAAACCGCACATGAGCGTCATACTTCACACAGTACTGAAAATTGGATGTAAATACTCGCAAGGTAATTAATATTAGACATGAAATTAAACTACAAATAATAACATATTTGAAATGTGGCGGATTATTATTATTTATTTATTTGTATGTGTAGGTATATATGTGTGCGTGTGTGCATCTGTGTGTGCGTGTGCGTGTGCGTGTACGTGTGCGTGTACGTGTGTGTGTGTGTGTGTGTGTGTGTGTGTGTGTGTGTGTGTGTGTGTGTGTGTGTGTGTGTGTGTGTGTGTGTGTGTGTGTGTGTGTGTGTGTGTGTGTGTGTGTGTGTGTATGTGTGTAAACTCTCTTAAAGTTAAGCTCGCCTTTGTACATATATTTTTTTTATTGGTGAAAATGGTATGGTAACCCCGCCCGCGCTAACGGGATACGCTGGCGGAGCACCAGTGAAGGGTGATAGATGAGAATGAAAACAGGCCAGCCCATCATGATGAATTCATCAGAAATTAACCATGATAGTTTCCAGGGGGTACCGCGAGGAGGTCGACCTGGTTGGGTATATTGCCAGCAATGAGATTCTCAGTCTCCATTACTAACAATCTCTTTCCCCCCACCTCTGTCATATTAGTATGTATTTATCAGTGTATACAAAAAAGTATAAATAAATAAAATTATAATAGTACACACTTCTCGGTATAGACAGAAGGGAAAGTGTACAATTCTATTGGACAAGGCAATAAAGTTTCAGGTTCCGGCCCGGCGTCCATCTTCACACGCCGAACTCTGTACACTCGGCCGATGTTGGTTCGTAAATCGAGAACAATAGCACAATTCGGATAGTGGAAACAAAATATTGAAAACAGTAGTGAAATACAAATTTTCCCATCTAATGTGTAATTAGTAATAATTATGTTTTCTCAAACATGCTTGGAAATGTGAGCATTATTTTGACAATCTACTTCTGGCCAGATACTCGTACATGCAGCAGTACAGGCAGCGGCGCGCAAAAGTTGTATAAAAATTCATATCTGTCGTGTTTTGCGGCCAGATACATTACTATGTAAACTCATATCTGTCCTGTAATTTAAAAATGGAATGACCTTTTACTTCGAAACATGGCTACCAAGGAGGTAACTAATAAAATGTTTTATTTAAATTTCGAACTAGCTTGCAAATAGAAAGCAGTTTATTGAAAAAAAAAACAAAGTATTATTGTTCGTTATTCGTCATTGAACTTAAAAAGCAAAATTGCTTATTTATTTACATAATCTATAATATATATATATATATATATATATATATATATATATATAAAACTAATACATTTCACAGAATCACAAAAAAAAAGAAAGAAGGTCCCCATGACACTTGCGGCATTTCCGCGTTGGATTGCCAGAGATATCCTTTGAGCCAGATATACTATATATATACATATATACTATATAGCATCAATTACCACTTCATTTAATTTATAATATTAAAACTGTACAAAGGCGTAACATATTAATCCTCAAGAATGGCAACGAATTAGAAACATCGCAGTGTATCCTGTGGTATCACGGTACTATTCATGTTATTAAGCGACAATCACCACTTTCCACCAGGTGGAACGTCAGGTTTTTTTTTATATACAACTTAGAATGGCAAACAAGCTGACGGTCCACCTGATGGAAAGTGGTAACCGTCGCAATACCATGGACATAACAGAGTATACTGTTTCGCTCATGATACCCCCCATGCGTTGCCATTCCTGAGGACTCAGGTGTTATTCCTCTGTACCCTGTAAATTCACGCCATATCCCTACCTTCAAACCGAAACACAGCTATGCAAACACACGTGGCTTCACGGTTGAAACACGAATGGGACAGAGGTACCCAAGCAATCGACTTTTGTACAAAGTCTCCCTCTGGTTTTTTTAATTCTAAGTATCATAAGAAATATATATATATATATATATATATATATATATATATATATATATATATATATATATATATATATATATATATATTGACTTGTACTACTGCCGTTGAATATTGTTACATCGACATGGTAGTTCCCGAGAGAGCACTGGGAACAGAGGGTCGAGCCAACTAATAAGTGGACGGGAATAATGTATGACGACACGGTCCGAACACCTTATGCGTTTGGCGAGCTATATTTGCTCGATTTATTATGGCTCGCTACCGGTTATGGTGAGACAGGAACAATGGTTATTCATAACAGGTTAATTTAAGAATTTGATTAGCATAACAAGTAGGTATTTATTTCATGTTTTATTTATTTATTTTTGACTAAACAAATGTACGGATAAAACAATTCATTCATTCAATTATTAAAGTATTGTTTTATTTTTTATTTAATTCTATATTGTACAGACCAGTTATAAGACTATGACAGAGGCAATCTAATATACAAAGGTGAGCGTAACTCAAATAGAGATTTCTTCCAGCAAACCCAAATTAATCTGTTGTATTCAGCAAAAATTGCGTGATGGAATCTCAAACGAGAATATACGCTAAAGAACCAACGTAGCCCGAAGAATAAGCAAGCTGAAGTAGCAATTGGCTGGTCACATAGCTCGAAGTATCGACAACCAAATGTGAAATTACTAGGTACAAAGAAATAACACCTGAGTTCTCAGGAATGGCAACGAATGGGGGGTATCATGGGCGAAACAGTATACTCTGTTATGTCCATGGTACTGCACATGTCTATAGGCGACGGTTACCACTTTCCATCAGGTGGGCCGTCAGCTTATTAGCCATTCTAAGTAATATAAAAAAAAATGAAATGTTCTTAAGTAGCGACCTCGTACGGGCAAAGATAGCGTAGAAGGACCCCCCACTAGATGGCCTTTGTGATGTTTTAAGAGGGACAAGAGAAATAAATATTAATTACAATTTATAAATTTAGACATATAAATATTTTTTCCGTAAACCAATTGCTTAAGCCAGGAAGATTGTAAAGTACGCCACTATTTATTTTTCTACGTCCACGTAGGCTTGAAAACGTAGGTTGTTAAACATATGTTTAGCAGTGGATAGTTAAAAGCTGATACAATAAATAATATCTTTTATATCAATTTGCACTCTCTCTTTCACTCCTTCTAAATCACTAAATATAAATTTGATAAAGATACTTTCTTAATTATACAGTACTATCATACGTACTATTACAACAATTAGTTTAGCAGAGGGAGACTTTGTACAAAAGTCGATTGCTTGGGTACCTCTGTCCCATTCGTGTTTCAACCGTGAAGCAGTTGTGTTTGCATGGCTGTGTTTCGGTTTGAAGGGTGGGATATGGCGTGAATTTACTGGGTACAGAGGAATAACAACTGAGTCCTCAGGAATGGCAACGCATGGGGGGTATCATGGGCGAAACAGTATACTCTGTTATGTCCATGGTACTGCTCATGTCTATAGGCGACGGTTACCACTTTCCATCAGGTGGGCCGTCAGCTTGTTTGCCATTCTAAGTTCTATAAAAAAAAAAAAAAAAAAAAAAAAAAAAAAAAATTCCATTATCCTAAGGTTGTCTTGAAAAGATTGCTCTCAGCAATAAGACCGTCTTACTGTACTTATACAATTGTATCGTTGTGTTTGTAAATTGTCTTGCTTATTTCCTATATTGTATAATGCAAATAAAGTATATATATAATATACTCATTCATTCATTAATATCTTCAAGTCAATATCTACAAAGATACACTGCTAAGCAATTTTTTTAGCGACCCGGCCCAGCTTTGCACAGTTTTTGTTTTTAATAAATTTTAATAGCATCTCGTGTTATTTGGTTACTAATAATGTAGCATTCTATACATGATTTCAGGTATTTTTTTTTCTTTGGCTCAATTAGTAAATTAACCATTAATAAATTAGAAATCTTTTCAGAAAGAAAGACAAGAATATGTTTATTCAAGTAAACTTAGATTTAAGCATTTTTAAATAATAAATTTTTCATTACCGCCCATTCGAAACGCAATTTCAGACTAGAAAAACGGACAAAAAACTCAGGTGGTGCTTTTTTAAAAAGTTTAATTATATAAATAATAAATTTATGTGAACACAAACTACTAAGCAATATTGATTCATAACATTTAAAAAATATATACATGTACATATTTAAAAGAAAAAATCAAGTGCCTTTTTTTGGAGTATACAATATTCAACATTGGGGGGAAAGGGATTGTTAGTAATGGAGACTGAGAATCCCATTGCTAGCAATAATATACCCAACCAGGTCGGCCTCCTCGCGGTTCCCCCTGGAAACTATCGTGGTTAATTCTTGATGAATTTATCATGATGGGCTAACTGGCCTGTTTTCATTCTCATCTATCACCCTTCACTGGTGCTCCGCCAGCGTATCCCGTTAGCGCAGGTGGGGTTACCATACCATTTTCACCCATCAAAAACAAATTCAGCATTATTAACAATTAGCAGATTTATGAAATAGAAAATTAAATATTAAATTTGATTCTATTATAATAAGAACACGGTTCCGTAACTAGCCCATTACAATAAAATCTGCATAGAAAATTTTAAATCAGTAATTCATTAATAGCACTCCTCTATGAGAGCCCTCTTACGGAGCCCGGGGGAAATTTATTTCTGAACGAGAAAAAAATTCTAGCCCAGTCAGGTAATAAACGAGGTCGCAATAAAAACTGTAGCTACGTACGAGTACAAATGTTCCACAATTGAATCTTTAGTCGCGATCGTTTTTAAATTACGATTTTACGGCAAGCAATTTTGTGTGACAATATTTTATTGGTAAAAATTTCCCTATTGAATTAATACCTTTAAATATTTGTAAGACTCTTTTTTTTTAATGTAAATCACAACATTTTCCTTTTCATTTAATGTTTGCTTTTAATAAGTATTGCTCGAATTTGATATGGAAATATTTTGGTTCTGTGAGTAAAAACATTCTCAGGTTCAATACGTCATAAGAAACATACAGAGATAGTATAAAAAATGATAAATTCCACGGGTCATAATAATAGATAAGAGAGTAATGTACAACGCCATCTAGTTCCAAATTTAGCAAAACTTAAAACTTATACAATAGGAGGAGGATTATATAGTTTATACTAAACATAAGTACGTGTATGTTTATTTATATATTTATTGAGATTTATATACATGTTTGTGTATATAGTAAAGTCTTTATTTATTTACACTTTATTGTACTAATTTAAAAATAATAATATACACTAAATTTTAATGAGAAGTGATACACAAGGTGGCCTTATCGCAATCTGAGGACATTGAGAAAAAAGACAAAGGGCAGGCACTGTTATATAGTTACTAATATATATATATATATATATATATATATATATATATATATATATATATATATAATTTCTCTGCCGTATCCCACTCTTCTAAACCAAACACAGCCTTATAAGCATAGCTTACGGGGATTTAAGGCAGAAGCACGAAAGGGACAGTGTTAAATATATTCTACCAGGTATACTCGTATTGTTTTCATTGATTTATTTGACTGTATGCTTTATAAATTAGATAGATAGACATTTATTACTTTAACACACAATTCAAGAATTTAAAATTCATAACTATGTACTTTTTACTTTATACTATACTTACTTATTATACTTTATACTATAATTACTCCTCTCCATCCAAAGGTTGCCTGGAAGAGATCGCTCTTAGCGATAAGGTCGGCCATTGTTTTCTCATTGTGATTTTTTCTTGTAATTGTTTATATTTATAATAAGTTTACTATTGTAATCTTTTGGAGGAAACAATAAAGAGTATCTATCTATCTATCTATCTATGTACTAAAAATAAAGTCATCCAAATCCACATCACTCATCAATAATTTTACAAATGTGTGATTTGAATCTTTAAATCCTTTATAGAGGTTAGAATATCAATTAAATCGGTCCGTCTGAAGAAATAATAATATCTTATCCCAACCAGTCTGGAACAACATCTCAGACAGTTGGGATTCCGAGGCGGCTCACATTGTACGCCGGTTTCTCTCCCTGGGGCCCTGAACCTCGGCCGACTGTCCTTCTGCCGGGGATTAGTTGCTATCTCCTCTCCTTAAGAGGGGAGATGAGAATTTTAGTAAAATTTAAGATGGGATTGTTAATAATGCAAACTAGTAACCCCACTGCTAGAGAGGAGAAAAGGGATTGCTAGTAATGGGGATTAGCAACCCTATAACTAGCAATATACCTTATCAGGTCGACCTCCTCGCTGTTCCCCCTGGAAACTATCGTGATTGATTCATTGATGAATTTGTCACGATGGGCTGACTGACCTGCTCCATCTTCACTTATCATCCCTCACTGGTGTCCCACCAGTGTATACCAATAGCGCAGGCGGGGTTACCATTCCAATATCATCCATTAAAAAAAACCCACTGCTAGCAACATACTTTCACGCGGTTTTCCCTAGAAATCATCGTGGTTAGTAACTGTTTAATTCGTCACCATAGATCAAATGATCCGCTTCCATTCTCACCTATTACCCTTCACTGGTACCCTACCAGTGCATACTGACAGTTGGGATAAGAATACCATCCATTAACACTGTCTAATGAAAAGTTATGCAAGCTGAATTAGAGAAACTAAAGCAAATGTGAACAGTCTATTCGTGGACTTGCACGCTCCATCTTACATCATCACTTTCCATCAAGTGAGTTCGAGATCAAATTTGCGAAGAAAAAAACGTAGTTATTCAGTTTTTAGCATATCGTTAATTATTATTTATGCATCTTCTTAAATTATCGTCATCATTTTGAACAATTTGTCTCGTGGTCCTTAAAAAGAAAAACTGAACTAAACTAAAGAAAAACGGGATGTCCTAGAAAAGGATACCTCGTTCCTTTCTAGTAGGTGTCGTAAGAGGCGACTTAGGGTGAGCAAGGGATGAGCAGCAACGTGCTTCTCAAAATATCTCTACAGCCTAACTGCGGTTGCCAATCTGTCTGCCAAGTGCGGCAATTACTGACAAAACCTGCCAAATGAAGGGGCTTATGTTCAGCAGTGGACAGTTAAAGACAGATATGGTGGTGACGATTTTAAACCATCCAAAATCCACTGCAAATATCTTAACAAAGTTTCAAATTTATAACATCAGTTGGATTTATACAATTCTCTCTGAAATAAACAAACAAAAACAAAACTAAATCTAGAATACTGCAGAGAATCAGGATAAATTAAATGTCTGGAGCATGACCCAGCCGTTAGCCCATACAGATTCCACAAATAGGATTCGAAATCGTGACAAACATATGTACATATGATACGTGTAAGTATATGTATAGATGTAGGTATATATTTATGTATATGTGTATTTATACGATTAAATGTAATTAATTTAATTTTGTCTAGTTTGTTTAAAAATTGTCACAATATTGTACACCGCTCTACCCGCTGACATTGATGCTCCTTTACACTTTGGGCGTTGCTGGAAGAGAACTCTTTTCGAGTTACGCTCGCCTTTGTACATTTGATTACCTCTGTCACATTCTTATAACTAGTGTGTACAATAAAGAATTAAATAAAAAAATAAAAATACACTTTATACATTAACAGTATCGATCGATTCACTAAAACAGAACCAACACAATGGATGCAATGAATCTTCAAATCCGGAGTTCACAAACATTGGGTTAATTATCCAGAATTCGTGAAAAAATACACAACACGACCAATTAGACATCGATTCCGAATCATTAGTAAAATATAACTTGGAAAGCTGTCAAACCCATTTTACGTTCGCTAACGATGCCTAACGTAGCAATTATAATTCGGGCGACTGAACGAAAAACGTTAGATACTGATGAGAAACGGCGAAAAAGGCAGGAATATTTTGTGTAAAGGTCTCCTCACGGGCGGAAAGGTACGCGGCTCGACAGATAAAATATCTAGAGAAATCTTCAAAAGGAATGTTGAAATGTTTTTACTAAACTTACAAATAAACATTTAACAAGCTCTCAGTGCCGATTAAAATTGTTTAAATATCATTTGGCTCGAATAAGAAGATTATATTATTCATCTCGGTGAATTTCTCATTTTTTTATTTTTAAATTAGACCATGGAATTATTTTTTTTTTCGAATACATTACACATAATGCCCTCTACCCAAAGGTTTTCTGAAAGAGATTGCTTAGCGACAAGGCCGCGCTTTTGTATCATTTCTCATTACAATTAAATGTATTTACTATTCTATAAATGGTGCAATAAAGTGTAAATAAATAAACGTGTGACTTCATTTTGGAATTATTAAAATGATTGGAAATGTGTTTTTTTTAATGGACGATAATGGAATGAAAACCCCGCCTCCGCTAACGGTATTCACTGACGGGACATCAGTGAGTGATGATGATAAGTGAGGATGAATCAGGACAGCTAGCCCATCATGACGAATTCATCAATAATTCACCATGATGGTTTCCAGATCCAATGAAAGATTGCATCTAACCTGCGATCCACGCTATGCCAGCTTATAATACCAGATACCAGAGGGAGACTTTGTACAAAAATCGATTGCTTGGGTACCTCTGTCTCATTCGTGTTTCAACCGTATAGCAGTTGTGTTTGCTGGCTGTGTTTCAGTTTGAAGGGTGGGATATGGCGTGAATTTACTGGATACAGAATAACACCTG
Organism: Galleria mellonella; assembly: GCF_026898425.1. Classification (NCBI taxonomy): domain Eukaryota; kingdom Metazoa; phylum Arthropoda; class Insecta; order Lepidoptera; family Pyralidae; genus Galleria; species Galleria mellonella. The sequence continues at coordinate 4,852,474 of NW_026442100.1, read as the reverse complement.
AATCCTCAGGAATGGCAACGCTGGGGGGGTATAATGGGCGAAACAGTACACTCTGTTATATCTATGGTACTGCTCATGTCTATAGGCGACGGTTACCACTTTCCATCAGGTGGGCCGTCAGCTTGTTTGCCATTTTAAGTTGTATAAAAAAATATGGCTTTTGAAGCCAGAAATTTAAACAGCGAGATACCATAAAATTAAATAAAGCCACAGGATAGCATAATAAAGCATGGCGAAGCGAGATCTCAATAGGTCAACACGTAAAAGGAAATATTCGAGAAGCTAAGTAAAGTTAATGAAGTGAGCAGTGAAGGACTTCAGGGAATTCCTTTAGAAACAAAAGGAAAAGGTGTTCAGCGCGGATAGTTTTCCTTCTAATTCTTTCCAATATTGACGCTAAAAGATGAAGTTTATACCTAGAACTTTAATGGTGCAATTCAGAAATAAGTAATTATTATTTAGCGATCGTCATCACCATATTTTACCCTTAACCTCCACTGCTGAACATAGGCCTCCCCCATAAGGGGGATTTTGCCAGGATCTCGCCATCGACAGGGAGTTCATCCTCGTGTCCTACAGTCTCAATGGTCGCGTACTGCGCGGTTTCAGAGATGTTTCTTCCCACGAACACTCAGGTTGTGGAATGAGCTCCCTGCCGAGGTTTTCCCAAGAGACTACAGCATGGGGTTCTTCAAAAGGGGGGTAAAGAGGTTTCTTCAGGGTCGGCAACGCACGCGTAATACCTCTGGTATTGCAGGTGTTCATAGGCTACGGTAACCACTTACCATCAGGTGGGCCGTATGCTTGTTTACCACCTCAGTGGTATAAAAAAAAATTGCCAGTAGTTGCTACACTTGGCAAGTGGATTAGCAACCGCAGTTAGACTTTGATGATATCTATATAGGTCGCTACTAATCATTCTTCGACCATTAAGTTTCCTTAGCCGCCTCTTACGACACCCACGGGAAAGGAAGGGGTGGGCCATTTTATGCCAGGACTAGATGGCAAATATTTAACGATAAAGCCATCCATTGGTGCATCTTTAACTTGCTTCGTGTAATACTGTTATTTTTCTACGTATATTTCTTTCAGAGCAATAATAATATTTAGATAGATACACTTTATTGTTTCCTCCAAAAGATTACAATAGTAAACTTATTATAAATATAAACAATTACAAGAAATAATCACAATGAGAAAACAATGGGCGACCTTATCGCTAAAAGCGATCTCTTCCAGGCAACCTTTGGATGGAGTAATTATAAACAATGTGATCGGAGGCACGATGAAAATTCTATTATTTCTAATTATGGAGATGTGATACATGTAATAATATAAATATATATATATATATATATATATATATATATATATAATTATTTATACTTTATTGTACACATCTGAGTCCTCAGGAATGGCAACACATGGGGGGTATCATGGGCGAAACAGTATACTCTGTTATGTCCATGGTACTGCTCATGTCTATAGGCGACGGTTACCACTTTCCATCAGGTGGGCCGTCAGCTTGTTTGCCATTCTAAGTTGTATAAAAACAAAAAAAAACACAAAAAATTACAATCACATAATTTATATTAAATAAAGATGTACAACAGGCGACCTTAACTCTGTATGAGTTCACTCCTAACAAAGCCCTAACAATAATACGTATTAATTGTCTTCATCCATTTTAAGTCTCTAAAACAAGTAATTTTTTCGTATTTCGTGTCGTATAAATTTCGTTACATTTCTACCGCAAAAAAATTCATTTATACACCTTATTTTGTTGCTTTCGCGTTAATAAGTTGCCGAGAACTAAGATTTCAATTGCTTTTTATTTTGCGACCGTGCCCCGTTGGGCAACTAATTTGGCAGAAAACCCCACGTAATACAGCTACGGGCTTGTTCGCAGAAGTCCCCTGGGCTTATTAGAGGAAATAATAGAGCTCGCTCCGTGTTCCGACGAATACTATTGACATCTGTACAGGTATATTCTGGATTTTTCTATCACAGTACTGTATTTACTATTGGATACTTTTATTTTGCTTGTAACGTCTGTATGTAAATGGCAAATAGCAGCACCCTTTGGCAGACTTGAGAGTGAACGTATCACGGTCACGCAGATGAAGCCGCGGATAAAAGCTAGTAATTTATAAAGTCATTTCTCCTCACTGACTTTAAAGGTACAGTTAAAACTACTTAAGTTTAGAAAACTGAAACTTGTAATATAGGTTTATTTTATAACGTAACTAAGCGATAAAAAAGAATTTACGAAAATTTCAACTCTAAATTCTGTTCCATCAAAAATACTGACTTTAATTGTGGTAAAACAAGTTATTTTAATTTAAAAGTTAAACCTATTTTGATAAAATTTCTATAGGACAAATTGATTAATACATTCTTTTAGATAATTTTAAATAGAAAAGAATTTTACAAATCAATTAACAGCTGACAGAGTTATGGGGTAACAAATTTAAAGAATGCAACCAAATTGAGAACCTCCTTTTTTTTAAGTCGGTTAATAAAAGAAACGCGATAGCACGCGTGCAAACCAATCACTATATATTATTTAGTAATTTATTTATTTATTTCATCAACTGGATATAGCTTTACAGTCTCCCAATACGCTCACCCAGAAAAGCATCAGTACACATATTATAATAAATCTCTAGAGAGGTAAATTCTGTTCATGAAATATATTTCCAAATTAACTATCAGCGGGTGATTAGTGATCGATACTGATGCCAAAAATGCAATCAGTAAAATTTTTGTCCGTCTGTCTGTATGTTCGTTATAGAAACAAAAACTGCTCGACGGATTTTAACGAAACTTGGTACAATTATTCTTCATACTCCTGGGCAACTTGCCCAGGAGTATGAAGAATAGTATACTTTTCATCACGCTACGATCAATAGGAGAAGAGCAGTGAAGGAAAATGTTGGGAAAACGACAGAACTTACTCCATTTTTAAGCATCCGTCGCGTGTGCAGCCTTAATGGCCACTTTTTAAAATGTAAAAAGATCCACCCGTGCGACGCCGGGACGGGCCGCTAGTTACACATATAAAAAGAAATGATACACATAATTAAAAGGAATAAAAAAAAAAAAGATTTATCTTAGCTAGACATAACATTAGAGCCTAAATCTCTGAACACAAACACTCTGTGGTCATCCGACGTAACTCCAGCAAGTTGGAGGCAAATACGTAAAATTTCGGTTGCCGGCTCAAAATATCATTGAGTTATTATATATTTTTTTTAAGTTATTACAATCCAGATACCAGAGGGAGACTTTGTACAAAAATCGATTGCTTGGGTACCTCTGTCTCATTCGTGTTTCAACCGTGAAGCAGTTGTGTTTGCATGGCTGTGTTTCGGTTTGAAGGGTGGGATATGGCGTGAATTTACTGGGTACAGAATAACACCTGAGTCCTCAGGAATGGCAACGCATGGGGGGTATCATGGGCGAAGCAGTATACTCTGTTATGTCCATGGTACTGCTCATGTCTATAGGCGACGGTTACCACTTTCCATCAGGTGGGCCGTCAGTTTGTTTGCCATTCTAAGTTGTATAAAAAAAAACCATCCCTGAGATATTTAGTTCAATACATGAGAGACATCAACCCATCGGCATATAAAGCCTTGGCTTTCCAAGGGCAAATAACATACCCATATAATTTACTATACGTACATACAGTTACATAGACAAACGTCTGTACCTTAGATTATATGTATAGATAGAGCATTGAGCCTGAAAAACGGATCAATTTTTTGTCAGCTTATTATCAAATTAGCTGACTCGTTTTTTTTTTTATTAATGTTCTAATATACGAGTACTTACGCACACAATGTATCTTGACGTATCTATAAATATAAATAATTAAATAATTGTTTAATAATAAAATAATTATTTAATAAAAAAAATAATTTAACGAATAAAATAAAAATGTGCAGAATTTATAAGAGAAAATAAATATAGAAGTCATAAACAAATCACTCATTAACATCGACTATTTATCACGTAAAATTGTATGAAAAAGTTGACCCGTTTTTCTCGAAATATTTGTATGGAGACACACGTATTTATATAATGTAAGGTATGTACCTATATCGACATTCCCTTGACTTGACATTTATCGTTATTATAAAAAGTCAAAGCTAAATTATATTACAAAACAAAAGGCTCAACAATACGGCTATGTAACTATGTACTAAACTCATGTATGTACACTCTCACTTCTTACTAAAATATTATTTTTAGAAAACAAATGTTGTCACTAAACAATCATTATTATACACACACAGTGAGTATAATAATGTATAAAATATATGTAATATAATATATACAATGGGAAATTAAGAAGTACTTAATTAAGACTTGCGGATCAAGTGGAAACAATTGCCGGAAATGGCAAAACACGGATAGTTAATTTCCCTTTATATACATAGGTATGTATCTAGATAGCGGATCAAAAATAAACATTAGTTTCAAAAAATAATATTTATTTATTTATTACACTTTAATGAAACTGAAAAGTGTAAATAGCGGACTTCAAAATAAACCATAAATATATCTAAAATTATTGTAAATAAATGTTTATTGTTATAAAATAAATAAAAAAAAATTAAGTTAAACCTTTTGTTTATTGATAAAATACCTTAACGATATCCCGCGATTTAAGATATCTGTAGTCCCCTGGCTCTGGATAAGCCGTTCCCCAGTAGACTCATATGCATACTTGTCAACGAATCGCAGTTGCACATCAAGTGTTCCATGGATTCAGATTTCTCCCCGCACAGTCTGCACAGTGTGTCAGAAGATGGACCCATCTTGTATAGTACAATCTGCTAAATTAAAGCTATATATTCGACTGTACATCCAAAACAACACAAACATCGCAATTCCGAACAAATAACTTCATTTATGCCCACGGGATGTCATTTAACTTTATGTTGACTTCTCTGAGATTTCAAATAAAAGATAAAAGATATATCAAAATTGTATGATTTTCAATATTTGTATCCCAATATATGTTACGATCTAAGTTTACCAAGGCTTTTTTCAATCGACTTCGAAAACACGTGGAAATTTTCAGTTTGATTGTTTTTTTTTTATGTTTGTTACCTCATAACTCCGTTGTTTATATGTTTATCCGAATTAAAATCTTTTTTATCTGAAAGTCTAGTCTAGTCTTTTTTTATCTAAAGTCTAAAATCAGCTGAGTAGTTTAGTTTTTAAATGAATATATCTGGTTTCGCCACTTTTGAAATGAGTATTTTTTTAATAAAGAATCTATTATTTATTGATGAAAAAAGAATGGCACAAGCGTTTATGCTAAAAATTTTTTATACAACTTAAAATGGCAAACAAACTGACGGCCCACCTGATGCAAAGTGGTAACCGTCGCCAGAGGTAACAGAGTATACTGTTCGCCCATGATACCCCCCATGCGTTGACATTCCTGAGGACTCAGGTGTTATTCCTCTATACCCAGTAAATTCACGCCATATCCCACCCTTCAAACCGAAACACAGCCATGCGAACACAACTGCTTCACGGTTGAAACACGAATGGGACAGAGGTACCCAAGCAATCGAATTTTGTACAAAATCTCCCTCTGGTAATAACAGTGTAAAATGAAGCAATGAGGATGAAGTCCGGTTAATTAACCCCTCTTGTCAAATTCACAAGGCATTAACTATAATGGTTCCCAGGGGGCCAGACCGTGAAAAGGTCATCTTGATAGTATATATTACTTGAAATGAAAACAGCCTCTCCGTTTCGAACAGTCCCTTAACAAGTACTGTGAAACACTTCCAACTTAGATTCTATAGTATCGTCGTACAAATGCTTCGCTAAAAACAGGTTACCTTTTTTAATCACATGTGCGTAAGGTTGCCATATTATACATTAATTACTCACTGTGTAGGGAAAATTATTTGTAAGGTTAAATTGAAAAATCAATACGATACAAAATTCTTACGAATATATTTGAAAGAAAAACATAAATCGTGCGTAATGGTCTTATCCTTATTGAATACTTTAATTTAAATCTGCCTATAAACAAAAAATATGCTTTTGTTTTAGAATCTTAAAAAAATGGCCGTCATTTTAATTAATTAGTCATTGTAATTGTATTCATTTGTAAATAATACTTACATATGTATATTTCTATTATATAAAAAAAACAGTTCCTAATTCAAATTAAACCTTATTATCGACTCACCTGGAAAATTTTTAATCCAATTCCTTGCAACACTGAAAAGAGCGTGTTTTGTTTTAATAAAAAAAAGTGTGTCTAATTTACTCAACCAAACGTCAAATTATCTGACATAACATTATTTGCTAGTTATTCGATTAGAATTATTTTATTTTTAAATGTTTCGTCGTCACACATTATATTTTAATGTACACTTACATGTAATTAGATCGAAAAATCTCGACTAGTTTCGATCTTATATTAGTTTAGCTCACGCTCGTGTCACTGTTGCTCATGACTAAAAATCACGAATTGAGCCCGAAATTAGCCGAGCTTTTACGATCTAATTACATGTAAAGTTAAACCGGTAATTTTTAAAATAAAATAGAATGATTTTGTTTAATTCCGCTATCATTGTGTGTGTATGTGTGCGATTGCCAGCTTTTGAAGATTAACTACTATTCCACATTAACTATCAATGTCCGATTGACATTTCGTCGAAGCACGTTTTGCTTCCATCGCTGACTAAATGTTGCCCGTTTTCAACACTCAATGCTCTGTCTATATAATGTAAGACTGGCAAATACTTTTTTCCATAAATCGAATCTTTTAGCCTTGATTTTCGGGAGTCGATTGCGAAAATAAACATTTTAAATGAGCTTGCGTATTCGTGTTTGGATATTGTGTTTCCAAATAAAAAACTAATTTGATAAATCTTTTGTTTTCTCCTATAATTAATAATTACTGTTAGAAATTTAAATCATTGGCCAATTTGATAATGATTTTGAAACAACATACTAACAATGAGTCTAACTAACTGGAGGAGGGCGAAAAGGGATTGTTAGTAATGCAGACTAAAAATCCCATTGCTAGCAATATACCCAACCAGGTCGACCTGCTCGTGGTTCCCCCTGAAAACTATCATGGTTAATTCCTGATGAATTTATCATGATGGGCTAACTGGCCTATTTTCATTCTCATCGATCACCCTTCACTGGTGCTCCGCCGGCGTATCCCGTTAGCGCAGGCAGGGTTACCATTCCATTTTCACCTGTGAAAAAAAACTAACTAGAGAAAAAAGGATGTTAGTAATGAGGATCTAATAGCCCTGTTGCTAAGTTTAAATTAAATTTGAATTGGTGTTGCTATGAATTAATAAAAAAAAATCAAATTGAAATCATCGTTATTCAAATATACTTGTTTACAAACACTTTTAAATCGTCAGGTCATCTCGTCGCGGTTTCCCTGGAAACCATTTTAGTTAATTGTTTAAGAATTTGTCACTGTGGACTAACAGACCTGTTCCATCCTCGCTTCAGACTAAGGGTCGCGGATGATCCCGAAACTAGTCGAGTTTTATCAACCAAAAACCGGTAGCTATTAAAATATTAGGTATGTAAATAGACAAATTCTTGTAAGAGAATCAGATTTTATCTCCGTTTTACCCAATACGTATTTACTACGTGATAGTATTATGTAGCCTTGTAAAAGTTAGTTTTATCTTATGGATGAAACTCGGTGATTAATGGTCTATACGATGAACGGTCTCTGGAGAGCGTACGGTTTAATCAAAGGTTCAAATTATTTTGCACATAAAATAGTTAGGTATAATTTGTTTACCATTGGTACAAACAGTACATAAACATGTTATTTTACAAATAATAACATGATAAATATAAAATAACTGAATTAAAAAGAATTTTACAACAATTAGGTACTTATATATATTCATTGTTCTTTTATTCTTGCCTCAGTTATTATTAATTGTATGAAATTGACATGATGTATAATTTTGAACTGTCTGTGTAAGTACATATGTTTGTATGTTCTACAGGCTAAACATGTCGGACGCGATTGTATTGTCAACACCTGCATGTATTTATACGCATGTTTTACAAATAAATAACCTCGAATCTAGAATCTCGAATCTTGAATCCCGAATCTTGAATCTCGAATCTCGTATCTTGAATCTTGAATCTCGAATCTTGTACCTTGAATCTTGAATCATTATCATCATAAGTTTTAAGTCACAGACAACAGAAATAATTGAAAAGGTCCATCTATTGTACAGTATTATATACGTACTCCTACACAACCGTTAATCTTTTAACTGCCCCAGTATTATTTATATGGCAAAGGTTGTCACGCCCATAGCGACCGTGTCGATTTTATCAGACAGACAACGTGTCTTTCTATATTTATTTTATCCCCTTCATTTAACTGTCTATTACACTAACACAGTTATAAAATAGGGACAACATATACCAGAGGGAGACTTTGTACAAAAGTCGATTGCTTGGGTACCTCTGTCCCATTTGTGTTTCAACCGTAAAGCAGTCGTGTCTGCGTGGCTGTGTTTCGGTTTGAAGGGTGGGATATGGCATGAATTTACTGGGTACAGAGGAATAACATCTGAGTGCTCAGGTATGACAACGCACGGGTGGTGTCATGGGCGAAACAGTATACTCTGTTATGTCCATGGTACTGCTCATGTCTATAGGCGACGGTTACCACTTTCCATCAGGTGGTCCGTCAGCTAGTTTGCCATTCTAAGTAGTATAAATAAAAAACATAGAAAACAAAACTTCAAAATGTTTTAATATCACTTGTCATAGAAATACATATACACATATCTGTTACGCCTGTCTCCCATTAGAGTAGGCAGAAATATAAGAAAAATTCAAAACAATATAAAATTGTGGATATGTGTGGAACGCTAGGAGCACGACAACTACAAAGCGAAAGAGGAAAAGAGATTATTAGTAATGGGGTCAAATAGCCCCATTACTAGCTATAACACCTGTCAGGTCAACCTCAACGCGGTTCTCCCTGGAAACCATCGTGGTTAATTCTAGTTGAATTCGTCAGAATGGCCTAACTGACCTGGTTTCATTCTTATCTGTCATCTCTCACTAATATATACCAATAGCGCAAGCGAGATTACCATTCCATTATCACCCATTAAAAAAAAAACCACAAAGCGTTAAAGTGATCGATACTCAAAGATAAATAAAAATTAGTAACTACTTAATTTCGAAACAGTATCACGTTTTGCAATAATGCGAGATGACGCCAGTCCAAATGTGGCAACTAATTAATTTATAGGTTTGAGTATGAGACTTTATTGAGGAAACTACTCGAATTTACGCTGACAACGTGAAACTACGTTTACAACGTCGATTGCTATGTGAAGTTTTGTATTTTCACGTCTTTACCACAGCTAGTGGAATGAGAATGATTTTAGTAACTTATTAACTCACCACCTTTTTCATAAAACGTCAAACTTCTCTAAAACTCATTTTAGCTATTATATTAACAGTTTTGTGTCTCTCTTTTGTGCTAAATTCCCAATTTGAAAGAAAGCGATAAAACAGTGTAATAGTTAAAATAGATTTGTAGGCTCTAGTATTTTTTTTTTAATAAAGGCATTAGAATTAACATTAATTATATTAATTAATTAACATTTTAAAAAGATTACTTGCTAAAAAAGTGAAAAACAAAGTACAAATAATGATTTAATTCGATTTATTTATTTATACATTATTACACACAAAGACAGAAAGGAAGAAATTTTATTTTGTACGATCATACGACAGCACCCATACAGGGTTTACAAAATAACTAAAACCTCCAAATAGTAATAAAAAGACTACTACAGCAGTCTAATAAAAATGTGTGTGCGTGTCTGTGTGCGCATACGTCGCAATATTTGTCAAAACAAGATCCGTGCTCAGTATGCTGCTGTAATATAAGAAGATTATTATAAATTAATTTGAACAACAATGTACAAACAGGCGAGTTTATCTCTTTCAGAGTTCTCTTCCAAAAACTCAGAGTGGAAAGGAGCATTAATTACCTACTATCAATGTCCTTAAAATAATAAGAAGAAACTTCGGTCTTGCCTTTTCTAGTCTGTTCTAATTTGATTTGATTTGATAAATTAAATAATATATTAATTCAATCTAAATATTAAAATGTGACAAAAAAAGCTGTGAAAATCCATCATATTCTAAACTCGTTTGAGAGCATCTTTTTTTCTGAAGTCGGGTAAACATGTGTTTGTTTATCTATTGAGCCGTCAAGACTCAATCAGTCTTCATAAAATTTGCATACGCGTGTAGTATTTGGCATAGACAAGGACACAGTCTATTTTTTTATGTAGGTCAATCAATATTTGGCATCTATTTTTGGGATGCATGTAAAATACTAAACATGTTTACGGGAATCGAGGCAATTATTAGTTCACAGCAATTCCCATATCAGTTGATTGGTTTTGCTATATTACGCTCCGGGCAGTGTTTAACATTTACCACCATTATTATTACCAGAGAGGCACTTTGTACAAAAGTCGATTGCTTGGGTATTGCGTGAGTACGTGCGTGCGTGCGAGCGTGCGTGCGTGCATGCGTGCGTGAGAGCGTGCGTGCGTGCGTCAATGCGTGCATCCGTGCGTGCATGCGTGCGTGCGAGAGTGTGTGGTTGCGTGCGTGCGTGCGTGCGTGCAAGCGTGCGCGCGTCTGTGCGTGCGTAATTGCGTGCGAGCGTGCGTGCGTGCGTGTGTCTATGTACGTTTGTATACAATAATATCTATATAATAATTCGCTACCTACCCTTTATCTTTTTCTTAACATCCTCTACCCAAAGCTTGTCTGGAAGAGATTGCTTATTGATAAGTCCGCCTTTTATATCACCTCTCATCAATATTTACTGTATTTATTATTTTTTACTTGGTGTTGGCAACTCAACAAATATCATCCATCAATGCCTCAGTTGCTGGCCGCTGCAGTAATGTACTAATAATGATATCCAACAAGGTCTGCAAAACAATGCACTTATCATTAGTTTGTAATTGCAGTTACGGTGCCACCCTAGTCTCTCGTCACTTACTTGATTGCCTTATTACTTAGTTTAATTGAGTTGTAATTAGTTTCAAGTTGTGCACCTTCAGAAGAAGTTCCAGTCACGTGCGAAGATGATGAAGCAAATATAACGAGATTGTAATAAGTATCTTGGGATAGGTGTTAATTTAGAATAATTACTACTCGTCCGTCATACTCGAGAACGGATGCTATTCAAATTTACTAACACTGGTGTACTCATATTTTTGCTTAACTTTAATTTTGTTGATATATACATAAAGGCGTGTGGTCCGGCACAAAAAGAGCCACCCCGTTCTTTCTCGTAGGTATCGTAAGAAGTGACTAAGGGAACTTAATAGTCGAGGAATGGGCAGTTCCACTTAAAACATCACCAAAGCCTAATTGTCAATCCGTTTGCCAAGCATGGCTATTGCTATCAAAAACCCCTTTATTGAAGAGGCCTATGTCTAGCAACGGTGGACAGTTAACGGATGATACGTAAAATTTATATATATATATCATCATCATCAACATCATTTCAGCCATTATTCGTCCATTGCTGGACATAAGCCTCCCCATAGACTTTTTTTTACAACACAGGGGGCAAACGAGCATGCGGCTCACCTAATGGTAAGTGACTACCGCCGCCCATGGTCACCCACAACACCTACGGCATTGCAGGTGTGCTGCCGGCCTTTTAAATAGGAATATGCTCGGACTGCCATAATTCTTGAAATAATGCCATAAATCCATGAAATGTCCTGAGCCTTTTTATTTGTATGCCGTATTATATAGCCTGAGATATATATATATATATATATATTTGTGTGTATAAATTATATATAAATATTCTATACGGGTATTTTGCTAAACTTGTCTATTCAACTTTCGTGTGAAAAGACCAATAATCAAGTTTGTTACCCAATCTTTTCGCCTGGTATTTCAGATAAATCTGAAAATAGTTTTTGACGTGTCACAATAGTTTGTTACGACATACGTGAATACCTAAAAGTGTTTTATTTTTATTTTTATTGATATGAACCCAACAATTTTAATAAGAGTTTGTAACTATATTTTGCGCTATTTTTACTACAATATTTAAAAATAAAAGATTATACCTACATTTTTTTATACAACTTAGAATGGCAAACAAGCTGACGGCCCACCTGATGGAAAGTGGTAAACGTCACTTATAGACATGAGCATAACAGAGCATACTGTTTCGCCCATGATACCCCCATGCGTTGCCATTCCTGAGGACTCAGGTGTTATTCCTCTGTACCCTGTAAATTCACGCCATATCCCACCCTTCAAACCGAAACACAGCTATGCAAACATAACTGCTTCACGGTTGAAACACGAATGGGACAGAGGTGCCCAAGCAAACGACTTTTGTACAAAGTCTCCCTCTGGTAAACAAATGTGTTATTCTTATTTTCAATCGACTTCAAATAGAAGGAGATATTATTTGTTACCGAATGACTCCGTTAGTTGTAAACCAATTTGGAAAACTGTTTTTTTTTTATCTGAATAGATATACTTTGGTCCCATACAAATGTTATATACAGTAAAAAAGTAATTAAATTAAAAGTATCTTATATACACATATGGGTAGCTGTTTACTAACTATTATGTTTTCCACTTTTCGAAATTCAAATGTTATGTCTAAATGTTAACCATGCTATGTACACATACTTTTGAATTATAATTAATCTAGTATAAAAACCATAACTACCTATATATAAACATACATACATATCTGTCACGCCTGTCTCCCATTAGGGTAGGCAGAAACAATGGAACGCCAAATGCTTCGATTCAAACAAACCTCTTTCGCTTCTTCCACATTCATCAATCTTGTCACACACGCTCGCCGGTTACGGGTACTTTTAATTTGGCCCTTCTTCAGCACGTCGCCTATTTGGTCGACATACGTCCGTCTAGGGCAGATATAAAACAAATCTATATAAACCTAACATGGTTATAATTTGAAATAAAATAAACTTTGAAATAAAATAAATTTGTTATATGTGTACCTTATTAAAATAAATAAATAACTAAAAATATTAATAAAAATCGGTTCAATACGAGTAGTTTAGTTTTTCAATCAAAATGAAAAAAAAAGGTTTTAACAAAATTTTATTCCCTTTTTTTGTGGGCCACTGTATTAAATTATTTTATATTATTCGTGTATGAATGTAGAAAATTAATGTAAACGTCGGATTAAATGATCCTATATACTAACATTATAAATATGAAAGCTTTTTCACTATTGTTCCTTTTATATTACGTCTGAAAATGATGAATTGAAGCTTTGTATAAGACCCGTCGCGTGTATAAATAATATAACATACCAGAGGGAGACTTTGTACAAAAATCGTTTGCTTGGGCACCTTTGTCCCATTCGTGTTTCTATCGTGAAGTAGTTGTGTTTTTTGATGAGTGAAAATGGTATGGTAACCCCCCGCCTGCGCTAACGGGATACGCTAGCGGATCACCAGTGAAGGGTGATCGATGAGAATGAAAACAGGCCAGTTAACCATGATAGTTTCCAGGGAGAACCGCGAGGAGGTCGACCTGATTGGGTATATTGCTAGCAATGGGATTCTCAGTCTCCATTACTAACAATTTCTTTCCCCCCTAGCAGTTGTGTTTACATGGTTGTGTTTCGGTTTGAAGGGTGGGGTGTGGTAGTGAATTTACTGGGTACAGAGGAATAACATCTGTGTCCTTAGAAATGGCAACGCATGAGGGGTATCATGGGCGAAATAGTATACTCTGTTATGTCCATGGTACTGCTCATGTCTATAGGCGAGGGTTACCACTTCCTATCAGGTGGACCGTCAGTGGCGGTCTTCCACCGTGCGTTTTACAAGGCACTTTCTTCCACGCACAACCATTCTTTGGAATCAACTTCCAGCAGCAGTATTTCCGAACTGATACGACAACATAACCTTCAAGAAAAGAGTATATTCCTTTTTAAAAGGCCGGCAGCACACCTGCAATGCCGCTGGTGTTGTGGGTGATCATGAGCGGCGGTAGTCACTTACCATCACGTGAGCCGCTTGCTCGTTTACCCCCTGTGTTGTAAAAAAAAAAGCTTGTTTGCCATTTTAAGTTGCATAAAAAAAACGTAATACTTGTGTTACGGACATGACAAGAGTAGTCCTCTTTATCCCAATTACGCAAATGAAGTCGCGAGCACAGCTAGTCTTAGTAAAATTATAAAATACGATACCGCCATTAGAACGTCAGACTAATTTTTAGTACGCAATAAATCGCTTCACTTGAATAGACACGTAAATTAAATCAATAAAGTATAAAATCAATAAATAAGCAAGACTTGCCTATATCCTGTACCATATCTATCTTCTTTTCATTTAAAGTTTTCCTCATGTCGGTGCAACTAATTCATGCATCTTCCTCCAGCCAGCTCTATCCCAGGCCATATCCTTTATCTCCCTATACGACATGACGCCTAGTGTTTCCTTTATCTGTCCCATGTAGTTAATCCTCGGTCTTCCTCTTCTTCTTTCCTATATCTATATGTCTTAGTAATTGGTGACTGAATCCGAGCTCAATTAGTATAGAAACGATTTATTTATTTACTAGCAATGAAACGGTAATAAAAGAAAAACTATTTAAAAACACTTAAATCGAAGTTTCGTCGTCATCGTCATATCGCCCTTTAACTGTCCACTACTGAATTTATGCCTCCCCCTAGGGGTGGTTACCAGTAGTTGCCACGTTTGACAGGCGCGTTGGCAACCGCAGTTAGGCATTGGGGGAAAGGGGTTGTTAGTAATGGAGACTGAGAATCCTATTGCTAGCAATATACCCAACCAGGTTGACCTCCTCGCGGTTCTCGCTGGAAACTATCATGGTTAATTCCTGATGAATTCATCATGATGGGCTAACTGGCCTGTTTTCATTCTCATCTATCATCCTATACTGGTGCTCCGCCAGCGTATCCTGTTAACGCAGGCGGGGTTACCATACCTTTCTCATCCATCAAAAAAAAACCGCAGGCTTTGGTGATGTTTTAAGAGGGACGCTGCTACCCATCCTTCGCTTTCTCTTAGTCGCCTCTTACGACATCCACAGGATCGAAAGGGATGGTCTATTCTGGACTGGGATCGCAAGAACGATATATATTTATAATATTAGTAAATATTAATAAGTTTTAATATAAAAGTTTATTGATTTTGACTCATAAAAGTACAAATTAAAATTAAGACACTAACGAAACAGGGCGTAATCACTTAAACAAAGTTTTGTTAAACTCTGTTCAGGTAGTTTTTTTTTTTAGTGGATAATAATGGAATGGCAACCCCACCCGCGCTATCGGTATACACCGGCGGGGCACCAATGAAGGGTGAGAATGAAGCATGTCAGTTAACCCATCGTGACGAATTCAACAAGAATTGTTGGCGATAGTTTCCAAGGGAAACCACGTGGAGGTCGACCTAATAGGGCATATTGCTAGCAATGGGGCTTTCAAGCTCCATTGCCAACAATCCCTTCCCCCCCCCTCCCCACTCTGTTCGGGCATGTTTTAAATTATCTATAAAGTAAAAGTGACGAGTAAATTATTAAAAAGTCTATTCTGACACTAGGATTTCTGCCTTAAAAATACCTGTTACCAACGTTTTTTTTTATACAACTTAGAATGGCAAACAAGCTGACAGTCCACCTGATGGAAAGTGGTAACCGTCGCCTATAGACATGAGCAGTATCATGGAAATAATAGAGTATACTGTTTCGCCCATGATACCCTCCATGCGTTGCCATTCCTGAGGACTCAGGTGTTATTCCTCTGTACCCAGTAAATTCACGCCATATCCCACCCTTCAAACCGAAACACAGCCATGCAAACACAACTGCTTCACGGTTGAAACACGAATGGGACAGAGGTGGCCAAGCAATCGACTTTTGTACAAAGTCTCCCTCTGGTAGACGTAATAATATTTCTACAATAAAATATATTTACAAGTCATATATTATACAATATATATATATTATATTATCATACATAAGTACATAAATAAGGGGTCTGTAAATGCATCCGTGCGTGCCAAATCTCTAGCAAACAGTGGTGGCTCCCTCAACGACGTTGTTTACGGAGGCGATTTAATACAAAGCTGTTGCTTTCGGTATATATCCAAAATCGTCGTGAAATAAAGGGGTTTCCGAGCTCAAGAATGTCTCACCCTTAGATTATATAAATAGAGTGTCTCCATAAAAATGCTTCGAGAAAAACGGCTCAACTTTTTCATACAATTTTGCGTCAAAGTGAATTTACGGGGTACAGAGGAATAACACTTAAGTACTCAGGAATGGCAACATATGAGTGGTATCATGGGTGAAACAGTATACCCTGTTATGTCCATGGTACTGCTCATGTCTATAGGCGACGGTTATCACTTTCCATTAGGTGGGTATCAGCTTGTTTGCCATTCTAAGTTGCATAAAAAAAACACACTCTTGCACAAGCAAACACATATATGTTTCATACATCTACTGCTACAAACCCCATATCTGTTTCCCTTCAGAGGGAGACTTTGTACAAAAGTCGATTGCTTGGGTACCTCTGTCCCATTCGTGTTTCAACCGTGAAGCAGTTGTGTTTGCATGGCTATGTTTCGGTTTGAAGGGTGGGATATAGCGTGAATTTACAGGGTACAGAGGAATAACATCTGAGTCCTCAGGAATGGCAACGCATGGGGGGGTATCATGGGTGAAACAGTATACTCTGTCATGTCCATGGTACTGTTCATGTCTATAGGCGACGGTTATCACTTTCCATCAGGTGGGCCGTCAGCTTGTTTGCTATTCTAAGTTGTATAAAATAAAAGATGTTTTAAATTGTAAATAGTTTTAAATTTGTTAATTATGCAATCATCTACTTGTATGAGTTACATTGTAGTTGTAAATTTCTCTGTTACTGGATAATAAATTATATTATATATATCTCAAAAGGAAAAGGACATTGACTTCTGAAACACAGGTTTTACAGAACTCCAACGTCAGAGACTTTACAGTGTAATTGCTGTATAATTTATATCTGTCTTTTTTTTATACAACTTAGAATGGCAAACAAGCTGACGGCCCACCTGATGGAAAGTGGTAACCGTCGCCTATAGACATGAGCAGTACCGTGGACATAACAGAGTATACTGTTTCGCCCATGATACCCCCCATGCGTCGCTATTCATGAGGACTCAGGTATTATTCCTCTGTACCCTGTAAATTCACGCCATATCCCTCCCTTCAAACCGAAACATAGCCATGCAAACACAACTGCTTCAAGGTTGAAACACGAATGGGACAGAGGTACCCAAGCAAACGACTTTTATACAAAGTCTCTCTCCTTATATCTGTCGTGGGGTACAGTATATAAATTATAATTATGTGTGTAGAATACGCCACCCCTTCCTTTTCCATGAACGTCGTGAAACACGACTAAGGGAACTTACTAGTCAAAGGATGGGCTTCAGCGTCCCATTTAAAATATCACCAAAGCTTAGCTGCGATTGCAAACCGGCCTGCCGAGTTTGGTAACTACTGGCAAAACCTTCCATTATGGTGGAGGACTATTTTTATTTATTTATTTATTCATTAGTACATATTATGTGTACATGGCGGACTTAATGCTAGAAGCATTCTCTCCCAGTCGACCATAGGGAAGTGTCAGAATACTCGAATGCGGTACTACTAATTACTGATATACAAACATACTAAAATTACATATATAAACGAATAGATATATATAAATAACAAATATGCTTATACATATATGACATGTACTATATTATACACGAAATTGAGAATAATATAAAGCACTTACTGCTCGGATAATGTAAAAAAGTGAGCGTGAACGGTTTTATCTCTTTATTGCACCAAAAACATGAAAATAAACAATGACATATAAACAATTCAACTTAAATACAGTAGCATGAAGTACAGATGTTAAGCAGTGGATAATTAATAGTTAATATGACGATGATGATTTATATCAATAAATATAATTATTATTAAAAAAAGTAATCTAATATATAAAATTCTCGTGTCGCGGTGTTTGTTACCAAACTCCCCCGAAACGGCTTTACCGATTTTTATGAAATTTTGTGTGCATATTGGGTAGGTCTGAGAATCGGCCAACATCTATTTTTCATACCTCTCAATGATAAAGGTGACCCACCCCTAAATATATATTTTTTATTTTATTAGGACTAAGCATTGAAAAATACATATAGCTTCAAATTTTTACCCTTTTACTATCAACCCCTGTTCTATAATAGCGATGTTTATTTTCCGAAAAAGGGTTGCAAGATGGCAATCGAAAATAATAATTGTAGTACGAGAAATTTTCATGTATAGTTCTAGAAATAATGTATATGGTAAAACAACGTTTGCCGAATCAGCTAGTTATATTATAAATATAAATCTAGTAAAAGAGAAACGATGTATTTAGAATACGATACGAAAGGAAAGGAAACAAAAAAAGGTTATAAATTAAAAAATTCCAACATCCACATTACAGTGTTTTATTTATTTATTTATTTAAACTTTAATGCACAGTAAAATTCTATGTACATTTGGCGGATTTAACACCGGACGGTGTTCTCTACCAATCAACCATTGGGCGAACAGAGAAATACGTAGGCGGTGCATTTTTTATTGAGGAAAAAGAAAGCAATACTTAATAAATTCATATAATATAAACATACACATAATATATTAAATAAATAAATAAATACATAAAATATTTTTATATAAAACAAATAAATAAAACAACTGCAATAGAAGAGCAAATAGTAATCTATGACTCAAACAGAGCAACCAGCAGGAGAAGCTTAAAGGGAAAGTGATTTTTCTAAGAAATATTTACGCAATTTGTGTTTACAGTGTCTACGTGAATTGGGCGTTTAATTTGAAAACCATCTGTGAGTCGTTGGTATCGATCACCGGAGGAGACTCTACAAAGTCGTCAACTTAAATTACTTACAAATTACTTTTTACAACAGTCCCATTGCATTTTTAAAATAATCTTAGAAAATTTTCAATTGGATTGCGTATAGTGCAGAATAAGAAAGAAGACTTTATATGATTGATTGTTGTAACAACTTAAATTCATTATCATCATCATCATCACCATATCAGCCTTTCCAATGTCCACTGCTGAACATAAGCCTCCCCTTGGGGAGTTTTGCCAGTAGTTGTCACGCTTGGCAGGCGGTTTGGCGACCGCAGTTAGGCTTTGAAGATGTTTTAGTAGGGACACTGCTGCCCATCCCTCGCCCTCCCTTAGTCGGCTCTTACGACATCGACGGGAAAGGCAGGGGTAGCCTATTCTATGCCGGGACCACACGGGAGACTTGTATTAGTGACAAGTTGTATTATTAACCTATAATTTCAACAGAAAAAATCTAGCGCTTTAGTGTAAAAGTATTATCTTACACTTAAATACACATATACCATGACCATGACATGCTATTTACAGCATTAAGTCCCGATAATGTATTTAAAATATGTGTAAACAACGCGAAAGTGTAAAATTAACTATGCTGACATTATTCGCATATTATTATTATCTGGTCTTCAAGAAAGAATCCAAAATTGAACCCGTAACTAAAAATTTAACGCACTCTAACGAAGAGGCGGTACACTGTCGGATATTAGGTGGAAGGAGCCAAGCAGTGCCTTCTCAGCTCCCTCGGGACGGGCGACGAATGACGGATTTCCTCATGACAAAAAAAAACGCCTCAAGGAAGTTGCTGAATGTGCAAATCACAGAAGTGCGTTACCGCAAGCTACTCGTATGTATCTATGTGCTATTCGTACAAAAATTGTTACCAGGGCAAATTAATCAGTACATTTTACAGGTCACACTACGGATTCACTCTCGTCGATTGCTCTCGAATAAATTGAACTATATTTTTGTTTTATTGCTAGAGAAGGAATGTGATAAAAATGAGGTTTTAATAGATTATATAAATAGAGTGTCTCCATACAAATGCTGTGAGAAAAGCGGGTCAACTTTTTCATACAATTTTGCGTGATTAATAGTTATGAACGATTCCTCTACAGCTTTAATATTTATTTTGTCTTATAATTTCTGCACGTTTCTAATGCGCATAACATCATCTCATTTGTTAAATAAATATATAAAGATACATCAAGATACATTATGTTAGTAAATATAAGGAACACTATTAAAAAAACAAGTCTGCTAATTTGATAGCTGACAAAAAGTTGACCCGTTTTTGAGACTCGATGCTCTATCTATATAAGGTAGCATACAAATAGAGAAAATAGCCTAGAGCCACCTGCACACATGACGTCATCTTTACACTACCTATTTGAAAACAGTTGTCATATACTCCGTTTACTATATGAGGTCGTAACTATCTGTCTACTTCTTAAAATATACAATGAGTATATCTGCTTTATATGGTGACAAAAGTAACTCACTCATATGTTCGTAGACTGGGAACAGGTGCAAGTCTACAGGGCGTGAATTTACAGGGTACAGAGGAATAACACTTGAGTCCTCAGGAATGGCAACGCATGGGGGGTATCATGCGCGAAACAGTATACTCTGTTATGTCCATGGCACTGCTCATGTCTATAGGCGACGGTTACCACTTTCCATCAGGTGGGCCGTCAGCTTGTTTGCCATTATTAGTTGTATAAAAAAAAAAGTTTGTCTATCGATTTGCCGGTCTATTTGTCCCAACAAAATTTAAACAAACCACCAACGTTGTCTCGTCAAATTATTGCTCATCAAATATTTGTGATGTCTCTTCGATATAGCCAATCACAGTATATTTTTAAGAGACTTTAAAAAAGGGAAAGTTCTCGATCTACCTGTATTTTTGTAGCTATATGATTACGTCGTTACTTCAGAAATCGTTTTAAATTTTTTTATTGTATACCGACATATTTATTTATTTATTTCTTATTGCACAATAAAACTTTGTATAAGTGGCGAACTTAATGCCATGATACCCCCCATGCGTTACCATTCCTGAGGACTCAGGTGTTATTCCTCTGTACCCTGTAAAATCAAGCCATATCTCACACTTCATACTGAAACACAGCCATGCAAACACAACTGCTTCACGGTTGACACACGAATGGGACGATGGTGCCCAAGCAAACGACTTTTGTACAAAGTCTCCCTCTGGTGGATATATATATAAGGCATTATACCATATACAGGAAAGTATATACTTTAATTATATATTTTTTTATATATTGTATATAAAATTGTATAAAACACGAACGGAATCGGAACATGTCAAATCGCATACATACTTATATTTTACATATATATTTCATGCACAATTCCGTTCTATATGTGACTTCTGCCAACTACTTAAATGAGAAACGCAGTGAAGTAGAAACTCAAAGGTTGGGTTTCCTTCCAATATTCATTGATATTCTTTCCCGATACTTATTTAAGGACTGATGACACATGCCCTCTATAAATGTTTTAAGGTTGTATGGAACTAGCTAGTACCTGGTAGTGGGGGGAAGGGATTGTTAGTAATGAGGAGGTTATGTGTCTGCAATGGTATCAATATACGCTATCAGGTCGACCTCTACGCGGTTCACCCTGGAACTATCGTGACCAATTTATCTTTGTATTCGTCACGATGGGCTAAGGGACCTGCCTATTTATCCTCACCTTTCACTGGTACCCCGCCGGTGTATAACTGATAACACAGGCGGGGTTACCATGCCATTTTCAGCCATTAAAAAAAGTACCTGGTAGTGCCACTGATATTTTTTCTATAGTAACCTAATATTAAATTATAAACCATAGACTAGTCATGTACCTACTTTTACTATTATACAAAGAAGCTAATCAAAAAATACTAGCTTTTACTCGCGACTTTGTCTTTGTAGTTTGGAAGTATTGATTGCAAAATATCCTATGTCCTTCTCTTTCTTATATAGTACATGATACCAAATTGCATTTCGATTGTTTGTGCTATTGAAGGCATCGTCAAAAGATAACAAACAAACAAAAAAAATTACTTTAATATTTGTAATTTTAATTAGCTTTTGTTCGCGACTTCACAACATACAAACCCATACAAACTTTCATCCCCTGTTTCATCTCTTTATAGGCCTTCAAAAGTCAATAGACATATTATTGTTATGAACCAGAATCTAAAGCTAAAATTTCATTTATCTAACTTTTTAAATGACGAAATTACATAAAAACTTTCATCCACTGTTTTACCCCTTTAGGGGTTGAATTTCCAAAATTCTTTTCTTATCGTTCACTTACGCTATATAAAAAAAATTATTTGCAAAATTTCTAGATTCTAAATTGCAGTTTCCGCTATGTATTAACATATGTGTATGTATATATATATATATATACATTATATAATAAAAATCATTGTCATTTGAAAAAATCATTACGATAAATAGAGCTGCATGGGCTAAGCCGTTTGCCTTTCTATTTGGAATAAACAGAAAAAAAATCCTCTTCTCTAACATATTTACACTGAAAATTTACATATGTACTTATTACAACTTGTAGTTCTAATCCGGTAGTAATAAATGAAACTTTAGTAAAATAAAAATCAGCATTGAATATACTGCCACCCCTTGTTTATACCCATTCAAGGAAACCTGCGATCCAATCCACTCGCTTCCCTCTTCCCCGAAACACAACACTATTCCCGATGTTAATTATTTGGTAATTTTAGAACAAAATAGCCACTAAGCCCTGCCCTTCTTCGGTTCGCAATTA
The DNA here is from genome assembly GCF_026898425.1 of Galleria mellonella. Classification (NCBI taxonomy): domain Eukaryota; kingdom Metazoa; phylum Arthropoda; class Insecta; order Lepidoptera; family Pyralidae; genus Galleria; species Galleria mellonella. The sequence goes on along the minus strand of NW_026442100.1, from coordinate 4,829,646 downwards.
GTTCACAGATATTTGATAAATGATTCACGCTCCAGGTATAAATTTACAATTTAAATTATTTCTTAGAAATGGTAAGCAATAATTTTCTTTGAAGGCCTCCTTCGGCCGTCCACTAAGTCTGATGATATGCATCTAATACCGAAAGGGGGAACTTTTTGAATGTTGCCAATTTATAATTCAAACGGCGTAGTTGCCACTCTATTTACTGGGCTTTATCTACGCCTAAAACAATTTCCATGAATAACCATTGTTTTCCATTAGTACGGCAAAATAAGGTATTTAGCAGATTTCTTTTTTATTTTAGATATATATTAATAATTTGTATTAATTTGTATTATTTAATCATTGCTGTCAATATCTGAACTTGAGCAACATGGATTTTAATTATTTTGTATATCAATTAACTTATCTTTATGGACACTCACTATTATATATGGTTTCTGTCATACATGTGCTTATATTACTTGCAGACACCCACTCTAACTTGCCTACCTCACATTGGAATCAAAATTTTTGTTTGTATAAATAAAATCCGTTATTGGCTGTATTCATAAGAGACTTAGCATGTAAGTTATTTTTTAAGAGCTGTGGATTTTTGTATAAAATAACAAAAAAAAATATCTAAAATAAAAAAAACATTCTTTAAAAAAAGATTTTAAAATTCATTCTTTAAAAACATATATATAAATATATATATTTATATATATATATATATAAACTATATATATAATTTATTTGCATTACTTCCAACACACAAATAATAACAGACTTACATTAGATATATAAAACAAAAAGAAAATTACCTTAAAGAAGTAACTTTTTTTTTCGTGCGTATGCAACAGTAACATAAAATGGTTACAACTCAGTTTATTGCTTTGCCCTCAAAAGAGCAAAACACTGATATTCTGTTGTGGTGAAAAGCTAATAAGCTAATAGTAAAATAAAATTTATCAATTATTTGATACAATAATACGACAGTTGATATAGCAGGTAAATTGATTTTTTATGTGATACTCAGAATGGCAAAGGAGCTAGCTGATGGCCCATATGATGGAAAGAGGTAAACATGGCCTATAGGCATGAACAGTACCATGGACTTATGTCCATAGTACTGTTCATGTCTATAGTCTAAGACATTTTGTATTCAGAATGCGTTGTGACGTCTAGTACCTTCCATGCATTGTCTTTCCTAAGAATAAATCAAGGTAGTATTTATATATTCTTTATTGCACTTGTAAATTACATTGTTAATGCATTTCTAAATTCTGTGAGCAAGGGTGGACTTATAGAGATCTCTTCCAGTTAACCCAATGCAGTTAGAAAGCATGTTGTTAGCGGGTAGCTGAAGTGCTACAAAGTATACAAGTATAATAAAAGGTTATAACTACAAAGCTTTCAAATTCAAAGTTTCATCCCAATCATCTGGACGAGTGGCGGTCTTCCACCGTTTTGTTTTTCAAGGCACTTTCTTCCACGCACAACCATTCTTTGGAATCAACTTCCAGCAGCAGTATTTCCGAACCGATACAACAACATAACCTTAAAGAAAAGAGTATATTCCTTTTTAAAAGGGCCGGCAGCACACCTGCAATGCCGCTGGTGTCATGGGTGATCATGGACAGCGGTAGTCACTTGCCATCAGGTGAGCCGCATGCTCGTTTGCCCCCTGTGTTGTAAAAAAGAAAACCTCTATTCACTTCGTTTTATTTTTCTATATGTCTGCAATTAAATACATATTTACATTACAGTCGTCCGCCATCGTGCATTTCTATAGACATTTTCTTCTACGCGCATCCATAGTTTGGAACCAACTCCCAGCAGCAGTATTTCCAAACACATATGGCATTGAAACCTTTAAAAAAATTGTATGTTTTTATTTGCTTAACGGATGCTTGTGTTTTACGCTATGGATAACTATAATTGGCTAGCATGTAGTAAATGTAATGTAATATGTATTGAATTTTGTAAAAAGCTGTTGTTATCCCAAATAAAATAAAATTAGAAAAGAGCATATTTGTCCTTAAAAGACCATCAATACACCTGCGATTTCTCTAATGACGCGAGTGCTTTACGTGCTCGATTGCTCCCTATGGCATAAATCTACACAATGTCTTCACCAGATCTCAACCGATTCCAATTGTTGTTTTTTTAATCAATGGAGTGTACTCCTATGTTTGCTTTATATTAATACTAGCTTTTACTCGCGATTTCATCGGCGTGATCGGGTTACTTTTTTTTTTATATACCACTGAGGTGGTAAACAAGCATACGATCCACCTGATGATGACTGATTTACTTACTGACTTACCAGAGGGAGACTTTGTACAAAAGTCGATTGCTTGGGTATTCGTGTTTCAACCGTGAAGCAGTTATGTTTGCATGGCTGTGTTTCGGTTTGAAGGGTGGGATATGGCGTGAATTTACTGAGTATAGAGGAATAACACCTGAGTCCTCTGGAATGGCAACGCATGGGGGTTATCATGGGCGTAACAGTAAACTCTGTTATGTCCATAGTACTGCTCATGTACCACTTTCCATCAGGTGGGCCGTCAGCTTGTTTGCCATTCTAAGTTGTACAAAAAAAACTTGTTTTACTGACCGAGATAAAAGTAGCCTAACTCCTTTTCCATCCTATATGACATTATACATATATTAACTTCTGATATGATGATAGATGATGATGATGATGATCACAATGATAAATAATATCTTTTTTGTGCATCTTCGTATCAAACATTGTAGGAAAAAGGTCATTGGGTTTTTGCAAATATTGAATGTAAATTCACAACGACATAGATTACTCTACGCATATAGATAGGCGAACCCTTTTAACCGAAAGGTAAAAAATGTATTTTGCGGGTACAATAGAGAACGCAACTTATTATAGTGGGTCAGCGTATGGAAGCTATTTGGCAAATCATAATTCCAATCAGAATATATTTGTATCCATATTAATATGGCCTTAAAATTTCTCCCATCTTACCACAAAAAAAAAAACATAAAAGTTGTTTATCTAAACAGTGTTCAACAAAACTTTGTCTAAATGAAGAAATTTTTTTTTTAATTTAAGTAAAGTTAAATTTAAGCATTTTAAAATAGTCATTGTTTTATTACCGCCCATTCGGAACGCAATTTCAGCCAAAAAGAACAGGGATCAAACTCAGCTGTTGCTTTTTTCAAAAACTTTAATTATATCAATAATGACCAGAGGGAGACTTTGTACAAAAGTCGATTGCTTGGGTACCTCTGTCCCATTCGTGTTTCTACCATGAAGCAGTTGTGTTTGCATGGCTGTGTTTCAGTTTGAAGGGTGGGATATGGCGTGAATTTATAGGGTGCAGAGGAATAACACCTGAGTCCTCAAGAATGGCAACGCATGGCAAGCGACGCTGCTGCCCAACCCTTGCCCTCCTTTAGTCGCCTCATACGACACCCACGGTAAAGTAAGGGATGGCCTATTCTATGCCGGGACCACACGGAATGGAATAAATACGCATTAATAGCTTAAGAATTCCAATCTTAATTTTATTAAATTACTTAATTATTCACGTTCGAGTGAACATTAATAAAGCTTTTACTAAGTCGTTTCCGTTTCTCTTCTATTCAGATCTATTACAACGAAATATGCTTGTCCTAATTAAATTAAACACTGTGTCTAAGTGATATTTGTAACGTACTTAACATCGCCGGAATTTGTTAGTATTGTGGTCTCAATAAATGGAACGGGGGGGAAAGGGATTGTTAGTAATGGAGACTGAGAATCCCATTGCTAGCAATATACCCAACCCGGTCGACCTCCTCGCGGTTCCCCCTGGAAACTATCATGTATATATATTAATTCTGGATGAATTCATCATGATGGGCTAACTGGCCTGTTTTCATTCTCATCCATCACCGTTCACTGGTGCTCCGCCAGCGTATCCTATTAGCGCAGGCGGAGTTACAATTCCATTTTCACTCATCAACCATTACTATACCATTTTCACTCATAAAAAAAAATAAAGAAATGGAACGTGTTTGCAGTTTCATTGAAATCTTACATTTAATAAAAATACAAGTGTATTTTTAGTATTGTAAAGTCAGTATAGGTATACTGATTTTACAATATTTAATCACTGATCTGATGGTCTGATACTGTTTCGTAGTTTGTATTTACACAAATTCATTTTATATATATATATATATATATATATATATATATATATATATACGGCTCACCTGATGAAAAGTGGTAACCGTCGCCTATATATCGACCTATATATCGACATAACAGAGTATACTGTTTCGCCCATGATACTATGTCGTTCTCTCTCACTCTTCTATCGATGTCATAACCTTATAGAAAAGATCGAATATCTTTTGCTATCAAAACCGTCGTTTATTTTTAAAACATCCCATTAATCTCAGTTCATTTACTTTTACTGTATGGCAAAATGTTTTTTCTATAAGTATACCTTTTCAATCTTATCAATTTGACATGGCGGCTTTTCATTGTGACCAATAGCGAAGATTGTCAGACAATTTCATTACATAGCTCGGTGTTTTCAGGTCACTCGGGAGACTATCGCTACTTCAGATATTGACATCTTGGAGTACATTTACTCCCCGAGGCACACAAACTTGTCTTTTATATAAGACGCAAGTGCGCTCGTGTATGGAGTATTACTCACATTTTGGGATGACCCGATATCTTCTGGACGGGGGGGAAAGGGTTTGTTAGTAATGGGGTCAAATAGCTCCATTACTACATCTGGAAATCATCGTGGTTAATTCTAGTTGAATTCGTCAGGATGTTACTAACTGCCTGCTTTAATTCTCACCTGTCATCCCTCACTGGTGCCCCGTCGGTGTATACCGATAGCGCAGGCGGGATTACCATATCATTGTCACTCATTAAAAAAAATCATCTGGACGCTCTCAACAATCTGCAATGACATGTCATCCGCTTTGTTAATAATCCAGACGTTGCTATCACACCTGAATCTTCAGTTTTTATACAACAAAGGTGGCAAACAAGGTCACTGTAGCTGTAGACTATGGACGCCTACGCCTTGCCGAAAATGAAGAAACTTGAAAAGGTTTCCTGTAAGAAATCTCTTATTAGTGATAACCTCGCCTTTGAACATTAGATTTAAAATTAATTGTTCTTATCATTACGTTTGTGTACAATAAATATTAAAGAAAGAAACCTTAATATACTCTTTTTGAAGAAACCCATACTGTAGATTCTAGAAAAATATCGGCAGGACATTCTATTCAGAACCTGAGCGGAAGTAAATTTCCTTTGACACCGCACTAATGTGAGTGATAAATTAGATAAAAGGTGTCTGTGGGCATCATTTCAGACAATCTCTTCAAGTGCGTCGTGTCACAGGCAGTTTAAGTACCATTCACCGTTTGTACCACGGGGAATCCCCTTTCCTTTCCAAAACAACACGTGCTAGGCTCAAAAACACGTCGCACATATGTTGACTTCGCGCACCTAAAGATTCGCGGTGTCATACCTCTGTCGAGTTATTAAACTTTGGAATTCTCTTCTCGGTCACGTGTTTTCTCCTACCTTCTCGTATAATCCTGCGGCATTTAAGCGAGCCGTGAAAAGATGCATTTGTAGGGCTTTCGAGAAGGTGATCACCAACACAGTATTATAATTTTCTGTGATGGAGACTCACCTTTGGACCATATTACCTGCTTACTGAAATGTAGTCACTTTGACCAGCCTCTATAAAAAAAATTATATATATATATATACATATAGTATGAATTTTCAATACGTAGCAAAACGCAACACAACATGATTACATTACATGGTACTGCTCATGTCTATAGGCGACCGTTACCACTTTCCATCAGGTGGGCCGTCAGCTTGTTTGCTATTCTAAGTTGTATAAAGAAAAATGATTATTCTTAGAGTATAATAAAAAAGCGAAATTTATGCAATTGTGCGAATTAATTCTATTGGTATGACGTCAGCGTCGTCGGAAAATTAAAACAATCTTCGCCGGACACTACATAGGCTAGAAATTATGCTGTTTATTTGCATATTTTTATTACATTAATATTATTTGCATTATTGTAAGGTGGTTGCTATATACTGCCAATATCTATATATCAAGTAAAAAGAAACGTAAAATAGGCGTGGTGGAATTAGAGCGTCATTTTTATGAATTTTGGTTTTTATAAAACATAAATCCATTGAATATACCAATGAAGGTAACAAACAAAATGAAGTGAATAAGTCAGCGTAGAGTACGGTAATTATATTTTCTCAAACATGCTTGAAAATGTGAGCATTATTTTGACAATATTTTTTGAGATAAGTCAAAATTGCCGAATTGGCCAGATACATTCGGGCAGCAGCCGGCAAAAGTTGTATGAAAATCCATATCTGTCGTGTTTTGCGGCCAAATAAATTACTATGTAAACTCATATCTGTCCTGTAATTTAAAAATGGAATGACCTTTTACTTCGAAACATGCCTACTAAGGAGTAGGCACTGGTAGGTTCGAACTGACTTGCAAATAGAAAGCTTTTTATTGAAAAAAAAACAAAGGAACATTATAGCGCGTGAAAAATTATTATTGTTCGTTATTCGTTATTGAAGTTAAAAAGTAAAATTGTGCTTTTGATTTCCGCGCATTGTTTGAGAAAAGTACTACACAAGCCTTGGCCACAACTAGGCATTGATGGACTCACGTATGTGTGCCTCGGCTACGCCTCGGCCCACATTTGCACGTTCATCCATCAATGCCTCAGTTCCTGACCGCTGCAGTAATGTACTATTTCCACTTTGACGTAGTATTTACATGATAAAAAAAAAATTTAAAACCGATACAAATATTTGATCTAAAAATTGTGAAAAACGAGCAAAACGGAGATTTTTTTAATTTGGGTACCTATTAATAATCACATCTGTATATATAATCACAGCGGTATATATACTAAATAAAACAAGTATATAATATATACGATCTACAGCTCCATACTTTCTAGAATACATTATTACATTGTATGTAAGATTACGTTTTAATAATTGTCATTGTTAATGTTAATGAAACTGCATCTTAACTATAATTCATGTTGTGTTAACACATTTTAGGATATCAGTCTTGTCTAATGTGTTGTATATCTATAATTAACTATGTACATTTTTGATTGTTATCTATTGTGTTTTCCAAATAAAATAAATCTAATCAGAAACTGGAAAATATAGGCATTAGAGGCCTTCAATTAGATCTATTCAGAGATTTCCTGAGCAATCGGACTCAATGTGTTCAACTCGGTTCCCATCTTAGTGATGAGCTAGTCCTGGAATATGGAACTCCTCAAGGTAGTGTTCTTTCTCCCACCTTGTTTTTGATCTACATTAACGAACTTGGTCACCTCGATATACAAAATGGAGCAATGACCCTCTTTGCAGACGATACTGCGGTCATCTTCTGGGGTGATACTTGGGAAGATACTTTTAAATTGGCTCAGTCGGGATTTGACACAGTGTTAAATTGGCTTTCTAATAATTCACTTACATTAAATGCTAATAAAACCATAATGATTCCTTTCTATATACGCAACACTCCACCCTCTAATGCTTTTCGTCTGTTTGCCCACTGCTGTAGAATTTCAGATCAAAAACCCTGTTCTTGTCCCGAGTTAAAAAGAGTAAACACAATTAAATATTTAGGCATATTACTTGACTGCAATCTCAAATTCCGCGAACATATTAATTTGCTTACTAGTAGAACCCGAAAGTTGATTTACGTATTTAAACAATTAAGACATGTATCGAATTTTAAATTACTAAAAACGGTTTATTTCGCTCTGTGTCAGTCAATTCTCACTTACTGCATTACATCATGGGGCGGAGCATGTAAATCACACCTTATCACCCTGGAAAGAGCACAGCGTGCGCTTCTCAAGGTATGCACATTTCACTTCATCTACTACCCGACACATGAATTGTACCGAGATTGTGAAATTCTTTCAGTTAGAAAACTATTTGTTTTATACATAACTTTAAAACAACATCAAATATTACCCACCGATCTTGATACCTCAAAAAGACGTAAAGACATTATATACAAAAAACATCGCTTTAGAACAATACTTTCACAAAGATTTTTCTGTTTCCTCGGCAGCCATCTTTATAATAATATAAACCGTATTTTGAACATATATTCATATTCACACTTCAATTGTAAAACTGCACTTAAAACATGGTTATTGAGTCTGACGTACGATGACACGGAGAAATTACTGAAGGTTACGTATTAAATTACAACTTATGAAAATATTATTAAAATAATGTATATTGTGTAAGTGTGTGTAGGATATATCGGTTGTATAACCTTAACTATATATGTGTATATATGTGTATGTATGTGTGTGTGTATGTATATGTGTGTGTATGTGTGTATGTATATATATATATATATATATATGTGTATGTATATATGTATGTGTATGTGTGTATGTATGTGTATATGTATTAATGTTGTTATTATATTCATAACCAGAACAAATTGTAATATAGTGCCAACACCGTGGGGTGAGGACCTGGTGATCTGTAACACAGGTTTATCCTACTTCAGACACCGGTTCTTCACAATACATTAAATTATGTAACCTCCAAAAATAAATGTATTAGAGTATAATAGATGTACAACTGGTATTGTGAAGAGAATAAACTTTATTATTATTATTATTTATTATTATATAAAATTCTCGTGTCACGGTGTTTGTTACCAAACTCCTCCGAAACGGCTTTACTGATTTTTATGAAATTTTGTGTGCATATTCGGTAGGTCTGAGAATCGGCCAACATCTATTTCTTATACCCCTCAATGATAAGGGTGACCCACCTCTAAAAATTTTTTTTTTATTCCTTTGACAATTTTTTTTATTTTTTTAAATATGATTTAGCATTGAAAAATACATACAACTTTAAATTTTCATCGTTTTACGATCAACCCCTGTATTTTAATCGCAATTTTTATATTTTGCAATAAGTGGTAAAACAACGTTTACGGGGTCCGCTAGTTAGTAAATAAATACTTTCTTTAAGCATGTTCCCTTAACAGATTTGACCCACGCAATAAAGTACTTCGGCTTAGAATCTCATTATTAAATCCGTGCCCGCCTTATAACACTCGGAATAACTCGAGCTTCAGTAACAATGGTGGAATACATTTCCTTCAATTATGTAATTTCAACTTGAATGAGATGTCAACTCGAGTTTCGAGTTTGCGGATTTCACATTTCTGGCGTCTTTTGATTAATAAAAAAAAATAAAAGAGGACACTAAGTATGCAATTTAAGTTAAGAGTTTTTTATTTGTAGCTTTTGAATATCTGGCATACTTACATAGCCTAAAGGATAAGCAAGCTGAAGTGGCAATGGACTGGTTCTGGTTCTTGGGTGGCGACCACGTACGAGTAAACGCAGTGTAGGACGACCCCCCCCCCCCCCCCCCCCATTAGATGGAATGACAACCTGAAATGAGTTTTTTTTTAATGGATGATAATGGAATGGTAACCCCGTCTGCGCTATCGGTATACGCTGGCGGGGCACCAGTGAGAGGTGATGGGTGGCAATGAAAAGGATGGTCAGTTAACCCACCGTGATGAATTCACTTGGAATAGAACACGATTGTTTCCAGGGGGAACCGCGAGGAAGTCGACCTGACAATGTGAATTGCTAACAATGGGGCTACCAATCCCCATTTTTAACAATCCATTATCCCCCACCTGAAATGCGTTGCAGGGAGTCAGTGGATGCAGGTGGCTCAGGACCGTTCTTTATGGCAGTCTATGGGGGAGGCTTATGTCCAGCAGTGGACGGATAATGGCTGAAATGACGAATATCTGGCGTTTGTTGATTAAAAAAAGTGATCACGATTGTTATATCAAAACTGTGGCATTTTTTATACATATTATTACAATATTTTATTAAATATTAATCTTTAGACTTCGTCCACGCGACCGAAATAAAAAGCAGTGTTCTCCATAACAAATAGTGCATGTATACCAAACTTCATAACTGTTGGTTAAACTACTAAAGCGGCTAGAGGGAACAAACAAACAAACTTAGTTTCATATTTATAATATAACTAGCGACCCCGCCTGACTTCGCGCGAGTGGAAGCAATTTTCGAAAGTTATACAAGTATATAACCTTTGCTATGCACTGATAAAGGAAGGAGTTTTAAGAATTCCTTATACATATACCCATTAAAAGACGCTCACACACACACACACACACGCACGCACGCACGCACGCACTCAAGCACGCACGCACGCACGTACGCACGCACGTACGCACGAACGCAAACACGCACGCACGCACGCACGCACGCACGCACGTTGGTTTTCCAATAAATAAATAAATTAATTAATATACAGAAGAACTCCATATATAGATATCGGATATCAGCCATCCCTATGTGTCCATCCCTATGTATGTGTATATAATTCCAACATGGCTATAAAATTCACTGAGTACCAAAAAGTTCCTCAGTCGATATTAACACAATTTTAAATTTCCAATATTTCCTAATAGAGCCATAAAGCTACACAGTAATTACCTTCAAATTTATGGTTTTGCAGTCTTCATTTTACAATCTACGTAGTGCGCACTCTGCAAATTACTTTGAACGCTAGTATGATTTTTTTTAAACCACACAGTTGGCAAACAAGCATACAGCCCGTCAGCTTTTTTTTATACAACTTAGAATGGCAAACAAGCTGACGGTCCACCTGATGGAAAGTAGTAACCGTCGCCTATAGACATGAGCAGTACCATGGACATAACAGAGTATACTGTTTCGCCCATGATACCCCCCATGCGTTGCCATTCCTGAGGACTATTCCTGAGGTTGCCATTCCATTACCATCCATTAAAAAAAAAAACATTTTTTTAAACCCAATACTGTAATCTCTAGGGAAAAAGTCGGCAGGTAAGTCACTCCACAACCTGAACGTTCGTGGGAGAAAATTTCTCTGGAACCGCACTGTACGTGGCCATTTAGGTTCAAGCGTGTGAGGGTGGATTCCCTACCGATGGCAAGCGGTGCAATAGTAAAAACTGGCTGTAGGCATCATTTCAAACAATTCCTCAGAACACAATCCGTTATACAAGCGATAGAACACACAAGAGAGGCAAAGTCTCGCTATATTTATTTATTTATTCATTAGTACAAATATGTGTACATGGCGGACTTAATGCTAAAAGCGTTCTCTCCCAGCCAACCATAGGGAAGTGTCAGAATACTCGAATGCAGTACTAGTAATAATTGATATACATACATACTAAAATTACATATATAAACGAATAAATATATATAAATAACAAATATACTTACACATATATGACATATACTATATTATACACGAAATTGAGAATAATATCAAGTACTTACTGCTCGGATAATGTAAAAAAGTGAATATAAACGTATTTTTTTTTAAAGACGGTTTGGACTATATGATATCGGTGATCCTAAAAAATGTCATAGAACTTATAATCGAGTGAACAGTGGAAACGGTGGCAAAGTCGCAAAGTAATTTAGCGGTGTGAACTCAATTTAGCAAAGTTCGTTTAATTGCAACTAGTTGGAGGACCACAGTAGACGTCTCCTTTTATGTGACGCGACTTGCTAAAGTGTGCTTTGTGTACGGGTCATTACACCGTTTGCTTTCATAACCTACCTCTCTATTATATTATATATATATATATATATATATATATATATATATATATATATATATATATATATATATATATATATATATATATATATATATATATATATACTTCTATGCAACTTAGAATAGCAAACAAGCCGACGGCCCACCTGATGGAAAGTGGTAACCGTCGCCTATATACATGAGCAGTACTAGGGACATAACAGAGTATACTGTTTTGCCCATGATACCCCCCATGCGTTGCATTATATTATTTGCCGTGATAGTTTCTAATTTTATACCAACATTGTATGTTTACATAATGAATAAACATAGATAGAGATAGATACGTATGAATAATTAATAATGACAGCGTGTAATTGTACCAAATTAAATTTCAAACGAACCTGAAGCAAGCAAATGTATATAAGTTAGATATATGAGTTACAGGAAAAGTATTACATTATTGCATTGCTTACTCGTATAAAATAGTAATGAATGTTAAATCATTGAATATCTAATAATATTTTATATTTATTAATTTACTTAATTTTCATTTTATTATGGAAAACGGTAAGCGAGTTACCCGCCTACTAGAAAGTATCAAGATTTTTTTATGTGTGACATCCCTAGTAATAAGCTACTACTAATAATAATAATGATAAATAAGTATCCATAAGCTGCGGTAACCTTGTTTACCATCAGATGGGCCGTATGCTTCTTTGCCGCTACAGCAGTATTAAAATAAAAAGAAGCGATAAGCTCTTGTGTTTATAATAAAAGTCACTATTCATATAGTAACCGCCATTTAATATAAATTATAACAATAATAAGTACCACTCAATCGCACCAATCGTCTGATGCCCATTCAAGGATATCCTGTGTTATAAGAAACCAGGTCACGAGCATCAAGGGATACAAGCCAGAACACCCAGACCCCTGCCAATTCAGGAAAGTTCGTCTCCACACTTGACCCAACCGAGAATCGAATCCGGGACCTTATTCCGAAATGCAATGTGTCCTTATACCCAACTAGCTAACTGCACCATTGAGGTCGTATTTAATTAAAAAAAGAAATCGAAACAAAACACTGATTCGCCTATTTTCTAAAAATAAAAAAAAACATTAGAGGTAATGAAGGTAAGTTTTATATCGCGTGTCGCTTATTTAGTAATTAGTACAGTCTACAGTTGGTAAAGCGAACTTGAGAAGAGCGTCGAAGGCGGACAATTATCTGGCAACACTTTCAAAGGTCGAAGTTAATGTTCTAAACACACCGGGGACACAATAGCAAATCCACAAACTTTACTTGCACGTCAAATAACAATCTTTTAAATATATTTAATTAAGCTAATACTTAAATTCCATATTAAATTATCATATCCTTATGTCTCTAGTTCCAATCCGGCTCAAAGGACCAGAAGAAAAAGTTGCCATACGGAAAAAAATATAGTCTTTATTTTTAAAGTTAATAATTGCAGTTTCATAAAAGAATTGAAATATTTAAGGTTACATTTACGTCCCTACCCTAATTGGGTAACTATAACTTGTATATTAGTTGTATGTTGTACATTAATTGAACTATTTTTTTATGCAAATAAGAATGGCAAACAAGCTGACGGCCCACCTGACGAAAAGTAGTAATCATCGCCTATTGACATGAGCGAGAGAGATGAGAGTATCATAGACATAATAGAGTACTGTTTCGCCCATGATATTCGTTGCCATTCATGAGGACTCAGTTGTTATTCCTTTGTACCCTATAAATTCACATACATATCCCACCCTTCAAACTTCAAATTACAAACTTTCCATCTGGTTTTTCATTAATTGTTAATTTATCATTAATAAACGCGCATCTGTTTGAAGTTTAAACTGCATTTGTGTGTTACTACAGAATATGGTACTTTATGTCCCTTATAATTAATTTAATAGAATATTATATTACAATATTCCTAAACCGCTATTAACTATTAAAACCTCTCTACATAATATCATATAACTTATATTCCGATAACAATAAACACTAGCTATTGCCCCTTACTTCGCACGTAATCATTTTCAAAGTTGGTACTATTAGATGGCGTATCAAGGTAAACCTGTGACGGTTCGCCTATAGTACAATAGGTTTAATACCATAAGTACATAGAAAAGAAACAGGGGTTCCTATGGGTGACCGCTGCGAAAGCTGAGCTATTTAATATAAACAAACTTTAAAGTCAAGGTTCACAATAGCGTACAGAGAAGACGTTACCATATATGAAATATTGACACAGAAGGGAAACTCCTTTTGATGTGTTTCCAAAGTGTAGTAGATGTCACAAGAAAATTAAATAAATTAAACAAAAATATATTATATTTTATATATAACCAAATTATAGTTTACCTTTTATCATCAAGTGTAAAAAGGATGCATACAACACAGTTTAATAAGGTTTATGAGAGCCTTTAAAGTTTTATAAATTCGATAATAAAATTAATAGAAAATACCAAAATACGTTAACATATAATTAAATTGAATTTGAAGAAAAGTACAGTTCGAATAATAGGCTAAATCTGATTATTGAACGATCTACCCTTCGGTGACATAATCTATGACGTTATTAGAGAAAGAATAGAAAGAAATAAAGAAAAAAAGAGAGACGGCAGATCGGCGGGCGCGCGGGAGTCGCTTTTTAGGAATTGCGCAATAAAAGAAAAAGAAAAAAAAGGAAAAGAAAAAAAATGGCGCGGGAGTCGTGTTTTAAGGAACTGCGCAATAAAATAAAAAAAATAACTAGGATATAGAGATCTAGGAGGGACTGGTTCGATGAAGGGGTTTGAGATCGTAGTGTATCACTATGGATTAAGTGTGTGAAATTAATCAATAGAAGACTGGAGAATCCGGTGAGCTTGTTCCATTTATTACTACGTAGTTAGATTTTTGACTGTGATCACAGGCAAAGTCTATACTTAATATTTTTCCCAACAACTATTAAAATACGTATTTAGTCGAGTCCATATACCTTTAGGTAATGCGTATATCGTTAAATGCAATCACATTTGAACAAAGTTTACATCAATATAATTTACGTACTTACGTTATTCTACTCATATACAAAATCCAATTATATGGTCGTTTGATAGAACTTCATCAATTTGATTCAATGTTCTAATTGTCCAGTTTTGGAAAATACTTATTGAATCAACTATTGAACTATTACAATACTAACTAGTTTCATATCTAGTTATTATAAAGTATTTATTTATTGAGGATAATAGACTAAAGTGACTATGGTCTGGTCTCATTGCTGGGGAAACAGCCATTGATGAGAGAGAGGGGTTATTGAGTGGTGACCCTGTAAATGCAAGTGCGGTGTGGGCTACCTCCATTGTTTGGAGTGACTGTTTTATGTGTATTGTGGGGCCGTTCCTTGTGTCAGTCGGTGGAAATTGCCTGTGTTCAGTCGTGGGTTGGTGATGGTTGAGAAGATGATGATGATGAAATATTTGTATTTATTACACTATTACAGTGTTGGTTTGGAATATCTGTTCATACTTAACGCTTCATGGTGAAGTGTTTTTATACCATTACTCGGTCGACCAGATTAATGATTCTTAGTCTATATTTGATTATCCATGACTACATGTGGGGATTTGTTTTACACCAGATGTACAAAGAGACAGCTTAACTGTTGCAAGTGATATTATGTGAATGTAATACTTTTAATACATTATTAATTGTGTTACTAGATAAATTCATGTGACTGTGGGGTGTTTATGGTAAACAAGCTTGTATTGTTTAAATAGATATTTTGTCTTGATTTATTATAAACTTTAATATTGATTTTGTTGTAGTAAGCAAGCTGATAATAACAATTCTGTGTATATTACTGATTACTAATAATATTTAATTATGCTGATATTATAGGTGTGGATTTATTTCCTAATGGTAATAAAAGTACTAAAAGATTCTCTGACTATAGTTACTCTTAACTAGATATGAGGTTCAGTATAAAATTGGTACTGTATGACACTTGTGAAGCTATGTATTTTACTCATATTTAGAAAGGAAGTTGTCCTGGCGATAAGTTTTGTATGTGTGTTGGTTGTTCATGTTATATTGACTAGACAAGTTCAGACAGGGTTAATATTAGTGAATATTTACTGGATTTATATTTAATATACATGTTTTGAATATTTTATGGGAATAGTATGGAGATATACAAGTAGTAAAATATAATATTAGTATTTTATAAATTTAATTATTGAGTTATATGTTTATGTCGGACTGTATTCAAGGAGATATGATCCTATTAATATCAAGTTAGGACAATTACTTTAAATATTAATAAAGCAAACACTGACACTGATTATTCACTTCTTTAATAAATTTACATTAGAGGTTAGAAATCAAATAGATAGCATATTGGGAAAATCTTCACCACACATGTATTTAAGGAATGTTCTTGATAATTAGTACTGTATGTATATATTATTGCAAGTACAATTGCAATAAGAATGTTAAACTTCTAATCTTCTGTTCATTCTTGAATTTGAAAGTAAGCTTGGCTACTGATATGAATATAAAACTGCAGCATTACTGGATACTATTAATTATTTCTGGTGTAAACCATGATTATTTATGTCACTGATAATTTAGTTGTATATTACGGTTGATATATGATGATTTTATATTTAATTATATTAAACAAATACAAATAAACAAACTTGATAGTATTTGTTGCGTTGACAGTTTCGATAGATAATCAAAATTCAATTCAATACATCAATACGTCATTCAATACGTCATTAATGTGACAGATGTCAAACAAAAGGAGATTATACACGTTATGATTCTATATCTAAGTCTATAGAAAATTTATATAATTTTCTGTTATTTTATAATAACTGTAGGGGAAATATTGGAATTATTTATATGAGAAATTTCACTTAAATGATATGATAATTATTTAAAGACCTAATTTCTTAGGGATTTAATCATGATGATTTAAACACTAAAACACTTGTTTATCTGAGAAATCCTCTTAGTAAATAGGTTTACTAAGACACTAAAAGGAAGTAGATATAGTATAACTATAGTACAGCTACAATAATTGTATGGGACTTACTGTCCTTTCTATACAAATATATATTTAATCTATATCTTTCACATTATAATTATGCAATATATTGCCTCTACTACTACAACATACACAAATAGGACTTATTGTCCTTCCTATATACCTATATATAATAATTGACCTGGCACTTTAATGTGTAATTTATCAGTACTTATGACAACAACCAATTAGGACTTATAGTCCTCTCTATAAAGCTACATAATTATTTAATCTGATTATTTCACTATGTGATTAATCAAACCTCTACAAATATTACAAAAGATCTCTATTACTCTCAACACAATAATAGCTTGTTGGACTTAGTGTCCTCAAACTTATAGAAAACCCAACTGGTTATTTCACGAGACGTTGTTAACTTGTGATTAATCAGTGTCTTTTAAAGGACTTATAGTTCCTTTAGATATATCTCTCTGAATAAATAATTGGTTAATTCACAATGTGGTTAATCAACAATAATATTATATATAATTGACTGGACTTATAGTTCATTCAATAGCACTCATTACTTTTAGTAGCTCTCGACCTATGGGTTGGACTACTCGTTCTTAGGCTCTGGCCTAATCAACAGATGTAACTTGAACCTTGAGTATTCTTGGTATTAAGTAAATAATATTAAATTGACAATGCTATGTTATGATATAGCAATTATCAACATTATATGGCTTGGCCAATTCCAGGGTGTGGAAGGTATCCCCTATCACACAAATCTTAATCTCTATCGGACTGTCTTCACAGGTGATCTCTAATGTCACATTATAGGGCCGAAGGGTTATGTCCCAACAAAGTAAGTTCTGGTGTCTGGGTGATCTCACTTCTTGGTCTGATCTCTTGTGGAGCCGAAGGGAAACCCCATTGAGTAAGCTCGTAACAGGGTGACGCTGGGAAACAGTTTCGTACTGTTAGTGGGTGATCTCTATGTCGCCATATAGGACTGAAAGGGTCATCGCCCATGAGTAAGCTCTCGTGTCGGAGTGATCCTGAGATTTCAGTTCCGATCCGTTTGCCTCTGGCAAACACTAATTTATATTGGAAGCATCGTGGGGCTGGTGGAGCCACTGTAATGTTGAAGTAAATGTACTTATGTTTGGTTTGGAACTGAGAATACTCATTCCCTTATTACCATCAGAGTGCATTAATAAATAGTAATACCCTTCCCTACCTTTTAGGAGGAAGAGTTATAGATAGTTGGAAAGTCTTCCACTGGTCCGGGCGTGTGAGGGGCCCGACCGCTCCCCCATTTTTTTATTATTACAGTTATTCTGTAATTTACTATTAAATTAACATAACTTCCTAGTTACATGAATTATGAGTATAATTCATTAATTATTCTTAATCCTTAAAGATTTATCAATCATCTTTATTATTTAACTCCTATCATATACCAATTAAAGAACCTTTTGGTTATTACACACACAACGGGTCCTACATTACTAGACGATCACACATTTATTTATCTGGCCAGATGATCAAGTGTTCTACTATAAGATCTGTTCAATATTAAGTGTTTATTGTAAGGGTTTATATGATTCATAGGATGTTTGGGGTGTATAAGGCAATATAGGTATGGGATTATATTGAGGATGTTAGGTCATTCTTTAGGGTAGGTTTTCATTAGATTTTCATGGGATTTCATTAGGTAAAGCCTTCGTAGGCTTTTCTTAGGCTTTGTAGGTTTTCCATGTGTAGGTTAGTTTAGAGGGTTATTATTATAAGGGGTGCACAAAGGGGGGGACCATCACAATTGGTGCCGTAGTGACCAGGATTTAATTGGTTCATGGCTATTTACACATATCAGATCAATAAGAGCACTTGGTCACAATTGGAGCTTGTGACTTCAGGGATTGGTTATTAAAAAATGAAGGAGTATAAAGTTAAACAGTAATATCTGCTAATAGTATAACTCAAAACCAACTTTGATGATTATGACTAAATAATTATACCGTCATAGATCTAGGATTTGGACCTAATTTCATGATCTCTATGTCTATAGGTAAATAGCCTATTTTACTGTTATTTTATGTTATTAGGATTTAATTTATCAAATTCATTCAATCGTTACCTATTGAAGTCAATTGTACAACAAATTACATAATTTGGTTTTTTTTTTCTCATTTACTCTATATCAGTTGAATAAATTATATTAAGAACTACACTAATAGGTACATAACAATAGCAGCAAAGATAGCTTGCTACGTTATACTCAGTTCACACTGATCTAATTTTATGCTATAGGACACATTTATTATTCTTTTGCTTCATTAATTCTCAATTGTTACTGAACTATTAATTTAACATTATATTAATTTTATAAACAATAATTATGCTATAATGACTTATACATAAAATTTATTAATCTCATTTTATTATTAAAGAAATAAATTAAGATGAATTAATGACATTATTTATTTCTGAGGAAATATCCAATTGATTTTTATTTCATAAACTTTTATGATGCAGTGACATTGATTTTATATATATATAAAAAAAATCAAATATTATATAATTATGATTTGATTTTAATTTAGGATGTTTAAATAGCTTATACAATGTTTTATAGGGGTTTCAAATTGAAAGTTAGACGTTTCATAAAAGATCATTAAGGTTAGTTAGGGCCTTTAGTTACTTTATTTGATTACCTAAATTTGAAAATTTAATTAGGTATTTTCATATTGTTAAATTTAATTCCAACAATTTATTAGGATGCTATTATAAATATTTTATTTAGTTTTCTTCACATAATTTCTTTATTTCACTTTACAATTATAGTTCAGATTTTATTTGATTATTTACTTATTTTGACTTAGACACTTTATTATATAAAAAAAAAAACCCCTTATACTTATATCAGAGGGAGATTTTGTAGGTTATTTATTCAAGTACACTCTTTACATGCCTAAGTATTTTACATACTTAGATTTTGCGCACACTTAGTTTATTTAGTCCTTTATAGTTGCACATAACACAAAATATTTGTATCTTTTGAAATAATAATTTATTATACAAAATAAATTAACTGATGTATCTAATGTAATTGTTTATATTTATATTGGGTTGTCTGTTGTGATCTTTTGGTGGAAGCGATGGGAGGTATTTATCTACCTATCTAATGGGGTTACATAATATTTTATTATAAAACTTATTGATCATGTTATTTCTGAGAGTATTGAGAAATAGTCATTGGTAATGTAAGTATATTAAAAGAATTTCTTATAATAAGAGTTTTAAACTATGGGGGCCGTTTGTATTATTTTATGTAACATATTTATAGGAGTCTTAAAATTGGGGGGCCGTGCAAAATTTGTCAGACAGATAAGAGTTTTAAACTATGGGGGTCGTTTGTATTATTTTATGCAACATATTTATAGGAGTCTTAAAATTGGGGGGCCGTGCAAAATTTGTCAGACAGGGGGGCCAGTGGTGATAAATTATTATTTATATAAGCTTTACTTCTATGATTAAAATTAATAAATAAAAATTAAATTTATTTGAATTTTGTTAGGGACTATTATTTTTTTATTCAATGAACACTAGGTTATTTCTTAGATGAAATATGTATTTGTGGTTACTTAGACGCTTTATAAAGTTTTATTCGTATTGTTTAAATTTATTTTAACAAATTTATTTGAACATCTTTATTTTAATATTTAATTAACTTGGAATTTTATCTAATCATTTATTTACACTTAGACAATTATTTTAGGATTCCTTTTTGCATTTATTACATTTTAATGCTTAAATTATTTCACTTCATTTCGCTTTAGGTTTTTACTTAGGCTCTTTCGCTTGTTGATATGTTATACTCATACATTTAAGCTTTTAATTATGAACTTCCATTTAGATGTTTTAACTCGTATCTTTTAGATAGATACTTTATCTAAATTTACTGATACAAATAGAGTATCTATTAGGTTCTTTACTTGAAGCTCTTCATATATTCAGGTTTTATACATTTAGACTCATCACATACTTAGGCTTTTCAAGCATTTAGGTTTTATAGACTCCTTTACACACATTTAGGATTGTATTCATTTATGCTGTTTATGACATTGTAATTACATGCATTGAATTTATTACATATAATGAACGAGTATAAAAATTTTAATTATAAAATTTAATGGATTCACTCTATCATTACAGCGTATGCAAATTAATTATAAATAATTATTTACAAGTCTATTCATAAATAAATATTATGCTTAATTATTAATATATTGAGTAGAAATTTTAAGGCTATTCATACACATAACATTCAACAACACATAACTTCGGGTTTAAAGATCTTTTTAATACTTTTATTGTTTTGAGTCTTAAGAATGTCAGAGTGTTAGGCTAGTATCGATGAATCAATGAAAAATTTAAATGATGATCTTAAGCTCTGTAAAGTTAAATTATATACACATATGTGAAGTACATTTTTAGGGTTGGAAAAAAAAAATTGTAACAATAAACTTATCTTGTTGTAATTATCAATCCGCTAAACTCCTTGATAATTAGGGGGCCGGATGTGACGGTTCGCCTATAGTACAATAGGTTTAATACCATAAGTACATAGAAAAGAAACAGGGGTTCCTATGGGTGACCGCTGCGAAAGCTGAGCTATTTAATATAAACAAACTTTAAAGTCAAGGTTCACAATAGCGTACAGAGAAGACGTTACCATATATGAAATATTGACACAGAAGGGAAACTCCTTTTGATGTGTTTCCAAAGTGTAGTAGATGTCACAAGAAAATTAAATAAATTAAACAAAAATATATTATATTTTATATATAACCAAATTATAGTTTACCTTTTATCATCAAGTGTAAAAAGGATGCATACAACACAGTTTAATAAGGTTTATGAGAGCCTTTAAAGTTTTATAAATTCGATAATAAAATTAATAGAAAATACCAAAATACGTTAACATATAATTAAATTGAATTTGAAGAAAAGTACAGTTCGAATAATAGGCTAAATCTGATTATTGAACGATCTACCCTTCGGTGACATAATCTATGACGTTATTAGAGAAAGAATAGAAAGAAATAAAGAAAAAAAGAGAGACGGCAGATCGGCGGGCGCGCGGGAGTCGCTTTTTAGGAATTGCGCAATAAAAGAAAAAGAAAAAAAAGGAAAAGAAAAAAAATGGCGCGGGAGTCGTGTTTTAAGGAACTGCGCAATAAAATAAAAAAAATAACTAGGATATAGAGATCTAGGAGGGACTGGTTCGATGAAGGGGTTGAGATCGTAGTGTATCACTATGGATTAAGTGTGTGAAATTAATCAATAGAAGACTGGAGAATCCGGTGAGCTTGTTCCATTTATTACTACGTAGTTAGATTTTTGACTGTGATCACAGGCAAAGTCTATACTTAATATTTTTCCCAACAACTATTAAAATACGTATTTAGTCGAGTCCATATACCTTTAGGTAATGCGTATATCGTTAAATGCAATCACATTTGAACAAAGTTTACATCAATATAATTTACGTACTTACGTTATTCTACTCATATACAAAATCCAATTATATGGTCGTTTGATAGAACTTCATCAATTTGATTCAATGTTCTAATTGTCCAGTTTTGGAAAATACTTATTGAATCAACTATTGAACTATTACAATACTAACTAGTTTCATATCTAGTTATTATAAAGTATTTATTTATTGAGGATAATAGACTAAAGTGACTATGGTCTGGTCTCATTGCTGGGGAAACAGCCATTGATGAGAGAGAGGGGTTATTGAGTGGTGACCCTGTAAATGCAAGTGCGGTGTGGGCTACCTCCATTGTTTGGAGTGACTGTTTTATGTGTATTGTGGGGCCGTTCCTTGTGTCAGTCGGTGGAAATTGCCTGTGTTCAGTCGTGGGTTGGTGATGGTTGAGAAGATGATGATGATGAAATATTTGTATTTATTACACTATTACAGTGTTGGTTTGGAATATCTGTTCATACTTAACGCTTCATGGTGAAGTGTTTTTATACCATTACTCGGTCGACCAGATTAATGATTCTTAGTCTATATTTGATTATCCATGACTACATGTGGGGATTTGTTTTACACCAGATGTACAAAGAGACAGCTTAACTGTTGCAAGTGATATTATGTGAATGTAATACTTTTAATACATTATTAATTGTGTTACTAGATAAATTCATGTGACTGTGGGGTGTTTATGGTAAACAAGCTTGTATTGTTTAAATAGATATTTTGTCTTGATTTATTATAAACTTTAATATTGATTTTGTTGTAGTAAGCAAGCTGATAATAACAATTCTGTGTGTATTACTGATTACTAATAATATTTAATTATGCTGATATTATAGGTGTGGATTTATTTCCTAATGGTAATAAAAGTACTAAAAGATTCTCTGACTATAGTTACTCTAGATATGAGGTTCAGTATAAAATTGGTACTGTATGACACTTGTGAAGCTATGTATTTTACTCATATTTAGAAAGGAAGTTGTCCTGGCGATAAGTTTTGTATGTGTGTTGGTTGTTCATGTTATATTGACTAGACAAGTTCAGACAGGGTTAATATTAGTGAATATTTACTGGATTTATATTTAATATACATGTTTTGAATATTTTATGGGAATAGTATGGAGATATACAAGTAGTAAAATATAATATTAGTATTTTATAAATTTAATTATTGAGTTATATGTTTATGTCGGACTGTATTCAAGGAGATATGATCCTATTAATATCAAGTTAGGACAATTACTTTAAATATTAATAAAGCAAACACTGACACTGATTATTCACTTCTTTAATAAATTTACATTAGAGGTTAGAAATCAAATAGATAGCATATTGGGAAAATCTTCACCACACATGTATTTAAGGAATGTTCTTGATAATTAGTACTGTATGTATATATTATTGCAAGTACAATTGCAATAAGAATGTTAAACTTCTAATCTTCTGTTCATTCTTGAATTTGAAAGTAAGCTTGGCTACTGATATGAATATAAAACTGCAGCATTACTGGATACTATTAATTATTTCTGGTGTAAACCATGATTATTTATGTCACTGATAATTTAGTTGTATATTACGGTTGATATATGATGATTTTATATTTAATTATATTAAACAAATACAAATAAACAAACTTGATAGTATTTGTTGCGTTGACAGTTTCGATAGATAATCAAAATTCAATTCAATACATCAATACGTCATTCAATACGTCATTAATGTGACAGATGTCAAACAAAAGGAGATTATACACGTTATGATTCTATATCTAAGTCTATAGAAAATTTATATAATTTTCTGTTATTTTATAATAACTGTAGGGGAAATATTGGAATTATTTATATGAGAAATTTCACTTAAATGATATGATAATTATTTAAAGACCTAATTTCTTAGGGATTTAATCATGATGATTTAAACACTAAAACACTTGTTTATCTGAGAAATCCTCTTAGTAAATAGGTTTACTAAGACACTAAAAGGAAGTAGATATAGTATAACTATAGTACAGCTACAATAATTGTATGGGACTTACTGTCCTTTCTATACAAATATATATTTAATCTATATCTTTCACATTATAATTATGCAATATATTGCCTCTACTACTACAACATACACAAATAGGACTTATTGTCCTTCCTATATACCTATATATAATAATTGACCTGGCACTTTAATGTGTAATTTATCAGTACTTATGACAACAACCAATTAGGACTTATAGTCCTCTCTATAAAGCTACATAATTATTTAATCTGATTATTTCACTATGTGATTAATCAAACCTCTACAAATATTACAAAAGATCTCTATTACTCTCAACACAATAATAGCTTGTTGGACTTAGTGTCCTCAAACTTATAGAAAACCCAACTGGTTATTTCACGAGACGTTGTTAACTTGTGATTAATCAGTGTCTTTTAAAGGACTTATAGTTCCTTTAGATATATCTCTCTGAATAAATAATTGGTTAATTCACAATGTGGTTAATCAACAATAATATTATATATAATTGACTGGACTTATAGTTCATTCAATAGCACTCATTACTTTTAGTAGCTCTCGACCTATGGGTTGGACTACTCGTTCTTAGGCTCTGGCCTAATCAACAGATGTAACTTGAACCTTGAGTATTCTTGGTATTAAGTAAATAATATTAAATTGACAATGCTATGTTATGATATAGCAATTATCAACATTATATGGCTTGGCCAATTCCAGGGTGTGGAAGGTATCCCCTATCACACAAATCTTAATCTCTATCGGACTGTCTTCACAGGTGATCTCTAATGTCACATTATAGGGCCGAAGGGTTATGTCCCAACAAAGTAAGTTCTGGTGTCTGGGTGATCTCACTTCTTGGTCTGATCTCTTGTGGAGCCGAAGGGAAACCCCCATTGAGTAAGCTCGTAACAGGGTGACGCTGGGAAACAGTTTCGTACTGTTAGTGGGTGATCTCTATGTCGCCATATAGGACTGAAAGGGTCATCGCCCATGAGTAAGCTCTCGTGTCGGAGTGATCCTGAGATTTCAGTTCCGATCCGTTTGCCTCTGGCAAACACTAATTTATATTGGAAGCATCGTGGGGCTGGTGGAGCCACTGTAATGTTGAAGTAAATGTACTTATGTTTGGTTTGGAACTGAGAATACTCATTCCCTTATTACCATCAGAGTGCATTAATAAATAGTAATACCCTTCCCTACCTTTTAGG
This sequence comes from Galleria mellonella, assembly GCF_026898425.1. Classification (NCBI taxonomy): domain Eukaryota; kingdom Metazoa; phylum Arthropoda; class Insecta; order Lepidoptera; family Pyralidae; genus Galleria; species Galleria mellonella. The sequence continues at coordinate 4,804,161 of NW_026442100.1, read as the reverse complement.
AGGAAGAGTTATAGATAGTTGGAAAGTCTTCCACTGGTCCGGGCGTGTGAGGGGCCCGACCGCTCCCCCATTTTTTTATTATTACAGTTATTCTGTAATTTACTATTAAATTAACATAACTTCCTAGTTACATGAATTATGAGTATAATTCATTAATTATTCTTAATCCTTAAAGATTTATCAATCATCTTTATTATTTAACTCCTATCATATACCAATTAAAGAACCTTTTGGTTATTACACACACAACGGGTCCTACATTACTAGACGATCACACATTTATTTATCTGGCCAGATGATCAAGTGTTCTACTATAAGATCTGTTCAATATTAAGTGTTTATTGTAAGGGTTTATATGATTCATAGGATGTTTGGGGTGTATAAGGCAATATAGGTATGGGATTATATTGAGGATGTTAGGTCATTCTTTAGGGTAGGTTTTCATTAGATTTTCATGGGATTTCATTAGGTAAAGCCTTCGTAGGCTTTTCTTAGGCTTTGTAGGTTTTCCATGTGTAGGTTAGTTTAGAGGGTTATTATTATAAGGGGTGCACAAAGGGGGGGACCATCACAAACCTTATAGAAAATGTTAAGTGACGCCTTCTGGAACACAATAGGGAAAACTGCAATCAATTTCTAGTATAAGATGCCAAAACAAACATAGAGTCAAATAAGAATTCTAAAAATTATTGCTTTGCCGATATCGATTTTTTTTAAATATCTTTTTTTTTTTTTTTTTTTTTTTTTTATACTACTTAGAATGGCAAACAAGCTGACGGCCCACCTGATGGAAAGTAGTAACCGTCGCCTATAGACATGAGCAGTACCATGGACATAATAGAGTATACTGTTTCGCCCATGATACCCCCCATGCGTTGCCATTCCTGAGGACTCAGGTGTTATTCCTCTGTACCCAGTAAATTCACGCCATATCCCATCCTTCAAACCGAAACACAGTTATGCAAACACAACTGCTTCACGGTTGAAACACGAATGGGACAGAGGTACCCAAGCAATCGACTTTTGTACAAAGTCTCCCTCTGGTAGTCTCCCATGTCTATCATTTTCACCGTGAAGCAGTTGTATTTGCATGGCTGTGTTTCGGTTTGAAGGGTGGGATATGGCGTGAATTTACTGGGTACAGAGGAATAACACCTGAGTCCTCAGGAATGGCAACGCATGGGGGTATCATGGGCGAAACAGTATACTCTGTTATGTCCATGGTACTGCTCATGTCTATAGGCGACGGTTACCACTTTCCATCAGGTGGGCCGTCAGCTTGTTTGCCATTCTAAGTTCTATAAAAAAAAAAAAAAAAAAAAAAAAAAATTTTCTATACGACTTAAAATGGCAAACAAGTAGCAATCTTTACTAATTGATATTTACAAGGGAATTCTTATTTTTACCTAGACAAATTATGAAAAAAAAAAAAACAAACCTGCAAAAGCGTTCGCGATTAAGTGAAATAAGATCAAAGGAATTTGTTCCTGACGTGAACGGAACGAAAAAGGAAATATTAATATAAAAACCTCATCATTTCATAATCATGTCACCCAAAATTTATTTATATGTACAGATTATGTAATTATATTTTAATTAGTGACCCGCCCCGGCTTCGCACGGGTGCACACAACAAATCAAATCAAATCATATTTATTCGCTTGCTACATGGTACAATAAGAAGTTACATATACAAGTAGGTACATAACATGCAGCACCCCGCGGAGATATGCAAATGTTAAACTGTATTTAGTCTACATTATATGACTGTGCGAGAATATAAGTGGACTGTATGTACGATAAGCTTTTTGAAAGATTTGAGAATGCGAAAACCGACAAGTTGTTTTAAAAGTACTAGTTTGTAAAGGTAGTTTAGCTACCTAGATTCAAACTTAGTTCAAATGACGTACCCTTTGATTAGCGAAAATTCCTTTTACAACATACTCAGATCACTCAGTTCCCTAAAGCATGCTAAAGTTACCTGAGATTACCTCGAAAATGTTATAAGTACTAAAGGTTTCGATCTTGAATCTTCCGACAGACGTTTCAATCTTAAATCCTTTTAAATATTTCAGAACAACACGAGAAATTATCTTTTGCGTAGTTCTTTTTATAAAACAAAAATATTAAATTCAAAAACTAAAGTCTCACGATTGTGAAATTAAATGTTATACTTATTAAATGCTTTATGAGCGACAACGACAAAACTGTTCTGTTTCTGTATTTAAAAGCAGACACCAACCACTTTTTTTATCTTACTACCTCCAATCAAAATTATTAATTGCCACATACGAGAATAAAAGGTTTTTATGAATTATCGAGAATGTTGCCATGCAATTATTACATCTAAAGTGAACAATGACAATTATAAAGTGCAAACATTTTCCAAATTTCAATATTCCTTATGTCAAATTATCATATAAAATTATGGTTTATATTTTAAGTAATTTTTAATACATTACATCTTTTATTACATTTTTTGTCATTTAAATATTCAATAAATGTATAATAGCATTTTTCTAAGAGAAAGTGAAATAACTTTGATTTAAACCTCTCTATCGGAAGATCCTTTATTTCTGAAGGTAACTTATTGTATACCCGTATTGCCATTGGATAACAGCTGTCACTACTGGGAATCTTCTACGATAGTTATAGATACGTTACAGTTAATTTCAAATATATATGGGTGCGTTTTTACAAATATATATAATTCATATATATACATACTAGGCACTGGTAATATTTACATATAGATATATACATCACATCACATTAGAAACCTCTAAATTTATCAGTGTTCCTCTACTATATTATGCATGTATTATACATATAAACATTCCTCTTGAATCACACTATCTATTTAAAAAAGACTGCATTAAAATCCGTTGCGTAGTTTTAAAAATCTAAACATACATAGGGACAGACAGACAGCAAGTGGCTTTGTTTTATTATGTGTAGTGATATTTATTGAACATTGATATACAATATAATCAAAAGAAAATGCTATTGGGTGGTTAAAAAATACAAGTAAAATATAAGTACAAACTTATTCATATCGTGTTTTTTTTAATGGATACTTAAAAAAAATAATAGCGATACTAAGTTGTAATGTAAGTGTAGTATTTTAAAATATACCATTTTTTTAATAGATATGATATGGTAACCCCGCCTGCGCTATCGGTAAACATTGGCGGGGCACCAGTAGGAGATAACAGATATGAAAATAGGTCAGTTAGCCCGTCCTGACGAATTCAACTAGCATTAACCACGATAGTTTCCAAGTGGTGGTACCCACCCATTACTAAAAATCCCTTCCCCCAAAATGTAACTAATTAAATTTGTGAATCACAAAGGTAAATCTCATTAAAAATCCGCTAAGTACTATTTTTGGCTACAATCTATATTGTAACTTAGCTAAAAGACTAATACATTTTACTCATTTTCTTTTTTAAGGTTGTACACAAAGGCTGCAGCCGAGTCTGCCTTTTGCATATGCAAATTTACTCAATTCCGCTAGCAATCTGCTGGTCCAATACTCTCACATAAGTCCCCTTTAAAATTGGAACGTGATTTAGAAATAGCCAGAATAGGTACTATTCACACAATGAGCCAAGAGATTGGACTGATTGGATGTGCAAATTGATAGTAATATCCCTATGCCATCAATAATATAGCAAGGGGTGAAAGGGATTGTTAGTATTGGAGACCTAACAGCCCCATTGGTAACAATATTCCCTATCAGGTCGACCTCCACGCGAGTCCCCCTGGAAGTCATCTCGATTAATCCTTTATCGTTATTATGTGCCAACTGACTTGCTTTTATCCTCTCCTTATTTTTATTTTTTATTTACTCCTTATTTGTGATTTAAATTATAAATTCCAATACAACCTTTTTTACCAGAGGGAAACTTTGTACAAAAGTTGATTGCTTGGGTACCTCTGTCCCATTCGTGTTTCAATCGTAAAGCAGTTGTGTTTGCATGGCTGTGTTTCGGTTTGAAGGGTGGAATATGACGTAAATTTACAGGATACAGAGGAATAACACCTGAGTCCTCAGGAATGGCAACGCATGGGGGATATCATGGGTATAACAGTATACTCTGTTATGTCCATGGTACTGCTCATGTCTATAGGCGACGGTTACCACTTTCCATCAGGTGGGCCGTCAGCTTGTTTGCCATTCTAAGTTGTATAAAAAAAACCTGATATTGTTGTGAATATTCGCAGTCGACTTGGTTGGCAAATATAGACGAGGTTTTATTAAAATTATCTTAATAAAGGCAACTGCGAGTGCTGCAAATTATTGTCGATAAAGTGTGATAAAAATAATGAACTTTACTATCAAAAAGTTGCGAAATAAACAAAAACAATTGTCGAGACATTTTCATATCTACTAATCCATTTTTCATAACATTATCAGAACAATATAACTCATGTGTCTGTATGAAATATTACACATTTCTACACGAATGTCCGATTAAAAACGATGTTTCATTTTTCTCTATGAATCATTGGTACAGAGGGAAATTAATAGGTACGTTGGACAATACGGTTGCGTTATAACGGAAACGCAAACGGAACACCGTATCAAGCAATAAATAACAGGTTCACCGTGACGTGCGCTCGCAAAATGGCGGACGCGTAAACAAAATGGCGGTTTAAAGGTAAATAACAATTCGTCGGACATTTAACATTTAATTAATTCTTAAAGAAAAATTTTATAGGAATATAATTCCATAATAATTATATATGTAAATGTTTTAGATTATATAAATAGAGCATCGAGCTCCAAAAACGGGTCAACTTTTTGTCAGCTAATTGTCAAATTAGCCGACTCGTTGTTTTTTTTTTTGTCAGTGTTCTATATACTTACGCATAAAACGTATCTTGATGTATTATTTAATAAATAAAATGAGTATTTAAGCATCAAAAATATGTAGAAATTATAATCCAAAATAAATATAGAAATTATAAAGGAACCACTCATAACTATTTATCACGCAAAATTGTATGAAAAAGTTGACCCGTTTTTCTCGAAGCATTTCTATGGAGACTATATATAATTTAAATGTACTATATATTAGTATATATAGGAAATATTTATAAAAAAAAATACGTGAGATAAAAACCAATAAAAGCAGTAAAAACCAAAATAACTAAGAATCATTTTTTTTTAATTTTATTTATTCATAAACAATCATTTGTATTTTATTTTATTATTGTCTATCTATAACTTTGTTGTGGTATTACGCATAAACGACTGTATCAAATTGGATGCAGTTTTCTCAGTTATATTCCTTTTCACATAAATATGTCTCACCTAGATACGCCATCTAGAGTTATCTAATCTATTTTACTGGTTCAAAATCAAATTTTACGAATGTGCAGGCAAAATATAAATAGAAAAACACAATTCAGTATTAACTTTTTATTAAGATTAAAATATTTCGTACATCACAAACGCAAATAATGTACACTACCAAAATATTTAAAATTGTACAAAATATAAATGTATCGGCCAAATTCCGAAACAGTCTTTATATATATAAATATATAATTTCCTTTTAGGATGTGCCGCCTCTCACAGACTCTTTGAGCCTTGTGTTTTCTGCCACTAATGCTTGGACCCTTTGCTCATACTTTTCCCTCAGCTCCTGTTTAAATCAAAACATGATTTAAAATTTGGTTCCACAAATAAAACCAACCTTAATTTTGGTAATACCAGTTATTTTGATTTCTAAACTAAACTAATGAAGCGATTTTAAAAAAAAATCTATCGGTATTTATAAGTATATTCTTTCAGACAAAAAAAAGTATTTTCTAAATCGGTTTACAATTGATGAATTTATAAGATAACAAACATAAAAAAAACACAACCGAATTGGGGACCTTCTTTTTTGAAGTTGGTTAAAATAATTAATATTTAATTATCATGTTTTAATTATATAAACTCTCAGTTTAGTCCATTTTCCAGATTAATTCTTATGGAATTCGTTCCGATGGACTAACGGACTTGCTTTCATTCTCACCTATCATTTCTCATATCTCTGGTGCCCCATCAGCGTACACAGATAGCGCAGGCGGGATTACCATTTAATTCTCGCTCATTAAGAAAAAAGCAAAAACGCAAGTGGAACAGAAGATTTTTTCCCAAGAGACTACAACATGAGGTTCTTCAAAAAGCGGGTAAATAGGTTTCTTCAGGGGTATTACGCGCGCGTTGCGCGTAATACCCCTGGTATCGCAGATGTTCATAGGCTACGGGAATCGCTTAGCATCAGGTGAGTCGTATGCTTGTTTGCCACCACAATGGTATAAAAAGAAGTACCTAAGCAGACGAGGTTTGTAAGCCTTCCGAACAAATCGTTACCTTGAATATGCCGAGCTGCGTCTCGTACTCCTTGCGGAGGTCGACGTTGATATTGGTGCTGGTCTGCGCACGTTGCAGCACCAGCCCGTATTTGTCCTTCTCCGCCTTAAACCGCGCCTCCATAGCTTGCAGCCGATCCTATTTGTCACATAATCCATAAGATCAAATAATCCTAAGTTTTTTCCATATAACATATTTAGTACAAGCCATTTCCCGCGGCTTTGCCCGTATAAAATATCCTATATGTGTGATCCCGGCATAGAATAGGCCACCCCCTTCCTTTCGAGTGGGTGTCGTAAGAGGTGACTAAGAAAGAGCGAGGGATGTGCAGCGGCAGCAGGCTTTGGAAATATCTTAAAATATCTCCAAAGCCTGACTACGGTTGCCAAACTGCCTGCCAAGCTTGACAACTAAAACCCACCAAGAGTGAAGCTTATGTTCAGCAGTGAGCAGTTAAAGACTGATATGATGATGACGATGATGATTGACATCAGTCAATTTTATTATTATCTTGTACATAATAATTTCAAAATAGTAACTTTTAAGTTCCTTGCGAGTTCTTCTCAGCAGATAACAATCTCCCGAACACAACAGTACAATCATAAAAAAACTTATAAAGATTATTTCTACTCTATTCTATTCTCACCGTTCTTATTTTAGAACAAATAAAACAAACCAACGAATGATGAGAGTTCCCGTAAATATAAAATATTTCGCGAAATCACGTGTCAAAATATCGTAACCGTTCAAAGAGAGCTTAGTGATCTTGAAGTGTGAATACGACACGCAAAATTGACGAAGACAGCACAACAAAAAAATATATGCGCATCGAAGGACTGCTCCTTGGATAAATTGCATAAAGAACGCTCGAATTCCCCAAAAAAGTCAGCACTTTTTCAAATCCGCATCTAAAATTGTCACCTCCAATCCATCTCCCGTAGAGAAATTTATTCAGTTTTGTGAATGCTATTTATTAGCTAGATATTTTTTTATGCTACTTAGAATGGCAATTATTTACTCTTTGATGATTATTTACTCTTCCCGCTTTGCTCTTTCGACTTTAACACATGCCATCCCATATTCCACATCGCAAATATTGATAATTTGTAATTAAAAAAAAACTCGTTCCATACCTCCATAGCCTTGACTTCGGAGTTTCTGATCTCGAGCAGGTCCTTGGTGATCAGATTGATGTCCTTCAGCGACTGCACCTGGGTGGTGAGGGCTTCGATCTGCAGCTCCTGATTCTTCACCATCTTCGTCTTGTCGAATATCATGCCGCGAGCTTTGCTCAGCAGCTGGGAATTACAAGTGTATTTTTAAAAAATTAACGTACTCCAAATCGCTGATATAATTTACTTCCGCTCTCAACATCTAAACGTTAAAATTTATCGACCTATCTATATTTTTGGTTGTCTATCTTTCTACAATTTTAAATCCAAACACATTAAAATAAATTTGAAAACCTGTCTACTTAATGGTCAAGGGATGGGAGGAACTTTTTATCATCAAAGCCTAACTACAGTTGCCAACCTGCCTGCCTCATTTCATAGACTGTGGATAGTAGTTGGTAACAAAGCACATTACGAGTATCAAAATCTCCCAGCTGCTTCAACGCTTTAAACCAGAAACCATGCATGCCCCATCTAACATGAAAATGGTGACACTAACATGCATCCATCAAGAAATAACTTTTTGAAAGAATTTAATTGATAAATGAATAAGTAATTATTATAATTAATACTATAAATAAATAATAAATACTAGCTTTTACCCGCGACTTCATCCGCGCCGTTCTTCGTATCCCTATTGGATATGTTTGCTGACGGGGACAAAAAATAGCTTATATCCTTCTTTATCCTCTATAGTATGTAAAACTAAAAATCATAGCAATTAAATAAGCTGTTAAAGCGCTACAAAGTAACAAACAAACTCACTTTCATGTTTAGTAATATCAGTAAGGATTCTAAACTCAATAGTTACCTCGAATTCCATCACCAGAAGCAATCAAGAAGAACAAGGTGCTGTCACACGAACAACCATCCAAAATTCATACGAGTGAAACTAAATTTAAATTTATATAGATTGTTAATATACCAAACAACTACCGAACACATTTTTAAATAATGTTTATAAAGCAATTTATTTAGTTTTATGGTCGCCCCCATGGTAATCTTCGGCTGATCATAAAAACTTGCCACAATTGTCTGAGGGCGTAATTTCTAACTTTTCAAGGCACTAATTTATCTATTTTGTTAGCTTTTATTATCTTAGTTGTGAACTCCATGGAAGCCCTATCAATATTCCGAAAACTTCGCAACTCGTAAGGGACCGTGTTGTAAAGGCTTCATTTTATTACCTTAGTAATTTTCTGATTCCCGTGTAACTTCTGACATTTGGAATATGAAGAACTTTCGGTACAATTCCAAAACTGTATTCCTTTATTTATTTATAGGATTACCAACATAAAATACAGCTAAACATTTCAATACAATACACTGGTAGATTAGATCTAACTGTTCTTACATTTATAGGCAACCACAGCATGCCTTGTGTTTGATAAACATTAAAATATAATTAAATTATTAAATGTCATTAAATAAGTAATCAATACAAATAATAATATAATATAAATAATAGAAATTGTAATGTAATTATTTCAACATTTTAATTTAGCCATGAACACAGAGTGACTATCGTTATGAATATCAAGTTCAGGCTTGGTTTTTACAATATCGTTATACATAGTCTTTAGTCAAATAGGTACATTTTTATGCTTAAATAAGAGAAGACTGACTACAAATCTAATGGGAAGTAGGAACCATCGCCTATAGACATGAATAATGTTGCAATTCCTGAGGACTAAGGTATGTTATAAAAACTAATACGTATAGGACATAATTGAATCTATGACAAGATCGAACTTGTGGCATAATATGAGGAAGATCTACGTTCAGCACTGAACAATAGATGAGTTGTGATGATGCTGATGACGATGATAAAGATAGGACCTTATAATATTCTCTGCCAATCAGAGAGTATTATTAACGGTTCAGTTTTAGTTAAGTAATATTGAAAGTTTTCTTATTGCAGGAAGTCAGTTGATGCAGATGACTGGAGATTATTCCTAGTAGCAGTCTATAGAAGAGCCTATGTGTAGCAATGGACAGTTAAATACTGAGATGATAATGATGATTCCTTTAAAATTACAATAAAGCCAATAGTCTATCTGATCAAAATTATTAACAATTCCCTGCAGATAATAAACGTCATAGATAAACAATACATTGGATGATGGCAAATCCCTATAGTTTTGCCGTGTGATTCTGGCATAAAATGGGGCATACCCTCTTTTGTCAGAAGTTAGACGGTTTGAGTGTCGTAAAAGGCAACTAAGAGAAGCTAATGTTCGAAAGATGGGCAGCAGCGTACCTCTTAAAACGTCAACAAAGCCTAACTACGAATGCCAACCAGCCTGCCAAGCATGGCAACTACAAAATACCCTTATGGGAGAAGCCTATGTCCAGCATATGGTTGATTTATTAATAAAAATCTCCTATTAAGATAAACTCTTTAAAAATCTTTGATCCTTACCTCTTCGTGTTGCTGCTTGATGTTTTCTATCATCTCATGATTCTTCCCACTGGGCTTCGACAGTGCTGCCTGCAGTTCCGTCTCCAGGTTCCTAACCCTTGCCTTTAGAAGGTCGATTTCTTCTTCACGGACCTAAAGTATTCCCATTTAATTGATTTATTGAAATTTCTGCAATATTTTTATTTCATATATTATAATGAAATGATAACATTATCTGCACACTCGTCATACGCTGACGGGATACCAGTAAATAATAAGTGATGATGAAAGCAAGTCAGTTGTCCAATCGTGACTTGAATTCATCAAAAAATATTCACGATTGTAAAAGGAACTACGTGGAGCTCAACCTAATAGAGTGAGGCTACCAATCCCTATTTTTAATAACACCTTCCCTCCAAACTTTCTCGTAATACTATTTATGGTTTTAAGAGATGGACTTTATTTAGTAGTTAATTTTAACGCAGTACTATTGGGAATATGGAGTTTAGGACTATATCTTATACTTAGGGACTATAATGCACTTTACTGGTATTAGCGAAAAAAGATTAAAAAAAATAATGCACAAACCTTTAATTCAAGTTTCAGGCCGTCTTCGCTCCTTTGATTCTTTACTTTTTCCAACTCGTCTATCTTTTTCAAAAGTTCCAATTCTCTCTGTTGCCAGTTCTGTAGATGAAGACAGATTATCAGTAAGCGGCTAAGTATATTTAATAAGCTTATTTAAGTCTCGACTATGTTCTTTTTATAAATGATAATGGAATGGCAACCCCGCCTGTGCTAACGGTATATGCTGGCGGGGCAGTTACAGTTACAGTTTAGTTAACCCATCGTGATGAATACACATGGAATTCGGCACGATGGTTTCCAGATGGAAGGAATGGAGGTGGACCAGACAGGGACTTGCTAGCAATGGGACTGCTAGTCCGTATTATTAACAATCCCTTCACCCCCCCCCCCCCCTTTGCATAAATGCAGACCTACTCTGGAATCCAATATCGATATCAAACTAAACTAATTCCAATGATAATTTTATACTATACTCATAAAACAACAATTAAGAATTATATAAAATTGGGATCTTATTGCAAAATATTGTATTGGCAATTTACACTAGTATACATCTATTAGAATAATATGGAACCATTATGTCGTTAGTGTTACAATACGAGAGTGCAAAACGTCTCAATTCCAATAACAATCTATTAAAATTTATTTAAATAGGGTTACCCATTGATTGGGCCAATGTAAAAAAAAAGAATTTGCTGAATTGTCTTGGGTCTCGATGTACTGAGTTATACCTCTAGATGTTCTTGGTTCCTCATAACACAGGTTCCTCATATCCTAGTTTGGGAAGCCAGCGATCGGTGCGATATTAGGGCACTTTTACTGTCATAATTATAATTACGTCCCACTTTTAAAACACGTCTCCCCTCAGCATGTAAAGGTCGATATTTGACAACTCCTAATCTTTTCCACCTACCATAACACAGCATAGGACTTTATTTTGAGTTTTCTTTTTCTCTTAGACTCGTGTTTATTATTTTGTTCCTCGCGTTGTCTTATATGAATTCTTGAGAAATAATAAATAAATTTAAGTTTCGAATCACAAGAAAATGGGTCTACTACAGGATTTACTCCTGATTTTTTATTAAAAAAGATTAAACAAAATTGGCAAAGGTATTGTATACATAAAAAAATACGTTAGCAGGGTACCAATGAGGAAAGATAGATAAGGGTAAAGACAGGTCAGTCGATCAATAGTGACAATTACAAAGGAAAGTAGCCGAGGAGACTATTTTCACTCCTCTGTTCTCGGTGAAAAAGTAGGTACTTCACGAACACATTTATTTTAGTCTTAGAATGGCAAACAATCTGACGGCCCACCCGATGAATAGTGATAACCGTCGCCTATAGAGGTCAACAGCATCATGGACACCACATATCCCTTTCAGTCCCAAGATTTTTTTTCTTTAAGATTAAATATATTTTCGTGTTTTGGAGCCAAGCCATCTTGCCGGCACGCACGAGACTACTACACCACCTAACCGCTAAAATGATTTCTTATTGGCTGGTTTAGAATCTCACTATCATGTTATTTCAGCTTCGCGCGTAAAAATGAATTGCGCGCGTTTTTAGAATTTTTTAAAGTTACAATTCACGCCCGTATCGTTCAGGTCTATAAGGGATAATATAATACCGATCATATGTTACCATTCCTGAAGACTATAGTAATGCCTCCGTACTTTGTAATTTCCCTGCCATGTCTCATAAAATATTTTAATTGCCAAAATAAAAACAAGCAATATGTTAAAGTATTAAACAAAACATACTCGTCTTTCCAACGCGGTAGGACATATTTTACATTAAACAAAAAATAACATCACACAGAATCCCTGTGGAACAGCGAAAATTTCGCAGATCATTAACCGGAATGATGTCGGGAATGACTGCTAAAGACATCGTTATCATGCTCCAGCGGTCGCGCCGCGCACTCCCTATGGAGTCGTAATAACACGCCACAAGGAGTTGGTTACCTAAACGTTCGTATCACATCGAGATTTATATTTTGGAGTCTGCAGGCCTCTAGTGGCCTGTAAGAACTAATTGTAATAAACCTTTGCCCCAACTAGACTAAAAGTACTTTTTTTCTGGGTGATAATGGAATGATAACCCCGCTTGCGCTATCGGTATATGCTGGCGGGGCACCAGTGAGGGATATGTGATGATGCAAGCAGGTCAGTTAGCTCATCGTGACTAATTCCGCTAGAATTAATCACTATGATTTCCAGGGGGAACCGCGTGGAGGTCAATCTGATAAGGTGTATTGCTGGCAATAGGTCAGTTAGACCCCATTACTAACAATCCCTTTCCCCTCGACTAGTAGTAGTAGGAGACTTTGAACAAAAGTCGTTTGCTTGGGCACCTTTGTCTCATTCGTGTTTCTACCGTAAAGCAGTTGTGTTTGCATGGCTGTGTTTCGGTTTAAAGGGTGGGATATTGCGTGAATTTACAGGGTACAGAAGAATAAGATCAGAGGACTCAGGAATGGCGATGCATGAGAGGTATCATGGATGAAACAGTATACTCTGTTATGTCCATGGTACTGCTCATGTCTATAGGCGACGGTTACCACTTTCCATCAGGTGAGCCGTCAGCTTGTTTGCCATTCTAAGTTGTATAAAAAAAAACAGTGTCTCCTTTATCTATCCAATGTGTTGAGTTATTCCTCGGTCTTCCTCTTCCTCTTTTGCCATCTATTTTTCCTTCTACTATGGTTTTTAAAAATCATCAAGTCGTATAAGGTAACCTAGCATTTTGCCTCTTCTACTCTCTATTTTTTTTTTAATATTCTTATCTCATTCACCCTTCTCAAGACTTCCTCATTCGTGACTTTTTCTATCCAGCTTATCCTTTCCATTCTCCTCCATGTCCACATTAAGCCTACCGATTGATAGGCGTAATGTGATATATATATCTAATATATAAAATTCTCGTGTCGCGGTGTTTGTTACCAAACTCCTCCGAAACGGCTTTACCGATTTTTATAAAATTTTGTGTGCATATTGGGTAGGTTTGAGAATCGGCCAACATCTATTTTTCATACCCCTCAATGATAAAGATGACCCACTCCTAAATATTTTTTTTGACAATTTGTTTTTATTTTATTGTGATTTAACGTTGAAAAATACATACAACTTCAAATTTTCACCCTTTCACGCTTAAACCCTGTTTTTTTAATTACTATATATATATATATATATATATATATATATATATATATATATATATATATATACAACATGAAATTTAACTGGTTGATTATCCGCAGCGAAAAGATTTGGTCTCAGTAGTACTATCGATTCCAAAAGTAAAATTTTAAAAGTAACATGTTTTTTTTTCGTATAATCAAAAAAATAATTGTCCAACTCGAAAGCGTGAGAAACAATTAGTAACTCATTAGACGTAACGTATTACTACACGCGTATTTCATTCATAAACACAAAGTACCGATGATGTGTCGTGTGAAATCAAATTGATAAAGCATTCGATAAAGATTTCGAGTTTCATTTTTCAAAATTATAAATCTGTTATTATTTGACTTTTAGGAAAAAAGGGTTTACGAATCGATTGTACCATCGAGATCAAATCTTTTCGCTGCGGATAATCAACCAGTGAAATTTCACGTTGTATATATATGTTACAATCTTGAAGTTTAAACTCTAATTACATTATTATGTATGTAGATATGTCTTTTTATTATTATTTCTTTTTATTCTAAGAGAGGAAAATTAACTGAAATTTTGTTCATTTTATCATATACCTATAATACGATTATGTATCCGCTTAGTACACCATCCGCCATACGCTACATTAAACACAGTATTCGTGTTATATCACGCGAAAAGGATCCGTACGTGTCTAATATTGTATATTGTACATTCAAAAATATCATTCACTCAAATAATCAGTACAAGAATAAGTATAATAAAATATAGAAGCAAATAAAAAATAATATTAAAAAAAAATACGAACGCTCAAGTTATGGAATAAACTCGAGGTTTTTCCAAAAGACTACAGCATGGAGTTCTTCAGAAGAGAATAAAAGGTTTCTTCAGGGTCGGCAACGCGCGCGTAATACCTCTGGTATTGCAGGCGTTCATAGGATAAGGTAACCGCTTACCATCAGGCGGGCCGTATGCTTGTTTGCCATTTGAGTGGTATAAAAATACGATGTGAAAATCTCAGAAGCATAAAATACATATATATTTGTCCAGTTATTTCTCTTCTCTTTTCATGCTTACTACTTATTTATTAAAATACTAGCTTTTACCCGCGAATTCGTCCACGTGACAGGAATATGTTTTCTAATAGGTTTAAAATGTATCTCGCTCTCTCATATAGTACATGTATACCAAATTTCATTAGTTAAGCCGTTAAGACGTTATAAGGTAACAAACAAACTCACTTTCACATTTATAATATTTATAAGGATATTAAGTATTGCTAGTTTTTTACGATACTTTGTCTGACCGAGATTCAATCCAATTTATTTGTTGCCTTTTTTTTTTATACTACTCAGAATGGCAAACAAGCTGACGGCCCACCTGATGAAAAGTGGTAACCGTCGCCTATAGACATGAGCAGTACCATGGACATAACAGAGTATACTGTTTCGCCCATGATATTCGCCATGCGTTGCCATTCCTGAGGACTCAGGTGTTATTCCTCCGTACCCGGTAAATTCACGCCATATCCCACCCTTCAAACCGAAACACAGCCATGCAAACACAACTGCTTTACGGTTGAAACACGAATGGGACAGAGGTACCCAAGCAATCGACTTTTGTACAAAGTCTCCCTCTGGTGAAAACTACAACTTTGCATTCTACAATATTATTATGAAAGATGTTAAAAATTGATGTAGTACATTGAAGACCCTGTCGGGCACAGCAATTAGAAACGAGGAGGGCGTCGATCTTTAAATTTTCATAAAGATTTCAGTAATTAAATAATTCAATTTTAATTTCATTGATGTAATTAAATTATAATTAAATTCCAAATTAAGTTAATGATTTTAACATTTTTTTTTTATTTACATATGTTTTATTTTAATTGAATACAATTTAATGTAATTGTTTATATTTTTATATCTTTTTATTAGTATCGTTATCAATTTT
This sequence comes from Galleria mellonella, assembly GCF_026898425.1. NCBI lineage: Eukaryota > Metazoa > Arthropoda > Insecta > Lepidoptera > Pyralidae > Galleria > Galleria mellonella. The sequence continues at coordinate 4,788,519 of NW_026442100.1, read as the reverse complement.
AGTATTTTTAACTAAACCAGTAATATCTATATATTACGCGTTATTTTTTTATTACAAATTTTTATTATTTAAATATTCATCTATATCGTAATAACATTTTTTAGTTAATAATTGTTTTTATTAGATATATTTTTATTAGATAGATCAGCGAGATCAAAAACAGCCAATGTCCAAGAAAAGATCATATTCCTTTTTAAAAAAGCCGGCAGCACACCTGCAATGCCTCTGGTGTTGTGGGTGATCATGGGCGGCGGTAGTCACTTACCATCAGGTGAGCTGCATGCTCGTTAAAATGCATGGCCTACAAAGCAAGTAACCATAATAAATAACTAAACCGTAAATTATAAAAAGAAAATTTCAACAGAATTTGATATTCATACTTACAATATCTTTGGGAGGCACATTTTGTTCTACTTTCGCCTCATTGGCAGGCTCTTGAGCTGGTTTAGCTTCTTCTTTATTCGTCTCTTCAACTGCTGGTGTTGGAGGAAGCTCTTCATTTTTTATTTGTTCCGACACTAAAGCTTCCGGTTTCACAGGCTCCGGTTGAGGTGCCTCAGTTTTTGTTCCTTCTACGACTTGTTCTACTTTCTTCACTTCGCTCTGCTCCTCTGCGACAGGCTGATCAGGCTGTAAAAATGTTTATATTAGCATATGAAATGCTAATTTATTATTCTATCTACCATTACCTATCCACTGCTGAACAAAGACCTCCCCCATAAGACGGGCTTTGCTAGTAGTTACCACGCCTGGCAGGCGGGTTACCAATTGCATTTCGACTTTAAGTTTAGAATGTAACTAGAAGGAAAGGAATTAAAACTTGATTAAGACGGTTCATACTGAAACCAACTGAAGTATGTCGACTACTTTGCATTGTCCATTAAAAAAGTGCTGTGATAGTGGACTAAAACAATAATTGAATAGAATAAGTTTATCAAAAGTTTTACAGCTATTCTTTACTTCTAGTCTTTGCTATAAAATTCAAAATTTCAGTAACAGCTTTATGAAATTTTCTATTATTAATACTTTTTTTTTTTAAATAACCAATTAAAGAAGAAAATTCTAACGTTGCCACACTACGGTAGGTTTCGGTGTGAACGCTCTTAAATCCATTGCCATAAATTAAACACTTCGATGATTTCCGTTGGGACCGAATATATTTCGTTGATTTTAAAAATTCTAACACGCAGGCTAGGTACTTAGGTACACCATGACAGAAAAATTGTCATGTAACTATTTTATTTACATTTACTATTATTGTAATTTAAGTTAATCCGCTTATTTTATTGTGAGACTAGAAAATTTCTAATCATCTTTTTATTAATTTACTCTAACAGCGGTTTGTACAATTGAACGAGCTATCGAAAATGACCTACCTAAAACAAAGTGGTATATGACAAACAATAACCAGGGCATAATCTACCAGAAATGGGGGGAAAGGGATTGTTAGTAATGGAGTTTGATAGCCTCATTGCTGGCAATATGCCCTGTTAGGTCGACCTCCACGCGGTTCCCCCTGGAAACCATCGTGAACAATTCTTGTTGAATTCGTCACGATGGGCTAACTGACCTACTTCATCCTCACGTATCATCCTTCATTGGTGCCCCGCCGGTATATACCAATAGCGCGGGTGGTGTCACCATTTCATTATCACCCATTAAAAGAAAAAAAATCTACCAGAAATTTAGTATTTTATTCAGATCATAAGAATATTAATATCCTATTAATATTATAGCTAAATGTGAAAGTAAATAAAAATATTTCATCGTCATCGTCATATCAGCTTTTACTGTCCACTGCTGACCAAACCTCCCCTAGGGGGTTTTACCAGTAGTTGCCACACTTAGCAGGCGGATTGACAACCGCAATTAGACTTTATTAATGTTTTAAGAGGGACGCTGCTGCTCATCCCTCGCCATCTCTTAGTCGCCTCTTACGACACCCACAGGAAAGGAAGAGGTGGCCTATTCTATGGCGGGACCACACAGGAAAAATAATATAAAGATGTTTATATATTTATTATTATTATAATAATTTAGGTATACCTGTTTAGCCTCGCCGCTAACAATTGGTACGGCTTCTCCGGTGCCCGAGACCTGCGGTTGTGCTAAATCCGCCTATAAAAACAAACCCCATACCATGAATTCCACATATATTTGGATGTTTACATTTACCTATGTCAAGAATATTTAATACCAGAAGGAGACTTTGTACAAAAGTCGTTTGCTTGGGCACCTCTGTCTCATTAGTGTTTCTACCGTGAACCAGCATGACTATATTTCGGTTTGAAGGGTGAGATATGGCAGTGAATTCACAGGTTACAGAAGAATAACACCTGAGTCCTCAGGAATGGCAACGCATGGGTGAAACAGCATACTCTGTTATGTCCATGGTACTGCTCGTGTCTATAGGCGACGGCTACCACTTTCAATCAGATGGGCCGTCAGCTTATTCACCATTTTAAGTTGCATAAAAAAAAATTATAGAATCAAACGTAATAATATCTACCTTCTTAGCCTCACCACTAACAACTGGGGCTCCTTCCCCACCACCCGAGACCTGGGGCTGTGCTGAATCCGCCTAGAAAAATAAGAAAAAGTAACATAAATTATGCAATTGTTTTATTTTTTCTTTTTTTTTAATTTTATATATATATATATATTGTGTGTAAATTTCGTTGTTATAATTTCTTAATATTTTTTTTAACCCCTGTGTGGGTGTAGTCGCATATTTCTGTAGAAAAAAGTTTCTTTCTTTTAATAATAATGTATTTATCACCCAGATTATTTATATTTAACCAAATTATTTAATTAAAGAGTTAAATCTAATGATACCTACCTGCTTAGCATCGCCGCTAACAACCGGTGTACCTTCCCCACCGCCTGAAACCTGAGGTTGTGCCGAGTCCGCCTGGAAAACGAGAACATTATAAATTCTAATAAACATGCTGTGCCTAATACTCGTCTCCGGGGGGAAGGGATTGTTAGTAATGGGAAGGTTAGTCCTTAACGGGTCGACCTCTACGCGGTTTCCCCTTGAAAACTATCGTGACGTATTTATCGTTGAATTAGTCACGATGGGCTAACTGACCAGCCTTTTCATCCTCACCAATCATCCCTCACTGATGCCCCGCCAGTGTATACCAATAACGCAGGTGGGTTTACCATTTCATTATCATCCATTAGAAAAAATACTCGTCTCCTATCAGATTGTGGTTCCACCTGGAAACTACCGTGGTTAATCCCCCGCCAGTAACATGGCAAGCTTCAAATTTTTTTGTATTTTATTTCTTTGTTAAAACATCAAGGCTAACCCCCCTTATATATAAAAAAATCAAACCTATCATAAACTTATTTTAGCTATTGAACTATTTATTTATGGGATTACCAACATAAGATACAGCTAAACATTTTAATACAATACACTGGTAGATTAGAGAGATCTAACTGTTCTTACGTTTATATGTTAGGCAACCACAGCATGCCTTGTGATTAAAATAGAATTAAATTATTAAATGAGTAAAGATATTAACAATATGAATAATAATATAATATAAATAATGGAAAATGTATTTAAATTATTATAAATTATAAATAAATATAATGTAATGGGGAGGTATATCAACATTTTAATTTAGTCATGAATACAGAGTGACTATCGTTGTGAATATCAAGTATTTTGTCTCTTTTGCCTCTAAATTCTCAGTTTGAATAAAAGTGACAAAACAGTGTTGATAATAGATACTCGTAATTAAAATAGGTTTGCAAATGGTTTTAGTTTTAACGAATAAAAGGGTATGGTTTATTTAAATATTTATATAAATATAGTTTCATTAGGTATAATAATAAAATATAAATATGTGAAAATTATGTCACATATTTTTCACCACATCTGCCCTTCATACGCTATCTGATTTTACCTAACGGTTAGCTGGGGGGAAAGGATTGTTAGCAATGGAGTTTGACAGCCCCATTGCTAGCAATATACCTTATTAGGTCGACCTCCACGTGGTTCCCCCTGGAAACCGTCGTGAACAATTCTTGTTGAATTCGTCACGATGGGCTAACTGACCTACTTCATCCTCACCTATCGTCCTTCACTGGTGCCCCGCCGGTGTATACCGATAGCGCGGGTGGGGTTACCATTCCATTATCATCCATTTAAAAAAAATACGGTTAGCTAGTAGAGAATGCCATGTGGCATAAAGCTGGTCACTTGTACAAAGTTTTATTGTGCAATATAGAATAAATAAAAATAAATAAATAATAAAATTTAGGAAATTGATATATATGCATACAAATACTAGTAAAAACATTCAAGTGGGTACTTTAATAAACAGAACGTTAACATTTTTCATGTCAAATATTCTTATGAATCGGGCATTAGAGGGAATTCGTCCTGTTCGTGATACAAATACACAATTATTCCGTCCTCGTTCCCGGTCGCCCTTGCGGGTCGCTTACACAGTACAACAATATTGTACATTCCATTCAGACACGGCCAAGTAACATGGAAATTCAACAAACGGGTGACGAGAACAAGAATTGTCAAGTGCAACTGGTAAGTTGATCTTGTTTATCGAGGTTTCCGTGCAAAAAAATCTTTATTAACTATAATCACGCACTTTTATTAGGCGTAGTAATTATTGGTATATTTAAGTCATTATTATGTAAAGTGTATGAAAAGATTGATGAATGTGGAAGAAGCGAAAGAGGTTTGTTTGAATCGAAGCATTTGGCGTTCCATTGTTTCTGCCTACCGTAATGGGAGACAGACGTGACAGATATGTATGTATGTATGTATTATGTAAAAATATTATTAACTGGCTGACCCGGCGAACTTCGTTCCGCCTAACAGTCGATTCTTTAATGTGGTGGCATGCGTGTGAGTTGCGCGCGGCACTGGACAATACTTTTTTTTTATGGGTGATAATGGAATGGTAACCCCGCCTGCGCTAACGGGACACGCTGGCGGAGCACCAGTGAAGGGTGATTGATGAGAATGAAAACAGGCCAGTTAGCCCATCATGATGAATTCATCAGGAATTAACCATGATAGTTTCCAGGGGGAACCGCGAGGAGGTCGACCTGGTTGGGTATATTGCTAACAATGGGATTCTTAGTCTCCATTACTAACAATCCCATTCCCCCCAAACTGGACAGTACTTAGACATTACAACATTATTTTATTTTTCTAAAATAAAAATAAAAAATCTAAAATAAACGTTGCCTAAGTTACTCCTTATTACATCAGCTACCTGCCAATAAAAGTCCCGTCAAAATCTGTCTAGCCATTTCAGAGATTAGTAAGAACAAACAGACAGACAAAAATTGTAAGAAATATTATTTTGGTGTATGTACCGTATATATATTCATATACATGTAGTAAAAAATAGTTATTTCAATATTACAAACAGACACTCCAATTTTATTTATATGTATAGATTTTATTCACTATGATATCATATGTGACAAATCACAATAGTAATTAATAGTAGTAAGCCTTCCCCATGAGGGGAGATTTGCCAGTAGTTGCCACACTTGGCAGGCGGGTTGGCAACCGCAGTCAGGCTTTTACAGATGTTTTAAAACGGACCCTGCTGCCCATTCCTCGCCTTCCCTTACTCGTCTCTTACGACACCCACGGGAAAGAAAGGGGTAGCCTATTCTATGCCGGAGCACACACGGCGTCTTAGTATAATCACAGATAATACAATACTTGGTATAATGTAGATTTTTAATAAAGCATTTCAGAAATAAATTAATATATATTTATAATATTGATCTAAGTATTTTTCCGTATCCAAGAAATAAGAAGACTTCCGAGTTCATAAATGGAGTTATCTGAAGATAAACAAACTTGGCTTCCTTCTCATTAAGTTCTATTGAAATGGAGTAAATAGTTCAGTCGCGCGCGTCACGTGCAGCTACGCCGCCTTTACAATCGGAAGCCATACTTGATATTTTTAAACAAAGGAACTACAGAAATGCAAATCATTTTACATGACGAAACTGTAGTCTTACGTTATATTTATAATTTCTATTTTTGGTGAATGTGCGTGCTATTTGTGTGAGTGGAGGGGGGGGGTCCGAGGTGTGTACGAAGTTTGGGGGGAATTATTTGGGGGATCATAAATTTCCTAATTAATATGAAAGAAGTCAAAATAAGCTATATTTTTGTTTTAGGATTTCAATTTGGTTGTAGTTTTTTTTTTTTTATATTGTTGCCTCTTAACTCTTAAACCGATTTGGAAAATCTTTTTTTTTTTTTTATTTGAAATATAATGTACTTTCAGATTGGTTTCATAGAAACTTTATCAAATTCGGTTTGATAATTTAGTTTTTAAATCAAGATAAGTGATCTCGCCAATACTGTAAAACAATAATGTAGATTTTTTTATGGAAAACAATTTTGAGTTATAACCTAATAAATTTCATTAATAAGAAATAACAATGTATATTAAAGAAACATATTTGTCTTAAAAGACTCGGAATTGATATAACTACGCCAATTGGGTATGAACTACTTTAGGTTTAGACATATCAATAATAAACAGAAATCCAAGTTTCAAATTTTAGAATCAATAAACAAAGTAAACGGAATCAAACAGCTAACAAAATTAAATACCTATCTACCTACTTGCAAATAACACCGAAATTACACATTCAGAGTTTGTTTATGGCGCATGACGTGACGATGCATAAATTTTATTGGTCAAATGAACTACATCTAATGAAATTCATGTATTCCAATGGGCAAGCTTCAGCTGTTTTGTCCCAATGCGAAACGCCACTGTGTTATAACAAAGTTATAAAGCAAACAAAATTAATTTCTACTTTAATCTGTAATATTAAGCGAACATCACTTTCCCGCCGTTTTGATTTTTTTTTTAAACACACTTTGTTACACGCATAGACAAAGTAAGTATAACGTAATTTTTGTATTAACAAACTAGCAATGCAATAAAAAAAAAACGAGGCAAGAATATAATTACACTAGTGTTGAATATTCACCAAAGTCTAACTGCGGTGTCTGCGATAACAATCACCCCCCCCCCCCCCCCATCACCCATTAAGCAGGGCTATGTTCAACAGTGGACAATTAGTCATAGGATAGTTAGTCTTATATGATGATGATGAAATAGGAATTAATTATGATAAATAACTTCATGTACATAAATATTTCAGAAATTACACTTATGGCGTATTACTGGCCAACATAATACGCCTTTTATATTACTGACCATCATCTTTTATATTTTTATATTGATTTTCTATTGTCTTATGTTTTAATAGTCTTCTGTTATGATAGCCTTTATGTTTTCCTACCGATGAAGACGAGTTAAAGACAACTTCAATATTAAGCATTTTATTTATCAACCCATTTCTCTTAACACTTTCTTTATAGGTGCTTAACAAATTCTATAAATTACGTCTACTGATTACGTCTAAATACTATAGATAGTGAATATTATATATAGAATCATTTGTCATAAAAAAAACTAGCAGTTCTTGGTACTAAATTAAAAATATAAAATAAAATGTTTCTATCACGTTATACTATCATATTACATGTTTTCATACCTTACCTGATCCAAGCGACAGCGAATTTGCTCGCTGGCAAATCGCTAGCGACTTCCAAATCATCTTATGGACTTGAACATTAGTAAAAATTATGGCCATCGACAACTCACTGGCGACTTTAAAATCGGCCTATAGACATGAACATTAACAGCAAATTCAAATAGCTAGCAATCAAAATCACTGCTGCGTAAACCCGGCATATATAATTCGTAATTAGGGGACTGTAAGTATCCATTATTCTTCAGTTACATTAGAATTACAACGTATTTCTTGTAGTTAGTCTAATTAGATACATATTTATTAAAAATTACGGACAACTTCTCTAATTAAATGTATGTATTTAGTTGTCTAACCCAATAAGATTTTGTCCTAATATTGTATATAATACATTTTTACCCAAATTCCTTTATCAAAACCTATTATTCTCGTCGTAATAGATTTCATAATGAAATTTTCATCGCCGTTTATATCAGAAAATCTAAAACTACAGCATTTATTTCCTTAATTCTCCATTTATTTTCAATAATTCACACACGTGGAATGTTATCAACAATGACACAACACAAACTAGATTTTTTTTTTTTAATAAAATTAGAACAATAGGAAAAAAGAAACACTTACCATATTCAAACTCCTTAGTATTTAAAGATATTAAATTCACAAGAAAAAAAAATTAGATTGTATCAATAATAAAGGGATGTATTAATAATAAATTACAAATTAATAAACATTCAAATAGCAAGCATCCAGGAACACTACTGAAACGTTGTTTGAAACTTGATGATCTATTTCTGGAGTGCACACGTTTTTAAAAATAGATTTGGGAGCGCGTAAATGAATCGACTTTCCCGCTGAATTTTCAATCTCACTGACATTATAATTATGTGAAAGTTTATAAGAGTGTTTGTTAATCAATCACTCTTAACGGCTAACTGGATTTGATGAATGAAATGTAATACACAGATGGGCTATTATTCTAAATATATACTAATAATATCATAATATTATCATATCAACCTTTAACTGTCCACTGCTAAACAAGCCTCCTCCTTGGGGAATTGGTAACCGCAGTTAGGCTTTAGAGACATTTTAAGAGGAACGCTGCTGCCCATCAATCGCTATTAATAAAGAATAATTTAGTTGAGCTATTTATTGTTTTAAAAAATTCTATCCTGATCACTAGTCTAGTATATATATATATATATATATATATATATATAAAAACCAATGTCCTATATCCTGTGGCTTTGCCCGCAATCATTACTATAGACAGTATCGTTATCATATCAGCTGTTAACTGTCCACTGCTTAAGTTCCCTTGCGACACCTATGGAAAAGGAAGATGTGGTCTATTCTATATCGGGCCACACGGCAAATAGGAAGTGTACTATGTATTAAATAATATATAATATACATATATAAAACATTTTTTTCGTAAACACTTACTATTTACTGTCTCTATATATATAGAAAATTACCAGATCCATACAAAAATGTAAGGGAAAGAAAGAGACTGTTAATAATAAGGTCTAACAACTCCATTACTTACATACCTACTACCAGGTTTTCTCTGGAAACCGTTGATGGTAATTCTAATGGAATTCATTCGATGCGATGAGCTAACTGCCCTGTTTTCATCCTCACCTATCTCTCACTGGTACCCCGCCAATGTATACCGATAGAACAAGTAGGGTTTCTTTTCTCTTTTTACTAATCAAAAAAGTTTATAATTTTTTTTTTTTTTTGTATATTTGATACTCAATCATGCATAAACAACTAACTAGATTTTAATTAAATTTGTTACACGGATAAGTTATATCGTAACTTAATACATATGATACTATATGTGCTGATCCACATTGAAAACAACTAGTATTTAATAGTTTTTTTAAATACGTAAGCACATTAATCTCTGTGTAGTATCAGAGTAAATATATTATAAATTAATAACCTTATACCTGCCAATTATGCTAAATTTTGCTTGAATGATTATATTTCGATTAGCATTTAATGGGATACCCTTGTCTTAATCATTAAGAAAAGGACTGTTAGCGTCACAGTATATCTAATAACGTCCACGTCTCATCGTGTCTTTATATAACTTATATTTTTTTTTTATAATTTAATATTTTTCTAACAATTAAAAAATAATTAGAAGCAAGGAAAAAAATTAATCTATTTGAAGACTCAACTGGCAAGAAAATTATTTTTTTTATATATGTTCATAATCTTTTTGGGACAATAGGTACTATCCTTTATCTATACTTCAAATTGAGTAGTCTGTAAATTTCAATACTTCCGTGACGTCAAAGTCACATTGACATTTCATAGTGTTTTAATGTTTCTTTAAATTTTTCAAGTTGTACTGTATTTACTTGTTTACAATTTATAATCATATACAGGTACCTATTATTGAACTCTCTCAGCACTAAATAATTATCTAAAACACAAATTAAAAAAAACACGTCAAAAGGTAGGTTAGTTGTTTATAATACTACTCTAATAATTGTGTTTATAAACAAACAAAATTCACAGTCCAAGTGATCCGTTATTATTTATTTTAATTACAGGATTTAAAATGACGTCGGAGAAGAATGCCCAGGTGGGGCAAGCTCGGGAAACATTCCAAATGTTATACCAGATATCGCAACTTCTGTCTACTGGTTTAGATACTGAAACATTGTCTATCTGCATTCGGCTGTGTGAGCTAGGAGTGGACCCTGAAGTGTTAGCTCATGTTATAAAGGAAATTAGAAAAATGGGAGAAAACACTGTACAAAACAAACCTGCCATTTTACCACAATGAAAACCAACAATAGCTATATAATTGATATTATATTTCAGATAGCTTCTGAAAGTATTATTTATAAGGATGTGTAAAATAATACCTAAACATTATTGTTTACCTAAAATTATGTTTAACATATTCTAATAAAAATCTAAGTACTTTATTCTCACTATGGTTTATTAACAATATAAAGTACTTCATAAAATGTTCAATATTTGATATAGAAATAATGTACCTAATTTAATATTACTTAAGTTTTGTACTGTAAGTAATTAATACTTTGTTCATAATTAAATTCAATATTAAAAAAATATGAATTTTTAATTCCCAATTTTCTAAATATACATACTTAACTAGCACTATTCTGTAGTTGGAATATAAAATTTCTAGAAAATGCATACCTTGGTGTCATGTATGAACATAAACATTATTAAATATGTATAATTATTGTTTATAGGTAATTTATAAATATACAACAAAATATGTTAAAAAAATCTTTATTTCCTAAATAGATTCTATATTTAGAAAAAGAACATTGTACATAAATTATTACCTGCAGAAAAAATATCAGACCAATTAGTGCAACTCCAGCGAGGCAAGAACAATCGGAAGACGGAAAAAGCAGGTTTCCATTGATTGACCAATTCTGAAGTTGCACATCAAAATCACTCTCAGCTATATGGCAACAAATAAATACTGAGAGTGATGATTGCAGATAATAACTTATCAAATATTCACAATTAAATTTATTTTAATCCTGTATTGTTTACACATTGAAAACAAAAATAAATAATGAGTTTGTATTTTTCAAAAGGAACAATTATGTTGTGAAGTGAAGTATAAGCAATCAGAAGGGAACTGAAAATATCACAGGTGCAAATAATTCACTTAAAACAAACTTCAAGGAATCATATAATTTGTTTGTCATTTGTTAGAAATGTGTTACATTTCCAAGGCTCTGGTGCCATATTGTACAATTTTAAATAAGGATTTAAAACAACAATTAAATTTTATATGATTGTTTGCTTCTTTTAAATGTGCTTAATGTTAATCGTCAAGCATTGGAAGTAATTAACATGTTTTGACGTTAAACATTTGTATAACAAATAATTATCTTTAACTAAACAAAACAGTAAATTGCAGGCTTTAAATTTATGTACACAAATTATTAAACTGAGAATTTATTTAAAGTTTACACAACTCTATGTCTCATTAGACACAGAATTGTGTATATCTTATTTTAAAATCTTATTATGTAGCTAGTTATTTTAAAATCTTATTTCAGTTATGAATTTTATTGAAAACACAGACATGTGTGCAAGTTATTAAGTTTAAAACTGTACAATATAACATTACTAGCTTACTTATATTACTGGAAAGAAGGATTTTGGCTTTGACTCTGTCCTAATACAGAGGGATCCTCGAATATGGGCTGTTGGGGCTGGTACTGTTCGGCTGTAAGCCGTGTGAACATGATGCCAATTCCTTCGATAAGAGCTAGGAGTATACCGCCTACTAAAGCACTCCCTGCCATTGCTGGTACACCTGTAAAATTAAATTATTAACTAACTAACGTGTTATTATTACAAACAATAATTTATCATCTCACTGGTACAGTACAATCTTTTATACTATTAATTTCAGGTTTTGAGTTATATCTATTTTAAATAAATAAATTTAAATAGCAATAGAAGTAAAATTGATTTATGTCATTATTTGTATTTTAACAATATCTAGTGGAAATCTTCCACTTTCTAAATTGTCTTTGGTTTTAATTCCTAATTTTTATTTTTATAAACCTACACACAATCAGTTTATTCATGAAAATGTATGAATTAGAAATATAATTACTCATATAACTAGCAATCCACTCTACATAGAAAAATCGGGCTGTGTTTACAACATGGTCTGATTTTTTATACAATCCTTCCATAACAACATGTAAAAACTGTTACATAGTTAAAAAGGAAATGAAAACAACCACAGATAACAACTTTCTTATAATATTTAGAACTGGGGGGAAAGGGATTGTTAACAATGAAAATTGACAGCCCCATTGCTAGCAATATGCCCTATTAGGTCGACCTCCACATGGTTCCCCCTGGAAACCACTGTGAACAATTCTTGTTGAATTCGTCACGATGGGCCAACTGCCCTGCTTCATCCTTACCTATCATCTTTCACTGGTGCCCGTGCATATCCCAATAACGCAGACGGGGCACCATTTACCATTCCATTATCACCCATTAAATAAAATTTAAAACTAGTAATTCCAAACTAATATCTTACCATTTCGGGCGGCCAAAATGCCACCAGTGAGAGCTCCACTCATTATTGAGTTCCATGGATCCTCTTTTTGTCTCAGGTACACTAGTGAGCAATCAATTGTGGAAAACATACCACCCCAGACTGCAAAATTTCCTGCTACAACTGGTGATCGCTCTTTTATAGCTGCTAAACTACCAAGCTAGAAACAACATTAATTTGTTAACTTATAAATAATCCAAATAAAAAAAAGTATTCAAATATTAATTCATACCATTTTTCTATTGAATCCGACTGGAGCATTTCTGAAACCTTTTATCGAGTGAAATATACCACCACCTATGGCTCCCATGATGAAAGCACCACCTGAATCGTCGAGGATACGCCAAGGGCATGGTTCTCTTGTATATTCATCCATATTTAATTAATTTTACTACCCTGTAAATTCAATAGGTATTAGGTAAGAAGAATATAACCTTAAAATTTATATTCATATTATATCAAAATAATAAACACACACATACTTCTTGCAAAATATTGTTAATAAGTATAACCTACTATAATCCTGATTTTATAGTTTAATAATGAATAATTTATTTTTAATTTTTTATAAATATTGCACCATGTTCACTCCGCAAACATTTTTCAATCAAAAAGAACTTAAGAATGAATGAAATCCGAATCAATGAATGTCAAATGATTGATTGAATACTATTGAAATGAAGTTGGAATAAATCACATATCGTTAATTTTATGGAAGGAGAATGCCATACCAAGCCTAATAAAGTAATTGTCTATACAAAGACAAAAAATAATAACAATTTTAAATTCTCAAGTACTATTTTTTAATCTATGATTCGACCTATTCTCTAGACGTAGTCTCTCTCATCTGTGGTCTGATCTTTACTGTCAAAGAAAAATTTTATAAACACACTTCCTTAAATATTAATTATATAGTCTTTGATTTAATTTCATTATAATTCTGTTTATCTATCTATATAGAAAACTAAGAACTAAATGAGATTCAAATAAGCAAAAATGACAATACATAATTTATATATTTTTGATCGATATGGAACCCTCTTATATTATGGTGAATGGAATAGAACAAAACAATCCGGAATGTCTAGAGAAGAGGTAATTTTACATTTAATTCATCAAATTCTACTTTCATTCCCTTGCTTTATCTATCTTTGTATATATATATACCAGAGGGACACTTTGTACAAAAGTCGATTTCTTGGGTACTTCTGTCTCATTCGAGTTTCTACCGTGAAGCAGTTGTGTTTGCATGGCTATGTTTTGGTTTGAAGGGTGAGATATGGCGTGAATTTACTGGGTAAAGATGAATACCACCTGAGTCCTTAGGAATGGCAACACATGAGGAATATCATGGGCAAAACAGTATACTCTGTAATGTCCATGGTACTGCTCATGTCTATAGGCGACGGTTACCACTTTCCATCAGGTGGGCCATTAGCTTGTTTGCCATTCTAAGTTGTATAAAAAAAATGTATGGTAAATTATGATAATGGTGGTAATTTTAGTAGACTTACAGTATTGACGTTCATTTTCACCAAATTTATAACTCCACAAATACCAATAATACTGCTTCCTACTATAACTGCAGATTTGTAAAGATGATAATGTAATTCATAAATTTACACAGCTGGACTATCTCCAAATAGTCTATCCAAATTTTGTTTCTGACTTTAATATGTTTATCAGAAATTATTAACAATTTGTTGTTATTTTCAGGAATGCAAGCTCATGTATGGAATGTTATTTTCAATAAAATCATTTGTTGCAAAAATATCACCACTAGACCCCAAAGATGGTTTTTTACATTACAAAACATCAAAATACACTCTGCACTGTCTAGAAACACCGTCAGGATTAAAGTTTGTCATGAACACAGACAACCAAGCTCAAGGAGTCCGGGAACTACTCAAAAAAATCTATGCAGAAATATATGTAAAGTATGCAGTTAGGAATCCTCTCTGTGGTATTGGAGAGCCAATAAATAGTGAATTGTTCAAGAATAAACTGGATGCATTTATAAAACAAACTCCAATACATGCAGTCAGGGCATCCTGATAAGTAGTCAAGTTGCACTGAATATGTGCAATTTTTTTAATTAAATGCAACAATTTTATATATTATATGGCATGTCTTTATTTTGTATAAATACATATACTTATTAATCTATATTCATCTTTTATGGATGATTATAAATAGAGGATTTATAAAGAGGCAGTATACCAAGTTATTATAAAATAATATTGCAGTTAATTTATATAGTAAATAATTGTATAAATGATATGTATAGTAAAATGTTAAGAATTTAAGAATATGATATTAACATATTATTTATTTAGCTTTTACATTGTCTTAAGACATATTTTAGTAATTATTTTATTTTAAGTACCTAGTACATCCCTAAGTCTTGTATGCTAATAAAGTAAACAATATTTCCAACTCAACATGTTTTATTATTCATTCCCAAAATGTAAATTGAAACCACTAATAGATACCATGAAAGCAAAGTAATAAATAGGTATCTACTTATATTTTGTTTTGTTACAAAGTTTATTTTTGATAACAATTAAATTGTCTCACACACAAAAATGACCCAACTTTAATTGTGGTAAAACCAGTTATTTTGATTTAAAACCTAAACTACTAAATCGATATGTTAAATTTTTTATGAGGCCTATCTGTATGTATATCCTTTCAGATAAAGAATTTTACAAATCAGTTTACAACTGACAAAGTTATGAGGTAACAAACATAAAAAAAAATACAACCGAATTGAGAACCTTTTTCTTTTTGTATATTATTTTTTATTATAGTAACTCTTAGACAGTAACATTAGTTACTGTCTAAGAGTTACTATTATTATATATATAAAGTTTGTAGACCGCAGATAGGTAGAGAATGAGCTTAATTCCATCATAGATTGAAAATGTCATTCATATTTTCTTCATTCATTCGTTCATATCATTCACAATCAAATAAAAATTAAAAATAAAACAAATACAAACAAACAAACGTTTTTAACGAATTTTTTTATAATTTCACATAATTTCCTAATTTAATTAATTTAAATACATATATTGTTATAACTTTCGATTCTCATATATTTTTATAATGGCTTTATTATTTCATGTTAACCAAAACATTTGTTGTAATGAGTGAAACTGACGATACTGATGTTCTTTTGCTGATACCACCAAATTTCTTCCTCGTGGAGAGTTCAATCTCCGATGATTCATTACTAGAATCCTCAAGGACCGTTGTGCATAAACCGGTTTCCTGTACAGCACAGGTTTTGGACAAACTTGCCGATCGAGTTCACTCACTGGAATCGAGGTTGGAAAGTTTAGAAGTTTGCACAAGTGATACTGTGTCTAAAAATTCGAATCGGAACTCGTGGGATACCGGTGATAGTATTGAACACAGTCTAGACCGTAGATGCTTTACATTTCCACGGAGACGCCGACGCAAAACTGGTAAACGAGAAAAAAAGCGGGAATTGTCATTGACCAGTCTCGACTCTTTCTGGACCCGCAATAAAGTTCCTTTATTGAATTTAAAGAGTACTTCGGAAGTTTCTAGCACGAAAAAAGCTTTTATCGATGATACGCCAAGCATGGATGGTGATATTAGCAGTATAGTTTCGACGCCTAGCAAGAAAAATGACAAGTTACTCTTGAACGAAATTGACGAATTCTTGACGAAGGTCGAAGCATACGAAGGTCCAGATTCTAAATTTAAAGAGCAAGAAACATTAAGCCCAGAGCATGTTATAAAAGCTACTGGTGATTACATATCACACAGCATAGAATCAAAAAGTAATGATGATATAAAATTACCAAGTGGGAGAGTGATGACAAGTAATGTCTTGGATAAATATATTTACTTGGTAAAAAGTAATTCAGGGTCAAGTGTCTCACAATCTGACAAGCCATTGCCACCTAGTTCATATAAAAACCAGTATAATGAAGACTCCACAATTCGTCCAGCAGATGACAGTAAAGAGAGTGTCACGAAAATGGACCCAAAATCACTGAGTATACGTAGACTAAACTTCTCTGAGAAGGATGTGCAACCTACATCTACACCTAAAAAACCAGCACAGTCTACAAGTTACACGGACTCGTTTCGACCATCATCAAATAAAATCTATGATAGAGCTTCAAAAGTATTAGAACAATATAAAATTAATAATAGCCGTAATACTCAAAATTCTGCACCTGAGAGCTACTTGCAGTCACCTAAAAAGGAGACATTTAAAATGCCCCAAATGAGACCTTATATATCAGACAATAAGGAAACTTTGAAGTTGGCAGCTTATCAGAATAAATTAATAGAAACTATTGATACAGATTTGTTAAGCTTGAGTGAGTTGTGGGGTTATGGGGCTGATAAAGGAGATAGGACAGAGAGGGGAGATAGTCTCAAGTTGGAGGAAGAAAAACTTAAAAGAGAGGTAATAGTCAACTCACTTAGCAATGTTTTGATACCAGGGGATATTCATTAATTACTTGAGTTAAGAGTAGGACACCCTCCTCCCAGTAAAATTTAAAAAAGATCATAGTCAAATCTTTAGTATCCTGTTATTTAACAAAAAAGAAAATATAATATTAAATTTTTTTAGAAGACGATAATAAAAAATAATAAAGAAATCAGTTATTTAAACAATACTTTTAATATCATATCATATATAGCAGGGGTGGGCGACTTGATTAAACCCAAGATCTATTGTTTACTAACAAAACCCTATGCAATTACATACTTTTTGAAATTTCAAATGAAACAACATAGTTCATTACACAATTATGTTGTATTTTTTATTTTATTAAGAAGGAAAACATAAAATTGAAAATTTCATTCATAATAACTACTTATGTTAACATGACCATTGCATCTGAGCATCTGCAGCTAGATTATCAAAATATATTTTTTGCCTTGCCATGATTGATTGAAGTAATTGTTATCAATTGATCACTGGTTGGCCATCTTTCATATATATCATATATCATAATTTAGTTGCACCAACAAAAGGAAACTCTTGAATGAAAAGTAGACTTAATATCTATGTTTTTTTGCTTAAAAATTTATTTATTTTAAGAATTTAACACATAATTTTTTCAGCATTGTGAATCAATGATCCAACAGCTTCAAAAGAAAATTCTTGACCAACAAGAGAAATTAGCAGTGGCGCTCAAAGTGGACAGAGCCAAGGACGCAGCTATCACAAAATTAAGGGAGGCATGGTTGAAAATTACTAGCAGTCTGGATAAAGTGGAGGAACGTCATAAAACTGGGCTGGAGAAGATGATGAGAGAAGTGGAAAGTTTCAAGATGGTTGCTAGTGACGCCCAAAAGGTTTATAAAGAATTTATTAATTTACGATTGTTTTAAAAGCCATTAGCAATTAGGCTGTCATTGTATTTGTCAATGTTAAGGTCTCTGTTCTGTCTAAGACAGAAATAAGGAGAGTCTGAAAGTGATGTGTATGTAGATGCATAATTTTTTTTAAAAAGCGACATAATTAAAATTGCCTATACTTCAAGCTAGAATACACTTTTATAATTATAATAATAAATTATAAATTAATCAATAGTCATTTAAAAATAGTACAACAATTATATACTTCACATTTATACAATGTTCTAATTCTCCATGGATTTTTGTCATTTAAATAGTCAATATGCTTTAGTACAGAGAATCTTTTTATATATATATCTTACCATCTAAGTCCTCAGGAATGGTAACGCATGCGGAGCGCGCATATCATGGGCGAAACAGTATACTCTGTTATGTACATGGTACTGCTCATGTCTATAGGCGACGGTTACCACTTTCCATCAGGTGGGCACGTCAGCTTGTTTGCCATTCTAAGTGGTATAAAAAAAAATTTTATCGCGCCATGAAGGTTAATAAATGATAATAATGACGTCTCTTATATTTAATGATTTTTGATGATAAGCAAATAAAGGTTGGATTTGTTGGTAGAAATGTTTTTGTTTTATTGTAAATACATTTTTATTCCAATTCTAACATACATTTTTTAACACTAATTTCTAATCATTTTCAGAAAACAAATCATTTTGAAAGTGAGTTGTATAAAGCTCTGGATTTAGCACATGATTATCAAGAGAAGTGCAAACAACTGACATCAGAACAGAAGGAACTTCAGGATAGGATGGAGAGAACACTTGCCAGCAAACAGGATATAATCAGCAGTAAAGAGAAAGAAATTGAGGTTCTAAAAGAAAATTATGAGACAGTAATGAGACTGAACAAACAGTCCACAGACTGTGCTAAAAATTTAGAAGATGCGTTAGAGAAGGTAAGCTTATAATAAATTTGGTATCTCTTTGTCACTATAAATGATACTACCTTGTCACTTAGTGTGGCAAAATACTACTTTGTCACCTAATGTGACAAAATACTACTTTGTCACTCAGTGTGACAAAATACTACTTTGTCACTCAGTGTGACAAAATACTACTTTGTCACTCAGTGTGACAAAATACTACTTTGTCACTCAGTGTGACAAAATATACTTTGTCATTCAATGTGACAATATAATACTATATTAATTGGTGTAACAAAATTTAAATGTCTTAACTGAAATTGTAATGCTATCCTTCATATATTAGATAAAATAATCATTTATGGATATATTTCATTTTGCAGGAGAAATCTGATCACAATGTGACAAGAATCAAAGTCAATGAGTTGACTCGTAAATTACAAACAATTGATGAAGAGACCTCACTTGCGTTGCAAGAGAGAAGTCTCTTAAAGGATAAGGTGAATGAAGAGCGGTCCAGAGGCAACCTGCTCGAACGGCAGCTATGTGACAAGGAGAATCAGAACAGTGAGCTGTTGAAGAAATGTGTATGTTCTCTTTACTTGTCATACCTAAATATTAGATCATGTTACATAATGCACACAAAATATTTATTTTTAATGGAAGATAATGGGGTAGTACCTGCACTAACGGTATACGCTGGCGAGGCACTAATTTGGGATAATAGTTGAGAATAAAA
The DNA here is from genome assembly GCF_026898425.1 of Galleria mellonella. Lineage (NCBI taxonomy): Eukaryota > Metazoa > Arthropoda > Insecta > Lepidoptera > Pyralidae > Galleria > Galleria mellonella. The sequence continues at coordinate 4,768,818 of NW_026442100.1, read as the reverse complement.
AGCAGGTCAGTTAGCCCATAGTGATGTATTGAACCTGGAATTCAATATGAGCCAAATAATAACCATCATGGCGGTCGACCTGACAGGGTATATTGCTAGCAATGGGACTGATAGTCCCCTATATAAATCCCTTTCCAATCAGAGCAACAAATTTTTTACAAGGTTATAATGAGTATCTATAAATCTGTCTCTGTAAGAATTAAATTTAAAAGTTACACATTTATTTTAGGACACCTTAGACAATGAGGTGAAGATGCTCCGCAAACACTTGGAACTCCAAAAAAATGAATTAAAAGTCCATTACCAGAAGCAGTTAGAAGATGCTGTACTGGCTAAACTGCAGGAGTTCCAGCAGCAGCTTGACCACGCTGAGAGAGAAATGGAGAATGATGCCAGAAGTAAGGAGAACGCTATAGTGGACACATTCAATAAACAGATGACCAGGATCGAAGAGCAGTGAGTTGCAATTTACATTAATGCTACTATATACATACCTCCCCTATCACATCATAAAGAACAGTCTACTTTGTGATTTTTATAAGGTTATTACAGCTTTTATTCCATACTTTACAGGATAAATTTTTTAATATTAAAGTTTTTTTTGCATTTTGGTGTATGGGGTAAAAGCCTCCTATATTATATTCTACCCATCCATCCACATCAACATCTATACAATTCTTTCCTGCCACTCCCATGATTTACTCGACCCATCTTTTTCTTCCATCTTCTAATACATCTTTTATCTGTAAGGCCCAGTTTTTTTTTAAGTTTGCGTGTGTTTAATTTGACATTGACACATTGGAGTTTAAAAATTACATTCTCTCAATATTTGATCAAGTCAGGCTGAGACAGTTATGACATAACAAAATGACTATTTTAAATAATATTATTTTTAAATAATGTATTAAATAAATTATGTCATCACTGCAGTCATAGTTATTAGAAATGTAAAATTGACAAAAATATGTAAAAATATATAATTAAATTTTAACTAAATCCAAAACACTATTATTTATTTTTAATTGTATTTCAAGCAAAATAAAAATTAATTTTACTTATGACCAATTAATTTGTCCTTCCCAGACACAAACTGGAGGTTAAAGTACTAGAAGAGAAGCAGAAAGAAGAGATAAAATTGTATCGTTTGCAACTAGCGCAAGCGAGTGAGAAAATCAGTTTACTGGAGGTACCTACTATAATTATTAAGATAGATTGTTAAGTTAGTTTAAAAATCCAATGTACTAAAAAATATCGATACTATCGATATTTTTTGTTGATAGCCCTTGTGTCTTTATCATGTTACTTGAGACTTTGTCATGTTGTTATATTGGTTGTGTTTTATTCCTTGTCACATCACATTTTGTTGATCGTCTGAGACTTTGTCATTTGTATTTGTAATTGTTAGTCCAACTTGTGACAATAATGTCGATTCTGAGGAGCCACTTGTTTAAATCATTCTGTAATGTAATAAATTTAAGTCAAAATTATTATAAATTTATAATGATCTATAAAACAGTAATTTTGTGAAATTATTGAATAAAAAAATTAGATTAAGAGATAGGTTTATAGAAATGGCGCCTTAGAATCGAGCTCATTATCATATCAAACATATTGCCACGATCGTCTATGATTTTGTCACACCAACTCGTGACATTGTCACACCAACTCGTGACATTGTCACACCAACTCGTGACATTGTCACACCGACTCGTGACGTTGTCACACCAACTCGTGACATTGTCACACTGACTTGTGACATTGTCACACCTGGTCATCGGTGTATGTCTGCGCGTGCAGGGCAAGCTGGAGTCGCACCGGCGGCGGCGCGGACAGATCGCGTCGCAGCTGCACGGCGTGATGGAGGCGCAGTGGCGGCAGGCGCTGCGCATCCTGGCCTGCCCGCCCGCCGCGCTCGCAGACCTCGACCTCTCGCTCGCACCTTCCGCGCCCGACACGGGTAAATAGAGATAGCAGACATACATACATACATACATTTTTATGCGACTGCCACAAGATGAAGATTCTAATAGAGTAATTTTTTGTGACAATGACTATGGGTTCATAGTTGATTGGTTGAAATATCGATTGATATTCATAATTTTTTATTGCATCTTATCTTTTTTTTTTCGCATATGGGGTCAGCTAAGCCGATGCACGTCGACCCATACGGATCTTTCGTGCTTCCCCCTGCCTTATACCATCATTTCATAGAACCTGTGTGTTACCCTAACGATATCCCGCGGTTTAAGATATCTTTAGTCCCCTGGTTTTGGATAAGCCGTTCCCAGTAGACGCATACTTGCCAACGAATCGTAGTGCACATCAAGTGTTCCATGGATTCCGATTTCTCCCCGCACAGTCTGCACAGTGTGTCCGAAGATAGACCCATATTATTCTTTGTTGTTGATCTCAATATCAATTTTGAATAATGATCGAAGCTTCCCTTTTTCTTTGTGGAACAAAAAGTGCTTGTCGCCTTACTCATGATGTTTGCAAAAAAATTTATCACTTGCGCGGTGTCTATTCTTCTCACGTGAGGATTTTAAGAGCGTTCATGAATTTAGCTTACCATAGTTTGGCAACGTCACTATTATTTGTAAATTTTCAAAAACAATTGAAGATTTTCTATTTTTTCTAATTGATTATTTAAAAAGTTGTCAATTACTCATGCAATAATATTATTATTAAGTTGTCACAAAAATTTGGATTTTGATGACAAAAATTCCAAAGTAAAATATAAATACATAGATGCAGTTTTTAGTCATAGATTTACAAATCTTATAAATTATATATTTAACGTTTTAGTTTCGCTAGTAATGCACTTTTTAAATAATCGATCAGAAACATTGAATAAAACTTTTTTTTTATACAACTTAGAATGGCAAACAAGCTGACGGCCCACCTAATGGAAAGTGATAACCGTCGCCTATAGACATGAGCAGTACCGTGGACATAACAGAGTATACTGTTTCGCCCATGATACCCCCCATGCGTTGCCATTGTTGAGGACTCAGATGTTATTCCTCTGTACCCTGTAAATTCACGCCATATCCCACCCTTCAAACCGAAACACAGTCATGCAAACACAGCAGCTTCACGGTTGAAACACGAATGGGACAGAGGTACCCAAGCAATCGACTTTTGTACAAAGTCTCCCTCTGGATTTTGTTGTTGTTTGTTGAATTGTATTTGAAAATTGACATAAAATAGCTTGATCCTATTAAGAATATTTTTTAATTTTAATGTTTTTTTTGAATCCTCTATATTAATAACCTAAAATAACTTTTACAAACTGAAAAACTCTCGAAATTTCTTATTAAAATCAACATTTTTTTGCACATTTGTTTTACATATGACTTTAACAATGACAAAGAAAATACTACCATAGATTATGCAGCATTATGCCACAGTGTACATAATGTCAAATAGTCTACCCAACAGATCCTACTTGACATAACATGGTTAGTCAGAAATTAAGAAGTGTCCATCTGGTTCCAGTTGCGACCCCGGTGGTGCCCGAATTCCCGCCCAGTAAACCGCCGTTACCGCCCCATAGAGGGCGCCGCGGAGAGGCGCTCAACTTCGATGGGCTCAGCGACAACGAACTGCGACAGTACGTCAAATTGGTACGATATTACAATTGTTTTTTTCTTACTGGTTATAACAGAAAAAAAAAAGATTTCTGTATTGTTAGTGATTTTTAATTTGATGAAATTGGAATAGAATAGTACCCCCTGTTGACGACCGAATTGTATACAGGGGGCCTGCCATGAAATGAAATTCCGAAATTTCGGACTCAATTTCGTGTTTTCGTTCATACCTAAATCGAACCAGTAAATGGAGCTTAACATTTCGTTCGTCATCCTGCCATAAAAGTCCAAAAAAATAATATTTTTATATTTTTAATGTTTTTTTTCTCAAACCGAAACACAGTCATGCAAATACAACTGCTTCACGGTTGAAACACGAATGGGACAGAGGTACCCAAACAATCGACTTTTGTACAAAGTCTCCCTCTGGTATGTTTTTAAACGGTAAGTATTACGTAATTTTAATATCAAATTTGTGTTTCGTTTGGCATCGAAATTTCGGAATACATTTCATGGTAGGCCCTCTGATCTTACAGTATGTACTGTCACGCCTGTGGTACTCATATTTGTTATTCCTGATGGCTATGGTTTTATGCTTCCATACCCAGTATTTTGAACACTTTTTTTATACCACTGACATGGCAAACAAGCATACGGCTCACCTGATGGTAAGCAGTTATCGTAGTCTATAAATGCCCGCAATATGCTTTACCGAGCCTGAAGTAACCTTTTTACCCCCCTTTTGAAACAACCATGTTAGTAGCAGCTGCTTGGCTGCAAAATTAATATATGTATTAAAGTCTCTGGTCTGTGTTATTTTTACTGATAAAGCAAGGCCTATGTTCAGCAGTGAGACAGTTTACGACTTGAACAACAACAAATATACATTAAAAATAAATCACAATTCACAGCTTTTAACGAAGCCAGCGAACTTGGACGGCAGCGGCGACTGTTTGTTGCCGCAACGCGACCACGACGAGCCCACCAGCGACCGACCCGAGCGGTCCGACCAACTCGACCAGTTCGACCGCCACGACAAGAAGGATAAGTCGCGACGGAGTATCAATAATGCCAAACCGCCATGGAAAGCCTAAAAGATTATTTAATGATTAAGTTATTTAGTTATTTATATACATATATTGGCCCAGTAAGTGATATATTAAATATTTTTCGATATATAATATCGTAAACAAGTATCCGTTTGTGATAACTCGTAGATATCGGGCTGGTATCGGCGATATTACAATGGCTGGTCATCAATGTTCAGAAGGACTCAGTATACTCTACTGATATTGTAAGCATTTTTAGACGATTTATGTGAATAGTGAATACTCAGAAGCATTTTTATATAGTTTATATATATATATATATATATAATCTATGGACGCCTGTAACACTAGGGGTGTCATGTGCGCGTTGCCAACCTTGGGGGGTATCTTGGGCGAAACAGTATATTCTGTTATGTCCATGGTACTGCTCATGTCTATAGGCGACGGTTACCACTTTCCATCAGGTGGACCGTCAGCTTGTTTGCCATTCTAAGTTGTATAAAAAAAAAAAAAATAGAACTGCGTATTTACGCAATGACTCATGATGTATTTTATTATAAGTATATTTTATATTGAAATGGCCTACAATGGCATAACTTAGTCTTATTACGGCCGTAAGTAAAGCAGTGATTTTCAAAGCTGGTCTCTATTTAATAAAGTATGTGTATAAAAAAATATAATAATGCTTATAGAAGTGTGTATTTAATACCACCTAATAAATTGTTAGTTTTTAATCTAATCTCGAGTGCCTTTTTCTGATATTTTTATAATTTTTTTTTTATTGTTGTAACGTACAAATGGTGTTTAATTCGACATTCCTTGTAAATTGAATTTCATATTTTGATATTAATAAATTGTAATATTTTTATAAAGGCCTTTTTTTTAATATAAACCTAAATACGCCTAAACCTAGCCGTGGGGGGAAAGGGATTGTTAGTAATGGAGACTGAGAATCCCATTGCTAGCAATATACCCAACCAGGTCGACCTCCTCGCGGTTTCCCTGGAAACTATCATGGTTAATTCCTGATGAATTCATCATGATGGGCTAACTGGCTTGTTTTCATTCTCATCTATCACCCTTCACTGGTGCTCAGCCAGCGTATCCCATTAGCGCAGGCGGAGTTACCGTTACGTATACCATTTTCACCCATAAAAAAAACCTAGCCGTGTGGTCCTGGCATAGAATAGGCCACCCCTTCCTTTCCCGTGGGTGTTGTAAGAGGCGACTAAGGGAGGGCGAAGGATGCACAGCAGCGTCCCTCTTAAAACAGCAAAAAAATCCCCCTTAAGGGGGAAGCTTTATCCAGCAGTGGACAATTAACGGCTAATACAACATATGCTTAAGGGGGGGAAGGGATTGTTAGTAATGGGAAGGTTAGTCCCCATTGCTATTAATATACCCAATCAGATCGATCTTTACGCGGTTCCCCCTAGAAAGTATCGTGACTAATTTATCGTTGAATTCGTCACGATGGGCTAACTGACCTGCCTTTTAATCCACTATCACTGGTACCCCGCCAGTGTATACCGATAGCGCAGGCAGGGTTACCATGCCATTTTCACCCATAAAAAAACCTACCCCTAAAACACATTACTACGAACTAATTCTTACGATAGACACCTTGGATCGTGAAAAACAAGGCGACCAACATATGCATGTTACAAGAATGACAATGCGGTAATTAGTCTGCCATCACCGACATTATTTCGTCTGGTTCTCCTAATAAAATATACGCCTTAACCCTTCTTTGCATTTTTGTTATTGGTGAAATAAATCAAGGTGATATATTTCATGTTCAAAATGAAAGTAAAAATGGTTAAAGAAATATATTTGACAACTATGTTCTTTTTTCTGCAATAAACATTAAAAAGGTATCCATAAACGATCAACTTAAAGTGAAGTCTTTTATATAATTTTTGTGGCGTTCAATGTTATGATGGAAATTTCTAACATTATGCAAAGAAGCGTTAAAACGAGTTTTTTGACAACATAAATAAGGAATAAACAAAGATTTCAGAATTGATTCCTTGTTAGGGGAAAAGTAACATTAAAAAAAAGCATATTTAAATATAACAATTTATTGATGGGGGTAAATGCGAATTAAAAATATACATTATCTTTTTCCTTTTACAATGTAACAATGGCATCAAATTCTATACAACACTAAATAATTGATTTACACTTATTATATAAATTAATCACATTGTTTTTAAGTGGCAAGACTATGCCCAAATTAATTGTGAAATATTAAAAATGGTAAAAAGAAAATACACAGCCTACAAAAGAAAATTAAAACAATTCTATTTATATTATGTAAAAAAAAAAGACTAAAAATAATTCACAAAAAGAAATTCGGTCTTACAAAATGACCTAGTTATGGTATATTCACAATTTCACATAACCGTGCGTACTGATACAGCGTCCGTTTGTCGTTTTGGTAAACAAGCATACTTTCCATCTAATGGTGAGTTCATATGATACATAAACAAGTTATATATATATATATATATATATATATATATATATATATATATATATATATATATATATATATATATATATATAAGTATATCTGAATAAATATTTAGATACATTTTATATATTTTATATTTCAGTCCTATTCCAGTCAACTCCAATCAATCAGTTGTAAGTACAACATGAGCTCTCAAAGGTTGACTGATAGAGAATAATCGAATCTCGTTTAGTAATAAAGTTATTGACATATACAAATGTGGACTAAGAGACAATCTTTAAAAATGCTACCAATATCTATGGGATGAAGATCAGTTACCATTAGATGAGCTGTATGATCATTTGCTCCCTTCTATTAAAAAAAAAAAAAATATGACGCAAATTATAACATGAATATAAAATAAGTCTTAATACCTACTCCGTAGAGTTATTAATTCCTGTACATAGTGTTTATGGTCTCTTGATTATCTAATTGAAACTACGATAAATATGAATCCATACATGTTCATACACCAGTCGTGGCATAGGCGTGATGGTATAAAATATATTTTTTGATACAATTTGTAATGATAAACAATTTGAGAGCTCAACTGATGCAAAGTGGAGTGAACAATGTATGTATTAAAAGATGTATTAAAAATGCATTGCCATTCCTAAACAATCCTAATGTTCGGTGACAGAAATATAAATACAGAGGTACCCATACGCCTATGCTACTACCTATGAGCGAAATAGCTAATTATCTCATGATTTCATCAATAAATAGTAATAGCAGCCGCGTACACATCCTACTAGTAGGATTCTGGGATTCCATAGTGGCCTTGGTTTGTCTTGGTTAGCGCCAAGCCACAGCTCGAGGGTTCGCTTGGGCCTATAACAATTGTTTTTCCCATATGGACTTTTTAAACAAGATCATAATGTATCACTCTGACTAAACACGCTATCTTTGCCAGTGATGTTTGTAGTTAACAATCTTAAAAAAATAAGGTATTTTTCTTATATGAAGATATATATATATATATATATATATATATATATATATCTCTTTTCTCTCTATTTTTCTTACTTTGTATATTTTATAATCTATTGTGGGGGTGTCTTTCAAAGTAACAGTGCATAAAATATATATATATATATATATATATATATATATATATATATATATATATATATATATATATATATATATATATACGACTTGGGAGTAGGTACATTGAAGCACCAGGCCACTATGGAAAATTTATAAAATTTTTAAAAAGAGATACGAGTTAAATACTTCAAATTTAATAGAAGAATGAAGTCACTCGTAGATCTAGTTTTAATATTTGGACCTACAGCATTACACTTTGTTCATACGCTAGTAAAATATATGTTAATTTAATACATTTCTTTACACTAAATACTTGTTACTTTTCAATATTTGAAAATACAATTTTAATATATTACAAATAATTCTGATATGATTTATACAATTAACACAAAATAAATATTAGTTATTTACACTTGTCAGTCACAAATTGTGAAATATGTATAAAAAAATAACATAATAATAAAAAAATTGGTTTGGTCATTTAGAGAGGATGGATGAAACAAGAATTACGAAAGAGATTTATCGAGCAAAAATGAATGGAGATGTCGGTAGGGGCCGCCCTAGACGGACGTGTGTCGACCAAATATGCGACGTGCTGAAGAAGGGCCAAATTAAAAGTACCCGTAACCGGCGAGCGTGTATGAAAAGATTGATGAATGTGGAAGAAGCGAAAGAGGTTTGTTTGAATCGAAGCATTTGGCGTTCCATTGTTTCTGCCCACCCTAATGGGAGACAGGCGTGACAGATATGTATGTACGTATGTATAATAAAATATAAATGATATTTCGTTATGCCACTAGTTAGCTAAAACAAGGTACATGTATAATGTTGCTTTAGTATATACCACCTACATATTTCATACCATTTTTTTTTTTAATGGGTGATAATGGTATGGTAACCCCGCCTGCGCTATCGGTATACACCGGCGGGGCAACAGTGATAGATGACTGATGAGGATGCAAGCAGGTCAGTTGGCCCATCCTGACGAATTCAATTAGAATTAGACACGATGGTTTCCAGGGGGAACCACGCGGAGTTCGACCTGACAGGATATATTGTTAGTAATAGGGCTATTTGACCCCATTACTAACAATCCCTTTCCCCCCAATGTCATACCATTAGATCTATGCAGGCACGCCAATTAATAGAAATGTTTCAGTCTAAACTCTTAACCAGTCAAAAGTACTTTTGACTGAACGGGATGGTCAAAAGTGGTTTTGACTGAAAATTATTGGTTATGTTTTTTTTTTTTATACAACTTAGAATGGCAAACAAGCTGACGGCCCACCTGATGGAAAGTGGTAACCGTCGCCTACAGACATGAGCAGTACCATGAACATAACAGAGTATAGTGTTTCGCCCATGATACCCCCCATGCGTTGCCATTCCTGAGTATTAACACTTTTGACTGCAAATTTGCGATCAGGTTAGGTACTTTTAACTGTTATTTTAAACAAAAGTATTATTTGTCTAAAGCATACAGTCAAAAGTAATTTTAACCATACTTTTGACTGATTTTGCTAGTCAATAGTACTTTTGACTGGGGGGAAAGGGATTGTTAGTAATGAAGACTGAGAATCCCATCGCTAGCAATATACCCAACCAGGTCGACCTCCTCACGGTTCCCCCTGGCAACTATCATGGTTAATTCCTGATGAATTCATCATGATGGGCTAACTGGCCTGTTTTCATTCTCATCTATCACCCTTCACTGGTGCTCCGCCAGCGTATCCCGTTAGCGCAGGCGGGGTTACTATACCATTTTCACCAATAAAAAAAAAGTACTTTAGACTGGTTAACAGTTTTAACTGTAACAAAAATATCATTCAATATTATTATACGAGTAGTGGACAGAAACAAAGCTGCCATTTACATAAATAATTATTAACGTAATTTATTTAACATTTACAAAAGATCCTTACTACATTTTCTAATTTGACAGTTCGAAAAATTTGTTTCCTTCTATTGGGCACAACTGATACCAGAGCCGCGGAATACATTTTACTTACAGTCTCTGGCAGAATCTGTGGACAAAGACAAATATTCTGTCAGATACTTAGATAAAGAATAAATAAATAAATAAATATATATATATATATATACTTGTTACTCAAAATGCATGGATTTGAATATAGTATTAATGTGAGAATTGCCTTGTAATTAGAATTATTGTAATATTTTTTTTAATTGTCGTCCTCTGTGGTGCAGCGGTCAACACGCCTGCCTGCGACGTGGAGGCCCCGGATTCAATCCCCGGCCAGGTCATGATGGAAAACGATCTTTTCCTGATTGTCCTGGGTCTTGGATGTTTATCTATATATGTATCCATTATAAATATAGTATCGTTGAGTTAGTATCCCATAACACAAGTCTCGAACTTACTTTGGGGCTAGCTCAATCTGTGTGATTTGTCCGTATATATTTATTTATTTATATAATTAATATTATTTTATATAGTAATTATTTTAATTATAAAGTGACGTATCATGAGAGTCTGTAACAGATGTACATGAATAAAGATGATTGATCGATTGATGAGGTAATCACCGTGCGCGTGCTGATGCTACGCGAGCGCGGACGCTGGCAGCGAGCTGTGCTTGGGCTTGGCTTTGTGTACGAACACCTTGATGCAGCCGTTGAAGTCTGCGCTGACCAGCACGTGGCCCGTCTGCGACGACGACACCATGCCACCCTCGGCGCCCTTCTATACAACACACAGAACATTTACACTGTATATACATTTGAATTTCGAACGATGCGTGTCATGTTAAAATCTTTTTTTTTTTTATACAATTTAGAATGGCAAACAAGCTGACGGCCCACCTGATGGAAAGTGGTAAGCAGTACCATGGATATACCAGAGTATACTGTTTCGCCTACGATACCTCCCATTCGTTGCCATTCCTGAGGACTCAGTTGTTATTCCACTGAACCCTGTAAATTCACTGCTATATCCCACCCTTCAAACCGAAACACAGCCATGCAAACACAACTGCTTCACGGTAGAAACACGAATAGGACAGAGGTAGCCAAGCAAACGACTTTTATACAAAGTCTCCCTCTGGTGATTGTTGATATCCTTTCCCTTTTGTCGATATCTCTTCAGCGATATCAGTGTACTCTGTTATGTTCATTGTATTCCTCATGTCTATAGGGGACGGTTACCACTTTCCATCAGGTGGGCCGTCAGCTTGTTTGCCATTCTAAGTTGTATAAAAAAAAAGGTGCCAGAGAATAAATTTGGAGATCATCTGCATAAAGGTGGTAGGAAGACTAAAGTTTAAAAGTGATAGTGCTAATAATTTTGTAAGTTAGCCAAAGTCAGCCGTTAGTTATAAGTATAATGTTTTATAAAGCAATCGTGATAATATGGTACTAACATTGGAATAAACCCTGAAGACTGTAAAAAAGAAATATCAAAATCGGTTCATTAGCATTTCTAGCACCATTCCTGAGGGTGTCGTAAGAGGCCACTAAGGGAATGGTCGAGGGGTGAGCAACAGCGTCCCTTTTAAAATATCAGCAAAACACAACTGCGGTTGCTTACTCACCTGCCAAACGTGGCAACTACTGGCAAAACCCCTTATGGGAGGAGGTCTCCGTTCAGCAGTGTTCTGTTAGCGGCTGATATATATAATAATAATAATATATATATATATATATATATATATATATATATATATATATATATATATATATATATATATATATATATATATATATAAAGCGCAATACACATATAAACTAAAATTACAAGCAAATGAGATATTCCCCCCCCCTTTGGGAGACGTTTAAAAAAGATGCACTCACCACCTCTTCATCTTCCCTGCTGTCCTCCCCGCTGGCTGACCGCGCCTCTTGCTCCCTCTCGGCGATCATTCGTATCATGTGGTCGGGGTTGGGGGCGAACACTGCACACGTGACCACTGCATTATGCGCCTTTATGCCCTCCCAGAAATCATTGCGGTCCCTCCTCACCGATGTGAACTTCGAATAGTCGTGGTATGTCTTCCATATGTATATACACTGGTTCTCGGACCCGCTCACTATATATTTCCCGTCGTGTGAGAACGACGCCTTGATCTGACTGGACACGTTAACGTAACCCTTGTATTTGCACGATAAGTTCAAATCTCGCAAGTCGTATAGTCTTATGCGGCTATCGTTCGACGTTATTAGTATTTTGTCGTCGTTAGGCATGGGTTCGATACCGCTTATTTTACGTCCTGTCGAATTCTTCCCCCTGGTGGATCGCACGTCGATCTGCGTGTGGTACTTGAGTTGATCTGTGGTGTAGAAGATGCAGCGGCCGTCGTATGTGCCGACGACGGCGAATTTGCCGTTCTGGCAGAAGTTCGCTGCTGTTATCAGCTTCGTTTTGCCGTCCACTTCGTTCCATACTGCTACCTGGGGTTTGAGTATAAAAATAAAAAAAAATATATGTATAAACTAGAAATGTTGAACCAGTCATTAACTGTACATTTAGTTTGAATTTACAGGATACAGAGGAATAACACCTGAGTCCTCAGGAATGGCAACGCATGGGGGGTATCATGGGCGTAACAGTATACTCTGTTATGTCCATGGTACTGCTCATCTCTATAGGCGACGGTTACCACTTTCTATCAGGTGGACCGTCAGCTTGTTTGCCATTCTAAGTTGTATAAAAAAACAACTATCTACTGCTGAACATAGCCTCCCCCATAAAGAGAGTTTTGCAGGTAGTTGCCACGCTTGGCAGGCGGGTTGGTTTATATGGATATTTTAAGAGGGACTCTACTGCCCGTCCCTCCACCATAAGCTCCCTTAGTCGCCCTTCACGATACCTACGGAAAAGGAAGGGGTGGCCTATTTTATGCCGGGACCTAGACGCCTAAACAAGATATATCAATGCAATAATTTGAGGAGACGGAGGTAGGTTCATACCAACCACAATCACAATAGATTTATTTTATTTAAATAACATCAAAAAAGAAAATATGGTACAAAAGGCGCACTTAATGCTAGCAACATTCTCTGCATGTCCATAGTACTGCTCATCTCTATAGGCGACGGTTACCACTTCCCATCAGGTGGGCCGTCAGCTTGTTTGCCACTCCAAGTGGCATTAAAAAAAATGCTAATTTGTCACCTTTGTGATATTAAAAAATTCCTTATTTAGAACAATTATTTTAACAAACTCTATTCATTAATATATAGTGTAAAATAATACAGCATACCTTCTTGTCTGGAATATCCCACAACCTGAGCTTGCCATCCAGACTGCCCGAGAGGAAGTACCTATCGTCTCTGGGGTGGAACACGATGGCTGTCACGAAATCTATGTGCTGGAAGCAACATAGGCACTCCCCTCTGCATATATGCCAAAGTCTGACTGTTTTATCCATAGACGAGGACAGTATGAAGTAGTTCTTCGACCAGGAAACGTCTAGGAGGTCGGACGTGTGTCCGGCGTAGACGCAGAAGGGTCGAGGGTGGAAGGGTGCTGAAGGTGGCAGGGCTTCGGAGGTAGAAGTGCTGGCTGCCGCACCGAGCGTCGCCAGCGACTCTTGAGACGGCGTCGGTGAGGATTTCTGCTCCGTATTGTACTTCGTTCTCATATCCTGGGGAATGAATTGGTCTTTTGGAATCACCAGTCAATGGAAGCTTATATATGAAGGTGGTACATGGAATAATAATTTTATACCATATAATAATGAGCTCCCTGCCGAGGTTTTCCCAAGAGACTACAGCATGGGGTTCTTCAAAAGGGGGTAAAGAGGTTTCTTCAGGGTCGGCAACGCGCGCGTAATACCTCTGGTATTGCAGGCATTCATACGCTATGGTAACCGCTTACCATCAGATGGGCCGTATGCTTGTTTGCCACCTCAGTGGTAAAATATATATATATATATATATATATATATATATATATATTTTTTCATCTTAAATATTTTTCGCATTTTCGTGTATAATACAGTATATCTTATATATGTGTAAGTATATTTGTTATTTATATATATATTTATATGTTTATATATGTAAATATTAGTATGTATATATATCAATTATTACTAATACCACATTCGAGTATTCTGACACTTGCCTAATGTTGAACGAGAGAGAACGCTTTTATGTACACATACATACATATATTTCATTTTCTTGCCTAAGGCCAAATACCAATGTTTTAATAAATAATAGAGATAAGTCTTAATTATCTATTAGAACTCAGCGTAATACGTTATCCTCTTTCATTCACAGTAATTTCCGCATTCACTCTCATTCTGCCCATATCTTCTAATGGTTAATCCATGTCAAAGACTTCCTCTGTTTTTAAAGCCATTTACATTCATAGTTAACACTTTTCTTAAAATACCTTTATGTTCCTGCGTATCATATGTCCATTATCCATGTCCAAGATAGCTTATTTCTTGACTTTTCTTTCACTGACGCTACTTTTAGGCTTCTTCAGACAAACATTCATTCTTAATCTTGTCCATTTTTCAATATTCGACCAATAAATAGTCATTGTAATCAATAAATAGTTTAAAATACGAGAAATATCTTTAATGTATGATAATAATATGTGAGTGACTGTTTCTTTTTTTTTGATGGGTGAAAATGGTATGGTAACCCCGCCCGCGCTAACGGGATACGCTGGCGGAGCACCAGTGAAGGGTGATCGATGAGAATGAAAACAGGCCAGTTAGCCCATCATGATGAATCCATCAGGAATTAACCATGATAGTTTCCAGGGGGAACCGCGAGGAGGTCGACCTGGTTGGGTATATTGCTAGCAATGGTCTACTGTCTCCATTACTAACAATACTTCCCCCCCCCCCCTTGGACTGTGTGTGACTGTTTGAAGGGAGGAGGTTGATGGGTATTTGGGCATGTGTGAGTGCGTGCAGGTTCTTGCGTATGTATGCGTAGGTGTGTATGTGTGGGCAATTCGCACGTACCTGGAACATGTGGTGCGCGTCCCTGGTGACCCAGACCCTCAGCAGGCGGTCCTGGCCGGCGGTGGCCAGCAGGCGGCCGCACACGCTGAACTTGCAGCACCACACCGCGCCCGCGTGACCGCTGCCCATCTCCTGCGCATGCGCACACACAAACGCAATCAGAAGACAACTTCACAATTTGAAAATTTGAAGCTTTTATATCGCGTTAAGTCCCGAATATGTATTTAAAATATGTGTAACACGAAAGTTTAAAATTAACTTTTTTCATAAAACTTAGAATGGCAAGCTGACGGCCCACCTGACGGATAGTGGTACCCGTAGCCTATAGACATGGACATAAGTCTGTTTCGCGCATGATACCCGCCCATGCGTTGCCATTCCTGAGGACTCAGGTGTTATCATTCTGTACCCTGTAAATTCACTGGCATATCCCACCCTTCAAACCGAAACACAGCCATGCAAACACAACTGTTTCACGGTAGAAACACGAATGGGACAGAGGTAGCCAAGCAAACTACTTTTGTACAAAGTCTCCCACTGGTAACTATTGCAAACCGTTACGGGGCGGAATATTTGTTGACTTTGTTTGACTTTTCCTCGGTACTCTTGTAAAAACCTGTATAGATCGCAATCGTGCGCACCTGCACGTGTCTCACGCAGCCGTCGAAGTCGTAGGGCCCCTTGTGCGAGTTGGAGGCCTTGAGCTTGATGTTGTGGTCGCCGCGCACGTCGTCCGCGATGTCGGCCACGTCCTCCTTGTGCCGCGCCTGCGACACCTCCTGCGCCAGCGACCGCGCCGCCTCCACCGTGCGCTTCATCGTGCTGCCGAAGAACCGCTTCAGTCTGCCGTCCGAGGGGCACACGTGTAACATTAGAGAGATGCACTTCATAATTACTAAATGCCTGTCAAGCGGGGCAACTATTGTACACACAATCCAGCACTGAACTATGCACGAGCGTCCTCTGGTGTCGAAATAAAATAAATCAGTGATTTATTTATTTATTCTTTTGCACACATTGTAAAATGTATACAGGGCGGACTTAATGCCGATAATGTCGGATCGTTGTACATGAGAGTTTTTTATTCAATTATAAAACACCTATCTAGCATACATAACAAATAAAACTACAACTAACTTTTTGACAGCGCCATCTGTTATTAACCTTAGGTACTAAACTGGATTATCAATGCAATTTTATTACAAACTTATACAACTACTGTAATGGTAAAAATAAATTTTCGGATAGGTAAATAAAGGTCATTGACCTTTTAAACCCTTATCGTGTAAATATAATCAGATCATTATGAACACTCGATCATTTGGCCATATGTGTTCCTCTAGTATAAATGGACCCGTTGTGTATGTAATAATAAAACATTTTTATATAACACAGGGGTAAACGAGCATGCGGCTTGCCTGATGGTAAGTGACTACCGTCGCCTATGATCACCCGCAACACCCGAGGCATTGCAAGTATGCTGCCGGCCTTTTGAAAGGTAATTTATCTTTTCTAGAGGGTTATAATATCTAACTTGGATGGGTGGGGGGAAAGAGATTGTTAGTAATGGAGACTGAGAATCCCATTGCTAGCAACATACCCAACAAGGTCGACCTCCTCGCGGTTCCCCCTGGAAACTATCATGGTTAATTCCTGATGAATTCATCATGATGGGCTAACTGGCCTGTTTTCATTCTCATCTATCACCCTTCACTGGTGCTCCGCCGGCGTATCCCGTTAGCGCAGGCGGGGTTACCATACCATTTTCACCCATCAAAAAAAAAACGATACGCTATTATGAAACAAAGCCAATATATTTTACAATTTTAGTATGCTCTCTCTCAACTAGATTCGACCGCAGAACAAAAAACTAAACAGTTTGTTAAGTCGCTACATAGCTAAACGCTACGTCCCTATGTTTTTCTTATACCACTGAGGTGGAAAACAAGCATACGTCCCACCTAATGGTAAGTAATTACCGTAGCCTATGACCGCCTGCAATACTAGGTGTATTACGCGCGCGTTGCCGACCCTGAATAAACCTCTTTAATCCTTTTATTTAAGAACCCCATGCAGTAGTGTCTTGGAAAAACCTCAGCAGGGAGCCCAATCCTGATTCTTGAGCATTGGTGGGAGGAAACATTTTTGAAACCGCGCTGTACGTGATCATCTACAGTCTAAGGTATGGTGAGTGAACTACCTGTCGATGGCGAGCTGTACGATGGTAGAAAGTGGTCGTGGGCATCAAATTGGACAATTCCTCTGAGCACAATCCGCTGTACAAATGATGGAACAAGCAGAGTGAGGCAAAATCTCTGCTAAGACTTAAAGGGTTCGATACCGCTTGTGAGCCTGGGATCATCAACAATTCTCATAGCTCGTTGTTGCACTGAGTCGAAGGATTTTTTTTTAATGGATGATAATGGAATGGTAACCCCGCCTGCGCTAACGGTATACGCTGGCGGGGCAGCAGTGATAGATGATAGGTGAGGACGAAAAGGCAGATCAGTTAGCCCATCGTGATGAATACACTTGGAATTCAGCACGATGGTTTCCAGGGGAGACCACGGGGAAGTCGACCTGTTAGGGTATATTATTAGCAATGGAACTGATAATCCGCATTACTAACAATTACTTCCCCCCCCTGAATCGAAGGATTCAAGCTCGATTTAGGTGCTCCTGCCCATAAGTGGCAACAATACTCCGTGTGGGAAGTAAGATTAATGTTTTATGAGATGGGATTAGCAATATGAATCGATTTCCTGAATTTAAGGACAAACGTATGCCACTATTTTTTTTTTTATCGCTATTTTTTTTATGAGTGAAACTGAAATGGTAACTCCGACTGTGCTATTAGTATACGATGTCGGAGCTGTCGGATATGAATGAATGAATGAATGAGTATACTTTATTTGCATTATACAATATAGGGAATAAGCAAGACAATTTACAAACGCGACGATACAATTGTATAAGTACAGTAAGGCGGTCTTATTGCTGAGAGCAACCTTTTCAAGACAAGCTTAAGGTGTCTCAAACTTAACCTCATATGATAAGTGAAACGGTCGAAAGATTAAAAAAAATCCTCTATCTATGAATTCAGTTTTTTGTTCTGCGCTCAACACACTTGTTTAGTCAAAAGTAAATTATTGTAGGCATCGAAGCTAAACTCGTTAGTGTTACTTGTCGCATCACCTGAAGTTGGAATCGTGCTTCGTTTTCACGTTTATATCGCCCTGCGAGTGACTTTTCACAATGCCCAGTGGCTCCCTATGTGCACGAAATAAACGTTTAGTTCATGGACATTGAAAAACATTTAGTTCGTTGACTGTGTAGATGTACATACTGCCTCAAGTTTTAATAGTTGTGGGTTCGATTGCTACGCAAATAGGAACATTTATATATATAATAGTATACACTCATAATATAAACTAGCATGATTTGTATAATATATTTTTTTCTATTCTTAACAGTATTTCGCTAGCGAGTCCATGAGCTAGAATGAGATTGAAAGAAAGAATTTGTTTATAGAATTACGCACGACTCGTACAGTTGCATACATAAAGAAATAAACAAACCAAAAAAAACAGCATAATTTAAAAAGCATCTACTGTACTGTACTGTACTACATATATGTTATATTTAGTTATTGTCGAGTTTCTTGCCAGTTCTTTTCAGAAGATAACAATTTTCCAAACTCTGCAGTACAATCATTATAAAAGTTGCATTATGGCAACCGAGAAATGCACGCGTTGCCATGGTAACGGAATAGAAAAAACAATTGTCAACAAAAATTATCCATCCATTCAGAACACCGCATGTTATTTATTGTAAAAAAAAAAAAACGATTAAATAAATCAAGTAATTCCTCGAGAACCTCGTTTAAGACATTAATATCCTGTAGTAGTTTAAAAAAATGACAATTTTAGTTTTTGCTTACAAACAAGTATATTTGATTAGAGACGACTTGAATTCGTATTCGAATTGGACATCGCTATCTCATTCTGTCTCACGGACTCGCTGGCGATAACTGCGACACCTCATTCCTACCCCCCCCCCCCTCCGCCCTGAAAAAAATGAATAATATAAGCGTGGCTCACTTGTCGGTCCTCCTGCGGATGGCGGCGGTGTGGCGGTCGGCGGCGCGCTGGTCGCGGCCGGCCGGGGCGGCGTCCGCGCCCGCGCCGCACACGCTCTCGCTCTCCTCGTCCGTCTCCCTGCGCACGCGCATCCGTACTCACACACGCGACACGCGACACGCAACACTCGGCTCACGACGCAGCCAAACCCAAATCGTTAGCCGCTGGCCACACTACGAACCCACCCATGCTATCCTTCATCATAATCATCATTTTTTAGTTAACCGTCCACTGCTGGACATAAGTCTTCCCCATAAGGGGAGTTTTGCCAGTAGTTGCCATTCTTGGGAGGCGGGTTGGCAATCGCAGTTAGGTTTTTAGAGATGTTTTAAGAGGGACGCTGCGGCCCATCCCTTGTCCTCTATCTATGGCTAACGCACGTGTAATCATCATATCCGCCTTTAACTGTCCACTGTTGAACATAAGCTCCCCCCTTGGGGGGTTCTGCCTGTAGTTGCCACGGGTGGCCTATTCTATGCCAGGACCACACGGGAATGTATGTTTATTTAAGTCAAATTTAAATTTTAGTTGCAAAATTTAAACTAAAAAAAAAACAAAAACACTTGTGAACTGTTTAAAAAGCTTATGAAATTACATCAACTCCTTAACTAGGGGTCTTATTTGGCTTCTCTGCTCTGAGCTCCTGACGGGCTTAGTCCACCATTGTGGAAAACTCAAAAGTTATTTCTCAATTTTCGACCCATCATATTTCTTTGACCAAAATGTCAAGTTTCAGTAGTTTAACCCTCCCTTACAGGGGGGAAAGGGATTGTTAGTAATGGAGACTGAGAATCCCATTGCTAGTAATATACCCAACCAGGTCGGCCTCCTCGCAGTTCTCCCTGGAAACTATCATGGTCAATTCCTGATGGATTCATCATGATGGGCTAACTGGCCTGTTTTCATTCTCATCTATCACCCTTCACTGGTGCTCCGCCAGCGTATCCCGTTAGCGCAGGCGGGGTTACCATGCCATTTTCACCCGTCAAAAAAAAAACCCTCCCTTACAAGTAGAGATGTGTAATATCTGATATATATATATATATATATATATATATATATATATATATATATATATATATATATATATATATATATATATATATATTGAGTTCTTTTGGACATTGATTATTGACCCATAGTGATATCAACAATACCAATCGGAAATCTACCCTATTTAATACATACCCACCACAAATATATTATATATATTCTTGATTGCACTTGTAAGTTACATATAAAATAATGTATTTATAAATGTTGTGAGCAAGGGTGGACTTATCTCTGACAGAGATCTCTTCCAGTCAACCCAGTACAGTAAGAAAGCATTTCGTTAGCGGGCAGCTGAAGTGCTACAATTATTAAAACATAAACAAATAAACAGTTAATTAAAATATTGAAATATATAATAAAATATTACATAAAACCATTATTATATTTTTTTTACACAATACACTTTAAGCACACCACTGTGTTGGTCAGGTTATTCAAACATTATTGTTATTATTAGGAGCCCGCGGGTTGGCGAGGCTCGTGCTGAAAATCAGCGCTGCAGTGTCCCTGACACTACAGCACAATGCTGAGCACGCACCTCATTTTGCAGGTATTGCGACACACGCACACATACACACATTTTGGATGAAACTGTTATTATACGAATTGTTTTTTTTTTTTCTTTTAGAATTTTATATTCTTTTTTTATATACATATAAATATTGTGTGTAGTTTCGTTGTTATAATTCTAATATTTATATATATATATTTAACCCCTGTGTGGGTGTAGTCGCATATTTCTGTAGAATAAAGTTTCTTTCTTTCTTTCTATCTATATTCATTATTTTAGATTGAATAACCGATATCTACTATATCTGTTATTGAGCCAATATATGTATAGATATTGTAACTACAATATTTAGATATTGCTATATCCCTTTCAGACCCAAGATTTTTTTCTTTCATATTAAATATATTTTCGTGTTTTGGAGCCGAGCCATCTTGCCGGCACGCACGAGACTACTGCACCACCTAACCGCTAAAATGATTTCTTATTGGCTGGTTTAGAATCTCACTATCATGTTATTTCAGCTTCGTGCGTAAAAATGAATTGCGCGCGATTTTAGAATTTTTTAAAGTTACAACTCACGCCCGTATCGTTCAGGTCTGAAAGAGATATAATACCAAACCCTACTTAGAATTTAGAATCTATCTTAAAATCTATTTTCTTAATTAGAATCTATTTTAGAATTTAGGTTGCTAACGATTTCACAACAACAAAAAAGCCAAAGGAAACACGAATTTGACTTTAATAACCACGAAAAGCACGAAAGGAAAAGGTGTTGTGCGATTGAAAATTTCGATACAGGCGGCATCTGAACCCACACTATTTACGCCACGCCTTAGGCCACGTGACTTTTTTTATACAACTTAGAATAGCAAACAAGCTGACGGCCCACCTGATGGAAAGTGGTAACCGTCGCCTATAGACATAAGCAGTACCATGGACATAACAGAGTATACTATTTCGCCCATAATAACTTAAGACCAATATTGTTACAACATGTAATAGCAATAAATGATTGAATTGAATTGAATAATACCCCCATTCCTGAGGACTCAGGTGTTATTCCTCTGTAGGGTACCTTTTTAACTCACAGCCATCTTAAATCTTGGCATATATATTTATTGAACCATTTAAAATTAAAGATTAAATATTATTTATGTACAATTTTAATAAATATCTCTTACACCTTTTGATTGATGATGATTGACGATCATTGATATACAAAAAAAAAAAAATACGAAACACAAACTATAAAACAGCACTACAGTAGGAACATACTGTATCATGCATCATCCGTGTATGAATGGAACGTATGTAATTAGATTAGGTACTCATTTTTAACCAACCAATGACATTTATTAGCACACGTGATAAAAATATAATTATTTTAAGTCCAAAAATCACTTCATATTATCATTAAGTCATCGTTTCATAATTAAATATTTTATTTATTATAATTTATAATTAATTTAATTAAGCATTTTACAAGAAAATTATTCTCAGTTTTTTTTTTTTTGTATATCTATGTTAACGATAAATAAAGCTAAAACCACACCCTTATTGAATCAATATTACAACAAATTCAAATATTAATAGCATGATGAATTCGTTAAATTGTCAAATGATAACAATGATACACTTTCTATGTAACCAATCCCATACCAAATATTCATGATTATTAGTAAAAAAAAAAACCTCTAAAATTATAAAAACCTATATTTCATGGTGTTAGCTTTAGGCCCTCGCATCGCCAAGGTTTGCCTCACGGGGCCGAACGTAGCGTAAACACTCAATGACACATATCTCCGCCATGTTTTCTTAACTTTAACCGACTTGACCTCGCTGAAAATGTTAGTTTTATATCATGCTGTTAGTAGAAAACTTATAACCCACTGAAAACTTTCCCGAAAACATAAAAATAAAGTAATACATATTATATATTTTTAATAATATGAATTTTGTAACATTCCGCGTAGCTTCCATCTTGCTTATGTTCCAATCGCACAGATAGAACTAAACAATAACTAAGCTGTCTGCCATCCCGCTTGCACTCAACAATAATATTGAGCCAGAGTAAATTAAATTTTATAAAAAAAATATCAGTGCCAAATCGACATCAATTATATGTTGGCATCACAAATAAATAAATAGAAAGCATTTATTTAATAAAAGTATAATAATAATTAAGATTAATTATATGTAAATATAATTCACAAATTTAAGGACCAATGATGTCAAATCTACGATATTATTCATTAATTCCGATATAATCTGTGACAATTTGAATACAAGCACAGATATCTATATAAATATTAAAGTTAATAATTTAAAATTTTGTTCTTAAGAATTTATAAAAGCAACACTGGAGTAAACTCTGTTAATTATAAAATAAATATTCAAAATATTTTTAAAATCGGCGAAATGGAAAAGATAATATATATATGTATATTATTATCCATTTTTTGAAGACATCACGATAATAATAATCATCGTAATATATACGCAAAAACATTTTGATATTACTTAATTAATATATTCACACTAAAAAAATAAGGGCTATATACAAGTTAATTGAATTTAAAAATTTTAGACCATAAAGTCGCTATATTTTTTAAAGATACTAAAATCGATATATTTCTCTAATATAAAGGCATATTATAAATAATGTGTAATCAGACAATGAATATTCGTTTATTCTGTCGACAGTTCTAATGGTTGCATAGATTTATTTTCCAGTTTCGTTAATATAAAGAACAGTGCCGACTCTTAAATAACAATGATTACTTAATCGGTGTTCTTTTTTTTTTGTCACTGGATGATAACGGAATGGTGGTAGCACTGACCTTGCATTATCGTCGTCGTTGGCGCGCCCTATGTACTCGGAGGTGAGCCGCATGATGTGAAGACTCAGCGGGTTGATGCACTGCGGCAACTTGTGCTCCGCTACACTCAGCGGGACGCGCTCCCCTGCAGCAGAGGGGAGATGTTCAAATATAAATTAAAAAATAAAAGTGGAGTATTTGAGCACTCTATATTTAAATTTTGGCGGTAATTTATATAGCGACGGTATTAAAGTATATTTAAATAAATTATGGCATATTGTAATCCATAGAGTAAATTATATATTAAATGTAATTATTATGAAAATGAAAATGGAACATTATACATACATGTATTAGATATATTTTAGAAGAATCTCTCTTGTAAAATACATAGAAAATGCTTTTTTATCTATTTTGTATTCCACCCGTTAAAGGACAACACACTATACAGATAGAGATAGATACTCTTTATTGTTTACTCTATAAGATTACAATAGTAAACTTATTATAAATATAAACAATTACAAGAAATGATCACAATGAGAAAACAATGGGCGACCTTATCGCTAAAAGCGATCTCTTCCAGGCAACCTTCGGATGGAGAGGAGTAATTATAAACAGTTTCACCGGAGGCACGAAACTCTGTTCGTTTTTTAAATACATATAGAGATATACATATGTACAATAATGTGAATATATAAATGTATATTTTACATTTATATATTTACATTATTCATACATTATAAGTCATAGCAGTAAAGGTAGGTAATATATAGTAAAATCTATATATTGTATATAATAGTGTAGGACGATCTCCCACTAGATGGATTTTTTTGATGGGTGAAAATGGTATGGTAACCCCGCCTGCGCTAACGGGATACGCTGGCGGAGCACCAGTGAACGGTGATAGATGAGAATGAAAACAGGCCGGTTAGCCTATCATGATGAATTCATCAGGAATTAACCATGACAGTTTCCAGGGAGAACCGCGAGGAGGTCGACCTGGTTGGGTATATTGCTAGCAATGGGATTCTCAGTCTCCATTACTAACAATCCCTTTCCCTCCTATCGTAACGAGTTATGAACTTTTTTTTTGCAACATCCAGAGAAATCTAATATAAAGATATCGGATCGGTATCTATATTACCCATGCCTACCATGCACATACCATGGAACTTCTGTACAAAGTTCCAGTCTGATAAGACATTTTTAAATTGATTAAGATGGAATGGTTATGGTCCACCTACGCTACCGGTATAAGCTGGTGGGGCATCAGTGAAGGATGACAGGTGAGGTTGAAGGCAGGTAGTTGGCACATAGTTACCAATTGATCAAAAATCAACCACTAAGGTATCCAGGGGAACCGTATGGAAGTCGACCTGATAGGGTGTATTGCTAGCAATAGGGCTGTTAAACCTCATTACTAACAATTCCTTTACCCCATGTGGTAAGACAAGGTAAGCTGATCAGTGGGCGTACCGGTGTCGAGGTTGAGCACGGTGACCTGCTCGAGGATCTCGATGTCGGAGAGCTGGTGGCCCGAGGTGGTGCGCGTGCGCAGCGCCAGCCCCAGTTGCGGCGAGTCGCCGGCCGACCGCCGCCGGGACCCTGCCGCTGCCGCTCCTCCACCGCCGCTGCGCTCCAGCGTACCACGCCTGTAGGTTATCATTTATTTTGTCATTTTATGCCCCATTTTTCTTTAGAAAAATTCATTGATTGAACATGTCTTTAAGAGGATCATGTTAATATTTTAAATGCGGAAGTTATATCAATGAATTTTTTTTTTTTTATACAACTTAGAATGGCATACAAGCTGACAGCCACCTGATGGAAAGTAGTAACCGTCGCCTATAGACATGAGCAGTACCATGGACATAACAGAGTATACTGTTTCGTCCATGATACCCCCCATGCGTTGCCATTCCTGAGGACTCAGGTGTTATTCCTCTGTACCCTGTAAATTCAGGCCATATCCCACCCTTCAAACCGAAACACAGCCATGCGAACACAATTGCTTTACGGATGTTTGTTATTTTTTTTTTTTAATTATTCAACAAAATTTTTAATTTAACACAGTAATGTGGACTACCAGTCCCATTGCTAGCAATATAGGGTATATTGGTTAGGTCGGCGTAGTGCATTCTGAAAACCACCGTGCTGAATTCCACACGTATTCATCACGATGGGCTAACTGACCTACCTTTTCATTCTCACCTACCAACCCTCACTGGTGCCCCGCTAGTGTAACCATTAGCGTAGGTGGGGTTACCAGTCCATTATCACCCATTAAAAAAACCTTATGTACTAATTCACGCGAGTAAAGCTTCAGGATACAGCTAGTATCATATAAAAACATGTAAATTACTAATTGCAAGTGGATGAAACTGTAAATGTCAAAGGAATAGAGGACTCTATTTCTCTTTGGTTGAAAATATGTGGTTAAAGCTGTCAGCACTGACCTGTGCGCGTTGCCGAGGCTGGAGTGCGAGGCGCGACCTTCGCTGTGAGTTCTAGCGCTGCCTCGACTGCGGTCATCTTCCGCGCGGATGTCACTGCCTGACGACAAATCGTGATAACTATTAACATCCCGCTATGCATGTTAATGTAATGGTAACCCCGCCTGCGATAACGGTATACACTGGCGGGGCACCAGTGATTGATGATAGGTGAAAATAAAAATGCAGGTCAGTTAACCCACCGTGATGAATACACCTATAATTCAGCACGATGGTTTCCAGGGGGAACTACGTGGAAGACGACCTGAGTGTATATATTGCTAGCGATAGGACTGGTAGTCCGCATTATTAACAATCCCTTCCCCCCACATCCCGCTATTGGATACTGATAGAGATAAGAGAAGGACAAGATAGAGGGGAGAGATGAGAGAGGGGCGATATGAGAGGGGCGAGAGAGGAGAGAGAGATGAGGGAGAGATATGAAAGAGAGGTAAGAATTTTTGTTTTTTTTTTTTTAATTATTTTGAGGCCTTTTATCTTCTTCAGGTATATCAGCCCTATTGTACCCTAAACTCATTTCTCAAAGATGAAAAAGAGGAGAGACAATAAAGAAGAGGGAAGATACATGTACGAAATAAAAAATATGTCTATACTATAGATTAGAAAGCAATAGTGCTACGAGATACTACTATTTCTAATGCAGGTAGCTCAGGACCGTTCCTTATAGCAGTCTATGGGGGAGGCCTATGTCTAGCAGTAGACGGATAATGGCTGAAATGATGGTGATGATGATGATGATGATGATGATGATGAAGACTGACCTTTAGCCAGGTCTCGCACGTCGAGTGTAGAGCCGGCGCGGGCCGGCGGCGGGCTGCCGCGCTCCTGCGACGACTGCAGCTCCAGGGCCGCTGCAGACGACACCAGTACAAAAAACAAGTATATTTACATGTCACATACAAAGATGCCACGCCGACATACACACACCAGCCTTGTGATGTCGGCTTAAAGGCTTAAAGGATTATTACATTTCTGTTTTGTCAAAGGTTGACTGGGAGACAATAGTATATAGCCCTATGGATATATAGCCCTAAGTATAGGACCCTATGTCCACCTTTTATACCAGACATTTTTTTATAATGTCAATAAAGAATAAATAAATAAATAAGAGTACAATTACAAGACAAAAAATCCCCCCCCCCCCATTTGTTACACTTAGTTAAAGTAGGTGTCTCATTATAGCTATTTGATAGGGGCGACAGTACACCCGAAGTGAAGGGTAAAAAAAACAATATTGCATTTGACTCACCATATTTAGATTGTGATAACTCCAGTGAATCCTGGAATTCTCTCGTTAGGGACTCAATCGTGCTGGCCGGACTCGGCAACGACATTGTTTGGTTCAACGAATTCGATACTGAAGCCTGAAATAATAATTATTAATATAGGGACAATAACGGGCCATTGTCCATTGTCCACAGACAGCCCTCTATGTCGAGGTTGTTTCGACGCCGAAGAAACGGCTGCTCACGTAATCCTGGAATGTGAGGCTGTGGCCCATCAACGTTTAGAAATCCTCGGAACGGTGAGGTCGCTCCGTGAGGCCTGTGAAGAACCCAGGAAGCTTCTGCGCTTCTGGGCGGAGCTGGGTTGGCTTTACTAGCCACGACTCATACGCACAACGGCCCAAATGAAAGGCTAAGCGCGGAAAATAGTCCTATTCACATTTTACATTTGCCTGAAATAATTTATTTGTTTTTACGCAACTTAAAATGGCAAACAAGGTGACGGCCTGTCTGATGGAATTTTTTTTACCGCATAATTACATTTCTGTTTTGCCAAAGTTTCACTGGGAGAGAAGGCTATGTAATATTAAGTCCGCCTTTTGTACCAGACATTTGTTTTAATATGGTCAATAAAGAAATAAATGGAAAGTGATAATAGTGATTCGATTTTGAGCGTTTTTTTTCTTCTTCTATGCACAGACATTCGACCTCTACAGTTTTATTATATGTACAGATAGAACTTGCCCGTATTTATTATATGCCCATTAGCGAGAAATATGCATACAAGTTGCACATACCTCAACGAGCAAAGAGTCGAGCTGCGGCTTGTCGATGGTGGCGCGCCGCACGTACCGAAATTCGTCAGTATCCGTCGTACACACGCTCAGATTGTCGCTGTCCGCTATTGACAGTGACTGTGAGCCGTGCAGTTTGTCTGTAACAACAAAAACGGTTTGACTAAAACATCGCTACTCATTACGTACGAGATAAGTCTATAAGTCAATGAATCCAATCCGGCTTGAAGGACCAAAAAATAAATCCTCTATCCTATATAATTGACAAGTTATTACATCAGAAACCAGAAGTTATCGACCTATTAGTTTAATTAATTAAAAAACACCACAATAGTTTACAGAAATTATTTACCATTAGGCTAGCTCAAAAATTTATTCTATTTTAAAACAAAAGAAATGCAGTAACTACTCACTGGCCATACATATGACCGCGATTGGGATATTAAAGAAAACGTAATTTACAAAGAAATCTGAAAGTTAAAATTCTTTAAATACTCAGTTACTATAATTTAGATGAAACCTTTAGCCGATATCTATAAATAAATAAAATAAATAAAAACAATTTTTATTTAAATAAACTTAATAATAAGCATTTTTGAATAGTTTTTTTTTTTTATATAAATTATTACCCAGTTCGGAATACTACTTCCACTGAGAAGAACGGGCAAGAAACACAACTGTTGCTTTATTTCAAATAAGACTTAAGTGTACAATAAAAAAAAATATGACCGAATGAAATGTCTATCACAAACATCATATTGATAAAAAAAAAGCTACAACGCAACATCAAACACAGTATTCTTGGACATACCATCTATATTTACAAACGAATCTTGATTTTTTTTTAATGGATGATAATGGAATGGTATCCCCACCCGCGCTATCGATATACACCGGCGAGGCACCAGTGAAGGACGATAGGTGAGGATGAAGCAGATCAGTTAGCCCATCGTGACGAATTCAACAAGAATTGTTCACGATGGTTTCCAGAGGGAACCACGTGAAGGTCGACCTAATAACGCATATTGCTAGCAATGGGGCTGTCAAACTCCATTGCTAACAATCCCTTTCCCCCCAATCTTGATATATTGAGATATAAAACACAAGATAAATTACATATAAAAAAATTATCATATAAAACACGTCTTAGCACATGTAGCAACGATCAAAGCGGCCAGTTCAGTGGCATAAATAAATACGTATTCCGGTTAAAAATATATTTTCCTGTTATGATATTATTATAGTAATGTATTACAAATTAAAGCCATTAATGACTTATTGAATAAAATGTTTTTATATTGTTGAACGAATATTTGTTAATAGCTTTATTGACTGACTTATAATGCATGACCAAAGTGTGCACTTGGTACTAGTAGTGATTTATTGTATAATGTGGTAAATAATTGAAAATTAAATATATAATGTACCTGTATAAAATGGCCAATGAATAAATTCAATAATTAATATTTGCATGCCAATTGATGTGGCGAAACATAATGAAGATGTCCATAAACTTCATAAATGCAACACCTTTTCTACAATGTATCTAGTAAATAAATTTCATTTCATTTCAATATTTACATAGTTTATTTCTTATCTGAAAGGGCGACAAATTTATTGCGCTAAAACGTACAGAAACAGAAACGTACGAAAAGAAAAAAATCGTAAGATTTTTTAATCGATGTTAGAAACACTATTTCTTGAGAGCAAATCTCTTCCCCACCGTATCCCGCTTTCGTCAGTGATCATAGTAGCATTCCATTATACATTTACAACAAGAACTGCAGAGAGAAAGTTAGTCAGCGTACAAGTAGCCTCTTAAAATTAGGACAATTGCAAAGTACATGCAGCGATACCATGAAAATTTCAGTGCACAACTGAACGTGTCTGAAATTTGACGATTAGTGTACGATCATGCTCAAGCAGATTTTAATCGCGTTCATAATAAGACTAGCTTTTACCCGCGACATCGTTTGCGTGATCGAAATATTTTTCCTGACCGGGATGAAAAGTAGCCTATATTCATCCTAAACGACAAAATTTCATAGTGATTGATTAAACCGTTAAGACGCTATAAGGTAACAAACAGACACACTTTCACATTTATAATATTAGTAAGTATTTCAGATCATTGAAATAAAGTTTACTTGTACAATAGCTTTTACTCGCGACTTCGTTTGCACGACTGGAATATGTTGACTCACCACAATAAAAAAAAAAAACTTTTATCCCACATAATACATGTATAATAAATTTGATTAAGGTGACAAAAGGTAGCAATCGAACTCACAATCACATTTATAACCTTAGTAAGGACTTCGGTCTTCATTTAATAGCTCTCAAGCATTCTCATATAACTAAAGTAGTGAGATATAAAAATAAACCCTATTCCAATGACCTTAATACTCTATTTTAAACGCGATTAATATCTGCTCCCTTTAACAGGTCTGTGTGAGCGGACACTTGTAGAGAGCGATGGAAGGCGTGCGAACTCACTGCGTTTCTTCTTGCGAGGCGGCGCGACTGGCCCGGCGTGCGCGGCGTGGGCGGCGTGGCTGCCGTGGGCGGCGTGGCTGCCGTGGGCGGCGTGCGCGGCGCGGGAGCCCGACACGGCCACGATGGCGCCGGCGCCGCGGCTCTGCTTCAGGCTGTTCGCCTTCGTGCTCGCTATCACGTCGGGCTCCGCCGTCACCAGCGCTGCAACCAACCGACGGTTAAACCGCGACACTTTTACCCGACTGCCGATGGGATGGAGGTAAAGTTTTTGTCAAATGTATACCATACTTGTATGTCTTGATTTTTAACGCAATGTACAATTTTTTTATATATATATATTTTATACCACTGAGGTGGCAAACAAGCATACGACCCACCTGATGGTGAGCGGTTACCGTAGCCTATGAACGCCTGCAATACCAGAGGTACGCGCACAAATAAAAGAAAAAAATCCGAAAACCGTACATTTGTAATTTTTTACCAAAAAAATTTAAACTTCATAATTTTGTACGAAACCTTCGTTGTGCGAGTTGGACTTGCAGTTGACCGGCTTTTTTTAAGTAGGTTGTTAACGTGTATATATAAATAAAAACGTATTGAAAATACTGTAACGGTGACCGACGAAAAACGCCGTGTTGCATTTTAAATTAATTCTCAAGTGGTAAAAAATATCGTAAATAAAAGAGATTATTCCGCGAGATGGCGGTAGGGTCGCCCTGCTCGACTACTTACAATTCGAACATAGGACAAAATATGTCTACATTGTTTTTATTTATAAAAAAACAATATAAAATAATTATTATACACGCGCGAGATGTAGAATTTGTAAGATTACATTCATTATTTTTTTCATTATTGTTATTTCGCCTTCCCAACATATAGTAGCCAACGAGCCCAAGCAGCGACATGCAGATGGGGTTTGCACATGTTAAAAACAGACAGACGAAAGCGTATTGTTAAGAAATCAAAATGCCAATTGACTCACCATTCTGATTCCTGTTATCTGCAGGCAGAGGGTCGTCGGATATCGTCGACGGCTCCCTGGATGGTGTCGACACCGGTGGGGCTGTGTCTCGAATGTTAGCTGAAATAAAGCGCCAAAATATACAAGGATATTTTACTAGCAATCCACTCTAGCTTCGCAAGCATAGATTATAGAATAACAAATTAGTATTTTATATTAGCCATAATAGACAAACTTTTGACACATTGGGTTACTATGTCGAAATTTTGGAAGGCAACTCCTGTAGGTACCGGCATAGAATAAGCTAATTCCTTTTCCGTGGGTGTCGTAAGAGGCGACTAAGGGAGGACGAGGGATTGGCAGCAGCGTCCCTCTTAAAACATTACTAAAAGCCAAACTGTGTTGCCAACACGCTTGCCAAGCTCGGCAACTACTAGCAAAACCCCCTTAGGGGGAGGCTATGTACAGTTAATAGCTGATATAACAATATGTATGACATTTGCTGATCATGCAGCTCTCTACAGGTGAAAGAATTTTAAAAATCAGTATAGTTTTTTTAGCTTATCCATTACAAACATGCATACATAAAAGCAAGCATCTTTCTTCTTTATATTATTAATACTGATTACACAAAAAAGAACTTTAAATACATACACAGAAGACTGTCAAGATATTTGAGAGATATCGTTCTTATATTAAAATATTTTAATTTAAACCACTGCATTTATTTGTGTACATATTGTTAATCACCTGAGTCCTCAGGAATGGCAACGCATGGGCGGATATCATGGGCGAAACAGTATACGCTGTTATGTCCATGGTACTGCTCATGTTTATAGGCGACGGTTACCACTTTCCATCAGGTGGGCCGTCAGCTTGTTTGCCATTCTAAGTTGTATAAAAAAAATCTTTACAATCAGTATCAATCTTTTAAGGGAACAATAAAAAGTTTTCAATCATTCATTCACTGTCTGGTGCCTACCCCAGGATCCGCATGAAGCTTTCAACTAGACACAGACATGTCTGAGAGTACATATTTTTATTTGTATCTAGAAATGCAGGCTAGAGAGAAATATACTCACGATGCGATTCTGCAGCGCCGCTCAGTATTCTGCCGATCCTGCCTAGTGACGTCATACTTTGCAGGCTCATTGTGTCGTGCGCTATAATCCTAACATATTACATAAATGTATTAAATTTCATTTTAAAAATTCAACACTGTACAGGGTGAAATAAAAATCTTTCTTTTAATGAAGTCTTCTTGTAATTAATTTGAACATTTTATCAAAATAAGTTTCTTAGTTTTGACGCCACGCAATATATTTGAAATTTTACGACCCACATGACGCATAATATGTAGGTATTGCGCACTTAATAGCGCTTCTTCTTTCTGTGAAGCAGTTGTGTTTGCATGGCTGTGTTTCGGTTTGAAGGGTGGGATATGACATGAATTTACTGGGTACAGAGGAATAACACCTGAGTCCTCAGGAATGGCAACGCATGGGGGGTA
Source organism: Galleria mellonella (assembly GCF_026898425.1). Taxonomy (NCBI): domain Eukaryota; kingdom Metazoa; phylum Arthropoda; class Insecta; order Lepidoptera; family Pyralidae; genus Galleria; species Galleria mellonella. Next base: position 4,735,642 of record NW_026442100.1, on the reverse strand, counting down.
TCATGGGCGAAACAGTATACTCTGTTATGTTCATAATACTGCCCATGTCTATAGGCGATGGTTATTGTTAATAATAATGGCTGGAAATAATTTTATATATAGACTTTGACATAATTTTTAAAATTATTGTTCTATATTACTTTTTGTTCTGTCATTCGTTATTCTAATATAAAATACACAATTCTCTCTGAATAAATCTTTCCTTTCTAATAATTATTTCAACACGTTATCAGCACGAAGATCTTCTTACGAATCATTAATTTTATGGGATTTTAGTGCATATTCAAAACGAATACTATGAGTGCAGGCGACAGTATATCACGAGGTATTTCTTGTCCAAACTCCAGCGTAAGTAACTTAATATGTCTACGTAACAAAGAGGGCTACTCAATGTGGAAATTTAAAATGCGTAATTACTTAATGCATGAAGATCTTTGGGAAACCATTGTTGGATATACTGAAGGTGATGTTACTCCCGCAGCTATAAAAATCCGTAATGATCGTAAAGCATTGTCGAAAATATGTTTGACTTTAGACGGCCCTGCTATAACTCACGTACGTGACTGCAAAACTGCTAAAGATGCATGGGATGAGTTGAAAAAGGCATATGAAAACCGTAGTATGAGTCGCAGATTAGCATTAGAAAGAAAATTATATAGAATTAGTTTAGAAGAGTTCAGTAGTATAGAAGAGTATATAAATGCAATTATGAGTACCGTACAAGATCTCGCAGATATAGGAAAAATAATTGAAGATCCTTCCGTTGCGGCGATTTTGTTAGGCGGGCTTACATCAATGTATGAACCTCTTATTATGGGACTAGAAAATAGCAACTTCGATATTTCTTCAGACTTAGTCAAAACTAAACTTCTAAATGAGTCATCTCGGCATCTGGAACCTGTATCAGCTTTAAAGACGAATGTAGGTCCAAGAAAATATAAAAAGAAAAAACTTATTATATGTTATGACTGCAAAGAACCAGGGCATAAGCGTCCAGATTGTCCACTTAAGAAGAATCATATAGGCAGGTCGTCACATGGTTCCTCTGCATTGAATGTTCAAGCTCTTGGAGAAACTGATGGCTTACAAATGAACAAGTGGGTGATAGATTCTGGTGCAACCAAACATATGTCTTCAAGATTAGATTGGATGTGCTCCTTTAAGCAAAGTTATGGTAAGGTTACAATTGCTAACGGTGCAGATATCAGCTGTACTGGAATTGGTACTGTCTCAATTAGTACTGAAAGCAAGGTAATTGACAAAATCTCTAATGTTGCTTATGTTCCCGAACTAAAGGCGAATTTAATTTCTGTTCAAAGTGTAGTTGATAAAGGTTATACTGTAATTTTTGATAAAAATGGATGTAATTTTTATAATTCTAATGATCTTTGTATTATAGGTAAATCAATATTGCATGGTACGAATTGTAATGGACTATACACTTTGGACTGTACTATTAACAATTCTACAAAATTAAGCCTTAATGTGACGCATGATAATGCAGATTTGTCCCAATATCGACTGTGGCATAAAAGGTTAGGTCATCTTTGTCGTTTTGGCTTACAGTCATTAAAAGGTCAAGCTATAATTAATTTTGGAATAGCAGATAAAGAGCCTTGTGTAACATGCATTAAAGCGAAACAGGCAAGAAAATCATTTAAAAGAGTTTTGTTTAAAAGGGCGACTGAGCCACTGCAACTCATACATTCTGATTTATGTGGCCCGATGTCTGAAGCGTCTTTTCAGGGTAACAGGTATGCTCTTTTCTTTATTGATGATTTCACACGAATGACTTTCGTATATTTTATTTCAAGTAAAACTGACGTGAAAAACAAATTTATTATTTTTCAAGCTCTTGTGGAGAAACAATTAGGTAGCCATATAAAAGAGTTAAGAACAGATAATGGAACTGAGTATATTAACAATGATTTTATTCAGTATCTTAACTCTCAGGGTATTCATCATCAAACCACGGCGCCTTACAGCCCACAGTCAAATGGTGTGGCTGAGCGCACAAATAGGTCAATCACAGAAAAAGCTCGTTCGTTATTGACTGATAGTTCTTTGTCCAAAGCATATTGGCAAGACGCTTTTGAAGTTTCTGTATATCTAAAGAACAGATGCCCTCATCGTGCCTTAAACTGTCATACACCATATGAAAAATGGTATGGTCAGAAACCGGACTTAAACCATCTCCGAGTATTTGGTTGTAGGGCGTTAGTTCATATTCCTTCTTGTAATAGAAATAAATTAGATATTAAAGCTGAAGAGCACATTTTCATTGGATACGCTACTGATTCTAATACATATTATTTTCGTAACACTCAATATCCGAGAAAAGTAATAAAATCTCGTGACGTTTCATTTTTTGAGAATAATTTTCATAATCTTAAAAACATTGAACCGAGTGTTGACATTACTGATAATTTACCTTTGCCTGTTATTCTTTCTACTAATACAGAAGTTCCCTTAGTAGAAGATACACTGGAGGAAGACAAGTTTGAGGATGCTCAATCGCATGAGGAAGTAGAAAATACTTCAGTTAATAATTTAGTTGATCAGTACATAGAAGTAACCGACAAAGTAACAACAGAGCGCAGGTATCCTTTAAGAAACAGGAAAAGTCCTGAATTTTTAAGTTATCAGGTATGCAGTTCAGTCATGGAGTTGGATGAACCTAGCACTTACACGGAAGCAATAAATGCTGTAGATGCTGTTAAGTGGCAACAAGCAATGGCAGATGAGTTCAAATCTCTTCATAAATTAAATACATGGAGTTTAGAAGATAGAACAGGGAAGAAGGTGATACCGTGTAAGTGGGTATTTAGACGAAAGAGAGATGCACAAGGAAATGTTGTAAAATATAAAGCGCGTCTTGTAGCAAAAGGCTTTAACCAAACTGCTGGAATAGACTACTATGAAACTTTTTCACCAGTAGTTAGAATGTCTTCATTGAGAACATTGTTTGCGTTATCTGTCGAACTAGGACTAAAGATGCGCCATATGGACGTAGATACAGCATTTCTAAACGGTGACCTTGAGGAAGAAGTATATATGGAACAACCACAAGGTTTTTCTGAAAACAGCGAGGTAATGGTATGTAAACTACATAAGTCGCTATATGGCCTTAAACAGGCACCACGTGCGTGGAACACAAAGTTAAACGATATCTTATCGAAAATGAATTTTTCAAGAACTCCTTCTGAGCCATGTGAGTATACGAAACTTTTCAATGACGAACTAGTAATTCTTGCAGTTTACGTTGATGACATAATACTTTTTTATAAGAATGACATGACGTTTAATTCTGTCAAAAATAATTTAGAAAAATATTTTAGCCTAAAGGATTTGGGTATACTAAAGTATTATTTAGGCATAAATATTTCAAACGAAGGAGAAACATTAAAGATAAATCAGAAGACTTTTGTAGAAAAGCTATTAATAAAATTTGGCATGCAAGATTGCAAAACTGTAAATACGCCAATAAATAAAAAGCTAGAGCCTAATGATCAGAATGAATGTTGTTCTTATCCTTATCAAGAGCTCATTGGATCTCTAATTTTTTTGGCCACACATACACGTCCTGATATTGCTTTTGCAACCAGTTATCTGGGTCAATTCAATTCGAATTTTAATAAAAATCATTGGTTGGCCGCAAAACGCGTACTTCAATATTTAAAAGGTACTATAGATTATTCAATCACGTATAGACGTACTAGAAAACCGCTGTATGGTTTTACAGATGCGGATTGGGCGAACTGCGTTGAAACACGCCGTTCCTATACAGGCTTTTATATGAAGTTGGCAGGTGGACCAATTGCTTGGGAAAGTAGAAAGCAGCCCACAGTAGCTTTATCGTCTGCTGAAGCAGAGTATATGGCGCTAACAGCAGCTGCTAAAGAGGCTTGTTATCTTCACAGGTTTATTTCGGAAATAACGGGCAAGCTTGATAGGGTTACTATATATAGTGACAGTCAGTCTGCTATAAAATTAGCTCAAAATCCAGTCCATCACAATCGAACCAAGCATATTGACACACGGTTTCATTTTATTCGAGAAAAGATAGTTGAAAAGAAGATAGATGTACAATTTATCCCAACAGAACAAATGTGGGCAGATATGCTTACCAAACCTTTATGTAATATAAAGTTTAAAAGATGTATAACAAACATAGGTATTGTATAACTCTTAGTTTTTTAATCTCCAATGTACTTTTATCGTTCACATGCTATGTTACATTGTAGATTAAGGGGGGTGTGTTAATAATAATGGCTGGAAATAATTTTATATATAGACTTTGACATAATTTTTAAAATTATTGTTCTATATTACTTTTTGTTCTGTCATTCGTTATTCTAATATAAAATACACAATTCTCTCTGAATAAATCTTTCCTTTCTAATAATTATTTCAACAGTTATCACTTTCCATCAGGTGGACCATCAGCTTGTTTGCCATTCTAAGTTGTATAAAAAAAAACATGATTGTAAATAAAAAAAAATTGAAAAAAAAATAGGAAAAGATTTGAAATTTTCCAGGAATAATTACACTGATTTTTAGTTCAGAATAATGGTCTGAATCCACTGTTTTAGTTTTTTCCAACCAATACCTTACACTCTGTAGATTGTAAATACAGTCATGCATTAATTATCAAAATAAAATATAAAAAATTACTTGAATGGGTGTTCCAAGGCAAATGTTTGTTGGTCCATTGTATCCACAGTATCTGGGATATCATCATCTTCATCTTCCGTTTGCATGCACCTCCGTAACTCTTGGAATCTTTTGCGGCCCTGTACTACCTGCAATTAATTATTATAGATAGTGCAATCTCTTTATCACTTGATATTATCTAAAACATTTTAATAATAAAAAATATCAGTTTAAGTTTAATAAAAAAAAAAAAACAAATATAATTAATATGGTTGCAACCTTATTCTTAATAGAGTAGTCCCTATCCTACCCTACTAACACATACCTCTATTAGGCTTTCTATACCACAGTGAAACTAATAAAAAACTGATTATTGATACAATAAATAAAGGCATTTTATTAAAAAGAATATATATATATATATATATATATATATACTCCTCATGTCTATAGGCGACGGTTACCACTTTCCATCAGGTGGGCTGTCAGCTTGTTTGCCATCCTAAGTTGTATAAAAAAAAACTTATATTAGAAGGTAATAGAACAAAAATACAAACACTTTTAACTGTGGTCCTGTCATCCTCAACTGGAGGAACTTCAGTGCCTGACACACTCAATACCACAGATGGTGAATCCGGCTTCACTGCCGAATTCTTTTGCCTTTGGTTTTTCTCAGACCCCTCTGGCAGATCTTTTATACTGAAAATATAATTATGATTATTACATTATATATATTAACATTTATATATTTTTTAATCAGTTTCTGATGTACTATTCCTATATAACAAACCTATGCAAGGTTGTGCATGCAGAAAAATTTCATATTGTCATTCTTTAAAATTCATAGATGTTTAACAACTTATTGAATATTTTAATTACTCATTTTCCATAACTGTGCCTTATTAAGCACTGTTTATTTTCTTAGCTTTATAATTTTAATAGCTTTGAGATTTGTTACACAGATATAAACCATAAGTTATTCAGATATGTGACATTTATAAATAGAAAATAAACTAGGCTGCACTTGTTTATCTGATAAAAATGATTTTCCTTTAACTGTCACCCTGAGATAGTAACCAAAATTACATTAATAATACATTACTAGCTATGAAGAAAGATAAATATATTAAACATGCTTACTAATACTATAATTAACATTTTTAACACTATATATTTGAAAGTAAGTTTGTTACCTCTTGGTATTTCAATGGTTTAACCGATTGTTATAAATTTTGGTATATATGTACTATTTAAGAGCCTTCTCTATCTTAAACATTATCTTAACATAGACTACTTTTTATCATGGTTAACAGACAGATCCTGGTATATGGATGAAGCAGCGAGTAAAAGCTAATACAGATATGTATAGGTATAGACAATTAAACATTAAATTATCTATAACAATTGTCAATAAGAAAAAATATAAAAAGGTTTGTCTATCGATGACTGCTAAATTATGACAATGTATAGGTTCAGGGTATTAAATTATAATTTACCAACGACAGTTTTTGTCCATACGACTATCTATTGTCAAGGACGACCCTGTAATTAATCGAAATATGGTGACTGACGTCAACATAGATTCACCATTAAATATTTAAGCTTTGCAGTAAGAATATTAAAAAAGCTTATTTCATAAACTGTGAAAATCTTCTAAGAAATGGATTCGGATATAGAATTAAGGCAAAGGTCGTAAAATAAAAAATTGTGTAAACATTTCGTACTCACTTTGAACCGTCAATGGGTGTGAACTCGGCATCATAAAACTCGTCTGAATCGCTACTGTCGCCCATTGTGACACAATAAACGCGTAGCGACGATCACTGACCACTATATTGGGCAACTTATTTACATTATCATATATGATGAGCAGTTAATTTTTGCAAAAGAAAGTTGAAATCGACTCGACCCGTTCAACTGAATTGACAACTTTGACATATCAAATCAAATCAACAGTCGACATAACAAATAATGACAGTTACGTTCATAAAAATATTTTTAACTTTGGGTTCTAGGAATTTAAATTCTTTATACACAGTTACAACACTAATGTAACTTTATGTCCAATTGGATTTTATACGGATAAAATATCCGTATAAAATCCAAAGTCCGTAACTTGTAAATGATAGAATTATCAGCAATTGTGAGATTGCTACACTACAATTACAAAACTACGATTGTTTTATATATTTATTTACAGGGACTACTATTCAACCGAATTCTTGGTGCTCTTTTATAATTTTATTTTTATATAACCTGAAGTATTTCGCCTTTTAGTATTATCAAACTTAGCAGAGTATGCTTCACAGAACACACCTTTATTTTTTACTTATACTTAACTCATCAATTACACTGTGACGTCTGTAGTTAAACTGTTAGCGATTCCTGAGGCCCTATATGCTTTAAATAATTTTACTGTCATATTCATATACATCAAATCGAAACAATCATTCGACTATACCTTTACTGCATAGTGCCTAATCACAAGGGGGGCAGAGGTAGCCATAATTACTTGTGTAAAGTCTCCTTCTAAACAAAATACTGCTTAGCAATAAGGCTCAGGCGGTTATTGCATTACTTCTCATTATTATCATCCACTTTATTTATTATTTAAAAAAAAAATAATCAGATAAAAAATAAAAACTATGTATAACATGAACATGTAAGAGACCCTTAGATGATATAAATAGTGTCTTCATACAAATGCTTCGAGAAAAGCGGGTCAACTTTTTCATACAATTTTAGGTGATAAATAGTTATGAGTGATTCCTCTATAAATTACTAGCGACCCGTCCCGGCTTCGCACGGGTGTAAACCTGATACTAAATAATGTCGTCGGCCCCCCATTACATTACGACATCACATTAGAAACCTCTAAAATTATTAGTGTTCCTCTACTATATTATACATGTATTATACATATAAACCTTCCTCTTGAATCATTCTATCTATTAAAAAAAACCGTTTCAAAATCCGTTGCGTAGTTTTAAAGATTTAAGCATACATAGGGACGGACAGACAGTGACAGCGACTTTGTTATATACTATGTAGTAATAATATATTTATTTTGTTTTAAAATTTCTGCATCTTTTTAATGTGTAAATACTAATTTTATATACATACATACATATCTGTCACGCCTGTCTCCCAATAGGGTAGGCAGAAACAATGGAACGCCAAATGCTTCGATTCAAACAAACCTCTTTCGCTTCTTCCACATTCATCAATCTTGTCATACACGCTCGCCGGTTACGGGTACTAATTTTATTTGTTAATTAATACGTCAAGATACATTTCATGCGTAAATATATAGAACAATGATAAAAAAACCAGGTAACTTTTTGTCAAAAACAAAAAGTTAACCCGTTTTTGAGGCTCGATGCTCGATCTATATAATCTAAGAAAGGACCATAGTGCGCTGCGGTCGTTATAGATCAACGAACTATCTATAAGTACATTGTAAATGTATAATATGACATGAATGTGAGACAGGTTTTCAAAGAGTTTAGTCTCGTCGTAATTGTATTCGTCATGGGTACTGATCCTAAACACGGCCAGTATCCGGTCATCCTTGCAGGTGAGGTCAACCGACACCTGAGATCTCGAAGGATCAGTTTGGTCACCTAGTATATATCTTTCTATGGTTGCATGCTATTTTTTTTTAAATGAGTAAAAATGGAAATAAGCTCACTATCAGTACATGCTGGTGGTGAGATCAGTTGGGCCATCGTGGCGAATTCACTTGGAATTAATCAAGATGGTTTTCACAGGAAATCACGAGGAGATGAACCTCATTAGAGGGAAGGAGAGTTATTAATAATGACAAGAAGTAGCAACATTGTTAGCAATATAATGCAATATCGGCAGAACTGACAGAGGCTAGGTCGAACTCCTGTCTCGAGTTCCTACGACCATGATTGTATTTCTTTTTAAGAAAGGCTACGGTAACCGCTTACCATCAGGTGGGCCGTATGCTTGTTTGTCACCTTAGTGGAATAAAAAAAAAAAGATTTCAACAAAATTCAGCCCATTGCTAACAATACACCCTATCAGGTCCACCTCCATGCGGTTCCTCCTGGCAACCATTGTGGTTAATCCTTTATGATTTCTTCACGATGAGCTAACTGATCTGCTTCCATCTTCACCTATCAGCTATCACTGGTGCCCCGCCAGTATATACCGATAGCGCAGGCGCGCATTAAATTTTCACCTATTAAAAAATCAACGAAATAAGCGCCTGTTTTCTTGAAATAGCAGTAATTTTGATGCGTAATGTGTGAATTGAATTTTTTGCTGTAATATTTTTTAAAGGCATTATGTATTTATACATTTTTTTTTATGGGTGAAAATGGTATGGTAACCCCGCCTGCGCTAACGGGATACGCTGGCGGAGCACCAGTGAAGGGTGATAGATAAGAATGAAAACAGGCCAGTTAGCCCATCATGATGAATTCATCAGGAATTAACCATGATAGTTTCCAGGGAGAACCGCGAGGAGGTTGACCTGGTTGGGTATATTGCTAGCAATAGGATTCTCAGTCTCCATTACTGATAATCCCTTTCCCGCCCAAAATACATTATTGGGGACATATAAATACACTATTGGCACATTGCCGTATGGTTCCGTCATGGAATAGGCCACCCCTTCCTTTCCCGTGGGTGTCGTAAGAGCCGACTAAGGGAGGGCGAGAGATGGGCAGCAGCGTCCCTCTCAAAACATCTCTAAAGCCTAACTGCGAAGGGAAGGGATTGTTAGTGATAGGAAGGTTGGTTCCCATCGCTATCAATATACCTTATCAGGTCGACCTCCACACGGTTCCCCCTGGAAACCACCATGACTAATTTATCGTTGAATTCTTTACAATGGGCTAACTTACCTGCCTTTTCATCTTTACCAATCATCTCTCACTGGCGCCCCGCTAGTGTATACCGATAGCGCGGGCGGGGTTACCATTCCATTATCATCCATGTTTTTCTTTCTTTTCTCAATGTTCTCTACCCAAAGGTTGTCTGGAAGAGATTGCTTAGCGACAAGACCGCCTTTTGTATCATTCCTTATTAGAGTTAAATGTATTTACTATTTTATAAATGGTGCAATAAAGTGTAAATAAATAAATATCATCCATTAAATAAAAGCCTAACTACGGTAGCCAATCCGCCTGCCAAGCGTGGCAACTACTGGCAAAACTCTCCAAGGGGAGGTTTATGTTCAGCAATGAACAGATGACGACTGAAATAATGTTGACGATGATTGGGACATAACACGACGTAAATTTAGGTAGATAGTAAAATGTATGTATGTAAGTACCTTTTAATACCGTATACATATAATAGTGCCGTGTATTAATAAATAGTATCGTAGTCACGATGCGGTACAATCCATGTTGAAATGTCGACAATAAAAGTAAAATATGTAGTTATTATTTACCTATAATTGACGTCGTGTTAAGTTCACATAGTGTCTTTAGATTTTAATTTAATGGATGATAATTGAATGGATACCCCGTCTGCGCTAATGGTATACACTGGCGGGGCACCAGTGAGGGATGATAAGTGAGGATGAAGCAGGGCAGTTGACCTGTCGTGAATAAATCAATCACAATAATTTCCAGGGGGAACCGCGTGGAGGTCTACCTAATAGGGTATATTGCTAGCAATGAGCTTGGTAATTCCCATTATTACCAATCTCCTCTCCCCCTGTATTTAGACTAATTCTGAAATTGTACAAAAAAATGTCATTGTATAATTAGATGTAATTATATTTCAAATCGAGTTCGAAGAACTGACAACCGATGGGGAAGAAAAGTTCTTGAGTGGCGACCATGTACGGGTAAACGCTGTGTAGGTCGACCGCCTACTAAACGGAGTGACGATCTGAAATGCGTTGTAGGGAGTCAATGAATACAGGTGGCTCAGGACCGTTCTTTATGGTAATCTATGGGGGAGGCTTATGTCCAGCAGTGGACGGATAATGGCTGACATGATGATGAGGATGATATTTCAAATAACAAATAAAAGATTATTTTTCCTAAAAAAATATTTACTTTTGCAAGTTGTCCCTACATTTATCGTGATCTGACTTTGTGTCTAAGTTTGTCCGATAAGTGACATTTGTATACCTAATCCTTAATATTACCACAGATAATAGACATGTGAAAGTGAGTTTGTCTATTTTTAATATTTATATTACAATAAATGCAATAAATATTAATATAAAGTGATATAAAATGGCGGCTCGTTAAGCAATCTCTTCCAGACAACCTTTGGGTAGAGGACATTGAGAAAAAAGATAAAGGGAAGGTGGAGCACTATAATATAAATACTAATATATATATAGAAAAGAGTATTTTCCTTTTTAAAAGGCCAGCAGTATACCTGCAATGCCTCTGGTATTACGAGTGATCATGAGCGATCGTTTGCCCTCTATGTAAAAAAATAGACATGTGAAAGACAAAGCGCAACCTTATTTCTAAGCAATCTCTTCCAGATAACCTTTGGGTAGAGGACATTGAGAAAAAAAATAGATACTAATGTATACAATCAAATATTATTATTTTATTATAGAAAAAAGTCTTAAATAAATCCATTAAGTTCCTAATAATTAACTATACAATTACTAACACAATCTATGAACATACAGATACAAGGAAAAACTGACTGATTTATCAACTAATCAACGGATAGCCGAAAGTGATGAGTACGAACGCGAATAAAATATACAGTTTCCTTATGTTACGAAACGTCAGTGAGCATTAAAAAGGGAATTTTGGCAAATCCCAGGGGAGCAAACCTAATAAATTTCATGTGGTTATGCGCGGAGGGATTTTGTTTTTTCTGTATTTTATAAAGCTTTTGACCTATTGAAATACTCAGATGTATGATCTTTGGTGCCGATAGTACATTTTTTTCTTTTTTTTTTCTTTCTAAAGCTTGAAACCTATTAAAATACTCAGGTTTGAAGCCTATTAAAAGGTAATTTTTCTGTATAAGTAAACGCCGTCAATATATCTGAAATTAATCAAACAAACAGTGATCAGTCTAGAATCTAGAGTCTAGACTCTATCTGTCTATTATTTAGATAAATAAAAATAATAATTCAGGTGAATTTGTAACCAACATGCTTGTATAAATGGATTTATGAATGTGAAGAATGTAGAAAAGGAAAGAGGTCCGCTTGAATACAAATTTATGACCATTAATTGTTTCATTACCACCCCAATAAGAAACAGACTTAATAATTAAGTAAGTTTAATAAAATAAATAAAAAAAAATTGTGACTAGTCATATTTTTTTTTTACCGCTAAGATAGTAAACAAGCCTGATTGTAAGCAGTTGTCGTAGCCTAAAAACATCTACGAAACCAGGCTTAATAAAGAGTTAAAAAGAGCTTCTTTTTAACTCTTTATTAAGGAATTCCATGATGGAGTCTTTTGGGAAAACTTATATTAATCTATGACGTACATACCTACCTAATTTATCCCGTATAAATTATTATTTATAAATAGAAAAAACTGGAATCAATTCCTTCACAACTGCTTGAATATTTAATTAGTCCTTTAATTATAATTGTGACTTGCATTTGTTAAAACACACTAAACCTCTAAAGTGGGAAAACTTAGTTTCGTGGGCATGCGTCACGAATACAGCGCAGCTATAAAACAGATGACCTCCCTCCTCTCGCAGTTACTCAGTTACTCCATCCACACTCGTGCATACGCCTCACTGTACCTTAGTTTCTAAATTTAAAACATCAAATCGTAAGTTTTTTTCTTTTCTTTTTTATAATTATTTTTTGTGCGTGGTGTGTTTGTGGCCAGTTTTATGTCTACACGTGCAAACAGTTTGTAGATTTTTGGTTCTCGTTTTGCATTCGCGTCTAAAGCAAATACATTATATTCAAATAGATAATAGAATAATCTAGAATTTTACAAATACTTATTGTTATTACAATTAAATGCTTGTAGTAACAATTTACAGTTATACATTATACAACTTTCATAATTTAAATTTGGTTTAACAAAAATAACTGACCAAATAGTTGAAACACAAAGTGAAAGTTAACAAAGAACTAGTTAAAATTAAGTACTACCTACAAACGAACCAGTTTTTAATCGTAACTGCTTCCCACGTCAGTTAAAGGTGCATAATGAATCATGTAATTAGGAATTATTGATTGTGAGTTGCTTATAGGTACGATATTTCAATCAAACCCGACCCTGAAAAATATAACAATAGTGAATCTAATTGTTATTACGCTTGAAATTAGTATGAGAAACTAGCTAATGAACATCTTTCAAAGAAGTTTCTAAATGTATTCGACTGAGAATTTAACCTAGGACTTCATTTTAAATATCGTAACAACAGCGCTATAGATAAAAAAAACACCAAAAGAATGGTGTATCTATGTGGTTAATAATATATATATATATATATATATATATATATATATATATATATATATATATATATATATATATATATATATATATATATATATATATATATAATTAGGATGTAATCTATCCCGATTCCAAATTTAATTCAAACCTGTTCCGAAGCTTTTGTTTTAGAAATAGTAACAAACATTCAACTAAAATTAGAATTTTCCGCATTTATAATAATAATAGGTATGTACAGATAACGTTATTCATACATACACATGCAATTTGTTGATGCAAGCCGGCCGGCGTTTTAATGGGCGTGTTCTAGAAACTCAGTTGGAAACACGCAAAGTTATCTAGTTTTATAATAGTTTACATAATGTGATAATATGTTATTTTGAATGTGTGTTAACAGCTCGGTATCTTATTTATCTACCTTGTTATCTCGAATGGTAAATAATTTATTTACCACTGATAGCAGCTTATGTATACGAATAATATAACAATAGGGTAGGGTACCTTTTGATACTATGGTGTCAGATGGAACCCTAACCTATTATGGCGGAGGAAAAGGGATTGCCAGCAATACACCCTTCAGGTCTACTTCCACGCGATTCCCCCTAGAAACTGAAGAAGATTTACTTTTATCGTCCACTATCATTCCTCACTGGTGCCCCGTCAGCGTATACCCATAGCGCAAGTGGGCTTACCATTCCATTATCACCCTTTAAAAGAAATCTATTACGCCACTAAAATAATTATTGCAATTTGTTGATGACTGTAACCGGCCGGCATTTTAATAGCCGTGTTCAATATACTGAGTCGACTCAAGACACGTAAAGTTATCAAGTTATTAAAGTACATACACAATGTGATAATATAAATATTGTTATTGAATGTGTGTTGACAGCCAGGTACTTTATTTATCTACCTTGAATGGTAAATATTTTCTTATTTAAAGAATTTATTTATCATTTGATATAATACTCTTATTTATAGCAATTGTAGTAATAAAAACAAGTTAGGGTAATAACTGACTAGGGTCCTTTATTATACTATGATGTCGGAAAGGACCCTATCGTTAGGGTACTCCTAAACAATTGTTTTCGACATTAAATACTAGTAATATATTTTGTGGCTGTATAAGGATTACAGGAGCAAATTATTTCATTTTCAATATTCGTTTATAAAACTTATACATTGTACCTTTTATAAACAGATTTGCAACTAAGTATGTATTATTTCATCGTTTTTGTTCGAACAAGGCCACGAGTCTATTCTTTTTTATTTATAATCCTAACAATTAACGTTATTCTCGATATTTGTTGAAATATCAAATGTCTAATGACTCCTGTTGTATTTTTATTTACGAACTTTTTGCCTGCTACATTATACGCGTGTGTATAAATGTAATTAGAAAAATGTATGAAATATTTTTTTCAAAATGACTTGTAAAGATAAACCACACGTCAGTGGGGGGGGGGGGGGGAAAGGGATTGTTAGTAATGGAGACTGAGAATCCCATTGCTAGCAATATACCCAACCAGGTCGACCTCTTCGCGGTTCCCCCTGGAAACTATCATGGTTAATTCCTGATGAATTCATCATGATGGGCTAACTGGACTGTTTTCATTCTCACCTGTCACCCTTCACTGGTGCTCCGCCAACGTATCCCGTTAGCGCAAGCGGGGTAACCATTCCATTTTCACTCATCTAAGTTAAGCTGTTTCTGAGATTAACGTGCACAAATGTACAGATAAACAGACAAAAATTCTAAAAATCATTGTTTTGGGTCCTATTGCGTTCATAAAGCCCCTCTATAATATTTTTTTTATATATACATATGTTCCTTTTTATATACCTACATTGACAATAAATAATCAAGCGATATAACTAGAATTTTCGTTGCAACAAACGCGGATGATAAAGTCGCCACAAAAAACAGTGACTTGTTAGAATTTTGTCAGAATCGCCTGATCGACGACCTTGGTACTGCTTGAATGGTAGGTAGGTTATAGTTGAGGCCATTTCTATAACACCCAGTCGCTTGTAATTCCGCATTGAATTGCCGCAAAAAAGGCAGTGAACGTAATGGTGGATAAATATGGGTTAGCAGTTTAAATGAAATTGAAAGCTTAGCATAGTCGATACACCTGTATAATGTAAATAAAAAAATATTACGTGAGCATTTCTATTGTTCGTTTTTCGTTTGTTCTCAACTCGATTGTATTTTGTTTTATGTTTGTTACCTCATAACTCCGTCAGTTGAGGGGAAAGGGATTGTTAGTAATGGAGACTGAGAGTACCATTGCTAGCAATATACCCAACCAGTTCGACCTCCTCGCGGTTCTCCCTGGAAACTATCATGGTTAATTCCTGATGAATTCATAGTGACGGGCTAACTGGCCTGTTTTCATTCTCATCGATCATCCTTCACTGGTGCTCAGCAAGCGTATACCGTTAGCGCAGGTGGGGGGTTATCATACCATTTTCACCCATCAAAAAAAAACTCCGTCAGATGTAAACCGATTTGGATTTTTCTTTTTTTTATTTTAAAGATTACGTTTACAGATTGGTCCAATAGATATTTTGTCAAAATCCGCTCAGTTATTTTGTTTTTAAATCAAAAGTTCTGATTTTACCACATTTGAAGTCGGTTTTTTTAAACCATTTAATTATAATTTCTATAATTAAAAATTATAGAAATTAAAATTACCATAGGTAGACTTTGTACAAAAGTCGTTTGCTTGGCCACCTCTGTTCCATTCGTGTTTCTACCGTGAAGCAGTTGTGTTTGCATGGCTGTGTTTCGGTTTGAAGGGTGGGATATGGCGTGAATTTACAGGGTGCAGAGGAATAACACCTGAGTCCTCAGGAATGGCAACGCATGGGGGGTATCATGGTCGAAACAGTATACTCTGTTATGTCCATGGTACTGCTCATGTCTATAGGCGACGGTTACCGCTTTCCATTAGGTAGGCCGTCAGTTTGTTTGCCATTCTAAGTTGTATAAAAAAATAATACTCGCATTACATACAATGTTGCGAATAAATCTAATCTGTATTGCCAATAGTTGCCACGTATGGCAGGCGGATTGGCAACCGCAGTTAGGCTTTGAAGATGTTTTAACAGGAACGCTGCTGTTCATCCCTCGCCATCCCTTAGTCGCCTCTTATGACACCCACGGGAAAGGAAGGGGTGGCCTGTTCTATGCCGGGACCACACGAGCCTACTCAGCCTGATAGTAAATTCGCAACTAATCAAAGAAACAAACAAACATATTTTCTTACTTTATGATGTTAGTGAGGATTAAATATTTGACACTACTAAATATATAAAAAGAAAGAAAGAAAGGAATATTTATAATCAAGTAAATCACATTTGAGCATTTTCTAATAGTAAATTTTTCATTACCGCCTATTCGGAACGTAATTTCCGCCAAGAAGAACGGGCAAGAAACTCAGCTGTTGCTCTTTTCAAAAAGTTTAAATATATAAATAATGAATTTGTGTGAATACAAACTAAGAAGCAGTATTAGATCATAAACTTTATAGTACATTACTGCAGTGGTTAGCAACTGAGGCATTAATGGACGAACGTGCAAATGTGGGCCGAGGCGTAGCCGAGGCACACAAACGTGAGACCATCGATGCCTAGTTGTGGCCAAGGTTTGTATAGTACTTTTCTCAAACAATGCGCGGAAATCAAAAACACAATTTTACTTTTTAAGCTCAATGACGAATAACGAACAATAATAATTTTTCACGCGCCATAATGTTCCTTTGTTTTTTTTTTTTCAATAAACAGCTTTCTATTTGCAAGCCAGTTCGAAATTTAAATAAAACCTTTTAATAGTTATGACATTATGACAGATATGAGTTTACATAGTAATTTATCTGGCCGCAAAACAACAGATATGGATTTTCATACAACTTTTGCCGGCCGCTGCCCGCATTGTTTCTGGCCAGTACGGCAATTTTGATTTATCTCCAAGAAGATTGTTAAAATAATGCTCACATTTCCAAGCATATTTGAGAAAAAATATATATTATATAATTGAAAACAATCAATAATATAAATATATTATAATTGAATGGACAAACTAAAACTTTAACACTAATAAAACTTCTAATCGTCCACCAAATCGAAGGTCAGTGCGACCTTTTCACTCAATTTAACAGAAACAATTCAATACCCAATTACTTCCTATTTCTACATTATTCACTTTCAAACAAATGCAAGCCGCTTTTAGGGTTCTGTGGTAACTGCACACAATACACACTTATAGTTATCAGTGTTAGTGTTCTAACTGTATTTTGCTTTATATTAAATATTTTAAATTTTATGAATACACATACATGTTGACAGCTAGAAAAAGAATGATTTTTTTTTTTATTTTTTATTATATTCAAATTATTATAAATAACAAAAAAGTTTTCATGTGTTAACACTAAGATATGGAAACTTTTTAACAAAATTTTATTATTATCTAAAAACTACATTTACAAATGAATAAAATACACCAAAATTACTTTTTTTTTTACAATCACGACCACATTAATTCTATATAAATATGTAAATACTTATTGGTATAAATAAATATTAACTAAATTATTTTATATTATATAAAAAAAAATAACACAGAAATGGGAAACGTGATAAAAAGTTTTGTCCCATAAAACCCGGTAATTGAATTATGGCAAAACCAGTTATTTAAATTTGAAAACCAAATTGAAAGCATAGATAGATAATCTTTATTACCAGTAATAAAAATAAAAAAAAAAAACAACAATAAAAAGAAAAATAAAACAATTAATTTTGCTGGTAATAGGAAGTATTAATACTAGTAAGTATCTATTAATTTTTCTGGCATATCTTTTTAGATGAAAAAGAAATTTTCAAATCTGTTTATAACTGACGGAATCACCTATGACGTAACCAATATAAAAAAAAATACAACCAAAATACAACCCAATTGACAATCACCTATTTTGGAGTCGATTTAAAAAACAAAAATATTTACGGAAACCTGTTATAAACGTGCCAACACTGGCACGTACTTCTTGATATAACAAAACGAATTATTCAATATGACCTTTTTAAGTAATTACCAACGTGATGTAATGTTAAAGGTAGTTATTATAGAACCTTTAAATAGTTATATAGGTACTTAGTTACTATAGTAAACAGTGTTTTTTTTTAATTGGTAAAGATGGGAGGGTAATCCCGCCTCCGCTATTAGTATAACGCTGGCAGGCACCAGTGAAGGGTGACAGGTGAAGATGAAGGCAGATCAGTTGGCCCATAGACTATTGGCCAATTGAATAAGAATTAATCACTATGGTTTCAAGGGGAACCGTGTGGAAGTCGACCTGATGGGGTGTATTGCTAGCAATGAGGCTGTTAAATATCATTACTAACAATCCCTTTCCCCCCTAGTTAACAGAGTAGGTACCAAAACCCACGATTAAAATATCTGCCCAGTCCATCACGAATATAGCTATTAAAATAAACTATTTCCTTAATTACATTATAACGTTTTGTAAATGTTTGACCTTTATAAGTGCAATGAACTTACCAATGACTATTTATAGACCAACCTTTTCCAAAATGTAGTGCTGACTACCACTATTACTACCAGAAGTTCCACAACCTTCCATATTAGACATCAATTTCCGACTGCCATTTGTTCACGCACGTTTTGCGATATATATACGTATATTATGTATATATGTATTATTTACATACATATTTATATGTTTATTGGTAGGTACATCGTACCTATTAATAGTAATAATAAACTATTGCGCACAGTAGAGATGTATACAAGGTGTATTTATACAGCGGGTCTATTATGAAATGAAATTCCGAAATTTCGGCCTCAATTTCGTGTTTTTGTTTATACCAAAATCGGACCAATAAATGGAGTTTAACATTTCGTTCGTCATACATACTATCATAAAAGTCCAAAGGAACAATATTTTAACATTTGTAATATTTCCAAATAGCATGTATTATGTAATTTCAACATCAAATTTCTGTTTCGTTTGGCTCCGAAATTTTGGAAAACATTAGTAGTACGTGGTCTTCTCTTTTAGTCCACCTTGTTGTGTAAGCGGGCGAGGTAGGGGCCTCGGGGTAAACCCCTCTACCCCGGCTTCAACTCCGGAGGCTACGACCTCCGGGTCACTGGGTTCTTCAGCCGGCATACACTGGTGGTCTGTGTATGCCGGCGTGGTGTCTAATCCGGGGGTGTCTTGGAAAATATTTAATGGTTGGCCCTCAGAATGTGCATATACAAAAGGCGGCCTTATTACTAAAAGCAATCTCTTACAGACGACCTGGCATAAACAGTAGATAAGTACAGAGAGAAAGGTAGATGGCGCTATTCAGACACAGTAAATACAAAAAAGTAACCAAACAAAATGAATAATATTATTATATTAATAGGACATAATTTGCAGCACAATGCCCATCGATCTCTACTACGTGCCTGGCTCCGCGCCGTGCAGGGCTGTCTTGCTCACAGCGAGGGCTCTCAACCTAAATCTTAACTTGAAACTGGTTGACTTGCATCACGGCGAGCATTTGAAGCCTGAGTATCTGAAGGTATGTCAAACATAGTCGATTGCTTGGGTACCTCTGTTCCATCCGTGTTTCAACCATGAAGCAGTTGTGTTTGCATGGCTGTGTTTCGGTTCGAAGGGTGGGATATGGCGTGAATTTACTGGGTACGGAGGAATAATACCTGAGTCCTCGGGAATGGCAACGCATGGGGGGTATCATGGGCGAAACAGTATATTCTGTTATGTCCATGGTACTGCTCATGTTTATAGGCGACGGTTACCACTTTCCATCAGGTGGGCCGTCAGTTTGTTTGCCATTCTAAGTTGTATAAAAAACAAACCATCACAGCAGCACTATTTCACTTCACTTTCACAATTGAACATAGGCCTCCCCCTATGCAAGCGAGTTGGCAACCGCAAGCTATTTGTAATGTTTTAAGAGAGACGCTGCTGCCCATCTCTCGTCGTCCTTTAGTCGGCTCTTACAACACCCACGGGACAGGAAGGGTTGGCCGATTCTATGTTGGAACTACACTGCGATATATACGAGAACTTGATTGGATTATTTTTTAGTAAATATTGGAGTATTTTATGTCTAAATTTGGTGAATTATTCAATTTCGATTCTTCATATAAGTTGATGACCCCAGAAAGTCTTTTTAGAAAATGATTCTTTCATGATGTGGTTTATTATTAAATTGGTTGTTTTTTATATCACTGAGGTGGCAAACAAGCATACGACCCACCTGATAGTAAGCGGTTACAGTAGCCTATGAACGCCCGCAATACCAGAGGTATTACATGCGCGTTGCTGACCCTCTTTATTCCTTTTTTGAAAAATACCAAACTGTCTAGTGTGTACTGGCTTTTGCCCACTACTCCTACGTTATACGTGTGGCTTTCAGAAGGAGGAAAATCAATAAAATAGATTAGTTTTAGATAGCGTATCGCAAGATAAAACAACAATTTTATTTTTTATTAGACCCTCAATAACACAACATTGAAAACTATATCCAAATTAGTGAAATACTTTTTACGTGTTGCCGAAACAAACTTACAAACAGACAAAATTTCTAAAAATTGTTTAATGTAATAGTTTTGGTTTCTAATGTAATTAATACACTCATATATTTATTTTTTTATTAAATATCTTCCTTGTATAGTAATCGTTTGGTTACAACTGTATTATATATGTAAGTATTTATTATATATATAATAAATAAATAAAATAAATTAGTAAGATCGATAAACAATAGAAAAGAAATAATAATAAATGTATTAATAATCTGGTCAAAGACTCTTTATTTTAATAGCAATTTTTTTAATATCTTCTTGTACATCTTGGGTTTTTTTGTAGATTAATGATGTCAAACACACACAGATATTCAGAGAATCGATTAATGATTCATTTATTAGCCATTAATGGTAGGTACAATGTGCTATTTCAAATATAAATGCCCTTCACAGAAAGAGCTAAGTCCTAGTCCAGGGTTTCTCAAAGTGTGGGTCATGGTACCCCTGGTAAATAGAGGCACGATGACCCGCTCATATTTTCTCTTTATCGGAAACTAAACTTATATAAATTCGCAATGATAAAGTAATACAACCCTTTTAAACGACGGCGTTCATTAGTCTTAACAATTCCATGCAATGTTTGCCATGACCCCATAAATTAATTAAAAGTTAAACGGAATTTTCCTATATACCTATATAATACATACTAAGTTCTACTTGCTAGTAGTTAATAGAAAAATAAATAATATCACAAAACAACAGGAAACTTATTTTAAACTTCTAAACTGTAATTAATGGTTACAAGGATTTAATTAAACGAAGGAGATTAATATAATAATATTTATTGTTCAAAATATTTTCCTTACGTAATATAACGATGACTTTATGATTAAACATTGTTAATTTGTTTTATCATTCTTTTATTTACATTTTGTCCCCTTAAAATCTACCTATCTGTAAAAAATAGCTATTAGATCAACTTTATCTAGTAAAAAATATGTACCAGATTTTTTTATGCAACTTAGAATTGCAAACAAGCTGACGGCCCACCTGATAGAAAGCGGTAACCGTCGCTTATAGACATGAACAATACCATGGATTTAACAGAGAATACAGTTTCGCCCATGATACCCCCTATGAGTTGCCATTGCAGAGGATTAAGGTGTTATACTCGTACCTTCAAACCGAAACACAGCCATGCAAACATAACAGCTTTTGTACACCTAAACGACTTTTGCACAAAGTCTCCCTCTGGTAGTGGTCTTTCCTTTATTTACATGCTGAAGACAATTTCTTTTTTTATTAAAATCTCCCATCTGTAAAAAAAAATACCTACTCGGTCAACTTTATCTAGTATAAAAGATGTACCAGCATGCTTTAAGAAACCTGGCATACCATTATATGTTCTTTTTAATTCTACCAGTCTTTTTTTCGGCAAAGGAATAAATTTCTTAAAAATTATATTTAATTACTTCTTCAATGCTTTCGGCGATTCGGATACTAAAATCGTTACCAAGATAGATATTTCCTAGACCCGGAATCTATGGCACTCGGCCAGTTTCCCGTCGACACTTAACTGCGAAACGACCAAATAACAATATACAGTTACGCAATTTTTGACTCTATTCGCTATGATATTGCATTCTAAATTCTTTATTTGTATTATTGAAGGCCAAATGCTGATGATGTAACTCAGTCGATAGTGTGCCGCGGAGCGTTGAACTTTGAAGGGGACTGGAATTGCTGTTTATTACTAATGTTTGTTTTCAACCGACTTCCAAATAGAGGGAATTATCATTACACGTGTTATTTCTTTTCTGTGTATGTTATATGAAGTCTAGTGAATATTTAACCGATTTTGGTACTGTTTTGGTTTGTTCCCGCGCTAGTCTCATATTTGTTACTGAAGTTGTTGTTTTGTTTGTTTGTTTGTTTACATTAAAGTGTGAAAGTGTATCATATAATAATGGCTAGAATGATTTAACCGTTCGTTCGATTTAAATTTTTAGTGAGCGAGAGTTTTTTTCAGTTAGCTAGTTTTGAATTTTTATTTATTTATTAAGAGGGAGACTTTGTACAAAAGTTGATTGTTTGGGTACTTCTGTCCCATTTGTGTTTCCACCGTGAAGCAGTTGTGTTTGCATGGCTGTATTTCAGTTTGAAGGGTGGGATATGGCGTGAATTTACTGGGTATAGAGGAATAATACCTGAGTCCTCAGGAATGGCAACGCATGGGGGGTATCATGGGCGAAACAGTATACTCTGTTAAGTCCATGATACTATTCATGTCTATAAGCGACGGTTACCGATTTCCATCAGCTTGGCCGTCAGCTTGTTTGCCATTCTAAGTAGTATAAAAAAAGCATCAAATCAAGTTATTCAACGTAATTCATTCACATAAAAAAAATACCATCAGTTTGAGAACCTCTTCTTTGTGAAGTCGCTTATAAATCAAATACAATTCCAAGCATATCTAACATTCTTGCAGTTGTACATTGCATCTCAGTACCACAAGTAACAAAAATCCCTTGAACCGGTTCTCAAAGTTACAAAACGTAATTACTCAGTTCCGACCTCGTCACGCCCGGTACGCAGCGACCTAAGTACTTACAGTATTGTACCTATTATTAGTGACCCTAAGCGTGTACACAGACTGCCATACCAATTTAAACTCTAATTAGGTATTTTTATGAACTTTTGTACCGTATAATATTTATTTTATTTAAATAATAAAATATTTCTTCATTCTGTATACGTATCTGTAAACAATCTGAAAACGACTTCGAATAAACCAGTGTTCCTCAAACTTTTTGAATACAACAAGCGTTTACTAATAAATAAAATCAGATGACCCCCAGTCTCAGTATACCAATGACTTCGACGTCGACATTTTTAATTGTCTACCACTTCGTATTAATTGAGTAAACAGCGTTTGTTATTTATTTATTTATTTAACTCTTTATTGCACCAGTAAACAGCGTTTGTTAGTTTTACATTATCTGTGGTTTTACTTAGCTTTTTATAGGTAATCGTAACCTGCTAAGAACAATAGTGGGCCCTCCCTTGGGGTTGCGATTGACAGGTTGTAAAACATATAAACAACAGCTGAGTTTCATGTCTGTTCTTTTTGGCTGAAAAATTACTATTAAAAATACTTAAATTTAAATTTAATTAAATAAAAATAATTATTAAATAAAAATAATACCTTCTTTCAATATTTTTATAATTCAAATAGCTAGTTTGAAAAAAAACACTAACGAAATGCTTCTTTTAATTTCAGATCAACCCCCAGCACACAGTCCCCACACTGGTTGACGATGGATTCTCCCTATGGGAATCCCGTGCTATCATAACCTACCTGGTCAACAAATATGGCAAGGGCTCCACGCTGTACCCTGAGGACCCGAAGGCGCGTGCGCTCGTTGACCAGAGGCTGTACTTCGATATTGGCACCCTGTACCAGAGATTTGCTGATTATTTCGTAAGTCTAAATCCTAATATCTTTACCAGAGGAAGACTTTGTACAATAGTCGTTTGTTTGGGTACCTCTGTCCCATTCGTGTTTCAACCGTAAAACAGTTGTATTTGCATGGCTGTGTTTCGGTTTGAATGGTGGGATGTGGCGTGAATTTACAGGGTACAGAGGTATAACACCTGAGTCCTCAGGAATGCATGGGGGGTATCATGGGTGAAACAGTATACTCTGTTATGTCCATGGTACTGCTCATGTCTGTAGGCGACGGTTACCACTTTCCATCAGGTGGGCCGTCAGCTTGTTTGCCATTCTAAGTTGTATAAAAAAACATCTTATTTTATCTTGTAGTTAACTTGAAGTGAGTCAAGGTCCATCCTGGTGGCGGCATGGTGAGCAGGGTGGTTGAGTTCCCCAAAAAACAGCTGAGAGCAATGTTTAACAAATTACTTGTTTGTTTCACATTGAATACTACATAGGAATAGAACTTAATCCTAATGTATAATTACAGTGCCTAAAAACGGCGCTGGTTGGAGAGGAGGGCAGCGACAATAATAAAATAATATTAAGAGAGGCTTACCAGTATATTTTCTTAAGACGTACACACTATAACAACAATATGGCAATCAAGTAAAAAAACAAAATAAGTATCAAAAAGACATATTCATAATATAAAAATATAATTCTAAAAAGGTAAATTATATAAAAAGAGGTCTGTCGCCAACAGTGCCCATTAAAAAGATTTTATTGTAGAGTTTTTTGCGGAGACTTCTAAGCAGATAATAACATTCCGAACCTAGCAATAGAATCATAAACAATGAAGATTAAAAAGAGCTTGCATAAACAAGTATTTTTGAATAAAGATTTTTGAATAAAATAATATTTCTATTCTATTCTTGCTTCGTCCTCTTTCAGAATATATTTCGTGAATACAATTTCGAACTTTTGACTCCTTTCTCAAATCAAACATAGTCAATTTGATTATTATATATATAGCAAAACATGCGTGAACTGAATAGCGATCGGAGATTGATGGATGGTTGTGGAACTTCAGGTAGTAATAATAGTAGTCAATCTTCGACTGTTGGCAGTCACACGCATAATAATGGCAGCTGAATTAAACAAATCTGCATCTTTCCAATTTCGTTTTGTACCTTTTTTTTTTATATAACTTAGAATGGCAAACAAGCTGACGGCCCACCTCATGGAAAGTGGTAACCGTCGCCTATAGACACGAGCAGTACCATGGACATAACAGAGTATACTGTTTCGCCCATGATACCCCCCATGCGTTGCTATTCCTGATGACTCATATGTTATTCCTCTGTACCCTGTAAATTCACACCATATCCCACCCTTCAAACTGAAACAGAACCATGCTAACACAACTGCTTCACGGTTGAAACACGAATGGGACAGAGGTACCCAAGTAATCGACTTTTGTACAAAGTCTCCTTCTGGTGACCTATACCTTATCTTCTCCAATTCAAAAATGCTTAATGTAATATTATATAAATCAACACAAATAACTGTCAACTATATTGGTATCAATCCATAAATATTCTTTTATTTTCTATAACATCTGGGTGTCATTGTGAGTGTATAATAATTAAATTTTTTTAACAATTAATTCTTTTTAATAACGATTTCTTTTTTACCAAACAGTATCCACAAGTTTTCGGCGGTGCCCCGGCCGACAAAGAGAAGGCCTCCAAAATCGAAGACTCTCTTAAGCTCCTGGACACATTCCTTGAGGGCCAGAAATACGTGGCAGGCCCCAACCTCACTGTCGCCGATCTGAGTCTCATCGCGAGCGTATCCAGCTTCGAGGCATCCGATATTGACTTCAAGAAATACCCTAATGTTAAGAGGTAAGTTATAATTTACAATCAATTTACTTGTAATACGCAGTTTGAATTGGCCACTTCATTTGTAATTTAGAAACGGAGAAGCTGGCGTGAGAAAAACAAAGCTATTATTGTTATTACAAATTGGTGCCACTGAAAATACTCTATTTATTTATAAGATTCTGTATTTGTATAATCTAAGTTGTCAATATAGTACAATAAAATCAAATTTTAAGCATCATAGGAGATCCTATGTTACGATGAAATAAATGGGTCCAGATTTTTAAAAATTAAAAATCAGTTAATAACAAATATCAACGTATTCAACTGGTGAGTTTTTTTTTTTTTTATACAACTTAGAATGGCAAACAAGCTGACGGCCCACCTGATGGAAAGTAGTAACCGTCGCCTATAGACATGAGCAGTACCATGGACATAACAGAGTAGGTATACTGTTTCGCCCATGATACCCCCCATGCGTTGCCATTCCTGAGGACTCGGATGTTATTCCTCTGTACCCTGTAAATTCACGCCATATCCCACCCTTCAAACCGAAACACAGCTATGCAAACACAACTGCTTCACGGTAGAAACACGAATGGGACAGAGGTATCCAAGCAATCGACTTTTGTACAAAGTCTCCCTCTGGTAATGTAATCTATAATAAAATTTACATAGTGACGTTTAAACAGGGAATTTTGTATTTTCAGAGAGAACTTTTTAGATTGTTCTCTTGGCTTGTAGGTATTACAATATTAGGTATACTATTCTACTTTGTATAGAACAAATAATTTTGGACATTGTGTATGTTTGTATTGTTTTTTTTTTCATTTTGTATTTTAATACTATTAAATCAAATTTTAAGCATCATACGAGATATCTTATGTTATGCTATAAATTAAACGGGTCCAGATTTTTTAAAATTAACATTCAGATATAAATATCAACGTGTTAAAACTGGCGAGTGTAGCTAATTTTATTGTTACACTAGCTGTGTTCACGCCTTCGTTCGCGTGTACATAATAATAAATAGAGAAAGAACTAAAAGAAGACATCTCTATGTGTAGTTAAGTGGCTGCTTAGCAATTAGTCTTTAGTTTTCAGGCCATATCCTAGGGTAGACAAAGTTCTCTTTGCCTCTATCAACCCTTCAGTAATAAAAGAAATAAATACCTTTCTTTTCAAATAATTTTTTATCCAAAAGCTCTTGTGTTTAACTAATAGTCTTAAGTTCCAAAATTAAAGTTCTTTTTTCTGTATTAGCAGAATTATTACATAATTTAAGAATTTGTTTTACAAAAAAAAAGACTTCAATTGTGGCATAATTAGTTATTTTAAATAACTAAATAACTAAGCCGATTTTGATAAAACTTCTCAGGAACTATTCAGGAAGTTTATTCTTACAAATAAAAAAAGAATTTTTAATATTGAATGATGAAGAAAAATGCAACCGAAATGAAAATTTCTTCCCTTCCTGAAGTCAGTTCAATTCAAAATATATCAAATACCCATTACAGATGGTACGAGACAGTGAGGAGCACCGCACCAGGATACCAAGAGGCTAACGAGAAAGGACTGGAGGCGTTCAAGGGGCTCGTCAACAGCATGCTCAAGAAGTGAACGAGGGCTGAGAAGCTTTTAAAATTTTGTTACGAAATTTTACACTTTACGAATAAGTAAAGCCACCGTATTCTCAAATTTAACACCGTTTTCCATGTTACTTATTAATATAAGTTTAGTGATAAGGCACAAATAAATTATATTGTATTAAACATTTTGTATTTCTTTTTTTAAAATCGTTTTCCGCCAATCTACAATTTAGGTCCGTACATGATCATATTTGTAAGTAATAGTACAAATAAAATAGAATAGGAAATATTTATTGCCAGTAAAATAAAATTACAATAGAATTTACAGAAAATATATATATAAGAAGAGTTATTTATTAGTCATTTTTTTTTAAATCGGTTAATTTTTGTTTTTATCTATTCGGAATTAAATTAATTTTTTCCTATTTATAATATTACTAGCGACACGGTCCGACTTCGAGTGCGTATAAAATTTTTAAAAATATATATAACTTATGTTACTCTCCCATAATGAAAATATTGTAGGTGAAAGAATTTTTAAAATCAGTTAAAATAATTTTTCAGTTTACTCATTACAAACATACTAACAGTCTTTTTATATTATTAATATATACAAGTAAAAGTTTAGATTTGAATCAATATTCTAGTATGTATGTATATTAGAGACATACTGTGGAGAACCCAAGGTCGAATCCAAGCCTGAACGTCTGCAGTTTTGAAACTCATTTACCTACATAGTTAAAATCATTTAAAAATTATTGCCATTTACTTCGAAGGGCACGTGAAGTCATCATCCGGTAAGTTACATTAGAAAATTTTTGTGTAAAACAAAGAGGATTTAGAAACTATTGACACCAGATGTCCAGAGAGAGGAGAGGAGCAGAGGAGTACTTACTTCTAGTCCACTCCTATTTATTTATTTATTTATAAAAGATATACCAACAATATGTTCACAATAATTAAACAGACTATGTAGAATGTTATAAGTAAGTAAGTAATGAAAAATTACTATTTAAAAATGCGTAAATCTAAGTTTACTTGAACAAAAACATTTCTTTCTTTCTTTCTAAACTCAAGGCTAGATGAACACATCAATTAGAGGCGTATTTTTTTTATACTACTTAGAATGGCGATCAAGCTGACGGCCTACCTGATGGAAAGTGGTAACCGTCGCCTATAGGCATGAGCAGTACCATGGACATAACAGAGTATACTGTTTCGCCCATGATACCCATGATACCATTCCTGAGGACTCAGGTGTTATTCCTCTGTACCCAGTAAATTCACGCCATATCTCATCCTTCAAACTGAAACACAGCCATGCAAACACAACTGCTTCGCGGTTGAAACACGAATGGGACAGAGGTACCCAAGCAATCGACTTTTGTACAAAGTCTCTCTCTGGTACTATGGATACCAGGGAGAACCGCGTGGAGGTCGACCTAATAAGGTATACTGGTAGCAATGAGGCTGTCAAACTCCATTGATAACAATCCTTTTCACTCTCGGAAACCCGTGTTAGACTCGTTCCGTTACACGCTATGTTATTTATGATTACAAATAAAAGATAATTAAGTAGAATAGGTATCTCTGTGCTAATACTACCTACCTACGAAGTCAAGGGGGGAAGGGATTGTTAGTGATGCGGACTACCAGTCCCATAGCTAGTAAGGTCAGGTCGACCTCCACGTGATCCCCCCTGGAAACCATCGTGCTGAAATCCAGATGTATTCATCACGATGGGCTAACTGACCTGCTTCATTCTCACCTATCATCCCTCACTGGTGCCCCGCCACCGTTTACCGATAGCGCAGGTGGGGTTACTATGCCATTATAAGTGATTAAAAAAAATATAAACAATTCAGTACATTTCGTGTTGTTATTGACAACATTCTAGAAATAGGCATTGTTGCATCACTATTCTTAGTCACAAGTTAACGAACCGTTTGTGAGTGACCTTGAAAATCAGCCAGTCATCGCAGGTCATGTTGTCTGATAATAATTTGCACTGAGTCCTCATCCGTGTGATGACGGTGTAAAAATATACTCTGTCACCATTCCTTTTACTTAATATATCGCAACCAGTGATTAGGGGAATAAAAAAAAAACAATTAATCAATGCAATCATCAATGAAAACTCGAAATTTAACCTTATCTAAACATTTATTTATAGTTAGATGGAGAATAAATTATTTATTTATTTACTCTTTATTGCGTCACTTAAAAAATAATACAAAGATAAATTTATATTACAGTTATGAAGTACAAAAGGCGGTCTTTTCTTTAATCTCTTGTTGAAAACCTTTGGGTAGAGGGAAAGAAAAGACAGTATCAAAAAAAAAAAAAAAACCTATGAAGAGAAAGTAAAACAAAACAATATAAAAAAAAATAATAAAATAAAAAAGAATAGTATTTTGTATTGGCTATTGAGGCTATATTTTAATACCTTGGATTTCATTATTGCAATTTCCGTATGGATTACTATTTTTTTTTTGTAAATAATATTTAGTCTATGGTACTTGGTGATAATGTAGCTTTCTATATGTGAAATAATTTTTAAAATTGATTAAATTTTATCCATTACAAAGAATAAACAAACATACAAAATTCAAATCTTTCCTCTTTATAATATTAATATAATTTTTTTTTATACAACTAAGAATGGCAAACAAGCTGACGATATCTAGATATATAATAGATTAGATAGATAATTTATTAGTTGCAAGTTAAAATATGATTAAAATATGACACTAATATTTTTTTTTTATGATAAAAACTTTTTATGATAAAAAATTGCATTTTTTCGATCACTTTTATTGCTGAGTTATATATATTACATATATAATTATAAAATTTGATTAATTTTTGAAATAGTGGCGGTCCTTCACCGTGAGTTTTTCAAAGTACTTTCTTCGACGCACAACATCTCTTTGGAATCAATTTCCAGCAGCATTATTTCCGAACCAATACAATATATTTTAAAGGCCGGCAGCGCACCTACAGTACCTTTGGAGTTGTGGGTAGTGGCGGTGGTAGTCACTTACCATTAGATGAGACCCATGTCGATACAGCACTTTTTTTTTATACAACTTAGAATGGCGAACAAGCTGACGGCCCACCTGATGGAAAGTGGTAACCGTCGCCTATAGACATGAGCAGTACCATGGACATAACAGAGTATACTGTTTCGCCCATGATACCCCCATGCGTTGTCATTCCTGAGGACTCAGGTGTTATTCCTCTGTACACTGTAAATTCACGCCATATCCCACCTTTCAAACCGAAACACAGCCATGCAAACACAACTGCTTCACTTCTGGGCAATATGTAAGGACAATAAATATGCATAATTATACTCTTTTTCGTATGGGAAAAAACCCATACTGAACAGTAGAACATGAGTGGATAATTAGAGTAGGTACTATCTTTCAACCGCGACTTCCCCCGCTTGATCATAATGTTTAAGCGACTCACGTAAACGAAGATGGTGGGTAAAAGCTAGTTGGTATATTAAAAATCAGTTGACCAACATCAGGATTTATTTATATATTTATTTAAGGACAACCAACAAAGCATACATTTATAATTACTTAAAATATATGATAATAAGGTTACATTATGAAATGCTGCCTTAAATAAAGGCCGCCACGACAAGCGTATTCATATTGTATATTATATAACTACTAGCCGACTCGGCAAACGTTGTTTTACCATATACATTATTTCTAGAACTATACATGAAAATATATCGTACTACAATTATTATACTCGATTGCCGTCTTGCAACCCTATTGCGGAATATAAAAATCGCGATTGAAAAACACGGGTTGATCGTAAAAGGATGAAAATTTAAAATTGTATGTATTTTTCAATGCTAAATCATAATAAAAAAAAATTGACAAAAAAAAATTAGAGGTGGGTCGCCCTTATCATTGAGTGGTATGAAAAATAGATGTTGGTCGATTCCCAGATCTACCCGATATGCACACAAAATATCATAAAAATCGGTAAAGCGGTTTCGGAGTAGTTTGGTAACAAACACCGTGACACGAGAATTTTATATATTAGAAGATTATATATGATTAGGATGAAAAATGATAAAAACTACAATACTAGTTATACAATAAATAGTTACGACTACAGTAATACTTTTGCTTTGAAAGATTTGTACACTTTTTAATGGATGATAATGGAATGGTAACCCCACCCGCGATATCGGTATACACCGGCGGGGCACCAGTAAAGAATGATAGGTGAGGATGAAACAGGTCAGTTAGCCTATCATGACGAATTCAACAAGAATTGTTCACGATGGTTTCCAGGGGGAACCACGTGGAGGTCGACCTAATAAGGCATATTGCTGGCAATGGGGCTGTCAAACTCCATTACTAACAATCCCTTTCCCCCCTGTACACTTATTTAATAAAACAGATACTCATGTATAGTCAGATTTTGGAATGTCATCGTCAACATTGTCATTTATTAGATAAAATACGATATCTAACGGTGATAATCATCTTTCGAGTGTGAGTCAGTACTTTTTATCGGACTCACTCAAATATTAATAAATTGGAGCTCACTCGAATGGTAACATTAGTCGTAAATAGAGTTGTGAGCTATCAACACGTGTTCCGGGTGTATTTTGTATAATTATTCCTAATCGATTTTTCTCACAGTAAGTACTTGACTATGGAATCACGATTTGTGAAAAATCTAAGATTGTGTCCCACAAAATAATACGATTTTAATTGTATCAAAAAAAAAAAATTTAAAGTAACCATCGATCAGATTTAAAAAAAAAATTCTATCAGACCAATTTGTAAATGTATCCTTTCAGATAAAATAAGAATTTTCCAAATCGGTTTACAACTGACGGAGTTATGAGGTGACAAAAACATAAAAAATACAACCGAATTAAGGATCTATTATATAATCATCGGGAACTTTATAGTGATTAACGTTATAGTAAGTAATAAATAAAAATTATAATGATTATTTTTGTTACAGAACAATGCCTATTGATCTGTACCTGAATCCTGGCTCTGCGCCCTGCAGAGCAGTGCTCCTCACAGTGAGAGCTCTCAACTTGGACGTCAATCAGAAATTGACAGATTTAATGAAAGGAGAACATCTTACACCGGAGTATCTAAAGGTACCTATCGTAGAATTATTGTCTATAGTTTATACTTAGATAGATAGAGTGTCTCCATAAAAATGTTTCGAGAAAAGCGGTTCAACTTTTTCATACAATTTTGCGTGAGTGATTCCTTTATAACTCCTATATTTATTTTGTCTCATAATTTTGCATTTTTTTTAATGCCGAAACACAAATTTTATTGATTAAATAAGACGTCAAAATACATTTTATGCGTAAGTATGTAGAACACTGACAAAAAAACAAAACAAAATGTTGGCCCATTTTCTAGGCTCGATGCTCTATCTGTGTAATCTAAGAGTTTATACTAAGTAAAATCCAAGTGTTAGTCGGTAGTTAAATTAAAAATTAGATAGGGTAGAAATTTTGTGAACAAAAAAAGACCAAAACGGCAAAACTATTGCACAACATTTTTTTAATGTATTCAAAAACGACAGAAACATGACAATGCGAAAAACGGCGAAATAATAGTCAGCTTCTCTGCAAGCGCCGTGTATATTAGGTATGGGAGTTTCAAAACTTTTAATCAGGAAGGAAAGGAAATTATACGATCGAGGTAAAGGCAGCGACTCCTCTCTTAAAACATCATCAATACCTAACTGTGGTTGCCAACCCGCATGCCAAGAGTGACAACTATTAACAAAATTTTTTACTCCCCCTACTGGGGGCTTTCGCCAACAGTTAACTTCCCCCTAGATCTATTCAGCAGTGGAAATTGAACACCTGATATGATGACGACTCATTTTTGGGGAAAATATTTGATATCAGATTTCAGCCACTATGTATGTGCATGACTATAAACGACAATTATCCCTTTTAATATCTACCATGATTCTTAATATAATAATTTCATAAATCAAATCCATCCCGTACATACAAATATTTGGTGAATATTGGCTTATCTCTTCGTATTAGGTACACAGTCTATCTGATAATATTAATTCAGTAAAAGAAAATATCCTTTTATTTTAATGTAATAACTACCGATTTATTTATGTACGTGTAACTTGGTCGAGAAAGTTCAACTAGTTTCGGGACCATTAGGGACTCTTAGTCTTGAGCGGCTGCCTAAGACACTAACGAGAATGACTGCACGCCTTGAACCGTTGATTTCTCTAGTCTTGTAACAGCATGTAAAGAAGTTAGCCTTTTTCGTTCATTCCTACTAATATACTCGTTTATTTTTACAGATCAATCCTCAGCACACTATCCCCACATTAGTGGACGACGATTTCTCAGTATGGGAGTCGAGAGCCATAATAACCTATTTGGTGAACAAATATGGTAAAGATACAGGACTGTACCCTGAGGAGCCGCGAGCTAGGGCCACTGTTGATCAGAGGCTGTACTTCGATATGGGAACACTGTACCAAAGATTTGGCGAGTATTATGTCAGTATTTATTTCTTGAATGCAGTTAGTTTAGTTTAGTTTAAAAAAAAAAAACATTAACATGGGTATAATCGTAGTTTAATATTTATGTGTTTCTTTCAATCGATATTTTAAAGAAAATTTTAGTTACCTCATAACTCCGTCAAATATAAACTGGTTTGGAAATTCTTTTATCTGGAAAGATATACTTACGGATTGATTTCATAGAAATTTTATCAAAATCAGTTTAGTAGTTTAGTTTTTAGATCAAAATAACTGGTTGTATATATCTGTTATATTTATTAACATGTTTTTTTTACAACGTAGAATGGCAAACAAGCTGACGGCCCACTTGATGAAAAGTGGTATCCGTCGCCTATAGACATGAGCAGTACCATGGACATAACAGAGTATACTGTTTCGCCCATGATATCCCCCATGCGTTGCCATTCTTGAGGACTCAAGTGTTATTCCTCTGTACCCTGTAAATTTGCTGCCATATCCCATCCTTCAAACCGAAACATAGGCATGCAAACACAACTGCTTCACGGTAGAAACATGAATGTACAGCAATACTAGTGTTACTTTCCACTGTTGGACACGAATCTTTCCAAAAAGAGAAAGACAAACATAATATCTCTTACTTATATATTTATTCTTTATTGACCGTTATAAAAAAAAAAATATCTGGTACAAAAGGAGGACTTAATACTACAGAACATTCTTTCTCCCAGTCAACCTTTAGCAAAACAGAAATGTAATTATTTATTATTAATATTACTGGTTTTATTATTGGCTAACTAAACATTTATTTTCATTTTTTTTTGTACTGGTGTAATATATATTGATTAAAATGGAAATATTATGGACATGTAACATTTTTTTTTTGATGGGTGAAAATGGTATGGTAACCCTGCCTGCGCTAACGGGATACGCTGGCAGGGCACTAGTGAAGGATGACCGATGAGAATGAAAACAGGCCAGTTAGCCCATCATGATTAATTCATCAGGAATTAACCATGATAGTTTCAAGGGGGAATCGCGAGGAGGTCGACCTGGTTAGGTATATTGCTAGCAATGGGATTCTCAGTCTCCATTACTGAGAATCCCTTTCCCCCCGGACATCTAACATTAGGGGCTAGAGTTTGAGTATTGCGAGCATTATTTTTTTTATACTTAATACTTCCCAAAAAACCGCTATAGTCGATTAAAAATTACAATATTAAATACATAGATCCGTTATCACTGACTTTTTAGTATCCACAAATTTTGGCTGGTGCGCCACCTGATGCGGAGAAGTTGAAGAAATTGGAGCAAGCTCTCGAATTTATGAACACATTCCTGGATGGGCAGGAGTATTTGGCGGGCCCGCAACTCACTGTGGCAGATCTTTCTACGGTCGCTACAATCTCGACCTTAGAGTTAACAGACGTTGACTTCAGGAAATACCCCAACATTAATAGGTCTGTAAGACTTTTATATAGCGAATATGGAATGATAATCCTGCCTGTGTTTTTTATGCAACTTAGAACTGCAAACAAGCTGACGGCCTATAGACATGAGCAGTACCATGGGCATAACGGAGTATACTGTTTCGCCCATGATACCCCCCATATGTTTCTATTCTTCAGGCGTTATTTCTCTGTACCCTGTAAATTCACTGCTATATCCCACCCTTCAAATCGAAACACAGCCATGCAAACACAACTGCTTCATGGTAGAAATACGAATGGAAAATAGATGTCCAAGCATTTGTACAAAGTCTCCTTCTGATGTTAAGGATTTAGGTGAGGATAAAGTTAGGTCAGTTGACCGTTGTGTGGACTTCAGAAGGAATTATTCACGTTGGTTTCCAGGAAGATTTGCTAGCAGGTCAAAATGACAGGGTATATTGCTAGCAAGCGGGCCGTTAGTCTCTATTACTTACATTTCTTTGACCCCAAGTCTATGGTGCTAAGAACTATTTGCTATGGCATCACATTATATTGTTTATTATTGCATCCTAAACTCTGTGGCGATTGCCACAAAATTATCAGGGGATCTACACGGAAGTAAAATCTTTGTATTGCAAAAAGAATTATCAAAATCGTTCCAGAATTAGTGACGTATTGTTCATGTCACTGCAACAATCGAATAGGCAACCCTTTGTTTTCCCGTAGGTATCATAAGAGGTGACTAAGAGAACTTAATAGTTGAGAAAGGGGCAGCTTTTTCACCGTCCCTTTTAAAAGTCATCAAAAGCCTAAATATGGTTGCCAACTCGTCTGCCAAGCGAGGCAGCTACTGGCAAAAACTCTTTATGGGGAGTCCTATGTTCAGTAATAGACAAGTAACGAGACCAAGATGATTATGGAAATAAACCCGTTCTAGCTCTTCCAAGGTGACTCGTGACTAAAGACGAGAAAACATATAATTTGTTTTGTTTGTTTCAGGTGGTATGAGAAAATGAGAGCCGAAGTGGCCGGATATAAAGAGGTGAACGAAACTGGCTTAGATCACATGAGAGCTATTATGGAGAAATTCAAGAAAAGTACATAAATTTATATATATATAAAAAAAAAACATGGTAACGATCTAATTAAATGGCACTGTGCAATTAATTTTCGCCACTTTTCTAACGCACTGAATAATTATATGTCCTTGTCAGGAATCACAAATATGAGTTTTATTTTAGCTTAATATGATCAATCGCCGTGTGGTCCCGGCATAGAATAGGCCACCCCTTCCTTCCCCGTGGGTGTCGTAAGAGGCGACTATGGGAGGGCGAGGAATGAGGTGCAGCGTCCCTCTTAAAATGTCTTCAAAGCCTGTGATTGTCAATCTGCCTGCCAAACGTGACAACTACTGGCAAAATCATTAAGGAGGAGGCTTGTTTAGCAGTGGACTATTAAAAGGCGATATGATAATGATCAATCGGCCAAGTGTGGCAATTACTAGCAAAGCCTTGTTTTATACAACTTAGAATGGCAAACAAGCTGACGACCCACCTGATGGAAAGTGGTAACCGTCGTCTATAGACGTGAGCAGTACCATGAACATAACAGATATACCCCCCATGCGTTGCTATTCCTAAGGACCCGGGTGTTATTCCCCCGTACCCTGTAAATATACTGCCATATCCCACCCATCAAACCGAAACACAGCCATGCAAACACAACTGCTTCACGGTTGAAACACGAATGCCTCCCCTTTAGGGGATGCCTATATTCAGCAGTGGACAGATATGATGATAATAATGGACAATCGAACTACGACATACGTTTTAGAACCGGTTACGTATGGGGGGAAAGGAATTGTTAGTAATGGAGACTGAGAATCCCATTGCTAGTAATATACCCAACCAGGTCGACCTCCTCGCGGTTCTCCCTGGAAATTATCATGGTTAATTCCTGATGAATTCATCATGATGGGCTGACTGGCCTGTTTTCATTCTCGTCTATCACCCTTCATTGGTGCTCCGCCAGCGTATCACGTTAGCGCGGGCAGGGTTACCATACCATTTCCACCCATCAAAAAAAAAACCGGTTACGTATGGGGGGAAACGGACTGTTAGTAATGGGGTTTGACAGCCCCATTGCTAGCAATATGCCCTATTTGGTCGACCTCCACTTGGCTCCCCCTGGAGACCATTGTGATTAATACTTGTCGCATTCGTCACGATGGGCTAACTGACCTGCCTTTTCATCCTCACCAATTCACCAATCGTCCCTCACTGGTGCCCCGCCAGTGTATACCGATAGCACAGGCGGGGTTACTATTCCATTATTTATTAAAAAAAAAACCAGGTTACGTATTTGTTTTGGACCCTAACCTTGGTATAAGCTTGATGGGTGATTTTTATGGGAATATGTACATAAGTTGTTGCGCAGGTTAACCCAATTAGTATTATATTATCTGTGACCCAAATAAAAGACTAACTATCCAGTACACGTTTATTTTAGTTTCTCATACGAACGACTGCATTATTTGCAATTTGCTTGGAATACTTGTAATTTATCAGTTTAAACATAGTAACAATTATCTTATCTGTTACGTACATATTCAATTATTGTTGTTTCAAATAAATAATAAAATAGATAAAAGCAATAAACATGTTTTTAAAAAAAACATATTATAATCGTGACTTGACACAAAAATAGATCATTTAAATAGCATAGAAACAGCCATGACGATTTTTATAAATTGGCTACTTTAGTAGATATGTATGTAGCTTTTTGCTTGTTATTTTGTACCTAGACGTGAAATTAAATAATAGGAAACGCAATAATTTTGATCACATCTCGATGGGGTATCGAGATAAAACATCGGATTTTAAATTAGACCTTCAGGAACATAACTGAAAATCGTATACAAATTTAGGGCAATATAAGGTGTGATGCCGGAACACAAGGGCGGACAGACAAAACTTCTAAAAGTTATTGTTTTGATATTATCCTTATATTACCCTTATACCTGTCTTATCATTTTGTTTTTAAATATCTTCCATGTATAAACATATATCGTTTAGTTACAATTGTATTATGTGCAAACGCGGACTAATGAGAGGGAAGGGGGGGGTTCCCAAAAGACTTAATTTTCCTCATCCATGTCCATATTCCATGTATGTTTATTTAAGTCTATTAATTTCAGTTGCAAAAAAATATTTAACAATTTATTTTTTATACCAGGTGGGAAGCAAACAAACATACGACCCGTCTGATATTGAACAGTTACTGTAGTCACAAATAATATAATACTATACTAGTACTCTTGTCAATGGACGACTGCAACACTAGGGGAGTCATGTGCGCGTTGCCAAGTCTGAAGAAACCTTAATATAACCTTTTTGAAAAACCCCGTACTGTATGTAGTCTCTAGGGAAAACCTCGGTAAGGAGGTCATTCCACAGTCTGAGCGTTCGTGGGAGAAAATTCCTTTGAAACCGCACTGTACGTGACCATTTAGACTCAATCGTGTGAGGATGAATTCCCTACCTATGGCGAGCGGTATGATGGTAAAATGTGGCTGTGGGTATCATTTCAAACAATTCCCCAGAATACAAGCGGTAGAACACACAAAGGGAGACAAAGTCTCGCCTTAGACTTAAGGACTGGATACCGCCTGTAGTCATACTTTGTATAGCTCGTTTTTGAACTAAATAAACATAAATATTTTTATATGCTAGAGGGAGACTCTGTGCAAAAGTCGTTTGCTTGGCCACCTCTGTCCCATTCGTATTTCTACCGTGAAGCAGTTGTGTTTGCATGGCTGTGTTTCGGTTTGAAGGGTGGGATATGGCAGTATATTTACAGGGTACGGAGGAATAACACCCGGGTCCTCAGGAATGGCAATGCATGGGAGGTATATCTGTTATGTTCATGGTACTGCTCACGTCTATAGACGATGGTTACCACTTTCCATCAGGTGGGCTGTCAGCTTGTTTGCCATTTTAAGTTGCATACAAAATGCAAACGTAAATTATTGATTATAATGTGTATACAATTGATAAACTAAGTAAAGGTATGGTATATAAAAAAACAAATATGGACGCCTGATCGATAGGTACCGTGAAACAAAAAAAAAAAGGTACTAGATACTTTAATTAATAGAATAAGGGGAATAATGATTAATGTATGCGTCTCACGGCCATAGTTACTTCCATCAAGTCGTCAATCAATACCACTTATACTGCTTTCTGTAGACACTTTATCGATTTTCGATCACTCTTTCCTTTTAATATACATCCAATGATAAATGTATTTTATGAATTGACAATTTCATTGCTATTTATTATTTAAATATTTTAATTTCCATGACAAATAATTTTGAAGAGAGTGCATTTTAAAATATTTAATTGAATTAAAACTCTACCATTGTACGCCATAGACGGGAATTTCACCCTCATATTTTAGAGCCTGAATAGTCGCATACAGCGCGGTTTCAGAGATGCTTACTCCCACAAACGATCAGATTATGGAATGAGATCTCTACCGACGTCTTCCCGATAGACTACAGCATACAGTTCTTCAAAAATGGGATCAAGAAGTTTCTTCAGGGTTGCCAAAGCGTGTGTAATGCCCTTGGTATTGGAAGCGTTTATATGTTACATAAACCGCTTACCATCAAGCGAGCTGTATGCTTGTTTGCTACATCAGTGTTATAAAAAAATATTATTAGTATATCCCTTCCTGTCGCATGGGTTGTGTAAACTTGTGTAAAATTGAAACACAAATGGGACAGAGCTACCCAAGCAAATGACTTTTGTGCAGTCTCCCTCTGGTACTATTTCTAAAAATAAGTATACCAAAATAATAGGTTTATTGCAAACCAATGCAACGAAATCAAACAGGTACGTAATACTGTAATAGTTAAAATTAAAATAAAAACACCTGCAATGCCGTTGGTGTTGTGGGTGACCATGGGCGGCGGTAGTCACTTACCATCAAGTGAGCCGCATGCTTGTTTGCCCCCTGTGTAGTAAAAAAAAATATTGGTTTGTAGAAGGCTTTACTTTTTATGAATAAGGAAGTTATACGTAGGTCACACTATAAGTTTTGCGTAACTTAAAAAAACAACATGTTATAACCAAAATATTATGTTTATTGCTTTTCAAAATTCTCTCCTTTATATTTTAAGTATTTTTTCATACGATCGAACCATTTTTTAAAACAGGAGGACCACAGATCTGAAGGCATGTTTTTTACGTGCTGATTGAACGCTATCACTACCTCTTCGGAGTTGGTTAAAGTGAAACCTCTCATCAAATCTTTAATTTTGGGGAAAATACAGAAATCACAGGGTCGGGACTGTGCGCAGGATGGGTGACAAGTTGTACTTTTTCGAAAGTTAAAAATAACTTTGTTTTGTTGGCCGTGTGTGAAGAAGCGTTGTCATGATGTAGGAGAATGCGGCTTTTTGGTCGTCTTTCGCGAACCTTTTCTAACAACCTGGGTAGACAAATGGTAGAATACCACTCGGCATTAACACTCTTTTAATCTTCAAGTGGAATTGTACAGGTGGGACCCGTAGCTAAGAAAAAAAACTTGATCATTTTTTTACCAACGTTTCTCGCCTGCCTCACTTTTGTTGGCCTGTTCTCATTTTCAAACACCCATTCACAAGACTGCTGGTTTTTTTTCGGATTCAAAACAATAAATTTACGTTTCGTCTCCTGTGACAATGTCACAAACAGCATTAGAATGTCCGTGGTCGTACTTCAGTAGCATCTGTGAGCACCATTCCACGCGAGCCCGCTTCTGATCCGCTGTAAGTTCATGAAGGATCCAACGACAACAAAGTTTCCGAACTCTCAATTCTTCGTGTAAAATTTACTGAATTTGGCTCATACCAATCCCCAATAGTCCTCGAATTGTCTCATAGGTAATCTACGGGTTTTCTTCAATTAGCCGCTTAACAGTAGCCATATTATTTTCGTTGACGGCAGCTGAAGGCCGCCCTTTACGAAATTCGTCATGTAAAGAAACTCGACCTCTCTCAAATTCAGCATACCATCGCCTCACGGTGCTCAAACAAGATGCTTCTCTCCCAAAAGCATTTTGAAGACGAGCAGCACAGTCTTGCGGAGAGAGAGAACTTTTAAAATCATAAAAAATCATCGCTCTAAAATCTTTTCGACTTAATACCATTTTCGTTGCGTACGTAGAACTTTGATGTGCGATAAAAAACAATTGATAAATGATTTCCCGCCAATTTTTTGTTTTACCTTCTTAGTAAAGGTTGCGACGTTTCAAAAAATATAACATTCAATATTCAAATACTTCCGATTAGCTAGAAGTGCAAAACTTTTAGTGTGCCCCATGTATATTATTTTGATAAAATCAGAATATATCTGATGTCTCGTCCCTTCTCACGGGTGCGGTAGCGTAATCGTACCTACTTTTTTATGTAACTGAATGGCAAAACTATCCATTATATATATTGTTAAGTAAAATTTAAAGAGTAACTGTTGGGTTTCTTGAGGATTCTTTTCAGCAGCTAACACCTTACTGAAGCCAGCAGTAGAATCTTAAAAATGACGATGCAAGAAAGCTTGTAAACAAGTTAAACAAATATTATTTCTATTTTAAATATACTGATCTTATTATAATACATTTTTGGGCTACCTTATTTGGAATACGGAATAATTGAAAACACATAGGAATTTACATTATATTTTATTATCTTTGTCTTTAATAAAGTAATTACAGATAGGCACTAAAAAAATAACCATGCATATGTATGACCATAATACAATAATATATTTATCAGATACAACGAACACCGCATCTCTCGTGCCCCGCCCCGGCGGGACGTACGGAGTAGGCCTTAGTAGCGACGTTTGACTAAAATAAACTCTGGTGAGAATGATACATGGCACGAGACAGGCTCGGATCCAGGGGACGGGGGCTAAAGGGGCTCCATACTGACTCGTGGGTCGCAAAGTATGTTTTGTGAAAGATTCACACAATTGTCTAGTACTATGACTCGTGTACGAGGGTCTTTATTTCGATTCACGACTGCCAACAGAACAGTAAGTTTAAACCCATATTAACAATGGCGTATAATAAACATATTTTTAATTATTTAGGTGCTTTAATAATTTCTCATAGTACGACATGGAACCATGACGATATAATAGGAAAACAAAATGTATGTAAACTGCATTAAAACACTTAAATTTTCCATCGACGATCATGCCATGATATTTTCGAAGGAAAATTAAAAGGGCCGCCATACATTTTGTTTTCCCTTTATATCGTGACATTAAATTCGTGCCGTGCTACAAAAGTGGCCCCGAGTCTCTTTGAAGTTAAAACATTTGAAAGAAAGAGACAAAATATATTAAATAATAAAAATTAACAGTGTGTTAATTAATATAGGATTATTGGAGGTTTTAGTGGAAAATATGGTTAATATTTCAATATGAAAGTTATTATAACATCCCGACTGAGGATTAGCAATACTACAAAAAGAAGAGCTATAAGGATTTGAACCCTATTACGTCCCCAATAGAACCGGGACTGGCGCGGAGCCCAACGCTCGCTGACCACCACTGTCCACTATGGTGTGCCCATAGAGACGAGTGTACATTTGCCTTATCGCAATAACCATTAACGAAATTAAATAATGTAATCGAAATAATAGATAGGCAAAACACTGCATATCATGTGTTACATTATGATATCACCAGATGGCGTTAATCAAGCGATAACGATATTAAAATTTGCAGTAGTTCAAATATCTATTATAAAGTTGGATTATACTCGTTCTTACAAGAAAATCGCTGTGATATCAAATTCTACTTTTAGACAAGCGCCATCTAGTGGTTCGACTGCATGAATTACTATTCAATGAAAATTATTTCACGGATTTCCATACAAAAATATCAATGTCCTTCTCATTAGCACTTTCAGACATAGAATGTATTACAGGGCACTAGCATTTTACATTTGCTGGCAAAATGTACACTCGTATAATGGAACGTAACCGACTCGACTGTCACCGTCATTGCAACTTCGGGGAACCGAATCCCGATGAGATAGCGACGTTAGCTGACTAATAACGAACGTTATTAAAACAATGAAAGCTTCAATAAATGTACATGTCCTATACCCGTTCTAGTACAATATGGCGGATAGAAATCTTCGCCATGCTTCGGCAATATATCTGCTCCCCTGCACGTGGCAGACGAATCTATCAATAGAATCGTTTCGGGTAGCGTTCGCACGAGAAAGAACAAGACAAAGGATGTCGCCATCTCTTTCTATCACACTGACTCGCTAGCGATAACGATTCTATCGGTAGATTCGTTTGCCACTCGTCTTCGGAGGCTGGATAGACTAAATTCAGCATATTTTTTTTATTGGATATCTTGTTATTGGATATATGAAGCGTGTCGAAGATTCCTAAACGAATTCACCTTTAGTTGTACTGCACATCAATATTTGTTACGAACCGAAAACGCGACTTTTTATATAGTGCGATAGTTAGCAACTATTACTGTATAGAATCCGATATGTAGCGGTCGCATCGCGTACATTACTACTGTGCAAATCTATTTTGATAACTTACAAATGATCCAAACGTATAAGGCATAGATACAAAAGTATACATCAAAAACGTTTTGATCATTGTTAAAATACACAATTAATGTGTAAAACAATGTATGTGTATTATCAACTTAATAGATTCTCTATGGAGTATGTAAAATTATTACATTAGTATTTTATTAAAGTGTTTGTACATTAGCAGAATCGTAGGTCACGAGGCGTTGAACAATCCTCATATATTGATGAATAGCAATCACCACACGTTTACTAAATAAATCGATTATTTCAATTATAATGCGATACCAGTCCG
The DNA here is from genome assembly GCF_026898425.1 of Galleria mellonella. Lineage (NCBI taxonomy): Eukaryota > Metazoa > Arthropoda > Insecta > Lepidoptera > Pyralidae > Galleria > Galleria mellonella. The sequence goes on along the minus strand of NW_026442100.1, from coordinate 4,691,258 downwards.
CGCCAAATATTGACAATACAACGGGCGTCCATCCATCCAAGGCACGTAATATACGTAAATAAAGAAATTAAGAAAAAAAATGTTGTTTTAAAAAAGCTATCTCGTTACTTAGTTAAACTACTCGCTAGTGTAATACAAAAACATTTTAATATTATGAAGCTATTATTTGTGTGATATTCGACACGTTTACAAGATAGTTCGATCCAGCCGAAAATTTATTGCTGTGTGGAAAATAATTTTATAAAATACCAAGGCATTACAAAACCGGTTTTACTTAATCAGCCAACGATAAATTCACTAAATAAATAGATATAATATGAATTATTACCTAAGTCGAAATAAAACTTTGTCTCCCCATAATAGAAATGATAATTCAACAAAATACGCAAGTGAACTAGGAGGAGCGTCAATTTAATATGACGCACCCTGTAAGCCTGGCAATGTTTTATTGCCTGTCAAACTTAACACAATTAATTTAAAGCATTTGCGATAGTACACAAAGTTTCACGATAATCCGGCTCGAAGGACCAGATTTATAAGTCCACCTCCTATAAAAAACATATTAATGATCATTTCAGAAATATTTTATCATCACTTCTGCTATTCACTGTCCAATAATGGACGTAGGTCTTCCTCATAGACAGGAACAAGGAACGATCACGAATGATCAGAATCCTTCATTTGACGTCCTGCAAAATATATAAAAAGGCATCGCTCCATCTGATAGGAGGTGGCCTAGAGTTTACATATACGAAGTTGTCACTCGTGAACCTTTCTTCGCATCAGTTAATTACACTAAAAATTCAACAGTCAGCGCTAATGTTGCCAGTCTTAAAGTATGCGCCAACATAATAGAGGTGCTTGCTTGCTATAACCGAAGCCTGGAATCTACCATGTGATATAATGAATTCTGTTCACAATACGATATTTATTATATTTTTTCGTATTTTATTCGTTTGGACACTAAATAACAATAATTACACAAAGCTATCTACATGAGCCACTCTTAACCGCCTGAGTTGATGTTGCCAGCATGAAATACCTGTCGTAGCCGTAGTGCTCAACGACGCAGAGAAACATCTAGATATTATTTCTGTCTGTCTAGTCGGAACTCATAATATACATGTAGACTAGATACTTATGAGCTGACAACATTAATGTGATGGTAAGACCACTGTCTAGGAATGATTCGTTTGAAGATTGGGTTTAGAATTCCAGCCACTCGCATATCTTTCTTCAGCTTCAACATTGGACTTTCTGTAACGGAAACAAATAATTATATTTAATAACAAGTTTTTATATACAGTTCTTATGATTATTTTTAAGATTTATGAAGAAAAATTAACGTAACATGATGAAGATGAATGTACAGACCAGGAATGGCAAACTGGTCAGACGCGACTATCGGTCCAGTCGATCGTGGCAAGGAAAAAAATATAATATTTTGCTAATCTAGCGGAAGATGATCAGACGCAATGCTCACACTATAAAACTGAGAACAATTTTCAATTTTATGTTTTCCCTCTTAATAAAATAAAAAAATACTACAATACAACATAATTGTGTACTGAACTGTTGTTTCATTTGTGATTCCAAGAAGTATGTAATTGGTAGATCGTATTGGGTTTCGTTAGTAAACAGTAGATCTTGGGTCTAGTCAAGTCGGTCACCCTCGGTATAGGTTATGGTTATTACTTTCCATTATGGGTAGTCGATCAATATGTTTGATTCTCTGCGATATTTTTTTTAACCACTTTTTAGTGGTCACATTAAATTCGATGTTCGAATGAACTTTTTTATCATCAAGAGGCGACGAGCGCCGTCAAAATTTTGGCCAGGGACATCAAATAAAAGATGAAGATGACCTTTACCTTATTCCTTTATTTTCAAAGGGTGCGTCGTCAAAAACTTTCTCAAGGGCGTCAAGTTGTAGGAAGGGATTGTAAAAGGGACAAGCGACCCCATTACCAGCACACTAATAATACACTCTGTTAAATTGACTTTCCCATGATTCCATCTATAAACAGTCCATGATAAGTTCTTGATGAATTTATCACAACAAGCTAACTAACCAGATTTTATCCTCATCCATGATCCTTTACTGTTATGGCAAAATAGGTAGCGTATACAACAACAAGCGAACAAGCGTGTTTGCTATAGAAAATCACCCATTAAAGACTAGGCGAAGTGGACCTGGTCGTAAGATACAAAGAGTGTTCCCTGACTAGTGTGAGGTGTACAAAGAGAGTGTTCCCTGACCAGTGTGAGGTGTACAAAGAGAGTGTTCCCTGACCAGTGTGAGGTGTACAAAGAGAGTGTTCCCTGACCAGTGTGAGGTGTACAAAAAGAGTGTTCCCTGACCAGTGTGAGGTGTACAAAGAGAGTGTTCCCTGACCAGTGTGAGGTGTACAAAGAGAGTGTTCCCTGACCAGTGTGAGGTGTACAAAGAGAGTGTTCCCTGACCAGTGTGAGGTGTACAAAGAGAGTGTTCACTGACCAGTGTGAGGTGTGTGTGGCGGCTACTGGCAGCACTGCTTGCGCACGCTGTCGGCCTGCGAGGGCCGCGCGTCCGCCGCCTCCGCGTCGGGCCGGATCACGTCGCCCTCGGGCGGGTCGCGCATCTGCTTCTGCGACACGATCCTGTAGATCTCTGTGGGGGAACACGACGATACCTTGTTTTTATAATGCTCATACACGTATCTTTAATAAAAACTAATAAAAGAAAAAAATATTTAGTAACATACATAGACATTACAGCAGCTAACAATAAAATAAATACCTAGTCAGTCAGAAAACCAGTGTTTTGCTCTTTTGAGGGCAAAGCAATAAACTGAGTTGTGACCATTTTGTGTTACTAAGCCACACGCTTGAAAGAAGGAAATTGTTGTTTTATATATATTATATATATATTTCTTTTTTGTGTTGTTTTTTTTTTTGTTTCATGCTTTTATCTCTTTTTACTGTGTATGTACAAATAACAATACAAACATACACATAATACAGTTATGTGTATGTTTATATTGTTATTTGTGTGCTGTAAGTAACGCAAATAATAACCAAACGTTATAAATGTATGGACAAACGGCCTTGCTCTCTGCCCAGCCTAAACGCAAAGAACTTGGCGTGACAATAGATAGATAAACAAATAAATATTCCATTATTTTCATCGAGAAAATTAATAAAAAAAAAAAGAAATAACAAAATAGAATAACATGTACGGAGTAAACTGAAATAAATTGGTCAACATAAAACGTAAAAAAAGTTGGCCAAAACTAGTTCTCGCATAGTAAACAGTCCGCCCACGACCGCTCATTATGTATACAGTTTCGTAAGAAATTCCGCAAATGCTGGCAGTGTTGACGGTATTATTTTTAAGCTGATAATTATTAAAAGTACGAAAACAAAAAGTTTTATTAGGATTGTTTTTAATCCCAGACAAAGCAGCTGTGTTTCGGTTTGAAGGTTGGGATATGGCGTGAATTTACTGGCTACAGAGGAATAACACCCGAGTCCTTAGGAATGGCAACGCATGGGGGATATCATGGGCGAAACACTGCTCATACTGCTCATGTCTATAGGCGACGGTTATCACTTTCTGTCAGCTTATTTGCCATTTTAAATAGTTGTAAACCGATTTGAAAAAACTTTTTTTATCTGAAAGTATTATACTTATAGATTAATCCACACAAAAAAAAATCGAACAAATAAATTTGAAATCAAAATTACTGGATTTGTCACAACTGAAGTCGGTTCTGTTTTTTTTAAAAAACACAATCTTAAAATATTATCGAATTTAAATGTATTAAATATAGGATAGGCCTAAAAAACATCAGAATAGATAAACAACGGACATATTGCCAAGTAGGTGTGTCGCGTCGAGTCGACGGCCTGCCTTGAACTTAGTTCTGTAATGGGGTGCCTAATTTAAGGGCAATGAATGGTGAATAATAAGAAATCTGTGTGATGGAGGGTTAACGACATTATCGTAACCAAAAAAATAGATTTTCCTTAACGAAATAAACATAGTGGTACAAAATAATTCGATATTAACAAACTGTTCTCATGATTTATGATATTTATTTATCTATTTATTTATTTAACTCTTTATTGCACCAAAAATATAAAATAAACAATTCAAGTGAAATACAGTAGTGTAAATATATTTAATTTTTTACACTACTACACTAGTAGGGAGAAAAGGGATTGTTAGAAATTGAGATAAGCAATACCATTGCTAGTAATGTACCCTATCATGTCGGCCTCCACGCGGTTCCCCCTGGAAACCATCGTGATTGACTTATTCTGTAGTGATGAATTCATCACGATAGGCTAACTGTCCTGTTTCATCATCTATCATCCCTCACTGGTGTCCCGCCAGTGTATACCGATAGCGCAGTCGGGGTTATCATTCCATTTTCATCCATTAAAAGAACTATCATACTTATAAAGTCTGTCTGATGGCAAACAGTTACCGTATCAGTTATAGCATAACATGTGGATGTTTATAACTCTTTTTTTTATACCAAACAAGCATACGGCCTACCTGATGGTAAGTGATAACCGTAGCTTATGAACACCTGCAATGCCAGAGGTATGACGAGCGCATTGCTGACCCTGAAGGAACCTCTTTACCCCCCTTTTGAAGAACCCCATGCTGTAGTCTCTTGGGAAAACCTCGGCAGGGAGCCCATTCCATAATTAATTGTCGATCCGGCGTGAAGTAATGTTTCGCTCACCGGGTAACCGGTAAAATATTTTTTAAATAAAATTTGGTACATAGAATTTTATTTTTAAATGATAATAGTAAAAAATTAAGAGATATATTTTATTTGTTTCTAACTCATATAAGTAAAACCAGATAACGAATCCTTATCTATAAAATTTTATTATTGTCAATAGATTTTAAAGAGTGATTTAATAACTGGCTATATTGTTTAATAGATTTAATGAGGCCTTTTGATTGAAAAGACTCATTTTTATGATAAATAAATAAATAAATAATAAATTTATTGCTATTCTTTACAAACATACAGAAATTATAATGTACATATATTTACATTCAATAAATACATTGTGCAGTATCCGTATGCCTGGCAATAGATACAAACTCAGCTTTTGCTGGACTGATGTTCGTTCAGCGCAGATTTTCAGTTTGCACCTACACGGGGCACCGTTTCATGTTAAAATATTTATATGACAAAAATAAAAGTTTTTTTACACCACTATAATTTGGTGGTAATTTTTTTTTTCTGAGTCATAATGGAATGCTTACTGTGCCTGCACTATCGGTATATACTGACAAAACCCCGGTGAACGATGATAATGATTAAGTGAGGTGAAGATGATTACAGGACTGTTGGGTCATCATGATGAATTATCCAAAACTGAACCACGATGGATTCCATGTGGAACCGGCGTGAAGGTCGATCTGACAAGGTATATTGCTAGGAATGGGGCTCTTTTTTATGAAGTTTAATATGCACCAGTTAGGGATGACAGGTGAGAATGAAAAGGCAGGTAAGTTAGCTTCTTGTGGGGAATACACGTGGAGGTCGACCTGAATCAGTGTATTACTAACAAAGGGACTGGTAGACTGTAATATTAACAATCGCAATGGGGCTCTTAGACCTCCATTACTAACAATCCCTTCCCCCTCGCCTAGTAAATATATTAGGTTTCTGTGAAAACTGAGCGTTCTGTTATAAACAGATTAGCAATTGCGGCGAACGATACAATGCGTCACTTACCAGTCAGAATATTCTGGAATGCGGGTTCCACATTAGTAGAGTCGAGAGCGGATGTTTCAATAAAACTAAGACCATTCCTTTCCGCGAAAGCTTTTGCCTCTTCTGTTGGGATAGACCTGTAAAAAAAAATGTATAGATTTATGAATAATATCGAATTAATAATAAAAGGCAATTATTATTATTATTATTATTTATAAGAACACAAAAACTTTATTAATTTTACATTAATAAAAAATGGATGCTAAATCGAATTAAATATATTAAGGATTTCAAATGTCGTGATTTGCAAATGGAATACTGCATAATTATATAAATCTACTAGTTATTAGATACTGATTAAACGTAGCAGTTGTTAAATTGATGAAACATTTGTTGATTTACATATACATCATCATATCAGACATTAACTGTCCACTGCTGAACATGGTTTCATCATCGGGGGTTCCCATTAGTTGCCACGCCTTGCAGGCGGGTTGGCAACCGTAGTTAGGTTTTGGCGACGAGTTTTGGGGACATTGCTGTCCATCCACCCACTTTCCCTTAGTCGTCTCTTACGACACCCGCAGAAAAGGAAGAGCTAGCCCATTCTATGCTGGGAGTTAACGAAGTCCACTTTGACAGGGTCGACTGAGCCAGCTCACCTGAGATGCCTAAGATCGCTTTTGTTGCCGACCAACATGATGAGTATGTTCTGGTCGGCGTGGTCGCGCAGCTCGCGCAGCCACCGCTCCACGTTCTCGTACGAGAGGTGCTTCGCTATGTCGTACACGAGCAGCGCGCCCACCGCGCCGCGGTAGTACGCCGACGTGATCGCGCGGTACCGCTCCTGGCCCGCCGTGTCCCATATCTGAGCTTTTATGGTTTTACCGTCCACCTGCAATATAGAAATTAGTAACATTACTAATATAATAAAATTTGTAACTGGACACTGTCAAGGGGAAAGGGACTGTTAGTAATGGGGACTAATGCTCCCATTGCTAACAGGCCCTGTCAGGTCGACCTCCACGCGGTTTCCACTGAAAACCATTGCGATTGATACATGCTTACATGTTTATCTATCATTCCTCACTGGTGGCCCGACAGTGTACACCGTTAGCGCAGGCGGCGTTACCATTTCATTACTCATTAAAAAAAAAAACTAGACACTTGGAAGATATTTAAGAAAAATGATAAAGGTTTATTTTTTATAAGTGACAATGGAATATGGTAATCCCATCTGTGCTATCGATAATTTCTTGTAATTGTTTGTATTTTATACTTATAAGTCTAGCCGTATGGTCCCGGCATAGAATAGGCTAACCCTTCCTTTCCCGTGGATATTGTAAAAGTCGACTAAGGGACGGCGAGGGATAGGCAGCAGCGTCCCTCTTAAAACATCTCTAAAGCCTGACTGCGGCTGCCAATCTACCTGCCAAGAGTGGCAACTACTGGCAAAAGCCCCAAGGGGAAGGCTTATGTTCAGCAGTGGACAGTTAAAGGTTGATATGGTAATGATGATTTTCCTAAGATACTATAATCTTTTGGAGGAAACAATAAAAAGTATATATCTATGTTTTTTTCTTACAATATAATACGCTGACCCTATATTAATCTCGTTTATAATTTTAATAATTTACACTCTATTCAGAAACCTGTTTAAAAATGCGGTAAGCGTCACTTAAATACGCAAAAAATGGACTATAAAATTTCAATAATATTATTTACCTAGTTTAACAAACATTAAATAACTTGAATTAAAAGAGTTTAATTGTGACCGTTCTGTTTAAACGAAATATATTATTATAACTAGCGGCCCGTCTCGGCTTCGCACGGGTGGACATTTTTATATTTTAAAAAGTGGCCATTAAGGCTGCACACGCGACGGAAGCTTAAAAATGGAGTAACTTCTCCCGTTTTCCCAACATTTCCCTTCACTGCTCTGCTCCTATTGATTGTAGCGTGACGAAAAGTATACTATAACCTGCCCAGCAGTATGAAGAATAATTGTACCAAGTTTCGTTAAAATCCGTCGAGTAGTTTTTGTTTCTATAACGAACATACAGACAGACAGACAAAAATTTTACTGATTGCATTTTTGGCATCAGTACCGATCACTAATCACCCCCTGATAGTTATTTTGGAAATATATTTCATGTACAGAATTGACCTCTCTACAGATTTATTATAAGTATAGATTATTTAGAGAACTTTGTATCGCCTAATTAAAAGCAAATAAAATTATCTATTCTATTCTAAAACTACTGTGACACTTGTATCGGTAAGTAACGGTTTGTTTAACCTTAAAATTTGTATTAGATTATGAATAACTATTAGCATACCGAATAAGTAGCCAAATTTAAACCAAATGAGTCTAAGCAGGTTATGTGGGTTAACTTACAACGCGGAATATTTCGAGGTCATAGGATGCACGTTTAAAATAGAAACATACAATCCATACAGTGGGTTCAGTGTTACGTACTGAATACCAAATTGAATAATAAACGACATAAATCTTCATGGTAAATACGCAATAGTGCTATGAATTATTTAAAAAATAAGTTTAAAATACCACTGTGCAATTCTGTAGGTATAACGCTTTGTAATGAAAAAATGGTTTAAATGGAAGATAAGGGAAAGTATAATACAATTGCACCCTGGTTGCCTCAGTTAACCGTAGCCTACTTTGGTATCTTACCACTTTCATCGGGCAAAAAAAATTTTTTTTTATGAAACTTAGAATGCCAAAAAAGCTGACGGCCCACCTGATGGAAAGTAGTAACCGTCACCTATAGACATGAACAGTAACCATGGACATAACAGAGTAGCTGTTTCGCTCATAATATCCCCATACGTTGCCATTCTTAAGAACTCAGGTGTCATTCCTCTGTACCCTGTAAATTCAGTGCCATATCCCACCCTTCAAACCGAAACACAGCCATGCAAACACAACTGCTTCACGGTAGAAACACGAATGGGACAGATGTGCACAAACAAACGACTGTACAAATTTTGCCTCTCGTGAACTCTAAAGCTATTTCAAGATGTATATCTTGTTACCATCTTGTTTTGCAGACGTGACATAGTTTCACTACTTGGTAGACGTAATCCTGTCGTTGCGCATGCATTACAGATTATTTTATTACATCAGAGGGAGACTGTACAAAAGTCGTTTGCTTAGGTACCTCTGTTCCATTCGTGTTTCTACAGTGAAGCAATTGTTTGCGTGGCTATTTCGGTTTGAGGGATGGGATATGGCAGTGGATTTTACAGGGTACAGAGGAGTAACACCTAAGTTCCTCAGGAATAGCAACGCATGGGGGGTATCATGGGCGAAACAGTATACTCTGTTATGTCCATGGTACAGCTCAAACCTACAGGCGGCGGTTACCACTTTCCATCAGGTGGGCCGTCGGCTTGTGTGCCATTCTAAGTTGCATAAAAAATAATTTTATTGCCTTTTTGATTTAATTCCACCACTATTGAGTATGAGCGTGACTGCCAACATTCAAAGATTGATCACCACTAGTACCACCAGATGTTCCACAACCTTCGGTATTTAAACTGTAAACAGTTAATAAACTAAGCTCCGAACAGCGATCTAGAAATTTGTATAAAGATGTCTCGTTTAGAGGTGAAACGTGTCGCAAAAAGTGCGTGAATAAAATGGCAGTCGGAGATCGATGGCTAATATGCAAGACTGGAACTTCTGGTAGCTATTACTACCACTATTATGGTGGTTAATCTTCGAGTATTGGCAGCCACACACATACTAATGGTAGCGGAATTAAACAAATTAATTGTAATTCAATAACCAATGACAAAATGGACTTCCACATGATAACACCTAGTTCCGTAAAAGATGACTTGCACTAAAATCCATTTCATAAAAAATTTAAAAGGATTTTTGCTAATTATGCAAGTGGGACATATGCGTGAAATAACCATAAACAAGTCCGCTGATGTTTTTAATACTTGTACTTCGTGATGTAATCTTTTGTGCGCAACAGTCCACCCTATTTATTCCTACAAAGCTTTTAGGTTTTATCCGCGACTTAATCCGCATGAACACGACTGCACGTGTTCATTATCCGGGATAAAATGTAGCCTATGTCTTTCTCCAATTTAAATTTCATAACGATTGATTCAGCCGTTAAAATGCCAAAAGGTAACAAACAAACTCACTTTAATATTTATAATATAATATTATATATATATATATATATATATATATATATATATATATAATATTTATAATATAATATTATATATATATATATATATATATATATATATATATATATATATATAACAGTAATACCAGTGATAATGACGATTCTAACAATGAGATAAGATCACCACGTTGAGTGCGACGTGGACTTTTTTCAATTTGTAAACTCGCCGACGCAGCCTTACACGTATGTATGTATGACTGACACGACCCAGTGTTGACGTCATTTAACATTCTCCCATACATATCACATGCCTAGAGCTTTGTTCCACAATATCTGATTTCAATCTTGCCAGAATAAATACGAGAGCAGCACGACTTAGTCATTAGTTTAAGTAGGTAAGTATATCTTTACATAATGAAAAATCTAATTCAGTTTATAACAGACGGAGTTATGAAGTAACATACACATAAAAAAAAATCCCTCTTTTTGAAGTCAATTGGACCTTTATAAATCTATTCATGGCAGCCGTTTCAATACAATTCTAATTCCAACATCAGTACTCTTTATAAACAACGATCAATCTACAAATACACAATAACCAAATAATTGACACTTGATAATAGCAATTGTCCTTAATTGACGAGTGATATGAGCACGCTCCCATTGATAATTAAATTAGCTTGGTATACATTTAATAAAAATAAGCACAAAGGAATAACTATCGACTACTGATGCAATTAAAGAAACATCCTCATCCTACCAGGTATTCATATGGCGTGAATTTACTGCGTACAGAGGAATAACACCTGAGTCCTCAGGAATGGCAACGCATGGGGAGGTGGTCATGGGCGAGACAGTATACTCTGTTATGTCCATGGTACTGCTCATGTCTATAGGCGACGGTTACCACTTTCCATCAGGTGGGCCGTCAGCTTGTTTGCCATTCTAAGTTGTATAAAAAAATTCATTGTCTACTGTTGAACTGTTGAACTCTTTCATACTATCAAAAGAATTTTTAATTGAGTTAGATCTTTTTAAAAAACTTCAAGATTTCATGTAAATTTAAAACTACTCACATAAACCCAAACAAATCTCAATGGAATTAGAAAAAAATAATGTAATTGCAAACTTGGTTCATTCTTTTATTTATTCTTATTGAGGTTTTATTACTATGACAACTCAAGATTACATTTATACATCAATTGAAAAAAAGAACACAAGTTAAGAATTAATAAATAAATATCCATCATTATAATAATTAATGTATTCCACCAGCAAATCCTTTATTGGAATAAGAATATTTTTTTATTCAAGTAAATTTATTACTATAATTAAATTTATCAATTACAATGTAATGTAATGTAACCTTAACGCAATTTAAATTAGATCAGGTAAAATCAATTCATTATAAAGGAGTTATCCTTAAAGTTTGCATCACTATGTTCAGTATTTTATAAATATTTAGGGAAAATAGTAGTTATTATTACAACACTTGTACAGTTGTTTGGTGCGGTTACTAGGCATATACACTGAAATATTTATGATTTTTAAACTAAAGATATCAGAATAAATCAGTTTTCTCAGTGTGAACATTTCTTGTAATTGTTTGTTGTAAGTTTACTACTATAATCTTTTGGAGAAAACTATAAAGAGAAATCTATCTATCTAAATCAATGAATAATAAACTTAATCAGCTCAGAAATACTTTTTGAATGTTAATCTTTTTTGTGGTGTTAATGTTTATAGACAATGGTTAGCCCTTTCTATCAGATGGGAGTTTAGTCGATCTGCCATTTCATATCAAATAAAGAAATGTTCTTATTTGTTGGAAGGATTTCTTTTAGTTAAACTTAACAACCAGAAAAGAAAAACAGTCTAACAGAGTTCTATTTCACAAGGTTCGAAAATAAATACTTCAAATACACAAACAAACTAGTTCAATTTTATAAGTATTAATAATAATAAAAAGAAAACAATAGCATTGTTATATTTACACTATTGTATTAAAAACAGTAATATTGTAAGTTTGTTAACATATTATTTTTTATTATATTTAGTGAAAGGCATATGTATGTTACTAAAAATTTCATTACACAATTACAGAAGAGCATATTGCAATTCACCCACATATTTTTACTTCAATATTAACTTTGTTAACATTAAGAAAAAATGGAAATATTTCTTTTTAAAAGATTATTTAATAATATTCAATGTTTAACTTTGTCACTGTATAAAGAAATGAGAATGTTCATGGAAACAATGAGAAAGTGGAATAAGTAAATAAATGCAATCACAATGTGTGAAACAATGAACAAAGTGTTACCTCTATACTTCTTGTTGCAAATTCCACACCTATTGTGGATTTTGACTCTAAGTTGAATTCGTTTCTAGTGAACCGTGAGAGGAGACTGCTTTTTCCCACCCCAGAATCTCCGATTAAGACAACTGAAACAAAGAATGACAGTTTAATAAACAAAATTTCCACATACACAAATCAAAATGTCTAGAAAAACGGAAATTTTCACTTCAATATTGTACGTTTAGACGATTAGATCATGCTGATCAATCGCAGGTGACTCACGAATCAAGAAATTACGCGAAATCGATAGACAAAACTGAATCAGCTGATCATGAAACAAACATCGAAACTTCGCTTAAATTAAGCCTATAACTAGGAGCTAACACTTTTATAGAAGAGAAAATAATTTCTTGTAAACACTAACACTAAAACAAAGGAGAAAATAATATCGGTCATATATTTTTTACGTCACTCTTTAATGTAACAATAAGTTTTGTTTAAATAATACATTTGGAACTAAATATTCGAATGTACGTGGTGAAATTGCTAGAAAATACATAACAAATTTATTTACCTTTGAACAAATAATCATATTCGTCCTCTCTTGTGCCCATTTTGATATTCTACGAACTCTGTAATCGACGTCAAATTCGATCAACTAAAAACGTCAAGATGTATGTAAACAAAATAGTTGGAGACACAAATATCACAGGATCTCAAAATACTGCACAGCTTTTGAAATATCACTTTTGTATTGAGATTTGGCCGATTTATTCGGGTTTTATATTAATAAAATCATAAATTCCGTAATTGTCATAGAGACAAAATGGCGGATTGTTTTACGCCCTCTTTGGACGTTCGGATACACGCAGATATGTGATTAATTTGATAGAAATATTAGCTCGTTTTGCCTAGGTACATAATTTTTAAATAAAAATTATTTTCATGAACTAATATTGCACTGCAAAAATAAAATTAAAGCTAATTTTTAAATTACCTATTATTTTTTCTTTTGTCTTCTTTCTCATTTAGACTTCATGCATAGAAGCTAAAAGTAACGGAAAGTTTAAGGAAAATTTATCTATTTTAGTCAATTAAGAATTTATATACTTATCATTCGATTACATATTATTAATATTCTAAAAGCGAATTAAGGATGAATGGATGCAATACTCTTTCATGCAAAACGATGAACCGATTTGAATTAAATTTAGTATATGAGGTATATGCTAACTTAGCACTTCAAATACATACCTACTTTATGTTGTTACTGACTTAGGCGGGAAAAGCCGCTGGATACATCTAGTATCGTATACAATCTGCAGTTACATTAGATGTATTACAGAAAAAAAAATATTACAGAAGACAAAGACGAAGTATAATTACACATTGAGACAAAATTTTCTTGCTTTTACTTTTTTCGTATAACATAAAAAGTTATAAAATGTAGATATTGATAGTTTCCATAATATCATATGATGAACAAGCAAAAAAATCAGTGAAGCATAGAGTATAAAATGAAAAAAAGTCATCAGTTTTAATATTATGTATATTAAATTTATGCATAATATATACTACAAAGTAAAATAACAATATTATTTTTAACCAGTAGCGGCGACAGCTTCTTCGTCATCACTGTCTTCTTGAACTTCCTTAGTAAGTGTGCGTTCTACATATACAAATGGATCAATCTTGAGTGTTTCTCGAGATGGTGGACTCACTATGAAACATCTAGAGATAAAAGACAAAAAAAATTTTGAGTGTCTAATACAGGTACAAAAAACTATTTTACAGAATTTTTTTATGCAACTTAGAATATATTAATTAATGGTAGTAGAATTAAACAAAATTATACTAATCAATTATAGACTTCAATAAATGGTTAGTAACTCTTACAGCTATTAAATTCAGATATTAACAATAAGAAAAAAATACAATACAAGCAGTATTCTTCATAGCATGCACTGACATTACCATAGAGTAAAATTTAAAGATTTCTCAACATTTTTTTAATAATAAATACTCTTTATCTTTGGTTATATTAGAAATATAAATAAGCTTGTGGTGATTTTATATTGATCGTTAAATTGTATGATATCGCGCTGGTGAATGGTAAATTTTAAAAGCATCTGTCAAATGATCCTTATAAAAATACCTTGTAATGAAAGGTCCATCCCTCTTTGGTCGTGCAGACTGGAGGTCTTTTAATAGGACTTCAATATTTTCAGCTACCAGTTTTGAATCCATATTTAACTGTAAAAAAAGTACATTATAAAAACTTAAAGGTAAAACTCCCTTATGGGGGAGGCCCATGTTCTGGCAATAGACAGAAATTATAAAAAAAGAAATCTGATTATTTTTGTAAAATATTTCCAAACCAAAACACTATGAGAGATTCTCTCCCAATATAGAATCAGGTAGAGGAGGCCCTAAAAACTATCATGGCCATCATGATTGGCCACTAACTTTAAGCTCATCTACCGTATTCACCATTTACAATTCCAAATCAAATTTAATGAAATTTTATATACATTTATAAGCTTTTTGCTCCAAATTAGATAACGATATAGGGCAAAACAAAATTTGCCCGATCAGATAGTCATCAATCAAAAACTCTTACTCTTATAGTCTTACCCGTCCAACTGGCACTTCAACAGATCCATAATTTTTTTGGTTCTCATCCTGTAATACACGGTACTGGATACCGGCTGCATATTTCTTGACTAAACTTGCTAGATTGGGATCTAAAGTGCCAAAGTGCACGTTGGGGAAACGTCGTTTCATCAATCCTCTTATTGGTACCAGCTCAGTGATTATATTTGGATGAGCAATGATATAATCATATTCAAATAGTTTGATTGTACCATCCTGGGGAAATAAAAAATTAACAAGTTAACAGAGAAAAAAATTATAGTGCATATTGTAAATGGCGTGAAGATTTTCTTTTTATATTAAGGAAATTAATGCTCAAGGGATGGGCAGCAGTGTTCCACTTATAACATCATCCAAGGCCATAATTGCAGTTGCCAAACTATCAAACGTGACAACTATTGGAAAAACCCTCCAATAGGAGGAGGCATATGTCCAGCAGTGGACAGATAAAAGCTGATATGATGATATATGTTGTAAACCATAAACAGATGGTTTGCGTACATTAAAGATAGAAGAATGTGTGTCCCAGTACTACTGTATTTACTTATCTAATGTTATTTAGGCACTAAAATTCTCGGTACCTAATCTAAACACACTTATTGAAGCTACAAAGTGGCGCCACAGATAGGTGCACTGTATGCTATGTTCTTATTTCAAATTTCTAAATTTAAGGGTACTGTGACTTAAGATCTTTTGTCTATGGTGTTGCAAGTTTATAGAGGTGTTGCTAGCTAACGCTAACAAAATTTAGCTATATCACTAATAATAATGGTACCTGAATCTTTTTCACGAGTTCAGGCCCACCAACAGTGGTGGCTCCAGCTGCCCTCGCACTGTCTATCAAATCGGGGCCTTTGCAGAAAGCGAGTATGGTGCGTTCTTCATCGCGCGGAAATACGTGTGGCAGTAGGCAGAGGCGAGTGAAACTATCTATGTACCGATTCTGCAAAACAATATATCTGTTACCTTCTTCCTTTGTGAAAGTATCTTATATAACAATTAGAATAAAAAAAAATATTTATTCAGCATTTTATATTTTATTTATAGGAATATAAAATAGAAGATCATTTATTAGATGATTACTACACTATAAGGAGAAAGAGAACTGCATCACTGCTACACAGAGTTAGGACAAGCACAAACAGCATTCTAAAAGTAATAGGCGAGAAATATAACTCGCCTATAATTAGGCAATTTATATTTCTCGCCTCTTACTTTTTACGCCATATAATTTCATTCATACGCTGATCTAATCAGCCGAATCACATTTGATTGAATTGATTTAGTTGAATATTTACTTTTTTACTAAAATAGTTTATAAGGAAATTGTTACTAACAAAATGTACCAAATTGTAGTCTGAAAATATAAATTATTATTATTATTAATCATTTGACATTATACATGCTTCAGTGAATATTGAATGGGAGTCCCTCTCAGCATATGCTGTAGTATTTGACAATACCACCGAGCTGATTTTCAGTGAGGCCGCCAAACGTGAGACAGCATTTATATAAAATAAGAATAAATAATCTAATATATAAAATTCTCCTGTAGCTGTGTTTATTACCAAACTCCTCCGAAATGGGTTTACCAATTTTTATTACATTTTGTGTACATATCGGGTAGGTCTGAGAATCGGCCAACATCTATTTTTCGTACCCCTCAATGATAAGGGTAATTTACCCCTTAATATTATTTTTTTTATTTTTATTATGATTTAGCATTGAAATATACATACAAATTCAAATTTTCACTCTTATAGGATTAACTCCTGTTGTTTAATCGCAATTTTTATATGCCGCAATAGGGTTGCAAGATGACAAGTGAATATAGTAATTGTAGTACAATATATTTTCATGTACAATTTTAGAAATAATGTATATGGTAAAACAACGTTTACCGAGTCAGCTAGTAACTTCATAAAAATAGTGTTATTATCTGTGATATTATGAAATAGAAATATATTAGTTGGGTCCAGATTTGATACATGTACCTGGGTCATATTGATTGGGTATTATACATTACTATATATTACCATTCTCATTCTGGTAAGTTTGATTGTGATTGAAATGGAACTAGATTGAGAGATAGTATTAATATACACATTGTTTCTTAATACCTACCTAATATATAACAGAACAATATAACTTATTTTAATGGATGAAAATGGAATGGTGACCCCACCTGCGCTATCAGTATATCTGGTGAGGTACCAATGATAGATGACAATGAAAGCAAGTCAGTAGATAAATTCAAGACAGCTTCCAGGGGAAACCCTGTGATATATGAACCCTTTTATAGTGTTAGGGTCACATTTGAATCATTTTAATAGATTAAAATAAAACAATACAAACTTTTTTAACAGCCTCCATATTGAGTTCGACCCGAGCATATACCAGTGCATCTGGTACATTATACATAGTGGGGTGGTGGGTCTCTTGGTGCGCTCGCACTGCTTCCTCAGCAGTGTACACCACCCATCGGTAGTATTTCATTGGGTAAACATCATCTTTTGCTTCTGCTTTATAAGTGTCATCCAAATGTTTGTTTATATTTACCTTTACTGATCTGAAATTGAATTTAATTTTAATTTATATCTGATATTCAGCTATCAATCTGCCAGTCATTGATAGGCGAAGTTAAGAATTGAGAAGTTCAATTTAAACTTTCAAATTTCATGCATGCATGCATGAAATTTGAAAGGTCTTGGCACTCCATTCTCTCTGCCTACCCTATAAGACGTTTGGTGTGAAGAATGATAGTAAATAAAACATAGAAGTATTACATTAGTAATATTAGTATCATCAGCCAGTGGTTTTTAAAGTTATATAGTATACAATTGAGTAAAAATTAAAAAGTAAAATAATAAAACTTACCTATCTTTTCCTCTTTGATTATGGGGTATGAAGCCAACTTTTGTGACTTCCACTTTAACTTTTTTTGCTTTAGCCTTAGCTCTGGTACCTTTTCTAGCTGCATAGAATACTGTGGCTGTATGTAAATTTCTCTGTAAAATAATATATGTCTGAATAAGAAATATGTATTAGATTTCAGAATTTTTAATTTACAAAGTTTTACTCATTTATTCAGTTTCTAGAGAGAATTATAGTTTTGAAATATTAAGTCACTGATAAAATTAAACATTTTTTTTTTATTTCTACTAAATAGATACAAGTTGATACATCTTTTTCATTGGAGGATATGGATAAATAGGTAATTTTTAAATAAAATTATCTAAAATATGTTAGTACTTACCACAGTTGTAGTGTTTATTTTATAAAATGATAAAGTATTATTGAAAAAGGAACCTGAAATGAAAAAAAGTAATTGGGTATTATGTATTTTTCTTATGTGGGGATAAAATCACTACAAATTGGTTCACTCACGGAATAGTGTTCCAGCCATTGTATATTTTTATAATAAATTAGTTGTCTTAAAATTAATATTTTATTAGTGATTATTTATTTTTAGTTAGGTAAGTTTAATTATTGAGGTTATCCAAAGATTTTGTTTTTTTTTTAATGAAAGTGCAGAGCAGTATTCTTTATTTTACAGAGTAAGATGCGAGAAACGTAGAAAAAGAATTGAAGTTGTTACTTCTTTCTTGTATCACGTACACAATAAAGATAATCTCTGTAAACTTTTAGGCACTTTATTGTTTTACTTGTAATAATTTATTTTTACAGTAAAAGTGCATTGACTGCATAGTTTTGTAACTTAGCCTTATACCGGTGACATTTAATTAATTTCTTGTTTATGGTATATCAAGACGCGAGAGACGACGGAAAACGTCAAAACAAATTGTTTTTTGTAATCCAACTGAATATTTGTCCAATACAAATTTTAATATTTCAATATCATAATGAATTAATAATTGATAGAGCTAATTGTATGCATATACTATTAAATATTCTTATCCAGAATGGAGAGGGTAAACGGTATTTTATTAGTGATATCGTTATGCGCTTTATTATGGGGTGTGGCCGGTCAGTACGAATGGCAGTTACGAGACGCTTTTGATGAAATTCGAGGCAAAATGGATAAAGTTACATCTGATAACTGCTATATCACTTATTTGGATGATCTGTATTTGCCAGAAGACTCCGTATCTCACCGGCCTGACGTGAAAGAGATCAATATAAATCCCGTGTTTCCTAATCGCACCGCAATGCTTCATTTACACAATATGGCTATGAACAGAGCTTTTTTCTGGAGCTATATCCTCCAGTCACGGTTTATTCGGCCGGCTATCAATGACACCTATGATCCAGGCATGATGTATTACTTTCTTTCCGCTGTCGCCGATGTATCTTCTAATCATTATATCAACGCTAGTTCTATCTATTTCTCACCAAATATGTCATACACGTCATCTTATAGAGGATTCTTCAATAAGACGATGCCAAGATTCGCCCCTAGAGCTTACAGGGCGGACGATTTCAATGATCCTGTTCATCTTCAGAAAATTTCTACTTTAAATACATTGTATGTGGAGGATTTAGGTGCTTTTGATCCAGAAAGTTTGTCAAAAGATTATACATCTGATTTCTATCGTACAAATGAGTGGTACCATCTTTGGTTACCTGACAAAGTAGATAAAAGGCATGATACTAAGACAACATATCAAGTGGAGATCAGATATGCCAATAATACAAATGAAACATTTACATTCCATGGACCTCCTGGAAATGATGAGGTTTGTATTTATAAAATCTCTCTTTTCATTTAAGAGTTTCCTCTTGTCGGTGCAACTAATTCATGCATCTTCTTCTAGCCAGTTCTATCCCAGGCCATATCCTTGACCTCCCTATACAACATGACACCTTGTGTTTCTTTTATCTATCCCATGTAGTTATTCCTCGGTTTTCCCCTTCTTCTTTTGCCTTCTATTTTTCCTTCTACTATATTTTTTAAAAAATCATCATGTATAAGATGGCCCACCTCTTCTATTTATTTTTCTTTCACTCTATTCTTCCCCATTTATTGCTTTATTTTTACAGTAATGGAAAAATATTGTATTTAATTATAAATAATTAATATAATTTATTATAAGTAATATAAATACTATTTATTTTATTTATTATTTATTGACTACATTACAAAAAAAGTCTGGTATAAAATGTGTATATAGTTTTCATATTTTTATTAGTTTTATGTCTCTATTAGATTTTTTTAATGGATGAAAATGGGATAGTAACCCTGGTTGCTCTATCATGGCTCTATAGGCTGGCAGGGCACCAGTGATGAATAATAGGTGACACTGGAAACATTTATTGCAAATTTACTATGTCAATTTTCTGGAGGAACCATATGGAGATTAATCTGATAGGATGTATTGTTAGCAATTTGACTGTATTAGGATTTTGAAAGTCAGTTCACACACTCATGAATACATGTTCAAGTTTCTTTGTTAAATATTATTATTTTCTTTCAGAGTCCAGGGCCAGTGAATTGGACTCGTCCATATTTTGATTGTGGAAGGTTGAACAAGTGGCTGGTGGGAGCCGTATCTCCTGTTGCTGATATTTACCCTCGCCACACACAATTCAGGCATATTGAATACCCTACGTAAGTATCAGTATCACTACAGCACATATTTCAAATCTGCCTTAATCGTCCAGCTGAGCAGCTGATCTTACATAGCCAATCTGGAAATCCCTCAGTAGACTGCAAACACAGGATAGCCCTTGCAGGTACAGCTTAGTAAAATGGATGTTATTTCTTGGGTGGCCTTTGACGATGTAAGCAATCACAGACCAAGTCTTATTATACCTTCTGTCCTGTCTTTTGTGTCCACCTCCTGTCCTGTCTTTTGTGTCCTTCATCCGACATAAAGCAGGACCTGATTGAGGCAATCACCTATGCTGTAGTGTTTGTTAAGTTCTGGTCCAAATATATTTAGGCTACCTATAAACTTTTAAGAATTCTACCCTAATTCTGTCACTACATGCTTCCATGCTTTTTTTGTTTAAAGATTCAAATTAAAGGGTATTATGACTTAAAAAATGACAATATTGAGTTAAAATACCCATTATCTTCTACTATGGTTGTACTACTACTACAATGGGACGTAAGTTTTGTTGTCATTTGGGAACAAAATTGCAATCGAGGTCCTTTAAATTGCTGTGTGGTCCGGGCATAGAATGGGCCACCGCTTTCTTTTACCATGGGTGTTGTAAGAAGTGACTAAGGGGACTTAACGGTTAAGGCAGGGGCAGCAGTGTCCCTTTTAAAACATTATCAAAATCCTAAGTGCAATTATTATCCTGCCTGCCAAGCCTGGTAACTACAGTCAAAACCTCCCAATAGAGGGAGCCCAATATTTAGCAGTGGAAAGATAATGATTAAATGATTTGAATTGGGTTCATGAACTAGAAGACTTTTTTAAAAGAAATCTGTATATCTCATATTTATTTGTGTGTTAATAATACATTGTTAATAATATATATGTAGATGTATATAGCTTTTTTATTGTATTATATATTCAATTTTTTACTGGGTATTATTTAGTTTATCTTTAGCTGTATGGTTATTACCCTTGTACATTCTACAGTTTTCTTTCAGCTTCTCAAAGGTTGACTGTAAGAGATCCCTTTATGGGATAGGTTCACCATTGTATATTAAATCTTTTGATGTATTCCCTATTAATTATGTACAATAAAGGTTTTACAATACAGTACAAATACAATACATTTTCTTACTTCTTTTCAGGTATACAGCAGCTGTTGTGATGGAAATGGATTATGATAGAATAGATATAAATCAATGTCCAATTAGTCAGGGGAATGAGGGACCAAACAGATTTGCGTCTACTGCACGATGTAAAATTGAAACTACTGAGGTATGTGTTTTATTTTTATAGTAATTTCTTATTTACTCTATTAGTGACAATACCGTGTCATTACTCTTTCTTATCTTTTGATAGCAGAATCTTTTGCAGAAAACAATACAGACTATCTATCTATCTAGGAGGAAATGGTACAGTGTACTGATACTATAGGAGAAAAATTATCCCCCTGGGTTATCGGTATATACTGTCGGGACACCAGTGAAGGATGATAAGTGAAAATGAAGCAGCTGTTAGCCCATCATGAAAAATTCACCTATGAATTAATGGTGATGGAATGGGATGGGATGGTTTCCAGGGAAAATCGCGACGAGGTTGACCTGACCATGTGGTTCTCCCTGGAAACCATTGAGGTTAATTCTAGTGGAATTCATCACGATGAGCTAACTAACCTTCTTTCATCGTTATATGTCATAACTCACTGGGGCCCCGCCAACGTATGTCGATGGCGCAGACAGGGTTACCATTCCATTATCACCCATTAAAAAACAAAGCTCTTGTGTTCTGTCAGTGAACATATCCCGGTCACGCGTACGAAGTCACGTCTAAAAGCTAGTTTACAATATTAGTAAGAATTATTCAGTAATTGGCTGTATCCCGCGACTTTGCTCACTTGAATATATACAGTATCTTATGTGCTATGTTAGGATATTACCTATTCGTGTATCAAATTTTATTCCAATCCGTTCAGTAGTTTTTGCGTGAAAAAGTAACAAATATTCAATCCTCTCTATAAACTCTCGCATTTAAATATTAATAGATAAATAATGAGGAGAAAGGGATTGTTAATATTGCAGACTACCAGCCCTATTGCTAGCAATATACCCTGTCAGCTTGACCTCCAGTTGGTCCTCCCTGGGAACCATCGTGCTGAATTCCAGGTGTATTCATCACGGTGGGTTAACTGTTCTGCCTTTTCATTCTTACCTATCGTAGCTCACTGGTATTTCGCCAGCATCATCCGTTAGCGCAGGTGGGGTTACCATTCCATTATCATCCATTAAAAATAACAAAAATATAATTAAATGTGTATGATCAGTGTGAGCCACTACATGGGTGGGGCTTCCGCCGCGGCGGCTACCAGTGCCGCTGTGCACCCGGCTTCCGGCTGCCCAGCATCGTGCGCCGCCCATACCTCGGCGAGATCATCGAGAGGGCCACCTCTGACCAGTACTACAACAACTTCGACTGCCTCGAGATCGGATGTGAGTTGACTTTACATAATTATATGTGTGTATCACATTCATAAGTATGTGATAAACTTTTACTTTCATATTAAGAAATAAGATGGATTTTTTTAAGCAATTTAGAATGGCGAACAAGCGAACGGCCTACCTGATGGAAAGTGATAACAGAGTATACTGTTTCACCCATGATACCCCCCATGTGTTACCATTCCTGAGGACTCTGTTGTTATTCCTCTGTACCCTGTAAATTCACTGCCATATCTCACCCTTCAAACTGAAACAAAGCCATACAAACAACTGCTTCACGGTAGAAACACGAATGGGACAGAGGTGGCCAAGCAAATGACTTTTGTACAGTCTCACTCTTGTGAAAGTGGCCTTGGTTATCATATTGAACGGTGTTCTTGTATGCGACAGGGGTGCAGCGGTTGCCGGTGCAGTGGGAACGTGCGGAGCCGTGGCTGCGGGCGCTGTACGTGGACCGGCACGCCGAGTACGTGAACGCCACGGCCGGGCCCGCCGCGCTGCACACGGAGAAGGTCAACGTCTACGAGGTGCTCAACTTCATCCGGGGGGTACAGCCCTCTAACTGCTCCAAGTAAGGCTTCTAGTAATGATTATCATCATCATTGTCTCAGTCATTTGACGTCCACTGTTGAACATAGGACTTCCACATAGTTTGGGAGTTTTACCAGTAGCTGCCACGCTTGGCAACTGTATTTAGGCCTTTGGAAATGTTTTAAGAAGGACACTGCAGTCCATCCCTCGCCCTCCTTAGTCGCTTCTTACGACACCCACGGGAAAGGAAGAGGTGGCCACTCTATGCCGGGACCTACACCTTTTTAGGGCTTGTTACGTAATTATGTAGCTCACTAAAATAATTTTTATACTCTTATTTTTTTTTATGGGTGAAAATAACCCCGCCTGCGCTAACTGCGCATACGCTGAGGGGGCCAGTGAAGGGTGATAGATGAGAATGAAAACAGGCCAGTTAGCCCATCATGATGAATTCATCAGGAATTAACCATGATAGTTTCCAGGGAGAACCGCGAGGAGGCCGACCTGGTTGGGTATATTGCTAGCAATGGAATTCTCACTCTCCATTACTAACAATCCCTTTCCCCCCTTGCTTTTGTTTTGTGACGATGTAACGGAATCGCAATTATTTTTACAGATACAACCCTTCGGATTTGTACCTAAACGGAGACATAGCATACGGGAAAGAAGAACAAATGGAAAACCAGGCCAAAATGGCGCTGCGTTTGGCCAATTTTATTAGTGCATTTTTACAGGTAATTTAATTATTTTAATTTTTATATGTAGGTCTTTTTTTTATATTATTTAACGTAATTGTTTGTACGTATATCTATACATCTATACTAATATTATAAAGCTGAAGAGGGAGACTTTGTACAGAAGTCAATTGCTTGGGTACCTCTGTCCCATTCGTGTTTCAACCGTGAAGCAGTTGTGTTTGCATGGCTGTGTTTCGGTTTGAAGGGTGGGATATGGCGTGAATTTACTGGGTACAGAGAAATAACACCCGAGTCCTTAAGAATGGCAACGCATGGGGGGTATCATGCGCGAAAAAAGTATACTCTGTTATGTCCACGGTACTGCTCATGTCTATAGGCGACGGTTACCATTTTACATCAAGTGGGTCGTCAGCTTGTATGCCATTCTAAGTTGTATAAAAAAAATTACTGCACATCCTATTGACTTACCAGTCAACCTGTAAATGCCAGATGCCATGCCTGAAATCAGAAAATGCCTATAGCATTTCTATGTTCTCTCAGTTTATTCCTCCTTATTGTATTGGTCAGGTGTCGGACCCCACGGAGGTGTTCAGCGGCACTCGCGTCGCGGATAAACCTCTCACCGAAGATCAAATGATTGGCGAAACTCTTGCCATTGTGCTCGGCGACTCGAAGATTTGGTCTGCAGGTCAGTTCCAATACTATACAATCGAGAAAGAGGGTCGTAGGAGGGGGAGGGGGAAGGGCTTGTTAGTACTGGGTACCAGCGACTCAATTGCTAGCAATATACCCTGTCAGGTCGACCTTCTCGCGGTTCCACCTGGAGGAGAATTTATTACGATAAGCTAACTCATTTGGCTCTCTCGAGCAGGAGTTTCTAAACTTAAGATAACGGGAGGACCACCAAATACCTTTTATATTATGGAACCCCATATCAAACGATAACAAATCAAAAACATTGTTAGACGACGTACTCCAAAATGATATCACTTAGTTCCACTAGTGTTTTTATATTTATTTACATATTAAAGTTAATAGCTATTAAACATTACGTCAAAAGATATAGGAATGGTATAAAAAATTCAAATAATTCTTTTTTCAAATATACTATATGGCTTCTTACCAGCCATTACCACTGTAATTTAAGTAAGAACAAAAACTTTTATTAGAAACTTTTCAAAAGTATAGCACTTTATAGTTTTCTTTAATTTTTAATATTAAGAAGAAATTGTTTCACTGTATAAATAATTTCGCGGAACTCTGGTAACTTTTTTACGGAACCCACATTAGGAATCGCTGTTCTAGAGAAACAGCAAGCAAATTCCACGATGGAATCGACATCGCTAGCGAATCCGTGAGATAGAATGAGATAGCTACGTCGGATGTCTCATTCCAACTTATGGACTCCCTTTCTATAAAGATTCCATTGATGAATTCGCTTGTCACTTGTCTAGGGGGGGGGGGAGGCTTTTTCATCGTCACCTATTATCCTTATTACTATATTATTATGGGTGTCGTAAGACGCGTCTAAGGGAACTAAATAGTCGAGGGATGGGCAGCAGAGTCTTAAAATATCACCAAAATCTAACAGTGGTTGCCAACCCGTCTGTCAAGCGTTGCAACTAGTGGCAAACCCCACCAATAGAGGGAGGCCTATGTTCATCAGTGGACAATTATCGGCTGATATGATGATCATGAAGCTTGAGTTTATCGAAGTGTGATAACGTCGCAATTTTGAAAATCTGGTAATTTTCAAAAACAATTTGACAATTTATAATGTTTCTGATTGTTTATTTAAAAAGCGCTCTGCTAGCGAACATTTGCCCTGTATAGGTAATAATATTAATATATAATATTCAAGGTTTTATATATATATATACCTTGAACTGCTCCCTGTTACAGGTACATTCTGGGATAGAAATAAATTCACCAACCGTACATTTTTCGCACCGTTTGCATACAAGACCACGTTGAATACGAGGAAATATAAATTGGAGGATTTGGCCAGACTGAACAAAACTGGTAAGAGTTTCTCATTTCGACTGGATATATATTTTTTTGTTAGACTTTTATGCAATGTCTTCAGCAGTTTCTAATTCAAGGTTTTTGTCCTCTAATTTTAAGAGTGAATCCTTTTTTTTATACTTCTTAGTTTTGCTTTACCCCCATAGGGCTTGATTTTTAAATTTATCCATTTACACAATATAGGTGCAGAAGCAATCTGCAAAATTTCAAGATTCTAAATTCAGTGGTTTTGATTGTCAATCAGTCACTTAACTTCCTTTTTTGTATATATAAATATTACCTTTTCACATTCGCTTATTAAATTTGCAGAAGAGCTATACACAAACAAACAGTGGTTCCAATTCCTCAAACAACGCTGGTCGACCAACTTCGACGGGCTCGAAGAAGTCTTCCTCAAGATGAAGATTAGGGACAGCGAGGCGGGAACGTATTTGAAACGATACGAAAGGTATCACACGTCGTACAAGGCGGCTAATCTGAAGCACGGACATTGGACCAGGCCGTACTACGACTGCGAGGGACACCTGAAACAATGGGTTATCACATATGCGGCTCCATTCTTCGGATGGGATAATGTTAAAGTGAAATTGGAATTTAAGTAAGTGCCTATAAAGTTGTTTTTACTAATTTAATTACTGAATGCCTCTATATTTTTTTATGTGTTGCTATATGTATATATCTGAGGAATTGTTCGGATTGATACCTGCTGCTGATTTTCACCGTACAACCCGCCACAAACTAAAGTTTCATCCCAATCATCTGGACGAGTGGCGGTCTTCCACCGTGCGTTTTTCAAGGCACTTTCTTCCACGCACAACCATTCTGTGGAATCAACTTCCAGCAGCAGTATTTCCGAACCGATACGACAACATAACCTTCAAGAAAAGAGTATATTCCTTTTTAAAAGGCCGGCAGCACACCTGCAATGCCGCTGGTGTTGTGGGTGATCATGGGCGGCGGTAGTCACTTACCATCAAGTGAGCTGCATGCTCGTTTGCCCCCTGTGTTGTAAAAAAAAATGTTTTATGCTGTATCCCGTGACTGCCCGTAGTCGTATCGTGTTATTTAAAAGCATATATATAACCTTCCTTCAGGAATGAGCCATCAAGAATGTTAGAAGAATTTCTCAAATCTGACTGGTATTTATATAGATTAGCGCATTTAAACTCTTCCGTTTTATATATTTACAAGTTTTTACCCGCGACTTTGTTCGCGTGACTGGAATACGTCCATTGACGGGGATAGCGGTTCGATACCGCTTGCAAGCCTGGGATCATCGACAATTCTCATAGCTCGTTGTTGCACTGAGTCGAAGGGTTCAAGCTGGTATCTAGGTGCTCCCGCCCATAACTGACAGCAATACTCCATATGGGGCCGGATACATGAAGCAACGTCATGGGCAACTCGAAACACACTGTGATTCCCACGGTAACTGTCGCTAACGGTGTTTGTTTAATTTTTATGGTTTTTTTTCCAGGGGAGTCGTAGCAGTAACGATGCCTTTAACGTTATTGGACATCAATCAATGTCCGGATAAAAATCAAGTGCCCAACGCTTTTCAGGGCACAGACAAATGTGACAGAAGCTCTTCCTATGTAAGTATTTCCAACTAGTTTTGACACGCGACTTCGTCTGCATAATGATTGGCCAGGATGAAAAGTGGCCTATGTCCTTCTCCATCCTAAATAGTAAATCCAAAATAAGTAATAGTATGTTATTGTATCAACCATTAACTGTCCACTGCTGAGCATAGCCTCTCCCATTTTTTTTTTTAATTAATGATAATGGAATAGTAATCCACCGCCTACGCTATCGGTATACCCCGGTGAATCTGTCATCTTTCACTGGTGCCTTACCAGGTGAGGATGAAAGCAGGTCAGTTAGCCCATCCTTGCGAATTGCACTAGAATTAACCACGATGATTGACAGGGTATATTGCTAGTAATGAGGCTATTTGACCCCATTACTAACAATCTCTTTTTCCCCCTGACAACCGCAGTTAGACCTTTAGAGATGTTTTAAGAGGGATGTTGCTGCTCATTCCTTCACCATATCTTAGTTGCTTAATCACCCACGGGCAAGGAAGGGGTGGCCTATTCTATGCCGGGCTACCTACACGGTTCTGACAAGCATAAAATCATAAAAATTAAGAGTGCAATTCACTAGACAGACATTGCCTTATTAGCAATGGGGTCTAACTGACCCATTGCTAGCACCCTACTAGGTCTGCTGCTTTCATCGTCACCTATCATCCCTCACTGGTGCCCCGCCAGTGTATACCGATAGCGCAGGCGGGATTACCATTCCATTATCACCCATTAAAAAAAATAGTACCTACATACCTGCTTCTTTATTGCCGACTATTCTATTTACCTGCCAATTATACATCGCTTTAAGTCCCGATTGTGTATTTTAATATGTGTAACAACACGAAAATTTAAAATTAACTATAACAGGATCCTTATCTTATTCCCCAGTGCGTGCCCATCCTCGGTCGTGGGTTCGAAGCCGGCGGCTACAAGTGTGAATGCCTCCAAGGCTACGAGTATCCGTTCGAGGATCCCATCACATATTACGACGGGCAGATCGTGGAAGCGGAGTTCCAGAACATCATAGTTGATAAAGAGACACGTATAGACATGTTCAAGTGCAGGTTGGCCGGTGCGGCTGGCATACAGGGCAGTTTTGCAATAATTGTAGCGGTTTTGTTCCTGTTATTAAAAATTAGGTAAACAGAGTTTGTCCCGGTAAAAAATCGTTCCAGTAATAGTTTGTTCCGGCAAGAGATCGTCACAGTACTAGTTTGTTCCGGTAGGAAATCGTCCCAGTAATACTTTGTTCCGGTAAGAGATCGTCACAGTACTAGTTTGTTCCGGTAAGAGATCGTCTCAGTAATAGTTTGTTGCCGTAAGAGATCGTCCCAGTACTAGTTTGTTCCGGTAAAAGATCGTCCCAATAATAGTTTGTTCTGGTAAGGTTTGTTCCATGTAAAAGCTTGTTCCAGCACTGTTTGTTCCAGTAAATATTGGGTGTTTTTATAATTTAAGTGGAGACTATTGCAATAATATTATGGTCATGTATGGTCAATTATAAAAACGCTCATTAGGCGACAGTATTTCGTAATAAGGAAGACACCTCAGCATATTTACTTTTAATATAAAAGACAATATTTTGAAAAATATAGTTAGGTAGATGTCGTGGCTGCTAGTTTGTGAACTGGAAAGTATTATACATATAAATGTTCCTATTGAATCACTCTATCTATTAAAAAAAACCGCATCAAAATCCGTTGTTTAGTTTTAAAGATCTAAGCATACATAGGGACAGACAGACAGGAATCGACTTTGTGTTACACTATCTAGTGATAATACAAGCGTAATGTAAGTTATAAATGCAAGGGGGGAAATGATCACAATTTTTAATCTTTATATTATAATATTCTCGACGGTTGGGTTTGATAACACAACATTTAAAGAATTTTTTGTTCTTTTTTTAATTTAATTTGCGAATTATTGCCTATACAGCATATGTTAATTATATATAACTTAAAATTATTTAAAAATATTGAAATTAGTACTTGGGTTGAAGTAAATGCAGATTATTATAAGGTCATTATATATATATATATATATATATATATATATATATATATATATATATATATATATATATATATATATATATATATATATATATATATATATATATATATATATATATATTGCACAACTAGCGGCCCACCCCGGCTTCGAACGGGTGGACATTTTTACAACATTTTGATAAGCGGTTATTGTGACATAACGATAATAGTTGGACATATAGTATCGCGAAGTTTTTTGTAGTTATTGATATTTTCTTCAATATTGTAGAACATACTTTTGTTCTATCACCAATAGTTTCCGCAGCGCACGCGACGAAAGGTGTTTTATAGTATTTTTTTTACAACTTGAGTTACGTTACTAAAGTTTTAGTAAGGATCCCTAATCTTTTCTAGCAATAAATATAGCCTATGTTACTCAGGATGAATGTAGCTTTCTAATGGTGAAAGAATTTTTGAAATCGACAATGTAGTTTTTGTGTTTATTCATTACAAACATACACACAAAAATACAAATCTTTCCTCTGTATAATATTAGTGTAGATGTAGATAAAACATTTGTACAAGTGGTGAGCTTAATGCCATATGATATTCTCTATCAGCTAACCATTAGATAAAAACAGAAAGCGTATGAAGGGCAGATGTGGTGAAAAATATATGACATACTTAACCAAGTTATAGTAACATATTGAAATAATTATACACAATAATACATAGGAAATACACATATAACACAAACACTACTTATAATATATGTATATGCAATATATATATTTTATTGAATTTTTGAGCGTTGTTTTTATATTGAATGACGCGTATTTGTATTCCAAAGGTTTAAGTGTCTTACATCTAGTTAATAATTCTATTAGATAAAATTACATATATATATATATATATATATATATATATATATATATATATATATATATATATATATATATTTAAAGTTATATTTGAATTTGTACCATTAGTATTATTTTTTTTACCTGTACAAGGTAATAAATAACCGTCTAAATAATTTTACGATTTAATTTCAAATTAATTTACGAACTGATTATCTACAGGCATGAGTGCATTGTAGTTATTCAAATAAAAATACACATATCGCTTTCAATTAGAAGTAGTTCCGTCCATTATAAGACTGACATTGTTCAGGTATTTGCACAGTTGTATTGACAAATACCACTGACTACTCCCATCAGTGATTGCTACCGTGAACATATATTTATTTGTATTGGCAGATGTCTAAATAAGGTAATATATTTCAGTAGCAAAGCCTCTTATCTATTTTTTTTGTAGCTTAAAATTATAAACAAACTGATGGCCCACTTGATGGTAAGTGGCAACTGTCTCTATAGAAATAGTGCCAAGGGGATTACACAATACACCATAGACTTTGTATAGCGTACTCGGTACACTGTAACGTTCATGGTACCCCTCATGCATTACAATTCTGTATTGCATAAAAAAGAAACATATTAACTGACTCTTGGTCTAAACGTCTCTTGAGTTGGCGTCTCCCTACTTTAAATAGGACTATAGGATCTATAAAATTAAGTTTTATATTACTATTTAAATAAACGTACAAGTGTCTGTCCATTAAAAAGACTTAATTACTTTAGAATCTCATTTACACGTATTTTATATTGCATTTTTTATAATATTCATTTGGTCAACTGGTAACATGGTCGAAGTTAATGTATTATGTAATTTAAAATGTAAAATATTCCAGAGCAAGCCTACATTATGTAAGCGTTAGTTAGTTATTATAACTGTATTATGATATTTTTGCAAACATTTGTATCGATTATGTATTTTTTTTTATAATAGATAATAAAAAAAAAGGATTTACATGAAAAATAATGTATTCTAAAGTCAAAAACTAGCAATAAATAAGAATAAGACAGAAAATTTTAGTAAAGTTATAATAAATTGTGCTGTTCCCTAATTTAGTGAATTGTATGCAGATTTGAAAGCAATATTTTGTTTTTTTTTATAAGATTATTATTTGTAATAAAATAATTTGATATTTTAAAGTCTAATGATGAATCTCAATATATTATTGTATATTCTAATATACTGTAGAATATTCCAGTATGCAATAAAGCTACTGTAGTAATATTCACTCATAATCTGGTTTATTCAGTTTCCTTTATTATTGACAATCTTATTTATATCTTCATATATCACATAAAATTAACTTTATTCCCTTTATTTTTTTTTTTGTATTATTACTAGTGTATTGATTTAAAGAAATTAATATTTTTTTTTTAACGAATTGTATTATTAAAATCACAATTATGTAATATTGTAAAAGAATGATAGTAATTTGTATACATTTATGCCATTATTAGATTATTTGGAAGTTATTTTAAATCCACAATCGGGACTTAACGCGACGAAAAAACCTTTACAGGTAAATAGTACCTACATACCTGCTTCTTTATTGTCGACGTCAAGTCCTATCGTGACCACAACGTGCAATTCACGTTGAAAAGTACAGATTGTGTATTTAAAATAAATGTAAAGGACGCGAAAGTTTAAAATTTAATCATTTTTGACCTTATTAAAGCTTCCACGTCATTCTCGATCGGCATGTTTATTAGAAATAATAAATTAATATTCTTCAATTTTAAATTTTCACATATTTCAATTGAATACACAATTTTTTTTTTCTGTATTTACAGTCTCTCACTTGCGCTACCTCTGCATTCTCTCTGTACTATTTTGTGGCAGGTTGTCTGCCCGAGATTGCTTTTAGCGATAACTTCCGCCTTTTGCATTTGCTTATACTGTATTAATATTCTTTGTATACATCTTTTTTTGTGCTCAATAAAGAGTTTATTATTATTAGTACGATAAGTTGCGGTGCCTTGACCAAGTCCGACAAACTGGTGGAAAGACGTATTTATTCATTTATTATTTAAGTATTGATCACATTATAAAAAAAATGTTTAGTACAAAAGGGGGAATTAATGCTATATAGCATTCTCTTCTTATTCATTTATATTCCAATATACAGTAAAACAATTCTAGTTTGCGAATAATATATTATTTTAATTAGAGATTGTAATGTTTGTATTTTACAATTATTTAATTCACTGGAATCTACTGCCGTCCATTTTTAGTGCCTTTATAATACAATAAAAAAATAAAAAAAACTGTATAATCTTTTATTATTCAACTTCGTATGTTTGCAATTCGTTGATGCTAAAATATGAATAGGTAATATTAAATGGTAAATAAGGTGAAAATATATCTTAGAACAACTCGATCCAATGGGATTTGAACCTACATCCCTCTGCTATCCGGGGTGAGAGCATTATCAGTAAATATTATAATTATGTAATAATGGGTAGTATGGTCCCGGCATAGAATAGGCCACCCATTTCTTTCACTTGGGTGTCGTAAGAGGCGACTAAGGGAGGGCGAGGAATGGGCAGTAGCGTCCCTCTTAAAATATCTCTGAAGACTAACTGCGATTGCCAATCCACCAGCCAAGTGGCAACTATTGTGATAACCCCCCAAGGGGGAGGTTTATGTTCAGCAGTGGACAGTTATAGGCTGATGATGATGATTAAAATGTCGAACTTTGTTATCACATCTCTTGGATTACCTTACTAATATTGTAAATGTGAAAGTGTGTTTGTTACCTTTTAGTGCTTTACGGCTTCACTGATTATTATGAAGTTTGATAGGTACATGTTATATGGGATGCAAGATATAGTAATGGGGAATATTAGCCCCATTGGCAACAAGACAGGGTGTACTGTCAGGTCGAACTCCTTACGGTTCCCCCTGGAAACCATCGTGTGTAGTTCCAAGTGAATTTATCACGATAGCTTAAATGGCCTGCCTTTTTTTTTATCCTCGCCTATCATCTTTCATTGGTGCCCCTCCAGCATATATCGATAGCGTAAAGTAAGTTTTTTTTTTATTAGGGAGGCAAACGAGTAAACTGTCGAAGAATCGCTAGTGCTTTGCTGGCCTTATGTTTTTTTTTAATGCCCCATATTGTAAAGAAAAAAACTGAAGACAGGTTACCATTCCATTATCATTCATTAAAAGAAATTACTATGAAATTTAGTACACATGTATTATATGCGAGGGAGAAGAATATAGGCTACTTTTTATTCTGGTCACGCAGACGAAGTCCCAAGTGAAAGGTAGTATTATTATATACTTGATTATGTTTGCGTATAGCAGTTGCTATATATATATATATTTTTTTTTTTTTTGATGGATGATAATGGAATGGTTACCCCGCCTGCGCCATTGGTATAGTATACTAGCGAAGCACCAGTGAGAGATGATTGGTGAGGATGGAGAGACAGGTCAGTTAGCCCATCGTGACGAATTCAATGATAAATTAGTTACCATGGTTTCCAGGGGGAACCGCGTGGAGGTCGACCTGATAAGTTATATTGATAGCGATGGGGACTAACCTCCCCATTACTAACAATCCCTTCTCCTCAGTAGTTGCTATATTAGATTTGCATTCCTACAATTTAAAACAATTAAAGAGATGCCAAAAAGTTCTGTCGCATGGCCTTTAGAATGCTAAATGTCTGTTTAAAGCAAATAAAAATATACTCTTACTCTACATACTTGTAGTCTCTTAAATAAATGTTTCTAACATAAAACAAGGCTCCAACTAGTCCAAAGTAAATCGTTATGTAAACAAGCATATAAACTATCACTAAAACACGGAAAAGACCCATGTTTGGGTTATGGAGTTATTAATTCTGTAATTGGAATTACATTTTGAACGACGGTTGTGTATTTGAATGGATTTATTTGGCTGGAATGGATTGTTATTGGTTTACTTCACGTTTGGTTTCATCGCGTGTCATGACAATCGTATACAATACAAAATAGATGGCTCTTATTGTTTTGATAAAAAAGTTTATATATGACTAATAAATTAAAATAGTTTATGTTGCAAACTATCCCGAAATCTTTAGTTGCATACCGGTTAAAATCAAAGTTATAACTTTTACAAAAAAACAGTGATTACTTGTCTTGTAATTACTGTAGGTATTAGAAAATTATTCTGAAATAGAATATACGTTACTGTTTTATGAAAGAAATAGGTATTTTGACTATTTAAACGAAGAGATGAAGACAAATAAATGAAAAACAAATGAAATTTAAGTTATCGTTCATCAGAAAATTACATTCTAGTTTCATCAATATTTATTGCTGAAACTAGATTGTTTAGTAGTATTTATAGAAAAGGAATTTAATTTGATTACTAATTAAAATCACATCCGTACAAATACAGCTAGATCCAAACGCGTTTTAGAATTAACAAAAAATACCAAGTACAAATAAAAGAAGAGGAAAAGGACCAATCCGGTGTACATGAATTACGCATATACACCGATGGCTCCAAAACTGAGAACGGTTCAGGAGCTGGAGTCTTTTCCTTAGACCTTAATATAAACATGCACATACCGCTTGGCGACCACAGCTCAATTTTCCAATGCGAATGTGTTGCAATAACCGAGGCTGCTGCAGTTGTACATAAGCTAGGAATAAATGGTTATAGCATTAGATTCTTATCCGACAGCGCAGCAGTACTAAAAACATTAAGAAACAACAAGACAAACAACAAACTAATAATTGAATGCCACCATTCACTGGATAGGATATCTTCCAATAACCGTATTATCCTCCAATGGATAAGAGGGCACAGTGGATCTTATGGTAACGATGCCGCAGACGAACTAGCTAGGAAAGGCTCAGGAACGAGGGTGGTAGGCCCGTATCCACTCCTTCCTCTTCCATTCTCACAATTTCGAATGTGGATTCGTCAAAGATCCTCTGACATACAAAACCAAAGATGGATACAGGCTACTGATTGCAGACAATCAAAATTGGCCGTACCTATGTTGAATCAACGACTATCAAAACGTTTATTACATCTAGACAGAAAAAACCTCAAAACAATGATAGGGACAATAACGGGTCATTGTCCATTAAACAAACATCTATACACAATAGGAGCCACAGACAGCCCTCTATATCGAGGCTGTTTCAACGCCGAAGAAACGGCAGCTCACGTAATCCTGGAATGTGAGGCTGTGGCCCATCAACGTTTAGAAATCCTCGGAACGGTGAGGTCGCTCCGTGAGGCCTGTGAAGAACCCAGGAAGCTTCTGCGCTTCTGGACGGAGCTAGGTTGGCTGCACTAGCCACGACTCATACGCACAATGGCCCAAATGAGAGGCTAAGTGCGGAAAATGGAGTCCCTTTCACATTCACATTCACATTCACGCGTTTTAGAATGCTTATGAATTGAAGTAATAGAACTGAAGACTATTTCGTGTAAGTAACAGCAATATTTAAACTAAAACTGAAGAGAAGACTAGGTGGCGTGACCATTGACCTTAGTCTGCTCCTTATAGAACAAACACAAAATTAAAGTGACAGAATGAAATGAAGATAGATAGTAGGCAGCATGGTCTCCGACCTTAGCCTGTTCCACAACGGAACAAACGTACTAAAAAAATAAAATGAAGAAAGATAGCAGCTATCAGGCTGTCAGCTGTCAAGCTATCAGCTGGTTGTATGTCATCGTTGAGGTTAACTTGTGGCTTGGCAATAGTGGGCAGTGACAATTGTGTCATTGAAATAATGTACTTGTGTATCTAGTGATAAATAGCTACATATACGGTGCAATTTACAAACCACCTGACTGCTGGTAGAAAATTATATAGGACCATTACAATATTGAATAAAAAATTAAATAACTTTGTGTTTCTTTCATATAATTTTGGAATTAATTTATTAAATTGCTTTGCAGTATTACGTGAGTATAACCTTGACGAGTTTGACCCTTGGTAGTTGATTAAATATTTACCTAACTCACTAATTAATTCATAATTATTGTATGAATTAGAGTGGTTCACATTCATTATTATAGTTTTACATACATACATTTTGATGTACTTAAATGTAGTTTTATTTTAATTAAAGACTTAATTTATTTTTAATTTTTTTTAGTCAAAGAATTTTGTGTGTTTTATTATTTTGGTGTATTTCAGTATTTATATCTAAAAATATCGTTTACAGCAAAAAATGGGTTCGTTAGTAAGGAATGCATTGACTCAGCTTAAAAGTAAAGAATTTAGAGATTATTTGATGAGGTGAGTCGAATTATAAAATTGTTTTAAAAATTTGTAAGAGGTGTCTGGATATAGTTTCCTTATTAATTTAATAAGTATGTATTTTATGTTCACGCCGCATTCTTTACGGAGTAGACAGATTGCTGCCTTATACATTTTATTTGTTCAATAAATATATTTAGTTTGCACATTTGGAGAGGGTGGATGAATGAAGAATTATGTTTATCAAGCATGAATGAATGAAGGTATTGGTAGGTGCCACCCTAAACGGACATATGCCAAGCAAGTAGGCGACAAGCTGAAGATTAAAATTACCCATAACTGGTGATTGATAAAAAGGTCTGTTTGATAATAACCACTTAGCATTCTATTGTTTCTGTCTAACCCAATAGCAGACAGGCATGATGGTTGTGTATGTATGTATATAGCATTTACTTACAAGTATATATATATATATATATATATATATATATATATATATATATATATATATATATATATATATATATTTATTTATTATAATTATCTATGTAATATTAAAAATTAAATTAATTCCAATTCTGATTTAATAAATTAATATTTTAAAATATACTTAAAGAGAATTCATTATTTTTGAAATATTAGTTAGAAAGCAATTTATTTATTTTTCAGCACACACTTTTGGGGTCCAGTAGCCAATTGGGGTATACCGTTAGCAGCGATAGCCGATACAAGGAAGGACCCCAGTTTTATTAGTGGCAAAATGACATTTGGTAAGGACTTTATGAGTTTAATTATTCTATATACATATATAGTGAGAGGAGTGGTTGCTCTAGGCGCCAGATGGCGATGGGCACTAAAAAGTCGAATGTGAAAAACAATTTGTAATGCAAAATAAATATATTACTTTTAATTTTCAAATGACTGAATTTGATAAAACGGCCATACTAAATAAGGCAAGTTTCATACTTGCCATATTTTATTACTATTATAGCTTTTTATCCACTTCAGTGGTCCCCAAGGGTAAAAGCCTCCTCCATCTTTTTCCACTTCTTATCTGTAGCGATGTTTGTTCAGTTTTTTCCTGCTGTCTTTATTATGTCATCAGCCCATCTCTTTCTTTGTCTTCCAACATTTCTTTTTCCTGCTGGACCTCGCCATTTTGTTGTTTGCAGACTCTCCAAACTTGCCATATTTAGATGATACTAAATATGGCAAGTATGCATCATTTAGTAGTATCATCATAAAGATTGTATTCCACAAAATAAACCTACATCAGTTGTTGCAAGACTGGTTTTTTTCGATTTAAAAACAAAAATACTGTACCGATTTTGATAACATTTCTATTGGACCTAGTTGTAAATATATCCTTTCAGATAAGAAAAATCCAAATCGGCTTACAACTGACAGTGTTATGAGAAAACAAAAATAATGTACAACCAAATTGAGAACCTCTTTTTTTTAAGTCGGTTAAAAATACATAGCTACTCAATGTGACCTACTCACATTGAGTAGCTATGTAGTGAGTAGTTGAGTAGTAGTAGTAGTAATATTCATACATACATACATACATACATATCTGTCACGCCTGTCTCCCATTAGGGTAGGCAGAAACAATGGAACGCCAAATGCTTCGATTCAAACAGACCTCTTTCGCTTCTTCCACATTCATCAATATCCATTGTTCTGTTATTAAACTTTTGGTATAAGGCTTATCTTTACTCTGAAAAAAAAAACGGTATTAAAAAGATAACAGATATCTACATAACAAATAATATAATAAGCAGATAGCAAACACATTTGAGACGTGTTGAGAGAGATAAAAACAGATTTAATAAAGAATTATTATTGTTACTCTGTTATGTCCATGGTACTGTTCATGTCTATAGGCGGCGGTTACCGTTTCCGTCAAGTGGGCCGTCAGCTTATTTGCCATTCTAAGTTGTATAAAAAAAAATCTTCCAACATATTTTGGGGGTAAAAAAACAATAGAATCCTTGCATCATTATTTCAGCCATTATCCGTCCACTGCTGGACATAGGCCTCCCCTAAAGACTGCCATAAGGAACGGTCCTAAGCCAGCTGCATCTATTGACTCCCTGCAATGCATTTGAGGTCGTCACTCCATCTAGTTGGGGGGAGGGGGTTGTCCTACACTGCGTGTGCCCGTACGGGGTCGCCACTCAAGAAACTTTCTTTCCCACCGGTTGTCGGTTCTTCGAGCTATGTGACCAGCTCATTGCCACTTCAGCTTACTTATCCTTCTTAATTTTTGTATTGTTTCTTACTATACTACTAATTATTGCGAATATGTGGCATAATATACGTACATATACATATATATACATACATTTGACTTTTATGTTAAAACAAAGTACAATCCGCTACAATCTAAAGTTCCATCCCAACCATTTGGATTAATGGCGGTCTTTCAAACTTGCGTTATTCAAGGCACTTTCTTCCACGTACAACCACGCTTTGGAATCGACTTCCAGCAGCAGTATTACTGAATCGATACGACATCGTAACCTTCAAGAAAAGAGCATGTTCCTTTTTAAAAGGCCGGCAGCACACCTGCAATGCCTCTGGTGTTGCGAGTGTTTATGAGCGGCGGTAGTCATTTACCATCAGGTGAAACACATGCACGTTTGCCCTCTGTGTTATAAAAAAAAAAACAAAAAAAGGAGGTTCTTGACCTCTTTTTTTGAGGTCGGTTAAAGAGACTAGCCGTTCCGAAACATAGTGAATATGTAGTATTTTTATTTTAAATCACGCCTTTGACACGATCACATCTCGCGTTGTCGCATCGCGCCGCTTTATCTTGTCAAATTCTTATCAATAGTTAACAGTATTCGAGTGTAATGTTATGTTACGAATATGTAATATATGTAACGATAAAATAAAATGATATGGTGTAATAAGGGCTTACGCACACTAGGCCACTGATGGCGACAATTATTAATCGTCTATAGTTGTACACGCATTTGCAACATGCATTCAGTTATACCAAGTTTCTAGTGCGGTGGACAGAGAGAAACTGGTATTAAATTGTGTAGAAAATAAATATAAATTATATATTTTTTTATATTACTGAGGTGCCAAACAAGCATACGGCCCACCTGATGGTAAGCGGTTACCGTAGCTTATGAACGCCTGCAATATCAGAGGTATTACGCGCTTTGCCGACCCTGAAGAAACCTCTTTACCCCCCTTTTGAAGAACCCAATGCTGTAGTCTCTTGGGAAAACCTCGGCAGGGAGCTCATTCCATAACCTGAGTGTATTATTATTATTTGTATTTTTATATCAATAATAATATAAATTTAATTTAAATTAAATATTGTTAATTATTGTTAAATTAAGACATTCTGAAACTATCAAAATACTGGATTCTAATAAAGTCTTAATTTTTGTTTATGCAATTTAGATATGGCAAATAAATTGACGATTTACTTCATGGAAAGTGCATAGCATCATGGACATTATAGTATACCATGGATGGATAAGTGAAAATATAATGGGGACCCCATTTGTTCTATTGGTATATGCTGGCGGGGTACCAGTGAAGGTTGAAGGATGGATGATAGATGAAGATGTAATCAGATGTGTTGGCTCAACGAGAAAATTTCACCAGGAGATAATCGCGGTGACCGTGTAAAGGTCGACAGTATAGCTTATTGTATATTGCGAAGTTGGGTACGCGACAAGTGAACACAGAGGTCGGTTACACACTGGTTTAATAGACAAGGTCAAATGACTTATAAAGGTGGACGTAGCCACCCGTACATGTTTAATACTACCCACATAAATAACATTTGTATTGCTAGCAAATAGAGTTGCTAGGCTATAAACGAAAGTCATCCCCGGGACGTTATCGCGAATAGGGTGTAGCGACTCGCCTGAGTAGTCGTCGTTACCGTTATGATTCGGGGGGAGAGTAATGGAGTCTAACTGCCCCTTTGCTGGCAATACACCCTATCAGGTCGACCTCCACGCGGTTTCCCCTAGAAACCGTCGCGGTTATTTCTAGTAAATTCCTTCACAGTGGGCTAACTGACCTGTTTTTATAGTAACCTATCATCTATCACTGGTGCTCCGCCAGCGTATACCGATTGCGCAGGCTGGGTTACCATTTCATTATTACCTATTAAAAAAGGGATTGTCAGTAATGGAGACTAAAAATCCCATTGCTAGCAATATACCCAACCAGGTCGACCTCCTCGTGGTTCCTCCTGTAAACTGTCATGGTTAATTCCTGATGAATTCATCACGATGGGCTAACTGGCCTGTTTTCATTCTCATCGATCACCCTTCACTGGTGCTCCGCCAGCATATCCCGTTAGCGCAGGCGGGGTTACCATTTCATTATTACCTATTAAAGATACAGTTGTGGTTAAGTGTGCGGCAACCCTTAGGTTATAAAAAAAACTCTTGTTTATGGTTAAATTGTATAATACGTTATCTGTAATCATTAAAGTATATTGTTAAACGTCTTTATTTGTTTAGATTATGATAATATTATACATTAAAATGAAAATGTAAGCGTAAATTGCTTAGGCTGATAAGCAGTGGAATCCAAACCATAGGATTTCGACCTCCACGCAGTTCCCCCTGGAAACTATCATGGTTAATTCCTGATGAATTCACCATGATGGTCTAACTGGCCTGTTTTTATTCTCATCTATCATCCTTCACTGGTGCTCCGCCAGCGTATCCCGTTAACGCAGGCGGAGTTACCATACCATTTTCATCCAACAAAAAGAATAAAACCATAGGATTTCAGTTTTATATTCGAACTAGTTTCTACCCGCGACTATGTCTGTGTGGTCAGGATATATTTACATTAGTTTATTGTAAACTTTCGCGCTGTTTACACATATTTTAAATACACTATCGGGACTTAATGCAATGAAAAATTTTTGCAGGTAAATAGTATTTACACACTTGCTTCTTTATAGGTACTATTTGGCTGCAAAACTTTTTCATCCCTTTAAGTCCCGATAGTGTATTTAGAACATATTCACAAAAAAATGGGTTAAAAAGTACGCTTATGTCCTTGTCCATTCTGATTACTACGTTTATACAGTAAAATTATATTTACTTGTACAACAATTAGTCTATTACCCTAAGGTTGTCTTGAAAGATTGCTCTCAGTAATAAGACCGCCTTACGGTACTTTTACAATTGTATCGTTACATTTATTAATAGTCTTGTTTGTTTCCTATATTGTATAACTAGCGACCCGCCCCGGCTTCGCACGGGTGCACATTACATCACATCATATGAGAAACCTTTAAAAATATCAGTGTTTCTCGACAATATTAGGCATGAATTATTTATACACATAAACCTTCCTCTTGAATTACTCTATCTATTAAAAAAAAACCGCTTCAAAATCCGTTGTGTAGTTTTACAGAGTTAGGCATACATAGGGATGGACAGACAGAGACAGCGACTTTGTTTTATACTATGTAGTGATGATAATGATGCAAATAAAGTATACTCGTTCATTCATTCCTTCATATCAAATTCCATGACCATTGTTTGAGGAGTTAAGGTTCCTTACATATATAACACCCTTCAAGGTCGGTTGGGCCGGAATAGCCCAGGTGGCTGACCATTAGCCCGGTGCCCGAGACTAGATGATGGTAGGCGGGGTTGCTATTTTATATTCATTATCATCCATTAAAAAATTCTTTTATTATTACTAGAAGGTATAAAACATTTGGTACCCAAACTGAAAAAAAACGGTTAACACTAGGCTCCAAGCCGCGATTTATTAATTTCCCTGCAGATGCCTCGTGTAAAGGTGAAACACGTGTTGCAAAACGTGCATGGACGAAGTACCAGTCGGAGATTGATGGCTAATATGGAAGGTTGTAGAATTTCAAAAAGAATTCTTATCAAATAACCGGCTATATGGATTTCTCCAAAATGACACCTAATTCAGTAAAATTATTTAATAAAATGAGAATAATATTAAATTAGTTATTATTATAAAAATTATATTAAATGACTTTTTTTTTAATCTTTTTTATTTAGAGGCTT
Source organism: Galleria mellonella (assembly GCF_026898425.1). Lineage (NCBI taxonomy): Eukaryota > Metazoa > Arthropoda > Insecta > Lepidoptera > Pyralidae > Galleria > Galleria mellonella. The sequence goes on along the minus strand of NW_026442100.1, from coordinate 4,648,339 downwards.
TTATCCTATAAGGATATGTCAGCCTCATTACACCCTAATTTTATAAAATACCTCACACACTTAAAACATTGATACATAAATAGATAATACATAATATCTTAGTAGTCCATTTTCATAAACGGAATTATTGATACAAAAATATAGTAATTAAAGATTTTGCCATTCCCGAATGTGGTTCTGCGAGTATATTTGAAAATAAACCAATCTCCTGTCTATTGGCACTATATTTCTGTATCAATACTTCCCCTTTGTGTTTTGTATTTCGTACATTCAGATATATGATTGAACATCATCCAATGTGTTACAAAATTAAATGACTTGTCATTCCCTATTCCAGCTCTTACACTGTATTCAATGATGTTCATGAGATTCGCGTGGAGAGTCCAGCCCAGGAACCTTCTGCTCTTCGCGTGCCACTTCACCAACACCTGCGCCCAGTTGACACAGGGCGGGAGGTTCGTCAACTACCATTACCTGCAGCGGGGGACGGCGACGGCAGAATCGACGGAACCTGTTAAATAAAAACGTGTAAAGTTAGCTAGATGTACATTTGGTGAGTTTGGAACTCACTTCTCATCAAAGTAACTCAATACATGCAAGTTTAAAACTAGTTAATAAATGTAATATTTGAAGACATGAATGGATGTCCCAGTTTCGGATTATTGCTTTTATATTTTTTTTTTATTACTATTATATCAGCCGCTAACAGAACACTGCTGAACAGAGACCGCCTCCCCATAAGGGTTTTTTTTTATACAACTTAGAATGGCAAACAAGCTGACAGCCCACCTGATGGAAAGTGGTAACCGTCGCCTATAGACATGAGCAGTACCATGGACATAACAGAGTATATTGTTATACCCATGATATCCCCCATGCGTCATTCCTGAGGACTCAGGTGTTATTCCTTTGTATCCTGTAAATTTACGTCATATTCCACCCTCCAAACACAACTGCTTCACGGTAGAAATACGAATGGGACAGAGGTACCCAAGCAATCGTCTTTTGTACAAAGTCTCCCTCTGGTGCCTGTAGTTGCCACGTTTGGTAGGTGGGTAAGCAACCGCAGTTGTGTTTTGCTGATATTTTAAAAAGGTACGCTGCTGTTCATCCCTCGACCATTCCCTTAGTGGCCTCTTACGACACCCTCAGAAAAGGTGGGGGTAGCCCATTCTATGCCGGGACTACACGCCAATTACGTGCATGCATGAAAATGTTATGTGCGTACTAGCAAATATAACTCCTCTGTCCATGCATATAAGAGCGATAATTCGAAAATGCCACATATAATTTTCACCTCCATTCATGTCTTCATTTAATTTTTGGGTGACAACTATGATTCAATATAGGCTATAATGCCAGGTTCATATGCCAGGATAAAAAAAGTGGATTTATAATGCCTAGGTAATGACAGGAACAAATTATTTACTTGATTAGTGACAAATATATAGTATAGTAGTAAATAAAATAAATAAATAATTGACATTGGAATTAAAAGAACATTCGTATTACATTCGAGAGTAGACCAGTGCGAGCAGCCATCGTTCACGAGTATGACGGTTGAACCATCACTGTATTCTACTATTGGAAAGAGAGATAATAATTCTAAAAAGAGATAGAAATTCAAAGTCAAATAAATAAATTATTTTTATTTAATATTTATTTAAAATCAGCAGGCCTAATTTGCTAGTCAGTAATGTCTATTTTGGACAGGTAATGGCTGATATGATGATGATGGTGATGACGATGATGATGATGAACATCTACTTATATAATATATACTTATATTAATGACTTATCGCTTCAGAACCAATCATATTTAATAACTATTAAATCATATTTCATTTAACGACTTTAAAGGTATTACTTTTAAGACAGGTCTAAAGTAGTTTGTTGAATATGTATATTTAAGTATTTTATAAGCAGCCTCTAATATATGTATATATGTATATATGTATATATATATATATATATATATATATATATATATATATATATATATATATATTTTTTTTTTTTTTTTTTTTTTTCTATATGCCAATCATATGGGAATTGCATTGTAGTTATATTAAGACAAGGAGGCTGACTCTAAGGTGCCATGTCTTAAAACCTAATATATAATATAATATTTTCATTTGTCTATCTATCTATCTATCTATCTAATTTCACTATCTATCTAATTTATGATAATTTCATAAAATTACACATTTATGGGTCATCAGGAACTAAAATAATAATATCAATGTAACAACTGCCGGTTTAACTTACGTGTAACTAGGTTGAGAAAACTCGACTAGTTTCAGGACCATTCGGGACCCTTAATCGTGAGCGGCTGTGATACTAATTACACGTAAGTTAAAATGGCAGTTAATATTTTAAAATATAATGTGTACTTACGGTTTTCTTGTTATATTAAATTGAAATTTAGGTTTAGAGATGTGGCGCTTCAGAAAATTGCTGTCCTCCTGGTATGGTAGGTAGGTGTAGGAAATAATGAACAATAATATGTCACAATGCGACTCACACGGCCACCCGCCGGGACGTCAGCCAGGGGAGTGGCCCGAGCGGGGGGGCTTGCAGTCTAAACTTTAACACACATCACACTGTCCTCAGCCCAATATAAATACAAAAAGACAATTTTAACCTAAACTACCTTTTGGTATATTGTTTTAGATATATTTTATTATTGATTAACAAAATATGACTACTTTCAAAAATATGCAAAAAATGGGTATTTTTTTATCCTTTTTTACTTTCGTGTATGTAAATGATTTAATGTATATAAACAAATGTTTATATAAGATTGTGCTGTGAGTATAAATATCAGATTATACTGTAGTATTAGCTATATAATGTACAAATTATATGTAATTTTTAAAAAAAATATGGCTGAAAACAATAACAACAATAAAATAAGTAACTATTGGAAAATTGCCACAATTTTTTTGATAAAAAATTGTGGCGATCCACGGATCGTTAAAACGTTCTCTTTTCGGTTGGTCATACTCATGGAGCGTGTCGTCTTGGCGCTTGCTCAGGATAGTGTGGTCAGAATATTGTGATTTTATACAAGAAAAAAAAAAACAATAGCCTTGTCTATGAATGTCATGTGCATACGAAATGTGTTTATACAAGAAAAAAAAAACAAAAGCCTTGTCTATGAATGTCATGTGCATACGAGTTGTGTTGTATTGAGTGTAATTGTTTGGGTGATGGAGGTTGGGGGAAATTTAAAAATAAATAGTAAGTAATTTTTATAGGTTAGTTTTATAGATCAAAATCCCTATACGAATAAAAATTCCAAATTATAGGCATTCCAAATTCATGGACCACTAGCAAATTCCTTGTAGTAGCTTTAACACTAGTATTGATGTAAACAAAGCAAAAACTGTGTATTGTATAAATCTTTTCTTAGATTTGATCAAACGATTGATTGAAAAGTATCATAGTACTTTTCGACTGAAATCAGCTTCTAGCTCTTTTTTGTTTAATCATGAAGAAATAAAAGACATATGTGTGAATTTGAACACTGCCAAATCAGCTTAATTATGTGGAAATAGTTGATTTTGATACTACTATATTTATATAATAGATATTGTATTTGATTCAGTATGTTATAATTTTATATTGGAACTATGATATTAATATAATATCTTAACGCATATCGAATTAAATTCAATAAATATATATTCGAACCTTAGCTTATATAGATAGAGCATGAAGTGAAAAAAATTTAAGTCAGTCAGACGTCAAATTGGCTGACTTATACATATCGTCATAGTCGTAGAATACTGACGGATCTTTATATGTAATATTCGTCAGATCCGTCAGTATTCTACGACTATGACGATATCTTGTTATTTCAAATATATTTCTAAGAATTTTGTATCGTATTTATTTTTTAATTTAATCTTATAAATTTTTCTCCACTTACTTTGTATTAACTATACATACTGGTAACCCCATTTACGCACACATGGATAAAAAAGTTGATCTGTTTTTAGCGAATCATTTGTTGGAGATACTCTATCTATGTAATTTAAGATTGAAATTTTATGGAATTTATTTATGGTTCAGGATGTAATAGATGTACAATACAGAGTAAAATCGAAACTGTTAACATTATTTTAAGGAACTAATAAAAAGAAACACTTTTACTATAGAAGTATGAATAAAAAAAACGACAAAAACATTGTGGCTTCCTTACTAATATAGCGTGTCTATTTAATTAGTATAGGTTCTATTTTTTTTTTGTTACTTTTTAATATATGATTCACCAAATTTTCGTCGTTATATACTCTATAGCATGGGTAGATATATAGTTTTATGTACCGTTAACAAATCGGTTTTACTCTGTATCACTAGTTAGGCAAAGTTGTGATAAGTTGTGAAATATCTCTTTAGGCATGTGGCAAATGTAAAAAGTGTTACATTAAAAATAATACCCTAATAAAATAGTTAACTTGAGAAAAATATGATTTTGCTTGAAGGCCTCGTAATCGAGCTATAAAAAAATGCCGTATATTTGTAAATGTGAATAGATTGTCTTGTATTTTGATGTTGCTATCTCTATTTCTTTAGCAAACGTATGTGTTTTTAATAATCGTTATCTTTTTATTTTAATAAAACAACAATAAAAAATATCTGCATAATAAATTTTTAATTCATTATTGCATATTATTATGTCCTTATACGCTTTTTATTTTTACCCATTGGTTACCTGATGGAGATTCCATATTATGGCATTAATGTTGCCATTTAAAAAAAATATGCAATAAGGAATAAATAAATATTGTTTTAAATAACTATTTTTGATAAAAATACATTATGTAAATGGCAACCCTGAGATTATGAAAATAAAAAAAAAAAACCGTATTTGATTCCTAATGAGCATGTACTTATATTATCCTAGTTAAAAATTCTATAAAAAGATGTGAAAATTGTTATTTAATTATTTCGAGTATAGAAAAACGAAATAACCTTGTTTGCCACGTGTTTAAAGAATAAAATCTTTATTGTTATATGGCAATAATAATGTTGTCAAATTAATTTGTATATTATGAATGATTATTAAAAATAAAAAACACTAATTAGCCAAAAATGTATTTATGTAACAAACATTAATTCGAGTACGTTGTATCGATTATTTCAGATTATTTATTTCGATTATATAATATTTAACATGTGAATATTTATTTGAACTTTTATAGGATGACGAAACATTTTGTGATTGCTAGCTTATCTGGGTTTCTAATAAAATTAATCTTACAAAAGTCTTGCTACATTTAAAACCTATGCTTAACATGTAACTTTTCATAACTATGACTTCTAGTCATAACTTTAATAAATAAAATAAAATCTATGCTTAACCTCTTACATGTTTCGATTTATATTTAGTAAGGGATGAGTTACCGATTGATGATTTGTCTATTTAAACATTAGTAACCCAGATATCTTGTATCTTGATTTTTAGATATTAGGTCAATTGTATGTGTACATCACTAGAACAAAAATGTTGACTCAATACCTATTTAATTTTTGACATATTTTATAAATTATTAAATAGAAAAATGTTATTATTGTAAAATAGAATAAGTTTTTGTTAGAACAAATGTTATTTTACAGACAAATGTTTAAACTATGAATCAATATATGCAAATATTTTTTTATTTAAATGCACAAATCTTATTTTTTTTTACATGCAACACTATGTTAGTGGTGTGATTTCTTTTTTAGAAAAATTAAAGTTATGAATGCTTGCCATTACATAGATCTTATTGTGACACAAATAGAAAATAGATGATGTATATTATAAAATATCTGTAAAATGTACAAGGGTATATTTTTTGAATATTTATTATTATTATAAATATAATGTTGATTTGTTTTTGTTGTTTTAATTTAATTGTTTTCAACCGATTTCATAAAGAAGGAGGTTCTAAATTCGGTGGTATTTTTTATATTGGTTAACTCATAACTGTCTCTTTAAATAAATTTCATTAGTTTAGATAATTTAGCCTAGAGTCATGACACTAGGGGGCGCTATTTTTGCACGATTTATATGTAAGTAGTATTATTAAATTAATGTAGTATTCGAGTACATAAGTTTTTATATACTCGAATACTATATACAATGCTGATGTAAATAAGCTGATAGCTCACTTGATGGAAAGTGGTAACTGTCAACCATAGACAAACAGCACCATAGCCAACACAGGATATACTATGATTCCTATGACGTACTCAAACGTTGGCAACCTTGAAATTTTTTTTATGGGTGTAAATGGTATGGTAACCCCGCCTGCGCTAACGGGATACGCTGGCGGAGTACCAGTGAAGGGTGATAGATGAGAATGAAAACAGGCCAGTTAGCTCACCACAAGGAATTAGCCATGATAGTTTCCAGGGGGAACCGCGATAAGGTCGATCTGGTTGGGTATATTGCTGGCAACGGGATTCTTAATCTCCAATACTAACAATCCCTTTCCCCCCGATGAAATTAGATCAGTTGGCCTATCGTGATGAGATCAGCAGCAATTAACCCCAATGATTTCCAGAAGTATCACGTGGGGGTCGACCCGACAGGATATATCAGGCCAGCTGGGCAAAACATGAATTCATTGCGAGCCCATAGACATTCGTTATAAAGGTAGGCAAATATTTTTCTCCAGTGCGGAAAAATTGCTCGAGTAGTCACTGGAGGTATAGGACACAGTATACTCTTGAGATGTCCATTACATCGTGTTTTGTCTAGAAATGATGATTCCAATGAGGAAGCTCGCTTCTAGCGATAAGGCCGACCATTGTTTTCTCACTGCGATTATTTATTGTAATTGTTTATATTTATAATAAATTTACTATTGTAATCTTTTAGAGGATGAATTCATCAGGAATTAACCATGAGTTTCCAGGGGGAACCACGAGGAGGTCGACCTGGTTGGGTATATTGCTAGCAATGGGACTTTCAGTCTCCATTACTAACAATCCCTTTCCTCCCAGAACAGGTAATTATAATTGGCTAGTAATTACATTAACATCGTAACATTCAAATACTATCGATAAAGAGTATCTATCTATCATTTTCCATCTCGGTTAGAGAAAACATCCCGGTTACGCGGACAACGTAGCGTGTAAAAGCTAGTATATATCTAATTCTTCCACTAATATAATTTAAGTGAGTCAGAATTTATTAAATTGCATATTGCAATAGACACGATGGGCGGTTACCTACGAGACTGCATCAAATCGCAGCAAAGTAATTAAAAATGTGTTTTATTATAATTAAATTTAATGCAGCCATAGAATATATACGTTTATGTAGTTATGTAGCGACACTGCAATAGTATTACTTCATCAAATGAAGCGGAGCGGGCCATTGAAAGCGAGCTCCATCATTGCTAGATGCAATATTTTATTTTACCCTAAATAATTTTTTTTATGCAACTTACAACGGCAGATAGGCTGACGGCCCACCTGATGGAAAGTGGTAACCGTCGCCTATAGACATGAGCTGTACCATGGACATAACAGAGTGTATCGTTTCGTTCATGATACTCCCCATGCGTTACCATTTCTGAGTAGGAGTTAAAAAGTAGGAGCAATTCGGTTGTATTTTTTTATGTCTCATTACTCAGTTAGTTTTATTTATTTTTTATCTGAATGGATATATCCTTTTCCTTACACATTGGTCATACAGAAATTTTACCAAAATCTATTTAGCAGTTTAATTTTTAAATCGAAATATTTGGTTTTGCTTGTAGTAAATTCGATTGTTCGAAGATCGGAAGTTTTTTGTGGAACTCAATCTTTATTATTTATGACACAATGGTGAACAAGCTGATGGCTCACCAAATAGAAAGTAGTAATCGTTGTCTATAAACATGAATAGGCACCATGGATATCACCGAGTACACTGTGATGCCCATAATACTCATCATAAGTTCCCATTCTTGAGGATAATGGTGTTATGCCTGACATTTTATTAACATAGTTAATTTTAAATTTTTGCATTGTTTATGCATATTTAAATGCACTATCGGCTCTTACGCGATGAAAAATTTTTACAAGTGAATAGTACCTACATACATACCTGCTTCTTTATTGCCGACGTTTCGATGTGGATTGCACCACGTCGAGGTCACGATAGGACTATATATCTACAAAAATTTTTCATCGCGTAAGTCCCGATAGTGTATTTATATACTTTTTAATTTACTTCATCTTTTGCCGACATTTCGACGTGGGTTGCACCATGTTGAAGTAAAAATAAAAACGTCGGCAATAAAAATGAAGTCATCATCATGATATCAGCCTTTAACCTTTTGCCAGTAGTTCCCACATTTGGCAGGCGGATTATCAACCGCAGTTAGGCTTTAGAGATGTTTTAAGAGGAACGCTGCTGCCCTCCCTTAGTTGCTCTTACGACACCTACGGGAAAGGAAGGAGTGGCCTATTCTATGCCGGGACCACATAGCCAAAGTAAAAAATTAGTTATGCTGCACAGTGGCAAGTATGTAGGTATTATTTACTTGTAACCGCTTCTCGTTAAGTTCCGATCGTGAATTTAAAATAGCAAGGACTATGTATGGCGAAACATGGACTTATGCTTTTTGTAACACCAAGTATGTCATGTTTCAAGTGAATAATAAGGAGAAGAAGAGTCTTTGTACAAAAGTCGTTTGCTTGAGCACTTCTATCGTGTTTCATTCGTGTTTCTACCGTAAAGCAGTTGTGTTTGCATGGCTGTGTTTCGGTTTGAAGGTTGGGATACAGCAGTGAATTTATAGGGTACAGAGAAATAACACCTGAGTCCTCAAGAATGGCAACGTATAGGGGGTACCATGAGCGAAACAGTATACCCTGTTATGTCCATGGTACTGCTCATGTCTTTAGGTGACGGTTACCATTTTCCATCAGGTGGTCCGTCCGCTGAACGATACGGGCGTGAGTTGTAACTTTAAAAAATTCTAAAACCGCGCGCAATTCATTTTTACGCACGAAGCTGAAATAACATGATAGTGAGATTCTAAACCAGCCAATAAGAAATCATTTTAGCGGTTAGGTGGTGCAGTAGTCTCGTGCGTGCCGGCAAGATGGCTTGGCTCCAAAACACGAAAATATATTTAATCTGAAAGAAAAAAAATCTTGGGTCTGAAAGGGTTATTTGCCTTTCCAAGTTGTATAAATAGAAAAATAATAATAGATAAAGTATACATTTTTGCTCAAAATAATGGAAAATATCCGAACCTGGCAACATTGGCGAAGTGGAATCGCGGTCGCGCACACAAACACTTGGCGGCCACAATGCTTGCAGGCGTTATTGTTCGGAATTCTAAGCGAGGTCTATTGTTTGCGTAAACGTTTCTGAGTTCACAAACTTACACACGATGAATGTGACACCATTAAATTATTAAATAAAGGTAAGGTGGCAATGGAGAATAAAGTGCCAACTGTCTCTAGCTTTAAAGATGGGAGTAGGACTGGGTTATTTTTTTAAAATATCTGCAATTTAAAAAAAAAAATTACAGGTTTCTTTCTTAACTCTACACTGTCTCTTTCAAACCACTTCTCGCAGAACCGCTTTGTAAGTTAGCATAAATAATTAAAAGAAATTTAACGTGTCTAAGTATTCGTAGTGATATGTGAATTTTTTGGGGCGTATCAGATCTTTTCTGTTATGTCAGTAACAGGAAGATCACTTCAAAAGATTCTCGTATAATAAAGAAGTTTGGAAATTGTGTGCACGAGTAAATAACGAGAATACATTATGGTAAATCAAATAATATTTTTCCGTTTTTCATTTCTACTGACTGATCTGACTTCATCTCATGTGAAATGATGATAAGATCTAACATCTAAGGGGCGTGCTTTCCCACGAAATACTTATTCACCATTGACTTGAAGAGTCTCGAGTTGTATTCATTTGGGAACGTATTCAACTTTTTAAGAGCGTTCAGAACGAAGTGTGGTAACCTTATAGTTACCTGTCAATCGTCATCATCATCATATCAGCCTTTAACTGTCCACTGCTGAACATAAGCATCACCCTGGGGGGGGGGGGGTTTGACCAGTAGTTGGCTCGCTTCGCAGACGAATTGGCAACCGCACAGTTAGACTTTGGGCATGTTTTAAGAGGGACGCTACTGCCCATGCCTTAGTCGCCTTTTACGACACCCACGGGAAAAGAAGGGTGGCTATTCTATGCCGGGACCACACAGCCAATATTCAACCACAACAAAAATTTTGCTATCAATATTCAAAAACAATTGAAGAATGTTCAATGTTTCAGATTGATTATTTAACCTACCTGCAAACTAAACATTGCTCTTGTAATAATATTTACATTAAGCTGTCACTGAAAATTTGGATTTTGTTAAAAAAAATTGGCAAGAATTGAAAAATCTCGAAATAAAATATAAATTATGTGCAAAGATTTTAATGGTAAATTTATATGCAGCGTTATTCTACGATTACCGTTTTAGATTGCAACAGAGCACTTTTTTATGTAAACTTAAAATGGCAAACAAGCTGACCGCCTACCTGATGGAAAGTGGTACCATGGGCATTGTTTTTTTTAATAATCAGTTAAAAACATCGATAAGTTTTTTTTTAAATGGCGATGTTCCACAATTAGTTAAGCAAGAGTTTTTTTTTATTTTTTTTTATTGGGTGATAATGAAATGGTAACACCACCTGCGCTATCGGTATACACTGGCGGGGCACCAGTGAGTGATGATATGTGACGATGAAAGCAGGTCAGTTAACCCATCGTGACGAATTCCACTAGAATTAACCACAATGGTTTCCAGGGGGAACCGCGTGGAGGTCGACCTGATAGGGTGTATTGCTAGCAATGGGTTCATTAGACCCCATTACTAACAATCCCTTTCCTCTCGGTAAGCAAGAGTTAAAAATGCTGTTAACAGTTAGTAAAGAAGATATTGCGATATTTGTAAATTATGTTTAAATTGATAAAAAAAATAACTCAAAATAAACTTAACTAAGTGCGCTTATACTCTTACAAAATCGGTTTTAAATAGTTTTTTATTTTACTATAGTTTAGAAAATTATCTGTTGATAGATAGATAGATAGATAATTTATCTACATTACTTACAGCACACAAATTACAATACAAACATACACATAATACACAGTAAAAGAGATAAAAGAATGAAAATAAAACCAAACCAAGCAACAAAAAAAAAAGCAAAATATATAAAACAACAATTTCCTTTTTTATCCTTCATGCGTGTGCTCTAGTAACACAAAATGGTCACAACTCAGTTTATTGCTTTGCCCTCAAAAGAGCAAAACACTGATATTCTGTTGTGGCCAAGAGTCAGTCGCGAAATTGAGATGAATACATAGATAGGTTTTTATGATATATGGATTTATAGAAATTTTAGACTGACACATAGGCTACACCTAATCCATACAGACAGAGCTGCAGTATACAGCCACTGTAAACTATACTAGACTGACACTTAGGCTATTCTTTATACTAGTCCATGCAGACAGAACCGCGGTATACAGCCACTGTAAGCTATACTAGACTGACACATACGCTACTCTTTATACTAGTCCATGCAGACAGAACCGCGGGATATAGCCACTGAAAGCTATACTAGACTGACACATACGCTACTCTTTATACTAGTCCATGCAGACAGAACTGCGGGATATAGCCACTGAAAGCTATACTAGACTGACACATAGGCTACTTTTTATACTAGTCCATGCAGATAGAACCGCGGTATACAGCCACTGTAAGCTATACTAGACTGACACATAGGCTACTTTTTATACTAGTTCATGCAGATAGAACCGCGGTATACAGCCACTGTAAGCTATACTAGACTGACACATAGGCTAGTCTTTATCTTAGTACATGGAGACAGATCTGCGGGATAGAGCCACTGTAAGCTATACTAGACTGACACATTGTCTGCATGAACTAAGATAAAGGATAGCCTGAGCCGCGATATACAGTGACTGTAAGCTATACTAGACTGTAGGTACTTCGGTTACGAGCGTTACTTCAGTGGTCGTGCAGTTACCGAGCGTTTGCGAACACAAAGATACGTGCTACTTTAATTAAAATTGCTCCCGTCTAATTAGTAGCTATTTTATGTACACTAAATAAGGCACGTAACGGCTGCCAGGGTGTGTAAGGGCCATAAACAATCATGGTCTAATATTCGGCTCCCGGGCCTGGAATGTTGAAAGTAGGTTTAGTGAGAGAGACTCAAATAAGGAATTCAATGTTAAATTGTTTTTATTTTTTAAAAAGAGCAAGAAAACAAAAAATTGTTTTCAATCAATTCAATTCGGTTGTACTTTTTTATATGTTTTTACGTCATAACTCTGTCGGTTCTAAATCAAGTTGGGAAATTGTTTTTTTTTTGTCTGAAAGGATATACTTATAGATTTGTCTCGTAGAAATATTATCAAAATCGGTTTAGTAATTTAGTTTTTAGATTAAAATAACTGGTTTTGCCGCAATTGAAATATTTATACATATTTTTTATGGAACGAAAAATTTTCAAGTCTGTTTAGAACTGACGGACTTATGAGGTAATAAACATAAAAAAAAAATACAACCGAAGAGGTTCTCAACCTCTATCTTTTCGAAGTCGGTTGAAATAAAGAAATGGAATAAAGCACAAATATTTACAATATATATACTTTATTTCACTTCTTTACAGTTGATATAGTAAAGTTCCACCAAGGAGTCACAACAAATATTGCGAATTATAAAAAAAAATATTTCAAAGTAGCTCATAGATATTAATACGTTGCATCTATCCCGAATATTCCCCAATAAGGGCATGCCTATGTTCACCAATAGACAAGTTACGGCTGATATGATATAGATAGAGGGAGATTTTGTACAAAAGTCGTTTGCTTGGCCACCTCTGTCCCATTCGTGTTTCTATCGTGAAGCAGTTGTGTTTGCATGGCTGTGTTTCGGTTTGAAGGGTGGGATATGGCAGTGAATTTACAGGGTACAGAGGAATAACACCTAAGTCCTCAGGAATGGCAACGCATGGGGGGTATCATGGGCGACGGTTACCACTTTCCATCAGGTGGGCCATCAGATTGTTTGCCATTCTAAGTTGCATAAAAAAAAATGATAATGATAAAAGTCTATCAGTAACACATTTAGATCATATTTTAGTATATTTCAAATACTTTTTTTTTTAAATTTAAAATTTTCATTGAAACTCAATAAAAATATTATACTTTTGTATTATTAACGTGTCATTTCACTTGCAGAACATTTTTTAATAAACAATCAGAAGTACGTATATATATATATATATATATATATATATATATATATATATATATATATATATATTTGCGATGTTGCTATATTTCGGTAAGCTAAGATATGAAATGCGCTTACTAATCAATTAATTAAGTATAACTTAGATAGATAAATACTCTTTATTGTTTCCTCCATAAAATTACAATTGTAAACTTATTATAAATACATACAATTACAAGAAAATATTACACTGAGAAAACAATAGGCGGCCTTATCGCTAAAAGCGATCTCTTCCAGGCAACCTTTGGATGGATGAGTATAATTTAATTTTTATTTTAATAAATTTTTACTTTAAAAGGATTTTTAATAATTTTATAGGTGCCTATTGTGTAAGTTAAACTGGCTGTAACTAATAATGCAATGAAATAGAAATAAGTGACAAGAAACAGCGATAATGCACATCGTTACGGTTCCTTCCGCACTCACTTACGTATGCAGTAAACAAACATATTAGAGCGCCCATTACCGATCCCTATATTTTTATAATAAGTGTTTTTCCCGCCTATCAAATGTTGCCACACGTAAACGTTCGAGTTACACTTTTTTAGAACGGGCAAGTATTTATTTATTTCTTTATTGCACCAGAAACAAAAATATACAATGACAATTGAATAATTCAAGTCAAATAGGTATTATAGTAACATAAATACAGATTGAAATATATACATAAAGTATACATTAGGCTCGGTTATGAGGTCATTCCTTTAAATTTATCTTTTAAGCCAATATTTTTATTTGATATTTTCCTGCTATTACTACTTTATGGATCCATATGAACTAAGTTAATAATAATTTTTCCCTATTCCTAGAAACCCTACGTCATTACCCTGTCAGGTCAGCCTCCTCACCGTCCCTTCTGGAAACCATCAAGCTTACTTCCAAGTGGATTCATCACTATGGGCAAATTGATTTGCTTTTACATTTTCACCTATTATATTTCACTGATACTCTGCCAGTGCATAACAACGCAGACGGGATTTCTATAGCATTTTGCATGCATTTAAAATAAACCATCGACAAATCTCTCTCACCACTTCCTTAAAGATTATAATTGTGACCGAAGAGTTTATAACCGGATCGTGACCTTATTTTTTTTTTGTTTAAAAATCTAGATGTATTTTTCTTGTAGAGTATAACTTCATCGTTCGGAGTTAAATAAAGTCCTCGCACGCGTTCACGGTCCATTGACTCTCAAGTGAGAGTTGGTGAACGCGCCCGCCGCCCGACCCGCGTTTCCGGACAGGGCGCCGCCGCGACGCCGTCCGGTCGTCTAGCGACACGGCCAAAAGCGCGGGAAAGAAAAGATGGCGATTTACACAAAACACACCCATTACCGGATCTACTCTACTGTATGTTAGTTATTGCTTTGCATTTGTATGGTGTGCCTAATAAAAATTATTACGACATATTCTGAGCTTTTAAACAAAGTTGAGTGTTGGGTAATAATATATCAGCCTTTAACAGTCTACTGCTGGACATAGGTTTCTTCCGGGGGGAAAGGGATTGTTAGTAATAGAGACTAAAAATCCCATTGCTAGCAATATACCTAACCAGGTCGACCTCCTCGTGGTTCCCCCTGGAAACTATCATGGTTAATTCCTGATGAATTCATCATGATGGGCTAACTGGTCTGTTTTCATTCTCATCTATCACCCGTCACTGGTGCTCCGCCAGCGTATCCCGTTAGCGTAGGCGGGGTTACCACTCCATTTTCATCCATCAAAAAAAAAAAATAGGTTTCTTAGAAGATTATATATATATTTTGCCAGTAGTTGCCATGCTTGGTAGGCGGGTTGGCAACTGCCGTTAGGCTTTGGTGATATTTTAAGAGGGACGCTGCTGTCCATCCTTTGAGCATTAAGTTCTTTTAGCTGCCTCTTACGACGCTCACGGAAAAAGAAGGGATGACTAATTCTGGGAATATGCTGGGACTATACGGCAAGTTGAAGATTTTATTACCGAATTATCAAGGTCCAAGACATGCGGATTCTAAATAGTTTTGCATAGTGACTGTACTCATATGAGATCGAATTCTGAAGGATAATTAAAATCTATTTGCGACCGAGTTTTGCAATCGGACAAATATATTAATTTATTTAAATTAATAATAAAATGTAAATTAATCATATATAATTTGAAGAATTATCTACTTACTTTACTAAATTATTTATTTCCAAAGAGGGTTGACGTCAGGCAGGCGGCCGGTCGTAAAACTATAAGCCAAATCTTTTAGTAATATGGATTAAACCATATTACGCCGACCACAAATAATAATTGGGATAATGGTAGGAAGGATGATGATGATGATGATATACCAATTAAAAACAATAAAATTAAAAAAAAAAAAACTATAATTTACTGAATATTTTAATAATTTATTCAAATCTTAGCCATCGACTGAGTTACCTGTAAACCGTCAAAAAGTTATGCACCTCAATAAATATATTAGTCTCTTTAAATCCATTCATTACTTTATATGCATAGATGTAGGTATATATTTATGTATATGTGTATTTATATGATTAAATATAATGTAATTAATTTAATTTTTGTCTAATTTTTTGTTTAAAAGTTGTCACAATATTGTACACCGCTCTACCTGCTGACATAAATGCTTCTTTCCATTTTGGGATAGCCGGATGAGAACTCTATTAGAGTTAAGCTCGCCTTTGTACATTAGCTTACTTCTGTCATATTTTTATAAATATCTGGTGTGCACAATAAACAATTAAATAAATAAATACTTAAAAAAAAAGACATTTTCAGTAAGACCTGAAAAGAGACACTTAATAGTTCCCGGAACCTCTCACTTAGTCAGGCAGGCTGCCAGCACAACCAATATATGTGCCATTAAACCATTCATAAACTCTGGCCCGAATACAAGATGGAAACATTCCGGCTCCTGTTGAATTATTAAATACACGCCATCCGGACCGTGTCTTCGCTAATCTGCCTTTTGTCCAAGGGATTGAGTGCGGAAATTGCTTGGAGAGACACGAAATTGTAATGATTATACGAACAGTTTCTCTTTTCGAATGGTATATATGTTTTTTTATGCATTTTTTGGGATGACAAAAGAGTTAACGGCTCGAATGAAAGAAAAAAACATAGTAGGTAATAATATAATATAAAAAATTTTGATTAATAATAATATAAAAAAAGGTCGATTGTGTGTAATAAAGATTTTGGATATAAGAGATACAAATGGAGGACAAATTAGGCATGGGAAATATAAATTTCATAAGATTTGTAAGTCAATATGGATAAGTACGTGTACGTGTTTATCTACAATAATTTTTAATTTTTCACTGCACAATTACATTTCTGTTTCGCCAAAGGTTGACTGGGAGAGAATGCTATATAGCATTAAGTTGCCCTTTTGTACTAGACATTTTTTGTAATGTGTCAATAAGGAATAAATAAATAGATTCCAATTCGATATCTATATATTGGGTATCTCTGGACATTGATGGCTGAAAAAAGATCATTACCCATTTCAATATAATATATATTTTGTTACAACATGTAATAGCAATAAATAAATGAATAAATGAATAAATAAATGAATATATTTATTTTTGAATTATGTTAAAAAAGTCTGTAATCTGATAAAGAAATTTGATACTGAAACTGTTAGATATTGTGATTCTAGATTCTCAATGTTTTTTTTAATGCTACTTAGAATGACAAACAAGCTAGCGGCTCACCTGATGGAAAGCTGTAATCATCGTCTATAGACATGTGCAGTACCCATGGTACATAACCAAGTTTACTGTTTCGCCCATGATACCCCCCATGCGTTACCATTCCTAAGGACTCAGGTGTTATTCCTCTGTACCCTGTAAATTCACTGTCATATCCCACTCTTCAGACCAAAACACAACTGCTTCACGGTAGAAATACGAATGGGACAGTAACCTCTGGTAAATGTGGTGTTTCAATTAAAAATACACTAATTCCCTTATCCATAAAAACGTCAAATCTCTCTTATGAGAGATTTAAAGCTAAACAACGTTTATACGTTGTTTAGCTATTAAAGTGTTTTCTTTCTTTTACACTTTGATTACATAGATAGAGCATCATGTCACAAAATAGGTATTTTTTTTTGTCAGCTAATTGTCAAATTAGGGTAATAATATAGTATCATTGGTTTTGATCGCTAAGACGGACCTTTTTATGAACTTGGTGGCAGAGGGATGGACAGCAGCGTCCCTCTTAAAACATCACCAAAGCCTAACAACGGTTTTTTTTAATGAGTGATGATGGTATGGTAACTCCGTCTGCGCTAACGTTATACACTGGCGGGGCACCAGTAAAAGATAGGAGACGATGAAAGCAGGCCAGTTAGCCCATCCTGATGAATTCCACTAGAATAAACCATGATGGTTTCCAGGAACCACGTGGAGGTAGATCTGATGGGATGTATTGCTGACAATGCGTCAGTTAGACCCCATCACTAACAACCTCTTTTCCTCTACCTAACTACGGTTGCCAGCCCGCCTGCCAAGCATGGCGATTACTGGCAAACCTTCCCTAAGGGAAGCCTCCCCCTATATATGTTCAACAATGTATAGTTAAGGGCTGATATGATGATGACGATGATGACTCTCACATGGAGCGTGGGCAGCTGTCTGGTGTACTGATATCAATTGATTAAATTTTTTACATGAAAAATTTTCCATTCTCCGTGCCAATCAAACATACGAGTGGTGCGTAAAGCAATTACTGATATTGCGACCCAGTGGAATGATTTTCTTTAGGTTATCGAGTATTAAAAGGCTAAAGCCAGAGTTGCCAGACCAGACTTTTGATTTTTACCCAATGTTAGAATCTCAAATTTTTTTTTCTTCAAATTGATATTGGCTTGTGATTATCCAACTACAAAGAGAAGGGGAAGGGACTCTTGGTAATACGGACTACCAGTTCCATTGTTGGCAATATACTCTATCAGGTCGACCTCCACGTGGTTCCCTCTGAACACCATCGTGCTGAATTCCAGGTGTATTAATCACGATGGGCTTACTGGCCTGCTTTTTCATCCTCACCTATCATCCCTCACTGGTGCCCGGCTAGCATATATCGTTAGCGCAGGCGGGGTTACTATTCCATTATCATCCATTAAAAAAAGAAAACTACTAAGAGAATGACAAAAAGAAACAACGTCTTTAATATTGTTACATTCATTGTTATATTCTATAGAATCTTTTATATTAAAACTATCAAAAAATGCCCATTGCGTAAATATCCAAAAATTTTAACTATTGCATTTGTCCACAATTTTAGCAATCACAAAAATTTTTACACAAAAAAGCGATAAAATACATAATCTGGCAACACTGCACAAAGCCTAGACACAATCGAATAAGCTAGCTTCACAATTATCATGACTGAAAGCACAGAACCCGATTTCCCTTGCGGTTATAATTTTGAGCGGGATACAATATAAAATCGTCGATACATCAGATCAGACTGGCTCGAGCTACTTAATTGGTTTATATCTATCTGTTTTATCATAAAAGTACAACACAAAATGGAAAAGATTCAGGTTGTTTGCCGTCGGGACGCGCGGCTTCTAGTTGCGAAAAATATAATCCGCGCTTCACTTGAAAGCTTTTTGCTCATAATTCCTGTCGAAATTAAGTATACAGGTTTTATTATAGTACAAAAATTTTCAACGGAGTGGAAGTATTAATGTGGTATATCATAATTTCGCCATGTAGGCTCTGGATTAGAATTGGATTAGAATCCTTTCCCGTGGGTATCGAAATAAGAGACGACTAAGGGAATTTATGGTCAAGGGATGGGCAGCAGCAGATTTCTTAAAACATCACCTATGGCCTAATTGCAGCTGCTAACCCGCCTGCCAAGCAAGGCAACTACTGGCAATGATATAGGCAAAGTATGAAAGAGAATGTAAGAGAAAAGTTAAATGATAACTTTTTCTTGGAGACAATAAAAATTTACAAAAATTATAGTCCAATTATGAACATTTTTTACGATAAAGTCCATACAATAATTCGAATAATTATATCGAATAAAATTTCTGAAAAATAAATTCTTTTTTGTGTCCACTGTGACTGTTAACGAACCCGTTTCATTGTATCTAGTTGCAATTTTGCATTTCACAGCAAATATTTGGTGCGACGTTGATTAAACGCATCCCAAAAAGAACTATGCCGAATCAGTATCCGATATGATGCACTTTGTAATTAAAACGCTATAGAGATATTATGAAATATGTACACGTCAACCATTCAATATTCCATTAGTGAAATTCGTCAATGCTGTTCCATTATTTCGATTAGGCGTCGCCAGTAGGTATGTTCTACTCTTCCATCGCTCTCTATCAGTCTTCGTTTCTGTGATCAAATATTTTTAAAAACATTGTCCAAATATTGTTAAAGTTATAAATGAAATTTGTCAATGCTTTCCCATTATTTCGAATAGGAACCGTCAGTAAGTATGTTTTCCTTTCCCATCGATATCTATCAGTCTTCGTTCCTATGGTCAAATATATTTAAAAACGTATCGCCCAAATATTGTTGAAGTTAAAATATCATTAGACTGAAGTTCTACCAAAGAATTTCATTCTGGGCATAAATCATTTTTGGCGTTCGTTGGAGAAAATAAAAAACTTTGTTTTCCTACATGCAGAATATAAATAGAGTGAACAATTGTAGATCGTATGTAAAAGTGATTCGATTTCGACAATATTTCGAAATTGAGAATACGGGAACGAATCAGTGAATTAGTCGCTGTAGTATTACTGCGGTTTTTGTTATGAGACGATTATCCTAAGAGATGGTGCAAAACTTGTCTTAGTGTATTTTGCTCTCTTGGGAAAGTTTTGACGACGCTTTCCCCTCCCGACTACGAAAAAACGGAAAGTGTTGACAGCGCCCGGCGGCTCTTGTGACTGACGACGAAAAAATAAAGGACATCCGGGATCTACTCTTCACTCTACAGTTCAATTTGTTGTAGTCTTTATTGATCTTATGACACTTCTCTGTCCGAGGCAAATAGGCTCACTTTTCTCTTGCGAATGAAATTGGAAAAAATACTTCGTTTTATTTAACATATTACGTAAACACATGTACACAAGTTATTTAAATATGAACGCGGTAAATGTGTGTGAACGGTTCGCCAGCAATTACCAGCGTCTCCCGGGATTCCGCGCTCCGATTGCTGCGTTTAAACCGCCATTAACGCTGTCCGCCATTATTGTCAATTATCGCCTGAAGCAGTACCGTTGCGAGTTACTGAACGATAGTACACAACTGAGTTTAGTATTTAATTGAATCAGGCCGCGCAGAACTAGTAGTTCAAACATTTACCGAGTCAATTGAAAGTCTGTCGCTAGAGTTAGGTAACTATTTACTAGAAATAAAACTGCGTACCGATATTTCATAGATCCAACGAATAAAACTCAAACTTTTAAAAGATCTGGTGCGAAACAATTTATTGTCTATACACTGCGACGTGAAAACGGAATCACTGTTTTCGTTTTGCGTAAAACCTCTGATGGGTATGAGCGGACAAAAATAAAAATAAAAGACACGAACAAACGAATCGTTTGACTTTTGACGCGATTTTTCCAGGAATTTATCGGTATACAGTACCGCCATTTTGTCAGGTGTAGGGCTGGCAAAGGAATATTTGCGATCAGCCGCGTTTGTCCTCTAATTTAGCGCTCGTCAGTACGCGCGTGCAAGTAGGAACACTGAGTAATTGCTTGCGAGAGCTATTATCTGCATGTCCAATCCATTGCAGCAATATATCTGTGGATGTTATTCTGAACATAATTTGTTTTATATCTATGGACTTTGTGATGTACGATGCATAACAATTTAGGAATGATTATGTGGCTATGTTTTTTTGATGGGTGAAAAATGGTATGGTAACCCCGCCTGCGCTAACGGGATACGCTGGCGGAGCACGGAGTGAAGGGTGATCGATGAGAATGAAAAAAGGTCAGTTAGTCCATCATGATGAATCATCATCAAGAATTAACCATGATAGTTTCCAGGGGGAACCGTGAGGAGGTCGACCTGGTTGGGTATATTGCTAGCAATGGGATTCTCAGTCTCCATTACTAACAATCCCTTTCCCCCTATTTGGCTATGTTATGATTTATGTGCAATTTATTGTTATTGATGATAAGGAATTTAATTTCTATTAATGATAAGGAATTTAATAAATAGGCGATAATCTAGTAAAGTGCCGTAAGGGTACAAATTACTTTTTTTATAAATACTTGCAACAATTCGGAAATTATATGTAAGTAAATCCTGTTATTTTTAACAGACGAAGCATTAAATTCTTCTTCGTCTTCTTTGTAACGTTGTTATTTTAATTATATAAAAGATTGGTTTGCATTTATAGGTGACGTTTATGATCATAGCCTATCCTATTATAATTTATGATGTATCTGTCTCAGTTTTCATTCTTCTTCTTTCTATTTTTTTTTGCCAGACAGTTAAGCTGTTTTTCTCTTTACGTACCATTTTCTTTTTCACTCACGATCTTTCTTCTTTATAGGTATTTATTTTTATTTAATGTTCTCTATTCAAAGTTTGTTTTTTTTTTTGGTGACGTCTGTTATCATATCCAATCCTACTATTAACAATGTCTGTCTTAGTTTTCCCTTCATTCTCATTCTTTTTTCTTTTTTTTTTTCTAGCCAAGCACTTTGGCTGTTTTTATCTTTACTCACTATTTTAATTTTCTCTTACGATCTTCTTCCTTCATCCTTATCTTTTGTATGTATGCTATTAATTATATGTTTTTATTTTTTAATTTCATGTTCACTAGCCGAAGGAAAAACTCTCTTAGTGATAAGATCGCTTTGTACTTATACACCTTTCATACAGTACATATACTGTTACCATTTGTACTTAGTGCTGTAAAGTATAAATGAAATAGAGTTGGGAATTCATCATTTATTCTCGATCATCATTTAATAATCTATCACCGACTGATACAGTAGGATTTAATTTGGCTGTAATTCTCTCCGAATCGCTGCAAGTAACACAGTTAATCTTGCCGTTGGAAGGATAAAGAGCGGATTTGAACAGCCCGCAGTGCAGTAGCGCTGCGCTTTTGTGATCTGTGATTTGTGTTACTTTTATATGCGATCATATTAAGTCAAATCGCAACTTAAATTTCAAGTTAAAAAAATATGACATATTTGACATTGAGTGGTACCTAACCTCAAATGTGTTGCAAAATTTCGATGGACGCAATTGGTTCTGGTTTATTTTTTACGATAGTTTTGTTTTCAGTGATGACTTACGAGATTAAGAGTCCATGAGTTTTAAATAATGAAAGTAAAAATTGTCTTTATGCATATAGTATTTATTTTTTTTATGTATACAACTTAGAATGGCAAACAAGCTGATGGCCCACCTGATGGAAAGTGGTAACCGTCGCCTATAGACATGAGCAGTACCATGCACATAACAAAGTATACTGTTTCGCCCATGATACCCCCCATGCGTTGCCATTCCTGAGGACTCAGGTGTTATTCCTCTGTACCCAGTAAATTCACGACATATCCCACCCTTCATACTGAAACACAACCATGCAAACACAACTGCTTCACGGTTGAAACACGAATGGGACAGAGGTACCCAAGCAATCGACTTTTGTACAAAGTCTCCCTCTGGTATACATATAATACATTTATATACCTAATTAAAAACATTTTTGGAAACAAATACATTAAGGAATACTTACAATTGTTTCAATATTACAGAACGACGATATGTACTAAAATAAGAAGAAAAAAAAAAACTATAACATTTAGCTGACGAAGGAACATCCACGTTATAGTATCCTAACTAACAAGTTGAAGAGATCCGTAATTATGGGACACGATACTTACTTGATATAGATTGTACACAAGGCTTAATTAACGCCAGATCATTAACTTAAAATGTAGTGATTACCTCAGTAATTACTTGCTCTGTGATTGACTTGTTCCAATCAAAGTGTAGTAGTTACCGATTGTAATTGACCATAGACAACTGCATCGCTATTGGTAGATACAGACTAATGTCTCTATTTCCGTTGACTGATGGAAGCGCTACAAACGTTTCGAATTTCGAATGTCTCTTGAAAACATTTACACGAACTTGTTTATGATATTTTTTTTTAAATCGAGGTATTAAGAATATGAAAGTTCAATCAGTTCATTGATTTGCTACTAAGAAAAAGAATCAACAACATCATTTCAGCCATTATCCGTCCATTGCTGGACATAAGCCTCCCCCATAGACTGCCATAAAGAACAGTCCTGCGCCACTTGTATCCACTGACTCCCTGCAACGTATTTCAGGTCGTCACTCCATCTAGTGGGGGGTCGTCCTACACTGCGTTTACCCATACGCGGTCGCCACTCAAGTACCTTTCTTTTTCAAGTACTTTTCATTATTTGTCGGTTATTCGAGCTATGAATAACAGAAAAAGAATAACAGGCATTAAATTAAGTATTTAAACAACAAATATGTAGTTACATCAAAAAGGAATTGAAGATTATTTTTATTTATATGTGTTAATATTTTTAATCGTTTATATTTTCATATTTTTATATTCTTCTTAATATTTTATACAAAAATAAAAAAAAAAGTTATAAATTTTCTACTTTTTCTAACATTTTCCATTTTTTATTCATATAATCTTCTAATAGTTTGTTAATTATTATTTTTTTACTTTCTATAATTATTATAGGATTATAATTAATCTTCTCTCGAAGAGAAAAGATTCATCAAAATACAAAATGTGTCCATTTAAGATGAAAGCGTGTAATACATCTCTTTAGAATGTTCACTAAGTTGTTTACGGTATTTCTAGTCTATTCATTCGTTCTTTGCCTCTAGAGATATGAAAGCGAAATGGCTTAATGGGTTACTCCGCTCGGGGATTAGTTTAAATGTCGACATTTCATTAGATTTTATTTTTCATTTAACCATTTTTAAAATGGTTCACGTTATATATTTTTCTGTGTATATTTTACGCGATAGTTTCACAAATTGTCAGCCCATTTTGACTATTATTAGGTAACCAAAAAGTCTATTTTCTCGGTTCAATGTCTACGAAATTTGGTAAGTTTTTTTTGTTTTTGGAAAAAAAAAAGATTATTTACTTAGACATATGGAATATAAGAAAGTTTCGATTATTACTTAAAAAAAATATTTTGCTTGAATTATTTTGTGCCTTTCCCAGAAAAATTGTATTTGCTAATATACCTAGAACTATTGTGCAATTTAGAAATATAATAATTACTAATTATTTGTTAGTATCACCGTTTATAATAAAAAAAAAAAGTTGGCGACAAAATAAATTGCTCAATTCGTCGTACAATTTGAATAATCTAATAACTTAAGTCAAATTTACCTTTAAAATTCAATATTAAAATCAATTTATGGGAAAGACATCGCATCGTATTGCACTAAACATCTGTAATCAAAATATTAGTATTAATTAATTATGCAAACGAACGTCTCACCCGCTACGGACGAGAATGTCGTATGTCAACACTGTAGCAATGTAAACTCAGTCTTACCACGAAAAGAATACAGGCTAAATTAGATTCGATGTATGAAAGCAAATAATTCTATACGGTTTAAGAGCTCGAATCGAAGGCGTTCGGAAACGTAACTCCGAGGAGCGACAAATCACATTTCGCAGCAACAAGGTTCCCGGCAAATTGCACGACTGCTACATCAATAAAGCGGTCTAATTCAGTCCTGGTTAAGTTTATGAACGTTCGCGTTGCTTTGACGAGATTTGTTGTGAGAATGGATACTTAGATATCGTAGCTATTCGACTTGTTTCATGATAGCTCAGTCGCTAGTTGGGTAAGAGGGTTTGAGCATAGACAATTGTGTCACGTTCGATGACGAAATTAAAATAAATGTTTAGTAATTACCAAATAATTAATTAATTATTATTAATTAACGTTTTTAGATTTTTGTCTATTTGTATAATTGTTTCAGAACCATGGACAACAATTATCTCTATGTAGCAAACCTTAATCTATGTTGCGGGTGTTATTTTTAATCTGTGGTAACTAAGTTTGCTCAAAATAGAGCGCGTTAAGGTAAAGAAGTAGGATTTTAGTACGTTTGTTTTTTTTTCAAAGTTTATTACCTCATAACTCTGTCAATTCTGGACCGATTTGGAAAATTCTTTTTTTATTTGAGAGGAAATACTTACAGATTGGTTCCATAAAAAATATATCAAATACAGTTCAGTAGTTTAGTTTTTAGAACAAAACAAAGGGTTTGTTACAATTGAAGTCTGTTTTTTTCTGGGACACAATGTTTAATTATTAGTTCATCTTATTAGTTTTCAATTGTTATCTTTACCTTAATTTTTTACTTTCGTTTCTTCTGTAGGTGCCACGTTCTGTAGGGTATTGGCAATAATTATAACGATTTTAATTTTATTCGCACTTCTGTCTTGAAAAAAATCTGTCTCATTACAAACTACCAGTCAACGTTCTACACCGACCCTCATATCAATCAACTCTCGCTCTATGTTGTGAATGAGTGCTGCCAATCCTTCATCGCAGATTAATTTTATAATTGCAATGAATATTAAAGAAATTGATAATATTTTAACTATGCTTATTATACCTATATAAGAGTTCTAAAACTTATGTCCACATAAAAAAAACATTTAATACTTTTTAAATTTCTTCAGAAAGAGAGAGATTCTCGATTAGTTTATCTTAGAAAATTCTATTTTTTGCGTAGTAAAATTTAATTGGAAACACATATTTTGCGCGTTCTAAATTTAAATATTTTTAATCTAAGATGTCTACAAAAAATCTAATCATCTGTTGGCTCGTTTTATTTATTTTAAATTAGGAATACCTACTGAGATTACTATTAATTTAGTTACGATCAAAGTTCTTTTCCGAAAAAAGAGGAGTATCTGAATTCGTTGTATTTTTCTTGTTACTTCATAAGTCTGTCATTTATAAATCTTTGGATATTTTTCTGTAAGAAAGAATAAAAAAGATAATAAATTTAAACTATTGATTAAGAGTTCGGAAAGTTGCTATCTGTTGAGATCCATAAGAAATTCAACATTTATTCTTTTAAATCTTAATATATATATATATATATATATATATATATATATATATATATATATATGTGTACTTTTATTAATTTCAATGTATTATGTCTAAAATTACAAGGTCACTAAAAAACTTGTGCATGATTGACTAACACTATGCACGTTTGTCATTCAAGTAATCGTTTAGTGTGTTTTGGCTTTGTTCAGTGTTTTTAAAACCAGTTTTTTTATATAAAGAAAATAATTATAATTAAACAAATTTATTCAAAGATACATCAAAAATATCCTTCGGTATTTTATTATAAAGTTTATAAAAGACGTATAAACTTTTTCTAAACGTTACTTCGGAACAGCAAGTTTATATATATTTTATATCTAGCGTTAAGATTATAGAGATCGCTGTTCTGTAGTTTTTAAAAGTTTGTAAATTGAAATAACTGGTTTTATTGAAGTCGGTATTTTGTGGAACAAAATTTTCAATTACTCACATATCAAAATCAGCTTCTTCACTGATATTTTGTTCATTAGTAATTTGTTATCATGTTTACATCTCTGGACCTAAATTGTCTTGGCTCTAATCTATACAGTGTATACAGTTGTTCATTGTTCCAGACAACGAAATATCTAGATCCTAGAGTCTAGGATATGTCCCCAGACACCAAGACTACATTTAAGTAATTCACAAAAGTTTATTATCCAAATTGACTTATTTGAGAATCGACATGGGATTTAATTTATATCAATATACGTTATTACATAAACATAATCATTAGTGAAAAAATTAGATTTTTTTTTATAAAAAGATGGTACATTTTTGTCATAATAATTTGTCTATTTTTTTTTGATGGGTGAAAATGGTATGGTAACCCCGCCTGCGCTAACGGGATACGCTGGTGGAGCACCAGTGATAGATGAGAATGAAAACAGGCCAGTTAGCCCATCATGATGAATTCATCAGGAATTAACCATGATAGTTTCCAGGGAGAACTGCGAGGAGGTCGATCTGGTTGGGTATATTGCTAACAATGGGATTCTCAGTCTCCATTACTAACAATCCCTTTCCCCATAATTTATCTATTGACATAGATACTCCACTTAATGCTAGATTCAGCTTGATAAACAATGAAAGATGCTAGATTCAGCTTGATGCTATCATTATTATTACCTCATCCATTATCTGTCTACTGCTGATCATAGGCCTCCCCCATAGACTGCCATAAAAAACAGTGCTGGGCCACCTACATCCACTGACTCCCTGCATTTGAGGTCGTCACTCCATCTAGGAGAGAGTCGTCCTACACTGCGTTTTGCACTTAATGTAATAGGTACTAGGAGTGTTATACGTTTGTTATCGAATTCCATTTCGTTCCTTTCCATTCCATAACACCTGGTGAATACCATAAGGTGTTCTGCATGGTATATATATATATATATATATATATATATATATATATATATATATATACCACTACACTACCGATATACCATATACACTGCCGATAACAGTCTTTGTCAGTTGGCTCTTATTTATTTATTGTTTTTAATTTATTACTTGTGAAATAACGATACTAGTGTATATAATCAGTGAGTTTTGGTCATAAGTAACGTCGATTGTTGTTGGTGTGTAAATCTGTGATTTCTTTGTGACAAAAATCTACGTTACAAAATTTGTGGGACCGCCAACTGTCAAAGTATTGGTAATTTACAATAGAAGTCTTGGATTTCTATTGACTCCTTTAATAATTAAATACAGTTATTACACTTCACTATTACTATATCCATTTACAAATAAACAATAATATTAAAGTCAAATATTCTATAGTGAAGATCGGTTGTTGTTGTTGAGAGGAAAAAAAAAAAAAAAAAACTACCCACTAACATAAAATATTATTGCAATAATTACAGCTCATAAAATTTATTTATTATCATATTGATAATATATTCCAAATAGCTGTACGAAATTAAACTTATGTATTTTATTAAATAACAATACAATATTAGTAATCCATAGCCATTGCTAGATATCATATGACAAATTAAGACATATTTACTGTATTATTTTTTTTTTTGTAACAGTATTGGTATTTAAAGTTTTTACTAACAATATTTATTTATTATTAAATTATTTATTGTATTATTTTATTGAAGGGAAATAGCGCACTTTCAACACTGTATTTCTTCTATTGAATAATATTCATTGTTGTCTTGTTTCGTAGATATTTAACATAATAATTAAAAATGATGTCCCGCAGAGCATGTGATCTTGATGCTAAGCTCAAGGTGACACTCTTAGAGTTAAAAAAATCCAATGAATTAAATAAGGCCTTATTACAGGAACGAGATGAAAGTGAGATTGAAATTAAGTTGATGTCTGATAAATATGTGGCTCTGAAGAATGACCTAGTGAAGATCAGTACAGACTTTGAAGTTCTACATATCGAAAAAGAAAAACTTCAAGAAATTGTAAATAAATATGATCTGTGCAGAGACACATATGAGTCAGCATTGCAGAAAATCACTCATCTAGAGCGGCACCTTGAGGAAGTTCAATCACAAAATAAATCTTTGTTGGATCACAGGCGGTTGAGTAGTTATAACGAGACCATGGATCTGTATACAGAAATGTTAAATACTACTAGTGATCAAACATCTGCTCTGCCCCTTGTGACCATAGATTTGACAAATACACCAAGCTCCTATAGTCCTAATAAAGTACCTATTAATAGTAGTAAGAAGTTAAAAAAATATATAAAATTAAATAAATTTATTCGAAAATCAGAAAATTTAGTGAAAAGTCATAAAAAGTGTTTAAAATCAATTATTACTAGGAAGCAAAAAATTGACTTATCAATAGAATTAAATAATTGTAAAGAAAAAATATATAACAAAGATTTAGAAATAGATGAATTATCACAAAAAATTAAACTATTAGAGAACTCGTTGTCCAATTTATCTTTGAAATACGAATCAGCTAAGAATGAAATACATGAATATTCTGATCAGTTGGATAATTTAATAAAATTAGGTAACTACAACATGGAGCGGTTTGTTTCTCTTACGGATAGATGTCACTGTAATTCACCAGAGTCTGATAACTATATCCAACCGTCCCACCAAAAACAGTTGAACATTGATATCTCATCCGTCACGGAGCCAGACGTTTCATGTTTACCCACACGAAACAGTACAAAAGTAAATAAATGCAGCACTGTACATGAAGCCATCAGGAGAACAATTGTTTATTCAGATGAATTTGGCAAGGATTTAGGTAGTTTATTATCGAACTGCCTCTCGCAACAAGTAATAAATAATTGTTTTCCGGGATCAGGTATATATAAGATTATAAAAAATATAGTAAATGAAAAATATGATATTCACACAACCCTAGTAATAGCGTTAGGGAATTGTTTGCATATGCGTAAATCTGATATAGTTAATTTAATAAAATCATTATATAATATAGTGGAGCTTGGTATAGGTAAAATATTATTATGCGCATTTCCCTACTCTCAATCCCTGACTAATGAACAGAATAAGTTCATTTATAGTATAAATAATTTAATTTATTCGATGACATATCATTGTAATGATATATTTTATTTTGAAAGTAACAAATTTGTTACAAATTATTATATGACGGGAGGTAATTTTTATCTTCCTAAAAAACAAAAAAAGACTATTGCTAGTTTACTAGCGTATAACATTTATGATCCCATTATAAGTAGTATAACGGGTTTAATTAGTAATATTAGTAATTATACTAATAATGTGACATGTGTTAATTTAAACTAACATCTACGACATTGGTTAAGCCACAGGATATGGTCATTATTCATCAAAATATTCGTGGCTTCTCCAGCAAAGAATTAGAATTAAGTCTTTTCTTAGAATCTAACAATGTACGGGTGTTATGTCTGACAGAACATTGGCTTAAACAATATGAAATAATTTGTCCTTTTGAACATTATAATATAGCTAGTTTTTTTGCTAGGAACAATGCCATTCATGGCGGGTCAATTATTATTTTAAAAAATGATGTAGAATATAAAAACCGTCAAGACATTGTAAATATTTCTATTGAGCAAACAATTGAACTATCTTGCGTAGAATTAGTTACTTGTATAATAATTTGCGTTTATCGTCCGCCATCGGCTTGTTTTGATTCTTTTGAACTGGCTATGGAGGAAGCATTGAGACGAGTCGCACGGAGGAATAAAACATTATTTGTATGTGGCGATTTTAATGTCGATTTATTATCGGAATGCTCAATAAGCTTAAGATTGATTAACTTATTTAAATCATTTAATTTGCACAATCTTTTTTTAGAACCCACTAGGGTCGCAGGAAATTCTGCCACTTGTATAGATAATGTTTTTTGTAATTGTGAAGTAAAGGTGAAAATGAATTTCGACTGTCTTGGATCTGATCATTATGGACAAAAAGTTATAATTGAAACTAAGGGATCCAAAGGGACTCAAACAATTACATGCAGACAAATAACACAAAAGAATTTGGCACGTTTTAAAAATAAAATTGAACATAAAATATCTAGTGTCATAGTACCTCAATATGACCCGGACATTGTATGTGAACATATTTTTAATTTAATTGAACATGAAGCTAGCAGTGAATTTAAAACAAAAACATTTTCAACTAGTGTAAAATCAAAGTTTTGTGACTGGGCCACGTTTGGTATTTATAAGTCTAGGGCTAATCTTTACGAACTTTACGAAAAACGAAGCTATATATCCGATCCCTTATTTCATGAACATGTAAAATCTTATTCGAAAATATTTAAAAAGGTTTGTCATACAGCTAAGTCTCTCTATTTAGGTAAAATAATAACTAAATCTAAAGATAAAATAAAAGCCACTTGGAAAGTAATAAATAGCGAAACTGGAAAAGTTAATTTTCAAAATAGCAAAATAGCTTTAAATATTAATAACAAATTGGTAAATTCCGACACAGAGGTCGCGCATACATTCGAATCTTATTTTACTAATATTCCATTAATTACGACACAGGCTCTAAAATCTTCCCCGTCTGCTGCTGAAACTTTACTAACAGACAATGTTAGCAAGTCATCAGCTGTATTTAACTTTAGACATACATCATCAGTAGAAATAATGAAAATATTCAAACAGCTTAATAATAAAAAAACAGAGGATCTATGGGGTATATCTGTTAAAATACTGGATAGTATAATGGAAATTATTGCGCCCTCTCTTGCTTTTATTTTCAATAAATGTATAGATGAAGGTAAATTTCCTAACATAATGAAAATTAGTAAAATCATACCGCTTTTTAAATCTGGAGATAGGAGTGACCCAATAAATTATAGACCTATATCCATACTCCCAGCACTCAGTAAAATTTTTGAAAAAATAATCCTTATGCAACTTGTCAGTTATTTCAATTTAAATAATTTAATCCACAATAGTCAATTCGGTTTTTCCAAAGGTCGTTCAACTACAGACGCAGGTGCAGAGTTGCTTAGACACGTATTTGCTGCATGGGAAACTAAAATGGATGTGATAGGTGTTTTTTGTGACCTTTCTAAGGCTTTTGATTGCGTTGATCATAATACATTGCTAAAAAAACTTGCTTTTTATGGCGTCAAAGACAATGCTTTAAATTTAATAAAATCTTATCTATCTGATAGAATACAGAAAGTGAAGATTAGCAACGCTACGTCTGACGGGTCACTTGTGCAAATGGGTGTACCTCAAGGATCTATTCTCGGTCCATTTTTATTCCTAGTTTACATTAATGATCTCCCATATGCCATGCAGGATAGATGCGGCATAGTATTGTTTGCAGACGATACTTCATTGATTTTTAAAGTTAATAGAATGACTAATAATTATGACGATGTAAATAGTGCTTTGCGGCGTCTCCTGCACTGGTTTACAACTAACAATCTTATGTTAAACGCTAAAAAAACAAAATGTGTTAATTTCTCTCTATCTAAAAGTTTCAATACTAATTGCAATATTAAATTAAATGACGAATCTCTCGAATTTATAGAATCTACTGTCTTTCTAGGAATCACACTAGATAATAAAACACAATGGGGTGCACAAATTCAAAGCCTTGCAGCGAAACTAAGTTCAGCAGCTTTTGCCGTGCGTAAAGTTAGACAGTACACTGATACTGATACTGCTAGATTAGTCTATTTTAGTTATTTTCATAGTTTACTCTCTTATGGAATATTACTATGGGGAAAAGCGGCAGATATTAAGAATATATTCATATTACAAAAACGTGCCGTTCGAGCGATCTACTGTATGAAGAGTCGTGACTCATTAAGAGAGAAATTCAAAGAGGCAAATATTCTCACCGTTGCTTCTCAATTTATATATTCAAATATTCTATATGTTCATAAAAATCTTGACTTATTTCCAAAAAACAGCAATATTCATAATATTAATACTAGATTTAAAGACAAACTTGCTGTCCCCAAGTATCGTTTAGAAAAAGTTAATAGGTCTTTTATGGGAATAGGTATAAAAATTTACAATAAGATACCAAAGGATATGTTGGAATTACCCTTAAATAAATTCAAAACATCTGTTAAATCATATTTACTGAGCAAAGCCTATTACTCACTAAACGATTACTTGAATGACGAGTGTGCATGGCAATAGTTGTTCATGCACTGAATTTTCATTTAATGTTAGACATAGACACCTATATAAATATACATTGTAAATAAACTGGCTTTAAAAAAAAAAGTAATTCAATTGAGTTTCTTGCCAGTTCTTCTCAATTGGATCTATATACCGAACTGGACGGTAGGGTAAATTTAAAATTATAATGTAAAAATTTGACGTTCATAAGCGGCTAAAATGTCCTACATGAATAAATGATTTTTGAATTTGAATTTGAATATATATATATATATATATATATATATAACAATGAAAGATGCTAGATTCAGCTTGATGCTATCATTATTATTACCTCAGCCATTATCTACTGCTGATCATAGGCCTCCCTCATAGACTGCTATAAAAAACAGTGCTGGGCCACCTACATCCACTGACTCCCTGCATTTGAGGTCGTCACTCCATCTAGGAGAGAGTCGTCCTACACTGCGTTTTGCACTTAATGTAATAGGTACTAGGAGTGTTATACGTTTGTTATCGAATTCCATTTCGTTCCTTTCCATTCCATAACACCTGGTGAATACCATAAGGTGTTCTGCATGGTATATATATATATATATATATATATATATATATATATATATATATATATATATATATATATATATATATATATATATATATTCTAGTACTATATATAGTCTAATTATATGTTTATATTATATGAATATATCAAGTATTGCTTTATTTTTTCTCTATTCAATCATGCACCGCCTACGTATTTCTCGGTTAGCCCAATTATTGACTGGTAGAGAACACTGTCCGGTGTTAAGTCCGTCAAATGTACATATAATTTTATTGTGCATTAAAGTTTAAATAAATAAATAAACAACAGGGGAACTTAACTCTGTCGGAGTTCTTTTCCAGCAAACAATAATATGTTTGTACATAATTAACGAAAAAATATACTTAAAAGAGTAGGTATACGTGATTAAGTGTAGGTATAACAAAGCTGGTTGCTGGTAGTTACAATTTTCTATAATACATTCCCTCTATAAATACTCAGCAGAATACGATACGAATTTATTGTGCAGAAAATTGGTGCAGCAACCAATATAATATAAAGCGAAATAAACGCGGCTAACCGGCGTCACAGCAGCACATTTTGCTACAATATTTTTACAAAACACATAAAGCCTGTTTATTTAAACCCCTAAATCACGATCCCCCGGGCGCTAATTCGTGTCGTTGCTATAGGCAATGCACAATTCTATATCGATACGTCGTACTGGTTTCGAAGGCTTGCCAATAAATGGAATAATTCGGTATCACTGTTTGTGATCGGTCACCTCGGGGCATTCACTCAACAATTAGCATGACGTTTAGACTGGAAAATTACTATGTACCAATATTAGAGTTGTCGTGTGGTCCCATAGTGGTATAGAATGGACCATCCCTTTCCTGTAGGTGTCGTAAGAGGTGATTAAGGGAACTTAATGATCGAGAAGTGGACAGCAGTGCTCCTCTTAAAACATCATCACAGCCTAACTACGGTGGCCAACACGTCTGCTGTATGGATCCTAGCGTGAATGGAGATGTCTGTAGGGGTCGTCCTTGACGGACGTATGTTGACTAATTGGCGACGTGCTGAAGAACGGCCAAGTTAAAAGTACCCGTAACCGGCGAGCGTGTATGAAAAGATTGATGAATGTGGAAGAAGCGAAAGAGGTTTGTTTGAATCGAAGCATTTGGCGTTCCATTGTTTCTGCTTACCCTAATGGGAGATAGGCGTGACAGATATGTATATATGTATGTATGGATCCTAGCGTCCTTCTTAAAACATTATTTAAAGCTTAACTGCGGTTGCCAACTCGCCTGCCAAGAGTGGCAACTACTGGCAAAATTCCCCTTATGGGGAAGACCTATGTCCAGCAGTAGGCAGTTAATAACTGATATAGTAATAATAAAACTACGAACTACGTACAGTTATAATTTCGTCCATAAAATTTCACTACATTAACCTCTCTAAATCAAAGCAAAGACAAGTATACTTAGCGGCAGGATTATGAATGAAACGCGGATATGAAAGACATTTCTGGATTTTTAAACAAAAAAAAAATACGTACTTTAATTCCAGATGGAATAGTAAAAGTCAATTTTCGACTGCGTTACTTTTCTTTTTTTATACCACTGAGGTGGCAAACAAGCATACGGCCCACCTGATGGTAAGCGGTTACCGTAGCCTATGAACGCCTGCAATATCAGAGGTATTACGTGCGCGTTGGCGACCCTGAAGAAACCTCTTTACCCCCCTTTTGAAGAACCCTATTGCGCTAAACATTACATTCAACGTGTGTGGTTATCGGATTACAATTGTTTTGTTTAATTTCACTACCATTAGTAGGTGTGTGACTGCCAACACTCGAATGTACACCACCACTATTACTACCAGAACTTCCATGACATTCCATGTTAGGCATCAATTTCCGACTGTCGTTTTGCTCGCGCACGTTTTGCGATACGTATTTCATTTCTAAGCGAAGCATCTTCAAGTAAAGCATTGGTTTGCTGCTCGAAGCCTAGTGTTAACCGTTCGCAGTTTGGGTGCCGAATTTCCGCAAAATAGCAACTAGTTTTGTAAAATAATAACCATATTTCGATGAGCATATTACTATTCAACTTGTTTCTTTTTTAATGGATGATAATGGAATGGTAACCCCACCCGCGCTATCGGTATACACCGGCGGGGCACCAGTGAAGGATGATAGGTGAGGATGAAGTAGGTCAGTTAGCCCATCGTGACGAATTCAACAAGAATTGTTCACGATGGTTTCCAGGGGGAACCACGTGGAGGTCGACCTAATAAGGCATATTGCTAGCAATGGGGCTGTCAAACTCTATTACTAACAATCCCTTCCCCCCCCCCCCTATTCAACTTGTTAGCATAGTAAAATTATTAGTATTAAATTACAATAAGGACACTCCCTGCCGCCCGCTGCGATCGCTCCTCACCCCCTCTCAAGTACTCGTCAGCGCCCAAACTCTATTTTCCCGCGCTAATTGTAATTACACACACACACACACATTGTCACATGTACAGACGTTAATTATTTCTGTAGTTGTGACAGGCACGGATTGTGGCGCTCTCATATGAAATGTCCGGGGTGAGTTGGTAGGTTCTAGTTCCGTTTAAATACTTTTCAATAAGATTTAATACTATTCTCGAGTTACAAATTCATTAGACAATATCAATGCAAAGCTATGAACTTTCCCTAATCTTTAAATAGGCAATTAAAGAAATTAATTAAAAGAGAGGAGAGAGAAAAAAAAAGAACAATGAGACAGGAAGCGAATTTAAATATTTTAAAAGTTGCCCGATTTGGGCCCAAATACGAAACTCGCTGCGTGGACCTTTTGTTTCCCTTTCTTCCGTTTTTTTCCTTTAATTGTGCCTACAAAGCGGAACGGGGGGAATTATTGAAAAAGTTAGTATTATTCAACAACGCTTTCTTGGCTACAGACTTGCTTTTTAAACGTTCATATCTAATTCGTTGTTGATTTTTATCATCATTATCATACATTATTATATTTGCTTTTAACTGTCCACTGAAGATAAGCCTCCTAGGGGGGTTTTGCTAGTAGTTGCCATGCTTGGCAGACGGATTGGCAACCGCAGTTAGGCTTTGAAGATATTTTAAGAGAGACGCTGCTGCCCATCCCTCGCTCTCTCTTAGTTGTTTCTTACGACACCCACGGGAAACGAAGCCGATTTTGCTACACAAATATTAGAGATTTTTTTTATAACATGGGACAAAAGAGCATGCGACTCACCTGAGTAAGTGACTACCGCCGTTCATAAGCACCCGCATCAGTAGAGGAAATCAGCGTGCTGAATTTCAGGTGTATTTATCACGATGGGTTAATTGGCCTGCCTTTTCCTCACCTAATATCCATCACTAGTGATCGTCACATTTATTTTATGGTGTCGTCGATACAGTTAAATAGTAAAATGAATCTAATAACCGTGCTATAAGTAAATTAATTCCTTAACTAATTTAACTTACACGTCGTCGTAATTCCTGCACTCGAGAAACATTATACATTTTTTCTTAAGCAGTCGAGTAAAAGTTGCGATATCATAAAAATAATATTAACTAATTTAAGTTACATGTCGACTTAATTACCACACTCAAGAAACATTATACTTTTTTTCTTGAGCAGTCGAGTAAAAGTTGCGACATCATAAAAATAATAAAAGTTCCAATATGAACCGCTCGTTTGCATGGCCCAGTAACGGAATCACGCCCGGGTCCCGGCTCGTTTGCGTTTCCACCTTGCCGGCGAGTAATAGACGCGAAAATCGCAAGGAAAACAACTTTGGCCATTACGCGCGCCCTGTTACCGAGAAACGTCTGAGTTATAAGATGTAGCGTGGCGTATAGCGGAAAGCGGATTCGTTCTATATATAGTCTGCCTAGACAGGGGGCAAATGAGCTTGCGGCTCACCTGATGGTAAGTGACTACCGCCGCCTATGATCACCCACAACACCAAAGACATTGCAGATGTGCTGCCGGCCTTTTAAAAATGAATATGCTCTTTTCTTGAAGGTTATGTTGTCGTATCGGTTTGGAAATAATGCTGCTGGAAGTTGATTCCAAAGAATGGTTGTGCGTGGAACTGCCTTGAAAAACACACGCAGGGAAGACCGTCTCTCGTCCAGATGGTTGGGATGAAATGTTATTACTGATGATTAAGTGCGTCCTATTACCGAGGCACGTTTGAGTTATAAAATGTAGCGAGGAGCGAATTTCTTGTATTATATTTTAATAATTGTAATTTAAAATACTTATTTATATAGATTCTTACTAGATATATTATTGGTGAAAACTCGCGCCTTGTCACCGAGACACGTTTGAGTTATAAGATGTAGCGAGAAGCGGATTTGTTATATCACCTTTCAATTATACTAATTATTTTTTTTTTATACATGGCTAGATAGATATTATTATTAATTATTGGATATTACGCTTTACTGTAATGTGTCTGAATTATAGAATGTAGCGTGGAATATAGCGAGTAGCAAAGTTGTATTACTTTACAACAGCAGTAATTGAAAATATTTATTAAAATTAAGCATGCTCTGCTACCAAGTCAGATCTGTGTTATAATAGAGTACTGAATTTTTAAATTAATAATCAGGACTTAACGTGATGAAAAAGCTTTTTGATTTGTTCAAACGCAATGTGGATACCATGAGTGCGGCTAGATAATAATGATGACAATGTGAGAGTACCCGAAGAGACTGCACGATCTGTAGATGAAGACGCAGCTCATTTCAGTCTTGTCGTAACCACGACGTGGTGCAATCCACGTCGAAACGTCGGCAATAAAGGAGCAGGTATGTAGGTACTATTTACCTGTATAAGATTTTATAGTTGAGTTTTAAATGCACCAATAGATAACAAACTCAATTTCAGATTCCTAATGGTAGTTGTTTATAATAGTAGTAGTAGTTAATTATTTTTTTATACAACTTAGAATGGTAAATAAGCTGACGGCCTACCTGATGGAAAGTGGTAACCGTCGCCTATAGATATAAGCAGTACCATGGACATAACAGCGTTGCCATTCCTGAGAACTCAGGTGTTATTCTTCTGTACTTTGTAAATTCACTGCCATATCACACCCTTCAAACCGAAACCCAGTCATGCTTCATGTTGAAACACGAATAGAACGGAGGTGCTCAATCAAACGACTTTTGTACAAAGTCTCCCTCTGGTAAAAGAGAACAATTTATATAAAATCTATAGTATCTATTTGTATAAAATCTATCTCTATCTATTAGTACTGATAGATTATGAGCGAGATTCTGTCTTTTAATTATTTTTTTTAGTTCTACTTCGTTTCGTATACTCGCTTTAGCTTCTAACTTAAATCTAGACTAATACGATTCTGCGAAGAAAGTCCCAATTTTTAGAGCAAAAACGTAAATGTATTATTAAAACGAATTGGTTACTTAAGGAACTCGGTTATTAGAGTTTGCCGCGAGTATAAAATAGCTTTACACTCTAGAAAACAATACTATAACTTTGCGGTAGTTTGAAAAATTCAATTATGCGACTTCATTTTGTGGAGCGCACGGTAACTTTTTTAATTCTTTATGTGATGGGAAATATATGGCTTCTTCGTAGAGTAATGGAGGTCACACTACTGCGTGCGTATGTGTGTGTATTTTCGTCTGATACAGTTAAACCCACTGACCAACATTCGTCATATTCGGGAATGGATGCTACATTTTTTATACCATAAAGTTGGTAGATAAGCATACAGTCTAGGAGTGTTACTTGTTTTTTTATACAACTTAGAATGGTAAACAATCTGACGGTCCACCTGACTTTTTTATATTTTACAACACAGGGGGCAAACGAGCATGCGGCTCACCTGATGGTAAGTGACTACCGTCGCCCATGGTCACTCACAACACCGACGGCACTGCAGGTGTGCTGCCGGCCTTTTCAAAAGAAATATGCTCTTTTTTTGAAGGTTATATTGTCGTATCGGTTCGGAAATACTGTTGCTGGAAGTTGATTCCAAAGAGTGGTTGTGCGTGGGAGAAAGTGCCTTGAAAAACCTAATTGATTTGTGTACAATTTAAGGACATATTAAATGACTGATCTAATTAAAAAAGAAATTGTATGTTTTTGAAAAACGATAATCAATTCTAATGATGTCATACATCGATATGAATGGTTCTAAAACATATTTTCTTGTTATGAAATGGAATACGTTAGGTACAGCTTATAACTGTAATATTTTTAGAGTGGTGGAGACCTACATTCGTCAGCGTTGGCTAAGATATAAAATATTTACAATGCATCCCAAATGCCAAGTTTCATGTTAGAGTAACATCTAGAGTATTATGTAAGATATATCATGGGGAGATCTGGGATAGACTATAAAAAATGCTCACCGACCGCCATTCTAAAAGTGAATTTGTAGAACTTTTTATATAATATAAGATTAGGGTATAATGGGGCTGACATATCCTTATAGGATAAAAGCTTCTAAATAAAAAAAGAAGATTAAATAGACAGAATTAAAAATGAAATATAATTTATTTACAAGATTCGTTATAATATATAAACAAACAATTATCTTCGAGAAACGAAGCAGTATCATTTTTCAATTTATTCGCAAACGAAGTAAAAATGCTGTTATTTTCAATTTAAATTAAATTTCTTTCGTCCATTCATTAGAGTCGAGATCCATTCTTCTTAAATATAGCTCTATCCATTTAATAGTTTATTTTTTTCAAGAATCTGAAAATTAAAAATAAGTACTTAATTACGTTAGTACTTAAGTATTTTATATTAATAATAGTAGTTGCTTTGTTTAGTTAAAAATTTTCTCAACAAAATATTTATAATTTTTGTATATCAAATGTCAGAAACATTTTTATTTTTTTATTTATTTAAATTTTAATGTTCACAGTAAAATTCTATGTACATTTGGCGGACTTAACACTGGACGGTGTTCTCTACCAGTCAACCAACAGTCTTTGGAATTAATTAACTTTCAGCAACAGTATTTCCGAACCGATACGACAACATAACCTTCAAGAAAAGAGTATATTCCTTTTTAAAAGGCCGGCAGCACACCTGCAATGCCGCTGGTGTTGTGGGTGATCATGGGCGGCGGTAGTCACTTACCATCAGGTGAGCCACATGCTCGTTTGCCCCCTGTGTTGTAAAAAAACCGTGAAATAGGTGGGCGATGCATTTTTGAATAGATAAAAAAAATTTAGGCTATTTCTTTTCATTTAAGAGTTTCCTCTTGTCGGTGCAACTAATTCATGCATCTTCCTCCAGCCAGCTCTATCCCAGGCCATATCCTTGACCTCCCTACACGACATGACCTAGTGTTTCTTTTATCTGTCCCATGTAGTTATTCCTCGGTTATGGGCTATAACGGGTGATTATTTAGGTTACTACTGTGTATAGTGGTGGTGTTTTTATTTCATCAGCATCATCATATCAGCCATTATCTGTCCACTGCTGGACATAAGCCACTCCCATAGACTGCCATAAAGACATAAAGAACGATCCCAAGCCACATTCATTCACTGACACCCTGCAATGCATTTCAGGTCACACCATCAAGTGGGGGGTCGTCCTTCACTGCGTTTACCCGTACGCGGTCGCCACTCATGAACCTTTCTTCCTCATCGGTTGTCGGTTATACGAGCTATGAATAACAGAAGAAGAATAACAGGCATTAAAATAAGTATTTACGTTTGCAGTGCATATGAGGTTGTCATTCCATTTAGTGGTGGTCGCCCTACACTGTGTTTGCTCGTGCGAGGTCGCTACTCAAGAAGTTTTCTTCCCGTGAACAGCCCATCGCCATTTCAAATTGCTTATCTTTGTTGTTATATGGGTATTAGTAATTATTACTAATGCGATATAATTTTGTTACTTTTCAACCGACTTCCAGAAAGGAGAAGGTTTTCATATCGGTTGTATTTTTTTATGTTTGTTACCTCAGAACTCCGTCAGTTGTAAAACGTTTAGAAATTTTGTCAAAATTCGTTCAGTAATTTAGTTCTGAAATCAAAATAACCGGATTTGCCTTAATTGAAGTCGGTATTTTTTTGTGGAACAAAATCAACATAGGCCTTTGTCATACGGGGTAGAGGGAGGGGGGGGGGGAGGAGGGCTCTGTCTTATGATACCCACTGGAATAGAAGGGGTAGTCCATTCTATGCCGGGACCACACGGCGATATTATAGCAATGTTGGTATTCACCAAACTGCTAAGACGTTGATACAGTTAGTAATCATACTTATAATAATAAATCGTTATCAAAATAGACTTTGCGAACTTACAATGTATTTGTTCAACATCGAAGTGAAATCGTAGCGGGCATTTTGAATTCATAAACAAACTGACCATCCCGGGGAAGTTAACAAACAGATAAAAGGATCGTCTTGCCAAGAAACAAAGTTTTCGTAACTGGACCCTTTGACAGCACATTAGAATCGTCCCTCGCAGTAAGAAGTTACCGTAAAGTTATCGCTACAAGTCCTACATTCGGCCATAAGAATAAATAACTAGGTGGAACCGACAATAGAAATAGAATAGAAATTTATGATTTGACAAAAACACGAAGTTACAAACACAAGATACAATAACACCTGAGTCCTCAGGAATGGCAACGCATGGGGGGTATCATGGGCGAAACAGTATACTCTGTTATGTCCATGGTACTGCTCTTGTCTATAGGCGACGGTTACCACTTTCCATCAGGTGAGCCGTCAGCTTGTTTGCCATTCTAAGTTGTATAAAAAAAAACACTTGGCAAGCC
This sequence comes from Galleria mellonella, assembly GCF_026898425.1. NCBI lineage: Eukaryota > Metazoa > Arthropoda > Insecta > Lepidoptera > Pyralidae > Galleria > Galleria mellonella. The sequence goes on along the minus strand of NW_026442100.1, from coordinate 4,605,950 downwards.
TGTATCGTGGGCACCCGACAAAGGTTAACAATTCACAATCTGTTATAATAAACAGTACATTGTGGGTGGGTATTAATACAAAAGAAAAAAATATAAAATACAATCGCAGTTTTACATTATCATGTTTGTTTAATTAAAATAAAAAAAGAGTTGTAAATGTAAAACTGATTCACAGATCTATATTTGTAAAACACTGTGCCTTGGTGCCTTGGTAATCCCTTATGGACTCCCGCGATACAGGTTTTCCTAGGGACCCAACGTACTAGTGTTGTATATTTCTTGTGTTTAATTGATAAATAAATAAGTAAATAAAAAATAAAATAAAATCTATGCTAAGTTTAAGAGCAAGAATGCAGCATTCACAAAGGTAACGTAAAAGAGTTGCAAATAGAAGAAATGTAGTTCCACGAAGGAAACTCTGTCAGTGACACTCATATTTATACGAGAGTCACTTCCATTCAGTTTATTTAACTTCATAATTTTACCGTAATGAAATTTGCGTGGCCCAGCACGCCAAAGAAAACCGAGAGCAGGCTTTAAAGGCCACAAATATGATTAAAACATTATTAAAGTTCAGAAGTATCAAAATTGAGGGCCGCGAAACATTTTTATTATTCAACAGCCTTCAAGATTTGGGGTAAAAGTGCGCGGAGGTCGGCAAAGTGTTAATTTTTAAGCGAGACGACAAAATCTGTGGTGGCCAGAAGTCGCTGATGGAAACACACGGTCCCATGTTCTGTACTCGTATGTGGCAGCTGTAATATAAGTTTCGTCGTTTTTTTAGATATATACATATTTTTTTAGATAGATAGATAAAATAAACTATTTTTTTTAATCATTGGGGTTTTTTTTTCAATATTTCGTAATTAAAAATAGTTGGGAATAATGTATCACAAAATAGCACTGTTATTGAGCAAGTGTTTTACTGAGTAGGGTTTGAATTAGCATTTGAATTTTTTTATAGTAGCTTCACATGTAACGGTAAGTACATTAACTTCTAGCAGAAGCAAGGTTTGGTATTCAAACAATTAGTAAGAGCACTGATAATATAATGCTATACCAGGTAGGAGCAACTAATCAGAGGGTTAACTATGTAACTCTCTGACCGCGTATTTTATTTTTTTCACAACAATAAAACACATCGCTTTGACAACAAATAGCAGTACGAGTATTTAGCCATCTAGCGACATTCTGAGAAACATTATCAATCTAGCAAAACAAAAATCGCGGGATAACAATGTCAATAAACATAAAAAATGCGAGCACGTCGAATTCGCGGGATGCGTAAAATTAAACTAGTAGATACTGCACGCGGAAATCGCGTGATGCTCGTTCAGAGGGTTAAAGCACTACCGATGACTACCGATTGCCTTTGTTATTTGGGTTTACTAGCTGCTTTTTCACGCGTCTATTAGACATCTAGATTATAAGTGGGAACAAATGCACAGGCAGAGAGATCTTTCCACATTTTAATGGAATTCCATAAGAGTTACCAAACTAAGCCGTCCTTTGCCAAATTTTATCCACAATGAACGGATGTAGACTTTAGCTCTTGAGTATAGTATAGTTACGGAAAGTAGAGGCATGAATTAGGTCGAACAACTTTTCAGAGAACTCGTCAGGTAAAAGTTAAAAGACTGAATAAAAATTGTACTGTACGAAAGTTTACCTAACTCAAATTCTTGATCTTTTTACTGATAGGTATGTTTTAACGGGACAAGGTGCAGTAGTGTTTTTAATATTTAAACATTTTTTTTATTGTTGGATAACTAATATTTAAAAAATCTTCAAATTTGTACATATATACATATGTGACAGATGTTGTCACGCCTGTCTTCTATTAGGGTAGGCAGAAATACCAGAGAATACCAAAAATAGCAAAAAACCAGAGGGAGACTTTGTACAAAAGTCGATTGCTTGGGTACCTCTGTCCCATTCGTGTTTCAACCATGAAGTAGCTGTGTTTGCATGGCTGTCTTTTGGTTTGAAGGGTGGGATATGGCGTGAATTTACTGGGTACAGAGGAATAACACCTGACTCCTCAGGAATGGTAACGCATGGGGGGTATCATGGGTGAAACAGTATACTCGGTTATGTCCATGGTACTGCTCATGTCTATAGGCGACGGTTACCACTTTCCATCAGGTGAGCCATCAGCTTGTTTGCCATTCTAAGTTGTATAAAAAAAATAATGGAATGCTTCGATTCAAATAGACCTCTTTGACTTCCTACAAGTTCATAAATTTTTTCATAGACGCTCGACTGGTTACAGGTATTTTTAATTTGGTCTTAATTCAGCACGTTGATATACGTCCAAGGTGGCACCTGCCGAGATTTTCATTCAATATTCAATTCAAGTTTCAAATTAAAGTTTCTAATTTAGTAGAAGTACCATATGTAATATTTTATTATTGGGCGGAATCGCGTCAATTTGTTGACCGTGTGTATAAAAGGTGGTAAATTTTTAATGCAAATATCATTACGGTGTTGGTTTAACGAGATTCACTCCCTGTTGGTTTGTTTCTGTACATTTCCTGTATTTTTGGACGAAACTTCTCAAAAGGGCAACTCGGGGACGTGACTGAAAGAGTTTATGAGGTAAATGGGGGGTACATGAGTTCATTTTTTACGATGTCAGTCCCCGGTCACATTATAAATGTGAAAGCGAGTCTGTGCGTTTGTGTGTGTTCATCTCTTAGCATTTCAACGGCTCAAACTATTGTTCCTAAATGTAATTTATATAGTATTTGGGATAGAGAAGACTATGTCAGTTATTTTTTAACCCGGTCAACTAATAAGACTTGGTAAATAATCTAAAACTTTAAGCATATAAATAGTATATATATATATATATATATATATATATATATATATATATATATATATATATATATATATATATATATATATATATATATATATATATACATAGTGAAGTAGTGGTTCTGATATCTTTCAACCGACTTCGAAAAAAGGACGTTCTAAATTCAATTGTCATTTTTCATGTTTGTTACCTCATAACTCCGTCAATTGTAAACCAATTTGAAAAATTCTTTATTTTATCTGAAAAAATATACTTAGAGATTGGTCTCATAGTTTTCAGTAGTTTATTTTTTAGATCAAAGGAACCGGTTTTGTCAAATTTGAAGTAGGTTTTTTTTTGCAAAACAATATTGATTTCTTTGGAATTTAAAAAAAAAAATCTTTTGGTAGATACTTAACTACTCACACCATAATAATTCTTGAACGTCTATCTCTTGAACATGGGTTTCTCTTTACTCTATTTAAGAACCGCTCTAATAGAGAACATTTCGAGCTCTTCGTAAATTGCCCTGTCCGAGTAAGACACCTGCAACTTGAATTAGACGAAGCAATTATAATTACAACTGTGCTACAGAGACCATATTCGTTATAAAGCTAGGCTTAATGTTTAACCAAGCTATTGAGTGATAGTATTTATAAAACTTATGATAAACTAACTGTAATTTGGCGACCCTATACGGGCTGTTGGGGGGAAAGGGATTGTTAGTAATGGAGACTGAGAATCCCATTGCTAGAAATAGACCCAACCAGGTCGACCTCCTCGCGGCTCCCCCTGGAAACTATCATGGTTAATTCCTGATGAATTCATCATGATGGGCTAACTGGCCTGTTTTCATTCTCATCTATCACCCTTCACTGGTGCTCCGCCAGCGTATCCCGTTAGCGCAGGCGGGGTTACCATACCATTTTCATTCATCAAAAAAAAAGACCCCATACGGGCAAATGCGAAAAGAACGACCACCTAGATAGGGTGACGACCTCAAATGCATTATAGAAGTTCAATAGATGCTGTCACTTACGTGAAGTTTTATTTATTTATTTATAAATTTATCAATTACTCACTACATTTATAGTATCTCAAAACGTGTAGTGAGCCATAGCTTTATGTATGTATTTTTTTTTTTGATGAATGAAAATGGTATGGTAACCCCGCCCGCGCTAACGGGATACGCTGGCGGAGCACCAGTGAAGGGTGATAGATGAGAATGAAAACAGGCCAGTTAGCCCATCATGATGAATTCATCAGGTATTAACTATGATAGTTTCCAGGGAGAATCGCGAGGAGGTCGACGTGGTTGGGTATATTGCTAGCAATGGGATTCTCAGTCTCCATTACTAACAATCCCTTTCCCCCCTTTATGTATGTATTGGGGAGGCTTATGTACAGTAGTGACAGATAACGGCTGAGATTGATGATTTTTTTTTAATACAACTTAGAATGGTAAACAAGCTGACGGCCTGCCTGATGGAAAGTAGTAACCGTCGCCTATAGACATGAGCAGTATCATGGACATAACAGAGTATACTGTTTCGCCCATGATACCCCCCATGCGTTGCCATTCCTGAGGACTCAGGTGTTATTACTCTGTACCCTGTAAATTCACGCCATATCCCACCCTTCGAACCGAAACACAACTGCTTTACGTTTGAAACTCGAATGGGACAGAGGTACCCAAGCAAACGACTTTTGTACAAAGTCTCCCTCTGATAATAATATTATGATGATAGTAATGATGATTGATAAAATTAAATTCTATTAGTTGGTGTTTTTTTTTATACCACTAAGGTGGCAAACAAGCATACGGCCCACCTGATGGTAAGTGGTTACCGTAGCCTATGAACACCTGCAATACCAGAAGTATTACGCGTTATTATTATATGTTACGATTAACCACGTGAAATATTATGTACATTACGCATAGATGAGATACGAGTGTATTGTTAGTTAGCATTCAATTTATTCGAGCAACCGCCGTTTACATGGAAAATTCAGTCCGTTGATGTAATACCGAATTCTTATTTAATCGGTAAACATTTGTTTTGAACGATTGAAATTGTGCTGTGCAAAATAGATAGATTGGCTTGTTCAAACAATTGGCTTGATATGAATAATTCAAATATCATTGGGCGACCTGTGAGTTGGCTTAATTCTTTTTTTACTTATCTTACTTAATAAATTATTCGAGGATTCAAATTATGCTGAATTAATTTGGCAGCGACTTCCAGTTGATCGATTCGCCTATATTTTTATTATAGTTATGTTTTTTTGGTGGTTAAGTCGTCAATTCTGAATTTACTTTGATAAATGTTCCTGCAAACGATAGGGTTTAGTCCCGTGTTGGTGCCATATTTAATTTGTTTTTGAAGTTGCCGTTTTTATTTCAGAAGCGAAAATCTTTTTGCTAGCAAGCAAAATTTACTTGTTCACATATGATTTTGCAATTGTTATTATTATATCCGCCATTAACTGCGATTGTGGGCTCACTCAGAAGGTTACGTAATTTTTTACCTACGGCCACTAGAGTTGCGCTTGCTCACTCCCTTGTCCTTCCTGTCCTTGACTATGCTGATACCTGCTACATTGATCTCACTGAAGACCAAACAAATAAACTTGAGCGTCTCCAAAACATGTGTATTAGATTTATATTTGGACTTCGTAAACACGACCACATCTCTAATTTTCGCGCTCAGCTCAAATGGCTCCCAATACGTCGACGCCGAGATTGGCATATATTATCTCTTCTTTATTCCATTCTATTTAATCCTCTTACACCTCACTATCTCAAAGAGCGATTTATATTTCTCGGTGAAGTGCAGAGTCACGCTTCGCGTACCTCAAATAGTCTCCGTTTAAAAACCCCTGCACACACCTCCGTGTACTACACCAAATCCTTTTCGGTTCAGGCAGTGCGCTTATGGAACTCGCTGCCACCGTCTATACGGAGTGCTCAATCCTTGGCTTCGTTTAAAGGACAAGTCAAATCATATTTTCTTTCACTGTAGTTACTCTTTTCCATTCCTTTGTAATTTTTGATTAGACTAGATTTGTCATATTTCCTTGTGTGTGCTATGTACGTATTTATATGTGTATGTTTATGTATTTTGTATGTATGTTGTATATTACTAACAATCCCTTTCCCCCCTTCCAGATGTATTTATCACGATGGGCTGCCCTGCTCTTTCATTTATCATCTATCGCAGGCGGTGTTGCCAAACCATTTTCGGCCATCAAAAAAAAAAACCTCGCCTGCGCTAACGGGATACGCTGGCGGAGCACCAGTGAAGGGTGATAGATGAGAATGAAAACAGGCCAGTTAGCCCATCATGATGAATTCATCAGGAATTAACCATGATAGTTTCCAGGGGGAACCGCGAGGAGGTCGACCTGGTTGGGTATATTGCTAGCAATAGGATTCTCAGTGTCCATTACTAACAATCCCTTTCCCCCCGCGCAGGCGGGGTTACCATACCATTTTCACCCAGCAAAAAAAAATACATCTGGAATTCAGCACAATGGTTTCCATGGGGGACCACGTGGAGGTCAACCTAACGGGGTATATTACTAGCAATATAGCAATAGCAAATAGTCCACATTATTAACAACTTCCCCCCCCCCCCGGATATGTGTACTGACCGGAATAAAAAGTAGCCTATATTTTTCTATATCCCATATTGTTCGTGTATACTAAAATTTCATAGTGATAGGTTAAGGCGCTGTGAAGTAACAGACAAACAAACTCACTTTCAAGTTATATTTGATGACTGTGCTAGTTTAACCATAGAAAGAAAAGGCGGTGTGTTACACTGCCTTATGTAAAAAAAGTATATAAATGTTGCAGTTAAAACTCTTAACCAGTCAAAAGTACTATTGACTAGCAAAATCAGTCAAAAGTATTTATTTTAGTCAAAAGTACTTCTCTATCTATTAATAATTAATATTAAATCTAAAGTGTCTACGAACCGTCTACATATTACTATCCATAATATGTTTTGTTACGATCAAAATTGTTTTTTTATTTATGAAATAAAATAAAAATGGGCAATACGTAACTGAAGCGCAGGAATTATATATAAATCATCTAGCTATACATTTGCAGGTATATATTTGTAGCTTTTATAGGGTCCGTAAGATTCAAACTTTATGCCCGTCGTTTCACAACATTTCACATTTCAGACTAATAGTGGAGTATAAAGTTGTAAGCATTTTCAAGCCGTATAACTTACTCGGGCGACGCCAGGCTGGATTACCGGTAACTGGCTATAGGTGTTATACGAAATATATAGGTACAGTAACGGTAAAATGGGTTGTGACGCCAAATTGTACGGGATCCATGAATAGGGAACTAGTTTGAATGCTCTCCAATTGGGGATTAGTCAGTTACAGTTTAAGAGTTACAGTTTAACCAGAGGGAGACTTTGTACAAAAGTCGATTGCTTGGGTACCTCTGTCCTATTCGTGTTTCAACCGTGAAGCAGTTGTTTGCATGGCTGTGTTTCGGTTTGAAGGGTGGGATATGGCGTGAATTTACACGGTACAGAGGAATAACACCCGAGTCCTCGGGAATGGCAACGCATGAGGGGTATCATGGGCGAAACAGTATACTCTGTTATGTCCATGGTACTGCTCATGTCTATAGGCGACGGTTACCACTTTCCATCAGGTGGACCGTCAGCTTGTTTGCCATTCTAAGTTGTATAAAAGAACACTATATAATCTTTTATATAGTATGTATAAATATATAGTCCCTATTAGTTAAATTGATTGAATAAAAATAATATATGTATATCGAGTCCGGCATAGAATAGGCCACCCCTTCCTTTCCCATGAGTGTCGAAAGAGGCGATTAAGGGAGGGCGAAGAATGGACAGCAGCGTCCCTCTTAGAGCATCTCTAAAGCTTAACTGCGATTGCCAATCCGCTTGCCAAGCGTGGCAACTATTAGCAAAACTCCTATTATGGCGAAGGCTTATGTTCAGCAGTGGACAGTTAAAGGCTGATATGATGATGATGATGATAATGTATGTCGAATAAAATACTTTTTAAATTACAATTTTTTTTTTAATCGAAAGGTTTCTATTTCTGTGTACAGAACCCTAAAGAAATATTAATGCTCCGCCTTAATTCCTTAATAAATTGATAATTATTGTAACTTTTTTATAATCACTGTTGATTAATTTTGCCTCATTGCTCAATGTTTTCCGAAGTTTTGCCGTTAATATTATTCTCGGTGGACCATTAAGTTCGGGGCACATCAAGTGCTCCGGTGGCTATATATATATATATATATATATATACATAATAGTACTGTCAAAGTTTACATAAATACTATACCATAGCCCATTGATTACAATCTATTAAGATATCAAGGTTGAATACTTACGAGTGCCTGAGTGCCGCTTATGGGGATTGTTAGTAATGGGGAGGTTAAAACCGCATATTATTCATATTTCTTTATTAACCAATGTAACAGTTTTCGTCACACAATGGCAAGTCAATCTTACATTATAATTTTGAAATTAATAAAATAAATAATAACAATAATAATAACAATTTAATTATAAAATAAAAATAACATTACAAATTAATTACCATTGCTACCAATCAGCTCGACCTCCACACGGTTCCCCCTGGAAAAAATAGTGGTTGATTCATTGTTGAATTTGTCACGATGGGCTAACTTACTTGCTTCATCTTCACTTATCATCCCTCACTGATGCCTCGCCAGTGTATACCTATAGCGCAGGCAGGGTTACCATTCCATTATCATCTATTAAAAAAGAGTGCCGCTTCTCCGTGTTTTATTTATGGTCATTGCTGAAGATGTCTACTTGAAAGGCGACACTGCGAGGCGTCAGTGATAATACCACGACAGGCGAAAAAGAGCTAGCTGCAGCCTAGCTTTTCATACCCGAAGATCTCCGAACGCCATCTTTCTTATCTGTACCGATACCACGAACACCTACAGCTCGCGCTCGATGGGCCAAGGCGCGCTTAAGTACAGCTGCCCAAGACTAAGGGTCCGGGATGGTTCCGAAACTTATCAAGCTTTCTCGACCAATTTACACGTAAGTTAAAACGGTAGTTATTATATTAAAATTTAAATGAAGAAATAAATAAAGTGATTACTTCCTTTATAGCATATCTGCAGTGTTCTGTGTTGTCTGTAAAAAAAAATTCAGTTTTGTGTATTTATTATTTTGTAATTTTTAATCTATAAGAAACAACTGTTTTCTGTTATATAACCAGTTATAATTAGATTTGTAATTTTTTATTTAAAATACGAGGTAAGAATATAACTTTGTCAATGCAAGAATTATTTCTGGTAGTTTTGATCTAAATCCATTCAGCAATTCCAGTTAAAAAAAACTGAAGAAATAAAAGAGAAAAAGTTTTTAGTAAAATAAACTAATGTCACCCTATCTGATATTCAGGATGAAATAAGAAAAAAAAATACTATCATAAATTCATGGAAATAAATAAATAATATTGTTAAAAGATTTTTGAATTGGGCAAACTTAGTAAGTGTAGTCAGTGGCTTCGTGTTTTAAAATTTAATAACACCATTTACTTATATATTTGTTACTTAGATTCTAATAGAAATATTTATTTTATTTATTTAATATTTTTTTGTACACATTAGTTATAAAAATATGACAGAGGTAAACAAAAGTACAAAGGCGAGCTTAACTCTGATTGAGTTTTCTTCCAGCAACACCCAAAGTGGAAAGGAGCATCAATGTAAATATGTGAATATAGAATTAATTTATTAATTTTCATTTAGTACTGACATAATGAGCATAAGGCTTTATTTTTAATAACTTTAAAACTGTTATTAAAAAAAAAACTTTGTTTAATAAGAACAAAGTTTATTAGACTCTAAACGATTACTTGAATGACAAGCGTGCATGGTGTTAGTCGATCATGCACGGGCCTTGCCAATGACCATGTAATTTTAGATATAGTACATTTAAATAAATATACATAATATTAACAGAAAAACGACAATGTTGAGGAATGGGATAAACTCATCTATAGCTGTGACAGACAACAGACAAGACTCATTATGGGTGCCTTAACTGGACATATGTCAGTAAGACATTTACTATACAAGACGGGTTTGTCTTCGGACACACTGTGCAGACTGTACGGTGAGAAGTTGGAATCCATGGAAAACTTGATGTGCAACTGCGATTCGTTGGCAAGTATGCGTATGAGTCTACTGGGGAACGGCTTATCCAGAGCCAGGGGACTACAGATATCTTAAACCGCGGGATATCGTTAAGGTAACATAAAGGATCTATGAAATGATGGTATAAGGCAGGGGGAAGCACAAAAAATGGGTCCAACGGCTTAGCTGGCCTCATATGTGAATGTAAGGTAACAGAAATTTAAAAGAGTAACTGTTGAGTTTTTTGCGGGCTCTTCTCAACAGATAACAACGTTCCGAACCTTGCAGTAGATTAAATAAAATAAAAATTTAAAAGTGCTTGTAAACAAGTCTATTTGTGTAAATAAGATTTAAACTTGAATTATAGGAATATAAAGTCATTTATTATTATACTTTTTCTATTAGGTATAAAATATAACTATATAACAAAGCAACACAATGTACGTATTTGTGTCACGTACAATACCCACTGAATATTTAAGCGTATAGGACATCGTGGAGTGAGCCAAAGGTCTCAGTGGACATATCGCGGCATTACACTTGCCTTGATACAAAGTGGAGATACATATTTTAGCCGATTTCATAAAGAAGAGGTTCACAATTCAACTTGAAACCGACTTCAAAAAGTAGGAGTAACTTAAACTTAATTCGGTTGTAAAGAAATACAACCGAAACAAAATAATGTTTGTTACCTCATAATTTTGTTTTTTTCAATGGATGATAATGGAATGGCAACCCCGCCTGCGCTAACGGTATACGCTTGCGGGGCACCAGTTAGGGGTGATAAGTGAGGATGAAAGGGCAGGTCAGTTAGTCCATCGTGATGAATACACCTGGAATTCAGCACTTCCAGGGGGAACCACGTTTTCGATCTGATAGGGTATATTGTTAGCAATGAGACTGATAGTCCATATTACTAACAATCCCTTCCCCCCCCCCATTATAACTCTGTTAGGATAGGATATACTTACTAACTGGCCCCGGTTCCATAGAAATTTTAACAAAGTCGGTTCAGTTATTTAGTTTTCAAATTCAAATAATTGGTTTGTCACAATTGAAGTCGCATTTTTTTATAGAAGACGATTTAGTATTATAATGTTTAATATTGCCGTATGGTCCCGGCATAGAATGGGCCACCACTTACTGTCCCGTGGGTGTCATAAGAGGCGATTAAGGAAACTAAATGGTATAGGGCTGGGCAGCAGCGTTCCTTTTAAAACATCAGCAAAGTCTAACGGCAATTGCCAACTCGCTTGCCAAAAGTGGCAATTACTGGCAAAATTCCTCTTTATGGGGAGGCCAATGTTCAGCAGTGGACAGTTAAGGGCTGATATGATGATGATGATTGTTTAAAAAAAAAGTTTAAAAAAAATTCCATAATAACTTCTGGCTATTTTTTTCAAGTTGTAAAAATGCAAATTGATATCGTTCACAAATTTTGGGCACAGGTGTGATACCGGCTGTAGTCATGAAATTTAATTAGCGAGAATTATTCGAGATTAGGGAGATTTTTTTAATTAGCCGGCTCGCGAGCTGCCGGCCTCGTATCGCGAGGCGACGGAGCCTTGTTTTGGTCGAGCACGAACTTTTTGTACGCAATATCCTTAGACTTTAAATTGTGTAGATAGAGCATCGAGCCTCAAAAACGGATCAACTTTTTGTCTGCCAATTGTCAAATTAGCCGACTCGTTTTTATATCAGTGTTCTATATACTTATGCACATAATGTACCTTGAGGTATCTATATTTAATTATTCAATAAATAAAATGAGTTTTTACGCATTAAATAGGTGCAGAAATTATAAAATAAACTAAATACAGAAATTATAAAAGAAACACTCATAACTAAAATAATTATCACGCAAAATTGTATGTAAAAGTTGACCCGCTTTGGCGTATTGAAAATTTTATTTTATAGTTGTATAGTTAAGTTTGTAATTATCGTGGATGTGACGTGGTTTCTTTGTTTTTTATTATTATCTTTAGATTAATATCAATTTATATTCACATATATTTATAGATATATGTCTCTGCAAACGATTTGACTATGTCGTTTAACTTTTTTCAAAATGACGTATTTTATAGAATTATTATTAATATTACAATTTTAGATTTTCGTCACTTTGACGAAAAATTTAATATTGGAATACTCATTATGAAAAACGACGCGTCAGCTTACTGGACAAGGGGAACAGCGTCAGCTAACAGTCGGCTAACAGCGTCAGCTAACATTTATCAAGAGTTTTTAACAGCCAGCGCACCATCTATATGATCTTTAAAACATTATCAACCCCCTCCCTTCGTCCCCTACTCGTTAGCGTTAGCGTCGTGTTTCCGACTCTACTTCTGAGTATTTTATTTTTTTATTTTTTGTGCTCAGTAGAAGGTGTCAAAGATTTTTATATTTTCTTGCTCTGTCATTTGCTCAGGCCATTGAATTGGAGGAGTTTCTCAATTTGCGTATATTTTTTTTGTTGTATGTTTTTCGATGCGCCTGCTAATTTTGAACCATTTAACGTTCATTTTATTTTATTATTATTATTGCAGCCGTTAACTGTCCACTATGCCTTTTTGAATAAAAAAAAAAGAATTTTGAAAATCGATCCACAAATTTCGGAGAAATTGGTGATCATAAAAAAAATACACAGTCGAACATAGACCATAGTTGGTTTGAAAAAGATTGCTTAGCGATAAGTCCGCCTTTTGTACCACTTCTCATTAATATTTACTGTATTTATTATTTTTTTACTTGGTGCAACAAAGTGTAAAAAAATTCCTTCTCCTTTTTTTCAAGTCAGTTAAGCAGAAGTTTTGCTCTCCTTGGTTACTTTCTTTAAATTTTATCCGCCTGCTACTGCAGCGCCACCCTAATTTAATGTTTTTTTGATCCGTCAAACACATTTTCATATATCGAAATGATTGTCTATCTTCCATACCCATGAGATAAAAAAAAAAATTGATCGTTAGAGCTTGACCAAGAAAATTTGTAATATAAAATCTAAAAATTAAAAAATAAAGTTTTATTGGCAACATTGTGGTTGGTGCAAAATATTACGTGTTGAAAAGTTAACTACTTTTTGTTGCCAAAGCTGCCACCGCTCTGCATAATTATGCTACGGGAAATTTAATTGACATACCGCTGTTATTCTGTCGACGCCACGTGTGAATTCGCTAACGACAAAAGATAAATGTAAGTATACAGTATCATAAATATACATACCTAATAAAAATTCAATGACAATTAAGAAAAAACTATCATAGGCTGTACAGTTTTGTGTTCTTTGCTTATAAAAAAAAAAATACAGTTGAGCTGAACTGTCTAAAGAACGCTTCACTAATTACTCTGACCATAATATTTACTTATAGATAGAGCATGGACGAAACGTAAGCCTAAAAATGGCCAACTGGCTAATGGTTACCCTAAACAGCTGAAGCCAAAAGAAGAAAAAAATTACCAACCAATAATTTTAACTCTTGATTGATGTCTAATTATTTTTTAAGTTAAACATCAGTCAAAACCTATACCTTTTTAAATAAAAAAGAATTGTAGTTTAAAAAAAAAACTAATTTAAACTCCTTATAGGTTAGGTATATTTTTTAAACTGTAAATATACTTATTTTTTTTTATTATTATTATATTACTAGGAATTATTATATTTTATATGTACTAATGTTGTTGTTTCGAAACTATACAGTTATAATTTTTTATTACTCATGATTTACAAACTGTGAAAGGGAACATAACGTAATAAAAACTACATCTCAGTTCTCCCAGTTCATACATATTCAGCAGCGGCTGAGTATAAAAAAGTGAAGTGATCTCTAAAACTTTCTGTTTGCGATCGTTTGCCGTAACTTATTTTTGTTTGGGGGCCTTTACATCATGGTATCTAGTTAGAGTACGTCTTAAATCATTAATAATATTTATTAATATTAAAATATCATAATGTTTTGCTAATGTAGTAATTTTTGTATGGAATTATTGATGTATAATTGTATTTAGTAAAGATCATAGAGTAATTTAAATGTAATACTTGTTAGATTAAGACAAAGTTTAACTTTTTAATTGTGGTAAAATCTTTGAATGTTTTAATTCTTTAATAGGTTTAAAGTTAATATATAATTATATTATACTAGAAAATAAAAATGCGGTAAAAAATAATAATAATAATTGCTCTAAAATTGTTGTTTTTTCATTTAGGAGTTTTCTCTTCTCAGGGCAACCAATTCATGTATTCTCTTCTAGCCAGCTCTATTCCAGGCCATATCTTTGATTTCCCTATACGACATGACATCTAGAATTTCCTTTAGATCTAGAATCAATTCCATGTAGTTATTTCTCGGTCATTCCCTTCCTCTTTTGTCCTCTATTTTTCCTTCTAGAATGCTCTTTAAAAACTCGCCGTATCATATAAGATCGCCTAGCGTTTTCCCTTTTGTACTCAATTATTTTTATTAATATTCTTTTTCCATTCACCCCAAAATTGGTACCGTTACTTAATTGAAAAATCGTATCTTAATCTCGCAATTAATCTGTGATATTTTTTTAGCGCGAAACTTACAATGTTTTTTTCTATATTATTTTCTGGTTATCTCATCGTAAATATAATGTGGGCCTTAAATGGGATTACATGAAATTTCAAGTTACGATTGCCAATTTATTTCCTAAATCTCTTCTTAAACTTACTAAAATCATTGAATCCTTGTCGAAGAAAATTTCGATAAATTATTGCAGACTTTATTCTTTACGATTATTGTCCGATCCGACCGTTTCATATATTGTAAAAATCACCATAATAACTGCGTTATTTATTTCTAGAGACCAATCGAGGGGGACGGAATACAAACCCGGGTTGCCAATATAGGCGGTATTGCTCAAGTTTTCTCATATTTTTGTCCGTCTCACAGCCACTGTCGGCTTTTGGAGACAAAATTGGAGATAAAGAATACGGCAAACGTCAGAGGAAAGTTTTTCTGCACATTTTCGAAATCTATAAATTTTTTATTGCTTTTCATTGCAATTTAGTAATATCCATTCGATTTATACGAAATAGGATAAATTTTTAATAATAATAATAATAAATTTATTTGCATTAAATAGGGTGGGTATTGGTGGTCTTATATAGTTTAGAGCCAATTTAGCCATTTAAAGAATAGCATGCAAATGTTACATTTTGGTAGGAACTGATTAATTTATGGATCGACAACAACTATACTAGATATATATCTATTTTTTTTTTAAATCGTGTACCTAGTATTAGCTTTTGTTAATTAATCATTTAAGTAATTTAATTTCAAATTTGTTTAATGAACTTCCTTTATATCATAGGAATAGGTATTATTAAAGATTTTTTATGGCATCATAGAGGCATTAATTAATAAACAACATGGTTTTTAATAAATGGCTTTTTGTGTGTTTATCCAGTAATTTCTGTATTAATATTCAAAGAAAAAATAAAGAAAAAAAAAACTTTAAAATCTATCACTTTTCAATATTACATGAATTAATTTAATAATTAATGTTTCACGATTTTAATAATTATTTTCGAATTTTATTCATTAATAGTATTATTATCCTGGAATGCCTTATTAAATTTTTATTTTCAGTTTGTTAAAGATCTTTCAATTTAACAATTTTTATTTATTACTTTTTACCCGGTTAACGACCATGTTCCCCTCACTATCTTTTGTCAGTGTGAATGAGGCGATATTTTTATAAACTGAATCTTAAAGTCTGTTTTTAAAAGGAGACGAGGGACATCCAATATGCAGTTTTAAAGAGAAATGTTCACGGTATATGCTCGGAAATTCCAGTAATCGATGTTGGAGAAAATGTTTGTAGCATTCTTGGTGGCGTTACCGCGAAAATCTGGAGCGAGTGTATAAACTTGAATGCAGTGGTATACTCTCCATTTCATTGAGATAGAGGGCGATAAAATTTTAAATAATACTGTAATAATTGGTACTTGTGGTGGCAGCGGTGCGCGAATCTGTATGGTTTCATTGTTCGAATAATTAGTCATTTTTAATTTTATTATTTGATAGTAAACGAATTATTTTCGTATTCAAATGATTTTTACTAATTAGTAATTAGATTTTAATAACGAATAATAATGAAAATAAAACAGTAGAATCAAGAATAACAAATTCTGACCAAACTCTTGTATAACACTAGATGTTTATTTACTTCCATGTGACATCATTGACGCCATATTGCTCAATGTTACGTTTTGGCGGCTTATTTAAATTGCTTTTTTTTTGTTATTTTTTTTAAGAAATTCTTAAATATCATTAAATAGTCTGAAATAATTACCAGAAACCAGTGAAATACAGGAACAGGTTATTCCTGTTATTTGTTTTAAATTATATTTTTGTTAAATAATTAATAAGTATTCCTATGTACTATACTGGGTTAACCTACTAATATTATAAATGTTAAAGAATGTAAATATATTTTGATATTTCGCAATCAAGCTTCGACGAGTGGACGGATTTGAAAGAAATTTGTAACACAAATTTTTAACCTTATTTGTAACTTATAAGGACAAAGCTATTGTTCGTATATATTGTATTCACAGTTAGTACTTAAAAAATCCCGAAACAACACTTATCACGTTTCGTTATATTAAAGTTTTTTTTTTTAGTTAAATTAACTTTTTACTGGTTGGTAACTTTGCGTATTGCTCAAAAGTGCATCCATGCATTGTTCCCAAAAGTTGTTGAAACGAGTGTAACGTTGTTGAAACTCAATTATTAAGCGTTCCCTCGATAGAGGACAGTTTACGATGGCAATTAGTACAACGTAACCGTTATAATAGCTGTTAAAATTTTATACAACGTTATTGTCAAGCACTTACCGTAGAGGTCCGTTATTATAAAGTTACTTAGGTTAACTCGCTTTAGTTAGTATGTTATTTTATGTTTTTAACCGACTTTAAAAAGGCAGAAAGTTCTCAATTCGGTTCTAATTTTTTATTCTCATATTTGTTACCTCAGAACTTAGTCATTCGTAAACCGATTTGGAAAATCCTTTTTTTTTTTTAAATTTAAACCGTTAAATCGTTATGAGTTAACAAGCACCCCCATTTCCACATTTATTTATTTATTGATAGCAAAGTATAGCATTTTTGTACTCCAAAAACTGCTCTGCATAACATTCACTATTATAAACATTAGCAAGAGAATAGCGATTATAAATTTAAACTATGTAATAAATTAACAGTTTTAATAACAGTATAAAATTTACAATATTAGTAAGGATTAGAAAAGATCATAATTGAGATGTAAAACAATATATACAATAAACAAGAAACTTATAGGTAGGCGACTAAGGGAGGCCGAGGGATGGGCAGCAGCGCCCTTTTAATAAATTCCCCCAAAGCCTAACTGCGGTTGCCAATCGGCCTACCAAATGTGACAATTACTGCCAAAACACCTCTTATAGGAAAAGCCTATTTTGAAGTATAATTCATACTGAATACATTAAAAGATTTAATATACAAAGGCAGACTTATCCCATAAAGGGATCTCTTACAGTTGACCTTTGAGAAGCTGAAAGAAAACTGTAGAATGTACAAGGGTAATATTTTTTTTTATACAACTTAGAATGGCAAACAAGCTGACGGCTCACCTGATGGAAAGTGGTAACCGTCGCCTATAGACATGAGCAGTACCATGGACATAACAGAGTATACTGTTTCGCCCATGATAACCCCAATGCGTTGCCGTTCCTGAGGACTCGGATGTTATTCCTCTGTACCCTGTAAATTCACGCCATATCCCATCCTTCAAACCGAAACACAGCCATGCAAACACAACTGTTTCACGGTAGAAACACGAATGCAACAGCGGTACCCAAGCAATCGACTTTTGTACAAAGTCTCCCTCTGGTAAATAACCGTACATCTAAAGATAAATTTAAAAAAATCCAGAAAAAAAAATGAATATATAATACAATAAAAACAGCTGTATATATCAACATATGTAAATAATAAAAGTACATAAAAAATATAATAAAAAAAAAATTGCAGTGCTATTGTAGCTGTAAACATTCATTAGTAGATATTAATTGGAAAATTGTACGGAAATAATATTGTTACATACGCAATTTTAGTTTAGTACGCATGGATTAATGTTTGCTGTTAAATTAGTTGGCTTCATCGGTTCACGTTCGGTTTAAATTGAACACATAAATATTACAATTGTACAGTATTTAACATTAATCCCTCTATTACGCAGAGTTTTGGTATTGTTTACGTTTGAGGTTTAATTAACTTTTTTTATTTAAACCTTTGTTATGTAGATGGTGGTTATCATATTAATATAGTATTATAGTAATTAATATAGTATTATACTTATTAATATTATTTACCAGAGGGAGTCTTTGTACAAAAGTCGATTGATTGGGTACCTCTGTCCCATTCGTGTTTCTACCGTCAAGCAGTTGTGTTTGCATGGCTGTGTTTCGGTTTGAAGGGTGGGATATGGCGTGAATTTACTGGGTACAGAGGAAAAACATCTGAGTCCTCAGGAATGGCAACGCATGGGGGTATCATGGGCGAAACAGTATACTCTGTTATGTCCATGATATTGCTCATGTCTATAGGCGACGGTTACCACTTTCCATCAGGTGGGCCGTCAGCTTGTTTGCCATTCTAAGTTGTATAAAAAAATACTTACCTTATCTCCCATATGTTACTAGCTTCTGTATTCACCAATTTAATTGTTACATCTCATAATTGAAACTGAAGCACAGTCATTGAAAAAACACAGTTGGTTGGTAACAGAAACATGGGTGCGAGAAGAGAATCGATCACGTAAACAATTTTTGTATTAAATCTTCTTCCGGTAAAAATTATACGAAAAAAATATATAAGTTGTTATCTTTTCATAAAAAAGAATATTTATTTTATTCAAACATTTATTTTTAAACTCGTGTAAGGAAACTAAAAAATGACATAATCCTTTGTCGGATAGCAAACTGTCTCGACCCACGGTCAATTTAGGATCCAATTACGTCGAGCTTAGTGGGAAAAAATCCGGGGTAATCCAGGATTTTGGGTATGGTGCAAGTGTTAAACGATTAGGTAACAGGCCCTCTAGACAAGTGGCAAGCGAATTTGTCGGTGGAATCGACATCGCTAGCGAGTCCGTGGGTTGGAATGAGTCACCCGGCGTTGCTATCTCATTCTATCTCACGGATTCGCTAGCGATGTCGATTCCATCGACGAATTCGCTTGCCACTTGTCTAGAGGCCCAGGCTCTCGAGACAAGTGGCAGGTCAATTCGTCGATGTCTGTGAGTTGAAATGAGTCATCCGGGAATGTTATTCTGGCTCATAGACTCGCTAGCGATGTCGATTCTATTGACGGAATCGCTTGTCATTTGTCTAGAGACCCAAGATGTAAATAGAGATCTTGTTTGGCTCTGTATTAAGCTTTGACTTGGAAATATCTTTGAAACACTATATATTCTATATATTTCAACCGTCAAACAGTTGTGTTTGCATGGCTGTGTTTCGGTTTGAAGGGTGGGATATGGCGTGAAATTACAAGGTACAGAGGAATAATATCTGAATCCTCAGGTATGGCAACGCATGGGGGTATCATGGGCGAAACATGCTCTGTCATGTACATGGTACTGCTCATATCTATAGGCGACGGTTACCACTTTTCATCAGGTGGACCGTCAGCTTGTTTGCCATTCTAAGTTGTATAAAAAAAATCGATAAAATAGAATTTGCCAAATCGTTTATAACTGATAAATTTCTGAGGATCTTACTATTGAAGTCTTACTAATAGACTCATCGTTCGATGAGTAAAATAACGTAAAGGAAATAAAATCGATCCGCTTCAGCTTATAGCTTATTGCCATGTTGTAGCTCGCGGGATCGGCCTCCGGACTCCGCCGCTGAGTTCGCATCAAAACACAATTGTGCTCCCCGATTAAGGATTAGTAGCGCGCGCCTTCATCAGGACCTATTGATTGCTCCCCTCAACTGAATCCTTATTATTCAAAGGTATTCGATGCTCCATTTTGTATATTCACAGCTGGTGCTCGCTTTAATTCGAATTATTTGGGTTTGATAATAAAGTTAAATGGTTTAGAAAATTTATCTTCCTCTAGAGATAATGTTTCGCCATATCACTAGATAGTATTTTAAATTTAATGCTGATGTTGAATCATGTTACAGATTCATCATTCTGTTATGTCCATGGTACTGCTCATGTCTATAGTTGACGGTTACCACTTTCCATCAGGTGGGTCGTCAGCTTGTTTGCCATTCTAAGTTGTATAAAAAAAAGTCGTGTTCATATCTACAAGTGTAGGTGACGGTTACCACTTTCCATCAGGTGGGCCGTCAGCTTATTTGCCATTCTAAGTTGCATAAATAAAAAAAAAAGTCATAAAATGATCGGCCACATCATAAAATAATCAGTTCTAAGATCTGACCGTGTGGTCCCGGCATAGGATAGGCCACTTTTTCCTTTCCTATTGGTGTCGTAAGAGCCGACTAAAGGAGAGCGAGGGATTGGCAGCAGCGTCATTCTTAAAACATCTAAAGCCTGACTGCGGATTGACGACCGATGTTTGTTGAATGTTGATGATGTTTTAAGAGAGACCCACAACCGTTTTAATAACCACAAAAAAGTTTGCGGGAAAAGGGATTGTTAGTAATGGAATTAGCAACTATTACTAGCAATATCACGATCCCTCACCAGAGGGAGACTTTATACAAAAGTCGATTGCTTGGGTACCTCTGTCCTACTCGTGTTTCAACCGTGAAGCAGTTGTGTTTGCATGGCTGTGTTTCGGTTTGAAGGGTGGGATATGGCGTGAATTTACAGGGTACAGAGGAATAACACCTGAGTCATCAGGAATGGCAACGCATGGGGGTATCATGGACGAAACAGTATATTCTGTTATGTCCATGGTACTGCTCATGTCTATAGGCGACGGTTACCATTTTCCATCAGGTGGGCCGTCAGCTTGTTTGTCATTCTAGGTTGTAAAAAAAAAATATACCTCCCTATCAGGTCGATCTCTTCGTGGTTCCCCTTGGAAACCACAGTATTTGATTCATTGATTAATTTATTCCGATGATCTAACTGACCTCCTTTATTTTTACTTGTTATCCCTCACTGGTGCCCCGCCAGTGTATACCGATAGCGCAAGCGGGGTTACCATTCCATTATCATTAATTAAAAAAAAAAAACCACAACCAGTAACTTTAGGCCATTTTGCAAATTGATACTTGCACTACCATTTATTAATCTATGCGACCAATGTTCTGTCGCGAGTGATTATCTGCGATGCTTTTTATATTATCCGATAGGAGGCGGCACCGCGGCTCATCCGTCCCCGGCCGACAGCTTAATTGCTTGGATTCGTGCCAGATATACTATTTGTTCGGCCACTCGTTACGAAACTACCGCTTTCCAACTTCATTACGGCCTCGCAGTATCGATTTAGGAAAATTCATTGTACCTACTTTTATGAACTAGTCCGCTAATGATGCAGTTGTCATAGGCGCGTTACTAGAGGTCAACTTTGCACGAGTACAAGGACGTTTGCATGGGTGTCATTAGTTTTTTTTATGGTTGTCTGTAAGAGATCGCCATAGCGATAAGACCGCCTTTTGTACCTTTATGTGTATATTTCAATCTGTATTCATGTTACTGTATTTCACTTGAATTGTTCAATTGTCATTGTATGGGGGGAAAGGGATTGTTAGTAATGGAGACTGAGAATCCCATTGCTAGCAATATACCCAACTAGGTCGACCTCCTCGCGGTTCTCCCTGGAAACTATCATGGTTAATATCTGATGAATTCATCATGATGGGCTAACTGGCCTGTTTTCATTCTCATCTATCACCCTTCACTGGTGCTACGCCAGCGTATCCCGTTAGCACAGGTGGGGTTACCACTCCGTTTTCACCCATCAAAAAAAAATTGTCATTGTATATTGTTGTTTATGGTGCAATATAGAGTTAAATAAGTAAATAAATATCTTTGGACTATTTGGTTCCTTAGGTCGAGTGGCAGTGCTTACATGGCTGTGCTTCGGTTTAAAGGAAGATATTGTGAAATTATAGGATATGGAAGCGTAACGTCTTAGTCCTCGGGAATGGCCAAGCTTGACTGGTACCGTAAGCATTATAGTATTATATTTTTATTTATTTATTTAAGGACAATCAACAAAGCATACATTTATAATTGCTTTATTTATAAGAATTAAAAGAAACTGATGCTATTCAGAGAGTGAATTATGCTAATGAAATGTTTAATCAGTTTACTTCGTTCAATAACATAATGTTCTCTGATGAGGCACACTTCCACATTAACGGACATGTTAGTAAACAAAATTGCCGCTATTGGAGCCCGATTAATCCAAAACTTAAGCACCAGAAGCCCTTACATAGCCCTAAAGTTACAGTTTGGGCCGCTATGTCAGCCCATGGCATCATAGGGCCTTACTTTTTTAAACTACATGATAATAAGGTTACATTATGAAATGCTGCCTTAAATAAAGGCCGCCACGACACGCGTATTCATAATATAATATATAACTATTAGAATGAAAAATGATAAAAATTACAATACTGAGTATACAATAAATAGTTATGACGACAATAATACTTTGGATTTGAAAGATTTGTACACTTTTAAATGTATGTTTTGATTTGTACATGGCATTGTTTATTTATAGATTGACGGTTGCCGCTTTCCATTAAAGAGGGCCTTCTGCTGTTTCAAGTTGCTTCAAAAATTGTGTTATTGTAACTTCAAAAGTGTCTACGTATTTATTTTTCTTTGCAAAAAAAAAATAAATTATAAATACATACGTTAAAATATACATATAATAAAGGTTTTCCCAAGAGATTACAGTATGGGGTTCTTCAAAAGCGGGATAATGAGGTTTCTTCAGGGTCGGCAACGCGCACGTAATACCTCTGGTATTACTAGCTGGGCCGTATGCTTGTTTGCCACCTCAGTGGTATAGAAAAATACATATAACAAAATCGTAACTGGTCGCTGTCTGTACATGGAAGATATATAAGAAAAACTATTATAAGGGCTATTATTATATAAATAATACTTAAACTTGAATATAACAGAATTTATAACAATGATTTTTAGAATTTTTGTCTGTACGTTTGTGCACGCTTATCTCAGAAACAGCTTAACCAATTTGCGGTGTTCACTAATGCGTTTCCGTTTACTTCACTTAACATTTAGTGATTGTTTTATTTCAATCGGTTCATAAATAAAAAAGTTATATCAATTTAAAGAATCACATATAAAATGCTATAAAATAACCGATCAGTTGAATTAGCTGAAATTTTATGAAAGTACGTAATTATCATTTAAGTATATAATACAATATAAGACCGGATTCATGAAGAGTTCCAATGGGAATGATATACGGGAATTAGATAGTTAGAAGCGAGTAACGCCACGGGAAACGACTAGTAGTAAAATATTTTTATAACATATATTCACTTAATACAATTCTCGCTTGGCATCCTGACAGGCGAGGTTAAAATGTCAAAGCGCGTCTCTCAGCCGGTAGACTTTCGTCTTTCATACGGAATTCTTGTAACATCCCGTACAATAATTCATCTTGTTCATAGTATGACGCTGCGGATTCCCTCGCGACAGTATTTTATCCTTGGTGACACTTTAAATTGGATTTGGAGGAGTTCGCGCGACGAGACGTCGGCGGCTCGCGGACGCGACGTGCCCCACTGACGACATAAATTCTACTAGATAGGCCCGCCATGGGCAAATTGACGCTTCGAATAAATTTTACTGTCGACATACCAGGGAAGTCGACGTAGTATATTTTTTAACTGATTCAGAATAAATCTGTTTAATAATTAAAAATTTTATTGTACAAAAAACGACCGAAAAATCTGTAATTTTGATTGATAGAACAAGGCCTGCTATTAATTGAGAAAAATAGCAACTGATAGTGTATCTTTTTGTCCTTTTTTTACTAATTATACTTGCATAAGAAGAACGGAGGCAACCATATAATTTACAGTTTTTATTCTATTATTTCTTCTATGTGATTCTTGTTTTTAGGTTTAAATATAGTCTCTCTGATATGTGAATATATCGATGACGAGAAAGAATAGTAGTCTAGAATCTAGACAACTCACTTGACAATTAAATGACATATTAAATTTCAATTCTGACAGTTGCTACTGACAGCTTACACAGATACTAAAACAGTACAAGGATGGTCCATAAAACAAAAATTTTTAATTTAAAATATTGGGTTAAGAGATAAGTTTAGAGGAATGACACTTCAGAATTGGCATTAATATCTCTATTAAGTATATTAATAAAATTCGACCCATCTGACACCGCACACGTGCTAATTACACATACAAACATGTAAAATATATGTAAATGACAGGTACACACGTAACAAAATCTGTTGTGCGGTTTTGAAGTCACTGAAAAAATGGCAGACGCTGACAGTGACTTTAATATTTAAAGTTACCCCCTTTAATCCAAAATTATCCCATTAACCTAACTTTACTCCCTTATTCATAAAATTAAAACCTCCTACTTTCTACTATTTTAACTATTACACTGTTTTGTCAGTTTTTTTAAATTGTGAATTTCTTCAAATAGAGTAAAAGAAAGAGACAAAACAGTATAATAGCTAAAATAGGTTACTAATACTAGAGGTTTGACATTTTTGTGAATAAGGGGATTATTCTTTAGCATGTCATGTCATGTTGTTGTTTAATGAAACAAGAAAATTATTTTACTATTTGTCTTACTAATAAAATAAATTTGGAACTGGATAATGCTGCACATGGAAGATATTTAAAATAATGTTGTAAGGCGTTTTAAAAGAGCAACAGATGTCAAAACTAATTTAAAAGAAAAATTGTGGCTGTCTGACCGTTTGCGAGTATGTTCTCACGTCTGGTATTCTGCCAGCGTCAGCGTAAGCAGGATTACCATTTCATTATCACCCATTAAAAATCCTATTGAGCTTAATTTAGGGCCAAAATTGATTAATAATTGACAGTATAAAGCATGTGAAGAAAAAAATCCTACATAAAGAACTAATAATAATAATAACAGCAAATAGAAAACAAAACATTTCATAATACCACAGAGACATAAAATGTAATAGTTGCATACACATAGCCATAGGTGCGTGAGCATGCACATACACATGCACGCATGGGCGCGCACATACATACACACAAAAACTCACACACTGCACTTATTTGGTCTCGGCCCGTAAGTGCAGTATACTTAAAGTAGCGTATATACCAGCTAACGCTAAGTAATAAAGTTTACATATAAATAATAATATAATTTGTTTGCTGAAAAACACGGTATACAAATACTTGTAAATCGCTCGACTAATCGTTAAGTAACGACATACCATAAATATTGAATTATACTTACTTATATAACATTAAGGTATCTATATATCTATATATAGGCACGGCAAGTCACTCAAAAACAAGCAAAGCACTATCATACTGCCATTTATCCTTTTCTCGAGATCGTTCCGGACATTTTTGACCCCTTGTAACTTCGTTATGGATAAATTTAGAACCTGGATTGTTACAAGTAACAAACACCGAATTTTATGAACATACTATTGTTTACTCTAATAAGTAAAAAATAATTTAATAATTTTTTAAAAGCATTGAGTAAGCAGGTAATCACTATCAGATTTCATTTAAAACGTCGTATAGACAAGTAGTCATTTAGCAGTAACAAAACGCAACAAATTAATGTCAGTTTAACACAATACTCAATGTCATCAATTGACATCAAGCAGTCAATCTGATATATTTATGACTGAATGTCATAAATTTAGCTCATCAGTGTTGCCAATTTAGAAAATTTGTTTTCTAAAAAATGTTTGACAACAAAAATAATTATAATCAATTTATCTGATAAATTAGGATAAAAATCAAAACGGTTTTAGAAATTGTAATTAATTTTGAAACACAATTCTCCGACTCTATTTCAAGAAATTAACGTGAAATTATATATCATTCCAGTTACATCGTTTTATATAGACTTCTTTAAATCACTAATAAAACTGCAAAAAATTGCAGTATTCGGATTTATTTGTGTGTCATAGGCTGTGCTCGCAGTGAAGTGAAACTTCAGCAGACGGCCGATTAAGCCGTACAGAGTGAGTGAATAGAGCATTTATCGTACTGCATTAAAGTCTCTATTCGTTTACTTTTATCATAAAAATCATAATATATACATATTTCACTTTCAATAGCTAATAGTAACGAAATCGACATTAAGTCAATGCGAGTAAGAAATAACTTTATTATTTATATATATTATTATCCTGCGAATAATAATAAAAAATCACTAAATGACAATAAATTAAATGTAGCGATAATTTCTATATGTACTAGTAACACAGCTTTATTGGAGTTGGCAACATGGCCGCTAGTATGTTAAAACCCGACCATAGACAATCTGTCGATTGTCGACACATACACACATATAATAATACAGTAAAAAGTTCCTTTATCATAATTTCTGATAGTGAACGAATCGTTGCTTTCTGATTGAGCACGATAAATTAATTACAGTGAAATTTTTTGTTGTATAATAATTAAAATCAAATATATGTATATATATAATAATAATCGGCAAAGTAAAAGTTAAAAATGGACGGAGTCAGATTCAAAATCCTATTAATAGGAGACAGTGCCGTCGGCAAGACCAAGTAAGAATTTATTGGTTTTTATCTCTTTACCAGTTTCCTACACTTTTTTAAAACATAATACAGAATTTATGCGTTTTGTTTTCCTTATTTACGGACGTAATTCACAATTACCTTGAAATTGCAAATAGAATTATAATAAGACAATATGTAATTGTGAGTAGGTGTTAAGTATGCATAGAAAGAATAAACACCTGTCTGCTAGAGGAATGGGGGGGGGGGGGAGGGAGTTAGTTGTATCTCTAATAATTGTCAGTAGTATTATATTTATAAAGACAAACGATATTATTTAAGTTGTCTACAAATAACAACAATAATAGTGACAAAGAAACAAATTCACTTTGACATTTTAATAGTATGGATATATATGGACTAGCTGTATCCCCATGGCTTTGCTCAAGTGAAATAATATAATGGAATAGAATGTGTTAAATAACTTCTCTTTATGTCAACCTTTAATTGTTCACTGCTAAATATAGGACTTCCCTCATAAAGGGAAGAAGGGGAGTTTTGGCCTATACTTCCACAAAATTTAATTCAGAGTCATTCAGCTGTTTAAATGTGAAAGAATAACATACATTAATCTATATATATATATATTTGACTGTGCGGTCCCGGCATAGAATATACCAACCCCAAAATCAAAGAGGATGCCTATGTTCAGCAGTGGACAGTTAAAGGCTGATATGGAGATGAATCTATATATTTAAGTTTTATAAATTAAAATAAAAATAAAAATTAATATTATAATTTAAATTAAATTAAATTATAAATTAATTATAAATTAATATAAAATTAAAATAAAATATAATTTAATAAATTATATTGCAAATTTTAGCATTATCCTAGCATTCACAAAAGGCCGATACAATCCATTACAACCTGTCACAGTTGGAGTTGACTACAAAATCAAAGATATTGAAGTGAATGGAGTTAAAGTGAAGCTGTCAATATGGGACACAGCAGGCCAAGAGAAATTCAGCTCATTGATTCCTAGTTTCTACAGGTATAATATGCAATTTTAGTTTATGGTACTTCTTGCCCTATGGCCGGCTCTATAGCCGGAGTTCACCAACATTTCATAAGTGTATGGTGCACTACCATTTTCTGTTCCTTAATATGAGGAGGGACCTTCAGATTTGCCTTTACACTGTAGTATGGGATGAGGGAGACTTTGTACAAAAGTCGATTGCTTGGTTACCTCTGTCCCATTTGTGTTTCTACCATGAAGCGGTTGTGTTTGCATGGCTGTGTTTCGGTTTGAAGGGTGGGGTATGGCGTGAATTTACAGGGTACAGAGGAATAACACCTGAGTCCTCAGGAATGGCAACGCATGGGGGGTATCATGGGCGAAACAGTACACTCTGTTATGTCCATGGTACTGCTTATGTCTATAGGCGACGGTTACCACTTTCCATCAGGTGGGCCGTCAGCTTGTTTGCCATTCTAAGTTACATAAAAAAAAAAACAAAAAAGAATATAAAGTAACAAATAAATAACAAAGGAGAATACCATAATATAACATTATTTATATGCCAGGAAGGGATTGTTAGTAATGAAGAGGTTAGTTCCCATTGCTATCAATATACCCTATCAGGTCGACCTCCACACGATTCCCCCTGGAAACTATTGTGACTAATTTATCGTTGAATTCATCATGATGGGCTAACTGACCTTTATATTCTCACCTATCACCTCTCACTGGTACCCTGCCAGCGTATACTGTTAGCACAGGCAGGGTTTCCATTACATTTTCACCTTATAAAAAAAAAAAAATTATTATACAGTTAGCAATGTTTTAAATAATGATTGGGTCTGAATTGAATTTAAATATTAATATTTAATGATCATCATCATTTCAGCCATTATCCAGTCATTGCTGAACATAGGCCTCCCCCATAGTTTGCCATAAGGAACGGTCCTGAGCCACCTGCATTCACTGACTTCCTGCAGTGCATTTGTGGTCATCACTCCGATTAGTGGGTGGTCATCTTACTGTTGATATTTAATACTTGTATTTGGGGGGAAAGGGATTGTTAGTAATGGAAACTGAGAATCCCATTGCTAGCAATATACCCAACCAGGTCGACCTCCTCGCGGTTCCCCCTGGAAACTATCATGGTTAATTCCTGATGAATTCATCATGATGGGCTAACTGGCCTGTTTTCATTCTCATCTATCACCCTTCACTGGTGCTCCGCCAGTGTATCCCGTTAGCGCAGGCGGGGTTACCATACCATTTTCACCCATCAAAAAAAAACTTGTATTTATTTAATTTTTTTTAAATGTTTATTGTTTTTTTTTTATTTATTTATTATTGTTATTTGTATCTGAATTGACATAAGGTATTTATTATTGTAATTGTTATTATTAAATATCATAATTTAAGAGACATTATGCAGTAATAATATTTTGCACCTGTGATGGTAAACCATTTTCTACAACGTATCTATATTTTTCCTAATATGAAATGTGAATAGGATTCTATTTTCCGCGCTTAGCCTCTCATTTGGGCCGTTGTGCGTATGAGTCGTGGCTAGTACAGCCAACCTAGCTCCGCCCAGAAGCGCAGAAGCTTCCCGGGATCTTCACAGGCCTCACGGAGTGACCTCACCATTCCGAGGATTTCTGAACGTTGATGGGCCACAGCCTCACATTCCAGGATCACGTGAGAAGCCGTTTCTTCGGCGTCGAAACAGCATCGACATAGAGGGCTGTCTGTGGCTCCTATTGTGTATAGATGTTTGTTTAATGGACAATGGACCCGTTATTGTCCCTATCATTATTTTGAGGTTTTTTCTATCTAGATGTAATAAACGTTTTGATGGTCGTTGATTCAACGTAGGTACGGCCAATTTTGATTGTCTGCAATCAGTAATTTTTCTTAATATATATATATATATATATATAATTGGAAAAAAATATTTTCCAGAAATGCACACGGCGCCATATTCGTTTATGACACGACAGAACCACAAACACTAGCCAACTTAGAGAAGTGGCTTCAAGAACTTAAAGATAATACTACAAGAGAGAATGTAGTGTGCTTAGTTGCAGGAAATAAAATTGACAGGGTGAGTCCAGGTTTTCTTGTACCAGTGACTAGCTTTTAATTCGTCTTCTGTCTTCCTTCGTCTGTGTGTCATTTTTGTCTTTTAAATATTGTTTAAAAAAGTATTTGATACAAGTACAAAAACTATAAATTTGGCAGATAAATTATAACTGATGCATTATATTTAGAATACACAATTATTTTATATATCTTCGTTATACCTTGTTGTAAAGGTATATGTTATACAATAAATAATATATTATTATATTTATATATAATATTGATATCTTATATAAGGTCCATTTAGTAGTGTATTATAGATTTATTCCTGTTTCTCGAGTGTCACTGAAAATCAGCGCTGCAGCACCACGCTGCAGCTTACGCTGAGTGGTGACCATTTCAGCTGCTGTTACAGAATTATTATTTTAATGTATAAAATTCTCTTCAATGTTGTTATATTTTGTAGCTAAATAAATGATTTTATTTCTTTTTTTTTTATACAACTTAGAATGGTTAAAATTAAACTCAAACCTCTCATAATCTTATTTTAGGAATGGCATGGCAGGAATAGCAACGCATGGGGGGTATCATGGGCGAAAGAATATACTCTGTTATGTCCATAGTAGGAATGGCATGGCAGGAATAGCAACGCATGGGGGGTATCATGGGCGAAAGAATATACTCTGTTATGTCCATAGTAGGAATGGCATGGCAGGAATAGCAACGCATGGGGGGTATCATGGGCGAAAGAATATACTCTGTTATGTCTGTCTCGTCGTGGACACAATGAAATTTATTTTAGAATAAACTCTGGTTGATAAAAATGCGTTTTATTAGAGATAAATGTTAACAATAATGTTCTGAATGGTGTTACAACTATCCAAGTGAAAACAAGATGGCACCGTGCCAGAAATACAACAGTGGACGGTAGGACAATAATAAAAAAGGAAACGCCTGCTCGACCAGGCCGAGCACACAATTACGAAATTGTCATTAACATAAACTCCCCCGTTGAAGACTCGCTCTTCAACCGTCTCCATCGTTAATAGTCTTCATCAGCAAGAAGAGGGCAGAGGCGAACAAGAGGTCGCCGGTAACATCCTGTCTTTGTATTTACATCTGCGACACGAGAGATTCCATCAGGTCCTGGATATAATTTTGTTACTCGACCAGTACGCCAGCATAACGGAGGAAGAGTATCTTCACGCAGCAAGACCAAATCTCCAATCTTTACTTTGGCTGTATCAAGTTTCCATTTGGTCCGTACTTGTAATTCAGAGATGTATTCTTGTTGCCATCTTCGCCAAAAATGCTGTCTTATTTGCTCAAGACGTGCATGGCGACGCAAGCAACTTTCCTTATAGTCTTCTAGACAAGGGGATGGCAAAGCATTCAGCGGTTTTCCAATCAGAAAGTGCCCTGGGGAAAGGAATAGGAAGTCGTCTGGGGAAGAGGATAAGGGACACAATGGACGACTATTCAATATAGATTCCACTTGTGCAAAAAGAGTCGAAAGTTCCTCGAAGGTTAAATGAGAATTGCCCATTACACGACGTATAAGGTGTTTGGAAGATTTGATTCCTGCTTCCCAAATACCACCAAAATGAGGAGCGTAAGAAGGAGTAAAAATAAATTTAATGCCTTCCTGAACTGCAAACTCAGATAATGTTTCATTATTAGTCTTTAGAAAACCATTAAGTTCTTTAGCGGCTCCAACAAAATTACGACCGTTATCGGAAAATATTTCCGCTGGCTTGCCGCGACGACATATAAACCGACGTAAGGTCATAATAAAAGCATCCTTAGTGAGGTCGCTTACAGCCTCCAAATGAACGCATTTGTACCGGAGACATACAAATAAACATAAATAAGACTTAGATAATTTAGCTCCTCGTCCCTTTCGATTTAATGTAATAAAGGGTCCAGCCATGTCAATACCAACAGATGTAAAAGGAAAATCTGGCGTAATTCTTTGTGAGGGTAGATCACCCATTTTTGGCAATAACGTCTTTCCTAAAACTCGTCGGCAACGTACACATTTACGTACAGTTGCTCGTGCTAATAACCTACCCTTAATGGGCCAAACAGTTTGTCTGACTGTGGCTAGAAGCAGTTGTGGGCCAGCGTGCATGTTGCGAATGTGCTCTGCTCTAAATATCAATTTGCATAAATAATGAGACGAATCTAATAAAACTGGATGTCTTTTATTATATGGATAGGTTGAAGCGTCTATACGCCCACCCACTCGTATTAAGTTATCGTTATCAAGAAACGGTGACAATGATAATATTTTTGATTTCGTATTCAAAAATTTTTCATTTGATAACGCTTTAAGTTCAATGGGAAAACTTTCTTGTTGGGATATAGTGCATAAAAAGTTAAAAGATTTGTTCAACTCTTCAACAGTTAATGGGCCTGATATTTTGATATTGGGGTTTTTTATATTGTATATAAAGCGATTGACATAAGCGACCGATCTTTGCAGTCTATTAAGATTTGAAAACCGTTCCATTTCTATTATTGATTTGTTTACAATGACGGACGTAGCAACCACTTTAAGCTCAGGTAAATTATTAAAATTATCATGTTTTAAAACTGGCCATTCGTCTTCTTTCTTTTGCAGAAATTTGGGCCCTTTCCACCACATGTCTGTATGACACAGCTGATCGGCACTTACACCACGTGAAATTAAATCGGCAGGATTCTCTGCAGTGGGAACATAACGCCAGGAAGACGACTGCGTGTTTTCTTGGATTTCACCTATTCTATTAGCCACAAATGTTTTTAATTTAGATATATCTCCTTTTAACCATCCCAATACGATGCTGGAATCGCACCAATGGATTATGCGGTCAGGAACATACCTTATTGACTCTATTACTGCTTTGGATAGTCGAGCAGCAAGAAGTGCCGCACAAAGCTCCAAGCGAGGTATTGAAGTAGGTTTTAGTGGAGCTACTTTTGATTTTGAACAAAGTAACTTAACTAAAATTTCACCGTTGATATCTATAGTTTTCACGTATACACATGCACCGTAACCTACTTGGGACGCATCACTGAAAGAGTGAATTTCTATGAATTTTGGCGAAACACATGCAACGAATCTAGGAATTTGTAAATTGGACAGAACTGGTAATCCATTGGCAAAATCCTGCCAGGCTTGCTCAATGTTGTCAGGTACGGGTTCGTCCCAACCAACTTTAAGCTGCCATAGCTTTTGAAGCATAAGTTTTGGCTGCATTATACAAGGACTCAGCAGACCCAAAGGATCGAAAATCTTAAAAGCATTAGACATAATAAATCTTTTTGTTATGGTTTCGCTTGGAATTGGTATATTTATAGGAAAATGTAATGTATCGCTATTAGGATTCCACCCTAGACCAAGAGTACTTGAGGATTCACTAATAATCAGGTTACCCTGAGAAGCAATGTTGGAAGAATTTTGAATAATATTGGGTAAATTAGATTTGTATTTACGTAAATTAAAACATCCTTTATTCAATTCTGTAGCCACTGAATTTTGGATGTATTGTAATTCCATCTCGTCATTTGAACCCGTAATTAGATCGTCTACATAAAAGTCCCTTTGAATAATAGTTTTTATTAATTCATCAGTACACTCATCACCAACTTGCCACAAGCATCTCGTGCTTAAATAACTGGCACTTGCTGTACCGTAAGTGACAGTATTTAGTTGCATTGTTTTGATAGGTAAAGACTCGTCTTCTCTCCATAATATTAACTGCAGGTTTCTGTCATCCGGATTGACTTCAACCTGTCGATACATTTTTTCTACATCACCGGTAAGTAGATATTTATATTGTCGGGCACGAATTAAAATGGAGAAGAGAGAATCCTGTACATTTGGGCCAATCATCTGCAAATCGTTAACTGAGAAACCAGAGGACGAAGGTGCGGAACCATCAAAAACAACTCTTATTTTAGTCGATTCACTTTCTATTTTAAAAATCGCATGATGACATAAAAAGTATGATGGATTTGGCAATCTAATAGGAGATTCTGAAAGGTGACCCAAATTTTCATACTCGGTCATGAATTTAATATATTCCATTTTCAAAGAATGATTCCTTCGAAAACGCTTCTCAAGATTAGTGAAACGTTTTTTAGCAAGAGTATAAGAATCACCCAAGCAATTTGGTGAGTCTCGAAGTGGCAAACTTACGGAAAACCTACCTGTTTCAAGACGATGTGCATGTGTACGAAAGTGATTTTCGCAAGCTAATTCTATTGGATTTAAAATAGTTTTTTGAGGAAGCTCTTCTAGTTCCCAGAATTTAGTAAGAAGGGCGTCAACATTTGATTCTTTAGATAAAGGTGCATTGACAATTATATTATTACAATGAATATCATTATTTTTACATGTATTTATGGGACCGCCGATCAGCCAGCCAAATACAGAATTACGAAGTTTTGGTTTGTTTGGACCTAAGGAAGTCTGCTCAGATAGTATAATGTCCCAAAAGAGGTCAGCACCTATCAACATATCGATAGGACCTGGTTGGTCAAATGTTGGGTCCGCTAACATAATCTGTTTGGGTAAATTTAAATTTACACAAAATTGTGGTAAACTTCCTGTAAGTCTATCAAGAACGAAGCAATTTAATTTAAATTTACTTTTATTATTTAGGGATTGTATTTGTACCATAGAACTTTCAGTTATATTATTGGTAGCATTATGGCCAATACCAATAACATTCATGGAAATAGGAGTTGAATTTAGTGATAATTTTTCATGTAGTTTTTTTGTAATAAATGATGATTGACTGCCTGAATCCAATAAGGCACGCACTTTGGTTGCCTCCTTGGTTACTGGATTCAAAACTTCAATTAGAGCAGTCGATAAAAGAACTTGTCGATTAACTTCTTTAGAGAAATTAACCATTGAATTTTCTTCACGTATTTGCGCATTATTGACTTTTGTATTGTCAATTGAATGCAATAAAGTATTGTGAGGTTTTTTGCATTGCTTACAGGGACCCATGCGACATTCATTAACAGGGTGACCTTGCCGTAAACAATTAGGACATAATTTATATTTAGAAACTTCAATTAACTTATCTTTAATGGATTTAGACTTAAAAATTGGACAGTCATAAATTTTGTGATTCTGATTACAAATAATACATAGCCATACTTTATTTTGACTAGTAGTAGCAAATGACTTTGTATTGATTGCGTGTTTATTATTATTATGCTTATAAGTTGATGAATTACCTGATAATAAATTATTAGTGTCAGATCTATTGCGACGCATAGATTCGAGAACAAATGCTCGATCAATTAAAAATTTCTTGAATTGTTCTAAATTTGGTAATTCATCTATAATATTACGTTGCTCTTCCCACTTCAGAAGTGTACGATTATCAAGCTTAGATGTAATAATAAAAATAATAATGGTATCCCAATGGTTTGTTGGTTGACCTAAGCTAGAGAGAGCACGTAGATTTTTGGTTATGTGGTCAACTAAATAGCGCAAAGAATCTTCAGTTTCGCGAGTGGCTTGTTAAATAAAGATTTTAAATGGTGATTTATGAGTAGACGCTTGTTGTTATAACGATCATAAAGTAATTGCCATGCACTGTTATAGTTAGACGCTGACACTTCAATATTAGAAATAACACGAGCAGCATCACCTTCTAGATATGAAATTAAGTAGTGAAATTTTTGTATTGGTGGGATGTGCTCATTATTATGAATTAAGCTAGTATATGTGTCTCTGAACTCAAGCCAACGAAAAACCGATCCGTTGTACCTCTCAATATTGATTTGAGGTAATTTAACACGACACTCATTATGATCGAGACTGCATTGAGCTTCTTGAAAAAGAGATTCGCGTCGTGTCTTATCATGTTCTACACTTTTTATTTGATTTTGCTCGTCGACAACATTTTTTGCTGTAGCTAAACATGATATGAACTCATGCTCAATGCGTTCACGCTCATCAATTTCAGATTCTAAATGTTCATTATTTACCAATTCTATTTGAGTTTGCAATTCATCATATCTAGCTGAGAGGCTTTCAAATTTAGTGATTTTTAATGATAACTCGGTTATTTCAATATTCGTCAGTTTAGGCTGTCTTGTAATCTTATCTAAATAATTCTTAAATTTAGTAATTTGTCCTTTAATAGAACTGCGTTTAATACTTAGATCTTTATAATCAGTATTTTTGTACACACTTGTAGATGAAGCTCGTGGATCAGTCATTTTGTTTATTAAAAATTAGTTAAATAAATTTAGTTAATATTCTACGCAATTATATACCTGAGACAAAGGGTTAAATTAAGTTTTTACAATGTATATGTTTGTACAAAAATATATTTATATAAATTACATGTAGGTAGACTCCATGCAATTTACATAAAAACAGAAAATGCTATTGATTATTATTTTAGTTAATTTTCTATTATTAATATATGTGTAATATAATAAACCCAAAGCAGTGTGTAAAAAAATAATAATAAAATAACAAACTACGTAATATATTAACCTTATTACTATCCTAATGCTTCTGATAACTCCGTAAAGGACTTATCGTGAAGATAGGAAACTTACAAATGAATTACAAGAAGCCTTCACTGATTGCAAATTGAATTTGTTAAATGTTAGAAAAAAGTTATAAATATAATAAATGGGTAAGCTCACGCTCCTCGTCAGGCGATATCCAGGTGCAGGCAGATGGCTGTGATGATAACAGCAATAGCAATATAATCAGCTGTCGAACAGCAATAGATACAGGCAGCAACCTGAAAATAGTCGGCAACGGGTCTTAATTGGAGTAAAGTGATGACGTTCGTTTCGTTATCATAACTATAATGTTTTTAATGTGTATAATACAAGTATATACACTCGTTATTTTAAATAAATAAAAGTAAAATAAATGAAAAACTAATCTGTTTAAGGGTGGGTAGGAGTTGACATTAATATAATGCGTATGTACATTAACTTGAAAAAACCTTCCCTTTTTCTCATCAATATAACGATTGATTGAATTATGATAATTTATAATAGTTCAAAATAAATGAAAAACAATATACATACAATACGACTCAGATTCTAGTAAGAGGGAGTATATTTTTATTCTAATATTTTTATCGTAGGTAGATTTTTGCACAAGCAGAACAATACTGAAATTTAATATATATTATGTACTTTAGGTTTTATAAATATAAGAAATTATTAGTTAGGAATATTTAGGACACTTATCTGAATAAATATGTTGCGAGGTGATGCTTTTGATGCGTCACTGCTCAGCGATATATAGTAGTCTCTTACTATGAGTTTTTTGTACTTTTGCTTCTTGAATATCACGAGGTCTGCTACTGATTAACAATAGGGATAGCACGTACACGACAACTATATTGTTCTTGTTGATGACCAGGTGGATATAATCGTCGACTTGCTTCTTCCAATGATGAATTTCGGTAGATATATAATTCCAGACCGTATATTTTGATGCGGTCCTGTCACGGTCGCCAATTTATGTCTCGTCGTGGACACAATGAAATTTATTTTAGAATAAACTCTGGTTGATAAAAATGCGTTTTATTAGAGATAAATGTTAACAATAATGTTCTGAATGGTGTTACAACTATCCAAGTGAAAACAAGATGGCACCGTGCCAGAAATACAACAGTGGACGGTAGGACAATAATAAAAAAGGAAACGCCTGCTCGACCAGGCCGAGCACACAATTACGAAATTGTCATTAACAATGTCCATAGTAAGAATGGCATGGCAGGAATAGCAACGCATGGGGGGTATCATGGGCGAAAGAGTATACTCTGTTATGTCCATAGTGCTGCTCATATCTATAGGCGACGGTTACCACTTTCCATCAGGTGGACCCTCAGCTTGTTTGCCATT
This sequence comes from Galleria mellonella, assembly GCF_026898425.1. NCBI lineage: Eukaryota > Metazoa > Arthropoda > Insecta > Lepidoptera > Pyralidae > Galleria > Galleria mellonella. Next base: position 4,568,280 of record NW_026442100.1, on the reverse strand, counting down.
CTAAGTTGCATAAAAAAAATGTCCTTCATGGTCGTAGCTAGGGGGAGGGGGGGGGGGTTGGCATTGAGGAGCCATGCCCTACCTTAAAATAAAAGACCTTATAAAATTTAGATAGATTTGCATTTTTGAAGTCATTTAATTATGGCTTCTACAGTGGCTCTATAGTGACCATTGACCAGTGACATACAAACAGATGAGCTGTATGCTTGTTTGTCACCTTCGTAGTATAAAAAAAATATTGTATTTATATCTTAGTCTAATACTAATTATGACTGAAGTTTTCTTTTGTAGAAGAAAATTACATATGTCAAATAAATGAAAAAAAAAAAAATAAGTCCGTCCGTCCTTCCGTCTTCATCCTTTTTCTTAGAAACGCGTGGAGTTGTCACGTTGAAAACGCATACGCAGTCAAAAAAAAATATTTTGACATTCGCAAAGGTAATCAAAACCAAATATAGGATACTTTCCTTTGACATAGAATCATGAAATATCGCAAGAAGCAATGTCATGTAGCACAAGTGAAGGAAAAAATCCGAATACAGTAAATATAGTTATTTTACAAAAAAAAAAATTACTTGATGATTTTGTACGAAACCATCGTTGCGCGAGTCCGACTCGCACTTGACGGGCTTTTTTTTTTAGTAAAATCAATTAAGTTTCAACTACATTTTGCAGCCGAGAGCGGTACGCAGTGCGCAGGGGCAGGCATTCGCGCAAAAACACAAAATGTTATATTTCGAATGTAGCGCTAAGAATAATGATGGGATCAACTTAATCTTTGAAGAACTTGTACAGAAGGTATTGTATTATATTTATTTATATATAGTTTATTTACAATATTTAAAATAAGATATTTTTTGTGGAAGACAGAAGAAAAAAATTCTTGAAACATTTGTGACCAACAATATATACATATAGATATATGTCTATATAATCTAAGATATATATATATATATATATATATATATATATATATATATTGTTTTAATCTGTCAGATTGAAATTTAAAATATAATTAATATTAATAATCATACTTTTTCGTTTTTCATTATATATAAAGGTATAGGTACTTCGCTTGCTTAAATGTATCTATAATTTTTCAATATTGTCGATAAAACACCAGTATTATCTCTTTACTAACATCTTGAATACTCTGTGTCCTAGATCATCGAGACGTCAGCCTCATTGGAGACCAGCAAAAGTTCCAATTCTTGTAAAGCAATTGTCGTGCAACAAAAAAAATACCGACAATATCAAGAGGACAATGATTCTTGTCCCTGTTAATTATAAGATGATTTGTTTGTACCCTATGCATTCATAGACATAGTGGACAGTTATGCCAACCGTCTACTTTAAAAAGAATATTATAAAAGTATTGTAAGCAGAGTCGTGGATTGTGAATTGAAAGACCCCGATTGTCAAAACAAGTTTAATACGAGCAACAGAGTAATACACAGTTGTTAGAAATGGCGGGAGCGCGCTCTAGGTCTAGGTACATATGAAACATGCGAACGTATTGGCGGCCGGCGTAAGACTACTGTAGAGGGCGCCAGTACCTATTACTTATAACGGGCGGGTGGATGCCCGCGAGATGCCCGGATTGGTCGTTCTATTATGTTGGTAGTAGTGACGTTGGGTTGTACCATAAAAGCAAATTATATCATACAATAGTGTCAAAGTTTTATAAAAAAGAAATGTCTTAATATTATTTATATTAATAATAATATCTGTTATTAATAATATATGGAAACTAAACTAATTGTGGTTAACTTTTAACTGACCTAAGTCCTCAGGAATGGCAACACATGGGGGGGTATCATGGGCGAAACAGTATACTATATTATGTCCATGGTACTGCTCATGTCTATAGGCGATGGTTACCACTTACCATCAGATGAGCCGTCAGCTTGTTTGCCATTCTAAGTTGTATAAAAAAACTAATTACTGGGTACAGGGGCATATCACTTTAATCCTTAAGAATGGCAACACATGAAGGGTATCATGGACGACAGTTGTAGTACTATGTTGTGTTCATGATACTGTTCATGTCTGTAGCGACGGTTACCGTTTTCTATCAGGTGAGCTGTCAAATTGTTTGCCATTGTAAATTGCATAAAAAAACAATAAATATAATTTACAAATATTGTTTTTCTATGTCTTCTATCTGTGTGTATCTAACGGGATAGCATGGATGGCGAAGCACCAGTGAAGTGTGATAGATGAGAATAAAAACAGGCTAGCTAGCCCTGCTAGCCAGGTTAGTTAGATGGAGACAGAACCCCATTGCTAGCAATATACCCAACCAGGTCGACCTCCTCGCTGCTCCCCTTGGAAACTATCATGGTTAATTCCTGATGAATTCATCATGATGGGCTAACTGGCCTGTTTTCATTCTCATCTATCACCCTTCACTGGTGCCCCGCCAGCGTATCCCGTTAGCGCAGGCGGGGTTGCCATACCATTTTCACCCATCAAAAAAAAAATATGATGATGATACTATTGGGGGAAGGGAAGTGGTGGCCCGTTCTATGCCATGGATGGTATTTTTTTTTATGCCACATAATTATTGACGACTGACGTCAGAAGTGCCGTACCTATCTACTAATTCGTGCATCAAGGTACACCGCGATCCATTTGTACCTACCAATTGGACTACTGGCTTACGTAAGTAATTATTTTGGGAGGCTGCCAAATAATAATGGAGCTGATGAGAAGAGGTGCTCCCGGATTTGGCAGTATGTTTGAGTATCAACGCTTATGTCACAAGTCCGTCGGCATCTCCGCTTCTATCGAAATAGTGTTGTACCTGATTGACGAATTCAGATTACATTAATTTTTTTTTTATTTTAACTACCGGTAATGTAATGTAATGTAAATAGGACTCTATTTTCCGCGGTTAGCTTCTCATTTGGTTATGCGTATGAGTCGTGGCCAGTACAGCCAACCTAGCTCCGCCCAGAAGTACAGAAGCTTCCTGGGATGTTCACAAGCCTCATAGAGCGACCTCACCGTTCCGAGGATATCTCTTTTTAACTACCGGTTTAACTTACGTTTAATTAGATCGAAAAAGGTCCGGAAAAGTTTCGAAATCAATTCGTGAGCCTTAGTCATGAGTGACTGACGCGAGCACGACTTCATTAATTTATTAATTCTTTCGTTAGATTAGAAATAATAATTTTTCAATCGACTTCCAAAAGGTCTCATTTCGTTTGTATTTTTTTAAATGTTTGTTACCTCATTGCTTAACACACGGAGATTTTGTACAATGGTCGATTGCTTGGGTAGCTCTGTTCCATTCGTGTTTTAACCGTGAAGCAGTTGTGTTTGCATGGTTGCGTTTCGGTTTGAAGGATAGGTTATGGCAGTGAATTTACAAAGTACAGAAGAATAACACCTGAGTTCTCAGGAATGGCAACGCTGTTATGTCCATGGTACTGCTCATGTCTATAGGCGACGGTTACCACTTTCCATCAGGTGAGCCGTCAGCTCGATTGCTATTTTAACTTGCATTAAAAAATCATAATTCCGTCAATTCTAAACCGATTTGGAATTATTTATCTAAAAAGGATGAAATTTCATAGAATTTTTGTCACAGTTTTTTAATCAAAGTAACTGTTTTTGTTTAAGTTGGTTTGTTTTGTGGAACATTATCTTAAATTGTTATATAAAAATACTTGTTTACATGTACAGTCCTTACTTTTAGGAGGAAGGGGATTGTTAGTAATGGAGACTGAGAATACCATTGCTAGCAGTATATCCAATCAGGTCGACCTCTTCGCGGTTCTCCCTGAAAATTATCATGGTTAATTCCTGATGAATTTATCATGATGGGCTAACTGGCCTGTTTTCATTCTCATCTATCACCCTTCACTGGTGCTCCGCCAGCGTATCCCGTTAGCGCAGGCGGGGTTACCATACCATTTTCACCCATAAAAAAAAAAAGTCCTTACTTTTTCATGAGTATACCGTTAAGTTCATAATGTTCTCGTCTGAAAATATCTCGTAAGAAACTCAGCGGTAAATCTTTTACAATTCAATTACAAAATTAGGGTAGTTTTATATTTAGAATATTATATTTTTATTTGAGTACAGCCGTATGGTCCCGGCATAGAATAGGCCATTCCCGGTGGGCGTCGTAAGAGGCTACTAAGGGAGGGCGAGGGATGGGCAGCAGCGTCCCTTTTAAAACATCTCCAAAGCCTAACTGCGGTTGCCAATCCGTCTGTCATGCATGGCAACTACTGGCAACACCCCACAAGAGAGAGGCTTGTGTTCAGCAGTAGACAGTTAAAGGCTGATATGATGATGATGATGTACTCATCATCATTATCGTTTTGTATTCGCGTTTGTTTTATTTACATATATATTATTTGAAGTAAAATTTTATAATAAGCCATAAGTAGTAAACATGAGCAGACCTGTCCTCACAAACAGCCGTTCACGAGTATGACGGGTGACAGGTGAGTCAACCATCGTGTTTAGGTGATTGTTAGCATTTGTGGTGTTTAAGATTTATTTATTAATTTAGGCAAATCAATAATACAAATATATTCACCACATACATTAAAAAACAAAATACAGTATTTGCATCAATTATAGATATGCCCAATATTGAAATAATACATAGACAAAAAGAGGTTTATAGATATGAAAAATTACATATAAAAATTTAGGACCGACTCAAATCAATATATCTGTATAAAGCGATAATAAAATTAGAAAATCTTTAGATTCACTTTTATTTACTGGTTTCTTTTATCAATATTAATATATATTTTTTTAATGAATATTGGATGATAATGGTTTGATAACCCTGCCTGCGCTATCGGTATACACCGGCGGGGCACCAGTGAGGAATGATAATTGAAAATGAAAGAGCAGGTCAGTTAGCCTATCGTGATAAATACACCTGGAATTCAGCACGATGGGATCAGGGGGGATCACGTGAAGGTCGACCTTATGGGATATATTGCTAGCAATGGGACGTGTTGTATTATTATATTAATATTAGGACTTGACTGAATTCACTACAGCTATTAAATAGTAATAGTGACAATTTATTTTACGAGCTTATGCTTTTTATTAGCATCTGTGATCCATCTTCTGATTGGAGAGATTTACTTCTAGTCCGGGCAACTAATTCATGTATTCTCTTCTAGTCAGCTCTATTCCAGGCTATAACTTTGACCTTCGTATACGACTTGACCTTTCGATTTCTCTTTTTGATTCTTTTTATATCACTGAGGTGGCAAACAAGCACACGGCCCACCATATAGGTGGTTACCGTAGCCTATGAAAGCCTTCAATACCAGGGGTATTACGCGCGCGTTGCCAACTCTGAAGAAACCTCTTTATCTCCCATTTGAAGAACCCCATGCTGTAGTCTCTTGGAAAAACCTCGGCAGGCATTCCATAACCTGAGTGTTCGTGGGAGAAAACATCTCTGAAACCACGTTGTACGGCTCCTTTGATTGTTGTGATCATTTTGTGTTGCTACGGCACATGCACGAAAAGAAAAAAATAAAAAAGCTTTTATTAGTTACCTCCTTGGTAGCCATGTTTCGAAGTAAATGGTCATTCCATTTTTAAATTACAGAACAGATATGAGTTTACATAGTAATTTATCTGGCCGCAAAACACGACAGGTATGGATTTTCATACAACTTTTGCCGGCCGCTGCCCACGTGTATCTGGCCAGTACGGCAATTTTGATTTATCTCGAAGAAGATTGTCAAAATAATGCTCATATTTCCAAGCATGTTTGAGAAAAAAGAATTAATTAAACCAAAACCGGTTTAGATTTGCAAAATTATCGCGTACCATTGCAAAGACCTTTAAAAATGGGTCATTACTGCGAAGTTATGACATAAATTTCTTTATTCTCATTAGACAGCGTAAAGCACTATGGAATGTTTAATAATCAATGAATGTGATAAATCTCCGAAAGCCTCATAGCATCCGGTTAAGCCCGCAATTTGTGGCCGTCGGAGACTTTATTGTTATTTTAAATGTCAATATATTTTAGACAAGCTTTCTTACCTTGCGCCTTATCCCAGCCCGTGGGCTATAAAACCGCCTAACATAAACCATGAAGGGCCGGCCCAGTTTTAGTAGTGGGCACCAACAATAACTATGGCTTTATTCTCTCACCAATGACGTCACAAATCCTCAGGGCTCAGACATAACCATAAAGTGCAGCTCCGTTGGCTATGAATTGTTTCTTAGTCGATTTGGTGGGAGTACCGTTGGCTAGACTTAGGGAACTTTTATACTATACGGCCTGTTATTATTTTTATTGCGTGATTTCAGTATATATTACTCTAAAATTTTTTTTAGTGGATGAGAATGGAATAATACCCGCCTGCGTTATTCGTATACGCTGACGGGGTATCAGTAAGAGATGAGATGATAGGTGAGGATGAAAGAAGGTCAGTTAGCCCTTTGTAACGAACTCTACAAGAATGAATAACGATGGTTTCCAGGAGGGACCACGTAGAGGTCGACCTGATAAGGTATATTGTTAGAAATATGGCTGTTAGACCGCCATTACTGATAATTCGTTTGTCCCCCTACCACGCACATCACTCATTATCATACTTATACTAGCTTTTGCCTGTGGTTTTGTTCGCGTTACCTATATATGTTTACTGACCAAGATAAAGATAAGCTATATCCTTAGATTATATAGATAGAGCAGCAAGTCTCAAAAACGAGTATACTTTTTGTAAATTAATTGTCAAATTAACTTTACAAAAGTCGTTTGCTTGGGTACCTCTGTCCCAATCGTGTTTCTACCGTGAAGCAGTTGTGTTTGCATAACTGTGTTTCGGTTTGAAGGGTGGGATATGGCGTGAATTTACAGGGTACAGAGGAATAACCTGAGTCCTCAGGAATGGCAACGCATGGGGGCTATCATGGGCGAAACAGTGTACTCTGTTATGTCCATGGTACTGCTCACGTCTATATGCGACGGTTACCACTTTCCATCAGGTGGGCCGTCAGCTTGTTTCCCATTTAAAGTTGTATAAAAAAAATCAGTTAAAATAGGAATTTTCGAAATTGATTCTCAATTGTCGGAGTTCTGAAGTAACAAACATAAAAAGGGGAAAGGGACTATTAGTAATGGAGACTGAGAATCCCATTGCTAGCAATATACCCAACCAGGTCGACCTCCTCGCAGTTCTCCCTGGAAACTATCATTGTTAATTCCTGATGAATTCATCATGATGGGCTAACTGGCTTGTTTTCATTCTCATCTATCACCTTTCACTGGTGCTCCGCCAGCGTATCCCGTTAGCGCAGGCGGGGTTACCATACCATTTTTATCCATAAAAAAAAACAATAACAATACAATGGAATCGAGAACCTGCTTTTCTTAAATCGGTTGATAACAGCCGGCTGGCCAAGTTGTCAAGAACAGTACTGTAGATATTATTTATTTATCTATTACATTACATTACATTACATTACATTACATTACATTACATTACATTACATTACATTACATTACATTACATTACATTACATCATTATGCGAGTGTGTATGGCTCTTTGTTTTGTAGTTTCCATGTTTCCAACCAATACTTGTGAGAAGCGAGCCGCGACTAACTAGGTACCTCAGACGCCTGCTACAACGTCCACTCGTGTTCTGTTATATTTATTTATTTAACCCTTCTTTGTATAATGGTGGAAATTTCCATCAAAACATTGAATGCCCAAAAATTATATAAAAGACCAAGTTCACTTTAAGTTGATCGTCTCTGGATACCTTTTTAATGTCCATTGCAGAAAAAAAAACATAGCTGTCACATTTATTTTTTTTAACCATTTTTCATTTAATTTTGAACATGAATTATTTCACCTTGATTAATTTCATGAAAAAAAAAATCATGCAAAGAAGTTTTAAACTCTAATGTACAATAAAATTCTATGAACATTTGGCGGATTTAACACCGGACGGTGTTCTCTACCAGTCAACCATTGGGCAAACCGAGAAATACGTAGGCGGTGCATTTTTGAATAGCGAAAAAATAAGCAATACTTGATAAATTCATATAATATAAACATACACATAATATATTAAATAAATAAATATATACATACAACATATTTTTTTTATTGGATGAAAATGTTATGGTAACCCCGCCTGCGCTAATGGAATACGCTGGCGGAGTACCAGTGAAGGGTGATCGATGAGGATGAAAATAGGCCAGTTAGACCATCATGATGAATTCATCAGGAATTAATCATAATAGTTTCTAGGGGGAACCGCGAGGAGGTCGACACCTGGTTGGATATATTGCTAGCAATGGGATTCTTAGTCTCCATTACTAACAATCCCTTTCCCCCCCCAATATTCAACATATTATAAAATGTATAAAATGACTATCGAAAACTTTCTATCGATAAAAGAAAGAAAATAAAAAGTTAAAAACTAAATGGATATGTTTAACTGAAATAAACATTACCCCATATCCTTTACGAACCCGTATAGTATGTACATAAGTGTAAATAATAGTACATAAGTGTATATAATGAGTAGGGATATATATTTTACATTATTACATGTATCATATCTGTATATTAAGAAATAATAGAATTTCATCGTGCCTTCGATCAAACTGTTTATAATTACTCCTCTCCATTCGAAGGTTGCCTGAAAGAGATCGCTTTTAGCGATAAGGTCGCCCATTGTTTTCTCATTGTGATCATTTCTTGTAATTGTTTATATTTATAATAAGTTTACTATTGTAATCTTTTGGAGGAAATAATAAAGAGTATCTATCTATCTATCTACGTGTATGCGAATTTTTAAAAATTTATTAATCCATTAATAAGGTAATATACAAACTTATTTTTACATTTATAATATTAATAAAAATAAATAAGATTTTTTTATTTCACATGAAAAAGTTTTTTTTATGCAACTTACAATGGCAAACAAGTTGACGGCCCACCTGATGGGAAGTGGTAATCGTCGTCTAAAGACATGAGCAGTACCATGGACATAAAGTACCATATATTATCAGGTCGACCTACACGCGCTTCTCCCTGGAAACCATCGTGGTTAATTCTAGGGAAAATTGACTATTTTGATGGATGAGCTATCTGACCTGCTTTCATGCCCCTATCATCCCTCACTGGTGCCTTGCCAGCGTATACCGATAGCGCAGGCGGGGTTACCATTGCATTATCACCTATTAATAAAAAAGTATCAGTGTACTTGTAGAACATAATTTGTAATAAGTTTATGTTAAGAATGTATAAGTTTATGCTTTTGCCTACTCTCAGTCTATGGTAATAAAAGTAATATATAGATATTGTCTGTGGAATATAAGTGAATAAAGAAACACCATTATAAAATTATTACTTATTTTATTATAAATAAATATCCCCAACAACAGTTTAAACTTTGCTACACCTAGGCAAAACATGTATAACTTAACATACTTAATAGGTATAAATAGCAAATAATAGTTATTGGTCGGAGCAATAATTTATACGTAGTCGATAACAGTTATAAGTGTTTACAAACACCAGCTTAGTTAGGCCTCTCTTATTTAATACACATTCCCTCAATAAGGGAAAGCGAATAAGGGTGAAAGGAAACGGGGGAGATCAGTTTATAATTGCCGGCAGCAAAGTCGTAATTAGCACCTGTGCTCCACAAGTTCGCAACGCACAACTTCGGCGCTTCGGTGTCGTGACACTTCGCTGTGGTGTCGTGAGAAATGTATTCTAACCAGGGGAAAGAGACACAGTACTGTATTGTCTATGTAGTTGGAAACCAGAAGTTGACGTGCTTGTGTGGGGACATGGAATCGTAGTTGTTAAGGCAGTGTTAATTGAATGATTAATGATTATTAGTACAGATCAGTTTTGGTACTATATATGTAAATATGAATTAAAATATTGACGGTTTTATATCGGCCTTTAACTGTTCACTGTTGGACACAAGCCTCTCCGTATTGAGGGGTTTTGCCAGTAGTTGTCACACTTGGCAGGCCGATTAGCAACCGGAGTTAGCCTTTGGTGATATTTTAAGAGGAACGTTTTTGTCCATCCCTCGAACATTAAACTACCTTAGGTGCCTCTTACGAGAAAGGAAAGGGTGGGCTGTTCTATGCTAGGACCACACGGCGAGGTACAAGTTGTATATAATTATAATAAATTTATCTCTATTTAGCCTACCAACATGGCCGCTGTTCAGCGTAAAGTGGAAATTAAATTCCCACAGCGCTAGTATCCTGCGAGTTATTGTATGGTGGCATCGGGTACAAGTACTTATTGCCCATAAGTTTGTTCACCATAAGAAAGAAAGAAATATTTTTTTATACAACTTAGAAAGGCCAACAAGCTGATAGCCCAACTGATGGAAAGTGGTAACCGTTGCCTATAGACATGAGCAGTACCATGGACATAACAGAGTATACTATCTGTTATTCCTGTGTACCCTGTAAATTCACTGTCATATTCCATCCTTCAAATCGAAACACAGCCATGCAAACACAACTGCTTCACGGTTGAAACACGAATGGGACAGAGGTACTCAAGTAAACGACTTTTGTACAAAGTCTCCCTCTGGTAAATGGAATCTAAAGTGAACGTTTCTATGACTAGAGTGATCTATATAGGTAATCCAAAAAATCTGGGGAAAATGATATTGTTAGTAAAGATATCTAACAGTCCCCTTGTCTTTTTTTTATACAACTTAGAATGGCAATTAAGCTGACGGTCCACCTGATGGACAGTGGTAACCGTCGCCTATAGACATGAGCAGTACCATGGACAACAGAGTATACTGTTTCGCCCATGATACCTCCCATGCGTTGCCATTCCTGAGGACTCGGATGTTATTCCTCTGTACCCAGTAAATTCACGCCATATCCCACCCTTCAAACCGAAACACAGCCATGCAAACACAGCTGCTTTACGGTAGAAACACGAATGGGACAAAAGTACCCAAGCAATCGACTTTTGTACAAAGTCGCCCTCTGGTATTCGAGTAAACTTAGATTTAAACATTTTTGAATAGTTTTTTTTACATACATCTTTTCACTACAGCCCATTCGGAACGCAATCTCAGTCAAGAAGAACGGGTAAGAAATTTCGCTGTAGTTTTTTCAAAAAAATTTAACTACATATATAAATAATGAATTTGTGTAAATACAAACGACAAAGCAGCATCAAATCGTATAGTATAAAATTAAAATAAATTACTAAAAATAAATCGGTTGCAAGGACCAGAGCAGATCAGTTCCTACAGGCAGCACCCGTTCACGAGTATGACTGGTGAGCTAGCCATCATTACGCTCAACCTTTAGGGAACTTAATAACCCGGCCCACCACGCCACCACCTGTCTGGACATTTTAGTGAGCATGACTTACTCACATTAAGCTATAATAAACTTGTATATTCGAAATATTAGTAACAGACATTATATGTACGTATTAAGTTGTACTAAGTTGTTGTTGAACAAGTTGCAGTGTACTATCGGAGGCAGGAGTCGAGAGTTTCCGTACCTGACTCGTGTAGGTGCATGAGACGTAGAAGTAAGAGATATGCAGGATCAGAGAGAGCCCTTTGACACTCCGTTCTTTTTGTATGCTCTGAAAAAAAAAGTCTAGCACGAAGGTAGAAGTTACATTTTGCAAAAAATGCCCGCTAATAAGATATATTGATAAATCGAGATTATATATATATATATATATATATATATATATATATATATATATATATAGTATATATATATATATATATATATATATATATATATATATATATATATATATATATATATATAGTTATATATATATATACATACATACATACGAGGGAATATATACATATGTGTATGTATATTTATTTTCTATTTTTGTGTCGGTCGGTCGGATATCGAATAAGAAAATACATACTTATCGTGATACAATTTCAATTACTGGATAATATTGTAACAGATCCTTAGACTATTTCTAAAGTGAAAAAAGTGTTGTCCTCCTCTCTACTTCTTGCTGTGCCCAACAGGGTCCATAATTAAAATGTTATCTACTAATCTATTTTCGAATATGTTGAAAGTTTTCGGATACCAGACTTTTAACATATATATATATATATATATATATATATATATATATATATATATATATATATATATATATATATATATATATATATATATATATATATATATATATATATATATTTTTTTTTTTTTATGGTTTGCGGTGCAATATTTAAGGCATCCCGTCCTCGCTATTGGATACGGGTGACGGAATGCCTATACAAGAGGGTACATGGTGGACGCAATTTAGACATATTCGTTATTGATATTGTAACTAAAATATATAAATATCGCTGTATATTAACCATCGCTTAATAGGAGTAATCCTAAACAGTTTGGTCGGATGCAGTACATACTTATAGACTAGTATTTGTCTAACTGTACGGCATCAGAGATACCTACTCATTAAAACTTGTGTAAGTTTTGACTAATTATAATCTCCCGACACTAACCTATGCTCGCAGTTTGTTACAGCTTGAAGTGAATTTTGCATAGGTTCATACTGAAATTATGTTGTCGCATTTACTAGTTTTTATTTATTTATTTAACAAAAATAATAATAAGAAGTTTTAAAAATAAAGATTAAATATGTTCACGACTATAGCCCTATAGCGAGTATGTGTGGATCATTATAATGACGCTCATCAAAATGACCTTGACATATTTGGACTCGGTTATAATCAATCGTATAAAACAATGTAATATTTAGAATTTTTTTTTTGTATAATTTTGTTTTGTTTTTTATTTAACTTTCTTTATGTTTATGTTTCTTCTTATGTTTAATTTTTTTTTCACTAATAGTTGCAACCTAATGGCTTTGTTGCAGTCGCATTTATTATTGGATCATGCTGTGTGCACATGTTGTGGCAAGTTTACCTGATCAATACATTAATATACTTGCATTTTATAATTTAAGTTTGTATTTGTAAACTTCTGTTATGTGCGCCTAATAAATAAAATAAAATTCCTAACTTTTTTTTATTTGAAAGGATATATGTTTTGATTAGTCCCGTAAAGATTTCATCAAAATCGGTCCAATAGTTTAATTTTTAAATAAAAACATCTAGTTTTTGCATAATCAAAGTCGGTGTTTTAATGTTTAACAAAATTTACTTCTGATTTCTCCCTGTATACTCGACGATTACTTATTACGATTTAAATTCAGTCGGCCATCATTTTATTTTCCGTTTCAAGTTTCAAATTGTATAATAAATATAATATAGATTTGTTATCAATCTTGTTATATATTCTACAGTTTCCAAAGTTAAGGCAGGTGGCGTATTACCCAAAGTTGACAACTTTAATACTTCGGGATGCAAGGTAATTATAAGTTGTCTCACGTACAGCTCGACTCCGGTCGCTAAGGGCGAAATTATCAAAACTTCACACACCGACTTACTTCTATAATTTTGAGTTATATAAGTATATTACATAGAGGTTATGTATTTGTAATTGTTGTACATAATTGTAACGTCTCGGCCGCGTGACCGGGATATGTATTTTTTATGAAACTTAGAATGGCAAACAGGCTGACGGCCCACCTAATGGAAAGTGGTAATCGTCGCCTATAGACATGAACAGTATCATGTACATAACAGAACATACTGTTTTGTCCATGATACACCCCATGTGTTGCCATACCTGAGGCGTCTGGTGTTATTCCTTTGTACCTTGTAAATTTACTGCCATATTCCTCTCTTCAAGCCAGTATCGAGCCTCAAAAAACGGGTCAACATTTTGTGAGCTAATTGTCAAATTAGCTGACTCGTTTTTATCAGTGTTCTATATACTTAAGCATAAAATGTACATTGGCATATCATTCAATAAATAAAACGAGTGTTTACGCATTAAAAGGATGCAGAAATTTTAAGACAAAATAAATATAAAAGTTATAAAGGAATCACTCATAACTATTTATCACGCATACTTGTATGAAAAAGTTGACCCGTTTTTCTTGAAGCATCTCTATGGAGACAATCTATGTATATAACCTAAGACTATACTAGACTTTTCCCATACCATATAGTTCGTGTATACCAAATTTTCTAGTGATTCGTTAAGCTGTCAAGGCGTTATAAGTTAACAAACAAACTCACTTTCACATTTATAATATTAGAAAGGATAAAGTGGAAGAGTTTGTCTGTTTAAACGTGCTAAATCACTGGAACTACTAGTTGGAGTTAGAATGTTTTTAAGTATTTCATAGCTCATTTTTGAGGAAGGTCATAGGCTTTTTAACATCACAATGCGACCACAGGCGAAACCGCCATAAATTAAAATTTCATGCCAAATATTTGGTCAAATGGCGGTCTTCCACTGTGCGTTTTTCAAGGCACTTTCTTCCACGCACAACCACTCTTTAGAATCAACTTCCAGCAGCAGTATTTCCGAACCGATACGACAACATAACCTTCAAGAGTATATTTCTTTTTAAAAGGCCGGCAGCACACCTGCAATGCCGTTGGTGTTGTGGGCGATCATGGGCGGCGGTAGTCACTTACCATCAGGTGAGCCGTTTGCCCGTTTGCCCCTGTGTTGTAAAAAAAACCACAGGATAGAGATAGTAATATATGTAATTTATGTTACAAAATATAAAACAAGATGGCGAAATACAGAAGTACCAAAGTGAAGTATTCATGTCGAGCTGAGTCAGGAATTACGTGCGCAAACTTGTAACTATCTTATATTTTGTGGTAAGTATTAAACTTGACGAGTTTGGATTATTCGCCACCTGTTAAAGTTACGGAAGTGCAAATACATATGTAACTTATAGGTGTGTTCCCCGGTTCTGCTCGTATACTACCTGGTCTTTTTTTTTTTTGAGAGAATTAAAAAAAACCTGTTCTTAGTAATTGCCTACACTCTTAAGGAATTTACATGGCAAAAAGTGTTACTTAATTTTGCTAAAAGTAATATCAAAGTAGATAGTTGATTTTAAAATTTTGCGTATAGACATATTAAAGAAACGCTGGAAGAGTATCAAGGGCGATACAGTATACTCTTTTATGAGCATGATATGAATGGTGAATAATTTTTAATATATATATATACATACATACATACATACATACATATCTGTCACGCCTGTCTTGGCATTAGGGTAGGCAAAACAATGGAACGCCAAATGCTTCGATTCAAACAAATATTATTATATTTGTTTGAAGCCTATTTGGTCGACATACGTCCGTCTAGGGCGGCCCCTACCGACATCTCCATTCATTCATATATATATAATGTCATACTTTCTATAATAACTGTAATTCCTTTTAACTTATTTTTTAAAGTCAGTATTTTTTAAACTATGCGCTTTCAGTTTTGTAAGAAATTAAAGATAAACACCAAACTTCACGAAGAATTAATTTAAAAGTATATATAATAAAACTTTTTGCCAATACATAGATTTCATTATTATTTTTTAAAAAAGATTACAGTAGTACACTTATTATAGATACAAACAATTTCACGAAATGATCACAGTGAGAAAACAATGGGCGGCCTTATCGCTAAAAGCGATCTATTTCAGGCACCCTTAGGATAGAGAGGAGTAATTATAAACAGTTTGATCGGAGGCACGACGAAAATTCTGTAATTTTTAAATACATAAGGAGATACAAAGAGAGAATACAAAAGGAAAAATTCCATACCGTTTTTACGGGCCAGAACACAGATCACACAAACAAATATGTATATATATATATAGTATATATATAAAGCCTTTACTTTAATCTTATTTAGAGATTCAATTCAATATTTCGCAGCAGAAGGTAGTCAATTTGTGGCGATCGTGTTTCCATAGACCTTTGATCCCAGGTACCTTCATATCCGTTCTTTCTTTTGGTGGTCGGAAAGCCGTGAAATTGACTCGGTCGATTGTCTGTCCGCTGTAAAAGACTTGTTTGTCGAATCTCTGATCGGAATTACTTCCTCTAGGTACCTCTAAGCCTCGACTTACTGATATACAGTCTGCGTTGATTGAATATTTATTTATAAAACTCGTAAGAAGCGAATGGACCACTCCGGATGTTACTCAGACGTGTTTCTTGGCTCAAATGTGAAAAGATACATAATTATAACATTTTAAGTTTTAAAACACTTTCTTATTATATAATTTTATTATTATTATTATTATTACTTAGAATGGCAAATAGGTTAACGACCCACCTGATGGAAAGTGGTAACCGTCACCTATACTTGTAGATAGGAACACGACTTTTTTTTTTATACAACTTAGAATGGCAAATAAGCTGACGGCCCACCTGATGGAAAGTAGTAACCGTCGCCTATAGACATGAGCAGTACCATGGACTTAACAGAGTATACTCTTACGCCCATGATACCCCCCATGCGTTGTCATTCCTGAGGACTCAGGTGTTATTCCTCTGTACCCTGTAAATTCACGCCATATCCCACCATTCAAACCGAAACACAGCCATGCAAACACAACTGCTTCACGGTTGAAACACGAATGGGACAGAGGTATCCAAACAATCGACTTTTGTACAAAGTCTCCCTCTGGTAAAACGACTCTGGACATAACAGAATATACTGTGTCGTCTATGATACTTCTCATGTGTGTCTGTTATCAATTGACTTCATAAAAAAGAAGGTTTTCAATACGTTTGTATTTTTTTATTTTTAAAATTGTTAGCTCATAACTCTGTTACTTCTAAATCGATTTCGAACATTATTTTTTATCTGAAATGATACTGTTATAAATTTTATCAAAATGGAATTAGTAATTTTTAAATTAATATAACTAGTTTTGTCAAAATTAAAATCGATTTTTTTGTAAGTCACAAATGTGAATTATATATTTTTCTGTTACAATTTTGCATGGTGATCAAAAATTGATATTCAATCACTCCAATGATTTAGGTAAAAAAAAAATACATAATATAAAAAATCATATTTATACCATGACTATTTTTAAAATATGCCAACTTCAAAAGAAAATATTATATCTATTCTAGATAAATATCTTTCTATTTATTACGATACGGGTATCTGTGGTTGATATTATCTTGTTTAGACGAGCATTTTGTCTGGAGCACACAAGAATTATGTCACCCTCCAGACACTATAATGACCACTCCTGTGGTGGATTTCGTACGAGATAGTTAAAGAGGGACGACCTTTGATAATATATCAAAAGTAATGTTTAATACAAGTACACGCTGTGGTATACTTTACATCACAATGATTTAAAAGAACTTATATCAATCTAAAGAATCACATATAATATGTATTGATTTTCGAAAATTCTGTTCACTCGTACGAAACTGGGTCGGATCGCTAGTTGTATAATAAAATTTCACTGTGTAATAAAAAATATTGATTTAAATTATTAAATTATTACTCTGTAATGGTACTGCTCATGTCTATAGGCGACAGTTACCACTTTCGATTAGGTGGGCCGTCAGTTTGTTTGCCATTCTAAGTTGTATAAAAAAAATTCATCCTCGATCGTAATAGAATAGGAGTTAATAGTAAAAATCCTAATATTTTATAAGTATTAATAATATTGTAGATGCGAAAGTTTCTAAAGACAGATGGATGGATGGATGAACAAACATTGTTACTATATTACGCAGAAATTACTAAATTGATTTAAATAAAATTTGGTACTCGGGTAGGTATATAATATAGCACATAGAATATTTTATGTATTATATTATTCACCCAGACAAACCTGCGGGATACAACTAGTTTATGAATAAATAAATATACGTTTACAATTTATACCATTATTATATTATTCATATATAATATAAAATTCATATTCATATAAAACTGCTTGCTTTTTTTTTTCAAATATTCTCGCAAAAAACTACTAGTTTTAGAAAAAAAAAGGTTTTAAAAAAAAATCTATTTTGCTTTTTAAAAGCAGTCAACTTATAAATTAAAACTCAATCGGTGAAACATATTTGCAAAGTTCAGTAAAAAATATAAAGGAATATATAGTCAAAAGAGACAAGTGGGTTAAATTTAAAAATTTAAAGCCATCAATGAATAACTACTTTTATTGAGCATTTTATGTTTTTAATAATAAAAACAATATTTAAATTCTCACAAAATACTCCTTTTGCAACCAACTAATGTAACTCTTCTTCTTTTAATGTATCTATTCTATTCACTTACAAAGAGAAGTGCAAGAAGTGTGTAAACTTGGATTCCCAAATCAACATTTCCTTAGTTTCACGCGTTCCTTCTAAATATAAATCTACAAAAACCTAACCTGTCTAGTCTGTAACCAATTGGACATTGACTGGGTACAGCTGATATTAACGGTTCAACAGTTTTCAAAACACAATTATCCTCTTTATCCCTCACTGATCCTTCTGGACAATCATTATTACCATCACTCGTTTCTTTGCAGCCAGCACACCTTTTACCGTGATATCTTGGTTCGAAGACTTCTACATCGTTATTTATATCAACATTATCATCTGTTACTGCGTCGGAATCACTTTCATTAAGAATTTCTCCAAAATCTTCAACTTCATTGTTTTTTGCTATACCGTCATTCGTAATCGGTCTGTTGTTAATAATATTCTTAAATAACAACAAACTCTTGCTAATCCATGTAGTGAAATACCATTTCCCAGAAGTGTCCGTTATTCTTTCAGCAGTTTTATCATTCTTATATAGTACTGCATTTATTGAATCCACTAATATGTCAGCGAGTATGTCGTTCCACGATCTTGTGTCGTTTTGTTGATTTGTTTCTACAGTATATAGCAGTTTTCTTAAAAACACACTGTTTTCTTCGATTTTCTTTAATTCCCTTGTTTCTCTAATATATTTGCCACTGATCCCGCTCACAAAGACAAGAAAAGCACAAAATAAATATATAAATTTCATTTTTTTTTTAAAAAATAAGTAAATTATTTGTTGTAAAATAACAATAAAAACAAGACAATGGCACTAACTGCAAGAAATTCAGAAGATAACGTAGTTGAAACACCTTGTTTATATGTACAGTTGAGAGATAAAGTTTTCAGTATTTTTCCTGCTGAGTTAGAATAAAGTGTGGCGTGTATGCAAGATATGAGGTATACATGTGAATGAAGTATATTATGATAGAGACACTTTAGTCTTTGGTTCTCTCGATATAGATCGTAAGGGAGATAGAAACCAACATGAGAAAATTATGAGAATTTATAATTTCCAATTTGTTATTAATTTTTCGTTTTTATTTTAATACTGATATTAGGTATTATTATTATATATTATATATTATTATTGTGCTATTTACATTATATACATAATGTAAATGGCATAGTTTATTTGAATGCTTAAATTTTTAGAGCTATGTGAAATAAACATTTTGCATTTGATAGCTGAGTAGCCTCAGCTATCAAATGCAAGATGATTATATGATTATTATGGTGGTATAACCTAGCCTTAGCAGGTTAGGTTATACCACCACGGCTGAAGCTACGTGTTTCATATAGTGATATATAATAGACATGGGTAATATGGATATTGAAAGCGAAATTTGAAAGATAATATGATTTTAATTTATAAGCGAATTAGACATTATATACCAATAATAATTAGACGTATAAACTTACTAATAATATTGTCTGATAGAATAATATATAATGCCTTTTATATGTCACTGTACGTACTCGTAATATCTCTCTGATAACGATAACAGTCAAAGCTAATATTGGCTCATGACGTGAAGTCGACGTAAAGACGTAAAAATATGAGGCAATTTGATGTAAACTAAGTTAATCGGGGAACATTCAAGTACCTGTAAATGTATCAAGGTCACCATCCATGCCCATGGCGGTTCCATACTGTTTGTACAACTGGTCTAGCTTATCAGGAGTATTTATAATCTTTGATACGTTTGTACTCGTTCTTTTTTTTTCATTTTTATTACTCTGAATTTAATAATTAAATTGTTTCACAAAAAAAAAACACTTCAAATATGATAAAACCAGTTATTTTAATTTAAATTAAAAATTAAACTACTAAATAGATTTAGATAAAATTTATAAGGGATCTATAAGTATGTCCTTATATATATATATATATATATATATATAGAATTTTACAAATCGGTTTACAACTGACGAAGTTATGAGGTAACAAACATTAAAAAAAATAACTGATTTTAGAACTTCCTTCATTTTGAGTCAGGTAAAAAAGAAAAGGAAATCTGTCGTTAGTTTGTATCTTTTTAAGAATGTTGTTCTGTTTTTTATTTTGGTAATTTTGATATAAATTTTTACTGCAAGGATTACCAATCGTTGTACCGTTACCATTTTATACTCTACAGGTCACATATTACGTTGTACGTATTATAGTTTTTTGGTTTTGTCTTTATGAATTTAGAAGTAAATAGAATTAAGAATGCTCTTTACATAATACTTCTTTATAAAAACAGTAAGTTATTTAGCTACCTATAAATATTACCATCTTAAGAAGTTCGTAAAAACGTTGAGTTTTTTTGGTGTATTTTCAGAATTTTAAATTATAAAAAAAAAAGTTAAGTATTATTTAGACTTTAGTTATTGAATATGTTAACATTGATATTTTCAAATGTAATAAATGTTATAATTAACGTTTGATTCGCGAAATAAATTTGAATTTATTCTATTTAGTTTCTTTTGAAGATTTTTCTGCAATGTCCATTTTTGTCACTTTTATAACCATATGGACACTGATTAGGAATAGCTAATGTTGAGGGTTCAGAAACTTTTAATATGCAATTTCCTTCTTTATTACTTTTAAAACCTTTTGGGCAATCATTATCATCTTCACTCACTGTACTATTGCAGTTAATACACTCTACATTATAATTTGGCTCGAGTACTTCTACGATATCATTCGAATATATTTCATCTTTAGTCGATGCTTCAATATCTATTCGATTGTAAGTATTTTCGAAGTCTTCATTCGTTTGAGCTATCTCATTTGTCTTTCTATTGTCTTGATTTGTCAATCTATCATAGATAGTGTTCTTGAAAAATAACAAACTTCGACTAATCAATTTTATGAGATAGTCATTGTCGGGATTCTCTGCTATTTTTCCTGTAATTTCTTTTTTATTGTATAATATAGATTGTATCGAATATATTAATACATTTGCTAATGCTACGTGCCATTCTATTTCTTTTCTATCATCGTTCAAATTGGATAATTCGTTGTGAAGTAATTTCTTTAACGGCACCTTTTCTTCTTTTATTTTCTTCACAGATTTAGTGTCGTCAATAAATGCGCAATTACTTGACCAAATGAAGATGGTAAAAGTTGAACACACATATGAAAATTTCATTTTATCTAAATGTCTGTTTTAATAATAAATTGAAATAATAATAACAACGTGGAACATACCATTATCTATAAGAGAGAATGATAAATAAAATATCACAAATCTTGTGTACAGTTGAAATGTAAAGTATTTGGAGTTTTCTAATTTGTATATAATACATATAATAGAAAAAGAGAAGTTTGTTTGAATGTTCAAATCTTTGGAGCTACTAATAATCGTTTTGCATTTGATAGCGTGCCTTGAGGAAGTTTGTTTTTAATAGATGAAAATGGCATGGCCGATACAACAACTTTTTAGTTCAGTTAATTCTTATTGTATCAGTAAATGATTTGAATTAAGGCAGACAGGCAACAGTTGGTATAGAGTAAAAATAAAAATAAAAGAATATTCCTTCCTAAACAGAATATCAGTGTTTTGCTCTTTTGAGGGCGAAGCAATAAACTGAGTTGTGACCATTTTGTATTGTTATGGCACACGCACAAACGAAAAATATTTTTAGCTTTATGTATTTTTTTAAATCATTTATGTTATCTCGCTTTTTATGTATATCTATATGTATATATATATGTTATAATTTGTGTGCTGTAAGTAATGCAAATAAACTATCTATCTATCTAACCTAAAAGGCCGGAAATACACCTACAATTTTTCTGAAGCTGCGGGTGTCTATGGGCGGTGGTAATCAGTTGCCATCAGGTGAGCCGTATGTTTGTTCGCCAC
Source organism: Galleria mellonella (assembly GCF_026898425.1). Lineage (NCBI taxonomy): Eukaryota > Metazoa > Arthropoda > Insecta > Lepidoptera > Pyralidae > Galleria > Galleria mellonella. The sequence continues at coordinate 4,546,212 of NW_026442100.1, read as the reverse complement.
TATGTTATTAAAAAGTGGATGTAGTGGCTATAAAATACCAAAAACTTATTTAACAGTTGAGTTTTCTGACTTTGACTCGTCTACTAGTTTTTTTTTAAGTATGCAATAAGCGGTTTGGGATTGGGAAATATCGTGGTACTATTCGTGTCTATAGATGGTTACCATTTCTTATAAGTTGGGCCGTCGGTTTGTTATCCATTGTAAGTTGAATAAAAAAAAAAAACAACGAATATAATTTGCCAATATTATTTTTTTGTGTCTTCTGTCTGTGTAATGGCGTAGTACGTATTGAGAATTGTTTTAAAAAGCTCCCAGACTTTGGAATTCCCCCCCAAATGATACACTAATGCATAGACCAGTTATTTCTGATTTTTGAGATTGTGAACCGAGGTGCAGATGCAGTTTAGATAGGACAAAACAGTACAGTCGACACTGTTGTCTGGCTTCGTAAATTTTGAATTTTGAGACATATCAATTTATGTGTAGTAGAATAATACATAGAATGGTTTGTTTTTGGTGACTGTACATAATATCTTTTTAAGACATGTGATAGTTTAAGTCAATATTGATTCTATGACGGAAGAATGATAAATTATTTATGCAGATTCTGTTAAATTATTGTTTTCAACAATTCATATCTGCATTACGGTAATTGGTGCGGTATTTGTATTGTGTGTGTAGTGTTTACATTCTGGGGGGAAGGGATTACTAGTAATGAGGTCTAACACTCTTTATAAGGGGTTGTTTATAAGGGATTGTTAGCAATAGAGTTTGACAGCCCCATTGCTAGCAATATGCCCTATAAGGTCTCTTCACGTGGTTCTCCTTGGAAACCATCGTGAACAATTCTGGTTGAATTAGTCACGATGTGCCCCGTCGGTGTATACCGATAGCGCAGGTAAGGTTACCATTCCATTATCACCCATAAAAAAACAGTCTTTATAGGTATATAGTATGTCATCATCCGTTATCATCATCATCATCATCATCATATTAGTTGTTAACTGTTCACTGCTGAATATAAGTCTCCACCATAAGAAGCAGGGTTTTGGAAGTAGTGTCCACGCTTGGCAGGCGGGCTAGCAATTTTAGGTAGGCTTTGATGATGTTTTAAGATTGATGTGCTTTGACTTTCTTGACCATTAAATTCCCTTAGTCTTACGACACACATGAGAAAGGAAGAAATGGTCCATTCTATGTCAGGATCACACGGTTAGCAATATTCAGGTTAATCTATAAACCTCTAGCCGTTTAATCTGGAAACCATCTTGGTTAGTTCTTATATATAATAATTTTAAATAGGATATATATATATATATATATATATATATATATATATATATATATATATATATATATATATATATATATATATATATATATATCCTATTTAAGAGCTGTGCTCTTATCGGTGGAGCTCTTGCCACTCACTACGATTTTCAGCGAGTCTCTTCACCTCTTGATATGACACGCTACGCTAAATACAAATGAAGCGTCTTAACTTCCCTCCGTTCCATTCTATGCCGGGATGACCTGGCAAATTTTTATCATAATTGAAATTTATATAATATTCTCTCTTCGTAATCTTTTTATTATTTTTCTCTCAGAATTAGAGACGTATCGTATTAGAAACAAGATAATGAGGGCTAACAATATATAATTAAAGAGAACTTTTTATAATTCTGTGACTTATACATCGTGGAGAGGTACGTAATAGAATAAAAAAGAATCAAAAAGTTGAACTGAATTTAAGATCTCTTTAACGACGCTACGTTTAATGGGATCCGATGAAAAATGTTTTTTCATTTGAACATTTTTCCTACGAAGTTTTATGCATAATTATGCAGGAGTTTTGGACGATTCGAACGTCCAGGTTATGTTTTGGATGGTAAATGCATTTTTAGAAATGGGGATTCTAGTCCTTTGTAGGAGATCAACAATGGGAGTAGACCTCCATGTGGTCTCCGTGGAAATCATTGTGATCAATACACAGTGAATTCGCCATGATGAATCAACTGACTTGATTTTCATATTTATGTTACTGCACTGTTATTTTGCAGAAGTCCATATCATTGGTAAGTTGATCAGAAATCTTTTAATTCCACTACCATTAATATGCGTGCAATTGCGAACACTTTCTCATGAAGATAACGTAATGTATATATTTACATATAAATATTTAAAAATGAAACGTTTACAATGGAATATATGTAAATAGTTAAAGATAAAAAAATTCTTGCAAAATCACTGCTAGTTGGTAGGGTACTTAGGAGACTTGCTGCATTTCCACGCTGAATAGTTATGGAAATGCGTTGATCAAAGTATAGGCCAGCCTTCTGGTCGCCAGAGGTTTCCACCAGCCGGCGTGAAATCTCTCATTATTATTATCTTATTCTTATTGTTTCGTACTCCACTTGTGTCCTGTCATTTGTATACAGTGACACAGGTACACCATTCCATATTCATCCCAGATATTTGATTGATTTGGTGCACACAACAGAAGTTTATAAATACATACTTGATACATAATATGCAAGTAAATTAATGTATTGTTCAGGTAAACTTGCTATATACTCTTTATTGTACTTGTAAGTTACATATAAAATAATCTATTTATAAATGTTGTGAACAAGGGTGGACTTATCTCTGACAGAGATCTCTTCCAGTCAACCTAGTACAGTAAAAAAGCATTTCGTTAGCGGGCAGCTGAAGTGCTACAATTATTAATACATAAACAAATATACATGCCAATATATGCCCATAACAAGATCCAATAATAAACACGACTGTAACAAAGCCATTCGGTTGCAACAAAGAAAGAAACATAAAGAAAGTTAAATAAAAAATGAAACAAAAGTTAATGAAGAAGATTTACACATTTGATTATTCAAATAATTTGATACAATTCTCTGCGATATAGTTTTTATAACATATGCGATATTATAACGAAAATGTAAGGAGAAATTAAAAATATCGACCAGATACACAAAAAATTTACATTACATAAACGATCAGCGATTTAGACGAAAAAACACGGACGGACCCAAATGAATACGCAGCGTCGCGAATTTCCAAACGCTGTCATAAAATATTATATTGCTGAGGAGCCTTTGATTACCGGAAAATATTAAAAAGGTACGTGAAAAGAGAAGCAAAAAAAAATACAGCGGAATCATAAAGAGGCATGAAATTAAAATTCGAAATGCGTCTAATCCTATCATTCTATGTGATTTTCTCGTTGAGTAGGATCGGGTGCCGGGGACAGGCGGGATTGGGCACAAGGCGAGCCCGAGTCGAAAATTTTAAAAAGATCGACGCTAATAATCCAATATCGAATGAATTGCCTGTAAATTCGTGCCGAACGTGGCTTGCATTAGAATCGGCCGCTCCAAAGAACACTGAACAAGGAAAAGCTTTCGCACGACTATACAGTGTAATAATTGTTTAGAGATAGCGCAAAATCTTACTACAACTTTCTAACTACGCGATAGAGTTAGAGAGATATTAAGGAATAATTGTTACAACGGGTCTTAGCAAGATTGTTCATATTACGACTTTTTATATCAATTATTCCTAGAAGCTAAAACAATGATTTTTAGAATTTTTGTCTATTTGTCTGTTCTATATTTGTTGTGGCATCACGCAGAAACTGATTGAATAATATAAAATAGGTAGCAGAATTAAGTGTCCACATTTGGAATCTCTGTTTTTTAAATGTGTAAATTACTCTATCAATTCGTGTCTTAGCATTCGGGGCGTCCGGCGAACAACGCCAATCTCAATTGAGAAGCGGCGCGGCGCGGGCGCATGTCATAGGTATAGTAAAAAATGATATATCCTATTTTTTGCTTAGCTTTTAGTGTCTAGAATTTCTAAGTTACCTATCATGTCATTATATTTATTGATTTTTATTTATGTAACTTTATTGATTAAAACAAAATATAAAATGCGAACTTAGCTTTCTCTACCCCAGTCAACCATTGGCAGGAAGAGTGAATCACGAAGGCGGTACGGCATTATTAGGATATATATATATTACATACATTTCTTTATATATATAATTAGGCGTCGTGTGGGCCCGTTATAGAATAGACCACCCCTTCCTTTCCCGTGGGTGTTGTAAAAGGCGACTAAGGGACGACGAGGGATGGGCAGCAGCATCTTTCTTAAAAGCCTGACTGCGGTTACCAATCCGCCTACCAAGTATGGCAACTACTGGCAAAACCCCCCGTTTGGGGGAGGACTATGTTAAGCAGTGGGGAGTAGACGGCTGAAATGAAGGTCTTATACCTTCGTATGCTGTAATTTCACTGCTCACCCTTTGAATCAAAATACAGCCTTACAAACAGAGCTACTTAATAGTATAAACTCGTCTGGACAGAGCTATGTAGGACACTCGCATATAATCTGTCTCTCTCATATAGGGGGAAGGGATTATTAGTCACGGAGATTAAGGGCCCAATTGCTAGCAATATACCTAACCAGGTTGACCTCCACGTGGTCTCCCCTGGAAACCATCGTGCTGAATTCTAGGCGTATTCATCACGATGGACTAACTGACCTGTTTTTTCATCGCCACTTATTATCTCTCACTGGTGTCCCGCTGGTGTATACCGTTAGCACGAACAAAGTTTACCATTACATTGTTATCCATATCTCTGGTATTTTTTGTAATATTAAAGTCTAAATATTACGATAAAAAGTGAGGCCAAAACACGGTTAAATCTTTAATCATTCCCCACATCCGTGCAGTGGGAGTTCGAGAACAAAACCACGCCGAAAGCATTATAAAGTTTGCCCGGAATATTTTTAGAGAATGCATTAAAAGCTCTCTAGCTGTGTTTGAGTGTTTGCTTAATTTACATGAGAACTGAACACTACTGCTTTGCATGTTATCTTACTGACTACACTTAGTTGGGAGTTATGTTTGGTAAAGACTTTTGCGAATGTGTGTTTCCATTATCAACATAGCTTTACTACAGTTTAAATAATTAATTTTTAGTCGTCTAACGGACACGTTTGGCTTGGACAGAACGATGCGTTCCGAATTATTTTGTAATCATTTGGGACACGCCAATGGTTCGATTACAGGTTGTTTTTTACAATACGGGCTTCCTCCAAAATGATAATGTATCGGGAAAGTTCATTTGAGTAATTCAGGAAGTTCTGGAGAAGGTTGTATGTGGTAAGAAAAAAAGCAATATTTCTGTTCTAACAAAATACCCATAAAAACAATGAGGTGAGAGTAGAGGCCTTTATTAACGGTTTCGAGTTCTCTTTACAAATGATTGGTGATACTGAAGGCCTGTACTAATGGTGGCGAGCTTTCTTTACAAATGATTGGTGATACTGAAGGCTTGTACTAATGGTGGCGAGCTCTCTTTGCAAATGATTGGTGATAGTGAAGGCTTGTACTAATGGTGTTGAGTTCTCATTACAAATGACTGGTAATATTGGTGGCGAGTTCTCTTTACAAATGATTGGTGATACTGAAGGCCTGTACTAATGGTGGCGAGCTCTCTTTGCAAATGATTGGTGATAGTGAAAGTTTCTACTTATGTTGGTAAGTTCTCTTTACAAATGATTAGTGATACTGAAGGCTTGTACTAATGGTGTTGAGTTCTCATTACAAATGACTGGTGATATTGGTGGTGAGTTCTCTTTACAAATGATTGGTGATATTGAAGGCCTGTACTAATGGTGGCGAGTTCTCTTTGCAAATGATTGGTGATACTGAAGGCCTGTACTAATGGTGGCGAGTTCTCTTTACAAATGATTGGTGAGAGTGAAAGTTTCTACTTATGTTGGCGAGTTCTCTTTACAAATGATTGGTGATACTGAAGGCCTGTACTAATGGTGGCGAGCTCTCTTTGCAAATGATTGGTGATAGTGAAAGTTTCTACTTATGATGGCGAGTTCTCTTTACAAATGATTAGTAATACTGAAGGCCTGTACTAATGGTGTTGAGTTCTCATTACAAATGATTGGTGATATTGGTGGCGAGTTCTCTTTACAAATGATTGGTGATACTGAAGGCCTGTACTAATGGTGGCGAGTTCTCTTTACAAATGATTGGTGATACGGAAGGCCTGTACTAATGGTGGTGAGTTCTTTTTACAAATGATTTTTTATATCACAAAAGTGGCATACAAGCATATAGCCGATCTGATGGTAAACGGTCACTGTAGCCTATGAACGTCTGCGACACCGCGATTGGCAGGCGGGTTGGCAATCGCAATCAGGCTTTTAGTGATATTTTAAGAGGAATGTTGCTGTCCATCTCTCGATATTAAGTTCTCTTAGTTGCCTCTTAGAACACTCACGGGAAAGGAATATATTCGTACTAATCAGTAATTAATTTTACGCTTCTGCCAAGATCTTTTAAATAGAGATATATTTTTTAGTACAGCAAGAAGCCACTATTAATTACAATATCAAGAATACATACGTAGTATTTTGTAGCGATTTCCTTTAGGTATTTTTCGTTTGACGGCCTCGCAAAATGGCCGTGTGCCGACATCAAAGGCTTTAGTAATGTAACCGAATATTTGGCATTATGCCTTCTGACCCACGCAAAGGGAATCCCTAATGGGGTTGGCGCTATCATAATGAGAATATTATATTGAGAACTTGAGGATTAGATATATTTTTGCTGCGTAAACGATGATTGTGTATTTATTTGTACCACTCTTTAAATAGATGAACTTTTAAATTGAAATTTATTTTTAATAAACACTGTGACTTATTTATTATTGTGATTTATTTTTAAGAAACAGTGATCCGGCCCGGATTTTCATGTGTAGATAGAATTTACGAAAATGATATAAGCCTATACGAAGGCTGCCTTTTAAGTTGTGTCGTTTGAAATAAGTATAGACAATCTAATAGATTATTACCATTGGATGTTATGCTCAAAACACTGAAGTCGTGAAAATCCCCTTTGAAAGTTGTACAAAATTATCGTACGCAAATTTTCTTTGGATATTTCCATTTTTACAACCGACTTGTTACCTTTGAATAGACGATACAATAAAACTATTCGATAAATCTGAAGATATTCTTTTGTTTTTGAATTCTAAATTCAAAAGATGAAAATATATATATATATATATATATATATATATATATATATATATATATATATATATATATATATATATATATATATATTAAATACGTTTTCTTTTATAGTAAAGTGTAATGCATGTAAATAAATTTATTTGAATAAATAATAAAAATGTTTAAATCACAAATTCAAAATGTTACTTCAAATTGTTATCTTACCAGAAGGAAACTTTGTATAAAAGTCGTTTGCTTGAACATCTCTGTCCCATTCGTGTTTCTACCGTGAAGTAGTGTTTGCATTTTTTTTTTATACAACTTAGAATGGCAAACAAGCTGACGGTCCACCTGATGGAAAGTGGTAACCGTCGCCTATAGACATGAGCAGTACCACGTACATAACAGAGTATACTATTTCACCCATGATACCCCCCATGCGTTGCCATTCCTGAGGACTCAGGTATTATTTCTCTGTACCCAATAAATTCACGCCATATCCCACCCTTCAAACCAAAACACAGCCATGGCGAGTATTACAGAGGAATAACACCTGAGTTCTCAAGAATGGCAACGCATGGGGCTATTATGGGCTGTGAATTTCGACCGACATCACGAAAACTGAATAAGCTCAGTGATCGTGGAAGTGGAAGTGGAAGCAGTTGGCGTGGCCTTTGTCCAGCAGTGGGAAACTACAGGCTATAAATGAAATGAAAATGAAAACATTCGATATACGTACTCACTATTCGGCACTCAAACTTAATTAAATATACCCGAGCCTTAACCGCTCTCCATTAATTCGAGTTTTGTCATTCAATTAGTGAATTATACAATTTACTACATTAATTAAACTACGTGAAATATTTGCAGGACAAATTTGCTGATTTATTTGTACAAAATGTAATTGTGGATTTAATTATTTTAAGCTTAACAAACTATTACTGCTTTGTTAATAAGTTTGCCAACTCTTACGTGAGCCATACCGTAACAATGTGGAATGGCCTTCCCCGTGACGTGTTTCTTTCGTCCTCTTTTATGGATGATAATGGAATGGTAAACCCCGCTTGCGCTATCGGGATACGCTGGTGGGACACTAGCGATGGATGACAGGTAAGGATAAAAAGGCAGGTCAGTTAGCCCATCGTGACGAATTTCATTATAATTAACCATTACGGTTTCCAGGGGGAACCGCGTGGAGGTCGACCTGATAGGGTATATTGCTAGCAATGGGTCAGTTAGACCCTATTACCAACAATCCCTTTCCTGCCATGGACATTGGTACTGTTCATAGTACCATCGATTTCTTTTTGATTTCGTAGGGACGCTGCTACCCATCCCTCGCCGTTTCTTAGTCGGCTTTTGTGACATCCACGGGAAAGGAAGGGGTGGTCTATTCTGTGTTGGGACCACACTGCCAAACACAGCCAGATTTCACTCTTCAAACCGAAACACAACTGCTTCACAGCAGAAATCCGAATGGCACAGAGATATCCGAGCAGACGACCTTTGTACAAAGTCTCCATCTGGTGATTTACTAAAACTCGTGCATTTTCCCGCAGTCAGTAGTAACACCTGCATTCGAAATACAAAACAGCATATTAGCATTCAGCATCGAGCATTCCCTTATCTCCATTTCAGAATATTTACGACTTTGCGAAAAAATTATACGGCCTAAAATAATAACCTGTATTCCTAATACCCGAAACAATAATAGAATTTAAATATTATAACCATAAAACCATGTAAATGTCTTTACTCAAGCGTGGATTCAAATTCACTGACCAGCAAACGGTCCCCGGAGGAGGGTTCTGTGGATAAACACCCCTGAGGAGACATAAAGCAAGTTTCGCGTCGTAAAAACGGTAAAAGTACGACTGCGTGTATCGGCAGGTATTTCGATTATAGGGTTCCGTTTGAGTGAAATAAAACGCTCACTTTCTAATATGTGGAAATGTGTTTTTTTTTAGCGACTTGCAAAAGTTTTTCTAATGGATGATTATAAAGGTATGGTAACTCCGCTTGTGCTATTTATTTACATTGGCGGGGTATCAGTATGGGATGGGGTTTTTTATGGGTGATAATGGAGTGGTAGCCCCGACTGCGCTAACGGTGCACGCTGGTGCACCAGTGAGGGATGATAGATAGATAATAAAAACGCAGGTCAGTTAGCCCATCGTTATAAATATACCTGGAATTCAGCACGTTGGTTTCCAGGGGGCATCACGTGATTAACCTGTCAGGGTATATTGCTGGCAATGGGAGTAGTAGTCCGCATTACTAGCAATCCCTTCCCCCCAGCATGGGATGGGTTATAAGGATGAAAGCAAGTCAGCTAGCCCATAGTGACGAATTTATTTAGGATTAATCACGATGTGGCTGTGTAGTCCCGGCATAGAAATGGCCACCTCTTCCATTCCTGTGGGTGTTGTAAGAAGCGACTAAGGGATGGCGAGGGATGCAGAGTAGCGTATCTCTTAAAACATCTCTAAAGCCTGACTGCGGTTGCCAATCTGCCTGTCAAGAGTGGCAACTACTGGCAAAATCAGACCTACTGACACGTATTGGTATCAAATGAAATGAACTATTATATATAAATTGACATAAAAGTGTATTTGACATATTTTTTTTATAAAAATTGTTAACATTGTTTCATGTAGTATATATTTATATATTTATCTTCAATGTATTTTAAATTTTGCACGCCAAATTGTGGCGAAATTGTATGAATAAGTTGACCAGCTTTTTTTTTCGGGGCATTTGTCTATATAATTTATAACTATACCAATTACATTATAGAATCGATCATTTAAATTAATTAATTAATTTAATTTCAAACTGTTTATAATTACTCCTCTCCATCCAAAGGTTGTCTGGAAGAGATCGTTTTCAGTGCATTTTTGGATGTAAAAATGATTATTTTATGTTTATTTTTAATTATGGTAAATTAAGTTTAATTCTATGTACATTTTATTTGCTCATTTTTTTTTCTCGTTTGTTGTTTATATTGTATTTTTTACATTGCACTGAATAAAATATTTTTCTTTCTTTCTTTCTTTCTTTCTTTCTTTCTTTCTTTTTTTCTTTCTTTCTTAGTGATAAGGTCACCCGTTTCTTTTCTCACTGTGATTATTTCTTGTAATTTGTTTGTATCATATAACAAGTTTACTATTGTAATCTTTTGGAGGAAACAATAAAGAATATCTATCTATCTAATCTCCCAAGGGGGTGGCTTATGTTCAGCAGTGGACCGTTAAATTTGAGATATCATCATCATCCCTTTTACCAGAGGGAGACTTTGTACAAAAGTCGATTGCTTGGGTACCTCTGTCCCATTCGTGTTTCAACCGTGAAGCAGCTATGTTTGCGTGGCTGTGTTTCGGTTTGAAGGGTGGGATATGGTGTGAATTTACTGGGTACAGAGGAATAACACCTGAGTCCTCAGGAATGGCAACGCATGAGGGGTATCATGGGTGAAACAGTATACTCTGTTATGTCCATGGTACTGTTCATGTCTATGGGCTACGGTTACCATTTTCCATCAGGTGCACCGTCAGCTTGTTTGCCATTCTAAGTTGTATAAAAAAAAATCATCATTATATCAGCCTTTAAGTACTACCTATCCCTCGCTCTCCCTTAGTCGGCTCTTACGACATCCACGAGAAAGTAATGGGTGGCCTGTTCAGTGCCGGGACACACGGCTTGTATCCATCACAATGGGACAACTGACCTGCCTCTTCATCCTCATCTATCACCACTTATTGGTGCCCCGCCAGTGTATACCGATAGCTCAGACGGGGTTTCTATTCTTTTCATACCTATTTAAAAAAAAAAAATAAAGTGTATCAGTTCTCATTCCAAACTTTTTAGCCGTTTTATCGTGGTTAAGTAACAAACAAACATGCAAACATTTACAAACTTTCACATTTATGGTGTAATATTAATTGGAAGCGGCGATTAAAGCTATAATTTTGTCTTTGCTGAGCAAAAAACGACCTTATGAAAAGCAAAATTTGTTTTATGAGAAAAAAATAAAATTCAGTTTCTGCTAAAAAGCAAGCGTGTTTACGAAGTGTCTGGTAGGTGTCTACTAATATAATTAGTACTTAAAATTCCTATCAGCGATAGGAATTAGTAGCGAACTTTAAAAAAGGGCAATCACAAAAGATCGCAAAAAGGTCGTAGTGCCACAGGTTTTTTTGCTTGAAAAAAAAAATAGTACGTACCTCGTAAAGGCCTTTTGAACCTCATAAGTCACATTATTATTTAGGGTTTTTCGATTTTTCGGAAACATGCTCGTTATTAATATCCTAAAAATTCGAATTTAGAGAAAGTCTTTTGCTTGGGTACCTCTGTCTCATTCGTGTTTCAACCGTGAAGCAGTTGTGTTTGTATGGCTGTGTTTCGGTTTGAAGGGTGGGATATGGCGTAAATTTACAGGGTACAGAGGAGTAACACCTGAGTCCTCAGGAATGGCAACGCATGGAGGGTATCATGGGCGAAACAGTATACTCTGTTATGTCCATGATACTGCTCATGTCTATAGACGACGGTTACCACTTTCCATCAGGTGGGCCGTCAGCTTGTTTGCCATTCTAAGTAGTATAAAAAAAAATATATCAATTTATTGATAAATGAGAACCAATTTTTTTCAATTAAACTTATTTATTACTTTTTATAGTAAACTAGCGACCCGCCCCGGCTTCACACGGGTGCACATCACATCACATTAGAAGCCTCTAAATTTATCAGTGTTTCTCTACAATATTATGCATGTATTATACATATAAACCTTTCTCTTGAATCACTTTATTACTTGTATTAAAAAAAAAAACCGCTTCAAAATCCGTTGCGTAGTTTTAAAGATTTAAGAATACATAGGGACGGACAGACAGCGACAGCGATTTTGTTTTATATTATGTAGTGATTTCGGATCGACACAGGGTTTTGAACTCGATTGTAACCTTTGGGACTGCGGCGAATTGTTTCTGATTATATTTACAATGGAACTTTAAAAGAAACTTACGAGACACATCCACCTTTGTACCTAATTCAAATAAGAAAATAGCCAGGGGAATGAGATAATCGATTCTCGGTGTACGTTCGATTCTAAGAATAGAAACTCGATTACTCGATTTTTGATTACTTTTTTTTTAATTTCCATTAACTTCTCTCTCGATTTCTTTTTGTTTGATGTAATTCGACGCAGAAACCTTTTATCGGCAACAAATCGTTATGTTTAACCGTTTTAATATTTATGTTTTATATTACGTTAATACATTGTATCCGGGGGGAAAGGGATTGTTAGTAATGGGGACTAATGGTCCCATTGCTAGCAAGCCCTGCCAGGTCGACCTCCACGCGGTTTCCCCCTGGAAACCAATGTGATTAATACTCGTCGCATACGTTACAATGGGCTGACCGACTTGCTTCATCCTCACCTTTTTTTTTTTATATCACTGAGGTGGCAAACAAGCATATATACAACCCACCTGATGGTAAGTAGTTACCGTAGCCTATGAACACCTGGATTACCAGAGGTATTACACGTGCGTTGCCGACCCTGAAGAAACCTCTTTACCCCCCTTTTGAAGAACCCCATGCTGTAGTCTCTTGGGAAAACCTTGCGAAAACCACCTGTCACCCCTCACTGGTGTCCCGCCAGTGTATATATATATATATATATATATATATATATATATATATATATATATATATATATATATATATATATATATATATATATATATATCCTTTTGAGTATTTATTATAAACAGGCTGTATTCCACGGCTTTACTCCTACGAATAGGAACAAAAAAATTCTTGTAAATGTAAATAATGCAGAAGATATTTGGGATAAAGTACCAATTATTATTAATATAATATCAGCCCCTAACGGTCTACTGTAAGACATAGGCCTTTCTCAAAAGAGGAATTTTGCCCTTAGTTGCCACGCTTGTTAGGCAGATTGGCAACCGCAGTTAAGCTTTGGTGACGTTTTAAGAAGGACGCTGCTGTCCATCCTTCGACTTTTAAGTTCCTTAGTCCACCTCTTACGACACCCACAGGAAAGGAAGGTGGCCCATTCTATGCCGGGACCACATGACACAGTATAGATTATATTAGATTTACAACAACATTTTTTTTTTATCTAAAAGTATTATACATACTTACAGATTGATCCCATAAAAAAATATTTTTTTTAGTAGTTTTGGTAGTTTTATTTTTAAATTAACTGTATTTACCACCGTTAAATACGTTTTTTTTGTAAAACACAATCTCAATTATTAAGAATCCTATGTTAACGGATGCTATTTATAACGTAAATAAATTAAAACAAATTTTAGTTTTCTAAACTTGGAAGTATTGTCTGTGTGTGTGTTACAGTCAGTCAGGACAAATATCTATATCTATATGATATCACCAGAGGGAGACTTTGTACAAAAGTCGTTTGCTTGGGTACCTCTGTCCCATTCGTGTTTCTACCGTGAAGCAGTTGTGTTTGCATGGCTGTGTTTCGGTTTGAAGGGTGGGATATGGCAGTGAATTTACAGAGTACAGGGGAATAACATTTGAGTCCTCAGGAATGGTAACGTATAGGGGTATCATGGACGAAATAGTATACTCTATGTCCATGGTGCTTCTCATGTCTATAGGCGATGGTTACTATTTCCCATCAGGTGGGCCGTCAGCTTATTTGCCGTTTTAAGTTGCATAAAAAAATAATTTTATAAGTACAGTTAGAGGTCTTTGGCATTCGATTTTACTCTGCTTACCCTACAAGGGATGATGGATATATAATCTACTACTAGAAGGAGCCACTAGAAACAGCCAGTGTTATAAATAATTAATGGCCAGAGTTATAACAGTTTCAAGTATAATATAACGTATAAACTAGTCGGTAAGTACTTAGTTCACCGTCTCATCACTTACGAGCGGCTAAGCCGTCTCCGTCGTATGATGTTCGGTTCGAACCATGTCTCAATCGTTCGTAAACAAACGCCCCCACAGTATTATGCATTGGCACGAACTATGGAGCGATGTTGAAGTTTGTCTATTGTACTGAACGCAGACAATGCATTGTGTATAGTTTAATAAAAAATACAAATACATTTAAATAAATGCCAATTGAAATAACTACAACATTGATTTTGTCGAGTAATCCTTCAGTAGATGGCGCTACTACAACATGTCAAATATAAATCGCGTCGAATGAAGCTGCTCACATAATTATGATCGAACTTCACTTGGTAAGTTCGTTTGATCTTCAATTCTTATTTTAAAATAAAAGAAAGACTTCGATAGATGATAATTTTCGCAGATACATACGAAGTAATATTTTAAATATTTGAATTTAGAATGCGGAATTGTGTGCCAGTAATTTGGCCGCGCAGAAAACTGTGACTTCAATCGTACGTGTCGAAATAAATTTTAAGTTGTAATGTCACTATTCTTATTTCAAAATGAATAAATCGCATCGATGGGTTTCGTTATCTTTCTGTGATGTATTAGATTTAAAATATTCGAATTTAGAACTTGAAATCATGCGTTAGGATTTTGTTTGATATAGAAAACCGTTGCTTTATTTATAACATAATTAGTTTATACCCGCGACATCGTCCGCGTTCATCATCGGGATATGTACGTTGACCGAATAAAAATATCAGTTATTATGATTGTTTAAGCTATTAAGGCGCTAAGAGGGAAGGAATAAACGAACTTACTTTTATATTTATAATTTTAGTAAGGATCATCATCATATCAGCCCTTAACCGTCCACTACTGAACATAAGCTTCCCTTTGAGGGGGTTTTACCACTATTTGCCACTCTTAGCAGACAGATTAGCAACCGCAGTCAGTCTTTAGAGATGTTTTAAGAGGGATCCCTGCTGCCCATCCCTCGTCGTCCCTTAGTCGACTTTTACGACACCCACGGGAAAGGAAGGGGTGGCCTATTCTGTGACAGGATCACACGGCTAAGTGAGGATAATTTAATATTATTTGTACTAATGCTTTCGTTGCTGACCGTATGATTTGTTTTGACAACAGCTAGAAGATGGATTCCACTTGAGGCGAAGCGCTTGAAACCTAAACACTTTTAGCAAGAAATAATTATTAAATAAAATATAAATTTAAGCCATCTATTAATAATACAGTTGGTTGGTTATATTAATAATAAATATTTATCTTAAATTTCAGTGTAACTACATTGGTGTTAGGGCTTAGTTCTAAAGCCTTTTAAAGTCCTACTTAGAGCAGCGAGTAATTCTACTATAAGTATTTAGGTAATTTTCGAACTTGTACAGTTTTAAGATTACAATATAAATGAGAAATAAACTTTATTTCGTTGAATTAGGATATAATATTCATTTTTTATTTTATTAAAAACTTTCACGAATTAGGATTAAACATATACACACACACTACGCACGGTCTCATGTATGCACGCACATACACACACACGCATACATCCGCGCACACATTATTGCAAAAACACGCGCACGTACAGGTGGACACGTGCACGCTTCCACGCACGCACACACGCATACTAAGTCATAAAAATGAAACTCTGTGTATTTTGTACTTTTTTTTTAATTAAAGACTTAGCTCGAAAGAAGAAGACAAAACATTTGAACAGCTAAATTTTATTAGAATTTTGACTTCTTTATGAATGTTAAAGGGCCTTAGTTTAGACAAACTAAACTGATAATATAAAATGGGAGATTTGTATTATTGTTTGTACTGGATAAATTATCAAATATTTAAGCGATTTAAAAAGATTTTTCACCTATGATTTTTCATATATGATTTTACACCAGCTTTGAGAGGGAGACTAGAGAGAAAACCAGAGAGAGATTTTGTAATCTCGTAAGTCGTTTGCTTGGACATCTCTATCCCATTCGCGTTTCTACCGTGAAGCAGTCAATATGTCAGTGAATTTACAGGGTACATAGGTATAACACCTGAGTCCTCAAAAAAGGTAACGCATGGGGGGGGGGGGCTATCATGGGCGAAACAGTATACTCTGTTATGTCCATAGTACTGCTCATGTCTATAGGCGATAGTTACCACTTGCCATCAGGTGGACCGTCAGCTTGTCTGCCATTCTAAATTGCATTAAAAAAGCTAAATTACTAAACGTGTAACATTTATTGTATTTTATTTTGTTTAAAATATTTTCATGTTTATTTTTGTCTTGTTCGTAGAAAATATTAGAGTAGTTAGTAGTAGATATTAGAGTAGATAGTTAGTAGAGACACACACACACACACACACCACACACATGCATGCATGCACACACACGCATGCATGCATTTAGATATACTTATTACTAGATAATGTTTATGTCTTAATTTTATGGTACTATGATTTGTATTTGCATGGTTATGGAGGAGCGTGACCTTCTGATGCAGGTGATAACACTTACTAGAACTCAGTTAATAGTAGATACCTGTTCTGTTTCACAACAGCGTTTCAGTGTATCGATAAAAAAAAACAAAGTTTTATTCTGGGGACAAGCGTGCTAAAAGAAAAATGGTGTCGCTCCGAATATTCGACAATTTGTATGTCTGTCTACATATATTGATAGTATTTTTTAGTAATGAGATAAAACAAAAGTTATTCCTTAAAAGGGATCGTTATGCCAGTGAAATTGAAAAAAATTCTCAAAGGAACATTGGAGGAAGAACGTTCTAAAAATTGATATTGTATTAAATTGTATTGTCTTATTTTTTTTTTTAAGATAGAATTCTCAGTGTCCATTACATTACTAACAATCCCTTTCCCCCCCTTATGTGCGTACTTATTATAATATCTAATTTGTACCACGTGGCATGCGAATAAATATAAATAAATAAATAATTGTACATACTGGTAATCCCATTTACGATAACGATTTGCTGATACCTGCCGCTTGCTAATAGTAATAACTAATATTATTGTTACCAACTTGGTACTATTTGTGTTCCAACTACCCTCCCAAAATGAATTGTATGATTTTTGTTATAATGCATAATTTACAAATATATGCATTTTGTGTTCATTTTATAATTATAATTAATAAGTTACATCATGTAACGTAAGTATTTATGTTGTGTACAATTATAGATACTTGTATCTCTATTTTAAATGTTTGAAGGAGTGTATATTACTCGCCAAACGATTTATGGCTGATTGTAAATTCTAGGCTTACGTATACTGGAATTTATTATATTTGTAGTCACTTACGATAAATAAAGAACTTTGAAAACAAAAAAAAAAAAAAAAACAATCCCATTTACGCACACATGCACAACAAAGTTGA
Organism: Galleria mellonella; assembly: GCF_026898425.1. Lineage (NCBI taxonomy): Eukaryota > Metazoa > Arthropoda > Insecta > Lepidoptera > Pyralidae > Galleria > Galleria mellonella. The sequence continues at coordinate 4,528,853 of NW_026442100.1, read as the reverse complement.
CCTGTTTTTAGTAAAGCATTTGTATGGAGACACTCTATCTATATAACCTAAGAAAATTGTATTGCACAATGGTACATTTCAGATCTATTGTCATAGCTAATCTTTCGAGTTTAATTTGAACGCTTGGCAACTCCATTGCTGGGACATTAATGGGGCAATTTAATCTTCTAGTAACAGCACGGAAGTAATAGCGAGTGAATACTTTTTGGCGGTCCCGCCAACAACCATGCCAAGTATTGTTATCTCTTGTTACAGAGAATTTTTAATGGATCACAATGGAATGGTAACGCTTGTTGGGATGATAGGTGGGAGCGAATTCGAGTCAGTTGGCCTATTTTGACAAATTCACCAGGGATTTATATATATGTATATGCCATCACCATCATTGCTTTCCATCAGGTGAGATCGTGATCAATCATGGGACCTTTCAATAGTAAAAAATATGTCTCTTTAATAAGGAATCGAAATATAATTTCAAGAACTTTGTAAATTTTTTTTATACGACTTGGAATGGCAAACCAGCTGACGGCCCACCTGATGGAAAGTGGTAACCGTTGCCTATAGACATGAGTAGTACCATGGACATAACAGAGTATACTGTTTCGCCCATGATACCCCCATGCGTTGCCATTACTGAGAACTCAGGTGTTATTCCTCTGTACCCTGTAAATTCACTCCATATCCCACCCTTCAAACCGAAACACAGCCATGCAAACACAACTGCTTCACGGTAGAAACACGAATGGGACAGAGGTACCCAAGCAATCGACTTTTGTACAGTGTCTCCTTCTGGTACATTACTAGCTGTTTGTCTCGGTTTCGCATGGGGAGATAGAAAATTTTAAATTTTTTATTAGTTTTAATAGTAATTAGTTTTAAAGTCCTGCTCATGTCTATAAACGACGGTTACCACTTTCCATCAGGTGGGTCGTTAGCTTATTTGCCATTCTAAGTTGCGTAAAAAAAGCAGTTTTCACATCTCGGACTATCTTAATGTAATTTTCGTAGGCGTCTTTTTTTTAAATAATCTCTACTCTCCCGTTATATGTGTGCTATTAAGTATGGATATGTTAAATCTGTAGATGTAATTCTTTTTTTTTTTTACAAAATTCCTTAAATACTAATAACAATTAAAAGTAATCTCCCAACGCACCACACCGAGGCAGCGTACCCAAGATACTGGCAGCATTACCTCTTTGAATTGCCAAACTTATCTTTTGGGCAAAGTAGCTACCAGCTCTTATATGGATATGTTTATGTATATATATGTATGTATGTTTGTATATATCTATATAATAGTGCGCCACCTGCCCTTTGTCTTTCTTTCTTTTCTCAATGTCCTCTACCCAAAGGTTGTCTGGAAGAGATTGCTTAGCGATATGGCCATCTTTTGTACCACTTTTAAATTAACTGTATTTATTATTTTATAAATGGTGCAATAAATTGTAAAACAAATATATTTTAAGGTCGGTTGAGTAGTTTTTGAGTTTATCCATTACAAACAAACAAACAATCAATATTTTCCTCTTTATAATATTAATATAGATATCACTTTAGAATTGGACGCATCCGCGTAATATTCACAAAAAACAATGTGTAGACTAATTTAAAACCTTCTTCTTTTAAAAGTAATTTAATTTTTTTTTAATAAATAAAGAAAGTAAGAAAGAAAAATAATTTATTTAGTGACATAAACAGCTGCTCACAGTAAAAATAAATTTTAGTCACTGAAAAGGCTTTTAGTTCTTACGGCTCGCCGACGCTGGTCATTCGTAGGAGCCTATACAAAGATATACAACGTCACCTATTTCACGATTATATATATATATATATGTAAAGAAATTATATTTCTTAAGTTTTTATTTGGGCGCGCTCCGCGCGATTGTGGGTTGTCTGCCAGACACGTTAGATGGAGCCACAAGTAGTCAAACGGAGAATTGACGTGATCGAAAACAAGGTGTGGATTTTTAGGTTATGTTATAAAAATAAAATTAAAACTGATAAATAAAACATTATTATAATTAAAGAAGTGCTGTAGAATAAACTTTAAATGTCGTTTCTTTGTTTACAGGTGAGATATAACTGTAATTCATTGTTTTAATATGATTAGTGTTGTGTTATAATAATAAATAAAAACTTTCTTTGTTTACAGAGAAACAATTTCTAGTTTATTTTGAAAACCCTTAATTAATCGTTAATAATCTTATATATATATATATATATATATATATATATATATATATATATATATATATATATATACTTTTGCTATATAACTACGTGGTCATTATATAAATATACATACATACATATCTGTCACGCCTGTCTCCCATTAGGGTAGGCAGAAACAATGGAACGCCAAATGCTTCGATTCAAACAAACCTCTTTCGCTAATTCCACATTCATTAATCTTTTCATACACGCTCGCCGGTTACAGTACTTTTAATTTGGCCCTTCTTCAGCACTTCGCCTATTTGGTCGACATACTCGTACATCCGTCTAGGGCGGCCCCTACCGACATCTCCATTCATTCTTGCTCGATAAATCTCTTTCGTAATTCTTCATTATATAAAATATATCACAATTATTGTTGATGGAAGTTCTAAAGAAACTATAGTTTAATAAGTGTTAATGGATTAACACAAGTTGGGTATATATTTTGTATTATTTTTTATTTATTATATACTAACTTATTTTATATTATAATATTAAATTATATTACTAAGTAATTACGATATCTAAAATAAATTAACTGTGAATACTTGTGCTTCATTTCTCTTTATTACTAAGAGGCTTACAACCTTTATATTGTTAAAGAATATATCATGTACTTGTAAAGTTAGGGTTACGTAGTTAAATTACTATGAAAACCTATTACCCTATAATATATATTACAGATAATTATTTGTTTATTTATTTATTACATCCACTGGGTGAGCCTTACAGTCATCCAATACGCTCACCCCGGAAAGCATGAGTACAATAACATACAAAAAGGAATATGACAAAAAATTTTAAGCAAAAAAATAATATAAAAATACTCAACTGAAACAAAAAAAACGTCTGAACACAAATACTCTGTGGTCACTCGACGAAACTCCAGCAAGTTGGAGGCAAATACATCCAATACTTGTATATTTAAATAACTTTTTTTTTTATTGTTTCGCATAATTGGTACCGGTGATGTGGTTGTGTCAATGTTATTTATAATTTAATTAATAGATATAACGGTCAGCTACACTTCTCGGCAATATTTGCATGTTTATATACTTTCTTTCTTTATATAGCAATCTGCAGTTAACGTTGTTGGTAGTACTATTAATCACATTTAAACGTAATCTTATTATAATTATATATTGTATTACTATTTGTTAACATTAATAAAATAAAAAAAAACTAATAATAATAAAAAATAAATAAGAATAATACAGTTTTTGCTTTTAAACGCGTATGAGAATCAACTCACGACTGTTGGAAGATAAGGCGGTGTGTTGAACTATCACACGAGTAAGGTCGTTAAAATTAACTTAATTTTTTATGGTTAAATGTTATATTAAAAAAATATTATATAATATACAACAATTTTATTAGGGCAACAATTGAAAATTCCATCGTAGCGTCAGAGCAAACCGCTTTGTGTTTACTTTGAACAAAGCTGGTTGGCTTCATTAGTACGACTGAAATATGAATTAATTTCTTCATTGTCGCCTTCCATATATGTGGGCTAGTGATGTGTTATCAACGTATCGATAATTGTCGATAATTGGTAAATAGTAGAATAGTAATTGTAATAAATTTATGAATTACTTTTGATTGGGACTTCAAACGCGTAACTGGCATAAAAGGTAGTCTATATTTGTTTTCAAGTCGTATGGTCCCGGCATAGAATAAACCACTCTTTCCTTTTCCGTGGGTGTTGGAAGCGACTAAGGGAATGCGGGGGATGGGTAGCAACGTTCCTCTTAGAACATGTCCAAAGCCTAAAAAAATAATTGCAGTTGTCAATCCACTGCCAAGCGTGGTAACTACTGGCAAAACTCCCGAAGTGGGAGGCCTATGTTCAGCAGTGGACAGTTAAAAGCTGATATGTTGATGATGGTTCTTCAAAAGGGGGGTAAAGAGGTTTCTTCAGGGTCGGCAACGCACGCGTAATACCTCTGGTATTGCAGGTGTTTATAGGCTACGGTAACCACTTACCATCAGGTGGGCCGTATGCTTGTTTGCCACCTCAGTGGTATAAAAAAAATGATGATCCTTCTTCAATCTATATAGTACGTGTGTATTAAATTTCGTAGTAATTGGATAAGCCGTTAAGGCGCTATTAGGTAATAAATAAATTCTCATGCAGACATTTTACTTTATGTGCGATTTCTACTATTAGCAATAGGAAACCTATGGTAATTTGTATATCTAGTATATTATTTTTATATGTAACATTTCTGTATTTTCCTATGTAACTATATGTTTTTTTTCTGACAATAAATATTTTTTATTCTATTCTCATCATCATCGTCATATCAGCCACTAACTGTCCACTGCAGAACATAAGTCTCCCCTTTGGGTGGTTTTGCCAGTAGTTGCTACGTTTGGCAGCCGGATTGGCAACCGCAGTCAGGCTTTAGAGATGTTTTAAGAGGAACGCTGCTGCCCATTTCTCGCCGTCTTTTAGTTGACTCTTACGACACCCACAGGAAACGGGTGGCCTATTCTATGCTGGGACTACACACCCGTTTATTTTAGGCCACGCACTATTCTATTGTAATTGTTAATAATTTCAATTAAGTTACATTACAATACTTTAAAAATGTTTAATCAATATTATCTGACGTTTATGTTTACGCGAGTTATATTACTCTTCAAAAATACTGGTTTCCGTTACAAGTGGTATTGAAATAAATTATTCCATACTCCACATTTTACCGGCGAATACTTGACAAGGGAATTTAAAAGCATTTATAATTGTATCGATTTATTTATACAAAGCTATTGTACATCCCTAATTTAATTGTAAATTTTCTCGCGAACAGCATTAGTATTTAATTAAAAGTTGTCTCACGCTGTCTCCTCAGTATTTGCGGTTCCAGACGGAGTTTTCATAAAATGTCAAGTGTACGAGTGTGTTTATTCGGCTCCATTTTATTGTGCGAGATGTGTTTATTGCATGGTATTTGGGAAACGATTGACGGGGTTGTTACTTAATTTCAGAGTTAATTAGAGGACTTCTTATGGAAGAAAGGTAATTAGAAGACTTCTTATAGAAGTCTCCTAATTAACTCTGATTTTTAGGGTTTCATACAATATATTCATACTAGTTTATTCAATAATAATCATACAATTGTGTTTGAAATGAGTTACAATATTATATATATAAAAAAAAAAATAATGAAATAAATAACAATTAAATAAACGAATACAGTTAAAAATAAATAAAGAATTTTTTTCTCCAGTTTTAAACGCTCGCTCTCAAAAGGAAAGCAGAAATTCTTATAGCATCACTTTTTTGTCCATCTGACAAGATTCTTTTTCTCAAGAACGCGTGGAGGCATCAAGCTAAAATTATTATCGAATACTCAAGTCTGTAATTCCTAAGTTCTGAAAATATCAGAATTCAAAATATTATCTAAAGCTATGGCCGTCTATGGTGTATAATCTTTTCGGTATGTTAAAGTTCCATCTCAACCACCTGGATGAGTAGCGGCCCTCTACAGTGTGTTTTTTAAGGTATTTTCTTCCACGCACAACCATTCTGTGAAATCAACGTCCAATAGCAGTATTTCTAAACCGATACGACATCATAACCTTCAAGAAAAGAGTTTATTCCTTTTTAAAAGTACGGCAGCATACCGGCAATGTCTTTGCTGTTGCTCCTGGAGGCACCTGGGTAGCGGTAATCACTTATCATCAGGTGAGCTGCATGCTTGTTTGCCTTGTGTTAAAAAAAAATATTTATAAGGGAATCAAAACCTATAGGTTATTTCTCGTTGACCTAGAATTATGAAATTTGGCAAGAAGCAATATCGTACAGCACAAATAAAGGGAAAAGTTCAAAAATCGTAAGTTACAAACAAAACCAATGAATTTTTTATAGAGATAAATATTTGTACCGAAATCTCGATGCGTGAATCCCACTCGTACTTGCCCAGTTTTACTGCGTAAAAATGTGTTTTTTTTTTATGTACTTCGGTTCGATGTTGTATAGGTTGCCTTTTAGAGAATGTGCGCAAGAGTTGCATGACCAGAGAGCCTACAATGAAATATTTTCTGAAAATTCAGGGCCGCGAATCGGAATTTCGCGGCTAGCTTTTGGCCACAACAGAATATAATTGTTTTGCTCTTTTAAGGGCAAAGCAATAAGCTGAGTTGTGGCCATTTTGTGTTACTGTGGCACACGCATAAAGGGAAAAATTGTTACTTCTTTTATTCAATATTTTTTCTTTTTGAGTATTTAATTGACTTAGTGCTAATTGGTGGTTTGTATTCACACACTTAAACTTAAAAATGTAAAGTAATAATAAAATTATTTAAAAGAGCAACACGCAAGTTTCTTGCTCGTTCTTCTTGTGATGAGACAGCTTTCCGAACGAGCGGTAGATTAAAAAAAATGTAATGACTACTCAAAAGTGCTTCAATGTAAGTTTATTTGAATAAATGATTTTCTATTCTATTCTATTCTATTCTATACATTTTGTTTTTTTTTTTGTATATGTGTTATTTTTTCTTTTTTCACTTTACATGTCTATCTATGTATGTTATTATGTGTGGGCTGTAAGTAATGCAAATAAATTGTCTATCTATCTATCTGTATATGTACCAAAATATGATCCAAAAAGTGTCGATTCAACATCGACAAAGTTTCGATTGTATAGAATATTGGACAGTTTTTAACCGATTTCAAAAAAGGTAGGAGGTTTCTCATTTCGACTGTATATATGCTTTTTTTATTACATATACAATATACCTATAAGGTTTGCACCTATTACTTTAAGTTAAATTTAGTTGTTTGTACGTATGTTTAAGATGCCATATGTATTTAGTTGAATATTTTTATTTGTGAACAACTGTAATTGGCTTTTTTCTTTACTGTTGTTTTTGAAAATGTCATTTTTTTTTGTTGATTTTTCTTTTAATGAAAAATAAAAATAAACAAAGTAAGCGACGCTCGTGATAATTGTAATACTTGCACCCCGGTAACAGAATATTGCAAAGCCATCCCGGAATCGAAATTAGTTCATGTTGTCTTTACGGAGGTCAAACGGCTGCCTATCGACATGAACCGTAGGCTATTACGAACTTTTATACTCCTAGGGTTTTGTCCAAAGATGGTTGTTTTTTTATTCATTTATTATAGTACAGACGGTTATTACACTATTTATTAGGTACTTAGTAACAAGAAATTATTTAATGGAGGAGACAGTGCAGATATGTGTACTTGTGTATATGTATATATATATATTCTATTCTTCTTTTTGATTTGGGTCTAAATTCGTCTAAAAATAGAGTACCAAAGTGTTACATGATATTAAATAAAGTGTTACTCCATAAAAACAAATCGTAAGTTCAACATAATATATATATGTATGTATATATTTGTATATATCTATCATGATTGAACTTTTACAAATTTTAATATCATGTAACACTTTGGTACATTGGAGGTTCGTATTTGGCAGACTTATACAGAACTTTTCAATTGTCTACATTAAAAATAAATAAATCTAAAAATTAACTCGTTTGAAAATCGAATCCGGTATCTTGTTTGTATGAAACTGCCTGATTAACATCGCTGTATAGTGGTTGTCAAATACAAGTATATGTATGTATGTAGGTGTAAGTAATGGCCGAAATATCTATGACGTGAAGAATGCATAGATCATATACTCCTAGATGGAGCATCAAGTGTAATGTAAAATACATTTTGTATACAAATTAATACAAACGTATTAATTAAAATGGCTGTTTCTTTCCATGATTCTGAAAACGAATACATATTTTGTTTATTCTTAGGCATCGATCAATGTAATAAATAGAAAGACAAGTAATATTTTGAATTTTGGTATTTTCTTTACTTCGTTCTAAAAAACATAGATGTGAAAATATTGTATTTTTTTATTATTCTACTTAACCCTATAATATATACATACATATATATATATATATATATATATATATATATATATATATATATATATATATATTAATTCACGCACAAAAGAATCAATTGGAAAAAATCAATTATACAAAGCGTTTGTATAAGCGATTTCAACATAGTTAATTTTAACATTTAATGAAAAATGTGGTTAAATTATCACAGAAACACTCTTTAAATATAATTAGTAACAAATAGTAATATTAAATTAATTAATTAATCGATTATTTATTTTTGCTGCTATTAGGCTTTTTTTTATACAACTTAGAATGGCAAGCTGACGGCCCACCTGATGGAAAGTGGTAATCGTCGCCTATAGACATGAGCAGTACCATGGACATAACAGAGTATACTGTTTCGCCCATGATACCCCCCATGCGTTGCCATTCCTGAGGACTCAGGTGTTATTCCTCTTTACCCAGTAAATTCACGCTATATCCCACCCTTCAAACTGAAACACAGCCATGCAAACACAATTGCTTCACGGTTAAACACGAATGGGACAGAGGTAGCCAAGCAATCGACTTTTGTACAAAGTCTCCCTCTGGTAATTTTATAAGGGGCTGTCAAACTCCATTGCTAACAATCCCTTTCCCCCCTACCGTCAGCGATTGGCCGCACTATGTCGACTCAAAACTGCTTTATAGCTTTAAGTCAATTCATTTGTTTATACTTTCATTAAGTTCCATTGAAACAGGTTGTATTACGACACTCCATCTAGAATCCATAATGATCTATGGATGCACCTTTATTTCACTCTTCCCCCTTTAGCGAGTGCTCCATCGCTAATTACTGACAGCATCAGTGTAGCGAGCTGACGTTAACGAGTTGCGAAACTAGTTAACTGCGATGACTTGACACGGAAAAATAGTTTGTCAATAGGCCTTTTGGGGTTGGAGCGTCAAAGCGTGGCGATCGACTGTGTTTATTAAACTTTTTATTCGGTATAAATTTGTGTTGATTGCTAATCGATTGATAAAAAGAAATTTATCTATGGATTGAATCGAATATAATTAAGTATAAATGTATAAAAATATAAATGTAATTAAATAAAATTATATGTATATAATATTTTAGGTAATTTAATTGAAACTAATATTATAAAGAGAAAAATACAACTTTGGTTATAATCAACAAGTAAAAAAAAAAAAAAAAATTGACAGATTTTTATTATTCTTTCACATACAAAAAGCTTAATTATTATTAATTTATTTTCAAAAAACCGTGACAAACTGGGGCAGTCCACTAGTTCATTATTTGATTAACTAATTAAATAATCAACTGATTATTTTAAAGCAAACAATATCTACTATCGAAAATGTAAACTATCTTAAAATATTTACCGATTGTTTGTATAAATTAATCGATTACTCGTTCATTTTAGTCAATTATTAGTAATCACAACAATCGATTAGTAATCAAACGATTACTAATCGATTTTATTGATGATTGATTAATTAACGGACGATTACTATATCATTTATAGATGTACCTAAACATGTTTTTTTTAATATAATGTTATTATTGACGGAACCACCCAGACCACTAATACAAACACAAACAGACATACATTGTATTGTTTAAATTAAAAGACGTTACAAAGAAAAAGCCCTCTCATACTCTCGACATATTCACGCTATAGTAACTGCATGGGGGATGACAGCAAAACTAATTTCCCCGAGGAACGGCGGCGTATCTACACGCCCTTGTAATTACGATAGAAGTGAATTCCGCGCGTTTGCACTATTTTCATTTGTTACACAAGATAACTTACTTTGAATAACAATATTTGTTTAGGGAGAGAGAGGGAGAGTCTTTGTACAAAAGTCGATTGCTTGGGTACCTCTGTCCCATTCGTGTTTCAACCGTGAATCAGTTGTGTTTGCATAGCTGTGTTTCGGTTTGAAGGGTGGGATATGGCGTGAATTTACAGGGTACAGAGGAATAACACTTGAGTATCATGGGCGAAACAGTATACTCCGTTATGTTCATGGTACTGCTCATGTCTATAGGCGACGGTTACCACTTTCCATCAGGTAGGCCGTCAGCTTGTTTGCCATTCTAAGTTATATAAATAAAAAAACGCTTGATTCTTTAATGTTAGCCAAGAAAGCGTCAAAAATAAGTTGCTTTATGTTCTCTATTCTATCGTTGGTTATTTCTTTATAAAAGTCATACAAATTAGGCTCCGTCTTTAATTTGATTATTTCCAAAATTACATCGTAATAAATCCTAAACAATGTTGGTTTTTACCCGCGAATTTGTCCGTGACCGGAATAATTTCAGTGACCGGAATTAAATGTAGCCTATGTCCATCCCCTACCAGTGTAGTATCGTCATAATTTCAGCCATCATCCGTCGACTGCTGGACATAGGCTTCCCCTATAGACTGCTATAAGGAACGTTCTTTTTTTTTGATGGGTGAAAATGGTATGGTAACCCCGCCTGCGCTAACGGGATACGTTGGCGGAGCACCAGTGAAGGGTGATAGATGAGAATGAAAACAGGCCAGTTAGCCCATCATGATGAATTCATCAGGAATTAACCATGATAGTTCCCAGGGAGAACCGCGAGGAGGTCGACCTGGTTGGGTATATTGCTAGCAATAGGATTCTCAGTCTCCATTACTAACAATCCCTTTCGTCCCTAAGGAACGGTCTTGAGCCATGTAATGCATTTGTGATCGTCACTCCATTTAGTGGAGGGTCATCCTACACTAATACTGCGTTGGGGGGGAGGGATTGTTAGTAATGGGGAGATCAGTCCCCATCGCTATCAATATACCCTATCAGGTCGACCTCCACGCGGTTCCCCCTGGAAACTATCGACCCCCTGGAATTTATCGTTGAATTCATCACGATGGGTTAACTGACCTGCCTTTTCAACCTTATCTATCATCTCTCATTGCCAGTGTATACCGATAGCGCAGGTGGGGTAACCATGCCATTTTTACCCATTAAAAAAAAACTACTACTGCGTTTGTCGGTACGGGGTCGCCACTCAAGAACTTTTCTTCTTCAGTCTAGTATATGTCTATCAAATTGAATGGAGACTCTTTAAGCTGATAAGGCAACAAGAGGTAATAAATAAACTGATTTCCACATTTATAATATTAGTAAGGATGGAGGCATAATACCTTAGTTCTCTGGAATGATAACGCATGAGGGCCATAAAGCATTCTGCGTTGTTTACAGCGTTGTTTATGTGTACAGGCAACGGTTACCAATTTCAATCAGGTGGGTAATCGATTTATTAGTTTCTACAGTTTTTTTTTATATTTATATATACTTACTTGATATTTACTTTATAAACACCATGTGTTCGTTCGTGCGTGTGTGTGTGTATGCGAGCGTGCGTGCGTGCGTGGATGCGTGCGTGCGTGCGTGCGTGTGTGTGTGTGTGTGTGTAAGTATATTTGTTATATTTATATATATTTATTCGTTTATATATGTAATTTTAGTATATATGTACATCAATAATTACTAGTACCACGTTCGAGTATTCTGACACTTTCCTATGGTTGACTGGGAGAGAATGCTTTTAGCATTTTTTTTTAATGAATGATAATGGAATGGTAAACCCGCCTGCGCTAATGGTATACGCTCGCGGGGCACCAGTGAGGGGTGATAGATGAGAATGAAAAAGCAGGTCAGTTAGCTCATCGTGATGAATATATCTGGAATTCGGCATGATGGTTTCCAGAGGGAATCATTCATGGAGGTCGACCTGACAGGGTATATTACTAGCAATGAGACTGGTAGCCCGCACTACTAACAATCCCTTTCCCCTGCTTTTAGCATTAAGTCCGCTATGCACACATATATGTACTAATGAATATGATGATAAATTCATCATGACGGGCTAACTGGCCTGTTTTCATTCTCATCTATCACCCTTCACTGGTGCTCCGCCAGTGTATCCCGTTAGCGCAGGCGGGGTTACCATAACCATTTTCACCCATCAAAAAAAAAAAAAAACAATATACACTGAGTACGGGGCTGTAGTGGCGAATTAAAAACAGTACCAAATTATAATTACGTCTGTTTTTGATTACAAGCTTGAAAATAGTTTTAATCAAAGTAAAACACGGTTTTGCGCGGGGTAACGGTTAAATCGAAAATGCTTTCACAATTCACTGACTATTGTTAGCTGGAGTACATTATTTATATTTTACATTACCCTATCACGTAGGCAGGGGAATTAAGTATTTATATACTAAATGGTGGAGAGGTCGCATTTGTAACAGTCTGGATTTATTTACATTTTTAAATATACTAAAGAGGTTTTGTTGTGAAATAAACAAGAATTAGGTATTAATTGGTGATTAGGTATTATTTAATTAGGTATTAATGTCGTGTGGTTCCAACATAGAATAGGTCACCTCTTCCTTTCCCGTGGGAGTCGTAAGAGACGACTAAGGGAACTTTAAGGGAACCAGAGGGAGACTGTACAAAAGTCGATTGCTTTGGTACCTCTGTCCTATTCGTGTTTCAACCGTGAAGCAGTTGTGTTTGCATGGCTGTGTTTCGGTTTGAAGGGTGGGATATGGCGTGAATTTACTGGGTACAGAGGAATAACATCTGAGTACTTAGGAATGGCAACGCATGGGGGGGTATCATGGGCGAAACAGTATACTCTGTTATGTCCATGGTACTGCTCGTGTCTATAGGCGACGGTTACCACTTTCTATCAGGTGGGCCGTCAGCTTGTTTGCCATTCTAAGTTGTATAAAAAAAACTCAATCAATTGTGAATGGAATAATCAAAACCTGCATAAAATAGGCAAAGATATCTCATAGAAAACTGCTGAACATAAACCTTCCGCTTGGGGGGTTTTGCCAGTAGTTGTCACGTTTGGCAGACGGATTGGCAAACTAATACCCCCATTGCTAGCAACATACTCTGTTAGGTCAACCTCCATGCGGTCTCCCTGGAAACCATTGTGTTCTCCATGTTTATTCATCACGATGGGACTAATTGACCAGCCTTTTCAATCTCACCTATCATGCCCCACTAGTATTTACCATTAGAGGCAAAAAAAAAACATTCTGTTCTGTTCTAGAACGTTTACTTTTTGTTTATTCGATCCATTTACGTCGTAGTCGGGTAAAATGTGGGGGCCAAAGATAATATGATATCCCTGAACTATTGTCGACTCGTCAATATACTCCATCGAAATGCAGTAGTAAAACTAACTTGTAAAAATGAGTGCCCCCGTTTTACGAGCCCCGCTAAACTGTTGCGCCGATAAAATTTTATCTTCAATCCGTCGCGCTCACGGGACCGGCAGAGGGGTGGCCTATTATTTCCCTGTGTAGAGAAAACCACTTAAAACATCCTGTACTGAGTCGGAACAAAGTAATAAAACCCAGTAATTCCCTTATAAAAACTTCCACGTAACTCCACCAAACACACGTAATTTCACTCACGTCAACCCATAAAAGTGCTAGAGCACTTTTATGGGTTGACGTGAGTGAAATTACGTGTGTTTGGTGGAGTTACGTGGAAGTTTTTATAAGGGAATTACTGGGTTTTATTACTTTGTTCCGACTCAGTACAGGATGTTTTAAGTGGTTTTCTCTACACAGGGAAATAATAGGGTATCCATTTTGTTCAGGTATTTCGTTTTTTTTTTTCATATAGAAATACTAGCGGCCCGGTACGTGCTTCGCTACGTATAAAGTAAAATAATAATAAAAAAAAATTAAATGACCGCATGAATGACATAACGACATGCTTGTACTGTCAACACTGAAAAAAGTTTCAATTTGACAACACAATCCGCATCTTAAAAAAAGTTTGAATTTGACACAAAAATCCCCATTAACAAAAATGATCCGCCATTTATTGAATTCATTTGTTACAAAAAGTGTGATAAATAAAGAACCGCTCGACCGATTTTGTGTAAACTTCACATAAACCATCTACTAAATAGTCCGAACAAAGCCTAAATATTTGGTTTGGATAGGTGAGCCCGTTCTTGAGTTATAAAATTACAACGAAATGTGGCATTAATTTTTATATATATATATATATATATATATATATATATATATATATATATATATATATATATATATATATATATATATATATAGATTAGTATATATTTTCTAATATTTATTTATTACATCATCATCATCATCATATTAGATTTAAATTGTTCACTGCTGAACATAAGTCTCCCCCTTGGGGGGTTATGCCAGTAGTTGCCACTCTTGGCAGGCGGATTGGCAACCGCAGTCAGGCTTAAGAGATGTTTAAGACGGACTGTGCTGTCCATCCCTCGCCCTCTCTTAGTCGGTTCTTACGACACCCACGGGAAAGAAAGGGGTGGCCTATTCTATGCCGGGACCACGCGCCCATTTATTTATTTACTGTTTATTGCACTACTTAAACAATAATTAAAATATATATTACACTTACACACTTACACTTACGAAGTACAAAAGGCGGTTTTATTGCTAAAGCAATCTGTTCGAGACAACCTTCGGTTAGAGGAGAAAAGTGAGACTAAGTTTACTAATTAAAGTAATTATGTTAGGTTTTTTTTTATACAACTTAGAATGGCAAATAAGCTGACGGCCCACCTGATGGAAAGTGATAACCGTCGCCAATAGACATGAGCAGTACCATAGACATAACAGATATCCCATGATATCCCCCACGTGTTGCCATTCCTGAGGACTCAGGTGTTATTCCTCTGTACCCTGTAAATTCAAGCCATATCCTACCCTTCAAACGAAACACAGCCATGCAAACACAACTGCTTCACGGTTGAAACACGAATGGGACACAGGTACCCAAGCAATCGACTTTTGTACAAAGTCTCCCTCTGGTCTTGAGGTTAAAAATATTATATAATAATTATATATATATATATATATATATATATATATATATATATATATATAATAGGTTAAAAATATTAATAATATTGTTAATGTGAAAGTGAGTTTATTTGTTCGTTTCTTGCTTCATAGTTGGTACTTTAATAGTAACCAATCTTAACGTATTTTTTTAATGGATGATAATGGAATGGTAACTCCACCCGCGCTAACGGTGTACACCGGCGGTGCACCAGTGAAGGATGATAGGTGAGGACGAAGCAGGTCAGTTAGCCCATCGTGACGAATTCA
The DNA here is from genome assembly GCF_026898425.1 of Galleria mellonella. Classification (NCBI taxonomy): domain Eukaryota; kingdom Metazoa; phylum Arthropoda; class Insecta; order Lepidoptera; family Pyralidae; genus Galleria; species Galleria mellonella. The sequence goes on along the minus strand of NW_026442100.1, from coordinate 4,513,569 downwards.
ACAAGAATTGTTTACGATAGTTTCCAGGGAGAACCATTTTATTCTATACTTCTGATAGTCTCTGTGTTTTTCCTAATATTTTGAAATACTATACAAAGAAAGGGCCTAATTTTGAATTAATAATTCTTCCATTTGCTCGCCATTTTTCAATCCTGTATATGTTTAGTCATTACATAAGTTTGGTGGCATTTAAACAAGAATAATTGTGGCCGACTGTACGTAATGCCCTGCAGTTCGCATGATTGATCATGAGGGCGAGTCCAATGGCTCGTAAAAATACACATTTCTGTTCTTGAAGGTCACTTTGTTTCTAACTCGATTTAGTAGAAGAGACCCCCTATGTACCGCCAGATGGCAGTGCATGCCCGTTTATACAGTGACTGTCAAATGGTTATATGAATAATATCATTTATTATTTATTTGCTACTACGCCGTGTGAAAAACTTCAGCCAAAGTGTATCAAGATTCTAATTTGAGACCAAATATTCTGTTTCAGTTGTGAAAAGAAATAACCAAAAATTTTTTTTCTATACAACTTAGAATGGCAAACAAGCTGACGGCCCACCTGATGGAAAGTGGTAACCGTCGCCTATAGACACGAGCAGTACCATGGACATAACAGACTATACTGTTTCGCCCATGATACCCCCCATGCGTTGCCATTCCTGAGGACTCAGATGTTATTCCTCTGTACCCAGTAAATTCACGCCATATCCCACCCTTCAAACCGAAACACAGCAACGCAAATACAACTGCTTCACGGTTGAAACACGAATGGGACAGAGGTACCCAAGCAATCGACTTTTGTACAAAGTCTCCGTTTGGTAAGAATGTCTTCATTATATTTCAAACAAAATAATAAAAAATTATCATAGACAAAGCAATAGCATTAGAAAACACAAGTGACACAATGCAAACTTGAACTTTATTACTATGTAATAAATGGTCATAATCTAAGCTAAACTATTTGTATACCGCCGTAATTCTTTCCCATTGTACTCACACAACACAATATATCTATAAAGCAGTTTAAATCCTTGATATACATCAAACATTGAGGACAATTAGAACAATAACGTAAAGCCTACAATAATGCGAGGGCCGGCCCTTTGCGCTTTGTAGGGCCAGTTTCCCGGATTAACGGAATCCCGGGATAGGCGACGCGTAATTCCCGGGCGGGTGTAGGGTTGCCATATATATTTAAATATTTTAATAGTGAATAGTTTTGTATGGAGATACGTGGAAGTGTATCTAAATGCTGGATTGCCAGTCGACCGCACGACGTACCCTTATCTCATAATATATTTTTGTTATTTCAATATTATTGATATCTATCTATTTATTTATTTATTTATTTAAGGAACACCAACAGCATATTGCATTATAACATATAGGTATAACAACATTAAATACAATACAATATTAATGCACATGCCTATTATAGGCATTCACAGCATTCACTTTAACATAATTATACAGTGTAAGAAATTTAAGATATTTGTGTATATACTCGTATAAAGATGTCGTGACTACGTAATATCTGTACATGAGAGATATTTAAGAAAAATTGAATGAATGCTCTAATAAGACTAATAGAAGTTAAAAAAATATTTTTTAGAAATTTTGTCTATCTGTGTAGCTGTCTGTCTGTATATTTTATATTTGTGTGGTTGTGGTGTGATCAAATCTTAAAATCATTAAACTAAATTTCTAATGTAAGTAGTATATTCATTTATTATATAAGTAGGTAGGTATTATATGTATTTATTTTATTATATATTTTAATATTTCATTTAACTGTATATTTGTTTATGTATTAATAGTTGTAGTACTTCAGCTGCCCGCTAACGAAATGCTTTCTTACTGTACTGGGTGGACTGGAAGAGATCTCTGTCAGAGATGAATCCATCCTTGCTCACAACATTTATAAATACCCTATTTTATATGTAACTTATAAGTACAATAAAGAATATATATAATATATTTCTTTATTCTAGGGAACGGTGTGGGGAAGAGGGAAAGTGAATGTTATAAAGTGAATCTATCAACCCCATTGTTAGTAATATAGGGGTATGTTGCTATCAATGGGGTTGGAAGGTCAACATTCGCGCGGTTCCCCCTGAGAACCATTGTAGTTAATTATTATTGCTGAATTTGACACGATGGGCCAACTGAATAATACTAAATACCATAGGCTATGATACCATGGCATGAAAAGTTTATCTAACCGCGCAAAGCCGGGTCTGAATCGATAGTAAGTAAATAATAAAGTTAATTCTACCCTTCACTAGGTTAATATATTTGTTATAACACAAAACTCATTTGGAACTAAATTCCAAATATATTTTCAGCAAAGCGAGTGCGTTATCTGCAGCTAACCAATAATCCCCTCATTACAGTCCGATGGATACACCTTTACATCAGTTGTACTCAACATTTTTCGATTCAATTATTTTTGCTTGTTAAATTAATTTTGTCATCATAAAGCCAATAATTTTTTATAATAAATTGTGAAAAAACCTTCTTCAATTTTGGCAAAACCAAATATTTCGATTTAAAAACTAAATTATTAAACAAATTTTGATAAAATTTCATCGAGACTAATCTGTAAGTTGAGACTAATCTATTTAAATAAAAAAATAATTATCCAAATCGGTTTACAACTGACGGAGTTATGAGACGAAACATAACAGTAAAATACAATTGAATTGAAATCATTTTTTTTTAAAGTCCATTAAAAAATGAATATATAATTTTATTCAGGGATTGGGAGGTAGATTTATCAGTCATAAAAATTTTCAGAATCGGTTGTGTCATTTCAGAGAATTTAATTTTTTATGCATAATTTTTCAGATTTGAGAATTTAGAAGCAATTAGAATAGCAAACAAGCTGACAGCCCACCTGATGCAAAATGGTTACCATTGTTCATAGACATGAGCAGTACTAAGGACATAACAGAGTATACCGTATGGCCGATGATTTCTTCCCCCCCCTTCATTTGTTGCCATACATGAGTACTAAAGTGTCTGGTACCCTGTAATTTTATTGTCATATCCCACCATTCTTAATGGCCGAGGGACGGACAGCGGCGTTTTTTAAAACATCATCAAAGCCTAACTACGATTGCTAACTTGCCCGCTAAGCGTGGCAAAATTCCCCTGTTGGTTGATGGTTGAAATGAATGTGGAATGAAAATGAAAATGAAAATGGTTGCCGTTAACTTTCCATATGTATATTAATATAATATGTACATATATTAATATTCCACATATAGCAAATAATAATAAATAATAAAAATCCCATCTTTCAAACCGAAATACACCTATGCAAACAGTTGCTTGGGTGAGTTTTGGCAAAAGGTAGAAATTAGAAGAAGTTCCTTTAGGAAACAAGTTCACCTGTTTATGTTTTTGTTGTAACCTTATATCTATATTAAAGTGAATGTATAAAAGCATATAAATAAGTAATAACTCTAACTACACTGGGTTGGCTGGAAGAGATCTCTTTCAGAGATAAGTCCTCCCTTGCTAACAAGTTGTTAAATTAATCGCTGTATGTATTGTTCAAGTGTAATAAAGAATATATATATATATATATATATATATATATATATATATATATATATATATATATATATATATATATATATAAATAAATAAATCGTTTTATTTTGTTAAGTCTGGTAAGAATAGGTCACCCCTGTTCTGTGGGTTTCGTAAGAGGCGACCAAGGGAGCTTGTGGTGGAGATATGGGTAGTAGAGTCCCTCTTATAACATAACTAAAAGACGAACTGGTGCTGTGGTTGGCAACCTGCCTGCCAAGCGTGGCAACGTGGCCTTTAAGGGGAATATCTCTATAATCGCTATTATCTATATATATATATATATATATATATATATATATATATATATATATATATATGTACTACTACAGTGAAATAAAGTATATTATTTTAAACAATATATATTTAATCGCAAAAGGAAAAAAAAGATGTTTGATGCATTCGAAATGTGGCATGAAGGAGAATGAAAAGGATAAGCTGGACAGAAAAAATAACAAATGAGGACGTCTTGAAAAGGGTGAAAGAGAAACGAACATTATAAAAAGAATAGAGAATAGAAGATACAAAACGCTGGGCCATTTGATACGACACGACGATTTTTTAAAGATAGTAGAAGGAAGAATAGAAGGCAAAAGAGGAAGGGGAAGAACGAGGAATAACTATATGGGACAGATAAAAGAAACACTAGGTGTTATGTCGTATAGGAAGGTCAAGGATATGGCCTGGGATAGAACTGGCTGGAAGAAGATGCATGAATTAGTTGCACCGACAAGAAGAAATTTTTAAATGAGAAAAAAAAATATTTAATCGACATAAATCTATTTCGTTTAAATTACGAGCCGAAGGTTGAAGAGTCGGGAATACAACAAACGACTTTGGTTTCGTTCACTCAAAATGGCTGGCGCTAATCTTCTGATATCTGAGTTTAGTTGTTTGGGTAATGGTTAACTATTTAATTGATTCTGTTCGGGTTTGTTTTTGTTTCCGTCGTCAAATTAAACTTTATCAAAACTAGTTAATGTGAGATTAGTGATTTTAGTAAGGATTCAGAAGTTTTAGATTTACTAATGTAAAAAATTAGGTAAAGAATAAGATAAAAAAATAACATTTATTTTCAATGTACTACGTAGAGTTTTTCAATAATGTGTATACATTTCTAAATTCTATTTTTTATGTAACTTAGAATGGCAAACAAGCTGACGGCCCACCTGATGGAAAGTGGTAACCGTCGCCTATAGACATGAGCAGTACCATGGACGTAACAGAGTGTACTGTTTCGACCATGATACTCCCCATGCGTTGCCATTCCTGAGGACTCAGGTGTTTTATTTTGTGTACCCTGTAAATTCACTGCCATATCCCATCCTTCAAACTGAAAAACAGACATGCAAATATAATTGTTTCACGGTAGAAACACGAACGCGACTAATCTAAAATTCTATTAATATGAAGAAATTTGTATAAATGCCGACCGAACTGCTCAAGTGTGATTGTAGACGCTTGAGAAATAGCCCATCAAAAACTTTAGTCAACAACTTATTTACTAAGTAACACACTTACACCAACGTTATTGGTTGACATAATTCCGTTTTTTTTTTATACAACTTATAATGGCAAACTAGCTGACGGCCCACCTGATGGAAAGTGGTAACCGTCGCCTATAGACGTGAGCGGTGCCATGGATATAACAGAGTTTCGCCCATGATACTTCCCATGCGTTGCCATTCCTGAAGACTCAGATGTTATTCCTCTGTATCCTGTAAATTCAATACAATACGTTGCAATACGTTCTTGCTGGACTTTGGTAGCCAGTGCCCTGTGCGTACAATACCGTTATACAGGCGCGTCAGTGCTAGGCGTGGCAGTAGATGACGCAGCGCCGTATTTGAGGCTTTTATCTTAAAAGGATATGTCAGCCCCATCATGCCCTAATCTTAAAAAGTATTTCACATACTTAATACATAAAAACATAAATAAATAATATCTTAGTACTCTATTTTAATAGAGGGAATCATTGATGCAAAAATATAGCAATTAAAAACTTTGCCATTTCGGAATTAGGATCTGCGAGTATATTTGAAAATAAACCAATCTCCTGTCTATTGAGACTATATTTCTGTATCAATACTTCCCCTTTGTGTCTTGTATTTTGTACACTAGGATATCGTATGCTGAACATCATCCAATGTGTTATGTAGCAATTTATGTAACTGTGAAATAATGTTTGAAATAGATCTTGGAGTTTATGTGTTACAAAGATAAATCTTTATGAGTAAACAACTAGGTACCGTGAGTAAAAAATCTACTACCGATGGTGTCGAATGAAACAACCACAATACAGTAGGAATGATAGGATCGTTTAATAAATTCTCTAAAGCCAGGTCATCAAAACACCACTTACCAGAGGGAGACTTTGTGCAAAAGTCGATTGCTTGGGTACCTCTGTCCCATTCGTGTTTCAACGGTAAAGCAGTTGTGTTTGCATGGCTGTGTTTCAGTTCGAAGGATGGGATATGGCGTGAATTTACTGGGTACAGAGAAATAACACCTGAGTCCTCAGGAATGGCAACGCAAGGGGGGTATCAGGGACGAAACAGTATACTATGTTATGTCCATGGTACTGCTCATGTCTATAGGCGACGGTTACCATTTTCCATCAGGTGGGCCGTCAGCTTGTTTGCCATTCTAAGTTGTATAAAAAAAAACACAGGAGAACCTTAACAGCGAATTTTCAACAGTCAACAACGCCATCTAGTATCTATTTTCAAACTAAATTTTCAATTTGGAAATACATTTCTTAAACAATGAGTGCAGGTTAATTTTACAATTGAGCCTAGCTAGTATAACCCTTTAATGTAATTAAAATGCAAGAATGCTGCAATTATCGTTTCAAACTGTTTAATTGCGGTTGTTGGACAATGCGTTTTTAATTACGGTAACAGCACTACGTTTTGTAAGTGGTACACTTTATGTGCACTAGTCGAGTAAATGAAATAGCTTTACAATTAATTTTAATAGAATGGTAACTTTGTCTACGCTAACGGTATAAGGAGGGGGGGACTAAGGGAGCGCGAAAGATGGGCAGCAGCGTCGCACTTAAAACATCTCTAAAGTCTAACTACAGTTGCCAATCCGTCTGATAAGCATGCCAAACTCCCCGAGTGGGCTTATCACTTATCGGACAGTAACCGAATGGCCGAGGGATGGACATCAGTGTCCCTCTTAAAACAGCACAAAAGCTTAACTGCAAATTCTAATGCAAACCCGCCTGCCAAGTGAAGCAATTACTGGCAAAACCTCCTTATGGTGGGAGGCCTATGACACCCACGGGAAAGAAAGTAGTGGCCTATTCTATGCCGGTACCACACGGCCAAGCCATAATTATAATAAATAAATAAATAAGATATTTATATACAATTAAATATGTTCATTTTAACTTTCATAGCGACACGTATCAACGGTCTCGTATCTCGAATGCTACATCCCAATTAAATGTTTTTGAACTAATTTCAAATTGCGTACCGTCTGATCTTAAGGATGCTGAGCAAGTCTGTAAATTATGTGCCGCGACCCGTGAAAAGGGTTTCTTTAATACGAAATCACACGTGCATACATATGTTGTGAAACTTTGAAAATTAACAAGTGTTAATGTCACTTGCGTTGCCCCTCCCTCGCAGATGAGATGGAAATATCGACGTGATGACAACTGTAGATGTGAGCGTTTGGGGATTTATGTTTATAATCTAATATATAAAATTCTCGTGTCGCGGTGTTTGTTACCAAACTCATCCGAAACAGTTTTACCGATTTTTAAAAAATTGTGCATATTGGGTAGGTCTGAGAATCGGCCAACATCTATTTTTCATACCCTTCAATGATAGGGGTGACCCACCCCTAAATATTTTTTGGCTATTTTTTTATTTTTTTTTTATTATGATTTAGCATTGAAAAATACATACAAATTCAAATTTTGACGCTTTTACGATAAATCCCTGTCGTTTAATTGCAATTTTTATATGCCACAATAGGGTTGCATAAAAAAATAAACTAGTTTTGTTTTGTCGATTTTTCTTTAGAGCAATTTAATCCAATACATAAAATTCTCGTGTCGCGGTGTTTGTAACCAAACTCCTCCGAAACGGCTTTACCGATTTTAATGAAATTTTGTGTGCATATTGGGTAAGTCTGATCGACAAGAAACTCAGCTGTTACTTTTTTTCACATTAAGATTATTTCAAATTGTATATTTATTTGAATACATATTACCGAACAGTACAAGAGAACATTAGCTCTATGTTTAATGCGTAGAAATAATTTTTTGGTAATTTTATGCGAGTATAAAGTGAATTATTTTTAATGTAATATTGAAAGATAAAAGAAAACGAACTAAGTGTTATCTAATACTAATGCTTGTTTTGTTTCGTCTCTAGATTAGTTTTAGTCTCGGATTTCGACTTGGTAATTGAAAAATTTTTCTATTATATAGAAATCTTGTTTAAATTGAAAATTGTTTTAGTTTATTCTAGAAACCTTATTATTAATACTTAGGTAAGAATTGTAGGTACAGTTTTAGAGCTATCTTTACTATAGAAGAAAGAAAGAAAGATATAATTTAATCGAAGAAGCATGCGGCCCACACAGTAGCGCACAAAACAAGAACAAAAGAAATCAAAACAAAACAAACAAAAGAAGATAATAATTGTATACAAATAGAAAGCAATTAAATAATAATAATAATCAATAAACAAACAAACAAACAAACAAACAGTAGGATAACTCTTGAATCCAACATCGATCTATATATACACATATATATACATACACATACATACATACACATACACATATACAGAATAAAGAAAAATGAGATGGCAATATATAATGTCCTATCACCTAACCTAGCCATACTATTGTTATTCAATCAAAGCAGCAACGCGGGAGGCTGTGTTCATGCATGCTATACTCATCATCCTATCTCTAACTATTGGCAAACCCCCTCCTTATAGAGGGAAAGGGATTGTTGGCAACGGAATTTGACAGCCCCATTGCTAGCAATATGCCCTATTAGGTCGACTTCCACGTGGTTCTCCCTGAAAACGGATCGACTTTTATTGAATAAAGCAACAGTTGAGTTTCTTGACCGTTCTTTTTAATTGAAATTGTATTCCGAATAGACGGTAGTTTGTATTAACACATATTTATAATTGTAAACCGAATTTTGTTGAAAGAAGCGAACAGTCGGGTTCTTGTCTAATCTTTTTAACTGAAATTGTATTCATTGCACCCATTTCGAATGGGCGGTAAAATTATAAAAATGTGACAGTTAAAAATTTTCGTAATTAAGTTTATTTGAATAAAATATAATTATTATGGCATAATTTATAATAGTTAAAAATATATTTTATCTTAGTAAGAAATGCTAAATTTATAATGGCCTTATTATTAGTCTCTGATGACGTGTCTGCCATATTATATGAAACAGTAAACAGCCATATAATATTGATTGAATACAGACATAAAATAGTTACTAGTACTACATGTTATGTACTCAATAAATTTGTCCAAAACACAAAGGTCGGCTCAGAGACAAAGGTCGAAAGGTCGTTTTATTTCAGTGGCTCGCCCCGAAATGATTAATCACCGTATCCCAGCTAGGCGGACATTAAAATACGCCCGGCCGACTTCGAAAGCCACTCCGCAACCAATACATCATACCGGCTAACCTTTGTTGTCATAAAAATGGATGGAGTGGATAGTTTGGTACGAGATAATCATGAGGATGCTCTTGGTATAAACATAATTTCTCCGGCCTTATCGGAAATAAGGCGAGGTAATTTTACCACGACGTGTATGGCGTATAGTTTCCTTTACCCGTTTTGGAATATTGCTTTATAAATCATAGTTTAAATTGCCAAGACAAATAAAACACCATAATGGAATTTAGTTTTTTTTTATTTTTTATTTATATATATTTTTTTGTCATAGGATAGGCAAAGGGAATGAACTTATACAGCCTTTTGTTTTTTATATGTCATTAAAAATTTACTTTAAAAAAGTTTGAATAGTTTTTTTTAAGCAAACCAAAAAGGTATTATGTCGTGAACGGCTCCAAACAAACACAATTTAAAATAGGTAATGAAGTAAATAATTTCGTCAATAAAATTGATATTACCTAATCAAACACAAAAGCATTGCTTATTTTAATAATTAATTACCTTGTTTTGATTTTAGAAGCACAGTATGAAGTTTTATATATATATATTTTTTTATGCAACTTAGAATGTCAAACAAGCTGACAGCCCACCTGACTAAAAAGTGGTAACCGTCGGTATGTATATACGTGGACATTAGTGAGTACATAGTCTACTTTTGTTTTCGGTTAACATATAATATTTAGTCACGCAGATGAAGTCGCGGGTAAATATATATATATATATGTGTGTGTTTGTATAATTGTTTCGTCCTTTAATTGATATTAAAAGACGAAACAATTAGGGCGTGAGTAGTGCTCGTACTTTCCACTTATACTGGCACGAGTCCAGAAATAAGGGAGAACCCAAGGGAAGTTCGTCGCAGAACTAAATTCTTAATATTACAATTAAGCTAGCAAGTTCACAGGCTTCAATCAGTTATAACAGATGCCCGTTTTCCCTGCATTGTTCGCGTCTGACCCTAAACCTGTTTAAACTTAATTTATTTGCTCTCAATTTTCAACAAAATATGTTAATTCGTCTCAAATTGGCGGCACGGTAAGCTGATAAAGAACGTCGTCCAGTGATTTCTTTGTTTGTTTATTTAGGCAAATTAAAGAGCATGAAGCGTAAACATTAAAATGAAATATTAAGGCAGGGAATCTTGGGGTCGATTTTAGAATATCATTTACTAGCGGCCCGTCCCTGCTTCGCACGGGTGGACATTTTTACAACATTTTAAAAAGTGGTTATTGTGACATAACGATGATAGTTGGACATATAGTATCGCTAAGTTTTTTGTACTTATTGAAATTTTCTTCAATATCGTAGAACAAATATTTGTTCTATCGCCAATAGTTTCCGCAGCGCGCGCGACGAAAGTTATTTTATAGCATTTTTTTTACACCTTGAGTTACGTTACTAAAGTATTAGAAAGGATCCCTAATCTTTTCTAGCAATAAATATAACCTATGTTACTCAGAGTGAATGTAGCCTTCTAATGGTGGAAGAATTTTTGAAATCGGCAAAGTAGTTTTGGAGTTTATTCATTACAAACATACACAAAAAAATACAAATCTTTCCTCTTTATAATACAAGTATTAGTGTAGATATATTTAAACTTTGAGATATGGAGAATGTTAAAACGATGAAATATACAAAAGTAACTTATTTTTCAAACATAAGGAGAACCATAAGTGACGGTATGAACAATACAATATCATAGATACCATAAATGCAATATTATTCATGTTATATGTAATATTACCAGAGAGAGACTTTGTACAAAAGTCGATTGCTTGGGTACTTCTGTTCCATTCGTGTTTCAACCGTGAAGCAGTTGTGTTTGCATGGCTGTGTTTCGGTTTAAAGGGTGGGATATGTCGTGAATTTACTGGGTACAGAGGAATTACACCTGAATCCTCAGGAATGGCAACGCATGGGAGGTATCATGGGCGAAACAGTATACTCTGTTATGTCCATGGTCCTGCTCATGTCTATAAGCGACGGTTACCACTTTCTATCAGGTGGGCCGTCAGCTGGTTTGCCAATCTAAGTTGCATAAAAAAAAAAACTGATATAAAAACATACAAGTAGCTATTTAGTGGAGATAAATGAATGAGACAGTATGAGCCAACTCAACAACAAAAGCAGGTCAATTAGCCCATCCCGGACCAATATAACAGGAATCAATTACGATGGATTCCAAGTGGAACCGCGTGGAGGTCGACCTGTTAGGGTATATTGCTAGTAATAGGTCTGTTGGATCTCATTACTAACAATCCCTTTCCCCCCTTTTTGAATAAGTGAAACAACCTTAATAGCATGTCTTCTGTTGTATAAACGGGTCTCGAATTTGGGAAGGTTTAAATATTTATATAGGCTGAAACAATTAATCAGGGCGAAGGTATTTAGTCCCTGTTTAAATATAAACACTATTTTGTTAGAGATGTCAGCAGTTCCTTTTGTAAGTTCTCGTGCATAATTTACTTGTCTGCCTTTGAGAATTTCTATAGACTTATTGTTGTCAAGGAATCTTGTCAAGTGGAAGATCACAATGTCTTCTGTACTGGGATCTCTGTCGAATCTATTTGTGCTTTTTTTGTATATCACTGAGGTGGCAATCAAGCATACGTGGGGGGAAAGGGATTGTTAGGAATGGAGACTGAGAATCCCATTGCTAGCAATATACCCAACCAGGTCGACCTCCTCGTGGTTCCCCCTGGAAACTGTCATGGTTAATTCCTGAAGAATTTATCATGATGGGCTGTCACGTACAGTAAGAAGCGAATGATGGCAACACCGGATGTGCCCCAGGATTGGTCCGTCTACGTTACAAAAAGGGAACAAAACCTTGCTGTATGTGTCAACGGACGACTTTCAAAATTTCAAGTGGATCAACGTAACGGCTCTTTCATTAAAGTTTGTATTTTATAACTATTCGCAAATAAAATTAAATAATTCAATCTTGTTTATATGAAATTGACCCTATAACGATCTGTTGAAGACATCAGCACGTACCAGGGCTAACTGGCCTGTTTTCATTCCACTCACTGGGGCTCCGCCAGCGTATCTTGTTAGCGCAGGCGAGGTTATCATACCATTTTCACCCATCAAAAAAATCAAGCATACGTCCTACCTGATGGTAAGTGGTTACCGTAGCCTATGAATGCCTGCAACACCAGGGGTATTACGCGCGCGTTACCGACCCTGAAGAAACCTCTTTACCCCCCTTTTGAAGAATCCCATGCTGTAGTCTCTTGGGAAAACCTTGCTTGAATACCGTATGCACCTTGAGGAAAACTTCCTGATCAGGTAGAAACAATTGTCGGACAAAAATACATAGTTTATTAAACTTCAGTTGCTCAGTTATATACGAGGTATTGCTGTGTGGTCCTGGCATAGAATGGGCTTCCTTTTCTATTCCGTGGATGTCGTATGAGGCGATTAAGGGAACTCAATGATTGAGGGCTAGACAGTAGCGTCTTAAACATCGCCAAAGCCTAACTGCGGTTGCCAGGGGAAAGGGATTGTTAGTAATGCGGATTATCAGTCCCATTAATAGTCCAATAGCAATACACCCTGTCAGGTAGACCTCCACGTGGTCCACTCTGATAACCATCGTGCTGAATTCCAGATGCATTCACTACGATGGGCTAACTGACCTGTCCTTTCATCATCACCTATCATCCCTCACTGGCGCTCTGTCAGCGTATACCGTTAGCGCAGACGGGGTTACCATTCCATTATCAACCATTAAAAAAAAAATGCAGTTGCCAGCTCACCTGCTAAGCGTGGCAACAACTGCCGAATGTGTTTAAGTGCATCACATCAGAACTGCTGCGTTAATTAAGGTAATTATTTTTTGAGTTTGTAATTGTCAGAACAAGGGTTTTTCTTTCGTTTTTTTTCTTTTATACAAATATGAAAGAACAAAAATAAAGATTTGGTCTCAGTTTTCTTGACGGGTTTACCCATGCGAAGCTGCAGCGGATAGTTGTAATGTAGGAAAGAATTACTAAGTAAAACGTATATGCCGCGGTCGATTTTTGACATGTATCAGCTATTAATTGCCCACTGTTGAGCATATGTCCAATGTTGGCCGTGTGACCTATGTCCCGGCATAGAATAGGATACCTCTTTCTTACCCGTGGGTGTCGTAAGAGGCGACTAAGGGATGGCGAGGGATGGGCAGCAGCGTCCCTCTTAAAACATCTTTAAAGCCTGCCAAGCGGGGCATCTATTGGTAACAGCCTCCAAGAGGGAGGGTTGTGTTCAGCAGTGGACAGTTAAAGGCTGACATGATGATGATGATGAACATAGCCTCTCCCATAAGTCTTTTTTTTTGTTTTAACATCCAAGTCGGCAAACATCAAAGGTAACCTTTTAACGTTTTGTAGACTTGCGTATTAGAATTCCAAACGTCAGTTTAGGGTTTAGATTCTCCAGTTATGTACTATAAGACCAGAATCGTGACTTTCCATACTGTACGTTACTTAAATTTTCATTTACACTAATACTGTTTACTTTAATTGAGTATTGAAATAAATTTAATTTTAAATAATGCTAAAAATACAATGTACCTAATACGTACGCTTTAGTATCGTTAAAGTTTTTTGTGTATTTTTCTCTAATGCCGAAGGATATTTTGGATCTACTTTTTAATTTAAATTAAAAACACTTATCGAACAAAGCCTATTATACTATTATACTCTAAACGATCACTTGAATAATAAACGTGCATGGTATTAGTCGATTATGTATGGGCTTTTAAATGAACATGTAATTTTAGACATAGTACATTTAAATAAATATATGTGAACTTATAATACGGTATATATATATTTTTTTATACAACTTAGAATGGCAAACAAGCTGACGGCCCACCTGATGGAAAGTGGTAACCGTCGCCTATAGACATGAGCAGTACCATGGACATAACAGAGTATACTGTTTCGTCCATGATACCCCCCATGCGTTGTCATCCCTGAGCACTCAGGTGTTATTCCTCTGTACCTTGTAAATTAACTGCCATACCCCACCTTTCAAACCGAAACACATCTATGTAAACACAACTGCTTCACGGTTGAAACACAAATGGGGCAGAGGTAAAACAAACGACTTTTGTACAAAGTCTCCCTCTGGTAGATTTTCTACAAAATATACTATGTTATTTATATTCTGATGTATTGACCTTTTGTCTTTTGACCTGTATTGTTTCTTCTAGGAATTTGTAAAAAAATACGACTTTTCATAAATATCGCTATATTCATACAAATAATAGGTAAAATTTCTTGGTAACGAACGCTCTTGCCAACAAGAATTCGAAGTCAGCGCGTATAAAACATCGTCGGCAACTTTAGCGGTGAACGAAGGTCGACTCACGTTTTGTTTACAGCGAGACAATTAAAATGCTAATTATTTGCCGACATCTCGGATCGCGGACTGTATGGTATAACGGAACGCAAATTTACATGGAGTAATAAAATTTTGAGGGAGTATTAATTATTTTTTTTTATGTGAAATTGAATCAAACAAGCATGTAGCTTATTTGATGATAAATGATCATCATCATCATTAACTGATTATTGCTGAATAGGCCTCCTACATAAAAAGGGGTCTTGGTAGTAGTTGCCACGTTTGGCAGGCGGATCGGCAACTGCAGTTAGGCTTTGGTGATGTTTAAAGAGGGACGCTGCTGCCTATTCTTCGACCATTAAGTTCCCTTAATCGTCTATTACGGCGCCTACGGGAAGGGAAGGGGTAGCCCATTCTATGCCTGTTCAAAAAAAGTGATCTAAATAATCTTAACATTAGATACAAATATAAACTTGCTGTTCCGAAGTATCCTTTAGAAAAGTTAATGTCAAAAGTTCTTTTATGGGAATGGGCATTAAATATTACAATAAGATACCGAAGAACATTTTGGATACTTTTAAATAATTAGAAACTGTTATTAAAAAGACTTATTGTACAAAGCCTATTTACGCACTAAACGATTACTTGAATGACAAACATGCATGGTATTAGTCGATCATGCACTAGCTTTTCAAAGACCATGTAATTTTAGACATATTATATATGTTAACAGAGATTTAAGAGAGTAACTGTTGAGTCTCTTGCGGGCTCTTCTCAGCAGATAACATCTTTTCGAACCTTGCAGTAGATTAAAAGAAAAGTGACAATTTAAAAGTGCTTGTAAACAAGTCTATATAAATAAAAATGATTTGAACTAGATTTATTTAGGTCTTGAGTAGGTTATATATTTCACATTAGATACATATGTGCTTGTAAATTGTTGGGTTTATATCTAAAATAAACTCCATTACTCCATTCAATTTCGTATCTCACGTTGCTATTGCAAATTTAAACGTTCGTGAGTTTGGGAACACGATAACAAAATCGTATTATTTTCACAGCGAGCAAATTATACGAATTCATTAGACGCCAACTCCATAAAATATGGCCTATGGTTTACACGATTCAAATATGATTTACTTCTATAAAGCAAATTGTCTTGACAACGCTGCTAGCTAAAACTGGTGAACGTAATTAATGTTAATTATATAATTAATTAACTTGAAGTTAAGGGGAATAACTAAGAACTTTTGATATACCAGTCTGTTGTGATTAATAATGATTTATAATGTTACTGCTAATAATGGAGTGTGAAAGCACTAATTAATAACTCGTAAGCTTTGTGCCACTTAATGTTTATAGTAATCTATGTATGTATACTCAAATAGTAATATGCCTACTCAGTAGCGCCATCAATCAATCCAATTGGTTTCACAAAAAATCAGCGTTTAGGCGTTGATAAGACACCACGCCGGCGTACACAGACCAACAGTGTATGCAGGCTGCAAATCCAGTGACCCGGAGGTTGTCGCCCGCCCACACATCATCTGGCGGGCAAAGAGAAGACCCTGTTGTTGTTGTAGGCGTTGAATAAAAAAGAAACAGTGGCACCGGAGTGCTGACAGAAGTAAAGACTTGAAAAATTACTTATGTATTTTTTTAATCGTCAGGTGTTGGTTCCAGCAATAGTGTCGCGAGTTCAATGGTTTTTTTTCTATCTCAAAAAATGCCCAATATGCCTTAAGAAATTTTCACTTCAAAACTATACGTAAGAGAGAAGATGGAAACCCATTCCATAGCATTTAGACCACCATATGGAGAGTGTTCAGGCCCACGGACACGTGACACGGAGGTAGATGCTCCCGGAGATGATGCTGAGGGAATAGAGTCCGCTCCGAGGCCCTCATCCGACCCTTCATGGAGGGTTTAGAAGACCTGTCGTCTTTAGACGTTGTGTATGGAATACCTTGACACTTAGCTGAGTGACCATTTTGCTGAGTGGTGACAATTCCTAATTAGGTACAAGTTTATTTTTGTATTTTCTTTTACTTTAAGTTTATTATTGTTTACGTTTCAGTCGTAACTGTTATTGATATGCGTCAAATAAATATTTTTCTTTCTTTCTTTAATCTATTTTTAACCGACTGTGAAAAAGGAGGTGGTTCTTTTTTAGTTTCAATTTTTATGTTTGTTACCTCAAAAATATGTTTTGTAAACCGATTTGGAATATTATTTTTTTATTTACATTCTGCTACATTCATTTTGTTTTTTATATGTTTTTCTTTTTATTCTAAATTAAAAGTAAAATAGTAATGTTATTATATAATTGTGTAATGTTCATTATTATGTTGTTTTGTTATATGTAACATGTATAATTTATATTATATTCTTAAAGAGAGATTGTACCTAATTAATGATATTATATAAATGAACAGTTTGTTTAGTGTATATGTAAATAAATAAATTTAAAAGTGTATACATACATTGCCACGTAGGCCTGGCACAGAATGGGCCACCATTTTCTACCCTGTGAGTATCATAAGAGATGACTAGGGAAACTTAACGGTGCAATGATGGGCGGGTGGGGAAGATGTAATATTGTTGGGTATTCATATATCAGTCTTGATTGACTATGACTCCCATTCGCAATAACCAGGATTTTTGTGCCAGTGTTAATTCTTAAGAAAATCGCCATCGACAGGGAATTTACCCTCATATACCCCCTACAGCCTAAATGGTCGCGTACAACGCGGTTTCAGAGATGTTTTCTCCCACGAACACTCAGGTTATGGAATGATCTCCCTGCCGAGATTTTCCCAAGAGACTACAGCATGGGGTTCTTCAAAAGAGGGGTAAAGAGGTTTTTTTAGGGTCGGAAACGCGCGCGTAATACCTCTGGTATTGCAGGCGTTCATAGGCTACGGTAACCACTTACGATCAGGGCCGAAGGCTTCTTTGCCACCTCAGTGATATGAAAAAAAATGTGTTAGACAAAATTAAATGGCGTAGATAGAGCTGTTAATAGAATAACAGCTCTGTCTAGGTTATTAAGGATTATAAGATATTTAGAGATTAGAAAGAAGCACATTGTTTTTTTTTTATTTTATTTTTAAATTAATTTGTATTTAGGTATTATGTTTCTGTTTAGAAAAGAATTTTTTATTCTTTCAATACAATAAGTAAGCAAATCTCGGTTTGAGTAACAACTGATAGAACACCATAAAGAACCTCCGAATTACCCATTGGGAGGTTATTAAAGTTTACTGCACTTACTGGGGGCCTTCAAACTTAATGGGTTTCGCCCGGGAGAAGAATGTATCAATGATATTTAAATAACTAGAAGAGCTTTTTCGTGATGTAAATTTTTTTAACTCATTGGGAATTGGGGTGTATAAGATGAAACTGTTTTTATTTTTTATTTTTACAATAAAAATAATGGAATTGTGTTTCCATATACCATATACTGACGGTGTTATCACACCAGTGAGGATATGTCAGTTGGCTCATAAAGACGAACTTACTAAGGCGGGGGGAAGGGATTGTTAGTAATGGGGAGGTTAGGCCCCATCGTTATAAATGTACTTTATCAGGTGGACCACCACGCGGTTCCGCTTGAAACTGTCACGTTTGTAACTGACCTGCCTTTTCATCTTCACCAATCATCCCTCACTGGTGCCCCGCCAGTGTATACCGATAGCGCAGGCGGGGCTACCATTCCATTATCATCCATTAAAAAACTTACTAAGGCGAAACCGGTTTTTTTAATGTGTGATAATAGAACGGTCATCATCATCATCATATCAGGTTTAATTGTCCACTGCTGAATATAAGCCTCGCTCATGGGTTTTTTTTATATATATAATTAATCACAATAAATGTATTTGAATTTGGTAAAAGTTTTATAATATGGAATACGTATTTATGTAAATATTTATTGTAACTTCTGTTTAGCACTACTACTGCCCACTCACTCACTACTTTCACTATGCCACTGCGTTAGGTTGACTGGAAGAAATCTCTTTTAGAGATAAGTTCGCCTTTGCTAACATTGTTATTAACTTATTGTTGTTACTGTATGTTTTAGTGCAATAAAGAATATATATATATATATATATATATGCTTGAACGGTTTGAAATAAAGGAATAAAATCTATAGCAAAAATATTCATTACTTCTAATTTTACATTTTAATATCTTAGCTAAAAATAATTAAATAAATATACATATTACACCCGTGCAAAGCCGGGACAGGTGTCCTAGTTTATGATAACCTTATCACATTATTATTGTTATCTAAAAAAGAAAGTTAAAAGAACACTCTCTCCAGAAACATCAGATTTAGCGTATTTTTATTTTATAGATTTAAAAATTATATATTTTAAAATAAATTTTTGGTACATCTAGTATGAATATTCGTATTATCAGTGTTCAACCTTAACCTCTGGAAAGATACGGTAATGAGCCCCTATCGCCATTGACTTTAGCAGATTACCTGATAAGCCGACCCCCGATAAACCTGCCCTTATAGATATACAAGCGAAATTTGTTTAAATCAATTTAATATTAATAGTTTTTTTTTGTATTTATGAAAGACTAGTTTTTATCAAGGAAGGAGTTGGTGTCGTGTCGTATCAAGAGGTGAAGAGACTCGCTGAAAATCGTAGTGAGTGACAAGAGTTCCACCGACAAGAGCGCAGCTCTTAAATAGGATAGATAGATAGATAGAGTTTTTATCCGCGACTTTGTACGCGTAGATAGAATATGTGCGGAGATAAAAAAAAATCGCCTAATTTCTTCTCCATCTCAAAAAGTATTTCATTCGTGTTTCAACCGTGAAGCAGTTGTGTTTGCATGGCCGTGTTTCGGTTTGAAGGGTGGGATATGGCGTGAATTTACAGGATACAGAGGAATAACATCTGAGTTCTCAGGAATGGCAACGCATGGGGGGGTATCATGGGCGTAACAGTATACTCTGTTATGTCCATATTACTGCTCATGTCTATAGGCGATGGTTACCACTTTTCATCAGGTGGGTCGTCAGCTTGTTTGCCATTCTAAGTTGTATAAAAAAAATAATAAAAAAATATAGACAGAGCATCAAGTCTCAAAAATGGGTCAACTTTTTGTCAGATAATTTTCCAATAATAATAAATCAATAATTCAATTCGATAATTCAATAGCTGACCCGTTTATTTTATTAATGTTTTACATTTACACACAATGTATCTTGACGTATCTATATTTAATTATTTAATAAATAAAATTAAGTAAAACGTGCAGAATTTATAACACAAAATAAATATAGAAGTTATAAAGGCACCACTCATAACTATTTATCACGCAAAATTTTATTTATTTATTTTATTTAAACTTTAATACACAATAAAATTCTATGTACATTTGGCGAACTTAACAGGAGACGGTATTCTCTACCAGTCAACCATTGGGCGAACAGAGAAATGCGTAGGCGGTGCATTTTTGAACAGAGAAAAAATTATAAAATTGTATGGAAAAGTTGATCCGCTTTTCTTGAAGCATTTGTATGGAGACACTATCTATATAATCTAAGCTTCCCCCATAGACTGCTATAAGGAACAGTCCTGAGCCGTCTGCGTTCACTGACTTCCTATAATACGTTTGAAGTCGTAACTCCAACTGGTGGGGGGTCATTTTATACTGTGTTTGTCTGGTCATACCACGAGAGAATTTGTCTTGAAATGGCTTTGATCTTAAGACCGTCTTCAAAATTAATTTTAAAAATACTTTAATCGAAAAAAAATTTAAATATTTTATCAAGTTAATTTTCTATTCAATTTACCTGCTAGATGAACTGTCGTTATTATTCGATATTTTATAAATAATTAATTTTTTTTTAATTTTATTGTTTAGCTTATTCATCTTCGGCCTCAACAGAATATCAGTGTTTTGCTCTTTTGAGAGCAAAGCCATAAACTGAGTTGTGACCATTTTGTGTTACTATGACACACGCATGAAGGGAAAATTATGTTACTTCTTTTATGTATTTTCCTTTTTTATTTTTGTATATAATTCTTTCATTTTTTATCTCTTTTTTGTATATGTCTATGTATGTCGTTATTTATGTGCTATAATATAGCAATGCAAATAAATTATATATCTATCTGTCTAAGAACATTTTTCTCTTTTTTTGATGGTAATTTATGATTATAATTTAGATATTTTTTTTTGTTTAACGCAGTGGTGTCTGTCCTGTTTCATACGAGTACAATTAATCGACTCATTATTTTTGCTATATTTTTTTATGCAATTAAAAATGCAAACAAGCTGACGGCCCACCTGATGGAAAGTGGTAACCGTCGCCTATAGACATGAACAGTACCATGGACATAGCAGTGTATATTGTTTTGCCCATGATACCCTCCCATGCGTTGCCATTCTTGAGGACTCAAGTGTTATTCTTCAGTATCCAGTATATATATATATATATATATATATAT
Source organism: Galleria mellonella (assembly GCF_026898425.1). NCBI lineage: Eukaryota > Metazoa > Arthropoda > Insecta > Lepidoptera > Pyralidae > Galleria > Galleria mellonella. The sequence goes on along the minus strand of NW_026442100.1, from coordinate 4,492,481 downwards.
ATATATATATATATATATATATATATATATATATATTTTTTTTTTTTTTTAAATCTGTGCACTGCCATTTGCTCTCTCTGTTTAGCGTAACGGTTGACTGGTAGAGAATGCCATCAGGCATTAAGTCCGCCCTGTAGACATTTTTCAATGTGTGCAAAAGTATAAATAAATATAATAATAATAATATAAGCGCAGGCGCGGTTACCATTCCGTTTTCATTTATCAAAAAAAAATCTAAGTCTTAAATACCCCAACCGAGTAAAAGAAAACAATTTTTGCACGAACTTCTCCGAATTGCAAGTACGTACGTCCAAATGCGACGTGTGTGTGTAGCTTGACATGTTATAACGAGTACAAACAATCTTGGAACTCATTTAAGTTTCTTTAATAGAGTTTTCACTTAGCAAATGGAACTAAATATTTACCTACCCGCAATATCTAACTGATTCTAGGTTTCGCTAGAATATTGTTTAAACTAGGCATGAGTGAATCTCGGTACCGCTCCGAGAGATATACATATATGAAACGGGGGGAAGGGATTGTTAGTAATGCGGATTATCAGTCCAATTGCTACCAATATACTCTATCAGGTTGACCACCACGTGGTTACCCCTGGAAACCCCGCCTGCGCTAATGGGATATGCTGGCGGAGCACCAGTGAAGGGTGATAGATGAGAATGAAAACAGGCCAGTTAGCCCATCATGATGAATTCATCAGGAATTAACCATGATAGTTTCCAGGGGGAACCGCGAGGAGGTCGACCTGGTTGGATATATTGCTAGCAATGGGGTTCTCAGTCTCCATTACTAACAATCCCTTTCCCCCCTATGTTCAGTAGTGAACAGTCTGATATGATGTTGATAGTCAGTCGTTAATGGGCCATTGCTGATCATAGGCCTATTAGAGATATTTGTGGTTTGAAGAAATATTTAGGTTACGTAGACGAATACGAATACCAGAGGGAGACTTTGTACAAAAAGTCGTTTGCTTGGGCACCTCTGTTCCGTTCGTGCTTCAACCGTGAAGCAGTTGTGTTTGCATGGCTGTGTTTCTGTTTGAAGGTTGGGATATGGCGTGAATTTACTGGGTACAGATGAATGACACCTGTCCTCAGGAATGGCAACGCATGCGGGGTATCATGGGCGAAACAGTATACTCTGTTATGTCGATGGTGCTGCTCATGTCTATAGGCGACGGTTACCACTTTCCATCAGGTGGGCCGTCGGCTTGCTTGCCACTCTAAATTGTATAAAAAATTAGTATTTTTATCATAATCATCATCATCATCATCATCATCATCAGTCAGACTACACGTCACTGTAAGCTGTGCATATTAGTTCATATTACTAGAATTACTTTTACGTGACCTTTCATATTACATAACGATATCTTCAATATAATGTGCATGGTCCAAGTATTAAGTGTCGGCGCTATGAATTTAAAAAAAATATGTATATTGATAAAATATATTTAGAGGTTAAAGTTAGTCTTTATTTGCAGTGGTCTATATATTTTTTTTAAAGAAATGGTGGAATTTGTGTGTTATGCTTATTGCCAACTGATTTTAATAAGTTGTTTTAAAGGAAAATATTTACTTTATTGATGGTCTTATAGCAACTAAAATGTAAAAAATTAAGCGCATTGTGAAATTCAATAACATATTTTTGTGGCTGTAAATAAGGGATAAAACCTTAACATAAATAATCTTAACACATTGATTATAAAATTACAAATTAAATGTGTGACTAATCAATAAATAAACTATACCATTTGCAAAAATGCGTACGAAATTTTCGCCTTAAATACATAATGAGTAATAATAATACACATATATTTTGTAAATTTATGTTCTTTTTGATATATCTTTTCTTTTTGACACTTTATTTGAGTCAGTTCCAATATACAGTTTTAAGTAACTTGATATTTTTTATTGTTATCAAGTCACAATGGTCACAAATATAAACAAATTGAGAACTGTCTTCTTTCGAATATTGCTTAAAGACAAAATAAAATGAAGCGAATACTTTCTCTTATCACTTGGACACTACACTAATCCACGCTTAACCTTGTTCCATTCCAAAAATGGAAATGGATGTAAAGAGAAAACTTTGATGAAGTTTCGCGGCGGCCCCCGAAATGCCTAAGGGTGAACTTTTCTTTTTGTTAAATTTATAAACAAATTCTTTACTCTGGCACCCTCACTCGCGTATAATCTGGCCACGTCAGCTCAATGCCTTCGACCACGGAGATCAATTATTAGAGGTGTCTTTAAATTGAAATTAGTCATCGATCTAATTATAAAAAGAAAAAAAAAATACACAAAGAGTGTGTATATATTGACTCTCCGACATATTTGACATTTTCAGTCTGTTAAGTTGGGTATCGTTTTACTTTGCATGTATAAGATTGTCATCAGCTCTTTGTACATAGCTGTACGTACAAGGAGCGTAGAGTTGCAACTTCCAAAGTAGTTTTGCGGCATTATAAATATACATATATCTATTTAGTTAACATAACTGAAAGAAAGATACTTTAGAATTTTTATTCTCTTATTTATTATACATAGAGTGATATTGAAAATAATATTTTAAAAAAAAAACATTTTATCGGAAACATTTTAATCAAAGAAACAAGGTAAAAATTTTGGGCCTATATATGAGTATATGTGTATATAGGCTGGAACATATTTTTAATTATTTACGAACTAGTTAAATGACCGGATTTCATCATATCAGCTTTTAATTGTCCACTGCTGAACATAAGCCTCCCCCTTGAGGGAGTTTTACTAATAACTGCCACGCTTGGTAGCTGGTTTGAACTGGTTTCGCACAGGTGTATTTTTTCCGTAAGACTTTTAAAGCCTTTTCTTTCATGTATATCTTATTCTGTCAATTACAAACACGAAAAAAAAATCGTCAAATAGATGCAGTGGTTCTGACGTAACATTCTTATACATTTGTTAATTGATTTTTATTTATGTAGTTCGATAAGTATCGAAGAGGTTAACATGCCACCTCTATTATCACTCAGGTACCTTCGACCAAGCTGAGTGCGTATAAACGGCGCGTAATTGTAATTTCATGTTTGTGAAATTAAACTTTTGTTTTTCAGGTGGGATTTGGATTTTGTCAAACGATGTGGAAGTTTTCTTACCAACTTTGAATACTACTATTGAATATTATCGCCCTTTTATCGTTCCTTTAGTATAGAACGCTTATTTTAGCAGTCGATTCGCCTTATTTCTATGGTGTTTGATAATTTTGAAATGATTTTGATTATTCTTTTTGATACGGAAACTCCTTTGTTAGTCCCGTATTAATTTTGACACCACTGAAGTAGCTGTTTTTGGGCAGCAAAATATTTAATTATGATATATTTCAATTAATGATAGAATACAATAGAAAAATATTTATTGACAAATATATTATAAGTACATACACTTTTATATTATTATAATAAATAAATAGTAATATCAGTATTATTATAATAATAATACTCAGTCAGAGTGTGAATGTGATAAAAATATGAATATAATATGACTAGCAAAACAGTTATCAAAATCTCTTCACGATCGACCGGTCTAACATTCGAATACATGAAAAAGTACAGACAAAATGAAAATCTCCTTTATAAAGTCGCTTAAAAAGGATAAGTTTTAGACGATTTTGGGTTTTATTATTAGTTTTTTTTTATTGGGTGATTATTGGCAACCCTAACTGATATATCTTCTAAGCATATTAGAGGATATCCTCTAACAATTAAGGTAGATGTGATTTTTTTATTTCTATCTATGGTAAATGTACACTACTACGTGTACTAAATGTTTTTTTTTCTCCAATTTGATATGTCTACCTGATTTTTTATCTTTTTATTCAATCACAAATTTATGTTAACGTTCATTGCGTTTTACCGTGCATTACTACGAAAATGATGAAAAAACAAACGCCGTACAAACACTCACTATTGTTACTACCTTCTGTTAATAATTGACTCTTATTGTAAGATAATTTATGTAATATGCAATAGTTTGAATCGTCTTAGTGTCCTGAAATGGTTTAATGTGATAGAACGGGAAGCCAAAGCCGAAATGTCCATATTTTTAATATGTCAGTAGAATAATTGACAGCTTTGACAGCTGTCATGATACCGATGACAATCGAAATGCTATTGATGATTACAAGTATTATCGATGTTTTTTCGTGAATTGTTCGCGGTATTTTGAGGTAGAAAAAGTATTTTATTATCGTATTATTAAAGTATTAAAATTGTAAATAGTGTCTACGCGTTTTACTTCTGATCCCTTTTACTGATTCCCTGAAATCGTCTATGGATCTACGAGTATATAAGATGTACAAATACCATACCTGCTAAAAAAATACTAAAGACTTTCCACAGTCATTTCATTACTTTCCAATAATTTTCGAAGTATAAATTATTTAAGTCTGGCAATACTGTAAGCTTCTCAAGGAATACCCAGACTCTTGGGTCACAACATGGGTCGACCAGGCACTTATATACACTTAAAGAAACTGTGTACACTAGGACTCTAGGGTCTCAACTTCGATTGAAAGGAACAAGTATATGGAGTTGATGACCCTGTGAATTATATAGTTTCAAGTGTATTAAGTGATTTTACGTCAGGCAATTAGCTACATCGCTTATCAAGTTATTGTAGGAACAAAGTTCGCGGATGCTGAATAGTGCTATTAAAGTTAAAGGACTTGCTATGTTAAGTTGGAAACAGAACGGTCCCTAGGTAAACATAATGTAGTTTTAGATGTCTTCTCTATATAACACGGGAACTTTCAAAATCCATCTCTAACAAACATGATGTTCGGAGAAATTTAATTTAATTAGGAGTCATTTATCATTTTAGTTACGAGTAAACCAATGGAAAATGATTTTTGCTATGTCTCAAATGGTTACATGACAATTTGGGGTGTCATTATTCTAATTAGACGTATTTGTTGGACAATTATTTCTTTTAATAATGATGGAATAGTAACCCAGTCTATGCTAGCTGTTACACGTATACTATTTTTCATAAGCTACAATTGCTTAGGACTCTAATACAAAACCTATACGGTTGTTTGTATATAAAAGCTTCAAGTTACTGAGCGAGATATGAAGAGGGCAGAGCGAGCTCGGAGTTTCTTTGCATGATAGAATCGAAAATAAGGATATCCGCAGAAAATCTACCAATCTTGACCGACGTAACCCGAAGGATAAGCAAGCTTAAATAACAATGGGCTTGTTTTATAGCTTAAATAACCATCAAACAATGAGAAAGTGAGATTTTTGAAAGGCAATCTCGTATGGTTAAATGCAATGTAGGACTACCCCTAATATATGAAGTGACGGTCTCAAAATCTTTGTAGGGCATTATTGGATGCAGGTGGCTCAGGCCTGTTCCTTATGGCAGTCTATGGGGAAGGTCTATGTTCATCAACGGCTGATATGATGATGATTATGACATAAAAACCTTTTGTGTTAATGATACCGAAATTCTCCCCAAAGACCAAAACAACAATACAGTTACTCCGATCTGTTCTCAAGCAACAAATCTGCGATTGAAGCTCCCAAATGCGAAATAAATATAAAGAAAATACTGTCCGTATAGATCTCAACACGTCAGGTGAAAAATATTTGTTGCTATTGCTGTAGTGGTATACCTCAGGGCACCCATGCGGGTTATTATGACTCCTAAACAAGCTATATCGCTTTTATCGCTCACCTACGATATTTCTAGTGTTAAGGGCACTTCAGCCGCAAAAATAAACCTGCGTGCTGAGAATGGAGGAGCGGAAAATATGTCTTTTTTATATTAGCAATATGGTTAGTTAGTAGTTACTTTTTTATGTATAGGTGACAATGGAATGGTTATTCTGTATACTGCTAGCGGTGGAGCTTTTTTTTTCAAGGAGATTTAGTTATTGACAATTCCTTTCCCTCCAGTTAGTAGCTGTTAAGTCGACACACTCGCGGTTCCTTCTGGAAACCATCTTGATGAATTCGTTACGATAGATCATTCATTAAAAGATTTTAGTGTTCAACAATAACATGAGGAGTAAAATAAATATTATAATATTTTTTGTTATGTTCGTGGCGATAAACAACTTTATGGATTATAATTTACGAGACCAGAGGGAGACTTTGTACAAAAGTCGATTGCTTGGGTACCTCTGTCCCATTCGTGTTTCAACCGTGATGCAGTTGTGTTTGCATGGCTGTGTTTCGGTTTGAAGAGTGGGATATAGCGTGAATTTACTGGGTACAGTGGAATAACACTTGAGTCCTCAAGAATGGCAACGCATGGGAGGTATCATGGGCGAAACAGTATACTCTGTTATGTGCATGCTACTGCATGTCTATAGGCGACGGTTACCACTTTCCATCAGGTGAGCCGTCAGCATGTGTGTCATTTTAAGTTGTATAAAAAAAATCTATTAAGTACGCCATTTGCTGTTGCAATTTCTATAAAAAGAATCGCATAAACAATCCAAAATATAGTGTATATTTAGTTTAAAATTACAACTCCGTCTACTAACGAAGGTTTTTAAGGTCAGTATAGATTAGTTATCATATTAATATACACGGTATTCCCCAAAGCAGGGAATACAGCGCTGGCGGGGTCATATTTTAAATTTTATCATTATAAAGGACGTACTACAGCAGTCTCAAGGGAGCCGTGTCTTTGTAACCAGGGCTCACAGTAGTTGATGAAGCAAGCGTTTGTTTATTTAATTATTTATTCAGTTCCTGGAGAGAGTCTCGTTTATGGAACAAAGGAATCTTTTATTTTTTAGTTTTATAAAGAATAATATAGAAGCTTTTGTGATTTTTAGTGATTATTATAAAAATACTTGTACTAATATATAGACGTGTGGTCCCGGAATAGAATGGGTCATGCCTTCCTTTTGCGTGTGTCCTAAGAACCGATTTAGGGAATTTAAAAGTCGAGGGATGGGCAGTATTGTTTTTAAAATGACACCAAAACCAACTGCGGTTGATAATCTGCTTGCGAAGTGTGGTAACTATTGGAAATACCCCCAAGGGGAAGGCTTATGTTCAGAAGCGGACAGTTAAAGGCTGATATGATGATAATGATTATAAAAATACTAGTCTTTAGTCAAATTCATTTGCGTGATCTGAATATATTTTGTGTGTCAGTAGTTGCCACACTTAGCAAGTAGGTTGGCAGCCGTAGTTAAGTGTTGGTGATGTTTTAAGACGAATGTTGCTGCTCATGCCTTCGACCATTACTTTTACCGGGAATTTAACAATTTTTTTAGCTTCGAACCCGGATTTGTTTTCCGCTCCGTCCGTCACTAAGCTTGTAGCCACCTACTCATGTGGAGCTGTTATCTCGACCGTTGTGTCACTGTGTTTATACGCCGTCAGGCGCACTCCGCGTCTGTCACTATGTATGACAAGAGAATTTTCATAATTCCACCCCGGTGTATATGTCGCGGCGAAACGAGGGTACTAGGAATTTCGTGAAACATCTAGAGATATAAAGAAATCATGGAAGATTAATATATTATGTTTTTTTCTATTAAAACAAAATTAAATGGTTTGAAAAATTGATTTAATATTTTCCATGATACATATTTTCACTGTCGTTTAGTAAAATGTGTTAGTTTATATATTTTGTTTTTTGTTTTTTTTTTTATTTGTGCTTTTTTATTTTCTTTCTTTTATCTCTTTTGCTGTGTATTATGTGTATGTTTTTTTTTTTTATTGTGATTTGTGTGCTGTAAGTAAGGTAAATAAATTATCTATCTATCTATCTTCAATGTTTTTAGAATAATTTCTCTTTCTTATACCACAAAGGTGGCGAATAAGTACAAACCCTGTTTGATGGTAAACGGTTACTGCAGCCTATGGACGCCTACTATACCAGGGGTGTCACGTGCGCGTTGACGACCCGGAAGAAACCCTAATACACTTTCTGAAGAACTCCATACTGTAGTCTCTAGGGAAAATCTCGGCAGGGAGTTCATCCTACAACCTGAGCGTTCGTGGGAGAAAATTTCTTTAAAATCGCACTGTGGGTGACCATGTGAGGGGTGATAGGTGATAATGAAAGCAGGTCCGTTAGTATCGTGACGAATTCCATTAGAAGGAACCACGATAGTTTCCAGAGGAAACTGCGTGGAGGTCGACCTGATAGGGTGTACTGCTAGTAATGGGGAAATTAGACCCTATTACTAACAATCCCTTAACCCCCAGTATTTTATTTTAGCTTCATTAGTGAAATTTTTGATACATTATTATAATTTTCGTAAGAATCTTTATTATTTTTGAAAATACTGTATAGCTTATGTTATTCGCTGATAATCTAATTGCCGGTTAACTAGTAGCTTTCTATAGGTGAAAGAATTTTTAAATTTTAAGACGAATGTTGCTGCTCATGCCCTCGACCATTACTTTCACCGCGAATTTAACACTTTTTTTAGCTTCGAACCCGGATTTGTTTTCCGCTCCGTCCGTCACTAAGCTTGTAGCCACCTACTCATGTGGAGCTGTTATCTCGACCGTTGTGTCACTGTGTTTATACGCCGTCAGGCGCACTCCGCGTCTGTCACTATGTATGACAAGAGAATTTTCATAATTCCACCCCGGTGTATATGTCGCGGCGAAACGAGGGTACTAGGAATTTCGTGAAACATCTAGAGATATAAAGAAATCATGGAAGATTAATCTATTATGTTTTTTTCTATTAAAACAAAATTAAATGGTTTGAAAAATTGCTTTAATATTTTCCATGATACATATTTTCACTGTCGTTTAGTAAAATGTGTTAGTTTATATATTTTGTTTTTTGTTTTTTTTTATTTGTGCTTTTTTATTTTCTTTCTTTTATCTCTTTTGCTGTGTATTATGTGTATGTTTTTTTTTTATTGTGATTTGTGTGCTGTAAGTAAGGTAAATAAATTATCTATCTATCTATCTTCAATGTTTTTAGAATAATTTCTCTTTCTTATACCACAAAGGTGGCAAATAAGTACAAACCCTGTTTGATGGTAAACGGTTACTGCAGCCTATGGACGCCTACTATACCAGGGGTGTCACGTGCGCGTTGACGACCCGGAAGAAACTCTAATACACTTTCTGAAGAACTCCATACTGTAGTATCTAGGGAAAATCTCGGCAGGGAGTTCATCCTACAACCTGAGCGTTCGTGGGAGAAAATTTCTTTAAAATCGCACTGTGGGTGACCATGTGAGGGGTGATAGGTGATAATGAAAGCAGGTCCGTGACGAATTCCATTAGAAGGAACCACGATAGTTTCCAGAGGAAACTGCGTGGAGGTCGACCTGATAGGGTGTACTGCTAGTAATGGGGAAATTAGACCCTATTACTAACAATCCCTTAACCCCCAGTATTTTATTTTAGCTTCATTAGTGAAATTTTTGATACATTATTATAATTTTCGTAAGAATCTTTATTATTTTTGAAAATACTGTATAGCTTATGTTATTCGCTGATAATCTAATTGCCGGTTAACTAGTAGCTTTCTATAGGTGAAAGAATTTTTAAATTTGAATAGTGTTTTAATATATCCATTACCAACAAACAAACGAACATACAATGAAATCATTCCTATTTATAATATCAAGGTACAAAAATTAAATTTTTAATCAAATTAACATTGACTGGTTTGAAATGAATAAATACAGATTTCCATTTTGACATATTTCTAACTCGATTACTATCAACGAATTTACTCAAGAAAGACGTTTAATTTAAGGTTAAACCTTCTTTTGTAAAAATCTTAACTGTTTATTAAATAACATGAAAGCTTTTATATAATTATGAATTTTTTTCAGACGGCTAAAAAAAAAAGGGTCTTAATTCTTTTTTACCTTATAACTCCGTCAGTTTTAAACCGATTTGGAAAATTATTTTTATATCTGAAAGGATATGCTTATAGATTGGTTCTATAGTAATTTTATCAAATACGCTTTTAAAAAAAGTAGTTTAGTTTTTAAAACAAAATTGGTTTTGACACAATTAAAGTCGGTTTTTTTGTGGGACACAATATTTAATTATTGTTTAATTGATTGAAATCGTAATTTATACTTTAAAAATTAATTATATAAAAAAATTTATAAAAAATATATAAATTTACTTCTTTGCCTTTTTACTATAATCCAGTTTAGTGCAATATTGTTAAATTAATTCAACAAGATGCCGAGTAGATTAGAATATTCGGCATTCTTAATTTTACCTTTTACGCCAACAAATAGGGGACTCCTCTAGTATCGTTAGTGTTCATGAGCTAAGAATCACTTACCATCTGATAAGTTGCAAACTTTGTCACTCTTTCACTCAAAAAATCCTTTTTATGAAGGGAACTTTTAGTTTTAATTCCTTGATTAAACTTTCGTGATTTCGTGACATCTCTAGATATTTTGTGAAATGCCTAGTTTTTTCTTCTCCCTGCAACATATCCACCGATTTTGTTATTGATATAACCGCATGCAGGTAGCGGGGAATGTTCAATATAATTTTCATCGTATTTCCACATTCAATGTTAGTGTTTTGATTGAAATACAGCGTGAATTTAATTTTAATCTAGAGAATTAGTGCAAAATTGAATTATGTTCGATTATCGGTGATGTTACGAAACATGTAGTGAAAATGAAACATTATTATTACCTAAATGACATCAAAAATATTTTAAAAATTTTACAATATTTTTGTCAGTTACATACATACATACATATATATATATATATATATATATATATATATATATATATATATATATATATATATATATATATATATATATATATATATATATATATATATATATATATATATATATATATATATATATATATATATGTAACATATAAAAATATTGTCAAATTTAATATAAGTACTAGTATTTACCTGCTATTTCGTCTACGTGACCAGAATATGTTCACTAACAAGAATAAATAGTAACTTATGAACTTCTCTATCGCATATAATAAATGTATACAAAATTTTATATTGATTGGTTTACAATTACAATCACAAATGTATACATTCGTGTTTCAACTGCAAAGTAGTTGTGTTTGCATGGCTGTGTTTCGGTTTGAAGGGTGGGATATGGCGTGAATTTACTGGGTACAGAGGAATAACACCTGAGTCCTCAGGAATGGCAACGCATGGGGGTATCATGGGCGAAACAGTACACTCTGTTATGTCCAAGTTACTGTTCATGTCTATAGGCGACGGTTACCACTTTCCATTAGGTGGAACATCAGCTTGTTCGCAATTCTAAGTATCATAAAAAAAAATGAGAAGTTAGCACAAAAGAAAAAGACAAAATATTTCAATAGATAAAATTTATAAGAGCTTTGACTTTTGACGAATAAGTTGGATATTTTAATAATTTTCACATTTTATCTGATTACAAAGTGACACCGTTTCACAACCGTTTCACGTCACCGTGTTTGGTGTTGTATGCATCGTCCCCTAGCGAGCCGTCGGCCGTTTCTGGCGTGCCACCCGGTAATAAAACTTGACGTTTTACTTACTCGTAATATTATAAAAAGTAAAATGCGGTACAGTCTTTTATTTTTTTTATTTTTATTTTTAATGGATGAAGATGGAATGGTAACTCTGCGTGCGCTATCGGTATACACAGGCGGGGTACCAGTGAAGGGTGACAAATGAGGATGAAGGCAGGTCAGTTGGCCCATAGTAACCAATTGAACAACAATTAACCACTATGGTTTCCAGGGGGAACCGCGTGGAGATCGACCTGATGGGGTGTATTGCTAGCAATGGGGCTGTTAAATCTCATCACTAACAATCCCTTTCCCCCCAATGCGGTACAGTCGGATTACGTCGGATGGTTTTTAAGATAATTCATAAAGGATAATGTCCTAAATTCGAATTCATAGATTATAAATTTAAATTATATATTTTCATTTGGTACATAGGCAAAACATTTCTTGTATTTACGTTCAGAACTTCTTTCATAATTCATGCAGGTGAAGCTGTAGATTAGGGGTTATTATTTAAGCAAAATTTTAGGCTATTTTCATATATATTTGTGTTATTTTACACAAAATAGTGACGTAAAATATCGAACAATCAATGAATTCACGATCGCACACATAGTTGCGGGTACGTATGGCCCCCTAGTGAGCCTTTTGGTCGTTTGTGGCGTGCCACTCGGTAATAAAACCTGACGTTTCAATTACTCAATAAGCTAAACTGAGTTATGCTGAATATTTTTTTAGTATTGAGTTATGGCATTTGTGCAATTTACAAGTGATTGCTACTGAAATGTTTTGAATAAAATTTCGTCTATAAAAGGAGCTATTCAGAAAAATATTTCTATTAGAAAATTTTGCGTATATATATATATATATATATATATATATATATATATTCTTATTATGTATCTATTCTATAATATTCTGTAAAAAATACCACGCACAACCACTCTTTGGAACCAACTTTCAGCAGCAGTATTTCCGAATCGATACGACATCATAACCTTCAAGAAAAGAGCATATTCCTTTTTAAAAGGCCGGCAACACACGTGTAGTGCCTTTGGTGTTGTGGATGATCATGGGCGGCGGTAGTCACTTACCATCAGGTGAGCTGCATGCTTGTTTGCCTGCTGTGTTGTAAAAAAAGTCCTGTTTTCAGTGTTTGAGACGTAGAAAGAGAATCAAGTACTATCCTTAACCTATGGTTTGAGACTAAAGTGTAGATAAAGAAACAGCTGTTTTTTACAGACGTCCTAATACGAGACCTATCTGTTTTCTATAAAATTATAATTGCATAATTTTTATGCTTACAATCGATTAAAATATCTATCTATGGCATTTTTAATATCCCGCCATTTCGTTATCACATCAACTGTATGGCTAGAGTATCATAGGTTATTTAAGTAAACACTTAGGTGATAAATTTATACTCCTTCTATTGGCACGTTGTAAAAAAGTACTTAACACTTCATAGGAACTATGAAATTGGCATAACTGTACATTATTTAACGGTACAAGTTAACAAATTGCAACCGTTCCGCTGTCCGAAACGTGAATACAATATAACGAGGGAGCGAAGCACTCCGAGTGGAAACTTTGATGCAAACTCAAAAGTGCTCCCGGTAATTTTTCGTGCTTGATTTAATACGATCGCATTTCAGAGTACCAACTCCGCGGCTCTTTTTCACCAATTGTGAGTGCTTTTAGTATTTTTCATTTCTTTTTTTTTTTTTTGATCGCCATTGAAATGCGACGGTATTATACACTTTTTTAACTTCTTTTTTTTTTGATATTTCGGTCAAATATCAACTTACGAACCAATAAGTTTGAGAGGAGGAAGCGAACGCCGAAACGCTGTGGAAGTTTAGTTACTTTTTTGATTATGGCATTGTAACTTTAAATTTGTTTGACAAATACAAAAAGTATCGGTGAGTGGATGATTTTTATCTTTCCTTATTTCACTTTTATATAGGATTAAATATTTGAGAGCAGTTTGAGAGTACTGCGTTTTGCGTTATTTTTATATTTTTTGATGTCTTATTTTTTAAATTATTAAAATTTATTTCAGACTCGTATGGCTCTATTTATACAGACATCTCTTGCTTTATTAGAGAGTACATCGTTTTTATGATTACTATATTCTGGGCTTATGTAAATAAATAATTTTTTTTTTATTCAATATATAAAATAAAAAAATATGCTTAGATATTATTAGAAAAATGATAAAATGTTTTTTAATATAATTATAATATAAAGCCTTAAACTGTCCACTTCTGAACATAGGCCTTCTCTGTAAGGGGAAATTTGCCAGTAGTTACTGTCCTTGGTATCCCTCTTCCCCTCCTTCCTTCTATCTTACCTTCTATTATAATGTTCATAAGTTCGTCGTATCGTATCAAGTGTCCTAACATATTTTACCTTCTGACATCAATAGTTCTTATAATTTGTCCTTAACCCCAAGTAGGACCTCCTCATTATTAATTCGATCTCTCCAATTCTTCTTTTCAGAATTTAATTTTCTCCATCCTTCTCCAGGACTACATTTTAAGGGCTCTATGGTTATCTATTTTATTAATACATATAAAAATCAACATCAATATATATATATATATATAGAATAGAATAGAATAGAATAGAAAATCATTTATTCAAATAAACTTACATTCAAGCACTTTTGAAAAGTCATTACATTTTTTTTAATTTACCGCTCGTTCGGAAAGCTCGCTGTCTCATCACAAGAAGAACGAGCAAGAAACTTGCGTGATGCTCTTTTAAATAATTTTATTATTATTTTACATTTTTAAGTTATATTGTGTGAATACAAACCACCAATTAGCACTAATTCAATTAAATACTCAAAAAGAAAAAAAAATTGAATACATAACCAACTGGTTAAACAATTAATAAGAGGAAATCAGTCATAGTGATTAGAGCAGACCAGTCCCTACAAGCAGCACCCGTTCACGAGTATGACGGATGAGCCAGCCATCACTGCGCTCGACCATATTTTAGGGAGCCCAATGACCCGGCCCACCACGCCGCCACAAGTCTGGACATTTTAGTGAGCATGACTACTCAAAACACTAGACCACGTCAAAGCTACTCACAATTGCCATCTGATAGTTATAGTATTCACATTTTACATAAGAATGCATGCGGCAATTAATACAAAAAACCGCTACGCTTTCATATTTCTAAAATTAATCAATTAAATCAAGAAAGCAATGAGAAAATAAAATTATAACGTTGTATGCTAATAAACTAATTATTTACTTGATATGTTGTCATCTATGAATTCGTCTATCCTGTAATAGGCTTTCTTACATAAAAATTGTTTAATATAAGATTTGAATTGCCTCTCTGTCAGATTTAATGCAGATTCCGGCAGTTTATTATTATTATTATTATTATATATATATATATATATATATATATATATATATATATATATATATATATATATATATTGATGAGTATGAGCACCTTATGGTTAAAGTTCTTCTCTAGATTTTCATTCGTCTCTATGCCATTTACGTATATTATACATTCCACGAGTACATCTGTTCTGTCGTGTTTCGAGACAAGTACAACTGTTTGGAGACAGAAGTTGTACTTGCATAGTTATGTTTTGATTCGCACGATGGGATGTGGCAGTGAAATTACAGTTGTAGGGCATAACTATCTGTTATACAACTCAGAATAGCACAACAAGCGTCATTTGGATTGGCCCACTGACTTGACTTCACTCCATCATCTATTGTTAGGCTCCTTCCATAAAATAAACGATGACGCAATTCGGTTTACTATTTAAATTTATTTACTAATTTATTTATTTATTTTACACTTTATTGCTTTATTACAGACAACCTTTGGGATATTGAGAAAAAAGATAAAGGGTAGATGCACACTATTATATATATACTAATATTCGTATATATAAACACATATATATATATAAATCTTGGAGGCAATCTTGCGTCTTATATGGGCGAATTTACCAATGATACTGCGTCCTACTGATTATTGCGTCCGTATATCGGACGCAAGATTGATCTATATGCTACATCCTTATTGTTAGTATAACGTTTTACCAAAAAATTGGCATGGACGCTATTTGGTCACCTTATTGTAATTCGGCGTATTTTTTAGTTCCGCGGTTTGTCGCACAACATTTGGATATACTGTGCGCCGTATATCGGCGCATCGTATATACAACTTTTTTTTCCATACATTATATATTATAGGCAATTTTCAAGTTTTTATCTGTCTAAATTCATTATTTAATTGCTTCCGTTAGTAAAGTGTATATGGGAACGTATGACAAGGAGTAGAGACGGAGGGGGGAGGGGGTAGCTGTCTTAATTCGCGCGTTTTAATGTTTATTTATTTAAGAGCGGTGTGACATATGGTCATTTAGCGTCCTTTATGAGAGGACGCTGCAAAGGTTATATACGTGAGTTTAGTGAATATCAGGAGTGAATATTGGAAACGAAAATGAAAAGGAGTATGAGAATTTTACAATTATTGAAAGGTAAGTACCTAATATTTATATTAGTAAGTATACTTTATGTTAGAAAATTAAAAGAAATTTTAAGGACATAATCTTACGTCCCTACCTACATACGTTGATAATTTAGTTATCTTAAACATACAATAAAATCAAGTCAGTTGCAGTAGTCGATTCGTCGTTATAAATCGCACGACCTCATCATGGTCATTGTTATTGATGTAGATAGATTTTTTAATAGAAATGACTTCAAAAGTTATTACAAACATTGTCTACTGTGGCCGTGGTATTCCACTCATTTTGTTTTAAATAAGACATGTTGTGTTTGTGACACAAAAATTACAAAAGATCTTGATTCGATTCCAAATCATTTTGTTTTATCTATGAATCGTGATGATATACTAAAGCTGTGTAATAGTTCTTTCTTTTGGTGTAATATTTGTCAATATGCAATTTACGATCACTACCCGGAAGACGAATGTTTTTGTACTTAAAAAGGTTACCTATTTAAAAAGGTAACATATTTTATTTATAATCGCACAGAAATAATAGACATTCTTAGTATATTAAATATACTTTTGTGTTATTTAGTTAGGTACTATTGCCTAATTTGATTTCGACGGTTACCACTTTCCATCACGTGGGCTATCAGCTTGTTTGCCGTTCTAAGTTGTATAAAAAATTATCTTTTTTATTTTTAAAATAATGATTTTTATAAAAAAATACCTTAATTTTAGAATTAAGATTAATTTTTTTAACAAAATCTTTATTTTAGCTAATTGTTTTACACAATGTTACAACAACAAAAATCATGCAATATTATATTACCACCATTTATAAAAAAAAGAGATTATAGTTACCTATAAATCTATTAGATAAGTGGATTATTTATTATTTTCAGATTCTTGTCAAAAAACTGAAACATCAGTGAATTTATCATCAGATTCAACAAATAATGAGGTAATTATCTTTTTTCCTTTATACTATAGTTACCTATAGTATGGTGGGGTGCCAACCATCATTAATTTTAAACTGGTTACCTATCTATTCACATACAGCAATAACAAAATTTAAAACGCAGCAGATAGGTTATTTTTTTATTAAACCACATCGTCTTTTTGTTATAGGAAATGTCTGACTCAAGTAATTACAATTCGGGAACAGATTCCAACTACACTCCGTCAGCACATGATGTAAGGAGACAATTTTTTTTTATTTGATTTTTTAATACTTTCCATTCCGATTTTTCTATATTTTGTTATATCAGTCCTAATTCATCTAAGAAATATAATCTAAATATGAAATTATTTTTTTAATTTTTCATACTAATTTTATTTATGTGAAAAACTCAACAAATGCTTTCTTATTTCGACTACATTTATAGAAGTATATTGTTCAATGTCATCAGTATTATCAGTACTGTACATTGTTCTATAAACCATGTATAATTATTTTATCATTTGTTCTTTTATAAAAGAAAAAATGTTCAATGTTAAATACTTTATTCTTATATTAATAAATATCATTGAATTCTACTTTGTATTATGTTTCTCAAAAACATCATAATGATTAAATACATTAAATTTATGTATTAAAAATTAAAATGTATTTTTTGCAGACTAGCTCTGATGAATCATTCATACAAGAGAACATGAACTGTCCCGTCATATTAGAAAGAAACATCCAAGAATCAACAAAAGACGTAGATAGTACTAGTCGTCATATTAGTAATAAAAATAATATTTCTTGCAGCGAAATAATTTCCATTGAGAGCTCTTCATGCAATAAAAATTATCCTTCGAAACAAGATGTAGTTATACACCTTAATAATAATGTTCTTGGAGACAGTAATAAAAATGAGATAGTAATACCTAATATGAAAATCCCTCAAAAAAAAGTAATCCGTAATAAAGACTTTTGTTTTTACTGCGAAACTTTAGTTCTAAATTTTGCGAGACATTTACTAAGAAACCATGCTCTTGAAACAGAAGTACAAAAAATATTATCAGTACCTAAAAAAAGTATAACAAGAAAAAAACTTATTACGGAACTAAGAAAAAAAGGAAATTTTATACAAAATTCTGTCGAAGTGATGAAGCCCATGAGAAGACATAAATATACTAATTATTTACCTTGCACTAATTGCTTAGGATTTTATTCAAGAAATCTTTTATGGAAACATAATAAGAAGTGCACTGGAAAAAATACTAAAAATGTGCAATCAGAAGCACAAAATTTGTTAATAAAACATTTGAAAATCGACGAAAAACTTAAAGAAACCGTATTCCCCAGAATGAGACCTGATAAGATATCGTTTGTTGCTAAATCAGATTTGCTCATTTGTGCATTTGGGTCACAATATATGAAAAATCATAGAGAAATGCATTTTGTGAATGTAATTTCTAGAAAAATGAGAGAACTAGCTAAATTGTTAATTGAAATAAGAAAAAAAGATCAATCAGTGAAAGATTTATTAGGTGCACTTAATCCGAAATATTATGATCTTATAGTGTCAGCTACAAAGGTTGTAGGTAAAAATGACTCGGAAAAAGATAGATTTGATTCGCCTACATTTGCAATAAATATTTCTACTAGCATAAAGCAGTGCTGCAATATAGCATTTATGCTTGCATTAAAAAAAACAAGGGCCATACATGGAAGTAAACACTGCTGAAATAGAAGCGGGCCTCAAAACTTTGATACACCTTATAGATTCTAATTGGATATATGATGTTTCAAGTCAGGCTGCGTCCGATCTAAACAAAAAAAAGTGGAATAAAGTTACCATAATACCTTTAGCAAATGATTTAAAAATTTTAAAAAAATTTCTTAACAAACACGCTGAAGAAGCTGCCAATAAAATTAAAGAAGGTTCTTATCACCTTGGGGTATACATACAATTATTAGAGACAATATATTGCAGAGTTTTGCTACTGAATCGGCGTAGCCCTGGGGAACTTCAAAGAATTACGCTACATGATTACTTGGAAAATGACCTAAATACTTCTGAAAAATATGAAGAATTCGATCGAACGCTAAGTGCATCTGAGCGAGTTTTAGTAAAAACATTTAAACGAGTGGTTGTTAGAGGCAAACGAGGACGTGGGGTTCCCGTGTTATTTAGTAAAGAAGTTCAAGGTGATATAAAACTTCTGCTTACAATAAGGGACAAATTTGTTTCTACAACAAATAAATTACTGTTTGGGAACCCAGGATTTGAGAACTCGATATATGGGTATAAAGTTTTGGAAAGGTACTCGAGATTATCTGGAGCAAAAAATCCGAAAGCAATTTCTTCCACAAGACTGAGAAAACATTTAGCGACGCTATCACAAATATTTAGTATGTCTGAAAATGATTTGGAACAATTAGCTACGTTCATGGGGCATACTAATGAAGTTCATAAGAAATCGTATAGATTGCCAGATGATGTGTATCAAACTGCTAAAATTTCAAAACTTCTAATACTTATGGAAGATGGAAAAGCAGATGCTTATAGAGGGAAAGGTTTAGATGAAATAGAGTTAGATCTAAATGAAGAATTGCAGGAAGAAGAAAAAATTGTAAATGATGATATTTTAGATTTTGATTTACCTACACTACAATTGTCAGTTGAAAATTCTTGTGTACAACCTGGAATTTGGATTGAAAATAAAATATCTGAACCTAATCACCAGGTGATGACAATAACAGATAAAAGAACTGAAAAAGGGAAAAAGAGAAACTTAGAACCCTGGTCTATGGAACAAAAGAAAGTTGTTACCAAATTTTTCAAAAGCCATATACAAAATAAAAAACCTCCCAGAAAATTAGAATGCGAAACTTTAAAAGGACAATACTCAGAACTGTTACTAAATAAAGACTGGCTCAAAATTAAAGTTTTTATTCAAAATATTTATTCTGAAAAATAGGATAATTATCATTACATTGGTTTATTTGAAGCAAACTTACTCCAAAAACTTGCTTATCTTTTAATACGACCCTTTATTTAAAATATACATATATTAATATAATTAAGATGTGCATGTAAGTGTTCAATCTAAGTAATATTATTTATATTAAGCTTACAGATTTATTAATGTTGCTGATGTTGAGTGACGAAAATTAAATAGACATTTATTTTATTTTACTATAGATTTAACAATAATGTGATTTTATTTAAAAAATTTGTTAATTAATGTTATTATAAGAGGTCTTGTTTGTTTTTATAACATTTTTTTATAAGTTTACAGATTGTACTGATTTTCTTACAAAGATAAAACAAATATTTGATTGTAATTATAAGTTCTTTTATGTAATTAAAAGTGTTTATTAGCTTTGTTCTGAATAATTATTTTATTTCATAGGTTTAGAATTGTGCCGATTTTGTTAGATAAATAAAATAATAACGTGCTTCGATTTAACCATGTTGATGCTTAATGTTACTGTAAGAAATTTTATTTGTATTCATTACATTCATTTAACAGATTTTATTACTAATTTTCGTAGACAATTTATAAAATGTTTAATGTTATTATGAGAAATCTTATTTACTTTGTTATCAATAATTTTATTTAATAGATATTTTTACCAGAGGGAGACTTTGTACAAAAGTCGATTGCTTGGGTACCTCTGTCCCATTCGTGTTTCAACCGTGAAGCAGTTGTGTTTGCATGGCTGTGTTTCGGTTTGAAGGGTGGGATATGGCGTGAATTTACTGGGTACAGAGGAATAACACCTGAGTCCTCAGGAATGGCAACGCATGGGGGGTATCATGGGCGAAACAGTATACTCTGTTATGTCCATGGTACTGCTCATGTCTATAGGCGACGGTTACCACTTTCCATCAGGTGGGCCGTCAGCTTGTTTGCCATTCTAAGTTCTATAAAAAAAAAAAAAAAAAAAAAAAAAAAACGGTTAGGTAAGTTTTTTTTTGTTAGTTTTTTTTTTTTTTTTTTTTTTTTTTTTTTTTAGAAAAAATCTTTTAATTATAGTACACCTTGCATGTATGCAAATTTAAAAAGTATATGGAAGTAAAATACCGTATGATTACCATTATCAAGAGACGCATACAGTTAGTTAAATAGAATACATAACATACGAAATATACGGTGCGCCATATAGTATCTGTCTTAAAAGGACGCATTTAAATTTACACTAAATACTATAAGTATACGAATATACTGAGTGCTGCATGATCTGCGAGACGAATGGACGCATGAAGTTTGCATGACATACAAACTATATACGGAATATACAAATGTGCCATATGATTCCCGCTATGAACGGACTCCGGAACGTCGGCTAGAAATATTGAAAATTGAATATTGATATCTGCTATTTAAAAGAAATATAATTATGGGTACTGATTTTAGCACGAAATAAAGTAATAATATTCACTTTCAAAACAATTGTAATTTTACTGGAAGCGGGGGAGTATCGGAAGTGAAAAGACGCAAGAAGTCGTCTGCGATTTATATATATATATATATATATATATATATATATATATATATATATATATATATATATATATATATATATATATATACACATATATATACATATATATACACATATAAAAATATATATGCATAAATATATTTAATAGTAAACATACAACAGAAGAAATTAAAAGTAGAAGATGAAGAGAGAACACGGGAAAATAGCATTTAAGGGAGAATTAGCACCGATTGGAGGCAGTTAGCAAGTTCCGCATTATAATTACTAGTATTTAAAAATATATACAGAAAATATTATAAGTACAGGAAGCTAATGAATGAATAAACAAAATATTGCATTGAAGTAAAACGGTCTCTACACGTAAGATTAAAATCCGTTCCATACCAGTGATGTGCCGAGTTGGTTTTTTTGTATTTAAGTATTTTGGCAATCGTTAAAAAATTATCGAATACTAACTCGAATTTTAGGATTCGAATCAGTACTGAATCTATCTGTATAGATATTCTAGTACTTTATCAAATTCGAATATTTTTATATTGATTTCTAAAGTTAACTTTATATTTGTCTTAATTTCTCTTTTAAAGAAAAGTAATTAAAGAAAAAGAGAATGAAAGCAATTTCTTTAAATCTATCTCTAAAATTAATATTTCATTTGATATTATAGCGAAATCTTTATCACAAGGACCAATATGAACTAATTTTCTGATAGATTTAACACAATTATTATAATTTATAACATTAGTATATCATTATTTTGGTCTGTAGAATAGTAATTTCGCGAAATTATTAAATTATAATATTAGATTAACAGATAGTTTTAGAGAAATAGTGCCTCTGAATCGGCCTCATTGAAACAAAAATACAATAATTTACTACAAACACGCGACTAGTATTTGAGTACTGTACATATACGAATCCTATATTGGACTATCGTACTCGATACAGTAAGTATTCGAGTTGGCTCGGATCGGTACATCACTATTCCATACCCGTGCGCTCTCTCATAAACAACCAAATTGGATTTCACACCATAAAAGCTTGCAAAAGTGATTTTATTCTAGCATAATTCCGTATAATAGGAAACGCATAAAGTTTTAAACAAAGCAGAATATTGTTTGTAGTCCACACCGTATCCGGCTCATCGTAAAACCTGGAATATTATAGTAGAATGGACATAGGATATGGATGGAACGTGGTTTTTGCTTTGCTTTGATTCTGTTTTGATTAAACCATGAAATGTCAAGTGTACTTTGTTTCCATAGAACGTAAAAAAGAGGTGATTTAGTTTTGTAGATACTATTATCATAGAAACACTTTCTAAATAAAATCTTACTTATTTAATAAAATTAGTAACTAAACGACGTCTATACATGGGATATTAATTGGATCGACTAAATTTATTATTAATTTTTGTTTGTATTCTGAGACCTTCCAATGACTTTTGGGTGGTCAGGGTGGGACATATCGTTGTAAATTTTAGTTTGGTCATAATAAAACTGTTTTGCATATCAAACTCTTTGCATGCGTCACAAGTCGCGTAAGTGCTTGCAAAATGGGAAATTTAGATCGCGAAAAAAATTTTATTATCTGCTCAGACCTTGAACGAGATATTTCGTAGGCATTAGATTGAATATATTTAAATATAGAATGCGGAATCTCAATTTTTTTATTATACTTTGAGTGGCAAACAAGCTGTCGGCTCACCTGATGAAGAGTGGTAACCTTCGCCTATAGACATGAATCGATTTAGTACGTACTTGAGTCGGCCGCACAAAACAGTCGTACAATACAGTCGTCGGCAGTACCGAGTAAAATACATGCAATGCCCAATGCTATCTCATGCGTTGCAATGTCTAAGGACTAAGGTATTATATCTCCGTACTGTGTCATTTCTCACAGCAATACAACCGCTTTCGTTTCGAAGGGTAAAAACGCACGAGGGTACCATGGGAACATGTATAATTGCAGTTCCTTTACGGCAGAATCTCGATGTCCAAGCATATAATTATTGCAAAAAGTCTCCTTCTGTTTTTGGAAATTTAGAAGGTGTAAAGTTATATTTCTGGGACCTTTTGTATCCATTTTACAATAGACATTGATTATTCATAAAAAGATACACTTATCAGCTGGGGTTGTCAACTTAAATGAACAGTTGAACTAGAACAAAGCACTAGGTGTTCGTTGCATCCGACAGAGTAGTACATGCGAACTTCGTGATTAAACTTCCCCGGTCTGTAGCAATTAGGTCCCGGCTGTGTGAAGACTGCTTTATCTAGTAGCATGACTCCAAAGTTTACACAACGAATGCATCATAAAAAACAATGTTCGGCTCAACTTGGAGTAGTTTCGCAGAGAAATCTTGTATTAATAGTTAAGTTCGTGGTATTTACTGTGAGTTAAGATCAATGATAGGCGTACTATGCGTTATAGTTTTCCAAAACTGTAGAACAATTTACTATTAATAAAGTAAAATGCGATCCTGTACGTGTAAATGTAGTGTAGGTCTCTCCCACTCCCACTGCATGGAGTGACGACCTCAAGTGAATTGCATCTATAATAGAAGAGGAAAAAGGTTCTCGAGTATCTAATGTCTCTGTGCGGGGGGAAGGGATCGTTAGTAATGCGGGCTACCAGTCCCATTGCTTGCAATATACCCTGTCAGGTCGACCTCCACGCGGTTCCCCCTGGAAACCATCGTGCTGAGTTCCATGTGTATTCATCACGATGGGCTGACTGACCTGCCTTTTTTCATTATTCACCTATCACCCCTCACTGGTGCCCCGCCAGCGTATATCGATAGCGCAGGCAGGGTTACCATTCCATTAATCATCCATTAAAAAAAAATGTCTCTGTGCAGGCAAGTGTTGTCGACGAAAACTCACTTTCGCGTTTATAATAGTACTAGTGACCTGCCTCGGCTTCAGACTAGGCTGGATAGATGGATAGAAAGATGAATTTGTATTCTATAGTAGCTTTAATGGGTAAATTTTTTACATTTTAGTTTACAGTTTGTAAAGATTTATATACATTTTCTTTAATATTATATAGCCTATGTTACTCGCTGATAATATAGCTTTCTAACATACATAAATACATTTCATTTCATATTTAGACTTACATATATACTAACAAAAGTATGAAAAAAGTTGTATTAGGCGAGAGTGGTTTGACAATTTTTTGAAATAGCATAGAGTTAGATGCTTATAATTTAAAATTGTAAGACATCTTTAGTACTGTAAAAGTAACACGAGATATGACGCTGCACAAGGAGAAAAGACAGTGACCGATTACCAGCGTGTGTGCGAGGGCACACGAGGAAATCACACGAGCTGACCCATGCTTTTCTAGAGTGATAAATAGTAGTCCATACTACACCTAGGTGGAAGGCGAAAGACAAATAGTTTACATCGTTTACACTCAACAAATTGTTTATGACCAAGAAGAAACGCGTGAACTAGTTCATTTGAATTTGGAATCAAAACTTTTTTAATTTTACACATACCATTTTTGTTTTGGCGCCAAAGTAAAGTTGGATAGATTTAAGTTTTTTGTTTTTTTTTTTCATTCTTTATTGTTACGTTTCTTGTAACGCATATTTTTCTTTGGTAAAATGTCTCATTACAAATATAAACAACTAGCGACTCGTCGCGGTTTCGCTTGGTTTTATTTTTTTTTAATATAATACAATCCAAGTTACTGGTTGATAACGTAGTTTTCTATAGGTGAAAGCATTTTAAATATCGGTCAAGTGTTTTTTTTCAGTTAATGTATTAAAAATAAAAAATCGAATTATTGATCTTTACAATCTTAGTCTAGAGATTGTTGGTAATGTGGATTATCAGTCACATTGCTAACAATATACCCTAACAGGTCGACCTCTCCATGATCCCCCCTGGGAACCATCGTGCTGAATTCCAAGTGTATTCATCACGATGGGCTAATTGACCTGCTTTTTCATCCTCACCTATCATCCCTTACTGGTGCCCCGCCAGTGCATACCGTTAGCGTAGGCGGGTTTACCATTCCATTATTATCCATTAAAAAAATTCAAATTTCAACAACAACAAAGATTCAAATGGTGTTAAGGATTGTGAGTATTTTGTCGAATAAATTTTGACACTTCGAAAAAGTAGATTGTAGATAAGCGCCTGGTTATATTGTTAAGGGTTTATAGGTTATAAATTAGTTATTTCCATCAAATTGTTTAGATATAGAAGCGAACTGTAGAACACGGTTACAATTCAATCGCAGTGGGTGCGCGGTCCGCCACTAATGAGTCGGCTAACTGGGCCAATAGTGATTTATTCGCCACCAGCGACACTTGACAATGTGTTCAAGTTATTAGCTATAGGCGATTTTTAAACGAATTAGAGATTGTCAAATTTGATATATTTATTTTTCACTAAACACTTATTCTTATGTTTTTTATTTTAATGGATGATAATGGAATGGTAACCCCACCCGCGCTATCGGTATACACCGGCGGGGTACCAGTGAAGGGTGATAGGTGAGGATGAAGTAGGTCAGTTAGCCCATTGTGACGAATTTCACAAGAATTGTTCACGTTGGTTTCCAGGGGGAACTGCGTGGAGGTCGACCTAATAAGGCATATTGCTAGCAATGGGGCTGTCAAACTCCCTTATTGTTATGTTATATACCATTTTCTTCCAATATATTTTTGGGAAGGAATGAATGAATGAATTTTTGGTCAATTCATTCAATAATTTTTTTTTATACAACTTAGAATGGCAAACAAGCTGACGGCCCACCTGATGGAAAGTGGTAACCGTCGCCTATAGACATGAGCAGTACTATGAATATAACAGAATATACTGTGTAGCTCATAATATCCTTCATGCGTTGCCATTTCTGGGGACTAAGGCGTTATGTCTCTGTACCCTGTAAATTCACTGTCATATCAAATGCAGGTATACAAATTCAACTACTTTATGAATGTGAATGCTTTATGAACGAATTTACTAGAGGGAGACTTTGTACAAAAGTCGATTGCTTGGGTACCTCTGTACCATTCGTGTTACAACCGTGAAGCAGCTGTGTTTGCATGGCTGGGTTTCAGTTTGAAGGGTGGGATATGGCGTGAATTTACTGGGTACAGAGGAATAACACTTGAGTCCTCAAGAATGGCAACGCATGGGAGGTATCATGGGCGAAACAGTATACTCTGTTACGTGTATGCTACTGCTCATGTCTATAGGCGACGGTTACCACTTTCCATCAGGTGGGCCGTCAGCTTGTTTGCCATTCTAAGTTGTATAAAAAAAAAAGAATTATTGAATGAATGAATAAACGAATGAATTTTGTTATTAGTAAAATAGTAACAGATTTTACAATTAATATATAATTATTCAGTAATATTTAAATTACCATTACATAGTTGTATAAATGTTATTTTTGCATGAACAATAATTATTTTAATTAAAAAAGCTCAATAGTTTAAAACTCCCTTTACTAAATATGTCAATGCAGCAGGGTAACAAATATATTGTTTTAAATAATTTCTGTCTATTATTTCTGTATTTTTTTTTTCCAAAGCATTTCGTGTATTTTACGTGATATATTCGATAATTGTGAACCGATTTTGATGTTCATCCAGAGGCAATTCAAGCATACGTTACCACAATGGATACGTTGCTATTATGAGGTGCGAAGGGTGGCTATTTATATATACTATTTATATTTTTACTAATATTATGACTTGAAAAGTAAATAAAATTTTTACATACTAAATAAGCGGTATTTGATGATTGTATTATTTGGTAATTTTTTTTAATTAAAAGAAAATGATAAATCAAAATGTATTAATCATAGAATATGTAATGTGATTCGTGGTTATGTGGATCCGTCATAGAAACAGTCACCGCTTCCTTTCCCGTGGGTCGTAAGCGGCGACTAAGGTAGAACGAGGGGTAGACAGCGGCGTCTCTCTTAAAACATTTCTAAAGTCAACCTGCTGTTAGTTAAAAGTTATTGTAATTCATAATCCCCTAAATAAGCCGGTGGTTTTCTTTCACGAATAAGCCGTTGAGACCAATCGACCATTGAAGGCCCAGAGCCATCAGCAAAAAAAAAACAGTATTTGTAAAGAGTTTCGTATACTACAATGTTAAAGATGATGTAATGTTTGTTTATAATTCTGGATTTGGTTATTATTCTGCCGTTATCCTCACTTACGATCTCTTACTGGTGCCTCGCCAGCGTAAACCAATAGCGCAGGCGGGGCATACCTTTCAATTTTCATCGTTTAAAAATGCTATCGTCAATCTTCTACCTCCTGTGACTTGAGTAAACACGTTACGCGCACCTGTTACGAACTTTCGTTATTTCAACGCGAAACGATAATTGGTTTCGATTCCGTAGGTTGTTTTCGTAAAATAGCGGGCCAATTAAATTTTGTTTTAGCGCGCCTTGAGAACCGGTGTTGTTATGTTACGTAATAATATTACGTTCATCATCATCACCATCTTATCAACCGTTAATTGTCTACTGGGAAAATAACGGGTCCATTGTCCATTTAACAAACATTTATATACAATAGGAGCCACAGACAGCCTCTATGTCGAGGCTGTTTCGACGCCGAAGAAACGGCTGCTCACGTAATTCTGGAATGTGAAGCTTTTTTTTTTATACAACTTAGAATGGCGAACAAGCTGACCGCCCACCTGATGGAAAGTGGTACCCGTCGCCTATAGACATGAGCAGTACCATGGACATAACAGAGTATACTGTTTCGCCCATGATACCCCTCATGCGATGCCATTCCTGAGGACTCAGATGTTATTACTTTGTAGCCAGTAAATTCACGCCATATCCCACCCTTCAAACCGAAACACAGCCATGTAAACACAACTGCTTCACGGTTGAAACACAAATGGGACAGAGGTACCCAAGCAATCGACTTTTGTACAAAGTCTTCCTCTAGATGAATCTTTGTTATTCTTTCACGCAAAAACTATTAAACGGACTTGAACGAAATTTGGTACACTGTCCTAACTTAGCATATGGAATATTTTCTGTATTGGTTTATGCGGGTGAAACCGCAGGATACAGCTAGTAAAAAATATACCCACAAATAGGTAGGCCAATTGTATAAGCATTGGCCTTGATATGACGTAGAAGGTGTGGGTACAAATTCTGCCTGGTACGAAAGTTTTCAGTTACTTAATTTTTTTTTAATGGGTGATGATGGAATAGTAACACCGCCTGCGCTAACGGTGTATACTGGCGGAGCACCAGTGAGGGATGATAGGTGAGGATGAAAAGGCAAGTCAGTTAGCTCATCGTGATGAATACACTTGAAATTCAGTACAATAGTTTCCAGGGCGGACCATGTGGAGGTCGACCTGGTTGAGTATATTGCTAGTACAAAATTTGTGCATGTCCTTCATTACGAATTTTTTAAAAATGATTCTTGTTTCTTTGGCAGCCGCATAACAAGGTCGCATCATGACATAGTTTTACGAGCATAATTTTTAACTATGTTAGTTTTACGTTCCTTTGTGTGTACTTATTTTATTTGTGGCGTGTGACTGGCTGTGGGAGCTTTGTATTGTCTGGGGAGGGATTACCTTTATGCACGGCACCGGCTTGTTTGTATTTTCAGTTTTCGAACGAAATTGCAAAAATAGAACACCTATTTGAATTTTGTTCCGTACGAATTTTTCGTGGTGGCAACATTCTGTCATGAAGGTTGTATGTTGAAAATAAACGTTACAAAAATATTTTACCTAATTGTTGCTAGTAAAAAAAAATAGGTGCCACGTAATCGTACAAATTGGCACCGTGTGGTCCCGGAATAAACTGGGCCAGCCAGTGGGTGTCGTAAGAGACAACTAAGTTGATAGTCGAGAGAAGGGCAGTGTTTCTCTTAAAAAATATACTTTTAGCCTGAATAGTAGGAGGGCCTGTACGGTGTCGCCACTCAACAATCTTTCTTCCCCACCGGTGGTCGGTTCTTCGAGCTATGTGTGTGACCAGCGCATTACTACTTTAGCTTGCTTATCCTTCTTCACTTTTTTACCCCCAAATAATCTTATTGACTATACGACCTTTAACCAGAAAAAAATACGAATACATTTACTAACATATAGTATTTCATTATTATTTATATAACATTAAAAATTATTCAGTCATATTGTGTTAAAAGCAAAGTACTTTCATATCCAAGACGTTGTCACCCTTCACGCTCGCCGCCATAACGAGGTCGCAACAGCACCATTTTTAAGAGGTTTATGTTAATGTACTTCCTTCGTAACTAGGTTATTAAGTTTCTTATATAATCATAAAGCTGAGTCATGAGATTATAGTATTTTTTTTACAACACAGGGGGCAAACGAGCATGCGGCTCACCTGATGGTAAGTGACTACCGCCTCCCATGGTAATCCACAACACCTACGGCATTGCAGGTGTGCTGCCGGCCTTTTAAAAAGAAATATGCTCTTTTCTTGAAGGTTATGTTGTCGTAACGGTTTGGAAATACTGATGCTGGAAGTTGATTCCAAAGAGTGGTTGCTTGTGGGAGAAAGTGTCTTGAAAAACGCACGGTGGAGGACCACCACTCGTCCAGATGGTTAGGATGAAATTTTAGTTTATGGCGGGTTGTACGATGGTGAAAATCTGCAGCAGGTATCAATCCGAACAATTCTTCAGAGCACTCCCCATGATAAATTCGGTAGAAGATGCACAGAGATGCAACATCTCTACGCAGTTTCAGTGGGTCGAGTCGGACAGTAAGACGCCGATCGTCAACAATTCGAGCTGCCCGACTTATGTATGTTGAATAAAAAATATTTAAATTAGTTCTTTATTTATTTATTTAACTTTTTATTGCACCATAAATAAAAATATACAATGACAAGTGAATAAATAAAACGAAATACAGTAACATAAATACAGATTGAAATATACACATAAAGGTACAAAAGGCGGTCTTATCGCTAGGGCAATTTCTTACAGACAACCTTACGTTAAAGGAGAACAGATAGAAGTAGGCAGGTGGTGCAAGAGTTAATTAATACTTTACATAGTAGTTGCCACGCTTTGCAGGCGGTTTTAAAACCGCAGTTAGGCTTTTACTGATGTTTTAAGAGGGACGCTGCTGCCGATCCTTCGATCATAAGCTCTCTTAGTCGCCTCTTATGACACCCACGGGAAAGGGAGTGGTGGTGCATTCTATGCTGGGACCAACACGGCGGTTATATTTATGTATATATTATTTATTTTGTATAGGCTTACTTTATTAGCTGTTATTTTCTATATCTATCCCAGTAATGAAGTACCGCGTTCGTGATTCACTGTTCATCCCAAAAGTTGACTTATAGAGAATGCTACTAGCATTAAGTCCGCCTTTTGTAGATAGATAGATACTCCTTATTGTTTCCTCCAAAAGATTACAATAGTAAACTTATTATAAATATAAATAATTACAAGAAATAATCACAATGAGAAAACAATGGGCGACCTTATTGCTAAAAGCGATCTCTTCCAGGTAACCTTTGGATGGAGGGGGGAAAGGGGTTGTTAGCAATGGAGTTTGACAGCCCCATTACTAGCACGTAATATTGTTTGCCATTCTAAGCTGTATAAATAAAAGACGGGCTATATGCTTGTTTGCCACCATAGTTGTATAAAAAAGGCTTTAGTGATGTTTTAAGAAGACTGCTGCTGCCTATTCCTCAGCCATTTAGTACTAACTACTAATATATGTATATATTTTTATGGATGGCGGTAGTCACTTACCATCAGGTGAGCCGCATGCTGGTTTGCTTCCTGTGTTGTAAAAAAAATCTATATTTTATACAACTTAGAATGGCAAACAAGCTGACGGTCCACCTAATGGAAAGTGGTAACCGTCGCCTATAGACATGAGCAGTACCATGGACATAATGGAATATACTGTTTCGCCCACGATACCCCCCATGCGTTGCCATTCTTGAGGACTCGGGTGTTACTCGTCTGTACCCTGTAAATTTACTGCCATATCCCATTATTCAAACCGAAACACAGCCATACAAACTGCTTCACGTTAGAAACACGAATGGGACAGAGGCGGCCAAACAAACGACTTTCGTACAAAGTCTCCCTCTGTATATATTTAAAATTATCTATTTCTTTTTGATATCGTTATAAATTATAATAAAATCCCACGAGTACACGAGCGAGGTGCCATCCTGAATCGTGATTATTGAAAATGGAAAGAAACTATATATTGCTTTCTGTCTAGACTTACGACTATCGAAACGTGTCCTGCAATTTTTCGATATCTCATTTACTTACAACTAGGAGCGTTATTGCTCACATTCGATGTTATTCGTTATTCACTGCTCTGTAACTAGTAGTAAATTATTGAAATGTTGATAGTGGAGTGTCAATGGATTTTGTACATAATGTAATTGTGTGATACTTTAGAGTGAACTAATAGAGGGGGTAAATGGACGACGGGAAGAGTAGTCACGGAGTTGCAATTAGAGCGATGTTAACAGTGGAATACTTTACTGATAATTTATGAAGTTATCTGTACATTGACAGGGGAATTTAAAAATAGTTTTACGTATTTTTTTTTAATAAATATTTTAAAAGGCCAGCAATGTACAAACGATTCTTCACGTGTTGCAGTGTTCATGGGTGATAGTAGCTGCTTTCCATTAAGTGAAATGGCAGCTTGTTTTTTTTTATATACAACTTAGAATGGCAAACAAGCTGACGGCCCACCTGGTGGAAAGTGGTATAACAGAGTATACTGTTTCGCCCATGATACCCCCATGCGTTGCCATTTCTGAGGACTCAGGTGTTATTCCTCTGTACCCAGTAAATTCACGCCATATCCCACCCTTCAATTTGAAACACAGCCATGCAAACATAACTGCTTCACGGTTAAAACACGAATGGGACAGAGGTACCCAAGCAATCGACTTTTGTACAAAGTCTCCCTCTGGTGCGTTCTTAACAAATCTACTTCAATACTAATCCTTATGATGTGAAATAAATAGTTTTTATCTGAAAAAAAAAACATCGAATAATCTATATGTAATAGGGCAATTGACTGTGTGGTCCCGGCATAGGATATACCATCCTTCCTTTCTCGTCGGTGTTGTGAGAGTCGACTAAGGGAGCCCGAGAGATGGGCAGCTTTGGAGATGTTTTAAAAGGGATGCTGTTGCCCATCCCTCGCCCTCCTTTTTGATCGGTTCATACACCTCCCTCGGTCTCTTTGTAACATTTATGCTTGGATTTCAAATTTTAGTAGTATAATACAGGTTTAAGGTTACAAATTGTTCAATCAAATCGGTCATTTCATTATGTCATACAAATGTATTGACTAACTGAGGAGAGCTGGACATCCAAATCCTTAGTCGCTTCTTAAGAAAGCCACGGGAAAGGAAGCGGTGGCCGGTTCTATGAAGGAACCACACGGCCATTTATGAATACTCCACTCAAAGTCAAAAAACAATTAAAATTAAAGAATCCAAGCGGCATCTCGTCTTAAACTGATCAAAGGTCTCCTTGAAAGAGATTGAATAAAATATTTTCCTTGATATTAAATGTACATTAATGGTAAATAAATTCTAAAGCTGTAATGAGCTTTTGACTTTAATTTTACGGTGGAAATTTATATCAGCCAGCCAGTGAAGAGATGGGCTGAACTTTTGATACTAACTTTAATGAGAGAATTTCGCTCAGCGACGTCAGTTTATAAATAAATGTTTCTAGTACATGCAACGGAAGACTGTACGAGATTGACTTATTATTATATAAAATGTTGTAAATATTAAAGCTATTTTGCAATGTTCTCTTTCAACCGTCTTCAAAAATAAGGTGGCTGAATGAAGTTGTATTATTTTTTTATGTTCATCACTACATAGATTTATAATTAAAGATACCACTGGGAGACTTTG
The DNA here is from genome assembly GCF_026898425.1 of Galleria mellonella. Lineage (NCBI taxonomy): Eukaryota > Metazoa > Arthropoda > Insecta > Lepidoptera > Pyralidae > Galleria > Galleria mellonella. Next base: position 4,459,114 of record NW_026442100.1, on the reverse strand, counting down.
TACAAAAGTCGATTGCTTGGGTGCCTCTGTCCCATTCGTGTTTCAACCGTGAAACAGTTGTGTTTGCATGACTGTGTTTCGGTTTGAAAGGTGGGATATGGCGTGAATTTACAGGGTACAGAGGAATAACACCTGAGTCCTCAGGAATGGCAACGCATGGGGGTATCATGGGTGAAACAGTATGCTCTGTTATGTCCATGGTACTGCTCACGTCTATAGGCGACGGTTACCACTTTCCATCAGGTGGACCGTCAGTTTGTTTGCCATTCTAAGTTGTATAAAAAAATGAAAGATTGTGTCACAGAAAAATATCGATTTTAATGTGACAAAATCAGCTATTTTGATTTAAAAACTTCTAAACCGATTTTGATGTAATTCTATGGAATCAATCTGTAAATATGTATTTTTAGATAAAAAATAGAATTTTTCAAATTGGTTTAGAACTGACAGAGTTATGAGGTAACAAACATAAAAAAAATACAACCGAATCAAAAACCACCTAATTTTTAAATCGGTTGAAAAAAGTAATTAAGTTGATTCATTTAAATTGTAAGAATAAATTTGTTTGTATTTATTTAATGAACGGTCTCTAGTGCCACTTTAAAATTTATTGCCAAGCTACCATGGCTTATTTTAATTAAAAATATTATTTGATGTTTAGGAAAATTAATTACCTTATTAAGATGAGAATTGTCAGACACAACAATGTGTCTGGAAATTTTCGGGTTATTGCTACGTACTATACAAAGGTTGTTAATAAAAGTTATTCTGATTTATTTAAAATAGAATGAAATGAAAATTATATTTATTTAAATAGACTTATTTGCAAGCTCATTTGAATCGTTATTTGTTTTCTGTATTTAAAATATTTTTTAAACTCACATTTATAATCTAATGTAATAAAATTGCAATTAAACGATGCAAACTCTGTATTTGACAGATTTTAAGAAAAAAATATAAGACAAAAAGAGGACAAAATAATACTTTTAACTCTTTATTTGGGCAAAAAAAAAATTTTGAATTAAAACAAATACTGAAAAAGGAATGTGTAGAGTCTAAATATGCCAGTGTTGCTAACACTCAAAATAATTTTTTTTTTCATAAAGTGTGACTAGTTTATGAGAATAAATATTAATAATTATATTGAGATCATAATATTTAATATTTCTTTAACACATTATTTTTTAAAAAGTTTGTATGGCACAGCATACAATACCAAATTAAAGGTTAAGAAATTTAGTCTGTCAGTTTATTTTGACATCATACAAAAACTACTACGCTAAATTGGATGCGGTTTCACATTTGTACTCTTGAAGGTGTAACTTAAAATCTCGTGTATGTTTTTTCTTATACAACAAAGGTGTCAAACGAGCATATAGTCCGTCTGATGGTAAAGGGTCACTGTAGCCTATGGACAGATAGATAGATAAACACTTTATTTGAGCCATTTATGACACACGTAAATTAATAAATATATTTATACAATCTGATTATTTACATTTTTTCAAATATAAAACAAAATATGAATATTGGAGATATGTTTTCACCAAGTGTGTCTCAGTGACCCAAATAGGCTACATCTATAAAATGGACATCTGCAACACTCGGGGTGTCTCGTGCGCGTTACCGACCCTGAGTAAACCTTCTACCTGAATCTTGATACGCCATCTAGAACTAGTTTAGAATAGAACAGAATAGAAAACATTTATTGCCAGTAAACACACAATTATAATATAAAATATAGATAACATATACAAGAACTGAACACTCTTCTCGTACAACTAAACTTTTTTCTATACCGTTCGCAAACAATAATGTGTCATATAATAATCCAATATACAGAATGTGCAAATTGTACAACGACATTGATTGTAAATCGGATATTGACATATTCTATCAGAAATTTTCATTGTATCGAAGCACTTTACATACATTGATAACTTAATAGTTTTTATGCATAGTTTGGTAGTTTTGTTTTTGATTCTTGTTTTGTATCTAGTTTTTATCATTAATTCTTTTTGTAGTAAAAATTAACCTATTTTGTTTCATCTCTGTGAATGTTGAGTACAACTATAATTGGATTGCAAACTTATAATGCTATTGTTGTATTATATTGTTAAAAGTTTTGTTTGTAATCTGTTGTTGTATCACAAAAATAAAAATAAAATAAAAATAAGAAGTGTCCCATACTAAGCAAAATGAACCGGCTCAGCTGATGCTGTGAGTGTCCCAGCGCAATGTGAATAGTTGCACAGCGCTGGTTTTCAGCCAATCCCTCTCTTAACAAAATACAATCAAAGTGCAGGGTAAATTGCTTCTTACAGGAGTTTACTCATATATCTTTGGTTTTCTAATCTCTAAGAATCACGTGAACAAAGTAGCGGATAGAAAGCTAGTATTATGTTTATAGACCAGACATTGTTTTTCTAATATCATATTTGCTTAGTTTCTTTGTTTTGAGTGACATAAAGTCTTATTTATTCACCGTGCATCTGTATATTTTCTGTGCTGTCTTAAGTAGACTTTGGATTTTATATTCAATGACAGATAAAAAGGGCTTATCTTTATACCTTGTTTTTGTAAGGTCTTTGTAAGGTTATCTTTTAGTGGAATGAGCAATGAAGCTTAACGTCGGCTTTTCATGAAGACGAATTTTACGTTATAAGATACAGCGAGAAAGTATAAAGGAATGTACAAGGTGGAATTGAAGTCGTTCTCAAAGTGAAATTGGAAATTTTTGGTCTCATACAAAATGTGAAGCTCGTATATCATACTAGTTGTAGCCGTTGGCTTCGCCCGTGGTCATATTGCGATGTTAAATTCTTACTAATATTACCGCTGGCTTTTCATGAAGTAAAATTTTACGCTTTAAGATACAGCGAGAAAGTATAATGGAATGTACAATGTGGAATTAAAGTCGTTCTCAAAGTGAAATTGGAAATTTTTAACTTCATACAAAATGTGGAGCTCGTATATCACACTAGTTGTAGCCGTTGGCTTCGCCCGTGGTCATATTGCGATGTTTAATTCTTACTAATATTACTGCTGGCTTTTCACGAAGTCAAATGTTACGTTATAAGATACAGCGAGAAAGTATAATAGAATGTACAATGTAAAGTCGTTCTCAAAGTGAAATTGGAAATTTTTTGACCTTAAAGGTTAGGTTAGGTATAAAGTTGTAAAAACTGCATCTAATTTAGCGCAGTTACATACAGCGAGACAAACAAAATTTTTAAAAAAATATCATTTTGCATCTATTGGTCTTAAGACACCTCATATGATTTTTTTTAACATCTCCTGAGCACAGATTTTGTTTAATTACAATTTTATTACATTAGTATTATATTTTCCATTTAAATATCAAAAAAGTATTTTCCATTAAAATGTTATAAATAAGTTAATTTAATTAAACACATAAAAATGTAGGAAGTAAGTATTGGCGTGGGTGAGATCTTTGATGTCGTTGTAAAAACTGCCTTAAAGTGTATAGAAAAATATTAATTGGATTTAGAAAAAAAAATACATTATATATAATATTTAAATATATCTAATTTGTACTTGAGAGGAAAAGAAATTGAATGATAGATACGGTTTATTGTTTCCTCCATAAAATTACAATAATAAACTTATTATAAACACAAATAATTATAAGAAAATATTACACTAAGAAAACAATGGGCGGCCTTATCACTAAGAGCGATCTCTTTTAGACAACCGACAGATTCGTTTTTTAAATACATATCGACATGTGTATATGTATAATAATGTGAATATATAAATATATTATAAGTTACTGATACTTAAATAAATCCATATATACATATAAATATATACAAATACATATACATATAAACTCATACATATACGAACACATACATACATATATATGTAATTACAAAAATAAAAGAAAAAGAAGGAAAATAATGTGAAATAGGAGTCATGTATGTTTTCAAAATTGGGATTTATCATCACTGCCAGACCTTTGCTTTATTAATATGAGTCTAAATAAAGATATCAGTGGATAAAGGTGATAATCATATGATGTCGTTTCCACAGTATTTTGCTATTATATGTATAGATTCCAATGTGGTCCCGGCATAGAGTAAGCCACACTTTCCCTTCCCGTGGGTGTTGTAAGAAGCGACTAAGAGAGGGCGAGGGATGGGTAGTAGTGTCCTTCTTAAAACATCACCAAATTCTAATTTCGATTGTCAATCTGCTTTCCAAGCGTGGCAACTACTGGCAAAACCACCTTAGGGGGAAGCTTACGTTCAGCAGTGGACAGTTAAAGGCTGATATGATGATGATGATGCATAGATTTTCTTGTGGCCCCGGCATAGAATAAACCACCCGTTCCTATCCCGTGGGTGCTGTAAGAGGCTCCTAAGGGAACTTTAAAGATTTCATCATAATATATTAAAATAATAGTGAAATGACTAAGTTCAAAGTTGACAATCTTATACCATAGTTCAATCCAACATAAACTTCCATTATATTTCCGCACCGTCCCACCCATCCACCCGATAAAAACCGCGCAACACGAATTTCCAGCATCGCGCGTCGTGTCGGACGGAAGTGCGCTGCCGCGACAAATTCACTTTTCCTGTCGCCGGAAAATGATTTTCACCTCAACGTAATATTATTCCTTCAAACATTTCCAAAAGATGTTATTCCTTTGTACACTCGCCGGCCTGGAATAAAGGGAAGTACCTCTATTTTATTTACTTCCAAAAAGGAAATTGAGAGTACTGATGGCCCTTGTAACCTTATTAGACATGACCTGATTTTATCAAACGCCTAGGCATAGGGGGGGGGGATTATTAGTATTTGGGCTTAACAATAATAATCAACACATATAATTATATCGTAACTGATTCCTGTCTGTACATAGAAGATATAGAAGAGAAACTATTATAGGGGCTTTATAAACGCAATGGAACCCAAAACTATGATTTTTAGAATATTTCTCTGTTAGTCTATTTGTGTACGCTAATCTCAGAAACGGTTTAATCTTTTTTTTTTATACAACTTAGAATGGCAAACAAGCTGACGGCCCACCTGATGGAAAGTGGTAACCGTCGCCTATAGACATGAGCAGTGCCATGGACATAACAGAGTATACTGTTTCGCCCATGATACCCCCCATGCGTTGCCATTCCTGAGGACTTAGGTGTTATTCCTCTGTACCCTGTACATTCACGCCATATCCCACCTTTCAAACGGAAACACAGCCATGCAAACACAACTGCTTCACGGTAGAAACACGAATAGGACAGAGGTACCCAAGCAATCGACTTTTGTACAAAGTCTCCCTCTGGTAGTCTAATTACAGTGTCAGTTTTTGTTTTTATAAAATAACAATTATTAAATAAATGAAGAACAAAGATAATGCACATTGATAGACGGTATTTTTATTTAAAATAATATAATAAATAAATAACATGATAAAGTATAATTATAATATAATAATGTAATATAAACACATATCCTGGTCACAAGGACGATGTTGCGAGTAAAAGCTAGTAAATTAAAAATAAATAAACTTATTTTAAGTTCTTGTTAAGTAAACTATTTTTTTTATGTTAGTTTGAATTAATTAGGTAAAGCGCAGATGTGGATAATATTTCAAAATAACTTATTAGCTAGTAAGCAATAAGCGAGAAAAGGTAGTATTCACTCTAAAAAAAGTGAGTACTTTTCTCCGAATACTACGTTATGTTGGACTATTTTCTATTCTTTATTATCACTTCTTTGACTTTCATAAAAAAGGAACAAATATAATGCTGTCAAGAAAAAAGCTCCGAATGTCAGAGAACAAGAGGGAAAATATCAGATTGCTAGGGAAAAAAACTCTAAAACTCTCACACAGCAATATATTTTCTTTGACTTGTAATGTGATTATCTAGACTAAGGTCTTGATTCGCCGTAACCATAAAATGTACAGACCAACGAGTCGGATAAATTCAGACTTTATTACTTTGTTGAAAAATACCAGAATTACGCAATCTAGAAATCTGTATATCGCTACGTACTAACGTCTGCTTTGTTCTTTTCTATATCTGCAACTATGAATGTGTAGTTATAAAAAAAAAATCTGTTTTATTTATTTATTAATTAAACACACAAAAACCCAGTTATTGAGCTGTTTTTTTTTTACACCCCTGGGTTGTATTCAAACGAGCATGCGGCTCACCTGATGCTAAGTGACTACCGCCGCACATGATCACCCACAACACTAACGGCATTGCAGTTGTGCTGCCGGTCTTTCAAAAAGGAATATGCTCTTTTTTTAAAGGTTATGTTGTCGTATCGTTGTTTATTTGAATTTATTCCAGAAACATACAATTCTTAGAACATATAAATAAATTAATATAGCAATAACATAAATAAGTGAAGTTTTCACAGAAAAAAATACGCATTAAATAAAAGAGAGCAGATGTGATAAATATAGGAAAGAGTATATGACATAACAAAAAAGGGATACAAGTGAATAATAATAAAAGACTATAAGGCGAACATTTGTACTTCACAATAAATCCCTCTATATAATATAAATTTTGAAAATAAAATTTGTGTAACCAAAGTTCTGGCAAATAAATGTATTTATTTAAAAAAAAAAGTATATTTTTCTAAATTAGGAATATGCAAATAATAAAAATAAAACTTTTTAATATTTTTTATTAAATCCGCTAAACTTTTTTTTTTAATTTTATGTAAGAACTCGAATCGTAGTTGGTGTCCAAGTAGGTAGGTATTTTGACTTTATTCAGCTTGTATTAAAACGGATACGCAAACTGTATGTAGTTATGATATCTATTTAAACTATTATATGTGGTTAAAAATAGTCTATTCCCCACACCATGGGCGGGAATACACCGTCGATAAAACCGATTACTAATAACAAATCGGTATACCGAAAATCGATGTCACCCTCGCTTCCTGGACCTTCTAATGTCACCTATAGAAGTCACATCGCGTTGAAAAAGGCGAGATATTCGATTACAGAGCACTCGCAGTTCATAACAAGAAAAATGAATTTCCCGGAGTGCCCGCGCCGCAACTTCGGAATCGTGAATTTCCATCTAAAAGTTCAGGGCTGACAAGTGGCAATAATAGAATGGTATTTTTCTCGAGTGCATATTAATCGATGTTCAGTAAAGATTTTGTATTATTATATCTGACATTTAGACATTTTTTTCAATCCTGTAATTTGCCAGGTATATTTTATACTGTCAGTGAATTCAGGTAAGTCTGGCTAAGTTGTTGTTTTTATAATTTGTTTTAAAGAGTCTTAAATTGTATCCTACCCCACTTGCACTATCAGTATACGCTGGCGGAGTACCAGTTAGTATTGATAGGTGAAGATGAAAGCAGGTTAGCTCATCATGACGACTTCAACTACGATGGTTTCCAGTAAGAACTGCGTGGAGGCCAACTTGGTAGGGTTTTTTACTAGCTGTAAGGCTATTTTTGACTTATATTTACCGTGAAGTTTTCGATATAAAATAGGCTACTCCTTCTTTTCTCGTAGATGTCGTAAGAGGCGCCTAAAGAAGCTTATGGTGGAGGGATTGCTAGTAGCATCCATCTTGAAACATAACCAAAGCCTAACTGCGGTTGTCAATCCGCCTGCTAAGTGTGGCAATTACTAACAAAACTTCCCTTTACGCCTATGTTCAGCAGTGGACAGTTAACAGTCGGTTCAATGATCATAAATTTTAACAAGATTTCATAATGATTTGATGAGTTAAGGCGTTATAAGGTAACAAACAAATAAACTCACTTTCACACTGTTATATAAGGATATAGCTGGGTTTAAAAAGATTTTGGCATCGATTGGTTTATTCAATTATAACCCTTAGAAACATCATCGTATTTGGTGAATGCTCTATTTTCTCTTCTTTTCTTCTTGCCTCATCAGCGTACATCATTATCACAGCTATGACGACTATACCATTCCTCATCATTGCCTTTTCTTAATTATTTGTGGTCGGCTTTGGCAGTTATATTTGCATAGCTGTTTCGGTTTGAAGGGCACATTCACACATTATACGGCAGTGAATTTAAATGGTACAGAGGAATAACACCAGAGTTCTCAGTAATGCCGACGCATGGTGGGTATCATTGGCGAAATAGTATACTCTGTAGTATTGATGATACTGTTCATATCTAAAGACGACGGTTAGTACTTTCCATCAGGTGAGCTATCTGCTTGTTTGCCATTCTAGTTAAATAAAAAAAAAAGTATAATAGTTTCTCTATTGTACTCGATCTACGCAATCGTATCATATTATATTTTAAGTGAGCGCAAACCCTAATTCAACGATCACTATTTGAATTTGGAATAATATTACCTTTGGCACAAACTTTAAAGTTCAAAGGTGGCAGATGTAAAGCTGTAATTTCGGTAAAAACCGTTCGAGGTCAGTTCGGAACTGAACAACTGTGTTCTGTTATAATAAGGTTAATGCAGTGTCAAATTTCATACATATGTTTTTAAACATTTTACTGGACTAGGTGTCATTATTATTATTTATTCAAGTTTGAGAGTCATTACAAAAGACTTGGTCTCTTTGGTCTCTTCCTACCTATATATATATATATATATATATATATATATATATATATATATATATATATATATATATATATATATATGAAGAAATAACTATTTATTCAATTCTTTTTATATAAACTCCCCTTGTTGTCAAAACAGTGCATGTCATAATAAATACGGTGCAGTAATGTAAACTGAGATATCTTCCTGTGATATATTTTAGATTGAAACGAACCCAGCGGGTAGTCTATTGTAAATGCCGGGATCTTTCGGACCTTTCCTGGTACTTGTTATGAATTTGGCGTATTTTGATAGGAAGTAAATTATTTTTTAACATAACCTAACCTAACTTTTACATTAGATATTATACATTAACGAGGGTAAGGTGGAAAGTTCTCGGTCTGACACAAAAATGGCGTTTCAATCAGCAAAACTTGGGGGAAAGGGATTGTTGGCAATGGAGTTTGATAGTCCCATTGCTAGCAATATGCCCTATTAGGTCGACTTCTACGTGGTTTCCTCTGGAAACCATCGTGAAGAATTCTTGTTGAATTCGTTACGATGGGCTAACTGACCTGCTTCATCCTCACCTGTCATCCTTCACTGGTGCCCTGCCGGTGTATAAAGATGTGTGGGGTGCGGGTGGGGTTTCCATTTATTCCATTCCATTATCACCCATAAAAGAAATCAACAAACCTTTTTTTCACCTAGGTGCATGTGTCATGAGTTCGTAGGTATGACAAGTTTAAACTTGTTCTCTCAAATAGTTTATTTACACAAATTTTTGCAGTAAACGCTGTGAATGCGTTGGTGATGGGAAAACTGCGGGATTTGGGGTACGATTTGCTCGGTCATCCCTTCTATTCTCCTGATTTAGTATCCTCAGATTTTTATCTATTCTCAAACTTGAAGAAGTTTGTTTCTGGGAAGCGGTTCACATCCGGTAAAGAAGTTGAGAGAGCCAGCTCAGATATCAGCCATTAACTGTCCATTGCTGAACATAAGCCTTCTACATACGGGGAGATTTGCTAGTAGTTGTCATACTTGGCAGGCGAGTTGGCAACCGCAGTTAGGATTTGGTGACGTTTTAAGAAGGACGCTGCTGCCCAGCCCTCGAATATTAAATTTCCTTAGTTGCCTCTTATGACACTACCGGGAAAGGAAGGGGTCCCACATGCGTTTTTCAAGACACTTTGAAATCAACTTCCAGCAGCAGTATTTCCGAACCGATACGACATCATAAGCTTCAAGAAAAGAGCATATTCCTTTTTAAAAGGCCGGCAGCACACCTGCAATGCCTTTGGTGTTGTAGGTGATCATGGGCGGCGGTAGTCACTTACCATCAGGTGAGCCGCATGCTTGTTTGCCCCCTGTGTTGTAAAAAAAAGGAAGAGATGGTCCATTCTATCCCGGGACTAAACAGCAATGTAGATAAGGATAGACAGGTGCAATGTCGATCATTATAATTCTGCAGAATGTTACATGTTGACATGCTGATATTTCCAAAATTTTACGTTAAAGAGCAAGCCTAATTCAATCACTCGAATTATTTTGGTTTATTGAGGATCTTTTTCATTATTGGAGAGTTAGGAATTTTAATTGTCATTGACTCATGAGTTCGAATCTAACCGGCATCAATTGTGTCGGTTATTTGGTGTCAATCAGTCGAAATGATGACTTCACATGAGTGTCAAAGATCTCTGTTCTTACACACTTCTTTTGTTTTATTCACATTCATAACGCATCTTGCAGTGTATGCCGACATAGAACAGACCACCCCTTTCTTTCCCGTGGGTGTCATAAGACGAGGGATGGCCAGCAGCGTTCCTCTTAAAACATACTTAAAGGCCTAAAAGCGATTGCCAACCCGTCTGCCAACCGTGGCTGCTACTGGAAAAACTTCCTTTATGGGGAAATCTTATGTCCAGTAGTGGGCAGTTAACAGCTAAAATAATAATAATAATAATAATAACTATTGTAAATAGCAGGATGCAGTAATAAAACATATATGTATTTGAGATATAAAATAATAAGTTTAGTGAAAAAAATACGAGACGTGTCTTATAAAAATCTGACATAGAACAAACTTGAAAATAATACATTGTTCTAAAAAACCTCAGTGTCAACAGCCAGTATTAAAAGTTCAACAGTAACAACTCATCTCACACTAAACACCAGTTTGGCAGATTTGACTATTTCCTCGTTTACACGGTCTATCTGATCGATGTATTACAACAAATGGAGGTACATTCGAATTACATCTATAAATAGACGTTTCCAGACGTTATTACTCCAATCAGTGGAGCATTCCCTGAAATTAACACTCTGGTTAAATTAACTAAAAGCTTGCGGTTTATTTGTTAACTGTACTGAATACTGAATACCTCATTTCGTATACATAAATTGGATTGAAGGAATTTGTACGGGCATGTAGTGGTTTGTGTTCATTAAATGTTTACAATTACACACACACACACACTGATAATGCCACTCGATACCAAAATCAATGTTAAATAGATAAGAACGTTTAAGACTCCAATAATGAGATGGCGCATCCAGTTATGAAATTAGGGGCTGTTTTTATTACAGTTGTGTATTGTCAATGATGCTCTTCTTGGCGATTGAGGACAATATGTCTTTTTTTTTATAACATAGGAGGGTATAGGGCATTATGGGACATTGGGCTTTGAATCAATAAAACAAGCTCTCCAATATTATTTTATATTGGTCTTTTCTACTAAGAAGTCAATCCAAGTTTGCACTCTAACACAGAAGTATCGTTCGAAAAGAAGTGGGGCGGTGACGTAGGAAAGTGAAAGTTAAATACATGAGTCATTCAATATCAGTCTTTAGTCAAATGAGAAATTAATTATTGCACATTAATTTATTTAATTAGAAATAGGCATAATTAGAAAATTGGAAGTGTGTTAACAGTAGTTTTATTAATTTTATTTAAATAACTTTATTAATCAAAGAGAATATGGTACTAAAGAGGGACTTAAAGATAACGTTCTCTACTAGTTAACCTCTTAGATGAACAGTAAATCACGACCGCGGTATTTAATTATTAGAACAATTACAAAAAATAACAGTTAATAATTGCTTGGGTACCTCAGTCCGATTCGTGTTTCTACCGTGAAGCAGTTGTGTTTGCATGGCTGTGTTTCAGTTTGAAGGGTGGGATATGGCGTGAATTTACTGGGTACAGAGGAATAACACCTGAGTCCTCAGGAATGGCAACACATGGGGGGTATCATGGGCGTAACAGTATGGCCCTGTTATGTCCATGGTAGTAATGGTAGTGGCCAGATAAAGGCTGATATGTTGAGAATAATTTTCTTTAAATATGTATCTTCCATATATAGACAGGTTGTATTTAAAAATATGCTTTTCAGTGAATATTCGGTTTTAATAAAACTGAAATCCTCGTGACAGGAAGAATAATGGCCGCGATAACGACCTGCCGGAGTTCTTTCACTTCTCACATATTGTAGTCTTGATGTAGCTGTTAAGCATAAGTAGCTTGGAAAAAGCCTGCTACACTAACGTGAGTTTTTTTTTAATAGATGATAATGGAATCGCATCCCCGCCTGCGCTGTCGGTATACACCGGCGCGGCACCAGTGAATGATGATAGGTGAGGATGAAGCAGGTCAGTTAGCCCATCGTGATGAATTCAACAAGAATTGTTCACGATGGTTTCCAGGGGGAATCACGTGGAAGTCGACTTAATAAGGCAATTTGCTAGCAATGGGGTTGTCAATCTCCATTGCTAGCAATATAAGTGAAAATGAACGAGCAGATCAGTTAGCCCATCGTGATGAATACACCTGGAATAAGTCAGCACAATGGTATATATAATGTATTCCAAGTTTATGATATGTATTTGGGAGGACAAATTAACTGGAAGTGCAGGAAGCACAGTATAGCGAGTGCAGTGTGGCTGTAACGGTTTAATTGTATTGGTGTGCGTCCAAATGCCCTTTTAATACACGGAATAAGTAGACGCTATCTACTGGATATAATTTGTCAATAAAATGTTTAATAATATATAAAAAAAAAAAACTGGTAATAACGTTTGATTTTTTAAGTGACTAATTTTAAATCAAATAAAAAAAAATTTAATGAAATTCGGCTTTTTTTTTTAATTTAAAACTGAATATGTTTGTTATGTCTTGGTGTCTTGACTACTTAACGTTCGTTATGAAATTTGCTTTTTTATGTAACTTAATTAACATACTGAAACAGTATATTGCCCAACAAAAACTCTGTTATGTCCATGGTACTGCTCATGTTTATAGGCGACGGTTACCACTTTCCATCAGGTAGGCCCTTAGCTTCTTTGCAATTTTAAGTTGCAAAAAATTTAAGAGGCTAATCTGTAAGTACATTCTTTTAAATAAAAAAAAGAATTTTCTAAATCGTTCCTTTCTTCACAATTCATTATTTTAATTAGAAAATGATATAAATTTTCTTGAAATTAACATGAATTCATTCGAATGTTTATAAAAGAGGCAATGAATTAATTCATACTTATATAAACACTAGAAAGCTATCAAGTCTAAGACTTCAGATTAAAAGCCGAGATTAGATTAGACATAGAAATATGAGGACCGTCTTAGATTAATAAAACATATTAATAAATTAATGTTAACGAGAAAAGCAAAGGTCATGATGTTAAGATATATTATTTCTGTTCTGTTTAATAATTATTATTACTGTACAAATCCAAAAAGTTTATTTCTTGACGATTTCAGAGGCTTTTTTTTTTACAACACAGGGGGCAAACGAGCATGCGGCTCACCTGGTGGTGAGTGACTACCGCCGCCCATGATCACCTACAACACCTACGGCATTGCAGGTGTGCTGCCGACCTTTTAAAAAGGAATATACTCTTTTCTTGAAGGTTATGTTGTCGTATCGGTTCGGAAATACTGCTAAATCAATCGTCATGAAATTTGGCTTACATATAGTAGTTTACTGTATGATTAGTATAAGTATATGGAGAAGAACATGAGCTACTTTTCAATCGACTTTAAAAAGAAGAAGAAGAATCAACGATAATTGGATTTTTTTTTATCTGAAAGGATATACCGTGTTATTTTACCAGCTTTTTTATATTTATTTATATTTTCGATTGAAACACAACCATAGCTGCTTCGTGGCAAAAAATTTATAGGACAGAGGTACAATTGCAAACATTACCACAGAGTTTTTACCAGAGGGAGACTTTGTACAAAAGTCGTTTACTTGGATACCTCTGTCCCATTCGTGTTTCAACCGTAAAGCAGTTGTGTTTGCATGGCTGTGTTTCGGTTTTAAGGGTGGAATATGGCGTGAATTTATAGGGTACAGAGGAATAACACCTGAGTCCTCAGGAATGGCAACGCATGGGGGGTATCATGGGCGAAACAGTATGGCCCTGTTATGTCCATGGTACTGCTCATGTCTATAGGCGACGGTTACCACTTTTCTTTAGGTGGGCCGTCAGTTTGTTTGTCAATCTAAGTTGTATATAAAAAAAAGTCTCCTTCTGGTGGATTTTTAATCACAACACAATGCAATATTCAATAATGTGTTTTAGATTATACCTCCTTGCCAGTTCTTTTGTCGTTGCACAATGATTGATGGGCTGCTCCGCTTACGGGTTCTTATTACGTTTTGACTGTCTCCTTGAGTGACACGTAAAATGATTATAGATAAAGACATTGATGTATCCCCTGGATTATTGTGTGAAGCCAAATCGGTTCTGTAAAACTTGAAATTTTGTATTATTCCATTCATTATTTCGCCCCTTTATTTGTGGCAGTGAAATTCAAAGGTTTTTTTTTTATAAGTGGAAGTGATTAAGTCACCAAAAGTTTAACCTATGAGTTGGTCTGTTCGTAGGGTTTGTAGTATATATTCTTTATTGCACTTGTAAATTACATGTAATATAATGCATTTGTAAATGTTGTGCGCAAGGGTGGACATATCTCTGACAGAGATATCTTCCAGTCAACCCAATACAGTTAGAAAGAATGTCGTTAGCGGTCAGCTGAAGTGCTACAACTATTAGTATTTAGAATACATAAACAAATATACAGTTAAATAAAATATTAAAATATATAATAAAATATTACACAAATACATATACTATAAATAAATATAATACCTACCTACTTATATAATAAATGTTAAAATAAATGAATATACTACATACATTAGAAGTTTAGTTTAATGATTTTAAGATTTGACAGTTCAATTAAAAAAAAAATTAAAAATATAATTCAAGGGATTTTTTTTAATGGACAAACATGTAATAGCAATTCCTGCGCTATCTATAATCGTTGGTAGGGCCCAGTGAAGGACGAGAGCTCAGTCAGTCCACCGTGATGTATTCGACAAGAAATTGTAGATCTAAGTTATGGAATGAACTCCCGTCTTTAAAATTCCCTTTATAATATAAAATGGGGAATTTATAAAACGTGCTTACAGTTATTTAAAAGGCCGGCAAAGGAAAACATTCTATCGTCGGATTAGCTTCATGGTAACTCAAGGTACAAAGGTAAGTATCCCATTTTTTTATAATAGTTTACATGTCATTATACAGTCATGAGCCAGTACGTGTATAGCACCAGTAAAATACTTTAAAAGGATTTTTTTTCTTATTTTATTATTTATTTAATATTATTTATTATTTATAATCGGCGAGCGTGTATGAAAAGATTGATGAATGTGGAAGAAGCGAAAGAGGTTTGTTTGAATCGAAGCATTTGGCGTTCCATTGTTTCTG
Organism: Galleria mellonella; assembly: GCF_026898425.1. NCBI lineage: Eukaryota > Metazoa > Arthropoda > Insecta > Lepidoptera > Pyralidae > Galleria > Galleria mellonella. Next base: position 4,443,783 of record NW_026442100.1, on the reverse strand, counting down.
CATACCCTAATGGGAGACAGGCGTGGCAGATATGTATGTATGTATGTATTTATAATATATTTTAATATTATATTATTTATTTTTTCTTTATAGTACGGGTTTCTACAGAAAGGATGTATTAAGTTTTCTTCAGTTCATAGGCTACAATGACAGTTTACCATCAGATGGGCAAGCGCATAGTTTGTTTGTTACATTTTGGTATAAAAGAAAGTAACTATGTAAAATGCCATATCTAGAGTCTGTAAATCTTCAATCCACAATTGGGCGTGACCATGGAATAGCCAGTTAGCGATGCTACAGCGAGGTACCGTTTACCCAACGTACGGTAGTCTAGTGTGCTTATTTACAATACTATACCATAAATGGCGTAGTTGAAACTCTAGAACATTCCAGCATAGAATTTACTGCATGCGATTTCTTTACGGGCTTCGCTTCTTGGAAATTTGCTGGAGGTAGAAACATGTTTATATTCTGGGAGCGTATTTGGCATACTCAGTTGGGTTATGTACAGAAGGATGTATTTCAATATCTTAGGTACAAAGTACACTATAAATATTTACTGCATACGATTTTTAAAGAGGAATAGAAGCTTAACTGCGGTTGCCATCTCGCTTGCCAACTACTGGCGTTAAGAAAGGATATTTGAAAACTTCAACTTGTAAAGGAAATACAACACTAAGCGTGCAAAGCCGCGGGCTAGTTAATTTTACAAAATGTGTATTACATGAAATCCTTTTCTATTTACGGAGCATAAATAATTAAGTAATCGAATACAACGAATTACGTAGGATCCAATGTCTAAGTGCCACTCGGTATCAATATCAGTCAATTTGTTCTGAAATATTTTATTTCCAATAACAATGTCATTGGTAATAAACTTGATTTACGTTCTATTAAATCTTGTTTATACTCGTATTGTAGACACGAAACGATGTTTGGTTGTGTCGTAAACACAATGGCTGTTTGTCCTGTAACATTGAGATATCTATCTATAAAGTTTGGAAAGTATAAAAAACAAAATTATGATAAAACAGGAGATCTTTTAAAACAGATAAATCTAAAATATATAAATACATATAAAACCACTCGCAACACGCACACGTACACAATCACACACGCGCACATACACACATACATACATTTACACACACACACCGAACGAACTCATATGTACTCACACGTTCAGAGGGAGGGAGACTTTGTACAAAAGTCGATTGCTTGTGTACCTCTGTCCCATTCGTGTTTCAACCGTGAAGCAGTTGTTTGCATGGCTGTGTTTCGGTTTGAAGGGTGGGATATGGCGTGAATTTACAGGGTACAAAGGAATAACACCTGAGTCCTCAGGAATAGCAACGCATGGGGAGTATCACGGGCGAAACAGTATACTTTGTTATGTCCATGGTACTGCTCATGTCTATAGGCGACGGTTACCATTTTTCTATCAGGTGGGCCGTCAGCTTGTTTGCCATTCTAAGTTGTATAAAAAATATATATATATAAATACACACACGTAACATACATTCTATAACATACACTCGTGTCACACATTTTTTACTTATATTTTAATGCATTTTTATTAAACCTAGCATATGATTTGTTATTGTTTTAAAGTTATACATATCGAAAGCTATTTGTTTTGTATACGTACTGTATCTGAATTTTTTTTATGTACTCGCCCATCACCTTTTTTGTGAAAGTTTTCATCTGTATAATTTTCACTGGGGGTAAGGGTCCTGGTGACTTGTAATACAGGTGTAACACCTAGTACAGACACCAGCTTCCACAAATAATATTATTAATATGTTCTGCAAGTTACATATATTAAGTCCTTAATTGTTTGTGGTAAAAAATAATAATAAAAAAATAAATAAATGAATATTATACGTATTATTTTTGTATTTTGAAAGGTTTTACTCCAACAAATACCTATTTCATCATCATCATTATTGTACTCTGGATGTAGACCTTCTCCATTGCCTTCCAACATGTATGATCTTCCGTTTTTCGCACTGGGTCTTACACATTATTGGTCTGCTGACGGCCCACCTGATGGAAAGTGGTAACCGTCGCCTATAGACATAAGCAGTACCATGGACATAACAGAGTATATTGTTTCGCCCATGATATCCTCCATGCGTTGCCATTCCTGAGGACTCAGATGTTATTCCTCTGTACCCAGTAAATTCACGCCATATCCTAACCTTCAAACCGAAACACAGCCATGCAAAGACAACTGCTTCACGGTAGAAACACGAATGGGACAAAATCTCCTTTTCATTAGAGACTTTAAGCCCATAACCATGCTGGCCAAGAAGGTTGGTGATTGGAATTTAAAAAAAAAATGAGTAGATTTTCGAAAAAACTTTAGAGGAAGGGATGCTTATTTAATTTTCGTTTATTTAATTATTTCATATAACTATTGCTGAACGTAACCTCCCCCATAAAGGGTTTTTGCCTATAGTTGCCATGCTTGACAGGTGGGTTGGCAACTGTAGTTTAGCTTTTAGTTATGTTTTAAGAGGGACGCTGCTGCCCATCCTTCGACCATAAGCGCTTTTAGTCTCCTCTTATGCAGCCACGGGAAAGGAAGTGGTGGCTCATTCTATACTGGGACCTACACGTGAAATCTTTTATGAAAAATGATATAGATTAATTATTGAACACAAGTAAAACTGAAAACGAAACAAAGTATTAAGTATTCTGATTTGGTTTTATCGTCTCATGCTACATGCGACCTCACATGGTGATGATAAGCGTTGAAAGGTATTCAGAGATCTTACATAACTAGCAAGAATTATAATTACCTACACGACTAGTTAGTGATTTTTTAGACAACGAGGTTGAATGGAATAAAATAGAATTAAATTTGTCTTCTTATTGGATATAATAAAAAACATAATATTTGTTTGTTCATCACCGAAAAGGAGTCCAACCCCTTCTTCTCTAAACCTTAGGATCTGGATGGTCATGTCGTACAGCGTGGTTTCAGAGATTCTTCCACCCACTTACCCTTAGGCTATGGAATGAACTTATCCAGGCTTTCCCAAAAAACGAAAACCAGGGATTTAAAAAAAAAAGAGTAAAGAGGTTTTTTCAGCGTCGCCAATGCGCGCGTTATACCCTTGATATTGTCGGCGTTTATAGGCTACTGTAACTGCTTAGCATCAGGCGGGATATATACTTAGTTAATTTTAAACTTTCACGTTATTTCACATATTGATTCTATATAATAATATAATACACATAATTCACGTCGAAACGTCGTCAATAAAGAAGCAGGTATGTAGCTACTATTTACCAGTAAAAGCTTTTACATCGTGTTAAGTCTCGATTGTGTATTTAAAATATGGGCCATACGCTTATTTATCAGCTTAGTGGTATATAAAAAAATAGGACCATGGAATTCATTACGCCCTTGCCAGAGAGACTAAAATGAGTTACTTTGCAAATTCGCACTAAAAGCTTAGATAGACGAAACAGCCTAATTTGTTTCTCAAAACCTAATCCTGTTAGGTTTTTAAAAGTTTGTACCCAATAAGCCTCCAGTAGAGGAAAATAAATGCAAAATTACGGCTGAAAAGGAAACTTCACGCGAAAGAGCAGGTTGTAATGCTGAAAGGGCGAACACGGCGCGTACTCCACTGTATTGTATACAGCTTTTTAATTACGATTTTTAAGCCACAATCAACACCCTTGAACATATGAGGCCAATTATATACGGCTTTTTAACGTTGGCTGCATTTACAATACGCCGTAACCAATCCATGTCATGTATTTTTTTTAATGAACGATAGTGGAATGGTAACTCTGCCTACGCTAACTGTATACACTGGCGGGGCACTAGTGAGGGATGATAGGTGAGGACGAAGCAGGTCAATTAGCCCATCCCTTGATAAAAAGTCAAGTCTAGGAATTCTGGGCGTTGATATATCTTGCGACGTCCAGTTTTGCGGTCATCTGGAGGAGAAGGCTAAGATAGCTTCCAAAAAGTTAGGAGTGCTCAATAGGGTGAGACGATATTTCATGCCAGAACACCGCCTGAAATTATATAAAGCCCAAGTCAGGCCGCATATGGAATACTGTTCTCACCTGTGGGCAGGAGCGCCACAGTACCAACTCCTTCCGTTAGACCGCATTCAAAGTCGGGCGGCTCGAATTATCGATAGTCAACGCCTTACTGTCCGACTTGACCCATTGAAACTGCGCAGAGATGTTGCGTCTCTGTGCATCTTCTACCGAATTTATCGTGGGGAGTGTTCTGAGGAATTGTTCGGATTGATACCTGCTGCTGATTTTCACCACCGTACAACCCGCCACAAACTAAAGTTTCATCCCAATCATCTGGACGAGTGGCGGTCTTCCACCGTGCGTTTTTCAAGGCACTTTCTTCCACGCACAACCATTCTTTGGAATCAACTTCCAGCAGCAGTATTTCCGAACCGATACGACAACATAACCTTCAAGAAAAGAGTATATTCCTTTTTAAAAGGCCGGCAGCACACCTGCAATGCCGCTGGTGTTGTGGGTGATCATGGGCGGCGGTAGTCACTTACCATCAGGTGAGCCGCACGCTCGTTTGCCCCCTGTGTTGTAAAAAAAAAAAAAAAATCGTGACAAATTCAACAATAAATCAATCACGATTATTTCCAGGAGGAACTGCATGAAGGTCGACCTGATATTACTAACCTGAATTACTAACAATCCCGTTTCCCCGCTGTCATATATTTTAGAATGTATCATACGTACTCAAAAATGTTTCACCTTGCATCTCAAAAGTCGGGCTCAAAGAATCTTTTTAACATAATTCCGGGACAATTGTGTTTCTCCACACAATAGGGATCTTTACATTTCAGTACATTTATCACGTTTTCTTCTAAAGTGTGGCAGGCGCTTTTAAATCCAACAGTCAGAATGGTGACTTCTGACTGTTGGATTTAAAAGCGACTGTTGGATTTTAAACCTTATATAACCACACATGGGTATAGTAGATGATCGTTTACGTTGGTATACCCAAAAGAATGAGAGATATCTGGACAAGGGAGATAGGATTAGTAATAGAGAATAGTAATCCCAATTTTACCAATAGCCCTTTTTTATTGTTGGCTACCATCGTTTATAAATATCTGCAACAATAAAGGACTTGCTTGTGAGTTGCTGCCTTCTACGCAGATTGTCTTGGAAACTATCTTAGTTAATTTATGGCGAATTTTTAACGATATGCCAATTGACATGCTTCTGACCTCATCTATTAACTTACACTAGTGCCGATAGTCTTTTTTTTTTAATTGGTGATAATGGAATGGTAACCCCGCCTGCGCTATCGGGATACGCTAGCGGAGCACCAGTGAAGACTGATAGGTGAGGATTAAGCAGGTCAGTTGGCCCATCGTGACGAATTCAACAAGAATTGTTCACGATGGTTTCCAGGGGGAACCACGTGGAAGTCGACCTAATAGGGCATATTGCTAGCAATGGGGCTGTTAAACTCCATTGCTAACAATCCCTTTCCCCCCAGTGCCGATAGTCAGGCGGGTTACTATTCCATTATCATCGCTTAAAAAAAATACTGCTTTAGTTAAGTGAAAAATTTAGTTATGTTAATGGTTCTATTGTAAGAGAGTGTATAAGGTGCTAGTTGCAGTTATTCTTTATTTTAGTTTAGTTTTAGTCATTCGCCATGTATGATTAGAAGTTTAAGAACCAACTTTTATTAAGGTTGTTTTTTTTTAATTTCATATATTTACGAACAAATCTTAGTATTATTTATTTTATTTTGTTTAATACTTTATTGTACACATTAGTTATAAAAATATGACAGAGGTAAACAAAAGTACAAAGGCGAGCTTAACTCTGATAGAGTTTTCTTCCAGCAAACCCAAAGTGGAAAGGAGCATCAATGTCAGCGGATACAGCAGTGTACAATTTTTAAACAGCCAAAATTAAATTAATTACATTATATTTTATCCTAAAAATACACATTTACATAAATATATACCTACATCTATGCATATACCTACATATACATACAATATACCTACATATATAGATAAATAAATATATGTTCATAGAGATAGGAGATGCTCTTAAAGAGCATCTTCTACTCTTAAAAATATTAAGGGATTGACTCTCACGGATAGATATGGGAAGAGAATTCCACAATCTAGCAGCATGGACGGTAAAAGATCCACTATAGCGCGTAGATGAGTGTGAAGGGAGTTTGAGGATAAGAGATTTCGTCGAACGGGAGGACACGTCATTATTGAATATTAGAATTTTATCTGTGTGATCCTCATATAGAATAGATCACCCCTTTCCTTTCTCAGGAGTGTCGTAAAAGGGGACTAAGGAAAGACGAGGGCTGGGAAGCATCCCTCTTAAAACATGTCCAAAGCCTAACTGCAGTTGCCAATCCTAACTAAATGATTAGCAAAACCGCCCAAGAAGGAAGCTTATGTTTAGCAGTTAGAAGCTAATATGTTATGTTTGGAGTTTTTGCATTTTACAAACGTTTATACTATAAAAGCTTCTTTAATCATTTAATTTTCATTTGTGAGCATAATTTTATAATTAGGTAAGTATAATTTATACACATAGAATATAATTTCCATAATTATATAATACAAGTTCCATTCCTTTACGTAACAGAAACTCATATTGCGTCTAGACTCCTGACGGTATTATTAGATTGAATTGCTCGTGTTCATAATCTTCAATTATAATTGTATTAGAACTTTCTCGAAAAACCTTTTAGGAACTTAATTCAACTTTTCTCGTAAAATTTACATTCTGTTATTACGCAACTGTATAATTTAGGTTTTCGTAATGTTTAAAAAAAAAATCATGCAGATATTTTAATTCTGAAATGTTTTGCGAGATTACGCGGAGAGGGCATGAAAGCAAAAATGTACTTAATTTTAACATAGATATTATTACAGAAGAGGCGACAAAGGGTGGGCGAGAATGGGCAGCAGCGTCCTTCTTAAAACATCTCCAAAGCCACAGTTAGCAGTTGTCAACCCGCCTGCCGAGCACGGCAACCACTGGAAAAACTCCATCAGTGGGAGGCTTATCTTCAGCAATGGACAGATAAAAGCTGATTAGACGTTTAATACAGAAAAAAGCAGATAAATTGACATTTTAATAATTTATATTTAGTGTTCTTAAATGTTCTTAATATGTGTTTGATTTTTAGTAGCCAATAGAACTTCATGAAAGTTTTATGTATAAGTATGTTGATAAAAACAGGTGAATTATTCAAAGTCGAAATTAATTTTTTTAGGAAACATTTAAGAGAACATTTCACTAGTGAAGTTTAGAAACTAGTGAATTTTAAAATTTTGCTTGTAGTTTTTAAGTATAATATTGATTTTAATAAAATTTTAAAGCATACAGTTGTTAAAAAAATCTATGAGCATTGAGAGAAAACTTGATGATTAGTTACGTAGTTTCCTTTTTTGCGCCTTAGTAATTACTTTATAATAAGGCTAAGTAGATTATCTTTTTTAAAGATAAGTCGTTTTTATATTTTGGATTCATAATTTCATTGAGATTAATGGTTTCTATTTATTTTTTAAAATGTTCCCGTTAAATTAAAATCAATTGATATTACTTTAGTTCCTGCTCTTAATATAATACGACCTAAATGAAACTGTAAATTTTTCGAAATGATAAAAATCTTTCCTAATCCCTTCCTTTGTAAATGAACAATGAGATAACTCTTTGTTTATTCAAATTTCAAACGTAAATAGTGATCTTTTTGCTGCAGTGATAAATACAGTGTTTGACGTAAATTAGGTTTTATACCCGTGTCTCATCTAGAACTCTGTAGAACTAACAATAAATTGACTTTGATTTGGGTCTAATTTCTCAATATATACAGCCTATTCTCACTTGAGGACAGGTAATACGATTGATCGTGTGGCAGTTCACGTTAAAATATCTATTGAAACACATTCCCGTTTGGATGAATTTTTAAGTTTACATCAAAAACTTTTCTTGTAAATGAATAATTTAGTACAATAATATTTTGTATCTGGTCAAAGTCGTAGCAAAGTCGTTTGTTCTTTAATGTTAGTCTCGAATTTAACAGCTTATGTTCCGCAACAGATATTATCCTCAATCATTCATTAATAATGAATCTTTGTACATGAATTACGGTTTTATTACGTAGGCGTAATCATTACTATAATAGGTACTTGAATGAAACCATGAAATTCTTCGTATTCCGTAGAAATTCAAACTCTTTCATTTACGTCTAATATCTTGAAGACGATAAGCATTTTTTTATGCAATTTAGAATGGCAAACAAGCTAACGGCCCACCTGATAGAAAGCGGTAACGGTCGCCTATACAGATGAACAGTACCATAGACATAACAAAGTATACTGTTTCGCCAATGATACCCTTCATGCGTTGCCATTCTTGAGGACTCAGGTATTATTCCTTTGTATCCTGTAAATTTACTGCCATATCCCACCCTTCAAACTGAAACACAGTTATACAAACACAACTGCTTTACGGTAGAAACAGAGGTGCCCAAGCAAATGAGTATTGTGCAAAGTCTCCCTTTGATAGATTTATTTAATGCTTTTCAATATTAATTAAACAGATATATATATATATATATATATATATATATATATATATATATATTTGTAGTAAATTTTTTAATGGATAATAATGAATTTGTAATCTCGCCTGGCGGGGTACCAGTGATGGATGATAGGTGAGAATGAAAAGGCAGATCAGTTAACCAACCGTGACGAATATACCTGGAATTCAGCACAATTGCTTCTGGCTTCTATGGGTTCAAGTTCGTCAAAAATAAAGTATCTCGATATTTTCCCTCATTCACAATGTAAGCACCGAAGCAGAAAGGATTTTTAACATTATAAACTTAATGGGGAAGGGATATGTGTGTTGGCACGAAACCGCACGTGCAAATCCGCTGAAAATAACAAGTTGTAATATAATATATAGGTGCTTATTTTACGATATCCTTCGTAGTTCTTGTACGTAGCGTTATTAGAAGTGCATCGTACCGGAAATGCAGGCGGTCACCCTCACAATGTAATGTACCTGTACGTTACCCTTATTTTGCACTCCAGTAGTTCTGAATGAACTGCAAAATAGAGCATAAACAGCAATCATAGACTTACTAGCTTGTGATCAAGCAATCCCCGAGTTGTATGATCAAGCATTCATAGTAACACGCACACATACGTTTCCTTTGTATGGAAGGCTGTAATTTCTTTATCATTATTCAAGTAATACTTTTTTTTATAAGAAATATTCAGGTTTATTTGATGATCTTTCTGGCACAGTAATGGATAGTTTGCTTTCTGTAAATGAAGATCCAACTTCGATTCCGATCGTAACCGCGTTCCGAATTAAATCCATATCCAAAATGTAACAGATGACAGATTCAACATAGTACGTGATTACGCTACTCATTTCATCTGACATAGCTAGCTTGCAATCAAGTTTATTATTTGTTGCAGGGCAGCAAGTATAATGACCTCTGCAAATGAGCGGAATTAAATTGGAAAAAAAAAATATTCCATGCATATGCACTTCGCTTGCCTTGCCTGTTCTCGATTTAAGTTCGAAAAGAATAGTCATCAGCGTACTTTTTAGTTCATCATATTATTCAAGCTGAAGACCGTGCAAAATGGAATAACATCATAAGAGAGGCAACAGACACCTTTCAAGGACACGACCTTCAGTAATGAAGAGGACGGAGAGAGAGAGAGAGAGAGATTATTCAATTATTAATCCATGTACCACTGCTGGATATAAATCAACCCGATTTCCTTCCGATGGTTTCTGCTCTGCTTCAACTTGTATTAGTCCTTTTTCGATGCGACTATGTCTTCGCATCATTGCTTTCTGGCCAATCCAGAAACGGTTTGGTGACGTTGTCCACCAGAGACCTATAATACTGCACCTAAAATTCTATGCAGGTATATTATTATCATTAGTTATGGTATACTCGCCGTGTGTGTTCCGGCAAAGAACGGGCCACCCCTTCCTTTTCCACGGGTGTCGTAAGAGGCGACTAAGCGAGGGCGAGGAATCGGTAGCAGTGTCCCTCTCAAAACATCTGTAAAGCCTGATTGCGGTTGCCAATTCGCCTGCTAAGCGTGGCAATTACTAGTAAAATCGATAGAGAGTAGAGAGAGTAGATGATGATGAACTATTACCAGTGTCATCGTACTTGTGATCAGGGTATGTTTATAGACGAGGCTAAAAAGTAGTTTATGTTCTTCTCCATTCCAAATAGTATCTGCACGGGAATACTAAATTTCACAAAAATTGCTTAAGTTCTTAAGGCGCCAAAGTTTTCTCTTCTGCGTAGTCTTGACATTAAATATTTTGTCCGCGGACAAAAGTCTCTCATCTGTGCATGCTTGGAATTAATTATTTGTTACAATTATAATTAATTAATTGTCATAATATTGTACACCGCTATACCCGCTGACATTGATGTTCCTTTCCACTTTGGGGTTGCTGGAAGAAAACTCTGCTAGAGTTAAGCTCGCCTTTGTACATTTGATTACCTCTGTTATAATCTTCTAACTTGTGTGCACAATAAAGAATTAAAGAATGATTTTATTCCCGAACATAATTCTTTCTTCTGCGCAGGTCATGAACAATATTATTTTACGTCATGGCCAACCGTCACGCTTCACGGGTTCCCCCAATATTTTTGTACGCAACCGCAAATTGGAGTCAGGGGACGTACTGCAATAGATATGTTTACATTTATCCCTAGTGTAGGGTAGTGTGATCTAATAAACGATTATTAATTAATCGATAGTGTTCGCCAAGAACAATATAATCGATTAGCTTATCGATGTTATACTATAATAAGTAAGCAAAATCGATTATAATCGATTGCGGAGTCTATAATATTGATTTATAATCTTGATTTTTTTATAAAATTTATAATATAAACATTGATCAAATTCAAAATAATACTATCAGTTAAATTATACAAGGTAAAATTGAAATAATTATCATTTAAATAATTTATATCTTTTTACGAAAAATTTTGAATTTCCAGTACTAGTTTGAGAACTGGATGTGCCATATTAATATTGAGATATTATTGTTTTGCACTCGATAATTATTTACTAATAACTAGTTATATCATGCCGCTAAATAGACGTAAATTAATTCATAAAATATCTTATGTTGTAAATTAGGATATAAGTTACCCAAGTACCAAGTTTCACTCACATTCGTTCAGTTATTTTAACATGACAGAGAACCAAACATCCGTCTATCCATCTATCGATATAAAGTTTAGCATTTTACATATTAGTAGGATGTACCAGGGAAACTTTGTACAAAAGTCGTTTGCTTGGGCACCTCTGTCCCATTCGTGTTTCAATCGTTAAGCAGTTGTGTTTGCATGGCTGTGTTTCGGTTTGAAGGGTGAGATATGGCAGCGAATTTACAGGGTACAGAGGAATAATATCTGAGTCTTTAGGAATGGCAACACATGTGGGGTATCATAAGCGAAACAGTATATTCTGTTATGTCCATGGTACTTGCTCATATCTATAGGAAACGGTTACCACTTTCCATCAGGTGGGCCGTCAGCTTGTTTGCCATTCTAAGTTGCATATAAAAATGTATACAATAATTAATGATTATAATATGAGATAATCTTAAAAAGATACGAATGATCCACTGTTATAATTTACTCTAATACTTGCTATTGTTGCCAATTTTTTTTATTCGACTTTGAACGGAAAACAAGCTGATAATAAGTGGTAACCGTTACCATGAACAGTACCATGGACATAACAGAGTCTTTCACCTGCAAGCTGCCATTTCTTAGAACAAAGGTGTTATGCCTTTAGACTTTGTAATTTAATAGTAATTGAAGCTCGTTATGCAGATCAATATTTCATCAACCAAGAACCCGTAATCTCTTATCAATATAGTCAATTATAATCTATAATAAATTTACTATATTCTTAATCGCAATCGAACAATCGATAAATAATCGATTCCCAAAGATTATTACGCATCACTACTGTACGGGTCAGGGCACTGCAATGAATTTGTTTGCATTGGCGACATTCGGATTTACAAACATTACACAGATCGTGTATGTAACGTTTGAGATTCATGATACTGTTGTAGTTTGCGTGCTGTGAAATTATGTTTTATTTATTCACTTTAATAAACATTTCAGTGATGAGTATTTTTCTAATACACTCTTAATTTGGTATTAATTTGTATAGTTTCTTTAACCGACTTCAAAAAAGGGGAATGTTAGGTATATTTTTATGCTTGTTCCCTCATAACTCCATCAGTTATAAACCGATTTGGAAAATTCTCTTTTTAGTATAAAAGGATTGGTCTTATGGAAATTTTATCAAAATCGATTCATTACTTTAGTTTTTAAATCAAAATAACTGTTTTTTTAATATTTTTTTATTTTTTTTTATTTTTTTTTATAGTCCACAATCGTAAATAATTATATATCTAAACTTATAAAGATTTGCAAATATTGTTTGGATTGATACCTGCTGCTGATTTTCACCACCGTACAACTCGCCACAAGCTAAAGTTTCATCCCGATCATCTGGATGAGTCTTCCACCGTGCATTTTTCAAGGCACTTTCTTCCACGCACAACCATTCTTTGGAATCAACTTCCAGCAGCAGTATTTCTGAACCGATACGACATCATAACCTTCAAGAAAAGAGTATATTCCTTTTTAAAAGGCCGGCAGCACACCTGCAATGCCGCTGGTGTTGTGGGTGATCATGGGCGGCGGTAGTCACTTACCATTAGGTGAGCCGCATACTCGTCTGCCCACCGTGTTGTAAAAAAAATTTTTTTTAAAATTCTTCCACCAATAAAAAAGCTACGTTTGCAGCGTTAGACAACAGCTGTGTTTTATTTTAAAAATTTGAAATACGTCCACTATATATCATTGTTGAATAGGGATGGATCATCAGTTCAGTCGTTAACGGTCCAATGCTGAACATAAGCCTTCCCTATAAGGGGAGTTTTGCCAGTAGTTGTCATACTTGGCAGGCAGGTTGACAACCACAGTTATACTTTGGAGATGTTTTAAGAAGGACGCTGCTGCCCATCCCTCGCCCTCCCTTAGTCGCCTCTTCTGTAAAAAGAAAAGTTGGCATAAAACGGACTCTACTGTCCATTCCTCTGCCATTAAGTTTCTTTAGTAGCCTCTTACGACACTCACAGGAAAGGAAGGGATGGCCTATTCTATGCCGGGACCATACGAACAATGGGTACACGGAAAATGTAGGGGTGGTTCGCTAAACATCGACCAGGCCAGACTTCGTACGAGTAAATTGAACTTTTAAAAATATATTTATTAAATCTAATTGTTTATATAAATTGTTGTTAATATATATATATATATATATATATATATATATATATATATATATATATATATATATATATATATATATATATATATATATATATATATATGTATGTATGTTTAAAAAATCGGTTGAGTAGTTATTGTGTTTATTCATTACATTATTTCCTCTTCATTATAATATTATTAATATTTAACATTTTATTTTCCCATTTACAAAAGAACAAATAATAATAGAAACAGTAAAATATTATATGAATGCGAAGTAATACAATACAATGGTCTTATCGCTAAGCAATCTCTTCCAGACGGCCTCCAATAATATTTAATAATTTTCTAAAACCGAAGTCGGAAATCAAATTATTTGTTAATTAGCTAACTAATTACAATTGTATAATACAATCTTATATTGGCCTGCTTTAGTTGGATTTTTTTAGCTCGATTTAGAATATTCATGAGATTTATCAAAAGCGGATCGGATATCAAAAACTAAATCTGTATTCAGACCACGAAGGAAGGAATATCAAAGGAGGAAATGATGGACTATGTGGAAAATTGCTTTTCTTTGTAAAAATAGTATGAATAAAAATATGGATGCTTACAGAGTGAGGTGACAGAGTGGGACGTATTGTGTTGAAATGTGCTCACGGTGTAGGAGATAATTCTACCAACCTACAGACATAATATAACATTTATTTATATTATATATTTATGTATTTAATTTATTTTTTGTTTAAAACATTATTGTAATTCAAACGTAGGTTTATAAAATTAGTATATGAAAATAGAATACTAAGACATTATGTATCAATGTTTTAAGTATGTGACGTATTTTATAAAATTAGGGTGTAATGAGGCTGACATATCCTTATAGGATAAAAGCCTCTAAATAAAAAAGAAAAAAAAATTAGTAGTTAAAAGACAGGATAGCTTTTCATATGTTTGCTAAATTGGTATTTGTAAGTAATTGTGTGATTGATTAATTGTATCCATTTAATACTAATTATTTCCCGCTGCTTTGTGTCCTTTGTATATTAATTTGCATGTATAAAATTATGTCCTTATTAAAACATTTATTTATTTATTTATTTATTAAACTTTAATACACCTAGAAAGTGGAAATGACGGGCATAACATCATATGGCATTATGTACTAGTCGACCGTAGAGAGGAATAACTGAAAATATAATTACGGTGAAACGTAATGAAAGATATTAAATTGAAATAGTAATTCAATATATATATATATATATATATATATATATATATATATATATATATAATACATACATATATAACAAAATTAGCCTATGGTACAACATAGCTATGACCCCACACTAGGCAAAGCCTGTTTCGTGGCAAAAGCCTATCTGTATATATATATATACATATATATATATATATATATATATATATATATATATATATATATATATATATATATATATATATATATATATATATATATATATATATATATATATGTATAATAAAATAATACAATAGTAAATATCTCACACCCTTGACACCAGCATCAGACAAAGCAAAGTGACTAAAACATATTACGATTTTATGGATTCTAAATAAAAAGAACGTGTCAAAAGATAAAGTAATCTAGTGCTTGATAGCCTGAATGGTGAAAGAATTAGAGGAAAAGCCAGTGTAGTGGACAAGAATATGGAGCACGAGGTTTCTAGAAGAACGGTTACTGACGTACATACATCTCTGTGACTTTTAAACTTAGACTTAAGGTATTCAGAACAGTTTAGATCGTATTAAATAGAATAGAGGGTACAGAACAATTTGAATTTACAGGGTATGGAGAAATAACTTTTTTTTCATACAACTTAGAATGGCAAACAAGCTGACGGCCCACCTGATGGAAAGTGGTAACCGTCGCCTATAGACATGAGCAGTACCATGAACATAACGGAGTATACTGTTTCGCCCATGATACTCAAGTGTTATTCCTCTGTACCCTGTAAATTCACGCCATATCCCACCCTTCAAACCGAAACACAGCTATGCAAACACAACTGCTTCACGATTGAAACACGAATGGGACAGAGGTATCCAAGCAATGGACTTTTGTACAAAGTCTCCCTCTGGTGTAACACCTGAGTCCTCAGGAATGGCAATGCATGGAGAGTATCATGGGCGAAACAGTATACTCTGTTATGTCCATGGTACTGCTCATGTCTATAGGCGACAGTTACCACTTTTCATCAAAATAGACAAAAAAGAAAATGTTCCTTATTTACGCGAGAAATTCCGGGAGTTATATCTAGTCGTTTAATAAGACTGGCGAAACGAAGGCAACTCATAGAAGCCTCTCAAACTTAGGCCGTAGTTAACTACAAAGGTCTCGTGGCGGGGGTATGTTTTTTTATTTCAATACTGGCGCATCTTCACGCCGTGTTATAGAGTAATTGAGTTGACAGTAAAAGTTATGAACAGAGCGGCGACGTGGCGGCGCCGCGCCGGATATCAGCTCCCACCACTTCTTCAGCCCCTCCCCCTCCTTACTAGCGTCGGATACGGGTGTAGAGTTAGCAAATTAGCAATAATATTTATTATTTTATATTTATATTATTTTTACACTTATTTTATTTTATATGTAACTTACAAGTGCAATAAACATATATAATATAATTTTTAAATTACTATCAAATTTTTTAGTGACAAATACATTCTAATTACATTTATTACCGTTACAATATTGGGCATGAGTGTCCCCATTAGAAGAGGACTAATTATGGTCTTTAAAACGACAGAAAAATTGACTGTCCATATGGTGAAAACTAGATAGACATGAAGAACATAATAGTTCTGAAATCGTCGAATTTTTTTTATTATTTTGTTACTTATCGCAACATGTGCGTGGACTGAATAACGGTCAGAGATCTATAATTATTATGGAAAGTCATAGAACGTTACTAATAATAATATGATAGTAGTAAATCCTCAAATATTGACAGTTGCACGCATACAAAAAGTTAGTGGAATTAAACAAAATAACTGTAATGAATTAACCATTTAGAAATAAATAAAATATAAATTAATTAAGTTTATTTTTTTTGCAAACCGTACCAGTAGAGAACTCATTCTAAAGATCTTCCGATGAACTCACACAAAAACTTATTCGAAGGAAGCAACGGAGTCATTTATTTTTATACGTAGCTATTGTTTAGCCATTTCTCATTTGGCCTGTGTAGTTATGCTAGTTTTATGTTCCGCCCCATTATCTTGATGTACAAATACTTATTTATTGGTTTACGCTAAGAATTTTATGTACTCTACTTGTTTTTATTTAGAATTTCTGACCATCGGCCCGCTCGGAATAGGAGTTTGCTTACTTTTGTAAAAGTTAAATTGTGTGGAAAAGATATATGTATGTTACTTTATTTATGTTTGCATACACTAATGTTTCTAGTTAGTGAGTCGTTACTCATTATGTTTACACACTCATGGAGCTATGGTGACGGTTATGCTCGGAGTTTCTTTACGTGACAGAATCCGAAATGAAGATATCCTCAGTAGAAGCAAAGTTCTTTTAATGGATGATAATGGAATGGTAACCCCATCTGCGCTATTAGTATACACTGGCGGGACACCAGTGATAGATGATAGGTGAGGGTGAAATGGCATTCAGCTTACCGAGACGATTTCAACGATAAATTAGTCGCGATAGTTTCCAAAGGGAACCGCGTGGAGGTCAACCTGATAGCAATGGGGATTAAGCTTCCCTTTACTAACAATCTCTTCCCCCCAGAAGAATCAAAGTGACTACAATATAGCTTGAAGAATAAGCAAACTGAAATGGCAATGTATTGGTTATAGGGATCGAAAAACCGACAACCAATGGGGAAGAAAGGTTCTTGAGTGGCGACTTCGTACAGGTAAGTACAGTGTTTTTTTTTGATGGGTGAAAATGGTATATTAACCCTGCCTGCACTAACGGGGTACGCTGGCGGAGCACCAGTGAAGGGTGATAGATGAGAATGAAAACAGGCCAGTTAGCCTATCATGATGAATTCATCAGGAATTAACCATGATAGTTTCCAGGGAGAACCGCGAGGAGGTTGACCTGGTTGGGTATATTGCTAGCAATAGTATTCTTAGTCTCCATTGCTAACAATTCCTTTACCCCCGGTAAATACAGTGTAGGATGACCTCCCACTACATGGAACTACGATCTCAGATGCATTGTAGGGAGTTAATGGATATACATAAATGGCTCGTTCCTTATAACAGTTTATGGAGGAGGCATATGTACAGCAGTGGATAGTTAACCGCTGATATGACGATGATGATTCAAGCCTTACATATTTGGGTCGATCATGGATGAAGCAATGATCATCAGTATTCTTTTAAAGATTATATCGGTAAAGTAGATCATAATTCGAAAACCACTAACAAATTTCAAGTCTCACATAACAGCGTAACAGTTAAATGTATTATGTTACAAGTAGAGTCGATTTTCAAAATGTTTCTTTAAAAAGAATATCTAATTAGAAAGAAAGAAATAAACTTTATTTTACAAAAAAAAAATATACGACTACACACACACAGGGGTAAAAAAATAATTAAGAATTATAATAAAGAAAAAAAAGTAAAATAAAATAAAATAAAGAAAAAAAAAATAATTAATACCGCATGACGAGAACCGCGTGAAAGCCGAAACCGAGAAAAAGAGAAAATATCTCGACCTGGCTCACGAGGTGACCGAAATGTGGGGAGTGACGTCCACCATAATCATTCCAATCGTTATGTCGGTGAACGGTATTATCCCAACCAGTCTGGAACAACATCTCAGACGGTTGGTATTCCGAGGCGGCTCATTCCCGAGAAAGATGCAGAAAGCGGTGCTCTTAGATTCTGGCCGTATTGTACGCCGGTTTCTCTCCCTGGGGCTCTGAACCCCGGCCAACTGTGCTTCTACCGGGGGTTAGTTTGCCATCTTCTCTCCTTAAAAGAGAAGATGTGAATTTTCTAATAATAATTAATACAACAACGTTACTGGATAGATAACGGCTGATATGATGATGATGATGATGATGATGATATATGTGTAACGAAGGTTCTTCAAGTGTTTTTTTTTATACAACTTAGAATGGCAAGCAAGCTGATGGCTCACCTGATGGAAAGTGGTAACCGTCGCCTATAGACATGAGCAAGTACCATGGACATAACAGGGTATACTGTTCCACCCATGATACCCCCCATGCGTTGCCATTCCTGAGGATTCAGGATTTTTAAATGGTTTAAATATAAATTTGAATAATTCATAGATATAGGCTGTGATTTGATCTACAGATCTCCGAATCTTATTCAATCTTTATCCAACTGTACTGTCATCACTAATTGCAGCGTACAAAGACATAACACCTTAATCATCAGAAATTAAAGCTCATTATTGGAAAGATAGTCAGATTGGGAGTGTACAAGTTATTGAGAGTTAGTTGTACAAACTTCTAATGTTCCCAGATTCGAAACTACTGTCTTTGAAGATTTTCAAGCGGGGAGGAATCTTCCATTAAGCCGCAACGCTCTCACAAACATTCTCTTGATTTTAAACCGATTCTGATATAGAAAGGTAAGCTTTCTACAGCGTATCGCTTTAATTTCTAATCAGAATGTATTTACTTTACATCAGTGGATGTCAGCGGGAAAATTACATTGAATCCCGCCGTATCAGTGAGGCTTATTATCATAAGGAAGCTGCCTGTATTGATTGGCTCTGAATTTGAGAGTTGATAAGTTATTTTTAAACGAAACGATGAGTTTTTAATTAACGGCTACTACGGATATTTTCAATCGACTTCAGAAAGAAGATTTTTTTTTATGTTTGTTACCTCGTAACTCCGTTAGTTGTAAATCGATTTGGAAAATTCTTTTTTTATCTTAAAAGGATATATGTATAGTTTAGTTCCTTAGAAATTTTATCAAAATCGGCTTAGTAGTAATTTTTTTAATCTAAATTATTAATTTTGCTATAACTGAAGTTGTTTTTTTTTTGTAGAACGCAATCTCAATGCATCGACATAAACTTCAAGAAAAGAGCATATTTCTTTTTAAAAGGTTGGCAGTACACCTGAAATGGCGTTGGTGTTGTGGGTGATCGTGGGCGGCGGTAGTCACTTACCATCAGGTGAGCCGCATACTCGTTTGCAGCGTGTTGTAAAAAAATCTGCTTGATAGTTATATCAAGTAGTACTTGTAAAATGTGTATAATAGTACTTGTAAAATAATGACTTTTATGATCTAAATAAATAAATACATTATAAATAAAAAATATATTAATTTAGTGTTAATAATATATAATATGACAGTATGTAGAAGGCAAAAGATGAAGGAGAAGACCGAGGAATAACTATGTGGGACAGATAAAGGGAACACTAGGTGACATGTCGTATAAGGAGGTTAAAGATATGGCCTTTGAACTACGAAACTCTAAAAAATAGTAAAATATAATAACTAGCCACTAAGAATATTACGACTGAAGTCTCAAATGAGATTTTGATGAAAGGAAAACCTAGATATCATTCATTTTACGCACAAAAGCGTCTGGGTACTAAGAATATTTCAAACTTAAGACAAAAGCGTTATATTGGTCGGTTTTATAAGAAATTGGAAAGTAGATAAATAGATAGATAAACTTTTTATTTGAGCCATTTATGATACACGTAAATTTACAAATGAGTTTATACAATAAAATTATTTACACTTTTTAAAATATACAACAAAAGATAAAATATGAAAATATGGTTTCGCCATGTGTGTCGCAGTGACCCAAATAGGCTACAGCTCAGTGATGGTTTTGCTTAAAAGCAAAGCACTGATTTTTAGCTGCAGCCTGAAGTGAGGCTACACGGACGCGTATATATAAGTATGGCTTCGTGTAAGTATAGCTTCTTTTAATGACTGATAATGGAATGGTATCTCCGTCTGCCGGGGTACCAATGAGGGATGACTGGTGAGGTCGAAAGCAGATCAATTAGGTGCATTATGATGAAATCGTGATAGTGTGATGGCGAGATCGTTTGAAGGTCGATCTGATAGATATAATATAATATAATAATAATAATATTAAAATCTTTATTTGCTTAAACACGGTAAAGTCAAAGATGTTACATTAATCAAAGAACATTCGTGCTTAGCTAACAAGGTGATAGCATGCAAAAATACATTTAAGATTAACAATTAACATTCTTCAACAGCTCTTCTTCTTACAACAATTAACATTTTGTTTTTTGTTTAAAAAGTCTTTAACATCATAAAAACAATTTACATTCAGCCAACTATACAATCTCTTTTTTAAATAAATTCACATTTAACAATTTTAATTCATTCAGTATTTTATTATATACTTTTACACACATAGCCAAACAACTTTTTTGATATTTAGCTAGACGGGGAATGTCATCCAGCATGAGTCTATTTGGATTACGTCGATTCCGTGGATATATATCAATACGATTAGCTTTTTTAAATAAATATTTATTGCTGTGTACAAACACACAAATTTCATAAATATATAGAGACGGTAGTGGTGACGAACCAAGCTTCCTAAATACCGGCTTACACGATTCGCGAGGTGAAAGTCCATACAATGCTCTAATACATTTTTTTTGGGCAAGAACTACTCTATCTTTTTTGTTAGTAATGGGCTATTACTTCCCATTACTAACAATTTATTCCCCTTGATAGTAATAGTAGATAGTATTTACGACCTAATATTAAGATTGGGGGGGAAAGTAATTATTAGGAATAGGGTCTAACTTACCCATTGTTATCAATACACCCTATCAGACCGACTTCCACGCGGTTCCTCCTGGAAACCATTGTGGTTATTTCTAGTGGAATTCCTCATGATGGGCTATCATTCCTCACTGGTGCTCCGTCAGCGTATACCGTTAGCGTAAGCAGGGCTCCCATTCTAATATTACTCATTAGAAGAAATACCAAGGCTAGCACTACTTTACTTTTAACCAACTTTAAAAAGAAAGAGGTTTTTAAATCGGTTGTATTTTTTTTTATATTAATTACCTCATAAATCCGTTAGTTATAAACTAATTATGATGATTTTTTTTTATTTAAAATGATTTACAGATTGGTTCCATAGAAATTTTATCAAAATTGGTTTAGTATTTTAATTTGGTTTTTTTTAAACACATTCTTAAATTATTATGGATGAAAACTATAATCCCACCTGCGCTATTGGTTTATACTTGTATTGGCAGGGTAACAGGGATAGGTGAGACTGACATTAGGTTAGTTACTAGAAATTAACTACAATATACAGGCTAGATTGTAAGGAGGTCGTTCTGAAGCATATATTGTTAGAAATCTAGAATTCGTGTCCGTTCTGCTCCTATTTCCATCAAGTCATTTGTGGCAATGATTTATATTTAAAAGACATTACACTCTTTTTTTCTAGTCGGGTAAATATAAAAAATATGATAGCTACAATCTAGTTAGTTTATATATTTTATTATCCATTCACCAGTACAATAAAGCCAGAGAGCACAGAGCGTACTAAACAAGTTGTGAAGAAACTTTCCCTGTAGCACGCTAACCAAGTAACCAGTGAGTGTTGCCAGTTGAAACTGCATTCATTGGCTATGTTTGTTTTTAGGATTTTATGTAAATTCGAAAGCTTTGTACGGCACGAAGTTGGTTATAAATGTTCCTATTTGTTTGATGACGGACTAACTAGCTTTGTACGCCAGCTGCGATTCGCAGCTCGAATAGAATCATACATATGTACTCAGCAGTTGGATTAACTGTGTAAATCTAATTGTTTTAAACAAAAGAATTAGATTCTTGACTGGTTTATGATTTTTATACTTAGATTATTATTTAGATACTACTATATGGTGGGAGGGAAGGTATTGTTAGTAATGGGGAGGTAAGTCCCCATTGCTATCAATATACCCTATTAGATCGACCTCTGGAGATGCGGTTTCCCCCTGGAAACTATCGTGACTAATTTATTGTCGAATTCGTCACAATGGGCTCACTGACTTGCCTTTTCATCCTCACCTACTCACCTCTCACTGGTACCCCGCCAGTGTATATCGATAGCGCAGGCGTTACCACGCTATTTTCATTCACTAAAAAAAAAAAACTTCATTGTCAAAAAAATACTATTTCATCAGGTGGGCCGTTAACTTGTAGCTGTTTCAAGTATTATAAAAAAAAATATATATATAAATTTCCAAATTTATTTATGTATTATAGTAAAATTTCTCTTAATTTATTAATACCATCAGATAGCATCAATACTATGGAGAATGGTAGTCGGATTCCATTAAAAGATCCCCGAAATATCATAGTCTAGTAGAATCAGTAAGGAGATATATTGGCTATTAAATATTTTATTATCTAGATACTAACTTCCGTATGGCGGAGCAGGTCAACAATAATTTTAGTAGTAAAAATAAATGTCCAATATAAAAAGGTAGGGAGGGAATATTCGAAGTCCGTACCTTAGCGTTGGCCACTAATGAAACACCATTTATCATTCTGACTGCCAAATAAAAGCTGGAATGAGAGTTTGGCTCATTAACATGAGCGTTTGCGGTGTACTTCGAAAGTAGGACGGATCGGTGGACGTTGTCTTTCCATTTTTTTTTATACAACTTAGAATGGCGAACATGCTGACGGCCCACCTGATGGAAAGTGGTAACCGTCGCCTATAGACATGAACAGTACTATTACATACATTCCTGAGGACTCGGGTGTTATTCCTCTGTACCCTGTAAATTCACGCCACGTCCCACCCTTCAAACCGAAACACAGCCATGCAAACACAACTGCTTCACGGTTGAAACACGAATGGGACAGAGGTACCCAAGCAATCGACTTTTGTACAAAGTCTCCCTCGGGTTGGTTCTTCAAGCTATGTGACCAGTCTATTGCCACTTCAGCTTGCTTATTCTTCGGATTATGTCAGTTACTTTGGTTCTTCTGCGGATATCCTCATTTCAGATTTTATCACGCCAGAAATCTCCGAGTATAGCCCTCTTCATAGTTTGCTGAGTCAGTTGAACTATTGCATATCATGCTTGTACCAAAAATGCCGTGTAACAAAAATGTGTGCGTGTGTTTTGGTTCCATGGATAATAGTTTTATAATTATTTATTTATAAGTAATATGTTCACCGAAACACAATCGACAAATGTTTCTGACTACTTCTTTAGTTATTATATACTAGCTTTTACCCGTGACTTCGTCCCCGTAACTGGGATATATTCACTGAACGAGATAAAATTAACTTATGTCCTTCTCCATTTCATATAACAGTATACTCTGTTATGTCCATGGTACTTCTCATGTCTATAGGCCACGGTTACCACTTTCCATCAGGTGGGCCGTCAGGTTGTTTGCCATTCTAAGTTGTATAAAAAAATATATAAGTATACCAAATACCATAGTAATAAATAATTAAAGGGTCGGCAACATGCGCGTGATATTCCTGGTGTTATAGGTATTCATAGGCTACAGTAACCCCGATTATTATCAGATAGGCTATAACATTGTTTGCCACCAAAGTAGTATATAAAAATATGTATAAAAGGTGATAAACAAACAACCAAAGTGTGCAAAAACCGTGAGTATTTAGATAATGCGTTCTTATTCTTATTCCGGGTTTCTTAGAATTTAGCGAGACATTATCGCTCGATTCCAAGAAGCTTAAGGGCACAAGAATGTGAATTTCACTGATTTGTGAAAATAAGTTTTCTTTTCTTCAATCAAAAAAACTTTTTTCTTTATTTTCACTTTTTTGTTTCACTCAAAATAACTTTTTTTTGTATCTATTTTTATTGTTTCGGGAAAATACACAGATTGTTCGTGGTTTTTTTTTATAGCACGAAGGCGCCATATAAGCATATAGCCCGTCTGACGGTAAAGGGTCACTGTAGCCTATGGACATCTGCTACACCAGGGGTAGTTAGTTACTTTTTGTATTTTTCATTATTTTTATTTTACTTACCTATGAAATTTCCATAAACTTATAATAATAAATGTATTATATATTTGCATTAAATATATTATATTTCTTATTATTATATATACTATCAAGTCCAATATATTATGTTTAAAATTTAATTAATTAATAAGATGTATTTTCCTGTTCTTTTTTTTCTTTTCCTTATTATATTGGTTAATCTGTTATAGAGCAAAATATCTTTGTTAATCACGAAATTTAATTGAAAAGTTAATATGGTCTCAGTTTATGATACATTCTTGTACATAACACAAACACTTACGCCATTATCAAGTTAAATTAATTCGATTAATTTAACTTAAATTTCTTGAAATTATATTATACTAGTTTTTACCCACGACCTTGTCTGCGTGATCGGGGTAAAAAGTAACCTATATGCTTCTCTGTTCTACGTATACTTATACCACATTTTACCACAAGATTGGTCAAGCCGTTGAGGCGTTATAGGTAACAAAGAAACAAAGAATCACACTGCCACATTAATAATATTAGTAAGTATTAATTAGTAAACTTAATAATGATCTCAAAATACAGTAAAGACTGGATTAATTAATATTTGGACAATCAAAAAGCAATTGTACATAAATTATATAACTTTTTAAAGATGGCTTACCTCGCCAGCGTACACGTGTTTATTAAAATTAATTAAATTAAAATACGCAAAATAAACGCTAAACGTATTGTTGTTGCTATGGACTGGCTTTACTAACCACGACTCATACGCACAATGGTCCAAATGAAAGGCTTAAAGCGGAAAACAGAGTCTAATTAACATTTATATTTACATATTGCTGTTTAAAAAGTATTCGCTCCAGCGACACTCTCATAACTTAAACCACACACCAAGTTCGCAGTGGCCGCTATAATTTTAATTAGAATTCAGTGGAAAGAAAACAAACCGATGCTGTGAACTTGTGGAAAAATAGATGCACCGCCGAGTGCTGACTGCGAATAAAGTGAGGGATGTCGACCGGACACGAACTTTATGGCGGCTCTTAATAATCCCAGGGAAATTCTCTAATTTATTTTATTATTTTCCCGGAAACGCTAATCCGAGTGGTGTTTCCTCTTGAAGGGTACTCTTAACATAACTAATTAACGTGATAGGAACGATATTATCCACTTTACAGTTCTAATTGAACCGCTTTGATTACTTATCTCTATTTGTAGATGTAGTAATTAATATATATATATATATATATTTTTACAACACAGGAGGCTAACGAGCATGCGGCTCACCTGATGGTAAGTGACTACCGCCGCCCAATGAATACAATGAAAGGAAAGGAATGACATCGCAGGGGGGTATCATGGGTATCATGGGGGTATCAACAATATACTCTGTTATGTCAATGCTACTGTTCATGTCTATAGGTGACGGTTACCACTTTCCATCATGGGCCATCAACTTGTTTGCCATTTTAAGTTGCATAAAAAAATATATAGAATTATTACTCGCGCATATATAGAATCATGTCTACGCTATGGACCGATAATATGGGGTAATAGTAGGGTAATAATGTAAATGGACCGTCGGCTTGTTTGCCATTCTAAGTTGTATAAAAAAAATAAAAAAAAAAAAAATAAAATAAAAATAGACCATTTATTGCTCAAAAAATGCAACAGGGCTATATGTGACTTTTTGTCTGGTGTATCAAGCAAACCAGCAGTCAGGCTTTAGAAATGTTTTAAGAGGGACACTGCTGCCCATCCCTCGCCCTCCCTTAGTCACCTCTTTCGACACCCACGGGAAAGGAAATGTGGTCCATTTTATGCTGGGATCACACGGCCATGTTATAGCTTCTATTGCTCTTACTAAGACCCCCCATATACATTTTTCTTAAATATCTCCCTTTAATTAATATGGATTCAAAATTAATAGCAAGAAAACTAAAATAATGACAACAGCTAAAACTAAACCTCAACAAATTAACAATACTCAATTAGAACAAGTAAATACATTTATATATTTAGGCAGTTTAATCACAAGCGATTCCAGGTGTACTCCGGATGTAGCCATGGCCTAACAAGCCTTCAATAACAAAAAATACCTTTTACAGGCTAAGGTAACAAAAGATATTAGAAAGTGGCTTATCAAAACCTATATTTGGAGTATAGCTTTGTATGGATGTGAGGCGTGGACATTAACTCGGAAGGAAATGGATAAACTTAGAACCTTTGAAATGTGGTGCTGGAGAAGGATGGAGAAAATTAGCTGGAGGGATCGAATTAGCATTTAGGAGGTCGTGTTTAGGGTTAAGGAAAAAGACAAATTATTAGAACTATTGAGGACAGAAGGGGAAAAATGTTGGGACACTTGATACGACATGACGAACTTATGAACATTAAAATAGATAGATAGATCTCCCATGTATAGACATAGTTTATTTACAATTTTATTATATTAGTAAAATGATGACTGATGATGAAAACCCACATCAGAAACTTACGTGTACATGATGTTTTGCAAAAAGGTTTTACGCAAGAGAAAAATCCAATTTCCTTCCGTTTTTCAGTTCAAACTATTTCTAACATGAACTCAAGTGTAAAGAAACATTACCAAACTATAATAAGTTTTAGTTAGTGTTGTTTAATAATCGATTGTCAATAAATCGATTGTGTTCATTAAGAATAATTTAAAAATCGATTTGAAATTATAACAATGTGAAAATTCATACAATACTATTAATAATATAGATTATATAGATAGCTTTTTTTATGCAATTTAGAATGGCAAAGAAGCTGACGGCCCACCTGATGGAAAGTGGTTACCGTCGCCTATAGACATGAGCAGTACCATGGACTTAACAGACTATACTGTTTCGCCCATGACACTCCCCATGCATTGCCATTCCTGAGGACTCGAGATGTTATTCCTCTGTACCCTGTAAATTCACGCCATATCCCACCCTTCAAAGCGAAACACAGCCATGCAAACACAACTGTTTCACGGTAGAAACACGAATGGGACAGAGGTACCCAAGCAATCGACTTTTGTACAAAGTCTCCCTCTGGTAAGTCTCATGTTAAGTCTCTTATGAATACAATCAACAACGGATTTTATTTATACAAACGAAAATTGTAATTCCAAAGCAAGGTAGGCAAGATAGAGTGGATGTATGCGAGTAATATAAGTGTATGTATTGAAAAAACCATACAAAAACCATTATTATCCATAAAGTCAGATTAATTAATATACAAAATAATTAAAATCCATGTTGCCACAATTCAGATGTTGACAGCAATGATTAAGCAATACAGTTATTATTATCAATTCCACGGAACAGTTTATTCATTAATCGATAAGTTTAATTAACAAAGTGAATAAGATAATAACAGACATAAATGATAGTATTTTAGTCACTTATAACCGATTATTACGGCTCACAATCAACTATTGATTGGAATCGATACTCAAATAATTAAACCACACAATTTGTAGTTTCTAATGTGAAAGTGCGATTGGAATGAAATGTCCAATTTAAGATGGCAACTGACTTTATTAAATAAGCGCAATTAATGCAATATTTTATAATTATAAATTACCCACAACAGAAGGATAAACAAATCCTGTTATAAATTACATAATCGATTATTAGATTGTTAATGAATCGAATTGACAATCGATTGATATTCGATTACCGATGATTATTAAGATTGTTAGGCAAACACTAGTCGTAGCATTGCACTGGCGTGTTAATGTGGAAAAGGGCCTCTCAACCCTTCAGCGGGTTCGATATTGGCAGTTTCTAATATAAGGGGTGGTCACGTGTAATGCATCCGGTGCCCTTCGCGTGAGAAGTTACAAATAGGCGAACTATTTTGTGTACATAGTTACAGTGTAACTTTATAGTTCGCTGACGCTGTAATATATTATAGGTGGTGCCTTGTAAGATTTATTGCATAACTGCTAGTTGAACCCGCGTTGTCAATTTTCTACAGATTTTATTCACACTTTTATTTCTTACTCTATTTATGACTATTTATTGACTTGAACAGTCAATAAATATATATTTTTTTTTTAATAGGTGAAAATGGAATGGTAACGAACCGAGGTTTTCCCAAGAGACTACAGCATGGGGTTCTTCAAAAGGGGAGTAAAGGGATTTCTTCAGGGTCGGCAACGCGCGCGTAATACCTTTGGTATTGCAGGTGCCACTAACCATCAGGCGGTAACCACTTACCATCAGGTGGTATAAAAAAAAACTCCGCCCGCGCTATCGGCATACACCGACAAGGCACCAGTGGAAGATGATAGGTGAGAATGAATGCAGGTCAGTTGACCCACCGTGATGAATTCGACAAGAATTAAACATGATGGTTTCCAGGGGGAACTGCGTGGAGGTCGACCTGAGTGCCTATTGCTAGTAATGGGGCTATTAGACCCCATTACTAATAATCCCTTTCCCCCCAAATATACTATTTGATAATATTAATACCCGTATTGATAATCATCCTCCTAAGATTATATAGATACAAGTGTCTTCATAGAAATGCTTCGAGAAAAACGAGTCAACTTTTTCATACAATTTTGCGTAATAAATAGTTATGAGTCGTTTCCTTTATAATTTCTATATTTATTTTGTCTTATATTGTCTGCATCTTTTTAATGCGTAAACACACATTTTGCTTATTAAATAATACGTCAAGATACATTGTGTGCGTGAATATATAGAACATTTAGAGTTTCGCGCTAAGCTCAAGTGGCTCTCTATTTGTTTTCGCCGGAATACTCACATTCTTTCACTGCTCCACAATGTCCTTTTTAATACTTCTTCCCCTTGTTATCTGAAGGAGTGGTTTGATTTTTTACATTCCGTCAATTCTTGTAATCTAAGGTGTTTTGAGGGCCACCAGCTGAAGACACCAGTACACTATTCTAGTTTTTATGACAAATCGGCTATGGAATTTACCAGTTTCTATTCGAAACATAAAATGTCTGCTTAGTTTTAGAACAAAACTTAAGGATTTTTATTTAAGTTGTCATCCATTTAATTTGTTTATTTCTCGGGTAAACATACTTATTTCTTCAGATATATAAAAATTTATAACTTTGTTTTTTTACGTATATATATATATATATATATAAGTAAGTAAGGATATATATGTATTTACATTATTGCATGTATTACATCTCCATATTTAGAAATAATAGGATCTTCATCGTGCCTCCAATCAAACTGTTTATAATTACTCCTCTCCATTCAAAAGTTGCCTGGAAGAGATCGCTCTTAGCGATAAGGTCGCCCATTGTTTTCTCATTGTGATTATTTCTTGTAATTGTTTATATTTATAATAAGTTTACTATTGTAATCTTTTGGAGGAAACAATAAAGAGTATCTATCTATCTATCTAACATTAAAAAAAAAACGAGTACGCTAATTTGACGATTAGCTGACAAAAAGTTGATCCGTTTTTGAGGTTCAACGTTCTATCTACATAATGTACTGATGTACATTATGTAACATTATGTATTATGTAACTGATGTACATTATGTAATAATTATTATTGTTATTTTCATACTAATATGATGATTCATATTAGTATGAAAATAACAATAATAATTAATAGAAAAAAATCAAATACTATTTTACTGAAGTATTGGAATAAGTGTATCTTATTGCGAAGGCAATAAAGTTTTTATTATTATTATCGAATTGTTTATCATAATCTTTATGTGGTCAAAAATAAACAAAATTCATCCACAGAACATAAAACACATAAAGTCCAACATCCGTTGCCGAAATACCGATAAAATATCACAACGACATGTTGCTTGCTCAGCTTTTTGTTTGGCAAAAAAGTGAAAAACTAAAAAAGTGGCGGATTGGAAAAACTCCATGGAATAACGAGGGAATCATAAATAAACATGTGAGAACTTACCGAGTTGAGTTTGTGTTGAGTTTACATCGGCATATGATTCGCGGCTGAGTAAGCAATCACAAGTTTGAATAAGAATGCCACTTGGAAGAAATATTAGGCCAAGCTTTCGCATTTGCGTTTTTGAACGCTATCTAATAAATTATTATTTGTATTTGATAAATACAATATTAATAAATATTGGTGCAGTTGTAAATATAATAAAATTTACACAGCAACAACAAGACAATTTCGTAATAGTAAGTATATGTCACATAGAGGGCGCTTCAATCGCGCGATAAATATAAAATTCCGCACTTAGTATGGTGACCGTTTTTTTTAATGGATACTAATGGTATGGTAACCCCGCCTGCGCTATCGGTATACACAGGTGAGGCACTAGTGGAAGATGAAAGATGAGGATAAAAGCAGGTCAGTTAGCTCATCCTGACGAATTCAACTAGAATTAATCACGATGGTTTCCAGAGTGGAAACACTTGGAGGTCGACCTGACAGGGTATATTGCTAGTAATGGGGCTATTTGACCTCATTATTAACAATTCCTTTCCGCCCCCATTTGCACTTAGTATGGTGACTGTTGTGCTGTACTAATGTGCATGGCTTTGCTGCTACGTTTATTAGAACAATAATATATTATATTATTGTTCATACAATTCTTATATCAATTATAAATTATATCTTATCAATTATAATAATATATTAAATATAAGTATATTTTTATTAAATTTGATGTCATTTTACAGAAGTTTATATCATTGATTGATTAATATTATTTTTAACTGACTTCAAAAAGAAGAAAGCTTCCAATTTGGTTGTATTTTATTTTAATTCGTCACTTGTAAACCGATATGGAATTTTTCTTATATCTGAAAAGATATGTTTACAGGGTCCCATAGAATTTTCTCAAAATCGTTTTAATTTTTTATTATTTAAGTTAAAATAACGGTTTTTTTGGAAGACATTTCAATTATATTATGTTATGTTAAATATAATTTATATAATAAATAATTAAAACATTAACAATACTTTTTTATTAAGTGGGTGATAATAGAATAGTAACCTACACCTTGCCCTGTTTGTATAGTATTTATATACCTTACTATGGTATGCAGGTTTTAGTGGATGTAAAGTCCAAAGGCACTTAGAAATATTGGTTATTTATTATTTTAAACTATATATAAAAAGACGACGTGTTATACGTGCTGAGTGGCGGGAGCGAGAGGGCTCGAACGAACGAGTCAGAGTGAATGATTACTAAACACTGTTCGTATATATTTATGGGCACGGTCGGTTATGATGGGCGAGGATCAGGTCAGCCAGTCAATCATGACGAATTCGATGAAAATTAACTACGATGATTTTCAGAGGCAACTGCATGGAGGTCGACCTGGTAGAGTATATTGCTAGCAATGGGGGCTGTTAGATCCCATCATTAAGGATCCCTTTCCCAGCACTAACGGCGCTTGCATAAGATATTATATGATTGTATTATTATGATATATAACTGTCCACTGCTGAACATAGGCCTCCCTCATTGGGGGTTTTGCCAGTAGCTGCCACGCTTGGCAGGCGGGTTGGCAACTACCGTTAGGTTAGATTAGATTAGGTTATATATGTTTATTTCAAATTAAAACACAACCATAGCTGCTTCGTGGCAAAAAAATTGATAGGACAGAGGTACAATTGCAAACATTACCACAGAGTTTTTAGCAGACTGTACAAAAGTCGTTTGCTTAGGTACCTCTGTCCGATTCGTGTTTCTACCTTGAAGCAGTTGTGTTTGCATGGCTGTGTTTCGGTTTGAAGGATGGGATATTGCGTGAATTTACAGGGTACAGAGGAATAACATCTGAGTCCTCAGGAATGGCAACGCATGGGGGGTATTATGGGCGAAACAGTATACTCTGTTATGTCCATGGTATTGCTCGTGTCTATAGGCGACGGTTACCACTTTCTATCAGGTGGGCCGTCAGCTTGTTTGCCATTCTAAGTTGTATAAATAAAAAAAAAAGGTTTTCGTGATGTTTTAAGAGGAAAGCTGCTGTTCATCTCTTGACCATTATGTTCCCTTAGTCGCCTCTTACGAATCTCACGGAAAAGGAAGGGGTGGCCTATTCTACCATTTCAATAAAAAGTCTCGTTTAAAAACGCCAGTGTGAAAATCTAAAACTTCTATGAGGAACCGCAATAAGACATAGTGTGAAGGCAGAAAAAAAAAATACCATTATTGTCGTCATGCAAGAAGTTCAAACTTTTATATATATTGTTGGAGATTTCCTGCGGGAGATATTTCTGATACGCGGTAGTTTTTGCCGCGTTCTTCTTTTACTTTGTGATATGTAACAATATAGTTCCATTTATTATAAGTTTGTAAGTCGATCCATGAAAGATCATAGACAGCTAGACAGATTCGAGATTAATGTATCACAGAATTCTGCTTAAGAAATTATTCAGTCAAATTTAAAAAATAAATTTCAGAAGAAAGGCGGCTCAAAAGCTCAGTATATCAAAAGGTGGCTCTCAGTATATTACAGAGTTCTGGCAACACAATTATTCAGTCATATTTCAAAAATAAATCCCATAACAAGGTGACTCAATATATTACAGAATTCTGGTAATGCAAATATCCAGTCAAATTTAAAAAATAAATACCAGAAAGTAACTCTCAATATATTACAACATTCAGGCAATAAAATTATCCAGTCAAATTTTAAAAACAAATTCCTAAAGAAAGTACCTCTCAATATTAACTTAACTTGCTTTAAAAGTATTTTAAAACGTACAATCTGTTTTTGAACCATTTACTGTTTTAGCTGTTTTGACACATTTATGTAAATTCGATGACAGTAAAATATTATTTTAAACTAGCTTTTGACCATTTCGTAACCGTGGATTTTAGAATTCAATAAAACCATTTAAATTTAGAGTTTAGAGAAAACAAGATTTCAAGTTAGAGTCAGGAATACAACTGAGTTTACATCTAATTTGGTTTAGTAGTTTTTGCAAGATGCCGGAAAAAAAGATAAAAAGAACTAATCATGAGACATTATATTGATACACGACGGTCGATGTTTTATTTTGTGAAACTTAATTCTTAAAATAATTTATTAAAATACATCAAGAATTGGTTTAGTTATTAAGAATTGGCTATGTAACTACGTAACTTTGTAATCATGTAACATGCACATGTTACATGATTACATATTTAAATTTTAATAACATGTATCAGATATCGTCTAGTAATTTTATTAGAAAGATAAGAAAAACACGTATGGATGAGAATTTAACATGCACATGTTACGTGATTACATAGCCAATTCTTAATAACATGTATCAGATATCGTCTAGTAATTTTATTAGTAAGATAAGAAAAACACGTGTGAATGAGAATGTAACATACACATGTTACGTGATTACATAGTCAATTCTTAATAACTTAGTTAAATCTTGATGTATTTTGATAAAAAAATTTAGATTCACACAGAGTCAACTGTCATTTATCAGTGTATTTTCTCGTGATTACTTTTTATAATGAGCGAAATTTTAATGTCTTAAATTTGTACGTAACGAATAACTTATTCGCTTTTTTCCCATTTTGAAATCTCTCAAAATTAGTTGCAAGGAAAAATAACATTTCCGCTATCGTATTAAGGTCGAGCTTGTGGATTTAAGTTTTGGTCCTAACATTCGCGGCAACGTCACGTACTGGCTACAATGACCGTGTCACCGCATAACAAGTTATCATAAGTTCGCAACTGATAGGGTAACATTTTTCTATATTAAATCCTATAGCTTAGTTGCATTTACTTTTCAGTATCGATAAATGGCATTCTTGTGACATTTCTCTTTGAGCTTGTCTTTATTATTCATTACCAGGAAGAACATAATTGTGACTTTCACCATTCCAAATATAAAATCATCATGATCATTTCAGCCGTTAACTGTCCACTGCTCAATATAGAACTCCCCATAATAAGGGAACTTTTGCACATGCAAAAACCCCCTTATTAGGCGTAATTGTCTACGTGTACGAATTGGCGGACACAAAGCTAGTCGAATATTATTGGGAACTTTAAATTACCAGCCACTAAAATTTATCCATTAAATTAATACTTTCAAATTAAGAACACAAAATCAAAATGAAAAATAAATTCCAATTACACAAAATTACTCCCCATTTAATTAAATTAAGGAACGTACTCGGCAAATTTGTTGCAATTATGAATATTTAAAATTGTAATATTGTTAATGGCCGTTACAAATTATAATCCCGCCGTTTATTTTTAATAATCAGATCCTTTTGATTTATATATAATAAACCATTATTTTCTTACAAATGTTCTGTAAAAAATCTGTTTTGTAAAATTTTGGAATTAATTCTTTACTTATGTAACTTATTCCATAAAAAAAAATTCTGCAACAGTATATGTCTATCTTTTAAGATTGACTCACTATAATCTTTTTTTATCACATTTGGCCGAAATTAATGCATTATTGCCAATTATCTGCCAAAGAGTTTTATCCATATAATAGTATTAATCCTTATCATAATAACAGAAATTGACGTGGACGAAGTCGCGGGGAACAGCTAGTGTATTGATATGTATTACTGTATATGTTATAAATAAATAAAATAAATTAATAATGTATGCGTGGAAAACCGCGGGAAATAACTAGTGTATTATAAGATTTCATCGTCATTATTATTTCAGCCGTTAATTTCCTTAGCTTTACTCCGCCTGTATAGTTAGAGTTACCATTCCATTTTGATCCATTAAAAAATGAATATATATTAAAAGGATTTTATATATCAAGGATTTCAGACATAAGTAGATATCTTAACGCCAATAAAAAATAAAAGACACAGCAGCCAAAGGAAGTAATGAATTAGGTTTAAAAAAGGAAGTAAAATGAGCTGCCGCCGAATCCATTTCACGTATGGAAAATTTAATATCATCTCCGTCGCCGGTGGAATCTTCGAAATTAGCATCCGCAAGGTGGGGTATCGTTTACCTTCGCTTACTCCGTCTCAGCCTTCGGCAGCCTTAAATTCCAAATTTCATTTTGCTTCGATTTTATTGAGAAAGTTAAGAAGTGCCTTAGCGTTTGACGCACACGGCTCTCGCGGTTATGTCGAATTTTTAAATTACTTTAAATTGAGGGGATTCTCGATTCGGCTGTATTTTCAACTGACTTTAGTTATATTTAGTTTTAATTATATTTATATTTAATTTTAATTATATTTGATTTTAATTACATTTAATTAACGGCTACTACGGATAATTATATTCAACCTACTTCAAAATGAAGGAGCTTCTTTATTTAGTTGTATTTTTTTATTGTTTCATAACTCTGTCAGTTCTAAACAAATTTGAAAAGTTCTTTTATCTGAAAGGATTTACTTAGAAATTGGTTTGATAGAAATTTTATCAAAATCTGTTCAGTAGTTTAGTTTTTAGGTCAAAATAACTGGTTTTGTAATAACTAAACTTGTTTTTTTTGTGAAACACAAATATTTGTACTTTTTCCTTTCGGATTTTCAAGGTTGATTGGAAGAAATCCCTTTAAGGTATAAGTCCGGTTATGTATAACCTAATATCAATATTATAATTGAATTATAAAAGTATATAAATAAATAAATAAATACATTAGTGTTACTCGATCTCTTCACCAATCGTGAACAGGTTTTGATGAGACTAATTAATTAAATTTATTTCTATGATCCTTCTGTGGTGACCAGTCTTTAGTTGCGACTTACACGGTATAAAAACACACATATGCACACATAGCGTAAAGGGCCTGGCTCGCCCGAATTCCAAGCTGGTTAGTTACCTCATTGTGACGAATTCCACAAGAATTTACCACGATGGTTTCCAGGGGGAACCGCGTGGAGGTCGACCTGATAGGGTATATTGCCAGCAGTGAGGTTGTTAGATCCCATTACTAAATAATATCATACAATAGATCACCCTTTTCTTTCCCGTTGATTTCCTGAGAGACGACTACGGGAGGGCGAAGGATGGGCAGCAGCATCCTTCTTAAAACATTTCTAAAGCTTAACTGCTGTTGTCAATCCGCCTGCCAAGCATGGCAATTACTGGCAAAACCCTCGAAGAGAGAGGCTTGTGGTCAGCAATGGACATTTAAAGGCTGATATGGTGACGATGACTACAGTCATTGATTAAAAAAAATGGAATAACAAAATTCAGTCGGTTGAGAGGTTTCGGAGATCAGCGGGTACAAACATTCTGACAGGGCATATTTATATATATATAAAGATTTCATGCATAACCGATCAGCGCATTGTTTGTTTTAACAAAATATCATTTAATATATCATGAGCAAGTCTTGTGGAAGGATACGAGGATGTAAATGGATACTGTGTAAAGGCATTTAATGATTTTTTTGGGCTGTTAATTCGATATGGGGCTGTGTTACGGGAAAACTCATTTTACGTTCGTTATTTGTTCAATTTTAATAGCTCCGATAAACTGGGTATATTCATTTGTTTACTGGATTTTACACTCATTTTATTTTTTTAATTTTTTTTTTCTATTTTTTTTTATTGGATGAAAATGGAATGATAATGATAACCCCGCCTGCGCTAACGGGATACGCTGGCGGAGCACCAGTGAAGGGTGATAGATGAGAATGAAAACAGGCCAGTTAGCCCATCATGATGAATTCATCTGGAATTAATCATGATAGTTTCCAGAGGAAACCGCGAGGAGGTCGACCTGGTTGGGTATATTGCTAGCAATGGGATTCTCAGTCTCCATTACTAACAATCCCTTTCCCCCTTTATTTTTCTATTATATATTTATCATCATATCATAACTGTCCATTACTAAACATAGATATCCCATAAACCGCTTTTGGCGTTGGGGAGACTTGTCCAGTAGTTGCTTCGCTTGGTAGGCGGATGTGCAACCACAGTTAGGCTTTGGCGATGTTTTAAAAGAGACGCTGCTGCTTCTCTCTTGACCATTAAGCTCCTTAAGTCGTTGCTTCTTAAGATACCCACTTCTTAAACCATAAAGTTCTCTTAGTTCCCTATTACGATTCCCACAGGAAAAGAAGGGGTAGTCCATTCTATGTCAGGATCACATGTCGTACAATTTTTTTATGCAACTTATGGCAAACAAGCTGACGGTCCACTTGATGGAAAGTGGTAACCGTCTCCTATAGACATGAGCAGTACCATGAACATTACACGAACAATAAAATCTATACTGTTTCGCCCATGATACCCCCCATGCGTTACCATTCCTGAGGACTCAGGTACCAAATTATAATAGAAGAATTAATAATATTCAGAAAATCGCAACATTGGGAATGGCGACGCATGCGGGATATCGTGGGTGAAACAGTATACTAACAGAGTATACTGTTTGTCCATGGTACTGCTTATGTCTATAGGCGACGGTTACCACTTTCCATCAGGTGGGCCGTCAGCTTGTTTGCCATTCTTAGTTGTATAAAAAAAATCGCGGTTTTTAGGTTTCCTGGTAAATTAATCTTGTGTATATACTGTCATTTCTTTATAATCTATATATTCTAAATATTCTTTAAAGAGAATAATTTCTTTTTTTTATACCACTGAGATGGCAAACAAGCATACGGCCCACCTGATGGTAAGTGGTTACCGTACCCTATGAACACCTGCAATACATGAGGTATTACGCGTGCATTGATAATAAAGAGTTTTCACTCATTTATTGATCACGATTGGCCATCTGACCTGACTTCATCGTCACCAATCTTTCTTCAAAGGGTCCCGCCACCATACGCCAATAGCGCAGGTGGTGTTTGAAGATTTACACAATTCCGTGTAAATCGTTAAAGAACAAACATACTTATCACCATGGTACGACTCATCATCGTCATCATTTCAGCCATTATCCGTCCACTACTGGACATCAGCCTCCCCCATAGACTGCCATAAGGTACGGTCCCGTACCACCTGCATCTACTGATTCTCTGCAATGCATTTGAGGTCATCACTTCATCTAATGGGGGGGGGGAGGTCGTCCTGCATTTGCCCTTACGGGGTCGCCACTCCAGAAACTTTTTTCGAATAATAATGGTACGAATAATGAATATGAATGAATCGTTCAAATGAACGAATGACTGATCGAATGGTGAACTATGCCATGCCACTTTCTTTTCATTTTAGAGTTTCCTCTTGTCGGTGCAACTAATTCATGCATCTTCTTCCAGCCAGCTCTATCCCAGGCCATATCCTTGACCTCCCTATACGACATGACACCTAGTGTTTCTTTTATCTGTCCCATGTCATTCATTCCTCGGTCTTCCTTCCTCTTTGCTATGCCACTGGGGATCTATAAATAGTCAGCGAGCACGTTTCATAATTAATTGTCCGCTCTGTAATTGGTACCTATTTACTAATGAAACCTTAATTGATAATGTTTGATCACTACACAGTGTAAGTAAAGCGTAGGTACTTCTGATTTTAGCTAAACAAGTCTGTATTTTGATTGTGCTATTTATATTCTCTTGAGTTTAATTAACTTTTAACTAAGTATTATATAATTTATTTGTTCAAAAAGAAATATTGTTCTTCAATCATGGTGAAATTGTCTTAGTAATCAATACTAAGAGCATAAAGATATTATTGTTTATTCGATAGGGATAAATATATATAAAAAAAAAAAACACTTCTAGAAAGCTACATTGTTATCGAGTAAAATAGATTATGTATGTATTTTTTTTTTATGAGTGAAAATGGTATGGTAACCCCGCCTGCGCTAACGGGATACGCTGGCGGAGCATCAGTGAAGGGTGATAGGTGAGAATGAAAACAGGCCAGTTAGCCCATCATGATGAATTCATCAGGAATTAACCATGATAGTGTCCAGGGAGAACCGAATTAACAAATGAATTAAATACATTTTATTTAAATAGTCTACAATTCTAACAAAATTATTATGTTTGTTATATAGTTTCTATAGACAAATCCTATACACATCCACGAGTATGTAGAGATATGTTTCAACTTATATTTCATTAAATAAACACACCATAAGACTATATCAGTGGGAGACTGTACAAAAGTCGATTGCTTGGGTACCTCTGTCCCATTCGTGTTTCAACCGTGAAGCAGTTGTGTTTGCATGGCTGTGTTTCGGTTTGAAGGGTGGGATATGGCGTGAATTTACTGTACCCAGGGATAACACCTGAATCCTCAGGAATGGCAACGCATGGGGGATATCATGTGCGAAACAGTATACTCTGTTATGTCCATGGTACTGCTCATGTCTATGGGCTACGGTTACTACTTTCGAACAGGTGGGCCGTCAGCTTGTTTGCCATTCTAAGTTGTATAAAAAAAATACTAGGTGGCATTTTTTTTATTGAATATATTCCTGAGATACATTTTAGAAAATCTTAACATTTACATACTTTTAGCAAACACGTATACAAAATTAATATATTTGACAAAAAATTGCATGAAAAAATTGACCAGCTTTTCTCGAAGCATTTGTATGGAGACACTCTGTCTATTCAATCTTAGGTGCAACCGTGTAGGACCATGTTTCTGGAAACGCACTGGGTAAAGATAAAGCTCTTTATGGATTCCCAGGGAAAGGCAATAAACCTATATACAGGCAATAAATCTAGAACTAACAAAATTTTTCATCGTGCCTCCCACCAAATTGTTTATAATTACTCCTCTCCATACAAAGGTTGCCTGGAAGAGATCGCTCTTAGCGATAAGGTCGCCCATTGTTTTCTCATTGTGATTATTTCTGGTAATTATAAAAAAAAATATTTATAATAAGTTCACTATTGTAATCTTTTGGAGGAAACAATAAAGAGTATCTATCTATCTATCTAACATTAATAAAAAAAACGAGTACGTTAATTTGACAATTAGTTGACAAAAAGTTGATCCATTTTTGAGGTTCGACGTTCTATCTACATAATGTACTGATGTACATTATGTAACATTATGTATTATGTAACTGATGTACATCATGTAATAATTATTATTGTTATTTTCATACTAATATGATGATTCATATTAATATGAAAATAACTCATTCTCATTGTGATTATTTCTTGTAATTATTTATATTTATAATAAGTTTACTATTGTAATCTTTTGGAGGAAACAATAAAGAGTATTTATCTATCTATCTATCTATAAATACGAGGTTTAACTACACTACAAATTTACCGTTCTTTAGAATACATTTCAAACTTTATTGGAAAAGTAATTATATCTTGGTTGGTTGATAGTACATTAATATCGTTCGATCTTAAACTGTTATATATCCATTTTGTACGAGCGATTTCAACTTTCACGTTGAAACTATCATAAAATTGTAGCAAGTTTGATTAATCTTCATACTTCTGAAGATTCGAAATGTACCAATGTCTGCTGGATTGAAGTTTAAATAAATATTTATAACAATAAATTATTCCTTCAATTTAATTAACTGTATATTTTGTGTGTGTGTGTGTGTGTGTGTGTGTGTGTGTGTGTGTGTGTGTGTTTTTTTATACAACTTAGAATGGCAAACAAGCTGACGGCTCACCTGATGGAAAGTGGTAACCGTCGCCTATAGACATGAGTAGCACCATGGACATAACAATAAAATATGTGTAAAAATAAATGTATTGCTTGCTTTGACTTCCACGAGACAGGCTTTGTGTGTGAGATCATAGCTATATTGTACCATAGGCTAATTTTGATCAAGGAAATAAAGTTATTCCTATTCATTCACTAATTCAATTATTTATATATTTATTTGTTCGTTTATCTGTGATGAAGATTATATTTTTCATTTATCAAAAGACTTCAAAAAGATGGAGATTGTTAATTTGATTTGTATTTTTTTATGTTTATTTCCTCATAACTTCATCAGTTGTAAACTGATTTGGAGTTTTTTTTTTTATTTAAAAGAATATACCTACTGTTTGGTTTCATAGAAATTTTATCAAAATGGGTTTAGTAGTTTAGTTTTTGAGTCAAAATAATTGATTTTTTCCACAATTGAAGTCGATTTTTTCTTGTGAATCACAATCTTTTTTTATACAACTTAGAATGGCATACAAGCTGACGGCCCGCCTGATGGAAAGTGGTAACCGTCGCTTATAGACATGAGCAGTACCATGGACATAACAGAGTATACTGTTTCGGTATATAATATATACATACATACATACATACATATATATATATATATATATATATATATATATATATATATATATATATATATATATATATATATATATATATATATATATATATATATATGTATATATTATATACCATATATATATAAATATAAATACAAAAAAATAATTACCTAAATAAGTTTTTTTAATACCACTGAGGTAGCAGACAAGCATACGGCCTACCTGGTTGGTGGTAAGTGGTTACCGTAGCCTATGAACACCTGCAATACCAGAGGTATTACGCGTGCGTGGCCAACCCAGAAAATACCTCTTTACCACCCTTTTGAAGAACCCCATGTTGTAGGCTTTTGGGGAAACCTTGGCAGGTTTTATTACAAGAGGTCAAAAATACTTCATAAATAAATTACAGTAACTTATAAATAATATGCGACCTTTTAATATCTTCTATACCGTCTCCAATAACTTGTAACAGTTTGTTTCTTGTTGTGTTTACAAGTGCAAGTTCGAGTCCGCGGCAAGTTAAACTTTTTCCCTTACACCGTCGCCTTCCACGGTGATTTATATACAAACTTGAGGTCCCAACTTCGTGCCTTTCTATAGTTTTTTGCGCGAGTTATAGCACTTCGTGACTACGTTCTAGATGTTTCTATGGTAGTTAGTGACTCAATCAATGTTCTGTCTATGTATATACGTAGTATTATGTGGATTTCAACCGACTTCAAAATGAAGAAGGTTCTCGATTTCGTCGAATACTTTTGTGCTTGCTTACCTTATAACTTTATAGTTATAATTTTTTTTTATCCAAAAAATATACTTACAGATTGGTCCTATACAAGTTTTATCAAAATTGTTTCCGTAGTTTAGTTTTTATATCAGAATATGTATCTGTTTTTTTATACAACTGAGGTCGCAAACAAGCATACGGCCCACCTGACGGTAAGCGGTTATCGTAGCCTAAGAATGCCTGCAATACCAGGGGTAATACGCGCGCGTTGTCAACCCTGAAACAAACCTCTTTACCCTCCCCCCCATTTGAAAAACCCCATGGTGTAGTCTCTTGGGAAAAAGATTTGTTATAACTAAAGTCTGTTTTATTGTGAGACACAATCTTTTGTTATTATGGCTACGTTTTGGAAAATCAGCCTTTAATTGTCCACTACTAAATATAAGCCTCCCCTTGGGGGGTTTTGCCAGTAGTTTTCGTGCTTGGTAGGCGGATTGGCAACTATAGTTAGGCTCTAGAGATGTTTTGAGAGAGACGCTGCTGCGATACCCACGGGATAAGAAAGAAGGACCTTTTCTATGCCGGGATCGCACAGCTAAATAATTTGGACAAATAATGAGAATGAATCCCATAAATTCGTCATGTCTGTTAACTTTTATCTACTATTGATATTTATAACAAGTAAATAAGTTTTAATAATTATAATAAATCCCACGAAATCACACTAACCGCCTGGTTTTCAAGCTAAAAACTCTCTGTATTATACGAAATCAGGGAATGATGACCTGGGACCACAATCTAAAACACCTGCATACGAGCTAACTCAGAAAGTATCCTATCTTCACTGTTATAATACGAATTGTTTTGTTTTTCTGTTTTAATTTTATATTCTTTTTTTATATACATATAAATATTGTGTGTTGTTTCGTTGTTATAATTCTTAATATATGATTTTTTTTTAACCCCTGTGTGAGTGTAGCGGCATATTTCTGTAGAATAAAGTTTCTTTCTTTATCTAAATATGACTCGATTAAGAATCGAACCCGGGAGACTTCGGAACATGCCCAATATTATAGTAACAAACAAACATCCATACATCTATTCATCCATCATTACAAACTTTCGTATTAAATATTAAAAGGATTACATTTCATTCGTTTTCAATAACTTCATATATTTTTAAAAGACACTTAAAACATTTTCGAACCTTTCACTAGGCATTATTAAAATACTCAGGTATTCGAAAACAGTCCGAGGCTGTCATATATTGTCTACTATCAGAAAATATCCTGTTATCAGCTTCATAATGTTCTGTTTACCGAATATTCTTCGGTTCAAAATCCGAAACTATTTGGTAGACAGTAGACAATACAACCGTTTACATTGGGAGGCACGTATTCGACGCCAATCTAATCAACGTACTCATACGGTGCAAGTTATGAGAGAATAGCGATTTATTTTGATCTAATATAATTGTTCAACATAAATCATAGGCTATATGGTCCCGGCATAGAATAGGCCACTCTTTCTTTTCCCGTGGGTGTCATTCTTACGACTAACAGAATTTAATAAGAGAGTATTTCTTAAAACATGAATTAAGCTTAACTGCGGTTGCCAATTAACTACTGACGAAACCTTCAAAAGGGGAGGGCTGTGTTCAGCTATTTTCATCATCAATATAATTATGTATCTATGCTAATTATTAATTGCTATATCTTTGTTATTAGGTATGTGTCAAATTCTAATCTGTCAATGTCACTTGTCATTCAATGTCTTTCTTGTCAATTGGTAGACGGTCAACGTCGTTCATTCTAGAATCATGTAAAAGTTAACAAGTCAAATAAATAGTATCAAAATTATAGTCTTTTAATCTTATTAATTTTTCATTTTCTATTTAAGAATTACTCTCTTATTGGTGGAGCTCTTGCTAATCGTGATTATTTTCAGCGAGTCTCTTCATCTCTTGATACGACAAGAAATCAAATACTTTCTTGATTTGCCCGAGGCATAGTTCAAGTCTTGGTCTCTCCTTCCCCTCCTTCCTTCTATTATAATGTTAACAAGTTCTTTATGTCGTATCAAGGGTCCCAACATTTCCTCTTTTATCTCTTTCCCATAACTCTAAGAGGTCCTACCTCATAACTAATTCGATCTTTGTAGCTAATTTCTCCATCCTTCTTCAGCACCATTCTTCTTCTTATTCATGCTTATTAATAGATTGCTAAAATAACAATTATGATTAAAAATGAGAAGATTGTATAGTACATCAGAGTGAAGTCCAGCTTCTTACCGAGAGTTCAGCTGTTGGAAGTCTTGCCATAGAGTGGATTTAAATCCATTTGTGGTGGGAATG
Organism: Galleria mellonella; assembly: GCF_026898425.1. NCBI lineage: Eukaryota > Metazoa > Arthropoda > Insecta > Lepidoptera > Pyralidae > Galleria > Galleria mellonella. Next base: position 4,399,264 of record NW_026442100.1, on the reverse strand, counting down.
CCGATTAGCTAGCTGGCTGTCGTTCTCTCTTCTCATGATGCTAGAATTTTGGTCTAATGGTGTTGTTTTTCAGCGTTTTAGAGGACGGTCACCTGATACGGCATATCACCTCAGAACGTGTGAAGAATTTTATATAGGTTTCATATAATCTAACCCCTCTTATTTATAAAATTTCTCATAAACTTTTTTATATATATATTTTAAGTTATTGAAGTGTTTTGTCTTTTTATTGTGCACTAAATCTCCAATTTGAAAGAGAGTGATAAAACATTGCAATAATTAAAACGTTTTGTAGGTCATTTTAGTATTGTATTTTATACATGGATATAACCCTTTATACTGGGGGGAAAGGGATTGTTTGTAATGGAGACTGAGAATCCTATTGCTAGCAATATACCCAACCAGGCCGACCTCCTCGCGGTTCCCTGGAAACTATCATGGTTAATTCCTGATGAATTCATCATGATGGGCTAACTGGCCTGTTTTCATTCTCATCTATCACCCTTCACTGGTGCTCCGCCAGCGTATCCCGTTAGCGCAGGCGGGGTTACCTTACCATTTTCACCCATAAAAAAAACCCTTTATATTGGTTTGGATAATTTCTATATAGCATATGTATTTGAAATAAATATTATTAAAAAAATATTTAAATTAGTTATCTAATGTTTATAGTATGTGCTCTGATTAATTGGGGACTTTGGATTAATTTTTGTAAATATATTTGTATGTTTGTAAATCAATCTCGTTTAAAGGTTGAATAGATTTGAATTAAATTTGGTATAAATTTGCTATATACTTACATAAAGAATAGGATACTTAAATATTTTTATGATATTTTAAATTATTGTTTATTTTGTTTAATCTAAATTAACATTAATGCATGTATATTAGCTACCTATCAATATAATTTTGCTACACCCAAACAGGGTTTCATGTACTTACTCATCATAAGAACATTGTACCAACTCTATAAATAAATAAATAAATACAGATTTATGTGAACAAAGTCGTAGAAAACTATTAGTATACAATACTACAAGGATAAGCAAGCTTAAGTGGCAGGCAGCTATGGGGAGACTTATGCTCAGAAATGGACGAATAACCGTTGATATGATGACAATGACGTTGATGTTGATGTTTATAAATACCAATGACTATAAATAAAAGCTTATAAACTAAACGCAACCAAACCAAGTGATGGTTTACTTGGAAAATGTCCAAGAACCCGCTGCATGCTACCTCATAGGTTAAGCGAACAATATTTCTGTACACTCCAGCGATTGTTACAACACCGGCAACAAGAAATAAAATAACCAATAGCCTTTTCAAGACCGATTGGATTGCTTTCGCAGTATTCAATCGGATATTCTATAATGTTCAGCTTGTAAAAATTTCATGCGTATCGGTAAATTTTTAAATTGATAAAATTCTTTTTTCAAACGATCTAACTGGATTTAAAAAGAAAAAAAAATACAAGCAACGGTTTAGTTGACCCCATATGCTTATTATATATTTTGCATTTTTTTGTATATGTATTATTTATATCTTTTTTTACTGTGTATGTCTGTTGTTATTTGTGTGCTGTAAGTAACGCAAATAAATTATATATCTATATAATAAAAGACAAAATAACAATCGCCCCCCCCCCTCTCCAAGTGGTTACATGTTTGATGTTTGTAACACTATTGCTGTAACATGCTGATTTTTCTTTTTTTATTTATTTTTTTTTTCTGCTGACGTTCACCTGATGGAAAGTGGTAACCGTCGCCTACAGACATGAGCACTATCATGGACATAATAGGGTATACTGTTTCGCCCATGACACTCCCCATGCGTTGCCATTCCTGAGGACTCAGGTCTTATTCCTCTGTACCCAGTAAATTCACGCCATATCCCACCCTTCAAACCGAAACGCAGCCATGCAAACACAACTGTTTCACGATAGAAACATGAAAGGGACAGAGGTGTCCAAGCAAACGATTTTTGTACAAAGTCTGCCACTGGTTCAAACTTGAATAAGTTTTTGACTTAATTTTAGAAGAATCTTAATACTAGAAATCCTAGTGATATGGGAACTTGTGTTACTGATCAATTTGCAACGATGATAAATATCAGAGAGTAACAATGATTTGCTATTAAATGTAATTGTTTCATGAAATCACAGTATTATCATCATTATCATGTCAGTCGTTAACTGCCCATTGTCCAACATAGGCCTCCCCATATTGGGAGGTTTTGCCAGTACTTGCCACGTTTGGCAAGCAGATTAGCAACTGCAGCTTAACTGTGGCAATGTTTAAAGGAGAGTAGTATCATATCCCCAAAAATATCCTTTAAATCCCAAATCTATGTTCAGGAAAACGTGGGCAAACGATATAGTCAATAATCCTTCTGTCCACCCCACTTGGGATTACTGTCGTGAGTTCCTTATAGAATGAAAATAACCAGGATCTATGTGTAAATATAGAGTACTTACAGAGGCACACAGTGGATTTTATTTTCTACCTATTACAGCATCAATTTGAAATGTAACCAAACCCACGCTCTATGTTTGGAAACGGATCACTTTCCACTTGGTTGGTTTGTCTTAATGCTAGTAACGCTGGAACAAAACATCGCATACGCCTACATCCGCAAAATACAAGCGGCAAACATCAAAGTGTTCTCTTTGTGTGAATACACTTGCGGACAGGTAAAGTGGATACCAAATTAATGCACTATCTTTATTATTTTGTACACCCCAAACACTTTTGAATGGAATTTTGTATGAATTTTGACGATAATTTAGTATGTATATAGTGGAATATTTTGTATCAAAATAAGAAAGACTTATCGACTTGACTTATATGTAAAAGTACTTTAAATAAAATCTGCATTGAAATCGGTTTATCTATTTGATTTGATTTGACTCGCCCCAAGGACAGATCATACTTGAAGTTTTTATTTTTTTCTCAGGGTAATTAATATAGTTAATATTAATATGCTTGAACTTCCTGTGTGTAGGACACACTTTATGGGCAACTCTTTCTCGTATCGAGCTGTCCATTTATGGAACAAACTCCCTTCCCACATACAAAAGAGTCCCTCTATTACCTCTTTCAAGAAGAGGTTGAAATCGCATTTTCTTTCCCTTAAGTAATATTTTTTTTATATTTTTCTAATTAAACTGTCAAATCTTAAAATCATAAAACGAAATTTCTAATGTAAGTAGTATATTCATTTATTTTAACATTTATTATATAAGTAGGTAGGTATTATATGTATTTATAGTGTATGTATTTATGTAATATTTTATTATATATTTTAATATTTTATTTAACTGTATATTTGTTTATGTATTAATAGTTGTAGCACTTCAGCTGCCCGCTAACGACATGCTTTCTTACTGTACTGGGTTGACTGGAAGAGATCTCTGTTAGAGATAAGTCCACCCTTGCTCACAACATTTATAAATACATTATTTTATATGTAACTTACAAGTGCAATAAAGAATATATATATAGTAACTTTGTCATTATTAAAACCGCCATTTTTTTCTAGAAAGTTTTTTATTGTTGTCTATTTAAGATCATACTACGTCTTAAAATGAAGTAATTTTACTACTTAATAAATATTATTTTAATGACAACTTAATTCCTAACTGCATAACTTTTAGTAAATTTTTCACAACTCTCCGATTAAATTATACAGTATATTAATTAACATAATACGTTTCTTAAAACTGGTATTAGTATTAATAAATTTCTCTTACCAAAAAAATACTTCTATTTTTCTAGAAAAAAGATTTAAAATTAAAAAAAAAATTAAAAAAAGGAAAATTGTATCTGTATCAACGGCGATACATAAAAATGGACAGGTACATACCTTGTATTTTTTTTTGATGGGTAAAAATGGTACGGTAACCCCGCCTGCGCTAACGGTATACGCTAGCGGAGCATCAGTGAAGGGTGATAGATGAGAATGAAAACAGGCCAGTTAGCCCACCATAATGAATTCATCAGTAATGAACCATGATAGTTTCCAGGGAGAACCGCGAGGAGGTCGACCTGGTTAGGTATATTGCTAGCAATAGGATTCTCAGTCTCCATTACTAACAATCCCTTTCCCCCCACATACCTTGTATTGTATTTCGTCACATAATATTATTTATAACAAAAATATATTACGTTTTCTATTTATTTGTCCTCAAGTGTACTGAGGCTCTTTGATGTCTGTAGTTGCGAGCAAAAAGCGTTGTAAGAAAAAAACTTCCCCTTGGAAAATCTAGTTTCACAGTCCCATTATAACTATTATATTATTTTATATTCTTGAGGCTATTATCTGAGGTCTATCCCGAAGACCATTATCTGCCTCTAAACATAGTTTCGATTTGATATTACAGTGTAGTGCAGTATTTCCCAACCTTTTTTGTGCCATGCTCCACTTGAACGTTTCTAAAATTTTTATGCCTCCATACATAATTTTTCCTGATAAAGTTTACTTGACGACTCTAATCGTCCAGTTGATATTTTAGTAACGTCAAACGAAATTATACCTAATAAATATTTACAGCATTTTTTTATTTACGTTTTTTTTGTTAAATTTGTCACCGATATCTACTCGTAGCATTGTATTTAAATGGCCCGGAGGAAGAGGGTTATAATCGCATTGAGTTTATTTTTTAATTCCCCTCCCCCTTGACTATCAAATTGCCCCCCTGTGGGGTTTTTTTATACAACTTAGAATGGCAAACAAGCCGACGGCCCACCTGATGGAAAGTGGTAACCGTCGCCTATAGACATGTGCAGTACCATGGACATAATGGAGTATACTGTTTCGCCCATGATACCCCCCATGCGGTGCCATTCCTGAGGACTCAGGTGTTATTCCTCTGTACCCAGTAAATTCACGCCATATCCCACCCTTCAAACCGAAACACAGCCGTGCAAACACAACTGCTTCACGGTTGAAACACGAAAGGCTGCAATCGACTTTTAGTACAAAGTCTTATTGTTGCAAAATAACACTGGAGTCCTCAAGAATGGCAATGCATGGGGGGTGTCATGGGCGAAACAGTATACTCTGTTATGTTCATGGTACCGCTCATGTCTATAGGAGACCGTTACTCGTACCACTTTACATCAGGTGTGCCGTCAGCCTGTTTGCCATTCTAAATTGCAAAAGTCTCCCTACTTGTTTGAAGTCGGTAGGAAATCAAGCAACGTCGTTGGGACCGAGGGTGGGTACTTCGCGTAATGACGTAGAAGTACATACATTACGTTCAAACTAGCGAGCCGAGAGATAACTCCGGGCAATGTGATGCATTATTGTTAACGTGCCTTCACATTCAACACATTACGTCGACGTATTGCGGTCTACATTACCTGATAGTAACCAAGTTAGTTACGTATTAGACAGTACATCAAAGATTGATGACGACAGAACAATGGACTGCTATCGGAACTTATTAGACGGGGATTTCAAAAGTCTATGTAGGTATTGCATATATGAGTAGGTGTTCTCTATTTTGCTATTAAGCAGTCGTTTAAATAACTTTGTTGGTTTACGTTGGTAGAGTACCAGTGTGGATAAAATCAGAGGGTCCACTATGAAATGTTTTCCGAAATTTCGGAGACAAACAAAACAGAAATTTTATGTTAAAATTACATAATACATGCCGTTTGGAAATATTAAAAATATTAAAATATTGTTCTTTTTGACTTTTATGATAGGAAATTTCGGAATTTCATTTCATGGTAGACCCGCTGGTCAGTTGAACCATCGTGTCCATTTCATCAAGGATTTATAATGTTTTATTTTTTATTTTATTTTAATATTACATCTATAATCAACAGCTTATATCTAGAATAATTAAAAGAAAAATATATTTACATTATACATTAGCCAATTACAGATTCCCAATTAGTATACCGAAAAATATGATTATTTTTGTAGGGTAGATGTTCAAAAAATAAATTCGATGGAGATAAGACAAAGTGAAATTACCTGAATTTTATTCAGCAGTGGACGGCCAACGGCTGAAATAATATTTGAACACACAGATTTTTCGAACTTTTTCAAAACCCATGCGCCATCTAGATATTTATATCTAATTCTGTGTATAAAGTAAACAAAAAGGTACATAAACATAAACCTGTCTAATAAACATAACGAAAGCGCTACCGTGCGTAATCTTGCGTCCTCCATGAAATGTTTGCTGTATTAAGATGCAAGATGTAATAACAATGCCTTCGCTTGCTTTAAAGTCATGTATTTGATAATGTTGTCAGACAAGTTATCTACTTATAATTATGTTTGTTATAATTATATGTGACAAATGGTAATTGTGTGCTTCGTATTTCCTTATTAAGGCGCTTTATAAAGCAGAAAATTCCCAATTCCTTTTTTTTTATACCGCAAATGTGGCAAACAAGTATAAAGCCCGTTTGATAGTAAAGGGTTACTGTAGCCTATGGACGCCTGCAACACTGGTGGTGTCATGTGCGCGTTGCCGACCCTGAAGAAACCTAATAAAGCCTTTTTGAAAAACCTCATTCTATAGTTTCTAGGAAAAACCTCAGTAGGGAGTTTATTCTACAGCCTGAGCCTTTGCAGAAGAAAATTCCTTGGAAACAAATTCCTTGGAGTCCAAATCTAACCTAAACCTCTGAATTTACAAATTCATGGTTGGATCATTTAAAAACATCAGGAATGGCAATGAATGAAGGGTATTATAGATGACACAGTACACTCTGAATCCCATTGCTAGCAATATACCCAGCCAGGTCGACCTCCTCGCGTTTCTCCCTGGAAACTATCATGGTTAATTTCTTATGAATTTATCATGATGGGCTAACTGGCCTGTTTTCATTCTCATCGATCACCCTTCACTGGTGCTCCGCCAGCGTATCCCGTTAGCGCAGGCGGTGATACTATTCCATTTTCACCCATCAAAAAAAAAAGTACACTCTGTTATGTCCATGAAACTGTTTATATCTATAGGCGACGGTCACTACTTTCCACCAGGTGGTCAGTCAGCTTGTTTGCCATTCTAATTTGCATAAAAAAGTAGTCCTAATACCTTTTAATTTTCAAAAACTATGGCCCAAGGGTAACAAGATCAATTCTAGCCTTCTCTGTTTTCAAATTTATGGTTGGATTATTTAAAAATATAATAAGTCAACGAGAGATGCAACAAGAAGCACGGAATGCGTTCTTCAGTTACAACACAATGATAACAATCCAGAAATTCTTGTTTCCAGAGGGCGCTACTTTACGAGTTAGGAGATATGTCATCACAAAGTGAACCATAAAAAGGACGCTGACCATAATAGGTCCTTGTGAGTTCAAAAGTACTGATATTTCAATAAAACGGAACAATTTCTCAGATATAACGGAATGTAACTAGTAAATAACGGAAAGGTCGGGACTATCAAGACTAAGTGTCGACTCTCAACCCTTCGGACGCTGGACATCTTGTAAGTGAAAGCACTCGTGTTAAGGGGCCCTGATGTGCCTTTGGTGTCTTTGACCTTTTGCAATCACATTTTGTTATTGAAAAGTGGGTTTCGAGTGGTAAAAAGGTCTGTTTATGTGTTTGATTGCGGTTCTGATAGATTCAAGAGCTACTTAGTACCATGTTTGTAAATGTTTCCTTTTACGTTCGTTAAATGTAATGTTACAAAGAAAATTTCTAATAAAGACAGGTATTTTATTGCAATAACTACCGGTTTAACTTACATGCCATTTCCTCGAGACAACTTGACTAGTTTTGGGACCATTCGGGACCCTTAGTCTTGAGCGGCTGGGGTGTGAGCGCGAGCCTGTCAGCGACAGAGATGTATATAAACAAGTATTATTTAATCTTATCACCTTTGTAAATAATATCATCATCATCATCATTTCAGCCAATATCCGTCCACTGCTGGGCTTATGTCCAGCAGTGGACAGGTAATGGACCCATATACTGTATTGACCCATATACATATACTCCCCCATAGACTGTCATAAAAAACGATCTTGAGCCACCTGCATCCACTGACTATCTGCTACGCATTTCAGGTCGTCACTCCATTTAGTTGGGGGTCGTCCCTCACTGTGTTTACCCGTACGCGGTCGCCATTCAAGAACCTTTGTTCCCCATTGGTTGTCGGTTCTTTCAGCTATGTGTCCAGCCCATTGCCACTTCAGTTTGCTTATCAATTCGATATTCGACTATTAGACTATATAGCATACCTTATATATACCTAAGTATATTTGTTATATATATATATATATATATATATATATATATATATATATATATATATATATATATAATTTTAATGTGTATATCAATTTATATTAATGTCCCATTCGAACATTTTATGTCAGAACACTTTTCTAAGGTTTACCGGGAGAGAATGCTTATAGCATTTATTTATTTTTTTAATCTTTATTGATCAATAAAATGTAGTACAAAAGGTGGACTTAAAAGCTGTAGGCATTCTATACCAGTCAACTAATGGTTGACTGGTAGAGAACAAACTTAAAAACAATGTTAGATAATATTTAATGTTAATTAATAATTATTAATGTTAAATTTTGCTATATGGTGCCGGCATTTTTTTATACAACTTAGAATGGCAAACAAGCTGACGGCCCACCTGATGATAAGTGGTAAACGTCGCCTATATATAATGGTCTTCCTTGTCTTCTTTGGCCTATTCTAGGGTACCAGTCTGTTACAGTTGTTGTCCATTTTTGTGTTTTTTCTCGCATAATACAGGGTGGCCCAAAAGTCCTTAGAAAAGTAAAATTTGAATTAAACGAAAACGGCGCGCGTGAGCGGTGCAGGGGAAGCGGGGGCAGTAACTTCGGTTTTAGCCGCGATGGAGCGTTTCACCGGAGCGGACCGTGCGTTTTGTGTGCGCGAGTTTTATCAAAACAACAATTCGGCAACCGTTGCGAGGCATAAATTTCGAGAACACAAAGGTTTACACAACTTTGATGAAACCCCAGCTCTCCAAACGATTAAGAATTGGGTTGCTAAGTTCGAGGAGACCGGTTCGACGTTAGATAAACCGCGGTTGGGTCGCCCAAGGACATCACGTACGGAACAAAACATCGACACAGTGGCACAATCTATTCGTGAAAATCCTACACAGTCAACTCGTAAGCGTTCCAGTGCATTAAACGTATCCAGGACATCGTTACAACGGATTTTGAAGAAAGATTTACTTATGCACCCTTACAAAATTCAGTTGGTGCAAGAATTAAAAGAAACTGATGCTATTCAGAGAGTGAATTATGCTAATGAAATGTTTAATCGGTTTACTTCGTTCAATAACATAATGTTCTCTGATGAGGCACACTTCCACATTAACGGACATGTTAGTAAACAAAATTGCCGCTATTGGAGCCCGATTAATCCAAAATTTAAGCACCAGAAGCCCTTACATAGCCCTAAAGTTACAGTTTGGGCCGCTATGTCAGCCCATGGCATCATAGGGCCTTACTTTTTTGAGGACGGCAGAGGGCGTGCTGTTACTGTTACTTCGGAGCGATATGTAGCCATGATCGAGGAGTTTTTCACACAAAAATTGCAAAACTTTCCAGGCTTTAATGCCCGAACATGGTTTCAACAGGATGGAGCAACTTCCCACACCTCCAATACTGCTATGCCCGTTATCCGTCAACTTTTTCCAAACAAAGTTATCTCTAAGAGAGGAGACATTTCCTGGCCACCACGTAGCCCGGATCTGACTCCAATGGATTTTTTTGTGGGGCTACCTTAAGGCTAAAGTGTACGACTCTAACCCGCGGTCAATTAATGACCTAAAAGAAAACATCCGCAGAGAAATGGCAAGCATTTCAGCAGTGACGTGCCGCGCAGTCATCGACAATTTCAGAAGGCGTTTGCAAGAGTGCCGTGACTGTAACGGATTACATTTGGACGACGTTATTTACAAAAAATAATTCCCGTTTTTCTAGCTATACTCGTATTTACAAATAAAAATATTATTCATAGTGTAATTAGTTTTATTTTAATTAATTTTTTTCATTACTAAGGACTTATGGGCCACCCTGTATGTCCTGCCCATCTCCATTTTAATTTTTTTTATTGTATAAATAACATTTTTTAATTTTGTTTTCTCTTTAATGTCTACTAATTTGACCCTATTCTTTATTTTTATGCCCAAGACACTTCTTTCTATGCTGTTTTGACATACTTTTAATTTTTTATTATTTCTTTCAGTGACAGCTGAAATTTAATTTTATTATTGTAATAAAATAATATAAATAAATAACCAATAACAAAAGATAATATAATCAAAATACCGAAAATTGTTGACAAAAGATGACAGGACGTTTGTCTTCCATTTTGTGAGCGGGTAGACACAATAGACGTAAATCATACACAAGCGCGTGTGACGCCGGAAGTTTTCACATGTCGACATCTGCGCCATTTCCTATTATATCACACATTTTATGACATCAGTGACTTATTTCTGTGTAGTTCAATACGCAAATAAGAGAGGGAAGGAATCCTTTTATATCGAGTGTCAGCCCTAAATCCACTTTTAACCGACTTTGAAAAGAAGGAGGTTTCCGATTCGGTTGTATTTTTTAATAAATATTTTTTTTTTGTCAATGAGATCAACCTATTCGGATTTTTTTTAATGGTTGATAATGGAATGGTAACCCCGCCTGCGCTATCGGGATACGCTGGCGGGGCACCAGTGAGGGATGACAGGTGAAGATGAAAAGGCAGGTCAGTTAGCCCATTGTGGCGAATTCCATTAGAATTAACCATGACAGTTCCCAGGGAGAACCGCGCGGAGGTCGATCTGATAGAGCGTATTGCTAGCAATGGGGCAATTAGACCCCATTACTAACAATCCCTTTCCCCCCAACCTGTTCCGCTTTTTTTTAATGGGTGAAAATGGTATGGTAACCCCGCCTGCGCTAACGGGATCGCTGGCGGGGCACCAGTGAAGGGTGATAGATGAGAATGAAAACAGGCCAGTCAGCCCATCATGATGAATTCATCAGGAATTAACCATGATAGTTTCCAGAGGGAACTGCGAGGAGGTGGACCTGGTTGGGTATATTGCTAGCAATGGGATTCTCAGTCTCCATTACTAACAATCCCTTTCCTTCCCGTATATAGGGTCAGCAACGTGCACGAAACACCCCTAGCGTTAAAGGCGCCCATAGGCTACAGTGACCGTTTATCATCAGACGGGCTGTATACTTGTCTACGTATACTTCCTCACTTCACTCTCGAAATATCACATTGGTACACACACAGATCTGGGCATATACAGACGCCATCTGTCCATGTAGTAGTAATTACTAATCGTGCCGTTTGAAGTTCAAAATACACGCATAGATTAATATAAATCGTAGTCTCTCTCACCAAAACTTTGATTAACCTTCACAACGTTACAGTATCCGGTTTATTGAACTACAAAGACGGATCGACCAATAAAATAAGCGAACGAAATCAACGCCAAGGGCACCTGTAAAATTTTTATCGCCGCCACTCCGTAACAAAGTAAATCCCAGCTTTGAAAGGGTTAAGCCGAAACGGCTTCGAACTGGCAAGCCCTTTAAATACAGGGTTTCTAATCTCATTCCCTTTCAGGCGGAATTAAAGCCGTAATTAAATAAATCAAGCATAATTACATCGCCTCCAGATATTGCGAGCACGCTATCGTTTTTGCCTTACACAATATTCAATTCTTTGATGTTGTAACTTTGATTCTGTTGTTTGCTTCTGTTGTTAAGTTAATTAATTGAGAGATGGTGATATATGGAATGCATATAAGCCTCTTTGCCAACGTGGTGAAAACGTCAGGATTAAGCCCTTGCAGCGAACGTAATGCTTATTAATTCTATTGTATATATATATATATATATATATATATATATATATATATATATATATATATATATATATATATATATATATATATATATATATACAACTTTTTAAAAGGCTGGCAGCACACCTGCAATGCCTTTGGTGTTGTGGGTGATCTTGGGCGGCGGTAGTCACTTACCATCAGGTGAGTCCCATAATTGTTCGTCCACTGTGTTCTAAAAAAAAACCTAGTATACCTTACCTAGCATGTTGTTAAAATAGCTCTTAACTTTATTAATAATTTATTTAAAAAGTACTTAAGTTAATATGTAGCGCAATTTTTATAATAACAAATAAAATTATTCTCTTGAGGTAACGCTCTGTTGTTTGACTTATCTCTTATAATAATATCGTCTCAACGCAAGCTGAGCTACGAGCGCTAGTTTGTTATAAAAAAAAGTGTTTATAGAACACTTTTTATCTCTTTTTTTTTATGCAACTTAGAATGGCAAGCAAGCTGACGACCCACCTGATGGAGAGTGCTAACCGTCGCCTATAGACATGAGCAGCACCATGCACATAACAAAATATTATGTCGTGTTTTTGCTTCACAAAAAACCGACTTATTTAAACTACATAATCGGTTTCAATAAAATGTCTCAAGGACCAATCTATAAGTATATCCTTTCGAATAAAAAAAAAAAAGATTTTCTAAATCGGTTTAGAACTGACAGAGTTGTGAGGTAACAAACTAAAAAAAAAATACAAGCGAATTCATACAAGCTTAAAAAAAATACATGCGAAAAGAGGTCTACCTCTTTTTTGAAGGCGGTTGAAAAATGTTAAGGTGCAAGTTTTTTATTTAGATGTAGCGATAAATTGTACAAGTATATTAAACGGGGCTGAAGGCCAAGTTAAGGCTATCTCCATTTAGCCCCCTGGCGGGGCTCCAAAATAATTATACCAACTGGTAGGTTATTACCAGCGAGTGTGTGGTCTCATTTTGGACTGTATAATTGTATCTCTGGGATTAAGGTAGATACTGTTTTTTTTTATTTTTATTTTTTTTTTATTAGAGAGTGCACAGTAATGTCTATTTTTGTTTCATCTATTTCTGCTACCAAGCAGTGTCTGTTTTAAACTACAAATTAATTTTTGAATTGGGAACCATGTGGAGGTCGACCTAATAGGGCATATTGCTAGCAATGGGACTGTCAAACTTCTCTGCTAACAATCTTTTTCCCCTCCGGCAACCGCAGTTCAATGGGTGATAATGGTATGGTAACCCCGTCTGCGCTATCGGTATACACTGGCGGGGCACCAGTGATAGATGACTAATGAGGATGAAAGCAGGTCAGCTAGCCCATCCTGACGAATTCAACTACAATAAGCCACGATGGTTTCCAGGGGGGATCACGTGGAGGTCGACCTGACAGGGTATATTGCTAGTAAGGGTGCTATTTGACCCCATTACTAACAATCCTTTTCCTCCCGGCAACCGCAGTTAGCCTTGGTGATGTTTTAAGAGGGACGCTGCTGCCCATCCCTGGATCATTAAGTTCCCTTCACCACACGACATCCACGGCTAAGAACGGGATGGCCCATTCTATACCGGGATCATACGACCAAATATTATTAAATTCTACTAATACTTTTTGAAACGCCCCTTTTTTTTTTGATGGGTGAAAATGGTATTGTAAACCCCGCCTGCGCTAACGGGATACGCTGGCGGAGCACCAGTGATAGGTGATAGATGAGAATAAAAACAGGCCAATTAGCCCATAATGATGAATTCATCAGGAATTAACCATGATAGTTTCCAGGGGGAACCGCGAGGAGGTCGACCTGGTTGGGTATTATGCTAGCAATGGGATTCTCAGTCTCCATTACTAACAATCCCTTTCCCCCCTAACGCCCGTGTTTGTCTTGTATTAATTTTACCACAATAAAACCCTTTAATTTCTGTGGAGCAAATTCTTAATTATTTTCATTATCACATCATGCGATTTACATGGTATCATTATAAGAGATTAATTAAGATTAATATAATATTAGTAAAGTGCGCGGCGCTGCATGCCCCGTATTAGTATTCCCAGCATCACGGGCCCTGTTGCTTCTACCAATTACGCCTTAACTACGTCACACGTAATACTTCGCGTGGCGTCACTAAAATGTAGCATGTTTATAAGTAATACAATATTATAATAATGTTTTTTATACGACTTAGAATGGCAAACAAGCTGACGGCCCACCTGATGGAAAGTGGTAACCGTCGCCTGTAGACATGAGCAGTACCATGAACATAACAGAGTATACTGTTTCGCCCATGATACCCCCCATGCATTGCCATTCCTGAGGACTCAGGTGTTATTCCTCCGTACCCAGTAAATTAACGCCATATCCCACCCTTCAAACCAAAACACAGCCATGCAAACACAACTGCTTTACGGTTGAAACACAAATAGGACAGAGGTACCCAAGCAATCGATTTTTGTACAAAGTCTCCCTCTGGTTAAGATATAAGATATAATATAAGACATTCTTTCACAAAAAAAATTACAATCGTGAAAAAACAAGTTCTATTTTTTTTTTATTAAAACTAAACTAGTCAATACTGATAAAAAAAGAGATCAATCTTAAAAAACATATCTTTTTAGATAAAAAAAATAATAATTCCAAATTAGTATAAAAATGACGAAAATATAAGGTAATAAATATAAAAAAAATTCAATCGAATTGAGTATCTCCTTTTCTAAAGTTGGCTGATATTGAAAATACGAGTAACGTGTATTTAATTCGACACTCACAGTCACAGATTATTAAATAGCCACTATATGGCTATTTAAGTTTTTTCACCTTACGGATCTCTAAAATCGATACTTCAATTCATAATCATATTAATAACAACTTTTCGTCAATTTTAACTTTATGATTCTAAAATGAAAATTAACTTCAAATCATTAATTCTCAAATTAGTCCCTAAAATCTGCTGCCTACTTAATTTAAATTATATATATATATATATATATATATATATATATATATATATATATGCTCGAGTTTATATATATAATATATATATATATATATATATATATATATATATTTATATTTATAGCCTACTCAGCGTGTTGAACTGCCACGATATGGTCTATCTATGTACCAAATTAAAATACGTCTAGCTTTATATGAGTAACAATTACATAAACACATTTACAAACTTTCACATTTAGAATGTTAAGTAGAATTCATAATACATACGTTAGAATTCATAAATTCACACATGTTTAAAATCGATTTTGAATAACAAATATTCTGAATATCCAAAAACTCGTATATAGAAAAAGTACTTAATTTAAAAAGAAAACTAAACATAAAATAATCAAAATCTACCTAAAAACCTAGTGACATTTTAACACACCTATTCTCAGCGGAGTAACCTTCTTCTATCCAGAATTATCTGTATCGTTCCACGCGTAAAGATATATTATAGGTATTTATATGCAGTCTAAGTATAATAAAGAAACCATTTAGTTTCAATCTCTCCCTATATAAAATTACAATGTATCTCTTTATGCTTATAGGTTCCTGGTACGTCGAGACATTAACGGTTCTTATACCTTCAGTCTTCTATAGACTTATTACTAGATTATAAAACAAACAGAAGGAGACTTTGTACAAAAGTTGTTTGTTTGGGTACCTCTGTCCCATTTGTATTTCTACCGTGAAGCAGTTGTGTTTACATGGTGGCTATAGGCGACGGTTATCACTCTCCATCAAGTGGACCGTTAGCTTGTTTGCTATTCTAAGTTGCATTAAAAGAACACAGTTTTACATGACTTTGTCTTTATTTATTTAAGGAGTTTTGTCCTTTAAGACACGTCAGTCCGATCGTATCTTAATCAGTTTTAATACACCATTGGATTTATTTTAATAATCAAAAGCAAATAACAGGAACGGAAGGAATATCATGGAAAAATCATATGATATACATAGTTGGATGAGAGAAATAGAGAAAAACTTAATAACGAAACGTTCACTTTAGATTCCATTTACCAGAGGGAGACTTTGTACAAAAGTCGTTTACTTGTGCACCTCTATCCCGTTCGTGTTTCTACCTTGAAACAGTTGTGTTTGCATGGCTGTGTTTCGGTTTGAAATGTGGGATAAGACAGTGAATTTACAAGGTATAGAAGAATAATAGATAGTATACTCTGTTATGTCCATGGTATTGCTCATGTCTATAGGCAACGGTTACCACTTTCCATTAGTTGGGCCGTCAGCTTGTTCGTCTTTCTAAGTTGCATAAAGATGTAGAAAAAAACCCTTCTGTCATTTATAAAATAGTTATAATAGCTGATATTTTTATAACTTGCCTTATTTTTTCTTTTATATTTATTTATTTCTATTTTTTTCTATATTTTTCTTTTTTTATATTACGTATAGAAATATTTATTTATATCAATATATTGATAACTAATTTATTTTCATATAATAAAATTTTAGATTATACATAAAAGCAATTAATTTACTTTTTGGCTTCATCGTATTTGGAATGAATTCAGAACGAGGATGTTTTTTGCGACACGTGTAAAATTTTATCCTTGTTAGGAGTTTCATAGCTCATATGAGCCGTCGGTTTATTTTTAAGTATCTCTACAATCAATTACAATTTATTTATTTATTTGCAGGTAACTAATTGGAGAAATTGTTCGGATTGGTACCTGTTGCTAATTTGCTTCACCTTATTACCTACCGCAAATTAAATTTCCATCCCAACCATTTGGACGAGTGGCGGTCCTTCACCGTGCATTTATTCTACGCATAACCACTCTTTGGAATTAACTTTCAGTGTTTTCGAACCGATACGATATTATAACCTTCAAGAAAAGAGCATATTCCTTTATAAATGGCTGACAGCATACCTGCAATGCTTTTGGTGTTGCAGGTGATCATGAGCGGCGGTAGTCACTTACCGTCAGGAGAGTCACATGCTCGTTTACTGTTTAATAAAATCGAGAAGTTCCTTTTTTGAAGTCGTTCAAAAAATAACAAAATAAACAGAAGCAATTTTACTTCTGTCGTAAAAGGCTATCCCCCAATAGACATCGGTTTTACGATAGAATCTGCAGTTTGCCAGTCAGAGGCAGTACGTCGAGTTCGCAACAAAACATCACCGAGCAAAAAAAAACAGGCCAAAACAATTAATTCGAGAGAGCCCATGGAAATCCGGCCGCGGGTCTGGGCAAGTAAATTGCCGGATTAGAGACGAAATCGCAGCAGGCATGGCGTAATGACTGCATAATGAGATGTCGACTGCCGGCCGGTAATGGATTAACTCGCTTGTTCCCCGGATATTTTGCGAGATACGTCAATTTTTATGGAAACGAGTTTATAGAATGAAGGTGGAGTTAGCTGGCAATCTAGTTTTGATAGTTGAAAATATATTTAGTAGCAGGTTTTTGTTTGCTGAATCGTATGTATAGATTTCAGAAGCAGGAAAACAAATAAAATAGGCCAGTTCTAGTTTTTGTACCAAGATAAAACTATCTATCTATCCTATTTAGAGCTGCGCTCTTGTCGGTGGAGCTCTTGCCACTCACTACGATTTACAGCGAGTCTCTTCACCTCTTGATACGACACGACACCAATTTCTTCCTTGATCTGCCTGATGTAACTATACCTTGGTATACTTCTTCGCTCCTTCCTACCTTCTATTATAATATTCATAAGTTCGTCGTGTCGTATCAAGTGTCCCAAAATGTTTTCCCTTCTGTCCTCAATAGTTCTTATAATTTGTCTCTTTTCCTTAATCCCAAGATAAAATATACATTAGATTTTAAGTTAAACACTCAGAAACGTGACAGAGGAAGCACAATCAATTTCTTGTAAGTAGTTTTTGCGTAATGCCGAAAAAAACAGACAGATAGGCAAATTTTCTAGGTATTTTTTTCTTTGTCACTCTAGTATTTGGTTTCTAACAATAAGCAATATTCAAAACAATTTTTAAAAGCTATTATCGTTTCATGAACGGTTAATGTAAATTATCCAACAAACAGATCGAAAATAATCATGAAAGCTCTTTATTTTTTTTATTTTAATTAAAATCCTAGACGGAATGAAGTAGGCAGTATTGAGAATATTTTACGGAAACGGTCTCTCGTCTCGTTAAGCAAATTTTTCATAAATCACAGCAATAAGGAGGATTCATTCCAATTTCCACAAAAACTTTTTCTATCACGAAGCCTATTTGGTGAATTCAACTGGAAGAAAAATAATAAAAAAGAGTTTTTGGTTAGTCGATTAGAATTCTTTTGTTTAATTCTGCTATCATTAGTAATTAATATATGTATTATTATATATAGATATATATGTAGTTACCAGAGGGAGACTTTGTACAAAAGTCGATTGCTTGAGTACCTCTGTCCCATTAATGTTTCAACCGTGAAGCAGTTGTGTTTGCATGGCTGTGTTTCGGTTTGAAGGGTGGGACATGGCGTGAATTTACTGCGTACAGAGAAATAACATCTGAGTCCTCAGACATGGCAACGCACGCGCGGTATCATGGGCGAAACAGTATACTCTATTATGTTCATGGTACTGCTCATGTTTATAGGCGACGGTTACCACTTTCCATCAGGTGGGCCTTCAGCTTGTTTGCCATTCTTAGTTTTATAAAAAAAAATTGATTTGAATTATATGCATTACTTTGTATATATGTCAACATATTATTTCTTAATAGAAACATCTATAATGTTTCCTCCTATTATTGTACGCACACTGCCCGCTAGTAATTAATGCTCCTTTCCACTCAGGGTTTGCTGGAAAAGAACTCTTACAGAGTTAAGCTCACCTGTTGTACGTATTTATTTAATATAAATTATATGTTTAAATTTTTTTGAGTACAATAAAGTATATAAATAATTAGTATGAGTGCGACTACCAATTTTTGAGGATTAGATGTCTCGTTTAGACTTTAATCTTTAGAGGTGAAACACGTCTCGCAACATGTTCATGGTCCAAATAACAGTTAAAGATTGATGGCTATATTTTTTTTATACAACTTAGAATGGCAAACAAGCTGACGGCCCACCTGATGGAAAGTGGTAACCGTCGCCTATTGACATGAGCAGTACCATGGACATAACAGAGTACAAACCGAAACACAGCAATGCAAACACAACTGCTTCACGGTTGAAACACGAATGGGACAGAGGTATCCAAGCAATAAATGTTCTCATATAAACTAAATTTTTTATATTAACAATTCAGTAATAAAAGGTTTTACGTTTTTATATAATATAACCATTTACATTGTTTTAATTTATGATGTCTGAGAGTTTTATAAAAAGCTGAAACATCAGTAACTTCACAGACCGCTCCGTATAGACGAGCCCCGATATTTCTAAACGAATACAGAATAGGAAAGATAAAAAGAAAGTGAATTACCTTCATTAACAATTCTCATTGTTTTGCGTGAACATAAAAGAAAATAATTAATTAATTTACTCGGCCTAGAAACAGAATTGTGCGTGGTATTTTTTTTTTTACATTAATTTATTTTCTCCTACAATAACTATGTACACATTCAACTTTTATTGTGTCGTGCCATTATTCAATTTAAGTTTTTTATTCGGTTATTTATTTTTGTTTTTACAATTTTAAAAGTTTTCAACTTTGTCTAATGAACTGAAGAATCGGTTTTGGAATAGCGTAATTTTAAATGTTATTCACAGAATTCATTTTATTTTGTAATCTCCAGATATGTTATTTATTTGTCGAATAAAGATTTCAGTCGTTTCCAGAAAAAAACCTATTGGAAGTTTTAATAAATTATACAACTAAATCGCTGTGGTGTCTCGTCATTGAATAAATCATCCCTTCCTTTCCCGTGGGTGTCGTAAGTGACTAAAAGCGAGCGAGGAATGGACAGCAACATTCCTCTTAAAACGTTTGTAAAGCCTAACTGCGGTTGCCAATCCGCCTGCCAAGTATGGCAACTGCTAGCTAAACCCCCCAAAGGGGAGGCTTATGTTCAGTTCAGTGACTTTTACTTTCACACCAGTCCTACCACCACTACCATCGCTGTACAACTACACGTATATAGCGGTAAACAGCGCGCTGGTGGCACAGTGCTGCTCGCGACGCAGCCATGTACCGCGCTCATGAATAAGTGCTCCTATTGAGCTCGAAACTAGCCGGGCAATCTAGTATTTAAAACGTTACTAAAGCCCACATAAATAATTATAATTATAGGTTTTTATCAGATTTATAAAATAAGGTTAATCTTAATGTAACTACAGCCTAAATAGTCGCGTACAGCGCGATTTCAGACATGTTTTTCTCCACGAATACTCAAGGTTATGGAATGAGCTCCCTGCCGACGTTTTCCCAAGAGACTACAGCATGGGGTTCTTCAAAAGGGGTGTAAAGAGGTTTCTTCAGGGTTGGCAACGAGCGCGTAATACCTCTGGTATTGCAGGTGTTCATAGGCTACGGTAACCGCTTATCATCAGGTGAACTGTATGCTTGTTTGCCACCTCAGTGGTATAAAAAAAAACATATTTAGGTAATTATTTTTTTCGATGTATTTCTAATTGTAATTATCTGGGCAAGGTTTGTATGAAAGAAAATGTTTAAAAATTATACGGAAAAATGAAAAATATACACACGTGTGAAGAAGCTAGTGGATAAATAAACAAAATATGTAAACATAACACACCTATATTAAGCTTCTAATAGAGAATTACTAAACATCAGAAATTAAATGAATTAAGGATACAATCAAACGGATTTGACTAAATTTATCTTTAAAAATAAAAATAAAAAAGTATGGAAATTATTCATTTTCTAAGCTGCTAATCGGCTTAAATGTTAGGCCTAAAATTGACAGCTTATTACAAATTTTGTACAAGACAGATGGATAGACTTATATAAATCTTGTTTACGATTTAGTTTTTTATTTAATATCTACCAAAATTATAGGAGTGAAAGGAAGTTTATAGGTTTTTTGACGCCATAATAAAATCATTTTCATCATAATACCAGCTGTTAACTGTCCACTGCTGAATTCCCCTAGGTGGGGTTTTGTCAGTAGTTTCTACACTTGACAGCCGAATTGGCAACCATAGTTTCTTTTTATGGGTGAAAATGGAAAGGTAGCTTCGCCTGCGCTAACGGTATACGCTGGCGGAGCACCAGTGAAGGGTGATAGATGAGAATGAAAACAGGCCAGTTAGCCCATCATGATGAATTCATCAGGAATTAACCATGATAGTTTTCAGGCGGAACCGCGAGGAGGTCGACCTGGTTGGGTATATTGCTAGCAATGGTATTCTCAGTCTCCATCACTAACAATCCCTTTCCCCCTGGCTACCATGGTTAGGTCATAATGACCTTTTAAGAGTAACTAAGCAACTGTATTTATTAGCACAATCCGATCCTGAAGGGAGTTATATATGTAAGCAACTTAAACTCCTAAAAACAATGGTCATGAAATTTGATATGAATGAATGAATGAGTATACTTTATTTGCTTCATCATCATCACTACATAGTATAAAACAGTCGCTGTCGCTGTCTGTCCGTCCCTATGTATGCCTAAATCTGTAAAACTACGCAACGGATTTTGAAGCAGTTTTTTTAAATAGATAGAGGGTTTCAAGAGGAAGGTTTATATATATAATACATGCATAATATTGTAGAGAAACACTGATAATTTTAGAGGTTTCTAATGTGATATGATGTAATGTGCACCCGTGCGAAGTCGGGGCGGGTCGCTAGTTATTTTATAAATGGTGCAATAAAGTGTAAAATAAATTAATCAAATAAGAGAGACGTTGTTGCCGATCCATTGATTATTAAGTTCCCTTAGTCAACTTTATGACACCCACAGAAAAGAAAGGGGTCACCTATTCTATGCCAGAACCACTCGTTCTTCCACCAGAACTTCGACACCTTGCAATGGCGAGCTATCAGAATTGTCGATGATCCCAGGCTCACAAGCGGTATCCAACCCTTAAGTCTTAGGAGAGATTTTGCCTCCCTCTGCTTTTTCTACCGCCTGTACAATGGATTGTGCTCAGAGGAATTGTTTAATATGATGCCCACAGCCATTTTCTATCATCGTACGGCTCGCCATCGACAGGGAGTTCATACTCATGTTCTACAGCCTCAATGGTCGCGTACTGCGCGGTTTCAGAGATGTTTCCTCCCACTAACACTCAGGCTGTGGAATGAGCTTCCTGCCGAGGTTTTCCCAAGAGACTACAGCATGGGGTTCTTCAAAAGGGGGGTAAGAGGTTTCTTCAGGGTCGGGAACGCACGCGTAATACCTCTGGTATTGCAGGCGTTCATAGGCTACGGTAACTGCTTACCATCAGGTGGGCCGTATGCTTGTTTGCCACCTCAGTGGTATAAAAAAAAAACCATACGGTTCTATTAAGATCCTCATATTATTTTTTCTTAAATATCTCCCATCTATAAACACAGTTTATTTACAATTTTTTTATTTCATTAAAATAAGATAAGAAGTGTATAATTATGTTAAAATAAATGCTGTGAATACCTTTAATAGGCATGTGCATTAATATTATATTGTATTTAATGTTTGTTATATGTGTTATAATGCAATGTGCTGTTGGTGTTCTTTTAAATCAGCCTTTCTAAAAGTAGGCGATAACACCCCCGTATGGACGCTGCAGGCTTTAAGAGAGCCAGAAAAAAATGGGGGCGTTGCGTAGAGTCTTGAGGGGGGGGGGATTTATTGATCTTGAAGTAATAGTGGTTTTTAAGTAGGTGAACAAATGGGGGCGCTAAAAAATAATTTTATCTCAAAGTGGGCAGTAGACAAAATAAGTCTGGGAACCACTGCTTTAAATAAATAAATATTTCACAATAATATGTCTCATCATTGTCGCTTATACAAGTAGAATGTTCCAAGTTTAAGACTACTTCATGCTAATTCCTCCCCAAATCCGCACCAGCCCGTTCCCATTGGGGCGTAGTTAATATAACCGTTAATCCGCGTAATAATAGATAATCTAGGCGTAATGGAACGAGATTGGCGGCGGATCTGGTAAGCTCCAACTAATTGTCTCCATGTTACGTCTGTAACAAGTTTACAAGTGATTTCGGTGGAGGGAATTCCTTCCTTTTGAAGTTGGTTGATTTTTTATATAATTTTTATATACATTTTTTATACAACTTAGAATGGTGAACAAGCTGACAGCCCACCTGATGGAAAGTGGTAACCGTCGCCTATACACATGAGCAGTGTCACGGACATAACAGAGTATACTGTTTCGCCCATGATACCCCCCATGCGTTTCCATTCCTGAGAACTCAGGTGTTTTTCCTGTGTACCCTGTAAATTCACGTCATATCCCATCGTTCAAACCGAAACACAGCAATGCAAACACAACTGCTTCACGGTTGAAACACAAATAGGGCAGAGGTACCCAAGCAATCGACTTTTGTACAGTGTCTCCCTCATTCATTAAATCTACTCAGCACAGTCATATATGGGTCTACATTTTAGGAATATTACCCTTCACGCCACATACCTACACATATATTTATATTATTACATGTATCACATCTCTGTTGGAGTTTTAATACTATCTGTTGACACTGAAGTTTTTTTAGAACAATGTATTATTTTGAAGTTTGTTCTATGTCAGATTTTTATAAGACATATCTCGTATTTTTTCACTAATTATTTTATATTTATTATTATTTATTATTATATTTCTCACCACAAACAATTAAGGACTTAACATTTATAACTTGCAAAACATTTTAACAATATTATTTGTGGGAGCTGGTGCCTGTACTAGGTATTAAACCTGTATTACAAGTCACCAGGACCCTTACCTCGAACAGTACAAATTATACAAATAAAAACTTTCACAAAAAAAAAAAAAAAAGGTGATGGTGAGTACATAAAAAATTCAGATACAGCGCGTATACAAAATAAATAGCTTTCGATATGTATAACATTAAAACAAAAACAAATTATATGCTAGGGTAAATAAGAATGCATTAAAATATAAGTAAAAAAGTGTGACACGAGTTTATGTTATAGAGTGTATGTTATGTACGTGTATTTGTATCTGAACGTGTGACTATATATGAGTTTGTTCGGTGTGTGAGTCAATGTATGTATATGTGTATGTGCGCATGTGTGATTGTGTACGTGTGCGTGTATGTAAGTGGTTTTATATTCATATATCTTAGATTATCTGTTTTAAAAGATCTTCTGTTTCATCATAATTTTGTTTTTGGAGCCAATTTTTAACTGAAGTTTTGCACTTGTAATAAGTTATCACAAATACATATATATTTTATTACTGCATCTTGCTATTTACAACAATCTCCATGTTTAGAACTAACAGAATTTTTCATCGTGCCTCCCACCAAATTGTTTATAATTACTCCTCTCCATCCAAAGGTTGCCTGGAAGAGATCGCTCTTAGCGATAAGGTCTCTCATTGTTTTCTCACTGTGATTATTTTTTGTAATTATTTATATTTATAATAAGTTTACTATTGTAATCTTTTGGAGGAAACAATAAAGAGTATCTATCTATCTATCAATCCTACTTTATTTTTTATTTTTTTTCTTCTAAATGCAAATAGCTCATGTACTTATAGATACGTGACTTCACATATAATTATAAGGGCAGTAAATTTATTATTTCAAACTAATATTGTTATTATTTATTAATATTATTATTGTTATCTATATTTTTAAATAATATTTATCGTTTCTAGTTTAACCTTAATTTGTATATTTTCTGTAATTTCTTAATTTATTATATAAGAAATTTAATTATGTAAAGTACGGTAGACTGACCTTCATAACACAGGATTTTGGGGGGAAAGGGATTGTTAGTAATGTAGATTACCAATCCCATTGCTAGCAATATATCCTAACAGGCCGACCTCAACGCGGTTCCCCTAGAAACCATCGTGGTTAATTCTAACGGAATTCGTCACGATGGGCCAACTGACCTGCCTCCCTCTCCCTCTTAAAACATCACCAAAGACTAACTACAGTTACCAACCCGCCTGCCAAGCGTGGCAACTACTGGCGAAGCTAAATAATTTTAACGCTTGAAAGGGAAGTAGGTCTTCCCCACATCAGGAATTTTGCCAGGATGTGTGTGTGCAATTAAGCAGTGTACAATTAACAAATTATTTAATGATAAAGACCAAATAATTCAGTACATTCTAGAACGTAATACAGCAAATGAATCCCCAATTCTTGCAATGTTTTATGTGTCTTAAACGTCGCATCTCTATTTGAAGCACGAAAGTTCCCTTTACGAGAAAATAGGCCAAATAGTTTAGTACGTTCTAGAACATGCTTCTGCGAACCACGTCGCTCGGCGCGGCGTCGTCGCGTCTAATTGCAGTTCATTTCATTATGAGTTCCCGACTCTTGCAACAGTTTCAAAGTTTGAAAATTTTATTTAGCGCTTTGACTAATTTTATAAGTTGCTCGCTCTACTTACTAGGTACGGTGGGCGATTAAAGGCGAAAAGAGTTGGTATCAAGATGGGTGATAATGGAATAGTAACCCCGCCCGCGGTATCGGTATACACCAGCGGGGCACCAGTGGAAGATGATAGGTGAAAATGAATGCAGGTCAGTTGGCTCACCATGCTGAATTCGACAAAAATTTACCATGATGGTTTCCAGGGGGAACCGCGTGGAGGTCGACCTGAAAGTGTACATTGCTAGCAATGGGACTATTAGCGACCCATCTGATGATAAGCGGTTACTTGCCCTGAATAAACCTTTTTACCCTTCCTTTTGAAGAAGACTACATAGCCTTTAGTAATTAAAAAAAAAAACTAAAAATCAATTTTGAATTTTTTTTATGCAAATTTAATGGCATATAAGCTGACGGCCCACCTGATGGAAAGTGGTAACAGTCGCGTATAGACATGAGCAGTACCATGGATATAATATACTGTTTGTTGTACCCCCTATGCGTTGCCATTCCTGGGTACTCAGGTGTTATTTCTCTGTACCCTGTAAATTCACTGCCATATCCCTTCAAACCGAAACACAGCCATGCAAACACAACTGCTTCACGGTTGAAATACGAACGGGACAGAGGTACCCAAGCAAACGACTTTTTTACAAAGTCTCCCTCTGGTCGTAGTACTTAATTTAACGCATAATAACAAAAAACATTTAACAATAATGAAAAAGAAAAAAAGATACGTAGAAATAACTTGACATATACGTAGTAATACGTAAAAAGTACTTTTTTTATAGTTGTATTTATTTTATAAACGTCTATAGTTCCATAGTCAAAATATTAAAAAGTTAATAACGTGGAAAATGCTTCCTAGTGCTTCCTATTTCTATTATTAGTATATTAGTCATTAACTGTCCATAAGGGGAGGAATGGGATTGTTAGTAATGGAGACTGAGAATCCTATTGCTAGCAATATACCCAACCAGGTCGACCTCCTCGCGGTTCTCCCTGGAAACTATCATGGTTAATTCCTGATGAATTCATCATGATGGGCTAACTGGCCTGTTTTTATTCTCATCTATCACCTTTCGCTGGTGCTCCGCCAGCGTATCCCGTTAGCGCAGGCGGGGTTACCATACTATTTTCACCCATTAAAAAAAACTGTCTATTAGAGGAATTTTGCCAGAAGTTACCACGCTTGGCAGGCAGGTTGGCAATCGCAGTTGGGCTTTGGTGATATTTTAAGAGGGATCCTGCTGTCTATTTATTTATAATTTATTAAATTAAATTAAATTGTTTTGATTTAGCATTACTTATACATAAATAATTTAACAGTAAAGAATTTCTCGAAATTTCCATGAGAAAAAGAGATCGATCGACAAACGAAGTCGGAGTAAAAAAATGTATAAAATAAATCTATCTATACAGGTATCTTGTTCGTAATAAGAAATATAAAAACTTGTACAGAAATTGGCGAATAATTTCAAAACAATCGAAGTTTACGAAATGAATGAATAACGAGATAACAAATAGACAAAGCGTAATATGATCTTTCTGCTTCTCAGATTTTGGGACAAAAGGAAAGGAGAACGAAATATCTGAACGAGGAAAAAATTCGATATAAACGCACAACTCAACTTCTTTTTAATTAGATTCCTTGATGGCCATTGATGTAAAGAAACCCAAGATTCATATACAATAAAAAATAATGTGTGACGTCATAAGAGTAATACAAGCTAAACTGTAAGTCTTTCTGTAACGTACAGGGAGAAAGGTGTTCTGGAATTAATTTCGTGCAATTGCACGAAATCAGATGAGGTTTTTACAATTAAGTATTCTTAAAGATCTAGCTTAAAAACTAGTATATGTTTTATTTATGTCATCCAGAAATGGGGTAATATATTCATATTTCTAATAAAATCTATGCGCACGAAGTAGCGGGCCAAAGCAAGTATTTAATATAGGAGAGGACATAAATAAAATTGAATATGTAATGTGTAGTCGTTATCTTTTTACAACATTTTTAAGAAAATATAAGTTTCACATTCTAAAACAAAAATTCGCGCCCAAAATTGTCTCAATTTAAACTAAATATAATAATTCATAATTATCTAATTAATAATTCTACTTAAGTCTTAATCATCAACATCGTCATCATATCAGCCATTAATTATCCACTGCTGAACATAGGCTTATGTTTTGCTAGTAGTTGCCACACTTGGCAAACAGGTTGTTAACCGCAGTGAGCCTTTGGTGACGAGAACGCAAGAGGAACGCTGCTGCCCATGTCTCAAACATTAAGTTCCCTTTGTCGCTTCCTACAATACCAATGCGAAAGGAAGGAGTGGCCTATTCTATGCTAGGACCACATGGCACATGGATATAAATAGATTTAATTATTTACTGTAAATTTATAGTATGTTCACTTCTGTTTAATATATTTCGATACCTTTTACAATGAGCCTCACTGACAGGTTTGAAACGAGTGTATAATAATTTCACGCGCAATCGACGCCTAGTTTTAGTGGCAATTCACTGATTGTGTATCTTGAGTTCTTTGTACATCAATGTTGTTGACTTGTTTTCTATTCTTTATTTATTTCTCTCACCTTACTGGAATTACATTTAACTGTAATGAGAAAAGTTAAAGTGGCAAGATAAGTTTCTTGTAATTGTAGTTATATTTTTATCGCGTGAAGACAGCAAACACGGTTCGTGAATTTCGGGTTTAGGATATAGTGGACACTCACTTCTGCTCGCTGTTTAGTTTGCGTGGGATGCCACATTAAATAAAAAAAGAATTATTATTGTCTACTACTAGTAGTCACTTACCATCAGGTGAGCAGCATGCTCGTTTGCAAAAAAAAAAATACTAGCTTTTACAAGCGACCGCGTCCGTGTACATTTTTATAAATCATACATCCTGTCTGATGGTAAATGTAAACAATAATCGTTTTATTACTTATTACCCTTTTGAAGAACTCTATACTGTAGTCTATAGAAAATACCTGTACAGGCTCATTCCACAGCTTAAAGGTTCGCTGTAGGAAACTTCTCTGAAACAACACTATATGGGATTATTTAGATTCTATACCATAGAATCTAAATAATCCCATAGGAGGAGCATATTTAAAAAAAAAGTATTAAGAATGAATGTAGATGGCTATAAGAGCAGAGGAAGACCTAAAACGACATGGATGGATTGTGTGAAAGAGAATATGGCCAGAATGGGAGTGAATGCGGAAATGACTGGGAATAGAAAAGAATGGAGGAAAGCATATTACGCCGACCCCCAATAATAATTGGGATAAGGCTAGGAAGATGATGATGGTATGAGGATAAATGCCTTACCAATTATAATATCACCTCGAATAAACTCTTCAGAAGACAATTCGTTTTACAAGCGGTATCGTACATGCTTGACAATTGAATAAACAGAAGTCGAGTTAAGCGCGAACTTGCTACACCAGAAATACGCAATTTAGCAATGTATGTTAGAAAATCCATCATTTATGAATATGGACGAGCCAGTATCAAAAAGCGTGTATCCCATTTTTTCTGTTTACGCTCTTTTCGATGTTTCTTTTTTTGTGAGCCGGTAACCAATTCATTAATATTCCACTCGCGGTAGCCGCGTATCTGTAGCTTGTTGCGGCAGTGTAGACAAATCAAAAAGTTGCCAGTTTTTGTGTTATGCAGTTTCGCTTTTGGCTGGAGGGCTCGTCTCTTTTTTTACATACTTTTTTTTTTGTTCTTTTCGTACATTTTTTATTTGATATTGAACTTGTTATTTTTTATTTGGATGGATAGCTAGAGGGATTGTGGATTTATCACATCTTGCGTTCTTCACGCTGGCACATATTCATATTCAAGATTTTTATTATTTCATTCATCTCGTACTTTGTTCGTCCAGAAGTGTTGCTCTCAAGTTTATAAATATGTTTTAGGGTTTCTGGGAATTTCTACAGCAATAACGGACGGACGATCTCGAGTGAAGCCATAGGAAAAAGCTAATTAAAAGTGGAAAATGAAATACTGTGATAAATCTAACAGGGTATAGCCAAAACTAGTAAGTCTAGAAATCTGCGTATATGTTCCAATTTGTAACAGGACTCCACTAAAAGATATTTTTTGGAAGTAGCTGTGATATTGGAATGCATCGGGATCCAGAATGACAAACTTGCAAAAAACCATTTTAGTTAACAATAATAAATAAATCAGGTTACATTTTTATGAAGTCCTGACTCCTGAAATAGCATTAGCCGAGTATCAAGAATCAATTCCTTTTCATTTACATAAATCAATTTACGAATGATCCAATAAAGAACCATAGGCATTACGTTTTGAGTCAATCTCCAAATTTGCCAAGAAACTTATTACTTATCAGTTTTTTTTTTTATAACACAGGGAGCAAACGTTTACGCAGTGATAGACGACCCCACCCCCCACTAGATGGAGTGAAGACCTCAAATGTATTGCAGCGAGTCAGTGGATGCAGGTGGCTCAAGACCATTCCTTATGTCTACCATCCATTGCTGGACATAGGCCTCCCCCATAGACCGCCAAAAGGAACAATCTTGAACCACATGCATCCACTGACATATTTGTAGCGTTTGGAGTTGAGATTCTGGACCCGTGGGACCCCGAGGCCTTGAGTCTTTTTAAAGAGATATCACGCTGGTAGAAGTCGACTAGAAGTTTGGGCTATACTTTGGTATGCGCATCTCCATAGCCATTCAGAGTGAAAACGCAGCAAGTCTCCTAGGTTGGCAGTGACCTCAAAGTATTTTTTTATCTACTATTAATGTTTTAAGGTCTTGTCATCTTATTATTTTTATATAATTAATTAATAAAATAAATAAATTGAAAAAAGTTACTTTTAAAAGTTGTCCAGACACTTAAACTTTTAAACACTGTTGCTTCTAAAGCACTTACAATTTTAAATAACTCGTTAAATAATACGATAAAACCTGGTTACATAGAAAAGGCGAAGTCCGAATCCTCCCAGGCTTTTAACCCCCATTTAAATCCGCATTTTTCCACCCAAACTGCTGGATTTCCGTCCTACGATCTGAGATTGCAAGAAAGCGCGTTACATTGAAAATAATGCGGTTAACTAATGACAAGCGAGAAATGGCTTTACAGTATTGAGATTAAGGTTTAAATTCTATTGGTGGTGCAAATAAAAATCTTTACGCCGAACAGTCGATTTTCCTGCTTGACTTGTGCCTACCATTTTTACATAAGTGTTTAAAATAATAACCTTTAAAATTGAAACTTTTCTGTACTGAAATATCTATTTTTAAACGACTTTAAAAAACAGGAGTTTTTAATTCATCTGCATTTTTTTTGTGACTGTATTAAGGGTTGAATGGCCATTTCTGAACTGTTTTGGATCATTGTTTTTTAAACGATGATATTTATTTCCGCTTTGTTCTCTTATTATTAATGATTTATATTAAAATATTTAATAGTGATCGATAAAGGCCACACACAATTAGTTTAATTCATTTATTTATATTTATTTTTTCAAGAGTTCTTGCGCCAAGCTTTTGGCCACAACAGAATATCCGTGTTTTACTCTTTTGAGGGCAAAGCAATAAACTGAGTTGTGATCATTTTGTGTTACTGTGGCACACCCATGAAAAGTGATGTTACTTCCTTTATGTACTTACTTTTTGTTTTTTTTTTATATATGTATTGTTTTATTTCTTTTTTTAAGTATGTATCAATATTTAATGCTATTTGTGTGCTGTAAGCGATGAAAATCAATTATCTATCTATTTCATTATTTTTGGGACCACTGAAGCTGATTTTTCTTTTCAGATAAAAAAATCAGCTGTTTTTTGAATGGATGATAATTTGTAATAGCTACTCCGCCTGCGTTGTTAGTATATATTGGTGGGGCACCAGTGATGGATCATAGATGAGCATAAAAGCAGGTCAGTTGGCTATCGTGATGAATCCAATAACAATAAAATACGATGGTTTCTAGAGGGAATTGGATGGAGGTAGGAGCAATGGGGCAGTTAAATTTCATTAGTAACAGTCCCTTACCTCCCTTCCTCCAAAATCATCTGTTGCAAAGGACCATGTATCTACTTGTAGATACAAGATTTTGCATTCTAAATTCAAAATTTTTAAATCGAACGTGTCCATGAATCATATCGGTGTGTGTTTTAGACAATCGAAGCCGCTGTCGTCTAAAAATTTGTAGCTTTTTGTTCCATGTTTCTTTTAAGAAATATCTCTTAAAATGTATTCTGTAATGGCCCTGGTACTGTTCATGTCTATAGGCAGCGGTTATCTCTTCTTATCAGGTGTATTATCAGCTTGTCTGACATTGTAAGTATCATAAAAATATCATTGATTTCGAATTTATTTTTATTCGACTTCAAAACAGGAGAAAGTTCGCGATTAGGTTTCTTTTTTATATCTGTTACCTCATAATTCTGTTAGTTATAAATCGATTTGCAATATTCTTTTTTATCTAAAGGAATATACTTTTAGATTAGTTCCATAGAGATTTTATTAAAATCGGTTTACAGGTTTAGTTTTTAAATCAACATAACTGGTTTTGCCACAATTGCTGGTTATTTTTGGATTACAACTTAAAATATGTATGTAGTATATGAATACCAAATTTCATAGTGATTAGTTAAGCCATTAAGGTGTTATAAAGTAAAAAACAAACTGACTTTTACAAAAAAATTACACGAATAGATGTATAGATATAATATATAATTTATAATTATTTTTATGTGGGAGGAAAGGGATTGTTAGTAATGGAGACTGAGAATCCCATTGCTAGCAATATACCCAACCAGGTCGACCTCCTTGCGGTTCCTTCTGGAAACTATCATGGTTAATTCCTGATGAATTCATCATGATGGGCTAACTGGCCTGTTTTCATTCTCATCTATCACCCTGTATTTATACCGTTTTAACCCATCAAAAAAAGAAAATTATATATATCGACTACTGTATTTAGCTGTAGAGATTTTAATATACCTAGAGGCCAGACTATGCAATTACATTACATAATAACATGAGGGTAATTGATTATTATAAATAATATTTTGTTTAATATTCTACGAGTTTGCTAATATTATAATGTAATCATACAAGATAATGATGAGAGAAAATATATTTTATTCTATACCAAAAACAGCTAATAAGTTACCTATATTTTCAGATTATTAGATTCAGAAAACAATGTTCATAACGATGACTGTAATCTTTCTTTTTATTAATTCTATTTTAGTTTTTTTTTTTTTTGTTTATTTAACGAAAACAAATGGAAAATTTGACATATTACACGAAAAATGGTAACATTATTTACATTGTGAGCCTTTATTTATTTATTTATTTGTTTAAATTACTTTATTGACCGAAATAAAATAAGGTACAAAAGGCGGACTTAATGCTAGAAGCATTCTCTATAAGTCAACTTTTGGGATGAACAGTGAACCACGAACGCGGTACTTTAATATTGGAATAGGTAAAGAAAATAGCAACCAGAGGGAGACTTTGTACAAAAGTCGATTGCTTGGGTACCTCTGTCCCATTCGTGTTTCAACCGTGAAGCAGTTGTGTTGCATGGCTGTGTTTCGGTTTGAAGGGTGGGATATGGCGTGAATTTACTGGGTACAGAGGAATAACATCTGAGTCCTCAGGAATGGCAACGCATGGGGGGTAACATGGGCGAAACAGTATACTCTGTTATGTCCATGGTACTGCTCATGTCTATTGGCGACGGTTACCACTTTCTATCAGGTGGACCGTCAGATTGTTTGCCAATCTAAGTTGTATAAAAAAAAATCTGTATCATATACAGAATAAATAATACACAGATAAATATAAAAGAATATACACTTTACTTGTACTCACGATTTTGTTCGTGCAACCAGGATATGTTCATCGAATGAGATAAAAAGGAGCTTCTATCCTACTCTACCCTATATAGTACGCGTATACGTACACGTATTACGAGCTCCCTGCCGAGGTTTTCCCAAGAGCCTACAGCATGGGGTTCTTCAAAAGGGGGCTAAAGAGGTTTCTTCAGGATCGGCAACGCACGCGTAATACCTCTGATATTGCAGGTGTTCATAGGCGACGGTAACCGTTTATCATCAGGACGCTGCGGTCTATCCCTCGCCTTCCCTTAAACGCCTCTTACGACACCCACGGTAAAAGAAGGAGTGGAATAACAAAAATAGATTTAAATAGGGGTATATACAATTTTGTAATAAATACTCTAGAATGGAGTATATTTTTGGAATAATATAATATCATATAATGAAATATATTTGAGGAAGAAACTTGCAAAGTATAACCCTTCGGTACTTAATGCGGGGCTGACAGCGGCCTGAGGGTAAGGGTACACGATGAATATAAAATAGACAATATTACACACAATTCATAGACTGTAACTATGTTTATTGTACGCTAGAGTAATATGTCCGAAGCCAATTTGGAATCGTTATACTTTTCAAACGAATTTTGCTGCATACATATATTTAGCTGCACACACACACACACACACACACTATATATATATATATATATATATATATATATATATATATATATATATATATATATATATATATATATATATATATATATATATATATATATATATATATATGCGTGTGAATAAAATTCCTGTAGAGCTACGCAGAGAACCCAGTAATAATATTTTAAAAAAAGACTTTTTAATTATTCATCGAGTCAACAAAATCAGCTCTAGTTACAAGTTACTTAATATGTAGTTACTATATTTCATTATGTTTATCCTCATTTGGATGTATATATATTAGTATCACCATATATATTACCAGAGGGAGACTTTGTACAAAAGTCGATTGCTTGGGTACCTCTGTCCCATTCATGTTTCAACCGTGACGCAGTACAGAGGAATAACACCTGAGTCCTCAGGAATGGCAACGCATGGGGAGTATCATGGGCGAAACAGTATACTCTGCTATGTGCATGGTACTCCTCATGTCTATAGGCGACGGTTACACTTTCCACCAGGTTTGTTTGCCATTCTAAGTAGCATAAAAATTTTTATTAAAAAGTATCATGAGTAGTGTTTATGTTTTATATGTGTATTTCTTATGTATTATTATGTATAATTATTTCAGTATGTTACTATAATTATGTCACATATTGTTCACCACATCTGTCCTTTATACGCTTTCTGTATTTACCTAATGGTTAGCAGGTAAAGAATGACATGTGGCATTAAGCTCGCCACTTGTACAAAGTTTTATTGTGCAATAAAGAATAAATAAATAAAACATATATGCTCGAAATTTTTGTCCTTTTTCAGTTAAAAACACTATCGATTGTAAAAAATCATCAGTATCGGTACAAAGTTTGCGACGTCATCGCGGAACATATATATATATATATATATATAAAACATACAAAAATAATATACTGTCAAATTAAGAGTTTTCTTCTTTTTACTACCTAACTCTATAAATATTTTTGGCCTTTATCACCGCCTACGGGATTTATTTTTTTTATTGTGATAATAATATCCCGTTTTTAAGTTTTTTTTTTTTTATGGGTGAAAATGGTATGGTAACCCCGCCTGCGCTAACGGGATACGCTGGCGGAGCATCAGTGAAGGGTGATAGATGAGAATGAAAACAGGCCAGTTAGCCCATCATGGTGAATTCATCAGGAATTAACCATGATAGTTTCCAGAGGGAACCGCGAGGAGGTCGACCTGGTTGGGTATTGTGCTAGCAATGGGATTCTCAGTCTCCATTACTAACAATCCCTTTCCCCTCCGTCTTTAACGAACGAACGTCCGACGTAAACGAATATCATGGCATGGGACTTTATATATTATATTTATAAATTGTTCCCTTCCTATGGGTGTCATGAGTGGTAACAAAGGAAACCTAAAGGTCGAGGAATGGACAACAGCGACCTTCTTATAAAATCACCAAAGCCTAACAAAGTTGCCCACCTACCTGCCAGACATGGCGACTGTTGGCGAAACCTGCCGATAGAGGGAGGCCTATGTTCAGCAGTGGACAGTTAAAGGCTGATATGATGATGATGATGATGAAGAAGTTTATAAAAAAGGTGATAATAATTAATTCGCACACATGCAACGAGTTAACCGAGAGAGAAAAATGTAATTAGCATATCCGAGAAAAAGTTTTATTGTTCCAAGTGTAATATTGAAGCAACCCGCAGAGCCTTCAAGTTGAACACGCTTGCACACAGCACTCACGTGTACCCATTGTCCAAATTACAAAGTTCCAAATAATTTCAGTTAGGTTTTCAGCAAATTGTTTTCAGTGAATGCCCTGGGGTCAGTCCTGCTTTTAAATGTGTAGCATTCTCGTTAATGTTCATGTATTTGATCGTTATTTTAATAAATGTACTGTCTGTACCGTCATGCATCGTTATTTAGTGTCTATTTGTATGTGAAATGTGTTTAGTATGTATGTATGGGGTGAGTAGTATGTATTTATTATATATGTATATTGTTTCATTAATTTCAAAATGTTTGGTTTCTTTTTTTTTGATATTTTCGATTATTGTCTAACTCAACAATATCTAGACCTAAAAAAATAAAATCTAATTTTTTGCATTATAATAAAGTTTTTAACCATTTTCAATAATGGAGAAGTTTCCAATTTTTTTTTTCTTATTCAGCACTTTACTTATTTGTATATATATTACGAAATCTCTATATGAGTATATATACACTATACCTAGATATGCGAACACGAACACTCAGGCTATGGAATGAGCTCCCTGCCGAGGTTTTCCCAAGAGACTACAGCATGAGGTTCTTCAAAAGGGGGGTAAAGAGGTTTCTTCCGGGTCGGCAACGCACGCGTAATACCTCTGGTATTGCAGTCGTTCATAGGCTACGGTAACCGCTTACCGTCAGGTGGGCCGTATGCTTGTTTGCCAGCTCAGTGGTATAAAAAAAAGATAAATATAAAAAAATAATAATTATATAGGTACTTATTTATGAAACTATAAAACACAATTTTTTCATGTTTTATTATTTATGAATATTGAAATGGTATGGAGTAAAATGATTATAAATAGATGAATAATATGGAAAAAGAAAATTTATTTAGTAAATTAAATAAAAAAAAAAACAGAATAAAATCCTTAATAAAATCAAGATAAATTTAATTATACTTTAACAAATAATTAATTCTACACTTAATAATAATCGACTTGAGTAGACAAATCAAAAGCCTTTACCCGAATGCTTCGTTTGAATTCACGATTACCTACTATTGTGCGGGATCCGAAACCATTTTTGTTTAAATAGCTCATTAACTGTGTTGTTTCAATGTCCATATTAAAAAAAAGTTTTTGTCTGTAAATCTAAAACAAAAAGCTTTTTATTCATTAGCTTTAAATTGTTTAAATAATGTAAATGAAAACTTTTTAGTTAAAAGAACAAAAGTGGTAATAAATAAAAAAGTCATGATCATAATTGTGTAATTGAAACTTTTTAAAGCTACTCTATAAAATAATAATTCTTATTTTAAACAGTTTATTCAATTAGTTAAATAACTTTGTTGATCAAAAGAAACTGTGGTACAAAAGGCGTGCTTAATGCTAGTAGCATTCTCTACCAGTCAATCTTCCCTTGGTCACCTCTTACAACACTCATGGGGAAGGAAGTGGAGGCCCATTCTTTGTCGGGATATTTACTCTTTAGAATTTTAGAGAATTATTATCTGTCGACAACATGTACAGTTCTTTTCTATTGTAAATTATAGTAGTGATCGACATAAGTTATCTATATAGAAAAAAGATGGCAAGTGAAAAAAAGAAAAAAGGAAATAATAAAGAAAAGTAAGGTCAAAAAAAATTTCTTAATAATTGTCTTTTTTTCTTTAATGATTCGTTAGTATATTAGTTTGTAATTTTGATTGCAAATTTTTCCATAGAAGTGTATATTTAAAATTGTATAATAAATAATATGTAATATAATAATTGCCCAAAAAAAATGTATTAGAGCATTGTATGGTCTTTCACCTCGCGAATCGTGTAAGCCGATATTTAGGAAGCTTGGTTTGTTACCACTACCGTCTCTATATATTTATGAAATTTGTATGTTTGTACACAGCAATAAATATTTGTTTAAAAAAGCTACTGATATATATCCACGGAATCGACGTAATCCAAATAGACTCGTGCTGGATGACATTCCTCGTCTAGCTAAATATGAAAAAAGTTGTTTAGCTATGTGTGTAAAAGTATATAATAAAATACCGACTGAATTAAAATTGTTAAATGTGAATTTATTTAAAAAGAGATTGTATACTTGGCTGAATGTAAATACGTTTTTATGATATAAAAGACTTCTTAAACAAAAAAACCAAATGTTAATCGTTAACCTTAAATGTATTTTTGCATGCTATCACCTTGTTAGCTAAGCACGAATGTTCTTTGACTAATGTAACATCTTTAACTTTACCGTGTTTAAGCAAATAAAGATTATTATTATTATTATTATAAATTTATAAAATAATAAATGTGTACGCGCGGGGAACCAATATTTTTAATGGAATGGCAGCCCCACCCGCGCCATCGGTATACACCGGCGGGGCACCAGTGAAGGATGATAGGTGAGGATGAAGTAGGTCAGTTAGCCCATCGTGACGAATTCAACAAGAATTGTTCACGATGGTTTCCAGGGGGAACCACGTGGAGGTCGACCTAATAAGGCATATTGCTAGCAATGGGGCTGTCAAACTCCATTGTTAACAATCCGTTTCCCCCCGGGGAACCAATATTAGGTTCCTAATGAACGAACTCCGGCCTAGTTCAGGATGTCAAAGATGTACTTTAAGAGGAACGAGAGCTGACCTTTAGATGTGACGTAGTAAGCTGCATCCACCAGTAGCTACCTCTGTCTCTGCTGGCAGTAATCCTTGCATCCAGGGCCCTGCAGCGCTTCTTCTCGGCCAAAGATCGTCTCCGTCTTGAAATCAGCGGACGTGGACTGTATCAGCGGTGTATCACGGTCTATCCAGGATGGATAGATGATAGGATAATGAAAGGCGATCAGCTATGATGAAGCGGCGTCTTACACGCGATCAAGAAGGGCGGTTTCCACCAAGCGTGGGTGGATATCAGCGAGAATACGACACAACTATCCGACGATATTGCGTCATAGGCAGTCACGGTAACACTGGTGCATGCAGTGAAAGAATATGAGAGAGGGGCGTATATAATATATCAAGTGTAGGGTAGATTAATTATAAATTGACGTCGTCAACATTATCTATAATGAAAAAAAAGGCAAGTGACAAAAAGGAAAAAATAAAAAAAGCAAAATAATTATCTAAATAAATTTCTTTTCTTTTTTTTTAATTATTCGTTAGTATATTAGTTTGTAATTTTGATTGCAAATTTTTCCATAGAAGTATGATCAAAATTGTGTAATAAATAATGTGTAATACAATAAATTTATAAAACAATAAATGTATTGATATAAAAAATATGTTTATTAATATATATATATATTTTAATGTACAGATCTCGTAAACTGTATATTTACATTCTTTTACCAAACAAATCCTCTATTTTGTTTCTACTGTTGTTAACTATGGGACTCGCATGCAATTAGACCTTTTGAGGGCAAAACGAATAATCGAAATCGGCACAGAATTGGCAATAATATCTCGTAATAATACAAAATATACCATGTAATTGAAAATCTCCTTTAAAAAGTTTCTTAAAATTGAACATCTAAATGCCTAAATACCTTCAAAATTTTCCATAAAAGACAATAGCATGAGGTTTTTCAAAAAAGAGAGAAAGACATTTCTTCACAGTCGGCAATGTGCGCGTAATGCCCTTAGTATTGCAGGCGGTCGTAGGCTACAGTAACTGCTTACCATCAGGTAGGCCGTACTCTTGTTTGCCATCTCAGTGGTATAAAAAAGAAATGTAACATCATCATTATTTCAGCAATTATCCGTCCACTGTTGGACATAAGCCTTCCCCATAGATTGCCATAAAGAACGGTTCTGAGCCACCTGCATCCACTGACTTCCTGCAATGCATTTCAGGTTGTCACTCCATCTAGTGGTGGGTCATCATGATGTTCGCGATATTTATTGTTATTTACGACATTAATCTTGTAATTGTTACGTTTTACAGTAAGTTGTAAATAATAGATCTAAGTATGTTTTTTCTCATAGTTTGTAACTTTAATAAACCATTCTCTGTATAGTGTTTTACTCCCCATAAGTAGAATTAAGTTTAATTGAAAATAAATAGATACCTTAAAGTGCTACTCAGAATAGTTCGCGCCTTCTTTTCACACTCGTTCCGTCCCGCTCGCACCAACTCACCAACGTTGGTTAGTAATAGATAACGTGCGACCGGGCGGGGTATAAATACAGGTCGCCTACGCCGTTGGCGGCATGACCAGATGATCAGATGATCAGATGACCAGCAGACCAGAAGACCTCTGTCCGATCGAGGTAATAAGAACTAAACTCTTCTGAGCAGCACAACGGGACTTCATAGAATGAAGAAAAGAAAGAAAGAAAGACGACTGGCTATGTTTATTTCTCTAGCTTACACCATAACATACAACCCCAATCCAAAGCAGGTCAGTTGAAGGTGGCCCGCACTGAAGAATTATTGTATTAGATTAAGAGGGTATAAAAAAAAAGCTTAATACTTTTTTCTTCGTGTTATTTACAAGATTACTTTTCTATCAGTATCGCGCAACAAAAGAAAACTATGTAAATATTTTCAAAGTACATGCGTAACATCAATAAATAATGTATAAGCACTTGTCGTATCATCCAGAACGTGCACCATTAAAATAAATATCCAGCTAGAAGTGGCATGTGAATTCAATAAAAAATAAAATAGGTTAAAAAGTCGAGACACAACGTTTTCTTTCGTCGCAAGATGGAGGTGACGGACGACTCGACAGAAGTCATTAAAGTCGCCAATAAACCTGATTATTTGAAGTCCTTCTTTTTGAAGTCGGTTGAAAAATATGATGGTGCTGTAATGGCTCATGTCCTATTAATAATAACAATGATCCAGTTACATTAATTACCTGGTTCTCAAGCCAGGAGACCCTGATTTGTGGGAAACCAGGAAACAAATATCAGAGGGTAGAACACGGTACAAGAGTATATATTCTGCCCCCGGTTAAAGACAATTAAGAAAAGTTCACACAGAGTTAACCTTAATTAATTGTTCCCTTTCTTCTCCGTCGGTGTCGTAAGAAGCGACTAAGGGAGGGCGACGGTTGGATAGCAGCATCTCTCTTAAAACATCTTCAAAGTCTAACTGCGGTTGCCGATATACCTATCAAGCGTGGCAACTAAAGGCAAAATCCCCCACGGGGTAGCCTTATGTTCAGCAGTGGAACATTAAAGACTGATATGATGATGATATGATGAAGAAAAGTTCGTTTCCTAAATCAGTTCGAACACGAATTGGACTCGGAATCTCATTAAGCAAAATAATGCGCCCACCGCACCTGTGAAATGTGATGCCAATGATTTGCTTCAATGTAACAAACACAGCGATGAGAGAATGCGTCTCGCTTACCCGAAATGTGTCGGAGGAGTCACGCCATCTCGTGAAATTATTTGTTAAATGCCAATAAATTTACGACAACCCAACTCGTGCGGGGTCTGTTGGTCCGCCAAAATGTACCCTACATTTTGGCGGCGTCGCTGCATTCATAAAAGAAAATATATGAGTGCCACTTCCACCCAGTATATGTATCCTTGTGCGCGTGCAAAACTTTTGAGAGAAGGACAATCGCCCTTAACAACATGATCTCAAGAATGCCAAAAGGTCGAAAGAAGCTCCTTCAATATTTAATAGGCAGAAAGCCTTTTCAGATGCGCTTTGAAGACGGCATGGGTACATCTGGGCGGACAGTGTGTGATGTGAATGACAAAATCTAGTCTTGATTATGTTACTGGGTTAGTGATCAAGTTCCGGATTCGATTTTTTTTATCGAATCTATAATTATATGAAATTTATTATTGATTTTTTATGATTATGTGTTCTGGATTCCGCCCCCAGTTTATTTGTTGTCTAGCTTCTTATATCGCAGGTCAATCTAGCTTGAGAATTGTTGTGATTGTGGAACATTTATGTTTTCTTTTTATTTTATTCAATTAGGGATAATTCATCATTTTAGTCTTATGGATTACCATATCTCCATCATATATATTTAAAAAAAGGACATGATTATAGTTTTTTTTTAAATATTTTATCCAAATCAGTCTATTTATAATGCGAAAATATAGAATAAAAGGTTAATTCTCATAGCATCTTCTACCAGTCAAGTCTTTGGGATAGCCGTGTAGGTCCCGGCCAGCCGTTTCTTTCCCATGGGTGTCTTAAAGTGCGATTAAGGGAGCTATGGTATGGTGCACCAGTATCCCTTTTAAAACCAAAACTTAAAACCAAAAGCTAATCTGCAGTTGCCAATCCGCCTGCCAAGCGTGGCATCTACTGGTAAAACCTACCTCTAGGTCAGTTAATGGCTGATACAAACAAACAAGTAACCTTTGAAATGAACAGTGAACTATGGATGTGGTACTTATTCCATATATCAATTAATTTATGTATATATCTAGGTCATACCAATCAAATTGCAAGCACAAAAGTTATAAAAACTCATTATTATACGGAGATTTCAACCTCTTAATCTCCAATATCAACGTTCCTTCCATAAACCCCAGCAACTTATCTAACTTCGTATCCACCGGTTTACATTAAATACATTATTTTGACAGTAAAATATATAATTTAATGTGTGCGCTGAGTAGGCTTTTGCAGAGCCCATCAAATCCACTTTTTACCCACAAATAATTACGCTCATACATCTGACCCGTGACTCTGTTATCAAATGAGTTTGTATTCCGAAATTTTTAGCCTGGAATAATTCCACATGTTATATTCTCTGATGTAGATTGATTGGTTTATTAAGGGTTGGCCTACTGTCGCTGGGCTGATAGTATAATTCTATGTCTGTATTGTGACTACTTGATGGAACTTTATAATGTATATATTATATTATTGTTAAATTATATAATATTGTGAGTTATACCGCTTGTAATTATTTATGCTTCACGCACGTTTTAAATTTGGGGATGCCCTGACTAGTCGTAACTAGTTAGACATCCCTAAATTTAAAAGCTGACATAAATAATTGGTATTGGTAACTGCAGTTCAACTTTTATGCTGCTTATTCCTCGACTATTAAATTTCCTTAGTTGCCTCTTAGAATATTCACGGGAAAGGAAAGGATGGCCCATTCTATGCCAGGATCACACTTAAATTCCGGGATGACACAACAACTACTACTACTACTCGATGCAACTTTATTAAATAAATTATATAGTATTTTTATCAAATAATAACTATTGCGAGTCATATAACTTGTAATTATTTATATCAGATTTTAAATTTGGGGATGCCTGACTAGTTTTGACTAGTCAGTCAGTCTGGGTAATAACAGCCTATCTTTCAATTTCAATTATTTAATATTGGTCCAAACACAAATAAATATTTTATTAAATTTAAATTAATTAAATAATAATTTCAGGCTCAAAATTTGTTAAATATATAAAATAGGTTTATTACGTTTAGATAGAGTATCTCTTTATAAACGCTTTGCCAAAAACAGCGCTACTTGTATTATCTCGTGTAATTGAAATTGTACAATATATGACTTGTAGAATATATTTGATTGTGTCATATACTTAAGTTAGCAAATCTTAATAATAGTTCAATTTTAGATATTAGTTATAAAAATAAAACTTTCATTTTGCCAACAAACTATTTCGCTGTTCGGGAAGTACATCATGTATCTTCTTTTTTTACCTAAATTAAAAATAAAGATGTATACATTTATTGCTCACGCGGTTAAAACCGCAGTTTTACTGTTAGTTTATAATATTAATACTTGCCCTTAAGAGATAAGACCTCCAATTTGGTACCGAGTTGACCCGCGGGCGAGCTTTTTCCGCCTAAATAAATGTCATTATTTCTGGCATTGATTGATTGTCATATTTATTATTTCGTATACCGTTTCGGGACGTAATTACTACGAATAATATATAAAGGTGGCGTACGATTGTGGGGCAAATATTGGATTCTTTTATTTATACGGATAACTTAAATCATTTATATCTAGATAGAGACTCGATCCACAAACTCAGTCTCAGAAATGAAAAATCAAAAACCGGTTTTAACATTTAATAAATAACTAAATACAGATGATAAAAAAAGGTTCAGTTTCCAACGCAGACATTTTCCTAACAACATTGCTTTTAATATTCTTGTGTGAGTTATTTTTTGTCATAAATTATACTTAGACTAATACTATCCGTCAGTCGTCATCATCATCAGTGCGTGCATGAATATGCCTGTTATCAAAACATTACAGTTATTACTTGCAACTTGCATCACAAAAAATGCCGCAAATTGTATTGTTAAAAAAGCGTCAGCCAACAATTGGTTGATTGGAGCGTGTTTTATACTCGATACTACATCTAGATGCATATGATTCTATGAGAAAAAAGTAAACAAAATATCATTGCCAATTCTAGTTATTAGATCATTGAACGATTTAGAAGTATTTGTTTCTATAATATTTTTATGTGATTTTCTGAAATAATATTTTTTTAAGTAACTATTTTTTTTTATTAGATTGAGTACAATGGGGATTAACGATCGCAATTATATTTATTTTATTTACTCAAAGAAAGGTAAACGGACAACTTTTACTTATAGGCAGATTCTCTCAATATTGTACACCGCTCTACCCGTGGACATTGATGCTCCTTTCCACTTCGGGTGTTGCTGGAAGAGAACTCTTTTAGAGTTAAGCTCGCCTTTGTACATTTTATTACCAGTGTTATATTTTTTTATGTATAATTGTAAAAGTACATAATAATTATTATATAGAATAATTATTGTAAAATAAAATAATATGTATACAATAAATAATTGC
Source organism: Galleria mellonella (assembly GCF_026898425.1). Classification (NCBI taxonomy): domain Eukaryota; kingdom Metazoa; phylum Arthropoda; class Insecta; order Lepidoptera; family Pyralidae; genus Galleria; species Galleria mellonella. The sequence continues at coordinate 4,354,929 of NW_026442100.1, read as the reverse complement.
GTCAAAACCAGCACAGTAGTTTAGTTTTTAAATCAAAATTGAAGTTGGCGTTCTTTATGGAACAAATCAAAAAGGGGTAAATTTTTGGTGTGAAACCATAAGAATCTTATTGATACATTGCTTTTACAAGAGGGAGACTTAAGATTGGGGTTTTGCCAGTAGTTGCCACACTTAGCAAGCGAATTGGCAATCGCAGTTAATCTTTGGTGATATTTTAAGTAACCGACATAGCCCCAAGGATAAGCAAGCTGAAGTGGCAATAGGCTGGTCATATAGAACAATATCGATTTCTTGGGTACCTCTGTCCCATTTGTGTTTCAACCGTAAAGCAGTTGTGCTTGCATGGCTGTGTTTCGGTTTGAAGGGTGGGATATGTCAGTGAATTTATAGGGTACAGAGGAATAACACCTGAGTCCTCAGGAATAGCAACGCATGGGGGGTATCATGGGCAAAACATTATACTCTGTTATGTGCATGGTACTGCTCATGTTTATAGGCGACGGTTGCCACTTTCCATCAGGTGGGCCGTCAGCTTGCCATTCTAAGAAAAAAAAAAGCAGGCATCTTTATTTAAACCTCCCTCAATCTCACGAGAACTCGATCAAATACATTTTACACCAACAATGAAAGAAATTTTTCGAATTATTATGCCATTTTCGAAATAATTGGTGTAAATAAGCGATAAATATGTGTAAGTATATTGAGAGTGATTAGATTTTATTTCCGTCAATTTTTATTTGATGTACGATTTCATATAATGTTGTTGCGAAAATTACTTTAAATTGTTTCAGAATGAAGGAGGTTCACCGTGAGGGTGGGTAATAGATTCGTCATCATCATTTCAGCCTTTATCCGCCCATAGCTGGATATAGGCCTCTCCCATAGACTGCAATAAGGAACGGTCCTAAGCCATATGCGTCCACTGACTGCCTGCAATGCATTTGAAGTCGTCACTCCGTATAGTGTGGGATGAGGAGGGGGGGAAGGTCGTCTCACACTGATTTTTCCCGTACGGGAACGCCGTTCAAGAAACTTTCTTCCTCATCGGCTGTCGATTCTTCGAGCTATATGACCAGCCCATTACCACTTCAGCTTGCTTATGCTTTGGGCTATGTCGGTTACTTTGGTTCTTTTACGGATATCCTCGTTTCGGATTCTATCATGCAAAGAATCACCGAGCATTACCCTATCCATGGGGGGGGGGAAGGGATTGTCAGTAATGGGAATTAGCAACCCTTCTACTAGCAATATACCTTCGTGGAAACCATCGTGATTGATTCATTAGTGATACGACATCATAACCTTTAGGACAAGAGCATATTCCTTTTTAAAAGGCCGGCAGCACACCTGCAATGCCGTAGGTGTTGTGGGTGATCATGGGCGGCGGTAGTCACTTACCACCAGGTGAGCCGCAAGCTCGCTTACCACGTGTTGTAAAAAAAAAATTGTCATGATGGGCTGACTGATCTGCTTCATCTTCACTTACCATCCCTCACTGGTGCCCCGCCAGTGTATACCAATAGCGCATACGGGGTTACCATTCCATTATCATCTATTAAAAAAAAACCTGTCCATAGCCCGCTGAGTAATTTGGAGTTTTTGCGACGCCCCTAGTGTTGCTGGCGTCCATAGGCTACAGTGACCGTGTATATTAGACGGGCTATATGCTTGTTTGCCACCTTCGTATAAAAACAAGTGAAATGTCGCTTCAGAATTGATCGCATTGTTTGTATAATGTTCAGGAGTAGTAAACAATAATAAATAAACAGTGTGATCGGAAAGTGTGAGATTATCATAATAATTTTGTTATTGCGTGCCGTCGAGATATAAACTTAGAAGGGACATAATTCAGTATATAACGCGACGATTTTTGCTCCCCCGCTCGGATGATTGTTATTTTAATAGACTTGTTTTTCTTTCGTAATTGGTATCTTGATTCGTGTTTCCTTTGCCGTCATAGAAGGGGAGCCCTCCTGTTGGCTACGGGCTGATTTTTTATCATTCCGCGGGGAGTTAATGAGGGTTTTGGAATGGAAAATATGAATTTACATTTTGCTAATTTGCCGCAACGGGTGTGCATTTTATTGTTTGTTCTATTTTTAAAAGTAACGTCGGGTTTTATTACTGTTTTGGGTGATGATAAACAATTTTACATAGAATTTTGTATATTTGTACTTTTTCTATGTTATTTGATTAGGAATATTTTGTCATTACTAGAAGATTGACTACTAGTTAATTATTATTACCAGAAGTTCTACAACCTTCCATATTGGCTATCAATCTCCGACAGCTATTTCGTCCACGCACGTTTTGCGACACGTGTTTCATTGCTAAACGAGACCTCTTCAAGCAAATTAGTAGATCACTGCTTAGAGAATAATAATTCTAATCAAGTCATTAAAATATTTTATAAATTTCAGAAATATACATACATTGTTTTTAAATACAGCTAAAAATAATAAGTTATTCGTCCTTTTAACAGGAGTTGGTACGCATTATCTATAGAAATGAATGTCAGATTGATACAGTAACTACAAATATACCACCTAGTAATTTCATTAAATTAAAAAGAAAATTACCAAATTTTTTTTTATACAACTTAAAACGGCATACAAGCGGACGGCCCACCTGATGGAAACTGGTAACCGTCGCCTATAGACATGAGCAGTACCGTGGACATAACAGAGTAGACTGTTTCGCCCGTGATATCCCCCATGCGTTGCCATTCCTGAGGACTCAGGTGTTATTGCTTTGTACCCTGTAAATTCACGCCATATCTCACCCTTCAAACCGAAACACAGCCATGCAAACACAATTTATGGTTGAAACACGAATGAGACATAAAACCAAACGTTTCATTAACTAAATATGTGTATAAAAAATAGTAATACCAAATTTGACAAAATAGAATAGAACAGAAATAATCTTTTTTCGAAAGACTTGTTTACGAACTCTTTTATATCGTCAACTTTTTATGATTCTACTGCTGGTTTTTTTTTGATGGGTGAAAATGGTTGGTAACCCCGCCTGCGCTAACGGGATACGCAGGCGGAGCACCAGTGAAGGGTGATAGATGAGAATAAAAACAGGCCAGTTAGCCCATCATGATGAATTCATCAGGAATTCACCATGATAGTTTCCAGGGGGAACCGCGAGGAGGTCGACCTGGTTGGGTATATTGCTAGCAATAGGATTTTCAGTCTCCATTACTAACAATCCCTTTCCCCCTACTGCTGGGTTCAGAATGTCTTGTAACACCTTATAGTGAGCATGATTAGCTTCAAGTAGAATATTTATTAATAATTAATAATTCAAGTAGAATAAATACATCATAAGTAGAAATTACGTCAACACAACACATGTGAGTTCAAATTACGCAAATAATGAAGAAATAAACATCATTGATTGTAATAATGATTGTGAAAATAGGATCAGAATTTGGGTCAGCCGCGTTTTCCTTAAGTCTTCCTTGAACTCCACGATATGTGCTATACTGTAACAACCCAACATTATCCCACTGTTGGGAGCAAGTTTCTTCCCATTAGAGGAAAATTTGCCTACTTTAGTCAGACGGCTTGGCGTATGAGGCAATTAATGGAAAATGAAAACTCGAAATGTTTCATTTTGAGTTTTCATCTGTTTTAACCGCAAGCACTTTGCGGTTCCCTGAATTGCTTCTTACGATTTTCTACGAATATTTCTTTAAAAGAATGAAAATGGAATGGTAACCCCGCCTGTGTTATCGCTGTACGCATGCGATACATTTCATGGATGAACGGTAGCGGTGATATAACGTAAAAAAATTACATACTTACACATATTTATTTTTTTATACCACTGAGGTGGCAAATAAGCATACGGCCCACCTAATGGTAAGCGGTTACCGTAGCCTATAAACGACTGCAATACCAAAGGTATTACGCGTGCGTTGCCGACCCTGAAGAAACCTCTTTACCCCCCTTTTGAAGAACCCCATGCTGTAGTCTCTTGGGAAAACCTTGGCAGGGAGCTCATTCCATAACCTGAGTGTTCGTGGGAGAAAACATCTCTGAAACCATGTTGTACGCGACCATTTAGGACCATACATCCAAAACACAGTCCTCCTTTATTCGGCAGTCAAGCAAGAGGTCGGATTTATTAGTGGCAACCGCTCCAGTTGGAACTCGTAAAAACTCCTCTCTTTGCAATTAAAGTCGGCGACGATAAAACAAAATAATATGGCCAATTAAACTCTTTGAAGATAATCCTTAAAAAGTTGCATGGAAAAGTTATAGGGGGCAGTGATTGAAAGTGTTATTTTATCTCAACAACAATTTATAGAGGGTGGTTCGGCCAATTGATAGGGTGCTAACCGTAGCCCAAGGGTTTGCGATAAGGATTATGGTCTTAGCGGAATGGCCCAAGGTTTTCCTTGACGGTAAAACTTTTTGAACGGCCGCCGGAGAGATTCAATGGTTCTGGTAGATAAGCGTTGACGGATCGAAATTGTTTTTTGATTTTTGACCGACTCGGAAAAGAAAGGTTGACTGTTCGATTGTTATTTTTATTTGTATGCCATAATATTAATGAAAGAATGATTTTAATTTAAAATTAAAGATAAGAAATGCGAGAAAAAGAAGGATATAAAAATATAGTTTAAGTAAACCTCAGTTTACTTGGATTCTTAATCATTACAATTTGCGATTGGATCCAGTTAAAAGTTTCATTTAGACAAATCTATATGTATACATTTTTTTAGATAAAAAAGAATTTTCAATTAAATAAATCCAGTTATTTAAATGTAAAAAATAAACTTCTGATCTGATTTTAATAAAATTTCTATGGGATCAGTCTAATGTGAGTATATCCTCCGGATAAAGAATAATTCAAATCGGTTTAAATCTGACGGAGTTATGAGGTAACAAACATTAAAAAAATATTACCAAACTGAGAACCTTCTTTTTGAAGTCGGTTGAAAAAATAACTATCAAATCGATACGTCATTGCACCCTTCAAGTTTTTTTGCACCCTTTTTAAATTGCCGGCAATACCTGCAATGCCTATGGTATTGGGGGGGGCTCTTAGGCGGTGATAGTCACGTACCATTAGGTATGTCTGCTTGTTTGCCCCTGTTTTTATACGGGTTAGTTAAAGTGGCCATGGTATACCACTCCATCCAAGGGTAAGCAGGTAATGTGGTCCAAACGTGAATATGTATATATGTATGTTTATGTGTATTTGTATGTGTGTGTGTGTGTGCGCGTGCGTGCGTGTGTGTGTGTGTGCGTGTGTGGGTGTGTGTGTGTGTGCGTGTGTTTGTGGATGTATATAAGTAATATGTAGAATTAAATATATATAACAATATTTATATATATTTTAGTAGTAAATGCACCGCCTACTTAATTTTGTGCTTGCCTCATGGTTGACTGGTAGATAGAATTTTAAATAACAAATATAAAAAAGTACAAACGAATTGAGAACAGCCTTCTTTAAAAAAAATCATCCAAATCGGTCAACATTTGCCAAAGAAATCGCAAAACAATGCACAATGCGATACAGTCGAATACGAGAACCGCGCCCCGTTTGACGTCGCGTAAAGAGAGCAAATGGAATGCAATTTAGCGAGCGTAATGCAATTGAGTTGAAATTCAAAAATGATTCACCAGTATCCCTGTTGCTAGATTAATTAGCAACATCACAGTCGGTCCAGTTTTATTATCCCACTGAGCTTTCTGGTTTTCCTTTTGCGCTGCCCGCCTCTGGTTGCTTGAAATGTTTACGTTAGATTATTATGGATGTGGCTTTTTTCCATCGACTTCAAAAATGGAGGTTCTAAATTCATGTGTTATTCCTTTGTACCCTGTAAATTCACTGCCATATCCTACTCACCAAATCGAAACATAGAAACTTTAGAACTATCCTACATAAATTATTATTTATTATATAGTATTTAAAATATATACAAAGTCGATTGCTTGGGTACCTCTGTCCCATTCGTGTTTCTATCGTGAAGCAGTTGTGTTTGCACGGCTGTGTTGTATTAAAAAAAATAAAAAAAACAACGGGAAAGTTTAAAATTAATTAAGTGCAAGCGAGTATACCGTTCAATTTTGAAGCTTGGAAAAGTCTACATACATATTGTTTTATGAGTCAATTCCACATTAATCTTTCACCTAAATGACTGGTTAATATAGCTTCGTTTTAAATCCGGCAACGTATTTTATTTTCTGCAAATATTACGAGTTTTATAGGAAATTTGTTCCACGGACTTAACCAAATTTCCTGGGAAATGTTAATTATCGGCGCGATTCGACCAGTTTGTAATTAATTCAATGAATATCTAGTCTGTAATTTTATATAAATTGTTAAAGTTTCAAAAAATTTCAACAGGCATCTAAAAGCTTTTCATTACTTCGCAGATTAAATGGAAAGAATAAATTAAAAAAAATTCACGACTATAACTGAAAGGGTCACCACTTCCTTTTCCGTGGGTGTCGTAAGAGGTGACTAGGAGAACTTACAGCCATTATCCGTCCACTGCTGGACATAAGTCTTCCCACAGGCAGGTGGGGAACGGTTCTGAGCTACCTGCATGCATTTTATGCAACTTAGAATGGCAAACAAGCTGATGGCCCACCTGATGGAAAGTGGTAACCGTCACTTATAGACATGAGCAGTACCATGGACATAACAGAGTATACTGTTTCGCCTAATATACCCGCCATGCGTTGCCATTCCTGAGGACTCAGGTGTTATTCCTCTGTACGAAACAAAACGATCGATATATCGAAACACAGTCATACAGGCACAACTGCTTTACGGTTGAAACACAAATAGGACAGAGGTATCCAAGAAATCGATATTGTGCTATGTAACCAGTCTATTGCCACTTCAGCTTGTCAGTTACTTAAAATATCACTAAAGATTAACTGCGATTGTCAATTTGCTTGCTAAGTGTGGCAACTACTGGCAAAACCCCAATCTTAAAAGCAAATTCAAAATTGAAAAGTTCTCAAATCGACGATGCATATTCCAATTTTTAATCGAACTTGAACATTTTTTTGCAAGCAATAGAGTTAATTCTAATGATACATATAATGTTTGAAATAATTTTTTGTCTAACAACCTTTACGTTTTTATTACACATGCTTTACTACAAAAAATAATAGAAATATTAAATGGAATAGAAGTGTCAAATATGGATTTAACTGCCTCACTTGACAGCACCTCATAAACGTATATAGCTCTCGAAGTATCATAAGCAATATTATTGTTATGATAAATTTTATATCATTAAATACCCCATCCTTCCCTTTAGAATGATGGATGAGCGAAGAGAAAAATGTAACTGGCTGTAGTCTCAAACCCTCTCTTAGCCAGTTTGATTGATTGTTACACGAACATTCTTTAATAAACCTGCAGTATATTAATTAATAATTAAAATTTTGTTATGTTTAAATAATTATTATAATTATATATTCTTTTTACCACCAGGGGGATTCTACCAGAGGGAGACTTTGTACAAAAGTCGATTGCTTGGGTACCTCTGTCACATTCGTGTTTCAACCGTGAAGCAATTGTGTTTGCATGGCTGTGTTTCGGTTTGAAGGGTGGGATATGGCGTGAATTTACTGGGTACAGAGGAATAACACCTGAGTCCTCAGGAATGGCAACGCATGGGGGGTATCATGGGCGAAACGGTATACTCTGTTATGTCGATGGTGCTGCTCATGTCTATAGGCGACGGTTACCACTTTACATCAGGTGGGCCGTCAGCTTGTTTGCCATTCTAAGTGGTATAAAAAAATATATATTCTTTTTTAATTTGGCTAGGCGCTAGTGTTGCCCATTATGTCACGTGGAGGTCGACCTGATAGGGCATATTGCTGGCAATAGGGCTGTCAAACTCCATTGCTTACAACCCCTTTCCCCCCTCTAGGGTGTCTATTAGTCAATATTAGTTTTATCCGGATTGAAACCTCTGTTTTTGTGTACCAAAATCCACTTATTTACTAATTTATTGATGCCGACAAGATTATTTCTTCTTATTTTTCATATCTCGCGTCCGTCTTATCCCATTATCGCGGCCGCAAGGTACATAATTCACAGCTATCGCTAAAAGAGACTAGGTAATGTTATAAATAATCAACTCTCGTCCGCCTCTATACAAGCTCACCCAAAGGAGATAAGTCTAGAAAAATGTTTCTCTTTTATCGGGTCTTAAGTTTTAGGTAAAAAAATATGTATTGTATATGTAGGTACTTGATTTGATCCCGGCATAGAATAGGCCACCCCTTTCTTTCCCGTTGGTGTCGTAAGAGGTGACTAAGGGAGGGCGGGGAATGGGCAGCAGCGTCCCTCTTAAAATGTCTCCAAATCCTAACTGCAGTTGCCAATCCGCCTGCCAAGCATGACAACTACTGGCAAAAACCACAAGGAGGAGCTTTATGCTCAGGAGTGGGTAGTTAAAAGCTGATATAATATGATGATAAATAAAAGAGAGGAAAGATTAGATTTTTGTGTTTATTTTTTTTTTGTAATGAATAAACTAAAAAAATACTTGATTTTAAAAGTTCATCTATAGAAAGCTACATTATCAGCGTGTAAAGTAGGCTATATAATATTAAAAAAAAAATAGAGATTTTTATGAAAATTATAATAATATAACCCAAAATATTTAAAAAAAACCTATTAAAGCTAATATAAAATACTAATTTATCTTTGAACGGTCGGTGAGAAGCCGGCGTAGATCACTGGTAATTTATAACAGCCTAAACCTTCACTTTTGATGTTGCCTGGAAATATTTATATTTCCAAAAATAAATTACCTCTTAGAACTACCGAAGAAAGTAGAATGGTGATTCGTAACCTGATACTCATACAAAGATAAACATACAATGGCAGTTGTACCTACTCATTTGCATTTTTATTGTATTTTGTTTGTAGTTTGTTAACTTATTGTTTTTTTTTTAAAGGGTTATAATTGAATGGTAGCCCCGCCTGTGCTATTGGTATACGCTAGGAGTTCCCAAACTTATTTTGTCTACTGCCCACTTTGAGAACAAATTATTATTTAGCGTCCCCATTTTTTCACCTACTTAAAAACCACTATTACTTCAAGATCAATAAATCCCCCCCCCAAGACTCTACACAACGCCCCCATTTTTCTTCTGAGTCTCTTACCGGCCCCCTTTAGCGGGGCGTTATTGCCCACTTTAGGAAAGGCTGGTATACGCTGACAAGGCACCAATGAGGTGAGAATGAGAACTGGTCAGTTGGCCCCTAATGATGAATTCATAAAGAATTTACCAAAATGATTTTCAGCAGAATCAGTTTGGAAATCGACCTGATAGGGAATATTACTAGCGATAGGACTGTTGGTTCCCCGTTACTAACAATCCGTCAATAATAAATGATTCTGAGAGAGACTTTGTACAAAAGCCGTTTGCTTGGGTACCTCTGTCTCATTCGTGTTTCCACCGTGAAGCAGTTGTGTTTGCATGGCTGTATTTCAGTTTAAAGGGTGGGATATGGCAATGAATTTACAGGGTACAGAGGAATAATACCTTAGTCCTCAGGAATGGCAACGCATGGGGGGTATTATGGGCGAAACAGTATATTCTATTACGTCCACGGTACTGATCATGTCAATAGGCGACGGTTACCACTTTCCATCAGGTGGACTGTCAGCTTGTTTGTCATTATACTCGTAAGTTGCATAAAAATTAAGATTTGGGTTGTTAAAATTAATCATACCACGTAAATATTGTGTCCTTCTCTGACATCGGCGGCCATTGAAGCGTAGACTGGAAACATCGACTGGAGTCTGATAGCTGACAGAGAGGAGAGAGGATGAGAGGTCAGATCGCAGTGGGCGGCAGGGAGTGAAGTGGAAGAACTATACTTTAGTATTATTACTTGATAGTACTTTGTTTAATTAGACACAGAAGGCATTGTGTACCAATCGTACTGCGTACAGAATTCTTAATAGAGCAATGCGTCCCGAATTTTAAAGCCATCGTTCGGGTACATGTTGGCATTAGGCTGCTGGTTATTCCTTCACTGTGGCAATACTACGGCCGGTGGTTTTACGAGTATATATCTTTCCTTATGACGTGCCCTTCTGAGCACCATGATCCTGCACCCCATTTATGTGTTGAATCATGATGAATACATAGTTATTACATGACCCTGATCGATACAAACATAAAACAAGAATCTCCGTAGAGCTATTTAGCGATACAGAAAAGTTTTTATAGCTATTTTACGATTGTGCCTTATCTCAAGTTATGAGAGAAGAGAGAAGTGTGCGATTTGCAATGCAAATGTTTTATGCCATCGTTACTGGCCAAATGACGATGCTCTAGACTAGACGGTTCGGTGGAAAATATGTTGCATGTGAAATAAAATTATACGGAATAATTATATATAGACGTTATTTTTAAAATACATGTATGTACCATACATACATGTATTCTATGTGGCCATAACTATTATAGGATGTTTCTCTCTTAAGAGTTCTTCCTTAGACTCCGTATGGGGGTTTCAAAAAGGATATACTAAGGTTTTTTCAGGGTTGGCAAGCGCACGTGACACCCCTATTGTTGCAGGCGTCTATAGGCTACAGCAACCGTTTACCATTAGACGGGCTGCATGATTGTTTGCCACCTTCGTGGTAAAAAAAAACTCCATACTGGTTCGGCTTCCAGTAACAGCAAAGGAAAATAAACGAACAAATAAAAAAAACTCCTATCTATAATGCGATGGGTATCTCGAAAAATCCGAAACGAGCGTCAAAACGTATTTACATGAGAAAATCGTCGTTTCATGCGCAATTTCCATATTTACACTTCCCTCTGAATGATTCGAACGGGGATTAATTCCGATTCGTCCATTCGGAAACATCGTTCTGCGTTACCCTATCGTTCGAGATGAAATGCGACGTGCCTATTATGTTTACTTTAATTTTATTTCATTTGGGATATGCCTAAACATATATTCTTGCGTATACAACTGCCACAGTACTGATACGTAGCATTCTCAGGAAAAAATTGAATTACGTACATTTTTATTAAAAATACATTTAGAAATACTTTACCTCTTAATGTCTTGATGACTTAACTGTTAAGAAATTTCACATAAAGTTAGCTTATTATTTTAGTTTTTAGTTAAACCAATTTTGTCACAATTGAAGAGGGTTTTTTGTGGGGTCTTCTTTAACTTATAAATCTTTTATTATTCTTAGTAATCTTTAACTTATAAATTTTTTTGAGCAATATATATATATATGTATATATATATATATATATATATATATATATATATATATATATATATATATATATATATATATATATATATATATTGCTCAAAAAAAATATATATATATATATATATATATATATATATATATATATATATATATATATATATAAAAACAATTTTGTTTTATCTGTTGTAATTCAGGGGTAGTCAAAAAGAAAAAAAAGTCGGAAAACCCTGTAACTGAAAAATCAATTAAGCTGAAAAATTTAAAACTTAATAAAACCAAATTGTATAGGAATCGCTATTACGGTTTACTTTTAATAGATGACGTTTTAGATGATACGAAGTTTATAGGGTTATCTAATTATTAAATAAGACTGAATTTACTTTTTATATTTTTAATTATTTAGTCAAGATTGGACCTTATTGCTACAACTATATGGCTATTTTTCGATTTAAAGATTGGGATACATACATATATATGGTAGCTAGATATTGAGACATAAAACCTTAGTCCTCGGTAATTAAAAGGCATCAGGGGTATATTTTTTATGATATTCAGAATGGCAAACAAATAGACGGGCTACCTGATGGAAAGTAATGGCCATTGCTTTTAGACATTACCAGCATTGTGAACATTAGAGAATGCACTATTACAGCTGTACTATCCATGATGATGTTATGTCTCCGTACCCTGTAAATTCACTGTCATATCCAATCTTTCAAACCAAAACATAGCGCCATGCAAGTACAGTAGGCAGCTTCGCACTAGAAACTCAGAACAGAGGTACAAGAGGTGTAGGTAGAGGTATACAGACGACTTTTGTACAGTCTCTTTCTGGTAAATCCAGAGATATTTTAAACATCAGTGTTACAGTATTGTCACCTCCATAGTGTTATTTATCTATAAATGACAGCCGTCAGCTTATTCGCCATTCCAACCGCTTAAACAAGATACAAATACTTTCTTCCACGCACAACCACTTTTTGGAATCGACTTCCAGGAGCAGTATTTCCGAACCGATATGACATCATAACCTTCAAGAAAAGAGAATGTTGCTTTTTGAAAGGTGGGCAGTACACCTGCAATGTTGTTGGTGTTGCGGATGATCATAGGCGGCGGTAGTCCTTTACCATCAGGACATTACCTTTACCGCATGCTCGTTTGACCCGTGTTGTAAAAAAAATACATTTATTGATAAAATTGTTAAAATGCTTGCGAGTCTAGCTATAACAAATAGAATGTGATAGCGACATACGCTACCGGGGGAAGGGGATGCTAGTAGGGGGGGTTCTTAGTAATGCGGACTACCAGTCCATTGCTAGCAATATTCCCTGTTAGGTCAACCTTCACGTGGCCTCTTTCGAAAACCAAATGTATTTATCACGATGGGCTAACTGACCTGCTATTTCATTCTCACCTGTCACCCCTCATTGGTGCCCCGTCAATGTATAACGTTAGCGCAGGCGAGGTTGCCATTCCATTATCATCCATTATAAAACAAAAGACATACGCTGTCTTGTTCTCCCTCAGCGTTCTTTTCTTGTGAGTGGTAACCGAAGCGATTCTATTGATAGATTCGTTTTCTTGTCTTTAGATAAAAAAAAAATACTGTAGCTACTTTTTCTATCAATATCCGAGCGGAAAACTATTTCGAATCCACTCAAAGACATTTCCGAAGCCGCTTAGAATAAATAACGGATCACTTATTAAGACATGTTGGACGTCTAAGAACGTCCTCTGATAAATCATTATGAGAGCTTCGTTTATATATTTGTCAACGTTTATCCCGAAGTCTCCCTGTTGAGTGATGGCCAGTCATTAATGAGGGGGTTCCATTTTGGGGCCATTGAGGGCAGCCCTCCTCGAGGCGTATTTGTCCTCAGCTTCGGTGACAAATGGGAGAGTTCTTACCACTGGAATTAACCAGGAGCATCGGGGTCTTGCGACGTACACGAGCGAAGTCGGGTGAAAATACAAGGGCAGGTTTTCGGTAATGGCACGTAGCGTTTCATCGAGTACGCTAGTAAAACTATTTATCTAGATATTTCTTTCAACAAACATTATTTAAGATAATTGACTGACTTGTATATAATATGCCAGTTTTTGAAACTTCTATATATTCTAGAGGGATATTCCCTGATAATATGTATTTTAACCGACTTTGGAAATGGAGGTGTTTGGAAACAAAAAACTCGAATTGAGAATTCGAGTTTTTTGTTTGTTACCTCAGAACTCAGTCATTGATGAACCAAATTGTAAAATTCTTTTATGAATTTAATGTGTTTGTCCTTTGTGACAATTATTTCGGCTTCCTTCGGAAGTCTTTCTCAAGGGTCGTACGACACTTCGCGTTACAGAGTCACAATGCGAGACGAAATGCTGTGACGCAAAACGCCGTACGCCCTCTGAACATAAGTTTAAAAATAATAATCCTTTTTTATCTGAAAGGTTGATCAGGTTGGTCCCATAGAAATATCATTAAGATCGCTTCAGTAGTTCGGTTTTTGAATCAAAATAGCTACTTTTGTCACAGAAGTAGTCGAGTTTTTTGTGGTAGAAAATCTAATTGTTGTTACAATATGTCGATTTTTGATAATTCTTTTTGTGCCGAATTAAGTCGTACCTTTTGTGAAACAAAATCTACTTGCTGTTTAAATTATTTTTTTAAAGACATCCATTCTTGTAACGCAGCTATCATCATCGTACCAGTCGTTTACTGTCCACTGTTGAATATAGGCCTTCCCCATAAGGGATTTTGCCAGTAGTTGCCACGCTTGGCCGGTGGGTTGCCAACTGCAGTTAGGGTTTGATAATGTTTTAAGAGCGGTCCAATGTTAAAATTCTTGTTAGTACGGTTTCAGAGAAGCTTCCTCCCGCAAATACTCAGGTTGTGGAATGATTTTCTTGCCGAGGCTTTCCATCGCACTTGCATGCGTGACATCCCTGGTGTTATAGACGTCCATAGGCTACGGTTTCCTCGTTTACCATCAGACGGGCTGTATGCTTATTCGCCACAAAGTAATATAAAAAGGGACGTTGCTGTCCATCCTATGAACTTTAAGTTACCTTAGTTGCGTCTTACAACATCCACGGGAAATAAAGAGACGGCCCAATCTATGTCGGTACCATACGGCAAATTATATTGTAACTGCTATAAATTAGGACTTCATTGTAAAAAAAAATCGCAATTCTTATTAAATAAATTCCAATATGTATTAAAATAACCAACAAAGCGAATTATGTAAAAATGTACGTCGAAATTCAATTGGCATCCTGTTATGAAGTCATTAAAAACTCTGTGATACCGAACACAATATGAATCCGTACATTCCCCGTTTATTCCAGATTATTTTCGGCTACCGAAATCAAATGCTACGGAATTTTAGCCTTTACAAGCTTGCGTTTTAAGATCTTTTTTTCTATATACTTACATGCTCAATATATGTGATTGCGGATGGCTATTGATATCTTTTTCGGTGCTTTGTATATAATTCATATATTAGTTGAACGAGGACTCATCATAGGCTTTCATTTATTTGATTGTAATTTTTCCGCTAAATGTTTATTTAGAATCTTCAAACTTATACATATAGAGAAGGGGGGGGGGAGGAGAGATTGGTAGTAATGGGGACTAGTGGGCCCATTGTTAGCAATATAGCCTTGAGCTCCTCGCGGTTCCGCTGGAAACCGTCGTGATTTATTCTTGATGTATTCGTAACGGTGAGCTAACTCACTTGCATTCATTCTCACTTATCATCCCTTACTGGTGTTACCAAGAGTGCAGGCGGGGTTATCAATCCATTATCATCATATTGTTGGTTTGTCAGAGGGAGACTTTGTACAAAAGTCGATTGCTTGGGTATCTCTGTCCCATTCGTGTTTCAACCGTGAAGTAGTTGTGTTTGCATGGCTGCGTTTTGGTTTGAAGGGTGTGATATGGCGTGAATTTACTGGGTACAGAGGAATAACACCTGAGTCCTCAGGAATGGCAACGCATGGGGGTTATCATGGGCGAAACAGTATACACTATTATGTCCATGGTACTGCTCATGTCTATAGGCGACGGTTACCACTTTCAATCAGGTGGGCCGTCAGCTTGTTTGCCATTCTAAGTTGTAAAAGATTAAGGCGCTAGAGATAATCTATTTTGGAGGGTAAACAAAAGCCGGGCAAATAAACATATTCAGGCTGTCCCTACGAAACACTGGCTGGAATTTAAGTGAAACGGTGGAACGGACGCGTTTAGGTACTCACATTTCCGGGAAAAGGGGTCGAACCTGAGAAAAAATGGGCTCATAAAATCACCACTTTATTTTGGTCCAAACTAAGCCCTTCTTAGCAGTTAATTAATAAAGCTCTTTGAACAGAGAGGCTAAAAACAAATGTATATTACAACAAATTGTGAAATCCTTAATATATAATGTGTACAGTTTATAATAATTACGATAAATATTATTCATATTTACACATTTATAAGCAAAATACATTAAATAGATTGGCTTCTATCGAAAGAATAGGTTTCAAAAAATATTGTGTTACGGCCAAACTTTTTCTTGCAATTAACGAGGTAAATGACCTTAGTTACTGCTTTTGAAATCAGTAATGATATGTGAAGTCTCTTACTAATATTGTATTGTTTTTTTTTGTACACTCTATGTATATTTATTCAATAACAACTGAATATGCTATGGGTTGTTTATATTTGAGAACCTTTGACATCTGACTTTGCCTTAAAATTGTTCTAGAATATTATCTATAAACTAAACTATGTGATTGAAAACAATATACTTTTATAACAATTGTTAAGCAAGCTTGAACATTTAGAGCACAGGTTTCTAAAGGGGGCGATACCTCCCACAGGGGGCGATGATGCCTTCAATATATCAGATGAATTACTATAATCAAATATCTTTGTTCCATATGACCTTCCATAGCGGATCCAGTGACAAATGGCGGCGTTATCTATATTTTTATAATGTATAACAATGGAACGTGGACTTTTTTTTTCGTAAGGCGTGTTGGCAAAGATTGGGAATTTGTACTCTGGTTAAAAAAGGCATCAGTGCGTTTGCAACGGAACGTCAATGCTTATTGTGACATGCCTCAAATCCTAAAGCTCAGACATCTCAAACTAGAACGCTCAAAAAAATCTTTTATTACCAGCATTAAATCACTCGAAAGCACTAATTAAGGGGATTTATGAAAAAAAAAAAGTAATAACTCAAAGAAATTAACTATTTCGAGTAAAAATAATATTTGTGCATTAACAAGGGATCTCACTGGACACTGCGTACTAAATATGGGCATGATCCAACTAGGCTTATGCCCAAAAATTGTTAGCAAATTTTGTCATAATAAAGAAAAACGTTACAACCCATAATTTGTGGCTGCAGTCCATTCATACATAAACGATATATAACCTTTGGAAAATACATTATACCCTGAGGAGATAAATAACATTGCCAAGTTAAGAACATCTTAAAATTCCTATCACTGACAAGAATCAGAAGCGAACTTTAAAAACAAAGGCGAGCACAAAAGATCACAGAGGTCGCAGTTGTATAGGTTTTATTACCTGAAAAAGCCCACCTCCTACTATATAGAAAGAAAAAAGTGGTTTCAATAACACATTAGAATATATTTACGTACAGTTTGATTCAATATAATTTAATGACAATATAAACAAACGAATAATTGACTCTATCATAAGACAATCTGTTGATGTCTAACAGTAGTATATATCAAAATTTGATCAAATAAATAAATCAACATTTCGATTTATTATTGATAACATTTAAGGGCGTTTCTATGATAATTTCAAAAAAAAAGTGTTTACCTTTTCAAAAAAGGTCTATTGAAATATGCTATATAATATAGCTTAGACATAAAAATAAATAGAAAAATTACTAGAAGTGATATTACTAGGCCCGGAAAGTTCTCGGAGAAATGGCAATACGTGACGTCATAGTGTAGTCTGTACTGTTCGTATTTATAGGCAACACCACGGTCCCATTCCGTCTGGTGTGACGTCATCTCGTTTGTTGTTATAATTCATTAGGCTTGGGGATATTTCATGTGTCACAAGTGAAATTTCATATGATACTCCAAATCATATGTCACTCCAGCTATGTCGCTTCAAATAAGTCCGAACGCAGATAGTTACTGCGTTCGGACTTATTTCGTGACTCATCGGCTATGCTCGGTAATGAAGTGAAATCGCATCAGACCCCCAACTGGGCTGTACAGAGCGAACGAATAGAGACTTTATCACAATACATTAAAGTGTCTATTCAGTCGTTCTAATAAAAATAATCCATAACTGCAAATAGAGTGCGATCATTGCGTGCGAAAATCACTCTATGTGATTTGTCACATGTGATATAACTGTGAATTAAACTAATAATATCACTAAATGATAATAAATTAAATATAGCAAAAATTGCCATGCTATAAATCATTATAAAGTGACCTTCATGGGTAATGAAGGCTAACATAAGCTATTGACACTGGAGGGTAACACCTACACCCGGATAATATAAAAAAACCTATTCTAGATTCGATTGAAGCCAACCTAGACAAGTGCTATACGCGTTAAATGGTACAAATATTATTATAGCAAGTGGACTCTTCCTGTTGCTCCCATTGTTGCTGCGTGATGCGAATGTTATCCGAACTCTTATTGGTCTCCCATAATCCTGGTGTTTCGATGATCTAGGAGATATTTTTTTTATAATTATTATTACTAATTATCTTTTATTCTTTCTGTATTCTAACACTCCATTTAAGTTCCCTAAATGGAAGAAATCGCTCTTATGACATCCAGATGTCTACAAGCTATAGTGACCGTTTACCATTAGACGGACTGTATGCTTATTTGCCATCTTTGTGGTATAAAATAAGCATGGCGATCTGATATCGATTAATCGAAGTATCGATTGTTTTCGACTAAACAAATCGACTTTTTATTCCATTTATAGCATTGATTCGATCCAGTGAATAGATATTTCACTCTAAAAAATGGAGATTCTGTGAGATTCTGATTCTGATGAAACACATGTAAATTTACAATAACCAATAAATTTGAAATTTAAACATAAAAAAATAAGTAATATAGTTGTAAAAAAGCTTAATTAAACAACTTTTGTTGCCATGTAGGTCCGGGCATAGAATAGACCACCCCTTCCTTTTCCGTGGGTGTCGTAAGAGACGACTAAGGGAGAGTGAGGAATCAGCAGCAGCATCCTTCTTAAAATATCTCTAAAGCTTAATTGTGGTTGCAAACCCGCCTGCCAAGCGTGGCAACTACTGGCAAAACCCTAAGAGGGATACTTATGTCCAGCAGTGGACAGTTAAAGGCTGATGTGATGATATATACTACTATGTACTTAAAAGTGAGAAGGGAATAGGTAATGCTAGCCAATCAACAAATTTCGGTTACACGAACGAAACCGCGCGTAAAAGCAAGTACAAAATAAAGATATGTAATTGTAATTAATTGTTTGCCCAAAGTCGACTGGTAGAGATAGTTACATATAACTAATATATATTTAACTATCAATATAACTTCTTTAAATATATGTATATAACTATAATCTATAGCTTTAAGATCATCTCTATATACTTCCCTATGTAGAATCATCATCATCATCATCATATCAGTCGACTACTGTCCACTGCTGAACATAAGTCTACCCCAAAAGGGGTTCTGCCAGTAGTTGCCACGCTTGGCGGATTGGCAACCGCAGTAAAACTATAGTAATGTTCTAAGAGGGACGCTACTGCCTATTTCTCAACCCTTAGTAACCTCGTAATCCTATTCTGTGTCAGTACCACATGGTGAAAATGTGGTCATTAAATAAAGTGTCATACCTTCTGTACTAGTTCTTCGAAGGCTAAATTGATTCCATCATTCGTCTTAGCACTACTTTCGATAAATAGCATTCTGTGTTTCTGAGCAAATGCCTGCCCGTGTTCTCTAGGTACCGCTCGGGGCTGCCAGGAAATAGTTGAAGATCAATTAGGTGGAACCATGAGTAAATTAGATAAAAAAATAAATACATAAATATTCCATATAAAAAAATGAATTTCAATTTTTATTATATTTTCAAAATATTAAGAATTTTTTCCCAAGATGTAGAAAAGATATATTTAAAATACATTTAGTATTAGTTTTGAAATATTATAAAAAATATATTCTATATTTTAGGGCCTCATAATAAATGTTTTCAGCTGACCAAAAATGTGTGTGATTTTTATTTTAAAAACTATTTTTAGCTCACTTCAAAAAGTTTTTAATTTGGTTACATTTTTCTTTTCTGTTACCTCAAAACCCTATAAATTGTAAAGCAATTTGGAAAATTCTTTTTTTATTTAAAAGTCTATATTTACAGATTGACAGAATACAGATACACAGAGGGAGACTTTGTACAAAAGTCGATTGCTTGGGTACCTCTGTCACATTCGTTATTCAACCGTAAAGCAGTTGTGTTTGCATAGCTGTGTTTCGGTTTCAAAGGTGGGATATGGCGTGAATTTACTGGGTATGGAGGAATAACACCTGAGTCCTCAGGAATGGCAACGCATGGGGGGTATCATGGGCGAAACAGTATACTCTGTTATGGCCATGGTACTGCTCATGTCTATAGGCGACGGTTACCACTTTCCATCGGGTGGGCTGTCAGCTTGTTTGCCATTCTAAGTTGTATAAAAAAAAAAACAGAAATTTTATCAAAATCAGTTCAGAGTAATTTAATTATTAAATCAAAGTGACTGGGTTTGTCAAGTTTGATGTCAGTTTTTTTGGGACACAATCTTTAATTATTTTGTAATTTGCATCTTTATTTGTAATCACATAAAAACACATTATCATATCCATTAAGAAATTTAAAATCACTGATATAAGAAAAAATGGACTCACCTTATCAATTTTATTTCCTACAACTAAACATACTATATTCTTTTTCGTGGAATACACTTGCAGCTCTTCAACCCATTCTTTTAACTTAGCTAGTGTTTTAGGTTCTGACGTGTCATAGACTAATATGGCGCCATGGGCATCTCTGGAAAGAACTTATATATCTTATACTTATATATCATAACCAATTAACCAAGCCTTTATCTATTTTTTTATTTAGGGTCTGGATAGTTTTATATTCATTGTATGACTGTACCGAGTGTGACCTTGAATCCAGTTCCAGTGGCGAACCATACAGGTAAACACAGTAAAGAATGACCCATGCCCCCACCCTCTTAGATGGAGTGTCATCCTCAAATGCATTGCAGGGAGTCAGTGGATCATTGATTATGGCAGTCTATGGGGGATGCCTACATATAGATATTATTTTTGGACATATGCAGAAGCTTCAAATTGCTCAGTAAGCCATGGAGAGAGCTATGCTTGGAGTTTCTTTACATGATAGAATCCGAAATAAGGATACTGACATAGTCCGAGGGATAAGAAAGCTGAAGTGGCATTCGACTGGCTGGTCATATAGTTTGAAAAACTAATAAATGATAGGAGAAAAAGGTTATTGAGTGACTCTGTACAGGCAAATACAGTGTAGAACAACTCTAATACATGGAGTGACAATCTAAAATAGTATGAGTAAACTACAGTTGGTACCTGTAGAAACTGGAGGTCAGTGTTCTGTATCTCTCTTGTCCAGCTGTGTCCCATATTCCCAGCTTCACCTTAACTCCGTTCACCTCCATCACTTTACATTTGTAGTCTACTCCAATTGTGGCAGGGAACGATGGGTTGTAGTCTCCTGTCGTGAAGGCTAGGATAATGCTAAAATTTACAGTATTCTTTTATGTATGGTCTTAAGAGATTCTTATTAGTATTATAAACTAGTAATTTATCCCAGACTTAAATGGGTAAATAAGTAGATCTTTAATTTTATTTTTAATAGAATAAATTCACTGTGGTACACTAATAATGTTATCAGCTTAGCTTTCTTTAGGTGAAAGAATATTTAAAATTAGCTTAGTTAAGTATTTTTTGAGTTTACCAATTACAAAAAAAATCATATCTTTGCACATTATCATACCGGTTTAGATGTGATGAGTTTGAATGAATGAAAACTTGTTCCAATAAAATAAAAATGTAATTATACAAAAATATCTACATAAAAGATGAGGTTTACAAGAATTAGGAGAAAGAGGAAACCAAGGACAGCTACTTCCAGGCACCTTGGAGATCAGCAATTTAACTTCCGTTTGGTCAAGGTTTAAAAATAAAAACTTGTATTTGTTACTCTTTGTTCTTAACAACTCAACCAATCATCGTAACATTTGGTATATACATAATACATTTATTATGTATATACCTAATATCATCCCATTTGATGGAGAAGGACAGATTCTACTATTTGTCTCAGTCCTTTGACATATCTAATGCATGTAGAACTAGTCACAGGTAAAAGCTAGTTAAAACATAAACAATTAAATGTTTTGAAAAGTACTTTGCATTCTAATCTGAAGTACAGACATATTTGTAAATATTAGTGCACATAGATGTAAATATCTATGGGTTACCCCCCAAGTGCAACACTAGTTGCTTACTAATTATTTTTATTTGTATACTTCGTATTTATAACTATATTTAGAATTCTATTTGTGTAAACGATTCAAGGTAATTAATAAACATTCTATGAAACATAAATTAATAATTAGCGAAACGAAACGCATAAATTGCGTATAATTCGATATTTAAAAAAAGTAGAAAAATACTTATACGTAAAGAAAGAAAAACTAATAAATTCTTACCTGGACTTGCCGACACCGCTTTCTCCTATCACTAGGATCTTTAACGTTGTAACGTAATCCATTTTCAGCCTTTACTTCACGGATTATTTTAGTTTTTTTTGTACAATACAAAATTAGACCAATCTCTTTGTTGCGAAAAGTCAGAAGGCAATTATATATACACTGAGATTTAAAGAGAAACTACGATAGTAATTGTTGACTCATATAAATATGATGAAAGAACGATTATACACAATGTAATAATGGTTATTTTTATTTTTGTAAAAAAATAATACAAACTCTAGGAAGTTACTTTATGACATTTACGTCACAAACTTTGATTGACTGTTAACTGACGTAAACTGACATTCTGTTATGCGTTTTGTTACTGCTAACTAACTATATGAGGTATTAAATAACGTAGTGATTACTTGCGCACTCTTACATAAATAATTTATACGTAAGATTTAAAGTTTAAATACGTAGAATATGCGGAAAAAATATTTTTCTCTATACAGTTGCATTGCATAAATTTTATTCTACTATATAGTAACAATAAAATTTATTTAAAATCTAACAAATTTATTTAGAATAGCGTCAACCGGGCAAATATTCATAGTGGAAAAATTGTTATATCAAAGTCTTGAATGTAGGTAAGGTACCTATCTCGTTAATATAATAATATTATTTACTAGCATTTTGCTCCGGCTTTGTATGGGTAGATAAATGGAAAACTATTTTATATTAGCTTTAATAAGCAAAAGTGTGATAATTTGGGTTACATTATTGTAATTACAAATAAACATACAAAAAATATATAAAATTTCCTTTTTAAAATACCTATTAGTATAGTTATAGTTACCGTAAATTTAAAAATAAGTCAGAAAGGAATGGTAACGCAATAAGACGTTGATAGCATGGGCTCATCAATGATTTTTTGATGTTCATTCTATATGCTTTCCACTTTATGTAGGGGACATTAATTTTTTCATCAGGTAATTCCTCGACTATTTTTGTGATTTAGTATTGTACAAAAATAAAATTAATTAGGTAAAAAAATAAATTTAGATACGAAATATGTGTATACGAAATATAATAATAGTTATTATTATTGATATACAAATATCAAATTTCTTATTTTGAAACATTTTCGACCATAACTAAGAAACTAAGTAAGAAAAAAAAAAACAGTTCTATAATGTAAAATTAAAAGCTTTTAATATGATAACCTCCTTGGACTAGTAAGTCAATTTTGAAAATTTGATGATATTTAAAACTGTTCCAAATTTCAAATCTATAGCATTAGTATTTGCTGAGAAATATATTCTCTGACAGACGGACGGACGAAAAAAGGCGACTCATAAGTGTTCTTATGTACCTTTTTTGGCACGGGACCCTAAAAAGGCTGTGCTACAATTATTAAAGCACCAATAATCGAATTTTAATATTTTAATTTTATGTAACTTAGAATGGCAAACAAAATTACGGCCCACCTGTTGAAAAGTGGTAACCGTTGCCTATAGACATGAGCAGTACTATGGACTTAACAGAGTATACTGTTTCGCGTTGCCATTCTTGAGGACTCAAGTGTTATTCCTCTGTACTTGTAAATTCACTACCATATCTCAGCCTTCAAACTGAAACACAGCCATGCAAACACAACTACTTCACGGTAGAAACACGAATGGGACAAAGGTGCTCAAGTAAACGACTTTTGTACAAAGTCTCCCTCTGGTAAATAATAACAATAATAATGTAAATTTTGAAAAGAAAAAAAAAATGTTAGCACATTTTCTATCTATATTTGCCGGTTAATCTAATAACTATGCTCTCTATGATTCTAACAAAAAAGTACATATTCTAACTGAAAATGCAGTTCTCTTGCATTCAGTACACAATAGAAACGGCATGAATGTGTTCTAATGAAATAAAGAAATGTTTTGTCCCCGCAGCGCATTGGAGTCGAGTCGTCTATCGACTGAATAGAATAACGACGTTGCATAACCTATCTATGGAATCGACATTCCTAGAACGTTCTGTCCATTGATGTAAATTGTAATAGATTGAGTTATTTTGAATTTCGAATAGTAACAGTTGTTTAAAAACGGCGTGTTACGATGGCTGTTCGTGCTAATTGTAGAAACCACTTATCGATTTAAAAAAATATATATATAAATATGTAGTGTTTATTTCAATTTGAGAGATTATTATTTTATCGAAACAAGAAAGTAAAAGTCCGTAAAAGAACCAAAGCGACCTAAGGATAAGCAAGCTGAGGTGGTAATGGGCTGGTCACGTAGCTCGAAAAACCGACAACCGATGGGGAAGAAAAGTTCTTGAGCGGCGATTGCCTTACAGGCAAAAGTTGTTTAGGACGACCATCCACTAGATGGATTGACGACCTCAAATGCATTGTAGAGAGCCAATGCATGCAGGTGACCTAGAGTCTTTCCTTATGACAGTCTATAGGAAAGGCCTATGACATTATTATCCATAAATTTTCCTAAAATAAATAAATAAAGTACAATACTTCTAATTAAAGAAATTTTTCTGCCGCTCATGAATAAGGATCACGAAATAATCCCGAAACTAGTCGAGCTTTCTCGATCTAACTGCACATAAGTTAGATCGGTAGCTATTACATTAAAATATAATATGTGTTTACTACGCTTTTAATAATAAATTGATTTATATTTTTTACTCTACATCTAATAACATGTCAGTTATAAAACTAAATAATTATATGTACAATACTCACCCTCTTCAAAATGTCTCAAACCTTCACCAAAATTTTCTATCGACTCCA
Source organism: Galleria mellonella (assembly GCF_026898425.1). Taxonomy (NCBI): domain Eukaryota; kingdom Metazoa; phylum Arthropoda; class Insecta; order Lepidoptera; family Pyralidae; genus Galleria; species Galleria mellonella. The sequence continues at coordinate 4,330,129 of NW_026442100.1, read as the reverse complement.
TCAACTGCTTAACCTGTAAATCGTAAAATCCACAACGATAACTAACCGCCCATCAATCCGCATCAGAAAGGTTGTCTTAAAAGTCATGTTCTCAGTACCCACTTAATGATGAAGCCCAAATTCTTTACCTATATAATTACCTAATCGACTGCAACTTGGGAATCCAAAGCCAGTACATTGAACAAAAAAAAAAATAAATAAAAATAAATAACATGTCAGTATCTACAATGTAATTTTATTGAAATTCATTATGACTAGAGTAATCTTCTGCGGTCGTTAATTTTATTTCGCCCCAGTTTTCATTTTACAACGGGAAACAAGGTCTTTATATCGCTTAGTAACACGTAATATTTAGCTGTGTTTTTAATAGCAAGTAGCACATAATAATTTATGTCTAAAGAGTTTCTATTATCTGTAAAGCAGCTTGAATTAAGCACGTTTTTGTGCGCACTGATTAATCCTTTTTTGCATGATTTTTTTTATTGGTGAAATAAATCAAGGTGAATTCATTCATGTTCACAATTAAAGGAAAAATGGTTAAAAACATAAATTTGACAGATATGTTTTTTTTCTGCAATGGACATTAAAAAGGTATCCAGACACGATCAACTTATACCTACTCGTAATTAATTCTTCATCGAGTACGGATCGTAAATATTATTTTAACTAATTGTTAATTTGTATCTCTGGCAATCTAACGCGGAAATGCCGCAAGTGTCATGGCGACCTTTGGGTCGGATACGAATTATAAATATGACTGATTACAATTTTTTTTTATTAAAACATAATTATATGTAAATTAATAGTCCATTATAAAGGGATAGGATATAATATGTAAATATAGTAAAATATACATAAAAATATTATAATGTAATAATATTTTGGTGTTTATTAAATTCTCATTTATTTTTTGTTAAAGTTGGTTTATTAGATAAATTATATATATATATATATATATATATATATATATATATATATATATATATATATATATATATATATATATATATATATATATATATATATCTAATATATACAATTCTCGTGTCGCAGTGTTTGTTACAAAACTCCTCCGAAACGGTTTTACCGATTTTTATGAAATTTTGTGTGCATATTGGGTAGGTCTGAGAATCGGCCAACATCTATTTCATACCCCTCAATGATAAGGGTGACCCACCTCTAAATGCTTTTTTAATTTTTTTTGACAATTTTTTTTTTATTTTTATTTCATTATGATTTAGCATTGAAAAATACATACAAATTCGAATTTTCACGCTTTTACGATCATAATTGTAGTACGATATATGTGCATGTATAGAAATAATGTATATGGTAAAACAACGTTTACCGAGTCAGCTAGTAATTTAATAAAAATATTTGTGTTGTATTAATATTCAATTGAATAATTGCAAAATAAATTTGTATAAGTTTATAAAAAATATATAAATAATTATTCTCGATAAAAATAATGCGAATATTATATTTAATTGAATTGTTTTTTTATGAGAATTGTAAAAGGATTGAAGACAAACAGAGTCGACCGAGTCAGCATTTGAAACAGTCCGACGAACGAACGGCGGAACAGATGAATGGTTTGCGAACGAATGGTACAGCTGCCTCGACGGTTCTTTTCAGTCGTCCGTTATTTGGCACAAATGTAGAAAACTGGGGGTCTACCATGAAATGAAATTCCGAATTTTCGGATTCTATTTCGTGTTTTTGTTCATAACAAAATTGAGCCAGTAAATAGAGCTTAACATTTCGTTCGTTATAAATCTTACTATAATAGTTCCAAGTAACGATAGTTTAACTTTTTTAATATTTTAAAAGGCATATATTAAGTATTTTTAACAACACATTTATGTTACTGTTCAAGGTACTGTTCATGTCTATAGGCGACGGTTACCACTTTCCATCACGTGGGCCGTCAGCTTGTTTGCCATTCTAAGTTGCATAAAAAAGAGTCATTTAGCTCATTGTGACGAAATTCATAAGAATTAACCACGATGATTTCCAGGGGGATCCGCGTGGAGGTCGACCTTATAGGGTATATATAGTGGAGGGTCGTCCTTCACGGCTTTTCCCCGTACGGGGTCGCCACTCAAGGATTTTTCTTCCCTATCGGTTGTCGGTTCTTCGAGCTATGTGACCAGCCTATCGCCACTTCAGCTTGCTTATACTTCGGCCTATGTCGAAAGATGTTATATGACAGTAAAATTAAAGATAGATTACAGAATCACATAACACCATAGTCCTTTAGAATAGCAACAGATGAAGAATACCATGGGCGTCACAGTATACTTTCTGATATCCATGATGTAGTTGTTCATGTCTCTAGGTGACTATAACCACTTTTCATTAGGTGGGCCGTTAACTTACTTGTCATTCTAAATATGATAAAAAAGACAAAGTAATCATCAAAGAGAAAAAATTTATACAAAACTCTAGGAGTGATTTGAGATTACAATCAAATATATTGTATGCTTGGTGATTAAAAGTGATAGATGGGATCCAACTTATCACGGATATGTTATTGGGAACGGTCGTAAATATAACTCGGAATCACCGACACCATAAAAATATAGCAAATCAATAGTCATGCAAACCTATTTCGTATAGCTAATATAACCATGCATTCCATTTTTTTTCGGGATTTCTCTATCACTCACTCCTCTTAGATGAACGAAATGATATTCTAAAGAGACCAGAGGGAGACTTTGTACAAAAGTCGATCGCTTAGGTACCTCTGTACCATTCGTGTTTCAACCGTGAAGCAGTTGTGTTTGTATGGCTGTGTTTCGGTTTGAAGGGTGGGATATGGCGTGAATTTACAGGGTACAGAGGAATAACACCTGAGTCCTTAGGAATGGCAACGCATGGGGGTTATCATGAGCGAAACAGAATACTCTGTTGTGTCCATAGTACCGCTCATGTCTATGGGCGACGGTTACTACTTTCCATCAGGTGGGCCGTCAGCTTGTTTGCTATTCTAAGTTGTATAAAAAAAAAAGAAAAAAAAAACGATAGAATTTTATAACTTAAATTCAAGTTTACTTGAATAAAAATTATTTTATACTTTCTTTCGTTATAGACACTCTTGTCGGCCCTTTAGGAACTTACAAATAGTTGTGTCTACAAATATTTTAAAGGCCGGCAACATATAAGCAACTCCTCTCGTATAGCAGGTGTTCATGAACAACACATACACAACACTCACATACACTTCTATCCCATTTCAATCCCGTATCATGGGCGAAACAGTATACTCTGTTAAGTCCATAGTACTGTTCATGTCAATAGGTGACGGTTACCACTTTATCAGGTGGGCCGTCATCTTATTTGCCATTCTATTGCATAAAAAATATATTAAAATTCGAGTTTTGATGCTTTAATAATCGTAATACAGCCTCTTTTAAGGTTCCGTGTCAAAAAAGGTACATAAGAATCCTTATAAGTCGACTTTTTTCCTCCGTTCGTCTGTCACAGAGAATATATTTCTCAGCAAATACTAAAGCTATTGATTTGAAATTTGGAACAGTTTTAAATATCATTATGGATGCCCAAATTTTCAAAATTGACTTACTAGTCCAAGGAGGTTATCATATTTATTTATTTATTCATTAGTACAAATATGTGTATATGGCGGACTTAATGCTAAAAGCATTCTCTCCCAGTCAACCATAGGGAAGTGTCAGAATACTCGAATGTGGTACTAGTAATTATTGATATACATACATACTAAAATTACATATATAAACGAATAAATATATATAAATAACAAATATACTTACACATATATGACATATACTATATTATACACGAAATTAAGAATAATATAAAGCACTTACTGCTCGGATAAAGTAAAAAAGTGACCGTGTATATTTTTTTTTAAAGACGGTTTATTCGGTAGTCTCTTAATAGTATCAGGAAGCGCGTTTCAGAGTCGTGAAGAGTGTAGGAGAAAAGAGTTTGAAGCGCAACCAGTACGGTGAGAGGGGAAAGATGGTTGGAGAGTATTATTGGAGTATTAAAAGCTTTTAGTTTGCCATTCTAAGTTGCATAAAAAAAATCCCGTTTCGATACAAAATCATGGTCGCACTACGTATAACTCTTAGGGCAATAAACGTCGGTAGTTCTGAATAAGAATAATAAAAGTTATTGCATTCCCATCGTAAAAGTCAATTTTTATGTAATTTTAAGAACAGCCAGTTCACTAGTTTACTAAATGGACGTGACACACAATTTAACATCAGGAAAGGACTGCATCAAAGTTGATTTTCCGAGCGCTCGCTTCCTTTCGAGCTATAAAATATTATATTTTACTAGGTAGTAAAATACCTAATAGTCAACTACTTGCAAGGATAAATGGTTTTCGTTCGGGAGGTATATTTGTTTATAAATATCCCACTTGTGGGTGTGCATATCTGGACCCTGAAAAAGTGGAGTTAAAATTTTCCTTGCTTTGATACTGGTTTATTGGGTTTTTCAACTACCTAATTACTTTTTACTAATTTTTTAGAACACATGTAGCGATGTTACATTATATTGTATTAACATTCGAGGGAGACTTTGTACAAAAGTCGTTTGCTTGGGTACCTCTGTCTCATTCGTGTTTTAATCGTAAAGCAGTTGTGTTTGCATGGCTGTGTTTCGGTTTGAAGGGTGGGATATGGCGTGAATTTACTGCGTACAGAGGAATAACATCCGAGTCTTCAGGAATGGCAACGCATGGGGGGTATCATGGGCGAAACAGTATACTCTGTTATGTCCATGGTACTGCTCATATCTATAGGCGACAGTTACCACTTTCGATCAGGTGGGCCGTCAGCTTGTTTGACATTCTAAGTTCCATAAAAAAAAATCTGTAATCGATACTAAAAATATATGGAAATGTATCATAATTTTAAACTTACGTAAAAGGTAATTAATTACTTTAGCTATAACTGTGATTTTACGAACTCATTAGTATTTACTACTTACTACACGCATTCTTTCTATCCTAATTCAGATGTAATGGGATTGGCACATTTTTTGAAAACTGTGTTTTTTTTTTTCACACAACAGAATACTTGATGGTAAGTGACTATACGAGTATGAACACATGCAATACTGAAGGAATTGCCAGATTCCAATAAAAAGAAGTTTAAAGAAATAAAACAGTTGCAGCGATAATATTTTCGAAATAAATATATTATTTGAATGTTTTTTATAAATGATTTGTATGATATGTAAGACATAAATAATATAAAAAATATATAAATTCAGTATTTGCGCCTATTTTTAATTTATGATAAAACTAAATTTTAATTCAACTGAAACCAAAATTTCTCGCTTTATTATTATTTTGTTTAAATTTCTAGTTTTGAAGTTATATGTATACGAAGTTAGTATATCGTTGCGTCGTTGCACTGCATAACCTTCCTCATACAGTTGCAATACGTTTTAATATTTAAAAGCAAAACTACTGGAAACTTTTAGATGCACTCAGAATGGCTTAAGTTGTACGCTTTTAGGTATACCGCAGAAATATCAGGCGTCAAAGAAATATTATAGCCTATATTTAATGGAATAATATCTGAAATTGTGCGTAATTTTTACAAAATAATTTTAACTTATAACAAAACAAAGATTTAGTAGTATTATTATTATTGAGAGACGACCTTACTTAGGCAGAAAAGCCTTACACTGCGATCTTTCCATGATCTTTTTTACTTCTCCTTTTTTTAAAGTACGCAGTACGCTGTTAATTCCTACCAGTGATAGGAATTTTAAGATGTTTTTTTGTAGCGATATTTTTTATCTCTTCAGGATATAAAGTGTATTTTCCAAAGGAGAAATATTGTTTATGTATGAGTGAGCTATAGTTACAAATTAAGTGCTGCGATGTTTCCTTCTCATTGTGACAAAATCTGCAAACACTTTTTAGGTAAGGTTTAGTAACTTACATTAGAATCAATGCCAATAAACAGAACAGAAATCCCTTATATTTATTTATATAAACTTGACCACAAGCATTTTTAAATTATATTTTTTTATTATTCTTCAAATACAAATAATTTTTATTCAAATAGACTTGTTTACAAGCATTTTCAAATCGTCCATTTTTTTAAATCTACTGTAGTGTTCGTAAAGTTGTTATTCGTTTAGAAGAACCCGCAAGAAACTCAACAGTTATTCTTACCACTAATAATAATACTAAACAATTAAAAGTTTTTAATACTTGTGACCTGCTCCAGTTTAGCACGATATCCTTTTTCAAAAATAATGGACGAATGTATGAATAAACGAATGTCTGAAGGAATGGTTCTCTTCATAAAAGCTAGTAAAAAGTAACAGTTTGAAGTACAATTCAATATGTGAGATCAGTTTTGTGAGAGACTGGTGCCCGCAGTAGGTTTTGAAAAGACCTGTGTTACAAGTCACCAGTGCTACATCTACATAGACTACACAAATACAAGGCAACCAATTAATGTTTTTTTTTTAATGGGTGAAAATGGTATGGTAACCCCGCCTGCGCTAACGGGATACGCTGGCGGAGCACCAGTGAAGGGTGATAGATGAGAATGAAAACAGGCCAGTTAGCCCATCATGATGAATTCATCAGGAATTAACCATGATAGTTTCCAGGGTGAACCGCGAGGAGGTCGACCTGGTTGGGTATATTGCTAGCAATGGGATTCTCAGTCTCCATTACTAACAATCCCTTTCCCCCTACCAATTAATGTTACAATACACGGATAAAGCTATATAAATTGCTAGAATAAACTTTAAACTTATAATATTTATAATTAAGGTAAACTTATTTACTAAGTACAGACTGTGTTTGTTGTGTGACTATGTGAGTGTCTCTCTCTCTGTGTGTGTGTATGTGGATATTAAATAATGGCTATTTTGAGCTTGTATTTGTACTATTCACATCGCTATTGATATAGTTTTCTATACGTGATAGTAGTTAGTTCTTAAAATCGGTTAAGTATTTTTAGGGTTTACCCATAAAAAACAAAAAATCTAATCATAATTAATGTTATAATTAATTAAGACGAAAATAACATTATTTGTATGAATAAATAAACTAATAAACAGTTGACAAAGAGCTCAAGCTACTCCATTAATTAATATAGTTACAAATACATAAAAAAATTATACGAGTATCTATTATGTACTTTATTATTATTTACTGGGATAGCCAAAATAAAAAGAAAAAAACCTTTTCTAAGTTTAACAGTAGACAGTAAATGGCTAATACGTAATGATGTTGATGGATCAAAATGTACAATAGTTAGATCCCATAGTCGATAGGGGAATGTAACTGTTTTGGTAATTCTGAAGCACACCAAAATGTTTTTGTCTGTGATATTGTTTACCTGGTTGAATGATGAGGAATGAGGGTAAACAAATATATTTTCCCTTCCCGTATTTTATTGGTTACGTCATATACTTTTTATAATAACTAATGTTGAGATAATCACTGACAAGAGGGTAGAAATACTGCGCTCAAATAAATAATCGCAGTTATTCGCATGAGGGTGTCGCCGTCTGGTATTGGGAGTTTTAGGTCTGCGTTGATTACTGGACGAGATTTACTGCAGTCCACTTTACGTGTCTTTCAAAACACGAACCAAGTAACAATGATTTTTATATATTAATTACATCCTTATATATGAAATTAGCATTTTGTACGGGAGGAATATAAAGTGTTTTTTTTTTCATATATATATTTACGTCTAAATTATTTACGTTTACCATCAGACGCGCGGTATGTTTTGGCGACCTTCGTGGTATAAGGAAAATAATTAATGTAGTTACTGGAATTAATGTTGAAGTCACAAAGTACCAGAGATACCTAGTCCTCGGTATTACATACACGCCACAGAACGTGTTGACTGTTTGAATGGCAATTTGTACGTTTTAAGCCGTTGCGGAATGTCGAATCCAATATTTTGCTATCTTCAATCAGACCATAGTGTGTGCACATAAGGTTTAAATTCCTATGCAACAACATCAATGTTGCTATACTGCCCGACGCGTAGCAGAAATTAATAACTGGCAACACTAGCTTTCATAGCTATCACAATAGGGTTGATTTCCCTTTGTTTGGGCGAGGTATTAAAATTGTTATGTCCGAAAATGCAAGCGATACGCAAGCGACAAAGTTGTAAACTAATGCGACAAACTTGCATGGACCATAATTCTCTTGTCTGTATGGCATTGTTTGGATTATGTACGTTTTACATCGCTATTTACGAGTTTTGTGGTGGACGTCGTTTAAGCTTGATCACAAAAATTTTGAATGGCTCTTTTAAATGAGAGATTACATTTTAAAGAACCCAAGAATCAAGCAAAACGATTCACTACTAAGCAGCTACTGACATCTTTGAAACAGTGTTACCAGATGCGTTATTAAATTTTTCTGGAAATTGCAATTTTTTATTGTATTTTTTTACTTACGATTGTATTGACAATTAAAAATTTTTGCCGTGTGGTCCCGGCATAGAATGTCCCACCCATTAACTGTATTTTCCATGGGTTTCGTAAGAGATGACCAAAAACTTAATGGTCGAGGGATGAGTAGCGGCGTCTCTCTTAAAATATCAAGAAACCCTAACTGCGATTTCCAACCCGCTTGCCAATCGTGTTAACTATTGGCAAAAACCCCATATGGGGAAGGCTTTTGTTCAGCTGTGGACAGTTAATCGCTGATGCAGCTGACGATGATGATGACAAATTTTTACACAAAATTGTAAAAAAAGATACCCAATCTGGCAACATTGCTATAAACGATTGCAATATCAGTGGAATAACTTGCACGATGTATTCAGAGATTTCATCAGCATATGCAAACATGAAACAACACACTTAAAACTGTAACACAGCATGCAATCAAACTGTTCTTTTTTTTTATACAACTTAGAATGGCAAACAAGTTGACGACTCACCTGATGGAAAGTGGTAACCGTCGCCTATAGACATGAGCAGTACCATGGACATAACAGAGTATACTGTTTCGCCTATGATACCCCCCATGCGTTGCCATTCCTGAGGACTCAGGTGTTATTCCTCTGTACCCAGTAAATTCACGCCATATCCCACCCTTCAAACCGAAACACAGCCATGCATTTGCATGGGTGTGTTTCGGTTGCAGGAGTCATATATATTATAACCTCTTAGCAGAAATAGGTGTAAGAGGCTTTCATCTTGACTACTTCTGTTATTTAGCATTGTACTCTTCGTAATAAAAAATATATATTTCATTCATCATGTTACCAGAGGAAGATTTTGTACAAAAGTTGTTTGCTTGGGCATATCTGTCCCAAACGTGTTTCTATCGTGAAGCAGTTATTTTTTTTTTACAGTTTGCAGTACAGTATTTAAGGCATCCCGTCCTCGCTATTGGATACCGGTGATTGAATACCTGTACAAGAGGGTACATGGTGGGCGCAGTTTAGACGCAATATTCGAGGAGCATTAGGAAGGTACTATGGCCGGATACTGCAACAAAAAAGAGTATATGGTCGGCCCCCGAACTGGCGACCTCTGCTGTTTACCGGTCTCCAATTCGAGGGACGATCGATCATCGGCCATAAAAGATGACGCAGGGCGTCCATGAAAACACACCAATCATGTAATTGCATTACATGTTGTGTTTGTATGGCTGTGTTTCGGTTTGAAGGGTGGGATATGGTAATGAATTTACAGGGTACAGAGGAATAACATCTGAGTCCTTAGGAATGGGCGAAACAGTATACTCTGTTATGTCCATAGTACTGCTCATGCCTATAGGTGACGGTTACTATTTTCCATCAGGTGAGCCGTTAGCTGGTTTGCAATTCTAAGTTGCATAAAAAATACACTTATTAGGAGTTATGCATGTATTTTACACCTTCAGAAGTATACACAGACGTTTATAGTAAACGAAATATGCAATTATTACTTCACTATACTTATTCTTACTAAAAATATAGTATAAAGGCTTAAAAAAATATATTTAATATTTTTGTAAGCATTTGTGAATATTCAAGTAGGTACCTACATTCTTTCTAAAGCCTAACGCTTGTGTATTTCAACAGAAAATCTAGAAAATATTGGCAGAAATTCCATAGTATTTGATAAAGAATTTGCAACTTTAGGACATCGTGATACAGTGCAGATATTTCTGTATAGATTCTTAAACATAATCAATGTGTGGAGTCTACCCTCGCGTCAGGACTGACTTACAATGGCGGACATAGTACCCCAGAGTCCTATGTTATAGTTAGGGCAACCAATAATTCAAGATCGAGCGAACCTTCCTCTAGCTAGTTTATTTTTGTGAATATTTATTGGACTAGGGTGGTTTGCAAATACACTCCGTCGGTACTTCTTTTTTTCGATTTCGCTATTCTATTTCGCGTTTACTGACCGTGACAGCTTCAGCGAACTCATATGAAAGTGGGTACGGAATCTCTAACGCTGAAAAGGTAAGTAAAGGATTTACGCTGTAGCTGATTGTCAATTTGTGCCCGGTCAGTGAACTTATTTTTTTTTTATACAACTTAGAATGGCAAATAAGCTGACGGCCCACCTGATAGAAAGTGGTAACCGTCGCCTATAGACATGAGCAGTGTTATGCACATAAAAGAGTATACTGTTTCGCCCATAATACCCCTCGTGGGTTGCCATTCCTGAGGACTCAGGTTTTATTCCTCTGTACCCAGTAAATTCACGCCATATCCCCTTCAAACTGAAACACAGCCATGCAAACACAACTGCTTCACGGTTGAAACACAAATGGGACAGAGGTACCCAAGCAATCGACTTTTGTACAATGTGTATGGAAAAGTATACATACCTATATATCAAATATATTTTATTAAAATACAAATTCATAGATTTTAATTTAGTCTCAAAATTTTAGTACAACAATAAATTCTTCATAAATCATTCAATATATTATATTTGTTGATTACATTATAGCGTTTTAACGACTTAACCAATCACTATAAAATTTGGTATACATGTACAATATATTTATTTATTTATTTAACACTTTATTGCGTCAACATAACAGGATTTGTTGAATAATTTTCAATACGTACAGTGTAGTACAAAAGGCGGTCTTATTGCTAAGCAATCTTTTCCTGACAACCTTTGGGTAGAAGGAATTAAAGCATAAATAGGTATATAGGTAATACAGACTACTTTTTATTCCGGTCAGTAAACATCTCGGTCGCGCGAATGAAGTCGCGGCTAAAAGCTAGTAAACAATAAATGCCACTGATTGCTACCAGGGATCGTGGTAATACTTATTTTTAATTTTCCAAAATTACATTTCTGATTAAATCACTGAATACAAATTACTCATTAAAAATTAAATATAGATTTAATCAAACTCATCTCAATTTTGACAGCATCAGTTAAAACAAATTGAATTCTCATAATTAGGTCAGTTACGGAAATACCGACCTGATTCAATTCACAAAATATAATTTCACGAGTAAATTACTTCGTCTCTGAAATCCTGTCTCGTTTGCAAACAAATGTTAATTGGCTATCGAAATTGTTATCAAACTTACTTTATTCAGTACTGTTTCATTTCTGTTGGAAACTTTTCGAGGTGAGCACACAGACGACAGGGGTGACTGCGTTTTTGTTTTATTTGCCTACATACCAGAGGGAGAATTTGTACAAAAGTCGTTTGCTTGGGTACCTCTGTCCCATTCGTTTTTCTACCGTGAAGCAGTTGTGTTTGCATGGCTGTGTTTCGGTAAAAAGGGTGGGATATGGCAGTGAATTTCAGGGTACAGAGGAATAACACCTGAGTCCTCAGGAATGGCAACGCATGGGGGTATCATGGGCAAAACAGTATATTTTTTTAAGTCCATGGTACTGCTCATGTCTATAGGCGATAGTTAATTTGCATAAAAAAAAACATAATTGAAGAAAAGAAATGACAATTAATAGGAGATTTTTTGTTATACCACGATGGTAGCAAACTAGCTTACAGCCTTTCTGTTAGTAAACGGTTACTGTAGCCTATAAACGCCTTCAACACTAGGCGTGTCATGTGCTCTTTTATCAACCCCGAAGAAACCTTAACGCTTAAAAGCCTGATTTTTTTAATAAAATTAAAAATACATAAGTGTACCCTTTACTGTGTTTACTAATGGCGAAAAATAGTAAAAAAATCAAAACGATATTTTTATATATTTATTTTGAAAAAAAAAAAAAAAAAACATTTGGTAACATGTAAACAGCCAAATATTAAAATAAAATCGATTGTAGGCGCCCAATGCGATTTATAACCCTGGTATCAAAATTGAAACTTTAGGTATTTAAGGGTTAATATATCTTGAAAAACCCTGTACTGTTTAGGTTTTGAGGTTATTAAGTATTACAGAGAAATAAAGAACTATAAGTTGTAGTATTAATATATGTAATATTTTAAATACACAATCGGAACTTAATTCGACTCAATTCTAGGTAAAAACGTCACCGATAAAAAAGCAAGTATGCAGGTACTCTAGACATTTGATTTTTTATTGGTCACAGTTCGATGTGGATTGCACCATGTCGTGGTCACGACAATACTGAAATGAGTTGCATCTTCTTCTGACAGCTCATGCAGTTTTACATTTTAATTTTCTAAAATCAAGAAATTAGACAAGAAGCAATGTCGTATAGTACAAGTAAGGGGAAAATCCGTAAACTGTAAATCTGTAGTAACATTAAAAAAAATTTTTTCTAAATATTTCTCAATTATAATTTGTATATAGACCGACTCGTATTTGGCCGGTTTTTTGTCTTCCTCTCTCGTATACATTGACTTTCAAGCTCTACATTCTTTAGTTTACTTTGTACTATCTTGAAAGATTCAGGGTCATTTTGTGTAATAAAACTACTAAATTTTATTCACCCTTCATCGTTATATATTTTACTATTTACAATATAACTATTAATCACCGTTAGTTAATTTTAAACTTTCCCATTGTTTACGCATATTTTTAATACACTATCGGGACTTAACGCGATGAAAAATTTTTACAGGTAAATAGTACCTAACATACATACTTGCTTCTTTATTCTCGCCGTTTCGACGTGGATTGCACGTCGTAGTCCCGATAGTCCTGTCGTTAAATCCCGATAGTGTTCATACATTCACCGTTATTTGTACTCTTTAATTTCTTCATAAAGCCTCAATAAGATTAAAAAAATCCAGGACATTTTAAATTTAATTTAGGATCCGGCCTGTATTGCATATTTTAATGTGTGCAAAAGAATAAATAAATACATAAATATTATACGAATCCTTGATAGGATTTCCTTTAAAAATGTTCCAGGACACATGAGAAAATTTTCTCCAACATGGCCACAACAACACTTGATAATATTGATAGCACACAAGGTACAACGCACAACGAGTGTACGGGGAGTACTTTGCGAGTCGTTAACTGAAACAAGCAATCTGTATGGATTACCTACACAGGAACAGCGTCTTATACGACGTTTGAAGATACAGCATTAGGTACTGAAGACTAAGGGCCCTCTTTAATTGTTATACGATGTGATTGGGCGAAGTGTTTTGATAAAATCAAAAGAATTTGTCATTACTGATAGAAAAATACTTTATAATGTTCTGTACAGATGATTACAGTAGAAAAGACAGTAGAAATGGCAATTTTAAGAAATTTAGTTGTTAATAATTTCTCTCAAGCAATTTTTTTTAATTTACATGCAAATACATTAAAAAAAACTGTGGATTTTTTAGTACCCCTTAAACATCTTGGACTTGTGTGTGATACTTTACATTTCGTTCTCAAATGTCAATATTTACATTAATATTCTGCTGTTTTAGCAAGGCTGGACAGTAAATAAGCTTTTAGTAGTACTATAAATAGAAATGAAATCTGTTTCTAAATATACATATTATTTGGTGTAATAATTGTAGGCGACAAAGGAAACCAAGAATGCCAATTGGAAATATATGTTTAAACAAGAAAATTTAGAAAATTAGGACTGTGAACGGAAGCCAAAGGGAACGATAGAAAGAAGTATCAATTTTGAATACAAGTGGCTTATATTGTACAATAACTGAAACTAGATTTTTAAGGAAAAACAAAAAAATAGTAATTTAAATACGGACAGAATAATCCTTTATAGGTAGTTAATAATAAATATGTATGAAAATATCTTGTGAATAAAACCTTTTACCACTTTTTGTGAAACAATATAATGCTTGATCAAAATATGTTGTGGTTGGCCATATCTTTATGGAAACATATGCATGATAAATTTTACTTACAATTATGGTTATTTATCCTATTTGTTATTTACGAGTATATCCAGCTATTTCTTAATACGGATCTCCCTCGTGCACAGTCCTAAGAAAAGATCCTAAACTATCTACACCCAATATCTCTTTTAAACAGAAATAATCACTTTCACCGTTAAAGGCTGTTACCTCTGGACCGCGATTGGTCAGAGTGGATCAGGTTTACCCCAGTCACGTTACCTCGTCTGATCGAAAAAAGTATCCCAGCCGTTATAATTCAAACGTAAGCCCAAGAAACCGATCGACTACTTTGTATTTGGTACTCGGTTCGACCATAAACCTCGTTTTATGTGATCTACGGGACTTTGCACATTGTGAGCGGCAGCTGAATTTTTATTGGCCAAACCAGCCTCTGAATACTAAGCGAATGGATAGCGTCACGTGTCAGTAGTTTCCTTAACATAATAATAATATCACCCTTTGTTTTTGCCACAATAATCGTGTACCAGCTGCATGGAGTACGCAAGATTTTTTGCGACTCTCTAAACCTTTGGGCGGGACGACATTTCAGATACTGTCTTTGGTTTAAAGGTTGTACATTTGGAACGTTCCTTAACTTTAAAAGAGAGCGTGATATAAATTCTTGTTATCAATCATATTGAATTAATTTAATTAATATTACTTTAACTTTAGAAGGATATAATTCAACTGCGTTCGAAATTTAATTTTTGAGCAAACTTTTCGTAATTTATGAATATTCTCTGTTCATCCAATATTCAACATTCCGTCGTATGTAATCCAATATTCTGTCAGAAAAAAGTATGTTTATTAAAAAAAAAAATATTGATGATATATAAAAAGACTCGTTCGTATACGATATTTAAGGTAATCGATAGCAGATGGGGACTAAAAGGTTCTCAAGTGTCGAATAAATGTTGTGTAGGGATTGACAATTTCAACAGAAGTGTAGGTTGTCTATGGATGCAGATAATTCAGAATAGAATGAGGGAGACGCAGTTTTTTATAAAGTATATTTTTTAGAGAGACTTCAGTATATCTAGATAACTGTACCAGTCTCATATGAATTGTTTACATGTAATTTCCAACCATCTGGATGCGTGATGTTTTACCTCCTTGTGTTCTTCAAAGCACTTTCTTCCACGTACAACCACGCTTTGGAATCAGCTTTCAGTAGCAGTATTGGCAAACCGTTACGATATCGTAAATTTCAAGAATAGAGCATATTTCTTTTTTAAAGACCGGCAGAACATTTGCAATTTCCCTGTTGTTGTGGGTGCTCATAGGCGACAGTAATCACTTACCATCAAGTGTGTCGCATACTCATTTGCCCACTATATTATAAAAAAAAAAGGTTTATTAAATTTAAGTTTGATATTCTAAGGATGGAAAACAGCTGTGATAAACTTCTATTCTTACTTTATTATAATGGATCTTGAGTTTCTGCAACACACAAACATATATTTTGGCCGGCAGTACACCTGCAATGCCGTAGGTGTTGTGGGTGACCATGGGCGGCGGTAGTCACTTACCATCAGGTGAGCCGCATGCTCGTTTGCTCCCTGTGTTGTAAATAAAATATATATATATATAACATAAAAGTCTGCAAATACTTATGTAAAGAGTTAAAATAATCGAAGGAGTTCCACTTCCTCTATTCTAAATGAGCAGTACGGCTTCAATATTCCCTTTTAGTTTTACATTATCGTTGAACCTTCAAAAGCAGTATGCTTGAAAGCTTTAAGATTAACATTTAGTTCAGAATAGTTTATTTGCACCAACAAATAGTTTCGTCTACTGCATAGATATATCGAACAAGCATATATTCTTACCTTAGCTTCACAATACATAAATCAACCGTTTCATATTTTTAACTGTGAAGCAGTTGTGTTTGCATGGCTGTCTTTCGGTTTGAAGGGTGGGATATGGCGTGAATTTACTGGGTACAGAGGAATAACACCTGAGTCCTCAGGAATGGCAACGCATGGGGGGTATCATGGGTGAAATAGTATACTCTGTTATGTCCATGGTACTGTTCATGTCTATAGGCGACGGTTACCACTTTCAATCAGGTGGGCTGTTAGCTTGTTTGCTATTCTAAATTGTATAAAAAAAACTTTTCTTATGTATATCATACACATGATAATTTAATCCATCATCGTCATATCAACCTTTAACTATTTACTGGTGTACATAACCCCTTGGGGGGTTTTGCCAGTAGTTTCTTCACCTGGCAAGTTGATTGCTAACCGCAGTTAGGCTTTAGAGATATTTTAAGAGGGACACTGCTGTCTATCTCTCGTCCTCCCTTAGTCGCCTTTTACGACACCCACCAAAATTATCATATTGTATCATAATTATGTAATATTTTCGAAAAAAGTGAACTAATAATTGTTATATTTCAACAGAGTTCAAGACAATGACCGTGTTTTCAACTCGGTTGTACATTCTTTACGTTCGTTACCTCATAACTCTGTTAGTTATAAACCGATTTGGAAAATTCTTTTTTTATCTGAAAGGATATACTTACAAATTGTTTGCATAAAAATTTTATCAAAATCGGTTTAATAGTTTACTTTTTAAAAGCAAAATAAGTGATTTTGCTAAAATTAAAGTCGGTTTTCTTCTAACAACAATTTTAACGTTACAATCGATTGAGTTTACAAATTTGCCGAGCAAAATATGAAATAGCAAATTCACTTGAATTTGTATGCTGAGGCAAGACGCTGCGTCGTAAACATCATACCTACTCGACCTAAAGAATATATTCGGGTAAAGTTAAAACAATTATTGGAAACAACAAACATTGTAAGTTCATTAAATTCCGTCAACCAATTATATAGAACGCAAATATCTTCGGAAACTTCCACATTTATATTATCTATAGGAGTTTAGAAATTTCGTACCGTTCTCTTGTAGACAGAGTACGGTTTCTCTTTGTAAGATATTGTTATGCATGTAGTTACAAACTGTATGACAGATGTACAGATATATCTTTAGATACTAATGAGAATATCGCAATAGGCACGGAGTTAGATTAATGTTTGCACAGCTAGACTGAGGCTGATCTAGATAGCTTTTGAGATAACTGAAGCACTTAGTAAAATATTTGTGTGCAAAATGGATATGGCTGTGATTTAAATTCACGGCTAGTACTCACTTGTGTCGGTGCGGTCCCGGCATAGAATAGACTTCCCCTTTCTTTGACGTGGGTGTCGTAAGAGGCGACTAAGGGAGGGCGAAGGATTGGCAGCAGCGTCCCTCTTAAAACATGTCTAAAGCTTAACTGCGGTTGCCAATCCGCCTGCCAAGAGTGACAACTATTGGCAAAACCCTCCAAGCTTATGTTAAACAGTAGACAGTTAAAGGCTGATATGATAACTCACTTAAGAGATAGGCAGAAAGTATTGAAGTATTGCCAAGTTTCTATATTTACATACTCGTATGTAGTTGTAAAACCTTATAATTGAGGGGAAAGGGATTGTTAGTAATAGGGTGTAACAGCCCTGCATGAGGAGAAAGGGACTTAATGTGGTCAAACTGACCCAATGCTAGCAATACATCCTATCAGGTCGACCTCCATCCTATCAGGTTCCTCCTGGAAACCATCGTGGTTAATTCTAGTGGAAATCGTTACTAACTAACCTGCTTTCTATTCGCTTCTTTGCTATCATCCCTCACTGGTGCCCCGCCAGCGCTATCGATAGCGCATGTTAGGTTAATATATAATATATGTTATTGGGCCAATATATGTATAGATATTGTAACTACAATATATTTATATTAATATATAGATATTATATACTACCCCTCCTTAGTCGTCAATTTAAAAATAAACATTATTTTATTCTGAATTTCGTGCTACATTTTCCGTTAGGGTGTCATTATAAGGCATCATTGCACGTACCCTCACGTACACATGTCACAAGCAAAGTTCCATTCAACAATGCTGAGTGACGAGTTTAATTATTCCGAGCTCGGGAATATTCCAGAAACTGATAATAGAACGCGTATAGTGGCATATCTACTTGCAATTTGAGAATTTGTGGGCGATCGGAGTACGTTGACATGTATTGTTAAGGTACTCTGTATAGACTGGTAGTATTCGCGACTCTGTTTTCGAATATTCATCTATAAATTATTTAAAAAAAAAATAGCAATGTCAATAAAATAAATGAGAGTAATATTAAAATAAATTTTATCATAGTTTTTTTTTTTATAGAACTTAGAATGGCAAACAAGCCGACGGCCCACCTGATGGAAAGTGGCAACCGTCGCCTATAGACATGAGCAGTACCATGGACATAACAGAGTATACTGTTTCGCCCATGATACCCCCATGCGTTGCCATTCCTGAGGACTCAGGTGTTATTCCTCCGTACCCAGTAAATTCACGCCATATCCCACCCTTCAAATCGAAACAGAGCCATGCAAACACAACTGCTTCACGGTTGAAACACGAATGGAACAGAGGTACCCAAGCAATCGACTTTTGTACAAAGTCTCCCTCTGGTAATGTATGTAAACGTGAATAATATTAATATCGCTTCAATATCTATATATTCGGTTTCTCTGAATATTGAGAGCGAAAAGATTCCACGTGTATAGTTTTAAAAAGAAGTTAAAAGTATCTGTTGAAGAAAAATAACGTATCTCTTAGCAGAAGTGGACGTCAAGTTCTACTAAATATATTACATTGGAAAAAGTTTAAAAATATTCATATTAAGAGAACAACCTAATCATATAACCATCGGGGGGGGAAAGGGATTGTTAGTAATGGAGACTGAGAATCCCATTGCTAGCAATATACCCAACCAGGTCGACCTCCTCGCTGTTCTCCCTGGAAACTATCATGGTTAATACCTGATGAATTCATCATGATGGACTAACTGACCTGTTTTCATTCTCATCTGTCACCCTTCACTTGTGTTCTGCCAGCGTATCCCGTTAGCGCAGGTGGGGCTACCATTTCATTTTCACCCATCAAAAAAAAAACATATAACTATCAGGTAACCAATATCGAATATATCAGTAAGTGTTCAATATATATGTACTGTAACAATATATGACTAGTTTATTGCCTGCTACTACGAACGCGTGATTTCAGAACTAATAAAACCAATTAAATATTAAAGAAACCGCTTAATACGACCACTTTTGGATGCGATATGAAGTTATAATACATTAGTTTTTAAGTTAAACCTTCAAGAACACAACTTTTTTTTATACAACTTAGAATGGCAAACAAGCTGACGGCCTACCTGATGGAAAGTGGTAACTGTCGCCTATAGACATGAGCAGTACCATGGAGATAACAGAGTATATTGTTTCGCCCATGATACCCCCATGCGTTGCCATTCCTGAGGACTCAGGTGTTATTCCTCTGTACCCAGTAAATTCACGCCATATCCCACCCTTCAAACCGAAACACAGCCATGCAAACACAACTGCTTCACGGTTGAAATACGAATGGGACAGAGGTACCCAAGCAATCGACTTTTGTATAAAGTCTCCCTCGCATCATATTTGATGAACTAGTTCTTGTGTAATACTGGAACAAACATAAAACGGACAAAATATCTAATAAAAGTATTGTTTTCTCTTAAATATTAGACAGAAATCATTTAGCTACAATTTTATTATATTAGTAAGATATATATCGACTACACCTAATCGATTGTAAAAAGAATGATTCAAATTGGCCCACATATAGTAAAGACTTCGCATATTATACACATAAAATTATATTATAAATATCATTGATATTTTTAGTAGTATCTAGTATCTAGAGTGTGGTTAAATACTTTTATTCTAATTTTGTATCGCAGCACACTAGGATTTTTTTTTAATGGGAGATAATGGAATGGTAACCTCACCCGCGCTATTGGTATACACCGGTGGAGCACCTGTGAGGGATGATAGGTGAGGATGAAACAGGTCAGTTAGCCCATCGTGACGAATTCAACAAGAATTGTTCACGATGATTTCCAGGGGGAACCACGTGGAGGTCGACGTGATAGGGCATATTGCTAGCAATGTCGAACTCCATTGCTAACAATCCCTTTTCCCCCGCACACTAGGTTTATAACATTGATTTGACTTTTGCTCTTATAATGTTGTAATTATTTTTAATGAATAAATCAATAAAAAAATAAATAAAATAAAATAAATATATAACCTTTCGATGGCGCTAAAAAATCACTTAATATCTATCATTTTACACGAGTCAAAATGAAACGACTATGTGTACATAGGACATTGTTAACCCTTTAATGCGGGCGGACCTGTTTCTATTACGTTTCGGTCCCCTGGGCCTTTGCGGCCAACCACTATTTTTGCCCGACATAGGCTTTATTAGGGGCCTCCTAATAAAGAGAATTTATTTGCTGCGTCCAAAATATAGGCTTATTTGTATCCACCAAAGTGTGGTACGGTTTGGTAAGTCATATAACAGATTTGGGACTGTTATTGTCTCTTATGGCATTACTAGCTTTATTCTGCTGCTTTATTCGTCTAAATTGAAAGCCAACTACTTTTATAAACGTGAAAGATTGTGAAGATGGATAAATGTTTTACGCAAAAACTACTAAATGTATTTGATTGAAATTTGGTAATATACTTACTTAGTACATAGGAGTATATAAAGATACGTGGGCAAAGCCGTAAGATATAGCTAGTTTATAATATGTGACTTGCAACAAGTGCCATTTCTAATTTTGGTGAACTTTTTTTGGTTTCGAGTAAATTAATAAGTAGAAAATTTAATGTCTCTTATAGGCATTGGCAATGTAAGACAACATCCACTGATAGAAGAAAACACTTTACTTCTATATTTTATTTTAGTAAGAGGAAATTTGTAATGAATTTACTATTGTAATCTTTTGGAGGAAACAATAAAGAGTATCTATCTAACTAAAGGAACATAATGGTCGAAGGATGGGCAGCAATGTCTCTCTTAAAACATCAGCAAAGGCCAACCGCGGTTATTCACCCACCTGCCAGTGTGAGAACTACTGGGAAAACTCACTTTTAAGGAGAAGGTGTATGTTCTAATGAATAATTGTGTTAGTGATACGATATTATCATGAAAAATAACATTATTTGTTTTTATTGTATACAGTATGTACACAAAATCCGGCATAAGGACTATATGACGCAACGTTCATACAAGTTGTACCATCGACGAAGGTAATAATGTCTTATTTTTATTTTTGGTGTAACACTTACTCGGCTGATATGTAATAGTCCTTAAATATAAGGTTACTGTAGCGTCGTCGAGCAGAGATGTGACATCCGCTGTTGGCTCCTGAATTAGTTATGTGTGGTTATACAGGGTGTTCTCATTTTTTATATCATAAACATATCTTTTATTACTTTAGAACCTCAATAGCGTATGGTATTTATATCGGATTAAAGATAGCGTAATAAAATGTAGGTTAAATTTATATAAAAAAATCTGAACATTACACATGGCGCCATCTAGTAGTAAGCTTGTGTACTAAACAGCTGATACACATGTTTAGTTCTTTTTTGTAAATAATACAGGAAATATTCAGTCCAATACATATATGTGTATGTATTGTATGATTCATGATTGCAATGTCATGAATGCAAATAATTATGCTTATTATGTGGGGGAATCGAATCGGCAGTAATAGAAAGGTCAGGCAGCGTGTCAATTTATTAGACATTACTCACGAGCTCTAACAATCTGGAAGAAGAATCTGAATCCCAAATCTTCCAAAAGGAACTAAATTTACCCGCAACATACTCAGTGCAATCTATATCCGTTAGTATAGAAAGTTTCTTTTATGGCGACCTCATGTAGGCGAGCGTAGTGAGGGGTGACACTTCACAGGATGGAGTGATAAACTCAAAAGAGTTGCAGGGAGTAATATATGCAAGTGGTACGGGATCCTATCAACATGGCATGAATTTTTTGGTTTAATATAAGGAAGACTTATAAAAATATATAAAATTTGTAAATACAAAAATTCTACTTTTTTTATGCAACTTAGAATGGCAAACAAGCTGATGGCCCACCTGATGGAAAGTGGTAATTGTCGCCTATAGACATGAGCTGACTCAGATGTTATTCCTCTGTACCCTGTAAATTCACTGCCATATCCCATCCTTCAAACCGTAACACAGCCATGCAAACACAATTGTTTCACGGTAGAAACATGAATAGGACAGAGACCCCCAAGCAAACGACTTTTGTACAAAGTCTCCCTCTGGTAAGATTACCCTCCCTCTACTTTTTTCGATAGTCAAGTAAAATTGTTATTAAATCCACGAAAAAAGATACACCCCGCGATGTGTTAAGTTTTATATTTCACTCGGGCAAAAGCCTGTTATTCATACCGGGTACATCCGTTGGTGCTAGTTCACTCATTTCCGTGCGCTCCGTCCCTTGTATTCACTTCGGACATTAAATATTTTTAGTGCGAACCTTTATTACCGTGCTGCGTTTTATTAGGTGAAAATAAAAGATCGCGCTGGAGGGTTAAGTGAAATTTCGTATTTTGTTGGCGAATATAAATCATGGTTGTTGTTTCGCGAGGCATTTTGTACTGATTGGAGTTTGAAATGATGGACACGTAATGAAGGTTTTTGTCTTTACATTGGTTTATTATTCAAATTATGCCATCATCAAAGATTTTAGGTTATATGTACGAGAAAATGAAGTCGAATTAAAACATTATTATTTTTGCGATCGGTAGAAAAGAATACAGGGCAGAATTGAAATGCTTGTTATCCTTCAATTAAGTTGCATTTTTTATATTTGTTACCTCAGTTTCCTTATTCATAAACCGATTTTTAGAGATTTTCAGAGAGATCTCATAGGAATTTCATCAGTTTAGTTTGTTTAGTTTTTAAATAAAATATGTGGACCAAAATCTCCTTGTTGTAGAAAATTTTTAAACTTTTAAGTTTCATTAGTTATAAACTAATGAAACTTAAAAGTTTTCTCAAAAGAAATAACGTTAAAAAAACGAAAAATATGTAGATCATCCTACTAGACGAAAATAGCATGACCAACTATTACAATAGTAATTAGTTATTGCTAAATAAACGTTTGCGTTTCTTTACGAAAATGTTGGTAGTAGAAAAATTCTTTAGAATAAAAACAAGTAACTTTTCGTTCATACCCAGTACAAGTTTAAGACACCGTCAATATTTTTGGACGGCGAACGCCGCGGGTTAAGTTTAGTATTTCTATAAGATTAATGTTACTTAATATCGACCTACCCGCTTCCAATAACGTAAGAAAAGATTTTTACTAGAACAACCAGGACGCAGAATATATTGCTCGGAACTGAACCTTTATTGGGTATCTCGACGTAAGGGAATTAACCTGTTCGCTTTCATATAAATAGGTTCCTTGAATAAAGAAACCACAGCGAGGAATTAGTTGTGTACAGACAGTATATGGGTTTGCGAGCTCTTTATCTTTTAAAAGAAAATATAGATCTTTCAAAAGTTCAACAAATTCAGATAAGATCATGAATTATGGTTTGTACAGGGATTTTTTTAATGGGTGATAATGATATGGTAACCCCGTTTGCGCTATCAGTATACACTGGCGGGGCATCAGTGGGAGATGATAGATGAGGATGAAAGAAGATCAGTTAGTCCATCGTGACGAATTCAACTAGAATTTACCACGATGGTTTCCAGGGGGAACTACATGGAGGTCGACCTTACAAGGTTTATTGTTAGTAATGGGGCTATTTGACCCCATTACTATCCATTTCCCCTTGCTTGTACAGGGTTATGTACATACTGGGATAAGCTGAAACATTGTAATTCCAAATACTTCGATTCAAAGACCTCTTTCGCTTCTTCTACATTCATAAATTTTTTCGTACACACTCGTCGGTTACTTGTCGCAAGTAATTTGACCTTTTTTAGTATGTCTCCTATTTGGACGATATAGAACTACGTCTAACGACATCTTCATTCATTTATGATCGATAAATCTCTTTCGTAATTCTTCTTTAATCGATCTTATCCAAATGGCCAAACCGATACAACGTTTCCTTTTTCAGGGTTTTGTCTGCAGACAAATTAAGCATCCGCAGCACCAGAGTCATTGCAAGTGTGCCGCCGGTCTTTTAAAAAGGAATACGCTCAACAATGTCATATCGGTTCTAAAATACTGCTGCTATCCATAGGTGAGAACAGTAAAATGTCCAGAGAAATTTAAAAATTTCCTCATTAATAGCGTAACTACGAAGATGGGGGGAAGGGATTGTTAGTAATGGGATCTAGCAACCCCTTTGCTAGCAATATATCCTATGAGGTCGACCTCTACGCGGTTCCCTCTGGAAACTATCGTGGTTAATTCTAGTGAATTTGTCACGTGGGCTAACTGAAATGCTTTCATCCTCACCTATCATCTATGTATGTATGCCAGTGTATACCGATAGCGCAGACTGGGTCACTATTTCATTTTCACCTATTAAAAAAAAACTACGAAGATGTGGCGGCAAATCCTTATTCTATAGATACGCTGGTGATCTTAATTTTTTTATTCTCATCCTGAAAAGGAACCTGAACTTTAGGTTTTACAATAAGATTCTGTTAAGACGTGGTACTGCTAAACATAGACCTTCCTCACAGTAAAACTCCCTTGATTTGCCAGTAGTTTCATACAACTTAGAATGACAAACAAGCCGACGGCCCACCTGATGAAAAGTGGTAACCGTCGCCTATAGACATGGACATAACAGAGCATACTGTTTCGCCCATGATGCCCCCCATGCGTTGCCATTTCTGAGAACTCGGGTGTTATTCCTCTATACCCTGTTAATTCACGCCATATCCCACCTTTCAAACCGAAAAACAGCCATGCAAACACAACTGCTTTATGGTAGAAACATGAATGGGGCAGAGGTACCTAACCAATCAACTTTTGTACAGTCTCCCTCTGGTAATAGGTATATACTAATTTTCATAATGTATGGTTGAACGGTTAAGGCGGTAAGAGGTAACAAACAAAGGCACTTTTACATTCATAAATTTGGATTTTCTATTCTTGCATAGTCTTGCTCAGCACTGAGTTTCTCAATGATGTAGCACTAGCGTGACAAATTCGCTGAATTCGAACGCTTTAATATCATGTAAAATATATTGCAAAGCACAATAACGCGTCAATCAAATCAAGTTGTTAGTAAACTTAGAATATTTCAAATGTACCATGTACTACACAAAATCATGTCACTTTATATAGTTTGTAGCAAATCACTGTGAAATGAAATGACATATTGTCGTTGGATTCAGTTTATTTCGTTAGTAGTGAAGTGAAATCGCAGCATGTAATCAACTGGATCATACAAAGCGAGGGAATAGAGACTTTATCACGCTGTGTCAAATTCTCTATTCGCTTGCTTTCATTATAAAAATCAAAAAATAGCAAGCGCTATATTATGTTATTGTTAGCAAAAATCACTTTTTTAATTTGTCACAGGTGATATCAAGATTGAATGAAAAATAATAGTTTCACTAAACGATAATGTAATAAATGTAGCAATTATTTCTATGTCGAGTTGTTCAATATAGACAGAAACGGCCGCACATTCATTAACAAACGTATACAGAGAAAGGTATTATACTCGTAGCAAAAATCTCTATTAGCTTACATCTAAGCTATTATCCTGCAGAACAATTAATTAAGGTTAATGTTCCCAAGTCAATTTTTGTACCATCTAATTACATTAGCGCGGATTAGAACAAAGGGGAGTGATAAGGGGTACCTATATTAGACTATTTCAGCTTATTCCATTATACGGGGTTGTTTTATACCATTATAATTATTATGCGTACATATGTTGGAGTTTTACGGTTCCTCATTGTAATGCTATATAATTTTAATATACTTATTTGTAATTTAATATGTATTCGAGAGGAAAAATTTAATATTAAAACGATTACCTAATTATATTTGCAAAATAGAACAGAAAAAAATTGTTTATTCAAATAGTCTTTTTTACCAGCTCTTATAAATCGTATTTTTAAGGGTGAAAGGGGATTGTTAGTAATCTTTAGTTCGTTAGGGTCTCACCGCCACGTCGTTAGTAACCCTATCAGGTTTAACACCCATCGAACTCCACGGAAAGTGGTAATTGTCGCCTATAGACATGAGCAGTACCATGTACATAACAGAGTATACTGTTTCGCCCATGATACCTCCCATGCGTTGCCATTCCTGAAGACTCAGGTGTTATTCCTCTGTACCCAGTAAATTCACGCCATATCCCATCCTTCAAACCGAAACACAGCTATGCAAACACAACTACTTCACGGTTGAAACACGAATGGGACAGAGGTACCTAAGCAATCGACTTTTGTACAAAGTCTCCCTCTGGTAGTTAGGAGAATCCTCCAAAAACAGAACAGAAATGAGTAATTTTCAATTTATTTTTATTTATGTAGGAACGAAGACTATAACTAGCTTTGGAATTTTATTTGTTTAAATTATTCGATGTGACATAAACAAGCAAACATAAGTAAACCAGCCCTTACGAGTACAAAGACTACCCATTCATGAGTACGACTGATGAGTCAATCATCATTGCGCTCAATTATATACCAAATGTGTTTTACTCTAGTTATTTTTTTTATTTATTTTCGATTTTTGTAATTAATGGCTACATTATACGCCATTTAGTTGCTAGATTTAACTTTTATATATTACTAGCTGACTCGGCAAACGTTGTTTTACCATATACGTTATTTCGAGAATTATTAATGAAAATGTATCCTACAACAATTATTATATTCGATTGCCATCTTGCAAGTATATTGCGGCATATAAAAATCGCGGTTAAAAAACAGGGGTTGATCGTAAAAGCGTAAAAATTTTAATTTGTATGTATATTTCAATGCTTTAGCATAATAAAATAAAAGTAAAAAAAAAATTCAAAAAATTAAAAAAAAAATTAGGGGTAGGTCACTCTTATCATTTTGGGGTATGAAAAATAGATGTTGGCCGATTCTCAGACCTATTAAATATGCACACAAAATTTCATAAAAATCGGTAAAGCCGTTTCGGAGGAATTTGGTAACAAACACCGCGACACGAGAATTTTATATATTGGATATTTCGTTAAAATTATCAAGACTTATCAAGTATGGTTTTATAGGTTATCAAAATAAGATGAAAATCCATTTTTATGAGACTTCTTTCGCCTATCCATTAATCACATCCCTAAATTCCAATAACTATTAATGTTATCAATGGAAATGGAAAACATATTTATTCCATTCGTCCTTACTGGTCACACAATGGTAAGAACAGGTGGAATGAAATTCCATTCTTATCCTACGGGGGAGAAAGTTGGTAGGAACAAGTGAAACTAGCCAAATATGTTTATTTTCTTTGATGGCCAATTCAAATGGTGTGCTCGAAATTTGAAATGATAGCGGGCATGGGACTGCGTATATGTGATTTCGGATTTGATTCTTGGGTCAGGCCAATTTATTTATTTATAATATTTATTCTATTTATTTAACTCTTTATTGCACCATAAATAAAAATATACAATGACAAGTGAATAATTCAGGTGAAATACAGTAACATAAATACAAATTGAAATATACATATAAAGGTACAAAAGGCGGTTTTATCGCTAGGGCAACCTCTTACAGACACTACACTATACACATATAACATACATACAAAATACATAAACATACACATATAAATACATACATAGCACACACAAGAAAATGTGATTTGACTTGTCCTTTAGCTGAAGAACTTTTTGGAATTAGCTCTATCTAGTTTGGATATTCTGGGTTTATACATAAAGGTCTTATAATACAAGGTATTCTGATTCGAGGGTCAGGCAATAATTATGATTGTATGGTCCTCATTATTATTAAACTGGAATTCTACAAATTACGAGACAGTGTTAAATTTTCCGTAAACAGGGATACAATATTAATACCTAGTAATGTACAAGTTCTACCCATTATGTAGGACTTATTCGAGCACTGGAATTTGTAATTTTGTACTGTTCGTAGAAGGGCTACGATTGTTACGTTGTACATAGAACTTACGTAGAATTTTAATTATTATAATTTTCATTAGGATACAAATTCTTATTAATAAATAAACATTTGTTTTTCTATTTAAGAGTTTCCTCTTATCGGTGCAACTAATTCATGCGTTTTCTTCCAGCCAGCTCTATTCCAGGCCATATCTTTGACCTCCCTACACACACTCTCTATATATAATATAGTTGACACTTAGTCATTTATTACTCCCATGTAGTTATTGTTCAGACTTTTCTTTCTCTTTTAAAAAAATAAAGGGCTATTTATTTTTCTCGTATGCTCTATAAATATACAATTATGCTCCATACAAAAATGGACTTAAATTTTGGCAAAACCATTAATTTTAATCTTAAAACCAATTTGTACAAAGAGTCTTATAGATAAAAAAAGAAAATATATTTTTTACATATTTTTCACCACATCTGCCCCCCTTTTTGTTTTTATCCAATGGTTAGCTGGTAGAGAATGCCATATGGCATTAAGCTCGCTATTTGTACAAAGTTTTATTGTGCAATTAAAAATAAATAAATAAATATATAAGAATCCAACCGACTTTAGAATTTCCTTCTTTTTGAAGTCGATTGATAAAATTATTAATGTGAAAGTGAGTTTACTAAGGGCTAAGTGGTAACAAACAAATAATTGTTTGTTACCATTTAGCACCTTAATGACTTAATTGTTATGAAATGTAGTATACATGTTGTAACTGTGTTGAAGGACATATGCTAGTTTTTATCTCGTCGCAGTAGCGAGCGAAGCCTGGTCAAATACATATTTTTTACATTTTCTGTAATGCAACTTAGAATAGCAAACAAGCTGGCGGCCAACCTAATGGAAAGTGGTAACTGTCGCCTATAGACATGAGCAGTACCATGGACATAACAGAATATAATGTTTCGTCCATGATACCTCCCATGCGTTGCCATTCCTAAGGACTCAAATATTATTCCAAAGTACCCTGTAAATTCACAGCTGTATTAAACCCTTCAAATCGAAACACAGCCATGCAAACAACTGCTTCACGGTTGAAACACGAATGGAACAGAGGTGGCCAAAAAAACTACTTTTGTACAAAGTATCCCTCTAGTATATATACGCGCAGTACACAATATCTTTTTAGTTCCATTATAATAATGCATACATTTATTATTCCCTATGCTTCTTATAAAGAAAGTTGACTTTGAACCGCTCCACGAGGTCAAAGATATGATATGTTTAAATAAATTGAATTATTTTGTATTCCGCTTTTAGGAATTACCCGAATACAATTGCGCAACTCAATGTTTCCAATTTTTCTCTTTATATACTCGTATTACGAACAAAATGTACGAGAAAATATACATTAGAATATACCGAGTTTGTTAAACTTTGTTGCATAGTCCGGGTATAGAATGGGCCACTTCTTTCTTTTCCGTGGCTGTCGAAGAGGCGTCTAAGGGAACTAAATACTCGAGGGATGGGCAGTAGAGTCCCTCTTAATATATCACCAAAACTTAATTTCGTTTGCTAACTAATTCGCCAAGCATGGTAACTACTGGAAAAACCTCTCAGGGGGGGGGGGCATTTAACTGCAGATATGATGATGATAATGATTAGCTTTTAAGGAATTTCTAAAAGAAAGATCTTGATTTTCTTATAATGTTCCTATGCCACTGTATTAGGTTGACTGGAAGAAATCTCTTTTAGAGATAAGTTCGCCTTTGCTAACATTGTTATTAACTTATTGTTGTTACTGTATGTTTTAGTGCAATAAAGAATATATATAACTTTTGTGTATATTATGCAATACATTATTATTTAGTTTTATTTTTAATTCACTAAAATTGATTTATTCATTTATATTAATAGATAGATAGATACTCTTTATTGTTTCCTCCAAGAGATTACAATAGTAAACTTATTATAGATATAAACAATTACAAGAAATAATCACAATGAGAAAACAATAGGCGATCTTATCGCTAAAAGCGATCTTAGCGATTAATATATATTTTTTTATACCACAAAGGTGGCAATTAAGTATACACGTACATATACGTCTGATGATAAACGGTCACTGTAGCCTATGGACGCCTGCAACACTAGGGGTGTCACGTGCACGTTGCTGACCCTGAAGAAAACTTAATATACACTTTTTGAAGAACTCTATTCTATGCTGCGTATGCCCGTACAGTCAAGCTACTCAAGAACCATTTTCTCTTTCGTTTGTCGGTTTTTCGAGCAATGTGATCAGCCCTATGCCACTTCAGCTTGCTTATCCTTCGAGCTATGTCGGTTGCTTTGGTTCTTTTACAGATATCCTCGTTTCGAATTCAAATGTAGGCAGTACAATCAAATTTCATGTAGATTTAGTTAGTTTTGTTATTCAATTGTTAATCTGAATTTTGATACAAATGTTGCCCCTTTAATACTAGGTACTAATTTAATAGTAGGTATGCTTTGTCCTTTTTTATATTTCAATTGCCCTGTTTGAAATTGTGAGTTTATTTTGCATTTTATAATATATTTCTTCTATACGTACCATCTGCTCTGCTATTCAGTAAACACAATACTAGGCAGATATTTGTGAAATCGAGAAGCGAAGCAAACATGTTGATCTAAAAGGCAATGTATAGAATGGATTTAATAAATATTTTATATTATGTATACTAATACATAAAATGTTTATAAAACTAATGCTTTACTCATAACCATAATTTTTGTTTTTATATTAATGAATCTTCAATGATAATTAAATTACAAATTGTGTCTAAACCACTTAGATATAGAATTTTCACATGTCACAAGTGAAATTTCATATGACATGCCAAATCATACATCTCTCCTGCTACGTTGCTTCACAAGAGTGCTACAAATTACTGTAAAGTGAAATCACAGAAAGTTTGTTACATTCGGATTTATTAATATGTCATCGGTTGCGCTTGGTTAGCAGTGAAATGAAATTGCAACTTATAACGGATTGACCATATAGAGCGAGCGAATTGAGACTTTATCCTACTGCTTTAAAGTCTTTAATCGCTCGCTTTTATCATTAAAACTTCTAACAGCAAATGGTAGTGAAGACGACATAAGTTTTTGCCAGCGAAAATCACTGTTTGTTATTTGTCACTAATAATATCACAGTGAATAAAATAATTATTTCATTAAATGATAATAATTAAATATAATTTCCATACCAAAAACTAGTTCCTACCTGCGGTTTCGTTATTTGGGCGATAACAAGGTATTTTATGGGTGCAGGTGGCTCAGGACCATTCGATGTGGCAGTCTAAGGGAGAAGCCTATGTCTAGTAGTGGACGGATAATGGCTGAAATGATGATGATGATGATGATGAAGATATTTTATACACTTTTTATATATTTTTGAGTTACCAATGTGGTCCAAAGTAAATACATTCACAACGTCCTGAGGATGAAAAGGAGAATTAGTACGTTTCATAAAAACGAGGGAAAATTAAATATCGATTTTTAAATCCTCAAGGTGGGATATGAAAAAGATGTAAAGTAATTATGA
This sequence comes from Galleria mellonella, assembly GCF_026898425.1. Lineage (NCBI taxonomy): Eukaryota > Metazoa > Arthropoda > Insecta > Lepidoptera > Pyralidae > Galleria > Galleria mellonella. The sequence goes on along the minus strand of NW_026442100.1, from coordinate 4,298,285 downwards.
GGAAATTTTATTAATCTTACTCATAAGATACGAATCTGAAGAGCGACGGGATCATGTGCCAATTTTTGGCTTTCCTTTTTTTATTATTATTTTTTTTTACGCAGCTCTGTAAATGTGAGTTTTACTAAAGTTTTAAATGCGAAAGTGATTGCGAGGATGGACTGATATTTGTTTTCAAGAAAAATTACTTAATAGATTTTTAATAATCAATTATATGTTAAAGAACATGATATTGTAAAAACCAAGCCTGAACTTGATATTCACAACGATAGTCACTCTGTGTTCATGGTTAAATTAAAATGTTAATGTACCTCGCCATTGCATTATATTTATTTATAATTTAAAATAATTACATTACAATTTCCATTATTTATATTGTGTTATTATTCATATTGTTAATATTTTTACTTATTTAATGACATTTAATAATTTAATTCTATTTTAATGTTTATCAAACACAAGGCATGCTGTGGTTGCCTGTAAATGTAAGAACAGTTAGATTTAATCTACCAGTGTATTGTATTAAAATGTTTAGCTGTATCTTATGTTGGTAATCCTATAAATAAATAAATAAATAAACATGTGGTCCTGGCATACAATGAGCCACCCCTTCCTTTCCTGTAGGTGTCCTAAGAGGCGATTAAGGTGCAGAATAGGCTGCAGCGTTCTTCTTAAAAATATTACCAAAGCTTAACTGCCATTGTCAACCCATATCAATTGTTAACTGTTAACTTCTAAACACAGGTCTCCCTTATAAGGAGTACTTTACCAGTAGTTGTCACGCTTGGCAGGCGGTTTGACAACCGCGGTTAGGCTTTGGAGATGTTTTAAGAGGGACGCTGCTGCTCATCTCTCGCCCTTGCTTAGTCATCTCTTACGACACCCAGGAGAAAGGAATGTGTGGCTCACGCTATGCTGGGACGACTCGGCGTATTTAATTTAATTCCCTATAGATTTTTTTTAATTACTTTGTTACAAATATTCGCTTCATTTAGTAGTGTTTGCTCCATAAAGCATTGAATTGTCCAGACTTACTAATGATTCTTATTCGACGGATATTGCTTCTGTAAGTCACATTGTCGATCTTTCATCTCTTATGACACCCAGGAGAAAGGAATGTGTGGCTCATTCTATGCCAGGACGACTCGGCGTATTTAATTTAATTCCCTATGGATTTTTTTTAATAACTTTGTCACAAATATTCGCTTCATTTAGTAGTGTTTGCTCTATAAAGCGCTGAATTGTCCAGACTTACTAATGATGCTTATTCGACGGATATTGCTTCTGTAAGTCACATTGTCGATCTTTCGCCACTTTTAATTATTAGGAAATTACATTCCATTCAGTAAGATTTAAAATAATTTGAAACACAATAGATGTTAAATTGTTATTTATAAAGTCATCCGTACAAACCATTGGACTAGGCATTGTTTTCTAAAACAATGAGCATGTGTGAATAGTCCTTGATTGTGGGGTTCCAATGAAATTCAATTTCGTCTCTTTGATTCAGATTTTCGTGTTGTTATTAAACCATATTATAAATATAGGGGAATTGGTTTATATCGTTGATTTTATTTATTTATTTATTTATTTATTTATTCATTAGTATAAATATGTGTACATGGCGGACTTAATGCTAAAAGCATTCTCTCCCAGTCAACCATAGGAAAGTGTCAGAATACTCGAATGCGGTACTACTAATTATTAAAATACATACATACTAAAATTACATATATAAACGAATAAATATATATGAATAACAAATATACTTACATAAATATGATATATAGTATATTATACACGAAATTGAGAATAATATAAAGCACTTTGATTTGTTTTTATAGTAATATAGAATTATAAAAAAAGTTGGTCCCAACTGATGGACAGTGGTAATCGTCTTTTTTTGATGGGTAAAAATGGAATGGTAACCCTGCCTCCGCTATTACTATACCAGTGAGAGAGGATGGGTGACGATGAAAGCAGGTCAATTTTGACCAAACAATTGTGACAAAATCTGTTATTTTTTAAAACTAAACTACTAGACCGTTTTTGATAAAATTTCTATAAGACTAATCTATAAGTATATCCTTTCAGAAAAAAAAGGATATTCAAAATTCGATTGAGAACTGACGGAGTTGGCACTTGCTTCGGCAGTACATATACTAAAAAAAACTGACGGAGTTACGAGGTAAAAAATATAAAAAAGTATAATCGAATTAATAACCTTTTTTTATGCAACTAGAATGTCAAATTAGCTGACGATTCACCTGATGGAAAGTGGTAACCGTCGCCTATACACATGAGCAGTACCATGTACATAACAGAGTATACTGTTTCGCCCATGATACCTCCCATGCGTTGCCATTCCTGAGGACTCAGGTGTTATTCCTTTGTACCCTGTAAATTCACGCTATATTCCACCCTTCAAATTGAAACACAGCTATACATACACAACTGCTTCATGGTAGAAACACGAATAGGACAGAGCTACCCAAGCAAATGACTTTTGTTCAAAGTCCCCTTCCAGTAAACCTTTGTCTTTTGTGCTGCTGTTGCCCTTCTCTCAACCATAAGTTCCCTTAGTCACCTTTTACAACACCCATGCAAAAGGATGGGATGGCCTATTCAATCCTGGGACCACACATCCTTAATAGGTAGTATAAATAAAAAAATAGGATTAACTAATAGTATTATATTATCTGTGGTAGTAATAAGTATAAATAAAATAATAATTAATTCATTGAATTTCGGTTTGTTTATAATTAAATTTTGAGTTAGACATTATGTTTACTATAATTTCAAGAAAACTAGGTTACCTTTCCATTCAGTTTTATAGAAGCCGCCAACAGTATAGGACAAACATAGTACTTTGTTTTATGTGAAATGCGAAATAGATTATGTATCAGATAATTTATGTGTACGTCTATATACTGGATAGTCCGAGAAGAAAGTTAATTTGTCTCCGCAGGTTATTAGGTGGATAATATTAATTCGGGAAATTTTATAAAATAAAACCACGTATTATTCATGTTCCTTCCTTACGGAGCCATCTTTCAATTATACTTTTTTACTGTAAAGTTTTAATAGTTTTTTTTTTTTTACAATAGTAATATAAAGGAATAAAATCTATGTTTCGGGCCGAAACATATACTATGACATTTAATTTACTAGAACGTAAACTACCTTTATAGGTCAGATTGGCACGGACAATGGCTTTCATTCCATACATATTGAATTTACCTCGCAGGCTTAGCTTAGTGTCTATTTAAGAGAATTTATCAGTAAGTATTAGCAAATGTTTGGTCAGAGTTTAAACTTGGTTATTGTTGAGCTCATTGTACTGTATTCTAGAGAACTGTCTATTGGATATAGCAGTCGGATGTCACAGTATAATTACGCTTCAGAAGAGATAATTCCATGTGTCATTCGTAAAATGGATTGTAAACTCCCTAAGTTAATATTCAGGGAATAGAACAGGTATGTTGGTTACATTGTTCTTGATACTCAATGGAATAAGGATTTATTTTTAGATTATATAGATAGAGTGTCTCCATAGAAATGCTTCGAAAAAATCGGGTCTACTTTTTTTCCATTATGACTTCTATATTTAGTTTGTTTTATAATTTATGCACCTATATTTAGTTTGTTTTATATTTTTTAATGCGTATAATTTATTTTATTTATTAAATAATTTAATGTAGATACACCAGCGTATATTATGTACGTAAGTATATAAAACACTGATAAAAAATGAGTCAACTAATTTGATAATTAATTGCCAAAAAATATATATATCTATAAATTTAGTAAATTCTTAGTTTTCTTCAGGGTCGGCAACGCACACGTAATACCTCTGGTATTGCAGGTGTTCATAAGCTACGGTAACCACTTACCATCAGGCCGTATGCTTGTTTGCCACCTTAGTGGTATAAAAAAATAATGAAAAAATAACAAAGTTTTGATCGAATTATCTTAAAAACACTCTCTAATTAGCAACAAATCAAAACATTTTTCAACTTTTTATGAAATCTGGTAACTTTAAATTTTGTATAAATGTCTTTGTTTCTTCTTTTTTAGGGTTCCGTACCACCACAAGAAAAAAACGAAACCCTTATAAAATTACTTCGTTGTCCGTCCGTCGTTCCGTCTGTCAAAACCCTTTTTCTAATCATTTCTTAGGATCACGTGGAAGTACCACGTGTTCAAGTTCAAGTTAAAATTAATATCATATACTCAGGCCTGCAATCTCTTGAAGCAGTGAAAAATTAAGCTTTTTAAGCTTAACGACCCTATAGATACGGCCATTTATGCTCCATTTATATCGCATATTTTGACATTCGCAAAGGGAATCGAAACCTATAGAGTACTTTCCGTTGACCTAAAATCATAGAATTTGGCAAGAAGCAATATCATGTAGCCGTAAATTTGTAGTCACAAAAAAAACTTGATGATTTTGTACGGAACCCTCGTTGCACGAGTCCGACATGTAGTTGACCGGCTTTTTTTATTGCTAGAGAAGCAAATTGCAAGTATATGTATGTGTTATGCTTATTGTAAAAATATATATTTTTATGATTTATGTTTATTTGCAAGTTACTTGAAAAATTTTGGTAATATGAGTAGTAAAATTTTTGGGAAAGAAAAAAAACTTGACTTCTTATTTTTGAAGTCAATTGAAAACTACTTACATGAATTTCGTAAATATTTGCTATACAAATACACACACACACACACACACACACACACACACACACACACACACACACACACACACACACACACACACACACACACACACACACACACACACACACACACACACACACACGCATGCACGCATGCACGCATGCACGCAGCCACGTACGCAGGAATGCACGCACGCACGCACGCACGCACGCACGCATGCTATCACGCCACACGCAAGCACACACGCACGCACTCACGCACGCACGCACGCACGCACGCACGCACGCACGCACAAAAACGTGTAAAGTGTAACTAAACATAACCGAACTCATAGTCCCCAAATTTGGCCTAGTTTGGGGACTGATGGTAATGCAGACTTTTTTCTCGTTCATTATAAATTGTAAATTGTTTCATTTTGTTTTGTTATGTTCTTCTTTTTTTATTCTAATTACAAAATAAAATAGCAATATTATTATATAATTGTGTAATGTTCATTATTATGTTGTTTTGTTATATGTAACATGTATAATTTATATTATATTCTTAAAGAGAGATTGTATCTAATTAATGATGTTATATAAATGAAAAGTTTGTTTAGTGTATGTGTAAATAAAATAAAATAAAAATGTACTTTATACAACTGTATTTGATTTGAATTATTTAATTAACATTGTACATTTTCATGTTTATGGTACAATAGAAAAATTATTATTATTATATACAGACATTATTCCGTTACATTTTTATTATCTCACTAAGATTAAATCAAAATACATAGTTCGTATTTGATTATCCAAGTTCCTGGCACCTCGACCATTTGCGTGCCCGGTCTGCGGTTAAAACCTCGTCCGAGTTAAACTATTTGCGCAAGAGAGCAATGCAAAGAGAGGTCGTGTTCTCTCAATGATACATTCTCTTGGGAGTCTACCGGTCTCGGATGAACATAGATTATGAAGACAATACGACAGATAGTATAGACGTCTCTTTTTAGAGACAAAAAAAAAATAAGCGACGTATAATTATTAAAGTGGAGAACAGAAAGCGTTATTAGACATTAAATACGTATATTGTTATATCTGTTATGTCCATGGTACTGCTCATGTCTACAGGCGACGGTTACCACTTTCCATCAGGTGGGCCGTCAGCTTGTTTGCCATTCTAAGTTGTATAAAAATAATAATAATAAGCAGAATCAAATATTACAATCAACAAGATGTTTAGCAACGATATCGTCGTCGATAGACACAGATAATTAGGTCGTATATCTATAATTCATACTCCTAACAATAATGAAGTCCTTGAAAAGATTTACAGCCGCTAGATTTATATGCTGTCCGAAGCACGTAGCAAGAGATAACAATTTTTAAATTATTTTTATTGCCAATGTTTTAAAGTGGTTTGCACCATGCCGTGGTCACAGGAGGACTGAAGTGAGCGATGCGTTCCATTCGCAGTCGGTGTAGTTTTTGCAGCTACCTTCACGTTATTATCATTAGTGTCTATATTCTTTCTAAACATCGTACTCACGGTATTCATTATAAAAATCAACTATGTAGGTAATATTTACTTGTAATCGTGTCGTGTTGTGTCCCGAATGTGAATTTACATAGGACTAAATTTGTTTAAACAAAATAATGGTTTCCTAGCTTTGATTTAAAGATGTATAATAAATCAATTGAGTAATAACTATCGTGAGTTATACTGTATTGCAAATTTTTATGTTGGCTTTACTCGCGTTTTAAATTCGAAGATACCCAACTAATACTAAACTATTCATTTGAATTGTAAATTAGTTGTACATTCATTAAAAAAATTATATTTCTATTTTCCCAAAGGTTGACTGAAAGAGAATGCTATATAGCATTAAGTCCGCTTTTTGTACCAATTATTTTTTGTAATGTAGTCAATAAAGAATAAATAAATAAATAGTTATTATTCAACAACGTTTTTAATAATAATAGGTTGTCTGTAAGAGATTGCCCTAGCGATAAGACTGCCTTTTGTACCTTTATGTGTATATTTCAATCTGTATTTATGCTACTGTATTTCATTTGAATTATTCACCTTGTCATTGTATATTTTTATTTATGGTGCAATAAAGAGTTAAATAAATAAATAAATAAATAACCTGTTGATATTCAGTTCCTAAAATATAATTTATCAGAGACGCAGCTACAATATTAATGTCCCATCTGTTTATTTAATTATTTAGTATATGACATACCTTTATTATAGGAGTCCACAAATTGGATCGTCTACCCTACTAATAGTGGTCGCGTAGAAATAATGAAACTAACTACTTGATTGCGGTTTTTATTGTACAAAAGGTTTAATTTAACTAAAACAGATAGAGTTTGTAGTCTAGTTAAACATATTATCATAGTTATTTCAGGTTACTTTATGTTATTTATGAATATGAATATTGTTCATTCCGCAGTTTGGTTGTAACATGCAAATAAATATGTAGGTCGTAGTCTAAATTTATAAATATACCTAATATAATAAAAAATATTGAAAATTAATTAACTCGCTGTAATAATGAGCTACGGCTCGCAGTACGAAGCGAGACGCTTTTTTTTTAATGGGTGATAATGGAATGGTAACCCCACCCGCGCTATCGGTATGCACCAGTGAGGGATGATAGATGAGGATGAAACAGGTCAGTTTGCCCATCGTGACGAATTCGACAAGAATTGTTCACGATGGTTTCCAGGGGGAACCACGTGGAGGTCGATCTGATAGGGAATATTGCTAGCAATGTCGAACTCCATTGCTAACAATCCCTTTCCCCCCGAAGCGAGACGCTGTGACGCAAAGCGCCAAACGCCTTCTGAAGAACACTTCCACATGAAACGAACTAATTTTCGGAAACAACAAAAAACACAGTAAGTTCATTCATTTCCCGTTACATATGTATATAGACGTCGAATAAAAAATTAACATAAGTTTAAGTTTTAAAAATAACAAGCCATCCGACCAAGTTTCGCTTGAGTAGAATAAAAATTACGGGTAAAGTAACATTTTTGAAAACAATATTATTCGCTGATAATGTAGCTTTCTGTACGTAAAAGAATTTTTAAAACTAGTTGAGTACTTTTTTACATACATACATACACACACACACACACACACACACACACACACACACACACACACACACACACACACACATATATATATATATATATATATATATATATATATATATATATACATATATATACATATATATATATATATATATATATATATATATATATATATATATATATAAACAAATATATTTACCAGAGGGAGACTGTACAAAAGTCGTTTGCTGGGGTGCACCTCTGTTCCATTTGTGTTTCTACCGTGAGACAGTTGTGTTTTTCTTTCAATGTATGATAATGGAATGGTAACCCCGCCTGCGCTAACGATGTACGCTGGCGGGGCACCAGTGAAGGGTATCGATGAGAATGAAAACAGGCCAGTTAGCCCATCATGATGAATTCATCAGGAATTAACCATGATAGTTAGATAGGGGAACCGCGTGGAGGTCGACCTGGTTGGGTATATTGCAAGCAATAAGATTCTTAGTCTCCATTACTAACAATCCCTTTTACCTAGGTAGTAGTGTTTGCATAGCCGTATTTCGATTTAAAGGATGGGATTTAGCTGTGAATTTACAGGGTATAGAGGAATAATACTCGAGTCCTCAGGAATGACAACGCATGTGGGGTATCATGGGCGAAACAGTATACTCTATTATGTTTATGGTATTGCTCATGTCTATAGGCGACGGTTACCACTTTCCATCAGGTGGGCTTTCAGCTTGTTTGCACTTTTAACTTTCAAAAAAAGCGTTCACGCTCACTTTTTATCTTTATCCGAGCAGTAAGTGCTTTATATTATTCCCAAATTCGTGTATAATATAGTATATATCATATATGTGTAAGTATATTTGTTATTCATATATATTTATTCGTTTATATATGTAATTTTTAGTATGTATGTATATCAATAATTAGTAGTAACGCATTCGAGTATTCTGACACTTCCCTATGGTCACAGATAATATGGTTAACTGGGAAAGAATGCTTTTAGCATTAAGTCCGCCATGTACACATATTTGTACTAATGAATAAATAAATAAATAAATAAAAAAAACTTATTCTCGCATGCGTATGTAAATGTAGTACATAATTTTCATTCAATAAAGCCATAAAAGCGACACCTTATTCCGGGAAAAGGATACATTATTTCCATCATAAGCCCAAGAAGACCGCAAATGAATTTCAAAGATCAAGGGTTCCAAAAGACGGCCGAGCGGTAACTTCATCAATAATATTACATTTAGCTACCTACTTACACGGAGGGCAACTCAATTTATCAATTACTTAGGGGCAGGGCTCACTCGCTGGCCGGCACTAACGAAGTTAGATAAGGAAGAGTAGCGACGCGAATGTCAAATGTTTTTTTTTTTATTATTATTTTCTCTCTTGTTTTTTTTTTTTTTGGTATCACGCCGCCGGGAGAATGTCTGTGGTAAAATGGGAAGTTTGTTTTGTATTAAAAAAATATTGATTGCTCTTCAATGAGTTTGTGATCGTGTTCTTAATGGAAAAATTGATATTAAGAATTGTGAATCTTAGAAATTTATTATTTATTAGCGGCGGTAGTCACTTACCATCAGGTGAGCCGCAAGCTGGTTTGCTCTCTTGTTGTCAAAAAAAAAAAATAAAAAAAAATACGTATACGTAATTTTTTAAGAACATTGTTTTATTATATAGATATTTAGATATTTTAAATTTTATACCCACCCGCCGTAACGTACGTTTGCTGTACAGGCACACGCAGTGTAAGACAACCCCCCACTAGATGGAGTGACGACCTTAAATGTATTACACAGAGTCAATGTATGCAGGTGGCTCAGGACCGTTCCTTATGGAGTCTATGGGCCTATGTTCAGCAGTGGACAGATAATGACTGAGATGACGATTACTCACTTTAAAATATTTTGATACTAATCTATTTATTAACTCTTTATTTACTACTTACACGATAATACAAATCAAGATATAACTACCTTCTTATATATAGAGATTCTTGAATACTATCCAAAAAATTTATATATATATATATATATATATATATACTTATATATATATTTTTTTATACAACTTAGAATGGCAAACAAGCTGACGGCCCACCTGATGGAAAGTGGTAACCGTCGCTTATAGACATGAGCAGTGTCATGGACATAACAGAGTATACTGTTTCCCCCACGATACCCCCCATGCGTTGCCATTCCTGAGGACTCAGATGTTATTCCCCTGTACCCAGTAAATTCACGCCATTCAATACAATAGCTTCATCCCACGGCTCCACTCGCATAAATCAATATATAAAGTATCCTTTGTGCTAGGTTAGAATATATTCTATCTATATACCAAATTTCTTTCAGATCCATTTAATAATTTTAATGCAAGAGTAACAAACATCCATCCATCCATCGTTGCAAATATATATATATATATATATATATATATATATATATATATATATATATATATATATATATATATATATATATATATATATATATATGGGATTTAGTTTCAATCTATATATTTTAATTATCTGTTTTGGAGTAAATTTAGTTTGGCGACAGTATACTGTGTAGGTGATAGGTGCACGCATTTCATTTACAGCGGCACAGTGTACGTAAAACGGTCAAGTTAGCACGCCACAATGCAGTGATCCGTGCATCGGACACACGACATTGCCTAACCTCATTATACGGCACGAACCAACGAAGTTTCGTACGTACAGCCACAGTGTAAGCGAAGACCAGTAGGCCAACGCCTTTGACATGAATAGGAGATTTTAAATAACTACTAGTTTAACTCACATTTAATTTGAGCGGATGTAACGCGAGTGCTAACCTGTTAATTGGATGTTAAGGGGATTGTTAATAACAATCTAATGACCTCCATTAATTTATTACGATCAGTATACTCTGGCAGGTTATTTTCCATGCGGTTCCTGGAGAAAATCGTAGTAAATTCGTCGCTATGTCATTCCTGCTTATCATCGTTTACTAGTACCTATTAGGTATATACCGTGGACAGGGATGCCTTTTTTTATAACATAGGGGGGAAACGAGCATGCAGCTCACTTGATGGTAAGTGACTATGCAATAATGGAGTAATTGTAGGTATGCTGCGGGCCTTTTAAAAAGGAATATGCCCTTTTCTTGAAGGCTACGACGTCGTTTCGGTTCAAAAGTACTATTCCCGAATGATAACATGAAAGTTCAAGACACATTGTTCTATTATTTGAACAAATATTTTAATTAAAAAAAATATATATATTTAATTTAGAATGTGGAATAACTTAAGTCCTAAGTGTAGATTTATTTATTAATATGCTTATGTATATTCACTTTTAATACAGATACTAGGTTACAACGAAAATGTACACAAATGGACCCCTTGAAGAGTTTTCTTCCAGTATACCTTGGAAACCCGAAAGGAGAAAGTATCTATAAGGTTTGAATATCTTTATATATCTATAAAGATGTAATCAGATAGAACCGTGGATTCAATAATAATAAATGCGTTTTCAGGTTGACGTCCGCCCACGCCTTTTTAAAACTTAAATCAAACAGGGCTTACTAGTAACCGCCGCATCGACACCGCAGTGAGGGCGTGCGTCGTACTTTCTCGCACATGTGTCGCATTAGTACCGTAAAATTTATCGATTGTGAATACATTTGTGATAATGTCCTATCAACCTATGCGGGATCTTGAAGGGAAGAATGGTATTTTGGTGGTATTTTAGCATTCGTAAAGCAATAAGAGTGTCGAATCTACCGGATTTATTTATTCTTATTTATTTGTCTAGCTGTATCCGTTGGACAACTGGTAGGTAAGTTTTCTTTAGACTGTGGCACAACTATATAATATTTGGTTCGGGAACTAACAGCATCGGTGCGATCTCGTATTAAATTCCTGCACACATTTTATATATTACTCATATGTTTTTTGAAACTGTTTAATTATTTTCATTAAAGAAAGTAGAAGATTGAAAGATATATACTCTTACATACCTCCAAAAAATTAATTTAAAATTTTAATTCTGTTAATACTACTCGTCTGAGGGTATTGTTTTCTAGTTTCAAGAATTTTTAATTCACTTTCATTATACAAAGGCTTATAGAGTTAAAAGTTAATATGATCGTGTTTTTTTCTAATAAAATCTGTTTCCTTCGTTACAAAATTACTAAGTTTTTTTTATACAACTTAGAATGGCAAACAAACTGACGGCCCACCTGATGGAAAGTGGTAACCGTCGCCTATAGACATGAGCAGTACCATGGACATAACAGGGCCATACTGTTACGCCCATGATACCCCCCATGCGTTGCCATTCCTGAGGACTCAGGTGTTATTCCTCTGTACCCAGTAAAATCACGCCATATCCCATCCTTTAAACCGAAACACGGTCATGCAAACACAACTGCTTCACGGTTGAAACACGAATGCGACAGAGGTACCCAAGTAATCGACTTTTGTATAAAGTGTCCCTCTATTAAAGTCCAAGTCGAAGTCTAAGTCTCTTAGTAATTTTGTTATAATAATTTTAACCAGGGAAGAAAATGTTGTCGATAGCAAAAGAAACAAAAAAACAAAATTTCTTCACTTTTGTAAAAAATTATAAGTAGGTACATGAAAAAATAACAAATCAATGGGCTTATCGCCGTATGTGGCCCGGTATAAAATGGGTCACCCGTTCTTTTCTCGTGATTATCGTAAGAGGCGACTAAGTAATGGTAAGGAATGGGCAACAGCGTCCCTATTAAAATATCTATAAAAGCCTAACTGCGGTTGCCAAACCGCCTGTTAATCGTAGCAACTACTGGCAAAACTCCTCTTATGGGGAAGGCTTATGTCCAGCAGTGGACAATTACCGGCTCAAATAATAAAAAATAGTAAAAATAAATAATAGCCTTATATCGTCTTAAAGCAAATTAAAAAAAAATCTGATAATTCAGTTACGATACCTGATTACGGCACTATATTTCATACATTATTATTTTATTTATTAACATGCTTTTATACTTTCACTTATAATATAGATATTTGTTTATACAAACACACACACACACACACACACACACACACACACACACCCACGCACGCACGAACGCACGCACGCACGCACGCACGCACGCATGCACGCACACACACACACACACACACACACACACACACACACACACACACGCACCCACGCATGCACGCACGCACGCACGCACGCACGCACGCACGCATGCACGCACACACACACACACACACACACACATAATACTTATTCATACATGTGTATTGGTGGTGAGATCTAAATGAAATAATTGCATTATATAAATTAGTTACACAATAGTCAGTACTGCTAAAAAGCCTATGTTTAATATCAGTATGCATGTATATAATAACACGAGTTCGGCTTCCTACAGGACAGGCTCAGCCTAGTGTAGGAAGCAATGATAAATTCTGTGCCAATACAAACATACTTTGTTAAATAAATATATCTTTATCTTATCTTTATTTTTATCTTATCTTATCCCTTAAAGGGATTTCTTCCAGTCAACCTTGAGAACCCGAAAGGAGAAAGTATTTATAGGGTTTTTATATAAAGATATTTTTGTGTGTGTATATATACACATATATACACATATAGATACACATATAAATATAAATAAATATATATAAATATGGAATAATTATTATATATACATATGTAGTATTATATTAGTACATACATTAAAATGTATATAGAAAATTAATGACAATAGAAATAAATATATAAAAATAATAAATATACAGTATAATATATAGATTACCTATATGACGTAGGCATCTTCTGAGAAGGATTTAACAAAACTCCCACGGGAATAAGAGATAAAGGGTTCCGCGCATCCAAAGCGGGTAAACAGTTAATTGAACGTGTGGAATAGCATTAAATAAAGTGGGAGCGTTAACGGGCGCTAAAATTACGTAACCGCTTATATTTTAGGTCCATGCCGAGTGTTGCCAGCAAATCACCAACTGAAAAAACAACACGATAATAACGTGTAACGCAACCTAAACAAACAATTTAATGGCCGCAGGGTCTCTGTTTGTTTTCCCGCTCGTGTCTGACATGACCGGCCACGGATTATCCGCCTTTGGAAATGGTTACGGGAAAAACTGCGGATGTAGGATAATGACCTCAAGGCAGGAATTGTTTTTGAGCTCTAGAAAGGTAAGAAAGGTGGGACGGAATGCACGTAACTCGTTATATACTTATTTGAAGGTCACCATGTAACCAACAATTTTTTTATACGTTTCTACCGTGATACACCAAGGTACGGAAGTCTTTTAAAAATACAAGGTATGCATTTTTAAATAAATTCCGAACAGAGGATGTTCCAAATTTGTTTTTTTTTTATTTTGAAAAGTATTTTTGATAGATGCTAATGGAATAGTCGAGGGATAGGCAGCAGTGTTCCTCTTAAAACATTACCAAAGCCTAACAGCGATTGCCAATCCGCCTGCCAAGCGTGGCAACTACTGGCAAAATCCTTTATGAAGGAGGCCTATGTTCAACAGTGGACAGTCAATGACTGACATGATGATAATGATGATGATGAATGGAATGGTAATCCCGCCTGCACTACTGCACTGGCAAGGTACTGCTATATGACAATAGGCGAGAATGAAGTCAAAACATATGGTATTGACCTTAATTCATAATATACTAGCGGCCCGGTCCGTGCTTCGCTAAGTATAAAGTGAAATAATAATAATAAAAAAAATGAACGCGTGAATTACATAACAACATGATTGTACTGTCAACTTTGAAAAAATTTAATTTGACAGCACAATCCCCATCTTAAAGAAAGTTTGAATTTGACACAAAAATCCCTATTAACAAAATGATTCGTCATTTATTGAAATCATTTGTTACAAAAAATGTGATAAATGAAGAACCGTTCGACCGATCTTATGCAAACTTCATATAAACCATCTACTAAATAGTCCGAACAAAGCCTAAACATTGGGTTTGGATAGGTGAGCCCGTTCTTGAGTTATAATAATAGATACTAATCATTTTACACGAGAAGTCTTGTCAATTATGTTTTAATGAACAACAGGTAATACTTTAATAAATAAGCAAGTAAAGTATTAAATAGTTTATTAGATTTCAATTGATTTTTAGTACACAGGTGGACCATAACTTCTCAAAAATATCTCGTGGTATATGCATAAAAAGAATATAGACGAATCGAGAACTTCGCACATTTGGAAGCGGCTACAGTTGTTAATTTAATTCTGTTTTTAAGTACTTTTTAATCTAAAATATAAAATATGTATAACAATAATTTACTATCCTATTAAAGTAGAAGAAAGTTACTAATAGATAAAAGTGAAGTTAGCAGTTTGTTTAACGGGCAGATTTTATTTCGGTTTAGCATTTATAGAGACGAGGTTCGAGTTGGAACTAGAGTAAAGTTTGGTTTGTGAACACAAATTCTGTTCGGTTGTTTTATATTAATGTTTATATGTACCTTATATTTTAGATTAAATACTCTATAAATATAATCACAATTAAATAACGATGTTTTCGAAGTTTCTTTCGACATAAGAAGATGATGACTACAATGATTACAATGGCAGCCAGGCGGTTTGGTATAGAATTTTATATCTAGTATCCCATTGTAGTGTTCAGAAACAATAGAATGCAAAATGCTTCAATTCAAACAGACTTCTTTCGCTTCTTCCACATTCATCAATCTTTTCATACACGCTCGCCGGTTACGGGTACTTTTAATATGATCCTTCTTTAGCATGTAATTCTTCTTTCATCCATCCTCTCCAAATGGATAAATTAATTATCTTGTACTGATGTAAAACGCTCAGTTCACTGGCGTCTCTTATGGTACATTGTAACATTTCATTAGCTTTTATCATTTATTTATTTCTCTCTATCCTAAGGTTGTCTGGAAGAGATTGCTAATTAAGGCCGCTTATTGTTGCCTCTTTATTTTGCTTTTATGTAATGAAGGGTTTGCTAGAAATTAACTCTTACAGAGTCAGGCTCGCCTGTTGGACATCTTTATTTAATATATATTATATGTGGTGTGAATTTACTGGATACAGAGGAATAACACCTGAGTCCTCAGGAATGGCAACGCATCGGGGGTATCATGGGCGAAACAGTATACTCTATTATGTCCATGGTACTGCTCATGTCTATAGGCGACGGTTACCACTTTCCATCAGGTGGGCCGTCAGCTTGATTGCCGTTCTAAGTTGTATAAAAAAAAATGTTTGTAATTTTTTTGTGTGCAGTAAAATATAAATAAGTTTTTATTATTAATAATGATATTTATTTGTGTACATATTGTTACTATTCATTATTATTTGAAGGGAACAATAAAAAACTTTTTATTTATTAATTCAATAATGTTCATTGATTTTGTGTAAATGATTGAATAAATTGATTTCCAATGAATAAACACAAAAAATCGACAATCGATTAAAAAAACCATTCACCTATAGAAAGCCAGTTTATCAACGAGTAACATAGGATAAACCTGTATATCAATTTTGAAAAAAATATTTTCCCAAAATCAGGCTGGAAATAAAGACGAATTGAGAGTATTAAAAATAAAATATTTTACGTAATATCGTCATAGTCGTAGAATACTGACGGATCTGACAAAGATTACATATAAAGATCCGTCAGTATTCTACGACTATGACGATATATCCACGAACTGTCTACCCCATAATCGACATAACTCGATGATATGAATAAACATAAAATCCAAAGTTTCATTATCAAGTAACGATCAAGTTGTAATTACTCAGGCGGGGTCTGATAGCGTTTTATAACTGCAATAAAACTTGCCATAAAACAGTCAACGACATTACATAAGTGATTACCCTCGGTGTTAGAAAATCTATAATATTCTCAGAGGCAACTCTTAGTTCGCTATTTTTTTACAGTAGCACAATATGGTGACCATAGCACCTTATCATCGGTGGGAAAGGGATTGTTAACAATGGAGTTTGACAGCCCTATTGTTTACCCTGGAAACCATCATGTTTAATTCTTGCCGAATTCATTACGGTGAACCAACTGACCTGCATTCATTCTCACCTATCATCTTCCACGGGTGTCGGTGTATACCGATAGCGCGGGCGGGGTTACCATTCCATTATCACCCATTAAAAAAATCACCTGATCATTGGGGGGAAAGGGATTATTAGTAATGGGGTCTAATAGGCCCATTGCTAGCAATATACCCTCTCAGGTCGACCTCCACGCGATTCCCCCTGGAAACCATCATGTTTAATTCTTGTCAAATTCATCATGGTGAGCTAACTGACCTGAACTCATTCTCACCTATCATCTTCCACTGGTGCCTCGTCGGTGTATACCGATAGCGCGGGCGGGGTTACCATGCCATTTTCACCTTAACGCACACGGACAATACGGTTCATGACGGTACATGACGATCAACTAAAAAGACAATATTCAACGCTCCACGGTTGGCCGCACTATGCTGGCTCACTAAGTGCTTTTTCACGCTACGCTTGACAGATCCGAGGTTATAGGATGAAGAGAACGAGTCACGGGAAAGGTCATCGTACAATGTTACAAAACTATTTTATTTTCTACATTCTCTGTATCTTTTTTTACTTTTTAAATATTAATATAGATAAAGTTCCTCCGCAAATTCCCTGTTTATTCCACTTCTTTCAAAGTCTTTTACTCTCTTTTTAAGTATTGTTTTTCTTATTTCTTCCTTCACTTCAGTTTCTTCCATTTTATATGTATACATACAATAATTTGTATGATTTATACATACATTAATTGCTATGTCGGTCACCTTGGTTTCTCGTGTGGTTTCGACAGAATAGGCCATTTCTACCTATTTCGTGGGTGTCGTAAGAGGCGACTAAGAGAACTTAATGGACAGCAGCGTCCCTTTTAAAACATCACCAAGGTCTAACTGTGGTTGTCAACCCGCCCACCATGCGTGGCAAATACTGGCAAAACTCTTTTTATGGCGAAGGCTTATTTTCAGTAGTAGACAGTTAACTGCTGATATGGTATAATTTTTTTTATACCACAGGTGGCAAACAAAGATACGGCCCACCTGATGCTAAGTGGTTACCGTAGCCTATGAACACCTGCAATACCAGTGGTATTGCGCGTGCGTTGTCGACCCTGAAGGAACCTCTTTACCCCCCTTTTGAAGAACCTTTTTTTGGTATAATATATATTGCAGTGTGGTTTCGGCATAGAATAGGCCACCCGTTCGTTTACCTTGAGCATTGTAAAAGGTGACTAAGGGAAATTAATAGTCGAGGGATGGGCAGTAGCGGCTCTTTTAAAATATCAACAAATCCTAACTGCGATTGCCAACCAGACTAGCAACTACCGGTGAAAATGATATGATAATAAATGATACAATAGAATGGATTTAAATACTCAAAAATTCAATTTCTTCGAAGTACAATACATAATATATACATATTTATGATTGTATCTAAGTAATATTTTAGAAAATGTCACATGTTGCAGAATAATTTTGTGAATAACTCAGCCATGAAATCGACGTCAAGATCTAACAGCTGAGTTATTGGCTGAGTTATCTTACACTGTACTACTATTGATGGAATGGTCATTAATCAATATTATCAATAATATAAAAGTATAAAATCATCGACCATGCATCTAATTATTGTGCGTTTGAAAAATTTCGAAGCAATTTTGTTACTGGGATAAACCGACAAATGTCTGACTAACCCATTAAGGATTAAAATTCTGAGCACATTTTGTTTTTAACTTATTTGGTTATATTAATCAGTCTTGATTATTTTGTGTAGATAAAATAAAGTAACTAACATCAAATTAACATTTTAGTAACTAATTAATAATGTCCAATTTTGAAATTGTATTATTAACAGATATACGTATATAACTTAATTTAAAAATGATAATTAAACTCAAAAAATATTTCACAAAAAAAGACCACAACTTATAAAAGGTACGTAATAAAATCCTTATACTTTCACATACTCTCATCGGCACATTATTATCCGGGACGTATAATAAATTTCCCTCGGAATATCAGGGAAGCTTTACTTTTAACGAGTTATGGATTCCATAACTTATATTAATAATTATACAGTAGAACTCGTCTCTGTTATGTTTTATACGTAATATTTTACAAGTAATGTGCGTAACCTATTATATTTTCAAATTACGTGGTAATGGTCTGTAAAAATAATGGAGAAACTGTGAAATGGTTCATATAGCTTCTTTATGTCTATTATTAAAAGTGGGATTAAAAAAAGTGTTTATATTTCACCTGATAAAAAAGGAAACTATTGTTTATAGATTAATTAGATGTAGTATTACCTAAGAAAAAAGGAATTAGGGAGGAAGGGATTGTTAGTAATGCGGACTACCAGTCTCATTGCTGGCAATATACCCTATCAGGTCAACCTCCACATGGTTCCCCCTGGAAACCATCGTGCTGGTTCTACATGTATTCATCACGATGGGCTGACCTGTTTTTTCATTCTCACCTATCATCCCTCACTGGTGCCGCACCAGCGTATACTGTTAGCGCATGCGAAGCAACCATTTCATTATCATCTATTAAAAAAAAAGAAAAAGGAATTACATAGAAGGAGTAATTAATACGGCCGTATAACCTACTAAATTCAGATACAACCTGCTTGCATACTTTCTACATAAACTGTGTCGAATATATAATCTAGTAACGTAAAATTTGTCATTGACAAATAATTGACATATATCGATTGTATTTTCTATACACTAGCCTGCTATGAATTAAGAAAAATGACAACTGATGGTGTATCTTTTGTCGTCTTTTTACAAATTATATTTGCATAAGAATAAAGGAGACAACCGTATGATATGCAGTTTTTATTTTATCATTCCTTCTATGTAATTCCTTGTTCATGGAGTATAACGTATTACGTATTGACGAACTGATGACGCAATGATAAAAACGAGACAAGAAAATATAGATTATGTACAATAAGTTCGCATGCCCCTCTGAAATCTAAAGAATTAAATAAGTATGAATAAAAATATTTACAAGGTTTCGACCAAGGAATATAATACTCTTTTGGCCACATCTGTATACTTATATAATATATTTTACAAAAAATCAATCGAATCTTACAATATAAGTTCACGTGAATTCTTAACAAAACGAAGACGTATCATGGAATCTTGAAAGCTCACTATGTAGAGGATAGTGGGGTAATTGGCAGCATAGATGAAGAAATTGATACTCTTTGTTCTGAGGCACTTTCTTTCAAGTACAACCACCCTTTGGAATCAACTTCCAGCAGAAGTATTTCCGAATCGATACGACATCATAACTTTTAAGAAAAGAGCATATTCCTTTTTAAAAAGCCGGCAGCAGATCTGTAAAGCCGTTGGTGTTGTGGGTAATTATGGGCGGCGGTAGTCACCATCAGGTGAGCCGCATGCTCGTTTGCCCCTGTGTTGTACAAAAAAAAAAATTGATACTCTTAAATTTACAAAATTACAATTTGATTTTAATGAATAATTTAAGGTTGTGTTTCACAAAAAAGATTCCGATTGTGGGCAAACCGATTATTATTTGAAACTAGAATATTTAAGTGATTTTAATAAAATTTAAATGTCGTCATAGTCGTAGAATACTGACGGATCTATATATGTAATCTTTGTCAGATCCGTCAGTATTCTACGACTATGACGATGTGATCAATTATAAAGTATATCCTTTCAGATAATAAGAGAATTTCTAAATCGGTTTCTTGCTGACAGAACTATGAGGTAATAAACAAACAAATACAATTGCGAATCTTCTCTTTTTCTGAAGTCATGCAAAGGTGGGGTAATGTATTAAATTATTAGAACACCAAGGTCGTCTTAATATAATACATATAAATCTCCACAATTCCATAGTCTAATACGTAATATCGCAACTAAAATAGTTATTGAATATAATTGATTAAGAAAATATATCTCAATTACTTCTTATTGCCTGAATAATATTTTTGTATTTTCATACGTAATCAACTTTTTTCCTCATCATTTGATGTCTACAAATAAGATTATTAACGATCACAACGATCAATCGTATGCTAGAACCGAAGATTGCCGAAGTCGTTTCGGTTACTTTTTCACTTCTATTGTAAAAGATAAATGTAATCACATCTCTAAAGGGATAGCTTGAGGTATTTTTTTTTATGCAACTTAGAATGGCAAACAAGCTGACGGCCCACTTGATGGAAAGTGGTAACCGTCGCCTATAGACATGAGCAGTACCATGGACATAACAGACTGTTTCGCTCATGATACCGCCCATACGTTGCCAATCCTGAGGACTCAGGTGTTATTCCTCTGTACCCAGTAAATTTACGCCATATCCCACTCTTCAAACCGAAACACAGCCATGCAAACACAGCTGCTTCACGGTTGAAACACGAGTGGGACAGAGGTACCCAAGCAATCGACTTTTGTACAAAGTATCCCTCTGGTAAAGGTATTTGTCTACTTATTATAGTGAACGTGACACTCTATGTACCCACATTTTGATGATCATATTCATGATTCAAGATAAATTCAAGACATGTGAGTCGCTTGCCAAGCTATAAGTATTCCAAGCGTCCATAAGCTACAGTGACCGTTTACGATCAGACAGGCTGTATATTTGTTTACCACCTTGGTGGTTTAAAAATATTAGTTCCCTGAAAATATAAAAAGATATTGTGAAAGACCTCGTATGCGACGGAGAGATGATCTTAGTCAGTTCCATAAGAAATGATACGGCTTAATCAGCGATCATGCGATATGGAAGTAGGATGAGGCTTAGGCGCTGTAAAGGGACACTATAGGCTACGATTTTGTACAGATTTGACTTAACAGAGATTGAGTCTACTATTTACTTGATTTAGTTTGTAAACAGTGTCCATCACCAGTCATCAGTATCAACATTTAAACACATATAAATATTTTTAATATCTGCTAGATTCGAGCTTATGGCTATTGCTGTCTATAAAACGAGGTTACTATCACAACTAAGATGGTCTCCCATATTGTAAATTTCAAATAAATTCTATTACTTGTTTCGATACAAATCAAAGAAAAGATAACCATGTTTTGTTGTTATTATG
Organism: Galleria mellonella; assembly: GCF_026898425.1. Taxonomy (NCBI): domain Eukaryota; kingdom Metazoa; phylum Arthropoda; class Insecta; order Lepidoptera; family Pyralidae; genus Galleria; species Galleria mellonella. The sequence continues at coordinate 4,276,356 of NW_026442100.1, read as the reverse complement.
ACAAAAACGCTCTCTAAATGAAATTGGTAAAAAAATATAAATATTAAATTAATAGATTTTTTATTTATATCAGATACTATTGGACATAAGCCGATTTTCTTATGTTCGGATTAATTATATTATTTGTTCTTTTTTTTATTTTCATCAAATTCGATTAAAACAGACTATAGCCCTCATTACCCTGAGTTCCCCTTTTAACCAGCTATTGCGTACATTTTATTCTCGGATATTCGGATTATTCTAAAGACATATTTTCAAGAGATGCCAAGCTACAATTCAACACTATTCTGGTTTCCGACGATACGGCAATATAGTGTCATTGTATACCACCTACTTCCTTTTCACGTCTTCTTGGCAATATAAAGCAGTGTACAGTCCAATAAAGTAACTTTTAAAGAATGTGCAAGTTGAAAAATGGATAGAAAATTGTATATTATATTTATATATTTGAAATTATATGGTCGATAAAAAGCCATGGACGATTAATTAACACCATGCACTTTTGTCATTAAAGTAATCGTTTTATAGTTTTAAAAGGAAGATCCAAAATATTCTTTGGTATGCTAACATTTAATGCCCATTCCCATAAAAGATCTATTAACTTTTTCTAAACGATACTTGGGAACAGCAAGTTTGTATTTGTATCTAGTGTTAAGATTGTTGAGATCGCTGTTTTTAAGAAACAATTGAAGGTTCCTACGTATGCATAAAATGTTTGCGCATATGTAGGTACTGTGAAGTTACGGCGAGAATATTAGCTTCTTTACAATTTTCTCTTAATTATTCACGACTTCCCGTAGAATAAATTGCGTGAACAGTACGTTTTTGTAATACAAATATGCTTTGGATGTTGGCTGCTCTACCCCATAATAACTAGACGGTATACTATAAAAGTAACTAACTAAATAAACTAAACTAGCAGTTTCAATATTAGTATACTATTTAACCCTGCATACAGCAGGGGAAAGGGATTGTTAGTAATGGAGACTGAGAATCCCATTGCTAGCAATATACCCAACCAGGTCGACCTAATCGCGGTTACCCCTGGAAACTACCATGGTTAATTCCTGATGAATTCATCATGATGGGCTAACTGGCCTGTTTTCATTCCTATCTGTCACCCTTCACTGGCTCCGCCGGCGTATCCCGTTGGCGTAAGCGGGGTTGCCATTCCATTTTCACCCATAAAAAAAAAACTCTGCGTACAGTATACGCTGCAAAACTTAGTTTAGCTGCAAAGTTTCGAATGTGAGGATCCCACTGAGTTTTATTATCAAGAGTGATTCCAAGAAAGGCAGTGGAATCCATAAAATCAAGAGGCTCGTAATTTAATTGTTGAGCAGCAGCGTCCCTATTAAAACATCTCTAAAGCTTAACTGGGATTGCCAATCCGTCTGCCAAACGTGGCAACTCATGACAATACTCAGTGAATGCTAAACAAACTGACGGCCCACCTGATGGAAAGTGTTAACCGTCGGCTATAGACCTGAGCAGTATCATGGATATAACAGAGTATACTGTTTCACCCATGATACTCCCCATACGTTGCCATTCATGACTAAGGTGTTATGCCTCTGTATTCTGTAAATTCACACTGAGACACAGCTATGCAAACATACTGTTTCACGGTAGAAACACGAATGAGACAGAGGTACCCAAGCAAACGACTTTTATACAAAGCTTCCCTATGGTAATTCCATTTTTCACCAGCATAAAATATGTTTCTTGCAATGTACAAAAGTGATAATTATAAATCGTCTTAAACATTGTTTTCATAAAATTTTATGATCTCAGAGAGTCAACAAATTTTGTGATAAAAAAAAAAAACCTGTCAACATTTCATGCGCTCGCGAAATATATTGCAATTTATTATCATTTCAAACATTGCTTTTACGATCTAGTCGTAAGGCTTCCTGCAGTCGATGGTGTTGATGCTTAAAATTGAATTTTTATCTCTGTTTCTGTGTGTAAAGATTGAAAATTGTATGATGGCCCTCCTTGAAAATGATCCAAGGAAATTTAGATTCAATTCGCATATGTTATAGGGTGCATATTTCGATGCAGTTTACGTGAGGATTTTGTCACACGTATGGTCAGTAAATTTCGATCGGACACTTCCGTAGAACATGTTCACTATTTCAATGATATACGGATGTGACGATATTGATAACAGGATTTGGGAACTAATAATAATATTGCAACTTATTTATGTATATTTACCAGTCATTTATGAAGTAGGCGTGAAGAATAGAGAACACACAAGATGCCCTCACATACGAGTACATCTTCTGTTTCAACTATTTTTAAACAACTTCTTAAGCCACGAGGATTTAAATTGGTAATTTTTTTTATTATTTACTATGATAAACCTGTATGAGTTTATGGGATCCAACAGTCGGGTTCTGCTAGTAATCCCAATATAGAGATTTTGCAGAGATTTCAGAACATTTATTTGTATACAAGTACTTATGTAGGTGTTTATATGCATGCGTGTAAGTATATGTACACACTACTACTATTATATATATATATATATATATATATATATATATATATATATATATATATATATCTCCATATTTAGAAATAACAGGATCTTCATCGTGTCTCTAATCAAACTGTTTATATGGTAATTACTCCTCTCCATCCAAAGGTTGTCTGGAAGAGATCGCTTTTAGCGATAAGTTCGCCCATTGTTTTCTCATTGTGATTATTTCTTGTAATTGTTTATATCTATAATAAGTTTACTATTGTAATCTTTTGGAGGAAACAATAAAGAGTATCTATCTATCTATAAATCCCCATGGTTTGTTAGAAATGAGAAGGTGCATAACTATATGCAAATCAATACTGTTAAAGAACAAATAAGGGTGAACAGCATAACATATAAACAGCGCCTTATACAAATGACTTGGACCAAGAACTATTCACAGCACGACAATCTACAAGGTTGAGACGATGGCTTGTATCGAACCTTGACACTAGAGCCTGAAGAGCTTTACAAAATCATTCTAAGAGAGCTGTCAGTGGGCTGCTCCTCAAACGCTAATTTTCACACAAGACACTGATCCGATTATGGCTGTTATGGAAGAGCCGATTGCAGATAACAAGAGAGAAAACAAAAAAAATAATTTACTATGATACGCGATTATATTTTAACTATAATATTAATTGGTTTGACTTATATGTATTTATATATGTATGAATATACTACTATACAGGGTGGTAGAAACAGGTTGACCAAAATGAAAACAGCTGATTCAGATGAATGGTCTGAATCTGGGGGTCTACCATGAAACGAAATTCCTAAGTTTCGGACTCAATTTCGTGTTTTTGTTCACACCTAAATCAGGCCAGTAAATGGAGCTTAACATTTCGTTCGTCATAAATCCTACTACAAAAGTCCCAAGGAATAATATTTTCATATTTTTAATATTTTTAAACGGTAAGTTTTATGTAATTTTAACATTAAATTTATGTTTCGTTCGGCTTCGAAATTTCGGAAAACATTTCATGGTAGGCTCTCAGATGGCAGATTATTTTACACGTCGGTTACGAAGTTTCGTGAGTTTTTAGTCAGACAATTCGTAATCTATTTGAACGTGATAAATCAGTCTAGGTCTCCCCTTTACATGTATCCATTTACTTTCATTTTATAAATCCCATCCTTTTATCCGACATTATTTCCGCATGCCCGAACCGATGTAGCATTCCTTTTTCCATTTCTCACATATATAACATTGAAAAATCTTACATTGCGAGTGGATTTGAATTGAACCCATGTACAGGTTAAGTGTACCTCCATCTACAAATAGAAATAATTTGAGATTGTATTCCAGAAAAAAATAACCCTTTTGAATAGTAGCAAAAGCGTTTATTTCGATTTAAAAGTTTAACTATTGGACCGATTTTGATAAAACTTCTACAAGACAAATCGGAAAGTGTATTCTTTTAAATAAAAAAAAGAAAATTCGTTTGTAACTGATCGAGTTATGAGGTAATAAACACAAAAAAAGTACAACCAAATTGAGAAGTTTCTCCTTTTTAGAAGTCGGATAAAGACTACTGGATAAAACATAATGGTTTTTTAGATACTTAGTTGGTTTTTTAAATACATTCTTTCTTTATGTTATAATGACAAACAAACTGACTGCCAATAAACACAAAGTACTCGTAGTAACTCTCATGGTGACATGAAAATTGAGACATGAAAAGCACCATAAACCTCACTGAATACACTGCGATGCACGTGATACCTCTCATTAGTTGCCATTCTTAAGGACTATGGTGTTTTGCTTCCGTACTTTGTAATTCCGCTGCTATATCCCACTCTTCGAATCAATGCAAGCACAGCTAGTTTACAGACCAGTATACAGAACAATAAAAGAAACGAGTCAGCTAATTTGACACTTAGCTGATTCGTTTCTTTTATGAATATTTTATATACTTTTTTATGCAACTTAGAATGGCAAACAAGCTGACGGTCCACCTGATGGAAAGTGGTAACCGTCGCCTATAGACATGAGCAGTATCATGGACATAACAGAGCATCGAACCTTAAAAACGGGTCAACTTTTTGTCAGCTAATTGTCAAATTAGCTGACGCGATTCTTTTATTAATGTTTTATACACTTTTTTATGCAACTTAGAATGGCAAACAAGCTGACGGCCCACCTGATGGAAAGTGGTAACCGTCGCCTATAAACATGAGCAGTATCATGGACATAACAGAGTATACTGTTTCGCCCATGATACCCCATGTATTGCCATTCCTAAGGACTCAAGTGTTATTCCTCTGTGCCCTGTAAATTCACCACTATATCCTACCCTTCAAACCGAAACACAGCCATGCAAACAAAACTGCTTCACGGTAAAAACACGAATGGGACAGAGGTATCCGAGCAAATTACTTTTGTACAAAGTCTCCCTTTGTGTATCTGTTCTGTCGATCTGTAAATATAGACTTTTAAATAAAAAAAGAATTTTCCAAATTGCTTTACAGTTTATAGGGTTTTGAGGTAACAGAAAAGAAAAATGTAACCAAATTAAAAACTTTTTGAAGTGAGCTAAAAATAGTTTTTAAAATAAAAATCACACACTTTTTGGTCAGCTGAAAACATTTATTATGAGGCCCTAAAATATAGAATATATTTTTTATAATATTTCAAAACTAATACTAAATGTATTTTAAATATATCAATCAGGGGAGGGATCCCCTGGTTTATTTACTTACGCACACGATGTATCTTGACGTATCTATATTTAATTATTTAATAAATAATATGATTTTTTGCGCATTAAAAAGATGCAGAATTTATGACAAAATAAATATAGAAGTTATACAGGAATCAATCATAACTTTTTATAACGTAAAATGGTATAAAAATTTAATCCGCTTTTCTCGAAGCATTTGTATGGAGACACTCTCTCTATATGATCTAAGTATACAGACTACCTCTGGCTTGTATAATATCTGATTGAATTGAAATATCAATTATTACTCAAGGATTAAGAAATTACCACTATCATCAGTGACTATGTATTTTATTATTATATCAGCTGTTTATCGTCCACTGCTGGACTTAGCCTCCCTTATAGTCATCATGCTTAGCAGGCGGGATTTTTTTATAGGTGATAATGAAATAGTGACCCCACCCGCGCTATCGGTATACACCGGCGGGGCACCAGTGAAGTAGGAATAGGTGAGGATGAAGCAGGTCAGTTAGCCCATCGTGACGAATTTAACAAGAATTACTCACGATGGTTTCCAGGGGGAACCACGTGGAGGTCGACCTGATAGGGCATATTGCTAGCAATGGAGCTGTCAAACTCCATTGCTAACAATCCCTTTTCCCCCTAGCAGGCGGGTTAGTAACTTAGTTATGCTTAGCTGTTAGGCTATGGTGATATTAAAAGAGGGACAGTACTGCCCACATCTCTCAGCCGATAAATTCCCTTAGTCGCCTCTTACGACACCCACGGATCGTTACTATATATATTTACTTGAATATTTTGCGGCTCTTCAAATATACAAAATGTCCTATTAATAGACAAAAGGCGTAATACTAAATGACAATGCCCGTAGGTAATAGCTGAAGCGAAATCGCTAGCGACCACACGTAATGGCATGTAATCCATCACTCGTTCCAACTATCCACATTATCACTAATTCGCGAACGATGTAGAAACATACGATTCGTCGCCGGCAGATAGCGGCAAATTTGTCTCTCTAATAGCCGCATTAGTTTCATGGTACAGAGGCGGAATAGTGTTGCTAGGTCTCAATTCGCGTGGGACGTCCCGATTTTAACGAAAAGAAGGGTGGAATATCTTAATGTTATGACATGACGGGGCTATTTTTACATGACGCATATTGGAGTAACGCTTTTATTAGTGTAAATATATATAGATATCAATAAAGGTATGGTATAACAAGATTTTCTTGCGAAAACTGGTAATACAGTACCGTCCACTTTGGTAGTATTCTCGTTTTGCAGCAGAGTAGTTAAGTTACTTTGTAATGTTATGTTTCTACGTTGAGACAGACTGAAGTTTCTCGAAGGAAGTTTCTTAGTTTAAAAAATGAAATTCAACTTAACGACATTGAAATAGGTGTTAAATTTTTACAGCAATAAAATTTTCTAGACCTCTAAAATCTTGTACCCTAAAATTCTACTATAAAATAGTAGAATTTTAGTGTAAAAGTTTAGATGTTTGTTACTAAATCAGTTATAAACGGCTGAACGAATATGAACGGAATTTGGTACGTAGATATGTTATATCTAACTTAATACATATATAGGATAGTATACATACTGATTCACGCGGTTACTGCCGCGGAATATAGCTATAATACATATAAATGCTTTTGTTGTTTGAAGCGTCACAATTTTAACTTGTATGGCCTATATCTATATAATGGGTTCCTCGGAACTTTGATAACAGAAAAAAGGAGTTGCCCTATCGGTATCGCTTATACTATTTAGACATTTATATTCATTTTGATCGGTTTCTTCATTTCGATATTAAATATTGAATAACCGATATTTATTTCGTTCGTTATTGGGCTAATGTATAGATATTTTAACAGCCATATATATTTGCATATATTATCCATCCCATATGAGTATTACCCATATTATGATATGAAAAAGAGTATGCTTATGTTGTATTATTTGAATTTTTATCCTAAAATTTACTTTGTACATGGCAACACTAGCCAACTGATGACTGGAATCAATTCTCCCGCCCATTGTCTCAATGTTTATTGGTCTGGTTATGTTTTATACGCTGGCTACACAGTTCGGATAAAGGATTCCTCTCTTTTTAGTAAATGAAGATTCGAGATCTGGCTCATTAATCATTAAAGTGATTTGCGGTTTTTAACTATTGCGGGGGTATTTGTAATGCGATTCCTTCGGTCCTTTGTTATGGCAACGTAATGGTTTCGCTATTGTTTTGTTTTCTTGGAAAAAAGTCCTCCATTTCTCAAAGTCTATATTGTACGTTGTTTTTGTAACAAACCGTTGTGTTTCAGCACGAAGTGAAATTATCTTATTTACAATATATCATTACTGTCATCGTGACATTTACAGTTGTCATTGTTTGGCACAGTCATCGTTTGCGTTTTACTCTTAGATTATACGGATAGAATGTCTTTATACAAATGCTTCATTGAAAGTAGGTCAACATTTTTATCCATGTGTGCGTGAATAGTGTTACCATAATGTATATTTATTATTCAGTGTATGGGAGAAATTAAATTGCAATGTTAAATCGAAAAATTAAAACGATACAAAATTTATGTGTTTATTTAATTGTTATTCGTCGTATTAGTCGTCTACTGTCCACTGCTAAACATAGACCTAATTTAAAAAGTTTTTTAGTAGTTACCACGTTTGCCAGGTGGATTATTAACCGCAGTTAGGCTTTGGTGATATTTTAAGAGGGACGCTGCTATCTATAAAAAAAAACCTATTTTTAAAATAACAAGGAAATGATTCATTGATTTATATTATATAGATAGAATATCTCTATACAAATACTTCGTCAAAAATAGGTCAACTTTTATCTACATGCGAGAAATTATATCATAAAGTTGTTAAAGATAATGAAACAATATTCTTACAAATATAATTAAAAGAAAAAGGTGAACAGTGCATAATTATATATTTATTTTGCAAAATTAATGAAAATGGCAGCCATTTTTATTGATAAATGGACGTCAATTTGTAACCAATATGTATATTTAAAGACGAGAATTATCAGAAGAAATAGTTCTCAATTGAAACATAAAACATCGATGTATTCTCTGAAATTTTTAATTAAATTGCTGGCAACACTGAAAAAAAGGAGCATTTTGTTTTGATATAAAAAAATAGTTTGAAATTTAGTTTTAGTTTAATTTAACTGATGTTGTCCTGTTTTTGGCTCAGGCAGTGCCGACAGAAGTGGAATCTTGAACAATTACATGGGTACTTTTTGAATCGTCAGAAATGTCGGTTACGGTATGGGTAACAGTGTCGCGAGTTCAATAGTTTTTTCTCATCTCAAAAAATTCCAACATGCATGTGTATCTATGTAAGTACATACACAATATATGTAGATACTTACATATATACACAGATGTCGGTATCTCAACTATGTACCTAAAGAAGTTTTCACTTCAAAAACACAATCGAATTAAGATTATTCTGTTTGAAGTCGATTAAAAAACAAACTGTTAATACAATCGAATTAAGAACCCTCTTCTGTTTGAAGTCTGTTTAAAAAATTGTAGCGGAAAATATTCTTAAATATATAATAATAATATATTATACCGCTCCGTCTATGAACATTGCGGCAGCACTCTAAATGAAGTTGCATGAAGATAGCGGCCGACTGCGGCCGCAGCGCTCTGGCAGCGCGGCTAACTTCGTGGTGACATCTCATGCGATTATCACGTACGCACCGTACTTACTCATTGAAAAATCTCATTTGTATATTTTGGTTTATATTATCTCATATTAAATAATAGTGTTTGTACCTGTAAACATCGTGAATAAATTAATCTTCCATTACGAAACATCATCCATTCCAAGAACATCGCATTTACTCATTTTTCTACCGAAACCTACCCTCAGTGAATAGGGGGAAAGGGATTGTTAGTAATGGAGACTGAGAATTCCATTGCTAGCAATATACCCAACCAGGTCGACCTCCTCGCGCTTCCCCCTGGAAACTATCATGGTTAATTCCTAATGAATTCATCATGATGAGCTAACTGGCCTGTTTTCATTCTCATCTATCACCCTTCACTGGTGCTCCGCCAGCGTATCCCGTTAGCGCAGGCGGGGTTACCATACCATTTTCACCCATAAAAAAAACCCTCAGTATAAGTGTGTGCCTTTGATAAATACTGTGTTGGTGAGGGCCTAGGAGTCATCAAAGGACCCTACACCACATATTTTTTTTTTTTTTATTTGAAAATGCGACAAAGACTGTAACAATGATATGTCACTCCACATTCGAATGTCGAGGAACATAACGTTATTCGTTCCGCGCCACCTTATAATAGTTTGTGTAACTTTATACCATCCTCTTATATCTTGTTACGGGGACACAATAAAATTTCGCACCATATCGCCTGACCGTATATCCAGAAAAGGGATCTGAAATAAAGCAGTATCCTATTTTCTACGATGATATTAGGGTCCTAGCGCACCGTCGACATGCGTGCGGAATTTCTATTAGGCATCTAACATCGCGTTTTGCTTTATGTTTCTAACTGTGTGTACACACGGGCGGAGAGTTCATAAGACGAGATAATATTATATTGGCATTTAATTTTTATTTTTTTTTATTTTTAGTAAGAAATATGTGTTCGACTTTTAAAATTCTTATTAATATTATAACTGTATAAAATTGTATTATTATACTATATTCTATAATTCATTATAGATTATGTTCCACAAAAAAAAAATGACTTCAAAAACATTTATTTTAATTTGAAAACTAAACTACTGAACCGGTTTTGATAAAATTTCTATGGTAATTATATTGGCTTGGTAATAAATGACAAAGACTTATTTAATACTTATTGGTTTAATTATAGAGAGCGACGTTAGTACAATGATGACGACATATTTATTGAGAGAGGACGCGACAATACCGATGTGCCGTTCCATTAGTGATGTGACTTTATCTACTTAAATCGATATTCATAACAGTAATCTGTACGTTTTCTTTTAGATAAATAAAATCCAAATATGAAAGTTGTGAACTGACGGAGTTATGAAGAAACAATAATGGAAGTATTGTTTAGAATTTGAAACACTGTTTTCCATAAATGAGGTCCTAGCATCGATTCCCAGTCGGGCAAATTTAGGAAACGAAATTTTCTTAATTGACGTGGGTATGGGTGTTTTAAGTTATAGATATTCATATATGCTTATTGCCTAGTTCTTCATCATACAGGGATTCCTAGCTCGAAGACCAATTAATTGGTATAACTGTCTGAAATTTATTTTTAGAATGAAGAAATATACTTTACAAGATATATCCCGCGGTTTTGTCAGTGTTTATAAAGTATCTTCTGTGTTAAGGGGTTTATCTACCTTAGTACTACTAGTGTATCAAATTTCATTTAAATCGGTTTAGTAGATTTTGCATAAAATACTCACAAAAATCCTTCTACCGTTTCAAAATGTCACATTAACTATATTAATAGCATTAACGTGGAACATGTTCAATGTTATATCACCACGTGTATTTACATTGGGGCTCTCATCCTAGATCATAGCGCGGTTCCGTCGACGCAATATGAGATGATGTGGATTGTTCGACGCGACGAGGGTAACACAAATAACAGGTCTCCATTACGTATTTATAGAAAAAATATTATTGGACATTTATTTACTTGGTGCCTTTTTCGGGAAGTACGCCGCGCCCAATTAGTTGGTCCGTTGTTGTTTTAGGTCAAACGGTAGATTGTCTTTTTTTTAGACAAGTAATACAAGTGTTTGGTAGTCGACTTCAAAATGTACTATATTTTCAATCGACTTCGACTTTACTACTTTGGTAGAAAATAAATGTCATCACCGTATTAGCTATTACCTGTCCACTGATGAACATAAATCTCCAATATAAGGGGGGTACAGAGGAATAACATCTGAGTCCTCAAGAATGGCAACGCATGGGGGGTATCATGGGCGTAACAGTATACTCTGTTATGTCCATCATACTGCTCATGTCTATAGGCGACGATTACCACTTTTTATCAGGTGGGCCGTCAGCTTGTTTGCCATTCTAAGTTGTATAAAAAAAAATTATGTTTGGCAGGCGGGTTGGCAACCATACTTAGGATTTGCTGATAAAATAAGAGGGACGCTGTTGCCCATCCCTAGACCATTAAGTTCCCTTAGTCGCTTCTTACAACACTAACGGGAAAGGAAGGAGTGGCCTATTCTATATCGGGACCTACACAGCTTAAATAAAACTATGTAATATAAAAAAATAATATAAAAAAAAAACTTTGTACAAGTGGCGAACTTAATGACATACGGCATTATATACCAGCTAACCAATAAGTAAAAAACAGAAAGCGTATGAAGGGTAGATGTGGTGAAAAATATATGATTATATTTATAGTAACATACTGAAATAATTATACATAAGACATAAGAAATACACATTTAATTTAAAATAACATCATATATATATATATATATATATATATATATATATATATATATATATATATATATATATATATATACGATAAGCATTATCAGATATAGTAACTACATATACATTGTATTCTATCTGTATTGTATTCTACACTGTATTCTATTTATATTGCAGATCAACTGGAAGATATTCGTTTGAACAAAAGAAAGAGAATTTAAATAGCGCACAGCTATATTTTATTGAGCGATACAAACTTATCGTGATGAAGTTTCACCATCTCAATTCAGTTTCCAGCTAAGAGCAACACAATTTCTTGTTATAATGGTTTGATTGAATTTCGCGTCGAAGTGGTCTTTGTAATAGCTACCTACTTGTGGGACATACGGAATTTCATTCAATTAGTTAGGATACGTAGGGCTTTGTTGGGAAATTAAATTATCACTTTACATTATGTGCCCCTCGCCACTTTGTTTACCTGGTGAATGTTGCGTGAGGTGGTGAATTCTCGGTATCACATTAGTTTACGTGTTTCTTCGTTTTTATTGGCTAGCAGTATTCTATCGCTTTGCTCCTCATGAGATAATTATCTGTGTCTTGGTTTAGGATAATATAGGTTACAAATATGTTTTTAGTTTTACCAGAGGGAGACTTTGTACAAAAGTCGATTGCTTGGGTACCTCTGCCCCGTTCGTGTTTTAACCGTAAAGCAGTTGTGTTTGCATGACTGTGTTTCAGTTTGAAGGATGGGATATAGCGTGAATTTACCAAGTGACCAGCTTAGTTTTTAATCCAAAATGACTGGTTTTGTCATAATTGAAGTTCGTTTTCTATGACGTAATCCTTAATTATTAAATTACTTACTAACACGAATTGTTCCTTTGTTTAATTAAATAGCTAACAAGTAGATCTTCTAAAATTCAGAGAATACAAATGGGATACAATATAGAATACATACTAGATATTAACAAATAAGACTTGTGTTTGTTTAGTCTTTTTATTATTATTTTCGGATAATACCGACATTTTTTTTTAAGCAAAAAATATTTTCCACTGCAGAACTAATTCCTTTTAATGTATCTGAAAAGGACTTCTCAGAATTTTTTATGAAAATTTCATAACCTCTCCGACAAGATGGCTTCTCGTTCTATTGGGTATCTGCTCCGTATAAATTGTTTCAAATTAACTTATAAAAATGTATGAGATTTCTTTATTGTCATAGGATATTGGTGACAAGGAATCTCTTTTAAGGCCTCTCAGATTCAGTACATGCTCAGAATCAAAATTAGATGATTTTAACCTTTACAACACCCGCTGTTGTTATTTTTTTTTAGGAGACGAAAATAGAATGCCAAACAGTAAGGGATGGTAGGTGAGGATGAAGTACGATCAATTGGTCCAACGTGATAAAGACAACAGGAGTTAACTACCAAGGTTTTTAGTGGATACATGTTTGAGTATTGATTTAATAGGATATATTGGAAAGAATTTAACAGCAAGAGGACTGCTATGTTCTGTTACTAAGACATTTTGTTTAATACAATATCAGCTGTTCTAAGCATCATAAAAAGTATCGGTGGTTATTCAGACAAATCCAGTTTCAGTTAGTGGATTGCCAGATGAAGACGCTGCTCCCTTCAGTTCTGTTGTGACGACGATGTGGTGCAATCCACGTCGAGTTATTGGCAATAAAAACCAGATGTGTAGATACTATTTTTTATCACGTTAAGTCCAGATAGTGTATTTAAAATAAATCCATATTTTTTGTGGTCTCCAATTTCCTTCGGTTTTCAATTCAATTCAATTTATTCATAACAATATTACATTGTGTCGAATATGATAGGAGTTTTACATATAAACAATGTCAGATACAAGTAATGAATTGCTAATAATAACAATTTCAGTAAAAAAAAAAAACACACAAGTAACATACAACTCACAATTAATATATCTCTAAAATTCATTTATTTTATAAATACATTTTTCCAACAGAAAGGCATGGAGTTTGATTTTTAATATTCTCCAATTTTGGATAGTTTTCAGATCAATTGGTAATTTGTTCTCTCCTCTGTGCATTATATCTAAATAAAAAGAGTAATCAAAAGACATTAAATTAAAGGATAAGATAAAAATTTTAATAAACATATTACCTTGGATGGAAAATATTTTGATTTAGAAAATGCAGTCGTGTGTTTACAAGTACATTTTTCTTTCTCAGAGGTTTTCTCTGTAGAAAGACAGCGGCTTCAGTTATAACTAAATTAATATGGAAGCAAAATAAGAGCTGACTCTATCGATTACAAAAGGAAATATTAAAATCGACTCATAAAAAAAATTACTAATATTACAAATGTGAAAGTTAATTTGTTTGTTATTTGTTAGCGCTTTAATGGCTTAATTAATCACTATGAAGTTTGATCATCGTCATCATCATCGTTTCAGCCGCTGTCTGCTGCTGAACACACACTTCCCCCGTAGATTATAACTAATGGTCCCGATCGATCTGCATCCACTGATTCCCTGCAATGAATTTGAGATCGTCACTCTGTCTAGTGGGTAACGCGAAGTAGTAATGACCCATCCTACTTTGCGTTTGCCCATATGGTGTCGCCACTCACGAACTTTTCTTCCACATTGGTTATCGATTCTTCGTGCTATGTGACCAGCTTACTGTCACTGTAGCTTGCTTACTTTTCGGGTTAAGTTGGTCACTATGGTTCTTCTGCGGAAATCCACATTTTGGATTCAATCACGCAAAGAACTTTTTAGCGTAGCCTCTTTTTAGCTAACTGAGTAATTTGAAGCGTTTGCATAGATACTACCAACCGTGTAGGAAATTTAGTATACGCGTATATGGGATGTAGAAGAGCATATCGTCATAGTCGTAGAATACCGACGGATCTGACAAATATTACATATAAAGATCCGTCAGTATTCTACGACTATAACGATATGTTACTTTTTATTTCAATCAATGAACAGAACCTCGGTCACAAGGACGAAGTCGTGTACAAAAACTTTGCCTCTCTCTTTTTATTTAAGAGATTCCCCTTGTTACACCGTAACTAATTCATGTATTTTCTTCCAGCTAGCTCTATTCTAGGTCATATCTTTAACCTCCTTATACGACATGACACCTAGTGTTTCCCATATCTGTCTCATGCAGTTATTCGCCTTCCTCTTTTGCCCTCTATTTTTCCTTCTACTATACTTTTTTTAAAATCATCATGTCGTATAAGGTAGGCCAGTATTTTGTTATTGTTTTTATTAATGTTCTTATCCATTCATCCTTTTCAATACTTCCTCATTCTTTACTTTTTTTATTCCTTTCCATTCTCTTCCAAATCCACATTTTGAATGCCTCAAGCATCTTTCTTTCCTTTTGCGTCATTGTCCATGTTTCACGTTCGTATAATGCTATGCTCCAAATGTAAGCTTTTATAATGTTTTTATTGATTATTTTTTATATTTTTGATGTAAATATATTTTTATTACGATTGTTATAAAAAGCAAAAATAAATAAAATAAAGTATAAACAATAGGACAAAGGCCAGTATAAACTACCTTTCTTAGGCAGTCACTTAAAAAATATAAAAATATTATTCCATTGCAGATAGGTATCTACATTGTAACATTAGATTAAACTTTTTCGAATATTCTTGAATAAACATAAAGAATTGGATGTGTGACAAGTCCGAATATAAGTTGTATGGGTTAAAAAAGGTTCGATTGGAGGTTACACGGGGTATTGACTTAGGTCCGGAATAAATATTATGTTGGCACGTGAAAATGATATGCGGTGCTTGGGAGCGCACTCAGCGAAACCTTATTTTCGGAAAGGATTGTGTGTATTCAATACATTTGGTAAATCTTAGAAAATTTGACATTACTTATATAATAACTATTCCTGTTTCTGTCTAGAAGTAGTTTTGTTGATCATGATTTGAAGAGTGGGAGATGGCATTGAAATTACAGGGTACAGAGCCTAGATACTTTAGTCCTTAGGAATAGAAACATATGAAGGGTATCATGGACGAAACAGTATACTATGTTATGTCCATGTCTATAGGCGACAATTATTACTTTCCATCAGGTTTCCCTTAATTTGTTTGTCAGTTACAAAAAAAAAAAATATTAAAGGTTTTGAAATCCATAATATTCAAATTTATATGTGATATAATAAAATGCATATTAACAGTGATAATAATCTCCAGGATCCAGAAAAAGTGACAGTTAATTTTAACGGGGCTTTATCTGCAACATTATCTGCGTACCCGAGATATATTCATTAAATGGAAAAAAAGTAACTTATGCCCTTTTTGAAGCTATATACTACGTGTATCAAAAATTTCATAGTGATTGGTTAAGCTGTTGAAATGGCATGAAGCAACAAACAAAAAATTCACTTTCACATTTATAATATAAATAAGGATATTTCAAACTTGATTTTGATCAATTCTTAGGTTCAATTCAGGACTCGATGTGGGATCACAAGAGCTTAGACTCTAGAAACTTTACAATTATAAAAAAAATCTGTAGTGGAATCAAAAAGCTGATTTTAACTTCCAGCAGCAGTATTTCTAAACCGATACGACATTATAACCTTACGATTACTCATAACTATACGAAATCATAACCTTAAGAAAAGAGCATATTTCTTTTTAAAAGGCCGGCTGCACACCTGCAACGCCGTTGGTGTTGTGGGTGATCATGGGCGGCGGTAGTCACTTAGCATCCGGTGAGCTGCGTGCTCGTTTACCCCCAGTGTTGTAAAAAAAAAGCTGCAATTAGTGTAGAAAATATAATAATGGAACCAATAAAAATACGAAAAGGGGTACCACAAGGCTGCATATTATAGCCACTGCTTTTTCATATCTATTCAGAAGAGATTTTTCAGAATGTATCAGTTTGTAACACTGGGACTATTGTAAAATACCTTTATTAATATTAGGTGTACCGATAATTCGATTTCTGACGATTTAGAATTTCTAAAGGAACTAGTTTAAGTCTGAACCTTGATGGCCTTAAGAGGCCAGGCTCCTATTCTAAGCTCTTCATAGGGACATAATTAGTAGAACAGGTTATAGGTTGAGTTCAAGTATTTGGAAAGTTGGATTTTTTTTATACAACTAAGAGACCTTGCTGAAGAAATCAAAGTTCGCATTGAAATAACACGCTTGATTTTTTCAAAAATAAGTAAAGTTCTAAATATTAATGTAACTATACATACTCGTATCTTATACTGCTATATATTTTCTGCAGAGACAGGGTTTACCACATTAAACCCTGTCGAATGATAACAATTTTATCAAAGTATTTTAATCCCTGATGGGGTAGTCAGAGAAATTGGTCAAAGTCGTTTCCAAATTGGTTGCGTAATTAATTAACACACACAATTTTCAGATAAATCGAGAATATTTTTTTGAAGGAAAGATCTAAAACAATATTATAAGGTATAAAGATTTTTTTTTATTGTAGGTAGATAGTTAATTTATTTGTATTCTTACGGCATTCAAATAACAACAAACATATGCACAAAAATAGAAAAAAATAAAATTTTTGTAATGGATAAACTCAAAAAATGGGGGGAAGGGATTGTTAGTAATAGGGTCTAATAGCCCAATTGCTAATATACCTTATCAGGTTGACCTCCACCCGTTTACCCCTGGAAACCATCCTGGTTAATTCTTGTGGATTCGTCACGGTGGGCTAACAGATCTGCTTTCTTCCTCACCTATCGTCTATCACTATCTCCCCGCCGGTGTATACCGATAGCGCAGGCGAGGTCACTATTTCACTATTGTATTGTCACAAAAAAAAAA
Source organism: Galleria mellonella (assembly GCF_026898425.1). Lineage (NCBI taxonomy): Eukaryota > Metazoa > Arthropoda > Insecta > Lepidoptera > Pyralidae > Galleria > Galleria mellonella. Next base: position 4,258,870 of record NW_026442100.1, on the reverse strand, counting down.
AAAAAAAAAAAACTCAAAAAATATATACCGCTTCCAATAATTCTTTCACTTATAAATAGTTACGGTCGGTATTTTATTTTAGAAAATCGTGCAAACCCGGGACGGGTCACTAGTCACAAACATGTTTCCCGTAACACAGACAAGACTGTATTAATATTCAGTTAGATATAATAATTGAATTATATAGGTCAGGTAACGTAAATGATGAATAATCCCAAAACCATATACCGCATTGCGCGAGGCCGCCTTACTTACTTACACAAGATAAATATTGAACAAATTTCAAATAGGAAAGGTGTCGAGAATGCAAATTGTGTTTACACGGGAACGCCGTAAAGCGACTGTCAACATCAGCAAGGAATTTGTAGACGAACCTCCGATTATATACCGAGACGAAGAAATCAATAACTGGCACATTATTTAATCATATTATATTGTCCTGGCTGAGAAGTGAATAAGCGAATATTTTCCTAACTTACGTAACCCGCCACGTGAATCATGGATTCTTGTGTTATTCCTCAAATTATATAGATACAGTGTCTCCATATAAATTCTTCACAAAAGTAGGTCAACTTTATTTTTCTATGTGTGCATGAATAGGTTTACCATAATGTGCATTACTACTCAGTGTATGTGAGAAACGATAATGCAATGTTAAATTTCAAAATTAAAACGTTACAAAATATTTAAAAGATTTTTCTGCATTTTTTATCAAAAAAATAATAAAAATGCATATTTTTAATAATTACTTTAAATAGCCAAGAATGGGACAGAGGGAGACTTACAAAAATTTACAACCTTTGTACAATTGACTTTTGTACAGTCTCCCTCTGGTAAACCCCTTTCTTGGCTACAAATTAATTATTAAAAAAATTACATCACGTGAGAAACGATAATGCAATGTTAAATTTCAAAATTAAAACGTTACATAATATTTAAAAGATCACTCTGCACTTTTTATCAAAAAATATAATAATAACAATGCATTTTTTTAATAATTAATTTGTAGCCAAGAAAGGGGTTGGTAGAGAAATGAGGCAGCATCCCTCTTAAAACATCATCAACAAACTGCGTTGTAAACCCACCTAAAAAGCGTGGCAACTACTGACAAACCCCTCCATATCGTCGTTGTGCAGCTAAAAATCACTAACATTTTTGGCAAAACCAACTTTTTTTGCCCCGTTTGGTTTGAAATACAATAATCTACCCTATTTTAAACATTATAAGCATTTTTTTATATTTTTGAAATAACATTTCTGAGTCCTCAGGAATGGCAACGACATGGGGGGTACAATGGGCGAAACAGTAAACTCTGTTATGTACTGCTCATGTCTATAGGCGACGGTTACCACTCCATCTTGTCCATCAGGTGGGCTGTCAGCTTGTTTGCCATTCTAAGTCGTTTAAAAAAAAAGGGGAGACCGCTGCACAACGACGATATGGAGTCTTATTAATCTCCGACCACCATTACATCCACGCACATTTTGTGACACGTGATTAGCCTCTAAATGAAGCATCTTTATGCAAATTAATAGGTCAGTGCTGGGAGCAGTTCACTCTTGCAGTTTGGGTTTAGAACAATTAAAGAGTTGGATGGTAGCGAAATAAAACATTATAATTTATTTTTTTAGATTCTTTATTTGCATTAAACATGGTTATATTCGATATTCAGTTATGTACACTTCGAGCTACATATTTCACCAAAATATAGGTATGCGAAATTTATTAAAATACTATTAACTTAAATAAGTTAGTCATTTTAATCAGTTAACTCTAATAAACTAACCAGTAATATCCATTCCATTCATAAATTATTTGTATATTACATTCTCTAAGCAAAAGAAACACATCTATCATATCAATTAGGTGCAGTCTCCATTCGCTATAACCTTATTTCCTGTTTCAGCAACAGTGTTCGCTGAAATAAAAGATTCCCTTACAAGAGAGTAATCCAAGAGCATGTGCCTCGAATGGCCAGTGAGATAAGGCCGTTAATTTATAGCGTTTCAATACCATCTCGCAAGAAACAAAAACGGTAGAAGCGGCTATCTACGAAGGCATTACGGGTTAAAGGGAATTAGTAACATATGAACATACATTGTTAGTTATAGTTGCTTATATACGGAAGATATTGTTGTATTATAAAGTATTATGTATTTTATTATAGACGTAAGAAATATATTTTTCTCAAACATGCTTGGAAATATAAGCATTATTTTGACAATCTTCTTCGAGATAAATCAAAATTGCCGTACTAGTCAGATACATGCGGGCAGCGGCCGGCAAAAGTTCTATGAAAATCCATATCTGTCGTGTTTTGCGGCCAGATACATTACTATGTAAACTCATATCTGTCCTGTAATTTAAAAATGGACTGACCTTTTACTTCGAAACATGGCTACAAAGGTTTTATTTAAATTTCGAACTGGCTTGCAAATAGAAAGTTGTTTATTGAAAAAAAACAAAGGAACATTATGGTGTGTGAAAAATTATTATTGTTCGTTATTCGTCATTGAACTTAAAAAGTAAAATTGTGTTTTTGATTTCCGCGCATTGTTTGAGAATAGTACTCACGTACTCATATGTGTGCCTCCGCGACGCCTCGGCCCACATTTGCACGTTCGTCCATCAATGCCTCAGTTGCCGGCCGCTGCAGTAATGTACTATATACCTACATATAATCTGTTATAATAGAAACAAAGGAATAATTTTATAATAATAATGTAATTCTTATGTGTCCATGGCATAGACATCCATCATAAGAGGCGACTAAGGGTACTTAATGGTCGAGGGGTGGGCAGTAGTGTCTCTCTTAAAACATCACCAAGATTTGACTGCGGTTGCCAATTCACCTGCCAAGCATGAGCAATGCCACATTTTGCCAGTATGTACTGGCAAAATGTGGCATTTAATTGAATCATTTCATTATATTATAATAGACTTTCGTATATTGTTAATTTTAAAACGTTTAATATTTTTTTTATTTAATTTTTTTAATTAACTGGCAAATAAGCAAAGGCCCACCTGATGGAAATTGGTGACTGTTGGTTGCCAACCCGTTTGCCAAACATGGCAACTATTGGCAAACAAATTATGACAATTAACGGCTGATATGTATGACTGAATGAATTAATGCCGACTTTACTCGCGTTTTAAATTACAATACAGTATAACTCACCATAGTTATTATTCTTTTCAAACGAATCATTGTTTCGACCTTTCGACCAAAGACAGTATGCTAATGCGCAGTAAATACGAGTAGTAATTATTACAAAATAAATAAATAAAACTATTTTTTTTTTACAACTTAGAATAGCAAACAAGCTGACGGCCCACCTGATGGAAAGTGGTTACCGTCGCCTATAGACATGAGCAGTACCATAGACATAACAGAGTATACTGTTTCGCCCATGATACCCCCCATGCGTTGCCATTCCTGAGGACTTAGGTGTTATTCCTCTGTACCCAGTAAATTCACGCTATATCCCACCCTTTAAAATGAAACACAGCCATGCAAACACAACTGCTTCACGGTTGAAACACGAATGGGACAGAGGTACTCAAGCAGATAGGTAACATCGTATTGTCGCGCTTTGGTAGGCAATCTTTGTATGATATCTGAATCATTTTAAAAGTAGATACGCGTAATGCTTCAATACAATTAAATGAAAAGGTTCATTGAAAGACCATGCCAAAGGCCCAGCTAAAAGGGTATAAATGTGGCAACATGGTTGAAAATTTGTCATGGACTCGCATCGCAGCCAAGTGGTAGCAGTCTTTTGAATAAGCCGCCCGGACTTCAAGCATTCGTCGCATTTACGTGGTGGGCCGTCAGCTTGTTTGCCATTCTAAGATGTATCAAAAAAAAAGTTGACTAACAATCAGCTTCAAGCGCTCAATTTTAAGCATCAGCGATCTTTAGTCTCATCTAGTTTTTATACCTCAGTAGCTTCTGAGCTTTGCTCTAGTCCAGCAGATGTTGAGAATTTAGTTTCGCTCACGTGTTATTCTTTCAGAAGTTATTTGTTTTTTGAACTGGACACACGGAAATTGATATTTTATGTCTACACCCATTTTGTATCTGTATCGAATTGAAACTGATATTACAGATAAAATATCTAGATTGGATCGGTTTTAATTACATCCTTTGTATTGGCAGAAGACTTTGTATAGAAATTGTTGATTATTTCTATTCCATTCGTATCTCGGCCGTCATACGATTGTATTTAGATTGTACAGTGGGATATGCCAGTGATCGTATGATTTACTAGGATATGATAGTGATTACAGGATCCCAAGGTATTAAATTGCCTTGTGGTCTCGGTATAGAATGGGCCAACCCTTCCTTTCCCGTGGGTATCGTAAGAGGCGACTAAAGGAGAGTGTGGGATGAGCAGCAGTGTTTCTCTAAAAACATCTTGAAAGTCTGTCAACTTGCCTGCCAAGCATGACAACTGCTAGCAAGACCCCTCTTGTAGAGGAGGCCTATGTTCAACACTGAACCGTTAATAGCTGATGATGACGATGATAATGTTTTTTAAATATACAGGGTACAGAGGAATAACACCTGAGTCCTCAGAAATGACAACGCATGGGGGGTATCATGGGCGAAACAGTATACTCTGTTATGCCCATGATACTGCTCATGTCTATAGGCGACTGTTACCTCTTTTCATCAGGTGGACTGTCTGTTTGTTTGCCATTCTAAGTTGTATAAAAAAACAAGAAAACATATATGTAATATGTTAATTGGTGTTTTCTATATTTTGCTTTATGTTTTTTATTTTGTTAGTTTTTTTTTGTTTACATTCTTTTATCTCTTTTTACTGTATTATGTGTATGTATTGTTATTTGTGTGCTGTAAATAATACAAATAAATGATCTATCTATTTATATACATAGATCTTACACGTACCTAGAGCAGTACAAACAGACTTACATTTCCTTCATAAGAGTATTACATACTCATCCATAGAAAGGCAAACCACAATATAACGACAAACCCATATTCTCATTACGCGTTACCCATATTAATAAATACACTTTATCTATATATAACAGAGGACCGTCTACGTATTAATCCTGAAAGGATATTGCAAACTACATTACACCTCCACTATCGTAGTTGGTTAATTAACTTACTATCCTCAGATATCCATTCTCGTTTCTCACCGTTGAAATTGTGACTTTATTACCTAAAGCAAAAGGTCGAGAATGAATGATTTTTTTGCACTGTTACACTAGAATACTACCAATTATAGAAGCTTTGATATGGCGAATTCTCGCTAAAGCGCAGCCACCTTAGTAGACATTTTAGTAATGGTTGTTGGATCATTGTAAATTGTGCTTAGTCAAGATTTGGATTACCTCGAAATTGTGCGGATCTGAGTAAAGAATGACATAACATGAATTTATTTATTTAACATAATATATTTAATGTTTAAGTATTCATTAATTGTTTGATTGTTGCTTTGGTATACAATAACATTTATCTGTAAGAGCTGTATACGCCTCTAATTGATATGCTCATCTAGCTCTAAGCTTAGAAAGAAGAAAGAAATATTAAAATATAAATAATTCGAGTAAACTTAGATTTAAGCAATTTTAAATAGCCATTTTTTCATAACTTACTTTATCATAACATTGTACATAGTCTGTTTAATTATTGTGAACACATTGTTGGTATATCTTTTATAAATAAGTAAATTTTATTTCATTCTTTATAGTACAGTATTCCAAAAGGTCTTAATAGTAGTAATGTGGTCCCGGTATAGAATAGACCACTCCTTTCTATTTCGTGGGTGTCGTAAAACTTGACTAAGGAAGGGCAAGGCATGGGCAGCAGCGTCCCTCTAAAGCCTGACTGTGGTTGTCAATCCGCCTGCCAAGCGTGGCCGCTATTGGCAATACTCCCTAAGGGGGAGGCTTGCGTTCAGCAGTGAACACTTAAAGGCTGATATGGTGATCATTCAGCCTGTATACAGTCATGCAAATTTATACATTTTAACTGTCAAATTGAATGCAGTTATTAATAAAATTGTCTTAAATAAAACTTGATAATGTTTTATAGATATTAAGTGATAATTAAAAAAAAAACTAAATAAAAGAAAATACATGTCATTATATGTATAATTCAACTATATAACATGTTTATATTACTTTTTAAATTTAATGTATTCTTTTACACTGTAGAAACAGTACTTTAAGAATCTTGTCATCAAATGCGATTTGAAAGAGTTTAAATGGAATTTAAAACTTTACACAGAACTGGAAAAAGAGAAGTGAGGGGTATTAAAGGCAACTAGAGCAAATCTCGTGAATAAGTCTTACCAGTCTTAATCTCACGAAGGTATTATATATACAAGAAAATATATTTAATATGTGTGTCTTTATAATAGCTTTTTTTTTTGCAACTTAGAATACAAACAAGCTGACGGCCCACCTGTTGGAAAGTGGTAACCGTCGCCTATAGACATGACTAGTACCATGGACATAACAATACACACACATACTGTTTCGCCCATGATACTCCCCATGCATTGCCATTCCTGAGAACACAGGTGTTATTCCTCTGCACCCTGTAAATTCAATACTATATCCCACTCTTTAAACAGAAACACACTCATGCAAGCACAACTGCTTCACGGTAGAAACACGAATGGTACAAAGGTTCATTACAATAAATTATTTAAACTCGTGTTCGCATCTCTACATGTATAATTTTGAAAATTCTTCGAAAACCTTTAATTGTAAAAAAAGAAATATAAAAATCAGCTTAGAATTCGAGGCAACGTCATCACGTAATATAGTCATAGTAAAAAAAAAGGCTAGATGGGAACTTATTTCTTTAGGGAGTTGCTTAAAAGCAAACATTTATCAACTAACTTCGAAGAAAGGAGTAGGTTACCAGAGGGAGACTTTGTACAAAAGTCGATTGCTTGGGTACGTCTGTCCCATTCGTGTTTCTACCGTGAAGTTTCGGTTTGAAGGGTGGGATATGGTGTGAATTTACAGGGTACAGAGAAATAACACCTGAGTCCTCAGGAATGGCAACGCATTGGGGGTATCATGGGCGAAACACTACACTCTGTTATGTCCATGGTACTGTTCATGTCTATAGGCGACGGTTATCATTTTTCATCAGGTGGGCCATCAGCTTGTTTGCCACTCTAAGTTTTACAAATAAAAGGTTCTCAATTATGTAATATTTTTTTAAGTTCGTTACTTAACAACACCGTCATTTATATACCTATTTGGAAAATTCTTCTTTTATAGTATACACTTTCAGATTGGTCTCATAGCCATTTCATCAAAATCGGTTTAGTAATTTAGTTTCTAAATCTAAATAACACGATTGAAGTCGGTGATCAAAATCTTAAAAGACAATCTCCTATGTAAACATTCTATGCACTCCATATAAATTTAATATGAGGGTATTCTGGCAATAATAGACTAATATGGCAAAAGACATGTTTTATCAAGTCGCAAACTTATTTGTTGACAAGCATTATTCAGACCATAATCCGAAGCTTCCATTAAGCCTAGCGCAGAAGCGGATCCAGCTGCTATAAATTACCAGCTAATCCTAGACAGTAACGTTTAGGTAATAAAGATTACCCCTCAACTGTTTTGCGGTATGATGAATGGGGTAGGATACAATAAATATCTCAGTATTCGAGCAGTGATTTTATTTAAACACGTTAATTTTTTAGCCTAGATTTAATAATAATAATAAAATTATTTCATCGTCATTATTATATCAGCTGTTACCTGTCCACTGCTGAACTAAGGCCTCCCCCAAAAGGATGGATTTTACGACTAGTTGCTACGCTTGCAGGTGTTTTAGCAACCGCAGTTAGTCTTTGGGGATGTTTTAAGAGGGACGCTGCTGACCATTCCTCGACTATAAGTTCTCTTAGTTTCCTCTTACGACACCCACGGGAATGGAAGGGGTGGGCCATTCTATACCGGGACCGACACGGCGGTTTGTAATAATAGTAAACGTAAATTTTATTTTCTAATATCTAGATAACTCTATCGTTTTGTGGGAATACTGATGCAATTTGTCCGAAATGATGCTCACAGCCACGTTTTATCAGCGCCCTGCTCGCCGTCGAAACGGAATTTATCCTCACACGCTTGAACCTAAATGATCACGTATATTGCGGTTTCAAAGGAATTTTCTCCCGCGAACGCTCAGGCTGTGGAATGAGCACTGTACCGAGATTTCTTCTAGAGACTACAGTATGGGACTCTTGTCTGATACCCCTAGTGTTGCAGGCATCTACAGGGTACAGTAATTATTTTCTGGCTGTATGCTTATTTGCCACCTTCGTGATATAAAAAAGAATGTCAATAACAAGTTTTTATTTGAAGTCGATTAAAAATTGATTCGGAATCCAACTTAAATTCACAGGTTTATCTTTCGATGTTTTACAACTCTGTACAGTTAAGGAGTAGACTTTCAATATTTCAGACAAGATTCCTAAATCTTCATTACTGTTAATAATCCTCTGTGCTGCCTAACAGTTATTATCTGGAGGAAAAGGGATTGTCAGCAATAGAGTTTGATTGCTAGTAATATGCCTTATTAGGTCGACCTCCACGTGCTTCCCTTTGAAACCATCGGGCCAACTGACCTGCTTCATCCTCACCTATCATCCTTCACTAGTGCTCCGCCGGTGTATACCGATAGCGCGGATGGTGTTACCATTCCATTATCACCCATTAAAAGAATAGTTATTATCTAAACTAACATGATAATTTGCTACCAATACCATGAACCTCACATGATTGTTGATCAAAGAGCCCGAAATTCAAGTGTGCTGAAGCTGGAGCTGTATCCGAGTCAACTTGACTTACGTGCGCCTTGTAATTAATGGCTATTGAGGTAATTGACTTGCCTCCAACAAAGGGACTGCGTTGGTTTATTAGGAAAATGCTAATTGGGCAGGTATGTCAACCATTGAACTGATCTCGATACAGGCAATGCTTACATAATGTCCCATAAAACAACTCGGCTTCAATTGTGACAAAACTGTTTTTTTTTTATTTTAAAGTAAACTACCAAAGTGATCTTGATAAAATTTCTATTGGATCAATCTTACATCCTTTCTGTTAGAAAAATAATTTTCCATATTGATTTATAACTGACGCAGCTATGAGGTAACAAATGTAAAAGAAATCGAAATCAGATTCAAATGGGGACTACCCAGAAAAGCTGAAGTCCCCAGTGGGGACATGAAGATAAAAGGATAATTAATTAGTTTACAGGAGTCGGAAATTTGGTGAACATCACCCCTATTTGTATATACGCAGGTGGCTCAGGACCGTTCTTTATAGACAGTCTATGGGGACCTATGTTCACCAGTGGACGGTTAATGGCTGAAATGAATGGCGTAGAGCAATAATACCTTAGTCCTCAGAAATGGCAACGCATGGGAGGCATCATGTATCAGTATACTTTATTATGTCCATGGTGCTGCTCATATCTATAGGCGACGGTTACCACTTTACATCAGGTGGGCCGTCAGCTTGTTTGCCATTGTAAGTTGTATTAAAAAAAATACTAGAAAGGCTAATATCTGTCTAGACCGTTCTTTAAAATTGACGACATTAGCGGTTGAAATATTCGACTGAGAAAATTTATCGTTCTTCGAAGTAATAACTCACCCGACTGACTTTCCATTTCTGCTATGTGAAGAGTAATAAAAAAATATCTATTTAACATTGAACTTAACGATTTCCGTACCGAAGTGGTGGCCTATTCTATGCCAGGAACGTAAGGGAAATGGGGAATGCCGTTGCCTGTCTTGAAATAAACAATTACTAGCTATTTCTATCGAATTCAAGACCTCTTTTCGTTGGAAATTGCTTTCATATAATTTTTTTGTACATTGATACTGATGTTCTTCAGGCCAATGCCTGTTCGACATCTATTAGCCAATTACTCATTCAGTTAAATTTAATTCTGGACCACAACTTTGAATTGGAAAGACAAACAGAAGGATATACAGGCGAAGCAAGTTAAATAAATAAAAGCTTTTAATAATGAATAAATATAGACAGAATGCCCGAAGAATAAGCAAGTTGAAGTAGCAATGGACTGGTCATATAATTCACACGAAATAATGCAGAAAATTACTGCAAAATCAGTTATTATAATAATATTATCTATTATCAAATAATAATAGCGTTAGTGTGTTAAAGTTAACCGTCAACCGACGGGGAACGAAGGTTCTTTAGTGGTGACCCTGTACGGGTAAATGCAGTGATGAGTGATGATCCACTAGATAGGGTGATTATTTCAAATGCATTGCACGTGGCTTAGGATTGTTTCTTATAGCTATCGGGGAGGCCTATGTTCAGTGGACAGATAATGGCTGAAATTATAACGATGATGTTCCATAGATTGAAATGAGAACGAGAATAAGTGTTTAAAAGTCTCCGAAATCGATGTTTATTCATGAGACAAGAGTCATATTTTATGCAACCTAAAATAATAAACAAACTGACAGCCTATCTGATGGAAAGTGGTAACATGACATGAACAGTACCATGGACATAATAGATTACATCGTGTAGCGCATGATACCCCTCATGCGTTGTCATTATTAAGGACTGCTTTTGCATCTGTATCCTGTAATTTCACAGCCACATCTCAGTCTTCAAACTGAAACAAAGTCATGTATATACAACTGCTTCGCAGCAGAAACACGAATAAATAAATAAATAAATTTTTATGCAGCAAACATTCTTTCTTACACTCATAAAAAAAATTCATACAGAGTAAAATAACATGTATATGAAGGGGTTACGAAATGTTTGCCGAAATGGTCCTCGCTCAGTGATAAGCTGCAGCCGAGTAGCTAAAGCGCTCAAAATCAGCGGCGAATAGGTAACAGGTACCCAAGCAAACGTATACATGAAATAAGAGGTGTATGTGATACAGATAATTTGATAAGCAACTTTTTTTTTATACCACTTAGAATGGCAAACAAGCTAACGGCCCACCTGATGGAAAGTAGTAACCGTCGCCAATAGCCTGAGAACTCAGGTGTTATTCCTCTGTACCTTGTAAATTCACTGCCATATCCCACCTTTCAACCCGAAACACAGCCATGCAAATATAACTGCTTTACGGTTGAAACACGAATGGGACAAAGGTATTATATTAGTATTAGACTAAGCAAACGACTTTTGTACAAAGTCTCCCTTTGGTGAGATATCTATTTCTTTCACCATTCAGGCTATCAAGCACTAAAATGCTTTACCCTTTGACATTAGATCTGTCTCAAACAAAATGGCATTCAAGCATTAATTACGGTCTTTTAAAATTTAAAATCCTTAAAATCGTAATATGTTTTAGACGTTTTTCTTTGTCTGATGCTTGTATTTTCATTGTCTGAGTGGTTTTTTGTCTAATATTATTTATTATATATATATATATATATATATATATATATATATATATATATATATATATATATATATATATATATATATATATATATATATATATATATATATATGAGTATTATACGTACGTTTATTATTTAATTACTGTTTTAAGTTTTTTTTTATTTATTTGCTAATAACGTTAATACTAGTACATAATAATTATATTTTCTCTGATTTCTGACTGCCATTTTGTTCACGCTGGTTTTGCGACACATATTTAAAATGGCAGATGAAGATTGATAACTAATATGGAAAGAAGCTAAAATGAATGTAGAATTTTTGGTAGCAATAGTGGTGGTCATACTTCAAGTGTTGCCAGTCACACACACACTAATGTTAGCGGAATTAAACAAAATAATTCTTATCAAATAACCAGTGGAAATAAGGACATCCGCGATATAACACTTAGTTCAGTTAAATATTCAGATTACTCCGTCAATTTCGTTTGAATCAGCAATTATATTCTCTAAGGTATCACGGATATCGATGACGAGGTAGCTTCGAAATACCATTTTCAAATAACTCCGCTAATTAAGTGCCGAGCGATATTGGGAGACGTCACAGTGTAACTATTCGTTCATTAGTTGAGACGTTGAGTAGCTTAACATTCAAGATACTTACTCTAGCAAATAATTCGATATAACTATCCACTTTCGTGTAACTTGTTATCAATTACTCGTAAATAAGCTTTATATTTGAGAGTCGTTTCGTATGTAAGCCTCTTAAAGATGCGATGTTTTACATAAACATATACGTGTACATAAATAAATCCTTATTAGTAAATGTGAACGTGTGTTTGCTACCTTTGCTTTTGCTCTTTTGAGGGCGAAGCAATAAACTGAGTTGTGACCATTTTGTATTGTTATGGCACACGCACAAAAGGAAAACAAAATGTACTTGGCTTTATTATAATTTTTTTTAATAATTTATGTTATCTCGCTTTTTATGTATATCTATATATGTTGTAATTTGTGTGCTGTAAGTAATGCAAATAAACTATCTATCTATCTACCTTTTAGCGCCTTAACTGGTGAAACAATTATTATCAAATTTGATATATACGTAGTACATAGGACGGTGAAGACTGTCATCATTATCCTATGAGTTGTTAACAGTCCACTGCTAAAGATAGGCCCCCTTAGATTCTAAATCTCCTCAAGGGGGGAGCTTGGGGAGATTTAGAATAGAATAGAATGGAATGGAACGGAATGGAACGGAATGGAACGGAACGGAATGGAACGGAATGGAACGGAATGGAACGGAATGGAAAGGAATGGAACGGAATGGAACTGAATAGAATGGAAATTGAATAGAAAATATTTATTGCCAGAAAAACAATTACAAAAGAAAATACAGTAAATACATATATAAGAAGTGTTTCATATTAGGCAAAAGGAACTGGTTCCACTGACGCTGTGAGTGTCCCAGTGCAATCTGTACAGCTGCACAGCGCTGGTTTTCAGCCACTTCCAGATTTGCCATTAGCTAATTGTAAACAGTTCCTAATTGTAAACAGTTTGTCCGAAGGCACGAAACTTTGTTACTTTTTTTTTTTTATTCCTATAGAAATATAATACGTACAATAATGTGAATATATAAATTTACATTTTAACTTACTGATACATACTTAAATAAATCTATCATCATCAACATCCCAGCCATTATTTGTCCACTGCTGAACATAGGTATCTCACATAGACTACCATAAAGAACGATCCTGAGCCACCTGCATCCACTGACTCGCTGCAATGCATTTGAGGTCGTCACTCCATCTAGTGGGGGATCGCCTACACTACGTTAATTAATTCATTAAAAAATTTATATGTATACATAAATATATAAATAGGTTTACATACAAATTCATATGCATACATATGAAGTTATAAAAATAAAATAATGTTATATATCTACATACATATATTAGATGTTTTTTATCACGATTTTGTGACTAACGATCGCTTGTAAGCATCAACAAAAAGTGTAAAGTAAAAACAACCATAAAATGTAGGGAGATAAATGTAAAATTGCAACAAAAAGCATATTTTTATAAATATTTCGATGACGCAAGCAAATTTATAGAGCTATAACATTGTAAGTACCTTGAAGCCTCCCATATAATCTCTTAGGAAGTTACCTAACACTCCAATACAGAAGGAATCGATAATGCAAATTTTATGTAAAGAGACCGCGAGGGGGCAAATTTTGGGAGGAAGTTCCCAGCCGATCCAATCAGTGGATCTTAATAATGTGTATCGAATGTTTAGTTTGCACAGGTTTAATTTTCCCCTACCATTGTATTGTGAATGGAATCAATAATTTCTCATTACCAAATCAAAGCAGGCAAGTCACTTTAGATAAACTATGGTAAATCGGTATATGAAGGAGGGGCGGGGAAGGGGGAGGGGGAAGAATTATCAGTAATATGGACTACCAATTTTTATTAGTTTAGTTTTTAAATCAAAGCTAGTTTTTCTGCGATTGAAGTTGGTTTTTTTTTGTGAAACAAATTCTACTCGTAAACTAGCAATCAAGGTAATGGTTATAGTATAAATAAAGCCTTTTAATATTATAAATACGAAACATTTTAAGGAAGGTCGGATGAATGTTACTCTTTTACGCAAAAACTTTTGAACAGATTTGAATGGAATTTGGTATTTATTTATTTATACTTGTGCACACATTCAAATATGTCTACAGGGCGGACTTTTTTTTTAATGGGTGATAATGGAATGGTAACCCCGCCTGCGCTAATGGGATACGCTGGCAGAGCACCAGTGAAGGGTGATCGATGAGAATGAAAACAGGCCGGCTAGCCCATCATGATGAATTCATCAGGAATTAGCCATGATAGTTTCTAGGGAGAACCGCGAGGAGGTCGACCTGGTTAAGTATATTGCTAGCAATGGGTTCATTAGACCTCATTACTAACAATTCCTTCCCCCCACAGGGCGGACTTAATGCCTGATGCCATTCTCTACCAGTCAACCGTTACGATAAACAGAGAGAGTAAATGTCGGTGCATAGAATTAAAAAGAAAATATAAATTAAATAAATATTTCGAGAAAAAACAGCTATTTATAATAAATAAACATACAAACATATAAAACAATATAATTACAAAAATATACGTACATAAATCACATACAATATATATATATATATATATATATATATATATATATATATATATAAATAACTATACATATTATATATTAAATTAATAAATATATAAATCATAACTGTGTAACTATGTATGACGTATGAGTATGTATAGGTTATTTCCTAATTTAACACAGTATTAATTCATGTGGGAAAAGCCGCAATAAAAAGCTATTAAATAATATATTAATTTACCTTTTATTGGCATAAAGTAATTTCTAATTAAATATTTAATATTAAAACCGTTAATTTAAGTTCAAATTTAGCTGTGTTTAAAATACCACATCGTAAACCACGTCATTATGCTTACTTTATTATGGTTAAAATTAATTATTTTTATTGGCACTCACAAAACTAATTATGGCTCTAGTCGGAATTTGTTTTCGCAATGGCGGTTTATTTTGTTTCAAAACAATTTTCACTATATTATATAGTGAGCTAGTCACTATTTTTTTTATGGGTGAAAATGGAATGTTAACCCCGCCTGCGCTAATGGGATACGCTGGCGGAGCACCAGTGAAGGGTGATCGATGAGAATGAAAATAGGCCAGTTAGCCCATCATGATGAATTCATCAGGAATTAACCATGATAGTTTCCAGGGAGAACCGCGAGGAGGTCGACCTGGTTGGGTATATTGCTAGCAATGGGATTCTCAGTCTCTATTACTAACAATCAAAGAAATTATAAAAAATAATATTTATAATATTAATATATTATAAACATATAATTAGACTAATATAACAATACATATAATATGTTAAATAAATAAATATTACTTTAACAAACAATTAACTGTATTAGAAGAGCAAATGAAACAATCTATGACTCAAACAGAGTAACTAGCAAATTAAAGTTTAAAGGGAAAGGTGACAAAAAATAAAATAAAAAGGAATGAAGTTTATAAATTGGCCTTTTTTAAAAAAAATATATTTAAAAGCTAGTTTGCTTAGATGTCTAATTTTATTTAAATTTAAATTTAACTTTATTTATATCCATATGGATATAAATATAGTATATTATAAAAATTATGGCTCCATCGTGTTCTCATGGTATAAACAATTTTAATATGTGAAAACTTTGTCCTAATGTTAAGTACTTATATTTGGAACTGTTTGTTAAAAAAGTATTTCTATAGAACCTTGTCTGTTTAGAAATATATATATATATATATATATATATATATATATATATATATATATATATATATATATATATATATATATATATATATATATATATATATATTTAAAGTTTCCTTATTTATCGAATACTAGCTATGTATATATATGTTTACTGACCGGGATAAAAAGTTGCCTATATCTTCTCCAATCCATATAGTACGTGTGTACTAAATTTTATAGTGATTGGTTAAGCCGTTCAGGTGCTATAAGGTAACAAACAAACAATCTCACTTTCACGTTTATAATATTAGTAAGGATATTGAATAAATAAGAGACAATTAGAACAATAATCAGAATTTATATAAAATTAAAAAGTCTATGGTTTCGTGAACTCCATCTCAGAGAGTCTACCAAAAAATGTTTTCCGAAATTTTGAGGTTGATCAAAACACGAAATTGATTCCAAAAATTCGAAATTTCATTTCATGGTAGACCCGTGATTAGGTCGTCATTTCCCGTCAGGTGAAATATTGGCGAATCGCATAACTCTTCAATAGTGAAAAAACATCTATTAAGTTTAACTACTTATCAATCAAATTCAAAACGAAGAAGATTCTCAATTGGTTTGTATTTTTTTAGGTTTGTTATCTCACAAACCCGTCAATTATAAATCAATTGCGTTTTATTTTATCTGAAAGGTCACAGATTAGTCCAGTAGATTTTTTAACAAAATCAATTTAGTTGTTTAGTTGTTAAATTAAAAAACTGGTTTTGCTATAGTTTTTTTGTGGAATACATTTATATATTATACTACTAAGATAGAATACTTATTCAGAATGTTTATTGAAATAAAGGGTAACTTTGATTATTGCAAAATTATAATAAAAGACGGTATGAAAGTAAACCCTGTATATTGTAAAAATAATAAATAACAATCTTTTTATTGAACTACATACAATAAAATTACATATAGTCCTGATTCCCAAACTAGCGTTAACCGTATGTTTGGAGCCAGTGCCTTCCAAAGTTACAATTTAGTTATAGTTCTATATACATATACAAATTTACATCACTGATTGTGAAAATAGATATAGAAACGTCGAAGCAATCGCGTTACACAATCGCAAAACAAAAATAAAAACATTTATCTTTTGGATGTCGCTCCAAAAGTCTATGTCCAAACAAATAAACTCTGAAACATAGTTGCTAACAAAAAAATACTTCGACCGACTGCTCTCATGTAAATAGAATTTTATTACCGCTCTCCGCACAAAGTCTGGCGAACTGTCTGTTACAAATATAGCTGAAACTTATTGCATTAGGACGTGTCAAATTGAGTCACAACTCGCCAACTCGACTGTGGTACTGGCGGCCAACTGAATTTGTAAGAACTAGCCCCCTCGACGCCAAGTTGTGAATATGACTTGATTGTGCATAACTTGATAGTGATGGCCGCCGGTTCCGAGATACTATTTGTGTTTCTCTACAGTTTGCCTCAATAGAAGTTAATGGAAACGTAAACAAACGAAAAATTTAGCCAACTAGAAGATAGTTTGCCGATATCCAATAGAAAGTTGATGGACTGAATGTATGTTCCGATTTGTTGCTGATTTCATTCAATGAGTGTTTCTGTGACAATTACAATAAAACTTTGGTTAATCTTTCATTATCTCTATTTCATTATCATTTTGAAATAACGTAACTTTGGCACATGAGTCATTTGCTTTTTTTTTCTTTATTTTAATTTTTTTTTCCTGGATAATCAGGTTCCTTTCCTTGTTACAGGTTTAAACTGTCAGAGTTTATTTTTAATTTTTCCTGTATATTTGCATTTTGTTGTAGGCAATGGTTTATTATTTTTGAATAAAAAGGTTCATTTTTATACAAAAACGTTGTTTTAATAAAGCTAAATTATGATATTTAAAAAAAAAACTATCAAAATCCAATTTAAAATTTAAAAAGGTGCCAAAGAAGACTTATAGAGCAGTCTACTTTTGCATTTTAAGCGAAAAGCATATCCTGCCAAAGTTACCCCAAACGTTTTCATACTTTGGTAGCCACTAAACAGTTTTTTTCTAAGTTACTTCTCAATATTTTTCGTTAAAATTTGCAGTATTTACAGCCTTATTGGTGTTCGTTACAATGAGATTTTTTCTTGTGGATTATTGGCGAAGGTTTTAGATTTATTGTCAAAAATGTCCCAAAATCTGCCAAAGTAACCCCGTTTTACCATAGACTATGGAACCGAAACATGGTAGGATCATGTTTCGGTTTGCCCATATGCAAAAGCTTCAAATTACTTATGTATTCTAAATATGGATAGTTGTAGCACTTCAGCTGCCCGCTAACAATATGTTTTCTAACTGTATTGGGTTGACTGGAAGAGATCTCTGTCAGAGATAAGTCCACCCTTGCTCACAACATTTATAAATACATTATTTTACATGTAACTTACAAGTGCAATAAAGAATATATATTACTTAGTGGGCTTAGGGACGGCTAAGTTCGGAGTCTCTTTGCGTGATAGAATCCGAAACCAGGATATTTGCAAAAGAACCAAAGTAACCGACATAGCCCGAATGATAAGCAAATTGAAGTAGCAACAGACTGGTCGGTAGCTCGAAGAACCGACAACCGATGGGGAAAAAAGGTTCTTGAGTACCGACCGTACGAGCAAATGCAGTATAGGACGACCTCCCACTAGATGGAGTGACGACCCGAAATGTGTTTTTTTTTGATAGGTGAAAATAGTACGGTAACCCCGCCTGCGCTAACGGGATACGATGACGGAGCACCAGTGAAGGGTGATCGATGAGAATGAAAACAGGCCAGTTAGCCCATCATGATGAATTCATCAGGAATTAACCATGATAGTTTCCAGGGAGAACCGCGAGGAGGTCGACCTGGTTGGGTATATTGCTAGAAATGGGATTCTCAGTCTCCATTACTAACAATCCCTTTCACTCGACCCGAAATGAGTTGTAGGGAGTCAGTGAATGCCGGTGGCTCAGGACCGTTCTTTATGGCAGTCTATGGGGGAGGCTTATGTCCAGTAGTGGACAGTAAACGACCGATATGATGATGTTGATGAAACATTTCAGCAAAACATTTAATTATTGTTACGATTGATATAGTTCGAAGAAAGCGAGAAGGGGTCTGTATGAATCGAATGATTTGGTATTTTAATGCTTCTGCTTACCCCAATGGTAGATAGACGTGACAGATATGTATGTATGTGTTTATGACATGGCTGTTTTTTGCCTGGAAAAATAATAATTGTAAATGTCATAAAATTTTAAAACTTTAACCCTTTACCTTTCAAAAACTTCTGTAGGTTAATATTAATTCGGGGTTTTTTCACCTAAATGAGATTCTAAGTTGATTTAGGTAACTTTTTACTGTTTGATTAAAGTTTATTCAATCATCTTTTTTTAGAATTTTCAATATTCGTTGAGATTTAATAAAATATTAGCTCTTACTTACGACATAGTATGCATACACTTTAGGGGTTGAAAACCCAATGAAATATATTAATTTTAGATGTCCTATCGAAATAAAACATGTACCGTTTTAAATGTTACCTTTGGAAGGCAAAAATGATAATTCTAAAAATGATATTTTTAGAATTCTTTTGACCTTATTATAAGACGCTTCATGTGATTTTTTATTGAGTTTTATCTGTGTAGGGAAGTCATATTATTAACTATTTTATTACATGTATTTATACGAGTATAAATTTTACTGAAAATTTAATTGCTTAAATGCCTTAAGACCTATTTTAATTTATGGGTTTTTAGAACTGGAGATAAGGCATGTTCAATTTGTATTCTTATTTTACTAACAGAGGTAATGCTTTGAAGAAAGAAAGGATGGAATGTATGAAAGATGATATGCATAAAAGAGGTATGGGCCCAGGTATAACGACTGATAGAGATCAATGGAAGAGGAAGACATACGGCGCCGGCCCCACGTAATGGGATGAAGGTTGGGAAATGATGATGAATTCACGACTAAGTTTGCAGGGATGTGATTTATTGAAATACCTACATACCCACCTATTTCATACTATTCAATGTATCTAGGTATAATGTTAGTATAGTAAAAACAAGTATTTTTCACGTTTTTTTTTTATATGTATTCTTTTTTTGAGTGTGTACCAATATCTGTCGTTAATTGTGTGCTGCTGCAAGTGATGTAAATAAATTATATACCAATATCTATCTATTTAAACCCCGCATATTTGTCCTCGTGATACAGGATAAGTCAATCGACGATAAGTGTCTATATATATATATAAAATTATATTAATTAACTAATTCATTTATATCATATATCAACGCACAATTAAAATAGTAAAAACTAGAATTTTAAATTTTGCAAATAGTTTTTTTTTATTTAGCAAAGGTGAACATTATAAAAAAAGATTTTGAAAACTCAACCCCTAAAGGGGTAAAATAAGGGTTGACATTTTGTACGAAATTGTCAGTTTAGAAGTTACGACACGTGAAGTTTTATAGAACAAGAATTCGAATACCACACGCACAAATATTTAGCATAGCTAAAGAATCAGTAGCAAGCTTTTTAATTACTTTTATACATTAGCAAATTAGATAGCTTTCCGCACCTTCCAATGTTTTTAATTTAATTATTTTATTACCTTAATATGTTTATTTTAATGTTACAACTGAATAAATTAATGTTGTTTTCCACGATACGAATGGCGTAACGCGGGGCGCTCGGTGACAAATTATACTGAATATACATAATTGGACATTTTACACAAACCGCACGTTAACTTAGACAATTTAATATGATAACATTTTTTTTTATATTTTGACCCATTTCTTTGGGGACAATTATATCAGATTTTGTTTTTTTTTTAAATCTTCCATATTTAAAGAAAGAATGGAAAGTAAGGAAATACAAATATGATAAAGCAGAAAAGTTCATTTGTCTGAACCCAGCAATCTCTGAAATTGCCGGATTAGTTAATTTAAAAAAAAGATGATTTTAAATTCACTGCCATATACCTTTCAAACCGAAACACAACCAAGCAAACACAACTGCTTCACGGTAGAAACACGAATAGGACACGATAGAGGTGCCCATGCAAACGATTATTGTACAGTCTCCCTCTTTCTTGAGGAGTTCATGAATATTATGGCATGATCTCGAGCTGTGGAATACAGTTAGTAAATTATATAATAACATACATATGTTGTCTGCAAAGTTTATTAATTTAACTTCATATATATGTATATATTGTATATATATTATAATAACTTCGATCATTCAGCTGTATATCTATTTATTAAGTTCCTAGTAATTTCATAATACAAGTGTGAAAGTATCTAAAGATGTTTATTATTTACTCATGCTTAAATGGCTGAACCGATTTTGCTGTACGAAAAAACCATGTTATAAATCAATAGGTTTTTTTAATGCAACTTAGAATGGCAAACAAGCTGACGGCCCACCTGATGGAAAGTAACCGTCGCCTATAGACATGAGCAGTACCATGGACATAACAGAGTATACTGTTTCGCTCATAATACCTCCCATGCGCTATTCCTGAGGACTAACTAACTGTACCCTGTAAATTCACTACCATAAACCCACCATCGAAACACAGTCATGCAAACACAACTGCTTCACGGTAGAAACACGAATGGGACAGCGGTGCCCAGGCAAATGACTTTTGTACAAAGTCTCCTACTAGTACATAGATATATACTCTTTTTAGTTTCCTCTAAAATATCACAGCAGTAATCTTATTATAAATACAAACAATTACGAAAAATTTTCACACTGAGAAAACAATGGGCGGCTTTATTGTTAGAAGCGATCTCTTCTAGGCAATCTCTATATGGAGAGAAATAGTAGTACATAGTGTATTGCTTATCTCAATCTTCGTAAATACATATTATAATATAATATAGAATCACACAAAAATGTTTAAATTTTACTCTACTTGAAAAAAAAATATATTTTTTTTTCTATAGGATATTTGTCAATAAAACTTACTGTAATCAAATAACAATTAGTTGATAATAAAAAGTTGAATGGACTGCTACTTGCCTCTATTCAAAAGTTCGTGGCGATAATGAGTTCAAATACAGCCGACACCAAAACTTTGCGCATCTATTTACTAAAGAAGTTGCAGTGGTCTTGTCCCTTGCAAGATAAAATGTACTAGATAGATAGATAGATAATTTATTTACATTACTTACAGCACACTAATTACAATACAAACATACACATAATACACAGTAAAAGAGAGATAAAAGAATAAAAAACAAAAAAAAAAAACAAATAATAAAATATATAAAACAAGAATTTCCTTTATTTTTTCATGCATGTGCCATAGTAACACAAAATGGTCACAACATAGTTTATTGCTTTGCTCTAAAAAGAGCAAAACACTAAGTTAGTAAACGTTAAATAAGTAGGCAAACTCTTTGTCGGATCTTAAATGTCAAACACTTTATTCACCATAGGATTAACACATTTCACCACTTGTAGTCCAAGTGGTGAAATACCCCTGATTATCCCACCTGGGATGTGGCGAGCATATTTTTTATTCAAACCCGTATTCATTTATCCATTCGTCCTCCGGATTTGCATACATTATCTGTCTATTCTTATGTAAATCGTAAGAATCTTATGTCTTTTCAAGGGTCTGTGAATCGTTTCATGATATACTATCTATGTTTTATCGAACACAAACGGAGTCTGATTCTGTACCGAGGAAAGTTCTCGATTTAATTTGTAAACTTGTTTGGTTTTACTCTTATCGGCCGGGGACCAAGTTCCTAAGAGTCATACGAAATTATCAACGCCATTGTAAGCCACTGAGATAAGTGGTGCTGGAAATGTTTCATTTTTTTATTATTCTTTATACTACTTAGAATGGCAAACAAGCTGACGGCCCACCTAATGGAAATTGGTAACCGTTGCCTATACACATGAGCAGTACCATGGACATAACAGAGTATACTGTTTCGCCCATGATACCTCCCATGCGTTGCCATTCCTGAGGACTCAGGTGTTATTCCTTTGTACCCAGTAAATATACGTTATATCCTACCCTTCAAACCGAAACACAGCCATGCGAACACAACTGCTTCACGGTTGAAACACGTATGGGACAGAGGTACCCAAGCAATCGACTTTTGTACAAATTCTCCATCTAGATACACATATATATATATATATATATATATATATATATATATATATATATAGATGTATTCATTTATGTATATACTTATTTATGCATGTACATATTTATTGATTTATTATATTATAAATTTTTATATTAGTCTATTTATATGTTTATAATATATGAATATATTAAATATTCCTTTTAACATTTCCTCAATTCAATAACGCACCGCCTACTTATTTCTCAGTTTGCCCAATGATTGACTGGTAGAGAACGCTGTTAAGTACATAGGTTCACTGTGTATTAAAGTTTAAATAAATAAATAAATATACAGCTGACAAGTACTTTCCAATATCACCCTTCACTGGTGCTCCGCCAGCGTATCCCGTTAGCGCGGGCTGAGTTACCATACCATTTTCACCCATCAAAAAAAAAGTCATGTAATGTACGCATATATAGTAACATTTGCTTGTCAAATATTCTTTAGCTTTTTTCTTAAAGACATTTAAATTCTCTGTTTCCTTAAATGTCTTTAAAAATTTATTATATATTTTAGAAACCAAACCAAAAAAAAAAAAAACTTTTATCAAACAATGCCACAGCATCAGGTCACAACCTGAGGCTGAACCAAGTCAAAACTATATTTAAATAAGCATTAGTACTTACGTATACAGCATTTAGATGCCTTTTCTACCCTTTATTTCTACACTCATGGCACGCGTCCACATATAAAAGTTTCCTCGACTCGAATGATCAACTTCTGTATGCCTTTGCGTTGTGGATTTGTGAATATTTTCAACATTTCCTACAGTATTTGGTAACAATAAACTGGAATCTTCGTAAGTTTGCTTCTATTTTATAGGGTGTGATATATATTTATTGATAGACTTGTTGTTTTCCTTGGCATATACTTGGATTGAAAATCGCCAATGCAAAATAAGTACTATAAACTGGTGAAGGTACATAGTTCTCTTGTTTTTACTGTGCACGTAACATTTGAATTGCCCTTATTTCACGGAGCATAATTGGAACTAATGTGGCAGGGGATGACCTTGTCGACCTATCCTTTGTTTGCCGCTTATCGTCTGGAGAATCATAAGTTTCATTACCACCTTGAATATACTTATAAGGAACTTAAGCACATTTCTTCTTCTTAATGTTTATTTATATTAGAATAAATGAGAACTCTTTATTGTTTCATTGAAAGAGTAATTTGGATTATAAGGATTATAAATTTATACTGGCGTTGTATGTAAAATTGGCGTGAATTTACTGGGTACAGAGGAATAACACCTGAGTCCTCAGGAATGGCAACGCATGGGGGGTATCATGGGCGAAACAGTATACGAGTACTCTATTATGTCCACGGTACTGCTCATGTCTATAGGCGACGGTTACCACTTTCCATCAGGTGGGCCGTCAGCTTGTTTGCCATTCTAAGTTGTATAAAAAAAAATTATACAAAATAAAATGAATAATTAATTGCATAAATACAAGATAAATAGGCAACAATAGGCGATTTTATCACTAAACAGTGATCTTTTCCAGGGAACCTTAGGAGAGAGAGAAATAATTAAAATTGTGTCTGGTCAAGGTGTAACAGGTTTAATAATAAAAAGAGGGAGAAAAAAGGGGCTTAAGATAAAATTAAATAATATATTTACTTTAAATATTTATATTTCACAGTTGATAAATTGTGAAATATAAATACTGATAAGTAAAATAAATATTTCACAGTTAAATTAAAAATTTACATGCAAAATATAAAGCAAGAATATCGAAATAAAGCCAACCATGTAAACATGAAAACTTATTTGTTGTAAATACATGGTTGAAAGCGTAATTAATATATTTCCTTTATATTTGCAAAATCGAATAACTAATCGATGGCCACTGTCCAAAATTATTCGGACAGTCCGAAACTGTAAATGCAGAACTATTCATTAAATAGTTTCTAGAACTTTCCTTTGGTCAAACTCAAAACGCCTCTGTTTAACATCAAAGTGAAAATCCGAAATCCCTTAAGCCGAGTTAGAATTTACAACCTAATTTCTATCAATCGAAAAGGCAGAATCTCGTTCGTATATCGCACACCTTAAGAGTTACACAAAATACAAGCCGGCCCGTCGTAAATGTGAGAGAATCCAACAGGCAACTTTATTTTGAAAGCGACAATTGCTAACTATGTTCTGGCAACTAATTGTACAGATTAAAGTTTGGGTCGCTTACTAACTTCACGTTTAGATATTCGAATTTAATCTGGTTTAGGCTTTCTCAAATTGCATGGTTGGAAATTAGCGGTAAGCCAGATAAGTGTTTAAGATTATTAAGGCGTAACTATTGTTCAATTAATATATTTAATTGATTTAAAAAAAAAAATAGAATGTTATAGTAAACCTATAACATTTTCTATGAAATATTAAAGACTGGATATTATTAGAGATAATTATAAATATAGGTATGTATACATATACATCTGGCTATTATCTCTGCAAGTATTATGGATACCTTTGGTATTTTATATATTTCGGGTACAGATCGATTATTATTTTGACTAATTGTTGTAATTGTTAATTTAATATATATATATCAATAAAATCAGTATGGATATTGTTTATAAATATCATCATTAGCCACCTGCATCTACCGACTCCCTGCAAAGCAATTGGGGTCGTTACTCCTTCTAGTGACGGGTCGTTCTATACTGCGTATTCCCATACGGGTTTGCCACTCAAGAACTTTTCTTCTCCATATAAAAATATGTACGACGGGAAACCTTATGAACTTTAAATTTTGTATAAGAAATTGCAAATATAATAAATTTATAAAGTCGTTACCAAAAGAATATAAATTTTTAAAATTAATATGGATTCGTTGTTTAATTGGAACACATAAAATATTCCAGAAAATTATTGAGTAAATACTGCATAATTAGTATTTTAATTTATATTTAATTTTAATGTGATGTGAAAATTTAATAATTGAATTATTAATTTTTCAATTTATATTTGGAAACATAAACATTTCAATTCAAATTCAAGTCCCAATTGTTGGTGAATGAAAAAAAATGAAGTAGAAAACCATTGAAATGTTAATCCACTGATGGGTCGTCAGCTTATGACTGTACTAGACTGTTTATACTGTTAGTAACGAATATTTGGAGAGTATTTAGAAAACAATTTCAATTTAACTTTTTGTTATTAATTGAGGATAAAGTACGAGCTTCGGACTTTATAAATAACCAAATATTGTTAGTTTTGTTATTTATATATATTTATTCGTTTATATATGTAATTTTAGTATGTATGTATATCGATAATTAGTAGTACCGCATTCGAGTATTCTGACACTTCCCTATGATTGACTGGGAGAGAATGCTTTTAGCATTAACTCCGCCATGTACACATATATATACTAATTAATAAATAAATAAAAAAAATATTATTGTTTAAAACCAAAATTTGCAAAGATTAATATTTTTTAACTGTGTTTATATTGATGAGAAGAAATTTAGATCACATAATTAAAGGAAACAAATTTGTTGATTTAAAGCTTTATTTCAGAAACAATAGCGTCTATAATTCTGTCAATGCAATATTTATGTATTGACAAGAACCCCCACTGGATACTGCAAAGTAAATAAGCACTTGGTAAAACTGCTGGAAGCCCTTGCAGATTCTGTCGTGATGAGGAAGTAATGACACAACATATCATTTGCCTTTTTTATCCCAGGTGTACATGGGTGACGGTAGTCGCTTTCTATCAGGTGACCCGTCTGTACGTTTGCCTATCTAACAATAAAAAAATACATGCATAAACTCCTTCAAAATATACCTTATGTTCTGAGAGGATAAATAATATTATTGTTAAGGACATGATCAAATTTCTGTCACTGATAATAATTAACAGCAAATTATAAGAAAGGTCAGAGGTCTTAGTGGTCTTAATGTTACGACATTATTCGCCTTACAAGACCCACTCTTCAATAATAATAATGAATAATGATACCGAAATGTAGGGAGTTACATCCGACAAGTCTTATACCAACCAATCTGGAACAACACCTCAGACGGTTAGGATTCTGAGATGGCTCAAACCCGGGTAAGATGCAGAAAGATGTACTCTTAGATATTGCTTGCATAGTACGCTAGTTTCTCTCCCTGGGGATCTGAAACCCGGCCGAATGTGGTTTTTTAATGGACGATAATGGAATGGTAACCCCGCCTGCGCTGTGGGTATACGCTGTCGGGGCATCAGTCTCTCACTGATAGGAGAGAATGAAAAGGTCGGTCAGTTAGCCCATCGTGATGAATACACCTAGAATTCAGCACGATGGTTTGCAAGAAAGACTACGTGGAGGTCAATACGACATAGTATGTAGGCATGGTAGTTCGCATTACTAACAATCCTTCCTCTCCACTCCGCTGGGAGTAAGTCTTCCATCTCCACTCCTTAAGAGGGAAGATGTGAATTTTGTTTTAAAAATAATAATAATCCTGTAAGGTTTTGCTATCAGTAGTAGGACCGTTGGTAGCAAACTGGTAACTGTAGAAATAGTTATAGAAATATATTTTAAAATTAGCAAGGATATTATGAGAAAACATAAGCATCAGATACTCAAAAGAATTTAAGTTTTTTTTTTATACAACTTAGAATGGCAAACAAGCTGACGATGGAAAGTGGTAACCGTCGCCTATAGACATAGATATAGAGTAAACTGTTTCGCCCATGGTACCCCCCATGCGTTGCCATTCCTGAGGATTCAGGTGTTATTTCTTTGTACCCAGTAAATTCACGCCATATCCCACCCTTCAAACCGAAACACAGCCATGCAAACACAACTGCTTCACGATTGAAACACGAATGGGACGGAGGTATCCAAGCAATCGATTTTTGTACAAAGTCTCCCTCTGGTAAATCGATCTTGTAGATCGTATTTAACATAAAAAAAAGAGTTCGATTGTGACAAAACTAGTTATTTGATAGAATTGATAGGGAATTAACACAAAAATAAACCCCCATAACCAGTAAAACATTTACTACAATAGGTATAATATAATACAGAGACCATCTCGTATAACGTACAAAAAAATAACATTGGTGAATTGATAAACTTGTTTTTGCAGTCACTTACAAAACAGTGCGAGATTAAAATAAAACATTTAAACCAACTGAGTGTAATCATTTTATTCAATTGCTTTTTACTAAAACGAACGTTTTTCATGCAGGTGTTATCTAAATCATGTGAAGTGAAGTTTAAAACGCGGTATATCAGAAAAAAAGGAATGGTTGAGTGCAATATTTTTTATTAAAGCATAGTAAACACATATATAGCATTCGTGCGACGTGGGCGCCAGACATTAATAATCTTGATAGTGTAAAACAAATTAAAATGCATCCTTACTGCAGTAATAAATAATGTTACGGGCCATTGGACTATGTAGTAAACGTGTTATATGCGAACTCGTATGTGTAAATTTAAATGTTCCATTATGATTGAACGCCATTTTTTATGTAGCGCATTGGTATAATACTTTTTTGATTTTTTGTTTTTGATACAACTTAGAATGGCAAGTGGTAACCGTCGCCTATAGACATGAGCAGTACCATGAACATAATAGAGTATACTGTTTCGCCCATGATACACCCCATGCGTTACCATTCCTGAGGACTCAGGTGTTATTCCTCCGTACCCAGTAAACTCACGCCATATCCCACCCTTCAAACCGAAACACAACCATGCAAACTAAACTGCTTCACGATTTATATACCATAATGATCTTACTACAAAAAGAATTTTAAACATCTATTTAAACGAAATTTAATAAAACTCTATCTTAGTTTTTTTTAATGGATAATAATGGATTGGTAACTCCGCCTGCGCTAGGGTATATGCTGGTGGAGCACCAGTGAGAGATGATAGGTGAGATGAAAAGGCAGGTCAGTTAGTCCATCGTGATGAATACGCCAGGAATTCACTATAATGGTTTGCAAGGTGGACTACGTAGGGTCGACCTGACAGATATACTACTAGCAATGGGACTAGTTATTACTAATATTTTACTAATAATCCCTTCCCCCTCTATCTAAGTTTAGTCGGTGTAATATTTACCTAATTCTAATTTTATGTGTTGAAATCTATAACTGTTATAATAAAATTTATTAGTAGTTGGTTTGCGCGGATTCTGGCTCACACGGCGGCGGCCTCCCAAAAAAAGCTCATTCGACAAGATTCGTTCCAATTGAAGACGGATTGAGTATATAGTGTCCGAGTGTCCGAGTGTCCGAGTGTCCGAGTGTCCGAGTGTTCGAGTGTCTAGTGTCTAGTGTCCGAGTGTCCGAGTGTCCGAGTGTCCGAGTGTCCGAGTGTCCGAGTGTCCGAGTGTCCGAGTGTCCGAGTGTCCGAGTGTCCGAGTGTCCGAGTGTCCGAGTGTCCGAGTGTCCGAGTGTCCGAGTGTCCGAGTGTCCGAGTGTCCGAGTGTCCGAGTGTCTGAGAGTCCGAGTGTCCGAGTGTCCGAGTGTCCGAGTGCCCGAGTGTCCGAGTGTCTAGTGTCTAGTGTCTAGTGACTAGACACTAGACACTAGACACTAGACACTAGACACTAGACACTAGACACTAGACACTAGACACTAGACACTAGACACTAGACACTAGACACTAGACACTAGACACTAGACACTAGACACTAGACACTAGACACTAGACACTAGACACTAGACACTAGACACTAGACACTAGACACTAGACACTAGACACTAGACACTAGACACTAGACACTAGACACTAGACACTAGACACTAGACACTAGACACTAGACTCCTACACTAGACACTAGACACTAGACACTAGACACTAGACACTAGACACTAGACACTAGACACTAGACACTAGACACTAGACACTAGACACTAGACACTAGACACTAGACACTAGACACTAGACACTAGACACTAGACACTAGACACTAGACACTAGACACTAGACACTAGACACTAGACACTAGACACTAGACACTAGACACTAGACACTAGACACTAGACACTAGACACTAGACACTAGACACTAGACACTAGACACTAGACACTAGACACTAGACACTAGACACTAGACACTAGACACTAGACACTAGACACTAGACACTAGCAACTAGACACTAGACACTAGACACTAGACACTAGACACTAGACACTAGACACTAGATACTCAGACACTTGACACTAGACACTAGACACTAGGCACTCGGACACTAGACACTCGGACACTCGGACACTCGTACACTAGAGACTAGACACTAGATACTAGACACTAGACACTAGACACTCGGACACTAGAAGATCCGCTATCTTGTATCTGGCAGACATTTTTAAACACGTAATTTATTTTAAGAACCATATTAATAGGGTTAATAAAATACACATAATACGTTATCTCTTGTCGGCGGCCATTTTGAAAATATCATTTTACAATGTTAAATATAATATAAGCATATTGTAAGAAATGTCAACATAACTAAAGATTAAGGAAAAATTACAGCAAAATCGGTTGAGATGAATAGGTCTTAATTTAAATTGCAGGATTTTATCTAAAAAAATAATTAATATGTATGTAAATTAAATGAATAAATAATAATAAAAAAAAACGGCGTCGACACTCCACGATATCATAGACGTCCACGGTGAAGTATAAAAGCGTTCATTTGCATGATATATCGTGGAACTGCACGATAATAATGTGGAAGTTCATGATAAATCGTGCACGGTAAAGAAAATATTTATTTCCACGATATATCGTAAAACTCCACGATAATAACGTGGAAGTTTACGTTAAATCGTGAACGGGAAGAAATAAAAGCGCCCAATTATTATCTCTCATGTTTATATTTTCAAAATAAGAATTTCATATCGTCCGTGTTATAATTGCAGATTATCTATTTTTTTTTTTTTTTGTTTAAAGCAGCTTTGACGTTGTTGTTTACTTGAACAGTTTTGTTTTGATGTAAAAGGTAAACAGGAAATTTACAGGAAGATTTATAAATGACTAGCGACCCACCCTGGCTTTGCACGAGTGTGTATTACGTTACATCACATTAGAAACCTCTAAAATTATCAGTGTTTCTCTACTATATTATGCATATATTATGCATATATTATACATATAAACCTTTCTCTTAAATCACTTTATTTATTAAAAAAAACTGTATCAAAATCCGTTGCGTAATTTTAAAAATCTAAGCATACATACTACTATATGGACATATACTATATGCATACTATATGGACAGACAGACAGGAAGCGAATTTGTCTTATTCTATGTAGTGATATGTATAATCTACCCATACACTAAATTCCATTAATATCCGTTTAATAGTTTTTACGTGAAAGAGTAACATACATCCATCCAACCTCGGCGTGACCGGGATATGTTCTCTGACTGCGATAAAAAGTAATCTATCCTTTTCCATCGTATATAGTACTCGGATAATAAATTTTACAATGATTTCTTGACACGTTGAGGTGCCAAGAGGTAATAAATAAACACAATTTCAAATTTGAAATATTAGTACGATTACGTATCGTATATATCGATAATCTATGCGTATAAAACCACGAAAATAATATACTATTAATTAAAGTGCAATGCCAAAATTCAGAAGCGGTATAAAGTAGCGTCCACAGAGGAGCCTTTAAAGAGCTTACATTAGCCACGCGAGCGGATATCATCCTGTACTCAGCATAAAGCGCTCGAGATAGCATCAACACTTTCACGACATGCAGCTCTATCTACAACAGGGATGTATAAACTGGGATGGGTAATAATGTCGATATCCTCGCTAATATAATTTATTTTATTTTAGCCGTTAACTGTCCATTGCTGAACATTAGCTTTCCTCATAAGAAGAGTTTTGCCAGTTATTACCGCGCTTGGCAGGCGAGTTGCCAACCGCAGTTAAACTTTTACATATGTTTTAAGAGGGACGCTGCTGCCCGTTCCTGTACCATATGCTCCCTTAATCGCTTCTTACGACACCCACAGGAAAGGAAGGGGTGGTCCATTCTATGCCGGGACCTACACGGCGGCCTTACTAATATAATAAAAGTGAAAGGGAATTTATTTATTCGGTATTTAGGTACAGTGCAAGACGAAGAAGGACATAAGTGTGCAATATATGCACAGTATGCGCTTCAAGGTTTGCTGGAAGTAAACTCTTACAGTATTAAGCTCGCCTGTTGTACATCCTTATTTTATTTTAATTATAACAATGTAATTTTTGTGTACAATAAAGTATAAAATAAATAAATATAATATTGTACATAACTCTATCCGCTGACATTGATGCTCCTTTTTATTTTGGGTTTGTTAGAAGAGAACAATTTTAGAGGTAAGCTCACCTTTGTACAATTTCTTACCTCTGTCATATTTTTTATGTATTATTAGTTTATACAAAAAGTATATAAATAAATAAATAAAAATAGGTCACTTTTTATCCCATTAAATGAAGATATACTGACCGGCGCGGATGAAGTCTCAGCTAAATGCGTATTGCAAGTATACACATAAAAATGTTTTTTTTTCAGTGGTATATATATATATATATATATATATACTATATATGATCATTAAGATTTGTCTTAGAATATAAAAGCTTATTATTTAAAAATGAATATTTAATGTCTTTCTTATTCAATGTCTATATTACAGTAAGAATGGAATAAAGGATTATAAATTTTATATATTTAATACTATTATGTAGTCTGTGAATGACTAATCACATGTATGATCACACGAATGGCTATGACTAACTGGCCGATTCGGGGGGAAAGGGGTTGTTAGAAATGGAATTTGACAGTCCTATTGCTAGCAATATGCCCTATCAGGTCGACCTCCACGTGGTTCCTCCTGGAAACCATCGTACACAATTCTTGTTGAATTCGTCACGATGGGCTAACTGACCTGCTTCATCCTCACCTATCATCCTTCACTGGTGCCCTGCCAGCGTGTCCCATTGCGCAGGCGGGGTTACCATTACATTTTCACCTATCAAAAAAAAAAAAAACTGGCTGATTCATCAAAAAATTTTATGTCCATAGTTTTCCTTAAATATATGAGTGTAGGAACTGAGATATTATAATATTACATCCCTTATACAGTGATACATCACTGTATAAGGGATGTAAAACTCTAAATAAAACCCTATACCAATTTGCTTCAATAGGGGCATATGAATAATTTTTTCATGACAATGATGTTAAATATTTTGACAATTTTGGTAGTATAGAGGTTTAATAATCTGTTTTACTTTCCGATAGCTGCAAATTCATTTTCTGCACAATTCATATCAGTATGTCTTTTTGTATTGATCTGATTCTTTTTGTATTTCAATCTTTAACTTTGTCTAGTACGCACCTATAAAAATAAGTATAAGAAATCTCTCATTAGAGATAAGCTCGCATTTGTAGATTAAGTTTAAAATTAAATATTTTTATCACTATGTTCGTGTAGATTAAAAAATCTCTGTTCTACAATTTGGGACTAGATGGCACTGTTTCGTAAATGTTCAGTAGTCTTAATTATCGTAAGATATTTAAACATCGATAATACGCTTCGCATCACTAGCAAAACGAGCGAACAGAAGGTAAGTGGCGACGGCTATCGCGCGATGCATCACTCGCTAAGCTGTTCCGAGAACAACATTCACCGTCCTTAGAGCCGATCTGATTACAATAAGGGAAAACTAACGCTTGAAGGTTTTGTGAACGCTTCACTTAATCTGCTTGAATTATTTAAAGTGTAAAAAGAAAAAAAATGCTGTATAATGGAACATAGTTCTTATATTAAAAAAATTACTGTCTCTGTGTTTTGGTTGCGAATATATTCCGTGTGGTCCCGGCATAGAATAGACCATTCTTTCCTTTCCCGTAAGTGTCGTAAGAGACGACTAAGGGAGAACGAGGGATTGGCAGCAATCTCTCTTAAAACATCTCTAAAACCCAACTGCGGTCGCCAATCCTCCTGTCAAACGTGACAACTACTGGCAAAATCGCCCAAGGACAAGGGGAAGCAGTGGACCGTTAAAGGCTGATATGATGATGACGATATATATAAATATATATATGCGATATATGCGAAGATTTTACATGACTATACATTGTTACAATTGTTTTGTAAGTTACTAATTGAAACTCCCACACTTTTTAATTAGTATACTAAAGACTACAGTATGGAGTTTTTCAATAAAGGTATACTAAGATTTCTTCAGAGTCAACAACGCGAACGTGACACCCCTAGTGTAGCAGGTGTCCATTTACCATCAGATGGGCTCTATACTTGTTTACCTTCGTAGCATAAAAAAATGGAGTTTGTTTTCAATTTACTTATATTCCATATATTTAAAATTGTCTGTTGTACATCATAAAAAGAGGTACGTAGATGGATTTATTCCAAATGGAGTGTTCCAATCATCTTTGCGGGCATTTGAACGTTTAAGTTGTATATAAACGTCGATAAAGAGAAATAGTGTTTTGGTAAATTTTTTATATACAAGTTTGCTACGTTTCACAGCGTTGCTTTTCTATCTATTTCAGGTCGCACGTAGTATAAATATGTGATTTGTTCTAAATTAATTACCAATTAATAATTGAGAAAAAAAAATGACTTTAATTGAGACATAATTAATATGGAATTATTAGGAAAATGATCTCTATTGACTGAAACAAAAAAACTAAAATCAGTTCAAAATTTGCAGTGACATCGCGTCTATGTTATATAAAAAATCTTCAATAATATATATATATATATATATTTTGATGGGTGAAAATGAAATGGTAACCCCGCCTGCGCTAACGGGATACGCTGGCAGAGCACCAGTGAATGGTGATAGATGAAAATGAAAACAGGCCAGTTAGCCCATCATGATGAATTCATCAGGAATTAACCATGATAGTTTCCAGGGGGAACCGCGAGGAGGTCGACCTCGTTGGGTATATTGCTAGCAATGAGATTCTCAGTCTCCATTACTAACAATCCCTTTTCCCCCCTGTTTGTATATATTAGTATCTATATAATAGTGCGCCACCTACCCTTTGTCTTTTTTCTCAATGCCCTCTACCCAAAGATTATCTGGAAGAGATTGCTAAGCGATGAGACTGCCTTTAGTATCACTTCTCATTAAAATTAACTGTATTTATTATTTTTATAAATAGTTCAATAAAGTGTAAATAAATAAATAAATAAATAAAGATCGCTCATTAAAAATCTTTTAATGTTTTTTTATTGACACAATAGCAATTTTTATTTTTAATTTTTATATCAAATCCAATATCCACTTAACGTCTAGTAACTTGACACTAAAGCAAATAATATACGGGATCAGACTAAAATGCAAATAAAACAAGCATTGAACCGCCATTTTTGGTTTGTTAACCTCTCGTTGCCGGTTTATTTATGATAATAGCCGTAATTTCTAAGGGAGAATTGTTAAATCAAAATAATATATTAAAAGAGCCATAGAGTTAACAAGTTTGCAGGTTCACCGAGGATTATTTGATCTTTAACTGACTTCTAAAATAAGGAGGTAATTGAGAATCTCGGTTGTAACTTTTTTTTGAAGTGAAAATTTCATTAGGCTGGAATTTTTTGAGATTTAAAAAAAAACATTGAACTCTCGACACTGGTGCCATTACTGTAACCGATACCTCAAAAATCAAATTCTCTCCATCACATTAGTTAAGAAAAACAGAAAGAAAGAAAGGAGACTTTACTAGAGGGAGGCTTTGTACAAAAGTCGATTGCTTGGGTACCTCTGTTCCATTCGTGTTTCTACCGTGAAGCAGTTGTGTTTGCATGGCTGTGTTTCGCTTTGAAGGGTGGGATATGGCGTGAATTTACAGGGTACAAAGGAATAACATCTGAGTCGTCAGGAATGGCAACGCATGGGGGGTATCATGGGCGAAACGGTATACTCTGTTATGTCCATGGTACTGCTCATGTCTATAGGCAACGGTTACCACTTTCCATCAGGTGGGCCTTCAGCTTGTTTGCCATTCTAAGTCGTATAAAAAAAGGAGGGAGGAAAGAAGTATAAAAAGAAATTTTTGTATTATAAACTGTAAGTATTTTTAAATAGTGTTTTTTTTCTGACTGTATAGTGGCTAACTCTGAATTCAATTTCAGCCAAGAAGAATGGGCAAGAAACTCAGCTGCTCCTCTTTTCAGAAATTTCAATTATATAAATTATTAATTTTTATGAATACAAACTATTACACAGTATAAGATCATAAAATTTAAGATAAAATTAGAACAAATTAATAAAATAAATCAGTTGTAGTAACCAGAGGAGACCCGTCCCTACACACGTTCACGAGTATGACGAATGAGCATCATCTGTGGTTGAGTGCATCATTGCACTCACCCACAGATCTTTAGAGATTACAATAATCCGGCCCACCGCACTGCCCCCTATCTGGGTTATTTAGCAAGCATACCAGTAAATCAACCATGGTACCCAATTTTATTAAGCAAGACTTACTCAAGGCAAAGAAAGTATATTATTTCCTTTATGTACTTTTTTTTTTGCATAAATGTCCTTTCACCTTTTTTTTGTGTATATCTTTGTTATTTGTGTGCTGTAAGTAATGAAAACATTATACATCTATCTATAAAACTACCCAATCACGTCATAACTAAATTGAAATAGTTTCAAACTACATAACAGTCACCGTGTCGGGCCCGGCATAGAATGGACCACCCCTTCCTTGCTCACGGGTGTCGTAAAAGGCGACTAAGACAGCTTATGGTGGAGGAATGGGCAGCAGCGTCCTTCTTAAAACATTTGTAAGAGCCTAACTGCGGTTGCCAATCCGCCTGCTAAGCGTGGCAACTACTGGCAAAACTCCCTTTTATGAGGAAGGCTTATGTTCAACAGTGGACAGTTATGGGCTGAAATAATAATCTATACTTATAATAAATCTATAGAGAGGTCAATTCTATACATGAAATATATTACCAAAATAACTATCAGGGGGTGATTAGTGATCGATACTGATGCCAAAAATGCAATCAGTAAAATTTTTGTCTGTCTGCCTGTATGTTCGTTATAGAAACAAAAACTACTCGACAGATTTTAACGAAACTTGGTACAATTATTCTTCATACTCCTGGGCAGGTTATAGTATACTTTTCATCACGCTACTATCAATAGGAGCAGAGCAGTGAAGGGAAATGTTGGGAAAACGGGAGAAGTTACACCATTTTTAAGCTTGCGTCGCGTGTGCGACCTTAATGGCCACTTTTTAAAATGTTAAAAATGTCCAACCGTGCGACGCCGGGACGGACCACTAGTAATAAATGTAACAGTCATAGTATTCATACATTAACAGCAAAGAGACATGCAGTTTTTTTTACTAATACTGTAATTGTAAAAATGAGTTCCTGCCTTTGTCACCTCATAGTGTCTTAACTGCTTAATCAATTACTATGAAATTTGGTATACAGGTAATAAGCCAGATGGAGAAAGGTACAGACTGTTTATTTCGGTCAGTGAACATATCCTGTTTACGCGGTCGAAATCGCAGGTAAAAACTAGTTACGTAACGTAAATAAAACTGGTACGTAATAGTAATTTGACAGAAGTAATTAGTTGTCGCTGTGCTTTATAATTTCTAGTTAGAGGCAATAATGACAGGATAATCCAAAGGCTTTGCAAAGGACCCGTTGTCACGTGCTCCCGTGGGTTTGCCCAAAAACATTTCGTGCCGAATTGCTACTTACACAAGGAAGCTTTGTCCAAAATATCAACTCCCCATG
This sequence comes from Galleria mellonella, assembly GCF_026898425.1. NCBI lineage: Eukaryota > Metazoa > Arthropoda > Insecta > Lepidoptera > Pyralidae > Galleria > Galleria mellonella. The sequence goes on along the minus strand of NW_026442100.1, from coordinate 4,221,161 downwards.
CACAACGGTTTACTCTCTATATTGATTTGTCAGTAAGTTTGTTCATCCTTTGTAAATGTCATTACTTCGAATGTGACATCAAGCAGGTATGAGTGTATGGCTGTGTTACTGTTTCAAAAGGCGGAATATGTAATATTATTAGGTACAGAGGTAGAATTACTCTGTCGAAATAGCAATGCATTTTTTTATAATGGGTGAAAATGGAATGGTAACCCCACCTGCGCTATGGGTATACGCTGGCGAGGCACCAGTGATGGATGATAAGTGAAGATAAAGGCAGGTTAGTTAGCCCATCGTGAAGAATTTAATAGGAATTAACCACGATGGTTTCCAGGAGGAACCGTATGGTGGTCGACCCGATATTGCTAGCAATGGAGCTGTAAGATTCCCATACTAACAATCCCTTTCCCCCCAATAGTAATAGCTATAATAAAAAAGAGTTACTGAAAAATTAAAACATTTCATTTAAACAGTGACTAACAATCCTGGCGAGAGAAAACAAAGGGGTCTACCAGAGGGAGACTTTGTACAAAAGTCGATTGCTTGGGTACCTCTGTCCCATTCGTGTTTCAACCGTGAAGCAGCTGTGTTTGCATGGCTGTGTTTCGATTTGAAGGGTGGGATATGGCGTGAATTTATTGGGTACAGAGGAATAACACCTGAGTCCTCAGGAATGGCAACGCATGGGGGGTATCATGGGCGAAATAGTATACTCTGTTATGTCCTTGATAGTGCACATGTTTATAAGCGACGGTTACCACTTTCCATCAGGTGGGCCGTCAGCTTGTTTGCCATTTTAAGTTGTTTAAAAAAAAAAAACTAATAGACAGATAAACGGACAACATAGTGATCCTATAAGGATTCCGTGTTACCTTTTATAGTACAGTACACAAAAAAAAAATTCACAAACAGTCCTTAATGTCCAAGACAAAGCAAAGGAATTCTTCGCGTAAATAATAAAATTAGGCTTAGATACTACTAATAAAACGATAAAACTTTAGGCTTAGATAGGGGAAAAGCTAGATTGAAATATATAATAGTATTAGACTAAGTTAGTAGACAGTTACTTTTGGGGCCGTCTCGATTGCAGTAGTCATAAAATAGATTCTTCTTTTATGTGCTTATACTAACAAAATTCAAAGTTTCAGTACATGTAAGGTTAAAAGAGGATAGATTTGTTATATTTGCTTTTGTTACGAGCCTGTTTTATAGGGGAATGTGGCTTTTGGTGCAATAATGTGGGTCGGATTTAGATTTTAGGTTATACCCCAATACTTACGTCTTTTACATTTATGTAAACATTAGTGGCTGTTAATTTATTGTTTAAATTTGCATTTTTTATATGTATTGTTGCAGCTGTCTTTTTGCTTTAAATGAATAAAATAAAAAAATAAAATAGACGATTCAGCATGACTTAAAATTGTTAAGCGTAGATTTTTTGTTATAACATAAAAAATATTTTTATTAAAAAAAAATAACTAAATGTAAGTATATTGTATATATTATAAGTATGAGGTACCAACTTAATAACAATAACAATTAATTATTTAATGGAACAAAACCCATTTTTTTTGTTACACAAAAAAATAGACTTTTTTTTATATATATATTATATATATATATATATATATATATTTTATAATACTTTAAAAGGGAAACATACAATACCTGAGATGTATAAAGTAGTATACACAACCATAACATAAATCAGTAAAGTTTCCACAATAAACCAAACCAAATAATCGAGAGCAGATGATTATAATAGCAGAATCAGTTGTTTTAATTTAAAAACAATACTACTTAACGGATTTTGTTAAAATTTCTATGTGAATTGTCTGTAAATATATATATTTTTATAAATAAAGAATACTCCAAATCATTTACAATTGATCGAAAGGAGTGCCTCCTTCTTTTTAAAATCGATTGATGAAGAGGAAAGATTTGATTTTTTATATCTTTGTTTGTATAACTCAAAAACTCCTCAACCGATTTTGAAAATTCTTTCATCTGTAGAAAACTACATTATCAGGGAGTATTGTCATTATTTACAAAAAAAAATTAGGGATCCCTACGAAAATTACAGTAATGTAATTCAAAATATCAAAATTTTGCCTGCTAAAGCTACATGAACTACTAGTTTATTTTTTTGTCTACTTACTCGTGCGAAGTCAGGGCGAATCGCTTGTATAAAATACAGAGAAAATGAGAATTTATCCCTCATTGAATTTTAGAATTGTATTTATTTATAGATAACAATTATCTATGTAGTTAGTAACAAATAGCCTAATATTAATAGAAATAACTGCAAGTTTATTAAGTTCCTTGAAAATAAAATAGAAAAATAATAGTACAAAAAATATGCTAAAAGCACCCCTTACTCTAATCTTTCACTATTCCGAACTAGAAAAAAAAATATTATAAAGACATAAATACGTCCACCTTTCACTAAAATAGAAATGGTCACAAAATACTCAAGATAACAGCCCACCAATCCTATTCGTTATACAGCGAGATTAATGGGAGCGAAAATAATCAAAGAGATATGTCAGAATCATATCAAGCGGAGACCCCGGCGGAAATGTACAAAATAACTTTTGTTATTAGTGGACTTGCAGACTTCTTTGGAAACGCTGCGGTGCAGCTGCGATTTTTCTTTTTTTCTTTTCTGGTATGAGTATTATTGTAAAGCTCTCATTGCACACATGACACCATTAAAGGGTTCAGAGGCGTAACATTTTAATCCTCAGAAATGGCAGAGCATGAAGGGTATTGGCGACACATCTATGTTACGCCCATGACAGTGTTAATGTCTATAGGCGATGGATGCTACTTTCCATCAGGCTATCAGCTTGTGTTTAATTCTGAATTGCATAAAAAATGTCAACTAGCAACCTACGGACATGAACAGTTCTGTGACTGCGACGTTCCCAGCTTCTGTGATGCTGTTCCTGATGACAATGGTGTTATGATATTTTATACTCGCATATTATTTATTTACATAGTCACCGCAAAAAAGACGTCGTTTATCATATCTCTTTATTTTCAGGACACTTCCTTGATAATAAGTCGGGTCTAGGGGTCCTTGGTGTTGATATATTCAGCGACGTCCAGTTTTTCGGTTATCTGGAGGAAAAGGCTAAGATGGCCTTTAAAAAGTTAGGAGTGCTCAATAGAATGATACGGTGTTTCATGCCGGAACATCGCTTGAAATTTTATAAAGCTCAAGTTAGGCCACATACGGGAATACTGTTCTCACCTATGGGCAGGAGCGCTGTATCAGCTTCTCCCGTTAGACCGCATTCAAAGTCGGGCGGCTCGAATTATTGATGATCAGTGCCTTACTGTCCAGTTAGACACACTGAAACTGCGTAGAGATGTTGTATCTCTGTGCATTTTCTACCAAAATTATCATGGGGAGTGTTCTAAAGAATTGTTCGGACCTGCAATGCCGTTGGTGTTGTAAGTGATCATGGGCGGCGGTAGTCTCTTACCATTAGGTGAACCGCATGTTTGTTTGCCTCCTGTGTTATAAAAACAAAATTCCATACACAAACGCAAGTGCGACAGAGATTCTCAGAGGAATTTTCTAAAAAGTCTTTTCAAACTATTTCCTGTGGCATTACTGACGTAAATCAGTGCATAAAGTATTCAATGTACTCGTATTTAGGATGTAACTCATCAGTGCACGAAATTTCATTCAAATCACTTTGGTAGTTTTCGCGTGATAGAATGACAAACATTCATCCATTCTTCCATCTTATCTATCCATCCATCTTTAAAAACTTTTCCGTTTATAATATCCCGTTTATTGTATTACCACGAGTATGTTTTAAAATATTACGTAAACAAATAAGATTTGAAATATGTTTAATTTCAAATGCAGAGTTTTACTTAGCAATAATCAGTTATAATTGTCATAAATCAATATGGGAGTAAACTACACTGACTGCAAAAAAAAAAAAAAAACAAATCGGTTCAGAATTTCTGAAGACATCGCATAACATACTCATGTATGCACACTTACATGTACGCACGCACGCATACATATACACTCACACAAATACAGACAAATTGATAACCATTTTTATCGCTTAAAAAAATCAACGCAGCGATTTCACATCTTATGTGAAATCACTTAATACCAAAGCCCACTACATGTCCGCCCTCTTGAAAGCTTTGTAATAAGGTATTAGCCAGCAAACGTGTACAAAAAGGCGTTTAGGTTGTAACGCCATCTAAAAAGGGCGATATTTAATTTTGTGCAGTGGTCCTGTGGACCCGGGGGCTTTATGTAGCATTTCCTTTCGCACGACACCACGGAATGTGAATCAGAGTGTGAGTGGAATAGAAACAGGCTACTGTGACATGGATTTAGGAAGGTAGGACTTTATTTTTAAAACTTAAGATGTATTTTTTTTATATTTTACAGCTTGCATCAGCGATTTAGTCTGCAGACCGGTACAAGTTCATTAATCGTTATAAAAAAGTAGTCTATGCCCTTCTATATCCCATATAGTTCCTTATAGTCAAAGGTTAATCTGGTAAGACGCAACAAACAAGCCATTAAATTATAAGGTAGTGTATTGTTAAATTTGTCATTACACTCATCTGACTTATGACTGTCCTAAAGTCATAAATATTTTTTTTATCATAAATTAACTCCTTAACAATATTTTTTACTGTTTGGATATATCTTTCAGCAAGATCATTCCCCTGATGATGTTTTGGGCTTTTTAATAATACCTGACGCTTTTCTATAAATTTCGAATTTTTCTTCCATATTATAAAATCTTCAGCTTCAAGTCTTGTAAGAGGTTCTGGTGGTTTTAGCCCATGACACATTCCTCCATACTGAATTATTTTGGTTACTTACTTGTTGCTTTATAAACAACAATCCGTACAAGACGTACGGATTCACAGCACTAAACAAATTATTTTTCTTTGTCTTCACGCAGCGCCATGTTATATTTTTATAGTCTTTTAATAATAGACGGTTTATTTAATTATTGCAAATCCTTTATTCATTACTCAGATCCTTTATTAATTACAGGAATCGAGTCGAATCATATCCATGTACTTGCAATTGATTGCAATTTAAAGAAACACCAATCCTTGATTAAAATTTGCAATTTTCATTATTACAAAATTTACTAAACAAATTTGTTATTGTCAGATTTTTTAAGATACTTAGAATGTTAGACATATCATGGTCTACCTGATAGAATGTGGTAACCGTCACTTTTAGACATGAACCGCACTGTGGACATAGCTAAATAAATATTTATAAGTCATATTCAAAATTCGTACATCCCTGTCGGACAATTTGGCTGAAATATGTTTCATAAGCGCAGCTTCCTGCCTTGTGGTGAGAGAAACAAAACTGATAGTCCGCAAAGTTTTTATTGCTGCCCGTGACTCGAATGTTACTTACTGAATATGCATAACATAAATGTTTTCAAATGTTCTCAACGTTTACACTCTATGATTTATTTGATAGTTTTAGTTGATTATAAATTTATAATTAATCCTGTTGATCTTGATGATGTACTGGCATCTACAAATTGTACATCTTTTTTTCTATTACAATTAAATGTATTAGATTTCATTAGAATTATTTTATTTTATGAAATAAAAGAAAAAACTAAATTTATTCGTAAAAAAATATAAATGATCTTTTATGTTTATTTAAGCTTTACACTGTCAATGTAATAAATCTATCCTTCACTGGTTTCACGATTTTTGTGTAGTTAGCTCTAACACCACTAATAATCGGTTTGAATTTCAAATGAATTTGTCTCATACTTGAAATTGGAATTTTGTTTGTTGTTGGCGTATTATCTTCAGATTTTCGTGAATTTAAATCATTCTCTTCTGCTAGTTTTCTTAGTAAAACTTCAAAATTGGATAATTTCATACTCTGCTTCTTCAATGGAATGTTGTATTTCTTGGACTTGTTCTTTTTTATTATTCTATTCATGATGTTCCTCTTTTTATTAGGTTTCTGTACATCAACCTTGACTTTGTAAATAATTGTTAAATTATCTTGAGTAGCTAACTCTTCTATATCGTTAATATATTTCTTAAATATCTCTGCAGCATTATCACTTTTAACTTCAAACCTTTTGGGTATTTCCTTGAGGTGTCCTATGGCGTGATGGAAATGTGATGTTTGTCGTTCTATAAGAAAAATATTAATTTTAACAAGTGCTGTACTGTTTATCAAGCGACTTCAAAAATAATGTGGTCATATTTTTTTTATATTTGTTACCTCATAACTCCATCAGTTATAAATTAATTTTTGAGTTTTTATTATCTGAACGGTTATACTCACAAATTGGTCCTATAGAATTGTTATCGAAATCAGTTTAGTAATTTAGTTGTTAATCAAAATAACTATCTCCGTTTATTTTGATTTATCGATTCCGTCAATTAGAATATTTTCTTATTACATGTATTTGATTTAATGCTTTTATAATTAAAATAATAATTTATTATTAATTTAATGCTTAGTTCAGAAGTTCCTGAGACTGACCGTGATAAAATGTAGCCTTCGGGGTCCTTCCTATAGAGTACTTTTATATTAAATTTCATACCATACCATTAGTTTGTAAGTCGTTAAGGTTCCTAGAGGAAAACAAAAAAATCTATATAAAAAGCGACTTTATACAAAAGTCGTCTGCTTGGTTAACACTATCCCATTCGTGTTTCTGCCGTAAAGTAGTTATATTTGCATGGTTGTGTTTCAGTTTGAAAGGTAGGATATGGCAATAAAATCACAATACAAAGGTATAATACATTAGTCCTCAGGAATGGCAAAGCATGAAGGGTATCATTGACGATACAGTATTATTCTGTTATGTGCATGATACAGTTCATATCTTTAGCCGACGGTTATCACTTTCCATCAGGTTAACCGTCAGTTTGTTTGACTAAGTTGCATGAAAAAAAAACAAAAAAAAACACATCTCATTTATAACATAAGTAAAAATTACTGTAAAATAGGACAAACTAACCTCCAATTTTCTGCGTCGAAACAATCCCCAAAATGAGCATCAAAGAACTGAATTTGAACATGTTGCAAAAGACAATGTCACTCTGTATTAAGTTCGCATTTGTAAGACCATTCAGTACAGGTGCTATATATCGTGGAATTGAGAAACGAAAAAGTAAAAGTCGCAAACAATAGTCACCATTTGTTTCATTGAACTAATATGATTAAGACTGCAGCTGCGGATGGTGACATAAAACAACCCAGTTCTTGTTTTGCACTGAATAACGTCAGCTAACTATCAAAGACATTTTGCTGTATTGACTCGAATGTAGCCTTCTATTGTATAGATAAAAAGCTTAGATTCTATACATAGAGTGTCTCCATACAAATTCTTCGAGAAAAACGTGTAAAATTTTTAATACGATTTTGCGTGATAAATAGTTATGAGTGATTCCTTTATAATGTCTATATTTATTTACCAGAGGGAGACTTTGTACAAAAGTCGATTGCTTGGGTACCTCTGTCCTATTCGTGTTTCAACCGTGAAGGAGTTGTGTTTGCATGGCTGTGTTTCGGTTTGAAGGGTGGGATATGGCGTGAATTTACAGGGTACAGAGGAATAACACCTGAGTCCTCAGGAATGGCAACGCATGGGGGGTATCATGGGCGAAACAGTATACTATGTTATGTCCATGGTACTGTTCATGTCTATAGGCGACGGTTACCACTTTCCATCAGGTGGGCCGTCAGCTTGTTTGCCATTCTAAGTTGTATAAAAAAAATATTTTGTCTTATAATTTCTGCATCTTTTCAATGCGCGAAAACTTATTTTATTTATTAAATAATATATCAAGATACAATGTACACGTATGCGTAAGTAAGTAAGTTTAACACTGGTAAAAAAAAGAGTCAGCTTATTTGACAATTAGCTGACAAAAAGTTGACCTATTTTTGAGACTCGATGCTCTATTTATACAATCTAAGATAAAGAGACACGATGTATTATTTTCTACAAAATATTTAATAAGATTAACAAATAATTGATTGTGTTCTGAGGAACTATTAGGTATGGTGCCTATAGCCATCTTTCACCATCGCACCACTCGCCATCGGTAGAGAATCTATCGTCACACTATAGAACCAGAATGGTCACGTACAGTGCGGTTTCAAAGAAGCTTCCTCCAGCGAGCTCTCAGTTTGTGAAATGATCTTCCTTCTGAGGCTTTCCCTAGAGACTACAGCATGGGACTCTTCAGTAAGGGCGTATTAAGATTTCTTATTATTTGGTCAGGAACGCGCACGTGTTGTCTCTGGTGTTATAGGCATACAGAAGCTACGGTATCCCCGTTTTACATCAGACTGGCCGTATGCTTGTTTGCTACAATAGTAATATAAAAAGATTAATAAGTACATTGCATTGATGCTCCTCATTGAACTTATACTAGTTGTACGTATATATATATATATATATATATATAGCATACTGTTATTATTATTTAAATATAAAATGTGTAATGCATATAAAACATATTTTATCTATCTCTCTCTTTACATTTTGCTATGTAAAAAAAAAATGTCTTCAATGAGATAAAAATACATAGATAAACGAAATGTTTCATAAATACACAATATTATTAATGTTTAAAATTAGAACGTAAAGTTGCGTAATTACAAGTACTAAATAGATTTTGCTGCGTAACATGCAGTTTTTTATTCCGCAAAGAAATACAGCTATTTCAATCGACACAAGCATTAATATACGGGCTTAATACGAAAATAAATTCTTGCAAAAAGAACTGTGAAATTCTTTTTGGAATTCATGACATAATCGGCGTAAAATAGTAGCAAAAAATTTAGATGAATCGAGAACCGAATTGAATCGAATGAGAATTGTAGACAGAGTTGATTTTATTCCTCTTTTATCTTTTGTATGCTGCTTAAAAACTATATTAACTATTTTACTGAACTAGGCGTTATTTTGTTCTCTTTTGAGTTGCTTTTTTACTAACCATTTCTTCTATAGACTAATTTTTATTCATACTCGACTTAAGTCATTTTTCAGAAGAGCCTCTTTGAAAATATTTTTAAATTATATACAAATATGTACTTTTTTATTATATACCTAGTATTTTGCTTTAGATCATCATCATCATCATTTCAGCCATTATCCGTCCACTGCTGGACATAAGCCTCCCTCATAGACTGCCATAAAGAACGGTCCTGAGCTACCTGCATCCACTGACTCACTGCAATGCATTTCAGATCGTCACTCCATCTAGTGGGGAGTCGTCCTACACTGCGTTTACCCGTACGTGGTCGCCACTCATGAATCTTTCTACCCCATCGGTTGTCGGTTCTTCGAGCTATGTGACCAGCCCATTGCCACTTCAGCTTGTTTATCCTTAATCTGCTTTAGATAGATATTTAATATTATTATTACTATAACCTATATTGTTTTTATATATATATAACGGAAATTTTATGAACATACTACATTTTTTATTGTTTTGTTGGTGTCAGTTTTTGTTAATATGTAATCGATGACTTAAGAAAATGTTGTGTACATCTATAATCGGTGTAAATGCAAGATGCAAGCCCTGTAGGTATATCAATTAAAATGAATGTCTGTATTTACACTGTTGACGTACCTTTTAAAAATAAATAAATAAATAAATACTATGTTTGTCGTTTTTGACAATTGATTCAGTGACTACATCATTAACGACAAACACATTAACATGGAGAGTGCTTTGAAGAATTGTTCGGATTGATACCTGCTGCTGATTTCCACCACCGTACGACTCGCCACAAACTAAAGTTTCATCCCAACCGTCTGGAAGAGTGGCGGTCTTCCACCGTGCGTTTTTCAAGGCACTTTCTTTCACGTATATCCACTCTTTGGGACCAACTACCAGCAGCAGTATCTGGAAATTGATACGACGTCATAACCTTCAATAAAAGAGCATATTCCTTTTTAAAAGGTCGGCAGCACACTTGCAATGCTTCTGGTGTTGTGAGTGATCATTGGCAGTGGTAGTCACTTGCCATCATGCTTGTCCCCTGCGTTATATATTCTTTTAAAATTTGCACGTCCTATAAAATGAGCATGAGTTTTACAAAATAGTATATAATCTATATTACTGCATTTATTCTTATAAAATTTCTTTTTAACTACGACCACATTTTTTCACAACCAATTTTTGTTTTATATTCTGACCGATTTATCTGTCAGATTGCAAAACAAAAAAAATTAGAAGCTTTTATTACGGCAGCTGATCAATATAAAACGAACTGTAATTCGTTCGTTTAAACTCAGACCCCTTTACTGCGTTAAAATTATGTATAAATTCAAAAACGTATCATGAAAAGCAGTTTAACTCCGTGCTGAAGCAGTGTGAGTACATTTGAAAATAGAATCATTACAGAACAAGAATAATACAGCTATGAGCGACATGGCTAAAATATTTTAAACGAATTCGAAATTAAGCAATGTAATTCTAAGAACAAGGAATTACATAGAAGGAATGATAAAATAAAAATTGTAAATCATATGGTTGCCTCCTTTCTTCTTATGCAAATATAATTAGTAAAAGGAGGACGAAAGATACACTATAAGTTGCTACTTTCTCAATTCATAAGTAGCTAGTATACACTACATTTTCTATACGTTCCCTGGCTCTGCATTATTTTAATTAAACATTGTTTATCTTTTTATCGTCCATATTTGAGTTTATTCACGAACCACAAATATAATACTAGCCAGTTCGGAATGCAATTTCATTTGAGAACAGCGGGTAAAAAACTGAGTTCTTACTGTAGCAACTATGTGTATAATATGTATGTATATATGTAGAAATACACATGAGGATTTATATATATATATATATATGTATATTGCTATTTAATTTTAAATTAATAACTTTTTTTAAATTATCTTTCAAAGAGCATATTTATCGCCAACAATCTATCATGCAGAGAGGCTGCTCGATCCCGACCCATCCCTCGAACATTTAGTTTCCTTAGTCGCCTCTTGCAATATTCACGGGAGAGAAAGAGGTGATCCATTCTATGCCGGGACCACAGATGTTTATGTAATAGTATTTAATGTTATAAAACGAAGCGTTTTAAAATATATAGATACAATATCGAAATATGTAAAACATTACCATACAAAATAGGGTTTCATGTAAGAATCTGTAATAGAATAAAATACCGAGCCGTCTGGCCGACATGGTTTTCCTTTTTGATAGGGATTGTTAGTAATATGGTCTAATAGCCCCATTAGGTCCAATATGCCTTATCAAGTCCACCTCCACAAGGTTCCCCCTGGTCCATCGTGTTTAACTGTTAAGCAGTTCGTTACAATGGGTCAACTGAACTGAGGGTCTACCATGGAATAAAATTCCAAATTTTCGTACTCAATTTCGTATTTTCGTTCATACTGAAAACGATCCTGTAAATGGAACTTAACATTTCGTTCATCATGAATCCTACCATAAAAGTCCAAAAGGACGATATTTTAACATTTTTAATATTTTTAAACAGCGTGCTGTAATTTTTACATAAAATTTGTGTTTTGTTTCGTTCGAGCCCGAAATTTGGAAAAACATTTCATAGTACGCCCTCTGCTTTCGTTTTCATGTATCATCTCTTACTAGAGCCCCGTCAATGTATACCGATAGCGCAGGCGGATTCACCATTCTGATTTCACCTATAAAAGAAAAAATCTTCTTGATAAAAGACAAATACTTATCAAGTAGTGAGTGTAGGCGATAGTTATGATTTTCAGTGAAAACCGCACCGCTTTGCCATTACGTAGGTGAACTGAATGGCCTACAGCTACAATACGATTGGATTATTTATTAAATTTGACATTTCCAGTTGTTTCTTGGAAAATCAATCATAACGTATTAATCTATACTGACTCTGTATTACAACATCTGTTTACCAGTTTGTCATGATTATTTTTCTCGGAACTCTATAATATAACAAAGTTTATTTATGTTTAAGCATTTAGAATTATAATTCTTTCTTTTTACTCATAAAAATTTCATGTTCCGAAATACCTGAAGCACGTGTACTCTTAATTATGAAAGTAGCAAAAAAAGAAAATGCAGCAAGTCTCCTAGGTACCCTACCAGTTAGGAGAACCTCAATGAAAATTTTTATCTTAATGTAATGTACTTAGATGTAAAAGTGTGTATATTATATATGTATAAAAATGAGCTTGGAATAATTTATATAAATATTATATTGAAATATTTTAAAACATAATAAATTAATTCATAAGCATAAAGAATCATAATTCTTTTTTTACTCATAAGAAATTAATGTATTCAGATATATCTGAAGCACATGTATTCTTAATTATGACAGTGATTTAAAACATAGGTATTTATAATCATAAAATCTATTAATTTATTATTTTTTAAATATACCGACTACGTCTAGATTTGATGATACTATTGTTCTGGTGAAGTATTTAGTGGAAGGCGACATGTTGTTACATGCTTCAGGTTTATTATTTGATTGAAATTATATCCGGATTTTTTATTTCAATTTTAGGTTCATAATACTTTAATTTACAAAGTACGGGCCACGGATAGATCTAAAAAATTTCAAAATTCTGCGGGTTCGGCTGTGCGTTGATACATGGGTCAATCAGTCAATAAGTATGCAATACGTAATATCCAGTACGTATAAAATATATATATACATACACATATATATACATACATATACATTTATATATAATTTTGTTTAGTTCCACTACCATTGGTATGCACATACTATCTAATTAAACAAAATAATTCAAATCAACTAACAAATTATTAAATTTAAACTAAATCCCTATAATGTATAATTAATAATTTTGGGTGTTTTGTACAGAAAATCTCTGTTGAATGTCAACAACGTGAAGATAGCCCGGATCTCGGGAGCGACCTTCGAAAGTTATCGAGTACTCGATAAGTATCGGCGGAACGTCCCAAATTCAGAAGCAATAGGCACTTATTACACCACTCTCGCTCGATCGCCTCCAAACTTCACCACCTTAGGGTTGTCGATTGACAAAAATAAATTATTTGAAAACTAACTGTATACTGAGGTTCTGCTGGCGTAATTCAATACATAAAAAATACTATGTGCTAAGTTAGAATATTACTTAATTATGTATTAAATTTAATTCGATCTGTTTAGTAGTTTTTGCGTAAAAGAGCAACAAACATCCATTTATCCACAGTGATAAACTTTCACATTTATTATATTCGTAGGATATTTTAGATACGTAATCCTGCATTTAGAAATCCTAAACTATTAACAGGTTGTAAAATTACAACAATGATATATATATATATATATATATATATATATATATATATATATATATATATATATAAAGAAACGATGAATATTTATATATATATATATATATATATATATATATATATATATATATATATATATATATATATATAAATATTCATCGTTTCAATCCTCCCCCATCAAATGAATTCTAATAATTTTGATCTAACCTCGCAATTTATGTCTATCTTTGTCTTAACCTTAATTACTAACTTTGACTTAGTCTAGTCTTTAGTCAATTTATTTATTTGCTACCAGATTCTCCTTTCCAAATCACTTTAACAAAACTGTGAAATCGTAGCAAATAGAGTCAATTTCCTATAAATACCTTTGATACAGGTTAGCAATTTATGTAAAGTGGCAACCCTAGAGCTGCGTATAGAATTCGCTCGCCTATCGAAACGTTTTCAAACAAGAGAATGCTTCTGTAGTACCTACTGTACAATCGACTGAGTTTAATCTGTTTAATCTATCTCAAGGTACTTCATGTCACCTAGCTTAAACGCACGTGTCACTATAGGTAATATGAATATAGAATCTAAATTGGGGGGAAAGGGATTGTTAGTAACGGGGTTTTATAACTCCATTGCAAACAATTTATTATTTTATTTTATTTAACTCTTTATTATTATTATTTTTTATACAATTTAGAATGGCAAACAAGCTGACGGCCCTCCTGATGGAAAGTGGTAACCGTCGCCTATAGACAGGAGCAGTACCATGGACATAACAGAGTATACTGTTTCGCCCATGATACTCCCCATGCGTTGCCATTCCTGAGGACTCAAGTGTTATTCCTCTGTACCCAGTAAATTCACGCCATATCCCACCCTTCAAACCGAATCACATCCATGCAAACACAACTGTTTCACGGTTGAAACACGAATGGGATAGAGATACACAAGCAAAGGGAGAGAACATACTCAGAGAAGCATCAGTACATGTGTATAATTAAATGCATAATAACATTTAAATCACATAACAATGATATTAAGATATAAATATATTAAATCTCAAAACACAGACACTTTGTGGTCATCAGACAAAACTCCAGCAATTTGGAGGCAAACACGTCCCATTGTTGACACCGGCTGAAAACATCATTAAGCTGTTTCAATGCAAGAGACAAGGCTTGCTTAGCCAACTTTGTTCTTCTTAATGGAACATCAAATAAATTATATGTACTCTTTCTTCCTCATAGGTGTCGTAAGAGGTGACTAAGGAACTTAATAGTTGAGTGACGGCCAGCAGCGTCTCTCTAAATCATTACCAAAGCCTAACTGCTTGCTAATCCATCTGCCAAACGTAGCAACTACTGTAACTGTATGGAGAAGGTTAATTTTTAGCAGTGGTCAGTTAATGGCTGATAGAAAATAGTTTATATTAAATTAGCAATTTTTATGACGAGAATAAATGATGAATGAGAGTGAGAGAGATGAGAGAATGAGAATAATGTATGTATTTATATGTGTATGTTTATGTATTTTGTATGTATGTTATATATATATATATATATATACAAAATATACATAATATATATATATATATATATATATATATATATATATATATATATATATATATATATATATTGTTATAGTAAGTAGTTTAATAAATTATACATATTTTTGTATTTTATGCACGAAAAATTATTAATTCACTCTTGCGCCACCTGCCTTTTTCTATCTATTCTCCTTTAACCAAAGGTTGTCTGTAAGAGATTGCCCTAGCGATAAGACCGCCTTTTGTACCTTTATGTGTATATTTCAATCTGTATTTATGTTACTGTATTACACTTAAATTATTCACTTGTCATTGTATATTTTTATTTATGGTGCAATAAAGAGTTAAATAAATAAATAATGTATGTCTTATAAAACAAAAATTTACTAACTTTATTAAACACGTTTATACGACTGGTTTAAACAACTCTATAAAAGAGCATGTTACGATTTTAGGTAAATATTGAATTTTCGTTTGCACTGCGATCGTCGAATTTTGAATTAATTGAATATGAAAACATAACTCGAGAGTGTAGATGAGTGGCCTAGAAGTTAACTGATGCGTAAGATTCAAATTTTGAATTTGTTTCTATATTTTCCTTACAATGGTGGCAAATTTTGACACCCCTAGAACTGAGGACCGGTAGACGACAGAGGTCGCCAGTTCGGAGGCCGCCTACATACTGATTTGTTGCAGTATCCGGTCGTTCATTTACCTCCTACTTATGCTCCTCAAATATTGCGTCTAAATTATTAGTGAATCCACCTTTACCCTCTTGAATAGGCATTCCGTCACCCGTATCCAATAGCGAGGACAGAATGCCTTAAATACTGTACCGCAAACTATAAAAAAAAGACTCCTAGTGTCGCAGTTGTCCATTGACTACAGTGAGCGTTTAACATCAGACGAGCTGTATGATTGTTTGTCACTAGAGGGAGACTTTGTACAAAAGTCGATTGCTTGGATACCTCTGTTCCATTCGTGTTTCAACCGTAAAGCAGTTGTGTTTGCATGGCTGTGTTTCGGTTTGAAGGATGGGATATGGCGTGAATTTACTGGGTACAGAGGAACACCTGAGCCCTTAGGAATGGCAACGCATTGGGGGTATCATGGGTGAAACAGTATACTCTGTTACGTCCACGGTACTGCTCATGTCTATAGGCGACGGTTACCACTTTCTATCAGGTGGGCCGTCAGCTTGTTTGCTATTCTAAGTTGTATAAAAAAAAAAACCTTCGTTGGTTAAAAAAATCGTGCTGTTTGTCTGATCTTAATGGTGACAGAGAATGATGGTAAACGGTAACGGTAGGTCATACATATCTGCAATATTAACATAACTAGCGAGACTATTTAGAATCATCTGCTTGAGCACTTCTGTTCTACTTGTCTTTCTATTACAATATAGCTTGTACATGGTTGTGTTTCAATTTCAAGGATAAGATATCGTAATATCTTAGTTCCTGAGAATAGCAATGTATAGGAAATATCATGGGAATTATAGAAAGGTTCTCGAGTGCCGATTCCTTATGGACAAACCCAGTGAAGAGTGACCCTATAGTGCTGCCAAGAGATGATGCCAATAGCTCAGGAGCCCCTATGGTCTACAATAATAGACTGTGTATAGCTGAATCAAGGAAATAGATTTTTTTATGGTCAAAAAATACTTGTCAACTTTGATACCAAGGAGATTCCCTGCTCAAAGTCTAAAGAAATATGGTTCTGAAATGAAATGAAATGAAATGAAATTTATTTGTTATAAAAGTAGTACATAATAGATGGTATGGTTATTTATGTTATATAGATCTCACTTTTAGTCTTTACAGACATGCAAATACATATTTGAATTAATCTATTATTATTCTTTATATAATTCAATTAAAGTTACATATTATACATTTATTATTATTATAAAAGTATGAAATTATTGTTATAAAACTGTCAATATATTCATGACGAATGTTAAAATTATATCAAGTATGTATTGTCAAAATATTATGTTTTCTAATAATTATAGTTCAACATCGTTTATATAATCACTTATTGAATAGTAGCATTTGTCAATTAATAAATTAAATAATTGTATTTTAAATTGTGTCGATGGCAATTCCTTTAAAGAGGTCGGAAGTTTGTTGTATATCCGGATAGCCATTGGATAACAACTTCTTTTATATAGGTCCGTTAACATTATAGGCAATATTAGCTTATTTGGATATCTTCCACGATAATTGTCGACATTATTACAATACTTTTCAAATAAATAAGTATGTGTTTTAACAAAGTTACATGTTTCATAAATATATAAACAAGGTAAAGTTAGCAGTTTCAGCTTTTTAAAATATGGTACACAGCTAGTTCTGGGTGTGAGTTTGTTTATAGCACGAATACATTGCTTCTGTGCTATAAATGCTCTTTCCAATTCTGTTGAATTTCCCCATACCAAAATGCCGTATCTAAGATTGGAAGCAACATATCCATGATACGCCAATAAAGCAGTTCTTTCATCAGCTATATTTACAAGACGCCACAAGACATAGGAAAAACTATTAATTTTACTGTTTAGGTTTTTTATGTGTGGTTTCCATGTACAGTGATTATCCAACATGATTCCTAGAAACTTCACAATGTCACATTCATTAATTAATTGATCTTTGTGTTTAATCATTAAGTCAAATGTTTTGTTAGTTCGTTGATTATGAAATTGAATATATTTAGTTTTGTCTATATTAACTTTTAGATTATTTTCTTCTAGCCAATTAATAACATCAGATACGGTTTTATTAATTTCTTTATTATATACATTCTCAGAGTCATAAGTATTTGGTATCGCAATGGCTATATCGTCCGCAAATAGAGTGCAAAAATGTCTAGTTATAGTCGGTAGGTCATTTATGAATAAAATAAATAATAAAGGACCCAAAATACTTCCTTGTGGCATCCCAATGTCTTTTACTTTATCGTCAGATTTATACAATACTTCGTTTAACTGTGCATCAAGATTTGCTACTTCAACTCGTTGAATTCTATGACTTAAGTAAGTTCTTAACCAGTTATAAGCATTACCCCTAAGTCCATATCTATCACATTTAGACAGTAATAGCTCATGTGGAACGAAATCAAACGCCTTACTCATATCAAAGAATACAGCTGTAACTTCAATAGATTTATCAACATTACTCAAAATGGTACTGACGAGTCTAAAAGCTGCTAGAGAAGTAGATTTTCCCTTTTGGAAACCGTTTTGATTTTCATTTAATATATTATGTTTATTTATAAATTTTGTCATTCTATTATGCATTGCTCTTTCAAAGATTTTAGATAATACTGATAGGAGTGCAATTGGTCTATAGTTATCGACGTGCTCAGTATTATGCTTCTTATGTATAGGTTTTACAATTGTAATTTTTAATCTGTCTGGGAATATACCGTGAAGAAATGACAGATTTATTAAGTAACTTAAAACGGGTGCTATAATAGTTTTGGTAGCTTTAAGTATACTTATAGGTAGTTCATCATTTCCTACTGATTTTGTGTTTTTTTGATTTTGTATTATACTACATATCTCATTTTGATCTGTTGGATATAAAAATATGCTGTCATTTATATGTTGAACATTTCGTACATTATTATTTTTTAAACAATTATTCTTTGCTACATTTATGAAGTGCTCATTAAAAACATTAGCTATATCTTCTGGCTTGTCAATTACTTTGCAATTGTGTACTATCTGTTTTATGTATTGTTTTTTTATGTTATTATTAGTCTTTATGAGCTTCCAAGATGTTTTACATATATTACTAGATTTACTGATGATTTTTTTATTCTGAAGTTTTTGCGCTATATGTATACACTTTTTTAATACAGCTGAATAGTTCTTGTACTTTATCTTATTTCTTAAATTTTGTTTTTTATAATATTTAAATCTAAGGTAACGTTTTGTTTTACATGCCAAACGTATACCTTTTGTAATCCAAGAATTACTTTTCTGCTTTGAAACTATTTTTATTCTTTTGATTGGGATGCATAAATTATAAAACAATATTATCAAGTCTAAGAATATGTTAAAAGCTTCATTTACATCCTTTTTATTATAAACTTCAGTCCAAGATAGACTATTTAAACAGTTAATCAATCTTGTAATATTTTCGCTACAAAAATCTCTTTTTGTAATAAAATAATGTTTTAATTTGTTAACAGTCTTGTTTATTGGAACCTCTAGAGATTGTGCCGTATTATGATCTGATAAACCTAAGTGGTGTATCTTACTCATAGCGTCCGGAACATTGCTAATTATGAGGTCAATGCATGAATTTTGTCTCGTAGGTTCAGTTATATGAGATTTGAAACCATAGTTTTGAAGTAATCTGACAAAGTCCTTACATACATTATTTTCTTTCAACATATTAATATTAAAATCTCCCGTTATTATAATTTTCTTATTTATTTTTGATTTAGTTTTATGTAATAATTCTTCCAGTTTCTGTATAAATGTAAAGAGATTAGATTTATTGCAATCAGGAATTCTATATAAGCAGATTACTAAACAATTAAGTTTGGGTATTTCTATTCCACAACATTCGAAATATTTCTCACAAGCCATATCTTTTAAATATTGTATTTTTTGGTAATCCAAGTTATCCCTACATAGAATACATACTCCACCCCGTTTTTGATTTCTAGAATACGAATCAGCAAGCTCAAAGTTATTCAAGTAAAGATTTCGTTCATTACCAGATTTTATAAATGTTTCCGATAAGCAAATGACATCTATATCTCTATAGTCTTTTGATAATTCATCTAGAGTTATTGAAAATAACTCTTGTTTACTGAGAATGCCTGCAATATTTTGGTGTAATATTACTAAACTATTCGTATTGTTTGAGGTCTCGAAATAAATGAAACTTTTCTATGTCATCCAGAGAAGTATGTTTTCTTTCGACCGATTTACTATTATCTTGTCGTAAAATCTTCGATGCCTCGTGAAACTTGGTCTCTAGGTCGAATAGCTGCTATGTTATCAGGTAGAAGTGAAACTATAAGAACAGCGGAAGTAACTGCTTTATGAAGTCCGACGAAGATCGCCAAGTTATCAGCAGACTGTCAGTGGAGCGTGATGTCTTCGTCACAGCAGTGTGGAATATTGCTGTGTCCAACCGACTTTTTAAGGGGGGAAGGGATTGTTAGTAAAGTGGACTACCAGTCCCATTACTAGTAATATACCTTGCCAGGTCGACCTCCAAGTGGTTTTCCTTGGAAATCATCATGCTGAATTCCAGATGTATTCATTAGGTGGGGCTACCACTCCGTTATCATCTGTTAAAAAAACTGACCTTTTATTATATATGTATTTAATTTTATATTATTATTATTATTTCAGCCGTTAACTGTCCACTGCTGGATATAAGCCTTTCATCATAAAGGCAGTTTTGCCAGTAGTTGCCACGCTTAGCAGGCAGGTTTACCAGAGGGAGACTTTGTACAAAAGTCGATTGCTTGGGTACCTCTGTCCCATTCGTGTTTCAACCGTGAAACAGTTGTGTTTGCATGGCTGTGTTTCGGTTTGAAGGGTGGGATATGGCGTGAATTTACTGGGTACAGAGGAATAACACCTGAGTCCTCAGGAATGGCAACGCATGGGGGGTATCATGGCCGAAACAGTATACTCTGTTATGTCCATGGTACTGCTCATGTCTATAGGCGACGGTTACCACTTTCCATCAGGTGGGCCGTCAGCTTGTTTGCCATTCTAAGTTTTATAAAAAAAAAAAAAAAAAAAAAAAGGTTGACAATCGCAGTTAGGCTATTAGAAATGTTTTAAGAGGAACAGTGCTGCCCATTCATCGCCCTTACTTAGTCGCCTCTTACTACACCCATGGGAAAGAAAGGAAAGGCCCATTCTATGCTAGTGTACATACAACGATTATTTTTATATATTTTTGTCTATATTCTATGGCTAGTTCAATGTTTACAGAAGCTCTGACTTGAGCAAACAACTTCTACAGCTGATTCCTTAGAGGAAAGTATTGCACGAGATAGGAACTTTTCAATACGTATCGATTGAGTACTATAAGTCAGGGAAACTTTAACGGACGCTAACACTAAGAATTGCTGAACTAGTAATTCTTTTGTTTTTGTTGTCGCACTCTCATGAGCGACCATAGAAAATCTGCAAAAATTCATCAGTCCAGCCGTTTGTTTGTTTTGTAACTCTTAGCGCCTTAACAGCTGGACCAGTCGTGATGAAATTTGTCGTAAGTATATGTTGTATTTGTGATAACCAAGGCTATATATAGGAGGAGAGAGAATATTCCCAAATTACTTTAAAAAATAAACTTAAAAAAGTCTTATTGGAGAAACAAATTCAAAACAACTGACGCTTCACGTTTCTTTTTTTTTTATTTTATTTTTTTATGACGCTGTCATTGTAAAGTGTGATAATTTATTCAGAGTTTGTTCTTTTCAGTTTTAGTTGTAAGGTTTTATGTATTTGTTGTTAAGCGTGTTGGGTCTCCCATCCGAGAAATAGGTATTGGCGACCCGCACGCGTACTAAAGGTAAAGGAGTTAAGGGGCCGCCTGAAAATCAGCGCTATATAAGTACTTCTCGCTGGAGCTGTACATATATAGCAACAGCTGAGGCGGCTCCTATTACCAGTCAAATTGTTTTTTTTTTCTTTTTAATGTTTTAATTTCTTAATACTGGTAATAAAGGTTTTTTTTTGATGGGTGAAAATGGTATGGTAACCCCGCCTGCGCTAACGGGATACGCTGGCGGAGCACCAGTGAAGGGTGATAGATGAGAATGAAAACAGGCCAGTTAGCCCATCATGATGAATTCATCAGGAATTAACCATGATAGTTTCCAGGGGGAACCGCGAGGAGGTCGACCTGGTTGGGTATATTGCTAGCAATGGGATTCTCAGTCTCTATTACTAACAATCCCTTTCCCCCCGGTAATAAAGTTTATCTATCTATCTATATATCTAACTAGTAATACTTCGAATACGAATAACAGTTAACACTAATTAATACATATACAAATAAACAATTAAATTTAATATATATATCAATATTTCATCATCATCACCATCATCATACCTACCCGTGCGAAGTCGGGGCGGATCGCTAGTATTTAATATTATCACGTGTACGCAGAAATAGATACTTCCTTATTACGTATTTACTTTAGAACTTACTTTTATTTTTATAACAAGATTTTTCTCTATCTCACTAAGTGTTTGTGTACACGGTAATAAAACTAGACAGATCTATGAGCTTTCTTGTCGCTTCTATGGCAGAACAATAGTTATTTTTGTTTTTTATTATTTTACTTGTGTCGTGTGGTACCTATTTTGTACCGGAAATACAAGACGTCTAGTTTTTTTTTAAATTATACCATAAAGGTAGCACACAAGCATACAGCTCGTTTCATGATAATGAAATAATATGATGTCCGTTTTTTCATGGTGTCTGAGAGGGTTTTGCCCGTAATTGCAACGTTTGGCAGGTGAGTTGGCAACCGCAATTAGGCTTTTAAAGATGTTTTAAGAGGGACGCTGCTGCCCTCCTTAGTCGACTCATACGACACCCATGGGAAAGGAAGGGGTGGCCTATTCTATGCCCCTAATCATATTCCAATCTAAATAATCACTTCCATCGACCTGATAGTGACAGACATTACTAACAATACCATCCGGGGGGAAGGGAGGGGAGTAATGGGGATCTAATAGGATCAATACTGTCTGTATACTAATACTCGTAGAATACACTCTTACTTCTACTATTCCGTAATCAATACTTTTAGATTACCACTTCTCATATATTTGCAGAGAATTTATTTAATCACATTAACCAACTATCTACCAGGGGGCGCGTCACACTATCAATCGTCGTCAGTGGTTGCTACAGCCATCGTATTAATCAGAATGACCTATTTTAGTTAAGTAAGTTATTTTACTTAATGAATCAAAACTAAAAACAAAACATAATACACAGTCAGTTTGAAATAATAAAACCTTGAGTAAATAATTATTTCCTTAAAATTATTTTATTTCTTTAATAGACATGTTTTTTATACCATTGAGGTGGCAAACAAGTATACGGTTCGCCTATTGCTAAGCCCCTCCATAGCCTATGGACGCCTACCACACCAGGGTAACTACTAGCAAACCCTCCTTATGGGGAAAGCTAAAATTTATTGGAATTTACAGGGTACAGAGGAATAACACCTGAGTTCTCAGGAATGGCAACGCATGGGGGTATTATGGGCGAAACAGTATACTCTGTTATGTCCATGGTACTGCTCATGTGTATAGGCGACGGTTACCACTTTCCATCAGGTGGGCCGTCAGCTTGTTTGCCATTCTAAGTTGTATAAAAAAAGCTTATGTTCAGCAGTGGACAGTTAACAGCTGAGATGATAATAATAATAATTAAGAGCAAATTTATACATATATACAAACATACCTATACAAAATAAATAAGTAAATACCTATATATTTACGTACACATCATCTTTCTATATTGATATCTAAATTATAACTTTTGTACTTAGATTACATAGATAGAGTACCTCCATAGGAATGCTTCGAGAGAAACGGGTCAACTTTTTCATACAATTTTTCGTGATAAATACGTATGAGTGGTTCTTTTATAACTTCTATATTTATTTTGTCTTGTAATTTCTGCATCTATTTTAATGCGTAAACATTCATCTCATTTATTAAATAATATATTAAGATACATTTTATGAGTATATATAGAATAGTGATAAAAGAAATGAGTCAGCTAATTTGACAATTAGCAGACAAAAAGTTGACACGTTTTGAAGGCTCGATGCTCTATTTATATAATCTAAGCTTCTAAATAATTAAAGAATGCCGTGATTAATTGTTAAGCTAACGCTATATGCCTGAAGTATTTGTATGAGATAAAAATTGTGATCATAGTGGCTGCACTGATAAATAAATAAATAAATAGACGAATAAGATGGTAACGGGGTCACAGACGAAGTCGGTGGAGCCAACTAATGCTACACCACAAACAAAGTCGTTTGCATAGAAAATACACTAAATGAAGGCGAAAAAAAAAAAAAACTAATCCTCTAAAACGATATAGGTAAGCGTAGAAAATCGTAAATGTTAAACCAAACGTAACGTAAATAAGCGGCGCAAACGACACTAAATCACTTGCGGGAGAAATTTGTCTCGTCAATTTATACGCGAAGAATAAATCTAAAGGGATAGCTCGGGGTGTCTTTATAGTCACAGGTTAGATTTTAACGGTAGTACAAATATTATTTTATTAGGTGATTTCTCAGAGATTTTTTTATTTTTAATACTCTAGAATTATTTTTGTAACTATGTTTTTAGTACTTATTTGCATCTATTTATGTAAGTATTTTATTATTATTATTATTATTATGCAAATATTATCATTACTTTTAGCCCCATTTTATTACTTTTGTTGCCTATTTATATACTTTTTAATTTTTTTTTTCTGTATATATTATTAACTTATGTAATCTATATCATTCTTTGAGGGGAATAATGGAGTTTTTTATTTATTCAATTACGTAATTAAGTCGCCAATTCTGAACTTATATTTATATTAAATTTACTCTCGAATTAGTTATTTATATATATATTAGATTTTAAAACGTAAAAAGCGGGAAAACAATTGAAATTTCTGTAAATAATTTCCACTATTTTTCAGTTTAAAATAATGGCCTAAATTCATTGTTTAGATTTTTATCAACCAGTATCTTATACCCTATTGTGTGTGTGTCCTATCAAGTTGGATTCTAATATGCTCGGCGAAATATGAGCATGTCTAGGATTTACAGCATCTTGTGGCATCATTATATCAGCCTTCAACTGTTCACGGCTGAACGTAAGCTTCCTCTTTGGGGGGGTTTTACCAGTAGTTTCCACGTTTGGCAAGCAGATTGGCAACTGTAGTTAGGCTGTAAAAACTATTTAACCCTACAGTGCATTCTGTACCATATCTGGTCAAATAAAATAATTAAGTCTACTGTTCGTTTAAAGACACCTAGCATCATTTGTCGACCGACGGAATAATCTTTATACATTTAGCAACGGTTTAGTAATGGCAATTGTCACCAGTACGTGTTAGCTATCGATTGATATTGTATTTCGTACACAATTTCAAAGATCGACGCGAACTCGTGGTTTACGTAAATAGAAAATTCTTAAAAAAATAGCTTTTTGAATATTTGGAAGCGGAAAAAATATATTTACATTGGAAATAGTGTATATTAAATGAAGGTAAGTTATTTTTGGAAATATTACTATTTTATGTTCTAACATATCAACTTATTTAAGAGTACCAGATATGGCACATCATGCATTAGTTCACTTCTAACATTTTGTTTCGATTGGATTTTATTACAGATTATGGTGAAGAAGGTATTATCTAACGAGTTGATTGAGCAGTATTTGGGTATATCGTCAGGGAATGAAGACGGTCAAGGCTTTTTGGATGCGGAAAATGATGATAACATGGCGAGAATCAGAGAAGACTTGCAACAAATGAATAAAGATAGTGACTCTTAAAATTATATTGAGCCTACCAGGTATGCATCATTTTCTTCTACTAATTGTGGTGCTACCCTCGCTGAAAATGAGAATAAAAAATCAACAAATTCTCAAGCCAGCATTTCAGGGCCAAGCACGTCATGACACCAAAGTAGAAGTTTTTTCACTATGCCAGTTTTGGAGTTCTTTCTTGGAAAGTAAAAAATAAAAATGCATACTATAAGATGGTATCTGCGTTTATTTTAACATTTTCTAGACATTGTCACTATAAATTGCTGGCTACTGCACAAAAGGGTAGGAGAATAGAAGAATGAGCTAACTCAGATTAAATTAAAAAAATTTAAACTGGAAATCGCTAAAAGAATTTGTATGAGTGGTCCATCATTACAAAGAAAAAGAGTAAGATCGCCTTCTACCACAGATGACATGATCGAGAAAAAGAAAGAAAGAGTAATCCTTCCCCCTCGAGATGTAAGATTTGATAAATTTGATCATCTTCCTATATGGAATGAGAAGAGACAATGCTATAAGTATCCACAATGTAAAGGAAATACATATATATTTTGCGAAAAGTGCTGTGTTGAGTTGTGTTTGAACAAAGTCAATAATTATTTTATGAACACACAATTATTATGGGAGACTTCAATACTTGTCTCCTTAAAAATGACTATCGATCAAATTGCCTCATGAAAGTAGTTGACGCCTGCAATCTCGATATTTTACCGCTTCAAGCTACCCATTTTTTCCCTAATTGCTTACCTTCTTTACTTGATCTTATCATAGTTTCCTCTCCTCTTCTCGTCGCAAAGCATGGCCAATGTACTGCTGATGCATTCTCTTGTCACGATCTCATTTTTCTTTCTTTCAAAACCCGTCCCCCAAAACATAAACACAAAATCCTTATGCAGCGTAACTTCGGAGCCATAGATATTGATCTTCTGCGAAGGGAAGTACTGGATCTGGACTGGGCATTAGTTCATAGTGCCAATACTGTTGATGATCAGATCGTAATATTTAATAATCTCATCACTGAGGTTTACGACCGTCATGCGCCTGTCCGTCCAGTGCGTGTTAGACATCTACCTGCACCTTGGTTGACAGATGAAATTAAAACCATTCAGGCGAAAAAGAACAGAGCCAAGTCTAAATTTAAATCTGATCCCACAAAATATCGTGAACAGTATATACGTGTTAGAAATCACTGTAATAAGGTGTGTAGAGAAGCTCAACGACGCCACTTTCATAAATCTGTCGAAAATGGCAACCCAACCAAAGTTTGGAAATTTCTGAAGTCGGTGGGGATTGGTAAGAACCAAAGTTATGGCTCCCAAAATATTGATATTAACAGCCTTAATAGGCATTTCTGCTCTTCCGCTGTTATTGATAACACCACTAAAACAAACACGATTAATTACCTTTTTTCTATTCCAATCCCTGACTATTCGCCTTTTTTCTTTACTCCAGTTGCGGACTGTGATGTTGAGAAGAGCCTGCTAGCTATTACTTCTAATGCTGTGGGGTCAGATGACATAAGTCGTACTATGATCCTTCCCATTCTTGACATTGTCCTTCCCATTATTACATTGGTTTTCAATAATTCCTTGTCCTCGGGAGTTTTCCCTTCTGTCTGGAAAAACGCACATATACTTCCTCTCCCTAAAAAACCCAATCCAACATCTTTTTCAGACTTCCGTCCAATTTCCATTCTTCCATTTCTTTCTAAAGCTCTCGAGCGACTTGTCCATCAACAACTAAATGAATTCCTATCCAAGAATGATCTTTTTAATCCCTTCCAATCAGGTTTCCGTGCCGGTCATAGTACGACTACTGCTCTTGTCAAAATCACCGACGATATCCGTCATGGTATGGAAAACTCACAGCTTACGGTTTTAACATTGTTAGACCTAAGTAATGCTTTTAATACTGTCGATTTTGATATATTATTAGGAAGATTGCGTTCTCTCAACATATCTCCAGCCGTAATTGAGTGGTTTCAAAGTTACCTGAATGGGCGCCAGCAACGCATTCATACTGAAGATAGCTCTTCATCATGGTGTCGCACGCTAGCTGGTGTACCTCAGGGTGGCGTCTTATCTCCTTTACTTTTTTCGTTATTTATTAACACCATCACTATTCAACTTCGCTCTTCCTACCACCTTTATGCAGATGATCTTCAAATTTACTCACACGCTCCATTTCATGAGTTAGACTCTGCAATATATTCAATAAACAAAGATCTGGCACACATTTCGAGCTGGTGTAAGTCATTTGGATTAACTGTAAACCCTAATAAAACGCAGGCTATTATTATCGGGAGCCCCAACTATATTTCAAGAATTTGCTGGGAAAATCTGCCTAATATAATGTTCGACGGGATATCTGTGGACTATAAAGATTTTGTAAAGGATCTCGGAATATATCTTGACAGAACGCTATCCTGGAGCATCCAAATAACAGAGATTAGTAGGAGGGTCTTTGCGATTGTGGGCTCACTCAGAAGATTACGTAATTTTTTACCTATGGCCACTAGAGTTGCGCTTGCTCACTCCCTTGTCCTTCCTGTCCTTGACTATGCTGATACCTGCTACATTGATCTCACCGAAGACCAACTTAATAAACTTGAGCGTCTCCAAAACCTGTGTATTAGATTTATATTTGGACTTCGTAAATACGAGTACATCTCTAATTTTCGCACTCAGCTCAAGTGGCTCCCAATACGTCGACGCCGAGATTGGCATATATTATCTCTTCTTTATTCCATTCTATTCAATCCTCTTACACCTCACTATCTTAAAGAGCGATTTATATTTCTCGGTGAAGTTCAGAGTCACGCTTCGCGTACCTCAAATAGTCTCCGTTTAAAAACCCCAGCACATACCTCCGTGTACTACACCAAATCCTTTTCCGTTCAGGCAGTGCGCCTATGGAACTCACTGCCACCGTCTATACAGAGTGCGCAATCCTTGGCTTCGTTTAAAGGACAAGTCAAATCACATTTTCTTTCACTGTAGTTACTCTTTTCCACTCCTTTGTAATTTTTGGACTAGATTTGTCATATTTCCTTGTGTGTGCTATGTATGTATTTATATGTGTATGTTTATGTATTTTGTATGTATGTTATATGTGTATATGTATGTATATATATATATGTATGTGTATGTGTATGTATGTATGTATATATATTGTTATAGTAAGTAGTTTAATAAATTATATGTATTTGATATTTTTGTGCATTACATGTTTTTGTATTTTATGCACGAAAATTGTTGATTCACTCTTGCGCCACCTGCCCTTTTCTATCTGTTCTCCCTTAACTAAAGGTTGTCTGTAAGAGATTGCCCTAGCGATAAGACCGCCTTTTGTACCTTTATGTGTATATTTCAATCTGTATTTATGTTACTGTATTTCATTTGAATTATTCACTTGTCATTGTATATTTTTATTTATGGTGCAATAAAGAGTTAAATAAATAAATAAATAAATAAATATTTTAATAAATTTCATTTATAAATAAAGCTATTCTTAATGTAAAACGAAATATATGATTATGTTCATTGTTCCTAATTAAAAGCCAAATATTTGTGTTAATGCATACTGTACCACATATGGAACAGAATTGAAAAAATAAATATCTACAAAATCAATTAATTTTAATTGTTATTATTATCATTTATTATGTCTAGACACTATATAGAACCACATATATTTTTTTGACACGATTTAAAAAAATCATGCATTGTAGGGTTAAGAGGAACTGCTATCCATCCTTCGCCCTCCCTTAGTCGCCTTTTACGACACCCACGGGACAAGAAGGCGTGGCCCATTCTATGCCGGGACCACACGGATATACTTAATATCAGTAGTTAATTTATATACTGTGGCCCTAGGTGTGGCAGGATTTTATCGTTTCATTAGAAAAGCGAGAAAATCTTTCGCGGGAATGGTTCGTGTGAATTTGGATTTGATTTTGCGGTTGGTTATGTCTAGTAGCGTATATAAATAAATTCTATTGATGTAATACATAAAGAAATACAGTCTATTTTCAAGTATATCAAAATTTCACGTTCTTTTAATTGATTTTCTTTTAATTTTTATTTATAAGTAATATCTTTCAGGTAGTAATAGACTTCAAAAAGAAAGGGATTCTCAATTCGATTGTATTTTCTTTTATGTTTGTTACCTCATAACTGCGTCAGTTATAAACCAATTTGGAAAATTATTTTTTTTATCTAAAAATATATATTTATAGATTTATTTATGTATTTTATTTTATGCTATTTAACATTCTAAGTTAGAATGGCAAACAAGCCAATCGTAACCGTAACAGAGGGAGACTTTGTACAAAAGTCGATTGCTTAGGTACCTCTGTCCTATTCGTGTTTCTGCCGTGAAGCAGTTGTGTTTGCATGGCTGTGTTTCGGTTTGAAGGGTGGGATATGGCGTGAATTTCCTGGGTACAGAGGAATAACACCTGAGTCCTCAGGAATGGCAACGCATGGGGGGTATCACGGGCGGAACAGTAGTTCTTCGTTTCTATTTAGTTATCATTTTAACTTGTTAAGTATATTGACCGTGATTCTGAGTCGTTTATAAACGGGTTGGTATTCGCCATTGCGTCTGGAGATACGTCGTGATGTTTTGGTAGGTAAAACTCCCGCATACGTCTTCTACTTTTTCTTCAACAATTGAGATGGTCTTTCGGAAGATTTCCTTACTTTAATAATAGAAAAAGGTATATTGACCGTAACTCTAATATTACTAATGCGAATGTTGCATAGTGATGTTTGCTTCATTCCTAATCAATCATCAATGATTGATCATGTCCTAGATTTATTTTTATCCTAATTTATGTGAATGAAACCACGGTAAAGCAGCCAGTATATTTCATACGGTGGTTTATGTCAACAAAGAGCTACCTATTTCTTAATTAATAATTACCATAAATTGGAGAGCAAACATCTTTAGTCTCAAGCCACGTAATTTAATTTACGAACCAACGAAAGAAACCGTTCGTTACAGACGAACATAGAAAAACAACTCGAACAGAAACTGGCGAAATCACTTGAGCGGTAAGTTTCGAAACAACGATGTTTTCAAAGAAGTCCCCTGAAGTAATAAATGGCGTATCTATGAATACGGGACACTAAACACAGTTTTATTTTGTGGCAACTTTTCGACTATACGGAACGGCAATAGATTATGTGTTGACGTATGTCTTGATTGTATGATACCTGATTAGGTAATAATCATTTAGGTAATGAAATTCCTTAGGGAGAGTCCTACAAATATTTTATTGAATCAAGGCAAAGCAATAAACTGAGTTGTGACCATTTTGTGTTAATATGACACACGCGTGAAAGAAGGAAATTGTTGTTTTATATATTCTGCTTTTTTGTTGCTTTTTTTGTTTTTCATTCTGTATAAGTATAGCATAGGGAGTAGCAACAGTATCCTGAACATGTTTGTTAATAAATTGGATAGTCCTCTCATGAAAATGCTCTCCGAGAGGACTAGATCATTATTAGTAATTAAGTATTAACATAGTTTTTAAGTACACTTACTAACAAGAATGGATCCCAGTTATCTAAAAATAAATAAATAAATAAAAAATAAGCAATGAAAATTCGTAACATTAACAAATCAAGGCACGAAGCCTCAGCTGCGGCCCATACGATATTTATATTTTGACCTATTCATAAAACTATAGGATATCCTATTGATCAAAATATCTGTAAATAATAATAAAACTGGAAGAGAATTCAGAACTTTTGCACGAATAGAACCCAATATTTTCCCTTCAAGTGGAGTTTTACAAAATAATTTTTCTTAGTAAACCAAATATCACTAAACACTGACAACTTAGAAGGGTGGACACAATTTTTAATCGTCTTTAACTAGAAGTAGGTTCTCAATTCGTTTGAAATTTTATCACTATTTCATCTGATTACATTGCTAACGTTGAACCGATTCCCATTATTCTTTTTACGATTCATAGGATTTATATTCGTGTTAGTCTCATATTAATTTTATGACGATTGAAGATTATATTTGTTTATAGTGTAAAAAATGTTGTGAAGCAAATTGTACCTATAGACACAGGATCTAATGTCTCAAATTCGAATATCTTTTGACGTTTATCTGTAGGTATGTACACAAATAAGTCGATTTTTTACAGGGCCAAGTCTATTTGTTTTATAAGAATTCAAGTAGCACATTATACATTTTCGTGGGCATTGACACATTACTCTGCTCGTCTTCATCATATCGACACATCAGCCTCTAACTATCTACTTCTGAACATAAGCCGTTTGAGGGTGTTTGCTAGTAGTTGCCACGCTTGGCAGGCGAATTGGCAACCGGAGTCAGATTTTAGAGATTTAAGAGGAACGCTACTGCCTATCCCTCGCCCTTTCTTAGTCGCCTCATATGACACCCACGAGAAAGGAAGCAGTGGCCCATTCTATACCGGGTCATACACGACTCGTCGAATTACTATTTATAAAAAAATCGACTATAAGTTTAAACAACAAAAAAAGCATGATAT
Organism: Galleria mellonella; assembly: GCF_026898425.1. NCBI lineage: Eukaryota > Metazoa > Arthropoda > Insecta > Lepidoptera > Pyralidae > Galleria > Galleria mellonella. Next base: position 4,189,208 of record NW_026442100.1, on the reverse strand, counting down.
ATACTTGAGTACTTTACTTGAGAACACTTAAGTACATTATATGTATAGTAAATTACATATATTTCTATGTAGTAGCGCCCTCATAATTTCGACCAGCGGCCCATTGTAATAATTTCCGAGAAAATTGCCATACCACGAGATACCGAAGCAGCGATGCGTGCTTCACATAACCTGGTGGGAATTATGCTATTCTTAGCACATTTTAATTATAGTGATGAATATATTTCACTTATACTTTTACTAATTATTATAATACAGTCTGTTTCATATGGCTTTGTCTCCGTGAGTCAATATTTACATTATTCTATGATACACACACACGCACACAGGCACGCACGAACGCACGCATGCATGCACGCACGCACGCACGCACGCACGCACGCACGCACATATAAATGATACAGTTTAGTTATCTATACTAATACGATACACCTAAAATTATTTAACCGACTTTGAAGACTATATTATCAGCGACTGACACAGGCTATATATTGTTTTCAAAAATTCTATCTACGCATGCAAAGCCGGGCTGAATTACTAGTTACAGTATACAACATGTAAGTGCATGATATAAAACGCCCTATAAGCGTACTGTAATTTCCAAAAATAGAACCACCCACTTTTATAACGGTTTTAATAATATTTTACAATTTTTCCTTATTTGTTTGTAAACATAATAAACTGTAACTCCACTTTTCTAAAAATAAATAGCCAATTTAAAATAAATAATATCAAAAAGTGGTCAAAGGCCAGAAATATACTATAAATCAGTTGTAACTATCCCAACTTTCCTATCTCGACCATTGCGTACGTACATAAGATGAACTTAATTGGCCAAACTTGAGCAATAACTGAGCATCAATCGAGTGCTAATAATAATCTACATTTATTTGTTTGCCATCGGTTAATGGACTTGGGACTACCGAATATCACAATTGCGTAGCTTTGAATGGAAACAAATCGATATTAGGTATGCGTATAATATATTAACTGAGTGGAAGCGATACTCTGTTTTACTCATAATGAAACTTATTGAAAAGCAAGCCAAGTTGTGTGTTTTTTTTTATACAACTTAGAATGGCAAACAAGCTGACGGCCCACCTGATGGAAAGTGGTGACCGTCGCCTATAGACATGAGTAGTACCATGGACATGACAGAGTATACTGTTTCGCCCATGATACACCCCATTCGTTGCTATTCCTGAGGACTCAGGTGTTATTCCTCTGTACCCAGTAAATTCACGCCATATCCCACTCTTCAAACCGAAACACAGCCATGCAAACACAACTGCTTCACGGTTGAAACACGAATGGGACAGAGGTACCCAAGCAATCGACTTTTGTACAAAGTCTTCCTCTGGTATGTGTTGAAACAATCACAAAAATCACTCTCCAAATCAAATTAGTAACGAATTTAAATATTTTTTTTTTATTTATTTAAACTTCACACAGCACAGTGAAAATATGTACATATGGCGTACTTAATACACATTTAATTATTTTTTTATGCAACTCAGAATGGCAAACAAGCTGACGGACCACCTGATGTAAAATGGTAACCGTCGCCTATAGACATGAGCAGCACCAGGGACATAACAGAGTATACTGTTTCGCTCATAATCCCCCCATGCGTTGTCATTTTTGAGGACTTAGGTGTTAGCCTCTGTACCCTGTAAATTCACATGGCAAATATCCATCTGTACATTTAATTTCACAAACTTTTGTATTTTTTTTTATATTACGAAGGTGGCAAACAAGCATACAGCCCGTCTGATGGTAAACAGTCACTGTAGCCTATGGACGCCTGCAACACTAGAGGTGTCACGTGCACATTACTGACCCTGAAGAAACGTATGCATGCGTATGTGTAACTGCATGTATTTAGTAGGTAGAGTATGAGAATGAATTCCCAGTAACTTACAATAGTATTATTATATATTTAGAACTAACAAAATTTTTCATCGTGCCTCCCACCAAATTGTTTATAATTACTCCTCTCTATCCAAAGGTTGCCTGGAAGAGATCGCTCTTAGCGATAAGGTCGCCCATTGTTTTCTCATTGTGATTATTTCTTGTAATTATTCATATTAATAATAAGTTTACTATTGTAATCTTTTGTAGGAAACAATAAAGAGTATCTACCTATCTAGTATTAGGTTTTATGGGAGTCTGTTCTACCTAGATATTATTATGGTATACGTATAGGTTATACATTATTTGGGTTGTCGAGGGACTTCAAGAATGTAACTTTGGCTAAGATACACTTGATTTGTTGTTAAGTGGCTTTCGTTTTGTATTAAGTGCCTTCCAAGAAGGAGGTACTCATTTTTTTCTATAATTTTTTTTATACAACTTAGAATGGCAAACAAGCTGACGGCCCACCTGATGGAAAGTCGTGACCGTCGCCTATAGACATGAGCAGTACCATGGACATAACAGAGTATACTATTTCGCCCATGATACCCCCTATGCGTTGCCATTCCTGAGGACTCAGGTGTTATTCCTCTGTACCCAATAAATTCACACCATATCCCACTCTTCAAACCGAAACATAGCCATGCAAACACAACTGCTTTACAGTGGAAACACGAATGGGACAGAGGTACCCAAGCAAACGACTTTTGTACAGTCTCCCTCTGCTGCAGGTGCTTTGGTAACCGCAGTTAGGCTTTGGAAATGTTTTAAGAGAGACGCTGCTATCCATCCCTTGCCTTCTCTTAGTCGCTTTTTATGACACCCACGGGAAAAGAAAGAGTGGCATATTCTATGCCAGGACTACAAGAGTTTAATATATGTATATTGGGGGGAAAGGGATTGTTAGTAATGGAGACTAAGAATCCCATTGCTAGCAATATATCCAACCAGATCGACCTCCTGACGGTTCCCCCTGGAAACTATCATGGGTAATTCCTGATGAATTTATCATGATTGGCTAACTGGCCTGTTTTCATTCTCGTCTATCACCCTTCACTGGTGCCTCGCCAGCGTATCCCGTTAGCGCAGGCGGGGTTACCATACCATTTTGACCCATCAAATATATTTTTCACAGATTTTTTAAATAAAGAGTTATCATATCCACTTGTTTTTGTTGTAAAACTACATTTGATATCTATATCTTAACCTGCAGGTGTACTCCTGAAACTAATATCGATATAAAGCCAATTTGATGTCGTTGACATTTTGTACTGCATTCATGAAATAATTATTAAGGATTAAGTGAAAATTGGGATCAGTTTGCAATAGTTTGCATTGGCAAGTTGCAGTAATATGCAATTATCAAAACAGTCGTCATCTTCCTACCCTTATTCCAATTACTATTTGGGGTCAGCATAATATTTTTTATCCATATTATAAAAAGATTTGGCTTATAGTTTTACGACCGGCCGCTTGCCTGACATCAACCCTCTTTGGGAACAAAAATAAAATCTATCAAAACAGTATGGAATCATTATTTCGCCAGTATTGCAATTCGAAAGTGCTAAACGTTTCAATTCCAATATCGATCTATTGAAATTTATTTCAAGAGTAACTCCACTGAATTTAGTTTATTATCAGAAGATCCATTTGGGTGTTAATAAAAAATCAAATCCCAGTAAACCCTGTTCTGCTTCGAGTAAGCTGTTAGCGAATTATTTTAGGCTACTTCAAATATCTCTAGTTCGTAATTCTCGATTATTTGTAAACCTCTTTAGAAGACATTAGAAAATCTATCCGATCGTTTGATGTCGTTGCCCTCCGCGAAATTCTCATCACCATTATAAAAGTGAAACTAAAATGTTTAACAAACGGGTCACGTTATTGGAATGTGACGTTCGCCGACTTCCCCGGATTCCGTGCGATTTCATTCCATTAGAAAAATGGAAATTTATCCGCTCCCAGCTCCAGAAAGTAATTTTCGATAAAACAATTTGTCGCCGGGACCGTTCCACACATCTGTGCCGTAATCGAGACTTCGATTTTTCTATTCGTTACATTTGTGTGTGTTCTCATTTGTGTTGTTGTTGCCGCTTTCGTGGTTGGTGATTTCTTTTTATTTACGAAAAACGGCCGAAGTTTAATTTCACATTGGTTGTAACTTCACCGCAGTACAGGAAAACGAGATGAAACAGTTTTTTTTTGTTTATCACTGAAAAGGAATGGAAATAAATGTTGATATAGGTATGAATACCATGATGCCAGAGAATATACTCTGAAATTGGTAGCTTTGTGTATTGCTACATAGAAATAAGTTGTTGTAACTCAAGAGTTATACAAGGTATCAGAGAATATTTCGATTATCATTGAAATCAAAATATACAACATGTTTATTATTGCTTCACAGTAGAAATAGTTAAAGTTCTCAGGCATAAATATCGTAGAAAACTCGACTCTATTGCTATTTAAAAAAAATGTATAATTAATATATCTATTTTTCATAATAAAACTGACTTCAATTTTAATAATAATAATATTAATTTATTCCGACAACATAAGCTGCATTATACCTATTGGTTTGTACTTTACTTAACCTATGTTAGTAAATGAGTTGTCAAGACACTGTTATATTAAAACCTGTCCCACCCAATATTTTAATTATAAAAAACTAAAAATAAAATTAAAATGTATTTTAAATAATAAAGACTGTTCCACAAAAAACCGACTTCAATAGTAACAAAAATTACAAAACCAATTTTGATAAAATTCCTATGGGTCTAATCTATAGATTATCTTCTAATTTATAGATTACTTATCCTTACAGATAAAAAACAATTTCCCAAATCGGATCACAATTGACGAAGTTTGATGTAAAAAAATAAAAAAAAAATAACCAAATTTAGAATCTCCTTCTTTTAGAATTCGACTGAAAATATATTATGGTAGCAGAGCGTGGTTTTTATTCACAGAACTCCGAGTAGAAGCATATTGGACCCAGAAATACTTCCGCTGTTCAATCAGAAGCCTAATTCTCCAGTAACTTTTGTATAATTATGTTTCGTAGCAGCAATACTTACACAAAAGAAATACGAGTAAAAGAAAAACTCAAACAGAACATTTATAAAGTCAAACAAGCATTTTGGATCTAGCGCATCGATCTCGTCGAAAACAAAAGAGAAAGTGAAAAAAAAAGGAGCCAAGTTAATCGGCAAACTTAAACGAGTACTTGTCAACGACTCGGGCTGCTTGAGTGATTTAGCAAAGTTCGGTTCGGTTCAGTTAAATTCAGTTTGTGACTGTGCGATTAATGACACGAGTCGAAAGTCATAAAGTTGACGAGATCCGAGGGGCTTTTAATAGGCTGGAGAAAAGAGCGGCAGCCGAAATTTTTCTATATTCAGTACTTATAATCTTCTGGCCCTTCAGCGGTGGATGACGACTTTATTCGACGCTTCCTGGAACTTTTAGGGAGTGTTCGATAATTTTCAGAAATAAATTTACTTTATAGAAATGTGTTATATATGATTTTAGGATACGTATTACGTATGTGTAAGTAACATTTGTGTAATGTATTGATGTTATATGTGTCGTAGTTCCCCATTGTAGTTTGTGAGTTAATATTTGTATATACATCATATATTCGCCGTGTGGTCCCGGCATAGAATGAGCCACCCCTTCCTTTCCCGTGGGTGTCGTGAGAAGCGACTAAGGGAACTTAATTGTGGAAAGATGGAGCGGAACGTCACTCTTAAAACATCTTTAAAAAGTTAGACGACAACAAATCCACCTTTAAAGCATGGGAACTACTGGAAAAACCTCCCAATAGGAGAGGTCTATGCTCAGCAGTAGACAATTAATCGTTTCATGTAGTGGGGGAGGGGGTTATCCTACACTATATTTGGCCGTACAGGGTCGCCATACAGGAACCTTTTTTGCCCATCGGTTTTTGGCTCTTTGAGCTATGTGATCAGCCCATTGCTAGTTCAGCAATATTTATGTAAAATTATTCGTAATTCTTCGTTAAAAATATCAGAAGGTATAAAAAATAATGCGGAAATATTCGTAACTAGCGGACGGGCGCCAAGAGAGGTATCGTTTAAAAATTCAGGCGGTTCATCAAAACTGCATCGCGATTTCACTCCCAATTAAGCGCGTTATTTATGCATTCGGTTAAATTTCCCGACCCCGTATCCTTATTCTGTATCGTTAGCTATTTACATGATGCGGCCGCCAAAGTGTAATGTATTTTTGATGTATTGCATACTAAATTTTACCCTCAACTTTGTCTACGTTACCGTGATAATAAAAGTCTATGTATTTTACCATTCTAAGCAGTATAGGAAATAAGCAAGACAATTTACAAACACAACAATACAATTCAAAATCTTTCAAGACAACCTTAAGGTAATGGACTAATTGTTGTACAAGTAGGTATAATAGTACTGTATAATTAAGAAAGTATCTTTTGCAAATATATATATATATATATATATATATATATATATATATATATATATATATATATATATATATATATATATATATATATATATATATATATATATATATATTAAATACATAAATGAATAATGCCAATATTTGAAATGAAATAGGCCTCCTTCATAGACTACTATAAGGAATGGTCCTGAGTCACCTGCATCCACTAACTTCCTGCAATGTTAGCATGCTTATCCTTATTATACAGACTAATAGACAGACAAAAGTACTATAAAATAATGTTTTGGCTTTTATTGCTCTAATTAAGACTTCTTGTTAGTTTTTTTTTTTTTTATTGTTAGGGAGGCAAACGAGCAGATGGTCCAGCTGAAGCAGTTGTGTTTGCATGGCTGTGTTTCAGTTTGAAGGGTGGGATATGGCGTGAATTTACGGGGTACAGAGGAATAACACCTGAGTCCTCAGGAATGGCAACGCATGGGGGTATCATGGGCGAAACAGTATACTCTGTTATGTCCATGGTTACAGTTCATGTCTATAGGCGACGGTTACCATTTTCCATCAGGTGGGCCGTCAGCTTGTTTGCCATTCTAAGTTGTAGAAAAAAAAAAAAAAAGCTGATGGAAAGTGACTACCGTCACCCATGAACATCTGCAATACAAGAGGAGTAGATTGTGTAATGCTGACTTTTTAAAATTTTCAATTATTCCCTATTTACACGTTTTTGTATTCAAAATATTATAATACCATATAAAATTTCATACAGAATATGGTCTCTGAAATTCGGCGTAGGAAACATGAGTATTTGGCAAGCTTGGCAAGTGCCTTGCATCATTTTAAATGGGTCGGTTAATCGGGACGATGTTGGGTTTTAATGTCTTTTTGTGGGTTTTGATTAACATGGTACGAGTTTTATGTTACTAATCTGTGATAAATTTCTGCAAAAAGAAATTTAGGAGTTGATTTAATATTTTAATTGTTATTGGATGTGATGGTATAAAAAGATTGGATTTAATTTGATTTGGGTATATAAATTTGTTTATTACTAGTTTTTACCTCTAAAGTAATTTGTAAAAATTTAATTTTCATAATTTGTCATCTATGCTATTTGTCACATACATAGTTTGTCATAATTTCAGTTCATCATATACATAATCTGTCATCTACGCTGTTTGTCATATACGTAGATTGTCATAATTTTAATTCATCATATACATAATCTGTCATATACGCTATTTGTGACTTACATAATTTGTCATAAAAGAAGTTTATTATTAGGCAATTTTGTCGTATAGTACATAGTTCAACATAATTGCAATAAATCAGCAAATCCTAAGATTTACTTATAATTAATAAAGTGAAAATATTTACCAATTTAATAAGATTGAATAAAAAAAATTCGACTTTGATTGTAATAAAATCAGTAATTTTTATTTAAAAACCACTAAATTGGTTTTGATAGATTATCTACAAGACCTATCAATAAGTATAATATAAAAAAAATCCAAATCGGTTTATATATAAGAAATAAAACCGAATTAAATTGAATTGCCTTCTTTTTCTTGAAGTTGGTCGAAAATGTGCGTCATTAGACCTTTTCAACACATAAGAAGTATTTACATGGTCTACTTATCAGAACTCTACTGAGATCGCTTCGTTGATATCGACCTTTCATTTTAGGTTTTCTTAGGGTCAGCTCGGTTTTTCTTCAGCGACAAAGGGTTCGAGAGACGAAGTAAATGAACACATATAATTTATTGATGACGCCCAATTAATCACGACAAATATCAGAGGTTAAGGCGGATTCTGATGTCAGCAAAATGTGGGCATATCGAATGATATTATTCACCACAGCGGTAACAATCGACAAATGCCTTCAACTACCCCAATCTGAATTATAATCTATTTATAAAGGTACTAAATTTATAAAGGAATATATATAATTCATACATGATTGGAGCTTACAAAAGAACGTTTGTTATTATTATTTACTATTTATATATTTTTTTCCCTTATTTTATAGGCAAGTAAAGTGTAGGATGACCCTCCACTACCTGGAGTTACGACCTGAAATGTATTGTAGGAATGCATGCTTTCTCCCACGCACAACCACTGTTTGGAATCAACTTCTAGCAGCAGTATTTCCGAACCGATACGACAACATAATCTTCAAGAAAAGAGCATATTCCTTTTTAAAAGGCCGAGAGCACACCTTCAATGCCGTAGGTGTTGTGGGTGACCATGAGCGGCGGTAGTCACTTACCATCAGGTGAGCCGCATGCTCGTTTGCCCCTTGTGTTATAAAAAAAAGGAAGTCAGTGGATGCAGGTGGTTCAAGACCTTTCTTTATGGCAGTCTATGGGGAGGCTTATATCCAACACTGGACGGATAATGGCTGAAATGATGATAGCGGTTCCAATCCGCCTGCCAAGCATCTTAACTACTGGCAAAACCCTCGAGAGGGAGGCTTATGTCCAGCAGTGGACAGTTAAAGGCTAATATGATGATGATACGTTTGAGGATCTTAAAAGATCCATTCCGGCTCTCTTTAAAAATATACTTCTGATTTTAACGGTGTTAGAATATGCAAGTATTATCACAACGACGCGATTACATGTAAACAGTACCTACATACCTACATATATCCCTTCTGGATTGCTAGTAATGGATAGGTTAGACCACATTGCTATCAATATACCCTATCAGGTCGACCTCCACACGGTTCCCCCTGGAGACCATCGTGACTAATTTATCGTTGAATTTGTCACGAAGAGCTAACTGATACATATTATTATCGTCACAGTGTATACTGATAGCGCAGGCATATAGATATCATTCCGTTATCGTTCATTAAAAAAGTACCTACATACCTGATTCATATTGCCGACGTTTCGACGTGGATTGCACCACGTCGTGATCACGACAGGACTAAAGTTAGCGGCTTTTTCTTCTGGCAGTCCGCGCAGTTTCTTCTGCTACCCTCACATTGTTATTATTGCGTATTACAATTGCATTTATCTCCGATTGTGTCACGTAAAGCCGGGATATTGTATTAAAAATTTGTGTCAACAACGCAAAAGTTGCAAAAAGCAAATTTGTTTGCACCGTTCAATTCTATTTTCTGTTATTATTCTTTTCTACGGTCGACTGATAAGTAACGCACTCTAGTGTAATTTTTTTTCTTTTACAATGTACACTTTATAGGTGTATAAATGTTTAATAAATAAATAAATTTATTTATATTTATTTTTTACTTTCAGCGTATGTTTACATTTGGCTCCCTTAGTATTAGCAGATAAATGAGTATCTAATATAAACCTATATATAATATATGTAGTAATAATAAAATTATGTGTTTGTCATATTCTTGTAATTCTATTACCATAGTAACATTTACACAATCTATATTGATATTAATAAATTATTGATTTGTTTTAAAATAAATAATGCTCATTTACACTGACAGGGCGAAATGAAATCACTGGAATTAAATCTGTTAAAACCATATATGAAATATGTATAATTGCAAGTATTTAAAAAAGTATAATACAAATATTATGTAATAGAATCAATGAAGTTTTATTAGTTATTTGTGGGAAAAAGAATTTCATATGCATTGCAGTGCTCGTAATATAAAGTTTCGATAAGTCTCCATTGAAAACTCACGCTCTAGCACTGCTGTGAATGTGACTGCGAAGTAACACTACAGCACTATGTCTCAAGAAGATCTTAAGATTGTCAGGCCATTAACAACTTAACAGGACTTTACTAACGGCTTCATTTGCTTCAAGAGATTATGACTTCTATCATAAATAAAAAAAAATATTCGTTTGTTAGTTTGTACGCGCTTGACGTTCTAGTTATTTAACTAATCATAAAATTTGGTACAGAGAAAATATATGAGATAGAAAAAAATATAAGCTACTTTTGTCTTAGTCCGTGAGCATATTCCGATCACGTAGACGAAGTCGGTGGTAAAAGCTATATTTTTTTTATACCACTGAGGTGGCAAACAAGCATACGGTCCACCTGATAGTAAGCGGTTACCGCATACATTTGTATACAAAAAACATTATTTTGTAATACGAGTACTACATAATAGTATTTTGCAATTTTTCAACATTTTTTTTTTTTGTGTTTCGACTTTATGTAACGGTAATAAATACGTGAAGATAATATGAAAATAATATTGGTTTCGCGTTGTATTCGCGCCATTCTTTCAGTGTAATACATCTTATTGGATGTTGAATGAATACCAATTGATTCGTTTTATCATTTTTTCGACTAATAATCTCATTTATATTCAGAACAGATTATATTTCATTAGTTAGCAAATAAAATCCTTCAATATTAACCAAAAAATATATTCAAATATTCAAGGTTCTAGATGGAAAATCAATATTTTCTTACCGGCACGTATTCAATATTATTGAATAGATTAAAAAGCATTTTAAATCGAATAAAGCTAGAAAAAAGAACACTCTATTGAATAAAGTGGAGTCAGTAATAAAATTTTTTTCGTTTCTCACAAATCAACATTTATTAAAGTCGTTTTTACACGTGTAAAGTTTATTGTTAGGTGAAGAGAACTCAATTATACTATTATTGGGCGTACTTATACACTTGAGATATATGAGGTGATGTATTCATCGTCACCATCTCGACTATTATCTGTCTACTGGTATCTGTTGTATCCCTCATCTAATAGTATCTGTTGTTTATTTAGTTAGAATATAATATCAAATGGAGGCGAATGTAATGGACACATACAATGCATTTTATTTATATTTCTTTTTATTGTTATTTTTAATGAGGAGTTTCGCCAATGACTCTTGGCCACAGCAGAATATCAGTGTTTTGCTCTTTTAAGGGCAAAGCAATAAACTGAGTTGTGACCATTTTATGTTACTATGGCACACGCATGAAGGAAGGGAAAGAAAGGAGATTGTTAGTTTATATATTTTGTTTTTTTTTTGTTTTGTGCTTTTTTATTTTCATTCTTTTATCTCTTTTACTGTGTATTATGTGTATGTTTTTTTTTTATTGTAATTTGTGTACTGTAACTTATGTAAATAAATTATCTATCTATCTACTGCTGATCATAGATCTCCCCCATAGACTGTTTTTAAGGAACGGTCCTGAGCCTCCTGCTTCCACTATCTCCCTGCAATGCATTTCAGTTCGTCACTCCATCTAGTGAGGGCGTCGTCCTATACGGCATTTGCTCTTACGGCGTCGCGACTAAGGAACCTTTTTTCCTCATCGGTAGTTGATTCTTCAAGCTATGTGACCAGTCTATTGCCACTTCAGCTTTTTTTTTATACAACTTAGAATGGCAAACAAGCTGACGGCCCACCTGATGGAAAGTGGTAACCGTCGCCTATAGACATGAGCAGTTTTTATGCACATAACAGAGTATACTGTTTCGCCCATGATACCCCCATGCGTTACCATTCCTGAGGACTTAGGTGTTATTCCTCTGTACCCAGTAAATTCGCGCCATATCCCACCCTACAAACCGAAACACAACCATGCAAACACAACTGCTTCACGGTTGAAACACGAATGGGACAGAGGTACCCAAGCAATCGACTTTTGTACAAAGTCTCACTCTGGTAGACCTCTATTTGTCCTATTATATGCGTCATGTATATTTTTCCTAAATATCTCCCATGTACAGACATTACCTAATTACAATTTTATTATATTAGTAGATATGTTAAGTCTAATATATCTACAAAGTATATATAGTTGTTTATTGATATGTGGGTATATGTGTGTATGTCCAATAGAATAGAATAGAAATATTTTTTTTTGTTTTTAATTTTGAGTTGTTTACAAGCTCATTTAAATTTTCATTTTTTATGTATCAATTATTAGGTCCGGAATGTTGTTACCTACTGAGAACATTTCTCAAAAATCTCAACCATTACCATTTTTTAAATTATTGTGTTCATGAGTAAAATTGATTTTTTTTTTTGGAGCGACATGTAATTAACTTGGCATTTTCTTTTTTTTCGACAATATCTTCACTAGTTGGTATTAATTAGAGCGTAGATTCGACGCGCTGAATAGTGTTGGCTATTGCAAACTGGGTTCGGGTTGTACTGAGCATACATAACAGTATTTTTTATTATGAAATTTGAGTTTGTATTTACGTCATTCGAACCATTAATATCAGCCATTATCTGTCCACTGCTGAACACATTGTGAATCAACTTCCAGCAGCAGTATTTCTGAACCGATACGACATAATAACCTTCAAGAAAAAAGCATATTCCTTTTTAAAAGACCGGCAGCACACCTGCAATGTCATTGGTGTTGTGGGTGATCATGGACAGTGCTAGTGCCAGAGGGAGACTTTGTACAAAATTCGATTGTTTGGGTACCTCTACCCCATTCGTGTTTCAACCGTGAAGCAGTATATATATATATATATCGAATTCGATGGAACCGGTTCTATTTCTTTCCTTACATGTTATTCGAATTTTTGTTGACGCTTAAAAATATATATATATATATAAGAAGGATGCGAATATAGAAAGTACATATTTTCTCTAAATTGTCGTATAAAGGTGACCATTAAGAAATTCGTTCCGCTCGGTGTGCAACAAGATTCTCTGCTGTTGGGTTGCACAGCTCGGATAGTACTTCTGACTCATTTGAACGATTCCTGAATAGGAATCCAACGATTTTTACACTGGGCACCTATTCGTAACTGCGCCGAGAAGGGAAAGGTTAATGTGGATATTTTTCGCCTTATCCTGACGATTTAATGTTTTATATTTCCATTTTACCATGAACGTATGCAAGTACTAATTATAACTTATACAAACTGAGAATGAACTTAATAGAATAAACAAATTTACTTAAGAAGATTGTTTATTATATTTGTGCTAATATATTATTTATACTAATTAAGTTAAAGAAACGCTTTTATACTTTCATAAACATAGCTCTCCTTCTCTACTATTAATAAAATTATAAGATTTTTAAAATAATCTACCAGATAAATAATTCCTTTTTAAAAAATTTCCTTAAAAAGTAAAATATTATGTAACATTTTTCGCAACTTAGAATGTCAAACAAGCTGACAGCTCAACTGATGGTACTATTTTAACAAATACATAAAATATGGTCCATTATATTTCAGATTTCATAGTTTCAATAGAAAATATAAAAATTATACATTCTTTGTAATTTATTTTTCACCATTGTAATATAAATAACGTAATGCATTTTAACATAAGAATAAGACAACTTACGCCATCTCTTATCGAAGAGCCTTAAGCAGCTCTTGGCAGTCTTTGGAAGTACAGACTGCCAAAGATGGATCCAACCTACGCGTATCCACCATGCACATCATTATAACTTAATAATTAACTTATTTTTGTTATGTATATAATTTAATTTATTACTCTCGTAAATTTATGTAAATTTCCTGTAATATATTCCTAATATTATAAATGCAAAAGTTTGTAAAAATATTTGTATGTTTCTTACTCAATTATTTTTAAACGAATGAATGAATTTAAATGGAAATTTTAAGGTTGTTTCGTAACTTAACACACAGGATATTTTATATAGTGATTTACATGGATAGTGGCGCGGGACTATTGGTCTTTTCAATTGTAAAGACGTTTTATTTATTTATTTTAACTATAACATTTAAGTCGATTGGTACACATGTATGACTGTAACTGCTAATGAACTGTCAGTTTTCTCATATTGGATTTGCTGGAAGAAATCTCTATTGGAGATAAGCTCGCCTCTGTGCACTATTATGTTTGTTTTTACAAGTCAATAACGTTTTGTGTACAATAAAGAATAAATATCTAATCATTCATAATTGCCTTGATTTTTCCCTTTTATTTGGAGTCGGCGTACTATATCTTCTTCTTCCACAAATCTCTGTCAACTGTCATTTCCCGTCTCACTCCTCTTTTATACATATCGTATTTCACACAGTTCATCGACCTTTTCTTCGGTCGTCCCTTTCCTTTACATCCATTCACTTTTTTAAAACATGAAACATCTAGTCGTTAAATAAATAAAATAATATTTTGATGTCCATACAATTCTTTCATTCATAGACAATGCACGAGAGACAAGTGGATCGTTAACGTTGAAAATCATCGATATTATTGTCTGAACAGTGAATGCAGATCTGTCTACGACGCCATTATAACGCGACAGGGCGGGAACGAGGCTATTTTTGTAAAATCTTTTTTTTTAATTTTTTTTTATTTATACTTTTTCTGTAGGGTAACTAGAGGAAATGGTAAACAAACTAACATCTTACTTTATAATTCTTCATCATATCAGCCGTTATCTGTCCACTGGTGAACATAGGACCCTGCTATTGGGGGGGGGGGGGTTCCAGTAGTTGCCACGCTTGGTAGACGGGTTGGCAATCGCAGTTAGGCTTTGGTGATGTTTTAAAAGGGACGCTGCTACCTATCTCTCAATCATTAAGTTCCCTTAATTGTCTCTTACAACACCTACGGGAAAGAATGGGGTGGTTCATTCTATGCCGTGACCACATGGCAACCAAATATATTCTTGATATTAATATAATAAATGCGAAATATTATAACGAAAAGATACTATTTCACGCAAAGCTATTGTATTGACTCGAATAAAGGGCACAAAAGTAGATTATACTCCACTGAAACACACGGACAAACCCACGAGATATTGTTAATCACTACATAGTATAAAACAAATCTATAATTTAAAACTACATAACGGATTTTGAAGCTGGATTTTTTTAATAGATAGAGTGATTCAAGGGGAAGGTCTGTATGTTAATACATGAATAATATTGTAGAGGAACACTAAAAAATATAGAGGTTTTTAATGTGATGTCTTAAACACACTTTTTTGCGCTTACAATGCAAACGCTGGCTGAACCCACGAGATAAATCAAAATAATGTACTACAGTATTGTATACCTTAAAAAGGTCAACAAAAAAGTCCGCGATGGTATATGTCTATCTCTTAAGGATAACCTACAATAACCATTTTTTATCCATTACATTTTACGGGAAAAAATGGATTATTTATGAAGTGATTTTAAGCAATACACCATTAATGTTTATCCAATTGTGCACCTTAAATACATTGTCCATTTAATATAAATCAATATGACTCTTTACAGCATGTAATTTTAATATATATTTTAATAGATATTACAGGGGGAAAGGGATTGTGTAATTTGTGGAATGTCATTGCGGTTATAACCATTTGTTAACTGTTTCCGAAAAGTAACTTGAGAGTGTTTAGCGAGTGTGACGTAAACGTTTTTTTTTTTCACCCATAAAAAAAAATAGATATTACAGAAAAATACACGAAAATTATAAAGGCGCGATGGAAAATTTAGATGCAAGGCTATATTCGCTGGGTGCATATAAAGTATTTATTTATAATAATGAATATACAAAATTCATATATAATATATGACTAGACCACTATATTATGCGCGGTGATTTTACAATTTCCACACGGCGCCCTCGCTAAGTGACTTTCGATAGAACATATTGTGGCTCGACCTTCCAGAAAGGTTCTGAGGGTGGTATTTACATTTTTTCTCACAAATTCAGTTTGCCAACCGTAACACGAGGGTAGTGTGAATTTGTGGAATGTCTGCGGTTATAACCATTTGTTAACTGTTTCCGAAAAGTAACTTGAGAGTGTTTAGCGAGTGTGACGTAGACGTTTTTTTTTTTCTTTTGAAACAAAATCACGAAAAATATAAAAAGTAGATTGAATTGAAAAAGAATATATTTACATATAAATTATTTATTTATTGAACTTTGTATTAATTATGTATATATATAAATGGCAGGAATAACACGTAAATGCGTTCTCTACAAGTTAACTATGGAGTAAACTGAGATGGTTAAAGGGAAACTATATAAAAAAAAACATGTACTATATAAAATAATATTATGCTAGTGCAGGTGTATATATATAGTGTATATATATATATATTCAAATAAATAAAGCAAATGATAAAAAATATTAATGGTTTAAAAGTGGAGGAATGTGCAGCAGCGTCTCTCTTAAAACATCTCTAAAGCCTCACTGCGGTTGCCAATCCGCCTGTTAAGCGTCGCTACTACTGGCAAAACCCCCCCACGTAAATGCTTATGTTTGGCAATAGACAGTTAAGGGCTGATATGATGAATTAAATCTTTTCAGTTCCAAAATGACTTCAAAATTTGATGGGATATCGCATGAAATGTGATCTTGTCTGATACGGTTACTGGAAAATCCCATGGAAGAATAGCAATGAATGACATCTATAAATTTAGTTAGCATTTATTCAAGGAAGGATTGACACTGATAACACTGTGGCATACCAACATATTTTATTCTCGTAATACCCACATAATATACGCTTATACATTACAAAATAAGAACAAAAATCGAATTATTACTATACTTTTTCGAAATGTAAAATAGTCAATCAAGGAAAATAAAAAAAAACCGTTAAAAAAATTTTTACATTCATTTCTGTAATGATCACGACACGAATCGTTAAAGTCACCCAATTTAACGATTAAATAGATAATCATAAAAGAGAAAAATAACGGTTTGGGAGCAATAAAAATTTAACTGTCTCAACAGACGGTTGCTACCTTGATTGCATTCGAAAAGTATAATTTTTATTGATAGGTAGATTCCATTTTACGGCCGAGCAATTTGTTCGGTTATGGATTTACGTCCAAAACTTCTGTAATCTAATTTGAGGCCGAGGGGGATGGAGGGATTCGTTTCTCTTTTCGCCGTATCGATACCTTCGATAGGTACTTTTTTTTTTAATGGATGATAATGGTATGGTAACTCCGCCTGCGCTATCGGCATACACTGGCGGGACACAAGTGATAGATGACTGATGAGGATGAAAGCAGGTCAGTTAGCCCATCTTGACGAATTCAACTAGAATTGGCCACGATAGTTTCCAGGAGGAACCACGTGGAGGTAGACCTGACAGCGTATATTGCTTACTATAATGTCAACGTTAGGCCTATTATGCCCGAAGTCATCATGATTAACTACGACGGTTCTCAGAGGGAACCGCGTGAAGGTCGACCTGAAAGGTTATATTACTTACAACGGAGCTGCTAGTTTCCATTACTAACAATCCCTTCTCCCCCTTCCCCGGGTTAAAGCTAGTACTCATACACTGGAGGGGGGATTGTAACAATGGAGTTTAACAGTTCCATTGCTAGCAATATGCCCTATTAGGTCAACCTCCACGTGGTTCCCCCTGGAAACCATCGTGAACAATTCTCGTTGAATTCGTCACGATGGGCTAACTGACCCGCTTCATCCTCACCTGTCATCCTTCACTGGTGCCCCGCCGGTGTACACCGATAGCGCGGGTGGGGTTACTATTTCATTATCACCTATAAAAAAAATACTTATACACTAAACTCAAAAAATATACCTCTATTGTTTTTAATACTTCTTTTTTCAAATGCCACATTGAGCAACATTCTCTTTATTTTTTTAATTGAATTATAAAACCTACTATAATAAATACTATTTCATACGTATTTAGGGTATAATTGGGGTCTAAATATTAACTGAGAGTTATATAAAAGAAATTAACCCATTGTCGTACAGTCAGCATTAAAAGTCAATTAAGTCCAGACATTAAAAATCCTTTTAATGACACTGTCGCATAATATAGAGCTAATTGAAAAGGTATTTTTTTTTATTTTGTTCATTTGATGAAGAAAATAAAAAACAAAGTACTAAAGATTTGAATTCTGAACCAAATCTTATTGAGCGACTTATTTATGTAATTTTGTACAGGCGTTAAAAAAATTATAAATGTTTAGGTATCTCTATCAGAAGTCTAGAACACATAGTACAAGGTCTCCTTAATTCGAGTCCAGATGGCGTTATAATATTATATATATACCTATTTAGGCTTGGTGTGATATATTTCTTTTATCATCCAATTGTCTCTATTTATAGCCATTGGACTGTTTACTCTCTTCTTAGTACTTTTTGATGGGTGAAAATGGTATGGTAACCCCGCCTGCGCTGACGGGATATGCTGGCGGAGCACCAATGAATAATAATAATAATAACTCTCGAGGGTGTTTTTAGTGGATGTCACCATACCGTATGACGAGAACCACGTGAAAGCCGAAACCGAGAAAAAGAGAAAATATCTCGACCTGGCTCAAGAGGTGACCGAAATGTGAGGGGTGACATCCACCGAAATCGTTCCAATCGTTATGTCGGTGAACGGTTTTATCCCAACCAGTCTGGAACAACATCTCAGACGGTTGGGATTCCGAGACGGATCACTCGCGGGAAAGATGCAGAAAGCGGTGCTCTTAGATTCTGCCCGCATTATACGTCGGTTTCTCTCTCTGGGGCCCTGAACCCGGGCCGACTGTGCTTCTGCCGGGGGTTTGTTGCCATTTCCTCTCCTTAAGAGGGAAGATGTAAATTTTGTAAAAATTTAACAAATAGTAATATTTCTTTATTTATAGATAACAAAGATCCATTTTTGTTAGTAACAATTGACTTAAACTATGTTAGTAGAAAAAAAAGTACAAAAATCATATTATGGCCCATATAATAATTTTGACCCACAATGAGAGGATCGGGCTATCGTATTTATAACACAATACCCACAGAATGCTGTTACTGCTGCCACGCAGTCGGTATAAAAGAGATGCGATCCGTTTACGTCTGATGGCATAGAAGTCATCTGTCCATGCCGCTGCAAACATTGCGCATGCACTACAAAAACGTGGCAACCGTAACTGCTGACTGTACTATAAAAATATATATTTTTAGGCCATAAATTCGAGGTATATTTTTTATAGTACACACCTTTATGAGCAACGTTTAATTACTACCCCGTACTTAGCTAGAGTTAGCTTACATACTCGTATATTAAGAGGGGCTCGTATATTTACTATGAATGCATCGTAAACAACGAATTTACGGGTATGTGAAAAGATTTAGTGTTTTTGCAGGCAGGTTTATTATGCTCGTTGCGATGTGAGTTTACTGAAGGCCTTAATGGTGGCGAATATACACTTAAAGTGATTTAGCTTGAAGTTTACTTATCAAGATGCCGAGTTAAGTTGACGGCAAATGGCGTATAAACTGTATAAAGTTCATATTATTCAATTAAAAGAGTTAACTGCATATTGTTATAACATAGTTGTGTTATATGGTAGAGTGGTTTATGTTTTTTCTTTAATGGATGAAAATGGAATGGCAACCCCGCCCGCGCTAATTGTCTACGCTAGCGGGGCACTCGTGAAGGATGATAGATGAGAAAGAAAAGACAGGTTAGTTAGCCCATCGTCATGAATACACCTGAAATTCAGCACGATGGTTGCCAGGAGCGACCATGAGGAGGTCGATCTGACAGGATATATTGCTAGCAATGAGAATGGCAGTCCGCATTACTAATAATCCCTTTCCCCTGAAAAGGTAAGTCAGTTATCTTTTTGATGGGTGAAAATGGTATGGTAACCCGCCTGCACTAACGGGATACGCTGGCAGGAGCACCAGTGAAGGGTGATAGATGAGAATGAAAACAGGCCAGTTAGCCCATCATGATGAATTCATCAGGAATTAATCATGATAGTTTCCAGGGAGAACCGCGAGGAGGTCGACCTGGTTGAGTATATTGCTAGCAATGGGAATCTCAGTCTTTTTTATTTTCATACAACTTAGAATGGCAAACAAGCTGACGGCCCACCTGATGGAAAGTGGTAACCGTCGCCTATAAACATGAGCAGTATCATGGACATAACAGAGTATATTGTTTCGCCCATGATACCTCCCATGCGTTGCCATTTCATGCCAGTCTCCATTACTAACAATCCCTTTCCCCCCAGGTTAGTCAGTTAACCCATCGTAATGAGTACACTTGGAATTTAGCACGATAGTTTCCGGGGGTGACCACGAGGAGGCCGACTTAACAGGGTATATTGCTAGCAATGGGACTGATAGTCTGCATAACTAACAAACCTATTCCCACCTACCAAAGTCGTCATTATCATAATCCATCCATTTTTTAAAGTAGGCTAATAAAATAAACATTACGCATCACAAACCTAAGCTCAGGATTAGAGAGAGCATCACTCCAACATAATTACGAGTTTCCTTAAATATAACTCTAGCAGACTTAATTTATAACTGTGTACCCACATCAAATCCAGCAAGCATGTGACACAGAGTGCTGACGTTGCAAAGAGCTAAAGCTTTTTAGTTAATGAGTTATACTAACGAATGTGTATCCTATTAAATTCTGCTCCCCAGTGGTATGATTACGGTTTTCATGTCCTACAAGTACTGTATAAAAATATGGAGTACTCGAGGTTCGAGAGAGAGAAAATATATTTTATTAACACGGTACTTAAGTGTGATATTTTTGATATTGACAAAAATGTAAATTAATTTGATAAAAACATTTATATTAAAAAGGAAAAAATAACTTTCACTAGCTTCAAAATCTCTGTTAAATCCTATTTCCTACTACAACTCTTTACTTTTTTTACCTCTTTACTAATAATATTCTTTTAATAACATAACACTGTCAGTTTTAAACCTATTTGGAGAGGGGGAAAGGGATTGTTAGCAATGGAGTTTGACTGCCTCATTGCTAGCAACGTGTGGTTCCTCCTGGAAGCCATCGTGAACAATTCTTGTTGAATTCGTCACGATGGACTAACTGGCCTGCTTCATCCTTACCTATTATCATCTTTCACTGGTGGCCCATCGGTGTATACCAATAGCGCGAGTGGGGTTGCCATTCCATTATCACCCATAAAAAAACCTATTTGGATTTTTTTTTTATCTGAAAGGATATAAACATCGTTCCCATAGAAATTTTATCGAAATCGGTTTAACACGTTGACTGCCAACTACGAAATAACTTGTAGATTGCGTCCTTATCTAGAACGTCAGTTACGAGTTGTTTCGTCTTATGTTTACATGCCATTTTTGTGTAGCTACAATTATATTTAGAATTTATCAGTGGCTTGAATAAATCAACGCTGGCTTGCATGAACAGAAGATTGATTAAAAATAAAAAAAAATATATAAATTAATAATAATAAAAATGATTAAAGAAATAATATAATAAAAGAAATAATAATAATAATTCAAGAAATATAATATAATATAATAAATTATTTCTTTCTTTCTTTCTTTCTTTCTTTCGTTCTTTCTTTGTTTCAGAAATAAAGTAATATTGTAATGTTTGTTTGCTTTTTTATGCTTTTCGACGATAACTATTGCACTGCAATTAGAGTTTTTAATAATATAATGTGATTAAATCAAATTGTTAAATTTAGGGCAGATTTCTAAAAATTGCCGTGACATTCAACGTGTTAATAGTTTAGTTTTTAGATCAAAAATAACTACTTTTCTCGTAATTGAAGTCAGTTTTTTTGTGAGACACAATCTTTAGTTATATTTTACCAAGTAACAATATAACTGCTTCAGAATGTACTCGTTTACTGATTAACATAACACTTTTTATAAGACCACAGTCGTGCTCACGCGCTGGAACCGTTACGCTTACTTGAATTCAAACTATTGTATTGCAGGTGACGTTCTGAAACGCGCTATCGAAATTTTTTAACACTTAAGTATATATAGACGTAGACAGATAAGCAAGTGGGGAGTCCGTTGCTGCTGAGAAGACCGGCATTAGCGAGGGCCGGACTCAAGTCTCGCTAACTAATTCTAAGATTGGTTGTGTGAACTGTTTCTTGACAGAGCGTATGCAAAGTTGGGTAACTTGGGGTTCTTGAGACCTCCTCTTCAGCAAGTAGCAAGTTTGACTTCCTTTTATATCTTGCAATACCACTGTGTCTCTAAAATTTTTTTTATTATTTATATATTAGATTTACTGTGTGTAACTTAGAATAGGCCATCCCTTCCTTATCTGTGGGTGTCGTAAGAGGCAACTAAGGAAATTTAACCGTTGAGGTATGGTCAACAGTGTCCCTCTTAAATTTCAAATTTTAGAACAATTGCTCCAACAGTATTCTGAAAGTAATAGGTGAGATGTACAACTCGCCTATAATTAAGCATTTCTCATTCATATGCTGATTTAGTTGGTTGAGTCACATCTAAGTGAATTGAATTCTTTAGTTGTATGCTCACTTTTTACTTATATAGTTTGTAAAGAATTTGGTATTAACAAAATTGTAGTCTAAAATAATTATTAAAATATTACCAAATCCTTACTGCCGTTGCCACCCGGCCTGCTAAGCACGGCAAACCCTCCTTATAGGGGGGGAAGGGATCGTTAGTAATGCGGGCTACCAGTCTCATTGCTAGCAATATACCCTGTCAGGTCGACCTCCACGCGGTTCCCCCTGGAAACCATCGTGCTGAGTTCCAGGTGTATTCATCACGATTGGCTGACTGACCTGCCTTTTTTCGTTATTCACCTATCACCCCTCACTGGTGCCCCACCAGCGTATACTGTTAGCGCAGGCGGGGTTACCATTCCATTAATCATGTATTAAAAAAACCCTCCTTATAGAAGAGGCTTATATGCGGCAGTGAACAATTAACGACTGATATGTTAATATAAGTATTACATTACATTTTATTTCCATTCTTTTTAACTAGAGAGATATTTTACTTTAAAGTAGCCCTTTTTCTGTCTGCGTATATGCTACTAGCAATTTCTCAGTACCTTTGTAATTTATTTAAATATATTAAGTAGTGACCAAATACAGTGACTGTATCTTTAACGCAGATCATTCCCTGTAAGTCATACGAAGTATAAAACGTCAAATATTTTGCTGGTCCTTCAAGCCGGATATGAATCAGCGACCTATGGTTACAATATTGCAACAGAAATAACTATTAATAAATAAGGTAAATAATATTTTTAGAAATATCGAGATTTGATGAAACTAGCATTTTGTTATAGGAAACAATACACCGGCTGTAGTAAACTGAACAAGTTCACAGACGAGTATTCGCCTAAACAAACGCGACATGCCGTGCCGTGGCACTAGTAAAAGTTATACGAATTAGTCACAAAACTTTTATAGAAAACTGTTCTTTATGACATAGTATGAAACACTACATTTCTATAATGTAACTGAAACTATAAATAATGATATATCATTTAATTACCATATTAGCCGTTTTTTTTAATGGGTGATGATGGAATTTGCGCTAACGGTATACAGTGGCGGGGTACCAGTGAGTGATGATAGGTGAGGATGAAAAGGCAGGTCAGTTAGCTCATCGTAATGAATACACTTGGAATTCAGCACGATGGTTTTCAGGAGGTCAACCTGGTTGTGTATATTGTTAGCAATGGGGCCCTTAGTTTCCATCATTAAGAATCCCTCCCCCAATATTAGTCATTATCTGTCCACTGCTGAACATAGGCCTCCCCCATAGACCGCCATAAGAAACGGTCTTGAGCTATCTGCATTCACTAACTCCCTGCAATGTATTTGAGGTCGTCGCTGCATTCAGTAAGGGGTTATCCCACACTGTGTGTGCCTATATGGGGTCGCCACACAAGAAGCTTTCTTCTCCGTCGGTTGTCGTTTCTTCAACTATTTCTATTTAGTTCTATGAGGTGTATTAATTATTCTCTTCGCTCGTTCTAATTTGCCAGCAGTATTCCTTCTAAATATCACTAAAAGCCTAACTGCGGTTGCCAACCCGCCTGCTAAGCGTGGCAATACACCAACAAGTAGGGGGAGGCCTATGTTCATCAGTGGACGGTTAACGGCTGATATGATGATGATGATGATGATGAAATATTTAATTAATGAATATTGTAAACAAATAATACATTTTATTCATTAATAATAAGTCGTTTCAAAATGTTCCATGAATTACTTTGAATATAAACAATATATAAGACCTAGTTGTAAAAAATAGACAGGTTCTTTTTAGACAGTGCAATTGCTCGCTAGAAATTTCTAGAATGTTTTACTATACACCGTAGAGTATTGTTATCTATTTTTAAATATATGAGGTATTGTTAAGTGAAGATTCGAATAAAATAATAATAATAAATAAAACGAATCACAAAGTAATAATGAGTTATAGAGATGTTTTTTTTAATGGCTAAATTGGAATGACTCCGCCTGTGATATCAATATAT
This sequence comes from Galleria mellonella, assembly GCF_026898425.1. Taxonomy (NCBI): domain Eukaryota; kingdom Metazoa; phylum Arthropoda; class Insecta; order Lepidoptera; family Pyralidae; genus Galleria; species Galleria mellonella. The sequence goes on along the minus strand of NW_026442100.1, from coordinate 4,164,694 downwards.
ATATATACTGGCGTGTCATCAGTTCTGATTGTGATTATTTCTTGTAATCGTTTATATTTATAATAAGTTTACTATTGTAATCTTTTGGAAGAAACGATAAAGAGTATTTATCTATCTATCTATCTATCTGTCAAATTCATAAACATTTTTTCTCTCATTACACTGGGTTGGTTAGAAAAGATCTCTTACAGAGATAAGCCCACCCTTGCTAAAAAGTTGTTAAACTAATCACTGTATCTTTTTTTTACAAGTGCAATAAAGAATGTATATATGTATATATACATTTATGCTATGCATTAAAATTTAAGTAAATACTGCTAATTAAAATGAAAAGTAGATGTCAGACTAAGCTGTACAGCTTCGTTCCTTTAGCCTATAATTAAAAAAAAAATAGGAAAAGAACAGAATTCAACGAACTAATGACTGGATTTAAGAAGAATGAATAAATTTTAATTTATTTATTAATGAACATGTTTTTTTTTATTACAAATGTATTATATTATCTTTTTTTTGTCCCTTCTTTTTTACTTTAATTTTTCTTATGTGATGCACATTTATTAGCTGTTTGCTTTTTTTGTTTGTCTTAATTATTGTTAGTAGTTAAAGTGCGTCAGTTAAATTCTGAATGTTGTGGTCGCCGTTTATAGGTACTTGTATCAGATCTAATTATGTATATGTGTTTTTATGAATGTATTATACATGTACTGTTAGTGTAGCTTAATAAATGAATAAATAAAATTATAAATACAGCTCGGTGTAAATGTCGTTTAGTTATCTCAACGTTGGAGACGTGGAACTTAAACAAACCAAGTTTTACTTCAGTGAACTATTGCTTTAAAACTCATACCAGTAAATGTTTATTTAAAAACATCATACTTTTGTTCTTGTTTCTGTATTCAAAATATGAAACTTTATTATTATTTTAATTAACATTACAAAACTTCAATGCGAAAATTTTTAGAGTAGGCGTAATAATTAGAAATGTTAATTTAATAATTTACCAGAGGGAGATTTTTTACAAAAGTTGTTTGCTTGGGCACCTCTGTCCCATTCGTGTTTCAACCGTAAAGCAGTTGTGTTTGCGTGGCTGTGTTTCGGTTCAAACCGAAACACGGCCATGCAAACACAACTGCGGGTGAGATATGGCAGTGAATTTACAGGATACAGAAGAATAACACCTGAGTCCTCAGGAATGGCAACGCATGGGGAGTAACATGGGCGAAACAGTATACGCTGTTATGTCCATGATACTGCCCATGTCTATAGGCGATACTTACCACTTTCCATCAGGTGCACAGTCAACTTGTTTGTCATTCTAAGTTGCATAAAAAAAAGAAATGTGATTTACTTTGAGTTTACATTTAAATAGGTTTACAGTGTTCATTAAATAAAAAAATATATGTTTTTTCAAAAAAATATGCTACGTTTAATAAACTACTACTATTTACCTTCAATTCAAGTCTTGCAGATGTCCTTAGATCACAACAGTTTACCATCACCATTAAACGCCAAACATCAAAATCCAAGATGTCAAATATGTCCATCTAAAAAGGATAAAAAAAATCCTATGTTTGTAATGCGTGTTGAATACACATCATGTCCTCAATATAACCTATCAGGTCGACCTCCATGCGGTTTCCCTTGGAAACTATCGTGACTAATTTATCGTTAAATTAGTTACGATGGGCTAACTGACCTGTCTTTTCATCCTCACCAATCATCCCTCACTGGTGCCTCGCCAGTGTACACCGATGGCGTAGGCAGGGTTACTATTTCATTATCATCCATTAAAAAAAATACACATGTCCAGAAGATTTGATTCCATACTGCATTAACTGAAGTAGGTAGTTCCATCTCTCTCTCTCTCTCTTTGCGAAATTGACCGTGTGATCCCGGCATAGAACAGGCCACTTCTTCCTTTCTTGTGAGTGTTATAAGAGGCAACTAAAAGAGGGCGAGGGATGGGTAGCAGCATCCCTCTTAAAACATCTTTAAAGCCTAACTACAGTCGCCAATCCGCTTATCAAGCGTGACAACTATTGGCAAAAACCTTCAAGGGGAAAACTTATGTTCAGTAATGGATGATTGAGACAGCTAATAAAAGCTTAATTTGTAGTATTTTCTTTATTTTATCATATAACCAAAGAACCTTTATTAATAAATATTTACTAAAAAAACATAACTACTTTAGTTTTATTTAAAATTTGTCAATAAAATCCGCGTGATCATGACTCGGTGTCATTGTTCGCGAAATTGTTTCCACGTAGTTTTCACCGGGTTATTAGTAGCTAAAATATATACGAAGTGTTAAAAAATACCCTTTAATTGTATAATTTATATAATAGTTTGCATACACACGCAAATCAACCGTCTGTCAGCTAATAACAATAACGCTGTCACAGACCAAGGGACGTTTCTGGGGATTTACGACCCTCGTTTATTTTAGCGCAGGTGGCTCCAATAGGATTACTTGCGGTCAAGCCTTGCGCCCAAACAAAGGACCCCGTGTTCAGAGTAATAAGTGAAATTGAGAAGGTAGTTTTTGCTAAGGAAAATGTTTCATTTTTTAAGTGTTGACATAACGTATTATTTTGTCACCACGCGGAATGATTACAGCTCAGTCGAACTGCATTTGACGCGGATTTGCATGAACTATGCTACAGTTAAGCCAATATTACTTTAAATGTTATGATGTCAACGATTCCTTACCTCTTTGATGTGTTTATGTCTATATCTCTTTTAACACTTGTTAACTACATAATCTACAGAATTTAATTTAGAAAAATATGTTATTGGCTATGTTATAGGCTATTCTATTATAAAATGTTTTTTTGTTAGTTTTATTTGTTAAGCGCTGTTGATTTTTTTTTTAAATAAATAAAATGTTATCATTCGTTTGTTGCCATATACATACTTGTTGATCCCGATCAATATCTCGATCATTTAAACCAAGTCGCGGATCAAAACAAGTTAATTGTATATCCTGGATTAAGGTGTATCATTTAAATATGGATATACATTTATTACATCGTATCAGTCATCAATTATCCAGCTGAACATAGGTCTTCCCCATAAGGGTGGGTTTGCCAATAGTTGCCATGCTTGGCCTGCATTGACAAGTTGACAACCGCAGTTATATAATATATATATGTATTACTAGCTGACTCGGCAAACATTGTTTTGCCATATACATTATTTCTAAAAAAATAAACAGGAGTTGATCGTAAAAGCGTGAAAATTTGAATTTGTATGTATTTTTCAATGCTAAATCATAATAAAATAAAAATACAAAAAAATTGTCAAAAAAATAAATAAATTACGTGTAATATAATGCATTTATAAATGTTGTGAGCAAGGGTGGACTTATCTCTGACAGAGATCTCTTCCAGTCAACCCAGTACAGTGAGAAAGCATGTTGTTAGCGGGCAGCTGAAGTGCTACAACTATTAATATTTAGTTAGGCATTGCGGAAATTTTAAAAGTGACGCTGCTTGCCCATCCTTCGAGCATTCAGTTCCCTTAATCGCCTCTTACGACATCCACGGAAAAGGTAGGGGTAGTCCATTCTATGCCGGAGCCACATGGTAACACAGAAATAAATAAAATTAAATACCTTCTCCGAATATTTCTGCTTTAATCAAGTATTATAAGTACCTGTGAACCGTCATACAAAACCATTGTTAGGCGATACCTACTTACTAACAATAGAAGGAAAATACCCAGAACAATATGAAATAAACAGTGGCAGGTCGTAATGTAATTGAGGTCGTAAACCCATTATTAAGCACAGGATATTTGCAGTTGACGGTGTAGTTTCAGGGCGTAAGTGGAAATAATTAAACACCTTATAATATGGCTGAACGCAACGACGGCTGGCTTAACCGTCATACTCGTGAACGAGTGCTGCTTGTTGTGAAAGATCTCTTATCTATTCTGGAATACTGCCATTGGTCGTAAAGTCTTCCATAACATGTTGTTTCTGATGTTTCAAATTCATTGATTAAAATATCCCGTCCCAACCATCTCGACGAGTGGTGGTCCTCCACCGTGCATTTTTTAAGGCACTTTCTCACACGCACAACGACTCTTTGGAATCAACTTCCAGCAGCATAGATATAGGCAGTATTTCCGAACCGATATGACAACATAACCTTCAAGAAAAGAAGCATATTTCTTTTTAAAAGGCGGGCAGCACACCTGCAATGTCGTTTTTGTTGTAGGTGATCATGGGCGGCGGTAGTCACTTACCATCAGGTGAGCCGCATGCTCGTTTGCCCCCTGTGTTGTAAAAAAAATGTTGCATCCAATTTGATGACCTCAGCGTAGGAATGGCCATGTACTTTGGTCCTGGGTTCAATTTCTGATCAGGTCAATGTAGGAAACGAACATTTCTAAGTTGTATCTGGATGTTCTAAGTTCATTCTGAGTCTCAAACAATATTATGTTTATTTTTGGAGGGTAGATAATTGGCAAAAAAGAATTCTATGGAAATACTTATTTGAAACGTCACATCACTTAGGGAGACTTTGTACAAAAGTCGATTGCTTGGGTACCCCTATCCCATTCATGTTTCTACCGTAAGCAGTTGTATTTGCATGCCTGTGTTTCGGTTTGAAGGGTGGGATATGTGTGTTGCCATTCCTGAGCACTCAGGTGTTATTCCTCTGTACCCTGTAAATTCACGCCATATCCCACCCTTCAAATCGAAACACAGCCATGCAAACACAACTGCTTCACGGTAGAAACATGAATGGGATGTATAATATTAATGTATGATATTGCAAAAAAAATAAGAAAAAACGTTTAAAACAAGTTCTTATTTTAAAATAACGTCAATTTGACAAAACTTTGAAAAAGGAATCACGCTCAATTTCACCGTGACGTAAATTATTAAGCACTATAAAGTACAGATGGTAAAAAAGTTTATGGGCCCTAAAATAAATCGGTTTACGGCGGCCGATTGATAGACCCGGCCGATAGGACAGAGGGAATAAAATTGAGTAGCCCTTGATTCTGATCATCAAAATTTATTTCTACAAATCTACTACAAATTGATTTTGTTGCACGAACAGTACATATTTATAGCTTAAGATCTCGCTGCTGAGTTCTGCATGTATTTTATAAAACATTTGAATGAAGATTGGTTTAAAAAAATTGGCGAAAATACAATAAAATGCACCTAGTTTGCCTACTGTCAATCAGCTGCAAGAAGGTTACCAGGTGGTAATTTTCAACCGACTTCAAAAACAAGGAGGTTTTCAATTCTGTTGTATTTTTTTATGTTAATTTCCTTATAACTCTATTATTTGTAAACCGATTTGGAAATTTTTTCTTTCAAGTAAAAGGATACACTTACAGATTAGTCTCATAGAAATTTGATCAGAATTGGTCTAGTAAATGAATATAAAAACTGGTTTTATCACAATTGAAATAGGTTTTTTTTATGGAGCAGTTTTTAAATATTTTCTAATCCTATGTTATCGTATAGATAAAAGAATAAACTTCTATTTTATATACGTTTTATAAAAAAAAAAACTTCCTGTAACAACAGCAATAGCGTCTAGAACAAAACTTTAGTTGCTGGCAACTCTTGAACCCGTTGGGGGGAAATCCCATTGCTAGCAATATACTCAACCAGGTCAACCTCCTCGCAGTTCCCCCTGGAAACTATCATGGTTAATTCCTGATTAATTCATCATGATGAGCTAATTGACCTGTTTTCATTCTCATATATAACCTTCACTGGTGATCTACCAGCGTATCCCGTTTACCATACCATTTATCAAAAAGTATGAGGAATTTATCAAAATTATTAAAGAAAGAAAGAAAGAAAAAAACCATAAAAAAAAAAAAAATCCATATATTAAGTTAAAGAACAACACAAAAAAATATTTATAAAAAAAAAAAGAACCAATTATAACAATTTCATCAAAAATGAGTGTGTGTGTGCGTGCGTCGCAAAAAAATGAGGCGCGTGCTCAGATTGTGCTGTAGTGTCAGGGACACTGCAGCGCTGATTTTCAGCACGAGCTTCGCCAACGCACGGGGTCCTAATAATAACAATAATGTTTGAAAACGACCAACACAGTGGTGTGCTTAATGTATTGTGTAAAAAATAAAAATAAAATAAATATAATAAATTTGTATTGGGTATATATTGAATGATAAATTGTGACGTTGTCAATGTTGAATAATAATAATCACACGAAAAACATAAAATAGGTATAGAACAAGTATTTTCCTTTTACGTAGTAATACTACAGACGCTAAAGAAACTAAATTACCTTTTTATATTTTGCAATTTTAGGTTACGGCCAACTAAGAACAGATAATCCGTATGCATTTTATTATATTTTCATTCATCTTTCATTTAAAACAAGTTTCATTTTCAAAGTTTTATATATGCAGAAATCAGCATTGGGTTCTTAGGCTATTAGGAACATTTTATATCAGTGGAAACGCACAAAAGAAAGATAATTTTGTTCCATAAAAAATAGTTAGTACAGCAATTCTTAATTAAAATTTACAAATTATGAAATTAATTTTTGTTCATTCATTTCAATTTTTAATTATTTATTTACTTTATTGTTAATGTTATATAAACCTATTTTTAGCCGACATCAAAAAAGGAGGTTCTTAATTAGTCAAATTTTTATAAGTTTATAATTATAGTTTACAGGCAGGAAGGGATTGTTAGTAATGGGGAAGTTAGTCCCCATTGCTATTAATATACCCTATCAAGTCGATTTCCGCACGGTTTTCCCTGAAAACCATCGTGACTAATTTCTCGTTGAATTCATCACGGCTTGCGAGGTGATGGACAAGTGAAGACTTGCTTTATCATTCTCACTTATCATCCCTCACTGGTGCCCAGTCAGTGTATACCATTTACGCAGGTGGGGTTACCATTTCATTATTATCCATAAAAAAAATACTGTAGTAAATTCGCCAATTATAACTAAGTGACTTTATTAAGAAATCTATTATTATTTATCTGAAGGGGTTATACTTTCAAATTAGTGTCATCAACTTTTTTTCAAAATCGATACAATTTATTTTTTAAATAAAAATTACTAGTTATAGTGGAACAATAACGCTTATCTATATAGATAGATAGACAGCCCTATTAGTAGCATTATTAGATAACAATGCTACTTACAGGGCTGTTATCCTATTGCTCTCAGGTCAACCTCCAAGCCGTTTCTCCTGGAAACTGTTTTAATATTGATATCTAGAACGCGCCCCATACAATGTGTCGTACGATGGTGGCGCCACTGTCGCTTTTGTACACACACATTGATACATATATTCATAATTGGCTCAATGAAACAGGAGTTTTAAAATAAAATTTTATGATACCTGCTTTATAGAATTTTAATGTTCGTGCCATATTCAAGTTATTAGGAGGTGAGTTTCGGAGACGTTTTATTAATATTTTGAACGTCAATATTTTTAACCGACTTGAAAAACAGAAGGTTCTCAATTAGACTCTTAATTTTTTATTTCTAACTTTGATTTTTATTTTTTATTTATTTATTCATTAGTATAAATATGTGTACATGGCGCACTTAATGCTGAAACCATTCTCTCCCAGTCAACCATAGGAAAGTGTCCGAATACTCGAATGCGGTACTACTAATTATTGATATACATACATACTAAAATTACATATATAAACGAATAAATATATATGAATAACAAATATATTTACACATATATGATATATACTATATTATACACGAAATTGAGAATAATATAAAGCACTTTAATATTGTCAACTGTGAAGTGGCTTGAAAAGAATTAACCTTTATAATAAAAAAATATTTGCTTTTATTTGTGCAATGTTTATGTACACATTCGACTTTATCATCATATCAATCATTGACTCTCCACTGCTGAACATAGGCCTCCACCTTGGGAAGTTTTGGCAGCAGTTGTCATGTTTGACGAGCGGATTGGCAAAAATAGTAAGACTTTGGTGACGTTTTATGAGGGATGCTACTGCCCATGCCTCGACCATTAAATTCGCTTAGTCGCCTCTTACGCCACCCACGGGAAAGGAAGGAATGGATCATTATTTGCCGAGATCACACAGTTTTGTCGATGTCCCGAATAAGGTGACATACAAAATTTAGTCAAAAATTAAGTCAGTTATTGCAGAAGGAAAAAATATTTACGAATCCATTCCATTTCTTTTACGAGTGCAATCAATTTGTTTACAGAAAACGATCCAAAAAGAGAAATCTCGCACGAACTGTCAACGCCTGGCCTTGTTTCATCGTTGGAACTGAATTAAAATGTATCCCCCGTTTTTTATTCGGCGGCAATTTTGACCTAGCGATAATATAAGTATCTCCCGGTGTATTTTAATATTCAACTCACGACTTTGGTCTATCCTTCAAAGAACAAAATGCTTGTTCAGAAACGTGGGTTTTCGATGAGGTTACACACTGTGATATTGGTTTTGTAAAATATGTATGTATATCGCAACATTTCTCCAAGGCTTTGAGTATCGTTGCGACGTAAGGATTTGAAAAGATGATTTACATAAAGGAGGTCTTGATTCCAATACTCAGTCGGACTAGATTTGGATTTTTTATTTGGCTCATGTCTTTATTCTGGGTTACATCGTTGTTGAAGTCCATCATAGAATGGAGATTGGAAACTAACGTATCCAATACACTGGAAAAGATAAATATATACTATTGAACTCTGATGAAACTGAGTTTATACACTCTAATTCTTCCACGGTTTCTTCTAGAAACCATTTTTGTTAATTCTTGTTAATGATTCAAGTGGTCTGCATTAATCTTCATCTATCATAATTCTCTGATACCTAATTAGTATATACCGATAGCCGCCAGAGTTACCATTCCATTATCAACGATAATCATCGTTATTCATATTACTAAAAGTTTTGGCTTATGGTTTAATGATCAACCGCCTATCTGACGTTGACCTTCTTTGGGAATATATTTGTTGATGGTTTCCTTCACTTACAGTACGGAGGAAAGGATTGGAGAAAAAGAAAATAACATTCCATTATCACTCATTAAAAAACTCCTTTCCTGCAAAGAATTATTCTCAATTCTTTTTTATCCGTACATCAAATGGTACACTAGACTACATGGATTTAGTTACTGTTATGGCAGTGTTTAATGGTTCTTGAATGGCTATCCCATATGAGTAAACGCAGTGTAGGACGATTTCCCTCCACCCGATGGAGTGACTTCCATAAATGTATATATATATATATATATTACGCGTACACAAAAAAGTACAGATAAACTAAAAACCTCCTTTCCGCTTAAAAACTAACTGTAATTAAAACTTCACTTTAATAATATAACCTGTTAACCTATATTAATGGTACTGAATATCGACATTTTCCATTATGAACAGCCTCAGCCCAATTATTTTGGTCAAATTTCAAAGTAATAAATTGTTTATTGAAGTCAAAGGGATAAGCAGATTGCTTTTACCTTTAATGGAACATTCACTGCGTCGGTTGATAACAGAGTAATAATCTTCAGAGGAATTTAATATTGTCTTCGGTAATGAATGGAAACCATTTCTCTGGTCATTTACGAGTCTGTTGTATAAAATTGTAACAGATCGGTATCTGTTCGTAGGAAATATTTAAACAAAATTATGCGAGAGCTTAATTATAATTCTTACTTAGTATTAGCTGAACATAGGCATCCCCCATAGACTGCCATAAGGAACGGCACTGCAATGAAGCCACCTGCATTAATATGTAATATAAAAAAAATCACGTAATATATTTATCAACCTTTATCGATTTCGAGAATTCTTTTGTAACTGACTGATAGGGATTAAGTATTACTCCTTTATTGGTCGCAAACGTAACAAATCTGCCTGTGATGTTTGTGGGTACATCATTAATGTGTGACAATTGTAAATGTGTACCTACCTCTCAACCAGGATTTGCCAGTCTGTTGCCGGCATTAACACGTATAGCTTATTAACTGTGTATATATTTGAAACTATATCCCTAAACACTATACTGCCACTATTACTATTACTGGTAAAATCCCCTAATGATAAACTGCTATAAAGAACAACCCTGTTCCTGTTGTCAGTCTATGGGAGAGGACTATGTTTAATAGTAGGCAGTTAACGGCTGATACAATGATGATGATGATGATGAGCAATTTTTGTCACGATTGAAGGTAGTGCGAAGCAAAATCTACTTATGCAGAATAATTTTCATTAGGAGCAAAACTTTAAAAACATTATAGGGCGTTTTAATAATAAAAAAAAAATAGTACATATAATATTCGTATAGCATTTTGTTAATTATTAAATAGATATATATTCTTTATTGCACTAGTAAGTTACATATAAAATAATGTATTTATAAATGTTGTGAGCAAGGGTGGACTTATCTCTGATAGAGATCTCTTCCAGTCAACCCAGTACAGTAAGAAAGCATTTCGTTAGCGGGAAGCTGAAGTGCTACAACTATTAATACATTAACAAATATACAGTTATATAAAATATTAAAATATATAATAAAATATTACATAAATACATGCACTATAAATACATATAATACCTACCTACTTATATAATAAATGTTAAGGTGGGCCGTCAGCTTGTTAGCCATTCTAAGTTGTATAAAAAAAAAATTACATTACAAGATACTCTATTTATAAATACCTAAAAACTATTTATAAATAGAGTAAGCATATTTAATGATGAAAAGTTGGTTTTCTACCACAAGGGATTTGATCTGAAGATAAACATTTAATCTAACTACCTATTCTAAACTGTCAATAATTACAATCTGGGAAGCAATTTGGATATGTTTTATGGATGTGTGAGAGAATTCCCAAAAGGTTAAAACCTTGTACACAGAAATAATTAGATACAACGCAACGCAACTTTCCTGTACCGCTACCAGTGTTGCTAGATTAGATATTTTATTAGAATTTAAAAAAAAGTTTATGTTGGCAACCCCAACATTTTATTAAAAAAACAATTTCTTTTATATTTTCCTTCTGTTTGTGGCAGCATTGTGCCACGATCTTTTTTTACTGTCTTGTTATAAGCAGTAAACAACAAATATACTCTTTTTGACATTATTTGATATTTTTATTATTATACAGCGCCGAATATATAATCCACTGTCTGCAACATTTTCTACATTACTAAAATTTTAAAGAAACTTGAGTATTTTTTAATAGTTTTGTTATTTGTATGGCTTGCATAGCTTATAAGTATATAGAACTGTATATAAGTCCATAAATGCAAATGCAATTGAGAGAAGCATAGTGTATCGCAGTCTACAGCATAGAGAATATATTTTCGTCTTTCGAGTAATGGTTACATGGTAAGTCGAAGTTAAAATTGACACATATTTAGTAACTGCTATTATTTTTTCAAAATTATACAAAAATTAAGGAAAATGTATCAGTTTTAATAAAAATATTCGAAATGTGGGTAGATTTAAAATATCGCATCTGGCAACACTGGTCGTGACAAACAATTCTATAAATAAACAACACCGTTATGGAACTCATTCAAATTCAAATCGGAATATTAAGTTTGCCTTACAAAAGGATCATGGTATTAAGCACCAATAAAGGTTTAATAATAAAAGTTTTATTCCGTCCCAATATTTACGTAAGATTCAAGCTCCCTGAAGGCCAAAGCAAAGTTAACTACCGACAGGTTTAATTAGGGAACGGAGCTAATTCCCAAGTTTTGATGAATGCGATTTCACGGATACAACGTTCTCAACTCTCCGCAGCATAATTTGAAATTTTGATTTAAATCCCTGTTTGTATAATTACCATTGATACAATCTATAAACAGAGCTCAGCCGTTGATTGAGACAGAAGTCGGTCAAGTGTGGACGAGTAAAAAGTTGTTAATGGCTTAATTTTCACATTAAGCCAATGAAAGTTAGTTGGAATAACCAAAATTATTACAGATTACTGTGTGATCCGGGCATAAAACAGGCCACCCGTTCTTTTTCCGTGGCTGTCGTAAGAGGGGATTAAGGGAGGGCGAAGGATGGGCAGTAGCGTCCCTCTTAAAACATCTTTAAAGCCTAACTGCGGCTGCCAATCTGCCTGCCAAGCGTGGCAGATACTGGCAAAATCCCCCTAGTGGGAGGCTTATATTCATCAGTGGACAGTTAAAGGCTGATTTTATGATAATGATTATAGATTATCCATTTTATTGATTATCACGCTAATATTATAAATGCAAAAGTTTGTGCCGGTTGACGAATGTTTGTTACTCTTTCACGCAAAAACTACTGAACGGATTTGAATGAAATCTCATACAAAATATTTTATGTACTAATTCACGTAAAAGAAAATAATATTGTTGTATTTTTAATGAGATAATTTTTAAACAGAGTTCAGCCGTTGATTGGACAGGAGTCCGTCAAGTGTAGTTGAATAAAAAGTTGTTAATGAGTTAATTTTGATATTAAAACAATGAAAGTTATTTGAAATATCCAAAATTAGTATAGAATAAATATATTAAATAACCATTAATACCAACAATAAACATAGTTCAGGTGTTGACTGAAATGGAAACTTCCATTTTAGTCAACTCTATAACTATACAGTCAAGTGCAGTCGAGTAAAAAGTTGTTAATGGGTTCGTTTCATAATTTTACGTTAAGTCAATAAAATTTTTGAAATTATGAAGCTGTTTATGAATAACCCACCTTGCTATTTAGATGAATATGTATTGCTAAATCCTTGCTTATATTATAATTATTGTCATTAGGCAAAATTTCTAAAGAAAGTTTAGACCTTAAAATAGAATTTGGCCAAGCAAGTGTGTACAAAAAGTCGTTAAAGTGTTAATAACTTAATAAAAGTTAATCTCAGTTAAAATAACTAAAATGATTATATATTATATAATTTAAATAGCTTTGGCCATTTGGAAAGAATGGATGAAAGAAGAATTACGAAAAAGATTTATCGAGCAAGAATGAATGGAGATGTCGGTAGGGGCCGCCCTAGACGGACGTATGTTGACCAAATAGGCGACGTGCTGAAGAAGGGCCAAATTAAAAGTACCCGTAACCGGCGAGCATGTATTAAAAGATTGATGAATATGGAAGAAGCGAAAGAGGTTTGTTTGAATCGAAGCATTTGGCGTTCCATTGTTTCTGTCTACCCTAATGGGAGACAGGCGTGACAGATATGTATGTATGTATGTAAATAGGCATCTTAGTTTAATTTTTAGATTACTGTTGTCTATATTAAAAATCTCACGTAATTTATATATTCATATATAACATAGTATATATTCATGTACTCGTATGCAATGGAAATTTTAAAAGTGGTATAAGAAATCAGCTTCAAAATCATTTAATTTATTAGTAAAGAAATATTTGTATTTTCCAAAATACTATAAAATATATTCTTAAAAATCTATAAAATAAATTTAATTTTTATTTACTATTTCATCCTATTATTGTAAAAGAAAGCTGAGGCCGTGACCGAAATAGGCGTTGATAAAGTTTAGTATTGCAAAAAGTTATTTTTAACGAGTTAAATTCGCATGGAGTTAACGTCAGAAGGTATTTATAATACTGAAGCTCTTGTCTGTAACTTTGTTATTATGAAAATAACTTCCTTTCGCTCTCACAGGAATTTTCAAAAAATCCTTCTTTTCAGAAGACAGAGTTCACAATTCAAAGAAAACCACCGCATATCAAAGATGTTTCCACGGATTTGGTAATTTTCAACATTTCTTAATGGTAATAATTATCTGTGCCGTATGGTCCTGGAATAGAATAGGCCACCCCCTCCTTTCCCGTGCTTATTATAAAGCCAACTAAGGAAACTTAACTCGTCAAGTTGATCGTGTCTGGATACCTTTTTAATGTCCATTGCAGAAAAAAAAAACATAGCTGTCAAATATATTTTTTAACCATTTCTCCTTTAATTTTGAACATGAATTATATCACCTTCATTTATTTCACCAATAAAAAAAATCATGCAAAGTAGGGGTAATTATAGAGGGATAGGCAGTAGCATTCCTTTTAAAACCTACCTACTAATCACTAAAAGCCTAACTGCGGTTGCCAACCCGCCTGCCAAGCAAAGTAACTGGCAAAACTCCCCTGCTGAGGATGGCTTATATTCAGCAGCTAAAAGGCTGATATGATGGTAATGAAAAAATATCAAAATTTCAGAAAATGTACTAATCGTTACCTATGGACATAAATAGCATCATGAAGTTCAAAGAATATATTATGATGTCCACGATATCTGTCCTGTGTTGCTATTTCTAAGATCTATTGATAATACCATAGTTCTTAGGCTCCATACTATGTAATTTCACTGGCAACTCCCATCATTTAAATCGAAACACAGTTGTATTCATCGCGACAGAAACACGACTGTGACAGATTTGCCTAAGTAGATGACTTATAAAAAGCTATCTAGAGGGTATAAGTAATATTATTCATTGAAGCTTTTCCATGTGATCCCGGCATAGAATAGGCTTCCTTTTTTTCCTATAGGTGTTGCAAGATGCTACTAAGGGAACTTAAAAGTCGAGGAGTGGTTAGCAGCGTTCCTTTTAAAATATCACCAGAAGGCTAACTGCGGTTGCCAAGCGTGTCGACTACTGGCAAACTTCCCCAAGGGAGAGGCCTATGTTTAACAGTGGATATTTAACGGTTTAGGTAAAGTATGATATTGTTAACAATAATAATAATATAATAATTATTATATTAACTATTATTAATTAATTTTTTTGTAAAAAAATATGAAATAATTGAATCTCTATTCAATGCTCTACAAAGTATTGATTTACGATATACGAATTAGATAAAAACGTTAAAATCAATAGTATACTATCAATTACGGATATGAATTCAAATTGATGACGCATACCAGATAAGAGGAATCATGCCTGTCAGAATAAAGTGATAAATTCAACATAGTTTTATTATTTTGTTTGTTCACGCTCCCATTGCAGTCGCTTGATATTTTTTGTGATGAAATAAAAAATGTTTTCGCATCATCTGAAAATTTTATTTTATTTGGACCAGTGTTAAAAATATTTTATTGTTTACACATACAAATAATTTTTAATGTTAACAATTGAAATCGTGTTTTTTTAAGATTTCATTTCAATCATGACGATCTGAATAAGAATGAATAAAAAAAATTAACAAAGAAAGAAAAAAATTATCACGAATAAATTTATACATTAAGAAAAAAAGAAGACAGAAGCGATGGCTCCTAAGAATATGGGATCTGAAAAAATAAGAGGGAAATAAATACAATAAAATAATAATAAAGATATGACTGAAGATAATTTTTATATACGACTTAGAATGGCAAACAAGCTGACGGCCCACCTAATGGAAAGTGGTAACCGTCGCTTATAGGCATAGGTAGTACCATGGACATTACAGAGTATACTGTTTCGCCCATGATACCCCCCATGAGTTGCCATTCCTGAGGACTCAGGTGTTATTCCTCTGTACCCTGTAAATTCACGCCATATCCCACCCTTCAAACCGAAACACAGCCATGTAAACACAACTGCTTCACAGTAGAAACACGAATGGGGCAGAGGTACCCAAGCAATCGACTTTTGTACAAAGTCTCCCTCTGGTGACTTACTTTTGTACAATGTAAAATAAATGGTAAATATAATTAGATATTAATATAATTAGAGCCATCTCTCGACAAGATAGACTAGTAACATATTTTAATGATTTCAAAGTGATAGTAAATAAATAGAATAATTTATATAAGATACATTTAGTGACAAGTATAACAAGTTCAAGTAGTTACCATAAACAAAAGAGGCGTAAGAAAACAAAGCAAAAACCGAATGAGTTACCACTAAATCGTGTATCAGCGATCCGGAGGCCCCCATCAAGCTGTTGGGTAAATCCGAATGTAATGAACGGTACCCTAATTACAGCGGCATTACTCCAAATGAGATCAAGGCACGCGAGGTTCGCACGCGAGCTTTTTACAAGATCTCGTGAGACGAGCGAAATTACTGTTATCACTAAGAAAATGCATTTGTTATTGTTGCTAGCAACAAATTGTATTTTTAAAAATATATATTTTATTCTAAGAATAAGGAATTACATAGAAGGCGTGATAAAATTATCAGTTCATAGCAGGTTAGTGTATAAATATAATAAAAAAGGGAAACTTCGTGTTTCAACCGTGAAGCGTGTAGCTATAACGTGTTGCCATGTAAATTCATGGATTGTTATATTCAACAAGGTATTGTCTAAGGAGACTTTGTACAAAACTCGATTGCTTGGGTACCTCTGTCCCATTCGTGTTTCAACCGTGAAGCAGTTGTGTTTGCATGGCTGTGTTTTGGTTTGAAGGGTGGGATATGGCATGAATTTACAGGGTACAGATGAATAACACCTGAGTCCTCAGGAATGGCAACGCATGGGGACTATCATGGGCGAAACAGTATATTCTGTTATGTTCATGGTACTGCTCATGTCTATAGGCGACGGTTACTACTTTCCATCAGGTGGACCGTCAGCTTGTTTGCCATTCTAAGTTGCATAAAAAAAAATATATTTTTAATCTATATTAAATCCCCCTTGATAATGTATTGCCATTATTTTGATTATAAAATAATTATTGCAGTTTTTGTGTCAAGATTACCTGTCTTTTTTTTTTTATAAAATAGAAAACTTAGACCTGTCTTCAAAGTTTTATTAAATTCAGCTGCGATTCTCTAGGAAGAATAAAACAAAATTTTGTGTTGTTTTTTTTACATGTATTTTGGTATATCAATTAAGGAAAATAAAAAATGACAGCATTTTATCATTTAATGCAATTACCCAATTAGTTCTTAACTCTCAACTTCTTATTTGTAACAATCTATTAATCTTACTGCTTCAGTTATTTCTTACCAAAGCCTTAAATTAGTTGTCAATAACAAACAGTGCATAGAAAAAGATGTAAAACAATATTTAGACATCACGCTACCTTGTCAAGATGTAATACTTATTCCCACACGGCTGGGGCAAGCTCCGAACGAAAATGCGAGCAAAATTTGTTAAAAGTAAAACACATCAAAGAAACGTTTGGAAAGGTAGTAGCCATCTTGAAGTATGAAAATGAAAATTTAAAATTTCTCAAGCACATTTGGCCACGGCTCACTGATCAAATACATCGGAAATTTCTCTTCTGATGTCGAAAGTGCTTTTATCTTATCTTTTATGTACCAGGGCATCGTTAGAAGGAACTATTAAGGGGAAATCATCAGTCAGTAATGGGCGATTTAAATGAGAGTCTGAAAAGTTTATTAGATAAGATATTTTTATTAATCCCAGAGACAGTTTTACAAGTTGGAGTTCATGAATTAGGTGATATACAATCTAATAGAAATATTATCTAATTTTACGACAACCAAATATGAGTATATTTTTATAATATTTAGAATTAAATTGTACTGCAAAAAAAAAACTTTATACATTCATAAATATAATCTAATTTCCTTTGATAGAATTAAAAATACCTTATAATGTGATTGAAATATAAATTTATATTCTAAGCTTTATTAAAAAAAAAAAAAAAAAAAAATTAAAAAAAAAAAAAAAAACTTCGATATAGACTGAGTTTGAATCCTAAAATATCTAGCTATTATATTAATATTTTGCAAGAAGCTAGAGGAGCAAGAAGCTTCTGCAGCTGACTATGATGTAAGGATTTCATTTGATATTATTTAACCAATAACTCCAATGGATGAATAGTCGATAGATATAAATGAAAAAAAGTAATGCCTAATAAAAAAAAATCCCTTTAAAAATCTCCATAATAAAATAAACTTCAATAAAGCGTGAAAGAAGAAAAATGGGACGCACGCACAAAAGAAAACCACTTCCGCATATTGAGAAATGGATGAATCTGTGTAAGATTCTCGATGTGTTAATAAGACCCCAGAGGCATTCAGTTTCCACGCGTTTTTCTGCTCCGAGGTACATTGTTATGCAAAAGCAAACCAGCATCTATTTTTTTTTTCGCAAAATAAAAGTTTGTATTTATTTTATGATATTTAAAATAGCAAATAAGTTAATGACCCAACTGATAGAAAGTGACAACTGTTACTTGAATAAATTGTTGCTTATGGTATCGATCATGTGTTGTCATCTCAGAGGATTACGGCATTATGCCCTCGACCCTGTAAATTTATTGTCATATACCACCATTCAATTAGTGCAGAAACACGAATGTGATAGAGGTACTTATGCAAACCAATTTTATATAGTCTTCTTCTAGTAAAATAATACCTGTTTTATAAGAGACGGGACAAAAGTCGATTGCTTGGGTACCTCTGTCCCATTCGTGTTTCAACCGTGAAGCAGTTGTGTTTGCATGGCTGTGTTTCGGTTTGAAGGGTGGGATATGGCGTGAATTTACTGGGTACAGAGGGATAACACCTGAGTCCTCAGGAGTGGCAACGCATGGGGGGTATCATGGGCGAAACAGTATACTCTGTTATGTCCATGGTACTGCTCATGTCTATAGGCGACGGTTACCACTTTCTATCAGATGGGCTGTCAGTTTGTTTGCCATTCTAAGTTGTACAAAAAAAAAACATTTAGGTAAAATATAGTAATTATTTACCTGAATAATCTCGACGTTTCGACTAGATTACGCCGACTGAAGTCACGAGTAGATTGATATAGCGCTGTCATGTTTCTGCTTTCGTGGCAAAAGTATTTTCTTCTACCCACTTATTGTCCCACATTACACTTAGCACATCACAGATGTCTTGTCCACTCTTGTTGTAATGTTATACATAACACTCGGCATATCCACATTCTGCTCATTATATTAGAATCAAACGTGGCAGTGGGTGAGTCTATCGCTGTTCTTCCGATTTTTTTAGTTTGTTATCGGAGTTCTCTATCATTAGAGAATTTATTGAGATAAATATGCTGATACTTAAAGTTTGATGTTAGCCATATTTAAATTTTCAACCTCTGTAGTCCATCATCAGAATCATCATATCAGCCTTTAACTGTCCACTGCTGAACATAAGCCTCCCCTTGGGAGAATTGTGCTAGTGGTTGACTTTGGAGAAGCTTTAAGGGGGACGCTGCTACCCATCTCTTGAAGGAAAGGCCTCAGTCGCCTATTACGACTGGAAAAGATCGCTATTTAATGATAAGGCTGCAAATTTTTGTCTCTTTATTTTGATTTTATATAATGAAGTTTATGTAATTAATTATTTTGTTTGTGTACAAATTATAATGTACTTTATAAACTGTATCATTTTTTGAAAGAAATAATAAACAGTTTTTATTAATTCATTCATTTATACTAAAAATATTTCGTTGGCTCACTTCTGCATATACACATCCCACACTGAGTTATTACTGGCTGAGGTTTTCGCATTTTTATAATGAATCACACATGCTCAAGTTAAAGGAGCAACCGTGAAAGGATTTTTCATGTCGTGACAATACGGGAGATGTTATTAGGTTTATAACGTAAAAGGAAAATTTATTTCTCCTTTAAAAGGCACTGAATCCTCAGCCATGTGTATTAATAATATTAATGCTGTTGAAAAATCTTTCTTTCACAATTCTTTTTTTTTTTTATTGAGTATATCTTTCATTTTGATATTGTATTGTGGAATTGTTACAGTGGATTATTGAATTAATTAGAATTATTTTACGTAATTGACGTGGAGAATTTGATATATTAAGAATTTGCATGTGTTTGTAATCATTTTGCGTTACTATGGCACACGTATAAAGGGAATTCTTGTTATTTCTTTTATGCATTTTGGTTTTTTTTTTGTACATATAATCTTTTGTCTCTTTTTATTGTGTAGGTCTGTTAATGTCTGTTGTTGTTTGTGTGCTGTATGTAATGCAAATAAATGATCTATCTTCCTGATGTAGTATTTAGTACAATCAAGTAGCGTCCAGACTATGTTATTTAATAAGCCTGTTTTTTACTTGTTTGCCAAAAAAACTATGTATTGTATAATTATAGTAATAGTCACTTTTGGTCTGGGCATAAAATGATGTACCCCTTCCTTTCCCGTAGTTGTCGTAAAAAGAGACGTAAGTGGCGACTAAGGGAATTTAATAGTCTAAGAACAGCCAGCAGCAGAATTCCTGTTAAAATTGCAGATACGAGATTAGCTTCTAAATAACAGAAAGACGAGCGGGACAGCAGTGCCCATGCGGATCACTTTATATAACAATATGTAACAGTCAGCAATAATGGAGTCAGTTTTAGAAATAATTAGTATTTTCTTCAGTTCTTAGCGTAAATTTTGGAAGTAGCTTTATCATCATCATCTTTATCATATCAGCCGTTAACTGTCCACTGCTGAATATAAGTGGGGATTTGCCAATAGTTGCCACGCTTGGCAGGCAGATTGGCATTAATAGTCAGGCGTTCAGAGTGGTTGTTTGTGGAAGGAAGTGCCTCCTAACGCCAACAGTTTCAACAGACATCGATTTTTTTGGAAATTTTTTGAAAAAAAATATTTTGTTTTAAAAAATAAACTATATAACCGATTTTAGAAAAGAAATCTATGGGATCAGTCTATAAGTATATTTTTCTGCTTTCATATAAAAAAAACCGAAATTTTCCAAATTGGTTTATAACTGATGGAGTTATGAGGTAACAAACAATAAAAGACATATAACAGAACTAAAAAACTTTACTTAAGATAAAACTTGCATCAGATTTCATGTTTGCTCTTCAAGAACATAACTATGAAAATCAATTTACTGCAGTTCTTGTATTAAGACAAACTTTGTAGTTTGTCATGCAACAAGCAACAAAGTTTATCATTGATTTTTTTTATGTTATTTATAGCAAATAAGCTGACAGCCCACCTGGTGGAAAATAGTAACCGTCGCCTGTCGACGTCAGCAGTACCGTGGACATAACAGAGTATACTATTTTGTAGCCATCACTGAGGACTCAGATGTTATTCCTCTGTAATCTAT
This sequence comes from Galleria mellonella, assembly GCF_026898425.1. NCBI lineage: Eukaryota > Metazoa > Arthropoda > Insecta > Lepidoptera > Pyralidae > Galleria > Galleria mellonella. The sequence continues at coordinate 4,143,717 of NW_026442100.1, read as the reverse complement.
AAATTCACTGCCATATCCTATTTTTCAAACCGACACACAGCCATGAAAACACAACTGTTTCATGATAGAAACGTGAATGGGACAGAGGTGCTCAAGCAAATTACTTTTGTACAAAGTCTCCCTCTCGTGAGGCTTTTGATTTTTAAGGCTCGATGCTCTTTCTATATAATCCAAGGATTGAATATAATGTAATTAGTTATGTTTAAATTTAAATACGTCATATTATTTTGTTTGAAATTTTTCACCATTGTACACCGCTCTACTCGCTGACATTGATGCGCATTTCCACTTTGGGTTTGCTGGATGAGAACTCTATTAGAGTTAAGCTCGCCTTTGTACATTTGATTACTCATCTGTCATATTTAATAAATAAATAAGTAAATAAATCTACGTCCGAACATCGGTCTTGTTCAAATTTCATTATATGTGTATTTTTAGATTAAGTCCATTTTCCCACTTTGAAGAAGAAATACGAAAAAAAGTTCTATTGTCTGTTCCAAATGATTGGAAAATCTGTCGAAGTTGTTGAGCTGTCTGTCAAACTGGCAGCTTACTTAAAGCTCCACTTGATTGAAATTGTGGCCAAAGAGAAGATTTTTCATTATAATATCTAATTCGAAAAGTTTAACTTTATGTTAGCGAAATGATTGTGAAGAAATCATTTTGTATTTGTAAATGAGCAAATGCTATTCTGTTTGCAGTAGGGGTAGGTAATACAATGCAATAGCTATATATTTTATTACAATATCTGGTCCAATAACGAATATGTTAGAAGTCTGTTATCCAAACAAATAATATTGGATAACACATTTTTAAGATATTCGAAAATAGATATCCGACCGATATGGGCGCCATCAAAATAGGTACCAGGGGGAGACTTTGTACAAAAGTCGATTGCTTGGGCACCTCTGTCCCATTCGTGTTTCTGCCGTGATGCAGTTGTGTTTGCATGCCTGTGTTTCGGTTTGAAGGGTGGGATATGGCGTAAATTTACAGGGTATATATGCCAAAAAATGCAATCCGTAAAATTTTTGTCTGACTGTCTATATATTTCTATAACAAAAACTACTTGACAGATTTTAACGAAACTTGATGCAATTATTCTTCATACTCATGGGCAGGTTATAGTATACTTTTCATCACGCTACGGTCAATAGGAACAGAGCAGTGAAGGGGAATGTTAGGAAAACGGGAGAAGTTACTCAATTTTTAAGCTTCCGTCGCGTGTGCAGCCTTAATGGCCACTTTTTAAAATGTAAAAATGTCCACCCGTGCGACGCCGGGACGGGCCGCTAGTTAAGAATAAAGTCAGTGAACCTAAATTGAAGTGTTTTGTTTGTTTCTTTTGCAATAATTTCTTAAATTAAATTTAAATTTCTGGCAATGTTGTATTAGCAGTTAGCTGTCCACTGCTGAACATATTCTCCTTCATAAGGGGGGTTTTGCCAGTAGTTGCTACGCTTGACAGGCGGGTTGGCAACAGCAGTTTGTCCTTTATTGATATTTTAAGAAGGACATTGCTGCCTATCCTATCACCATAAGCTTTTTTTATACTAAGAATGGCAAAGAAGCTTGCGACCCACCTGAAGGAAAGTGGTAACCGTCGCCTATAACGTCGGACATAACAGAGTATATAATAGACTGTTTCGCCCATGATACTCCTCATGCGTTGCCATTCCTGAGGACTCAGGTGTTATTCCTCTGTACCCTGTAAATTCACGCCATATCCCACCCTTCAAACCGAAACACAGCCATGCAAACACAACTGCTTCACGGTAGAAACACGAATGGGACAGAGGTACCCAAGCAATCGACTTTTGTATAAAGTCTACCTCTGGTAAAAGCTCTATTAGTCGCCTCTTACGACACCCACGTGAAAGGAAGGGATGGCCCATTCTATATCAGGACCTGCATAGCTATATTTGTGGCGTGTAATTTGTCTCTCCTGCGTAACTTTATTTGATTTATATAATTAAAATAGGTTTATAGAAAGTTTACATTATTATGTTTATATCACACGAATTCATAACGTAGTTAAATCTTTTTTCACCTTTATCTATGTCACGCTCGCGTGATGTTTAATTTCGGCGGAAAATTTAATTGAAACACGCTCGGCATACGCCGCTTGCATTCGTAATGTTATAAATGGTCAAACACAACTTCAGGCGTATAATAAAATGGTTGTAATGTAAAAAGTTCACCGGAATATTGTTTTGAATAATACTTTTTGTGGAAAAAAAACTTTGCGACGAGACGCGTTTATGTGGAAAGCCACAAACATAAGAGCTCTCGGTTTTATGATATCTTGATGGTGTTCGAAACTTTGAATCGATTTAAAAAAGAAAGACCTTTTTTGATACTGTTTATTTTGAACAAATCAAATTAAAAGGAATTTTTAATTAATGACGGTTAAGGAAAAGAGACAAAATATAAAAACTATTGAGTACAGAAGGGAAAAAAATGTTGGGACACTTGATACGACACGACAAACTTATGAACATTATAATAGAAGTTAAAATAGAAGGAAGGAGGGAAAGAGGGAGACCGAGATATAGTTACATCAAGCAGATCAAGAAAGGAGTTGGTGTCGTGTCGTATCAAGAGGTGAAGAGACTCGTTGAAAATCGTAGTGAGTGGCAAGAACTTCACCGACAAGAGCGCAGCTCTCAAATAGGATAGATAGATAGACGGTTTTTATTTCGAAATTTAACAATAATTAAAGAGATCACACTAGGGTTGTTAATGTTAAATTTAACAAAAATTTATAAGTGAGTTTTGTTGTCTGTTTAATCTCATCCAATTGGAATTATTTTTAATCTTGAATTTATCGAAGATATTAAAAAAAGAGTTGGTATTATCATCAGTCAGTTCTAATTTTGTTCGTTTCGTAGCAGCTTTTTGTCATAAATATAAAGAGATACAGTAGATTACGTTTTAAGGATTCCGTACCACCAAAAGAAAAAACGAAACTCTTATAGGATTACTTTGTTGTCCGTCCATCCGTCCGTCCGTCACTCAAGACCCTTTGAGGAACGCGTGGAGGTATCAAGTTGAAATTAATATCATATACTCAGGTGTGCAATCTCTTAAAGCCGTTAAAAAAATATGGCTGTTTATGTTCCATTTATATCGCATATTTTGACATTCATAAGGACCTTTCGCCCAGAATTGTAGTTTTTTTTTTATACAACTTGGAATAGCAAACAAGCTGATGGCCCACCTGATGGAAAGTGGTAGTCGTCGCCTATAGACATGAGCAGTACTATGGACATAAAAGACTATACTGTTTCGCCTCAGGAATGGCAACGCATGGGGGGGATCCCCCATGCGTTGCCACTCCTGAGGACTCAGATGTTATTCCTCTGTACCCAGTAAATTCACGCCTTATCCCACCCTTTAAACCGAAACACAGTCATGCAAACACAACTGCTTCACGGTTGAAACACGAATGGGACAGAGGTACCCAAGCAATCGACTTTTGTACAAAGTCTCCCTCTGGTAGTTCCTTTTGATTTAAAATTTAACCAATATTAGTGTTTTTTATACTTTAGAGTACATTTCTATTGTCTCTATTATCGTTCATCACCGATATAACCACAGCACTAAAGCTATCTAGATGCAGTAAATCCTTCAAGTTAAATTAAAAACTTTAGGTCCTGTTTCGCCGGACCAGCCATTCAAAGTGCGGAACTTCCGAGTCCGTATCGGAAAGCCGTCAAACATCGGCGAAGCTGTTTTTCTTGTTCTTACCTACGTACCGCCCGGGAAGTTCAGAAACCCACTCTCAGATGGCGTACGTGAGTTAATAAAGGATCGATGGATACTCCAACCGGATTTTGAAGTCTGGCGTCTTGAAAAATAACTTCTTTTCTCGAATTGTAACGTAAAGGGAGAAGGGAGAATTGTCTTTTAGATGACATTGTTTTAAATCGACGTTGTTTCTTAATGATAAGCAATAGATTAAGAATGAATTAAAAAAATAAAATAAAGTTTGATTGTGTTGATTTAGAAGCTTTTTTTCACTAATTAAAGAAATTTCAGACCTGAGTATGTGATATTAATTTGAAATTGATATCTCCATGCGTTCCTGAAAGAAAGGTGGACGGATGGACAACGAAATGTTCCTATAAGGATTCCGTTTTTTTTTCGCAGGTACGGGACCCTAATAAAGACAAAATTGTCACCGAGCTACACAGAGTTTCAATTTATTAATGTAACAAAATAAATATTTACATATTCCGTTATTAAACTATGTACATTAACTTTTTATGCCGGCGTATATTTTCTGATGAAAGTGAAATATGATTTAATTCTATCCACAGAGGCCGGTCGCTTATTTGCATAATTAAAGTTATAACAGTATTCTGTAAAAAAAAAGTGCGATTAGGTCTCACGTACTTGAACCTTGAACTCGGAAAAAATAAGTTTACGAACAGACTTCTAATTATTATTAATTTGCCGACTTTGCTGGGATAACTTAATGACTCGGGGACTTAATGTACCGTCTTATTATTCATTAAATGCAGGTTCGATTCTCGTATGTTCGTATGTCTGCCTGTACTGATCCTAAGGTTTACTATATATTATATGTTATTATTATTAATTATTAATATATCAGTCGTTTACTGTCCACTGCTGCATATCGGCCTCCCTTATGAGGAGACTTTTACCAATAGTTGCCACATTTGGCAGGCAGTTAGGTTTTGTGAGCTTCGCTCGCGCTCCTTAGTCGCCTCTTACGATATCCACGAAAAATAAAGAAATAGTAATATATATATATATAATTTTACACGCACCATAATGTACCTTTTTTTTTTTTTCAATAAACAGCTTTCTATTTGCAAGCTAGTTCGAAATTTAAATAAAACTTTTTATTAGTTACCTCCTTGGTAGCCATGTCTCGAAGTAAAAGGTCATTCCATTTTTAAATTACAGGACAGATATGAGTTTACATAGTGATTTATCTGGCCGCTAAACACGACAGATATGGATCTTCATACAACTTTAGCCGGCCGCTGCCCGCATGTATCTGGTCAGTACGGCAATTTTGATTTATCTCTAAGAAGATTGTCAAAATAATGCTCACATTTTCAAGCATGTTTGAGAAATAATATTTTATCAGAATGAGATCGAACCGAGAATGTTCCGAGGCCGGAATTGCAGTGTGTATCCAGCCTTATAAAACCTATTCCTATTGGTCCACAAAATAACACCTAATTCGATAAAATGTTAAACACATTATGAATCTATAAAACCCCTACTATTCAGATAAGAACATGACCGTTTATCCGAGTGTCGATTAATTTAATACCCGTACGTAAATTGCCAAATAATGGACGGCGAAGCACGGAACCTGTCCACTCATAAAGGCCATTTTATGAGCCATTTTCGGCCACAAACGGTCGTTTACTGCTAACAGCGTGTTGCCAGAATCACGCTCGACTCTCGTTGGTTGATATTAAAAATAAATATTGTGTGTACCTTCTGTTTTTTACAAGTTATTGGCACCGGTGTTGTATTGTAGTTGCTTGTTTTAGCTTGTGTTGTGAACAATTTCATTTTTTTTAACACTTTAATTGTTTTAAACAGTCTGTCTGATGATACATGTTTAAAATAACCTAAAGACACCTGAAATATTATTTTTAATATTTTATATATATATATATATATATATATATATATATATATATATATATATATATATATATATATATATATGTGTGTGGTACATAAATGAATAATGCCAATATTTGTAATGATATATTCCTTCATAGACTATATAAAGAATGGTCCTGAGTAACCTGCATCCACTAACTTTTACAATGTATATCATGCTTTATCATATATTATACAGACTAATAGTACAGACATATAATATTACGTAATACTAACTTTACATGTATATGATATATTCTTTAGCAATATAAATATTGTAAGCCTCTTGATAATAAATAGAAATAAAGAGCAAGTTTTACTATCTATATCATACTATTAAATCATATATTTACTTATTTTACTTTGTATATGAAATATAATAAATAATATAACATAAATACCCAACTTCTGTTAATCCATTAACACTTATTTAACTATAACTTCTTTAGGACTTCCATCAACAATAACTGTGATATATTTTATATAATGACCACGTGGTTTACTATACTTGTTCACTTTTGCGCGCATACGTCAAACAAGCTGCGTGCGCGACCGACCTGTTCATATATATATAAAATATTTACGGTCTGGACAACAAAATAAATAAAATATATAATTTTATAAGTATGCTACAGTGTCTCCTCACACAAATAACAATCTTATATCTATCTACAGGGCCGAATTCGAATGAACAAGTCGGCGAGACCACGTGTTCTTACAATTTCATTACTTTTTATTCAAGTATCATGACAATAAATAATTATAAAATTAATTAAAAATATAAATTAGTGTTCTATATACATTAGAAGAATAATTTATTACCAAATTTGATATAATAACAATTTTAAGGTTTTATTATATTTAAAGTAGTTAGTCTGATTTTTATTAATAAATGTAGGTACACATTTTAACACAAGATGTTTAAGAAAATTCATATAATTTAAAATAAATATCTAACACGCGCATTACCGATTATATTAAAATCATTTTGAAGAACCTCAGAAGGAGATTTCCAAAGAGAGATATTGTATACAAATAATCTGCTTGGAAAACTCTATCGCGTTTAAGTTTCTACCATGAAACAGTTCTGCTTGCGTGGCTGTGTTTGCATTTGAAATGTGGAATGACACAAATTATAGGCTAACAGAAGCATAAAATGTTAGTCCTTAGGAAAGACGGTGGAAGTGGTATGAAATTATAGGCATAACAGTAGACTATACACGTTACAGTTACCACTTTTCATCCGATGGACTATCAGCTTGTTTGCCATTCTAAATTGCATAAAAACCTCTATGCTGTAGTCTCTAAAAACGTATGTCCTTAAAAAATAATTAGATATCGCATACACACAAATAAAATTAAAGAATTGAGAAACCCACCAATTTGGAAATCATCGAAAAACAAATTCTTATTTCAAAACCAGTCGTGAAATAGACTGTGAAAATGAAACAAAGGATGTTTTTAATCTAGCCAGCCATTGCAGCGTCCGTGTTCCTTTTAGAATGAATTTTGAATTTATGAGTGTGCACTGACTAGCTTCTGTGTTGCTTTGGTATGTTTGTGACACGTAATATTGAGTATTTCTTATTGGCTATAAAATATTAACTGTATAAAATGCTTTTTAATATGTCTCTATCAGGATAACCTCCACGCTGTCCCCCCTAGAAAATATTGTGGTTATTTCTTTATGTATATATTTTACACTTTATTGCAGCAAGTAAAAAAAAGTAGTAAATACAGTAAATATTAATGGGAAGTGATACAAAATGCGGCCTTATATATATATATATATATATATATATATATATATATATATATATACATAAACCTATACATTGAATTGCACACATACAACAGGAGAGAACACAGGAAAATAGTACTAAAAGGAGAAGTAGTAACATTTAACAGAGGTTTTGAAGCTAGTGAAAGTTTGAGCGCACCGAATTGAGACCGGTGGTGAGTTCCTAGATAGTGATTGATTTAGAATAAAACGAAGAAGAAAAAGTAGGAAATTTGGTTAATCTCTGGTAAATAAATCATAATAAGCCAACGTGACTCATGATTAGATAAAGTAAGCGTCATTCTCATTTCTAATCCTTATCTAAAACTGTGGCTGGAGATTAATAAAACCGACGTAGGTCACGTAAATTGCATATTTGAACTTGCAAAGGAAATGGTGTAAAAAAAAAAAACGTATATTAAAAAGAATATGTAAAAAAAGATTACAAAAATACAAATATGTAAGATTCACTTGCTAAGTCGTCAATAGCAATCACTCTTTGGTATACAGATGATAGTACTAAACGTTTCTACTAAATGCGTGAAAGGACATCTTCATTATTTTTGAAAAGCTTGAGAAGTGGTTTACTGGATGATGAAATCACGTGTTCTCCAAAGTACAAAACAAGTGATAATCATTTTTAAACGATCCAAACATAATTTTGTAAAATTCAAAATTTTACGCTGATATTCGATCCTAAAGCTTCTGGATTGCAGTCAAGCATTTTTTTAGAGCTGATATTGCTGTATACACTGATGGCGAACCAGTGAAGGAATCAATGTGCTTCGTCTTCATCTATCAAGTTGATGATGAAGCAGGTCGGTTGGCCGATCGTGACGAATTTAACATCAATCATGATGATGTCCAGGGGAAACCACGCGGAGGATAATCTAATATTGTATGTTACTAGCAATGGGGCAATTAGACTTCATTATTAACAATCCTTACCTGGATCACTATTATGATATTTCTTAGATATCTTATTATTTTTATATCAGCCACTGCTGAACTGTAGGTTTTCTCTACAAGAGGAGTTTTGTCAGTAGTTGCCACACTTGGCAGGTGGATTGACAACTGCAATCAAATCTTTGGTAATGTTTTGTAACCTGGGCTGCTGCTCATTCCTCGACCGTTAAGCTCCCTAGTCGCCTCTTTGGCTACAAAAACTACTTTAATTAGAACTCATACAGAAGTCTGTAAGCATAACATTAATTATGTATAAACTAAGTACATTAAAACTCAAGAAATTTCTTATTACATCTGTGAACTATAAATTATTTATGAAAATACCTTTTGCTTTTAATTCAAGACTTTTAAAGAAATCATAAAATGGGACGATTTAAAAGATCTTGTTGATAATAGGCATGGGTAATATGGTTACCGAGGGGGGAAAGAGATTGTTAGTAATGGAGACTGAGAATCCTATTGCTAGCAATATACCCAACCAGGTCAACTTCCTCGCGGTTCTCCCTGGAAACTATCATGGTTAATTCCTGATGAATTCATCATGATGGACTAACTGACCTGTTTTCTTTCTCATCTATCACCCTCCACTGTTGCTCCGCCAGCGTATCCCATTAGCGCAGGCGGGGTTACCATACCATTTTCACCCAGCAAAAAAAAAAAAAAATATGGACACGTATCCGATATCTATATATCGGATTCCTCTGGACATTGATAGCGGTAAAAAGTTTATGACCCATATCGGTCGAATATCTACATTCGAATATGTAAAACACAAAAATCTGTTATCTAAAAAATCTATTATCCAATATTACTTTTTGGATAACAGACTTTTAACGTATTCATTATTGGACCAGTATATATATATTGTAACTAAAATATATAGATATTGCTATATATTATTCATCTCTAGTAAATAAGTCGATTTGAATAAAAAAATATGTGTACATTATATCAACACTTTATAGTAGGCTTACTATGAAAGTTTTCAACAAAATATAAATAACTTGACCTATGTAAATATATAAGGTTGACAACTCGAGCGATATCAGATAAAGGTAAATCTTCAATAGGTGAATTTAATGACCTATTATTATACCAAATACGGGGTAAATATCAACAAAATGCTTATTAACGATCACTTAATTAAATGGGATATTTTGAAGACAATTTAATTCTCTAATGTATTGAAATTTTCGTGAACAACAAACACGTCACAAATTGTTGTGGCTTATATAACGAGCAATAATTAGTTTAATAAATGTATTCAAAATCAATTGTTTTAATGGGAACGTGTTATGTATGTTTATAATAATAAGGTTCAATTTTGTTTGCATTCCCGTTGTAAGGGAATATGTTGTCTCTCTTTCTTACTGTGTTTATGGAATCGATAATGAGTGTTTTATTCAATTAAAATTCAGTTATTGATGTGTTTATAACTGGTTTTTATCCTCGATGGTGTTACTAGTTTTTTTTTAATGGATGGTAATGGAATGGTAACCCCGTCTGCGTGAACGGTATACGCTGGTTGGGCACCAGTGAGGGATGATAGGTGAGAATGCAAAGGCAGGCCAATTAGCCCATCGTGATGAATATACCTGGAATTCAGTAAAGAAGGTTTCCAGGGTGGTTTCCACGTGGTAGTCGACCTGATAGGGTATATTGCTAGCAATAGAACTGGTAGTCTGCATTATTAACAATCTTTTTCCCCCTAAGCTACAGCGACTACCATTAGACGGGCTGTATGCTTATTTGCGACATTTGTATAAAAAAGCCAGTCAAGTGCGAGTCGAACTCGCGCAACGAGGGTTTCGTATAAAATCATCAAGTTTAATTTTTGTTTTTGTGAAATAACTACAAATTTACAAGTTTTTATTTTTTTCCTTTACTTGTGCTATATGACATTGCTTCTTGTCAAATTTCATGATTATAGGTCAACGGGAAGTACCCTATAGATTTTGATTCCCTTTGCGAATGTCAAAATATGCGTTATAAATGGAACATAAACGGCCGTATCTTTTGACTGCGTCGATTTAAAAGCTTGATTTTTTCACTGCTTCAAGAGATTACAGACCTGAGTATATTATATTAACCCTTTTGGTGCCATTGATTTTTACTCATATCTACTTAAAAATGCCAAAGAAATCTTTGTCGTGTTGATGTCATTTACCCTTGTCTCTAAAAAAACTGTATCTCCTCCAAAAATTATCCAATTTTAATATTTTTTTTACAGCAAGCTAAACAGCGACTGATTCGACTCACGAGCGCCATAACGCTCGTAACACTTTTAGTTGCAATGCGCACGAGCGTGATGGCGCTCGTCGGCACTCAAAGGGTTAATTTTAACTCGATACCTCTTAAAAAGTGTAGTTTATTTATTTGCTTTGAATAGGTCATGACAAAGTTTTTATAGAATATATAAACATTTCTATATTCAGAATAAAAGGGTCTTGGCAGACGGACGGAGAACGTATAAGGGGTCCGTCTTTCCCTTTGGAACTACGGAACCCTAAAAATGATCATATTACGTACCGTCGTCGTCATAAACGGTGAGCTGCGATTATGACAGATTGCGTAAATATTCTAGCTAGTAACTTGATGCGTACATATTTGACCAAAACTATATTTGTTTATACGTGTATATATTCATCATATCAGCCTTTAAGTGTCCACTGCTGAACAAAAGCCTTCCCCTTGTGGAGTTTTGCCAGTAGTTGCCACGCTTGGCAGGCGGATTGGCAACCGCAATCAGCCTTTAGAGATGTTTTAAGAGGGATTATATATATTTTGCTGGGTGAAAATGGTATGGTAATCAGCGTAAGCAGCGCAGGTGCCTGTGCGTTAGCGCAGGTGGGGTTACCATATCATTTTCACCCATAAAAAGAGACTCCTTGCTTGTGCCTTCTTCTATAGGTATTCCGTCACCCGTATCCAATAGCGAGGACGGGATGCCTTAAATACTGTACCGCAAACCATAAAAAAGACTCTTTGCTTATTAATTTGTTAAGGCCTAAAGATTACCGCACATTAAAGAAGGGAGAGATGTGCAAATGTTGCTTAGTATTTGATCCTCCACTAGATGGAGTGACTTGAGATCGTCACTCCATCTAGTAGAGGATCGGAATAGGGGATAAAAAGGTGATAATTCTATAAAATAAAACAAAACATCCGACATATATAATTTGTATTAAATCAACAATATTCTTAGTCTTTACATTCTTTGGTATAAGTTAGCAGCTCATTTAGGTACAATTAATCGTAATTAAATTCACAATTTCTCCCACGGACTGTATCGAATACATCTACTTATTTATAATTTACCTAAATTATTATTTATACAGTACATACAATGTCTATGTATTGTTCGCCCATAAAATTATATATAGGAGAAGTAGTGGTTGGCACGCTTGCAGCTTGGCGGCGGACCCTGGTGACGTCACTGGAAAAGAAAAAAGTCAATTACAGGGTTGTCAAAAATGAAATAATTATTATTTCTATTATACAGGGCAAATTTTAAATTATTAGTTTTTTTTAATGAACAGTCCGCTAGTACTAGTGAAATTTTTCACCAAAGACATTTTTTTTTCATCATTATTTTTATATTTTTCAATTCATAAAAAAAATTTAGAGCGTTCCATAATAGCACTGTGCGTATAACTGTTAAATTAATAAAGTCTCGAAATTTTTTATTCGTTTCTGAATTTTCAACTAACTTAAAAAAGAAGAAGATTTTCAGTTCGGTTGTATTTTTTTTTATGTTTGTTACCTCATAACCCTATCAGTAATATACTTTTTTTATCTGAAAGGATATACTTATAGATTAGTTTTATCAAAGTCGATTCAGTAGTTAAGTTTTTAAACTGGTCAATATTTACACATAGAACGAAGAAAAAAAGAAAGAAAGAAAACATTTATTGCCAACAACAAAAAGAGTTAGGTACATCAATTATCAATAGATTAAAAAAATTACATTTGTTATTGCCAACATAGGACAGATTTATCCTAATTCATACGAACAGAGCAATAGAGCACAGCTAGTATACGATAAATTATACGCACATTATATATATAATTACAAAAGATTTCCCAACTTTTTTAAAAACCATTGTTTACTCATATTTCCTCTGTAAATTAATTCATCCAAACACAAGCGCTCTCATGAACTACATAATTAATAATAGAGGGCTCCGAGCATATTCTATAGTTACTGAGCGTCACTATTTCGCTTCAGAAAGGCCTTTGTAACTTAATTTGTTAAGGCCTAAAGACCACCGCTCATTGGAGATGGGAGAGATAGAAATGTCGCTTAGTATTATGTAAATATCAAGTAATTAGGAGTTAATCTGCTAACTTGATTATATTGTAGCGTTATAATTACTATAAGTGTGTTTGTTCGTGATTTTAACTAATTTAATTTGATATTTCTAACATCAACCATCGACCCAGAATTGATGAATTGGTTAATCAAAACTCATCTTTAAATGTCATAGACGACCTTCATAGTATGATGATTAGCACGTTGTTTTATGTAAATGAGGACCAAGGTTCGGTTACTGACTGGGCCAATTTAAGAATTGTGCCTTTCTGAATTGGCTAGTGTCTGAGTGCTCTAGGTTATGGCTCCAGGTGCTCATTGCTTATTTTCACACAACATAAAGAATTTTAACTTGAAGATTATAGGCGACGGTTACCACTTTCCATCAGGTGGATCATCAGCTTGTTTGCCATTCTAAGTTGTATAAAAAAAAAGAGTTTATGGTGACTGTATGGCATATATCGTAATATAATAAAAAAAATACATTAGCATAGTATCCGCGCTTAGAAGCTGGCGAAAGAAGCCTCTCCTCGAAGCACAATCTTTCGCTTTATGTTACTTACTCAAAATGTACACGCTTCAATATATTTTTTTGTTAAACTTTGTATTTCGACTTGAAAACAAATTCAAAGGGAAATCTTTATATTTCAATAAATTCTAATCCTTCCGTTTCTAAATACATAGATTATACAAACACCATTAACTATAAGTTATTATCAAATGACTCTATTGTATTACACAAAGGTCTTTGTAATTTAATTTGTTCAGATCTAAAGACCCCTTTTCAGTGTGCGGTGCGTATACTGGAGGAGGGAGAGCTGGAAATGTCATTTAGCATTATGCAAATATCAAGTAATTAGGAGTCTATCTGGTAACTTTATTAAATTCAAACCATATTAATGACTAGCTGAATCCTGTGGCTTCGCACGTGGATGTTTAATGATACTCTTTCGTGTTATTATATTAATATAGATATGATCTCGCATTTCATCATCATCATATCAGCCATAACTGTTCACTGCTGAACATAGGCTTTCCCTATAAAAAGAGTTGCGTCAGTGGTTTCCACGCTTGGCAGAAGAATTGGTAACTGCAGTTAAGAATCGGTTAGGTTCAAAGAGGGACGCTACTGCCCATCCCTTGACCATTTAGCTTCCTTAGTCGCCTCTTACGACACCCACAGGAAGAAAAGGGGTAGTCCATTCAATGCCAAATTTACATGAGATGATCAAACATTTGTATTGTATATTATTCATTTATAAGCGAAAACTAGAAGTTAGGACCAGGCACGGTAATATCGATATCACGCCAATATCTGTATATTGGGTGTTTCTGCACATTGATGACGGTAAAAAAGATTATCACTAAATTTACCGTCTTTAACTAAACCGTCTTTCAAAAAAAGCGTTCACGCTCACTTTTTATCTTTATCCGAGCAGTAAGTGCTTTATATTATTCTCAATTTCGTGTATAATATAGTATATATCATATATGTGTAGGTATATTTGTTATTCATATATATTTATATGTTTATATATGTAATTTTAGTATGTATGTGTATCAATAATTAGTAGTACCGCATTCGAGTATTCTGACACTGCCCTATGGTTGACTGGGAGAGAATGCTTTTAGTATTAAGTCCGCCATGTACACATATTTGTACTAATGAATAAATAAATAAATAAATAAATATCGCCCATACCGGTTAGATATATAGATATATATTAATTTCTATATTGTATATCCTATATTTAATATATTCGTTATTGGATCAATATATACATATTGTGATTGCAATATATAGATATTGCTAGATGTTACCCAACCCTAGTCGAAACTACGAGCCCTCACATAAAACAATAGTTTTTGGAGTGTTTACAAATCATTACACGACACAATACACAATAACTGCATAAGGAAACATAGTACAAAGGGAAGCTTTGACGCAGAATTTATGCAATTGACTTCTATGTTAAAAAAAGAACTGTAAAAAATGTGATTTGTAAAAAATACTATGTTAATTTTTTTTTATTTTTTTTATACAACTTAGAATGGCAAACAAGCTGACGGCCCACCTGATGGATTTAGGTGTTATTCCTTTGTACCCAGGAGTCCTCAGGAACGGCAACGCATGGGGGGTATACTGCTCATGTCTATAGGCGACGGTTACCACTGTCCATCAGGTACTGCTCATGTCTATAGGCTTGTTTGCCATTCTAAGTTGTATAAAAAAAAAAAACAGTAAATTCACGCCATATCCCACCCTTCAAACCGAAATACAGCCATGCAAACACCTGCTTCACGGTTGAAACACGAATGAGACAGAGGTACCCAAGCAATCGACTTTTGTACAAAAAATTATACATAAATTTACAGGTATTTTAATTTTTTTTTATTTCATACTCCTTTTATATTCGCGTAGATTTAGTGTTAGTTTTTGTATTATTATTTTTAATAATATAAAAGATATTATTTTAATAATATTAAATACTAGGCGTCATGTAACCATATTTATTTATTTATTTATTATTATTTGACAATAAATACAAAGTTACAAGCACAAGATACAGTCAGTCATGTCGTACAGGGAGGTTAAAGATATAGCCTGATATAGACCTGGCTGGAAGAAAATGCATGAATTACATAGTTGCACAGACAAGAGAACATTCTAAAAATGAAAAACTCTTTGGCTATAAAATCGCATTCCTTCGTCTCGCCAAAAAGACTTTAATAAAAATTAAGTCGACGTATTGCTGTGGTGGGTTTCAAATGTAAACATTCGAAACACGAAGGATCTCAGACAGCGACACTGTGGGCGGCCCACGTCACCCACGCCGTATGAATCATCCGTTATCAATCTGTAATTCGATATGATAATCGAATCTAATGTCGAATGTGTAATTCAATTTTCGCTAATAAAGGCGAACGAATTGACAAGCAACTATTTTACGAATAATTTTCAGTTTTATTTATTTAATTATTCATTTACATTTATAAAAGTAATAAGATAGATAGTATTATAGATACAAACAATTACCTACAAGAAATAATCAAAGTGCAGTGCAAAATAAATAGGTATAGTTAATTGGAGTGAGAAATGGTGCAAAAGGCGGCCTAATTGCTTGGGTACCTGTGTCCCATTCGTGTTTCTATCGTGAAGCAGTTGTGCACAGCCACGCAATGTTTCGGTTCGAAGGGTGGGATATGGCGTGAATTTACTGGGAACACTCATATACTATAGGAGTACTCAATAGGGTGAGACGATATTTCATGCCAGAACACCGCCTGAAATTATATAAAGCCCAAGTCAGGCCGCATATGGAATACTGTTCTCACCTGTGGGCAGGAGCGCCACAGTACCAACTCCTTCCGTTAGACCGCATTCAAAGTCGGGCGGCTCGAATTATCGATAGTCAACGCCTTACTGTCCGACTCGACCCACTGAAACTGCGCAGAGATGTTGCGTCTCTGTGCATCTTCTACTGAATTTATCATGGGGAGTGTTCTGAGGAATTGTTCGGATTGATACCTGCTGCTGATTTTCACCACCGTACAACCCGCCACAAACTAAAGTTTCATCCCAATCATCTGGACGAGTGGCGGTCTTCCACCGTGCGTTTTTCAAGGCACTTTCTTCCACGCACAACCATTCTTTGGAATCAACTTCCAGCAGCAGTATTTCCGAACCGATACGACAACATAACCTTCAAGAAAAGAGTATATTCCTTTTTAAAAGGCCGGCAGCACACCTGCAATGCCGCTGGTGTTATGGGTGATCATGGGCGGCGGTAGTCACTTACCATCAGGTGAGCCGCATGCTCGTCTGCCCCCTGTGTTGTAAAAAAAAAAAAAAAAAAAAACAGAGGAATAAAACCTGAGTCCTCAGGAATGGCAACGCATGGGGGGTATCATGGGCGAAACTGTATACTCTGTTATGTCCATGGTACTGCTCATGTCTATAGGCGACGGTTACCACTTTCCATTAGGTGGGCCGTCAGTATGTTTGCCATTCTAAGTTGTATAAAAAAAAATCGCTAAGCAATCTCTTCCAGACAGCATTTGGGTTTATTTATTTTCACTATAA
Organism: Galleria mellonella; assembly: GCF_026898425.1. Taxonomy (NCBI): domain Eukaryota; kingdom Metazoa; phylum Arthropoda; class Insecta; order Lepidoptera; family Pyralidae; genus Galleria; species Galleria mellonella. The sequence goes on along the minus strand of NW_026442100.1, from coordinate 4,126,920 downwards.
AACCACAATAAGAATCAAGTATACCAAAAACCATAGAGGCATGTCTGAAATATCACTAATTCTGTAAATATATATATATATATATATATATATATATATATATATATATATATATATATATATTGTTAGATATTAAGACTACTACAAACAAGGAGTGGGGCAAGGAGTGGGGAGCCAAGCCTATAAAAACCGGGTAGTTCATAGCATTGGTCTTTTTCGTTCGCCAACTCTCGAGGAGCGCAGACGGTGTGTGTGACGTGTTTTGCTGTAATCGGTTTATTATTATTTTAATTACTTAAGATTGGTGATTTGTTCGATTTATTATTTAAATATCTTTATAAAATTGTTATAATTTTGTAATAATAAGTATTAAATCATTTGTGTTGCTACCGTCTTCTTTTTTTTAATTATTTTCCACTTCTGATGCTAAAATCAGAAGTGGGATAAAGAACTTAAATGCCCACTATAACTTTCGATCTGTTTAACATAAGATCAACAAAGCACCAATCTTCTTTTGTTTTTATATTTCTTGTATGTGCATGAACAATTGTTGTTTAACATTGTGTGATAAGCAGAGTCAGTCGCGCAGCAAGACGCGTCGACACGACCGTGATAGTAGATCGCGTGATAGGCCGCATAGTAGATCGCATGTTAGATCACGCCATAGGTCGACTTATAGATCACCTACTAGATCGCGAGATAGGATGCAAACATCACAGCCTAGGTTACGGAATAAACGTACTAACACGCCTCCTCGCCAACCCATAGTATCCCATAATTCGATGCAAGAAACATTACAAGCGATATTGACGCGATTAAATACATTAGAAAAAAACTATTCCACAAATAATCATAGTGATAATACTTGTCAACATAATCTCGAATTACCCACCATTTCCGATGTAACATTTAACTGTTCTACGCCAAGTAGGAATGTCACCGTAACTAAAGTACAGCAAAATAACGTATCGAATATTCCCATTCGTGTGACTACCCCACCTGGGGATCGCCAACTGGACACATCTCGGTCCGATATTATTATTAACAATGTTGATCAAGATTTCCGCGAAGATAGGGTAGTAGATAGCACGCAAGCATTAGCAGACGCGATTAAATCTATTAGTTCACAACGGTCGCAACGCAATCATACGCGGTATTAGTGACCCTCAAATCCGAGCCGCCGCAGCGAATGCTAATTTGACTTGCGACAACATAATGTCGTTTCTTAATATTTACGTTAAACCTACCAATAGTACGGCAACAAGAAATAATTTAGGAAAGCGCCCCTTACCTTTAAATCATATGAAAGGTCCCCTTAGGTGTTTTAACTGTGGTCAGTCTGGACATAAAAGGTTGAATTGCACGAAAAAGCCAAAGGACACTGTTGTTTCTACCCACGCTATTGTTGATTCTTCTGAATCTACGCAGCGATCTGTCACTTCGGAATACAAAACCACAAAATGTGACTTTTGTAAGAAACCGGGCCATCGCAAGGAAAATTGTTTCGCGAAAGAAAGATCGAACATGCGTAATAAATGAAACGTAAATTTATGCACTACCCTTTTATTAACGGATCCCTCTCGAAGCAAAGACGTAGTAACAGCGATAATACAGGGTATTCCCGTTGACGCACTCATTGATAGTGGCGCCTTGAATATTTCGCTTATATCATCCGGGGTAGTAAAATATTTTTCATGTGAATTAAAACCTATTAATTGTGCGTTAAAGGGAATCAGTGCAACAGTAATTCATGCCAATTCTTATGTAACGTTGACTATCGAATTTGATGAAATTACTCTTGAAGCGGATTTTGTAGTCGTTCCAGAGTCATGCATCGCATTTCCTTTGATAATAGGTACGTATATACTTAATCGCGATGGTGTCACTTATGTTAGGTCTAAAGATAAACAATATTTAACGCATTTACCTATGACACAACAGCAAGTAAATACGGTAGTCCCCAATACAAAAGACCAAATCAATACACCTCTTTAAGGTGATGATCGCAATTTGCTCATGTTAGTGATTAATGACTTTTCAAATTATTTGATATCTGGTACAGCTTCAACAACTGTTACTACAGGCAAAATGAGTATTGTCGTTAAGGATGATACTCCTATAGCTTATAGACCGTATAGATTACCACATCAAGAGAAACTCAAAGTTCGTGAAATAGTACATGATTTAAAAGAAAAAAGGTATCATTCGCGATTCAAATTCAGAATATGCTAGCCCCATTCTTCTTGTGAAAAAGAAAGATGGCAGCGATCGAATGTGCGTTGACTTCCGAGCATTAAATCGAGTAACTGTTAGAGACCGTTATCCTATGCCTCTCATTGACGACCATATAGATCGATTAGGTAACTTTAAATATTTTTCGAGTTTAGATATGGCTACTGGCTTTCATCAAATCCAAATAGATGAGGAGTCTGTACACCGAACGGCATTTGTCACTCCAGAGGGTCATTTTGAATATTTAAAGATGCCCTACGGATTGACTAACTCTCCGATTGTATACCAACGTATCATTAACGAAACCCTTCGCAAACATATTGAGGCTGGTAATGTGTTAGTTTACATAGATGACGTCTTACTGATGAGTCACAAAGTCGAAGAAGGTATTAACCTGTTGAGAGACGTGTTAACGACTCTGACAAATGCGGGCTTTTCTATTAACTTACGGAAATGTACCTTTCTCTCGATGCAAGTAGAATACCTAGGGCGTATGGTGAGCCAAGGTCAGGTTAGGCCGAGCCCCAGTAAGGTGGAAGCACTGGTGAACGCACCGGCTCCCGCAAATGTTAAACAGGTTAGGCAGTTCTTAGGCTTGTCAGGTTATTTTAGACGTTACATAAAAAATTATGCAACCAAAACCGCTTGCATATCATGCCTAACTAAGAAAAATATTGACTTTTGTTGGACACCGGAGCAAGAACGTGCGCGTCAGGAAATCATAACTTGTCTAACCAGTGAACCCATATTAGCTATTTTTAATCCCTTAATTATCGCTATTCTCCAGTAGGCGATGAACCGAGACTACTTTGTTTTATACCAAAGGGGCATCGGTTAAGTTTGTTGAGAATATTTCATGACGAACACGAACATATAGGCGCGGACAAAACTCTAGATTTAATACTTAAACATTTTTGGTTCCCTGGATTACGACAATTTGTTAACAAATACGTTATGCATTGTTTAGTATGTTTATCCAAAAAACGCGTACCCAGAGCTCCACACCAGCTAATAACTTCATGGAAAAAGCCAGACACCCCTTTTGATACTTTGCACTTAGACGCTTTAGGACCATTGCCCGAGTCCAGCGGTTATAGATTTGTGTTGCTAATAGTAGATGCTTTTACAAAGTTTTGTATGTTATATGCAATACATAGGCAAGACGCAGGCGAACTTGTACGTATACTCACTAATGCTATATCATTATTCGGTGTACCAAGATTATTAGTAACAGACCGTGGGCGAATGTTTGAATCGTCCATTTTTACTAAGTTCATCTCCGAACTCGGTTGTTCAATACATTATATAACACCTGAAATGCACCACTCTAACGGTCAGATAGAACGGTACGTGCGGGGACCGTACTTAACATGATTAGAATCGAAGCCAACCATAAGATGGCGTCATGGTCAGATCAGCTATGGCGGCTTCAACTCATCTTGAATATTACCAAACAAATGACGACCCAGACGTCAGCTCTGAACCTGCTTGTTGGCACCGAAGCAACGACGCCACTTATCCGTTTACTGGTACGAGACGTAGCAGTGGAAGGATCTTTATGTAATAGGGAAAGTTGGCGCGAAATTCGAAGGGCGAGGGCCAACGAATTATTGGAGAAAAATCGGGAATGTCAAAATAATTACGTTAATCGAAATCGGTGTGCACCTCGTATTTTTAAAGTCAATGACTTAGTGTTTGTCATTAAATACTCGCAATCAACGGGTAAGTTGGACCCAGGAATGCGAGGACCGTACAAAGTCACCAGGATTTTGCCTAGTGGCCGCTATGAGTTGAAATTGTTGAGTGAGTCATACGGGAAGACTACACAAGCGGCAGCAGAATACATGGTTCAGTGGCACGGGGAATGGTGTCCCGAAACGTGCGCCTCATTTTTTGCAAGTAAGTTGACGGTTACTATTTTGTATGTACATGTTTGTATCTTAGGCAGTCACAAAATTACATCATACACACATATCAAGCTCGCCCTCCACTGACTAATACTAACCCATTAAAATAACCTCCCTGTTTCACTACACACATACACAGTGGCTGACTAAGTTATAAACATTGTGCTGGTTGGTAACCTGTTAGACTCATATGGTGTGTCTTCTAAGTCAAATGTACACGGTACATTGGGATGTGCGATTCAGTGATGCCTCCATCCCGGACCGGTCAGAGCAAGCGATTCAGTGATGCCTCTGTCTGACTGGTGACGTAAAGCTTTACAATGGTGTGTAAAGATTTTACGGGTATCAGCAAGCGATTCAGTGATGCCTCTGCTGATGCAGGCACTGGGGACGCCCTTTGCCTGATTTGTTCACAGATGTAGCAACTCTGCCAGTTTGGACTTCGAACAGCCCAGAGAAGAGAAGAACCTACCACTATGTCCCCAAGTTGAGCTCTTTATAACCCAGACCTTTTATGATTGAAATATGAAAGTGAATTAATTTTCCTACCTTAAATAACGAGTGAAAGATAGACGAATGAATGTGATAAAGACGCGAGCTTTTGTGTGTATGATTCATATATGTTTTAGATAACTCTGATGATAGTGATCCTATAGCAGGACCATCGGGATCACAAGGAAGCACCTGCACGCCACAGAACGTCTTAGACGAAGACCTGTGTCTATCATCAAGCACTGACGAAGATGCTAGAGTCGAGGACGACTCTACGTCAGGATAGGCCGTGTTAGATATTAAGACTACTACAAACAAGGAGTGGGGCAAGGAGTGGGGAGCCAAGCCTATAAAAACCGGGTAGTTCATAGCATTGGTCTTTTTCGTTCGCCAACTCTCGAGGAGCGCAGACGGTGTGTGTGACGTGTTTTGCTGTAATCGGTTTATTATTATTTTAATTACTTAAGATTGGTGATTTGTTCGATTTATTATTTAAATATCTTTATAAAATTGTTATAATTTTGTAATAATAAGTATTAAATCATTTGTGTTGCTACCGTCTTCTTTTTTTTAATTATTTTCCACTTCTGATGCTAAAAATATATATATATACTAGACAACACGGGAGTGACAGTTTACGAGACTCGCTCCATTATTTTTGCTTGTTATTTGTTTATTGTGTTTGCGTGTTATTTTTTTTTTTGTCTTTGGTCGAACTGCCATCATCTTTTTTTGCATTGCCCTGTCTACATACGTCCTGCTTTTTTATTGCAAAAACAAAAAAGTAGGTATCTATCTATTTAAGAGCTGCGCTCTTGTCGGTGGAGCTCTTGCCACTCACTACGATTTTCAGCGAGTCTCTTCACCTCCTGATACGACACGACACCAACTCCTTCCTTGATCTGCCTGATGTAACTATGTCTCGGTTGGGGGGAAAGGGATTGTTAGTAATGGAGGCTAAAAATCTCATTACTAGCAATATACCCAACCAGGTCGACCTCCTCGTGGTTCCCCCTGGAAACTATCATGGTTAATTCCTGATGAATTCATCATGATGGGCTAACTGGCCTGTTTTCATTCTCATCTATCACCCTTCACTGGTGCTCCGCCAGCGTATCCTGTTAGCACAGGCGGGGTTACCATACCATTTTCACCTATCAAAAAAAAAAACTATGTCTCGGTCTCCCTCTCCCCCTCCTTCCTTCTATATTACCTTCAATTATAATGTTCATAAGTTCGTCGTGTCGTATCAAGTGTCCCAACATTTTTCCCCTTCTGTCCTCAATAGTTCTAATAATTTGTCTTTTTTCCTTAACCCTAAGCAGAACCTCCTCATTTCTAATTCGTACCATTTACCTGCTTTCATTTCGTTAAGTTCCCATAGTGTAATTAAAACATGTGTCAACAATGCAAAAGTTTAATATTAACTATATATACCTTTAAACTTTTATTTATGTAAATGTAATGATTTATTATAGTCTAAATAAAACACTCATACATATTACGTTCCGAAGTAATTTACGTGTGCGTATGAAACTCAATGTCCGCCGACGCCGCCGGCGCGCGCCACGCGTCGAAGATAAATTTATTATCTCGCAACAACGGTCCTCTGTTGCCTCAGAGGAAATTGTCTTCGCAAATGAGTCGGGAAGTAATAATTCATGCCCTCAACGCTCTCTTTGGCGCCCATAATCTTATTAGCCCGGTTCCCCTTCAATATATCGCATTTTACAAGGGTTAACGTACTAGGATGTTTTGTACCCGTTCTAATGTAGATTTCCGATTTTGTTACCGATTATACGTAGATTTACAGAAGGGTTTGTTAGTAATGGGAACTAATGGAATTATAGCTAGCAATATATCCTGTCAGGTCGACCTCCACGCGGTCCATTATCATAATCATATGAGCCTTTAACTGTCCAGTGTTGAACATAAGCCTCCCTCTTGAGGAGTTTTGCTAGTAGTTGTTACGCTTGTTAGGTAGATTAGCAACCGCAGTTAGGTTTTGGAGATGTTTTAAGAGGGATGCCGCTGCATATCCCTTGCCCTCCCTTAGTTGCCTCTTAAGACACCCACGGGAAAAGAAGGGGTGGCCTATTCTATGCCCTTCCCGTAGGTGTCATAAAAGGTGACTAAGGCTTCACGGTAATAACAAGAATGGGACAGAGGTGTCCAAGCAAAAGCCTTTTTTACAGGGGGAAGGGATTGTTAGCAGTGGAATTTGATAGCCCTATTGCTAGCATTATACCCTATCAGGTCGACCTCCACGCGGTTCCCCCTGGAAGCCATCGTGAACAATTCTTGTTGAATCCTCACCTATCTCTCATTCGTGCCCCGCCAGTGTATACCAGTATATAAGGCGGTATACCAGTATATTTAAAAAAAAAAACGCTTTTAATACAAAGTCTCCCTTTGGTAAGCTCATGTGAAAATATCTACTTAAAAACCATTTAAAATTTCAATTATTTTATCATCCCTGATTAAACTGTAATCAATGTAAAATGACAGCCAGTGTCAAATGGAACGAGGACAAACCCAGTTGGGTTACATTCAATCAGATTAGCTTCATTGTAATAAATTATACATTATGCGAACGAAGTTTTGGCTTAATTGAACGCCAGTAAGCGCTTAAAAAATGATACGGTCGGACGGGAAGACTTAACGGCTTTCAGTAAAAAGTCGATTTCACTTTTTCAGCATGCCCGTTTATGTATAAAAATTATTTATTTATTTATACTTTTTTTTTATTTTTTTTTTTATTTTATAAAGAGAAAAACTACTATTTCTAAATGCTTAAATCTAAGTTTGAACAAAAACATCTTACTCCTCACTACCAAGCTTAAGGCTGTATGAACATATCAATTAAAGGCGTATACAGCTCTCACAGATAAGCGTCAATGTATACTAACTAACAATTATACAATTAGAAAAGACCTAACTACCAATCCATATTATTAATAAGCCTAGTATACTGCACTAAAGAATTACCAAAGATGTCGATATCATGGTCAACGTTTACGGCTTTATTATACGATGATAACATTCTGTTGAGGGGAGAGTTGGATCCTAACTTAATACGACAAGCGTATGTTGAAAATGTGTTAACTATTTTAGCAGATCTAATATTGAAATTACGTGGTTTTATACATACACTATTAATATTGATATTAAGTTATAACAGAAATGTATTCAGACGGAGTTATAACATTAAAGACATTTCTTCAATTAATTAATGGAATAAAGTTACAAAACAATTAATAATAAAACAAATAATGGAATAGAACTGAATAAGTTTTTTTTATTTTTTATACAACTTAGAATGGCAAACAAGCTGACGGCCCACCTGATGGAAAGTGATAACCGTCGCCTATAGACATGAGCAGTACCATGGACATAACAGAGTATACTGTTTCGCCCATGATACCCCCCATGCGTTGCCATTCCTGAGGATTCAGGTGTTATTCCTCTGTACCCTGTAAATTCACGCCATATCCCACCCTTCAAATCGAAACACAGCCATGCAAACACAACTGCTTCAAGGTTGAAACATGAATGGAACAGAGGTACCCAAGGCTAATAAGGGAACATACTGGTCTAGGGCTGGGCAGCAGCGCCCCTTAAACCATCACTAAAGCCTAACTGTTGCCAACTCGCCTGCCAACCGTATCAAGATAGGGGGAGGTCTATTTTCAGCAGTGGACAGTTAACGGTTGATAATGATGGTGACGATACGTTTAATGATAGGGACTCAATTAGACAAGTCACCTGATAAAATAAGGCATCAACTACCTCTAAACATGAACAATACCTTAGACTATAATTATATTATGATATATTGTACATTATAATAATAAGTAAATATATAAATAAATATAAATTTATTTTTAATATTCATTAGTACATATATGTGTACATGGCGGACTTAATGCTAAAAGCATTCTCTCCCAGTCAACCATAGGGAAGTTGAGGGAAAGGGATTGTTAGTAATGGAGACTAAAAATCCCATTGCTAGCAATATACCCAACCAGGTCGACCTGCACGTGGTTCCCTCTGGAAACTATCATGATTAATTCCTGATGAATTCATCATGATAGGCTGACTGGCCTGTTTTCATTCTCATCGATCACCCTTCACTGGTGCTCCGCCAGCGTATCACGTTAGCGCAAGCGCAGTTACCAATCCATTTTTATCCAACAAAAAAAAAAACCATAGGGAACTGTCAATTAATAATTGTCAATGAATTAAGTATATTATATTATAATATATAATAATTTAACAAATCGATTTGAATTTAATTTAAAAGAAAGTAACTCCAAAGTTCTAGAATGGAATAGGGTTGTGCTCCATCAATTATCATGAAATTTGTACAAAACTTCGAAGTGAACAAAACACAAGCTTCATATTAAACTCACACATGAAAGAGATGTTTTCAAAATAGCATATCTTTGTTTTTAATTGTTAGAATTCGTTATTAGGGATTTAAATTATGATTTTTTTAAAATACAAGAATATAAGAAGGAAAATATATAATTCCATATTTAATAGAGCATTGACTAAAAATATTATTATTAATTATATAAATTAATAGCAATCCAGCATCCCGCGGCTTTGCCCACATTAATCAGTAAACACGTAAAGTAGCCTACGTCCTAAGTTAGGATATTACCTATTCATGTAACAAATTTCATTAAAATCTATTTAGTAGTTTTTCGTGAAGTATCATCCACCCATTTATTCATCCATTCACCTATCGTTACAAACGTTTACATTTATTTTATTAATAGGACTCTAAACTCAAATATTTTAAATAACAAACACCGAAAAAATATCTAATAAAAAGCAGCTATATAGTTACTATATTTTTTTAATTACTGATATTAAAATGTCATAATAAAAAATAAAAAAATTGTGGCAACCCTAAATAAGGACATCGGATTATCCGATCAAAAGCCGGATCAAAAGTATATGAGCATTTACGTATAATGACGTGGATTATGATAATTTTATGAACGAAATGACGTCGCGGACGAACTTTGCATTGCTTACAACCGGAATCAATTTCCATCCAAAACGAGACTGTGGCCGGTTATAAGATTGCAATATCCGGTTTTAAATTGACATTATTATACCCGGCTTATTGCACATTACCGGGAGTCTTTCGTCTATTTTATACTCAGCCATGATAAAAGGGACTTGATTACTTAATAAATTTATATAATAAATGTGAAAGACTGTTTGCTTATTCATTTACTCTGTATTGTTATTTATTAGATTACAGCCAAGAATGGCTAATATCTGTATCACTTCAATATCTGTATTTTTTTATACAACTTAGAATGGCAAACAAGCTGACGGCCCACCTGATGGAAAGTGGTAACCATCGCCTATAAACATGAGTAGTACCATGGACATCACAGAGTATACTGTTTCGCCCATGATACCCCATGTATTGCCATTCCTAAGAACTCAAGTGTTATTCCTCTGTACCCTGTAAATTCACCACTATATCCTACCTTTCAAAACAAAACACAGCCATGCAAACAAAACTGCTTCACGGTAAAAACACGAATGGGACAGAGGTATTCAAGCAAATGACTTTTGTACAAAGTCTCCCACCTCCTTCTCCTGGTTTATTTACTTACGCACACAATACCAACAAACAGTACCATACACATAACAGAGTATACTGTTTCGCCCATGATACCCCCCATGCGTTGCCACTCCTGAGGACTCAGGTGTTATTCCTCTGTACCCAGTAGATTCACGCCATATCCCACCCTTCAAACCGAAACACAGCCATGCAAACACAACTGCTTCACGGTTGAAACACGAATGGGACAGAGGTACCCAAGCAATCGACTTTTGTACAAAGTCTCCCTCTGATATATATGGTTATTGGATATTCCACTGGAAATTGAAAGTAGAAAAAGAGTCATCATTCATCTCGATATCGTTCGTATCAGTCGAATATCTATGTTCATTTCAACCGAGTGCCTCATTTCAATTTTATATATTTCATAACCGCTATTTAATATATCCGTTATTGGATCCGTAAATAGATACTGTAACTACAATATATATATATATATATATATATATATATATATATATATATATATTATTACCCAGCCCTAATTAACAACATAAATAATCACTGTGTTTTATATACACGTACTATATGGAATGAAGAATGCTACTTAGCAAGCCTGTCAGTAATCTTGATCACGTAGACGAAGTCGCGGGTATAAGCTAGTAAATTATGTAAAGAATCTAACTGTCTGATCAATGCATAGCCGTTGTGTCAAAAACATGAAAAATTGCACAGTAATTCTATATTCTGGGTACAATCTTAATCTTTAGCCATCTTATAATGAGCATATCTTATATTACTGTAAATTCAGTCTTATATAGATATTATTATACACAAAACATTTAATAGTTATATTTCAATTCACAATATTGGGGTTTAATGCTGGATGTTTGATTACAATTATTTTGTTTAATTCCACTATTATTAGTATGTGTGCGACTGCCAACACTCGAAGTTTGACCATCACTATTACTACTTAAGTTCCACAACCGTTTTAGTGTTGGTCAATCTTCTAGTGTTGGCAGTCACACATATACTAATGGTAGCGGAATTAAACAAAATAATACTAATCAAATATCCAGTGGTATGGACTTCTGCAAGATAACACTTAGTACAGTAAAATATTTATAAATTGGGGTTATAATATAATAATCTTATTATGATTATAAATATGAAATTTGTAACGATAGATGGATGTTTGTTATCCTACAATGCAAAATTTACTAAACGGATTTGAATGAAACTTGGTAAACAGATAGATTGTATTGTAACTTATCACATATGATACTTTATACACTGTTTTACGTGTGTGAAGTGGTGGGATAGCTAGTTAAAAATATTACTGCGTGTAGCATGTAGCTGTGATGCAATTGATTTTGATACATACCTCTCTCAATTTTAGGATCACTATTCGCTGAGTACAGCGCGACAGCAGAGTCTTCTTTATACAGTTCCCCCACTTTGACCTCACATCGGAGGATCGGCGCCCCCCTCTCGTAGTGGGCTGGCCACAGCTGGATCTGGACGTACAGTTCTGATCTGAAGAGACCTTCGGGCGCTGGATGCACTTGGTATAACCCTGGTGACACCTGTGTAACATATGAGAAATGCTACTAATAATTTTTATATCTACCTTCACTTATAAATCCCTAAAAAAATTACGAGATTTCAATCATCCAGACAAGCCCTCAAGGATGATCTTCCCATCAGCAGAGGATCATTAATCTGGATGGTCGAAATTTAGTTTTATTATTTTTTCGTTAGTCTAAGATCTCGCCGCTGATTTTTGCAAGTGATTTTTAAGAAACGTATTCATGAATGTTTATTGTTTTCTGTATAAATAAATAATAAAAAAAATACGACTTCGATTGTGACAAAATCAGTTATTTTGATTTAAAACTAAACTACAAAACTGATTTTGATAAAATTTCTTTGGAACTAATCGATAAGTATATCCTTTTGGATAAAGAAAGAATTTTCCAAATCAGTTTACTACAAACAAAATTATGAGGTAACAAACATAAAAAATAAACAATCTTTTTTAAAGTCAGTTGCAAAAAAAAACAGCATTAAGAACCTTATTCTTTTTTACAAACGGTTAATAATAATACAAGTACATATAGGTACCCAGTCTTAGAATTTACAAAGTTTATATTTTATTTAAAAGCCTTTACAGAACGTACGAATAAAATTTGCAATATTCGAACTGAAAATAAAAACGAATAAGCGTACCTAATACTCTTACAGAGAAACGCGAACTATAAAATTTAATAACCACGCGAAATCTGCAAGTTTTGTTGTTTAAGGTCATTTTATGTGTAGAAATGCATATAAATTTTTGAGAAGTATATAAAATCGACTAAGGTAAACTATGTATAAGTATACTTAGTGAACAACTGTTCACAAACAGTGAAGTTTCATAAACACTGATATATATTTATATATATACATATACGACTTTCACCTCATTGCGAGATAAATACAATAAAAATATTACATCTTTTTTAAAATGTCACTTCATTCGTCTAAACTAATTTTAATAAGCTAATAATCGCCGTGTAGTCCCGGCATAGAATGGGCCACCCCTTCTTTTCCCGTGGGTGTCGTAATAACGACTTAGGGAACTTATGTATTGGTAGAAAGATGGGCAGCAGCGTCCCTCTTAAAACATTATTAAAAGTCTAACTGCGGTTGCCAACCCGCCCGCCCTTTTGCCAGCGTAGCAATAGCTGGCAAAACTCCCCTTCTGGGGAAGGCTTATGTTCAGCAGTGGACAGTTAACGGCTAATATGATATTGATTATAAAAAAGAGATCTCTAGTTATTTGATTACAGCCTAGTGTGTTATTCCGAACAGCAATCAAATAATTTGTCTAAAGATGCCTCGTTTAGAGATGAAACACGTGTCGCAAAACATACGTAAACAAAATGGCAGTCGGAGATTGATGACTAATATAGAAGGTTGTGGAACTTCTGTTAGTAATAGTGGTGATCAATCTTCGAGTGTTGGCAGTCACACACATACTAACGGTAGCGGAATTAAACAAAATAATTCTAATCAAACAACCAGTGATATGGACTTCCGCAAGATAACACCTAGTTCTATAAAATATTTATAAAGAAATCTACTTTAATATCCGATTTTTATTCACAAACAAGTTGTACAGTTAACATTGACTTTAGATTTCAATATTTTATTAGACAAAGTCCGCAACCAAAGCGTACTATAAGTACAACTCAGAATAATCTGGCCACTTTAGTATTTCAATAGTAATAACTTTTAATACTGCGCATTCGGTAGACCTTCTGCTAATACTTGGATATTTTAGTAGGTATAAAGGATTTTGTTATTTCCCATACTAGGTAGGTAAAATACAAGTTATTCAAATACATAAAGCCTTAAAGTAATGAGAATTCCTGAATTAATAACATGAATACTGTTGTTCTGGTTTCTATTCTGAATTTATTTGAATAGAAATAGAATATTTATTTGTTAGAAAATTTCTTTGGTGTATAAAAAATATTTTAAACATAATTAGTTTACTGTGTAGCCCCAGCATAGAATGGGCTACCCCTTCCTTTCCCGTGGATGTCGTAAGAGGCGACTAAGAGAACTTAATTTCTAGGAATGAGCAGTAGCGTATCTCTTAAAACATCACCTAAAGCCTAAATACAGTTACCAACCCACTTGTCAAGCATGGCAACTACTGGCAAAACTCCCTTTATGGGAGAGGCTATGTTCAGCAATAGACTGTTAACGGCTGGTATGATGATGATAAAATTAATAGTGTAATATTTAGGGTTCACAATTGCAACATAATATTCAAGGAACTACTATTTAATTGAAAGATATTTCAATGAATTTACATTACATTAAGTTGCTATTGCAATATATTTTACAGGGCGACCTCTACGCGGTCCCACCTGGATATCACCGCGGCTAATTTGTGAGCAATTTATCACGATTTCCTAACTGACCCACTTTCATTCTCATATATCATGCCTCACGGGTGTCCCGCCAGCATATATCGATAGCGAAGACGAGGTTACCATACCATTATCATCCACTATACATGTAGATTTTGTACCACGAAAAAGAACACCAATTTCAGCTGTTTCAAAAGTAGTCATTTTGATTCTAAAATCAAATTACTGAACCGATTTTAATGAAATATCTATGCGATCAATCTGAAAGTATATCCGTTCAAATAAGAACTAAGTTCAAATTTATTTATAAATGACGGAGTTATGAGGTAACATAAAAAATATAATCAAATTAATCTCTTTACAAATATCGATATTACTAATGAAGCATTTTAATTTACAGGGTACAGAGGAATAACACCTAAGTCTTCAGGAATAGCAATGCATTGGGGGGGGATTATGTGCGAAACAGTTTACTCTATTATGCCCATGGTACTGCTCATGTTTATAGGCGACGGTTATCATTTTCCATAAGGTGGGCCGTTAGCTTGTTTATCATTCTGAGTAAGTAAAAAAACACAAATTTGTTATTTTAATCTATCTCGCTGTTTAAAAGCAAATTAATTAATTTAATTAGTTTTAATTTCTTAAATAGGGGCGATGTTTAAGAAATTAAAATAAATTAAATGTACAGACATCGTCTAGTCACAACATTATTATAATCGTATTAGTATGATTAGTAACAGTATCCATAATATTCTGTACCAAGACAAGCATATTGTATATTACATTGATACTACATTGTAAACTGCCTCCAGCAGGACCAGAATAGATATTGTGTTGTCAAACTGTCTGATGTCGAGATAAACGTTGTTTTGTCTGATATAATAATATTAGTCTGAAATAACAATTTATTGTGTTCAACTCCTATCACTGTTTGAATAGGATAAGAAATGTTTTATGTGTAAATTGTATTGTCAATATATATTATAAAATAAAATCCTCCGCCACGTTTGTCTGTTTATTCGCGATATACTCAAAAACTACTGCACTGATTTTCATGTTGTTCTCACCAATGGATAGAGCGGTTTTCCAGGAAGGTTTTAGTATATAATTTGTTACGCTTTTTGTACATTGGTTAAAATATAACAGCATTTGGTGGTGTCGAAAGAAAATAAGCCATATGGGAGCTTTTAACAAAAATGCTGCATGAACTCTTTGAAATATAACAAAAAAATGTTTGGTGGAATTGTGTATCTTATAGAGGTCTACAGAAAAGTCTGCAATGGCATATGTTTATTTCTAAAGATTAACATACTATATTCATTTTAATACTTCAAAAAATGGGCAATTATAAAGTAGTAATTGTAGACTAGATTAGAAACCGAATGAAAGGCGAGTTGTACGTCTCGCTTATTATTTTCAGAATGCTATTGATGCTTGTTCTAACTTTGTGTAGCATTGATGCAGTTCTTTCTTTCCTTATAGTATATTTCCTCATAGTAATCATTTACGCAAAATTGATCATACATGTAAGAGGCGTTACAAAAGCGAAAAAGTACAAGAAAACTGTCTGATTTAAAACTGATATTATGTATAGAAAAAACTACCTTTAAACTTGGCGTATATTTTTCCTTAACTATTTTCGAATTTGAAGAATATTATGGTTCAGATACAATAGCATGACGTGGCATGACACGATGAAAAGTGAAAACCGTCGCTCATAGGATACGAACAGAATCATGTATTAACTTTTAGACTTTCACGCTGTAAATTTTATGTTTTATATACTCCGTATCAATAACTCAATTAGTGTGATGTAGGATATTGAGTGGGTAGGATAAAATGTCAGCATCAGTTTACACGTGATCACGGATAGTGTAACCCAGCCATTACCTTTCCACTGCTGGACATAGGCCTTCCTTATAGAATGCCATAACGATCCCGTGTCACTTGAATCCACTGACTTCCTTTAATGCATCTTAGGTCGGCGCATCATTTAGTAAGGTTGTCAATCAAGGATTTTTTCTCCATCGGTTGCTGGTTTTATGAGCAATGTGACAATCCTATTGCCTCTTCACCTTGCTTGTTTTTCAGGCTATGTCGACCACTTTGATTTTTTTGTGAATATCCTCATTTCGGATTCTATCACGCAAAGGAGCTCCGAGCATAGCCCGTTCCATAGCTTGCTAAACAACTTAAAGATTATGTATAAAGCCAAAACGAAATAAAACCATGCAAGTTGCAAACAGCTGCGTCACGGCAGAAACACGACTGGGATTTAAATATCCACACACAAAAGTCGTCTATACACAGTTCCTGGTTTAGTTCATACTCACAAGCATATCGTTGATGAAGAACGAGAGGACGGACGGAGGTCGGCTCGGACCTGATGTGCAGTTCGCCTTCATCACATCCCCTGGTGTGTAGTAATGCTGACTTGTATGTATTGACGGCGAGGTAGGTGGCAGCACTGTTGAATAACAAAATAACATGCTATAAGCAAAGGTGTTGTTACTACTCTTGTTGTTGCATTCTGATGATAACAGTTTCTGCGTTTCTTTCGTTATTCTTACAAATATTATAAATGTTAAAGTGAATTTATTTATTTGTTACCATATAAATTTGTTTGTTTATTTATTTACAAGAAACATGATAAGTGTATCTTAACAATAGGTACAAGATGTTGCACACATTTACTACATATAAATTTTTAGTTTTGAATAAAATAATATGTACGTGTTAATTAATTAAGTATATTATAGTAAGAATTGGTATTATAAATTCGGTTTCACAAAAGAGAGCACTGATGCTTATAGCACAGGTGTAAAACCTAATTTAGGTATTGGGTCCTCACTTTTCAAGGTTGCCTGGAAGAGATTGCTGTTTAGCGATAAGGCTAGACACCGATACCTTTTTATCTTGTTTTTGTGTAATTAAGTTTATTACACAAAAGCAACAGCAATATAAAAATAATTAATTATACATTTTATTTGTGTATATTTTCTTAATCTTTATAAACTGTATTATTTGTAATAAACTCAACAAACTCAATTATATCATGTTAAAAAAATAAGTACTGAGTAAATTTTGATATAATTTCTATGAGACTAATCAGTAAGTATACGCTTTCAGATAAAAAATAATTTTCAGAATTGATTCAGAACTGACAGAGTTATGGGGTAATAAATATTTAAAAAAAAAACACAATACATTGACAGCTTCCTTCTATTTGAAGTCGGTTGAAAACAAATGAAACCACAGACAGGTTACAAATCACAATAAAATTACTGCGAGCCAATACAAATCTAATTTAGTATTGAAATACCGTTTTCACATGAGAATCTGTATAAAATACATATTTAATATGCCTTTGAGAATAAAAAATAAAAGGATAACAGTGAAGAGAGCTCTTCAAAGGTTCTTTTCACGAGTATTATATTTAGAAAAGATAAAAAGATATCCAGTTGTAGGCATTTTCGGGCGCGCCCGTTAAAACAGGCGTACTCGTCTCACTATTTTGAGATAAGAGCGACACTTAACCCACTTATTTTGGCTTGTGTGAGTGTACCGAGCGCCAATTGTGATATGTGGGTGAATGTAATAATTTGTGAATCAACCATTACACACAATGGGTTTTCCTAAACAAAACACTCTTATATGATTTTAAATTTAGAATTTAAACCGTAGTAGGTATTTATGTAATTTATTAGCTTTTACTTGTAAATTCGTACGCATGGTCTGGATAAAAAGTAGCCTATAATATTCTCCATCTTACATAGTGTACACCAAATTTCATAGCAATTGGCTAAGTTGTTAAGGCGCTAACAAGTAATAAAGACACAAACAAACAAACTCACTTTCACATTAATGTTATTAGTAAGGATTATAGACTTTAGTTGTAAAATATTGAGTTTTAAATCAATAAATCCTAGAAAATGTAATAAAATACGATTAACAATATCTCATTGTTTATTGCATAAAATTAACGGCTGATATGATTGAAAACATTTTTATGGTAGGGATATAGTTTTTTGTTAGTGTGAGCAACTAAAATAATAATTGATAGTACACAAAGATACTTACCGACTACCTCCATGTTATTAGACACAATGGACGTGGCGAACGAGGGCGCGTCCGCGGTGACCTCGCAGCTGAAGTTTCCAGAAAGTCCGAAGCTTACCCGCGTCAGCACTACTTGACTTTGGTTCGATCTCGCCAACTGTCAACAAACATACTTATTATTACTTTGTTATTGATCACGTTGCTTTGCATAAATGAATGCCTAGTTTCGATTCCCGGTCGGACCAATTTGGAAAACGAACTTTTCTTAATTGATTCAGATCTGGGTATTCTAAGTAGCCATTTTACCCATAGATTATCGTCGTATCTTTCCTCATAACACATAGCTAACATCGTATTCTTCCTCATAATCCTAGCTTTACGACCTAGTGAATGTGTGGCACTTGTTTATACTGTTTATTTAACATAAATTAGTCCGCCATTGTACTTATTGTTTTTTTAAGAACCTGTATACTATAAGAGTTTATAATAAAGTGTGCCGTGTAGGTCCCGGCATAGAATAGACCATTCCTTTTCTAAGGGCTTTCCTTCTTGACTAAGGGAGCTTATGGTCGAGGGATGAGCAGCAGCGTCCCTCCTAAAACATCACCAAAAATTTAAACTGCGGTTGCCAATCCACCTACTAAGCATGGCAATTACTGGAAAAACCCTCCTTAGGGGTGAAACTATGTTCAGCAGTGCATAGGATAACGGCTGATACAATAAAAAAAAATATTACAAACAAACAAAACAAACTAGTTTTGCCAGCGACACCTTACAGGTAAATTGTGAAAGTGGGAAAATCATTTAAATAAACCACTTCTCTAAGTCATATGAAGGTAAAGTATGCATCAATTTTTAAATCCGACCTTTCTTTTAATAAATCTGTACATTAAAAAAACAGTTGTACCTATTAATAAATATTCAAACGTGAAAATGTACTCCGCTCGCCCGAAAATAAACACGGGTAAAAGAGATACAAAATGGCCCATCAGGTTATTATCGCGGGCTGAAATAAGAAGCGTGTGATAAAGGGTTGAATTTATGAACATCTGCCGCCAGCTTGACGGGGAAAGATAACCTTGTTCTAAAGAAAAAGTGCGGTAACGTTCCCCACTCTAGTGCCGGCTGAAAATAACAGAAAAGGTATAAAAATTTGATATGTGATCTGACTTTCTCAGTGAGCACGTTCAAAGTGTAGAGAGGTAAATAAAAAAATGTTTTGTTTATTTGATTAGAATTATTTTGTTTAATTCCGCTAACATTAGTATGTGTACAACTGCCAACGTTTAATTGACGACGACATTTAATTTATTTATCGAATGTTCGCAGTCACACTCTATAAATAAATTACATACACACAAATTAATGGTAGCGAAATTAAACAAAATAATTCTAATTATCTAACCAATTATATGGATATATAAAATATTTAAATTATACACTTTTGTTCATATTATTATATACCGTATAGAAATTTTTCTAAACTATATTTTTAGGTCTAAATTCAATTTTTTTAAGAAGGAATAAAAATTATATTATAATATCTCTAACCTTAATTAATTTGTAAATTGATATATCTAAATTTGTAAATTATTTGTACATGCAGAGTGTTAAAATAAACTCTAACATTTTGATTAAGTAGATGTAGTAGGTAATGAAATTCAATTCAATTCAATTTATACGCATGAATACTACATAGTGTTGAATAAAAGTGAAGTAATATGAAAGAAAATAGTTCATATGAAATATAAATTGACAATAAATAAATAATTTATTTACTCGAAATGTGGTTTCTACAAATGGTCTTAAATGATAGCAGAACTACACATTTCGCTTTATCTAAAGGCAAGCAAATTTTGTCTTAGCACATGTTAGTAGTTTTTAGTGGCTCTTTTAAATTTTTAAAGCAAATGTACCATATATAATAATTATAATAATAATTCACTATTCGATAAATTAAAACAGAAGCATAAAAAATATAGTACTTGACTTAAATATTTGTAGACACTAGATAGCAGTTCTTTATTAAATGCAATCAAATAAGTAACAGGCCTGTGTTACACGTGATTACCTCGTAGGTGTTATATAAAGCATTATGTACCTATCGCCCGAAGGAAAGTACAGTTCTCAACTCAACGCCCTTTCTTTTCGGGTCCCGGCATTAATCGTCACATCATTCTTTAGTAATCGGCCATTTTCTTTCCGCAGTGAACAACATACAATTTTTAGAGGGAAAAACCTTGCACGTTTCTGTGCTTTTTATGTTCTTTGCTGACTTCAAACGGAAAAACATCGGGACTTATAAATTACATTTAAAAGCGACCTAATCATAAACCAAAACACACACACACACATGTATGCACGCACGCACGCAAGCACGCACGTACGCACGCACGCACATACACACACACACATACACACACGAGGAGAGAGTGAGAGAGAGATACACTGGCACGCACACAAATTC
Organism: Galleria mellonella; assembly: GCF_026898425.1. Taxonomy (NCBI): domain Eukaryota; kingdom Metazoa; phylum Arthropoda; class Insecta; order Lepidoptera; family Pyralidae; genus Galleria; species Galleria mellonella. Next base: position 4,106,244 of record NW_026442100.1, on the reverse strand, counting down.
GCACACACACACGTTCGATCTCACACATGTACGACAACATTAATCGTAACAAAATTAATATGGAACCAACACGGGAGTGAATTTTATAATTACTTTTACTGCTTCCCATCAAGTGGCCTAACAACTGCTTGTTTACATACATCGTATCATAAAAAGATTATATAAATGAATTTTGAAAATCGATTTAGAATAAATTGTCGATAAATCGTTTAACGCAACTAATAATTTTTTTTTTCTATCGTAAGTTATTTAAAATGTACTACTTTTTATAAGACAATAAATTTCGTCTAATCATTGGACTATTCACAGCTCCAAGTATCGTGTTGCCATTACTTATTCAAATGGGTTCTCTCACAAAATAAGGATGCATTGTACATTTGTAATGTAAATTGCGTACTGTATCCTTTCAGCACAAAGTAGACGATTTTATAGTGTTGCTATATTATTTAAGACACCACGGCTGTAGCAGCGTAGTATTTTATTACAGACTCTTAGAAAATATTGAATAAATCAAATACATGTTTTAACTAAATACAGATTTAACACAGATTAATAAATATTTTTTTTAATACGTTTGTTAGGCTAATGTCGGAGACCATGCTGCCTAGTTTTCAGTGTGATAATTTGTCTGGAATTTAATAAATATACATATTGTGCTAAAATTCTATCCTATTAGATCATAGATTAAAAATAGTGTGCATTGGTAGTGTAACAGGGAAATAAATATAATAACATACATGTTAGAGTGAGATACACAGTAGGTTATTCACCTACACAATATAAGCTCGAAGCAGATTTGGTGGGAATATAAATAAAACAAGTTTCAATTATTTTCACGTTTTAAGGAGATTTGGTTTCGATTGAATGTAATTGCTTTAAATTTATTTTAACCTTTAGATATTATAATTTAGGTAAAAAAGACTATGTAGTCTTTAGTACTGCATTTTTTCTTCTCTGTACCTCATTCAATGTAAAATTATAGAAGAATCTAAAATATTTTATATATGAATTGGTAGAAACAAAGCAAATAAATATTCACGAATATTAGAATTAAAACAAAAACGTGATTGGTTGCTTTTATTGTTTAACAATTATTTTTTCAATTTAAAATAAATTATATACCAGAGGGAGACTTTGTACAAAAGTCGTTTGCTTGGATACCTCTGTCTCGTTCGTGTTTCAACCGTAAAGCAGTTGTGTTTGTATGGCTTTGTTTCGGTTTGAAGGGTGGGATATAGCGTGAATTTACAGGATACAGAGGTATAACACCTAAGTCCTCAGGAATGGCCACGCATGGGGTTATCATCGGCGAAACAGTATACTCTGTTATGCCCATGGTACTGCTCATGTCTATAGGCGACGGTTACCACTTTCCATCAGGTGGGCCGTCAGCTTGTTTGCCATTCTAAGTTGCATAAAAAAAGACATTACCACACGAAAGTTGATCAGTAATTATTGCGTGAAAGAGCAACAAACATCCATATTATTATTTATCCTTAGTATTTTTCGCTTTTATAGTATTAATACAATTTATGTGAAATATCTCGAATTGAATGAAATCTTAGGTTAGGCTATATCTTATTTAGAATCTAGACGTCGCTAATTAAATATATTAAGGATTTTAGGATGGCTGATTCTTAACAATCTTAATTAAATTTCTCATAGTATAATAATATGAAAATGTATTCGTGCATAATAACTTTATAGATTACATTACTAGTCCGTATAATAAACTTAATTAGGATCGTTCATTTATTTATTTATTAAACTGTAATACACCAAGAAAGTGTAAATGGCGGCTGACACTTTGGTCTCTGGCCGTCCACGGGGTTGGTTCTAAAGGTTGAAATTTTCGGAACAAAAATACTCGTAAATATACCGTTATTTCATGTTTTCCATTGTGCGGTAATAAGCGACGCCAAGGAAAAAATAATGAGGAAAGAACAAATTAATGACCGTTTTCAAAACTCAAATGTACCAGATAAAAGAATTTATAAATTTGAATTTGGAATTCCTAACCAAAGAATTCCAAATTCAAAAGGAGATATTTCAGATCAAAGTGGTCAGTACGACAAAACGCTAATATCATATGTAAGAACCTAATATATATTTGTAATACAAAATATTCAATTTAATGAAAAAACACAAGCCGCGTTTCATAAAAGACTGATACAGAATAATATTTAAAAATAATACATGTTCTAAAACAACCTCAGTGTCTACAGCCAGTATTAAAACTCCAACACTATCTGATGCCGTTGACGACGTATGTTAAAATATACTCGTATGCTGTCCGCTACGATCTTATACTTTAAAATCGTCGTGATACGACACAAATTTATTCGCTTCAATGCCTCTAAATAATATCCTCGAAGTAATATTATACTATTAACGTTATCATATTGTTCTATTATATGCTGGATTTACCAATATTTGGATTTGATCATTGAACCTACTAGACCATACTGTTTTGCTTCATCTATTCCCTGATTGCTTCTTATTAAACATCTCATGTGATATTCTGAGTGTACCCTGTAAATGCACTGCCATATCTTCACTCTTCAAACTGAAACACTATGCAAACACAACTGCTTCACGGGTAAAACGTCTATAGACATGAGCAGTAGGTACTACGGGTATAACAGAGTATACTGCTTCGCTCATGATACCCCCATGCGATTCCAGTTCTGAGGACTGAGGTGTTTTTGAATAAGTAATAATTGTATGGTAACCCCGTCTGCGTTGTTGGTATACACTGGCGGGGCACCAGTGATAGATGACTCATGAGGACAAAAGCATGACAGTTACCCATCCTGACGAATTCAACTAGAATTAGCCACAGTGGTTTCTAGGGAGAACCACGTGGAGGTCAACCTGACAGGGTATAATAACAATGAGGACTAACCTCCCTTTACTGACAATCCCAATCCCAATTCACCAGAGGGAGACTTTGTACAAAAGTCGATTGCTTGGGTACCTCTGTCTCATTCGTGTTTCTACCGTGAAGCAGTTGTGTTTGCATGACTGTGTTTCGATTTGAAGGGGGGGATATGGCGTGAATTTACAGGATACAGAGGAATAACATCTGAGTCCTCAGGATTGGCAACGTATAAGGGGTATCATGGGCGAAACAGTATACTCTGTTATGTCCATAGTACTGCTCATGTTTATAGGCAACGGTTACCACTTTCCATCAGGTGGGTCATTAGCTTGCTTGCTATTCTAAGTTTTATAAAAAAAAATCCCTCGCCCGAACTCACTAGCTTTGTACATATATTATACAGACTTACAGAAAGTCTGTATCTATAATGGCATTTAGGATGAATAGCGTATTTTGTAAATCTCTAAGTGTCAACGGACGGTCCCCAGGTGAGAGAACTTTTTTTAGACACCAAAAGCGGATTACTTGAAATTCGCATTATTCAATTTGTAGCCAACAAAAGACAAAACCTGTATAATCCGCTGTGTCTGTACGGCCATCAATTACCTATTTTGCGTCTGTGGAATTAGTGAAATATTTTTTTTTTATTCAGTCGTCAATAGAGGTATTTATTTTATTTGCAAGTTCTTTTGTGTTTTTAGTCCTCAAATTATATTGAGTGACTTTTTTTGTAATATCCACAGATAATCTAATGAAGTAGCTATTATTACAAATACCAAATATTTTTAATTATAGTCATGTTTTTGAAATTACATTTATTTATATGGTGAATAAAAATTTATTACTCTTTTGAAGGTAACTGCTAAATTTTCAAATTATTGTTGGGATCATATAATTATTTAAGATTTTGTTTCATACTTGGAACATTGCCTTCAATCCTAGTAGAACTAGTTATTTTGGATTAAAAACTAAACTACTAAACCGATATTGATGAAAAATTTCTGTGGGACCAATCTGAAAGTATATATTTTCAGATAAAAAAAAAACTTTTCAAATCTGTTTGTAAATGACAAAGTTTTGAGGTAATGAACATAAAAAAATTGAATGAAATTAAATTATTAAATGGACGATAAGAAAATGGTAACCCCGCTATAAACTAGCTGTGCACTAGTGAGGGTTGTTAGGTGAGAATGAAAAGGCAGGTCAGTTAGCACGTAAAGTCATTGTCCAAAAAGCCATTTTAGTGACCTTTATATAAAATTTATGTAAATCATCTTTTTGTTTACAACACAGGGGGCAAACGAGCATGCGGCTCACCTGATGGTAAGTGACTACCGCCGCTCATAATCACCCACAACACCAACGGCATTGCAGGTGTGCTGCCGGCCTTTTAAAAAGGAATATGCTCTTTTCTTGAAGGCTACGATATCATATTGATTCGAAAATACTGCTGCTGGAATTTGAATCCAAAGAGCATTTTTTCCTAACCCTTCCTTCAGGAGATTTCAGATAGGGTCTTCAAGACGAACTGCTTTGCTCCGGAATCATGACTACCTCAGGGTCTTTGCCATTAATGCCTTTGGATGGCTGGTATCATAGGCCTCCCTTATAACGGGAGATTTTACCAATAACCATGCTTGGAAGGCGTATTGACAATCGTAGACTTTTGGTGAGGCGTTTTAAGAGGGACGCTGCTGCCCATCCCTCGACTATTAAGTAATGTATAAAACCACAATCAATTATTATTAAATCACCGAATGAATAATTTCAGATCTAATGTTCGTTGTCACCTCTAAATTACTATTTGCTTGGACCAAATCTGAAGGAGCGAACACAATACGAGAAATTTAATTAATCCAAAAGGGAGACAGGTAAATATTGTTTATAATAATTCGAATGATTAATCGAATAGAGGAATCCGTTACCCGTCGCAGATTGTTTCAATTTCACAAAGATGAAGCTCGTTAATTTAATTTAGTATGTATTAATTGTTTTCCACGACTTTGCCCATGTGAATCTATGTTCCGAATTTGAAAATTTAAAAAAGTCTATGAATAGTTATCGCCGTTTAGGTATCAGTACTTTAATTTTAAAATAAGAATATTGAAATAGTTATAAATCACGATTTACGAATCGCGTATTTTTTCTCACTTCAGTAATCAATATTAAATTTTTCATGTTCTTTTTTGGTGGAGTAAAATCTTAGAGTAAAATATTAAATGCAGATTTAAATCTTGATAATTTGCTTTCAATTGTGTATGGGTTGAAAAATAAAAAAAAAATATCAGCGTTCCATAATAATTCGATGATAAAAGTTCATAAAAATTTTAAAAGTAGAAAAAAGATTCCGTACGCAGTATCAATAAAATAAAAGAAAAAAAAACAATATAATTCTTTTAAAAGCACTAGAACAAGTATGTAACAAATACCGGGAAACTGAATTCCTTGATTCACAAAACTTCCTACATCACTTCTCGTCTCGAAGTCATACGAGAAAATTTCTGCTCGTTACCCCACTTTGTAATATTTTGTATTATACCACTCTGCGTTGTTTAAAAGCGCGGGTAGGCTATTATTAGATTCCACCATGTTAATGTGTGAGATTTGAGCAAAGAATGCATACAATTCACCAGCACTGGCAACAAACACTTTTTGTTATTACCTAGTGGTTATCTAGTATCTAGGTTAACTACCAGAGAGACTTTGTACAAAAGTCGATTGCTTGGGTACCTCTGTCCCATTCGTGTTTCAACCGTGTAGCAGTTGTCTCCCTTTGATAAAAAGAGGAAACTACCTGATACAAAGTCTCCCTCTGGTAAAAAGAGAAGAGGAACTACCTACTATTGTCGTAAATAAATCATGTGGATGGTAAACGATTATCGTAGCTTATTTCTTTAATAATTGCATGTCTCTATTTAAAGCATATTTATATATTTACTAGCGATCTAGCTTTAATAAGCAAATTTTTGACACCTTTAATCTTTTTTTTTTTAAATAACATATATCGTCACTTTATATAGGTGAGAGAATTTTCAAAATCAATTGAGTAGTTTTTGAGTTTATTCATTACGAACAAACAAAAAAAAAATCATCTCTTTTTAATATTAATGTACATTTAACGTATATAAAATGCTTGATAATTGATCAGATACATTGATTAAATTTATAAATTCCGTTAGAGGTCGGCGTAGAATTTCATTATGTTTGACAACGAGTTTTTTGTTACGAACTGTCCTGAACACAATAATATGGCTGAACCCTGAACAAAAACTCTCAAATATGTTTGCCCAAATGGATAGATAACATCCGACGTTCTCTTGCACGGGAGGAGAATGGAATAATTTGGTAAAGGGTAATATCGCGAAATTCTTTGAATTACTCGAGTCAAGCCAAAATTCATATATTCTCTCATAGCATACAAAAATGTATATCAAACAGGAAATTAAAATCTGAGTTATGTTCGAATATATTTAAATAAAAAATTCACTCGCATAAAAATAAATCACTTTTACATAATTATTATTACTTGAAAATAATTTTATGTTTCTAAATAAGCGTAGGTAGACGTAGTTTTTTTTTTAATTTAATTTCGAAAATTAAATTTTAAAGTTGTCTATTACAGACAGATTTGTTCGCCCTACTCTCTTTAATATAGTTTTTTTCTTTCTAACAATTTATACATAATATATATGTAACGCCAAAAATAATCAATTGAGGATCATTTATTATTATAAAATCGCCGTGTGGTCCCGGCATAGAATGGGTTGTACATTTTTTTTCCAAGTGTTATAAAAAGCGACTGAGGCAAATTAAGGGTTGAGCAGCGTCCCTATTTAAATATTACCAAAGCCTAACTGCGGTTGCTTCCCCGTCTGCCAAATGTGACAATTATTGGCAAAACTCCCCAATGGAAGGAGGTCTTTGTTCAGCAATGAGCAATAAACGGTTAATATGATGATGTCGATGATAAAAAACAATTTATTATTATAGACAATGTACAAAAAAATATGGCAGTTTGACGAAAGACAAGAAAAAATAAATAAAACAATTGACAAGCAACAATGGCGTGAGAGCCTCGTAAACTGTCACTCCCTTATAGTCCATTGTATATAATGATGACATAGATAATAAAGCATAGTATAGATTAAATATTTTTTTTCTATGTAATAGTAAACAAATAAATACAGTTAGACATTATTTTGAATTAAGAACAATGTGGTTATTCCCTCAAAGCGACTGTCAATACCAAGCAACAAAAACAAAAGACCCTTTTGGGTTTTTGGTCGTATACAATTGTTTCAAATTCTGTGTGAATAAATTTCTATTCCCTTAATAAATTATTTGTTAGCTATTTATTATTTATTATTCAATTGTAGTGTAACAAAGGGATGTAGATTAAACAAAACGGACAGATAAAAGAAATTGAGTAATTTTACACTATAATATATATATAAATAGTTTATAAATAACTATTTATAGCTTTGAAGAACCAACAACTGATAGGGAAGAAAAGTTCTGTGTGTCAAACAAGAGTGGCGACCCTGCATGGGCAAATGCAGTGCAGGACGATATTATTATATCATGTACAGACATCGTCTAGTTACAATTTTATTATATTACTAAAATGAATGATTATACGATTTTATACAAATAAACTATAACTAAAGATTGTGTTTCATAAAAAAAATGTCAATTGTGGTAAAACCAGTTAATTTAATTTACTTTTTATTTTAAAAGTACTAAATTTAAAAGTTTCAAATTTAAATATTTTTTTTTATACAATTAGAATGGCAAACAGGCTGACGGCCCACCTGATAGAAAGTGGTAACCGTCGCCTATAGAGATGAGCAGTATCGTGGACATAACAGAGTATAATGTTTTGTCCATGAAACCCCCCCATGCGTTGCCATTCCTGTGGACTCAGGTGTTATTCCTCTGTACCTAGTAAATTCACGCTAAAATCATTTTTATTCTATTTGACTTGTTTACAAGCACTTTTATATCGTCATTTTTTAAATCTACTGCAGGGTTCGGAAGGTTATTATCTGTTGAGAAGAGCTCGTAAGAAACTAAACAGTTACTCTTTTATATCTCTGTTAACATATACATTTATTATAAGTACATGTATATTTATATAAAATATTATATAAATTTATATAAAATATTTATGACTGTGTCTAAAATTACATGGTCGTTAAAAAGTCCATGCATGATCGACTAACACCATTCACATTTGTCATTCAATCGTTTAGTGTGTAATAGGCTTTGTTCAATAAATGTTTTTTAATAACAGTTTTAAATTTATTAAAAGGTATATCTAAAATATTCTTCGGTATTCTTATTATGACATTTAATGCCTATTTCCATAAAATACTGAACCGATATTGATAAAATTTCTATGGGACCAATCTGAAACAAACCGGGATCCTTATCCATCCCATATACTACATGTATATCAAATTAATTAATTCAAAAGTAGTTAAGGTGCTATAAGGAAGCAAAAATTTTCTTTCCCACTTACAAAATAAGCAAAGATGTTTGTTTGTTTTCATGGAAATTAAAAATTTACATAGTGACTGGCTCTTGGCCACAACAGAACATCAGTATTTTGCTCTTTTGAGGGCAAAGCAATAAACTGAGTTGTTACCATTTTGTGTTACTGTGGCACACGTATGAAAGAAGGAAATTGTTGTTTTATATATTTTGCTTTGTTTTTGTTGTTTTTTTGTTTTTATGTCTGTATTATGTGTATGTTTGTATTGTTATTTGTGTGCTGTAAGTCGCTATCACTACATAGTATAAAACGTAATATAACGCTGTCGCTGTCTGTCCGTCCCTATGCTTAAATTTTTAACATAATGGCTTAAATCTTTAAAACTACACAACGAATTATGAAGCAGTTTTTTTTTTAATAGATAGAGTGAATTAAAACGAAGGTTTATAGGTATAATACATGCATAATACAGTAGAGAAACATTGATAATTTTAGAGGTTTCTAATGTGATGTGGTATAATGTGCACTCGTGCGAAGCCAGGGCAGGTCGCTAGTAATCCAAATAAATTATCTATCTGTTAGCTGTCCACTGCTAAACACAATCTCCCCCATAAGGGGAGTTAGGCCAGTAATTGCCACATTAGCCGGCTGGTTTTTTTTTTTTGGTGGGTGAAAATGGTATGGTAACCCCACCTGCGCTAACGGGATTCGTTGGCGGAGCACCAGTGAAAGGTGATCGATGAGAATGAAAACAGACCAGTTAGCCCATCATGATGAATTTATCAGGAATTATCCATGATAGTTTCCAAGGAGAACCGCGAGCAGGTCGACCTGGTTGGGTATATTGCTAGCAATGGGATTCTCAGTCTCCATTACTAACAATCCCTTTCCCCCCTAGCTGGCTGATTGACATCTACAGTTTAGCTTTTAGTAATGTTTTAAAAGAGACGCTGCTGCCCATTCCTCCACTTTAAGCTCCCTTAGTCGCCTCCTACGACACCCACGGGAAAGAAAGGGTGGTCCATTCTATGCCGCGACCTACATGGCTTTACATATATATATATATATATATATAGATACAGTATAACAGACTAACAAGAGATGTCATTATATTTTGTTCGTATTTTCTTAATAATAAAACTTTCCTTTTGAATGTTTCCTTTGTTCTGTTGCTCGAAGTTTCCAGAAAGCATTCAAATACACATGAACGAAGTATTTTATGTTACTTTTCAAATCAGAGCTATTAGTGATTACCGTTTATGTGTATTATAAAAATATGAGTAGGTATATTTGCCATTTTCAATCGACTTCAAAATGAAGTGAGATTCTCGTATTGTATTTTTCTTTATGTTTATTACTTTATAAGTCCGTCAGTTTTAAACCGATTTAAATTTTTTTTTTATATCAAAAAAGCATAGTATTAGTCTTATATATATATATATATATATATATATATATATATATATATATATATATATATATATATATATATATATATATATATATATATATATATATATATATAATAAAATTAGAGTGCCACAATACTACAGTCCTCAGAAATCGCAACACATGAGATCATGGGCGTCACAGTATATTTTGTGACCTACATATTACTGTTCACGTCTATAGGCGACAGTTGCTACTTTCTATAAGGTGGGCCATCAACTTATTTGTTAGTTCAAATCATACGAAAAAAGCGAAAATCACATTCCTCGCAAATTCTCAAGAGTTATTGTCAACATTTCACTTGTCAGTGAAGATTTTTCTAAGTCATATTCGAGCCTACATAATATTATTCAGTGAGGAAAATTTTACACGAGTGTATGAAAATCAAGTGTTGGGATCGTGGATCAGTTAAATGCGAACGCTATAACATACTGTGATGTAGTAAACCATACAGTCTTGGATTATATAGATAGAGCATCGGGTATCAAAAACGGGTCGACTTTTTGCCAGGTAATTGTTAAATTAGCTTTATCTAATCTATTTATCTAATGTAATTTATCTAATTATTTTTATCTAATGTTTTATATATTTACGCACACAATGTATCTTAACGTGTTGTTTAAAAAAAAATATTTACATGCATTAAAAAGATACAGAATTGGTAAGACTCATAACTAAATTAATCTTTAACTGACTTCAAAAAGGAGGTTTTCAATTCGGCCTTATTTTTTTCAGTACCTTGTCACGTGTTCAGTTGCAAACCGACTTAAAAAGTTTTTTTTTTATTTGAGAGGATATATTTACGAGTATAGATAAGTCTTGTAAATTTTTTATCAAAATCTGTTCAGTAAATTAGTTTTTAGATCAAAATGACTAATTTTGATATATAAACTAAACTATTGATTTGAAATGTCTGCCGAGATTTAAAATGAAAGTTAAGGATTTTTATTCGAGCAAGTTGCCATCTTCTTAATTTGTTCGTTTGTCTGATTAGCATACTTATTTCTTCAGATATCTAAAAAAATTACAACTTAGTGTTTTATGTAAGCAATATTTATATATTTTTATGTATCTGTGTAGATGTTTATATGCATGTATGTATGTACATGTGTATATGTATATATGTATGTATGTTTATGTATATAATGAGTAGGGATATATATTTTACATTATTACATGTATCATATCTGTATATTAAGAAATAATTTAATTTCATCGTGCCTCCGATCAAACTGTTTATAATTACTCCTCTCCATCCAATGGTTGCCTGGAAGAGATCGCTTTTAGCGATAAGGACGTCCATTGTTTTCTCATTGTGATTATTTCTTGTAATTGTTTATATTTATAATAAGTTTACTATTGTAATATTTTGGAGGAAACAATAAAGAGTATCTATCTATCTATATAATAACTAAACTATTGGCTTGAACTATTGAATTGAGATAGTACTTCTGGGGGACCTTCCCACATGTCTGACTTTTAGATGAAAATGACATTTTCAGAATATCCTACCGGATGAGATGGCGCCGGAGGAAAATTTTTCATTAAATGCCACTTTCGCAAGATATTACGTTCCCAAAGTTCCGCAAAGTTTGTCACTGTCTAACTCATAACTGAGTATTTTACCTATCCGCATCCACCGTGCGGATGATATGGATATTGTCTTTTGTCTCAATGTCCTCCACCCATAGATTGTTTGTAATAGACTACTTAGCGGTAAGACCATCTTTTGTATTTATTTTTATTATTTATTTATTTATATTTACATAATTGTGTACACTAATAATACTTAAAAATATGACAAACATGAGCAAATGTACAAAGGCGAGCTTAATTCTACAAAAAAATTCTTACAGCAAATCCAAAGTGGAAAAGAACATTAATGTTAATGGGTAGAGTGGTGTACAATACTGTGACTAAAAGATAGTTTTGTCATAGTCTAATGTCTAATGACAAATTGAAATTTATATATAATTAATTACATCATATTTAATTTTATACACACATACACACACACACGTTCGCTCGCACGCAAGCATGCTCGCACGCATGCACATACGCATGCACGTACGCATGCACACTCGCACGCACGCACGCAGTCACGCACGCACGCACGCACGCTGGCACTCTCGTACTCACGCACGCACGCATGCACGCACACACACACACACACAAGCGCGCGAACGTTCGCGTACACGCGCGCACTCTCACAATATACACACATATACACATACATTTACATAAATTGACATAATTATATACCTACATATACTAATAAATAAAATATGTTCTTATGGATAGAAGATGCTGTTAAATCTTATTAAAATTTACTACATTTATTATTTTTATAAATTGTACAAAAAAACAGTAAATAAATAAATAAATAGCATAAACGATTTTCAGAGAATACTAAAATGCAATAATAATTTATAGAAATATAAGCAAAGGAGGTCAATTTATGAAATACCAACGTAATTCTTACAGTGTAGAATGGAAATCGTTAGCAACTGAAAAGAGTGTTTCATCGGGGATATTGAACATTTTCACTAAAGAAATATGAGTTGAAAAATTATATTTTTGAAATCTATATTCTGTAACATAGATAGAGCCTTAATTTTACGAGTACATATTGGTATTTCTGCTTTATCCTGTATACTAATACTTGTTGGTTACGGATTTTATCATACCGGCTATTTGAACGACTTTATAAAACATATATTTTTTCAAATCAACTGTATTTTTTACTCTTTATTTAAAATCTTTTTATCATGATTGAAGTAGTTTTTTTTTTTATTTGCGTTGCTAATATTAATATATAAAATTCTTATACCAACATGTTAGTTCAAGCTAATCTCTGAAACTGTACAATTTAAGTAAATTTTATAAAAAAATATTGTTTAAACCATCTTAACAGTTTTTTTTTTCAATTACTCGACAATTATTAGAAAATAATTTCCATATTTTAATGATAATTTTGATTATTTAATGTAATATTTGAATTTAAAATTACTAATATTTAGTTATTATACACCCCACTAAGCACAGCTAACATGCGTACTTAAACACATTCATCAGCTTCGCAGTAAAGAAGTGAGCGGACATGAATATTAAAAAAAAATCAATCAAACAATTATTGTAAGCTAATTTCATATTTTAATATAAATCAAATCTTATGCAAGTTAATTAGTAACTTGCATAGGATTTGAACACAAGATTGGCAATTTAGCTATTAATGCTATTATACGCCCCACTGATATATGTATGTACTATATGTATACATAGCTAATATATGTGTGTATAAACTGAAACAGTCATCAGCTTCGTCGAACATAACTGAGCGGATTTGGACGTTAAGAATTTATTTTAATCAATCAATTATTGCAAAATAATATTCAAATTTTAATTAACTTGCTTAAAATTTGAACTCAGGATTGCCAATTCAGCTATTAACATGCCCCACTAAGCATTGCTAATATACATACAAAAATATATTCTTTAGCTCCGTCAAACATAATTAAGCGGATATGAACATTAAACTTTTTAATCACTCAATTGTTGTAAAATAATTTACATATTTTAATATAAATTCTAATTAACTTGCATAATATTTGAACTTAAGATTGGCAATTTAGCTATTAATGCTATTATACACCCCACTAATCATAGCTAACATAAATACTGAAACACATTCATCAACTCCGTCGAACATAAGTCAGCGGTCATGAATATTAAGCAAGCCGCAATTGCCTATTAATTATATATTTATAGGAGCAAGCAGAAAATTAATTACAATGTTCTTATCATGTTAATATTAGATTCATAGAAGGGAGATACAGCACTTCATCAGTTATTTAGCGGGACGATATTCATGAATAAGCAATTAAGCAACAAGGGTAATTGATATATTAGGTTTAATTGACCTTTTAGTGATAAACTGTACATATATATATAGTTAGATTGCTATAGTTAAAGTTTATAATTAAAATTTAACAATTATGTTTTTTAATCGACTTGAACAAGGTAGAGGTTTTATCAAAACATATATTTCGAAACAAAATTAAGGATTTTTATCTGAGCAAGTTGTCATCTTCATTTTAATTTCTTTATTTGTCTAGTAAACATACATATTTCTTCAGATATGTAAAAAAATTATAACTTTGTGTTTTATGTATATGTAAGTAGGTATGTATTCATAAGTTGTCATGTATTTGTGTTGGTGTTTATAAACACGTATGTACGTGTGTGCTTGCTTATGAGTGCGTGCGTGCCTGCGTATGTGTGTGAATGTGTGTGTATGTGTGTGTATGTATATATGTATCATTTCTTGTAATTGTTCGTATCTATAATAAGTTTACTATTGTAATCTTTTGAAAGAAACAATAAAGAGTATCTATCTATCTATCTATATTTGAGATATATACATACAGCACAGACGTTCAATAAAGTCAAATTGAGAACTTCCATTCTATTTGAAAAGTCTGTTAAAATGTTAAATCATTCGTCAGCTAGCGTTATCAGTGGATGTCAGCCTTACGTGTATTTATATGACGCGGGCCCTGACAGTCCCTTGGAGACAAATCACAGTCAGCTTGCTAAACTTTGCCCCATTTGTATTTCGTATGCGGAAAATTCATTGGGGCCCACTGAGTTATGTACAAATGTATGCGCCACGTGTTCCCTCGTAACTTTTATACATGGAGTGTTTTAGTTACATGCAGTGCTTCTTGACTGCTTTTAGATTATTATATAAGTGGCCTAGTATAAGAAGTTTCTATATATGAGTATAATTTGTATATGTATAATATGGTATGTCATTTGATGGAAAGCGGTACACGGCGCTTTTAGACACGAGCAGTACCATAAACATCACAAAGTATACTGTGACGTCCGTAATATCTTACACGGGTTGCAATTCCTGAGTACTATGGTATTATGCCTATAATTTCACTGGTGATATCCCACCTATTAAACTAAAACACAACCACGTAAGCACAGTTGTTTCAAGGCTGCGGGAAGGGATTCTTAGTAATGCGGACTACCAGTCCCATTGCTAGCAATATATCTTGTTAGGTCAACCTCCACATGCCACCCCTGGAAACCATCATGCTGAATCCCAGGTGTATTCATCACGATGGACTAACTGACTTGCCTTTTCATTCTCACTTGTCATCCCTCGCTGGTGCCCAGCCAGTGTATACCGTTAGTACGGGCAGGGTTGCCAGTCCATTAAAAAAGATGTTTTACAGCAGAAACATGAGTGGGACAGAGGTACCCAAACAAACGACTTTTATATAAAGTCTCCCTTTGGAGAACTATTCATAATTAACCATAACTATTTATAGTTTATATACTACTTACTCAGGACTCTGTTCCCAAAGGGTTAGTTTAAAATGGTTTTGAAATCAAACGTGTTTCATGTAACAAATTACGGCAAGACAGAAGGGGGAAAATATTGGGACACTTGATACGACACAACGAATATGAACTAATGAATATTATAATAGAAGGTACGGTAGAAGGAAAGAGGGGAAGAGGGATACCAAGGCATAATTACATCAGGCAGATCAAGGAAGGAGTTAGTGTCGTGTCGTATCAAGAGGTGAAAAGACTCGCTGAAATGATATTGTATAATAGATAATATATTACATAATTATTTAACTAACTGGATCGTTAGAAAGTTTGAAATTGACTCACAAGTTTACAGTTAACTTACAGTAAGCAATCGTAATCCCTGTTGTCATTCTCGTCATACTACAATGTGCAGACTATAGTTTCAGTAAAAAATTAAAATCACAGTATAATTTACTTACGTCCACATTGATTCCGGCGAACGGGAAGATCTTGGTAGCTGGCGTTTCGGTTGGCGAGTACCGGTAGAACTCGTGGCGCCCTCTATACCACTTGACAGAGTATAAAGGCGCGTCTGTGAGCTGGTACAAACACGCCAACGTCGCGTCTGAGCCCCGCTGGACCACTGGTGGTGATATCCGCAGTTCTATAGCTCGGAGGCCTCCAATTCCTGGTAAAAAGATAAATTAAGGCTATAAAACAATCCCTTAACTACTATAAACCTTTGCAGTAATCGTGTAGGCCCCGGATAGAATATGCCACCCCTTCCTTTCCCGTGGGTGTCGTAAGAGGCGACTAAGAAAGCTTGTGGTGGAAGGATGGGCACCAGCGTCCCTTTTAAAACATCACCAAAATAGAAAATGCAGTTGCCAATCTAGATAATTTTGTTTACCATTCTAAGTTACATAAAAAAATATCCTACCAGGTTGACATTCACGCGGTTTCCCCTGGAAACCTTTATGATTGATTCTTGTTGAATTCCTGACGATGAGCCAACTGGTTTCATTCTCACTTATCATCCGTTAGTGCAGGCGGGGTTACCATTCCGTTATCATCCATTAAAAGATTTAAGTTTAAGTACTCAAACATGTTAATTTATAAATGACAATATCGATACTGTTATTGTAGACGTCTACAGATGCCAACATTTGATACGGAACCACGCATGAAATGAGTGAATGAAGGCAAACAACAAGAGCCATATTATATTACGCGGTATATCTGGCTTCGTGAAGCCATTCAACACACAACAATTGAGGGGAACATATGACGCGTGATATACTTACTAAATAATTATAATAATAATCGATTTATTTTCGATACCTAATCGAAGTGAAGAAAAACTCGAGTAAATAAGTCTATTATCTCTAATAGTAATAATTATCGATTTATTTACTACATCTAATCTGAGTAAAGAAAAAAATATCGAGTAAATAAATGAATTATCTCTAATAATAAGAATAATCGATTTATTTACTATTATCTGAGTAAAGAAAAAAATCGAGAAAATAAATCGGTAATCTCTAATAGTAATAATCGATTTATTTACTATTATCTGAGTAAAGAAAAAAATCGAGAAAATAAATCGGTAATCTCTAATAGTAATAATCGATTTATTTACTATATCTAATCGAAGTAATAGAGTAATTAAGTCGATTAATTCTAATAATAAGAATAATCGTTTTATTTACCATATCTAATACTTAGATTATATAGATAGTGTCTCGAGAAAAACGGACCAACTTGTTCATACAAGGGGAAAAGGAATTGTTAATAATGAGGTCTAACTGATCCATTACTAGGAATACACCCTATCAGGTAGTGTTTGACTGTTTCAAGTAAGAAAATATTGGCCGTAGAATGTATAAAGTACGATTATAAATTGAAGAAGCAAGTAGTTGAAGAGCGAGAAATCACTCTTTTAATATAACTCTACAGTTACGGGGGGTGAAGGGGTTTTGGGTAATGGGGATTAGCAATCCTATTGCTATTAATATACACTATCAGGTCGACCTACTACTAGTTCCTCCTGAAGCTATCGTCATTAATTTATTGTTGAATTAGTCACGACCAATGGACCTGCTTTCATCTTCATCTATCTCTCATCTAATGGTATTTGTTATTTATTTATTTATTAAAGTATTAATATCAAATGGAAGCAAATGTAATGGACACACACAATGCGTTTTATTAATATTTCTGTTTATTATTATTTTTAATAAGGAATTTCGCGACTGACTCTTGGCCACAGCAGAATATCAGTGTTTTGCTCTTTTGAGGGCGAAGCAATAAACTGAGTTGTGACCATTTTGTGTTACTAGAGCACACGCATGAAGGGAAAAAAAGGAAATTGTTATTTTATATATTTTTCTTTATATATTTTTTTATTGCTTTTTTGTTTTAGTTCTTTTATCTCTTTAACTGTGTATTATATGTATGTTTTTATTGTAATTTGTGTGCTGTAATGTAAATAAATTATCTATCTCCCTGCCAGTGCATACCGATAGCGCAGGTAGGGTTACTATTTCATTATCATCCATTAAAAACAACAACTCTTATTTGCATAATGTTGTATAAAAGAATTTGAATTTTTCAAGTGAGTTTAATTCTTCAAGTGAGATGCTATCCAAAACTGATCATAAAAGGACAGACATCGTTGTGATCACAGTTGAAAAACTTTTTCACCAGACATCTAACGAACATGTCTGGACAGAATTTGAAGCCACTGGTTTTAATATACCGACTGTGTGGTCCCGGCATACAATGAGCCATCCCGTCCTATCCCGTGGGTGGCGTAAGAGGCGGCTAAGGAAGGGAGAGGGATAGACAGCAATATCTCTCTTAAAAAATTTAGCTTAACTGCGGTTGCTAATCCGCCTGTCAACAATGGCAACTATTGGCCAAACCCCCCAATGGGGAGACTTATGTCCAGCAGTGATGATATCTCAGATAGATCAGATGATACTATCTGAGATATCATCGATGATCGTATCACCGCTATCGCTATCAAAGGTGTTAAAACCTGTTAGACTATTATGGTGATGGTAGTGGTTTTTATATAATAGCAACCAAATTAACTTATATTCATATATTTCAGTCGACAAAACTCGACTAGTTTTGGTACCCTCCAGGACCTTTAGTCATGAGTAGCCGTGACACGAGCATAAACCTGATTGGTGTGTAGTTTCGTAAAACTTTCAACAATAAAAAATAACCATTGTATATTGTTAACACTGTGGTTATTAGATAAAACGCGTACAGTGTAAACGTGGCTTCAACTCGAATATAAAGTTTACGAATTATTCATATTTTAGATTCCTATGAATACTTCGTTCGTAGAAAAATATAATTTGTAATAACAAAACCAACAGAATATATTAAAATCCACCATTAATTATTATTCTCAGAATTACAAATAACTTTTTGATAATCAAATATTCAATATTTAATTTACATATTAAAACATATGCATTTTAGTTGCTTTTAATTTAATTTGCATTAAATATAATTTTAATTAAAGTTGCATTTAAATTGTTTATTCTGTATAAACAAAAATTACTAAGTCCTCAGGAATGGCAACGCATGGGGGGCGTCATGGGCGAAACAGTATACTACTCTGTTATGTCCATGGTACTGCTCATGTCTATAGGCGAAGGTTACCACTTTCCATCAGGTGAGCCGTCAGCTTGTTTGCCATTCTAAGTTGTATAAAAAAAAATAACACTTAAACTTCTACATGGGTACCTCTGTCCCAATTGTATTTCTGCCGTGTAGCAGTTGTGTTTGCATGTGTATTGGTTTGAAGGGTGGGATTAAAATTATAAAGTCTAGAGGCAAAACAAGCACCGAGAAAATGAAAATAAATAAATAAATAATAAAAATAAATAAATTACAAAAAGTGACACTTTGGTTCTTTTGCGTATATAAATGAAACAGCAATTAATATTAAGGTGAGTATGTTTGTTTGTTGCTTTATAGTGCTTTAAACGTCTTTATCAATCACTATGAAATTTGCGACGAAGCCGCAGGTAAAAGCTAGTAATCTAACAATTAAAAGACTGTATGACAGTTGATATGGCTAGAATGAAAGTAAATTAAAAAATGTCTATAAGTAGCAATGAATGGAAAAGAAAAACATATTACGCCGACGTCGAGTAAATAATTCGGATAGGTAGGTAGCATGATGATAACGATGATGATGTGGTGATGATGATGAATAAACTAGTGATTTAAAGACGGCATACTGTGACGTCATAATCGAACCGTGTCGTGCCACGATAGAATATAAAAACGCCCATTCAAAAAGACAGTGGAATGAATCCTGAAAATAAATCCCCTCTCAAATTTTCCAATTGACAAGGCCGGACAGTAAAATCGTTTGAGTGAATTAATTTATTGAAATTCAATATGACAACGTCACAAGTCAACGAAAAGTTTGGAACGTATTAATTCTTTGTGAATTATACAAATCCAATGTTACTGGACGTGTCAGTTTTTTATTAATGAGGATTTTTTTTATACAACTTAGAAAGGCAATTGTTTGCCATTCTAAGTTGTATAAAAAAAGTGGCAAACAAGCTGACGGTCCACCTGATGGAAAGTGGTAACCGTCGCCTATAGACATGAGCAGTACCATGGACATAACAGAGTATACTGTTTCACCCATGATACCCCCCATGCGTTGCCATTCCTGAGGACTCAGGTGTTATTCCTCTGTACTCTGGAAATTCATGTCATATCCCATCCTTTAAACCGAAACACAGTCATGTTAACACAACTGCTTCACGGTAGAAACACGAATGGGACAGAGGTACCCAAGCAATTGACTTTTGTAGAAAATCTCCCTCTGGTTTCTATTCGTATTATAAAAGTACGTTAATAAGTACGTATTCCGTGTTCTACATTTAAATATTTTAGTTGACTACAAAAAAGGAGGCATTCAATTTAATTGTCGTATTCCGCGTTCTAAATTCAAATATTTAACTGGATTTAAAAAAGAGCCTTCTCAATTTGGTCGTATTTATTTTGTTTATGTTTGTTTTAATGTAATAACTACCGGTTTGGTTTACGTGTAATTAGGCCGAGAAAGCTCGACTAGTTTGTTTATGTTTGTTTTGTTACCTCTGAATTCTGAACCGACTTGAAAAATTTGCTTTTTTATCTGTAGTAAAGATTTAATTTCAAATTAGTCCCATAGGAGTTTTATCAAAATGGTACAATAGTTTAGTTTCTAATTAAAAATAATTTGTTTTGCCACAATTTTATTGACGATGCTGTTTATTATATCATTATATTTTCGTTTTCTTTTTGTAAAATATTGTAACTTATTTCAAATACTATTGTAAGATTGTTATTAAATAAATAAATATGAATATATATGAAGTCTTTTTTGTGGAGTTAGATGTACCTAATTGTCTTATTCCATCTATTTATACACTGAGATATATCTAGTAAATTGCTGGGTTAGTTTATAATATTACGACTTACTATATACTTATGAATATTTATATATTTATGTATTACAAATATATAAATATTCATGTATATGTATGTATTTCTATGTATATGTATTTATATATTTGTATATTTATATGCATATATGGATTTATTTAAGTATGTATTAGTAAATATTCATTATTGTACGTATGCATATCTTTATATGTATTTAAAAAACAAAAACAATTTCGTGCCTTCAGTCAAACTGTTTAAATTACTATTTTCTTGTAATTGTTTATATTTATAATAATTTTACTACTGTAATCTTATGGAGGAGACCAGTTATTTTGCATACGTGACACCCCTAGAATTGCAGGCGTCCATAGGCTACAGTAACCGTTTACTATCAGAGGGACTTTATGATTGTTTACTAGCTTATTGGTATAAAAAATCAATCAAGCCGACTAAACCGTCTTTCAAAAAAAGGGTTCACGCTCACTTTTTATTTTTATCCGAGCAGTAAGTGCTTTATATATGCTTTATTATTCTCAATTTCGTGTACAATATAGTATATATCATATATGTGTAAGTATATTTGTTATTCATATATATTTATTCGTTTATATATGTAATTTTAGTATGTATGTATATCAATAATTAGTAGTACCGCATTCGAGTATCCTGACACTTCCCTATGGTTGACTGGAAGAGAATGCTTTTAGCATTAAGTCCGCCATGTACACATATTTGTACTAATGAATAAATAAATAAATATGTTAGTTTAAGCACATTTTTCATTTTTTATTGCGAAGGAAACTCTCGTTTGTAATAATGAAAGTCCAGTGTGATATTTATAAACTATATCTTTCTTTTAATTTAACACAAGATGTCTTTGTTCGAATTCATTTTGTTAGCGCCTTTGTTCATGAAATCGAAAGGACAAAGCTTGTCGAAACTCACAAAGCGAATGCAATATTTCTACAACTATTCATATACGAGTAAGCTTAACTTCGCTTTTTGTAGGGAAAAACAAGTTACGTCCTACAGACTATGAGTCCCGCCTTTCCTGGCAATCTATAATGCTGTTAATGGACTTAATGCCTTGTATCTCAGGATTACAGTTCATTTTATAAAAATCTATAAGCGTTAGAATACATATTTACAGACAAATAGGCAAATAGAACACGGCTTTCGGCATTTTGTCGTTTTTCTTATCAGATAAAAAACTACTCCTATAGCCTATTTTTCAAATCGAAACTACGAATAGACATTTAAAAAATATCATTAATATCGGTTGATCGGTTTAGCGTGAATCGAATATCGTGATGCTGGATTTTTATATATTAAAATTATGGCAATACAGAGAATATGTTTATTTTTTAATATTCATCTTTATTCGATAGTATAAAAAAGTTGCTATCCACTTCTGTTTCTTCAGTTATTCTTCTCTCTTTTATTTTTTTTTATGCAACTTAAAATGACACACAAGCTGACGGCCCACCTGATGGAAAGTGGTAACCGTCGCCTATAGACATGAGCAGCACCATGGACATAACAGAGTATACTGTTTCGCCCATTATACCCCCCATGCGTTGCCATTCCTGAGGACTCAAGTGTTATTCCTCCGTACCCAGTAAATTCACGCCGTATTCCACTCTTCAAACCGAAACATAACCAAGCAAAGATAACTGTTTCACGTTAGAAACACGAATGGGACAGAGGTACCCAAGCAATCGACTTTTGTACAAAGTCTCCCTCTAGACATAAAAAGTATGTAATTCCGTTTCAATTTGGTAATTTCAATAAAATGGTTGTAGTCGATAATCAACGTTGATGCACCATGACTTTAAAGTAACATATGATACTTCATAATTCTGAATAGTATTTGTGCCAACTCCACGTCTTTTGGGTATAATCCTTAGGATAAGAATCTAATATAATAAGTGTACTCTATTTCAATAAAACTTTATGAAAATATAAACAAACGATAAATTAACCAGAGAGAGACTTTGTACAAAAGTCGATTGCTTGGGTACCTCTGTCCCATTCGTGTTACAACCGTGAAGCAGTTGTGTTTGCATGGCTGTGTTTCGGCTTGAAGGGTGGGATATGGCGTGAACTTACTGGGTACAGAGGAATAACACCTGAGTCCTCAGGAATGGCAACGCATGGGGGGTATCATGGGCGAAACAGTATACTCTGTTATGTCCATGGTACTGCTCATGTCTATAGGCGACGGTTACCACTTTCCATCAGGGGGGCCGTCAGCTTGTTTGCCATTCTAAGTTGCATAACCTTTCCCTAAATTAAAATTCAAATAGATATGTTTAGAAGCACTTTTAAATCATCATTTCTTTTTAATCTACTGAATTTTAAGAAACTCAATAGTTATTCTTTTAAATCTCTGTTAAAATATATACATTATAATTCACATATATTTATCTATATGTTGAGGGATAAAACTCAGTGATAACATCATTCCGTGTGTATATGTATACTAAACATACATAGATAGATAGATAGATACTCTTTATTGTTTCCTCTAAAAGATTACAATAGTAAACTTATTATAAATATAAACAATTACAAGAAATAATCACAATGAGAAAACAATGGGCGACCTTATCGCTAAGAGTGATCTCTTCCAGTCAACCTTTGGCTGCCTTTGGAGGACATAGTAACTGGTTAAGCCATTAAGGCACTATGAGGCAATAAACCAACAAAACCACTTTCACATTTATATATGAATATTATGCAGTAAGGACGCTAATCTCATTTTATTCTCGTGGACTTTATTTTGATTTCCTGTTACGGTGAAATAGCTTTTTAGTACGTCGTAGGAGGAAATTAAAAGGCGATTCCCGGTAGTTACCGACTGTCGACTGTTATTATAAAAAGACAATGGAAGCAGATCTAGAATAAAAGGCCAACTCTATATTTAGAATTAATTATTAAATTCATATATTATAATTAATTGATAATTATTTCATTGAATGAAGTATAATTATATTTATTCTACTCTTTCTTTCCCGTGGGTGTCGTAAGAGGTGACTAAGGTAATTTAACGGTTGAATGATGAGCAGCAGCGTCCTCTTAAAATATCACCAAAACCTAACTGCGATTGAAAACCTGCCAAGCGTGGCTACCACTAACAAAAACCCCCAAGGAATGGGCATATGTATAGCAGTGGACAGTTAACAATTGGTATGACGATGATGATGACGATAATATAGATATAACGATATTATAGATGTGTGTATGTATGCATTAATGTATGTATGTGTGTGTGTGTATGTATATATGTGTATATGTATATGTATATATATATATATATATATATATATATATATATATATATATATATATATATGTGTGTGTGTGTGTATGTGTGTGTATGTATGTATTTTGCATATATAAAAACCGATCAATCGTGTCATTACGCAAATGTGAAAACGATTCATGGCTTAACATAGATATAAATTAGATTATGTATTGACTGTAATTCAGCTGTACGTTTTCCAAAAAATAAATAAATAAATAATAATGACGACGAAGTCATTGTCAAAAAAATCCTATTAATAAATATAATTATATCTATTAACAGGATTTTTTTATTCAGCTTAGAATGACTAAAAAAGTTAACGACCCAGCTGATGGAAAGTACTAAACATAACCTTTGGACATGGACAGCATCGCAGGAATCGTAGTGACGTCGTTTACGCCTTTGATACTGTTACTGCGTTGCCGTTTTGGAGGCTTAATACGTTATTCATCCGTACGCTGTAGGATCAAGACTTCTGTATCCTTCAGGTGTAGGTATTTTGCCTAATATATTCATTCTTGTATTTATTTCTGACGTCTTTACTCAAGTTTTAAATTCGGGAATACCCAACTCGATAGGAGCTCTTATTAATAAGCGCATTCCACAGTTGTGTCGCGAGTGTTATTACATTTATTATATTTATTATTATTCAACAATCTCAATTTTTCGTCAGCTTCGATGATTCTTTTTGTAATCTAAATACTTATATATAATCTTCTATTACCCTTATACATTCTACAGTTTTCTTTCAGCTTCTCAAAGATTGACTGTAAGAGATCCCTTTATGGGATAAGTCCGCCATTGTATATTAAATCATTTACCAGTTTTAATCTGAGTTATGTACAATAAAGATTTTACATTACATTACATTACATTCTAAATTATATCATCATCATCATCATCATCATCATGTCAGTCATTATCCGTCCACTGCTGGACATGAGCCTCTCCCATAGACTGCCATAAAGAACGGTCCGGCCACTTGCATCCACTGACTACCTGCAATGCATTTCAGGTCGTCACTCCATCTAGTGGGGGGTCATCCTACACTGCATTTGCCCGTACGCGGTCGTCTAAATTATATAAAATAAATATTTACAATGTAGACTATCTACTAAATATTTCATAGTTTGTCGGTGTGTGTTTTATTGCTCTCTGGACAGTAAAATATTATATTAGTTATTTAATAGCTTACCTGTAATACAGGTTTAACACCTAGTACAGTCACCAGCTTCAACAAATAATATTGTTAAAATGCTCTTCAAGTTATAGTAGGTAGTAACTTCTTAAATGTTTGTGGTGAGAAATAAATAAATATAAATTTAACCACGTAACCGGGATATATTAACTGATCGGTGTAAAAAATAACCTCTATCTTTTTCCATTCTATGTAGTGCGTATATATTAAATTTCATAGAGTTTAGTTGAGATGTTATGATGTTGTAAGGTAACTAATAAATAAACTCACATTTATAATATTAATAGATAGATAGATACTCTTTATTATGTCCCCCAAAAGATTACAATAGTAAACTTATTATAAACACAATACACATAAATAGATACAAACAATGACGAGAAATGTTTCATTTTTCACATTAAAAAAACTTATTGCTGAACGATCTCTTCCAAGCAACCTTTAAGTGAAGAGAAGTAGTTATAAACAGTAGGTACTGTGTTATGTCGTGCTCATGTCTATAGGCGACGGTTACCACTTTCTATCAGGTGGGCCGTCAGCCTGTTTGCCATTCTAAGTTGCATAAAAAATAACTTATGTACTGTTTTACCCATGATCTCCCCCATGCGTTGCCATTCCTGAGGACTCAGGTGTTATTCCTCTGTACCCTGTAAATTCACGCCATATCCCATCCATCAAACCGAAACACAGCCATGCAAACACAACTGCTTCACGGTTGAAACACGAATGGGACAGAGGTACCCAAGCAATCGAGTTTTGTACAAAGTCTCCTTAGACAATACCTTGTTGAATATAACAATCCATGAATTTACATGGCAACACGTTATAGCTACAATATATTGGTTTTCTGCGTGTTTTCCTATGGGATTTTAAGCGTCGTCGATTTTGTTTTCAGTTCATACATTCTCCTTTGTTTAGTAAGATTTATAATAGTTCAGATTGATGTGACATATAATATTAACTTTTAGTAAATTGTAAAGTAAACGAAGACTCCCAAGGGACTGGGTATTTCACCTTCGTAATGAATTTATAAGTGACAGCGCTGATCAATGGGGAAGGGACAGTGCTGGGCCGTAAAACGGTTTAGGCAATATATCTTTATTTGGTAGCCTTTTAAAAGGTCAATTTTAAGTACTTGACTTGTGAACAGCGGGAACTGGAGTTTATTTGAGGAAATGTACCGTTTTGTTTTATACTAATGGCCCGACCCGGCTTCGTACGCTGCTAATGTACTTTTCTGTACAGGACTTTTTGTTTACATGTTTCTTAACTTTTAGCACTTTAAAAGACCAATAAATATCCTAAAACTCAAAACAAATGTATTATATTGAAAGAAAATGGAAGTGCCGTGAGATCCCGACACAGAATGGGCCACCCTTTCTTTTCCTGTGGGTATCGTTAAAAGCAACTAAGGGGATTTAATAACGCATGAGCGTCCAATCTAAAATGTCACTAAATCCTAACTGTGGTTGCTAATTCCCTAACAAATATGGCAACTACTAGCAAAACCTCCCGAGGGAGAGGTCTGGTCTGTCAGCAGTGGACAGTTAACGGCTGTTATGGTGATGATGGTATTAATAAGAGGATTCCAAAGGAGTTGATTCCAACGAGTGGTTGTGCGTGGGAGAAAGTGGATGTCAGTTACTTTAACACAGACAAAACTACAAAATAGAATTTGTAGTAACCAACTAATGAAATATGAAAAGGGCATTTAGTGAAACGTTAAGGGCCTACTAATACCGTAAATGGATAGTAAAAATCCAATTGAAAAAATACAACATGCGGACGCAATAAATTTCAAAGAACGTCCTTTACTCTATCGAGACATAAAACTTATGGGCTGAAACACCGTCTACAAAGTACGAACAGTGTCACCTGGGTTCTCACTCGGCGCCCAACAGTTAATGGAATTCATTAAGGCACGTTTTCTTCAACATTTCACTTTGAGTAAGGCCTTTAGTATTACGCTCACTTCACACGAGTTTAGTTACTTATATTTTGTTGGTGCTAAAACAGAAATCATCAGAGAAGAACCTGTATGAAACTTAACAGTGATTCATGTAAATTTTCTAACGTATCAAATAATTTTACATTTGTACAATTACTGTGACTATAATGAGAATGTATATATATATATATATATATATATATATATAG
Source organism: Galleria mellonella (assembly GCF_026898425.1). Classification (NCBI taxonomy): domain Eukaryota; kingdom Metazoa; phylum Arthropoda; class Insecta; order Lepidoptera; family Pyralidae; genus Galleria; species Galleria mellonella. Next base: position 4,078,958 of record NW_026442100.1, on the reverse strand, counting down.
CAAAAAAGATTTTTTTTTTATTGTTAATGGGTCTTGTAATTGATCACGACTTCACCTGATGTAAAGTGACGATGTGGTCTAAGATGGAGCTCGAGAACCTATAGCCGAACGAATAAATAATTCGCATTTGACTTAAATTAATTTAGAAATGACGATTAACATCTTCTGTCCAGTTTTTAGCTTTAGTGTGGTCACCGAAACCATTATAATAATAATTTTTTTAAACAACATTCACATCTCCCCTCAAGGAGGGGAGAAGGGAGTTAGGGACTCGGGGAGAGAAATGGGCGTACTATGCGGGCAGTATCCAAAAGCACCGCTTTCTGCATCTTTCTCCAAAATGAGCTGCCCTGAAATCCCAACCGTCTGAGTTGCTGTTCCAGACTGACTGGTTGGGATAAGACCATTCATGGACAAAATGATTGGGATATTATTATTACTAGTGGACGCCAAGTTGTCGAAATTCAATCAATACATATACTGGAATAAATTTTTTATAGTTATGTTTGACATCCAGTAAGATTATAGACAAATAATATTAAAGATAAAAAATATTAACCTATTCTCAATTTGACCATAGACTTTAACAATAAACTAAGGAATGTATATGCATGTGTATGTGTCAAGTACATGGTAGTGTGTGTAATCTTTTTTTTTATTGATTATGTATAAAGTATATTTTATGCATAATTAAAAAAACAGTATTAGCATTCTGTACACCTTCTCTATATAAGTTATAAGTGTGCGAATTTTTATACTACACCGTAATTTTCGTAAAAAGGGATACAAAGTTATTGCTTTACATATTAATATATTAGTACATTACTGCAGCGGCTAGCAACTGAGGCATTGATGGACGACCGTGCAAATGTGGGCCGAGGTGTAGCCGAGGCACACATACGTAACTCCATCAATGTCTAGTTGTGGTCAAGGCTTGTATAGTACTTTTCTCAAACAATGCGCGGAAATCAAAAACACAATTTTACTTTTTAAGTTCAATGACGAATAACGAACAATAATAATTTTTCAGGTGCCATAATGTTCCTTTGTTTTTTTCCTCAATAAACAACTTTCTATTTGCAAGCCAGTTCGAAATTTAAACAAAACCTTTTATTAGTTTCAAGGCTTCGTAGCCATTTTCTCAAACAATGCGCGGAAATCAAAAACACAATTTTACTTTTTAAGTTCAATGACGAATAACGAACGAACGAATAAAAGGTTATTCTATTTTTAAATTACAGGACAGATATGAGTTTACATAGTAATTTATAATAAATAATTGTGCAGTTGGGTCGCCAGCTTTCTTAAGGAACGTAGCATTAAGGTCGTAGTCGACGGAGCATGCTCTGACTTAAAACCTGTGAATGCTGGTGTCCCGCAAGGCTGTGTACTATCTCCAACACTGTTTCTTCTGCATATCAATGATATGTTACAGATCAGTGATATTCATTGTTATGCGGACGACAGTACAGGAGATGCATTATACACCGGTCATGCAAAGATCTCGCGGGCACATACCGATGAGCTCCGGAACAGACTTGTGTCTGAAATCGAAACTTCACTCGATAAAGTTTCGATCTGGGGTGAACGCAATCTTGTTCACTTTAACCCTAAGAAGACACAAGTCTGCGCGTTCACCGCAAAAAAGACACCGTTTGTCGTATCACCTCACTTTCAGGGCACTTCCCTTGATAATAAGTCGAGTCTGGGGATTCTTGGCGTCGATATATCTAGCGACGTCCAGTTTTGCGGTCATCTGGAGGAAAAAGCTAAGATAGCTTCCAAAAAGTTGGGGGTGCTCAATAGGGTGAGACGGTATTTCACGCCAGAAAACCGCCTGAAACTGTATAAAGCTCAAGTGAGGCCACACATGGAATACTGTTCTCACCTGTGGGTAGGAGCGCCACAGTACCAACTCCTTCCGTTAGACCGCATTCAAAGTCGGGCAGCTCGAATTGTTGACGATCGGCGTCTTACTGTCCGGCTCGACCCACTGAAACTGCGTAGAGATGTTGCATCTCTGTGCATCTTCTACCGAATTTATCATGGGGAGTGCTCTGAAGAATTGTTCGGATTGATACCTGCTGCAAATTTTCACCATCGTACAACCCGCCATAAACTAAAATTTCATCCCAACCATCTGGACGAGTGGCGGTCCTCCACCGTGCGTTTTTCAAGGCACTTTCTTCCTCGCACAACCACTCTTTGGAATCAACTTCCAGCAGCAGTATTTCCGAACCGATACGACAACATAACCTTCAAGAAAAGAGCATATTCCTTTTTAAAAGGCCGGCAGCACACCTGCAATGCCGTAGGTGTTGTGGGTGACCATGGGCGGCGGTAGTCACTTACCATCAGGTGAGCCGCATGCTCGTTTGCCCCCTGTGTTGTAAAAAAAAAAAAAAAAAAAAAAAAAAATTTATCTGGCCGCAAAAAACGACAGATATGGATTTTCATACAATTTTGCCGGCCGCTGCCCGCATGTTTTTGGCCAGTACGGCAAGTTTGATTTATCTTTAAGAAGATTGTCAAAATAATGCTCACATTTCCAAGCAAAATTGAAAAAAGGTTATTATTTGTTTATAATTACTCCTCTCCATCCAAAGGTTGCCTGGAAGAGACCGCTCTTAGCGATAAGGTCGCCCGTTGTTTTCTCATTGTGATTATTTCTTGTAATTGTTTGTATTTATAATAAGTTTACTATTGTAATCTTTTGGAGGAAACAATAAAGAGTATCTATCTATCTATCTATTATATGATAAAGGTATCTTGAATATGTCATATCGAAGAGAACTCCATTTGGCCAGTTTCATTCATAAAATTGCACATAATAAAAAACCTAAGTATCTATATGAAAAATTTTTTTGGACGAAAGATATACATAGTCGAAATACTAGAAGTAAATTTACAGACAGAATTAAGCTTCCTGCACATAAAACTGTTTTCTTTAGAGGAAGTTTCAGGTTGTCTGCAGCAAAAATCTGGAATGATCTACCACCTCCTTTGCATGTTAATATGTCCCAAATTACTTTAAAAAATAAACTTAAAAAAGTCTTATTGGAGAAACAAATTCTAAACAGTTGAGAAACTGACGCTTCACGTTCTTTTTTTTATTTTTTTTATGATGCTGTCATTGTGAAGTGCGATAATTTATTCAGAGTTTAATTTTTTCGGTTTTGGTTGTAATTTTTTGTGTATTTGTTGTAATGTTTTATGTATTTATTGTAATGTTTTATGTATGTGTTGTAATGTATTATGTATTTGTTGGTAAGCGTGTTGAGTCTCCCATCCGAGAAATAGGTATTAGCGACCCGCACGCATGCTAAAGGTAAAGAAGTTAAGGGGCCGCCTGAAAATCAGCGCTATATAGGTACATCTCGCTGGAGCTGTACATACGAGTATATAGCAATAGCTGAGGCGGCTCCTATTACCAGCAACATTAATTGTTTTTTTTTTCTTTTTGTTGTTTTAATTTCTTAGTAATGGTAATAAATGTCTTCTATCTATCTATCTATCTATCTATATGCAGGACAAAATATATGTACGGCGCCAACAATTCATATAAATTCAATATTATTTACTTGCGGCAATAATTCTAATACAACACCGGCCAATGAATATCGAACGTGTTAAATGAACCGTAAACTTGATATATTACCACGTAACCGATAGTTTTGTTGCTCGTTATTGCTTCTTATACGGGAATGAATTGAATGTACGGATTCTATTAATTCATATTTAAGAAATTGGCGAAAAAAAAATAACTTCTATAATTGATTATAGTAATATATTCAAAATAAAGAATTTGTTTGTTGAACACAACTATACCCGCGTGAATCATTGCATAAAGTATCCTATTGTGTGCTAAATTAGGATATAGCTTTTTTTTATGCAACTTAAAATGGCAAACAAGCTGACGGCCCACCTGATGGAAAGTGGAAACTATCGCCTATAGACATGAGCAGTGTCATGGACATAACAGAGTATACTGTTTCGCCCATTATACCACCCATGCGTTGCAATTCCTGTTTACTGATGGTAGTATACTATTATGAGAGTGTTCTAGTGGTGTAAACTTGTCTCGAAAGCGATTGTTTATATTTTTCTTTTAATGGATGATAATGGAATAGTAATTCTGCCTGAGTGAACGGTATACAGTGGCCGGAAGATATGGTTGATTATTTATCACACATGAAACTCTATGTTTAGTAGTGTACTCTATTTACTTTAATTTTGCAAAAGTTTGTTAAAAAAACCAGAGGGAGACTGTACAAAAGTCGATTGCTTGGGTACCTCTGTCCCATTCGTGTTTCTACCGTGAAGCAGTTGTGTTTGCATGGCTGTGTTTCAGTTTGAAAGGTGGGATATGGCGTGAATTTACAGGGTACAGAGGAATAACACCTGAGTCCTCAGGAATGGCAACGCATAGGGGGTATCATGGGCGAAACAGTATACTCTGTTATGTTCATGGTACTGCTTATGTCTATAGGCGACGGTTACCACTTTCCATCAGGTGGGCCATCAGCTTATTTGCCATTTTGTTGTATAAAAAAAGCACGTTTCACTATAATCAACACTGGATAGGTAAAAAAAGAATGCATGAGATTGTATGCGCTCTATTTTCAATGCCACTTTTGAACTCTCCTATTGTGTATCTTGGGTTTTTAGTATATCAATGGTCTATTTGCTTATATACAATATAATCTGTCAGTCTGTCTGCCAATGTGTGTAACCTTTAATATTTCCGATAATACACACACATCTATCAGAAAATAACACAATGTACGCATTTCTCATACCAAGCGCGGAAAAAAACACGGAAAAGAAACGGCAGATTCATTAGTAATTTATCCCTAATTGGATTTCTCGAGACCTCTCCTATTTTGCCAGAAATTTCCAAGGAAAGACAATGGTCGTTTTAGTACGGCAGTTTTAGTGGAATCATGGCTCGGTGTGTTTTTAGACAATCTCCATGAATGTAATAAACTTAGGTACTGCCAATTGTTTACAATAGTAATATTTAAACTTCTAAAAATTTTATTTAAAAGTAAAAAAAAGTCCAAGAAAGAAAGAACTGATTATAACAAAACTAGTTATTTTAATTTTTTAATTTAAAAGTTTAGATATTAAAATTTTTAAAATAATCTGATTTTGATAAAATTTCTGTGGGATCAATGTGTAAGTATATTTTTCAGATAAAAAAAAACATATTTCAAATCGGTTTTGAGCTGGCAGCGTTATGAGGCAACAAACATAAAAAAATCCTTCTTTTTCTTGAAGTCGGTTTAAAATATGATATATTCAGATGATTATCACCAAGTCTGATTCTTGTCTAATTTCGTAGAAGCTATTTAGATTCGAATCTTTGAAAAAGTTATTGTCCCCAGAAAGTCCTAATTGTGTAAAAGGCTTCCTTTTACACTTCTATAGATATTAGACCTTCCAAGAACTCGAAGTTGAAAACACAGTTGAAGAGATCACCAAATTTGGACAGGACATGAAAAGCAAATAAGACAACGGTCTTTCAAATGCAAATTAATAATAACACTTATAGATATTAACAGCAATATAGACTCAACATAAGATATATATATAGAACTATTTATTGTTTTTTGGTAGAAAATGGAATAGTAACCCCGCCTGCGCTAACGGGATACGCTGGCGGGGCACCAATGAAGAGTGATCGATGAGGATGAAAACAGGCCAGTTAGCCCATCATGATGAATTCATCAGGAATTAACCATGATAGTTTCCAGAGGGAACCGCGAGGAAGTCGACCTGGTTGGGTATTTTGCTAGCAATGAGATTCTCAATCTTCATTACTAACAATCCCTTTCCCCCCCGGAGAGGATATATAGCGCTATAGCGCCTCCTATTACTACATATGTGTTGCTATTTCTAAACAATTTTTTTATGTATGAAAATGGAATGGCTATCGGTTTACGTTAGTGAGATACTAGTATGAGATGCCAGGTTTTTTTTACAACACTGGAGGCGTATGGGTCACGTGATAGTAAGTGACTACCGCCGCCCATAATCATACACAACACCAACAGTATTGCAGGTGTGCTGTCGACCTTTTAAAAAGGAATATGTATGCTCTTTTCTTAAAGGTAAAAACGAAGCATGTCAGTAGATCTATTTTTTTTATACAACTTAGATTGGCAAACAAGCTGTCGGCCTACCTGATGGAAAGTGGTAACCGTCGCCTATAGATATGAGCAGTACCATGGCCATAACAGAGTATACTGTTTCGACCATGATACACCCCATGCATTGCCATTCCTGAGGACTCAGGTGTTATTCCTCTGTACCCAGTAAATTCACGCCATATCCCACCCTTCAAACCGAAACACAGCCATGCAAACACAACTGCTTCACGGTTGTAACACGAATGAGACAGAGGTACCCAAGCAATCGATTTTTGTACAAAGTCTCCCTCTGTTGTGATGAAATCTTCAAAAATTGTACATGACAATTTCCAGAGAGAACTGCATGAAGGTCGACCTGTTAGGCTTAACTTACTAGTAATGAGCTTGATAGAGAAACATCCATACAAACATCTTCGTAATCTTGTGCATGTATAATAAGTAGTGGTATTTTCGCGGGGAAACCCACGGTACGTTACTAAATTTAGTATACGTGATATTTTATAATACCCTACTGTAGTCATAGTTCATATTCCAAATTTATACTTATACTAAACTTATATTTAATTTAAATTCTCCTTTGAATATAATATTAAGGACTATCCTCCATTCATAACTAACCAGAGTTGGAGCTTGGAAATTTTGCAATTCAAAGCATTTTATACAACAATATTCGAATAGAGTTATTGCTAGATCTTAAAATAAAACGTCTTAATAATATTAAAGAATTAAAATCATTTACTTGTTCAAACATTTGTAATGTCGTAGTTATGTTTTCGTTATGTCGTTCTACGGAATCCACAGTTTTGCCAGCGAGGAAGAGATTTCATTTCTGTATAGTAAACTAGCAACCTATTTTGGCTCGCACGATTTTTATGAAAATAAAATACAACCCATGTTATTTGCTGATAATATAGCTTTCCACAGGTGAAAGAACTTTTCGATTTAATATTTTTGTGTTTTTTTTTTTTATATTTATTTATTATTAATTTACAACGCAGTTATTTAGTCATTAAAATACTAGAAACCGGCTGCTTTTTGCACCTACCGACATATCACCTTTTTGAGCTACCTGCTGAAGTTTTCCGAGGACTACAGCATGGGGTTCTTCAAAAGATGGGTAAAGAGGTTTCTTCAGGGTCGGCAACGCGCGCGTAATACCTCTGATATTGCAGGCATTCATAGGCTACGGTTACTGCTTACCATCAGGTGGGCCATATGTTTGTTTGCCACCTCAGTAGTATAAAAAAAACCCTACTGGTTCGCCTTTCACATACATAATTTATTTCCAGAACACAATGTGCGATTTTTTATTAAAGATTAAGGTCAAGTACAATAATAATAACTATGAAAAGGTAACACGACGTTTAAAAATACTTAGATAATTCATTACTAAAATTACGGTATTAGTAAAATAAGTGACGCAACCCATCGAGCCCACTGTCCACGTGTACAATACGCGTACATACGCGAACGCGTGTTCCGTTTGTAAGAAGAAAGACTCTGTTTTCCGCACTTAGCCTCTCATTTGGGCCGTTGTGCGTGCGTGTTCCGTTTATACAAATAAGATTTTTTTTATATTTATTTATTTTTATATCAATTGTATATATAGGTTTATCCATTATTAGCAGCTTGCAAAAAGAAGAAGCCAGCTGTCAAAGACAATGATGGCTAAGACCAGGGGTTAGTCGCTCTAGGCAGACGAATCCGGTGGAAAAGTGTTTGGCCCCGAGTTCCCCTGACCTGAGCTCTTTCAGGGGGTTAAAAAGACTTACATAGGCAGTTGCACACAAAGGTAACTTACTGGAACACTGCTTTACGCGCCTGATGAAGCACGAAGCAAATGACAGTAATTTTTTTTAATAAACAACTGCACTATATTCGCTACTTCTAAGAATTGCAATTAATTGATATAAAGCGTGAACCCAATAATGAAATATTGAAGAAATATTTTACTATAACATGCACAGTTCCAAGAAATCCCTAATTGAAATCAGGGATTCGCGGAAACCTTAATCTAATGACGCGCTTGTTGCATATTTGTGTACGCTTCCTTCGAGTTGAGTTGACAGCAATTTGACGCAGCGGTTTCTTTTGGCGTTTGTCGTACACGAAGGTGTTTTTATAATTAATTTACCATTTTCGTGTTTGTGACCTGTTGATGTAACTTCAGTATGTTGATTTATAATTATTTTAAAAACTTTTGCTTTGTTACAATGCGTTTATTAAAAATAAATTATCAAAGTACGAGTTTTTAAATCTAAAATAATATTTTAAAAAATGGAATGATTAGATGTTTTGATGACTTTTAGCAAGATTCAAATTATTTGTTATGAAATATTTTATTTCTCTAATCATGCAAAATGAATTGAAAATATGTCACTTATGTTTCAATTGAAAATAATAATAAAAAAAAATGTGAAAGTTTAGTAACAATTTGAATTCTTCTAAAACTGATATCGTATGCTTAATTTATTTAGTTTAAATTATTTTTTACCAGTTCAAAATCTATTAAAGAATTTAAATAAAAAGAAAATAAACTGCACGTAAATAATTATTAAGATGGTGTTCAACGAAATAAACTACAACTTTAAATGTGGCAAAACCTAGTATTTTCGTTTTAAATGATTCTGATAAAATTTCTATGGGACCCAATGGGATGTAAGCATATCTTTCAGATAAAGAAATAATTTTCCAAATCGGTTTACAACTAACGGAGTTATTACGTGACAAACGAAAAGAGGCACAAGCAAATTTAGAACCTCCTTCTTTTTGAAGTCGGTTAAAAATAACGATGACGTCATCAACTCACCAACAACGTCAAGCCTCGCTGTGGCGGTCTGGTGAGGGTACGAGTGAGCATTCAGTATCACCTCACAGCTGTAGTTCCCGCTCAGTGGCGGCGTCACTCGTAACAATACCACGTGTGTTTCATTGGATCTTAACCTCTGTGAAAAAAAAAAACAATTTTTAACCTTCACTATACCTAAGGCTAGTACTATTACTAGCCCTACAGTTATTATAGCTCAGTTGGATATATATGTATAATTACAGACCGGAATTTTAAGATCAAATGAAATCGTAGGATTCAAGATCGAATCTCTGCCTATATCTCTGATTATTCGAAATTCATATCTAGGATTATTAAAAAGAATGAAGCTTCATACGACAAAGAATATGAGAGCGAGTAGTCTTAGTTTAAGATAGATTAAGGTCTACGACAAAGAGGCCTGGAAACTCTTGACGTCAGAAGGCATCACCATCTCACGAAAGAAATGTGTACGAAGAGGCGTACTCTCAGATTTTTGTGAAGTTTTGCTTGGATCCTGGAGTGGGCATCAAATAATTATAGGATGCCTACACACATGGTCGGGTCAATCTTTATGTACAGTGCCTCATGAAAATCAACGTAACTATGTCCTCTAAAATTCCTTAAAACTTGACCAATAGGGGTCTATCATGAAATTTTCGAATTTAAGATTCAATTTTGTGTTTTTGTTCATATTGGAATCGGCCCAGTAAATGAAACTTGTTGTGAGCTATGTCGTTCGTCATAAATTCTACCTTACCAAAGATATTTAAATGATATTTTAACATTTTTAATATTTCTTAACATATTAGTTAGTAGTATTATGTGATATTGACATCAAATTTGTGTTAGATTCGGCTCCGAAATTTTGGAAAATATTTCACTGTAGACCTCTGATGTTATGAGATATTGTCGGTCGGAGTTTTCAGGGAACCAACATTAAAAACAATTAAATTATGGGCTTCCTTTTTGAAGTCTGCCAAAAATACAAGCAAATTCATATCTTTCTCCTTTTCGAAGTTGCTTATAATTATAATAAATAGGTCTATAATTTTAACTGATACCATATATGTATCTATATTACAACAGTACTATTGTTGACTTTACTTATTACTGTTAGATATACTTACATCAACTTTAATTCCATTGACCGGCATTACCCTAGTGGTGGGAGTTTCCAAAGGAGAGTACCTGTAGAACTCCTGAACTCCCCTGTACCACTTGACCGAGTAAATACTATAGTCGTGTGTCTGGTATACACACTCCATAGTGACATTTCTCCCTCTCTGGACGACACGCGGCGTTATACGGAGTTCAGTGGTGCGGAGTCCGCCGGCTTCTGCGAACAAACGAATGATTTCATTAGCCTCAGAGCTCTCGGTATCTATCCGCAGTGGCAAGCCATGCGAAACTTAGTGCTGGAGACAGTCTTTGTCTTACATATTACGTTTGGTCGCGAGTGAAAGAGACAACTTATTATGTCTACTAACTTTATTACAGAATAGCTGTCAGTAATAGAAGTAATCTATGTGCTCATTTATTGTTTTAAAAGGTCTTCAATGTACTATAGTTTTATTTTTGTTAGAGGCAAACACTCGCATAAAAATAATTCTGTACCGTTGTAATAGAAATTTAAAGAATAAACAAATAAAACTCTTTTTTGTCTGAAATATGGAATGATTATAAACAACATGCAATGAAGCAATATAGTCTAAACTAATCGAAATATTTTAAACCAGAGTAATATAATTTATCAATGGAAGTATATACAAGTATGTACACAGCTTAGATTATATAAATAGTTTTTTTTTTTATACAACTTAGAATGGCAAGCAAGCTGACAGTCCACCTGATGGAAAGTGGTAACCGTCGCCTATAGACATGAGCAGTAACATGGACATACTGTTTCGCCCATGATACCCCCCATACGTTGCCATTCCTGAGGACTCAGGTGTTATTCCTCTGTACCCTATAAATTCACGCCATATCCCACCCTTAAAACCGAAACACAGCCATGCAAACACAACTGCTTCACGGTTGAAACACGAATGTAACAGAGGTACCCAAGCAATCGACGTTTGTACAAAGTCTCCCTCTGGTAATGTAACATAATTTCTGTAACTCTTGTTTTTTTTTTGTGATAATAAATAAAAAAAAAGTATATATCATACAATGAGATAGAATCATTTCAGTGCTATTCGTATTAGGTGAATTGACCTTGAGTGTCTACATTGCGGGTATGCGTACTGTCGAAGCTTATTTGTTGGACCGTATGATATATCTTGATATGACATGGCATTGTGATATTTCGTTGATAAAATAGCAAAACATGGAGTTGTAATATTACTAGACATATCAAATTTACTAGACATATCTTAGTGTATAAACAAGTAGGTCTAATTTCATTAAAAAAAAATGCCAATTTAAACCGTGGCACTATTTTGATACGACAATTGAATTACTAAACCAGTTTTGATAAAAAAATTATAAGACCAAATAAAAAGTACATTCATTTAGATAAAAAAAAAGAATTTTGCTAAAAGATTTACAACTGACAGAGTTTTGAGGTAATAAATGTAAAGAAAATGCGACAGAATTTAACATCACATTCTTTTTGAAGTTGGTTGATAAATTACAATATGGACAATTTGAATTTGAAAATGACGGAGATTTGAGGTTGTTTTGATGGGTGAAAATGGTATGGTAACCCCGCCTGCGCTAATGGGATACGCTGGCGGAGCACCAGTGAAGGGTGATAGATGAGAATGAAAACAGGCCAGTTAGCCCATCATGATGAATTCTTCAGGAATTAACCATGATAGTTTCCAGGGGGAACCGCGAGGAGGTCGACCTGGTTGGGTATATTGCTAGCAATGGAATTCTCAGTCTCCATTACTAACAATCCCTTTCCCCCCGGAGATTTGAGGTTATATAGATAAAAAAAAAACAAAATCAATTGAGAATCTTCTTCTTTTTTTTTGAAGACAATTGAAAACAAATTAGTTACCAAATTGTTTCAACCCTAGGATATCTTAAGAGGAGAATAGGGAAATAAAGACAACGTGTCAATTTAAAGAAACATATTCCAAAAAATTACATTCCATCCAATATTAATATATTATTTTCTTTCCACATTTTATGCCATATATTATCGTCTAGAACTAGATGACGCTGGGGTATTCATAATTTTTAACAAATTTATAATTTGAAAGAGACTTCTTGAAGAAAGAGATTTTTCATTTATCAGATTTTTTCTTCGACTAAATGATGGCGATTACGTCGCCAATTTAAACCAATTTTCATAATTCCTTTTGTATTCAATAGGATTTAACCCCGTGTTGGTTTCATATTAATTTTGTTGTAATTAAAGTGGCCGTTGTTCTTTTCGGAACAAACAAACTGCTCGTTCCAAAAACAAATCTATATGTAAATACACAATCCCACGATCTAAATTCAAATGTTTACTACGTAACGTATATTTCTTTTTTTTTTTATTTATGAAACATCCCGTACTTTGTTGGTGCGTTCACAATTTAAATCTTTTTTTAGGAAGCTACTATACTATTATACTTGTAGAGAAAATTTTCGATGGCCGTGCGTTCGATATGACTGCAATATTAACATTTGTAAATATAAGTATGCCTGTATTGTTTGATTATTATTAATATATTAATAAATAAAATAAATTTTTAATGGCTGAAATAATGATACTCACGTATAGATGCATATAAGGAGATATAATCATTTCAGCCATTAACTGGCCAATACTGAACATAAGACATCTCTTTGAGGGGAGTTTTGCCAGTTGTTGTCACGCTTGGTGGGCAGGTTAGCAAGCGCAGTAAGTCTTTTAGAGATATTTTAAGAGGGACGCTGCTAATTATTCCTCTACCATTATGTCTCCTTAGTCGCCTCTTACGACACTCACAGTAAAGAAAGTGGTGGCCTATTTTCAATCAATCAAGGGCTTCTCTTTGCCCGCCAGATGATGTGTGGGCGGTCGAGGTAGGGGCCTCGAGGCGTACCCCATTACCCCGGCTTCTACTCCGGAGACGACAACCTCCGGGTCGCTGTATTTGCAGCCGGCATACACTGTTAGTCTGTATATGCCGGTATGGTGTCTTGGCCTATTCTTATTTTGATGGTGCTATCTCTAAAGCCAAATAGTAATTATATAACAAACATCCAAACATCATCATATCTCAATACATTAATCAAATACTGCTTTATGTGTCCATTAATAATAATATTCAGCGATCAACGAAAATAAAACTTATATAAATCCAAAATCTTCTCTTAAAACGTTTCTTTGCCAGAATTGAACAATACGCTTTGGCAAGCAACAGTCTGTTGCCATAAAAACGTTCTGGCTCTCTAATAAATAACGTCACGGCCAAAAAGCCAACAAACAAAGCCACTTAGATCCAAAGCTATCATTAGCACAATTTCCCCCATCCCACCCACTTCTGGCTTCGTCTCAACTTGGTAAATTTCATTTGGTGACATTAATCTTGCTTTATCGGTTGAGTAATATTTTACTAGTTTAATAAAGATATTAATCAAATCGTATTGTGAAGTGAACTATGACTTTTACATTAACTACTAATAATTCTTATTTAACGATAAAAATATACGCCATTCAAATACAGTGTTACGTATTTTAAACTTTATAATATAATTCAAAGAATTTTGAGATAAAAATTTATGTTATATATATGTATGTATATATGTTTATGTATATGATAGAATAGGCCACCCCTTATTTTTCCGTGGGTGTCGTAAGAATCGACTAAGGGAGGGTGAGCGATGAGCAGCAGCGTCCCTCTTAAAACATCTCCATAGCCTAACTACGGTTGCCAATCCGCCTGAGTAGTATATATGTGTATATATATATATATATATATATATATATATATATATATATATATATATATATATATATATATATATATATATATATATATATTGGTGGCCGATCGTACGAGTAAAACTAAGCCAAATCTAAAAGTAATATAGATAAAAAACATATTACGCCAACCCTATATAATAATTGGGATAAGAGTAGGAAGAAGAATTTACTCAAAAACAAGAGAATTACCAGCAACAAACAAACCAAAGTGTCTATATATTCTGATGGATTTTAAATAAAAAGAAGGTAGTTTGTGCTATTATATATTATATGCCATCATTTTTCAATAATATTGTATATATATATATATATATATATATATATATATACAATATTATTATATATATACATATACATATATATATATATATACCTAATAAAACCTCAAAGGTTCATTTGTTATATTTGTTTAGGAAGATTCCCGAAATCATATTCAGTTCAATTAAACAAGTGACTTCATGAAACAGAAGGAACAAGTAAATATTAACTCAGCGTTATGTATTTTTCGTATAATGCTCATATTAAATGTACAATGTAATTGTATTTATTTATTTATATGATTTTGTACATTTACTTTTTAACTTAAATATTAGGTTATAGCAAAAATGTACACAGCCGGACTTAACTTTTAAAGGGATATCTTCCAGTCAACCTTGAGAACCTAAGAAGAAAAGTATCTATAAAGTTTGTATACGAGTATAAAGCATAACATATGTTTAAAGACGAACGCTGCTGCCCATCCCTCGCCTTCCCTTAGTCGATCCTTACGACACCCACGGGAAAGGAAAGGGTGGCCTATGCCGGGACCATACGGTACGGGTGTATAATAGTCGATAAATTATGTGGACTCGATGGAGTCAATACATGGTCTTATTTATAAGTTCTATTAATGTGTTATTAATACAAGTAAATAATTGAAATTGCGATTGTTATGAAATATCGCATATTTGGTAATAAATGTGGACTTTACTTACAAATAATATTGTGATTTAGTGATAATATTGTAAAGGTGATTTATTTACAAATTACTCCAGAACTGACGATTGCTTGGGTACCTCTGTCCCATTCGTGTTTCTACCGTGAAGCAGTTGTGTTTTCATGGCTGTGTTTCGGTTTGAAGGGTGGGATATGGCGTGAATTTACTGGGTACAGAGGAATAACATCTGAGTCCTCAGGGATGGCAACGCATGGGGGGTATCATGGGCGAAACAGTATACTCTGTTATGTGCATGGTACTGCTCATGTCTATAGGCGACGGTTACCACTTTCCATCAGGTGAGCCGTTAGCTTGTTTGCCATTCTAAGTTGTATAAAAAAAAATCTTAGTTTAATTCTTGATCAAAATTTGTCGTGGAAGGAACATATTCATTTATTGACAGAATAAGTACAAAAACAAATATATATTTTCAAAAACATTAGAAATGTTTGTGACTTATACTTATTATGTGTACACAATTCTAACACATGAATTATCTTAAAGTTGCGCATTTACTATGCTTTAAAAAATGCAGCTCGCTTTGTTTACAGTGTATACGACATTGTACCTTATTGCAATCAGGCATTAACTCATTTTTGGACTTTTACGAATGAAATTGTCTTTAGTTGTTTACATTTCTTGTCACAAACATGGATTCATAATTGGCCGTGATACAGTATTTCTACTAATACGACAGGTAGAAAAAAATCCTCAGCACTTTTTTTTTCTTTAATATACAGTCAGAAGTCTTAATTTTTCCTAATTTTTTTTTGTTCTAAATTATTATCAATTTTTTTTTAATGATTAATCAGGTATTATTTTCATATAATGTATTACTCTGAAAAAATGTTTTATTAACTTCTGAGCGTTATTATTGACAATGTTGCTGTAGTTTTCAATAGTATTTGTTTGTTTAATTTTGTTTAATTTAGTATTGTCTAATTTTGTGTTTCGTTTACTTGTATTTTATTTTGTGCAAATTCTAGTGGCTACCAAATAACTATTTAAGTACATAATTATGTATTATTTTAGCTGTTTGTTTGCCTTAAATAAATAAATAAAAAATAAATAAATAAATTTATATAAACTTGAAATTAGTTAGGTTAGTGTGGATGAAATTAAATTTATATTTCATATCAACAATACTCTTGTTTCTGTTTGCTGCTTATATATATATTAAATCAATAATAAGAGATCTTATATAAACACCCTTAGTATCCAAAATTAATTTGAATTTAGTATTACCCTGTTTCTTGTGTAAATGTGTTGGTACTATAAATTGTTTTAACTAGTGTATTAATTATAAGTGCTACACCTTTGTACAAGTATAAATAAATTAATAAATAAATATTAAAGCAATGTACACACGTTTATAAAATATATCTCCGATTTCATGATGCGAACAAATCTTGCGTGTAGCATTTGCTGTACGTTGGTACGTAAGCTGTCGAATGCTGTACATTTGATGCTATTATTCAATACGAATGGCGTTATAGACTTACGTATGGTAACAACCGATCGTTGAATCAATAAATTTATTTACACAGTAAAAGATTACTGCAGATCCGCGAAGCAAATATTAAAAAAAAAAAATATGAATAATAAGATGTTATATAATAAAATATGTACCTTAAAAAGTATTTAGAAATAGATATAAAATAGCTACATTACGTCAGAAACTTAAAAGAGATAGAAGTACCCAAGAAAATTACTTTTTTTTTTATGCAATTTAGAATGGCAAACAAACTGACGGCTCACCTAATGGAAAGTGGTAGCCGTCGTCTATAGACATGAGCAGCACCATGGACATAACAGAGTATACAGTTTTGCCCATAATATCCCTATTCCATTCCTGATGCCATTCCTGAGGACTTAGGTGTTATTCCACTGTACCCTGTAAATTCACTGCCACATCCCACCCTTCAAACCGAAACACAGCCATGTAAACACAACTGCTTCACGGTAGAAACATGAATGGGTCAGAGGTGTCAAAGCAAACAAGTTTTGTACAAAGTCTCCTTCTTGTAAAAGCGAGTAGTAGAGTAAGTCTGGTAGAGTCTTTCTCTAATGCATAGTAAAATATTAATATAATATAAATTTTCCATTTTTATACAATTGCAACTTTATAATATCTATAAAGTAAGTTCTCATTTACTTACAACAGCAGTATTTCTATTTCGAAAAAGAAATTTTTCCCGTCTAGAAATATCAATTTTCATTTATTTAGTCATGCATCTCAATGAGATTTTCCTATTTTTTCCTTCAACCTAGAACACACGAGGGAAATATACTGAAGAAACAATGAATATGAAACTAGTGTGCCTGTAACGTTTATATAAAGATTATAAATAACATTTCTTGGATCGAGTTTTACATATAGATTTATTTTGCGATTAGCATAATATATATGTTTCTATTTTGTGTGGTCCCGGCATAGAATGGGTCCTGGCTTCCTTGCCCGTGGTTGTGGTAAGTGGTATCCACTGCTAAACCTTTCCTATCATGGAGGTTTTTCATTAGTTAGCACGTTTGAGAGGCTGGTTGGACTGCAGTTTTTTTTATGGGTAATAATAGAATAGTACCTAACCCCTCCCGCACTATCAGTATACACCGGCGGGGAACCAGTGAAGGATGATAGGTGAGGATGAAGCAGGTCAGTTAGCCCATCGTGATGAATTCAACAAGAATTGTTCACGATGGTTTACAGGGGTAATCACGTGGAGGTCGACCTAATAGGGCACATTGCTAGCAATGAGGCTGTCAAACTCCATTGCTAACAATCCCTTTCCCCCCCGGCAACTGCAATTTGGCTTTTGGTGATGTTTTAAGAGGGACGCTACTGTCCATCCTTCCACGATAACCTCCCTTAGTCGCCTCTTTCGACACCCACGAGAAAGGAAGGGGTGGCCTATTCTATACCGGAACCTACCAGACCAGAGGGAGACTTTGTACAAAAGTCGATTGCTTTGGTACCTCTGTCCCATTCGTGTTTCAACCGTGAAGCAGAAGTGTTTGCATGGCTGTGTTTCAAGGGTGGGATATGGCGTGAATTTACTGGGTACAGAGGAATAACACCTGAGTCCTCAGGAATGACAACGCATGGGAGGTATCATGGGCGAAACTGTATACTCTTTTATGTCCATGGTACTGCTCATGTCTATAGGCGACGGTTACCACTTTTCATCAGGTGGGCCGTCAGCTTGTTTGCCATTCTACGTTGTATAAAATAAAATAAAAACCTACACGGCTTTCGTGGATTAATGTTTGTTTAACATAAGCAATTTAATTCAATTATAAATAAATTCTAAAATGTGATGTTCTTATTTCAATAAGTAACGTCATAGATATGAAACGCAACAGCAGAGATTGTTAAGAAATAATACACAAAGGGTTTAATTATGTGTATAATTATGTCTTTTGTTTATCCTGTTTAGCTGTGAAACATACCCTTTATGAAAATCCATTCATGTTCCTCAATAAATACCTGTAACTTATGTTAGAAGGTAGTTATTTGATAGGTACTTAATGTAACAGTATTCCGTAATTCAAAAGATTCAATGCAAACTCAACTATAACCAATGAACGTACAGACAGAGCAAGCAGTTTGTATTTTACTATTTATAAGTGAAGAAACAATTTTACTACTCGACTGTAAATTTTTTGTATTGTAAAACGTATATTTAGGAATTCTAAAGCAATTTTAATAATTGATTTTTTGTAAATAATAGAACGTATTATCATTTTAGTTTCTTGTTACGATCGTAAACTTTTTTGCGAAGTAAATTATTTATTATTTTCTTTTCCTCTAACTTCATTTCATTAAAATTGAAAGCACTAAAATTTGTAAGAAATACTTTTAAAATACCTTAATTATTATGAAGACATTTTAAAAAATGCTTTTTTTGCCTGAAGATGCCTCGTTTAAAAGAGAACACGTGTCGCATAACGTGCACGATCAAAATGGCAGTCGAAGATTGATGTCTAATATGAAAGTTTGTGGAACTTCTGGTAGTAAAAGTGGTGGCCAATCTTCGAGTGTTCTCAGTCATGTACATACTGATGGTAGCGGAATTAAACAAAATAATTCTAAACATATAACCAGAATTTTTTTTCTTAAATGTTTCTGAAACATATGGAGACTGGATCGTGTCATTGTATATCATAAAAAATATATATACATTTTTTAACTAATTTATCTTACACATATGTTCTTAGGGCAAGTACCTCAGGACCGTTCCTTATGGTAGTTTATGGGGGAGACCTATGTCCAGCAGTAGACGGATAATGGCTGAAATTATGATGATGAGAATATGTTCTTAAGATTTTGTTTTGTTTTCTGGCACACAATTTAAAATTTAACATTTGCATTACAAAGTGGGATATCAATGTCATTTTTATTGACAGTAATTGTAAAAATGACATTTGAAAATTGCTAAAAAGCATCAGCGGATCTACTATGAAATGAAATTCCGAAATTTCGGACTCAATTTCGTGTTTTTGTTTATACCAAAATCGGATCAATAAATGGAGTTTAACATTTCGTTCGTCATACATCCTATCATAAAAGTCAAAAGGAACAATGTTTCAATATTTTTAATATTTGCAAACGGCATGTATTATATAATTTTAACATCAAATTTTTGTTTCATTTGGCTTAGAAATTTCAGAAAACATTTCATGGTAGGCCCTCAGATACGTGAGATTTCTTGATATTTTTTTTTTATATTTATAAATTCATATCTGTGTCTTACGCTCTTTATTGATTTTATTGATCAACGTTTCAACAATACTCTCGATTGATAAAATTTCATTTCATAATTTAAGTAGTGTTGTTTTTTTGTCCAATTTTACACCTAGATGGGACGCAGCGTAAAAGAAAAAATAGAAAATATTTGTATCCAAAAAAACTACTTATTAAATAAATTTTATCTTATTCTTACAATAATCCTTATGTCTTTCTTCATTTTTTCGAAATCTGTACAATTACTGGGCCCATAATAAAACATCTTCTTGTATCTTGAATTTAAACACTTAAATCCTAACGGCATCAAACAAAATACAACTTAATTCACTTACAAATTAGGTACTAATTACAAAGTAAAAGAAGACGTTTGAAAAACAATAATTTACGACAGTATTTCTAAATACCCAGTCCAAGTCGTTACTTTTATATTTTACTTGTCCACTAGCTTTTAGAGTATTAACATTAATACTGTATTAAACATAATTCTATTTCGATACACACAGTTAATCGTTATTTTCTTACTGGCACAAAGCGCACCTGCTTCAGTACAAGTGGCAATATTTTCTCGCTGTCACGTTTTGTTTTTCAATCCAATGGCAGGGGTTCAGTTTGTGTGATAGCGATTTGTTATATTATAATTATTTGTAATTTTACTCATAAATGTATACACAGACTATATAAATGTGGATGGTTATAAGTGTTGAGAGACTCAAAAAGAGATAGGTAGACTGTGTGAAAGATGGCATGGCCCGAAAATGGGTGTATATCGAGATAATTGCAAATAGAGATCAAGAAGAAAATATATTACGCCGACCCCAAATAGATATGAGGGACCAGAGGGAGACTTTGTTTAAAAGTCATTTGCTTGGGCACCTCTGTTCCATTCGTGTTTTTACCGTGAAACTGTCTTTGCATGGCTATGTTTCGGTTTGAAAGGTAAAGGAAGATATGGCAGTAAATTTACAGGGCACAGAGAAATAACACCTTAGACCTCAGGAATGGCAACGCATGGGAGGTATCATGGGCGAAACAGAATACTCTGTTATGTCCACGGTATTGCTTATGTCTATAGGCGACGATTACCACTTTCCATCACGTGAGCCGTTAGCTGGTTTGCCATTCTGAATTGCATAAAAAAAAAGAAAAGATATGGGGATATATATCGTATTTATTATCTTTAGGGTATTATTATTATTAGTATTTACCTACCTATTGTGCTTATTATTATCTGCTCTTAAAGTATTCAAGCAAATAAAACCTAATTCCCAGCAGTGAAGCTTAAAAAAGTTCATAAAAAGAAGGAGAAGAATTAGAAGCGCTTCACGAATATTGTTAATGATTACATAGATATAACATTTAGATATATATCTAGTATATTTATCGATCATTATTGGCCCTGTAGTTTCGGTCTAGAATAGGCCATTCTATTCTAGGGTGGCCTATTCCACCCTTTCTTTCCCTTGGGTGTCGTAAGAGGCGACTAAGGGAAGGCAAAGGATGAGTAGCAGGGTCCCTCTTAAAACATCTCTAAAGCCTAACTGCAGTAGCCAGTCCGTTTACTAGTTAACTAAGTTAGTTAAGTCCTAGGGAGAGGTTTATGTTCAGCAGTGGACAGTTAAAGGCTGATATGATGATCAACCATTATTTCACTATGAAATAAGTATGAGTTCGTAATGGCAATAATAAAAAAAATGCTTGACTGCTTAAACGTTTGAAAGTTTGTTACCTACTTAATTACGCTTGAACGACTGAATGGTTTAAGTGAAAAGTAAATAGATTATATACTTTTTACCTAATTTACATAGCAAACTCCAGGAAAAGGTTTGCCTTTACGCTCCTTTATTTTATATACATTTACAAGGATGTAATATTGAATTTGAATATTAAATATTACAAAGTGCTTAAAGTAAATTAAGTACAAAGGCTCGAAAGTGTCTATAAAATAAATTGAAAAGAAAAAGGAAATTATTATTAGATTAAAATACAAAATATCCGCTCGTGGCTCGCAGTGAAACCACACCATATTTATTGGACGAGAGTACAGATTGTTATATCTGCTTCTGAAAATAAGTCCGTATGTTGGATTATTTCTTTTATCTTTACAAATATACATTTCTGTTATGTTTGAAGTAGTAGAAGCGAATATTATACTGCAAATAAAATGCAAAAGAACTTTAGTAATTCCAATTACTGAACCATATTGAATGATACACTGTTTTTCTAATATGATATTTCTATATTATCAACTTAAACATAAAACTATTAAATTCCTTTAAAGCGTGTGTTTGTGTGTGTGTGTGTGTGTGTGTGTGTGTGTGTGTGTGTGTGTGTGTGTGCGCGCGCGCGTGCGCGTGTGCGTGTTTGTGTGTGTGTGTGTAGGTTTATTGATATTATTGTTTACATATGTAGGTGTATACAGTTAATTTTATTATATTATATATTCAATTCTATTATTATTGTATTTATATTTAGCTGTACGGTTATTACCCTTAAACATACTATAGCTTTAGACATCCCTCTATGGGATAAGTCCGCCATTGTATAGTAAATCTTTTAATTACAATCAGTCTTTTTTTTTTGTAAACATGATCTTTAATTATTCTGCCATCAATATCTAGAGAATATATAGATATCCAAGCGGTTTCGATATTACCCATGCCTAGTAACCAGTTTACGTACAGAAAAACATTTTTTTCTTAATTCCATTTCTCCAACAATTCTAAGATATTTCTTCGATATAAAATTTTTAAACAGAGAATTTCGACAGAAACAATCTGGCAACACTGGTAGGAAAATCGATGCAAAGGGAGAGAGTACAATAACGACTTTTCCGTCAAGAATGAACTCCCAAGTCAATATATTATATAGGGAGGTACATTGAGTGTTTACCAACGATGTCAGGACATATAATACGTTTACTTATTTTTTTTCTACATTCTCATATTCGGGGTTGAATGTTAGGATTCTAATTACATCTTGAAATAGAAATATACTATACCAGAGGGAGACTTTGTACAAAAGTCGATTGCTTGGGTACCTCTGTCTCATTCGTGTTTCAACCGTGAACCGTGTTTGCATGGCTGTGTTTCGGTTTGAAGGGTGGGATATGGCGTGAATTTACTGGGTACAGAGGAATAACACCTGAGTCCTTAGGAATGGCAACGCATGGGGTATCATGGGCGAAACAGTATACTCTGTTATGTCCATGTCTATAGGCGACGGTTACCATTTTCCATCAGCTGGGCTGTCAGCTTGTTTGCCATTCTAAGTTGTATAAAAAAAATACTGATTTTTACTTGAATATGAAAGAAAGATTTGTATTTAGCTATATATGTATGTATGTCTTCATATTTCTATATGTATTTTGGTCACAATATGCAATTTGTTTGTTACCTCTTATCGCTTTAATGACTTGACCGATTTTTATGATATTTTGTATATTTTAGCATTAGTCGATTAATAATTTAAGATTGCGGTTCTTAAAAAAAAACTGCTGAGTTATGGCAAAATCAGATTTTCTATTTTTTATGAAATTTTGAATAGCAAACAAGCTGACGGCTCACCTGATGGAAAGTGGTGACAGTTGCCTACAGACATGAACAGTACCATGGACATAAAAGAGTATACTGTTTCACCCATGATACTCACCATGCGTTGCCATTCTTGAGGACTCAAGTATTATTCTTCTATACCCTGTAAATTCACTGCCATATACTCTACAAACCGAAACACAGCCATGCAAATACAACTGCTTCACGATAGAAACACGAATGAGATAAAGGTGCCTAAGCAAACGACTTTTGTACAAAGTATCCCTCCCTCCCTACCTCTATTTACGTTTTAAAACTAAACTACTGTATCGATTTTGATAAAATTTCTATGGGATCAATGTATAAGTACATCTCTTCAAACAAAAAAAAAATCCAAATCGGTTTAAAACTGATGAAGTTATGAGGTTATACACATAAAAAAAAAATAATCGAATTGAGAGAACTTCCTTCGTTTAAAATCGACTAAAAAACTGTTGCTACGTATTCTTGTGGCATTGGATTTTTTCAAATTTCTTCATTTTATTTATTTATTTAACACTTTATTGCACCAACATTACAGGATTTGTTGAACAATTTTCGATAAGTACAGTGTAGTACAAAAGGCGGTCTTATTGCTAAACAATCCCTTCCAGACAACTTTTGGGTAGAAAGAATAAATAGGTAGGTGGCACGTTAAAAAAAAAAGTAGATCTATAAAAATAATATAAAATAATAACTTAATATTTACCCATTTATATTGTCGCAATAAATTTTATATTACGTCAATAATTACGCTTATATTATTTATCTTCAGTTTCTTCAAAGCCAGAAGATTAACTCCGAACCAAATTGTCTAAATTTCTGTAGTTTATTTATACGTGAACAAACTAAATAGAGGCCGTATTGTTTATTGGCATTCTGTTTTCTTTGTTAGTGATTTTCATTAAATAACAACTTTATAATCTCTCAAACTTGTTTTGCTTTTATTTCGAAACTAAGCAAAGTATTAATTATAGAAGTTTATATAATAAATTTTAAATCTGATATTATATATTTTCATGATTAACTACTAAGTTAACCATAGATTAGTATGTACCTAATATTCTTAATATTTATTTTTTATACAAATTAGAATGGCAAACAAGCTGACGGCCCACCTGATGGAAAGTGGTAACCGTCGCCTATAGACATGAGCAGTGCCAGCAGAGCCCATGGACATAACAAAGTATACTGTTTCGCCCATGATACCCCCCCATGCGTTGCCATTCCTGAAGACTCGGATGTCCTCTGTACCCAATAAAATTCACACCATATTCCACCCTTCAAACCGAAACACAGCCATGCAAACACAACTGCTTTACGGTTGAAACACGAATAGGACAAAGGTACCCAAGCAATCGACTTTTGTACAAAGTCTCTCTGTGGTATTTTATTTTATTATAAGAGGTATATAAGAATTCAGTACTTAGTCGATTTTTTTATACTACGAATGTGGCAAACAAACATACAGCCCGTCTGATGGTAAAGGGTCACTGTAGTCTACGAACGCTACACTAAAGATGCTCCTTGCGGACTCTGAAGAAACCTTAATTTTTTTAAATATTTTACTTCTATTTATGCTTTTGTAAATAAAAAAAGTTCAATTAAACTTAATTAAGTACTTTATATTATTCTCAATTTTCTGTATAATATAGTATATGTTATATATGTGTTAATATATTTGTTATTTATATATATTTATTCATTTATATATGTAATTTTAGTATGTATTTTTAGTGTGTATCAATAATTACTAGTACCGCATTCGAGTATTCTGACACTTCCCTATGGTTGACTGGGAGAGAATGCTTTTAGCATTAAGTCAGCGATGTACACATATATGTACTAATGAATAAATAAAAAATAATTATAAACATTTTTGAATATTTTTTTTTTTTATATTACTACCGTCCATTCGGAATGTAATTCCAGCGAAGAAGAGCAACCAAGAAACTCGGCTATTACTTTTTTCAAATAAAAGTTAAGTTTACAACAACATATATATATATATATATATATATATATATATATATATATATATATATGCTTGAGCGAGGGCAACACTGGGGAGAGACGGCCATGTTTGATACAATTAAAGCAGCTGTGAAAAGTACGACCCGGCCTTTTACTTATATTTACATAGTAATAGTGAACTCGAATACATATCTAAAAATTATGAACGGATAAAATGACTATCACAAACTTCAAAAAGTAGAAAAAAAAGCACCATTTTGTGTATTGCATTTTCACAAATCGTAAACTTGTTAAGTTCTACCTTTGTCATGAAAGAATAACTGAGTTTCTTGCCCTTTCATCTCGGATGGATTTCCTTTTTGAATTGAATTTATTGAAACGATAATTTGTTATAAAGTTATTAAGGTAATGACTGCAGGAAGCTCGAGATTACGTTCGTGTTCTGATGGAAAATGGATTTGCTATTTCTTTTGTACCTACTTATTTCATTTCAAGTACGCTTAACGTATTCGAGTGCTATTCATTTAGCAATATACGTTAGCGTTAATTAATGACCTTCTTGAAACTAAATAAATGAACATTGATGATTAGTGAAACAATGTGGCTGTATATACAGTGCTGCCAAGTTATTTACAGCATATTTTTTAAGATATTAACTTTTATGAATGACTTCGTAAGACATATTGATTATCGAAATAAAATTTATTTCGGTCAATCAATATAAGGTATTTACTCATCTCAAATACTATCATATTACCAATTAATTATATACTGGTGAACATAGGTCATCCTCTTTTGGGGATATTTTGCCAGTAGTTGCCACGCCTGGTTTGGCAATTGCAGTTAGGTTTTGATGTTTCAAACGGGACGCTGCTGCCCATTCCCTCTATTATTAAAGTCCCTTAGTCGCCACTTACGACACCCATGGGAAAAAAGGAGGTCCGTTCTATACCACCACCCACTACAGGGTGAATGCTATGTGTTTACAAAATTTCATGACGATTGGTTGAGCCGTTAAGGCATTAAGGGCCAATATTTAACAAACCTAAGAAATAAATTCATTTTCATATTTATAATATTACTAGTTTCTATTTGTGACTTTGTCTACGTATCTGAAAGTAATAGTAGATTGCATTTGTCCGTCATATAATTAGTACGCGAATACCAAATTTCATAATAATTGGTTCAACTTTTAAAGTACCAGAGGTAACAAACGCACTTTAATACTTATATTATTAGTAAGGATTATTCCCAGCAGTGGGAAATTGAAAAGTTATAAAAATTATAACATTAAAATAGTTTTAAATAAATATAATGATATTCCAAATTGGACAAAATAATTTGAAATATTTACATATTGATTTTCACCACAACTTCTTCGCACAAACTATACATATTTGGTACTGAAAGGTTTTTACCTAGTGCACTAATATTTAGCTAGTTATTTCTTTCGTTGAAAGAATAATATTTGCCTTCAAGGAAGACGGTGAACTGTCAATAACAGAAGCCTTTAATACCTGTGAGCCTCTCAGTGGCCAGTTCTGTAGGAAATATTAAACATAGAAACATAATAATCCTTATTTTAGTATTTTATTCTTTATGGTTTTGAACACAGGATTTCAATTAGTTTAATACAGTATCAAACATAGTATTTAGTCGTGAATGGGTATCCACAAGCTTTAGATTAAGAATATACATATAGGATAGGATATATATTACTTGTATAACTTAGACTTTATATATATATATATATATATATATATATATATATATATATATATATATATATATAATTTGCCGTGTAGTCCCTGCACAGAATGGACTACACCTTCCTTTCTCATGGATGTCGTAAGAAGCGACTAAGGAAACTGAATAGTCGAGGGATGGGCAGCAGCGTACCTATTAAAACATTATCAAAGTATAACTGCGACTGCATGATAAGGCTGCCAAGCATGGCAACTACCGTAACCCTCGTCTACCTTCTTACAGAAAGGTCTATGTTCTACAGTGGACAGCTAACGACTGATGTAATATTGTGATCTTACAAATCAAAATAATCTTTGACCTATACGTAGAGAGCTAAATTGTCAGCAAATAGTTTGCATTTTATTTAAAAAAAAAACAGGTAAAACCGGACGGCTTGCTAGTATATAATAGAAAATACATTCAACTTTTATCCTGCTTAATTAAAATGTCATCTTTGCAAAAAGAATTTTAAATTGCGAATGGAATTAACGGTAAGGCATATTCACTGAATTTAATTACTTTTTATTTATAAATAAAACATGAAAATATTATGAATATTTATTTTATATAAAACGAAACGGATTCAATTAATTGTTTCATTTAATTGATATTTTCATGTCAAGCTAAGTTTTAAATTTAATGTAACAAAAATAAGTATCAATATTAATTCATTTGAGTACTTTGATATTAAGTATATTAATTTTTATATCTTATACAATAAATACATATATATTATACAAGAATCGAACCTCGAGTACCTAACTCACTCGAGAATTCAGAATCTGTTTTTGAATACCCACAAGCATTATTCTAACATTTGTATATTGTAACATAGACACTCGTATTTTCAATTTTTAATGAAAATACCAGAGGAAGACTTTGTACAAAATTCACCTGCTTTGGTACGTGTGTTCGATAGGTGAGTCAGTTGGCCCATCGTGAATAGTTCAACAAGAATTAATCACGAAGATTTCCAGTGGAAACCGCGTGGAGGTCGACCTGATAGAGTATACTGCTGGCAATAGACAGTTAAATTCCAATATTAACAATCCCTTTCAACTGTGGTTCTACTGTGAAACAGCTGTACATGGCTGTGTTTTGATTTAAAGTTGGAATGTGACAGTAAAATTACAAAATATATTTTTATTTACAACACAGGGGACTAACGAGCATACGGCTCACCTGATGGTAAGTAACTACCACCCCCCATGAGTACCCACAACACCAAAGACATTGCAGATGTGCTGCCGGCCTTTTAAAAAAGGATATGCTCTTTTCTTGAAGGTTGTGTTGTCGTATCGGTTCGGAAATAATGCTGCTGGAAGTTGATTCCAAAGAGTGGTTGTGCGTGGAAGAAAGTGCCTTGAAAAACGCACGGTGAAAGACTTCCACTCATCTAGATGATCGAGATAGATCTTTATTTTATGGCGGGCTGTACGATGGTCAAAATTAGCAGCAGGTATCAATCCCAATAATTTCTCAGAACATTCCCCATAATATATTCGAAAAAGTTGCATAGAGAAATATAGGTTATATACAACTCATGAGAAATATTATGGGCATCACATGAGCTTCCTATTATGTCTATGGTGCTGTTCATGTCTATAGGCAACTGTTGTCACATTCCATCAGATGAGCAGTTAGTTCGTTTGCTATTCTAGATTTCATAAAAAATACCATAGACTAGAAATATTAGAACGAAGTTACTCTGCACCAAACAAAAAAATCTAATTAGTCTGTACCACGTCCAAATAGCTCGACTACTACCCGGCTCGCTTAAAAATACATCTTGAGCTTTTTTTAAATCCATCTATAAGAAAAAGCAAAGTCATACAACACTGAGTAAAGTTAAACAGTTTTTTGTCCGGGTCTCGACGGCTACACTTAAATTGAAAGACTTAAGCTGGTCTTCTCAACTTTATGATAAATGCGCTGTTCACCGCTGGGCGAGGATATTTTTACAATGTTATCCGTCTTGCTTATGAATGAGCGATGCGGTTTCAAAATTGATTATTTGCTAGACTAACTTTTGTCCTCGACTTGGTACGCGTGTACTTTAGAGGATAAGTACGGGGTAAACCTTATAGATTGCAAAAATAATTATTCACAGTCCTTTCAGCATTTGTAATTTGAGATTTGAGAATACGCACACACACACTCACACACACACAGAGAGAGAGAGAGAGAGAGAGAGAGACGCACACATGAGCACGCAAGCACGCACGCTTACACACACACACACACACACACACACACACACATACACAAACACACACACACACACACATACACACACACACACACATACACAAACACACACACACACAGAGAGAGAGAGAGAGAAGAAAAGAGAGACACACATATGAGTACGCACGCACGCACGCGCGCGTACACACACACACACACACACACACGCACATTTATACACACACATTCACGCACACATACTTAAGCACAGACGTGCACGCGCACTCGAGCACTCACGTACAATTACACCACACAATAAGCAATAATATTACATTTACAATATTGCAGGATGTACGCACAAATATTGTCATATTCTATATCTCCCGCGTACTCCATCACTCACATGTAAAGTCGAGTATAAATAATCAAACTTCAGTTTCAAGCACAAAGCCACTGAACATTGCGCTGTATTTATTTATATGATGCTTGAAAAGACCCATCCTTCCCATTAGGGCCGCGTCTAATGTGTTTACGTTTACTCAGCTCGGCATATCGCTTATTATGGAATGATAAGGGTAATGTCAGTGATTTTTATGAGCTGTAAATGTTAAATCATGCAAGCTTACAATATTCAAGTATGTTTTTAACCTACTTCACAAAAAGGAGTAGGTTCTCCGTTTAGTTATATTTTTTGTTATGTCTGTAACCTCAGAACTCGGTCATTTATAAATCGATTTGGATTTATGTATCTCTTTTTTAATTTTAAGGATATACTTTCAGATTGATTCCATAGATTGAAGTTGCTATTTTTTTAAACATTACCTACTTGTAAAATTATTTCACAATAAGTCTGTTTAAAAAAAAACATATTAAAAAACAAGCGTTTATAACCTAGCCCGACATCTTGTGGTTGCGGCCATTTTAAAATATGTAATTTATTTTATCGTTGCCTCCTATTCAAGTTTTCATTTTATACCCATATTAACAAAGTTGACAAAATACACCATCCGCCATCTTGGGCGGCAGCCATTTTATTCAATACTATATTAAATATTGCATAATTGTCAACGGTTTATGAAAAATGTTTGCAACATCAGACTAAACTAGTTTTAATCAGCTTGCTTTATGTGACTTCAACTATTTTGCAAGTTTGTACAAGATTTTCATAGATACATTAGATTAAAAATGTTTAAATTTAGAACGCAGAGTTATGGTATAAAAGTAAAGCTTAGCAACAACGACTTATTGGAAGTAACGAAAGCTTCAACTGTCATATAATTTATCGATACTAAGACCCATTAATCTTATCAATTTCAAAAGATTTATTAAAATCGGTTCAAAATCTGTGACGTGACCATGTAACCCGCCTTATTTTGGAAACTGTTGAGAAGCAAATTTTTTAACGAATTACCGAAAAATCTAGAATTTTGCATTTATGTAAACAAACATACATACATATACCTAAAAAAGTTACTCTTTTTATTGGCAGTAAAATAAAAAATGTACGTGCTCATAACCAGGTACGTACATATATTCATATAAAATTTTCATACATTCCTCATTTATCACATATTTCAACAAACGAAATCCAAACATGCTTAAAATAGCATTTTTGAAGGCGGATGTTGCTATACTAAATCATATTTTGTATTCGAAATATTTGCAGCTACAAATCATATGGCATCTTCCCTAACAACAAAGGCATTCCCGAAAACAAGAACTGAAAAACCGGTACCGACAGGGCTATTAAAAGTAAGCATATACAATTGATAAGCGGCAGCGATTTAATTAAATTAAACTTTCTACTAACTCAGTACTATCTTAAGCGTATCTACCTAATGTTGTTTATTGGATGTATGTATATGTAATATATAAAAATTCATAGAAATCAATACAAACAAATAATTTATCCGCCAATAAGACAGTTAATATCCAATTTCAGTACAAATAAAAATCAATTTAATTAATTGATTCTTTAGATTCGTTGCTAATTACATTAAGAGAGAGTTTCTGTACAATGATTGATAATAATGAGTTTTTTTCTTATTTGAAATTTTCTAATACCCATTATATTGAGTACTAGAACATTTCAAAGCTCTCTACTTAATACTCAGCTGTCTTAAATGAACATATTGTTGACGAAAAAAATAAAATAAAATCATATGTTGATAATAAATTTTATTATAAATATGAAGTCTAATATATTGAGTTATATATTATATAATGTATTAATGAGTTTAAGAATTATATTACAGTAGGTTTTTTATACAACTTAGAATGGCGAATAAGTTGATTACTCACATAACGGACTGTAGGAATTATCGCCAGTGTATAGATGTATCGCCAGTACAGTGTTTAAACGTAAACTTAAAAATTGGCTGTTATGTAACGGGTTGTACACCATTAATGAATATTTCGCTAAAAAAACAAATGCACTTCACAACCTACACTAGAGATACAGTTGTTAAAATATTTTATTAATTTGGACAACTATTGTATAGGCTTTTATTTTTTCTGTTTACTGTAATTAATAATAATAATATATTGTATGACTAAGGAAAGGAAATATAATGTAGAATATATATATATATATATATATATATATATATATATATATATATATATAATTTATTATATTGTTAAAAATTTGCACGCCGACATAGAGGCAGAATGTACACGGGAAATATAAATCTCTATCATCTAAAATTACCTGCATTCTAGCAAAATAAATTCATTTCATTTCATTTCATTCATTTAGGAATTATCGCCTTAATAAGTGCATTACATAAATTTAAGTAAATATCGAGTTTTTTTCAAGAGACTACAGCATGTGGTTCTTCAGAAAAGGGGTAAAGAAGTTTCTCCAGAACCGACAAGGCGCGCTTAATGCCTCTGGTACTGCTAGCGTTTATAGATTACAGTAATTGCTTACCATCAGGTGGGCCATATGCTTATCTACATTTATATATATATATATATATATATATATATATATATATATATATATATATATATATATATATATATATAAGCAATCCAGCTTTAATTAGAACGGATAAATGGAATTATCGAAGAAAGAATTATTAATAAATAGCTTATGTTACCCACTGGTAATGTAACCTTCTATAAGTGAAAGAATTTTTGAAATCAGTTGATTGTTTTTTGAGTTTGTTCATAACAAACGAACAATAAAATCTTTCCTTTTTATAATATCAGTATAGATGAATGTGGCACATAATATAAATATCATAATATATATTGTAATTTAACTGCAATATGTGACTCTTCAATCCGAAGCAAAACCAGGAAAGCATAGCCAGTTTAAAATAGAAGCAACAAATAATTTAAAACTGATAATACTAAATTAATTCAAATTACCAGTATTTAAATTTGATATCTTTCAATCATTAGAAGTATATTCAATGACCTATGTTGTCAGACCTGCGTACTTTTCCGCTTAAATTTTTTAACAAAGTTATTTAAACCACGTAACTTTTTTAAAAATAAATTATTCCCGCTAGCAGTTCAAACCTTATCCCACAACATATAAAAGGACGTTTGAAATACGCCAGTGAATCACAGCTAAGAGCAGGGAATGCGTTAATAAGTCTCACTGGAATCCTCGGATTCCGTTTTCCATGTGAGTTCAGTAAAACTTGGAGGCGAACTCGTGCATAATCCGAGAAATAGTTCGGGAGTTGTTCAATCTATATGGTTGATAGATTAATTAAGAGCAATACTGTACGTCCCTCAGTCGAAATATTATTGATGGAGAATGGAGAATAATAAATTATTTTAGTAATAAATAAAAAATTTAAATAATCAGGACTTAACGCAGTGAAAAATCTTTCACGGGTAAATACCTCGGGTATCCTCACATTGTCCTCACATCGGGTACCCAAGGAGACTGCGCGAGCTGCCGGACGAAAACGACTTCAGTCCTGTCGTGACCATGACGAGATGCAATTCACTTCGAAACGTCGGCAATAAAGAAGCAGGTATGTAGGTACTATTTACCTGTAAAAGCTTTTACATTGCGTTAAGTTCCGATTGTGTATTTAAAAATAAACAAAAATAATATTGTAATAAAAGGTTGTCTGTAAGAGATTGCCCTACCGATAAAACAGCCTGCACTTTATGCTACTTTTGATTCATTTTAATAAATTATTATAATGATAAAATCATTTATTGCAATTCATTATGGCAATTAAATTCTCGCCGTGCGATCCCAGTGTAGAATAGATCACCTCTTCTTTTCCTGTGGGTGTCGTAAAAGGCAACTTAGGGAACTTAATGCTAGAGGAATGGGCAACAGTGTCCGTTTTAAATATGTGTAAAAGCCTAACCGCAGTTGCTAACCCGTCTATCAAGCGTGGCAACTATTGGCAAAACTCACCTTATGGGGAAGGACAAATGTTCACTAACACATAATTTTGACAAATATTTACTAGTTACTTTTATATATTTTATATATATAATTATATTAGCATAAACATACACGTAATATATTAAATAAATAAATTAATGGTCCCGGCCTACATTTGGCCATCCCTTTCTCTCGCGTGGGTGTCGTAAGAGGCGACTAAGCGAGAACGAAGGATGGGCAGCAACAACCCTCTTAAAACATCTGATCATGGGTGGCGGTAGTCGCTTAAAATCAGGTGAGCCGCTCATTTGCCCCGTGTTGTAAAAAAAATATCGAAAAATTCTTCAGAACACAACCGGTTATATGCCAATTAAATTACATTATATATATATATATATATATAATTTAGTATTCTCATTTCTATAATGAAAGTAGAAGCGTATGTCTGTCTATTAGTTGAACGCAGTAATATCTGGTACTACGTATTGGATTTGAAAAGATTATTTTTACACTGCTTTAGCTCATTTCTTGAGGAAGATTATTCAAAATCACGACCACGGGCGTAGCGGCGGGACGTAGCTAGTATCGGATAAATGAAAACAAAACGAACGGAATGTAAGAAACGCGATACAAATAACCACTTATTAAGCCTAAAATAGAAGCATGTAAGTCAATAAACATATCAGAAGTATTGTTTTGCTTTATAATATATGAAAGATTTTCAGCAGACATAATTTGTTGGACTATATCAGCTTTATTATGATTTAATATACTCATAATATCTACATTGTTTCCAAAATGTATGTACCAAACATATAAATCAGTCTTATAAATGTATTAAAATTTTTACATTGATAATTTTGTATTCTAAAATATATAATATACTGTTCATATACTCACATATATATATATATATATATATATATATATGCAAAATGTAGATGTTTGTAAATATATTCATCTCTTTCTGAATCATCTCTGAATCCTTAGCCTTAGTAATATTAGTGAGTTTGTGTTTGTTACTTAGCGTCTTAACAACTTCATCGTCATCATATCAGTCTTTATTTACTGCTGAATATAAGCGTTGGAAGATTCTGCCAATAGTTAGATATAATTAGATGTAATTAAATATAACATCACAGTCTTCAGGAACAGTAACGGATAAGGGGTACCATGGACAACACCATGTATTCTGAAATATTTATTCAATTCACGTCAATAGACGACAGATACCACAGTCTAGATATGCCATCAGATTGCCTATCATTTCAAGTTCTAAAAAATAAAAATAAAATACTTTTGACAGGCATTTATACGGACGAAGCTATAGATTGGCTATTGCGTATAGCAACACTGGCTATTGAGCCAATGTTGCTATATGCAAATAATTCCTGTGTGTAACGATGTACAAAATTCATGCTTGCATGCAAATAGCTTTTGAGTGCCTAACTAAAGAGATTTTACGTACTATAATAACACTTGGGACCAAATCGCAAACAAACAAGTGCTGGGAGTATAGTGCATGAATACTGTAAATTCTATTCATTATTCCAATCATATTAATACAATGTCTAGCTGTGTGTTCCCCGCCATAGAATGGGCCACCCCTTCCTTTCTCGTGGGGTTCGTAAGAGACGACTAAGGAGGACGAGGGCTGGCCAGTAGCGTCCCTCTTAAAACATCTCTAAAACCCTGACTGCGGTTGCCAACCCGCCTCCCAAACGTGGCAACTACTGGCAAAACTCCCCTTATGGGGAAGGATTATGTCCAACAATGGACAGTTAATGACTTAAATAATAATATTATTATTATTATTTCAGCCGTTAACTATCCACCGTATTTTTTTTTATACCACTGAGGTGGCAAACCAGCATACGGTCCACCTGATGGTAAGTGGTTACTGTAGCCTATGAACACCTGCAATACCAGAGGTATTACGCGTGCATTGCCGACCGAGTTTGTAACAATGGATGTATGGATGTATCTAACAGTAGATGTTTGTTACTTTTTCGTGTAAAAATTACTGACAGGACTTGAATAAAATTTGATAGACAGGTAAAGTATCAGAGGGAGATTTCGTACAAAAGTCGTTTGCTTGGGTACCTCTGCCGCATTCGTGTTTTTACCGTGAAGCTGTTGTGTTTGCATGGCTGTGTTTCGGTTTTAAGTGAGTGGGATATGGCCTGTATATAAATATATATATAGATGTATGTGGATTAAAATATTTTGATTAATTGATTGAATCTCTCTAAAATATTTATTTCAAAATTTATTAGTAAAATCCGAACGTGTAGTACGTCCACACTTCAAAATCGTATTAGGATAACAATATCTTATATAAAACTAGCGACCTGCCCCGGCTTCGCACGGGTGCAATACTGATACTAAATAGTGCCGCAGTATTTGCCCCCCGACATTATTTCAACCTATCTCACAGGATTCAGCCCGCGTTTGCAATGAAAGCGCAAAAAAAAATGTTTATGTACGACATCACATTAGAAACCTCTAAATTTATCAGTGTTTCTCTACAAAATTATGCATGTATTATACATGTAAACCTTCCTCTTGAATCACTCTATCTATTAAAAAAACCGCTTCAAAATATATTGCGTAGTTTTAAAGATTTAAGCATACATAGGGATGGACAGACAGCGACAGCGAGTTTGTCTTATACTATGTAATGATACGTATTATTTATGTCTTTGTTAAGGTAAGGCAAAGGTTTTGAGTTTAATACATGCAACGATTTATATAAAGCGACACCATTTTATATAAAGTGTGAAACTCACCGCATTAGGCGCGTGCCCCGGGCGTTTGTCATAACTAGTCCCTAAAGGGTATGTTACACTATCGTAAATACATTTTTAAGGTACACTGTATGTTTTCATGCCAGTAAATGTAGCGCACGCATTTTTATTTGTTTACTCAAAATTACTAAAGCAACTTATTACATTTATTTAAAAAAAAATTAAAACAGTGTATTAAAGTTATTAAAAAAAAAATGTATATAAAAGAAAATAGTATTTGTTGGTCAATAAAATGTAATAAGTAAGATTTTTTTATTCATGTTTTTATTCACGTAAACTTAAATTTAGATATGTTTGAATAGTAATTTTTGACGAATTCAGAATTCAATATACAATTTCAAGCTAAGAATGGGCAAGAAACTCAGATATTGCTTTTGTCATCCTATACTTCATCATCATCCTATACTTTCATCCTGTACTGAGACTACACAGCTATCTAATCGTAATAGTAAGTATTAATACAAAAAAAACTGAACATTTTTTACTAATATTTCGTTGAGAAATTCTTTAATTTGACTGGTGTTTGTTGATTCATGGGTAAAAATGGAATGGTAACCCCGCCCGCGCTATCAGTATACACCGACTAGGCACCAGTGGAAGATGATAGGTGAGAATGAATGCAGGTCAGTTGGCCCACCGTGATGAATTCGACAAGAATTAACCATGACGGTTTCTTAAGGGAACCGCGTGGAGATCGACCTGATAGGCTATATTGCTAGCAATGGGGCAATTTGACCTCATTACTAACAATCCCTTTCCCCCCTCAGTTCGACTGGTACAATGCTCTTATAAGGATACTTTTCAATTCCAAATATATTTTTTAGTGTAATCAGGCCCTAACAGATAAACAATCGAGGGACTACCAAAATCTATTTTTGGCGGTCAGAGACAGATTCAATTTCGATCTCCCATGTTGCGGTAATACTCACTGTCATGTACGGATATTTCCAGTTGATCCCACTCTGTTGTTCAAACAGTACCTTGTTTATAACGTTATAGTGAAGTGATGTTTGTTGTCAGCTCACACGCTTAGATTTGTCCTCGAGAATTTCTCAGGATATAATTGCTTGGATTAATTAAAAGTTATTTGTTTGTAATTAATTAGTTTTCTCAATTCTAAAGCCCATGTTTATGAAGTAATGGGCAAAAAAGAGGTACCCAAGCAATCGACTTTTGTACAAAGTCTCCCTCTGGTCAAATGTCAAGAATAATCGAATATTTTATTAATAATGTTAATAAATGTTGCCGTGTAGTCCAGATATAGAATAGGCCACCCCTTTCATACCCATGGGTATCGTAAGAAGCGACTAAAGAAGGGCGAGGGATGGGTGGCAGCGTCCCTCTTAAAACAGCACTAAAGTCTAACTATCGTTACCAATTCGCCTGCCAAGCATAGAAAATACTAGCAAAATCCCTCAAGGAAGGCCCATGTTCACAATGCACAGTTAAAAGTTGAGATGATGATGATGATTTGTTAATAAGTATGTAAGTTAAGTAAGTATGTATGTAAGTTGCTGTAGCACATACTGAGTGGTGGCCACGTTGGCAATAACAAATGTAAAGTTTTTTTTTTTTCTTTTGATAATTTATGTAACTTTTTTGTTGTTGGCAATAAATGTTTTCTTTCTTCTTTCTAATTAAAACTGATTAAGTTTTCTATTTATTTTAAATGATTTTCTCAATGTGTATAAATATATTATTTGTCCGTCAAAGTACAAAGAAGGGTATCCCCTCGTTCGAGCCTAATCGGTTAGTAGAATACAGTTCAAGCGTTCTCAGCATTTTCTACAACTTATTTCCTTGCTCTTGGACAGACTACGGGAAAAAGTAGTTTTTCTACGATAATCATTATTGCTTCCCCATTTTTCTTTTTCGTTAAATAAGGTATACCTACCGTGAGTATAGACAAACTAGCTTTTGCCTGCGACTTCATCTGTGTGATCGCGATAAACAGTAGATTATGCTCTACATCTCATATAGTACGTTTATATTAAATATTATAGTGATCGATTAAGTTTCTTCTAGTAATATATAGTATATATTTACAATAAGGTTAGGTTTTTTTGCAATGTGTGGGTTTTTATTTTATAAAATTGTACAATACAAGAGAATAAAAACAAAAATGACAATAAATTATTACTATATTGGTAAAAAATAAATAAAACAACTAGCCAATTAAGAAATTTTACTTTAAATTATCTGTAATTTCAAAATAATGAACATAGACCACAAGTCTCGATTCCAGCGCCATCTAGTATTTCTTGTCTAATTTTGTTTAGTGACCAACTGTAGTGTAGTAAATTGATATTATGATTGTGTCGTTAAATATTGAATATCTTAAATAAATAAATAAAGTATAGTTAAATATCTTAATTGATAGTAATATGTCTTCGTAAGACATTGCTAAGGACATCCGAAAGGAGATTTATTGACTGTAAAAAAAAAAATTAAATCAATTTAGATTCCAGGAAAATATCGCATAGTATGTGTATACTAATATTATAGAAATTATATAATATATTATTATATTTATTATTGATTTATTTGTTTGTGTTTGTTTAATTAGTTTTTAAAAATTCTCTCACTTATAGAAAGCTACATAATCAATGTGGAATATAAGTATAAGCTATATATTATCTCCAGAAGTTTAATCTACCCATGCGAAGCCAGATCTGATTTTTATTATTTCAGCTATTAACTGTCCATTGCTGGACATAAACCTTCCCCATAAAGGGAGTTTTGCCAATAATTGCCACACTTGGCAGGCAGATTGGCAACCATAGTTAGGCTTTTAGAGATATTTTAGGAGGGACGCTGCTGCCCATCCCTCTTACGACACCCACAGGAAAGGAAAGGGTGGCCCATTCTATGCCGGGGCTCACACAACACGGGTCTGATTGCTAGTACAAAAAGAAAAGCGAATTGGCATATTCCTCTATATTTATGTCGCCTAAAATTCACAAGTCACTAGTTCACAAGTGGTTTTAATAAAAATCGCACGTACAGAAATTAGCACAAACAAGCGTGGACTTGTCCCAGAAATTCGCACCGCATGGTCCCAAGAGCACTTGGCTCGAACAAGCAATAAATGAATGCCGCTCATAAATTATTGGGGGCACGGATTTTCACGGATTTTTAAATGGAGGTTTTTTTTTCCAGAAAGGATCCCGGAGATTGTGTAAATCTCTAATTACCTATATAAGGGTAAAAATAGTAGGTCAAGATGAATGGACGTCTCGTTTCGTCCAATTTATACGAATTATCGACAGAGCTTGATTTAATGGTTAATATGAATGAATTACGAATCGTTTTTATAAAGATAAAGTCTTTTTATAGAACGAAAATGAAATTTATGAATGAATTCTTTGATATACGTACAACGAGCATGCTATTGAAACGTGAAAATTAATATAGTATAGGTTATTCCTAGAGACTGCTAACTTTCGAATTTCGTTTTTTTTTAACTCCTAAACATAAGCCTTCTCCATAGACTACCACAAGAAATGAAGTCACTCTTATGGCAATTCACCATCGAGAAATCTCTCAATAAAAAGTATACATAACTATTAAATGAACAACACCTGAGTCCTCAGGAATGGCAACGCATGGGTTGTATCATGGGCGAAACAGTATACTCTTTTATGTCCATGGAACTGCTCATGTCTGTAGACGACGGTTTTACCACTTTCCATCAGGTAGGCCGTCAGCTTGTTTACCATTCTATGTTGCATAAAAAAAACAAATGTGTTTTTGAAGTACAATGATTAACTGTAATAACTCACAGTGTAAAGTGTTTAAATCATCGAATTTGTTACCAAATATGTTAAAAACAGTGTAACAATATAAAATTAATCTGAAATCACTTGGCAACGGAATCGAGATGGACGTGATAGGATACCGAATGTCGACGCCTATAATCCGAGAGATTTGTACATCTCCCTTTGTGAGCTTCTGTCTGGAGCCGTATCAGCTAACGGTACAGTTTCGGCTCTTTAATATAGTTTTTTCTATTTATTATATTTGGTTAAATAATAAAAAAAGTGAAAAACGTGCATGCCCTTTTTACTGTTGAAGGTTCCTGCAATTGATCACGATCTCTCCTGATGATAAATAATATGATCTAAGGTGTAGCAAGTGTTACTGTGAGAATTTTACTTCTTCTCATTTAAGAGTTTCCTCTTATCGGGGCAACTAATTCATGCATTCTCTTCCAGCTAGCTCGATTCCAGACCATATCTTTGACGTTCTTATGACACGATACCTAGTTTTTCCTTTATCTGTCCTATGTAGTTATTTCTCAATCTTCCTCTTTATTTTACCGTATAATTAATCTGTACTAGGGAGGAAAGGGATTGTTAGTAATGGTGACTGAGAATCCTATTGCTAGCAATATACCCAACCAGGTCGACCTACTTGCGGTTCTCCCTGGAAACTATAATGGTTAATTCCTGATGAATTCATCATGATGGGCTAACTGGCCTGTTTTCATTCTCATCTATCACCCTTCACTGGTGCCTCGCCAGCGTATCCCGTTAGCGCAGGCGGGGGTTCCATACTATTTTGACTCATAAAAAAAAATTTGTCTGTACTAATAATAATTATACTAATCGTTGTAACTTTATGCACACATTTACATAATCTTACTTTACTAATATAATATTTTTTTAACTGGACATTAGAGATATTTAAGAAAAAATATGAGAGGCCTTAATTCGCGCGTAGTTTGCTTTTATGCCACAATGCATAAAAGATGTGCATTACTAGTGCGTAAGGTGCGAGGCAGCACCAACAGCATCCTGAATATGATTGCAAGCAGGTTGGACTGACCTTACATTGGTCTCTATTGTAGTATCTCAAATGGGACGCTTCACCGGTGACCAAATTTGTTTATTGTTTATTTTTCTTTTGTTTATTTATTTTATTGTAAGATCTACTAATATAAGGCTAAGATTATGTTACTAACAAAATAGGCCATTGTAGGCTGTAATAATAAAGATTATTATTTTTTAATTTATACAAAAATTCACATTTCCCCTCTTAAGGAGAGGAGATGGCAAACTAACCCCCTGGCAGAAACACAGTCGGTCGGAGTTCAGGACCCCAGGGAAAGAAACCGGCGTATAATGCGGGTAGTATCTGAGAACCGCTTTCTGCATCTTTCCCAGGAGTGAGCCGCCTCAGAATCCCAACCGTCTGAGATGTTGTTCCAGACTAGTTGGGATAAGACCGTTCACCGATAATTGTTATTATTATTAATAAGATCAATAGATGTTAAAATAATATTTTTTTTAGCAATTTTGTCTCATTATATTTATTTATATAAAAATCGTTATACCTGTAGATAAAAAAGAATTTCCAATCCAAATCGGTTTCCAGTTGGCGGAGTTCAACAGAATTGAGAACCTTCTTATTGGAAGTCAGTTGGAAACGCACGATTGCGGCTTTGGAATCACAGGATCAAAACTCAGCGCAAATCTCTGAACTTGCAAATTCATGTTTGGATCATTTAAAAAAGTTACTATATCCATTGCTATAAGCAGACGGAGATGATTAATTGTTCAGTTGCTTATGATCCGTATGCGATGAAGAGACGATCACGACCAGTTCCATAAAGATTGGTACAGCTTGCTTATTTACTTACTCTGTCTAAGTACCTCTGCCCCATTTAAGTTTGATGTTTGCATGGTTAAGTTTTAGTTTAAAGGATTGGATATGGCAATGAAATTACAGGGTTCAGAGGCATAGTACCTTTGTTCTTCAGGAGTGGCAATGCCTGAAAGGTATCGTGGGCGACACATTATACTCTTTTATGTCCATTGTACTGTTCATGTGTATAAATGAGGGCTATAACTTTCTATCATATGGGCCGTCAGTTTGTTTGCCATTCTAAGTTGCTTAAAAAAAACTTGATCAGCAATCATGTAAGTTGGAAACTGTCGAGGGAGACCTTTGCTCAGTAGCAGGACACCATGAGTTATGATTGACAGGTTGATCAATTGCTTTGTGCTTCCAAAAACACGTAAATCCGACTTCCAAAAAGGCATGTCAGAGACCTTAGTACTGTAGTATAAAGACGGGCTAAAAACTGTTGGCACTATAGGGTATAACTCTTATATGAGTAATAATATAAAATTATATATATCATTAATACTTTACAAGTTATCTTCATCATATCAGCCGTATCTCTCCACTGCTGAACACAGGCTTCCTTCATAGACTGTCATGAGGAACAGCTCTGACCCACCTGTATCCACTAACTCCCTGTAATGCATTGGAGATCGTCACTCCATCTACTGGGAAGTTATTCTACACTGCGTTTACCAGTACAGGATCGTCCCTCAACAAGTTATCTTGCCTTCGTCTAAATCCTCCAATGAGTACTCCAAGGTACTGAATCTGTGACTATTGTTAGTTGATGCCGCATGTTAAACCACTACACTACTTAGGTCGTTAAGTTATTACGAAAATAAATATATGTTTAAAAAATAACAACTCAAATATAACATTACATAATTATAAATTGTTAATTGATTAGAATTATTTTGTTTAATTCCGCTACCATTAGTATGCGTACAACTGCCACCACTCGATGATTGACTGACTATTGGCGCTCGCACGCATACTAATGGTAGCGGAATTAAACAAAATAATTCTAGTCAACTAACCAGTAATATGAACTTTCGCTAAATAAATTGTTCAGTAGAATGCATAATTATAACTTTGAAAAAAGAATTCGACAAACATTAAAATAAACACGC
This sequence comes from Galleria mellonella, assembly GCF_026898425.1. Classification (NCBI taxonomy): domain Eukaryota; kingdom Metazoa; phylum Arthropoda; class Insecta; order Lepidoptera; family Pyralidae; genus Galleria; species Galleria mellonella. The sequence continues at coordinate 4,035,964 of NW_026442100.1, read as the reverse complement.
ACTCTATCCAGTCACACTCAATATAATATTTCCATTAAAACATCGACCCCCAAAAAGACAATTGAAACATTCGTTTCCACGAATGACAGACAAATGTTCTGTCAGTTGTCACACGAGAAATTATTATACCAAAAACCTTTGTGCGATCAAAACGGGCACCGAGCTGTTACATTTTTGTGTTCGCATTCAAGGTTGCCGCTCGTGTACGCTAAGTTAATTTTCACTGTTGACTTAATGCGACTTGTCAAGTGACAGCTGTCAATTATGCGGAACTGCTTTCTTTTTGAAATATTTAATCTACGCCCCTCTGGTTATTTGTCTTTTAATAACAAAGTACTTGTGCACGCTGAAATTAATTTATATTTTGTCTAAATAAATTTATTAATAATATCCTAGGGAATATACGCGACTTCTTAATTCAAATATTTCTTGCTGTTTGAAAAATCTTGTATTCCATTTAGGAATTTAATTTGTATTATTTTTAAAATTTATATATATTATTAATGTTTATATAAATAGGGAAAATCAATGAACTCAATGTGTTTTTATCGTTTTCGTTAATTGTTTCGACTTCATCCGGAATTCTTCTTAAAGGGGCCTTTAGTGCTTTGCGTCATAGCGTTTCGTCTCGTATGCTAGCCACACCTCGCAAAGCCCGTGATGACGTCGGTGCGGGCGAGGGTGAGGGGTATACAGTGAGTTTATTAATTTTCCTTATTTATATAGAGATTATTTAGTTTGAATAAAATATGAATTTAATTAAAGATAGTGATTTTTATTTCAAAATTTATTAGATATATAATTACTGATGCTTCTTTTTATTAGAACGAAAGCTATTTAGAATTCTTTGTTTTATCACCAACTACAGTATGTATCTATCTAGATTTCGGAAATAAATACTCCTATTTGTACAACTCAGAATGGCAAATAACCTGACGGGCCACCTAACGAAAAGTAACAAACAAATCAATAGTTTGAATTCTGCACGCCTGTCATTGACGAAAGTTCCCGTAACTTGCATATGGCTACCTGAAAGGGACGGAAAATGTTCAGACTGAAGGAAGATATTTTTTGTTCTATACTATTATCTATAGATATAGTATCATATACCCATAATGGGGTCGGGTTTGGAAGAAAGCCAGTAGATAAGAATGATATATGGAATAGTCGATCCATCTTCAGATTCGCATTTGCACCACTGTTAGTCTTTAGAATAAAAATAAAAAAATTACTACGTTATATATTACTATGAGAATGTCAAAAAAGTTAGGTATTTATTAGGTCCTTATTGATATTATAAACTAACGAATTTCTGTGACTGCTCGACTGAATCTTTACTAATTTTATAAATATGAAAGTGAGTTTGTTTATTACCTCTAGGGGTCATCTGGTGACTTAAGAGTGCTCATACTTTAACTTACTAAGGTCGCCGCAGTTATCTGTCATTTTACTGAACTAGTAATTATCGTGAAAAAGCGAAGATTCATAATATGGAAGGCTGTGGAACTTCTGGTAGTAATAGTGGTAGTCAATCTTCGAGTGTTGGCAGTCGCACACATACTAATGGTAGCGGAATTAAACAAAATAAATCTAATAAAATAAACAGTATCTGTAATTTAGAAAAAAATCCATATTTCTTTATTTATTATTTAAAAAGTGTTTTTGATACTCAACTAAAATATTTTTCAGTGATTGTTTTATATAAATCTACAACTAAAACCTTTCCACTTACTTTATATTTTGCTTCAGGATTTTTCAAATACATTTTTGCTATCAAATTCCGTACTTTCAGTGACAGTGTAATAAGAATATTAATGCATGACTAAATTTTTAGTTCACTAGCAGATAATATTTTAAATAATTAGTTAGAAACATCCAAAAATTGTTAAATTATTTTTGAAAATTGACAGCCAACCCGACGTTGCCATATTTCGGAAAGCAAAGTTACAAACGGCCATAACGACACGATAATTGTAAATACATCATGTATACCAACTTCATCAGCTAGTATAAATGTTGTATTTGAAATGAAAAAGATAGGATTGCCAGATGCGAATTTTGATTTTTATCCTAATGTCAAATATTTTTTTAAGGAAGAAACCACGCTTCTATATGTTTAGATTTTAAACTTTCTTGTCTTATCCCATATTCTGTTTTACTACCTTTTTTCGTCTATATACAATTTCCAAAACAGCCAAAAAAATTCAGCCTAATTTCTCCAAGTTCATTTCACTTTTCTCCAAGAATTTCTTTTCTCCAAAATTCAGCGAACAGAAATTTTTTTACCCAAAATTGCAAAACAATACCCAATCTGGCAACACTGAGAGAACGTCATAAGCTACTTTTATTCCCGGCCAATCTATATATATCGGGCATAATGAGTAATCTCGTGAACCAGTATATTGCTATTAGGCAGTAAGAACTTAATAGACAATATGAAGGAGAGAAATAATTGTGATTGATAATGATGGAACTCTTGGGAGATCATCGATGGGCATAGTAAAATTATTTACTAATTAATAACAGCAAATTTACTTACATACAAATAACTTTATGATCTCTCCAATATATTATTTGCTTGGACAAACTAAATATAGCACATTTTTAGCCTATATCGCTTTCCATTCCAAATGGGTACTGCCTCAGTGAAAAATTTCAAGAGCATCAGTTGAGCTGTGAACACTATTACCTCTTTTTATTTTTTCTGTTATGTATTTTTTGCAGTGAACGGATAATGGCTGAAATGATGATAATATATATACTAGTAAAATGGCCATTTGGTCCCGGCATAGAACAGACCACCCTTTCCAATCCCGTGGGTGTTGTAAGAGGCGACTAAAGAAGAGCAAGGGATGGGCAGCAACGCCCCTCTTAAAACATCTCCAACGCCTAACTGCGGTTCTCAATCCGCCTGCCAAACATGTCATCTACTAGCAAAAGCTCCCTAAGGGGTGGCTTATCTTCAGTAGTGAACAGTTAAAGGTTGATATGATGATGATGATGATTATGAGGTATTTTTTAATTATTATTATTTTTCAGATGTATTGGAATGTGATGGAGTAAAATGTGAAAGTACCTATTTAAAATATTTTCTTATAAACAAATAATATAAATATAAATGAATGTACAACCCTGGAACTAGTACTTTTGGAATGATCACATTCCGAAAAACGTGGAATGAGAATATACTGATATCTGTTACAGATTACAATGACAAAGGGTTTTCACTATTCATTTTCTGCTTTCAACTATGACATTTCAATTAAAATAATGGAATAAAATATAAATAATTTAAATGACATTATTTAATCGAGATAATTAATTTTATTTCTACAAAAGGATTTTTTATTTATTTGGTGAAAATGGAATGGTGACCACGCTTGCACTATCGCTATACTCTAACGTGGCACCAGTGATATATGAGTGGTGAAGATAAAGGCAGGCCAGTTGGCCCATCGTGAAGAATTCAACAAGAATAAACTCGATAGGGATGCTTGCAACGGGGCTCTTAGAATTGCTAACAAACCCTCTCCTCTCTTCTTAAAAAAATAAATAAATACATACATACATATCTGTCACGCCTGTCTCCCATTAGGGTAGGCAGAAACAATGGAACGCCAAATGCTTCGATTCAAAACCTCTTTCGCTTCTTCCACATTCATCAATTTTTTCATACACGCTCGCCGGTTACGGGTACTTTTAATTTAGCCCTTCTCCAGCACGTCGCCTATTTGGTCGACATACGTCCGTCTGGGGCGGCCCCTACCGACATCTCCATTAATTCTTGCTCGATAAATCTCTTTCGTAATTCTTCTTTCATCCATCCTCTCCAAATGACCAAACTAACGCAACATTCTTTTTTCGATTTTTGTCACTACATCGTCTTTCAGTCCACACTTCTCTCTAATCACACTGTTTCTTAATCTATCTTTTAAAGTACACATACTAAAAAAAAAAATAATAAATATTAAAATTTTCTTCCCGTATAAAATACATTATATGGACTGGTCACATAGCTCGAAGAGCCGAAAACCGATACGGAAGTGACAGCTCCGTACGGACAATCGCAGTATAAGACGACTACCCACTAGATTGAGTGACGACCTCAACTGCATTGCAAGGAGTCAGTGGACACAGGTGGCTCAGGACCGTTCCTTCTGACTTTCTATGGGAAAGGCCTATGTTTACCTCTAAACATATAATGGCTGATATGGTAAAATAAAACTGAATACCCTAAGTACAACCCTGAAACTAGTGCTTTAAGCGTGATCGCATTCCGAAAATCGCGGGGCATAAATGTATTGACATTTGTTACAGATTTTTTTTTAATGAATGATAATGGAATGGTATCCCTGCCTGCGCTATCGGCATACACTGGCGGGGCACCAGTGAGGCATGATAGATAAAAATGAAAGCATGTCTGTTAGCCCATCGTAACGAAAGAAATGGTTTCAATCACGATGGTTTCCAGGGGGAACCGTCGACAGGTAGACTTGATAGGGCTTGTTAGCAATGGGGCCATTAGACCCCATTACTAACAATCCCTTTCCCCCCTCTGTTACAGATTACGACGATGAACGGCTTTCACTATTTGTCCTACCTAAAGCTTCATCTCAGTAAAAGATCCCTTTGATACGCAATTTTAGAACACCGAATATTTGGTTCAACTATTTGATCGTATACAAAATTAAACCGTGATATTTGTATTCAATTTAAACTGTTTGCGATAGGGTTTGTGTTGACAAATATCGATATCTTGTTTAGATAACAGAATTATTAATGTACCTATTCACCAGAATAATATAGTACTTCGAGGTATAGCAAATAAATCCACTGTAATAATGAAATCTCGTTGTGTAACTTAATATTATATGTGTGAAAGTGAGTTTGTTTGTGACCTCTTAACGCCTCGACAAATTACGATAAAATTCGGTATACATGTACTATATGGGATGGAGTAGGATATAGGCTGCTTCTTGTTCTAATAAACAAATATATCCCAGTGAAGAGGATAGGATTGTTAATAATGTAAATTACTAGTCCCATTGCTAGCAATTTACCTTGTCAGGTTAACCTCCACGTGGTCCCCTCTGGAAACCATCGTGTTGAATTCCAAGTTTATTCATCAAAATTGGCTAACTAACCTACCTTTTCATTCTCACCTATCATCCCTCACTGGTACCCCGCCAGCGTATACCGTTAGCGCAGGTGGCGTTACCATTGTATTATCATCCAGAAAAAGAAAAACATATCCCGGTCATGTGGGCAAAGTCATGGGTAAAAGCTAGTTGATATTATACCTTAGAGTTTAGAGCCTAGATTGACGCTTACAACGCAGTTTCGGAAATGTTTTCTCCCACGAGCGCTTAGGTTCTGGAATGAGTGGAATAAGTGGAATATCAAGGTTTTCCCAAGAGACTACAGCATGGGGTTCATCAGAAAAGGGGTAAAGAAGTGTCTTCAGGGTCGGCAATGCGCGCGTAATGCCTGTAGTCTTATAGGCGTCCATAGGTTACAGTAACTGCTTACCATCAGGTGGGCAGTATGCTTGTTTGTTTTTACCTTAGTTTATAAAAAAATGTGAAAGTTTAAATAATAACAAAAACTTACCATACCATATGGAACTCATATGTTTTCAATACTTAGTTAACATATAAAATAAAATATTTAATTAAATATTTATGGAAAAAAAATATCGAGATTCAGCTAGTATCTTACACTAAAAGATATTTAAAACATTTCAAAAACAATTAAATAAGGAAAAAATTTAATTCCCAATATAAGTACTTACTGAGAAATTCTTGGAAGATCTTTTTGCTAAAATTACCCGCGACGGTAGTACTCTCAACAAAAACGTGTTAGAGAAAGATTTTAAAAGCCAGCCGAAACAGGATTGAGTGAAAAAAGAGAAACAGAGAAAAATTCATATTTTATATAAAAAAAAATACCATTTTAAATTTGATCTAATCCTTTTGAGTTAAAAAATATACGTACATATATAATTTAAAATTATTTTCATGTGGCCTCTGCATAGAATAGGACCAACACTTCCTTTCCAGTGCGTGTCGTAAGAGGCGACTGAGGGAACTTAATAGTCGAGGAATGAGCAGCAAGTTAATGGTCAACCAAAAGCCAAACTGCGGTTGACGGCTCGCTTGCTAAACGTGGCACCTACTGGCAAAATCCTTCTTGTGAGAAAGATCTATGTTGAGCAGTGGATAAAAAACGTCTAATATACCACATAACTACATCAGTTATAAACGGATTTAGAAAATCCTTTTTTTATCTGAAAGGATATATTTACAAATTAGACCCATAGAAATTTTACCAAAATGGATTCAGTCGTTTAGTTTTTAAATCAAAATAACTGGTTTTAGGATAACTGAAGTCATTTTTAGTAGATACATTGCCTAAGTTGTTTAACTGTCTCGTACGTTTTTAAGGTTAATATTTCACCAAAATGTATTGAACCAATATTGTATTTGATCGATATTTCATTATAACATATGTCGAACCCAAAGTCGACTATTACCATCAAAATGGGACACTCACATCTCTCAATTTACGGGAAACAACGGAATTCAATTTATTGAAAAATGCTTTTTACAGGGAACCGCAGAGGTTATTTGAATGAAAATAATGGATATGAGCACACGAGTGGCTTGTTTCTGTGGATATGTTATAAAATTACACCGTTATCAATTGACTTAAAAATAAAATGGTTTTAAAAAAATCAAAATTATAGTATAAACGTTCATGCTCACTTTTTTACTTTATCCGAACAGTACTTTATATTATTCTCAATTTCGTGTATAATATAGTATATGTTATATATGTGTAAGTATATTTGTTATTCATATACATATATTTATTCGTGTATATATGTAATTTTAGTATGTATGTATATCAATAATAACTAGTACCGCATTCGAGTATTCTGACACTTCTCTATGGTTGACTGGGAGAGAATGCTTTTAGCATTAAGTCCGCCATGTACACATATATGTACTTTTTTTCTTTTTCTAGTCTGCTAATTGGCAATCTGTTTCTTATAGAACAATAATCTAATCTGCTGTTTGGACGTCAGGTTCAAATATATATGTACTAATGAATAAATAAATAAATAAATAAAAATAGTAAAATAAAAAAAAAAAAACTTAATTATCTTTCACTTATATTAGTTTACCTATGCAAAACCGGGATGAATCTCTAGTAAATTTTTTTTATACAACTCAGAATGGCAAACAAGCTGACGTCCCACCTGATGGACAGTGGCAACCGTCGCCTATAGACATGAGCAGTACCACGGACATAACAGAACATACTGTTTCGCCCATGATATCCCCCATGCGTTGGCATTCCTGAGGACTTAGGTGTTATTCCTCTGTACCCTGTAAATTCTCGCCAAACCACGATGGTTAAACTATTTCTTGATAAATTCGTCACAATGAATCAACTGACCTGTTTTCATCCTTACCTATCATCTCTCCATTGTATCTTGTCCGCACATACCATAGCGTAGGCAGAGTTACCATTCCATTATCACCCATTAAGAAACACAGGAGCAAACTATTGTTTAAAAAAAGAATAGTGAATAATCGCTTAATAAAATAGATTTATCTATAATAAAATAGATTTACGCAAAAGATGGATGGTGTACGATCCTCCCACGGTCTGCCAGTCACTGTCACTGCGAGATGGCTGCTTTAAACAGAGTGGAATGGTTTATTTTAGTGTTGTTTTGATTACAGTAAATATTCGAGTTATTCAGTTTACTACGTATAATTAGATTAACGCTTTCGGTCTCCTTAACAATAGAGAGTTTGTAATTAATTTTAAACTTTTTACCAGAGGGAGACTTTGTACAAAAGTCGATTGCTTTGGTACCTCTGTACCATTCGTGTTTCAACCGTAAAACAGCTGTGTTTGCATGGCTGTGTTTCGGTTTGAAGGGTGTGATATGGCGTAAATTTACTGGGTACATAGGAATAACACCTGAGTCCTCAGGAATGGCAACGCATGGGTGGTATCATGGGTGAAACAGTATACTCTGTTATGTCCATGGTACTGCTCATGTCAGTAGGTGACGATTACCACTTTCCATCAGACGGGCCGTCAGCTTGTTTGCCGTTGTAACTTGCATAAAAAAATGCGTGGCGAAATTCATGTCGGCATTTGAAATCAGGTATTATATATACCATTTAGATATTTGATAGTGTGTTTAAAACAGAGTTTCTATTGTTATTTGCTAAACGGGTGTAAAAAAAGGGTTTTTTCTCTTAATAAACAACGACACTAAGGAAGTTGTAAAAAATAACGTTTTTTTAGACAATTAATTGGCACGATTTTTTTGACTTTGTTTTGTTTTGAAGTACCCACAACTAAACCTTTTTGTAATTCACGATGTAACTAAAACATTGAGGAAAAAAATCATAAAAACCTATAAACGAATGGATGGATGTATGTTTATTTTTTTTTTGTATTTTTATAATCTAAGCTGTCTGTACACTAAGGCAACTGAAAAGCTAAGCTTACCTTTTAAAAACACGAAATAAGAAAAATTTTTTTAACAATACAAATGTGAATTTCAAAAATTCATTGCCATGTGCCAAGTTTCGATCTTAGGATCATTGGAGAACAGTAAAAAGTTGACTGAGCTGGTACTTACATTAAAATTTATACTTTGAGATGAAGATTTTTTTTAATGAAGATGTATTAATATAAAAAAATTTAGATCTTTATTTATTCATTGTGACAACGGCACAATATATATTATAATCATTATTTCAGCCGTTAACTGTCCAATGCTGAACATAGGTCTCCTCCATAAGGACTTTTTTGCCAGTAGTTACTACACTTGGCAAGCGGATTGACAACCACAGTATAAAGCATTGGTGATGTTTTAAGTGGGACGCGGCTGTCCCCTTTTTCAATAGATCGTAATGAAATGGCCGCTCCACCTATAGGTGAGAAAGAAAAGGCAGACTAGTTAGCCCATCGTGATGAATACACCTGGAATTCAGCGCGATAGTTTTCAGGGGGGACCACGTGGAGGTCGACCTGACAGAGTATATTGCTAGCAATATGACTGGTAGTCCACATTACTAACAATCCCTTCCCCCCTGGCTGTCCCCTTTGTCGCCTCTTACTACACCCACGGAAAAGGAAGGGGTGGCCCATTCTACGCCAGCTTCACGTCACATCACTACACTACACGGTAACAATATGCAACATGGCGTTTATAATGAACTTATCATTCTAACATATCACTGTTTATATCATATACTTTGAAACTGTTGAAAACTAAAGTTACCGTAGTGTAGTTTAACAAGTTAGAATCGCGTTTCCATCAAAAACCACAGCGTTAACTGCAGAGTGAAGTTGTAATAACTTGTATTACTAACTCAATTTCAAGCAATAATCTTTCAGGTGAGACTTATTAACTTAACAAACTATAACATTTAATTGACTCTGATATTTCGCTAAGTGACAGAAGACTTACCTGTTTCTTCAATGGATCAAGTTACCACTTCGCTGATGAAAATGGGATGACTTAGAAGGTAGACGTATAAAATAAAGTAAATAAACAATTGAAATATGATTGTTTTGTAACTTGTGTCCTTTTAAAGAAGTGCCAGTACAAAATTTTAAGTGACGTTCCATTTATAGTTGAAGCCTACAGATTTTGTGATTCTAAATATATATATACCAATTTTTGTCCACAACTTCGCATGCGTAAAATTTGGATATTTGGAACTAGGTAGGTATTTCTAATCTTCTTGTATCTCAATATAAAATGTACTCTTATTAAAATCCCTTATATCAATTTGCCTTAAATATATCGTATACACAGATATAGCCTGAATACTGTTTTTTTTAGAATAATCATCGTCACTACATAGTATAAAACCAAGTCGCTTTCCATCTGTCTGTCCCTATGTACGCTTAGATTTTTAAAACTACACAGCGGATTTTGAAACGGTTTTTTTAATAGATAAAGTGATTCAAGAGGAAAGTTTAAATGTATAATACATGCATAATATAGTAGAGAAACACTGATAAATTTAGAGGTTTCTAATGTGATGTGATGTAATGTGCCCTCGTGCGAATCCGGGATGGGTCGCTAGTATACTCTATGTTTTAAATATGTAAGATTTGAACTCAGGACCGTAGTGTAAGACGTTATACAACAGAGAGAATGGCTATAAGAGCGAGAAAAGATTTACAAAACATGGACTGTCTGTGTGAAAGATGAAATGCCCAAAATGACAGTGATTTCGGAAATAACTGCGAATAATTTGACTGAAATTGCATTCCGAATGGGCGTTAAAACAATGAAAAAAAAAAAATGACTATTCAAAAATACTCAAATCTAATTTTACTTGAATAAAAATATTTTTTTCTTTCGTAATAATAATAATAATACTTTTTATTTCCTATAGTTTTTGGTATAAAACATTAGATCTTATAAATTAAAAGTACCTTACAAAATCTACTTATATCAAGCGGGTAAATGTCGAATACAAAATTAAAGTAATTTAATTTAAAATTTTTAGTAGCATTAAAAAGAAAGCTAGCTTTCTAATAGATATTAATTGGAGAGGACAATATATTACTCCGACCTAGAATAGATAATTGAAATGAGGGTAGGATAATAGTGATACCACAGTGAGACTCTATCTGTAATTGCATTAAAATAATTTGATTCCTTTCTGTTGAATGACATTTAATCTACTTTAGAAATTTAGCTAATTCTATAATGTCCAACTAATGAGGATCAATTTGGTTGACCACAATGTAATGGTGAATAGGTAATCAGTTTGTTGTGGTTTCTAAAGAGGAGGTATGTAGGTTTATATGTACATGTATGTATATTTATATATTTGTTTCAACAACACATGAAAACTACTACATTAGATTAAATGAGCGTTTCCAAATTCGTGTTTTCAAACGCCTAACTTAAAATTTGGTATACTTTTTATCTTGACAGGTCGATTATTTGTTTTTTTCTCCTTCTGAAATCCGCGTATGTAGTAGCGGGTATAAAGCTAGTGTACAATATATATTTAAATTTTTTGAAAAAAGCAACAGCTAAATTTCTTGACTGTTCTTTTTAGCTAAAATTGCATTCTACTTAAAAAATAAATCTAAGTTTACTTCAATAAAAAAATATTTCTTTCCTTCTTTCTTTCTGAGTTTGAGTTTTAGCTTTCAAAATATCTTCTCTCTTTGAAAAATATTCGATGTATCTGTTAATTAGCCTGGTGTACATTTTCACACCAACTGAAGTGCTGCAACTGAAGTCCGACATTTGAAAGATAAATCAACCTACACATACGTTCGTTTCCAAACTTGACGTGCATCATATACACTAACCAGCAGTGATATGAATTTTAAACGCATTTCAGGAACTGCTGCAGTAAAATTAATGTTGGAAATTTCACTGACGCTGAAATTTAACAAACTCCTTCAATAATAGTGACTTCAATAATGTTAGCGAAATATAACTTTTATTTTTTTTTAAATAAGAAGTGTTACGACCCTGTATATAAAAACAAAATTTAAGCTGATTTAATTTCTCTCTCTCTTTTTCTATCACGCATATAATTTTGGGGTCTTCAAAAGACGCGTAAAAAATCAAGGAGTGAATTAGGTTCACCTGGCACCTTGCCGATTGATCATGTACACCAACTCTTGATTCTGCAGTCATTTGTTATATCAAATGTCGAATTATTATAAAAAGCTATTAAAAAACAGACACACACACAGTCTGTAGTTGTAAATGGTCACGTACAACGCGGTTTCAGAGATGTTTTCTCCCATGAACACTTAGGTTATGGAATGAGCTCCCTGCCGAGATTTTCCCAAGAGACTACTACAGCATGGGGTTCTTCAAAATGGGGGTCAAAAGGTTTCTTCAGTGTCGGCAACGCGCGCATAATGCCCCTGGTATTGTAGGCGTTTATAGGCTACGGTAACTTACTATCAGGTGGACCGTATGCTTGTTTACTATATCAGTGGTATAAAATAATAATAATTAATTATTATTATTAATAATAATAATAATTATTATTATTTTACCTTAATTATAATTTTAATAAGTTTTAATGTTAAATATACTCTAACAATTTAAGTTGCTTTATTAAGTCTGTTTATTGTAAGATTAATTAGTTTCTTTATATTATTTGTATTATATTATTAATATTTTTACTCGTTTAACAATTTAATTCTATGTATTTTAATGTTCCTCAAACATGCTGGGGTTTTGTGTGACTCTAATTGTAAAAATAGTTCGACCTAATCCACTAGTATATTGATATACTTCGCTGTATTTTATGTTGGTGATTCTATAATTAAACATTAATGTAGTCTGTGGCGATGGGGTACTGGCAACTTATAATATAGGTTCTATAGGTATCACTTTACATTTTACTTTAGAGAGACTTTGTACAAAAGTCGATTGCTTGGGTACCTCAGTCCCATTCGTGTTTCTACCGTTAAGGAGTTGTGTTTACATGGCTGTGTTCGGTTTGAAGGGATTTTTTTAATGGGTGATGAGGGATGGGCAGTAGCGTCCCTCTTAAAACATCATCAAAATTTTACCAAGCGTGGTAACTTACTGTTAAATGTTCCCTTATGGGAGATACCTATGTTCAGCAGTGGACAGTTAATGATTAATATGATGATGGTAATGATCAAAATGATCCGACCAATTTGACATTTCATGTTCACAACAATATAATTACGAGTAAAGCTAATAAATAAAGAAAAATAATTGAAATATATATATTTAGAACAAGATCAAAAGGTCAACAAACATCATGTGAAAGGGCACGGGAAAAGAATAAGGCAAAGGGCAAATGTATCAATAACTTACATAAGTTTGCACATAAACAATTTACCAAAATGTAATATGTTGTTATCTCCATATTTATTGAAACAAAGAGGGCAAAAGGTTACACAAGGAGAAAGTCGATATCGTGGATAAACAAACACTAATAATAAATACATTGTGCATTATCGGCAGGCAGGTAGAGAAAGTGTATCTAAAAGAATACATTACAAAGTGTTCTCTGTTTATTTTCCATTACAGATAAAATTACGTCTATTGTTTTAGGCGTGGTGATATAAGAAATTTCAATGTTACTCGCAAAGTCAATTTAGACGGTTGCTCTATTTAATCGTAGGTATTACTTGCTAGCTCCATCCATTTAATGTAATTCTTAATTGATTATATAGAATTCGTAATATTTTTTTTTACAACTTAGAATGGCAAATAGGCTGACGGCCCACCTGATGGAAAGTGGTAACCGTCGCCTATAGACATGAGCAGTACCATGGACATAACAGAGTATACTGTTTCGCCCATGATACCTCCCTTGCGTTGCCATTCCTGAGGACTCAGATGTTATTCCTCTGTACTCTGTAAATTCACGCCATATCCCACCCTTCAAACCGAAACACAGCCACGCAAACACAACTGCTTTACGGTTGAAACACGAATGGGACAGAGGTGCTCAAGCAAACAAACGACTTTTGTACAAAGTCTCCCTCTGGTAATTGGTTAATTGTAAAGATTAGTTTCATTCCTTTAGATTGGTTTCATAAAAATTTCATCATATATATTCTTTATTGCACTTATAAGTTACATATAAAATAATCTATTTATAAATGTTGTGAGCAAGGGTGGACTTATCTCTGACAGAGATCTCTTCCAGTTAACCCAGTACAGTAAGAAAGCATGTCGTTAGCGGGCAGCTGAAGTGCTAGAACTATTAATACATAAACAAATATACAGTTAAATAAAATATTAAAATATATAATAAAATATTACATAAATACATACACTATAAATACATATAATACCTACCTACTTATATAGTAAATGTTAAAATAAATGAATATACTACTTACATCAAAATCGATTCAGTACTTTAGTTTAACCAATTTAACTGGTTATGCCACAATTGTTTTTTTTTTGTGTAAAACATTATCTTAAATTATCATTTACAATATTCAATAACGAATAATACACAAAACAATTTTGTAGCGTCCAATTAATTTCGTGAAACTGTTAAATGTTTTTGATAGGAACAGTTGTCCCGTAGCCGAATGGAAATTTGAGTAGAATCAAGGTAAGAAGCGGGAAGTTTCGTGAAATATCATTAAAGAAACTTTTTCATCTCCGGCAACCTTTCAGTGGAGACAAAAAATCTAATTAAAAACTTTTAAATGCTCTTAAAGTAAAGCAAGAAACTCCACGTGAATAGTTACAAATAAGGGGTTCCGATTTGTTATTTTTTTTTTTAGTAATTGCAAATTTTATTTATAATTACAATATTAAATAGATATTTTTTTTATTTGCATTACATTACAGCACATAAATAACGATAGATATACGAAAGACAGAGATAAAAGAATACATATACCACATAAAAAACTCTGTCAAGTGCGAATCAGACTCGCACAACGAGGGTTCCGTACAAAATAATCAAGTTTATTTTTTTGTGAATTAACTACAAATTTACAGCTTTCAGATTTTTTTCTTTACTTCTGCTACATGGAATTGCTTCTTGTCAAATTTCATGATTATAGGTCAACGGAAAGTACCTGTTCTGATTCCCTTTGCGAATGTCAAAATATGCAACATAGATGGAACATAAACCGCCATATCTTTTGATTACGTCGATTTAGAAGTTTGATTTTTTTCATTGCTTTTAGAGATTACAGACCTAAGTATATAATATTATTAAAAAGATCTTGATAATCGGACGGACGGACAACGAAGTGATCCTATAAGGGTTCCATTTTTACCTTTGGAAGTACGGAACCCTAAAAATGAAAAATATAGGGAGACTTTGCACAAAAGTCGATTGCTTGGGTATCTCTGTCCCATTCGTATTTCAACCGTGAAGCAGCTATGTTTGCATGGCTGTGTTTCGGTTTGAAGGGTGGGATATGGCAAGAATTTACTGGGTACAGAGGAATAACATCTGAGTCCTCAGGAATGGCAACGCATGGGGGGTATCATGGGCGAAACAGTATACTCTGTTATGTCCATGGTACTGCTCATGTCTATAGGCGACGGTTACCACTTTCCATCAGGTGGATCGTCAGCTTGTTTGCCATTCTAAGTTGTATAAAAAAAAACATTATGAGTTAATAAAATGTAGTAATCATGTTTTAACGTATAAGCAGATTCAAATTAAATATGATAAAGTAAATTTGAAACATACACCATTTATATTTTCCTATTAAAATTTTTTTTTCGAACCACTTTAGCAAAGTCATAGTTACGTCTAGTTAATTAATGCAATTTAAATTGGTAATTTTTAAATATTATTATTAATTTAATTACTTTACTTTACTTTAATTTAAAAGTTACTACAATTTAATTATGAGAAATGCTCATTTCTTATGCATAAAGGTGATCTAACGAATTAATGCCAAAAAAAAAAAAACGTTAGCAAAAAACTCGTCTGTAATTAAGCTTTTGATATTCTACGCCGTTTCAGTTCTCTTAATTTGCTTTGCATTTCTCATTAGAGATTCGGCTTATGTTGATTTACTGCGTTTCCCGATTCACTGGCTCCGACACTTTGATTAATATTTAGGTGTCGAAGTGAAAGGTATAAAAATTGGCATGATTCAGCGAGATATTAAATCTGTAAGCATTTTTTTTTTCTTCGCAAAACAGCGACCTTTCTATTATTATTATTATTTATTATTATTATTACAGATTATTTCTAAAAGGTCACATAAAATTGTCATAAATATGCATGTTTATATACTTTCTTTCTTTATATAGCAATCTGTAGTTAACGTTATTAGTAGAACTATGAAATACATTTAAATGTAATCTTATTATAATTATATATTGTATTACTGTTTGTTAACTAAAAAAAAAATAAAAAAAAGTATTGAGAAGGAAAAGAAAGAAGTCATTGGGAGGTTGCGCTTGAAAGTAAATTATTTCCAAACTTTTCTTTCAGACACTTTTATCATTATCATCGTTGATCACCTGTTAATTGTTCTACTAAAAATAGAGCTTTCTTATCAGACAGTTTACAATCAATTAATAATACTCTTTAAATCTTATAGAGATATTGTTGTACTTCGTTTCGTGTTTGCATGAAATATATTTTCTTTTTATTCTTAGTATTTTAAGTTTAGAACTTCGCACAGGTAGACGCGGTGGATTATAAGATCCTTCATGCACTCTACAGCGTTTAACTTAACAATTTAAAAGAGATAAAATTAAAACAAATTTATTTTCTATGTCTCAAATTCAACAACGACAGTCATGGAAACTAGAACAAATTTACCAAGATAACAACTTAGAATGGCAAACAAGCTGATCGCCCACCTGATGGAAAGTGGTAACTGTCGCGTAGAGACATGAGCAGTACCATGGACATAACAGAGTATACTGTTTCGCCCATGATACCTCCTATGCGTTACCATTCCTGAGGTCTCGGGTGTTATTCCTCTGTACCCTG
This sequence comes from Galleria mellonella, assembly GCF_026898425.1. Lineage (NCBI taxonomy): Eukaryota > Metazoa > Arthropoda > Insecta > Lepidoptera > Pyralidae > Galleria > Galleria mellonella. The sequence goes on along the minus strand of NW_026442100.1, from coordinate 4,019,465 downwards.
TAAATTCACGCCCTGTAAATCACATTACTAACATAGACCAAGTAATAGTATCTATGATCTCAGAAATATCTATCTATTACAGTATTAAAAGATTTTCTATTTTGTAATTTGCCTCTTGGTGTATTTGTTTTTTTTTTTTTATATATTTCTAATAACTCCTATTCATTTTGTATTAACTCTCGGAGTTTATAATTCGAGAAATTACAAACTCCGAGACTCAATGTCAATATTGTCTGCGTATTTGTAATGAGCCAATTCGAGCTTGGTTTTATTTGACTACCTTTTAACATACAAGATATAATTGCAAATGAATTCGACAATTCATTAAAAATTTAAAAGATTTTTGTTACAATTCTATTTGCCAGAGTTCTCGAAGGAATGATTAAACCTTTTCTCCTTAAAGTATTCCCACCGTATTTGTGTGTATTTAAACGACTCTCGGAAAAAGTTCTGAATATAACTGTATTAAAAAAAAAATTTGAATGTCTATCAGTTATTAACCAACTTCAAAAAAGCTGGTTCTATGTTCGACTGTATTTTTTTTATGTATTTAGTACCCATAGTAGAAGCTGTGCTCAGTTTGGGACAAGACAGCACTGTATAAATTATGCCCATTGGTATTATATATATGACGAATGATATCATTATATATGCTGAATCAAGAATGATAATACTGCAAATGATAAGATTTAGAGCTCGTTTTACAGAATATCCGCCAATTATTAGACAACAGATTAAAACGATACGAGTCGTTCAAAATGAACCTTTTTTACATACATTGATAGATTTAGTTTTTTTATAAAAAAAAAAATTGAAAATCAAATTAATTATAACAAAATATATATATTATATTACATCAAGTCAACAGACGACATTTTTACTTACAATTAATATAATTAATAAATAATAATTATATAACAACAAGAACCAGCATATTTTATAAACACAAGTTTAGTGTAATCTGTTATTTACCATGTGACACTATAGAAGGAGCCACACCTATCTTTCCTGTGTCGTAAGAGGCGACTAAGGGAACTTAATAGCCGAATGATGGGCAGCAGTGTATATTTTAAAACATCACCGAAGCTTAACTGCTATTACCAATCTACCACCACCCAACACCAAGGGTGGCAACTACTGGTAATATCCTTCTTATGGTATTTTTTTATACAACTTAGAATGGCAAACAAGCTAACGGCCCACTTGATGAAAAGTGGTGACTGTCACCTATAGACTTAAGCAGTGCCATGGACATAACAGAGTATACTGTTTCGCCCATGATACATGACCTCCTATGCATTGCCATTCCCGATGACTCAGGTATTATTTGTCTGTACCCTGTAATATCACGCCATATCACACCTTTCAAACCGAAACACAGTCACTACTTTACGGTTGAAATACGAATGGGACAAAGGTATCCAAGCAAACGACTTTTGTACAAAGTCTCCCTCTGGTATAATGAATATAATCAATAAAACTTAATAAAATGAATGCATAAGTGTAGCATGGTTGTTAAAGTATATTATGTGTGTGTGTATGTATGTTAGTACAGTATATTCATACGTCTATAAGTGATGCTTACCATTTTCCATCAGGTAGACCAGCTACTTTGTTGTTAAAAGTTGCATTAAAATAGCATAATATTTAATATTTTTTTAAGCATAACCAGTTTTTAGCATAACCAGTTATTTTGTTTTAAAAACTAAACTATTTAATCCATTTTAACAGAATTTCTATAGTACCAGTATATCCTTTCAGGCAAAAAAATCAATTTTCCATATCGGTATAAGGTAAAAAACATAACAAGAAAATTAAAACCGAACAGAGAACCTGCTTTTTTTAAATCGGTTGAAAATATCAACCGTAATTTAAAACTCATAACGATAAAAAAAAAAGAACATACAAGTACAAAAATAAAATTTAAGTATTTGCGTTATACCAATGTAGGTGCAGAAGTCGAGAAATATCACAAATATTGATGACGCTTTCAAATTAGCTATTTGCGTATCTCTTTATTGCCTTCCGTAATGGCGGTGTGTAACCACGATTTATGGGTAAAACATACGAGGCATATATACACATTTATTGTTGGTAAACGAAAGAGAAATATCCCATTTAAAAAACCCTTCGCGTTTATGTAAACAAAATAAATTGATGCCGATAGCGTTGGGGCATAGAGGGCTACGCCCACCCGTAAGACCCTGATGGTAATAACTTCAAATTGATAGACTTATGTAAATTTATATATAGTACATTATATAAATAGACAAATTAGATATACCTGACCTACGACTTTGTTTATATAAATAAGAATGAAATTTACTTTATGTATACCGTAATAAATACAATATTTTAATCTTAACTTACCAAATTGTCTTCAAAAAGGCAGATACTTTACTTTACTTTATTCTTTATTGTACACAAAAAGGTTACTGAAATGTAAAAACAAACATAATAGTGCACAAGGGCGAGCTTATCTCCAATAGAGATTTCTTCCAGCAAATCCAATATGAGAAAAGTGACAGTTCATTAGTAGTTACAGTCATACATGTGTACCAATCGACTTAAATGTTATAGTTAAAAATAAATAAATAAAATAGATATTTTCGATTTGTTTAATATAAGTGTATGTAGTAAGAGTAATATACGTCTTAGAAGAGATTTTGCATGTTCTATTGCTTGTACAAAGGACTATGATCACAGAAATTGTTTACCATAGTGACCATGGCTACTTCCTACCTTGTACAGCTTGCCATCGACTGGAAGTTCATCCATGTACCTTAAGGTCTAGATGGTAGTGTACAGCATGGATTTAAATATGTTTCCTCCTAACAATGCTTAAATTATGAAATAAGAGATTCGAGAATCGAGATTCTTCCAAGAGACGACAGCAAGGGATACTTCAAAAATCAAAAAAGTTGCCAATAGGCACGTAATGTCCCTGGTATTGTATTCGTTCATAAGCTACAATAATACCTTACTATCAGGTGGGCCGTATACTCAGTGGTATAAAAAAAAAGTTAGCTCAAAATAAAGTATAGTTGTAGTTGTTTTCAAAGCGATAAATGATCTTTGAAAGTTGAATAGAATAGAATAGAATAAATAGAATTTTGTTTTACATATACTCGAAGCATTAGACGTTGCCTTAGACTTGGCATTAGTATGAACAGTTACAACTTATTCGACGTGCAATAATTTTAATTGTAACCGCTACACCGCTAAAGTCATCGAGATAAGAGATTTCTTCGAAATCATTTTAATAATAAACAAGATTTCTTAACAATTCCGTAAAAAAAATACTCAACAACAACTTTATCTCAGGACACGCTGTTCTTAAAATAGCTGTTTTCTTTAAAACAGAATAGCCAGACTATCCCGTCCCGAATTCTATGCTCAAGTTTTATGAAAAATAAATCTTTTGTTCTATCCAGTTGTTAGTAGCTAGTTACTGCTTAATATAAATTTTCTTTCAACTAAAAATAGTTCCTCCGGCGCAGCTCATTTTCAATGGGTCTCTTTTAAAATATATGACCCAGCATTTAAACTAGCGACAACAATGTTTCAAGAAAAACTCCTTATTAATTATCTTCTGTAGTTGCATAGCTGTTCTTTGCTGCTTTCCTGTAAAAAATATGCTTTATATAATAATTTATAGATGATTTTCATATTGTTGTAAATCCTATGGATGGAATATTAATAATATGACAGTATTTTCATATTACTATTTGTTTGGGCTTGTTCAATAGTGATAATCCGATACCGGTTGCATCGCACTGCTTGAAGGTCGTTTTACCACACAAGAGAGTGCTGTCGCATCGCACCTGAGCGCAACTATGTTCAGATTGATAAAAAAAAAAGTAATATGGCGTTGGCGCGAAAAGTGATGACGGGTTGTTAGCAGCATACGCTCTGTTTTGTGTATTTATTTTATAATAAAGGACATATAAGTGAAATTTATAGTTTGCTACGAAGTGGTTTTGTGTGCAACTTGTTATATTTCATAATAAGATTTAGTTTCTATTAATAGAAAAACTGGTATGTGTACCATGGACATGTGAAGTACTCGACATTACGCCACCCTATTTAAATACAACATTTGTGCGTGCACCGGAGCCCGTGAGGATCTTTAGCTGCGCCGTGGAGAAAGACAGCAAACCCAGGAGACTAGTGAACCAGCACATCAAAGAGGTACGATTAATTTAAGTTGTTGCGAACGGCATACCGGTCTAGGAAAGTCATTGTTAACCGCCCTCTCTGCCGACCCTTGGACTTTTAGTTTTTCGTCCATACACTATTACAAAACTAGCTAATTTGATTTGAAAACTTTATTTTTTACCACTGAGGTGGCAAACAAATATGCGGCCTACCTAATGGTAAACAGTTACCGTAGCTTATGAACATTTGCAATATCATTTAGCACACGTTGCTGACCCTTTCTGGTCGGCTGAGTCTCTTGGATAAACTTCTTGAATAAACTACTGTATCGATTTTAATAAAGTTTCTATGAAACCAAACTAGGTATATAGGAAAAAATAATTAAAAAAATAATTTTCCTAATCAGCTTATAACTAACGGAGTTATGAGGTTATAAAAAATACAGTTGAAATGAGAAACTCCTTCTTTTTTAAATCGGTTAAGAATATGCAATTTACTAATATGGGTAATAAAGTACCATTGAGATGGAAATTTAAAGAAGCAAATATTTTCATCGTAGCTTTACAGTATATACATGCAAACATTCAAAATTCATCTAATTTGCTTGTTCTTAAAAAGAGCATTATTAATAAACTTAATCTATACTTATAATAAATCTGTAGAGAGGTCAATTCTGCACATGAAATATATTTCCAAAATAATTATCAGGGAGTTATTAGTGATCGATACTGATGCCAAAAATGCAATCAGTTAAATTTTTGTCTGTCTGTGTGTATATTCGTTATAGAAACAAAAACTACTAGATGGATTTTAACGAAACTTGGTACAATTATTCTTCATAGTCCTAGGCAGGTTATAGTATATTTCTCATCACGCTACGATCAATAGGAGCAGAGCAGTGAAGGGAAATGTTGGGAAAACGGGAGAATTTACTCTATTTTTAAGCTTCCGTCGCGTGTGCAGCCTTAATGGCCACTTTTTAAAATGTAAAAATGTCCACCCGTGCGACGCCGGGACGGGCCGCTAGTACTGAACATAAATCCGAGTATACACAATTTATTTACCCAATGTATCTTTTAGAGAAATAACTCTTTTACTGTACATCTCCGAGATGCCTTAGCCAATTTTATTTGCGAATGTAATATGTCTAGATTCATTACCAATTCAATCTTACAAATTACAGGTTCGACATAATCCCGCGAAAATCCTCCGAATGTATCCCCAGGTAATCGGATTAGGAAACTTAAGAAGACTTGCACGTTACCATAACGTAACCTGTATTGAGTTGTACAAAATACTTATGAATGTAACTGATATTTTGTACAAAGCTATCAACATGGAAATTAGAGGACGCGAAAGAGTAACACCATACTATTCAAGAATGGTAACGCATGAGATTTTTTTTTTATACAACTTAGAATGGCAAACAAGCTGACGGCCCACCTGATGGAAAGTGGTAACCATCGCCTATAGACATGAGCAGTGCCATGGACATAACAGAGTATATTGTTTCGCTCATAATACCCCCCCCCCCATGCGTTACCATTCCTGAGGACTCAGGTGTTATTCCTCTGTACCCAGTAAATTCACGCCATATCCCACCCTTCAAACCGAAACACAGCCATGCAAACACAGATGCTTCACGGTTGAAACACGAATGGGACAGAGGTACCCAAGCAATAGACTTTTGTACAAAGTCTCATGGGTATCATAGTAAGTTATGTATATGGTGCTGTTCATGTCAATAGGCAACGGTTACTACTTTCTATAAGGTGGACTAGAAACTTATTTGAGATTCTAAATATCATAAAAGAAATGAAATTTTGTCTGCTGTAAAAAAATAAAAATGAAATGTAGCCGAGCATTGTTTTTATTAGTAGAAATGTAAAGAAACAAATGGTCCTAACCAGGAAAAATGGCTACCGTTACCCATGAACATTTGCAAAAGAAGTTGCTAGTTCATTGCTAATATTTTAAAATTTTGCAGGCTCGTTTTTTGGAGTGCTCCATATTATATATGATATATCATATATATGGAATAAGGCTCAGTGGAGAGCTTATTTCAAAGCCTAAATATGCGAAGAAGAAATAAATGTGCTGTACTTACAGTGGTTGTACACCACGCATCCATAAAATAAGGATAAACTGCAATTCTTTAGCGACGCATATGCATGATGCTGGAATGAAGTTAGTATCATCATAATAACCAGATGGTACGTGCTGATGTCTTCAACAGATCGTTATAGGGTCAATTTCATATAAACAAGCTTTAATTATTTAATTTTATTTACGAATAGTTATAAAAAATACAATTTTAGATAAGAGCCGTTGCGTTGATCCACTTGAAATTTTGATAACCATGTAAATAGCTTACTTATACTTTGTTTTCCAACTTTTTTTTTATTATTATTATTTTAAGGGCTTTTACCTTCTTAAGGTATATCAGTACTATCGTACCCTGAACTAATTTCTCAAACAAAACTCTATCTACTTTCCCTAGACGTGGAAAGAGAAGAATTAATGGGCATCAATAATTTACAAAGATGTTAGAACATTTCTGGTTTAAATTCAGCTAACATAGATTGAATAAGACCAACATTAAATTGGTCTTATTTGTTTTCCAATTTAATGTTTCAATACATATTTTACTTAAATACGTGATATTTTGAAATACATTATTCACGGATTAATTGTTATTTTTTCAAACACTATTATTGGTTTGTGTGCGATTGCTTACATTTGAGGATTGACCACTATTTGTAGATACTCGACGACCTATCCTATCAATTATCAATTTCTGATGTTATTAAATCTGTACTCATGTTGTAAAGTGTCATTCACGTCTAAACGAGGTATTATCAGGCATTTAATGGATCGCTGCTCGAAGTCTAGTCTTGCCAATGCTCAAAGTTGGTAGTTGCATGCATAATATTCATAATGGTAGCGAAATTAAATAAAATAACTAAGGGTGTGAAATTATAGTAATACAGTAATCGTTATCATAATAATATCAGCCTTTAACTGTCCACTGCTAAACATAAGCCTCTCCCTTGGAGGGTTTTGCCATGCAGATGCCTTTGGCAGGTGGATTGGCCACCGCAGTCAGACTTTGGAGATGTTTTAAGAGGGACGCTGCCGCTTATCTCTTGTCCAACCTTACGCTTTGTCACCTTTTACGACCTGCACAGGAAAGAAAGGTGAGGCCTATTTTATGCCGGGACAACACAGGCCAATATAGTAATAGTCCGACTTAATATCTACATATCACATGGTTTTCCAATGTTTCACAGTTCCAGTTAGGAAAACCCTTCCGTCTTCCATTCAGGGTGACTCAATTTAAGATCCAATCCAAATCGTATGTACCCGTTTTTGCGTGAAGGGATTTATTTTAATTACTTCCTCTACCATTAGTATGCGTGAGACCCTTGGGTATATGACAAATTGCGTACTATTAGTGGCATAAATAGAGTAAATAACAGTAATCCTACAGCTAGCTATTGTAATTATGTTAACACTACACACGAACTTCAACCTTATTCTAAACTTTCAAAGTCTACTATTCACGACGAAAAGGCAAGTCTTAAGAACATACCTATTATAGTACTAGATACTTAAGAAAAGTAGATAAGGTAAATTTAGTCTCTTTAAGTTTATACAAGATGTTTCAAAAATCAGGTTCAAGTCGAACGATTTTTTTTTTTCCTACTTTCGTATTATCGAGAACGGTGAACGAGCTGACGATGTAATGGAAAATAACGTAAATATAAATACTTTCTTTTCTAAAAAATAAGATTAATTATTGTCAATTTACTATCTGATAGTTATTTACCGCCTTTAGGTCTTAATATGACAGAGAGAAATAAAACACAACTTAATCGAATCAAAAAATATAGTTATTACAAAAACTAGGTGTCTACATACATTACAAGAGAAACGTCTTACAACTGAGGACGCAGAAGTTATGTCACATGTTTTAAAATATTGTACTATATCATAGCATAGGAATAAGTATAAAATTTATTTTAAAGACTACTTAATTTAACAGATCTATATTGCAACCAATAAACGAATTAAGTTTTATATTAAATTCAGAAAACAATAACTGGAAACATGCTTACGGAATGGTTTGTTCGATTTATCCTTCAGTGCAGCTAGCGTCCGTGGAGCGAAGGAAATACGATAGATCAGAAACCAGGTCAATCAAATACGTGCAGTCGTGCACACTGACAAATATTTACTTTTGTAAAAAAAAAGTAACGTATAAATAATTCAAATAAAATAATAGAGGCAAATAAAAATGACAGCTAACAAACAAGTAAATAAAACACTTTGATGTATCGCATGTACTCGACACTCCAGCCGAATTGGTGTTGCCAAAAAAATTTGAATATAACATGAAATATTTATAAAGAACAGTGTATATCGTATGGTAATGTGTGGACTCGGTGTGTACGGAGCTCGGCGTGTATGCACGAAGATTACCTCGAATAGCAAACACTTTTGATATATCACGGACTGTGTTGCCAGTGAGTGCTCCGAGCATCAGTAATAGAGATTCATTTATTGAGAGCACGTATCTGCGGTGTAGATGAAATGATTTGTACATTTAACAATTAAAATTTAATTTATTAAATTGTCTATACCAGGAGTGGCCGACTTGACTAGATCCAGGATTTACTGTTTACCGACGAAACGCTGTGCGATCTACCAATTGCATACTTCTTGAAATATCAATTGAAATAACGTACTCTTAGTTCAGTACACAAGTATGTAGTATTGTAATATTTTTTTATTTTATTAAAAGGGATAACATAAAACTGAAAATTATTCTTAGTAACTACTTATTTATATTTTTTGTGAGCAGTCTATCTGAGCATCTTCCTTTAGATTAGCAAAATATTATATTTTTTTGACTTGCCTGTAAAGATATACTATACTTTAATGTAATATTTTATGTGTATATATATATATATATATATATATATATATATATATATATATATATATATATATATATATATATATATACCATTGGGAAAACCGACAAATAAGTAGGCGGTACATTCATGAATTGAGAAAACATAAAGTAATATATATATATATTACTTTATGTTTATATATTACTATTATATATATATATTACTTTATGTTTTCTCAATATAATATATACTCATGTATTATAAACATATAATTAAATTAATATAAACTTTTTTTTATACAACTTAGAATGGCAAACAAGCTGACGGCCCACCTGATGGAAAGTGGTAACCGTCGCCTACAGACATGAGCAGTACCATGGACATAACAGAGCATACTGTTTCGCCCATGATACCCCCCATGCGTTGCCATTCCTGAGGACTCAGGTGTTATTCCTCTGTACTCAGTAAATTCACGCCATATCCCACCCTTCAAACGGAAACACAGCCATGCAAACACAACTGCTTCACGGTTGAAACACGAATGGGACAGAGGTACCCAAGCAAGGGAGACTTTTGTACAAAGTCTCCCTCTGGTTGTTGCAATAAAGAGTTAAATAAATTAATAAATAAATTCACCATCTGAAATTCTATTGCTGATTAATAAACACTTTTAAATATAGCTTTTTCATAATAAAAAAATCTCAAGACTGGATATTTGTGGAGCTATAAATATCTTATTCAATAAAACCTTTATCGGTTCAGGTGGATAGATTGATTGATAAACTCCCGTTTCCTGAGCAATTTTTACAACTTTATTATTAAAACGACAATGACAAAATTTCGAATTCGTCACGATTCGACAAATATTAACGATAATTAATTTTATAAAATGTCACCCAAAAATTGGGTTGCCACCTACGAAAATAAAATGGTTTCGGCACAGAATGAACTAAACCATTCTTTCGCGCGCCATTTTTACCTCTTATTATAGGCCACTAAGGGAATTTAATAATCGAGGGATGGGCAACAACGTTCCTCTTAAAACAATACCAAAACCTATAGCAATACCCCCCCCCCCCCCCCTCCTACTCCTTATGGAAGAGGTCTATGTTCAGCAGCGGACAGTTTTTTTTTAATGGATGATAATGGAATGGTAACCCCACCTGCGCTATCGGTATACACCGGCGGGGCACCAGTGAAGGATGATAGGTGAGGATGAAGCAGGTCAGTTAGCCCATCGTGACGAATTCAACAAGAATTGTTCACGATGGTTTCCAAGGGGAACCACGTGGAGGTCGACCTAATAAAGCATATTGCTAGCAATCGGGCTGTAAAACTTCATTGCTAACAATCCCTTTCCACCCAGCAGCGGACAGTTAACGGCTTATACGATGCGATACGAATTATTATGTAAAAAGAAATATTATTTGGTTAGTTTTAAATGAAATTAAAATATAATTAAGAATACTTCTAGTTTTTTCTAATAATTTTTTATCTTCATTAAATATAAATTTTATTATCTGAAGGCTTTACTTCAAGAACAAAATTTCAACAACTTCAGATAAGACTAAAACAAAATCAAAGCCATCCAAAGTGCTTAAAGAGTTAATCGTAGTAATAAAAAATTAAGTAAAGCTCCGCCGATGTCTGCGAACCAGTGAACCGGTATCTGAAGTATTATTGGTTTCAGACTGATTTTACCTACCGCCAATATCCGAATTTTAATTACCTTTTTACAATACTTACTACAATAGCCTTTTTTTTTACAAAGTAAGGAGCAAACGAGCATTTGACTCATTTGATGTCAATTTATTACTATCACTCACAGACACCAGCAAAATCAGAGGAATTATAGGTATTGCTGGCCTTTAAGAAAGGACGAAGATGTTTTCTTGAATCTTTCAGAGTTGTATCTGTTTGTAAATACTACTGCTGGGAGTTGATTCTATAGTTTAATTGTGCGTGGAAGAACGTATCCGGCACGAAGGATCTCTACACCTTCATAGATTTCACCAAAAGGAGGATTAGCTTATTATCATGTGGAGTACACGTGTTTCCCATTCGTGTTTCAACCGTGAAGCAGTTGTGTTTATATGGTTGTGTTTCGGTTTGAAGGGTGGGATGTGGCAGTGAATTTACAGGGTACAGAGGAATATCTGAGTCCTCAGAATTGGTAACATATGGGGGTATCATGGGTAAAATGGTATACTCTGTTATGTCCATGGTACTGCTTATGTCTATAGGCGACGGTTACCACTTTTTAACAGGTAAGTTGTCAGCTTGTTTACCATTCTAAGTCGCATAAAGAAAGACGACTTGGCATAAGATCTGGGTTGGAACTTTTTTTCTGTTAATGGTGTATTTCTGCTGAAGTCTCTTAATAATCTTTTATTATATCTCGAGGATAAAAGAAAGTAGTGATAAGGATTTCTTTTGGTAACAACAAAGATATGATAAGCAGACAGATTTTCCGTGTCACAATTACAATATTAGAGTTATTAATACCATTCATATGTACAGCTTAAATAGCATACAGAAAGTCCCGACCTCTGCAACATCCATAACCCGAAGTAACTTCACGCTGCAAAGTTAACGTACAATTTCATTGTGCCAAATAAGGTCCCCCTAATCTTACTTCTTTGTGACACTTTACATATTAAGCCGGAATACAAGTTTGTAAGTAGGCAGCAGCGAAGTTTTACAGAAGACGCGCCTCACCATTGTCTCTGAAGTTTCCAATTTTCATTTATATTATAACAATGTACGTCTTTAATTAACATTTCGTTTTAAAAATTCACGTGGATACTGCAATAGGAACGCCATACTGTGCCACTCAATCATACCAAATCAGAGTCATCATCATCATCATATTAGAAAAATGAATATGAGGAGATTTTTTTATTTTTTTTTTGTTGGGTGAAAATGGTATGGTAACCCCGCCTGCGCTAACGGGATACGCAGGCGGAGCACCAGTGAAGTAAGTAATAGATGAGAATGAAAACAGGCCAGTTAGCCCATCATGATAAATTCATCAGAAATTAACCATGATAGTTTCCAAGGAGAACCGCAAGGAGGTCGACCTGGTTGGGTATATTGCTAGCAATGGGATTCTCAGTCTCCATTACTAACAATCCCTTTTCCCCTACGAAGAGTATAAATTAGTATTAACTTTATTAGTCTAATAAATGCAAACTGCTGTACAAATAAAAACTGTCCTAACATTTCATATACATTATGCATAAAACTATAACGTATTTTGTGATATGCAATAAATAATTTGAATGCTGAATATACTCGTTATTGTCAATCAAAATCATCGATAAGCCTCTCCCTATTGGGATCTTTTGCCAGTAGTTGCCACGCTTGGCAGGCGGATTGGCAACCGCAGCCAGGTTTTGGTGATATTCTAAAAGGAATGCTTTTGAACATCCCCCGACTGTTAAGTTTCTTTAGTCACCTCTTACGACACCTATAGGAACAAACAAAGACTAACAAGATCTAACTGAAGTTTATTTAATATTAACCATTCAGTTAAGCATAAAATCTAAATATGTACGTTATTATAACTAATATTTACTTATGTATCAGCAAAATACGGCAAAATTATTTGATTGATGATGAATCCAACATTTCACTTGCTCGTATTTTATCAGCCATATTGAAATTTAATGAAGCAGAAGACGTGTCTATTTGAGCTCACAGATTAATTGGATTTATAATTATTATTAATATATTAGGCGTTTCCTGTGACTTTGCCAGCGTGAATCCATTTATAAGGTTAGCTATGTGTTAATTTATAAGTTGTGCATAAGATGGGACGATGACATCGGGGAAGTGGCTGGAATAATGTGGGACAGAGTGGATCAGAATAGACGAGAGTGGAAACGGTTGGAGGGAGGCCTTTGCCAAATGGCAAATAGGTCTTTAAAAAATAAGCAAGAAGCAATTATTAGAATAAGTTACTTTGTTTTAATTTTTTTAAATTTTATGTTTGTTTTAATGGCAGTACTAAGTTGATCTGAATAAAGACTATATTATTATTATGTGTTAAGTTACAATCTTAGATTATATAGATAGAGAGAGAATCGAGTCTCAAAAACGGGTCAACTTTTTGTTAGCTAATTGTAAAATTATCTGACAATTACAAACACAATAAAAAAAAAATTGTACCACTATTCTGAAGTAATGCGCTTACACACCTACATTCGACAATTTATTTTTATTTATATATATAAATATATAAAACCTATATAAGTCTTTACATAGTTTCCTGTCCTGTAATGTACGTAATATATTACAATAAAAATAGTAAAAGATTTTTAAATACATTCACAAAGTTCAAATTCAAGTTTAAATTCAAATCATTTATTGCACGGATATGGGTACATACATTGGATGAAAATATTATTTACATGTCCATTATTCCATATTCTACCATATCAGCATGTACAATATGAAATTAAAGGGGGGAAAGGGATTGTTAGTAATAGAGACTAAGAATCATATTGCTAGCAATATACCCAACCAGGTCGACCTCCTTGCGGTTATCCCTGGAAACTATCATGGTTAATTCCTGATGAATTCATCATGATGGGCTAACTGGCCTGTTTTCATTCTCATCTATCACCCTTCACTGGTGCTCCGCCAGCGTATCCCGTTAGCACAGGAACCATTTCGTTCACCATTTTCACCCATCAAAAAAAAATTAAAGTAATAATAACTTATAACAATAAAAACAATGTCAATAATAATAATAAAATGTACAAAATGTCAATAAACATTGTATGTCTAATATTTATCAATGTAATAGTCATGTAACGTATACTAACATTTGGCTGTCAAAAATTTCTTTTGCTTTTTTCTTAAATACATTTCAAATTACAACTAACCATATCCATTCAGATCTTTTAGCTATATTCTCTCGGATTCACTCAAGGGCTCATGTCTATATACCTAGATATAATATTTACATGTCTAGATATTATTATATAAGTTGTATATCTACGTAAATATATTATATACATAGTCTTAAACAGTTGCCAGATAAACTTTAATTACAGATCATGTTCTATCGAGAACGTAATAAAAGAAGAATAACCAAACTCTAAGCAAACATAATTCAAAAGCTGGATTAAGTAAATATCTTGAAATACAACTTAAAATGTTTCTTTGTAAAGTTACTTGCGAGTGTATTTCGTAAGTAGCTTTGTAAAAGAAGGAAGAGGTGACCCGTTCTATGTCGGTCCCGGCATAGAATGGGTCACCCCTTCCTTTCGCGTGGTTGTCGTGAGAGGCGACTAAGGGAGGGCGAGGGATGGGCAGGAGCGTTCCTCTTAAAAAATCATTAAAAGCCTAACTGCGGTTGCAAACCCGCCTGCCAAGCGTGGCAACTATTGGCAAAACTCCTCTGCTGGAAAGGGATTATGTTCAGCAGTGGACAGTTAAGGGCTGATGTGATGATGATGAAGGTAACTTGCGAAATATATCTTACTATCATATTCCACGTGGTTGTACTTTTTATTAATAGAACGACAATGGAATGGCCCCCAACCTACGCTATATGCTGGAGAGAAACCAGTGAGAGATGATAGGTGAAGATGATAGGTCAGTGATAGATTTAAGAATTAACCACAACGGTTTTCAGGGGGAACCGTATGAAGATCGATTGATAGGGTATGTTGCTAGCAATGGGACTCGTAGTTCCTGTTACGAGCTATCCCGTTCTCCTACGTGATTGTATTTAAATTACGAGTTAACTATAGAAGTTACTTTGTTTATATAATTATTATTTATAATTATTTAATTTGTAAAATTTTAATATCCACCATATTGGAGTTCACCCTCCTACATCCGAGCTTGGATGATCGTGTACAGCGCGGCAGCATCTCTGAATGCTAATTATATATGTTTTTTTTTTTACTTAATTTATTCCTTATGAATGATATTATCATTTCAGCCATTATCTGTCCACTGCTGGACATAAGCCTCCCCCATAGACTGCCATAAGGAACGGTCCTGAGCCACCTGCAACCACTGTTTCTCTGCAATATATTTGAGATTGTCACTCCATCGTGAATAAAATTATACTTAATTTAAATTAATCGAATTACAAAAATAAATATTAAGTTTAAAATACAGATAAATTGTTTGAGCATTAATTAATATAGTAAGCAGATTACTGTTCTGGAAGATTTTCTCTATAAATACAGATGAATAATTGTAGTTTCGATTCTATAATTTGAAGATCGGTTGACTAATTTATTTATTAATTAATTTACATTTTAGATAAACTTCAACTAATTTTCAATTGAGATGTTTTATATTTTGTATATTTATATATCATCTATTTGTGAAATAATTAATTATATTATTATAGTTTGATATATTCGATTTTGAAATGAAGGACAATTTCTTATCCCTTACAAACAAAAATACAAATATATATACCTCCGTATATATATTTGTATTTTGCAGAGATAAAACCTGCGACCATCGAGAAACGAGGCTGTATATTAAACCGCTGCACCAACAATAAACTACCCCTGATACCCCATCAGGAATTATAGTCGGCAGAATATTTATTTATTTATTTTCTGTATGTATGTATGTATTATAGAAACATCAAATGGATTGACATAATAAAATGGAATACCACAGAGCGATCTAGCTGTTTGCAATGTAACATTGTAAACACGAGTACTGTAGATGCGTTGACCTGTATGGAAGTGTTGCAACGTTTAATGGGTTAATGGAATTGTTTGGCGCAGTTCCGCTGCACATGGAATTTTTATTATCAAAATAACTATTCTAATTAATAGACGAACGGTGATACGAAATTACTAAATTGTTTTAATTAATTCACATCAACCTTATTTATTTATTTATTTTACACTTTATTGCACCAAGTAAAAAATATAATAAATACAGTAAATATTAATGAGAAGTGATAAAAAAGGCGGCTTCATCGCTAAGCAATACCTTCTAGACAAACTTTGGGCAAAGGGCATTGAGAAAACCTTCCATATCCCAATTATCCTTCCATATCTTATTTGGCTTAATTACCATTTCAGCCATTATCTGTACACGATAATGGCTGAAATGATAATTAAGCCAAACATAGATCTTCCCCCTTGACTACCATAAGGAACGGTCCTGAACCACCTGTAATCTTCTAATTCTCTGCTATATATTTTAGATCGTCACCTCATCTAGTGGGGTTCGTCTTACACTGTGTTTGTCCATACTGGGTCGCCACTCAAGAACCTTTCTTCTTCATCAGTTGGCGGTTCTTTGAACTATGTGACCAGCTTATTGCCACTTCACTTCAGCTTGCTTATCCTTCGGGCAAACTTTCATATATTGAAATTATATTTATCTTCATCTAAGTCCCTTGGGTGGTATTGAGTAAGAATGGAACGATAAAGGCCTACTCGTATATTCTGCCAAGATCTGTTTCTGATTCTTATACTGCGATTTGTATTTTTGATTGATTTATTTATTTAAACTTTACACAGTAAAATTCTATGTACATTTTAATACCGGACGGTGTTCTCTACCAGTCAACCATTGGGCAAACTCACCAGAGGGATACTTTGTACAAAAGTCGATTGCTTGGGTATCTCTGTCCCATTCATGTTTCAACCGTAAAGCAATTATGTTTGCATGGCTGTGTTTCGGTTTGAAGGGTGGGATATGGCGTGAATTTACAGGATACAGAGGAATAACACCTGAGTCCTCAAGAATGGCAACGCATGCGGGGTATCATGGGCGAAACAGTATACTCTGTTATGTCCATGGCACTGCTCATGTCTATAGGCGACGGTTACCACTTTCCATCAGGTGGGCCGTTAACTTGTTTGCCATTCTAAGTAGTATAAAAAAGAAAAAACTGAAAAATACGTAGGCGGTGCATTTTTGAATAGAGAAAAAAATAAAGCAATATTTGATATATTCACATTATATAAACATATATATAATATATAAATAAATAAATATTTACATACAATAAATTAATACATAAATAAATACATAAAATATTACTATATAAAACAATTAAATAAAACAACTGCAATAGAAGAGCAAATAGTAATCTATGACTCAAACAGAGTAACCAGCAGGAGAAACATAAAGGGAAAGTGATTTTTCTAAAAAAATAGGTGCACATTCTTTTGATTTCTGATTTGTGCAATTTGATTATTTTTCTTATGAATCTAAACGTATTCCGCGGCTTTGCCTGCATAAATTAGTAAATATATAAAGTATTCTACTTGCTAACTTAGGATATAACCTACACGTGTACCAAAATTTTATTCAAATAAATTCAGTAGTTTTTCCTTAAAAGAATAACAAATATCCGTCCATCGTTACAAATTTTAGCATTTATTATATTAATAGGATTTGACGTGTCTAGCTGTAACTATATAAGAGATATTTAGCTCTTATTTTTATAGTATAATTCTTATTTCTTTATGAGTACTATAATTAATAATTCCTTATAAATATAATGAACGTGAGTTTGTTTGATTGCTACCGTATAACGTCTTAACAACTCAAACAGTTACTATGAAATTTGATATTTATTATTATTTATTTATTTATTATTTATAAATTACTCACCACACTTAAAGTATCTTAAAACGTGTAGTGAGCCATAGGTTTATTTTACAAACATAAAAATTTTAAACAACGTTTTAAAAATATATCTATTTTGTCATTAAATATATCAATATCTGGTTGCTGAGCAATCAGAGAGAATTGAGCAGAGAAATAGCCTGATAAGTGGGAGCAAACTGAGCAGTACAGGTGCGAACCGACGGTGCCGATAGTAATCGACAAACACGCAATCGCATGCAGCTTTGGGGTGCGTACAAAGAACAACGGCTGTAAGTTGCAGATTGTCTATTTCGCTTAATATATATTTACTATATGGAATAAAAAAGGACAGAAACTTTATATCCCGGTCAGTGAACACATCCCAATAATGGGGACAAAATCACGGTAAAGTTAGAAAAGAATAATTAAATTCGATGTTCCATTACGAAGAACATAGTTGGGTAAGCAAGTTCCCCTATCTTTTGCATTGAAACTACTCAATGATATTTTGAGCCAGTATCCACAATTGGATGTGTTTGCCTCCAACTTGCTGGAGTTTCGTCGAGTGACCACAGAGTATTTATGTTCAGACGTTTTTTTGTTTAAGTTAAATCTTTTTATATTATTATTATTTTTTGTTATTTTTGTGTAATATTCCTTTTTATATGTTATTATACTCATGCTTTCCTGGGTGAGTGTATTGGAAGACTTACAGTCTTCATCAAGTGGATTTAATAAATAAATAAATATTTTATTTATTTTATAGTGCACGTATGTGTACAAGACATACTACTAACTACTAACGTACAATGTATTGGAAGAGACCTATATTCATTAGTGGACAATTATCGGCTGATATGACGACGAGGATGATCCCGTGATTCCGGCAAAGAATAGGCCACCCCTTCCTTTCCCGTAGATGTCGTAAGAGGCGGCTAAGAGAGTTCGAGGGATGGACAGCAGCATCCTTCTTAAAACATCTCCAAAGTCTGAGGTTGGCAATCCGCATGCCAAGCATGTCAACTACTGGCAAAACCCCCTTATGGATTACGTTCGGCAGTGAACAGTTGGAGGCTCATATATGATGGTGATGTTGATTTATGATCTGTTTACATGCCTTCATTTCCATATAGTCAGGTAAAAACATGTATAAACATGTAATTGAATAGAAACAATACACATTACTTGTATTGCAAAAGATATGTCAGCGGTTTGGGACCAAAATGTTTGCAATTTGCGCTCGGATCAAGCCAACCGTGTAACCTACAAAGAGGGGAAGGAAAACCGACTGTTGGAATAAAAGACGGCGAAAAAAAAGGCTAGCCAAGTGCAAAAGAGACAATCGCGAATTCTGGATTTCATAATATTTACAATGTTTACAAACATTTCTTTCTTTACAGTTTTGGTGGCGAACAGTAGGCTTCGAGTAGTGATGCGCCTGAAGTTGTCTTGTTTAGAGGTAAAATATGTGTAGAAAAACGTAGGTGGACGAAATGGTAGGCGGAGATTATTGGTTAATACGGAGGATCGGTGAGGGGGGAGAAAGGGATTGTTAGTAATGGAGACTGAGAATCCTATTGCTAGCAATATACCGAACCAAGTCGACCTCCTCGCGGTTCCCATTGGAAACTATCATGGTTAATTCCTGATGAATTCATCATGATGGGCTAACTGGCCTGTTTTCATCCTCATCGATTACCCTTCACTGGTTCTCCGCCAGCGTATCCCGTTAGCGCAGGCGGGTACTACTACGGTACCATACCATTTTCACCCATCAAAAAAAAAATACGGAGGATCGTGGAACTTCTGATAATGATAGTGTTCAATCTTCGAGTGTTGGCAATCACACACATACAATAGTAGAGGAATTGAATTAAATAATCCTAATCAAATGACCAGCGATTTTTACTGTAAAGATGTTATAATATTTCAATAAATAAATAAATGTAAGTTTTTTTTTTTATACAACTTAGAATGGCAAACAAGCTGACGGCCCACCTGATAGAAAGTGGTAACCGTCGCCTATAGACATGAGCAGTATGGACATAACAGAGTATACTGTTCCGCCCATGATACCCCCATGCGTTGCCATTCGTGAGGACTCAGGTGTTATTCCTCTGTACCCAGTAACTTCACGCCATATCCCACCCTTCAAACCGAAACACAGCCATGCAAACACAACTGCTTCACGGTTGAAACACGAATGGGACAGAGGTACCCAAGCAATCGACTTTTGTACAAAGTCTTCCTCTGGTCAGGTCTGATCAGGTCTGCTCTGGTGAGTAATATTTGTATAATGTATTTATGTAAGTATATTTATATGACTATAAATAGTTGTAGTTCTCCATTGTATATAGTACATAATTTGCGAGTCTATATAAATATTTCTGTAACTATTTACCTACAATTGTTTTCAAAAATTTTCAGCACATAATTACATTTCTGTTTTTTTTTTTCCAATGGTTAAATTAACTGGAAGGAATGTTATAGATTATAGGTAGCATTGAGTCCGACTTTTGCATTAAACATTTTATTGTAATGTAGTCAATAAAAAATAAATAAATAATAATAAAATACTCTTTATCCAAAATTCATATACAGAATATGTAATAATGAATATACTCAGAAGTAGTAATTGTTCTATTGCCACATTTGCAACTATATATATATATATATATATGTATCATCATCATCATATCAGCCTCTAACTGCCCTCTGCTGAACATAAGCCTCCCCCTTAAAGGGGTTTACTAGAAGTTACAATGCTTGGCAGGTGGATTGGCAACCGCAGTTAAGCTTTGGAGACGTTTTAAGAGGAATGCTGTTGCCCATCCTTCGCCCTTCCGTAGTCGCCTCTAACAACACCCACGGGAAAGGAAGGGATGGCCTATTCTATGCCGGACCATACGGGACAATTTCGATAATTAAGTTTTAAATGTTGCAATAAAACAACTTCTCTCAAGTAATATTTTCGATATTTTACAGTTTTTATCTTTTACACACTGTGCTATCATATAATCAATTCAGCATGAAAAGTTTAAGAATTTGTTTTATAGAATTCCGATACGCTTCTTTTTAACTTTATACGAGTATACCGATTCACGCAGGAGAAGTCATGATATATAGCTAGTATAAATTATTTATAGATAAAGCAAATTTACACTTCATCGACCCCTCATTATAACGAAGATTTAAATGTCACGTTATACGAGCATTTTAAATGTCACATAATATTTCATCCATTTTGGTGCATAGTAACACAGTTCTGTATTTAACAATATATTTCTTTCAGTTTCTCAGAGGTTGACTGTAAGCGATCCCTTTATGGGATAAGTCCGCCATTGTACATTAAACCTTCTTAATATGTCCAATGAAAAGTAAGTACAATAAAGATATTACAATACGAAATAAAATATTTTTTAAATAAGTTTATTTTATACAATTTTATATTTTTTGCCTAAAATTTTTAGACTGATTCACAGATTCTTGTGAGACAGAGACAGAAATCTTTATTGCCCAAAACAGATGAGAGAGAGAGAGAAGAAAAAATTATACTGAACTAGTCGTTATCTTGCTAAAATCCATGTCACTGGTTATTTGGTTAGAATTATTTTGTTTAATTCCACTATCATTAGTATGCGTGTAACTGTCAACATTCGAAGTATGCCTGCCACTATTACTACCAGAAATTCTTCAACCTTTCATACTGGCCATTAATCTCTCATACGTACATTTAGACACGCGGCAGCGAGTCCAGTCAATTAAAAAAAAAAAACTGGCGTCTGCTGAGACGCCAGTTTTTTTTTTTTTAATGGACTGGACGCGTAAAATTACACTCAGCTGCTGAGCTGAGTGTAATTTTACGCGAACCATTGCTGACGGCCCCCCTGATAGAAAGTGGTAACCGTCGCCTATAGACATGAGCAGTACCATGGACATAACAGTGTATACTGTTTCGCCCATGACGCCCCCCATGCGTTGCCATTCCTGAGGACTCAGATGTTATTCCTCTGTACTCTATAAATTCACGCCATATCCCACCCTTCAAACCGAAAAACAGCCATGCAAACACAACTGCTTCACGGTAGAAACACGAATGGGACAGAGGTATCCAAGCAATTGACTTTTGTACAAAGTCTCCCTCTGGTAAGCTACTTTTGATTCCGTCACAACTCGAAATCTATCTAACCTACATACACGAAATTTGGCACAATTATTAAAAATCCTTAGCTTGTCTAAAATCCATAATATCATAAATGTTACACAAATAGTTGTTGATATATTAACACTCTTTACTACATCGTGAACAAATAGATAAACGTTTAAACTAATAGGTTTCATAATTACGAATAGAACATAAACATTACTGTAATCGAATAAAGTAAAAGTGAATCCGACATTCCTCAAGGGTACACTAGTCCCATTTTCATTTACAGGGCTAGTGTGCCTTGAATTATCCTAAAATACGTAACGGCAAGCCGTTAAGATAAACCGGCACATTAAAAGCTTATCTTCTAAAGAGATGTACGCGGAGGGTCTTGTATTATTCTACGCAATTGCGTATAATTATTTTAGATATTCTAAACTAGTTCAACGTTTTTGCGAAGACTTTTCAACTTTTTAATCAGTAAGTTACACTCTGGACGCACTATATCTTGTTTTATTTTTATACAACTTAAAATGGTAAACAAGCTGACGGCCCACTTGATGGAAAGTGGTAACCATCGCCTATAGACATGAGCAGTACCATGGACATAACAGAGTATACTGTCGCCTATGATACCCCCATGCGTTGCCATTCCTGAAGACTCAGGTGTTATTCCTCCGTACCCAGTAAATTCACGCCATATCCCACCTTTCAAACCGAAACACAGCTTTTGTACAAAGTCTCCCTCTATTAATATAATATTTTGTAGTGAAGCGTACATTTATAAAAATAAATTGGTGAATATAATAGTCAAATAATTGTCTACTTAGATTATATAGATAGAATGTCTCTATAGAAACGGTTCGAGAAAAGCGGGTCAATTTTTTCATACAATTTTGCGTGATAAATAGTTACGAGTGATTCCTTTATAACTCCTATATTTATTTTTCTTATAATTTTTACATCTTTTTAATGAGTAAACACTAAATTTATTCATTAAATAATACGTTAAAACACATTTTATGCGTAAGTATATGGAATGCAGATAAAAAATACCAGTCAGCTAATTTGACAGTTAGCTGACAAAAAGTTTTGATTTGATGCTCTATCTATTTAATGTAAGGTTTCTACCTCCTGAACAAATTAAAAAAAAGTACTGTGGATATAGGTATTTCAAGAAATTATGAGTGAAGCATAATCACAATGCGTTCTTTAACATTTTATCTAATAATGACAATAATGTATGTTAATTATAATATAATAATTTTGCACGCCATACAAAGTAAAATATAAATATGTTGCTATATGCAAACGTATTTAATTTGTCAACATTTATGTAATTTATCGTCCTGTATTAATACAAAATAATTAGATTTGATTTAATACGTATTTAAATACTGGTCAATTAATTATATATCATTTTATATTTATTCATGTATTAGTTGTCATTAAAATTCGTAAGACTTTAAAGAACTTATTCAAACTTCTTACAAGATAGTAAATTTAAAAAAAAAATTATATTATTATAAATTTCAGAAAATATATAGTATGGTAAAAAACTTGATTTATTCTAAAATCATAATTTAAAAGAAAAAGTTTATAAACTACTTTCATATCTCCTAGACTTACGTTACTAAATAATACTAAGACGAAAATAAATAAAATTGACTTACCATAAATCAGCGAGATGAACAGTAGAATTGCATTCAATATATACGAATGCCTCTTTAAGCTCTTCATGTTCTCCGCCATTATATTGGTTTCCTAATTTATCTTACACAATTATATTAATATTTAATTTGACACTAATTTCCTTTCCATGATTATAACTAACACCAGAATATCAATTAACGATTAGTCCAAATCAAACGCTTTTCTATCTCTTAATTACTGAATACTTCGGAGACATCGTGTCACAACTTACGAGCTGCGACAACTCTACCTGTTCCCACTAAATCTGTCAACATTTATTCTAGTTCGTAATTAACTCGTTGACAAATAGTTAAATGACACTCCCGGGCCATATAATGAATGGCGCGTCATATATTAAAAGTTACTACAAGATAACGATGGTTCTATTTTTATTTTACACTAACCGAGGGATCGTTACGCGTAAGTAGTCCGTGCGAGAGGCGACTTTAGCACGAACGATAATGTGGATTACATTGTACAACATAGTGAATAGGGAGCTTTTAAAATAAACCTTAATCCCCCTTGTTTTCCGAGATAAATCTCATCTAATCCCGGCGCGTAAGTTTAAAAGAAATTTTACTTTGGCACCCCATTTCCGTTTTTAATTTACAATCACCGTCAGCATCACTGAAGCACTTCAATTGTGTTCATATATAATTTTTTTTAACACAAAAATTGTCACTGTACAGTTCAGTTTTGATTCGAATATTTGATATCGGCATTGTCGACGAATCTCTCTTTAGCGACACACGCGTCCGCCACCAACGAGCGAATTGAAAGCACTGACTTACATAAGGGATTTGGCTCGTGCCAGCCGGGTGTCTGCTAGAGTAGGATGGTAGATAATTTTCGTAAGGGTTGCAGGTTGCGAGGGTTCTAAACCGAGAGGGACGGAGATTTCACAGTGGTCTACTGGAGCGTCAGAATCTTGTGTGAAGAAGCAATTAAAAGATACATAAATCTGAAAGAGAAACGTTTTCAGATAACTCAACCGTGTTAATAAGTATTTAATCGAGCAATTAATAGATTCACAACATCAACACAGGGAAATTATAAATTTAATGGGCCGGTAATTTGGATAAAATGAGCTAATGCGTAACACACACAACACACAATTTTAATACGGAGCTTTGATGAAATTGTGTTTTTCAATTTTCAAGTATTTTGTTTTCTTTTTTTGTGACTTAGATTTTTTTATTAGTCAACGGATTTTGCTCTTGATTTTGCTTCAACTTATGATTAGTGATTTTTTTTTGATGGGTGAAAATGGTTTGTTAACCCGCCTGCGTTAATGGGATACGCTGACGGAGTACCAGTGAAAGGTGATAGATGAGAATGAAAGCAGGTCAATTAGCCCATCATGATGAATTCATCAGGAATTAACCATGATAGTTTCCCGGGAGAACCGCGAGGAAGTCGACCTGGTTGGGTATGTTGCTAGCAATGGGATTCTCAGTCTCCATTACTAACAATCCCTTTCCCCTCTATGATAAATGATTATAAGATCTAATATGGAGTGTGCTTATCCAAAAATTACTTATACACCAATTTATTTCTATTTACTCCGTCATTAAAATAAAATCTTTAGAAACTGTTTTAAAATAAAGTAAATAAATATTTAAATTTATAATTCAAAATAAATAATAGAAAAATATCTAACAGCTTAGATAAAATATTATTAATTCAATAGAGTGAAAGCAATGCTAAAATGTCTACAATATTCATTGATTTAGTATTATCAAATTTTCATACATCCTAATTATGAGATTGAATATGAGAGATGTCAAGTTGGTATAATTCATGATCAAAATTAAAGGATAAATGGTTAAAAAAATAAATTTAACAGCTATATATATATGTTTATGTATTATATGTACATTTCTTATGTGTATATTATATTTATATTGTGTATTGTGTTACTATAATTGTCACATATTTTTCACCACATCTGCCCTTCATACGCTTTCTGTTTTTACCCAATGGTTAGCTGGTAGAGAATGCCATATGGCATTAAGCTCGCCATTTGTACAAAATTTTACTGTGCAATAAAGAATAAATAAATAATATATATATATATATATATATATATATATATATATATATATATTATCGTTTTAATATATAATGCAATAAATAAATTGATTCTTCTTTTCACTTTGGGTTTGTTGGAAGAAAATTATTATAGCATTAAGCCTTTCTTTCGTTCATTTGTTTAATGTTTTTATATACTTAACAACGTATGTAATTAAAGAAAGAAATTAATAATTATAAGATTATTTTATTATAAAAAATACGAAAAAAAATTATAAAGACGAATGTTTGTGAAGATACTTGTATGGATGTACAATTTATACGGTTATGTTATATTATATTTAAAAAGATAGGATTTATTTATTTAATTATTTATATGCTTTTGTATATTAATTTTTAATACAGATGTTAGGTTGTAACAAAAATATACATAGACGGACTTATCCCTTAAAGGGATTTCTTTCAGTCAACCTTGAGAACCCAAAATGAGAAATAATCTATAGAGATTGTATATAAAGCATAACATAACATATAACTCATTCGTGTTTCAACCGTGAAGCAGTTGTGTTTGCATGGCTGTGTTTCGGTTTGAAGGATGGGATATGACGTGAATTTACTGGGTATAGAGGAATAACATCTGAGTCCTCAGGAATGGCAACGCATGGGGGGTATCATGAGCGAAACAGTATACTCTGTTAAGTCCATGGTACTGGTCTTGTTATAGGCGACGGTTACCACTTTCCATCAGGTGGGCCATCAGCTTGTTTGCCATTCTAAGTTGTATAAAAAAAACATATATGGTGCAAAAATATTACGACAAATAACAAATTATATTATTAGTAGCTATATAGTTAGTAACAGAGTATAAATATGTAAAATTATAAACATAAATAAATACATATATATAAACATAGGATAATTATACATATATGTAACTCAACTGTCAAGTGTATTGTAAAATCTTTTTGTTTGAGCTTTGAATGTATGAAAGACATGAAACGTCATTCTGGTATTATTTGGGAGGCAATTCCAAAGTCTGGCAGCTAGCACTGCAAAGGATTTGGTGTAGAAGCGGTAGTCGTGGATAGATAATTCCAATGTATAATGTTTTAGACAACGCACACAGGGATTGGGGAGTCTAAAGGAAAATCTCTCTCGGCGGTAATCTAGGGCGGTAGTATCATACAAAATCTTATACAGCAAGGACCGGGTATAAGTGAAGCCACGGAAACAGCCAGTCTCTTAAGGATCTCAAAATTTCAAATCTCAATTCTAATATAGGTACTAAATGTGAAACTCCATTCAGCTAAAATGTTCCTAACCATAATTTCTGATCTGTAATATGATAGACAAAGGTTTTAATTTGTCTGAAAAGGAACTAAGTAATCAAAATACGAGACAGAACAATCTTTGTTGGCGCAAATATTTTATAATTTGATACTTATTGTTTCCGTTTCCCCAATTTATATGAGAGAATAACGCAATTTCTATTCATAATTACGATTTGTAATATTCGCAGGAAATTCAAGGAATAATAAATATTATATTTCATAATGATAGAATTTAAATTAAAACGGGGTACCTCTGTCCCATTCGTGTTTCAACCGTAAACCAGTTGAGTTTGCATGGCTGTGTTTCGATTTGAAGGGTGGGATATGGCGTGAATTTAATGGGTACAGAGGAATAACACCTGAGTCCTCAGGAATGGCAACGCATGGGGGGGTATCATGGGCGAAACAGTATACTCTGTTATGTCCATGGTACTGCTCATGTCTATAGGTGACGGTCACCACTTTCCATCAGGTGGACCGTCAGCTTGTTTGCCATTCTATGTTGTATAAAAAAATGTGTTAAAATAATGTGAAACGTGAAAATTTAACAGAGAACTAAAGAAATTAACTAGTTTTCAAAGTCTGGTAGCTAAAGTGATAGTGGACTGAACATATTTGTCGAATCAACGATAGTTGATGAAGATGGAAGGTCTTGGAGTGAGGGCTGCGTACAAGATAACGGAGCATAAGGGCGCCTTCATTCTATACGACATTAAAATGACGAGCAAAATCAATTGATATAAAAACCAGTTATGGTAGCAGATGTGGTGATTAGAAGTTGAAATTATCAAAAAAATACCAAGTTAAAAGAAAATAGTTTTCAAATATAATCAAGAAGAATATGGCTATGAAGAGAGAGGAGGGGCTATGTCCAGCAGTGGACGAATAATGGCTGAAATGATGATGGTGACTAAAAAATTTATGCACATATATGAAGAAGAATAGCATGGGTTTTTTTATTCCAATTAACATATCTTGGTTACGCGAGTGAAGTCGCCGGTAAAGAACAGTATGCCTATAATAATGATACTGATATTGTAATACGATATGGCATGGTGCCAGCCTACAGCAGTATGATTAATTAGGTCTCCTAACTTTGTTTGTCATAATAGAAAACTAAGTGGAACTATTAAATTACCAGCTATGACCTAAACTTTGTTCTCTTGATCGATACTTCAGATCGCTCGAGAAAAAAATTTACTTGTTTAAAATAAAGATTATGTTAAACAAAAAAAAACTTCGCAGCACTGAATGTGTGGCTGTAGCCCACTCATATATAAATAATGTATCTCCTTTGGAAACCACACTCTATATCCTGAGGAGATAAAAAATGTCGCTACAAAAAACATCTTAAAATTCCTATCACAGATAGGAATTAGCAGCGAAGTTTAAAAAAGGGCAAGCATAAAAGATCATGTTAAGGTCGCAGTGTCACAGGGTTTTCTGACTGAAAAAGCCCGTTTTTCATTAATAATAATAATAATAGTACACAAAAAAAAACTCAGTCAATTATGGAAAAATCAGTTATTATATTATAATTTAAAAACTAAACTCAGTAGTTTAGTGTAAATCCCATAGAATTTTTTTATCAAAATCGATTCAGCCCATTCATACCAGAGGGAGACTTTGTATAGTCTTTTGTGAAATAGTATGTATGTATCTCTGTTTGTATGTATGTATGTACTGTGTGTATGTATGGTTGTGTTTCAGTTTGAAGGGTGGGATAAGGCAGTAAATGTACAAGGTACAGAAACATAACACCTTAGTCTTCAGGAATGGCAACGCATGAGGCGTATCATGGGCGAAACAGTGTACTCTGTTATGTCCATGGTACTGTTCATGTCCATAGGCGACGGTTACCACTTTCTATCAGGAGGGCCGTCAGCTTGTTTGTCATAAAAATAAGCTAAGTTGCATAAAAAAAGATCGACTTAAGAAAATATATTCCTAAAAAACTTAAAAATCATACTAATTCTATTCATAGCGACAATTATCAATTTCCAACAGGTAGACCGTCAGCTTGTTTGCCATTCTAAGTTACATAAAAAACAATAAAAACTCCAATTCAGAACAAAGCTGTATATCCTTGTAGATAAAAAATAATTTTACAAATCGGTTTATAACTAACGAAGTAACGAAGTAACAAACATAAAAAACTTAACCGAATCAAGAAACTCGTTCTATTTTGAAAGCGGTTAATATCACACAGAGAGAAGTGTGATAAATAATGAAATACATAGTAGACATACACGTAGATTTATCCTCTTTATGTCATATTATTTCTTGTAATATATAATTGATTGAGACAGTAAGAAGCCAGTGAGTAAACAATAACGAATATACAGATTCGGTTTCACATTTGTACGTATTTGAATAAAGAGCAAGCAGATTTTTTTTATTATGAAACACAGCCACGCCAACACGACTCCTTCATGGCAGAAACACTAATGGGACAGAGGTGCTCAAGCAAACGACTTTTGTACAAAATCTCCATCTAGTAAATTGTGAGATTATTACAAAAAAAATATATATGTATAAATATATATTATATATTTTTTTCTCTCCTTATTCTGTTTTCAATAATTATTAATTAATTTAATTAATATTATTTTATATTAGTAATTAGAATAATTATTAAATAACGTATCATAAGAGTCTGTAACAAATGTATATGAATAACAATGTTTTGATTTTCAATCGATTGATTGATCGAATCATTGCCATAGCGATATCTATATAATTAGCTTCCTTTGGGTATTGATGGCGGAAAAGGGGTCTTTTTTATGGGTGAACATGGAATAGTTACAGCGCCTGCGCTATCGACATTTGCTGGCGGCGTACCAGTGAATAATGATAGCTAAGGCTATAGTCAGGACCGTTCGCCCATTGTGACGTTCATTGTGAATTTAATGCATTTCACATATATTTTAACATTTAAATATTTATTAATATAATAACTATTTATTTATATGTGAAGAATATTTAATTAAAGAGTTAAACCTAATAATACCTACCTTCTCAGTGTTACCACTAACAATTGGGGCTCCTTCACCATCGCCCGAAATTTGGGATTGTGCTGAATCTATCTAGAAAAATAAGAACAACATGATTCCATAAATATATATATTGGATATTTAGATATTTGTAAATAGAATAGTTATTTATTTATCAACCAGAACCCGATTATTATAATCTCAGTCCTCAGGAATGGCAACGCATGGGGGGGGGGGTATCATGGGCGAAGCAGTATACTCTGTTATGTACATGGTACTGCTCATGTCTATAGGGGACGGTTACCATTTTCCATCAGGTGGGTCGTCAGCTTGTTTGCTATTCTAAGTTGCATAAAAAAAATCATCGAATTAAGTTTATTAATATCTACCTACTTAGCTTCACCCCTAACAACTGGTATACCTTCCAGTGAAGTGTGCCAGTGAAGGTCAACCTCATAGAATCTTGTTAGCAACGAGGCCAATATATGAATTCAATTACTAACAATCCCTTCCCCCTATTGATTTAATAAAAAAAAAAGATATTGTGCTAGTAGTTAGATATTACCTATTTCAAAATCACCCGTACCAGTCGAATATTAGATTCTTTATTAAGACATTATACATTGGATAATCGATATGTAATATACAGTAGAATCTCGATTATCCGAATCAAATAAAATCAGGGATATTCCGTATAATCGAAAATCCGGATAATCGGTTTTATAGTCAAATCAAACAATAATTACATATTAATATTGTTTTATTATGTAAATGGTTTTACATAAATCATTTAGATAATACGATATAAAAAAAAAATACAATATATCCAATCAATAGATAATACCACTACTAAATCGGTAAGTATTATTATTTTAATTTAAGTACGGTAGCCTGACCTTAATAGAGGACTTTCCTAGCATGAAGGCCAGAGACATTTACTGAGAATCAATAGGTACGAGTATTGTATATATGTATGTATCTAGTAAAACACATCTGTATTTTATGTAAAATACATTAAGTAATATTATTAAAAATAAAAAATAAAATAGCGTCATGAAGAATAAGTCCGGATAATCGAATATTCGGATTATCGATGTTCGAATAATCGAGGTTATACTGTATGTATTATCAATTAGGCCAATATATATTGCTATATTCACCTACTGCTATTTTATATTTGAATACATCTTGTTAGTTTAACTGCTTGCGTCGCTACTGTCCTAGTGTGATATAGCCCTAAAATTTGTCACTGTCATTATGAAGGTTAATTCAATAGTCAATCGAGACTGTCAACCCGTAGGCTTAATATGAAGTACCAAGATATGTCCGCAGCAAGCTGAATCAATATTATCAAAGATGACCCTTGTCGGCCCTAGGGTATAAATATTTACGTTTAATTTTAAAAGGATTCTCGTACAAAGGTGATTTAATTAATTTTATGCAAAATCTAAAGCTTTCGCCGGAGTTTGCCGTGTAAATACGTTTATAGTTTGGCGTTTCATTGCAGCCCGGATTTAACGATATTCAGATAGAATTACTACTGTTGTGAAGTTGCTTGAATCTGAGCTGATAATAATATGCATTCATATGAAAATAAAGATAGAATAAAAAAGTATAATTTTCAAAAATTAAAAGTTAATTCGAAAATTCTTGAAAAGACCAGTATTTGCTCAGTATCAAGTAAAACCGATAAAAATAAATATCTACAAAAACATATATATATGTGTGTGTGTGTGACTGTGTGTGTGTGCGTGTCGGTGTGTGGTAAAAAGAATATGTTAAAAGTAAGTATGAGCCGTGAGTAAAACCAGTTTACAAATTAAACTACTGTACCAATTTTGATGAAATCTCTATAGGAAGAATCTGAATATACTTACAGATAAAAAAAATGATGATAATAAAGATGATGATGATGATCTTCTTTTTTTGAAGTCGGCTCAAAATCGTCTCAAAACGGACGAAGAAAAAAAAAGACCGTAAATAGAAAAAAGTAGAGCAAATAAACGATTTTTTTTGTGGAACTAAATCTTTGATTATATAAATATTCTTTATATATTTTGAAATATGTATGTATATATAATAAACCCTTTTCATTATACCTCGTAAGTGTATTACTGTAATTTATCTTTGCACCGTCAATTTATCTTTCTGTTTTTCCCAAGGGCCTTGTAAGAGATATAGCTGCATATAGAATTAACTACCCCATTTACATAATATAATTTAATCACTGGTTACTATAGCATAAAACTTAATGTTACGGTATAATAGAGTATACATACATGCTAGGTATGGATAATATTGATACCGATCCGATATCTATATATTGGGGTCCTCTGGACATTGATGGCGGAAAATGGTCATCACCTATTTCAATATAGTCCATATCAGTCGCATATCTATTGTAACTAATATAATATTAATATATATATATATATATATATATATATATATATATATATATATATATATATATATATATATATATATATATATATATATATATATATATATATATATATATATATATATATATATATATATATATATATATATATATATATATATATATATATATATATATATATATATATATATATTAGAATGGTAAACAAGCTGACGGCCCACCTGATGGAACGTGGTAACCGTCGCCTATAGACATGAGAGTGATTGACTATTAAAATTCTGATTGCAAACACAGTCAAAATGACTAATTCTAGAAAGCTGAAATTTAAAACGGAGGTTTCCTCACCATATAGTATAAAACAAATTCGATTCCCGTCTGTCTGTCCCTATGTATGCTTAGATCTTTAAAACTACTCAAAGGATTTTGATGTGTTTTTTTTAGTATATAGAGTGATTCAAGAGGAAGGTTTATATGTATAATACATGTATAATATAATAGAGAAACACTGATCATTTTAGAGGTTTCTGATGTGATGTGATGTAATGTGTACCCATGTGAAGCGGGGCGGATTGCTAGTATTTTATAAAGTAAACATCTACTGGGCTTTTTTAAATTTCATCTTAGAAATAAGTCAATACGCGTGCAAAGCCACGGGCAATAGGTAGTAAAGTACAAAATAATATGTCGACACAGTTAACTTTATTATACACAGATCTGTCCCATTCGCTTTTCAACACATTAACGCCATCGGATCCCATTACTTCACAAGCTATTTGATATGCCATATAAAATTAACAAGGCGATACATAATCAATCAAAAGATAATTTGAATAAATTCGAGGGGTTTCAAATTTTGATAAAGGGCACATTTTTCGGTTCAATGACACCGCCGGACAAAGCAAAGTGTTTTATTAGCGGAAGTAATGCTTTCAAAGCGCTGCCTTGAGACAGCGATTGTGATTTGATTTAGACCGGTGTAGATTAAAGAACTGAATTACTGGATGTAGTTAAGAGAGTAATCTCAACCTTAATGCGTAGAGACAAAGGCAACATTGGCGTGTAAAGAATAGATGTGGAATGTAAAAATAAAACAGACAATAAGAGGGAGACGAATTTATAATTAACTGCAATCAACACTGACGTATTGAATTTCAAGAATGTCGTACAGTCGGTAACAAAACTGTAACATTATTTTTGTTTACTAATTTTTTTTCATTCTACTTATTACTTTAGAGAGAGAAGTATTTTCTTCTACCTATTTATTGCCTCACATTTTAACTTCCACCTGGATCGTGGTTAAGTTTTGTGGAATTCGTCATGATGGGCGAACTGGCCTGTTTTCATCCTCATCTATCATCACTCACTGGTACCCCGCCAGCATATACTGATAGCGCAGGCGGAGTTACTATCCCAATTTCACCCATTAAAAAACTTACTAAGGCTTTTTTCAGAACCCCATACTCTGCTCATTTTTTGGGAAAAAATATCGACGGGATGCTTATTCCATAGCCTGTGTATTCGCGGGAGGAAGATGCTCCCTACGAATATTGCAATATAAAAAGCTTATGTTTTGTTCCAAATTGATCGCTCCAAAATATCTTATAACCCACAATTGGGGACTTTTATCATACAAAACTATTACTTTACTCACATTTATTCCCATCAAAAATATTGTATTATCAATACTAATAATAATATTGTACTTTCAATAACCCGATTAAAATTGTATGTATAAATATCAATACAAAATTATGATTAGGTAATTTTTGGCTGTCAGCCAAGAATTAGGTGTTTTTGGGGACTTTCTTGATATATTTTACTAAACTATTTTTTTATGTGTTATGTTGCGGAAAATCATATTAGTTAGATATGTTCTTTGATTTAAATTATTTTGTTTAATTTCGCTACCATTAGTATGAGTGTGACTTCCAACATTTAAAGAGTGACTACTCATCTCAGTACATGTTCTAGTTTCTTCCATAATAATCTGGGTGACCAGACTTCGCAATTTGGGTATGAGTCAACGCAATTGGTCAACGCTCGGTTCTGAGCAGCGAATTAATAATTTTCTTAAAGATATTTTGTTTAGAAGTCAAACACGTGTCGCAACACGTGCGTGGATTAGTAACGGTCGGAGATTGATGACTAATATGGAAGGTATAGATTGATAATAATAGTAATCAATCTTCAAACGTCAGTAGTCGCGTACATACTAATGGCAGCGGATTTAAACAAAATAATTCTAAATGATTAACCAATTTTGATACTTGTCTCTCTATCTAGGTGTATAGTCTGAGATTATCATAATAAATAAAGTGGGAGTTTAATTAATATGTATGTAATCAAAATGGATGTAATTAAGCAATAATCTTACGGCCACAGGACTAATTCTGGTATCGTGTATGTATTTTAGATTCAATTTGCAAATTCATGATTAACATCACATATTATAGTTCGTATTAACAAATACAATTAGCAATAAACGATATATATATATATATATATATATATATATATACGGTATATAGTGACGGTTGCCACTTTCCATCAGGTGGGCCGTCAGCTTGTTTGCCATTCTAAGTTGCATAAAAAAATAGTATTATTTTTAATAGTAATTTCTAAGAATGAAAAATCTGTTCTATTATCCTTAATTTTCCTTACAAATGATATCAATTTTAAACTGAGTTTATTTATTAGCTTTTTGGCTCTTGGGACTCACCCAATCGTTATGAAATTTAGAATAGAAAGAAAGAAAGAATTTATTCATAGAATCATGCGACTCAAACAGTAACATAAATGACAAAACTAAGTATATCAATATAATTAAAAACGAAAATAAACAAAAAAAAGTACAAGTGTGTACATGTGTGTATGTGTGTGTGTATGTCGTAATGTTCTGTGAACTAGGTCCGTGCTCAGCATACTGCAGCAGCGTTTAAAGCGCTACAGCGCTGTTTTTCAGCGCAAACAGCATACATGATCTGTTTGGGAAAAAATATAGGTTAGTTTTTATTAAAGTTACATATAAAAACTATTTTATTATAAAAACAAATTTGGTTTATTAAATCCTAAAACTGATTCCCTAGCATACACATTTACATAAACTTTCAGCAGACACAAACTTCGATACGTATTTTGATGATACTTTAAATTTTCAAACGAACTGTCAAAGTGTTTACAAACGAGCACAAACTTTAGTTTCAAGAAAAAAGTACGGTAATTTACTTTTTTGAAACAAGCTCATGATGTGTTTTAAATTATCAAATATAAAAAAATATATATATTTCATTATGTAAATAATATATTAATTTTGTAAAGACTGAATATACTGAGTGTCTTTTTCAATATGGTTTTTTTTATGCAACTTAGAGTTGCAAACAAGCTGACGGCCCACCTGGAAAGTGGTTAACCGTATAGACATAAGCAGTACCATGGGCATAACAGAGTATACTGTTTCATCCATGATGGGGGGTCCATGCGTTGTCATTCCTTAGGACTCAGGTGTTATTCCTCTGTACCCTGTAAATTCACGCCATATCCCACCCTTCAAACCG
Organism: Galleria mellonella; assembly: GCF_026898425.1. Classification (NCBI taxonomy): domain Eukaryota; kingdom Metazoa; phylum Arthropoda; class Insecta; order Lepidoptera; family Pyralidae; genus Galleria; species Galleria mellonella. The sequence continues at coordinate 3,983,644 of NW_026442100.1, read as the reverse complement.
AAACACAGCCATGCAAACACAACTACTTCACGGTAGAAACACGAATGGGACAGAGGTACCCAAGCAATCGACTTTTGTATAAAGTCTCCCTCTGATAACTTCAATTTTAACTATTAATATAAATGCATGCACATCCAAACTCAACTTTTATTTGGAAAAAGCAACAGCAGACTTTTACTCGTTTTTGACCACTGAAACAGCATTCTTAATTGGGCGGTAGATTTATAAAAAAAAAAAAAATCGAAATTCATCATTATTATTGTATCAACTGTTAACAGTATGTGTCAATAGTTGCCACGCTTATAGATAGACAGGCGGATTGGTAACCGCAGTTAGGCTTTTAGTAATTTAGTAATTAGGAACGCTGCTGCTCATTCCTCGACTATTAAGTTCCCTTAGTCACTTCTTACAGCATCCACGGGAAAGGAAATAATAGCCGATTCTATACCAGGACTATTCAACGAATAATCCGTAATAATAATCTGGTAATAATAATTTTAGTCAATCTCCGAGAGTTGGCAGTCGCACGCATACTAATGGTAGCGGAATTAAACAAAATAATTCTAATCAAACAACCAGTGGTAAGGACTTTCGCAATATAACACGTAATTCAGTAAAATAATAACTTTTTTGTTATCATGAAATTATGTAAACAATATAATTATACATTTAATATGTCGCAGCAAAGAAAATTTATAGAGATAAGTGGCCATTAAATTTGCAATAACGACTGTGCCCCCGACTGTACGCCCGTGTCTCGACAGATGTTAACATACGTTGTTTGTTTTCGTACTTTGAGAGATATGTTTGTTATTTTTTCCTTCGTTGGAACGCCCTCCTCACCGTTCCATTTTTATTTATGTCACAAGAAATTAACTGTCGTTTTTGGATGTATTTCGAATGATAAAATTTCTTAATAGTCGGGGCGGTTATTAGCTTTTCTAAATTGAGTTAGAATAAGGATTTATTGGTGTCGTGAATTAGTTTTGTAACTTTATTCGTTTGCGCTTATTGATTAGTTTTGAGTTCAATCTTGATTTTATGTTTATGTTATTCAGTCATGCTAACAATAATTAAGTATTCTCTATTCACAACTTTTCCGTTTGAGATAATTACATTCAATTATTGTTGTTTTAATATAACTTCTATGTTTTCTTGAAACTCGTATATGAGTGTCTTTAATACATATATTTGTGTGTGGATTTCACTTATTCGTTGAAACAATCGTACAGTATACTCTGTTATGTGCATGATACTGTTCATATCTATTGGCGATGATCAACACTTTCCATCAGGTGGATCGTTAGTTTGTTTGTCATTCTAAGTTGTATAAAAATCAACATTTTTTTTTAAACTGTCAAATTTAATAATTATGATACAGAATGTGGATTTTTTATAAAACTTGAATTAACTAGCGGCCCGCATATCAGTCATAACCAGTACCATGATAATTACAGAATACCCATTAACGTATGAGACGTCGCTTTGCCTGAAGATTAAAATATTACTCTTGCATATCCTGTACTAAAAGTACGCTTGTCTGCTGACGTTGACATAAATAGCTCAGATATTTACCGTAACGTGAGTGAGATAGAGGTCCTCAAGCAGAGATTTATTGAACAAATCTCCCTACTCTAAAGGATATTTTTTTTTTTCATAAAATTACGTGTCCATCAGTAAGATTATAAATTTTTTTTGGAAACTTTAATATTCTTAATTTTTTTTTCTATCTTTTATACATTATATTTATTGTAAGTTGATGTAAAAATCTTTGTAAAGTTTTCGACATTTACAGAGTGGACATGATTCTTAAATCTTGACAAATGCGAAACATGGAACTGAATTCGAGTGCAGGACACGAGGGGAGATTTTAAAAATGACTCCATTTTGATGCGACACCGTGTTGGATTGGAAATGTTTATTTTAGTCACATGTTTGAACTCGGATTTTCTAAAGAAATTTGTCTTCGCCAGCCCTAAAGAGATGTACGTGTTCAAAAGATGTTATTTGATAATCTATTAATAACTTACAATCTATCCTTACCACCAGGAGAAATAATTGAAAATATATTTCTACCAGACATTTTAAATTTGGAATGAGAAATAATCTGATGGCCTATCTGAAAGAATGTAGTAATCTTCATCTATCACAGAAGATGGCAGTGCTTTCGTCAAGTCGAGCACAACTATACTATCCTTTTTCGGGCCTCCTGTAATTTCATTGTGAATAAAGATGACAAAAGACTTAATAATTACAAGGCATCATAACGCCTACAATACCAGGGGTATTACGCACGTATTGCCGACCCTGGAGAAACTTCTTTACCCCCCTTTTGAAGAGCCCCCATGCTGTAGTCTCTTGGGAAAACCTTGACAGAGAATTTATTCTATAACCTAAGTGCTCATGGGAGGAAACATCTCTGAAACCGCGTTGTACGCGACTATGTAGGCTGTAGGGTATGAGGGTAAACTCCCTGTCGATGTCGAGTCGTATAATGATAGAAAGTGGCCGTGGGAAACATATTGAGCAATTACTTTGAGCACAATCCGTTGTACAAGAAGTAGAATACGCAGAATGAGGCAAAATCTTTTCTAAGACTTAAGGGTTCGATACCGCTTGTAATGCTGGTATCATTGGCAATTCTCATAGCTGGTTGTTGCACTGAATCGAAGGGTTCAAGCTGATATCTAGGTGCTTTCTCCCACAAGTAACAGCAATACCCCATCTGGGGCCGGAATTAATTTTAATTTCATTACCATATTCCTTTCTTAAAACAAGTGAGACAGATTTTTTTTATAGAACTTAGAATGGCAAACAAGCTAACGACCCACCTGATGGAAAGTGGTAACCGTCGCCTATAGACATGAGCAGTACCATGGACATAACAGACTATACTGTTTCGCCTATGATACCCCCCATGCATTGCCATTCCTGAAGACTCAGGTGACTTTTGTACGAAGTCTCCCTCTGACCAAGTGGACTAAAAATTTTAATTTTAAAAATTAATTTTTAAAAAATTATATGGTAATTTAAAATACAAATCAGCTAGTTCTATTTGTAGTAAAGTACTCATTGTTCAACATTTCAATTCTTATCTTAAATGCCTTGACTCTATAAAAGAACTTTTCTAGGGAAACATCAAAAACTTTGTATATTCTATTTATTTTACTTTTCCATTGAACCTCCGGCGCTGGGATGAATGACGTTGTTATTTTAAAAAATACCTCTTTCTACATTTCAGTTAACACTATCTCGGAAACTGGTTTACTTTAAACACTTTTTGCAAAGTCAACTTACAGAGTTTTTATATATCTGAAATAAAGTGCGATATTTCATTTTGAATTAAAAGCAATTTATAAATATTGGTATTTAAAATAAATATTTTTATAATTGTTTTTGGATTATCTTTACAAAAAGCTTATGTTTAAGATAATTAAGTATTGATATTTTAATTAACAAAACACAGTTAAATTGAAAACCCTAAGTTTATAGAAATCGGTTGAAAACTTTTTTTTTTTATAATACTTAATGGCAAACAAGTTTATAAACATGAGTAAAAGAATGGACATTATTTGCAAAATAAATACAAATACTCAAAACTAGTCTGTACTAGTACTATAAAGAAAAAATATTTGATCGTTGGTTTGTAATGAATAACTCAAAAACTACATGACCGATTTTAATGTTTCTTACCTAAAAAAAACTATATTACCAGCAAGTAATATAGACTACGACTATATATTATTTCCAAAAATTTTATTTATTTATTTATGCTTGTATAAAGGTGTAACGCTTATAATTACTACAATGAGTTGAAATAACTCATAGTACCAATATATTTATACCACTGAGGTGGCAATTAAGCATACGGCTCACCTAATGGTAAATGGTTACCGTAGCCTATGAACACTTGCAATTCCAGAGGTTATACGCGCGCGTTGCCGACCCTGGGTAACCTTTTTACCTTCCTTTTGAAGAACCCCATTCTGTAGTCTCTCGGGAAGACCTCGGCAGGGAGTTTATTCCATAACCTGAGTGTTCGTGAGAGAAAACATCTCTGAAACCGCGCTGTGCGTGACCATTTAGACTGTAAGGTATGTGGGTGAACTCCCTGTCGATGTCAAGCCGTACGATGGTAGAAAGGGGCCGTGGGCATCATATTGAATAATTCCTCTGAGCACAATCCGTTGTACAAGCAGTAGAACACGCAGAATGAGGCAATATCTCATATTTTATTTTATCTAATATAAATTTAATATTAGATAAGATCTCTTATTATTGATTTAACATATCTTAGTAGCAAACGAAGCAAGAGTATAATTGAAATAAAATATAAATCCGAGCCGGATGGCTAGTAATAATAAAGTGGAAACATTTGATCGCTTGTTTTATCAGCCGTTAATTGTCCACTGCTAAACATAGCTTTCCCTAAAGGGGAGTTTTGTTAGTAATTACCACGCTTGGCTTGGACCAGTAACCGTAGTTTGACTTTTGGTGATGTTTTAAGAGAGACATTGCTGCTCTTCCCTCCACCATAAGCTCCCTTAGTTGCCTCTTACGACACCCACGGGAAAGGAAGGGGTGGCCTATTCTATGCCGGAACCTACACAACTATTTGATCGTTTGTTGAATAAATTCAAAAACTATTAAACCAATTTTTTAAATTGTTTCGCTTATAGAAAACTACTTTATTAGCGAGTAATATTATCTTGAAACCTGGCTAAATCATTAGTCTGACCATAAATACTGTTAAATAAAAACTTCTTTTTTTTTTCAACTTTTTAATTATTTTAAATTTGGAACACGTTTATTATTTTAAAAACTTCTTTCGATTTCGTGCCATTTCGCACATTTTTTTTTTGTGTTCATTATCAAATTATATTATATACAATTCAAAAGACATAGCTAAAACATACAACAGACAGACAGAAGTAAGCAATAAAAAGTAAATTACCCAATTAGACATTTCCAAAATAACTTACCCGAGTATCAGACTAATATTGTATACGAGCCTTAAATTCTCCAATAGCATTTATTAAAGGAAACGATTCCTAAATAGAACGTGTAAAATGTACTTTTATTGCTTTTTGATTTGTGTTCCGCATAAACATCGGAATCGTTACTTTAAGCGTTTATAATTGCGGCTCTATTCTCTCAATAATAGAGTTCAATTTGGAAACATCGAAGAACTGCAGCCGAGGAATATAGTTAGATGCAATTAGGTCGATGTAAACAGTATCTACAATGAGAGGAAAAAAATTAGGATAGATTATTTTAGAACAGTTCTCATTGTTACTAGTCGTCGTTGTTGGTACTTGGTGGCACTTTGATGCTATCTTTGTGCTGTAAAAAGTAGCTTACCATATATAAGCGCTTAATCGTTCACTGCTGAACATAAGCCCCCGTGGGGGGTTTGCCAGTCGTTGCCATACTTGGTAACGCATGTAACGCGCGCGTTGCCGACCCTGAGGAAACCTCTTTACCTTCCTTTTAAAGAACCTCATGCTATAGGCTCTTGGGAAGACCTCGGCAGGGAGCTCCATAACCTGAGTCTTCGTGGGAAGATACTATAATATAAACAGCATTACATTCTTGCAATTCAGGATTATTACGTATTTAAAAAAAAATAAAATAAACAAAACATACAATAAATTCGCTACCTAATCGAAAATACAAATCGTAATTGCTACAAGGAACATAATTTCTTACACTTGTATTGTAAAACAATAAGAGAAAACGGGAAACAAAATTACAACTCGCAAACAACGGATAGGGGAGCGAGCGATATTTATTTATATACACCACAAACGATTGTCCGCGCGACTGTACCTCGTCCACCCAACAGATGTTAACATATGCCCTGTGTTTTCTTTATTTAAGAGTACCTACTGTTTGTTACTTTTTGTACGGATCCACGGCGCCTCCGGTCTCTCGCTTATTATTTATGGCGGCGAATGTACCGCTTGTAAGGATATAATTTTCTTGGAAGTGCCAAAGAGTCTGACTCGTGGAAACTTTATTCATTTATTAGCAGCTGTTACCTGTGACTTCTTCCGCGTGACTAGGATATGTTTACTGACCCGGATAAAGGGTAGCTTATATATTTTCCATCCTATACAGTGCATATACAAAACATAGTCATTAAGACGCTATAAAGTAATAAACAAACAAACAAACTCTCACATTTCTAATACTAGTATGGATTCACTGACATTTACCCGTAATATCATACCAGTGGATTTTAAAAACAGGTAACTACTTTTTTATGGCATAACTACACCAGATTTTAAATTAAATCTTCAAGAACACATCTTTCTTTATATAGCACAGAGAGCAAACAAGCATGCAGCTCACCTGATGATAAGTGACCAACCGCCGCCCATAATCATCCACAACACCAGAGGTATTGTAACTGTGCTGCCGGCCTTTTGAAAGGAATATGCTTTTTGAAAATTTTACAATTTGGTTTAGTATTTTTTGCTTAAAACAAATAAACGGTTAGACAATAATTATGAATGTGTTTGTTTTGATTTTTATTAGTATTATTAAGAACCTCATATTATTTTTTCTTAAATATCTCCTATATGCAGACTTTATCAATTACAATTTGATCGTATTAATAAGAGATACAAATCTCTCTATATTATTTGTATGTTTATACACATTTTTTTTTATGCAACTTAGAATGACAAACAAGCTGACGGCCCACCTGATGGAAAGTGGCAACCGTCGCCTATAGACATGAGCAGTACCATGGACATAGCAGACTATACTATTTCACCCATGATACCCCCCATGCGTTGCCATTCCTGAGGACTCAGGTGTTATTCCTCTGTACCCAGTAAATTCACGCCATATCCCACCCTTCAAACCGAAACACAGTCATGCAAACACAACTGCTTCACGGTTGAAACACGAATGGGACAGAGGTAGCCATGCAATCGACTTTTGTACAAAGTCTCCCTCTGGTAAATTATATATTATATATTAACACATTCTTAATTGAATTGATTTCTAGATAATTTACATACATACATACAAACATAACTACAATATATTGATACAGCCATATATATAAGTTACTACTGTTATTCTTATAAAACTCAATTACGTGTTAAAACATTTTATGCTAAATATTTGTAGTTATTCACGCCACTGGCTTGTTATTTGTTAGAAGGGAGATATAAACTCAAGGGTTTAAGTTTGAAAAGTTAGACAGAAGTCTTCATAAAACAACAATAATAAAGTTTGGAGTTTGACAAACTGTTTTATAAGCTTTGCCAAACGAATAATAATTGTAAATCTAACTCCAGCATTTCATGGGATAAAAATAAAACAAATTCTATAATAAAACTTAATTAGTTGATAAAAAAAAAGTCATCCTCCGTGGCGCAGCGGTCAACACGCCTGCCTGCGACGTGGAGGCCCCGGGTTCGATCCCCGGCCAGGTTATGATGGAAAACGATCTTTTCCTGATTGGCCTGGGTCTTGGATGTTTATCTATATATGTATCTATTATAAATATAGTACCGTTGAGTTAGTATCCCATAACACAAGTCTCGAACTTACTTTGGGGCTAGCTCAATCTGTGTGATTTGTCCGTATATATTTATATTTATAAATTACTATATAAGAGCAAAGCAAAGTTTGCTGAGTCAGTTATATATATATATATATATGTTACAGAGACATTTATTAAACAGCTATTATACATAATGTATGGTCATTATACATAATGACTAAATTGTCTAGACAATGTGGTAAATTATTCGCTTCATTTGATTATTATTCATAATAGTAGATCACAGTCAAATCACAGAAAAGAAAAAAGTTTTTTTCTTTTAGACTATTCTATAACCGCGGCTTTACCTATTGGCCGGAATAAAAAGTAGTATATTTTATTCTATTACTCTTTTAAATATATAATACTTTCAAGAATGTATATAATAAAACTAATATATTACGTACAATTTGGCTTTCTGTTTAAATCCTTTGAAAGCGTATAAAGTGTATGTAAATTGACAGAGATCTCTTCCGGTCAACCCAATGCAGTTAGAAAGCATGTTACATGCATGGTACATTTTTTAAGTTATTATCATTTATATCGCCAATTTTAATAGATCAATTCCAGTGATCGGTAACTAGATCTTTGATTCCGTATATATGCCGTGTAAGATCGAGCAAGTTTTCACATAAGTCAAGCCACTCGATTTGCTTCGAGACTTTATTATTTGTGTTCCGGAACACTACATATTTTGTGTTTTATATTACATTAGTTAAATCTTTGTTTCGCTTTTAAATAAAGAACAGGTAGATCACGCTAATTTTGTTTAAACTATAATTAATTATCGTCGTTATATCACATATCTGCCCACTGCTAGAAATTGGCCTCCCCCAGACTACCACGAGGAACTCGCCTAAGCCACCTGTATCCACTAACTCTCTGCAAGGTATTTGAGATAGTCGCTACATCTAGTTTTGCCTATACGGGGTTGCCACTCTAGAATCTTTCTTCCCATTCCCCACCCTAGAATTCAGCTTGAACCCTTCGACTCATTGCAACAACAAGCTATGAGAATTGTCGATGATCCCAGACTAACAAGCAATATCGAACACTTAGGTATAGAACAATGTCTCAGGAGAAGTTTTGCCTCACTCTGCGTATTATACCGCTTGTACAACGGATTATACCTATAGGAATTGTTCAATATGATGCCCACGGCCACTTTCTACCATCGTATGGTTTGCCATCGACAGAGAGTTTAACCTCATCCTACAGCCTAGATGGTCGCGTACAACACGGTTTTAGAGATGTTTTCTCCCACAAACACTCATGGAATGAGCTCCCTGTCGAGGATTTCCCAAGAGACTACAGCATAGAGTTCTTCAAAAAAGGGGTAAAGAGGTTTCTTCAGGATCCGCAACGCACGCGTAATTCCCCTGGTATTGTAAGCGCTTATAGGCTACGATAATTGCTTACCATCAGTTAGGCCGTATGCTTGTTTGCTACCTCATTTGTTTAAAATAATAGTTATCGGTTTGTAAGCTATGTGACCAGCCTTATCCTTCGCTTATTTTGGTTCTTTTGCGGATATCCTCGTTTCAGATTCTATCTCGCAAAGAAACTTCAGGCACAGCCCTTATCATATTTATTTATTTATTTAATTCTTTATTATACACACTAGTTTTAAAAATAAGACAGAAGTAATCAAAAGTACAAAGGCGAGCTTAACTCAGATAGAGTTTTCTTTCAGCAAACCCAAAGTGGAAAGGAGCATCAATGTCAGCGGATACAGCAGTGTACAATATTGTGACAATTTTTAAACAGACAAAATTAATTTAATTACATTATATTTAATCGTACAAATACACATATACATATACATAAATACATACCTACATCTATGCATATACTTATACACACATACACATATATATACAATATACGTACATATATAGATAAATAAATATATGTCCATAGAGATAGATCATAGTACTCTATGCCGGGATTACATGGCTCGACAGTAAAATTAAGACATGAAAATATTACACAGAACGTACGATCGGCGACGTACACGTGACATTCTTAATGTTGCAGGCGTATATAAGCTACAGTGACCGTTTACCATCAAACGAGCTATATGCTTTTTTGCCAACTTCGCAATATAATACATATGATATTCACTTACAATTGTGTTCTAACAGTTACTGGCAAGCTTGGACAACTCGTATCTCGCTCGTGTAGCTTAGGTAGTTATTATATATATAAGCAATATCCAAGTTGTAATCTCAAATACCCATATAATATCGACTGTACCATATATTGTATGCACAAACACGTCGAGGAAGCAGTAAACACAGTCAACCAGCCTATATGTTCATGGAACGGCGGTGAAATACTGTAATATTCCTGCACGATTTCTTTGAATTGTAATGTGCTTGTTTTATTTAGACGATTGTGAGCCGAAATGATAATGTTAAACGGATTATTTTAAATGCATATATGAAACAATTTTGAAGAGAAAAAAAATTCTCATTTCGACTGATTTTTTATGCTCTTCTAACGCGATTACGTCGCCAGTTCGGAATAAATTTTAATATTTTTTATAGGACTAGAGTTTACTTGCGTTCTTTTTTAATATTGCAACGAGTGGCTGTGTGGTCCCGGCATAGAAAAGGCTACGTTTTTTTCCCGTGGGTGTCGTAAGAGGCGATTAAGGGTTTCCTCTTACTTACGACTTGATGAACGAACGATGGGCAGCAGCGTCTCTCTTAAAATATCTTTAGTTTAACTGTGATTGCCAATCCGCCTGCTAAACGTGGCAACTACTGGCAACACCTTCTAGAAAAGAGCATATTCCTTTTTAAAAGGCCGGTAGCACACCTGCAATGCCGTTTGCGTTGTGGGTGATCATGGGCGGCGGTAGTCACTTACTATCAGGTGAGCCGCATGCTCGTTTATCCCCTGTGTTGTAAAAAGAAATATATATATTGTTAGATATTAAGACTACTAAAAACAAGGAGTGGGGCAAGGAGTGGGGAGCCAAGCCTATAAAAACCGGGTAGTTCATAGCATTGGTCTTTTTCGTTCGCCAACTCTCGAGGAGCGCAGACGGTGTGTGTGACGTGTTTTGCTGTAATCGGTTTATTATTATTTTAATTACTTAAGATTGGTGATTTGTTCGATTTATTATTTAAATATCTTTATAAAATTGTTATAATTTTGTAATAATAAGTATTAAATCATTTGTGTTGCTACCGTCCTCTTTTTTTTTTTATTTTCCACTTCTGATGCTAAAATCAGAAGTGGGATAAAGAACTTAAATGCCCACTATAACTTTCGATCTGTTTAATATAAGATCAACAAAGCATCAATCTTCTTTTGTTTTTATATTTCTTGTATGTGCATGAACAATTGTTGTTGAACATTATCTGTGATAAGCGGAGTCAGTCGCGCAGCAAGACGCGTCGGCACGACCGTGATAGTAGATCGCGTGATAGGTCGCATAGTAGATCGCATGTTAGATCACGCCATAGGTCGACTTATAGATCACCTACTAGATCGCGAGATAGGATGCAAACATCACAGCCTAGGTTACGGAATAAACGTACTAACACGCCTCCTCGCCAACCCATAGTATCCCATAATTCGATGCAAGAAACATTACAAGCGATATTGACGCGATTAAATACATTAGAAAAAAATTACTCCACAAATAATCATAGTGATAATACTTGTCAACATAATCTCGAATTACCCACCATTTCCGATGTAACATTTAACTGTTCTACGCCAAGTAGGAATGTCACCGTAACTAAAGTACAGCAAAATAACGTATCGAATATTCCCATTCGTGTGACTACCCCACCTGGGGATCGCCAACTGGACACATCCCGGTCCGATATTATTATTAACAATGTTGATCAAGCTTTCCGCGAAGATAGGGTAGTAGATAGTACGCAAGCATTAGCAGACGCGATTAAATCTATTAGTTCACAACGGTCGCAACCCTATTTTGTGTCTAGTTTTGATCCCTCACTTCATAATATCGAGGTATGGTGTGCAGAGGTTGAACGCGCTAAGGATACTAACGGGTGGAGTGATTCGGAGTGTTTGTCACGTGTATCGAAATGCCTCAGGGGTGACGCGCGCACTTGGTTAGACGAGTGGGTAACTAATGAAAGGACATGGTCCAATTTTCTACAAGAATTTAAACCACTTTGTCCGCGTACACTTGACTATGCCAATATACTATTCGATATTATGAAAACAACTTCCGAAAAAATTTGTACTTATGCTGAATACGCTCGACGTAGCCTATTACGTTTACGTGTAGTAAAGGGACTAAGTGAGGAGCTCATGACACTAATAATCATACGCGGTATTAGTGACCCTCAAATCCGAGCCGCCGCAGCGAATGCTAATTTGACTTGCGACAACATAGTGTCGTTTCTTAATATTTACGTTAAACCTAGCAATAGTACGGCAACAAGAAATAATCTAGGAAAGCGCCCCTTACCTTTAAATCATATGAAAGGTCCCCTTAGGTGTTTTAACTGTGGTCAGTCTGGACATAAAAGGTTGAATTGCACGAAAAAGCCAAAGGACACTATTGTTTCTACCCACGCTATTGTTGATTCTTCTGAATCTACGCAGCGATCTGTCACTTCGGAATACAAAAGCACAAAATGTGACTTTTGTAAGAAACCGGGCCATCGCGAGGAAAATTGTTTCGCAAAAGAAAGATCGAATATGCGTAATAAACGAAACCTAAATTTATGCACTACCCTTTTATTAACGGATCCCTCTCGAAGCAAAGACGTAGTAACAGCGGTAATACAGGGTATTCCCGTTGACGCACCCATTGATAGTGGCGCCTTGAATATTTCGTTTATATCATCCGGGGTAGTAAAATATCTTTCATGTGAATTAAAACCTATTAATTGTGCGTTAAAGGGAATCAGTGCAACAGTAATTCATGCCAATTTTTATGTAACGTTGACTATCGAATTTGATGAAATTACTCTTAAAGCGGATTTTGTAGTCGTTCCAGAGTCATGCATCGCATTTCCTTTGATAATAGGTACGGATATACTTAATCGCGACGGTGTCACTTATGTTAGGTCTAAAGCTAAACAATATTTAACGCGTTCACCTATGACACAACAGCAAGTAAATACGGTAGTCCCCAATACAAAAGACCAAATCAATACACCTCTTCAAGGTGATGATCGCAATTTGCTCATGTTAGTGATTAATGACTTTTCAAATTATTTGATATCTGGTACAACTTCAACAACTGTTACTACAGGCAAAATGAGTATTGTCGTTAAGGATGACACTCCTATAGCTTATAGACCGTATAGATTACCACATCAAGAGAAGCTCAAAGTTCGTGAAATAGTACATGATTTAAAAGAAAAAGGTATCATTCACGATTCAAATTCAGAATATGTTAGCCCCATCCTTCTTGTGAAAAAGAAAGATGGCAGCGATCGAATGTGCGTTGACTTCCGAGCATTAAATCGAGTAACTGTTAGAGACCGTTATCCTATGCCTCTCATTGACGACCATATAGATCGATTAGGTAACTTTAAATATTTTTCGAGTTTAGATATGGCTACTGGCTTTCATCAAATCCAAATAGATGAGGAGTCTATACACCGAACGGCATTTGTCATTCCAGAGGGTCATTTTGAATATTTGAAAATGCCCTACGGATTGACTAACTCTCCGATTGTATACCAACGTATCATTAACGAAACCCTTCGCAAACATATTGAGGCTGGTAATGTGTTAGTTTACGTAGATGACGTCTTACTGATGAGTCACGCAGTCGAAGAAGGTATTAACCTGTTGAGAGACGTGTTAACGACTCTGACAAATGCGGGCTTTTCTATTAACTTACGGAAATGTACCTTTCTCTCGATGCAAGTAGAATACCTAGGGCGTATGGTGAGCCAAGGTCAGGTTAGGCCGAGCCCCAGTAAGGTGGAAGCACTGGTGAACGCACCGGCTCCCGCAAACGTTAAACAGGTTAGGCAGTTCTTAGGCTTGTCAGGTTATTTTAGACGTTACATAAAAAATTATGCAACCAAAACCGCTTGCATATCACGCCTAACTAAGAAAAATATTGACTTTTGTTGGACACCGGAGCAAGAACGTGCGCGTCAAGAAATCATAACTTGTCTAACCAGTGAACCCATATTAGCTATTTTTAATCCCTTAATTATCGCTATTCTCCAGTAGGCGATGAACCGAGACTACTTTGTTTTATACCAAAGGGGCATCGGTTAAGTTTGTTGAGAATATTTCATGACGGACACGAACATATAGGCGCGGACAAAACTCTAGATTTAATACTTAAACATTTTTGGTTCCCTGGATTACGACAATTTGTTAACAAATACGTTACGCATTGTTTAGTATGTTTATCCAAAAAACGTGTACCCAGGGCTCCACACCAGCTAATAACTTCATGGAAAAAGCCAGACACCCCTTTTGATACTTTGCACTTAGACGCTTTAGGACCATTGCCCGAGTCCAACGGTTATAGATTTGTGTTGCTAATAGTAGATGCTTTTACAAAGTTTTGTATGTTATATGCAATACATAGGCAAGACGCAGGCGAACTTGTACGTATACTCACTAATGCTATATCATTATTCGGTGTACCAAGATTATTAGTAAAAGACCGTGGGCGAATGTTTGAATCGTCCATTTTTACTAAGTTCATCTCCGAACTCGGTTGTTCAGTACACTATATAACACCTGAGATGCACCACTCTAACGGTCAGATAGAACGGTACGTGCGGACCGTACTTAACATGATTAGAATCGAAGCCAACCATAAGATGGCGTCATGGTCAGATCAGCTATGGAGGCTTCAACTCATCTTGAATATTACAAAACAAAAGACGACACAGACGTCAGCTCTGAACCTGCTTGTTAGCACCGAAGCAACGACGCCACTTATCCGTTTACTGGTACGAGACGTAGCAATGGAAGGATCTTTATGTAATAGGGAAGGTTGGCGCGCAATTCGAAGGGCGAGGGCCAACGAATTATTGGAGAAAAATCGGGAATGTCAAAATAATTACGTTAATCGAAATCGGTGTGCACCTCGTATTTTTAAAGTCAATGACTTAGTGTTTGTCATTAAATACTCGCAATCAACGGGTAAGTTGGACCCAGGAATGCGAGGACCGTACAAAGTCACCAGGATTTTGCCTAGTGGCCGCTATGAGTTGAAATTGTTGAGTGGGTCATACGGGAAGACTACACAAGCGGCAGCAGAATACATGGTTCAGTGGCACGGGGAATGGTGTCCCGAAACGTGCGCCCCATTTTTTGCAAGTAAGTTGACGGTTACTATTTTGTATGTACACGTTTGTATCTTAGGCAGTCACAAAATTACATCATACACACATATCAAGCTCGCCGTTCACTGACTAATACTAACCCATTAAAATAACCTCCCTGTTTCACTACACACATACACAGTGACTGGCTGAGTTATAAACATTGTGCTGGTTGGTAACCTGTTAGACTCATATGGTGTGACTTCTAAGTCAAATGTACACGGTACATTGGGATGTGCGATTCAGTGATGCCTCCATCCCGGACCGGTCAGAGCAAGCGATTCAGTGATGCCTCTGTCTGACTGGTGACGTAAAGCTTTACAATGGTGTGTAAAGATTTTACGGGTATCAGCAAGCGATTCAGTGATGCCTCTGCTGATGCAGGCACTGGGGACGCCCTTTGCCTGATTTGTTCACAGATGTAGCAACTCTGCCAGTTTGGACTTCGAACAGCCCAGAGAAGAGAAGAACCTACCACTATGTCCCCAAGTTGAGCTCTTTATAACCCAGATCTTTTATGATTGAAATATGAAAGTGAATTAATTTTCCTACCTTAAATAACGAGTGAAAGTTAGACGAATGAATGTGATAAAGACGCGAGCTTTTGTGTGTATGATTCATATATGTTTCAGATAACTCTGATGATAGTGATCCTATAGCAGGACCATCGGGATCACAAGGAAGCACCTGCACGCCACAGAACGTCTTAGAGGAAGACCTGTGTCTATCATCGAGCACGGACGAAGATGCTAGAGTCGAGGACGACTCTACGTCAGGATAGGCCGTGTTAGATATTAAGACTACTAAAAACAAGGAGTGGGGCAAGGAGTGGGGAGCCAAGCCTATAAAAACCGGGTAGTTCATAGCATTGGTCTTTTTCGTTCGCCAACTCTCGAGGAGCGCAGACGGTGTGTGTGACGTGTTTTGCTGTAATCGGTTTATTATTATTTTAATTACTTAAGATTGGTGATTTGTTCGATTTATTATTTAAATATCTTTATAAAATTGTTATAATTTTGTAATAATAAGTATTAAATCATTTGTGTTGCTACCGTCCTCTTTTTTTTTTTATTATTTTCCACTTCTGATGCTAAAAATATATATATATATACATGTATAAAGTTTATCTTATCTAAAAGGCTAAACACCTTAGTTCTCAGGAATGGCCATGCATGAGGGGTATCATGGACGACACAGTACACTCTATTATGTCCATGATTCTGTTCATTTCTATAAACGACGGTTACCACTTGCCATCAGGTGAGTCATCAGCTGATTTACCATTCTATTAGTATTTTATTTCAGTAGTATCACTACATAGTATAAAACAAAGTCGTTGTCGCTGTCTGTACGTCCCTATGTATGCTTAAATCTTTAAAACTACACAATGGACTTTGAAGCGGTTTTTAATATATAGAGTAATTTAAGAGGAAGGTTTATATGTATAATACATGCATAATATTGTAGAGAAACACTTATAAATTTAGAGGTTTCTAATATAATGGCGTAAATAAACACATTTTTTGCGTTTACATTGCAAGCGCTAGTTGAACCCCACGAGATAAATCGAAATAATGTACTACAGTATTGTACACCTTAAAAAGGTCAACAAAAATTCCGCGATGGTATATGTCTATCTCTTAAGGATAACCCACGATAACCATTTTTTATCCTTTTCATTTTACGGGAAAATATGGCTTATTTACGAAGTGATTTTAAGCAATACACCATTAATTTTGTTCCAATTAAGTACCTTAATTACAAAATCCATTTAATATAGATCCATATGGCCCTTTACAGCATGTAATTTAAATGATTATTTTCGAAGATATTACAGATTTAAAATGCAGGGACATAGCGGTGCGACATTGCACTCATGCAAAGCCGGGGCGGGTCGCTAGTCTTTCATAACGAAGGATGAACTTCTTTCTTCAACCAATTTCAAAAAGAAAGAGGTTCTCAATTCTGTTGTTTTTTGTTATGTTTGGTGTCTTATAATTCTGTTAGTTGTAAATCGATTAGCAAAGTTGTTTTTTTTTTTTTATCTGAAAGGACAATATACTTACAGATTGGTCTAATAAAAATTTTATCAATACCAATTCAGTGGTTTGGTTTTTAAACCAGCTGTTTCTGTCACAATTGAATGAATGAATGAATGAATGAGTATACATTATTTGTATTTATACAATATAGGAAATAAACAAGACAATTAATAGATACAATTGTATAAGTACAGTAAGGCGGTCTTATTGCTGAGAGTAATCTTTTCAAGACAACTTAGGGTAATGGACTAATTGTTGTACAAGTAGGTATTGTAAAATTAAGTTGTTTTTCAGTTTTTTTTTTTTGTGAAGTTTTATTTAATTTCTAATCACAGTCACGTAGACGAAGTTGCGGGTACAGTTGAATGGGTTTAATAAAACACATACAAGTACCTATTTGTGGAAACATACCGTAACTCTATTTATTAAACTTGTTTATCTCCTTTGTTAAAAATATATTATTTAACTTATTCTCGTTATAAACTCGCTTCAAAATATGCATTTATGTGTTGAAATTCAGCACATTCGTACAAAGAAAATCTTGTGCATGCTCCAACTCATCTAAATGCAAAACAACCACATACGATCCTTTGCAGTTATAATGAAATTAGAATACAGTCGTCCAGAGGCGAATTTACAAATGTTAAATGAGAAATTGTAGTTTTTGTCGATTTTCCAAGAAGTTTGTCCAGACTTTATAGTATTTATTCTAGCGAGTGATTATTTTAAACAAAATATTGTATTTTTTTTTTTACTTATTCTTGAGCTACACGATATTTTGTACATAAAAGAATGTTTATAAAAGAAGGTTCAAAAGGCGTACTTGATGCTAGTAGCATTCTCTACCCATCAACTCTTGGGATGAATAATGAATCACGAACGAAACGAAAATTCTTCCAGGCAGTTCTATCCCAGGCCATATCCTTGACCTCCCTATACGACATGACATCTAGTGTTTCTTTTTATCTGTCGCATGTAGTTATTCCTCGGTCTTCCTCTTCCTCTTTTGCCCTTTATTTTTCCTTCTACTATACTCTTTAAAAAATCATCATGTCGTATAAGGTAGCCCAGCATTTTGCCTCTTCTATTCTCTATAATCTGTATATAATATATCTATATCTCAAGTCGGTATAGAAAAAAAAATATAGCCTACTATTGGGCGGGACAGGTTATCAATACAAGAGCGTCATGACCACTCATTTACTAATATAGGTTAGGTAAATTTGTAACTAACAAGATGGGACTAAAAGGCCGGCAGCACACCTGCAATGCCGCTGGTGTTGTGGGTGATTATGGGCGGCGGTAGTCACTTACCATCAGGTGAGCCGCATGCTCGTTTGCCCCCTGTGTTGTAAAAAAAAAAAGACTTACGTTGTCTGAAAAAATAATAATTATTATTATTATTATAAAACAAACTGTTAAGATACATTCTAAATTTAAATATTCGTATTTTCAACGTAGTTTAAAAAGAAGTTGGTACTCCATTATATCTCTTTTTACGTTTGTTACGTCATAAGTCTAAAAGGATAAACTTACAAATTAGTTGTATAGAAAGTTAATTCTTGAATTCATCACGATTCACGATCACTGACCTGCTTTCATTCTCACCTATCATTTTACTGGTGTATCACCAGCATATACCGATAGTGCAAGCGGAGCTACCATTCTATTATCATCTATTAAAAAACGGAAAAGCCTGAAGCTTCCTATGTATTATTAGCTACAGAAGACTATTCCCGTACCAGATTACGTGTTTTCCTTAACTACAAAAATGATGTCTCATCAGAGAACAAATCTTGGCTTCTCGTGGATTTCGCCCACATAATTTTCAGTTCCCATAGGAATTCCATTGAATTTTTCTTAGTACCCACTCACCTAAGTTATTTAATGGAATTCGCGAAAAAATTTAAGCTTCTATTTCTATTTTTGGTTGCGTATTTTGGCAGTTAATCGCTGTTAAGAGTTTTATTAACACCCAAGGACCTCCTTTTGAGATTTTTTTCTTCTTAGTGTTAAATTATTTTGGAAAAAATGTACTTGCAGTTTACGATAATGTTTTTTTTTTATGTGACTTAGAATGGCAAACAAGCCCACCTGATGGAAAGTGGTAACCGTCGCCTATAGACATGAGTAGTCCCATGAACGTAACAGTACACACACATACTGTTTTGCCCATGATACCCCCCCCATGCGTTACCATTCCTGCGGATTCAGGTGTTATTCCTCTGTACCCTGTAAATTCACGCCATATCCCACCCTTCAAACCGAAACACAGCCATGCAAACACAACTGCTTCACGGTAGAAACACGAATGGGACAGAGGTACCCAAGCAATCGACTTTTGTAGAACAAAGTCTCCCTCTGGTAATGTATTCAAACAGCATTATATCTCCTAATGACTTCAAATGGAAGTACTTTAAAGGGAGGAGGAGGAGGTAGAATGGAAGGACTAAATGAAGTATTACAGGTGCTTAAAATGTAGACAGATAGATAGATATATAATGTATTTGCATTACAGCATACATATAACAACAGACATACACATACACAGAAAAAAAGAAATAAAAGAATATATATACAAAACATATAACAAAAGTAAAGTACATAAGAGAAGTAATATAATTTTTCCTTTCGTGCAGTGTACCACAGTAACAAAAAATGGTCCCAACTCAGTTCAAAATAGCAAAACACTGATGTTCTGTTATGGCCAAAAGCCAGCTACAAAATTTCTAGGCATAAAAAAATTAAAAATAATAAATAAACAAAATTAATTGTTTGTTTCCACTAAAACATTATTTTTTAAATATTTTAATCTAAATTAGGAAATCATCATAATATCAGCCTTTAACTGTCCACTGCTAAACATAAACCTCCCCCGTGGGGGGTTTTGCCAGCAAATGCCACGCTTAGCAATTATTTAAATTAGTAAATAACAGGTACCATTAGAAGAGGGTTAGTCAGAGGTCACTTTCCATCATATTCAAGCATTCATTTCCTTACTGTACTTACACAATTGTATCGTTATGTTTGTAAATTGTCTTGTTTATTTCCTATATTGTATAATGCAAATAAAGTATACTCATTCATTCATTCATTCATTCATTCAAGTGATAAATAAAAGATTACCAATATAATACCATACCATACCATTTAGGTATGTCAATTTTTTGTTTATTAATTAAAAACTTTTAGGCTCCCTTTTAAAACTATATTTAGTTTTAGACAGCCTTATTGGTACTAGCGACTAGCATAATACTATTTTACTTGTACAATAGATATGACCTTATCACAATTAATAAGGAGAAATATAGATAAATTTCGTTAATTAATTTTTAAATTAAAGAAAGTAAGACAACGTATATAAATTGGACTAACACTTTGCTATCGAAACTACTAGGTCTTTGAATCCAATACTTAAAATTCTTTGGGAATTCACTTTTTTATTGCAAATAGACCGAGTAGTGACTACTAACGCTTTAAATTGAGACGAGTTCTGAAGTGTTAAAAATCTCACGGTCTTCAGAACACGATCATTAGAAAGTTCTCGATACCCTTAAACTAATGTGCGTATCAGTCACACTACGTGTGAAGATTGGTCATAAGACTGATTTAATATCCTACAGTATACAGTCATAACAATATGGAGGCCGTGAAGTGTACATAAACATTTAGTAAGCAATCCTATAACAAAGGATTGGCAGAGACTGTTGGAACCGTTACAAGCTGAAGCTAGTTGCGGTGTAAACATTGAACAGCATTCAGTATTGTGCAGACACGAAATTCAGTATATATGTCTCTCAGAGACAAGATTCGATTTGAAGGAGAACGAAGCGGTAAAATTACTAATTATGAAGCTCATGTTACCGCCGGTGAAGCTATAAAGGATTTGCAACTTTGTATTTGCAACCAACAAAATAAGACTGCTTTAAAAAATCATAAGAGTCGATTAAAAGTCGAGTAATATCTTTGATACAATTAGCATTCTTAAACAGACTTTTAATGTATTCATTATTGGACATATTTGGATATTGCTATATATTACCCACCCTTATTGTTTTGATTTTAAGGGTGAGATATGACAGTAAAATTACAGGATACGAAGGCATAATACCATAGTTCTTAGGATTTTTTTTATACAACTTAGAATGGCAAACAAGCTGACGGCCCACCTGATGGAAAGTGGTAACCATGGACATAACAGAGTATATTCTTTCGCCCATGATACCCCCCATGCGTTGCCATTCCTGAGGACTCGGGTGTTATTCCTTTGTACCCAGTAAATTCACGCCATATCCCACTCTTCAAACCGAAACACAGCCATGCAAACAGAACTGCTTCACGGTTGAAACACGAATAGGATAGAGGTACCCAAGCATGACGAAGAGGCCGTCACTGATTAAACTGTGATATGTATGGTACTTTCATTACATCAGCGTCAGAGTTGTCCTTTTCTAGTGTCCGATTTTAGAATGATTCCGGGATCACATACCCGTATGCCCAGGTATGCGATCCCGGCTTCCCGAACCAGTGTCCCAATCCTTTCCACAACTATTCAAGTATTCCCCTCCTTTCTTTTTCCACATAAGTCCTTTATTCCTCTTATTTACCAATTTCCTTTACGCATTTCCAACGTTCCCTTCCTTTTTTCCTCAATCTTTTCCTCTATACCGTAGGTAGCGAAAATCACCAATAAATGCATTCCCAAAAAGGGTTGACATCAGGCAGGTGGCTAGTTGTAAAACTATAAGCCAAATCTTTTTGTAATATGGATAAAAAACATATTATGCCGACCCCAAATAGTAATTGGGATAAGGATAGGAAGATAATGATTGGCCGAAAACCATCAGCTAATTTGAATTTTCCCTACGATCATTTTCCAGTAGCGTACAAGTATCTGATGCACCATACGTTTGGTTGCCAATTGTGTTTTATAAAATGCCGGGTATAAAACTAACGGTGTCGAGTCCTTGAATCCAATAACCCCTAATAAATGGCTGTCTTTTTTTCATAGGCAAAATATATCTTATATTTAGATAAATATAATACAGATATATCAATGCGTGCAGAGCAGTACAAAAGTAGTTTGTAAAATAAATGTTTTTTTTTTTTTAATTTAACACTATGACTATATATATAACGATGTAACTTTATAACATATTCCGCAGTATTTACGTCAAACTAAACATGAAATAAAATAATGTTAACTTCCTCTGCTTTGCAATATTGGCCTACTAGTTGCTTAAGTAGCTACTAGCCCATAGCTCATAGCAAAGGTATGAGAACATCTTATCTCATGAATCCGCTAAATCAATGTTAAAGTTAAAATAGATCTCCCGCAATAAAACTACCGTGCCATTCAACATTCATCATCATCATCGTTTCAGCCGTTATCGGTCTCAATGGACCGATAGTTCGTTGGCAGTTTATGGGTATAGGTTGCTATATATAGGCCGCCCCCATAAACTGCCAAGGAACTCTCAAGTTCCTTAAGACTGTTTGTCATTTGGGGGATTTTGCTAGTAGTTGCCATGATCGGCTGATGGATTGCAACTGCCATTTGACTTATAGTGTTGTTTTAAAAGAGACGCTGCTGTCCAATCCTCGACCATTAAGTTCCCTTAGTCGCCTCTTATGACATCGACGGAAAAGGAATGGGTAGCCTATTCTATGCCGAGACCAGCCAAAACCGCATTACAGATATTAAACAAAATCCGTCGAATTTTGGTTAATACAATGATATAAGAGAATTATTTTGCTCTAACCGTGGCCGGAAGAGTTCTTGCTCGATTCATACTATAATTTCGGTGACGACTCATTCTTGGCTCGATCTTGGTTTTGGTACTTCGAGATTGATTGTGACTGGAACAGAACTGCACTCTACAGATAGTATGAATACATACATTATTTATTACGCAAAATTTTTTTTGGCCTCACTTAGCCTGATCCACACTACAATGCAAGCTTCAGTCCGTTCTAGATTCGATCTCAGTCTCATAAAATAATATGACGTAAGAAACAGTGTGTATTGTACTATATTCCAGCCCCTTTCCAGTCCAGTCATAATCAATCTTGAACTGTTCTACTTAGCAGACCGAGATCAGATCGAGAATGGCATTGAAGTGAGAATCCGGCCTTAAACCCAAAGAACAGGACGTCTCGACCGTCTGTTAGCAAACCTTTGAAGTATGTATAACTACATATACCTAAGTGAATATAAATTCTATTCAAATTTATATCAGACTACATATTTAAAGAACAAGCTACAAAGCCTTTTTTGCATCGACATGATTTACAACGAAACGATTCACAAAGTTCGGTAAGATTATCTGATTTAGAAATCCCCTTAGCCGATGTAACAAGTAAAAAGCGAAGTAAAACAGCTAGCGTAGGCAACTCCATTCTTCAGTTAGCTGACAAAAAATTCCAACAGCTCTTAGATGTGGGTACTTCTTTACCTTTACAGTTTCTTTTCCCTTGTCAGAACTGACAGGCTTTGTAGAACTTCACTTGAGGCGGGCCTCCGTTTATTGATCTATCGTTTTTGATTGACGTTTTTTTAGGAGAGAAATATGGATAAATTGCGTTTTGTCATTTTTTTATTAATAATATTTAAATATTTATAAAAGATTATAATAATCATCTATTTTTTTATAATTTAATCTACTCGTATACATATAATTGAACGACTTACATCAAGAAAGATTACAACAATAATAATTGCAGATAATTCATGAGTATTGTAAAAAAGTAACTGATTTTTTTGGAGCTTTGAATGGCAAAGAAGCCAACAGGGCACTCAGTGGAAAATAGCAGCCCTCCCCCATAGCTATCATTACAAAATTAAGTTTAATTTTATACTATAAGGACAGTTGTCCTTAAAATGAAAAATGCAATGAATTTGGTATATATGTATATTTTCAACTCGTTGTTCGTGCCGTTCATTCATACACGTGGATAAATCTTTTAAACTAAAACACCTCTATTTTGCGCCAAACAATAAGTAAAATAGAACAACTGCTATGAATTAGTCTGTGGCAGTTTTATATCGGGTTTAACTGGTCGTCTCTACATGCAATATATTTCGGAGAGTATACCTTGCCGGGTGACGCCCACAGTGTGCTATCGGCGTGCAGTAGGAAACTGTTTTGTGTACACTCACTTGAATATACATGGGAACGTTTGCATAACTTTTTCTCACAATACTTATTTTTAGGTAAAGAGCGGATTTCCTTATTAAAGACCCTAAGGTACCTAAATGTTTCGGGAATAATGAAAAGATCGCCAACCGATACAGAAGAAAAATTACTGAATAATTACCGAATCTAAACTAGTTGATCACATTCAGACAACCACGCCATATTTATATATACCAGAGGAAGACTTTGTACGAAAGTCGATTGCTTGGGTACCTCTGTCGCATTCGTGTTTCAACCGTGAAGCAGTTGTGTTTGCATGGCTGTGTTTCGGTTTGAAGGGTGGGATATGTTGTGAATTTACTGGGTACAGAGGAATAACACCCTAGTTCTCGGGAATGGCAACGCATGGGGGGTATCATAGGCGAAACAGTATATTCTGTTATGTCCATGGTACTGCTCATGTCTATAGGCGACGGTTCCACTTTCCATCAGGTGGGCCGTCAGCTTGTTTGCCATTTTAAGTTGTATAAAAAAAAATATTTTCGCACTCAAAATACCTTAAAATTTAAAGACAGTTTATTAACCAGCGGATATAATCATCGATGACTTATAGAATCAAAACATGGTCCTAGACCATCAATGGAATTGAAAGAATCGTGACGGTTTGGAGAGTTCACACGATACTGCGTTTGTTCATATGAGGTGAACTCGCAAGGAAATTATTTAATAAAAGTATTACAAATCGCAAGATTACCATAATCTACTTAAACATTTGTATACAGGGTATTGTTTTTATCAGTCTAAATTATTCAAATGAAGCTTTTCTTACTGGGACAAAGAAAGGCGTTGCAATAACGCAGAGATACATCAAAAGAGCAATCGTCTATGTAAGTATATACAGGGCGTCGACTGCTCAAGCCAAGTGTACTCCCAAATATACAACACCAATTAAATTGCTATGAATAATCACTACACAATTGATCCGTATCGTATCGTAAATGTATTGACACTTCAGCGTAATATATGCATAATTACTTAATTTATTTAATTAATAATATAAAAATGTTAACTATGGGTATATACCTGAAAATAAAGAGATTTATTATTATTATTATATTATAATATTCTATACTCTTGTAAATGTAAATGTGAACTTCATTGGCCACAATTGTAGTTGCTTGTAGAGCCGTGACTAAACATGACCAATTGGGAATGGAGAATTCGGGAATCTGGGCTCAAAAGCCCAGAAGCGTAGACACTTCCTGGAAACTTCAACTGTCGCGGAACGATCTTATTGTTCTGAGGATTTCTAGTCGTTTCCGACGTCAGCATCCGTGGAACAATACACGATAAGGTTTCAAATAAGGGTGGGTTATTACCCATGTACATATATTTATAGCAATATCTATATATTTTAGTTACAATATTTATATATTTCTAGCTCATCCGACGAACTTCGCTTCGCCTAACTGCGCGCGGAGTACCGCGTAAGACAGTACTTAGAATATTATTTTATTTTTCTAAAATAAAATACTTTTTCTAAAATAAACGTAGCCTAAGTTACTCCGTATTACATCAGCTACCTGCCAATAAAAGATCCATTAAAATCGATCCAACCATTTCAGAGAATATATATATATATATATATATATATATATATATATATATATATATATATATATATATAGATTGGCCCATGTTTTTTTTTATACAACTTAGAATGTCAAACAAGCTGACTGCCCACCTGATGGAAAGTGGTAACCGTCGCATAGGCTATAGAGACATGAGCAAAAGCAGTTAGACTTTACAGATGTTTTTTAACTTCTTACGCTGCTGCCCATCCCTCGTGCTTCCTTAGTCGCTTTTTACGACATATATATATATATATATATATATATATATATATACATATCACCCATTTCGATATTGCCCGTACGGGCGATAACTTTCCACAACTATAATCCATGGGAACCTAATATATAGATATCGGAACAATACCGATATTAGCCATGCCTAGTTTCGAATGTCAAAATTACATGGAAGCCCAATTTCTGTGTACTAAAGCAGCGTATCATAGTCAATCGTCTGTGATGTCTGTTTTGTATAAATGTTTGCTTATTTGCCTTCAACCCCTTTCCAAGATGTTGTTGCTATCAAGAAATGTCATTACGTTTTCCTGAATACATTTTGACTACCTCGTGAGACAAGTCGCAAGCACTGTTAGTAATATTTTTTATTTTATTTATTTTTTATACCACTGAGGTGGCAAACAAGCACACTGCCCAGCTAATGGTAAACGGTTACCGCAGCCAATGAACGCCTGTTTACTAGGGGCATTATGCGCGCGTTACCAACCCTGAAGAAACCTCTTTACCCTTTTTTTGAAGAACCTCAAGCTGAAGTCTCTTGGAAAATCTCAACAGGGTGCTCATTTCATAACTTGAGCGTTAGTGGCTGTCGCTGACGAGCTGTACGATGGTAGAAAGTGGTCGTGGGCATCATATTAAACAATTGCTTTGAACACAGTCCATTGGACAAGCAGTAAGTACACGATTGTATTATATGATTAAACAAGCTTTTCCCGTGACTTCGTCCGCATGACCGTATGTTCGTTGACCGGAATAAATGTAGCCTATATATGTATTTAGTGCATGCATATCAAATATAATAAAGATTGTTTAGACTATTAGGCGCTATGAGATAACAAACAAACATTATTTTATAATATTTGAATATAAATCTATATTACATATAATTAAATTAAACTTCATTTACATATAAATAAAAGATATAATTTATCTATTATATACACACATCTACGTACTATAAATATCAAAAACGAGACCTTAAAAAATTACTTAAAGATAAAAAAATCTTTGAGATCACTGCCAACTGGTAGGGTACCTGGGAGACTTCTACAAACAAACTAATACCATATTTGTAATATCGGTAAAGATATCATTGTATATAACACAATTAAAGATTATGCCCTACAAAAAATAAAACTTCAGTTTTGAAAAATCTGTTATTTCGGTTTAAAAATTAAACTACTGAGCTAATTTTGATAAAATTCCTATGAGACCAATCTGTAAGTATATATTTTCAAGTAAAACAAATAATTTTCCAAATTGATTTAGAACTGATGAAGTTATGTACAAAAGTCGATTGCTTGGGTACCTTTGTCCCATTCGTGTTTCAACCATGAAGCAGTTGTGTTTGCATGGCTGTGTTTCGGGTGGGATATAGCGTGAATTTACCTGGTATAGAGGAATAACACCCGAGTCCTCAGGAATGGTAACGCATGGGGGGTATCATGGGCGAAACAGTATACTCTGTTATGTCCATGGTACTGCTCATGTCTATAGGCGACGGTTACCATTTTTCATCAGGTGGGCCGTCAGCTTGTTTGTCATTCTAAGTTGTATAAAAAAAAACTGCCAACTGGTAGGGTACCTGAGACTTCTACAAACAAACTAATACCTTATTTGTATTATTGGTAAGGATACAATCGTACATTACTCAATTAAAAATTGTGTCTCACAAAAAAACAATATTTCGGTTTTGACTAGTTATTTTGGTTTAAAAATAACTAGTCAAAAAGTACTAAATTAATTTTGATAAAACTCCTATAAGACCAATCTGTAAATATATACTTTAAAATAAAAAAAAAATTCAAATCGATTTAGAACTGATGAAGTTATGAGAAAACAAACTTAAAACAAAATATGTAGAACCGAATTGAGAACCTCTTTTTATATAGTCGGTTAAAAATAGACAAATAAAAATATCTAACTGTATTATTACTATAAAACAAACGTCCAAAAACATTACAAAGAAATTTGTTTGTCCCCACGTAACTTACAATAAGTATAAGTCACGGAATACAAACAAAAGCGAGGCCACAACTAAAACTGTAACTTCGGACAAATTGTGTAACTTCTAAAAATATGAACACAGAGTCATTCCGGGCACGGCGACTGTGTCTAGCGAGAGAAGAAAAAAAAACTTCGTGAACAATTAAAGCGAGAGGAACTTTATCGTATGTTTTGGTATTCTTTTGAACTTGTCAAATAAATAACAGAACGACTTCACTATTTATTTGTCCTTTTTCGTGATTATGGAATTATTTTTAATTCTCTTATCTATAATATATATATATATATATATAATTTATATATTATTCTTTATTGCACAATTAAACTTAATGAAGGGCAGATATGGTGAAAAATATCATCATCATAATCATCATATCAGCCTTTAACTGTCCATTGCCAAACATAAACATTGCTCACATCCCCCTTGGGGGAGGGGGGTGTTAGTATTTGCTTTCCACTATCGTATTTTTTCATATAATATTAGTTTGTACAATAAAGTATAAACAAATAATAAATAAAAGATCAGAAAAACAAAAATAAACTTTAAACCTGTCAATACAAAAAAAAAATATCTAAATGCAAAAGTATGTTTGCTTGTTTATTAGCTCCTACCATCTTAACGTCTCAAGCAATCGTCCTAATATGTGTAAGCCCGGTAAAATTTAAAAAAGACAGACACGTCATGGAAAGTGATAACCATAGACTATAGACATGAACAGTACCATGGACATAACAGCGTATACTGTGTCGCCCATAATACACTTTATGCATTGCCATTCCTCAGGACTAAGGTGTCAAACCTCTGTATCCTGCATAAACATTACCATAACCTACCCTTCAAACCGAAACACAGCCATGCAAACAACTGCTTCACAGCAGAAACACGAATGGGATAGAGGTATCCAATCAGACGACTCCCTTTCATAACATAAAGTCTTGTGTACAAAGCCTCCCTTTGGTAAACCGTTATCTGGTAAACATAATGAATAAACTATTTAAAATAAATAATGACATTTTGCGGATATTAGTCGTCGTATATACATATCAGTCGTTGATTGGCAACTGTTGAATATTGGCCTATCTCTATTAGGAGGTTTTGCTAATAGTTGCCATGCTTGGCAAGCAAAATGGCAACCGTAGTTAAGTTTTAGTCGTGTTTTAAGAGGGACGCTACTGCCCATCCCTCTTCCATCAAGTTCCCTATGTCATCCCTTACGACACCCACGGGAATGGAAAGAAATAAATATAAATAAACATAAATGTTTTAAACAAAATAATTACATAAAGCTACCATATTATATGAAATAGAATTATATGCACAATAGTGAAAATAATCCATACATTAATTAAACTTAAGTTTAATCATTTCACACTAAAGTCACAGATATATATGTATATATCTACATATATACCTATAGATAGTCATATATATTAGTGCTACGAATGATTGATTCCCGGTAAGCCATCCATCATTTCAACTTAATCTTGACTCCGAATATGGATTAGACTAGAGAGTCGCATAATTTCTAATGTCTCCGTAAACATCTATTTACATTTAGTTGAATAATAACTCATATTCGTGAGTATGTACTATAATTAATTATATTATTAGCAACTTGTATATAATGTGACTAGTATATAATGGATACACTATATATTATATACTGTATAGGTACTTCTATAGAATGGGTTACGGGAAAGAAGGGCCTTTAAAAATATACATCTAGCGGTATACCCTAAAAGGTCGATATCCACGCGATCCCCTTGAAAACTATCCTGCTTAATTCCAAGTGGATTTATCATGATAGGTTAATTTAACTTTTCAGAGGGTAAGGGGGGGGGAGGATTGTTAGTATTGGATTTTAATAAGCATACATCCACGCGGTTCCCCTTGGAAACCATCATGGTTAATAGTGGTCGAATTCTTCCTAATGACCCAATTGACCTGTCTTCATCTTCATCTATCATCCCTCACTGGTGCCCCACCAACGTTTACCGACAGCGCAAGCGGGATTACCATTCCATTTTAAGCCATTAAAGGAATGCTAACTTTTCATTCTAATTTATCATTCCTCTGGTACTGCGCCAGTGTTATACCGTTAGAGTAGGCCACCATTTTATTAAAAGTAGGTACCATTTTATTACCACCCATTAAAAAAAAAAAAATTAAGTTTTGTTTATATAAATGTGAGCGAGTTTGTTGCTTCTTGGTATTTTACTATGTCATATAATCATTAAATTTAATTTGGTAATCACATTATTTGGGATAGAAAAGAAAAGAGACTATTTATATGAAACGAATCAACATTATTTTATTTTTATTTTTAGTGAGTGCATTGGTAGAAACTGTAAAACTCATCAAAAATATGTGTATAAATAAATAAATAAATTATTGCCACTATTCTTTATTGTTGCCTCTTTGTCTTACTACTATGTATATTTTATGTAATTGTCTCTTTCTTTAAAGGGAACTGTAAAGAGTTTTCATTCATTCATTATCCTTACATGGATAAAGCAACGAAATATTATTTCTACTACGTAGGTATTACGGAATTTCAAAGTTTTCCAAATAGTTTGGGGCCAATAGAAACCCTACCCTAGTATGTCTTATACTCAGATTATATTGTGATATTGTGATGAATTTTCAATCGACATCAAAAAATAGGAGATATATATATATATATATATATATATATATATATATTATGTTCGTTACCTCATAACTTCGTCTGATTTGAAAAATTATTTTTTATCTGAAAGGATATACTTACAAATTATAGAAGAGAATAGAAACTTTCTCAAAATCAGTTCGGTAGTTTAGTTTAATTTTTAAATCAAAATCATTAATTTACAAATTTTTTTTTGTTTATGGAACGCAATCTTAATTTATTAAATTTTGCTACGCAAAAAAGAGCAACTTTAATTATAACAAAACACAACAATGAATAACAAAAAAAACGTTCTCCTATTGGAAATCTCTTGAAAATTGATTACACAAATACGTACTTAAACACAACTGTTTCACGGTGGAAACGCTAATGGGACACAGGCGCCCAACTGCTTTATACTTGACTTTTGTGCAAAGTCTCCGTCTGTTTTTTTTTTCTAATGTGATAAATTTATTTTATTTTTTCTTTATTTATGTGTACATTTTTAACAGTAGTTCTAAACTTACACTCATATTCATATAAGACCGACATTTGACAATTAATTAGGGTAAATTTAACCGAATATTAATCAGGTAACTCATTATACCTTTCCTTCGGTTAACCGTGGCCCCATATCAAATTCTCGCGGTCAAGATGTTGGCAGGGCAAGCGTTTTACATCGTGATTTGCACATTATTAAATTAAATAAGATATATCTATAAGTATTTGTCGATTCTTTATACAGGCAGGAATTTTAAATTGACACTTAACGTTTTTAGTGCTTTTCATATCTAAAATATTGAGGGACTGAGGAATCATAATATATTTCACCAAACGGAATCGAAAAAATCTCAAAGTAAAACCTTATACCAGGACACCTGGCCAACCTTTTTTTGTAAATAATGGCAAATAAGCTAACTACCCACCCACCTTATGGGAAATGCTAACAATTCGTCTTTAAACGAGAATAGCAACTATAGGCAGCACAGAAAATATACTGTGATTATCATGATACCTCTCATGCGTTGCTATTCCTGAGCACTAAGGTGTTATGACTCCACATCTTATAATTTCACTGCCATACCTTCAAAGTGAAACACAGCGATGTACAGCTGCTTCACGGTAAAAACTTCAAGGGTACCTATTCAAACAATTTTGGGGGAGAAAGAATTGTTAATAATGGGAAGATTAATTACTCCACGCAATTCCCCCTGGAAACTATCGCGACTAGTTTGCCGTTGAATAAGTTATAATGGGCTAACTGGTCTGCCTTTTCATTCATCCCTCACTGGTGCCTCGCCAACGTATACCGATAGCGCAGGCGGGGTTACCATTCCATTATCATCCATTAAAAAAAAATCAAGTAAAATTAATTCTAATCCTTCATTTTGACTTTCAATCAAAACATCACCTTTTATACATCATGCTAGGGTAACCCTTACAATACTACGATATCAGTTAAGCCTGCCAATAGTAAAAAAAACCAATAACTACTCTATCGTTACACTAAAGCATTATTACACTTATACAATATTTGGCGATGGCGTAAAACGGAACGGCTCACGCAGAATACTCGTTTTCCGTTCACCCTTCTGTAAAGGAAATTGCTACCATATATCGAGACTTATCTGCAGATCTATTTACATCTTAGGAATGTCGCAACGGTCTGCTTCCTTCCGCTTCGCAAGCCAGAAAGTATTTCTTGGAAGGATAGTGTAAGTGTATAGACGGTCGGTGCAATTTCGCGCGACGCGCAAGATGGCGCCCTCTTCGATTAAAATGGCGTGCGTATAAATTGTGTAGGTCTTAACTTAACATATGAATCTTATACAGATAATTAGAGAGTGGCTAGTGGTTTTTAATAAATTAAAGAAAGTCGCGAAGTAAATAATTCTTATTTTATTTGCGAGCAAAGAAACAGTTGCAGACACGGTTATAGGTTAAGTGTGTAGTGTTGCCACATACAAATTAATATGTATAATTTTTATAGTTATAATTGGCAGATGTAAATAAAATAGATTAATGTTATGTTTTAACTAATTGTTTTTGTAAAACTTGTAATAAATTCTTATGAATTTATGCTAAAAAACAATATAAAAAATTATAAAGAATTATTTATGACAACCTTTATCAATTTTATTCTAACAAAAACTTTATATTTCATTATTAATTTTTAAATGTAAATTTTTCCTTTTTTTGAACTATAAAATAGAAAACAATCTTTGTTTAACTTTTAATAACTAAACTTATTTTCAACAAATATTTATTTTGTTACTAAAACGAATATTGCTTTCGAAATATTAGAAAAAATGAAAGTTATTACGTCAATAGATAAAAGAAACTACGAAATTTTATTTGGTGAATTACTTTATACGATGAGAAATGAAATGAATCTGTAGAGAAATATTTCCATTTTTTTAATGTCTTTAATAGTAATATATTATAATTAATTAATAAATTAACTATTAATTCGTAGTTGATAATTGTTTTATTCGTATCTATCAGAGTCACTTATTATAAAGGTCATGATGAGGTTTTATATTTTTTTTAATAAAATATTCTAAACGTTGTATTTCTTATGTTAGTCTAATTATATGTTTATAATATATTAGTACTGTTTTAAGTTTATTCAATTCACAAATGCACCGCTTACTTCTCTCCTTGGTTATAGAATTGTTGACTAGTAGAAATAAGTCCAGTGCTAAGTCCGCTAAATGTACATACCAAAATTTTCACTGTGCATTAAAATTTAAATAAATAAATATATTTTTAGAATCTACATATACTTTTTTTACTCGCTTAATTAATCTAAAATATTAATAACAAATGTCAAATGTTGTATTAGAACACCACCAATGCCTAACTGCGTTTACCGCCTGTCAATCGTGACAACTACTGACAAAATTTCTCTTATGGGAAAGCCTATGTTAACTGCTTAATATTAACAGTTAATAACTGATATAATAACAAATATAATAAATAGTCTATGGGAGAGACCTATGTTCACTACTGGACATAGACCTCTCCCAAAGACTGTCATAAAGAACGGTCCTGAGCCACCTACATCCACTGACTTCCTCGCCACGTCACGCAAGAACCTTTCTTCTTCGTCGGTTGTCGGTTCTTCGAGCTATGTGACCAGCCCATTGCCATTTCAGCTTACTTATCCTTCGGGCTATGTCGGTCACTTTAATTATTTTGCAGATATCCTCATTTCGGATTCCATCAGGCAAAAAATTTCAAGCACAATGATACGAGAAATAATGCAAAAATAAAAATAATAAAAACACTCTTTCGTTTATTAAATAATTTTATTATTAATTCCGAATAAAATGTGACAGATTAAAAAAATAAATCCAGTGTATAAAATTATCTGAATCTTGATTCCACCCGTTATACTAAATAGTCCTTGCGAACATAAAAAACAAAAGATAAAAACAACCGAAAATAGACTAAATAAAAAGCGCGGCAAAAAAAACAAAATGGCGTCAAATCCACAGTGACAATCGACGGGTAGATACGGCGATAAGACAGTGATATATGGCAGCAATTGCTTTTTGCAAATTGTTCCTCACCCTATATACTACGGCGGATTTATGTTTGCCAATTATTTAACTCGGACAAATGAAAATACTGTGCAGTTATGTCAGTTGGACAATTCTGTTTATTCAGATTAATATTTTATCAAATTAAAAAAATAAATTAAATATGTAAATGTCGAAGGAGACTTCACCAGTGGGAGACTTTGTACAAAAGTCGTTTGCTTGGACACCTCTGTTCAATTCGTGTTTCTACCGTGAAGCAGTTGTGTTTGCATGGTTGTGTTTTGGTTTGAAGGGTGGGATATAGCAGTGAATTTACAGGATATAGAGGATTCACCCAAGTCCTTAGGAATAGAAACGCATGGAGAGGGGGGGGGGGGGAGTATATCATGGGTGAAACAGTATACTCCGTTATGTCCATGGTACTGCTCGTGTCTATAGGCGACGGTTACCACTTTCCATTAAGTGGGCCGTCAGCTTGTTTGCCATTCTAAGTTGTATAAAAAACTAACATTAAAAGGTCCTGTAGTTCTAACTCATAAATAAATACCTTACATTATATAGATAGAGCATCAAGCCTCAAAAACGGGGCAATTTTGTCAGTCTGTCTAAATCAAACTACCTGAATCATTTTTTTTTATCAGTCTTACGCATACAATGTATCTTGACGTATGTATATTTAATTATTTATTAAATAAAATGAGTTTTTACTCATTAAGAAGATGTAAAAATTATAAGACAAAATAAATATAGAAGTTATAAATCACTCATAACTATTTATCACGCAAAATTGTATGAAAAAGTTGACCCGCTTTTCTTAAAGCATAGATAATAACGTACATAAATAGAGAGTCTTCATACGAATGTATGGACATTCTCTATCTATGTGCATAATCTAACATAATTACATATATGATTATTCCAAGTTAATGCCCCAATGAAACTAGTACCAGAATGTTAAAATATTCTGTGACTAGTTTAATTTGGTCATTAACTTTGTAACCTTAATATAATAATATATGTGTTTTTCTAACTATTACTTACACTTCCAGGTCACAGGGACGCTGCTGCCCATCCCTTAACCATTAAGTTCCCTTAGTCGCCTCTTACGACACACACGGGAAAAGAAGGAGTGACTTATTCTATGTCAGGACCTACACAGCATTCTATGCCTAAAAACTCCCTTCACATACCTCGGTGTACTACACCAAGTCATGTAACATTTTTTTCAGTGTATTTCCTCTATTCCATTGCTCTGTAATTTTTTGACTGCATTCGTCATATTTCCCTATGTGCGCTGTCTATGTATTTGTATGTGTATGTTTATGTATTATATATATAATTATGATTACACACTTGGCAATTTACTAAATAGTAATTCGATATTGAAACATTATTATTAAAATCATATTTCAATAATTACTAATCGATTGTTCTCGAAACAGCCGCAATAATGTTACTAACAGGTATAATACCTATATAATCGATACATTATTTATTCAATGTCTAACTTTTACCTGCAACTTCGTTTGCGTGACCGGTATATATTCATTGGTCATTATAAAATGTGGTCTGTGCCCTTTTCCATGCCATATAGTACGCGTATATCGAATTTCATAATGTTTATTTAATCCGTTGCCATGTGGTCCCGGCATACCTAATAGGTATATAGAAGAAAACTTTATTGCCTGAATGCCTGAATGTGACAGACAGTGATCTCTGACTACCCCTCTTCTAATGGTATCTATTATTTATTTATTTATTTAGAATATAATATCAAATGGAGGAAAATGCAATGAACACACACAATGCATTTTATTCATATTTCTTTTTATTATTATTTTTAAAAAGGAATTTCGCGACTGACTCTTGGCCACAAAAGAATATCAGTGTTTTGCTCTTTTTTAGGGCAAAGCAATAAACTGTGTTGTGACCATTTTGTGTTACTATGGCACACGCATGAAAAAAAAAGGAATTTTTGTTTTATATATTTTGCCTTTTGTTTTGTTTTGTTGCTTTTTTTGTTTTTATTCTTTTATCTCATTTACTGTGTATTTGTTTGTATTGTAATTTGTGTGCTGTAAATAACGTAAATAAATTATCTATCTATCTATCTATTTTTTATACCATTGAGATGGCAATCAAGCATACGGCTCACCTGATGGTAAGTGGTTACCGTAGCTTATGAACGCTTACAATAGAGGTACTACGCGCGTGGTGCCGACCCTGAAGAAATCTCTTTGCCTCCCTTTTAAAGAACCCCATGTTGTAGTCTCTTGGCAAAACCTCTGCAGGGAGCTCATTCCATAACCTGAATGTTCTTGACTTCATTTACCAACCATGCTTATTCTTTGTCTATTATATTTAGACAGGAAAAACCTTAAAACAATGATAGGTACAGTAATGGGCCATTACCCATTAAACAAAAATTTATACACAAAAGGAGCCCTGTATGTCGAGGCTATTATGATGCCGAAGAAACGGCTGCTCACGTAATCCTGGAATGTGAAGCTATGGCCCCTCAACTTAATTTGTGAAGTCGCTCCAAAAGGCCTATGAAGATCCCAGGAAGCTTCTGTGCTTCTAAGCGGAGCTGGGCTAGCTGTACTAGCCACGACTCTACGCGCAAGGCCTAAATGAAAGGTTAAGCGCGGAAAAAAGAATTCAATTTACATTACATTATATTACATTGCAACCATATTTTACAATTTACCCACTAAAAGATCTGACAGTTTCCCAATTCGTTTCCTTAGCAATCACAATATATGAGACATAATAAAATTTAATTATTGGACACTTTCTAAATAATGTATTGCCATTCTACGAATTTGGCAAGTTTAAAAAGTTGCTATATCGAAGTCTGGATAGTGGCTCATGACATCGTTGAAAAAGAGAAAAGCCAGTGAAAGAGAAGCCTGTTTTGCTAGCTCTATTCTTCTCGATGAAACATGCAAAAGTTCCTTCGACGTACTCGAACATAATCAGGAATGGCAACGCATGGGGGGTATCATGGGCGAAACAGTATACTCTGTTATGTCCATGGAACTGCTCATGTCTATAGGCGACGGTTACCACTTTCCATCAGGTGGGCCGTCAGCTTGTTTGCCATTCTAAGTTGTATAAAAAAAGGCGCTCGAATAGATATCAATGCCTTAAAAATACAATCACCTTTAAAATATAATCAATTAAAGTAAATTCATTATAATCACAAGGGATAGGTAGCACCGTCCCCCTTAACTAAACCTAACTGCGTTTGCCAATCCACCTGCTAAGCGTGGCAACTACTGGCAAAACCCCCCCATGAGGAAGGCCTGTGCTCAGCAGTGGACAATCAAAGGTTGCTATGATGATGATATCATCATAATCAGATATAACTCTAACTTAAAAATAATATTCCTTACTATATATTATAGTCTTATTATATACATATTATATTATAGTAAATTAAATAAAAGTTATAAGAACACAAACTAGCATGAGAAATATGATCTAATTTGGCTCCTAATCCAATGTTGTAAACTCAATTTGTTACCGTGAAGTTTACTTTGTTTAAGTCATAAGAGAATGGCGTTTTTTTGTTATTCTCAAAAGCGACTCCCTCGCCAATACAGACTTGGTTATTGCGGAGTTTTGTCGTGTTTCAAATTTCCTCGCTGAGTGTATGTAAACGCATCAAATTTTTTTTAGAACAGTTCCACCTATTTGACCAATTCTTTTTTTTTGTGTTAATAATTGTCAATATAAGATCTCTATGTAGAAAATTATTAATATGTCATACGTTAAACTGAATATTTATATTCAGTTTTATGTACTAAATTTTATCAGTGTTAATTTGTACACCCACACGAAGACGGGACGGTATGTTAGCTTAAGATATAAAGCATAGAAAACCTAACAAGACAAAGATACCTTACAAAGTATTCAATTATAAAATAATTAGTAATTTTTGAAGGTCTTGTTTTTGATATTTATAGTACATAGATATAACGTATGTATATAATAAATAATTAATTAAGTACTGTGAATAATAAACCCAATACATAAGAGATTTTTAAATGAAAACTGTATTTATTGATATATATTGTATGTCACATTCATTAATTTACTTTAACTACAGTATTAAAGATAAAGATAAAGATAAAGATAAATTTATTTGCAAACATGTGTACATAATAAGTGCAAAGACATACTTGTTGTTCATTGTAGGATTTGTATAGTCCTAACATGTTTTGCTAACATTAGCGTGCAAAATATTATTTCAAGGACAGTGGCAATTTCAAGTGCCTTACAAAGCAAATCTATGCCCTCTATCTATCCATGCCTTACAAAACATATTAATATTTTGTGAAGATTAGATATAAACTAAATAAAAAGTCAAATGGAATTACAATGTCAATAGCAAATGTCGAAAGAGAAACATATTAAAGGTTGTCATTTAAAGGTAGATTATAGTATTACAGTGTTATTTACCAAACAATACAGAAGACAGAAATATATTTAATTTTATTAAATATTACGACAGATTATAAAAAGAGATATAAAAAATATTATGACTATCTAGATTAGGAATAATCATTTAAATATCATTTTTCGATACAAAATGAATTACATCGTATTATATAAATAGCGTAACTCAAAAGAGAGAGCCAGTAGACTTTCTCTTTTAACTTGTACCATCGTCTCAAGTGGGAATGAAGCTCGATAGGACTCCGTCGCCTTAGGAACTACGACCCTTATCAACAATGTCCGCTGACTTGGATTCCTTAATACACATAGTGTCATCATGTATAAACTAACCTAACAACCCATCTTGGATCTTACGATTCCGTTTTTACGTCTCATAATTCTTTGTAAACCAAACTGACCAACAGTTACAGAGACGCGTCGAGAAATTTACTATCATTCTCATATTAACTCAATTCGGATATTGTTTCGGGTTACTTTATTTCAATCATTGAGATAGGTTATTTTCAGGTAATATAAAAAATTGGTATGAACTAAGATACATTTTTAGCAGTAATGTAATATTCTAATATGACTATTGCTATCTATATAAAAATAATTATTTCTAGAAAATAAATAGTATACTTGTTTTTTTTTTTTTCTTATTTTGAATGTATATAATGTCACCAGAGGGAGACTTTGTATAAAAGTTGTTTGGTTCAGTACCTCTGTCTCATTCGTGTTTCAATCGTGAAGCAGTTGTGTTTGCATGGCTGTGTTTCGATTTGAAGGGTGGTATCCCACCCTGAATGGCATTAATTTACAGGATACAGAGGGATCACCCAAGTCTTCAGGAATGGTAACGCATGGGGGGGTATCATGGACGAAACAGTATACTCTGTTATGTCTATGGTATGGTGGGTCGTCAGCTTGTTTGCCATCCTAATTTGCATAAAAAAATATATAGAGTCAAAAATAAAAGTTATTAAGATTTCCAATGCTCTACTTCAACATAACCCAAATGATAAACAATCTGAAATGGCAATGGGTCACATAATTTGAAGAACTTACAACCGATGGGTAAAAAGGACTTTTGAGTGGCGACTCTGTACAGACAAACGCACTGTAAGATTCCCCTTACTATAGATAGAGCGATGACCTCAACTGATTTCCTGATCAGTGGATGCAGATAGCTTGGGACCAATCTTTATGGCAGTCTATGGGGGAAGGGGAAAGGATTGTTAGTAATGTGGACTATCAGTTCCATTGCTAGTAATATACTCTATCGGGCCGACCTCTAAGTGGTCCCTCTTGGAAACTATCGTGCTGAATTCCAGGTGTATTCATCACAATAGGCTAACTGACATCTCACCTATCATCCTTTACTGGTGCCCCGCCAGCGAATACCGTTAGCACAGGCATTATTACTATTACGTTATCATCCATTTAAAAAGATCTATGGGGAAGTCTATGTTTAACAGTAGATAGTTAACAATACTCAGTTTATGTGATTTTTCATAAATTCTTTCGTGTGACAGAACTGAACTGTAGAACGGGTACAATCCAGAATTTTTTTTGAGAGATAATCATAATCAAATCTGCCTTTAACTGACCACTGCTGAACATAAACCTCCCCTTTGGGGGGTTTTACCAGTAATTGCCATGCCTGGCAGGTGGATTAGCAACCGAAGTTAGGCTTTAGAGATGTTTTAAGAGGGATGCTGTTGCCTATCCCTCGCCCTCCCTTAGGCGGCTTTTACGACACCCACGGGAAAGGAAGAGGTAGCCTATTTTATGCCGGGACCATACGACCATTTAAGAGATAAGCTTCAAGTTTCGACGGTTACTTGTACATAAATATATTTTTTATATATATTACCTTATTGTTCTACATGTGTATATGTATGTTTAGGATTGAAATTTTTTTTTTTCACTGTATGAAATGTTCAATTTTGAACACTCTCTTCAAAGAATGCTAACATTTCAACATAAGTAACCTGTACAAGACACATGTTTAGTTAACTATTCGAAAATTATATATTAGTTGAGTAGTTTTGCGTGCAGGTGCACATATAACTGTAACATATAATTATATTAACTGTCCCTTAGTATTCACTGCCACGATTACCAGTTAGTCGTGCAATCCTAAACCGACCCATATCACGTGAGCTGACATTTCCTTTCTCATAATTATAGTGAAATGAAATACTATGCAATCTTGTCTGTCACTCGTGAAGTGATTGGTAGCGGAATCTAGGTTACAATATTGTAATTTATCTATTTATATTTTGAACTAGTTTTTAGCTGCGACATCGTACGAATTTGTACAAAAGTCGATTGCTTAGGTCCCTGTGTTCCATTCGTGTTTCTACCGTGAAGCAGTTGTTTGCATGGCTGTTCGGTTTGAAGGGTGGGATATGGCGTGAATTTACTGGGTACGGAGGAATAACAACTAAGTCCTCAGGAATGGCAACGCATGGAGGGTATCGTGAGCGAAACAGTATACTCTGTTATGTCCATGGTACTGCTCATGTGTATAGGCAACGGTTACCACTTTCCATCAGGTGGGCCGTCAGCTTGTTTGCCATTCTAAGTTGTATAAAAAAAAATTAAATATATCACTGGTGCCCCACAAGCGAATACCGATAGCGCTGGCATTTACTATTCCATTTTCATCCCATTTAAAAAAAAAACTATTCCATTATCTCTCCCATATACTTATAATACTCGTATGCAGTAATGATTAAAAACAAATATGTTATAAATCAAAATATAATTAAATATAATAAAAAATAATAATTTATTTTATATAACAAAGAATTAACATTAGCTGAACTGCGGTCTAATTTGCCATTTTCAGTACCATAATTAGGACTCGCTAATGACTCCTATATATAGGCTCTCGACAGTCTGCTACCGGAGGATTTTTAGATACTTCGGTCATATTGCTCGACGACAGTCCGACAATCTGGACAAACTAATGGTT
Organism: Galleria mellonella; assembly: GCF_026898425.1. Lineage (NCBI taxonomy): Eukaryota > Metazoa > Arthropoda > Insecta > Lepidoptera > Pyralidae > Galleria > Galleria mellonella. Next base: position 3,942,110 of record NW_026442100.1, on the reverse strand, counting down.
GTAGGCAAAATAGAGGGAAAAAGACCACGCGGACGATCGCCTAATCGATGGTCGGACCAAGTAACCGCCGTTTCGGGACTGTCGATTGCAGCTGCCCTGCGAGAAGCTGAAGACCGTGTAAAATAGAATAACATCATAAGAGAGGCAACAGACACCTTTCAAGGACACGACCTTCAGTAATGAAGAGGACGAAGAGAGAGAGAATGACTCCTATAATTGTTTTGTGGTCCCGGCATAGAATGAGCTACACCTTCCTTTCTCGTGGGTGTCGTAAGAGGCGACTAAGGAAACTTAATTTCAAGGGATAGGCAGTAGCGACCCTCTTAAAACATCACCGAAGCTTTTTTACGGTTGCCACCCCACCTGCCAAGCGTGGTACCTATTGGCAGAAGGATGCATATATGGGGGAGGTCTATATTCAGCAGTGGACAGTTAACAGCTAATATGGTAATGATGGTGAATGACTCTGTTAATCTCTTATTGGCCACAACATAATATCAGTGTTTTGCTCTTTTGAGGGCAAAGCAATAAATTGAGTTGTGGCCATTTTGTGTTACTACGGCATACGCTTGAAGGAAAAAAAAAGGAAATTGGCGTTTTATATATTTTGCTTTTTGTTTTTTTTTTGTTGCTTTTTTATTTTTATTCTTTTATCTTTTTTACTAGGTATTATATGTATGTTTGTATTGTAAATTGTGTGTGTGTGTGTAAGTAATGTAAATAAATTATCTATCTATCTATCTATCTTATGAAATACATTAAATGCTTCCTTAACCCCGTTTCCTAGAGCAAGTTATGTGTAGTGGGCATTCACATAGATTATCTTATTTACGAAGCATGTTTTCTTTATGAGAATCGTACATTGAAAGAATGAATAGACCATTCTGTTAACGTGCGCTACAAATTAGCCCTATTTTCTATCGATATAAGTAGATAGCATTTTCGAGTGTATGAGGAATCTGGGTAACAAATTCTGCATTTTGTTAATCTTACAATGAAATTCTTATATACGTACCTAACTAGCGGCCCGTCCCGGCTTCGCACGAGTGTACATTTTTACAACATTTTAAAAAGTGGCTATTGTGACATAACGATAATAGTTGGACATATAGTATCGCTAAGTTTTTTGTAGTTATTGATATTTTCTTCAATATTGTAGAACATACTTTTGTACTATCACCAATAATTTTCGCAACGCATGCGACGAAAGATATATTATAGCATTTTTTTTACACCTTGAGTTACGTTACTAAAGTTTTAGTAAGAATCCCTAATCTTTTCTAGCACTAAATATAACCTATGTTTCTCTGGGCGAATGTAGATTTCTAATGATGAAAGAATTTTTGCAATCGGCAAAGTAGTTTTTGAGTTTATTCATTACAAACATACACACAAAAATACAAATATTTCCTCTTTATAATATTAGTGTAGATATCTAATGACTGTATTTTTTATATAATATTATACAATAATTACTAGTATCGCATTCGAGTATTCTGACACTTCCCTATGGTTGACTGGGAGAAAATGCTTGTAGCGTTAAGTCCGCCATGTACACATATTTGTACTAATGAATAAATAAATAAATAAATAAATATTAATATAGTATATACATATATAAAATGTTAACTGCTTATAGGTACCTATATAATATTTTTCAATGGACAGTAATAAATGGTAACTCCGCCTGCGCTAGTGGTACACGCAGGCGGGGCACCAGGGGATAAAAAAGTAAGTTAGTAATAAATATACCTGGAATTTTGTACGATGGTTTCCAAGAGGGGCCACGGGGAGGTCGACCTGACTAGATATACCATATATTGCTGACAATGCGACTGGTAATTCGCCTTACTAACAATCCCATCCCCCCACCTCTATATACATATTAAAATAGGTCTATATGTAGTTATTATTGCATTTTGACGCTTTACAGCTTTTGTGTGTAAACTTTTATAAAATTTTGCTTTATAAATGCAGCAGTCGCGTTTTGTTTAAACTACACGTGTTTCTATCAATAGTTAATTTTAAACTTTAGCCTTGTTTACACATATTTGAATAACTTAATATTTTCTCATCGCGTTAAATCCCGGTAGTGTGTTTAAATATATTTCTATATGCCAAAACTGACAACATTTAGTTGTCAGTTTTTTGGCATGATACTAAAGTTGATAGAAATGTGTCCACAAAATTATAAGAATAAACTTTTTATGGTTTTTATAAATTAAGCTATTTTTTGAAACTATAAAAGTGCCAAACAAGCATAAAGCCCGTCTGATGATAAACGACCACTGTAGCCTATGAACGCCTGCAACACTAGGGGTGTCACGTGCTTATTGCTGATCCTAAAGAAACCTTAACATATCTTTATTTAAGAATCCCTTATTGACATTACCTTTCACATCCAATTACTTCGTCTATTCGATTTTTAAAATGTTTAGATATCTAACAATTAATTTGTATAAAAATATATTTAATAATATTTATATTCTTTAACTGTGACATTTCTAATTAGTGACTAAAACGGCAAACAAAATTGTGTTCATAATATTCAAAGGTAAACAAATCGAGTTTTCCAGAATATTATACAAGCTAATTAAGTATTTTGCTACGGGAATAATTCTTAAAGCCCGAATAACAAAAACAGACACGCTTATATATTTTAATCTGTATTACTTTAATAACAAAATTAATTGGTTGGAAAAGTGGATTAAGGAGTCGGTGTATAATGCCCAATTGTCACCATCTGCCTTCTTAGCATTAAATACATACGGGGCCAGCGGTTCTCGTGCCCAGTATATTATATATACATTATATTACAGTATACCCTTGTATACTAAATATTGAAAACTAGCTTTTACCTGCGACTTTATCCGCATAACCGGAATATGTTTACTGACAGGGATTTTGTTTTTATACAACTTAGAATGGCAAACAATCTGACGGTCCACCTGATGGAAAGTGGTAACCGTCGCCTATAGACATGAGCAGTACCATGGACATAGCAGAGTATACTATTTCGCCCATGATACCCCCCATGCGTTGTCATTCCTGAGGACTCAGATGTTATTCCTCTGTACCCTGTAAATTCACACCATATCCCACCCTTCAAACCGAAACACAGCCATGCAAACACAACTGCTTCACAGTAGAAACTCGAATGGGACAGAGGTACCCAAGCAATCGACTTTTGTACAAAGTCTCCTCCCTTAGGGATAAGAGTAGTCTATGTTTTTTTTCCTTTATACTATTATGGTGACAAATAAGCATACGGCCCGTCTGATGATAAACAAAGTTACCGTAGCCTATGGACGACTGTAAAACAAGGGATGTCACATGCACGTTGCCAACCCTTTTAAAGGTCAAATTTAAAGTGCCCTTTTTTAAGAACCGCATGCTGTAGTCTCTAAGCGAGGCCTTGGCAGGGAGATCATTCCACAACCTGAGTGTTCACGGAAAAAAGCTCATCTCTTAAGATATTAATGTTCTATAAGGTAACAAAGGAACAAACAAAATAATTTTCCCAAAAGTAGCCTATGTTTATAAAATTATATATACCTTATACCAGAAGGAGACTTTGTACAAAAGTCGATTGCTTGGATACCTCTGTCGCATTCGTGTTTCAATTGCGAAGCAGTTGTGTTTGAATGGCTGTATTTCGGTTTGAAGGGTGGGATATGACGTGAATTTACTGGGTACAGAGGAATAACACCTGAGTCCTCAGAAATGGCAACGCATGGTGGGTATCATGTGCGAAACAGTATACTCTGTTATGTCCATGATACTGCTCATGTCTACAGGCGACGGTTACCACTTTCCATCAGGTGGGCCGTCAGCTTGTTTGCCATTCTAAGTTGTATAAAAAAATGTCCTTCTCCGTCCAATATAGTATAACATTATAATGATCGGTAAAGCCATTGAGGCGCTGTAAGGTAACAAATGAACGAACAGACTTATTTTCACATTTATAATATTACTAATAATTAATAAAGATGAATGGTACCTCGAATAAACAATGAAAGATTTTTTTTTCATTTCTTCTTAAGTCACTTTTATAAGAAGAAGGCATTCAATTTTTTTTTATGATATTTAGAACAGCGAACGAGCTAACAGCCCAACTGATGGTAAGTGATATAGTATATTATAGATATAAATTTACCTTAAGAGATAAATATATGCCATCATAGACTTTTCTGTAGATCTATATAAGATATACAATTTCACCATACATTATTTTGTTATATCTCAAAGGGTTTAGGCAGCGTTTGCGTTGAAAGCTCATAGACGGTTTATTTTTTCCGACACCTCCAATAAATATCCTTATATTTTAGCAATAGTATACAAAAAGTGAACAAATTATATACTGAAACCTTCCTTGAGAATCGCTCTATCCATTGATGATAGTAGCATGAAAATCGGTGCAGTATTTTTTGAGAACAGACAAACAGACGTGGCGGAAAATTTCGTTGTATAATATGTAGTGATAGGGGGGAAGGGATTGTTTGTAATGGGGAGGTTAGTCCTCATTGCTATCAATATACCGTTCCAGGTCGACCTCCACGTGGTTCCCCTTGGAAACCATCATAACTAATTTATCGATGAATTTGTCACGATGGGCTAACTGACCTGCCTATTCATCTTCACCAATCATCTCTCACTGGTGCCCCGCTAGTGTATACCGATAGCACAGGCGGGATCATCATTCCATTATCATCCATTAAAAAAAAAATGTAGTGATAGTGGTTAAATATATAAACATATGTTCGACGCACATCAAAGCCGAATGTCCCGAGAACAAAGGACGTTGGTAAGACGTTATACACATTATCATAATACATTACCATAATTTGCCACATCCATTCCCTGGCGCTGCGGTCGCGAACCAATTAGCTGCCCTCCATCTACAAATGTGTTCAGTTATTTCACTGATTAGGCTTATTAACGGAGCTGCGAGTAGCTCGAAATATTATTATTTGTGTTAAGCTTAGATTATATAGATAGAGTGTCACCATAGAAATGCTTTGAGAAAAACTTGTCAACTTTTTCATACAATTTTGCGTGATAAATAGTTATGAGTGGGGGGAAAGGGATTGTTAGTAATGGAGACTGAGAATCCCATTGCTAGCAATATACCCAACCAGGGTGATCTCTTCGCGGTTCTCCCTGGAAACTATCATGGTTAATTCCTGTTGAATTCATCATAATGGGTTAACTGATCTGTTTTCATTTTCATTTATCACCCTTCACTGGTACTCCGCCAGCGTATCCCGTTAGCGCAGGCGGGGTTACCATACCATTTTCACCCATAAAAAAAAATAGTTATGAGTGATTCCTTTGTAAATTCTATATTTATTTTGTCTTATAATCTCTGCGTCTTTTTAATGCGAAAACACTTATTTTATTTATTAAATAATATGTCAAAATAAATTTTTTTTTCGTTTCGTCGAATTGGGTTAATTGGCGGTTTTTTTTAATTGAATGATAATGGTATGGCGATCCCGCCTGCGCTAATAGTAAACACTAGCAAGGCACCAATAAGGGATGATAGGTGAGGATGAAGCAGGTCGGTTAGCCCATCGTGACAAAAAATCAATCATTAAATCAATCATGATGATTTCCAAAGGGAACAGCGTGAAGATCGACCTGATAGGGTAAATTGCTAACAATGGGGTTATTAGACCTAATTGCTAATAATCCCTTCTCCCCCGACTGGCGGGGTTATCATTCCATTATCATCCATTTAAAAACATAGATATATCCCGGCATAGAACGACCCACCTCTTAGTTACCCGTGGGTATCTTAAGATGTAACTAAGGGATCTCGTATACGAGCTACGTCTCAAAAGGTAACTAAGGAAACTTAATAGTCGAGGAATGGGCAGCAGCAAACCTCTTAAAATAACACTAAAGCCTAACTGCGGTTGCCAATCCTTCTGCCAAGCGTGGCAACTACTTGCAATACTCCCAATAGGAAGAAACCTATGTTCAGCAGCGGACAGTTGATGATTAATATGATGATATGATGAAACAGATGATGAATATTTATATTTTTAATTTCACAAAAGCCAAAGGCTCTTTACAAAGGTTTTCACTTCAGCAAATACTAATTTCAACATTGCCATTTAGAAATAAGTATCTCGTATTTCACAGCTTTTCTTGAGAGTTGAATAATTAGGGATTACGAGTGAATGACCTCTAGTTCTAGCGTTTGAATTATTAAAATGATTAAACCCAACAATTTTACTGTATCTGAAACCCTTTCTTTGCGTTTTTATTTCACTATTTTGAACAATAACGTAGATATTAAATAAAAATGTGTTTTAAAACAAAAGGACAGAAAGAAAGATGTTAATTAATATATACATATAAATAAAATTGGAGCGTCTGTTTGTAATATTGAAATATCCGTTTTTTACTACATGTATATGAATTTATGTATATACGGTACATAGACCAAAATAACATTTTTTACAATTTTTGTATGTGTCTGTTTGTTCCGGCAAATCTCGGAAATGGCTGGACCGATTTTGACAGGACTTTTATTCGCAGGTAGCTGATGTAATAAGGAGTAACTTGGGCTACGTTAATTTTAGAAAAAATCTTTTATTTTAGAAAAATAAAGTAATGTTGCAATGTCCAAGTACTGTCCAGTACCGCGCGCAGTTAGGAGGAACGAAGTTCGCTGGGTCAGTTAGTAGTAAATATTTAAACAAAAGAAGAGGTAAATGGTAATATTGTGTTAAAAAAAAAAGTTCTTTTCGGTAAATGTGCAACTAAAATTAAAATAGAATAAAGTTATCAATTTTATTTCGCATAATTTATCCAAAAAAAAAATGAAGGAAATATAATGGATTTTTGTAACCATAAAAAATAAAGGTCCAAATCTCCTTTTACAAGCCCAATATATCAAGATGAAAGTATAAGTAACAATGAAAAACCACGGAACCAACTCAGCCTCGATCCATCAAACGTTTGAAACTAGACGCCTCGCGGCCCGATATCAAAATGTAGTTACTATTGTCCCTAGTTGATAAAATATGAGCTGGGACGTTGACAAATCGGTGGAGCGGACAAGAAATGGCAACGTACACAAGTCACTCCGTCAATTTGTTGATATTTAGATAAAATTTTACAAAAAGGGAAAAGTTTTTCACACCACCACCGAATAAATATCCCTGAAGTCGACTATAAAAAGTCATTCAAAGTTTAAAAATAAATTTATGGGAGTGATAGATCAGAGTTGTGCTGAAGATAACTTTAAATGTCATTTCTCAATAGAAAAAATACAAGTTTGGTAAAACGAGAGAAAAGTAGATATTTTTGTAATAAATTTAAATAGAAAACAAGCCAAGCCAACTTGAACGACACCGTACAGATAACATACAATACACTGCAACAACCATAGTAGAACCCTTAATGCGTTGCCATTTGAGGGAATAAAGGCATTTTACCGCTGCACCCTATAATTTCACTGTGGTATTCCCCCTGTTACTTCTAGCCGATTCCGGCATAGAATGGGCTACCCTTTTCTTGCCCGTAGGTGTCATAAGGAGCGAGTAAGGAAATTTAATGGTCGATAGATTCATCCCTCTTGATCAATACATCACCAACGTTTAACTGTGGTTGTCAATATACTTACCAAGCTTGGCCATTTCCAGGAAAAATCCAAAATAGGGGAGGCTTATATTCAGCAGTAGAGTTTAGAGCTGATATGATGATATGTGAATGATGATTCCTTCTATCAAACTAAAACAGCCTTGCAAGCAAAGCTACTTAGCAACAAAAACTCAAACCAAACCAGTATCTATGTAAACAATTTTTTCACAATTTCCTTCTAACAAACTTCAAGCAAATTCAAGCTGACTCAAGAAAACTAAATTTAAAATCCAGTATAATATTTATTTCCAAAATATGTGATAGGTTTAATCTCTAAACTTTACATCATCTCAAATTTTAAATTTACTCAAGAATGCTGAATTTACAGTCCAGTATAATATTTATTTCCTAAATATTTAATAGAATAGAAAGAATAGAATAGAAATCATTTATTCAAATAAACTTACATTGAAGCACTTTTGAAAAGTCATTACATTTTTTTTAATCTACCGCTCGTTCGGAAAGCTGTCTCATCACAAGAAGAACGAGCAAGAAACTTGCGTATTGCTCTTTTAAATAATTTTATTATTGCTTTACATTTTTAAGTTTAAGTGTGTGAGATTTAGACTCTAAGCTTTACGACATAAATCTTACATTGATTCAAGAATGCTGAATTTAAAATTTAATGCAATATTTATATCCAAAATATTTAATAGGTTAGTTTAATTTTAAGCACGACCTTGGCAATAGCTATGCTATATTGAAAAAAAGAAATTTGTACTAAATATCAAGTTAAAGTTTTCCCTTACACAGAGAATAGTTCGAGTGACTTTCTCTCGAGTCTTTTTTTGAAATTTTGCAGCGTACAATATTTGAATTTTCTAAGAATTCATTTTACCAAGAACGCGCATTCTTAAAATGATAGTTAGCCTTTTGTGAGTATAATAATAAAAACATTGTAATGTCCGTGAAATTCATATTTAAAAAATCTTATTCATTTTCTTTCTATAAATTTCCCAGAACTGTACTTTTTTACATTTTATACTCAAGGTTTTATTTTAGGAAAACGACTTCACAATAATAAGACAACCACGAAAGTAGATCGTTAAAAATTTCAATTCAAAATTAAAGAAAATTTCATAAACGACATACTAAAAAGAAAGCATAGTCAAATTGAGAACTGAGAGAAAGAAGAACTATTGAAATTGGTTGAAAAGAACTATTGCCCTTTAGCATGCTTTGCCGCCAAAAATACAAAAAGATTTCTTACACGCCATCTGATAATAGTTTTTGATTTACGAACCGTTCTCTAACAATAATAAACTTCCGTAACATTTACAAAGAAAATATAAATATGTGACCCTTGTTATTGTAACCTTCCCGGTTAGTATAAAGTTCGAAAAACATTAATCAATGGGCAAAGGAGAGGGAGAGGTCATTGTGACCCTATGTTTACAAGACCGGGTGCCCGGAGTCTGTTATCACGCCGAAAAAGTATTTATCTTGGCATGAATGGCCGGCCTGGACTTTGACAGATCGTTCGCGCTGTTTTGCTAAATAAGTCAAGCGTTCTGGTGACGGTTGCGTGCTTTTTTTGCTGAACTAACGGTCTATTTTCCTTACAAAATCGACCACAGATATAGTGACTTGCATGGAAGAGTTATGGAGAATATTACTTCAAGTTGACTATTAAATAACTGGTGTTTTACGAATGAGAGGTCATTGTGATCCTATAATTACAAGACTAGGTTTACAGAGTCAGTTATCATGCCGAAAAAGTATTTATCTTGGCATATATATCTGGTCTGGATTTTGGAAGATCATTTGCGTTGTTTAATGCTAAATAAATCAAGCGTTCTGGTAGTTGTTGCCCGTTTCTTTCTATTAAATTGGTGTTTTGTTTTTTTTTTTTTCTTACAAAATTGACAACAAATATTAGACCCAATTTTACCGTGTAGCTTCTAGCATAGAATAGACTACCGCTTCCTTTCTCACAGGTGTCGTAAAAGGCGACTAAGGGAGCTTAAGGTGAAGGGATGGGCAGCAGCGTCTCTCGTAAAACATCACTAAAAAAATAAAACCAAGCTTGCAAGTACCATATTTTACCTGCATGATTTTATCTTCCGTTTATAAAGTGGAATGCCTTGTTTTTTACTGATATCAGACCAAATTATACTAAATTAAGAAATTTGTGAACGGAGTATTCTCTAAATACATCTATTTTTACTTTATTTCCACGTTTCACGTATTTTCCGTTGTCTACTTTTACAATAAAGGATATATTTATATCCCATTAAAAGTTTTGTAAATATTTTAATGAACGTAACTTATTGTCCCAATAAATTCTCTTTTCTATTCTATTTGCTCTATATCCATGTTGTTTTCCTCCGATTTGTTAGGCGTTGTTTTTTTTGTTGTGCTTCTTACAAATATGGGACTAGGTCATATTCCATCAAAGTTTTTGTGAATACTTTATTGAACATAACTTTGATTGAAGATTCCGAGATAGTTTGTTGTTCTCCATCTAGTTCGTGTTCTGATTGTTTTTTTTTTTTTTATACTGATTTTATCTATAACTTCAAACAAGTGAAAAGGCTTGATCGTATTTTATGTTCAATTTTGTTTTTATTTATTATAGAAAATCATTTGTATTTTCCGTTTGCGTTTGAAAAAGGATAAGTGAGCTGAAGTGGCAATGGACTGGTCACATAGCTCGAAGAATCGCCAAACGACGGGGAAGAAAGGTTCTTGAATGGCGGCCTTGAAGAGGCAAACGTAGTACAGGACGATACCGACGACTAAATGGAATGATGACTTAAAATGTGTTGCAGGGAATCGGTGAATGCAGGTGGCTCAGGACTATTCCTTATGGCAGTCTATAGGAGAGACCTATGTTCAGTTGTAGATAGATAATAGTTAAGATGATGATGATGATGATAATTTGAAAAAAAGTTTTTCTCAAAAGAATATAATAATAATTTCCTCGCTATCATACCAATGGCCTGGTCCTCAATAACACACTTCCTAAAAACACAAGGTAACCTAGCACCTTGTGTTATTAGAAACCGGACGATGGACATCTGATGGTACTAACCTATAACCCAGAACATTTGGGGAGGAAACGATTGTTAGCAATGCATGCTATTAGTCACATCCACGCACAACCATTCTTTAAAATCAACTTCCAGCAGCAGTATTTCCGAACCGATACGACAACATAACCTTCAAGAAAAGAGTATATTCCTTTTTAAAAGGCCGGCAGCACACCTGCAATGCCGCTGGTGTTGTGGGTGATCATGGGCGGCGGTAGTCACTTACCATCAGGTGAGCCGCATGCTCGTTTGCCCCCTGTGTTGTAAAAAAAAAAAAAAAAAATAAAATTGCTAGCAATATACTCAGTCCTGCACGTGGTCCCCCTGGAAACCAATCAATTCCAAATGGGTTCAACAATATGGGCTAACTGACGTGTCTTTTCATTCTCACCTATCATCCCTCACTAGTGCCCCGCCAGCGTATGATTGGTACCATTGAGGTATAGGTGAGAACGAAAAGGCAGGTCAGTTAGCCCATCGTGATGAATACACTTGGAATTCAGCACGATGGTTTCCAGGTAGGACCACGTGAAGCTCAACCTGACAAGGTATATTCCTAGCAATGGAACTGGTAGTTCGCATTATTAACAGTCCCTTTCTTCTCTAATAGATATAAAATTGCTTGTTTGTGCTGTTACAGACCGATCCATAATCATACAATCTGACATACACACTATTTTGTATGGAAAAGAATTGTCGATGATCCCAGGCTTGCAAAAGGTATGAAACCCTTAAGTCTTAGGAGAGATTTTGCCTCACTCTGCGTGTTCTACCGCTTGTACAACGGATTGTGCTCAGAGGAATTATTCAATATGATGCCTACGGGCACTTTCTATCATCGTACGGCTCGCCATCGACAGGGAGTTCACTCTTATACCCTACAGCCTAAATGGTCGCGTACAACGCGGTTTCAGATATGTTTTCTCCCACGATCACTGAGGTTATGGAATGAGCTCCCTGCCAAGATTTTCCCAAGAGACTACAGCATGGGGTTCGTCAAAAGGGGGGTAAAGAGGTTTCTTCAGGGTCGACAACGCGCGCGTAATACCTCTGATATTGCAGACGTTCATAGGCTACGGTAACCGCTTACCATCAGGTGCGCCGTATGCTTGTTTGCCACCTCAGTGGTATAAAAAAAAATGGGCTCTTAACCCAATTAATATATCCCGGTTATGCGAACAAATTTGCAAGTAAAGACTAGTTTTAGTATATTTATTATTCTTAAAAGAAGCTAATGAATTGAATTTTATCTGAATATCAAAAATTCTTCCATATCTGTCTATATCCAAGTTCTGTACTCTAATATTTTTAATTATGCTAACTCCTCTTACAGAATCAAATTGCTTTAAGAAGCTACCTTGTATATTTCGTAGATTAATTAAAATAATGAATACGTATCAAGAATATTATTTTTATATGTCCAATCTTTCTTTTTATTACGCTTTATAATTTTATATTTTACCATCCCTTCCTTTCCCGTATGTGTCGTAAGAGGCAACTAAGGGAAATTAGTGGTTGAAGGATGGGCATCAGTGTCTCTCTTAAAACGTTGCCAAACTCTAACTGCGGATGCCAACTCGCTTGCCATACATGGCAGCTAATAGCAAAACTCTCCTTATGGGGAAGGCCTTCTTCAGCAGTAGACAGTTAAAGGCTAAAATAATAATAATAAATAAATAAATCATAAATTAGCAAGTTAGTAAAGTCGCCAATCAGTACAAGTTATGGGTGCCAATAATAGAGTTATTGATAAGGTTTTGTTTAAATATTTTAATTAAATGAAACCTTTAATTTCGTTTTTGATAAAAATATATATTCAAGGAAATTGCTAATTTTATATACATCGTTAAATAATTATAGCTCAAGGATTTTAATCAATTTAGAACCATAAAATTTTGTATATTAATAAATTTTACTATATTGTCTACTAGCTGGTGCCCGCGACTTTGTCTGCGTTGTATTTGTTATTCCTCTTTAGTATGTACCGATGTATGTACCTACCTATTTATTGTGTCTGAGAATACTGGACCAAAATTAACATCTGAATCGTTTACATCTGGAGGTACAACCAGAACACCCAGGTTCGAGTCTAATTACAAATGTTCAGTCTCTAAATTGGCATCACCAGCAATCGAACCAGGGACCAAATTTAAGTAAACCGACGTGCCCACTATTGCGCCAACGTCGTCAAGAAATTACTGTTGCTAACCTTATAAATAAATGAGAAAATGCACTGGAGAATTGAGAATAACTGAATCTTGTAAAACTCGTTAAATCTCACTTAGCGACGTGTAATTTTCAAACAAAAGTATCAAAACACGAGAGTAACATAGGAAACAAAGCGGAATAGTTCTAGAGACAGGCATCATTTTAATTGAATATATATTTTACAAATCATATTTCGTTGTGTTACACCCCTTCAGTTACATTTTGGTCAAATATCTCAGAATTTCTCAGAACAATTTTAATCTTATTAATAATAACTTGAAAGTTTTTGATATTACCAGAAGGAGACTTTGTATAAAGGTTGTCAGTTTGCTCACCTTTGTTTCATTTGTGTTTCTGTTGTGAAGCAGCTGCGATTTTCATGGCTGTGATATTACTGGTTATTGTTATTATATCAGCTGTTAACTGGACATAGGCCCCCATATAAGCGGGGTGTTGCTAATAGTTGCTACGCTTGGCAGGCGGGTTGGCAACCGCAGTTAGGCTTTGCTAATATTTTAAGAGGGGCGTTGCTTCCTATCCCTTGACAACTAAATTCTCTTAATCGCTTATTTCGGTTTGAAGGGTTGGATATGGCGTAAATTTACAGGGTGCAGAGGAATAACATCTGAGTCCTCAGGAATGGCAATGCATGGGGGGGTATCATGGACAAAACTGTAATGTCCATGGTACTGCTCATGTCTATAGGCGACGGTTACCACTCTCCATCAGGTGGGCCGTCAGCTTGTTTACCATTCTAAGTTGTATAAAAAAAATGTTAGTATTATAATATAACGATAGTAAAACTACTAATAATGCTTAATCTTTGCTATTAATCCTACCTAATATTATAAACGTGAAAATGAGGTTGCTCGTATGTTACTTTCTGGTATCTTAACGGCTGAACCAATCATTAAATAATATTTGGTAAATTGTTATAGAGACTCTACATATTATATATATATATATATATACAGTTTTCTTAAGGAACGTAGCATTAAGGTCGTAGTCGACGGAGCATGCTCTGACTTAAAACCTGTGAATGCTGGTGTCCCGCAAGGCTGTGTACTATCTCCGACACTGTTTCTTCTGCATATCAATGATATGTTACAGATCAGTGATATTCATTGTTATGCAGACGACAGTACAGGAGATGCATTATACACCGGTCATGCAAAGATCTCGCGGGCACATACCGATGAGCTCCGGAACAGACTTGTGTCTGAAATCGAAACTTCGCTCGACAAAGTTTCGATCTGGGGTGAACGCAATCTTGTTCACTTTAACCCTAAGAAGACACAAGTCTGCGCGTTCACCGCAAAAAAGACACCGTTTGTCGTATCTCCTTACTTTCGGGGCACTTCCCTCGATAATAAGTCGAGTCTGGGGATTCTTGGCGTCGATATATCTAGCGACGTCCAGTTTTGCGGTCATCTGGAGGAAAAAGCTAAGATAGCTTCCAAAAAGTTGGGGGTGCTCAATAGGGTGAGACGGTATTTCACGCCAGAAAACCGCCTGAAACTATATAAAGCTCAAGTGAGGCCACACATGGAATACTGTTCTCACCTGTGGGCAGGAGCGCCACAGTACCAACTCCTTCCGTTAGACCGCATTCAAAGTCGGGCAGCTCGAATTGTTGACGATCGGCGTCTTACTGTCCGGCTCGACCCACTGGAACTGCGTAGAGATGTTGCATCTCTGTGCATTTTCTACCGAATTTATCATGGGGAGTGCTCTGAAGAATTGTTCGGATTGATACCTGCTGCAGATTTTCACCATCGTACAACCCGCCATAAACTAAAATTTCATCCCAACCATCTGGACAAGTGGCGGTCCTCCACCGTGCGTTTTTCAAGGCACTTTCTCCCACGCACAACCACTCTTTGGAATCAACTTCCAGCAGCAGTATTTCCGAACCGATACGACAACATAACCTTCAAGAAAAGAGCATATTCCTTTTTAAAAGGCCGGCAGCACACCTGCAATGCCGTAGGTGTTGTGGGTGATCATGGGCGGCGGTAGTCACTTACCATCAGGTGAGCCGCATGCTCGTTTGCCCCCTGTGTTGTAAAAAAAAAATATATATATATATATATATATATATATATATATATATATATATATATATATATATATACATCCGTCAGTATTCTACGACTATGACGATATCATAAAATATGACCATTTCATGAAATAGTTGGCCACATCATGAAATGATTAATTTTAAGATTTAGCCAAAACATATACAAAACATAGTACTATATATTTGCAATGAAGATAAATCTAGGTCAATCAAAACATCCCGGTCACGTTAACTTTCTTATATTTTTCGAATTTTTTTTTAAACGTAGTGATTATTATGTTTTGTATAATATATTTCTTAATACAATAAACGCTTGATCTTGATCATCCGGCTTGAAGAACCATATGTAATAAAAATTCGGTATTTCTAGTATAAAACCAAGCACAATAAATTATTTAACTATTACACAGATTTTTTCCAAAGTAACAATTACAAGACAAGGCATTTTCAAACAGTTTAGATTTCTTTTAGGAGAGAGCGAGCATTTTTGATCTGTGTTGGATTACCAAATACACTTTTTAACAACTTTTTAACAAGTATCAAAACTGATAACTGCAAATTAATCGTAGCTCCTGGTCTATTAAAAAACATAAAAGTTATCACCTAACAGCAGCTCGCAAACCGAGTTGATTTGCAAAATAAAATTTTAACACAGCGCCATGTTACTTATTCTCATTTCTCTGGTAACTGTTGTCGCAGTGGCAGAGTATTATTACCCTAGTGGAGGTTGTGTATAGAATTTATTTTTGTTTGTACACGAATGTTCCCATTTTTAGTGCTAATACGTGTAATATCTCGTTTGAGTACTAAATATTTTTTTATTGAATTCCCTATCGTTAAATTATGTACGGTTTTTTTTATTTATACTTCTAATTTTTTTAATTTTTTTTAACACTTTTTACCTTTGTATTGTGTTTTGTTTTATTTCTTATCTTCTGTTAAATATTAACTCTTTAAAAATCAGTAAGTTAATAGAAACAATTGTAATTTATTTATATAAATTATACATATATAATTTTGAAATTTAAATATCTTTAAATGATGGAAATTTATATAAAAATGCAGTAAAACATTACAATGCAATACAATAACATAATAGTAATACATAATATTGTTAACTATTTAATAACAATTATCAAAATAACACTGTAAATCTTCTTAATTTTATCAAAAAGATTATTTATCGATTTATAACTAAATTCGTCAATTTATAATAATATTTATTGTAAATTACTTAAGTAATCTTAAGTAAGTTTAATTTTTTTTTTAAGTTTAATTATTTATATTTTTTTTATACAACTTAGAATGGCAAACAAGCTGACGGCCCACCTGGTGGAAAGTGGTAACCGTCGCCTATAGACATGAGCAGTACCATGGACATAACAGAGTATACTGTTTCGCACATGATACTCTCCATGCGTTGCCATTCCTGAGGATTCAGGTGTTATTCCTCTGTACCCTGTAAATTCACGCCAAATTATATACAAGTAATGTCCAAAGATTCTTTCAAATTTAATAATTATCATAATAGAATTTTAATACATCAAATATTCATTTCAGATATACCATCCTACATAAAGAAAGCTTTAAATGAAAAAAATAAATATAGATTAATGCCAAGGGAACGGAAAAGAACTATGACAAATTTAACGCTGAAGCAAGTGTTTGATAAAATCAAAGAAATTACCAATTCCCTCAATAAAAATGCAAAGAGGAATGGATACAAAGTTGATTATATATTTCGGATATTATGAATTATTCTTAGAATTATTATGAAATTAACGGATTTATCGTTTGTTTGTTAATTAGGTGATTATTGGAATTATTTAAATTAAATTTACATTATGTATATAACTAAAATTTGTTTATAAATTTATTTATTTATTCATTAGTACATATATGTGTACGTGGCGGACTTAATAAATAATTAAAAATAAATTCTTATTATATTTGATTTCAATTGTAATTGTTTTTATTTCGAATAAAATATAAAATAATAAAAAAAAACAACCTATCATAATCATCATCATCTCAGCCATTATTTGTCCATTGCTGATATATGCCACCCATATAGGCTGCCGTAAAGAACGATCATGAGCCACTTGCATCCACTGGCTACCTGAAATGTAAAACAATCCACACAACTATGAAAAATAACCATACGCCAAATATTGCAAAATGTAGGTTAAGATATTATGTCTTAGAATATTATATTTCAACTTGAAAAGATTTAAGGAAATTGCACTAAACGAAATTCAACAACTGCAGTAAACATGGCATGAACTCAGCCACTTTACCCATATTACACTATTGTTTTATCTTGTTCTAGTACAAAATAAACATGATTTAAGTTCACATAAAATAATGTAGATCCTACTACGAACTCACACTTCTCGAAAGCGCAAAACTTTTTATTTCTTTTTGTAATTTAAATTCTTTTTTATTTATTTATCACGCAACGAACTCATTTTAATTATTATTTTTTACAAAATTATTTAAATAAATTAATTTAAAAGTAATACAACAACTACAGTAAACATGACATGAACTCAGCCACTTTACCCATATTACAAAATTCTTTTATCTTGTTCTAGTACAAAATAAACATACTCCTTTTTTCCATCATTCTTTTTGAAATTATTTTTCTTTCTTTCTAATAATTACATTTAATGGCCAAAACATTTATAAAATTAAATTGAATATAAATGGTCAACCTTATTCATAAAGTTTGTTCAATTGGTTAAATTTGTTATGTTACAGCAATGTGCTATCTCCATAGAATGTGAATTTATTTATTTGCTTGAATAAGGTACATTTCACATCAGAAGAAAATATTAACACATTAGCAATATACACATTAGCAATATACACATAAGCAATATTTTACTCTGTCACAATGTAGACATGCAAACATAAAAAGTTATTAGATAAAGAGGAAAATTAAAAGAATTGGCATTATTGGAAATTTGCACATATACATTTACAAAAATATTTGATTACTTATTATACATTTAATAGTTATTTAGTCATTTTTATCAATTTAGTAATAACATAAGAAAATTTATAGGCCACTATAAGTACAGTATCTAGTTAAATATTACTTTTATCAAACCTTTCAATCATATAAATACTTATATAACAATTATTAAGATTCCATACTAAAATTATGCAAAAGGAATAATAAGTTACAATGTTAGTTCATTTAAAATCGAGTTATCTATGTACCGTTTGGATAAATAGTAGGGGTTCATGTTCAAATATTCACCTATTTTATATCGCAAAGCTGTGCTAGTTTTGTCGGGCTGCGTTTGATTCACAGGAATACTTGTAGCCACAATTCCGTTTCGATCTCACTCGATGTATTTCTAGAGGAGCCTTTCAGGCAACGTTCCTGATACTGGAACACGGTATAGAAATAACGGAAAAGGATCAATTCGTATACACATTAAATTGAATTTATTGAAACTCGGAACTAGTACGGCCCTGTCTAATGGTTGATACAAACTTTCGTTACTGTATTAGATTCTTTCGTGTGATTACAGATTCTGTTTGTTTTTTTTTTCATAAATTTTGGAAAATAAATTAATTCTTCTAAAATCTTTAACATTATAGTCCTCAGGAATGGTAATCCATAGAAGATACAGTGGGCATTTTTTTCTTTTCTTATGCAACTTAGAATGGCAAACAAGCTGGCGGCTCACCTGACGGAAAGTGGTAACTGTCGCCTATAAACGTGAGTAGTACTGTAGATATAACAGAGTATACTGTTTCGCCCATGATACTCCTCAGATGTTATTCCTCTGTACCCAGTAAATTCACTGCCATATCCCACCTTTCAAATCGAAACAGAGCCATGCAAACACAACTGCTTTGCGGTAGAAACGCGAATTTTGAGTTTTGTCATAAATATAAATATGTTATTACTAGACTTTCTTATTATTATAGTAAAAGTGAATGTTAGTTTGTTTGTCACCTCTTGACATCTTATCAGCTCAAATAATAGTCATAAAATTTGGTATACACATACGAGTAGTAATTGGGAGAGGTAACTATATTATTATTCTTGTTCCTAATTAATATTAATATATTTATTTAAATAGATCAGTAAATCCTAGTCATTATGAATACAACTATAAAATATCATCATCATCATCATGTCAGCTGTTAACAGTCCATTGCTGATCATAGGCCTCCCCCTTGAAGGGATTACCAATAGTTTTGTTTTGTTTTTTTTTTTATTGATGATAATGGAATGGCAAGCGGGTTAGCAACCCTAGTTAGGCTTTGGTGATGTTTTAATAGGGACGCTGCTGCCCATCCCTTGACCATTAAGTTCACTTAGTTGCCCCTTACGACACCCAAATTGAAAAGAAGGGGTGGCCCATTCTTTGCATTCTAATTATATTATAAAATATAGTTTTATTTTATTACAACGACAAATATGTAGGCGGGGATTTACAATATAAATGAAATATAACGAAAAATACCAACAATAAATGTCAAATAAAAATAAATTGGAGGCTTTCCTCAAGTATTCAGTAACGCTTCTCTCGATTCACCAAGCAACATTACAATATATCCCAAATATAATTTTCTAATTTTAGAATAAGGGAAGCTATAGAATTTTATATACTCGTAGATAAGGTATTTCATAAAAAAATAAGCTTTGAAAATAGGTCAACAAAATACCTTCCAACGAACTCGATCTGATGAGATTCGAACCCACAACCCCTCTATTATCTGGACTAAGTGTGTTCTATGCTACCCGGTATTAGAAAATTTCCAACAACTGTTTTCAACGTTTAAAAAGTTGTTTTATTGCAACCTAAATTATAATTTAGGATTCTTAAAAGTAGGGGCATACTTTAAAAATTATATCAAATAATTAATACTTAGCAAAAAAATCGGCTGTTTGAATTATAACAACAGTATTGATTATTTTCAATCAATTGAAGCAATTTTAATCATGACAAAAGTATTGATTGATTTCAATCATTTAAAGCAATTTTAATTATGACAAAAGTATTATTGTTTTCAATCAATTAAAACAATTTTAATCATGACAAAAGTATTGTTTTCAATCAAATTAAATAATTTTAATCATGACAAAAGTATTGTTGTTTTCAAACAATTAAAACAATATTAATCATGACAAAAGTATTATTTTCGATCAATTAAAACAATTTTAATCACGACAAAAATATTAATTGTTTTCAATCAACTAAAACATTTTTAATCATGACTAAAGTATTAATTATTTTCAATCAACTAATACAATTTTAATCATGTCAAAGTATTAATTGTTTTCAATCAATTAAAGCATTTTTAATCATAACTAAATTATTAATTATTTTCAATCAACTCATACAATTTTAATCATGTCAAAGTATTAGTTATTTTCAATCAATTAAAACATTTTTTATCATGACTAAAGTATTAATTGTTTTCAATCAATTAAAGCATTTTTAATCATGACTAAATTATTAATTATTTTCAATCAACTAAAGCATTTTTTATCATGACTAAAGTATTAATTGTTTTCAATCAATTAAAGCATTTTTAATCATGACAAAAGTATTGATTGTTTTCAATCAATTAAAGCAATTTTAATCATGACTAATGTATTGATTTTTGCAAAAAAATAATTACTTCCTCATATCAATACTGAAGATAAGTGGTGCCTGTGAAATGTATCGAAAATAATCTTGAAATAAATTTCTCTTTTTCGACAATTCATATTTTAAAACAAATAAAAAATATCAATAAACTGGAAAATCTCATGTCCATGTTGCTGTTCATGTCTATAGGCGACAGTTACTAGTTTACATGAGGTGGGATATGTATCTGTTTGCTATTCTAAGTTGCATAAAAAAGTTGCTAACTGATAATTTATGATGGTAAATAATTATTATAAACGCATAAGTTTTAATATTTGAATTTATAAACTGAAGACGGAACACTTTTTTTATACCCCTCTGGTGATAAATGCTCATTACTAGCTGATTTTGTTTCGAAACAGACATGACGATTTTTGACGACATTAATTCAACATCATTATTATTTGAACATACATTGACTGTCCACTCCTGAACATAGCTCTCCCCCTATTGGGGGATTTTGCCAATAGTTCCCACGCTTGGCAGACGGCTTGGCAACCGCAGTTAGGCTTCGGTTAATCAATCATCAATTACCATAAAATAAACCGGAACAAAGTCTATCGATTGGAAAGCAAACTAAATAAATCACATAAGTATATTATGTGAAAAATATGGCAGAATTATATACTTCCTTCTATTGGGAAACACTTATTTAGCTACTTGGAAAAACGAGTTCCTCTCCAAAGGCGAGAACCAAAGAAATCTATTTCGCCGGTAAAAGCCTTGAGCAAATATATTTCCCGACTTATATTCCAGTATAACATAAAATAAAAACAGATCCACAGAGTAAAAATAAAGAAAACTAACGGCGCCGTTTTGTTTTTGTCACAATAGGGAACGGGTAGGTGTGGATCGTAAACTTGTCAAAGGCAGCGGCAGTAAATATTGTATGGGCTCAGCGAACCCAACCTTAGACTTATGTAAGAAGCACCCACGTTAATAATCCGTCTCGACTCTGTACATTCTATTCGATATAATTCTTATTGGTATTATAAACGTACAAGTAAATAACTGAGTGAAATTAAAGTTGTTACATAGATTGCTTTTTTTATAATACGAAGGTGGCAAACAAGCGTATAGATCGTCTGATGGTAAACGGTCATTGTAGCCTATGGACACCTGCTATATTAAGGGTGTCACGTGCACGTTACCAACCCTGAAGAAACAATACGTCGTTTTTAAATTTTTTATATACCATACTATTTATATAATTAATTATTTATATTAATAAAGGACTTATCGACAAATGAAAAACGTGAAAAAAAATATAAAAAAATGAAGACGATATTTATTTAAAAATAAATATATAAACTCGTTAAAATTCAAATAAAATAATGACAAAAAAGTAAAAATAGTAAAAAGTATAAATAATATATATATAAATTACTTAAGTCTTTAAAATATAAATAAATTTATTAAGTTTTTATAAAATTATTAATATAATTTGAATGTCTGAAATTGGGAGGTTATAAATAATAATTTCATTATTCAGTTATTTGTATATTTTATAATAAAGTCTTATTCTCCGTTTTTTAAATTATTTTTTTTTTACATTTAAAAAACAAATGACCTAGCAAAAGTTATAATTATCACCTATTATGTTATAGGCATGAACAGCATCCTGAATCTTAAAGAATACATTGTAATATAAATACATGCCAATATCTAAATAAATGAATAAAAATTTTTGAAAGTTTATTTCAATAAACCATAACACTTACATATACTTAGATTATAAGTAATAATAACATAAAAATAAATGAATAAATAAAATATAGAAAAAAAAAGTTTACATTTATATATAAAGAGTAGTAGAAATCAATCAGTGTTATTGTAATGAAAAAGGATGCCAATTCAGCTTAAAGTTCCTGCAAAAGCTGATTTTCAATTAGCCCGGTCCATCAAGATCGTGAATGGGTAACACTATTATTAATGAGTAATTAATTTGAATTAATACTCTATTTTTTTCCATATGTGGAAAAAAATAGAGTATTAATTCAAATTAATTACTGAGTATACTCAGTAATTATGTTCAATTCAATATAAAAGGAATTTGTAAACAATTGTTTTATTGATCCCTTTTCCGCTTGTTTGTTGTAGAAATTCTTGTCCAAATGAACAAACAAGGTGCAATAACGGAGAACGCTTTGCCTGAGGACTTACGAGTTCGACTCATGTTGCTACACAGTGGTGCTGTAGCGAACAAATTGAGGTCAAAATATATTTTAAACAAATATTAATTTGAACATAAAAAAAGTAGTAAATAAATGTTATTTAATCTCAAACGGAATTCATAATTTTAAATATGAATACTATTTAATCACGAATATTTAGTAGTAGAATATTTAGACGAAGTCACGGGCTTTACTAATTGTAATATGGGACATGGAATGGTAAATAAGTTGACCATCCACCTGATAAAAAGTGGTAACCGTCGTCTGTAGATGTAAACCGCATTCTTGAGTATTCAGTATTATGTCCATATATCATGTAATTTAACTGACCACCTTTTAATTCAGCCACTTAAATATGAATAAAGTAGAGGTACCCATTCATAGGACTTTTGTACAAAGTTTCTTGTACTGGTAGTAAATGTTTAATTATCTGCAATAATTCTTATTTTAAAATGAATAATATTCAACAAGTATGGTAAGTTTTAAAGTATTATTTGAATTTAGAATACCAAAATCGTGTTAATATGTAGCTTTACAAAAAGCTGGATTTTCTCTACAGAAAAGGGCAATTTAGCTAAACTTCAACGTCAAGCCAAACTTAGTTATTATTAACCATTATCCTTACTAATAATATAAATATATGAATTTGAAATTGATTGTTTATTTGTTACCTATAATTAATTGAAAACGCTTAAATTATCACTGTAAAGTATGTTGTCAACGACTGATACTTTGTCCACGAATGTACAGTTGACCCATTGTGCCAGGTACAAGATTGATAGCTCTTCTAACTGTTCTCTTAGTATCATCTGCTTAACTCCACCTATTAACTGTATCGTTGCTATTTTAAGTAGGTGTACAGTGTTGTTGTCTCTTAGCTTTTTTTTATTTGTATACATAAATATACAGGTTAAAGTCGACTGAAAATTTTGAACCAAAAAGAGGTCCTTTTTAAGTTTTTCATTAGTCGAAAAATGACAAAAACTTTGAGTTTGATTTCAAATAATTGACACAGCGAGTTTAATTGTTAAGTTTGTATGGAAAACGCATTGTAAGTTAAATATTAATGAATAAATAAAAACTCTTTAATTCAGAGAAAGAGGTAATTATAATAACCACATATTTAAAAAAAACATAACATAATTATAAAATATAAGGTAAAGAGGAAATAATATATTTAATAACCCAGCTATCTAACTGATGAAAATTCGAATGCCATTATACCGAAATGTCAAGAGCTTATTTTAAACTACGCAGTAATATTTTAAAATTCCTAAATCCAATA
Source organism: Galleria mellonella (assembly GCF_026898425.1). Taxonomy (NCBI): domain Eukaryota; kingdom Metazoa; phylum Arthropoda; class Insecta; order Lepidoptera; family Pyralidae; genus Galleria; species Galleria mellonella. The sequence goes on along the minus strand of NW_026442100.1, from coordinate 3,918,021 downwards.
ATAGTATTTAAAAAAAATCTCCAAACATAATCTACAATTTCGTGCCATCTCTATAGAGATACAAGACAAGTGATTTCGTGAGATACATGTATCTCACGAAATCACTTGTATCCTCTATTCCCGAGGCCATACAAGATATTCGTGACAAATTAAAAACTTCACACCGACGTAGCTGTTTAAGAGGGCGGCATTCAGTATTTGAGAGTTCATTTAACGGATCACTCCGTTTCTATGTACAAAATGTCGCACGAGCCTCGCATTTAGCGCCGTTTAAATACGAACCACTCCCCGTAAAAGATGGATCATGATGAATGGTAGCCGGCAATTACTTTGAAATTCTTATCTTTAAGCTTCGATGTTTCCGTAGCAATTTATCGTTGCGTCCGTACTTAGATGTTTTTCCATAATATTTTTATATTGATAAGTTGGTATGTCGGGGATATTAATGACTTTCTTGGATAGAGTAGAGATTACTAGCTACATTTCTCTTTCAATGAGCTCTTAAAAAATGATTAATTAAAAGGAGAAATTTCTCCAGTAATATATATTTTTTTTACAAATAATTATAACTATATTTTTCTGTTAATTATGTTTCTGTTGTAGCCTATAAATATTTATTACTATAACTGAAAAATGTTAATAATATAAAATTACTTGAAATAACTTAATTTTTATCATCGCACCGCTCGCCATCGACAGGGAATTCATCCTCACACGCCTGAACCTAAATGGTCAAGTACAGTGCGGTTTCAAAGGTATTTTCTCCCGCGAACGCCCAGGCTCTGGAATGAGCTCCACGCCGAAATTTTTCCTTGAAACTATAGTATGGGGTTCTTTATAAAGGGTGTATTAAGGTTTCTTTAGAGTCAGCGCACGCGCACGTGACACCACTAGTGTTGCAGGCGTCCATAGGCTACAGTGACCGTTTACTATCAGACGGGCTGTACGCTTGTTTGCCACCTTTTTTTTTATACAACTTAGAATTGCAAACAAGCTAACGGCCCACCTGATGGAAAGTGGTAACCATCGTCTATAGACATGAGCAGTACCATGGCCATAACAGAGTATACTGTTTCGCCCATCATAGCCCCCTATGCTTTGCCATTCCTGAGGATCCAGGTATTATTCCTCTGTGCCCTGTAAATTCACGCTTATCTCTCCCTTCAAACTGAAACACAGTTATGCAAACACAACTGCTTCACAGTAGTAACATGAATGGGACAGAGGTACCCAAGCAATCGACTATTGTACAAAGTCTCCCTCTTCGTGGTATCAGAAAAATATATACCTATTAAAAATATATCGCTCGTTTGCTTCCACTGTTATAAAAAAAAGGAAAATATGTTCTGTCAAAAACCAATCAAAAACAACTTTAATTAAAATGTAACCGTTTCAGCATGATTGAATAATTAAATCCACAAATTATTTAATACGTTAATAATATAATAATTTGATTATTAAATTAATAAGGTATTATAGCCGACGCGCATAGTAAGACAGCTGTAGGTGCCTATCGCTCCCCGCATACTTCTTCGCCCGCACCTCGACGCTCCGAGCGCAGGGGCAGACGCGAGTAGTCGGCACGAACCACCGTCCCGTACGTACGCGTGTCGAGGACGCAAGCGAGACCGCCGTTACGACATATCTAACCTATAGTATATATAATTATAATCTAAGGATTCAATGAGTCAATGATTTGATAATTAGATAGTTTAACGATTTGTAGATTTAATGTAATGATATGTACATAATTCGTACATTTTAGAATTTGATGATTAATTTATTTCATAATGTGATGATTTAATGATTAATGATTAACATTTGGTAATGTGATGGTAAACGGTTACTATAGACTATGGAAGCCTGCAATACCAGGGGCATCACGTGCCTGTTATCGGCCCTGAATAAATATTAGTGCAACCTTTTGTACCTCATATTGACCTCTTATTATAGTCTCTAGGGAAAACTTTAACCAGGATATTACAACTGTGGCTCGGATTTTTTTTATGCAACTTAGAATAACAAACAAGCTGACGACCCGTCTGATGGAAAGTAGTAACCGTTACCTATGAACATGAACAGTACTATGGGTATAACAGAGTATACAGTGTCACCCATGATACCCTTCATGCGTTGCTATACCCTGCAATTTCATATCTATAACCCACCCTTCAAAACGAAACACAGCCATGGCTTTTGCATTTTTTGCTTCACAGTGTGTTTGCACTTGCAAGCAAACACACTGCTTCACGGCAGAAACACGAATGAGATAGAAGTACCTAAGCATAGGACTTTTATACAAAATCTCTCTCTGGAAAGAAAATTTGAAATAGACTGAAACAGAATTTACGATTTGTATTAATTTAGAAAAAAATCAACTCCAATTCTACCTAAATAAGAATCGGCAATAACATAATGTGTTTACCACTGTAAAAGAAAAGACGCACGCCGGACATTAGATGGTGGATAATAAAACAGTAATTATATTCGTATACTGATACCCTGTCCCCATTATCCTCTATTAGTTGCCGCCTTCCGTATTTTTCCCTCTCATTAGTTGTGACTAAATGACAGCAAATTGCATTACATCTTTATAGCTTCGGTCGTTATAGTTCGCTTTATCAACCGATTTTTAAAAAAGAGGTTCTTAATTCGGTTGCATTCCATTTTATATTTGTTACCTCAACCTCTGTCAATTGTAAACTGATCTGGATTTTTTTTTATTTATTAATGGTATACACAACAGGTTACATCAATAACATTATATAAAGATAATAGTTTGAACTAGATTAAGACCCAGACAAGTGTACACGCAGCATGGTTGAAGCAGTCGGCAAACAGTGTTTAATTATAAAATTACTAGCTGACCCAGCAAACGTTGTTTTGCCATATACATTATTTGGAGAATATTTTTTTAGTCCAATAAAAAAAAATATTGGGGAGGGTTACCCTTATCATTGAGGGGTATGAAAAATAGATGTTGGCCGATTCTCAGACCTACCCAATATGCACACAAAATGTTATAAAAATCGGTAAAGCCGTTTCGGAGGAGTTTGGTAACAAACACCGTGACACGAGAATTTTATTTATAAGATATAAAGGAAGCATATGAATGTGGTAAATAACAATGAAAGGGACATACAAATAATAAAAATACATAAAAATATGGACATATCAAAGAAACTTGATGGCTGATTGTAAAATGTTTTTGAAGGTGTTTAGACGTGAGTTGAAGATATCAATTTGAGGACATTTAGTTGAAAATTCATTAAAAGTACGACACATACAGATGAGTGGGTTATAATACGACGTATTGTTCTTATAAACACAGAGTGCAAATGTTTTAGAACTCCGTGTTACAGTTTTTATATTGAAGGTCAAAGCAAGAGAGTAGAGAAGCCGAGTGAATATGGTAATGAACTATTTTGTGTAAAGTAAGTAAGTCGATCTGTTTTCATCTGGTAGATAAGAGATCTATATACGAATTGGTCTCATAGAAAGATTATGAAAATAGATTTAGTAGTTTAGTTTTTTTTTAAATCGAAACAACTGATTTTGCCTCAAATTGAGTCGGTTTTTTTATTTTTTTTATAGAAGACAATCTCTATTTTCATACTTATTGTCAGTTGGGGGTATCAATTTCTATTGCTAACAATATACTGTAACAGTAGAGCAGTTTCTTTGGAAACCATTATAGTGAAGTGAAGTGTCCCAATTGGTCAACAATGATATAAATCCTAATGATTTATCACCAGCATTTCATCCACGTCTAAATATATCATTCCCGTTATTAATTATACAATTAGAATAAGCTCATGCCTATTTATTTATTTTATTCTTTCTTGACCACATAATAAAAAACAAAATATAAAAATCAAGAATCCATTTTTATTTTTTTTTCCCTGATTTTTCATTGATTGATTCATCTCCATTGATTAAAAACTCATTGGCAAAAGTCATTCATTGGCAAAGTTTGGAGTTCCACAATAAAATGATACGAAAAAGCCTTATAATATGACTTTATCTGTCCATTTTCCATCAGGTGTGCCCACAAGTAGATTGCTATTGTAAGTCACATAAAATTTCTTTTTTATTCTACTGGTGGCAAACAAGCATATGGCTCGTCTGATGATAAATGGGGTACCCGTAGCCTATGGACGTCTGGGATGTCACGCGTGCTTTGCCGTCCTTAAGAAATATATATATATATATATATATTATATATTATATATATATATATTAGACATATCTATATTTCATTACATTTGACATATCTAAAATTATTTCATTACATTTGGATTTTGCCAAATAAAACGGCGCATGTAAGGCTATACAAACCTCCAACCCTCATCCTCAAATTCGTCTTACGTAGTCAAAATTCAACTATTCACAACAATAAATCACACCGGAACGTCTCAGACGCAGTCATGGGAATGAACAACAATCTTAATTTATTAGCCGCTATGCACACATACACAAAAGATAATAATTTGTAAGGGAACAAACGGAATCTGTGAGGGTCACCGCACTGGCGGCCCGTGAAAACGTACCCGCAATCAGTCAACGTCGCGCTCTTATTTATCATTAAACATCCACCTGATACTTAGCGTTCTCTGGCTGCTAATCCGATGACGTAAGGTGGAAAATCCTTTGCACATCGCATAATTTCATTAGGGGTATTCATTTGTAACTAGCTTAGTAAGTGCTTAGCACTTATGTAGTCGTGACTGGGTTTCTTAGACCTATTACAGTGTGAGTATTTATTTATTCAGGATCACCAACAATTGTTGCATTAAATCATGTAAACAATATAATATTTTGTTTTTTGTCTAAATGTAAAATTACATTTAGGCGAACACAATGTGCAATTATAATAAAATAAATTAAAACATAACACCTAAACTTAAAAAAATATTAAAAATAAGATGAATAAAAGTAAATAATATATTTGAAATGATACCTACAGTCACTTTTTATCATTGCACCGCTCGCCATCCACAAAGAATTCATCCTTACACGCTTGAACCTAAATCGTCACGTCAGTTTAAAAAAAAATTCTCGCTAACGCGCAGATTGTGGAACAAGCTCCCTGTCGAGAGTTTCCTTAGAGACTACAGTATGGGGTTATACAAAAAGGGTTTAAGGTTTCTTCAGGATCAGCAATGCCATACGCCAGTTCTAATGTTGCAAGCGATCTTAGGCTACAGTAACTGTTTACCATTAGACGGTCTATATGCTTGTTTGACACCTTCGTCGTTAAAAAAAAAATAAAAGAATAACATGGGAGAAGATACGTAAAAGATACATGCAAATGAAAATCATAATATCGTCACTTCCATGGCAAATTTACGAATCTGCAGTTTTTCAAATTTGACATTTCTTGAAAAATCTACATTTTGCGCCATACTACTTATTGTGACTTATTTTCAAATTTCTATCTCTAACGATTAAAGAAATCGAGGAGCCCGAATCTCCATATTTTTGTGATATACCCAAAGTAAATTTACTTAGCATATTTTTATAGTATTTTCTATAATAAACACTTTAATTTGAAAATTTCAATAGTTATTTTATCAATTTTTCAATCCTGATTTAGTTATTTTACATGAATGATTGCTATAACGTTGTTGTTTAAACTGAAATTCTCTCTAAAACACGTGATTTATACCTTGGTATATTTACGAAAGTGGAACTTTCGTTAGTTTGTCAGATATTAAAATAAATTAATTTTTTTTGGCAACTTACGAAACTGCCACTTTCGTAGATTTGCTGTTGTATAACTCAATACCTAGGAACTCTCATGTATAAAAGTGCAAAGTAACGAATATGCATTTATTTCTGATACTTGTAATACAGGGTGGCCCAAAAGTCCTTAGAAAAGTAAAATTTGAATTAAACGAAAACGGCGCGCGTGAGCGGTGCAGGGGAAGCGAGGGCAGTAACTTCGGTTTCTGGGAATTTAGTCGCGATGGAGCGTTTCACCGGAGCGGACCGTGCGTTTTGTGTGCGCGAGTTTTATCAAAACAACAATTCAGCAACCGTTGCGAGGCGTAAATTTCGAGAACACAAAGGTTTACACAACTTTGATGACACCCCAGCTCTCCAAACGATTAAGAATTGGGTTGCTAAGTTCGAGGAGACCGGTTCGACGTTAGATAAACCGCGGTTGGGTCGCCCAAGGACATCACGTACGGAACAAAACATCGACACAGTGGCACAATCTATTCGTGAAAATCCTACACAGTCAACTCGTAAGCGTTCCAGTGCATTAAACGTATCCAATACATCGTTACAACGGATTTTGAAGAAAGATTTACTTATGCACCCTTACAAAATTCAGTTGGTGCAAGAATTAAAAGAAACTGATGCTATTCAGAGAGTGAATTATGCTAATGAAATGTTTAATCGGTTTACTTCGTTCAATAACATAATGTTCTCTGATGAGGCACACTTCCACATTAACGGACATGTTAGTAAACAAAATTGCCGCTATTGGAGCCCGATTAATCCAAAACTTAAGCACCAGAAGCCCTTACATAGCCCTAAAGTTACAGTTTGGGCCGCTATGTCAGCCCATGGCATCATAGGGCCTTACTTTTTTGAGGACGGCAGAGCGTGGGCGTGGTGTGGCCGGGCGTGCTGTTACTGTTACTTCGGAGCGATATGTGGCCATGATCGAGGAGTTTTTCACACAAAAATTGCAAAACTTTCCAGGCTTTAATGCCCGAACATGATTTCAACAGGATGGAGCAACTTCCCACACCTCCAATACTGCTATGCCCGTTATCCGTCAACTTTTTCCAAACAAAGTTATCTCTAAGAGAGGAGGTATTTCCTGGCCACCACGTAGCCCGGATCTGACTCCAATGGATTTTTTTTTGTGGGGCTACCTTAAGGCTAAAGTGTACGACTCTAACCCGCGGTCAATTAATGACCTAAAAGAAAACATCCGCAGAGAAATGGCAAGCATTTCAGCAGTGACGTGCCGCGCAGTCATCGACAATTTCAGAAGGCGTTTGCAAGAGTGCCGTGACTGTAACGGATTACATTTGGACGACGTTATTTACAAAAAATAATTCCCGTTTTTCTAGCTATATTTACAAATAAAAATATTATTCATAGTGTAATTAGTTTTATTTTAATTAATTTTTTTCATTACTAAGGACTTATGGGCCTGTATAATAATAATTAATTAAGCGCATTCAATAAAAAACAGGATTTTAAAACTAAAATGTTAGCATGATCTTTTACAGTAGTCTTCTGTCAAAAGTTATTTGCATTCTAATGTTTCAAAACGTTCCCCTGTAAAATGTATCTTTTTCAGTTTCGTAAGTTTACCACAGAGGTGACGATATGTATGATAATATATTGGATCGCTGCTCTGCGATTGTTAAATGGTCATAATCATTTTTAATATAACACGCTGATCGATTTAGTATGGATGTCTACAAGTCACTCCGGTTGTTTAATAACTTAGTCTGGGTATAGTAGAACTGTTACCAAGAATTGTTCCACGAAGTAGTGGGATTAGAAATGTAATCGGATAACGAAGGATTCTGGAGGGTACGCTGAACTTAAATTGTGCCAGTAACGGAGAGCAGTCAATTGACCCTTTACTCCTTACTACTTAAAGCATATCTTTTAATTCCATTCATTTTAAATAGATAGATACTCTTTATTGTTTCCGCTTAAAGATTAAAACAGTAAACTTATTCTAGATATAAACAATTTTATTAAACTTTTGGAAGAACCTGATTGAACACTTAAGCGCATTCAAATGTTTACGCGAAGTTCCAAAGCTTTCCAAATGCAACAGTTGTATTTTTAGTAATCGACAATGGTCTGTATAAGTTTATATGTATGTATGTATGTATGTATGTATGTATCTCACACTTAATAATAATCCTACTTCTGGTAATCATACACGCTGGTGGTGCTTCAGTGAGAGATGATAAATGAGAATGAAAGCAGCTCAGTTACCCACCACAACAAATTCAGCAAGTTTTTTTATGTAACTTAGAATGGCAAACAAGCTGATGGCCCACTTGATGGAAAGTGATAACCGTCGCCTATAGACATGAGCAGTACCATGGACACAACAAAGTATACTGTTTCGACGTGCTTTGCCATTCCTGAGGACTCAGGTGTTATTCCTCTGTACCCTATAAATTCATTGCAATATCCCACCCTTCAAACCGAAACACAGCCATGAAAACACAATTGCTTCACGGTAGAAACTCGAATGGGATAGATGTGCCCAAGCAAATGACTTTTGTACAGTCTCCTTCTGGCAAATAATAATAAGTATCAATTAAGTTGAATTCCATGAGAAACCATGTGTTTGTAGATCATCCTGAGAGGATATGTGCTAGCTCCCATCCCATCCCAGTAAATCCCATTACTAATTACATTTCCCTCCCTAACCCGTGTATTTCGTCTATAGACACGAACAATACCATGATTGTCGCAGAGTGTATTTTAAATTTTTACTTCCCATGATGCCCTTCATACGTTACCATTCCTGAGAACTGAGTTATGCCTCTGTACCACATACTTTGTAATGATTGCGTAAAGAGAAGTTTCAAAAGAGCTTCTTTCCACGAAAGCTCAATTTATGGAATTAATAGAAAATATTTCTTTAGCATTTCCTCTGAACGGCATTACGTCTGGTATTCCAGATGTTCATAAGCTGCAAGAACCGTTTACTATTTACTAAGTTATTCATTTATTTAAATATATCTACACTTATCCCTATCTTTACTGGTATTATAACCTAATACAATACTGTGGGGGAAGGGATTGTTAGTAATGGGGAGATTAGTCCCCATTGCTATCTATATACCCTAACAGATCAACCTCCACGCGATTCCCCCTGGAAACTATCGTGACTAATTTATCGTTGAATTCGTCACGATGGGTTAACTGACCTGCCTATTCATCCTCACCTATCACCTCTCACTGGTACCCCGCCAGTGTATACCGATAGCGCAGGCGGGGATACTATTACATTTTCACTCATTAAAAAAATATACAATAGTGTAACTATGTTTCTTATGTGTAATACACACACATTATGTATATAGATACACATATATACACATAACATATTAATTATTGTAACTAATTATTAATTATATAATATTGTAGCAAAATATAAGTTATGAGCTTGTTGATCACCGATGTGATATAAAAACCTTAATGCCGATTGCTATCTCAATATATAGAATAGATACAATTGTAATACCAAACTTATTGAAACAGTAAAACAATAAAACAAATATTAACTCATTTGCATTCATCGACGACCTATGTAATGTATGAATAAGGATAGTCTTACACTAAGTGAGCGAATACTCGTCCTTGTCATATTCTTTAATCTATACTTATAATAAATCTGTAGAGAGGTCAATTCTGTACATGAAATATATTTCCAAAATAACTATCAGGGGGTGATTAGTGATCGGTACTGATGCCAAAAATGCAATCAGTAAAATTTTTGTATGTCTGTCTGTATGTTCGTTATAGAAACAAAAACTACTCGACGGATATTAACGAAACTTGGTACAATTATTCTTCATACTCCTGGGCAGGTTATAGTATACTTTTCATTATGCTACGATCAAAAGGAGCAAGGAAATGTTGGGAAAACGGGAGAAGTTACTTCATGGCCTTCATCGCGGGTCCACTCGTGCGAAGCCATTAGCGCAGATGGGGTTACCATTTGATTATTATCGCTAGCGTATACCGTTAGCGCGGGCGGATTGCCATACCATTATCATCATACGGTCCGTCTGATGGTAAACGGGGTTACCGTAGTATATGGATGCCTGTAACTCCAGGGATATCATGAGCACTTGATTTTCATTGCATATATTTTTCTACACAACTTAAAATGGCAAACAAGCTGACGGTCCACCTGATGGAAAGTGGTAACATGAGCAGTATCATGGACATAACAGAGTATACTGTTTCGCCTTTGATACCCTCCATGCGTTGCCATTCCTGAGGACTCAGGTGTTATTCCTCTGTACCCAGTAAATTCACTGCCATATTCCACCTTTCAAACCGAAACACAGCCGTGCAAACACAACTGCTTTACGGTAGAAACACGAATGGCATAGAGATGTCCAAGCAAACGAATGGTCACATAGCTCGAAGAACCGACAACCGGTGGGGAAGAAAGGTTCTTGAGTGGCGACCACGTACGGGTAAACGCAGTGTAGGACGACCCCCCACTAGATGGAGTGATGAAATGCGTTGCAGACAGTGGATGCAGATGGCTCAGGACCGTTCTTTAAGGCAGTCTATGGGGGAGGCTTATGTCCAGCAGTGGACGGATAATGGCTGAAATGGTGATGCTGATAATTTTAAATTTAAGTCCGAAAAAATTACGATATAAACAATTATAACTGCATGCGTTGTTCTTACGTTGTTCTTTCAATTCAAATCCGACTTCCTCTGTTCTAATTCTCCTTCTGTATTACGTTCTTTTAGCCTAAACCCACCTTAAAAACTAACGCCACAACGGCGGGCGTTCGCTCATGAATATTCCGTACGGATAATGCACGTTTATTGGTCCATTTTATGCTGAAAGCGACACGGAAAATGTGGAGACAATATTCTGAAAATGATCTTGAATAAAAATAAGATAATACGTGTGGTGTGGTGTGGTATACATTCAATAGAATGAAATAAATACATCAAATCTTTATACGTCTATACTTGCTGAAGTTTTTTTTTTCTATACAACTTAAAATGGCAAACAAGCTGACGGCCCACCTGATGGAAAATGGTAACCGTCGCATATAGACATGAGCAGTACCATGTACATAACAGATACTGTTTCGCACATGATACCCCCCCTGCATTGCCATTCCTAAGGACTCGGGTATTATTCCTCTGTACCCTGTAAATTCACTGTCATATCCCACCCTTCAAACCTAAACAGCCATGCAAACACAACTGCTTGACGGTTGAAACACGATGGAGACAGAGGTACCCAAACAAACGACTTTTGTACAGAGTCTCCCTCTGGTATGAAGTTTAATTCTATCTGTCTATCTGTATAGTTGTTTCGACAAAACGCAAAAACTACTTCACCAAATTGGATGCGGTTTTCACAATTATAATCCTTAAGATCTAATTCAAAATCTAGTGTATGTTTCATCTTGATGTCCTATCCTACCTACAAGTAATCTAGATACGCTATCTAAAAGTGTTTTATTTAATAGCTTTTTCTACTTTTGAAATAGATAGATAGATACTCTTTATTGTTTCCTATAAAAGATTGCAATATAAAACTTATTATAAATATAAACAATTACAAGAAATAATCACAATGAGAAAATCATGGGCGACCTTATCGCTAAAAGCGATCTCTTCCAGGCAACCTTTGGATGGAGAGAAGTAATTATAAACAGTATGATCTTGTTTATAATTACTCTTCCTCTACTTGTTTATAATTAATTGAATTTGTACAATTTGATGAAATACATACGGAGTATCGGGAAAAAGCTTGTTAAATTATGTTATTTTTCTATATAGGATTATTATTATCGGTAAAAAACTAATGCCTACATAATAACATATAAGTAGTACATGAAAAGATAGACTTTCTCTTTATGAATACTGATGTCTATAGCAAAAAATATTCTTCAAGCCATAAATAGATAAACAAACCACATATATATACAAAAGAAATAATAACATATAAATTTGGTTATTCTGAGAAATTATATGTTTTATATCTATTGCAACAAATAAATAGAGAGAGCTAATATGTAATTTATTATAGATAGAACGATGTCAAAGCAAGCGTTATAGCACTTTTATGTATGTATCCGAAATAAGTTGCCATTCATTCCAATAATCTATTCGGTTAGTTACGTAAACTTATCAATTAGAGGAACTCAATTGATACATTCGTCCAGCTATATTCCTCGATTTATCAACCGTTAAAATGTCCACTTACGTATTGGGGGTTCGAAAAGTTTTTTTTTTATTATCTATTTTTCTGCCGAAACTCTAGCAAATGTGTTGCCATAAATAAAAAAAAATGGCAATATATTTTTATGGTATTACTAAGTAGTAATGTGTTTATCTACTAAGTAATAGATTTATGTAATAATATCACTGTATGGTTAGTAAGTTAACATTATCATATCTGTCCACTAACGCACATAGGACTCCCCAAAAAGGGGGATTTTGCCACGCTTGACAGGCGGGTTGCTAACCGCAAATAGTCTTTAGTGATATTTGAAGAAAGAAAAGAAAGAAAACATAGAAAACATTTATTGACAACAACAAAAAGTTACATAAATTATGAATAAAAAAAACTATTTAAAGAGAAACGCTGCTTTATGTCCTTTGATTATTAAGTTGCCTTAGTCGCCTCTTACGACACCCAGGGGAAAGGGTGGCCCTTTCTATGCCGAGAACACATGACCCCATTAGTAATGAGTATCTAATAGCTCCATTGCTAGCAATAATCAACCTCCACGCGGTTTCCCCTGGAAACCAACATGATTAATTCTTGTAGAGTTCGTCAAGATAGATTGATGTGTTGAGATTTTATTTATGTTACTTTTAAAAATAGAATTTATTTATTTACTTTTTCTGATAATTAATATTTTGTTAATAGAGAACGTCATTTTTTAAAACTCACTTTTATTGTACTAGAAAAAAATCACTTTATTCAGTATTTTCTATTTTATTGTTCTATACAACGAACCCTTCACACCCCTTCATATATATATATATATATATATATATATATATATATATATATATATATATATATATATATATATAATACAAGTATTTTATATATGATTATATATGTTCGCTCTTAACAGTTGTATGAGTCAAACGTGGCCCATATAAAATATATCGAGCAATAAAGTACACTTGAAACTCTTGCTAGTTCCGATATTTCAGGCGCTCGCGTAACCCCAGCTCCTAATACGTGAGTTGTGAATTTATAAGACGGTACATTTAAAAATACAACCTATATATAAATAATTTGATGTTATTATAAATTATCCCTTACGTATTCAAGTCAATCTTCCTTCTTTCCAAGTAAGTAACCGCTGTGTAAGAAGTTCATCATATTTTAATACGCAGTGAACAGAATTTCTGTGCTTGTAAATATTTATTTTATGATGCGGTTTAAAACGCATACATAAATGTAATACTTATATATATATATATATATATATATATATATATATATATATATATATATATATATATATATATATATATATACATTTTTCACAAACAGAATTTAGCACAAACAGAAATATTTAGGCTACGCTTACTATCAGGTGGGCCGTATGCTTGTTTGCCACCTCAGTGGTATAAAAAAATATAATAATAAATTATATAAAACTTTATATATTATATACATTACGTTTACAAATGGCACAAATCATAAACTATAACGTAACATACACGGCTAAAAACATTTAACCGTACCCCTCCATTTTGATGTCAGTCAAAAAAACTAGTTCACATCTCATATTTTCCAACTGAAATGAGATTACATTTACAAAATGTCGCGACACAGTTACATTTTGAGTGAGAATTGCACAAAAGAGGCCGGCATTAACACATTACTTAATGGCGTGAGCGTGTTAGAAAAATGTTGAATCCGCTGACTTGTACGAATACTCGGGCGATAAAACGAGATGTTTTAAGCGAAGGGCCCATTCACCTAACAATGGAGAGGGAATTATGTTTTTTTAATGGAGCCTAACATATTTCTTCCATCACTGAAGGCGAGAGAAGGCCTAAAATATTTTAAAATGAAAAGTAAACTTGAATTCTTTACATTACAATTTAAGGATCTTTAATAATGTCAATAATAGAATATTTTTTATTTATCATTTTAGCCGTTAACTGTCCACTGCTGGACATAAGCCATCCCCATAAGGGGAGTTTTGCCAGTAGTTGACATGCTTAGGCAGGCGGGTTGGACCGCAGTTAGACTTAATTATTTAATTTAAACTTAATTGTATTAAGTTCCCTTAGTCGCCTCTTACGACATTCTCGGGAAGCAAAGGATGGCCCGTTTAATGCCAGGACTACACGGCAGGATACTAGCATATATATAACATATATGGTATATACTTTATATACAGATAGATGCAGGCTACAGGAATTAGCTATTAATAGAGTTTCACCATCATCAATTTTTTCACTATTGGACATAGACCTCCCCCATAGACTGTCATAATTAACCTGTATTCACTGACGCCTTACAATATATTTGAGGATGGGGGGAAAGGGATTGTTAGCAATGGAGTTCGACATTGCTAGCAATATCAGGTCGACCTCCACGTGGTTCCCCCTGGAAACCATCGTGAACAATTCTTGTTGAATTCGTCACGATAGGCTAACTGACCTGCTTCATCTTCATCTATCATCCCTCACTGGTGCCCCGCCGGTGTATACCAATAGCACGGGTGGGGTTACTATTCCATTATCACACATTAAAAAAAAATGCATTTGAGGTCGTCACTCCATCTAGTGGGGAGTCGTCCTATACTACGTTTGCCCGTACTCGCCACTTAAGAACCTTTCTTCCCCATCGGTTGTCGGTTCTTCGAGTTATGTGTCCAGCCCATTGCCACTTAAGCTTGCTTATCCTTTCTTTAATAGAGATTACTGATATTATATTTCAAATCCCTATATTTTATTGTGAAAACAAATAAAAAATAAAACAATCCGCGAACACCGCAATGCAATAAGGCGGGATAGAGAAAAAAAAAAAACTAGTACAGCATAAAAAAGCAATTTCCGTCCGAACATATTGGGAATAGTAACAGAGAAGTGAAATTTTCTATCGTCCCATCTGACTTCATAATATTTGGCTGGAGCACCTCCCCGCTCAATTCGACGTATCCCTGCCATATTCTATACTGAAATAAAAGATCTTTTCTGAATAAGAAGTAGACGGTAAAAATGTTTGATTTCATATCTATGTACCTACAAGTATATTTACAAACACATTTTGCTCTACAGCGTGTAAAGTTTATTTCTTAAAAAAAAAACACCTACTTCATTAGTGGTAAAAATCAAAAACTAAATTACTGAATACATTTTGATAAAATTTCTATTACACTCATCTAAATATAAGACAATATGTCCTTTCAGATAAAATAAAAAAATTTTTAAATTGTTTTATAATTTTTGAGGCAGAAAACTTAAAAAAATATCCTTTTTTGAAGCTGATTTAAAAATGCAACTAGGTATAACAAAATGCTTCAATGTACATTGCCCAATATAAAATTCAATTTTGGCATCGTCACGACGTGGCAAGTCGGGTCGAGTGGTAGCCAAATCGATTTGTTTTGATAGCTCTCTAGCTACATCCTGCTACCTAAGTGACGAGCCAAACAATAACTTTGCTCTGATAACTTTCACGGCGCAGTAGTAAAAGAGTTGTTTTGCCTGAATGTGGTTCAGATTCGATTCACGATCGCCAACTTAGGAAACGTTATTTCTAAGCTAACTACTCATCCCGAATTTTAATGTTTCGTACGGTTTTTATAGAAACAAAATACTATCCATATGATTCGCTTTATAGGTCAAAGAATTTTAAAATAGGCTAAGTACTTTTCAACTGACTTCAAAAAGAAGGAGGTGTGTGTTTTTTTATGATTGTTATATAAATATAATACATATTTCTATATATATAATAACCATTATATTATGTTATTTATGTATATATTATTTATTGTGTACCTATAAGTATACATATATTTTTTTTAATGGATGATAATGGAATGATAACCCCACCCGTGCTATCGGTATACACCGGCGGAGCACCAGTGAAGGATGATAGGTGAGGATGAAGTAGGTCAGTTGGCCCATCGTGACGAATTCAACAAGAATTGTTCACGATGGTTTCCAGGGGGAACCACGTGAAGGTAGACCTAATAAGGCATATTGATAGCAATGGGGCTGTCAAACTCCATTGCTAACAATTCCTTCCTCCCCCCTAGTATATATGTATTATTAGTTGCTATTTTTTTTACCTATTCCAATAATAAAGTACTGCATTCGTGATTCACTGTTCACCCCAAAGGTTGACTGGTAGAGAATGCTACTAGCATTAAGACTACCTTTTGTACCATGTTTTATTTTGGTTAATAAAGTTATTTAAGTTAAATAAATAACTCTGTCAGTTGTAAACCGATTTGGAATATTTTTTTTTATCTGAAAGTACCTGAAAGGAACTACAGATTGGTCCTGTAAAAATTTTACCAAAATCGCTTCAATAGTTTAAATTTTTACATCAAATTTACTGTTTTTTTTTTCAATTGGTTTTTTACAAATCCGTTCATAAATGACCACATTCTGAGGTGACAAACATAAAAACAACACAACCGAATTTAATACCACCCTTTTCTTTATTCGAATTGAGTTAGTAAAAAATAATAAACAAATTATGAAGTATTTTTTTTAATGGATGGGATGATATCAGAATGAATAATACATCGATACACGTAGATCAATCATATGGTATAGGTACTTAGGTAAGCGCATACGGTAGCTGTACGGAACCCTCCAAATCAGTGGAACGATGCCAATACCAGGGGCATATGCGGCCCATCTCAATTCTTGTACAATTTTCGGTAACAGAGGTTATGGCCATTTCGCTGGTTCCATTTTACTTTGAGACACTTTGTGCCGCCGTTTGCGGACTAAAATACTAAAAGGTAAGTTATTTGAAAAGGGGTTTTCACTATAATTTACTAGAACTCAGCGCAGGCTTTGTGGAAGTACATTTAGCGACCTTTATCAAGAATATTCTGGCCAGCGTTATATAATGCAGAATATACGAACGGATTTGAGTCAGAGTGTTTGTTTAATCCAACTGAGAATCGAACCAAATGACTCAATTAGACAAAGAATATATATATATATATATATATATAATATATATATATATCATATATACTACGAATATATAATATATATATATATATATATATATATATATATATATATATATATATATATATATATATATATATATATATATATATGGTGGATTTAGAGTAGTCTATGAAATATATATATATATATATATATATATATATATATATATATATATATATATATATATATATATATATATCAGTATACTAGTGCTGTAAGTAAGTTGACTTTTAATCTAAATAAAAGTGGTAACCATCACCTATAGGTATAAACAGCACCATGGCATCATAGTATCTATTGTGATGCATATTGTCCCCCTCTTTCAATCTTACTATTTATTTTTTATTAATTATCTTACTAATGTTATCTTATTGATTAACAATTATTACGTATAAACGACCTTAATATTTACAATTTTTTTTTTATTTTGATGTAAAACAACAAGTTATTTGGGCACCTCTGTCCCATTTCTGTGTTTCTACCGTGAAGCACTTGTGTTTGCATGGCTTTCGGTTGAAGGGTAGTATATGGCAGTGAATTCACAGGGTACAAAGGAACAACACCTGAGTCCTCAGGAATGACAAGCCATGGTGGTATCATGGGCGAAACAGTATACTCTGTTATGTCCATGGTACTGTTCATGTCTATAGGCGACGGTTACCACTCTCCATCAGGTGGGCCGTCAGCCTGTTTGCCATTCTAAGTTGCATAAAAAAAGCCAATTAAACACAACTGCTTCATGACAGAAATGCTAATAGATTGGAAACCCATACGACCTTTGTACAAAGTCCCTCTGATAAATAAAATTGGAAAATATGCTGCCATGAATGAATTGGAATGGAATGCAACGAGATGGAATGGTATTAAATGAAGTGAAATTTTATTTGCTTACAAAAACGAAGGAACATTTAAAAGCATGTCATTGTTAAATTGGTTTTTGTTTATAAGTAATTTAAAAAATATTAATTCACCTGATTCCTTTGTTTGTATAAATAAGAAATATTTTTCCTAAATATAAACAGATTTTAATAATTATTTTGTAAACGATAAGGTTCTTGTTTTTGTGTCATCTTAATTTTGTCATGTTTTTTTTTCTTTTTAAAGCAAAATCTATAATTATGTGTTTTAAAGTTCACTGTTGGAAATAGGCTATTCCCATAAGGAGAGTATTGTTAGTACCAATCAAGCCTGGCAACTATTAACAAAGTTGCTAGGCTTGGTTGGCTAGTGAGTCGGCAACCGCAGTCAGGGTTTTGATTATGTTTTAAAAGGGACGCTGCTGCCCATGCCTCGAGTATCAAAATCTCTTAGTCGCCTTTTACGATACTCACAGGAAAGGAAGGGGGCTCTTTCAGGTCTTGGTGAAAAACATTTTTTATTATTTATTTTATTAAATTGGGATCTAAAAAATGTTTTGAAATTAAATGTAAATAAAAAACCGTCTTTCAAAAAAAAAAAAAAAACGTTCACGCTCACTTTTTTACTTTATCTGAGCAGTAAGTGCTTTATATTATTCTCAATTTCGTGTATAATATAGTATATGTCATATATGTGTAAGTATATTTGTTATTCATATATATATATATATTTATTAGTTTATATATGTAATTTTAGTATGTAATTGTATAATTAATAAGTATATGTAATTTTGCTTCCCTATGGTTGACTGGGAGAGAATGCTTTTAGCATTAAGTCCACCATGTACACATATTTGTACTAATGAATAAATAAATAAAAAGAAATATGTAAAAGCTCGTCCATGCTTGTAAGTAGGTATAACCTGTTACCTATCACGGTCTGAAATAGACGAATGAATTCATAGACTACTAGAAATGTTAGTACAGTAGCTGAATAATAATTCAAACTGCTTTAAATAAATAATAAATTTAAAGTTTATATAAATCAAATTCTGGCTACGGTGAGTTTAATATGCATTATAAATGAATTATCGAAATTTAAAGCACAGTTTACACAACACTTTTCATTTATAAACTTGTTTGTTACAATAAGATTAAAAAAAAAAAGTAAATTAATTATCAAAATATACTGTTTATATGTACAAATGTCTTGGTTTACCTTCTTTTTTTTCCAACTTAGAATGGCAAACAAGCTGACGGCCCACCTGATGAAAAGTGGTAACCGTCGCCTATAGACATGAGCAGTACTCTTTTTTTTTTGTTATTAGAAAATTTGAACGAGCAATATAAAATTGTATTATATTTTTTGACAGTTTACAACTGTGATTTCATAATAAACTGTAGATGTAAGTTGTTTCAGTGAATCTGTCACGTACATTCGTTAGTAAAATTTAGGAAGTAAATTATACCTTATTTTGGCTGTTCGTTTCAAATATATTCTCTCGTGTAAAACCAGTTATGTCCGGTTTACATTAAACATCTACCGCAGACATTATTTAGAACTCGTCTAAGATTAATAGAAGCGGGTAAACAGTAGCTTTCAAGTGATTAGTACCAGTTCGGTTTGGTTTGCTTTGCTTGAAAAGAGTTTTGATTGAAAAATTTCTTCGGTATTCCAGCGATGCTACAGCATATAAAAACAAATGTTTATTTAATATAAACCGGGTGTTATTTATTATGAAATGAAGAATTATTCTATTTCGATAGAATTTAGTAAAAACGCAAACAAACGGACAATTAAAGAAAGAAAGAAAAATAATATATTTAGTAAGATACGTCTTTTCTATATAATAGTCTAATGTCCTCTACCCGAAGGTTGTCTGGAAGAGATTGCTTAGCAATAAGGTCGCATTTTGTATCACTTCTCATTAATATTTACTGTGTTTATGATTTTTCTTTTTACTTAGTGCAATAAAGTGTAATATAAATAAATAAATACATAGATATCACAAAAGATAACGATAAAAATAAATTTTAGTCACTAAAAAGGCTCTTACCCAGCACGTGTCAGGAGTCCTTACGGCTCACTGACGCTGATCTCCCGTAAGAGCCTACAGAAAGAGTGCTGTTCGCAATAATGAAATTAAACAACAAGCAACAATAAGACAAATATTAGTGTATTTTTTTTTTATTTGATGAAAATAGAATGGTAACCCCGCCTGCGCTAACGGTATCCCGTTAGCGGGGCACCAGTGAAGGGTGATCGATGAGGATGAAAACAGGCCAGTTAGCCCATCATGATGAATTCATCTGGAATTAATCATGATAGTTTCCAGGGGGAACCGCGAGGAGGTCGACCTGGTTGGATATATTGCTAGCACTGGGATTCTCAGTCTCCATTACTAACAATCCGTTTCCCCCCAAATATTAGTGTTAGGTTAGTATATATTATAAAACATATATGAGACACATGCAATATACTGTTTTAATGTCTAATAGTAATACAATTCAAAATAGATTAATTGAATTGAATTTATCGAGTTGTCATTTAATTTTATTTAGAAAATATCTCTGTGATGAAGTCAACAAAAAATGTTAATATTACTGAACTTTTTTTTCTATACAACTTAGAATGGCAAACAAGCTGACGGCCCACCTGATGGAAAGTGGTAACCGTCGCCTATAGACATGAGCAGTACCATGGACATAACTGAGTGTACTATTTCGCCCATGATACCCCCCCTGGGTTGCCATTCCTGCGGACTCAGATGTTATCTTTTTTTTTTTTTTTTTTTTTTTTTTTTACAACACAGGAGGCAAACGAGCATGCGGCTCACCTGATGGTAAGTGACTACCGCCGCCCATGATCACCCACAACACCTACGGCATTGCAGGTGTGCTGCCGGCCTTTTAAAAAGGAATATGCTCTTTTCTTGAAGGTTATGTTGTCGTATCGGTTCGGAAATACTGCTGCTGGAAGTTGATTCCAAAGAGTGGTTGTGCGTGGGAGAAAGTGCCTTGAAAAACGCACGGTGGAGGACCGCCACTTGTCCAGATGGTTGGGATGAAATTTTAGTTTATGGCGGGTTGTACGATGGTGAAAATCTGCAGCAGGTATCAATCCGAACAATTCTTCAGAACACTCCCCATGATAAATTCGGTAGAAAATGCACAGAGATGCAACATCTCTACGCAGTTCCAGTGGGTCGAGCCGGATAGTAAGACGCCGATCGTCAACAATTCGAGCTGCCCGACTTTGAATGCGGTCTAACGGAAGGAGTTGGTACTGTGGCGCTCCTGCCCACAGGTGAGAACAGTATTCCATGTGTGGCCTCACTTGAGCCTTATATAGTTTCAGGCGGTTTTCTGGCGTGAAATACCGTCTCACCCTATTGAGCACCCCCAACTTTTTGGAAGCTATCTTAGCTTTTTCCTCCAGATGACCGCAAAACTGGACGTCGCTAGATATATTGACGCCAAGAATCCCCAGACTCGACTTATTATCGAGGGAAGTGCCCCGAAAGTAAGGAGATACGACAAACGGTGTCTTTTTTGCGGTGAACGCGCAGACTTGTGTCTTCTTAGGGTTAAAATGAACAAGATTGCGTTCTCCCCAGATCGAAACTTTATCGAGCGAAGTTTCGATTTCAGACACAAGTCTGTTCCGGAGCTCATCGGTATGTGCCCGCGAGATCTTTGCATGACCGGTGTATAATGCATCTCCTGTACTGTCGTCCGCATAACAATGAATATCACTGATCTGTAACATATCATTGATATGCAGAAGAAACAGTGTCGGAGATAGTACACAGCCTTGCGGGACACCAGCATTCACAGGTTTTAAGTCAGAGCATGCTCCGTCGACTACGACCTTAATGCTACGTTCCTTAAGAAAACTGGCGACCCAACTGCACAATCTCGCAGGCAACCCAAACGAAGGTAGTTTTGAGATTAGTGCCCTATGCCACACCCGATCAAAGGCTTTCGCAATATCCAGACTAACAGCTAAGGCCTCTCCCTTATTCTTGTAGAAGTCCATATCACTGGTTATTTAATTAGATATTTTGTTTATTTCCACTACCATAAGTATGTGTGTGACTGCCAACATTCGAAGCTTGATCACTGTTACTACCAGGAGTTCCACAAATTCCATCATCTTCATACCAGTCTATTATTACAAAATGAAAATCCATTCTGTTAATAATAATAATAAACTTTATTAACAAATACAGGGTTGCACAGTTACATGTTTTTTGCCCTAGCTTACAAATTAGGGTAACCTGTGCCTTGTAAGCAAGTTCCTTCCAACACACAAGAACTAATACTTTGTATTTGTACACGCAGAATTAACAATAAAAAAAGAAAGAAATTATTGTTAAACTAGAAGATTACAGTTAATAAAATTTTTAAATCTGTAACGTTCAGTGTGTGGTGTGAGAGAAGGTGAACAGTGTGAGTGTGTGTATATTTAAAGTGAGATAGTACAGATAGTGTGTTGCCTATTGTAAACTCTTCTTAAGATAAAGCACCGCCATAAATCGTAATATAATTTGATGTTACCGTTCATTGGTGAACATAAAATCAGCAGTTGATGCGCTTAGCTGGAACGAACGTTTAATTTCTAGCGATATTTCTGTAGCGCCCAAACCGCTTATAACTCAGACGCATATTTTATGAGCGGTTAGCGGTTGGCGGTCGTCATCCCGTTCATCCTAAAAGGTACTTAATGTTTACAGTGATGTTGGAACATGGAGCTCTTCTGTATAAAAGTTTGATAACTTTGTACAATTTGTATACATAAATATACATTTTATCAGAGGGAGACTTTGTACAAAAGTCGATTGCTTGGGTACCTCTGTTCCATTCGAGTTTCAACCGTGAAGCAATTGTGTTTGCATGGCTGTGTTTCGGTTTGAAGGGTGGGATATGGCGTGAATTTACAGGGTACAGAGGAATAACACCTGAGTCCTCAGGAATGGCAACGTTGCCGACCCTGAAGAAACCTCTTTACCCCCCTTTTGAAGAACTCCATGCGGTAGTCTCTTAGGAAAACCTCGGCAGGGAGCTCATTTCATAACCTGAGTGTTAGTCGCATGGGGATATCATGGGCGAAACAGCATACTCTGTTATGTCCATGGTACTGCTCATGTTTATAGCCGACGGTTACCACTTTCCATCAGGTGGGCCGTCAGCTTGTTTGCCATTCTAAGTTGTATAAAAAAAACATTATATATTGCTTCCATGTTCAACAATACATAGGAGTATCAAAGATTGGATTTTGATTATATGTACCAGGCGTACAGAATTGAAAAGGAGTCTTTGATTGACTGATTGTATTTTATTTATTACATAAGTATTCTCATAAATCGTTAACTGTCCATTGCTGAACATGTATACTAACGCTAACGCAGTATATTCTTCGCCTGACAGGCGCGTTGGCAACTGCAGTTAAGCTTTGGTGATGTCTTAAAAGGGACGTTGATTCGTATCCCTCAGCCATTAAGTTTTCTTAGTTGCCTCTGACGGCACTGACGGAAAAGGAAGGGGTGGCCCACTCTAGGATTTTTTAAGATTCAATACCTCTAATGGAAAAAACGGAACCCTTATAGGATCATATCGTTGTCTGTGCTTCCATCCATCCGTCGCTCAAGACCCCTTTTTATTGGAACGCGTGACCGTGCGTCGACGAATTCGCTTGCCACATGTCTAGAGGCCCTGATCAGAAACTGAATGTGATTTCATTTTCACGCTGTATACCTAACTTTCTGATACTTAATTGTTATTTTTTATCTTATAATTATTATCTTATCTTAATGAAAATTATCATTAAAATGATATGACATAAATTATCATGTTGTGATTGGAAAAAAAAAAACTTATTATTGTTATTATTTTCAATTTGATCCCATTTTAGTTTGGTCACGTGTGGTCCCGGCATAGAATAGGCCATCACTTTCCTTCCCGTGGGTGTCGTAAGAGGCGACTAAGGGAGGACGAGGGATGGGTAGCAGAGTCCCTCTTAAAACATCTCCAAAGCCTAACTACGGTTGCCAATCCGCCTGCCAAGCGTGGCAACTACTGGCAAAACTCCCCTAGAGGCAAGCTTATGTTCAACAGTGGACACTTAAAAGCTGATACTATGATGATGATGGTGATGATTTTTAATTTATTTATTATAATGCATTTGTTAGATATTTATTTAAAATTATTTATTAATAAAAATCAGCATAACAACTTTAAATATAATAAAATATTAATGTTTTTATTATACCAAATTTTGTAATGAATTATTATTGTAATGTATATAAATACAAATAATTTATATTTTAATTGATTTTATAATTATTTATTATCATGATATTTGAATAAAAAGTAATGAAATTGTAAGAACACGTGGTCTCGCTGACTTGTTCAGTCGAATTCGGTCATGCAGATATAAAAGATTGTTATTGGGTGGGGGGGCACTTCTTGTCCAACCGTTGAATAGAGCGGAGCTCTCTGACGTATCAAGAGTGAACAAGTATAGTGAACCAAGTGGTCATTATATAAAATATATCACAATTATTGTTGATGGAAGTCCTAAAGATGCTATAGTTAAATAAGTATTAATGGATTAACAGAAGTTGGGTATTTATGTTATATTATTTGTTATATTTCATATACAAAGTAAAATAATTAAATATATGATTTAATAGTATGATATCTAAATTAAATTAACTGTGAGAACTTGTGCTTCATTTCTATTTATTACTAAGAGGCTTACAATCTTTATATTGCTAAAGAATATATCATATACTTGTAAAGTTAGTATTACGTAGTTAAATTATTA
Source organism: Galleria mellonella (assembly GCF_026898425.1). NCBI lineage: Eukaryota > Metazoa > Arthropoda > Insecta > Lepidoptera > Pyralidae > Galleria > Galleria mellonella. The sequence goes on along the minus strand of NW_026442100.1, from coordinate 3,893,388 downwards.
TATATATATTTTTATTCTACTTAGAATGTCAAACAAGCTGACGGCCCACCTGATGGAAAGTGGTAACCGTCGCCTATAGACATGAGCAGTACCATGGACATAACAGAGTATACTGTTTCGCTCCATGCGTTGCCATTCCTGAGGACTCAGGTATTGTTCCTCATATCTACCCTTCAAACCGAAACACAGCCATGCAAACAACTACAGTAACATCCTTATATATTAAATATTATAAATAATAAGTACAGTTTTTTTTTTTATTATTTTCATTTGAGACATACATGTACATAATATAGAGTTGTTACAATGTTCTTATGTATAGTAAGTACACGAACCCAGTTTGAGTGTAGCAAAATAATATTGATAGGTATCTAATACGAGTATAAATGCATTAATATCAATTTACATTGAAAAAATGAATAACATACATAGCTCGAAGAACCGACAACCGATGGGGAAGAAAGGTACTTGAGTGGCGACCGCGTACGAGCAAACGCAGTGTAGGACGACCCTCTCCGCACTAGATGAAGTGACGACCTGAAATGCATGCCTGACTCCTAGTCAGTGGATGCCGGTGGCTCAGGACCGTTCTTTATGGCAGTCTATGTGGGAGGCTTATGTCCAGCAGTGGACGGATTATGGCTGAATTGGAAATGAATAACAATTTTAAATATTAATCTTATAAAAATGAATTGAATTCAGTCATGTTATTTAGGTATATAATATTTATGTCAATCTGATTAATTATTTGCAAATCATGTATGATTTTTGATGGGTGAAAATGTTATGGTAACCCCGCCTGTGCTAACGGGATACGCTGGCGGAGCACCAGTGTAGGGTGATAGATGAGAATGAAAACAGGCCAGTTAGCCCATCATGATGAATTCATCAGGTGTTAACTATGATAGTTTCCAGGGGGAACCGCGACGAAGTCAACCTGGTTGGGTATATTGCTAGCAATGGGATTCTCAGTCTCCATTACTAAAAATCCCTCTCCCCCCAGTAATGTATGATTTGAACCGTAGCATGGAGTATTTCTTCATTCCAACTGGCTAAAAAGTGGTCAACTGATAACAAACAACTTGCTATTAATTTTTTTTTTTTATTTTAGCTTGAAATAATGTATCTCTTTTTTAATTTTTAATTTCAATGCGTACCAAATACAAAATTGAATAATTATATTTATATAAATGCCACGATGTATAAGTAAATGATCTAAATTATCTACTGACGAAGGTTCACACAAGTTGCTATGGTAATTTTAAAGACTTGGGTTCAAAACAATCACGTCCGATCAAATGGTCACGAGTTCGATCCTCGTACAATATCTGTTTATATTATATATTTTTTGGCTTTTTACCTATGTATTTATAATAAATACGACCGTATTCCAAAAAAAAAAAACAATATAAGTTATTTTGATTAAATTATTGTTACTTCTATCTGTCTGTATATTTGTTCAGACAGCATACAAAAAACTATTATATTTTTTTTATTTTTTTTTATTTTATTTTTTATTGACACATAAAACAGATTACAACCATAAGAAACTTAAGTAATAATTACATTTGTGATTCGGCTAGGTTATAATCCGATTATATTATGTGCACAGCTTGAGTAATTCATTAAAAGCAAACACATAATATAAAAAGAAATAATTAAAATGTTATATAAATATATAAAAGATAAAACTATATATATAAAAAAAAAACATATTTTCAATCGTGTTCTACATAATAGAAATCAAGTTCTTCCTAAATATCAAATATTTTGTACCGAATATGTCGATGGATTTGTGGTCGAGCAGTAAGTCATTATAATGACGACACATTCTTACCACAGGATTGTAATAAGAGGTGTTATTTTTGTAGACTTGCAATGTAAACAATTTATGAGTGGGATTACGTGCTTTGTACCTCGTATTAAAATTTAAATTAAGCAGTAGAGATGGAGAATCTATGACGTTATGGATGATTTTGTACAGATACAGTATGTCACTACGCTGACGACGCCTCTCTAAAGATGTAATATGAAAGTGTTCAAGCTTGTTTTCATAAGAGCTCAGTTTGCGAAGCAAGCCCGTTCGAAACGCGAGTATATTAAGGCATTTTCGCTGAACACTCTCAATACGATCACAATGTACTTTATAAAATGGAGACCAGATAACCGAGCCATACTCTAGAATACTTCTTACCAGTGATTGATATAGAGAAAGAAAACTGCTAGGATTTTTAAAATTTTTAGTTAATCTAGTAATAAATCCCAGCAGTTGGTTGCTTCTGTTTATAATACATTCATAGTGTGGTTTAAAAGAAAGTTGGTCGTCAAAAATAATACCCAGATCATTAGCGACATTTCTGCGTTCTAATATTTGTCCATTAATAGTGTAATTATAAATTAATTTTTGTGATCTGCGAGTGAAAGACAACACAAAACATTTACGTACATTTAGACCCATTAAATTATTAATGCACCACTCGGATATTGTATCTAAATCGTATTGAAGCAATTGTGAATCATTGAAATCTCTTATAGTACAAAAAACCTTTAAATCATCGGCATATAATAGCGATGGACACCTTAGTTTTTCTACGAGGTCATTAATGAAGATAATAAATAAGAGAGGACCAATATGAGAACCTTGAGGAATTCCTGAGGTTACAGGAACAGGTGAGGATAAGTGTCCATTGAGCGTAACTAATTGGCTTCTGTTAGCGAGGTATGACTCGAACCATCGAAGAAGACTACCATGAATACCGAAGTGTCTAAGTTTATTACAGAGAGTCAAATGGTGAACCCTGTCAAATGCCTTGGAGAAGTCCGTGTAGATAGAGTCAACTTGAGTTCGGGTAGCAAATGCTCTACAAAGGAAATCTTTATATTCAAGGAGATTGCTTATTGTAGACTTTTTTGGTATAAAACCGTGCTGGTTAGGTGTTATAAATTGTGAGACGTGATAGTAGAGTTCATCGTAAATTAGACTTTCAAATAGTTTGGCAAAGCTACACAATTTACTAATCGGTCTATAATTCTCACACATAGTAATATCACCAGACTTGTGAATCGGTACAATGTGTGCAATTTTCCAACAAGTAGGAAAAGTACCAGATTCTAATGATTTATTAAAAATAATACAAAGGGGTACAGCAAGTTCTTTAAAGCAGGAGATAATGAAGAAAGGTGGTATGCGGTCTGGTCCAGCTCCCTTGTTGGGATCTAGTTTTTTTATTGTACTCCTTATATCAGATTCAGTGAAAGAAATTATGTGAATTGGGTAGTTCGGTACAGTAGCTTTATAAGAGTTCGAGTTCGTTACGCTATAAGGATTGACAAATACAGAGCTGAAATAACTGGAAAATAATTCACTAGCTTCATTATAATTAGTAGATGTAGAACCGTTAAATTTAAGTGTAGGCGGTACGGCATAATAAGATTTTCTATTATGAACATATCTCCAAAAGTGCTTGACATCAGACATAAGAGATTCCTCTACTGATGATAAATAGTTCTTATGACACTCATTAATAAGTCTTTTGCATCGAGTTCTAAGAAGAGCGAAAGAATCATAGTCCCGGGGATTGCCAAATTTTTTATATCGTTTATGGTACTTATGTTTTTCAGACAGACACTTCCTTAACGAGCGACTAAACCAACAAGGGTACGAATGTGAACCAACTACTGTTAACGGTATATGTTTACTTATTAAATTTTCAAGTATTTTATAAAATGTCTCAGTTGCACTATTAACGTCTGCATATGACAGTACATTTGACCATTCGATGCACCCAAGCTCAGCTCTAATTTTTTCATAGTTACCTTTACGGAAATTCGGACGCTGGCATATTTTAGATTTGGGATGATTGAAACTATTTGAAGTGTGTATATCTATACAAAGACAGGGATGGTGTTCATCGATTCGAATAAGAGGACTCGCTGCATAAACCTGTAGGGTTGGCAAATTAGAAAGTACAAGATCTAAGTAACGGTTGTTTTTATTTGGTATATTATTGAATTGGTTTAGGCCACACAAAGATATAATATCAATAAGAAGGCTAGCTTTACGATCTTGGGGATCACTCGGTGTCATTGCCGCGTAATTAGGTGATCCAGACCATACGATACCGGGCGTATTAAAATCACCAATACACAAAAAATCACTCAATTCGTTAGAGCGTAACATTATATTCTGAATGTTATTATAAAATTCTTGCAACATTGTTGTTATTAAGTCAGGAGGTAAATAGCACAGACATAAATTTATCACCTTATTTTTTGAATTATTAGGAAAAATACTTAACCACAAATCCTCGACTCCACTTTCCCAACAAACCTGACGGACACATCTGAGATTCTTTTTTACTGCAATTGCGATTCCACCCCCTTCAGTTTTATTGATAAGAGTTGTGGAACGATCTCTGCGAAAGACATTGTACCGAGTATCGAGAAATTCAGCATCAAATACAGAGCTATTCAGATTAGTCTCCGTCAAGCAGATAACATCATAATTAGAATTTAAAATATTAATATACAATTCGTCCAGCTTAGATCTAATCCTATTGACATTTTGGTAGTACACAAACATAGATAATTAAAATAAGAAATAAAACAGAATTACAATATGCTAATATGACAAAAAAAAATACAAAAGTTTATAAAAAATAACGATATAATAATTATAGAATAAACGTGGAGGAGTGACCGAATTACAACCTGGCCAATGAATCCTCGTTTTTAATCGAAATACAGTTTGAGTTGTCGTCTTTACGCACATAAATGCGACCGTATTTCACCCAGACATACTTATATTTCTTTTCCTTTGCGACGTTTCTAGTTTTAGTATGCAGAGACTTGCATTCAGGCGACAGGTGTTCAGCGATATATATTCTACGTGTCTCACCAGAAACTCCTAAGTGAGTAGAGCTAAGCGGCTCATTTGCGTTGGTCTTATTAAATCGTGATACCGAGGATAGTATGATGTCTCGCAGGCGGGGTGTGGAGAGGGTTAATAATATATTTCTCGGGCGATTCGATGATGAGCTAATCTTAGCGACCCTTCGACAAGCAACAATACTCGACTCAATGAGCGGAACTTTTATTGTGTCGCATAAGTTTTTCGCAATATTTAAAACGTTTTCGTTTGGGGATTCAGGGACACACTGAAGCTCAACATTATGGCTGCGTGAAATCCTTTCTATAACTGAAACTCGGCCGCCCAGAATGCGTATTTCATTTTTTAATTTTAAATTATCAGTCTCCAGCGCTTTAATAACACTACATTTTTCTTCTAGTTGAATTTTCAAAGTATTATGCTCCTTATTTACAAACTCAAAAGAAGTATTAAAGTCACATTTCAACTCTTGTACTACGGTTTTCATTTCAGATCTGACCATTTTGTTTACATCATCCCTTAGTGCGGCACGAAAATCATTCATGAAACTCGATAAGGAAGATTGCAACTTGCTATCAAGAAGGTCACTAATTTTCTTCATTGTGACGGATTCTGATTGAATTATAGTGGGGTCAGATGATTCGGCTAGGGAATTTGAATATGTAGTGCTATTACGCTCAAAATTATCCAGAGACATGTTCATAGAAATGTCTGGAGATGGTACGTGATGCTGCCTAACGGGTGTGTTTGAATTAGATTTCTTACGTCGAGAAACATTACTGCATGAAGGGCACAACCAAGAAGTCAAATAGTCAAGACTCAGTGACAAAAAATGATCTTTGTTTATATTGAGACACTGGTGGTGGTATTTACCTTTGCACTGATGACATTGCATAAGACTGTCTCTTGTAATTTTCGTGTTACATGCATTGCAAATCATTATGAGATATTTACAAAAAAAAAAAATGTAAATAAATATATACGCAATGTTCTCTATCAAAGACCTCCGTGCAATATCTTAATTATGATATCTTTCAGCCAACCGCCCAAGCCGCAACATCAATATGCGTAAACGCAATCCAGGTTGATGGCTTAATCAATCTTATAGCTCCCGGATGACGCTGTATATATTTCTAATAATGTTCACAGTTATTTATATACTGTATATATATTGAAATGAGACTCGGCAACAAGGAGCAAGCACACACAGTTGCAATCCGGTCACTATTAACAACTTTCAACACATTTTAATGTTGAATAAAATTTTATTTATTTGGTTCACTACCCTACACATTTGAAATGACACTGCACTTACACTAGATATCTAAGTTTCCACTCAATTCGAGTTTACAGTCACTGTTTTATATTAAATTTTATATGAACAATATTATAGTTATAACTTAATACACTTTAAATAGAACGAGAGTTATGAAAACTAATTAAAAATAAATATTACTTAGAGAGCAAAAATACTGTGTGCTATTCTTAGGACTACCGTCGGGAAAAAAAAAAATTATAATAACTTGAATGCGATTTTCACAGTTGAAATTCTAAAACACAATTGCCGAGAAATAAATTTAAAAATAAAATAACGACATATTCTGAGCAACATATTTTTATGTGACCGAATACCTAAAGAGGTTTCTTCAGGGTCGGCAACGGGCGCGTAATACCTTTGGTATTGCAGGCGTTCATAGGCTACGGTAATCAGTTATCATCAGGTGGGCTGTATACTTGTACCACGTCAGTGGTATAAAAAAAATGCCAATATTAAATTGTAACATATTATTATTTAATTATATTTGTTTTTTTTTTTAATAGGTGATAATGGAATGGTAACCCCACCCGCGCTATCGGTATACACAGGCGAGGCACCAATGAAGGATGATAGGTGAGGATGAACTAGGTCAGTTAGCCCATCGTGACGAATTCAACAAGAATTGTTCACGATGGTTTCCAGGGGGAACCACATGGAGGTCGACCTAATAGGGTATATTGCTAGCAATGATGCTGTCAAACCCCATTGCTAACAATCCCTTTCCCCCCAATTATATTTGATTTTATTCAAATGTTATTTATAATATTTTTTTATTTATTTATTTTATTAATTATAAAAACTATAATGTAAATATTGACTTGCCATTGTGTGACGAAAACTGTTACATTTGTTAATAAGGAACTATAAAATATACTATCTAGAAGTTTTCCTACTTCTAGAATCTACGAGTACAAAAGAAACTAGTTTATTTATTTAAGGAACACCAACAGCATATTGCATTATAACATATAGGTATAACAAACATTAAATATAATACAATATTAATGCACACGCCTATTATAGGTATTCACAGCATTCACTTTAACATAATTATAGTATAAAATAATTTACTCGTAAATCCTACCTTTTTATGTTTTAGCTTAAAAACACACACATTCTGTACAAACTAAAATAAGAGAACATTCCTTACTACTTGATTACAAAGCCAATTTGACTTACAATTTGTTTTTATGTAAAAGAGAATTGTGAAGTAACAAAAAACTAATTGAATTGCTGCAACCATCTGCTGTATAATGAACCTATTATTTGTAGTGTTCATTCCCTCTGTTTGTTATATAGGTTTTTATGTATTTTATGTATTTATTTATTTATTTAAACTTTAATACACATTACAATTCTATGTACATTTGGCGGACTTAACACCGGACGGTGTGATTTTAGTTACCAGTTGTTTTACATTTTTTTTACAACATAGTACGCAAACGCGCGAAGAAGTGTCTTGACCGAGGGACTGACGTACAACCGTTTTTTCCTTAGGAGGTACGAAAGCCTAAAAATAGTTTTTACTCACAGCTTCGTCTGCGCGACCGAAATGTGTTTATTAAACGGGATACTACATCGCAAATAGTAAATGTTTACCGAACATTATAACGGTTGGCTAAGCTGTTAAAGTGCTAAATAGTATCATACATGTTTTGGCGTTCAAATATTAGTAAATATTACATTGTCTTCATGATAGCAATCTATTAAAATCTACTACTGGGTCTTATTCGTTGTTCATAAAAATAAACAATGAAAAGCTACTGACTACTGACTAGTTAATTACTTTCTTTTTTTTTTTATACAACTTAGAATGGCAAACAAGCTGACGGCCCACCTAGTGGAAAGTGGTAACCGTCGCCTATAGACATGAGCAGTGCCATGGACATAACAGAGTATACTGTTTCACCCATGATACCCTCTTGCGTTGCCATTCCTGAGGACAGATGTTATTCCTCTGTACCCTGTAAATTCACGCCATATCCCACCCTTCAAACCGAAACACAGCTATGCAAACACAACTGCTTCACGGTAGAAACACGAATGGGACAGAGGTACCCAAGCAATCGACTTTTGTACAAAGTCTCCCCCTGGAATACTTGTTTTGCTTTAGAGAAATAGAAGAAAATATTATAATTATAAAGACATGTTCTTATAGTTCAAAACATGCAATGTGAACAATGCCTTATGGTCGGCTTTATATGAGCAGTCTCGTATGTTAGTAACTTCGGAATATAGCACTGCACTACTGAATTTACATGTGCATCTGTTATAATTTTCGGCCCAATATCTGTTGCAGGAAGCGAGCGAGGACTTACTGCATAGACACCCAAAACATTGCCGTCGGCTTGTCGGCCGATGCTCGTATGTTTTCGGGTGCCCTAAATTTTTATTAGCCCAAAACTGTACGTACGTTTCACAGATGTTAATGTTGGAACTCTAACTATGATAAATCCTATGATTTGATATCAAAACTTAAGACATACTTAGTTATAAATGTGAAATAGTAAAAAGTTAAAATGTTACAGTGTGATCCCGGTATAGAATAGGCCACCCCTTCCTTTCCCGTGGGTGTTGTAAAAGGCTAGTAAGGGAGCTTAATGGTCGAGAGACAGGCAACAGCGTTTATTTTCTTTTTTTTTTTGTTCAAAATAGCGACAAGCTGAGGGCTCACCTGATGAAAAATGGTAATTGCCGCTTATAAATGTAAGCAGCGTCATGAACGTGATAGAATATACTGTAATACCCATGGCATCTTTAATTCGTTGCCGTTCCTAAGGACTATGATGTTATGCCTCTGTATCCTGTAATGGCCATGTGGTCCCGACATAAAATAGGCCACCCCTTCCTTTCCCATGAGTGTCATAAGAGAACATAATGGTAGAGGAATGCGCAGCATCTTTCCTTTTAAAACATCAACAAAAGTCGCCACTTCGGTTGCCAACCTATCTGCCAAGCGTGGCAACTACTGATAAAATCCGCCAATAGAGAAAGATAGAGGACAGTTAACGACTGCTATGATATGGTAAGAAAGTTTAAAAAAAACATTTACTTCTTTTGCAAATCGCTTATAAACGAAACGTTAAAGTTAAAAAATCGTTGTATTGAAATCCTATTACTTGTTCAAAGCAATCCAAATAAAAAATCACTTTTTAGAAAAGAACTTTGTTCACATCTATTAAATAACTAACCACTGAGGACGAAGTTATAAGGCAACGACCATAAAAAAAGCCTAACTGCGGTTGCCAACCCGCCTGCCAAGCGTGGCAACTACTGGCAAAACTGTCCTTATGGGGAAGGCTTATATTCAGCAGTGGACAGTTAAAGGCTGAAATAATAATAAAACAATAAATACAAGCAAATTGCGAAACTGTCTTTTTGAAATTGGTTGAAAAACCTAAGATTTACTAATATTTGGGTTTTTACGTTAAGAAATATATAGGTATTATCCATTTTCCGTTATCGATCTCAATCAACGGAGAATGTGTCGTTTCCTTGTACAAGTTTACCGCCCGAAGTGCTCGAACACTGTGGCAAAATGTACCAACTATTTTCCTTGACAAGACAACCCAAGCGAGGCGTTTCATTCAACAACAAAGCATATTTGTTATTGGCTATTATCATAATATTCGTTTTGGTAAATATTGCACATCAGGTAATTTATATTTTGCGCAGGAAACGGGAAGAGATTTTTCATCTCATTCGGGAAACGGTGGTCGGTTATTTAATAGCTGTGAGCAATGCAGGTCTGTTCTTAAAAGTAATTGCAATTTTTTTTATTTACATTACTATACTATACTATACTATACTATACTATACTATACTATACTATACTATACTATACTATACTATACTATACTATACTATACTATACTATACTATACTATACTATACTATACTATACACTACTTACAAAAGAAGTAGTTGTCAGTTTATTTTTAACTATGTTATAGCTATTGTCAGCTAATTTGACAATTAACTAACAAAAAGTTGACCCGTTTTTGAGACTCGATGCTCTATTTATATAATCTAAGTACATAGTATATAACGGTTGCATTACCCACACATTACACAGTAAAACCATACGTTAATTAATAATAAAACCGACACACAATATAGAAATGAATTCTACCATAATTGTTATAAAATTTGAATTATAAATGTATTTATTTTGATTTTAAAATATAAGTATTTTGTTAGTATATACTTGTACAGAGACATAACACCTTAGCACTCAGGAATAGCAACGCATAGAGGGTATTATGGGTGAAACAGTATACTCTGTTATGTCCATGGTACTGTTCATATCTATAGGCGACGGTTGAAAATTGAAATTTTGACTGTAGGTAATTTTAAACATCATCAGAGTCTTATTGCTGTTGCCAACCCACCTAAGAAACATGGGAAAACCTCTCCTCATATTATATATATATATATATATATATATATATATATATATATATATATATATATATGTTTATTTTATTCATTTTTTAACAGTAATTATGACAAAATAAAAATGTAAAGTATCATGCTTGTTATTATTAAAAATAATTATTATATTTAGCCATGTCTTATCTATTACAAAATGTAATCTAGAAGTCCACTACTCGATCAAAGGTCATAAAAATCAATGTAACCTTTGCGCTTAGAAATAATATATTCGTGTTTGAGTCCCATTTTGATTTGTTCAAAAATAAAGAAGACTTTCCTAGTAAATACACTAGAAAATATTGTAGTAAATTTGTATTACCAAGACATCTTTATGTAGTTCAAATTGTTATTCCATGGCAGTCAGAATATATAACAAATTGCCAACAAATCTTAAAAAATTAAATTATAATCAATTTAAAAGAGAACTACATAAATGGCTAGTAAATAAGTGTTACTATATATATATATATTAACACATTATAAAAAAAATATATTTCTGTATTGCAATTATTATTATATCTGTACAATTAACGTTTCAAAATTTAACATGTTATTTTAATATATTATATTATTACATATTAAAAAAATATTTTGTCACAACTTATGTAATGACTGTTGCACATCGGTAATGACAAAATGTGTGAAACCATTATAATATTACCATATGACCTTATTGTACCACATTTTATGCTATAAAATTCATTCATTCATTCATTCATTCAGTTAACATTATATAGACATACCGATCAGGCTAAGGTTAATTTATTTTATTAATATCACGTGATATTATGCCTTGTTTCTAAGTGTTGACTGCAGTATTAATATTTTTTTCCCATATGTATAGTATTTAGTTTCGTGCCTCCAGTCAAACTGTTCATAATTACTCTTCTCAATCCAAAGGTTGTCTGGAAGAGATCGCTCTTAGCGATAAGGCCACCCATTGTTTTCTTAGTGTAATATTACCTTGTAATTGTTTGTGTTTATAATAAGTTTACTATTAAGTAAAGCAGACGAATTTGCGAATCAAAACTTATTAAAAATAATGCTAAAGTCAAGGGTTAAGGGTAGTGACCTCAAAAAATTGCTAAGTAGGTCAGTTTAATCCTCCCTTGTAATTTAAATAAATAATCATTTATACAGATTTTATTTCAGCTCACGTTCCCCCATAAACTTTTCTTTTTCATTCCTTGGCGTTGACAGTTTTGTTCACATGCTTTGCATTTTTATAAAAGAGAAATACAAAATTATTTATTTCGCCAGCGAGTGCGGCATAATCGGATAAAACGATCGAATGATGTTAGCGATTTTAAGATTAATAATTGCTCAATTTAGTAAGTTTTATTGGCTTGTTCCGCGTGACCGGCATACTGTTTACTAATCGGGATAAAAGGCTAATGGAATAGAATAGAAGATTTTTTTTATACCACTGAGGTGGCAAACAAGCAGCATATGAACACCTGCAATACCAGAGGTTTTACGCGCGCGTTGCCGACCCTAAAGAAACCTCTTTACCCCCTTTTGAAGAACCCCATGCTGTAGTCACTTGGGAAAACCTCGGCAGGGAGCTCATTCCACAATCTGAGTGTTCGTGGGAGGAAACATCTCTAAAACCGCGCAATACGCGACCATTGAGGCTGTAGGACATGAGAATGAACTCCCTGTCGATGGCGAGCCGTACGATGGCAGAAAGTGGCTGTGGGCATCATATTAAATAATTCCTCATGCATTGCGCAGAGGGAGGCAAAATCTCTCCTAAGACTTAAGGGTTCGATACCGCTTGTGAGCCTGGGATCATCGACAATTCTCATAGCTCGTCGTTGCAATGAGTCGAAAGGTTCAAGCTGGTATTTAGGTTATTTGATTTTAGATTTTTAGATTTGCTTATTAGTTTTTTTACATCGTCAATTTTTTATGATTGTACTTGAGTTCAGGATGTTGTTATCTGCTGAGAGGAATCCAACAGGATACGTAGACATAACAGATTGTCAGAAATGGCAAGAAATCGCTTTAATTAGCACAAAATTAATATGAATTCAAAACCAAAGTAATCCTATTAATTGCAAAACCCTGAATCATCTTCCTACTCTTATCCCAATTTTTATTTTGAGTCGGCATAATATGTCGTTCTCTTCCATTCTTCTCTATTCGCAGTCGTCTCCGCATTCACATGGGTAGATTGTGTGAAAAACGATATGGCCAGAATTCTTATTCTGGCCATATCATTTTCACACAATCTATCCAAGTCTTTGTAAATTTTCCTAAATTTTCTTACTTAAGACCTTTCCTAAAACATGCTCCTCATCTTTGTGCATGAGGTGTCCGTACTAAGACGTGCGGTTATTTCTTACCATTTAGTTATTGTAAAACTCTATAGAATTGCGAAAATAGATTCAGAATTGGCTATAGCATCGCATAGTTCCAAAGAAAAAAAATCAGAAGAACTGAGCGCCTCTTTCTTTCGGAGATCCCTTAAAAATACTTAGACAAGCCAACAAAACTTGAAGAATTAATAATTTCAAACAATTATTTTAAAATATTTTTTACGAGGGTAACTGTAGAATTTATTCAAAACGTCTTTAATGGATTAGAGCGGCTCATTCTAATACTGTGCCGTTACAAATCATAATCTCGCAGTTTTAATATCCCAAAGTGCTCCTTAGCGTTTCACAATGAAAAATTATTAACCAGTGGAAAACGTAGCGGGAGATAACCAGAAAAAAATATATGAGCGGAAATGAGGAGCTTGCTGTAAAGATGTTGTTGGAGGTGGTAGTCAGACAAAGCCAAGTTGGGGTAGGCAGCGAATAATAAGCATTATGGAGTGGGATGGCCCGTTTTTAATAAGTCATCAACGAACATTCATCTGCTTACGTACACTTTTACTGGTGTCGTATTATTGTGGTGTAGTAATGTGGATATGACATATTTATTATTTCATTTCATAAGATTTGATGTTATTCATCCAATAAGATCATAAGATTACAAATAATATAAGAAAGGAATAGATTATTAAGTTCCACATAAAGACCGACTTCAATTCTGACAAATATCTTTTCAAATCGTGATTTTCAACCTAATTTTCATGTGTGTGTGTGTGTGTGTGTGTTTATGTGTGCGTGCGTGCGTGCGTGCTTGCGTGTGTGTGTATTTTATATTTATCAGTTCAAAACTGAAGATATAATCGCGTAAAATAAATAAAAAAAAAAGATAAATAAGAACCTTCTAAGTTTAATAGTCAAAGAATAAAATTTAGAGCCTCAGAAATGACACAAAATGAGGCCGCTACAATTATTGATGCGATAGATATTGAACAAAATATATTAATATCAATTTTATTACATTTTGTACAATTGTACTAATAAAAAGAAAGTATAGGAATATAATCTTTATGTCTATGAATATAAAGCCGATGAGATGCCATTAACAATTTTATTTTGCAACTACAAATGTCATCAACGAATCTATTGGGCGTTTATGAATTTGACCTAGTTAACAATAAAATTTATTGGGATCTAAACGAGATTGCTACATTTTGTGGTCGATTTAATGCAAGATACAGTGATTAAAACAACACAAAAGGGAATAAACATTAAAAAAATATTAATGGCAAAAATAAAGGGAAAAGGAAAAGGGAGGGAAGCATAGAAAGATGGGAAAAGTAAGTAAAAATAAATGTATAGGATTTTATTACCTTTTTTTTTGTGTTGAAGACGTCTTATTAGCAAATAATTGTCATTTTCATTATTGTGGTTAATCTTGAATCTTAAAAAAAAAATTGGTTAAATCCCCACTACCTATCCTTATAATTAATTAGTTCTCCTTATTTCCAGTTTTATGTGTGTTATATATATGTGCGTTAGTGTTGTATATTTGTATGTATTTATGCGTATATATGTATGTATAAGTGTATATATGTATATATATTTATATATGTATATATTTGGATATGTGTGTTTATTTATGTATATGTATATGATTATACTGTCACAGATATTTATTATTTTATAATATTTTTACAGATCTATTTTTTAACGCGCCACCTACCTATTTATTTTTTAATTCTTTCTACCTAAAGGTTGTTTGGAAGAGATTGCTTAGCAATAAGACCGACTGTACTACACTATACTTATTGAAAATTGTTCAACAAATCTTGTAATGTCGGTGCAATAAAGTGTTAAATAAATAAATAAATAAAAAAACGCAAAAATGTTCATTGTAGGTATCATTGTTGGGGACTGAATATCTAACAGTACTTATATAGATATATCTAACTTATGTAATCCTTCAAGAACTAAAACAGAATGCTGAGACTGGACCTATTTTAGCCAACACTGCGAAGCACACACATGCACACTATATTTACATATACATGTTGTATTTTTATTTATTTCATCAAGTCAGCCTTTGATTGCCCACTGCTAAACATAGACCTCCCCTTGGGGGGTTTTGCCAGTAGTTGCCGCACTCGGCAGGCAGATTGGCAACCGCAGTTAGGCTTTAGAGATGTTTTAAGAAGAACACTGCTGCCCGTCCCTCGCCCTCCCTTAGTCGCCTCTCACGACACCCACAGGAAAGAAAGTGGTGGCCTAATTTATGCCGGGACCACATGGCCATTTTTATTTATTTACTTTTGTTTAATTTTTTTTTTAGGTATTGCTTAAATTTTATTATTATTACTTCACTTGTTACATGAGATACAAGGTATTAAATATAAAAAGCATAAGTGCATCTTTCGCCATACATAGGCATGTAAATGTTGGATCCTTGATACTATTTTTATTTACTTTATTATGTTATTTCAAGAAGTCCAATTGTGCTGGTAAGTTATGTAAAGTGTTTTAATATTTTCAATTCATTTATTTGTTTGATTAAAACACAAAATGAAGAGACAGCAAAAACCATGAGTGATAAAAAAATATAGGTGATGTTTAAAAAAATATGATCCAATGGCAAACGATGTTTTAACCATAATGCATCCTTTAATCAACAAATGCATTCCCAAAGAGAGTTAACGTGAGGCAGGTGGCCAGTCGTAAAACTAAAAACTTAATCTTTTTGTAATATGTATAAAACCATATTATGCCGACCCAAAATAATAATTGGGATAAGAGTAGGAAGATGAATTGATTAAAGGATTAATCAAAAAACAGCCATACAAGAATTGCTGAATAACAGCCAGAATTTGTGTGTCAGAATATCCTCCTCATGTATAACGTTTTGCTTCAAATTCCAAAGAACACGCTCTTTTACGACGGGCTATGTCTAAGTATACGTTTATAAACAATGTAAATGGCGACCGTTTTTATAGTTTGCTCAACCACTCCGTGTTCTTTTTTCAATCGACTGCAGAAAGAGGTAGGTCCTTATTATTTCAGCCTTTAACTGTCCACTGCAGAACATAAGCCTTTCCCAAGGGGAGTTGCCAGTAGTTGCCATCCTTGACAACTTGGGTTGGCAACCGCTTTTAGGCTTTTAAAGATATTTTAGAGAGAATCTGCTGCCTATCTCTCGACTATAAGTTCCCTTAGTTGCCTCTTACGGTACGGAAAAGGAAGGGATAGCCTCTTCTATACCGGGAAACACACGGCGATCCTTAATTTAGTGGTATTTTTTTCTGTTTGTTACCTCATAACTCCGTCAGTTGTAAACCGATTTGGAAAATTTCTCTTCTATTTGAAACGATATACTTGCAGATTTGTCCCATAGAAAATTTATTAAAATCGGTTTAGTAGTTCCGTTTTTAAACCAAAATAACTTTGTTTTTACCACAACTGAAGTCAGTTTTCGTAGAACACAATCTTAATTATTGTCATTCTTTTGCTATTTTATGTCATTTGCCATTTTGTGTCGATTGTCTGTTTATTTTTAAGTAGCGAGCAACAGCAAGATATTTCTGGACTTTTTATGAGATAAATATGAAATAGTAACCCAGGGTATGCTACTAGTGTATATTGGAGGGGCACTAGTGAGGGGTACTAGTATTGTTATTTTATTTGGTGAAAATAGCATGGTAAATCCACCCTTAGCTATCGCTATACACTGGCGGGACACCAGTGAGAGTTGCATTGGTAAATCTGGAAAGCTCACCAAAAATATATATTTTTATTATAAATAAATAAATATATGGAAAATTAACCAGAATCATATTCTTTCTTAAAAGGCCGGCAACAAATTTGCAATTTCTCTGATATTGAGAGTGATTATGGGCAGCAGTATTCACTTACTATCAAGTAAGCCACATGTTCATTTGCCCCTAATGTCATAAAAAAGATGGTTTCCAGAAGAAACTGCATGGAAGAAACTGCATCTGCCTTAGAGAGTATATTACTAGCAATGGAGTTTTTAGTCCTTTTAATCCTTACTAATATTATAAATGTAACAGTAAGTTGGTTTGTTACCTCTAAGCACTTTAACGGCTTAACAAAACACTATGAATTTGGAGTTACACTTATTACGTAGGATGGAGAAGTACATAGGCTGTATATTATTCCGGTCAGTGAACTTAGTCTGGTCACGCAGACGAAATCGAAAGTAAAAGCTAGTAAACAATAAATTATAATGCCTGTACCTAATATATATTATCTAATCGAAAATTATTATAAGTAGGTTTAATAAGTTACTCACCTACTTAATACGATATTATTCTAGAAAAGATAAAATAATAATTTGCATTGTAATGAATCGACTAAAAAACAAAGTTAAAAAAAAAAACAAATACCTTCTTTAATCTCACTTTATTCGTACAAACTGTACGTACGAGTGAACGTACATTACATATAATACGAAACGCAGTAATATTTCGTACAAATATATGCGAAACACTCTATATGAAATTAAAATTGGCCCCCGGCCAATATAATCTCGCAGTACGCTGTATTTATCGCGTCGGGTGACCAAAGTGTAAAGTGCATGTTACAGTTTGAATTTCGATTATACTTATTTTAAGTAGATATGGCAAACACTTTTTATAATATATATATTTTTATTAGAAGTTCTTCAAAGGTGTTCTTATAACTTTTTAAAAATCGAAGATTGACCTGTATCTATAAGTATGTGTGTGTATTGTATTATTATGTGGTGTTATCTCTCTCTCTCTCTCTCTCTCTCTTTGTGTGAGTGTAGCGTGTGCGTGTGTGCGTGCGTGTGCGTGTGTGCGTGCGTGTGCGTGCGTGTTGCGTGTATGTGCGTGTGTTGCGTATATGTGTGTGTGTATGTGTTTATGTGTATTTTAGTTTAATCAGTTTACTCGTATTTACTACTTTGCACATTATTAAACACTTACTAATTATTATAAATGTGAGTTTGTTTATTACTCCCAGCGCCCTAATATCTTAACTAAAAAGTTTGGTACACGCGAACTATATAAGAGATGGCGGTCATGCGGATAAAGTTACTGGTAAAAGGTAGAGCAAAAAAAAATAATCTTCACCGCACTAGCGGTGAAGTACACTAACCGAAAGATATTAGCATATAGGCTTGTATTTGACCGTAGTTAAAAAAAGAAATACATTTCACGTCATTACCAACAGAACATCATTACCACGTCATTACCAATTCTGAATGTTCAGATCAAAGTCAGTTTATAAAGAACCATTTCCTAAATTGGTTTTAATTATGTAAATCATCGGGGGCACCACAATTACAGTAAAAACATTTAGTTTATTTTTATACTACTGAGGTGGAAAACAAGCATACGGTGCACCTGAAGGTAAGCGGTTATCATAGCCTATGAATGCCTACAATACCAGAGACATTTATACAGGTTTTTTTTTATTTTAATTTTTTTTTATACAACTTAGAATGGCAAACAAGCTGACGACTCACCTGATGGAAAGTGGTAACCGTCGCCTATAGACATGAGCAGTACCATGGAAATAACAGAGTATACTATTTCGCCCATGATACCCCTCATGCGTTACCATTCCTGAGGACTCAGGTGTTATTCCTCTGTACCCAGTAAAATCACGCCATATCCCACCCTTCAAACCGAAACACAGCCATGCAAACACAACTGCTTCACGGTTGAAACACGAATGGGACAGATGTATCCAAGCAATCGACTTTTGTACAAATGTACTTTTGTGTTGTCGACCCTGAAGCAACCTCTTTAGGTTTCTGTGGGTTTCAAAAAATAGGTAAAGACCCATTTTTTTAAGAACTTCATCCTGTAGTCTTTTAGGAAAACCTCGATAGGGGAGGTTACAACATAACCTGAGCCTTCGTGGAAGGAAACATCTCTAAAACCGCGATACGCGATTTAGTGTCTATTTTTACGATCAAATTTTCATGACTCATACAAAATACATCTATTTTAAGAATTCGTAAATAAAATTGGTACATTCGTTTGTTTGTTGCCAAATAAGATAATTGTTATCTTGTTTGAGTACATTTTATCAGGTGTGTTGGATTTAAAATGACGTCATGACGCCTTCTTTGTAACACGATGATAAAATTAGGAAACGTTAGATACTGAAATTGGTGATATTTGATATATTTTCTACATGTACTTCGGACAGATACGTTGAATAGACTTTATTTTGAAATTTATTTACTTATTTAACTCTTTATTGCACCGGAAACAAAAATATACAATGACAATTGAATAATTCAAGTGAAAAACAGTAACATAAATACAGATTGAAATATACACATTAAGGTACAAAAGGCGGGCAATCACTTACAGACAACCTTTGGTTTAAGAAGAACAATAGTATTATGTATTAATTAGTTAAATTCTTTTTAGCTATTTATTTCGTATTGTCTAAATGACATATGTATGTAAAATTCTTTACATAATAAAAATATATTAAAATTTATTTATTGTTTGATTTAATTTTGAAATCGATTATCCGGATTTTCGATTATACGGAATTTCCGTGGTTTTATTTGATTCGGATAACCGAGAATTGCTGTTACTGTAAATTAATAAATAAATATTACTTTTAACATTTTAAAATTATATAAATTTATTTCTCTAATTAAATAAGATCCTCCTACTAACTTCAAAGTTATGAAATAACCGGAAGAACCCTATTAGATTAAGCACCAGTTACTATGGAAACGGAATATAACTTTTTAATAAACCAACTTGGAAACTTTAAATTTTATTTTAGTACTTGATATCAATTTAAATTTGAAACCTACAGTTAGTTGATATGTTAAAAGGGGTTTAAAGATAAAAGACGAACGGATAAAATTATATAGGAACATGGATTACAAGCAAACTTTTTCTCCTGTTAATAAAAAACATGCGAGAAAAAAATCTTATGGATTATTCTCAAACTACTCACAAAATTAGATCATATGGAGGTATAACCCATGGAATGATAACTCCGCTTGCATTATCGATTTACACTGGTGAGGCATAAGTGAGAGATGATGGATGAGGATGAAAGCAGGCAATTAGCCCATCGACAAGCACAAATTCTAGAAGAGTTAACAATGATAATTTCCACGGAGACTCTGTGGTGATCAACCTGATTCCTATCAGCTGCTATTGCTAACAATGGTGCTGGTCGCCGTGTTCTCGTTCTCGTGGTCGAAGTGTGTAGTCTTCTGATCGCGAAGTTTTTTGTAGTTATTAATATTTTCTTCAATATTGTAGCACATACTTTTGTTCTATCACCAATAGTTTCCGCAGCGCACGCGACGAAAGTTAAGTTACGTTACTAAAGTTTTAGTAATGATCCCTAATCTTTTCTGGCAATAAATATAGCCTATGTCACTCAGGGTGAATGTAGCTTTCTAATGGTAAAAGAATTTTTGAAATCAGCAAAGAAGTTTTTGAGTTTATTCATCACAAACATACACATAAAAATACAAATCTTTCCTCTTTATAATATTAGTGTAAATGTAGATATATGCCTAATGTGCCGTCTAGATTGCCCGTTGCTAAGCAATATTAATATTGATTTTTACTCTATTATCTACTCAATAGGTTGTATTCGTAGTTTGTGGTATATTTTAATGATAAATAATATTTTTCCACATAATAAAGCTATTCAGGTAAGGTGATTTATTAATAGAAGTTTCAAGTGTCTTGTTCAGGTACCTACTTGTATCATCATGTCATATACATCATACTGTTGATTGCTGAACATAGACCTCCCTTGAAAGGGAGGTTTTCGCCAGTAATTGCCACGCTTGGCAGGCGGATTGGCAACTGCAGTTAATAATAATGATAAACTCTTTATTGCGCACAGTAGAGATGTATACAAGGAGTATTTATACAGAATGTGCATATACAAAAGGCGGCCTTATCGCTAGAAGCAATCTCTTACAGACAACCTGCAGTTAAACTTTGGTGATGTTTCAAGAGGGACGCTGCTATCCATTTCTCGACCATTAAGTTTAGTCTTACGACCCAGAGGAAAGGAAAAGGTGACCCATTCGATGCTGGGACTACAAAGCAAAAAGCTACCTATGTAGATAGATAGATACTCTTTACCGTTTCCTTCAAAAGATTACAATAGTAAACTTATTATATAAATAAACAATTACAAGATATAATCACAATAAGAAAACAATGGGCGACCTTATCGCTAAAAGCGATCTCTACCTGGCAACCTTTGGATGGAGAGGAGTAATTATAAACAATTTGATTGAGGGCACGATGAAAATTCTATTACATATTTATAAATATGGAGAAAATACATGTAATAATGTAAATATATATATCTCTACTCATTATTATATATATACACACATAATATGTTTTTTTATACAACTTAGAATGGCAAACAAGCTGACGGCCCACCTTTTGGAAAGTGGTAACCGTTGCCTATAGACATGAGCAGTACCATTGACATAACAGAGTATAATGTTTCGCCCATAATACCCCCTATGCATTGCCATTCCTGAGGATTTAGGTGTTATTCCTCTGTACCCTGTAAATTCACGCCATATCCCACCCTTCAAACCGAAACACAGCCATGAAAACACAACTGTTTTACGGTAGAAACACGAATGGAACAGAGGTTCCCAAGAAAACGACTTCTGTACAAAGTCTCCCTCTGGTAATATGTATTTACTTTAAAAGATAATTTAATTAAATTTGCAATTTTATTGTTATATTTTCTATAGATAATTCTGTATGTTTTTATAATACTGTATTCATTAAATTGTAGATAAGTGCTTAATCTTAAATGTAGATCTATTTTATTAAGCAAAGTCCCCCACCATATCTGTTTGTTATAGATATAGCATATAAAGAATGATAGCACCTAGCAGTATAAAGTTCGAATTTATAATAAATGTCATTTATAATAAATCTCACCAGAGGGAGACTTTGTACAAAAGTCGTTTGCTCGGATATCTCTGTTCAACCGTGAATTCATGTTTCAACCGTGAAGCAGTTGTGTTTGCATGGCTGTGTTTCAGTTTGAAGGGTGGGATATGGCGTGAATTTATAGGGTACAGAGGAATAACACCTGAGTCCTCGGTAATGGCAACGCATGGAGGGTGTCATGGGCGAAACAGTATACTCTGTTATGTCCACGGTACTGCTCATGTCTATAGATGACAGTTACCACTTTCCATCATATCATCATCATCATCTAAGTTGCATAAAAAAAGAAAATATATTTTTAAATTATTCCTTTTATTTAATTACCAAATAAATAGACTATTTAAAATCAAATTAAACATTTTACATTTTAACACCACTTAAACCAAGCCCCTAGCTTTATAGATAGATAGAGCGTATTTTTTAACAAAGTTTAGACAAAAATAAATCTAATAGAAATAATTTTTATATTACATTTATCATTTTTATTTCAATTTGTAATAAGTAGGCTACTTTTAACCGACTTCAAAAAGGGGGATTGTTATATATTCCACTACATATATCGACGCAACCATTATTATCTACAGCTGTGTTAAATAGAATAAGGAAAAATTAACTTGGCTTATTATTACTTATATAAATAAATGTAAAATATTTTCATAAACACAAATAATTTTCTATTAAATCATAAAGTTAATTCGCATGTAAAATATAATTAAATGATTGTATTTCCTTTTGTTAAAAACGGAAATATTTAATATATCTATCATTTGACTTTGTATCAAACTAACAAATTAATCCATATCAATGTTTTATAAGAGTAAACTATTGTAAGTAACTGTATTATTCTTTTTTTTTACAACACAGGGGGCAAACGAGCATGCGGCTCACCTGATGGTAAGTGACTAACGCTGCCCATGATCACCCACAACACCAGCGGCATTGCAGGTGTGCTGCCGGCCATTATGTAAAAGAAAAATAAGGTATTCAAATGACTGTCCAGTATTTTTACTAGAACGCATTTTTAAATTAACAACTGTACAATGTTAAAGTTTTATTTATTCATTTATTTAGGTTCACCGACAATTGTTTCCACAAAATAATGTAAATATATATACAATTATAGAGCTTGAAAGTAAGTGTAACAGTTTTTTATAGGCAAACACAGCATATATTGATACATTTATAGCAATAAATACGGAGAAATATATATAGCTTACAACTATTATTAAATGCTTAACAACTAACAACTTAAGTCACCATATCCTTATGGTGATGCAGCTTATGCAGATCCAGCAGCACGACTCATTTTATATATTTATAGATATTTAGTACCAAAACAATTGGACTATCAAAATTAATATCGACCTGGTCACTGCAGCTGTTTATAGAAAAGGTTTAAGCTTCAACACGATTATAAATAAGTTAATTTATAATACATAGTTATTTCTAGAAAGGTGTAATAAAACAAATAGAATCAATAAATAAAGTTGTGAAACTATGAGCGAGTCCACGAGCGCGTACTTGAATTGACTGCAAAACTAGTGCCCTCTATTTTTAACAGAAAAAATACTCGTGCACTCGAACATAGTTATAAAAAAAACATATATATATAATAATAAAAAAATATATATTATACAAGAGCGAAAAAGAAGCCAGAAGAAAGAAGACACTACGCCGGCATACACAGACCATCAGTGTATGCCGGCTGAAGAACCCAGCGACCCGGAGGTCGTCGCCTTCGGAGTTGAAGCCGGGGTAGAGAGGTATACCCCGAGGCCCCTACCTCGCCCGCCCACGTAACATCTGGCGGGCACGAGAAGACCTTCATTGATAGTTATAAAGGTATAAAAACAGAATATTCAGTCCAATATCGACTTAAACACTGTACAGTGCTGATGCCTGTAAGCTATAAATATAAGCTTAATTGGAAAGTAAAGAAATCAAATTGTTTAAATAAAAAAAAAGTATATTTTGTTATAGTTACAATTGAATAAAGGATAAACCAAGACAAATCAAGTGATGTCGCTAATACTGATGTTACTATGTCTAAAAATCCGACAGACACTGCGCAAAGATGTTGCATCTCTGTGCCGAATTTATCATGGGGAGTGTTCTGAGAAATTATTCGGAGTGGCGGTCTTCCACCGTGCGTTTTTCAAGGCACTTTCTTCCATGCACAACCATTCTTTGGAATCAACTTCCAGCAACAGTATTTCCAAACCGATACGACAACATAACCTTCAAGAAGAAGAGTATATTCCTTTTTAAAAGGCCAGCAGCACACGTGCAATGCCTCTGATGTTGTGGGTGATCATGGGCGGCGGTAGTCATTTACCATCAGGTGAGCCGCATGCTCGTTTGCCCCCTGTGTTGTAAAAAAAAAAGACACCCCTGCTTTGCTATATATTTTCTTTGTATGCCCAACAATGTACTCTGGAACGAGGATGTTCGCAAAAGAACTAAAGTAACAGACATAGCCCGAAGGATAAGCAAGCTGAAATGACAATAAGCTGGTAACATAGCTTGAAGAAAGGTTCTTGAGTGGCGACTTCAAGTGTTTTTTTTTTTTTTTTTTATAAATACATGCAGATGTTGACTATATAATAACGTTCGACATGTTTAGCCTGTTCGGCATACAAAAATATGTGGTTACACAGATAGTTCACATTATACATCAAGTCCATTTTATACCATTAATCGTCATCACATTACAATTTTCAAATAGGTACATTTAAATAAATAATAATTGTCAGTCAAAAATCAAAGAACGATGTCACAATGATGTTAATAAATATAAATAAATATTCGTTTTGTCAGATTTTATCATTAAAGAATTCACATACGCTGTAATAACATTTATCAATTAAGAATTTTTTTAATTTATACTTAAATACATTAGTTGATGCATCCTTTATAGATTTTGTTAAACGACTACAAGCAATGATCAAATTATAAGAACCTATCAACAACAATATAACGCGTCAGTTGAGGGAGGAAAGGGATTGTTAGTAATGGGGACTGAGAATCCCATTGCTAGCAATATACATAAATAACCTAACCCAACCAGGTCAACCTCCTCGCGCTCCTCCCTGGAAATTATCATGGTTAATTCCTGAAGAATTCATCATGATGGGCTAACTGGTCTGTTTTCATTCTCATCTTTCACCCTTCACTGGTGCCCCGCCAGCGTATCCCGTTAGCGCAGGCGGGGTTACCATAACATTTTCACCCATCAAAAAAAAAAAGCGTCAGTTGGCAAAATCATTATCATTAAACGACAAATCATAATTCGAATAGTCGAATAATAAATTATTCCAGTAATTCGTCCACCAATTATGACCGTGATAAGCGAATTTATCTATAGATAACCAGTTCCACGTAAACACTGTAATATTTTTAGTAACGCTAAAGACATTTGGTCAGTGTTGACGTGTTGTGACATTATTTTAGTGGACGGATCGATTGTAAATACTCGGGTAAGTGCTTGTAATTAAATAAGCGTATTGGTTGAAGGAATTATCAATAACGGGGTGTAATAACCCCTAATAGAGTAATAAAGAAAATAATAGAAAATATTTGTAATTAAAACTAGTAATGCCCCGCAGCGTTGAATGTGTCAACGCGTTATACATTTTATTTTAAAAATCAGAATATTTGAATTTTATATATATATATATATATATATATATATATATATATATATATATATATATATATATATATATATATATATATATATATATATATTTGTTTACAGAAATGCATTCAAAACCATTCTTTCATAACTTGCACAATTAAATGTTTATATATATATATATATATATATATATGTATATGTCGGCGCAAAATAAAAAAAATTCTATTGACTCGAGACACAAGCGCAAAAATGGAGGGGAGCGCTGACAAAACGTTGGAGCTCTATTACTAACTAAATAGCCACTAATGATATAATTTATTATTTATCATATTATTTTTGCTATATAATTGTTATGCTTTATATACAAACCTTAAATTTGTAAACCTTAATTTTGAAATCTCTTTAAAGGATAAGTCCGCCTGTGTACATACATTTTTGTTATAACAATATAATATTAAATTATAATATTATTGGTTATAACCTAGTATTTATATTAAATGTGAATGTACAAAAGCATATAAAGAAATATATGCCGCCATGTGGTCCCGGCATAGAATAGACCACCCTTTCCTTTCCCGAGTGGGTCGTTAGAGAACTTAATGGTCGAGGGACGAGCAGCATCGTCCCTTTTAAAACACCATCAAAGACTAACTACGGCTGCCAACCCGCCTGCCAAGCGTGGTATGTATTAGTAAAACTCCCCTTATCGGAAAGGCCTACTATATTCAGCAATGGACAATTAACGACTGATATAATAATAATAATAAATGTATAATTTATATAAATACAAATAAAGAAAATGAATTTGTAAAAATATAAGTATATAAATTTCTATACTTCATATAATTTTCTCCCGTCCACTTGTAATTATCGAAATAAACATATGATAAACAAATACCATATCAGTTCAATCGCCACCCGGTTCCCTCTGGATATCATTCGTCGTAGTTAATTATTAATGAATTCGTCACCGTTCGTCAATGCTTCTTAACCTATCATCTCTCGCTGGTGCCCGCTAGCGTATACCGATAGCACATACGGGGTTACTATTCCATTATCATCTATTAAAAAAAACCGTACTAAATTCTTTAGTTACTGTACATAATATACTTATACTGCATACATAGTATACTAAATAATTAAGACTCTACAGAGTCTTAATTATTTAGTTATTTAGTTACTTGTACTGTATATTTATCTTTTTTTTTTTTATATTGGAACTGAACTCTGTTTTTTTAACACTTAACCATCCTACTCGTGCCTAAATAGTTTTGAAGGCCAGTTGTGTAATTAACAATAATACCAAAATTAATTCAGAGTACTTTTATGTAAGTGAATTTGCGATAAATAAAATTAAAAAATGTACTACTTTCGTTATGTGATTTTTTTTATGCAACTTAGACGGCATACAAGCTGATAGCCCACCTGACGGAAAGTGGTAACTGTCGCCTATAGACATGAGCAGTACCATGGACATAACAGAGTATACTGTTTCGTCCATGATAACCCCTCCCCCCCCCCCATTCGTTTCCATTCCTGAGGATTCAGGTGTTATTCCTCTGTACCCAGTAAATTCAAAAATAAGTAGTCCAAGATGAAACTGAGTGACATACACACAAAAATAGAGTCAAATAGAGTTCCTAATTTTAGATATGAGTTAACAAAGCTCGTTACAATTTTTACTAACACCTAAACTCATATAGCGAACTCTTAAAATGCCAGGTTAATTTCTTTATGGCCAAAAAATACCAGTTACCGACTACAAAAACTGAACCATTAACACAAACTGCAGTTAACAGAGAGGAAGTACACTAATTAGATAAATAAAGCGCTCATTTAACGTGTTTACGCGAATGAAGAAATATACACGGGCTTAGCATCTACCTATTAGGCAATGACCCACATTGCGTTATGTGCTCCTAGTACTTTAAAGTTATAATCCACTGACGTAAGTTTATTATTTACTAACTGTAACTGTAACCCTGACTGCGCTATCAATATACGACGGTGGAGCAGCACCATTGATGGAAAATGGAAAATAGGTGAAGATGAAGACAGGTCAGATAGTCCATCATCAATAGCGGGCTATGCTCGTCAATGGTAGCTCGTAAAGCTGAATAGGCCTTCCAGTTTATGTAATTTTACAAACTATTCATTTCACATTTTTACAATTACAATTTACAATAGACATAAATAAACCAGGGTTAAATTATTAGACAAATAACCGGTGATATGCTTTTCCGCATGATAACACCTAGTTCAGTAAAGCATTAGTAATGTATTCAATCAGGCCGACTTCCAGGTGGCCTCTAGTTGATTTTTGATTCGTCACATTGGGCCTACTAATCTGCTTTCATCCTCACCTACGAGCTCTCACTGGTGCCCTGTCAGTATATACCAATAATGCAGGCGAAATTACCATCCCATTTATCATTCAAGTTACCAATGTATTGGTTACTATAATCTTTGAATTCGATTCAGTATTCTTTATTTACCTCATTTTTAATTATTTCCGTATTACATTCTAAATAACATAATAACTTTTTTTTAATGGGATATAAATGGAACGGTATCCTCGCCTTTGCTATCGGTATACGGTGGAGAGGCTGTGGTGAGGGATGATAGGTGAGGATGAAAGCGGTTCCGTTAGCCCATTGTGATGAACACATAAATTAACTATGACAGTTTCCAGGCGGAAACCTTGTGAAGGTCGACCTGGTAGGTAATAATATTGTTAGCAGAAAGGAAAAGGGATTGTTAGTAATGCGGACAATCAGTCCCATTGCTGGCAATATACCCTGTCAGGTCGACCTTTTCTTGGTCCTCCCTGGAAACCATCTTGTTGAATGCCAGGTGTATTCATCACGGTGGGCTAACTGACCTGCCCTTTCATCTCACCTGTCATCCCTCAGTGGTGCCCCGCCAGCGTATAACCGTTATCGAGGGCGGGGTTACCATTCCATTATCATCCATTAAAAAAATTTTGCAATCAAACTATTAGAGGGGGGAGGGGGATTGTTAGTAATGGAGACTGAGAATCCCATTACTAGCAATATACCCAACCAGGTCGACCTCCTCGTGGTTCCCCCTGGAAACTATCATGGTTAATTCCTGATGAATTCATCATGATGGGCTAACTGGTCTGTTTTCATTCTCATCTATCACCCTTCACTGGTACTCCGCCAGCGTATTTCCGTTAGCGCAGGCGGGGTTACCATTCCACTTTCACCCATCAAAAAAAACAACCTATTAGACCACATTACTAGTAATTCCTTTCCAAAACACTAAAAATGTCAACTAAAATGTCATCCAAATCCAGATTTTCCTTGAGCGATAACTCCAATCGTCCGCAACTTCATAGTTATGATTCATTAAGATCTATTTAGTAAACTACACTTCAAATCACCGAGTTTACTGAACCAGTGCGCACGCGTTACTGTACTATAACACTGTATTGTATTCCCTCGATTGTTTATGTGTTCATTTAAACGAAAAGAAGTGAATTCTATTAAGCAAATCGTCGCGATTTAGTTTGTGGTTGCTGTTTTGAATAATGATTATGTAAACGTGTTTTGGACTTTGTTACCGTGAGTATTGATATGTATTTAAATGGTTAAGGACAGCCGTTGTTACATTCAATAGATTAGAATACAACAAAATAATAATAAATGATACATAGTAGCCAGTTCGTAGAAACTTGTGAACTCTCTTATCTGTTTCTTTTTTTTTTTGTGTGTGTGTGTAGATGGAGTCGTAATTGTATTAAAAAAATAAGTGTAATATAATAATCTGTGTAACTAGTTATAGACAACTTTATAAAGGAAGTACTTAGTTCTTGATTCAAAGGTTTGTTTTTAATTGAATATCTTCGTTAATTATTGTCATTGTCAGAATAAATTGTTATAGTGTTTGTACTGCATTAGTTTTGTTGATATAAGGTTTTTTTTTTGTGGAACAAAATCTTAGGTAAGATATGTTTTTTTTTGTGGGTGATAATGGAATAGTAACCCCCACCCGCGCTATTGGTATACACCGGAGAAGGATGATAGGTGAGGATGAAGCAGGTCAGTTAGCCCATGGTGACGAATTCAACAAGAATTGTTCACGATGGTCTCCGGAGGAACCACGTGGAGGTCGACCTGATAGGGCATATTGCTAGCAATGTCGAACTCCATTGCTAACAATCCCTTTCCTCCCTAATAGGTATGTATACTCATATGTGTCCTTCCTTTCCCGTGGGTGTTGTAAGAGGCGACTAAAGGAACTTAAAGGTCGAAAGATGGGTAGCAGCGTCCCTCTCAAAACATCACCAAAGTAAAACTGCGGTTGCTAATCTATTTGCCAAGCATGGCAACTATTGACATAACCCCCCAATCAGAGGCCTATGTTTAGCTGTGTATGATAACGGCTGATATGATGATAATTATGACTCTTATGTGTAATCAAAAACATAAACGACAGTAGGTAAAAAAATATAATATATTTGTTTTCCAAAATTGCTTGTTAGTTTATGCGACACGCACATTTAAACCGTTATTTTATCATAAAGATTTTTGACACACGATTCTGCGTTCTAAATTCAAATATTTTAAATATTTATAAATTACCTCATTTTTTATCAATGCGTTTTATTGATTTTAAAATAAGAATAATAGTATTCCTTTTTTTCTTTAATGGCCATCTGTCGTCATTTTTACGATTATTTCTGCCAACGTCATGTACAAGAGGCTTGTATGAATATATATAATAAGTATATACATTTGTCACTTCCTTCATCTTTTTTTAAGTTGAAATACAAAAATATTCACATTTCTTTAAAAATAATTCGCGCTACTTCTTCGTCCGCCATTACTCCGGTGTATAGGTCTGAATAAAAAGTCAAAATACTATATAATACGTATTACTAATCAAATTTATGTTGTCATTTTTGAAATCGCTTTATTTGTTGGAAAAAACTGTTCATTTATACCATACCATATCAGCTATTGACTATCCACACACTTCATAAGATAGAGCCTCTTCCATAAAATGGAGAAAAGCGTTTTGTCAGTAGATTTTATGTTATAAATAGAAAAAATTTCAATTTGACAGCTACATTTATTTTGTCATCTTTTTAAAAAAATTAAAATTATTTATAAATAATTAATTAACAAAATGATCCGTAATTATATAGAATTCATTTGTAAAAAAAAATGTGATAAATGAAGAACCGCTCGACCGATTTTGTGACCAAATAGGCAACTTTAAGAAAACTATCTTAAATAGTCCGAACAAAGCCTAAACAAGATGGTTTGGATAGAAGCGAGAGGTTTGTTTGAATCTTGAGTTATAAAATTACAACGAAAAGTGGCATAAATTTTTATATTATGTAGATATTATTAACTCTTTTCGAAATAGGTTAAATTTAAATACAAATGCTTTAAGTATAGGTCACAGGCCAGGTTGTTATAATCAACAATATGTATATACAATAGGTCATTTTGTAAAACAATAGAATAGTTTAATAGTTACTTCGTATTATAATTTTGTATTGCCTTAAATATAGATAGAGCGTTGAGTCCTTCCAAAAACGCGGTTCAGTGGTTTTTATCAGACATAATTATCAAATTAGCTTGCTCTTTGATCGTTTTTGAAAAGTATATTTATTTATTTAAAGAATAATTGTACAGCATATTGCATTAAAACATATAGTTTTTATTTCTATAACAAACATACAGACAGACAGACAAAATTGTAATGATTGCATTTTATCAGGATATTCACAGCATAGTTATTTTAAATATATTATACATGTAAGAAAATTAAGAAATCTCAAAAATAAACATATTATCTATAGATATAGATAATATCAAAAAATAAGATTATGAGTAATTAAATATAAAAAAATATATATTATGACAATTAGAGTTAATTTTCATAAGATTGTTGTACAAAGTGCTTCAGCAATTTATTCCTGTAGGAATTCGAATTATCGTTTATAATTAATTATTTAATTATATAATTAATTAATTTACTCTTTTTTATTAATGTTCTATATACTTACGCACTCAATGTATCTATATTTAATTATTTTATAAATAATTTTAGTTTTTACCTATTTTAAATTAAAGAAATTATAAGTACAAAATAAATGTAGAAGATATAAAGGATATAATGACGTCATAACTATTTATCGATCGAGACAAATTAAAAACAAAAAAAAAGTGATCCGAAAACTCTAAAGAGAGTTGAATGGAGACACTGTCTATCTAACCTAAGTGTGATATCCATTGGTAGTTGATCAATTATCGATGGAGGGTTTGATTAATTTAAATTAAGAAAAAAATATATAATTAAAGCAAATTGTAATTAAAAACTATCGTGACAATTATATTCGTTTTCATCTTGAAACCCTGATGGCGGAATATAAAAATCGCCTACAGGGGTTATCCTAAAAGCTGAAAATTCTTCAAGTTGTATGTATTTTTTAATGCTAAGTCATAATAAAATAAAAATAAAAAAATTGTCAAAAAAAAAAAAAAAAAAATTTGACGGTCCACCTGATCAGAAACGTGGTGAAAAATAGATGTTAGCCTATTCTCAGACCTATCAATATGCACACAAAATTTCATAAATATCGAATACTGTTTCGGAGGAGTACCCCCATGCGTTGCCACGAGAATATATATATATATATATATATATATATATATATATATATATATATATATATATATATATATATATATATATATATATATATATATATATATATATATATATATATATATATATATATATATATATAATATTTATATGAAGATAATTATAATGAAAATAAAGTGTTCATTGCTCGACATGTAATGATAATAGCCAATTGCTGCGACCTTTGTTCACGCGTTTATCGATTATATATATATTTTTTTTATTCAATACCCTGAACTAGCAATAGATAATATAATAACAATACTTATATATTTGCCCGATACCAGAGGAAGACTTTGTACAAAAGTCGATTGCTTGGGTACCTCTGTCCCATTCGTGTTTCTACCGTGAAGCAGTTGTGTTTGCATGGCTGTGTTTCGGTTTTAAGCGTGGGCATATGGCAGTGAATTTACAGGATACAGAGGAATAACATCTGACTATTCAGGAATGGCAACGCATGGGGGTATATTGGGTGAAACAGTATACTCTGTTATGTCCATGGTACCGCTCATGTCTATAGGCGACGGTTACCACTTTCCATCAGATGGGCCGTCAGCTTGTTTGCTATTCTAAGTTGTATAAAAAAAAATGTCGGTTGTTCAATTTATAATATCGAAATCAATACAGATATCCATTTAATATGAGCAATATTGTAATAGGTAATACCATTTTACCGCTATCAATATATAAACCAGGGGGGAAAGGGATTGTTAGTAATGGAGACCGAGAATCCCATTGCTAGCAATATACCCAACAAGGTCGACCTCCTCGCGGTTCTCCCTGGAAGCTATCATGGTTAATTCCTGACGAATTCATCATGATGAGCTAACTGGTGCTCCTGAAATGCTCCTGGTGAAAAATCTCCATATTAGGAATATAAAGTATTTCTAAATCAACCATATAGAGGGGAAAGGGATTGTTAGTAATGCGGACTACCAGTCTCATTGCTAGCAATATACCCTGTCAGGTCGACCTCCACGTGGTTCCCCTTGGAAGCAATCGTGAACAATTCTTGTTGAATACGTCACGATGGGCTAACTGACCTGCTTCATCCTCACCTATCATCCTTCACTGGTGCCCCACCGGTGTATACCGATAGCGCAGTGTATACCGATGGGGTTACCATTCCATTATCACCCATTAAAAAAATCAACCATATAACACTATTTAGTATTTAGTAAACAATAATGCCATGCCTTTATTTTTATAAATGGTCAATTAAAAATAAAACGTTGAAAAAAAATATATCAGGAAATAAGTGTGTAATAAACATAATAATTCTGTATTTACCGTTACCTTGATAAAGTAACTTAACAATGTTGTTTACAAAACATACTACGTAAGCGTAAAGACAAATTATACTCGTAGTTACTCGGACGCCATTTTGAATTTTCACAAAAAATATTTTCTTCTGCACATATTACGTTCGACGATCACGATAACCCTTGTAATTAACACGTAATAATTATACCATTTTCAATTAAATTACTGTATTATTTAATTAAACAATAATACTCAATCTGTTATTGTCACTGCAAGTACGATAAATGCATAGGTATTATGCAAGTTGATTTTGTTTTTATCATCCATACCATGAGCGCAATGTAGTTATCATCTCAGGCATTACCTATACACTGCTGAACATATTTCTCCACCATAGATTGCATAAGAAACAGTTCTAAGTCACCTGCAACCATCCCTACAGTAATCCAGACTTGCCGCAACCTTTCTTCCCCATCGGTTGTACGTTTATCGAGCTATGTGAGCGGCCCATTACCACTTCAGCTTGCTTATACTTCGAGTTATGTTAATCACTTTGATTCTTTTGCGTATATCCTCATTTCGGATCCCATCACGCAGAGAAACTCCAGGCATAGCCCTCTCCATAGCTCGCTGAGTAATTTTGAAGCTTTTGCATATAGGCAACCGTCTAGGACGTAGCGTTAACCTAGTAAATTATTGGGTATCGATGATTATTTGATACCTCGATTGGGACTACGTTATAATCGATTTTTAACTATAAATCTACTGTAATTAACTAAGATACAATCGATATAATGACTATAATTTCTGGTCTTTGACAGAAGTGTCTGGATATGACCGACATCTCCATACCCACTTGGTGCAAGGCGATCACTGCAATCCTATTTTCTTTAACACCCCATTCCATATTGTAAGTTGATAATGAACACGTAAAAATATGTGAAATTGCGCGAAATCGAAAGAAGTTTTTGAAATAGTAAACGTGTTCCAAATTCAAAATAATTAAAAAGTTGGAAAAAAACAGAAACGTTTTTATGTAACAGTATTTATGTCCAGACTAGTACTTATCTAATATATAAAATTCTCGTGTCACGGTATTTGTTACCAAACTGCTCCGAAACGGCTTTACCGATTTCTATTACATTTTGTATGCATATTGGGTAGGTCTGAGAATCCTCAATGATAAGGGTGACCCTCCCCAAAAAACTTTTTTTTTATTTTTTTAACAAATTTTTCCATTTTTATTTTATTATGATTTAGCATTGAAAAATACATACAACTTTAAATTTTCATCGTTTTACGATCAACCCCTGTCTTTTAATCGCGATTTTTATATTTCGCAATAAGTGGTAAAACAACGTTTACGGGGTCCGCTAGTATATGTATATTATCGACAAACCAATCGATATTTAGATTATTCTAGATAGAGAACTAAGGATTAATTACGATCGATTATTAATAAACACTAGTGCAGCGTGGTACAGTGCATGAATAAAGATGATTGCGCTATCAACTTTATTGGTGTTGGAGGACTGAAACGCATTATATTATTGCGAGGAGTAGCACTCAGCTTGGATCTCCATTAACTAGTAATAATGCTAAAATAGATTTTACCCGAAGTTGTTATTTTAGAACTAATATCTATATTGATTTTAATAAAGATTTTAGGATTGTTATTAACGAGTTTTCATGATATAAAAAAATACATAGATAAAAAACTCATTTTATTTATTAAATAATTAAATATATAGATATAAAAAAAAACGTAAAGATACATTTTGATCCATTTTTGCGTATATCTATATATAGGAAACAAGCTGGTAAAAAATAGACGAGTCTATGGACATAATTTGACAATTACCCTGATAAAAATTTTATCCATTTTTCATGAGACTCGAAACACGAATCTATATAATCTAAGAGTCTAAATATAAATTAAGAGCTAGGACTTTTTATCTCTCAATGTCTGTATTAATTTACCACTTGCATCCCCTTTATCTCGGTTTATTAGTAAATGTCATCTAACTATAGTATTAGCACTCCATTCTGTCTCTAATTCATTAAACTTCTTGCCCGAAAATTATAACTCATCATTCCAAAATGACCTGCTAATCATCATTTACTCCTTTTTATTTTTCTAGAACGTCTCTAGTTTTTTTTTCAAAAGTTCCTTCTAAAAAGTTCTCAATTCTTTTTACAATTGATAAGATTTACGTGTTGGTTTTTACTTTAATTAAACGCCAATTAAAGCTACATTGTAGAGTAAAAAAAATCTTATTGCAAAATAACATTTTATTAAATAAAGGTTGAATTTAATATTCAATAAATAATATTTATATAAATAACAATAACGAGATTAATAGTAATTGTTAATTTTAAAGTGTTTATAAAAAAGTTAATCCAAAAAATCCGTCTTATTCTAATTTTCCATGCATGATATAATAGGGAACATACTCAGCCTAAATACCAAAGAGGTATGAGTTCAAATACCATCGGTTCGACTTGTTGGAAGGTATTTTTTTAACCCAACATTAATATAACATTCCCAAATGTACGGTTATGCAATAAAATATTTTCAAACGTTAATTTGTCTCCTTTACAGCCACTTTTTCTCGAATTAAAATGTATTAAGCACGGTTATAAAAGGTTTTATATTAAATTCTTAATATAAAGTAGGTATATAAAATTATTTTATACTATCGAATTGCATAGTTTAAGTGACAAGAGAGAGGAGTAATGGGTTTTGACATTTGGTTGAGTCATTTTCGTAATATAAATACATAATGTGATATTTTATAACATTTTCGATCTATCAGATTTAATGGATTCAAAGAAGATTGTCTCCTTCAAACGTTTAATATATTAAAAGAGGCATCTAAAACTACAAAGCTATTTTAACACCGATTCATGTTAACAAAACTGGGAGGTCATAAAAATTATCTGTAACCTGTATTTTCATATAAGTGGCAATAATGTTGTAATTCTATTATACTTTATATTAATTTTTTTTATGTAACTTAGAACGGCAAACAAGCTGACGGCCCACCTGATGTAAAGTGGTAACCTTCGCCTATAGACATGAGCAGTACCATAAATATAACAGAGTATACTGTTTCGCCCATGATATCCCCATGCGACTAACACTCAGGTTATGAAATGAGCTCCCTATCGAGGTTTTCCTAAGAGACTACCGCATGGAGTTCTTCAAAAGGTGTGTAAAGAGGTTTCTTCAGGGTCGGCAACGCGCGCGTAATACCTCTGGTATTGCAGGCGTTTATAGGCTACGATAACCGCTAACCATCACGTGGGCCGTATGCTTGTTTGCCACCTCAGTGGTATAAAAAAAATCCTGAAGACACAGGTGTTATTACTCTGTACCCTGTATATTCACTGCCATATCCCACCCTTCAAACCGAAATAATTAGTCAGCCATGAAAATATATGTACTTCACGATAGAAACACGAATTAGGACAGAGGCCAATGATATCTCATGTTTATAGGCGACGTTTTTGTTAAACCCTTTCCATCAGGTGGGCTCTCTTTGTTTATTTGCCATTCTAAGTTGCATAAAAAAACCTGCAAAAGTATTTTTACTTATTAAAAAAATAAATAAATAATAAACGAACAAACTCTTCTTTTATAATAATTTAAATAGTAAATATAATTTATATAAATAAATAAAAATAAGTACACAATAATCAGGATAATAAGATTGAAAACCTTACAAGTGACAATAACAATTTATAAGAAAATTAATTTGTAATAACAAAGATAACATAAAACTACACTAATAGTCTCTTAAGAGATTTAGCGTGAAGGCAAATGATTATATTAGTAATTCCTGTATCCTTTGTTCCAGGTAAGAAGGACTACAAGTCCACAAAATGGCGGTAATTAGCAAGGAACTGTTTGAACGGGCCTGCGGAGATGTGCCGTGCTCCGTAATAGTACATCCGTGGAATGAAAGCTGCCTTCGGGCTTCACCGGAGACGTACTACCAGACAGCAATTGGTAGTATTAAATTTTACTCCATAGTTTATGCGGTAAGTTCGTTTGTTTCTTATTATTGATACTAAATTTTACTTTACACTTTTTAATTTGGATGTAGATATTGGGTATGCAATACAGTCGCGTACTGCGCGTTTCAGAGATGCTTCCTCACACGAATGCTCAAGTTGTAGAATGAGGTTCCTATTTTCGAGGTTTTTTGAGAGACTACAGTGTAGAGCTCTTCAAAAATAGGGAAAATGACAGGGTACCAAAGAGGGATGATAGGTGAAGATAAAGCAGGTCAGTTGGCCCATCGTGTCGAATCAACAATAAATCAGTCAAGATGATTTTGATAGTATATTGCTAGCAATGGAGTCGTTAGATTCCATTACTCACAATCCCTTTCCCCTTGGTAAAGAGATTTCTTCAGGGTCAACGCGAGGTCACGGCAACGCGCGTGTAATGCCCCTGGTATGGGGGGAAAGGGATTGTTAGCACTGGAGTTTGACAGCCCCATTGTTAGCAATATGCCCTATTAGGTCGACCTCCACTAAGGTTTAAGGAGGTTCCTCTTGGAAATCATCGCGAACAATTCTTGTTGAATTCGTTACGATGGGCTAACTGACCTACTTCATCCTTATTTATCATCCTTCACTGGTGTCTCGCCGGTGTATACCGATAGCGCGGGTGGGGTTACCATTCCATTTTCAACCTTAAAAAAAAAAGACCTTCCCCATAAGGGAAGTTTTGCCAGTAGTTGGCTTGGCAGGCAGGTTGGCAACCGCAGTTAGGCTTCGGTGATATTTTAAAAGAAACGCTGCAGCCCATCCCATGTCGAAAGTACGACATATGAAAGGAAGGGATGGTCCATTATATGCTGTGACCACATGGCAACCTATGGTATGGAATATAATAATATTAGGATAGAATTTTCGTGAAATAATATTAATAACAAAAATATTTAAAAAATTGGAGCTTCTACACCCACGAAATGTACCTAGAATTTTTAGTTATTTTATATATATATATATATATATATATATATATATATATATATATATATATATATATATATATATATATATATATATATATATATATATATATATATATATATATATATATATATATATATATATATATATATATATTTTAAGAGAGACCTTACTGCCCATTTTTCGTCCATTAAGTTCCATACAACTATTACTAATAAAAATACTAATATAAAATGCCATTTCAGGCACAACTACTAATGCAAACAAAGAAATGGAAAAAGAAGGAGTTTTGGAAGAAAATGGGCGAATATTATATAAGATCAACATTACTGGGAGCCGCTGTCACCGGCACATACGCCAACATGAGTTGTTTTCTTAGGTAAGGTATGTGATGAAATCTCTCTTATAAGAATGTTCATTACAATTTATGCATCTAAGAATGAAAAACAAGTTCAATCAATGGATATAACTGAATGCTCTATGATGCTTATAATACCCTAGTACATTGTGTTCAATTTATATCATTTTTTTTTGTATTTTATAGAAAACCTATAGTTGTATTTGCATGGCTGTGTTTCGATTTGAAGGGTGGGATATGGCAGTGAATTTACAGGGTACAGAGGAATAACACCTGAGTTCTCAGGAATGGCAACGCGTGGAGGATATCATGAGCGAAACATTATACTCTGTTATGTGCATGGTACTGCTCATGTCTATATGCGACGGTTACCACTTTCCATCAGGTGGGCCGTCAGTTTGTCTGCCATTCCAATTTGCATAAAAAAAGTATAAGTACTTACTGGATTTGTTCTGCTACCTTTTCTTCAGTCTCAGGACACTAGTATTTTTACTTTTCGAATTTTTTTCTTTAACACAACAGCAGACGTCGCGAGTTTATTTTTAACTGTCAAATTAATACTCGCATTGCGTGCAATAGAGGGCTCTTGTCGTTGTACAGCATTAATAGGGAAGCAAATTTTAGAGAGAATCATCGGTTCTCACATTGATATGCTTAAGAACTATGCTATTTTTTATTCTAATAATTAAGAATGGAATGATAACCCCATCTGCACTTTCATGAGGAGGCGAGGATGAAAGGTCAGTTAATCCATCGTGTTGAATTAACCACGATAGCAGATCGAGCAAATAGGGTATATTGCTAGCAATGAGGCTATTAGAACCCATCACTAACAATCGCTTTCCCCTCTATCTATGTTGTTACGCCTCAGAATTCTGTAATTTAACCACAATACCCGCTTTGCTAATTGAAACACAGCCATGCAAATACAGCTGCCGGTAGAAACAGGAGTGCAAAAGAGGTACCCAAGTAGATGATCTACAAATTGACTCGACATTTTATCAAAATACTGGTTTTGTCACAACTGAAATCTGTTTTTTTTGTTTTGTGGGGCACAATATTTAATTGCTAAATCCTATGTTCATTTTAACAAAGTAAGCTCATTAAATTTCCGTTATCCAATTGTTTATGAAGATAATCATTTCATCGTTAATTAAATTTCCCTTATCCAGATAACCCCTAATGGGGTAGTTAAATGTATTTTTCGATTAGCTATCCGGCTTCGCACGGGTAAATAGAATTTTCGAAAATGATATATTGTCCATGTTCATCATCATCATCATCATATCCGCCTTTAACTGTCCACTGCTGAACATAGGCCTCCACTCATAAAGCGAGGTTTTGCCACTAGTTGCCACGCTTGGCAGGCGGGTTGGCAACCACAATTAGGCTTTGGTGATGTTTTAAGAGAGACGCTATATAGCTCATGTTACTCGTTGATAATGTAGTTTTCTACAGATAAAAGAACTTTTAACCGTCGGTAATGTAACAACCAAAAAAATAACGGAAATTTTATTGTTTAAATTATTTTTTTCACTTTATAATATTAATATAGAAGTATAGATAGTTAATTTGCTTTAATATTAATGTTTTCCATCGTCGAATTTCCACTAGCTAGTGGTAAAATTTATTACTGTAATCTCAAGTGTTTTCTATGTAAAATTTATAATAAATGGCAAACTGAAAGGTCGAAGGATAGACATAGATAGCAGTGTTGCTCTTAAAATGTCATCAAAGTCTAATTGCGTTTGCCAACCTGCTTGCCAAGCGTGGCATCTACTGGCAAAACCCTCAATGAGAGGAGGCCTACACTAATACATAATAACATTGATATTCTATTGTGGCCAAAAATGCATCTAAGCCTATCAAATATTATATCACAACTTATGTTCTTTTTTTAATCGATATCTGTACATATGTATGTATATACATATGTAACGGGAAATTAATGAACACACTGTTTTCCCGTTTCCGACAATTGTTTCGACTTCATCCGGAAGTCTCCTTCAGAGGGCGTACTGCGATTTGCGTCACAGCGTTAGTAATTTCCCGTTACATATGTATATAGACATCCTAAATAATATAGATAGAGCATCGAGTCTCAAAAACGGGTCAACTTTTTGTCAGCTAATTATCAAATTAGCTGACTCGTTTTTTTATCAGTGTTCACTTACGCACACAATTACGCACACAATTTATCTTGACGTATCTATATTTAATTATTTAATAAATAAAATATGTGTTTACGCATTAAAAAGATGCAAAAATTATAAGACAAAATAAATATAAATGTTATGAAGGTATCATTCATAACTATTTATCACGCAAAATTCTATGAAAAAGTTGGCCTACTTTTGTCAAAGCATTTGTATGAAGACAGTCTGTCTATATAATCTAAGATAGATACCTATCAAATAACTACTTCATACCTTGTTCCAGATGGATGCTGGGCAACAAAT
Organism: Galleria mellonella; assembly: GCF_026898425.1. NCBI lineage: Eukaryota > Metazoa > Arthropoda > Insecta > Lepidoptera > Pyralidae > Galleria > Galleria mellonella. Next base: position 3,852,074 of record NW_026442100.1, on the reverse strand, counting down.
TCACATTTTACACCTACAACCGGATACCGTTTACTTTGACCGGGCTATACATTTATCTGGAGCCGCCCAGTAGACGAAGTTTAATTATTAATTTATTCTTCAATTTGGTACGTATATTGTTTTTAAAAATTATTTATTTATTTTTATTTATTCTTTATTGTACACAAAAAAATTACAAACATATAATATATATAAAATAAATATATACTTCAGCAAACCCTGAGTGGAAAGGAGCATTAATTACCAGCGGGCAGTATGCGTACAATAATAAAATAATTGTTTGATACCTATTTATATATGTAACGAGATATTAATGAACTCATTGTTTTCATTAATACCATAATGACTTCATTAATTTCCCGTTACATATGTATATAGATATTGGTATATCTTTTTTAGTCATTTTGCCATAATAAATACAATTCTTGATTACACAATATCGATGAGAGTTTATTTATTTAATCAAAATAGAGGTAAATGGCAACACTTCCTATCTCAAACACTATGAAAATAATGTATTTCAGTTTCTAAAATTTAATTCAGTAGTGTGGGCGAAAGGACTGTATGCTGGTATGGAAACACGGTGTTTTAGAAAGATAATATAATTATATAAAAAATATACATATCAAACCAACGGAGTCAAAAAGCGAAGGCAAAACAAAACCGAAATTGACACAGACTTCAAATTATAAAAAGAACATCTTTTTAATAAAATTTAAAAAGAAACTAAAAAGGTGCGTCGTGCACATCGTCTAGGACTAAAGAAAAAAAAGATTAATTATTTACAAAAATTATTAGTCGAAAACTAAACAAAAGTAATTATTTAGTTCTAACTATCGGCACTAACTTTTTAAAGGACGCCTTAACGTTCCTGATACCGTTTGAACATCAGCCACACGAACAAAATTGTCTCTTCCAAGAAACAGAGCAACCACGTGACCTCGCGGCCATGTACCTCGGGGTAAATCTCCATCAGCTATAAGAACAACATCTTCGATAGAAATACTTGGTGCTGTAGAGCTGGAACTTGAACGACGGGGCAGTAAACCGGGGAGATATTCTCTTACCCACCGGCTCCAAAACATGTCACTTAGTCATACAGCAATTCTCCAGTTATTGCGTGAATTAGATCTCTATTGCAGTGTCGCTGGTAAGGAGCTGCCAGCTGTGAGCAATTGATCGCACAGCATTGCGTAATCCAAGAATCCAGTATTTTTATCGAAGCTCGTTAACAATGGTTTCCGTATTTCCATGAGGAGTTCGAACATGATAATAATGAATTAAAGGAGAATACTTGGATGTTTCCATCTAAAAAAAATAGAAAACTTAGCTTCTTCATTGACATCTAAAACCGCTGTAATACGACCAGAGATGTATAAGTTTGTTAGGACCAATATGTGGTGACAGCTTGCGGAGACGACTCTGAGGTTAAGTGGCCGATTATTTGCAGTGCATGCAATCTTGTCTTGAAAATCATCTTCTTGGCTACGACGTAGTATACGTGACTCAGCGAGATTTAAATCTTCCGCCGTTAGAATATTTGAAATATTAGACTGTCTACGCGAAGTTAGTGCCGTTTCATTAATAGAATGATCTAAAAAAGAACAAATACAATAATTTAATTTAATTAATTTAGAAATATCAACTTCTCGTTTTCGTAAACTACGCAATCGCAATAAATATAAAAATGAATTTATGCGCAGTTGCTGTTGAACATAGTAATCCAATTCATGAACTAAAACGTAATAGATCAGCTGAGAGTGACAACTGTGAATTGGATGAAGTCATGTGATTGACTTGATGTAAATGAGGTTAAGTTAATTATGAGCTTCGATGATTATTAGAATGAATAAAGCGCCAGTAAGCTACTACTAAATAAGCTACTTTACTGACATCATAAAAAATCATGGAGTTCGCACTCTAAAAGAACGCGACTTCTGACGTGTATTGGTGTTAATAAAACTAGTGGATCATATATCCGTATAATATAAGCAAGAGCCTGTCGTTTGGTGAGTTTAGTAGGCATTACAAAATCTTTTTGAAGACCGGTATTAACAGCGATTAAATCAGTGCCTGGGTACCATAATAAACCAAGTGTGCGTACAGGTGTACTAACAACACCTTTATCTACTTGAAGTGTATCTAATGACTGACTATGACACAAACTCTTAGGTATTAGTGATAGCGCCCTTGGTTCATTAGATATCCAGTTACGCATCTCAAATCCTGCTTTCTGATGTATATCAATAATATCGGCTACCAAACGAGCAGCTCTTTCCACAGACTCAACACTACTTATGCAATCGTCCATGTAATGATCATGAACGATTACATGCGCCGCTTCAGGAAACTGCTGTTGAAAATCTTCGGCATTCTTATTTTTAATGAACAAAGCTGTGGACGGGCTTGATGCAGCGCCAAAAATCATTAAAGAAATACGAAATAATTTCAAAGGTTCATTAGAACTATCGCGCCTTGGAAAACGCTGTGCATCTCGGTCTGCGTTACGAATTTTAACCTGAGGAAACATTTCTTTAATGTCACCATTAATCGCGACACTCTCCTCACGAAAACGCATTAATATATTAAGCAGAGATTGCAAAAGATCTGGTCCGGTTAAAAGTAAATCGTATAAACTAACTCCTTGTGATTTAGCGGCTGCATCATTAATTATTAGCTTTCCACAAAAAGGCCAACCTCGAATCAACCCTCACGCTTTTCATGTCTCATAATATCTATACAGTCGAGACGATATTGCATTTTAAATATATTTTCTATAGACGCATCACTACCTGCGTTGCAATCACACACATTATTTACGAAATGAACAACATTCGTTTTACTTGACATAAAACCGAAAAGAACCCAACCCAAAGCTGTTAAAATAGCAACTGGTTGAGACCTAGTTCCCTGTCTAGTCGCAATAGGTACAGATAGATGCCAATTATCAATACCAATTATAATGGTAGGTTTTGCATCATAACATAACTCGTCAGCTATATCTGATAAGTACGAAAAAGTATTAATCTCATTTTTATTAACATAACAATCTGCTAAACCTAAATTACTAATAGATCTAGCTTGTTTGACATCAAAAGTTTTTATTGATTTCCGCCCTTTAATCTGAAAATCAACGTATTGAACTTCCGATTCCTTTGATAAACCACCCACACACTGTATGTCTATTTGTCCCATCTGACCCGTTACTCCTATCTGAGAAGATATTTCAGCATCAATAAAGGTAGCCGTAGATCCGTCATCAAGTAATGCGAAAGTATCAACAGAACCAGATGGACCCGATACTGTGACGGCGACGACCTTTAGTAATGGTTTACGAGAAACAGTGGTACTACCTGAAGACGTCTGAGTCACCAATTCTGAACGCGGCTGGTCCGCATTATTGTCTACAGCATGCGAACTTGACTCTCCGGACTCCTGTGTGCTAGCTATGGAATGTGTAAAATTAGAATTATGAAGTATTTTATGATGTTTACGAGAGCAACCGACTATAGTACAAACACCTTTGATACGACAGGTATTATAATTATGTAAACCTCTTTTTAAACATTTGTGGCATAATTTATTTTTCTTAACAAAATGCCATTTGTCATCAATTGTCAGTGCCAAAAATTTATTACAATTGATTAATGAATGAAATGCTCGACAATATAAACAAGACTGTTTTGATGAAATTTTTGATGAGTTTTCAGCCGTTGTAAGAAGAGATGTTTCGACACAGAAATCGGTCTCGGAAGCTTGCGTGTCGTGTTCCAAACTATCACATACCTTTGCGGCATTTACTCGTTCTAATTTCTTATACCTGTCGAAATTAAAAGTCATGTTAAAATTGAAAATATCAACAATACCGAATTTAGCTTGTACCTCTACCTCTCGATTTAAAAATTCTGCAAGCATTTCTAGTTTGCTTTGACCACTATATTCGTGGATAACAGCAAAGTCATACCACCTACTTTTTAACACAATAGGCAATTTTGATAGCACTGCATTGAACAATTCTGGTGATTTTAAATAGTCATTACCATCTAATAGGCGTAATGTCTCAGTGCAATTACGAACTTTACTGGCAAATACTGTTAAGTCCCTATCGTTAGTCAATCTCGACAAAGACCTTACCGAATGAAGTTCTTGTAAAATAATTAACTCTGGTCGTCCAAATCGAACCTCAAGTGCACTGTTGTGAACTCAAATTGTGTGTCCTGGAAGACACGTTTAAATGAAAGCGACTCCGTAGGGGACTTTCCGTCAAAATACGGAAGCTTCGTATTAATCCCTTTCGGAGGAGCAACAATTTTATCTGTTAATTTACCTACTGCGGACACCAACGCAGATATTGGTGCGATTAAATTAACAGCAGGGGGGTGTGTATTTACCTGTGGATTATAAGAAAATTTTAAAGGTGTAGATTAGTCATGACCATCTAACCATTTATCCACATCTTCATTGCAGCTACGACCAATACTAGCATGATCACTAGATCGGCTGCCTCGACAGCTGGCTGCTTCAATTTCTGCAATTTGTGCATTATATTTCTTTCTCGCCACCTCCAACTCAACGCGGCGACGTGCTTCGGCTGCCTCCAACTCGATCTCAGCGAGCCGTTGTGCGTGTAGCGCTTCCGCTGCAAGCTTCTTAGCACGAACCGTAGCTGATGAGCGGCTGCAGGTCGATGTGCTGTGAGCACTAACTGCGATCGGTGGTACGGTGGACACCGACGCCGAGGCGGCGGCATCAGGGTGCGTTTCCTCTGCCGACGGTGGTAGGGGCAACGCTTTTGCCGTACGAGTATTTGCCGAACACAGTTTACACGACCCGACCGTGTTTCCATTTTTTTTGAAAATTTCGAATGTTGATTCACTGAATATAATAAAATAAGGGAGAAGGACCAAAAATGTGGGCGAAAGGACTGTATGCTGGTATGGAAACACGGTGTTTTAGAAAGATAATATAATTATATAAAAAATATACATATCAAACCAACGGAGTCAAAAAGCGAAGGCAAAACAAAACCGAAATTGACACAGACTTCAAATTATAAAAAGAACATCTTTTTAATAAAATTTAAAAAGAAACTAAAAAGGTGCGTCGTGCACAAGTAGTGTTTTTCTTGGTCTGAGTATTTTTTATTCAATTCAGAATAAAAAAAAACTAAGCTATTGGATTTTTTTACGGTTGACAATTAAATGGTATCCCCACCTGTGCTAGAATGGAAAAAGGTGAGAATGGAAGCAGGTCAGTTAGCTCATCGTGGCGAATTCAAGAATTAACCACAATAGTTTCAAGGGGAAGCCCTGTAAAGGTTGATCTAACAGACATATTGTTAGCAATGGAGTCACTAGTCCCCGTTAATAACAATCCCTTCTCCCCAATAATATTAAAATGATATATTTATCTATCAGATTAGTCTCGTAGATATTTTAATAAAAAATGATACAGTAGTACAGTTTTGAAGTCAAAATAACGGTTTTTTATTGGGACCACAATCTTTAATTATTATTCAAATAGTCATAATTGAGTCATAGACAGGGCATGAAATCGAGAGCGAGGCGGATAGTGGCCATGTTATACACAGTAGTACCAATCTAAAGAACTCTTTGCCATACTGCTGTTCTTACACTTTGTTAGTACTTATTAGGTACTTGGTCGACACAAAAGTTTGTTATCAAAACATCAACCGTTGATATGTATACTTCGTGTTAATTATAAATATTTAGAACGTTCGAAATTCAAAATAATTTATACCTATTACATCATTACAATTTTTGAAAATAGAACACGATTGTACACAATTATTATTATTATAATATGTTAGCAATTTACGTGAACGCGTATTACGCAAAACACTTACCTTGAGAGCAACTATTTACATCCTACTGAATAGTAAATTATGAAAATATTTATTATTATTATAAATATGTAAATAGCTGATAAAATTTAGACTAACAATAAAGATTTCTGTTGAATATGTCTATGAAATATTCCATCGTCTATCGGTGCATTCGATTCCATTTAAAAAAAGAATACCTAATGAAATCACCAGTTACTTTTTATAATTTTTCTATCGTCGCTGTTTTTTCTTTTTTTTTTTTTTATCGGAAAAGTGTAAAATATTCTTGCTCTATGGTCTGAATCAATATAAGAGAGCTTGGTTTAACGATGCAAGCAAAATAGATAAGTGCTGCAATTCAACGTTGTTGCAACATTACCAAGGCTACGGTGCAATGCATGCAATGTTTGACATAACGCTACGATTTCATGAACATACCTCCGTTAGTCATATATTCATAAACATCATAGATGATTTTTTTTTCTATATTTTCAACCGACTTCAAAAAGGATAAGCTTCTCAATTCGGTTGTATCATTATATTTGTTATAACTCCGTCAGATTTAAACTGTTTTGGAAAATTCTCATTCTCAATTTTTCATTTGAAAAGATATACTTACAAATTGATCCTATAGAAATATTATCAAAATCGGTTCAGCAATTTAGTTTTCAGATCAAAGTAACTGGTTTGGTTACAAATAAAGTAGCTTCTTTTTGTGGAATTCGGTCTTTGAATATATTATAACACGATATATGATCATATATACCATTCGTGTTTCTACCGTGAAGCAGTTGTGGCTGTTTCGGTTTAATGGGTGGATTATGGCGGTGAATTTACAGGGTATAGAGGAATAACACCTGAGTCCTTAGGAATGGTAACGCATGGGGAGTATCATGGGCGAAACAGTATACTCTGTTATGTCCATGATACTGCTCATGTCTATAGGCGACGGTTACCACTTTCCATCAGGTGGGCCGTCAGCTTGTTTGCCATTCTAATTTTGCATTAACAAAAAACGGCTTTGTGTATACGAGAATAGTATTGTCCATGAATTCGAACAACCGAATAGAAGGTAATATTTGTGCTATAATTTGAAGGGAAGGAATATAATTTATAGCGGAATTTACATAAATTTTGAGACACAACAATTAAGAGAATTAACATAAAACAGTTTTACGAATTGTGTTTTATGAAGAGTTTATTTCGAGATTACTATAAATAAATATCTTTTGTAACACCAAATTAAGTAGTCATAATTGATTGGATACTAGCGGCATTTATTTGTCTCTATCTATATCTGTTACATCAATGTCTATGGGCCGAATGGATTTGAATGATATTTGAAATATAGATGGAACGTAATCCTGCATTAACACATAGGATACTTTTTATCTTAATCCACACTCAATGTTACAAGATAATGCTGATCACCTCAGATGACGAGAGAACCTTGGTGCTGTAAGGGTTTGATATAATGCCTCACCTACCGATGGTCGCAGGTTCAATCCCTATACAATATAGATATATATATTTGGGAGGGGAAGGGACTATTAGCATTGAGAACTAGCGATCCCATTGCTAGCAATATACCCAACCAGGTCGACCTCCTCGCGGTTCTCCCTGGAAACTATCATGGTTAATTCCTGATGAACTCATCATGATGGGCTAACTGGCCTGTTTTCATTCTCATCTATCACCCGTCACTGGTGCCCCGCCAGCGTATCCCGTTAGCGCAGGCGGGGTTACTATTCCATTTTCACCCATCAACAAATTACCTACTATAGTCAATACAAATAACATTTCGTCTATTTTAACTCGTGGGTATATTTACGTAAGTAAAAATGTATTCAATACATTCCAAAGGGCATACAATGTAAGTATATTATGTTACATGCATTTAAGTTATTTTTCTGCAAAGAAAGTATAAAATTATAAAGTACCTACCTACATTATTTTCATGAATATTGTTTGTCAAATTTGTAATTGATTACGTGAAGGTAACCGTTGCTATTGTTAACAACTTATATTTTACAAGTAGTGTCACTATACATATGCTTCGGTAAAAGCAAGTCACGTTTTTTATCCATGTGTGCGTGAACAGGGTTGCCAGTATGTATAGTTAAAAATTAGTATTTGGAAGAATTTTATGTCTTAAGATTAACTTGAAAAACAAAATTGGTACATAATTTTTATAAATATATTTGAAAGAAGAAGATAAACCGTGCAAAATGATTCCTATTAATATTTATCTTTGCTGAATATTTTGATTTATGTCTGAATATAGACAGGTACTGCCGTGTAATCCCGGCTTAAAATGGGCCTCTCCTTTCAATCTCTTGGGTGTCGTAAGAGGCGACTAAAGGAAGGCAGCAGCGTCCCTCTTATAACATCTTCAAAACCTGACTGCGGTTGCCAATCTGCCTGCCAAGCATGGCAATTATTGGCAAAACCCTTTAAGATACCCTTATGTCGAGCAGTGGACAGTTAAGGGCTGATATGATGATTATAATGATGGACATAAAAACTATTTTCTTTTATATACATTTTTAAATTATTTATAATTTAGAAATGTATATTAATTTGTAAGCAACACGTACATATGTATATTTATATTATTACAGAAAAAGTTATTCCAAATTTAATTTTAAAAGTCTACCTGATCTTGGAGATTCAATTACTTGCAACACTAAAAATAATGCGTTTTGTTTTGATTTAGAAAAAAATTATTGCTAAATGTTAACTGACTAAATTTTGATACGTTTTTACAATCAATATTGTAAATATATATATACAACATAGAATGGCAAATAAGCTGACGGTCCACCTGATGGAAAGTGGTAACCGTCGCCTATAGACATGAGCAGTACTATGGACATAACAGAGTATACTGTTTCGCCCATGATACTCCCCATGCGTTGCCATTCCTGAGGACTCAGGTGTTATTCCTCTGTACCCAGTAAATTCACGCCATATCCCACCCTTCATACCGAAACACAGCCATGAAAACACAACTGCTTCACGGTTGAAACACGAATGAGACAGAGGTACCCAAGCAATCGACTTTTGTACAAAGTCTCCCTCTGGTAAATAATCTAAGGTTTACTTTCCACTTTAAAAAAATACATTGAATAAAAGTACCGAGTGAGTGTAAAGAACTGAGTAAGTGTAAAACGGACTAAACTATGTCAACGAGACAGGAAGTGTTGCCATTTTATTTCTATATTTGTACCCATAAAATTACCAGTTATTTTTGCAAATCAATTTATCTTTATCTCTATCAATTAGCTGTGACACGAATCGATTAAAATGAAATATATCTCACATATTAATTAAGATATTATTTATCTAAACATCAAATTTAATTGAAGTCCATCCAGCCATTTAAGTTCATTGAGTAATAAACATTCAAACATGTGTATTATAAGCTGGTATATTTATAAAACTAATATATATATATATAAGTTTTCTTTAGAGGGCGTACTGCGATTTGCGTCACAGCGTTAGTAATTTCTCGTTACATATATATATAAACATCTTAAATAATATAGATAGAGCATCGAGTCTCAAAAACAGGTCAACTTTTTGTCAGCTAATTATCAAATTAACTGATTCGTTTTTTATCAGTGTTCTATATACTTACACATACAATTTATCTTGACGTATCTATATTTAATTATTTAATAAATAAAATATGTGTTTACGCATTAAAAAGATGCAAAAATTATAAGACAAAATAAATATAGAACGTATAAGGTTTATATATATATATATATATATTTAATAAATATTGTAATAAAAATAGTGTAATAAATATAAAAGAATTTCAAAAGAAAAATAAAGCAGATTTATAACACTTTAAATTTTCTTAGTAATCACAGATAATCGAATATTACTGTCAAAAAACACAAAATTTAACCTAAGAGCATATTTTCTATCCAACATTGCTATATTTTTTTTACAGCAGAATACTAATGTCAATACTTAATACTTGTAAAACGAAATGTAAAGTGCCACACGTAAGGCTAAAACGTTTAAGAGGTACTAAAAACCTTAAGATTTTTGTATGTATTTATATGATAATGAAATAAAAAAAAATATAAATAATCGAAATAAATTATTGGCAACTAAAAAACATAAATATATAACGATTTTTGTATTGTTTAGTTCATTTAATACCTAATAATAAAATACAGTAAAATGATTTCATTTCATAACTTTACAGCTTGCTGAATACTATCTTCGGAGTTTGGAGAGAAGTGGATATTTGAAAATAACGAAGGCGAAGCAAACGTTACTCTTTATGATCGGTAGCTCCCTCCTTTTCTACCTTATGCGATTGGAAGGAGACAAGGAACAACGGACTCCACTATTTTGGTAAGGGCTTATATTATACTAGCGGCCCGTCCCGGCGTCGTACGGGTGGACATTTTTACATTCAAAAAGGTGGCCATTAAGGCTGCACACGCGACGGAAGCTTAAAAATGGAGTAACTTCTTCCGTTTTCCCAACATTTCCCTTCACTGTTCTGCTCCTATTGATCGTAGCGTGATGAATAGTATACTATAACCTGCCCAGGAGTACGAAGAATAATTGTACCAAGTTTCGTTAAAATCCGTCGAGTAGTTTTTGTTTCTATAACGAACATACAGACAGACATACAAAAATTTTACTGATTGCATTTTTGGCATCAGTATCGATGGCTTATCACCCGCTGATAGTTATTTTGGAGATATATTTCATGTACAGAATTGACATCTCTACAGATTTATTATAAGTATAGATTAACTATTGTCCCGGTACTTTGCAAGCATGAATTTCCGAAGTTTTTTTTTTTTTTTATACAACTTAGAATAGCAAACAAGCTGACGGCCTACATGATGGAAAGTGGTAACCGTAGCCTATAGACATGACCAGTACCATGGACGTAATAGAGTATACTGTTTCGCCCATGATACCCCCCATGCGTTGCCATTCCTGAGGACTCAGGTGTTATTCATTTGTACTTAGTAAATTCACGCCATATCCCACCCTTCAAACCGAAACACAGCCATGCAAACACAACTGCTTCACGGTTGAAACACGAATGGGACAGAGGCACCCAAGCAATCGACTTTTGTACAAAGTCTCCCTTTGGTAAGTAGGTAATCTAATGAAATATATCACTCCTAGATGGCATAATAAGACACATAATACCAAATTTTAAGTTAGACCCTCAGTAGTATAACTGTAAAAACCGTTAAATGGATAGATATATATATATATATATATATATATATATATATATATATATATATATATATTATATATATATATATTCTTTATTGCACTTCAACTAAACTAACTTAAAATAATCTATTTATACATGTTGTGAGCAAGGGTGGACTTGTCTCTGACAGAGATCTCTTCCAGTCAACCCAGTACAGTAAGAAAGCATTTCGTTAGCGGGCAGCTGAAGTGCTACAAATATTAATACATAAACAAATACACAGTTAAATAAAATATTAAAATATATAATAAATCAAAATTACAAACAATATGAAAAAATTTTGAAAAAATCAGTTAAATTATCAAAAAAGTTTCAAAATATTCAAAGAATAAAGAAATCTGAAAATAAAATTAAAACAATGTGGTCTATAGTTAAGGAAAATACAAATAAAAGTATTCGAAATATTAAAAAAAATATAAAATTAAAAATTGAAAATAATATCACAGACAATCCCACAAAAATAGCAAACTCATTTAATCAGTTTTTTGCTTCTATTGGAAATGATAATGTAAACCAAAGTCAGCCATTACAATTAAATAAATGTATGAGTAGCACCATCGAAAACTCTATGTATCTCAAACCGGTGGACTTAAAAGAAATTCAAACTATTATAAAAAAACTAAAAAATCAGCGTAGCTATGGCTACGATGAGTTTCCACCTGTCTTAATTAAAAAATGTGCTGAAGAATTGACGCCTATTTTAACCTTACTTATTAACCAGTCATTTACAGAAGGTATAGTCCCAGACCCTCTGAAAATCTCCCTAATCAAACCAATTTATAAAAAAGGTGAAAAATTAGATATAAATAATTATCGTCCCATTTCTTTGTTACCAACGTTTTCAAAAATATTTGAAACTGCAATGTGTGACCGTCTATATATAAAAATATATCTTCAGCGAGCATCAGTATGGTTTTAGGAAAAATCGGTCAACTTCATTAGCAGTCTTCAAGTATATTAACGAAATAATTAATATCATAAACAACAAAGAATATGCCTTAGGCATTTTGCTCGATATGAGTAAGGCTTATGACTGCGTCCAATACAAAACGTTATTGAAAAAATTATACAACATAGGAGTAAGAGGTCCCGCTTATAAATGGTTTACCTCTTATCTCACAAATCGATCCCAATATGTACAAATAGACCATGTAAATAATCAAACTGGAAAAATAAAAACAGTAAGATCTCAACATTCAAAATTAATAAATTCAATACCTCAAGGAAGCGTCCTCGGATGTATATTATTTTTAATATTCATAAATGATTTGCCTGAAGTGATGGACAGCCCCTGCACATTGTTTGCAGATGACGTTTCTGTTGTTGTCTCCTGTAAAAATAACCTAAACCTACAAAGTACACTGGATGGTAGTATGTTAAAAATAGTGAGCTGGTTACACTCACATAAATTAAAAGTAAATTTTAATAAAACTAAATTAATGGTTTTCAGTCCATTCCAAAAGAACCCGCTGCAAATTAACTACTCTTTCAATAATATTAAAATAGATTGCGTAGAGAAATATTCACTATTAGGTGTAAATGTAGATTCGAATATTAATTGGAAAGCGCATGTGCAGAGTGTGGCTACCAAGCTGTCTAGATTCACTTATGCACTACACCAACTAAAGATATCTTCTGATACCAAGACAGCCATGTGCGCCTATTATGCATATGCCCACTCTTTGCTCCAGTACGGCATATTGATGTGGGGTAATAGTACAAACGTGATTGATCTTTTTAAATTGCAAAAACGATGTCTCAGAATAATTGCTAACATAGATAACAGGGAAACTTGCAAACCATACTTTATTAAATATAAAATTTTGACTTTACCGTCAATGTACATATTAGAAGCGTGTCATTTTGTTAAATGTAATATGCACCTATTTCCACAATATATATACCGCAATGTAGATTAGCAAGACCATTCTCGAAGCTACAGTTATTCCATTCTGGCCCTTTCGCAATGTCAATAAAAATTTACAATAAAATACCAATTAACTTAAAAGGTGAGGATGATTCTAAAAAGTTTAAAGTAGCTCTAAAAAAATATTTAATCGCAAAGAGTTTTTATGCGCTACAGGAATTTTTCAAGGAAAAAAGTTAGTTGTGTTTGTGCCTGTTTGTTTTAATTTAATGATGATTTTTTGTTTTTTTTTTTTTTTTTTTATACTAATCGACGATACATATATATAATGTAAAAATTTAATTATGTAGTTTATATAAGATTTATTAATGTGATTGCTGTGCCCTTTCAGGGTTCATGTTTGCTACTTTTAGTAAATTAAGACCAATTTTGTTACAACATGTAATAGCAATAAATAAATGAATGAATGAATGAATGAATGAATAAAATATTACATAAATACATTTACGTTAGTTGCCTCGTCAGTTCTTAACCGATTTGGAAAATTATTTTTTATCTGAAAGATAATGTGTTTAAAGATTGGTTCATTTATCAACTAAGACAGTTTCCCAATGTACTCCTTTATAAATTTATCCAAATTGATTCAGTAGGTAATTTAGTTTTTTTTTTCACAATTAAAATCATTGTTTTTTATTTATATTAGTTATATTAAACATTTCCTATCTTAAACATAATCAATAAATCCCACAGCAAACAAATATAAACTTATTTAAATAAAAATTAACGTATTAGACTTTGTGACTATCTTTCTCATCGAGAAATTATAACAAAAGACAAAGGAATAAATATATCTATTAGATGTTTGAGGCTTTTAAATAAGTGTGTGAATACATTTTATCTAATATATTAATCAATACCAAGCAAATCTTATATATAAAATTCTCATGTCACGGTGTTTGTTACCAAACTCCTCCGAAACGGCTTTACCGATTTTTATGAAATTTTGTGTGCATATTGGGTAGATCTAAGAATCGGCCAACATCTATTTTTCATACCCGTCAATGATAAAGGTAATCCACCCACTCCTAAATATATTTATTTTAATTTTCTTGACAATTTTTTAAATTTTTACTTTATTATGACTAAGCATCGAAAAATACAGCTTAAAATTTTTACCTTTTTACGATAAACCCCTGTTGTTTAATCATTCAGGGTTGCAAGAAGACAATCGAATATAATATTGGAAATATTTTCATGTATAGTTCTAGAAATAATGTTTATAGTAAAACAAAGTTTACCGAGTCAGCTAGTATTTTAATAAAAATATCCCACCTTTATTAATTTTACTTTTATTTTGATATTTTTACGACACTTTTTGCATAAAAAAAATATGCAAAAATATGGGTTGGCAAGCGCAATTTGACTCTGTTGATCATTTGAAGAGGGCACTGCAAACATAACTACAAACATATAAAATACCGTTTTTTAAATATTTTCCTTACCTTGTGAACTACAACATTTGGAAATTTATTTTCGCCTACAATTTCCTTAGGTTGTAAATGAACAATACTCGAGCCTACAAATCAATAATTTCATCCTACATACATATAATTTCTTGATATACCGCTATATATACTGCTTGGAAACATTGTTTTGCGAGACTTTCCGAAGTTAATTCTATTGATTACAATATTGAAAGTGAAACCACAAACTAAATAGTTACAGAAGGGCCAGACTATTTAACACCTACTTCTACATAGCAGAGTTCCGAGACAGTCTCCATTATGCTTGAAGGTTTTTAACATAGATTATAGCTTATTATAGTCGCAGTAGGTACACAAGTAAAAAAGATTTTTTTTTTATACATTAGTAAGTTTAAAAGAGTAACTGTTGAATTTTTTACGACTTCTTCTTAGCAGATAATAACATATTAAACCCAGCAGTAAAATCATACAAAAATTACGATTAAAAAGAGATTTCAAACAAGATTATTATATTAAAAATAAAACAATATATCAAATATTGTTTTATTTTTCCTCTATTCAATAATGCACCGCCCACGTATTTCTCGGTTTGCCCAATGGTTGACTGGTAGAGAACACCGTCCGGTGTTAAGTTCGCTAAATGTACATAGAATTTTACTGTGCATTAATGTTTAAATAAATAAATAATTTCGAATAAAGATCATTTTAATTCTATTACGTCAAACTGTTTACATATATTAAACAAAACTACAAAAAGCATCGTCATTTATTACTAATTATCAAATATAATAAAATCACATAGAACGATTGTTACCTAATCGTAAGATGGGCAATCAGCACCAATGACGAATAGTTAATTTAATTTATAAATTATTCTGTAAATGCTTCGCTTGTCGCATATATCGCATCGCTCTTATCTTTCTGATGTAATAAAAAATATACCGAAAATAAAATTTTATATTTTCGACATATTTTTTATTATTAATATTTAAATATGAATTTACAAACAAGTTTACGATAATAATAAAAGATAAAAGATAGAATAAATGTGACAAAAAAAGACGGGAAACACACCTGCAATTTCTCTAATGTTGTTGGTGTTATGGGTGGTGGTAGCTTACCATCAGATGAGTCGCATGCTCGTTTGCCTTATAAAGAGACCAATCAAAGAAAAACTGAAGCTGACTCGAGATGTAATCAGTCAAAATTAAGTTGAACTTCGAAGCCCGTTTTGCTTTGAACCAACCCTCTGTCTCTATTCATTTTGTGTAAGAACATTGTTACAACGGTCTAGCGAGCATAGAGAATAAGCGAACTTGATAATTGTACGAAATAATGTTTAAAGAATCCTTTTGTTCAAGTATCGAGCCACTCTAATTACTTTACTGTTGTAAGGTTCCCCCAAGATGTTTAAGTAATTCGTTAACATGCGAGTAGAATTGAAATTGTTTAAAATTAGGTATATTCAAGTAATATAACAAAATTGTAACTAGACGGTGTCTTTACATAAAAGATTATTATATAAAAAAATATTAGACGTCTTTATAAGACCTAATTGATGAATAAGATCAATAGTTGTCGATACAATAAATGGGGGGGAAGGGATAGTTAGTATTGCGGCCTACCAATTTTATTGCTAGCGTCTATCTACCAGTGGGAGACTTTGTACAAATGTCGTTTGCTTGGGCACCTTTGTCGCAATTGTATTTCTACCGTAAAACAGGTATGTTTGCATGACTGTGTTTCAGTTTGAATTTATACGGTACAGAGGAATAACACCTGACTCCTCAGGATTAGCAACACATGGGGTTATCATGGGCGAAACAGTGTACTCTGTTATATTCATGGTCTGTGCTTATGTCTATAGGCGACGGATACCACTTTGATATTAGAATTTTAAAAGGGTATGTTACGGTTTCTTCGAGGTTAGCGTCCATAGGCTACAGTAACCGTTTGCAGTCGGGCCGCACCTACGTATACTTTTTTGCCAATTTTGCGGTATAAAAAAATATTTTCATTTTTTCCTTAAATCATAATATAAAAAATGCTATATTTTTCAGGCTGTACACACCAGAAAAGGTGAGACGGAAAGAGGATGGCTCTAAGAACGTGTGTCCACATGAAGGGCCGTGCCATAAATTTATACTTAAGGTAGGTTAAAGTAATATACCATCATCATCATGTCAACCATTGACTTTTCGCTGCTGAACATATACTTCTCCCTATTGGTAGGTTTCGTCAACAATTGCCACTCTTTGCAGACGGCTTGGCAATCACAGTTACACTTTGGTGATATTTTAAAAGAGACGCTGCTGACTACCCCCAGACCATAAAATTCACTCTTACGACATCCATGGGAAAATAATAAATAAAAAGTTACGCTAACTGTAGGCCAAACTCTGTTTTACTCCTATTTCTACTGTGGGTGGGATATGGCAGTGCGATTACAGGATCCAGAAGCATAACACCATATCCCTCAGGAATGACAGCGCATGAATAAATAAATCTGTATCTCATTATATTCCGTCATATCCATGCTACAGTTCATGCCTATAGGCGATGGTTACCACTTTCCATCAAGTGGGCCGTCAGCTCATTTGTCATTTGTTGGATTAAAAATGAACTTGCAAAAAAAACTAAATACTTATGCAAGATGATCATCATCATATCTCATCTATTATCTGTCCACTGCTGAACATATGCCTCCCCCATAGACTATTATAAGGATAGAGATAACAGATAAAGGATAAGGAACAGTTTTGAGCCACCTGCATCCATTGACAAGCTACAAGCTGTATGTATTAGAACATTTCATGAATCTAAAATAAAAAAATAACATAAAAGACCCAAAATCGCCGTGAATATAATCTTCAACTAATCTTTTATTCTTTTCCCAGGGCTATGGAACTTACTTCGGTATTGGACTTGCCATATCTTTGGCCAGACTGATCATACCCAAAATAAAAACGCCAATAGAGGCTATATCGTCCATAAGAGGGAAGCACTTCAAGATGGCTTTATTCTTCGGCAGTTATATTGGTATTTACAGAGTACGACTATATTATATGTTATGGTAGTTTTATGAGACAATACAACACTAATCAATGATGAATAAAGACTGACAAATATAAGATACAATCAGTCACAAAACAAAACCGACTTCGGTCGTGGCAAAACCAGTTGATTTAAAAGCTAAACTACTAAACCGATTCTAATAAAAATTATCCGAGACTAAAATGAAAATATTTATTTATGTATTTATTCATTAAAAATAATTACAACATTATGACAGCAAAAGCCTCCTAATAATATATTCTTTATTATTAAACGACTCCTAATAATATATTCTTTCGGATAAAAGAATTTTCCAAATTGGTTTATGGGTAAATAATGAAGATATGAGGTAACAAGCTTAAAAAATCGAATTATTATGTATGATTATCAACTGATTTTAGAAAAAAAAGGAGATTTATCTTCTTTGTTGAAATATGTTTTTGTAATAAATAGACTTGAAACAGATTCCTCAGTTTCCTATTTCATATGAAATTCATTATTTTTCTACTAAAATTAACATCAAAATGTAACTAACAGCACCATTAATTATTTGGAGAATATTGATTTTAGAGTCATATAATTAAGAACAATTGTTCTTGTTTGTGTTTCTATCAACAGCTGCACTTTCATGGCACGGTTGGAAGGATATGGCAGTGAAATTACAGGATTATCATGTCAACCATTCTAGTCTGTCTAGTCTACTGCTGAACAAAATTTCCTCCATAGACCACCATAAGGAATGGTCCCTAGCGACCTACTGTATCTACTGATTGCCTGCAATGCATTTAGGGTCGTCACTTCATCTAGTAAGGAATCGTGCCATAGTGCATTTGCCTATACGGAGTCGCCACACAAAGAACCTTTTTTCCCTATCAGTTGTCGATTCTTCAAACTATGTAACTACCCATTATCATTTCATCTTACTTTTCCTTCGGGCTAGATTTCGGGAAATTGCGGGATACAGAAACATAATAATGCATGAGGGCTACCATGAATTCTAGTATAATTTATTTCGTCCATGGTGCTGTTTATATCTATAACTGATGGTTATTACTTCTCATAAAATAGCCCCTCAGCTTGTCTGCCATTCCTTTTTGCATAAAAGGAACCAAAATTGTCGCCACATTTCAATTTTAATATTCTTGGTCCGCTAGATAAGTTGCTGTTTAAATAAAGCTCTAAAACATATATGTATATTTAATATATTATATATTGTACATTTCAAATATAGGTATAATATATTTTTTTTATTTATTAAAATACTTATTATTATTGTTTAGATTTCTGTTTTGCACTACTGCTACCCACTTACTACTTCCTATGTTACTATGTTATGTTGACTGGAACAAATCTCTTTTAGAGACAAGTTCGTCTTTATTTACATTGTTTCTAATTGTTATTATTATTGTATGTTTTAGTGCAAAAAATAATAATATTAGATAACCCCTATATCAATATAAATAATTTTACTCGTAAACACTTATTTTATAATAGTGTTCTAAGATCCTTACATAGAAAATGCCCTAAAAGGTTTTTAATTAAGTCTGTACTCCCATTTTGTGTTAATTAAAATAAGTAGGTGTTTTAGAGAATAAAATATTAATATTTTGACACAAAACCATAAGATACACCCTTGTGATATTGTAAAAGTAAATAAATCAACAGCAGTAAAATTTATAAAGATTGCGGGTCAATTTATACTGGTAGCTATAACTATTCATATTATCCCCACCGTAAGATGACCTCTAGACGATTTAAAAAAAACTCGTACATTTTATGTGACCATAAAGTTTAATAAGGCCTTTATCGATTTTAGGCTGTGGTTTGCTACTTATGCCGTAAGCAAGGCTTCGACTCGGCGCTTTACGCGTTACCAGCTGGATATCTGGCGGGTTTGTCGAGTATGTTCAACTCGTCACTTGGCTTGTCCATTGCTGTGTTCTCAGGCGCTTTGAAGGTATAGTATGATTTTAATAGCATTAATAACTTCCGAGGCATGAATTAAATGTAATGACTTTGTACAAAAGTCCTTTGCTTGGACACCTCTGTCACATTCGTGTTTCTACCGAGAAGCAGTTAGTTTGCATGACTGTGTTTCGGTTTGAAAGTTGAGATATGGCAATGAATTTACAGGGTACAGAGGAATAACACCTGAGTCCTCAGGAATGGTAACACATGGGGGGTATCATAGGCAAAACAGTATACTCTGTTATGTCCGTGGTACTGCTCATGTTTATAGGCGACGGTTACCATTTTCTAACAGGTGAGCTGTCAGCTTGTTTGCCATTCTAAGTTGCACAAAAAAATATATAACTCAGCATGTAAATGAAATTTTTAAAATGTTGAATCACAAATCTATCAATTTGTTTGAAATACACTGAGTATTTCATACAAGAATTTATTATTATTATTCATCAAAACGATTACTAGTATGTAACTCAGACAAGTTACATACGAGTAATCGTTTTGATGGCCAGTCGTTCTCGCAGCGTATGGCCTAACTTTAATTGATACAAATGAAACCAATCCATCACAATTATGATAGTGCTTATAGGCTATCATTTTAACAACAGTATAAAATATACATTATTCATTTTATGCTCTTGTTAGATTTAATTATTGGTATTAAAAACAGTTTATTTCATCAATCAATTCGTTCTTACATACAATGGATAAAAGTAAACCCCATTATTAATTGCCATTTTAGTTCATACAAACAAATTTGCCAGTTTATTTTTTAGCCCGTTTATTACAATAACTCCATTAGGTCTTAATTCATGCGGCAACGTGTAACTTTTATAGTATACTAGCTTTTAACCGCGACTTCGTCTGTGTAACCATGATAAATTCACTAACCTAAATAAAAAGTATCCTATGTCCTTATTCACCCTATATAATATATAATATACGTATATAAGAAGTTTCATAGTGACTGATTAAGGCGCTATAAAGTAACAAACAAATAGTAGTTTTGCCCACTACCGCACCCTATCGACTCAATTTTCTCTTTTAGGGATAACTCTTCTGTCTCAAGTTATATCAAACAATACATAGTACCTGGATGACCGAACTTTGCTCGGTATATTTTTTGACTTAGTGTTGCTTATCAACGCCATCTATTGTCAAGTAGCTTTAGTCATGCTGTGTCGGTAAAACAGATAGTTGCGAGTCGATAAAGAGTTATTGATTTGACCTTTATCTTTGTACTAAAATATCACCAATAGCAATAATTTTTTTTCGTGTTTTTTTTAGAAAATATATGTACTTTGAAATGATTTTTTCTTACAAAAACAAGGGACTTAAAAAAAAAGGAGGACAAATAATCATCTGGACTCGAACCGGGTTCTTTTGGTTTCGGGACCGCCAGATTTCCTATCTGAGCTATTATTTCTAATGATATTGTAGCAGTTTTTCATTGCCTAAAAACAATACATATTAACAAATTTTCATTAATATCTATTAAGTTACTTCGAAGATTAGCGTGAAATATCGTGATACGGAATTTTTATATATTATCTCTAGGAATATAAATCCCAATTTTGTTGTATTATGTTCATTTATTATATTTGTCAACGTTATTTTTGTAAATTTGTTCATTCTACAATAATAAAGAATTCTGCTTCTTTCCAGCTCTTCTCGACGATTCTGTACGAAAAGAAGATATTGCCTGACTTCATTCCTTTACCGGAACTTCTGTACTGTTACTGTCAGGGCACCTTGTTCCACGCACGCTTTATGGACCCGGACATTTGTCCAAATTACGTTTTCAACCTAATGAAAACCGTCAGTAATCATCGGTAAGTTTACTACAATTATAATCATTGACTTATTATTTTTTTTTATGGGTGATAATGTAATAGTCCGCCTGCGTCAACGGTATACGCTGGTGGGGCACCAGTGAGGGATGATAGGTAAGAATGATAAGACCTGGAAGACATCTGGAAATCGGCACGTTAGTCTCTAAAGGAGACCACCTGGAGATCGACCATTGCTAGCAATGAGACTGGCAGTCCAATTTCCTAACAATCCCTTGCCCCCATTGATTTATTATTGTCGGCCACAACTGCAAATAAGTATAGCTTGCTATATAATTTCATTGATTCATTCCTATTTAAGAGCTGCACTTTTGACGGTGGAGCTCGTGTCACTCACTGCAATTTTCAGCGCGTCTCTTCACCTCTTGATATGATACGACGCCAACTTTTTCCTTGATCTGCCAAATATACCTGGATCATTCCTTTCTCCTTCTTCCTTATATCTTATGTTTCATTCTAATGTTCATAAGTTCGTCATGTTATAGTTTTAATAATCTCTTTTCTTTAACCCTAATTTTCTCCGTCCTTCTCCAGCAACATATTTCAATATAATATACAAGCATACATAATATATATATATATATATATATATATATATATATATATATATTGTTCCTATACATAGTAGCGATAGATAAATATATAAAAAAGAATATGTAAGTAGAACAAAAGATCACATTGCTAGAACAGGTTGGTTCGAAAGAAAGCTTCGGTGTAGCGCAACTGCTTTACGGTAGTAACACCGGTGGGACATGTACCTACAATATGTACACAATATTGTAAGCAAACATTACAAGTGTGCCATACATATGTTTCATGTTACTATTCCTTATAAGACTATTTCGAGTATTTATATTGAAACTCCCAAAACGGAAAGGGGCGCATCGATATAATGTATGAAATATTATATAAATATATGGAAGTAATATAGAAATTCTTAAGATATGGCTGGAGACTAGTTACCTATAAGCTCTAAGGTTCACAGAAAAACGCCAAGTTTTTGATAAATTAATTTTTATACAATTCGTAATTTATAAGGTGAATTTAAAGTAAAAAATAAAAATTGTAGAACCATGTAAACCATTATCTGTTATAAGGAACGATCCAGAGCCATATGCATCCACTGACTCTCTGCAATATATATATGGTCGTCACTCCATCTAGTGGGGGTTTTCCTACATTTGCGTACGGGGTCGTCACTCAAGAAACGTTCACCCCATCGGGTGTCGGTTCTTCGAGCTATGTGACCAGCCTATTGCCACTTCAGCTTGCTTACCCTACGGACTATGTAGGTTACACATAATATACTAACATATTATTTTATTTTCCAGTTGCGAGTGGGTATACGAAAATATATTGGATATAATAAAAAATATTCAATAATTTAATACTGCGATTCAATGAAGAATAGAAGAATTTAACGGGTTTGGATGGGGCTGTGACAAAAGAGGTGTTTGATTTTGAGTTTATTTAAATGTATAATTTAAATTGTGTTAAATAAATAATAAAATAAAATAAATCAAAATAATTTTATAATAGAAAAGAATAAAATTTACATAATATATTGTTTTTTTTTTAAGATAAACCAAATAAATTCTTGTTTGTTTATGAGAAATAACAAATTAATATTTCATGGAAAACTGGGTATTTTTTAATTTATTATTTGACTGATTGTAAATATTAGTTGTAATAAATTATAATTTTTATTTGTGTGTTTTATTTAATAAATAAATACTTATATTTTTATGATGAATTTTCATACTCTGCTATTTTGTTTTTGCTACTTCCAGTAAATAGAATAGCATAGACGTTGAATAGTAGAAATATATATAGTTCATGAAATGCTCCATCACACATAAGTGATCAATTTTAAAATCTGACCACGACATATATGCAATAAAAGTTTTTACAATACAATATATGAAGAATATCACCAAGCTAGGTTATAAGTTAGAAACATTATTAAAGTTTTAAACAATTGAAATACACAATATTAATTAGAATTGTAGGGGCTTAGTCACCAACTTTGCTTGCAGAAAGATTTTTACGAATCTCGCAGTTGATGGACTGTAGTTGAAAGCAAGTAATCAGCAGACGATAATAACATTTAAATAGAGTTAATTTAGGGCGAGAAGGGGTTGTTAGTAATGGGGATTACCAATCCCATTGCTAGCAATAAACTCTATCAGGTCGACCTCTTCGCGGTCCCCCCTGGAAACCATCTTGATTGGTTTATTGTTGAATTCGTCACGATGGGCTAACTGACCTGCTTCATCCTCATCTGTCATCCCTCACTGGTGCCCCGCCAGTGTATACCGATAGCTCAGGCGAGGCTACCATTCCATTATCATCCATTAAAAAAACTAGAGTTTAATATACATACAATTTTATACATTTGACAGGATCGGAAATACAGAAAAATTAATTAAGTAAAGCCAAAACGAAAACGTCACATTTTTTGTAATCGATGCAAACTAAAAAGAGTCTTATTAATAAACAGACAAAATTTGTTGTCGCGGTTTAAAATAGATAGCGGAATAAATCGCTACAGAAGTATTTTTTATACATAAACTTCTTTTATAATCATTACTTCGTATTATTAAGCCTTCTGATAGTATTTGTTCTTGAGCTCTTGGTTGTGGCATATTCGGCGTTGAATATCACCGCCTTCCTGGAACTGATCGATGATTTGGTGGTAATTTTTATCATTCCACGACCGAAACGACATACTGACTCGCACTGTAAATTGATGTAAGAACGAATACATAAGTCCCATATGGATAGATGTTTCGATTTGAAGGGATAAAGCAAAGAAATTTAAAGGTACAGAGGCTTTTAAAATATTAGTCTTTAGGAATGGCAATGCATTTCATTTTGTGATATCCATGATATTATATATAAGTAGGCAACGTTTCTTTCCATTAGCTGAGCCGTAGCTTGTTTGAACAATATAAAAATGAAACCAGTTTTCTCACTTATAAATTGCTAACACCACCAAATTCCGAGAATCTCTAGCAACATCAAAATTACATTAAATAATGTAGTACATATTTTTTTAGTAAATAAAAGACATAATAATACACCTTTTAAATCAGAACACAATATTTAAAAAGGTTGCTTGAATCATACTTTGAATAATTTCTATTTGGTTCTTTAACCAATGTATCAAAAAGCTAAACCTGAATATGTTTAATATAAAAATATACTTAATATATTATTAGTAAAGATTACTAAGTAGCACAGTATTATAAGTATATGTCTACCTATAAGGGATATTTGTCCGTTAATCTTCCTCTAAGTAAATAAATAAAATAAACGACTAAATAATATAATGAGATCAGACTTACTTGTTCAGAACTGTAAAAGTTATTTTTGTTACCACCGCATCCAGAATATATTCGCTCCTTGCAGACCTTCCACGTAGAATCGTAGTACCATCTGTTAATAGCGCCGAAACAGAAGCCGTAGTCGAAAGACAAATAGCACCATTTAGGCCGCTTCCCTAGAAAAAAATGTTTACTTATTTAGTCAGAAAAGGACTTAGCACATTTTTCTGTGAAAAAAACAAAAACAAAGTCTTCAATCATTGCGGTGAACGTAAACGTGACAAGCCCACATTCCACCAAACATATTAGAATCCAACATTTTTTTTTTATACTACTTAGAATGGCAAACAAGTTGACGGCTCACTTGGTGGAAAGTGGTAACCGTCGTCTATAGACACGAACAGTATCATGGACATAATAGAGTATACTGTTCCACCAATGATATTCCCTGACGACTAAAGTGTTTTGTCTCTGTACCCTGTAAATTCACTGCCATATCGCTGTAAAACGCTCATTAAAATTTTGGTTTACTCGCAGCATTCTCTGTTACTAGATTATTAATTAACTGAAAAATAAATTAATACAAAGTTTTTAGTTTCCAAGAGATTTGAATTCACGCTTTCAAACTTAAGACCTTTGGAGTCTATCAGTCGGACAACATACCACTAAGTTCAGACACTGTGCTACATATGTATTGTCTTATCAAAGTTAACGATGAGACACTTGGTACATTTTACCTTTATCTGCTTGTTTTAAAATTAAAAAAATAGTACTATATAGCTGGTATAATCGTCTGGTACTCACTTAGTGAATCAGGTTTAGTCAAGCAGGTATTGAGACAATCAGCTTTGCCATCGAACCTATTCCCGTTCCCTTGGCAGCCACCCCAACTGAATTGTTGGGTCAAAGTAATACATATTTATATTTCCCCGACATGGTCCCTCGTCTGGTTTGAGTAAGCACATCTTCAATGACACTACAATAAAGAACACCAAGTACACATGCAAATTTTCTGACGCAGTGTATGCAATACTACGTTAAGGAATCTGTACGTTTAGTTAGGAGAAATTAGTTGAAAGATCAAGTGCGGCCGAAATTACTGGTCGAAATACAAAATTTAACTGGTTCCTGCTATAAAGTACCTAAGATTGTATGTTTATATTTCAATTTGAATGCTGGAATATGGTAGTGAAATTGGAAGGCATGACAACATAGATCTTGGAAGTAGTTAAGCATGACGACTGCCGTATATTTTTTGATGATTTTTAATGAGTTTGCAAAAAACTTTTTAATATACTATATAAGATAATAAAAATAAATATCAATTTAAATAAAATATTTAAACGTAACATTACATGAAGTTACATAAAAAAATAATTATATAAGGACAACAGGTTTCCTAGAAAACTAACTTTACAGAAATATTATTCTCCCAGTTTAAAATCTCTGCTTTTCTATTTATTTTATTATGTTTTCGTTATATCATAGATGAACATGTTCCAATGAATTTACTCACCTTTTGTTACGAAAACTGTCGACCTTACCTTGTGGTGAAAAGGTATTGAAGCTGATCTGTCCGAACACTCCCAGGTGCGGAATTATAGCGCAAAATAAACATTTACCAACAAATTCTAAATACATTCCTAAAACACCGACTCCATTTATAAAATACTAAGAAATAATAAAACGAACGTTGTAAAATACGAGTAACACCTACATTTTATCGAAACAAAATCAATTTTTATTGTAAATTTTATAGAGTTTTGTATTACTATAACATTCATCTCAACTACAATGTAGAATAATAATTGTATATATTTCTCGTTTACAAAAATACTATTTTGTATACCAGAATGTTATTTGTTAAAAAAATTTACTAAATTTGCATATATCGGGCCAAGTTGCTAATTATGGGTTCTAAAATACAGACCAATTAGACTTCGCCGATGTTTTAAGAGGGACGCTGCTGCCCATTTCCCGATCATTCAATTCACTTAGTCTCTTCTTACGATACTCACGAGAAAGAAAAGAATAACTCATTCTAAGCTAAAATCACATAACTACAGTAACTACAGAATGGTGAAATATAGCAGTAATTTTTTATTTTTGATACAACTTACAATGGCAAACAAGCTGACGGCCCACCTGATGGAAAGTGGTAACCGTCGCCTATAGACATGAGCTGTACCATGGATATAACAGAGTATACTGTTTCGCCCATGATACCCCCATGCGTTGCCATTCCTGAGGACTCAGGTGTCCTCTGTACCCTGTAAATTCACGCCATATCCCACCCTTCAAACAGAAACACAGCCATGCAAACACAACTGCTTCACGATAGAAAAACTAATGGGACAGAGGTACCCAAGTAATCGACTTTTGTACAAAGTCTCCCTCTGGTAAATATCATAATAAACATTTCCCAAAAAATTCCAGGATATAGAGGTATTACATGTTAGTTCTCGGGAGTAATAATACATACGGGGTACCGTGGATCTCACATGGTATCCCGTGCTAAGATGCTGTTCGTGGTTATAGGTGACGTTTACTAACCAATTTCAATGAGGTAATAGATCGGGAAGAGAAAATTATTAAGATTTATTCCATCCTTCCCTCCTATCAAAGGAAGAACTTATTCACTAGCTAGCGCCATTACTGTCATGATCTATTGCAGAAGGGAACCGCGTTTCTAATAGTAAAGCATATGAACATCAATTTCAACCTTAACACGCAAGTATAGCCTCGTTATCAGCAAAAAATTAAATGTATCGGTAGATATATTTTCGCTACTTCATCCATGAGAAAACAATATCGTACAGCATCTTGTTCAGTCACATGCACGCAAATAGTAATCAAAATCAACGAATATCAATACTAATACTATATAAAAAAAGAAAAGATTTGATTATTTGTTTGTAATGAATAAACTCAAAAATTACTTAACCGAAAATTGTTTCACCTTTAGAAAGCTATATATCTGCGAGTTACATAGATCTGTCTACCTGTGCGAATTCAAGCCAGATGCTAGTCCATTAATAGGGGGGAAAGGGATTGTTAGTAATGGAGACTGAAAATCCCATTGCTAGCAATATACCCAACCAGGTCGACCTCCTCGCGGTTCCCCCTGGAAACTATCATGGTTAATTCCTGATGAATTCATCATGATGGGCTAACTGGCCTGTTTTTATTCTCATCTATCACCCTTCACTGGTGCTCCGCCAGCGTATCCCGTTAGCGCAGGCGGGGTTACCATACCATTTTCATTCTTCAAAAAAAAAAAAGTCCATTAATAAATTCGTTTGCTGAATTTGAGAGAGGTCAACTTTGTAGTCACCATTTAATAAATAATATTAAAATAATTTTCTTTTATAAAACAAAAACATCATTGTTGAAAGTCAACCACACAGCACCATCTAGTTTATTTCGCTGTCATTCCTTCCCTTGGCTTCCACGCGTTTTCTTATGTTAGGTTTATCGTTATATTATTATTACTTTAATTCCATCAACCATAACAATCTATCTATCTATCTATCTATTTAAGAGCAGCGCTCTTGTCGGTGGAGCTCTTGTCACTCACGACGATTTTCAGCAAGTCTCTTCACCTCTTGATGCGACACGACACCAACTCCTTCCTTGATCTGCCTGATGTAAC
This sequence comes from Galleria mellonella, assembly GCF_026898425.1. Classification (NCBI taxonomy): domain Eukaryota; kingdom Metazoa; phylum Arthropoda; class Insecta; order Lepidoptera; family Pyralidae; genus Galleria; species Galleria mellonella. The sequence continues at coordinate 3,823,765 of NW_026442100.1, read as the reverse complement.
TATGTCTCGGTCTCTCACTCCCCCTCCTTCCTTCTATCTTACCATCTATTATAATGTTCATAAGTTCGTCGTGTCGTATCAAGTGTCCCAACATTTTTCCCCTTCTGTCCTCAATAGTTCTAATAATTTGTCTTTTTTCCTTAACCAGGACAATATAGTGTAAATTTTAAAAATCCCTAACATAGATAAATAGACATTTCTATGGTAGCGACTCTGAGCTACTGGTATATTACCATACGTAATAAACATTTTAATGCACTAATCATATAATTAGGTAGGTAATTAATTTACCTATTACCAATAATCCTGGTACCTTATGTCCCTGTCACGACTGAATGCAATGTGTTCCGTTTAATCCCATAATCACTTGCCACGTTGACAGACACGCGGCATTCAAATCATCTGGCATTATCTGTTGCGCTAATGTATTGAAATTTCATTAGACTAAACTTCAAATAGGTACTTAATGTGTTCGGTATGTACGCAATTTCATTAATTCGCTGTTTATCTCGTGAATGTTTGATGGAAATTCATTAAAGTTACAGTTATCAGAAGGAAACTTTGTACAGAAGTCGTTTGCTTGGGCACCTCTGTCCCATTCGTGTTTTTACTGTGAAGCAATTGTGTTTGCATGGTTGTGTTTCGGTTTGAAGGGTGGGCATATGGCAGTGAATTTACAGGGTACAGAGGAATAACATATATAATATATATATATATATATATATATATATATATATATATATATATATATATATATAAATTCTTTATTGCACATTTGGAGAGGATGGATGAAAGAAGAATTACAAAAGAGATTTATCGAGCAAGAATGAATGGAGATGTCGGTAGGGGCAGCCCTAGACGGACGTATGTTGACCAAGTAGGCGACGTGCTGAAGAAGGGCCAAATTAAAAGTACCCGTAACCGGCGAGCGTGTATGAAAAGATTGATGAATGTGGAAGAAGCGAAAGAGGTTTGTTTGAATCGAAGCATTTGGCGTTCCATTGTGTCTGCCTACCCTAATGGGAGATAGGCGTGACAGATATGTATATGCACTAAAACGTACAGTAACAACAATAAGTTAATACCAATAGAAAGTGTTTTCTTCTAGTCAACCTAACGCAGACGCATTTACATGTTAATTTGTTTCTATTGATTTTTTTAAGCGACTTCATGATGGAGGATGGTCTAAATTCGTATGTACGTTAGGTAAGCGATATCTTTTATTTATAATTGACGAATTATTAATATAACCATTATTTAGATTATGTATTTTTTTTCTTTGATTTCATTTGTTTTTCTTATGCGATGTACATTTGTTGGAAGTTTGTATTTTGTTTTGATTATTGTTAGTAATTAAAGTGCATCAGTTAAATTTTTAATATTGCGTTCGCCTTTTATAGGTACTTGTATCAGATCTAATTTTATATAGTTTTTTTTTTTTTCTATTAATCTATTATACATATATTGTTGGTATGTCTTAATAAATAAATAATAAACTGATTTCGGTGATGCTTTTTAAACTGGACATAATTTACTTACAATTTAGTCCTAAATGTGAGGATGATTCTAAAAAGTTTAAAATTGCTCTAAAAAAATATTTAATTACAAAAAGTTATTATACACTACAGGAATTTTTCAATGAGAAAATTTTAATGTATTTGTACCTATTTGTTTCAATGTAATAATGTTTTATTTATGTTAATCGACGATACATATACATAATGTAAAAATTTAGTTATATACTTTATGAAATATTTATTAATGTAATTGCTGCGCCCTTCCAGGGTTCATGTTGATTCTTTACTTTTAATAACTTAAGACCTATATTGTTACAACATGAAATAGCAATAAATGATTGAATTGAATTGAATTGAAATACATTTTGTGACGATTAAAAATGTTGTATTTTTTAAATTATTATTTATTTTAATAATACTGTGTAGTTCCAGTACAGAATGGAAGAATTTACCTTCACCGTATGGTCTCAGCACAGAATTGGCCACCCCTTCTTTTCCTGTTGGTGTCGTAAGAAGCAACTAAGGGAATTTAATAGTCGAAAGATTTACCACAGCGTCCCTTTTAAAATGTCACCAAAGCCTGCGGTTGCTAACCCGCTTACCAAGCTTGACAACTACTTGAAAAACCCTCCTTTATCAGGGATGCTTTTGTTCATCTATTGATAATTAACAGCTGACATGATACTGATGATGATACAGTGTATTCTATTATTTCCATGATATAATTTATGCCTACATGTAAGCAGTAATCACTTTTTAGTGGACCGTCAGCTTGTTTATTATTTCGGTGGCATGAAAAAGTAATAAAAAAGTTGTATAATAAAAAGGCATCAAGAGATACTGGGTCGCCTTTATTGTTTTACTTGAAGACCTCTAACATAACGGAAGATTCTTTTACCAGATGCCTTTGTATCGATATTTTACGTAAAATTTTTGGTGTTATTTTGAATTTGATCTCAAGATGCGGACTATTCGTAAATTCTAAAGTTCCAAATCTAAATTTGAAAACATTCAAATTCTTTGAACGATTTATGCATGATTTAGTGTTAAAACAAGAGTTAAGAGTCACCAAACCAGATTACGTACATGAGACGAGTTATGGGTGTGAATGAAGCGAGAGATTTTTCTTATACAACTTAGAATGGCAAACAAGCTGACGACCCACCTGATGGAAAGTGGTAACCGCCGCCTACAGACATGAACAGTACCATGGACATAACAGTATATACTGTTTCGCCCATGATAACCCCCATGCGTTGCCATTACTGAGGACTCAGGTGTTATTCCTCTGTACCCTATAAATTCACGCCATATCCCACACAAGCACAAACACGACTGAAACACAGCCATGCAAACACAACTGCTTCACGGTTGAAACACGAAGGTACCCAAGCAAACGACTTTTGTACAAAGTCTCCCTTATCTTTAGTAGTAGATTCGTACTATTTAACTTGCAAAGACTTTTGTGTGAAGATAAATAAATAAAATTTGTTTTAATAGAGCTTATTTAAAATACAAACAAATGAATAATGGAACAGTCTGCTGATGTTTGATAGTACAAATAAAAAATGATTACTTGATGGAACGTTTTCATTTGATATTTTCATGTCCGTGAATATACAATATATATATATATATATATATATATATATATATATATATATATGCAGCAGATATATCAATAGCCGCTTTCATGTTCTTAACCCTATTGATCAAGAACAAATGCAACTAAGCCTTGTGTGTTTCCATGAATTTACGCATAATTAATTAGCAATAGTCCTTTGCAAGATCATAATACCGTAAATACATTATTAGTTATAATCGTGTTTGCACTTGCTGTGTTTCGCTTCGAAGGGTGCGATTTGACAAAGGAAATTACAGTGTACAGAGGCATAACATCTTATTTCTTAGAAATGGCAACGCATTTAGAGTATCACGAGTGACACATCTTTCATTTGGCATTCTAAATTACATATTTATTTATTACGTCAACTGAATAAGCTTTAGAGTCTCAGCAATACGCTCACCCAAGAAAGCATCAGTACAATAAGATATATAAAATAGAATGATACATATAATTAAAAGGAATATAAGATTTAACTACAAATAATACAAATAATAGAATTTCATTGTGCCTCCGATCAAACTGTTTATAATTACTCCTCTCCATCCAAAGGTTGCCTGGAAGAGATCGCTTTTAGCGATAAGGTCGCCCATTGTTTTCTCATTGTGATTATTTCTTGTAATTGTTTATATCTAGAATAAGTTTACTACTGTAATCTTTTGGAGGAAACAATAAAGAGTATCTATCTATCTAACTTAACTAGGAATAACATTAGAGCCTAAATCTTTACCAGAGGGAGATTTTGTAGAAAAGTAATTTGCTTTGGTAACTCTGTCCCATTCATGTTTCAACTGTGAAGCAGTTATGTTTGCATGGCTGTGTTTCGGTTTGAATGGTGGCATATGGCAATGAATTTATAGTGTACAGAGAAATAACCCCTGAGTCCTCAGGAATGGCAACGCATGGGGGGTATCATGGGCGAAACAGTATACTCTGTTACGTCCATGGCACTGCTCATGTCTATAGGCGACGGTTACCACTTTCTATCGGGTGGGCCGTCAGCTTGTTTGCCATTCTAAGTTGTATAAAAAAAATATCCCCGAACACAAGATTCTATGGTCATTTGACGAAACTCCAGCAAGTTGGAGGCAACTTTCTGGAGTTTCGTCAAATGACCAATTTCAGGTAAATGATCATAGTTTACCTAAATAATAGCATTAATTCTAATAAAGTTTTTCAAAAGAGGGGTAAAGAGGTTTCTTCAAGGTCGACAACGCGTAATAATCCTAATATTGCAAGCGTGCATAGACTACGGTAACCACTTACCATCAGGTCGGCCGTATACTTGTTTGGTCACCTCAGTGGACTAAAAAACTTAAAAAAAATATTCGTGTCTTTTATAAACCTTTACAATTTTTTTTTTATTTAAGACTCGTAAAACAATCCCACTCTATACATCCCCGAATGAGACATCCGGAACAAAATTCTAATGAAGTGATGAAACTTTAGATAAATGAGTCTGACACTGAAGACGTTGAACTAAGTTAAGAGATTCGCGTGAGCCCAAGTCTTGACTGTTAAGATAAAACAAAGTTGTATAAGCCACTTTTGAAGCCGGATATATCTAATCTAAAATAATTTCATGTGCCACGTCTGTTATCTTTTTACGTAAAGGAGACATTGTACGGGTACAAAAGTTCTGTACATTATATGATCCAATCGTGTTTAGTACTTAGCAGCTATGCTTGCATAGTTCTATTTTGGTTTGAAATTTCTAAGTTCTAAAGTACAGAGATTGTACAGTTTGATCAGGGAAAATTTATAATTAATTATTAGGGGGGGGGGGGAAGGGATTGTTAGTAATGGAGACTGAGAATCCCATTGCTAGCAATATACGCAACCAGGTCGACCTCCTCGCGGTTCCCCCTAGAAACTATCATGGTTAATTCCTGATGAATTCATCATGATAGGCTAACTGGCCTGTTTTCATTCTCATCTATCACCCTTCACTGGTGCTCCGCCAGCGTATCCCGTTAGCGCAGGCAGGGTTACCATTCCATTTTGACCCATAAAAAAAGAATTAATTCCATTCCTTCCTTTCCCGTGGGTGTCGTAAGAGTCGATTAATGGAAGGTAAAGAATAGGCAGCAGTGTTCCTCTTAAAACATCTCCAAAAGCCTAACTGCGATTGCCAACCCACCTGCCAAGCATGGCAACTACTAGTAAAACTCCCCTTATTGGGAAGGCTTATGTCCAGCAGTAGGCAGTTAATGGTTGAAATATTAATAAAAAATGAAGTCTGACAGCCCTATTTTATTTCTAGTAATGTACCCTATCAGGTCGATCTCTACGCGATTCTCCTTGGAAACTATCATAGTTAATTCCTAGTGAATTCATCACGATGAGTCAACTGACCAGCTTTCACGCCTCATATGTCATCTCCTGCTGCTGCTTCACCAGCGTATACTGATAGCGCAGGCGAAGTTACCATTATAATAAAAATATCTATTAAAATAAAAATTCTCAGGACTGTTATCAAATCGACCTGAGGGAGGATTTTACAAAAGGGAGACTTTGTACAAAAGTCGTTTACTTGGGCACCTCTGTCTCATTCATTTTTCAAATATGAAGCAGTTGTGTTTGCATGGCTGTGTTTCAATTTGAAGAATGTGATATGGCAGTGAATTTATAGGGTACAAAAGTTTAACACCTGAGTCCTCAGGAATGGCAACAGATTGGAGTATCATGGGCGAAACAGTATACTCTGTTATGTCCATAGTACTGCTCATGTCTATAGGCGATGGTTACCACTTTCCGTCAGGTGGACCTTTAGCTTGTTTGCCATTCTAAATTGCATAAAAAAAGTAACTGTTGAATTTCTTGCGAGATCTTCTCAATAGATAACAACAACAGTTTATTTAAAAAATGACGACTTAAAAGTGTTCGTAAACAAGTCTATTTGAGTAAAAATGATTTTAAATTGAATTTAAATATATATATATATATATATATATATATATATATATATATATATATATATATATATATATATATATATATATATATATATATATATATATATAATTTATATTATAATTCAGACGAGCAAAGTTGCGTAAAACATATAGAGTAATGTAATTGAAAAAAAAATCCGGCTTTTTTACACCTACTAAGTATCTCACTGAATATATGACTACTATTACAGGGAAATGATAAAAAATGTAACTGGAAATAAATAAGGTTTTGGCAGTAAATCAGAGTGCCCGCTTCCGGGAACTGCTTTCAGTCGGGATTAGGTTATTCGGTTTTCCTCTAGCAAGACCTAATCCGGTTTTAGATGGATATTCATTATTTAAAAGCAAAATATATGTAAGGTGAACATTAATACTATTGAACGTTTCTTGGTCTGCTCGTGTAGCTGAAATTATAAGTATTTGTGTTAGTATCAATGTAGGTGGAATATAGATATATCAGTTTGTCCCTAATTGACATAAAACAACGTTTCCAAACAAACGCGTGATAGTAACCAAAGAGAGCTCTGGTCACTAAGTCTTACTCTTTTAAATCTCTGTTAACATATACATATAGGGGGGAAGGGATTGTTAGCAATGGAGTTTGATAGCCCCATTGCTAGCAATATGCCCTATCAGGTCAACCTCCACGTGGTTCCCCCTGGAAACCATCACGAACATTTCTCGAGAAACCACTCTTTCATAACAATAATTAAATTTCATAATAATTACAATTTACTTTTCTTTTTTTTTAATCAGCATTAAAAATTTTGCTTTGTTTTACTTTTATACAATACTACTAAAAAATTTACATATCATAAAAAAAGAAAAAGTGTCCATTTATGATAATAAATGTGCTCGTGTATATGTGCTTGTTCTTGTGTGTATGTGTGCGTGCGAGCGTGTGTGTGCGTGCGTGTGTGTGCGTGCATGCGTGTGTGTGTGTGCGCGTGCGTGCATGTATGCGTGTGTGTGTGCGTCGTGTGTGTGTGTATGTGTGAATTTGTGTGTATGGTATAGTATATATATATATATATATAATACATATATATATATATATAATACATATATATATATATATATATATATATATATATATATATATATATATATATATATATATATATATATATATATATAATAGTTACAGAATTAGTAAGAATAGTATTTATTTAATTCTAAGATCTTTAAGACATGTGCTGAGTCAGTAATTCTTTTATGAGTCGTCTTTGAACGTGTGATTTCACTTTTTTACTTTGCCTAACCTATAATGTTTGTACCTAATACTTCAAGTTTAATTTTGTTGATTGCGCATATTAGCGATATCATATTTAATTGATCCTTATTTTTATATTTTATATTAGGTATTATAACTTAATACATTTTTTTTATACCACCAAGGTGACAAACAAGCATACGGCCCACCTGATGGTAAATGGTTACCGTAGCCTATGAACACCTGCAATACCAGAGGTATTACGCGTGCGTTGCCGACCCTGATGGCACCTCTTTACACTCCTTTTGAAGAATCCCATACTGTAGTCTCTTGGGAAAACCTCGGAGGGAAAACCAAGGAGCTCATTCCACAACATATTATACATAGATATACAGAAGCTAAATAATAAAAAAAAAAAAACTTATAATACCTCCATCTTGTTGGGGGTTGAAATAGATAGAGATATACTCACGTATGATATATTTACATTATTTCTAGTGTAAAATATATTAAAGGCCATCTAAATCTCATTCAATGGGGTTTTCCCCGGGATAAAACCCAATTAGCATATGTATTTCGTATGAAATTCAGAACAGCTTTCACACTGCTAGATACATTTGCATTGTTAATTGTGGCTTCAGCGGAACTTTGGATACACGTGTGTTAGTGTCGAGTCCCGAATTTAGTTAACACTGAAAAATATTTATACGGAGCTGTTGAAACGACAATGTCTGCATTTCGATTGCATTTTTAACCGACTTCAAAAAAGGAGGTTCTCGGTTCGTTTGTATATTTTTTTAAACCCTTCTTTGCATGTTTTTTTTTTATTGGTGAAATAAGTCAAGGAAAAATGGTTAAAAATTTAAATTTGACAGCTACGTTTTTTTTTTGCAAAGGACATTAAAAAGGTATCCAGATACGATCGACTTAAAGTGAAATTGTTCTTTTATATAATTTTTGGGCATTCAATGTTATGATGGAAATTTCCACCAGTATACAAAGAAGGGTTAACTGACTTTAAAAGAAGAAAGTTCCCATTTCGGTTGTACTGTCTTCAAAAAGAAGGAAGTAATCAATTGAGTTATATTTTTTTTAACGTAATTTACCTCATAACTCCATTAGTTGTAAAATGGTTTAATTTTGTCTTTTTATCTTCAAAGATGTACTTACAGATTAGTATATAGAAACTTTATCGAAATCACTTCAGTAGTTTTATTTCTAATTTTTAAAATTACTTTTTTTTTTATACAACTTAGAATGGCAAACAAGCTGACGGCCCAGCTGATGGAAAGTGGTAACCGTCGCCTATAGACATGAGCAGTGCCATGGACATAACAGAGTATACTGTTTCGGCAATAATACCCCCCCCCCCCCTCCATGCGTTGCCATTCCTGAGGACTCAGATGTTATTCCTCCGTACCCATAACACTCTAGTAAAAACTTGATTTTGACACAACTGAAGTCAGTTTTTTGTAGAACACAATTTCAAAATATGATTTTTACCAAAAAATGTAAAGATTTTGGGCTCTATGTATCGAAACGGTTTCGTTTCATTTAAAAAAGATTTTACAAATTAAACTGATTCTTTTTTTCTAAACAAATATGAGTTGAAGAGAAATAAAACATTTTGAGCCTCCCATATTAACACGATGCATTCAGCTGTCAAGTCAGTAAGTATACGAGGCTTAACTTGTTTTGTATTTTCTCACACCTTGTTCCTTCAAGAAAAACATTCATTGTTACTGGTAGAACATATGCTCAATAAACAAACTTAAAAAAAAATCAAACCAAGTTAAAAAAAAAAAGAAAAGATGAAACAATAGTTATTGTTAGCGTAAAGCAAAAAATAAACAGATATTTTACTTTTAATTCAAAAGACAAAATCTTTTTGAAGTCCGAATCTAAATATATATATATATATTTAGATTCGGATATATATATATAATTTGTGTTTAAAAAACATGTATGTGTCTATAAATTGTTTTTATAAGTGTGCAAACGATCATGCTACTCACCTGATGGTAAGTGACTACCGTCGCCCAAATTTGAGGGTTGGCTTCGTTTACCCTGAGAGCTCATCATCAGATCCTGATTTAGTAACAGTGGGACCATCTCAGGACTATACTCTCCTGAATACAAACAAATTTTTAAAATCCGAGAAATCGGTGAACATATAAAAAAAAATATAAAGTGGAACATAGAAATACTTCTCCTTTTTTGAAGTCTGTTACTATCATCATCATTTCAGACATTATCGTGATAGAGGTCGTTACTCTATGTAGTGGGGGTCGTTCTACACTACTGTTGTCAGTATGGAGTCGCCATCCAAGAACCGTTCTTATAATGTTAATACCAAATTAATTATAGTTATATAATGGATTGTTCTTTGTATCCATTTTATTCATATAATATTTTTTCTATGACAAATTTATTCTACTGACAAAAATTCGAAGTAGTTCGTTGACTTCTAGAATAAAACGTAGGCATATCTTACATAGATTTTCCTCATAATATTAGGATAACATTTTCTTTGAGACTCTTTTCATGTGTTGATGTAAGTAAAAGCACTAACTAGATTACTATCTTTTAGTTAATTATTACTTATTATACTACTGTTAATGAAATATGGCTTTTTTTACATATTTATTCCTAGTCATTTTTAACTTATATTTTTTATGCAACTTAGAATGGCAAACAATCTAACGGCCCACCTGATAGAAAGTGGTAACCGTTGCCTATAGACATGAGCAGTATATTGCACATAGCAGAGTACACTGTTTCGCCCATGATACTCCGCGTGCGTTGCCATTCCTGAGGACTCAGGTGTTATTCCTCTGTACCCTGTAAATTCACGCCATATCCATCCTTCAAACCGAAACACAGCCATGCAAACACAACTGCTTCACGGTAGAAACACGAAAAATAACTTGTCTTATCACTATTATGATTCAAATTCAAATAAAAAGTTCATTAATTTTAATTATAGTTATTTCATGAGTTTCCAAAAAACAAACCATAAAAACAATTTATTATGAAAATTTCCGGAAGTCAAGAGAATAAGTCAGTATAAAAATAGTATTTAGATTATCACCTAATAGTAGATAAGATAAATACCCTTTATTGTTTCCTCCAAAAGATTACAACAGTAAACTTATTATAAATATAAACAATTACAAAAAATAATCACAATAATAAATGCGAAAGTTTGTAACAAGGGCGAATTTTTAAACGTTTGTTAAACTAAGCTTAAATTACTAATTAAATTCGAATGGAATTTGATACAAACAGTTACCATATCATAGATTAATACCGTACAATTTATCTAATTCACAGGAGTATTGTTTTGACATTTGTTAAACCACGGTTAAATTGCTGATTAGATTAGAATGAAGTTTAATACACAAATCCATCATATTATGCTTGATTTACGCGACAAAGCTACGGTTTATATCCAGTGTAGATCTAAACAATAATATAACAATTTAAACCGTGCCATTCCTAAAGCCAACTGGCACTTCAAATACCTGAAAAGTTAGTGCAGTATGCAGAATGAAAAGCGTTCGCCTCTCAAGTTTATTCCCGAGAAAATCCCGGCTCAATCACAGCGCCGGTAAAACGGGATACTTGTAAGTATAAAACGATAGTTACGCTCCACTGAATGCCAGGATACAAGCTCACGGCAAACTTTATTCTATTGTAAGATTTGTAAAGATATCTCTTACTTGTTGGCGTGATTATTGGTGTGTGTACTACAATGAAATTGTATACGTATGTTGCGTGATTCGTATAGATATATTTTGCATGTTAGTTATTGAGATTTCTGTACCACAATAGCTGGAGGTATGGTATTCCTTATTTTTATAGAACACTGCTTTGTAATATTGAGGTGATTAATTGTATTGTTTTTAATCTATATTTTTTATACAACATAGAATGGTAAACAAGCTGACGGCCTACCTGATGGAAAGTGGTAACCGTCGCCTATAGACATGAGCAGTACCATTGACATAACAGAGTATACTGTTTCGCCCATGATACCCCCCCATGCGTTGCCATTCCTGAGGAATCAGGTATTATTCCTCTGTATCCTGTAAATTCACGCCATATCCCAACCTTCAAATTGAAACGCAGCCATGTATCACCATGTACAGGTATCATGGGCGAAACTGTTATATACTCTGTTATGTCCATGGTACTGTTCATGTCTATAGGTGACGGTTACCACTTACCGTTAGGTGGGCCTTCAATTTGTTTGCTATTCTAAATTGTATAAAATAAACAGCTGGTACTGCACTGGCCATGAACATATATATCAAGTTGACGAACTTGTTTGCCATTGTAAACTGCATGATTTTTTTTATACAACTTATAATATTTAAAGAGCTTTTATGATCATCATTATCACCATCATCATATCAGCCTTTAACTGTTCACTGCTGAACATAAGCTCCCCCCTAAGGGATTTTTGCCCACAGTTGCCACGTTTGACAGGCGGATTGGTAACCGCAGTTAGGCTTCCTCTCTCTCTTCAGTCGTACACTCTTGGCAGAGTGGTTGTGGTTTTTATGATGATAGTGGATCGTCGATGAGGCCCTCCTTCGTGATTGAGGTCCTCGCAATATGTCTCCATCTCCTTCTGCTCACAGCCAAGGGAGAACATTCCACAATAGACTGCTGTGTGGCTTTTTTTATGAAGTCAGAGAATTAGACTTTCGAGATGTTTTAAGAGGGACACTGCTGACCGGAAGGTCGAGGAATAGACAGCAGCGTCGTAAGTTTCTTTAGTCGCCTCTTACGACACCCACAGGAAAGGAAGGGGTGGCCTATTCTATACTGGGACCAGACGGTCGGCTCTTATAATATGATAATTTAATCAAAACTTGGTTACCTTTCTATTTAATATTTATTCTATTTAATAATTATTATTTAAGTTACATTGAAACAGATCATAAATAGCTAGCTATAATGTTAGATACTTTCCGAATAACTCAAAACTCTCAAAGTGATCTTAAAATGTACTTAAGGGTATTTCATAAAATATTACCAAGTCAAGCGTCTGTTACCTCCAGCTTAGGTATATAAAGAATGAAACTCTTAGCTAAGCCTTTGTGCAACCCGCCTCGAGCGCCAGTACGGAACTCGACCGGTGCGGAGCGACTGTGTGACGGGAAGACGTTCTCAATAGTAACGCAGAGTAACGACGCGATACAGAGAGTTATTGCATTTTTAAACGAATTCCGAAAGGAGGAGGAATTCGTCTGGATTTTTTATACTAGTAAATCACCAATTGATAGTTATTTTTTAGTTCTGGATTAGTTATGTGTTGATCAAAGTTGTCATTTTCCTTGAGGAGCAAAAAAAAATTTATTTTTGAAACTATGATTGACAAACTCTTATTTATAATATTTTATTAATTACTGTTTATTTATCCGTCTAATTATTAATAAAATTTAATCAAAATAACGTTAATTTTTATGTAATTTTTATTGAAAAAAAACTTTTCGTCATAAAGTTTTTGTATGAAAAGAGCAACAGTTGAGTTTCACTTTATTTACGGTTGAAACTGTTTTTAAAATTAGACGTTAGATTAAAAAAATAATATATCATTAGAGTCTTCAAAGCTATAATGAATAAACATTTTCAAATTTGGAATCAGTACAAATACAGAGGTACATTACTTTATTCAAGAGTATAATACTCTATTTTTAGAAATGGCAACGCATGAGAGATATCATAATCGACACAGCTTTATGGTTCTATTCGCATCCATAGTCGATACTTATCACTTTCCACCAGGTGAGCACCTTTCTAGATATTATTCGTATATTCGCCAGAGAGAGACATAAGTCATTTGCTTGGGCACCTTTGTCCCATTCGTGTTTCTATTGTAAAGAAGTTGTGTTTGCATGGCTGTGTTTCGGTTTGAAAGTTGGGCAATGAATTTACAGGGTATAAAATAATAACGCAAGAGTCCTCAGAAATGGCAACGCGTGGGGAGTATCGTACGCGAAAGAGTATACACTGCTATGTCCATGGTACTGCTCATGTCTATAGGCGACGGTTACCACTTTCCATAAGGTAGGCCGTCAGCTTGTTTCTCATTCTAAGTTGTATAAAAAAATCATCTTTATATCAGCCTTTAACTGTCCACTGTTGAACACAAGCCTCCCCCTTAGTGGATTTTGCCAGTAGTAGCCACGCTTGGCAAGCAGTTTGGCAATCACAGTTAGGCTATTATAGATGTACTTTCCATCAAGTGGGCCGTCAGCTTGTTTGCCATTCAAAACATAAAAAAAAAACATGTCTCTTTAATTGCTTACTCTGTAAGAGCGAACGGGAACGTTCCGCGGACTATGTTTGTTCATTAGAGGTTTTAATTTGATTTTTCTAGCGCGTTCTAATTGCGCGCCGCTTATAATTTTCTACTCATTTATGCAACTGAGGACGTTCAGAACAATTAGTTTCTAGCGTTTATTTTTCGAACGCAGCACCCACTGTTTTCGCAGCTCCGAGCTTTTTAACGTCGACGAAAACAAAATGTGTGCCCCGTTACATTTATATTTGTGTTTTGTAATTAAATAACACAATTTAGTTGGAAAACAGAATTGTGTTGATTAATTTTCTGTTTTCTGTTTAAATAGTTAATCAAGAGCGTTCTAGACGGAGTAACGAAGGACATAAATTGGTTGTAGTATAAATTATTAAGACAAGCAGAGTAAAGGAATGCAATGTTTTTAACGGCTGATAATGAAATGGTGACCCTGCTTGCATCAGTATATATTTGTGTAGCACCAATGAGGAATAAAAGGTGAGGATGAAGCAGGTTTGTTCACCTATTGACTCGAATTCAACAATAATTAAACACGATGATTTCAAGAGAGAATCGCTTCGAGGGTAACTTGATGTATATTGCTAGCAATAAAACCGTTAGACTCCATTACTAACAATCGCTTTCTTCCAAAAATGTTAACTGTATCGAATTCAATGCAAAAATACTTTTATTTGTATCTATAGTCAAGCAAAATGATAAATTTTAAAACAAACAAACTAAAATTAATTTTATATAAAACTTAGTACTTTTTGAAGTCAATTCAAAAGAAAATTCTTCTAAATTATATCTTTACTTATATTATTAATTTTTATTATCATCATATCAGCCTTTAACTGTCCACTGCTGGACAAAAGCCTCTCCCTTGGGGGGGTTTGCCAGTAGTCGCCATGCTTGGCAGACGGATTGGCAACCGTAGTTAGACTTTAGAGATGTTTTAAGACAGACGCTGCTGCCCATCATTCGCCTTCCATAGTAGGCTTTTACTACACTCACGGGAGAAAAGGGTCGCTGCTGCCCATCCCTCGACCATAAGTTCTCTTAGTCGCCTTTTACGACACTCACGGGAAAGGAAGGGGTGGCCCATTCTATCCTGGGACCACACGGCCATATGATTATTATTATCTTTTTATAACGAAATGCATATATGAAAATTCTATAATTTTTTAATAAATTTGTTTTATTAATTCAATAAAATTAATTAAAATTAATAAATTTAATTAATTTACTAATTCTTGAAAAATGTTTACGACCTACTTATTCATCTCAATTTATTAAAGTTGCAGTAAATTAAATTGAAGCTCGAAAGTAAAAGAATGTAATTAAAAAAGTTTTGATTCCAAATTCGATTTCTGTTAAGAAAAAAACAGGTCAAAGGAAAAGAGAACGAACTATACAAAAAATAACTCCATGCTACTTATTTAATTTTAAATTTACAAAATGGTATTGCTTTTTTAAATCATATAATATATATTGTGAAAAAAGCAGTTACTTTAGTCTATAATTAAGCTACTGAACCGATATTGATTAAAATTTCTACAAGTCCAATTTGCAAATATATCCTTTCAGATAAAGAAGAAAGGACTGCTGTCCATCCGTCCACTTAGTTCCCTTAGTCTTACGACCCACAGGAAAGAAGGGATGGCCCATTCTATACCTAGACCACACGGCGCTAAGACTGACTAGAAAGTAATATAAATTAAGGATAAAAGAAAACGAATAGAAAGGAAAAACAAAAAAAAAACTTGCATTAACAATTACATTAGAATTCAAAACTGGAACTTAATATCCAGTCAGGGTGCACCTGCTAATAGGGGGAGCAATTATAAAAAAAATAAAAAAAAACAGATTAAGACCGAGCATTTTTATTCGTATGTTAATAACTTTCTAATAACGAGAATATATCAGTAATATTATGGCCTAATAAATATCTAAGGGGGTTAAGGTATTATTAGTAATGGGACTAAATAACCCCATTACTAGCAATATACCCTGTCAGGTCGACCTGCACATGGTTCCCCCTGGAAGCTATCGTGGTTAATTCTTGTTGAATTTGTCAGGATGTGCTAACTGACCTGTTTTCATCCTCATCTGTCATTTCTCACTGGTGCCTCGCTAATGTCAGTGTCAAATCGTTGTAATTGAAAACAAAAATATAGGTATTGTAATATTTATTTTAATCTTAGACAATATTTTTTTTTTTAATAATTAACAATTTATCCATAATTTTACAAATTACGAACATTGTGGTACTTACAAATAATTTTGTGGAATATTTTACATTAATTTTTTTTACAAAACTCTAGAATGTTTAAGTAGGTACTCACATGAGTGCCACAATATATATATATATATATATATATATATATATATATATATATATATATATATATATATATATATATATATATATATATATATATATATTAGTTTAAATAAAACATACTATACCAGAAAATAACAGTGAAATAAACTTTAGTTATACAGGGTGTGCTTTTAATTAAATCAAGCATTTTATACGGGTGAATTCAAAATAATTTGCATCATTTTTTCATCCTTTTTGAGGAAGTATTCTGCTAATGAAACTGTACATTTTTCCCAAATAAATATGGGTCAAAAATAGACAAAATATATTAGCTACGCCCACCGTCTAATTTCTATTTCATTTATTACTATCTTTTAATATAAATTGACTGCCGTCTTGTGGCTCCCCATTGTAGTAATAATACACAATGTATGCTCTCTGGAATAGCGATAGAGTTAATTTATATATAAATCGATAGATGGCGCTATCTTAATTACGTTCAAAAATGAGTTGGGACTTGATAGGAATCGTTCTAAAGCGTAATTCGGAATGTATTTAAATTGAATAGTTGAATGATGTACGATTATATTACTGTTAACAATATATACAAAAAAATCAAAGTTTTTAGCAAATATGAAACCTAAATGTTTATACATAAATGAAGTTATTGAAACACTCATGAATGGCTGCCACGAACGAAATTCAAGTAACTAATTTTATTAATTAAATCTAACCTGTATTTATTATACAGGTTAAGGAAATTACTAGACACAAAGGCAAAACAACTTAGTCCTTAAGAATAAATATTAAGAGCATTTATAACCTTGGTCTACCAAAGTGTGGCAACGACACAATAATCTGTCAATGTTCAATAGCAATTAAACAGTTTTCAATGATTCTGATTGCTTATTTATAAAAAAAAACATGCTCTACTAGCGAACTAAAACGTGAATTAGAGACTACATAATATATAAATCTATTATTAAAAACTTTGCACCTACTTCAATTTTACTTCGAATTTTTTTCAAATACATTTTTGCCAACAAAATCCCAATGTTCAGTTACTGCTTAGTAAGAATATTACTGCATTATTAAGGTTCAAATTAGCTAGTAGAAAACCTTTTAAATTATAAGTTAAAAAAATTGCTTAATTGTTTTTGAAAATTGAGAAATAATTCCGGCGTTGCCAGACTTACTTATGAACAGTCAGTGTGTGCAGTGCATAACGTCCATGATGATACCCGTGTCTATAGCCGACAGTTACCACTTCACACATCACATATGCCATTAGATTGTTTGCCAATTCTTTAAGAAAAAAATATGCCACTCGAATGGCATACAAGCTGACAGTGTACCTGGTGGAAAATAAACCATTACTCATGGAACAGTAGACACAGTATTAGTAAACAGACAGAAACAGTAGCATAGACGTAACAGAGTATTCTGTATTGCCCATGATGCCCCTCCTGCGTTGTTATTCCTGAGGATTAAATATACCACTGCAAATGCCACTTCTTCTTTTTCTTCCACTGTATATCCTGTTCAATCAGTATTAGCCCTATTAGACATTTTTCTTCATATTGAACGATCAGATACTTTATCGGGTTTTTTATTTGTTACTTCTTAATTTCTTTTCAATATCTGTGATCAAATCGGTGGCAGTTTCCTGCGGCTCTTTTTCAATAGTCTCACCAGAGGGAGACTGTACAAAAGTCGATTACTTGGGTACCTCTGTCGCATTCGTGTTTCAATCGTGAAGCAGTTGTGTTTGCATGACTGTGTTTCGGTTTGAAGGGTGGCATATGGCGTGAATTTACTGGGTACAGAGGAATAACACCTGAGTCCTCAGGAATGGTAACGCATAGAAGGTGGCATGGGCGAAACAGTATACTCTGTTATGTCCATAGTACTGTTCATGTCTATAGGCGACGGTTACCACTTTCCATCAGGTGGGCCGTCAGCTTGTTTGTCATTGTAAGTTGTATAAAACAATAAAACAATAAACATACAATTTTTTAAACGACATAAAACAGCAAATAAGTAGTTACGTAGTTGCTCTGACATATGAAGACATAAAAAGAAAGTAATATCCGTAACTAATACGAGATTATTCATAATAGATGTACCAAGCCAAAACTCGAGAAACTAAACCTAATCACCACAGACGATTTAAAAATTATTTTTATGTCATTATGGTATATTAAAAATAAATATAACAACTATAAAAAAAAAAACTCAGTTTATAGTCAGATTTTCTCTATTATGTCATATCTGTAATGCACTTTACTGATTCTTAAGATTTTTTGTTAATAATAAAAAACGCAATATTAATTGGGACAAGTGTATAAAAATGATTATGATGATTAGAGAACGTAATAAATGTAACGAATTCAATTGAATTGGACAAACTTGTTACAATGATGTGAATGTCTTAAGAATTGCAGAAATAGAGAACGATAATTTTAACATATCTATGTGCACAGTAAAGTCTTGCTTTATGCTTAAATTATCTTTATTCTATACATTCCGATTGCAACTTCATTTCTTAATAACTGTATTTACAATATTATTAGTACTTTAAATAAACTTTTATATCATACATATTTTATAAAAATTCAGTATGTTGATAGTCTAAAACTACGACATGTCTCCACTTTTTTTCGTTTCCAAGATAGAAGAAGAAGGGACTACGAAACAAAGCCTAAAACACTGAAGCTAGGAAAGAAATCTTTATAATAAGCCACATAGCTGGCATGCATAACAATCCATGTCCCACTGTTGGTCATGAGTTATCCATATATAAATTCATCAAGTAGACTAGTATTTACTAAATTAATAAATATCCATTCAGGATCGATATTAGGATAAGAGTTTCAATTTCATTTATCTATTCATTTATCTAATACTATTTTTTTAACATTTGTTACCTCGTATGTCTCCGTCAGATCTAAACCGACTTAGAAAATTTCTTTTTATCTAAATGGGAATATTTTCAGATTGGTTCTATGGAAATTTTACAAAAATCAATTCAGTAGGTAGTAAATCGAAATAACTAGCTTTGTCACAGTTTAAGTCGGTTTCTTTCGTGGGATACAATCTCTAATGTGTTTTACTTCTCTTGCATTTACGTACCTATTATATTATGAGAATGATCCTTTAACTCGTCACTCTACTGGACTTTAAAAAAAAATCTAATAAATATATTAAATTTTCATTGCGTATTCTCCAATGTTTCTATTATTTTATACATTTAAAAAAAATCAGTCCATTTGATTCATATTTTTTTACAATATTTCATATTTAATTTAAATTAAGTTATATATTGAAATGTGTAACAAATATTTTTTAACAATTATAAATATAACTGAGATAAATTGCTTTGTAAATTCGTATTTATTATAAAGAAAAAAAAAACCGTATTTAAGAACAAACAATTTACTTTTGTCAACACAAATAATAAAATGTTACAAGTACTTAAAACAACATTTCTTCAAATCTCGTGCAAGATATATATCCATTACAACTTATGTGTCTAAGAGGTTAAAGTTGCAATCGGAAAATTGTAATCACTAAATTCGTATCTGGTAACACTGTGAACTAGTAACTAGTCTTCAACCTCCGACAAGCGACAAGGCGATATTCTCACGTACTTCTTCATCGTAGTAGTCTCCAAACGCAGTGTCAAAGGTTTCATACCCTTGACCGGAAACCAGCATTGGTAAGAAGAATAGTAAGAATAAGAATATCCAACTGTTGAAGGATCTGCTACTTGATGAACCGCCGTTGAGAGTGACTGAAAAATTAAAAGAGACAATTTAAACTAGTTTAAGTCAATTGTTACTAACAAAAATGGATCCTAGTTATAAAGAATATTATTATTATTATTAAATTTCTAGAAAATTCACATCTCCCCTCTTAAGGAGAGGAAATGGCAAACTAACCCCCGGCAGAAGCACAATCGGCCGGGGTACAGGACCCCAGGGAGAGAAACCGGCGTACAATGCAGGCAGAATCTAAGAGCACCGTTTTCTGCATCTTTCCCGGGAGTGAGCCGCCTCGGAATCCCAACCGTCTGAGGTGTTGTTCCAGACTGGTTGGGATAAGACCGTTCATTATTATTATTATTGTAAACTTCTACAGCACTTGTCAGAAAGTTTGCATAAATTCGTCTAAGAGAGTATGCAATGTATCTTTTTCTACTAACATGAAGAGTATCTGTAGATCATTTGCTTAAAGAATAGTAAAACTATTAGTAAATATATCTAACATTAGAAGAATTAATAACACTCGAGTGTTATTATCCTTAGGGTTCACAACGTGGACCTTTTTGTTTATTACTTTTTCTATAATTAAAATTTCATTCTTTTTAACATTTATTAGTTTTATCTATTGTTCTATGTTATTCACTATCAATGTATTTTTCATTTCACGTTTCTTAAGTCTTTTATTGGTTTCCATGTCCCATCCTCAACCCACACAAACTACACTTTATAATATCAGCTTTTAACTATCCACTAATGAACATAAGCCTCCCCCTTGGGGGATTATGCCAGTAGTTGCCACAATTGGCAGGCGAATTGGAAACCGCAGTTAAGCTTTGGAGATGTTTTAAGAAGGACGCTGCCGCCCATACCTCGCCCTCCATTAGTCGCTTCTTACGACACCCATGGGAAAAAAAGGGGTGATCTATTCTACAACGGGACCTCACAGCGATAGCGGACGACAAAACTACATTTAGTGATGCATATATTCATAGGCTATGGCAACCTTTCACCATCAGGTAAAACATGTACTTCACTTAAAAATTATAAAAAATGATCGATATTAAAAATATTCTCATTAAAAAAATGAAAAAAGTTTGAGTTTTATTAGCTGGTTGATCGATATTTAAAATTTTTGGATACGTTTTAAAAGACAACTGTCTATAAAGGTGTATTTTTATTAGTAATAATGTATTTACATACATATTAATTATCAGTAACTCATAATAACCAAAAATATTTACGTTATTTAATTAGACGCTCAATTTTGCAGAAGTAATAATTCTAAAAACCAACAATTTCTCAAATATTGTTAAATGGTCCATATAGCAACGCTACTTGGAGTTGCTACCTAATTGATTGATTAACTTAAAGCGAAATTCACCAGTATAACAATATATACCCATTTCGATCAAAATTATCAACTTGGTCAATAAAGGATTATAAACAGTATTGATGCAGGTGGATCTTAATCGTGTCTCGTGGCAATCTATAGTTAGCATAAGACAATGAAATTTAGTTTGATTCTATTACTACTATTCATAAAACACCGCCCTCTGAAGTCAAGTTTTTAGACCACTTTTGTACTACATAATGGCCTCTGATATATGTTATTGGAAGATGGCCTTAGCTCTCTTCCAAATAACAATAAATGCTTAAAAGAACCAAAAATGTATTTGAAAAGCTTTGGGTTTAGGCTGGGATTCGATCTTAGCGACCCCGCTACGACTGCTATTTCTACAGATATACTTTTCAACGGTATAGAATGATGATACGGATAAATTTTTGCATTAAATATTGAATATTGACGGAAAATATCTTACTTCTCTCAGGTACAGGATCAGTCTCCGGCGTGAAGAAATCTAAGTTAGCTGACTTCTTGTAAACATCATACACGGTGGCAACGCAGCCGACTCTTAGTCTTCCTGCGTGGAAAAGCTCAGGAGTTACCTTCAGGTTCACTTGAACACTTGCCCAGAACAGTCCACTCTCGGTTGGATGTAGACTGGTCTCCGATGATCGGAGCTGAAATAATCCAAATAAAAGCATAATAAATATTTGATTTAATGTTTTATAATTTCGTTCTACAGAATAACTGATTTTTAAAATAATCGCAAAAATAGTTTCAAAATTGGTTAAGAAATTGCCCAACATGATTTGCCATTTTTATTATTTTCATATTCTTCTTGTCTTTCTTCTATTTTTACGCTCGATTATTTGTGTTGTCGTAAATGTTAAGTCTCTAATGAATGCTGCTCTGGTGTTACGGTATCCGTGACGCCACCATGGGGCCTGTCAGAATATCAGTACTACGACCAGTGGGTAATACGCCCGTTGCTGATAACTCAATGCTGTGATGGGAACTTTTTGGACATTTATTTCTTTTGTAATTATGCTTGTGTAAGAGTCTCATGTTATTTACATTTTAATGCCAATATTTACTATTCTATTCTAAAATAGAAAATAAAAAATATAGTCGAATTGAGAACCTACTTTATGAATTCGGTTGAAAATTTAATTTAACTATTTGGACCGATTACAACCCAGAAAGAATATAGCCAGGTATCAAATTTTCTAATCTTTTTTTCATAGATTAATAAGTCTAGCCTAGACATTATCCACCAATAATATGAGTTATCTACTTGCTTGTAATCAACTCGCACATTATTTATTTATTTCCTAAACATATCACTTTCAAACCTATATTCAATTTCAAGCATTAATAACTGATATGTATTGACGTCGATTTGTAGTTTTTTTTTTTTTTTTATAAAGCTTTATCTTTATAAAACAGAGTTCAATTTTATTAATGCAATAAATAAATTTACTTGATTTTGAGAATTCTGTGGCTCGAGATATTTCGTTACTGAATTCGAGGAATTAGCAATAAAAGTAATTGTCAGGCACTTAATGAAATTTGTTCTAACCAATTTTTTGGTGAAATTCTAACGAAATCTATTTTAACTCGAAATCCACTTTAATTAATTAACCAACTTTAATTATCGCGCTCAAGTCGATTGTCATTTAAATATGCAATTTTACCCGGTGCCATCAGATATGTACAAATTATATATATAACTCGTTAAGTTATGCGTATAATACACATTTTGTTAACAAATATATTACCAAATAGTATTAGCTATTAACTGTCCACTGCTTTGTGGTTTTGCTTGTAGTTGTCACGCTTAGTAGTTGAGTTAGCAACCGCAATTAGGCTTTGTTGTTATTTTAAAAGGGACGCTGATGCCCATTCCTCGACGATTATATGGTGATGTTTTAGATGGTTTGATGCTACTGCTCATTTCTTGACGATTAAGTTCCCATAGTTGCCTCGTATGACACCCACGGGAAAGGAAGAGGTGGCCTATTCTATACCGGAATCACACGGCGCATTACTAGATACAACACAAGATTAATGTAATCACACATTTATATACATCCAATATAAAAAATTACAGTATTTAAAACAAAAAAATGTAGAATTTTTTATGTAATAGCAGCCATGTATTCTTATTTTTTTTTAACTTAAAACTATTATTACAGATTCGCATTCCTAATTCAAAAGCAATTACAAATGTATGTAAATTAACTAAATTTACGTACATATAACGTTTTGCAATTGATAATATATAATGGCATTCCTGTGAATTCACTCAAAGTAGATAATGAAGAATCCAAATCATTTGCAATGAGATTTTGACATATAATCGCGCGTTAGTGGCGCTTCGTTTAACGAATTGATACTTCCGCGTGGTATAACCAACAATCACGATTGTTAACATCTTAATACTTTTACAAGTATTCATACAAGTATGCAACATTAAAAAGTGAACTCAGTAAATGTAGCAGCAAAACATTAGCCTTCTTTTTTTCTAATCTGCCCAAAAGTTCTCTAGAAGAGACTACTTTAGCGAAATCGCATTATGTACTTTGTCAGTGGCTTTATATATTTTTGCATAATTCTTGGACTAGTGTAAAAAAGAGTAAATAACACAAAAAAGACTTTAATCCTGATCGCTCTGATAAACGACGAGATATTTTGCAAATATCCTACAATGACATGTTTTGTAGATTCTCTTCATTCTAAAAACTGCGTGTTGCAATTTTATACTCCAGCTAACAACACAAAGACAAATGTCTTTGATGATAATTGTTACAAAACTAAAATGGGGCCTTTATAGGAGTAAATACTATTAACTACAAAAATAATTGTGCAAATCTGGTCAGAATTGGCAACATCATCGTGTAACATGGTTGCAAAAATTTTCTCTCTAAAGAGAGACTTCGGTCTTTTAGGATTTACTTAAATGTACTTACAGGATCTTCATTGATGTATATAGTGAGATTAGTCGCTGGTCGTCCTGGAGATGAAGTGCAGTTGGCTCTCAAGATCTCCCCTGGCTGATAACGATCTTTATCCGCTTTCAAAACAGGACCCAACGTTGGAGGAGCTGAAAATAAATTTAATTCTAATTTAATTAAAACACTTCCAAAAAACGACGTAGCAAAGGCCTCTCTACCTTCTATCTATTGTTCTGTATCTTTGTTATCTTCTATCATTCGAGTAATAGCCTTCAAATAATTATTGGCCGTTATCTTATCTTATTGCTTCGTAACGAAGTCAGTCCAATTTGAAACGTTCGGAGTCATTGGGACCTTTTGAGGCGTTTCTTCTTAATTTTAGATTTACATTGTGAAGATTAACGATAAGCCTTATTATATTTGCTGTTAATTTATTTATACATTTAAAGTTCTTGAAATGTCATTAAGCCGATGGTTCACCTGAGAGAAAGTAGTAATCACCATTTATAAACATGAACACCGTTGTCAACTTCACAAATTAAATACACTGTGACCTCCACGGTAAACTTCGCCGTCGTTTGCCAATATCAATATATAAACAGGTGTCATAATTCTTATTATTCTTAGAAATAATATAAACGTGGAAGAGTAAAATAAACGTGCCACGTTCTTTGTTTGTAGACGAATTACTTTGAAAAGAGTAATTGCGAGCTTTCCTCACCAGATAACAGTATTCTGAAGTCAATATTAGAAAAATTACGATTTAAAAAATACTGAGTTCAAGAGCTTATAAACAAGTCTGTTTAAATAAATGTTATTTCTATTCTATTTTTATGTATAAAAAACAATTTGATTTCAGATTAAATCCATTGGATAATGGCATTCATTTTTAAACCAATTTTATTTTATCTTTATTCGATCTCCCAGCAGTTGTTGCACTGATACCATTTAATATTAAGATTACTATTTATTTTTATTATATCATATTAAGTTTTCACTGCTGAACATAGGACTTCCCCTTGGGGGGTTTTGCTAGTAACTGCCACGCTTGGCAGGCGGGTTGGCAATATCTATTTATATATAGTTAACAATCATTTTAAGAAAAACACATTATGTTCATTAACAAATAATACTGTACTTACACTTAAGGTATTTACCAAGAACTGTACTATTGAATGGCATGGATATTGGACTGATATGACTACGAGGCTAGAAAGAAAGAAAGAAGGAAGGCTGTGTTTGCGCGGCTATGTTTCCGTTTGAAGGGTGAGATATGGCAGTAAATTTACAAGGTACAGAGGAATAACGCCTGAGCCCTCTGAAATGGCAATGCATCGGGGGTATCATGTGCGAAACAGTATACTCTGTTATGTCCATAGTACTGCTCATGTCTATAGGCGACGGTTACCACTTTCCATCAGGGGGGCCGTCAGCTTGTTTGCTATTCTAAGTTGCATAAAAAATGTGATATTAATGCTACTTACAAGTACATTAGAATCTATTATTAATAGGACTTAATGTTCTTATACCGAGTTGTTTAAAAACAGAATTGACTGTCCGCAGCTTCTTGCTAAATATCGTTTTAGTTTGCCAGAACAATATCGACTCTAATGGAGTAATAATAGGATAGCTAGGTTGGAAGATAGGGGACAACATAAAGTGTTGCCATCCCATTCTACTGCTGTAATGCTTCCCTCCAAAAATTAATTTGTTATATCTGAGATAATTAACGTAGTTATATCTGAGACATTAATATAATATGTTGCAATTTAATATGTATAATTATCCTGCATATATCTGAATGTACGCAATTTTTGCTCTGGCAAGTTTATCCACTGCTCAAATTAGCCTTCCCTTTGTAGTGTTTTGTCAGTAGTCGCCACGCTTGTCAGATAACTACAATTAGGCTTTGGTGATGTTTTAAAAGAGACGCTGCTCTTTACCCCTCTACCATTCATTCCCCTTGCTCGTCTCTTATGACACACACAGGAAAGGAAAAATTGGCCCATTCTAACCGGGGCCACACGGC
Organism: Galleria mellonella; assembly: GCF_026898425.1. Classification (NCBI taxonomy): domain Eukaryota; kingdom Metazoa; phylum Arthropoda; class Insecta; order Lepidoptera; family Pyralidae; genus Galleria; species Galleria mellonella. The sequence goes on along the minus strand of NW_026442100.1, from coordinate 3,797,732 downwards.
TAATATGAGTTATATATAAAATAAATACCAACAAGGCAAAATAAAAAAGGAAATCTCCAAGATTATACCTAATATACATATATCTGTTATCATTTAAGACCATTTGTACAAATCACATTTGGAGCAAATAAATTATTATTTTTTAAACTTTATAAAAATTCTCATCTTCCCTCTTAAGGAGAGGAGATGGCAACTAACCCCCGGCAGAAGCACAGTCGGCCGGGGTTCAGGGCCCCAGGGAGAGAAACCGGCGTACAATGAGGGCAGAATCTAAGAGCAATAATAATATCTAATTATTATTATTATAATTAAATTTAAGAAAATAACATCTTATTCCACTAAAATATGGACTTCAGTCTTGATAAAAAGAAATAAATATTTTTATTTGAGTAAACTTAAATTTAAACCATTATTCAATAGTAGTTTTTTTATCCGCCTATTCGGAACGCAACGACAAAATTTGTATAAGGAAAAAGCAATAACTAAGTCAATCATTTTCGATTGCAAAAAAAGAAACAGCTGAGATCCATTTTTAGCAAAAGAATTAGCAAAAGTCGCAAATCGCGTAACATTTCAACAAAAGGGAAACCAGATTGAGAGATCCATCTTCTTTTGAAATTGCTTAAAAATATTAGCGAATTAGAAGCCTCCTACATTCGGATATCGCCAATGGAAAACAATACAATTTAATTGAATACCGTCTTTGTAAAGTCCAATGAAAACAAAATTAAAATGAACATTGTGTACCCATCAATACGATAGAAATTCAATAAAACTGTTATAATTTCACGAATTCGTTCGTGTCAATTGCTTTTGCTGTTACAATTTGCAAGTTCCTAGTTACAATGGGCCGCGCTAATGAGATTAACGTCGGTGCTCCCAAATAGCATGTTTGTATGGAAGCGGAATTGATTTCAATGTTGGCAACACAGTATTGAATACAAATCGAGAAATTTCGCAAAACAGAGTCACGTCCGGTCGTCCCTCAATTTAGTGTACTGGGGTTCCAGGTCGCAGCTGAGTAACCTAGTTAATATTATCTTTTCCTGTTTTTTGAAGAGAGCAATCGATCTTTGGTCATAGGAGTCGTCTCAAATACATTTTGCACCACAAAAAGCGATAATTTACAAAATGTTTTGTGAATATTTTGTAGACACCCTGTATATAAATTGTTTTATCATTTTTTTTTATACAACTTAGAATAGCAATCAAGCTGACGGTCCACCTAGTGAAAAGTGGTAACTATTGCCTATAGACATGAGCAGTACCATGGACATAACAGAGACTGTTTCGCCCATGATACCCCTATGCGTTGCCATTCCTGAAGACTCAGGTGTTATTCCTCTGTACCCAGTAAATTCACGCCATATCCTACCCTTCAAACCGAAACACAGCCATGCAAACACAACTGCTTCACGGTTGAAACACGAATGGGACAGAGGTACCCAAGCAATCGACTTTTGTACATTCTCCCTCCCTTAGACTATTATTTAATTATGTTAAACTGCCATAAAGACCTGGACCAGCTCCTGGGCTACCTGCATTTGAAGTCGCATTTAAAATCGTCACTCCATTAGTGTGGGGTCGTCCTACACTACATTTACCCGTACAGGGACAAACGTACGTACAGTCCATCAGCTTGTTTGGCTCATTAAAACGAAACATGACAAATGAAGAGAGAAATTTAAATCATCAGTACATACATAGTCACGTTATGCGGAAACTACAATTTAATATCCTTTGAAGTAAATGTCTACTTCAAAGGAAAAACATATGAAACAATGTAATAGCTTTATTTACAGAACATGCAACTCTACACAGTGCCTTTTTTGAAAAAAAAACCGCCTGCACTGCATTTATACTCTGTATGTAATAATTTAAATAAAAGAGACTTTTATATTTCTCGTGATCCTGGCATAGAATAAACCCCTTCTTTTCCCATAGGTGTCATAAGAGGCGACTAAGGGAAGGCGAGGGATGGACAGCAGCGTCTCTTAAAATATCTAACTGCGGTTGCGAATCCGCCTGCCAAGCCACTGGCAAAATCATTCTAGGGAAGGCTTATGCTCAGCAGACAGTTAAGGTTTGATGTGATAACCATATATTCCATTTTGTATAATAATGTGCACCATATGGTCCCGGTATAGAACGGGCCACCTCTTTCTTTCCCGTGGGTATTGTGAGGCGACTAACAGAACTTAATGGTTGACGGATGGGCAGCAGTATCCCACTTTAAACATCACCAAAACCTATCTGTGCTTGCCAACCTGGTTGCCAAGTATAGCAACTACTAGTAAACCCAATAGAGAGAGGCTTATGTTCAGCAGTGGACAATTAACGGCTAATATGATTATTATAATATACGAAGTATGATTTCTAATTATTTGTATATATTTTGCTTTACCAGATAAGATCATTTAAATATTGTTTCAATACAAAACAGTACTTATTACTATTAGTTTAAAGACGAAAATAAACATTGTATTCTGAAGCACACAAGTCCTCAAAGTTCTATCACTGCACTAGAACCACTTAGCAATGTTAGTTAATTAAAACTTCCACCTCCATTAAATTCAACAGGATAAAGTAGTATCTCGATAGTAACCCCGAACAAAATTGGTAAAAAGGAACACTTACGGCCCCATTCTGTTCATTAATCGACCCTTTTCAAAGTTTGGGCGCCGAATACGCCAATTTATCTTGTTTGGATATGTGCAAATAAGTCAGTCAGATTAAGCAATTAAATGAATATTTACAAGACAAACACAGGGAAAACGTATTAGTAGGCGTTTAAAAAAAGCCAATAATTTTAACTAAATTATATTACACTAATTATATTTAACTAAGTTATATTTATTATATTTATATTATATTTTTTATATAAATTATATTTAACTAAATTATAATACACATATAAGTACAATTATAAAAAAAGCAAATCTTTTGATTACGCTGTATGTTTCAAACGATATATGTTTCAAATATGCAGACAATTGCTTCAGAAACCACAATCAACGTAATGAGCACTCGATTGTTAATATCTCTCGCAATATGAAGAAGGGAATTTACAACTATGCCACACATATATATTGTAAAACGATATAATTACATTTTGAATTTGCGCTTTGCATTTTCAATTAATAATAGAAGTCTAGTATACAATTTATAGAATACATTCTTGTATTCTGGCCATATTCACACGAGTGGATAGAATTTTCGAATGTAATATATAGTTTATGTAATCCCTTACCAGAGGGAGACTTTGTACAAAAGTCGATTACTTAGGTACCTTTGTCCCATTCGTGTTTCTACCGTGAAGCAGTTGTATTTGCATGGCTGTGTTTCGGTTTGAAGGGTGGGATATGGCATGAATTTACTGGGTACAGAGGAATAACACCTGAGTCCTCAGGAATGGCAACGTATGGGGGATATCATGAACGAAACAGTATACTCTGTTATGTCCATGCTACTGCTCGTGTCTATAGGCGACGGTTACCACTTTCCATCAGGTGGACCGTCTGCTTGTTTGCCATTCTAAATTTTATAAAAAAAAAAGTATCTTTCTAAATATAGCTTTGGTGTGGACAGCTACAGAATTGTTTCTACAAGGATATTTGTATTCGGCTATTTGCTCTCAAAATTATAGATTTTTTACATTTTAACGAATGTTTCTCTTTTCTAAGAATCTTTTTGTTTTTTAAATAAAAATAGTTTTTCTATTTTATTAAACATCGTTGCTAGGTTTTTCTAGGAAACTACAGCATGCGATTCTTCAAAAATGGATATAGAAGTTTTTTTTTAATGCGTGATAATGGAATGGTATCGCGCTATCGGTATACATCGGCGGGTCACCAGTGAAGGATGATAGGTGAGGATGACGCAGGTCAGTTAGCCCATTGTGACGAATTCAACAAGAATTGTTCACGATAGTTTCCAGGTGGAATCATGTGGAGGTCGACCTAATAGAGCATATTGCTAGCAATGGGGCTGTTAAACTCCATGCCAATCCTTTTCACGCCAGACAAAGAAGTAACTTCAGAGTTAGCAACGTGCGTAATGCCCCTGGTACTGCAGGCATTCGTAACTACGGTAAGTGCTTACCATCAGATTGGCTGTATGCTTGTTTACCTCAGTGATATATAAAAAAAACCACACCATCACACCAATCGCTTGGACCTCTAGCTGCTATATCTTATATCAAAAAACCAAGCAACAAATATCTGGGAAACTCATCAGAATACTCAGACTCGAGTCAATTAAGAAAAGTTCTTTTCGTAAATTGTACAGACCGGGATTCGAACTCGAAACCTTATTGACGCAAAGCAATGAATCCACCATTGTGCCACGATTGTCAAACAAAAGTTCAGTTTACAAGAAAAATTAATTGATACTATCACCAACTAGATATTGAATAATTCTTTTTTTACAACACAGGGGGCAAATTAGCATGCGGCTCACCTGATGGTAAGTGACTACGGCCGCCCATGATCACCCATAACACCAATGGCATTGCAGGTATGCTGCCGGCCTTTTAAAAAGGAATATACTCTTTTCTTGAAGGTTATGTTGTCGTATCGGTTCGTAATACTGCTGCTGGAAATTGATTCCAAAGAATGGTTGTGCGTGGTAGAAAGTGCCTTGAAAAACGCACGGTGGAAGACCGCCACTCGTGATTGGGATGAAACTTTAGTTTGTGGCGGGTTGTACGGTGGTGAAAATCAGCAGCAGATATCAATCCGAACAATTAATCACTGTATTTTTTAACCCTACAAGTAATAGTTACGTTAACGTTTTACAGAACTAGGTGTTATCTTGAGGAAGTCCATATCACCGGTTTTTTGAATTAGTATTGAAACGAAGATTGACAGCTGATAAATTATGAAACTTCTGGTAGTAACAGCGGTGGTCAAAATTCGAATGTTGGCAGTCGCACACATACTAATGGTAGCGGAATTAAACAAAATAATTCTAATCAAATAACTAATAAATTATATTATACATACATACATATCTGTCACGCCTGTCTCCCATTAGGGTAGGCAGAAACAATGGAACGCCAAATGCCTCGTTTAAATTAAATTATTTATTTTTTTACTTAAACTGTAATGCACAATTATATAATATTAATAAGTGTACAAATGGCGGACTTAACACCTAATGGCGATAGGACAATTTTTTATTTTATTTATTCATTAGTATATATGTGTACATGGCGGACTTAATGCTAAAAGCATTCTCTCCCAGTCAACCATAGGAAAGTGTCAGAATACTCGAATGCGGTACTACTAATTATTGATATACATACATACTAAAATCACATATATAAACGAATAAATATATATAAATAACAAATATACTTACACATTAATAAAATATACTATATTATACACAAAATTGAGAATAATTATAAAGCACTTACTGCTCAGATAAAGTAAAATAGTGAGCATGAACGTTTATATTTTACGAAATATGATACGACTATGATTCTATAAGGCTAGATATGTTTTCATGTGGGGAAATAGATATGATTAGGGGTAGACAGTCGGAAGGGACGAAGGTTGGTGTAACAAATAATAATTAGTTCCTATTGTATCAAATACAATATGAGTTTACCTCATTACTGTTACTTCATTTATTGTTGTTTCAATTGATAGTATTACGTACTTAGATTATATAGATACAGCATCGAGTCTCAAAAAACGGGTTAATTTTTGTCAGCTAATTGTCTAATTAACTGACTCGTTTTTTTTTTTTATTAACGTTCTATATACTTACGCACACAACATATCTTGACGTATCTATTTTTAATTATTTGATAAATAAAATTAATTTTTACGCATTAAAAAGATGTAAAAACGATAAGACAAAATAAATATAGAAGTTATGAAGGAATCACTCATAACTATTTATCATGCAAAATTGTATCAAAAGTTGACCTGCTTTTCTCGAAGCATTTTTATGGAGACACTAGAGTGTTTACATAATTATATATAAATATATAATTTTAGATCATATAAATAGATCTATCATATAATCTAAAATTATGTATAACAAGAAGATTTGCTCCAAAACAATTATGTGGACCACAAAAAAAAACAATTATAACAAAACTAGCTATTTTGATCTAAAAACTAAATGACTGAATAGATTTTGATAAAATTTCTATAGCACTAACCTGTAAATATATTTTTTTAGAATAAAGAAAGATTTTTCCATATCAGTACACGACTGACGGAGTTATGAGGTAACAAACTAAAAAAAATCCAACTGAATTAAGAACCTCCTTTTTTGAAGTCGGTTTAAACGCTAAGACTGCGTTAAATATAAGTTTAATCGTAACAGAATTAACGGGTTCGATTCTAAGATGCAATTTCTCTATATCTATCCCTAAAATTCAATTTGATCACAGCGAATTATTTACCTTAAAAAGCAATATTAACTAAATTTGTAATAGATTTAAATAAAACTTGTTATAAATTTAATTTGTGACAATCCATAAAACATTTATTTCGCGAAATTAATATTTTTTTTTATATACAACATAGAATGGCAAACAAGCTGACGGCCCACCTGATGGAAAGTGGTAACCGTCGCCTATAGACATGAGCAGTACCACAGACATAACAGAGTATATTGTTTCACCCATGATACCCCCCATGCGTTGCCGTTCCTGAGGACTCAGGTGTTATTCCTCTCTACCCAGTAAATTCACGCCATATCCCACTCTTCAAACCGAAACACAGCCATGCAAACAGAACTGCTTCACGGTTGAAACACGAATGGGACAGAGATACTCAAGCAATCGACTTTTGTACAAAGTCTCCCTCTGGCAATATATATTTTGTTAAAGATTAATAGAAAATAGAAATTTACCTATGATGTCAACGAACTTTGTAGCAATCTGGGTCGCAAATGAAGAGTCAGCAGTAACTTCACAGCTGAAGTTGCCAGCGAGACTGAGATCTAAGCGTCGGAGAAACACTTGCGTCCCGTTGGATTGGTTCATCTGAAAATATCGTAAAACACTTTGTAGTTTTTTTTTTATGGTTGAAAATGGTATGGTAACCCGCCTGCACTAACGAGATACGCTGGCGGAGCACTAGTTAAGGATGATAGATGAGAATGAAAACAGGCCAGTTAGTCCATCATGATGAATCCATCAGGAATTAACCATAATAGTTTCCAGGGGGAACCGCGAGGAGGTCGACCTGGTCGGGTATATTGCTAGCAATGTGATTCTCAGTCTCATTACTAACAATCCCTTTCCCCCCAGCACTTTGTAGTACAAACAATTGATAATGAAGCCAATTCTATACTAATAATAAAGTGGTATGTCAATCAATCACGCTCGAGAAGCTGAATGGATTTGAAAGAAGTTTCATACTATATCTTACATTGTCACATTATCATATCAACCGTTATCTGTCCACTGCTGAACATTTTTTTTACAACACAGGGTGCAAACGAGCATACGGCTCACCTGATGGTAAATGACTACCGCCGCCCATCACCCGCAACACCAACGGCATTGCAGGTGTGCTGCCGGCCTAGGTCATCCCATTGGTAGGGTTTTCCAGTAGTTGTCACACTTAGCAGGCGGGTTGACAATCACAGTTAGGCTTTAGTGATGTTTTAAGAGAAACGCTGCTGCCAATCACTCGCCCTCCTTTAATCGACTCTTACGACATGCACGGAAAGGGTAGGGATGGCCTATTCTATGCCGGGACCACACGGCGACCATTCCATTATCACCCATTAAAAAAAGCTAAATTTTATCACAGTCAATTCCCAATTCCTGATCACGCAGCCGAAGTCGCGGATAAACACAGGTATTATATAAATTAGAAATCTCGTATACTTGTCACTGCGATATTGCACAATTCGATGAAAAGGCTGACAAAGTAAATTTAATTTCGGTTATAAATAAACCTATTTTTAGACGAACTGTTTACATTTGTACGTATAGAATATTGAACAAGTACTTGAAATTGTATGAAAATTTATTTGTCTACACAACGAGGTATTTAACCATATAGTTCGCCTTATAATGATTACCATAAAACTATCCCATTCATATGCACGTTAGTAATATCAAAAATATTTATTTATTTATTTAAACTGTAATGCACAATTACGAGTATATAAGTAAGTGTACATATGGCGAACTTAACACCTAATAGCGTTCTCTAACAGTCAACCATGAGGCAAACAGAAAAGTAGGTGGTGCATTTACTACTGAAATATATTCCATGTGTGTGTATATATATATATATATATATATATATATATATATATATATATATATATATATATATATATATAAAAATATATAAAAACTCGGTGTGCTCAATAGAGCGAAGCATTACTTCACGCCGGATCAGCGATTAATGCTTTACAAATCGCAAATCCGGCCCCACATGGAGTATTGCTGTCACTTATGGGCGGGAGCACCTAGATACCAGCTTGAACCCTTCGACTCAGTGCAACGACGAGCTATGAGAATTGTCGATGATCCCATGCTTGCAAGCGGTATCGAACCCTTAAGCCTTAGGAGAGATTTTGCCTCACTCTGCGTGTTCTACCGCTTATACAACGGATTGTGCTCAGAGGAATTATTCAATATGATGCCTACGGCCACTTTCTATCATCGTACGGCTCGCCATCGACAGGGAGTTCACCCTCATACCTTACAGCCTAAATGGTCGCGTACAACGCGGTTTCAGAGATGCTTTCTCCCACGAACACTCAGGTTATGGAATGAGCTCCCTGCCGAGGTTTTCCCGAGAGACTACAGCATGGGGTTCTTCAAAAGGGGGGTAAAGAGGTTTCTTAAGGGTCGGCAACGCGCGCGTAATACCTCTGGTATTGCAGGCGTTCATAGGCTACGGTAACCACTTAACATCAGGTGGGCCGTATGCTTGTTTGCCACCTCAGTGGTATAAATATATATGTATATATATATATATATATATATATATATATATATATATATAGTCACTTACCATCAGGTAAGCCGCATGCTCGTTTGCCCGCTGTGTTGTAATATATATATATATATATATATATATATATATATATATATATATATATATATATATATATATATATATATATATATATATATATATAGGTTCTGTTAAACTAATAGTATTGTGAAGAATTACAAAATCCCTCAGACAGTTTTTAATTAAAAATTTATTACTATATTCAAATAAAATGGTAACAACAATACTAATGGACTGCTATTTTATTCAAGACCTTTTCTCTATTTATTAGGTACATCAATAAATGCGACAGAATAGACTATTGCAGTATCACGAATTGATATCGGAAAAGGGTCCTACTTTTATATTCTGTTTCCCCTGTAAGACACTTAATAAAATATTGTTAACATCGTTTTCAACTTATCGACGAATTTTATATGGGCATCGCTAAATTTATAGGCTATAAACGACATATTGTAATAGGTCTGTACAAAAAAATAAAATGTCAAAATTCTGTCGTGTAAAAAATAACAAATGTCGTCAATTAGTATTTATATAATTGTGACGATTCGGAGGGAAGAGATTGTTAGCAATTGGATCTAACAACCTATTGCTAGCAATATCAAGTCGATCTCCACGCGGTTCCCCCTAGAAACCATCATGGTTAATTCTTGTGGAATTCATCACGATGGGCTAATTGACCAGCTTTCATTGCCATCTATCATCATATCACCGATATACGGCATATACCGATAGCGTAGGTAGAGTAACCATTCCATTGTCAACATCTCATGTTTTAGTGCAATTAAGAATATATATATATATATATATATATTTAGCTTTTACAGAGCAGGTAGGGTAGAAGAAACTTGTGATACGAAATGGAATCATACTCACATAAGGAACGAATGTCATCAACATCAAACTGTTGGTCACGCATCTCTTAGAGTATTAATAAAAAGGGTAAAATGTACACTGTATGCTAAGTCCATCGTGTATACCATATTTGATTTTAATCAATGTAAACGCTTCAGACTGATTGAATGACATTCAAGTAACGTAATATCCATAAGATGTGTTCCACAAAAAAAAAACAACTTCACTTGTAGCAAAACCAGTTATTCCGATTTAAAAACTAAACTACTAAATATTTTTTTATAAGTAGATCCTTTCAGAAATAAAAATCCGAGTCGGTTCATAACTGTATAAAAAAATACTACGGAATTGAGAACGTCTTTCTTTTTGACTTTGTACAAAAGTCGATTGCTTGGGTACCTCTGTCCCATTCGTGTTTCTATCGTAAAGCAGTTGTGTTTGCATAGCTGTGTTTCGGTTTGAAGGGTGGGATATGGCGTGAATTTACAGGGTACAGAGGAATAACATCTGAGTCCTCAGGAATGGCAACGCATGGGGGTATCATGGGCGAAACAGTCTACTCTGTTATGTCCGTGGTACTGCTCATGTTTATAGGCGACGGTTACCACTTTCCATCAGGTGGGTCGTCAGCTTGTTTGCCATTCTAAGTTGTATAAAAAAAAGTTGATTGACAAGTTAATGAACTTTCTCATTTATAACGCTAATACATTGGTGCTTTGTTCATCCCCATTTTACATCTTAATGACTAAGTGGAATAGTGATACTATAACACTTTAACATCATCATTAATAGAAAGAACAATTAGAAACACCAATATTATACCAACATTAATATTTCAACTTTCCCTTTTATGTTGTTCCCCGATTGACATTTGATCCTTTCCTTAACTGAGACAACTCTTTTGCTTCATTCATGCATATTTGATGTAGGCTCATCGTTGATTCTAAATTTAGAATCTTTAAACTGATTGGAGTGAGGCAGATGTATCAAGTTACGAAGTTATAGGTTATAGGTCATCTCATCAACTACATGACAGCAACACACACATTAGACAAAGCCTTTGTCATAACTTTGAAGTATTTTAGATGGGAGTATTTCACAAACTGGAGCACGTGGCTTAATTTCATTGAAATGACGTATTAGTTAAAGTTTGAACCTTATCCGACAAGTTAACTGATGTAATAATATAGAATATGTACCAATATACCACGTCTATTAATAGACCCTTGTGGATCTTATTATTCTGGATTTGGATATTGTAAATATGGAATATTTAGAACAACAGACAAGCAAGGACTGAGTTCAATGTACAAGTGACTTTGATAGTGAAATTACAGAGTCTAATGTCATAATATTTTAGTACTCAAGAATGAATAATTTAATTGAACTAGGTTACATTTTATGGAAGTACATGTCACTAATTATTTAATTAGAGTTATTTTGTTTAATTCCGCTACCATTAATATTTATGTGATTGCTAACACTTGAAGATTGACCATCACTATTACTACCAGAAATTCCACGACCTTCCATATTAGTCACCAATCTCCGATTGCCATTATGTTCAAGCACGTTTTGTGAAACACCAGAGAGAGACTTTGTACAAAAGTCGATTGCTTGGGTGCCTCTGTCCTATTCGTGTTTCAACCGTGAAGCAGTTGTGTTTGCATGGCTGTGTTTCGGTTTGAAGGGTGGGATATGGCGTGAATTTACTGGGTACAGAGGAATAACACCTAAGTCCTTAGGAATGGCAACGCATAGTGGGTATCATGGGCAAAACAATAGACAGCTAAATGTAGACATCCCCATAGAAAAGGTTTTGCCAGTAGTTGCGAAGTTTGTTAGGCGAGTTACTTCGAACCTTGATTGCTAAAAATGTTCAAGGCAATGCTAAGTATAGAGAGATTGTTAATCACTCTTTTTCAAATACTATATACCTACAAATTCTCGAAGTCTAAAGACTGCCTTGTCCTCAAGTTAGATTGTGACAGTACTAAAAAGGTACTTGTTACTACCAACTCGACTTATAATAGTTCAATATTATTTACTTACATATTTATTATTCAATTGAATCATTATAACTATATATATTAAACAAACTGACGGCCAACTGTAATTTAGTACCTTTCTTTTTACTGCAATATAAAATCTTAATTACGGTACTAAAATTTAAAAAGGCAATATAAAAGGCAATTTGAAAGGACCATACTGCGACGAAGTAACCTCTCGGAAGACATTATTACTTTTAGACGGTATTTAAGTATATTGTTAGTGTATTTTTCCTATTTACTGACGTGACAATGGGCTGATCGCATAGCTTGAAATGGTTCTCCAATAGATAGAAAAGTTTTTGAGTGGGGGCTCCGTACAAGCAAATGCAGTTCACAACTCCCCATTATGTGAAGTGATGATAGACAGACAGATAATCCTTATTGTTTCCTCCAAAAAACTACATAAAATGATGATCTCAAATGTATTGCAAGGATTGGATCTACATCCACCCATCCAGCCACCTACGTGGCTTGGGACTATTTCTTATGACAGTTCATAAAGGAGATCTGTGTTCAACTGCGGACAGATAACGGCTGGTGTGACGATAGTGTGCCAATCGATACATAATATTTTTTTTATACAACTTAGAATGGCAAACAAGCTGACGACCCACCTGATGGAAAGTGGTAACCGTTGCCTATAGATATGAGCAATACCATGGACATATCAGAGTATACTGTTTCGTCCATGATATCCCCCATGCGTTGCCATTTCCGAGGACTCAGGTCTTACTCCTCTGTACACTGTAAATTCACTGTCATATCCCAATCTTCAAACCGAAACACAGCTATGCAAACACAACTGTTTTACGGTAGAGAAACACGAATAGGACAGAGGTGTCTAAGCAAACAACTTTTGTACAAAGTCTTCTTCTGGTAAAGTATTCTCTGGTAATCTATAGACACTGTCTATCTATCTAATCCATCCACATCATCCCACTTATCGTGCGTACATTGTTTTAGTTACATTGCTTCAGTTGATTGGTGTTTCAGTTGGTACTTTATAGTAATATTTTACTTACAAAATGCGATGATTTATTTCCGTTCTCATGGGTTTTCAATAAAGTTACAACAATCTTAATAATATAATAAAATTTAATTTAGACAATGTCTGGTATTTGGGAGATATTTAAGAAAAATGTATATTGTATGAAATTAGTCTTAACAAAACCAACACACGCCATAAAATAATTTTTTTAGAAATTTTGTCTTTCTGCCTCTCTATATGTTTGTTGCGGTATCACGCAAAAACAACTATACCAAATTAGATACGGTTTACACAGTTGTATTCCCGAAGGTCTAACTTAAAATTAAGTGTATGTTTGATCTTAATATACCATCCAGAAGGGTTATAATTCATTGGTTTTATATTTTCTAAAATTAACGTGTACGAAATAGCGGACAAAAATCTGATAGTATTTGTATATTGTATTTGTTTTACTATACTAGTAAAAATACCTTCCCTTTTGAAGAGATTTTACTCAAAGCAAAGCCTAGACAGCCTCTGTAGTATTATAATAATGAGCTTACAAACAGTCACATACATTATCTACAGTTTGTGATCTCAAATCGAGAAGTCGACGATATTTTATTAACTGCTTCTATTTTAGGTAAAGAGAATTGAATGCTAAAAACCTCTAAATAGATATATTTTTTCTCGAATGCTTAAAATGTTTTCGGAATTCATGTATGTGGGATTCTTTATTTCAATAGATATATTTGTTCACGACTACCTAAAATGTTTCCAGAATTCATGTATATGATTATTTATCCATATATGATGGTATATTACTAGCAATGGGACTGATAATCCGCGTTACTAACAATCCTTCCCCTCCTCCCGTAAATGTCGTAAGAGACGACTAAGAGAGAGCGAGGGATGGGCAACGGCGTCTCTCTTTAAACAACTCCAAAGCCTAACTGCGAACTGGAGGTAAGGGACTGTTAGTGATGGTGTCTAATTGACTCGTTGCTAGCAATACACCCTATCAAGTCGACCTCCACACAGTTCCCCCTGGAAACCGTCGTGATTAATTCTAGTGGAATTCGTCACGATGGGCTAACTGATCTGCCTTTTCATCCTCACCTGTCATCCCTCACTGGTACCCAGCCAGCGTATCCTCATATCGCAGGCGGGGTTACCATTCCATTATCACCCATTAAAAAAAACCTAACTGTTGTTGCCAATCCACCTACCAAGCGTGGGAACTACTAACAAAACCCCCCAAGGGAGAGGCTTATGTTCAGCAGTGGGCAATTCAATGCGGATATTATGATGATGGTCATTTTAATTTAACAATTCTGATAGTATGGTTATATCCAAAAACTAATATTGTTAGCAAATAAAAAATAAAAATAGAATGCGGTTTATCTGATCGTAGTAAATTAACTTAGGCCGGTACCCGTATCCTTCTACGTTTACACTATACACGTTTCGTTATTCTTTCATCTGACATTTTTCCACTTGTCGGAATCAATATAGCATTTTATATGGCATTGTTGTTATTTTAGTAAACGTCCACCTTCCTTGTCTTTCTCACATTTGGCTGAGTAAACTTTAAAGATAATTCAATAGGAAGTAAGTCTAGTAAACACGTAGGTGCTCTGTTTTAAAATGTAATCTCAAGTACTTACTTTTAAAATGAGATTTATTTATAGTAATTATAATAAAGTCGTAACTAAATGATGCATGTACATAGAAGATATTTTAACAAACGACGATAATTCGAGGGATTCTTAATAAGAGCAATAGAAGGTAGAACAATAATATTCTTCAGAATATTTGTCTGTAAGTTTGTTTTGGCATCATGCAGAAACTACTACACGAAATTCGATGCTGTTTTTTTTTACTATTGTATTCTTGAAAGTCTAACTTAATTTTTTTTTTATAACACAGGGAGCAAACTAGTAATGCAGGTAACCGGGAACACCCGCAACACCAGGGGCATCGCAAGTGTGCTACCGGCCTTTTAAAAAGGAACATGCTCTTTTCTTGAAAGTTATAATATCGTATCGGTTCGGAAATACTGCTGCTGGAAGTTGATTCCAAAGAGTAGTTGTGCATAGAAAAAAGTGCCTTAAAAATTTAATGTTTGCTTTATACGCTATACAGAAGCGGTTACCTACTTAACTCAAACATTCGTAGAAATGAAACAGCTGACTAATTAGCAAAAGAAGGGGCGAAGAATTCCCAAAAGGGACCAGATCCTTACTGTGGCATGGTTCGAAGCACAAATCTCAGATACCTCAAACTTGAAAGCTTACAATTAGCAAATAATAGCTTGATGCTAGGATTAAATCACTCAAAAACTCTGGGTTAGTTCTTTACTAAGGGTTTTTCAGAAAATATATATATATATATATATAAGAAATTAATTCTTCTGAGTAAAAATAATATGTATGTATCAACAAGAACACTTACTGGATACTGCACACTAAACAAGCACATGGCTCAACTAAACTTATGTCCAACTGTTTGCAGACTTTATCACATTGAGGAAGAAACGCCGCAGCACTTTGTGACTTTAAGCCTCTTATACAAAAATAATATACCTCTTTTGAAAATTACCTGAGGAGATAAAAAATATCGCTACAAAAAAAACAACTCAAAATTCCTATCATTGATAGGAATTGGTAGTGAACTTTAAAAGGGCGAGTACAAAAGATCATGAAAAGGTCACAGGTTTTTCTGACTGGAAACACCCACCCGTCTTTCAATAATAATAGATACCTACTTCAAAAATCCACGCGCATACAAGGCATAATCCATGCAGTATTAAATTACAAAAAAATATGTCGTCAAAATACATCTTAGTCTAAAAAAAAGTATCCAAATTTATTCCATTTGCCCTTGAGATTCAAAGGTAAAGAGCCAATAATTCTTTCGCAGCAACCCAAGGAAACGCTAGTTCAAACAGGTTTTCGTCTCGCACAAACCATACAATCTAAATACGATCTCTAGGTGATGGAAATGGGAAAATTTGATAGCAGAACGTACAGGATTCCCTACACCAGATGTATTTAATCGGAGGGCCGCATTGTCCTTGTACAAATGTAGAATAATTAATTATTTGAGTTTTACCTACGATTTCTAATATTTAGACAGGGGGAAGGGGATTATTAGTAACGGACTCTAACAACCGTATTATTATTATTATTATAAACGTATTATATCTCTACGTGGTTTCCCCTGGACACCTTCGCAGTGAATTCTTGTTGAATTCGTAGTAATAGACCAACTGATCTGAACTCATCCTTATCTATCATCTCTCACTAGTGACCCGCCAGGTGCATTTCGATAATGCAGGCAGGGTTATTATTCCATTTTCACCCATTAAACATAATATTAAGACAGTGCTAATTTATACTTGTAAAAATGGAGTATTTTTATAATTCACTCAACAGCTTAAAAATATCAGACGAAATCAAAAACAGCGAAATGGTAAAAAATCATTTAAAATGTTATTGACGTATTAGTAATTTTTTTAATAGTTGTTAATGGAATGATAACCCAGGCAGTGTTATCGGTACACGCTGGCAGTGTACAAACGATCAGTTAGTCCATCGTGTTGAATTAACCATGATAATTTTGAGATGGGGTTACGTGGAGATTGGCCTGCCAAGGTATACAGCTAGCTATGGAGTCATATCTATATTTATACGTGCAGTACAGTAAAAAAATTTTGATTTAATAATTGTCTAGTATTATTTAATTCCTTAAAATTGTTTACTTTATTTCATACTGTATAATTATGTCAAAGTAAATGCTGTGAATACCTTCAATACGCATGTGCATTAATATTGTATTGTATTTAATGTTTGTTATATGTATTATAATGCAATATGCTGTTGGTGTTCCTTTAAATAAATAAATTGTAAATTTAGCACTGCACGTACTAAGTTAATGTAGCGCCCCACCATTTTTATCTTAATTTTCTTTATTTGTATTTAGTATTTAAGTACACTTACTAACAAAAAATTAACTCAAATTGTCTTAAATAAAAAAATAAATAAAATTCATTAGTATATGGTATAAGATCATTTTTATCTATTAGAATTGACAGTTGAAATATATATCTTTACCAACGTCGTTTACTCAATTTAACCCACAACAGTGGTAAATGACTGATAAATATGTAAGTTTATGTAAGATTTTATTAGTTTTAATATAACAATCTGTCGTTATTTAGTAACGTCATCAATATGAATGCGACCCACTAAAAATACATTGCACCATCCCTTCCACAGCAGAAAACATCAATCTAACCAGAGAAGACAGTGAACAAGGAAATGGATTATAATAATTAAGAACCCTTTAAATGCATATTTCATTCTTTACAATTCTATTGTAGTTGAAAATGGTAATATTGAGATAAATATCTATACTGGCGCTGATAGTGAAGCGGACGGTCGTTAGGCGAAGGACAATAAGGAACATTTTTCACTTGAAGTTATTTACGGTTATTGTAACACTAATAAATGAATAGGTAATGAGACTGTTAAAAGAGGTACCTAACTAAGGGCCAGATTGAATATACGAACTGACTTTTTATACCCGATATTGTACACGTTGGCTTCAGACGCAGGAAAACCAACGAAACATACCGCTACTAGATGGCGTATCGAGGTAAAACATACACCAGCGGGTCTACCATGAAATGAAATTCAGAAGTTTCGGACTCCATTTCGTGTTTTTGTTTACATCAAAATCGGACCAATAAATGTAGTTTAACATTTCGTTCGTCATACATTCTTTCATAAAAGTCCAAAGGAACGATATTTTAACATTTTTAATATTTCCAAACGGCATGTATTATGTAATTTTAATATCAAATTTGTGTTTCTTTAGGCTCCGAAATTTCGGCAAACATTTCATGATAAGCCCTCTGTTTTGAAATTAGACCTTCTAGAATACGATTGGAAAAATCTCATACAAGTATGTTAGTTTTTGCGTGATACCGGACTTTGCTCCGGTATCACGCAAAACAAAATACATGTCTGTACGTATCTTTGCTCCAGTAGTCGGTGCTAAATCGGACAAAAATTTCTAAAAATTATTGTTTTAGCTTCTATTGCTCTAAGGCTCTTGATATCACCTTTTCTTAAGTATCTCCCATGTACGGACATAGTCTAGTTACAAATTTATTATATTAATAAAATATATCAAAATTTAATCCTACAAAAAAAAACTAATTGTGACAATATTTATATGAAATCATTAAGAGAATAAATTTTATAGAATGCATAAATAATCATAAAAATTGATTTACAATACAATACGAGACATTCATTCAACTAAGCACAATAAAAAATCATTTTTTTATTAAATATACTTTATGATTACTACAAAATTAAAAAATAATAATGAAGCTTTATTAAATCAAACTACTAACTACTTGCACTCTTTACAAATAATATAAAAATTTATTCTATAAAAAAAAAACTATATAATACCTAACAAAATTTATAAGACTAAAATGTATTAAAAAAACGATATCAAAGTCAGTTCATAATAAAATAAAAAAAAAAGTCAAGCAAATTACAAACAACTTATTTGATGCAAAAACTCACATCAACATAAATTCCTGGTAGACCAAACACCCTATTATTTGGTTCCTCCAACGGTGTAAATCTGTAGAACTCGTGGTTCCCTCTGTACCATTTCACGGTGTATAGTGGCGCCCCCTGCATGTCTCTGTAGCAGATCAGAGCAGCTGTACCACCTCTGATGACCGTGGCAGGCTCCACCACTAGTCTGACGTCACGGAGACTGGTGACACCTGGTAACCAATAATTTATATTTTATTAATAATACGTATCAACTGTTTTAAAGATTTCAAAATAATTCTAATTAGTTCTTAATTAGATTCTAAATTACATTGTATTCTCTTGTATCCTGGTAATTAATTTATTATTATTGATAATATCAACTAATTCTAATTTGTTCTAAATTAGATTAAATTCTAAATTACATTGTATTCTGTAGTATATCTTATGTAATATTTTAAAACAATTCTACAAACAATATAATAATTATTTTATAACCAGTAGAATTTATTTTCATCCTGTTCTCAATACTGATTGAAATCTTCTAATTGAAATCTCAATTTTTTTATTATATTTTTGAATAAGAATAAGAATAAGAATAATTTATTTGCTCGAAATGTGGTACAAAGGACTTAAAATGGTAACTGAGCTACACATTTCGCCTTATCTAAAGGCATGCAAATTTTGTCTTAGCACATGTTAAGTAAAAATTTATTAATTATGTATGTCCAAATAATTATTCTAAACACATATTAATTGTTACATTGAATTAGTTAATTATGTCAACATTTAAAAATAGTCGATATTGTAGTTATAAAGCATTAAAATTGTACATGTCATATTATTAATATTATTACGTAAAATGCATTCTTAGTCTAATCTGCCATTCCGACTTACAAATTCTTTTATCGTGTAAAAACACTTTTCAATAAGCCAATTTCGTAGTTTTCTTCGGAAAATTTCAAAGGGCATTTCACGAAATGACTGGGGTATCTTATTGTAAATATTTATGCACATCACAAAACAATTTTTATGATAGAGGCTACTCTTACATATAGGCATGTGTAGTTTGGTAGGGTCCCTTTTGATAAATTTATTAATTTCACAAATTTTATTAAATAACTGTGGGTGCTTTTTAACAAAGATTCCAATTTCTAAGATATATAAACTCGTAACTGTTAATATTTTGTTTGTTGCACTTGTAAACTACATTGTTAATGCATTTATAAATATTGTGAACAAGAGTGGATTTATCTCTGACAGAGATCTCTTCCAGTTAACCCAATACAGTTAGAAAGCATGTCGTTATCGAGCAGCTGATGTGTTACAACTATTAATATTTAGAGTACATAAACAAATATACAGAAAAATAAAAATAAACAATATAATATAAATAAATATAATACCTATCTACTTATATAATAAATGTTAAAATAATTTATTGCTTCATCAAATCTGAAGCCATTTTTTAATTGTCCTTCTTGCAAAAATTACATTTGACTCTTTACGATATAGTACATTCAAATCTGGAGCCATTTTTTAATTGTCCTTCTTGCAAAAATTACATTTGACTCTTTACGATATAGTACATAGAATAAAATTTTTTTACAAGTAGAATAGTTTTTCAGTTTAATCAAAATTTTTAATTAATTGTACGCAATCTTTTTGTATATTCTTTGTTTACTTAGTAGCTTCTTAAGTTACTAAACGATTAAATGCAGCAATGATACATAGTATGTTTACTTCACCTTGTGCCCCGGCATAAAATGGGCCACCCCTTCCTTTCCCATAGGTGTCGTAAGAGCCGACGAAAGAAGGCTCGACGAGGGATGGGCAGCAACGTTCTTCTTAAAACATCCTCTAAGACCTAACTGGGATTGCCAACGCCAAGCGTGGCAACTACTGACAAAACTCCCCTTATGGGGAAGACTTAAGTCCATAGTGGACGGTTAACGTCTCAAATAGTAAATGTTCACTTCAATATCATAAGACCAGAAATTTAGTTAAGGATACCGTCAATTTACAATTAATATTTTGTTCCAAAATGGGCATTGTCAAATTAATCTATCCTATTGATTCTTCACACGGAATGGATTTTATGAAAAGAGTCATTGAGTTTGAAGCCGTAATCGTATTAAATACGGATGACAAAGTTGCTAAGAAGGTATACACGAGTGAGTTAACACCAAGAGAAGTTATATGTAATTCTTAACCAAAAATGAATTTTGATGATATTAACATTTTGGGTTTAGCCAACACCGGTAGGAGTGTAATTGTAAATAAAGTTTTAAACAACTAAAATCGAAAAGTCAAGTACTTAATTAATTATTGATAGATTAATTTGCGATTCTGTAAATGATAAAATTAATTATGGAAACCTTACAATGAAAATTTAAGACTTTATTCCACAAAAAGCACTGACATCGATTCAAAAACCGATTTTGTTAAAATTTCTATGGAACCGACCTAAAAATATATCCTTATTAATAAAAAAAAACAGAATTTTATAAATCGGTTTATAACTGAAGAAATTATGAGATAATACACAAAAAAAAAATAATAAAAATAATAAAAAATAATAAAAAAATAAAAAATACAACCGAATTGAGGATCTCCTTCTTTATGAAGTCGTTGAAGTAAAAAATACAACTAAATTGATAATTCCCTCCTTTTTTGAAATCGGTTGAAGAAAAACACATCCAATATCGATTGTAGTTGAAAAATATCGAAGTTCTAGTTTGCATTGATGTTTTATTATTATTGTTATATCACTTTACTTACTGTCCACTGCTAGACATAGGCCTTTCCCATAAAGGTAGTTTTGCCATTAGTTGCCACGCTTGGCAATCGAATTGACAACTGTAGATAGGCTTAGGTGATATTTTAAGAAGGGCATTGCTGTTCATCCCTTGACAATGATAATGTAATAGACAATTGATCGAACTTAAATTTTTATGTATTAATGTTATATTATTATTCATGTACTTTTATTATTTACATATGTAGGTATATAGAGCTGTTTTTATTGTATTATATATTCAATTAATTTTTTACTCGGTATTATTTAGTTTATCTTTAACTGTACGGTTATTACCCTTATACATTCTACAGTTTTCTTTCAGTTTCTCAAAGGTTGCCTGTAATAGATCCCTTTATGGGATAAGTCCGCCATTGTATATTAAATCATTTATCAGTGTTCAATGTGAATTATGTACAATAAAGATTTTACAATACAATACAACTGTTTATCACATACACAAAAATGCCTAATACTAATTATTACCAGAGGGAGATTTTGTACAAAAGTTTGCTTCGTCGTTTTGCTTGGGTACCTCTGTTCCGTTCATGTTTCTACCGTAAAGCAGTTGTATTTGCATAGCTGTGTTTCTGCTTGAAGGGTGGGATACGGCAGTGAATTTACAAAGTACAGAGGATAACACCTGAGTCCTCAGGAATGGCAACGCATGGGGGGTATCATGGGCGAAACAGTGTATTTTGTTATTTCCATGGTTCTGCTCACGTCTATAGGCGACGGTAGTTACTTTCCATCAGGTAGGCCGTCAGCTTGTTTGACATTCTAAGGTGCGTAAAAAACCAGGTACGAATACACATTTTTACCGGGAATCGAACCGGTGACCTTCTGAGCAACGTATTAAACCACTGCACCACCGGAATTACAGAATTCGTATTGAATATTTACATGTAATTTCTGAGCTCCGCAAACATATCTGTGACGTTCCATTCAACATGATAAATTAATGTAATTTATTTTATCGGAAATGCGGAATGTAGTCACAATATCTTTTAAGTGTTTCTCGAAAGGAAGTGATTCTCAATGCACAATAAAGCTTATACCCGTATAAACAAACAGACGACTCATCTGATTTTTCTGTCTACATATATTACGCGATTACATCGCCAACTCTAAATCAATTTTCATAATTCTTTTTGTAATAGGTTTACTTCCGTGTTGGTTCCATATTCAAATTATATGGAATTTTTTTATTTTTATTTTCTTTTTCCCTATAAAGACTTCTAGTTTAAATAATTTACAGTAACATTACAACGTCCATATGGCTTGTGTGATGTAAATATTTAGGTATTATTATGCCGTGTGGTCCCGCCATAGAATGGGCCGTCCTTTCCTGGCTCGCGAGTATCATGAGAAGCAACTAAGGGAACTTAATAGTCGAAGAATGGGCAGCAGCATCCTTTTTAAAACATCACCAAACTATCTGTTAAACGTGCTAACTACTGCCAAATCCCCCCCCCCCCACTCCCCTCTTACTTCCCAACTGTAAACTCCCATAAAAAATGACCATATTCCTTATGACAGTCTATAGGGGGGGTCTGTGTTCAGCAATGGACAGATAACAGCTGATATGAGGGGGGAAAGGGATTGTTAGTAATGGAGACTAAAAATCCCCCTGGGAACCATCGTAGTAAATTCCTAGGGAATCCATCATGATGAATTAACTGACCTGCTTAGTGAGAAAAGGATTGTTAGTAAAGGGGTCAAATAGCCCTATTGCTAGCAACATACCCAACTAGGTCGACCTCCTCGCGGTTCCTCCTGGAAACTATCATAATTTATTCCTGATGAATTCATCATGATGGGCTAACTGGCCTGTTTTCATTCTCATCTATCACCCTTTACTGGTGCTCCGCCAGCGTATCCCGTTAGCGCAGGCGGGGTTACCATACCATTTTCACCCATCAAAAAAAAGTCGATATGATGATGATGATGATGATAATTGTAAATATTTAATCATTTAATGACAATAGCTTGCTTACAGAAAGTTATTGTAACTAATAGTCAATAATGCTAAACTATTAAACATATTCCCAGAAAACAAGGACACCTATTTGACTATTCTGAAACCGTAGAGTAAAGGCTGATGGCGTATAATTTTATGGGTGACAAACCCCATAAAGGGTTCGCTTTTGTTTCTCTATCTAAATAGTACCTATTATTAACCCACATAACACATACATAGAGGATAGAAGTGTTTAGAATGGAAATTACTACCCACCAACTAATGTTTAAGCCGTAAATGGCATAATATTATCTAAGTCCGTATCTATTTGTAGAAACATCATTAGGTCTGTAATAAATTTATTTATAGTTAGTTTATTGTACTTTATAACAATAAAGTTGTACTAGGCGACTAAGGGAGGGCGAGGGATGGGCAACAGCATCCCTCTTAAAACATCTCTAAAGCCTAACTGCGTTGCTAATCCGCCTGCCAATCGTGGCAACTATTGGCAAAACCCCCAAGGGGAGGCTTATGTTCAGCAGTGGACAATTAAAAGCTGGTATGATGATGACGATTCCATAATATACATGGGAACTGCCTCTTAATCATTTTAAACACAATTTAAAACGTTGCCTCCAAAAAAAAAGTTTTTATCCGCTAAAAGATTTTGTAACAAAAACATTTTGATATTTTAATTATACAAATAAATTTATCGTTTAAGACGTTTTAGAAAATTAACGTGCTATTTATTTGCTACTTATTATTATTATTGTGATTTAAATAAATATTGTTACTGTAATAATTGAATTTTTTTAGACTGCATTTTACATTAAAACAATGTGGCTGAATATGGCATTCTGTAATACTAATCAAGATCTATTTCAACCATATTTTGTTATTATAATATCCGCCGTTAATCACTTCTGAACCAAGGCCTTTCCCATAAGGCCTTGGTTCAGAAGGCTCGTAGATGCCGTGCTTTACAGGCGGGTTGAATACCGCAGTCAGGCCTTTGGTGATGTCTTAAGAGAGACGCTGTTGCCCATATCTGAAGTGTAAATTCCCTTAGTCGTCGACACCCATGAGAAAGGAAGGGGTGGTCCATTGTATGCCGGAACCTACACAGCAATCATATTTATGTAAATAAATAATAATAATTATTATTACTATTATTATATAATAGTAGAAAATAAAAAAAGTATAAAACGCAAAACTATATATATATATATATATATATATACACACACAAAAAATACAAGAGTGAAGAATAGAAGTCCAGAAGAAAGAAAGAAGACACCACGCTGGCATACACAGACCAACAGTGTATGCCGGCTGCAAACCCAGCAACCCGGAGGTAGTCGCCTCCGGAGTAGAAGCCGGGGTAATGGGGTACGCCTCGAGGCCTCTACCTCGCCCACCCATACATCATCTGGCGGGCAAAGAGAAGCCCCTGTTGTTGTTGATATAAAAGAAAACTGAATTGTACAAGAGTTTTCTTGTGTCAATGTCAGCGAGTAGTACAGTTGTAATTTATTTCAGCTATTGAAGTGTTTTGCCTACGACAGTCTTCTTAGCCCTCCAAGGAGGGCTTAGGTAAGGACCTCGGGGAGTATTGCCCCGAATTCATCTCTGGGGTCGACAACCCCAATATCACAGAGATCAGTGCCTCAGATAACTGGCTCTCATTTGTTTTTTTTTTCACAGGTTTCTGCAAGGGGAGCTAAATCCCTTCTTCTACTTCTTGAGTTGATAGTATATATCTTTTAAAGCCCTTTAACCCTCCTCGCATGACTTTGTTTCAATTCATTTCAAACATCTTTATTCGAATAGACTTGTTTACAAGCACTTTTAAATCGTCTTTTTTTAATTTATAATATGTTTCAGAATGTTATTATTTCTTGAGAAGTACTTATATATATATATATATATATATATATATATATATATATACTTATAGTGCCATAAATGTTTTGTCCTTAAGTTATAAGATAATCGCTTAGTTCGGTCCTAGATGGCGCTCTATAATGTCAAATTATATTATTTATATACTTATTTGAAAGCGATTAAACATTTTAATTAATTACTGGAACACAATCTCAATCCCTAAAAAATATTATAAATACGTCTGTTATAAAAAAGCTTTTATTTTGCTCTAAGACATCACTATAAGCCTTTACAAATTGAAAATTCTGTGAAATATACAAATAAAAAAACATTATTGTATTGTTAATAGCCAAAACAATCTAGAATTACTTTCTTTGAAATAGTTCTAGAAAAATCTAATACTACGAATATAAAAAATTTGATTGTTTGTGATGGATAAATTCAAAAAAACTACTTAACTGATCTAAAAAATTATTTCACTTATGGAAAGCTACATCATCAGCAAGTAAAATAAAGATATTACATTATTTTCGAAAATTCTATTTACCTGTGTGAAACCGGGAAGGCTCGCTAGTATTATATATATAAACAAGGACCCAAGTCTGTTTCTTTATTTGATGGGTGAAAATGGTATGGTGGAGCACCAGTGAAGGGTGATAGATGAGAATGAAAACAGGCCAGTTAGCCCATCATGATGAATTCATCAGGAATTAACAATGATAGTTTCCAGGGAGGACCGCAAGGAGGTCGACCTGGTTGGGTATATTGCTAGCAATGAGATTCTCAGTCTCCATTACTAACAATCCCTTTACCCCCATCCAAGCCTGTTTGTGTAACTTTTAAAAAACTGTTCAAAACATTTTAGTAAGGCTGGTATTTTGGCGTGTGTGAAAATACTGCACTAATGTTTTTTAAGATTTCTAAAATGAACGGTCTATTTAGCAATTTGATATGTGCGCGTTTATATATGTAGTTACCCCTGCGCCTCTCACATATACCGTCTACTGTTCTCGCACGACCAGCGGATAGTACAACGCAAAAATTTTACCGGCTTATTGTTTTTATTTCGCATTGTCTTCTGACCAACTGCATCAATTAGTATGCTGTGGAAAGTAAACTCTATCGCCGTCAAATTTTCATTTCGATTTAGCTATTTGTTTTTATAAAAATTTGTAAGGTATATGTGAAACCTGTATGCAAACTTAATTTTGTAACATTTATTTTACTTTTAACATAAAAACCATCTATTTGGCTAAAATATTAAACTTATATTTATATGGTGTCGCGGATTATTTTGTAAAGCTAAAAGTAATTCATATTTTTGTTATAGGTTTTATTCCTTTATTTCAAACCGTACAAGCAGCTCATGGCATAATATAGTATTTTGCAGATTTCAAATACATTTATTGCGATTAATTATTGAAAATATATATTTAACAAAATAAAATTAGCCTATTGTACTCAAGAATAATATACTTTTCTAGAACAAAAAGAATTTTTAAAATTGGATCTGTAGTACCGGAGATTACCCCGAACTTCCGAAATCACAAATTTACCTCTTTACGGTATTTATTTATTTATAAAAGATACACCAACAATATGTTCACAATAATTAAATAGACTATGAACAATATGATAAGTAAAAAATGAAAAAATAGCTATTCAAAAATGCTTAAATCCAAGTTTACTTGAATAACAATATTTCTTTCTTTCTTTCTAAGCTTAAAGTTAGATGAACATATCAATTAGAGGCGTATACAGCTCTTACAGATAAGTGTTAATGTATACCAAAGCAACAATCAAACAATTAGTGAAGAATTAAATATTAATCTTAAATATAATTAATAAGCTTATAAACTGTATAAATTACTATAAAAAAAAATTTTAATAACAAAAAAAATAACAAATACATCAATTTTCCTCATAGATAAACAGAAGCGACTGAAATCCCAGCACTCCGAATAGTGAAATCCGACATAGTCCGCAAAACACACTGTGTACTTGTTGAGAAAACACATTCTTCCGTTTGAATATAAATTACCCACTTAGATATTTCGATTGAAGAATCTGGATTCAATTTGAATGCCTTATTTCATACGGTGTCCGCGTCGCAATATTTTTTTTTCTCAACACGCTGTCCCCAAGGCATGAGCCGTAGATATTGGGATATTACTATTTATCTTTTTTGGCGTTCCTCGCTGTGCTTTATTTTGTTCACTAGTCGAGCGCGCGGCTGCGTTTACATTAACTATAATAACTTTCGATCACAGAGGAAAGGGATTGTTTGTAACGGGGACTAACGGCCCCATTGCTAGCAATATATAAGGTCGACTTCCACTCGATCCCTCCGGAAGCCGTGAAAAGGTCGTGGTTTTTTCTTGATGAATTTGTCATGATCGATAGTCATTCGCATACTGGTAGTGGAATTATACAAAATAATCAAATAACCAGTGATAACAAAATACCCAAAATCAATATGTTTCTTGGGTATTTCTTTTATATTTTTGTTTATTCTTTATTCTCCATTCACTTTCCTTTATTTTAAATGCAAGCTATTCGATAATGAAACTGATATGTGAGGTTGCTTTGTATACATTCCTCTTAGATGAATTATTGTAATATTTATTTTAGCAATGCGACCACCATTTTGTATTGATACAAGTTTGCATACTTCACTTGTCGCTTCTAAAATGATGTAAGCTAATGTAGCTTAATGTATAATAAACTACATATTATGAAACAAAATCGATTCCCATCTCTCTGTCCTTATGTATGCTTAGATCTTTGAAACTACGCAACGGATTTTGATGCGTTTTTTTTAATAGACAGAGTGATTGAAGAGGAAGTTTCCTATGTATAATATAAGTATAATATAGTAGAGAAATACTGATAATTTTAAAGGTTTCTAATGTAATGTCGTAATGCAATGGCCGACGACGCTTTTTAGTATCAGCGTTGCACCCGTGCGAAGCCAGGGCGGGTCGCTTGTAATATATAAACAAGAATGGAGTTTAGGTATTTATTAATTTATGCTTACTGTTTTTTTACCATAAATAGTTGCGGTCTTTTTACCATTTGCTATGTCTTGTCAATATTTCGAATAACGTATATTATAATGTTGCATGTTGGCATATGGTCCCAGCATAGAATTGACCATCCCTTCCTTTTCCATGGGTTTCGGAAGAAGTGACTAGGGGACAGCGGGGGATGGGCAGCAGCGTCCCTCTTAAAATACTTTCAAAGCCTGACTGCGGTTGCCAATCTGTCTGCCAAGCGTGGCAACTACTGGCAACATCCCCAACGGAGAGGTTAATATTCAGCGGTGGACAGTTAAGGACTGATACGATGGTGATGAATCTTGCATGTTATAATAACCTATTTATAACAAACAATTATATTATATTTTGATTGAGAATTTATTAACTTTTTTTGCGTATACATAGTTTCTATATTGTTTGTAATAGAGACGAACATAAGCTACCTTTCACTTATAAAGAGGACTAACATTGCATTTACTAGTTACTTCTAGAAATTATTTCGCCTTTCTCAATGTTTGTTTGTCTGTGCGTGTGTGTCTGCGTACGTGCGTGCGTGTCTGCGTACGTGCGTGCGTGTCTGCGTACGTGCGTGCGTGCGTGCGTGCGTATATGTATACGTGCGTGCGTGTGTGTATGTATACGGGCGTGCGTGCGTACGTGCTATGCGTTCGTGCGTGTAGTGTGTGTACGTGTGTTTGATTGTTCAAATGCATGTTCATGTGCGAGTATACTCGCCAGCACACGCGTGTGTGTGTGTGTGTGTGTGTGTGTGTGTGTGCATGTTCGAATGCGTGTTTATGGGAGAGTGTACTCGCCCGCACACGCATTCTGGGTATGTATGTGTACAATTGAAGTCATAATATATTTACATCTTATCATCAATTTATGTGTCCTCATAAAATATTCAATCAAATGAAATACCAAATTACAAAGTTCGTTATAACAGACTTTTTGTAATTTCATTTGTATTCCACACTATGGTATTCCACCCGCAGTCCCTTGTTAAATTAATGTATTCGCGCGGCCATAACAAAAGATGAGGAAATAAATTGCTTAACTCCCGGCCATCTTGCATCGCACAATCTTTAATGGAGTTAAGTGTGCTCACTTAATACTACATTGACCGGTTAATCCGGGCCCTAACGTCAGTAAGATTAAGGAAGTATGTTTACTACTAACAATTACGTCCAGTTCATTAGATGTTATATATCTATGTGTGAATATTAACTCGTAATACTTTCTCGGGCTTCTTTTTTCAGTATTAAAGGTTGTACACCCTATATAATGATATAAAATCAAAATCATTTAATATTTTCAAGGTCCAAAACAAATATTATATAGATAGAGTGTCTCCATAGAAATGTTTCGAGAAAGACGGGTCTAGTTATAAAATTTTGCGTGATAAATAGTTATGAGTGATTTCTTTATAACTTCTATATTATTTTATCTTACAAATTCTGCATCTTTTTAATGTGTAAATACTCATTTTATTTATTAAACAATACGTCAATTTACATTTTATACATAAATATATAGTCCATTACCTTAAGGTTGTCTTGAAAAGATTGCTCTCAGCAATAAGACCGCCTTACTGTACTTATACAATTGTATCGTTATGTTTATAAATTGTCTCGTTTATTTCCTATATTGTATAATGCAAATAAAGTATACTCATTCATTCATTCATTCATATAGAATATTTATTTATTTATTCATTAGTACAAATATGTGTACATGGCGGACTTAATGCTAAAAGAATTATCTCCCAGTCAACCATAGGGAAATGTCAGAATATTCGAATGCGGTACTGCAGCTAAATTGACAATTAGCTGACAAAAAATTTACCCATTTTTGAAGCTCGATGCTCAATCGATTCTAAGGTCCAAAATTATATTTAATATTTTTGAAGTGAAGACTTCTTTAGGCTCGTTGGGCATTTTTTGAAATGGGGAAAAAACCATTGAACTCGCAACAATGATACCGTTAGCGTAAGTAACACCTCTATATAAGTATCTACATATATTGTGTATGTATGTACATAGAAACACATGTATTAGATATTTATTTTAAATTATATTAATTTTCATAAACATTTCGTGTCAAAATGTGTATCTACATTCATTAATAAAAATCAGCATAATTAATTAATAATTAAAATACAATTTTAAATATAATAAAATATTAAAGTTGTTATTATACTAAATTTTGTAATGAATTATTATTGTAATGTAATAATATAAAAATAAAACACAAATTTATATTTTAATTGATTTTATAATTATTTATTATCATGACACTTGAATAAAAAGTAATGAAATTGTAAGAACACTGACTTGTTCACTCGAATTCGGCCGTGTGGATATAAAAGATTGTCATTTGGGTGGGGAGACAAAAAAATAGCATATTTTTTCATTTCGTAAGTGTGCCTCAATAATACAAAATGATCGTCCTGACTGCAAGTCTCATATACTCAATCGTGTCACAGCCCCTCATGATTAAGGATCACGAATTGATCCTGAAACTAGTCGAGCTTCCTCGATCAAATTACACGTAACTTAAACGGGTAATAATTATATTAAAATATAATATGTGCATACAAAACTTATAACATTAAATTTTCACTTTTCAATACGATTTTTCAAACATTTTTTTACAACTCAGGGGGCAAACGAGCATGCTGCTCACCTGGTGGTAAGTGACTACCGCCGCCCATTGTCACCCACAACACTAACGGCATTGCAGGTGTGCTGCCGCCTTTTAAAAAGGAATATGCTCTTTTCTTGAAGGTTTTTTTTTCATACTAATCTTATTTATTACAATCACAAACACAACAAAAAAAAAACATATTTCGTCAAATATACGTAACCGTTCTAAATTAATGCGCTGGTATATACCCGCCAATTGATTTCCATTTATATAAAATGTGACAGTGAGTTTGTTTGTTTATTACCACTTAACGCTTCAACGACTCGACCAATTGTCATGAAATTTGGTATGCGCATACTATTTCGGAAAGAGGAGATAGGTTACTATTTATTCTGGTCAAACTTTATTGGACAAAGCCGCGAGTAAAAGCTAGTTTCCTGTCATTGTCATCATATCAGCCACTAACTGTCCACTGCTGAACATAAGCCTCCCCCATAAATAGGGTTAATACAGTTGTTGTCACACTGGCAAGCAGGTTGACAACCGCAGACTGTGGTGGTCGTTTAAGAAAGACACTGTTTTTTATCCCTTATCCAATAAGTTCTCTTAATCGCCTCTTACGACACCCTCGGGAAAGAAAAGGGTGACCTATTCTATACCGAAACCATGCGGCAAGTTTCCTTTACAAGTTAGTTTCCTGTATAAATTTAAATCTGTGGTATACTAGTCTACATTCCTAGCAATACCTCGTCAAGTCGACCTTTACGTGGCCCGTGGTTCTTATGACATCCACGGGAAAGGAAAGGGCGGCCTGTTCTATGCCGAAACCACACGGCCAATTAAAACTCAAGTTAACAAATCAACCATTATCTAATTAAAAGAACAATTCGCCAACCACCCGTTTCGAACTTTAAACCAATGTGGTTTTCTTTTCAATAAAATGCTAGAGACTTATATATATATATATATATATATATATATATATATATATATATATATATATATATATATATATATATATATATATATATACACACATATGGAATAGAATGAAAGCATTCGATTCACTCGCTGTGTGTCGAGATCGCTTTGTCAAAAACTGTCTAATTTAAAATATATTGCTCCGTATATTGAACGAGCATTGACCGCCGAACGTGTGGTTAGGATGTTGACTTCTCACTTGAATATGTAATGTAATATTAATGTACAGTGTTACATGAAATCACCATATCAGCCCTTGACTGTCCACTGCTGAATATAAGCTTTTTTTTATACAAATTAGAATGGCAAACAAGCTGACGGCCCACCTGATGGAAAGTGGTAACCGTCGCCTATAGACATGAGCAGTACCATGGACATAACAGAGTGTACTGTTATGCCCATGATACCCCCATGCGTTGCCATTCCTGAGGACTCAGGTGTTATTCCTCTGTACCCTGTAAATTCACGCCAGCTCCCCTCTATTGGGGATTTTTGCACTTCCTTTCCCGTGGGTATCGTAAGAAGTGACTAAGGGAACTCAATACTCGAGAGATGGACAGAAGCGTCCCTCTTTAAACATCACTCTTTAGTGATGTTTAAAGAGGGCAGCGATTGCTAACCTCCCTGCCAAGCATCGAAATTACTGACAAAACCTCTCCAACAGCGAGACGCCTATTTTCAGCAGTAAATGGTTAACGGTTAATATAAAATAATGATATAAAATCCTACTGTTATAGTATAAAAATGCAAAAGTTTGTAACGACTATATCCTTCACCATCCTATATTGTAACTGTATACGCAATTTAACAGTAATTAAGCTGTTAAAGTGCTAACAGGTAATAAACAAATAAATTCACTTTCACTTGGCTAATGCCAAGTCAAGTAAGGATTTATGTATGTATTAAATACATTACCTAATGTATTCAATATAAATAAATCGATCTAAACAGTATAAAACAAAGCCAGTGTCTATGTTTGTACGTTTTTCTATTATTTTAATCGAGCTGTGTATTCCCGATATAATATGGGCCAACCCTTCCTTTCCCTTGAGTATCGTAGGAGACGATTAAGAGAACTTAATGGTGGAGAGATGGAGAACAGCATCTCTCTTTAAATATCACCAAAGTCAAACTGCGGTTGTCAACCTGCCTGCCAAACATGTTACCTAACTCCTGGCAAAACCCTAAAAAAATATGGGGTAGCCTATGTTTAACAGTGGACAGTAAATAGTTGATGATGATGAGGAACCAATTTTAATACGGATTTCACTATTAGGTATTTAGTATTTTTTATGGAAGGATTTTATGTAAGCGTCATATAATACTCATTAAATTTTGTATACGAGTAAGTGGTGGCATTCAATGTTATTTAATAAATTATATCCACGCGAAGATTGGGCGATACACTATATCTTTTGGAGGAATATTTAAAATTATTTATCTGTCTATCTATAAATATTATCTTTTTTACAATTTTGCTGTTATATTAATAAAATGTTGTAACTTTACTATATTTTACATGGGAGATATTCGAGAAAAAATTACACGAGAGGTCTTAGTAAAAGAAATAGAAGCTAAACAATATTTTTCAAAAATTTGTATATCTGTCAGGCAATTGGCAGTAAAATTGGACGCGGTTTCCACTACTGTATTTCTAAAGGTCTGACTTAAAAACTTGTATATGTTTTTTCTTAAATGTATATAAATACGGAAGATTAATGAACTCACTGTGTTTTTGTCATTTCCGACAATTGTTTGACTTCAACCATCTTCGTCAGGGGGCGTTAACGCTTTGCAACACAACGTCTAATTCATTTATATCGTTGAATAAAAGTAAACATAAGCTTTAAAAAAAATGTTTTATCTTGCTACGCCATCTAAAAGTGGTATATTTTGTTGGTTTTCCTATATATGAAACCCGAAACGAAACATAAACGAAAAATACGTACGAAGTAGCTGGCAAAGAGCTAGTCTTTTCATCGTCATAATTTCAGCCATTATCCGTGCACTACTGGATATAGACCTCCCCCATAGACTGCCATAAAGAACGATCCTGAAGCACCTGTATTCACTGACTCCCTGCAATGCTAGTTTTTTAATAAAATAAAATAAAATTCCAGACAATTTTGACTATAAATAATATTAAAATAGGTTTTTCTTTATTTCTATTTGGATAGTCCATAATCTTCCTTCATATTAAATGGAAGTACGAAGTGTTGTTCACTTTCCATTCATTCCCATTCCCAAAAAATATACGGAATGTTTCAATTGCGCGAACTTTTTTAATCCCAAGTGTTTCTGACGGCGCGTCTTTGCAATAACTCCAATAAAATATTCAATTAGCAAGGAATCCACGGGCTCTCCTTTTAATCCTTGACCGTATTCATCATTCGTTGCTAAGAGTTCTTCGACCAAACAATCTTAAAAGGTTAATTAATAATAAATGTGTTTCAAAATTTACAGATCTGCAGAGCGCCGGTTTATACCGCCCAAATATTTCAAGTCAGGAGAATACATTAGGAAAGTTATCAATAATCAATTTGATAAGGGATTTATTAAGAGATTCAAACCGAGATAATTAATCTAATTTATTTTTAGAAACATAATTTCGAGAATTCCATTTGATAGTATTGGCCATACCAATCGCTGATGCTATTGGCTGTAACATGTATAGAGAATTTGGATTGAAACGATTGCCATTTTTTTACAATACAGGGTGCAAAGAAGCACTTGATGGAAAATGTTTAACACCGCCTATAGACACCCGCAAAATCAGAGGAATTTCAGATGTATTGCCGGCCTTTTAGGAGAGAATCTGCTCTTTTCTTGAAGATTTCAATATTGTATCTGTTCGGAAATATTAGTGCTGAGAGTTGTTTTCATAGTTTGGTTGTATCCAGAAAAAAGTGTCTACATTTGGGCCGTATGCTTGTTTGTCACTTTAGTGGTATAAAAAAAAAGTTGTATTTTCTTAGGAGTCCCTCTCCTAAGAAAAAGCTCCTAGCTGTAAACCAACGCCTTACAGCTGTTCACATTGTACTGGGATATTCACAGCATCAGCTGAGCCAGTTACTTTAGTCTAATATGAGATACTTCTTATATATGATATTACTGTATTTTTTGGCAATATTTTTTTCTATTCTATTCTACAGAAATACATGGTGGAGGATCACCACTCGTTAAGATGGTAAGGATGGAGCATTAGCTGGTATCGAGTTATACGGTGATGAAATTCAGTAACTGGTATTAATTTAAATTATTACATTATATCAGATATAAACTGTCCACTGCTGAACATAGCTCTCACTCTTAGGGATATTCTGCCAGAAGCTGCCACGCTTGCCAGGCGGGTTGATTAACCGCAGTTAGATTTTGATGATATTTTAAGAGGGGCGCAGCCGTCCGTCTCTCAATCATTAAATTCCCTTAGTCGCCTCTTACGACTACAATGGGAAAGGAAATTGTAGTGAGTTAAATAATTAATTCAAAAAATTCCTCTAAACACACCCCATAATATAAGTATATGTGATAAAAGACACAAGGAGACGCAACATCTCAACGCAACGCTATACCAAATTTTATGAAAAAAAAGTAAACAGTTAATTGAAAAGGGAAAAGTACACTAAAGCATTAAGTAACCTTTGCTCTTCGAATGGAAAGTTAAAACAGCAAACTGGACATTTGTCCCCAAATCGCAGACGTCTAAAGGTTACTCCCAAACGGTCTGGCCCCGCGCTCGATTTTTCACTGTGAGCCATTGAACAATGGTTATGGCATTCTACGGAACATTCTGGGGTAAAAATCGACCTGTTTAATGTACCGGAAAATAGAATTTCCACGTACACGATAGCACAAGACGGATTACCTTATTCTAAAAGGACTTATTTATATACATCTTTATAAGTTAGAATACACATGTACTACTTGTATCAACATTGTAATACTAGCTGCATCCTGCACCTTTACGCGCATGAATCATAATATAAAGTACCATATATGTTACTTTAGGATATAACCAATCTGTGTACTGAATTTCATTCAATTTTGTTTAATAGTTTTTGCGTGAAAGAGTATTAAACATTCATCTATCCTCACAAACTTTCGCATTTATAATGGCTGATAGTATACCCATTAGAGGTAGGCAACAATATCTATACATTCTAGTTACAATATCTATATATACTGGTCCAATAACGAATATTAGTTAAAAGTTTGTTATCCAAAAAATAACATCCACTCCCACACGTCCCAAGCGTGCTTGCCTGGACCAGTCCAAAGTTTTAGAACTCTCTTCTTGTAAGACCTATTTTTTTTTGGAAACTCCTTCATATTTTGTGCTGCGCAACTGTGGAACAGGCTACCTGCTGACATACGGGATAATCCCTCCATTACTTTCTTCAAGAAAAGATTGTAATCACATCTTTTATACATGATAATACTTTGCACTCATGCATATGTATGTATATATTTATCTATTTACCTATCTATGTATTTATTTATTTATTCACAATTTGTGTATGTTTGTTATATTTACATTATTTTTACTGGTACCTTTCCTGCACTAGATTATCTGCCAATTAATTATTTTCTCTCTAACTACACTGGGTTGGCCGGAAGAGATCTCTTTTAGAGATAAGCCCTCCCTTGCTAAAAAGTTGTTAAACTAATCGCTATATGTATTGTTCAAGTGCAATAAAGAATATAAAAAAAAAGATATTGGACTTTTAACATGTTCAAAAATAGATGTCCAACTAATATGGGCAATATCGAAATGGGTAATGACCTTTTATCCGACATCAATGTCAAAGAAATGTAAAATATAGATATCGAATCGGTATCCATATCGTCATAGTCGTAGAATACTGACGGATCTGACGAATATTACATATAAAGATCCGTCAATATTCTACGACTATGACGATATTATTAGACGTAATGTATCAAATTAGATATAATTTTTACAGTTGTGTTTTCGTAGGTCTATATTAAAATATCTGTATGTTTTATTTTGATACACTGTTTAAAAATAGTTTCTTTCTTTAGCATTCCTGCTTTTGAAATCCTCGCATACGAAGTTGTAACCTTAAAGCTAATATGGTGCTACATTCAATAATAAACCTACTACATTTTGTTTCCTCTATCTGTCTATCCATCAGATAAAAATCATAACATAAAAATAGTTTTAAATACTTTCTGTATACGTGATTTATAAAGTCGGATAGTAAATAAGAGCTTACAATGTTAGTTTTAGCGTAAATTCCATTAATTAATTACAATTGATCTTATTCTAAAGTTTGCGTAACTTGGAGTTTTCTAAAGTAAACGATAATGGATTTTGCAATCTTCAGCTCGCGAAAAGCTTTCTCTTTTCTTGAAAATCATTGAAAAAATATAGGTACTTAAGTACTGAAAATATACGATAACTTCTATCGCTATAAGTTTGTTGTATTTAGTAAGTGGTAAGTATTAATATATCTTTTTTATCTTTACCATTTTTTTTGTTGTTTTTTTTTGAGGATTTTTATGTGCCAGCATGGCAATTTCATCATACTAAACTATTATTTAATAATATAGTTGAGGGGGAAAGGGATTGTTAGTAATGGAGACTGAGAATCCCATTGCTAGCAATATACCCAACCAGGTCGACCTGCTCGCGGTTCTCCCTGGAAATTATCATGGTTAATTCCTGATAAATTCATTTATGATGGGCTAACTGGCCTGTTTTCATTCTCATCTATCACCCTTCACTGGTGCTCAGCCAGCGTATCCCGTTAGCGCAGGCAGGGTTACCACACCATTTTCACCCATCAAAAAAAAAATAGTTGTAAACCGTGAACGATGTGTGGTCCTGATATAGAATTAGCCACCCCTTACTTTCCCATAGTTATCGTAAGAATCAAGTAAAGGAAGGACGAGGAATGAGCCCTCTTAAAACATCTTTAAAGCCTAACTGCGGTTGCCTATCCACTTGCCAAGTAAATACTGGCATAGCCCCCTAAGGGGAAGGCTTGTGTTGGCAGTGGACATTTAAAGGCTGATGATGATGATGATGTTGAAATAATGATTATCCACGATTTAATTAATAATGATTATACACCAAAGTCGTTTACTTGGGCACCTCTATCTCACTCGTGTTTCTACAGTGAACCAGTTGTTTGCATGGCTGTGTTTCGATATGAAGGGTGGGACAGTGAATTTACAGGGTACAGGTGAATAACACCTGAGTCCTCAGAAATGGCAACGCGTGAGGGGTATCATGGACGAAACAGTATACCCTGTTATATCTACCATGGTATAGTACTGCTCATGTCTATAGGCGACGGTTACCACTTTCCATCAGATGGCCCGTCAGCTTGTTTGCCATTCTAAGTTGTATAAAAAAAATCAAATAGATAGGTTTTTCTTTTTTACAGCCAAAGATATCCTGTAATAAAGCATGATCCTATAATACTTCTGGCCGTTTTTTATGACAGTTCATGAATGCGTTTATCACGTGTTGCGCACAGTGACGTGTACCTTCGTCAAACTTGATGTTAACGTAATGTAAACAAATCGTAAATCATTATTTCTACGCTTGTCACAAGCACTGAAGCAAACTGAATAGACTTCTATCACATTTTTATTATTGAAAATTATTTTCAAAATCTCTTTCATGAAAATGACAGCACCTCTTAAATGTCAATGTAAACTTTTTATTTATTTAAATAACGACCAAGGTCATATCGTACAAAAGTCATGGCACAACTTAGAATGGCAAACAAGCTGACGGCCCACCTGATGGAAAGTCGTCCGTCGCCTATAGACATGAGCAGTACCATGGACATAACAGAGTATACTGTTTCACCCATGATACCCCCCATGCATTGCCATTCCTGAGGATTCTGGTGTTACTCTTCTGTACCTTGTAACTTTTGTACAAAGTCTTCCTCTGGTGAATGAATTTTATTTATCTAAACTACTGAATTCATTATGATAAAATTTCTATGGAACCAATATGGAAGTTTCAAATAAGAAAGATATCTAAATCAGTTTATAACTAACGGAATTATGAGATAAGAAACTCAAAAAAATATGCAACCGAATTAAGAACCTTCTGCTCTTTTTAAGTCGGTCGAAAATTCCTTAAATGGCGAATTCGGGCAGTTGTTATTATTAGATAGATAAATACTCTTTATTGTTTCCTCCAAAAGATTACAATAGTAAACTTATTATAGATATAAACAATTACAAGAAATAATCACAATGGACGACCTTATCACTAAAAGCGATCTCTTCCAGGCAACCTTTAATGGAGAAGAGTAAGTATAAACAGTGATCGGAGACACGATAAAAATTCTATCATTTTCAAATGTATATGGAGATGTAATACATGTAAAAATGTAAATACACCTACTCTACCCTTTGTAAAAGAGTACAGTAGTACAAGTGTTTTATATATATATATATATATATATATATATATATATATATATATATATATATATATATAGATTTTTTTTGGGTAATAATGGAATGGTAACCCCACCCGCGCTATCGGTATACACCGGCGGGGCACCAGTGAAAGAGGAGGATAGGTGAGGATGAAGCAGATCAGTTAGCCCATCATGACGAATTCAACAAGAATTGTTCACGATGGTTTCCAGGGGGAACCACGTGGAGGTCGACCTAATAGGACATATTGCTAGCAATGGGGCTGTCGAACTCCATTACTAACAATCCCTGTCCTCCCTATGTATAGATATTATCAATCTCGTAAATATGTTAAATTTAAATTATTTGTATTTAGAACATGTAATAGTACATTTACAAACAAGTTTGCTTCGCATAAAAACTTTTTTCTTTCGCAATAGAAAAAACGGCAGCTTTTAGCAACTTGCTAAAACTCCTACATTATTTAGATCCGCATCATCTGTTTAGTCTCAAGTGTAGATTGCTTATTAAAGAAAGCGTATTATCGTGTCTCGACTATAACTGACACTGGCTAGGAGTGGCAATTTTATCGTTATTTTTTTTCAACACTACTGGACTTCGTTCACTAAAGAAAAAATCCATTTTCTGCTACATTACACGGGTCAATTTTACATGCCAGACTCTGCGTTCCGTTTCGCGCATTATAAACCATGGCAATCTAAGTAACATTATAAATGTGAAAGTTTCTAAAAATGTTACAATATTTTTTTACTCTTTACTCTATTCGAAATGTTATATTATACTAATGAAGTATACTCATTCATTCATTCATGATCACTACTGACAGGATTTCAAATAGTATTTATTTATTTATACTTTACGCTCGTGTTAAAAAAAAACATATGTAAATAAATATAAATACCATATATACACCTAAGTATTTATAATAGTTACATAAATAAATATATAAAATACATAACATGCATTCAGATATATACGTATTGTAACATTATTCATATATATAAGATTTCTATTAAGATATCTTGTTTAGAGTTGAAAC
Organism: Galleria mellonella; assembly: GCF_026898425.1. Lineage (NCBI taxonomy): Eukaryota > Metazoa > Arthropoda > Insecta > Lepidoptera > Pyralidae > Galleria > Galleria mellonella. The sequence goes on along the minus strand of NW_026442100.1, from coordinate 3,757,499 downwards.
ATGTGCCGCAAAACGTGCGTGTTTAAATAGCTGTCGGAAACTAATAGCTAATATAAAAGTTCGTGGAATTTCAAACAGTAATAGAGATGATCAATCTGCGAGTATTGGCAATCACATACATACTAATGGTAGCGGAATGAAACAAAGTAATTCTAATTAAATAACCAAGCACGTTTGTCTTCTAAATAATAATTTGGAGTAAATATTTCTTAATATTAATATATAATAATAATATAATAAAATTCTTAATACCAGAGGCAGACTTTGTACAAAAGTCGATTGCTTGGGTACCTCTGTCCCATTCGTGTTTCAACCGTGAAGCATTTGTGTTTGCATGGCTGTGTTTCAGTTGGAATATGGCGTGAATTTACTGGGTACAGAGGAATAACACCTGAGTCCTATGGGTATCAAGGACCAAACAGTATACTCTGTTATATCCATGGTACTGCTCATATCTATAGGCGACGGTTACCACTTTCCATCAGGTGAGCCGTCAGCTTGTTTACCATTCTAAGTTGTATAAAAAAAATCCAATGATATTCCAGTATTTTGGAATTTATAATAACATCATATGGCTCACTATATGTTTTGGGAAACTGTAAGTGTGGTGAGTAATTTATAAATAAATAAAAAATTAATTAATTAATTAATTAAATTCTCGCTTACTAACCATTATTAAAGAAAGTTTTAATTGTTTGTTTATAATGGAAAATAAGATCTAATAATAATTTATAAGATCTCTGTCAGAGATAAGTCCACCTTGCTCACAACATTTATAAATACATTATTTTATATGTAACTTACAAGTGCAATAAAGAATATAAAGGAAAAGCCCAAAAACTAAATGATACTAAAGAATAAGCATGTACAGAAAATATTTCTTCATTATTTTTTGATAATAAGTTGTTTATTTTTTATTAAATTCAAATTATTATAAATAACAAAAAGTTTTCATGTACTAACAACTACGTTACAGCAAATACGATAGGCTATATATTGTATTTGAAAATTCTACCAACACCGGATCGAAGCCGAGTTCGATCGTTAGTATCCTAATAACTTTATTAAGAGATGTTAATTTTACCGGCACTAGTTTCAACTACGTCTTATTACGTACATAACTCGGCAATTTAAGTTTTCAAAACTATCGAGAAGTTGGTTCTAGTTAAACGTTAGTTAAATGTTAGTGGCACAGCCCTAGAGGATTTCATGGTTACAGTACAAGTTATAAGATTACACTTGTGCACGCAAATAGTTAGTGATCGCGGACGTACGCGGTTTTGATGGGAATGAAATTGAAAATTACTGAATTCACCTTCTGATTTAATTCTCTACGTAACAAAAATGCTTTTACCAGAGGGAGACTTTGTACAAAAGTCGATTGCTCGGGTACTTCTGTCCCATTCGTGTTTCAACCGTGAAGCAGTTGCAGAGCGTAAATTTACTAGGTACAGAGGAATAACATCTGAGTCCTTAGGAATAGCAACGCATGGGGGGTATCACGGGCGAAATAGTATACTCTGTTATGTTCATGATACTGCTCATGTCTATAGGCGACAGTTATCACTTTCCATCAGGTGGGCCGTCAGTTTGTTTGCCACTCTAAAATGTATAAAAAAAAGGCTGTCACGTATTCCATGATAAGGCTGATATAAAGTTGAACAAATGCCCCTAAAGGACATGAGATGTTAAATTTTTCGCCATGAAGTGATTGCATAACAACGCGGTTTGTATGAAGGATTCAGTTTTTTTTTTTTATCTGCTACTAGCTATTTTTTTATTTTGTTTATATTTCTCGATATAAAAATATGAGGCTGAATATGGTAACACATATACATAGATAAACAAAAATTCTATGATATACACAATCTGATCAAACTGGAAGAAATCTCTTTTAGAGATAAGTTCAACATTGTTATTAACTTTAATGTTTTACAAAAAAAATATATATAAAAAATAAATAACTTACTCTTTAATACAAAATGTTTAATCCTCTTCCTTCCATCACTTGCACCAATCAACATAGCAAGTGATGCTTTTAACATTAATTCTAGCAATTTTGGTTAGTTCTAGTCTGTTCCAGTGTCTCGTGGTACGTAGTGTGCTAACCATTGGTGGACTAAAGCTCGTCAGAGATCAGGGGTGGCACTCCGAAATAAAACCCCTTCCTCCCCAACCCGACTAACTTAATAGATTTTAGGTACCTATTTAATTATATTAAAGAAAAAAATATAAGATTCTTTAATAAGAAAAATAGATAAATTTTAAATACACAATTGGGGCTTAACGTTATGTTAAAGCCTGTCCTGACCACGACGTGGCATAATCCACTTCGAAACGTCGCCAATAAAGAAGCAGGTATGTAGGTACTATTTACCTGTAAAGGCTTTTACAGCGCGTTAAGCCCCGATTCCGTATTTAAAATATGTGTGAACAACGCAAAAGTTTAAAATTAACTAAGAGAAATAAAAGCTGAAATAATAATTTTTACAACTATTCTCTGTCTAATTGTATGTCCATTTATTCCGACGTCACGCAAAAACAACTACACCAAATCAGATGCGGGTTTCGTAGTTATATTTGTGACGGTCTAATGGTGTAACGGTTATAATCTTTTTCATCTAAAAGTGATCTCATTGTCTAGAAAATATCTATATAAAAATAGAGACTTCTCCCATAAATGAAATAGTTTTTTTTTGTGTGTTCAATTATTGTTGTTATATGTATGCCGAAGATATAAATAAATTATTTTATTTGTTTACCTATCGTTTCTACTTAAATTATAAATGTAAAAGCATGTAATTATAATTAAATGATTAGATATTAAAAATTTCTAAATAACCTTCAGCTTTTTCCATATATTATCTACACAAATTTGTAGCAGTCAAATGTCTGTTCAGAAAACGCTAGAAACCGAGTCAAGGGGAAGTTAGAAGTGGAATAGAATACATCTAGATTTTATCAAATTTTTTGTTGCTCTGTATGATTGTCTATTAATACGTGCTAATTTCTGAAACTTTTGAACTGTTTTTAATGAAATTTTACATGGGAGTATTTAACATCCCCATCGTCCAAAGTTTTAGATCTTTTTTATTTTTAATCACGGAAACTTCAAGAGATCCCGTGGTTTAATTAAAAAACTATAGTAACTTATACAGCTTAGTACACGACCTACTTAAGTAAAGTCATTTTGTCCTAAGGAAAAGAGTAACAACGACTAAGTCGACTAAGTGATTTGTTAATTTTGATCGAGTAATCCCAGACATAGTTCACTACAATAAAATGTTAAAAATGTTAATCGAATAAATAATAAATATCACGCGGACAAAGTCGCGAGCTTTAGCCAGTTCTAAATAAAAATGGGACTTTATTTTCAAACGCAATAAACTACTCGGGATTTTCGAATCCTCTCTTTAGTCCGTCTGCGATAGTTTAACCTAGTTATCTTTATACACTTATGCCTCATTTAGCATTCTAATTTAATAGATCTTTGTTATTCTAAGTTAAATTTCAACGAACATTTAATTTCAAAATACCTAGTTCTATTTTAAAACGAGTTAACAATAGATGAGTTATAACTTAGTAATAGCTATTTAACATTATTTTAAGTAAAAAGTAAACAAAATCTAACAGGCGGATAATAAAATAGATATTTAATTTGCATCACAAGTCATCATCATCAATTCACAATGAACTAACTCGTAGATAGATATAAAAAGAATGAAAAAAGAACCGTCGACTCTGAACTCTTGCAATACGAGAAGAGTTGCCTGTATGTTTCCAGCATTTTAAATATTTAAAAATATTAAAAAAAAAATCGATGTACTAATGAAATAGATGATTTTGTCACAAAAATTTATCTAAAGTGTATTTCTGTGACAATATTATCAAAACACGGTCATTGCAAAACGAGAGGAGTTGTATGTGCATTGCCAGCATTTTAAATGTTAAAAAAGGTGCAAAAACCCCGACTTATTGATGAAATAGATGATTTTGTCACAAAAATTTATCTAAAGTGTATTTCTGTGACAATATTATCAAAACATGGTCATTGCAACATGAAAGGAGTTGCGTATGCATTGCCAGCATTTTAAATGTAAAAAAAAGTACAAATAAAAACCGATTTATTGATGAAATAGTTGATTTTGTCACAAAATTTTATCTAAAGTGTATTTCTGTGACATTGTGTTGAAGTATTATCAAAACATGCCCCCCTTCTTATTCCATTGAAACACGATATATAAACATCTATATAATTACATCGGCTCTCTCTTAGTAGAAAAAGGTTTTATTCAATAAAATCACAGATCAACACGGCGCAAAAATGTGACACGATACAGTAATATTATGATAATGGCATCATACAGATAAAAGGTGGCATTCTCCTATTCATAAATATAATATTTTACCGTCGAACAAATAGTACACGTCAGTCGCAAATACAATATATTGCTATAAATATACATATATATATATATATATTTTCCTTTATACACAAAATAGCTACGTAATGTTATATTATTTTTCATATTTTACCTGTCTATCCATGTCACAGGATCATAATTTGAAACTATATATATGATAATATTAAATGGTATACATAAATGAGTAGCTTTTTTTTATAATGGATGATAATGAAATGGTAACCCCGCCTGCGCTATCGGTATACACCGGCGAGGCACCAATGAGGGATGATAGGTGAGGATGAAGTAGGTCAGTCAGCCCATCGTGACGAATCTAACAATAAATCAATCAAGATGGTTTCCAGGGGGAACCACGAGGAGGTCAACCCGATAGGGTATACTCGTATTGCCAGCAATGGGGCTACTAATCCTCATTACTAACAATCCCCTCTCCCCCCATAAATAAGTAGCTTTTTTCATCATCATCATATCAGACGGTAATAGATAGTAATGCGACTAACAATTTAATGTATTTATAAAAAAATACGAGAGATAGGCAGCAGCGTCCTTCTCAAAACATCTCTAAAGCCTCACTGCAGTTAATCTGCTTGCCAAGCGTGGCAACTACTAGCAACCCCCTTCCCCCAAGGGGGAGGCTTATGTTCAGCAGTCGACAGTTACAATATCATATTTTCAACCGACTTCAAAAAAGGAGATTCTCAATTCGATTATATTTTTTTATGTTTCGAAATCATCATCATTATATCAGCCATTAACTGTTCGCTGTTAAACATAGGCTTGACCTTTGGGAGGATTTGCCAATAGTTGTAACGCTTGGCAGGTAGGTTGGCAACCGCGGTTAGACTTGGTGATGTTTTAAGAGAGACGCTGCTGCCCATCCCTCGACCATTATTCGTATCTTACGACACTCACGGGAAGGGACGGGTTGGCCCATTCTACGCCGGGCCCACACGGCTAGTTTTTTTAACTTACCTTTGATAGACATTGTCATAATGCAAGTAATGTATGGCATTCTTTTTGCACTTTCTCATACACAGTGAAGTCGAACTTTAAAATTCAAACTTCCATATATTTTTATATTATAGTACTTTTTTTTAATTATTTATTTATTTATCTATTCATTAAAAATAATTATAACATTATAACAGCAAAAGCCAAATCAATGTTATATATCTAATGTAACTAACATACAAATTTATAATAAATGTATTTAATAAAGAGTCGTCGAGTTGCCATTAATAAAATATAAAAAAATACATTTTAGATATATTTGTAAAATAAACTTTTATGTCCTTTACTATTATAAATTTGGAAGGAAAAGCAATTTGTCCATGGTCAAATATAATTTTGGAAAAGGAATTGTGTAACAGGCCATGCAGAACAAATTCAAAGTAAAAACCTTACATGTTTGATGTATAATAGCTGACCCATAGGGTGATGTTGGTTTATAGAGAGGCTTGACTCGAATTTTTTCCTTTAACCCAAAGTTACGCGTATGTGGCAGTTTATTCTTGTAATATAAAGTAAAAAACTTTTTTGGCAGTAATCCGTCAAAATGGAAAATCAGCAAAATAAAACTGGCGTAGTTCTATTATGATACTGAAATAAATCATGATTTAAAAATAGAATCCATGATCTAAGAATCTATGCTATACTACCCACGCAATGTTGCCACACTGATATTTTTTTAAATCAATATTTATTTACACAAAAGAAAATGTTTTATCTAAGTACCTAACTCAATTAAATAGGGGGAAAAGGGATTGTCAGCAATGGAGTTTGACAGCCCCATTGCTAACAATATGCCTTATTAGGTCAACCTCCACGTGGTTCCCCCTAGAAACCATAGTGAACAATTCCTGTTGAATTCGTCACGATGGGCTAACTGACCTGTTTCATCCTCACCTATCATCCTTTACTAGTGCCCCGCTGGTGTATACCGATAGCGCAGGCGGGGTTACCATTCCATTAACACCCATTAAAAAAAAACTCCAATATTGCATGGAAATTTAAAAACACTATTAAATGAGCACTAAAGCAGATTTTTTTAAAATATTTGGGATCCTCTTTTTTCATAACAGCCGTTAACTGCTGAACATAGGACTCCCCCTGTTGGAAAAAATTTACCAGTAGTTGCCATGCTTAGCAGACGGCTTTGGTGATGTTTTAAAAGAGACGCTGCTACCATCCCCGACCATTTTTTTTTAATGGGTGAAAGTGGATTGGTAACCCCACCCGCGCTATTGGTATACACCGACGAGGCACCAGTGGAAGATGATAGGTGAGAATGAATGCAGGTTAGTTGGCCCACCATGATGAATTCGACATAAATTAAACATGATGGTTTCCAGGGGGAATCGCATGGAGGTCAACCTGAGAGGATATATTGCCAGTAATGGGGCTATTAGACCCCACGTCCCCGACCATTATTACCACTAAGTCGACGTACCATTAAGTTTCTCTTATAACATCCACGGGAAAGGCAGGGGAAGGTCTATTCAATGTCGGGACTAGACGACAATATATAGTTAAATACACCTATCCCCCGATTTACACGGTACTTGTTTTACACGTTTTCGCTTTTACACGGTTTTCCAAATAAGTTTTTTTTTTTGTTTTTATCGCACTCTACTAAATGCTACTGTGTTTGAACACGTGCGCTGTGTACACATCTCACGGGGAATCCCGAGCTTATGTGCTGACTTGCTGCACATGCATACTGTGTCTGTATTTCTTGGCATAAAATTAAAGTTTTATCTACGGAAAATTGTATTTGAGTGAAAGTTTCACAGTGTCAGAAAGATATAGTTTAATGTATTGTAATTAAATAAAAAAAAACAGTTTTCCGTAATATATTACATATTTTAACCTGTCAATGCATTTTATTTTTATTTCTGTGTACACCTAAAAATATTGAAAAAAATCACAACTGTTAAATAGCAAAATTATGCATTTTCTATATTTTGACTTGAAAATTTTTAATTTTCGATTTACACGTTTTTCTCAGGAACGTATCTACCGTGTAAATCGGGGGATAGGTGTATTCTAAATATTTATATGTATGTTGGGCACATATATATGTGCTACATGTATATGCTTTTTTTTTTGTTTAATTAACAGTTTTATTTATTCTACTGGAACGCTAGCGCCTCTGCCTTGAGTAGGTGGGCGTTGACAGCCACGACACAGTTATTTTTAACTAATGTGGCTGTTATCGTACACTACACTACTTTTGTAATTTTTATGGTCCCAATAAATACAAATACAAATAAAATAGGTATATACGTTTTTTTTTTATACAACTTAGAATGGCAAACAAGCTGACGGCCCACCTGATGGAAAGTGGTAATCGTCGCCTATAGACATGAGCAGTACCATGAACATAACAGAGTATACTGTTTCGCTCATGATACCCCCTCTGCGTTGCCATTCCTGAGGACTCAGATATTATTCCTCTGTACCCTGTAAATTCACGCCATATCCGACCCTTCAAACCGAAACACAGCTATGCAAACACAACTGCTTCACGGTTGAAACACGAATGGGACAGAGGTACCCATGCAATCGACTTTTGTACAAAGTCTCCCTCTGGTTATCTTATCTATATCCTAAGAGGCTTAATATTAAACTACTCAAAATTACTAAATTAAATTCTAAAACTAAAAAAAAAACGATTAAGCGATAATAATAATAGAGTTTAAACATCGTATATTTTCAAACTCACCCAAACTAAACATAGATTTTATACCAAATATACCAAAGCGACGGCGAAAGTAATTATTTTCACCAAAACTAATTTGCCGATAAGTCTGCAACACTCTGTAGTTTTTAATTGTAGTTTACGCACACAATGCACTCGGTTATTGTTCAGTTCATTTTCCAACAAAACCGCAAGAAACTTAAAAAAGTAATAACAGTTAGGAATAATTAAAATTTTTAAAAAATGTTATTATGAGGAAACAACAATTTTTAATGGAGTTTTACAAACACAGGTATTATATAGTCGGGAACATAAAACGACATAAGAACACACTCACTTTTATATATTAATCTGTATTTATACCAATATAAACTTTTATAATACTGTGAAGAATAGAAGATCTGTCTGTTTGTTTGTAATGGATAAAGTCAAAAACTACTCAACTGATTTTAAAAATTCTTTCAATTGTAATAATACACATTATTAGCAAATAACATTTAACAAAATGGAAAATCTTATCTACCCGGGCGAAGCCAGGTTGGATCGCTAGTAATAATATAGATTCGTGTTTCTACCGTGAAGCAGTTGTGTTTGTATGGCTGTGTTTCGGTTTGAAGGGTGCGATATGGCAGTGAATTTACAGGATACAGAGGAATAACACCTGAGTCCTCAGGAATGGTGACGCATGGGGGGTATCATGGGCGAAGCAGTATACTCTGTTATGTCCATGCTACTGCTCATATCTATAGGCAACGGTTACCACTTTCCATCAGGTGGGCCATCAGCTTGTTTGCCATTCTAAGTTGCATAAAAAAAATATATATATAAAAATAAATTTGTTTGTTACCTTTTATTACCTTAACACTGTGAAATTTGATATACATGTATTATATAGGACGGAGAAGGATATAGGTTGAAATCCTACTCCATCCTGTATAAATGTGAACGAAGTCGTGGGTAAAAGATACATAGTTAATAATACCTATATATGTTTCTAATCTCAGAGGCATATATTGTTACGTAATATGTAATACACACACAATACGTATATCTGTATCTGCATATTTACGTAGTGCGTGTCTGTTTGTGTATGTATGTATGTTACATATTACATATCGTCACTTCTATGGCAAATTTACGAATCTGCAGTTTTTTCAAATTTGACATTTCTTTAAAAATCTACATTTTGCGTCATACTACTTATTGTGGCTTATTTTCAAATTTCTATCTCTAATGGTTAAAGAAATCGAGTAACTCGAATCTCCATATTTTTGTGATATACCCAAAGTATACTTAGCATATTTTTATAGTATTTCCTATAATAAACACTTTAATTTGAAAATTTCAATAATTATTTTATAAATTTTTCAATCCTAATTTAGTTATTTTACATGAATGATTTCTATAACGTTGTTATTTAAACTGAAGTTCTCTCCAAAACACGTGAATTATACCTTGGTATATTTACGAAAGTGGTACTTTCCAGTTAGCTTGCCAGATATTAAAGTAAATTATTTTCTTTGGCAACTTACGAAACTGCCACTTTCATAGATTTGCTGTTGTATAACTCAATACCTAGGAACTCTCACGTATGAAGGTGCAAAGTAACGAATCTGCATTTATTTCTGATACTTGTAATATAATAATAATTAATTAAGCGCATTCAATAAAAAACAGGATTTTAAAACTAAAATGTTAGCATGATCTTTTACAGTAGTCTTCTGTCAAAAGTTATTTGCATTCCAATGTTTCAAAACGTTCCCCTGTAAAACGTATCTTTTTCAGTTTCGTAAGTTTACCATAAAGGTGACGATATTATCTCTGAGTTTCATACGTGAGTAACGTATTGACGTTATGGTGAACGTAACACCCAACAGATCCAGGTATCAGCGAACATAATTGATTCCAATGTAGGCTACGAATGCCACGTTTGGATTTTGTTATCTTATAGCTTTTTCAATAGGAAAACGTTTATTTTTTTTTTTAATGGGTGATAATGGAATGGTAACCAAACCCAGCGCGGGTTTGGTTATCGGTATACGCCGGCGGGGCACCAGTGAAAGATAATAAGTGAGGATGAAGCAGGTCAGTTAGCCCACCGTGACGAATTCAACAAGAATTGTTCACGATGGTTTCTAGGGGAAACCACGTATAGGTCGACCTAATAGGGCATGTTGCTAGCAATGGGACTGTCAAACTCCATTGCTAACAATCCCTTTCCACCCCGAAAAACATCTATTAGAATAACAAAGTAATAACTTTGTATAAATAACGCGTAGATTTCAAAAATAGGAAAATCAACGAAGAAGGCAATTTTTAGGTGGTGTATCAAGATAATAGACTAGTTTATAAGTTAGGCCTTCAGAAATATACTTGTAAAAACCGCCTCCAATTTCGTGAAGTAGTTTCTGTATGATGCCGGGACAATATAAATAGAAAAGCAGACAAATTAAAAATAATATATGTATAATAAATATATAATTTGCCGTTTGATCCCGGCGTAGAATAGGCCACCCCTTCCTTTCTCATTAGTGTCGTAACAGGCGACTAAGGGAGAGCGAAGGGATAGGAAGCAACGTTTCTCAATTCAGACATCTCCAAAACCGAACTGCGGTTGCCAATCCGACTGCCAAGCGCTGGCAATTACTGGTAAACCCCTCCTAGGAGGAGATTTATCTTCAACAGTGGGCATATATATATATATATATATATATATATATATATATATATATATATATATATATATATATATATATATATATATATATATATATATATATATATATATATATATATATATATGTATTAAAGTTTTGTAGCGATCTATTTTTTTTTTTATTTATACTTTATTGACCACATTACAAAAAAAATGTCTGGTACAAAAGGCGGACTTAATACTATATAGCATTCTCTCCCAGTCAACCTTTAGCAAAACAAAAATTTTATAGCAATTTTTCTTAAAAAAAAAGAAAACATTATGACTATTACTGAAACCTTTATATTTTGTAAATCTACCTACGTGTAGCTATTTCTTTTGAAATATTTCATCTGGAGCGCGAACTTTTATTCGAAACGCTTTTTCATTGTTCTCTATTGCGAGAGAAAACAAAACGCAACGATTGTATTGAAATAAAGCGTACAAAAACTTTTTTGTTGGCATTTATTTATATTTCATCAGCCGACTTCAAAAAAGGTGGTTCTCAATTCGACTCTATATTCTTTGTGAACCATAAAGATTATAAACAATATAACATTTTTATTATTATTATTATTATTTCAGCCGTTAACTGTCCATTGTTGAACATAGGTCTTCCCCATAAGGCGAATTTTGCCGGTAGTTGCCACGCTTGGCAGGCGGGTTGGCAACCACAGTTAGGCTTTTACATATGTTTTAAGAGGGACATTGCTGTCAATCCCTTCACCATAAACTCCCTTAGTCGCTTCTTACGATACCCACGGAAAAGGAAGTGGTGGCTCATTCTATGCCGGGACCGACACGGCGATTACGGGAGCAAAGGGATTGTTAGTAATGGGGTCAAATTACCAAGCAATTAGCAAGCTACTCTATTAAGTTAACCTCCTCGCGGTTCCCCCTGGAAACCATCGTGATTGATTTGTTATTGAATTCGACACGATGAGATAATTAACCTGCTTCATCTTCACCTATCATCCCTTACTAATCCCCTGCCAGCATATCCTGATAGCGCAGGCAGGATTGCTATTCCATTCTGTACCATCTATAGTAATCTATACTATAATATTTTAGACCATTCTCGAAATTACACTTACGCAATGTCAATTAAAATTGACAATAAAATCCCAATAAACATAAAAAATGAAAATAATTCTATCAGTTAAAATAGCTTTAAAAAAATATTTAATTATAAAAAAGTTATTTTACACTGCAGGAATTTTTTATTGAGCAAATTTAATTGAATTTATTTTGTGTCGATTGACTATGCACGTATAAAAATGAAGTTGTGTATTCTATGTAACAAACATTTAGGTATTCATATAATTTCTGTGCCCTTACAAGGTTCATGTTGATACTGTACCCCTTATGCTTAAGATCTTATTGTTACAACGTGAAAATGTTTATATGTGAATAATTTATTGCCAGAGGGAGACTTTGTACAAAAGTCATTTGCTTGGACACCTCTGTCCGATTCGTGTTTCTACGGTAAAGCAGTTGTTTGTATGGCTGTGTTTCGGTTTGAAGGGTGGGATATGGCTGTGAATTTATAGTGTACGAAGGAATAACACCTGAGTTCTCAGGACTGGCAATGCATGGGGGGGGTATTATGGGCGAAACAGTTTACTCTGTTATGTACATGGTACTACTCAGGTTTATAGGCCACGGTTACCACTTTCTACCAGGCTGACCGTCAGCTTGTTTGCCATTCTATGTTGCATAAAAAAATCATCCATTAAAAAACACATGTGTTTTTATACGTTCAATTATGTTTATGATACTTCATATACAAGAATCGTTTATTTTTTTACTACAAATTTTATTTCATTCTCCATCATCATTTCAGTCGTTAATTTCTCAGTTACCGCTCTAAAGACCCCTTAAAACGGTCTTGAGCTACCTGCATTAATTGACACCCTGCAATGTATATGAGGATCATCGATCCATCTAGTGGATGATGTATTATATACATACCATACTATACCAGCCGTGAACTGTCCACTGCTGAACACTGGTCTCCCCCTATGGGGCGTTTACCAGTAGTTGCCACACTTGGTAAGCAGGTAAGCAATCGCAGGTTCGGTGGTGTTTTAAAATTGACGTTGTTGCCCATCCCTCAACAATTAAATCCCCTTAGTCACCTCTTACGACACCCACGGAAGAGGAAGGGGTAGTTCATTCTATGCCGTGCCACCATATGGCACCATGGTGTTATATCCAATTATAGGTAACAAATGTATTGAAGTACCTATAGTATGTATTGAAGTCAAAACAAATGTATTGAAGTACTTGCTTCCCATTATATTTCCCGTATCAACAAAGTACCCTATGTTATAAGTTACTATATAACGTACCCATATCGTCATAGTCGTAGAATACTGACGGATCTTTATATGTAATATTTGTCAAATCCGTCAGTATTCTACGACTATGACGATATTGCCTTCCATAAAAATTCGTTCTATAAGTTTTGCGCAAAAAAATAACAAACATCCATCCATTTTCACAAACTTTCACATTTATAATATTAGTTGAATAAAAATACTATAAAATTTAAATTACCACCACATTAATCAAAATTTTATGAGTAATTTAGGCGTTCTTTTATTAAGTATAATAATGGAATGGTAAGCCCACCCGCGCTGACGGTATACACTGGAGGGGCACCAGTGAGGGATGATAGGTGACAATGAAAAGGCAGGACAGTTAGCCCATCGTGATGAATTAATATACCTGGAATTCAGCAAGATGGTTTCCAGGAGGAACTACATAAAGGTCGACCTGATAGGGTATATTGCTAGCAATAGAACTGGTAGTCCTTATTACTAACAAACCCTTCCCCCAGTTTAGGCGTTATGATATACCATACATAAATACTAGTGGAATAGCCTAACGAACCTACTTTCATCCTCACTTATCACCCCCCACTGGTACTTCATCAGCGTATATCGATAGCATAGACAGGGTTATCATTTCATTATCAACCATTAAAAGAAGCCATACATATGTAAATACAATACATGCCTAAATAGATTCCTAAAAATAACCCTGCCTTTTGACTCTATCGTGTTCAACCTATACGTTGAATTAAAAAAGAAATCTTCTCTTAACTCGTTTAAAAATAATCAGTACTCCGTTAAAAAAGTCTCAAGAACTCAATAAACTCCTAATGGAATGTTCTTATTACGCTGAAGCCCTAAGTCTGCAACACAAATCCTGAATAAGCAGAAACAAGTTAGTGAAGTAAAACTGCCGACCGGGATAGAAATCACTCATTACGCTTGCTAAGCGAATTTCAACTCTAACTCACTTAATAACTAAGGCGTTTGCACATTCAAATTTGTAGTATGAAATTATATTGAAATAATACTGTAAAAAGTTAAAATTATTATTTTATTCGTAATATTATTTAGACTTATTTTTGTAAGGCCGTTTCTATAATTGTAAGGTTAACTTATATGCCTTACGCAATGTTTATTAATCAAACAGTTAATTAACTCGCAATGCATACTGTACTTATGTAAGAAAAACTTCAGATGTGAAAGCAGTATAAGAAATATACTTAAATATGTAAGACTATAGCCAGTTAGGTACGAAAGTTTTTTATGTAAATGGATGGCTCCATGTATGCCTTACGATTTATGTATCTTAGGATCAGTTAATAAACTTACTATATTCACGTAAAGTGCTTACGTAAGTTGTAACTACAAGTTCTAACTTGCAGAAGGTAAATGCAGACTTACTAATGGTACAAATGTGGAAGTGAATTTATTTGATAACTCTTGGCGCCCAGATTTTTTAAAAGTTTTGTACACGTGTAGCATCTGAGATAGAGAAGGATATAAGAGTACTTTTTTTATACCGGTCGATCAATATGTCCTGGTCACACAAACAAACCCACAGGTATGGCTAGTTAAATATAAATGAGACTTTATTTTTGAGTCCAAATCAAGATTATCCTTAATGTTTAAATGTACATCTCTGTATTCCTTTGTTGTGTTCCCTTATGAGCAAATTAGATAAGTGCGTATTAAATTCCGCCGCTTGCTTCGTACCACGTACCTTCAACTGTGATAAAGTCGAAAACGTTTCGCTTTAACGACATATTAAGTACTTATATAATGAGCTTCAACGTCAAGATCCTTAACAATAACCATGTTTATTATCCGACTACGGCGAAGACAAAGGGTTATGATAACAGAAATACTAGTATAGGGATTTTTTTAATGGATTATAATGAAATGGTAACCTCGCCTGCGGTAATGGTATACGCTGACAGGGCACCAGTAAGGGATGATAGGTGAAAATGAAAAGGCAGGTCAGTTTTTTTTTGCATGATGGTAAAATAATGGTAACCTCGCCTGCGGTAATGGTATACGCTGGCGGGGCACCAACGAAAGATAAATTTCATAGTAATTGATTTAGTCGTTAAGACGCTATACTCGTACTCATAAGGTAACAAACAAACATACTTTCAAATTTATTTATCAAGAATACAAAACTGTTATATTTAAGTAAATACACTAAATTGGAAACATTAATTCTCATCAAAATAATCCTACGCCATGACCGCAACCATTTTGTGGATATAAAATATTCTCTTTACAAAATACTATTTGGCTGTATATTTTATGAGATAATTTAAAATCAGCACCGCAGTAACTTCAAAGCTTGCTTCGAATAAGAAATCCGTGAGCTAAATACATCAGTATGTATGACCGTCATTTACCTATGCGAAGCCAGGACGGGTCAGCTACTAACTAATCTCTATTGCTAACAAAGATCTGACAAAGCTCTTTAACTATTATGCGTTACCAATGTTGACTTACAGAATCAAAACATGGTCCTACACTAGTCGTATTATCTACTTAATAATAAATAACCTACGCATATATTATCTTACAAAGGTTTAATAAGACACGTTACCAGTAAGTTACGGTACCGAAATATGATCTTAAACTGCTTCCCATTTTTAGATAGTTCCGAATACATTATTGTATATTCTCTATGTAATAAAGTTTTCACAAAAATTCTTAACCAGTGTATTTAACTATAGTCAAGTTGACCTTTATATGTAAAATATTTACCACGATGCAAACTTCTGAAAGTCATCGTCATGCTTTAAAAATGTCCTTCATGTTACCAATACCACGGGCGGAGTTACTATTTTCATTCCATTCCATTTGAAACCTACCTCTACCAGATGGAAGAGACTGCCTTAAATATGTTCCAGGAAATAAATGAATGCAGTTGGCTCTATGGGTACAGTGTTTCTGTCTTATTGACCTCTCACACATGAAACATGGTCTTATTTAGGTGTCCGTATGCAGTAGATTTATTGGGGATGAATATGCAACAGTAGCCGTGTGATTCCAGTATAGAATGGACGACTCCTTCCTTTTACGTGAATGTCTAAGATCTAAGGGAACTTAAGAATCGAGGGATGGAGAGCAGTCTCCCTCTTTAAATGTCTCCAAAGCCTAACTGCGATTGCCAAATCGCCTCTCAAGTGTAACAATTACTGGCACAGCTTTTCAGCAAAGCGAAGCCTATATTCAACATTGAGAGTAAACTTTTGATATGATGATGAAAATGATGATGATGTAACAATAACGTCTGTCGGTACTAATGGTGTACAGTAACTTTTAGGTATTAGTGAAATAATAAATGATGAAGACCAAGTCAAGTCAGTTGGCATTCGTGGTGAATACACTAGAAAGAAATCACAATGGTCTCCAGTGAGACTTTTCTGAAGATCTATTTACCAGTGTTTCATTACATAAATTCAATCTAAAAGAAAACTTCTTTGGTACCTCTATAAGGTTAATTATTAGAGAAAAAAAATATTATTAATTTTTTTTTATAAACATTTGTCTATTAGAGAATACTGCTTACTTAAATCTGGGAGCTACTTATGCTTCGGTATTGAACCTTACTAGAAGTTATGTGTTATTGTCACGTTATAAGAGAACAAAAATTTGACGTTTTAAAATCTATAATTTATATATATATATATATATATATATATTATAGATTTTGCTTCATCATAAAAGGTAGATACAGTTGTAACAAAATATGGATTAGTTCTTAGTATAGAAATAAAAATGATTCCGTGAAACATAAAAACAAACTGCAGGACTTGTTTCTTTGTAAAAATCTTTATTTTTATTTCAAGGACCAAATTATGGTTTTGTGATAAGGGTTTTCTTACTATTTATATAAAATTTTTATGTAAAAATAAATAGAGCCTTGTTTTTAATTAATATTCCATTATGATTCTAGGTGGGGGGGGGGGGACTATCAGTAATGCCCCGTTGCTAGCAATATCCCTGTCAGGTCGACCTCCACCTTGTCCCATCTGGAAACCATCGTGCTAAATTCCAGGTGTATTCATCACGATGCGCTACTTGACCTACTTCATTCTCACCTATCATTTCTCACTGGTGCTTCATTAGCGTATACCGTTAGCGCAGGTGGGATTACCATTTCATTATCATACATTAAAAAAAATCTGTGAATTTGTATTTACTGAATAGACAGTCTATGTTAGGTGTTTCTAAAATTAATAAACGAACAATTTAAGGTACTTTATCGAAAACAAAGTGCTAATCAAACATTTGTTTACTTCGGAGTTTGTTAAGTTCGGAAAGACTTCGTTAACTGTCTATAAAATTGTGAAGTAGCTGATTTGTTAGTTTCTATATAAGTTTTAGACTTTTAGAGTTACGAAACTTCAGAAGTGTCCAAAATTGTTTAATGTTTCTCATGAACAATTCAACTATAATTTATTACAAAATGGCCCTAAATGTGTTCGAGTAAGAAATATGCTTACTTTTATTACAGAAATAAACACAAATTACAAAGACGTGAAAGTTATAATAAATGTACCTGTATTGCGCTTGATTTATATGGACTGTACATCTGTGACGTTAAAATCAATTATTACCTTTTAATAGAAAGTAAATAATACATTTTTCTTAAAAAAAAAAACGGCAAATATTTGTTCTCTTATAACGTGACAATAACACATAACTTCTAGTAAGGTTCAATACCGAAGCATAAGTAGCTCCCAGATTTAAGTAAGCAGTATTCTCTAATAGACAAATGTTTATAAAAAAAAATTTAATAATATTTTTTTCTCTAATAATTAACCTTATAGAGGTACCAAAGAAGTTTTCTTTTAGATTGAATTTATGTAATGAAACACTGGTAAATAGATCTTCAAAAAGTCTCACTGGAGACCATTGTGATTTCTTTCTAGTGTATTCACCACGATGTGCCAACTGACTTGACTTGGTCTTCATCATTTATTATTTCACTAATACCTAAAAGTTAATGTACATCATTAGTACCAACAGACGTTATTGTTACATCATCATCATTTTCATCATCATATCAAAAGTTTACTCTCAATGTTGAATATAGGCTTCCCTTTGCTGAAAAGCTATACATATACATATATATATATATATATATATATATATATATATATATATATATATATATATATATATATATATATATATATATATATATCTTAGATTATATAGGTAGAGCTTTGAGCCTCAAAAACGAGTCAACTTTCTGTTGAGTAATGAAATAAGAAAATAAAAAAAACGAATCAGCTAATTGTCAAATTATCAGGCTTTTTATCAGTATTCTATATACTTACGCATATCATGTATATATATTATGACGTACAATTTAATAAATAGAATGAGTATTCACGCATTTAACAGATGCACAATTTATAAGACAAAATAAATATAGAAGTTATAAAGGAAGCACTTATAACCTATTTATATCGCAAAATTCTATGAAAAAGTTGACCCGTTTTTCTCGAAGCATTCCTATAGAGACACTCTATCTATATAATCTAAGAATATAATGTAGATAAATATCCTTGTATTTATCTTTATATATATATATATATATATATATATATATATATATATAGATATATATATATATATATATTATAGATTTTGCTTCATCATAAAAGGTAGATACAGTTGTAACAAAATATGGATTAGTTCTTAGTATAGAAATAAAAATGAATTCGCGTGAAACATAAAAACAAACTGCAGGACTTGTTTCTTTGTAAAAATCTTTATTTTTATTTCAAGGACCAAATTATGGTTTTGTGATAAGGGTTTTCTTACTATTTATATAAAATTTTTATGTAAAAATAAATAGAGCCTTGTTTTTAATTAATATTCCATTATGATTCTAGGTGGGGGGGGGACTATCAGTAATGCCCCGTTGCTAGCAATATCCCTGTCAGGTCGACCTCCACCTTGTCCCATCTGGAAACCATCGTGCTAAATTCCAGGTGTATTCATCACGATGCGCTACTTGACCTACTTCATTCTCACCTATCATTTCTCACTGGTGCTTCATTAGCGTATACCGTTAGCGCAGGTGGGATTACCATTTCATTATCATACATTAAAAAAAATCTGTGAATTTGTATTTACTGAATAGACAGTCTATGTTAGGTGTTTCTAAAATTAATAAACGAACAATTTAAGGTACTTTATCGAAAACAAAGTGCTAATCAAACATTTGTTTACTTCGGAGTTTGTTAAGTTCGGAAAGACTTCGTTAACTGTCTATAAAATTGTGAAGTAGCTGATTTGTTAGTTTCTATATAAGTTTTAGACTTTTAGAGTTACGAAACTTCAGAAGTGTCCAAAATTGTTTAATGTTTCTCATGAACAATTCAACTATAATTTATTACAAAATGGCCCTAAATGTGTTCGAGTAAGAAATATGCTTACTTTTATTACAGAAATAAACACAAATTACAAAGACTTGAAAGTTATAATAAATGTACCTGTATTGCGCTTGATTTATATGGACTGTACATCTGTGACGTTAAAATCAATTATTACCTTTTAATAGAAAGTAAAATAATAATACATTTAAAAAAAAGGGCTTTAAAACGTCAAATTTTTGTTCTCTTATAACGTGACAATAACACATAACTTCTAGTAAGGTTCAATACCGAAGCATAAGTAGCTCCCAGATTTAAGTAAGCAGTATTCTCTAATAGACAAATGTTTATAAAAAAAAAATTTAATAATATTTTTTTCTCTAATAATTAACCTTATAGAGGTACCAAAGAAGTTTTCTTTTAGATTGAATTTATGTAATGAAACACTGGTAAATAGATCTTCAAAAAGTCTCACTGGAGACCATTGTGATTTCTTTCTAGTGTATTCACCACGATGTGCCAACTGACTTGACTTGGTCTTCATCATTTATTATTTCACTAATACCTAAAAGTTAATGTACATCATTAGTACCAACAGACGTTATTGTTACATCATCATCATTTTCATCATCATATCAAAAGTTTACTCTCAATGTTGAATATAGGCTTCCCTTTGCTGAAAAGCTATACATATACATATATATATATATATATATATATATATATATATATATATAATCTTAGATTATATAGGTAGAGCTTTGAGCCTCAAAAACGAGTCAACTTTCTGTTGAGTAATGAAATAAGAAAATAAAAAAAACGAATCAGCTAATTGTCAAATTATCAGGCTTTTTATCAGTATTCTATATACTTACGCATATCATGTATATATATTATGACGTACAATTTAATAAATAGAATGAGTATTCACGCATTTAACAGATGCACAATTTATAAGACAAAATAAATATAGAAGTTATAAAGGAAGCACTTATAACCTATTTATATCGCAAAATTCTATGAAAAAGTTGACCCGTTTTTCTCGAAGCATTCCTATAGAGACACTCTATCTATATAATCTAAGAATATAATGTAGATAAATATCCTTGTATTTATCTTTATATATATATATATATATATATATATATATATATATATATATATATATATATATATATATATATATAGATTTTGCTTCATCATAAAAGGTAGATACAGTTGTAACAAAATATGGATTAGTTCTTAGTATAGAAATAAAAATGAATTCGCGTGAAACATAAAAACAAACTGCAGGACTTGTTTCTTTGTAAAAATCTTTATTTTTATTTCAAGGACCAAATTATGGTTTTGTGATAAGGGTTTTCTTACTATTTATATAAAATTGTTTATGTAAAAATAAATAGAGCCTTGTTTTTAATTAATATTCCATTATGATTCTAGGTGGGGGGGGGGACTATCAGTAATGCCCCGTTGCTAGCAATATCCCTGTCAGGTCGACCTCCACCTTGTCCCATCTGGAAACCATCGTGCTAAATTCCAGGTGTATTCATCACGATGCGCTACTTGACCTACTTCATTCTCACCTATCATTTCTCACTGGTGCTTCATTAGCGTATACCGTTAGCGCAGGTGGGATTACCATTTCATTATCATACATTAAAAAAAATCTGTGAATTTGTATTTACTGAATAGACAGTCTATGTTAGGTGTTTCTAAAATTAATAAACGAACAATTTAAGGTACTTTATCGAAAACAAAGTGCTAATCAAACATTTGTTTACTTCGGAGTTTGTTAAGTTCGGAAAGACTTCGTTAACTGTCTATAAAATTGTGAAGTAGCTGATTTGTTAGTTTCTATATAAGTTTTAGACTTTTAGAGTTACGAAACTTCAGAAGTGTCCAAAATTGTTTAATGTTTCTCATGAACAATTCAACTATAATTTATTACAAAATGGCCCTAAATGTGTTCGAGTAAGAAATATGCTTACTTTTATTACAGAAATAAACACAAATTACAAAGACGTGAAAGTTATAATAAATGTACCTGTATTGCGCTTGATTTATATGGACTGTACATCTGTGACGTTAAAATCAATTATTACCTTTTAATAGAAAGTAAAATAATAATACATTTAAAAAAAAGGGCTTTAAAACGTCAAATTTTTGTTCTCTTATAACGTGACAATAACACATAACTTCTAGTAAGGTTCAATACCGAAGCATAAGTAGCTCCCAGATTTAAGTAAGCAGTATTCTCTAATAGACAAATGTTTATAAAAAAAAATTTAATAATATTTTTTTTCTCTAATAATTAACCTTATAGAGGTACCAAAGAAGTTTTCTTTTAGATTGAATTTATGTAATGAAACACTGGTAAATAGATCTTCAAAAAGTCTCACTGGAGACCATTGTGATTTCTTTCTAGTGTATTCACCACGATGTGCCAACTGACTTGACTTGGTCTTCATCATTTATTATTTCACTAATACCTAAAAGTTAATGTACATCATTAGTACCAACAGACGTTATTGTTACATCATCATCATTTTCATCATCATATCAAAAGTTTACTCTCAATGTTGAATATAGGCTTCCCTTTGCTGAAAAGCTATATATATATATATATATATATATATATATATATATATATATATATATATATATATATATATATATATATATATAATCTTAGATTATATAGGTAGAGCTTTGAGCCTCAAAAACGAGTCAACTTTCTGTTGAGTAATGAAATAAGAAAATAAAAAAAACGAATCAGCTAATTGTCAAATTATCAGGCTTTTTATCAGTATTCTATATACTTACGCATATCATGTATATATATTATGACGTACAATTTAATAAATAGAATGAGTATTCACGCATTTAACAGATGCACAATTTATAAGACAAAATAAATATAGAAGTTATAAAGGAAGCACTTATAACCTATTTATATCGCAAAATTCTATGAAAAAGTTGACCCGTTTTTCTCGAAGCATTCCTATAGAGACACTCTATCTATATAATCTAAGAATATAATGTAGATAAATATCCTTGTATTTATCTTTATATATATATATATATATAATAAGAAGAAGGAACTCCTCTTACCGTCCGCGTAAAGAAGTACAAAATGACAAAAATTAGTCTAGCTTCATTTAACTGTCGCTCTGTCAAGCGCTCTTGTGTACATGTGAGAGATCTATGTGATAGTTACGATATCATCGCTTTACAGGAACATTGGCTAATACCCAATGATTTAAATTATCTGGACGGATTGCATCCTGACTTCCACAGCCACGGTATATCGGCGGTGGATACCTCGTCAGGGACCCTTAAAGGTCGTCCTTACGGAGGTGTAGCAATATTATGGAGGAAAACCCTGTTTACGGATGTTACCCCATTGGACACGGGATCGACGCGCGTAGCAGCTGTACATATTGAAACGCCGACTGGGCGTACCTTTATTATAGTGTCGGTTTATATGCCTACTGAAGAACCAGATAACTTGCCTATATTTACGGAATGTTTAGCGGTAATTAGTGCGGTGATTGCAAATAACGATGTAGAAAGTGTATTAGTGCTAGGTGATTTTAACGCAGATGTGTCGCGTGTAAATAGCTTATTTGGCAGTGAGCTACTTGAATACTGTCGTGACCAGGACTGGTTATGTGCGGATGTGGACTACTTGGGTATGTTATCAGATACTTATACATATTTGAGTGATGCTCATGGCACTACCAGTTGGATTGACCATTGTATTGTTACTAACTCTGGACTTAAAATTATTAGTAATATTTATGTGTTAAAGGACGTATATTGGTCTGATCACTGTCCTCTTGTAATTGAATGTGATATTGATGCTATTGTCACAAAAACTAGTCATAACCTAAAAAAGATTAATAAGGCTATCTGGGGTAACCGTAGCCCTGAGCAAATAGAAAGGTATGAAAAATTATGTGATCAACACATTAACTCATTTGAATGGTCAACTATTTCATGCACTGATTCCTCCTGTAGAAGTAAGGAACACTGTGAAATGATTGATGTTTACTACAATCAGATAGTTAGTAGCATTGTTAGGGCGGCTACTGGTTCATTTTTAGGCAGAAATACGTTATTTAAAAAGAAACAAGTTATTGGATGGAATTATCATGTCAAAAAATTTCATTTGGTGGCTAGGAAATTTTATAATACATGGAATTTGTATGGACGCCCGTCACAGGGTAAATTGTATGAGAATATGATTGAAAGTCGTAAGGTATTTAAAAATAGGCTAAGGTGGTGTCAGCATAATGAAAACCAAATTAAAATGGATATATTGCCATATAGGTATAATAAAGATTTTGTTAATATTTATATACTAATAAATTGAACCTAAATCTAGTCTACCATATATGTATATCCAGAATGTATAGCAAAGATGTTTATTGATAAATTTAATTTGTCATCGAACAAATCTAATAACGAGAAAGCGACCGGTAGTGGTTCGGACTCTTCTTGCTCATCGCAGTCCAACAACACTAGCGCCCTCCACGTTACAGGGAAGGATATTTTAAAATGTGTGAAAAAGCGTGGCAAATCCCCTGGGCACGACGGACTTAGCGTTGAACACTTATTATATGCTAGCCCATTATTGTTTGAGAAAATTGCCTTATTCTTCAATGCATGTATGGATCATGGCTACCTGCCAAGAGACTTTATGAGGACTATTGTAATACCTATTGTAAAGAACAGAACGGGTGATGTCTCTAGTATTACAAATTATCGTCCTATCTCATTAGCCACTATTATTTCTAGATTATTTGAGCGCATAATTAACAAATACCTTTCAGAGGACTTCCTACCACTAAATAATGCACAATTCGGTTTTCGTAAGGGACTGGCTATGGATTTGGCTATTTTTTCATTGAAAAATACTGTAAGACAATACATATCCAGAAAAACTTCTGTTTATGCTTGTTTTTTGGACATCAGCCGTGCTTTTGATACAGTTAACTATAATTTGCTTTGGAATAAATTGCGTGAGACAAGAGTTCCACCTAATATTACAAATATACTGGAATTTTGGTACGAAAACCAGTTAAATCAAATTAGATGGGGTAACGTGTTGTCGGAGAGCTACAAACTTACATGTGGAGTTAGACAAGGTGGGCTGACCTCACCTGTTCTGTTTAATTTATATATCAATGATTTGATTGGCCGACTCAGTGGGACTAGAGTTGGCTGCCATATCGGTGGTGTAAGCCTAAATAATATCAGTTATGCGGACGACATGGTCTTGCTGAGTCCGTCAGCCAATGGTCTTAGAAAACTAATTGAAATATGTGAACAATATGCAAAGATACATCATTTAACATATAATGTCAATAAATCGGAAATTATTATTTTTAAATATGGAAAGGGACCTGAAATTTTGCCAAAAATTAATTTATGTGGGAATACTTTAAAAATAGTTAATAAATTTAAATATCTTGGACATATGTTGACAGAAGATCTGAAAGATGATAGCGATCTGGAGAGACAAAGGCGTAACATTGCATGTAGAAGCAATATGCTGGCTAGACGATTTAACCACTGTTCGAAGCTAGTCAAATTGACATTGTTTAAGTCTTATTGTCAGGCTTTCTACACCAGCCAGTTATGGTATAGTTATACGAAAAGGGCTTATAACACACTGCGTGTGCAATACAATAACGCATTCCGAGCGATGCTCAACTTGCCATGGCGGTGTAGTGCGTCTGGCATGTTTGCAGAGAACAGGGTTAATGATTTTTTTGCTATTTTACGTAATTATAAGGCAAAATTTCATGACAGATTAATGACAACAAGTAATAATATTGTAAAGACTGTATTTCTCACAGCATACCTGACGACAAGAGATTTTATAACGAAATAATTTAAATTGGTATTTTATAATTGATGTATATTTTAAAAATAATAATAACAATTTATTTAATTAATAATATAAAAATGTTAACTATGGGTATATACCTGAAAATAAAGAGATTTATTATTATTATTATTATTATTATATATATATATATATATATATATATATATATATATATATATATATATATATATATATATATTTATAGATTTTGCTTCATCATAAAAGGTAGATACAGTTGTAACAAAATATGGATTAGTTCTTAGTATAGAAATAAAAATGAATTCGCGTGAAACATAAAAACAAACTGCAGGACTTGTTTCTTTGTAAAAATCTTTATTTTTATTTCAAGGACCAAATTATGGTTTTGTGATAAGGGTTTTCTTACTATTTATATAAAATTTTTATGTAAAAATAAATAGAGCCTTGTTTTTAATTAATATTCCATTATGATTCTAGGTGGGGGGGGGGGACTATCAGTAATGCCCCGTTGCTAGCAATATCCCTGTCAGGTCGACCTCCACCTTGTCCCATCTGGAAACCATCGTGCTAAATTCCAGGTGTATTCATCACGATGCGCTACTTGACCTACTTCATTCTCACCTATCATTTCTCACTGGTGCTTCATTAGCGTATACCGTTAGCGCAGGTGGGATTACCATTTCATTATCATACATTAAAAAAAATCTGTGAATTTGTATTTACTGAATAGACAGTCTATGTTAGGTGTTTCTAAAATTAATAAACGAACAATTTAAGGTACTTTATCGAAAACAAAGTGCTAATCAAACATTTGTTTACTTCGGAGTTTGTTAAGTTCGGAAAGACTTCGTTAACTGTCTATAAAATTGTGAAGTAGCTGATTTGTTAGTTTCTATATAAGTTTTAGACTTTTAGAGTTACGAAACTTCAGAAGTGTCCAAAATTGTTTAATGTTTCTCATGAACAATTCAACTATAATTTATTACAAAATGGCCCTAAATGTGTTCGAGTAAGAAATATGCTTACTTTTATTACAGAAATAAACACAAATTACAAAGACGTGAAAGTTATAATAAATGTACCTGTATTGCGCTTGATTTATATGGACTGTACATCTGTGACGTTAAAATCAATTATTACCTTTTAATAGAAAGTAAAATAATAATACATTT
The DNA here is from genome assembly GCF_026898425.1 of Galleria mellonella. Classification (NCBI taxonomy): domain Eukaryota; kingdom Metazoa; phylum Arthropoda; class Insecta; order Lepidoptera; family Pyralidae; genus Galleria; species Galleria mellonella. Next base: position 3,730,920 of record NW_026442100.1, on the reverse strand, counting down.
AAAAAAAAGGGCTTTAAAACGTCAAATTTTTGTTCTCTTATAACGTGACAATAACACATAACTTCTAGTAAGGTTCAATACCGAAGCATAAGTAGCTCCCAGATTTAAGTAAGCAGTATTCTCTAATAGACAAATGTTTATAAAAAAAAATTTAATAATATTTTTTTTCTCTAATAATTAACCTTATAGAGGTACCAAAGAAGTTTTCTTTTAGATTGAATTTATGTAATGAAACACTGGTAAATAGATCTTCAAAAAGTCTCACTGGAGACCATTGTGATTTCTTTCTAGTGTATTCACCACGATGTGCCAACTGACTTGACTTGGTCTTCATCATTTATTATTTCACTAATACCTAAAAGTTAATGTACATCATTAGTACCAACAGACGTTATTGTTACATCATCATCATTTTCATCATCATATCAAAAGTTTACTCTCAATGTTGAATATAGGCTTCCCTTTGCTGAAAAGCTATACATATACATATATATATATATATATATATATATATATATATATATATATATATATATATATATATATAATCTTAGATTATATAGGTAGAGCTTTGAGCCTCAAAAACGAGTCAACTTTCTGTTGAGTAATGAAATAAGAAAATAAAAAAAACGAATCAGCTAATTGTCAAATTATCAGGCTTTTTATCAGTATTCTATATACTTACGCATATCATGTATATATATTATGACGTACAATTTAATAAATAGAATGAGTATTCACGCATTTAACAGATGCACAATTTATAAGACAAAATAAATATAGAAGTTATAAAGGAAGCACTTATAACCTATTTATATCGCAAAATTCTATGAAAAAGTTGACCCGTTTTTCTCGAAGCATTCCTATAGAGACACTCTATCTATATAATCTAAGAATATAATGTAGATAAATATCCTTGTATTTATCTTTCCAATTATTTCTAGTATCATAATATTAGCCCATTAAAAAGGGTAAAAGTCTAAAAATTTCGCCTTTGTTCAATTAACCCGTACAATCCCAGCATGCATAGCTAATTCTCATAATCCGCTCTTTAGCGAAACAAGGCGTATTCCGTTGATAAAGGACTCCACACAATCTTTACAAGAAACAATGTGAGCTACCCTCTCTTAAAAAAAAATCTTCTCCTTTCCCCCTTTCAATCCAATAGCCTGCTTCATCAGAGGCTTCTTAATTAAAAACGAAAAACAAAAGCGCAAAATATGGCTACGTCGGTTCGAGATAAAAGGAAACACGTTTTGTACTGTTTCATTTATTTGACTACTTTCGTGTATTAGCTCTCAAATAACAATTGGAGAATGTACAATAGGTTTTGTTTTTATTTAGACCCAGATAAATTGGATATAATCAACCGATTTCAAAAAAGGAGGGCAATCTCAATTTCGTTGTATTTATATTTATTACTTCAGAAGCACGTCATTTATAGACAGATTTGGAAAATATTTTTTATTTGGACGTACATGCTTTCAGACTTCATATATCAGCCTTTAACTTTCCACTGTAGAACATACGCCTTCCCCATAAGAGGAGTTCTGTCAGTAGTTGCCACGCTTGGCAGGCGGATTGGCAAACGCAGTTAGGTTTTTAGAGATGTTTTATGAGAGACATTGCTGCCTATTCTTCGCCCTCCATTAGTCATCTCTAACAACATCCACGAGAAAGGAAGGGGTGGACTATTGTCGGGATCACACGGCAAACTTTCAAATTAGTCACATGGAAATTATATCAAAATCGATTCAGTAATTTAGTTTTTAAATCAAAATAACTGGTTTTACCACGATTGAAGTTGATTTTTTTATTATCGATACCAAACTTATTACTTATAGTAACGGTGTTACTGGAAAGCTTAAGTTTTCTACGGAAACATTACGACCATAAAACTATTGTAGAGAAATGATAAAAGAGTTTTCATATAAAAGCATACATTTTGCTCAGCTCGATGAAAGAGCAAACTCCAATTATCTTGACGGTAAAATTGTACGATATCATGAAGGTACACGAGAAAGCACAAGAACACCCTATACGATTCCATTTTCACCTTATTTTCGAATAATAAACCACGCTCTCGAATAAACAAACCGTCGAATAAACAAATCGATAAATAAAAATAAATACATGAATAAAAGTTTGAAAACAAACAAAACAAAAATCTCGCTAAATGTAAAAAAAAACCAATAAACAAAACAAAAGTAAAAGCTTAGGTTATATAAAGTTTCGAGTAAACGGAAACTTCAAAAATTGTTTGCCCAACAATCTATTAGGCGCTAAAGTTGTATTGTTTGAAAAACATAAATAAGATTTTATGTAGTATGTACTTACAGATACTAAAAGTAAAAGAATTGTGCTATAGAAGTATTAAATTTTCTTTCCACCTTCACAACACGACTATAATGGGATAGAGAGACTGTATAAAAGTCGAAGTCCTCTGTCCCATTCGTGTTTCTACCGTGAAGCAGTTGTTTGCATGACTGTGTTTCGGTTTGAAGGGTGGGACATGGCGTGAATTTACAGGGTACAGAGGAATAACACCTGAGTCCTCAGGAATGGCAACGCATTGGGGGTATCATTGGCGAAACAGTATACTCTGTTATGTCCATGATACTGCTCATGTCTATAGGCGACGGTTACCACTTTCCATCAGGTGGGCCGTCAGCTTGTTTGCCATTCTAAGTTGTATAAAAAAAAGGTAGGTAGTTAGAATACTGGATATCAAGGACTAGTAAGATATTACTTTCATCTCTTATTTGATTTACTTTTATAACTCACTTTTAATATTTGCTTCGGTTCTGAATACTTATAAAATTTCCCACAAAAAGTAGACAGCTTATCGAATAATTACAAGTTATATATTAATAGTTTTTTTCCAGTAACTTCACCCACGTGACAGAAAATACATATATACTAGACAAGATAAACTAGAGTGAGATTTCGTACAAAAATCTTTTGCTTGGATATCTCTTTTCCATTAGCGTTTCTGCCGGGAAGAGCTTATGTTTCGGTTTGAAGGGTGGGATATGGTATATACGCTTTGTTTACCTAATGGTTAGCTGGTAGAGAATGCCATATGGCATTAAGCTCGCCACTTGTACAAAGTTTTATTGTACAAGAAATAATAAATACGGCTGTGAATTTACAGGGTACAGAGGAACAGAGGAGAATGGCAACGCATGGGGGGTATTATGTACGAAACAGTATACTCTGTTATGTCCATGGTACTGCTCATGTCTACAGCCGACGGTTACCACTTTCCATCAGGTGGGCCGTCAGCTTGTTTGCCATTCTAAGTTGTATAAAAAAACATTTGAGATGAAGAAGAACAAAGGCTACTTTTTACCCCAGTCATGCAATATACTCGTACCTGGTCATACGGGTGAAGTCGCCGGTAAAGATATACTATAGTATATACTTCCCCCGGTAACCGTTTCACTTTGATATTCTATACTTGTATATCTTTTATCATCAATGCTACTAAATATCCGGTATAGTCAAAGACGACCGAGCCAATATCGGCTCGATTGAGGAGCGTGTTTTTAATTACTTTATTCCAAAATGAACAATACTGTGCTTTATTATTAACTGGCTATTATTCCCGGCATTGCATGCGTTATATTTATTTATTTAATTAACTTTATTTACCAAAAGAAAATATGGTACAAAGAGCGGACTTAATGCTAGTAGCATTCTCTACTAGTCAACGTTTGGAATAAACAGTGAATCACGAACGCGGTACTTCATTATGAAGATAGGTAAAAATAATATTAGTAAATAATGAACTTATAAATAATATAAATTAAGGATTATAATATACTATATATATATATATATATATATATATATATATATATATATATATATATATATATATATATATATATATATATATATATATATATATATATATATATATATATATATATATATATATATATATTATTTTTTTTTTTTTGGATGTTTAGTTCATAATTGTAATTAGTAATATAATGTACATTTGTAAAGGTGTTATAACGTTTACTTATAACTTAGTGTTAAATGATGTTTACAATGTAATGTTGGCAAACTGTGTATTGATAAATTTTTGTATTGTTTTCTTTTCAATGGTTCATTTCTGGTTGCAAAACTGTTATTGTAATTTATAACAAATAAATAAATACATACATAAATATAAAGGAATATACATATATATAAAATATATATGTAATGATTGCCTGGTAGAGAGTATTAAGTCCACCAAATGTACAAAGAATTTAAACTGTGCATTAAAGTTTAAGTAAATAATAAAATATAAAAAAAGATTACTAGGTACTTTTTTAACATGAATTTATTTGGACATATTTCGTATATATGTATATATATATATATATATATATATATATATATATATATATATATATATATATATATATATCCATAATTGATGTATATTTATTCAAAATAAAAATAAAACTGGTCGTCTGACAGATTATTTCTAATATATAATAGAAACCAAATTTAAGGCTACATCTATATTCAAGGCAAATACCCTTTGTTAGATGAAATCAAGTAATTTATTTTTGCTGATGACAATTTTCTAAAAATTTTATTTTTGTGAAATAGTCATCAAACTACAGAATCATTTATAATATGAAATACAAACCAAATCGAAGGCTATATACCTATCAATGTTCAATAAATTTTTTCTAAGAAGAAACCACTATGTTTATATGAATAAATGCACGGAGATAAAAAAGTAATTTTTCCTAAATCAGCACAAAACTGCAGTTTAAATAAATCATTTAGAGTATGAAATACAAATCAAATATAAATCTTTTAATATATAATTGGATACAAATGCACCTTCTTGAATCAAACCGAGTAATTCATTTTTACCGAATGCTGTCAAATAAAAGAACAATATAAATATTCTTTGAAGAACCACAATAAAACTTTTTTTTTTAAACTACTGATACAACGTAATCATTTCTAATATGAAACACGCTTAAAAACAATAGAAAAGAAAGAAAGATGATGGATGCGAGAAGAGATGAATGTAAGCATAAATAAAAATAAATAGCCTTACCAATAATCCTAAATTAACAACCTGGAAATTAATATCCGGACCCACGGATGCTCCACAAGGGGGAGCAACGAAAAAAAAAAAAGCACAAACCAAATATAAAAATTGTACGGCAAATACAATAGAATATTCTTTCTGAATCATCGTAAAACTGCAAGTCCAACAGATCATTCCAAATATGAAATACAAACCAAATATAAGGGTACATCTATATTCAATGCAAATACCCCTTCTTGGAATCGGCCTAATTTAAAGGTCAAAGCGAGTAATTCATTTTATGCTGAACACGGTCCGTTAGATACAATAAGCCGACAGCGTAATGAAAATTAACAAGATGAGAAGCCTGCGGAGGATTTTCTATATATTATATATATTAAATTATTCCTTATATTTATATATAGCAATGATAATTTTATTATTGTATAAATTATTTACGTTAAATGCAATAATTTAAGAATTGTTTTCCATGTAGTATAGTTTGTTTGCCTATATTTCTTTTTTTTTTTCTAAGGATTTTTTTACTTCTTATTAATTGTTAATTCTTTTATGCATTTCTTATTATATTTTTTGTATATGTATTCTTATATCTTTTATCTGAGCATGCCAATCTATGTCTGTTTTATTTGAGAGCTGTTAGTATAATGTTACTAATACAACAATGTTACTAATTATTTTAATTTCACCCTCACAAATTTTGTAAGGACAGTTTGTGGAAAGTTTATACAATATATCAAAGTACGAGAAAGATTTTTTTTTTATAAAATTTTTAGATTATTAAAATACTATCTTTTACCTGTGACTTCGTTAAGGCGCTATAAAATGACAAACAAACTCACTTTCACATTTGTGATACTAGTAAGGATTATGTTTATCTAATCGAGAGAGATAGATGTTTTGTAGTGAGAAATGAATACGTTTTAGTATTAATAATTTAGAGACTCCCTGTTTTATATATATATATATACCAAACCATTCAACAGTTCGACTTTAAAATCTTTATTAAACATATTTATGTAATTTATAATATATAAAGCTTTTTTTACAAAAGTTCCAAGTCATTATGACAAAGTTGCAAAAACACAAACCAATCGACAGTTCGATTTTTAAAACTTATAATAAATCTATTCATGTAATTTAAAACTAGAAACCTTTATAATTATATTTGTATAAAAAAAAAGTGTCATAATAAACTTACTTAATTTAAAAAAAGAATGTTTTAGACATAGTGGGTATTTATTTATTTATTTATTGTACACACCAGTTATTTACAATGTTATGACAGAGGTAATCAAATGCACAAAGGCGAGCTTAACTCTAATAGAGTTTTCTTCCAGCAAACCCAAAGTGGAAAGGAGCATCAATGTCAGTGGGTATAGTTTTGTTGCACTTGTAAGTTACATATAAAATAATGTATTTATAAATGTGAGCAAGGGCGGACTTATCTCTGACAGAGATCTCTTCCAGTCAACCCAGTACAGTAAGAAAGCATTTCGTTAGGCAGCTGAAGTACTACAAATATTAATACATAAACAAATATACAGTTAAATGAAATGTTAAAATATATAATAAAATATTACATAAATACATACACTATAAATACATATAATACCTACCTACTTATATAATAAGTGTTAAAATAAATGAATATACTACTTACATTAGAAATTTAGTTTAATGATTTTAAGATTTGACAGTTCAATTAGAAAAATACAAAAAAAAAAATATTACTCAAGGGAAAGAAAATGTGATTTCAACTTTTTTTTGAAAGAGGTAACAGAGGGACTCTCTTGTATGTGAGAAGGGAGTTTGTTCCATAACTGGACAACTCGATACGAGAAAGAGTTGCTTATAAAATATAGTTTTACTTATTTATTACAATGTTTACCAATAACAAATTCAAAATAATTAATAAGAAAATTCAAGTAACGTTCTAACAATACAAATATTTGCTCTTGTGATAGCTATTTCTATAAATAATCCTGTTCTTTACATTATTCTATTTACACATAATGTAGGGTGAAACTGTCTCTGTGGGTTACAGAGGCGGATTAAAATAATAAAAGGCCAGTCAAGATGGTCGTTTACAAACAAGTTATCGAAATTTATGTTTTCTAAGAAGATTTACAATATTACATTATTTATTTATTTATTTTATTTATTCATTAGTACAAATACGTGTACATGGCGGACTTAATGCTAAAAGCATTCTCTCCCGGTCAACCATAGGCAAGTGTCAGAATACTCGAATGCGGTACTACTAATTACTGATATGCATACATACTAAAATTACATATATAGACGAATAAATATATATGAATAACAAATATACTTACACATATATGATATATACTATATTATACACGAATTTGGGAATAATATAAAGCACTTAATGCTCGGATAAAGATAAAAAGTGACCGTGAACGCTTTTTTTGAAAGATGGTTTAGTCGGTAGTCTCTTAATGGCATCAGGAAGCGCGTTCTAGAGTCATGAAGAAAAGAACATTACTATTTTACAAAATTTCTCATCTTCCCTCTTAAGGAGAGGAGATGGCAACTAACCCCCGGCAGAAGCACAGTCGGCTGGGGTTCAGGGCCCCAGGGAGAGAAACCGGCGTACAATGCGGGCAGTATCTAAAAGCACCGCTTTCTGCATATTTCTCGGGAGTGAGTCGCCTCGGAATCCCAACCGTCTGAGATGTTGTACAAGACTAGTTGGATTCCGATGATGGTTGACTGGTTGGATGGACAAAACGATTGGAATGATTTCGGTGGACATTACTATTATTATTAAGGCATAGAATAGACCACCCCTTCTTTTCCCATGGATGTTATAAGGCGATTAAGAGAAGGCGAGGGATGGGCAGCAGCGTCTCTCTTAAAACATCCCCAAAACCTAACTGCGGTTACCAATTTGCCAGCCAATCGTGGTAACTCCTGACAAACGCCTCAAGGAGAAGGCTTACGTAGCAGTGGACAGTTAAAGCCTGGTATGATGATGTTTATTTCCACAACAGAATATCAGTATTTTGCTCGTTTGAGGGTAAAGCAATAAACTGAGTTGTGACCATTTTGTGTTACTGTAGCACACTCACGAAAAATTAAGTTTAAGTATCTTTTATGTACTTTTCTTTTATTTCTTTTTTAAGTATGCATCCATATCCGATGTTATATGTTTGCTGTATGTGATGCAAATAAATTATATCTATTATCTTTAAATATATATATATATATATATATATATATATATATATATATATATATATATATATATATATATATATATATATATATCACATTATTGTACGTATGCATATCTCTACTCGTATATGTATTTAAAAAAGGAACAAAATTTCGTGCCTCCACTCAAACTTGAGGAGATCGCTCTTAGTGATAAGGAAGATCATTGTTTTCTTAGTGTAATATTTTCTTGTAATTGTTTGTGTTTATAATAAGTTTGCTGTTGTAATCTTATGGAGGAAACAATAAAGAGTATCTATCTATCTACCTTCCATCAGGTGGCTTCTTTGCCATTCTTTGATCGCATAACAAAAATAACCAAGCTAAAAACTGATCAAGTTATGAATGCAAAAGCATACATGTTGCTTCTGATACAACAACATTTTGAAAAAAAAATTCTTGATATAAGAATAGAAACATGTTATCTATGACGTAGGTATGTGCCTGTAGGCTATAACTGTCTTAAAGTTATAAGGGTCTAACCAAATGTGTGTCGGATACATATGTTAACATACACTATGTTTTGCTTCCAAGACATATTTAGAATCTAATATCCCTAAATTTGTTGCTAAGTCATATCATACACGAAAAGTTGTGGGCGAAACAGGTTACTCTGGGAGGAAGGGATTTATAGTAATGCGGGCTACCAGTCCTATTGCTAGCAATATGCCCTGTCAGGTCGACCTCCACGCGGTTCTGCCTGGAAACCATCGTGCTGAATTCCAGGTGTGTTCATCACGATGAGCTAACTGACCTCCTTTTTCATTATCTACCTATCATCTCTCACTGGTGGCCCGCCAGTGTATACCTTTAGCTCGGGCGGGATTACCATTCCATTATCATCCATTAAAAAAGTCAGTAGACTCTGTTATGTCCATAGTACTGCTCATGTCATAGGCGACGGTTACCCTTTTCCATCAGATGGGTCGTCAGCTTGTTTGCCATTCTAAGTTACATTAAAAATATATCTTCAGAGGTGATAAAAATTATTACTGAGCGACTCAATCTACCCATCACTGAAGATTCCATCAGTCGCAGCCACAGGATGGGACGTAAGTCTGGTGAGAAGCCTAGGCCAATTTTGGTGAAGTTTCGCAATCTTGAAATTAAGGACAAAGTTTGGTTCTCAAAAACTGGGCTCAAGAATAGTGGCATCACTTTCTCTGAATTTCTTACCAAGGGCAGACACGTCGCTTTTATGGCGGCTCGGAAGCATTTTGGTATATCCAAGTGCTGGACTCGTGATGGATCGGTGATTGTCGATGGACCAGACGGTAAGAGACGACGTTTAAATTCAATTACTGAGTTGAATCGTCTAATCGATTCATTGCCGGGTACAGGTACTGGTGAGGTCAAATTGCCAGCAAGTGTTTCGGCCGCTTCGAAGACAATGGATAGGCGGGATCAGGCTGGATTGAGTCGCACTAAGCGAGTTACCAAAAGAATTTAGAATTGTATAAGTTAATATTTTAATTAATTTAGTTTTTTTTTTTTTTTTGTAAGTGGGTGTTTGGTTATTTTCGCTCTGCTGGTAGATGGTTATTTATTTCATGACTTTATTTATGGCTGGCCCTATTTATTTATACTATAATTTCATATGTCCATATTTTACATTATTCTGTGCTTAATAGTGATAATCTTGTTGTTTTTTTTATTATTTACTAAGTGCTAAGCAATGTAACATCAAATCTGTCAATTTTCACTAACTACTAATCTGGCTCATTCTCATTGTATCTTTATACTTCTATTAAATCCTTTTCATTCACATTTTTGTATTATAACACAACAAAACACTTGTAATATTTTACAAATTTGTTGCATCAAATGCCGCTAGAAGTTTACTTGTATTTATTTAGCTCCGTATTTTCAACTGTCAGATGTAATGAATATTTAATGAAACTGGGTATAGATAGAATAACAGATCGAATTATTAGAAATAAGCAGGTAGATTTTGGGTGTGTATTATTGCCAGTACTGATTAATTGTTTTGTGTAGTTATTTTTTTTTATGTATTCCGTTACATGCAATAATTAGTTTTTATCTAATTTATAGAAGTTTATAGAATGGGTTTAACAGCCAAAATATAGAATGATATCTAATATACTATTAATATTACTACAAATAACTGCATGCGGGGTGTACGTATCCGGGCCCACTTATATTTAATTTATTCCTGTGTACTCCATTTTAACTGAACAATTATGTATTTTTTTTTCTTTCCTTTTTTTTTCTTCTTTCTGTTGTGATAATGTGTTTTCAATATTTGCTTTATTTATGAATATTTGTTGTTTATTGTATACCAATTCTGACAAACCACTGGCGGGTAGATGTTTTAACGTTATATATTTTATACGATTTTTATTATTATATAAATAATATATTTGTTTATTAATTATATATCACACACATTTTATGGACAATGATATAAATGATATTTCTATATCAGTTTCCTCCTCTTCCTCTTCTAGTGATGACAGTTTTCATAGCATTAACATTCCTCTAGACGAAACTTTGCATACTACATTTTCGGATGTAGTAAAAAATTTCAATGCAGTACATATTAATGCTCAAAGTATTCCTGCCCATTTTTCTGACATGTTAGACTCATTTACTGATAACAATATTCATGCTATATTTGTGTCGGAGTCTTGGCTGAAACCTTGTCTTCCTTCTATCGCTTACTCCCTTCCTGGTTTCCATCTTATTCGCTGTGATCGCACCGGTAGAGGTGGTGGTGGTGTTGCCATATATCTTCGTACTCATATACCATTTAATATCGTTTGTTCCTCTAACTCCTCTAATGAAGCGGAATTCCTTTTTCTTGAAATCACCTTATCCCACTCCAAAGTCCTTCTAGGTGTTTTCTATAGCCCTTCCTCTTCTGTAGATTACTTTTCCTCTTTTGAATATCTCCTCGAAAACCTTACCCCATCTTTCAATCACACGATCATCATGGGTGATTTTAACACCTGTCTGTTGAAAAATGATAGCCGAGCTTACCGTCTTAAGTCTGTTGCCAGTGCTTGTAATTTAAATATTTTGCCTCTCCAAGCAACCCATTTTTTTCCGAATTGCAATCCTTCCTTACTTGACCTAATCCTTGTATCATCTCCCGAACATGTTTCCAAGTTTGGTCAGCACACCGCTGATGCTTTTTCCTTTCATAATCTCTTATACCTTTCCTATAAAATCCGTCCTCCTAAATTAAAGCGTAGAATCCTCATGCAGCGCAATTTTGGGGCCATTGACATGGACCGTTTGCGAAAAGATGCATCGGAGTGTGACTGGTCATCTATTGCAAATATAGGTTGTGTAAACATACAGATACAAGAATTTAATCAACTCGTTCTTGACCTTTATGATCGGCATGCCCCAATCCGTTCCGTCAGAGTCCGACATCTGCCTGCGCCCTGGCTCACTGAGGATATTAGAGCTATCATAAACAAGAAAAATAATGCTAAAACTAAATTTAAAAAAGACCCAGACAGATATCGTGACAACTACGTGCGCATCAGAAATCTCTGCAATAAGATGTGTAGGGAGGCCCAACGTCGCCACATCCATAAATCTGTTGAGAATGGAGATCCAGCAAAAGTCTGGAAATTTCTTAAATCTTTAGGAGTTGGAAAAAAACACAATGAGAGTTCCACTAGTATTGATATTGAGAATCTTAATAGACATTTTTGTTCCTCTTCTATTGTTGTTCCTAATGACAAATTAAAAACACTGTATTATCTTTCTTCGCTTCCAACTCCTGATTACACTCCTTTTGTTTTCGGACAATTGTCCGATTGTGATGTTGAGAGAAGCTTACTGTCAATATCTTCTAATGCTCTGGGTACTGACAACATCAGTCGTGCTATGATCATGCCTATCCTTGATATCCTGCTGCCAACTATTACTTTTCTCTTTAATAATTCATTATCCTCAGGTATTTTTCCTCATATCTGGAAAGAAGCCTTTATTATCCCCCTACCTAAAAAAAATATCCCCACAGTTTTTTCCGATTATCGACCTATATCCATTCTTCCCTTCCTTTCCAAAGCTCTGGAAAAGTTAGTACATCAGCAACTCAACTTGTTTCTGTCCAAAAATAACCTTCTTAATCCTTTGCAATCTGGTTTCCGCGCAGGTCACAGCACGACTACTGCTCTTGTAAAGATCTCTGATGATATCCGTTTCGGAATGGATAGCTCAGAGCTGACAGTTTTAACATTATTAGATTTCAGTAATGCTTTTAATACCGTCGATTTCGACATTTTGTTGCAACTGATGACTTCTCTCAACATATCTCCAACGGCAATTGAATGGTTTCGTAGTTACCTGGTTGGACGTCGGCAGCGTATTCGTATCAACGACTCTTTGTCATCTTGGTGCAGTACATCTGCGGGCGTGCCCCAGGGTGGCGTCTTATCTCCTCTTTTATTTGCCTTATTTATCAACAATATCACGTCTCAGCTTCGGTCTTCCTACCATCTTTATGCAGACGACCTTCAAATTTACTGCCGGGCTCCTCTTATTAATATTTCTGTTGCAGTAAATACAATAAACGAAGACCTTGAACGTATATCTGTCTGGAGCAAATCCTATGGTCTTGCTGTAAATCCGACCAAGACCCAGGTTATAATCATAGGTAGCCCTAGTTACATTTCCAGAATGGCTTTGAATGACCTTCCTTCTGTAGTTTTTAATGGAATGAAGTTAAACTACAGCGACCGCGTTAAAAATCTCGGCATTTGTTTTGATAGTACTTTATCCTGGTCACCTCAGATTGCTGAGATTAGCAGGAAGATGTTTGCGGCAACTGGATCCCTTTACAGGTTGCGTAAGGTTCTTCCTATGGATACCAAAATTGCGCTTGCTCATACATTGCTCCTCCCCATCCTTGACTACGCCGATTCCTGTTATTCAAATGTCACTGAAGAGCAGTTAAATAAACTTGAGCGTCTTCAAAATTTATGTATACGGTTCATATTTGGACTTCGCAAATATGACCATGTATCCCAATATCGTACACGACTCAAGTGGCTCTCTATCCGTCTTCGTCGTAACTGGCACATCCTTTCCCTTCTTTACTCAATTCTCTTTAATCCAGTTACACCTCATTATTTAAAAGAACGTTTTATGTTTCTTGGAGAGAGCAATTCTAATTCTTATTCTTTACGTAGTACTGACAACCTCCAACTCATAATTCCTACCCATTCTTCCTCTTTCTACTCCAAATCCTTTTCCGTGCAAGCAGTTCGTTTGTGGAACTCACTCCCTACCTCTATACGGTGCGCTCAATCGTTGCCCATTTTTAAAAACTTAGTTAAAGCCCACTACCTATCCTTATAATCACTTAGTCCTACGTATTTCCAGTTTTATGTGTGTTATATATATATTAATATGGTATATTTATGTGTATTTATGCGTATATATGTATATGTATGTATATATATTTATATGTGTATGTGTATGTATATATATGTATATGTTTGGTTGTATGTGTTTATTTATGTATGTATATGTATATGACTATGCTGTCACAAATATTATTTTTTACAAATCTATCTTTTTTAACGCGCCACCTACCTACTTATGCTTTAATCCTTTCTACCCAAAGGTTGTCTGGAAGAGATTGCTTAGCAATAAGACCGCCTTTTGTACTACACTATACTTATTGAAAATTGTTTTAACAAATCATGTTATGTTGGTGCAATAAAGTGTTAAATAAATAAATAATAAATAATACTCAAGAACGGTTAGATACATACGTCTTATATTTTTTTACAAATATCTGTTGAAATCCGGAATAAACGGTTATGAAGAGAAAATTAATGAAATTAATTTACTTTGAGATATTTCCCGGAAATATTTAAAAACCCCATATACCTTTTTTTCCGTACAAACAGATTTTAATATATTACTTGTATAATGAAATATTGTAGTCACGTCAAATAGGTTTAAGGGGAGTGATGGTAGAAGGCAAAACAATATTTGCAGGACAAACTAATGAATAAAAACTTATTAGTAGTGATTACTATAAAAAAGTTGGTTATGAAAAATAAATTCTAATTAAAAAAATCTATTTTTTTTTTTGATATATAAATTACAAAAAAACCATCAACGTCAGACGTAAAATCATTCATATTGTCTAATTAGCTTTATACCTGCTAGAAGTAGTACATCCCAGTCATGCGGACGAAGTCGAAATAATGAATGCATGAATTTTATTTACTAAATATTGATGTTTGCCAGCAGCAGATCTTAAATTAAATCTTCTAAGTCGCGGGTAAAAATTTGTATTGAATAAATGAGAACACAATAATGTCAATCTTGTAGTGGTAAATAAATAATGGTTACAATCAAATGGCAATAGAAAAATAATTTAAAATTTTTCTTGCTTTTATAAATTCATGATCATCATTACGAATATATCAGCCGTTAACTGTATTAATATAAGCTTCCCCTCTAAACAGTTCAGCCAGCAGTTGCCATGCTTGGCAAGCAGGTTGTTAATCGCAGTTAAGCTCTTTGGTGATGTTTTAAATGGTTTGATGCTACTGCTCATTCCTTGACGATTAAGTTCCCTTAATTGCCTCTTACGACACCCACGGGAAAGAAAGGGGTGGCCCCTTCTATGCCGGGACCACGCTGCTGTAAATTATATAAAACTAATTAAGTCACAAGTGGATAATTTCTTAGGTCCCATGAAAATAAAATACGATGATTAAGCCATAGAAAGTTCTGTACGATCGCATATAACGCGCCGGTGTCTCCCACTCGGCGAACTCGCCTGGTCATCGTCAAGTTTTTTCATTACATAAGTTGCCCGAACTAACTTTTGTCCCTTGAGTTTTCTTTACAGCCTACAAGTCAAATAAATTGGCAATGTGCCTATTGAATACGATAACTGAATGTAGTTCTAGAATATTCTGGCGATTTGAATCGAAAATAGATTTTTTCCTTATAGATCAAGGAACTTCAAATACGGGTCAACTTTTTGTCAGCTAGCTTGTTTTTATATCAGTGTTATATATACTTACGCCAACAAAGTATCTTGACGTGCAAAATTATAAGACAAAATAAATATACCAGAGGGAGACTTTGGACAAAAGTCGTTTGCTTGGGCACCTCTATTCCATTCGTGTTTCTACCGTGAAGCAGTTGTGTCTGCATGGCTGTGTTCTAGTTTGAAGGGTAGAATATGGCAGTGAATTTATAGGGTACAGAGGAATAACACCTGAGTCCTCAGGAATGACAACGCGTAGGGGGTATCATGGGCGAAACAGTACACTCTGTTATGTTCATGGTACTGCTCATGTCTATAGTCAGCGGTTATCACTTTCTATCAGGTGGGCTGTCAGCTTGTTTGCCATTCTAGGTTGCTTAAAAAAATCTACAGAAAACTACATTATTACCGAGTAACATAGATTTTATATTATTTTCCGTCTGCCAATGCGAAGTCGTGGTCGATCGATAGAATATGTACAAAGTCACTAGTATATGTACAGAAGTACACAATTATTTAGTTTCACCATCAAAATAAATAATAAATTATCATCATTAGTAACAATCATTATTATCATTAATTGACACAAACTCAACGTCAAAATAAATACATTATATACATGTATGTATGTTATATGTGATTATGTATGTATATATATATGTATGTGTATGTGTATGTATGTATGTATATATATTGTTATAGTAAGTAGTGTAATAAATTATATGTATTTGATATTTTTGTGCATTACATGTTTTTGTATTTTGTGCACGAAAATTGTTGATTCACTCTTGCGCCACCTGCCCTTTTCTATCTGTTCTCCCTTAACTAAAGGTTGTCTGTAAGAGATTGCCCTAGCGATAAGACCGCCTTTTGTACCTTTATGTGTATATTTCAATCTGTATTTATGTTACTGTATTTCATTTGAATTATTCACTTGTCATTGTATATTTTTATTTATGGTGCAATAAAGAGTTAAATAAATAAATAAAAATAAATGTCTGTTTAATTATTCTCTCAATACCTGAAACTGTATTGAAGCTTTCAGCGAATTTGAATTATTGTGCATACAAATATTACATTTGAAATCAGTTTTAAACTAACTTCAATCACGCATATAAAGAGAATATCAATAAAACACAATAATTATTCGAAAATAAAGCACCATAGACATATAGAGATATAGATGACGCAAATATTGCAATATATATGTTAACTAAGAGTATCACTGCAAATACCAGACGGAGACTACAAAAGTCATTTGCTTGGACACCTCTGTCACATTCGTGTTACTACCGCGAAGCAGTTGTGTCTGCATGGCTGTGTTCCAGTTTGAAGGGTGGGATATGGCGTGAATTTACAGGGTACAAATGAATAACACCTGAGTCCTCAGGAATGACAACGCATGGGTGTATCATGGGCGAAACTATACTCTGTTATGTCCATGGTACTGCTCACGTGTATAGGCGACGGTTACCATATTCCATGAGGTGGTCCGTCAGCTTGTTTACCATTCTAAGTTGCATAAAAAAAATCCATGCACTAAATATTATTCTATTCAATAGTTTTTGTGTAGAAGTGTAGCAAATATGCATACATCGTCACAAACTCTTACGTTTATAAGGACCAGCATTTTTTTATCATACTGATATTTTTATATTTACCAACTTCAAAAAGAAAGAGATTATCTCAATCTTATTCTATTCGGTTGTATTACTTTTATATTTATTACTTCATAACTCATTACTTCTAAACCTTTATTTTTTTGTATAAAAGGATATATTTAACAGATTAGTCCCATAGAGATTGTATCAAAATCAGTTCAGTAATTTGGGGGAAAGGGATTGTTAGTAATGGAGACTGAGAATCCCATTGCAAGCAATATACCCAACCAGGTCGACCTCCTCGCGATTCTACCTGGAAACTATCATGGTTAATTCCTGACGAATTCATCATGATGGGCTAACTGGCCTGTTTTCATTCTCATCTATCACCCTTCACTGGTGATCCGCCAGCGTATTCCGTTAGCGCGCAGGCGGGGTTACCATCCCATATTCACCCATAAAAAAAAGTTCAGTAATTTAATTTTTAGATCATTATATTCTATTTACATTTAGTATAACAATATAACACCACATAAATATCTATCTTATTATCAACCTTACTCATAATACAATATGGTTGTAAATCTATTATTGCCAGCAAAATATAATTTGCCATTTAATTGAAGACAGTGTGAGAGAGATAGGGATAATACTCAATAACTGATGAAAGGGACAAACAATGGCTCATTTTAACATATCGTGTTCGGTAGGTGAATGCCACAATCTGAAAGTGACATGCGAAGAAAATTCTTTATTGCTTCCAAAGCGTGAAGCGAACGATGTTATGAAAATTATTGCTTCGGAGTGGAGAGTGGAGCGGCACTTAGGAGGTTATATACGGTGTTAAGGTATATTTGTCCCAGATTTATAGATTAACAAAGTCGCACAGTTTTGTCCGAGTGAATTCTCTTTAGTATTATAAAATTAACCCTGTGGTCTTGGCACAGACTGGACCATCCCTTTCTTTCTCGTGGATGTCTTAAAAGACGACTAAGGGATTTTAATGATCAAGAGATGAGCAGCAGCGTCCCTCTTAAAACATCACCAAGACCTGACTGCCTTTGCCTATCCGCCAGCCAAGCGTAGCAAAATTCCCTTTATAGGGGACGCCTATATTTTTTTATCCAATTTAGAATGGCAAACATGCTGACGGCCCACTTAATGGAAAGTGGTAACCGTCGCCTGTAGACATAAGCAGTATCATGGACATAACAGAGTATACTGTTTCGCCCACGATACCCCCCATGCGTTGCCATTCCTGAAGACTCAGGTGTTAATCCTCTTTACCCTGTAAATTTACATACACATCCCACCCTTCACACCGAAACACAGCTATGCAAACACAACTGCTTCACGGTTGAAACACGAATGTGACAGAGGTACCCAAGCAAACGACTTTTGTACAAAGTCACCGTCTGGTACATTCAGTACAGTTGATGATGATGATACTGCTATTGATTGATGATTGCTAACATACTTATTATTGTTGTTACTGTATGTTTTAGTACAATAAAATATATATTCTGGTTAATATGTAAAATTCTTTCTACCCTTGTTACCATACCATTAGAAAAACATCATTTCATATCAATACTCTTTCTGAGAACCTTTACATCATAGTTGGGTGGTTTGATTATTTTGTAATAAACAATTTTAATATATGTGTAATATTAACATTTTATTGTATTTATATTAACGCTCCTACGAAATCCGAAACATGTGTGAATACATCTATTAAGGCACAGTACTTACTTAACTAAAATAGAATTTAATATCGAATTAATTTATTTATTCTTTATTATTTTTCATGCAACTTAGAATGGCATAAAAAGTTGACGACCCACCTGATTGAAAGTGGTAGCCGTCACCTATAGATATGAACAACCATGGTCATAATAGACTATGCTGTGTAGCCCCTGATACCCTTCATGTATTTCCATTCTTGAGGACTAAGGTGTAACGCCTCTGTATTCTAAAATTTCATTGCAATATGCCACACTTCAAACCGAGACACAGTCATGCAAACACAACTGCTTTATGGCAGAAACACAAATGGGACAGAGGTACCCAAGCAAAAGATTTTTACTATGTGTGTGATTGCCAACACTCGAAGATTGAGTACCACTATTACTACCAGAAATTCCACAGCCTTTCACATTAGCCATCAATCTCCGACCGCCATTTTGTTCACGCACGTTTCGCAGCATATGTTTGCATTGAGGCATATTCAGGCAAACTATTAAATTGCCGCTAGGAGCCTTGACATAACTTTTTATCTTTGCTTTTTATCCTAGTGAATACACATATCCCGTTTAAGCGACCGAAGTCGCGGGTGAAAGATAGTAAGCAAATAAATTAAACATTTTCTAATATGGTAAACTGTATTCGTGCGACAGTAACCGCGATCCTTAGAGAATGTTCCAAATTACCTACTTAGCAAATTTCCCGTTCCAATTCGGTCCTATACTAATTTTGTCACCATTAAATTTAATTTTGATTTTCAGAATAAAAAAAAAATCTATTATATATAATAAACATACTGATAACTGATCTACTTAATACTATATTTTTATTACACAAAACATTCGAGGATCGACAAGCAAATGTTATTGCAAAATGGACGTCAGTTGTATGTGAATCATTGCTGTTTTATTAGTTCTAGGCCTGTGATAACATTGGGCATATTTTTAGAAGCCGATCCTGTAAAAACTTAGAGCATTTGGAATTGGACGGAGACGTGATTGGAATCAAGAGACACATTCACTAATTCGTCTCTTCTTGAATTCGTCCTTTTTTTTTTGTAATATTTTAAGCGACTTGTCTCTTTACTTTTTTTGTTTCCAATTATTATAAACCATATTTGATAATTCCTATACAATCAATAGAGTTTACTTTGCTAAATTTCATACATTGTCGAGTGTCCAAAAAAATCTTTATTCAAATAATTGTGTACAAACACTTTTAAATCGTTATTTTTTATAAACACAGGGTTCGGAAAGTTGTTATCTGGCTAATTCTTATTATGAAGCAATAATACGGGAGGTCTTTAGTCCCATACTTTTATTTCTTAAATTTAGTATGCAGAGTGGCCAGAGGTCAAGGTTTTTACTTAATTAAGCTAAGGTTTTATGGGTCAGACAAAATATTGGTAAATAATTAAATTATAGGCCTTTTAAAAATTTTTTAAGACAGGCAAGTAATATATGGCACAGGAGAATGAAAATTAATTTTAAAAATGTATAAAAATGTATGATAAGTGATGTGTATATACTTGCCTAAATATCATTTATACATTGATTGAAAACGGTTAGAAAATATTATATGATATTTTTTTCCATTTTCTTACTTTTGTGCTAATACTTCTTCCCTGGTCTTTTTTTTTCTTAGGTTGTGGTATTTTGGTTTTTATGGAAAAAAGGCCTTTAAGGAGTAATAATATATACAATATTAAGGGCAAATTAGAAATCTAAGTGTTTATCACTTTCCTGTCTAAATGCATCCAGACAAGTGACACACAGGAAAGTGATAATTTTGAGGTTTTTCATAAAAAATACAAAAATTCTGTATTTAAATGACATGTTAATGCTTTATGGTATATTTACACTAGGTATATTAATGAAAACAATAAACAATATTTAATAAATCCAAATATTATTTACGTGAATACATCCCAGATAAGTGAGAAGTTGTCTGACCCGAACGAGTCTGCGGTCGACGAGATCTTCGTGGCGGCTATCTGATAGGCTGTTTGGCGAAACTTTAAGCAGCAGTGATCTTATTTTACTATGTACTTTGTTTCAGAAATGTGGTAACAGCGCTCATTATTCAATGTATCGGTATTTTTCACATGTTTTTAGCTGGCAGGAAAATGATACACAATTCATGTCACCCCTATAAATTAAGGATACACACAACTTTTTTTCACGTTTTAGCAAAGTTTTATTCACTGGTTTACTGTGATTAGATATAATCTCTTTGATTAAAGTACTTACTTTACGTACTATGTCGGCAGAAAACTTGTATTCTGTAAAATCGCCCCACAGGAAAGTGACAATTTTGCTCATGTTTAGGCACTTTTCCCCACAAAGATATTTTCGAAACTAGTTGAATATAAGTGCCCATATAGAAGCCAGATTAATTTTAATTTTAAAATAAATCAGAAATATTTAAAAACTAAGGAGCTATGATTTGAACGCAACAATATACGTACAAAACAGCACGCAAGAAACTCAAGAGTTACTCTTTTAAATCTCTATTAATATTATGTGTAATTATTTAAATATATTATGTCTAAAATTGCACCATAAGCATTGTTATAGTATTAAGATAAAAATGATAAATTTTATCTTAATACTATGATAATTTTCATCATCATTTTCATGTCAGCCATATACAGTCTAATGTTGAACATAGACCTCCCACATAAGGAAGGTTTTGTCAGTAATTGCCACGCTTGGCAGGCGGCCTGATAACTTCAGTTAGGCTTTGGTAATGTTTTAAGAAGGACGCGTCTACCCAACTAGTCACCTCTTAATACACACGAGAAAGGAACATGGCTCGTTCTACGCTAGGACTACGTGTCAAATAATAAATATAATTAATAATAATGTTTTTTATTAGTACTTTACTTTGTATTTTAACATTTAGATTCTTTACTGGTAGTGTTCAACGTAAACAAAACTATTTAATAGACAAACAAATAATCTTATAAGATTCAGTTGCTTCATAATTCTTTAATGTTAAAGCTGTGACCAAGTAAATTGCCAAGTATAAAATCTTTTATTGTCTCAATACGATCCTATATAACCATTATATCTGGGGAAATAGGTTAAGTAACATACCAGATTTTAATCTGCTTTTAAAAGTACTTTTATTTTAGTGAGTGCTATAACAGTAACATAACAAGTAATGGCTTTCTTTTATTTTTCTTGTTCCAATTTGATACAAAACGACAATATTAAGTTTGATTCTTTTTTTCCTCAATACGAGTATAATATTAATTCAATACCAATATAAATTGTTATAAGTGTTAGAAAGATGACACTTCCCATACTATTATAGCAATTTTGGGCATTACGAAAGCAGTGAAAAAAATATCTATTACCTTTTTTTTTTGTGAACTTTTTTCACTTTTAATTTTTCTTTTTTATCAAAGAGAGATTTTGTACAGAAGTTGTCTGCTAGTCTAGTAGCTTGGTGCAATCGAAGCTTCGAATCAAAGAATATGGGCCTGAAATTATAATATTATAAGCTTTCTGGAAATTGTCTTGTTTTCAGAAGTAGGAAAACTAATGTAATAAACCGCTTCTGAATGGCATATCAGATAAAACATATACCAGATTTTAAGTTAGACTCTCAGGAACACAACTATTAAAACCGCATCTAATTGGATACAATAGTTTCGCGTCATGCCGGAACAAACCAGACAGACGGACAGACAGCATTTCTAAAAATTATTATTATGGCTTTAATTATTCTATTGTTCTTATTATTTATTTATTTCTTATTGCATTCCATAATATAATTCGTAGATAACATTTCAATTATGGACCCTGTTGGGCACAGCAAGTAGGAGAGAGGAGGACAACACTTTTTTCACTTTAGAAATACTACAATTAAGACTAGTTTAGTTATTTTTTCTTAAATATCTCCCTTAAACAGATATTGTCTACGTGACATATGGAAGTGAAATCCCATAATAAGGATTAAGCTGTAATGATTACGATTCCATTGATAGATACGTTTGCCACTTGTCTAGGGAGCTAGCTCTCTGATGGTGTACTCATATATAGGATTGTTGCTGCCTCTTCTTTTACGCAATATGAAAAGCTGTCTCTATCTCTTCCTAGTTCTCAACGATTACCATATCATATCAGTGATTGACTGTCCACTGCTAAAAATAGGCCTCCCCCACAAGGTAGGTTTAGCCAGTAGATGCCACACTTGGCAGAAAAGTTTGGTGAAATTTTAAGCGCAACGCTGCTGCTCATCCTTCGATCATTAAAATCCCTTAGTCGCCTCTTACGACACCCACGAGCAAGGAAGGGATGGCCAATTCTATTCTGGAACTACACGCCAAATGATACTTTAATACTAATTAATATAAACGAATTTCCTGTGCATATTCTATATACAATACTCTAGTATTCTATATCGCATTGTCCAGTGTAGCCATTGTATACAGAAACTTTAAACGAGCGATTGTTTCACAATTCTACACATCTAGTTTGGTAAAGTACAAATAGCTATATAGAATTACGGGTATAAAGGAAGCGCGGGCATTGCACTGGGTAATTTAATATTAGTCGTTAGGGAACAGTGCGCATTGAACGATATAAAGTTTTGAACTTTCCGCTTTAAGGCTATAGAGTCTACTTTCGCATGGCTACGAATTCACCTCAGGTATTACGTATACTGCAATAGTAGAAACAATAGAATGTGTCGATAATCTATAAATTTGGGTATCTAAATGTTTTGTATTTCTACCGCCAAGCAAGTGTATTACCATCGTTTTGTCTCAGTTTAATGGGTGGGATATAATAGTGAAATTATTTATATAAGAAGCATGATATCTTAATCCTAGGGGGAAAGGGATTGTTAGCAATGGAAACTAAAAACCCCATTGTTAGCAATATACCCCACCATGTCGACCTCCTCGTGGTTCCCCCTGGAAACTATCATGGTTAATTCCTAATGAATTCATCATGATGGGCTAACTGGCCTATTTTCATTCTCATCGATCACTCTTCACTGGTGCTCTGCCAGCGTATCCTGTTAGCGCAAGCGGGGTTACCATTCCATTTTCACCCGTCAAAAAAAATCTTAATCCTTAGAAATGGCAAAGTATGAAGGGTCGTCACAGTGTATCCTATAAAATTCATAAAATAGATATTTCGTGTCTATGACTGACGGCTACGTACCATCTTCTATCAAATAGTCATCTACATGTTATAAATAACAGTAAATTTGAAAATTTTAACGTAATTTCGATGACCTTTACATTGCGATGAAGTAATGGTAATTATAAATCGAATATCTTTTTAGGGTACCAAAAAGGATCAAAGGAACCCTTATGATGTGACTTTGTCCGTCCAATCATCCATCCGTCACAATGTTATATCCCAGCAACTAATGTTATTTAAATGTAATTTGGAATATTTTTACATATCATTGGTCCGCACATATTGCAACGGAAATAATTGAGAAAATATGTATTTTATTTTTGCTAGACGAATCTAAAATGAGCAGTTAATTTTAAAATTGACCTTCTAGTACGAGTCTAGTATCATATGAAAGGGCTTCATTTGTAAATTTTAAACTGTTTTTTATTTATTTCTATGCTGCTTAGTCTTTCTTGAAAATTATAAAGAGTTATAATTGAAAATATCATAAAAGAAACCATCCTCCCCCCCCCCCTTAATCTCCAAATTTTCTGAAATAATTATAATTACAGTTTATAAAGGTATGTGAATATTATAGAAAAAAAATATTTCTAAGGGGCGTCGTTTTTTTAAAATTATCAAAAAAAACTTTAAAATACAAACATCGTTATATGATCCAATTTTTAATCAGAAATTATGGTTCAAAACAAGAAATTAAGAATTTTAGTATAAAAAAAACTATTATTAGGTATCTATTTCGTATGAGAAATGCAATTTACCAGAGGAAGACTTTGTACAAAAGTCGTTTACTTGGACACCTCTGTCCCATTCGTGATTCTACCGTGAAGCAGTTGTATTTGCATGGTTGTGTTTCGTTTTGAAAGGTAAAATATGGCAGTAAATTTACAGCGTACAAAGGAATAACACATGAGTCCTCAGGAATGACAACGCATAGGGTTATCATGGGCGAAACGGTATATTCTGTTATATCCATGGTACTGCTTATGTCTATAGGCGACGGTTGCCACTTTCCATCAGGTAGGCTGTCAGCTTGTTTGCCATTCTAAGTTGCATAAAAAAGGTAATTTAAAACAAAATGACCTTTAAGTAATTTCTACTTTATTACCAGTCAACAGGTTTTTTTTTGTTGGATGCAAATATATTAGTAACTCCGCCTGCGCCAACGGGATACGCTGGCGAAGCACCAGTGAAGGGTGATCAATGAGAATGAAAACAGGCCAATTAGCCTATCATGATGAATTTATTAGGAAATAATCATAATAGTTTCTAGGTGGAACCGCGTGGAGGTCGACCTGGTTAGGTGTATTGCTAGTAATTGGATTTTTAGTCTCCATTACCAACAATCCCTTTCCCCCCCCCCCTCGGTCAACAGGTTAACTCTTAAATCCAATATCAATATCAATCCAATCTGTTGCCAATTACAATTTTATACTGCATTAATGAAACAATTAGGAATTAGGTGAGAATTGGAATCCGTTTGCATTGACAATTTACACTAATAACCATCTATTAGAACAATATGAAACCATTATGTCGTTACTATTGCAATTCGAGAGTGCAAAACGTCTCAATTCCAATAATAATCTATTGGAATTCATTTCAAGAGTAACTCCACACTGAGTAGAACTCACTTCTGATAGTTTTTTTTAAATATTTTGATTTATACAACTTAGAATGGCAAACGAGCTGACGGCCCACCTGATAGAAAGTGCTAACCGTCGCCTATAGATACAAGCAGTACCATGGACATAACAGAGTATACTGTTTCGCCCATGATACTCTCTATGCGTTGCCATTCCTGAGGAGTCAAGTGTTATTCCATTGTACGCTGTAAATTCACGCCATATCCCACTCTTCAAACTGAAACACAGCCATGCAAACACAACTGCTTCACGGTTGAAACACGAGTGGGACAGTGGTACACAAGCAATCGACTTTTGTACAAAGTCTCCCTCTGGTAAATAAAACACGAATGTAGTATCCATGGAATTGGTAATGACAAGATGCCATGAGCGACATAGAGCATTTTAACTTCACTGTTATTATATCATAATGTATAATTTAAGGATTTAATATAATTTTTCGATATTACATGTCATGTTTTATGCGTTAATACTCTCTAATATAGGAGATGATATAGCATTTATTTTAATAATTTGAAAAGAGGTCGTCCGCTGTAATAAAGCGATAGATAAGGCCTCAAGCGTATATCATATTACAAGGTTCTTAATACTTGGTAGAGAATTGAAAATATAGATATATGTAATAAAATATTGTGTTTTACAGTCCATTTCGTGGCATAAAGGAATTTATTTAAAAAATCTTCTTATATTGTCAAAGATTTGACTTTTTAATTTAATCATTTATTCGCTCCATTATATTCATTAATACTTTAACTATAGCAATACACACAATATTATATATGTATATCAATCCAATACATTGAACAGGGGAGAAAGGGATTGTTAGTAATGGAGACTGAGAATCCCATTGCTAGCAATATACTTAACCAGGTCAACCTCCCCGCGGTTCCCCCGGGAAACTATCATGGTTAATTCCTGATGAATTCATCATGATGGGCTAACTGGCCTGTTTTCATTCTCATCTATCACCCTTCACTGGTGCTTCGCCAGCGTATCCCGTTAGCGCAGGCGGGGTTACCATTCCACATTCACCCATTAAAAAAAATACATTAAACATACCATTTTATTTCATAACGAAGCGTAGAATTGGTGATCTGTGCTTGCTTTCTAAGATTGCAAATGGATTGTTGAATGAATCATTAACAGCTTTTCTGAACTTGATTGCGTGTAAGCATTCTTTTAGACATCCTCGGCTATTCGATATTCCATCCACCAGTAATAATGTCTCACATAATCCATTCATTGGATGTGTCAATTGTATAACAAAATTAGCGAAAAATTCGCTAATTTTGTTATACAATTGACACATCCAACAAGCTGACGGCCCACCTGATGGAAAGTGGTAACCGTCGCCTATAGACATGAGCAGTACCATGGACATAACAGAGTATACTGTTTCACTATGATACCCCCCATGCGTTGCCATTCCTGAGGACTCAGGTGTTATTCCTCTGTACCCAGTAAATTCATGCCATATCCCACCCTTCAAACCGAAACACAGCCATGCAAACACAACTGCTTCACGGTTGAAACACACACAAAACGTGCTAACTATTGGCAAAAACCTCCCTTTTAGAGGAGGCTTATGTTCAGTAGTGGACAGTTAAAGGCTGACATGATGATGATGATTTTACAGTATTTTAGCTTAAGTCAGTAGTTCCAACGCAGTATTGCGTATAGATCGAATGAATAAATATTGTGCTAGCTATGGTAGGGAAAGAATTATTAATAATACTCGTAGGTTTAGAATCCATGGTTTCTCTTCTGGTAAACAGGTTTATCTTTTTATGAATGATAATTTATTTATTTACTTATTAGTACTTCAGTAGTGTTATTTATACATATTTTATTTTACAACACAGGGGGCAAACGAGCATGTGGCTCACCTGATGGTAAGTGACTACCGCCGTCCATAATCACCCACAACACCAACGGCATTGCAGGTATGCTGCCGGCCTTTTAAAAAGGAATATGCTCTTTTCTTGAAGGTTTCTTTTAACTCCAGCACTTAATCCAAATATGGTAGTATATGTATGTAAAGCAGTTAACGATGTACACAGCATTGGCTAAATAATAATCTATACTTATAATAAATCTGTAGAGAGATCAATTCTGTGCATGAAATATATTTCCAAAATAACTATCAGCGGGTGATTAGTGATCGATACTGATGCCGAAAATGCAATCAGTAATATTTTTGTCTGTCTGTCTGTATGTTCGTTATAGAAACAAAAACTACTCGACAGATTTTAACGAAACTTGGTACAATTATTCTTCATACTCCTGGGCAGGTTATTGTCTACTTTTCATCACGCTACGATCAATAGGAGCAGAGCAATGAAGGGAAATATTGGAAAAACGGGAGAAGTTACTTCATTTTTAAAGCGTCCGTCGCGTGTGTAGCCTTAATGGCCACTTTTTTAAATATAAAAATGTCGCTAGTCATAATATACAGAAATAGATGAATTAATTATAAAACTCTTTATAGTTCACTTCAGAGAATGATATAAATAATAAAGATAAACAATATGTACACAAACAAAATGAATAATTAATTACGTAAACTTAATTACATAAAGGCAAGATAAAGAGGCAACAATGGGCGGCCTTATCACTGAATAGCGATCTCTTCCAGGAAACTTTAGGATGGAGAGGAATAATTAAAATTCTGTCTGGTCAAGGCGTAACAGAAAAATAATAAGACCAAAACAGGGGGGAAAAGGTCTAAAGACAAATTATAAATAATTAAATTATTTATGTATTTCATTATATCAACCGTTAACTGTCCACTGCTGAACATAGGGGGGGGGGGGGTTGCCAGTAGTTTATAGTATTTTAGAGATGTTTTAAAAGGAACGCTGCTGCCCATTCCTCGCCTTCTCTTAGTCGGCTTTTACGACACCCACGGGAAAGGGAGGGGTGGCCTATTCTAGGCTGGAACCATACGACCAGAATTCTGTATAATAAGTGACTAAATTTGTCTTAATAAAGTTCTATGATCCTTCTAAGTTATTTTTATTTTGACATTACTAGGCGTGGGTTTGATGAATATACCGCGTTGTTTTTAAATTCTTTAATCGCCCTTAATTGATGGAAATATTTGATAAATCTACAAATTTAGGAGAAAATTAAAGTTCGTTAAGCTGTTTTTTTTTATAATAGTTATGATGGTAAAAATATATTTATCTGCCCTTTCTGTTTTTACCCAATAGTTAGCTGGTAGAGAATGCCATATGGCATTAAGCTCGCCACTTGTACAAAATTTTATTATGCAATAAAGAATAAATAAATATAGATTTTTGGATAATTAAAAGCTAAGAGCTTATTTGTTCTTACATAATGACAGTTTTATATAGCCGAAAAAAGTGATAAATATTTTTTATTTATTTTTAATTATAAATTAAAAAAGATTTTAATTGAGATTCGATATTAGAACTTATTTGAATAGAAATTTATAAACATATACAGACATAATATATACAGATCGCAGCCTTGATTACTACAATTTTTTTTTATTCAACTTAGGATGGCAAACAAGCTGACGGCCCACCTGATGGAAAGTGGTTACCGTCACCTATAGACATAAGCAGTACTATGGACATAACAGAGTATACTGTCTCGCCCATGATACCCCCATGCGTTGCCATTCCTGAGGACTCAGGTGTTATTCCACCGTACCCAGTAAATTCACGCCATATCCCACCCTTCAAACCGTAACTAAATAACTGATTTTAAGTGATGCTCTCTTTCTAGTAAATTGGTGCCACTGAAAATCCGCGTCATGTTCGAAAGAACACAGCATATAGCTGGGTGACACCATTTTAGTGCGTATTCTTTTTCATTATTTTTTTATTTATTGGTAAATGTTTTTTTTTTTTATTGTTAGGTATATGTTTTTAATATGAAATTAAGCACAAAATAAATATTTCTTTCTTTCTAATTATGATTGTAAACTTCAGTTATACCGATTCACGAACGTCCAGATTGTAAACCGCGATCAAATACATAAATTGCTTTTCTTTATATATCCGGTTTTCGATTATCGGATTTTTTTTTACAATACAGGGGGCAAACGGGCATACGGCTCACCTGATGGTAAGTGACTACCGCCGCCCATGATCACCCGCAACACCAACGGCATTGCAGGTGTGCTGCCCGCCTTTTAAAAAGGAATATACTCTTTTCTTGAAGGTTATGTTGTCGTATCGGTTCAGAAATACTGCTGCTGGAAGTTGATTCCAAAGCATGGTTGTGCGTGGAAGAAAGTGCCTTGAAAAACGCACGGTGGAAGACCGCCACTCGTCCAGAATGAATGCAATCGTCCGTCCGGAATGGATTGCAATAACAATTAATCCAGTCTCGACTGTAGTAATAGTGGTTTTATGCTAAATATTATGTTACTAATATAGTACAGTTGTAACTAAACAATGTCTGTACATAGAAGATAATTTAAAGAAAATATATATTGATTGGTTTTAATAGGAGTAAAGCTAAATAACAATTTATAAAAATTTGTCTGCCTGTCTGTCTGGATGTTTGTTCTGGTATTATGCAGAAACAACTGTATCAAAATGAATGCATTCACTGTTCTATACCCAAAGGTCTAACTTAAAAATTTTATATAGGTATTTTTATCTTAACATATTGTCTAGAAGTAATTTATTTAATAGTAAGAAGAGTAAGACACTAAAAGTGTCTTACTCTTACTTAAGTAACTTAAGTAAGTTAAGTTAAGTAACTTAACTAAGTAAGACACTAAAAGTGTCTTAGGGATGGCACCTAGAATATATAATAACTTACCTAATTTCCTCACAGATATAGATGACATAAAAAAATTAAAACTAAACTGTATGAATACCTAGTAAACAGAACATACTATTCAATTGACGATTTCCTTGAAGATAAATGTAATAAATTTCCATAATATTATAATTTTTTACTATATATGTGACATTGTTGATTTTATTTTATATAATTTGTTTTTTCTTATATAATTGCAAATTTTTATACCTCAATATATGGGGTTGATCATAGAGGACTTATCTTGTTTTACTATCCATTGTTATCTATGTATTACAACTTAAATAAATAAATAAAAATGAATAAATAAAGTATTTCATGATTCTCTCACTTCTAAAATACGCACATATAAAGTAGCTGTAAAAAAGTTAATATATAATAAATACATTTTTTACTAAAAAAAAAGAGTATTTCAGAATAAAACTGGCACAATTTTAAAATTAATCCTCAAACAATAGAGATGTGCAACGATCAGATTAACAGGAAGCGTGCATATAGTTCATTCGTTCACTCACTCCACGGTCGTAACTCGCGAACCATTCACCCGCGAGTTCGTGGCAAACAATAAATTTCGCGTCGAGTACGGAACCGCGGCATCATTGTGCTCATAATTAATAATGCCGTCAACTGTTTCTGTTGTTGACAATGTTGAACTGTTAACGCTTATAGTGACACGAATGCAAAATAGACAGGCACGTCGCACTCAGGAATTAATGTTTTAGAACAATGTTTTTTAAACTTTTTCATAGCGCTACGACGTTTTTGTTTAAAACTATTTTGCGACCTGTATGTATTTTATTATATTATAAATATCAAATTGGTATATTTTTATTTAGTTACATATTTAGGTATCGATTAAATATAATAAAACAAATAAATAATAAAATAAATAAATAATAAAATACTTATAACAGAAATTTATTACGGTGCGAAATTATAATTTCTTTAAAGGATCCATTACCTCGTTGTAGATGCTTAAGGATCCCTCAGGGGATCGCGACTCACACTTCGAAAAACACTGTTGTAAAATATGGTGAAATTTTCTACAGTACAGTGTTCCAGTACAGAATTATATTATGTGTGGCAAAATGATACCAGTCCTCAGGAATGTCAACGCATGATGAGTAACGTGGTTATCACACTTCTGTGAAATTTACCTTGTTTTTCATGTCTATAGACGACGGTTGTCACTTTCCACAAGGTAGACCGTCAGCTTGTTTTCCATTTTAAGTATTATAAATAAAATCGAAATTTGTACTAACCTCTGAAAAGACTGTTTTTTAGTTAAAAGATACAATTTCCTCAAAGTAACATAAATCAATAAATTACTTAAAGAACTTTGAACCTCCTATACTAATAAGGCTGGTACAGCTGTTATATTGAGACGCTTGATTTTTTTTGTTTCTATTAAAGTAAAATCAATACTAATGATAATATTGGAATCATTACCTCGACTACTATTACATCTTCTTTACTTGAAATCTCTTCCACACTTGGTTAAATCCCATGTGGATGAATAAACCGTGTTCTATATATGAAGAAGAGAAAAAAAACAAAAATATAATAATAATTATATTAATAATTGTTTATTAAAATTATCAGAAACTACACTTCTATTATTTTACAAATTAAACACATTAAGTTCTCTTTAACAACATAATGCATAGAAATATAATAGAAATAGAAATTTATTATTTAACAAAAACACAAAATTACAAACACAAGGTACATTCATGTTTATACATATAAAAATAAACCTAATATTAACTTGACAAATAAATAATAAGTAAATAATACATATTATTATTCCCATATTGTTGTAGTAAGCGCATATACTGGTATACCATTTAATTTAATTTCTATAAAAGAGATATTATGAACGAAATCGAAAACAAAATTTAGCGTGCCTAAGTTGAAAATAAAGCAATTATTAAATCATATTCATTCTTCAAATATTTATTACAGTTTTATTTACGAGTTATTTCATAGAACTCATTATATTATGTTTTATGAATATTTTTGAAATATGTATCTGTATTGAAATATAATATCGAATTCACGTTCTATTGAATAAATACATCAAAGGTACGTATTTACATTAACGGGAATTAAATACAGAGAGAATTTTCACGAGTGATATACTATATGCGGTATTTCTTTTGTAATCTCTCTTTCATATTTTTCTTTTTCTTACGTTGTAATTAATCCGTAAATTTGATTGCTTCTGCGTAAAGATTTTA
This sequence comes from Galleria mellonella, assembly GCF_026898425.1. Taxonomy (NCBI): domain Eukaryota; kingdom Metazoa; phylum Arthropoda; class Insecta; order Lepidoptera; family Pyralidae; genus Galleria; species Galleria mellonella. The sequence continues at coordinate 3,698,432 of NW_026442100.1, read as the reverse complement.
TGGATTCTTTTAATTAATTTCTTGATTTAATTAAATTTGTACTTGTAATCTACAAATGTATAATAAATTCAGATCTGACCAACAACAAAAAGCTTGTATGTCAACATAAATGACTGCGTTAGGTTGACTGGAAGAAATCTCTTTTAGAGATAAGTTCGCCTTTGCTAACACTGTTATTAAGTTATTGTTGTTACTGTATCTTTTAGTGCAATAAAGAATATATATATATATATATATATATATATATATATATATATATATATATATATATATATATATATATATATATATATAATATAAATACGTACCTTTGATGTATTTATTCAATAGAACGTGAATTCGATTCGATGATATACTGATGATGATCCCACCCTTCAAACCGAAAAATATCAGCACTGCTGCTTTACAACTGAAACATAAATGGGACGGAGGTACCCATTCAGAAGATTTTTGTAAAATTCTCTCTCTGGTATTTTTTTTTTATACAACTTAGAATGGCAAACAAGCTAACGGTCTACCTGATGGAAAGTGGTAACCGTCGCCTATAGACATGAGCAGTACCATGGATATAACAGAGTATACTGTTTCGCCCATGATACCCCCCATGCGTTGCCATTCCTGAGGACTCAGGTGTTATTCCTCTGTACCCAGTAAATTCACGCCATATCCCACCCTTCAAACCAAAACACAGCCATGCAAACACAGCTGCTTCACGGTTAAAACACGAATGGGACAGAGGTACCCAAGCAATCGACTTTTGTACAAAGTCTCCCTCTGGTTTACTATTAGTAAATACTGTCTCTAAAAAAATACGTTCACTGTCACTATATCGTAAAACTTCAATCTGCTGAAAGTGTTAACACAACAAAGTCCTAATTTTTACACATCCACCATAACAGGAGTGTACTTTATTAGGGTGTCGTAGGGTACCTACCCTTTTACCCTAATGGGCTCCGAGATACATTACTTTATGTCACAGTAATCGTTTCACTTGTGAACTAAGCGTGCGATCTGTAATATATTTTATTCAATTTTGAGTCTTAAACCTATTGCAATAAGGAAGAGGTTAATAACTAAATCGTTTCTTATTTAAAATATTCTTTACATATTTGGCATACAGTGAGTAATAGCTTATTACAACAAATATTCCATTGAAGTACATTTTGGCTTCGCAAAAAGTGACTTTAATATTAACAGAATTACTTAAATACTCCTATTTATTAAAATTTTTGCCAGTAGTTGTTACATTTAGCAGGTGGGTTGGCAATTTCAGTTAGATTTTGTTTTAAGAGGGACGCTGCTACCTATACCTTGATCATTACTTGTACGAGTACATAAGTATGTCAAACATAAGCACAATTAGATTCCAACAAGTGCTTCTATCTCTGTTCTATTCGTGTTTCTATCGTGAAGCAGATGCATTTGCATGGCTGTCTTTAAGTCTGAAAGGTGAGATATGCCAATGAAATTACAGAGTACAGTGGCATAACACCTTAATCTTCAAGAATGGCAACGCATGAAGGGTATTATGGGCGTAAGAATATACTCTATTATGTCCATGATACTGCTCATATCTATAGGCGACGGTTAGCACTTTCCATCAGCTTGTTTGTCAGTTTGTTTGCCATCATAAGTTGTATAAAAATACTAAAGCAAGATAAGTAAATCCGTATGGTCCCGGCATAGAATAGGCCACCCCTTCCTTACCTGTGGATGTTGTAAGAGGTTTTTTTTTTTTTTTTTTTTTTTTTATAGAACTTAGCCACCCCTTCCTTACCTGTGGATGTTGTAAGAGGTAACTAAAGGAACTTAATGGTAGAGGGATTGGCAGCAGCGTCCATTTTAAAATATCTTTAAAAGCCTAACTTAACAGACGGATTGCCAACCTGCCTGCATAGCGTGGTAACTACTCGCGAAACTTCCCTTATTGGGAAAGCTTATGTTCAGCAGTGGACAGTTACCGGCCGAAATGATGAAGATAAGTAAAATTTTGTTGAAGAACTAAGTTATATTATTTCTAATGTATTGTGTATAATTATTTCAGTATGTTGCTATAATTATGTCACATATTTTTCATCACATCTGCCCTTCATACGCTTTCTGTTGGTATGGTTATATAAATAGATAGATACTCTTTATTGTTTCCTCCAAAATATTACAATAGTAAACTTATTATAAGTATAAATAATTACAAGAAATAATCACAATGAGAAAACAATAGGCGACCCTATCGCTAAGAACGATCTCTTCCAGGCAACCTTTGGATGGAGAGGAGTAATTATAAACAATTTGGTGGGAGGCAAAATGAACGATGAAAAATTCTGTTAGTTCTAAATATGGGAGATGTGATACATATAATAATATAAATTTAGCTGGTAGAGAATGCCATATGGCATTCAGCTCGCCACTTGTACAAAGTTTTATAGTGCAATAAAGAATAAATAAATAAATTACAAAAATGTAAGTTATCGATTCGGTAGCTGACTAGCGTATTTCGAAATTATTTTCATGGTTTACATTTGTTTAGTTACATGTAAAGTAAACGTCGGATATTTTGATTTTACCAAACATCTTTATACAGACTACCGCCAATCGATAAACTGTCCCTTATCCTAAACTAACAGTTTGAAGTTATATCAAGAATACACTTAATGGAAGATATTACGCCAAGCCGGATGTCGAATGAATGAATAATTGATAGTATCGATGATGATGAAGAAGTGATAAGTAATGATGAAACTTGGAACTTTAATCAAGCTGACGGCTCACTTAATGGAAAGTGACAATCGTCAGCCATACATATTAATATTTTTTTTTATACAACTTAGAATGGCAAACAAGCTGATGGTCACCTGATGGAAAGTGGTTACCGTCGCCTATAGACATGAGCAATACCATGGACATAACAGAGTATAATGTTTCGCCCATGATACTTCCCATGCGTTGCCATTCCTAAGGACTCAGTTGTTATTCCTCTGTACCTAGTAAATTCACGCCATATCCCACTCTTCAAACCGAAACACAGCCATGCAAACACAACTGCTTCACGGTACTTCATAATTATCAAGCAATTTTGGTAAATACCTATAAGGAAAGGAAATAATTAGATATAAATGAATTGCTTAATAATACATCTCAGTTTAGGCATTTATTAATACTGATTTTGCTAAATAGAATATATAATAACTGTGTTTTGACTAAATTAATTATAATACTAGATCATACAAAGGTTTTAATTAGCAGATACGAGTATTTCTATGTTTAGCTTCAATTAAGCAAAGCAAATTGCCAATTGAATAAATAACATAATATCTAATGTGAATATTGTGTATATGTATAAAAAAATATTTATTAATTTATTAATTATTATATGTATGTGTACATACATATACACATACTTAATGCTAAAAGCATTATCTCCCAGTCAACCTTAGGAAGTGTCAGAATACTCGAATAGAAGGAAAGGAAGACTTTGTACAAAAGTGGTTTTCTTGAGTATCTCTGTCCCATTCGTGTTTCAATCGTGAAACAGTTGTGTTTACATGGTTGTGTTTCGGTTTGAAGGGTGGGACATGGCAGTGAATTTACATGGTACAGAGGAACAACACCCTTGTCCCCAAAATAGCAACACGTGGAGAGTATCATGAGCGAAACAGTACACTCTGTTATGTCCATGGTACTGCTCATGTCTGTAGGCGACGATTACCACTTTCCAACAGCTGGGCCGTCAGCTTGTTTTCCACTATAAATTACATAAAAAATGCGGTACTAGTAATAATTGATTACTAAATTGATACATACAAAAATTTACATATATAAACATATAAATATATATAAATGACAAACATACTAAAACATATATAAGATATACTATATTATACACGAGCATAAACGTTTTTTATGAATGACGGTTGAAACGGAACTCTCTTGATGTTATAAGGAAGCGCGTTCCAGATCTGTGAATAATGTAAGACAAAAGAATTTGATACGAAATCAGGACGGTGAGAGGGGGTAGAAAGTTGAAGAATATCACAGGAGCCTAGGTCACGATCGTAAGTTTGAAAATTTGCTGCTCAAGTAATTAGGAGACTGCGGATTTCAAAGAAGATCAAATTCAAATTCAAATCATCTTTATTCAAATAAATTTGTTTACAAGAACTTTTAAAACGTATTTTTTTTATCTATTGTAGGGTATTTTTTTTTTTTGATGGTTAAAATGGTTATCTGTTAAGAAGAGCCAGCACCAGTGAAGTTACTGTTTTGAAAACTGCCAGTTATGTATTGTAAAAATTTTTTTTTTTAATACAATAGTTTCTTAGAATGGCAAACAAGCTGACAGCCCCTGATGAAAAGTTGGGTATATTGACACGAGCAATGGGATTCTCAGTACCATGGACATAACAATCCCTTTCCCCATGACTATTGCAGGGTTCCACTCCTGAAGGACTTAAGGTTATCTGTTAAGAAGAGCCAGTAAAACTCAACAGTTACTGTTTTAAATTTCTGCCAACATTATGTGTATTGTAAAAATGGCGCAGAAAATCCTAAGGTTTCTGTGTTTTTTCGCGCACTCTCTGTATACGCTGGAAGGGCACCAGTGTGGGATGATAGGTGCCGGTGAATGCAGGTCAGTCAGCCCATCCTGACGAATTCCACTAGAATTAACTACGATGGTTTCCAGGGGGAACTGCTTGGATGCTATCGTTAGACCCCATTACTAATCCCTTTCCCCCCATAAATAAGGTGTTAGGTAATTTTGGCTGTACGACAGTCAGTTAGGATAGGATAAACGATTTTATATTGTGGTGGGAGGGATGGGGAGGAGTCAGGAGAGCGATTGTTAGCAAAGGTTTCTGCGTTGACAAATGGGACCATTTGAGCTGAGAATTAGAAAATTGATTCTTAAAGAGAATTCGTATCACAAAAAAAAAAGCGGTGATAAAATTATTATTATAATGACGTAATTTTTCTATTATTATTTTATACTAAATAATAAAAAAATGTATTCCAAAAAAAAAACTAGTAATAAAACCAATTATTTTGAATTTAAAATTAGATTATTAAATCAATCTGTTAAAATTTGTATAAAACCAATTTGAAAATGTGTTCTTTAAAAAACAAAGAATTTTCTAAATTTATTTATAACTCATAAGATTATGGGGTAATAAACAAAAAAAAATACAACCGAAATGAGAGCCTACTCCTATTTCGAAGTCGGTTTATAAAATGCACCAGTACATAATAAGATGTTTCGTTATATTCGTTCGTTATATTACAATTTAAAATGCAGATATATATATATAGTGTAAAGTGTGTAAAAAAGCAATCTTTTTTTAGATTACTTAAAATATATACCTACAATGCTTACGACTATAATTCTTTATGGTATGATACAAGCCATTTTTTATGGACGAAAATGGAACGGCAACTATGCCTGCACTATCGGTACCTATACGATGGGTGAGAATGAAAGCAGGTCAGTTGGCCCATCGGGACGATTACAACAAGAATCTACCACCATAGTTCCCAGAAAGAACTGCGAGAAGGATAACTTGATAGCAATAAGGCTACTACGCCCTCTTACTAACAGTCCCTTTGGAAATTTTCCAAATTTTCGTCGACAACCAGATTTGAACTGACTACCTTTGGAGACTATAATTCAGGGTATTATATCAGTACGCCATGGCTTTTTTAGCTACTGAGACTTTTGATAGATAATTGACCATAAAATTTATAATTTTTGTTAAAAGAAATCCAAAGACAAAATCCAAAAAGTCCCAATTTGAAGTGTGTAATATAGCTGATTGCAACCCAATTCCAATATAACACAATATTCAAATTAATACATAAATGTACAAAGAGAGAACAATTACATTAATATCAAAGAACCGAGACAAAGTGACCAATCAATCAACAATTTAGATTAACGTTTATTTTTATTTCTACCAAAATACCTTCAATACAGATCCTTATATCTACACGTTTATCTCATAGAGGAAAGATATTCCGCAAATTGATTCTTGTCCACGGGGATTTGGAAGAACCATATTATTCGTAACTCAATCAGAACACATGTCGGAAATATCTTGTACATAGCTGTATCTATACACACGATGAGACGGTGCTACGCTAACCGAATAACTATTTATGTTAGTGTTGTCTGATAACCTTGTTTATCGATTATTTGCCGTGTTATTAATCAATTGTTCGATTGAAACATTATACTCGTATTATCTAATAATCGATTGTCAATCAGTTATTTTTTATTATATAATACAGAGGATACACGAGCATGCTGCGTGGTAAGTAACTACTACTGCCCATTAGCAATTGCAACTTTGGAAGAATTGCAAATGAGCTGTTAGTTTTAAGAGGAAATTTTAGAAGGTTACAATGTCGAATCAGTTAGGAAATATAGTGGAAAGTTGATTCAAAACAATTATTTTATTTTTTATTCACATAAACATGCAATTGTTATGTGAAACAGATGGTAAGATCTTCGTTAGTAAAACATTAACCTCAACAGTGAGAGTGTAAAATTGTTTTGGTCAATTAAAATTCAATATATTTATATAATTGTTCCCATCTATTTATTATATATTGAAGAAATTATATTATAATTTATCGAGATACTCGTACCATTAATAATTTACAATTATATAATATTCTTTTAAATTCGTTATAATATAACAACGCCATGGTCGATTATAATCGATATTATTACTCGATATTCGGGGAAGGGAGTTGTATAACAGATTACCAATTGATCTGAAAACTATCCAAAATTGGAGAATATTAAAAATCAAACTCCATGCCTTTCTGTTGGAAAAATGTTTTTATAAAATAAATGAATTTTAGAGATATATTAATTGTGAGTTGTATGTAGTTGCTTATGTTTTTTTTTTTTTTGACTGAAATTGTTATTATTAGTAATTCATTACTTGTATCTGACATTATTTATATGTAAAACTCCTATCATATTCGACACAATGTAATATTGTATTGAATAAATTGAATTGATATTATTGTGACCATTTTGTGTTACTGTGGCACACGCATGAAGGGAAAAATTGTTATTTTTTTTATGCATTTTGCTTATTTTTTTTAAATTTTTTGTATATATATTCTTTTATGTTTTTTCACTGTGCATCTATGTCTGTTGTTGTTTGCGTGCTGTAAGTAATGCAAATAAATTATCTATCTATTGGACTAGATACTGTCAATAGACCAATCGATATGCAGTTTATTCTATGTAAACACTATCGACTATTTTCTAATCGAATAACAGACAACACTGTGCGTCTGAAAATTTGCTGCTAGCATTTTAATGGATTATATTACGGACTAATTTACACTCATATTATAAATACACATATAGCTCAATTATTACAGTTTTTAATCATTTAGACTAAAAATGACAAACTAGCTGGTGTATGTAATGGAAGTGAAAACTGTCATTACAGGCATGATAATACCATCATCATCATTTCAGCCATTACCTGTCCACTGTTAAACATAGGCCTTCCCCATAGACTGCCATAAGGAACGGTCCTGAGCCACCTGCATCTACTGACTCCCTGAAATGCATTTGCGGTCGTGAATCCATCTAGTGGGATGAGGGGGGAGGAAGGTATTGTTATCAATAGAGTTTGACAGCCCCATTGCTAGCAATATGCCCTATTAGCTCGACCTCCACGTGGTTCCCCCTGGAAACCATCGTGAACAATTCTTGTTGAATTTGTCACGATGAGCTAACTGACCTGCTTCATCCTTACCTATCATCCTTCATTGGCGCCCCGCCGGTGTATACCGATAGCGCGGGTGGGGTTACTATTCCATTATCACCCATTAAAAAAAAAGTGGGAGGCGAAGTACGATACAAAGAAGTAATTCACGGGTAAAGCTAATAAATATTGTATCTAAAAACTTGTAATTAATAAACTGCGGCTCTGTAAGGCCATAGACAATGACTATCACAGTGTTAAAGGAAGTCTAATTTCTTAAATTAAATTATTTGGCTGTGGTCTTTTGTATGGCTTCAAGGCTTTAATTACCGACTACTGACAATATAACATTCAAGAATAGAATAAGTATAATTTTTATTCAAGTAAACTTAATTATAATATAAGCATTTTGGGGGAAAGGGATTGTTAGTAATGGAGACTGAGAATCCTATTGCTAGCAACATACCCAACCAGGTCGACATCCTCGCGTTTCTCCCTGGAAACTATAATGGTTAATTCCTGATGAATTCATCATGATGGGCTAACTGGCCTGTTTTCATTCTCATCTATCACTCTTCACTGGTGCTCCGCCAGCGTATCCCGTTAGCGCAGGCGAGGTTACCATACCATTTTCACCCATCAAGAAAAATATAAGCATTTTTGAATAGACATTTGTTTATGATTGTACCGCCGATTCAGAATGCAATTTCAATTGAGAAACTTGAACAAGAAACTGAATATTGCTTTTTTTTTCATTTTTATTTGAAAATATGTTAACACAAGCTAACAAACAGCACAAGGGTTATGTTAATTACTTATTTATTACTATTATTACGTAAAAAAATCCAACATCATTTCAAATTTTAATTACATTAATAAACAGAATTATAGATTATTTTTATTTTATGAATAATTCGACATCATAAAAGATAAAAGTATCATATGTAATTTATCTATCAAATTTCATTAAAATTCATTAAAACAAGCATGGTTAAACAACAAATTTATTATATTTATTTTATTCGGAAAATCAGGGAATGCGTAATTATTAATATTAAAATATTTATTAAACTTTACACACATTCCACACAAATGAAACTAGTTACGTAAAATTAATTTAATTTTACTTTATAAAACTGAATCGTTTCAACTATTTACATCAGAGGGAGACTTCGTTTAAAAGTTGTTTGCTTTGGCACCTCAGTCCCATTTGTGTTTCTACCGTGAAGCAGTTGTGTTTTTTTTACAACACAGGTGGCAAACGAGCATGCGGCTCACCTGGTGGTAAGTGACTACCGCCGCCCATGATCACCCACAACCCCAACGGCATTGCAGGTGCGCTGCCGGCCTTTTAAAAAGGTTTGCATGGCTGTGTTTCGGTTTGAAGGGTGGAATATGGCAGTGAATTTACAGGGTACAGAGGAATAACACCTGAGTCCTCAGGAATGTTAACGCATGGGTGGTATCATGGGCGAAACAGTATACTCTGTTACGTCCATGGTACTTCATGTCTATAAGTGATGGTTACCACTTTCCAACAGTTGGGCCGTCAGATTGCTTGCCATTCTAAGTTGCAATTAGTGGTAAACTTATAAAAACCTGTGCCATATTGTGCCGGCATAGATTAGGCCACCCCTTCCTTTCCTGTGAGTGTCGTAAAAAGCGACTAAGGGAGGGCGAGGAATGAACAATAGTATCCCTCTTAAAACATCTCTACAGCCTAACTGCGGTTGGCAATCCGCCTACCAGCAAAACTCCGTAAGGGGAAGGCTTATGTTCAGGAGTGGACAGTTAAAGACTGGTATGATGGTGATACAAACCCATGGGACCGCTTATTATCTATTAAAACATATATCTGATCATTAGATATATCATTAATATTAATTTCAAATAAATAACTAATTTATATAAGGTTGCCTGTAAGAGATCGCTTTTAACGATAAGACTGCTCATTGTTTTCTCAATATGATCATTTCTTGTAATTGTTTGTATCTATAATAAGTATAGTATTGTAATTTTTTTGAAGAAGCAATAAAGAGTATCTAGATATATACCTATCAAAGCCTAACTGCGTTTGCTAACCCGCCTGCCAAACGTGGCAACTACTGCCAAAACCATATAGTAATAATGAATAAAATTAGTTTCATATAATGTAACTTATATTTGGATTTTTTTCAAAAATTTGCCATATCTATTTAAGAGAAAGGGTTTATCTGTAGCCACTCATTATTTGTATAAGTCTTTTATACCATTCAATTTTCTTTCCTTGTAGTTCCATTATATAGATAAATATCGGCCCTTAGGTAAAGCTTATGATCAAGGTCGTACCGAAATTTGAAAAATGATTTATGTATCTTGAAATACTAGCAAGTTTATACCTCTGGTAAGAAAACCAACCCAGAAACCTATATATATATATAACTATAACTGTTACCCGCGGCGATGCACGCGTACTTCGTATGTCCTTTAAATTTAAAATTTCCAAAATACTTTCTTAAAAAATGCTTACGCTATAAAATAACCCTAATGCGAGTAGCGAATAGCAGATAGGCTATTGGTGATATTTTAAGAGGAACGCTACTGCCCATCTCTCGACCATGAAGTTCCCTTAGTCGTCTCTTACGACGAAAGCTATTATAAAGTATATTTTTTATAAACGTGCTAATTTTCAATATTTTACATACATTCATATCGTCATAGTCGTAGAATACTGACGGATCTGACAAATATTACATATAAAGATCCGTCACTATTCTACGACTATGACGATATTTGTGTTTTTATAAAGGATGACTAGCAGATATATGTAGGTAGATTTTTTAAATCTTATCCCATAGGAATCCCCAAATCTTATCACATAAAAAGAAACAATACTATTAAAAATTACATTTTAATTTATTCACTTATATTTTTTTTTTTATCATTCTTCAAACAATCTTTTCTTTATAATAGCTACGACTCTCATAACACATCTCTCTTATTTTTCACTCTATCGCGAGGGCCACTCAATCACATACGACACGCATTTAGATGGCTGTTATTCGACTTTCATGGTCCATCTGCCATGTCCAATTGTCAAAACCATAAATCAATGTCGATACCGAGACACCATCGTGAATTATAAAATGCTAACTTTTATCTGAGACTCCATCCGCGTGACCGGGATATGTTGACTCATTGACCTGTGTCCTTCTTCATAACGTATAGTACTTGTGTACCAAGTATATATATATATATATATATATATATATATATATATATATATATATATATATATATATATATATATATATATATATACATATATATACATATATATATATATATATATATAATTGCTTTAGTCAATAATACTTTTGACTAAAATAATGGTTAAAAGTAACTAATCTAACCTAACCGCAAATTTGCGGGGGAAACGGATTGTTATCAATGGAGTTTGACAGCCTCATTGCTAGCAATATACCCTATTAGGTCGACCTCCACGTGGTTCCTCCTGAAAACCATCGTGAACAATTCTTGTTGAATTCGTCACGATGGGCTAACTGACCTGCTTCATCCTCACCTATCATAACCATTAATTTTCAGTTCAAACCACTTTTGATCAACCTGTTCGGTCAAAAGTACTTTCGACTGATTTTGCTAGTCAATAGTGCTTTTGACTGGTTTTGACTGCAACATATACATATATACTGCTTTCAATTATGGCAAGCAAAAATGTATTGAGTAAAGCTCGCCTTACTATAATTCAGGGAGTACTGACATCGACGTTCATGCATAGAATAGAAGTAAATCTTGGGTATGGCAGAAGAAGCATAACAGTAAGATAAATGCTATAGAGATGAGAACTCTGAGAAGTATGTGTGGTATTACATTAGATTATAGAGTAAGTAACAATGTGATTAGAGAGAAGTGTGGACTAAAAGATGATGTAGTGACAAAAATCGAAAAAGGAATGTTGTAATAATTTGATTGTTTGGAAATAAATATTACGAAGGAATTACTTATAAAACTGTATCGTTACATTTATTGTTTTGCTTATTCCCTATATTGTATAATGCAAATAAATAGGATTCGTTCATTCATTTTATTCTTTGATAATATTTTAAAAGCAATTGTCATTATAATTAGAAATTATGTATGAAAATGTTGCATGTCATTATTATCATTAATTACATTACATTATATTTTTTTTATACAACTTAGAATGACAAACAAGCTGACGGCCCACCTGATGGAAAGTGGTAACCGTCTCCTATATACATGAGCAATACCATGGACATAACAGAGTATACTGTTTCGCCCATGATACCCCCTATGCGTTGCCATTCCTGAGGACTCAGGTGTTATTCCTCCGTACCCAGTAAATTCACGCCATATCCCACGTTTCAAACCGAAACACAGCCATGCAAACACAACTGCTTTACGGTTGAAAGACGAATGGGACAGAGGTACCCAAGCAATCGATTTTTATACAAAGTCTCCCTCTGGTATACCGTATTCACTGCAAATATATATCATTTCATTTCTTTTCATTTTCTATTACAGTTCGTGCTTCCCATTCATTTCTACTCGTACATCTGGGTTTAGGAACGAGCTCCCGGCTTCAATTTTCCCTTGCAATACCATATAATATGGGGTATTTCCAAAAACAAACAAACATTTAAAAGGCCATCAAAAGCACAAACTTTTCTTGTGTTTATGGGCGAGTGTAGGCGCTTTCCATCAGGTGGGCCATCTGATTGTTTACCACCCTACCAATAAAAGAAAAATATTTCATATCCAAATTTAAAAAATCTTTCTCAGTTACTATTTCGTAACGTCACAACGTTTTGGGGAAAGGGATTTTTAGTATTGTGAATGTACTAGCTCTATTATTAGTAATATACCCTATCCAGTCGACCTCCACGCGATTTCCCCTGGAAACCATCGTGGTTAATTCTTGTGGAATTTATCACGATGGGCTAACTGACATGCTTTCATCTTCATCTATTATCTCTCACTGGTGGCCCGTCAGTGTATACCAATAGCACAGGCAGGGTTACAATTCCATTAGCATTTCACAAAAAAAAAAAACGCCATAACGTTTTCGTTGTACGGAACCCGGAAAAAAGCGAAAATTGTGACGATCACTCGACACCGTGTTTGTAAACCGTATCCATTCCGCTGGAAAGGAAACGCGCAAATTGATCCTCTTAAAAGAGAACAACATATCGACTGAACGGGCGAACGAGCGAACGGTTTATACTTACAGCACGATCATGCGAGAAATTACCAAATTGCGGAAAAAAAAGAAAATATCCTACTACTTACATTATATAGATAGAGCGTCGAGCCTCAAAAACGGATCAACTTTTTGTCAACTAATTGTCAAATTAGCTGACTCGTTTTTTTAACAGTATTCAATATATTTACGCATAAAATGTATCTTGACATATTATTTAATAAACAAAATGAGTGTTTACGCATTAAAAAGATGCAGAGATTATAAGACAAAATATATATTGAAGTTATAAAGGAATCACTCCTAACTATTTATCACGCAAAATTGTATGAAACAGTTGACCCGTTTTTCTCGGGGCTTTTCTTATAGAGACACTCTATCTATATCATCTAAGCATTAATAATATTATGAACTTAGATTATATACGAGTAGATAGAGCATCAAGCCTGAAAAATGATCAACTTTTTGTCAAATTAGCTGACAATTTTTTTTTTATTAGTGTTATCTATATTTAACTATTTTTAAATGAAATGATATTTAACTTTACAATTTGAGTTTTTTATTAAAATTTATAAGACAATAAATATATAAGTTATAAAGGAATCACTCCTAACTATTTATCACGCAAATTTGTATGAAAATGTTGACCTGTTTTTTTCGGAGCATTTCTAGTTAGGCTTTTAGAGATGTTTTAAGAGGGAGCGTCCCTCTCAGCTGCCCATCCCTCGCCCTTTCTTAGTCGCCTCTTACGACACTCGCGGGAAAAGAAGGGATGGCCCATTCTATGCCGGGGCACACATGAGGATATCACAGTCATATATCCCTGTAACGAAAGAAGTCGCGGGTAAATACTTGTTAATTATAAATTACTTGCATTATGCATAATTATAACACCAGCTGCGACTCCATTATTGGTGCTCCTTTCATGTGTAATAAATAATTCTTCTCCATATGCAAATTGGTTTTAGAATACTTTGACATATACTTTGACGGGTGCCACGATAGAGTTGCGTAAGTCAATAACTCGCTTTAATAATGCTACCCACATTTCCCGGAGAACTCCGTTTTAACAGATAATTGTAATCATTGTCTGGATCGTATATTATACTTGTATCTAGATAGAGCAATCAATGTTAAAAACGTCCGGAAAACGATCAGTTAACAACAGTCACGCGTGTTTTTTTTTTTTTTGTTTAATAAAACAAAGCCTGCTATTTTCGGTATTGCAAACAATAACTATAATATTTTAGTATCCCTATTTAAACACATGCCGTTCTATTGCGTAATTCTACGTGTGGTTTATGATACAAATTTACTCTCGTGTCAATAAAAGGGGCTGTTTTGGAGAAACGTTTGTAAAATACTCCATCTAGTTAATATTAAGGTCTGTTTAATATTATTAATGTAATATCTATATCATCATTTTATCATGAACTGTCTTTAATGTCAATCTAAATAATTTTTTATACAACTTAGAATGGCAAACAAGCTGACGGCCCACCTGATGGAAAGTGGTAACCGTCACCTATAGACATGAGCAGTACTATAGACAAAACAGAGTGTACTGTTTCGCCCATGATACCCCCTATGCGTTACCATTCCTGAGGACTCAGGTGTTATTCCTCTGTACCCTGTAAATTCACGCCATATCCCACCCTTCAAACCGAAACACAGCCATGCAAACACAACTGCTTCACGGTAGAAACACGAATGGGACAGAGGTACCCAAGCAATCGACTTTTGTACAATAATTAATTTAATTTAATTTTTTACCTATATATATATATATATATATATATATATATATATATATATATATATATATATATATATATATATATATATATATATATATATATATATATATATATATTATATTTATATTATCATACCTACTTTTACAACAATTAGTCTAAGATTGTCTTAAAATGTTTGCTCGCAGCAATAAGACCAACTTACTATACTTATACATATATATACATAATAGATACAATCTATTATATTTATTAATTGTCATGTTTATTTCCTATATTATATAATGCAAATAAATTATACTCATTCATTCATTCAGTGATATAGTTTCGATACCATAGCTCTTATGACTATTCGAAAGTTTAATTAAATTACAAATGCATTTTCCTTTTAACGTAACTAATGGTATGTTCCTTTGTGTATACAAGTTTCCTTTTTCCCCGACTAATATTACAATAATGTTTTTTACTATTATTTGCGAAGGAAATAACATGATTTCAGTGATACAGGAATTTAATATCTATAATAACATTCACTACCACAAAAAACCGACTTTAGTTGTGCCAAAATCGGAAAATTTGATTTAAAAAACTAAATTACCGAACCGATTTTGATAAAAATTTTATGGGAAAAGATTGATCCTTTCAGATAAAAATAAGGAATTTGCCAAATCGGTTTCCAATTCACGGAATTATAAGGTAATAAGCATAAAAAAATACTGTATGGTTACAGTATAAAAAAAAAATTAATTTATACTAAATGTTTTTTTATATACCACTGAGGTGGCAAACAAGCAATCGGCCCACCTGATGATAAACGGTTACCGGAGCCTGTTTATAGCCTGCAATACCAGGGGTATTACGCGCGCGTTGCCGACCCTAACTAAACCTCTACCTCTTTATTAAAAATCCCCATTCTGCAGCCTCTTGGAAAAACCTCGACAGGGAGCTCACTCCATAACCTGGATATTCGTAGGAGGAAACATGTTTAAAACTGCACTGCACGTGTGCCTTTATAGGCGCCCTGCATCGTTTCTGAAATTGGGGACTGATAGATGGCAGAGGTGGCCAGTTCTGAGGTCGACTACATACTGGTTTTGTTACAGTATTCATGCCGGCCGTTCATTTACCTTTATAATGCTCATCAAATATTGCGCCTAAATTACTAGTGAATACACCATATACTTTCTTCTATAGGCATTCCGTCACCCGTATCCAATAGCGAGAACAGGATGTCTTAAGAACTGTACCGCAAACCATAAAAAACCATCCAAATTCCTTTCTCCGAAAAAAAAACTATAGTTATTATTTGCATAACGTATATTCTATTTACAAACAAAATAATAATCTAAACAAAACAAGCAAATAGCGGATTTCTTCTATTGTTTTCCTTACAGACGCAATAAATATTAACTTTGAGCCCCGTTATCAGAGCAGATATCTAAAAATAACCCGCTTTTTCGACTAAATATGATAAAATACTTTACATTTTTTTTTTGTTACACAGTGTTTACATATTAGGGAAGGGATTATTAGTAATGCGGACTACCAGTCTCATTGCTAGCAATATACCTTGTCAGGTCGACCTCCACGTGATCCCTTCTGGAAACCATCGAGCGAAATTCCAGGCGAATTCATCACGATAGGCTAATTGACGTGTATTTTCATTCTCACCTGTCATTCCTCACTGGATTCACTTATCATTCATTGAAAAAAAATGTCTACATAAAGCAAAACTTTTCTTTTTTTTCATGTGGTACTTAGAATGAACCATCGCGTCCTTTCCTGTAAATGTCGTAAAAGGCAACCAAGAAAACTTAATTGTCGAAAGATAGGCAACAGCTACCCTCTTAAAATATCACCAAAATCTTAACTACGGTTGCTAACCCTAACGGGACGGGGTGAAAGGGATTGTTGATGGAGACTGAGAATCCCATTGCTAGCAATATACCCAACCAGGTCGACCTCCTCGCGGTTCCCCCTGGAAACTATCATAGTTAATTCCTGATGAATTCATCATGATGGGCTAACTGGCCTGTTTTCATTCTCATCTATCACCCTTCACTGGTGCTCCGCCAGCGTATCCCGTTAGCGCAGGCGGGGTTTACCATTCCATTTTCACCCATAAAAAAAAACCCTAACGGGAAGACATTCAGCAGTGTACAGTTAATGGCTGATATAATAATAGAATAAAAATAACTAAATTTTCCATGTTTCCAATTTCAAATAATCAAATATTCTCAAATTAAATCGAGTTAGCCACTCGAGAGGCGTGTCGCCTTCTCCACGCCCTCTTCTGAGTGCTACCTATATTCTTTCTATAAGATTATTATAATTTTAAATTGAGAATGCTCAGTGAATTTATGACAATGATCATTAGCTTTATACTGTACATACTAGCTTTTACCCGTGACTTCGTCCGACGTGATCGACATAAAAGCTAGCTTATATCCTTTTCCATCCCATATCATCATCATCGTCATATCAGCCTTTAACTGTCCACTGCTGAACATAAGCATCTGCCTTAGGATTTTACCAGTAGTTGTCAGGCTTGGCAGGTGGATTGCCAACAGCAGTTATTATTTAGTTTTAAGAGGGACGCTGCTGCCCTTCTCTCGCCCTCCCTTAGTCGCCTCTTACAACACCCACTTATATGTAAAATAATTATAAGAAAAAAAAATATATTTAATAAAACCCCCCAAGGGGGTGGCTGATACAATGATGATAAGTTTTTTGTAAAACTTCATATAGCAAACAATCTGACAACTCACCTAAAAGTAGATAGATAGATAGATAGATTTATTGTTTCCTCCAAAAGATTACAATAGTAAACTTATTATTATATTATAAATAAAATAATACAAGAAATAATCACAATGAGAAAACAATGGGCGACCTTATCGCTAAGAGAGATCTCTTCCAGGCAACCTTTGGATGGAGAGGAATAATTATAAACAATTTGGTGGGAGGCACAATGAAAAATTTTGTTAGTTCTAAATATGGGAGATGTGATACATATAATAATATAAATATTATCCCTACTCATTATTATATTTATATACATATACTATATATAAAAGTATATAGTAACCAAAGCCTATAGACAACCAAAGCATTAAGTACATGACAGAATAGCTTGCTACACCCATGGGACGCAACATACGTTGCCATACCTGAGGACTACGGTGTTATACCTCCGTACCCTGTAATTTCACTGCCATATCCTCCCATATCCTTTTTGTTACATTCTATACTGTTTTACGTTTCCATGGAATAATTTGTGCGTTAATTAAAATCTACGCAGACAAAATTGGATACAACATTCTATATTCAAGATGTATTATAGAAAATGTATAACAATCTCGCAATTCGACATTATGTTTCGCGGAACTGGATTGATTGAAATATATTCCCCTAGGAGCATTAAGCAAAATCCCCACTAAAATTATAATGTGAACGTGGGTTTGTTTATTGTCAAACTTCATCCGCTTAAACGGGGGATATTGATTGGATGAACGAATGAAAACTTTTTATTGCTCCTCTCAAACAATTTATTTGTTTCACTCTTTGGAAGAAAGGCTTTTCAGTGGCTACCCCGTAAGGCAAACGCAATATAGGATAACTCCCACTGGATGGCAGCATTATAGCAGTCTATGGAGGAGGCCTGTGTCCACCAGTGGACAGATGATTTAACTCTTTATTGCACCAGAAACATAAAAAATATACATTGACAATTAAAGGATTCAAGTGAAATATAGTAGTATAAAGTACAGATTAAATTATATAAATAAAGATACAAAAGGCAGTCTTATCGCTAGGGCAATCTTTTAATCATATTAATTCCAGCTCACTAATATAATAAAGTTTTAATTAAAGGATGTCTGCACATGTGTTTAAGAAAATACCAGAGGGAGATAATGTACAAAAGTCGTTTGCTTGGGCACTTCTATCCCATTCGTGTTTCTACCATGAAACAGATGTGTTTACATAGCTGTGTTTCGGTTTGAAGGGTGGGAGTGAATTTACAGGGTACAGAGAAATAGCATCTAAGTCCTCAGGAATGGCAACGCATAGGGGGTATCATGGGTGAAACAGTATATCCTGTTTTATCCACGGTACTGCTCATGTCTATAGGCGACGGTTACCGATTTCCATCAGGGGCCGTCAGCTTGTTTGCCATTCTAGGTTGCCAAAAATAATTAAGAAAAATTAATACTAGTACGAAGAAAAAAAATTAAAAAGGTCAATAGATGCTAAAACAATATTTTTTAAAATTTTTGCCTTTTTGTTTGTATGTCTATTCATATGTTGTCACACTAAAACTGCTACACCAAATTGGATGCAGATTTTATAATTATTTTTCTGAAGGTATAAATTAAAATCTATCGAGAGATATATTTTAATGATATTCCTGCTTGTAAAATCCACGTGTACGAAGTAGCAAATATAAACACTGAGATAAAAAATCACATATTTTTTCGCTTTTTTCTTTTACAAATTCTGCGTATATGTCAAACTACAAGACGATTGGATGAGCTGTCAAAGAGCCAAGTAGAAAAAAAAACTGATTTTGACATGTTTAAATTTATTTTTAAGAATTAACGCGAGGCGTTTACAAGTAAATAACAACCATTATATTCATAACTAAAAAGTCCTGTAAACCTACTTTAATTTATTAAAGTGTTTGGTTACTGTCCTTCAAATTCAAATATTAACGCAAAAGAAAAGAAATAAAACATTTTAACATCTAAAATAAGTTTAGGAGAGGTTTGACTTTTCTAAGCGAGCAACTGTTTACTTAATTTTTAAAGTCGACATTTTGTCATGAATTGTATCATGAGTGAACTAGCGTATAACTTAAGAATAAATAATATTAGTAAGAAATAGGGATAAGTAATATTTATCGATATTATCGAAGCGATATTATCGATATACAAACCAAAATATCAATGTTTTATTTATACTACATAGATGGCAAAAAACATACAGCCCATCTGATGGTAAACGGTTACTGTAGCCTATGAATGCTAACAAAACTAGAGGTGTCAAGTGCGTGTTACTGACCCTGAAGAAAATTTAATATACCCTTTTTAAAGAATTCCGTACCGCAATGTTTTAATTTTAGAGAAGAAATTCTATTATTAAAAGAAAAATCGATATTTTACAGTATCGATCTGCGTCCAATAATATCGAGTTATCTTACAACATTAATATCGATATTATCAAATGATATTAACCCTATTAAGGAGTATATGTAAAAGAAGTCATCGCCATTGCATGCACGGTGACTGTTTTCTCTTATTGCTGTAATTCCCAAAAATCCTTTCTTGATGGATGCCTATGGTACAAGAGGAATTTCTGTGTAAAATTTCGGCTTTGTGAGTTTCCCGGTAACGAAGATTTCATTACCAATGACTGGTATTCCGCTATAATATATATATGGATAACGTGTCTGTTTGTATATCATGAACAATAATAATAAATATGAGGATTGAATACACTGTTTTCTGTGCAGCAAAATGTAATCTTCTTTCAATAATTCCCTTACAGTTGATTCCTGGTACCCTGGCTTTTATTACATTTCCTAAATATAAATGCCGAGGTTTTCCCAAGAGACTACAGCATGGGGTTCTTCAAAAGGGGGGTAAAGAGGTTTCTTCAGGGTCGGCAACGCGCGCGTAATACCTCTGGTATTGCAGGCGTTCATAGGCTACGGTAACCGCTGACCATCAGGTGGGCCGTATGCTTGTTTGCCACCTTAGTGGTATAAATACCTTACACATATCTGTTACACCTGTCTCCCATTAGGCTAAACAGAAACGCTAAATGCTCCAATTCAAACAAATCTCTTTCGCTTCTTCCACATTCATCAATTTTTTCATACACGCTCACCGGTTACGGGTACTTTTAATTTGGCCCTTCTTCAGCACGTCGCTTATTATCTAGAGCGGTCTCTACCGACATCTCCATTTATTCTTGTTCGATAAATCTCTTTCGTAATTCTTCTTTTTAAATGGCCTGGTTTGGCCTATATTCCCTTTTCAATTTTTATCACTACCTCGTCTTTCAGTCCACGCTTCTCTCTAATCACACTGTTTCTTACTATACCTTTTAGTGTAATACCGCACATATTTCTCACAGCTCTCATGTCAAATAAACTATCTAAGTTAATAATGTGTTTTCCAATCTAAATTCTTCAATATGTAATGCTTTTGTTCAGGAAACAGCCTCCTTACTTTCTATTGAACTACTAATATCAAAAATAGAAATATTTATAAACATTTTTATTTAAAGATGAATATATTTTAATGAAATTTGATATATACATAAGATATATTTTGTCGTATGATCCCATCATAAAAAGAGCCACCTCGTCCTTTTCGATGGGTGTCGTAACACCTCTTATAATACCCACGGACTAAGGGAACTTAATCATCAAGGGATGTACTGCAATGTTCCTCTTAAAATATTACCAAAAGCCTAACTGTGGGTGCTAATCCACCTGCCGAGCATGACAATTATTGGCAAACCCCCTCTTATGGGAGAGGACCACGTTCAACACTGGACAGTAAACGGGTGATATAATGATGATAAGATATATTTTATTCAAATACCATCACCGGAAGGAGATTTCAAACAAAAGTCATATGTTTAGGTCTCTATCTCGCTCATATTTCTGCCTTGAAGCAGCTGTTCTTTCATGGCTGTACTTCGATTTGAAAAGTAAGATACTCCAGTGAAATTACAGGTGTTCACAACATAGAATCTTTTTGTTTTATAAATTAAATTATTCGAATTTAAAAAATAATAATAATAATAAGACAAAATTCCATTATGGCAGTTTATCTTTGAAATTTATACTATGATTTATACACTAGTATGGACATATACCCTAGTACCCAGGTATGGCCACACATAAGTTGTATAAAAAATACACACATGCATTATATGTAGCTAGTAAAAAATATTAGAGCATTTTAAACTACAATTCCTATAATAAAAATTTGTGTTTGCAAATTTTTTGAGCTATCAACTCGTTAAGAAAAATCTTCTTTTTAAACATGGGTCGATATCATGGCAAGAATACTTGAAAGTAATAATTAAAAACTAAAGAATCAAGTTGAGAAGCTTCAACGCGAAATATTTCTAAAGTGTGCTTAAGCAACTCGTGGTTATTAAAGGAAGCCTTACCGCGGGGCCAGAGTAAAAGATATTATGCCCACGGGATTTTTACTCACAATACAAAATATATTGTGAGTAGAATACCCATGGTAATTGAGAAGTGCGGGTAAGGCTCATATTTCAGACGATCTGCTATTACAAGTATATTCATATTTAATATAAAATACCTGGAGGACCGAGCTTTGCACGGTATTTTTTTTTTTCTTTTTGGTAAATCGTGGTTTTTGGAAATTATATTTAAATACCGTTGTTGCTTAACAACGCCATCTATTGTCAAGTAGAAAGCAATACCAAACACTCATTGACTTAATGTTGCTTAATAACGCCATCTATTGTCAAGTAAGTAGCTTAAGTGTTGCAGAGAGTAAAACATTTTATATTGTCCCATATGATATAAGAATTTATTATTATTATTGAGAAACAGGCTTTTTCAGGCAGAAGAACATGTGACACTACGATCTTCTTGAGATGAGGATAGGAATAAGATAAATATAAAAAAAAAATGTTTTCATAAAAAATTCTTCAATCTTGCCAAAATTAGTAAGGGATAGATGTGAAAATAAACCGTTTTGATTAAAAAAAAAAATTTCACAATTATTGCAAATCGTAAGTTATTTCATAGATATATACATCTTTATTTTCAAATAGTTCAAAACAAAAAAAAAATATTTTCCGTGCCTATATTTGCCTATGCCGTTATTTCTTTAAATTCACACAAAGGAGTTTAATACGGATTTGATTATAATATAAATATTTTACTGTATCTTTTTTTTTACAACTTAGAATGGCAAATAAGCTGACGGCCCACCTGACGGAAAGTGGTATCCTTGTATCCTATTAATAAAATCAATGTAAAAGTTTGTAACAGTGGATGGATATATGATACTCTTTTACTCAAAAACTACTGACGGGTTTTGGATCAAATTTGTTACACAATTGGGTTATATCCTAACGTATAAAATCTTTTATAGGCTAAATCAAGCGGATAAAACCGCGGGATTCAGCTAGTGTACAATACATTTTTTTTTTGTGTAAGTAGATAATTGTATAATTTCAAAGCCGTAACGAATAATTTTTTTATGCCACTTAGAATGGCAAACAAGTACGGCCCACCTGATGGAAAGTGTTAACCGTCGTCTATAGACATAAGCAGTACCATGGTCATAACAGAGTATACTGTTTCGCTCATGATACCTCCCCATACGTTGCCATAAAATAATAAAAAAACAAAAATAAATTGCATAAAACTTACATAACAATCCAAAAATAACTCTAATAACTATGAAATAATAAAAAAAGTCGCATTTCTTGCTAACACCAAAAATAAACTTCTAAATAATGTTTTTTCTAGAAGTTCTATAGATACTCACTTATAAGTTGAGTGAAGTTATCAAAAAACTGTAGGTAGATATTCCATTATTTATATATATATATATATATATATATATAGTTGCCCCAGCAAATATTATTTGCCATATAAATCAGAGGATAGAAATGCCCTTATCATCTAGCGGTATGAAATATACTTTACTGCCTTTTTTCCATATCTACAAAATATATCGAAATGTATGTAAAAAATTTCATGAAAATCGGTCAAGCCGTTTCGGAGGATTGCAACCACAAACACAGTGACACAATATTTATCTATTAGGAGTCTTAGAAGAGATAAGATTTTGCTCACTCTGCGTTTTCTTTTGCTTTTACAACGGATTGTGTTCAGAGGAATTGTTCAATATGATGCCCGTGACCTCTTTCTATTATCTTACGGCTCGCCATCGATAGGGAGTTCACGCTCATACCATAAACTATAGTCTGCTGGTCGCGTACAATACAATTTCAGAGACATTTACTTTCACGAACGCTCAGGTTATGGAATGAGCTCCCTGTCGAGGTTTTTCCAAGAGACTACAGCATGGGGTTCTTCAAAAAAGAGGTAGAGGTTTCTTTAGAGTCGACAACGGGCGCATAATACCCCTGGTATTGTAGGCATTCATAACTGCTTACCATCAGGTGGGCCGTATGCTTGTTTGTCATCTCAGTGATATAAAAAAATATTATTATAGCATTTTAATCAAGTATTTTAATAATATAAGAAAAACCAAAAACATTAACTTTTAATATTGTAATTTTCAAGTAATACTGGATTTTCTCACGATATTACTTTGTGTACATTTCAAAATAGAGTTTCATTCAATATCTCAAATGAATTTATCAATAAATTTACTCATTTTAAACGCTTTTAAGAGTCTTTAATTGAAGTCTTCGAAATATATAAGATGAAACTAAATTAATTTCTAAAAACAAACCGAATTAAACTTAATGGTAAACCCAATATCTTTCAATTGCAATTTGTGTAAACATATTTTTTTTATCTTTAAAATATTTTTTTCAGTAAAATAAATATATTCACGACTACAATCTCTAATAGAGTACTGAGACAGTATAAGTCGACTTCTGCCCCGTAAACATAACGGTTCGCTTAACAAATTAGAATCCATTGTAAACGTTAGCACTTAAAAAATATAATTTTTGACAATAAAAACTAAAATTTTAATAATCAGTTGATATTAGAAAATATAACGTACAAAAAAAATATATAAAATAAAAATTAAATATTTTTATTTGTATATGTATATATATATATATATAATACATAATATCAGACGAAAGACTACTCAGATTTAAGGGAAATACCAGCATCAGACATAGCAAAACGTAAAAAGTAATTCTAGGGATTCTAAATAAAAATATAGTTTATTCCTGAATGCCAATGTTCTTGGGGCAGACATTAGATGTCAAAAGATATGTCAAAAATATGTCGAAATGAAAAAATAGATTAGGGAATATCTGTATTTAAAATATTAAACTCTTTCCTATATAAATTGGTTAAAAAAAATATATTTAATAAAATATTATCTAACATATTTTATTTTATTTATTTATTTAAGGAACACCAACTTAACCCAAACGTTATTTAAATCTCTACCGACACCTACTGAGTAAATGTTTGAATTGGCAGCAAGAAACAGTATGGACGGAGAAAAGAAAAAAGTGACTTTCGCGTCTATCAGGGCAATTTTTCCAAATATTCTTTTCACCGAAACCTTCCTCGGATTTCAACAAATACGTGAAAAAAAATTTGCCAAATTAGTTCTGTTGTTCTCGGTTCTTTTTTTTTTTGTTTTACTTTTGTGATACAACGAAACAATTTTGCTTTATACTGGCTTTTACCCGCGACTTCGTCCGCGTTACCGGTATATATTCACTGAATGAAATAAAAAGTAACATTATATCCTCCTCCATTCTATTTACGTGTATACCAAACTTCATAGTGATTGGTTAAGGTTCTATGAAGTAACAAATAAACAAAGTTTATCAGAGGAAGACTTTGTACAAAAGTCGATTGTTTGGATACCTCTGTCCCATTCGTGTTTCAACCGTGAAGCAGTTGTGTTTGCATGGCTGTGTTTCGGTTTGAAGGGTGGGATATGACGTGAATTTACTGGGTACAGAGGAATAACACCTGAGTCCTCAGGAATGACAACGCATGGGGGGTATCATGGGCGAAACAGTATACTCTGTTATGTCCATGCTACTGCTCATGTCTATAGGCGACAGTTCCCACTTTCCATCAGGTAGGCCGTCAGCTTGTTTGCCATTCTAAGTTGTATAAAAAAAAGTCATTTTCACATTCGTAATATTAGTAAGGATAAATTATATATATAAAACAAATGGTTAAATTTTCTCTTTTAATGAGTCAATTAGTTAAATATAAGACATTCGCTGAGTGTCTGGACATAGTTAAAAGATTGCAAGCTCAGTATATACATATATATGGCCGTGTGAGCCCGGTATAGAATAGGCCAACCCTGCTTATCCCGTGAGTGTCGTATGAACCGACTAAGTAATAGGCAGCAGCGTTCCTCTTAAAATATCTCTAAAGCCTGACTGCGGTTGCTAATCCGCCTGCCAAGGGTGGCGACTACTGCAAAAATCTCCAGGGGAGGCTTATGTTCGGCAATAGAGAGTTAATATATAAATATATTTATAGGTTAATGTATAAATAATTTATAAGTTAAATCATTTGGTAACTCGGTACCTTCTGTAAGATGTCAAATCAACTTCAGAAAGTGGAAAGTTTAATGAACGAGTATCAGTAAAAAGTTATAGTCTATTAACCGAGTCATTATGTTACTATTACTATGTACTGTGTGATTTTTATGGCATTTTTCTACAATGTAAGGAACAGGAAGGAGTTCTTTAAACTGCAATTTTACTAAGTAACTATTTTATACTCTATTTGTTTTTCAATTTCATATTCATAATATTTTATCTTGTATCTTTTGTTTGTCTTTTTTCACTATACATTTGTGTCTGTTGTTGTTTTTGTGCTGTAAGTAATGCAAATAAACTATTTATCTATCTATCTATCTATATTTTTGTATTTTATTTTGATACTATCTTTAACCCGCGACTTTGCCCACGTGATTCAGCATAAAGTATCCTGTATTCAAGTTAAAATATAACCTATTTTTACACCAAAATTCATTAAAATCTGTTTAATAGATTTACATGAAAGAGTAACGAATATATATCTGTTCCCACAAACTTTCAAATTTCCAGTAATAGTAGAACAAAACATAAAAACTCTAGTCCCTATTGCCAACAAAAAAATCTAACAGGTTTTTTTTAATATATGATAATAAAAACGAACATGGAATTTAGCACGATGGTTTCCAGGGCGAACCACGTGGAGGTCGACTTGATAGGGTATATTTCTAATAATGAAACTGGTAGTTTATTACTAACAATCCCTTTCCCCATCCCTAACAGTTTGAATTTCACCCAGCGACACCTCGAAACCATCGTGATTCTTGATAAATTAATCACAATTCCAATATTCTAACCTATCACCCCGGCGGGAGAAGGGATTATCAGTCATGTGGATTTAGTAACTCCATTGTTATCAATATACCTGTCAAGTCGACCTTCCTCGTGGTTCCCCCTGGAAACCATCGTAATAATTTATCGTTGAAATCGTCACGATGGGCTACCTGACCTGCCTTTTCATCCTCACTAGTCATCCCTCACTGGTACCCTGCCAGTGTATACCAATAGTGCAGGCGGGGTTACCATTCCATTATCATCCATTAAAAAAAAACCTATCATCCCGGGGGGAAGGGATTGTTAGTAATGGGGAGGTTAGTTCCCATCGCTATCATTATACCTTATCAGGTCGCGGTCCCCCCTGGAAACCATCGTGACTAATTTATCGTTGAAATCGTCACGATGGGCTACCTGACCTACCTTTTCATCCTCACTAGTCATCTCTCACTGGTGCCCCGCCAGAGAATACCGATAGCGCAGGTGTGGTTACCATTCTATTATCATCCTTCAAAAAAAAACCTATCATCCTTCATAGGGATTTTACTAACGTAAATCAATAATGCAAGTGATGTTACCAGTTTATTTAGATGTTGATCTATAAAAAAAAATACACACATGTCATGTAAGTAAATGACTTACACACAGTCTGCAGACAAATCGTCCACTGTCAATAATGTGCAATATAAAAATATAACAAAGCTACAAGAATGGGAAAATGTATGAATTTATGAAAGGCATTCGATAGTGACATAAATCATTTAGCGAGGTCATTAGGTACTTGAAAGTCTCATTTTCCTACAATATAAACAGAAAGAATGGTAAAAATATTAAATACGACATTGAGAAATATAAAATATCTCCAGATCCTGCGAAGACCCCAGAATGGAAACCCCGTGTGGTCGTACTGGTCTACGCTGGTAGAGCATCAATGAGGGGTGACAGATGACGATACAAGCAGGCCAGGTAGCTCATCGTGACGAATTCCACAAAAATTAACCACGATGGTTTCCAGGGGTAACCGCGTAGAGGTCGGCCTAGTTAGGTATATTGCTAGCAATGGGATTCTCAGTCTCCATTACTAACAATCCCTTTCCCCCTTGTTATTTTTTTAATTTTGTTATTTTTAAACCGATTTGAATTTTTTTTTTTGTCTAAAATAATACATTATCAGATTGATGCTATAACTTTGGGCCTTAACAGAAAATCAGTGTTTTTGTACAGTACTCTTTCGAGGGCAAAGTAATAAATTGAGTTGTGATCACTTTGTGTTACTGAAGTAAATACACAAAAACAAAATTCTAAGTTACTTTTGTTGTACGTATGTATGAGTATTTCCTTTGTATTTCTTTTTTGTTTTTGTAAATATCTATATAATTAAGTTTGTGCTTAACCTAAACGCCTAACTAAAAATAATAACCTAAAAAGGGAAAGGGATGGTTGGTTAGGTTTTAAGAGAGACACTGCTGCCCATTTCTCGACCATTGAGTTCCCTTAATTGTTTCTTACGACACCCACGGGAAAGGAATGACCCATTCTATGTCGGGACCACACAAGCAAGTGATCATGCTTCACTCGTGCATTCTTTGTGATCATATGTATTAAACTAACCCCTTTTATAGTTGAGAAACTAGGTATAGAATTTTTTTTACAGAATGTACCTAATCTAGAATGGAACTTAGAGCCAAACGTGAAATCGTAATGTAAAATTTTAATAAAATTGTAACTGATGCAAAACTGTAAAATATTGTTTATAAAATTATTGAGTATTTTTATTAGTAATTAATTTTTAGTAATCCGTAGTAATAATTAAGGATTGGTTTAAAATTAAGCAACTTCCAATAGCATTTCATTTTAGAATATCAACAAAAAATTTTACGAAATTTTACTATATATATAGACATTTTTATATAGGCATTTATGTAGATACATAAAAAATATCTATATATATATATATATATATATATATATATATATATATATTAATCTAGATTACATTTTATATTGAAACATTCTGAGCAAAATTTATTAAAAATGGTAGCACGAACAAAATTCAATTTCCTCTTAAAAGGATGATAAATATTAAAATAATTTCCATACAGCAACCATCTGCGCTTAACAAGGACACAAATCTAAGCGTAATGCGAGAATTAAAAACTCACCTCCGATAAGCATCATGAATAATGACGAAACCGTTATCATTCCTCGTCCTAACATTTTCAATGTTACACATAAAAAAAAAACACTAAAAACACTAAACACCTGACAACTTCAATAAAGGATAATAAAAAAAAAAGTTTCAATCTAATAACTCTGTTTTATAACTGGTCGCAAAGTTTTACTAAGAACATTTTTAGCAAGTAATAAAAAATAATACGTATTCTATTTTCCAATTTTCGTTCGAAATTGAAATTCGCCGCCAAAATGGGCAGGGCCAATAACGTCCACCCTATACAAATTCCCGTTCAGTACTGAAGCCGAGAAAAGCACCTGACTCGAGCGTCAGATTTTAGCGCAGCAGGATCATTGTATTAAGTTGCAAAAGCTAAGGAATTACATGCGTACTGTGAAACAAATAAGTTTAATGTTTGTATTTTTTTATTCTGTGGCCATTCCACGCGGCAGTCCCGCAAACGATTCATTTGGGAGGATTTAAATGACAATTGTGTGTTCGAAGTTCGAACGCCTGTTATAACAGTTGGAAACGTATCGTGAATTCCCATTATATTTATCGCCCCTTTTTCGTTTGCACGTAGTCGTATTGTCCGTTTTCCCTGTAATTCCTTTCATTTATTGTTCTCAAAACTCTATTTAAATTCAAATAAATCCTACCCCTTTACTTTGTACGTAGAAAATTAGGTGAAAATTATTTTTAACATGTGTATAGGCTTCATTGTGTGAAATGAAAAAATTAAGCATGAAATACAAGTACGTAATAAATAAACATGTATTTAAAACAGGGCATAAACATGATGGTCACGTGCATGATCGCGCATTTTGATGTGAGGCTATAAAATTGGTATAAATTCTGGTTCCGTAGCCACTCTCAGTTATATTTTCGTAAAGTGATTCCATAACATTATTCATAATCCATTCCTTTTAACAGAAATCCTCTCTGCCTGTGACAAGAGATTGAGTCATGAGGTTGCTTGCCGGACACCATTCATATAATTTCAAACGACATAAAATGTATAATAAATCAGCTAAAGCAATTTAATGAATCATACTTTAATCAAATATCTACTTTTTATTTTATTTTGTAAATATATACATATATATCTCAGATTAATAGATATAGATTGAGTCTCTCCATACAAATACTTCGAGAAAAGCGGGTCAACTTTTTTATACAATTTTGCATGATAAATAGATATGAGTGTTTCCTTTATAACTTCTATATTTATTTTGTTTTATAATGTTTAAATTGAATACGTAATACACATTTTATTTATTAAATAATTAAATATAGTTACGTCAATATACATACGTATATACGTAAATATATAGAACACTGATAAAAAAAACAAGTCGACTAATTTAACAATTATCTGACAAAAAGTTGACTCATTTTTGAGGCTCGATGCTCTATCCATATAATATACATATATATACAATACCAATTAATTCATCAAACATTATGTATACTTTACAAAACATAAATATATAAAAAAAACATTCTCTCTGAATATATGACAGTTTTATAACATTTTCATTACTTTTATAATAATAATAAATGTATAATATGTAACTTTAATTGAATTATATAAAGAATAATAATATAATAGTTACAAAAATGTATTTGCATGTCTGTAAAGACTAAAATTGAGATCTATATAACATAAATAACCATACCATCTATTATGTACTACTTTTATAACAAATAAATTTCATTTCATTTCAAATTTCATTTCATTTCAATGTAACTATAAATATATAAAAAAAACGATCTCTTGAGTTAATCAATAAGCCACATTCAAATTATCTCAGTACTAGTTTACCGTAAACATCATGGTAATACATAGATGGCGTAAACCGATTCCGCAAATCTTACTATTGCGTATTTCTTAAAAAAATAAAAAAAATTGTGACAAAAAACAGTTTTAAGCAATTCAAAAGCATTTCTATTTATTGTGCCTCTACAATACATTTGAGATTATATATATATATATATATATATATATATATATATATATATATATATATATATATATATATATATACCCATCGTTCGTAGCTTCTGAATTAGACGCGTGGCCAGCCTTAGCTCGCTGCAACTTCATTTTCTCGATATTTCAGTTATATTGGTGGCCTCTGGTTTACTGCGGATATCCTCATTTCAGTGATAACCTCATAACTTTTACCAGAGCCCGCTGTGTGAGTTGGCTTCCTCATACGGCTAACATAAAGTATTCGTTCAAACAGAGCTCATATAGGCATAGGTTTTATATTTTATATATACCTATATATATACGATTTTATAGGAAGTGCCGGGTGACATGTTAAAAATCTAGTATGGCCTTGTGCCCAAATACAAATATATATATATATATATATATATATATATATATACAGAATTTTCAGCTATGTGCAAAGAAAGACATGCATCTAAAATATGTATGCGCGAGACCAGATCCACACTGTTAAGTAGTCTTAAATATTTTTATCATTATTATATCTTTAATTTATTTTTGATCATTATTATATCTTTAATCTTTGAAACAAATACATATTTTGTATATCTTTAATAGTATTGATAATAACTTTAAATATTTTTAAATGTATTATAATTACTCACTTGCTACTCGAGTATTCTTAATTCTTTGAAAAAATTTGCTTTGATGTTCCCCAAAATAACATGTGTTATTTATTTGCAAGAGTTTTTATTAAAATATTATTTTACTTGATTACATTAAAAATATTTAGTTAGTAAAAAGCGATTAAATAAAAACTGAAAGTAAATATTATGAAAAATACATGACCTTTTGCTTTGTAGTGATGTAATTCAGTTTATAAAGAGAATAGAGAGAGAATAGAGAGAGAGAGTGTTAATTATACCAGAGGGGATTTTGTACAAAAGTCGTTTGCTTGTGCACCTCTGTCCCATTCGTGTTGCTATCATGAAGCAGTTATGTTTGCATGACTATATTTCGGTTTGATGAGTATTCAATGGATGATAATGAAATGGTAACCCCGTCTGCATTAACGGTATACGCT
Organism: Galleria mellonella; assembly: GCF_026898425.1. Taxonomy (NCBI): domain Eukaryota; kingdom Metazoa; phylum Arthropoda; class Insecta; order Lepidoptera; family Pyralidae; genus Galleria; species Galleria mellonella. The sequence goes on along the minus strand of NW_026442100.1, from coordinate 3,666,456 downwards.
GGCAGGGCACCAGTGAAGGATAATAGGTGAGGATGAAAGGGCAGGTCAGTTAATCCACCGTGATGCATACACCTGAAAATCAACACGGTGGGTTCCAGGGGGAACCACGCGGGTTGACCTTTTTTTTTATACAACGTAAAATGGCAAACAAGCTGACGATGATATGATGGAAAGTGGTAACCGTCGCCTATATACCATACATGAGCAGTGCCATGGACATAACAGAGTATACTGTTTCGCCCATGATACCCCACATGCGTTGCCATTCCTGAAGACTCAGATGTTATTCCACTGTACCCTGTAAATTCAGGCCATATCCCACTCTTCATACCTGATAGGGTATATTGCTAGCAATCGGACTGATGACCAAACACGTTGATTTTTTAAAATTTTCTGATTATATATTTGTATGTTACTACTTAAGTGGCTGGACTGTTCGTGTTTTAAAATATAGTGAACTAAACGTAAGTCAATATAAAAATCAGTGTTATATAAAAGTTTAAAAAAATACTCACCAAAGTGCAAATGGATATACTCGTACGAAACATGTAAAAATTCCGTTCACATGTGGATTAACAAATTTAATACAATAATACACTATATTGGAATACAATTCGCAGTGCAGTAGTGCGAGAGCAAATTGGTTTAAAAGAATCAATCTAAAAATGGAAAAGAGCATGCAACGATAGTTCTGCTGGCATATAAAAAGAATGAAACTCTAACGAAGAGAATGGATATTCTTTTTTCCATTACTTTATACATGCAACTTCATATTTTCACAACGCCAAAATGAAATAATACTAACTTAATTAAAATAGTTTGAAATTATTTCAAAACGTATCGTTCCATTTCGAAATTCAAAAATATTTACTGATTGAAATTTTTTATAGCGCTTCACTCACGCGTGATGACATTTAAAAAAGTAATTCACAGAAGTTCGAATTAATGGTGTTTCTTCCATAATGTGACTAGGAATACACTCAGATTGTAAAACAAAGACATATGGGTTCGAATCACATCTCGTCGAGTTGTCGAAATGTAAAAAAAATCTCAACTAAATAAATGTAAAGTTTTTAAATTTTTTTTAATTCATAATTTATGTAACTTTTTGTTGTTGTCAATAAATGTTTTTTTTTTCTTTCTTTCTTTCTTTCAACTTGTTAAGATTTAATTAAATACATTATAATTTACGTTGTATGCCGCCGTGTGGTCCCGGCATTGAATACGCCACCCGTTCCTTTCCCGTGACTATCGTAAGAGACGATAAAGGTAACTTAATGGTAGAGAGATGGACAGCCTCCCTAAAACATCACAAGAAGCCTAACTGCGGTTGTTAACCACTTGCCAAGCATGGCAACTACTAGCAAAAGTCCTATACTGGGGAAGGCTTATATTCGGCAGTATATAAGGTTATATTCAGAAGGCTGATTGTAATTTCTATTATACTCCATTTGTGTAAATATTATTAACTGATAATTTATTTTACATGGAAATTATGTAGATCAAATAGACCTCAAATACGAATAGAAGTTACCTTAGTTATTAGGTATTTGACGTTTATTCGGTTTGATCCCTATTCGATTGACTGATCTATCCGAGTTGATTGAATCATAATAAAGGACTAGACAAATATAGATGAAGTTATAATACACAGATTTTGATGCTGTATTAATTGTATTTTGTGCAGGAGGTAAGTCGGTCGGAGAAAGGTTAGTCACCAGGTCGACCTCCACACGGTTCCTCCTGGAAACCATCGTGGTTAATTTTAATGAAATTTGTCATGTTAGACTAAGAACTGCTTTCATCGTCACCTAATCCCTGCCTAGTGCCTCGCCAGCGTATACCGATATCATCATCAGTCATTATAAAAAATACAAATTTGTACGAGCAAAGCCGTGGGATATAACTAGTTTATAAGAGCTCCCTCTTACCGCTTTGTACAAAAGTCGATTGCTTGGGTACCTCTGTCCCATTCGTGTTTCTACCGTGAAGCAGTTGTGTTTGCATGGCTGTGTTTCGGTTTGAAAAGTGGGATATGGCGTGAATTTACAGGGTACAGAGGAATAACACCTGAGTCCTCAGGAATGGCAACGCATGGGGCGTATCATGGGCGAAACAGCATACTCTGTTATGTCCATGGTACTGCTCATGTCTATAGGCGATGGTTACCACTTTCCATCAGGTGGGCCGTTAGCTTGTTTGCCATTCTAAGTTGTAAAAAAAATGATATAATATTATTAGGATGTACAACATACAAAAGATCGATATACCGCAATCTAATTATAAAAGTGTGTTTCATGTCTATATAATGAAAACAGTAGATGAAAGGATCTCCCCAAGGCATGTTTGTATATCTAACTTTAAGTGTACTTGATATTAACATTCACAATGATTAGAAACGGTCGAATGTATTTATGAATTTGCTAGTTCTTTTTATTTTTGTAATAACATATGACTTATAATTCACTACCCAAAGTATGCACTTAGTACATACATACATACATATCTGTCACGCCTGTCTCCCATTAGGGTAGGCAGAAACAATGGAACGCCAAATGCTTCGATTCAAACAAACCAATTGGTACCAGTGGAGATTTTTGTAAAAATATATGAATTCAGTGATTCGTGTTTGCATGTCATTTGATGTGGCGAAACATAATGGGCATCTCGTAAACTTGACGAATGCAACATCTTATCCACAATGTTTCTGACGAATAAATTTCATTTCGTTTCGTTTCGTTTCATTTAATTTCATTTCACTTCATTTAATTTCGTTTCCTTTCATTTGATATGATATTATAGTAGTATATACATATATATGTATTATTATTATCATATCAGCCGTTAACTGTCCACTGATGTACATGAGCCCCTCCTGTTAAGGGAGTTTTGCCAGTAGTGGCAGCGCTTGGAAGGCTAGGCTAGGCTTTGGAGATATTTTAAGTGGGACGCTGTTGTCAATCCCTCGAAAATTAAATTTCCTTAGTTGCCTCTTACGACACCCACGGGAAAGAAAGAGATATCCTATTCTATGCCAAGACCACACGGTATTATTATATACATTATTAATTAAATCTGTACACTTTTTTTTATACAACTTAGAATGGCAAACAAGCTGACGGCCCACCTGATTGAAAGTGATAACTGTCGCCTATAGACATGAGCAGTACCATGGACATGACAGAGTATACTGTTTCGACTATGATACCCCACAAGCGTTGCCATTCCTGAGGACTCAGGTGTTATTCCTCTGTACCCAGTAAATTCACGCCATATCACACCCTTCAAACCGAAACACAGCTATGCAAACACAACTGCTTCACGGTTGAAACACAAATGAGACAGAGGTTTCTTGTAAATAAATAAAGTTTAAATGATAAAGCCGTCTATTATTTGTTTATTACAGTCATATATTTTGTCATTATTATTTTTTTTTTTTATTTTCTATTTATATAAATTATACTTATCAATTTCTATGAAGGATCATTTTGAACATATTCCAATTAGGAAAAAGCTGTGATAGAATTTAATAAATAAAAAAGAAATCTTAAAATAAATTATTAAACATAAACAAAAAATAAATGTAAAAAATAGTATTTATATGAAATTTCAAGTAAATCTCTGTAATGTCAAGTAAATAAACTTATTGATAAGTCTTAAAAAGAAATCTCTTCTGGCTTTTATTAACTGTCCTTACGAGATTATTATCCAGGTTAAGATGTGTCTCAATTACTCTTCCCGGGCCTTATTATGTTTATAAATATGCTGGCTCTTTTCTTTATTATATTATTTATTTATTATATTAATGTCAAACGAAAGAACCATCTGTTAACGTGATATATTACATTTTCTTAATATTCACTTATTTTTTTGATAAATGAATTTCACTTATTTTATTGATGAATGTGGAAGAAGCGAAAGAGGTTTGTTTGAATCGAAGCATTTGGCGTTCCATTGTTTCTGCCTACCCTAATGGGAGACAAGCGTGACAGATATGTATGTATGTACTTTTTTTTTATAAAGAAACTATAATTATTTGAAGGTTCATTTTGAACAATTTTGATATTTATAATAAATCAGTAGAGGGGTCAATTCTATACATGAAATATGATTTCCAAAATAACTATCAGGGGATGATTAGCGATCGATACTGATGCCAAAAAATGCAATCGGTAAAATTTTTGTCTGTCTATCTGTATGTTCGTTATAAAAACAAAAACTACTCGACGAAGTTTAACGAAACTTGGTACAGTTATTTTTCATACTTCTGGGCAGGTTATAGTATAGTTTTCATCACGCTACGATCAATAGGAGCAGAGCAGTGAAGGGAAATGTGTCTGTTATATCAAAACCACTGAACCGTGGGGAAGGACATAGGTTACTTATTTTACGAAAACCAATGGAAACGTGGACGAAGTCACTGGCAACAGCTAGTATATAATATATGAAACACTATTAGCTATTTTACTGTCAGGGTTTTATAAATTTCTTTAAGGTTCACCTGTGGTTAGTCATGTGTAATATGGATACCGATCCGATATCTGTATATTGGGTTTCTCTGGGCGTTAATGATGGGAAAAACCCGATATCGCCTAAACAATCAGATATCTATTTTCGAATATGTTAAAAGTCTGTTATTCAATATAATTTTTTTTGGATAACAGACTTTTAATACATTCGTTATTAGACTAATATATATTTATTTATTTATTCATAAGTACAAATTTGTGCACATGGCGGACTTAATACTAAAAGCATTCTCTCCCAGTCAACCATAGGGAAGTGTCAGAATACTCGAATGCGGTACTAGTAATTATTGATATACATACATACTAAAATTACATATATAACTAAAAATAACATATATATAGATATTGCTATATATATATTACCTACCCCTGCTTGTGATATACAGAGCAATCAAAATCATTAGCGGTACCTAAAATTAAGAATTTACCCATCTTAAAATAAAAATATAAAATTAAATATTAAAATATAAAATTAATTAATACCGACCGAACTTTTGTAAATAAATGGAGTCAAGACGTTCCTTAGGAATCGAAAACTCGCGCGTAATGACCTGGTAAAGGCGTTCATAGACTAAGGTAACTGCTTACCATCAAGCTATATATTTGTTTGTCATCTGAGTTGTATAAAGAAAAAATCAAAAATTCAAAAAATTTAAAAAATGTTTAAGCTTTCCGTGCTAACTCAACAGCTGAACTCGCCGTGTTAGTATGTTTTTTGTGGATTTACAATCCACGTTTCTTTGATAAAGAAAAAAACATATTTTGACTTAAAACTAGATTACTGATTCGATTTTAGTGACACTTATGTTATTATCTATCTAACCACGGGGTTAAATAAATAGATAGATAATTTATTACAGCCTTCAAACAAGAACAAACTTAATTATATAAATATTTACAAAAACAAAAAAGAAATACAAAGGAAATACTCATACATACGTACAACAAAAGTAACTTAGAGTTTTGTTTTTGTGTATTTACTTCAGTTACACAAAATGATCACAACTCAATTTGTTACTTTGCCCTCGAAAGAGTACTCGTACTGTACAAAAACACTGATTTTCTGTTAAGGCCCAAATTTTATAGGATCAATCTGATAATGTATTATTTTAGATAAAAAAAATCCAAATCGGTTTAAAAATAACAAAATAAAAAAAATAACAAGGGGGAAAGGGGTTGTTAGTAATGGAGACTGAGAATCCCATTGCTAGCAATATACCCAATCAGGTCGACCACCTCGCGGTTCTCCCTGGAAACTATCATGGTTAATTCCTGATGAATTCATCATGATGGGCTAACTGGCCTGTTTTCATTCTCATCTATCACCCTTCACTGGTGCTTCGCCAGGGTATTACGTTAGCGCAGGCGGGGTTATCATACCATTTTCACCCATCAAAAAAAAAACAAACAAAAAATACAACCTAATTGAAAACCTTATTTCTTTTTGAAGTCCACTGAAAATTCTCAAACTCCATTCCCAATCGGCGACGTGATCGCGTAACATATCAAAAAAAAATACGGACGAATTGAGAATCTCCGCCTTTCAAGAGAATCTTAAAAGTATGTTGTGCAAATAAAGTCTTCGGAAATATGAACGTAAATGTTATATAAATATAAGCAACAGTATACACTATGTATATGTTACTGTAAAAGTCGGTACATTGGTAAATCTTAGAATTTCCGAACCGATATGACATCGTAACTTTCAATAAAAGAGCATATGCCTTTTTAAAAGGCCCGCAGCACACATGCAATGCTGTTGGTGTTGTGGGTGATCATGGGCGGCGGTAGTCACTTACCATTAGGTGAGTCGAATGCTCGTTTGCCCCCTATGTTATAAAAAAATATTACCAACATGAGTTTATAAAGAATTTTATAATTAATATTATGTTCCACAAAGATAACCGACTTCAATTGTGGCAAAACTAGTTATTTTTATTTGGAAACCCTTTTATAAGTATTACCTTTTAGACAAAATAATAATTTTAAAAATAGGTTTATTCTGAACGAATTTTTTTTTTACAACACAGGGAGCAAACGAGCATGCGGCTCACCTGATGATGAGTGACTACCGCCGCCCATGATCGCCCATAACACCAGCGGCATTGCAGGTGTGCTGCCGGCCAATTATGAGGTAACAAACAAAAAAACTATAATCGAATAGACAGTTAGTTGAAAACAGATATAAAATTAACAGTCGGAAAGGTAAGTTAGATTATGGTTTGGTGAAAGCGATAAAATGATAATTTTCTTATATTGTAAAATCCTTACATTCACCAACTCATGTTGGTAAATCCTAAAAATTATTAGTAAAACCTAAAACTTACTTATTTACGCGTTTTTACAGTAACATATACACTACGCTTTGCACACTTCCATCCATCTTTTCCTGTTATTGATATATATACGTAGGTATACTTAAATGCGTCTCATTCACCGTGAATTTCCTTCATAGACCCTTATTCAGTCGCCCCTTTTACAACCATATTTTATGGACACTTAGCTTCGATGAACATTTATAAATTCTGCTGTACCTTTTGACAAGTAGTTGACTTAGGGACTAGTACAGTATTATATTATTTACTAGCGACCCGCCCCGGCTTCGCACTGGTGCAGTGCCGCACCGCTATGTCCCCTGCATTTTAAATCTGTAATATCTTCGGAAATAATCATTTAATTTACATGCTGTAAAGGACCATATTGATCTATATTAAATGAACACTGTATTTAAGGTACTTAATTGAATAAAAGTTAATGCTGTATTGCTTAAAATCACTTCGTAAATAAGCCATTTTTTCCTTAAAATGTAAAGGATAAAACATGGTTATTGTGGGTTATCCTTAAGAGATAGACATATACCATCGCGGACATTTTTGTTGACCTTTTTAAGGTGTACAATATTGTAGTACATTATTTTGATTTATCTCGTGAGGGTTTAGCCAGCCGTTTGCAATGTAAGCGCAACAAATATGATTATTTAGACATCAGATTAGAAACCTCTAAATTTATCAGTGTTTCTCTACAATATTATGCATGTATTATACATATAAGCCTTCCTCTTGAGTCACTCTGTCTATTAAAAAAACCGCTTCAAAATCCGTTATGTAGTTTTAAAGATTTAAGCAGACATTTTTTTTTACAACACAGGGGGCAAACGAGCATGCAGCTCACCTGGTGGTAAGTGACTACCGCCGCCTATGGTCACCCACAACACCAACGGCATTGCAGGTGTGCTGCCGGCCTTTTAAAAAGGAATTTGCTCTTTTCTTGAAGGTTATGTTATCGTATCGGTTCGGAAATACTGCTGCTGGAAGTTGATTCCAAAGGACGGACAGACAGCGACAGCGACTTTGTTTTATACTATATAGTGATTTATTTATTGATATTTCAATACAATACTACAATTGTATGTACTCGTATATTTGGAACTTAACTCCGAATGTTGTCTACCAGTGAACCATTGGGCAAATAGAGAAATCAGTATATTGCAAAATTCCTTTTTTTTTATTTTATTTTTCCTCACGATACAAAAGAAACGCAAAGAAAAACAATTATTCTACTTTCCCTTTGTTGCTTTTGTTAATGTCGTAATTTATTTCATGAGTATTCAAACTTCGAGCATTTGTAATTGGTTAGTAAACTTTATTCAATTTTTTTCTTTTCAATTACATTTCATACTTTTTCAATATAGGTACATACATATCTTTGTAATCCGCTTTATCATATTGTGGTACAGTCAGCGTCAAAACTTGATAAAAAAATAAAAACCCCATCTATTCGGGGGAAAACTTTATTAGTAATGTGTTCTAACGGCTTGATTGCTGGCAATTTCACTATCAATTTGACCTCCACGCGGGTCCTCCTGAAAATCATCGTGGTTAATTCTTGTCGAATTCTTCATTGACGGTACGTCAATGAAGAATTCGACAAGAATTAACCATCCTCATCTATCACTGGTGCCCTACCAGCTTATACCGATAGCTCAAGCGAGAATACCACTTCCCCACTGCCCATTTTATAGTTATAACATTAGCCATTGTATATATTCAACTAATTTTGACTTATTCTTTAATTTGATTATTTTACTTATTTTATATATTTATTTTCATATACTATTATTTAATTTATATATGTATGTTTATGTATAGTAATCTTATTTCTATATAAATAATAGAATATTATGCTTTTTATTTGTTTACTTTTTTTGTATTCACTGTGTCTGACTTGCGCCATCTATCTTTCTCTCTGTACTTATCTACTATTTATACCAGGTTGTCTGTAAGAGATTGCTTTTAGCGATAAGGCCGCCTTTTGTATATATATTTTTTATATCACTGAGATGGCAAACAAGCATACGGCCCACCTGATAGTAAGCGGTTACCGTAGCCTATGAACGCCTGCAATGCCAGAGGTATTACGCGCGCGTTGCCAACCCTGAAGAAACCTCTTTACCTCCCTTTTGAAGAACCCCATGCTGTAGTCTCTTGGGAAAACCACAGTAGGGAGCTCATTCCATAACCTGAGTGTTCGTGGGAGAAAACATCTCTGAAACCGCGTTGTACGCGACCATTTAGGCTGTAAGGTATGAGGATGAACTCCCTGTCGATGGCGAGTCGTACGATGATAGAAAGTGGCACATTCTATATAAATACTCCTTGTATACATCTGTACTGTACGCAATAAAGAGTTTATTATTATTATTATTATCTCTTAGATATTCAGGGGAAGGGTAATACGTTTCTATGATTAATAACATTCACTCCACCCCTATTGCTATAAGAACTGACAAGGTATATCGACAACCTCCACGTGACCCCCCTGGATTCATAGTTAATTTCCCATGACGGGCCAACTGATCTTACTATACCCTCATCGTTTCATTCTCCAATAGAACAATCATCCATCATTCTATCTTCCGTAAAAAACTCAACTGAAAAGCGTTCGAGACACTTCGTCATGTTTTCTTAAAAAAACACCACTAAGTTTTAGTGGTAAAACTCCGTCTTACGAAAAACGCCTATATTCAATGGTGGCCAGTTCGCCGCTGATATAATGATAGACAGATAGATAATTTGTTTGCATTATTTACAGCACACAAATTACAAGACAAACATACACATAATACAGACATACACAGTAAGAAGAGATAAAAGAATGGTAAACAAAAAAAAGCAACAAAAAAAAACAAAAAGCAAAATATATAAAACATATATATCGTCATAGTCGTAGAATACCGACGGATCTGACAAATAATACATATAAAGATCCGTCAGTATTCTACGACTATGACGATATAATGATCCCGATTGAAAACGTTATTCTTGCATCGTAGCAAAATCATCTTACTCTAATTAAGACAATGTTGCGGGTTGGAGCTAGTTAAAAACATTGTTTAAAATCTCATTTAAGAATTGACCTGTTTAATTTCCTTGAATTATTTGACCTCAATCTGATAAATGGCTCCCTCCAAAACAGGGACCGGATAGATGTCAGGCACCGTTCGCGCGGCGAAACAACAATGGCGTTGTTTGTTTTAAATAGGTAAACATTTTGACGGATCCTAGAGAAGTCGATTGTTTGTTTTTTTTTTTTAAGAAACTTTCGAGAAATAGAATAGACAATCTCGAGTTTAAAGTGATTCGAAACTTGAAAAGGTAAAGAGAATGTCGCCAAATATCTTGCAGCTCATCTGCATTTTCTTTGTGATCTATATATTTTTATATAGATAACATCTCAATTAGGATTTTTTTAAACGAATATATTTCCTAGCTTCTTTTTGTTTTTTTTTTTTTTACTTTTCTACCTTTAATGTAACAACAAAATATTCTTGCACTATTTTTTATCTCAGACAATTTTTTTTTATGGGTGATAATAGAATGGTAACCCCACCCGCGCTATCGGTATACACTGGCGGGGCACCAGTGAAAGATAATAGGTGAGGACGAAGCAGGCCAGTTAGCCCATCGTAACGAATTCGACAAGAATTGTTCACGATGGTTTCCAGGGGGAACCACGTGGAGGTCGACCTGATAGGGCATATTGCTAGCAATGGAGCTGTCAAACTCCATTGCTAACAACCCCTTTGCCCCCTTATTTATTTATTCATTTTACATACATTCTACATATTATTATTTTACTTAGATAAGGTAACAGACTTTAACAGTAACTTCGACATTAAACTCTAGGCTTATATCGCAAATATCTTATATCATTAAATACAAAACAAATAATTACAGATCGAATGATATTTTTTTTTAATGGGTGATAATGTAATAGTATCCGTCTGTGCTATCTGTATACGCTGGCGGATCACCAGTGAGGGATGATAAGTGACGATGAAAGCAGGTCAGTTAACCCATCGTGACGAATTCCACTAGAATTAACCACGATGATTTCCTGGAGGAACCGCGTGGAGGTCAGGTCGACCTATAGAGTGTATTGCTAGCAATGGGTCAGTTAGACTTCATTACTAACAACTCTCTACCCCCCACATTTTTTTTTACAACACAGGGGGCAAACGAGCATGCGGCTCACCTGGTGGTAAGTGACTACCGCCGCCCAAGATCACTCACAACACTAAAGGCATTGCAGGTGTGCTGCCGGCCTTTTAAAAAGGAGTATGCTCTTTATATATTAAAAGGCAATAAAGTAATATTACAAGATTGTGTATGTATGAATGTGCATGTGTGTGAGTGTGTTTGTATGCCTGTGAGTGTGTGTGTGTGTATGTGTGAAATATATCGTTATATTCTACTGGTATATAAAATATCCACTATAAAAATATTTCGCGGAGCACTCAACGAAATTTTAATATGAAAGAATCGTATATAAAGCAGTTAGCGTGTTTCACAGTGGGTGTGACACTCGAGTGTTAGCCGGTTAATGGTTGTTTTGTATTTATGTGGACATCTCTGTGAAATATAGGTATGAGTCACAGATGTAGGCTGTTGTGTAATGCTGAAAAGGCTTGTTCCTATTTGATAACCCGGTTGCGAATTGGAATTTAGTATTATTTGCAGAAAATCAAATTAACAATGTCTTCTAGACCCATTATAAGATGTTCTGATTAATATTAATCTATATTTGAAATACTTTTATGCAAGTGAGAATGGTAACCAAGTTTACAGCGTACCTAATGGAAGTGGTAACCATCCCTATGAGGATGGGCTAAATAATAGACATAATAGACACCATGGTATATCTCATACATCGCTATTCCTAACAAGGAAACTTTTTAATGGCAGGACACGTATCTATTTTTTTTTATGAATGATAATGGAATGGTTACCCCGCCTGCGTTGTCGGTATATGCTGGCGGGGCACCAGTGATAGATGACAGGTGAGGGTGAAAGCAGTTCAGTTAGCCCATCGTGACGAATTTCACAAGAATTAACCACGATGGTTTCCAGGGGGAACCACGTGGGGGTCGACCTGATAGGGTATATTGTTAGTAATGGGGCTGTTAGATTCCATTATTAACAATCCCTTCCCCCCGACACATATCTATTTCACAGATCCAACGCAAGATTGCATCTAATCTGCGGCTCAGATTATGCTAGCTGGGGGGCTGTGGGGCTGGGGAAAGAGATGCACACTACCAGTCCTAATACTAGCAATATCCCCTGTCAGGTCGACCTCCACGTGTTCTCCAGGTGAATTCATCTTTTAACTTACCTGCCTAGAGGGTAAGAGATTGTTAGTAATGGGGAGGTTAGTCCCCATTGCTAGCAATATACCCTATAAGGTCGACCTCCACGCGGTTTCTCTTGGAAATTATCGTGACTAACTTATCGTTGAATTCGTCACGATGGGCTAACTAACTTGCTTTTTCACCTGTCACCTCTCACTGGTACCGCGCCAGTGTATACCGATAGCGCAGGCGGGGTTACCGTGCCATTATCATCCCTTAAAAAAAAATGACCTGCCTTTTCATTCTCACCCACCATCCCTCACTAGTACCCAGCATATATCGTTAGTGCAGGCGAAGTTATCATTCCATTTTCATCCATTAAAAGAACTACACTGACCTATATAAATTAATTGTGTTAATTCCACTGTAATATTCCACCCTTTAAAGCAGAAAACGGTACTGCAAACTCAGCTGTTTAACGCTATATTAACAAGTAAAACAGAAACTCAGCCATACAAGCATAACTGCTTGATGGCTGAAACACCGGGATAGAGATACTCATGCAAATAACTTTAATACAATGTCTGCATCTGGTAATTTTTACTTGGTCTTCGAAATAAAGGCTTTTTCTTCACGGTATTCATATTTTTTTTATATCATGAAATTGAAATACAAGCATACAGCCTGATGATAAACAATCACTGTGGTCTATGGATGCCAGCAACAATATTTTTTTAATGGATCATAATGGAATGGTAACCCCGCTAGCGCTAATGATATACGTTGGCGGGGCACCAGTGAGAGATCATAGGTGAGAATGAAAAAACAGATCTTTTTTTAATTGATGATAATGGAATGGGTACCCCACCTGCTCTAACGGTATACACTGGCGGAGTATCAGTGAGGGGTGATAGGTGAGAATGAAAAGGCAAGTCAGTTAGCCCATCGTGATGATTACAACAGGAATTCAGCACGATGGTTTCCAGGGGAGACCACGTGGAGGTCGACCTTATGGAGCATATTACTAGCAATGGGACTGATAGTCCGCATTACTAACAATCCCTCCCAGAAAAGACAAGTCAGTTAACCCATCGTGGTGAATACACCCGGAATTCAGCACGATGGTTTCCAGAAGAGACCATGGGGAAGTCGACCTGACTGGATATATTGTTAACAATGAGACTGGTAATCCACATTACTAACAAAGCCTTCCCTCCTGCTTGCAACACTAGGGGTGTCACGTGTCATCCTTTTTTAAAACCCTTTAACTGTAATCGAGAGCTCATTCTACAGCCTGAGCGATCGCGGGAGAAAATTTCTTAGAAACCGCATTACGTGTATATACGATTATTTCAGTTCTAGCGTATGAGGATGGTTGTGATAGTAATATCGTATCGTGTCGTACAACGATAAATTATAATAGTACCTAGTAGCATTCCAATATGAATTAGATAAACAATGATCCATGTCCTTAAATCCTTAGCTAATACTATATATTTAGTTACACGTGCACATCTGTTTTATCTATCTTTGTACTGTAGTGAAAGAATAAGGAAAATGACCCAAAATATGTTAGTAAACGAATATTTCTTTTTCATTCGTTGATGTCAGATGTACTCAGATATAGCTAGTTACTAGGAATATCAGATAATATTTCAGTTAAAGATTATATATAAAAAAAATATTATAAGCATAAAAAAGGACCTTAGACATACTTAAGTACAAATACCAAGAACAATATGCAAACGTCAATCTTCTTAGGATGGTAGGTACTTTTTTCTTTATCTATAGTTCTACTTCGTATTTCTACAGCTAAGATATATATATATATATATATATATATATATATATATATATATATATATATAAATATTAAATCAGAATCTTTAGATGCCTTTTAAACCAGTTATTAAAAAATACAGTGAATTGAGTTATTTTACTACTATATAAATAATTTTAGGCATTTCTTTACAAAAATGTTTAGTCTACAAGTGCGTAAAATCTATCATATTACTAATCTGTACTGACGATTCTGACCTATTTTATAATTATTATTTCTTAAGTTAAAATTTAAAATTCTTTATTATAACCACAAATATGAACTAAATTTGTAAACATTATTATAAATTATTTTTTTTATGATACACAAAACGTTAATTTTGCAAAATTATCAATGCAAAATTTAAAGCCAGAGATAAGTTTAGAGAAATAACACCTCAAAATCAACCCCAATGATTTCAATCTCATCCTCTATAAAGCTATTCCTGAAAATTAATTAATTAATTCGTTATTTTATATTAGTGCATATGTTTTCATATAATCCCTTTTTTATTTTAAAATACCATCTCCAAACAATTCCATGGTTAACTTCCCATGGTTAACTTTAGAACGCCTTTCTTATATAATCATATGTCTTTTTTGTAGAATTATGATCATCATATCAGCCTTTAACTGTCCACTGCTGAACATAAGCCTCCCCCTAGTGGAGTTTTGCCAATAGATTTCTAGCTTGGCAGACAAATTGGAAACCACAGTTAGGCTTTGGTGAAGTTTTAAGAGAGACGCTACTGCCCATCCATAATCCATCCATTAATCGCCTCTCACGACACCTACAGAAAAGGAAGGGGTGGCCTATTCTATGCCGGGACCACACGGTTTGTTATGTACATGAAGTTAAATATATAAATACCAAATAGGTGATAAATTAGCTCTAAATTATAATGGGAGTAAACTCATTTTGCAAAAAGACATCAAAATATTCAAAATTAGCAAACACACATACAAAATATTGTATAATTGCAAGCTTATGGCATATCTTTTTAAAATCACGACCTTTATAAATGAATACATGATGAGATGTTTAAAATTATCGCAGTCAAAACTTTCATAGGAATAGTTAAATTTATTAACAAACTAGCTAACCCGACAGATGTTATCATGTGTTAATCATAGAACATTATGCACATAAATCCAGCGCTAAATATCTTGCTGTTACCTACTACATATTTACTGTAAAATTTTACCGACACAGTCTAAAATATCGCTGACAGATTAATTATATTTTTTTTATACCACTGAGGTGGCAAACAAGCATACGGCCCACCTGATGGTAAGTGGTCACCGTAGCCTATAAACACCTGCAATACCAGAGCTATTACGCGTGCGTTCCCGACCCTGAAGAAACCTCTTTACCCCCCTTTTGAAGAACCCCATGCTGTAGTCTCTTGGGAAAACCTCGGCAGTGAGCTCATTCCACAACCTGAGTGTTCGTGAGAAGAAACATCTCTGAAACCATACAGTACGCGACCATTAAGGACATGAGGATGAGCTCCCTGTCGATGGCGAGCCGTACGATTGTGGAAAGTAGCTGTGGGCATCATATTGAATAATTCCTCTGAGCACAATCCGTTTTACAAGCGGTAGAACACGCAGAGTGAGGCAAAATCTGTCTTAAAACTTAAGGGTCCGATACCACCTGTGAGCCTGGGATCATTGACAATTCTCATAGCTCGTCGTTACAAAGAGTCGAAAGGTTTAAGCTGGTAATTAGAAACTTACTGTGAAATAAATGTTTTAGTAGTCAAATGTTTGTTTTCGAAAAATGGCAAATAATTTTAAGGTTACTATTTCATCAAGATCACCATAAACAGGTTCGAGACACTGCGTCCCTAATTTATTCCCTAACGTAACTATCATAATAATACCATTCTCTAAAACTTGTCTTATTTCAAATCACAAAATGTAATTTTATAGATAAGTTTGTGATAATTTAGCTGAACTATTATGGCATATTATTCTGCTGTATGGTCCCGGCATAGAATAGGCCACCTCTTTCTTTCCCGTGGATGTCGTAAGAGGCGACTAAAAGAGCTTGTGATCAAGGGATGGACAGCAGCGCCTCTCGTGAAATGTATCCAAAGCCTAACTGTCGTTGCCAATCTATCTGCCAAGCGTGGCAACTACCAGTAAAACCACCCAAAGGGGAGGATTATGCTCAGCATTGGTCAGTTAAAAGCTGATATGATAATGATTATGGTATCGTTGAGAATTAAATCAAAAGCCATTTTGATGCAATTCTACTTAAAACTAAGTTTACACCGAAGCTTAAAATAATAATTTCGCTAATTTATCAAATTTAAATATTAATTTTAGAGATATAAATAGAAAATGATGCCTCAGAATCTACTCCAATATTTATTGTTCTTGAGAAAAATTTATAAAGTTTCGAGTACATTCTTAAAGACATCTGTCATTTTCCTTTCACGAATAAAATAAAATAAAAGCTACTTACCCATTGTCAGTCCACCGTACTTGAACACCGATGAGGTAATGTGTCATATCATATCGCGACCGTTGCATTATGAATATTAATAAGATAGGTGTGGTTTTAATTGGTTATGGCAATTCCCTTATTTCCCAAAGCATTGCATCATACTTTTTAAAAAACGCTAGGTTATTAAAAAGTATGATACAAATACCCTACTACGTTCTATTGAAGTTGTAACATTCGAAATTCGAATAAAAACAAAGATAGTCAAACATATATGCATAATTATGTACCTATATAACCTTTATATTGTTTCTATATATTGTATTATATTATATATTACCATGTACGTGCTGATATCTTCGATAGATGGTAGCATGTTCAATTTGACAGAATTTGATAATTCGATAACAGAAGCTTTATATCTTTCATTTTATTCATAAATTACAATATTATAATCAACTGTTATAAAGTACAATTTTAAAAGAAAAGCCATTGCCTCGATCCAATATAATTTTAAAAGTCGTCTGTTGAAACTTAGAAAACAAAACTTTTTTTTAAAGTGATTTGACTAATCTTGAGCACCTCCAGTGTTGCCACCTATTACTTAACGCTTAGTACACGACATCATATTTATATTAACTATTAATTTCTGACGCACTTTATATGTAATACATCATCGGCAATGTACAAATGAATGAATAAAAGTTATTTTCTTACCTCTTGGCGTCTCAAAGGCCCTGGAAGGGCCCTTCGCGATATTTTGAATAAAAGATATCAAATACATATAGTATTTGATACTTATTTATGTAGAAATGTACTGATTATAAATTTTACTTTAAAAGACCTACTGATACATATAGTGATACATATACTGATACTACTGATATATAAGTCTGTACAATTTAAAATTAACAGCGATCGATGATGCCATTTAAAAAACAAGGAACAAAATTGGACCCAAACGTGATCCTTGGAGTACTCCTTATGTGAGTTTGTAAGGTAGAGGTATAAAGCCCTCTCTTAACTTTCCCTCGCCTAAGTAGTATTCGAATTATTAAATTAGAAATCCACGTATGCCATACAATTAATAATTTATGTAGAAAAATAACTTAAAAATTTGCAATATCAAATGCCCTACTAAAATCGATATATAGTACATCTACATACTTTCTACAGTCTACTGTTTTACATATCCATATAGGTTGCTATTTTTATTATTGGTTAGAGAGGGTAAGCTAATTTTTATCTCTGTCAGTTATCATGAATATGTTCTATTCATTCCGACGAAGTCATAGGCACAGCATAGCTATCTATAATCTACAGTTAAAATAAAAAACCATACCAAATTTCATATCTTATATTGGTATTGTTTTGACTTCCATTTTTAATTTTTCTATCTACAAAATTACTACTGATCGCTGAATGTTCGCATCCGACTCGCACTTGACCACTTCATAAGCATCTAAACAGATCAACTCCGTTGAACAGGTGGTGAATTCTCTCATGGAACTTTTATAACTTCTTGTAACACATAAATTGTGTACCTATAATAATATTCAAATAAGCTGTTTTTGAAATACGAATCTGTGAAGAACAACAACTTTTTGAATATTTTTTTTACGGAAAACTCGCCCAAGTTTGAGTATAGAAAACAAGTTAAATTTATTAATAACTGCTTCTGCCTACGAATTCATTTTATTTTTATAACACAAGAGGTAAACGAGCATGCAACACCAACGGCATTGCAGGTGTGCTGACGGTCTTTTTAAAAGAAATATGCTCTTTTCTTGAAGGTTATAATCCCGTATCAGTTCGGAAATACTGTTGCTGGAAGTTTATTTCAAAGAGTGGTTGTGCGTGAAAAAAATTATCGCCACTCATCCAGATGGTTGGAATGGAACGTTCGTCGCACGTCTGTAATTAAAAGCAAGCTAAATCCTTCATCATGGTAAATAGATAGTTAATAAAGAATACATCCAAGTTGAGATAAATACATAACAGTTACTATTATGCGAAATTTCGTGATTATTTCAGTCCAACAGTTATCTCATAAGCTCTTATTTCGAATACACTTATTTTTAACGTTCTACTACCACTAGTCTGATAGTGGCCCCCTTTGATATCAAGAGTTTCTAGATCGCCATCCTTATGCAAGGCC
The DNA here is from genome assembly GCF_026898425.1 of Galleria mellonella. Lineage (NCBI taxonomy): Eukaryota > Metazoa > Arthropoda > Insecta > Lepidoptera > Pyralidae > Galleria > Galleria mellonella. The sequence continues at coordinate 3,647,869 of NW_026442100.1, read as the reverse complement.
ATTAATGCCACTTATCCATAGATTTAGACATCTATGGATACTCTACTATTTAATAAAGATGGAGAATGTTGAGCATTTTGTATGGGGACCAAATGTCGCCGTTTATCTGCAGCCCATAGGCATCCGCAACATTTGAGAAATTGCAAGTGTGTTGTCGACCTTTTACAGAAGCACACAGTGATGGAACGCTATCATAAATTACATTAAATCAAATCAAATCAAATCAAATCATTTATTGCACGAATATGTACATACATTAGTTGAAAAAAATAATTACATGTCCATTATTCCATATTCTACCATATCGGCATGTACAATATAAAATTATAGTAATAATAACTTTTAACAATAAAAATAATGTCAATAATAATAATAAAATGTAAAAAATGACAATAAAAATAATTAAATTGCATGTCTAATATTTATCATTGTAATAGTCATGCAACGTATATTAACATTTGGCTGTCAAATATTCTTTTGCTTTTTTTCTTAAATACATTTAAACTGTATATTTCCTTAAATGCTTTCGGGAATTTATTATACATTATATTAGTAAATTAAATATTATCATTAATTATCTAGTGAAATAAGTAATAATCATTTAAATGCCTGAATAGGTCTTCAAATGTACACCTGATACTATCGCTTCTTAGTAATATATAAATGGAATTGTGTCTATTACCACTGCTACATGTGTATATGTATTACTCAAATTATACACCACATCCCACTGTGGTTAACCTTGATAGATTACGTATAATTGAATCCTTTGAGAAAGGTTTTCAATGTTCATTAACGGTAGACTGACTATGGAAATATTTTCATTTATTCGAATGAAAGACTTTTCAATAGCATACCCATTAGATGATGTTAAAAATAATCAATCTTTTTTTTTATACAACTTAGAATGGCAAACAAGCTGACGGCCCACCTGATGGAAAGTGGTAACCGTCGCCTATGGACATGAGCACTACCATGGGCATAACAGAGTATACTGTTTCGCCCATGATACCCCCCATGCGTTGCCATTCCTGAGGACTCAGGTGTTATTCCTCTGTACCCAGTAAATTCACAATTTTATAGTTAGTATATTGTGCAAACAATGTGGATATGTCATATTATTAAATCGTCATCATCATCATATCAGCCTTTCACTGTCCACTGCTGAACATAAGCCTCCTCTTGGAGTTTTGCCAGTAGTTGCCACGCTTTGCAGGCGGATTGACAACCGCAGTTTAGAGATGTTTTAATAGTGGCATTACTGCTCATACTTCGCCCTCCCTTAGTCGGCTCTAACGATACTGATGGAAAAGGAAGGGGTGGCCTATTCTATGCCGGGACCACACGGTCACTAATAATCCATTATAATAAAATTGTAAGGAAACGATATTGGAACATTAAAGATATTTACCAGAAATTCATTAGAAGGGTCTTAATAAGACCGATAGATACCAAAATAATCATTTTCAGAAATTTCGTCTGTCCGTTTGTCTATCTATATATTTGTTCCGATATCACGCAAAAGTTACTGTACAAAACTGGATGCATTTTTCACTATCCTATTCCTAAAAGTGCAACTGACTTATTTCGTTGATTTTCTAACTTTTAGAATTCACACGAACGAAATAACGGTAAAAAAGCTAGTACAGCATAAAATAAGTAAATAAAAAAGTTTATGTTATTTAAAAATCTATTATTATTTAATTAATATTACTATATATCTTATTTAAAGTCATTTTTAATTAACTTCTATACATTAAGATTGTTTAAAGTACCATATGTATAAAAGGCGAAATGTACCTATTTATTGGATTGGTTAATCATTAATGAAATCATTAGTTTCATCATGATGTTAGCCCATAAAACAAAAAATAAATGTAAAAAAAATTGTCTTAATAGATGGGGTAACTGACCTGCCTTTTCATACTCATCAATCATCCCTCACTGGTGCCCCGCCAGTGTATACTGATAGCAAAGGCGGAGTTACCATTCCATTATCATCCACCAAAAACTTTCAAGAAAAGAGCATATTTCTTTTTAAAAGCCCAGCAACACAATACCTCTGGTGTTGCAAGTGATCATGGGCGGTGGTAGTCACTTACCACCAGGTGAGCAGCATGCTCATTTGTCCCTGTGTTATACAAAAAAAAATCTAATAAATACAATATTAACTGAATAATATAAATATTAATAATCCCACATCTAAATAACGAACAAGTAAAAAAGACTTTGGCGCACTGAAAATGTATTCGTTACGAACTCAACAATACGCAAACTCGCTTACGTAATATAACACGAAATTGTAATATCTTATTTAAATAACGACTTTTTCCTTCATAATTGTGTTAATTTAGGCACATCTCACGACGCCATCTTGAAGTAGCTATATTAGTGAATATTAAATAAAATGAGGGTTCCTCCAACTTCAAGACATACTTACCGGGACTCGTGCTAAACAAATAGGGCCTCAATTAAATGTATGAGTGTACTAATTTGTATGAGCACAAAACACATGGTACTTATGTATGTTTAATGGAGCATCCAGTGAATCATTATTTAATAAAAAAAAATCAGTACATATCCTAAATTCTTTCTAAATTTGATTCTAAATATGAAGAATAGAAGTACAGAGGAATAACACATGAGTCCTCAGAAATGGTAACGCATGGGGGGTATCATGGGCGAAACAGTATACTCTGTTATGTCCATGGTACTACTCATGTCTATAGGCGACGGTTACCACTTTCCATCAGGTGGGCCGTCAGCTTGTTTGCCATTCTAAGTTGTATAAAAAAAAATATGAAAATGAAAGTCTTTAACAAGTGCGTGTTGCCAGTGACGACATGTGAAACCGAAACATAGTCATACGTACGCAAAAGCTTCAAATTACCCTTAAATAATAATATATTAATTAATAAATATATATTAAATTATAATATTAATACGAAGAGGGCTATGCTCGAAGTTACTTTGCGTGGCAGAATCAGAATCCGCCAACACCAAAAACACCGACATAGCCCGAAGTATAAGCAAGCTAAAATGTCAATGGGCTGGGCTGGCATAGTTCGAAAAACCGACAATCGATGGAGAAGAAATGTTCTTGAGCGGCGACACGTTACAGGCAAACGCAGTAGGACGATCCCCCACTAGATGAAATGATGACCTCAAATGCATTGTAGGGAGTCAATGGATGCAGGTGGCTCAGGACCGTTTTTTATGGCAGTCTTTAGGAGAGGCTTATGTTCAGCAATAAATGGATAATGTCTGAGATGATGATGATCCTAAATTCTACATTAAATTGTATATAAATTTACCATAATAATTTTGCACTTAATTTTATAATTTACTTCGTATTTTTACATACATTTTTGTAACATAAATAAAAATTTTGAATGACAGCATAATAAACTTACCCTGAGAATTTACGCTTATTTTAGAACGTCCGTAACAAAGTGTGAAGACGACGTAATTATCTGTCAATTAAAAAAAAGAAAACACATTTTAATAATTTTCGATGTCTCTAATCGATTATTCAACAAGTGTATTTGCTCGCTCGCTCGTTCGTCCGTTCGTTTGTTTGTTTGATTTAGACAAATCGTCATAGTCGTAAAATACTGACGAATCTTTATATGTAATCTTTGTCAGATCCATCAGTATTCTACGACTATGACGATATGCTTACGCACCAATATCTCTCAATAATACTTCTAATAGACAAACTCTTATATAACTGTGTTCATTTACAGAACTACTACACAATAACAAGGTCAATATAGCCGCCCTCCACCCACGCTACAGTTCTTGATTCCATTATTTGACACATCACTCGTTCTAGCGAAAATAATTCGAATCTAACCTTACAAGCATAGTTCCTCGCTACTGGCGCGACACTATCCCCGTAATGAGATACCCTTTGTTGAACTTCGAGTGTGAGATACGATTTATCCCCTTAAATTTGGAATTTATTCCAAATCCATATGGAACTGATATATATTTCCTGTCTTCTACTAGTTTCGGTAGCGAATTTGTATCACATTTTTTACATTTAGTTTTATAGACGGTTTCTTTTATTTTTTTGTTTGTAATATTAAAATCGTACATAGTATCATTCTTTGAAGGGATGTTCGTTCATTCATAGTATATATTTTTTTTATTTTTCACCAGAATTTTCCACCTGATAAGACATATTGCTAGGAATGGCTACTAACCTTTTCCGATTACTAACCTTTTCCGCCCGAAGTTTTTTTTTTACAGCACTACCGCCACCCATGATCACCCACAACACCAACGGCATGGCAGGTGTGCTGCCGACCTTTTAAAAAGGAATATGCGCTTTTCTTGAAGGTAATGATGTCGTATCGGTTCGGAAATACCGCTGCTGTTGATTCCAAAGAGTGGTTGTGCGTGGAAGAAAGTGCCTAGAAAAATGCAATGGAGGATCGCCACTCGTCCAGATGGTTGGGATGAAATTTTAATTTATAACAGATTGTAAATGGTTGTAAATGGGAATATAATTATGCTAAATAATTACATGGCCAACATTGGATCTATTTCCATAATTCTTTTTTTTAATCGATAGAGTTTTATTCCCATTTTTTCCATACTAATTGTATGGTGAGTGAACCTCAACCTTAAAAACATTGCAGGAGTTAGTAAATGAAGGTGACTTAGGAGCGTTCTTTATGGCATTCTATAGGAGGGCCAGATCGGCAGTGGACGGATAATGGCTGAGAAGATGAACCCAATGCTATTCATTATGGACCTAGAAACTGCATGTGTCGAAGTGAACTCTACTTGTAAACGCAATTCCTCGTTCTGGGCGGTAGGTTCATAAAAATTACTATTCAAAAATGCTTATAATTAAGTTTACTTGAATAATAAAAATATATTTATAACTAAACTCATTTTCAACATAATATTTGTCGATATAACATAGCTATAAAAGAAAGAAATTATTATATATTATGTTATAATCAATCACAGTATTATTGACTTTAACCTATAAGCTTGTTCAAGAAATACAAAAAAAAATTCAAATCCGACTGGTAGTTCTAGAATTACAAGATAGTCAGTAGATCGAATTTAAACAAAAATACTTATTATTTATATGTATAAATTGATAATATAATTTTTCACTATTATCTTGTTAGTTTTGTATTTTCCTAATAATAAAAAAGACCCTAAAATATCTCATTTTAATTATAAATGAATTACATTTTAATTAATATAGTGGATTATATATAACATACATTTATTTATATGAACGCTGTGCCCTTACAGGCTTCATATTGATACTGTACCTAATGATTGATATCTCTATATTGTTAGAACATGAAACTGCAAAAAAATATTGAATTCAATTCAATAACTGCCAAAAATACTGATCCTCTAGAAATTGTCTAAAATTACAAGAACACCTCGGCCTATGAAACTCGTTTCACATCCAAAAGTACACAAACAGATCTCTCCCTGATGTCATTCAGGAAGACACATCTTTACATCTGTCTCAATGACTATTTTACTTGTAAGTCACGTGCGTGACTCGAGTCTGAAGCAGATGTGCTCGGAAGGTTATCCCAAACTATTTCCTCTATAGGGATTTAAATATGGATCGAATAAATAGGCACCTTTTATAAGTCACCTTACGACATTACTATATTACCTTACTATTTTATAATATGTTTACCAGAGGTAGATTTTGTACAACAGTTGTTTGCTGTATCTGGGTATCTGTGTCCCATTCTGTGTGTATCTGTGTGTATTGGGTGTGATATGATAGTGAAATTAGGGACAGAGTACAGAGGCATTAAATCTTAGTCCTCAAGACTGTGCAGTGCACGTATGAAGGATATCATGGATGGGATAATATACTCTGTAATGTCCATGATACTGCTCATGTCTATAGGCGACGGTTAACACTTTCCATCAGGTGGGCCGTCATCTTGTTTATATATATAAGGGACCGACACTGGCAGGAATATATATATATATATATATATATATATATATATATATATATATATATATATATATATATATATATATATATATATATATATATATGTATATATTAATATAAATGGAATATTTGAAATATACAATTTAAATTGTTTGACATTTAGTAAATACACTCCTGCCAGTGACGGTCCCTCGGTTCGGAATGTAGTTTCATTTTATATGCATAAAGGCCGGTGAATGAACTCATAGTGGGCAGCTTTCCGCCAATAGGGTAAATTTTGAAAATCTAAAAAAAATATTTTTTTTTGTTTCATTTTAATATAGTCGTAATTATAATAAACACTTGATAGAATTTTAAACCTATATTAATATTATTGAAAAATACTTATTCTTTCACAAATTGTTTCAACAAATACCTAAACTATTTCACTGTTCAAAGCATTTCCACGATATTTATATTTCAACATTATAATAATTATATCGACCATCAACTGTCCACTGCTGTCCATCCCTCGACCATTAAGTAAGACCTTAGTCGCCTCTTACGACATCTAAGGGAAAGGAAATGGCTTATTCTATGCCGGGGCCACACGGCTAATTAGTTTATATAAACATATATATATTTCTAATTCCAAATATTATGTCCCTTTCCTAATTTATTTTTATTTATTATATATTTATTCATAGAAAAACCAGGGCTACACTACAGCAAATAAATACAGTTTAAAATAACAAAATAAGCCACTAATAGGTTTCTACAAGTAGCAAATAATAATAAAGTCTTATAAAAAAATAAAATGAAAAATATTTTTTTTTTAATAAAAATTAAATAACGTTCATTAGTATGCGCATCACTTGAGCGGGATTAGACCAATTTGAGATATTTTTTTTTAATAATCTGATTAAAATAAAGTTGAAAAATTTGACAAGAAATTTAAAAAAAAAAAATTTATGACAAGGATAACGACATATCTGCTTAATTCTTGTCAGTCTTTAAAAAAAAGAAGAGGTAATCAGTTCGATTTAAATCTTTTTCTCATTTATTACCTCATAACTCCATCATTTATGAACCGATTTGAAAAATACTTTCTTCATTTGGAAGCCTTTATTATCAGACTCATTTCATAGAGATTTCATCAATAAAGGTTCAACAGTTTAGTTTTAAAATCAAAATAAATAGTTATGTTCTTTGTATTTTTTTTTTAAATATAAGTAGAATTACATCATGATAGTCAACTGCCAAGAGAAAGTCGCATATGCTCATACAATATGTACAAAGTGCTTCAAAGAGATTTTATTAGTTGATCCCAATAAAATACTTTTGTGTTGTTCCATACATTTTTCCTTTGTTTACATATTTCCAATAGCTTTCACAAATTCACAGAACGATCATAAATCAATTTATATAAAATTGGACAGGTCGTCTGTTACATCATACAACACAAAATAGTGTTTACTAGATATGTCCTGCGTCTCCGCCCACGTGTATCCGTACATAATGTATCCTATGTACTAAATTAGGATATAGCTTACCAATAGGTACACTACATTTCGTCCAAATTCATTTAGTAGTTTTTGAGTGAAAGAGTATTTATCAAACATTCATCAGTCCTGCCATAGTGACAAATTTTCCCAATTATTGTATTAATAAGTTATTATTTTATTAAACTTAGAATAACAAAACAAAGCAAATAAGCTAACGATGGTAACCGTCATTTATAATCATAGAAAATGATAGAGAAGTAGGAGTAGAAGACTGTGGTGTTATGTCTCCGTACCCTGTAACTTCACTGTAATATCCTACCCTTCCCCTTTCTTTCTTGTGGGTGTCGTAAGAGGCAACTAAGGGAACTCAGTGGTCTAGAGATGAGCAGCAGCATCCTTCTTAAAACATCGCCAAACTCTAACTGCGGTTGCCAATCTGCCTGCCAAACCTGGCAACTACTGGCAAATCCCCCTTTATGGGGGAGACCTACAATCAGCAGTGGATGAAGATCCTACCCTTCAAACCGAAACACAGCAATACAAACACAACTTATTAATGGCAGAATTTTTTTAAAATATAAATAACAATGCAGACGACTTTTGTATAAAATTTCCCATATTTTTGCACAAATTTTATAAAAAATATTTATTTTTACAAATACGAAGTAAATACACCGGTAAATTGAGACGGATTTCATTTAATTTAGAAGCAATTTGAAAATAGAATTTATTTTTAGACTTGCCGCAAGTGTTCGCGAAACAAAATTACTATTCGGTATTTTATTATGAGCCTTCTGATTTGATATTCAATACGGACAAGTACACTTCATAAAAAAAAAACTCAGCGATTACATTGTGACGAAATACGACGAGGAACGCTAAGCTACTTGCATATTGCAAACGTATTAGATCGCAAATATTTTAATTTTGAACGCAGTGTCTTTTAGGTTTTACTTCTTTTTTTATACAACTTAGAATGGCAAACAAGCTGACGACCCACCTGATGGAAAGTGGTAACTGTCGCCTATTGACATGAGCAGTACCATGCACATAACAGAGTATATAAGATATCCTGTTCCACAGTTACGCAGCACGAAATGAGAAGGAATTTCCAAAAAAAAAAAGTAATTCGTAGTTGAGCTATTTTTGCAAACGCAAAATTTATTCAGGGCTGTTGTTAAAGGGCTAATAGGCCCAAAGACATCGGTTGTCTAGTATCGCATAATACAGCCTAGCTTGAGAACCAGACTGTTAAATAACATACTGTATTAGCCGTTAATTGTACGCTGTGGAACATAGGCGGCTAATATAAGTGGGAGTTTGGTTAGTAGTTGCCACGCTTGGCAAGCGGGTTGGCAACCGCAGTTAATCTGTGGTGATATTTTAAGAGGGATTGCTACCAGAGGTAGACTTTGTACAAAAGTCGTTTGCTTGGGTTGGATTGAGTTCTCAGAAATGGCAACGCATGGAGGTATCATGGGCGAAACAGTATACTCGGTTATGTCCATGGTACTGCTCATGTCTATAGGCGACGGTTACCAATTTCCATCAGGCGAGCCGTCAGCTTGCTTGCCATTTTGAGTTGTATAAAAAAAAAACTCAATTCGACATACTTACCACTTAGCCACGAAGGTCATTACTTGTGGTATAAACAAGTTACCTTTCGTTCGTCCTTTACATAATAATCAGACGAATCGAGAAGCTTCTTTTGTAAGTGGTTTCAATATTCGTGCTGAGACTCATGAATTCTCAACCATGATTAATTTTAAATGTACAAAATATAAAGTTGGTACATTATTTAATTTACAACCGTGGAAAATCTATTTTAATATTAGACTTAGACGAGATTAGCTTGTTTCTAATTAAAAATTACTCAACACAATATTAGTTTATAATACAAGCTATGCCCGCGGAGTCATTCATACATACATACATACATATCTGTCACGTCTGTCTTCTATATTTTCTTTGATGGTTGAATATGGTATGGTAACCCCGCCTGCATAAACGGGATACGCAGGCGGAGCACCAGTGCAGGGTGATAGATGAGAATGAAAACAGGCCAGTTAGTCCATCATGATGAATTCATAAGGAATTAACCATGATAGTTTCCAGGGGGAACCGCGAGGAGGTCGACCTGGTTGTGTATATTGCTAGCAATGGGATTCTTAGTCTCCATTACTAACAACCCCTTCTCCCCTCTGTCTTCTATTAGGTGTGACTACCATTCCATAGGTGTGAATAACATTGTTTCTGCCTGGAGACTCATTTGCGAAATATATCCTAACAGGTATCAGTGGCGAACCAAATAATATTGGAAAAAAAAACAGGTACCAGTAAGGAATAACAGATAAACAGGAAAGCCAATCAGGCTATATAGACAAGTAGCAAATGAATCTATCGACGGAATCGTCACCGCTAACAAATTCATGACATAGAATGCAACGTTCGATATCTCATTCCAACTGACGAACTCGCTAGCGACATGGCGAATAGAATAGAAAACTTTATTTGTAACATTATGCCCAGTACAATAGTGTCTAAACTAGGCCTAGTCTGTATCTTAGACACTAATTGTTTTAATTTATTGTCAACAAGATTTTGGTTGTTTTAATATTTTTTTTTTATACAACTTAGAATAGCAAACAAGCTGACCGCCCACCTGATGGAAAGTGGTAACCGTCGCCTATAGACATGAGCAGTACCATGGACATAACAGAGTATACTGTTTCGCCTATGATACCCCCCATGCGTTGCCATTCCTGAGGACTCAGGTGTTATTCCTCTGTACCCTGTAAATTCACGCCATATACCACCCTTCAAACCGAAACACAGCCATGCAAACACAAGTGCTTTACGGTTGAAACACGAATGTAAACCAAAAACTTGATTGTTTTAATACATATTGTATTTAGATCCTGAAGTTGCTAAATAAAGCTAATAATATGTAATCGGAAAGTGTAAATTATATAAAAAAAAGGGAAAAGCTCACTATCAAATATACGTCGAAATAAAAATCCAATTCCAGCGAGATTCAATTTCGCCTCAATAACACTGCCATGACCCGTTTCTAGTGTTCGCACAATAATTGTAATGTATGAAATTTTGCAGTTCATGAATAATATCGGTGTCTCCCGATCCCATTGGACTTTCTTTAATAAATCATGTCGTAACAAGGTTATAGGGAGTTTCAATTTTCTATAAAATAAATTCCGGTAACATCGATAATGTCTTAATACCTACTTTATTTTAAGGGGACGTTTTGAATATTCTTATTGGGAAAAACAATAATGTTCTATTCACACAGCGCAGTGCCAAGGCCACTAAGCTACTACGAAAGCGAACCTCTGACTTTGGTGCTCGGGGACAAGGCAAAACACCCCGGAATTTAAGCCGATAGATGTCGTCTTACTCGTCTTCTTCAAGGTAAGCAAGTCCCCATGACGGAGTTAAAAAAGCGCTTCCAAACTCTTACAAGAGACTATCGTCCTGGTGTGTTCAGTGAAAAGAAAAACCAGTATTAGAACTTTAGTATTATCCACTTATCTCCTCAAGTGGGATGCCATGATGAATTCGATTAAATATGTCAGTGAAATTACAGACTACAGAGGCATAACATCTGAGTCTTCAAAAAAACTCACGCATGAAGGGTATCATGCGTCATCATCATATCACGGTTGCCATTCTACGTTACATAAAAAAGAACCTGATCTGTGTGAATAGAACTTTATAGCGAATATAATTCCAACGGAGGGATGTTTGACTAGCAGCCGTGAAAGATGTTTCCACAGTATTAAAGGAGACGGAGGTTGGATAGGTAATTTTCATAATTAAGGACTTGGTGCTTTATATTGAAAAATAGCCGCTTACTTTGGCACCGACCGCTTGATACCAGCTCTCACTCATTCCTTTAGAAATATTTTATTAGAATATGCCTATTACGTGCCTACTTCTATCGGTTCTCCATAAACCGAAGGTTGTATGTAAGAAATTGCCTTAGCGATAAGGCCTTTTGTACCTTTATGTCTATATTTTGATCTCTACTTTATGCCGTTATATTTTACTTGAATTTTCCTTGGCGTTCAATTGTTATAGTAAACTAGCTGTTTCCCGCGGCGTTGCCTGCATGAATACGTAGGTATATAAAATATCCTATGAGTTGAAATATAATATAAAATCTACCTTTATAAAGTTTCAACCGATTCAACTGATCGGTTATTTATAAAATTTTATATGTGATTCTTTATATTGATATAACTTTTTAATTTGTAAACCGATTGAAATAAAACAAACACTAAATGTTAAGAGAAGTAAACCGCAACGCATTAGTGATAACTGTATTTTAATCAGTTACGCCGTTTCTGAGATCAGCGCGCACAAACAGATACAAACAACTAAACAGACAAAAATTCTAAAAACTATTGTTTTTTTATACAACTTAGTATGGCAAACAAGCTGACGGCCCACCTGGAAATGTGTCTGTTACATCTAAACCACTGAACCGTGAAGAAGGAAATAGGCTACTTATTTTACGAAAAACGACGGAAACGCGGACGAAGTGGCGGGCAACAGCTAGTATATAATAAATCTGTGAAATAATATAAAATATATGTTGTGTGATGAAAATCCTATTAATATAATAAATGCGAAAGTTTGTTACGATGTTTGAATGAATGAATGTTTGTTACTCTTTCAAGCAAAAACTACTGAACGGATTTAAATGAAATTTGGTACACGAATAGAATAACCTAATCTAACTTAATAGGGGGGAAAGGGATTGTTAGTAATGGAGACTAAGAATCCCATTGCTAGTAATATACCCAACCAGGCCGGCCTCCTCGCGGTTCCCCCTGGAAACAATCATGGTTAATTTCTGACGAATTCATCATGATGGGCTGACTGGCCTGTTTTCATTCTCATCTATCACCCTTCATTGGTGCTCCGCCCGCGTATCCCGTTAGCGCAGGCGGGGTTAGGTACCATTCCATTTTCACGCATCAAAAAAAAATCTAACTTAATATAGACTTTGTTAGTAAGGCGGACCACCAGTTTCATTGCTAGCAATATACCCTATCAGGTCAACCTCCCCGTGGTCCCCCTGGAAACCATCGTGCTGAATTCCAGGTGTACTCATCACGGTGGGCTAATTGACCTGCCTTTTCATTCTCACACCTATCATCTTTCACTAATGCCTTACCAGCGTATATCGTTTTTTTTAATGGATAATAATGGAATGGTAACCCCGCTTGCGCTATCGGTATATGCTAGTAAAGCACCAGTGAGGGATGATAGGTGACGATGAAAGCAGGTCAGTTAACTTATCGTGACGAATTTCACTAGAATTAACCACAATGGCTTCCAGAGGGAACCACGTGGAGGTCTACCTGATAGGGTGTTAATTCTGGCAATGCGTTAGTTAGCAACGTGGTATAGCCGCAAGATGCATCTAGTGAAATATAAAATAGCAAAACCACGAAATGTATAATATATAATAGAATAATATAAATATAAAATGAGCTATTTACTATTGTTGTTCTCAAACATACTAGCCTATTTATTCTGGAACTAGACTAGAATATTCCAGATAACAATCAGGAAGCAATGCCAACGCTATCCAATTGCCTTGTTTTGCTTTCAAATAAACCCGCAGAACCGAAATTGTTTTGGCATTGTCGTTTTAAAAATCTTAAAATGTTTTAGCACTAAAACAGCGTGCCAAATATTGTAACATTAGATTCGAGAAGGGCACATAAAAGGTTAGCAAGTGGTATTATTACGAGATTTCTCTCTATTCTTCAACTATCTTCTTAAATAATGGTATGGTATAATTTAGATTCTTCTTCTTAATTAACGACTTGAAAATATTTCTTTGGCAATACGTATTATATTTCCAAAGGCTCCCAAGTCAACTGAATTTTTATAGTCAAATTAAGCGATTTTATCACCAAATCTAAGTTTTATTTTTGTAAAAAAAAACTGTGAAAATCATTCACGATTCTTTTTGGAGTAAACACATTTAAAACCCGGCTTCAGTTTTCCAACCAATTGAAGCTATGATTTTTCTTTGTTGAGATGTAAAATTTACTAATAATTTATATATACTAGTTCCACGTTCAAAAGTTATACAATCTGTCTAATATATCTAAGAAATATCTAATCGTACATCAGTATGTTCACGCTTGAACTAGTTCTTTTGTCGACGCAAAATATAATTAATTGTATATCATTTATTTTAAATTTTGATACATATTTTAAATACACTATCAGGCTTTAAGGCAACGCGATTACAGATATACCTACGGGCACATATCTAATTTTTATTTCCGACGTTTCAACGTCGATTGCATCACGTCATTGTCACGACAAGACTACATATTTACCTGCAATTGTGTCGTGTTAAGGCCCAATAATGTATTGATCGCCGTGTATGCCCCAGAATAGACCACCCCTTTCTTTCTCGTAGGTGTTGTATGAGGTAACTAAGGGAGCGCGAGGGACGGACAGCAGCGTCCCTCTTAAAACATCTCTAAAAGCTTAACTGTGGTTGCCAACCAGCCTGCCAAGCATGGCAGCTACCGGCTACTATATAATAGTAATAGGCTATATAATTATAATATTAAAGTGTTTTGGAGGACATGATGCCTTCAACCACTCAAGGAGGCTGAAATAGACAACGGATGAAATGGACAAATGAAGTAAACCAGCAATTGCTCCATTGCTATTATATAGTCACTAATTTAGGAAGTAATCTAACTGGATGCAGGCCATTATTATATCAAAAATTTGTAGAAATTTACCCAGAACTGAATCACATTACACAGCAAAGACTAGCAGACCAAATAAGAGTAATACACAGAAATAATAATAATAGAACATTTAAATAGAACACTGTTTAAATGAACTATTAAATCTAAGTTCGAAAAAAAGTGTCCTTAATTCGGATCAAAAATGAAGGAATGTTTGTTAGCTATCACACCGCGCCTGGTTATCGCGTGTCTGGTAATTACTCTGCGTGAGGAGCGGCACAATTAACCCTCTCTGAATATAAAAAATAATAATTACATTGTTTTCATATTATATACCTTCATTTTTTCCTATTATATTCATATTCTCTCTACCTACCGGATTATAACAATTTTGCTCCAAACCTTTCCAAAGCTTATACCATTTAATCCCTTTATTAAAAATATATCAGAATGCAATTAATCTTAAACCAGTCTCAAATATGATGATGGAAGTCCTCCAAGGACACATTTTATAGTCATCTATATAAATCAATTACCGAATGTATATAAATGCATTATTTCGGGGGAAAGGGATTGTTAGTAATGAGGTCTTTTTTTTTGATGGGTGAAAATGGTGTGGTAACCCCGCCTGCGCTAACGGGATACGCTGGCACCAGTGAAGGGTGATAGATGAGAATGAAAACATGCCAGTCAGCCCATCATGGTGAATTCATCAGGAATTAACCATGATAGTTTCCAGGGAGAACCGCGAGGAGGTTGACCTGATTCTCAGTCTCCATTACTAACAATCCCTTTCCCCCCTAGTAATGGGGTATTTTTTTAAGGTGATAATGAAATAGTAACCCCACCCGCACTATCGGTATACGCTGATAGGGCACCAGTGAAGGATGATAGACGAGAATGAAACAGGTCAGTTAGCCCATCGTGACGAATTCAACGAGAATTGTTCACGATGGTTTCCAGGGGGAACCACGTGGAAGTTGACCTGATAGGGCATATTGCTAGCAATGGGGCTGTCAAACTCCATTACTCCCTTCCCCCCAACTTAGTAATGGGGTCCTTAGCAATATACCCTGTCAGGTCGACCTCCACGTGATTCTCCCTGGAAACCATCGTGACTAATTCTAGTTGAATTCGTCAGGATAGTCTAACTGACCTGCTTTCATCCTCATCAGTCATCTATCACTGGCGCCCCGTCAGTATATACCGATAGCACAAGCGGGGTTACCATACCATTATCACCCATTAAAAATGCATTATTTCGGAACGGTTGCATTTATTCGACTAATTCTTTTTTTTTACCGACTTCAAAAAGAAATCTGTTACCTCATAACTCCATCATTTGTAAATCGATTTGGAAAATTCCATTTTTATCTAAAAGGATATACTTACAGATTAATTTTATAGACATTTTATCAAAATCAATTTAGTACTTCAATTTTTAAATAAAAATAACTTTTTATTTAAAAATTTAATTTATTTTGCTACAACTGA
This sequence comes from Galleria mellonella, assembly GCF_026898425.1. Lineage (NCBI taxonomy): Eukaryota > Metazoa > Arthropoda > Insecta > Lepidoptera > Pyralidae > Galleria > Galleria mellonella. The sequence goes on along the minus strand of NW_026442100.1, from coordinate 3,632,186 downwards.
AGTGTAATGTTTGTTTGTTGTACGCAATCTTAATTATTTTACTCGTATTTGCAATTGACAAGAAAAAGTTTGTAAAAAAAGAAAAAATTTACATAAAAAAAATAGGTGATTAAGGTAAAATTTTATTCATTTAAAATCCAAGGGACTGGCTGAAAACCAGCGCTGTGCAGCTGTTCACATTGCGCTGGGACACTCACAGCATCGACTGAGCCAGTTCCTTTTGTCTGTTAATTTACACTTCTTATATACATAGGTATATAAGAAGTGTAAACTACATAGGTATTTTCATTATTTTCTATTGTGATTTTGTATTTACTGACAATAAATGTTTTCTGTTTGAAAAATTAAACCTACGCTTAAAAGTATTAAAACCGAAACTCGCGTGTCACAGTCCAACAAAACATAATCACAAATCACAGAGGCGGTCATTATAATACAAATGTGGCGAGACACGAACGGAGTAAACCTAGTGTGCAAGTAAAATTATAAAAAAAAAAATAACAACCTGTCGCGAATAAATACACGAACATTGTCAAATTCCATCGAGATAGTTATACTTTTTTTGTGCAACTTATTACGTCGTAACCTTGATGCAGTGGGGGAAAGGGATTGCAATAGTGTGACAGCCCCATTGCTAGCAATATGCCCAATTAGGTCGACTTCCACGTGGTTCCCTCTGGAAACCATCGTAAACAATTCCTGTTGAATTCGTCACGATGGGCTAAATGACCTGCTTCATCCTCACCTATTATCCTTCATTGGTGCCCCGCCAATGTATACCGATAACGCAGGTGGGGTTACCATTCCATTATCACCCATTAAAAAAACCTTGATAGCTGTGTTTCGATTTGAAGGGTGGGATATGGCACTGAAATTACAGGATACAGAGGTAAAACATCTTAGTCTCCAGGAATGGTAAAACATGAAGGGTATCATGGGTAACGCAGTATACTATGTTATATTCAGGATACTATTCATGTACTGTCAACTTGTTTGCCGTTCTAAGTTGTACATTAAAAAAAAAACTTAATAATTTTTTTTAAATAACTCATACTCTGATTTATAGATAAAAAAAAAATCTACATTGTTAAAAAAAAATAAAGAGCAAAATTGAACTCAGTTATACCTTTGTTTAAAATTCAATCCGATCTGCCATCATAAGCATCACTCTATGAAGTATCAAATATATTAAATTAATGAGTTCCACGTATATCACGTATTGTAAATCACAAATGAACCTGGTGAATGTACCTGGTTTTAAGTCGACTGTAAGTTATTTATTTATTTGTATACATTAAAATTAAATTTTGGGGCAACAGGGGGCAAACGAGCATGCGGCTCACCTGATGGTAAGTGACTACCGCCGCCCATGATCACCCACAACGTCAGCGGCATTGCAGATGTTCTGCCGGCCTTTAAAAAGGAGTTATACATACATACAAACACAATCTTATAAAGTTCATCTATGATAAACAAACAATTAAATTTATATCACCTGTATATTATATACAGGATGAGGAGGGATGGAATTATTAGTAATACGGATTAATAGTCTCATTGCAAGCAATATACACTATCAGGTCGACCTACACGTGGTCCTCCCTGGAAACCATTGTGCTGAATTCCAAGCGTATTCATTACAATGGGCTAACTGACCTGCCTTTTCATCTCACCTTTCATCGCTCACTGGTTCCTCGCTAGTGTATATCGTTGCCATAGATGGCGCTACCATTCCATGATCATCCATTAAAAAATATATACATAGGATGCAATTGGAATCTTTAGCGATACGGGCAACTGATAAATGTTAAGGAAAACGTTAGGCCAAAAAATTTCCTGAATTAAAAATTGAATAACGACAAAACAACTTTCAGGCGACTTCAGAAAGGAGGTTCTCTATTCTATGATTTTTTTTTTACCGCTAAATAGCGATCTCTTCCAGGCAACCTTAATATATGTATTAATAAAATATATTTATATGTACATAAATTTAATTTTATTCGTTTTATTACTGTATGCCGTGTGGATATTGTAAAAGTTATTCTATCAGAGCACTTTTTAATAACCGAGCAAAAATTATTAAAAATATTCACTTATTTTCGTTACTTTCACTTATTTGAAAATATTCGCTTATTTTCAGTATTTTAATTTATTTGAAAATATTAACCTATTTTCAGTAATATTCACTTATTTGAAAATATCAATCTATTATCGATAATTTCTCTTGTTTTAAAATAATAACCTATTTCATTTATTTGAAAATATTAACCTATTTTCAATAATCAGTTATTATTTGAAAATAATCACTTATTTTGAATAATTACTGCAATTTTTTTTTTAATAAATAATTATGACATTGTCACACTTCATTGTGTAATGTAAATAAAAGTATACTCTTTCATTCACTCAATATAAATATAATAGATGGTATAAAACTAGTATCATGCAACTGGTTTCACTGATATAAATCCGGCTTAAAACATTTCCACGCTGCGACACCCACTCCCACGGAAAATCATAATTATGACACGGCCTTCGTTGTCCTCTGTTGACACATCAAAATTAGGTTACAATGAGGTCGGGTGGGACTTTTTAGACTGTGTTTTTTTTTATACAACTTAGAATGGCAAAGAAGCTGACGGCCCATCTGATGGAAAGTGGTAACCGTCGCCTATAGACATGAGCAGTACCATGGACATAACAGAGTATACTGTTTCGTCCATGATACCCCCATGCGTTGCCATTCCTGAGGACTCAGGTGTTATTCCTCTGTACCCAGTAAATTCACGCCATATCACGCCCACCCTTCAAACCGAAACACAGCCATGCAAACACAACTGCTTCACGGTTGAAACACGAATGGGACAGAGGTGCCCAAGCAATCGACTTTTGTACAAAGTCTCCCTCTGTTTCGAATCATGCAAATAAGTGTTAATTATATTTTCAGGTTCATAACATCATTAGGAACATGACTATACTTCTATTTAATAATCAATTAGCGTGTAAATGAAAAAAAAAGGGACTATAAAATTTTATACACTTTTTTTTTCAGGTGTTAGAAAAAAAAGTGACTAAAATTAATGACATTGCTATCATAAAACTAGTGTCATACCACTAATTTTACGGTATAAATCTGGTTTAGGGGGGAAAGGGATTGTTAGTAATGGAGATTGAGAATCCCATTGCTAACAATATACCCAACCAGGTCGCCCTCCTCGCGGTTCCCCCTGGAAACTATCATGATTAATTCCTGATGAATTCATCATGATAGACCTCATCACTGGTGCCCCGCCAGCATATCCCGTTAGCGTAGGCAAGCTTACTATTCCATTTTCTACCAATAAAAAAAAATCTGATTTAAAACATTTCCACATTATAACAGCCAATTTTACAGAACTTCATAATCATGACACGACCTTTATTGTACCCAGTTGACAGATTAAAATTAGGTTACAATCTTAAATTATATAGATAGAGTGTCTCCATACAAATGCTTCGCTAAAAACAGGTCAACTTTTTTATCCAAGTGTTCGTGAATAGGGTTACCATAATGTATATTTATTATTCAGTATATGGGAGAAATTATATTAATTAATAAAATTGAAAATTAAAATCAATACAAAATACCCACTAATATATTCAAAAAACAAGATAAACAGTGCATAATGATTTCGTAACAATGCTCATATTTAGTGATTGCTTTGATTTATATCTGAGTATAGATATAAAATATGTTTTCGTTTTTAAATCATTGACAATGGCCGCCATTTTAATTAATAAGTGCGTATTAATTTAAAAGTAATACGTACCTATGTATATTTACAATATATAGGGAGAAATAATTCCCAATTCAAATTAAAAAATCGACCTGATCTGAGAAATTGTTAATCCAATTACTTGCAACACTAAAGAAATGGTGGATTATGTTTTAATTTAAAAAAAAATTGTTAAATGTCAATTTATACATAATATTGACACGTTTTTGACACTAAATACTCTATCTATATAATCTAAATTTATAAATAACATACATAACAATAATTTTATGTAAAAATCAAACATTGCACGAAACTGTTATGATGTCGTAAAACTAGAGCGTGAAATAATTATCATGGTACTAGTATCATGCCACTTATTTCACAATATAAATCCTGCATAAAATATCCCCATACTATGACACCCACTGGCACGAAAGATCATAATTATGACACGACCTTCACTGTCCCCTGGTGACACATTAAAATTAGGTTACAATGAGCTTGGGTGGGATTTTTGGCCGTTTTAATTATTCCGGCCAGAATTGCCGCCAGTTGTCTATCTTGATTTACTTACCAGAACGTGATTGTACACGCGTTACAATGATTGTTATCCACTGCGATGCTATTAATGCACGGTTTTATTTTCAGTTTTTAGAGTTCCATACCAAAAGGTACAAATGATCCCTTATGGCAGTAGCTTATATAGATAGAGCATCGAGCTTCAAAAATGGATCAATTTTTTGTCCGCTATTTGTCAAATTAGCTGGCTCTATTTTATCAGTTTTCTATATACTTACGCATAAAATGTATCTTGACGTATTATTTAATAAATAAAATGAGTATTTACGCATTAAAAAGATGCAGAAATTGCAAGATAAAATAAATATAGAAGTTATAAAGGAATCACTCATAACTATTTATCACGCAAAATTGTATAAAAAAAAAAACCGCTTTTCTCGATGCTTTTCTATGGAGGCACTCTATCTGTATAATCTAAGGGTAGTAGCTTTGTCTGTCCATCCATCTATCACAGTGTTATATCTCAACAACTCATTAACAACTAATGCTATCAATTTCAGATTAGAAATTGTTTTACATATCATTGATCCATACATATTTCACATTATTAGAATGGAATGGAATGAAAAAATATTTTTATTATCCTTGTTATAGGGTTCAAAATGGATACTTAAAATCTCAAAATTGAATTACTAGTCGAAGTATAAGTGTCGTATAAAAAGGCATAAAATGTGTATTTCAAAACTGATTTTAATTTATTATAACTGATTTAAAACTAAGAATATATATAGTAATACGTATGTAAAAAGGTTTCTTCAGGGTCGGCAATGCACGCGTAATACCTCTGGTATTGCAGGTGTTCATAGGCTACGGTAACCACTTACCATCAGGTGGGCCGTGTGCTTGTTTGCCACCTCTGTGGTATAAAAAAAACATATTTTTTAGTTTACATATTGAATTATCTAAAACTAAAATTCTTAAATAACGATTCAACAGCTAAACGCGCCATATTAGTATTGCATACTCAAAATTGTATATCATTTCTCGACTCAAATTCAGTTTTGCTAGTAGAACACTTCCTTCAAAAAATGCTTACAATTTTTATTTCGCTGTAATTATTATCACATCACATCTATGTAACACTGTTGAAACATTTTTTTATTGTTTTTAATAACGAATTGTATAACAAAATAGTTTTTTTATGGATCCCATAAACAGGGCAATGTTCCGCGACTGAATTAGAATACATTATACTACAACTATGTTACAAATAAAGTCACGAATAAAGCTAATATTAGTATATTATAACAATGGACAACAGGCTTTATCCGAGACGATTTCATCTTTTCCTAATTAATAAAGCTTTTATGAGGGTTTCGAGGAATAGGCTTTTTCCTGGCTGTATTTATATAGAGATACTGAAACATGATTTCTAAATATGGAGTTGTCATCGTAAATATGAATTTGCGGTAGTAGTTTCTAAGAAACTTTCGAAGAGAAGCATCTCATTGTTGATAGCGTGGACTGTATTTGTAGAGTAAAAAACTGATTGTATAAAATTGGTGATGATGAATGATGAGGGATGGGGAGCAGTATCCCTCTTAAAACATCACTAAAAGCTTAACTGCGGTTGCTAACCAGCCTGCCAATCGTGGCAACTACTGGCAAAATCCCCCAAGGTGGAGGCTTATGTACAACTGTGGTCAGTTTAAATTTGGAATGATGATACTAAAGTATGTACACAGAGCAACCGACTAATTTAGAGTACGGACACTATCACAATGATAATTCTATACTACGACACCAGCTGGCACTACTAGTTGAAAATAAATATATATTTTTAAAAATATATTTTGTTGCTGGCGACACTCATTTCATTTAATTTTTTGTCTACATTCATACACATGTCATTATATTGCCGATTCCCTAATAAATTGTGAATCGATTGACTAATTATTTTTTTAATTACTAATATTTATTTTCGTATTGATCTTACATTTTTTTTAAATTGATTGAAACTGATATTTTTCTTTCTGAAGTTTTTTTTTTTTTATATTTAAACCACGACTGTACACTCTAAATTAAAAATTACCTTCATTGTAAGGTCAACTATAAAACATCTAATCGTTCATTTATATTTTAATCGATCAGGAATCGAATTTAGGACACTAAGGTCTACAATCATTGGGTACTCAGTATTAATGATTATTTGATTATACTTATTTTCTTTAATTCCACTACTTGAAGATTGAATTAATATTTTAACCAGAAGTTCTAGAACCCTCCACATTATCCACCAATTTCTAACTGCCATTTCGTCCACGCACGTTTTGAGACGTATTTCAGCTTCAAACGAGGTCTCTTCAGGCACATTAATAGATTGCTACTAGAAGCCTAGTGTAAACCGTTCGCCACCCAAACTGCAGATAAAGTATTAGATACTCAAATGTGAACATGCAATAAAAAAAGTAGCTTGTTTGAAATTAGAATTTAATTTTTTTTTTTTAGAATATATCAAACGCAAATTATACCAAGAAATATATTTTTTTCAAACCGTGCATTCGAAATTCAATATTGTTCAAGCCATTAATAAATATATTGGCACGGCTTAAAATCTACGCATGTAAACTTTACACAAACAATTCAAATAATAAATACTTTTGTTTTTGATTAATGAAATAATATTGAAGCATCCATTCTGGATCAATATTAATGAGTTTAGATAGACTTATCAATAAGATAAATTTATTTATAACTTCTGCTAACCCTAAAATAACAATTTGAAAGTTATTATAATATTATGACACAAAAGACCTTATGAAATTGATTTGTGTAGGGTTGATATTTTGGCTTAATAATTTATTTTTAATCCAGTTTATTATTAGTGGGTATTCCATTTTTTAATTATGATATTACTAAAAAGTATTTTAAAAAAATTCCTGCCAGTCCAGGTCCAGTAGCATACAAAGGAAAATACAAACTTGAAGGTTATTTAATAAAAAAAAGATAATTTAATTTTACTTCTGATGCATACATGTTACATACCAGTTCTTATTCGATTCATATAAACAAATATATTTGTAATATACTAGCTACCTATTCAAATACTCGTAATAAAAAAGATAACAAAGAAAAAGAGACTGTATCTCTTTACAATTACTGACCTTTGTCGTACTCACTCACTCACTTTTTTTACGTAGAGTTTTTTTTAACCCAATTGTTTCACGTTCCGTACAATTTCTCAAATATTTAATTTTCGTACAAACCTCTTTCTGACAATTAAAAACACAACAAAAAAGATTCAGCCAAATAAATGCAGTTACTCTAAAGCGATGCGCTTACATACATTCGGCAATAGATTTTTATTTAAATAGATTAATCCCTAAGTAAAACTATTTAGACATTTTTTTTATTTATTTTTTTTATTTTTGGTTTATTAAAGCCATTTATATCTAAAAGGTATATATCTATATATCATATATTCCTTATTGCACTTGTAAATTACATTGTTAATGCATTTATAAATATTGTGTACAAGAATGGACTTGTCTCTAAAAGAGATCTCTTCCAGTTAACCCAAAACAGTTATAAATCATGTCGTTAGCGGGCAGCTAAAATATTTTAACGTAGCAAGCACTGTTCTGAATCTATGAATTTAGAATATACAACCTACGACCTTCCTGGAGACACAGTGAATAACCAATATACATTTTGTATACTAGATTGACCAATAGGTAACTATACAGCCATCAAAATAACGTAAATAAAGAATGGCGGATTATATATCTACTTGAATAAAAGATAAATATTGTAGGATTAAATCCTATTGACTAATATTGTAGTAGGCGTTGGCTCGACAACACAATTATACAAATAATATAATAAATAAAATAGTTACAATATTCTTAGAGTAGTAGTAAGTACTGAAATAAAATATATTTTTTTTCTATGCTATACAAATAAGTATAACCTTTTTTAGCTAAACTTAATAAAAATATAAGCAAGTTCCATTGATATTATCTCCTTCTTTTCCCGTGGGTGTCGTAAGAGATGACTAAGGGAATTTAAAGATCGAGGGTTGTGTGGCAGCGTGCAGCGTCCCTCCTAAAACAACCAAAGCCTAATTACAGTTGCCAAACCGCCTTCCATACGTAGCAATTACTGACAAAGCCCCCAATAGAACTAGACCTATATTTAGCAGTGGACAGTTAACGGCTGATATGATGATTACCAGAGGGAGACTTTGTACAAAAGTCGTTTACTTGGGTACCTCTGTCCTATTCGTGTTTCTACATACATTCTACATTCTAAGTTGTATAAAACAATGATATAAAATCCTTCTATTATAATATAATAAATGATAAAGTTCTGATAACGATTGAAATTATCATAGTCATACTCTCTAAATTAAATTAGTAACAAATTAAAATATTAAATTAATTAACCTATTTTTGTTTTGGACACCAGTTGACTGTCCTATGGTCGAGTCAATTATTCATTTGTTTACGTTGTCCTTAAAGCCTATGAAAACAGACTATAAACTTTAAGACTAACTGGATTAAGTTACGTGTATTTTAGTCAAGAATGCTCGACTGGTTTCGGGATCATCCGAGACCCTTAATCATGAGCGGCAGTATCACAAATACTCATAAGTCAATCCGGTTAATTTTACAGTTATAATGTAACATATACTTTACAAAACTTTTAAAAATTCATGATAACGTCATACCTTTAATGAATGTGTTTCATGAAATTTCTCAGTTTGAATGAAAGTGAAAAAACCCTTTATTAGTCAAAATAGGTTTGTAAAAGGTTTGAATTTTTATAAATAAGGAGATAAGACTCTTAATATGAATTGCTTTAGAATAATAGGTCTAGTGAAAGTATTTTATAACAAAAATTTTCTTATATATATTTGGGAATATTTTTTTTCTTGTTGCGTAATTTTTTTTTTTCTTGTTCTATTCCAGAAAGCGATGATAAGCATTTTAGCTGACTTCAAAAAGAAAGAGGTTTTTTCTTTATGCAACTTAGAATGGCAAACAAGCTGACGGCCCACCTGATGGAAAGTGGTAACCGTCGCCTATAGACATGAGCAGTACCATGGACATAACAGAGTATACTGTTTCGCTCATGATACCCCCTGCGTTGCCATTCCTGAGGACTCAGATGTTATTCCTCTGTACCCTGTAAATTTACGCCATATCCCACCCTTCAAACCGAAACACAGCTATGCAAACACAACTGCTTCACGGTTGAGACACGAATGGGACAGAGGTACCCATGCAATCGACTTTTGTACAAAGTCTCCCTCTGAATGAAGGTTCTTAATTCATTTGTATTTTTTGTTTGTTTGTTACTTTAAAGTTCCGTCAGTTATAGATCGATTTGGAAAATTATTTTATCTGAAAGGATATACTTACAAATTGGTAATATAATTTAAAAATGAAATGGTTTTGTCACAATTGAAGTCTTTTTTTTTTTTGTGGAAAACAATTTTTAATTATCTAAGGGATTTAATTACCTATACCAGAGAGAGACTTTATACAAAAGTCGATTGCTTGGGTACCTCTGTCCCATTCGTATTTCAACCGTGAAGCAGTTGTGTTTGCATGGCTGTGTTTCAGTTTGAAGGGTGGGATATGGCGTGAATTTACTGGGTACAGAGGAATAACATGTGAGTCCTCAGGAATGGCAACGCATGGGGGTATCATTGGTGAAACAGTATACTCTGTTATGTCCATGGTACTGCTCATGTCTATAGGCGACGGTTACCACTTTCCATCAGATGGGCCGTCAGCTTGTTTGCCATTTTAAGTTGTATAAAAAAAAAATCTAACAGTTGGACATCAGTTTATTTGTCATTTCTTTTTTTTAAGAAAAAATAATAAAAATGGCAACCCTAAATTTAGAGATCTCAACTATAACGCAACACTTTGACTGCAGACTGATGCTTTGCTACTTTTCAAAAGTTCCTCTAACAGCTACATTTTAATCCTAACGCTCGCAAATGTTGCCTCAAACTTCTCACTTCCCTATTATAAAGTAGATACGTGCTGTTGTGTAACATTTTATATTTTTATAGAATTTCTTAGAGCATTCTAGAATACAAGACTGTACTAACTTTTATTATACTATATCCTGGAAGGTTCTAAACAAAATACGAGCAGATGTACTTCTGATATTTTTTTTTGTCTGATATAAATTTTTAAAATGTATTTTGTAATACAATTATTACAATGATACATCATCATTTCAGCTATTAACTGTCCACTGCTGAACAAGCCTTGCCCATAAGGAGAGTTTTGTCAGTAGTTGCCACGCTTGGCAGACGGGTTGGCAATCGCAGTTAATCTTTGGTGATGTTTTAAGAAGGACAGTGTTACCCATTCCTCAACAATTGAATTCCCTTAGTCGCCTCTTACGACACCCACAGGGAAAGAAGGTGAGGCCAAGTCTATGCCAAGCCTACCAGACTAACAAGGATTCATAATTTTATTAAAATTGTCTTGTATATATAACTTTAAACTGTCTATATACCTAAATTAGTTTATTTTTGTACGCTGTATAATATAAACATGTCGAACGTGTTTAAATTGTATTGTTAATATGCGCATTTATATTTAACAAATATTTTTTTTTTACAATCAGCCAGTATGTCAAAATCAAAAAAGTTTACATAAGTACCTACTTGGTAAGAAATGATATAATAATTGATTAATAATTTGAAACAGTATGTGTTATACAGTATGTGCTTAGACCTTTTTGAGATATATATATATATATATATATATATATATATATATATATATATATATATATATATATATATATATATATATATATATATATATATATATATATATATATATATATATATATATAGTTTATTCTCATTATTCTCTATAGTAACTTAATCTTGTAATAAATACAATAGTTTAATGATAATATTTTTTATTCTGCTTCATTACAAATAGGTCTCCGATTTCCGGCCAGTTTCTATCAGGTGAATCGTTAACTTGTTTTAAAATAATTTAGAATAGCAATTCTAAGCTGTATTAAAAAAATATGACAAACGGATTTTATTTTTAACAAATAACACGTCGCACCAACAATTTCAAGTTTACAAGCAATTTATTTTTATTAACTTGCCGAACATAATATCTGTGGCGTATTCCATTGTTAGGATAATGTCCTCTGTGGATATCTCGTCGGTAAACAAGTTTTATCTGCGCTAGAATCGGTAACTTTGTTGATCGTAATAAACTTTCGACTCCCGTTCGTGTAGTGTTGAAAAGTAAGCGATGTGTGAAATACATTTAAATTTTTATATAGTTATTGAACAGTATTTGTAGGAGATATTATGAATTGTATAAACTCTGTGTGATCCTGACATAAAATGGACCGCCTTCCTTTCCCATGGGTGTCGTAAGAGGCAATTAAGGGTTGAAGGAAGGGCAGCAGTGCCCCTCTTAAAACATCACCAAAGCCTAACCCAAGCTTGGTTGCCAACCCGCTTGCCAAGCATGGTAACTACTAACACAACCTCTTAAGGAGGGTTTGTTAGTAGTTGCCACGCTTGGCAACTAGAAAGAAACATATGTTCAGCAGTGGACAGTTAACGGCTGATATGAGTATGATGATGTATGTACTATATGCAATGCAATAAAATGAAAAAATGGGTTAAAAGGGAAAATAACAAAAATGAAAAAAATATAAAAATACCAAGACAGTGAAAATAATAAAAAAATTTTAGGGGTCTCAAACCATTAGTTATCTAGTGGAGACCATGGTACGACGCGAACAGGATACATCATACACGGACTATGGTGCTATGACTCCGTACCTTGTAAATTCACTGCCATATCTCACCTTTCAAATGAAAATACATCTATGCCAATATAGCATTCATCAGAGGAAGACTTTGTACAAAAGTCGATTGCTTGGGTACCTCTGTCCCATTCGTGTTTCTACCGTAAAGCAGTTGTGTTTGCATGGCTGTGTTTCGGTTTGAAGGGTAGGATATGGCGTGAATTTACAGGGTAAAGAGGAATAACACCTGAGTCCTCAGGAATGGCAACGCATGGGGGGGTATCATGGGCGAAACAGTATACTCTGTTATGTCCATGGTACTGCTCATGTCTATAGGCGACGGTTACCACTTTCCATCAGGTGGGCCGTCAGCTTGCTTGCCATTCTAAGTTGTATAAAAAAAAGCTGCTTCACAAAAAAAGCTTTATACTTTTTACTTTTTTTATCTTTTTAAAATTTTAAAATAAGAACCCTACACAAGGCAGATACGAGTAAATTTAGTGTGGATAATTTATATTATCATAAATTACAACTACTGTTTTACAATCACAGTTCAAAATTGTTTTCCGAACATCGAACAGCACCATGTTCGTAGACAAACAAACCCCACAGTTTGTGTTTGTCTTTGGAAATAATTTTGTTAACATACATCGAACCGAGGTTACTAATGGTGAACTTTAATCTATTTTTAACAAATGACATTATTACTCTGCGTTATTTAGTTTTACGCCACAGGATTTTTTTTTATACAACTTAGAATGGCAAACGAGCTGACGGCCCACCTGATGGAAAGTGGTAACCGTCGCCTATAGACATGAGCAGTACCATGGACATAACAGAGTATACTGTTTCGCCCACGATACCCCCCATGCGTTGCCATTCCTGAGGACTCAGGTGTTACTCCTCTGTGCCCAATAAATTCACGCCATATCCCACCCTTCAAACCGAAACACAGCCATGCAAACACAACTGCTTCACGGTTGAAACACGAATTAGACAGGGGTACCTAAGCAATCGACTTTTGTACAGTCTCCCTCTGGGAAGAATCATACATTACCCGTGTACATTACATTACCGTGTGGTCCGGGCATAGAATAACCCACCCCTTCCTTTCCTGTGGATGTCGTAAGAGTTGAATAAGAGGAGGCCGAGAGACGGGCAGCAGGGTCCCTCTTAAAACAACTCCAAAGCCTAACTGCGGTTGCCAATCCGCCTGCCAAGCGTGGCAACTACTGGCTTAATGGGAAAGGTTTATGTTCAGCCCACCTGATAGAAAGTAGTAACCGTCGCCTATAGACATGTACAGTACCATGGACATAACAGAGTGTACTGTATCGCTCGTGATACCCTCCATAACATTACTGAGGACTCAGGTGTTATTTCTCAGTACCCTGTAATTTCAATGCGATATCCCACCCTTCGAATCGACCTGGCCCTGCAGCGCTTCTTCTCGCCCAAAAGGTCGTATCCGTCTTGAGATCAGCGGATGTGGACTGTATTAACAGTGTATCACGGTCTATCCAGCGTAGATAGATAATACGTAAACGAAAGCCGATTAGCAACGATGAAGTGGCGTCTCACACGCCGTCAAGAAAGACGGTTTCCATCCAGCGTGGGCGGATATCAGCGGGAATACGACACAACCGTCCAACAATGTTGCGTCATAGCCAGTCTCGGTAACAGTCGTGTATGCAGCGAAAGAAAATGAGAGCGGAGCGTATATAAGACTAGGGTAGATTAATTATAAATTTAAGGCGTCAAATTAAAGGAATAACACGACATCAGGCATGCAAATCCGCGGGCAATAGCTAGTAATTAATAAATTTTTATTATTATAATTATTACATTACCTATACTCGAATGAAAACATGAAAATTATAAACTGAATCAACTATGCCTTTCATAATTATACAACCTTTGTATTGAGGTCTCTCTATGATGAGATGACACGTAATCAATTAAAAGTTATCAAAATTATACAATTCGAATTTCACACACTAAAGGTGAAGCCGAAATCTTCGAGGTGAAGTCTGCAAGGTGAGACAGTCTTATTTTTAAACCTACGCCACAGAATAACAACAACGTATTCAACAAACAGTGTCCCAATAAAATTATAAAAATATGTGAATATGTTTGGCATTTCCATTTTTAAATTTAATCGGTATCTTTACAACCTTTTCTATAAGAAATATAACTTTTAAAACTATTAACTTTTTTTTTTAAATAGTGTATGAATTTTTAAATAGTGTATATGTGTGATACACATACACTATTTAAAAATGCTCTCTCTGTGAATGTGTGTGTGTGAGCAAGTACGCGGGCATGCGCGTGCGCCCACTCTTTTAGTGTGCGTGCGTGTGCAAATGCGTGTGCGTGTGTGTGTGTGTGTGTGTGTGTGTGTGTGTGTGTGTGTGTGTGTGTGTGTGTGTGTGTGTATGTTTTTAAATGAAAATATTTCTGTGGAGTTGAATAACTACTAATGAAATGTACTATATCAACACTAAGCGCCGAAGGTGTTATCAGAGGTATTGAAGGTGAGACCGCCTATTGATGCCGGCTCAACACAATAAACTTTGATTGGAAACTCCCGACTTGCTAGCACTGCGCCATTTCTGTATGTTGCTGATGCGTTATGTTATGTAGCTGTCTGAAATATTTTTTTTATTACTTTATTAATTACTACCTGTTTCCTACAGCTTTGCTCACGTGGTTTAGTATACAAATTATCCAATATGTTAATCTAGGATATGGTCTATCTATAAACCAAATTTCATTCAAATCTATCTAGCCATTAAAGCGTGATAAAACCAACACCTTTACCAACTTTCACATTTATAATATTCACAGATTATATCTCCATTGCATTAGTACAAAAGTTAATAAAAAGTGGATTAGTAAAAAAACATTTGGAAAAGAAAAAAATATTATTAAAAATCGCTGAAAATCCAAAATTTAATGCTAATATTATTAATAAATTCAATATTATAAGATAATATTATTTTAATAATCTGAGACGATAACATACTATCAAATATGCCGCATACTTGTTTGCCACTCTTTCACATACTTTCGACTTTTATATTATGCTATATTAATTTTATATTTAATTGTCATTCAATTAAAAATAAAGCATTAACTCTTTTTATGGAGTAAAATATTCTTAAGCGGCAAAAGCATTTGACCGACATTTCGAGACAAACGACGCTATCAATGATAAGACACGATCACTTATCTAAAAGAAAATTCTTGCCAGCAATTGACTTCTTAGAATCTTAGAATGAAACCTTCTTTTTGAAATTGACTTAAATTTAAAGTCATAGATTCAAATTGACAAATTATAAGATATATTTGATGATTTCTAATGATGTAATTGAACAGCTGGATTTTATTTTAGAGGAGGGTGTTGCTTGTGCATTACCGGCCTTTGAATATATGTATATATATATATATATATATATATATATATATATATATATATATATATAGTTGCAAAAATTTTTAAAATATCGTTCATGTATTTTAGTTTATTACAAATAAAAGTCAAATCTTTTATATTTATAATATTATTACTAACTCGTTCCCGCGGCTTTGCCTGTGTACCTAAGTATATAAAGAATAATATGTGTTATGTCCACTCCATTTAAACACACCACAGCCATTTAAACGTGATTAAATAATAAACATTTTACTGAACTAGGTGTTATCTTGCGGAATTCCATATCACTTGTAATTTGCTAAATATAATGACAATAGTAACAGAAATAAACAAAATAATTATAATCAAAATAACTAGTAAATAATAAATATCCAAACATTTTTACAAACTGTTACATAAAAGGAAAGGGATTGTTAGTAATAGAGACTAAAAATCCCATTGCTAGCAATATACTTAACCAGGTCGACCTCCACGCGGTTCCCCCTGGAAACTATCATGATTAATTCCTGATGAATTCATCATGATGGGCTAACTGGCCTGTTTTCATTCTCATCTATCACCCTTCACTGGTGCTCCGCCAGCGTATCCCGTTAGCGCAGGCAGAGTTACCAATCCATTTTCATCCAACAAAAAAAAAACTGTTACGTTTATAATATTAGTAAATATTGCACACAGCTACATACCATGTGAACGGTCCGCCGCGCCGCCACATCCGGGTGCAGAGATAAACAACCGTTGGTAATCAATCCCCGTTTCGCTAACATGTTTATAGCGAGCAACATGTCGATATCTGATGCCATAATTTCATTTGCATTTCAGTGCTCACTGTTCACACACTCACTTCGAACAATAAACCACAAAGTTACGGTTTTAGCGAAATGTTTTGATGTCAAGTCACTTTTATTACCACTATACGTTTAGTTACATAGTACTGTAGGTTTGCATTACTATTAAGCATTTATACCTAATAATATCAGAGACTTTAATAAATTAGTTTATTAACTAAATTACAATTCTACGTGATTAAAACACTGAATTTATTTATTTATTTAAGGCAAACAAACAGCTAAAATAATACATAATTATATACTTAAATAGTTATTTGGTAGCCACTAGAATTTGCACAAAATAAGATACAAGTAAACGAAACACAAAATTAGACAATAGTAAATTAAACAAAATTAAACAAATATAAACAAAATTAAACAAACAAATACTATTGAAAACTACAGCAACATTGTCAATAATAACGCTCAGAAGTTGATAAAACATTTTTTCAGAATAACACATTATATGAAAATAATACCTATATAACCATTAAAAAAAAAATTTAAAAAAGAATATAAATTAGATGATTTAATCCTTAACTCAATTATAATTTTTCATTTCACAATAATTACGATAAACACAAGTGTTCAATCAAGGAACGCCCAAAGTTCCAAAACAAAAGAGCTACTATGACCAATAGTCACACGTGACGTAATTATTATAAACAAACGAATGGTAACAAATACGTAGAAGGAACACTACGTATCATCGTTTCTGTAGTTCAAACATCTCGCCACCATCGGAGCCCAACTTAGGTACCTGAGAACAGGGCTGCCGTTGTCTCTTATTCTGCTATCGGTACGCGATATTTCGATTGCCAACATAATATTACATATGTATATAATAACAGGGCACTGGGGGGAAAGGGATTGTTAGTATAGGAGTCTGATTCCCCTATAACTAGCAATATCAGGTCGACCTCCACGCAGTTCTCCCTGGAAACTATCGGGATTAATTGTAGTAGAATTCTTCACGATCAGCTAACTGACAAGCTTTTTTATTCTATCATCACTCACCGGTACTCCACCAGCGTATATCGATAGCGCAAGCGGGGTTACCATTCCATTATCACACATAAAAAAAAAATAACAAGGCACTAATGAAGAATGAAATGATGATAATGACGAAATCAGTTCATTTGGCCCATTATAGTGATTTTACCAAGAATGAATTGTACCGAGATTGTGAAATTCTTTCAGTTAGAAAACTATTTGTTTTGTACATAACTTTAAAACAACATCAAATATTACCCACCGATTTTGATACCTCAAAAAGACGTAAAGACATTATATACAAAAAACATCGCGTTAGAACAATACTTTCACAAAGATTTTTCTGTTTCCTCGGCAGCCATCTTTATAATAATATAAACCGTATTTTAAACATATATTCATATTCGTACTTTAATTGTAAAACTGCACTTAATAGTTATTGAGTCGGACGTACGATGACACGGAAAAATTACTGAAGGTTACGTATTAAATTACAACCTATGAAAATATTATTAAAATTATATATATATATATATATATATATATATATATATATATATATATATATATATGTGTGTGTATGTGTGTATGTATGTGTATATGTATTAATATTGTTATTGTATTCATAACCAGAACAAATTGTAATATAGTGCCAACACCGTGGGGTGAGGACCTGGTGATCTGTAACACAGGTTTATTAAATTATGTAACCTCCAAATAAAATGTATTAATTTACTACAACGGTTTCCAAGGGAAACCGCGGAGAGGTCGACTCGACAGGGTATATTACTTGCAAGCTGCATCATTGCTAACAATCTTCCCCCCTCCCCCCTGAACTATACTTAATATCCGGCACAATAATTATTTGAAAGGGCCTACAGAATTAAGTTTTATTAGCCAAGCGTACAGTTCTAATGATATGAAGTTAGTCTTAGCAAGACGACAATTTTCAAGGTCTGGAGTTCGCTCTTTTGTCTTAGAATCAGACCATAGAAACCAGAGAACAACAACGCAAGTTTTCCTTTCAGAAATGCTTGGCGTAGTTGTTAATAACCTACCCGAAGATTCGCATAGATTTTTCGAACTAGCAGGGATGGATAATTTACTTATTTTTAATTATCAACTTACTCCGCCGTCGTGCAAAAACTACTACACAAAATTAAATGCAGTTTTCATAGTTGTGTTCTTGAAGATCTAATTTAAAAACTGGTGTATGTTTTATCTTAATACGTCATCTAAAGTGATCTATTTAATTTTCCAATTTCTAAGATCCGAGCGTACGAAGTAGCGGGCACAAAGCTAGTCAATAAATATGGCAGATTATTGACAAAATTTTAAATGAAAAAAAAATACTTTTTTCCATTCCGATCCATCAATATCCTTATCACGGGAACGAAGTCACGAGAAACATCTAGTAAATCTATCTATCTATCTTAGTTAGTATAAACATCTATCTTAGTCTATGGTAGTTTTATAAACTACCATAGACTAAGAATAATATAACGCAATACCTTCTACGAAAACTACTAAGTACCAACCTTTTTGTTTACAAACCACTAATGGCACCGATTCAGTGATTGTTGAAATTTACTTTGAATAGTCGAAACTAAACCAAATTAATTAAGTCTGGACTAGGAACAATGTTTACCGCATTGGAACGGTCAGTACTTACCTACTGTATTTTGAAAGTAAATCATTTGTTTGCTTGTTTGAAAACATGGAAGTTTTTTGACGTTTAGTAGAATTTAAAATACTTCTTTATAAGTTAGTATACTTGTAATACATATACTCCTTTTTTAATGGGTCATAAGGAAATGATAACCCCGCTATCGGTATAGTATATCATCACTCACTAGTAGGGCACCAGTGAGTGATGATAATTGAGGATTTTTTTTATACAACTTAGACAAGCAGACAAGCTGACGGCCCACCTGATGGAAAGTGGTAACCGTCGCCT
Source organism: Galleria mellonella (assembly GCF_026898425.1). Classification (NCBI taxonomy): domain Eukaryota; kingdom Metazoa; phylum Arthropoda; class Insecta; order Lepidoptera; family Pyralidae; genus Galleria; species Galleria mellonella. The sequence continues at coordinate 3,612,884 of NW_026442100.1, read as the reverse complement.
ATAGACATGAGCAGGACCATGGACATAACAGAGTATACTGTTTCACCCATGATACCCCCCATGCGTTGCCATTCCTGAGGACTCAGGTGTTATTCCTCTGTAACTCACGCCATATCTCACCTTTCAAACCGAAACACACTTGGCAGGTGGGTTGGCAACCACAATTAGGGTTTTAAAACTGTACGTTTTAAGATACTGCTGCTTATCCCTCCACCATTAAGTTTCCTTAGTCGTCTCTTACGACACCCACGAGAAAAGAAGGAGTGGCCTATTCTATGCTGGGACTACTCGGCCTGTATATATAACATCTTAATTCTCAGAAGTAGTAACGCATGCATGAACGGTATCATTAGCATACCTCTGAAATATATAGATAGATAGATAGATACTCTTTATTGTTTCCTCCAAAAGATTACAACAGTAAACTTATTATAAATACAAACAATCACAAGAAATAATCACAATGAGAAAACAATGGGCGACCTTATCGCTAAGAGCGATCTCTTCCAGGCAACCTTTGGATGGAGAGGAGTAATTATAAACAATTTGGTAGGAGGCATGATAAAAAAATTTGTTAGTTCTAGATATGGGAGATGTAATACATATAATAATATAAAAATTATCCTTACTTATTATTATATATACATATATATACATATACACATACATATACATACACACACATATACATACATATACACATACACATACATACACACATATACATACATGCATATAAACGTTCACGAAAAATATGCAAGAAATAAGTATGCTAAGCAGACATATAAACATATTAAGGAGATGACAACTTGCTTAAATAAAAGTCCTTAACTTTTGTTTTAAAAGTAACCAGACATTTTATACTTCGTATGGAAACTGGTAGAGCATTCCAAAGCCGTACAGCTTGCACCGTAAACGATTTGTCATAAAAGTTTGAGAAATGTACCGGAGTCTTCAGCTGGAGGCCCTCAGAAGACCTAAGATTAAAAGAATTGACGGTATGCAGGAATTCAAACCGCTCCTTCGGATAGTGAGGGGAAGAAGAGTTGAAAAGGACATTGTGGAGCAGTGAAAGAATGTGAGTATTCCGGCGATAACGAATAGGAAGCCACTTGAGCTTAGCGCGAAACTGGGAAATATGATCATATTTTCTAAGACCGAAAATAAACCTGATACAAACATTTTGAAGGCGCTCAAGTTTGTTAAGCTGGTCCTCCGTAAGATCCAGATAACAAGTATCGGCATAATCAAGAATTGGAAGTAAAAGAGATTGGGATAGCGTAATTTTGGTAGCAGTAGGAAGGAAATTACGTAGTCTACGAAGTGAGCATACTGATCCGAAAACTTTTCTGCTGACAAATTCTATTTGTGGCCGCCATGTAAGAGAACTATCAATAATTACACCTAGATCCTTTACCGATACACTGAAGGGGATAACCACATCACCAAAAGTTATAGGTATAAGCGTTGAATAATCTACCTTTTGGATTAGCTTAGGACTACCTACCAGTACTACCTGAGATTTGGAAGGATTTACTTTAAGGCCAAAAGCTTTACTCCATTTACTTATATGTTTGAGATCTTGGTTAGTTAATGCAATAGCATCGTTCAAGTCGTCTAAAGGAGCCTGAGTATACATTTGTAAATCGTCTGCATATAGATGGTAGAGAGAAGTTAGTTGGTTTGATATAGTATTTATAAGAACTGAAAAAAGGAGAGGAGACAAGACGCCACCTTGCGGAACGCCAGCAAACGTATCGCACCAAGATGAAGACACATCGTTAATTCGAACTCGCTGCCGACGTCCACACAAGTAATCACGAAACCACTCAACTACAGGCGGAGATACGTTAAGAGAGTGTAACAGTTCTAGTAAGATGTCAAAGTCGACGGTATTGAATGCATTACTAAAATCTAGGAGTGTTAGGATGGTCAGTTGGCCGTGTTCCATTCCCGATCGAATATCATCAGTGATCTTAACTAGTGCTGTTACTGTGCTATGACCGGGTCGGTAGCCAGACTGAAAAGGATTCAATAGGTTGTTTTGGGTAAGGAATTTTGTCAGTTGAGTATGAATAAGGCGTTCAAGCACTTTAGAGAGGAATGGTAGGATTGAGATAGGTCGCAAGTCAGAGAAAGAGATAGGATTGTTTTTTTTTGGAATGGGGATAATTTGTGCTTCTTTCCAACACTTTGGAAAAACACAAGTTTCAATAGAGCGGTTCAGGATTAAACAAATTACAGACAATATCTCATCGAGAATTAGAATAATCATATTACGACTGATACAATCGGTACCTACTGCATTCGATGTTATTGAATTAATGCTGCTCTTAACGTCACACTCTGTAAGTCGATTAAAAACAAACGGCGAATAATTAGGAGTCGGAAGCAAGGAAAGATCTGATAATGTTTTGGTCTTATTATTAACATCAACTATAGGAGATGTTGAAAAATGCAAGTTGAGAGAATTAACATCTAAGTTAGTATATATGTTATTCGGTTGGGTATTACCGACTCCTAATGTCCTAAGAAACTTCCAGACTTTGCCGGAATCTCGTTCTGCAATAGAATCATGAATGTAGCGTCGTTGTGCATCCCTACACACTCTATTGCAGCGATTTCGATGTTTTAAATATTTGGTCTTATTATCGTCACTGGGACGATGCTTGTAACGAGTCTTTGCTACATCCCTTCTGTGCATCAATATCCTAATTTCATTATTAATCCATGGAGCCGGAGTGTGTTTAATTTTTATGGCCTTAATGGGAGCATGCACATCGTACAGTTGAACAATCAATTTGTTAAACTGTACGACCTGCTCGTCTACGGATATTGCGTCTTTAACAGGTGTCCAGTCAATTGTTTTTGCGTCACTACGTAGTCTCTCCACATTTATACTGCCAAAACTACGCTGGAAAACAGTTTTAGATTTTGCTTTTGGGGAACGTATTTTGTAAGACAAATAAATCAGATCATGATAAGAAAAACAGTCCGCTGCGCACTGACCATGCCTCGCGACATTTTGCAGGGATGAGATCATAATTAGGTCGAGGAGTGAAGGAGTAGAGTCGGGAAAATGATGTGTCGCAGATAGCGGGAGTATATTTAAATTACAAGCTTTTACTCGTACAGTAGATACGAGAGTGGAAGCACGTGAATTTTTTTTTAGGAGACAAGTATTAAAATCGCCCATTATGATTGTGTGATTGTAGGAAGGAGTGAGGGATTCGAGAGTTTTTTCAAAAGATGAAAAATAGTCATTGCGCATGGAAGGACTGTAGTAGACTCCGAGAAGTAATTTTGAATGGGAGAGAGAGATTTCAATAAAAAGATGCTCACCAGCATTCTTTGGGGGCGGCTGTGCAGATATACTAACTACAGAGTAAGTGAAATGAGAACAGAGATAAATAGCTACACCGCCACCGCCACCGCCAGTTCGATGATTTCGTATAAGTTGGAAGCCTGGGAGGGAGTAGGAAGCAGAGGAGAGACATGGTTTTAACCAAGATTCAGAAACTAATATAGCGTGTATGTTATGTTGATTAAGAGAAACAATCAAGTCAGAATGGTGTGCTGGAATACTTTGGGCATTAATGTGAATTATGTTGAGATTATTAGGTACATCTGAAAACAGTGCAGCCAAAGAATCCGATAGGCATGGCAAACTATTGAAACTGTTGTTAGTGCTGCAAGAGGAATTATGTGTAGAAACAGAGAAGTAGTCATCATTATCAATGTCCTCGTCACTATTGCAAAATAAATTGTGCATACTTTGAGAAAAATAAATAAATAATCTAATAAATACTAAATGAATATCTTAAAAAATAGAATATAATATAAAAAATTAAATACACTAGTTATAATAATATATTAGAATAATAATAATATATATAAATATATATTATATAATTTAAATTACTAAAAATAATACGAATACATGCATACTCCACCTGCCGGTTATCAGGAAAGAAATTAAAAAAAATAATACTACTTCGCTTAATAACTCGTCCACAGGTTTGGTGAGTGAGCCTGTCAATACATACAGGTAGTAAAGATATATTAAAAGGTTACAATAATATGGTAAATGGTTAGGGTAAATGTAAGTGAAAAAGGAGATAGAAAATGAATGAAAACAGCTACAGCTATCCCGGCACAGAAAATTAATAAGTTTGACTTAATCATAAAGTACAATAAAAAGAAAATCTAAATATAAACTTGAATACAAAAAAAGTACAATAAAAAGAAAATCTAAATATAAACTTGAATACAAAAAATATAATAATAATAAGAATATTCATGTTAAAAATTGTATACATTAAAAATAGTACTGAGTACTGAGTATTCCCCTTTACATCCATTCATTACTAGTATTATCTGTGCCGGAGCTGTAATGAGCATAGATTAAGGATGGTAACAGTTCATATCTTTTTTAAAATATAGAAACATAGATTATATACAACTTTGATATGTAGCCAATATTCAGATGTTATCTGATAACTGTCAACCAACATATTGACATTGATCTATGTAAATTAGAATAATTACTTGCTTTAATAAATTAATTAATAATTACATTACTGGAGATTAGGCTGTATGGCTCAATACCTTTGCCTTTCCCTGAGTGGGATAAATTAAACTTCTACTACTAACCAATCAATCTACCGTCTATTTTACATTTAATAAGTAGGTCGCATTACAGTTGAATTATAAATAGAAAAAGCGAATGAAATGATATTAAAAATGATATTATTTGATATAAATAAAAGTGGGTAAAACGATATTAATGTTAATACAGACCAAACTCACTCACCAAACCGTAGAATATAATATTCAAAGCTAACAAGACTTATTTCTTGCTGGTTTGAGCCCGTTTCGTTCTGCTGACGCCGACGTCCACCTTAGCCGCAACTGGAGCTGGCTGTTGGGATCCTGGTACTGCAATTCTACCCAGTTCAGTCATGCTACTAATACGATGCCGTACCCCATCGGATCCAAGGACGTGAACAAACCCATCACGTGTCCAACATTTTCTGACACCAAACCGTTGTCTGGCCGCCATAAATGTATCGTGCCGAGTTTTTGTCAAGAACTCGGAAATGGAAACATTTGTGCCCTTCAGCTTTGTTTTATTGGACCAGATCATGTCGCGAGTGTTGATATCTCGAAACTTAACCAAAAGTGGACGAGCCTTTTCATTGGTTGTTATGCGTCCCATTCTGTGACACCGGCTAATGTGTTCTGTTGAAAACTCCACCAATTTCAATTGATCAACAAGGACACTGCATACCACTGAGTTAACATCTTCCCGATCACTCTCTGAGACACCATGAAGAAGCAATATTTTCCTTCGACCACGCATTTCCTGTAAATCAACTTCTTTTGCCAGCAGGTCAACTTGGTGTTGCAATGATTGTAGACTCTTCAGCGTCATATGTTTAAAAATGGTAAACTCTGAAGCAATATCCGCTACTCCTGGGCTTGTAAGAGTTGCCTTCTGCAGTCGTCCTTCAAAGTCCTGCATCCTTTTGACAAATTCGTCTCTAGTCTCCTGTAAGCTCAACTTTTCCACAGACATTTTTGTTGTTGTAGTAGAGGTAAAAGTGTAATTTATTCCGGCAAGTGAAGTGAAGTGATTATAGTTTATATATTTTCATTAAAATATACTGTTTTACCACTTTATCTATTTATAAAACGAAAATCGAATTGGAGCAGTTTTTAACAATGTTCGCACAACTACCTCCGACCGAAAAAAAAAAAAAAATATATATATATATAGTTACCGTATTCCATCAAATAGGCCATAAGCTTGTTTGCCATTTCATGACCAATAAAATAATGTTTCTTTAATTGCTCATTATGACAATCTATGGAAAAAAAAAACATGATTGCACATTCTGCTCTTCCTTCATTACTGCACCAATTAAACAAGATGCCATGAAACATTTTAATGCAAGCACAGCCACGTGATATGTTTATAATATTGCTACAATTATATAAAGTGTAAATACAGGTGATAATATATATTTTCTTAAAATTGCAAGTGTAATATGGGAATAAATCCATCATTTTTCCATAATCGATTGCTCGCTCAGGGATGAATAATTTCACTCTGAAAAATGTATGAGGAAAGAGTTTAATATTAACGTCGATATTATTTATAACACCTCTCATAAACTGTACGTGGCAATATCGGTTAGAATCCTTTTGCCTTTATAAATGACTAGCAATTCAGCCCGGCTTCGCACGGGTAGATAGAACTTTCGAAAATATACAACCTATATCACTCGTTGCTATAGGTGAAAGAATTTTGAAAGTCAGTTAAGTATTTTTTTAAATGTATCCGTTAATCATCATCATATCGGCCATTATCGGTTCACTGTTAAGCATAGACTTCCACCATAGACTGCCATAAGGAAAGATCCTAAGTCCATGGTATCCACTGATACCCTACAGGTCTGGTCTGGTCTTTTTTTTTCCAGAATCTGCTGAGATCCTGTTATTTGGGAGCCGGAGTGCGTCACTATTGGAATACAACGCACAGCGATGTATATATATGGTAAGCTTTCTAATTTTGATTTTTATATTTGGTTTTTGTTTGAGTATATTATTTAATATTAACTGATGTTAGTTTTGGTCTGGTCTGATCGTCCTATACTACGTTTGCCCACATCTAGCCTCCTCCTACACATAAGCCTCCCACTTGGGGGATTTCGCTAGTACTTACCTTACTTGGTAGGCGGATTGGTAACTGCAGTTAGGCTCTAGAAATATTTTAAGAGGGACGCTGCTGCCCATCGCCCTCTGTTAATCGACTTTTACAACACCTTACTGCTGAGACCACACAGACATTTATCGATTACAAACAAATAATCGAATAATTTTTAAATAAGAATAAATATTAATTAAAATATAATAATAATAACTACCTATTTTCTTCAATTTTAGTCGCGTGGTATTAAAAATAAATAACATAAACATCCACTAAAGAAGATTTTTTAAAAATTCCTGTTTTAGGGGCAAACAGGAATTTTTAAAAAATCTTCCTTAGTGGATGTTTATGTTATTTATTTTTATAATTATTTATCTATTTACTTATTTATATACTTACTTATTTATCAATTATTTAAATAATTACTTTAATACAATTAGTTGCGAAATAAAGTATGTTATATATTAAATTAAGATATGATCCATGTATACACCAAATTCTATTGAAATTTGCTCAAGCGTTTTTTCGTGACTGAATAACGAACGTCGAAATATCTTTGGAAACTTACATATATTGGGTTGACTGGAAGAGATCTCTGTCACAGATAAGTCCACCCTTGCTCGCAATATTTATAAAAGCATTGTCATGTCATAGGCAACGGTTACCACTTTCCATCAGGTGGGCCGTCAGCTTGTTTGCCATTCTAAGTGGTATATAAAAAATCTACACTTTCAAAGTCAATTAAATTGTGTCCCATAAAAAATCGACCTCAAATGAGACTAAACTAGTTATGTTAATTTAAAAACTAAGCTACTAAAGTGATTTTTATAAAAATTCTATAGACCTAATCTGTAAGTAGTATCTTTTTAAAAAAAAAATTCAATACGATTTAGAACTGAATGCATTAAGATAACAAAGATAAATACAAGCGTATTAAGAACCTCCTTGTTTTTGAAGTCGGTTAAAAATTAATAATAATACAATTTTATATTTTTTAAGACACATATAAGGTATCTATTCGATTGAAGCATTAATAGCGTTCGCTCCACTTACTGTTAAAATATCTATGAAATATCTTAACAAAATATCGGGTAACTTACATTCATCGGGCTATAAAGTTAGCGAAAAATAAATTATTTATAGATAGATAGATAGATACTCTTTATTGTTTCCTCCAAAAGATTACAACCGTAAACTTGTTATAAATATAAACAATTACAAGAAATTATCACAATGAGAAAACAATGAGTGACCTTGTCGCTAAAAGCGATTTCTTCCAGGCAACCTTTGGATGGAGAGGAGTAATTATGCTCATAGGCTGCAGTAGTTACTTACTATCAGGTGAGCCACATTCTCGTTCGTCCCCTGTGTTATAAATAAACATTATAATATAATAAAGTACTCATCCGATTTTGATAAAATGTTTATAGAATTTTGTCTTATTGAACTTAATTTGTCTTGGGGGATACAATCTTTTCAATCGACTTCAAATAGAAGGGATTTTCAATTCAATTGTATATTTTTTTTTAATATTTGTTACCTCATAAAAGCTTACCTCGTCTGTTGTAAATTGATTTGGAAAATTCTTATTTTGTCTAACAGGATATACTTACAGATTGCTCTCAAAGACATTTTATCAAAATCGGTTTAGTCGTTTAATTTTTAAAACGAAAAACTAGTTTTGTCACAATTGAAGTCACTTTGTTTTGTGGAACAAAATTTCAATTATAGCCATTCGAGTTGTTATTTTTACAAGTCAATATTAATTTTATTACAGTTAAAGTCACTTTTATGTAACGTTAACGGTATTTATTTAGTTATTCTTTATTGACCACGTTACAAAAAAAATGTCTGGTACAAAAGGCGCATTTAATACTATATAGCATTCTCTCAATATAGTAAAATTATATATTATACTAGCTACCCGCCCCGGCTTCGCACGGGTGCACATTACATCACATCACGATAGAAACCTCTAAAATTATCAGTGTGTCTTTACTATATTATGCATGTATTATAAATATAAACCTTCCTCTTGAATCACTCTATCTATTAAAAAAAACCGCTTCAAAATCCGTTGCGTAGTTTTAAAGATTTAAGCATACATAGGGACGGACAGACAGTGACAGCGACTTTGTTTTATACTATGTAGTGATAGTAAAATTTAACAAAGTACTTCGTCGACTTAGTGGCCGTACCCTCGACTGGCGAGTGGTAACCGTACCCGTCGGCAAAATGGGGCGCCCCGTCCGCATTAATTCCAGAAACACCACCCACTTACTATCTCCTGCCTGCCTGCACCTACCTACACCTTCGCTCGAACAATTTACTTGCCTATAGTTTACCCTTTACGTGTACTCATGGGTAATAAACTCGGTAAGCGCTGAAATTAGCCGCTGACTAAATTGCTCACCTCTATTAATTTATATTCTCGTAAAATGTACCTATCTCTGTCTCTTTCTACATACCAAATATTTTATGGGATAGATAGATAGGATAGATAAAACATTTACTGCATATGATTTTGTTTAATGTGTCTCTAAATAGTATGAAACAAAGTTGCTTCTCACCGTCTGTACGCCAAGATCAAAAAAAAATTTCATCCCAACCATCTGGACAAGTGGCGGTCCTCCACCGTGCGTTTTTCAAGGCACTTTCTCCCACGCACAACCACTCTTTGGAATCAACTTCCAGCAGCAGTATTTCCGAACCGATACGACAACATAACCTTCAAGAAAAGAGCATATTCCTTTTTAAAAGGCCGGCAGCACACCTGCAATGCCGTAGGTGTTGTGGGTGATCATGGGCGGCGGTAGTCACTTACCATCAGGTGAGCCGCATGCTCGTTTGCCCCCTGTGTTGTAAAAAAAAAAAAAAAAAAAAAAAAAAAAAAAAAAAAAAAAAAAAAAAAAAAAAGATCTTTTAAACTACGCAACGGATTTTAATACGCTTTTTATCAATAGGTGAAGTGATTCATGAGGCAGATTTTTACGTATATTATAATATTGTTTTGTGATGATTTTTTTTTTCAAGACGTCGGTAGAAATCAACTCAATTGAGGACTTTTATCGTAAATGCTGGAATATAATAAATATTGTGTGATTGTTTTGTTCTCTTTTTTATTAGAACTATAAAAAGACAGCCATGGTATTCTATTTGTATAAACAAATAGATTTCTAAAATCATTTTAATGTTTAAAAAAAAATATACAAATTATGTGAATTTTGGAAAGCTATTTAGACGGATACAATAGTAATATTATGAACGTGTGAAACAGAAGTAGGTCACTAGTTTTTTTTTTAATGGGTGAAAATGGAATGCTAACCCCGCCCACGCTATCTATATACACCGACGAGGCACCAGTGGAAGATGATAGGTGAGAATAAATGCAAGTCAGTTGGCCCACCATGATGAATTCGACAAGAAATAACCGTGATGGTTTTCAGGGGGAACCGCGTGGAGTTCGACCTGAGAGACCTAATTACTACCTCATTACTAACAATACCTTTCTCCCCAATAGGTCACTAATAGGTGGTAATTAGGATTTGTTATTTGATTAGAATTATTTTGTTAAATTTTGCAGTTTGGGTGCCGAACGGTTAACGCTAGATTCCGATCAGCGATCTAATAATTTACCTGAAGATGCCTCGTTTAGCGATGGAACACCAAAAGTGTGCCAAAACGTGCGTAAACAAAACGGTAGTCGGTGATTGATCACTAATATGTATGTTTGTAGAACTTCTAGTAGTAATAGTATTTTTTACGCAACTTAGAATGGCAAACAAGCTGACGACCCACCTGATGGAAAGTGGTAACCGTCGCCTATAGATATGAGCAGTACCATGGACATAACAGAGTGTACTGTATCACCCATAATACGTTGGCTTTTCTCAAGACTAAGATGTTATGTCGTTATACCCTGCAATTTCGCTGCCATATCTCTCCCTTCAAACCGAAACATAGCCATGCAAACAACTGTTTCGAGGTAGAAACACGAATGGGACAGATATATCCAAGCAAACGACATTTGTACAAAATCTCCCTCAATCTTCGAATATTGGCAGTCATACATATAGTATACATATAGTCTTACTTATAGTAGCGGAATTAAACAAAATAATTCTAAGATAACACCTAGTTCAGTAGGTTTACAATTATAGGTCATATATACTGAATGTCCAATACATGTAATCGTAAAAAAAAAAACAAAAATAGCTACCATCCTCCATCTTGCTGTCCTTATCCCAATTATCTGAGGTCAACGTAATGTTTTTACTCATATTACAAAAGGTTTCGTCATTTGGTTTAACGACCAGTCACTTGCCTGATATCAACCCTCCTTGAGGGTTTATTTGTTGGTACAGAGGGAGACTTTGTACAAAAGTCGATTGCTTGGGTACCTCTGTCCCATTCGTGTTTCAACCGTAAAGCAGCTGTGTTTGCATGGCTGTGTTTCGGTTTGAAGGGTGGGATATGGCGTGAATTTACTGGGTACAGAGGAATAACATCTGAGTCCTCAGGAATGGCAACGCATGGGGTGTATCATGGGCGAAACAGTATACTCTGTTATGTTCATAGTACTGCTCATGTCTATAGGCGACGGTTACCACTTTCCATCAGGTGGACCGCCAGCTTGTTTGCCATTCTAAGTTGTATAAAAAAAAAAAAAAACACCTATAATACAGAGGAAAAAAAATGGGATGTTAGGAGTGAGTAAAGGAAGTTGATAAAAAATTTAGGACATTGCCAGTTGTGGAGAGAACACTGGTCAAAATCTTTTTTTTTTTTATACAGCTTAGAATGGCAAACAAGCTGACGGCCCACCTTATGGAAAGTGGTAACCGTCGCCTATAGACATGAGCAGTACCATGAACATAACAACACAACAACAAAGTATACTGTTTCACCCATGATACCCCCCATGCGTTGCCATTCCTGAGGACTCAGGTGTTATTCCTCTGTACCCAGTAAATTCACGCCATATCCCACCCTTCAAACCGAAACACAGCCATGCAAACACAACTGCTTCACGGTTGAAACGCGAATGGGACAGAGGTACCCAAGCAATCGACTTTTGTACAAAGTCTCCCTCTGGTATCAGTCTACAGTGGCTCGAGAGTCCAGGGTCGTATATTTATGTGCCTTTACTTTAAAACCAACCAGATCACTAAGAGGAGAATACTCCTTGCTTCAAACAGCTATTATATCTAAATGTTTAAATACAAATTCAAATTATCGTTATTAAAATAGACTTATTTATACCGTTATTTTTTTAATGATTCTAGTGTAGGAAAGTAATATAATTTTTTGTTAACAGTCATGAGTGTTGGCACTTTGTGGCACTTTGTGGCACTTTGTATATACTCGTATAATATATAAATATTACTAGAACACACTTGTACTTTTTCACAAAAAAAAGATTATTTTACCAGAAGGAAACATAATACAAAGGTCGTTTGCTTTCCGTAGATAGATAGATTAATACGCTTCATTGTTCCCTCTAAAAGATTACAATAATAAACTTGTTATAAATACAAACAATTGTTGCTAAAAACGATCTCTTTTAGACAACCTTTGAATAGGAATTATAAACAGTTTGATCGGAGACACTATGAAAAAAATTTTTTAACTCCATGTGGAGATGTAATGCATGCAATAATGTAAATATACATCTCTGTCCTATTCGTGTTTCTGTAGTGAAGTAGTTGTGATTGCATGGCTGTGCTCTGGTTTAAAGGGTGAGATATAACAGTGAAATTACCAGGTACAGAGACATAACTCTTTAAATTTTCAGAAATTCTAACTCTGTTATGTTCATGGTACTGTTCATGTCTATAGGCGCCGGTTACCACTTTCCATCAAGTGCATACGACGTTTAAAGAATTTTCAAAAGTTAATTTTTATAAAAGATATTCGTATTTTTTTTTTTCTATTTTATAAGGCTTATAAAGCAAAGCTATAACATGCCGCTATTCGTCTTTGATATTCTAAAAAAAGCGTGTTCTTTGTGTGTTCGACAGCTCCAATTTTTAAAAATAGCATCTCAAAATTAACTAGAAACATACACAGTAAAATGGAAGTTGTTACCCGTACTTAAAATTAAGAATCTATTCACGTTTTAGAAAATATTAAAACATAAATTCAAACATGATAAAATATTTTGATTTAATTATTTTCTTCCTGTACCTGGATGCGCCGTGTATAAAAGGCTCAATTTTTTTTGTCTTTGACAATCGACTTAAAAAAAAGAAGATTCTTAATCAGTTGTATTCTTTTTTTTTGTATGTGTTTCCTCATAACTCTGTCAGTTATAAATCACTTTGGAAAGTACGTTTTTTATCTAAAAAATTGACCTTTTGAATGGCATGTGACCTTTAAAAATTTTACTAAAATCAGTTCAGTGGTTTAGTTTTTAAACCAAATTATGTGTTTTGAACACTATCCGAATATTATTATTTTCCATTACTATATGTTTCTTTATCGAGAGCGTTCATTATCACCAATAGAATACCTTGAAAAATGCTGACGATTTCCATTTTACTCACACATCTACATACATTACATACACATCTGTCACGCCTGTCTCCTGTTTACCATATGACGAATCAGAACTCGATTTTTTAATGAATACTAAAATACTCAAATACAAAAATTACCGAACTAACGGTTCGGTTACATCACTAGACTATAAGGATAAGATCACTGGAACTATAACTTCAAAACATAACATAGTCAAACATACTACCTACTAAATACTAAGTATTCTGTACTTGTCATAGTTTAAACCGATAGGTGGGAGCTTCAAGAATTTGTCATCGATAATCTTGAAGTACAGTTCTAAGTTAATCTTTAAATAGTTAAAGTGTGTCTAGAAAGGCATGTCTATTAATTAATTAGTAGCAAATTTATAGCCACCGATTTATTCTATGATTAAGGTTTAAGCGTAACAGTAAGAAAATGAATCTTAGAAATATTACCAGAAAGAGAATTTATACAAAATTGTACGCAGAAGTATTTCTGTTTCAGTTGTGATCATACTTACAGCAGCTGTACTTGAACTAATGTATTGGGTTATGAAAATTTTGAGATCCCACCCTACCACATTAGCTGTTGACTATCCACTGCTGACCAAAAGCCTTATGGATGAACCCATAAGGGGATTTTGCCAACAGTTTCCACGCTTGGTAGGCGAGTTGGCAACCGCAGTTAGGCTTCGGTGTTGTTTTAAGAAAGTCGCTGCTGCCCATTCCTCCGTCTATTAAGTTCTCTTAATCGTCTCTATTTATTTACATATATTTACATAAAAAATATTCAAAATAATCCTTAAGAAATTTATAAAAGCTTATATTTGGAGCATAGCATTATATGGGTGTGAAACATGAACAATGACGCAGAAGGAAAGAAAGATGCTTGAGGCATTCGAAATGTGGACACGGAGGAGAATGGAAAGGATAAGTTGGACAGAAAAATAATGAATGAGGAAGTCCTGAAAAGAGTGAACGAGAAAAGAACGTTAATTAAAATAATAGAGAATAGAAAAGGCAAAATGCTGGGCCACCTTATACGACATGACGATTTTTTTAAGAACATAGTAGAAGGAAAAATAAAGAGCAAAAGAGGAAGAGAAAGACCGAGAAATAACTACATGGGATAGATAAAAGAAACACTAGGTGTCATGTCGTATAGGGAGGTCAGGGATATGGCCTGGGATAGAGCTGGCTGGAAGAATCGTCTCTTAAGACACCCTTGAGAAAAGAACCACACGGCAAAGAACGGAAATACCTACCTTTACGTATACTTTTTATTACTTTACGTACGTGGGATATGGCAGTGGAATTCCTGTGTATGGAAATATATAACCTTACACCTCACTGATGGTAATATATAACCTAGGTATCTCAATGTACTCGTGTTGTGATTCCCATAGTTCATGTCTATAGGCAACCAACAATAAATTGGATGGGCTGTCACCTTATTTATCGTTCCAAATCCCATATAATATGTAAAATACCTAAAAGGATTTTCTAGAAACTCTTTGATAACATTAAATCATGTATTAGGTACCTATACAGAAGTTATTTATAGGTTGCTTCAACAAGTCCAAATTGAACCTGTATTATGCTCTTCCAAGTTTTGAAATCGCTTTTAATTCCTGTAACGAAATTAAATTTTAAAATGTTCTTGGTAACAATGTTTTTAAATATAATTTGCTAATTACTTGTTCGGAAATTGTTGTATTCCCGACAGGGTATAACTGTTTGTACCTGCAATGTAACTGCAATGTTTACTGCTGTATTTACATAGCAATAAAATAATTATTAACAATAAAATATTCATATAATTCACAGACCGTCCATGACTTCAAAGCTCAAACAAAAAAAAATTACAATACAGTTGACAGTTAGCTATTCCATATATATATATATATATGGAATTTATCTATGCGTCCTTCTTAAACACGTATCTAAAAGCCTAACTGCGATTGCCAACCCGCCTGCCAAGCGTGGCAACTACTAGCAAAACTCCCTTATGGGGAAATCTTATGTCCAGCAGTGGACAGTTACCGACTGAAATAATAAAAAGTATATGCATCTATGTGTCTACGTACTAATTTATAATTTTATTTACCCATACTCTGTTACTATCTATTTATCGTAATATTTTTACACAATATATGTTATGCTTTATATACAAACACAATAGATACTTTCTCCTTTTTGGTTCTCTAAGTTGACTGGAAGAAATTCCTTTAAAATATAAGTCCACCTGTGTACATTTTTCTTATAACTTAATATCTATACTATAAGTGAATGTACAAAAGCATATAAATAGTAAATATGGACGTAAGCCTTCTCCATAAGAGGAGTTTTGCCAGTAGTTGCCACGCTTGACAGGCGGGTTGACAACCGTAATTAGGCTTTTAGAGATGTTTTAAGAGGGACGCTGTTGCACAACCCTCGCCCAAATAGTAATAGTAAAATTATATTCTATTCTGTTCTATTCTTGTCAGGATAGAGAATATACTATCAGAAAGTGTTCCGACTGTTTATAAGTGAGCTATAACTACATAGAATATGTTATAGCATTTCCCCTTGCCACCTTATGGTAATTCACTACAATCCAATAATGTTTAATTATGGCAAGGGTACGCATTGATTGTTATAAGAGAAGGATCTAGTTAACTGTAGCTACGATCGCCAGGCGACTTGGTATAATTTTGTTTCGAGTTTTACCACCATCACACGCTCTGTGGTCTATGGCTCTGCATGGTACTACCAGACTGGGAGAAAAGGCATGTTAGTAATGGGTACTGTCCTTGTTGCTGGTAATATACCCCATTAGGCCGAGCTTCGGGCGTTCTCCCCTGGAATCTATTGTGACCTTACACCATTCTCTTGGAGGGAAGGGATAGTTAGTAATGGGGAGGTTAGTCCCCATTGCTATCAATAATGTTTTTGAATTGTAACCTAGTATAAAAACCATAATTACCTATATATAAACCTAACATGGTTATAATTTGTTATGTGCGCCTCATTAAAATATACCCTATCAGGTCGACCTACACGCGGTTCCCCCTGTAAACTATTGTGACTGATTTATCGTTGAATTCGTCACGATGGGCTAACTGACCTGCCTTTTCATCCTTTTCACCTATCACCTTTCATTGGTACCCCGCCAGTGTATACCGATAGCGCAGACGGGGTTACCATGCCATTTTTACCATTTTTCACTGGAGCCCCACCGACATATACCGATTAAGCAGTCCCATTCGTGTTTCAACCGTGAAGCAGTTGTGTTTGCATGGCTGTGTTTCGGTTTGAAGGGCGGGATATGGCGTGAATTTACTGGGTACAGGGGAATAACACCTAAGTCTTCAGGAATGGTAACGCATGGAGGGTATCATGGGCGAAACAGTATACTCTGTTATGTCCACGGTACTGCTCATGTCTATAGGCGACGGTTACCACTTTCCATCAGGTGGGCCGTTAGCTTGTTTGCCATTCTAAGTTGTATAAAAAAAAATATTTACATATATGTTTCTTATTTTTACTTATGTATTGTATGTGTATTATTGTTATTTTTATTATTTATATCGGTAGGTTTAGTATATAATCGAAACTTATCACTGTAATATATGTTTAATTTTAACTACGTATCATTATGTTTTATCTTGAACTGTATAGTTTTTACCTTCGAACGTTCTATAGATTTATTTCAGCTTCTCAAATGTTGACTTTAAGAGATCCCTCTATAGAGGCGGACTTATCCCATAGGATAAGTCCGCCTTTGTATATTAAATCTTTTTAAAGTGTCCAATGTAAATTATGTACTGATGAATACGTCATAATTAACCAACTGACCTGGCTTCATCCTCACCTACTACCCTCACTGGTATTCGAACAGCGTACATTAAAAGCACATGTGAATATAACATTTTAAAATAAACTCTGTTATCACACAAAGATCTACTTACTAGATCTACGTCTAGGTAGGAATTCTCACTTAATTTGCAGAGAGTATATCTAGAATGACTTAACATTATTGAATCTACGACATTTGGGTAAATATCGTAGTGTAAAGATGACTGAAGGTTACTCAGGAAATATAGAATTTATAATGCTCTAATTTAAATGAGCGACGTCGAATATATTTGCTCCTTAATAATGTATGAGATAGTTATGACACGTGTATGTATTTATTATATATTTGTGTGTATTATATATTTCAAGTAAGTATATATAACTATAATATACGCGTATATATATATATATATATATAATCAAAAAACAAACATATGTAATGATGATGTTGACTCAAAATTGATTACAAATAAGCAATATATAATTATTCATTTTTCATAAATATAATATTTATGTAAATATTTATTTTAGTTTCTGTTTAGCACTACTACTGCCCACTCACTACTTCCTATGGCACTACGTTAGGTTGATTGGAAGAAATCTCTTTTAGAGATAAGTTCGCCTTTGCTAACATTGTTATTAACTTATTGTTGTTACTGTATGTTTCAGTGCAATAAAGAATATATAATCGCTCATTATGTTATGTTATCAGACATTAATAAGACAAGTGATTCTCTCATCCTAATAAAAACCAAATACAATCGTAAATTTTAATAAGTCCTCCCAACTTCTTGGCGAACTTTCTGGCAATTGTCTAACCGCGCGCTCTCGTCATATGAGTTAAAAGACGTTCCGAGATCGTCAACAAATTTATTGTTCCAACTCATTATTTACATAAAGGAGTTGAGTTTATTATTAGATATATGTACGGCAGTTATGTACGGTATTTCACAAAACCCGTATTGAAATTCTTTATGCTTGAATGAAACGCGTATATTCGAGTTATGTACCATTGTACAGTACACGTATTCGTCGAGCCGTTATCAGGATATGTGTGTTTTTTAATGGAATGGTGACCCCACCCGCACTATTGGTATACACTGGCGGGTCACCAGTGAAGAATGATAGGTGAGGATGAAGTAGGTCAGTTAGCCCATCGTAACGAATTCAACAAGAATTGTTCACGATGGTTTCCAGGGGGAACCACGTGGAGGTCGACCTAATAAGGTATATTGCTAGCAATGGGGCTGTCAAACTGCGTTACTAACAACCATTTTTCCCTCACAGGATATGTATTAGTTGATACTAACATGTTCTTAGTACAAGAGTACTTAAATTTAAATTAAAGGGGCATCTTAACATACAATATTTTTTGCTGACGACCACCTAATACATAGATAGATAGATACTCTTTATTGTTTCCTCCATAAGATTACAATAGTAAACTTATTATAAATACAAACACTTACAAGAAAAAAAAAATACACTAAGAAAACAATGGGTTTATCGCTAAGAGCGTTCTCTAGAATCGATAGAATACTAAGAATTGCAAACGGTAGAATACAACAAAATATCACATTTAAAGGTACAAAGGTATTTTTACTCAACGTCAACTCAAGTTTATGTCTATTTTTTATACTATTGTTGTGACAAACAAGCATACGGCTGGTCTGATCGTAAACGAGGTTACCATAGCCTATAGCCTGGTATGACTATTACACCAGGGACGCGCGCGTTGCCGACCCTTAAGATACCTTAATACGCCCTTTTTGAAGAGCCCCATGACTTACCTCATAACTCCGTTCTTTATAAAGCAATTTGGAAAATTCCTTCTTTATCTGAAAGGATATACTTTCAGATTGGTTCCGTAAAAATTTTATAAAAATCTATTTAGTAGTTTAACTAAAAAAAAATAACTAGTTTTGCCATAATTGAAATTGGTGTTTTGGTTTTGTGGAATAAAATCTATTATTGATATATACAACTCGAGATGACTATCAAGTTTACGATCTACCTTGAAAGTTAGAACTGTCAAAGTAACATTAATAGTGAGTCTGCTATGAATTCCAAAGTTTGAGACAAATTTCGTATGTTGCTCACATTGAAATCGGACCTATAAACAGAGAAGAACGCTTAAAAGCTAGTGAAGATATACCATATATATACTAGGCTGGCCATATATACTGTTACATAAAACTTTTCTTTTTTTTCTACATTTTAATTATTTTGAATTTGGAACACGTTTTTTATTTTAAAAACTTCTTCGATTTTGCGCCATTTCACGTATTATTTCATTAATTATTAGTGTTCATTATTAAATTACAATATGGAATGGGATATTAATGAAAAAAAAAAAGAATATTAAAAAAATTTATTGCTAAGAGGTTTCCACGATCCAAGACTGTATCTTGATCGTGTTGTGTATTATTATGACCTAACTAAAATGTTCGTGGAGGATTTTCTGTCAGTAGATTTGAAAAGCTGAAAAGAAAAAACAAACGTAACGACAAATTGTGTCTGCTATCTGCAAATGTCCCTCGACTGCGCATTATTCATCATAAAACCTATTAAATACTGTCCGAACGATAAAAAAGTTACCATCTTGATAGCATTTCTTTCATGATTTTAATATCGAATTCCTGTTTCATTCCATTTATAAATTACATTACAATTTTATTTTCAATGTTAGCAATCACACACATTGTCTATGCTTCAAATCATTGACACATGACAGTTTACGAGCCACTCACGCATTATTGCTTTGGTTGTCAGTTTATTAATTATATTGTTTTTGGTCTAAGAACAAGGAATTACGTAGAAGGAATGATAAAAACTGTAAATCATGTGGTTGCCTTCTTTCTTCTTATGCAAATATAATTAGTAAAAATAACACGAAAGATACACCATCAGTTGCTATTTTTTTCATTTCATAGCAAGCGTATAGAAATATAGTGTATAGAAAATGTTTCATATGTCAAATACTTAACAATAATAAATTTTACATGTACATTTTATGTCGAATATATAATCTAGTTAGATTATATATTCGACACAGTTTATGTAGAAAGTATGCAAGCAGGTTGTATCTGAATTTGGTAGGGTTAAGGGCGTATAACGTTTTCTATACACTAACCTGCTATGAATTGACAATTTTATTACTCCTTCTATGTAATTCCTTGTTCTTAGTTTTTGGTCGAGTAGCCGCCATCTTAAATTGACTTTTTTTTGCATTGTCATGCCGTAACTAATAAACGAATCTAGCAAATTAATCATCATTTTTATTTCACAAATAAATAGTTTTCAAATGGAACACAAATACTAACAGTACCGAAATTAAACAAAATAATTTTGAAATGAAATTTATTTGTCAGAAACTAATAAAATTTTACCAATAAATTAATGTCATAAAAGGAAATAACAAAACAATAATTCATAACTAGCGTTATTGTGGTTTATTTTTAATAATTATCAATGGACATGATTACATACATTTATAGGATACAAAAATATACCTCCTCTATATTAAAAAAGTTTCATTTTTTTTTTGGTATTATATTAAAAAATCGTACAGTCATTATACCACCATTTGATTGGTGCAGCGTTGTTCTCTTAAATTGTAAAGATAAAGCATCGAGCCTCAAAAACGGGTCAACCTACTGAATGAGTGAATTTACTGGGTACAGAGGAATAACACCTGAGTCCTTAGGAATGGCAACGCATGGGGGGTATCATGGGCGAAACAGTATACTCTGTCATGTCCATAGTACTGTTCATGTCTATAGGCGACGGTTACCACTTTCCATCAGGTGGGCCGTCAGCTTGTTTGCCATTCTAAGTTGTATAAAAAAAAACTTTTTGTCAGCTAATTGTCAAATTACCACCGTATACCGATAGCAAAGGCGGGGTTACCATTTTTTTATTACCCATTAAAAAAATATGCAAAGTAACACTTCTCATGCGTTGTCAATCCTGACAACCATCTGTAGTACAATGTCTCCATACTTAGTACATAATTCCACTCCTTTACCAATTCTAGAAATAAACAATCTTTATAATACTATGTATATTAAAATGAACAGAAAATAAAGCGCTCTTGAATGTTTTATAATACTTTTTAATAAAAACTATCTATTCTAAAAGTACTATCCGAACTTTATGCGAAGAAAATTGCACGTAATTAGTACCTACATGCCTGATATTTTTATTGCCAACGTTTCGACGTGTACTACACTACGTCAAAACGTCGGCATTCACGCGGGACTTAATTGAATATGAATTATGACACCATTTTTCGTCGCGTTAAGTCCCGATCATGTATTCAATTTACATATGTGTTAACAACGTAAAAGTTTGAAATTGGCTAAAAATCATGTATATTTTTACTTTATTTTTAAATAATACCTACTAAAAATGTTAATATCATAGCTAATTTGAATTTAGGCCGGTGCATGTTACACTGATGGCTACCCACATTTGTCTATGACAATGATAATTGACACGCGTATGTCTCATACAATATTTCATGGGGCATACCTACCAACACAATAGATGGCAAGTAATTATAATATATAATACATGCAGAGCAAAATTATATTCAAGTTTATTCAAACTAAATATAATCTCTAGTCATAATAAAAATATGGTTCAAATTTCTATGACAAGCAGCAATACACTTGTTCGTAATTTAAATATTGGTAACTGGATGGAGTTTGTATAATGACATAATATTAACAACCCTATTTATGTGGGGGAAATGGATTATTAATGATAGGGTCAAATATCGCCATTGCTAGCAATATCAGGTCGACTTCCACATAGCCCCCTCTGAAAACTATCGTAGTTAATTCTTGAATTCGTCACGATGGACCAACTAACCTGCTTTCATCGGGGGGAAAGAGATTGTTAGTAATGGAGACTGAGAATCCCATTGCTAGCAATATACCCAACCAGGTCGACCTCCTCGCGGTTCTCCCTGGAAACTATCATAGTTAATTCCTGATGAATTCATCATGATGGGCTAACTGACCTGTTTTCATTCTCATCTATCACCCTTCACTGGTGCTCCGCCAGCGTATCCCGTTAGCGCAGGCGGGGTTACCATACCATTTTTACCCATAAAAAAAAACTACACGTACTGTACCACGGAGGTCACCATATTATTATATACATATTAGTACATGCGTCTCGACCCTAATAATAATAATTCTCTATAGTGCAATACCGACAGAGAAGGGGATTGTCAGTAATGGGGATTAATTATCCTACTGCTACAATATTATCAGATCGACCTCCCCGCGTTACCCTTAAAAGCATCGTGGTTAATTCCTAATGAATAATAAATTATTAGTTATGGAATGAGCTCCCTGTCAAGAGACTACAGCATGGGGTTCTTAAAAAAGGAAATAGAGATTTCTATTTCAATATTATTATTGTATTATTATTATATGTGTATATCTTGTCTGTTAAGTATATATATGTATATAAGCATGTAAATGAATAATCAAATCATAAATGTATGAGCAACAACCGTCTCTATGTTGCATTATATACTCTTCACCAGTACTACTAAACTCTTAACCAGTCAAAAGTACTTTTGACTAAACAGGTTGATCAAAAGTGGTTTTGACAAAAACTTATTGGTTATTAGTACTTTTGACTGCAAATTTGCGGTTTTTTTTTTTGATGGGTGAAAATGGTATGGTAACCCCGCCCGCGCCATCGGCATACACCGACGAGGCACCAGTGGAAGATGATAGGTAAGAATGAAAACAGATCAGTTAGCCCATCATGATGAATTCATCAGGAATTAACCATGATAGTTTCCAGGGAGAACCGCAAGGAGATCGACCTGCTAGCAATGGGATTCTCAGTCTCCATTACTAACAATCCCTTTCCCCCCGCAAATTTGCGACTTTTAACTATTATTTTATTCAAAAGTATGATTGATCAAATACTTTTGGCTGGTTAAGAGTTTTTTTGACTGCGACATACGAGTATATATTATACTCTAAGCAGTACAATAAAAATTAAATAAATAAAACATTGATTAGTATTTATTAAATTCTATCGAAGATAATTTAAATCTCAAATCCCGCATATCATCATTTCAACCGGCCATTCGCACTATCGTCCCTGGCTTACGGAATTCGTCCCCGAATTCTCATTAACAGATCTATGAATTATTTACTACCAAACAGGATATTGTTCGGTTTCTAGTTTGAGCTAAACTTTTGATCTACGACGCTAACTTTGGGCAACAACTACACTTAACTGCGATCGTAACGTAAATATTTATAGGTTTATTGCATTAGAAGAGTTATGGGTAATAGTGTTAAAATGCCAATAATATATTTTATGTGGCGAACTGAACGTCACGCGTCAGACTATATCGTCAGAATAACTGGCGAAAATATCTCAATGAACCACACAAAAAAGCCGGTCAGGTGCTGAGTTGAATCCACGCGCCAAGGGTTTTGTACAAATAGGTACATATGACATAAACCTTTTATTAAAAGAAAAATTCTAATACGAATTATACAATATATGACTTATAATTAGTGATCATCATCTTTTCAACCATTATCCGTCCACTGCTGGACATAGATCCCCCATAGACTTCCATAAAGAACGGTTTTGACCCAACTGCATCCACTGACTCCCTGCAATGCGTTTGAGATCGTCACTCCAATTAGTGGAGTGTCGTCCTACACTGCGTTTGCCTGTACGGTGTCGCCACTCAAGAACATTTCTTCGTAATTGGTTATTGGTTCTTCTAGCTATGTGACCAGCCTATTGCCACTTCAGCTTGCTTATACTTCGGGCTATGTCGGTTACTGTGGTCCTTTTACTTTGTTTTATTTTTCTTTTTTATAATTATTATTTATATATCAATAAATTATAAATTAATTATATATTTATAATTAATAAATGTATTAATTACGTGTAAAAATGTTGCATGCCAAACGTTGGTTGCTTGAACATTCAGCCAAATGTTAAGGCAACCCAAAAATGTTTAACATTATTTCAACTTACCACATTCATAGCAATAAATTTCATTTTTGTTACTGAACCCTAATAACATATGGCTGGCAAAATTGTAAAAAAATATATTTACACTCGATTATTCGTAAATTTCTCACGTTTCATTGTTATTTTATTATTTTGTGATCGATTAAAGTATTTGACCGCATTGCCCTAGCACTAAAGGAGAGACCAAAGTCAAGTTCGAATACTAGCACTCTACCGAGTTATCTAATTATACTAAGACTGACACTTTCCTGTGACTTCTTACATGATTATAAAGATTATAAATAATTCTATCTTTCCAATTTCGCTTCAACACTTTCTTATATATATATATATATATATATAATGTTGGAAGTATGAAATCCAGTAAAATATAGATATTATTTTCTATTTGTATTTTATATATATAAAAAAAAACTATTCTTCACATGTATGTGTATAAAATTGTTTATTAATATAATTATTGCTCCTGAAAATGCAATTTTAAATTCTTGAGGAAGGCGACTGTGAAAATCGCCGTTTAATGCTATAAGCTTTGGGTGATGTCGTAACAAACAGGAAAAATACAAAAATTTCTTAAAAATTTATGTTTGTCTTCTATTGTCCTTATTAAGTCTCCTTATATATATATATATATATATATATATATATATATATATATATATATATATATATATATATATATATATATATATATATATATATATTTCTTAAATGCCTCCTATTTATTTATTTAAATTCTATTTAACATTCACTTTTAATGTCAAACATCAGGTTTAATGGAAATATATACAGCTGGAATCATCCCTTGAAGGGATTTCTTCCAGTCAACCTTAAGAACCCTGAGGGAGAATATCTTTATCTATTCTTCCGTTTGCCCCTATGTTATAAAAAAAATTCACACATTTCTATTTCACAGAGGAGAAAAGAATTAATGTGATCTAACGACGCCGTTGCATTGTATTAATATACCTTATTAGGTCGACCTCCACGCGGTTCCCCATGGTTAATTCTTGAAACCATCATAGTTAATTCTTATTGAATTAATCACCAACAATCCAACTGGCCTGCTTTCCACCAGCCTGGTAGCCTATGCACGCCTACAGGCACCAGAAATGTCACGCGCGTTACCAAGCCTTAAGAAACCTTAATACGCCCTTTTTGAATAACCTACTCATATGTGTATAATATAGTACATGTGTAAGTATATTTGTTATTCATATATGTTTATTCGTTTATATATATATATGTAATTTTAGTATGTATGTATATCAATAATTACTTCTGACACTTCCCTATGGGTGACTGGGAGAGAATGCTTTTAGCATTAAGTCCGCCATTTAATGTCAAACATCAGGTTTAATGGAAATATATACAGCTGGAATCATCCCTTGAAGGGATTTCTTCCAGTCAACCTTAAGAACCCTGAGGGAGAATATCTTTAGGGCTTGTATATAAAGCATAACATATAGTTTGATAAATAAAAAAAATATATTTTTAAGAACTATATTTTTATTTCATCACCATCATCATACCAGTCTTTAACCGTCCACTGCTGAATATAAGCCTCCCCCTTGGGGGGTTTGCCAGTATTTGCCAAGCTTGCCAGGCAGATTGGCAACTGCAGTCAGACTTTAGAGATGTTTTAACAGAGACGCTGCTGCCCATCTTTCGCCCTCTTTAGTCGGCTTTTACGACACCCACAAAAAAGAAGAGTGTGACCTATTCTATGCGCGGACCACATGGTTATTTTTATTTAGTAACTAAATATAGATACAATCTCTTATGTACAGACATCATAAAGGTCGTTACAAATTTTTTATTATGTACTTGCCATTCAGTAAATTTATTTATACCTCTACCGCCTTACTTTATATATATATATATATATATATATATATATATATATATATATATATAATTAAATTTACAAAACTTCCTTAAAATCGGCAATTTTCAAGAACAGCGTACAACAGACGGACAAAACGACATGGCATTTTTATATATTAAAATAGAGATAAGTCACGTTTAATCTAATAAAATACCTGTTCTCCTCTTTACCAAGTTTATTTATTCCTGGAAAAACTAAATTAAAAATGGGAATTTAATTTCTTGACGTGTACAAAGAGTGTTTTCTTATCAAATTAGCTTTTGATCATTTTTTTTTCTTTTTATGGAAATTGAAATGGCAAATAAACTGCTCCTGATGGAAAGTGGTAGCTGTCGTCTATAAATATGAAATATTAAAAAAACATCATCTGTGGTGTAGGGCCCTTTGATGACTCCAGGGCCCTCACTGTATTTATCCAAGGCACAAGCTTATATTCACTGAGGGTTTTTTTAATGGGTGATAATGGAATGGTAAACCCACCTAGTTATCGGTAAACACCGGCGGGGCACCAGTGAAGGATGATAGGTGAGGATGAAGCAGGTCAGTTAGCACATCATGACGAAATCAACAAGAATTATTCACAATGGTTTCCAGGGGGAACCACGCGGAGGCCGACCTTATAGAGCATATTGCTAGCAATTAGGCTGTCAAAATCCATTGCTAACAATCCCTTTCCCCTCCTCCATTATATTCACTGAGGGTAGGTTGCGGTAGAAAAATGAGTAAATGCGATGTTCTTGGAATGGATGATGTTTCGTAATGGAAGATTAATTTATTCACGATGTTTACAGGTACAAACACTATTATTTAATATGAGATGATATAAACCAAAATATACAAATGAGATTTTTCAATGAGTAAGTACGGTGCGTACGTGATAAGCGCATGAGATGTCACCACGAAGTTAGCCACGCTGCCAAAGCGCTGTGGCCGCAGTCGGCCGCTATCTTCATGCAACTTCATTTAGAGTATTGCCGCAATATTCAAAGGCGGAAAAGGAATAATATATTATTATAATATATTTCAGAATACTTTCCGCTACATCATCCATATTTGGAATACACTATTGGGACTTAACAATTTATTATTATTTGTAAGTAATTCTTTATTCATCATCATCATCATCATGTCAGCTCTTAACCGTCCACTGCTGAACATAAGTTTCCCCCTTGGCGGCTTTTGCTAGTAGTTGCCACATTTGGCAAGCGGATTGGCAACCGCAGTTAAGCTTTGGAGTTGTTTTAAGAGGAACGCTGCTGCCCGTCCCTCGCCGTCCCTTCGTCGACTTTTACGACACACACGGGGAAGGAAGGATTAACTGAATTAAAATCCGTTTTCCCCTATGTTATAAAAAAAAATTCACACATTTTTATTTCAGAGAGGAGAAAAGAATTAATGTGATCTAACGACGCCGTTGCATTGTATTAATATACCTTATTAGGTCGACCTCCACGCGGTTCCCCATGGTTAATTCTTGAAACCATCATAGTTAATTCTTATTGAATTAATCACCAACAATCCAACTGGCCTGCTTTCCACCAGCCTGGTAGCCTATGCACGCCTACAGGCACAAGAAATGTCACACGCGTTAACAAGCCTTAAGAAACCTTAATACGCCCTTTTTGAATAACCTACTCATATATGTATAATATAGTACATGTGTAAGTATATTTGTTATTCATATATGTTTATTCGTTTATATATATATATGTAATTTTAGTATGTATGTATATCAATAATTACTTCTGACACTTCCCTATGGGTGACGGGGAGAGAATGCTTTTAGCATTAAGTCCGCCATATACACATATTTGTACTAATGAATAAATAAATAAATAAATAAATGTATCTACTTCACAAAACAATTCATTTCTCAATAACTTTAATCAATAAGTACCTCGTTCATAATAGAAAAGACGGAGATCATTATTCAAAAGCAATTTGGACACTGCATTTAGGATATAAGACCGTAATGTCCTCACTCAAGCTAAAGACGCGAAATTAGTACATTATGAAGAGAGAATAATCTCTCAGAGTAATGAATCATAGTGTAATGATAAATGATGGTGAAACACGACATTTTGACCTGAAACACTTGTCAAAAGTATTAATCATTTGTTTGAGGAAAATTGCCTTGTAGTCCGACTGGAACACTCGTGGTGTTAAGAGATTTTAGACGTATTTATTGTGACGATTTTAATGTATTAGAAGATATTTTAATTTGAGGAAGTCCTTCTTGCAGAAGTTCACATCACTGGCTCATCATCATCGTCATTTTAGCCATTATCTGTCCACTGCTGGACATAGATGACTAGGAGAGGGCGAGGGCAGCAGCTTCCCTCTTAAAATATTATCAAAAACCAAACTGCTGTTGCTAAGCGTGGCAAATACTGGCAAAACTGCCATGGGGAAAGCTATGTTCAGCAGTGGACAGTGGCGTGAATTTACTGGTTACGGAGGAATAACACCTGAGTCCTCAGGAATGACAACGCATGGGGAGTATCATGGGCGAAACTGTATACTCTGTTATGTCCATGGTACTGCTCATGTCTATAGGCGACAGTTACCACCTTCCATCAGGTGGGCCGTCAGCTTGTTTGCCATTCTAAGTTGTATAAAGTTAATGGCTGGTATAACAACAACATACTGAGGAATGGTAACATATGGGAAATACCATGGATTTCAGAGCAACTGTATCGTGCGATATCAATTAAATTGTCAAATCGAGTGCCAGTCCAAATTGCATAACAAAGATTATCGTTAGCATAAACTCTGCTCGATACTGCTGCTTAAAACAACTCTAAAGCCAAACTGCTGTTGCCAACCCGCCTACCAATCATGGCAACTACTGGCAAAACCCCACCAAGGGGGAGGCTTATACTGCACTGGATAGTTAAAGTCTGATGTGATAAGATGATAAGCTCTACTTAGTTTGTTTTCTACGTACGTACGTCATAGTAAATCAGTAATAGAAACCTTGTTATTCATCAGTGTTGAGTCTATAATTTAATTGGAAGCCTATTATATAAATAAAAAATATTTAACTCCAGTTTTATATAAGAACGAGCTGAAATAACAAAGAAACTTAAACATTTTAGTGTCATAATATACAATGAGAGAGAAAAGAAAAACAAGAAACGAGTGGGAAGATAAAATTTTATTACATAAATAAGTAATGCTATTTATTTTTACGACGCCCGAGCCCCTGATCGGAAGTTGTAAAAGCAATTGATCTTTAAATTCTGACAATGCAAAATATATTTTGGACCAGCGGCTTCCCGCGGTTATGACCACCTGTATCAGTATATAAAGGGTCCTATGTGTTAAATTATAATAGAATATAACCAGAAGGGGACTTTGTACAAAAGACGTTTGCTTGGGTACCTCTGTCTCATTTGTGTTTCTACCGTGAAGCTGTTGTTTGCATTTACTATGTTTCGGTTTGAAGAGTGAGTAATGGCAGTAAATTTACAGGGTATAGAAGCATAACACCTTAGTCCTCAGGAATGGCATCGCATGGGGATATCATTGGTGAAATAGTATGCTCTGTTATGTCCATGGTACTGCTTATATGTATAAGTGCCAGTTACCACTTTCCATCAGGTAGGCCATCAGCTTATTTGCTTTTCTAAGTTGCATAAAAAACCTACCTGAATACCAAACTTCATTCAAATCCGTACAGCCGTCGCAGACGACTTTTGTACAAAGTTTCTTTATTTTTTCTTTACCAAAATAACTGGAATACATTCACTGATCACGATAAAATGTAGCCTATTTCCTACTCCAGTCTATACACTCAAAAAATTCCAAATTTCGTAGCGATTGGTAAAGCCTTTAGGGCACTAAAAGGTAACAAACAAATAATGGTAGGAAAGGGATTATTAGTCATCAGATCGATCTCCACGCAGTTTCTTCGGTGGTTTCCCCATTGCAGTTAATTCTTGTGAAATTTATCACGATAGGCTAATTGACCTGCTTTCATCCTCACCTATAATTTCTCATTGATACTTCGCTAGCATATATCGATAGCACAAGCGAGGTTACTATTCCATTGTCATCTATTAAAAAAAAAAACAAATAAACTCACTTTTACCTTTATATTATTAATAAGGATTCATTCATATATTTAGAAATATCTTAAGATATCGATCGCCTTTCATTCCCGTGGGTGTTGTAAGAGACGACTAAGGGAACCTAATGGTTGAGGGACAGGCAGTGGTATCCCTCTTAAAACATCACCAAAGCCTAACTGCAGCTGTCAACCTGCCTGCCAAGCATGGCAACTATTAGCAAAGTCCTCCCAATGGTAAACTATTACAAAGAACAACCCCGTTCTTTAAGACAGTCTATGGGAGAGGCCTATGTTCAGCAGTGGAGAGTAACAACTGATGTGATGATGATGATGATGAAGATATCGACACATATACTCACCTTTTAATCAACTATATAAACGAGGCACAATACATTAATACAAGAGAACAAAAAGAGAAGAGAAGAAGTCATAGGACACAGTAGACTCTGTTAAGTCCGTGGTACTGTTCATGTCTATAGGCGACGGTTACTACTTTCCATTAAATAGGGCGTCAACTTGTTTGCCATTCTAAATTACATAAAAAGGTACTCACAAATTCGATATAAAATCATATACCAAACCACTTGGCCAACAGTAATAGACTATGTATTTTCATTATGGGACAAGACCAAAGTTATACAGTGGGACTTTAAATCTGGGATAAAACGTGTCTTATGTGTTAATCCAGGACATCATTGCGGGCCATCTCTGTAGGTAGAGCTAGCTAATTTTGTCTAAATCCGTTGAGCCGTTAAGCGTATTTACAAACTTTCTTATTTGTTCTACTTATGACTAGCTTTTACTCGCAACTACGCTTAGATTTTATATTACAAAGAGTAAAAATTTTAAGTTTGTTTATTTACAATACCATATCAGCGCTATTGGTAACGTTGGCGGGGTTCCAGTGAGGGTTGATAGGTGAGAACGAGAAAGCAGACCAATTAGTCCATCTTGATGAATACACCTGGAGTTCAGCAGAATCGTTTCCAGGAGGGACCACGGGGAGGTCGACCTGATAGGGTTTATTGCTAGCAATGGGATTTGTAGCCCGCATTACTAACAGTCTCTTTCTCCCTCACGTCAGCCGTTAACTATCCACTGCTGAACATAGGCCTCCTCCATAAGAAGGGTTTTGCCAGTAATTGCCTCGCTTGGCAGGCGTATTGGCAACCGCAGTTAGGCTTTGGTGATGTTTTAAGAAGAACGTTGCTGTACATCCCTCGACCATTATGTTTCCTTAGTCGCCTTTTACGACATAGCTAGTCAGGATTAATAATACGAGATACTTAGATCTAGTATATACATAGATAGTCTCCATTCAAATGCTTCGAGAAAAGCGGATCACCTTTTTCATATAATTTCGCATGATAAGTAGTTAAGAGTGTTTCCTTAACTTCTTTATTTTTTTAAATTTAATTTTTAATTTTTTTAATGAGTAAACACTAATTTTATTTATTAAATAATACATCAAGATACATATTATGGGTAAGTATATAGAACACAGATAAAAAAACGAGTCAGCTAATTTGACAATTAGCTGACAAAAAGTTGACCCGTTTTTGAGATTCGATGCTCAATCTATATAATGTAAGACGAGATATTATATGAATGTTCATACTAATGAGAATGTCAAGATTCCCAGGGAGCCGGCTCTGTAAACATGTTCGTGAAAATTCAGTATCACATAGAGAGTCATGCCAAAACCGCCTGTGAATTGTTGCTAGTAGCTTTCGAGAGATTTTTACATAGCACGATATCTGTAAATGTAAATAAAATTAAACCAATAATAATAATTTATGTATATTGGCATAATAAAAATTCTTTGTGTTACCAATAAGATAGATCGGCAAGTAGATTTTGATCTACACAAAAGTCGATTGCTTGGGTACCTCTGTCCCATTCGTGTTTCAACCGTAAAGCAGTTGTGTTTGCATGGCTGTATTTCGGTTTGAAGAGTAGGATATGGCGTGAATTTACTGGGTACGGAGGAATACCACCTGAGTCCTCAGGAATGGCAACGCATGGGGGGGATCATGGGTGAGACAGTAATACTCTGTTATGTCCCTGGTACTGCTCATATCTATAGGCGACAGTTACCACTTTCCATCAGGTGGGCCGTCAGCTTGTTTGCCATTCTAAGTTGTATAAAAAAAAACATAAGTCATGACAAAATCAATTATTTTAATTTTGAAACTAAACTACTGAAATAATCTTTTTAATAAGATTTGTGTGAGACCAATCTGAAAGTATATCCATTTAGATGAGTGACGGTCCTCGACCGTGCATTTTTCAAGGCATTTCCTTCCACGCAAAATAACGCTTCGGAATTTACTTTCAGCAGCAGTATTTCCGAACCGATACGACATCGTAATCTTCAAGGAAAAAGCATATTCCTTTTTAAAAAGCCGGCAGCATAGCTGCAATGCTTCTGGTGTTGCGGGTGATCATGGGTGGCGGTAGTCACTTACCATCAAGTGAGCTTCTCGTTTGCCTCCTGTGTTATAAAAAAAAATGTACATTCAGATAAAAAAACTAAATGTAATCTAATTAATCTTCTCCATCCAAAGGTTGCCTGGAAGAGATCGCTCTTAGCGATAAGGCCGCCCATTGTTTTGGTAGTGTAATATTTTCTTGTTATTGTTTGTATTTATAATAAGTTTACTATTGTAATCTTATAGCAAAAACAATAAATAGTATCTATCTATCTAAATCAGTTTATAAATAAAGAAGTTCTAAGTTAACAAACATTAAAAAAAGAATTTCACTAAAATCGATTGAAAGCTTTCATTTTAGCTTAACACAGGATTTTTATATATTAAGACTAGATACATTTCAAAACTACAATCAAAATACATTATGACTCAAAAATTTTTTTTTAAAAACAGGGGGCAAACGAGCATGCGGCTCACCTGATGCTAAGTGACTACCGCCGCCCATCATCACTCACAACACCAGCGGCATTGCAGGTGTGCTGCCGGCCTTTTAAAATGCCAAATGCCATCACACCGAAATATCTAAATCTCCCGCGACCAATTTCAAACATGGCTTGATAAACAGCTATGCGGTGCTTTCAATTTATCTATCGTTTCATATATCAGCATAGTAGATTGTGAACTGAAAATTTTCATCGTTAGTTTCGCAGTTAATGGCTAAATGTGTTGCCAAAGTGTTGCCCGCTCTCACTACATTTTATAGTAGTTTATAGTAGTTTCAACATAGCGAACACTGCTGCACTATGTCTAGGTAGTGCAACGTCTGTATTACATTTAGAATGACTAGACAAAATAATAAATTATTAATCTTTATAATTTTTAAATAATTATAAAAAATTGTACACTGAAACAAATAGTTTTGAAAAAACCGACTTCGATCATAGCAAAAATTATTTAAATTTAACTAAACTATTGAACCGATTTTCATTAAATTCCCATGTGACTAATCTAAAAGTGTCTGAAAGTTTTTATTGACAAATATAACAAGAAATAAAAATTATAACTATTACTGATGAACTAATTGCATAATAACCATAAACTATAAATATCTAAACAGAAGAGATAGTTAATCTAGATATATAATTAGAGATAAGTAACTAAAAAATAAAAAATATATATTTATTTATTTATTTATTCTTTAGTACAAATATGTGTACATGGCGGACTTAATGCTAAAAGCATTCTCTCCCAGTCAACCATAGGGAAGTGTCAGAATACTCGAATGCGGTACTACTAATTATTGATATACATATATATATATATATATATATATATATATATATATATATATATATATATATATATATATATATATATATATTTAAAGATAAAAAATTTCTTTGAGATCACTGCCAGCTGGTAGGGTGCCTAGGATACTTGCTGCATTTAAAAGTATTTTTTTTTTCAGATATAAATATTGCAAATCGATTTCTATAGAAACATTTAAATAATAAAAAAATGCAACCGAATTGAGAATCCCATCCTTTTTTGTAATTGTTTGAGAAGTAGACTTCGGTCGTGACAATATAATAATAATATATTATTTTTATAGTGGATTATTACTGAACTTCGCTATCTCTGTCATTCTCCATCCCCAATCCATATACAATCTGCCCTAAACTGAATAACAAGTTTCATAGTAATTGATCAAGCCGTTAAAATACCAAGAGGTAATAAACACTTTCACAGTTCTAATATCGAAAAGGATTTAGCCGCTTCTGAAGTCAAAAATTTAAATTATACCAACATATTTTCCCTTTAAATTCTAAGTATTGCTGGCAGTTCGGCCTGCAGGCCTTTTTAACCGACTTCAAAAAAAGGAGAAGGCTCTTAATTCGTCTGTCTCTCGATCTTTATTTTTCTTATGTATGTTCCTCGATTTTTCGAAATCGCCTGGATCGAATCGAAAAATCTTTTTCTATCTGAAAGGATATACTTCCAGATTAGTCCTAGAATTTTTTTATCAAAACCAGTTCAGTAGTTCAGGTTTCAAATCAAAATAACCGAATATTTTAAATAAGAATATTCAATTTTGCTACGATTGCGTCCATTTTATTTATGAATCACGATCTTAAATTATTTTATATATTTATATTCCCAAAGAGGGTTGACGTCAGGCAGGTGGCCGGTCGTAAAACTAAAAACCAAATCTTTTTGTAATATGGATAAAACCATATTATGCCGACCCCAAATGATTGGGATAAGGGTAGGAACATGATGATTTATTTATATTTATATTGTTATATTGTTATATTATTCTTTTTCATATTTGTTTTAAAATATTTTTGACACCTTTTTCTATTATTTCAAATATAAACAGTTTCAAGTAGCACACTGTTTCATTGTTCTCCAGTCGCACTAAGTGTTCTCTATACAAAAAAGAAATCATTATGTCTCATTTGTTTACATGACGCAAATAACTTTGTTTCAAATAAACTCACGCCGGCAAGTATGAAAATAGATACTCGCTTTTCAATTTCAGTTCACGCAAGATCCCCGCCCATTGAGGAGGCACGTCAAAAGAATATTTTTCACAGTCACCGAATACGTGGGAGGGGGGAGAGTGTTTTTGTTTCACACATTTGTATGTGCGTCGGTCACAGGCGAGACCTACGTGACTTTTAACTGACTGCGGCGTTACGATCAACATAACCTATTTGTACTTGTGTAGGGTTGTCACTGTTCAATTATATTTAATTTTATTTTTTTTATTTCGCTTTTTGATTCAATTTTAATATACTTCTTTTTATAATAGATTAGACCTTATATTATATAGATAGAGTGTCTCCATACAAATGCTTCGAGAAAAGCGGGTCAAGTTTTTCATATAATTTTTCGTGATAGTTATGGGCGATTCCTTTATAATTTCTATATTTATTTTGTCATATAATTTCTGTATCTTTTAATGTGTAAATATTCATTTTATTTATTAAATAATATAGTCTATGATGTTATATGACCAATCTAATGATATATTGATACAGTAGCTTATCATATTACAAATATCTGTTACACGCAGAGCAGCTTTTCTTGTAAAATTGCTATAAAATAAATGATATTACATTCAAATATGCTCGGAAAATGATAGACATGTCGATTGTTGTCTTCAACGGGACAGAAATAGTTGACAAGTGCTTTTGACTAACTATGCAAGTGATTATAATTGTCATCCATATATTTCTTTATATATCACTATTTTTTTACATAGATAGATAGATACTCTTTATTATTTCCTCCAAAAGATTACAATAGCAAGCTTATTATAGATACAAACAATTACAAGAAATGATCACGGTGTGAATACAATGAGCAGCCCTATCGCTAAAAGCGATCTCGTAGAGGCAATCTTTGGATGGATTTTATATATCACCATATTCAATTTAGTGCGGTCATTTTTGCATTAATGCCGAAACCAACATACAGACAGACAGACAAAACTTGCTCCTCTTAATACCCATCACATCAATTTCTCTTAATCCTATATACGGACATCGTCATTATTATATATCAGAGGCAGATTTTGTACAAAAGTCGATTGCTTGGGTACCTCTGTCCCATTCGTGTTTCAACCGTGAAGCAGTTGTGTTTGTATGGCTGTGTTTCGGTTTGAAGGGTGGGATATGGCGTGAATTTACTGGGTACAGAGGAATAACACCTGAGTCCTCAGGAATGGCAACGCATGGGGGGTATCATGGGCGAAAGGGTTCTATATACTCTGTTATCTCCATGGTACTGCTCATGTCTATAGGCGACGGTTACCACTTTCCATCAGGTGGGCCGTCAGCTTGTTTGCCATTCTAAGTTGTATAAAAAAAAAATATATTTTATTAAATTAGTAAAATTATGTTCAACCCTATACGAACACACCCGATATCTACGTACCAGACAACAGCAATACAAGTACCAGCAACGTCATACACAAGCAATTATCTGCCCATTTGACAAGGTGCAAGCTGAACTCGACTTGTAATATGCATGCATATGCAAACGTTTATGATAATCTGTCTACAATGGATGAGTGTCGACCATTCAGTTACGAAATGGAATTTGTATAGTGACACACAAGAATTGTGAACAAAGTGCGTAACGAATTATTGGTATTTGGGTATGTGTGTTTGGAATGTTCTTTAGTTACATTATCACGCCTGTCTTCTACTGGAATAGGCAGTAATGAAAATAGACCGCGAAAAACTCAGATTATTTCGAAACAATAAAACAAAAAGTAAATGTTTCGTAAACATTACAAAAACATTGAAAATATTTGAATTTAGATTAAGGAATCGTACGTGTACAGTTTACTACAAATACACTCAAAATTCAATTCCAGTCCAGAATTGGCAAATATATACAATATATATAGGTAATGAAACTGTACAGGTCGATCATCTGTACATATAAAAAGAAAAACGCTAAAAACCAAGCCAGGGGAATGTTAAAAGTGAAACAGAACACATCCAGATTTTTTCAAATTTTGCGTGGTAGTTACCTTACATCCCCGGTTAACATTTTAGATACTTTTGATCACGAAAAATCAAAGAATTCCGGTAGAATAAATAAAAACTATAGTAACTTATACAGCGTGAGGAATACCTGAGTCCTAAGGAATGGCAACGCATGAGGGGTGTCATGGGCGAAACAGTATAATCTGTTATGTCCATGGTACTGCTCATGTCTATAGGCGACGGTTACCACTTTCCATCAGGTCTTTTCCGTCAGCTT
This sequence comes from Galleria mellonella, assembly GCF_026898425.1. Lineage (NCBI taxonomy): Eukaryota > Metazoa > Arthropoda > Insecta > Lepidoptera > Pyralidae > Galleria > Galleria mellonella. The sequence goes on along the minus strand of NW_026442100.1, from coordinate 3,575,611 downwards.
GTTTGCCATTTGAAATCATATAAAAAAAACCTTACATCAACGGTGAACATTTAAGATACTTATAATCACTGTAAATTAAAGAGTTCCCTTGGGATAGTTAAAAAATTCTAGTGACTTATACAGCTTAGTATACAACCTACTTAAGTAAAGTTATTTTTACCTAAGGCAAAAAGTAAAAACAACACGTCATTTGTTAAATTTGATCCAGTATTCGCAGACATAATTCACTACAATAAGGAGGTTAATCGAAAGAATAACAAATACCACGCGGGCAATGGTTTTTTTTTTTTGTAAAAAAATCCAAAGAAATACAACTTCAATCGTGAATCCACACACGCACTAATAAACGACAAGATGTTTATAGATAATCTACGTACAAAAAAAAAATATTAAAGGTTGTAGATGCCCCACATCGTAAATATTTGAATTTGGAATATTGCGTGTATTTTACATATAAACCATCCTCTTGGATCACTCTATCTATTAAAAGAAACCGCATCAAAATTCGTTGCATAGTTTTAAATATTTAAGCATACATATGGGCAGACAAACGGGAAGTGTCTTTGTTTTATACCATGTAGTGATAGTGATATAGTTTGAAGTGGTATGTTTATCTTCCATTCTGATCTATCTTCAAAGTGCATTATAACTCTACGTGATGAAGTGTGTCAAACGCTTTACAACACAAATTGGCAATTAAGTCACCTCACAGGCCATAAGACGGCTTTGTAGCGACGTTTCAACCAAAGATCGGGCTTTAGTTAAATCGAGCCTTTGAGTTTACTATTCACTTCAAGCCGAAGTGAACGATGACTCTATAAACCGTTCCCCAGCATATTTATGTTAAACAAAACCTAACTTTTAATAAGTAGATTTCGTATTATAATTGCACTAGCTTTTACCAACGATTTCTTTCGCGTGACAGAGATGTCTGGTATGGATAAAAATTAATCTATGTCCATTTTTATTCCATTAAGTACCTGTACATTAAATTTTATAGTGATTGGTGAAACGGATAAAGCGCCAAAAAGGTTTAAAAAAAACAATCTAACTTTCACATTTAATATTAATAAAATTAATTTAAATTGTTAATTGGTGTTGTAGTAGTTTGTAAGTTTATCCACTACAAACAAACAAACAAATAAATCTTTCCTCTTTATTATATTAGTATAAATAATTACTTTAGTATATTAAATCGAGTTACTTTTAAGTCGCAAACCGCTGGTTATTCCTGCGCAAAGAAATACTGCCGCTACAGTTTCATAAATCAAAAATTCAAAATTGATAAAAAATTTTGAAACCACTATACTAAATTAACAGTTGGACGCACATGTCAAAAGTAGGCATGAAAATTATTGCTACATTATATTCATTGCCATTTAATGAAATCATTATTTTTATTCACAGTTATATCACCTGTGAAAAATCGTTATATGTGATTTTCGTTAACAATTACTTAATATCGCACTCGCTACTAGTTGCTATAGAGAGTGAAATATGAAGTATGTTTTTATTATAAGAGCGAGTAAATAGAGACTTTAACGCAATGTGATAAAGTTTCTATTCGCTTTTCGACCCACGTGCTTTTGGCCAAAATATTCAGTATCACAGTCGTGACGTTTACCTAAAAGTTTTCTAACAATACCTATTTCACTATCTATAATAAAGTTTATCTCCGATCTAGACCTGACCTAGAATAGGTATTAGACGATTCAATCAACTATAACATCTCAAGCATGATTCAGAAACATTATATTTTGCGTCGTCATCAATCTTTATAACAGTGTTAGAGAACGATCTCATTATATTCCGTGAAATATTCAAATTTTAGTTTAATACCTTTATCTTGAATCTATATTTCTGAAACGAAGTATATTTTCGTCATCATCGTGTCTTGTGTTAACTATTCTCTGCCGAATATAGGCCCCCTCATTAAGAAGAGTTTTACCAATAGTTGTCATGCTTGGCAGGCAGATTGGCAATCGCATTTAGACTTTGATGATATTTTAAGAGAGACTCTGTTACCCATAAGTACCCCCTATCTCAATATTAAGTTCCCTTACCTCTCCATTAAGTACTATTTAAATTTCTTTTTCTTTTACAATACCCACGGGAAAGGTAGCTAACATCAAAATCTTAAATGCGATTAGCAACCAGCCTGCCAAACCTGACTACTACTGGTCAAACTATATATTTTTATTGCCAGTGGGAGACTTTGTACAAAAGTCGTTTGCTTGGGCACCTCTGTCCGATTCGTGTATCTACCGTGAAGCAGTTGTGTTTGCATGGCTGTGTTGCGGCTTGAAGAGCTTTTTTTAATGGATGATGGAATAATAATTATAATGGATGGAATGGATTTTTAATGGAATGGTAACCACGCCTACGCTAACGGTATACGCTGGCGGAGCACCAGTGAGGGATGATAGGTGAGAATGAAAAAGTAGATCAGTTTGCCCATCGCGATGAATACATACAAAATCCAGCACGATGGTTTCTAGGGAGAACCACGTGGAGGTCGACCTGAAAGGGTATTTTGCTAGTAATGGAATTGGTAGTCCGCATTACTACCAATCCCTTCCTCCCCTAAAAAATGGGGTATGTTAGGGAATTTACAGGATACAGAGAAATAACACCTGAGTCCTCAGGAATAGCAATGCATGGGGGGTATCATGGACGATATTCATGCTCATGTCTATAGGCGACAATTACCACTTTCCATCAGGTGGGCCGTCAGCTTGTTTGCCATTCTAAGTTGCATAAAAAAATATACAATTATAAAATTCAATCAAAATCAGTTAAATACTTTAACAGTAAACGAACATCGTCATACGATATTATTATAAATTAAGGTAATATAAGTTTTCATTTACATCACATGTAATATATAAAATTCTCGCGTCACGGTGTTTGTTACCAAACTCCTCCGAAACGGCTTTACCGATTTTTATGAAATTTTGTGTGCATATTGGATAGATCTGAGAATCGGCCAACATCCATTTTTTATACTCCTCAATGATAAGGGTGACCCTCCCCAAAATTTTTTTTTTTATTTTTTTGACAAATTTTTCCATTTTTATTTTATTATGATTTAGCATTGAAAAATACATACAACCTCAAATTTTCACCGTTTTACGATCAACTCCTGTTTTTTAATCGCGATTTTTATATGCTGCAATAGGGTTGCAAGATGGCAATCCAATATAATAATTGTAGTAGGATAAATTTTTTATGTGTAGTTCTAAAAATAATGTATATGGTAAAACAACGTTTGTCGAGTCAGCTAGTTTCTCTATAATAATTCAATACATGATGTTTCTTCCACAACTGATCATCATAACTTCTTGTAATTTTAAACATTATATTTAGGTCTAAATCAATATAAACCAATTTACTCAAATTGAATTTCCATTCGTAATTGCTCAATAATAAGAATAAAGAATTATGCCAAAAAAATTAGTGAGGAAAACGTTAATATTACAGTGTTTTGTTAAAGCCGGAGGGACTGTTTATAAATAGCTCATGTAACATCAAAGCAAGTAATTTACTAGTGACACGTTTAAATTGAAGTTTATGCATCGTAGATTACTCCCATGTTTGTTGTTGTGATCATTCTGGAATTGTTAATCTTAAGTATGTACCGGTTTTTTTTTATACAACTTAGAATGGCAAACAAGCTGATGGCCCACCTCATGGTAACTGGTAACCGTCGCCTATAGACATGAGCAGTACTTTCCATCAGGTGGGCCGTCAGTTTGTCTGCCATTATAAGTTGTTTGAAAAAAAAAGATTTTCCTTCTCAGTAAAGAAGGCAGAAGGACTAAGCCTATACAGCCGTTGTCTTCAGTATTTTTTTTTTATTTTGACGCATTTTTGATACACGATACTACATTTAAAGGTATAAAGATGTAAGTTTCTAACCTACAGGGAAACAAGGATATTGTAATCGCTACAAGCAATGCCACGCATGAGGGCAGCGCGTGGCTGTTCGACGAGATAAAGGGATTTCGCTTAAGCCGTGTTGTCCGATGCACATGAATCTAGGACTTTGAGCTTGTTTGAATCAGCCGACACATGATGGGCGTTTTGTACGGACTATTCTCTGTCTATATATCTAATAAATGGTAAACTACACATACTGAGTTTCGTACCATTTCATGAAACTTACTAATGTAATGTCACAATTTGTACTTTTAATGTTTGGGCTTAAATATAATTTGATACTCTGGTTTGCTACATATAAGAAGAGTAAAAGTATAGATAAAATATATAGTAACTAATATTATACTATAGCAGAAATAGGTAGCAGCGCCCTCTTAAAACATCACCAAAGCCTAACTGCGGTTGCCAATCCGCCTGCCAAGCATGGTAACTACTGGTAAAACCCCCCAAAGGGAAGGCCTATGTTCAGCAGACTGTTAATGACTAATATGATAATAATGATGATATTATATATATATATATATTAACCACTAGCGATCTGCCCCGGCTTCGCACGGATAGACAGATTTACGAAAATAATTTATAGCCTATATTATTCAGCATTTGCCTACTATCACTCACTGATACGCTAACGTAAACCAATAGCACAGACTTTTCATCCCATTTTCATCCCATTAACAACCCCTTCTATTAGTCTCAATACTAATCTCTCTGGAATTACTGCATATGTACTTAATTCTACCAATAGTAGTATTTATAGCAAGCTTCCTTCGCTTATGCGACATTCCGTTTCACGCATGCATGACGACGTTGGAGTGCGGTAAACAGAAAACGCTGTATACTAGTAAACTGCATCGTAGCTGACGTACCGCTAACATAAGCACTTCAAATTACACACCTAAGTTAGATACTCGTACATTTGGCTGATTCACACAGACCGCCATCGTAGGGACGATATTTAATTATTAAAATAAACTCAATTCTAATGATACTGACAAATTCAATATTCAAATCTTTGACGGTAACGATATCGCACCACTGCTTCCATTCTTACTAATGGTATAAATGTGAAAATGAATTTCTTACCTCGTAGCGCCTTAACGAACCAATCGTTGTGAAATTTGGTAATCACTAAGTATGAAAATGACAGATAATTTTATAATTTGCTATCCAATAGAAAAGATAATGTAATATATGTTTTTTTTTCTAATGCTGTTAGCTGCAATTAGTCTTTACAGCTTCAAAGAAGAAGAGGCGAGTACAGATGACATTCCAAACTTGAAAATGCTTGCAAAACGCAACCTTTCCCCAATATCAACCTACTGGATATATTTTAATCTGTGAATACTGTTAGACGGTTTGAATATCGACTCAGCTTATCGTATTTTGATTCTCGCTTGAAGACACTAAAAGTTTTGTCCTGATCAGTAAAAAACCATTTAAACTGGAAACACCGACATCAGTTTTTGATAAAGAAAAGTTCTGAAGTAGCGACCGCAGTCAAGATGGCCTTCAACTAAATAAATTTATCACCTGAAATGAGTTTTACAGAGTCTATAGAAGAAAACAATTAATTACGGCAGTCTATGGAGAGAAGAAGAAGAGAAAGTTCAGTGGTGGGCTGACAATGGCCGAAATGAAACGATTAAATTGGAAAATAAAAATATTTAAGCATTATATTCCTGACGATTTAATCTGTCATTGTAAAATTTCCACTTGTCCCAGATAAAATACATAGCACTGAATTCAGTTCAAAATACGATACTCCTCATTTCTAAATTTAATATTACACTAAGGATATTTAGAGCTCTAGACTTCCATTAAATACGAGTATGAATATGTAAATAAGTACTCTGCCTCAGTCGTGTTTCTGACGCTAAGGAGCTGTCCTTGTAAGGCAGTGTTTTCGTTTAAAATTGAGATTAACAATCTTCAACAATAGCAAACCATTGTAACACAAATGCCAACCATAAGTGTTACAATGCATTATGTGATACCCATGGTACTGTTTATGTTTACAAGCAACCATTACTATTTCTATCAGATGGATCGTCAGCTTTATTTGCATACCATACCATATCAGCCATTATTGTCCACTGCTGAATAGGCCTCCCCCATATAGGGGGGGTTACCAATAGTTACCGCGCTTAGCAGCCGGGTTGGTAATCGCAATAAGCTGTAAAGATATTTTAAGACGCTGCTACCCATCGCTCGACCATTAAGTTCCCTTAATCGCCTCTTACGACACCTATGGGAAAGAAAGCGGTGACACACTCTATGCCAGGAGCACACGCCATAAACGTGTATGCATTATATACATAACTTTCTGTAAATACTATCTTATCATCAATGTCATAGAAAAGTATTGCAGATTATTTTACGTGACGGGTCACAGTTGGCATCCGCAATATTTAATCTCGCTGTCAAGTTTTGAAACTTACGTTCAATACACCGCTGCCGTGACGAGTTTCCACATTGTTTCCTCGTTGAATACTCACGTTTTCATTGAATTGAATGCAGTAGCGATTTCGTTCATTCCATTTTTGAAAACCTTCCATATCCCTCATTCCATTTTTAAACCTTTTAATTTTTCTGAGTCCATTTTTTTTAATGCTTTATACCCTTGTTTAACTTTTAGATTTTGTTTGTTTCTATTAAAAAAAAAACTATTTACACCCTTGATTTATTATTTATGATATAACTTACATTTATGATATTATTTCTCTAATTCTCCACCACCTAGTTTTCTGTTATAGACTGCAGAAAAAAAAGTTTTAAGCAGTCTACCTGCAATTCTTAGCATCTTCTAATTTTATAGATCCAATACTAGTTCCGTTCATAAATATTTAACTCAAATGCAACTATTCTACATTATTAGTCTTTTATTATCCGTCTATAAATGTATAATTGTTTTTTTCATTTAAGAGATCTCTCGTGTCAGTGCAACTAATTCATGCATTCTCTTTCAGCCAGCTCTACCCCATGCCATATCTTTAAGCTCCCTATACAACATGACACCTAGGATTTCCTTTATCTGTCTCATGTACTTATTTCTTGTTTTTCCCCTTTCTCTTTTATCCTCTGTTTTTCTTTTTACTATACTCTTTAAAAAATCGTCATGTCGTATAAAGTGGCCCAGCTATATCTCTTCTATTCTCTATTGTTTATATAGTTATTATACGTACACCATAATTATCAAAGTCCAGACGAAACACAAAAAAACGTAACATACTGGCAGATTTTTTTATAAAATAGCAAAACACATTGACTCCATAGCCACTTAATGATAAGTGATTATGAAATGCATCTGCATGGATCACAGATTTAATGCAAGATTGCATCTAACCTATGGTCTATACAAGAACTATACAGGCTTTAATGAACACCTTTACATGCCTCTTTTAAAGAAATCAAAGTTACACTTTGCAAGAAACATTTTTTCGTATAACATAGGAAATTTTATTATAATTCAATCTCAGGGTCCGGCATCATTGCATTACTGTTACTTTGAGTTAGCGAACTCGCAGGTCTTCTAGAAATTTCTCATTTGAAATAGTGGAAACTCGATCAAATATTTATTTAGCAACAAATATGAAGAAGGGAAAATATTGCACTTGGAACTTAAAATGAAATATAGAACTCCGAGGAGAACTCGGCGTCTCTTTCAAACTAAGAGTGGAAGTTATGATTTTTATACAGCTAAAGATGGTAGGTATTTTATGTTTAAAGTTCACTTTTGTTCTTGGCATTACGAGTACCTGCGAAGTTTCTATTAAAAAGTGCAGACGCCAAAGATAATTACGCTATCCACTTCGGAGTATCTTGACTTCGTTGAATATTCTTGAGCTGAATCGCAACAGGAACGGTTGATGAGGTAAAGCACTGAGCAATAATTAGCCTTTTTAATTATGCATTGTTAAGTTTTGCATAATTGTGAATAGGAAATGAATGGCTTTGAAGAATCACTTGAGATGAAAAGGGAAAATTAAGGTATGGCAAATAAGTATTATTTAGATATTCCAATTTGAGTGCCGCACGAACGAACACTAGATTACAAGGAACGATCTTTATTATTTACTATAATAATTTATCTGAAGATGTCTCGTTTAAAGGTAATAAACGTGTCGCAAAGTGTGCGTGGACGATATGGCAATCAGAGATTGATGGCTTATATAGATGGTTGTAGGAATTCCTAATATTTTTTTTTTTTTACAACACGGGGGGCAAACCTGCATGCGGCTCACCTGATGGTAAGTGACTACCGCCGCCCATGGTCACCCACAACACCTACGGCATTGCAGGTGTGTTGATAATAATAGGCACTTAATAATAATAGAATTTCGTAATAATAGTAGTCAATCTTTGAGTGTTGGCAGTCGCACACATACTAATAGTAGCGGAATTAAACAAAATAATTCTAATCAAATAACCAGTATTAATTTTAAGACAATATACTTCACTTTTGCTCATTTTTTATGAATAATGATGCGATGGTAACCCAAACGTAACACTGGCGGGATATATGCAGTGAGGAGATATATTATAAAATCATATGAATTTTTTCTTATACAACTTAGCAAATAAACTGACAGCCCACCTGATTAAAGTAGTAACCGTCGCCTATATAATTGAAAAGTAACATAACCTACATAACAGAGTATACTGTTATTATATCATACTTCACGCATCGTTATTAATTCACTAGAAATTATGATGTTTTCAGGGGGACCATGGTTAGATCGACCTTAACATATTAATAACAATGAGGACTTACATTCATTTCCATTACTAACAATCCTCAGCTTTCGAATTAAATAGAATCACATCTATATTACAGGATTAGGTGAGATATATACCTAAATGATTATCTTCGTATAGACATTTCATAGATGCAGAAGTTATCGACTGAATATGAAAGTCGATGTAAAATAAGGGAACGAACAAAGAAAAGGTGAAGGAACTACGTAAAAGATGGAACGCATTAAAGAGAATTTAATGATTATGTACAATGTATATTATTATTACTTTATACGCGTATGTTTCAATTTTGTCAATTAACTACATAAATTTCTGCTATTGTATATATTTTTATAATCGTTGTCTTTTTAATATAACATAAAAAAAAATAATTATATTTTTTTTAATAATGACAGTTTGTACAAAAATAAAATAAAATAATGTGTATCCCTAAGATATGTGTATATTCGTGCAAACAACTTTGTTCAGTCTCTCTCTTTCTCTTCCTGGTGGAACTAATCACTGTAAATTAGTACATACGTACAACTTTATCTGTCTGATCAAATAAAAATAAGTACTTTTTTAATTGTTAAGTTTTTAACCAATTAAAATAAGGGGGTTTTCAATTCAGTTATGTTTTTGTTTTTTACATTTATCACCTCGTACTCCCTCATTTATGAACCAATTTGAAAAATTATTTTCATTACGAGTATTTTCCATAGAAATTTCATTTAAATTTATTTAGTAATTTGCCATTTAATATAAAAATAACCAGTTTTGCCACGACTGAATTTGGTAGTTTTTTGCGGAGTAAAATCTTTTTGTTCTCTATACTAACCTTAAAGTATAATTTCTAAAATGTCTTTGTGTATATCAAATTTCACTATTTTTTGAGTCGTGAAGGCGCCAAGAGCTAAAAAACAAGTAAAAAACTCACTTTCGCGTCTAATATTAGTAAGTATGTATAAAAATCTTGTAATAAAATCACAGATTTACTAGTTATCACTAAAACAAGTAAAACGAAATGATGATGCGGTCGCCATATTGGAGTCAAGCACAAATCCGAGCGCGCGCTTTTGTCTTTCTAGAACATTTATAAATTAATTTTAAACTTGCTAGTGGAACAAACGGTTGTACGAGTACTATGCTTATTTTTTTTTTGTATTTAGTAGAGCTAATGAACTGCATGAAACATAAATAGAGAGTGTTTTATTTCTTTTTTCTTCTAACTTTCAACTCTGTATAATTTTTACCGTATTCTGTTTTTAACTTACTGTAGAGAGATGTTTCGTAATTTGCTTTGTTTAATTTTTTTTAAGTTGACATTTCGATTTTTTTTTATTTATTTATTTACACTTTATTGTACACAAAAATTCCATTCTTATAAATTATATTAAATAAAAATGTGCAACAGGCAAGCTTAACTCTGTAAGAGTTATCTTCCAGCAAACCTTGATTTTCTTATTCTTTTGTTAACCAAATAGATTTTCGTGGTGTTGATATCAATGCAAAATTTAACCTAGTCTTAATTTTAAGAGAATTGAAGATATTAAAAAATCTTACGGTTACCATCGTATGAGCTTACCATCATCATATAGTTGACTGCTACCTTAGTAGTTTAACAAAAAAACTTAATGAAGATGAAAACTTCTTGAAAAAGTGAGTAAGTGAATTATCGTCCCTAATGAACTGATTAAGGAAATAAATAAGTACTCTTATTTGTGAAACTGCGCAGAGATATTGCATCTCTGTGCATCTTCTACCGAATTTATCATGTTCTGAGGAACGGTTCGGATTGATACCTGCTGCTGATTTTCACCACCGTACAACCCGCTACAAACTAAAGTTTCATCCCAATCATCTGGACGAGTGGCGGTCTTCCACCGTGCGTTTTTCAAGGCACTTTCTTCCACGCACAACCATTCTTTGGAATCAACTTCCAGCAGCAGTATTTCCGAACCAATACGACAACATAACCTTCAAGAGTTTATTCCTTTGTTAAAAGGCCGGCAGCACACCTGCAATGCCGTTGGGGTTGTGGGTGATCATGGGCGGCGGTAGTCACTTACCATCAGGTGAACCGCATGCTCGTTTATCCCCTGTATTCTAAAAAAAAAAACTCTTATTTCTATGTTTTTTTTTATGAGTATAAAAAAGATCAAGTTATCTTCTCTCATTTGATGCTAATTTTCATATTACTTTTTGCAATGTGTTTGTATGAGTTTAGATACAGACATGTTCCCGTCTTCACACTGCGTCCCTTACGAGTTAAACAAATGCATATTGCCAAAAATCTTTATACTAAAAACTATAGCTAATACGTATTAAAGATATTTTGGGCTGTTAATATACCTACAGCAATTATAACAGGTGGAGATCTCTGAGGAGTTTAGAATTATTGAACATCAGTTTAGCTGTAGGGTTGTCACTAATTATATGGATATTTATTTTTTATTATTAATATTACCACAAATACCTTTTGGATGTATTTTTTTATACCACTGGGGTGGCAAACAAGTATACAGCCCACCTGATGGTAAGTGGTCACCGTAGCCTATGAACACCAGCAATACCAGAGGTATTACGCGTGCGTTGCCGACCCTGAAGAAACCTCTTTACCCCCCCCCCCCCTTTTGAAGAACCCCATGCTGTGGGCTATTTGTATAAAATTGTCATGCTTACTAGCATAACAATTTTATACAAATTTTAAGGCCAAAAACATAATATACGAAAAATGCAATAATAAATAAATAAATAAATAAATATCTCTTTTTTTAATATATTACCGTGGCCTATAGATAACGGTTGGCAATTTTCCATTATATGGATATCTTGTTGCTATTATAAGTAACTTAAAAAATTTCCATTATTTTTTTATTACTAACCTTTACGAGAAGGAACGAAGTCTCGGACTTTGTTCGCGTAACTAGGATATCTTTGACGACAGGTATAAATAGCGAACTATGTACATCTCTATCCTATATATAAGGCCGGCAGCACACCTGCAACGCCGCTGGTGTTGTGGGTGATATTGGGCGGCGGTAGTCACTTACCATCAAGTGAGCCGCATGTTCGTATGCCCCCTGTGTTTTAAAAAAAAATACAGCGATTAGTTAATCCGTTAAGGCGCCAAGAGGTAACAAACAAACTTCCTTTCACATTTACAGCATTAGTAAGGATAAGAAAGAATATTTTTTTAGCGCGCCAACCCTAACACTTGGGTCAAATAGTAGTAGTTGGAGTTGAATTGATCAATTAAAACTTGTGTGAACCTTTCAAAGATAGCTGCGAGGACGGTGTGGCAACACTGTTTTACTGGTTTTAGCTGCCCATAACTGGCTCAGTCAAGGGCTCTTTTGTAGTCGCTAACGACAAGCAACTTCACTGTAACTGTACTAAATTATATTAGTTGATATAAATTTGTATATACAGTGTTGTAAGTGTATAATTTTGTATATGAATGTACAAGGAAGAACAATAAGGATGTATCACTATAGGTTTTTGTATTTTATCCACGAAAAATTATTAATTCACTCTTGCGCCACTTACCCACTTCTATCTGTTCTCCTTTAACCTAATGTTGTCTGTAAGAGATTGCCCTAGCGATAAGACCGCCTTTTGTACCTTTATGTGTATATTTCAATCTGTATTTATGTTACTGTATTTCACTTGAATTATTCACTTGTCACTGTATATTTTTGTTTATGGTGCAATAAAGAGTTAAATAAATAAATATCACAATTTATGAGGGAATACAAAAATGATAATAAGAATTAGATATGCATTTGTTAAAACTTCTGCGAACACTTCATAATCTAAATATTCGCGGGAGTAATGTCCTCTGAAATCAGACCTTTTTTATACTATAATGGTAATAAACGAGCGTATAGCCTGCATGACGGTAAATGGTTACACATGTTTTTTTTTTATACAACTTAGAATAGCAAACAAGCTGACGGCCCACCTGTTGGAAAGTGGTAACCGTCGCCTATAGACATGAGCAGTACCATGGACATAACAGAGTATACTGTTTCGCCCATGATACCCCCCATGCGTTTCCATTCCTGAGGACTCAGGTGTTATTCCTCTGTACCCAGTAAATTCACGCTACATCCCACCCTTCAAACCTAAACACAGCCATGCAAACATAGCTGCTTCACGGTTGAAACACGAATGGGACAGAGGTACCCAAGCAATGGACTTTTGTACAAAGTCTCCCTCTGGTAAAATACTTTAATTAACTAATTAATGTATTATTAGTTCTCCATAGTATTGTATATATTATATAATTTGTGACTCAATATACATACGTCTGTAACAATATCAAAATCTTTGAATAGAACGCAACAAACAATATTAAAATAGCACTGCCCTTTAGAATGAAATCCGTGTAGTTTACACTACACGGATTTCATCTGGTCGCATTATGAGACCTCTACGTCATATGTGATCCCCAGGTCGAGGTTAGACTGCAATAAATGACCGACGCGCTCGTGTAACAAAGTTGTAAATTAACGCGTCCACAGTGCACTGGATTCACTTTGTTACGGCGCCAACGTAAAACATCTAGAGCGTGAGGAATTAAATTAAAAACATTGTAAATGTTACATTGTACAGATGCTTGAGTGTATGCACACTGCCTGAGAGCAAGGTGTGCGTTATAACTCAGACATGTATGTGGTATTTCTTTTTTTATACAATACTACAGCCATAAACTAAAGTTTCATCCCAACCATCTGGAGGAGTGGCGGTCTTCCACCGTGCATTTTTCAAGGCACTTACTTCTACCACAACACAACCACTCTTTGGAATCAACTTCTAGCAACAGAATTTCCGAACCGAAACGACATCATAACCTTCAAGGAAAGAGCATATTCCTTAAAAGGCTAGCAGCACACCTGCAATGCCGTTGGTGTTGTGGATGATTATTGGCGACGGTAGTCACCAACAGGTGAGCCGCATGCTCATTTGCCCCCTGTGTTGTAAAAAAAAAACTATCTTTTCTTAGCGTCTTTGTCCACGTAACCGTGATATGTCTTTGATCGGGATAAAAAATAACTTTAACTAAAAAAGAAGGAAGACCTTCTCCATCCCATCTTCTTCTTAGCGAGTCGATAACAAAACAGTAAATTAGATATTTACAACCCAGAACATAGCCAGCTTCGGCCAAAATGCAGTCCGCATTTTCTATAGTGTCCATCAAGTCCTATAATGAAAAACTGCAGGACAAGCAAAACAGAACAAATAATAAGTATTCCATATATTTACGCACACAATGTATCTTGACGTATCTATATTTAAAGAATAAAATGTGTTTTTACTTATTAAAAAGATGCAAAAATTATAAGACAAAATAAATATAGAAGTTATAAAGGAAACTCGTAACTATGTATCACACAAAATTGTATAAACAAGTTGAGTCCCGCTTTTCTCAAAGCATCTGTATGGAGACACTCTATCTATATAATCTAAGCATCATACATATAGTAGATTATATCTAATATAGCCAATAAAAATACAAAAGCATCTTCATACAATTACATATATTTTAGTATCCTATTATATCGTAACGATAATATCGTGTCGTGACGTAACATCCAGTGATAAATCACAAAACGCCTATAACTTAGCGAGATAACCGACATTACCTCTGACACGTTGTTAATGCAAAGATTTTAAGTCTGCACAATAAAAGGCAAGTACAGCAGAGGGGTGTAATAAAATTCAGGGGTCAGGAATGATGACGCTAGTGTTGTATAAGAATCGTTGAATCGAATATACTCTAATAATCGACTATGTAATCTATTTGTTCATAAATGGTAGATTATAATCGAATAAGTTAATATCGATTATCTAAATTAATCGATAAAATTGTAATATAATATTAACGATTATTCCGATTCATCAATCATACTGTCAATTATTCGATAGTATCAATAACATACATCATCTTTTCAGCCATTATCCGTTCACTGCTGGACGTTAACCTCCACCATAAACCGCCATAAAGAACGGTCCTGAGTCAACTGCATCCACTGACTCCCTGCAATGCATTTCAGGTCGTCACTCCATCTAGTGGAGAAGTCGTCCTACACTGAGTTTGCCCGTACGCGTACATACCATTCATGTACTAAAACAATAACATCGATTAAAAGATAGTATTGTTTTAAACTAGCTATCAATGTTACTATATTAAAAAATAAATATACCCACGTCTATAATTCTTAATGAAGTAGTCAGGAGCATTTATTGATTGTAAACGTGGTTGACTATTAGGTTACAATTGGTTAAGTTTCGTAAAACTTAATACTGTAAATACGCCCATCGATATTAAAATAAATCCTGGATAAACATTATCGATTATTCGATAATCGATTATAGGTTAACACTAGTCGTGATGCCGTGTCCTTTACGTGTCCTGTTACGACGCACTTGCTTTATCTCGAGCCTGTCTGATGTTTATGCGTTCCACGCAGAACCCCCTACAAAATACTCTGCCCCTACAGGGCTCTTGTATTCAGATTTACTGGATCGTGTGTACGCATAGATATTTAGGATTTTTTATATCTACTCCACTTGCAGCTGTGGAGTATACGAGGTCTGTCCGGAAAGTACGTATAAAAGTTTTTTAAAAAATTTATTTTACAATTATTCAGGTAAATCAATTTTATCCCCTTCAAAGTACTCCCCCTGTGACATAATGCACTTGTGCCAACGCCGTTTCCACTGTGAGAAGGCTCCTTGAAAGTCCTCTGGTTGTAGGTTTCTCAGCTGCCCCGTCGTAGCTTTTTTTATCTCATTTATGTCCCCCAAATGCCGCCCCCGAAGTACCAATTTGGTTTTTGGGAACAAGAAGAAGTCACACGGGGCCAAATCCGGCGAATATGTTCGGTCACCGTAATGGAATTTTTACTCAAAAACTCACGGACAACAAGAGAGGTGTGGGCAGGGGCATTGTCGTGGTGAAGAATCCAACGCCCCTCTCGCGCCAATTCTGGACGAACTCGTGCCACACGAGCTTTAAGGCGTCTGAGCACATCGACGTAGAATTTTCCATCAACTGTCTGGCCTGGAGGGACGAATTCTTGATGGACAATCCCCCGAACATCGAACTCTTTCTCGGCCCTCTCTGAATCTTTTTAGCCACTTGTGGACGGTTGGTTCCTTCACAGCATCATCCCCATAAACTGTTCTGAGATCGGCAAAAATTTCACGGCCATTCTTGCCGAGTTTCGAGAGAAACTTGATTACGACGCGCTGCTCTTCAACGGAAGCGGGCTCCATACCGACGGGGTTTCGTTAAGAGGTAACTTCACAGATGGCGTGACAAGCCAGTTCGCACCGCACGGCGGTCAGACCAGAACTGAAGCATTGTTAGGGACATAAGGAAGGGGTCCTGCGCTTACCTGGCCTCCCCACTCCTCTTTCTCGCATTCCAGAACACTTTTATACGAACTTTCCGGACAGACCTCGTATATTACCATATAAAAATAAGATATTTATTTGACATACAAATAATTTGTTTTATGCAAAATAGAATAGCGAACAAGCTGACGGCCCACCTGATGGAAAGTGGTAACCGTCGCCTATTGACATGAGCAGTACCATGGACATAACAAAGTATACTGTTTCGCCCATGATACCTTACATGCTTCGCCATTCCTGAGTATAAATAGAAAATAATGGGGGCTCGTACCGCTTTACTTAATAAAATATCGTCATCATCATTATTTCAGCCATTATCCGTCCACTGCTGGGTATAAACCTCCCTCATAGACTGCCATAAAGAACAGTCCTGAGCCACCTGCATCCACCGACTCCCTGCAATGCACTTCAGGTCGTCACTCCATCTAGTGGGGGGTCGTCGTACACTGCGTTTGCCCGTGCGCAAATAATAAAATATAGCTCACATTATTCGCTGTTAATGGAGCTTTGTATAGGTTAAAGAATTTTTAAAATAGGTATTCTATTATAAACAAAAATTATCATCTTGTCTTTTTATAATATTCGTTTAGAAAGTTTACACAAATCTCTTTATCTATACTGAAAAACCTTATACTTTTTCATACTAAATATAAGCTGAAATCAAAATCATAGACATATATAGAAAATATTCTGATGAAATGAAACATTTTTGATAAAAGAATTGAGGTATAAATCCATAATTCTCAAGAATGGCTTTGGTGTTTTTTTTTAATGGTTGATAATGGAATGGTAATGCGGTTGCGCTATCGGTATACGCTGATGGGGCACCAGTAAGGGCTGATAGGTGAGGATGAAAAGGCAGGTCAGTTAGCTCATTGTAACAAATTCTACTAGAATTAACCGCGATGGTTCCCAAGGGAAACCGCGTGGAGGTCGACCTAATAGGATATATTGCCAGCAATGGGCCAATTAGACACAATTACTAACAATCCCTTTCCCCCAATGGCTTTGGAGTTATCATCACCATCACATGATCTTGTTTCTGTCTATATATCCCGTCAACATTAATTGACACGAAGAGTAGAAATCTCAATAAATCTATACTTCAATGATTTATAACTATTTTAAAATCTGCATTCTATCCGAGTCGAAGAGACACAACAAAAGATAAAAAAAAAAATGAAAATTAAAAGATGTAGAAAAAAAAGGAAAAATGTGGAACCACCCTGGTACTAAAAGGAAGCCATCTTCCAATCATTAACGTATTATGTATTTAGTACGTTATTATAATACCTCAACGAAATTTCGATGAAATTAATCAAACAAGGAAAAGATTAGTTCATTAAAGACTGTATTAAATATTTAAGACCGGCTTTAATTAACTGATATTTTTCTTTTGGTTTGATAATTTATTTAAACTAATGATTTTACGTTCGTAATTATTTTCTTGTCCTTTTTTCCGTGTCTCTTTGATATTGGCCGTGTGGTCCTGGCATAGAATTGATCACGCATTTATTTCCCGTGGGTGTCGTAAGAGGCGAATAAGGAAGGCGAGGAATGGGCATCAGTGTCCAACTTAAAACATCTCGAAGGCCTAACTGCGGTTGCTAATCTAACTGCAAGCGTGACAACTACTGGCAAACCCCCCAAGGGGGAGGCTTATGTTCAACAGTGGACATTTAAAGGCTGATATGAAGATGATTTGATATCGGCATAATCTCTGTTTACAATTATTTATTTATTTAACTCTTTATTGCACCAAAAACATAAAAATAAACAATTCAATTGAAATACGAATACAGTAGCATAAAGTTAAGATTAAAATATACATATAAAGGTACAAAAGGCAGTCTTATCGCTAGAGCAATCTCTTACAGACAACCTTTGGTTAAAGGAGAATTTGCTGCTACTGATTTTCACCACCATACAACCCGCCATAAATTAAAATTTCATCCCAACCATCTGGACGAGTGGCGGTCCTCCACCGCGCGTTTTTCAAGGCACTTTCTTCCACGCACAACCATTCTTTGGAATCAACTTCCAGCAGCAGTATTTCCGAACCGATACGACAACATAACCTTCAAGAAAAGAGAATATTCTTTTTTAAAATACCGGCAGCACACCTGCAATGCCGTTGGTGTTGTGGGTGATCATGGGCGGCGGTAGTCACTTACCATTAGGTGAGCCGCATGCTCGTTTGCCCCTTGTATTGTAAATATATATAGAAGAATTATCACAGTCCATCTATCTCTTTCTAAGTCTTCCTCTACACCTTACTTACCACGTTTGATTTTTCGATAATAGCATATTTTCGTTTTTTCCGGGTCGTTAATGCGCACGTGACACTTCTGATATTGCAAGCGTTTATCGACTTACCGTTTACCATCAGATAGAATATGTGCTTGTTTGTCAACTGTAGTATAAAAAAATCCGTATTCCCTGAAGTCCAACTATGGTATCTGTTATTATGTGCATTATAATTACTGTCTATCGTCTATTAGAACGGGTCCTTTTTGAGTCCGTTCAATTGTTTCCCGGAAAAGAAAAGTAATTACCTAATGAAAAAGTTCATAGAACTTTTAAAGAATTAAAATATTATTTCTTGGAACATTATATTTTTAAAATCAGAAGCCAATTTTGTACATTGTTATATTTTTCCTCAAATCTGCCGATTCTTTGTTACTATCACACAGTTGTGTCCATGTTCATATAACGCATGGGAGGTATCATGGGCGAAACACTACTCTGTTATGTCCATGGTACTGCTCATGTCTATAGGAGATGGGTACCACTTTCTATCAGGCGGGCAGTCAGCTTGTTTGCCATTCTAAGTTGTATAAAAAAATAGTTAAATCACCATCATCATCATCATCATATTAACCGAATAAGGGGGTCAGGATTTTTAGAGACTTTAAATTTACTTATTTTAATATATTAACTTATTAGTTAGTTGATTTGAATTATTTTATTTACTACTGCAAAATAATACCTATTTCTATAAAATACCAGAGGGAGACTTTGTACAAAAGTCGTTTGCTTGCGTCTGTCCCATTCGTATTTCAACCGTAAAGCAGTTGATTATCCGTCCATTGTTGGGCATAAGCCTCCTCCATAGACTGCCATAAAGAACGGTCCTAAGCCACCTGCATCCACTGACCCACTGCAACTCATTTCAGGTCTTTACTTCATCTAGTGGGGAATCCCTTATACGTCCTACACTGCGTTTGCCACTTTATTATTATTTAATAATTAATTAATAAACAAATTATATTTATTTATCTACCAAATGAAAATTGTACAAAAGTCTTGTTTCCACCGGTAAGCAGCTATGCTTACACTGCTGTGTTTGGGTATAAGAATAAACCCAATATTGCTTCAGGTCGATCTGTGTGCAATCAACTATAGAAACCATTGTGGTTAATTCTTGATGAATTTGTAAAGATGACCTGATTTATCCTCACCTATTATCCCCATCTGGTACCCTGCCAACGTATTATGTAAGAGGGTTAACATTCAATTTCATTCCATTAAAAAAAAAGCGGATTTCCCTTAGATTATATTGGTAGAGTATCAAGTGTATAAAACGTAACAATGTATAGTAGGCCAAATGTCAAATTGGCTGACACATATTTTGTTTTAAAACAGCAACACACTTTTTTCAGTGTTGCTAGTAATTAGAATAAAAATTACCTAGATCAGGTCGTATTTTAAATTGGAATGGACTATTTTTCTGTTTTAATATAAATATACAAATATAATAGATCAAAGTATTCAGTAAAGATAAGTATTATTATGGATCATGAATAAATTCATTATGGACTGTTTATTTTTTAATTCGACTTTACAATATATTTTGTCATAGACGCTGTTATTAATGTATATTATGGTAACCCTATTAACGCAGTATAGATAAAAAAGTTGTCTTGTTTTAAGTAGAATATTAATGTAAATAGTGACATTTGAGAACCGAATGTAAAGTATCACACACAAGCCCAAGAGGTTTAAGTGGTACTAAAAATCCAATTTTTTTAATGTATTTATGTATGATAATTAAATAAAAAAAAAGCGCAACATTTGTTTGGAGACACTGTGGAAATACTTTAGTATTTCCATTTATGTATCAAATTCTTTTAATGTAATGTACAATAAAGTATTACAAATTTATTTTGCAATAATAAAAACAATGTACTGACAAATAAACAAATGTAATCTAATCAATAAACTGTAACTTTTCAATCATGTTAGGATCAGATAAGTGCGACTTCAGAACGCTTGCTCAACTTGACTTGCCACTTCGTCACAACAATTTAGTTTGGAACTTAGAACTTGTGGTTTACTCACTCTGACTCTTCTTGAAACTTGTTTGTTCATTGTGAACATTGGAATTGTTAAAGTGTTTAAAAATATATGTATTTTATTTGGATTAGGAATAACATCTTAATTTATTATAAGAAAATATACATAAATTAATATTTTTTCTATTCTTTGTGCTCTTTTTTATTTTTTCTTTCTGTGTACTCACCTACAAACAACAGCTCTAACTAGCATCCTTGTAAATTATATAAATAAAAGTATATTATATACAATAATAAATAATATAATATATACAAAAATATACCATGTTAAAATACCTTTATAATCATTTATGATTGATTCAATAATAAAATCTAAATATCCAAAAATTTTTAAAAACATTATTTACTAGCTTTTACCCGTAACTTCTCCCGCCTGACTGACTACCGGTATAAAAAGAAGCCTATGTAAAGAACAAGATTAGTTATGGGATATAGAAGACTACATCCTATACAGTACGTATATATCAAATTTCATGGTGCTATGGTACTAATAGGTAATTTTTATTTCATTCCACGTTTCACGTCGATAATGTAACATTCTAGAGATGAAAGAATTTTTATGATTTTGTTTTATTTTCAGCATAATAAAAACCAATCTTTTCTCCTTATAATATTAGTTTACAATAAAATAAGCATGATATACAATGAATTGAAAGTAAATTAACAATAATACTATGTTTATTAGATTACGAGTATATATAGGCCCAATCGATTAACTAAACTTAAACTAAACTTTCATCCCAACCATCTGGACGAGTGGCGGTCCTCCACCGTGTGTTTTTCAAGGCACTTTCTCCCACGTACAACCACTGGAATCAACTTCCAGCAGCAGTGTTTCCGAACCGATACGACAACATAACCTTCAAGAAAAGAGCATATTTCTTTTTAAAAGGCCAGCAGCACACCTGCAATGCCGTAGGTGTTGTGGGTGTGTGTGCCATGGGCGGCGGTAGTCACTTACCATCAGGTGAGCCGCATGCTCGTTTGCCCCCTGTGTTGTAATATATATATATATATATATATATATATATATATATATATAATCGATACTCAACGACTATTATTAGCTAACTGTACTTTTAAGTACCTAACCTCATTAGCAAAGTTATAGCGTTGCCCTGTCAATCTGTGAACAATTTTGCTCATAATCCAATATGTACGCTTGTCAATTCATACCCTTTATATATTTCAATAACCTGTTGAATTCTAGCGTTCAAATACGTCTATAAATATTTCATAGCAAAATGGCGGGAGATCAGTTGTTCTCATATATGAGTATTCATCAGTGAAATGCAGTATTTTATAGAAGTATCAACTTTTGAATAGATATCAAGTTATTGTCTCCTTCCGTTTTATTCATCGCTCACTGCTTCATATCCGGCTCGAAGGACTAACTTTAACTTGTTTGACTTATTCATTTTATCATATAATATAAAATAAAAATTATCATATATTTTAAGGTGGTCACAATAAACGCACGTCTAATGTTATTTAACTTTCATCCTTTTTCCCATACCTATTTGGGTTCGGCATAATTGGTTTTCTTCTGCCATTCATATCTATTTACAGTCATCTCAGTGAATTTACTGGGTACAGAGGAATAACACCTGAGTCCTCAGGAATGACAACGCATGGGGGGTATCATGGGCGAAACAGTATACTCTGTTATATCCATAGTACTGCTCATGTCTATAGGCGACGGTTAGCACTTTCCATCAGGTGGACCGCCAGCTTGTTTGCCATTCTAAGTTGTATAAAAAAAAATTCACTTCCTTTCTAGCCATGTTATTTACTAGTATATTAGTATTTGTTTTTGGGTCTTCCGCTGCACTTACGACATTCAGTCATATCATTCATACAATTTCCTTTTTTTTATAATAACATATTTTTAGCACATTACATTTATATTCGCTTAAAAACAGAACACTTACAACTCTTCAAAAAATTTACTAAATAACTTTAATCACAAATCACTTATTAAGAAATATTATTATACAGAAATATTATAAAAAGCTTTCAAATGAAACGCCGACAATAACTATTTTAAAACAACTCAATCTCAACTTTGTTTTACTTTGATTCCAGGTCCTGATACGAAAAAAATTGGATTGCAATAACTCGGTGCTACCTGAGGAAGACTTTTCTTTATTATAGCACGACATGTGACTACAACATCCTAAGAGCACACGGAGACGACGTGGTCCATGAATATGACCAACAGAAAAGAGAACGTTCCACTCTTAGTTGGCCGCACTACACCGGTTTACGAAATGTTTTTCCACGCTACATTTGAAGGATCCAAGGTTATAGAACCAACGTATAAACAAAAACGTTGTTTACTTAGGTATCTCTATTCCACTTGTATTCAATCCCACGAATAACAAATACGTGAATATAGTATTGCTTTTTCCAACTTCTCGCAAATTCAGAAATGTCCCACGCACACATTTATATTATACGCACTCAAGTGTACTTGTGTTTTGTCTCACCTCAGCCGTTGCATTCCCAGTCTATCAGTACATGAGTACATTTTACGTCGGTTATACGTAAAACATACTCAAGCAACATAATAAACCGTGACTAAGCTATGAATAATGAAATATCGTGGAAGGCAAACACTGTGGAAGATTCAATAAGCGGAGGAAGGCGAACATTAAAATATTGAAAGTCGGAGCCAAGTTTTCTAATAAAAAACGGTCCATTTGTTAAAATGAAAAACGATTTTGCACCCATCCGTTTTAGAAGGAGCACATGTTGTAAGTTGCGTGCGGCTCGCGAAGTTATTTTTTCATATATACAGCACGAAAATTAAGTGTAGTAATTTTTCTAACACCAAAAAATACCGTTCCTACTGGCTAATTCCTACTGACTTCTAGTGCCGTGTGATTCTGACATAGAATGGACTACCTCTTCTTTTTACCGTGGGTGTCGTAAGCGTTGCCTAAAGAACGGCGAATAATGAGCAGCAGCGTCCCTATTAAAATATCTCTAAAAGCTACGGTTGCCAACCTACCTGCCAAGCGTGGCAACTACTGGCAAAACTCCTCTTATGGGGAAGGCTTAGGTCCAGCAGTGGAGAGTTAACGCCTGAAATAATAATAATAGTAATTTTTCTCACACTAAAAAATACCATTCCTACTGGCTGATTCCTATTGACTCCTAGTGCCGTATGGTCCCTACATAGAATGGACTGTGCCTTCCTATCACGTGAGTGTCGTAAGAGGCGACCAAGGGAACTTAATTGACAAGACATGGACAGCAGCGTCTCTCTTAAAACATGACCAAAACCTAACTGCAGTTGCCAACCCGGCTCCTAAGCATGGTAACTACAGCCAAAACTCCCCTTATGGAGAAGGCTTATGTTCAGCAGTGGACAGTTTACGGCTGATATGATGATATGATTGATGAATGATCACAAATCCATTTTCAAATCAAATCAAGTAAATTTAATATTTACAGAGATTTGAAAAGAATAATTATTAAATTAATTATCAACAAATTTAATAATCTTCTAAAACTCTAGAGTTATGATAATTTAAAGGTACCTTTGAATAAGTGTTTTAATGTATGTTAATGTAAGTTAACCCCGCTCGCGCTAACGGTATACGCTGACGGGGCACCAGTAAGGAATGATAGGTAAGGATGAAGCAGGTCAGTTAGCCCATCGGGACGAATTCGACAAAGATTAATCACCAAAGGGAACCGCATGGAGATCGACCTGTTAGGGTATATCGCTAGCAATGGCTATTAGACCCCATTACTAACAATCCTTTTCCCCTTATCCTACGCAATAAGTTTATAAGCTTGACGACCTCCATGGTGGAATCGTTGGTACATTACTTTGAGTTAAAGAGGTTTCGAGTTCGATTCCCGGTCAGACCAATTTAGTAAAATAAACTTTTCTGAATTGACTCGCATCTACATGTATTGGTTTTTTTCCCTAAATATCAATTGCCAAGTTCCTCATGACACAAGGATAGTCTAATTCGAGGAGCAGACGATTAATATAATTGTGTATCACTTATTACTTATTAAATACACTGGTTATTTATATAAAATTATTTTGTTTAATTCCGCTACCATTAGTATGTGTGTGACTGCCAACACTTAAGGATTGACCGACACTACTTTTATCAGAAGTTTCACAAGTAGTGTTGACAGTGACACACATACTAATAGCAGCGGAATTAGACAACATAAGTCTAATCATGTAACCAGTATTATGACTTCCGCGAGATAACACCGTTTTTAGTAAAATATTTATTAAATACAGTTCTTTTTTTAATTTATTATTATCTTGATGCAAAATTTGCATTTCGAACGCCAAAAGACCAACTTTTGTGGAAGCGGAATGAAAAGACTGCTCGATTCACGAGAAAAAAGATGTGCTTAATTTCAAATACTTTTTTTTTTTTTTTTTTTCAACACAGGGGGCAAACGAGCATGCGGCTCACCTGATGGTAAGTGACTACCGCCGCCCATGATCACCCACAACACCTACGGCATTGCAGGTGTGCTGCCGGCCTTTTAAAAAGGAATATGCTCTTTTCTTGAAGGTTATGTTGTCGTATCGGTTCGGAAATACTGCTGCTGGAAGTTGATTCCAAAGAGTGGTTGTGCGTGGGAGAAAGTGCCTTGAAAAACGCACGGTGGAGGACCGCCACTTGTCCAGATGGTTGGGATGAAATTTTAGTTTATGGCGGGTTGTACGATGGTGAAAATCTGCAGCAGGTATCAATCCGAACAATTCTTCAGAGCACTCCCCATGATAAATTCGGTAGAAAATGCACAGAGATGCAACATCTCTACGCAGTTCCAGTGGGTCGAGCCGGACAGTAAGACGCCGATCGTCAACAATTCGAGCTGCCCGACTTTGAATGCGGTCTAACGGAAGGAGTTGGTACTGTGGCGCTCCTGCCCACAGGTGAGAACAGTATTCCATGTGTGGCCTCACTTGAGCTTTATATAGTTTCAGGCGGTTTTCTGGCGTGAAATACCGTCTCACCCTATTGAGCACCCCCAACTTTTTGGAAGCTATCTTAGCTTTTTCCTCCAGATGACCGCAAAACTGGACGTCGCTAGATATATCGACGCCAAGAATCCCCAGACTCGACTTATTATCGAGGGAAGTGCCCCGAAAGTAAGGAGATACGACAAACGGTG
The DNA here is from genome assembly GCF_026898425.1 of Galleria mellonella. Lineage (NCBI taxonomy): Eukaryota > Metazoa > Arthropoda > Insecta > Lepidoptera > Pyralidae > Galleria > Galleria mellonella. The sequence continues at coordinate 3,549,992 of NW_026442100.1, read as the reverse complement.
TCTTTTTTGCGGTGAACGCGCAGACTTGTGTCTTCTTAGGGTTAAAGTGAACAAGATTGCGTTCACCCCAGATCGAAACTTTGTCGAGCGAAGTTTCGATTTCAGACACAAGTCTGTTCCGGAGCTCATCGGTATGTGCCCGCGAGATCTTTGCATGACCGGTGTATAATGCATCTCCTGTACTGTCATCTGCATAACAATGAATATCACTGATCTGTAACATATCATTGATATGCAGAAGAAACAGTGTCGGAGATAGTACACAGCCTTGCGGGACACCAGCATTCACAGGTTTTAAGTCAGAGCATGCTCCGTCGACTACGACCTTAATGCTACGTTCCTTAAGAAAACTGGCGACCCAACTGCACAATCTCGATCAATATGCGTGGTTAAGGAATTTAATACGATTAAAAAAAAAATATGGTACATATTATATTTAATATATAACTTGGAACTTCATACTATCTAACGACCTACTTAATGAGAAGTAGCAAGCGTCTCTTATAAGGCATTAACAACACAACAGAAATCATAAACTGTGACTTTTATAAATGAAAGCTTTTGTATCTTTTAAGTGAGAACTTTTACAAGTAAACGCTACATGATAACAATATATACACGTAGGTATAAAGTAAAAGTATCTAACGAAAATATATTTATTTATTATTTATACTTACGACTAACTTGTTGCCCGCTACTTCGTTCGCATGAATTTCAGAAGTTGGAAAACCAATGAAAGATACCGCGTCGATATGTCCTATTAAGTAAAGCATACAAGTATATAAATACTGCGTAAACCTTATTCAATTTAATACAATACTCTTTTGTATTATGTCGGAATAAACATACAGAGAGACGGACAAAATGTTTAAAAAATACTATTTTGGCTTGTTTTTTTTATACAACTTAGAATGGCAAACAAGCTGACGGTCCACCTGATGGAAAATGGTAACCGTCGCCTATAGACATGGGCAGTATCATGGACATAACAGAGTATACTGTTTCGCCCATGATACCCCCCATGCGTTGCCATTCCTGAGGACTCAGGTGTTATTCCTCTGTACCCTGTAAATTCACGCCATATCCCACCTTCAAACTGAAACACAGTCATGCAAACACAGCTGCTTCACGGTTGAAACACGAATGGGACAGAGGTACCCAAGCAATTAACTTTTGTACAAAGTCTCCCTCTGTTGCTCCTATTACTCCCACCACTATTACTAACTCTTTCCATGTTTTTTTAAATCTTCCATATCAGATATCATCCAGTCACAATTGGGTTATGTTAGTAAGACATTTCATCATCATTATATCAAACATTATCTGTCCACTGCTGCACATAGGTCTCCTCCATAGACAGCCATAAAGACCGGGATCATTTCTTATGGCAGTTTACCATTGGAAGGATTTTGCCAGTAGTTACTATGGTTGGGAAGCGAATTGGTAACTGCAGTTTGGCTTTTGGTGATATTTCAAAAGGGACGCTGCTGCTCATCCCTCAATAATTAAACTCCCTTAGAAGGAAGGTTTGGCCAATTCAATGTCAGAGTCACGTGGCGACCGAGACCACATGACAAAGATGCCAAAATTATACGTTTGCCAATGTATAATTGCGATTTCATACAGTGAAAGAAATTAAAAAAGTTTCAATCTTAAAAAAGTGTCATGACAAGCGAGTTCAAGTGTCACCCGTTTCGAAATTTTTCAATCACTTTATAATTATTTCAATATGATTTTCATATTTTAATAAAATTTCTGTCTAATACAAACTTTTAAAATATGTCATATTTCACTATAGAAATAGATCATTCTAGTTTTTTGTGATCTCACATCTGCACAGTCACATCTGCTTTTGTTCAATTTATTTAAACTATTTTATTTACAATATTATATTAACAGTAAAGAGATCTGTTGTTAATGTAGAAAACTTTGATTATATGGATAGAGCCTCGAGTCTCAAAAAGGTGCCAACTTTTTGTCAATTAATTGTCAAATTAGCGGACTCGTTTTTTTTTCAGTGCTCTAATTAACGCGTATAATGTGTCTTGACGTATCTATATTCAATTATTTAATAAATAAAATGAGTTGTGGTTGAATAAAATGAGCTCCCTGCCGAGATTTTCCCAAGAGACTACAGCATGGGGTTCTTCAAAGAGGGGTAAAGAGGTTTCTTCAGGGTCGGCAACGTACGCGTAATACCTCTGGTATTGCAGGTGTTCATAGGCTACGGTAACCACTTACCATCAGGTGGGCCGTATGCCTATTTGCCACCTCAGTGGTATAAAAAAAAGAGTTGTTACGCATTAAAAAGATTAAAAAATTATAAAACAAAATAAATGTAGAAGTTATAAAAGAAATTTTTTTGAGGTTCTTCAAAAGGGGGGTAAAGAGGTTTCTTCAGGGTCGGCAATGCGCGCGTAATACCTCTGGTATTGCAGGCGTTCATAGGCTACGGTAACCGCTTACCATCAGGTGGGCCGTATGCTAGTTTGCCACCTCAGTGGTATAAAAACAAAATTCATAACTATTTATCACGCAAAATTGTATGAAAAAGTCGATCCGCTTTTCTCGAAGCATTTGTATCGAGATGCTCTATCTATGTTATATAATCTAAGATAGAAAGTTATTAATCATAAATAAATTAGGACTTATCATAATTACTGGCAACAGCAATAATGATAATGATAAGTTACTCATAGCTTATTTGCACGAAATTTTGACAACTTCCGTCCCAGTGAATATGAAATAAATTGTTGTGGCCAATAGAAAATATATTAAGTGTTTATATTTCAAAAAGCCAGCAAACCAAAGCCCTGGGTCCGTGGAACAATTAATCTATGTCACAAAAACTGAAAATCGTTTGAGGGCGAGCAATTTACCTACCACTTCTAATATAGAGGGAAATAACAAACTAATTTTGTTTAGACCGATATATCTGGCCTCCATTAGAAGTTGGAAATAATTCCAGATTTATAACGAAAAATAATTAATTATATTTATTCAATTTTATGTAAAAAGTAAATCTCTTGCTCCGTGTCTTTTTCACTCATATACGTAAAGTAAAGAGGGGTTTATTATTCATATTCAGGTTTTGTTTTTAAGTTAGAAGTTCAAAAACATGACTGTAAAAACGGCATCCAACTTGGCGCAGTAGTTTTTGTGTGACGCCAGAACAAACATACAGATAGAAAATATTTCTAAATATTATTGTCGTGACTTCTATTGCCATTTATGTATATATATATATATATTTTCCACGTACAGACATCGTTTAGTTATAATTTTATTATATTAATAAAGCTAAAGTCTCACTTTACGTAAAATTAAGTCTGGGAATGTTTTCTAGGAAAACATTTCATCTACGAGACTGCTTGAATATGATATGCTAAAATAACAGTCGGCAGAATAAAACACCTTTCAGCTTTCACACTTAAATTGGATGTTGTGAGCTCGGAATACCTGTGGGAGTTCATGGGCGAAAATGGAAGGGAATGAGAAGAGAATGGGGTCCCCAAGCCCTATATTTCCTACAATATACCCTGTCAGTTTGACCTCAGCGTAGTCCCCTATGGAAATCGTCGTGGTTAAATCTCTGAATATTTGTCACAATATCCCAACTAATTTGACTGCATCCTCGTCTATCATAGCGTAAATAAAAAAAATCTCATCAAAAAAATTCAGTAACTGAATCTTAGTAACTATCTGACATTGTTATTATTACTTGTGGCATTGTTTTAGAATAATAATAATACATATCATCATCATCATCATCTCAGCCATTATTTGACCACTGATGAACATAGGCCTCCCCCATAGACTGCCATAAAAAACGATCCTGACCACCCGCATCCACAATACATTTGAGATCGTCATTCCATCTAGTGAGGAGGACTCATCTTCCTCACTAGATAGATTAAATTAAATTAGGATTAAATAGGGGGGGAAAAAATTGTTAGTAATGAAGACTGAGAATCCCATTGCTAGCAATATACCCAACCAGGTCGACCTCCTCGCGGATCTCCCTGTAAACTATCATGATTAATTCCTGATGAATTCATCATGATGGGCTAACTGGCCTGTTTTCATTCTCATCTTCATCTATCACCCTTCACTGGTGCTCCGCCAGCGTATCTCGTAAACGCAGGCGGGGTTACCATACCATTTTCACCCACCAAAAAAAAATTTATTAAATATATATATATTGTGAAAATTTGTTTGTTTGTGAGCTTATAGCGTCTTAATGGCTTAACTCATAATTATTAAATTTTGTATTAATATCATATCAGCATTTATTTATTCACTGCTGAACCTGAAGCCTAGGGGATTTTACCAGTAGTTGCCACACTTAACAGGCGGATTGGTAGCCGCAGTTAGGCTTTTGAGATGTTTTAAGAGCCCTCGTCCTCTCTTAGTTGCCTCTTACGACACCCACGGAAAAAGAAAGGGTCGCCTATTCCATACCGGGACCACACGACCAATTTTGTAATTTGGTATACACGTACTATATTGCATCTAGGATATACTATATAAGCCTATTTTTTATCCCGGTCACGTGAACGAAGTCGCGGGTAAAAGCTAGTCTACCTATAATTATCGCGGTTACTACTAAACAAAACAAATTGACACATAAATGAATCTGTTTACACTGAAACGTCCAATTTGCTTCTTTACCACTCATAATTTAGTAGACAACGCTTTGATATCACTTGATTTATTTATAATTCCAATAACTGAAACTACAAAGGGGATTTGGAAATAAAATATTACTTTCAAAGTGAACACACAATTTATAAATTGTTAAAGCCTCAAAACTTTTCAGTGTAACGCTCTAATTTAAACTGTATTCTTATTAGCGTAAGAATTCCAATGTTCTGTGTACCCACAAGAACTCAAATATCTACAAATTCGTTTCTCATAATGAAATATGGTTGTTGTTACTACACTAACCGACTTAGAAGCCACTCAAATTTGTCTTATTGCGGGCGTTGCAGAAAAATGATGAAAGAAATGGATAATTAATTTACTTTATTGAAATGACATTATTTCACTTTGAGCATCGTTATATGTCGTAATGAGGAATACTAATAAATGTATAAGTTCTTAATAGACGTACTTTAGTACTAATGAAAATAGTCTCGGATATCTTATTAATAATATTAGTAGTATTTATTACTTTATTCTTATTCAAATAGTAATATAATTATCTATTCTAAGTGTTATGAATGTAATTTTTTTTTCGGTTTCGGAACGCAACTTACTAGCTGTCAATTTAGAATCGTTGAGAAAGGTGACATGTCGGCTAGGCAGTATGGTCTCCGATCTTAGCCTGTTCCATAACGGAACAAACCTACGAAAAAAAAGGTGACATATCGGTCATTTAGTAAAAATAAAATAAAATAGAAACCTTAACAAATGAGATTAATTTTTTTAAACCTTAACACTAAGTAATATTTTGATTAATAATAATAATACAATATTAATTATTTAGCACACGCACACACGCTACACACGGACACGCTAAGACAAAACAGCAATAAAACAGTTTCAAAAGAATCCAGATTTAAGTGTCAAAACATGACACAATTAGTAAAGGACAGACTGAGAAAATGAAAGAACTATGATTACAAAAAAAATCTCTAAAAACCCTAATATACAATTAACTTAATGTAATTGACAAATTGTTTTGATAACTTATGTCAGTTTCGTATAATATGTATTTTTATTCTTATTTTACTTCAACTTTATCTAACGAACAGAACAGTCATGTCACAGTCTCTCTGATTTACAATAGACAGTTCTACTAAACCAAAAAGAACAAAAATATAAACAGTTATGATATAAAATTTAGAAAAATAAAAATAAAGATACCGACAAACAGATACGAACCTTTCGTATAAAATCAACCGGGCCAATAAAGTTACCCAATTGACAATAAAATAACTGCGCATGAAATAACCGATCCTTGGGGTGTTGTAACTGTTGTTATGATTGCTATAAATTTAACGGTTCTCGTCTGGACCGCCGATTCTTTGTTGTACCACACTGTATTACCAAAGACACCCAGAACATAATAAATCTGATAAGTGACTGCCGATATTTTCTCATCGACTCTCGTCTAGGGTTGCCATCTTCTCTTAAAAGATGTCTAAAAAGAAGTTTTGTTCGCAAATTTGGAAGTGCTATACAATTTAAATTTTTATGGTTAAATATATTTTCGCATCAAATATTCGGTTTATATTTTTTGCTTATAAATTGTGTTTTTTATTTTATAAATGGCAACCCTAATCTTTCCCCTTGTTTGCGTGCTTATCTTAGAAAATAATAATATTAGTTTCCGTATCTTTTTATTGTTATTACAAAGATAAATCTAAAAATAAAAATATCGAAGCCGGAAATGAATAGTTTGATTGAATGGCCTGGAGGTATGTAGTAATTCAGAAATAACTTGCTCAGTGGTCCGTATGCAGAGTAAATAACTTTATTTTTTATTTTTAAATACTTTTTTACAAAACGAAAAGCATGAACATTTAATTTTAAGTGTTCCATATTGACTTGCAGGATTAAAGAGTTACAGCAATAAAGAGCTTGTCATGTTTAATATTAGCGGCGTAATGATTTATTGACGTCCAACTAATACGAACAAATAAACTCACAAGTTCGCTGGAACTTTCTAGTACGTCAAAGTTTACGTATGAAGTGTGCAAACTGTAAAACTTGTGAAAGTTTGCCTCCATACTTTGTTTGTATAATAACAACGGATTCCTCAAGTCAACTTCACTAAGTTTTATTACTGATCTTAACCTTTGGATTAGAAATAACTAACTTTTACCGGCGACTTCGTCTGTCTGACCGGGATATGTTTACTGACCCGGATAAAAAGGGGCCTATATCCTTCTTTATTGCACGTGTATACTAAATTTCATAGTGATTGGTTAACCCGTTAAGACGCTATAACGTAACAAACGAACTCACTTTCACATTATTAATACACTACACGCTCTATATAAGCAAGCTCTCTATAAGCAACATTCTTTATATTTTATTTAATCTACTCAACTTAGTAAAAGAAATAAGTAAAAATATTTTCCAGACGGTAAATATTTTTATACCCCTTTTTCCCCTGTAAGCAACTTTTCCCAATAAGATTTTTTTTTTTTTAATGAAACTGGCTCAAATGTGTTACTTATAAAGAGAGTTCACTGTATTACCATATCAGCCATCTGCTGAACATTGGCTTCCCACTAGTGAGGGTTTTTGCCAGTAGTTACCATGTTTGGCAGGTGGATTGGCAACCGCAGTTAGATCTTTGTGATGTTTTAAGAGGGACGCTATTGCCCATTCCTTGACAATTAAGTTCCCTTAGTCGCCTCTTACGACACCCACGGGAACGGAAGGTGTGATCTATTCTATGCCGAGCCCACATTTATAATATTGCTGGTAATCTTACGGTGACATATATACTATTTATACATTACAAGTATGTTTTAATAAAAAAAACGTTATTATTTTTATAAATCTCTTTTAGCCATTGAACTTTTTCCTTTAATTTATAGAAAATTAATATTAATAAGTCCAAAATCTTATTATATTTATACCAAAATTATGTATAGGTACTATGAAATTTTTACTAATATCTTTAAAAGAATACAATATTTTGTCACACAGATATTGTTTTTTACACATACATAGATAGATAGATAGATACTCTTTATTGTTTCCTCCAAAAGATTACAATAGTAAACTCATTATAGATACAAACATAAAAAAAAAATATCACGCCATCGACAAGAAATTTATCCTCACACACTTGTACCTAAATGATCACATACAGTGTGGTTTCAAAGGAATTTTCTCCTGCGAACGATCAGGCTGTGGAATGAGCTCCATGCCGAGGTTTTCCTTAGAGATATCTTTAGACTATATTAAGCTATCTTTAGGGTCGGCAATGAGCACGTGACACCCCTAGTATTGCAGGCGTCCAGGGGCATAGTAACCGTTTGTCATCAGACGCGCTGTATGCTTGCTTGCTACCTTCCTGAAAAAAAAAGCCGGTCAAGTGCGAGTCGGACTCGCGCAACGAGGATTCCGTACAAATTCATCAAGTTTTTTTTGTGAAATAAATACAAATTTACGGTTTTTGGATTTTTTTTTTACTTATGCTACAAGACATTGTTTCAAATGCCCAATGTTTGCCAAAATTAATGATTCTAGGTCAACGAGAAGCACCCTATATGTTTTGATACCCTTTGCAAATGTCAAAATATGCTATATAAACGGAAAATAAACGGCCGTATCTTTTGATTGCGTTGATTTAGAAGCTTAATTTTTTCACTGCTTTAAGAGATTCCAGACCTGGGTATATGATATTAATTTCAACTTGATACCTCCACGCGTTCCTAAGAAAAAGGGTCTTCACAGACGCACGGACTCACAACAAAGTAATCCTATAAGGGTTACATTTTTTCTTTCTAGGTACGGAACTCTAAAAAACATAAATTAAGAATAGTACATAAGTACCTTGCGTTCTCTTTTTACGCCAAAAAAAAAAACGTTATAATTTGTCTTATTGTTTTAAACAAAACATGGAAATAACATCTGTAATACAATTAAAGCTTATACATTTAAAATACTCAGGCAGAGTAATTTGTTGTTTTACATAATTAATGTATTAGGAGACTTACGAAGGTGAGCATCGTATAATTAAGGTAATAGTCTAATTGCAAAATAAATATTGACTCTTGGCTTTTGTAGACTAAATAAAATATCCTATCAAGAGGTAAATTTAAAGGAAAAACATATTTGAATTTGGCTTTTAATATAAAATCTATCATTTATATATTTTAGATATAATTAAGATTGTTTTCCCCAAAAAGAACCGACTTTAATTATGGCAAAAGCAGTTATCTTGATTTGATAACTAAACTACTGTGAATATATACCCTTTCAGTTAAAAAAAATCTAAATCGATTTACAACTAACAAAGTTATGAGGTAACAAAAATAAAAAAAATAAATTACCAGAGGGAGACTTTGTACAAAAGTCGATTGCTTAGGTACCTCTATCCCATTCGTGCTTCAACCATGAAGCAGTTGTGTTTGCATAGCTGTGTTTCGGTTTGAAGGGTGGGATATGGAGTGAATTTACTGGGTTCAGAGGAATAACATCTGAGTCCTCAGGAATGGCAACGCATGGGGAGTATCATGGGCGAAACAGTATACTCTGTTATGTCCATGGTACTGCTCATGTCTATAGACGACGGTTACCACTTTCCATCAGGTGGGCCGTCAGCTTGTTTGTCATTCTAAGTCGTATAAAAAAAAAACAATCTTATTGAAAAGCTCCTCCTTTTTGAAGTTGGTTAAAAAAATTCTAACATTGTTTGTTGTTTAAGTGCTATTTCAACAAATTGCAATCTAATGACCATAGACATAAAATTATTTTTATCGAGAAACGCATAAAGCTTAGCATAAAAGAAAAATGCTTTGTAAATAAAATCTAATTTTCGTGTAGCACTACAACAATTTTATTATTGCTAGATTTAAAAATAGAACCACATATTTTTAAAGGCTTCTACATTTCTTTTTTATTTTCATTTGTTTCGTGACAGTAACGAAATGCTGCAAATGGCATTCGCAATTTGTCTATGAATTTATTGGACGGAAACTTCTACCTCTAAAGTGGTTTCTGTCATTGATTTCTATCCATTCGTGAGTTCAAATCTGACTCACAATAAAAAGTTTATATGTTAATTTAACTTTTCAAATAGCTCTCAAATCATGGAAATCTTCCGTTATTCTGCTGCTGTTATTCGATGTAAAATAACTTAAAAGTACGTAAATAAAAAGCCAATAATACTACTTAGATATCGTATTATTTTATGTTGTATATTTACTTTGTGCTTTTTTCGATATCTTAATCAAAGTTGATTTAGAAATTACCAATAACGGGGACCAGCAATCCCATTGTTGACAATATATCTAATAATCTTGTTAGATCGACCTCCATATGGTCTCTCCTTGAAAGCATAATTTATGGTGAAATCATCATTTCTGACTCGTGAAAAACGTAACAGCAAAAATCATTATTGATTTTTACATATCATCCTGTAAAAAATATGTAAATAGTACCAATGAAATACTAGGAGAGTACAAATACACAAAAGGTTATATACACACATACATACACAATTCACACACAACACACATACACAATAGGTCTGTTGTACAAATACGTTTTTATTGTTTCAAGGAATTTCTATTCTATATACCGATGTCTACCTGATGATAAATACTTCAAACACTGAGTAGTTCAATGGTAAACAAGATAAATTCATGGTAAAATCGAAGTTTTTAGTCGTATTTAAAACCACAGTATAAATAATATTACTAAGTACAGTATGAGGTTGGGGGAAAGGGATTGTTAGTAATGGAGACTAAGAATCCCATTGCTAGCAATATACTCTAACAGGTTGACCTCCTCGCGGTTCCCCCTGGAAACTATCATGGTTAATTCCTGATGAATTCATCATGATGGGCTAACTGGCCTGTTTTCATTCTCATCTTCATCTATCACCCTTCACTGGTGCTCCACCAGCGTATCCCGTTAGCGCAGGCGGGGTTACCACACCATTTTCACCCATCAAAAAAAAAGGACAGTATGAACACTCTCTGCTGCTCGCTGCGTTCTGACCTCACCTCCTTTCAAATACGCGTCAGCACCCAAACTCTATTTTCCCGCGCTAATCGTAATTACACACGCACACATTGTCACATGTACAGACATTAATTATTTCTGTAGTTGTGACAAGCACGGATCACGGCATTTTTATATGAAGTGTGGATTTAAGAATATATTTACACATTCAGAGATGCTTCTTCTGACGAATACTCGAGTTATGATATGAGCTCCCTGTCAAGGTTTTCTTAAGAGACTACTTGGAGCAGGGAATTCTTCAAAAAAGAGATAAAAAGGTTTCTTCAGAGTCATCAACGCGCACGTAATATCCTGGTACTACAGGCGTTCTAAAGCTACGGTCCCTGCTTACAACCCCTGTGTTGTAAAAAAAATCATTCTTTTTTTATGCAACTTAGAATGGCAAACAAGCTGACGGCCCACCTAATGGAAAATGGTAACCGTTGCCTATAGACATGAGCAGTACCATGGACATAACAGAGTATACTGTTTCGCCCATGATACTCCCCATGCATTGCCATTCCTGAGGACTCAGGTGTTATTCCTCTGTACCCAGTAAATTTACGCCATATCCCATCCTTCAAACCGAAACACAGCCATGCAAACACAACTGCTTCACGGTTAAAACACGAATGGGACAGAGGTACCCAAGCAATCGACTTTTGTACAAAGTCTCCCTCTGGTTTTCTTAACCACGTCCATACCATATTTTATCAGACATTAACTGTCCTACTGCTGAATATAGGCCTCCCTCTTAAGGGGGGTTTTGCTAATAATTGCCACGCTTGGCAGGCGAATTGGCAACGGCAGTTAGGCTTTCGTAGTGTTTTAAAATTTATGTGTCTTTTGGTCATGGCATTGAATGCCACCCCTCCCTTTCCCGTAGTTGTCGTGGATGTAAGAGGCGACAACAATGGGCAGCAGTGTCCCTCTTAAAATATCATCAAAAAACCTAACTGCGGACTCCTGTCAAACATGGCAACTACTGGCAAAACTCCTGTTATGGGAGCGGCTGAACATACAGCAGTGGATAATTAACAGCTTATACGCTTTATTAAAGCTTAAATATGTAACTCAATTAATGTAATTTGTAATTTGTAAAACGATTGTAATTTGTAACCTGTATAATTTATTATTAATACGTAAATATATTTTTTATGGGTGATAATGGAATGGTACCCGCGCTATCGGTATACACCGGCGGGGCACCAGTGAAAGATGATAGGTGAGGATGAAGCAGGCCAGTTAGCCCATCGTGACGAATTCAACAAGAATTGTTCACGATGGTTTCCAGAGGGAACCACGTGGAGGTCGACCTGATAGGGCATATTGCTAGCAATGGGGCTGTCAAACTCCATTGCTAACAATCCCTTTCCCCCCACGTAAATATATTGACATTTATATAATATGACGATTTAAGTAAAATAGTATTAGCATAGTATATTTAAATAAATTTTGTATGCCATTTTCTGGTGAAAAATGTGAACAATATTTAAATATTATATACCATCTTTTATACCCTTTTTCAAACAAAATAAAGCTATTTGTATTTGTATGAATGAATGAATAGAACCACTAGCCCTTTTACTAGCAATTTCATCTTCTTGAAATATATATGTCAAGTTTGTTATCAGTGACGAGATAGATAGATAGATAGATACTCTTTATTGTTTTCTCCAAAAGATTACAATAGTAAACTTATTATATATATAAATAATTACAAGAAATAATCACAATGAGAAAACAATGGGTGGCCTTATCGCTAAGAGCGATCTCTTCCAGGCAACCTTTGGATGGAGAGGAGTAATTATAAACAATTTGGTGGGAGGCACGATGAAAAATTTTGTTAGTTCCAAATATGATATATACACTTACTTGAGATCGATGAGATATATACACTTACACGTAGATCAGTTGTAACAAAGGTCGAGTTGAGTGATGTTGTGGCGCCCGCTGCGGTGAGCGCCAAATCTCGCACTATTTGTAATGTAGCGGGAAGCGTAGACACTCTTGACAAATGGTTCTTAAACATTTTGCGTCCAACTGTAACTAATAAGTCTCAATAGCAAACATAAGAAGACTACTAGATATAAACTTAAGCAGACTTAGAAAGAAAAAATAGGACAATGTCTATTTATTTATTTAACACATTGTTGCACCAAAAATACAGAACTTGTTGTACTCGTAGAATTTTCAATAAGTATAGTGTAGTACAAAAGGCGGTCTTATTGCTAAACAATCTCTTCCAGACAATCTTTGGGTAGAAATAATTAAAGAATAAATAGGTAGATGGCGCGAAAAAAACAGATCTGCAAAAATAATTAGTACCTGTGTAAATAAACACTAATATTGATATATATATATATATATATATATATATATATATATATATATATATATATATATATATATATATATATATATATATATCAATCTAGTCTAGTTGAATTCGGTCAGTGTTATGGAAATGAAATTAAAGATCCTGCAGAAGCAGAAACACTAATTTTCAATTGCCCATCACCTTGCCCGGTCCATCAAGACAAAAATAAATAACATAAATCATGTACTAATTAAATTCCATTTATTAATAATTTAATAATAATATACACAAATAAGATGGCTCTTTTTTTATTGATGGAAAACTTACCCCCCCCTCCATTTCGTAATTAGAGGACTTCGAGAAACTTCTCTCTTTATTGTATTATACTTAATAAACTTTTCTACAATGCATTCCATCAGGGGAGAAGGGAATTTATTATTAATGCGGACTACTCGTCACATTGCTAGTAATTTAATCTGTCAGGTCGACCTTCACGTGGCCCCCTCTGGAAACTTTCGTACTAAATCCCAGTTGTATTCATCACGATGAGCTAATCTTTTCATTCTCACCTATCATCCCTGACTGGTGCCCCGTCAGCGTATACCGTTAGCGCAGGCGGGGTTACCATTCCATTATCATACATTCAAAAAAAGAACAAAAAATGCATTCTATCGATAACAAAAATATTTCTGTTGTAGTAAATATATATTTATAAATTCACGTTCAGCGTATTCACGAAAGCTAAACAGAAGAACAGAGAAGAAAAGATCTTCAGAGAAGTATAATAAAATATCAATTTCAATGTTAAGCAACTAAATGTAATTAAACGGACGATCGTAGCGAGCCTCATCGAGGTTGGTGGTGACCCGTGAGCTGGTAGCTTCTTTGCGCAAAAGATTTTTTTATACAACTTAGAATGGCAAACAAGCTGACGGTCCACCTGACATGAGCAGTACCATGGACATAACAGAGTATGCTGTTTCGCCCATGATACCCCCCATGCGTTGCCATTCCTGAGGACTCAGGTGTTATTCCTCTGTACCCTGTAAATTCATGTCATATCCCACCCTTATAGCCGAAACACAACCATGCTCCTTCACGGTTGAAACACGAATGGGACAGAGGTACCCAAGCAATCGACTTTTGTACAAAGTCTCCCTCTGGTAAGTTTAGCAATCCACATAGGTAATGCTGCCAGTATCTTGGGTACGCTGCCTCGGTGTGGTGCGTTGGGATATTACTTATAATTAGTAACAAAAAAACAAAAGAAAAAAAATGTAAATAAAGATGGTTTCTCTATAGAGTGAGTATAGAACCCCGATAACGCTACCAAGCACAAATCTCTTTTCCCAAGGTCGTTAATTTGTAATTCGTTCAGAGTTTTCAATCTCGCAAACTTTGGGCATGGCTCAGTAATTCCACCTGTCTTCGCATAAATAGAGTTTAATGACTGCAGGCGTGCTACACGCTAAATTCCAATGGATCTGTGAAGTTTGAAGAGGCGGGTTTGATATTTGTGGGGCATACGGGCAAATATTTGAACATTCATCTTATGGTAATTTTTTTTTATACGACTTAGAATGGCAAACAAGCTGATGGCCCACCTGATGGAAAATGGTAACCGTCGCCTATAGACATGAGCAGTACCATGGACATAACAGAGTATACCGTTTCGCCCATGATACTCCCCATTCGTTGCCATTCCTGAGGACTCAGGTGTTATTCCTCTGTACCCTGTAAATTCACGCCATATCCCACCCTTTAAACCGAACACAACAAAGTCTGTTATAAAAATGTATTTATAACAATGCTAGTTATATTTAATAACTACCGATATAAATAAATATATATATATATATATATATATATATATATATATATATATATATATATATATATATATATATATATATATATATATATAACTAACTTACGTGTAATTATATGGAAAAAACTCGACTAGTTTCGGGATCAATTCGTGATCCTTAGTCATGAGCGAGTGTGACACGAGCGCGAGCCTGACTAGTCGAGCTTTTTCGATCTAATTATATGTAAGTTAGTATAGTTATTACATTAAAATATAAAGTGTGCTTAGGAAACTTTTTATTAATACTTTTTATATCCCGGAGATTTGAATAAATATATAAAATGTCCTTGTTTGGGATGTAATCTACCCGTGTAACAAGTTTTATTAAAATCCGTTTAATCATTGAACATGATTGAGTAACAAACATTCAAATATTTTAACAAACTTTTATACTTATTATTGTAATAGAATTTGTATTGTATTGTAAAATCTTTATTGTACATAATTCAAATTAAGCACTGATAAATGATTTAATATACAATGGCGGACTTATCCCATAAAGGGATCTCTTACAGTCAACCTTTGAGAAGCTGAAAGAAAACTGTAGAATGTATAAGGGTAATAACCGTACAGTTAAAGATAAACTAAATAATACTCAGTTAAAAAAATTTAATATATTATATAATACAATAAAAGCAGCTCTATATACCTACATATGTTAATAATAAAAGTACTAATACATAACAGGATTAACTTTTATTTTTATATTCTCTATAACTTTAATTAACATCATTAATGATAAACTTCCTCATACTTCTTCGCCTTTCTTTTCTTTCAGACCCTTTTCTCTCTTTTTTTTTATTTATTTAAAAAAAAGATATAAAATCATGTGTAATATTTTTTTTATTTAGTCTTTTGATAAAAAAAAAGCATGCCAGGCTTTATTATAATTTTAATAAA
Organism: Galleria mellonella; assembly: GCF_026898425.1. Classification (NCBI taxonomy): domain Eukaryota; kingdom Metazoa; phylum Arthropoda; class Insecta; order Lepidoptera; family Pyralidae; genus Galleria; species Galleria mellonella. Next base: position 3,534,213 of record NW_026442100.1, on the reverse strand, counting down.
ATAAAAATGTAAAAAAGCATGAAATATGTTTATAAACAGTTTTCAACTATTTTTAGTTCAATTTCCATCAGGCAGGTCGTCAACTTGTTTGTCTCTTTACCAATAAAACAATGTAATCATGAATTCTTTTTTTAAATAACATTAAATTGAATAATAAAGTGTACAATATTATCATTTTTTGTATTATAAACCATAACTGTAAAAGTAAAGCTAATTTAATAGATACCTCAACATGTATGTCCAAATAAATACCCCTATGTTTGCAAAATATTAAAAAAAGAAAAAAAGTGAGATTTTAATATTAATACCCAAAAAAGCTAGCCTATATGCTATATGCATGCATATATTATTCAAAACTGGTTTCGTTCTTGAATTATGAACGGTTTTGAATATATATATTTTTGAAATAATTTTATATTATTATCATATATATATATATATATATATATATATGATATAATAGTACACATACATACTTTAAAAGGCCGGCAGCACACATTCTATGCCGCTGGTGTTGTGGGTGATCATGGGCGGCGGTAGTCACTTACCATCAGGTGAGCCGCATGCTCGTTTGCCCCCTGTGTTGTAAAAAATAATAATATGGAATTTGAATATTTTAATACAACTACATTATTTTATTTTATGATAGCTATAATAGCTAGCCCGCAGCTTTGTCTGTGTAAATTAATATATAAAGTACCTTACCTATGCATCAAGTTAGGATAATGCTTGTAGCATTAAGTCCGCCATGTACACATATTTGTACTAATGAATAAATAAATAAATAAGGCCTATCTATCTACCTATGTTAAAAATTTCATTTTTCTTGTGAAGATAAAAATTGGTACATAGTTACATTTTCTTTAGACCGATTTAATTGATTTTGTAATATCTAGCTTTAAAAAAATTACCCTACTAATTTTTAATCCCCTAATTTACATCTGGAACTATGATCAAATCTTTGTTAGAGTCTAAAAATTTATCGAAGAAAGATTTGTCCTGATTTTATGTTTATTCCCCTCCTATTTTCCTCCCTCTTAGAACATCACCAAAGCCTAACTGCGTTTGCCAATCCGCCTGCCAAGCGTGGTAACTATTGTCAAAGCCCTCATTTTGGGGGAGGCCTATATTTAGCAGCGGACAGTAGACGGCTAATATGATGATGATGATGGTGATGTATTTAATGTTACTCTAAAATCAATTTAAAAAATATATTTCTACAATTACTTTCATCCCTTATTTAACACAATTAGGGGATGATTTTTGAGAAATACTAACATTAATGATCATTATTTTTATATTATAAGAGATAATAAGAATTTGCAGGATACGGAGGAATAACACCTGAGTCTTCAGGAATGGCAACTCATGGGGGGTATCTTGGGCGAAACAGTATACTCTGTTACATCCATGGTTGTCTGCTCATGTCTATAGGCGACGGTTACCACTTTCCATCAGGTGGGCCGTCAGCTTGTTTGCCATTCTAAGTTGTATAAAAAAAAGATGTATTATGATTAATTTCATGTATCTATCTGTTAAAAGAAAGGTTTGTACCCTTGAACTTCAAAAAGTAAGAAATTTTTGTATTCGGTTGTAATTTTTTTTTTTTGTTAATTGTTTTGTGTCTCGTAACTTTGTCAGTTGTAAACCGATTTGGAAAATTATTTTCTTATTGGAAAGGGCATGCTTACACATTGATCTCATACAAATTTTATCAATATTAGTTTAGTAGTTTAGTTTTTAATTTAAAATAACTGGTTTTAACACAATTAAAGTATCTCTTCTTGTGGAATACAATTTAGTAATTTATTTCTGTACTAAAGTGACACTGTAGTGTGGGTTATCCATTCATTAGTTCGTCTGTCATAGCGTTATATCTCAGTAATTTGGTAATAATTCAATAAATATGATTTAACAGTTTCATATTATTATTTAGTAAGGATTTTCTTAGAAAACAAAATAAAAGAAAAATATTTTTTAATATTTTTTTGTTATACATCTTACAAAAAAAGAGTGTTCAAAATAAAGAATAACAATTTGAAATGTATTTGACTCTAAATGAACTGTAATTTTTATTTATTGTTTTTATAATGTTCTTATGTACTATGTATACTATACAATGTATTTCATACTTTAGATAAATAAATAAATACATAATAGTCCTATTAGTCCAAATGGTATATCAATAAAAACGCTCTCACCCACATTAAATTTTTGTACGGACCCTTGATATGTATGAGTTCAACTCGCACTTCACCTGTTTTATTTTATACCGCATCCCCAGAGAGACATCAAGTCGCGTAAATGTTTCTAAAAAATATATACATTTTTTTTTTGGGGACAAAGTTAAATTGTAAAACATAGCATGTTATGTCCATAGTACTACTTATGTCTATAGTCGACGGTTACCACTTTCCATCAGGTGAGCCGTCAGCTCGTATGCCATTCTAAATTGCATAAAAAAACTATTTCCGGTTTATGACAAACATATGCATAATTACAACAAATTGCACTGCAAACTCGTCTGCAAAATTTACTTGCAAATTTTTTCTGCAATTTTACTTATATTTTTTGATTGTGACAAAAAAATATATATTTTCAATATTTAAATCCGGCCACAATTTATATTAATTCTATTCGTTTTGCCATATTTCAGCGTTTAAATTATTGCTTTTTCCTTCTTTAACATTCACGATTCTCGACCATTTTACATTATTAATTTGCAGTTAATCAAAAATTATTAAAATATATATCCAAAAATAAGCTCCATTTTTTCCGGGTAAACCTCCATATATTTTTTTATTATGATTTATCTATTTATTTTTTTTTTAATAATTCAATTTAACAGCTCTGCATTGCTCTATTACAATTCCTCGAAATATGTTTGCTTTTAATTTCCACAAACATATAAAATTATTATGAAGAATTAACGTTAATGCCTCTGACTACTCTATTAGAGATAAGTCATAAGTATTTTTATTTATTTTTTATTTAGGGTTCCGTACCTCTAAGGGAAAAAATGGACCCTTTATAGGATCACCTAGTTATCCGTCCATCCGTCCGTCTGTCCGTCTGTCAAGACTCTTTCTTTTTAAGAACGCGTGGAGGTATCAAGTTGACATTAATATCATATACTCAGGTCTGCGATCTCTTAAAGCAGTGAAATCATTAAGCATCTAAATCAACGCAATCAAAAGATATGACCGTTTATGTTCCATTTTTTTCACATATTTCGACATTCGCAAAGGGAATCGAAACATACAGGTTACTTCCCGTTGACCTAGAATCATAAAATTTGGCAAGAAACAATATCATGTAGCACAAGTAAAGTAAAAATCCGAAAACCGTAAATTTGTAGTTATTTTACACAAAAAAAAATTAACTTGATGATTTTGTACGGAATCGTCGTTACGCGAATCCGACTCGGACTTGACAGGCTTTTTTAACATATACTTCTTATTTTTCTTTCTGCTGGCTATTGTCCTATTTTCTTTGAAGTCTGCCCTCCTAGTAGTACTGTGCCACACACTTGACTACTTTTTTTAATGGGATTGAAATGGAATGGTAAACTAACGCTATCGGTATACAGCAGGCATGAGTGAATGAAAAGAAGTCAAGTTGGCCCATTGAGACAAATTTAATCACGATCAAAAATTTACCATTTGGTTTTCAGGGAGGACCGCGTGAAGGTCACCATGACAGGTTATGGTGACCTTCACACAGCTTCATTACTAACAATATCTTATCCCCTGTATACCTACTCGTTACAATGTTTTTTTTAATGGGTGATAATGGAATGGTAACCCCGCCTGCGCTATCGGTATACATTGGCGAGACACCAGTGAAGGATGAAGCAGGTCAGTTAGCCCATCATGACGAATTCAACAAGAATTGTTCACGATGGTTTCCAGGAAGAACCACGCGGAGGTCGACCTGATAGGGCATATTGCTAGCAATGGGGCTGTCAAACTCCATTGCCAACAATTCCTCCCCCCCCCCCCAACTTATTACAACGTTTCAACTAATCACTATAGAAGTTTAAGGGTACTCTGAGTGGTCACTTAAAATTTAAATTAATCTAATACCAGCAATTAAACGGGAAATCAAATCGAATGATAGAATCCTACAATTGATCTCATCTCAACTGGAAATCATTCACGCGAATAGTTTATGATTACATAAGTTGTTAAATTTTGTATTATGACAGAAACGCAATTTGAAGGGACAGAATGTAATTAGATGGCGCCACTTTCTCACTCCCTTTTAGTCTCAAATCACAGCCTAAGTAACATCTAAATTTTCATAATCACGTTTCGATCGTTTAGCAAGTAGACTTTGTTCTATAAAACATATAACGGCTTCAGTCGTAGCTGGTGAGACTGGCTATTTTTATTTATAAACTAAACTACTGGAAATTGTTACAATTGCCGTGGAACCGTTCTGAAACGATATGACGATGAATTCTTTAATATGAAATCTTTTAAATTTTCCAATGAGGCCGATCGGAAGTAACAATTCTTTCATATACAGAAATTTGAATTTTCGTAATTGGTTGGTAAATGATAGTTTTGAGGTAACAGGTACAAAAAAAAACGAATTTATAACCTCCTCTTTTTAACCGAATTCAAAAAAAGGAAGATTTCAATTCATTTGTATTATTTTTTTTTTTTTGTTTATTACTCGTAATCTCATAACTCGTCAGTTATAAACTGATTTGTAAAATTCTTTTTTTATCATTTCATTTCATTCATTTTTTCATTTATTTATTCAATAACAATCATACAATTGTGTTTGAAATAAGTTACAATATTTTATAAACTAAAAATTAAAGAAATAAACAATAAGGTCAATTAAAAAATAATACAAAAAATAAAAAACAAAATGATAGCTTATAATAGATAGTTGATAAATTACTTGACATAACAAAGTTAAATTACTTGTCAAACACACAACCACATACTCACGAATTGGTCCCATAGAAATTATATCAAAAGCAATCCCTTACTTTCCTATAAGTATCATAAATAGCGACTAAGGAAACTTAATGGAAGGGAATGGCAGCAACGTCCCTCTTTAAAAAACACCAAAGTTTAACTGCGGTTGTCAACCCACCTGACAAGATTAACAACTTTTTTTATGCAACTTAGAATGGCAAATAAGCTGACGGCCCACTTGACGGGCAGTGTTACCGTCGACGGTTTTTTTTTTAAATGGATGCCAATGGAATGGTAACCTCACCCGCGCTATCGGTATACACCGGCGAGGCACCAATGAGGGATGATAGGTGAGGATGAAGCAGGTCAGTTAGCCTATCGTGACGAATTCAACAAGAATTGTTCACAATGATTTCCAGGGGGAACCACGTGGAGGTCGACCTAATAATATTATATAATTATTATAGTATATTGCTAGCCCCATTGGCTGTCAAACTTCATTGCTAACAATCCTTTTCCCCCCTACCGTCGACGGTTACCGTCGCCTATAGGCTTGAGCAGTACCGTGGACATAACAGAGTATACTGCTTCGCCCATGATACCCCCCCAATCCTGAGGACTTAGGTGTTATTCCTCTGTACCCTGTAAATTCTGTAAAACTACTAGCAAACCCCCGCAATATGTAATGATGATGATTGGATATGATTGCAGATTGTAACAAATAGATAAACAATCCTACAAATAAATATTTATACTATTTATTCCATAGATCCAATCCCGAAATATTGCGATCGAAAAGCAATCATAATAATCAATCAGAGATTCAATCGTAAAATAAAAGCTGCTAACTAAAATGTGCCCAGTTTATTTAACTTTAACACTGACCGGGCCCATAAAATAGAATTGCTATCTCATAAAAAATATATTATTGCTCTATAAAAATACTGCCTCACTGTTTTCGGAAATAACTGGCTAAGAAAAAAATATGCTTAGTGGAGTAGTTAGTAATCACTTATTATATATATATATATATATATATATATATATATATATGTATATATATATATATATATATACCATACAGATACCATAGTTGGTTTTCCGGGAATATGGATTTTTTTTATATTACAGTTGACAAACAAGCAAACATTCCATCTGATGGTAAACTGATGGTATCAGAAGTGTCACGTGCGCATTGATGACCCGGAAAAAACTTTAATACGCTATTTTTGAAGAAGCAAACGTGGTAAGTAAGGTGTAGCGGAAGACTTAGAAAGAGATAGATGGACTGTTACTGAAATGCATACTTAACCCTTTTTTTTTTCAATTTCATATTTTTTCTAATACAACTACGCTTTAGAAACAACTTTTATTATAGATTATTCCCATGCCGTGTGATCCCGGCATTGAATAGGCCACATTTCCCTTCCTTTCCCGTAGGTGTCGTAAAAATTGACTAGAACTTCTTAAAACATCTCTAAAACCTAACTGCGGCTGCCAATCCGCCTGACAAGCATGACAACTACTGGGAAAACCGCCCAAGGGGGAAACTTACGTACAGCAGTGGACAGTTATCGGCTGATATGATATGGTATTTCTTATAATATAAGGACTAACGACACCCCATACTTTAAGCTCCATTTAAACATTTTGGAGAAGAGAATAAAGAAATTCGAAACAAACAAAACAAACAAAACTCATATGAAGCCTAAATACATTATACTTTTTTGTGCAGTCATGCAATAAAAAAGACGAATTGAAAACAACATTTTAAACAAACACCAACGTCACTAGGTTGGCTATAATTTGTTTGGCAACGCGGTAAGTTTTTACAAAGTTTCCCAGGCGGAATCCACTTTATACAACTCAAAGTCGACTTCCAAACATAAATTGGTTTGACACCACAATGAAATGAAAAACGGAAACGAGAGGTTGCACCAAACACCTCCGCGACCTGTGTGCAAGTTTTAATTGCAAAGTTTGATTCAATTTAAGAGAGCATATCTTTCTGGCTACAATACGGACGGGGCGCGTGAATGCCTTCGTTAGGTGCTCTCAAACTCAGCTTTAAAGGCGAAGAGCGAACACAGAGTTATAAACTTACGAAGCTGACTCTACTACAAATCCTAAGTAAATTGATCCCTCCGATTTCAATTCGATTTATTCGAAGATCGGTTTTTTTGCAACCCAATTTTGGATTTTTTAGATCGATTTTTTTTAAGATTGTTATCAAATCATCATCATAATCATCGATGAAAGATAAATAGATCAATGCCCATTCTATATGGGTCTCCTTTGCTTTTATGCTTTATTTTTCTTTACAAAATTTTCATTACCTGTGTAGCTTCAGTTAAATTTTCTTTTTAGACTGTATTTTAGATGTAAATAACAATTGAATTTCATGATATTTTCTCATGGATTGTTCCAAGACTTTCCGATTCAAATCGATTCGAAAGATCGTTACTTTTATCTCAGACCTCAGAATATAAACGAACCCTCAAGAATTAAGAAGAAGAAACTATCCTCTTAATGTACTGATCTGATATTTTGACTTGCATAAAGGTTTTAATACAGATAGATTTTAAGTTAATCAATATAAAACATGTTTTTCTATCGTTTGATCGAAAATGCTTCACTATTTTTTTATATGGTAGACTACTGCCATAGACTAATTAGTTGTCTAATACATACCCATAGTACACTATCCGCTCTAATTTATAAGTTAATGGTAAGTACTATGTGATAAATTCAAAACCTATTTTCAAATACAAGCTTTCAACCACCGGTTTATCTCCTTAGGCGTTGAATTATCAAAATTCCTTTCTTAATGTTCACCTATGCTATATCGTCATAGTCGTAGAATACTGACGGATCTTTATATGTAATCTTTGTCAGATCCGTCAGTATTTTACCACTATGACGATATAAAGAATCTGTGTAATAAATTTCAAGATTATAGGTTTCGGTCATCAATTAGTCACTCAGTATCCTCTTTTGTTATCGATATTCTATTATTATCGATACAGTACAAAAAAAAAACACGCAATAAATTAAATATTACACTATCTTGATGGAAAGTGACAGCCATCCTCTATAGAGATAAACAGTACCATGAACATCACCAAATAAGGAATTGTATTGAGCCATTTGCCTTTATAGATTTGAAAATAAACATTCTATTTATAGAAATAATATTATAACGTTTTCCAGAAATTGACAATTGAATAAAATGTAAAAGTTAAAAAGAAAATTCTTGGAATTATTACTCAAATTTTTCATTTTTCGTTTTATTTTACATAAAATCGTATCGCCGTTTAAATAAAATACATTAATATTAACGTGTTAGTGTTTAATTGTGTATGAAATGCAATAGTTGCCGTTTGCATTTAAATTAACATGGTTACTAGATGGGAGTGTACGCTGCCGAAGCAAACTACACGTGAACACACTTCTATGCATTTCGAGAAACTTAACTTGTTATAACTTATGTCTCAAAGGAATGAATAATTCTGCAGACCTATTTTATATTGTAATATTTAATTAACTGTGAAAATATAAGGTGCAGAGGCATAGTGTTTTAGTTTTTATAAATAATAACATTGTCTGTTCTTCACTATAGGCGACGGTTACCACATCTAAACAATTAAGTCATTAACTCCTTTATCTCTGATAATATTGTTGTATTGTTTTTCTGTGTTACTATCACAGAACTCAATATATCTACAAGAAGAATGATTCAAACAAAATAAAACACGCTTGCACACTAGCGTCCCAATAAAAACTCCAAGAACAATTTTTGGCGGGAAATTCAAACCTATTGTAACTATTATTTTTAGAATGTCCTAATTAATTGAAAAATTATTTTTGATAAAAAAAAAAAACAAGTATAATATTATAAAATATAGTAAAAAATTCTATATTTATTTACGTGTGTGATGAGAAAAACTATATTTGATCTCTCTCTCATACTTAAAACGTCATTCAGGTCTTAATATGTACCTACTCGTTGGTATTGACTGCTAAAAAACTTGACTGATCCTGGTTACAAAAATCTGTTCATAATTACTCCTTTCCATCCAAAAGTTACCTGGTTGAGATCGCTTTTAGCGATCATTTCTTGTAATTGTTTGTATCTATAATAAGTTTACTATTGTAATCCTTCGGAGGAAAGAATAAAGAGTATGTATATATCTATCTATCTGTCAGTTGCCTAATTACAAAGGTATCAGCATATTATATATACCACATCAACATTTTTTCTAACATTTCCAAGCTTCTCAATAGAGGCGAAGTTAAATTGATCATTCAAAACCGGTATAATAGGTACTAGAATCGAGGCGCACGGAGAGCGAGCCAATAAGATTGGTTCCTTTTTGTGATCTGCTACGCCACGGTTTCAATAGAGCTTTCCAGTTTGTTGCTTTATATTCGAGAGATATTTCGAGTAATGTTTTTTTTCATTGCTATTCTCGTGATTTAATTACGCGCAAAGGAATTGTAAAAGTAACAGCTTTTCAAAGCTGCTATCACGTGTAAGTAATCGTATATTATATGTTCTTAACATTTTTCTGGTTTTCCTGTTTTTATTTTGTTATTCCTCTGTACCCTCTAAATTCACGCCATATCCCACCCTTCAAACCGAAACACAGCCATGCAAACACAACAGCTTCACGGTTGAAACACGAATGGGAAAGAGGTACCCAAGCAATCGACTTTTGTACAAAGTCTCCGTGCTTATTTTAATATGTCCTTTTACTTCATGAATATTCAACTTAAATTAACAAATCTTGATTACATAGATAGAGCGTCTCCGTACAAATACTTGGAAAAAAATAACTTCATCTCATTTATACATGTGTGTGTGCGTAGGGTTACTACAATGACAGATAATATAGTACTATACTAGTACCTACCATAATGCACATTTAGTACTTAGTATGTGGAGCAATCTTTTTAAACAACTTAGAATGGCAAACAAGCTGACGACCCACCTGATGGAAAGTGGTAACCGTCGCTTATAGACATGAGCAGTACCATGGACATAACAGAGTATACTGTTTCGCCCATGATACCCCCATGCGTTGCCATTCCTGAGGACTCAGGTGTTATTCCTCTGTACCCAGTAAATTCACGCCATATCCCACCCTTCAAACCGAAACACAGCCATGCAAACACAACTGTTTCACGGTTGAAAAACGAATGGGACAGAGGTACCCAAGCAATCGACTTTTGTACAGTCTCCCCCTGAAACAATGAAATGAACAGAAATGAAATAACCAGAGAAACACACAAGCGCTAACAGCGATTTTGTTTTTATCTATTTAAACATTGCAATACAATGCAAACATAAAAGCTATGTACCTTTCATGACTATATAAATGGTACTATCAAAACGTTAAAACCCTAAATAAATATTAGAAAACATATACAGTGTTGTCTTTCCGGCCGCCGCTCGATAAGACCGTCAAGTTAATCTCAATATATCCATCAATTTGTACGTGAAAATTGAGAGGAAATTATTCAAAACGCCTCTCTATTGTCCTATTCAAATATGAGTGGATACACACAGTCTCGATTCTAAGACAGAAGCGATGCAAATTCGTAGTCAGACGGATTTTAATGAGGCCGAATTGTGCGAAAGAACGTTTTTTTGTTTGCTTAGGATCCTGTTTGGTACCTAGCACTACGTAGATGTATTTTTTGCTTAGTAATACAATTATATTGAAACAAATACTGTTTTATGTTAGGAGTAGTTTTGTCTTGAACAATTTATTGTTGTGATTCATTCATTTAAATCATTTGAATGGCCACTAGATGATATTTATATTATGGAAGACATTAAAAGCGTTCATAAATTTTACTTATCAAAGTTTTTTTTTTTTTTGTTAGAGGAAGAAGTTTATGTGTGAATATATTCCTATTGTTTAATAAAAAAGAAAAAAAAATAGAAAAAAACGAAAGGAGAAAGGAAAAAGAACGGAAAGATCGTATTGAGCGTTGTTTCTTTTACAAAGAATCATCTGATTGACATTTTTATTCACTTCTGCGCCATCTGCATCTTTTAAATGAATTACTACGTAGTATTTGAAAATGGACAGAAATTGCGACGTTGCCACAGGGAGGCAGGTTTACCAGAGGGAGACTTTGTACAAAAGTCGATTGCTTGAGTACCTCTGTTGGATTCGTATTTCAACCGTGAAGCAGCTGTGTTTGCATGGCTGTGTTTCGGTTTGAAGGGTGGGATATGGCGTGAATTTACAGGGTACAGAGGAATAACACCTGAGTCCTCAGGAATGGCAACGCATGGGGGGTATCATGGGCGAAACAGTATACTCTGTTATGTCCATGGTACTGCTCATGTCTATAGGCGACGGTTACCACTTTCCATCAGGTGGCCCGTCAGCTTGTTTGCTATTCTAAGTTGTATAAAAAAAAAGTATTACTTTGTATAGTTATAAAATCATTTTTTCTAAAAGATTATCAACGAACAACCGAAACCACTAAGTTTAGAAAGCTGTAATTTGGAACGGAGATTTATTATAAAGTAAACAGATCTAAGAAAGGATTTATGAAAATATTTACTTAAAAAAGAGACGAGATGACGAAAAATGTAGATATAGAATCAGCACGCATTTAAAGTCACGGACAGCTAGTCTTATATAAAAATATTTAACACATTGACCGCCTTGTCAGTCACAGTCCATCCGTCAGTACAGTTATTCCAGTGTCAGTCACCCGTGACTGACACTGGAATACTCCAATGGTACTATGTCAGTCACCAGTGACTGACACTGAGTACCTACTTTAACTTGCCATTCATTATCATGCCATAGCCCCATTGGAGTATTCCAGTGTCGGTCACTAGACAGTCAATGTGGTAAGTATATGTGTTAGTTGTCTGCTAAATTGGAAACTAGATGCTAGTACCTAATGTATTAATCTATTTAATCCATCATTATCATATCAGCTGTCAACGGTTCATAGCTAAATATAGGCCTTCCCCATAGAAGGTTTTACCAGTAGTTACCATGCTTGGTAAGCAGGTTGGCAACCGCAGTTAGGCTTTAGTGACGTTTTAAAAAGAATGCTAGCAGCGTTCTCCTTAAATCCATCCCTCAACCATTATGTTTATTTATCTATATTTATGAATGGCATTCTTTAAGGAATATATTCTTTTAAAATTACGTATTGGATAACAGCAAATTCGCCCTTAACGAGTACTTACCTATTTCAACCAAATTAGAGTTATTCTGAGAGGACATCAAATTAAGAATGGTAGAATGAAATGTTTGCTTTCAATATCTTCAACAAAGCGAATGACAAATTTATCAAACCGTATTCAAAGAATCGTAGAAGGTCGAGATCGTAAATACTTATATAGAATATTTTCCTCGTCTTGACCTATTTTTTTTCATATTTAAACTATTTTCCCCCCACGAAACGTGCCTGAACAGGTCCACGTGACAATATCACAAATAATTTCACTGTTTATGACCGTAGTATTTATCTCACGCTGTTTTTTATGAAAGACATGTAATAGAAAAGCCATCTGCTCTAGTTTACACTGGAAATATCAATAAAGGGTGATTGTAAACAATAATGATGTACTACACTATACTTATTGAAAATTGTTCAACAAATCCTGTAAGGTTGGTGCAATAAAGTGTTAAATAAATAAATAAAGAATGTTAGGTAAGGATGAAGTCAGGTTAGTTAGCTCATTGTGACGAGTACATATAAAAATTTTTAAAAGATTTTTTTTTCATGATTGTTTTATTTTTTTCGGGACTAATCGAAGTGGCCACACCCCACCTGACGATAAGGTGGTAATATAATCCAAACGTTAGGATCCCTAACACAGTACCATATAGATAGATAGATACTCTTTATTGTTTCCTCCAAAAGATTACAATAGTAAACATCTTATAGATACAAACAATAACATTATATCATCTTGACATCCTACAAATGTATATCTTGACGCTCCGCTTAAATGATGCAGGATTATAAATAGAAGGAAACACGTGACTCTGTGAAAGCACAAAAATAATTTAAAAAAAGCAACAAGTATAAAAGAAAAAACAGCCTACAAATGCATCTCTTCACGTCCCGCTTAAATGCGCAGAATTATAAATAGCAGAAAAAACGTGATAATCTAAAAGCTCGAAAAGAATTTAAAAAAAAAAACAAAAAAATGGTAATTAATTACTTTTATAATATAAACATCAATAGCGAATACATTACTCACCTTCGATTTGTTGAAGACATAGTAATTATGGCGGATTTCCTGAAGGATCTGGATACTAAACACAAAACAGGGCTTATTTAAAAAAAACCCCAGTATCTTTCAAACTTAATCGCTTCTCGGTAAAGCGTTCATAGCATAGACACAGGAAAATATTGTTCGTAGGACAACATACATTTTTGAAATTGATTGAAAATTAACAGTGTTGGCAGGGAAACTTGTTAACTGCCAATTTTTCATTTCCGCTTATTTAATTTTCCTTATTACTAAGTGATCTAAAATAATTTATGTAGCTTCAAAAACTTTTCAATTCGGCCATGTTTTCTTTGAGCGTGTATAATCCGAATCAAATTTGATTAAAGATTTGTTTTATTGAAAAAAAATCCACGTGTTATTTCTATAACACCTACTCTATGTGATCGATTTTATTTGTAAAACAGATTCTTAAACCATTACTTAAATTTCAAATTTTAAATTTAAATCATTTATTGCACGAATATGAGTACATACATTAGACGAAAATATTATTTACATGTCCATTATTCATATCAGCATGTACAATATAAAATTAAAGTAATAATAACTTATATAACAATACCTACACGACTGCTTAAAAGATAGATTTTCTTGCTTCAGATATCAATTAATTAGCTTATAGATAAAACACATTCGTTCACCATCCACAAGAAATTCATCCTCACACGCTTGAACCTACTCGTAAATGGTCGCTCAGGCTGTGGAATGAGCTCCCTACCTAGGTTTTCCTGGAGACCACAGGATGAGGTTCTTCAAAAAAAAGTGTATTAAGATTTCTTCAAGGTTGGCAACACGAACGTGATACCCTTAGTGTTGCAGGCTACAGTAACCGTTTACCATCAGATGGGCTGTACGCTTGTTTAACACCTTCGTTGTATAAAAAAAAACCTCTTCCGTAGAAAAAAATTAAATGTGACGATCCTTTAATTAAGAATTAGGGCTTAGCAAGCTTAAACGATAACCAAATTTCACTGAATTGATATTTGTTTGACCATGTATGATTCACATTACAATATCGGCATTAAGAGTAGGATTAGATACTTTCTATTTATGAATTTATCCATGTTTACACGGGACAGGCAAATTGCAAAATACCAATGCATTTCCGTATTCCAACATTGTAACATTCAAGAAAAGAGCATATTTCTTTTTAAAAGGCCGGCATCACCTCTAATGCTGTGGGTGCTCATGGACGACGGTAGTCACATACCAACAGGTGAGCTACATGCTCGTTTGCCCCTTGTGTTATAAAAAAAAATCCCGAGACTTCGTATGCGTAGAGATTGAAAGTAAAAAACAGATAATTTTTTACCTGCGTATTAAAACATACACCAGATTTCAAGTATTACCTTTAGGATTATAACTATAAAAACGGCATCCAATTTGGTGTAGAAACTTTTATATCGTGCCGAAACAAACATACCTACTAGCCAACTGACAGACAGAAATTTCAAGGCTTTAGTTTAACGTATTAAACTCTTATTAAGTACCTTCTTACCAATTTCCCTTCAACATATCCTATGTATAAACATTGTTTACTTACAATTTTATTATATTAAATAAGGATATTTTTAATAATATTGCAAAAAAACCGTGACATTAACGTGACCGAATACATAAATGCCAAAATTAAATTATGACATATTAATATTTATTTATATTTAATTTTAATAAATGTGACAATTCCAATTTAAAATTGTTTTCATTATCTATCAAAAAATTTGCACATATGATGGAAAAGTCCTGGTCACCCCATTATCAAACTTGTGATATGGTATCACAAGTTTGACAACGTGCAATATATACTATTAGTGAGTGGTATAAACTTGAAGGAGAGTAAAGAATTCACGCGCCACTTTAACATAAATAAATTTAATATTGGCCTTATTCAATCTAAATTAGCAGAACCCAAATCAGAAATTTTTTAACATCTCTTTGAATTATTGATGACTATTAATTCCTCTCCATGTCTAGGGAAAGTAGAAAAGCTTTATTTAAGAAATCATTTCAGAGTACGATAGGGCTGATATATCTGAAAAAGGTAAAAACTCTTAAAAAAAAGTTCCATTGGTTCATAAAGAAATATAATATAATATAAATAAAAAATTAACAGTGCCCAAGCGTACACATTTTTCTAAAAAAATATTAGAAGATAATACGACGGTGAGTATCAAATTTGCATCTGCTCTCCACCTGACCGGGTCAAGAGCTGTGCCATTCAGCAGAAGCCCATAGAAGCACGTGAATAGGAACTGACGTGGTAATTAAACACAAGAATTTCCTGCACGGAATTCATATAAAACTTCCTGTTATTTCATCCCATGTAGAAATATTCGAGTATCAACTGTTAAATGAAACCGTAAAAGTAAATAAGTACATTAATTATTATGCTTATGTAATTTAAACTCAAAAAGAAAATTTGTTTGAGCAAATCATAAGACATGTAGAAAAGAAAAAAAAATTAATTAAAAAATTTACCTGCATCTATAAGTACTTCTCACAATGCCGATGTACGTACTTATTATATTCCTGTATAATACATATCGTCACAGTCGTAGAATACTGACGGATCTTTATGTGTAATATTCGTCAGATCCGTCAGTATTCTACGACTATGACGATATATATATATATATATATATATATATATATATATATATATATATATATATATATATATATATATATATATATATATATATATATAACCGTAAAGTAGTTGTGTTTACATGGTTGTGTTTCGGTTTCAAGGGTGGGATATGGCAGTAAATTTACAGGGTACAGAGGAACCTAAGGAAGGACCTAAGTCCTCAGGAATAGCAACGTATGGGACGTATCATGGGAGAAACAGTATACTGTTATGTCCATGGTACTACTCATGTCTTAGCTTGTTTGCCATTCTAAGTTGCATAAAAAAATGGGTCACCTCTTTCTTTCCTGTGGGTATCGTGAGAGGTGATTTATAGAACTTAATGGTAGAGGGATAGGCAGCAGCACCCTTTTTAAAACATCACTAAAATCCTAACTGCGGTTGCCAACACGCCTGCCAAGCGTGGTAAACATTGTCACGACTCTCCTACTGGGGGAGGCTTATGTTCAAAAATAGACAGTTAAGGGCTGAAATGATGATGATAAAATTATTATTTTTTTTAATAATAATCTATATTTTTTTTCATTTTCCTTCTTCAAATTAACATTACTTTGAGTAAACGTCGAAAAAAATGTTCCATAAAACTTTTTCCGCGTTCTTTCAACGCGTAAAAGAAAAAATTGCAATTTTTCTGGTCCTGTATTAAATCAGAGCTAGGACCATAACGAGACGCCACAACATTTCCAGCAGTCACTCAATTGTAAACTTTGAATCGCTCTCGACTCAGCCGCACTACGCCGAGCCGCCTCCGAAGGTCAACTCGAAATTACTTCACTTTTAAACCTATTCAATCCAAAGTTAATCTCCAGTCGAAAACTCCTCAATCGGCCGCTTCAAGTTTCAAAACAGTCTTTCTTTTTTCCCATGCTTTTTCGCATTTCCTTTATATATAATACTAAATTTTAACCTCTAGGTAGCGTATCTAGATTAATCGTACACCAGTTTTTATGTTACACGTTCAAGAATACAATAACGACAGCCGCATACAATTCAGTACAATAGTTTTTGCATAATGCCGGAACAAACATATAATATAAACATGCAGCCATTTAGCTAATTAAATTTCATATATTTTTTCATAAATATAATATATATATATATATAAATTTATGAACTACACTTATATATATGCATTCATATTTTATCAGAAAAAATAGTTACAAGTTTATATTTAAAAATCTACCTGATCTGGGGAATTTATAATTCAATTACTTGCAATCTAAAAAAAAGAATGTATTAATTTGATTTGAAAAAAAATTTGTCAGCCTAACGTCAAATTACCTAACTAAATATTGACGTTTTTGATACTCGACGCTCTATCTATAATAATCAAGATCAAAACTGATCAAAGTGTGGCAACGTCGGATTTATCTGTCAATTGTAATCAAAAATAATTCAATATTATTGATTGATTATTCAAAAAGTGCTTTGTTAGCGAACCTTTAGTTTTACCGATGTTATTACTACTTTGCATCATTTTAATTTTCATAAAAATATCTCAAAAAGTTAATAACTTTATTTTTATTTATTTATTTATGGCAACAAACAGTCATTTGCAGTATTGCAGCAACAGTAATTAACACAACATACATTACAGTTTTAGAACAATAGACCTTACAGTGCCAATGACAGTATTTTAAAAACATAGAGATATTATTTATGAAGTCCCGTGGAACCACGCATGAAAATTTAGCAACAAATCCAAGGTACTAATATATATAAGTATCAAAGATGAAGAAAAAGAAAGAAGAAGCGCCGATTTAATTTCAACATACAACTTTTTGAGTTAATTTACTTTTAAAAATATGAACAGTTTCATAAAACGGATCTAATTCAAAAAAATCTCTATTGAAAGTGTTGGTGGAACGGTTTATTAAACAAATGCGTAATGATTAACGTTTGCTAATTTTTATACTTATACAAACGTCATCGTCGTTTCAGCTTTTAACTATCCACGACTGAAAACAGGCCTCGCCATATTGGGGGTTTGCCAGTAATTGCCACGTGCCATTTTAGAATTTTCTATATATTTCTGTAACTGTAAGTAACAAAAAATATATTAAGTATACTTAATATATATATATATATATATATATATATATATATATTTTTTATGATACATCATCAGTTGTATTTTTTTTAATTGATGATAATGGAATGTTCACCCCACTTGCACTAACGGTATACACTGGCGGTATACACCAGTGTGAGGTGATAGGTGAGAATAAAAAGGCAGGTCAGTTAGCCCGTCGTGATGATTACACCAGGAATTCAGCACAATTCTTTCCAGGGGAAACCACGTGAAGGTCGACTTTACGGGGCATATTGCTAGCAATGGGACTGATAGTCCGCATTACTAACAATCCCTTCCCCCCCCCTCATCCGTTGTATTGTACCCATAATACAAGCTCCATTTAGTTTAAGAGTAAATAGCTTTATGTGTCGTGTCCAGGGCTGTTTATTTATATTGATAAAGCTCCCACATTAGCTGATTGAACATCATTTTTATATAAAGTACATACATCGGCAATATTTGTTTTGTTCTCACAAAAAAAGAGGCCTAAAACAGTCTTGCTTTGTGCGTGTATAAATATAAACAGTCCTCTCAAAAGAAATCAATAATATCCAGATGTTTCAGACCCTCAATGTCTTACATTGCCTCCCTCGAATCGCGGGGTCAGAATCAACGCGAAAACTCGAACTTTCCAAAAAGTTTCTTCGAAAACTCATTAAGATTATTATTTTCTTACTTCATATAATATGCAGTATATAAGGAAGCCCGGTCACATTCCTTTATATAGATCGGAAATAGTTCTCAGCGCTCGGCAAATTAGTTCACATGAGAAAGGATTAAAATTGACTGAGTGGTAGACGGAATGAGAAAAATCCAGTAATTATACTCATAAAATATTAAATTTATTTTATCATTTATATCATTTCAATCATTAACTGTCCACTGATGAAAATATGCCTTTCTTAAAAAGGAATTTTTACCAGTAATGGCCACGATTTGGAAGGCGGGTTGGCAAACACATTTTTTTTATGGGTAAAAATGGTATGGTAACCCCGCCTGCGCTAACGGGATACGCTGACGGAGCACCAGTGAAGGGTGATAGATGAGAATGAAAACAGGCCAGTTAGCCCATCACGATGAATCCATTAGGAATTAACCATGATGGTTTCCAGGGGGAACCGCGAGGTGGTCGACTTGGTTGAGTTTATTGCTAGCAATGGGATTCTCAGTCTACATTACTAACAATCCCTTTCCCCCCGGCAAACACATTTAGACCTTGGTGATGTTTTAAGAGCGACACTGCTGCCCGTCCTTCGACCATTAAGTTCTCTTAGTCGCCTCTTACGACACCCACGGGGCAGAATGGTACCCTATTCTATGCCGGGACCAGACGACGTAATAATATAAAATAATATAAAAATAATTTATTTATTTACACTTTACATTTATGCACACAAAAGTTATATTATTGTTATTTATTTTATATAAAGATGTATAAACAGGTGAGCGTAACTCTATAAGAGTTCTCTACTAGCAAACTTTTTAAAAATTATTATTACGTCAATTACTAGAAATATATAAAGCACGAGAATTTAATCTTATATATAAAATTCTCGTGTCGCGGTGTTCGTTACCAAACTCCTCCAAAACGGCTTTATCGATTTTTATAAAATTTTATGTGCATATCGAATAGGTCTGAGAATCGGCCAACATCTATTTTTCATACCCGTCAATGATAAGGGTGATCTACCCCTACATTTTCGTTTTTAAATTTTTTTTTATTTTTATTTTATTATGATTTAACATTGAAAAATACATACAAATTCAAATTTTCACGCTTTTACGGTCTACCCCTATTTTTTAATCGCGATTTTTATATGTCGCAATAGGGTTGCAAGACGACAATCGAATATAATAATTGTAGTACGATATGTTTTCATGTATAGTTCTAAAAATAATGTATATGGTAAAACAACGTTTGCCGAGTCAGCTAGTATATAAAAATTAAATATATAAACAATTCTATTTATAAATGAACAATAAATAAAAGATACTTATCTCGTTATAATCACGTTTATGAACTTATAACTCAATTACTTATCTCGGATTGTATCCGAGATACATAGATCCGGTACCGG
This sequence comes from Galleria mellonella, assembly GCF_026898425.1. Taxonomy (NCBI): domain Eukaryota; kingdom Metazoa; phylum Arthropoda; class Insecta; order Lepidoptera; family Pyralidae; genus Galleria; species Galleria mellonella. The sequence continues at coordinate 3,514,196 of NW_026442100.1, read as the reverse complement.
GAACTCAGTCACATCTCGAAGATTACTTAAATTATAATTTAAAAATAAAACGTACCTAATAAGTAACTATTTGCCGCGATTTTGCCCGGTATCTCTTATCTCTACATCCCGTAGCAAATTAGAGATATTTTAAATTTAAATTATACAACCCACATTTCATATTTCAGATCTATTCACCAGAGGGAGACTTTGTATAAAAGTTATTTCCTTGGGCACCTCTCTCCCTTTCGCGTTTCTGCCGTGAAGCAGTTGTATTTGTATAGCTGTGTTTTGGTTTGAAGGGTGAGATATGGCAGTGAATTTACAGGGTACAGAGGAATAACACCTCAACATTACTCCTCAAGAATGGCAACGCTTGGGGGGTATCATGGACGAAACAGTATACTCTGTTATGTCCATGGTACTACTCATGTCTATAAGCGACGGTTACCACTTTCTATCAGGTGAACTGTCAACTTGTTTGCCATTCTAAGTTGCATAAATTTTTTTTATATACTTCGGCCGAAAGAAACTGCTTATTACACCTAATCAGGTCGAGCTCCACTCTGTCCCTTTAGAAACCATCGTGATTAATTCCTCGTTAACTTTACTAACTATAGGCCAACTGACCTGGGGGCCTACCATGAAATGAAATTCCGAAGTTTCGGACTCAATTTTGTATTTTCGTTCATACCTAAATCGGCCCAGTAAATGGAGTTCTACATTTCGTTCGTCATAAATCCTACCGACCATAGGATTTATGACGAACTGAGGGATGATAGGTGATGATAAAAGCAGGTCAATTAGCCCATCGTGACGAATTCCGCTAGATTTAACCATGATGGTATCCAGGATGAACCGCATGGAAGTCAACCTGATAAGGTGTATTGCTAGCAATGGGTCAGTTAGACCCCATTACTAATAATCCCTTTCCCCCCAATTACTACCTACTTCTTCGTTTCATTTACTCATTAACTATTTTATATTAATTGAGTATTTTTTCCTGTAATATATACCTATAATACCTATAGAAAATAAATATCATCAACTTTATATTAAACTCTTTATTGAAAACTAAAAAAAAATTATCCAGATTCTTAGAACAGACATTTAATAATTTTCTTCACCAGCCTCTAAAATATTTGTTAACCAGATTATATACAATTATTTTACAGGCTAAAAGAAAATAAAATTATATTTTTGTTGTTATTTTTAATATATTTTCTTACGTTCACGTTAGATTTTTCAGAAAAATACAAAAACCAATTAGGAATCTAATACTTAGTATCATAAAACCCTCTTCATAATTTATAATTTAAAACATGGTTTATTACTTTTAGACATGTATTCTTACTCGGGTATTTGAGACGTTAAAAATGAATTTATTTGTGAAATAAATAAATTCCATTCATTTTAACATAATTGTGCATATTACGCGAACAAAACCGCCTATAACGGCTAGTGCTAAATGATTAATTGAACCAATTTCAACGACAAATACACGGCAATGCAAAACGGATGCACCGCACAAAATCCGGTAAGTTCGTCTTGGAACACCTGCTACTGATCAGTACCTAACTATGAAATACTGGTGCAAGTCATAAACGAGTCAGGATTACATCTTTAGAAAGTCCTAATTAAAGAGCTTTCTGAAAACTAGACAAAAAACTGTCTTGACTAAAAATAATATTTATGTATCAACAAGGATACTCAATGGATATTACAAACTAAATAAGCACATAGCCCAACTAAGCTTACGACCAAATTTTTTTGCATATTTTGTCACAGTGAGTGAATGAAAAAAGTACATAATTTGTGACTGTAACCTACTCATACGTAAACAATTCATCTCCTTTGGAAAATAGACTATATTGTGAAGAGATAAAAACATCGCTACAAAAAAACATCTTAAAATTCCTGTCACTGATAGGAATCAGCAGGAAACATTAAAAAATGGTGAGCACAAAAGATCATAAGATTGTAGTGTTACAGGTTCATTTGCCTGAAAAAAAGCTCATTTCCCAATAATCATAATAAATCATAAACGACAGAGGTCTATTTAAAACTACTCTTTAAAATAAATAATCAAATGAGCGAACGAAAAAGCACTGTGTATCTCGTTCATCCATTTTGAGCTCTATAATTTTTGTATTTGTGGTAGATTTCAACATAATTACAGCATAGAACTTTATAACAGTGTATAGATAAAGATAGATCTCTCTTAACTCTTTATAATAAACAAGTAAAAGAGTAATAAAAAAACTAGCAGATGTCATTAATTTTGAGTATTATAAATATTTCATTCATAAATATCTTGTATATAAAATGTCACTAATGTACTACAAAAATAATTTACACTACAGATAATAACTATGTAACATATTATTTTACAAAATTTATGCGAATACTATTTTTTAGCCGCGATTCTATCTACGTGACCGAGACATGTACCTTGACCGATTGAATCGTACATATATATCCAATTTCATGATAATTCATTAAACCTTTAAAGCATCTAGAATAAAAACCAAACAAACTCATTTTTCCTTTTATAATATTAGTAATAGTTTCACTACGTTTGGCTACATACGTCAATAATTGTTTAGAAATAAATGTTAAGTCTTTTTTAGTCTTTCGTTTAGTATCTAATGTTTCTATATATTTATTTATTTAAATTTTAATATACAATAAAATTCTATGTACATTTGGCGGACTTTACACCGGACGGTGTTCTCTACCAGTCAACCATTGGGCAAACCGAGAAATACGTAGGCGGTGCATTATTGAATAGAGAAAAAATAAAGTAATACTTGATCAATTCATATAATATAAACATATAAATAAACTAATATAAACATACACCTAATATATTAAATAAATAAATATATACATACAATAAATACATATAATATTAATAAAACATATAATATTACTATATAAAACAATTAGATAAAACTACTGTAATAGAAGAGCAAATATTGCTATTTCGTCATAGTCGTAGAATACTGACGGATCTGACAAATATTACATATATAGATCCGTCAGTATTCTACGACTATGACGATTTGCTCTGTGACTTTCCGATTCGATCCATTATGAAATATATCCGCTGCTCTTTCATGCCTTGTACCCCGTTATTATTACTCCACCACAAGTTCTGAAACTATCCTGTTCTTACAAGTGCGACGTTCTTATACGACAGAACTTATCGTTTCCGGATTATCACCCGAACCGCCATATGCCATGCCACCATACATACAACTCAACAGGCCCAATTTGTTGCCAATCCTTGTATTATATCTCTGAGAGATGTAACAAGTTGTAGTAATATAAAAGCTTGATACACAAAAAATCTGTTAACAAGCTATCTTTCAACTTTTGAATTACTTTTTTTATGCAACTTAGAATGGCAAGCTGTCGGCCCACCTGATGGAAAGTGGTAACCGTCGCCTATAGACATGAGCAGTACTATGGACATAACAGAGTATACTATTTCACCCATGATACCCCCCATGCGTTGCCATTCCTGAGGACTCAGATGTTATTCCTCTGTACCCTGTAAATTCACTGCCATATCCCACCCTTCAAATTGAAACACAGTCATGTAAACACAACCGCTTCACGTTAGAAACACCAACGTGACAAAGGTACCCAAGCAAACGAATATTGTATAAAATCTCCCTCTGGTATATTGAAAGCTCAATTGCATAGGTCTTATGTACTTTTTAACCAGAAATACAAAGTAAAAATAAATATTTATCCTATTGCACTTTATTAAAATATGCAGGATGAATGAATACAGAATGGTATGCTATTACAGCATCGACCATCAACTTTACCCGAGTTAATATAAAAATTATTCTACCTATACAATACAATATATCTGTGTGGTCCCGGCATAGAATAAGCCACCTCTTCCTTCCCCGTGGGTGTCGTAAGAGGCGACTAAGAGAGCGTAATGGCCGAGGGATTGACAGCAGCGTCCCTCCAAAACCTCTCTTATAAAGGAAGACTGTCCATCAGTGAACTGTTAACGGCTGATACCAATATCCCAGCAACTTAGACAAAGTCGCGTGTAATAACAAGTACAGTAATAAACGTACCAATATCAATATTCATTAGTACAAGTGTTGCCCTCTAAGTTATTATATACTTAATATAATTGCCAACAGCGCGATTTACTTAAGTGTTTAATCGTGAACAATATCTCAGGGGGACGAGCTTCTTAATTCAAACGCGTAGTGGCCGCAGGACGAGATGAAATTGTACACAAATTAAACAATTAGCCGTCCCGGGCCGGCCATTCTGAATTACACTCGGAAAATATGCTAAATTCAGACAAGTTGCGCCTCCGTAAATGTTATTAAGGTTGCCCTATTCTGGAAAACGATAATACAGCGTAAGAAGTGTTCTCTTTTCAACCGATCTCAAAATGCATTTATACTTTTTTTTTTATTTGGTTATCTCATAACTTTGTCAGTTATAAACCGATTTAGAATATTATTTTTTGACTAAAAACATAAAAGGTATACATACTGATTGGTTCTATAGATATTTTATCAAAAACGTTTCTGTGGTTTAAAACAATATGGTTTAAAGTTTATTTTTTTATGGATTTTAAATTAATAATGAGTGAAATGTGAGATTAAATACTAAGGATATATTCAGATCAGTTGAGACAACGTAATTTACTAGGATATATAGACAGATAGATACTCTCTATTGTTTCGTCCAAAAGATTACAATAGTAAACTTATTATAAATATAAACAATTACAAGAAATAATCATCGCATCCAATTGATTCGTTCTATTTTGATATTTGTTTTTTGTCAATATTTATATTATTAAGTGGATTAAAGATTTTTCTTCGCAAAAATAAAATATAGCGGCTTTAATCTTGACAAAATAAATATTGTCATACTGGAGGAAGACTGTATATAAATCATTTGCTTGAGTGCCTCTTTTCTATGTGTATACCCACCGCTGTGCTTACATGGCTGCGTTTCGGGTATTATATTATCTGTGATTTCGATTTTAAGGCTTGGGAAGAGAGAGAAATTACGGAGCTCGGAAGCATCAGAACTTGGTCCTCAACAATCACATTTTGTCACAATGTATTTTGTAATGTTCATATTTATTATAGGCGATGATTATTATCATTATTTGCTACTCCAAGTTAAATTTTTTTCTTATTATTATTAACAGAAAAAATAATTCGTTACGAACTAACTTATAAGCTACTTTCTCAAAATCACGTAAATTATGAATGGCCTTTTTTAAATCCACCATTTGTACATAGTTACATCAACTAGTGCTGGACTAACTAAAATATTTTTCAATGTGTACTTTATGTACTTACGATTTAAGGACTCCTTTAATTTACTAGTTGTAACCCGAAATGAAAGGAAAAATACTTTGTCCACATTTTCCATCCTCGTTTCCTCAGACACCTACACTTCTTCCTTCATCAACTTTTATAGTAAATAAATAATATATAAACGACAGACTTTTTGAAATACTGTTTTTTTTAAGATCGAGATAAACCCGAGACGATATGAAAATTGAAATTGTTTCAATATCGTTAATCCAAATCAACTAATGGAATTAAAGAAGATTAACTGAATCGACATAAGGATTACACCGGGAACCCCTTTGGAATGGACAAAGTTACAATAACCAGCTACAATGTACGTTAAGTTAAACTAAGCTATGATTAAGTAATGACGCAGTTGAACTTAACTTCAGAAATAACGATTGTAATGTATAAATACTGGGATTACTGCAACGACGCGATATAAATGACGCTTTTTACTATTTCATTATGATACTAGCCATTTCCTGCGGCTTTGCATCCTATGCGTTAAGTAAGGATATATAGTCTTTTTTTTTTATACAACTTAGAATGGCAAACATGCTGACGGCCCACCTGATGGAAAGTGGTAACCGTCGCCTACAGACATGAGCAGTACCATGGACATAACAGAGTATACTGTTTCGCCCATGATACCCCCCATGAGTTTCCATCTAGTTATTCCACTATACCCAGTAAATTCACGCCATATCCCATCCTTCAAACCGTAACACAGCCATGCAAATACAACTGATTTACGGTTGAAACACGAATGGGCATAGAATGGACCACCCCTTCCTTTCGCGTGTATGTAAGAGGCGACTAAGAGAACTTAACGGTCGAGAGATGAACAGCAGCGTCCCTCTTAAATTATCACCAAAATCCTAACTGTGGTTATTAAACCGATTGCCATGCGTGACTACTGGAAACCCCCCCCCCCCTTGTTAGTAGGCGAGGCCTATGTTGAGTAGTGAAAAGTAACAGCTGATATGATGATGATGATGATGATATTTAGTATTTATTTATTTATTTAAAAGAACACCAACAACATATTGCATTATAACGAGGTCGATTGCCCTGAACTACTACAAAAATTAAAACCAAATGTACCAATTAAGTCTAGAAGGCATAATTCTACTCTATTTATCCCACTAGTGTCATCGAATTATAGACAAAATTCGTTCCTTTGGCGAGCTAGCAACAACTTTAATACTATTTCTAAAAGTCATAATATAGATCTATTTTCGAAAAATATAATATCAATGAGAGACCAACTGAGTAGGCAATTTTTTATTCATAGTCAGTTTGAATAACTATTGTATGGATATTTTAATCAAATACTTGTATTTAATTTTTACTTTGTATTTTATTCATCATTTTTTTTCGTTCCTCTTGTTTGTTCATATTTTTTTTTTTGTTAACTCCTATTTTTGTTGCTTTGTGTACAGCGCCTTGTATCTATATTGTTGCTACTTGTGAAAACCTATTAGTGGCTTATTTTGTGATCCTAAACTGTATCTTTTTGCTCTAGTGTAACCCTGGTTTTCCTATGAATAAATAAATAAATAACACATATAACAAACATTGAATATAATAATTTTAGCATCAGAAGTGAAAAATAATTTAAAAAAAGAAGACAGTAACAACACAAATAATTTAATACTTTTTATTACAAAATTATAACAATTCTATAAAGATATTTAAAGAATAAATCAAACAAATCACCAATCTTAAGTAATTGAAAATTAATGAACCGATTACAGCAAAACACGTCACACACCGTCTGCGCTCCTCGAGAGTATGAACTACCCGGTTTTTATAGGCTTGGCTCCCCACTTCTTGTTTATACTAGTCTTAATATTAATATATTATATTATAGGCACATGCTTATTAAAGGTATTAACAGCATTTACTTTAACATAATTATACAGTACGATTATAGTTTCCTATATAACATATTTTAGAATTTACATATGTCTGTTCATTCCGTTATCACGCAGAAATTGTGCAACAAATTAATTGCATATTTTATAGTATTCTAAAAAATAAAAATAAGTTAAATTTAATATCTTCTATACGAGGTCTGTCCGGAAAGTTCGTATAAAAGTGTTCTGGAATGCGAGAAAGAGGAGTGGGGAGGCCAGGTAAGCACAGGACCCCTTCCTTATGTCCCTAACAATGCTTCAGTTCTGGTCTGACCGCCGTGCGGTGCGAACTGGCTTGTCACGCCATCTGTGAAGTTACCTCTTAACGAAACCCCGTCGGCATGGAGTCCGCTTCCGTTGAAGAGCAGCGCGTCGTAATCAAGTTTCTCTCGAAACTCGGCAAGAATGGCCGTGAAATTTTTGCCGATCTCAGAACAGTAAAATCCCAAAGCAAAGAGTGGAAGACATCCGGGGAACCACGAACAAAAAAATCAAGAAAATCCCGCTCAAATGTCAAGACAATGTTGATTGTTTTTTTCGATGTTCGGGGGATTGTCCATCAAGAATTCGTCCCTCCAGGCCAGACAGTTGATGGAAAATTCTACGTCGATGTGCTCAGACGCCTCAAAGCTCGTGTGGCACGAGTTCGTCCAGAATTGGCGCGAGAGGGGCGTTGGATTCTTCACCACGACAATGCCCCTGCCCACACCTCTCTTGTTGTCCGTGAGTTTTTGAGTAAAAATTCCATTACGGTGACCGAACACCCCCCTATTCGCCGGATTTGGCCCCGTGTGACTTCTTCTTGTTCCCAAAAACCAAATTGGTACTTCGGGGGCGGCATTTGGGGGACATAAATGAGATAAAAAAAGCTACGACGGGGCAGCTGAGAAACCTACAACCAGAGGACTTTCAAGGAGCCTTCTCACAGTGGAAACGGCGTTGGCACAAGTGCATTATGTCACAGGGGGAGTACTTTGAAGGGGATAAAATTGATTTACCTGAATAATTGTAAAATAAAATTTTTAAAAAACTTTTATACGTACTTTCCGGACAAACCTCGTATATGTTCAAACTAGAAGTGTTCTCTTATATTAATATTCTTACTACTTATAAAATCCGCGTGTATGATATCTCAGGCGAAAGCTAGTAAAAAAAAGTAATATATATACATATAATAAAACTGTAGAGATGAAATGTCTGTACATAGAAAAAAATGCTAAGAACCGAGTCAGGGGGGTGTTAGAAGTAAAAGTGAAAACACCCAGTTTTTTGTTTCTTTGTCTGTTTGTACGAGCTAATCACCAAAACTGTTGGACAGATTTAAAAGAAATTTTGCATGGTGGTACCTCACATCCCCACTCACTACTATCCGGTACTTTTAATGACCGATAATTAAAGAGTTTCCATGAGATAGTTAAAAAACTATAGTAACTTATACAGCTTAATACACAACCTACTTAAGTAAAGTCATTTTGACCTAAGACAAAGAGTGAGAACGAGACCTCATTTGTTAATGTTGGTCCGGAGGGCCTACCATGAAATATTTTCCGAAATTTCGGGGACGAACGAAATACAAATTTGAAGTTAAAATTACATAATACATGCCGCTTAAAATTACTAAAAATATTAAAATATCGTTCCTCTGGACTATTATATACTATACTTATATATATATATACTATTATATACTAATAGGATTCATGATGAACGAAACGTTAAGCTCCATTTACTGGGTCAATTTAGGTACGAACAAAAACACAAAATTGATACCGAAAATTCGGAATTTCATTTCATGGTAGGCATGGTAGGTAGTATTCGCAGATATAATAAATAGGTAGGTACATACATGTAACAAATACCACGCGGACAAAGTGGCGGGCATCAGCTAGTTGTAAATAACACAGAAACTAGTCGAGAAACGTTCTTAAGTGATTTACGTATGTTACCACAGACATGACAACTTTTGGAAGTGAAATAAAAACTCTTGTCCCCTGTGTAACACTTACATCTCCGTCTTGTCGTCACATCTCACCAACAAAGTTAGATACTTTTGTGCTTATGGAATAAAATTGTATTAACCTACTAACCTACTATTAGGGTTGAGTTACACAGTAAAAGTTTTTTTTTATACAACTTAGAATGGCAAACAAACTAACGGCCCACCTGATGGAAAGTGGTAACCGTCGCCTATAGACATGAGCAGTACCATAGATATAACAGAGTATACTGTTTCGCCCATGATACCCCCCAAGCGTTGCCATTCCTGGGGAATTTGAAGATCCTTATTCACACTGCCATTACGCGCGTTTTCACTATTCATGACTTAAAAAATTTCAAACTTATTCCTATATTCGCGGCTAAAGATTCCTTTATTCGCGGATCTAATCGGTACATATTAATAAAAAAAAAAGATTCGGTATCCTTTGCAAACGTGTTCGCTAATGGACTAATAAAAAATTAATCCAGACCCACACAACTATACCTAAAGTATGTTGTCAAATGCTGTCGCCGCTGTATAAGTGGTTCAGCTTTCTATATTGACGGTTTCTGTATTCACGGTATATTTACGAAACGTACAACCCACGAATAAAGAGCTTTTACTGTATAACAATAACAAAAACATATATAATTTAATCAATAATTTTTATTTTTAGACATTGTATATCTATTTACTGGTCCAATAATAAATATGTTAAAAGTCTGTTATCCAAAAAATTATATTGGACAGACTTTTAAATGGGTAATGACCATTTGGTTTCATGTTCGTTACCAGAGAGAGACTTTGTACAAAAGTCGATTGCTTGGGTACCTCTGGGGCATTCGTGTTTCTACCGTGAAGCAGTTGTGTTTGCATGGCTGTGTTACGGTTTGAAGGGTGGGATATGGCGTGAATTTACAGGGTACGGAGGAATAACATCTGAGTCCTCAGGAATGGCAACGCATGGTACTGTTACATGTTCATGTACATGTCCATGGTACTGCTCATGTCTATAGGCGACCGTTACCACTTTCCATCAGGTGGGCCGTCAGCTTATTTGCCATTCTAAGTTGTATAAAAAAAAAGTTCAGAGAAACCCAATATATAAATATCAAAACGGTAGACATATTTTTTTAAATGACTGATAATAGAATGGTAACCCTGCCTGCGCTATCGGTATACACTGGCGGAGCACCAGTGAGGGGTGATAGGTGGGGATGAAGCAGGTCAGTTAGCCCATCATGATGAAATGTGACCACATAGAGATTGACGTAACAGGGTATATTGTTAGCAATGGGACTGATAGTCAAACATTGTTGACAATCCCCCTGTCCCACCCCCGGTCACTATATTACTTATGCCTACCTACTATAGTAAATGTGGGGGAAAAGTGATAGTTAGCAATGGAGTTTGACAACCCCATTGCAAGCAATATACCCTATCAGGTCGACCTCCACGTGGTTCCCCCTGGAAACCATCGTGAACAATTCTTTTTGAATTCGTCACGATGGGCTAATTGATCTGCTTCATCCTCATCTATTATCCTTCACTGGTGCCCCGTCAGTGTATACCGAAGGCGCAGGCGAGGTTACCATACCATTTTTATCCATTAAAAAAAAAACTATAGGAAATGTGGACGAAGATGTCCATGAGTAATTCAGTTTGATGCTGAATATCCTATTGATATGATAACGACAATTTTATGTGTTCGACAAACATCCATCCATATTCATTGGAAATCATGAATAGAATAGAAAATAAAAAAAAATGTATTCCTGTAATCTTTAACAAGTATCTTTGCAGAGTGAAATGGCTCATATGTGAGTACATTATACCACGTCTATGACTCACTACCATCTCAGCCTCAGATTAAGGATACGCCATAGACTAAGCCACAGCCATAGACTATAGAGAAAAATAAACACTAAATTATAATTAATAACGAAACTGGAAATTATATCTATGATCAACTACCTAGAACTAGGGGGAAAGGGGTTGTCAGTAATGTGAACTACTAGTCACACTGCTAGCAATATATCCTGTCAGGTCGACCTCCACGTTGTCCCCTTAAAACTATCGTGCTGAATTCTAGATGTATTCATCACGATGGGCTAAATGACCTGCTTATTCATTCTCACTTATCATCCTTCACTGGTGCTCCGCCAGCGTATACCGTTAGCGCAGGCGAGGCTACCATTCCATTATCATCTATTAAAAAAAACTACGTAGAACTCTTAAGACAATAAAATAATAATATTCTTAATCTTCTATGACTATTTATTATATTCCTTTGTCTAAAAATTATTGATATCCGTAGATATCATAAAAACCTAGAGTACTTTTAAACGTAAAATTTTCAAATTCAATGAAATGGTTGCATAGAATTCATACAAACTTCGTTTATGTTTAAAAAGACGAGGGCCTGCACTATTTAATATTACCCCTAGTGCATGTTGAAAGGATGACTGATAGTCGAGTGTATGGGCAGTGTGCACAATGCTTGCGGTCTGCATAATCTTGATTCATGGCTGCAAAACGTAGTTTCCCAAAGTGGTATTTATATAGCATGATGTCAATTTTACTTTACAAGGAGTCTATGTCAGTGAAAAACAAATATATATGACAACGTAACAAAAACCCACCGATAAACTAGTTTTTGACAGTTTATGACTGCCATATTTATCACATGTCAGTAAAAATAAAAGAACTCTCTATAGTACATCTAAAAGTAAGATGAATCTATTAACAAGAAAAACAGGCAAATTAAGAAGCTATCCTTTTCTGAAGTCTTTCTTAAAAAATAGAATAGCTTACATTAAAATAGTTTTAGAGTCACTATTATAAATAAAATAGATGCTAGGATATATGAAGGGACTCAAAGTAAATACGGCCTATGGTGCAGCTTATCCCATAAATATGCATCCAAAACTGTCATCCCAATGAATCTGTCACTTAATTTTTTATATAAATATATTTTCATTAAAACATCTGCATAATCAGAATGCAAATAAACTGGGAAACTAATGATCCAATATTTATTTTTTGATTTTCCAAATATTTAGTAGACTAAATAATAATGGGGTAATCATAAGGGTGTAAGTAGATATCATCTACATCATATCAACTGTTAACTGCCCACTCCTGAACATAGGCCTCCCCTATAAGGGAGTTTTGCCAGTTATTAACTGCGCTGCCTTTTTATTCAATTAATTGGTTGCATAAATTACACACAATTTTTTTTTGTTCAAAGTGACTCGAGTCTGTATTACTTTTTAATGAGTAGAAATTTTATTTTTTAAAATGACATACAATTTATATGAAAAGATTTGCTAGAAGAAATCTCTTATTACAGATAAGCTCGCCTTTGTACATTATGTTTCAAATGAATTGTGGTTAACATTATATTTTGTGAACAAAAAAAGAATAAAGAAAGAAAGAATGTTAAATTCGCTATTGTATACACTAGCGTGGCGCTAGTAAATGTCAGTTAGCCCATCATGATGAATTCCACAAAAAAAAACCAAGACGGTTTCCGTGTAGAGGCCATCCTGATTGATGATATTGCAAGCCTTACATCAATGCAATATTACATCCCTTTTACTAACAATCCCTTCCCTCCTCGGGATGAAACTTCATTATATCTAGTCGTATATTTTTGACGTAGGCACTCTATGCCGTGCCAAAAAGCAACAGAATAAAAATTAGGGAAATCCCTATTTTTCTTTTTAATAATTTTATACTAATCTAAAAACAAGCAAAGTTAACATTTGGTTATTGTACGCGCCAATTTACTGTCAATCATTTACTAAAATACGTTCTAAGAACAAGGACCGAAATCTTTGAGTACGTTACACTTAATCTATGTACTAAAGTAATGAATGAATTCTTACGACATGCAAACAAAAGAAGAAAGAAAAAAGTTATAATGAAAGATATTGAATATGATAGTTGTTTATCTAAAGTTCCATTAAAATTAGACACCAACCTACGCCCATAATATAGAAAAAATACAGCTACAACTAAAGTTTCAACATAAATATTTTTCTTAGTGAATCAATACTTTAGTTATACTATAGTTTTCTTTCAGCTTCTCGTACGAGATTCTTCTATAGCAGGGGTGGCCAACTGGTCGATCGCGACTATAAGTCCAGTCGTTCGTGGCAAGACAAAAAATATAATCTTTTACTAATCTAGCGGAAGATGCTCAAACGCAATGCTCATACTAACATAAATAAGTTACTAAGAATAAATTTCAGTTTCATATTTTCCCTCCTAATAAATTAAAAAACACTACAATACTACATAACTGTATACTGAACTATGTTGTTTCATTTGGGATTCAAATAATAATAATTTTACCAGAGGGAGACTGTACAAAAGTCATTTGCTTGGGTACCTCTGTCTCATTCGTGTTTCATCCATAAAGCGGTTGTGTTTGCACAGCTGTGTTTCAGTTTGAAGGGTAGGAGATGGCAGTGAATTTACAGGGTACAGAGGAATAACACCTGAATCCTCAGGAATGGCAACGCATGGGGGGTATCATGGGCGAAACAGTATGCTCTGTTATGTCCATGGTACTGCACATGTCTATAGGCGACGGTTACCACTTTCCATCTGGTGGACCGTCAGCTTGTTTGCCATTCTAAGTTGTAATTAAAAATATAAGTATGTAATTGGTTGATAGCACAGTGTTTCGTCAGTAAACAGTAGATCTTTTTAAAAGGACGGCAGCACATCTGCAATGCCGTAGGTGTTGTGGATTACCATGGGAGGCGGTAGTCACTTACCATCAGGTGAGCCGCATGGTCGTTTGCCCCCTGTGTTGTAAAAAAAAATCTTGGGTTCAGAGAAGTCGGTCACCCCTGCTCTATAAGTACGCCATTATATATTAAATCTTCTTAACGTAAAATATGTTAGTACAATAAAGATTTTACGATACAATACTTAAATAACAAATTAGAACCTTAAGAATACAATAAATACATACCTATTGTTATGAACTCACTAATACATGTAATGAACTCACTAATACATGTAATTTTTACTTAAAAATATTTTGAACTTTAACAAAAATAATAATTCGAAAATAATAAAAAAGAAATAAAAATTATATACAAAAAAGCATAATTACATATATAAATTATTGGGAAGTTTCTGCCCTTATATCACTAAGCTGGATTAGCAGGTTGGTGACAGGAATATTTGGAAGGACTTTTGAGTTCCCAATGAAAAGGACTAACAATGTCCTTCAGTGCAAAAAGCGAAAAACTGTACATGTCAGAAGGTATTGGGGAATCCAGCAGATTATATGGGGAATCATAGGTAAATACAGGTTGAAATGATGATGATGATGATATGAATGATGGTAATGACTTGCACATTTTTGTATAATATTGTAAAATCTTTATTGTACATAATTTATATTGGATGCATTAACAAGATTTAATATACAATGGATTTAATATACAACTGACTTATCGTATAGATCTCTTACAGTCAAACTTTGAGAAGTTGAAAAAAAAATATAGAATATTTAAGGGTAAAAACCGTACAGTTAAAGATGATACTCAACAATACCTAATTAAAATTAAACATATAATACAATAGAAACTAATACCTACGTATATAAATAAAAACCTACATATATAAATAATAATACATACATACATTTTACATCTCATAACTTGCACAATATCTAACAATTTAAATTTTCTGTGCAGAATTTATTGTCTTATTTAGTGTCTTAGCCGTAATCGGCCAATACTTATTTTTCTTCATATTTATTTCCGCTTGCTGTTTTCTCAGTTTTCTAAGAATATATCCTTGTAACATTGTTGATATTGATTTGTTGACTAGAAGCTCGATTATTCAGTTGGAATATTGTCCTGTACATACCTCTACTCCTGTGAGGGTGGCGCCCTCTCGTATCAAAACTTTGCAAGTTACCCTCATTATACTCGTACATGAAGGCATTTGACGTGCCTTTCTGGATGATGACTGTACGTGCCCTCCGAGGCATCTGTGCATACTAACTTTTGCGGGTAGCTGCGCTCGCTCTCGTACCAACTTTCATCCCCTATTTTACCACTTTAGGGGTGAATTCTTCAAAAGTTAATAAATAAATAAATAAATAAATATTTTTTTAGTTATCAAGACTTCACATGACTAACTAACTTCTAAGCAGAAAAATTACATACAAACATTCATCCCCTATTTTACCCCCTTAAGGGTAGGATTATATCTTTATAAAAAGAAGAAAACCAGCGGTTTCAGTTATGCATTGATGTATGGGTCAGTCTATAAATCAGCATCCTTATAAATACATATATAATATAAACGTTTATATATATATATATATATATATATATATATATATATATATATATATATATATATATATATACAAAAAAACTCCGAGCATATTTCTCTTCATAGCTCGCTTAGTAATTTCGAGAGATCAACCAACGAATCCAAATCTGCCGGACAGTATTCGGAAAACTACGCCACATCTTCAAATCCAAAATACCTCAAAATTTGAAGACAAAGGTCTTTAATCAGTGTATTGCCAGTGATGACATAAGGTACCATTTACCACTAATACTTTATCAAAGTAATACAGAAGCAAGTTACAAAGCATATAACTCTTATACAATTAGATGATAAATGAAAGTAAATTTTCCGTTAAAAATAAAGTCGATCGGTCGGAAAATTTCCTCTAATAGAGGGGTAAAGGACAAAGGAATCAATTGACCATGCCTCCGCAAAATGGACGCCACAACAAGAGCTGAAACTGTTGTGTAAACTTCCGCTTTATATAAAAATCGATTAAAAACATAATTGTGCCGCCAAGCTGGTATTAATTACTAAAATTTACTCTGCACGTACTTTTTTGTTGTTTCAAATAAAAGTGTTACGGTAAAATTTTAAATGATTACCAAATTACTTCAAATTCCATCGTTTTCCTGATCGTCTCAAGCCAATATCCTTTTTTTATACCACTGAGGTGTTAAACAAGCATACGGCCCATCTGATGATAAGCGGTTACCGTAGCTTATGAACGCCTGCAATACCAGGGGTATTACGCACGCTTATTACCGACCAGAGGAAGACTTTGTACAAAAGTCGATTGCTTGGGTACCTCTGTCCCATTCGTGTTTCAACCGTGAAACAGTTGTGTTTGCATGGCTGTGTTTCGGTTTGAAGTGTGGGATATGGCGTGAATTTACTGGGTACAGAGAAATAACACCTGAGTCCTCAGGAATGGCAACGCATGGGGAGTATCATGGGCGAAACAGTATACTCTGTTATGTCCATGGTACTGCTTTTGTTTATAGGCGACGGTTACCTCTTTCCATCAGGTGGGCCGTCAGCTTGTTTGCCATTCTAAGTTGTATTAAAAAAAAGAAAAACCTACCAAGTGTGACAATTACTGGCAAAACCACCCTTATGTGTGATGCTATGTCCAGCAGTGGACTGTTATTCGCTGATGCAATATAATAAAAAAAAATGCTGTCTTATTCTATCTCAAGCACGTAATATCTTTGACGCAAATTATTGAATTCCTTTATCATGCTCATGTCTTCACGAAGCACTTATATTAGTTAACAATGTCCTTCTATCATGTTTGTTTCCGTAAAATTTACTCACTGATCTATGTTTGTAAATCACTGTTTCTTGGTAATCCGGGATCCAATACTCATGTTTTTCTTATGCAACTTAGAATGGCATACAAGCTAACGGTCCACCTGATAGAAATGGTAACCGTCGCCTATAGACATGAGCAGTACCATGGACATAACAGAGTGTACTGTTTCGCCCATGATACCCCCCATGCGTTGCCATTCCTGAGGATTCAGGTGTTATTCTTTGGTACTTTGTAAATTCACTACCACATCCCACCTTTCAAACTGAAACAGCTAAAGACAACTATTTCACGATAGAATTACGAATAGGACAAAGGTGTCCAACCAAACGACTTTTGTACAAAGTCCCCTTCTGATGAATGTTGTATTATTCTTGTGTTTAATTAATAAATAAATATCACTTGTCTAGTAGGATTGTTTGTATAAAAACAACCCTTTACAGAATTTCTATTAGAACACGAAACAAACGAAACGAAATAAAAAGAGATATCCAACGAGCCATTCTAAAAATGAGGCTAAAACTTCATAAAGTGACATTACCTGGGCCTGGCCGGGCGTGGCTCGAATCACGACACGTAGCTGCAATTAATATGCTAATTAGTAAATGAGCCATTTAATAATTACGACACGACCACGATTTTTATTGCTATAAAATAAATTATTACTTATTGCATCTTTAATCTTTAGTGATATTAAAAATTTGTAACCACAATGGTTGAAATGAATAAATAAAATTTTATCCAAAAAGAGCAGTTACAATTAAGGTATATTAAACCTTAAAAATCTTTATGTATTTTGTCAAACTCTCGCAGGATTTATATAATTAAATAAAAAAGGAGTACCAATGAGGGATGATAATCGAGGAAAGGAAAGCTTAGTTAACCAATCATGATAAACTATAATATAAATTCTTATTGAATTCATCATGATGGGCTAACTGATCTGCTTCATCCTCACCTATTATTCTTCACTGGTGCCCCGCCGGTGTATACCGATAGCGCGGGTGAGGTTACTATTTCATTATCACCCATAAAAAAATACCTTCCCCCCCCCCCCTTCCCGATCTAAACCGCCTCTATATTTTAAAAAACAACGACAGATCAACAGATCAACATCGTATACTGTAAAAATAGTTTGCAATATTAGTAGGTAAGGATGACTCCATGCGTTACGGTGAATATCTAAAATTGTTTTAATTATAACAGTCACACTACCGTGCTTTCATTTCTAATGGCCAGCGGACCCGAAAAATATAATATACTATTTTTACCCGCGACTTCGTCCGCATAACCAGGATATATCGTTACTCAGAAATAATAAGTAGCATTTGTCTATTTTTATCCTGAATACTACCTAATACCAAATTTCATAACACTCTTTCATATCTATATTTATTTAGTAAACTTCAATACACCTTGCTATGGAAATGGTGGACTAAACATCATGTGGCGTTATCTACCAGCCTTATTACTGATTTTTCCATCGCATTAAGGCCGGAAAGTGTATTTAAAATATGTGTAAACAACGCGAAAGTATAAAATTAACTACATACTCGTATTACCGTTAACAGGAATAACAGAAAACCTATTTGACGGTGCAACGTGGTAAGCAAATAAATAGAAAAACAAAAATAATAATAAATTAAAACAGTAATAAAAAAATAGCATACATATAATACTCATATTATCTATATATATATATATATATATATATATATATATATATATATATATATATATATATATATATATATATATATATATATATATATATATATATATATACAATATTAAATAATGTCGGACAAAAAACTATTCAAATACAAGGGAAATATCAGCATCAAACGAAAAAAAACGTCAAAAACATATTAGAATCCTTAAGGATTCTATGCAAAAAGAACGTAGTTTATACTTGAATGCCAATTTGCTATATATTGCACCTATTTGTCTGATTCTTTTTTATTGTGTTTGTAATTGTCAGGACAAGATTTGTATGATAAATCGTATTCAAAATTTTTCACTTTTCTATATGATAATATCGTATGGAAAAGTGACAAATTTTGAATTAAAAAATCTCCACAGACAGTAGAGAGGTAAATAAAAATAATATTAATCTAAAGAACACTGTGATCTTAATATAATTAGGTACTTACGTAGATTATTCAAAATGTACATGGAATAATATTTTAATATGTACACTATCTTTTTTTTTTTTAATTACATTACCGCCAGCCTATAATTTCCCCGCGCTGTCTATACGAATATATATGTACTCGGTCGTTTCCCTCATTTTCCGCTGTATTGCTAACAAACTAAATAAATTGCTTATTTAGTTTGTTAGCAATTATCTTAATTTAGCAATTATTAGTAAAGAATGTTTTCATTTATATTCCTTTATTATACCTCGGTCATCTTTCTAAAACGTATTTTCTACTTCGATATCATTCAGATGTATACTGCTTCTCAAATAAACAATCGACTTTAATCGTCAACACATCCATAAAACGCAGACCGGATTGAGATCCAGAGGGGAATATTCCAGGGCGATTGTTTGAGTCCACTTTGGTTTTTCCTGTCCTTGAATCCTCTCAGTACTTTACAGGGGGCCCTGAACTTCGGCCGACTGAGCTTCTGCCGAGGGTTAATTTGCCATCTCCTATCCTTAAGAGGGAGATGTGAATTTTGTAAAAATTTAAAATAATAATAATAATTACTATATTAAATATTATTAAGACATAAAAAATATCGGCTGTTTTCATTATCAGAAAATTAAAATGGGGTCAAAACGAGAATAAACTTTATTGATTGTTAAAGAGATTTGTGAAAATCACTTCAGTTTTCACGAAGCTATTGCGCAACATACATATGTGCAAATATTCAGACGAATTGAAAACCCCAGTTATTTGGAAATCGCTTATAAACTTTTAAAAAGGAGACCGTTCTCTGCAATGCAATTTAACAAAGTTTATTGTGTATTTTATAATTCCTTTTTTCATATTTCCCTTAATGAAACGGTTGCGGGTAGACGTCGGTGCTGTAAGTTGAGGTCAAGATTAATATAAAATCATGTAGTTCTTGTTTTTAACAGTAATTAATTTACAGTAACATAATATCTCAGTGTAGTCCTGTCACAGAATGGGCCACCCCTTCCTTTCCTATGAGTGTCGTAAAAAGAACTTAGTAAAACGCCCCAAGAAGGAGGGGGGAGGGGCCTGTTTCCAGCAGTGGACAGTTAATGGCTAAAAAAGGTTTTTACACAATCATCTCTAGGTCCACAGTGTAAGTACTATTTTTTATCTAGGTAGAGTTTAAATTATATAATCTAAGATATAGATAAACTATCGAGTATTCAAAATGTCTCAAATTCAGTTGTCTAATTTGACATTTGCCTAACATTTTTTTTTTTATCAAAAGAAAATCCGCTTTGTCTAATAGTGGCAGTAACTAAATTGAAAACTTTCCAGATCAAGTGGATTTCTTAAAGTCGAATTGAAAACAATTTTTTCTATTATGATATAAATATATATAATACGTACTGCTTACAAATTAATTTATATACATATATTAACTAATATGGCAACCATTTTCAATTATTTAAAAACGAAAATATATTTTACGTTTATACCTGCTCATATCTTGTTCTTTCAAATGTATTAAAAATTTGTAAGAATTTTGTATCATTTTCATTTTTCAATTTAACCATACAAATATAATTTCTCCTACATTACTTAATTAGTTAACTTATTTTAGCAAAACATTTGTATGGTGACACTCTATCTATATAAAGTCTACATTCCCTTGGTTATATACTCTTTAAGGTCTACTGGATAGTTTAGAGGTATTTACGGAAATAGAAACGGATTTTTTTTCTAAAAAAAAACAATTGCCAGAACAATATAATCTTATCAGCACAAAAATAAGATTAGCCCTAATATGCAAACAAATAAGGCAAATAAAAAAATAAAGACAAATATGTTTTTTACGGTACGAATGTTTTTTTTTTTTTTTTCTTTATTACAAAGCTAAAACTATTGCCAGAATAACGTAGTGTTGCCAGCATTAAAAATATAATTAGTCCTTATTCACAACAGAGACTCTGTAATTTTGACAGAAATTAATTGCAATCTTTAGGGTATTAAGCTGAGATTAATAAGGATCGCTGGTTGCAAGGCGAGTTTATCTCCCGTTTAAAACTAAGTATATAATATTATAGTCGCTGCTCCAATGGCATATTTATAATACAATTATTCGAAAATTTAAATTTAAAAATAACTCTTTTATAGGTCATGATGAACTAAATTCAAATATTTTTTAATCAAATCTATTACAAATTATGTTCATAATGGTGCTTAAAATATATATTTTACTGTAATATCAAATTGAAATTTTAATTTTCGAAATAGGTTTAGGAAAATGATGTATCAGAGTCGACCCTTATTATTGGATTATATAAAACAAATAAACATATTATTATATTAATATTAAAACTGTATAGAAATTTCTCAGAGAAACATCCTGGATACTAGTTGCCTGTGCTGCTGAGAGCCAATTATTTTCCAAAGCTCCAGCCTCACTAGCCATGGTCGCTATAGCAACGTGTTATAAAGCTACTCACTAGATATTTACCTGGTAAATTATTGCAAGACAAATCTATTTAAAAACGAACAATTATATGTACAATAATTAAATATAATCTGACATCCAAATTGACATTAATGCATGTATATAAGCTACCTATCAATATAATTATGTGGGTACATAAAATCAAATATACACAGAAGATAAAAAAATTACAGAAGTTTGTTAGATAGCTCTACAGTAAACTATATGGGTACCATATAGGTTATCCTCATTTATGACCGATCACTTTTCTATTAGGTATGGTGGAATATACTTTACTAGAAGCAAAGCAACTTGTCTCTCTACTAGAATACTTCTATAATATAATTAGGGAAATAAAGTACGATGCGTCTATGTTGAATCTTATAAGCATTTTGTCCCAGAACTACATATGTAAACGTGACCGCAAAAATTATTTTTTTTTATACAGCTTAGAATGGCAAACAAGCTGACGGCCCACCGGATGGAAAGTGGTAACCGTCGCTATATAGACATATGACATGAGCAGACTACAGACATGAGCAGTACCATGGACATAACAGAGTATACTGTTTCGCCCATGATACCCCCCATGCGTTGTCATTCCTAAGGACTCGGGTATTATTCCTCTATTAATATTTGCTCTACCACGCAACAGAACATTCTATGCTGATCAGGCGCCACTCAAGAGGGCGCTACGTCTGTTCACCAAGGTAGTAGCGAATTCAGAACTGGCCTTTTTCCATTGTACTGCACTAGAGTTTCGCAGAGCGATAACAAAACACACAGTTGAAAATTAAAAAATTAAAAAAATACGTTACAAAAAACAATATTAAAAATTTAAACTTAAAGATTTTTTTTTTAATGTTTATAAGTATAATTAGAATTTTTATTGTTGTCATTAGTATTTTCATTATTGTATTATTATAATGTTCTATTTTTGGTTTTTAGTGAATGCATAAGTAAATCTGTAAAGCTCACCAAAAATATGTATATATTATAAATAAATAAATATAATTTATTTGCATCACTTTACAACACACAAATAACATTAAATATTGGTACATACTTAAAAAATAAATAAAACAATACATATACGTAATAAATTAATAGTAATATAATGTTCGAGGAATTAAAGGTTTAATAATTCCTCGACTATTTTTTATTCATTATAATAAAATTATAACTAGGTACACCTACCTACTAATGATGTCTGTATAATTAGGAAATATTTAAAAAACATTGATATGAGAGGTCTTAATAAGACAACTGAAACCTGAATTTTTAGCTGCCCGTCTATAAATAAAAACTACTACGCCAAATTGGATACTGTATTTGCAGTTATTCTCCTAAAGATCGAACTTAAAATCTGATATGTTTTATGTTAATACGCTACATAGAAAAAGTATATTTCAATAGTTTTCCTACTCTTTGATTTTGAAATTTTAGAATTAATTTTAATTTTAGAATATTTTATACGCGTACTTTGTTTATACAAAATTTTTAAAAAGTGACAAAGTTATATTTATTTATCACAGAGACAATCTCTCAATTTATTTACAACATATATTTTGCTTTTTTTTTTATTATTATTTATTTTATAGTTATAAAGAAGGACACCATCTCTTATAGGTGACCACAAACAATGTGTATCATGCATGATATGAACTTTAAATATCCGCCATCTAGCGTCAATATTAGAAACCATTGCAATATTATACTACAAAAGTTCACTGTCCGTTCAATGGACAGCATTACTCCATAATAATACTAAAGATGTCGTTAATAATCTTTTAAAATAATTATTGCTTTTTTATTATTCATTTTAAATAACGCATGTGTAAATGAAAACTAATTGTAAGAAATATTTATTCCTCATTCACATCACAGTGATAACTGTGTGAAAGGAACAGAGCAACTACGAAAATATAAAAAACTGTGGTTTTGTATAGTATATTATCTGTGCTGTGCTACAAATTTTTTTTCTGTGAATTCGTCTAAGAAATTAAAAATTTTAATTCTTTGTCATTAAATAAAAAGTAAACTTTACAATTTATATTAAATTTCCTTAAAGTCCAGCAATTAATTGACTTTTTTCTGTTTTACAAAGCAAAATTATTTAATATTTATCAAGCATTGACCGTCTACGGAGTTATAGAAAATATTATAATATTTTTATTGAAAATTCTCCTCTTTATTTATTTTTTTTTAGCGTTTTTTTCACCTAAAAAATTTTTTTTAATTTTAGGTACATGACTATTCTCAAGGAATATTATTTCAGCTAAGTTGACCATTAAAGATTTTCAGAATAAAAAAATATAGTAATGTATATATGTATAATACATGCACACATATTACAGGCTGAATAGAGGCTTCTTTGAACAGCTTTAGATCAGCTTGGTGGGATGAACGCGTTACAATATTTTATGCGTTATGAATGGTGCACTTAATTAATTTAGAGACGCTCAAAACGCTCGCTCATTCAGTCCGTATTCAGTAGTCGTGAACCCTGTTCTTTCGCTACGTAAATGCCTACAAAACTTGAAACACTTTTATTTTATTATTAAAACTAATTAATTGTGAAACAATTATTTGTCATACATATTTATATTCTTTTCATGGCAAAGAAATATTAGTCTTTTTTCATATGGCAATATCGCTAAAGTGAGCCATCGCCCTGTTAACTGTGTCATGGCGGTTTGACTTGTTATAAGTTTTTTTTGCAATAACTCTATAGTTAATGTGCTTTTTAGCGATTTGATCTTTGATTTCAACAAATAAAATCACGTGATACAAAATAGTTAATAATGCGCGAATACAAAATAGTTGTGTTAGGTAGCGGAGGCGTGGGAAAGTCTGCCCTCACAGTACAGTTTGTACAAGGCATCTTTGTGGAGAAATACGACCCCACCATCGAAGACAGCTATCGGAAACAGGTGGAAGTGGACGGTCAACAATGCATGCTCGAGATTCTAGACACGGCTGGAACTGAACAATTTACCGCGATGAGAGATTTGTACATGAAAAATGGGCAAGGTTTCGTATTAGTGTATTCGATCACCGCACAATCGACGTTCAACGATCTGCAAGACCTCCGAGAACAAATCCTGCGGGTGAAAGACAAAGACGACGTGCCGATGGTACTGGTGGGCAATAAATATGACTTGGAACCTGAGCGCGTGGTGGGCAAGGAGCAGGGGGCGAACCTCGCGCGTCACTTCAACTGCGCCTTCATGGAGACTTCCGCGAAGGCGAAAATCAACGTGAACGACGTATTTTATGACCTAGTACGACAGATCAACAAGAAGTCACCTGGCACGCAAGAAGGCAAAACGAGGAAGAACAAGGTGTGTCGCCTTCTGTAAGTGTTGTGGGTCTTCGACGCGTCTAGATATGAAATATTAAATAATTTGAAAGACTTCTCGTACCCGGATTTGGCTCTTGACAGTTCCCAAAGTTAACTAGGTCGGGTGTTGAGCATTGTTGCTTGGCGAATATCTGTAGCATTTTGGATATGTGCATTTGTTGATATGTATCATGTTCTGGTGGTGTAGCACGGGTGGGGAATGCACAGAGTATCGTGTCAGGTCTGTATTCACACTCACATCTGAGCACTGCCCTTGTGAACATGTAATTACACATTTTGGTCTATATATATATATATATATAGTTGTGAGATATTTGAGGATAGATTCAACGATTCTCTGTGTGTTTCGCTCTAGAAATTCCATTGTACTGTGTGAATGCTGTTAGGTTCAGAAGTTGTGTATATGATCACGAATTTGATTCACTCAAATATTTAAACATCGATTCACTATTGTCCATGACTAATACATTCCACTGTAAATCATACTCATCATGTAAATTGTCTAGTGTTCATGATTATATTAAACATTCTTGCAATAATGTCATTATTTAATTTTTCTATGTATTTGTTGTGGACTTTCAATCTCATTTAGTAGTGAGGGATGTTGTTAAGTAACATATTATTAAAATCTAACCAGTGCTTTATTCAGACAGCAATTTATTAATATTATTAGTCAACAGGAAAAGTGAGAATTTGCTGTGACATTATCTATCAAGGACAAATTTGAACACAAAATACACTATTTAAACTTCAATTATTGAATGTTTAATTCATTGTATCTGAAAGAATGTAAAAATAATTACCCTGTCTGAGTACAGCACAAACTAACAATAAACTTTTGTCAAATGATTGCTATAAACAGTGGAACTGCCATTGACTTCTGAACATTTAGATTGAGATGTAACCAGGCTCCGACGAGTCCTGGATAGTGCCAGCAGGCCTGAACCAGTGTGTAAGTAATGTTTAATAATTAAGAATACATTAAATTTTTTCAGATATATTATTGTCTTGTTATATAATTCAAATGTATCGAAGGAAAGTTGATGCAACAATGTTTAAGAATTGGTAATCTTTGAACAAATATTAGTGAGCCTTAGGTGAATGCACCCTGCTGACCGTAGTGTCTCCAGTGTCTACCCAGTGGTGTCCCCGTGCCCCGAGCTGTCACCCTGACACCACTTGTAATGGACTATTAAAAACCCCTAATTAAAAATTTTATCGTTATTGTAAATGGAGTAAAGTTTTATGATTACTGGCTCATTGAAATAATAATTACCAACCTATGTTTGCTGCTAAGAACTTTGTTAAAATAATACTTATATAGGTGTTCAAATATTGTTATGGGATCACATGTTTCAGCCATTCTCATTTTGTTAACATGTAAGATTTACTGCACAAGGATATTGGTAATGACTTTGATCTGAGTTGAATTATATTTTTTATATATATTGTGCAAATTATAAACTTGTATATTTTTATCTTTTCACTCAATAATCGACATGTACAATAATTATTAGTTTCTTTTTTTTGCCAATAAAACCAATTTTAAATATTAGCATTGGGGTATGCTTGTCCTTCCCATGGCGGCACTCCTGTCGGGCCAATTGAGGTCGTGGCAGGCGCGTGAGTCACGTCCCAGTCGGCACGCGCGCCCGCACATCGCGACCCCCCCGGCAGCCAATTGACTCGGAATTTTAATGGAATATAATTAATTGAAACAACCATTAAATGCTACAACTATTTTATTGATTTAGATGAGTGTAAAAAGTTTCATAAAATGTGTTACACTTACAATATTGACTAGAGGACAGGTACACGATAATAAACAAACATACTGGCAGTGTGATGTGGCGGGCGTATGTCGATATTCTAGTAACATAAGAATTGACACAGTCCAATGGAAATGAACACAGTAAGTAGGTCTAACTTAACAGCTATGAACTCTAAGCAATCTAATCTGTGATGCAAAACAAGTGTCGGGTTCGTTCAAGTTTTCTGACGCGCCCGGTCATGTGAAACAAGGTCTAGCCTATAGATCGAGCTCACGATGGGGGCGTGTAACAACCGAAATAAATTATCTAACAATAAACAATACTGTAGAATTTTGAAATCGGTTATATAAAGCATGTGAGAGTGCTCAATCTACATACAATTGCGCTCTAGAGCGATGCGTCTCAACTAGGGTCAATACATTTTTAATATTATCTATACAATGCCAAGATCAATCGGAATATTTTATCTTTTTAATAAATAAATTACTAATGCATTATAAAAAATATATATATTTAATGTTTGTAGGGAACACATTTACGGAAACACGTGTCACAATGATCGACAACGCACGAGACTTGTTAGTGTTTATGGGATTCAGTAGTCATTTACCATCCGGGTGACAGTACGCTTGAGTGTCATCCTTTATTATAAAAAGAAACGTGAACAAGTTCATTTACTTATTATATTTATTTCCTAAATAACTATTTATCTTTCCATTGAATAACTTTGTTAACGTTGCATCTTTAGATACTTTTAAATGTTCTGTATCTAAAGCTCTTCAATTAAAGGTTTAAAGAGGTTTCTTCAGGGCTCAGCAACGCACGCGTAATGCCCCTGATATTGTAGGCGTTCATAAGTTACAGTAACCGCTTACCATCAGGTGGACCGTATGCTTGTTTGCCATCTCAGTGGTATAAAAAAAATTTCAAAGACCCTTATTTTTGTCAATTCAATGCCAGCCATCTTGTTATAAATATACACCATACTCTAACTTACGTAAATTTTTCTAGGATTATCAATATTTCGATAATTAAATACAAGTGTTTTTCAATGGTTTTGCTCAACATTTAAAAAAGTAAAGAGGGAAGAATAGATAAGGATGTTCCCTTATTTTTAACGTACAAACTCTCGCCCTGTTATCAATGGAATCCTGTCACACAACATTGAGGCCGCATAAGCATAATATAGTAAATGTATTGTGTAAGTATTAATATTTTTCACAGAGCTGCTAACGCTATCTGCTACGCTTATCAAAACTATTACAATGGGGTCGACCATCCGTGTCCAACGCGGCCTGTACTAGGTTACAATTGGTAATAATAAGCGTCGCACAATTACAACCCCTGGGCCTCAAGCTAATATATCTCATGCTATGATAAATCAGACTACTTCTGGATACATACGGAGTAGAGTTAATTTAGAAGATTTAAAATTAACCCAACTGAGAATCGAAGTCGAGACCTCGTTTTGTATAAACGTGCCTCTAGCGCTGCCACTATGAGGATGGTCATAAAATTAACTGTCTTTTATGACGGTAATAAAATATATTGTTAACGTAAACAATTTACGCATTGAGGCAACGTTCCAAAGATACAGGCAACATTTTCTTTGAATGACAAATATGGCGTCTATTGTATTTTGAGCAAAATATCTATCAGTTCTCAGGCTGCTAGAAACCTTGATGAGACAAACTATATAAAATTCAATACAATATTGAAGTGTATTTCAAATTTCTTATCAATTCATATGAAACGGTAACAACATGCATTACAGTTTTACATCTCATAACCATATACCAATTTAATGGTGTTCCAATTATTCAAAATTTATTTTCAACCTTAAGCTAATATAATTAATATTAGATGCTTTTAAAACTAACAGTAGCACGACATGTCGAGATTCTATCTTCAAGCTATATAGAAAAACAATGTACCAACACAAATGTATGAAGAGGCTTACTATTTAACATGATCTCAAACAAAACTAAAAAAAAATCTTAGTGTAATTGTATGAATTTTGTTATTATACCGATGAGATAGTAATCCCGTCGTGCTACAATAATTTGTAAAAGCAATGAACCTATTTGGTTGATACAATATGGACGTATAGACAATCTTATAATTGACATTTTAAATACTCAGTATTTTTTTTTTATTTTCAATTAAAATGCATATAATATATATAGATACTGATACCGTTTATACTTGTATTTGGCAATAAAGATAACGCCACAATATTTATTGTTATCGGCAAAATTGACTTTATGATAATGTGCTGATAAATGCCATTAGATTGCAACAGTATCAATATTATGAAGTATTCATGTAACTTGACCTTGTGGTCCCAGTATAGAACAGATCACCCTTTCCTTTCTCATGAATGTCATAAGAGACTAAGGGTCGAGGAATGGCCAGCAGCGTCTCTCTTTAAACATCACCAAAATCTAACTGCTGTTGTAAGCCAGCCTGCTAAACGTGACAACTACTGGCAAAACCTCCTAATAGAGGCAAGCCCATGTCCAGCTGTGGACAGTTAACGTCTGATATGACCATTCAAGTAACTGAAAGATTATCCAAATTTATAAATACAAATATCTTTTATTCATCTTAAATTCAAAATCTATAACTAAAAAATTAAAGCGACATGGAAATGTTACATTTTTGATAATTTAAGAATTTGACATTTAATAACTCGGTATATTTTATTACAGTGTCACAATTATATATAGTATACATACATAAAGAATGGATTATTTTATGTTGCCCTACTAGGGCATTACAATACATGCAGAGTGACAATTTACTTAAATACCTACATACATAGATAATTTAGTTTTTAAATGCAACGATCAGTTCATTATTGATAAATAAATATGCTCACGACTATAATCCGTAATGAGGTAGTCGGAGACATATAATGTACATGCATAAAGAATGTATTGAGATCTTATAATTATTTTGTGATGCCCTCCTAGGGCATAACAATATAGGCAGAAAGTCCGACAACTTACATTAAATTAATATCATTCACATATAATTTTGTTTCCAAACACGATCAGTCACATGGTTACAATCAATAATAGGGTAGTCAAAGGAGCACTATAATGTACCCGAATAGAGTGTATTGAGATCTTATAATTATTTTGTGATGCCCTACTAGGGCATAACAATATAGGCAAAAAATTTAAGTAATATACAAAAAAAATTTTACCTACATCGAGTTTCATTCTTATGCACTTAGAAAAGACGGTTTATTTATCTATTTTTACTGCAGTACCATTCCATTGTTCTAAATGCACATTTATCAATTTAATTAATTGACGTAACTCGGACAGGGCAGGACGCAGTACGATGACAATTATTTAATTAAATACCATTATTTAAAATGTATGACGACAGTGTTCCCAGTAATAACTGGTATAAACTAACAAATACATTTTACTATGTTTTTTATCCTCATACAATTACATATAAACACGTGTGACGTCAAATTACGTGTAAATTAACGCGTTGGATACTATATTTCATAAGATAATGAGGCGGCGAGTGCGACTAGAGTGTTCTACCCAATTTCAAGTGCACCTTTACATATATCTCACTAGACGGAATATTTAATCTTATTTATAATAATGACTACATCGATTGACTAGAAATCTTTTCCATGACCAGAAATTTTAGCACTTATCTACCTAGCTAGATACAAAATAATTAATTTGAAAAAAAAATTAAGAAAATAGATTTGAACTGATAGCTTCAGACTTTTCAAAATTGGTTAAATAAAGCATAGTTTAATTCTAATATAATGGGGCCGATTGTAAGACATTTCTCTAAATCCATAGCTAAAATTAATATTTCAACTAAATTTCTAATAAGTTTAAGTAAAAAATATTATAAATTTAGTGCATGATTTAGATTTAGTATATAAAAACAGCAATTTTGAGAAATTGTCGAATTACAATATTACCCATTTGGTTTGGTTCGGTTTGACATTTTAATATTGATAAAAATGTCAAACCTCTCATAAACCTATTTTATCTATTGAACTGTTTTGTCTTTTTCTTTTAAACTATATTCCTAGTTTGAATGAAAGTGACAATAGAATGTAATAGTTAAAATAGGTATGTATGTTTTACTTTTTATAAATAAAGGGGTTAGATTAAGAGTGACAGAGATAGAATCGAAGCATTTAGCGTTCCATTGTTTCTGCCTACCCTAATGGGAGACAGGCTTGACAGTATGTAAGTATATAAGATAGGTTTAGAAAAATGACACCTCAGAATCTTGCCCATTTTTTACATTTGTTTTTTTTACATCAAAGCATAACTAAAAATATATACTTACGCGTGTTTACATACACTATCGGACAAAATTAAGGGATACAAAAAAAAACAAAATTTTTAACGATTTTTGAAATGCTGTATCTTTGATAAAAATGGTAAAATTACTTTAATGCGACCATTATCAAAGACACGGTCATTCGTAAAATCGCAAAAAATTAGAATTTTATTTTGGTCCCTTAATTTTTTCCACTAGTGTATTATAAATCTTCAAATACCTATCTACCTATCTATATTATTTAAAACTCATTATACAACATAATTTTTCATTAACTTAATAGATACTGAGTAAAATAATGTCGCATGCACATTATGAGGCGAAAGCGACTAAAAATACGTAATATTCACACCAAATGCTTAGTTTTTGAATGAAAAAAAAAGAAACGTTAAATCAAAGTTTTTTTTTTAAATATTCTATTCCACCATCGTTTATTCAAATTTTTTTTAATAATAAATATATGCGCATAGTTTTTTTTTTAAACGCAGTGGTAGGCATGTGTTGGACTGTGTACGATTTCCTAGCGTTAAAATAAATAGAGTATTGTGTACTCTTTCATCACAATATGAGACGGAATCTACGAGGTTGATGATGTAGACACTAGAACACACTAAATCTATTTTACTCGATACCCTCACAATACAAAAATTTCCACTCTATTGTATATTTTGTATTGACCTGTGCATTTCCTATATCTAATATTGTATATATTTATAAATAATTTCAATATGTCTATCCACTACACATATAGGTCAAGCTCTACTTAGTTTAAGACTAGATGGCGCTCTGTAATGTATCCAGGGATTAGGGAGTACTCGCCCTATGGCCGGTATCGCCCTCTGGTGTCAAGAATTACAAGGCCGCGTCGTTATACACGAAAGCTTTTTAAACGACTGAATGAACGACAATTTTACATGGTTTACGAAAGATACGAGTAAGTGAGAATCACTTTTAAATAATCAAAACATGAATTAGAAAATTCAAAATATTATCCTGGGATTCGATTTTGTGACCTGCACCGCAACTGAGCTGCACATACATAAACGATGAGTTAGATCGACTGGTACGTAATAGGCAAGCGGGCGATACCTACAATATAGATATTAAAACCGGTCGAGTACTCTGAGTACGCGTCGCCCACTTTGTATATTATTATAAAAGAGAGAATTAAATTGTTTCCTAAAAAAAAAACCGATGTAAATTTATGGCATGACCAGTTGTTTTGATTTAAAAAACAAACTACTGACACGATTTTGGTAAAATTTCTATGGGAATAATTTTGTAAGTATATCCTTTCAGATGAAAAAGAATTTTCCGTGATTATGAGGTAACAAAGAAAAAGAGGGTTGACGTCAGGCAGGTGGCCGGTCGTAAAACTAAAAAAACCAAATCTTTTTGTAATATGGATAAAATCATATTACGCCGACCCCAAATGAATGGGATAAGGGTAGGAAGATGATGATATGAGGTAACAAATATAAAATATGCTCCTTTCCACTCAGAGTTTGCTGGAAGAGAACTCTTACAGAGTTAAATTTGTCTGTTGTACGTCTTCATTCAATATAGACTTTAACTATAATTTTTGTAAGTATAAATAAATAAAAAAAAAAATACAATAGAATTGAGAACTGCATTCTTTTTGAAGCATTTTTAAGTTGGTAGAAATTTGCGAATGATCCTAAATTAACACTTTTTCTCAGCATATCCATCCACGATTGTTTCAAGACCGAATATTTTTCTTTGTATATAAATTAACTAATGCAAATCAGCTTAGTTGGGAATTAGGTAGACATTTATTTTATTCCTTACTCATTCATCAATTCCCATTAATGTCGTATTATTCGAGGAGGATATTTGCCTACTACTTATTACCGCACTGGCCAGGCGGCTTGGTATAGTTTTCATTTCAAATTTTTTGTTTCACATGATGTTTCGTTCGCTTAGCCATATATAATTCTTGAGCCATAAGTATAGTAAACAATTGCTTTTTTATTAAAGCTTAGTTTGAACACGAGAAATCGTCGAAATAACAACACGATAGGCACATAGTGAAGACCGAATCTTATAGGTATCATTCCACACCGGCAAATATTATTTCTCTCTATTCCCGAGGGTCTACCATGACATGGTTTTCGAAATTTCGGGGCCGAACGAAACACAAAGTTGTTTTTAAAACTACATGACACATACCGATTAAAAATGGTAAAATATCGTTTTCTTTTTTTAGACTTTTATAGTAGAATTTATAACGAATCAAATGTTAAGCTTCATTGACTGGGCCGTTTTCGGTATAATCAAAAACACGAAATTGAGTCCGAAAATTCGGAATTAAATTTCATGGTAGTCCCTCTGAGCAGTAAAGTTTTCACTGATTAATTCAAACAACAATTCCTTTAAACTATCTTGAGCTTGTACATGCGCTGTATTCTATCTTCTCTCTTCTATTCTTTGCTCTCATAGTGTCTTTGGGTTTCCTCTTCAAACATTGGCCGTTTCAAACTTACATAGAGATGGGATTAACTGCAAAAAATTTCAAGGGCGTGAATAAAAAATATATGTATAGACATATAAAAAAAATTCACAATATTTACGCAGAAATAAATACGGCGAGATTTTTTTTTTATACAACTTAGAACAGCAAACAAGCTGACGGCCCACCTGATGGAAAGTGGTAACCGTCGCCTATAGACATGAGCAGTACCATGGACATAACAGAGTATACTGTTTCGCACATGATACCCCCCATGCGTTGCCATTCCTGAGGGCTCAGATGTTATACCTCTGTACCCAGTAAATTCACGCCATATCTCACCATTCAAACCGAAACACAGCCATGCAAACACAGCTGCTTCACGGTTGAAACACGAAAAAAAAACAGAGGTACCCAAGCAATCAACTTCTGTACAAAGTCTCCCTCTGGTGAATGTTTCATGAAGAATAAAATTTTGTATTAATATTATTGTAAAAATTTGTTTTTTTTAACAAGTGAAAATAGTAATACGCACTAATTAATACGGTAAGATGTTTTAATGGAGAATAAAATGTGCATATATATTGTTGTGAAAGTGAATTTTTTTAATAGAATAGAATACAATAGAAACATTTATTGCCAATAAACATACAATTACAATATAAAATATAAATAACATATACAAGAAGTGTACCATACTAGGCAAAAGGAACCGGCTCAGCTGATGCTGTGAGTGTCCCAGCGCAATGTGAACGCACAGCACTGGTTTTCAGCCAGTACCTCTCTTAACAAAACATAAACAAAGTGCAGGGTACTACTGTGAATTGTAAATGTTAATGGGTGAAAATGGAATGGTAACCCCGCCTGCGCTAACAGTATACGCTAGCGGGGCACCAATGAGGAATGATAATTGAGGATGAAGCAGATCAGTTTGCTCATCATGGCGAATTCGATAAGAATTAACCATGATGATTTCCAGGGGAAACCGCGTGGAGGTCAACCTGATTTGGTATATAGTAGTCATAATAATATTAAACACCATTAACAATCACTTTTCCCCTTAGGGGGGAAAGAGATTGTTAGTAACGGAGACTAAGAATCCCATTGCTAGCAATATACCTAACCAGGTCGACCTCCTCGCGGTTCCCCCTGGAAATTATCATGGTTAATTCCTAATGAATTCATCATGATGGGCTAACTGGCCTGTTTTCATTCTCATCTATCACTCTTCACTGGTGTTTCGCCAGCGTATCCCGTTAACACAGGCGGGGTCACAATTCTATTTTCACCGATCAAAAAAAATCACTTTTCCCCATGTGAAAGTTAGTTCACTTATTTGTTACCTCTTAGCATCTTAACGGCTTAACCAATCATTGAAATTTCGTATTTAATTAATGTATTTATGGTATGGAGAACGGAATAGGCTATATTTATTACGGTCAGTGAACACACTGCGGTCACACAAACCAAATCGCGGATAAAAGCTAGTCTAAAATATTTGAATTTACAATACGGAATCCTAAATCGTAAAGTTTATTTTTCTCTGCACCAGTCGGAAGTTTGCTGCGCAAAAAATACATTTATTTATTTATTTTAATTTATTCTTTATTGACCACATTACAAAAATGTCTGGTTCAAAAGGTGGACCTAATGCTATATAGCATTATCTCCCAGTCAACCTTTAGCAAAACAGAAATGTAATTATGCGGTGTAAAATTGAAAATTATTGTAGATAAATAGTTACAGACGATATTGACTTACAAATTATATAACATTCGACTTAAATTCTAACAAAATTTATATGGGAGCAACAATACCTCTATCGTTAACTTTGTCGATTGCAAAAACAATAATTAAAATCGGTCCCGAGATGGTCAAAATATCACATAAAATACATATTTACAGGGAGAAATAACACCTGAGTCTTCAGGAATGGCAACGCATGGGGGGTATCATGGGCGAAACAGTATACTCTGCTATGTCCATTATAGGCGACGGTTACCACTCTCCATCAGATGGGCCGTCAGCTTGTTTGCCGTTCTAAGTTGTATAAAAAAAAAAACGATAAATTGAGAATTCCCTCGCTTTGAAAATCCCACAAAACAAAGAAACATTTCTCATAACTAGTCTAAAGCAAAAATAAATCATATAACTACGTAATATTTGTATGAATTGTACGCAAATCTAACGCTTAATTTCAAAGATCGTTCTATACGACAAAAATTTAATATTTCGCTTTAAATATCTGATGATCAAGATCTAGTATGAACGCGAAAAGAGACCGGTCCCTCGTGAGTTGATTCATTGTTTATAAAAACACTTCCGCGTGGCTTCCGGGCCGCGGCGTCGAGTGAATCATTGGCTTGCTATCTGATTCATGCGCGATACAAAACAATTAGCAAGTGACACCGCACGCCGCTCGCGTGCCACGAACAGAACACTGATATGGTAATTAGATTATTACCAGCCACGTGGGAATTAATTGCTATAACAACAAAGTAACAATTGAAACACTTTTATAATCCTCCCTAAACAAAACTCTACTTATAATATATAATATATGATAAACACTTTACTTGAGCCATTTATGACACACGTAAATTAACAAATACATTTATACAATCAGATTATTTACATTTTTTCAAATATAAAACAAAAGATGAAATATGGAGATATGTTTTCACCAAGTGTGTCGCAGTGACCCAAATAGGCTACAGCTCTGTGATAGTTTTGCTTAAAAGCAAAGCACTGATTTTCAGCTGCAACCCGAAGTAAGGCTACACGGACGCGTGCAACAAACCCAGAGTGTAATCTGTGTAACCAATTTAACAGCAAAAGGTAAAATTGTATTATATAGATACATACTTATATAAATGATGCATAAATAATATATTTCATTAATTAATTAAACATACAGTGATATGTGCATTAGAAAATTTTTACTTAGTCAATATAATCGTATTACTCTTTTCCATCCAAAGGTTGCCTGGAAGAGGTCGTTTTTAGCGATAAAGCCACCTATTGTTTTCTCAGTAAGATAATTATCTTGTAATTGTATTTATAATAAGTTTACTATTGTAATATTTTGGAGGAAACAATAAAAAATATCTATCTGGCGTGAGATCAGTGGGGGATGGTAAATGAGGATGAAGACAGGTCAGTTAGCCCATCGTGATGGAATGCAGATCCACTTGGAAGTCAGCATAATAGGTACCAGTAGAGAGCCACGTGGAGATCGTCCTGTCAGGGTATATTGCTAGCAATGGGACTGGTAGTCTGCATTACTAATATACTCTTCACCCCCATGCCACTCTATTAGGTTGACTGGAAGAGTCTCTTTTAGAGACAAATTCACCTTTGCTTACATTGTTTCCAATTGTTATTGTTAATTTAGTTTTCAATTGAACAGACAACAGTAGACACTTTTTATTTTATATACTATTGTTTATTTATTTTTTTGTTTTGTTCTTTTGTATGCTACTGTGTGAGTCGCATGATTCTTTGAATATTTTTTTTTCTTTCTTTATTATCACTGTATATTTTAATGCAATAAAGTATATTTATACTGCTATTTTTTTTTTATACAACTTAGAATGGCAAATAAGCTGACGGCCCACCTAATGGAAAGTGGTAACCGTCGCCTATAGACATGAGCAGTACCATGAACATAACAGAGTATACTGTTTCGCCTATGATACCCCCCATGCGTTGCCATTCCTGAGGACTCGGGCGTTATTCCTACTGTACCCACTAAATTCACGCCATATCCCACCCTTCAAACCGAAACACAGCCATGCAAACACAACTGCTTCACGGTTGAAACACGAATGGGACTGAGGTACCCAAGCAATCAACCACGATATACTATTTAATTTTCGTTATAATTTTGTTATGATTATAATATTTTATTGCTGTATATTTTAAAAACATTTCATACGCTGTACGCGAACAATGTTTATGTTTAAATAAAAAAAAACAATGTGCGCCAATTCTTGCATTTCTTACCAACTGTGGAAATTATTTTTAGCTCACTACAGCTGCTGTAGGTAGAAACAATAAACTTTTAATATTCCGACCATCTGCATATTTATATTGCAGGGGCCCTGGCCCCTTAAGAAAGGTGCATACGTGCTTTTGGACATATCTTTGTTTATAGCTGAATGTTCTGCTAATTTTGGGGTGGGCATAGGCAAATTTAAGGTGGGAACTTCCCATCCGACCCCCCTTTAAATATCTCTATGATATAAGTCTATGAATTCCGATTGTGAATTCATAGATTAGCACATCGCAGAAATAGAAAGTATATTTATTAATATTATAAATGTGTTTTTAAGTTTGTTTGTTACCTCATATTATCATTATAAAAGACCTTTTACCAGAGGGAGACTTTGTACAAAAGTCGTTTGCTTGGGTACCTCTGTCCCATTCATGTTTCAATCGTGAAACAGTTGCTTACACGGCTGTGTTTCGGTTTGAAGGGTGGGATATGGTATTGAATTTACAGGATACAGAGGAATCCGCTGTAAGAAATAACAAATTAGTCCTCAGGAATGGCAACGCATGGGGGGTATCATGAGCGAAACAGTAGTCTGTTATGTCCATGGTACTGTTCATGTCTATAGGTGACGGTTACCACTTTTCATCAGGTGGGCCATCAGCTTGTTTGGCATTCTAAGTTGCATAAAAAAAATCGGTAAAAACATAGTATTAGGGATGAAGAAAGACAGACTACTTTTTACCCTTGTCAATAACCATCCAGTTACGCGGACAAAGTCGTTGGTAAAAAGTAGTATCTAACTATCTATTGTAACTATCCAATGCTGAACATAGAGGGAGTTCTACGAAATAATACGAATATAGTAAATAAATCGTAATTACCTACAATGACCTTGACGGTGTAGCGATGACATACTGACTCACATTCCGAAGGTCACGGGTTCAATCCTCGCACATTACAAACATTTGTATCCAAGTGTGTACCTATGTCTATTTGTATTTCTGAACCTTTTTAGTGTATTTTGTATTTATTTACAAACAAAAAATATATTTAGTATGCTTATCAGGTGTCATATATATATATATATATATATATATATATATATATATATATATATATATATATATATATATATATATATATATATATATATATATATCATAGGCCTCCCCCACAAGGAGGGTTTTACCAATAATTGGCACGCTTGACTGGCGGGTTGGCAGCCGCAGTTAGACTTTGGTAAATGAATGAATGAATGAGTATATTTTGTTTGCATTATACAATATAGGAAATAAGCAAGGCAATAAATATAACGAAACAATTGTATAAGTAAGGCGGTTTTATTGCTGAGAGCAATCTTTGGTGATGTTATAAGAGGGACGCAACTGCCCATTAATCGACCATTATGTTCCCTTAGTCGCTCCTTACGACACCTACAGCAAAGGGGTGGTCCATTCTATGCTGGGACCGCACGGTAACAGACTATACTTTTATATTATATGGGTGCATATCGCTTTTTATTAACTTTTTGTCCACTACTCCAAACGAGTGGATTTCAGAATTAGGAAAACTAAAGAAATAGACTTTTTTTATACAACTTAGAACGGCAAACAAGCTGACGGCCCACCTGATGGAAAGTAGTAACCGTCGCCTATAGACATGAGCAGTACCATGGACATAACAGAGTATACTGTTTCGCCCATGATACCCTCCATGCGTTGCCATTCCTAAGGACTCAGGTGTTATTCCTCCGTACCCAGTAAACTAAACACAACTACTTTACGGTAGAAACACGAATGGGACAGAGGTACTCAAGCAATCGACTTTTGTACAAAGTCTCCCTCTGGTGGCACTTCTAGGTGGCATATCAAGACACAATATACACCAGACCTTCAGAAATACAATTGAACTTTAAACAAACATTGGCCGTATGGTCTCGGCATAAAATAGCCCACCCCTTTCTTTCCCGTGGGTGTTGTAAAAGGCGACTAAGGGAGGGCGAGAGATGGGCAGCAGCGTCCCTCTTAAAACATTTCTAAAGTCTAACTGCGGTTGCCAATCCGCTTGCCAAGCGTGGCAACTACTGGCAAAACTGCCCAAGAGGGAGGCTTATGTTCAGCAGTGGACAGTTAAAGGCCGATATGATGATCATGATGATGATACATACAAACAAATATCTAAAAAATATTGTCTTATTTCAATTGTTGTTATTAAGTCCCCTCCTTAGATTATATACATAGAGTGTCTCGAATATCTCGAGTGAAACAAATGCTTCGAGGAAAGCGAGTCAACTTTTTCATACTATTTTGCGTGATAAGTGATTTCTTTATAACTTCTATAATTATTTTGTCTTATAATTTCTGCATCTTTTTAATGCGTAAACACTTATTTTATTTAATAAATAATACGTTAAGATACAATGTATGCGTAAATATATAGAACACTGATAAAAAAAACTAGTCAACTAATTTGACAATCAGCTGACAAAAAGTTGACCCCGGTTTGAGCCCCACATCAGTATTTCTTAAATATCTCCCATGTACAGACATAGTCCAGTTAAAATTGTATTATATCAATAAGATTTAGAACGTATCACCAGGTTAAAAAGCATGTATTTCGTGACAACAAGGACATAGACTGGCCCTACCCTGTATATGTATGTACATACAAGGCGAAATCGTTTGCATCCTCATATGGAGTGTTCTACCGGTGGACATTTTTTCCAACGAATCAGGTATTCCTATTTTATGCTTTTATTCCATTGATCGGTTAAGATTATCATGTTTAATAACAAAGTTTGGAAAAAATGTATTTTCATTTATTTAAATGTGTACTGTGTATAATATATAAATTTTTTTTTATGAGTGAAAATGGCATGGTAACTCCGCCTGCGCTAACGGGATACGCTGGCGGGGCACCAATGAAGGGTGATCGATGAGGATGAAAACAGGCCAGTTAGCCTATCATGATGAATTAATCAGGAATCAATCATGATAGTTTCCAGAGGGAACCGCGAGGAGGTCGACCTGGTTGGATATATTGCTAACAATGGGATTCTTAGTCTCCATTACTAACAATCCCTTTTCCCCCCTGTTTTACAGGTTTACACGTGTGAAGCTGCGTATAGCTAGTACTCAATAAACGTAACATAATTCATTATTAACAACATAACATAACAATGGTAATCCTATAAATATTATGTGAAAATTTATAAAAATGGATGGATGTTTGACTACTGAACAGATTTGAATGAAATTTCGCAAATGGATAAGATACATTCTAACTTAGCACATAGGATACTTTATATACTTACAAGTTGACACGAGTGAAGCTCGGGGAATATGTAGTTAATATATATAAGTTTAAAGATAAAAATAATACACTAACAAATAGATAGATAAATACTTTTAGTGTAGAAAAATGACTAGTTCAAAGATGGGTTTCTCATTAGTGTTCTAAAGAATTTTATCTCATTTCTGATTAATATTGTATGTATGTATGTATGTATGTATATATTTGGATGTATGTGTTTATTTATGTATGTGTATTTAACTGTGCTATCACAGATATTATTTTGTACAGATCTATTTTTTTTTAACGCGCCACCTACCTATTTATGCTTTAATTCCTTCTACCCAAAGGTTGTTTGGAAGAGATTGCTTAGCAATAAGACCGCCTTTTGTACTACACTATACGTATTGAAAATTATTCAACAAATCCTGTTATGTTGGTGCAATAAAGTGTTAAATAAATAAAATAAATATTATATATCTACATGTAACATTAACATAACGTATAGCTAATTACAGAATACTGCGAACGATCTGCGCCGACCTCGTTAAAAAAAATGGGGTCACGTAATAAAAACCAAACATACCTAGCTAGACTTGTAATGACTAGTTCGTATATTGATAGCTTTTATGGGCATCGAGGAGAACGAGGAGGCAGACGAAGCGGCAAAGGCCACTGCAGTACTAGATTCAGCCCCGTTTTATTCCAAATTATCCTCGAATCATATTCGATACTTTAGCAAGGAACAAGGTTATCAACTCTCGAAAGGCCAGACCCGGAAGAATTTTATGTTTAAAAATTTTATCAAGAGGGGGGGGAGTTATTAAAATAAATTCATTAATTAATATTTATCGGTTTTTTACTAGAATAGAAACATTTATTGCCATACAATTACAATATAAAATATAAATAGTAGTAGAATGTGTAGGGATGCTAAACGTCGCTACATATATAACTCCTTGAATGGTCGCAGTCTTGATCAAATGTGGAAATTCTTAAAGTCACTCGGGATTGGTAAGGCTAATGATGAATCCTCTATTTCGTTTAATCTTAATGATATTAATAACCATTTCTGTAAATTACCCACACATCTTGACGATAATGTCAAACTTACTACTTTAGATCAATTATCAAAAATGCCCAGGCCTGAGTGCGAATCCTTCTCTTTCAGCTTGATTACAGAGTGTGATGTTAAGAGGCACCTCCTTACCATTTCTTCCAAAGCGACGGGTGCTGACGGAGTAGGCACACAAATGTTGCACCCTAATATGGATGAACTTGTATCAATTATTACACATATAATAAATTTTTCTCTTGATACATGTTCTTTTCCAGAACTTTGGAAGAAAGCCTACATTATTCCTGTCCCTAAAACATCTAATCCATCTACTCTAACTGATTTTAGACCTATCTCGATTCTACCCGCTTTGTCAAAGTTATTAGAGCAAATAGTTCATAAACAATTGTCCGTTTATCTGTCTAGTAATAATCTGCTAAGTCCTTTGCAATCTGGTTTCCGCCCTGGTCACAGTACAGTCAGTGCTCTTGTCAAAGTCACTGACGACATACGCCGGGCTATGGACAACCACTCCCTCACACTCCTTGTTCTCCTAGACTTTAGCAGTGCCTTTAACTCTGTAGATTATGATATTCTTTTAAATATCCTTTCATCCCTTAACATATCTCCACCTGTAATCAATTGGTTTAACTCTTATCTTCGGGGTCGAATGCAGTGTGTTCGCCATGGTGAGGATACCTCAGAGTGGTGTGCGGTTACTGCAGGAGTCCCTCAAGGCGGCGTATTATCTCCTCTTCTTTTCTCTGCATTTATCAATGCTATAACTCATGTAATTTTTTCTTCCTACCATCTCTACGCAGACGACTTGCAATTATATTTTCATTTTAATCTTTGCGACATATCTGAAGCAATTGATGATATGAATTTTCAGCTGCTTAAAATATCGGAATGGGCTAGATCCTTTGGGCTTCTAGTTAACCCGCGAAAATCCCAAGCTCTCATTATAGGTAGTCATCGTAATTATAAAATGCTTGATCATGATGCTTTGCCTCCTGTTTACTATGAAAATGAGTTAATTGCATATGCTAAGAAAGCAAAAAACCTAGGTGTTATAATTGATTGCAATTTATCCTGGAATGAACACATTAATGGGGTCAGCAAAAAGCTATGTTTTTCATTTCATTCTTTTAAACGATTGCAAAAATTCTTACCATTTAAGACAAGGCTTACTTTGGCACAAGCTCTACTGTTATCTCTTCTTGATTATGCCGACATATCCTACCTTGATGCAACTGAAGAGCTTTTAAACAAATTAGAGAGATTACAGAATTTGTGTATACGTTTCATATATGGTCTGCGTAAATATGATCATGTCTCCGCTTATAGAACAAAATTGAATTGGCTGCCAATTCGAAGGCGTCGAGACTTTCATATAATGTCGTTTTTATATTCCGTTCTATATAACCCTACTTTTCCCTCCTATCTTCGTGAACGTTTTGATTTTCTAGTTCCCCATGACGTGTCCTCCCGTTCGACGAAATCTCTTATCCTCAAACTCCCTTCACACTCATCTACGCGCTATAGTGGATCTTTTACCGTCCATGCTGCTAGATTGTGGAATTCTCTTCCCATATCTATCCGTGAGAGTCAATCCCTAAATATTTTTAAGAGTAGACTTAAAGAGCATCTTCTATCTCTATGAACATATATTTATTTATCTATATGTGTAGGTATATTGTATGTATATGTGTATGTATATGTAGGTTTATGCATAGATGTAGGTATATATTTATGTATATGTATGTGTGTATTTGTACTATATAATATAATCTAATTAATTTAATTTTGGCTATTTAAAAATTGTACACTGCTGTATCCGCTGACATTGATGCTCCTTTCCACTTTGGGTTTGCTGGAAGAAAACTCTATCAGAGTTAAGCTCGCCTTTGTACTTTTGTTTACCTCTGTCATATTTTTATAACTAATGTGTACAATAAAGTATTAAATAAATGACATATACAAAGTGTCCCACACCCGGTAAAAGGAACCGGCTCAGCTGATGCTGTGAGTGTCCCAGCGCAATGTGAACAGCTGCACAGCGCTGGTTTTCAGCCAGCCTTTCAGCCTCTTAACAAAACAACCAAAGTGCAGGGTACCATTGTAAATTACTTCTTACGTCACTACAAAATCATAAAAAAAATTACATGAAAAATCAAAGTTTGTAATTGTAACTCTGCTTTAACTAAGGAACTAAAGAAAAAAAAAACTCATTCGGTTTCTTTTCTTGCTCCATCATGTTGAATACGCGCTCGCATGAAGCATTAGAGACAGGAATGAAAAGAACAAACGTGATCACCTTTTTCAATTTCGAAAGAAGTCAACTCAGCGTAAATCCGCTCGATTTTCTTCAACGAGATGTGGTTGCATCTCACGCAAAAGTCCAATCTCATAGTACGATTTGTCACTAAGTTAATATCTTTAGAAAAACCGGAGAAATAATTGCACTCCGGGAGATCAGGAGGTTAATTATTATTACCAGAGTCTCCCGGGCAATCCGGGAGAGTTGGCAACCTTAGCAAGGAACAGAGTAGTAAGAAGCAAAAACAATTGCATACATATCATTTTTTTTATACCACGTACTTTGCCAGTTGGTAAACAAGCATACAGCCCGTCTGATGGTACACGTTCGATAGTGCTGGCGACCTTATCATTTTATTGTCACTCATTAATCTAAATTGTCGAAGGCAAAATCGACGAATCTTTATCTCTTAATTTGGAGTTAATATAGGTATGAAATGTAATGATTACAAAATTTTACAAACGTAATCTAATCAAAGGTCGTAATGACGTTTATCACGAAAACACGTAACGAGATACCAGCCATCAATAAATACGGTATATACT
Organism: Galleria mellonella; assembly: GCF_026898425.1. Taxonomy (NCBI): domain Eukaryota; kingdom Metazoa; phylum Arthropoda; class Insecta; order Lepidoptera; family Pyralidae; genus Galleria; species Galleria mellonella. The sequence goes on along the minus strand of NW_026442100.1, from coordinate 3,469,568 downwards.
CGTAGATACGAGATTTTTTTAGATTTTGTAATATATAGTATTATATCGTCATAGTCGTAGAATACTGACGGATCTGACAAATATTACATATTTAGATCCATCAGTATTCTACCACTATGACGATATCAAAATCATAATATTCTGCTAGTGCATAGAGGATTCGTCGTGTGGTCCCCAGGGTTATAAGGGACCACCCCTTTTATTTCTTTTTCTAGTTTACTAACGGCCCAGTACGTGCTTCGCTACGTATAAAGTGAAATAATAAAAAAATAATAATATTAACATCAATATCGCTGATAATTTACTTTAATCGAAGCACGTCCAAAATGAAATGACCGCATGAATGACATAACAACACGCTTGTACTGTCAACACTGAAAAACGTTGCAATTTGAAAGCACAATCCCCATCATAAAAAAAGTTTGAATTTGACACAAGAACCCCTATTAACAAAATGATCCGCCATTTATTGAATTCATTTGTTACAAAAAAAATGTGATAAATGAAGAACCGCTCGACCGATTTTGTGCAAACTTCACATAAACCATCTACTAAATAGTCCGAACAAAGCCTAAACATTTGGTTTGGATAGATAAGCCCGTTCTTTAGTTATAAAATTACAACGAAAAGTGGCATTAATTTATATATATATATATATATATATATATATATATATATATATATATATATATATATATATATATATATATATATATATATATATATATATATATATATATATATATATATATATATATATATATATATATATATATATAGACATAGGAAGCTGAACTGTCGTACAAGATGATACACTATCTTTTAAATTGAACATTCATTTGATGCATTGTATTGTATTGTAAAATCTTTATTGTACATAATTCACACTGAATACATTAAAAGATTTAATATACAATGGCGGACTTATCCCATAAAGGTATATGTACGATATATCTTATGGTCCTTCAAACCGGATAAAAACTGATGTTGCATGTATTACCAACTATATCCCGCGGTGTTCCTTGCTTGGATTAGAATAAAAAATAGCATAAAAGACGATCACTGTTTTCTAAATGTAATGTTTTTTAACTTGAATATTTTCTAATTTATCATATTAATAACATAATAGAATATAATAAATTATGCCAATATTAAAATAATACAGTATACATTGAATGGATCGCTGACATAGACGATGGATTAAGCAACTCGTTTTCAGCTATCATTTAAAAAATAAAGTGTATCAAAAAGCAATGTGAAATGACAGCATTAGAGGTATAAATGGGTCCATCGATATAGCTCAGTCCTTTTTTCTTTATAGTAAGAATAATATAATTTCTATCATATAAGTTATTAGTATTTAAGCGCGACTTCATCCGTGCGATCGAGATATAATCACTGATCGGGATAAAAAATAGCATATATACTTCACCATCGCATATGGTATGTATATACCAAACTTCATAATGATTGGTTAAGACGTTAAGGCGCTAAGAAGTAAGCAACAAACTCACTTTTACATTTATAATATTAGTACAGACTTAGTGATTATATTAATTAATATTTACTTATTTGGAGGAGTCGTAGCTGTCGTTCAGCGGCGGCAGACTGTGCGTCAGCGTGCTGTCCAGTTTCCTTGCTTCGTGCTCTAAAGTGTACGAGTCCAGTGCCGGGTCCTGAACAGAAATAAAAGTTTGTAAAGAAAGGACACGTTACACTTGTGTAGCTGTGTAGTATATAATTGTTTATTTAAAACATTTACGTATATATGAAATGAGTAATTGAAATATTCAAGAAATCGTTAAAACGTCTATGTATTTCAAAAAATTACAATATAAAATTTTCCTGCGCACGTAACCTTGCATGTGCCCTGTTAACCACTATTTATTTTTCTAAAAATTTCAAAATCTTTGTTTGTTACACGATATATATGCGACTATATGTCTATAGGTGACGGTTACCACTTTCCATCAGGTGGGCCGTCAGCTTGTTTGCCATTCTTGCTAAGTTGTATAAAAAATGTTTAAGTATGATATAATTAGTATAAGTATACATATCACGACAAACATTAAGATTTCCATTTTATAGGTATGTAACTGCATAATATATGGTTGCTACAAGGATCGTGAAGTGTGGAGCAAATTGCGACGACCTACCAATCAGCAGCTACATTCACGTCATTCGTCATATTTTACTGGATTATATGTACCGTCACCTCTTCTTTACATGTATACAAAATATATTGTAAATCCAGTAAACTTGGAAATCTGTAAAGGCAAGCCAACACACACATGCCCAAATAGTAACGATATGTATAATTTATTTAACGTCCCTAACTTTAGAGTTTTATCGTCTTTCATTCATGAACTTCAGTGTCTCAAAAGTTGACTGTAATAACTATGAGATCCTTCTGTTATTTTATGTGGAATAAGAATAAGAATATCTTTATTTCCTTGAACAAAATTAGTCTATGGTACAATATAGCTATGACAGCACACTAGGCAAAGCCTGTCTCGTGGAAGTCAAAGCAAGTAATTTTACAGTTATGGTGCGGCGAACAGGGTTAATCTAATTATATGTTTCATGTGAGTTTGGGTACACGTAGGTGCATGGTTTGTGTGGGCATGTGCGTGTGCGCGTGCGAGTACGCGAGTGTATGTGTGCATGCGTGCGTGCGTGCGTGCGTGCTTGCGTCTGTGCGTGTGTGTGTGTGTGTATAAGCATGTGCATATGTATATAGATGAAGGTAATGAATATACAGTTCCGTGCCATACATTAAAGCACTAGCACCATACCTGCGAGACGGTCCGCAGCGAGTCCCCGAGCGCGGCCCGCAGGCGCTGCACGTCGCGCGCGGCGCGGCCGCTGCGGGACACGTACGCCTGCCGCCGCCGGACCTCCGCCGCCAGCTGCGCGCGCAGCTGCGCCGCCTGCGGCAACAAACGCACTATGGATTAATCTTTTGATGCAGCTCACATTGGCAAATGAGTTAACGACCCGCCTAAAGTAAAGCTATAACCGTCATCTGTAAACGTGGATGTATTATTATATCATTTCACTGGTGAACATAGGCCTTCCCCGTAAGGGGAGTTTTGCCAATAGCTGCCACGCATGGAAGGCGGGTTGTGGGGTAACTAGGCTTTTGGAGATTTTTTCTTATACCACAAAGTTGGCAAACTAGTATACGACTGTATGCTCGTTGCCATTTGTAAAAAGAAGAAGACAACGAGCAGTGACCGTTTACCATCAGTTACGTCTGATGGTAAACGGTCACTGTAGCCTATGGACGCCTGCAACATCAGGGGTGTCACGTGCGCGTTGCCGACCCTGAAGTTGAATAAATTTCAATCCAAACCGAAACATACCACAATTGCATCACAGTAAGTACAAAAATACACGTGCATGAATCCATAGTTACCTGGTTCTCAAGTCGTAGAATCTGTTGTCGATGGTTCGCTTCTCTAGTCTCCAGCAGGCGCTCGGCCTGCAGCGCCGCCTGGCGGTAACGCTCCACATCACTGCGCCGACTGGGCGAGCACGTAGAGAGGTCGCTCAAGTATCTATTGCGGGCTAGCGCTAACTCCGACTCCTAAATACAAACATGTACATTGTAATGCACTAAGTTTACCCAAGTTTTTTTATGCAACTTAGAATGGTAAACAAGCTGACGGTCCACCTGATAGAAAGTGATCGCCTAAAGACATGAGGAGTACCATGGACATAACAGAGTATACTATTTCGCTCACGATACCCCCTATGTGTTGCCATTCCTGAGGACTCAGGTGTTATTCTCTGTACCCTGTAAATTCACTGTCATATCCCACCTTTCAAACCGAAACGCAGCCATGCAAACACAACTGCTTCACGGTAAACACACGAATGAGATAGAGGTGCCCAAGCAAACGACTTTTGTATAAAGTTTTCCTCTTTTTTAAATAACAGTAGAACAGATTCTGAGATACCATTAAATCTTAAAATTGATCTCTAATAGGATGAATGAATAGGCTTGGTGTCTAAGAAACAGGTCACGGCTTAGTTTCGACTCCAGATTTAAATACTTATATTTTTGTATAAAAGTAAACAATCTGTATACATACTGTAATTTGTGGAGGTGAAATAAACTCATTATTATTATATTAAAAATTTAATTTGATATCACAGTAAAATCTTTTTTATTAAGACTAAAACGAACTAATTTTCCAATAGATTTAAGTGAAAAATATTATAAATTTAGTCTATGATTTACCGAAAAATAATAATGACGCAAAATTGTCAATTTAAAAAAATTTCCTGACCACGATCGACTTGTAGATGACGCCATATAGTGTCAAGTCCGCCATTTACACTAAGTGTTAAGATGTTTAAATGTGTGACGTAGGATGTGTGACAGTGACAGATATAGAACGAAAGAGTAAATCATGGAGACAAGTTGTGTGCTAGCGGGATACTTACATTTATTTAAAATCGAAAATACATGCTACCTTGTCAGCGAGCTCCTTCTCCAGCCTCCTGATCTTCATCCGCAGTTCTCTATTCTCGAGTTCCAAGAGGCTAACGTCGGTATATCCCTTGTCCTTCACAGCGGAGTCTTTATAACAGGTGCACACATGAGAGGCCCCACGGATGGAGTCCTTGTAGCAACTACACACGTGAGAGGGGCCCCGGATGGAGTCCTTTGTTGAATCTGGACCTGCAACATTATAAGTCACTGGTGAGTAATACTTATATATTATAATGTTAATTATATATATATGGTATCCTATTTTTACATAGTGCATTCTACAATTTACATTTTAGTATAAAAAAAATGCGTTCATGATTTAATACAGTAAGAAGCAATTTGTCAGTATTTTTCATTTATTTATTAATTATTCATTAATTACAATATTATAACAATAAAACCACTATATCCTCTCAGATGAAAAAAAAAGGATTTTGCAAATCGATTTATTATTGACGCAGTTATAAGGTAACAAACAAAAAAGAAAAATACAACAGAACTGAGAACTTTCTTCGTTTTAAAAATTGCTTGAAAAAAAAAAACAAAAACACACGAGGCGCGAGGTCCTTTACCCACGTGACCCACGCGGCCTATGGATTTCTAACCAATCCTGCAGAAAACTATGTACATATTTTTACAAAATATATACAAAAACTGACTTTGACTCACCAGAATCTAAATCAGAGTAGAACACAGTCTTCTCGGTCCTGTCGTGACTCTTGCTGCGCAAAGCCGAGGGTCTGACCATTCGTCTCTCGGCCTCCAGCTTTCTAACAGTGTCGGCGAGCGCATCGCACTTCGCCTTCAGTTCGGAGCGTTCACGCTGCAGGTTGTGCAGTTCACGTTCTAGTTCGCTGTCGCAGCTCTCTTTGCCATCCCAGGTTGTCATGCGCAGTTGGGATTCGAGGCCTGATCTGTTATAAAATAATATTTTAAATATAAACCTGCAATCTAATGTCAGATCCAGGGGCGGAGGAAGGATTTGTTACGTCCACCTCTATGTGTTCGCCCCTGGAAACCATCGTGCTAAATTCCTGGCGTATTCATCACGATGGGCTAACTGACCTGCCTTTTCATCTAACCTGTCATCTCTCACTGGTGCCCCACCAGCATATACCGTTAGCGTAGTCCCTCCATTGTCATCCATTAAAAAAAATATCAGATCCTACATATTTATTTCACAATTATTTGGGTATTTTTCACAACAAATTAAATTCTACAAAAAAATAATGCCTCATATTTCAATTCTAATAAGAAATGTTGATAACCGACGTCTATTCCTTAAAGTTGGCACATATCGAGAATGTTTTTAATTACTTATGCAATTTTTTTTTATTATACAACTTAGAATGGCAAACAAGCTGACGGCCCACCTGATGTAAAGTGGTAACCGTCGCCTATAGACATGAGCAGTACCATGGACATAACTGAGTATACTGTTTCGCCCATGATACCCCCCCATGCGTTGCCATTCCTGAGGACTCAGGTGTTATTCCTCTGTGCTCTGTAAATTCATTGCCATATCCCACCCTTCAAACCGAAACACAGCCATGCAAACACAACTGCTTCACGGTTGAAACACGAATGGGACAAAGGTACCCAAGCAATCAACTTTTGTACAAAGTCTCCCACTGGTGAAATTCTCTTATTAATATTTCTCGTTTGAAACAGATTTAAACCAATGTTTGTTTAACTAATAATAAAGCATAAAATGTACCATTTCTTCCTTCCCCGTAACTAGTGTAAGAGGCGATTAAGGGAACCTAATAGTCGAGGAATGGGCAACAGCGCTCCTCTTAAAAGCATCAGCAAAACCTAACTGCGGTTACCAACCCGCCAACCTGCCAGGGGGGAAAGGGATTGTTAGTGATAGAGACTGATAATCCCATTGCTATCAATATACCCTATCAGGTCGATCTCCACGCGGTTCCCCCTGGAAACTATCATGGTTAATTCCTGATGAATTCATCATGATGGGCTGACTGACATGTTTTCATTCTCATTTATCACCCTTCACTGGTGCTCCACCGGCGTATCCCATTAGCGCGGGCGGGATTGTCATACCATTTTCATCCAAAAAAAAAAAACCCGCCTGCTGGTTTTGCCAGTATTTGCTACACTTGTAGCAAATACTGGCAAAACCCCTTAAGGAGAAGTCCTATAATCAGCAGCGGACTTTTACCAGCTGGTATGATAATGATTACAAACAGAATTACAAGGTTTGCAACTAAAACTGTCAAATAGTATGCTCAGTGGTAAAAGTGTCAGTGAAAACAAACTCTGAAGGAGAATTGTCAGCAAGTAAATTACAAAATTGAACCGTTAATCGTCAAGGTCGTAACGTTGACCCCTCTCGAGATCATCCCTCTCGTTCCCGCACGTGGGAAACTACTCTACTACTACTACTAAGTGTGAGAGAGGGAGGGAGGTGCGACCGACCTCTGCACCTCGATGTTGGCTAGCTGCGCGGTGAGGCGGTGCACCTGGTCGTCGAGGGTGGCGTTGACCCGCTTCAGTTCACCAAGTGCACCCTTCGCGCTCTCTAACTTCTCGCTCAACACGCGTCTGTCGTTCTCGCATGTAGCTGAAACAGATGTAAAGATCAATTAACATTTTTTTTAATGAGTGATAATAAAATGGGTTACCATTACATTATCACTCAATATTCGAAATTGTACTCTCTGTACTGTGATTGTACTGTGATTGGATGGAGAAGGGATTGTTAGTAATGGGGATTAGTAACCCCATTGCTAGCAATATACCCTCCTGTCAGGTCGACCTCTTCGTGGTTCCCCCTGGAAACCATCGTGATTGATTTATCGTTAGATTCGTCATGGTGGGCTAACTGACCTGCTTCATCCACATCTATCATCCCTCACTGGTGCCCCACCAGCGTATACCGATAGCGTAGGTGGGGTTACCATACCATTATCATACATTAAAAAAAAACTAACCAATACTCTTCTGTATCTGCCTGAGCTTGTCGAGCGCGGTGTGCTCGTTGGTCTTGGCCTCGGCGAGCTGCCGCGTGGCGCGGCCAAGCTCGGCCCGTAGTTCGCTTTCCGCGCCGGCCGCCTTCTGCAGCGCCGCCGACAGCTGTTCCACGGTTCCCTTGAGCGACGTACACCTGTCCTCCAGCGACGCCACCGTGCGAGCGTACCCGTCGCATCGCTCTTGTAATTTCTGTACAAATTGTGTTTATTGGTTTAGTTTCAGGTTATATAGATGCGAGTATCTCCATATGAATGCTTCTAGAAAAACGGCTCTACTTTTTCATAGAATTTTGCGTGATAAATAGTTACGAGTGATTCTGTATTTATTTTGTCTTATAAATTTTGCACCATTTTAATGTATATGAAAAAATACATTTTTTTTTTAATTAAATAATTAAATATAGATACGTCAAATATACTTATATTGTGTGCGTAAGTATATGGAACGTATATAAAAGTATATAGTTTAGTTTACTAAATCAATCTAGCACTGAAAGTTTTATGTCTTTATCTGAATTAGTAAAAATATTACTTTTATAAAGTAGTTTGCTTGGGTAGCTCTATCGCATAAGGGGTATCATGAGCGAAACAGTATACTGTGTTATGTGCATGGTACTGCTCATGTCTATAGGCAACGGTTACCACTTTCCATTAGATGAGCCGTCAGCTTGTTTGCCATTCTAAGTTGTATAAAAAAAAATCGCATTCGTGTTTCTGCCGTGAAGTAATTGTGTTTGCATGGCTGTGTTTTGGTTTGAAGGATAGGATACGGGATATGGGAATGTTCAAGTAGGGCATAGCATAAAAAAGATTGGGAAATACTGATCTATGTGGTGAAAGTGTATGTCATCATCTTCCTACCCTTATCCCAATTATTATTTGGGGTCGGCGTAATATGTTTTCCTCTTCCATTCTTTTCTATACGCAGTCAATTCCGCATTCACTCCCATACCGGCCATATCGTCTTTCACACAGTCCATCCACGTCTTTTTAGGTCTTCCTCTGCTCTTATAGCCATCTACATTCATTGTTAATACTTTTTAAAAAATATGCTCATTCCTGCACATCACGTGCCCATACCAATACAGACGATTACTTCTTAACTTTTCTATCACTGGCGCTACTTTCATACTTCCTCTGACATAATCATTCTTAACTTTGTCTATTCTTGTCACTCCGCACATCCGTGGTGAAAGTGTATGTACTAATGTATATTGTTCGCGTATGTAGCGGATTGTTAGTAATACTGATTTCCAGTTCCATTACTAGCAATATACACTGTCAGGTCAACCTCCACGTGGTCCCCCCTGGAAATCATTGTGATAAATCCCAGACGTATGTATTCATCGTGATGGGCTAACTGACCTGCCTTTTCATTCTCACCTAATATTTCTAACTGGGGGAAAGGGATTGCTAGTAATCAGTTCTAACAGCCCATTGCTAACAATACGCTCTATCAGGTCGACCTTCATACAGTTCCTCCAGGAAACTATTGTGATTAATCCTTTATGAATTCTTCACGATGGGCTAACTAACCTGCCTTCATATTCACCTATCATCTATCACTCACCAGCCCCGCCAGCGTATACCGAAAACGCAAGTCGACCTGATAGGGTATAATGATAGCAATCTCCCCATTACTAACAATCCTTTCCCTCTAGTTAGAAATATTAGGTGAGAATGAAAAAGCAGGCCAGTTAGCCCATCATGATGAATTCATCAGGAATTAACCATGATAGTTTCCAGAGAGAACGTCGAGAAGGTCGACTTGGTTGGGTATATTGCTAGCAATGGGATTCTCAGTGTCCATCAGTAACGATCCCTTTCCCCCCAGTAGCGGCGGCGAACGTGGCGTGCATGCGAGGCGCGGGAGGCGTGCAGTGTGGAGGTACCTTGGCGGCGAGGTCGCGGTCGCGCGCGGCGGCGGCGGCGCGCTGCACGTCGCCCTCCAGCTGCGCGCGCCGCACGTCCAGGCGCGCCGCGCGGCCTGCGCACGCGCACCGCCACCACCGCGTGCAACACACATTTATTACTGTCCCACCGAACTTTCCGTTTCAGCGTTGTACATAATTAATGAACGTATAAAAATAAACAATGCTTTACGTGAATGAAGTCCCATGTTCTATTCCCAGTGGGGCCAATTTATAAAGAGAACTGAAATTTAGAAATTCTAGTATCCTAGCTTGAAGAATAAGCAATTGATGATACCAACTTCCCGATTTTGGATCCGATTTTGAACATTCTTTATTCTTTATCGTACACAAACATAATGATAAAAACATTTAATTTTAAGGGTACTGTACGCCTTTGTACAGTTTATCTCTAGTAAACAATTTCTACCAGCAAACTTTTTCATGTGAAATACGTTTTATTTAAATATAAAAATAGACAGACCAACATTTTGTGTACATTGTAATAAAAACATTTTAAACTATTAGAATAAACTTATTTTTAACATAAATACATATTAATTAAACAAAATGTATAAATATATAACTATTACATAAATCCTCACCAGAGGGAGACTTTGTACAAAAGTCGTTTGCTTGGGTACCTCTGTCCCATTCGTGATTCAACCGTGAAGCAGTTGTGTTTGCATGGCTGTGTTTCGGTTTGAAGGGTGGGATATAGCGTGAATTTACAGGGTACAGAGGAATAACACCTGAGTCCTCAGGAATGACAACGCCTGGGGGGTATCATGGGCGAAACAGTATACTCTGTTATGTCCATGGTACTGCTCATGTCTATAGGCGATGATTACCACTTTCCATCAGTTGGGCCATCAGCTTGTTTGCCATTCTAAGTTGTATAAAAAAAAAATATTACATAAATACAAATATACACAGGTACATATATAAGTATATACATATAATACAGGTACATTGTCACTATGGTAATAAGTATTTTCGATTTTAAAAGTTCTTCTTTAATCTTCTTTAATTTGATGTCTTTATTAATTTAACTAGTATTAGTAAGCATATAAATGACATTCTAGTCTGTTATCAAATCACTTCTTAGTCACTTAGGAAAATATTGTTTCATTGATTTAAAAATTGACGCAGGCAGTTTTTTTTTTTACAACACAGGAGGCAAACGAGCATGCGGCTCACCTGATGGTAAGTGACTACCGCCGCCCATGATCACCCACAACACTTAAGGCATTGCAGGTGTGCTGCCGGCCTTTTAAAAAGGAATATACTCTTTTCTCGAAGGTTATGTTGTCGCATCGGTTCGGAAATACTGCTGCTGGAAGTTGATTCCAAAGAATGGTTGTGCGTGGAAGAAAATGCCTTGAAAAACGCACGGTGGAAGAATAAGTATAATATAATATAATTTAATATGTAATAAATATATATAATAAGTATTATAATTTGTTTTATATTATTTAAAAATAATAAATAAATAAATGACAATGATACTTTCAGCGGCGGCCAGCGCCTCCCGCAACTGTCCCACTTCTTGCACGCGCTCGGCCAGTTGCACGCGGAGACTTTCTGCCTTGTTCTGCAATTATTATTCATATTATTATATATTTTATCAGCCATTAAGTGTCCACTGCTGGGCATAAAGATAAGTATTGCCAGTAATAATCGCATCCAATTTGGTATCAGTTTTTGCGTGATACCGGAATAAACATACAGACGACAGGCAAAATTGACTTGTAGCTAAAGGGCAGAGTCATTGAATTCTTTAAATTATAGTTGAGTACAATGATTACTGGCTCATCTGTAATACTCGTGAACGGGTGCTACTTATGGGGAGTGGACTGCTCATGGTTGCTTGTTTATTTTCTATTTAATAATATATATAGAACTTTTCTTCACTTGAGTAACATCTATATCAATATATATATAAATATTTTAACATGAAACGGTGCTCCGTGTAGGTGCAAACTGAAAATCAGCGCTGAACGCACATCAGTCCAGCAAAAGCTGAGTTTGTTCCTATTGCCAGGCATACAGATACTGCACAATGTATTTATTAATAAATATATGTACATTACAATTTCTGTATATTTGTAAAGAATGGCAATAAATTTATTATTTATTTATTTAATGCTAATTATAGTCACAGTACCCATATAAATGTATATAATACTTTGAAATATCTTACTGATTCTTCTCAGTAAATAAATTTCTGAATTCAGCAGTAGAATCATAAAAAAATCGACAATGGAAAGGAGCTTGTAAACAAGTATATTAAAATAAATACTATTTCTATTCTAAAAATTGTTGTTTTGACATCTATTAGTATTAAAACTACACTAAATACCAGAGGGAGACTTTGTACAAAAGTCGATTGCTTGGATACCTCTGTCCCATTCGTGTTTCAATCGTGAGGCAGCTGTGTTTGCATGGCTGTGTTTCGGTTTGAAGGGTGGGATATGGCGTGAATTTACTGGGTACAGAGGAATAACACCTGAATCCTCAGGAATGGCAACGCACGGAGGGTATCATGGGCGAAATAGTATACTCTGTTATGTCCATGGTACTGCTCATGTCTATAGGCGACTGTTACCGCTTTCCATTAGGTGGACCGTCAGCTTGTTTGCCATTATAAGTTGTATAAAAAAAATCATATTACAACTCACAGCAGTACAGTAGAACTTAAAAATATTTGTATTTTTAAATATCTCCTATGTACAATCATTGTAAATTTTTTTAAATGGTAATAAGATTACCTCGTTCTGTATTTTCTCCTCGGCAACAGAACTGAGCGCCGCTTCGATGCTGGTGATCTTATCTCTCAGGTTGCTGATCTCCACTGTCTTCGTCTGAACGGATTCGTTCTGGAAATCATTACGATATTATCACAATACAGATTCGAGAATAAAAGAAGCAAAATACTGGGCCACCTTATACGACATGACGATTTTTTAAAAAGCATACTAGAAGGAAAAATAGGGGGCAAAAGAGGAAGGGGAAGACCGAGGAATAACTCCATGGGATAGGTAAAGGAAACACTAGATGTCATGTCGTATAGGGAGGTCAAAAGCATGACCTGGAATAGAGCTGGCTGGAAGAGAATGCATTAGTTGCCCCGACAAAAGGAAACTCTTAAATGAAAAACGTTTTATTTAGAAATTATAATAATAATATTTATTGCACCATAAACATAAAAATGTAGTGGGGGAAAGGGATTATTAGTAATGAAGACTGAGAATCCCATTGCTAGCAATATACCCAACCAGGTCGACCTCCTCACGGTTCTACCTGGAAACCACATGGTTAATTCCTGATGAATTCATCATGATGGGCTAACTGGCCTGTTTTCAATCTTATCTATCACCCTTCACCGGTGCTCCACCAGTGTATCCCGTTAACGCAGGCGGGGTTACCATATCATTTTTACCCATAAAAAAAAAACAAAAATGTACAATGTTAATTAGATAATTCAAGTGAGATACAGTTGCATTAAGTACAATTTACAATTTATATTGAACGAGAAAAAAGTCTGCATTACCATCAGTCCCCAAACTAGGCCAGACCTGTATCTTGTGAACTGTGAATATAACTATAGACTATGGAGATATAAAATAAAAATGAATGTGGACGGTTATAAGGGCAAAGGAAGACTTAAAAAAATGGATGGACTGTGTGAAAGATGATATGGCCAGAATTAGAGTGAATGCAGAATTGATTGCGAATAGAGAAGAATAAAACAGAAATACATATTATGCCGACCCAAAACAATAATAGGGATAATGATGGAAAGATGAAGATGATGGTGAAGGAGATATAAAGTTACCAGTGCATTGAGTTGAGCGTCCTTCTGTCCGAGCGCGGTCTGCATGCGAGCTTTCTCCTCCTGTATGGAGCGCAAATTGCTGGTCACCGACTGCAGCTTGCCCTCGCCCTTTCCTTGTTGCTCGGTCGCCTCTTTCAGCTGCTTCTTGAGTACATTCAGTTGAGACTTGTAGTCGTCCTGTAAGAGTGTTTTTAATTATTACTATCATTGTTTTGGCGTTCCATTGTTTCTGCCTATCCTAATAGTGTACAGGCGTGATAGATATGTATGTATATTTTATCCTCTACCAAACCAAACCGAAAAATTAACCCGGTAGGCGTATACCGCGTTATTTTTTTATCGGGATAAAAATTCAAATAATTCGTTAATATTAGTTAAACAATTTCGGAAATTAGTATAAGCGAACACTGTGACACACAATTTTTATATATACAAAAATGATATAATTGGTTATGTATAAACTTGAGTTTGTCTAATTCTTATTGTTTGCAAATTGTCACAGTACACCACTCTACCCGCTGACATTGATGCTCCTTTCCACTTTGGGTTTGTTGGAACAGAACTCTTGTACAGTTAAGCTCACCTTTATACATTTGCTTTCCTCTGTCATATTTTTACGTATTTTTATTTATTTACACTTTATTGTACGCACTGATAATACATAAAATACATATATTATTACTGTGTATAATAAATAAATAAAAAGTATAAATAAATAAATAAATAAAAATAGGGAACATACCGTATTAATTAATTAATTAATCTATTACATACTTCAAATAATATAAAATCTGAATGTGTATAAACTACGCTCACTTTTTAATAAATATAAATAATTATATTTTTATGTTGCCAGTGATAAAAGTTTTTTTTTTTATACTATAAAGGTGGCAAAAAAAAAAGGAAGCCCGTTTGTTGGTAAACGACCACTGCAGCCTATGGATGCCTGCAACACTAAGGGTCACGTGCGCGTTGCTGACCCAAGTATGAATTGTAATGTGACAATAATATTTCTTTACATATTATAATGGATTACCTTTTCACGTTCAATCTGGCAAACTTCGTGCATGAGATTCCTAACGCCTTTCTTGATGAGCTCCGGGTCTACATCTATGATCTCGTTGCGATCTTCAGAGTGATCGCGGCCTAGAAAAAGAAAATAGATAATAGAGGTGGTTCACCTTTCGACTAACTGTAATCACTGTTCTGTTATTATAAGTTGATAGATATGTGTATTTTACTTGTAAAATGCACGAGTAAAAGTAACTATTTGTAGGTGTAGCCGACTAACATACTATTGTCGAAATATCGACCGCAGATGCATGCCACCTGTACACAGGTAACTCGCCTACGCGAAGAAGAAAAGAATTGTTAGTAATGGAGACTAAAAATCCTATTGCTAGCAATATACCCAACCAGGTCGACTTTCTCGCGGTTCCCCCTGGAAACTATCATGGTTAATTTCTAATGAACTCATCATGATGGGCTAACTGGCCTGTTTTCATTCTCATCTATCACCCTTCACTGGTGCTCCGCCAGCGTATCCTGTTAGCGCAGGCGGGGTTACCATACCATTTTCACACAAAAAAAATTACATACTCTATTGCTAGCAACAGAGACTAGATTTTTATCAATTACTAATACATCCTTAGTAGGTGTGTGATACCAATCGTGAACGTGACCGTCACACGGTGATCAAGTCAAGTAATTAACTTAAACAAAATTGGTTTAAGGTTTTTTTTTACATAGAACTTAGAATGGTAAACAAGCCGACGGCCCACCTTATGGAAAGTGGTAATCGAAAATGGAATAGCATTTTTATCTATCAGAAAAAAAAAAACAATATATATGCAAACAAAAGTTGATCGGTGTGACCTCTATGCGGGCTGTATCTGCGGGCGGGGCTGGCGAGGCGGCGGCGTGCGGCGGGCTGCACGCTGCCGTCGGGCTGCACGCCGCACACGCGGCGTAACGCGTGCGCCACCGACGACAGCTTGGCCTCCGCGTCGCGCCGCGCCGCCTCGCACTGGCCCAGCGACGCCTCCAGCGCGCGGCCGCGGCCCTCGCACCCGCCCAGCCGCGCCTGCGCAGGGCCACGCGGCACAACGCAAGCCGCACGTTCAGCGGACAAACATCCACGTGTAAACGTAGCGTATCACATAAGGGGATATGCAGTGCGCTGATGTTATCATGCAATGCGCTAGGGTTGTCAATTTTTTTTTACAAGAAATAAGTACTTTTTTAGTCTGAGAAAAACATTAAATATTATTTTAAAAAAATTAACAGTAATTTATTTATTTAATGTTTTAAATACGTATTTTTTTTAGAGTTTCTCGCGCAACTTATTAATTTACAGTCTCTTTTAAAAACTTCGTGATGCCTCACAACGAATATAGCTAAAATTAAAATAAATGAGGAGCTCATTTTTTTACTAAATTAATTTGCACTGAACGCCCTCTGACTAAATTTAAAAAAATTGTGTAGATGTCTAACTCTTATAGTATTAAACATTTTGATATTTCACAATGCTTAATACTATAAGACATCATTTGAAACCAGTATTTTGTATACTTTATTGTTATTCAACAATAAAAAGCATTATGTAGTGATAAACGTTGGCAACCCCAGCTGTTGCCGATTATCCGCCGACGGCCGAATAGATAATATTGAACGCTAGTATACTGCAGCGTCTTATCAACTTAATGATCAATCTTCCGCGAAGTATGACCAAAAGTAACATGTTGTTTATTTGATATGTTGGTGAATCATCGCAAATGATCGGCGACCGAGAATCGGCGCAATGTATTAGCTGTAGTGTAAACAGCTAATACAACAGTATTTTTTTTTTGGTTACTTAATAAAGTTTTGTTTAATTCCTCTACCATTAGCACATTTGTAACTACCATTCGTTATGACTCGTGAAAAAAATCACATTCCTATGTCATAAATATACTTCTTACTGGCTGATTAATGACATTAATATTACCTTGAGTTCTTGTATCTGTTGAGTAGCATCGGCCAAACAAACTTCCAAATTATGCTTGAGCTCTTCGAGACGGCGTTCCTTGGAGCGGCAATCTTCGAGACGTAACACTAGTTCCTGAAAAAAAAATGACGTGACAACTATTGAATTCTATAAAAGAAATACTTGTAAGGTTAAAAAAAAAATCATATACATAAAAAACTAAATAAACCTTTTACAACACACCTTTACCAGAGGGAGACTTTGTACAAAAGTCGATTGCTTGGATACCTCTGTCCCATTCGTGTTTCAACCGTGAAGCAGTTGTGTTTGCATGGCTGTGTTTCGGTTTGAAGGGATTTACTGGGTACAGAGAAATAACACCTGAGTCCTCAGGAATGGCAACGCATGGGGGGTATCATGGGCGAAACAGTATAGTCTGTTATGTCCATAGTACTACTCATGTCTATAGGCGACGGTTACCACTTTCCATCAGGTGGGCCGTTAGCTTGTTTGCCATTCTAAGTTGTATAAAAAAAAACCTTCAACATCAATTTTCTACTCTTCTTCTAATTCTCAGTATCACGAGTGACGCACTATTAATTGTTAAGTAAGGTCTCCGTCTGCTAGCTCCCCCCGTCTGCGATACCTGGCCTCCGCCACCCTTGTCGCTCCCAAGAACAATACCTGGTCGCTGCCACCTATCTCGCTCCTGTGAGCCTACTACTACGGGAGTACCCTTCCCCCACAACAGTACCTGGTCGCGCGCGCGACAGGCCTCCTCCAGATCGGCGCCCCGCTGCCGTGCGGCGGCGAGGTCCGCGCGGGCAGCGGCCAGCAGTGCCTCCAGCTCAGCACCATGTCGCCGTGCAGTCGCCGCCTCTTGAGACATTCGCTCTCGTTCCTCGCTCTCGTTCTGTAACCTACAGCCAAATATACACTTTAAGTAAGCCTACTATAAATGAAGTAGTATTATATATAAAAGCCTTTAAAAAACAGAACTAATACCTTTTAAAAGGCCAGCATAATGCAACGATTCTTCTGATGTTGCGCGTATCTATGAGCTGCGACAATTACTTACAATTGGGAAAGCCATGTGCTTATTCACTATTCTCTAAAGATAATCCGAACTCCGAAGGATCAACTGCATTATTAAAGACATGAAATCGATCCTTGTGCAGTAGGACTAAACTAATGGCGGTTAGTTGATTGTTAGTTGATAGTTGATGTTGATCCTTTTCAAAACGAATAACCCAAATTCCAAAGGGCCAGCTACTGGTAATAAGCTATTATGACGATGATGAATCCACGAGTGAATTATTAAAGACTAATCGTTTAAAAAAAAAGAAAAAACTGTTCCATGTTGAGTAAGAGTGAGCTATTTACGGTTAACATTGATATTTTCAAAGCAGGCGGTACCAGCTGGGAAGGATTACATGAAATATGCAGATCCTTAATTGGACTACTAACCTGGACTGCAGCTCCTTGATGTCGTGCTGTGCCTGCGCGAGCGCGGCCCGTTCCCGCTTGAGCTGTCCGTCTGTAGCACGCAACTCGCGCGATACATGTTCGCCGCCCGACTCCGCCTCCTTCAGTAGCGACTGCACGCGCGATATTTCCAATTCCAGCGATGTACGGGTCTCCTCGAGGCCTGTATAGTTCGAATATTGTAAATGTATATTATTAGTCTTGATCATCTTGAGCATTTGGATCTTATAGAAACAAAAAAAAATCTTGTTTTCTATTGAAAAATTATACATTTATTTATTACTTGGCAACCATTTATTAGAAGGCTTTTCTTTTTTTTAATGGGTGAAAATAGAGTGGTGACCTCGCCTATATATCTATGGCGCAGATGTCTTGGAAGGTGAAAGATGATAGATGCAAGCAAGAGGGTTGCTAGATCCCATTACTGGTATCCTCACCTATCATCCCTCACTAGTGGCCCGCCAGTGCATACCGTTAGCACAAGCGGGGTTACCATTCCATTACCATCCATTAAAAATGTTTCTTCAGGGTCGGCAACGCGCGCGTAATATTCCTAGTATTACAGGCGTTATGAACGGCTACGGTAACCGCTTACCATCAGGTGGACCGTATGCTAGTTTGCCACCTCAGTGGTATACGACGGTCAGCGGGGAGGATACCTGCGATCTTGTGGTAGGCGTCGTCGCGAGCCCTGGCGGCATCCCGCCGCTCGTGCTCGGCGCGCTTGACGTGGTCGCGCAGGTCGCGGCAGCTGGCGCTGTACTTGTCGCGCTCGGCGCAGCACGCCGTCAGCTGCCGCCGAACATCCGTCAGCTCCTTACGGAGGCTATCCGCTTCGTTCTCCACTGAACGCGTGTGGGACACGGTCATTTCACTTTAAGCACTTCAGTACATTTTTAATCTAAATCTATATTACTATTATAAACCAGAAGGAGACTTTGTACAAAAGTCGATTGCTTGGGTACCTCTGTCCCATTCGTGCTTCAACCATAAAGCAGTTGTATCTGCATAGCTGTGTTTCGGTTTGAAGGGTGGGATATGGCAGCGAATTTACAGGGTACAGAGAAATAACACCTGAGTCCTCAGGAATTGCAACGCATAGGAGATATCATGGGCACAACAGTACACTCTGTTATGTCCATGGTACTGTTCACGTCTATAGGCGACGGTTATCACTTTCCATCAGATGGGCCATTAGCTTGTTTGCCATTCTAAGTTGCATAAAAAAAGTAAGCGCCGAAGCCATGTCCTCTACAGCTGACCATGATGTCTGGCTAAACATCAAATTGTTGATGTTGCTCGCCCCAGCCCTGTCCGTATTTAAAATAATGGCGTCAATGGATAAATTAATAGATGTAGCAGTAGACAGACAACGTACACTCCTTGAGCTTGCGCATGGTGTCCTGCAGCTGCGCGTACGCACTGTCGTACTTGTCCTCGGTGAGCGCGAGCTGCGCGCGCACCTCGCTGCACTCGCGGTTGCACGCCTCCTTCTCCAGGTGTAACTCCTTGATGCGATTCTCGTACCGCGTGCACTCGTCCTCTGCTGTCGCCCTGCGAAACGAGGGAGGGTTGGGATATTTAATACCTAAGATTACACTTGTTGATATACAAGATATAGAAAGGTCTTATTATAATCAAAATTTTGAAATTTCTCGATTTCTGAACTGGACACAGAGAGACTAAATAAAAGCTCGACCACCAGTAGCAATATATTTTTCTCAAACATGCTTGGAAATATGAGCATTATTTTGACAATCTTCTTCGAGATAAATCAAAATTGCCGTACTAGCCAGATACATGCGGGCAGCGGCCGGCAAAAGTTGTATGAAAATCCATATCTGTCGTGTTTTCCGGTCAGATAAATTACTATGTAAACTCATATCTGTCCTGTAATTTAAAAATAGAATGACCTTTTACTTCGAAACATGGCTACCAAGGAGGTGACTAATAAAAGGTTTTATTTAAATTTTGAACTGGCTAGCAAACAGAAAGCTGTTTATTGAAAAAAACAAAACAAAGGAACATGATGGCGCGTGAAAAATTATTGTTCGTTATTCGTCATTGAATTTAAAAAGTTAAATTGTGTTTTTGATTTCCGCGCATTGTTTGAGAAAAGTACTATACAAGCCTTGGCCACAACTAGGCATTGATGGTCTCACGTATTTGTGCCTCGGCTACGCCTCGGCCCACATTTACACGTTCGTTCATCAATTCCTCAGTTGCTGGCCGCTGCAGTAATGTACTAATAATTACATCAGCAATGGTGCACTTGTATGTATGTTATGTGCAAAAACCTTTATTAAAAAGATCGACTATGTAAGTCACATCCGAGCACACCAACGCCTACAACAGCCCACTGTGCAAATAATCAATCAATAATAACCAAGTCAAAGCGGTCGTGGTGACCGAAAACGGTCAAGAAGCATCGTCCATCATGAAATAAAATGATTAGAATAAACTATCATGTCTGAGTTAATAAACATTTTTATTTCTTATTCCTCTTACTTATTAAAAATAATGAATATATATAAATATTTTAGCAGTCATCTTTGACTGCGGCCATTTTTAAATAATGCTCTTAACTTTATCGTTACCTACTTTTTTTCAAGCACTTTTATTTCATACTCATATTAATAAGATTGACAAAATTTACACAATCCACCATCTTGTGACGGTGGCCATTTTATAAATATCACAGTACCTAGAATAACATAATGTACTGTTATCAGAACTAAAGATATAAAAATTTTAGCACAATCTTTTAAGAGGAACCGGTTCTAAATTAATTTGTAAGAAAAGTATAACAAATATAACTGTAGATAGTATGTGACGTACTTGGCCTCTTCGAGCCTGGTCTTAAGCGCGGCGAGGTCGTCCTTGAGGTGCGCGATGTGTCCGCGGTCCTGGTCGGCGCGGGCGGCCCCCTCGCGGCGGCAGCGCTCTAGCTTGGCCTGCTCGGACTCTAACGCCCGTCGGGACTCTTCCAGACGCTCCACTAACGCCTGCTGCTCCTGGTGGGCTGACGGGGAACAACTCCTTGGTATTGGGGGAGAGGATTGTTGAAGATCGTCTTAATACAGTATACATCAAAGTTTACCTCGTCTTACTTTTCTACATTTTTTACATCTGTGTTATTTTTCACTTAAATCTCTCATAAATATCACCATCTATCTTTACGTGAATATTTCTTTATTTTAAACCCTCCGAGCCGGATAAATAATATTTTTGATGTAAAACCGCATTTAGACAATAACAAAAAAAAATTAATAATACCCATAATCAAAGCCTGCTGTTTATCATTCTCTGCTCTGAGCATTGCCTCATCGTGTTGCAATATGAGTTGATCGCGGGACGTCAATAGCTTCTTTTCTCTCTCCCTCGCGACCGCCTCCGATGCTTCTTTCTCGCTTGTCAGCGTCGCTATTGTCTGGTTCAGTTTGTGCTCGAGAGACTGACGTAGTTGTTCCTGTGAATATTAATCTAGTGTTAATAATTTCCTATGTCACTACTTTAGGTTGTTTGATTATATATAATTGTTTATGGTAAAAATAGGGATCACAAAAGATTAAATTAAATATGAATATGTCATGCAGGATATTAATTCTAAATTAAATGTTAAATTGACAAACCAATAGGTCCCATATACGAAAAGGTGCTAAGAAAAGAAAAATTCCTTCTACCTTTGTAATAAATACATGGTCGATTTTGTTAGCATGATTGAATACCGATAACCCACTAATTTTCTTAACCGACAGCGAATAATGCTAGTCCACCGACCTTTTCCTCTTTCAGCTTAGTGATATTCTCTGTGGTGGTCCGGTTGATGTTGGCGATGATCTGCTGGTACTCTGCCTCCTTCTTGCCCGATTGCTGCTGCATGCTGTTCCGAGTATCTCGTAACTTCTTCTCAGAATTCTCCAAGTCTTTTGTCAGCCGGGAAATTTGACCTAAATATTGATTAAAGTTATTATATTTTGGACTGTCTATGTACATTATTTATTCTACAATAAATTTTGAAAAATATGAATGTTTGCTTTTTATGAAATGAAAATGGAATAGTAACTTGCTTGTGCCAATAATATGTGATGGCGGGATACCAGTGACGGATGATAAGTGAGGACGAAGTCAAGTTAGGTGGCTCATCGTAAGGAATTGATTAGGAATAAAACATGACGGTTTCCGAGAGTAAAAGCGTGGAAATCAGCCTGACTGAATAAGAACAGAAATAAATAACAGAACAAATCCTTCCCTATTTCGATACAACTACTAAACTGAGGATGAATCCTCACCTATCATCCAGAGGGAGACTTTGTACAAAAGTCGTTTGCTTGAGCACCTCTGTTCCATTCGTATTTCTACGATGAAGCAGTTGTGATGCATGGCTATGTTTCGGTTTGAAAGGTGGGATATGGCAGTGAATTTGAAGGGCACAGAGGAATAACACCTGAGTCCTCAATAATGGCAACATATGGGGGATATCATGGGCAAAACAATATACTCTGTTATATCCACGGTACTGCTCATGTCTATAGGCGACGGTTACCACTTTCCATCAGGTGGGCCGTTAGTTTGCCATTCTAAGTTGCATTAAAAATTCCCTTACTAGTGCCCTTCCAGCTTATACCATTAACGCAGGCAGGGTTACCATTTCATCTTCATCTCTAAAATAATACCTTTATAGTTCTCTTGCTGCACGAGCATCTCCTGCAGCTCATGCTCCAACTTATTTCTCTTGCTATCCGCGTCTTCCAGCATGTTGGCCGTATCGAACAGTACCGCTTCCAGCGCGTCCTTCTCAGACCTCACGCCTGCCAGCTGTTCTTGCAGATGCTGCTTATCTTTCTCCAAGCTATCTATGAGGATCTGTAACGGTGTAATAATCATAAAAACCCATTAACACTATTGGGCACAGATCGGTTGCCTATTTTAGAGGGGGATCTCTCTCTTAGTTACTTAGTCTCTTACACACTTGACAGAGTGGTTGTGGTTTTAATAGCATCATCATATCAGCAATTAACTGTCCATTGCTGAAAATAGGGTTACCACAAACACCGCCATAACGACCTCAAATGCATTACAGAGAGTTAGTAGATGCCACCTACATCTACTGATTCTCTGTAATGCATTTGTCGTCGTCACTCCATTTAGTGGAAGCGTCCTATACTCCTTTTGCTCGTATGGGATTGACATTCGAGAACCTTTCTTCCCTATTGGTTGTCAGTTCTTCGAGCTATGTGACCAGTCCATTGCCATTTCAGCTTGCTTATCCTTCGGGCTATGTCGGTTACTTTGGTTCTTTTGCGGATATCCACGTTTCGGATTCTATCACGCAAAGAGACTCCATGCATAGCCTTCTCTATAGCCCGCTGAGTAACTTGAAACTTTTACATACAGACAACTGTGTAGGGCATTTTGATAGCAATAATAATTTATGTGAGAAGAATTCAAATTACTGTTACCAGAGGGAGACTTTATACAAAAGTCGATTGTTTGGGTACCTCTGTCCCATTCGTGTTTCAACCGTGAAGCAGTTGTGTTTGCATGGCTGTTTCTTTACTGGGTACAGAGGAATAACACCTGAGTCCTCAGGAATGGCAACGCATGGGGGGTATCATGGGCGAAACAGTATAGTCTGTTATGTCCATGGTACTGCTCATGTCTATAGGCAACGGTTACCACTTTCCATTAGGTGGGCCGTCAGCTTGTTTGCCATTCTAAGTTGTATAAAAGAGGCTGTTTCAACGCCGAAGAAACGGCAGCTCACGTTATCCTGGAATGTGAGGCTGTGGCCCATCAACGTTTAGAAATCCTCGGAACGGTAAGGTCGCTCCGTGAGGCCTGTGAAGAACCCAGGAAGCTTCTGCGCTTCTGGACGGAGCTAGGTTGGCTGCACTAGCCACGACTCATACGCACAATGGCCCAAATGAGAGGCTAAGTGCGGAAAATGGAGTCCCTTTCACATTCACATTCACATTCACATAAGTTGTATAAAAAAGAAAAAAAAACACTAATGTAGTTCAGATCTACGATCAAGTTTGCAAGAGACGACACATCAACTACACTTACCTGTTTCTCCTCGCCGTCCTTAACGTGGTCTTCCAACGCTCGGTTGATGCGACCAATGGTCTCATTGGCCTGCTCCAGTCGCTGCTGGAGCCGTATCATCTCCTCGTTCAGCGTGTCCTTCTTGCGAACCATTGCGGTCAGTTGCGAACTCAGCTCGCCGCGTTCCCTGCCATATTAATACTCATGTTATTCGTCATCGTCATATCTGCCATTAACTGTCCACTGTTGGATATAGGCATCTCCCATAAAGGGGAATTTTGCCAGTAGTTGCCACGCTTGGCAGGCGGGTTGGCAACAACTGATGATGTTTTAAGAGGGACGCTGCTGCCTATCCATTTACCATAAAGTTTTCTTAGCCAAGTCCCTTACTGTTACAACACTCACAAGAAAGAAAGGTGGCCCATTCTATGCCGTGACTTAACGGCATGCGTTGCGGTACATCATTTTGCTCGCACTCGGCAGGGATTCCATCCTCATACCTTAGAACCACAATGGTCACGCACAAAACAAAGGAATTTCCTCCTGTGAATACTCAGGTTGTGGAATGATTTTCCTGCCAAAGCTTACCCTAGACACTACAACATAGGGTTCTTCAAAAAGAGCGTATTAAGGTTCTTAAGGATAGGCAATACGCTTGTCACATCCCTTACAGTGTTACAGGTGTCCATAGGCTGTAATATTCCCGTTTACCATCAGACGAGCCGTATGCTTATTTGCTACCAGAGTTGCATAAAAAAAACATATACCAGAGATACAGGTACCTATGCAGACGACTTTTATATAAACTCTCTGTGTTACATAAAGCGTATGTCGCAACATACCTTATAACCTGTCGCAACTCCAACTCCACTTTTTCCCTCTCGCTCTCAAGGAACTTGATCTTCTCGTACAGCGACACTTTGTCAGCCTCCAACTCCATCCTGTTCTGTTCGGCCGCTAACAACTCTTTCCTTAGCGAGTTCAGATCGCCAAGCTGTTCAGTCGACTGATTCGAGAGCGATGATTTCTCGTCTTCCAACTGTTGGATTTAAAATATTCGCGTATAGAAGAAGATAATAAAAAATATTGGCCACAGATCAATATGATCTGTGGCCAATATTTTTTAAAATAAAATAGTTAATAAAAATTAATATTTAATGTATTGTACATTAGGGAATCATAAATAATAGGTTGGTAATTTTTAACCAATAAATAAATACAGAAATTTTACGATTTTGGCTATCATCATCATCATCATCTCATCCATTATTTGTTCACTGCTGAAGCCTTTCTGATAGACCGCTATAAGGAACGGTCCTGAGCCACTTGCATCCATTGACTTTCTGCAATGCATTTGAGGTCGTCACTCCATTCAATTCATTTCAAAAACCTTTCTTCCCCATCGGTTATTGGTTCTTCGAGCTATGTGACCAGCCCATTGCCACTTCAGCTTACTTATCCTTAGCTATTATGCAAAATAGATTTGTTGGACCGAAGATAAACTATTCAACAGTTCAATAGTTACTTCAAAATTTTGTTTAAATTAGAACAAAAAATTATTAATAGAATTGAATACATGCAAAGTTTGTAAAAAATAAAACACAATGAAAAATAAACAATCGTAATATTACAAATTGGTAAAAAAATATCACTAACATTTGAAATCAAGTCATACTATAATTACATTAATTTGAATACTACAAACATGTTTAACTTCATCCTGCAATTTCTTCTTGTCGCCTTCCAGATTCCTGACAGCCGCCTCCAGCTTCTCCACGAGGTCCTGCAGGTCGCCCCTCTCGATTATATTGCGTTCCAACTCTAGCTCCAGCTCACCTTATGATTAGACAATATTTTTATTATTGTTTATTACAACATAATGTCAAACAAACTAATCGTCCATATGATAAATAATAGGAACTGTCGTTTATTGACATGAATATTATATAGATAAAAATTACATTTTTCAAATTAGGTTTCAATAAACTATTTAAAAATAGAATTAAAAATTAATTTAATAAATACACCTAATTATTTTCTGTAATTATTCTCTATTTCTCTTCCTCTTTTTCTCTTTAGGTACATGAGCAAAATGTCGCATTTTTTTTTTATACAACTTAGAATGGCAAACAAGCTGACGGCCCACCTGATGGAAAGTGGTAACCGTTGCCTATAGACGTGAGCAGTACCATGGACATAAAAGAGTATACTGTTTCGCCCATGATACCCCCCATGCGTTGCCATTCCTGAGGACTCAGATGTTATTCCTCCGTACCCAGTAAATTCACGCCATATCCCACCCTTCAAACCGAAACACAGCCATGCAAACACAACTGCTTCACGGTAGAAACACGAATGGGACAGAGGTACCCAAGCAATCGACTTTAGTACAAAGTCTCCCTCTGGTTATATATTTATTTGAAAATTAAGTTCCTCTTTGAGGTTTAGAACCACTATGCTAAAAAATATTATTGTATATCTATAAAACACCAATCGATGGTACTTATGAATACAGAAATAAATATGCACAGAAACAATATTTGCTTACTTCTATTCTTCTCCATTTGTGATATGATAGCATCAGCCTCGAGCTTCTGCTGGTCGAGCAGGTCTCGGCAGAGAGCAGTTTTGTTCAACTCCTCGCGCACCGTAACCAACTCGGAGCGGAAACGGGCCGAACGCTCCTCTTCTGCCCTGCGCCGTTGAATTTGAATCTTATTATCATAGAGAATAGAATACTATATTTATTACTTAGGAGCAATACATAATATAAAGAGCTACATTCAACAAGTTCAACACACCTTTGATTAAGGTAGCATTTTATAATGTAAGCATATTATCATGTATTTATATTTGATATAAATGTATGCTTTGTTGGCTGTCCTTAAATAAATAAATAAGTTCTATACTTGTAAATAAAATAAATACTAAAGAGTAATAACAATAAGTAATATATTTTTAAGGTCACTTTTACATTTTTGCTTGTTACGAAACACAATTTCGTAGACATAATTTTACATTCTACATGAAAATATTATCAATCTAATGTATCTAAGAAACATTTCACTGTCAATCGTTGTTTTGTAATTAAATATTACCTAAGAACTGATTCCCTAGCTGACGCGTCTCTGTGTAGTTGGTCAACCTCGGAGTTCAATGCTCTCTTCTCATTCTCTAGCGCCTCTATCGTCTTCTCGAGGCGAGAGTTGATCTTCTGCAGTTTCTCATAGTCTGACGTTAGTGATTCGACCTTGAGAAATAAATAATAATAAATTTTATTTATTTAACCAAAGGTACTTATAATACTTAGTTAAATTAAATTAAATTTATTAATGAATTAAAATAGCTTATAGTACCCATATGCTTACACAACAAATAAAGCAATGCTAGATCTTTTAATACCACCACCATTTAAAATGGATTCAGTGATATTTTTACGAGATTTTGCACTTTAATTAAATGCAATTTAAACAGACTTAACGCTTACTTTTTAGGTAGCCGTTAACTTTATTTATAAAGTTTACTTTGACTTCTTTTTCTTAATGCAGCGTTAACTTTATTGATAAAGTTTACTTTGACTTCTTTTTCTTAATGCATGCTCGGCAAAAAGTATGCATACACGAACAGTCTCTCAACACCTTTGACTATTCTAATCAGATATTATAATCGTGAGCACAATATTTCTTACTTTTGTTTATCCTCACCAATCATCCCTCACTGGTTCCTCGCCCATATATATTGATAACGCAGGCGGGGTGACCATTCCATTGTCATCCATTAAAAATAAAAAACTTGTAGAAGGCCAGATCTCTGATTATAAATACATTAATTAATTATAAATTTAAAATTAGGCAATTACCATTGCATTTATTTCGACTCTGTTCCGTTCTAGATTGTTCTTGTCTATCCTGAGTGCTTCCAGGCTCTTTTGCATGGACTCCTTCTCTTGCAACAACTGGCTGAGGTCTGCATTGGCTTGATCTAATTTACCTATTAACAATACCATTATGTTTATAGATCACTTATCAGAAGGGCACGGGTTACAACACGAAACGGGAGAATTTCTCTCAGAGGTAATCTGGGGTCGAAGAGTCAAACAAAATCTTATTGTGCAGTAAAAAATAAATCCTACCTTCAAGATCCTGAACTTTTCCTTCTAAAGAGGCAACGGTGGAGTCAGCCGATTCACAATGTTTTCTACTTGACATCAGTTGCTCTCTTGTATTTTGCAGTTTCACCTAAAAAATATAACACTTATATGAATAAAATAAAAATTGATAATTTTTCTTTTAAGCCCTTTGATATTTACTATGCTATTATTTATCTTAAAAATTTTGTGGTAGATTTATATACAAATTATTTTAAGACTAAAGTTTTAAATAATCAATAAATCTATTTTTTTTTTTAATCAACAATTCATTCATGTGCAAACTTTGGTATAAATGTTCATAAAAAAAATCGTAATAAAAAAAATCACCTGCAACTCATGTATTTGTATCTGGTACTTGTGTAAGGCTGCTTGCACTGCCGATATTGTGCTCTCCGCAAACGCAGTGGCATTCGCAGACTGGGGCACGCTGCGTTTCGGCGATCTACATGGAAAATCAAATATCATAATACAAGTCATCAATAAAGTGGGTAGAATTGATCTCTTTGTCTTTCTCCCACTTTATCTTTCTCTCTCTCTCTCATGTACCTTTCTTTGAGAATGCGGTAATGCCACTAAAATAATAACAGTATTTTTAATGCTCTCAGGTCTCAGAGTTGTCATAAATGTATAAAATTAATAATGAACGAATGCTCTGGCTGAATTATGTCTAAAACTGTAGGCAGTTGGCGCACTATTTATTAATATAATTCAATAATAATTAGGTCTACTGGACTGTCGGTTCTACCTGATTATTTATTCTTACAAGATTATATAATCACAATACAAAAGGGGGCAAAAATATGCAATTACATTTTTACCAGATGGAGACTTACAGAACACGACTTACAGAAGTCGTTTACTTAGGTACCTCTGTCCCATTCGTGTGTGTTGTTGTGTTTGCATGGCTGTGTTTCGGTTTGAAGGGTGGGATATGGCGTGAATTTACTGGGTACAGAGGAATAATACCTAAGTCCTCAGGAACGGCAACGCATGGGGGGTATCATGGGCGAAACAGTATACTCTGTTATGTGCATGGTACTGCTCATGTCTATAGGCGACTGTTACCACTTTCCATCAGGTGGGCCGTCAGCTTATTTCCCATTCTAAATTGTTAAAAACAAAAAAGTATTAAATCAGCAGTTAATTGTCCACTGCTAAACACAGCCTCCCAAATAAATGGAGTCTTATTATGCATTGCCTTTCCTGCAAACTGTGCCGTGTGATCCTGACATAAAATAGGCCACCCCTTCCTTTCCGTGAGTGCCGTAAGAGGAGACAAAGAGAACTTCATGGTCAAGGGATGAGCAGCAGTGTTCCTCTTAAATTATCACCAAAGCCTAATTGCGGTTGCCAGCCCACCAAGCGTGGCAACTACTGGCAAAACCCACAAAGGGGGAGGCCTATGCTCAACAGTGGACAGTTAAATATATTGAATAATTAAAGGAGCATTTTATAATGTAACCACATTATCATGTATTTAAAGTCGATATAAATGTGTGCCTTGTTGGTTGTCCTTAAATAAATAAATAAATAAATCATCATAGCGTGAGTACATTATTTTTAATGTATGAAAATGAAATGGCATTGACATACGCTGGAGTATACCAGATAAACCCATAAATTAACCTCGACCTTTTTTTCGAGAGACCGAACCAGCTATGTCCTTTATAATGATCCGATATAGTGGGCAAAACATATAAAAGTAGATAATTTAAGGTATACCTGTCAGCGAGATGCAAGTGCACAGGCGTAACATCAGCCTCCGAGTCTTGTATGAGCGCGCGTGCAACCTCTTCTAATGCGGATCGCATTACATTAGCTTCTGAGCACATCGTC
Organism: Galleria mellonella; assembly: GCF_026898425.1. NCBI lineage: Eukaryota > Metazoa > Arthropoda > Insecta > Lepidoptera > Pyralidae > Galleria > Galleria mellonella. The sequence goes on along the minus strand of NW_026442100.1, from coordinate 3,439,842 downwards.
TCCGCCGCGTCGCATCGCTCCTCCTAAACACAGTCTTATGTCATTTACATAAGGTTTTTTATACAATGGACGTGGTGAAGCAGTCACCATAACCACAGGAAATATAATACTGTACATAGCAAACGAATGAAGATTGTAATAGAATTCAAACTGAAATATAGCATGCAGGCCAGTTAGTTGATGGCAGAATTAATAAGTACTTTAGGAGATGAAATTTATTTGTAAATAATAAACAATATAATTAAAATAGTAAGCCAAAATCCTCAATATGAATAGACAAAATTTTTATTTACTTTTCCCAAGTTTTTAAGTCTAATGAGAGATAATAAAAAATGTAAATTTTAATTATAATAAAAACTCTTTAAATTATATACTACCAAAAAATAATTTGTCTGATAACAAAATTTCCTTTGTCTGTACAGGTAGGCAAACTATTGAAACAACATACCAGACCCTGTAGCTCCCCAAGCAGCCGCTGTATGCGAGCGTCCCGCTCGCGTAGTTCAGCAACCGCGGTGTCCCGCTGGGACGATATGTCCCGCAATTCGACACGCAGCGCCTCCAGCCCCACGTTGGTCGACACTGGTTGAGTGGGATGCATGGCACCATGCTGACTCGTAGGATTTTGAATGTCGGGCTACGCACACATAATGGACGAACAATACATTTTTATTAGTTATGACCAGAATATAATGAGTTAAATAAAATAAACGTTCATATAATCATTAGAAGCACAATTAGAAGTATTAACTAAAATATGTAGTTCTAAATTTACATGTTTTTGTGTGAGTGTGCTTATGTATATATACGTGCGTGTGCCTGAGCGTGTATGTTCTTTTTGCTATAGAATTTTTATTTTATTTTCTTTAAAAAAATACTAATGTATAATTTTGGAATTGACAAATATAAAAAAAATGACAAATATAAACTCAAAACCTATTATAACCGATTTTAAAAGCTCTTTTACCTATTGAAAGCTACATTATCAGTGAGTAATACAGGGTACATATTATTTTAAAAAATTCTGTCTATCTGGCCAGGCGGGTTCAATAGTCTCAATATAAATTAAAATAGATGTAAAACATAGTACAATTACACACCTTCATACCCTGTGCTGCAAATGCGTTAATAGAGTATCCAGTCAATGTGCCAACAAGTTCACGAACAGATGAATCCAAATCGTTCTTCACACAGTACAAGTCTCGTTCAGTGGAAGACTGCAGTTCAGAGAAGTAGCGCTTCACAGAAACTACCTCACGCCAAAGGCTTAGTAGCCGACTGTGTTCGCTTGAATAGTAGTCATTGAAAGCCTGCAATTGTAGCATTAGTAACAATCAGCTCCGTATCAAGGTCAAACTGGGGTATCTGCTGTGGGTGGCACATTTAGGGGGTGTGAAAATCAATATAATAATGCTACCTATTTATATGCATGTGACTTTTTAACAACTTATTTCAAACACTGACAAGACAGAGTACCACTTTTAAGTTTCAGCCCTGGTTCAAAGAAATCATAGATCCGTGATTGGCAACAATATTTTAAACTGAGTTTTTCTTAGATATTTGCTTTATTTAAATAAAAAAAAATATTTGCAGCCAGTTACACAAATTAATGATTTCTTTTTTAATATTTCTTTTCTACCAAAATTCTCTAATTCTAATTTCAAAATGAGATAACTAAACAAATCAAACTAAAGTTTGTTACTGTTATAAAGTTTAATCAAGTACCAGATTTTTGGCACAGAACCTTAGAAAAAGAAGAAAAGTTGGAGTAATAGTCATAAATTACCTACCTCCAAATACCATAGTAAGTATTTACTTAATTTAAAATAAAGTGTTATACCAAGTAAAAAATATCAGAGAAAATATATGTTGCATATATTTTCTCTTATGATTTTATAGTATCATAGCAATCTGATTTTTTAAATAATTCTTCTGTGTGACATATAATAAAATATTATGTTATAAAAAAATTGTACAATGCCATTTATTACTTATAGATATTGAATATAAAATCATCATGCTGCAGACCTGCTCCTCATCTTTCCATTCATCTTCTTTGATGGCCATTTCATCACGTAGTGCCTCCCAATCATTCGTCAACTTCTGAAGATCCCCAGTAAGAGCTTCATTTAGCTGATGGGACTCCTCCAGTTGGTCTCGCAGCAAATTATTCTGGGCCACTAATTTCTGACATCTGTAAATATTTAAAGGTTTATAGTATGTATACATTAAAGAAAATTAACAATATTAGTCTGTCTTGCCTATATAAACTGTGAAGCAACTTGTTTTCTGTCATATAGTATAAAATTAATTTATTTTTGCTGTGATATGGTTGTATTAAGTCATGCCCACTAAAATATCCAGACAGGTAGTGGTGTTGTGAGCCAGATTATTATAAAATTCTTATGTTAATATCTTTTAAGTTTAATTGTAAACTTTCTGTTATGTATGCCTTATAAATATTATCTATAAAGGTATTCCTTTACAATAATAGATAATATTAGGTCCCTTACACATGGAATTAAGTACCAAAAAGTAACATTTACTCAATAGTACTATACATACAAGAATACACAATAATTTAACTATCAAATTTAACTACTTACTTGCGTTTCTCTTCATCAAGCCGCCTCAAAGCTGTCTCTAAATCATTGATACGTTCATCCCTACGGGTATCCGAGCTGGAGGAAGTGGGCAGAGCGGCCGACGCCGGGAGCGCGACGCTAGTCTTGCTAGGCTGCCGATACACATCGCTACGCGGAGTCGTTTCTAGCATCTGGTGCTCTAACTCCGAACATCGCTGTTTGTATTGGAGCACCTATGCAGTGTAATCAATTGTAATAGTTTATATTTGATATCGTCTTCATCAAATATATGTAGGTAATGTATAACATTTTTACAAATGCATAAAAAAGCAAATTTAATAAATATTCAGTTAATGTTTAAGTCATATATATATATTATTAAATGTGAAATATTTGTTCACATTCAAGTTAGCCAAAACATTTTCAAATTCGAATTTGAAATTTGAGTCTTCTATTGTCAGATTGACGCCTGATAGAACAATGACATTGACAAAATAACACAGCATCTGACATTAAATGTCCTTGTTCTTAGACTGAGTATAGAGACATCGTAACCGAAAAAAAATATTCTATCGAAGCAAAGACGGCGAACTAAAAGTTTTTTGATTCCTATCAATTATGTTCAATAATATTCTGAAACTCAGATTTTTCCTCACTAGCACGTTAAGTTTATGAGTAGTAGTAATATATTATACTTTAATGAGAGTTTGTCCATCTGTCTGTGTATGCCTCAAAGTATCCATATTTTGTCTATCTTTTTTTATTATAATAACCCTGCTTGCGCTAACAGGATGTGACTGTCAGGGCATTAATAAATGATGATAGGTGAGGATAAAAAAGTACAGTTTCATTTTTGTTTCGTTACCTTCGCCTGAAGCCTCGATACCAACGCAGCCTGCCCCTGCTGAGCGCGACGGTAAGCGTCAAGCCTGCGCTTATGATCAGCTGCTTCACCAGCGAGACGCGCGCGGAGTTCTTCATTTTGTCTCCGCAAATCGCTGCTCAAACTTCCTACTGGCGAATCCATTTCTGGAGGGCTGTCCAGAGACTTCTGCCCGGGAAAAATAGCACCTAAATAAGTATGTTGGCAAGAGCCAAGATGAGAGAGTTGAGTAGGTACTTTTGGTAGCATAATGTATTCTAATATAAGTATCTAGATAATATAATAGTGTTCAGGTCTTTGAGGAATGCCTACAAATAAAACCAGTCAAATATGACAAACTGAATTAAGAATTTTATTCCATAACCAATAAAATACTTTGTTTGAAATATAGGTAGACCAATGATATCTAAAACTATTCTTTAAACTTTGGTATGGTAATGAGACAGACGGATTGACAAAAAAAGTTGCACCATAAGGATTTCTTTGGTATTCAAACCTAAAAAGGACTTCATGAGCAAGGTGAAATATTGGAATTTATTTACCTCCTTCTTGAGCCGCTGATGGGGAAGGGTACCTGTAGGCCTTCTGCCGACAGGAGCGCGAGCGCTCCGCGGCGTCGTCAGTCCTTCCCTTGCAGGCAACTGGAAAATGGCGAACACTCGTAACTTGTTAGGTAAAACTAATTTAACTTAGGCTTAGAAAAGGCCCGTGTACGCACGCAGTCTGAACGACCTTGAAAGTATTTGATGGTTAGATACTTATTCACATAAACTTGGTAATATTAGGTAGCTAATTTATTAAACAAGTCAAATTAAAACTGTTATAGCATTAAGTGGTCTATTAAGTTCAATTTACGTTGCCAATTTCGGAAATAGCTGTCAAAAATGTAACGATTTCATGTTTCTGAAATTCTTAAAACATGAAAGCGCAAGCGCAGCGTACTTAAAATTAAATAAATGCAATAAAATTAACATAATTTTAAGAATTTACACGAAGCGACATCTTCGTCGATATGAGTAATATTTTTTAAAAGGATTTATTTTAAGCATGATTCTATACAATTTCAGCTTTTAATTTTATAGCCCTATTAAAATTAAAAGACAGGGATTATTGAGAAATATTTTTTTACTGTGTCTATGGTAAACAATGTAAGCAGAAAATTCATCAGTGGGATTCACTCACAGGCATGGAGTAGAAAATTATTAGATTATGTATATTCATAATTTTTAAACACAAGGTGTTATATTTCTGAAGCACACAAAATAATGTAAAAAATAATATGTTATAATAAATAAAAGAGAATTTCATAAAATGACCTGAGAATTAACTTTTTTCCTCTTCCTCTTATGGTTTTTAATTTCAAAATAAAAATTATACGACGATTTAAATTCAAATGACATTTGCACTACAAACTTCAACTTTGCTCGTTTAACACTTACTAAAAATAAATTAACAAAAAGTACACTATTTTAAGAAGACTGGCGATGAAATGCGGCGGACTAACTGGCGGGTATAGGCCTTTAAAAGCAAACTACCTATTCCGCATTTCTGCTATCAGTCCGAGCATCTAATTACCACCTACCCCATAATTCAACAACACCAACTTGCCGACGAGGCGAATGAACGTGTCTCTTTTTAACTCGAATAAATAATGTAATACTTAGATATTTATGGATAAGTTTACATTTCAAACTACTGTAAATAGAAGGAAGTGATTACGAAGTTATGATGATTTTTATCGGATTTTGGATTAAATACATTTCTTATATTAACAACATTTCTTTATCTTATGATATTTTTGCTAATTCTGTACCGATTTTAATGATTTGTACGTTATAGACATAGGTTTAATCTCGTCTCTTTCCTACATAACTTTTTACGACTGAAATAGCTTTGTTATTTTATATCATAGGTTATGCACTCTATTCTGATGTGAAGTTGGTAGTACCATTGAAATACTATTAATTTCACGTACCCAACCATAGATTAAGGAACTATCCTTAGTTTACGGTACTAACCTTTCTATGTACCTAACACGCAAAATTAAAGTTAAAGTTAAATTTTATTATCATAGGACTCGTAATGATTGTTTAAAATCTAACACTTTTACAAATTATAATTATCTGCCTTGTAAATCGTAACTAGAAGCATAAATTAATAAATAAAAAACAAAAATCAATAACGAATATAATAAAAGTAGGATATGTAGAAATAGAAGCAAAGACCATTTGTTTCATAAACAGTTCAGCATAAAAAATTATAATATGAATGAATGAAACCATTTCAGTTTTGTACTTTGCTTTATACCTCTCTGGTTTTTAAGTTTGTAATAAACGCAAGACATATTTTGTCTAAGAAACAGTTTGCTATTTGTTAATATTTTTTATCAATCTGTATAAAGTATTTAAACAAATTACACATAAGTACGTATAACTATGATTATATAATAATAGTTCTATGTACTTATGTACATCACGCTATCAATATGAAATTATATAGGTAGATATTTTAGGACAATTTATTTTCTGTCCTGCAGATATAAATAGGGGAGGCCTATGTTCCGCAGTCAAATTCAAATAAAAATATATTTATTTACATAGACTTGTTTACAAGCACTTTTAAATCGTCAAATGTAATAAATAGTTAACGACTAATATAATATTAATTATAGAATAAAAAAAAAAAAAAAAAACAATTAGGCAGGTATAGCCAAATAGGCCAGCAAAAATAATTTGATCTCTTCAATGACTAGTTCGAACTTATTTTGTTTACACCATCAACAATATTCGTGTATTAGAACAATTACTGTTTAGGTCACAGGTCAATTACCTCAGTTTAATGTATGAAAATAGCTACAAATGTGTAGACTTAACCTTGTATTGAAAAGTGACATAAACAAAACATTCAGGTGTTTAAAGAATAATAAGAATCAACAAAATATTCTGTTGTAACTTACAATAGTGCATCAAAAGAAGTCTTCTTACCTATTTATTTGTTCTAAGCAGGCGAACCCATGATTCACGACTTGAATTCACATAAAAATCCATTCGTTGAGTAATTGATAATACCTCGGTAACCTAGCAACGCAATCAGAATAAAGCAATGTTAAGTCGATGAAATTCATTTATAGTAAGAAGTGAAACGTTTGAAAATTTTATTATTCGTATTTTACCGTTTTCATTTGTTTATGTTATTTATTTAGAATTCTTTACAAAACACTACTTTAGTATTTCAGAGCGCCTGATTGTTAAATGAAGGCAACAAATACCCTTATACAGTTTTGCACTTTAAAAGTAATCAGGAAAATGTTGTTAGATTAGTTACTTAGATTATAAATTATAATTAAATCTGACGTTCATGCGGAAAGTATTTTTTTTTTATTTTAAATCTAGAAGAGATATATTTTTTGCTCACCAATAATGTGTACCTCTCAGAAATGGAGTAGTTGGACTGTTTAAAAATGTACGATCTAGAAGGGCGTTTGTATACCGTTTTGGTTGACTGATCACCCCCTCTGTATTTTAGAACATACTGTTTTGATAGTAGTAAGGCCACGTGCGTATATTCTGTGGGGTGGGGTAACCCCACAAGTTTGTGAAAGTCTAGACACGTTAGGGTAAGTAAACCAGATAAGACTTGTTTATTTGTCGTATTTTACAAGTCTATTTCCAAATGTATAAATAATGTCAGTAAAAGTAATAATACTATAGAAATAATATTTTCAATTTATTTTTTGTACCAGTTTTTACACAAGAACTTTAGAAGCATTAACTTTTTAATCGATTTAAAAAAAAATTGATTATTGCCGTCTTTGGTGGCCTCGATAGAGTAGCAGTTTAATTAATCGCCTCTCCTTCCGACGGTAGGTAGCAGGTTCGATCTGCGCACAATTCAGATATTTCATATAGTTTTCAATATTCATAAGTATGTCCATATGTATTGGTCTAGGAGTGTTCTACGTACAACATGTATATATTTATATCAACAAACAGTATTTAAGAACTCCTATCAATTATCTAGTAGGAATAGTACTGATTCAATTTGAGACTAGATACCTCTATCTAATGCAAAAAAAAAAAAACAATGTAGTATGTAGCGTTTATTCTATTTTTTTCTTTTAATATTGGCAAAGGGCTAATGCACCACTATGCCACTAACAAACAGGTAATGAGATGGAATATTAATTTATGTTAGTGCAATTCCATTCTAATTTTATCAAATTCAAAACAGTTTCCAAACGCAGTGTAGGACGATACCGCACTAGATGGAGTGACGACCTCAAATGCATTGCAGGGAGTCGGTGGATATGGGTGGTTCAAGACCGTTCTTTATGGCAGTCTATGGGGGACGTATATGTTTAGCAGTGGACGGATAATGGCTGAGATGATGTTGATGAAACCAGTTTTAATCTAATTCTTGTCAAATATGTAAAACCGTATTGTTTACATATTAGTATGTGCATATCCTTTCAATTGCATGACCCGTTACAGTACGAGGTCTGTCCGGAAAGTTCGTATAAAAGTGTTCTGGAATGCGAGAAAGAGGAGTGGGGAGGCCAGGTAAGCTCAGGACCCCTTCCTTATGTCCCTAACAATGCTTCAGTTCTGGTCTGACCGCCGTGCGGTGCGAACTGGCTTGTCACGCCATCTGTGAAGTTACCTCTTAACGAAACCCCGTCGGCATGGAGCCCGCTTCCGTTGAAGAGCAGCGCGTCGTAATCAAGTTTCTCTCGAAACTCGGCAAGAATGGCCGTGAAATTTTTGCCGATCTCAGAACAGTTTATGGGGATGATGCTGTGAAGGAACCAACCGTCCACAAGTGGCTAAAAAGATTCAGAGAGGGCCGAGACAATGTTGATTGTTTTTTTCGATGTTCGGGGGATTGTCCATCAAGAATTCGTCCCTCCAGGCCAGACAGTTGATGGAAAATTCTACGTCGATGTGCTCAGACGCCTCAAAGCTCGTGTGGCACGAGTTCGTCCAGAATTGGCGCGAGAGGGGCGTTGGATTCTTCACCACGACAATGCCCCTGCCCACACCTCTCTTGTTGTCCGTGAGTTTTTGAGTAAAAATTCCATTACGGTGACCGAACACCCCCCTATTCGCCGGATTTGGCCCCGTGTGACTTCTTCTTGTTCCCAAAAACCAAATTGGTACTTCGGGGGCGGCATTTGGGGGACATAAATGAGATAAAAAAAGCTACGACGGGGCAGCTGAGAAACCTACAACCAGAGGACTTTCAAGGAGCCTTCTCACAGTGGAAACGGCGTTGGCACAAGTGCATTATGTCACAGGGGGAGTACTTTGAAGGGGATAAAATTGATTTACCTGAATAATTGTAAAATAAAATTTTTAAAAAACTTTTATACGTACTTTCCGGACAAACCTCGTACATATCTTGGTTAGAATAATTTTGCAATTTCTCTAACTGCTGGCCTCTTAAATATTAAACTGTTTTTGTGTAAATCAACTAATGTTTGCGTCCAGTACTGCGTCATGCCGGGTTATTGACCGATATTACAATCCGTCGTGATAACCATGTGACGATAACATTGCCCTATCTTATAAAATTTTGGATAGAAATATTATTACAGTTTCTTGCATAATAATTTTACTTAGAAAGTATATTTACATACATAGAATATTTTGTTGAACAATATCAAAGTGTTATTAGTAACACTGTATTATTATTCGAAGTAAAAAACTACTTAATGAACGTAGTTGTATATAGTCATACGATCTTTACCAGAGGGGGTAAAATGTCGTCTACATGGGTACCTATGTCCCATCATTATTTTTATCGTGAATCTTGCATGTTTGTGTTTCGCTTTAAAAGGTGGCAGTAAAATAACTGCATTTTCATAACAATTTGTGTTAACAAAATATAGCAGAATATAATTTTACACTGTGCAACAATATTTTTTCGGTAAAACTGAAAACTTAATGGTCAAAGAATGGGCACCAGCGTCCCCTTTTAAAACATCATCAAATCCTGCGATTGTGATGATGATGAGGACAAAAAAGTACTAGGTGTCTGTTGATTAAGGACCTATGCTATGTGTATCAAAAGGATAATTAAGAGAAGGATAATTTTTATGTTACCAAGGTTTTTTTTTATGGGTGAAAATGGCATGGTAACTCCGCCTGCGCTAACGGGATACGCTGGCGGAGCACCAGTGAAGGGGGATAGATGAGAATAAAAACAGGCCAGATAGCCCATCATGATGAATCCATCAGGAATTAACCATGATAGTTTGCAGGGGGAACGGCGAGGAGGTCGACCTGGTTGGGTATATTGCTAGTAATGGGATTCTCAGTCTCCATTACTAACAATCCCCTTCCCCCTGGTTCTCAAGGTTGACTGGAAGAAATCTCTTTAAGGGACATGTCTGCCTGTCTACATTTTTGTTATAACCTAATATCTATACTATAAATGAATGTACAAAAATATATAAATAATTTATCACAACAAAGAAAAGCCTCAATATGGACTATTATATAATTAGTTATAATTTATATATTTATTAATTTAATATGTACTATGTATAGTTATTTATACATGTATTGTATGTGATTTATGTATGTATATTTATTGTAAATATATTATTATATATAAGTATATTATTCTATATGTTTATTTATCATAAATTGTTGATATCTCTCAAAGTATTTGTTTAATTTACATTTTTTTTTTAAATCAATGCACCGCCATTTACTCTCTGTGTTGACTGTAACGGTTGACTGGTAGACGACTGTAAGACTGGCGGACTTAATGTCATCAGGCATTAAGTTCGCCCTGTAGACATATTTTAGTGTGTGCAAAAGTGTAAATAAATAAATAAGAAGATCCCAAGAATAAAAATTAATATTTATAGAATTTCTAATTTAAACAAGAAGATACATGGTCATAGACTGAAGTTTAAGGTAGGGCAAAAAAACTTTTTGGTAGAGCAGAAGCCATAAAAATTACTTCGAAAAAGCGAATCTGTCAAATTTTTTGGGGCCTTACATTTTAAGGTAGTTCATTGGGCTTTTTAAGGTAGAGCATTGCCCTTCAATGCCCCGTCCCCTAGCTACGGCCATGAGAAGATAGATTATTATAACCAATTTATGCTGAGATCTGTAGTCTGTGTATTTTATTAAAAAAAAAAAAAAAACAATTTACATAACATCTTAGCCATAGCCACCACAGAGTACTCTGTGACTTCCATGCTGCTCTTCCCGTCTATAGGCAAAGTTACAATTTACTATTAGGTGAGCCATAAATTTATAGGCTACGAGTATTCTGATTATTATTACATAAAAAAAAAAAACAACTTTATGCTTATTTTTATTAATGTTATAATATTATTACTTATTAATAGAGTTGTTGTTCACATAATTGTAGATAATGTTTCTTATGTCAATTTTAGCTACTTGAGGATTTAAAATAACAACTTTATAGGCGTTAACCCGTTGCAAGATAACCTCGACGTTTATGTATTTTATGTACTATAAGAAAATATAAGTGTTTAGTTATTAGCATCTTCATCGTATCAACCGTTCACTGTCCACTGCTGAAGACAGGCCTCCCCTTTAAGTGGGATTTTGCCAGTAGTTGCCACGCTTGGCAACCGCAGTTAGGCTTTTGATGATATTAAGAGGGATACTGCTACCCATCCCTAGATCATCAAGTTCATGTTTATGTGTTATCATTATTATCTCAAAGTATGCTGCGCCTATGTATAAGAAAAAAAACTTTAAATTAATTTCTATTACAAGCCAACTGACAAGAGAAACTTTTATGTGTATGTGTAATGCTTTTTTTTTATGCAACTTAGAATGTCAAACAAGCTGACGGTCCACCTGATGGAAAGTGGTAACCGTCGCCTATAGACATGAGCAGTACCATGGACATAACAGAGTATACTATTTCGCCCATGATACAACACCCCATGCGTTGCCATTCCTGAGGACTCAGGTGTTATTCCTCTGTACCCAGTAAATTAACGCCATATCCCACCCTTCAAATCGAAACACAGCCATGCAAACACAACTGCTTCACGGTTGAAACACGAATGGGACAGAGGTACCCAAGCAATCGACTTTTGTACAAAGTCTCCCTTTGGTATGTTCGCCACCACTGCCCTTAAACGCTTTCTGTTTTTACCTAATCATTACCTGATAGAGGATGTCATACGACATCAAGCTTGCCATTCGTATAAATTTTATTGTGCAATGAAAAATAAATAAATATTCTTTTTTAAAGTGATAATGGAATAGTAACCCCGCTTGCGTTATCAGTTTACTCATACGCTATCAGGGTAATAGTGAGGGATGATAGGTGAGAATTAAATCAGTTACACCACCATGATGAATTCACTAAAACTTAATTGCGATAATATCCAAGATAGACCGCGGGGAAGTCGACCTGATAAAATTTATAAAATAAACAATTTTTTTCCTAGCATGGTTATATATCGTGGGTGGCACTAAAACATACAGTAATAATAACAATTTGTAAGTAGTATTATTAAGTTATAAAAAGATGCAGAAATTATAAGACAAAATAAATATAAAAGTTAATCACCTATAACTATTTATCACGCAAAATTGTATGAAAAAATTGACTCGTTTTTCAAAGTATTTGTATGGAGACACTCTATCTATTTCATCTAAGATCCTGACTTAACACAAAGGATAGGTACTTTGTTTATCCGTATGCATAATCTAACTAATCCATGGGAAACAATTAGTAATTTATAAAATAATAAATTGAAAATAAAACGTCTCATTTAGTTATCATTCAATTTGTTATTAAATAATGCACTCTAATTTTATCACCGATATCAATGCCGACACTGTTTTTATTTTCGATTCATGTTATCTCATGACCTCGAATTGCAATTTTATTAAAGTTATTATAATATTTTTTTTTTATCACAATTAACGTTGTAAAAAGGTGTTCAATTTACCTTATTCTAGATTTTACTTCATATCCGTATGATGGATCTTAGTTTTTAAAGAAAAGTTTTATGAGAAAGAATAGGTTGAGAACAAAATTTATTTACAGCTGCACAAATTTTTACCAGCGATTACTACGTGACTAGGTTGTTGGTTGTTATTTGACTATTAACTAGGAAAATTACGTAACAATGATCATTTTACTTTTCCTATTAACTAGGATAAAAGCATGATTGCCACATGCTATTTTTTATTTATGCCCAAATCTCAAATATTTTTTCCCCAAATTGATGCGATTTTGTTCACTTTTATCCAACCACATACGGGCAAAGACCGCGCGGTGAGGATTGGGTGCAATCAAATAGCGTTATTTATACAGCGGTGTTATAATATACCAAATATAATTAAAATAATGGCAGGATAACACATCACACATGCAGGGTATAAAAAAGGCACCAGACACTAATACAATCAATTATAATAAAGATTCGTTGTTAACAGTTCGTATATATGACAACAACTTTCTCGCGCCAAACGGATCTGTCAAAAAGACAGTGTTGCCACAATATCATATAACCATAGATTTAATTAGACATCGCAATGACATTGATATTTTGCAAGCCACGAAATGTAATAGTTTCAATTTATATGTTTTTTTTTTATTTATTTTTGTTTAAGTGAGTGTATTTAATCTAATTCTCTGTTGGTTTTAATAATTTTTTTTTCTATCGATGGGCTTTACTCCCTTATTGGCACTATATTAATTTTGATAGAATTAGAGAGGAAGACTTTTTTTAATTCTGAATAATAAATTTTCACAGAATTCATACGTATAAACAGTTAATTTAATTTAACGGCCGAAATCGTGATTAACGTAAAAAGTGACGCAAATGATGTGGTCCATCACAGAGAGTGATCATTCGGTCATTGACTCGCTAATGATAACGAAATTATCATTTCATATTATTTTATTATTGATTTCAAAATCAAAATAATATGATTCAACAACGCCTAATGTTTTGTACCAAATGGTAAAAAGATGGTAATAACACTATTGAATATAATTAGTATACGAATATATATTCCATTATATATGATGATAAAAATTTAATTAATTTAATAATTTAATTATAATTGTCTATATGAAATCTTATAACATTTTTACTGCTAGAAATATAATTTATCTATTCTTCGACCATAGATAAATTCTATTTATAAAAAATACAGTACAAAAAATTACAGGAAGATGTGGAAGGTTATACCTTTTACCTCTTCCTTCTTCATGGATTCATATATTATTTGTAGAAAGATAATCCCCATAAAAGGATAAATACATTAAAAAAAACAACAATTATTTTTTAAAGTTAAACAAATTTGCTTTTGTATAAGCCTAATCCATGGGCGAGTAAACTTTCAGAGGAAAATTTCTTTTTTATTGAAATTTTGTATTAAATAAGATTAAGAATAAATTGCATCGTAGAAACTGTTTTTTTTACATCACAAAAACAGGTAAGTTAGTGCAAGAAAAATGTATTAAAATAATTAATAATACTTTATAAACGTGTACTTTCCTTTTTTTATTATTACTAATCAAGTGAAAATTTTGATAGTTATGGATTTTTTTTAAATTTAGTTAAATGACTTAAAAAAAGAGATTTTTAATTCGTCATTATTTTTTTGTTTATTATGCAAAAGCTTCGCAATTCTGAACAGTAAATCCGTTCAGAATGAAATTATGATCCTCAGTGAATTAAAAAAATATATATTTCCTTGTTGTTGTCGAAAATCTTATTTTTATGATACATTGCCTTAATGTCAATTCAAATTCATTGATTAACATAAGAAAGAAGATGACGCAAGTAATTATGTGGTCCATCAGAGAGAATGAACATTCGGTCATTGACTTGCTGATAACTTATCATTATATTTCTTTTATTATTGATTTCTAACTTCAAATGTTTTGCAAAGCCCGCAATATATCATTAATAAAACAATGTTGGCAATTAATTAGAAATGAACTATATGGAAATCCCAGATAAGCTTATTTTTTACACCAATGCGCATAATACGCAGTGCGTACCATCTAGTACAAAATTAAATAAAACTAGGACTAGCTTCTAGACGACTGACAGGACTTAATTTTTTTCCGATTTTTTTTAATGGGTGATAATGGAATGGCAACCCCGCCTGCGGGGTATACGGTATACGCTGTCGGGGCCCCAGTAAGGGATGATAGGTGACGATGAAAGCAGGTTAATTAGCCCATCGTGACAAATTCTACTAGAATCAATCACAATGGTTTCCAAGGGGAACCACGTGGATGTCACCTGATAGGGTGTATTGCTGACAATGGGTCAATTAGACCCCATTACTAACAATCCTTTTAACCCCTTTCAAACGCACTCATACACACATTTTGCATTGTGCATACTACTAGGTATATGGATTTCACTGTGAATTCAACATAGTAAGCATTAGCCTCATGTATAATATTTCCGTACCTTATCAACACATTGACGTCCCAGTAACCCACCCACCCACGTCATACATACTATAAACGTCACATAAATTATTATTTAAGTTTTCTCATACGATATGTAATTAGTCCACTTATTATTATTTTATATTTAACTATTTTTAATTTGAGTCTGTCCCTATCCAAATATGAGACTCATCTATACTATTCATAAAGGGAAATACGAAATTACTAGTGTCCTTTCTAAAGGAATGTTACGCCTATATAATTAAAGATTATGCCGCACAAAAAAAAAAAAGAATTTAATTGTGACAAAAACAGTTAGTTTAAAAAACTAAAATAACTAAAAGAAATTTAATACTTGTGCAAAGACAATATTATTATAAATTCCATGTTCATGTTATAGAGTTATTTATCTAAGCTAATAACAGTAGTTTTCTTTTTTAATACAATTTAAGGCCCAGGAAAATATTTCGGTATGTATAATTTCGACAAATTATTTCGACGCAAGTATACCAAGTATCGCGAACTGACGCAGAAAGTTAATTTGAACCGAAATGCAATTTATATGGGAATCATCGTGCGTGTTTAGGGAACAACAAACTGGGTCACAATAAACGTTTACGACTAAATGATAATCTGCGACTATATAATGAAGACGGTGGAACGTCACGACTCGCGACCACAGATAGAGAACTTTCTGTTGTGTCCTTCGAGTGTCAAATATTAACCAATTGTAAGATGTGACTTTATCCATACGATTTGGCATTTAAATCCGCTTAGTCGTTGAGTAATTTATAATTAAATCTAATATATAAAAATCAAAACATTTATAGATAATAACATCTTTCTAATTCAATTTTTTTCCATAAACTGTTACAGATTTTAAAAAAAGTTTTTTAACATATTCGTCCAGCCATTTCTAGATGATGCGTATACAACGTTTGATTTTAATTTATATAGAATTAAAAATAATAATGATATTTATTAAATAAAACAAAATACATGTTACTACACACTAGGATTCCCTGTGTCGTGAAGTCATGGGCTCTCTTCTACTTACAAATCTTATTAACCAATATATAAATTTTAACTATATAATTAAAAGTTTATAAAGATGTTTTGGATAATTCTTGTGTTACTCAATCTTTTTTTATATGCAACTTAGAATTAGAAACAAGCTGATGGCCCACCTGATGGAAAGTGGTAACCGTCACCTATAGACATGAACATAACACAGTATACTGTTTTGCCCATGATACCCCCATGCCATTCCTGAGGATTAAGGACGTCTCTGTTTCTTGTAAATTCACTTTCATATCCCACCCTTTAAATTAAAACACAGCCATGCAAACACAACTGCTCGACGGTAGAAACACGAATGGGAGAGCGATACTCAAGCAAACGACTTTTGCACAAAGCCTTCCTTTGCTATAAATCTATTAATTATTAATCTATTGATCTCATTTAAGGGAATTAAATGGACATTTCCATGCATCTATGTGATTATGATAAATGCTGTACAAAATTAAATAAAGTAAAGTGATGATGGTCAGGAGGCCTTTGGTAGTATCTGTGTAGCCATTAGAAACTTGATATGAAGCGAAATGGTAATAAATCTAATGTAATTTATTTAAAAAAATATGCAAAAAGTAAAGGTTGTAAAAAGATTCATCAAAATCGATGTAGAATTTTCGAAGATATTGTGTACGAGTAATATACATAGAAGAAATATTTTTAATGTCTTTATTTTTTAAAGTCAATTGAAAATACTGGTTCATAAAGTTTAGGAAAACCTAAAACGTATAACGAAGGAACAATTGAGTAGTTTTCGTTACGACAAACTTGGCTCATTAGTGTCAAACTTTTGTTCGATAACGGATAACCAGAAAAGACTTTCAAATAGTTGAAAATTTTCAAGTATTTGAAAGTCTTTCTAATTAAACATTTGTTAATTATTAATTTAAAGGCAGTAACATTTTAATTAAATACATAATTTGTTACGTCCGCCACATGTACACTTATATTATAAAATTGTGCATTGAAGTTAAAATAAATTAATTATTTAAAAATTTATATAAACTTTTTTATATATTGATTGTATATGTGTAATATTATTATTCTAGCGATCCGGCCCGGCTTCGTACGTGTGGTTAGAATTTTCCAAAATAATATGTTTTTTTTTATACCACTGAGGTGGTAAAGAAGCATACGGCCCACCTGATGGTAAGCAGTTACTCTAGCCTATGAACGCCTGCAATACCAGAGGTATTACGCGCACGTTGCCGACCCTGAAGAAACCTCTTTACCCCCCTTTTGAAGAACCCCATGCTGTAGTCTCTTGGGAAAACCTCGGCAGGGAGCTCATTCCATAACTTGAGTGTTCGTGGGAGAAAGCATCTCTGAAACCGCGTTGTACACAACCATTAATAATATAGTAATATATTATTATGACCTGTGTTACTCCCTAATAAAGTAGTTTTCTTAGAAACAAACAATTTTCAATTTTTCACTACGTAATTGCATTTCTGTTTTGCCAAAGATTAACTGGTAGAGAATGCTATATAGCATTAGGTCCGCCTTATGTACCAAACTTTTTTTGTAATGTTGACAATATTAAATTTAAAAAAAAAATATATGAAAAAATAAATATTTAAATAAAGAATTTCTAAAATCAAAAACAATCGAATCTTTCTTCTTTATAATATTAGTATATATATATGGATAAATAATTGCGATTATTTTTTTTATTTGTATTTTTCAAAAAAGGCAACCCATAAGAAGTACGAGTGGCACGATCAGTGTATATTGTCCATGGTAGGGGTGAGTAATATACAGCAATATCTTTATATTTTAGTTACAATATCTACATATATACTGGTGCAACAACAAATATGTTAAATGTCTGTTATACAGAGGGAGATTTTGTACAAAAGTCGATTGCTTGGGTACCTCTGTCCCATTCGTTTTTCAACCGTGAAGCAGTTATGTTTGCATGGCTGTGTTTCGGTTTGAAGGGTGGGCTATGACGTGAATTTACTGGGTACAGAGGAATAACACCTGAGTCCTCAGGAATGGCAACGCATGGGGGGGTATCATGGGCGAAACATTATACTTTGTTATGTCCATGGTACTGCTCATATCTATAGGCGACGGTTACCACTTTCCATTAGGTGGGCCGTCAGCTTGTTTGCCATTCTAAGTTGTATAAAAAAAAATCCAATATTAAAAGTTGAAATGAAGAACCCGATCCACATTTATATAGATATCCGACCGGTACGGGCGATATCGGAATAGGTAATAACCTATCAATGTCCGCTACCAATGTCCAAAAGAATATAAATATTGGAGCGGTACGAATACCCATGCCTGGTCAATGGTGCTGTTCATATCTATAGAAGACCGTTACCATTTTTCCTTAAGTGTCTGTAATTTAATAAAATAAATTGACATGTTTTGACATGTTTTTTATTTATTATTTTTTTTTTAACAACTTTAAAAACTTTTTTTTTAATAATTAATTTATTCCTTTGCGCACATTAAAATATGTCTACACGGAAGACTTAATGCCCAATGGCATTCTCTACTAGTCAACTTTTACGCTAAACAGGAAAAGTAAATGGCGGTGCATTAGTTCAACAAAATCAATTTGTAAATGAAATAAATATTTCAAAAGATAACAACATTAATACATTTTATATATATAATATATATGAAGAACTATGAGAAATACACATTAAAATAATAAATATAAAATAAGTCATGGCTAATCGTATAATAGACTGAAGCTCTTCATTATTGTAATAATTTGAAATAATCATGCCTTGTCGTATTTATTATATATCTAATTTGAGTTCATTGCATTATTTTATATAATATTTAGTGTCAATGACCTTAATTAGTGCATTAGCGTTACTAAATAACACGTTGCATTACAAGACGCAAGTGAAAAGTCAGTTAAGCAACTAAAACAATTTATATTTTTATATTATTATTTCAAAAGAAATGCATAGTAAATCATACAATGAATTGTCATAAACATGTTTAGGTAGTTAAAAGGGCGTTAGACGTAATTTTATGATTTGAGCACTTGATTTGTAATATTTAGATATCGAAAAGCCCTCACATAAATCTGACATGAATAGCAATCGTTCGTTACAGGCAATATTTCCGCGGTTCGTGACTCCGTGACGGCTCGCATGTCGCATCCGGTCGCGAACTTGCCGCCCATAAATAAAATTTTATGTCATGTGCCAAAGCGGCCCGCCATCTTGGTTCACCGGTAAAATTCCATAACAACTTTACCGATAATAGATAATATCCTTATTCTTGAAAACCGAACTCGTTACGCCCTTGTCATAACGCCCAAAACCACGTGTATGTCGTTTTTACGATGGCGAATTTTCACCGGTTGTAAAAAAAATGGGTACGGTGTCTTTATATTGATTGTGCCAACTGGTGCTTACCGCCGATCTCGATTCGTGGGCAATTGGTACGTAATCGAGTAGTGGATTACTCGAATTGTGGCATCGAGTGATGAGTTACACGAAGTGTACAGAACTCTAGCCAGACACACCACCTAGGTAGTACGCTCAATGGTTTTTGTTTTGTTTGGATTGAATTGGCCGGAATTACCGGTTACCACCCGCTTCCAAATGTAGTATAGAAATACCATACCATTTATTTTGTTACGTGTTTCTGTGGTTACAGTCACTAAGTCTAAAGGCGGTTGTAAATATTATGTATAAAAAATACTTTTATTACATAGGTAACTCAAACTTTGTTCGTATTGTTTACTAGCGAACCGCCCAGAATTTTTACATATAGACAATGTAGGAAACTCTATATTTTTTTAATAAAATGCAGTCTATATTTCTTTTTACAGGTAAAAGCTTGTTTTAAAATCGGTTAAGTATTTTATCTATTGTAAACAAAAACAAATTTTTTCCATTATAATATTAGTTTAGATTCAAGAAATGACATAAAAAATATTTTGTGTAAAAACATAATGTAAAAAAATTTATTAACATGTTCTCTAAATTCAAATTTTCATGCATGTTTTTTAAAACTACGAAATTATATTTCACAAAGGAGGTTTTTTTTTATAACTATATATATCCTGCACCTTTGTCCTCTAAAATAGAAGAAATGCTAGCCTATATGACAATATAGAATATAGGCAGGTACTATTATTTTTAAAATTTATGAATGAATAAATCTATTAAAACTCTTTATTGTTCCTTTCAATGAACGATACACATTAATAAAGATAAACAATATATATACAAACAAAATAAATACTTAATTACATAAACTTCATTACATAAAGGCAAGTTAAAGAGGCAACAATGGGAGGCTTCATAGCTATATATTAGTGATCTCTTTCAAGCAACCTTAGGATAGAAAGGAATAATTAAATTTGTGTCTGGTCAAGGCGTAATAGAAAAATAATAAGACTAAAAAAGGAAGAAAAGAGGGTCAAAAATAATATTATGTAAATTTTTTAATGATATCTATATATATGTATAACAGGAATTTTATGAACTTACTATGTTTATATGTACTTAATTCAAATGAACTTCCGATTTAATAACAATTTAATAATCTCTGACTATCCCATTAGGGATTATAGTCGTGAGTGCATTAATATATATTTTATTAATAATATATGTATAAAAGGCATGAAAAATTTAAAGGAAAAGTTTCGAAAAAGCAAATGAAGCGTGAATTATTTCTGCATGCAACGAAAACGCCCATTAATAAGGAAATAGTGGTAATCTTATATTTTTCTAATTCCACAAAATTGCTTTATAACGCAGCTCTGTGCCTCTCCAAAATAATTTCCCCTTTAGCCTCCATACAAAATTCGTCTTCGTTTACCGTTTTGTCTAAATTTTATTTTGCGAGACACGCACACCGTCGGCGATAAGAAATGAAATATCTTTGTTTAGGCATGGTAACAGGCGTACCTGTGATGTTGATATTGTAATTCGTTGATATATATATATATATATATATATATACACGTAGTCATATTTGTGTTGATAATATGAACAATAGATTAAATCGATGATGAACCAGCAAATTTGTCTTGTCTATTTTGGTAAATGTCTGATATAGAGCTGATTTGTTCAAAACAAAATTATGTAATAATTTAACCTTACTATTTGTAATGTTATTTATAATTTATCGTACTACAATTATTATATTCGATTGCCATCTTGCAACCCTATTGCGGTATATAAAAATTGCGATTAAAAAACACGAGTTGATTGTAAAAGGGTGAAAATTTTAAGTTATATATATTTTTCAATGCTTAATCTTAATAAAATGAAAGTAAAAAATTTTGTCAAAAAAATAAAAAACAATATTTAGGGGTAGGTCACCCTTATCATTGAGGGGTATGAAAAATAGATGTTGGCCGATTCTCAGACCTACCCGATATGCACACAAAATTTCATAAAAATCGGTAAAGCCGTTTTAGACGAGGTTGGTGACAAACGCCGCGACACGAGAATTTTATATATTAGATATAGAAAAATAATATATAGAAATAGAATACAATAGAAACATTTATTGCCAGTAAACATACAATTAGAATATAAAATATAAATAACATATACAAGAAGTGTACCATACTAGGCAAAAGGAACCGGCTCAGCTGATGCTGTGAGTGTCCCAGCGCAATGTGAACAGCTGCACAGCGCTGGTTTTCAGCCAGTCCCTCTCTTAACAAAACATAACTAATTATTTTATTACATTATTATTATACCTCTTACCGTCATTTACCGGATCCATATTTGCATAAAAACTGTCCTATATGTCAAGTTAAAGCAAACAATAAGTATTGGGGGAAAGGGATTGTTAGTAATGAGGTCCAACTGGCCCATTACTAGCAATACGGCCTGACAGGTCGAGCTTCTCGTGGTTGCACCTGGAAACCATTGTGGTTAATTCCAGTGAAATTCGTCACGATAGTCTAACTGATCCGCTTTCAGCGTCACCTATCATCCCTCACTGGCGCCCCGCCAGTGTATACCGATAGCGCGAGCAGATTTACCATTCCATTATCACATATTAAAAAAAAAAAAAACAATAAGTACTTATTTACAATATTTCAATGAAATCGATTGAGCGGTCTCCAAGATATAATATGAACGAATGTCGCGACACGGGATTTTTATAAACGAAGATATCAAAGCAATAAAAAAGTAATGGTCGAAGTGTTTTCGTGACAAATATGTTGTTGCTCTAAAAAAAAGCACCTTGAACTTGGACTATGATAAAACACTGAGTAATAATGAGATGTTTCGTAGATACATTGGATTGAAATTACGAGAACATTAAAAGATAGAACGAGAAACAGTGTCATTAGAGAGAAGCGTGAACTGAAAGACGATGTAGTGACAAAAATCGAAAAAGGAATGTTGCGTTGGTTTGGCCATTTGGAAAGGATGGATGAAAGAAGAATTGCGAAAGAGATTTATCGAGCAAGAATGAATGGAGATGCCGATAGAGCCCGCCCTAGATGGATATATAACGACCAAATATATCGTGTGAGAAAGGTTCAAATTAAAATTACCTGTAACAGGCGAGCGTGTATAAAAAGATTGATGAATGTGGAGGAAGCGAAAGAAGTTTATTTGAATCGAAGCATATGGCGTTCCATTGTTTCTGTCTCCCATTCTAATGAAAGAAATATATGACAGATATGTATGTATGTATGTATTAGATTGAAAAAAAATTAATTTAGAACACAGACTGGGTATGTCTACAAGTTCGTTTTATAACAACCAGTTTTATATACACGTACCTCAAAATGTTGCAACCGTTATAAAAGTAATATAGGAACAAAATGAGAGTAAAGTCCAATTGCTAAAAACATTACAAAATTATAAAATACATTTTCAAATGCCGCTCATGATTAAAGATCACGAAATGATCCTGAAACTAGTTGAACTTTCTCGATCTAATTACACGTAAGTTAAACTGGTAGTTATTATATATTATAAAATGGTTTCGGAATTAATTACAGAACAGTATAAAATACACGACAATTATCACTTTTCACCAGGAAGGCATTCAGATCGTTTGTCATTTAATGTTATAAAATTTAACAACCGGCCAAGTGGGAGCTGGACTCGTACACCGAACGTTTCGTACAAATATGATAATATGATAAAATAAATTTTGCAAAAAAGTATTTTATTTTGATGTAACTATACATTTGTGCTGTAGGACATTGCTTCTTGCTAAATCTCATAAAAAAAGTATACTATACCCATGATACCACTCATGCATTGCCATTCCTGAGGACTAAGGTTTTATGCTTCTGTACCCTATAATTTCATTGCCATTTCCTACCCTTCAAACCGAAACACAGTCACACAAACAATTGTTTCTCGGTAGAAACACGAATGGGACATTGGTACCCAAACAGACGACTTTAATACAGTCTCTTTCTGGTAATAATATAAACACTGATATTAATAATAAACTCGCAGTTTATTTCCATTCTCAAATCTGTTATTTTTAGAACTGATATTTGTCTGCCTTTTTATTCTTCAATCACGACAAAACAAGCTAAATGAATTTCAATTATATTATTTATATGAGATATAGTGGTTAATTAAATTGAGCCGGTATTAACCCAAATTGTGTATGTAAAAACTGGTTTGCATTTTATCAGAATCGGTCGAGCGAACCATGAAATATTACTTGACCTTCTTAATATATAATAAACATAGAGGTGTTCACAAATAAGAGAGTCATGTTTAATTAAGTAGACAGATAGGTAAAGCTTATTAGGGCCCTAGGAAATATAGACACAGAGGCAAATTTACCAGCAGACTGAGTAGGCTGGAGTTTAGAGCGACCGATTTTAGGAGTGGCAAATTTGATGACAAAAGTTACAGTTTCATTTATTTATTTAATTCTCTCACAAAATGACAACATAATAAAATTTACAGCTATATAGGTTACAATTTAAAAACAACAATTTGACAATTGTAATTAACATGATTCTGAACTAAGATACTGAATTGTAGGGGGCGGTAGGGGCGGCAAAATTTCAATAGTGGACTGGCGCCAAATAGAGTATTATTTGACGCCATTTTGTAGTGACAAAATTGAGAATTTTTCAGAATTTCTACGGGATCGTAAAGAAATTAGGTATTATATGAACAATGGAAAATCACTTTACTGGGTAATCACAAATCTAAATTACACCCATATATGTTCTTATTAAAATATACAATGAATGTATGTTTATATTAATTTAATGACACCATTGTAATCAATGAGCAAATAAATAAATATTTTAAGGCAAATAAATAAATAATCATTTGCTTACCGATCTTTTCAATTGTGGAATAAAGTTCCCTTGTTCATTTAAAATATTGATTCTTCCAAAAAAAAAAATTAAAATCACATTATCTTTCATCTGTCACTTGATTAAAATTGTCATCATTTTGTTCTCATTTATTTAATATGTGTTTATTGTATATTTAATATATATTATAATTAAGTATCGTTTAGAAAAAAATAATAGGTCTTTTTATGGGATTAGGCATTTAATATTCTGTTTTAAAAAACATTTACAGAACAAAGCCTATTTCACACTAAACGATTACTTAAACGACAAACGTGCATGGTGTTAGACAATTATGCACGGGCTTTTTAATGACCATGTAATTTAAGATAATATAATACATTTAAATAAATAGTTATGTACTTACAATATATCTGTATATACGAGTACATCTCAGCTCAACCGTTATGTTAACAGAGAATACGCTAGCGGGATGTCAATGAGGGATGATAGGTAAGAATAAAAATCAGGTTAGCTCCTCATGATGAATACACCTCGAATTCAGCACGATGGTTACCAGGGACTACCACGTGGAGGTCGACTTGACAGGGTATATAGCAATCAATGGAATTAGTAGTTCGCGCTACTAACGATCTATTTCCCCCGTAGACCCTATTAGATTAAACAATACCATACACATGTTGAGATTTTCTTATAATATTAGTTACAATTTTTAATACTGTTTAAAATTTTTTTTTATACAACTTAGAATGGCAAACAAGCTGACGGCCCACCTGATGGAAAGTGGTAACCGTCGCCTATAGACATGAGCAGTACAATGGACATAACAGAGTATACTGTTTCGCCCATGATACCCCCCATGCGTTGCCATTCCTGAGGACTCAAGTGTTATTCCTCTGTACCCAGTGAATTCACGCTAATTGGTTTAATCAAGCAAGTACTTATACTTCGTTTCAATATAACTTAATGAGAATATAAACAAACGAATGGCATATCCGACTACAAAATCTTTTGCTGATTTTATTGGACAATAATTATGTTACTAATTTTATTTAAATAGTGTATCTGTGGTTATTTCAATGATACTTAATTGTATTTTCAATAAGTTCAATTGAAACACACTATGTTACGGAATTGATAATTTTTTTTTAATGTTGTTAAAAAAGTTCGATAACACAGTTACTACAAATTGTTAAGAATTTCATCATTCTATATAAATTTTGGACTCTAATTGTATGAAATAGATAATAATCTAGCTAAAACCAGTGTACAATCGAATAGAATACCGTATTTTTCTCATACATTAAAAAACATACTTATAAAACATTGTACATTTATAAAAAAAAAAAAAATGTTAGAAATTTCATCATCGTAAGTTCAAAAAGTCTATTTCAAATAAGTGTTTTTTTTTTTTTTTTTTATGAAATAGAGACATGAAACTTTTTAGTATCGTTTTACTTGTGACTATCTGTATCTCGCGGCTTTGCTCGTTGTCGTATCGTGATATTGAATAGCCTATCGGAATCGACTACTAATAATTCTTTTAGTAGTTCCAGAGATTAGCGCGTTTGGATAAACAAACTCTTCCGTTTTATTATATTAGTATACATTTTTCTTAAAAATTACTACTTGTCTACGTAGGTAATTATATAAAATAACGCACTTGAATCCGTTAATATTCCTTAAGCACTACCACGTGTCTTTAAAGACTTCTGTGACTTTTTTACTTTTGAATCTCAGCGTAAGACAATTTTAAATTGCCGTATAAGTCCAAACATAAAATAGGCAGGGGGAAAGGGATTGTTAGTAATGGGGTTAAATAACCTCATTCCTAGCAATATACCCTGTCAAGTCCAATTGCACGTGGTTCCCTCTGGAAACCATCGTGGCTAATTCTAGTCGAATTCGTCAGGATGGGCAGATGAAAGCAGATCAGTTAGATCTGCTTTCATCCTCATCACTCATCTATAACTGGTGGGGCACCAGTGATAATTATTAGGTATACAAATAATTAGAAGGTATACAATAAAAAGAGATGTCCCGTATTTATAGTGTACAATATAGGAATTGTTTTTATTGTAATTCGATATCCAGACTGTTATTAATCTATCAGATTTATTAACCGAATCCTGGCTAAAGAAGCAGATAGATAGACATATTGGGAGTGGGGGGAAAGTGACTGTTAGTACTAAGTAAGTTAGTTAGTAGTTAGAGACTAAAAAATCCCATTGCCAGCAATATACCTAACTAGGACGACCTCCTCATGGTTTCCCCTGGAAATTATCATAGGTAATTCCTGATAAATTCATCATGATGGGCTAACTGGCCTGTTTTCATTATCATCGATCACCCTTCACTGGTGCTTCATCAGCGTATACCGAGAGCGCAGGCGGGGTCACTATTCCATTATCATCCATTAAAAAAAACTACCAATGGGGATATAAGACCTCATTACTAGCAGTCCCCTTCCCCTACAGTTAATAGCTGATATGGTATAAGAGCTTATATCCCAATCGATAATTTTAGCTGACCTTAAATATACGTAGATTACCGTTATCGTGGGTCAGTTCCGTGAGCGGTTCTAAGGTCGTAGATAACTTAGCACATGTTGTCTGCGTGTGAGGTGAGCTTGCTATGTAGCTAGTTATCTGATACGTATATCACATACTTCATCGATGTTGAACATGAAATACAGTAGTCGCTATAAACACTTTACCACAGGGAGATTTTGTATAAAAGTCGTTTGCTTGGACACCTCTGTCCCATTCGTGTTTTTACCGTGAAGCAGTCGTGTTCACATAGCTGTGGCTTTCGGTTTAAAGGGTGGGATATAACAGTGAATTTACAGGGTACAGAGGAATGACGACGCATGGAGGGGGGGGGGTATCATGAACGAAACAATATACTCTGTTTTTTTTTTTTGATGGGTGATAATGGAATGGTAACTCCGCCTGCGCTAACGGGATACGCTGGCGGAGCACCAGTGAAGGGTGATTTATGAGAATGAAAACAGGCCAGTTAGTCCATCATGATGAATTCATTAGGAATTAATCATGATAGTTTCCAGGGGGAACCACGAGGAGGTCGACCTGGTTGGGTATATTGCTTGCAATGGGATTTTTAGTATCCATTACTAACAATCCCTTTCCCCCCAATATACTCTGTTATGTCCATGTTACTGCTCATGTCTATAGGCGACGGTTTCTTTCAATCAGATGGGCCGTTAGCTTGTTTGCCATTCTAAGTGGCATAAAAAAAAAAAACATGAAAACAGTAGTCACTAATAGTGGTGGGAAGGGATTGTTTGGAAAATGTAATGGGAAGGTCAGCCCCCATTGCTACCAATATACTCTAGTAGGCAAACCTCCACGCGGTTCTCCCTGGAAACCATCGTGACTAATTTATCGTTCAATTCGTCACTATGGGCTAACTGACCTACCTTTTCATCTTCACCAATCATCACCAAACACTATAAGTGTTTTTTTTTAATAGATGACTATGAAATAGTAACCCTGCATGCGTTATCGGTATACACTGGCGGGACACCAGTGAAGGATAATAAGTGAAGATGAAGCAGGTCAGTTAGTCCAATGTGACAATTTCAACAATGAATCAATCACGACATTGTTAGTATGGTTATTGGTTTTACCATATATGATTGCTTTACGCTTCAACATATCTGATGGCAAGGAATTAGACCGGCATCCTGCTAGCTCCGGCCACATAGTAGCCATCCCTCCCTCCCATTGTTAGTAAGGTTTTTTTTTAATAGGTGATAATGAAATGGTAACCCCACCCGCGCTATCGGTATACACCGGCGGGGCACCAGTGAAGGATAATAGGTGAGGATGAAGTAAATCAGTTAGCCCATCGTGACGAATTCAATAAAAATTATTTACGATGGTTTCCAGGGGGAACCACATGGAGGTCGACCTAATAGGGCATATTGCTAGCAATGGGGCTGTCAAACTCCACTGTTAACAATCCCTTTCCCCCCTGTTAGTAAGGTTAACATAGCCTGGTGTACCACCTTTCAAAAAATCCTACGTCCAATCCAGACGATGGCTTTACGTACTCTCCGAAGCATGAAGCAAGCGTTAATATTTTTTTTTTTTGAGATTTGGGAGATATTCAATCTTACGAGCTGCAGACCGTATTCAAGGGTCCGTAAATTTATTTAATAATATTTTTTATGCTACTTAGAATGGCAAACAAGCTGACGTCGCCTATAGACATGAACAGTACCATGAACATAACAGAGTATACTGTTTCGCCCATGATACTCCCCATGCGTTGCCATTCCTGAAGATTCAGGTGATATTCCTCTGTACCCTGTTAATTCACTGCCATATCCCGCCCTTCAAACCAAAACACAGCTATGCAAACACAACTGCTACATAGTAGAAACACGAATGTAACAGAGGTGCCCAAGCAAACGACTTTTGAACAAAGTCTCCCTCTGGTGATATAGTTCCTTTTCTTTGAATTCCTAATTAATCTTTAGTACTAATCTACTATATGTACTAAATTTTTTTTTTTTTACAAAATGAGAATATTTCTTACTAGAACCTTCCATCCATTTTAGAGACACGTAATTACGGATTTCCCTCTTATCATGTGTATTTACTTGTAAATTTGGCTAAGTTAAATGCAGTTTATAGTTCACTATAACCGTATCGCGGTAAACAGGCCGCATCCGTGAAGTGTATTTTGTACATACATATATCATACATAATGATATAACATTTGTGCAATGAGTAACTAAAGAAATATACGCTTTCCATCACGCATTCTCCACGTGCATATCTCATGATCCTCCATATTCTTCATGTTACAATAATAAATAAAAATATGTATGTGCATAGCCATAATTGTATATAGGGTAGCCAGAGACATTATGCGATTAGAACAGTTATGTGCTTGGCAGTAATTGGAAGCAAAGAGCCGAAGGTATAGTTCAGTCCCAAGGTACGCCGCCTTAGCCCTTACAGACCCAAGATTTTTTTTTCAGATTAAATATATTTTCGTGTTTTAGAGACAAACTATCTTGCCGGCACGCACGAGACTACTGCACCACCTAACCGCTAAAATGATTTCTTATTGGCTGGTTTAGAATCTCACTATCGTGTTATTTCAGCTTCGTGCGTAAAAATGAATTGCGCGCGGTTTTAGAATTTTTTAAAGTTACAACTCACGCCCGTATCGTTCAGGTCTGAAAGGGTTAGGAAAGGCTTGTATTCAGTAGTGAATTTCAGTGGGCTGTTTTTATAATGATGACCGTCTTCTACTAAACTTGTTCATATTTTGTTTAGTACTTGAATCCGATAGCAGAGAGCCAACTTATTTCCTTCTTTTAGATCCTAACGTTTTTACTGTTATTGACAAATTCGTTTTAAATTTAAAATATCAAGCAATATTTGTTGTCATTAGTCGTGTGGTCGCGATATTGAATAGGCTACCCATTTAGGCTAGGCACTTAACCGTGGATGTCATAAGAGACGACTAAAGGAACTTAATTGGTGGTAAAACATCACCAAAATTCAAACTGCGGTTACCAATCCGCCTACCTAGCATGGTAACTACTAGTAAACTCCCCCAAATGTAAAAAAAACATAAAAAATGGCTTCGTTCCTTATGACAGTCTGTAGGGGTGGCCTATGTTTAACAGTGTCCACAGTTAAACATAAACTGCTGCTACGAGGGGAAAAAGGATTGTTAGTATTGGGCATCTAACAGTTTCATTTATTAGCAACATACCCTGCCAGGTCGACCTCCATGTCGTCTCCCCTGGAAGCCATCGTGCCGAATTCCAGGTGTATTCATCGCGATGGGCTAGCTGACCTTTTTTTATTCTCATCTATCATCCCGAACTGGCGCCCCGTTGGCGTATACCGTTAGCATTTGCAGGGTTACCATTCCATTATCATCCATTAATATATATAGCCTAGTATATTGCTAGTAAGCATTACTGGTAAATAAAAAAATACGTAACAGTGATTCATTCGCGGATTTGATTATATAGACATATTACAAATTTATGTATCATGCGACTTGGTGATCGATCATTAAATCAATAGTTTAATTGGAATTTTATTTCACTTTTATTTATCTAATCTGTTTATGACTCATTATGCTTAATAGTTTATTACCTATTACTTATAATTACTACTTGATTACTAACTACATATTTACAGTTTCAATATCTAATTACCTGTTTTATATGCTGATTGAATAATCTTATGTACTCGTACGTATTAATTTCTATATCTCTATATTCTAATGATGATAATAACCGGATGGTGACCGATATACTCGTAAGTGGGTGAGTCAGAATGCAATCCCTTACAACTAATTTTGTTATTTATTCTAAAAGATGAATATCGATACTTTACATAATAGAAGAATGAGAATTGAATTTAAACTTACTAGTACATTACTGCAGCGGCCAACAACTGATGGACGAACGTGCAAATGTGGGTCGAGGCGCAGCCGAGGTACACAAACGTGAGTCCATCAATGCCTAGCTGTGGTCAAGTCTTGTATAGTACTTTTCTCAAACAATGCGCGGAAATCAAAAACACAATTTCACTTTCTAAGTTCAATGACGAATAACGAACAGTAATAATTTTTCACGTGCCATAATGTTCCTTTATTTTTTTATAAATAAACAGCTTTCTATTTGCAAGCCAGTTCGAATTTAAATAAAAACTTTTATTAGTTACCTCCTTGATAGCCATGTTTCGAAGTAAAAGGTCATTCCATTTTTAAATTATAGGACAAATATGAGTTTACATAGTAATTTATCTGGTCGCAAAACACGACAGATATGGATTTTCATACAACTTTTGCCGGCCGCTGCCCGCATGTATCTGGCTAGTACGGCAATTTTGATTTATCTCGAAGAAGATTGTCAAAATAATGCTTATATTTCCAAGCATGTTTGAGAAAAATAATTTAGGTCGTCTGTCTAGCTTAGTATCTAGATGTAAGTATATATATAAAGATACCTTACAATCGGTGACAAACAAGTGTATAGCTCGTCGAATGGTAAACGGCCACTGTAGCCTATGGATGCCTGCAACAATAGGGTTGTCACGCACTTGCCAACCCTGAAGGAAACTTAACACATCCTTTTTTTTATACAACTTAGAATGGCAAACAAGCTGACGGTCCACCTGATGGAAAGTGGTAACCGTCGCCTATAGACATGAGCAGTACCATGGACATAACAGAGTATACTGTTTCGCCCATGATACCCCCCATGCGTTGCCATTCCTGACGACTCAGGTGTTATTTCTCTGTACTCAGTAAATTCACGCTTCTTTTAGAACCTCTATACTGTGATGTCATTGTGTCTATGAAAAGTTCAGCAGAGAGCTCATTCCACAGCCTGAGCATTCGCGGGAGGAAACCCTTCTGAAACCACAGTGTACGCGATCATTTAGGTTCTAGCGTGTAAAGATGAATTTTTTGTCGATGGGCAATGGACAGATGATAATGACAGATATAAGGTGGCTGTAGACAGTTTTTTGAACAAAAATTAATAAAAAATTATAAAGCAGCTGTGATAAGTAATGTTAAAACAGTATACGGTATTATGTAATATGATTTGTCATATGTAAAAACGAGTAGACAAGTAGGTATGTGCGTCTTCGCAAAAAGAAATCAGCGACATTAATCGTGACAAAATGGTCCGATGACCGGCGGCGGTGGACGGCGCGACGTTCCGTAGACATATTCAATTATAATCACCTTCTGCTATCTAACATACGAATAATTGACCCTAAGATCGACTTGTTATAAATTTAATTTGAAGAGTGTTCCCGTGACAATTTCAACATTATTTGATTACCATTAATTTGTATTCAAATAGTTAATGTTAAAATAACTAATGTTATTCTAGAAATATATAACAAATATTTTTCTAGAATAACATTAATGTCAAACATATTTATTTATTTAATTTAATTCAATCATTTAATGCTATTTTATGTTTTTTTTTTAATGGATGATAATGGAATGGCAACCCCACCCGCGCTATCTGTATACACCGGCGGGGCACCAGTGAAGGATGATAGGTGAGGATGAAGCAGGTCAGTTAGCCCATCGTGACGAATTCAACAAGAATTGTTCACGATGGTTTCCAGGGGGAACCACGTGGAGGTCGACCTAATAAGGCATATTGCAATGGGGCTGTCAAACTCCATTGCTAACAATCCCTTCCCCCCCGCTATTTTATGTTGTAACAATATAGATCTTAAGCTATTAAAGGTACAGAATCAACACGAAACCTTGGAAGGACACAGTATTTATTGAAATTTTATACACATAAAGGTTTCTTACCTTATTATATAAAAAAAAAAATGGAACTAAATTATTAAACAATTCAGCTGCAAATTCATATAATTTCTCTCTCCATTCTTTCTTACTAATAGAATTAGATTTTTAGTCCGTTTTGTTCTACTAGTAGAATAGAACGGATTTTTTAGTTCGTTCTGTTCTACTAATTTAGTTTTGTAGAACTAAATCGTGAAACTAAATGGATATAATCATAGATTTAGGCCGGTAGCACACCACACCACAAAAAAAAAAGATTTGGCTTCGCAATATATCGTTTTTTGCTCAGCAAAGAAAAATGGCAGCTTCAATGACATCACAAAATTAATGTGAGAACAATTGAGGAGAAAACCTAGTCAATTGCAAATACAATTAAATTAATTAATTAAAATTAATTATTAACACCGTGGCACAATGGTGGCCACGTTGCTTTACGCAAATGAAGTCCTAGGATTGACTCTCGGTCGAGAGGTCTCGTGTCTGGGCGTACCGGGTGTCTTCAGATATTCATTGCATGGTTTCTCGAAACTCAAAGTGCCCTAGCTCGAGAAGCAAGTGATTAATATTATTTAATTAGATTTACTACTTTTGTGTTAATATATATGTATAAAATGGAATAAATGTATGAAATTTCAATCGAATAATACAAATCCGGTAATGTGTATGGATATTTCGAAAGTGATACGACTTAAAACATCACTATGCCAACTTATCTGCCAAGCATGGCAACTACTGGCAAAACTTCCTATATGGGGGAGGTCTATGTTCAGCAGTGGACAGTTAACAGCTATAATAATAATATAGCTATACTAATAATAAATTATTTATATATTATTACTATTATTTAAATATATATTGTATTTAACATCTCCCTTTTTATGGGGGTAAAATGTTCAACCATGCGGGCCTTAGCCAAGCATGGTTGACTTTAAATTATATACGGGGAATTATTATTATAGTATTATTATTTGTTACACTTAATTGACATTTTAATTATTAATTACTATTTTTCTTTATTCTTATTCTAAATATAATTTATATGTATAAGTGACATGATGTAACATAAATTTCTCTTTTAATATGTAATGATAATTTAATGACAAATTTGAATCTTAATTTTATTTTTTACTTTTTTGTAATATAAATATATTTGCATGCCTACATCGCTTAAGGCAATTAAACAGGTGCCAAAATAGCACTGCGTGGATTTTATTAATTAATTAAAGACTGTTTAATGCAAATAAACTCATTTCATTTCATTTATTAAAGTCGGTTAAAATTTGTCAACGCAATCACGTGATGGAGCCACCAAACACAGGCGCCGACGATAACCTTTTTTTAGGAAGTCGCTAAAAAAACGAGCTGCATAACTGCAGAAAAAAATAAACCGAAAACGTGATGATAACATTATTCAAAGAGAATTCTAGATTCTTACTGTTCATCTTTGACCTTTGTTATCGAGACACATTCTTTCGAGAAAATAATTCTACGGTCGAAATTTTTTCTGAATATAAGTAGCTATTATATATAGATTTTTTTTTTATACGGCTTAGGATGGCAAACAAGCGTACGGCCCACCTGATGGAGGACCACATGTAAGACAAGCAGGACTACTTGTAGGGCCTACTTGAGGACAAGTAAAATATTACTTGTACAAATATGTAATTATATGATTAAAAAAAATATTTCTGTCAGATTTTTTAATGAAACTTAAAATGGCAAACAAGTGGACGGCCCACCTGATGAAAAGTGGTAACGGTTGCCTATAGACATGAGCAGTACCATGGGCATAACAGAGTATACTGTTTCGCTCATGATAGCCACTATGCGTTGTCTTTCCTGAGGACTCAGGTTTTATTCCTCTGTACCCTATAAATTCACTACCATATCCCACCCTTCAAACCGAAACTCAGCCATGCAAACAACAGTTTTACGATAGAAACACGAACAGTACAGAGGTGCCCAAGCAAATGACTTTTGCACAAAGTCTCCCACTAATATGATAGTCAAATACGCGAAATAAAATAAAAAGATATTGTTCGTAATGTATAACTTATAATATGGACGTCACAGTATATTTTGTGACAAATCATTCATGTTGATATATCCGGAAACTTACAAATATAAAATCATCTGAAAGCTGTAATCGTATTTCAAAAATCCCAATATACTCACTGTACTTTTTTACAAATATACATATTTTAAATATATATATTTGAAATATGTAAATTTGTAAAAATGTACCTAAAATTCTACAATACATTCATGTACCGTGTCGTTATGAACCTCGATATAAAAATATTTCAGTACAAGCCACTTCAAAAATTAGAAATACATAGTTTTGGGCCGTATTCCAAGTCACAATAAAATTTATAATAAATTGCTAAATAACATAAAAACAGAAAATACGTATAACAAATTTATCAGCGTATTAAAATAGTTTCTAATTAATAATATTAACGAGTATCTAAAGGATAAATCAATATAATGTTTATTTTTGTCTCCACGTTACTGCACCTAACAAGGTGTATGTGGGGAGAAAGGGATTGTCAGCACTGGAGTTTGACAGACCCATTGCTAGCAATATGCCCTATTAGGTCGACCTCCACGTGGTTCCCCCTGGAAACCATCATGAACAATTCTTGTTGAATTCGTCACGATGGGCCAACTGACCTGCTTCATCCTCACCTATCACCTTTCACTGGTGCCCCGCCAGTGTATCTCGATAGCGCAGGTGGGGTTTACCATTCCATTATCACCCATTAAAAAAAAAAACAAGGTGTATGTTGTGTCGTATTTTATAATATTTTATTATAATGTACAATGCAACTATAGTAACAAATAAATAGGCCACATTTATATTATTTTTTATAAAGTGGGCCGTCAACTTGTATAAAACAATTACACACGACAAAAATAATACAAATATTAGGTAAGTACTTAATTTAAAACATCCGCTGATGCTGATAGCTGCATGCAAAAGGAAATACAATACAACTGCATAGCTGTATAATATAGTATACAATTTGACACGTATTGCTATATTGTTACAGTGTATTTTTCATATGCAAATAATTACTCTGATATATTGGTACAACGACCTATAATTACCTACCCTATTTTTAGTGGCATAAAAAAAATTATATATAAATATATATATATATATATATATATATATATATATATATATATATATATATATATATATATATATATATATATATATATACATATATCTATATTTTTTTTTTGCCGTGTTGCCTACAATAGGCTACTCTTTTCTTTCTCGTGAATGTCGCAAGAAGCGACTAAGGGAATTTAATAGTCGAGGAATGGGCGTCCTGTTGCGGTTGCCAAACCGCCTGCTAAAACCTTCCTCATGGGGGAGGCCTATGTACCAGTGAACAGTTAACGGCTGATATCATAATGATTATTAGAAAAAGGAGACTGTGGGCGACAAAGAAAACCAGAATTAGAAATTAGAAATGATGGATATATTATGGCTGTGTTTCGGTTTGAAGGGTAGACAGAGGAACAGGTGGACCGTCAGCTTGTTTGCCATTCTAAGTTTTATAAAAAAAATATAAACGCTATACCAATAGCGCGGGTGGGGTTACCATTCCATTATCACCCATTAAAAAAAAAGCCCATTGCCACTTGAGCTTGCTTATTAAGAGTATTTCTATATTTATAGTTAATTAATACAAATTCAATTGTTATCTCGGACATACCGTTTCAACTTTGAACCCAATGGAATCTTACTTTCTGTTACGCAGCGTACGTCACGTAGACAAGGGCTGTATACCATGCGTCGTTTGCCCGCAACCGACTGCCGCGATGATAAAAAAATACCTTTTTAACCCATTAGAAGTCAAATAAAAAGTACTGTTTCTTTTTTTAAATATTCTTTATTTTCATACTAAAATAAGAGCATAGGAACACAAAATACGAAAAAATATTCAAATATAGTAATTTTCGCGAAATTATGAGGGTTTTGAGTACATGGCTGTATGAAATATTTCTAAACACGGTTTTCGAAGTGTTTTTAAGCACTTTTTACACTGCCAACGCACTCTTGAATGACAAAGGACACACCGCAGCTGTTTTTCAATTTTAGTAAGATAGTGTCCAACTCCATCTTGGTACAGATAGGAACACGCGATCTCTTTGATCACCTTGGCGTAAATAATATCGTGCGATGTGACGACGAAACATGAGTTGATCCATTCATCGTTACTCATCACATGTAATCGCCAGGCATTAGCAATAGCTACGTCTAACATGTAAGTGAACCACCCACCACCACTTTTTACACACAGCAATTCTATATAATGAAACAGACTGGTCCAGCTCATCCACACCTCCCATATTGTTGTTGTACGTTTGGAATAAACGTGGCATCGCCATGTCCATCTTTTCCTTCTTTGTTCGACACTATCACTTGACTGTCTCTAGCGGTTCAATGGTATCTTAGTTAGTTGCATGGTACATACACTGTTATCTTTCCATTTACCAAAAAAGTTCACCTTTTTTGTCAAACCAGTCATAAGCCTTTCTTTTTCATATCCTTTGTGCTAAGCTTGCTTTCATGTCTATTGTGTTGATGAGCGTATAATTGGCTGTTTTCTATAATCATATCAATTATATCATTATCAATATTTTCCAACATTTGTACAGAATTGTTAATAGTACTCTTCCTGTCATGGACTACTCTTGGCCGGCAAAGAGTATGTAGGGGAACACTTTCAATCGGGTTCGAATTCGAAGTGCCAATCCACTTCGAATTCGATCCGATCCGAGTAGAATCTAGTCGTATTCTTTTTGACGCCAGCGGTTTTTCATCACTATTGTCGTACGAGCTGTCTTATGTATCGCTATCCTTTCAATATGTAAATATCTCAATAGTACCAGGTATGTCTTGCGGCATGGGACATGTCGCCATCTGTTCCTCCTCATCTGTCACCGCGGATCACGTCATATTTACATCGCTTCCTTCTAAAACAGCTTCAATCGCTGCTTCAGACTCGTTCGAGTTATAAAATGCTTTTTTTTTATTGTTAGAAACCTGAAAAAAAAGCGGTTATTTTACCTTATGTTGTCACTGTACTCGTTTGGCTCTTGTTTTATTTCAGTTACAAGTAATGATTGCATTATTGTTTATAACTTATTCTGATACGTATTTTATACTAATGAAATGAAAAAAATCAACTTATAAACAGTAATTATTAGAAAATAACTTAAATAATGAACTCACCTCCACAGTGTCTTGATGATACAACTTCAACTTACACTTTTTATCATAAAAAATCACACTACCCTCGTAATATTCGTCAATATACTTGCACAGTTGATTGATAAAGTAAAACAACAAGGTAGGCTATGATAACTTTACGCGATCTGTAACTGGCACTCACTCAAATGTATTGTTATTATTCACGTATTGTTATTATCATCACGTAAATATGATTTGTTTTGTTCTACAATACGTCAGGTGAAAGATAAATAAACTTATCTGTCACTAATTGCTATTAAATGGAGCGTCAGCTTGTTTTCCCTTTAAGTACATACTTAGTACATATATAACGAACGAAAGCGACTTAGAAATTCCTAACAACCGAGGACGAGATCCGAATAATGGTAGAATAACAGTAACGTCTATTTCAATACAATATAATGCAACAGTAGCTAAGTTTTTTTTTGTTGTCACAAAAACATTTATTAAATGATTAACAATCTTTAACTCATTTATAAATCGAAACGTTCAATTAATTTAAACTATATTTCATTATTTTAAACGTGTGGTCCCAGCATTGAATAGGCCACTTCTTATTTCCTCGTGGGTGTCATAAGAGGCAACTAAGGAAAGGCGAAGGATAGGTAGCAGCATCCCACTTAAAACATCTTCAAAGCCTAACTGCGGTTGCCAATCCGCTTGCCAAGCATAGCAACTACTGGCAATTATTTATGAACCGACTGAAATAAAACAAACACTAAGTGTTAAGTGGAGCAAACCGCAACGCATTAGTAAAAACCGCATTCAAATCGGTTGAGCTGTTTCTGAGATTAGCGTGCATATCCTTAGAGACAAAAACACAAACCGACAAACAGACAAGAATTCCAAAATAATTGTTTTGGGTTCTATTGCGTTCATAAAGCCCCCCTATAATAGTATCATTGGCGAAACAGTATACTCTGTTATGTCCATGGTACTGCTCATGTCTAGAGGCGACAGTTACCACCTTCCATCAGGTGGGCCGTCAGCTTGTTTGCCATTCTAAGTTGTATAAAAAAAATATCTTCCATTTACAAACAGCGACCAGTTATGTTCTTATTATATAATATATATAGATATATATACATACATACATATAATACACAACTACAATTATATATATATAGATTTATACATTTAGATTAGTAAAAGATTTTTTTATAGTATATATTTATATTAATCATAGGTATATAGATTTGTGTTACTATCGGACATCTTGTGTATTGTCTTATGGTCGGGTAAATTATTGGTTTGTTCACATTTTCACTATGTCTTATTAAAACAATATACAATATGTCTATGTACAAGTACAATGAATGTAAATATGTTAACTAACAGTCTATATTTGCTTAAATGAATATAGATGATTTTTGAAAGACCACCTGTATACTACTGTTATAATTTAAACAATACTAATACAATTAATGGTATTTTGACTATTATTATTTGACATAATTTGTACTCTATTATTAATTGGCACATATATGTATGTATTAAATGTGATGTATCTTGTACCTATTAATAATTTGCATGCTTTAGAATATAAGGCGAACATTTGTACTTCACCTAATAGATCAATATCTGTAAAAAACAATGTTCTCGCAAATAAAGAAATCTAATCTAATCTAATCTAATTAGTTTATTATTAATTTATGAGACACTTTTATCAGTTCATTTATTAATTATTAATTTACTTTTTATAATCATAAACCGCGAACGTTTACGCTGTGAAATGAGATCCCTATCAAGGTTTTCCCTAGAAGTACACAGTATGGGGTTTTTCAAAAAGGATATATTAAAGTTTCTTTAAAGTTGGTAACGCGCACGTGACACGCCTAGTGTCGCAGGCGTCCATAAGGTAACCATAACCGTAGCTAACCAGGGGGAGAAAGGATTGTTAGCAATGGAGTTTGACAGCTCCATTGCTAGCAATATACCTTATCAGGTCGACCTCCACGTGGTTTCCCCTGTAAACCATCGTGAACAATTCTTGTTGAATTCGTCACGATGGGCTAACTGACCTGTTTCATCCCCACCTATCATTCTTCTCTTGTGCCTCGCCGGTGTATACCAATAGCGCGGGTGGGGTTATCATTCCATTATCATCCATTTAAAAAACCGTAGCTAACCGGTAATCGTTTACCATCAGACGACTTGCATGCTTGTTTGCTACCTTCGTGGTATAAAAAAAATATCAAATTAATTCAGGTTCATTTGAATTTTAAATTACTATTTGCATGCTTACATTACTATAATACAATTATATATTTGCCAAAAATAAATCCACATTGCTATGTTAATACCTCCATCTCGCTGTTTATACGCAAATAAATTTATTTCATTAATTTCTTAATAGTAAACTGGTAAAAAAACACAATCCGGTGTTAGGTACACCAATGTATAGGTATACAATTACACTATGCATTGAAGTTTAAATAAATAAATATGCTCATGGAACATTTTGTCGTCCATAGATGCGTTTTATTCATTTTAAAATAAGAGTACTTATATATACAATTATAATATATTAAATATACTGTTTTTGTTTGACTGAATTTGTTATATTTGCATGTCTACTTCTTAGATTATATAAATTAGATAGAGTGCCTCCGTACAAATGCATTGCCAAAAACAGGTCAACTTTTTTATCCGTGTGTGCGTAAAGAAGGTTAACATAAGGAGAAATTTATCTTGTAAGGTTACCTACATTAAAAAATAAAAACGATATAAAATATATTAAACAAAAAAATAAATTATTTTAAATAATTTTTTATTTTAAATATTGCTCATCTTGATAAACAGTGCATAATGATTCATAATCATCATTATCAATATTGAATACTTTGATTTATATCTATTAGCATTGACATTAAGTATGTTTACGTTATAAAATAATTGAAAATGGCCGCCATTTTAATTAAAACATATTAATTAATAAACAATAAATATTAAATTTTGTGTTTGGGAGGGGGAAGCCTATGTTCAGCAGTTGACATATAACGGCTGTTATAATGAAGTACTGTATATTTGTATTATATCAGAAAAAAATAATTCCAAATTCAAATTAAAAAATGGACCTATTCGGGGAAATTTTTAATCCAATTACTTGCAACACTAAAAATAGTGCGTTTCGTTTTGATTAAAAAAAAAAATGTCGATCAAACGTAAGATTAGCTAATTTTTTTTTATTTATTTAGCCAATTTCACGGTATTGAAGCCAACTTGTATTGAAGTCGATTGAAAGTCGTAAACATGATGATTATCGAGTTACAGCTGGCTTAAGTACTTTAAGTGCACACTATCTCGTCTTTAGAACTAGTGAACTGATTCAGATAATACACTTACTCATTTACATATCTAATATCGAAAACAAAGAATCATATAATGTTATCGCTTTTGCACTATTCCAATTCCAAAAAAAAATTATCGGTATGTAGGATTAATAGTAGGGTCCATCTTTATAATATGTTTAATTAATAATTAAAAAAAAAACAATAATTATTTTACAAATTAACAAATAGATTTTTACTTCGTCCAAGTTATTAAAAACATTCGTCGCTGGCCCGTGCGCGGGATGTGCGCGCAGCCAACATCACAAAGCGCCTGCGCGACCTGCGCGCGCATCTTGCGAGTGAGTCCCGTGACCAAGCGTCATGATATACTCGTAAATATAACAAACGTTTGTTTGTCTGTTTGTTTTTAACTAATAAAAAATTCAATTATATTATAAAAGTTAATATATATATAATAAACATTGGTGAGTATCATCTCACCACAGGTACAAAAGGCGGACTTAATGCTATATAATATTCTTTCCCAGTTAACCTTTGGAAAAAATAATAATGCAATTATTAAATATAAATTAATTAATGCTAATCCAGTATAGAATTTATATGTATTATTTTAATGTTAAAAATTTCGTTAGCACACATTAATTTTAATGTAATAACTACCAGTCTAACTTACATGTAATTAGTTCGCTCATGACTAAGGATCACGAATTGGTTCAGAAACTAGAAGAGCTTTTTAGATCTAATTACACGTAAATTCAAACGTAGTTATTAGATTAAAATATAACGTGTTATAATAAGAACAATTTTTATTTAAGTAAACAAAAATATAAAGCATTTTTGAATAATCATTAGAATTATGTACAAAAAAGGCATAAAGAAGCCTTTCCCCGACCGTCTGTCAAAGCGCTATGTCTCAACCTAATAACAAGGAATTACAAAATTTTTAATCTTAACAACTTCCAATGCTGTCGATTTGAAATTTCTAATAATATTACATACCATTAGCTCAGTTTTTAACTAAAATTATAGCCTAAAATAAGAAGTTACGAATTATAATATCAATAATAAATTTGTCTATTGCGTATGAGAAATGCAATTTCAGCTGAAAAGAACGGCCATGTTGGTTTTTTTTTTCACAAAAGTGGATTTACAATTATTTTTTATCAGTACAGACTACCAAGCGGCACAAGAGTTATTTAAATAAATAATTAATTCAAGTTCATTATTGTAAATATTATATTCAATTATATGTCAAACAAAATGTATTGAGATATATGTCCAAGTTAAAAATTGGTAAAGCCCTATTTTTCCCCAGATTTGACTAGAAATTTTATTACGACAAAGAAATGATATAATTGAAAGAATCAGCAATATCGAATGCGGAATTATATCATTTTATTTTTTATCATTTACCTCTTCGTATTTGTTATTATGATATTTTGGAAATCAAACAGTTATAATATACGTTTGATAATATCATAGATAGGTATAGATAACTAAAATTCGTAATACTTTTTATTTGATAATAAAAAATAATCTTTAAAACCGGTTTATGAATTTAAACTTAATAATCTGGTTTTACTATTTTTTTTTTATAATCATTTAATATATTGTTTTATGCAAAGACGAGAAATCAAAAAGATAAATACAGAACAGATGGATCCAATGCGAAAAATGAACTGAATTTATATAGAACTGGCAAGATACCGTGTCGTATTAAGAACGTCTTCTTTTCAGCCAACTTCAAAAAGAAGAAGGTTCTAAATACAGATGTATTTTTTTAAAAAAAATATATGAAACTTAGAATAGTAAACAAACTGACGATCCACCTGATCAAAGTTGTAACCGTCGCCTATAGACATGTACTGTATAGGCAGTACTATGGACATAACAGAGTATACTGTTTCGTCCATGATATCCCCCATGCGCTGCCATTCCTGAGGGCTCAGGTGTTATTCCTCTGTACCCTGTAAATGTCCCACTCTTCAAACCGAAACACAGCTATGAACACAACTGCTTTACAAGCAAACAAATTTTGTACAAAATCTTCCTCTGGTACATTTTATGCTTGTTACCTCATAACTCCGTCAATTCTAAACCAATTTTGATAATTTTTTTTTTTATCTGAAAGGATATACTTTCAGATTTGTCAGTAGTAGTTCAGTTTTGAATTCGAAATGACTAGTTTTGTTAAAATTGAAGTAGGTGTCTTTTGTGGAACACAATCTTTTATAGATAAAAGGAGGGCTCCAACCGGTGAATTTACCACGGGCCTCAGATGGTATAGTTACGGCACTGGACATTTCGTCATAGTCGTAAAATACTGACAAATCTATATATGTAATCTTTGACAGATCCGTCAGTATTCTACGACTATGATGATTTGATTTGAATAATAATAATAGATTTTTTTAACTTAAAACTGATTATTCGACTTTCAACCACCAATAAAACATGAAAACTTAAGATTGAAAATACAACCGAATAAAGTACCTCCTTTTATTTGAATTCTTTTAAAAAATATTATTTTTTGCCCCAAAAAAATTTACTTATCGTCCATAGTGGATTCAAAAAAATACTTACTCGACTACAGATAACGATTACAGAGAGAATTTAACTAACAAAACATACTATTTGGTTACATCTAGGTAGGTATATCATTTTAATAGAATAAGAACATAACATTTGTGCATTTCGCGGCATGGTCTCGTGACCGTGCAACATTAGTTGAGGAACGGGTTGCTATCAAGCAATCTCGACTCTTCCACCTCCATCACCTGCCACTGTCGACAGTAATCGTAATATTCTACGTAACGACCTTATAAATTAAGTTTTTGCGACAATTTACAAAGTGCAATAACAAGACGAAATTTATTTCTGAAACGACATCGGGCCTTACATAAACAAAGGGCGTCTTTTACAATAGTCGCTGCATAGGTACCTCTGTTCCACACATGTTTCTATCGCGATAGAGCTCGTTTTTTAGAGCTTGCGCTAACAATATACGCTAGGCACCGGTGAAGGATGATAGGTGAAGATGAAAGGGCAGGTCAGTTAGCCCATCGTGAAAAATACGCCAGGAATCCAGCATGATGGTTTCCAGGAGAAACGACGTGGAGGTCGACCTAATAGAGTATATTGCTAGCAATGGGACTGGTAGTCCGCATAACTAATAATCCTTTCCTCCCAACTACACTATTTTTTTTTTAATGAATGATAATGGAACGGTAACCCCGCCTGTGCTAACGATATACGCTGGCGGGACACCAGTGAGGGATGATAGGCGAGAATGAAAAGGCAGGTCAGTTAGCCCATCGTAACGAATTCAACCATAAATTTGTCATGATGGTTTCCAGGGGGAACCGCGTGGAGGTCGACCTAATAGGATATATTGATAGTAATGGGGACTAACCTCCCAATTGGTAACAATCCCTTTCCCCCACTACACTAATATTAGCAAAAGAGGAAAAGGAAGACCGAGGAATAACTACATGGGACAGATAAAAGAAATACTAGGTGTCATGTCGTATAGGGAGGTCAAGGATATGACCTGGGATTGAACTGGCTGAAGGAAGATGCATGAATTAGTTGCACCGACAAGAGGAAACTCTTAAATGAAAAGAAGAATATTATAAAGAGGACAGATATGTTATTGTTATT
Organism: Galleria mellonella; assembly: GCF_026898425.1. Lineage (NCBI taxonomy): Eukaryota > Metazoa > Arthropoda > Insecta > Lepidoptera > Pyralidae > Galleria > Galleria mellonella. The sequence goes on along the minus strand of NW_026442100.1, from coordinate 3,395,063 downwards.
TGTAATGATAAAACTCAAAAACTACTCAATCGATTTTAAGAATTCTTTCACCTATAGAAAACTGCATTATCGGCTAATAACGTAGGTTATATATTAATTTCGAAAATTCTATCTATCCGTGCGAAGTAGGGCCGTATCGCTAGTGTATGAAAATGGAGTAGTAACTCTGACTGCACTAACGGTATATGAACATGCACGAGGGACGACAGGTAATAATAAAAAGATAGGTCGGTTAGCTCATCGTGATGAATTCATTTAGAATTGAGCACGATGGCTTCCAAGGGGGACCGCAAGGAGATGGACTTGAGAGGGTATATTGCTAGCAATAAGCTACTAATTTCCCCCTATAAGGAGCTGGATTGGCATGACTGTGTTTCGGTTTGAATGGTGGGATATGACAGTAAAATTAGAAGGTACGCAAGGCAGGCACCTTAGTCCGGGGGAAAAAGGTAGAATCATTATAATGTTTGTAATTGAGATCTAAGATTTCCAGGAGGGACCACGTGGAGGTTGTCCTGGGTATATTTCTAGCAATGGGACTGATAGTCCGCATTACCACAGATAATATAATACTATACTAGGCATTACTAACAATCTCTTCACCCCGTATGGACGAAGGTAAGCTTTGCAACTACTATTTTATTAAAAAAAAAAAACTAGAAATTCCTAGAATAATAGCATTAATATACCTATCTATCCGGGCGAAGTCCAGGCGGGTCGCTCATCGACATCACAATAATATATAAAGCATTTTGCAATATTTTATTGAAAATATTTTAAAGCCGATAGAATTTGTATTCGCTCAAAGTCCGTTCAATTGTGTTTACACTTCATTTATTACAGTCACTCTTTTTTGTTTCTATGCGACATGGATATTTTTTTTTAATGGATGATAATGGAATGGTAACCATGCCCGTGCTATCGGTATACACTAGCGGGGCACCAGTGAGAGATGATTGATGAGCATGAAAGCAGGTCTGTTAGCCTATCGTGACAAATGCAACAAGTATTAGTCACAATAGTTTCCAGGGGGAACCGCGTGGAGGTCGACCTAACAGAGCTTACTAGCAATGGGATCATTAGTCCTCATTACTAACTAATACATAGAATTTAAAAAGTAATCGAGACGTGTTCTTTAGTTGGATTTTTTTTTTGGTTGGATTATACAAACATTTATTTATCATTCATTGAAACATTAGAAATTTAATGTAAAAAGCTTAAATATATGTTTCGTGTTATATAGGCATTTAAATATTGTATCTTTTATACTATTTTTATTTATATAATTTTGACATGTTATTTTCATCCACGAACGCTCAGGTTATAGAATGAACACCCTGTCGAGGTTTTTTCAAGAGACTACAGCATGGAGTTCTTCAAAAAAGAAGGAAAAGAGATTTCTTCAAGGTCGGAATTGCGCATGTAACACCCCTGATATTAAAGGCGTTCATAAGCTACGGTAACCGCTTACCATCAGGTAGCACGCATGTTCGTTTGCCAACTCAGTGTTATAAAAAAAGATTTTCTTTTTTATCATTGCCGAATTGTTATATAAATATTACTTGTTATTATCAAGTATTTTTAATTTAATTTTGTTAATAAGGAGCATTAAATTGTACACTTAAAATGTATTTTATATGTAAACGAGCTGTGAATACATTAAACAAATGTTACATCATTAGAATCTTTTATTATTATTGTATTTTGCAAATAAAGTATTTGATTCGATTTGAAATAGCTAAACAATTTGTAACCATCTCTCTCCCTTCCAAATTTAATTATACACATACATAATTGGTAAATTATGAAATAGCTATATAATTTTAAATATTTTTTTTATGTTTTGTATAATTGATACCGATAATGTGGTTGTGTTAATGTATGATAAATTGTTTAATTGTTTATTAATGCATCACGAGGTTATAATGATGTTAATACATTAATTAACTGTCCTCTACATGTACACACAAATTACATGTATACTCATTAATAGTACCATAATTAATATACCAGAGGGAGACTTTGTACAAAAGTCGTTTGCTTGGGTACCTCTGTTCCATTCGTGTTTCAACCATGAAGCAGTTGTGTTTGCATGGCTGTGTTTCAGTTTAAAAGGTGGGATATCGCGTGAATTTACAGGGTACACAGAAATAACACCTGAGTCCTCAGGAATGGCAACGCATGGGGGGTATCATGGGCGAAACAGTACACTCTGTTATGTTCATGGTACTGCTCATGTCTATAGGCGACGGTTACCACTTTCCATCAGGTGGGCCGCCAGCTTGTTTGTTATTCTAAATTGTATAAAAAAAAGTATATAGAATACTAATAAAAAAAAGAGTCAGCTAATTTGACAGTAAGCTGACAAAAGTTGATCCGTCTTTGAGACTCGTAGCTCTATTTATATGTATAGTCTAAAGAATAGATAGGTAATTATATTCATGACAAATTTGATATTTATATACTTTCTTATATATATCAGCCAACACTGTTCAACATATGCCTTCCCCTGGTGATTTGTAACACAGTTTAATGCTTGACAGGCGGATTAACGACCGCAGTCAGGCTTTAGAGATGTTTTAAGAGGGACGCTGCTGCTCATCTATTGCCGTCCCTTAGTCATCTTTTACAGAACAGATATCCATGGAAAATGATGGCATTTTCTATGCCGGGACCACACGGCCGTTTTCTTTTTTTATTAGCAATCTATAGTTAATGTTTTTGGTGGTGCAGTTACTTATATTTAGATGTAATTTTACTATCATAATACATTGTATTACATGTACATTTAACCAGAGGGAGACTTTGTACAAAAGTCGATTGTTTGGGTACCTCTGTCCCATTCGTGTTTCAACCGTGAAGCAGTTGTGTTATCTCTGTGGGATATGGCGTGAATCTTTTACAGAAATAACACAGTCCTCAGGAATGGCAACGATGGCATTTTCATGGGCGAAACCATACTCTGTTATGTCTTTTTATTGCTCATGTCTATAGGCGACGGTTACCACTTTCCATCAGGTGTGCCGTCAACTTGTTAGCCATTCTAAGTTGTATAAAAAAAATGTATTGTTTGTTAATTTCAATAAAATAAAAAAAAATATAGACGCAAAGAACTTCGTGTGTGTATGGGTTGGATGTATGTTTACAACATAAAAAAGCTAGTAGATAAATATACATATAAATATTAAATATATTGTTTCAATCAATTTTGTGCCTTATGAATACAAAATATGATATTTATTGAAAAAGGGAATTAAAAAACAGGGTAGATCCCTGTTCCCGATTAGACGATGATGGCATGACTATCGGTTATTCCTACTTTATAGGGCACGAATATACATGCAACTACCGTGTGAGGAAGGTATTGCTCTTACTGTTTGGTTTTAAGTAAAAGCTTTATATTGTATAAAACTCAGAGTTCATATTTGCTCGAGACAAAACCCTTGTATGTCAATCTACATTAATATTATAAAGAGGAAAGATTTGTATTTTTGTGTGTATATTTTTGTGTAACAATATGGCTCATCGTCACGATGAGCCAACTGACCTGAGTTCATATCATAATCTATCTTCCCTCGATGGTGCTCTGCGAGCGTACACCGATAATGCTGGTGGGTTACTATTCCATTTTCATCCCCTAAAAAACCGTCGTCTATAAACATGGAGTAGGCATCCCAGAGTATACTATGATGCCCATGGTATCCCTCATTGGTATTCCTGAGCAATACAATGTTATGTCTACGTACCCTGTATTTCTATTACCCTATACCCTGTATCTTGAGGATGAAGCTTATAATTAGCTACTTTTTTTAATGGGTATAAATGGAATGGTAATCCCGTCCGCGCTATCGATCACCGACGAGGCACCAGTGGAAGATGACAGGTGAAAATTAATGCAGGTCAGTTGGCCATGATGGTTTCCAGGAGGAACTGCGTAGAGGTCGACTTGAGAGGGTGTATTGCTAGCAATAGGGCTATTAGACCCCATTAATAACAATCCCTTTGCGCCCGATTATTTACTTATACATTAAATAAATTCGTGGCCTAGTAGTATATATAGTATACATGATATATCTAATTTATAAGATAATCTTTTGAGGATCTCTCAAAGTTTACACAAATTTCTGACTGATGAATGATGAAAAATACTTTCAACAAAAAAAAAAAAAAATTATTGGCAGTAGTTTCACCCCGCGAAACGTTAAATTTTAACATGCTTGTTAACTTGTGAACTTGTGTAACTTGTGAACGTAAAACTTACACTACACGTATATAACGTGGGCAAGTTTTACGTTCATCACAACAATAAAAGTCGAGTACTTCATATAATCCAAACTCTAATTTAACATCATGTCTGAGTACGTAAATAAAATAAATCTAAATTATTTGATTAGAATTATTTTGTTTAATTGTGCAACGTACGTGTGTGATTGCCAACATTTGAAAATCGACCACCACTATTACTACCAGAAGTTCTACGATTCCATATTAGCCATCATTCTCCAACTGACAATTTATTCACGCACGCTTTGCACACGTCTTTTACCTCTAAACAAGACAGCTTTAGGCAAATTATTAGATCACCGCCGAATGGTTAATACTAGGCTTCGAGCATTGATTCTTTTCATTGATCTTCCGCAAGATAACACCTACATCATTAAAATATCTATCTAAGCAATAATTAAAAATTTTTACGAATAATTAGGTTGATGCGGGAACTAATCGAATCACAATAATCCAGGGTTTGCTGGAAGAGAATATTGTACTTGTCTATTTTATTTTATATATATATATATATTATATGTTTGTAATTTTTTTGTGTACAATAAAGCATAAATAAATTACAACACTCAATGACTAATACAATTAAACTGCTTTTTCACACAATACTTCAGTATTTTACAAGTACCTTAAGTATACATTTAGGTACTCGTACGTATTTAATTCAGATAATATGACTGACTGCAGATGGTAAATTAATCTAATGAAACATGCGAAAATAATTTAGGTTGGCTTCTTGTAAAACTCTTGATTTTCTTCTAAAATTACCTAAGAACATATTTTAAAGATAATATTTTCAAATGTTTCAAAAAACCAACTTCAATAAATTTATATTCAGTAATTTTTATGTACTTAAATCACGTAAATAGCTCTAGAAGTTAACGGTCTCGATTATAGACACTGGGTCTCTGAGGTGCCGATGTACGTATATAATAACTAACACATTGAACATAATATAACTTTTTTGAAGTCGGCTAAAATTACGTGATGAATACTTACCGGCATATTTTCCCTCGCTAGCTCACGTAGTCCGCCCTCCGCGCCCGCCGCCCTACTGCCACGAGGAGCAAGCCTCCACTGTGCCAGCTCACTACCTGGCCCCATCTGAAGCCTCCTCGCGTGACAGGCACCCTCGCCGGCACCACCACGAAATTCAACTCTACAACTAACATCCATTAAGTCCAAATCCCCACCAGTCCTCCCATTCCGATTCCCATTCAAATTTGATGTTCCTTCAGCATTGTCTCCGGTTATAATAATCGTCGGAACTATTTTTCGAATATCTGTTTTACATTCGCCTGTTATAGGTCGTATATTAGAACGGGGGGCATCTTTGAATTTTTCTTTCAGTGAATTAATAACCGCTTTTCTTGCTTGTTCATATTTCGCTTTGGCTTGCTCCTCCCTCCATTTTTTTAAAACTTTATCCTTCGGGTCTTTAATATCATTGCTCCTTCGGTTTTCAAATATCTTTGATACTATCTCTCTTTGTGCATTTAGCGTATTGGTGCATGTCGATTTGTCTTCGAAGGATTTTTCTGCAGTAGCTAAAGTTTTGTCACGTTCATAAGTTAGATCCGAGGTTGACGTGCTAGCTACAGTGGATCCTCCATAGAGCTCCCACCATTTTACGCCAGTTTCATTTATGGGTGCCCTGGAACGGGCAGAGTAAGGAGATTTCGGTAATTCGGCCATTTTCATTACGACTACATCAATTTATATTACACTCTCAGGTTCCAAATATTCTGTCTGCCCCATAAAATAAACTACAGCTTCAAAATTCTGTCCAGCTTCTAACTTCTAACAGTTCTAAATCTAACTACGTTCACCTTCCTTCAACACTACAGTCTGACTAATTTTGGAAAAGCTTTCAATTAAAATTGCAAGTCACATTATTCAGAATAATTTTCATCCATCAATATACTGAAGAGTTTTCTTCTCTTTCCAAATATGTAAGACTAAAAGAGACCGAAACAGATCAGTGTAACGTAAAATTCATGTAGCAAATAGCAACAAGGTGATGCGTTCTAAAAATAACAATACCTTTTGTATCCCATATTATTAATGATACACTATCGAATTATATTCAGTAGGTCAGTGGTGTATATTTATCTGCAAGTCATTTACCTTCGTGTGAACTGCCTCTTTTACTATTATTACCTACTTACTTAGTACTGAATGAAGAATAAAAAAGTTTATTTAAATAAAAATCACTTCCAAATTAGAATACAGGGTTGTTATCACCTGGTAAGCATAGCGATGCTTGTATCAGGTGGCCTCTCTTCCATATCTTTGGTAATGTTATAAAATAAACATGAAATCATTAGAAGGTATACAATAAAATGACATGTCCCGTATTTACAGTGAACAATATAGGATTTTTTTATTATAATTTGATATCGAGGCAGTTTTCAATCTATCAGATTTATGAATCGAAACAATCCTGGCTAAAGAAGCAGATAGATAGACATATTGGAAGTGGGGTGGAAAGGGACTGTTAGTAATGGAGATTAAAAATCCAATTGCCAGCAATATACTCAATCAGGTCGATCTCCTCGTGGTTTCCCCTGGAAATTATCATAGGTAATTCCTAATAAATTCGTCATGATGGACTAACTGGCCTGTTTTCGTTATCATCGATCACCCTTCACTGGTTCTCCGTCAGCGTATCTCGTTAGCGTAGGCAGGGTTACCATTCTATTTTCACCCATCAAAAAATCCCTTGGGAGACCCCGAGGAATCGGCTCAATTTTAACTCAGATCCTAAGTATTTAAAAGTCGCAACAGTGTCCTGAACATATTTGTAAAGATAATCCTTTGGTGCGAATGCTTACCCAGAGGACTAGATCGTTATTGGTTATTACGTCTCAATATAGTTTTTTCAATACACTTATTAACAAAAAAAAAAAAAAATAATTACTTTCAAACAATTTTAGTCCATTTTTATTTCAATATAATTTAATTCATTAATTAATTAGTCAAAATAATAAATTACTGATCGATGACACTCTTTTTTTTAATATTTCCTTATCCATTTGTTTCTAATGGTGAAATCAATTCTATAAATCGATTTCTCTCATGATAACAATAGAATTATAAAAATAGTATATTGAGCTGCATACAAATTATTGTTTAAAAGAAAAATGCAAGTCTTTATGCATTATAATGCAGCGTAACAAGGGAAAATGCAAAAATCTACTATTAGGTAGGAGTAATTTATAGTCTGGTAAGGCAGTACTGTCATCTCTTAAACTAAACTCGTACGTAACTAACTGGTTACAATAATTTTATGGATTTTGTTTCTAGGGGGTTGAGAAGGGGGTTCAATGTTAATTCAGAATTACCATTATAAATTAAGTAAATACTTATCAAGTTTTAAAGATAATTAAAGGATTTTTGTAATATATGTTAAAAAATATAATAATATACATAGTAAATGAAGTTAATATAATTTTAACTCGAAAAATCTATAATTCTATATAAGTACTTTATATCATTGGAAACATAAGAGTTTATAAGATTTGTATGAAAGTAAAAACCGAAATCAGCACTTATTTAAACACCATGATTCTGTAACGAATGTATATAAAAATTGTGAACAAACAAACAAATAGGAACGCCTAGAGATGGGCAATCCACCTGGGTGGGTTTAAAGTCTGGTGGGTAAAAACCGGGTGTTTTGGGTTTATTGGGTTTAAACCCAATAAACACCCAAATTTTTGGGTGTTTATGATTTTGTACTTCATCATCGTCATCTCAGCCGCAAGACGTCCACTATACTGGACATATACAATATTATTATGCAGCCTACAGAATAAAAAACTTTTAATTTGATTTTGAGTTTATTAAGAAAGAGATGAAAGTAAAATGTAAAACTACAGTCAATCACTGTCAGATTCAGAGTTATTACAAGCGATGAATTGTATAGGTTCGATAGGCTCTATTTCGTCTAAACTGTTATGTTCATTTACTTGCTCAATGAAAGCTTCTAAGGTATTTTCTTCATTAAACTGAATGTCCTCGCATTCAGCTTTATGTTTAAGATTCCAGTTATAACAAATGAATGAAATTTTTTCAGTTCTTTCAGTTGTAAGTCGATTTCTTTTGTTATTATGTATGTAGCCTTGGATACTAAAGGAACGCTCAGTGGCTGCCGAAGTACAGGGAGCTGATAGAATACGAATCGCTACTTTGCTTAACTCAGTGGAACCACAAATACCTTTCCACCATATTAGGGGCTCAATGCTATCTAATGAGATCCATACAAATCCTCTGGCCCAAAAGTTTTCTTTAGCTTTATAACACGCCAAATCTGCCATTACATTTGACAAACTTAAGTGTTGGCTTAAATTGTAGATAAACTCCATACCCTTAAGTTCTTCCTCTTGAGTAAGTTCGACTCCTAGAGTCCTGGGGTCTAGAATATATGCTGCAAAATGTATTGGCCTCATTGCCATATTGCATCTTGAAGATACTGATGTTAGAATCTGCTGTTTGCTTTCTTCGCTCAATGTCGAAATCTCATTTAATGCAAAACGTATCTTAGCTTGTACATCTCTAAATGTAATGTATGTGCGATGCAAACGATTCTGGTCGCTCTCTAAGTAAAATATGCTTTCAGTGACTGGTTCCAAAATACTTATACATTCCCCTGTCTTCGTCCAGAAATCATCACTTAGAATTAAATCTTTAATATCTCTTGAAATTACCACATCTTCTCTAACTGTTAATATTTGCAAAGCTATCTTATTTGCTTTCAAACTTTTTAACGAAGTAACATGACTTCCCCATCTTGTAGCACAAGGCAATTTTAGTGTTTGTGTAGAATCTTCACCCTGCCTTGATTTTATCAACAAGGAACTTAATCGTTGACTCCTTTTAACAGTTTTTATTATATTTATGGCTTGCATAATAAACACAGTTACTTCTTGTATCTTTACAATATCTTGGCACAACAAGTTAAGGATATGTGCACAGCAACCGAGAGGAACAACATGTGGATATTTGAGTTTTGTTAATTCGAATGCCTTTTGTATATTTCTAGCGTTATCGCCAATAAGTACAAGAAACTTATTTGCTCCATACACTTTCATTACTTTTTCAACTTCTTGGCTAAGGTATTCACTAGTGTGAGGATTACTTTCTGTATTCAAACTTTTAACGTATGCAGGTTGAGGTTTTGATATAAGAAAGTTTATTATTCCTTCATTTCTTAAATTAGACCAGCCATCGCACTGAAGGTGTAAGTAACTACAAGCATTTAGTTCCTCATTTAACTCAAAACGCATTTCTCTATATATTTTATCTAAGTATTTTGTCGCTAAAGCTTTACGTGAAGGTATTTTAAATTTTGGTTGCAATTTTTCGAAAAATTGTATCCATAAAGGATGTTGCACCATCGATAATGGCGTCCCTTTTACAAATATAGCTCTCGCTAATTCTGTTTTTATATGATCATCGGTGTCTTGAAACTCAGCATTTATTGTAGTGTTAGCAGACGACGAGGGGCTTATAAAAGAATCATTTGTCTCTATCTCTGACAGTCCAGACATTTTGGTTTTGGACGAGCTATCTTTTATAAGTTTCATAGAGTCTTTTAATGTTTCTGGAGATTTTGGACAAGTGATAAGATGTTGAAGCATTTTGGCAGCATTACTGAATTTGTAGACCTTATTACAAAGCTTGCAAGAAACAGACTTGTTTGGTAAAGTACGGTAGTGCTCCCATATGCGTAAATCTTTAGGTCTCCCCATTGAACCTAAAAAAATGAACGATGATTAGTTGGTCTGACGAAAATTCAACAATAGAGTGCCTATTTTTTTACAATGATTATTTCTTGTTATTTACAATAAATTTATTAAAAAAATAATAAAATAAATACAAAAAACCTTTGTAAAATTACATCTCCTCGGAGGATTAAACGCAGACGCTAGTTTATTATCGTATTGTTCTGTATTTTTCTCAGCAACTTCTTTAATTCGATTATACTTACGCATATTATGTTAAAAATAAATATCTAGTACACATCTTAGGCTATCCACCATTATTATCCAATGACGACTCTCAGCTAACTATGCACTATCATCCAAAATAAACGTGTATGGAAAATTTTATCCCAGTCGGTTGAGGATTGAGGATAATTGCATCAACATACGAACATACCTACATACTTTTATTTACATAACGCAAGCTAAATAAAAGCTTGTAATAATACATCTAATTTTAAGTTAAAATTGTTAAGTGATCATGATATAATTGTATCATTCAAAAATCCACTTACCTTTAATTATTTCTTGTTAAGTATAAATATTATTTCAAATCTGCTCCCTTAATATGCACTTTTTTACTGCTTTTCCTACCTAACACGTTACCAGGAAGTCACGTTACCAGAGTCAGAGTAATAGTGAACACGTTTGACAGTGATTGTCGTCGCCTCATATTCAGCGTCGACGAATAGGGGAATCCCCAGTCATAATGTATTGCATGCGTGGCGGTCTTACTTCAAATCCATAAACAAAGAGATAATTACAGAACTCGATACTAGATGGCGCTGTTTTTGTTTGAAGAAAGTTTGCGGGCTAAAATACATAGAATTTCATCAATGACTTCCACAAAGAACAACATTTCTGTTTTTTCTAAGTCCGTATCTCTTCCGTATATTTCATAAGATATAAGCTTGGGCTACATTGTTATGCAACGTGATTTTGTCGCTGTCTTGCTAGCAGGGTTGACAGATATACGATTTAAATCGTACTCATACTATTATTTGTCTATTTTTTAATGTACGATCGTAAAGATTATGATCGTAATTCGCACAAAAACATACGACTTTTTGGTTACCTGGCAACATTTTTATTATGAAACGAACATGCTCACATCATCAGTCACATGCAACAATTTATTGGGGATTTCCCCTTCACATCTGGCAGTCCTGCTTGCTAGAATATAGGTAAGTCAGCCACAGTTACTGACGATCGATATTTAAAGGGTATTGTTTTTGTGCTAAATATTTCATAAAAACGTTATTTAATACTTTCTGGATTATTAATTTAGTTGATAATCACTGGAAGTAAAATGGATGCTAATTTGAGAGATCAAGATCTTCGTATAAAACAGTTAATAAAAGAAAATCTACGTAAGTACTCTTTTTATACCTATGTAGGTAAGGTATAATAAACACAAAAGGTACTTAGATCGCGTGTGTTCGAAGCATTTATTCTAATAAATTTAATTTAAAATTGTAGAAAGAAAAAAATGTCTGCCAAGCCGTAGCCGAAGCCGATCTCCAAATATATTTGGCGATAGTGAGACCCAGTGTCCAGATGATTTACCCAGCGTCGTCGCAACAAAGAAAAAAACGAGGATAAAGTAAAAGAAAATTTACTGAAAGAAGAAACAAACTGTTCTAAATGCTTAATTTATGGAGAAGAGGATAAAAGAAATGAGTATTTCGGACTGTTAGTGGCTCAAGAATTTAAATATATACGGCCATGTGTGCGAACGAGGTGTTATGAAGAAATTTTAAAGTATCTACGGGAAGCAAAAGGCCAACATGTTGATCAACTGCAACATGAAAACACTGAAAATTAATTACTTTCATTTTATTATATATAGATTTTTAAAATTTCCTGAAATATTATTAGTTAACGTTTTATTTAATATTGTAGAATTGATCAATACAATTTATAAAAATAATTTATTGGTATTACTTACATATTTTCAAAAAAATACGTAAAAACCTATTTTTTTGGGTGATTATGGGAGTTTATGGGTGTTTATTGGGTTTTTACCAAAGCACCGGGTTTAAACCCGGTGCTTTGCCCATCTGTAGGAACGCCATAAAATCTCTGTGATAATATATTTTATTTGTTAATTTAATATAAAAAATAAATCACATATACGCACTTTTATTTCAGATATTTTGTTAATTACAAATATATAGTATACATGAGAGTATATATATGTATATATATTCAATCTTTGTTTATCAATTTGCTCACAAAAACTTGTGTACATTTATTTATTTGGTTATTAAAATATATATATCTAGACCTAGAATATACGTGGACGGAATCACGCGAGCCATACGATGTTTATATACAATGAGTACAAATTAAGTACTTTGCACTCGCAGTATAGTAAGTAAAAATATATTTATCTATATTTTTTATCATATCAGTGTCAAAAAAATGTCAATATAGTAAATGTACCGTATAGCATCACGTGCTTTAACGTGTTCTAGGGTTTCCAACTGGAACAAAAATGTCGATTTTTGTATCATTGCCAATCGGATATTTCATTCAGATCTATTAATGAAAGAATCGAGGTTCAAAAGATCATGGGCGGCTGTAGTCACTTACCATCAGTTGAGCCGCATGCTCCTTTGCCCCCTGTGTTATAAAAAAAAAACTTAAAACATTGACCATTTATAAACAAAAAAAAAATACACGATACGACAATATTAATATATTATTAATATTATTCCGTCACACGGTTATTATTCACGGTAATATCCCCGGGCAAAAATGAACCCGATAGACTGTAGGGGCTTTGGCAAAACGTTTACAGCTTCAGTTAATTTTCTATAAAAAAGAAATAAATACAGAGTAGAATAGTAGTATCGAGGTCTATTTGCTTTTAAAGATTTGTAGGCCGATCTGTCTTTAAAAAGATCGATTCAGAAAATAAAATGAAAAACCCTAGAACATTGTTCAAACGATGCGCAAGCGCCAGGTCGATAAGCTCCCGGATTCTAAGATTGGGATCAGAACAATTCTTATCTACGGACTTGAGACATTGTTAACCCTTGAACCTATTGCTTTGCACTAATTAGTGTTGCGTAAACATTAATACGACGTTTGTAGGGTTAGGAAAAATAAAACAAATTTTAGTTACAAGAAAACAATTTAATAAAAATATAAGATGTAACAGATAACACTTGAGTGGAACTATAAATAAACTATTATTGGTACCATCTGTGTTGTTTCTATATCTATATGAAGAATCTCCGCTCGATGTTGTTATGAAAACATAATTAATTATAATTTTATTTACTTTATTACGTTATTCAAATGCGAAAATACATCTATCCCTCTGTTTTCTTGTTTATTAATATAATATTGTCAAAATCTAATATTTTGCCGATCGACATTTCGTGCACACAAGATTCTACACGTAGTTCGTCACAAATTTCTACTTTAATAATAATAATAATAATAATAATAATAAAACAGATTTATTTCTCTTCACAATTCATTACAGTGAAATACAATGCTTATATTAAACAAATTATAAATATAATTGTGAGAGACTGATGCCGAGATAGATAAGAATACCTGTATTACAGGTCACCAGGGCCTCACTCCGCAGGGTTACTTACTAAGCACTTGTAATACAATAAAAAAAATCAATGTAAAAAATATAATTTATAGAAAGAAATATTACAGTTACGTGTACTTATACTATTTTATAACAGATTTAACTATTCCGTACGAAATCCGATGAGTCACATCTCAATGCTTGTACCAGAGGGAGACTGTACAAAAATCGTTTGCTTGGTTACCTCTGTCCCATTCGTTTTTCAACTGAAAAGCAGTGGTGTTTGCATGACTGTATTTCGGTTTGAGGGGAGGGTATGACGTGAATTTACAGAGTTCAGAGGAATTACATCTAAATCCTCAGGAATGGCAACGCATGGGGGGTATCATGGGCGAAACAGTATATTCTATTATGTCCATGGTACTGCTCATGTCTATAGACAACGGTTAAACAAGCTGACGGTTCACCTGATGGAAAGTGTTCCATCAGGTGGGCCGTCAGCTTGTTTGGAACTCTAAGTTGTATAAAATAAAACTTGTTACAAATAAGGAATTTTATATATATAAAAAAAAGGTTGCATACAATATTTTTATAAAATTTTTGTAATTCGTATTTTTCATAAATTAAACGGATGTGTTTTATAAAATATGCAAAATGTAAATTTTGTAAAATTTCACCAAAATTGATTTACCTACGAGTATATACACATTTATAAGGTTAGTCAACAGTATTTGTATCAAACATAACTACGGTTTCCAACTCGCTTGCCAAACTTGACAACTACGGGCAAAAAGTAAATTATTGTCATTGGCAATAGATTGGATTTACATCGAAATTAGATTCAAGAGTAAATCTGTCGATTAGAAGAAATGCGGCAGAAGGTGATTTGTTGGGATCACTGAGCTGGTTCTATGTTAATGCATCTTAACATTATTTTAATAAAATAAATAAAAAAATATTTGTCTAATTTAAGAGCAATTAGTGTGACACACAAATGTTTCTGAACAATCGGACCATTTAAGAAAATATCATTAAATGATTTTGTTTTATTATCACAACAAATACAGTCTAAGTTTACAAGGGAATAACATAGTATATCTGATATATATGTAAGTATATTTGTTATTTATATATATTTATTTGTAAATTTTAGTATGTATGTATATCAATAATTACTAGTACCGCATTCGAGTATTCTGACACTTCCCTAAAGTCGACTGAAAGATAATGCTTTTAGCATTAAGTCCGCCATGTACACATATATGTACTAATGAATAAATAAATAATACTTTAGATAGCATTATTACAACATTACACTATATTAGGCTAAGTATTATTATAATATAATTATTTCTAATCTATATTTGTAATCTTTTCTGTATTAAAATTGTTAAAACAATTTTTACCAATTTAATTCGAGAAGGTTACATATCCCCAATCACTAGATATGATATCACGTATGTGTTATTACAGTTAAATAAGGAAGTCGATTGGCCATTATTATGTAATTGTTTTTACCTAGTCCCGATTGGCTGTATGCCTATCTATTCCAGACATTCATTCAACTTATCACGCGTCGAGCGTATGCATTCAAAAGGGCGTTCGTTCGTGCACTATTATCTTGGGCATTATTAGAAAAGCAAACAAGTTATAGGTAATTTTAAACTTTTACATTGTTGATAAATATTTAGAATACATTACCGGGACTTAACGCGACACAATTGTAGGTAAATAGTACTAATAACTAATAATACATAATTTTTATTGCCGATGTTTCGACGTGATGCAAATCACGTTTTTTTTAATGGGTGATAATGGTATGGTAACCCCCGCCTACGACATCGGTATACACTGACGAGGCACCAGTGAGAAATGACAGATGAGGATGAAAGCAGGTCAGTTAGCCCATCCTGACGAATTCAACTAGAATTAACCACGATGGTTTCCAGGGGGAACCACGTGGAGGTCGACCTGATAGGGTATATTGCTAGTAGTAGGGCTATTTTTTTTTGATGGGTGAAAATGGTATGGTAGCCCCACCTGCGCTAACGGGATACGCTGGCGGAGCACCAGTGGAGGGTGATAGATGAGAATGAAAACAGGCCAGTTAGCCCATCATGATGAATTCATCAGGAATTAACCATGATAGTTTCCAGGGGAAACCGCGAGGAAGTCGACCTAGTTGGGTATATTGCTAGCAATGGGATTCTCAGTCTCCATTACTAACAATCCCTTTCCCCCAGTAATGGGGCTATTTAATCCCATTACTAACAATTCCTTTCCGTCCAGCACCACGTCGATATCAGGTATGTATGTACTCATTATCATCATCGTATCAGCCTTTAAGTGTCCACTGCTGAGCATAAGCCTTCCCCTAGGGGGATTTTGCCAGTAGTTGCCACACTTGGCAGGCGTATCGGCAACTGCTGTTAGGCTTTAGAGATATTTTAAGACGTTGCTGCCCATCCCCTGCCCTCTCTTAGTTGCCTCTTACGACGCCCATAAGAAAGGAAAGGGTGGCCTATTCTATACCGGGACAACACGGATTATGTCAATACTATTCACCTACAATACGTTTGTAGTTATTTAAATTAAGTTTTCAATAGTTTTCAATGGCATCTTAATTAATACTGACTTAAAATTTTACTCATTATAATTAATTATTTTTTATATAAAAGTTATTCATATCAAACCGATTTTGTCCAATTCATATACATATTTTTGGCTAAATTATCTTTCTTTTCCTAAAAACTTTACTCAGACTATCCTAGTAACAAAAAAAATAACAACGCTCTTTCCTTTCCTTTCTTTTCTCTTACCAAAAACATTTAATTTTTAATTAATTGCGTATTAAGTGAATAAGCAATGTAAATAGTCCTGTATTGTATACTAAAATATATTCATTAGCCATTTGTCCCAGACAGGGGTTATCTAGTGTATCATTATGGGCATAAAATATTATTTATATATATAAAATATTATATTACAGAAAGATATTACCTGATTATGTAATTTCTTGCAATAAATCTTGAATATCATTGTAGTATAAATAACATAGGTGTAAGTGTTGCCATGTGGTCTCGGCATAGAATGGATCACCTCTTTTTTTCCCGTGGGTGTTGTAAGAGGCGAGTAAGGGAACTTGGTGGTTATGGGATGAGCAACAGCGTCCTTTTTAAAATAGTATCTAAGCTGAACTGCGGTTGTCGACCGGTCTGTCAAACATGGCAACTACGAGCAAAAACCCCCTTGTAGGGGAGGCTTATGTTCAGCAGTGGACAGTGAAAGGCAGATATAATAATAAAATATGTATGCTGTCAATGTTATGTATTAATTTATTTATACTTTATTATACACAAGATGTACATTGTTATATTTTTGTAAAATAAAGATGTACAAGAGGCGAGCTTAACTCTGTAAGAGTTCTCTTCCGGCAAACCTTGAGTGTATACTATATATGTCTGTATATTGAGGGTAAGGGATTGTTAGTAGTATGGATTATCAGTCCTATTGTTAGCAATATACTCTGTCCCCAACCAGGTCGACCTCCTCGCGGTTCTCCCTGGAAACTATCATGGTTAATACGTGATGAATTCATCATGATGGGTTAACTGGCCTGTTTTCATTCTCATCTATCATCTCCCTTCACTGGTGCTCCGCCAGCGTATACCGTTAGCGCAGGCGGGGTTACCATTCCATTATCACATATTTAAAAAAAAAACTCCAAGTCAGGACAACCACTACGCGGTCCCTCCTGAAAACCATCATGCTGAATTCCACATATATTCATCACGATAGGCTAACTAAATTGCCTTTTCATTCTCATCTATCATCCCTCGCTGGTGCCATTCCATTGTCAACCATTAAAAAATACTATATAAGTATACAGATACGTAGGTATATATTGCCACGAACAGATCTTATTATTGTTGTATGTTATAAAATAAATATACAATTTTTTGTACGAAATTCAGGTGATAGACAGTGATAAACGTCACCTATAAACATGAACTGCATCATGGGCATTACATTTATTTATTTATTACATAGCTGTAACATGCAATTGTACATAACAGAGATATGGCATAAACTATTTACCTATAAACTAACTGCATAGTTTTAAGGTAAACCTGAAGAATTGTCGGTAGGCCTATTGCCTAAATACACTTGTTTACAGTCTCATTTGTAATTATATGTTATAGATGCTTTCCAATGTGCCCTGGAACTGTGGAGTCGCAGCAAATAGGTTTTTTTAGCGGTGAACGCACGGGGTTAAACTGGACTAAGTTTTGTCGTCCCCAATCAGAGACTCCAATTGACGTACTCTCCATTTCAGACACAAGCTGTTCACGATTGTTCTCCACGATAGAACGAGAGGCATTGGTACGACCCGTATAATGGGCATCCCCAGTGCTGTCATCAGTTAGTTTTTAGTTTGCAACTAAATAAGGATAAAATGTATGGAATATATAATAACAATATATGTGATATATATATATATATATATATATATATATATATATATATATATATATATATATATATATATATCCCCATCCCATAACAATCAAACATAATATACAATGATGTTTGCAATAAATTTGCATGTCTGAGCATTAAAATGTTATGCCTCTATACCCCGTAATTTCACTATCATTTTATAATAAATAAACATAAAATAATAAATAATTGCCACTCCAACATAGGGTAATTATGAATTTTTTTTAAAGGAATGGAATCGTAACCCCGCCAGCGCTATCGGTATACACTAGCGAGGCACCAGTGAGGGATGATAAGTGAAGATAAAGCAGGTCAGTTAGCCCATCACCACCAATGAATCAATCATGATGGTTTCCAGGGGTAACCGCGAAGAGGTCGACCTGATTGGATATATAGCTAGTAATAAGGTTGTTAATCCCCATTATTAACAGCCCCTCCCCCCCCCCCCCCCGTGATTATGAATTTATAAATCCTATTTGAATAGTTTCTCTTTGGCTGTTTAAAGATTTTCACTAAAGCATCCGTTATATACTCATAATATGCAGGTCACCTTGTAAAGATGCTGTTTTGAACCCAATTATCCAAGGTGCAGTGTTATCTAGAGTAGAAATATATTATTGTATAAACAACTCAATTTATATTGCAACAAAGTAACAATTGCAATGCGCATTAGCCGACCTTTTTCACACGGCGATCCAAAATATTCGATAACCAATAGACAAACAACGATATGTTGTGTTTGAACATAATGGCTTCTGATTAGAATAACATTAATAATGGCTTATAAGTTTACCATTCTCTACCATAATATTTATAAGTCTTTTTCCATAAGGGAAATATAAACTTTCTTACAGCGCACAAATAACAACAAGCATACACAGTAAATATATATATATATAACATAGCCCACCTGCATTTTCAGGATTTTGTCAGTATTTGCCACGCTTGACAAGGGGGTTGACAACCGCATTTAGGCTTTGGAGATGTCTTAAGAGAGACGCTGCTGCCCATCCCTCGATCATTAAGTTCCCTTAGTCGCTTTTACGACACCCACGGGACAGGAAGGCCCATTCTATACGAGGACCACACGGCGTCTGAGGAACAAATATCTGGAGGCACAGTTCAATATACCCAAACCATAGAAAGTTTAAGATTTAGTTTCCTCAGTACAACAGTGCAAGAGCAAGAAAACTCAAAATAATACCCTATACCAAACCATTTAGCCAGCGCTGCAATAGTAGGCTATAATCCTCTTATTAAGGAGAGAGGATGTCCAACAGTGGGATATCAATATATTCGTACTCATTCGTACACAATTATTTTGCTAACATAAAAAACACGTAGCTTAGTAGCTACGTGCTTACATGCATGTTCACAGCAATCTCCAAGCGTATCTGTTTAGTAAAAATTAAAGAGCTGTATTAAAGACCCTAAGACAAAACTTTTTGAGTAATTATCTCCATAGACGGATTTAGAGGGAAAAGCCGGGCTCATCCCATAGTCGTCTGGTGCCCATCCCAGTATGCAAGCAAAGCTTCGCAAAGTCGTGACTGAGAGTACAAATGTACAGCCTTTTTAAGGAACCAGACCACCTCTGGAAAGTAACCCTAAGTTTGATAATAGCTACCACTTATCGACCTAACTAAATTATGTATTCTCCAATTATTTCCATCCTTTACAATATTCTTGACAATTCTATAAACATAATTATTTCAATTTTCTTTTATCTAACCCATGTAGTTATTTATTGGATCATTCTCTCTCTTCCCTTTTTCTCTATTACCTTCTCTTTTTCCTTCCATGGAAGTATACTTGGAAAGGAAAACAAAACAAATGTACTTATTTAAAATTTTGTCCAAATATTTTAACAATCATAATATCCGGTATGAAACGGAATGTAGACAGATAAAGAAAGCTTGAAATATGTAAAACCTTACAACAAATCGTTTGATTAGTACTATACTAACAGTAAACTATGTCTTTGTCTTATAAGGAAAAATTGTGTATTTTCTGAAAAGTATAGGTCGGAAGCAAATTTGTTAACAATATAAATTAAACTTTTATAACATTACAATAAAGAGGAAACAATAAATAAAAAGTTGATAGTGTCGTCATTAATTCTCCATATTTGTATATGTTTTTATTTTGTAATTGTCTACAAAATAAATATAAAACTACAGTCAGTAAAGCATTAAAAAATATTTATCTCAAAGGTATAAAACATTGTCATACTTGCTCAAAGTGAACAAAACAGAAATCCCTTTCCCTGCGTAAGTAACAGGAAAAAGTCGTAAATGGTTATTTGCGTATCCCCTAAATGTAAACTAGTAATTTTCCTGAAACTCTTCACTAATGATATGT
Source organism: Galleria mellonella (assembly GCF_026898425.1). Lineage (NCBI taxonomy): Eukaryota > Metazoa > Arthropoda > Insecta > Lepidoptera > Pyralidae > Galleria > Galleria mellonella. The sequence continues at coordinate 3,374,603 of NW_026442100.1, read as the reverse complement.
TTACGAAACATTATTTAGGTCACTGAGTCTGGCGACGAGACGTTCAAAGTTCGACACAATGTGTCAGTGACAATGCAGTATCTACCGGTCGGTATGAGTATTTTAAAGGCGGTCGGAATAATGATATGTAATAAACAATAGTTTTAATTATATCTAACAAGAAAATATTAATATATTTTATCAACTGTTAACTATATTTTTGTTTTGCAACTTAAAAAGACAAACAAGCTGACGGCCCACCTGATGGAAAGTGGTAACCGTCGCCTATAAACATGAGCAGTACCATGGACATAACAGAGTACACTGTTTCGCCCACGATACCCCCCATGCGTTGCCATTCCAGAGGACTCAGGTATTATTCCTCTGTACCCAGTAAATTTACGCCAAATTTTACCAATAGTTGTGGTAAAGGTTGATGATATTTTACGAGGGACACTGCACTATAAGCTTCCTTAGTCGCTTCTTATGGCACCCACGCTGACGGCCCGTCAGCTTGTTCGCCATTCTAAGTTGTATAAAAAAAAAATCCTCTCGTGGGGCCTATGTTCAGCAATGGGCAGTTAACGGCTGATATAATAATAAAAACGCCGTTCTGGTTCGTATCTGGTTCAAAGGATATCTCTAGCAATCCAACGCGGAAATGCCGCGAGTGTCATGGGGACCTTTGGGTCGGGTACGGATCATGAATGGGACAGATTGGTGATTTTTTTTGTGATTCTGTGAAATATATTAGTTTTATGAGTATTGTAATTTGTGAAATGAATTTTGCTATTATTATTAAACTAATAAAATTATAAAAATAATTCTGCCAGTATTTTGGGTACGCTGCTTCGATATAGTGCGTTGGATGATTTTGATATGAACTATTAGTGTTATATTAGTAGTATAGTTAGTGCATATATCATCACCATCATCATCATACCAGCCTTTAACTGTCCACTGCTGAACATAAGCCTTCCCCTTGGAGGATTTTGCCAGTAGTTACCACGCTTGACAGGCGGATTGACAGTCAAAGTCAGGCTTTAAAGATGTTTACAAAGGGACGCCGCTGCCCATCCCTCGCGCTCCCTTAGTCAGCTCTTACGACACCCATGGAAAAGGGAGGGATGGCTTATTCTATGCCGGGACCACACGGTCTACATATACAAATAACTTTAATTGATTGAGGGTTTCGATTTGTTACTAACTTCGTTTAAAGCATATTTCTATTACAATTACAACAGAATTTTGTTAACTTTTTATTAAATTCTTATGAAAGAAACTAATATTATAAATGTGATAGTTTATAAAGAAATTTGAAGTTTGTTACTCAATCATGCCTAAACGGCTCATTGAAATCAATTCTTTTTTTACTACGAACGAGCAAACAAGCATACAGCCCGTCTGATTGTAAACGGCCACCGTATTCTATGAACACCAAAACGTCAAAACTAGATGTGTCATGTGCACGTTGCCGACTTTGAAGAAACCTTAATGTACCCTTTTTGAAGACTGTAGTTTCTAGGGAAAACCTTTTCCAGGGAGGTATTCCACAGCCTGAGCGTTCGCGGGAGAAAATTGCTTTGAAATCGCACTATACGTAACTATTTAGGTCCGAGCGTTTGAGGAGGTATTATTCCTTTTTAATGACGGTCGGCGCGATAATGAAAGGTGGCTTTTGGTGGACGAGGAGGCTATACCCGAACTTAACACAGGATACTCGGGCATGCCAACTGAACATGCAAGCAAAGTAGCTAGATTCAGCTAGTAAAATAATAATGCTTCAGTATCCAGTTGCTATTGATGATGACACTTCCGTGATTCTGGTATCGACTTTGTTGCCCTAGGTCCGATACTCGGGTCGAAGGCAAAATATTTTATGGCTGTTGTTTACCTCTACAATAGTAACATATTATTTACATGCGGCAATAAATATTGATACAATATGAACAGATAATAATGAACTGATTAAACATGTTATTATTAAGATAACAGGCATCGCGGAAGTCGCCTTGTTTTAAAATATTTGTATACAATTCTATATTGTGACAATGTTATTAAATCTATAATTTGGTAATATTCCATTCAGCGATGTAATTTGTCGAATTCTTATCCGAGTTATTCGAGTATTTATCTGTAAAAACTACATGTGAACAAGCTAATACCCCATATAATGTACAGTGGTAACAATCACCAAGAGCTCATTATAGAATAATCATCGGGGGAGAGGGATTTTTTTTATATCCCGAAGGTGGCAAACAACCCGTCTTATGGTAAACGGTCGCTGTAGCCTATGGACGCATACAACACTAGGGTTTTTTTTCAATGGGTGATAATGTAATAGTAACCCCGCTTGCGCTATTGGTATACGCTGGTGGGGCACCAATAAGGGCTGATAGATGATGATGAAAGCAGGTCAGTTAGCCCATCATGACGAATTCCACTAAAATTAACCATGATGGTTTCCAGGAGGAACCGCGTGGAGGTCGACCTGATAATATATATTGCTAGCAATGGGTCAGTTAGATCCCCTTACTAACAACTCCTTTCTCCCCGCATCGCAAGGGGTGTCACGTGCACGTTAGCAACCCTGAAGAAACCTTAATACGAGTATACACTTTTTGAACAACCCCAAACTGTACTATCTAGGGAAAACCTCGGCAGGGAGCTCATTCCACAGCCTAAGCGTTTGCGGGAGAAAATTCCTTTGAAACCTCACTGTACGTGACCATGTAGGTTTAAGTATGTGAGGATGAATTCCCTGTCGATGGTACATATATATCGTATATACAAACATATATATATATATATATATATATATATATATATATATATATATATATATATATATATATATATATATATATATATATATATATATATATATATATATATATATATATATATAATTATTATAATTTTTTCTTGAAGGAATTGACAGACGGACTATTTTTAATTTATGTACAATATCTATTAATGTCGCCGTGTCGGTCCCAGCATAGAATGGGCCACCCCTTCCTTTCCGGTAAGTGTCGTAAGAGGCGACTGGGGGAGCTTGTGGTCGACGGACGGGCAGCGGCATCTCTATAAAAAAATCTCTAGGAACCTAACTGCGGTTGTCAACCCGCCTTTCAAGCGTGTCAACTAGTGACAAAAAGCCCCTTATGGGGAAAACTTGTGTTCAGCAGTGGACAGTTTCCGGCTGACATAATAATAGAAAAAAAATTACTAATACACGCGAATAGGGGGGCGGAGGAATTATTATTAATAGAGATTAGCAATCTCATTGCTAGTAATATACCCTCTATCTCAGGTCGACCTCCACGCGGGTCCCCCTGGAAGCTATCGTGATTGATTTATTGTTAAATTCATCACGATGGGCCAATTGACTTGGCCCATCTATTACCCCTCCGCCGGTGTATACCAAAAGCGCGGTTGTGTAACCATTCCTATATCATCCAAAAAAATACGCGAGCAAATATACTGGAAAGAATTTTTATATACTGGTAATATGCCTTCGTTATGATTTTATTTCCAAACCCAACCTTTCCTTTCATCCCATATCCAACAATACAAATGACATGTCATAAAACATATTGTGTTTACGACATGCACTATGTATTATTTATAAGTATCTATCATGCTCAGCAGGAAAAAATTGATTGATGAATAGATTGTTAAAGTAGAAAAATATACATAAAAAGTAACGTAAAATTTATATTGATTCCTTAGAATGAGATTTTGTAATATATAATCATACCTCATTTATATAGCCTATCTTCGCTACGGACAGTCGGCTAAAAAGCTGTGAAAAGTTGATGTAATAACATCACTGCTTTATGATGAGGCTAGGTAACACATATAGGTAACTAAACGTCAATGTATAACATTATTTAGAAGTTCTTTTTTTAAATTTCAATACCGTATCCATTAGAAAAAAGTGCGATAATGTAATCTATGTCAAACATGTCGCAATTGTCCACTCAAGGCTGCAGTGTAGACGCATCGCAGACGTTCGATTACTCGTGATAACAGGATGTACGGTATTTTTTATCAGCTACTATTGATTATAATATTTTGAATTCGAAACTTAAAATTTGAACACTGGCCTCTTCCCTTGGGAGATTTTGCCAATTTGATTTTAATAATGTTTTAAGAGTACATAATAATACATATAGGTACTGTTTATGTCTATAGGCGACGGTTACCGCTTTTCATTAGATGAGCTATCAGCTTGTTTGCCATTCTAAATTGCGCTGCTATTTTCTTTATGTTTGTTACCTAATAACTCTATCAGTTATAAATCGTTTTGGCATTATTTTTTTATATCTGAATAGATATTACTTATAGATTGGTCTTATTGAAAATTTTAATAAAATATATTGAGTAGTTTAGATTTTAAATCAAAATTACTGGTTTTGTCACAATAATAGTCTGTTTTTTTTATGAGATTATCTTAATTAAGTTATTATACGTTATTGGTTAAAGGTAATTATGTATTGTATTCTTTTGTTAATATGTTAATTATGTGTGTTTATGTAACAATCAAATTATTTATTATCTTTCTATCTAAATCCATCCTTTTGGTCCGGCTTTTGTCCGGCTTTGACGGCCTAGAAACTAAAACAACACAAGAGGACAATAAATTCAAACGATTAGTATATTGAAGTACTTTGTCCTGGTTTGATCTATTATCATACGACAAGAAATAATCTAGAGATTAGATAAAGTATCTATACTTAGTGGGGACAATTCTTTATCTTTGTACACGCACAAAAAGGATTTGGACGTAAGAATAACGCCCATCTGAATCAGTACATAAATTATCCTGTGTGTTAAGATAGGAGGTCACCAATCCGTGTACCGCATTTCGTTCAAATTCATAAGTTGTGAACGAAAATATCATAAACATCTTAACAAATTTGTGTATTTTGTAGTAGTAGGATATTATGTAGTCAGAGGCATTCTATATTTTTTGGTTGAAGGGAATGTAGAAAACATACAAAATTTGCGATTGATACAAATTACAGTTTTTATTTTTTTCTACGTTTCCAATCCGTTTTTTCCTGCTGAGCATGATACATACTTATAAATAATACACAGTACATGTCGTAAACACAATATGTTTTATGACATGTCATTTGTATTGTTGGATATGGGGTGAAGGGAATTTAGAAAACAAAAAATTTGCGATTGATACAAAGTACAGACTAAATACAAATACTGCGTAATATTATAGAATACAAATTCCTTGTGTGTAGTATAAATATGTTATCATATCACCTGTAAAAGTGATAAAGTCTATAAAAATAGATACGCGTTTATTTACTATGACAGTTGTACGACCCAGTTACCGAGATACAAAGAAGTTTTCCACATATACGTACCTAACTTGATTATATGTAAATATTTGCTAATTGTTAACGTTTTATTTTGAATATGGTTCTTATTGAGGTTAGATAAATATATAAATTTACAATAAAACTTTAAATTCATCTCTTATTCTAATATATGCAATTATGAGATTAATGTTGTATGGTCCCGGCATAGAATAGGCCGAGGGCGAGGGATAGGCATCAGCGTCCCTTTTAAAACATCTCCAAAGCCTAACTGCGGTTACCAGGGGGAAAAGGATTGTTAGCAATGAGATTAAAGAGCCCCATTGCTAGCAATACACCCTATAAGGTCGACCTCCACGCGGTTCCGCCTGGAAACCATAGTGGTTAATTCTTGTCCAATTGCTCACTATGAACCAACAGACCTGCCTTCATCCTCACCTGTCAACCTTCACTGGTGCCCCGCTAGCGTATACCGATAGCGTAAGCGGGGTTGCCATTCCATCTTCACCCATTAAAAAACAAAAACTGCGGTTGCCAATCCGTCTACCAAGCATGGCAACTACTGGGAAAATCCCCTAAAAAGGAGGCATATGTTCATCAGTGGATAGTTAAAATCTGATACGCTGATGATGTCAGTGTTTTGTAATTAAATTAATAGGTATGTATTATGTAGTGCATTAGAATTTATTGGGGTTGTTTTGACTAGTCTTTATTTAGACTTTGGATTCAATAATTATCATAATTGATTATAATTATACTATATTGTCACCAGATATCACGACCAAATGTTTATTTATACAGTACGATAGGTTAAGCGGTGCGTAAATTCAGACATTTTAAAGAATTTGTATTAGACAAGTAGAAGGAAAATGTAACGATATATAGATATTATAAATTAGGTATCTATTAATATGTATAACATTGTTGTTAATAAGGATTATTATTATCTTTAGTTGAACAACACTCACCTGGCTACTAGTTTTGTTATCAGAAATTAATAGAAAAATAATTTAATATGTTACATTTACTAGCAATTTCAATAGCAATAAAAATAATATCATACCAAAGTGGAATTACACCCTTTCAATTACAATATGTGCATGGTCCCAGCGTAGAATGGACTACCAATTTCTTTCCCGTGGGTGTCGTAAGAAGCGACTAAGGGCATTTAATGATCGATGGTTGAGCAGCAGCAAAACTTAATTGCGGTTGACATTCTGTCTGCCACACGTGGCACTATTGCCAAAGCACTCCTTATGGGGGAACCTTTGTTCAGTAGTGGACAGTTAATAGCTAATATAATGATGATGATGATGATGATGATTGCAAATTATTCAAATTTTAATATATTGGATTGTTCATACTAGAACCTAATGTGAATTTACTGACAGTTAATCGATTGCTAATATAATGATGATGATGATGATGATGATTGCAAATTATTCAAATTTTAATATATTGGATTGAATACATACTAGAACCTAATGGCGTGAATTTACTGGGTACAGAGGAATAACACCTGAGTTCTCAGGAATGGGAACGCATGGGGGTTATCATGGGCGAGACAGTATACTCTGTTATGTCCATGGTACTGCTCATGCCATTTTCATCCATAAAATAAAACTCGCTGCTGAGGTTTACCCCATAGACTGCTGCATGGTGTTCTTCATAAAAGGCATATTAAGTTTTTTCAGGGTTAGCAACGCGCACGTAACACCCCTAGTGTATTTTCTATAACTAATATCGTAACTTTTAAAATATTTGTAGTCTAGTGTTATTTAATCCATTATAATTGTCACTTCATTTTCTCGCACTGTATAACTATGTTAAAGTAAATGCTGTGAATACCTTTAATAGGCATGTGCATTAATATTGTATTATATTTAATGTTTGTTATATATGTTATAATGCAATATGTTGGTGTTCCTTTAAATAAATAAATAGTGTTGCCAGCGTTCATAAGCTACAGTGATCGTTTACCATTAGTCAGGCTGTGTATGTTCCCATCTTCGTGATATAAAAAAAAACCAATATTTTGAAAATCGAAAAAAGTGTCCCACCTAATATTTCGGTAGAACGCATGTTTACATATTTTACGAAACACGCGCGGCGTGGAATCCTCCGGTCCACTTGTATTATCGTCTAGACTGTACAAACATGCATTATTGGCGGTCGTAGACTTTGGTAGACACGTATTAGACTCCTGATCGTCTCATTCATAGCTATGAATCACTATGTATTTATTAAAACGAAGTCAACTCTGTAAGTATATTTTTAACCCGGTTACCGTTCATGTGACAATCAAAAACAAACTAACAGCCCATCATGATGGAAAATGGTAATCGTCGCCTATAGACATGAACAGAGGGGAAAGAATCGATCCATTGCTAGCAATAAACCCTATCAGATTAACCTCCACGTAGCCCCTCATGGACATCATTGTGTTTATTTTTTTTTTTTGTTAAGGAGGCAAATAAGCTGACAGTCCATCTGATGGAAAGTGGCTAACGTCGGCTAATGAACACTTGCAACACTAATGGTGTTACCAGTGCGTAGCCTGCATTTTCAAAATTTGTAGTTACCTTTCTTGAGTATCATGTAATTCCTAGTTAATTCGTCATCATAAGTATCTGTGGTCACCTATCATTCCTTTGTTACCAAAATTACCAAAATCGTAATATTATGGTCTATTTCCAAAATTTTATTGTATATAATCCTTATTTTTTTTTTAAATTATCAAGTCTTAATGTAATAAACTGCCAAGTTAGAGTCACGGAGCTATTGCAAACATTTATACAAAGAGCAAAGAGAATAAAATAAAAAGAAAAATAAAAAAAAAAGGCGGCAATGTGGTAGCTGCCAGTATTTCAGCAACACATTCAATCATTGATTATGCTGACAAGGTGCCAGTGAGGTGCAGTTTTCACTTAATTTATTTCAAAAAAAGATTTCTAAAATCCGCTTCTGTGCATTTTCTTGCATAACTTAATCTTCGTAAATAATAATTGGTAAATATAACGTATTATAACACCAATACAATTTAATACCTAATAAATGTAAAAAAAAAAAACAATATTATAAAGAGGAAACAATTGATCTTTATATGTAATTGATAAACTCAAAAAATAATTAACCGATTTTAAAAATCCTTTCACTTATAGAAAACTACATTATCATCGATAATATGGGCTGTATTTAGTTAAAAAAAAAAACGGTGTGAAGCCGGGGCGACTCGTTTTTTATATTTAAGCCATATTAAACTTACACGATCCGTAACACCAAAACAGGTAGGTCACTATTATTGTAAACAGTACTAGTATAAAGGTGCATCACTGCAAAATAGAATTATTTGTATTTATTATCACTATTGCAACGTCCGGGATCACCGATGCACAACAAATAACAGGAGGTACCAAGTCGAAATAAACATCAAAATGTGAAGACCTGTAACCTGTATATTTTTGTACAATCATAATATACTATTTTCATATATCACGCAGAAACATGATGCTGCAAATAAGTTATCGTTAGTAAATACTATATTGTAGGTACTTGAAACATTTTACGCGTAATATTTTGACGAAACCGGCGCCGGTTTCGTACGGTTTTTGTAAATAAAATATTTATATCCATACAAAACATACAAACTCGCTGATAATGTAACTTTTTATAGGTGAAAGACTTCTTTTTATGCAACTTAGAATGGCAAACAAGCTGACGCTCTACCTCAGTGAAAGTGGTAACTGTCGCCTATAGATATGACCAGTACCAGAGACATAATAGAGTATACTGGTTCGCCCATGATATCCCTATGGGTTGCCATTTCTGAGCACTAAACTGTACACTATAAATTCACTGCCATATCTCACTCTTCAAACCGAAACACAGCTATACAAACACAACTGCTTCACGGTTGAAACACGAATGGGGCAGAGGTACCCATGCAAACAACTTTTGTACAAAGTCTCCCTCTAGTAAATTTAGTTAGTTTATTTATTACTTGGTTGTGTGTCCCGGCATAGAATAGGCCACCCCTTTCTTTTTCGTGAGTGTCGTAAGAGCCGACTGAGGAAAGGCAAGGGATGGGCAACAGCGTCCCTCTTAAAACATCTCTAAAGTCTGACTGTGGTTTCTAGTCCGCCTTCCAAATGTAGCAGTTACTAGCAAAACCCTCCAAGGGGGAGGCTTATGTTCACTTGATGGTAAATAACTACTGCCGTCCATAAATACCCACAACAGTAGAGGAATTGCAGGTATGCTGCTGACCTTTTACAAAGAGATATACACTTTTTAATGTAAGCATTTTATGTATTTGCTTTGGAGAACTATTACTCCCTTACTTAATATTTTACATTAACAATGCACCAATTTTAAAATTTTACCTTAAAACGTCTAATCTCTCATAAACTTATTTTAGTTATTGAATTGTTTTGTTTCGTTCTTTTGTACTAAATTCCCAGTTTGAATGAAAGCGACAAAACAGTATAATAATTAAGATAGGCTTGTAAGGCGTTTTAATTCTTATGAGCGTTTTTTTAATGGATGATAATGGAATAACAACCAAACCAGCGCTAACGGTATACGCTAGCGGGACACCAGTGAGGGATGATAGGTGAGAATGAGAAGACAGGTCAGTTAGCCCATCGTGAAGAATACACTTGGAACTCAAAGCAATGGTGTCTTCAACTCGTGGATTAGCTTCGATTAACAAAAAAGTTGAAATATAGTAACTGCAGGTTATAAAAACATTATCACGTAATACATTCTGTTTTTCGGTCTTTTTTTAGAATTAAGAGGTTTCGTAAAAAAAAATTAGACACTTTCATATAAATGAAGTAAGTCGAAAAATCCATGCATCACTACACTCTTTAAAGCGCCTGCAGGACTTCCTTCCTTTAGAAACTAGACTGTTACTGGCTCAATCTCTTCTTCATCCTCTTCTGGACTATGCTGATGTTGCGTACCTAGATCCCACACAGGAGCTTGTTGATAAACTTGAACGACTGCAAAATCAATGTATTAGATACATCTATAACGTTCGAAAGTTCGACCACATATCTGGTTATCACAGTCAACTCAAGTGGCTTTCCATCAGGTTACGGAGAAATGTCCACATTCTTACTCTTCTTTTCAATATCCTTTTTAATCCAACATGTCCACATTACCTTCAGGAAAGGTTCAAATTTCGCGAAATTGATGTTCGCCTGAGATGCAGTAATGACTTCATTATAGATTGGTCTTGTTTTAATACTCAAAACTATGCCAAGTCATTTACTGTACTCTTACAATAATAGGAGGAAACAGTATAATTGTTTCTATTAAGAAATAGTAAATATGTTGACATATATACAAAGTAACTCTTTTATTTAAAAACAAAATTCATACACATCTATGTATTTGTCAAAATACATACATATACATATCTATACATTTAGGTGTATATTTAGGATTATTATTATTCATTTATATATTAATGTTATATTATTTTTATGTACTTTTATAACTTACATATGTAGGTGTATACAGGTGTTTTTATTGTATTATATATTAAATTTTTACTGGGTATTATTTAGTTGCTGTACAGTTATTACCCTTGTACATTTTATAGTTTTTTTCACCATCTTAACTGTAAGAGATCCCTTTATGGGATAAGTCCGCCATTGTATATAAAATTCTTTTAATGTATTCAGTATGAATTATGTACAATAAAGATTTTACAATTTTTACAATAGTATTTGCTTTGAATTTATGTGCTTGTAAAAGAAACAATATTAGAGCAAATTACTAACAAATACACATATTATATGTAAATATTTGTGTCAATATTTGACCATATTCATCAGAAAATATAACTCTCATTAATGCTAATGACTCGTCATAAATGTTAATGTGCGTAGTCGTAAAGATTTTTTTCTTTATTTTTTTTTTTATGCAACATACAATAGCAAACGAGCTGATGACTCGGGACTCAGGTGTTATTTCACTGTACCCTGTAAATTCACTGCCATATCCCACTTTAAACCGAAACACAGTCATGCAAACAACTGCTTCATCTTCAAGCACTAATGGGAAAAAGGCACCCAAGCAAACGACTTTTGTACAAAGTCTCCCTCTGGTTTGAATTACTCAATCATAATTATAGAGTTGTAGGGATTTGAAAGAACTTTGATACACAAATGGAGTATTAATTTAACGCTTTTAGGATAAAACTACACAAGTTTTTTTTTTTATTTTAATGGATGATAATGGAATGGTAACCCCACCCGCGCTATCGGTATACACCAGCGGGGCACCAGTGAAGGATGATAGGTAAGGATGAAGTAGGTCAGATAGGCCATGTGGTTTTTAGCCGGTCAGTTAACCCATCGTGACGAATTCAACAGGAATTGTTCACGATGGTTTCCAGGGGGAACCACGTGGAGGTCGACCTAATAAGGCATATTGCTAGCAATGGGGGCAACAATGCCTTTCCCCCCAAAACTACACAAGTTTTAAATTGACTATCAAACACGTACCTATGCATTTACTAGTTCTTAGGTAATAATAGATATAATAATCGCTGAAAGTAAATATGACCTCAAGTGCAACTGCGCATGCGTCAATACTCTTAATAGTTAAATAAAAATGTCGATAATATTGTTGAATTTTACTATAAACGTTTCATTTTAACAAGTAGTTAGATTAGATTGTTGTTTCTGGTCTCCTATCACCTTTCTTTGACATTGGTGATCAGATGATAAACGGGTCTAGACTTACTACTAGGTATATAATAATAAATACTAAGTATATAATAATAATAACAACACTAGGTATATAATAATAATAGCGAAGTACCAGGATCTTGCAATAGCAGTGAAAACACAATGGCAAGCCCATACAGTACATATTGTACCCATTGTTCTATCTTCCACCGGCATTATCCCAAAGACTCTAAGTAATAGCCTACAAACACTAAATATCCACACTAATCAAACATACCTACTACAAAAGGCCACTATCTTAAATACCTGCCATATTACTAGAAAATTCCTCATCGTCTACTATTACATCTTCCTATAAACCTCTCCTACACTTGGTTAAGGCCCGTGTCGGTGAGTAAACCTTCGTCCATGTGAAGAAGAGAAAGAAAAACAAAAATAAATAAAAATAATAATAATAATAATAAATATATTATTTAAGTCCCTATTCACATTTACAATTATAATTTACTAGTTCTATCCCCCGGCTTCGTACGTGATTATATCATAATGTATAAGCCTTCAAGAAAAGAGCTGTCTAATGTAAAAATAAATTTTCAAATTCGACTTGCAATTCAAGATATATTTTTTTATGGGTGATAATGGAATGGAAACCCCACCTACTCTATCGATATGCACTGGCGGGGCACCAGTGAGTGATGATAGGTGAGAATGAAAACAAGTCAGTTAGCCCATCGTGACGAATTCCACTAGAATTAACCACAATGGTTTCCAAGGGGAACCGCGTGGAGGTCGACCTGATAGGGTGTATTGTTAGCAATAAGTCAGTTAGACTCCATTACTAACAATCCCTTTCCCCCCACTTCAAGGTATTAGCGAGTTTAGACAAACAAATTAATCTTTTTTATTTTATTATATTTATATAGATTTCACTTTCACGGCGCGTAGCAGTTTGACACACAGCCTTACTACCCACTGATTGCAGATTCAATCCTGGCACATTATATATAAGGAAATCTCAATAATAACCTTTAAAATTATTCAAAAATACGATTAATTGTTATAAATTAATAATGAATTGTAAGTTTTTCCTATCAATAAAATGTTATCGTGTTTAATACATTTTTAATTAATGTCACGACTTATAATTATGATGTAACCTTTTTATATATATATATTATATTCTTTTGTCTATTTTACTTGTCAGTTTGTGAAGTAAGCAATAGGGCCAATTCTAAAGTGCTATTATTTTTAATTAATCTCTAAAATTAACATTTCAATTTGATATTACAGCGAAATCTTTATTATAAGGACCAATATAAATAATTTTCTAATAGATTTAAGTCAAGAATATTTTAAATTTAGTTCATGAATGTCCAGAAAACAATAATTAAAATAATAGGTTAAAAAATAAATTTAAATAAATGGCGACAAGAAGTGTAGGGATTCAAAGCTTTTGACACTAGGGTTTACTCTGCCAGTCTCACAAAGAAGTTGGCGTGAAGACATTTGTCTTAGATGTATACCTGCCTATATAGTTTAATTCATAATTGTTCTCTCCACGTTTTTGTTACTGTGTACCTGAGGAAGAATACAACACCGGATGTTACTTACTGTCCACTCTATCTTATGAATATGGTTTTTTTTTTATGGGTGAAAATGGTATGGTAACCCCGCCCGCGCTAATGGGATACGCTGGCGGAGCACTAGTGAAGGATCGATGAGAATGAAAACAGGCTAGTTAGCCTATCTTCATGAATTTATCAGGAATTAACCATGATAGTTTCCGGGGGGAACCGCGAGGAGGTCGACCTATTTAGGTATATTGCTAGCAATGGGATTCTCAGTCTCCATTACTAACAATCCCTTTCCCCTCTTATGAATATGGTTGCGAAGACATGTCTATCATATCTATCATATTCGTTTCCTACTTAACTAGACTGTAATTGTGGTGTAGAGGGGGGAAGGGATTGTTAGTAATACGGACTACAATACTACAATACCCTGTCAGGTCGACCTCCACGTGCTCCCCTCTGGAAACCATCGTGCTAAATCCCAGGTCTATCCATTACGATGGGCTACCTGACCTGCCTTTGTATTCTCACCTGTCATCCTTCACTGGTGCCCCGCCCAATGTATACCGTTAGCACGGGCGGGGTTACCATTCCATTTTCACCCATAAAAAAAACTATGATGTAGACGGAAACTGAAATAAATATCATCAATGTTAATATCATGCCTTAACCACGTGTTAAGGCATGGGTATTAACATTAGTAATTATTTTATTGTTAAAAAAATATTTAAAAAGAATTAATTTGTAATAAATAATAAATTTTTTATTTAATTGATCATAAATTAGGCGGTAAAGCGGATAATGGGCACACGTTTGATGACACCTGCTATGTATGGCACACAGACATGTCTTCTTGAATTTTCAACCGACTTCAAAGAAGAGGTTCTAAATTCAGTTATACTTTTTTATATTTGTTATCTCACAACTGTATCAGGTATGAACCGATTTAGAAAAGTCTGTTTTTTATTTGAAAGGATATACTTACTTAATTATTAAATCAAGAAGTTTAGTTTTTAAATTAAAATAATTGATTTTGCCATAATTAAAGACAGTTTTTAGGAACACAATCCAAAATTTGAAAATTTATATCAATGAGTAATTACTCCTAATAATATCTCTCCCCTATAATACTTGTATGTACGAACCAAAATCCATAGAACATGTTACAATTTATTATTTACAGCATAAATCCTTTAAATGAAAACAGCAAATTAATAATTGGCGTACTAATATTTAGTTAAAATAAAATAATCCGTTGCTATTTTTTTTATGCAACTTAGAATTACATACACGCTAACGGTCCACCTGATGGAAAGTAGTAACCGTCGCCTATAGACATGAGCAGTACCATGGACATAACAGAGTACACTGTTTCGTCCATGATACCCCCATGCGTTGCCATTCCTGAGGACTCAGGTGTTATTCCTCTGTACCCAGTAAATTCACGCCATATCCCACCCTTCAAACCGAAACACAGCCATGGAAACAACTGCTTCACGGTTGAAACACGAATGGGACAGAGGTACTCAAGCAATTGACTTTTGTACAAAGTCTCCCTCTGGTAACTTTGGTGTGATATGAATATATTAAAATAGGTATTTTAGTTTTATTATAATAACATAAAATCTTTTTTGTAATTAACAAGTCAAAGAACTGTGTACCTACCCAATAAAAATACTTTATTACTGTAACCACAGTTATTTTTAATTGCGTTATAAAAAATATGTTGTTTATTATGAATGAATTATGTTTCAATAATATACATTTTTTTTTTATTAATGAGTTCAAATAACGTGTTTAGATCGATATGTAGGTACTTCTAATGTAGTAGAATAACAAGACATTGTTTTTAATTATACTTAATTGAAGATGGTTCATCTAATAACATTTTTTTTTTCTAATAAATAATTTCTATATATCATTTAACTTCCGTTTCAGAAACACGTGATGATTACATTTTGGCACTGTTCAAACGTGATTAGGTTTTATCTGTTACAGTCACGTGTAGGTATGTGTTTTAGATAAAACATTAGCAGATTCTCGTGTGTTCGTCTACGTAACGAGAATTTGGTAACACTGTTAGACTTTGAACAGTTGTTCAAACGGCCAGACAAATTTCAGAAACAAACCCTTTCTAAACTGATTGGCGCATGGACGACTGGAGAAATCCAGTATGTTATAGTCTTCGATCGAGTCATTTAATTTCTAATACAGAGTTTTCTAAATTGATACATGTATCTATATTCGGTTAACCGTCCATTGTTGATCATAGGCTTCCTCCTATTGACGAGATTTGCCAAGAATTGCCACCCTTGATAGGCAGGTTGGTAATCGCAGTTAGGCTTTGGCGATATTTTAAGAGAGACGTTCCTGCCCATCCTTTGACCATTAGGTGCCCTTAGTCGTCTCATACAACACGGGAAAGGATTGGATGGCCCATTCTATGTTGGGACACGACGATAATATATAATAGACGTTTCAGGAAATGTGGATTCTACGATAGATATGTTTTCTTGTAGTCTTCGATCAACGTACGGTCGAATAATTTTCAAAACAAACTTTTTTTTAATTGACTCATATGTGGATATCCTACGGTAATAAAGAAATGGTTGATTTAATCAAAAGTTTTATGAATAATTCCTATTAATATAATACAGTAAATTCAAAATTTGTAATTTCGAATGGCTGAATGTTTATTACTCTTTCACGAAAAAACTATTTAATGGATTTGAATATTTGGTACATTTATAGGTTATATTATAATTAGGATACTGTATAGTTAATTCACACGATTGAAGCTACGAGATACAACTTAGTATAAAGCTCTAAACTTTGAACTTCAAATTTGTTAGTAAATTGATTAAAGAGTATTTAATTTTCTCTGCAGTAGTCCGTATTATATAGTCTTATAAATATTGAACTGAACTATTTAAAAAAAAATCAATAGGTTGGGATTCTCAATTCGTCTCTATTTTATATGTGTATGTATATGTGATATCTTTACTAATTCTGATTTACGAGTTATTTTAAAATCTGCAAGTGTTTATTCTAAAATCAAATGCCATATTTAATGATAACTTAGAAAAATTCTTTTTATTTTTTACCTATGTCTAGGTAAGTAACTACTTTTAGATTTTCTTGCCTTATGCACTAGATAGAAAGAGACAGCAACATCCGGAGTCCTATTCTTTCTCGTGAGTTTGGTGACGAAAACATATCTACCGATATAATAAAATTAAATAGATTTGTTTATTGTAAGGCAATGGAAGGAGTGTAGGATGAAGACAGGACTTGTAATAACGATCTCTACATACATACCTGTATTTCATATTGACATTCAGAGGGAGACTTTGTACAAAAGTCGATTGCTTGGGTACCTCTGTCCCATTCGTGTTTCAACCGTAAAGCAGTTGTGTTTGCATGGCTGTGTTTCGGATATGGCGTGAATTTACTGGGTACGGAGGAATAACACCTGAGTCCTCAGAATGGCAACGAATGGGGGGTATCATGGGCGAAACAGTAGGTATACTCTGTTATGTCCATGGTACTGCTCATGTTTATAGGCGACGGTTACCACTTTCCATCAGGTGGGCCGTCAGCTTGTTTGCCATTCTGTTGTATAAAAAAAAAATTTCATTCGTAGTGTCAGTGGGAGGCGTTTATTTTTCCATGAGCTCCGGACTCGAGAAAGGTGCGATCTTTGACCGGCCACGTCTCGTGACCCGGACGGCGATAACGGCTATCACTTCAAGTGCAGCACGGTTACAATAATTATGTTTCAGTTATCGTACCATTGAACAAGCTCCGCAGACCTTCTAGAGCTTTGATATTAGTCTGCACAAATAGAAATGATCATTTTAAAATTAATTATCCAGGAAGGACGGAACATTTGCCTTCCAAATATCCACCTTACTTGAATCATAATATGATTTACTTTGTATAATCCATCCACGTATATGTACTAGTCTGTTAATATTATATCTTCGGCGCATGAGGGCTATTAAACTTGACGAGTTATGCAAAATAAATTGTATAGGCACCTATATGTATTGTAAAGTGAGCTTTTTGAACCCCTTGAACCCCCCAGGTTACTGCTACGTGTTCTAGTACTACAAAGGAAAGGTGAAGAGACTGCCAATTTAGTTATATTTAAATATATATATATATATATATATATATATATATATATATATATATATATATATATATATATATATATATGTGTGTGTGTGTGTGTGTGTGTGTGTACTATAATAACAATATAATACTAACTTTCGACCTAAAGGAGTTACTTCGTAAAGGAGTTAGAAATAGGCCACTTCTAGATGGTATTCCAGGATAAAACATACACCAGCTTTTAAGTTAGATCTTCAGGATTATATGTTTGAAAACCGCATCCAATTTGATGCAGTAGTTTTTATGTGATGCCGGAACATGTGTCCCAATACGCTCACCCAAGAAAACTTCATTATTATTAGTGTCGTATTTGATATTTTATTATCTATGTAACTAAACTAGGAACATAGGGTCAATACTTACACGGTACATTCAACTATTAAATTAGTAAGTGAGGCTAATATTTTTTTGTCATTTTTGAATTTTTGATTCCCAAAAAATCAGTCCCAATAATCATTATCATCATCATCATATCAGCCGTTAACTGTCCACTGCTGAACATAGGCCTCGCCTATAAGGGAGAGGTTTGCCAGTAGTTGCCACGCTTGACAGGCAGGTTGGCAACTGAAGTTAGGCTTTTGGTGATGTTTTAAACGGGATACAGCTGCCCAAACAAAATATAATTATGAAAGAATCAATATAAATATAACCTTCCTGTTCCGTGGCTGTCGTAAGGGAATTTAGTGATCGAAGAATGAGCAAACAGCGTTCTCTTAAAACATTACCGAGGCCTAACTGTGGTTGCTAACCCGGCCGCCAAGCGTGGCAACTATTGACAGAATCCCCCTTATAGGAGAAACCAGTAGTGGACACTTAACGGCTGTTATAATAATGATAAAATTTAAATATGTATTGTTTGATAATAATAAAAATGACTAATGTGAAATTTATCAGTGCTTATTCAAGTGTCAGTTTTCCAATGAAAGATACGAGTACATATAAGATAGGATACGAATTTATAAGATAACAATATTGTTATGCACTGTTATTTTATCATTAAGACCTTTTGACATGAGCTATTTACTAATGTCAATAATCATCGATTCATTTCATTATGCATTGCAAGGAGCGGAATAATATCTACAAGTAAGTAATTATAAATATTGTTTTGCTTGCTTAGCTATTCGTATAGAAATATGAGCATGAGCATAGTAACTGCTTCTAATTAACATATTAATTAATTATATTAAAATAAAAAAAGTAAAATTATTTATACTTATTTATTTTTATTACTATTTGAGAATTATAATAAAATCTACAATATATTTGGTAGGTTTGTAGGTACATAATGTCTACTTAGTAGTTACAAACGAGTCACACCGTGCCCCGACCGTCCCGTAGGCACAAAGTCCATTCGCTTCCCCCCGGACAGGGGACAATTAGCGATTGTATCACTCACAAAGGAGAATATCTCCCACTCACGCACTCTTCAGGTACTGAGTGTCTTAATAAATAAATCCTAAGCTGTACAAAAGTCGAGTTTTCACAGCGGTACATTTGGTGGTGTTTTGCACGGCTCAGGAGGCGGTAACCGCCGCTGTTCTGGTAGACGAGATTGATAATATGCGCAATAAGGCAAAGGATCCCAGAAAGCAAAGAGAGCTTCACGTGTATCTAGCACCGTATCTAGGAGTTTACCCATGGTGGCTCTGTGCCCACAGCGAGATGGGGCTTGACACAAATACGGCAATGATACACCGACCCGTGCTCCAATGGCCACTAGTCTACTATTATGTCCATTAGTAGTATGTTCTTCGCGAACCAGTCTAAATGAGACATGTCCAGTCATTGATCTCGCTGGTGCGAGATTTGAAACGAATCGCTGCACCCAAGCATCCGCTTCTTCATCCTTCTGTGGCACTAATCCTTTCCTGGCCGAGTCAACGCGGCACGTTACATTATTAACAGCTCGTGACTCCTTCAATGTAGTGCACGTTATAATTTTTTCTCCTTTTGGCTCCCTCAAAATTACCCAAGGCTTTTCCAGACTTATTTCGCGAGGGAATCTAAACTGTGTCCTATCTTCTGGCATGACGAAACGTAGGCGGTCCCTTGCACCACGAGCACCGGCGCTAACGATGTAGTGTCGACCTTCTTTTGATGCCCCGCTGTCATACCACGCTCGAACATCTTCATCACAAACTACAACCCAGAATTGTGGTGTCGGCAGACCAGCAGCGCGACACACCCTCATCAGCTCTAAGGGATCGTCTAAAGTAACAACATCACGAGCACACGGTATAAAGCACTGACAGCCGACTAATTCCAAATGTGGTTTCGCAAGAGCGTCGTAGTAAGCCGGAGTTGTTGAGCTGACTGGAATATAGAATACGACAGATTCCCTTTCAGCAATTTCTTTCAAAGCTCTTGCATACGCGAGTGGATCTGCTGGGTTAGGTCTTGGAACCGTGTAGAACTTGTTAACAGCCGCGGAATATTTCAGTAATGAAAAATGTCCCTCTATTTCAAAAGCAACGACTCTGGCACCGGCCGAATGAAAGTTCCTGGCTAGGTGTAAAGCTTGCGCTGAACTTCCGCCGCTGATTAGCACCGTTCGAGGCTGGTGCGATTGGTTAGAGCTGATTGCGCGTCCAATCACCCTCAGTATGCCAATCGGAGCCTGTACACACTTCCAGAATATGAATAACGATGCGGCAATCCATAATGTTGGTAGAACTACTAAGATTTGTTTCCAGGCAGGATGAGATATTAAACTGAGCAGTACGAATAACGGTCTCAGGAATAATCTGGGTCCCCATGTGATGATTCGTATGAAGCGCGGCAGAGGCGGCGGCCGCTCCGGTGAAATGGCACGTTCTTCAGGTATTAGAGAGAAGGTCGACGAGAAAGAGCGTCGTAGGGCTGTGAACGGTGGAGGCTGATGCGAGCAGCGTTTAACTCGCGGCGAGAACACTAGTTCAGTATTGGAGCGCGCGAGGCGGCTATATTCGGGCGCACAGGCCGGCATTGTGTATGACAACTGACGCGCGCGCACTGCGGTACCGCATATAAAGTAGCTCCTTATCTACACACTGCCGGCGCCGAGCCCACGCTATCCACTCATCTTTGCACCCAATTAACAGTTACTTGGATTGAAAAAATAAGTAAGTAAACAAACAAATAATAATGAGAATTCTTAGAAATAATTCATTAAATATGCTCACGATTGTATTTTTAGACTGTTACCGATGTGCACCTCATTTTGCAGGACAAGGCGAATCTTACTACATAATATAGGTAATAAAGTTGTAATTAGGCGATGACCATACATAGTAGATATGTAAGAAAAATTTATCTGAGATCTTCATAAGACCAATACTCGAAGTCAAAATTTGTTTTTTCAACCGACTTCGAAAAGGAAGTTCTCAATTCGGTTGTATTTTTTTATGTTTGTTACTTCATAACTCCGTCAATTATAAACCGATAGGGAAAATTCTATTTTGTATGAAAAAAGATATAAGATTGGTCCCATAGAAATTTTATCAAAATCTGTTTAGTAGTTTAATTTTTATCTCGAAAGAAATGTTTCTGTTACAAATGAAGTTTTTTTTTTTGTACAATTTTTTTATTTTTCAGCTATTTTATATTTTTGCCTGTACATTTTTCCAGCATTATGCAAAAAATAAACAGAATCAATGGAGAAAAAGGGGATTGTTAGTAATGGAGACTGAGAATCCCATTACTAGCAGTATACCCAACCAGGTCGACCTCTTAAAGGGATTGTTAGTAATGGAGACTGAGAATCCCATTACTAGCTATACCTATACCCAACGAGGTCGACCTCCTCGCGGTTCCCCCTGGAAACTATCATGGTTAATTCCTGATGAATTCATCATGATGGGCTAACTGGTCTGTTTTCATTCTCATCTATCACCTTTCACTAGTGCTCTGCCAGCGTATCCCATTAGCGCAGGCGGGGTTACCATACTATTTTCACCCATCAAAAAAAAAAGTAAACGTGTGACATAGAGACAACATTAATAAAATCAACAATATTTATTAATAATTTCTACATCTATAAATAATAACAATACTATTGTATAACATCTTAATTATGTATTCTAATTACACAGATTCATCTAGGACTAGCAGTACAGAAACATATCACAAAAGCAATGTAGGAACTACAAAAATAACCTTTAAAAACATATAACAAAAGGTATATTTTAAAATTGTAACTGAATAGTTACAGTGTTATGTTTCAATTATCGCATTCTGAACACATTATTTTATAAAATAAAGTGTAAAGTCATGTACACTCACAAAGTTACTTATAATAATCATAATAAGTATCAGGACTTATATATGAATGACCGGTGGATTTGCAAGAGGTGGAAGGAATAAGGGGGTGTTATAATCCCATCATGTCAGCATGCGATGGAAAGAAGTATCTTAAAGCTAAGAAGAATACAGGAAGAGTTAGGAAGAAATCCAAAATAACAAATGCTCTTTCAGTATAGTATGAAACAGAAGTGGAGATGGGCAGGTCATATAGCGAGGCACAAAGATTGGTGCAAGGAAGGTGGACTCTCCAAACAACATAACAAATACAGCAAGAAAAAACTGGATAAAAATTGGTACAAATAAGGAGAAGTAGAAAAAGATAGGGGAAGCTTTTACACTTGGAGACCACTAAAGTGGAGAAAAAAAGCTATAATAATAATAACAATACAATAATTTACCAAACTTATCTCTAAAGTAAGTTTAACAAAACCATTATGGTATGGACTAACGTTGCATTATTCCGTATTTTATAAGCCACTCATCCCATATCTCATACATAAATTTCAATATACCAATCGAACAAACAATATTCTATATTTACGAAAATTGGTATGATTCTATAACGAATGTGAGTCGAAATTAATAAAATAGAATTTTTAACCATATTTATAAATATGTCTAAAAACAAAAAGATATGTTGCATGCAAAAACTCTAATGAATGATGTGAAATGAAAAACAAAAAAATGCAAGGAATCTTTTAGGGTTTGGCTTGTTTGCTCATTACGTTAAAAAAAAAAAGTTGGTAATCATAGTATAGACACAATTTTCACACAAATGTACTAAAAATTGAGTTTATCTGGATAAATTAAACTGGTATAAAGTCCATGAAATAATCATTACACCACAAATATTAGAAATAGAGAAATGGTGCATCAGAATCAACTCCATTATTCTTGATAGTTGTACATTTCTTAACCAAATACAAGTTAATTTTAATTGACTGATCTACAATAGTATTTAAATGCAATATATTATTATAAAGATTAGTATCATCTAAATAATTATTTAAATACAATATCATAACAATTTAATAATATTATTACAATTACGTTTGTTATAGAAATGATCATGCATTATTTATGTAACACGAGTAAGGTATTATATACTATATTCAATCTAAAATATACAGCAATATAGGTAACATTACACATAATTTTACTACCAATTAGTCTCTAACATTTAATTTGGATCATGGAAAATAGTAATTACCATTAATAGATTTTAAAACCAGACTATATTAATTAATAATTTTAAACTTTATTTCTAATGTTATCAGTTATTTTTTTCATATATTAACATAACTTCATACAATAGACACAATTACCAGACATTACTTGTTCATTTAAATTGTATTTCTTTAATTACGTTTAAAACTTACTTCCAAAAAATATTTAATAATATAAATTGGATATTAATAAAACAATAAACAGCCATGTATTACCTTCATATACAAACAATACAAGGGAAATTTATTATGTAATATTAAAGATATAATTATACTAGAAATGGTAAGTTTGTCTCCTTCAACTCAATTGAGCCATTCTTACAGACTATATGCAACTCATTGTGGGGCTCCCCTTCAAACCTAAACCTTTTCGGATATGACCCATCCATAAACCTGCCAAGCTTCATGATTTTGTCATCAACTTTTATTTTGTCAGCTATCAAATTTGTTGCAGGTAAATTTTTTAATATGTCATGAATTAATAATTCAACTTTGCCTTTTTCATGAATGAATATACTGCTTTTGTCAGTCAATTGTGATGCATGCATAAAGACTTCACCACTCTTCAGTGATGCCTGAAGGTTTCCAGAGAATCCTGTGATGTACAAGTTTCCTTGTTGTATCACATCAATTATCACTGATCTATGTAAATGATCAAGTCTTATGTTGCCCTTGAGTGTTGTGAAATGCGACTTATCACTGTAACATGACTTGACACTTATTGGGCCTGCATGTGTTGTTACAACAAATGAATTGGCCATGATATTGTGACAATGTATACCGGAATTCAAACCAGTTTTCAATTCTATATTGCTTGCTTGTAATCTCCCCTCTGTGTGCACCTCACCCTCTGAACTTTCCACTTTGATATTCTGTGCTTTCAAGTCAGCAACTTTGACGATCCCTTTCTCAGTCTTTACAACGAATTCTTCGCTTTCCAACTTAGATAAATGCACAGATGCTTGATCTGTGGTTGTCACCTGCACTTTCAAGTGATACGGAACTTGTATTAAACATACATCGTTCCTATCTGGAGAGGTATTCTTATTAAGCAGTTCCAAACGCTTAGATGTTTGCTTCACTTGGAAATCAGCTGTATCTTTGCCTTGGCTATAAAGAGTCATAATCAATTTGTTATGTGCTTTTAAGTCGTTAACATCGATAGGCTGAACTTTCACGTGTATAGGACTCTCAACGAATATGCTTGTATTATTATCTATTGTTTTCTCCACAGTCCTGACTATGTTAAGATTCTTAATATCAGGTAGGCTGCTGAAGTCGACAATATTTAACCTCAAAATCTTGAGACACTTATGTAAGACTCGCTGCCCTCCCAAGGAGAACATCTTTAATGTTTCGAACTCCTGATGAATTATAAAAACATGTTATCTACTATTTTATAATCTAATTAATTTTCTCTCATTATTCTCCTTTTGCTTGGTGATGATAAAATATGACAGATGTGAACATCTGACTTTGACAGTTCTTTTTTTAAAATTATATAGGCCTACCTATTAAACTAACAGTGCGTACAGAGATATAGAAACATGTTTATACTTGGTGAATAAGATCAAAATTTAATTTTAATCTTTGTTAAGAAAGCAATAGTTATATATAATTTTATTACATACATCGGTAACTATTCAAAAACTATAGATAAAAACGAAAAAGACGAAAGTCTGTGTCACAGATAAGAAAGACTGTCTTAGTCTATATATATATTTTAATAAGTCACTAACTGTCATCTATCTCCCACTTCTGTCAAACAAATTAATCATTAATACTAATTCCAGACAAATTATCTTTTTGAAGACTAGGCAGCATGGTCTCCGACCTTAGCCTGTTCCAAACGGAACAAACGTACTAAAAAAAAAATCATTAATACTGTGCAGAAAAATATTAGTTCATTTTACAATTATATTAAATAATTTATTTTTAATGTATTTCATATCCTTCATTTTCTGAAAAATTAATTTCATTCACATTACACATTGTTGTTTTAAAATGAATCTTGTATCTTAATATTTAATGTAAAAGTAATCTATTAATTGCGATTTCTCAAATAGAAAAACAATAGAGATTTATTGACTTGCAAAATGAATGCCGACTTGAAAATCGCATTTTCACGGATTAAGCCTGTTTGTGATGTTGTGATGATATGCCCTACTTCTGAAAGCATAGCGACTTTTATTTCTAGTGTGTCACAGCTGAAGAGGGAGGTCGTTCAAGAACTGCAGCAGTATTTGTTATTTCCTTTCATTACCCACATCAAGTCGACGGAGATCGAGTAAGAATCTTCTTAGACCAAGAAGTTATGAATAATAAAAATGTACCTGTTTTTAAAATAAGGAGTATTATATATATATCATATGGTTATATTTAAGGGGTGAAGACTTGTTTTTTTTAATAAATGAAAATGAATGGTAAGAGATGATAGGTGAGGATGACTACAGGTCAGTTGGCCCATCATTACAAATAAAAAAAAAACCACAAAAGTAGCTGTATGGAGGTTGACTTGATAGGGTCTTTAGACCTATTCCTTATTTATTTATAAGATCTATTAACTTGCAAAATGACAAAATACAGTGGACCACAGCATGCTTTGTGTTTGAGTAACATTAAAATAGAATTAAATTAATATATGTTAATAAATGAATAAGAGATATTGATAAAATTAATAAATAATTAAAATTATGACTTAATTGAATATAAATTCAATTACAAATAAATAAAATGGCAAAATACATCAACTTTTTAATGTAGACATGAACAATGAATGACTATCATAGTGAATATCATGTTCAGGCTTGGTTTTTACAATATTATTATACTGGCAGCTTAAAGCAAGAGATGATTCATGACTCAAAATTGTTCTGCAAGCTGAACTTTTAAATAGGTTTTAAAAACTAGGGCACTCTAGTAGGTACATTGTATTCAAGTTTCTTCAGTAGAAATGGGCAATTAATGTGATTCAAAGAAATAGAAGAGATATCACTTCACCTCTTTTCCTCATTCTTCCTCAATACCTAATATCAGATCATAATGGTGCTAAAAAACTGTATATTGTCTTCAAATTAGCTATCATTGAAATTAACTTTTTTTTTGTTTCTAATAAACTAATATATTTTTCTTTTTAGAAAGAAGTATGAACTACAAACAAGATTGATTGATGCAATGAGGGTGGTTTTGGAGAAAGTCACAGTGAACAATTATGAAATGTTATTGAAGATTGAAACTGGGTTGCTCCATTTAGTGTTTGAGAATTCTCAACCTGGAATGAGTGAGTAGTTTTTTTGAATGGTTGAAAAAGTGTAATCCCGAGTGCACTATTGATATACACTTGTGGGGCACCAGTGAATAATGATAGATGAGGATGAAAGCAGGTCATTTAACCAATCATGACAAGTTCCACAATGGTTTCCAGAGGTGCTATCTAAGAGATGATAGGTGAGGATAAAAGCAGCTTAGTTGGCCCATCATTACAAATAAAAAACACAAGGAGCTGTAATGTTGACTTGACAGGATAATTTGCTAGTAATTGATTACTAACAATCCCTCCCTCCCCTCCTCTGTAAGTAGTTATATTTTAAATTTATCATCGTCATCATCAGCCATTATCTGTCCATTGCTGAACATAAGCCTCCCTCATCGATTAGGGGGTTTTGCCAATAATTGCCTCTCTTGGCAAGTGGATATGCAACTGGCTTATTAAGCTTTGGTGATGTTTTGAGAGGGACACTACTGCCTATCCCTTGATAATTTTTCCTTAGTCACCTCTTATGACACCCACATGAAAAGAAAGGGTGGCATATTCTATGCTGGAATTATACAGCCAAAATCAGTATATAAATGTATAACTCATGTATTTTTGTGTATGGCTTTATTTTGTTTTAAAGGGTGGGATAGGTCAGTGAAATTATAGAATATGAAGGTAAAACATCTCGGGAATGACAATGCTTAAGTGATATCATAGCCATCACAGAATGTCTATATATATTCTTTCCATTATGTGGGCTGACAATTTTTCAAAAATCAAGTCTTGATATGAAAGATACCTTCATATAAATATTTGTCATTTATCACTAGTAAGATATATGAATTAATGGACAAAAACTATTGTACTCCTTAAAAAATTATACATTTATATATTTACAGATTACATAAGTTAAAAATATGTACACAAAAGAAGATGACAATGGGTAGTCTTTTGGCTAAATAGCATTCTCTTCCAGGCAATCTTAGGATACCATTCCATACTATGTCTGCTATTTTTGTTAATTGTCCACTGCTGATCATAGCCCTCCCTCTATTGGGAAATTTTGCCAATAGCTGCTACACTTGGCAAGTGGGTTGGCAACCACAGTTAGATATTATATTAGAGATGTTTTAAAAGGATGCTGCTGCCTATCTCTCAATCATTATTTTCCCTTAATCGCTTCTTACAACACCCACGGAAAAAAGAAGAAGTGGCCTATTTTATGCCACAACCACATGGCAACCTTAGGATGGAAAAGAACAATGAATTTATGATTATATTATTTTAAATTATGGTTGTATGATATTTAACACTCTTTTCAGTTGCTAATGTACCAGAAGAGCTGAAGCACAGTGTAGTAAGAGCACTAACTGTTTTGATAGTAAACCTGGACAGGAGGTTTAGAGAGAAACTGCTCAGAACACAAATACCACTGCTTGCACAGGCTATATTTGTGTCGGTACACATGGCTAAGTTGGAAAAGCTAAGGGCTCTCAGGTAAGACACATAAATCTGCAATTGATTGTTAAATTCTATAACAGAATTGAACATTTGACAAATCTATTTTTAAATTATTTAAAAAAAGAATAAGGTCGTATGTTCCATTGTATATTTTTTTTTTTTTTATATATCTCCATTGATTGAATACCATAATGATTTTGTTTTTGTTTATGTCATTGTCTAATGCAGGCGTCCTAAACTTTTAAGATAACATAACATCTACAAAATACCTTTTTAATTTTATGGAATTGAAATTTATTGAAATTAATCACTGTAATTTAAATAAGAGCAAAAATTTTTATTAGAAATATTTTAAAAGTATAACTCTTTATAGTTTTCTTTAATTTTTAATGTGAAGAATGGGTGGGAGAAACTAGAGTGAAACTTTGTACAAATTGTTTGCTTGGACACCTTTGTCTCATTCGTGTTTCAATCGTGAAACAGTTGTGTTTGCATGACTGTGATTCAGTTTGAAGAGTGGGATATGGCAGTGAATTTACTGGGTACAAAGGAATAACACCTTAGTTCTCAGGAATGGCAACGCATGGGGTATATAATACTCTGTTATGCCCATGGTACTGCTTATGTTTATCAAGTAGGCTATCAGCTTGTTTGCCATTCTAAGTTGCATAAAAAAAAAGAGAGAAACTGTTTCACTGTATAAATAATTTCACGAAACCCCAGTGACTTTTTTATGGAACCCCTAGGTTCTGCGGAACCCACTTTAGGAATGGCTGGTGCTAATGCATATGTTTAAACTTGTAGATTGGCAGCAATAAACTGTGTAACAGCGCACACAGCTACTCACCCCCAACTGATGAACGGCAAGTATCACTTATATGATACCAGAATGGAGAGTACAGTGGTTGATATGCTGTCAAGTATCTTGCCCGGTCTGTTGGCAGCACTGCAAGATGTTGCCACATGCACAAATAATCCAGGGCATGCTGTTGTTGTGGTAAGTTTTATTGACTGTTAACTAAACCATTATTAATAATTTTAATTAAAAGTAATTTATTTTGTTGATGTCATTTGTTATTATTATTACTGTATTATTTTAGTAATTGTAAAAAAATATTTACACACCTATATAATGGTAAATGGAGATCATACGCACAATGGCCCAAATGAGAGGCTAAGCGCGGAAAATGGAGTCCTTTTCACATTTCACATTGGTAAATGGAGAGGAAAAATCCCGGTTATGCGGACAAAGTCGCGGGCAAAAGTTAGTAATTTTACCAGAGGGACTGTACAAAAGTCATTTGCTTGGGCACCTCTATACCATTAATGTTTCTACCGTGATGCAGTTGTGTTTGCATGGCTGTGTTTCGGTTTGAAGTGTGGAATATGGCAGTGAATTTAAAGGATGCAGACGAATAACACCCGAGTCCTATAGAATGGCAACGCATGGGGGGTATCAAGGGCAAAAAAGTATACTCTGTTATGTCCATTGCACTGTTCATATTTATAGGCGACGGTTACCACGTTCCATCAGATGGGCCGACAGCTTGTTTGCCATTCTAAGTTGCATAAAAAAAGTCTATAAACTTGTAATTCTTCTAGGCTTCAATAGATGCCATTCACCGCATCCTATGCCTCACAATGCAAGATAAGTTCTTAACAAAGAAAAACGAAGTAACCGTTGAGGATATAACCAAAATGGTGAAGGAAAAAACCAAATTAGCAAGCGGTGATAACAAAGAAGTAAGCAGTAAGGGTAATTAGTAATTTTAGAGCATTTGAATTTTTTTACATAGATTTATTATTTACCTTTAACGGACTATATATTTTACTACCGTCGGTAGACTGCTAGAAGCTTTCATCATCATTTCAGCCGTTAACTGTCCACTGGTGGACATAAGCCTTACCCATAAAGGGAGTTTTGCCAGTAGTTGCCACGCTTGACAGGAACTCCACATATATATATATATATATATATATATATATATATATATATATATATATATATATATATATATATATATATATATATATACATACTAATAAATACTTACTTTATAAATAAATTTCATGACAAATGGCGATAGTATGAAAGAATTTAATAAGTTATTAGAATTTGAAGTACAAGTAATATTTTGCCTCAACAAAGTGAATACTTTATAATCAAGTTAAACTTTTTTTTTAATTATTATATCAGCCAGTAGTTGCCGCGTTTGGTAGACGGCTTGGCAACCGAAGTTTGGCTACGAAACCCACGGCCATTTAAGTTTACTTTACTTAATCGCCTCTTACAAAGAAAGAAACGGGTGTATCATTATATGCTACGACCACACGGCTCACTATGGATGAAAATGGTATGGTAACCGCCAACGCGTAGCACCAGTGAAGTGATAGATGAGAATGAGAACAGGTCAGATAGCCCATCATGATGAATTCATCAGGAATTAACCATTATAGTTTCCAGGAGGAACCGGGAGGAGGTCGACCTGGTTGGGTATATTGCTAGCAATGGGATTCTCAGTCTCCATTACTAACAATCCCTTTCCCCCCAGCTACTATCATTGTATATTACAGCAGCTATTTGAATGTCACATGGATTGTCGTTCCTTTGACGAGAGTTGTTGTAAGAGGCGACTAAAGGAAACTTAATCGAATGGGCAGCAGGTCTCTCTTTAGCATCAAAGCTTCGTTTGCCAACCTGCTAAATGTGGCAACTACTGACAAATTCCCCCTTGAGGTCTATTTAGCAGTGGACAGTTAACGGCTGATGACATGATGACGATGGATTTATTAGGATTATTATAAAAGTCGATTGCTTGGGTACCTCTGTCCCATTCGTGTTTCAACCGTGAAGCAGTTGTGTTTGCATGGCTGTGTTTCGGTTTGAAGGGTGGGATATGGCCTGAATTTACTGGGTACAGAGGAATAACGCCTGAGTCCTCAGGAATGGCAACGCCCCATGCGTGGGTATCATGGGCAAAACAGTATACTCTATTATGTCCATGGTACTGCTCATGTCTATAGGCGACGGTTACCACTTTTCATCAGGTGGACCGTCAGCTTGTTTGCCATTCTAAGTTGTATAAAAAAAACATAAACCTTTGTTCCATTACAGTAGTCTATTTACGGCAGTAAAACAAACAGTCTGTATAAATAACACGTCAACTTTTTGTCCGGTACTCCTTACAAATGGCGCGGGGCGTGTGGGCAACGAGGTATAACGTCTACGCGAAAAAAAAGCTCGCCTGTTTATACCGCTATATATCCAATATAGAGCTGTCATGTTGGAGGAGTGCCGGATACGAAGTTGTCGACATATATTTGTCGTGTATACGTGTTATTGTGCTTACAATTGTAATTTCATTGGCTGTGGTTAGATTTGAAGGGTGGGATTATGACAATGGAATAACAAAACACACAGTTATAACACCTTAGTTCTCAAGAATAGCAACACATGATAGGTATCATGGGTGACACAGTATACTCTGTTATGTCTATAATGCTGTTCGTGTCTATAGGCGACGGTTACCACTTTCCATCAGGTGGATCGTCCGCTTGATTGACATTCTAAGTTGCATAAAAAATAATATAATAAAATTCTTTTGTAAAATGAATTAGGTTATTTTTTTAAATTATGTTTTTTAAATATAAATAAAACAGATTCGAAAGATTCACGTTTTATACAAAAATTTGTAAATTTATCGCCTTTTCGCTATTTATTAATTGTTTTATTAATTATTATTTTATTTACTTGCAAAATGATAGCTCTTTTTTAATAAAATTATTACACGTTTCAGATAAATTAAGCGTGACCAAACGATCACCGGAATGGTTCGCGATGGCCGGCGAAAGATTGGTGTTGATTACAAAAAGCTTGCAGACCCTGCAAACGCACGAGCATTATAAAGTCAGGAAGGAGTTGGCCGTGTACTGCTCAAGAATCCTCATTGAATGTAATCGGTAAGGATACCTTACTAACTACCAGACTGGGGGGAAAGGGATTGTTAGTAATGGAAACTGAGAATCCCATTGCTAGCAATATACCCAACCAGGTCGACCTCCTCGCGGTTCCCCCTGGAAACTGTCATGGTTAATTCCTGATGAATTCATCATGATGGGCTAACTGGCCTGTTTTCATTCTCATCTATCACCCTTCACTGGTGCTCCGCCAGCGTATCCCATTAGCCCGGGGTTACCATACCATTTTCACCCATCAAAAAAAAACTTACCAGACGGAGACTTTGTACAAAAGTCGTTTGCTTGTGCACCTCTGTTCCATTCGTATTTCTACCGTGAAGCAGTTGTGTTTGCATGGCTGTGTTTCGGTTTGAAGGGTGAGATATGGCAGTGAATTTACATGGTACAGAGGAATAACACCTGAGTCCTCGGGAATAGCAACGCATGGGAGTATTATGGGCGAAACATTATACTCTGTTGTGTCTATGGTACTGCCATGTCTATAGGCAACGGTTACCACTTTCCATCAGGTGGGCTATCAGCTTATTTGCCATTCTAAATTGCATAAAAAATCTTTATTTTAACATAATAATATAATAATAATCGAATTTATTATGGTTATGTTTGACATTCAGTAAGACTAGACAAACAAAATCTATTCTCAATTTGACCACAGACTTTAACAATTAACAAAAAAAGTATATATCGTCATAGTGGTAGAATACCGACGGATCTTTATATGTAATCTTTGTCAGATCCGTCAGTATTCTACGACTATGACGATATGTGCGTGTGTGTCAAATACATTACAGTGTGTGTAATGATTTTTTTTATTGATTTTATGTATTTATAAGCATAATTAATAAAAAAAATATTAAAATTCTGCACTTCTCCATATAAACTATAAGTGTGCGTAATCATCACCAAAACCCGAACTGCGGTACCAACCCGCCTGCCAAGTGTAGCAACTACTGGCAAAAGCTCCCCTACGGGGAGGCTTAAGGGCTAACACAATAACAAGAATATTTGTTTTTATTTATTTTCAGAACCATGCAACCCTCTGTGCCGATAGCGTTAGACATTCTGATAGCACTGGCGAAGGACGAGTACCCGCTCGTGTCCGAGTATTGTTCGAAAGCAGTCGACACGTATTTCAACGAGGGCTCCGAGGACGCTAAGATGAGGATAATGGATCAACTGTGTGATAACTTTTTTGCCACATTGAATAGTTTGCCCAGCATACTCAACAATATAGGTAACAATATAAATGAATAAATAATACATAAACATAAAGCAAATTGTTTTGCATTTTAATTTTTAATTTATTTATTTGTTATGGCACACGCACAAACGAAAAATTTTATTTAGCTTTGTGTATTTATATATATTTTATATATATATATATATATATATATATATATATATATATATATATATATATATATATATATCTATATATATATATATATATATATATATATATATATATATATATATATATATATATATATATATATATATATATATATATATATATATATATATATATATATATATATGTTGTAATTTGTGTGCTGTAAGTAATGCAAATAAATTATCTATCTATATATCTATCTGCGAGAAGCTGAAGACCGTGTAAAATGGAATAACATCATAAGAGAGGCAACAGACACCTTTCAAGGACACGACCTTCAGTAATGAAGAGGACGAAGAGAGATATCTATCTATTTACTCTTTATGGGACTACTTAAAGAATAATACATATGTGTATGAAGTACAAATGCTAACTGACCTGATTTCACCGTCATCTATCATCCCTTACTGGTGCCCCACCAGCGTATACCAATAGCGCGGGGCTACCATTTCATTATTATCCATAAAAATAAAACACCTTGAATTTCATACTTGCAAAGAATGGTAATCATGTTGAAAGAGAATCAGTAGACGGAGACTTTGTACAAAAGTCGATTGCTTGGGTACCTCTGTCCCATTCGTGT
This sequence comes from Galleria mellonella, assembly GCF_026898425.1. Lineage (NCBI taxonomy): Eukaryota > Metazoa > Arthropoda > Insecta > Lepidoptera > Pyralidae > Galleria > Galleria mellonella. The sequence goes on along the minus strand of NW_026442100.1, from coordinate 3,340,656 downwards.
TTCAATCGTGAAGCAGTTGTGTTTGCATGGCTGTGTTTCGGTTTGAAGTGTTTTCGTGAATTTACAGGATACAGAGGAATAACACATGAGTCCACAGGAATGGCAACGCATGGGGGGTATCATGGGCGAAACAGTAAGGTACTGCTCATGTCTATAGACGACGGTTACCACTTTCCATCAGGTGGGCCGTCAACTAGTTTGCCTTTCTAAGTTGTATAAAAAAAAACGAAAAGTGACAAATAATCTTATATTAAAATATACACATAAAATAAAAAATAAAATCATGATGAAATGTCCAAATTTTCATAATTATATAATTTAGACAACATTTCTTTTGTGGTATAATCATTATGTTAACATTGGGTTTTTTTTTCAGCCCTAAAATTTCATTTTCATGATAAAGAAATAGTGATGTACCTTACAATTATGAAATTGATAACGCTTTTATAACAGACGATGCCAGAAAACTGTCGGCGCTGAACTTGCTGCACGGGTACGTGGAGGCGCTGTGTTCAGGTGAAGCCAGCCAGCAGAGGCTAGGCCGCGCGCTCAGCGGCTGCAGCGGTCTGCAGCGGTTGTGTGCCGCGCTGCAGGCCGCCGCTACACTGCACACCGATCTAGCGCTGCTGAACCATCGTACAGCCACAGGTAATCTCTCTCTAATTGTTTATTCTTTTTAAACAGTAATAACTGTTTGGGTTTTTTTGTAATGAATGATAATGGAATGGTAATCCCGCCTGGTCTAACGGTATACACCGGGTATACGGTTAGCCCATTGTGATAAATATACCTGGAATTCGGCACGATGGTTTCCACGGGGGTCGCAGGAAGATCGATCTGACCGGGTATATACTAACAGTGGAACTGGGGGGGAAGGGATTGTTAGTAATGAAGACTGAGAATCCCATTGCTAACAATATACCCAACCAGGTCGACCTCCTCGCGGTTCCCCCTGGAAACTATCATGGTTAATCCTGATGAATTCATCATGCTGGGCTAACTGGCCTGTTTTCATTCTCATCTATCACCCTTCACTGGTGCTCCGCCAGCGTATCCCGTTAGCGCAAGCGGGGTTACCATACCATTTTCACCCATCAAAAAAAAACAGTGGAACTGGCTATCTGCATTACTAATAATCACTTCCCCCCAACTGTTCAGGTTACAGTTTCAGGATATTGATACATTTATACTCGATAGTATTATATAAATTTGTTTAGTCCCGTGTATCAATATTTGTTTTTAATTGACTTCTAAAGGATGGCTTTTTTATTCTGTTTTTTTTTTGTAACTAATGTTACGCGATGTCGCAAATTCTGAATCAATTTTCCTACTTTTTTTTATCGGAATTTATTTATATATATAATAATTTCCTATTTTTTATTTAATCTATGTTAAGGAATAGTGAACAAATTATAGAATATTATTCAATATAATTTATAACAAAATATAAGTGTAATATGCGCAGATGTGGGCTGGACGTCGCCGGGTGGTGTCCCGTGGCGCCGCTTGCGGCACGTGGACGCCGCGGGCGAGGCGCGGCTGCGGGCCGTGTGCGGCGCGGTAGGGGGCGCTGCGTGCGCGGCGCTGCTGCTGGACGCGCTGCTCGACACCCTGCAGCAGACTCGTCCGCCAGAGGTCGCCTGCCTGCTCAACTGGATGGCCGCCGGTGAGGCTAAGGACAGCGCTAGATCCTCCGTATCCACACGTATTTTCAACGACCAAAGATCGGCAACTACAGACGATACGACAACGTAATCTTCAAGAAAAGAGCATATTCCTTTTTAAAAGGCCGGCAACACACCTGCAATGCCGTAGGTGTTGTGGGTGACCATGGGCGGCGGTAGTCACTTACCATCAGGTGAGCCGCTTGCTCGTTTGCCTGTGTTGTAAAAAAAAAAAAGAGAATAAAAACCCGGGATCCCGAGTGATAAAGTTAATGGGTTACCCAACCGGACAACCGTTACGGTATTGTTAAACCAAATGGCTTAGCTGACCCCATAGGCGAATAAAAGATAACATAAGGTAACCTTCTTATTACTGGTAACATAAAAGAAGTTTTTGGTAGGAGGTTGAAATAAGAGTCAAAATCTTGTATTACAATTGATTAATGATGACATAATTTATTTTTTTACGTCTGTGGTCATTCAGAAATTATTTTTAATTATTTGTTTTAATTATTATATCCAATTATTATAGCTACACTTCCTATGCCACTGTATTAGGTTGACTGGAAGAAAGTTCGTCTTTGATGTATGCTAATATATATATATATATATATATATATATATATATATATATATATATATATATATATATATATATATATATATATATATATATATATATATATATATGTGTGTGTGCCTTTGTCATTCGGGATCCCGGGATGATCAATGACTAAACTTGGTAGCCTCATTCGGCATATTTTTAGCCACGATCTTTAGTTACATAAATTGATTCCCAGTAATCGATAATTGAAATCATCAAACTGAAATGGCAATTGGTAATTAATATAGTGCAAGGGATTGTTAGTAATGGAGACTAAAAACCTCATTGCTAGCAATATACCTAACCAGGTCGACCTCCACGCGGTTCTCCCTGGAAACTATCGTGATGAATTCATCATGATGGGCTAACTGGCCTGTTTTCATCCTCATCTATCACCCTTCACTGGTGCTCCGTCAGCGTATCCCGTTAGCGCAAGCGGGGTTACCATACCATTTTCACCCAACAAAAATATATATATATATAGTTCAAAGAACTAATTTCATATATCAGCCATTACCAATCCACTGCTTAATATAGACCTCCCCCTATTGGGTAGTTTTGCCAATATGCAACATACCCGATAGGGGGAGTAGATATGCAACTACCAGCATGGCAACTGTCCTTGACAAGCAGATTGGCAACAGTTGAGCCTTGATGATGTTTTAAGAGGGCATTGCTGTCTATCTCTCGACCATTAAGTTTCCTTAGTCGCCTCTTACGACATCCTCGGGAAAGGAGTGGGTGGTCTATTTTATGCCGTATAAGTACGTAAAATAAAGTTCAATTTACATTACATTATTCTATGCCGGGACCACATGGCACAATACTTATAATGACACTTGGTTTCAGCTCCAAAATCCCCTATCCACCTAGTGAAGCGCATATTGGACGCGTACTTAGAGGAAGACATGTGGTATTTGCCACTGGAAGTGACCAGTACGGAAGCACCGATCACTAAGGACGAGACTCTAGATGTCACCGTGTACAACCCGAGGGCGTGGACAAAGGAATCCGTGCCGGGTAAGACGATAATACAGGCAGAACTGTCATGTCCGTGAATTGTATGTAAATAACTATGGTGCATCGCTCGCCTCTAATTTGCGATCCTATTATGTCAATGGATAACAACAAACTCCTGATTGCTAGCAATATACCCAACCGTGTCGACCTAAGTATAGAATTTTATAGATAATAATCATTACAATTAATTACAATAATAGTACATTACTGATGAATTGATGGACAACGTGCAAATGATGGGCTAACTGAGAAAAGTACTGTTTTTATTCTCATCTATCACAAAAACACAATTCACTGGTGCTCCGACGAATAACGAACATAATAATTTTTCACGCGCAGGCGGTGTTCCTTTGTTTTTTTTTTTCATAAACATTTTCATTTGGAAACCCGAAATTTAAAAAAAACTAGTTACCTCCTTGGTAGCTATGTTTCGCACTCCATTTTTAATTTGCATATGAGTTTACATAGTAATTTATCTGGCATAAAAACACGACCGATATGGATTTTCATACAACTTTTGCTCGCTCACTCGTGTGTCGCTTAAATATTGATTTATCTCGAAAAGTTCAAAATAATGCTCATATTTCCAATAAAAAATATTTAATAGACTAAAAAATAAATACAGAAAAAACAAATAGTTCCAAAAGAAAATACAGAAATATTATAAATGAGAAGTGTCTCATGTTAGGTAAAAGAAACTGGCTTAGCTGATGCTGTGAGTGTCCCAGTGCAATGTGCACAGCTGCACAGCGCTGTAGAGAACATCTGCAATACCAGAGGTATTACGCGTGCGTTGCCGACCCTGAAGATGCCTCTTTACCCCCCTTTTGTATCTACAAATACATACCTCAAATACATTATAGGAATGGTCAGTGGGTGTAGGTGGCTCAAGACCATTCCTTATGGCAGTCTATGGAGGAGGCTATCTTCAGCAATAAACAGATAACTGATGATGATGATGATGATTTTTATTGTAATGACAGGACTGTTCGAGGGTACCGTTGAGACCCGCTACACGGACATCAGTTACCAGCACCAGCGGACGGCTAAGCCGACCGGCGGCTGCCACTCGCTAGCAACCGCGCAGCAGAACATGGTGCTGTCGTGCCTGCTCACAGAGGGCGTTGGCGTCGTGGCTGTGCGCCTCCGGGAGCAGTACCAGCCGTACATGCTCAAGACCCTGTGCTTGATCTTGGAAAGAGTCGGTATGTTTGCTAATTACAAGTATATATAGGTACAGTGTGTAAAGCACTGTACTAATCAATGTGTGGGGGGGGGGGGGGTGGAAGGGATTGTTAGTAATGGAGACTGAGAATCCTATTGCTAGCAATATACCCAACCAAGTCGACCTCCTCGCTGTTCCCCTGGAAACTATCATGGTTAATTCCTGATGAATTCATCATAATGGGTTAACTGGCCTGTTTTCATTCTCATCTGTCATCCGTCACTGGTGCTCCGCGAGCGTAATCCGTTAGCGCAGACAGGGTTATCATACCATTTTTACCCATAAAAAAAAATCAATGTGTCGATACTTACGGTTTAATAACAAATGAATATTGTTATATATATATATAAAAAAAAAAAATACTTAAAAAAACTTTGCATAAAATTTGGTCTATTTTTGTTATACTGAATGACTCGGTCAACTTCGTATCGCCTAAAATGCCGTCTGTTGTAATCCAAAGTAGTGATTGCCATCTGCTGGAAATTCTTAGCACCCCCTGCTTCGTTATTATAGTTAACTTAATCAGGAATAGCCGGGGACTAGAGGCTGTTTCCTTTTGGTGTTTACCATTAGGGAGGTTGCCAGTAGCTGCCACGTTTGTCAGGCGTGTTGGAAACCGCAGTTAGGCCATTGATGATGTTTTAAGAGAGACGTTGCTGTCTATCCCTCGCCTTCCCTTAGTCGCCTCTTACGACACCCACGGGTAAGGAAGGGGTGGTCCATTCCATGCCGGAACCAACACGACGATTGCCATACAAAGTTACTTTTAGTATTTTCCGACTTTTGTCTCTTATAAATCACTCCTGTATTATAATGAACAAAATAAAAACAAAAAAGAATATTCAAATTTTTTGAGTTTTTGCGAAACTAACGAATATATATATATATATATATATATATATATATATATATACATATATACTATAGTATATTTAAAAGAGTAACTGTTGAGTTTCTTGCAGACTCTTCTCAACAGATAACAACCTTTCAAACTATATATATATATATATATATATATATATATATATATATATATATATATATATATATATATATATATATATATATATATATATATGCCCGTCCCGGCTTCGCACAAGTGGACATTTTTACATTAAAAAAAACATGGAGTATCTGTTTTCCCAACATTTGTTCACTGCTCTGCTCCTATTGATCGTAGATGATGAAAAGTATACTACAACCTGCCCAGATTAAAAATAATTGACAATTTAAAATCCGTCGCTATAATGTATAACAGACAGACAAAAATTTTACTGATTTTTTCAGGATCAAAAAAATCACCCCCTTTATTTTGGAAATATATTTCATGTAATTTATTTATTATAAGTATAGATGACGAGATACTCTGTTTGCCAAATGTAATTTGACATAAAATGGTCATAATATTTCTTTTGTGTTCAGGCAGCAAATACGAGATGCTCCATCTGGCGGGACTGAAGGCAATTAATGATATAGCGCACGCGTGCGGTCATGCGACCGTGGCCGAGCTCATACGCTGCAACGCGGACTATTTCACCAATCAAGTAACGTTGAGGCTCAAAAAGGTATGCAAACCGAATTTACAACTATACATACATAATATTTACATACAGTGGTGGAACAGGACCAAAAATTGGATGTTTTTTTTTATACAACTTAGAATGGCTAACAAGCTGACAGCCCACCTGATGGAAAGTGGTAACCGTCGCCTACAGACATGAGCAGTACCATGGACATAACAGAGTATACTGTTTCGCCCATGATACCCCCCATGCGTTGCCTTTCCTGAGGACTCAGGTGTTATTCCTCGGTACCCAGTAAATTCACGCCATATGCCACCCTTCAAACCGGAACACAGTCATGCAAACACAACTGCTTTAGGGTTGAAACACGAATGGAACAGAGGAACCCAAGCAATCGACTTTTGTACAAAGTCTCCCTCTGGTAAGCAATGGATTTTACAAAATTTACCTCATAACTCTGTCAGTTCTAAACGGATTTGAAAAGTTCTTTTTTTTGTCTGAAAAAATATACTTACAGATTGGTGCCATAGAAATTTTATGAAAATCAGTTTAGTTGTTTAGTTTTTCGATCAAAACTACTTATTTTGTCACAATTTTTTTTGTGACACAATCTTTAATTATATTTCTTCAATTAATCCATACTTTTTGTTGCGGGTTGTATAGAGACGACGAGATTTGTGGAAATGTATATTACCAATGGTTCGGTTTTAACTGACAAAATTAAGAAATAAAAATAATCTTATATATTAAATACAAATGTAGGAAACTAATACAAAACTGGTGGAGCAATACATTGACCTAGTACGTGCAGTGCTAAATTAAAAAATTTGATTATCGTTAATTAACAATTATAAAAATTTCTTAGTAAACCAACAATTTTATGGCACTGCACGCATGTACATAGATATGGCTCCATACTATTGACACATTTTTATTGATGGGTGAAAATGGAATGGTAACCCCGCCCGCGCTAACGTCGATACGCTGACGAAGCACCAGTGAAGGGTGATTGATGAGAATGAAAACAGGCCAGTTAGCCCATCATGATGAATTCATCAGGAATTAACTATGATAGTTTCCAGGGGGAACCGCGAGGAGGTCGACCTGGTTGGGTATATTGCTAGCAATGGGATTCTCATTCTCCGTTACTAACAATCCCTTTCCCCCTACTACAATTGACACATTGACTCGATGACGATCAAACAATCGTGACAAATAACTGCAGTACATGTTACTTGTATATATTGTATGTATATGTATGTGTATGTGTATGTATGTATGTATATATGTTTGTATTTTTCTCAATGTCCTCTAACCAAAGGTTGTCTGGAAGAGATTGCTTAGCGATAAGGCCGCCTTTTGTATCTCTTCTCACTTGGTGCAATAAAGTGTAAATAAATAAATAAATAAAATAAACACTTTACATTACAGGCGTGGAATAGTCAGTCGGCATTGCAGATACTGTCTGTTGTAATGAAGTACAGCGACGTCTCTATGTCGGACTGTCTGTACAGCATTGTAGAAGATGTGAGTAAACCGGAAAACTTGTTATTGAAAACATTTTAGAATGCAGTGGAATAACTCGAAATTTTGTAAAAAGTTTCATTTATTTAATGACATATTGCATCATGTATTTTCTCTTTTTTCTCTACGGAATCATGTGGGAGGGTTATTTAATGCATGTAATATGTGGAGTCTAATATTTTTTTTTTTAACAACTTAGAATGACAAACAAGCTTGACAGCCCACTTGATAGAATCGTTACTTATAGACATGAACAGTACCATGGACATAACAGAATATACTGTTTCGCTCATGATACCCCCCGTGCGTTGCTATTCCTGAGGACTCAGATGTTATTGATTATGGAAAGTGGTAACCGTCGCCTATAGACATTAGCAGTACCATGGACATAACAGAGTGTACTGTTTCGCCCATGATACTCCTCATGCGTTGCCATTCCTGAGGACTCAGGTGTTATTCCTCTGTACCGTGTAAATTCACTAATAACTAATTATAATGCATGATTAAATCTCATATTTCAGGTACTAGTGCAAAGTTGCGATAAATATTACGAGAACAATCTATATGACTACTTACAAGTGTTCCTAACATTCGTACAATGTATACGAAGGTGGTACCCAGCAGAGACTCCAAACGAATCGGACGAAGACAATGTTCACTCGAATATAAACATATTTAATGATCTGAAAGAATATATAAAGAATGAAGAGGAATCGGAGAGGTTGATGAGCAATGATGAGTTTGAGAAAGAAAGTGGCAAGACTATAGAAGAGATGTACCAAGAAGATTTAAAAAATAAAGAAGACAATATATTGGATTATGACGATCGAGTTACTGGTTAGTTTTAAACCGACAAATATACTTATGTTTACACATTCTAAATATATTATTTAAAATGTGTAAACAACGCGAAAGTTTAAAATTAACTACCCTACTTCTTTTGATAGAGAACTCCATCTCCTTGTCATAGATTAAAAATATATTTTTTTTTAATTTACAGAAGAAAAACCGCCTCTCCCCCAACACGTCACTGTAACTGTGACGATCATAAACCGGTGCATACACTTCATCAGCTCAAAGAGTCGCGATGAGGCCATGCTGGCGTTGCAGGTTAGCGATAATCTACCCTCATTCCTTTTTTAAATGGAAATTCTTAAGAATGACCATCCTACCTGCCGTGTGGGATTCTTAGTCACTGAAAACTACGTGATGTACCTTAGGATGACATATGCACTACGTCTAGAATGATGTAACTTCCTAACTAGGGGGGGGGGGGGATGAATTATTAGCAATAGGTCTAACTGCTCTATTGCTAGTAGTATATGCTTTCATCAGGGAATCGTTAGTAACGTGAACTACCAGTCTGCTACTTCTTTTTTTATTTTTATTTCCTACTTTGCTGAGCTTATAAATAAAAACTATATTTTAAATTTTCCCACATTTTATTCTTATTCCTGTTCTCTATTGCAGATAGTGAAGGAGGGCCTGCAGCAGCTGCGGTCGCACGAGGACCAGCTGCTGCCGCTCGTGCACCGCAGCTGGGCGCCGCTGGTCGCCACCTTCGCTGCCCAGGATATACCATGCCTCACGCAAGCGTTACAACTTTTCCTCACGCTGGCGGAACTCTCCAAGGACTTCATATTGAGCAGAGCTGTCAAGTGAGTTTTTTTCTTTGTACGAAAATACAAATGTTGTTAATATTAGAAATTGCATTGCAGGGAATCAGTGAATGCAGGTGGCTCAGGACCGTTCCTTATGGCAGACTATGGAGCATGCCTATGTTCAGTACTGGACAGATAACAACTTTTTTTATGCAATTTAGAATGGCAAACAAGCTGACGGCCCACCTTATGGTAAGTGGTAATTGTCGCCTATAGACATGAGCAGTACCATAGACATAGCAGAGTATACTGTTTCACTCATAATACCCCCCCCCCCCCATGCCTTGCCATTCTTGAGGACTAAAGCGTTATTCCTTTGTACCTACACTGCCCTATCCCATCTTTCAAACCGAAACACATTGAGACTTAAAATGGTCACTAAAGTGTTCTATTAAGAAACAAAGCCTTAACTAAATTATTACTTAAATGACAAATGTGCATGGTGTTAGGCGATCACGCACGGGCTTTTTAATGACTATGTATTTAAATAAATACACGTAATGTTGAGAGAGACTTAAAAGAGTAACTTTTGAGTTTATTACGGGTTCTTCTCAGCAAATAACAACTTTGCAAACTTGCTGTAGATAAAAAAAAATATGATTTAAGTGTTTGTAAACAAGTCTATTTAAATAAAGATATTTTGTATTTAAAGAAACACCAGTGGTGACTATATAATATATATATATCCACAGGGAGGTCCTGCCGAATATCTACAAAAACCTACACAAATCATCGTCCGAGAGCTATCTGAAGGACGCGGGGTCAGCGTATAGGAACAGCCAGGCGTATTCACTGCAGGCAGCCACCCTCGCCACCCTGCCGCGTCTCGCCGTCAACCTAGGACTGCATGACGAACACTTGGACGAAGCGATGAACTGCGTCGACGTGTACTTGTCGAAGAAACAACCCAAACCTTTACAGGTATTGCATTCTCTTTATGATAATAATAAATAAAATAAAAAATAGATATTTAAGAAAAAATATTGGAATTATCTTAATAAAAGCAATAAGAGTTGAAATAATCATTTTTAGAATTTTTGTCTGTCTAAACAATTGTGTTCCTGAAAGTGTAATTTAAAATCTGGTATATGTTTTATTTTGATATTCCGTCTAGTACTAGACTACTTACTATAACCGCTGCCAGTGTAACCTGGTCGTGACGTCAAGAATGTGAATCATCATAGTTTACCTAAATGATCCCGTGGGGGGGGGGGCAAAGGATTGTTAGTAATGAGATCTGAGCCAGGCACATTAGTAACAATATGCCCTAACAGATTGACCTCCATGTCGAATTTATTTATTTATTCATTAGAACAAATATGTGTACATGGCGGACTTACTGCTAAAACCATCCTCTCCCAGTGAACCATAGGGAAGTGTCGGAATACTCGAATGCGGTACTAGTAATAATATATACATACATATTAAGAATATATATAAACATATATATATATATATATATATATATATATATATATATATATATATATATATATATATATATATATATAAATATACTTGCACATATATGACATATACTATATTATACATGAAATTGAGAATAATATAAAGTACTTACTGCTCGGATAAAGTAAAAAAATGAGCGTGAACGTTTTTGAACGACAAATTCATCACGATATGCGAAGTGACCTGTTTCATCCTCACCTATCATCCCTCACTGGTGTCCTGCCAGCGTATACCGATAGCGCAGACAGAAACACCATTCCTTTTACATTCATTAAAAAAATCGTGTTAATTGCCATCTCTTATTTTATGAAAGACATAATGTCTTCCTTCTTCCAAAATCCACGCATACGAAGATGAAGTTAATGAACTTGACACTCAGTACATATCTTCTCCTTTATCGTTTCCTCAAACTATCAAGTCGACCTCCTCGTGGTTCCCCCTGGAAACCATCGTGATTGATTTATTGTTAGATTCGTCACGGTGGACTACCTGACCTATTTCATCCTCACCCATCATCATCATTGGTGCCCCGCCAGTGTATACCGATAGCGCAGGCGGGGTTACCATTCAATTATCATCCATTAAAAAGAAAAGATATGTAACCAGCTTAATCTATATACGTGTGTTAATATGTACAAAGGCGAGTTGTAAATTTGCAATGAACTTATAACAAACTCCCATTTGTGACTTAATGCGACAAAAAACTATCAATTACTTGTTTGTATTGTTACAGGCACTGGCCGTAGAATTCTTCAAAATAATCTTAGACTACGATTACGGGGCTGCTTGGCATCATTTGAGGAACCTTTGCAACAATAGCCACGTGTTGAACCCGCCTCCTACACCGCATATGTCCCTACAGCCCGTCACCGGCACTCCGTTCAATGCCAAAAACAAAAACTACGAAGCAAATATCAAGTTAATATTTAATTATAATATTAGTTAAGTCGTTTTGTAAAAAAAAAAATAAAAAATAAAACATAAATGGCAGTATTTCCTTTTTATTTTATATAAACACTTTTGACAGAAACAAATACCCATTTTAATATACAGATTACACAATCTAATGCAACCGCACTCACATCTTTTCATTACATTCGAATTAAACATATAAAGGTGCGTATCGACCGGGAGCATAGCATATTTAATTAGATGTAATGTTCATTTCGAAACGAATAATGAATTATAGTGAATACGCACCCTAATAACCATTCTATCAATTTAATACATTCGTGGCTCCATTAAAAAAAAAACACTGTTCAAAAATTTTATACAATTATTATGAAAGATGTGAGGTAAAACCGATACATTAGGGCCGAACGATGAATTATTAGACCATATTACCATTAACTTAATAAATTCTAATTCATTTGGTAACCTTGTAATTTGTTTAGCTAAATACATAAAATCCTTAGCTAAATATTGTTCGTATAGAGGAATAAAAATTTTTAATAGAATGGAAAAACATGACAAAAATAAAATATTAAAGTTAGTCTTCATTTAATTTCACCGTATCCAATTACATTTACATAAAATACTTGTGCAGCACATATGTAATCTAACGGGTTGTGGCACGTAATTTTTGCGACATGCAATTCATAAAATCGCGTAATTTACGCGATTGCAAGTCACTAAATTTCTACGCGTAATTTACACGAATTACGAAATTAGTACCCGTAATTTACGAGACTTGCAACACGCAAAATTGTAATATACATGCCTCGTAACTAGATTACACAATTTACACAGTTCCTAACTTAGATACCAATTTACCACATGTAATTTACGCGTTACGTAACTTTAAACAAATGCAAATTATACCAAACTAATACAAAAGCAAATAACAGAATAGTACCAATGTTTTTAACAATACTTTAGACTTAATTCTAAATATACACTCAATTATTTTAACAAGTCGTTTGAAATAAGTCGACCACTCACTAACGTACTCTTGCTATTGTGTCAGACTAAATATAAACCAAAATAAGTACGGAACAAGATATATTTTATTATGATTTGTTAACTACATTTCAAAACAAAACTACAGTTGACAAAAACATTATTCTCATTCATAACTTACGACATTTTTAATCGAATTACATGCTCATGCGATTAAATGTCAGTTGATTAAATTGAATGAAGGCAATTTCATCTCTAATTTGCGAGTAAACTATCCAACCATAACTGTCTTATTAAATATATTTTGAAACAAATTTTGCAAGTAATTTTATACAACAGTTTTCAAAATAAACTGAAATTTGGCACATATATAAAAAAAAAAATCTGAGTATCAAACTGTTATGATGACAGACTTGGAAGAAGAGTGTCAAAATTTTCACTGTAGTTAACACAAATGCACTTTGATGCGACTAACCGATCTACAGATCGTTCATTAAAAACCGACGCAGTTTCCTTAAAAAAATTGTAATTTTCTATACAACTTAGAATGGCAAATAAGCTAACAGCTCACCTGATGGAAAGCGGTAACTATTACCTATAGGTATAAACAATACCATGGGTAATACATAATTCTGATGTCTTTGACGTTTGCTAATGTTTAAAATCGTATTTAGTATACATTAATAATACGATTAAAAAAAAGAATAAGTATATAAATCAGCGTCAGGTTTTGCTCAACAATATCAACTAGTTAAAATGATTGAGTTATAATAAATAACAATAAAATTGATCGTGAGCAATTACATCACATGAAGAACAGCATTTTTTTAAGTTATTATACATTAGAATAATAGAACATAGCAAGGTGCACGTATTTATAAAATTAAAAATAGACACAACAAATCAAATGCATTACCTTTATAGGGCCTGACAAAGATTGTCGCTGGGTCCTCATTGAACCCAAGGAGGTTTCCATTAAAGTCTTGTATAAACGGGGGACATTTTGTCCACTTAGAGTTCTGTTATTTGTCATCGAATTTCTATTATTTCTTTTTTTTTTTTTATTGTTAAAACATAGTTAAGAATACAACAAAAGTATTTTAATAAAGAATTAAACATTGTGAGAAGTAAAACAAATAATTATTAAAAAAAATCGAGAAAGGAATAGTTGTAGGAACCATTAAAAAATAACCCCTAAGAACTGTCATAGAAAGTACATAACAGCGTAAACAAAATTCAAATCCTTTAAACTGATTACGATCGGCTTTGATCGCATTTGGTAATTTACAATACGCTAACCCATATCTAACATAGCAAGAGAAAAAAACCTTAAATTTAAAAATTTTAGACAACAATTTTTTCTAAAAACCAACACGATTAAATCAACCCTCAAACAAAATATGCAATTAAATTAATTCACGGTAGGAAAGTCCATTTGGTTGAACTAATATTGTAAACAGTTATGGGTCTTCCCTTAAAGCCTGTGTACTATATATATATAATATATAATAGCTATTACACATTCGCAGAACTATACAAATACCTAAACTGTATGGATATGCAAGGTTCATGCTCTTGCGGCATTTTCCGTCCAACATAAGTTAAAATAATTGGAACAGAATTGTATCTAAAATGTTCAGTAAAAAAAACTTTGAACAAAATGGGAAGGAAATTTTATGCCAACGACTGACCTAAAATTTTGCATAATGTAAGATTCGTAACGAGTAGGAAATGAGGCTCCGATGTCAGATATTTTGGCTTGAATTGTTGTTTCGATGATAAAGAAATAGTCGTGTTATATTACACAGAAATTACAATGTAACATGTTACATTACACACAAGATACAATATAACATGTTACATTACAAACATGTTGCAATGTAACATGTTCTTTACATGTTACATTACGTTGAAATGAGAAAGATCAGTCATCAACTTTAGCTAATTCAACCTTCGTAAATAACAACTCACTTAAAATTAAATACCATAACATTCCCTAAAATATCTAAGTGATCGCGTGATATTATTATACACTATCTACATTCAGCTTATTTTGTTTAATAGGTCGTGAACATTTGCATAAGGTTGATATATTTGCATGCAGTACAATGTAAACCCTTTAAATGACAACTTTGAGATATTTTATTAAATAAAACATTTTTTCTTTTTGCACACGAAACAACGCTCCGCGATCTTTAATTTAAAAAATTACAGCACTTTTTTGTATAATTCTCATCATTAAACTCTCGTTTAATAATTATTCGAACTTCATATCAAATTCGGGCTATCACTATCATTTATTTACGATATTATTTTAATAAAAACTGTTTACATTTCATTGCAATATAATTACGCTAATAGTATGTGTAATATACTGCGTATAAGAAACATACCTATGTTTGCAATGTTCACATAAAGGCACCTCGTTAAAAAAAGATTGTAGTAAAATTGTCATCATATGACCATTGCAAACATGTTACAAAAAGTACTGAATAGATTACTCGTATATATTAAAGTTACAGGTCTTTTCAAAACCTACTGCGGACACCAGTCTCTCATAAAACCAGGGTCACATGTTAAATTGTACCTCGAGTTGCTATGGGTCACATGTTAAATTGTACCTCAAGCTGGTTTTTACTGCATTTTGTGAAGAGAAAAATAAATCATTAATTTATGTATAACTAGTTTAATTGTAATGTAACACTGACAACAATTAGCGGTGTAGTCCCAGCATAGAATGGGCTACCACTTCCTTTCCCGTGGGTGTCGTGAGAGGCGACTACAGGAATCTAATGATTAATGGATGGGCAGTAGCGTCCCTCTTAAAACATCATCAAAGCCTTACTGCGGTTGCCAACTCACCTGCAAAGCGTTGGCAATTACTGGCAAAATCTCTTGATATAAGAGGCCTATATTCAGCAGTGGACAGTTAACAGCTGATATGGCGATGATTCACAACAAAAATATTGGTTATGATACTTAGGAATTTTAGACTGTTATTTTAGCTCTCTCACTGTATTGATGGATAGTCACTTTTTTATTACATGAGATTTACTTTGTTATATGTTACATTACATTCAAATTATAGAGGTCATTTGCTAACTTTAACAATGTCGACCTCACAATGTTATACACATTACAAATTATAAAATACATTCAAATTTACATTTAAAAATAATTTTGAATGTTACTAAATTATTTAAAATATTAATTACATCTGTAATTTACATTTTAAATATTCTAAAATCATTGTGATTGTATAAAATATGTATTTCGAACTATTTATGGTAATTTGAAGAAATGACAACTACATTTTTTTAAATGCTGTACATAGTGAAGATATATGTAATGAATTAGGTGATTTACATGTTGAATTTTATTCGTTAATTATTTTAGAAAAATTATGTAAAGATAGGCCGCGCACACTTTGAAATAAATTATAATGTATAGAAAGATATGTCTGGGTCAAAATGTAAACATAATTGCCTGAAAATATATTGTTTAGAATCGTATACCAAACCAATTTCATACGACATTGAAATTTCACATAATTTTTGTTGAAATAAAATCTTACTAATATAACAAAATTGTAACTAGATGATGTTTGTACATGAAAGACATTTTAGAAAGTTTGTCTGTCTGTATGTTTGTACCAATATCACGCAAAAACTGTTGCACCAAATTATATGTTTACAAAGTCTTGTTCCGAGAGATGTAACTTAAAACCTGGTATATGTTTCGTCTTGGTGGCGCATCTAGAGTGAACTATTTCATTAGTATTATTACTTCTGAAATTCACGTGTACGCAATAGCAGACGGAAAGCTAGTATCAGTATAAAATTACAACAATCATTTCGTTAAATAAAAATTATTTATTTATTCTAATAAATGTATTGGCCAAATAAGAACAACATGTTTTCTGTTTTCAGTCATTCATTTTTGTAATAATCGAACAAAAATAAATTTCTTAATTGAGAAAGAAATTCTATCAATTGAGTTACATATAGTAATATTAATAGCCCATCCTTAAAACAATTTCACATGTATTTTATTTATAAACAATTTTTTTTTATAAAAGATTTTTGCAGAGAGGTAACAAATTAAGCAGAAATGCATTTTTAATATTTATTCTTTACATCATTATTACATTTTCTTTATTATTATTTACCATTATTGTATCTATAATGATACAAAAATGATTATTTAGTTTTTGGTTAGTGCATTGGTAAATTTGTAAAGCTCAACAAAACTATGTATATATATAAATAAATAAATAATTTCAAAGTGTGAACGGCCGTTATAATTTTACAATGTTTGTTCAGTGATAATTCCTGGAATGGTATTATTTGATTAAACATTTACCAACCGTTTTGCAAATAAATAATAATATATCTAAATTGCACTAGCTAATCAATAAATTCACTATAATTGTCTATTCATTGTAGTATGTCTTTATTTGCTCACTTACATAATAATAATCACACGAATTGGCTTGGTTCCAATAAATACATTCCAAGTATTCTGTACATATGTAGTATGAGATCTCTAGAACTCTATATAATGTTTACTTTCAGTGGTATTCCTAAATTAAAAAAAAAAAAAAACTGTACCTCTTATCGCATATCCATCCATTTACTTAACTGCACATAAAAAAAAAAAACTAAAAAAATACAGTACTACTTTTATGAAATATATGTCGTTGGTCAATGGTATCATTCAACTTTTTTTTTACAAAAAAAAAAAATATGCAAAGACATACTACTGTGAATAAATAATTTATTTGAACAAATCATCTGTTATTGTGTCGATTATTGTTATACATTTATTATATATTACATATAATTTTGCAGTATGTTTCATAGTTACTCGATACTCACTACGCACGACCACAACACTATCATATTTATATGTTTTTCTTTAAAAAGTCTATTTAAAATTAGTGACGTCTGGACTGTGAGCTGAATAGTAAGTGGTGAAATCTGAGCTGGTAAGTGTAGTGAAATACAGTAGAATCTCGATTATCCGAACATTGGTTATCCGAATATTCGATTATCCGGACTTATTCTTCACGGCTCTAATTACCGATTTAGAAATGGTTTTATGGTATTAATTGGGTAAATAGATATTATGTAATCCATTATATTTATAGCTCGTAGTTTTCTTTTATATTGTATTGTCTAAATTATGTATATAAAACCTTTTTCATAATAAAAAAAAATATTAAAATTTATTGTTCGATTCGACTTTGAAATCGATTATCCGGATTTTCGATTATACGGAATACCCGTGGTTTATTTGGTTCGGACAATCAAGACTCTATTGTATTTATGATAATTTATAATTTTCATTAATACTGTCGGCTGGGTTTTGGCATATTATACTTTATTACACCTATAATGAGAATTCAATTCCTTAGGCGCAAATACAAATGGCCGTATTCGACTAATATTGCTATCTCATTTATACCAATTTAAATGAAAGAGATAGATACAAATCGTTATAATAATTTTGTAATTACAGTGCCATATGTTTAATTTGAGCTCAACTTAATTTGGTTAAATTAAAAATATGTGATATATACCTAAGTACATTTGTATGCTCATCACATATTTTTTAAATTTTAAATAAATATATATAATTGTAATTTGTATAAGACTAGCCATTGCTCCAAACCTCACTTGCGTGGCGATTTCGGGATATGCTATTTATATTAAGCACTTCTAGTTGTGTTCATATGTCAGTATCTCTTTCTATATGAGATTATAGACACATAGTCGAACTCTTTTTCCTTTTAAACCTATCTTGTACGAATTCTGGGAAATTTTAAAAGCTATCTTGAGATTTCGACTACACTCCTTGGAGTAAGTTATTCAAGCAATTTGAAAAATACATAGGATGCCCACAACTTACATTTGTGGCACTATATTCACTAAATTTTTATTTTATACATTATATACATGTATATGTCACCTATAGAAATATATATGAAAGGCGTCCAATTCAAATCCTCACAGTGGCATTCCTGCAAACAAATTTAAACCATACAATTCTAGTCTCACAGTCCAGATTCCCTTATCGATTGTAACTCACTATATAAAATATAAACATCACTTCCAGGCCATCCGTAACATTTTCCGCGACGCTAAGTATTTAGTGCTGTATGTGAGCACTATGAGCGCGGCTAAGACAATAGTAATAAGGTTGTAGTCGAAGTCATCTTTCAATAGATCGAACGTCTTCGACGGCGCCACTCGGGTGTAGAACAAATCTGAAAACAAAAAATTACATAGATGAAAAAAAGACATGGCAAGAAATATTTTTAATAAAAAAAAATAATAATAATAGTAATGAGTATTAGAGATGTGAGTGTTGACGTGGAAATGTATAGATAAGGTGTATAGGTGTGCAGTTTTGTACATGTTTGTATTTACATATGGTGTATGTTTTTTTTTTTGATGGGTGAAAATGGTATGGTAGCCCCGCCTGCGCTAACGGGATACGCTGGCAGAGCGCCAGTGTAGGGTAATTGATGAGAATGAAATAGACCATTTAGTCTATCATGATGAATTCATCAGGAATTAACCATGATAATTTCCAGGGGGAACCGCGAGGAGGTCGACCTGGTTGGGTATATTGCTAGCAATGGGATTCTCAGTCTCCATTACTAACAATCCCTTTCCCTCCTATGGTGTATGGTTAGAAGACGCATAGTTATATGAGTTGGTGTAATGTCTATACACGTCAGTGCCATGTGTAGTGTCTCTACGTAGTGTGGTGTGGTGTGGTACGATGTAGTATAGTGTAGTGTAGGTATGGTGTGATGTAGGTGGTAGAGCGGCGAGGTGTGGGTGTAGTGTGTAGTGTCGCATGTTAATGTAATGTAAATTGGACTCTTTTCCGCGCTTAGTTTCTCATTTGGGCCGTTGTGCGTATGAATCGTGACTAGTACAGCCAACCCAGCTCCGTAGAAGTGTGTCGCAGTATAGTGAGGTGTAGTGTGATGTCGTGTAATGTGGTGTGATGTGATGTGATGTGATGTGATGTGATGTGATGTGGTGCGGTGCGGTGTAGTGTAGTGCGGTGAGGTGTAGTGTAGTGCAGTGGGGTGTAGTGTAGTGTAGTGCAGTGCGGTGTAGTGTAGTGTAGTGTAGAGTAGCGCGGCGTGGTGCGGCGTGGTGCGGCGTGGTGCGGCGTGGTGCGGCGTGGTGCGGCGTGGTAGGTACCGAGGCCGGCGGCGAGCACGAGGCTGGTGGACTCGAGGCCGGAGGGCGCGGCGTGCAGGGTGCGCGGCCGGTGCAGCGTGCGGTTGTAGGACAGCACGGCGTCCGCCGCCAGCGGCAGCTCGGGCGCGTACGGCGCCAGCCCCTCCTCCGGCTGCGACACCGCGCCCGCCCGCCGCGGGGACAGCAGCGCCCACGGCACCTCCACTACCGCGCCCGACGACAGCGCCACTGCCACACATCACGACACGCAATACAATTAATAAACAATAAACTTTAAATACTTGTATGTTGAGGAATGACAACAGAGCTAGTAAACTTAAGACTTTAACTACTGCGCTAAATCTTCAAATACTCACATTGCCAAATCCGACACATTATTTCCCTAATAGTAAACCTTCCCTTATTGATCTCACAATTGTTTCTCATCCTAATATGGCCATTTCTCAGGGGCAAATGTGTTCTTCTTTTTCTCACCATGATCTAGTATATCTTTCATATAGGGTACGCCCTCCTAAGACTAAGAGCAAGGTTCGTCTGCTTCGTGATTTTCGGCGTATGGATCTGGGTCGTTTGAGAGAGGATGTGGGGCGCATCGATTGGTCGAGTTTGCTCTCTGCTGATAGCGTTGACGTAATGGTGGATATCCTAAATCTGGAATTACTAAAACTGTACGATACTCATGCTCCAATTCGTCCTGTTCGTATTAGGCATCCACCAGCTCCCTGGTTATCCCCAGTAATTAGAAGAGCTATGGCTAAGCGTGATAGGGCAAAGGCCCGGTATAAGCGCGACAGGTCTCAGGTTAATTTTGAGGCTTATAAGAAACTACGTAACATCTGCAACAGAATGTGTAGGGATGCCAAACACCACTATATCCATTTTACCATTCAAAACCTCTCCCAACCGCAAGTTTGGAAATTTCTGCAATCTTTAGGCATAGGAAAATCCTCTAGTCAATCTCTTAATAACTTGGACCTTAATGATTTAAATACTCACTTTTCTACTCCTCCCTCTTCTTTAAGTAATTCTGCTAGGGCCAACTCTCTTTCATATCTTTCTGATGCCGAAGTGCCTGATTGCCCTTCATTTACTTTCCGTATAGTGTCCACAGATGCTGTCAGAAAAATTATCTGTTCCATATCTACCAAAGCCATTGGCAGTGACAACTTAAGCCTCGATATGATTCTGCCGGTGTTGGATGAGATATTGCCCGTAATCACACACATTATAAACTACTCACTGAAATGCAATGTTTTCCCGACACAGTGGAAAAAGGCCTTTATTATTCCACTTCCCAAAACTCTGAATCCGACCAGCTTCTCCCAATTCCGTCCCATATCCATTCTCCCCATTCTCTCTAAGGTCCTTGAATCAGTAGTTCACCATCAATTACATCAGTATCTCACTGCCAATCACCTGTTATGCCCTTTCCAATCAGGTTTCCGTCCATCCCATAGCACTACTGGAGCACTACTTAATATTACTGAGGACATTCGGCGTGCCATGGATGACACTAATCTCACAGCTATTGTTCTTCTTGACTTTACTAACGCTTTTAACTCAGTAGATTTTGACATTTTGCTTGCCATGCTCCGTGTAGTAAACGTATCCTCTCCTGCTATTGAATGGTTTTCTTCCTATCTTTTCGGTCGTCAGCAGTGTGTCAGAGCCAATGATGCTTCATCGGATTGGTCTCCACTCACTGCCGGTGTACCTCAAGGTGGCGTGCTGTCTCCTTTACTCTTTTCAATTTTTATAAACAATATTTCTCGGATCATTAATTCTCCCTACCATCTGTATGCGGATGATCTACAACTTTACAGACACTTTGCACTGTCCGAAGTGTCTGATGCCATTGCTGTCTTAAATACGGATTTATCTGCAATACAATCGTGGGCTAAGACATTTGGTCTTCTCGTAAATCCTGCTAAATCACAAGCTATCATTATTGGCAGCAGCAGGATGCGATGCAGGTTGAATTGGACCGGGATACCGCCACTTTACTACGATGGAGTTCCAGTGGCATATAGCGAGAAGGTTAAGAACCTTGGTCTCATAATGGACGGCACTCTATCTTGGACATGTCATATAAATGAGCTCAGTAGACGCATGCACTTTACATTTCACTCTCTCAAGCGACTTCAATACTTTCTCCCAGTAAATACTAAAATCATGCTCGCACAATCTCTACTACTCCCAATACTTGACTATGCCGACGTCTGTTTTTTGGATGTGACTGAGGAGCTTCTAAACAAGCTGGAACGATTACAAAATCTGGCCATTAGGTTCATCTTTGGTCTTCGTAAATATGATCACGTTTCTGCCTTTCGCAACCAGTTAAAGTGGCTTCCTATCCGACTTCGGCGTGATATGCACATCCTTTCTTTCCTTTATAACATACTTAATAACCCCAATTCTCCTTCGTACCTCCGCTCTCGATTTAAATTATTACCACCACCAATCCGTCCTAAACGCTCCTGTCAAGTTCAGTCCAGGATTCTCGACCTACCTTTGTGTAGAACACATTTTATGGGCAACTCTTTCTCGTATCGAGCTGCCCAATTATGGAACAAACTCCCTTCCCACATACAAGAGAGCCCTTCAATTACCTCTTTCAAGAAAAGGTTGAAGTTACATTTTCTTTCCTTTGAGTCATAATTTATTTATTTTTATAATTGAACTGTCAAACTTTGAAATCATTGAACTAAATTTCTATTCTAGGTAGTATATTCATTTATTTTAACATCCACTGTATAAGTAAGTAGATATTATATTTATTTATAGTATATGTATTTATGTAATATTTTATTATGTATCTTAATATTTTATTTAACTGTATATTTGTTTATGTATTCTAAATATTAATAGTTGTAGCACTTCAGCTGCCCGCTAGCAACATGTTTTCTAACTGCATTGGGTTGACTGGAAGAGATCTCTGTCAGAGATAAGTCCACCCTTGCTCACAATATTTATAAATGCATTAACATTGTAATTTACAAGTGCAATAAAGAATATATATAAATATATATATAAACATTTTAACATATTATATTAAAAAGTACATATATCTATGTACTCTAACTAAAGGCGATTGTATCGTTGTACACTTTGACTATATGACGTCATAAAACGTTGCTTACCACTTTTTCTTACGATCAATAAAAACAAGCAAGCGAAGCGAGAATGTAAAAGCACATATAAGCCGTATGCACGGAAAATTGTAAATTAAAGTTTGATTCACGGTTGTCTAAAACGTTGAATTTGTAACTCATAACAATTAGCAAATTTAAACGGCATCATATTTGTGTGAGCGGGCAACACTGAAGAACGCGTTCTACATATTCGATATAAGATTACAACTGTCGTAAGCTATATCTAGGTTAAACTTTGGCCCTAAATATCCCTCTAAAGACCATAAATTTTTGTGTGTATAAATGACAGTAGAGGTTTGACTTACACAGCACGTGTATGTCGGCGAGCGCGCGCTCGGTGACGGTGACGGCGGCGGCGAGCGGCGCCGCGGGCAGGATGTAGGCTTGCCGCTGCACGCTGGGCGCGCGCTCGCACGCCAGCGAGCTGAACGCCGCGCCCGCCGGCAGCCACCGCTCCTTGCCTTCGTACAACTCCATTGTCGCTGTATAGTAAGTACATATGGTTAATAATTCATTGATCCGGCTCAAAGGACCATAGATGTATGATACTTTTTGTTAAAAAAGAAATATTTCTATTTAAGCAAACTTAGATTTAAGCATCTTAGAATAGTCATCTTTTCATTCCCGCTTATTTGTAACGCAATTTCAGCCAAGAAGAACAGACATTAAACTCAGCTGTTGCTTTTTTTCCAAAATTTCAATTATAGAAAATTCTTAAACTTTCTATTCAACCACATAAATAATAAATTTGTGTGAATACAAACTACCAAGCAGTATCAGCTCATAAATTAAAAATATATATAATTAAGTCAAACAAAAAGAATCGATCGCAGTGACCAGAGTAGACCAGTCCCTAGAGGCACAGGTGTTACCATTACGCACTGCACTGCACGAGTATGACGGGACTACAAACTTTCGGAAGCGTTTTTAATTCATTTCATTTGAAAGTAGATAATCAAACAAATTATTATATTTATTAATTCCATTTTATGTACAACTAATGTACAACCATACAGTTTGTATCCGGAATAAAGGACTATAAACATTTTGTTAATACTTCGACGACTGATCTTCAGACGGTAGATATTTTACTGACATTTTACAGCTCGAATTGAAACCTTTCTAAACAAATGAGGTTGGGTGACATTTGGTATTCGTGAATTATTATTACTCATAACTAGTATGCATAAATTTGTAAGGGTAGGTGGTTATTTATTACTCTTTCAAATGGTTGAACAGATTAGAATGAAATTTGGTACAGGGTTAGGTTATAATCCTAATCCTAAATAAATATATAGAACACTTTATACTGATTTACACGGGCAAAGCGTAAACAGCTAGTTTAGCATAAAGATCGCGTCGATTCTTTGATCGTTTATAAAAGGGACCTTAGGGATCTGGCAATGCGCCTCAGAGTGCACCATGTAATTTTTAGTGAAAAAAATCCCTTCAGCAGTTGGGTCTTCTTGATGGTTTTTTTTTACACAAAAGGTTAAGAATTCTATTGCTTTTTTTTTTATTTGAGATTATAACTAATATTTTTACATTTAGTTTTTTGTGAATCACATTATTCTATGAATATTTTTTTTCTTTCTAGGAGAAAGACATAACAATTAGTTCCTTTGGCTTGCCTTAGCTCGTCGTGTGGTTCCAGCATAGAATGGATAGCTTTTTTCCCGCATGTGTCGTTAGATGCGACTAAGGGAACTAAGGTATGGATAGGAGGGTCCCTCTTTAATTATCACCAAAACCAACTGGCAAAATCCCCAATAGAGGGAGGCCTATGTCCAGCAATCTATACTTATAATAAATCTGTAGAGAGGTCAAATCTGTACATGAAATATATTTCCAAAATAACTATCAGCGGGTGATTAGTGATCGATACTGATGCCGAAAATGCAATCAGTAAAATTTTTGTTTGTCTGTCTGTATGTTCGTTATAGAAAAAAAAACTACTTGCTACTTAAACTTGGTACAATTATTCTTCATACTCCTGGGCAGGTTATAGTATACTTTTCATTACACTACGATCAATAGGAGCAGAGCAGTGAAGGGAAATGTTAAAAATGTCCAGCCGTGTGCAGCCAGGACGGGCCGCTAGTGAACAGTTAATGGCTGAAAATAATGAAGAGTCGACTGACCGATCTCGTGGCGGCGGTGCTTGTCGCTGTAGTAGACGTAGGCGAGGAAGTGTCCGGCCAGCAGCGCGGGCGCGGCGGCCGGCAGCCGCGCGCGCCGCGACTGCTGCGCCGCCACCACGCCGCCCGACACCGCGTCCACCGCCCACGCCGACACCACGTCTGCAACCACGCGGCCAGCACCGATATCACTCTCAGCACTCCTCACGCGCTCAATTTACACCAGGGGTGCTCAAACGGTCAAACGCTTAAACAAACTGTTTGACCTTGATTAAAAAAATGCATATTATGTATCCATCTACGCAATATCTTGGCCACGATACACCAATACTCCTGATCACGTAGACAGTAAAAGCTAGTTAAAATATTTTTCTCAAACATGCTTGGAAATGTGAGCATTATTTTGACAATCTTCTTCGAGATAAATCAAAATTGCCGTACTGGCCAGATACAAAATCCATATTTGTCGTGTTTTGCGGCCAGATAAATTACTATGTAAACTCATATCTGTCCTGTAATTTAAAAATGGAATGACCTTTTACTTCGAAACATGGCTACCAAGGAGGTAACTAATAAAAGGTTTTATTTAAATTTCGAACTGACTTGCAAATAGAAAGCCGTTTATTGAAAAAAAAAAAAAAAAAACAAAGGAACATTATGGCGCGTGAAAAATTATTATTGTTCGTTATTCGTCATTGAACTTAAAAAGTAAAATTGTGTTTTTGATTTCCGCGCATTGTTTGAGAAAAGTACTATACAAGCCTTGGCCTCAACTAGGCATTGATGGACTCACGTATGTGTGCCTCGACTACGCCTCGGCTCACATTTGCACGTTCGTCCATCAATGCCTCAGTTGCTGGCCGCTGCAGTAATGTACTATATTGTAAAAGAGACAATAGCAGGCTGGAGGCACCTTTGTGCACGGGGTCGGTGCCCTGCGCGAGGAAGAGCACGAGGTTGGGGTTGAGGTACTTGTAGAGCACGCTGCGGTCGGCCAGCACGCTGCCCGCCGCCACGGCCTGCCCGCCCGCCGCCAGCGCGCGCACCAGCCGCGTCGTCCCGCCGCCACCGCCGCCGCCGCCCAGCGCCAGCGACCACGTCTGCTGCGCCACCACGCGCTGCCGGGACAACAACACACCAGTGTTACTCATATAGTGGCTGCTTTAATGAGATTACTTAACCCCTTGAGCGATTATACATCATACGCTGTACCAAACAAAAATGTGGTACCGCGTGCTAATGCAACAGCGTTTGTTGCATAACTCGAATTTGCAACGTCATCGTTTATCCAGAACCTCTAATCGAAATTTGGTAATTTCAAAAAACTGCGACGCAGTAGGTGTAGCGAGCTAGCCTAGCACCGATATATGAAAGGTACAAGATATCTTAATAAGGACAATAGAAGTCAAAATATTAACTTTTAGAAATTTTATCAGTTTTTATGTTTACCAGAGAGAGACTTTGTACAAAAGTCGTTTGCTTGGGCACCTCTGTTCCATTCGTGTATCTACCGTAAATCAATTATGTTTGCATGGTTGTGTTTCGGTTTGAAGATTGGGATATGGCAGTGAAATTTACAGGGTATGGAGGAATAAGACCTGAGTCCTCAGGATTGGCAACGCATGGGATCTCCCATTCTGGGCGAAACAGTATACTCTGTTATGTCCATGGTATGGTCCTGCTCATGTCTATAAGCGACGGTTAGCACATTCCATCAGGATGGCCGTCAGCTTATTTGGCATTCTAAGTTGTAAAAATAATTACACAAAAATCTACTGCACCAAGTTGGGTGTGAAATTTTCACTATTGCATTCCTGAAAGTCTTACTTTTAGAGTATTTGTGTAGAGAGGTTAACTTCATTGGTTTCCCTACTTCTGTAATCAGCGTACTAAATAGCAAGCAAAAGATTAATACTATATTAGTATGAAATCAAAACTCACCACCCCGTCGTATCTGAGCGCGTATCCCTGTACCTTGGCGGTCTCTTTCTCGGCAACGTACATATACATTTCCTGCACTAGCGGCGCCGCTGACGACGGCAACACCTGCCGATTAAATAAAAAATGTTATTCTAAGTCAATATCGATACGTGGGGGGAAAAGGGACTGTTAACAATGGAGTTTGACTGCCGTATTCCTAGCAATATGCCCTATTAGGTCGACCTCCACGTGGTTCCCCCTGGAAACCATCGTGAACAATTTTTGTTGAATTCATCACGATGGGCTAACTGACCTGCTTCATCTTCACTTATCATCTTTTACTGGTGCCCCGTCGGTGTATATATAATACATTTCTGTTTTGCCAAAGATTGACTGGGGGAGATTGCTACATAGTATTATGTCCGGCTTTTGTATCAGACTTTTTTTTGTAGTGTATAAATAATAAATAAATATATAAAAAATTTATATCTTTTGACCAGTTCGAAGACAAGTTGCAGATTGCTTTACGTTCCCATTATACGTTTACATTCGAGTGCTCTGGATTGTGCAACCAAAACCAAAAAAACCTGATTTTTGTCGGAAATTTATTCAAGATTTCAAAACCCTCTTTAATTTCCTTGTGTAATCAGCGATTACTGAGATATTGATGGTTAAAGACAAAAAGATCCTTTTTCATTGAAAGTCCGATATCTCAGCAAGAAGTAGTCGTATCGAACTTTGCAAAAAAGCAAATTAAAGCTGTATGAACATTCTATCCGATACATATAGTGGTTAAGTTAGAAATATTTTTTCCAAGTTCATAGAAAATTTTGAAAAAATTTTCGTTTCAGTATTCATTAGGATTGAGCAGAACACGTTGCTTAAACAATTTTTTCATCGTATGATCTCAAAACTAGAAACTTTAAGCTTTAAAATCCTTTTTTTTTAATTCCAATACGACCATTTTTAAAGGAAATGCCGCTACTTGAAAAACCTCAAAAAATTTGGCATCTTTTCTGATCCCTTAATTTTTTCCACTAGTGTACATATACAAAGTTCATTATTGCCGCTGTAAATTTATGTAGAATATTGACTCAAGAAATACACTATCAAATACAAAAAGAATTTTTCAAAGTCGATGTGTAGTCCCATCACACAAATTTGTTATTTATTATAATAGTACTTATAGAGAGATACATGCCTGCACGTCTTCGTGTACGTCCAGCAGTATCAGTGCGTGCAACTTATCCGCGTCGGCGCGCGGCAGCAGCGCCACCTGCAGGAGAGGCGCGTCTAAGTGCAGCCGCCGCTCGCCCACGGTCACGCCACGGATCGGGTTCAGGTTAATGATTAGCCCATTACCCGTCTCCTGCCAATGGAAATATTAAAAAAAATATTAAATAATATCTCATTTTGATAGTCCAAACCTCTTATTTGTAGAGCATGGACATTGATATTCGATAGTACCGAAAAACCGGTATTACGATTTTAGAACTTCCCGAATATCGATGTTGATACAACAAAATACCGGTTTTTCGGTTTTGGTAGAAAATTTTTTATAAATATTGGAAAACCGCATTTTGATTACCATTTTAGGTGGTGATGCTGATGTTCCTCAGATAATTTTAAGAAAAAGGCAATTTTAAATCAATACACAGATATGTGTATAAATAAGTCTATTCAAGTGTTTTGGATACTTAAAGCCGCTTGTTAATTTAATAATTATTAGCAATATGAGGTCCACTATGACACATTCTCTATGGATACCATCATCATATCAGCGGTTAACTGTCCACTGCTGAACATAGGTCTCCCCCTATTGAGGAGTTTTGGCAATAATTGCCCAGTGATTGGCAACCGCAGTTAGGCATTGCTAATGTTTTAAGAGGGACGCTGCTGCCCATCCTTCAATTATTAAGTTTTCTTATTCGCCTCTTACAACACCACGGAAACGAAAGAGATGGCCCATTCTATGCCATGACAACACGTCACACCACGGAATTTTACCTTCCAACTGAATTTTTTTTATTACTATAGTGGCCAACAAGCATACGACGACCCATCTGATGGTAAACGAGGTCATAATTGATTCTTGATGAACCGTCACGATGGGCCAACAGGCCTGGCCTCACCTATCACTCACTCATTGGTGCCCCACCAGAGTATACCGATATTCCGTCCCCCTATGTTGAAGCCGCATTGGCGGCGGTTAGTGTGGCGCACCTCGTGCTTCCCGACGACGGTGAGCACGGCGTCGTGCGGCGGATGGCGGGCGGAGCGGCGCGTGAATATAATGGCGGCGTCCGCGTCCAGCTGCGGCTCGTACAGCCGCCACAGGATCTCGCCAGACAGGTTGTCCATGCCGAATATCTGGGCACACCACACATACACGCTCATAGCATAAAAAATATGTTCGTAAACCTAAACTGTTCTTTTTGAAACATTTATCCGAGCATATCCATCTTTAATAAGTTCAAAAATAGAGGGCAAAAGAGGAAGAGGAAGACCGAGGAATAACTACATGGGACAGATAAAAGAAATACTAGGTGTCATGTCGTATAGGGAGATCAAGGAGATGGCCTGGAATAGAGCTGTCTGGAAGAAGATGCATGAATTAAATGTCGATGCAACGACAAGAGGAAACTCTTAAATGAAAAAAAAAATCCATCTTTATAGCCATATTTACCAGAGGGAGACTTTGTACAAAAGTCCATTGCTTGGGTACCTCTGTTCCATTCGTGTTTCTACCGTGAAACAGTTGTGTTTGCATGGCTGTGTTTCGGTTTGAAGGGTGGGATATGGCGTGAATTTACTGGGTACAGAGGAATAACCCAAGAGTTATCATGGGCGAAACAGTACACTCTGTTATGTCCATGGTACTGCTCATGTCTATAGGTGACAGTTTCCACTTTCTATCAGGTGGGCCGTCAGTTTGTTTGCCATTCTAAGTTGTATAAAAAAAAACCATCTTTATATCCCGCTGAGTAATTTGAAACAATGCATATGCAAAGCAAGAATAAAACAATGTTTGCAAGTTATTTATTAATACATAACAATTTTAAATGGCATATACCAATAAATAAAAATAATATCATCGTCTTCCTACCCTTATCCCAATTATTATTTGGGATCGTCGTAACATCTTTTTATTCATATTACAAAAAAAATTTGGCTTATAGTTTTACGACCGGCCGCTTGCCTGACATCAAGCTTCTTTGGGAATAAATAAATATAATATATTATACAATATTTGTGATAGTAATTTTACCCAATCAAATTTTAAAAATTGTAAATTATTTTTTAAAAGAATAATTTAGTAAGGATAATTTTTATAGATAGATAGCGTGAATTTACTGGGTACAAAGGAATAACACCTGAGTTTTCAGGAATGACAACGCGTGGGGGGTATCACGGGCGAAACAGTATACTCTGTTATGTCCATGGTACTGCCCATGTCTATAGGCGACGGTTACCACTTTCCATCAGGTGGGCCGTCAGCTTGTTTGCCATTCTAAGTTGTATAAAAAAAAGTTTTTTATGAAGAATGATGTAATAATCCAAAGGTTGCCTGGAAGAGATCGCTCTTAGCGATAAGGCCGCCTATTATTTCCTCAGTGTAATATTTTTTCTTGTAATTTTCTGTATCTACGATAAGTTTACTACTGTAATCTTTTAGATAAAGAACAATAAAGAGTATCTATCTATAAGTTTAACCACTAACCTTGCCAACATCAGTGACAAGAACAATAATCTTGTGCAGGTTGAAGTAGTCCCTGACTAGTGGCTCGGGCTCCGCGCCCGCACTCCTCTCACCCTGCAGCCCCTGCAGCAACGCCTGCAACTGCTGTAGCTGCGTTTGCAGCCTCCGGGAGAACGCCGACCAGATAGAACCTGGACACGAATAGAAAAACAAATCCTGTTAATATTAAATTCACGTTGCAACGCGTAGCAGGATCATTATATTTAAAAAATGGCAACATTTTACTCTTACAGTCGAGATTATCTCGAATTATATCTTGATTTGTGCTGAGAATACGTAAATTGAGCAAATGACGTCGAATATCAAATCATTTATTCGAATATAATATAAATGCTTAAGACTTGACATAAATTTGCTATTGATATAACATATGGAATGTAAATTGTATTTAATTAATAATAATAATGTAATTGTTAATTTTATTTGACGATATTGAATATGTACTTACACACATTTATTGATTTGACTTGATAATTGTTTTTTCTTTTTTTATTATCCTATAATCTTAATAATCACTAAGTTAAATTTGTATCCTTCTTTAAGCAATAAATTAGATTTGTATGCCTACAATTTTAAGGCAATTAAACAAATGCCAAAAGGTTTTGTCACATGGCCCTTATAATGACAAATGTCTGTTTAAAGCAAATAAATATTTCATTTCATTTCATCGAGATTTTATAGTAGAAATAGGATTCGAATCATAATCTCTATTTCGAGATTATCTCTAAAGAAACGAGAATTGGCCTCCTGTTCTAAGGTCAATTAGACGGGCGGGATTAATATAAAGGAAAAAATATAAAATTTAAATATATAAATAAAAAGTGGACAATTAACGGCTGATGATGAAATCAAAATTAAAATTTTCGAGATAGGTTTAAAGAACGACGTCTCAGAATCGACTTCAATGGTAGTATGGTTAAAATAATATCTCTTTGGACAGTTGGTGATGAGACCAAAAATTGTTTAGTAGTTATTTATTTATTTGATCAACTGGATGAGCTTTACAGTCTTCCAATGCGCTCACCCAAGAATGCATCAATACAATAACACATACTTTACAATTATAATTAAAATTAATAATATTAATAAGATTAAAATAATGTACAATCACACAACAATAATAGAAGTAACATTTATATCTGAACATAAACATTCTATGGTCATCCGACGAAACTCCAGCAAGTTGGGAGATAAATACAATTAATAGTGGATATTGGCTTAAAACATCATTGAATAGTTCGAAAAAGTAAGAGAGAGAGGGGAGATTACTTGGGCATCTCTTTTTTTTTTTAACGGAACATCAAATAAGTGCAGTCTACATGTTCGCACGTATTTTATAATGAGGCACATATATCTAGTTTGCAAATGGTGTGTTAAATTATTTATTAGTACAGAGAGATAGCTGGTTTTGTACAGTATTTAGCTCAACAACAAAAGCATTTAATATGCTATAAAATTAAGTAATTAAAAACACATTAACTGAAATGTTTTTAAATTATTCTAATCATGAAAGATATCACCAAATCTACTATATACTTACTGTACATCTTGGCAGCTAAAAATAAAACGTAATCATTACATTTCATAAGCAATTAAATTGAACATCAAAATGTTTGGAAACTTAATGATTATTATTTAATTACTTTTATTTACTTTATTTAATTCACTTTCTACAATAATTTCAATCATTAAATATAATTTTGTCTTTTTTTTTTAATTATTTAATTATAAAAATGTAAATAAAACATTAGTGATAAATTTATTCCAATAATAAGCCTTTATGTCGAATTAAATTTAAAAAATTTGTAAGAATTTGTTCTGCAAAAACCTATAACTAATATTGTAATAAAATTCATTATGAGACAAATACTGGAGTTGCAGTTTTACAATTGATGCAGTTATCGCGTAATATATAAATAAATAATATAAAAATATAAAAAAATTTTTTTTGTAATTTTTTAAGTCTTAAAAGTATTAATCGATATGTCATTTACACTAAATACTCACCCTCTTTCTGATCGAACTCTGATTCAATGGCAGCGTCAAGATCTGAGACGGGCAGGTCGACGAATTCCACGGCCACTACGTTAGCTAGTGCCTCCTCCCGCGTCCACAGCAAACGACCTGTACATACGTACATAAATTACAGGGTATGAAGAGGAAAATGTATGTCTAGAGTGGAAAAACTAAATTATTTATTTAAATTGCTATTTTATTATTATATTTAAATTGTTTATATTTATTATATATTTATATAATTATTTATATTTAAAATATTATTTTATTATTTAAATTATTATTTATTTATTAAAATTATTATTTACTTATTAAAATTATTATTTACTTATTAAAATTATTATTTACTTATTAAAATTATTATTTATTTATTTATTTTAAATTAGTGAGGACTAGTGGCCTATTAATATATCCTATCAGGTCGTAACGAAACCATTGTATGAATTCATCACGAGCTAACTGACCTGCTTTCATCCTCATCTATTATCACTCACTGGTACTCCGCTAACATATACTGATAGCAAGCAGGGTTACTATTCCATTTTCATCCCATAAAAAATTTCAATTGGAGCTAATTATACAGAAAACAGCCATGTACACTTTCTTTTTTATTCTTTTCATTTGTAATGAGTTGTACGATGGTGAAAATGATATAATAAAAATATGGCGCTAATCTTAGGGTTGTAAGTAGCCACTTACCTCCTTGTTGCATGAGATGCGAGGCGTCATCAGCCCCGGTCACCAGTACCCTACAAACGTGGTTCTCTCTTGCTGCTGAACACATGGCAGCAGATATCTCTGGCTCAGGTATATGTAGGTCCTTGTTTGAACACTGGATTTCGGGTACTTCTTGGCCTGTTGATACACTGTGAGCTGTTAAAAAGAAACCCTGAAAACCAAAGGATCATATTAGTATGATAGTAACAATAAACTATATTCTAATATAGTCAATAAAAATAAGTACATATATTTGTTAGGTACATATAACATATATAGATAGACTACAATGACCATTCACCATCAGATGGACTGTACGTTTGTTTGTCACCTTCATGGTGTAAAAAAAATGACATAGGAGCACTTCCTATGGTTATAGCATCCACACCCCATAGACAAATATCTTATTCAATCCCATTTGAAAATTCCTCCTTTTATTGTATAAGAAGGTCCCAAATTTGAATTATTTATATTCCTTTATCATACTTTGCAATTGCAAACCTGGGAAATAATTTGCATGAGGAAACATACACACTACAATGAGTTATATATTACACTATCAAATATATAAAAAATAAGCAATAATAAGTTGCAATATTTAAAAAATCATTAAAACTAAAAACAAACATACATAAGATCCTATATATATGGAGTAATAATAAAGGTAAAGATAGGTACCAAATCAGATAATGTATGAAAACTTATAAAACACCCACCTTCGTTTCATCACTCCAAGTCTGAAGAAGTAATGGCCCACTAGAGCTGTCCACAATGGTCGCACTAGCCGCCTGATCGCCAAGAGACACATCCAGAAGTTGAAAGTCGTTATTCTTCACTATTACAATCTTTTTATCATTGACAATAAATCCTGGTAAGATACTGTTAGCATCTAGAGGCCTAAGGCTTACTTCTTCTCCTGCATTAGTTATATATTTTGATAGAGGCTTGCTTATGAGTTGAACTGCATTAGAGGTAACATCAAGTGAGTATATAAGATCTTTTCCTACACATGTGTAATATGGCGCTGTCAGAACACATCTGAAAAAATGTTAAAATTGTATTTTAAATTTGAGCCTGCCTTTAATATACAGCATTGGTTTGCTTGGTAATCTCTTAAGATTTGAAAGACAGTTTACGTGAATCATAGTACGAGTCATAATTACACTTTAAATTACATGATATACTTAGTAAGTATTGGAAAAATTACTATAGTAAACTTGTATAAAATTACCAAGTAAAAAATAAAAAAACTCAACATTATGGATATGAAATTAGGAACTAATTTAGTAGCCCATATGTGTGTAAATTTCTTGTGGAATTAAAATATCATTTAACAAGTTTCTATGTTACAAGGAAGACAATTTCACCTTTATAGCAAATTTACTATGTAGGTAAAATAGCTCTATTATATAATTCTTTCATCTTTAAATAGTGGCCATGTAAATATATTTTAATGTAATAAATATATTTTAATGTAATAAATAAATTTTAGTGGATCAATTTGTGACCCTTAATCAGACTCGATCTTGCGTCACAGCCGCTCATGATTAAGGAACATGAATTGATCTCGAAATTAGTCTTTCTCAATTTAAGTGTCATTAGATCTTTCTCGAAAGACACTCAAATTAAAATAGTAGTTATTACATTGAAATAAAATATATTGTTCAGAATAAAGAGTTCTCACCCGTCATTAGTCCACACAGCTGGCAACTTAGAAGTGGACCCACGGTTTTGTCCTGTTATTAAGTTGTACATGGTGACCTCAATGTGGGATCCATAGATGGGCACCATGTGAACCAACATGTTGTGTTGCACCCA
Organism: Galleria mellonella; assembly: GCF_026898425.1. Taxonomy (NCBI): domain Eukaryota; kingdom Metazoa; phylum Arthropoda; class Insecta; order Lepidoptera; family Pyralidae; genus Galleria; species Galleria mellonella. The sequence goes on along the minus strand of NW_026442100.1, from coordinate 3,305,325 downwards.
CCATTCTGAGAAGTCTGCATGGTCGTCATTCTGGAGGGTAAGGGACCATTCCCAGAGAAGAACACCTGGAATATACCACAATTATACTCGGAGTATATCCATTTATATAAAACAATACTAGCAAAACAAACATGTTTGTAGCACTGAATTGTAAGAAAAAAATAGTATAATGACAGACTCACAGATATAACATAACCCTACTATATATATGTGAGTTTGTAAAGATGACTGGATGTTTATTACTTAATTACACTTAAATTGCTAAATGGACTTTAATGAAATTTGGTATACTAGTAGGTTTGATTTGAGCAGGCAAAGCCACAAAATAGTATTAACATAAATGCTAACTGGCACATCAATTATTTGTAAATTAAAAGAAATTCCTGGCACTATACATACACTATTAAATTTAAACTCAGCAAGTGAAACAGTTACATATTTTTTTAGATATGTATGTAATCTTTCAAATAAATTTCTGTTCTGTAGTAATGGCTGTAGTTTTTTGAGGTTATATGATCATAATAAGGTATTTTTCTTATTATTTTTTTTTTTATCTTTCAGACCTCTTTATCTATAATCAGGTCTAGTGTATACCAATTAAGGATTGTTAAGAGATGAAACACATTCAGTGAGATGCCATTTCAAATCAATTACGCTGGCTAGATGAGGCCTTTTCAAGTTTAAATAGGCAGTTATTTGCACTTTTTGTTTAATAAAGTATGGGTTATGTTTTCCTTTATAATTTCTAGAACACACATGCATAGGCAATATACATCAGTTGGATGAAGCTGCAGATTACTTTGTACAACTATTATACTTATAATTACCTGTAGCTGAATCCCACCCTCTGACCAGATATGGATTGGCTCCAGACACAGTCACCACTTTCTCTGTTACGTGGAGGAGCTGAAAGTTGCCTGTGGAGGCACTCTCCAATACATGCCTCCATACTACTTGACCTGATAAAAATTAAAATTAATTAATTGTATTTTTTTTATAATAGAAAGGTGGTAAACAAGATTTCAGCCTATCTGATAGTAAAGAATCATTGGGTGGAGGGATTGTCAGTAATGTGGACTATGAGTCCAATTGCAAGCAGTATACTCTGTCAGATCGACCTTCATGTGGCCCCCTCATGGAAACTATCATGTTGAATTCCAGGTGTATTTTTCACGATTGGCTAACTGACATACCTTTTCATTCTTATCTATCATCCCTCACTGGTGCCATGCCAGCATATACTATTAGAGCAGGCGGGGTTACCATTCCATTATCATTCATTAAAAAAATGGTCACTGTAGCCTATGGACACCTGCAACACTAAGATGCATGCAACCATGCAATGCAGAAGTATGTAACCATTTAGACTCTAGCATGTGAGGATAATTTTTTTAGTTATTACTGTCCTTTTTTTGTTAGCAACACATGAGAGTTACTATAGGCTTCACCATATATTTTTCTATGTCGATAGTGCTGTACATCTATAGATGATAGTTACTACATTCTATCAAGTGAGACGTTCAAAGTAACACAAGAAAAAGATTTTAATTATTGGAAGTATTATTTGAATAATGAATTATTGTATCAAATAAATACTTCAATTATTTATTATTGTAATGATGATTATCAAATACATAATAAAAACAGGTAAATCATTTAAAATAATATTTGTGAATAGAAAATAAAACAATGAAACAGTGTATATACAATGTATTAATGACAAATCTCAGCATCATTATTTGACAAAACTTTGTAATAGTATGTATACTATCAATGTAAAAAAATGTTTTGGTTTATTCACTTACTCATTCAATAAATGTATAGCGTAATATTGGTCTAAATGTGTGCAAACAGACCAATTCAACAAATTAGAAGCGGATATATTAATAAAATCAATTACTTACCAGTCTTTAAGTTTAATGCGGCTAAAACATTCTCTTCGGTAGCGACAATTATTTTTTTAGCTGTTGAAACTGTATCGAACTGTGAGAATTTTATTCTTCCCACATAAGTTTGACGCCTGAAAACGTTAATTTCATTAAAAATTCACTCAATTTGAGCCATTCATGACATGTATATTATAACCTATTACAAAGTATTACCAATCAAATTTTCCTATTTGATCCTCATAAATACACACGGAGAGGTTTATTAAACTAAAGAACACTATAAAGAAGTTTATACTGTTCAAAAATTTTAATAAACCCAAAAAATTGGGTTTAAAATTATTTGACAGAACCCCCATAGTTAGTTGACTGAAAATTTTGGGTTTGCTACTTTATGTCAATGAATTCTTCTATGACGTGTACCATTGATTTATTGTGTTTCTACTATACTAGTTCAATTAGCCTTTTTTCTATATTACCCATTATATCAATACAACTAAATGTTACATTAAAAATGCTATTTACTATTATTTGCATGTAATACTAGCTTATTATTAGTCTAATGGAAAAATAAATTAATGCATTACTTCTGTAATAAAAATACCAAAAGGAGAATCTGTTTAAACGGGCAATATTCGTTATGCTTTACGTTCCATTACAACGCAGAAACTAATATAAAGCAAAATAAAATGATATTTTCCATATGTACCGTTTCAAACCCCAGCTACAGTCAGATTCGAACTTCCGACCTTTGGGATTTTAATAACAAACCAACACACCTTTGGGATTTTTTTCTGTCGCACGGAGTATAATGAAAACTCAGTAAATTCATTTACTCAGTATTTTCACTACTTTATTATTTTTATCTTTGAAACCAAAAAACACTAAAAAAAATGTTTATTTTTCATTTTGATACTTTGAATTTCTATTAAGAAATTGCAAAATTTTTATTAAAATTAGAGGATGAAAAATATGTCATACTTCTATATTAGGTACTTACGTATTCGAAAAATTACAAGCACGCGGAATTTGAAAGCAAAGTTTATGACCAATTTATACGATTATTTAAATTGTTATAAAATAGACTCTTATAAGAATTGATACATAAAATAAACAATATAAATAATATTACATACACATCACCTAAGATTTATAAAGAAAATCAGAACCCTCCTGTTAGTTTCCCGCGTTTATTAAAGCTAGGCGATAAAGCAAATGGGCTATAAGACCATTCAATGAATGCATGGAAGCATGCAACTAGGTCGCATGCATGTTTTCACCTCCACTTTTATTCAACCCTCCAGGTGAGGGCGGACACGGGCAATGCGTTTTTTTCTACAGGCGCGACAAAACAGCGCGATAAATTGTAAAAAAAATATTCACACTATTATTTTTATAACTCCACCCAACAAAAAAGAAATCAAGATTAAAATTTTATCTATAACTTTACCATGGCCACACCTATGAAAATACTTTAGAATACTTTACTCTTTGTTGTAGTAGTGTGTTTTTTTTTATATTAATAAGTGATTTCTGTCGCTATCTTTGAGGCGACAACTTTCCAATCTTTTTGTATTTATATCTGTAAAATTTTACTTGTGCTTTTTTTTAATATTATATATGTATATGTATGTATATATATATGTGTGTGTACATTAACTATAGTAAAGTCCGTGTTATGTAGTCAATCCATGTATTTAGTGCCAGTGTAGTAGTGTGTTTGTGTTATAGACGTTTATGGTCCTTGAAAGATCATTTTAATTTCATTCTAATCAGTTTCCATTATTAATACTCAGTTATAGTTACACCTCTGCTTAGAGAATATAGACTTATTCAACAGTATACTCTATTATGTGCATGGTACTGCTCATGTCTATAGGCGACGGTTACCATTTTCCATCAGGTGGACCGTCAGCTTGTTTGCCATTCTAAGTTGTATAAAAAAAAAAAAACACTATACAACTCTACATATGAATGAATGAATGAATAAATATTTATTTACAAGAAACATGGTAAAGACATAGATGTTAACAATAGGTATAGGTCCACATATTTCACAAAAAGTATAAATATTGATTGAATTAAGCATTAAAACATTTAGTAATGTCAATAATTCTTATATAAAAGTATCCAAATATAATTTCACGACTGGACTCAATCATTATAGAATCTAATGTCCTTAGCATCATATCAGCTATCAACTGTCCATTGCAACATATAAGCCTTCCCCTTAGGAGGGGAGTGGTCTTGCCAGTAGCTGCCTGGCAGGCGGATTGGCAACAGAAATTGTTAGTTAGTTAATATATAAAAAAGTATATTGAAACATGATGAAATATGCTGAGTTGTCAGAAATAATAATATTAGTTAATTTTAGACTTGATGTTTACATATCGTCATAGTCGTAGAATACCAACGGATCTTTATATATAATATTTATCAGATCCGTCAGTATTCTACGATTATGACGATATATTTTAAATACACAATCGGGACTCAACGCGATGTAACAGCTTTTATAGCTAAATAGTACCTACATACCTGTTTCTTTATTGCCAACATTTCGACGTGGATTGCACCACGTCATGGCACGACAAGCTTTTACATCGCATGCAGTCCTGTTTGTGTATTTAAAACAATAACATTAATAGAATATGCGAAAACCGCTCAAGCCTTTAAAACTTTAAAGACTGGGATATAAATTCCTAAAAAATATAAAACAGAACCTCCATAGTTCTTGACCCTGATACGTACCAATTTATAAAAGTGAAGGCGATTATATCTTGTCTTTACCATAAAAGGCACAACATCCTTTTATAAACGAGAAATCTCGTATATTGTGTATAAATATAACTTTGTAATATAAATATGCTAATAATGAATATTATGATATTAAGCAATTTTTGGAGTCTATTAATGAATTTTTATGTACTAAAGGTCCTAAAGAGTATTAGACTTAGAGGACGTTGTTAGGTGAGACGCCGTTATCAAAAATTTGCTTTCATCATCATCATTTCAGCAATTATTCGTCCACTGCTGGACATAAGTTTCCCCCAAAAACTGCCATAAAGAACGGTCCTGAGCCACCTGCATTCACCGACTTCCTGCAATGCATTTCAGGTCGTCACTCCATCTAGTGAGGGGTCGTCCTACGTCCTACACTGCGTTTGCCTGTACACTGTCGCCACTCAAATACCTTTCTTTCCTATCGGTTGTCGGTTCTTCAAACTATGTGACCAGCCCATTGTCACTTCAGCTAGCTTATCCTTTGCTTATCCTTATTAAAAATTTGCTCTACCACAGTAAAATCTGGTGACCTTATTTTTTGTTTGTTTAGGGAGGCGCCATAAACATCTTATCCAGGAAGATAGATAGATAAATAAACACTTTCTTTGAGTCATTTATGACACATACAAATTAACGACTGAATTCATACAATCAATAAAAAATAAAAGATAAAATACAAAAATATGTTTAGGCCGTGTGTGTCGCAATGATCCCACTGTAACATACATGCATGCTGGTTTGAAAGACTCATGATTTCTCCCTCTTATAGTATTCTATAAGAGGGAGAAATCATGAGTCTTGTCACATAGAAATTCAAAAATAGAAAAAAATATTTATTAACCATTTGAATAGTGAATACAGGATAGGACTTCCACTCAGCATATGCTGTGGTATTCGACAATATCACAATACTTATTTTCAGTGATGTCACCAGAGCAGGAGGCGAAATGGATTGTTAGCAATGGGATCTAACTGACCCGTTGCTAGCAATATACCCTATCAGATCCTCCATGCGGTTTTCACTAGAAACCATCGTGGTTAATTCTAGTGGAATTCGTCACGATGAGCTAACTGACCTGCTATCATTGTCACCTATCATCCCTCACTGCTGTTCCGCCAGCGTATACCGATAGCACAGGCGCGATTACCATTTCATTATTATCTATTAAAAAGAAAAACATGAGAAAGCGCAGTATTCATACATTTTAACAATATATATTAGTTTAAGTCTACCCGATTTTTTTTTATAGGTGATATTGAAATAGTGATCCCACCCGCGCTTTCGGTATACACCGGCGGGGTATCAGTCAAGGATGATAGACGAGGATGAAACAGGTCAGTTAGCCCATCGTGACGAATTCAACGAGAATAGTTCACGATGGCTTCCAGGGGGAACCACGTAGAGGTTGACCTGATATAGCTAGGAATGGGGCTGTCAAACTCCATTGCTAACAATCCCAATTACCAGAGGGAGACTTTGTACAAAAGTCGATTGCTTGGGAACCTCTGACCCATTCGTGTTTCAACCGTGAAGCAGTTGTGTTTGCATGGCTGTGTTTCGGTTTGAAGGGTGGGATATGGCGTGAATTTACAGGGTACAGAGGAATAACACCTGAGTCCTCAGGAATGGCAACGCATGGGGGGTATCGGGGTGAAACAGTATACTCTGTTATGTCCATGGTACTGCTCATGTCTATAGGCGACGGTTACCACTTTCCATCAGGTGGGCAGTCAGTTTGTTTGCCATTCTAAGTTATATAAAAAAAAAAGAAATCCCTTCCCTCCAGTCTACCCGATTATGACAAGTAATATACTTTAACTAGGTACATACCTCGCTACTGTTGCATTTTCGATTGCATCTAATTGTAATAGATTACAATAATAAAATGCACGCAATGTAGTAAACTATAGGGATTTATAATCGATAAGACGAACATGGAATGTTGGAACTTACATATTTGTATTTCCCATTTCTAAAGTTAATTGAACAGCAATCATAAGTTTTATAGCCAATTGGCTGTAGTTTTTCTTTTTTAATGGTTGACAATGGAACAGTAACCCTAACTACGCTAACGGTATACGCTGAGGGGAAAAGGATTGTTAGCAATGGAGTTTGACAGCCCCATTGCTAGCAATATGCCCTATCAGGTCAACCTCCACGTGGTTCCCCTTGGAAACCATCGTGAATAATTCTCGTTGAACTCGTCACGATGGGCTAACTGACCTGTTTCATCCTCACCTATCATCCTTCACTGGTGTCCCGCCGGTGTATACCGATAGAGCGGGTGGGATTACTATTTCATTATCACCTATAAAAAAACGGTATACGCTAGCAGGACACCAGTGAGGAATGATAGGTGAATTGAATAAGCTGGTCAATTAGCCCATAGTGCTATTTTTTAATGGATGATAATGGAATTGTAACCCCGCCTGCTCTATCGATATACACTGGCGGGGCATCAGTGAAGGATGATAAGTGAAAATGAAAGAGCAGGTCAATTAGCCCATCGTGATAAATACACCTGGAATTCAGCACGATGGTTTCCAGGGGGACCTGCGAGGAGGTCGATCTGGCAGGGTATATTCCTAGCAATGGGACTGGTAGTCCGCATTACTAACAATCCCTCTCCCCTTCTCCCCAACCCATCGTATTGAACACACCTGGAATTCAACACAATGGTTTTCAGGTGGGACCACGTGGAGGTCGATCTGATAGGTTGTATTGCTAGCAATTCATCAGTTATACTCCATTACTAACAATCCCTTTCCCCCAGAATATTATACTATATTACCTTATAGCCGCTACTTCGTACGCGTGTATTTCAGATGTAGAAAAATTTATAAAATCAACTACATACATCTAAATGGCGATCAAACCTAAACAATTTATCATAATTAGACTCTTAGATTTTTTGCACTAAGGCCTTTGATTATCTAGTCTACTCCACTCTCCATCCTTGTTTTTATCTCTAAATGGCCAAACATCCCATTTCGATTTTTATCACTACATCGTCTAGTCACAATTTTATTATAAAAATATATATTTTGACTCGATAAAACCTAAACAGTTTATCATAATTAGAAATAAATTTGTTATTTTTTATGCAACTTAGAATGGCAAATAAGCTGACAGCCCATCTGAAGGAGTGATAACTGTCGCCTATAGACATGAACAGTACCATAGGCATAATATTAAAAAATTTGTAGTTATCATAGGTCAGGACGTGAGTCAATGTGGGAACCTCGCCACTTGTTTCCACCCTTCCTCCATCGACTTTGAGGCCGTCCATTAATTAGGTAGCAACTAAATGTGGCATTTAAAAAAAAATTAACTCCCATTTCTTAGGTGGAATTTTAAACAATGAAATATGATTTTGCACGCAAGATTAGAGTTTATTATTTAATATTTATTTATGAATCGACTAACTAAGCCATCGTAGTCATCATCTCAGCCATTTTCCGTTCACTGCTGAATTAAACTCATATTATCATACTACCTAATATCAAAAAAAAAATTGTAACTGTACAAAGTCTATAGGTGGAAGATACAATACTTAAGAAAATTTGATATAAGAGGTTTTAGTAGGAGTGGAAATAGTTTTTAGAAATTTTGTCTGTCTGTCTGTCTGTCTATCATTTTCTTTCGAAATCAAGCAAAAACTACTATACCAAATTGAATGCGGTTTTAAAATTGTATTCTTGAAGGTCTAACTTAAAATTTGGTACACGTTTTATCTTTATATGCTATATAGAACAGATCTTTGTTTTTTAATTTCCTACTTTTAAAATATGCGCGTAAATCGTAATAAAATGCGAGCAAAAATCGATTATATAATAAAATTGTCAATAGACAATGTGCGTACATAGGAGAAATTAAAAAAAAAAAAACATAAGAGGTGTTAAAAATGCCTTTAAGACCCCTTGTGTATTTTTTTTTTTTTAGTAGCAAACAATTTTTACAAAATTTGTGTTTTACCTATTTGTTTATTATTTCTTCAATTGCCTATACTAGAAACATACAAAAAGTTTATTAAAAAGGTTTCATGTTACAGTACTCGAATCCATATTACCTACAATATACGTACGTCCAGCGGGGAATGCATGTATTGTATAATGTAAGGAGACGCCCGTAGAGGCTAACGACCTAGGCTGAATAGTTTCTGCTCGCAGCCCCGCCCTCGTCAAGGGCCTGTTTCACTCATTTTGCGTTCCCTATGGAATAAAGCACGGATTCGTTATTAATATTAACCAAGTGTATTACAGGATATTTTTAAAACCTACCTTTTTATGTAATAGGAATAATATATATTATGATATGTATTCACTTATAAGATATTTAGTGTAACTCACAGTGCTGTACATATGCAATAAATGAATAAATAAATCATATATTTACTGTGCGAACTTGAAAACTATTGATCCATTACCTAATTCGAAATATTTATTTATTTAAATTTTATCAAAAGCGGACTTAATGCCATTTCTATTCTTTACCAACTAAAATAAAAAAATCAAATTTTTTTACCTACATCATATTATAGTTTGCCGTGTGATCCCGGTATAAAATGGGTCGCCCCTTCGTCGTGTCGTAAGAGGTGACTAAGGAAACTTAATGGTCGAGAGATCGACAACAGCGACCTTGTTAAAACATCACCAAAACCTAACTGCGGTTGCCAACCCGCCTGCCAAGCGTGGCAACTACTGGCAAAACACCCATTTATATATTTTTTTTATACAACTTAGAATGGCAAACAAGCTGACGGCCCACCTGATAGAAAGTGGTAACCGTCGCCAATAGACATGAGCAGTACCATGGACATAACAGAGTATACTGTTTCGCCCATGATACCCCCCATGCGTTGCCATTCCTGAGGACTCAGAAGGCCTATGTTCAGCAGTGAACAGTTAATGGCTAATATGGTATCGTATATGGTATATTATAGTGTTTTCGCGATAATGTAAAAATAAGTACCACACTATCACTCCTATCGTCTGATTTCCGAGGTAGGATACCCTGTGTCAAGGTCTGTGTCACAAGGAACCCTAAGAAGGAACCAGGCTATGCACATCTGGAAGCGCAACCCAGAAGACCCAAATCCGAGTCAATTCAAAAAAGTACATTTTCTAAACTAGCCCGACCAAGAATCGAATCTGAGACCTTATTTATGCAAAACAACGTGCCCATCACGGCGTCACGAAGGTCAGCCCATCGTGACGAATACACAAAAAAATAACCCAAAATAATTATTTCGGTCTCCAGGGGGGACCACGTGGAGTTGATCTAACAGTAGATTGCTGGGGGGAAGGGATTGTTAGTAATGGAGAGGTTTGCATTGCTATCAATATATCCTACAGGTCGACCTCCACGCGGTTCCCCCTGGAAACCATCGTGACTAATTTATCGTTGAATTCGTCACGATGAGCTAAATGACTTGCCTTCTCATCTTCACCAATCATTCCTCACTGGTGCCCCGCCAGTGTATAACGATAGGACAGGCGGGGTCATCATCCCATTATCGTCCATTAAAAAAAATAAAAATATATTGCTAGCAATGGGGTTGATAGTCCCCATTTCTCCTTACAAATAACTCGGTATACGGTGAATGAAACCTAAGTATTATGTCGACTTAAAAACCACAAAAATTAAAAACTTATGCCTAAAAGACAAATAAATAAAAAGGAAGAAGAACGACACCAAATTCTAACCTTAAATTCTAACAACGGTCTTAAACTCATAGAACTCTCGCGTTACTGTTTAATTTTCAAATATAGAACACCTATTTTTTTCTCTAAAACAAAAAAAGGCGCGAATGTTAGCATGTCTTGAAGTCGTGAAGGGTTCTACTCATGCAATACAGTCATAATAAATTAAAACTGCACGACAGACATGTGGCAGTAGGCACATGCATGCAATGCCTGCATGCATATGTCGCCAGTGCTCTCTAAGGCTTCTATTTTGTGTATTACGCGACGCGACATGGCAACAGGAAGTAGTTAGGTGCTTTATATTGATCAAAACTGGCGCGATTTCAAACAAAACTAGGTTAGGTTTTATGTAAAAACCGTATTGTCTATTTTTATAGGTTAACTTTAAATAGGTTTTCTGATTTTAAATACGTTCTGATCCAGACGTAGGTATAGGATTATTGGATTTTTAGATTCCTAACAATTTTTAAATCAGCGTTATACCTACCTGTATCCCATATCTTAGACCTATATATATATATATATATTTGGGGAATCAAAATCAAAAATCAATCATCAAAAAAAACCATCTATAGGCGACTGTTACCACTTTCCATAATATTAGCCGTCAGTTTGATTGGCATTCTAAGTTGCATAAAAAAGAAATCACAAATTCTAAATTCAAACGTTTCGGCTGGAATTCGATTATGTGACTACTATAACCACAGATAATATAGTACTAAACTACCTATTCCGTACCATAGTTACGAACATCTCTGTAATTATATTGCAAAAATGACACAATAGTCTCGAATTGTTCTTTAGAGTGCAATAGGCGAGACTTATCTTTGCATACAGTTGCATTTCAGTTACCCCTCCATTGTATAACCGTACTCAAATGCAGTAAGTATACAGCCTATAGTTATAACGTGCAGATTACAAAACGCGCTCAATCATGCGTCGCGCGCCGTTATTTGTTCTCACAGTTCTAGGCAGCGGCGCAGGACCTAGGCGAGCTATTGCGACACTGTAGTCTAGTCTAGACTGGTGTGAAAATCGCACCAGCCATCGCTTTCGCGATTTCAATGGTTGAGATTGATCGGTAGAACCGGTCGGCTGAGGTGTTGTTCTCATTCGGACATCTGCGCTCGGTAAACCTTTAACGGATTTAAGAAATTTTTTTTATAAAAAGCGAATATGTAATATAATTTTTAAACTATAAAATATAATGACAATAATATTATTTTAATTATTTACCCACCTATTAGATCACGTATTTTTCATTATTTTATTGATATCTAACATCAACATGCTGCCTTTTCATTCTAATCTGTCATCCGTCATTGGGGCCCTGTTAGCGTATACCGATAGCAGGCGGAGTTACATTTCATTATCATCCATTAAAAAAAAAATAACCTGCTAATTTGAATAAGTTCTAAAGTAACTTAGGTACCTATTAATAGTTATTACATAAGTATTTAAATAATAATATTAGCACCATTAAATAATTGGATGAATTAGAATGAAAATTGGTTTACAAATAAATTATTAGTTACATTGGAGATTTTGAATACGCCCCATACTAGAAGTACCTAATACTAGTAACACGCTTCACCATAATATATAATGAACTATAAAAATCTACACAAACATGGTTTGTTTGCATTTTAGTTTGTTATACAATAATATGCATTTATAAGATTTACCAATTGGACCGTATACATCTGTATCGAAACGAGCTAAGACCGCGACGGCGGTCGCCAGCCGGCCACAAGGCGGCGAGGGGGCGCTCAGACCGGATCTCAGACCCTAAAATAAAAACATCTATCGAAATAATAATACGCACTGCTTACTCGGGACAAGTACGCGAAACGAATGGCGTTGACCCCCTGAGCATTCCCAGGCGAACTTGCGGCACAACTGGATTTTTCTTAATGGTAGGGTGGTGGTACTACGTTTATAGACTCAATAGGCCTTTCAAATGTCTGTTTGCACTTATTAGCTTTATATCTAAGACTAGCTACATGAGAGCACCGGTGCAGTGCATATTACGATTGTCGGATATTTAATTCAATCGATTACCAACTGCGAAAACTTTAGAGCGAAGGCGAGACATTATGCAAATTGTACATTCTTATAAAATTATGTACTCTGTGTTTGTCTGACATATGTAATTACTGAAATTCATCTGTTGAGACAACTTGATCTATTGTATTTTATTTGCATTTATAAAGTACAATGTCTATATAATTAAATAATATTACCTATATGTATTGTAAATTAACAGATCATTTACCAGATCATTTACCAGAGGGAGACTTTGTACAAAAGTCGATTGCTTGGGTACCTCTGTCCTATTCGTGTTTCAACCGTGAAGCAGTTGTGTTTGCATGGCTGTGTTTCAGTTTGAAGGGTGAGGATATGGCGTGAATTTAATGGGTACAGAGGAATAACACATGAGTCCTCAGGAATGGCAACGCATGGGAGGTATCATGGGCGAAACAGTATACTGTTATGTCCATGGTACTGCTCATGTCTATAGGCGACGGTTAGCACTTTCCATCAGGTGGGCCGTCAGCTTGTTTGCCATTCTAAATTGTATAAAAAATCTTAGTAAACTAAGTATATTAATAAAACTAAAGGTTCCTCACAAAATCTCTTATTTTCAAAAATATAAAATTGCTCCTAAATACTAAGTAAATATAATATATGCAAGAGTATGGAAAGGGATTGTTAGCAATGGAGTTTGATAGCCCCATAACAATAATTATATATATATATATATATATATATATATATATATATATATATATATATATATATATATGCAAGAGCTTCAAGTTCCTAAACGACTCATGGAAAGGATTCAACACGGAATTTTTTTGCTTGATATCCAAAATAGGATCCAAAATAAGAATATTCGCAGAAGAACCAAAGTGACCAACTTAGCCCGAAGCATAAGTAAGCTGAAATGGCAATGGAATGGTCACACAGCTCGAAGAACCGACAATCAATGGAAAAGATAAGTTCTTGAGTGGCGATTCCGTACAGGCAAACGCTGTGTAGAACGAAAAATACTAGATAGAGTGATGTACTCAAATATATTGCAGGGATTACAATATAGGTGGCTCAGGACCGCTCCTTATAGGAGTCTATAAGGGAGGATCCCCTGTAAACTATCGTGCTGAAATCCAGGTGACAGGCTATTTGCTTTTTCAATCTCAGCTATCATCCTTTACTGACATCTCAGCATTGTATACCGTTAGTGCAGGCGGGATTACCATTTCATTATTATTCATTAAAAAAAGTTTATGGAAGAGACCTATGTTCAAGAGTGGACAGATGACGGCTGATATGGTGATGATGACTAAGTAAATATGTAATGTACATAAATACAAATTAGAAAATGTAAGATCTGTGTATTTTAATTGAATCAAATAGGATCTGTCTTTGGTAATATGACCAGCACAGATGGTAATGTAACTTTTGAACAAAAAGTCCAGAGACTGCAGTAGTTGCAAACTGAAAAAAAAACCCTACTTCAGCGACTTAAGATTTAGTTTTGCTTGCATAAAATTCAAATATTGACGCATATATATTTTATAAAAGTCTTCTTCAGCATTCTTCAGCCACACCAGATGTAGATTGGCATACTCCTCACACACCTTTATAGCCCTTCCCGGATATACCGAAGGACTTTTTTTTTTTAATCCAAGTGTGAGAGGAGTTAAATACGGACGGTTAATCAAAGGTAGTAAGGAGGTTTTTTTTTATACAACTTAGAATGGCAAACAAGCTAATGGCCCACCTGATGGAAAGTGGTAACCGTCGCCTATAGACTTGAGCAGTACCATGGACATAACAGAGTATACTGTTTCGCCCATGATACCCCCCATGCGTTGCCATTCCTGAGGACTCAGGTGTTATTCCTCTGTACCCAGTAACTTCACGCCATATCCCACCCACAGGTTGTACTGTTACATGTTTTTTAATTAGATATGGCAGACTGTTTCATATTTTCTAGCTAAAGTTCAATTATAAATAAAAAAAATAATTTATAACATAGTTTAGGCCTTAAAATTAAAACCATAGGTAGTTTTTTTTTAATAGGTGATAATGGAATGGTAACCCCACCCGCGCTAACGGTATACACCGGCGGGGCACCAGTGAAGGATGATAGGTGAGGATGAAGCAAGCCAGTTGGCCCATTGTGACAAATTCAACAAGAATTGTTCACGATGGTTTCCAGGGGGAACCACGTGGAGGTCGACCTAATAGGGCATATTGCTAGCAATCCCTTTCCCCCCAACCATAGGTAGTTTATATCACCAAATAACTATTTAAAATAAAATTAAAAATTTAAACACATTAAAACCTTTAAAATGATTTGTTTTGTCAAGATTAAAATATACTGACTATATTTTTAACAAATTTTGGAATTTGGAATTGAATATATATAACCTCATGATTGTATCTAAGGAACATATGGAATATGCGAATGGTTTTTTTTTAATTTCATAGTTTTTTCAATACTAAATTGATGACATGATCGTAATGTTTGTATGATATTAAAAAAGTTTTGTCTTATGTTCCTTAGGGAAAGCTGTTAAGTTTTTTTGTACTTCGTCCTTTCCTTTATAAGTATATAATTATAAATAAATCTTTCAAACCAGTCCAAAATTGAGTTTTCTATTATTTAATTTCCCACCAAAGGAATCTACATTCGCTTACTACAAACCCTTCAGAATATTCTGAACAACGGCTGAATAAGATGATAGTAGTACATAGGAAGATCTTTATTTAAACCTAGACAGTGATTTGAAAGCATACAATTATTTCACCTTTGTGCATTTGACCTATCCACAGTGCCCTTCTTTCCAATTTATACACCTATAGACTCGACCTGACCCGTCTGAATTCAATGTATGTATAATTTACCCGTGTGCCTTTTCTTCCATTCTATCTTTGTTCAAACAGGACAGATAAACCCGTTGGTATTACACAAAGGAAAAAATATTTAATGGATCCACGGACAATGGTGAAGAAATTGTGATAGGTGAGAGTAATCTTTTACGGCCGGTGACAATTCTTGTTCTTTTATTTTCCGCGAGATGCCCCAATTGTTGAGGTTAAATAGGGTCACTGCTAGACTGATCTGATTCCAATTTTGAATTGTAAATGAAGTTTCGTGCAATCATTCGCTCATTGTCAATAGAATTATGAGTGAAACGGTTGACTAGGCGTTATATTTTTTTCCTTATGTTACAAATTGGGATGAGCTGGGATTAATTCCTAATCCTAATGGTACTTATAAGTAGGAGACGAATTGTTAGTAAGGGGATAATTGGCCCCATATGCTAACTGTATACTCTGTCAGGTGGTCCTCCATGTAGTCCCTTTTGGAGGTCACCATGGTTAATTCTTGATAACTGCGTCACAATGGGCCAACCTAAGCTTTTATCCTCACCTAATCTCTCACTTGTGCATAGCTAGCGTATACCGATAGCACAGGTCTCAATGCCTTTCTATTTTCATCCAATTAAAAAAATAGTACTTATGACTATTACTAATATCTATAAGATCAATGTATATGTTTTTTTTTTTCATAATAGAATAGAATACTATTCTATTATACTAGCTGGCTCGGCAGACGTCGTTTTACCATATACATTATTTCTAGAACTATACATGAAAATATATCGTACTACAATTATTATATTCCATTGTCATCTTGCAAACCTATTGCGGTATATAAAAATTGCGATTAAACAACAGGTGTTGATCGTAAAAGCGTGAAAATTTGAATTTGTATGTATTTTTTCAATGCTAAATCATAGTAAAATAAAAATAAGAAAATTTGTTAAAAAAATAAAGAAAAAAGAAATATTTAGGGGTAGGTCGCCCTTATCATTGAGGAATATGAAAAGTAGATGTTGGCCGATTCTCAGACCTACCGAATACGCACACAAAATTTTATGAAAATCAGTAAAGCCGTTTCGGAGGAGTTTGGTAACAAACACCGTGACACGAGAATTTTATATATTAGACTAGCTGACTCGGCAAACTTTGTTTTACCATATACATTATTTCTAGAACTATACATGAAAATATATCGTACTACAATTATAATATTCGATTGTCATCTTGCAACCCTATTGCGGTATATAAAAATTGCGATTAAACAACAGGGGTTGATCGTAAAAGCGTGAAAATTTGAATTTGTATCTATTTTTCAATGCTAAATCATAATAAAATAAAAATTAAAAAAATTAACAAAAAATTAAAAAAATATTATATATTTAGGGGTGGGTCACCCCTTTCATTGCGGGATGTGAAAAATAGATGTTGGCCGATTCTCAGACCTACCTAATATGAACACAAAATTTCATAAATATCGGTAAAGCCGTTTCGGAGGAGTTTGGTAACAAACACCGCGATTTTATATATTAAATTATATTCTATATATGTTTTTTCTAATAATTGTGGATGATCATGGGCGGCGGTAGTCACTTACCATCAGGTGAGCCGCATGCTCGTTTACCCCTTGTGTTGTAAAAAAAATCTACGTATAAAGCTCCGTAAATTGGATCGGAGAGGAGGAGATTTTGGTATTGTTTTTTAAAAAAAAAAGAAAAAGAAAAAAAAGAATGCTGCTGCCCCTCCCACGACCATTAAGTTCCCTTAGTCGCCTCTTACGACACTTACGGGATAGGAAGTAAAGTATATATGTATACAAATTTATTCATTCCCTAAATTAATGGCCGGATAATACAAAAATAGTATTGAACATTAAAAGTAACTCAAGGTCCTCAATCCGTGAAGCATGTAATGATACGAGGATAGCTGTTTATTATAATTTGATATTGTACATCATAATTACTATCATACGAGGGTCATTTGAAAAGTTCTTAGCCTAACATACTTAATGAAACCACACGATTTTGAGTTTATTTTTATTTTTCAACATACTCTCCTCCGGGCCCAAAACTCTTTTTCCATCGATCCGGTAATTATGATACCCGTTTTAAAAAATCAAACTTAAAATAAGCGTCCAGTATGATCTTCATTTGTAAAAAAATGTTTACCACCTAAAAATTTTTTCAACTTTGAGAACAGATAAAAGTCGGACGGTGCTAAATCCGGTGAATATGCGGGATGAGGTAACAATTCGAAGCCACATTGATGGATTTCTGCCATGGATTGCACAGAGGTAGTAATAATATTTAATGTGTTAACACATATTACGCGATATCTTCTCCAATTCTGAAGTAATTTTGAATTTTTTCTTTAATCAATACAGGCACTCTTTTTAACGGTCAATATAATTGTCGGTCGTGTGATCCCGGCATAGAAGGGGAAGGGATTGTTAGTAATGGAAAGGTTAGTCCCCGTTGCTATCAATATACCCTATCAGGTCGACCTCCACGCTAACTGATCTACCTTTTGATCCTCACCTACTACCTCTTACTAGTACCCTACTTGTGTATACTGATAGTGAAAGCGGAGTTACCATGCCATTTTCACCCATTAAAAAAAAAAGATCCCGCCATAGAAAAGACTCCTTTCCTATACCGTAAGTGTCATAAGAAACCGGCAGCACACCTGTGCGTGTTGCGGGTGATCATGGGCGGCGGTAGTCATTTACCGTCAGGTGAGCCGCGTGCTCGTTTGACCCCTGTGTAAAAAAAAGGCGAGTAAAGGTACTTAATGGTTGAGAGATGAGCAGTAGTGTCTCTCTTAAAACATCACCAAAGCCTAACTGCGGTTGCTAAGCTACCTGCTAAGAGTGGCAACTACTGGCAAAGCCCCTCAAGAGGAAAGCCTATGTTGAACAGTGGACAGTTAACGGCTGATATCATCATTATCATCAAATGGAATTGTAGCCCCATCCGCGCGATCAATATACATTCGCTGATTATTGCCAAAAAAAAAAAAATTATCTTACTTAGTGTATAGGTCTCGGTGTTTTATAAATAGTTCTTCTTATCTGCTTGAAATTTAGTACAATATTTAGACAATCATTGTACCTACTACAGATAATTTTTTTATACCACTGCGGTGGCAAACAAGCATACTACCTACTTATTACCATACCCTACTATATCAGCGGTTACCTGTCCACTTTGTACACAGGGAGCCTTTGCTAATAAATGCCACGCTTGGCAGAGAGGTTGCCTACCGCAGTTTTTTTTTATAGATGATAATGAAATAGTAACCCCACCTGCACTATCGGTATACACCGGCGGGACACCAGTAAAGAATGATAAAGAAACAGGTCAGTTAGCCCACCGTGAAGAATTCAACATGAATTGTTCTCGATGGTTTCCAGGAGAAACCACGTGGAGGTTGACTCGGGCATATCGCTAGCAATGTGGCTGTCAAACTCCATTGTTAACAATCCCTTTCCCCCCTGGCAATTGCAGTCAGGTTTTGGTGATATTTTAAAAGAGATATTGCTGCCCCTCTCTCAACCATTAGTCGCTTCTTCCGATTCTCCTGGTAAGAACGTACCACACGGCACCAACTTATTAATAATTAGTAATTAACCCTGATCTAATACTGCAAACAGATTTAGGCGTATTTATTTTAAGGGTGGAGAGGAGAGGGACGTGCCCAATCCATAGTGAACTGGTGCCCACCTCATGGTACGAACTGAGCTTACGTACACAAAGACATGCCATTGACATGAGCGTACATATGCATCTTTTTTATTGACCACAAATTTATCTATCTCCTCTATAACTTATGTTGATGTATAATATTCTCGCCTTATTGAATTAGTTTATGACGACAGGAGGAGGAGAGGTTTAGTAATAATTGGGTACAGGACTCATTGCTAAAAATATACCTTGACAAGGTGACCTCATGCGGTTACCCTTAATACTACGATGGTTAATTCTTGGTCAATTTATTACAATGAGACAACGAATCTGACTTCAGCCTTATCTATTACTTCTTACTGGTACCCTTCAGAGTATACCAATAATACAGGCGGCTTTATTACTTGATTTTCATCTATCTAATAACTTCTTTTAATATTTCGTCTTTCAAAAAGTCAGTAGCAACAGTCAAAAAGTAAGACTTACTTTGTATATTTGTTTTGGAATTTTTACCAAGTGGAGCATATAATCTCTGTTTACCCCATTACGTAATTATGTATAGATAAATATAAAACGACTTTTAAATCAAACCTCGGTCATGTAGTCAACCCAGAGTCATTTAAATAAAAAACATGGTTGCTTATTGAATATGCGACGTCGTGTGACCGCCGCCTCTGGCGAGGTCGAAAACCTTAACCACAATGCACAGAGTCAAGTCGCCGTGATTACTCCAAAACCTAGTGTCTATATTATAAAGATAACATATAACTACTAAGTAATACTATCTTAATAAATAAAAATGCCGTGTCACGTTTATTCACGCTAATCTTCGAAACTGTTCAACCGATTTTAAGGAAATACTAAGTGATTATTGTTTGTTCCAATCTAAGACTCCAAGTTAAGAGATAGCATCATATCTTTTATTCGCTTATAGAGTCAGCTAAGCCTTTACACGTCGATCCATTAAGGTGTTTTGTACTTCCGCCTGCCTTATACCATCATTTTATAGATCCTATATGTTTTTTTTTGTGTGGATGAAAATGGAATGGTAACCCCGCCTGCGCTAACGGGATACGCTGGCGGGGTACCAGTAAAGGGAGATCGATGAGAATAAAAACAGGCCAGTTAGCCCATCATAATGAATTCATCAGGAATTAACCATGATAGTTTCCAGGGGGAACCGCGAGGAGGTCGAACTGGTTGGGTATATTGCTAGCAATGGGATTTTTAGTCTCCATTACTAACAATTCCTTTCCTCCCAGATCTTTGCGATATCCCGCGGTTTAAGATATCTATAGTTTTCAATTGACAATGAATCACAGTTGCACATCAGGTGTTTCATGGATCCCGATACCTCACTGCATAATCTACACTGTGTCTCCGATGATAGACCCATCCTATATTATCATACGTATGCCAGTAAGGCTATATGCCTTTCTGGCATATTTCCAGTTAAGGCATCTATTATGAGTTTTGCCTGTAGTCTATGACCTATATAAGTTCTTATAAGCATAACATCTAAGTCCTCAGGATAGCAATTCATAGATGTCACAGTGTATTCTATTATGTCTATGGCATTGATCTTGTCTATCATCATATCAGCCTTTAACTGTCCACTGCAGAACATAAGCCTCCCACGTGGAGGGTTTTGCCAGTAGTCGCCACAATTGGCAGGCCGATTGGCAACCGTAGTTAGACGTTGGAGATATTTTAAGAGGGACGCTGCTGCTCATCTCTCTATTGAAACCTCTTTGTAGCCATAATGTAAATTTAAGTCTGTCCACATCTATATGTTGATGTTATTTTTTAGTTCTTTTTAAATGGTTCTCTCGTCTTGTATCTATACAAATTATATATATTGTTATTCTTAAGAATATTATTTTTCACTGTGACTCCCTACACCCTCGTGTTCCCTTAGTCGCCTCTTACGACACCCACGTAAAAGGAAGGGGTGGCTTATTTTATGCCGGGACCACACGGTCTGATCTTGTCTATAGACGAAGATTATCAAATTTTATTAAAGTTTATTTGTCATTCAAAAGTACATGAAATACATTAGGATAATAGAAATCTGTAGGACTAGAATTGGCTTTGGCTGCGAATACCGCATAACGTACCTTGTATTTTTGTGTGTGCATTATGTCACAAAAAAAATATACGACATACATACAAAAAATCCTAGCAGTGATCTAAAGTGAGTCGTAAATAATATGATATCTGTGTTTGTTTTACAATAATTAAGATATTTCTATCTCCTTCTAGATGATGTAATGAATAATTGTAAAATTGTTTGTTGTTCCAAATAAAATTAATAAATAGAATTATTTTTGTTAAACTAATACTTATTTAAGTAATATATATTGGTATGTATATTATCCTCATCATCATATCAGCCTTTAACTGTCCACTGCTGAACATAAACCTCCCCCTTGAGGGGTTTTGCCAGTAGTTGCCACGCTTGGCAGGCGGATTGTCAACCGCAGTTAGGCTTTAGAGATGTTTTAAGAGGGACGCTGCTACCCATCCCTCGCCTTCACTTAGTCGCCTCTTACGACACCCATATGCTATGTACATTATGTTTAAGTGATATTGTGACAGTTATTCCTACTCTTAATCATATCAGCCGTAAACTGTCTATTGCTAAAATAAGCCTTGTAGTTGCCACGATTCGCAAGCAGGTGGGCAATCGCAGTTAGGCTTTGATGATGATTTGAGTAAAATAGTATTAGCATAGTATAGTAGCACAATTAAATAAATTTTGTACGCCAGATTCTGGTGAAAAATGTGAACAATATTTAAATATTATATACCATCTTTTATACCATTTTTCAAACAAAATAAAGCTATTTGTATTTGTACGATGCCTTAAGAGGGACGTTGCTACTTATCCCTCGAACATTAAGTTCCCTTAGTCGTCTCTTACGACATCCATAGAAAAGGAAGGCATGGCTATCTATATATTCTATGCTAATACCACAAAAAAATCGTATTTTAAAATTATTATTATTATAATACGAACTATTTTCAACGTTCTTGACCTTTTTATTAAAACTATGATTTACGGCTCTGGATGCAAGTCCCCTTAACCCTTTCATTTATAAAAAAAAAATAGTAATGTCCTCGCAAATATCACTATTACGTATGACTTAGTGTCATCGCTCATTTATGTACAGAACTTCTCTATTCGTTGTTTACCTCATGTTTATGCGACAGATTAGTGCTATACAAGGGTAACCAGAGTGCATTAAGTTAAGGGTACAATTTGTTTTCTTTTTTTTTTATAGTATAATAGTGTAAAGAGTGACAAGTTGAAATTAAATGTTGAATTAAAAAAAAAACTAAGATATATTGGAAATTGTTACAAATTTAAATTAACAAAAATATATATTACAAATGATTAACCTGGTTTCACACAGGTAGATAGAATTTTTGAAAATAATATATAGCCTATATTACTGGCTGATAATATAGCTTTCCATAGGTGAAAGTATTTTGAAATCGGTTGAGTATTTTTTTTATACCACAAAGGTGGCTAACAAGCATACAGCTTGTTTGATGGTGAACAGCAGCATCAGGGATGTAATGTGCGCGTTGCTGACCCTGAAGAAACCTTAATACAGCCTTTATAAAGAACCCCATACTATTGTCTCAAGGAAAAATCTCGGCAGGGAGCTTATTCCACAGCCTAAGTGTTCGCGGGAGAAAATTTCTCTGAAACCGCACTGTACGTGATCATTTAGGTTCAAGCGTGTGAGGATGAATTGCCTGTCGATGGCGAGCAGTGCGATGATAAAAGGTGGCTGTAGGCATCATTTCAAATAATTTTACCAGAGGGAGACTTTGTACAAAAGTCGATTGCTTGGGTACCTCTGTACCATTCGTGTTTCAACCCTAAAGGAGTTGTGTATGTATGACTGTGTTTCGGTTTGAAGGGTGGAATATGGCGTGAATTTACTGGGTACAGAGGATAACACCTAAGTCCTCATGAATGGCAACATGGAGGGTTATCATGGGCGAAACAGTATACTCTGTTATGTCCATGGTACTGCTCATGTCTATAGGCGACGGTTACCACTTTCCATCAGGTGGGCCGTCAGCTTGTTTACCATTCTAAGTTGTATAAAAAAAAAATCCTCAGAACACAATTCGTGATACAAGCGGAAGAACACACAAAGGGAGTCGTTTTTGAGTGTATCCATTACAACAAACAGTCAAGTCTTTTCTCTTTATAATATTAGTGTTGACGCCGTCAATTTATAATTAAGATTAAGAAAACCCGTTGGCGTATACTGTTAGGGCAGGAGTGGAGTGTATTCCATTATTATCTATTAATTATTTTTTTTTTTTTAATGGACGATAATGGAATGGCAATCCCGCCTGCTCTAACGGTATACGATGGCAGGGCACTAGAGGGATGACAGGTGAGAATGAAAAGGCAAGTCAGTTAGCCCATCGTGATGAATACACCTGGGATTCAGCACGATGATTTCCAGGGGGGACCACGCGGAGGTCGACCTGAGAAGATATATTGCTAGCAATGGAACTGGTAGTACGCATTGCTAACAATCACTCCCCTATTAAAAAAGATTAGATTCGCTCATTCCATTTATGAAGTCATTAATAATTAGCTGTACTCCGTAGCATTACCTGAAGAAGAATAATTCTATGAGTTAATCTAAGATATGGTCTATCTATGTACCAAATTTCTTTTAAATATGTTTAGTCATTTTCAAGTAACGAATATCCAAATAAAATTAAAAAATTCACCTTCACATAACAAGTGTTGGTCAAACCGAGTGATGTCTCATATAAACATAGCCTTCAAATGCGGGGTAGCTGCTCCATTAGGCGAGCCGTATGCACGTTGTTTGTCTCATTGTTTAGAAATAATTCATTGATATAAAATAGATAATGTATAAATGTGGGTTACATTTAAATATTTATTTGAGAGAAGCTGTTACTATGGCATTTTAGTGTAGTTAAATGAGCTATGACCTTTACTCGAGCTCGCACAGGTCAAATTAGGGCGAGTATTGTATTTGGATAGTACACGTTTTGTGAATATGATAATAAACTAGAACTAGAATGGGAGACTAGTTTAATTTGATAAGATGACGTCACCGGCCTGGGCCCCTAATTTGACGTCAGCTAGTACGGTGAGTCGGTGACCCACAAATCTACAGACACAATAAATTCAGCAACGTACGGTGTACGGTGCGAATCGGCGCGGGTCAATGTACTGTTGACGTGTCTAAAATACGCACAAAGTACCATAATCGCAAATGTAGTGCGCGGTGCGGCGAGCGGAGTGGCTCGCTATGTATGTTTGCAAAATGGTTATTTATAGACGTGTGTGTCCGTGACGGATGATTCGTGCCTTTTCCTAAGGTCTCAGGTCTCGGACCAAGAATGGTAAGTGAAGGTTTTTCGACGTCTATATTACTTTCTGTGATATAGGTTATTTGTTTTCACATGTTCTTAGAAGTACACATTATTCAAATTAAAAAAAAGTTATTTCTCGTCAACTACATGTTTTTTTATGATTTGGAATAGTAGGATAATTTGAGTGATTATTACATTTTATTTAAACCCTTATTGTTTGAATAACTGCAAATCAAAATAACTTGATTTATACGTACTTAAGTATTTTGTACGTAGGAACCTATGTGTATATTCGACTAGAACTAAAAAGGTTTATAAAATTAGCTAATAAAAAACTTTTAAAAATTTTACATTTATTTTAAAAAAGAAAAATTAGAAAAATGACAATTTGACACTATTTTGACATTTCCATTGATATATTCGAACGAAGCGAGTGACTGATCAGTTCAATAAATAGTGATGTGCCTATTACTTTTTAACTGTTTGTAACAACTTAGTTTTTTTTTTCTAATTATTATAGTAACTTTCTACGAAAGTGGAAAGATGGTGTTTAAAGGAATCTATTTCTATCACTGGAATGTTGGCGAGAGTTCTTTTAGCTAGAATAAAATTAATTGCAGTTGGTATTTTAATGTTAATAGCTCCATGAAAGAAATGTGAGAAAGGAAGTGTGATTGTCGTGTCGCTACTAACACTATACGAGTTGTTTAAAAGAAAGGAAGAGTTTTTGTAGGTATGTTATTCGAAACGCGACTTGACAGTATTCTCGTGTAAGATTCATATTAATAAAAAGACCGAGTTGGAACCATGTCGACATAAAACAAGGCACTCGCAGTAGCCGCCCTACCTACCCACATAATGCGGCGGATACAGATCCAAGTTACTTACACATACTTACACATGAAGCCAGTTTTTAAAATAGGTATTTGTGTGTCGCGAATACATACGGCTTCGATGATCAGCAGGTGTAAGCGAACCAAACCAAGGGGTTACTGCGATTAAGACTTTTATCCCTTCGTTTCCATATCAAAGAGTAATGAACCTTGTTCTACTATTGGACGATGACGATTAGTAACCGTGTGATCTTTACGGTGAATAGATAAATATCAGTGTTTGTTTAATTTTTTTTAATTGACCAGTTACACCTAAATCTAATTCTACCAATCTATTCTCGATTTACATAATTTATAATTTGAAGTTAAGTATTATGTAAGGTAAAAAATTTTAATACGGTTTGTAATCCGGCAGGTTACTATTTTTTTTTTTTTTTTTATTCTTATGGGTATTGTTTTTTCTTCGTGAAAAATTGTTAATTGGATTTATTTATTTTCCAACTAGAAGTTAGTAGGTTCATCTATATAGAGTAAGTTCTATAAGTTAAATTATTTTTTAACTTTTTTTAATGTTTTTTTAAGCTAGATACATAGGCAGGTGGGTAACTGC
The DNA here is from genome assembly GCF_026898425.1 of Galleria mellonella. Classification (NCBI taxonomy): domain Eukaryota; kingdom Metazoa; phylum Arthropoda; class Insecta; order Lepidoptera; family Pyralidae; genus Galleria; species Galleria mellonella. The sequence goes on along the minus strand of NW_026442100.1, from coordinate 3,279,545 downwards.
TTAGGTTATTGAGAACGATGCTGATGGATAATTGTAAAGTAAAATTGTAAAAGATGAAACTGAACATTGAATCGATTGCGAATAACGAAGGTCAAAGGGTTTGCAAGTGTGCGTGTACATGCAAGTATGCATGCAGCGAGCTCGGTGCGGCGTCGTCGCTGCTGCACGCCTGCACCGCCAGTTGCAACACCCTCCCCCCTTCACTCTCGGCTTCTCGCTCGCCGCCGTCTTGCCGCTAGCCTGTCTCACCTCGCGGCCGGCAGCCTTGCGCGACGCGCCGCGCTCTTTTCCATTCAAAATTATTCGCAACCTTTGCAAAAAACCTCTCTGTGCAATAAAAATATTATTATCTTATCTTTCGATGCGGTCTCAATTAATATTTGAAACAGGGAGATTATTTAATTCTTACAAACAAATTAAGTGCCTTTTAAAACTTTGAATGCACTCCTCGTTGCATGTCCCGCGCGCGTCGTTATGAGAACCCCGTACTGGCGGTCACGTTGACGTCGCGCGGTGCCGCCATATCTGTCTCGGCCACCAAGTAGCAAAATTAATAGGTAATTATTTTAGTGTACAGTGCTCCTGGTTAATATTTTTGAATAGTGATTGTGCATTATAGTGTTTTATACCTTTAGTTGATCTCTGGGTCCATTCCAATTGGATTCTCTTTGGAAATTGTGGCTCGCGCCGGCCGGTTCTTATCGAGTGCAATGCAGTTGCACTCTCAACTTATTGCAGTTTTGCATTCACAAAAGTTTTATGCGCGGAAAGTTTCTAGTGTTATATATTCTGTTACAAAGGGATTGTTAAAGTGTTTTAAAGTGATTATTTACTAAAAGTGTTAAGTGTATTAGTTTATAAGGAGCTGTCATAATTTACTCTGCTGTGTTATTTCGGTCATTGACCGCCAGAATTCGCATCTCCTCTAAGTTAGTGTCGTGTTATATTTTTTTTACATAATTTCGATTTTCGTTTTAGGATCAAACGAAAATTTGTGTCACTTCACTAGAAGAATGCAATGACCCGCGCATTCGCTTTTTGAAATTTACCTTCACCCGGATGGAATGAGGAGTGCACAATCCCATTGTTTCACAGTTTCATATGTTTGAACATCATTTGTTTTTTTGTTTTTCGGACGATTAGAGAGTTATCATTTTCTTCCAAAATTACAAAAATTACAAATTAAAAGGTAAATATAATTATTTATGTCGATTTTTGTAGGTATATTTAGTATGGTTATTTTATTAATATTAAACCTACCTACACATAAAAATTATTACTCACACGCGTGGCTTTCTTGAAATTTGATGACATCATCTGTATGCCAGCTAACTGAAACTTCCAAACATTTGTACTTGAACAGGCAAATAAAGATTTTCAATATCTTAATGTGAAATATCAACTGAAACAGGACAGTGCAGTGTGTGATAAACATGTTGAAACATTTGTGCAGAATGGCGGAGGGCAATGGAGAAATTTCCATCGAAGAGGTATCTGGGAAGGACTCCGATGTTGGCCGTACACCAGACTACCGCAAACTCATTGACTATGGCTTGGATCCTAAGGTGAGCCTAGCATCTGTATTTTGTACTTAGGAATAGCTTGAACTTGATAAACTATATTCAATCCATATTTATAAAGCAGAAGTCTCTTAATAATGAACAATGTTACTCCGAACTACTGAAAGTTTAAAACTTAAATTCCTTTTAAACAATTACAGTTTTTTTTTATAATATTAAACTAATACTTCTGTAATACTCTTAATAAATATAATTTACTTATAAAATATAAACAAATAAGTATTTTTGGATATTTAATATGAGTTGTTCGAGATGATGATGATGGCACGAAGTAAAAAGTTATAGCTATTTATTTAAATAGTTTAGCTTAGGTTTTTAAAGTGAAATTTGTATGTAATATTGTCTTTATTATTATTATTATTAAAATATATTTTGGTAAATTAATAATATTAAATTCTTATAAGATTCTTATAAGATTGTAGATATTAGTATTCACCTAGCAACAATAGTATTATCATGTAGCAAACTGTTATTTAATTTTACTTATCTTTTAATTAATGAATTGATATGAATCCTATTGTTTTCCTTATTCCTATTATAAGATTTTATTTTATTGTCACAGAATAATGTCACATAATATTAAATATTAGAAGAACTCATATATTTTTCCTTACTGATTAGTTATTTAAATACCTAGACTTATATACTATAATTATAGTAAAACTATAAGTATAGTAATATTTCTTAAATAGTTTTGGTTTATTTTATTTAAGATTAGCCCTTATTCTGTTCATAAATAACAAAGAATTAACTTTCAAACTTTTTAGTTCACAAAGTCCTGTAACTAGCTGTAGCTTCATTTTACTCTTTTAGGGATTTATTTTAAAATGTAGCTTATGTACTTTCCTACCTAAACTTCAAGGTATACCACAGGTATACATCATCAAAATTGGTTCAGTAATGAAAACTAAACAGACAAACTGTCATATAAGAAAATACCTTTTGCCATTGTATAGGTATATAAAGTTTAAAGAAAATCTTATAAGAATCCTATTGGAATACATGGAATATATATGTATATGAGTAAAATGTCAAAAAATCCTATAAGCATGTTAAATAATGAATACTTTGCTATTTTTATTTATTATTTTAGTTTACATAATTATCCATCAATGCATAAATGTTAAATTGTAGGTATTCAACCAAGACAGCCACTGGGTTGTCACAGGGAAAAAGTAAACACCAAAAATATTAGTATTCATTATAGTTATATTAAATAAAAGTACCTTTACTGATTATCAGCTAATTATTTAAGTACATATTTACTGTTATAAATACACAGACTATATTTAGTTGCAATGTGACTTAAAAAGGCCAGTGACTTATGCATTTCTTATCAGGACATCCAACAGTACAATACTAAGATTGTACATGAGTTTGAACAAACTTCCCTGTAAGGGATACACTGCATGCTTAAAGTTGCCACATAGAATATATTTTCCTTATGGCAACCCTAGGCATATATAAGATTAGGTTAATTTAAGTGGCTTGTTGAATTTCAATAGGGATACATAAAACTAGATGGGTATATAACCTATATAACAGACTATTATGTTCTCTGTGTACAAAAAACTTTAAGACGTGTCTGTCGCGAAATTTTAGCACTCTCCCCCTTTCCCCAAATTCATGTCGATCTGGCAACCCTGCGAGTTGCAATAAATCAGTAATGACCCCATTTATTTATGTCACTTTCACTCCGATACCGGTGACCTTTGTCTTTAATTATCTTCGTTGATACCTGAACATATTTGCAAGTGGAAAAATAGGTACCCATTGTTGCTATGTACACCTGCACTGTGTAAACAATAACCACTTATGACATTATCATTTTGATCTATCTTGCCACACGCATACAGGTGCCGGTCTTTTTCGAAATACCTACACATGTATAAATGTATTCTACGTATTAAAATTATTATAGACTCGTTGCTAATTAGTGTATAAAATACTTGTGTAAAAAAATTTAAAGAAGTGTCGTTTCGCTCGGTAAAAAAGAGTCTTAATCATAAACATGCACTTACACCCGATAAACGACGAGATATTTCGTAGATATTGAAATATTTGAATTTAGAACGCAGAATTTTGTGTTTAAATAAGCGAATTTTTACTTTGTTTGGTAAAAGCAGTTTTTGTTCCGCAAAGAATTACGGCATCGTCAATCGTCACAAAATATGGGGCCAATACCTTCTGTTATTGGAAACCCACTCGATTATAAAAATAATTTTGAATCGATTCTGAATTTGCAACGTAGTGGTGTAACATAATCGTAAAACGTCAGACGTGGAACCTTCTTTTTTTAAATTGCTTTAAAACAATGTCCATATACCATATTTTTAATAAACCTAGCGTATATATAGGGAAACAGCTAGCTTCTATAGCTAGCTGTTTCCCTGGTAAACTAGGACATTTTGTTAGTATACATATAAAATTTTATTAACTGTTAACTTTCTACTGCTGAACATAGGGCTTCCCCTTGGGGGGTTTGCCAATAGCTGCCAAAAATAAATCAATCAATCATCTTTATTCTCATACATCTGTTACAGATTCTTATGATACGTCACTTTATAATTATAATAATTACTATATGAAATAATATTCATTTAAAAAAAAAATACAATAATTACATTTACAATACCACATTACTACAATATTCAAATCCATGCATTTTTGCCACTTAGATTGTCATTTATTTTATAATATGTTTTTGTACAGAGAGTCCTTTTTATATATATTTTAAATTTTCTATCACTTAAATGTAAAACGTCATTTGGAAGTTTATTATAAAAATGTATACAGTTCCCCACGAAAGATGTACTGACTTTTCTAAGGCGATAAAAACAAATAAAAAAAACAAATTGAATGTTCCTTGTTAAATGTTAAAAAATAAGATATAATAAAAATTATTATTATTATACAGAATTTTATGTGTCTATCTAATTGATTAAAGTGGGGGCGGGGGGAAGGGATTGTTAGTAATGGAGACTGAGAATCCCATTGCTAGCAATATACCCAACCAGGTCGACCTCTTCGCGGTTCTCCCTGGAAACTATCATGGTTAATTCCTGATGAATTCTTCATGATGGGCTAACTGACCTGTTTTCATTCTCATCTATCATCCTTCACTGGTGCTCCGCCAGCGTATCCCGTTAGCGCGGGCGGGGTACTATACCATTTTCACCCATAAAAAAATATTAAAGTGTCCATTGATTTTTTAGTTATTTTAAAAATTCTTCTTTCATATAAATAGACATAATATGTGGCACTTTTTTCCATTTGTCACTAAACTGCATCTATACCTAAACACGCTAGTGCAACCACATGCAATCCTCAATTATATATTATAAAATACATGTATAGATAGATACAAATCAGATGTATAGTCTATCTACTTTTTGTTCCATTAAATTCTATGTACAGACCGGTACAAAGACAAGCTTTTACAAGAACCTTTTCTTAGCAGGACCTGTATAATAAACAATTTTGTTCTGTTAACGAGATTTAAGGGAGAATTTTTTAAGTTTATAGAACTCAAATCTTTTAAACTTAAAATATAATATTTTAATACATCAAATACAAAATTTACCTTTGTCTAAAGAGAACTACGTCTGCAGACGAATAATCCTTCATTTCTTTCTTAGCCTCTTCTATAAGGGGGATTTTTCCAGTAGTTGCCACGCTTGGCAGGCGCGTTGGCAACCGCAATTAGGCTTTGGTGATATTATGAAAGGTATGCTGGTCATTAAAATAATGGAAAGATATTATTTAACTATTGAGAACTTGATTTTGAAAATAGGTAATGCAGACGTAGCTAAAATAGTGTCCCATTGTCATTTATTATACTAGCTTTATTACGCAGGTTTGCCCGCGTGAATCAGTATACAAAGTTATAATATAACCTATCCGTGTACCAAATTTCATTCAAACCTGTTTAGTAGTTCTTGCATGGTAGAGTAACAAACATTCATCCATGTACCTCTACTTTCACTAACTTTCTTATTAATTATAGTAGCAAAATTTTTTCATATATGTATATTCTTTTAAATAATAAAATTACTTTGTTTATAAATTCTGTTGAGTAGCCTAGCGCCCGCTGGTGGAAAAATTGTACAACATCAATGAGGCTCGCTAGAAAATGGCACGTATTAGAAACAATCGGCCTACCGGGTATTTCCAATAAAGACCTGTTTAACTGTAGCTCTTTAAAGTTTCCATTCCCCACAATACGTTTGTTGGCACGGATATATGTTATAGGGGCGTGTACATAGTGGGGCTCGATGTGATAAGATATCGAACGTGATTCATGTATCTCTCAAACTCATTATGGGAGTGCAGTGATGATTATTGTTGTATCCACTTCTTATCTTAGTAGTTAGTTAAATGTATTTTTGCTATATTTGAATCGGCGTCGTTCCACTGTGTTAAATATGGTGACACTGTGTCACACTGCACACAGAATTCGCCCTTATGAATATATTCGAAGCAACAGGTCTACCATGAAATGAAATTCCGAAATTTCGGACTCAATTTCGTGTTTTTGTTTATACCAAAATCGGACCAATAAATGGACTTTAACGTTTCTTTCGTCATACATCCTATCATAAAAATCAAAAGTAACAATATTTTAACATTTTTGATATTTCCAAACGCCATGTATTATGTAATTCTAACATCAAATTTCTGTTTCGTTTGGCTCCGAAATTTCGGAAAACATTTCATGGTAGGCCCTCAAGCTTTGAACTCCCTGAATTACTTTTTTTAAAGTATCGCATGAACTGTGCAACCAAACAGTAAAAAAAATAAAAGGAAAAAATATTTATTTCATAACAAAATTTGTACAATACAAAGAGAGATAAAAAATAATAAAAATTATAACGATAAATACTCTAGTATTAGTTTCAAGACATTTATTATTTGATGAAATGTTATGATGGATTTATTATTTGGTTGCCTTAATCATCATCATCATTTCAGCCATTTTTTTTAAATCAATGATAATTAGATGGTAACCCTGCCTGCGCTAACGGTATACATTGGCAAGGCACCAGTGAAAGATGATAGGTGAGAATGCAGCAGGTCAGTTGGCTTGTCGTGACTAACAATATATCAACTATAATAGTTTCCCCTGGAGCCGCGTGGAGGTTGACCTGAAAGAGTATTTTGCTAGTAATGGGATTGTTAATTCCTATTACTACCAATCTCCTCTCCCCCCTTATTTCAGCCATTATCCGTCCACTGCTGGACATAGGCCTACCTCTGTTATTGTTAAGTAATTATGCAGTATTAATTGCACCTTAGTTTGCTTCACCGAAATATGTAAATTAACGAGGTTAAAAAATAAATAGGCTCCCTTCTCCATTCCTAAAAACATTTGTGTACCTAATTTCATGACGATTGATCGAGCCGCTAAAATAATTCATCAGTAATTGTCCAGGTACGAAACGGTACGAACATAGCCGAGTCGACCCGATCGCTGGAATGTACTTTTTTTGTGAATGATTAAGAGTGATGTCAATTTATATTTAGTAAAATTTTGCAATTTTCAATTCTCATAACTAAGTTTAGGAAAGTAAATATTTAGTATCATGTTTTTTTTTTTTTTATCGTCAGTCCTTATTGTGGTAATACTCCCTGTATTACCACAATAAGGACTGACGATAACGGACTTGGTAGTATTAGGTCTAACTGAAACAGTCCTTTCCCTGTGGAAGGACTCCAAGTATCCAACAAGAATATATTAAATATATAATATAATAAGTGGGGGTAATTGAAAACAAATATTTAAAGTTACTACTGTACTTGTTTATTGTATTAGTTTCTGTTGCGCTTTGAAATCATATGCTTATTGAACATAATTTCTTAAATCTCTATTCAAAAAGAATTTCAACGATTCTAAACAATGTAGACGATTGAGGTGACATTTATTTATTTATTTTTTACTGTACAATTAAATTTGTACAAATGGAAAGCTTTACGCCCTATATCATACTCTATTCACTAACCATTACTAAAAAGAAAAAGCGTTTGAGAGCAGTGGGGGTGAATATACGTCAAACAAAAAATAAAATTCATTAATATAAACTAACATAATATCATACCGAACAATATTATAAATATATACAAAATACATATATTTAATATATTATATATAAACATAATGATAGATGTGTTCTTATATAACTATTTAACTTGTATTATTTTCTGCATTATTTCTCATCCCCATTGTCGTTCGTCATCCGTTGGCTTCATTTTACTTTTGCACTGAGAAATTCTTGAACTATTTCGTCTGGCTTCACATGGAAATATTTTACACTGCCATGTCTGATGTCTTTGGAATGTTCAAACGACATTCATCAAGTTTTCATTATTATTTTTTTTTATTTATTGGCCGAGTTATTTTTATTCACAGTTAAATGTACTTTAACAAAATACACACGAATAAATGACGAGATGTTTCGTAAATATATTGGATTGAAAGATTTTTTTAAATCGATCAACACGTTTGGAAACTATTAATTTAGATAGCAAAAGATGGTTTTTTAATTATAAAGCACTATCATACTTATTTGTACAATAATTAGAAAGAAAGAAAGAAAAAAAACTATAAAGAAATATGCACTATCATATATTAAGAATTATAATAAAGAAACTTATTATATATATATATATATATATATATATATATATATATATATATATATATATAATAAAATTAAAAAAGTAAAACAATAATTAGTCCATTACCTTAAGGTTGTCTTGAAAAGATTGCTCTCAGCAATAAGACCGCCTTACTGTACTTATACAATTGTATCGTTGTGTTTGTAATTTGCCTTGCTTATTTCCTATATTGTATAATGCAAATAAAGTATACTCATTCATTCATTCATTCAATTTATTAAAATAGTTTCAGAATTGGCAGGAATAGAGAAACGTCTCTTTTGAAAGTCGCTTAAAAACAGTCACCTCCTGATCAACGTGTGGATTTGGTCAATATACATTTTTGCAGGCAAATTGGGCAATCATATTTTTTTATTTGATAATTTTTTAATATACTTAAACTTTTTGTTTGATATGTTATGTTTGACATCTCTGTTCGTATGTGACTTTCATCTCAATAAATTCATTGTTCTTTGAAGCAGTTCAGTTCATCACATACCTTTCGACCGCTACAATCAGTGTTTAGTCATAAATATCTTTGTAGCTCTGTATTTCATGTGCGTATGTGTCTCTAATCTTTGTCTCAGAGTTTGATCTTCGTTTTACCTACAGCCATGTCTATATTGGCTGCCTATTTGCTTGTGTTTGTTAGGCAGTTTTTAATATTTTCAAATGGTTTTATTTAAGCTACTGTGATAGTTGAATTAAGGTGTTAATTATAGGACTTTATGCACTTAAATCTACAGCAAAATATTTTGATACTACTACATATTTTGTATTTTAAATTTATTACAAATATTATGCTCTTTACTTCGTACGCATGTTTTCTGAAGTGGGAAAAATAAAGAAATAGAACACTTTTAGATAGATAGATACTCTATATTTTTTTTTGTCTCTTCTAAAAGATTACATGATTTAGAAGGCGTATCGAAATAAAATATAAGGTTATACCTACCGGAATATAACAGTTAAAATAGCTTCCGATTTTGTGCAGTAATTTTTGCGTCATGCCGCAACAAGTTTATCAGACAGGCAAAATTTCCATTTATTGTTTTGCCTTCTGTTGCTCTTGTTGAGACTCTTGATATATTTTTTTCTTTTTTCCCCATGTACAAACATTGTCGGGTTACTATTATATTAATAAAATAGATACCTAATTATTATTAAACAAAATATACCTTTATTTAGGTACAATTAATTTATAAATTTACCTAGAATCTAGATATTTTTAACTGGGATCAAATAGATTGAGGTTTTCTGTTCGGTTGTTTTTTTTTGTTAGGTATTATAATATATAATACCTAACAAAAAAATAGGTATAATATCTAACAATAATAATAGGTTATATATAATAACTGTCAGTTGTAAACCAATTTAGAAAATTATTTTTTTTTGTCTAAAAGGATATCTTTACAAATTGTTCCCATAAAAATTTTAACAAATTCAGTTCAGTAGTTTAGTTTTTAAATCAATTTAACTGATTTTGTATATCTAAATAGTATAGACACTTACATTATGAGTGTCTATATTATTTATTTACTTGTAGGAACTAGAAACTAATCAGCAAACGAACGTGTGTTAACGAACGTGAATTAAGAACGTGTTGTTATATTGACTTTATAGTTCGGTATGAAAAAATAAAATAAATAAACGGAAATCTGTTAATTGTGGCATCTTCGAATGTTATAGGATTTACTACTTTTCCGTCAGTTCTGAAAAAAACCTCTAAATTACTGAATTTAAGTGCGGTACATGATTGACAAGTAAAAAAGTAAATATTTTAGCTATTGTAATATGTGCAACAGCATCGTGCAGAATTCTGCGTCATACGAGATTTGATAGATTTAAAAATACATTAATCGATAATTAAATTAGATATGATATTGTCTGTAGATATAAAAGGAACTGTGACAACAGTGTGTGATTATACTGTCTAATTTCTCTAGAACTGTTGTATAACAGGTGTTGAATATTCTGGGTTACGCCTCTAGACGTCCGTTGCCTGGTCTCTTGTAACACAGTATCCTAACTTGAAGACCAGGCAATCGGTATCATTGTTTATTATTATTATTGCTTCTGCAATGAGTAAGGTGTTATTAACTTGTTACTCCATGACTTTCAGGTGGCCGCCAAGCTGGACGACATTTATAAGACTGGAAAGCTAGCGCACGCAGAATTGGATGAGCGTGCGTTAGACGCCTTAAAAGAATTTCCATCCGACGGTGCTTTAAGTGTACTTGGACAGTTTTTAGATTCAAATCTCGAGCATGTATCTAATAAAAGTGCTTATTTGTGTGGAGTCATGAAGACCTATAGGTGAGTTTATTATTTTTTTAATTTTTTTTTCACTTGGCAACAACAACAAGTTTGGCAATGTGCCAACTGCCTTACTGCAGTCTGTTCGATCTGGGTCGCGATTTGGAAAATTGATTCGACGTGTTTTTTTTTGTTAATGGTCTGTTTAAATTTTTCAGTTAACGACATAATTTTAATGGGTTTACTTTTTTCGGGATTGTTTAAAGTATGCTTTGGTTTTTTTTCCATCTGATCTCCTTTGACGCGAATGTGTCATTAGGCTTGCGAATGTTTCTCGAGAAATCTTTACTTGTAGCCGCATAGAATGGTGATAAATTACAAATAATTAGATACAAATAGGTAAAAATGGGATGAAAAGCCCATTGTGTACTGGTATTATGTTAAAATAACGACTTTAATTACTTGTTCGGTCTAATATGTCATTTTCGATTTATATTACTTGTTGGCTCATGGTAGTTTTCAATAGTCTGATAGATAAAACATTACTGCCAAAATTGTTGGGTCCAGAATCATGAAATTTTGCGTAAATTCTTCATAATTATGTGATAATATTTTGCATAATTAAGAGTGTATTTAAAAATAACTCCTATAAAATTGCTGATGAAAAATTTTATACGATGGGATAGTTGTTGGCGACCGACCGATGCAAACATCTTATTATATACTTTTTTATACAGATTTACTTTTAGAATGTTTAATTTACAACTTTTATTTGTATCTACATTGTGTTAAAATCTGTCTTCATCACAGTTCACCGCTTTTTAATATTAGCACTATAATAAAGTCGTGTCTAGATAGGAGACCGATATTTTTTATGCAACTTAGAATGGCAAACAAGCTGAATACCCACCTGATGGAAACTGGTAAACGTCGCATATAGACATGACCAACATCATAGACATAACACGGTAGAAACACGAATGGGACAGAGGTGCCCAAGCAAACGACTTTTGTGCAAAGTCTCCCTCTGGTAATTTGTCTGTTTATCACTGTAATCCTACATAACACTTGATATTCAATTAAAGTATAATTGAATTAAACCTCAGCTTTACTGTAATTTCTAAACCAGCTCTCAAGCAAACAATAATTTAAACGAATAATTAACATAAAAGGATTGTAAACTATATAATTAAGATTATTATTTAATCTGAGGGTTAAATTAACCACTTTACAATCGTCATCTGTCTGATAAATCATTTGGTCTTATTGTTAATCCAGCCAACTTACATAGGATTGTTATGGATAGTATACCAAATTAATGACATGTTCTCTCTATTCTTCTTCTTCCCATTCTGTTATGCCGATCTGATATTTATATGTTGTATTAGACATAAGACAGCATGTGGAGGTCGACCTGACAAGATATATTGCTGTGCATCCTTTTTTTTATACAACTTAGAATGGCAAACAAGCTGACGGCCCAACTGATGGAAAGTGGTAACCGTCGCCTATAGACATGAGCAGTATCATGGACATAACAGAGTATACTGTTTCGCCCATGATACCTCTCATGCGTTACCATTCCTGAGGACTCAGGTGTTATTCCTCTGTACCCTGTAAATTCACGCCATATCCCACTCTTCAAACCGAAACACAGCCATGCAAACACAACTGCTTTACGGTTGAAACACTAATGGGACAGAGGTATTCAAGCAAACGACTTTTGTACAAAGTCTCCCTCTGGTAATATTATAAATGTGAAAGTTTGTAAAGCTGTTAATTTGTTACTCAATTACGTCAAAACGGGCAGGTTAGGATATATCCTAACATAGCACATGACAGATTTTATATACTGATTCAGGCTTGCCCGCCTCAACCGCAGGAAACGGCTAGTCTCAAATACTCGTAAAATAAGTGTCAAGTGGCATTTTTTTATGATTCCTGTAAAGCGGATGTTTTAAATCCCTCTGGTAAATTTATGATATAAAATTAAGACGATGAAAGAAACAAACAACAAACGGATTTAAATTTACATTATTTATGCATACATTGTATTTTTCTTGTGCAGTGAATCTTAAATTTCGTATTATGAAGTTCTGAGCATTTGCATATTTGAAATTGCATTTGAAATCGTAAAGTATTAAGTTACATACGTACTGCAGCGTGTTTTGTGTTCACATTATTACTATGCGTTTCGTAGCACTAGCAGTGATATAAAGAGACAAGTAATAAAAAAATTATATTAATAAAACCTCGACTCTTATAATCACGTTTTTGTCTGACCTTGGATATTTCGAATATGGAATGGAATACGTGTTTAAGATACGCCCTTTAATAATTATTTAAAAAAGAACTAAAATAAAAAAAATACAGATACGAATAAAGTTAAATCTAAAATTAAACATTGCTCTATGCGGCAGTGTTACAAGGATGCTGGTCGCACTACCTCGACCATTACCTGTTTATCTTTATATTATAAATGTGTAAATTTGTAAGAATGGATGTATGTATGTTTCATGCAAATACTATTAAAGAGATTTGAATGTAATTTGGTATACAGGTAAGTAAGTTAGGATATGCATGCTTTATTTACTGATTCACACGGACAAAGCCACGGGAAATAGTCAGTAAATAATAAAAACCATGTTGGCCGAAGAAATGACCATTTCTTGCCCGTAATCCTATAAATACTTCGACTTATTTGAACAAGGTAAATATAATCATATCATCATCTTCCTACCCTTATCCCAATCATTTGGGGTCGGCGTAATATGATTTTATTCATATTACAAAAAGATTTGGTTTTTAGTTTTACGACCGGCCACCTGCCTGACGTCAACCCTCTTTGGGAATATAAATATAATCATATATAGGTATAATATATCGTGCTATATAAATAAATAAGCAGATAAATCGAATACCTAGTTATTTTGTAATTTGCGGCATAGAATGGACACGTTATGATTTTAAACTTTGCTTTGATATATAAGCATTTATGCCGGATCTACACTATAATACTTCTCAATTCGTTTTTTGTCAGCAGTAACAATGAACGGGGATGAACTGCAGTATGAATATACACATTGTTTCTTGCGTAATAATATTTTAATGATGATGATGATTTAGCCGTTAATTGATTACTACTATACATAGGCCTCTTCCTATTGAGGGGAATTTGCCAATAGTTGCCACGCTTGGCAACCGAAGTTAGGCCTGTTGGTGATGTTTTAAGAGGGCCGCCGCTGCCCATCAATCGACCATTAAGTTAATTTAGTCCTCTCTTACGATACCTACCATTATATGCCGGGACCACTTAGTGATTATAAATAACATTTTACCAGATCGAAATTGGAACAAGAGAGAAACGGGACCGGTATTATAGTGTGGATCCGATCTTATAGGGAAAAGCGCAACATATTGCAATATTATGTGCATAACTGCGTAGCTTGCAGTGTCGTTTGTGTCGCTAGATTAGATTACCGTAGGCCGTTACCCCCGGGCTCGTCACGTTTACGAGAATTATAAGTTGCAATGACCCTGCCGAGCGCGTGATGTCGTCTTGTATGAAGACTGCATTAAATGCAATACGTTTTGTTTCAATACAATATAAAATGCAATCAAATTTTGTCGATTCTATCACAGAAATATTTAAAGTGCTAAATGCAATTGGTAACAAATGGAAACCATTTATCGATTTCTTATTTGTACTACTTTTGGACCTTAGCTGATTGTCTTATCAATATTTATATTAAATTATTATGTAAATAATTCGTTTGTTTACATTTAAATTAACTTCTTTTGATATACATTCTATCGCCTAATAACTCTTTGTTTTGTTGTTATCAAGAGTGTTGATATCGAAGCGTAGAACCGTCGGAATATTTATTTCATCCACTGAATATGCTTTACAGTCTTGCAATGTGCTCACCCATGAAAGCATCAGCACCATAACACATACTTTACAATTATAATTAAAATAAATAATTTTTATGATATTAAAATACTATACAACCACACAACAATAATAGAAATAACATTTGTCTTACATATCTAAACATAAACACTCTGTTGTCATTCGACGAAACTCCAGCAAGTTGGAGGCTAATACGTCTAATTTTTCTGCCAATTAAAAAATAAAACTATTTCTAATTGAATTAAAAAAAAAAATGTTAGATAGAAGTTAATCATAATAAAATTCTGTTTATCACTGAAAATTTCATTTTATACGAAAAAAATTTAAACTCAACATAGGTATTGCACCATCTTTTTTGGTGGTAAACTTATGTGCATTTAAGTGATGTTCGTGGTCCATAATAGCGTATATAGGTGATGGTTACTGCTATCTAATCATGTGAACACTCGACTCAAGCTGTAATTCAAATGAACTACTAGTATATTTTGAATAACAAATAGTCAATTTTAAACTATAATTACTAACCTCAATTAACTGAACAGGGGAAGGGGAGGGAAAAATTATTAGTGTCGAGGACTAGTAATCACACAGCAATAATTGACAGATCGACCTCCATGTTATCCTTACTGGAAACTGTCGTAGACAATTCCTGGTGGATTCGACACGATATGCCATCTAACCTGACTTTGACCTATCATTCCTCACTGGTGCCCCGCCAGTGTAAACCACTAGCACAGACGAAGTTGCCATTTATCAAAAAATCACGCAAAGAAATTCGCAAGCTGCAACTGGTCATCGATATTTTTTTCATCTTCCAGACAGAAAAGCAGAGCGGGCGTGCAGGGTGCGCCCGCGCTGTCGACAGCTGTCCAGGTCAAAGGCCCAGATGAAGAGAAAATTAAACAGATCCTAGCCAGAACTGGGTATACATTAGATGTAACTACAGGTTAGTACCATTGTCATTTGCCAGTAAGGGGCTGTGCTTCATAGGTGGTAATATGGATACCGATCCGATATCTATATATTGGGTACCGCTGAACATTGATGACGAAAAAAATCATCCAAAAATTATCATCCATTTCTATATCGCTCATATCGGTCGTATATCTATTTTAGAATATGTTAAGTCTCTATTTTTTGGATAATTCAAAAATTGATATGGGCTGCCATATCACTAGGGTTCGATTCTCGCACAATGCGAACATTTCTATTGTCTTTTAATCTTGGTATATTTCTATGTACATAGGTACATTAATGGACTGGTACTTATAATTTACATACAACTTCTATGTTTAGTTTGGTTGTAGATGGCGCTGTCTAGTATATATCTACTGATATTTATTTTAATTGTGAAACGATTGACGGCTTTTTCTTTTTGTTTTATTATTTTTCAGAAACTCATTTAATATATGAAATTCGTTTACAAATAAATTACTATTATTATTCTAACAAGACCAAAATTTTTATAATACTAATCTAATTAGAATTTTCGTATATATGATGTTCTAATAGGAAGATTTCTTATTGTGTTTTAAAAATTATATTTTCAAATGCTATCATTAGATTTAGGGTCGGTATGGCATTCCTGTTACATTACATGTGAATTTTGGTAATGTTTTATTTAATACAAGGTATAAACTAATAAACAAAAACATTTTATTGAAATTTTTAAAAAGTCCGGTTCGAAGGACCAAATAGTAGAGTAGGCAAACTTTGAAGATGGGTAATAAGTTGTTCGGTAGTCGTTGTTAGAGTGTCGATAGTAATTATATATCCTATTTATACTTTAAATTGATTGATAGAAAGGTAAAAATGAAGGAGCCCATTTCACCGAACTCATAATATGGCCTCTGTGATATTTATAGCATAACTTTACTAATTCTCACATGGTTGACGACGTATCATATACACTAGAATGTCGGATTGATATACATTCTTTACATATGTATGAAGACATTGATCGTTGATTTCAATTAAAGCGAGATTTGGGCACTTAACGTGTTGCAGGGCAGCGCAAGTACGGGGGCCCGCCGCCGGGCTGGGAGGGCGGTACACCCGGCGCCGGCTGCGAGGTGTTTTGCGGCAAGATCCCCAAGGATATGTATGAGGACGAGTTGATACCGCTATTCGAGCGCTGCGGGACCATTTGGGATCTGCGGCTCATGATGGACCCCATGACGGGGACCAACCGTGGTTACGCGTTCGTTACGTTCACAACGAGGGACGCGACGCAACGGGCTGTGCAAGAGGTGAGAACGGCCGCGGGTTGTCTACGCTCTCATTATATCAATGTTGTTGGTTTCCGACGTACGCTAAAAACGATTGCAGAATGGATGCCATAACTTGTGTTCAAATATCTGGTTGTTGCGAAATATTTTTTA
The DNA here is from genome assembly GCF_026898425.1 of Galleria mellonella. NCBI lineage: Eukaryota > Metazoa > Arthropoda > Insecta > Lepidoptera > Pyralidae > Galleria > Galleria mellonella. The sequence goes on along the minus strand of NW_026442100.1, from coordinate 3,262,761 downwards.
TAATGATAGATCTAAAAGGCTTTGAGTATACTAAAGTAACTGTATTAATTGACAAAATTCAAAGATTAAACAATTACTCACATCTTATTTAATTTGTATTAAATTAGATTTTCTATTGAGTGAGAAATTTTGAGATTCGATGGTAAAAAGTCATATGATTTTTTTATAACTATCAAACCAAATAGTAAACCACTTTTTAAATAATCATTCGTGCAGACGTCAAATTTCAATATAAAGACTTAGAGTTCTCTAGTAGGTAACATTCTTCAATCGTTTTGGAATTAAAATTATAAACGCTCAAAAACAATTGGTGTAATTTGAAAATCGCGGCGCTGGAAACTGTGCACAGTTGTGCTATAGTCAATGGAGTGGTGAAGCGCATACTTGGACAATAAAATTTTCCTAACGCACTATTTTGGAACTGTTAAATTGGTCTAGATTTGTCTTGATTCAATTGAGCGATCCAGTCAATTGAGAGTTAATTTAAACATTAAAACCCTCCGTCGGGTCCTGAATTTATCTTATTTGTTTCACATTTACGAGTGACGCGTGACCACTCCTGAGAATATAGCAACAACCGTGGATAAGCAGTAGAGTTGTTGAACAAATATTTGATCAAAAATTGGTGCCAGAGGTCATCGCCCGCTCTGTCCAACCTTGAAGATTGGCAAACGTGTGACCTAAAAACGGGCAATGCCGGGCACCAATTTTGCCAACACATGGATGTTATCGAGCACATCTGTAACGGCCGACATTCAGCACAGTGTGTTATCACCAGACCAGACCAGTATATGCAGTCGTTCCTTATCGGTCAATTTGAATTGGTAACACTAAATTGTGTCAAAACTCTAAAGCTTTCACATCATGGATATCTGTTGCAATTTCAATGTTTAATTGGTGTATTAATTTGAAACAAAATTTATTCTAATTTGACATCTACTTTCCAGGTGACTCGCCGAATGTTTAAGTATAAACCCCTTGAAAAAATCACAGCACTTAGTTTACGATGGTTTAGCGACTTCCGTCGCACGATAAAATACCTACGGGTGGTGCACACTAGGTCTATATTGCCTTCACCTTGTAATATACTCCTATTAATTAATTGTTTCCCGAATGGAAGTCGCCAAACCAGAATCACTTGCAAGACTACTTGCTAGTTGTCATCCGCCAGTATTTTTGCAAGTCCCAATCATTTGCCTGTCGAATATATTCACAGTCACACTTGGGAGATATAGATTTAAGCTTCTTCTGTCATTTAAATAGCATGAATTTTTATTAATATCCTCTTGATAGCGTCTGATTGCATACAAACGGTAATGAATAATACAAAGTTAATTGCTCTATACTTACTGTACACATTTTTGTGTAAAACATGGTTAAAATTTAAAATGTCCACTTGTAGCTCATTGTGAGTGTTGTATGCAAGCAACCGCTGTCCAATATAATCACTGAATTTGTGTAAATGTGCAAACATAACACCCATAATGATCTAGCCTCGCTTATCCTGAGATATCATCCCATTCTTACTGTTGCACCTCGTTCAATTTTAAGTTGCTTTAATTTTTTTTTTGTTACCATCACACTTGTACTTGCTTCTTTTTATTTTCACTTCATCAAACGGTCCACTTACAGGGTTAACTTTGAATTGGCTTCGAAAAGTTCTCCAGCTGAGAATTTAATATATCTCAGGCTCTCCTCTTTGCTCAGTACAACACTTTGGCTTATCATCAAAAATTCAGTTAACTCATCACGATTGGCTCTAACCGTCATCACCGTTCACTCGGATCGAGCTGCAACGTCGCGGTTCTCTATACTGCCTCATCGTAACCTTCCAAATTCATTGAGACCTGTCAAAATTCATGGCCCACCGGCGAGCCGTTGCCTGGCCGCCGTCGCCCCCATCGGGACCAAAGAGATGTTTTTTTCAAAATTTTTCCCTTGTTATTTTTCCCACAGCTCGATAATCACGAAATAAAACCTGGGAAGACTCTGAGAATTAAGATTAGCGTACCGAACCTTCGACTTTTCGTCGGCAACATTCCCAAGTCTAAAGGCAAAGAGGAGATACTGGAAGAGTTTGGTAAATTAACAGGTAAAGTTTCACTCGAATGAATTAAGGAGTTAATAGAGTTGGTGGGTTGAGTGCGTGGGGCTTGGTGTGGACCGCTGAGGGTGCCCCGCTTGCGTCCCGCTTGCTCCCCATCCATCCGTCCCGGCCCGGCCCCGGCCGCCCCGGCCGGCCCCGGTCCGTCCCCGCCTGGTCCTCATCCCGCCCTCCTCCCCGCACTCGCCGTCTCCAGTCATTGGGCCCGGACGCGGCCGCCGCTGCGCGACCCGGCCCGGCCGTTGGCTATTCTCCCTCGAATTATTCTTGCAGCTGAATGATTATGAAATTCGAAAGGGGAAAAAGATTGGCGTAACCGTTTCCTTTAACAATCACCGGTTATTCGTGGGGAATATCCCTAAGAATCGAGATCGGGACGATTTGTTTGAGGAGTTTACTAGGCACGCACGTAAGTCCTTGTCGAATTCATAATAAGTGCTATTCGGCGGTAGCGGCGGCGCGCGCCGGTAGCTGCCGCCCGGCCGCGCCGGCCCGTCGCCCGCGCGGCGCTCGCTCGCTGATCGCCCGCCGATCGCTCGCCTATCGCCCGCCGATCGCTCGCCTATCGCCCGCCGATCGCTCGTGGCCCGCGCGCGTTCGTCCGCCGCGGACGCCGCCGGCGCGCGCCGCCCGCCGCTTGCCACTACTTACTTTTCCCTCCGATTGGCTCCGCCTCGAGAATGCTCACTGGTAATGACTGGAGAATCTCGCTGTTGTTCTCTAGACTAGACTTCTTCAGTACCGTATATATGTCCTCCTGGAATATCGTTTGAGTTGCTTCATATTTCTGTAGCGATAAAGGAATGAAATGCGCGACGGGGTCGAGGGAAGCTTTGTGTAATGTTAGTGCGCTGTTGTACTACTTCATGCATTCTATTCGCGTTATGTATTTCAGCGGGACTCGTCGAGGTTATAATATATAGTTCGCCCGATGATAAGAAGAAAAATAGAGGATTTTGTTTTTTGGAATACGAGTCTCATAAAGCGGCGTCATTAGCTAAACGTAGACTGGGCACTGGTAGAATAAAGGTACGTATAGAAAAAAACCGAAGATATAAATTGACAATTTTGACAGACTTGACAATTTTATTATTTAAATAGTAGTTATATTTGTTATCGATATTATAACTTATTTGTATTTGTTTAAATAGAAAATACATCGTCTACTTAATACTCTGTCCCATTGTTGACTAGTAGAAATCGCCGTTAGGTGTTAAGTCCCCCATATGTACAATTACATATGGGGGATTTTCATATTGTACATTGAAGTTTAATTAAATACATAAAATAATTATCAGTCCTTGATTATACAATATTAAAATCAATGACAAGAATGTTCAACAGTGAATGTCTAAGAAGATGATATATAAAATATTGTACATGATATTCCTTGGAAGAGTCTTTCTTATTCCATTTTCTTATTTTTTTTTAATATAACCTTTTAATCATTAGACAAATTTTCAAAATGAATTCGTTCATTATTTTTGGACTAAAATATTATTTTTTTTAATTCCTTTCGAATATATATCGAATGTAATGGCAAACCTACCTTCGCTATCGGTATATACTGACCGGGTACCCAGTAAGGGATGATAGGTGAGAAATGAAAGCTGGTCGGTTGGCCAATTGTAAGAGGAGTTAATGAAGAATTTGCCATGTGGTTTCGGCATAAAATGGGCCACTCCTTTCTTTCCCGTGGTTGTTGTACTAAGGGAACTAATAAGTTACCAATGTCCAACCGTTATTAAGTCCACGCACATGTTGCAACACGTATTTCATCTCTAAACGAGGTATCTTCAGGTTGTTAATAGATCACTGCTCGGAGCCTAGTGTTATGTTTAATGATAGCAGAATTAAAGTAATTTTAATTAATTAATCAGTGATGTGGAGTTCCGCTAAACTTAATAATTAATTATTAATTTATTTATTATCTTAATTTAATTTAATATTGACCGGTATTGCTGTGCGCAGGTGTGGGGCTGTGATATTATAGTGGACTGGGCCGACCCTCAAGAGGAACCAGACGAGCAAACTATGAGTAAGGTAAGTACACCCTTTTTTTTTATAAATTTTAATGGATGATAATGAAATGGTGACACTAACTGTGCTAACGGTATACGCTGACAGGGCACCACTAAGGGATGATAGGTAAGAATGAAAAGGCAGGTCAGTTGGCACATCGTGATGAATACACCTAGGATTCAGCATGATGGTTTTCAGGGAGGACCACGTGGAGGTCGACCTGACAATCCCTTTACTCCCATCCCATTACTAACAATCCCTTCCCCCTAACCTTTTTTTATATTGGAACAGCAAACAAAATGACGGGCCATCTGTCAGTGGGTTGTAAACTTGTAGGTCAACTCCAAAAACAACACAGTATCACAAAATACACTGTACTTTCATGATATTTCTCATGCGTTGCATTCCTGGGAACTATTGTGTTGTGCCTCATAGCCAGTAGTTTAGTACTGTTTAAACTGAAACAAGTCATTGATTGAAATAGTCATTGTCATTCCTAAATCCTGATAATAGGCTGACGACGATAATTGTGTTTCCCCAGGTCAAAGTACTGTATGTGAGGAATTTAACGCAAGAGATAACGGAAGAGGCACTCAAGGAGGAATTCGAGCACTACGGCACCGTGGAGCGGGTGAAGAAGATCAAGGACTATGCGTTCGTGCACTTCGACGACCGGGACTGTGCAGTAAAAGTAACTATTTAGGACAATAAGAAGAAATGCTTCGTCAACCTGTGTCTATAGAACGCGTTCATTTTTAAAATTTTGATAAAAGAACGTTAGGTCTATTTGTTTATTAGTTTTTTTTTTTTTTTTTACCTAAAGAACTTAACTGAACTAATTCTAAATTTTTTATTGATAACGAAAAAGAAAAACCCTGCTAGTACCAATATACTAAAATGATCTTTTGGCATCACGTAAATAATTGTCTCGACTATCCCTTGTTGCTATTATATAAATGGAATTGTGACGTCATTGACTCATAAAATCAGTTGTAACATATTCACAAAATATTTAAATGCATTTGTACATACAAAGGTTCTAAGAAAATTGTGCAGTTTTTTTTTTATTTATATATCAGCCGGTAACTGTCCACTGCTGGACATAGGCCTCCCTCATAAGGGGGGTATTGCAATAGCAACCGCAGTTAAGCTTTCGTTATGTTTTAAAAGAAACGGTACTGTCCATCCCTCGACCATTAAACAATAGAAAAGTACATGACATCGTAATTGTCGCCAGGCTATGCAAGAGCTAGACGGAAAGGAAATGGGCGGAGCGCGGCTGGAGGTGTCGCTAGCGAAGCCGCCCTCCGACAAGAAGAAGAAGGAGGAAATACTACGGGCGCGCGAGCGGCGCATGATGCAAACGCTGCACGTTCGCGGAGGGTGCGTGCTGTGGCAAATTAAAATATCTTGTGTTCCGATAGTGATGTACCGAGTTAAGCGAACTCGATTATATCAACTATAGTAACTAATACGGGATTTAATAATAAGGGAACGATATACGGGATTCGAGTACAAGTTTCGAGTGTTTACAGTACTCGAATACTCGTGCTAATCGAAAGTTTTTTGTCGTTAATTATCAAAGAAAAAATTATTAAATTAATAAGTGTTTATTGTCTTCTTTAAAAGTAAGCTTAAGAAATTTATACAAGTTCTCGAATACTTGTACTCGAATCAGGATTCGATTTTTTTCTAACAATAACCAAAATACTCGAATATTAAACAAGACCAGCTTGGTACATCATTATCTTTCGGTTTGAAGGGTCGGGAGAGGGGATATGATCGTATAATTACAGGGTATGTAGGCACAACGTCTTAGTTCTCAAGAATGGCGACATATTGTTTCAAATTTAAATCCTGTTTTGTTTTATGAAAGGTGGAATATCACAGTGAAATTACAGAGTACGGAGATGTAGCACCTTAGCCCTTAGGGATGGCAATGTTCATGGTATTATTCATATCTATAGGCCACGGTTACCGTTTTCTATTAAATATGCCGTTATCTTGTTTGACATTTTAAATTTCATAAAAAAATACATCCCTCTACGTAGGCAAATACTAAGAATTTATCTATCCACCTTGACAAACATTTGATCATTACTTCGACTAACGGTGGTGTTAGAACAAGTAAGCAATATTTCTATATTTCCTTGCCCTTGTATGTGACAAGTGTACTACTGTAATTTTTTAAGGGAACATTAAAGAGTATTTATCACTATATGTATCTACCATTTAATTTTTGTTTAATATTAATGCGAAAAGTCTTAAGTATTCATCAGGATCGAGTTTACATGATATCAAACGACCATAGACTACTGTAACCGATTACAATCAGACCTGCCCTTTGTCATAATTGTAATTATTACTAGACGAGGTGTATCTATGTTTGCCACCATCAAACGGAATAAAATGTCGTAACTGTTCTGTGCCGTTTGTCCTCTTATCTGCACCTTAACGTGTGGCTATTAACCGTCAGATTTGATTGGTGCAGCTGCTCGCCCGTGCACGGCGCACTGCGCGGCCGCACGCCGCAGCCGCCGCCGCGTCCGCCGCAAGCGCGCGGCGACTACGGTCAGTACCCGCACGCACACCGCACGTACACGCACGCACACGCACGCACACGCACGCACACACACACGCACACGGACACGGACACCACGCGTCACGAGCGGTGACCGCCATTGGTACCGATACACTTAAAGATATCTGTAGATGGTAACACGGCTTCAATCAAGCATGACGATTTTGTCCGGAATTATTTGGTATTTATCTTTTCTAGTGTTTATTTGAATTAAACCATCATGTGTTTAAGAAATACTCTAATATAATCAAATAATTTTACGTGCTTTATTTAAGTCGCTTGACCGTCTACAGATCTCTTAAAATCAAATGGAGATTACAAAACGAACATAAGCAAATCTGATGCGAATAAATTAATTAGTAACCTAAAAATCCAATATCATTGTTAATTATATTACAAGTATCTTTTAATTCTCGTATTGTTCAATTGAAGTGATGTCAATGCGAGTCTTAGACTAGATTTATTTGCTTCAATTTGGTACACATAGTACAGTCTCCATTTGGTCCAAGCTTCTTGGTGACACCGCAGACACGCACCTACACGGATACCTACACACACAGCATTCTACACTACATATGGGCAGCGGTAATCACTTACCATCAGGTGTACCAAAGCTCGCTCTCCCCCACCCCCAATATTTTTTCCGTTGTTTTACATAAAAAAAAATCTTAGACACTACGGTTAGTACGGCACGCTCGCAATTAACACACGCACACATTAATACACCGCCGCATTCTAATGCAAATGAAAATATACTCATTTATTAATTTATTCACTCTTCCCAAGTAGCTACAGTCAAACAGTTAATAATGTAATAACTTTTCGTATTGTTGCATGCCACATTTCTATGTAAAATTCTAAAAAGTATAATGCAATAAAATGGCAACACTTAATACAGATGAGTTTGAATTTGTATCCAGAGCGGTAAAACATATTATTAAAAAAAAAAGTTTGAATATGAATTCTATTGTCTTATTCCCAATCAAAAATATTGTATACTAAAATTTAAACATGGTAATCAAAAATTTTAAGAGCTGAGGCTCTTACTCGGGTATCTAAGTAGCATAGGAGGCTCAAAATTTTTTGTCATTTATTGACCTAATTTTTGGGGAAAAAATTGTGCCTTAATATAATGTTAACGACGTTATTTTCACCTTGTATACATGTTGGCTAAATTAAAGCGCGTAAATTCTCCGCTAAATAACACAAAACACATAAAAGTAAATAAAAAAAATGGGTGGAAGGAATAATTGTTTATATGTAAATTGTCTTTTAGACCCCCTCAACCTACCTCTCACAAAGTCTCACGCACACAAAGGTAATATAACACGGTGTGGACTCCACGCACACACTCGCACATTGCTACTGTCCCTACTAACAAATGTGATCGCTACTATACACTGAGAATCCCTCTGTTTCGTGCGCATTTTTTACCTGATTACAAAACATACACTAAAGGACTACCTTTAGTGCTAACCAGGAATAAACCGTTGATCAGATGTAATCAAGTTATAAAATTATACAAGTATTATAAATGCAATATTAGTTGGAAGTATACAGTTTGATAGTCGAAATTGTGGATTTAAGATAAACATCGGATTACTCAATCAAATCTGTTATTAGTAATCAACACGTTTTTGATGAACGAAACGTTTAAATAGCTCTTTTAATTTAGTATGCACCTTAATGTTATTATAACATGTCTTAATATTCAATAGCAGCGGTTAAAGTGTATAGTTGAGGTCACAAAAATGTATCACTAACGCTATAATTACTAGGCTAGAAAATAAGGGCTAAATTTAAGTAAATGCATGGTGTCGACAGGAAACTTCGAGAGGTAGGTTTATCAGGAAACGCTTCAAATAAACAGGACATCATTTTTATTAAATAACAAACTTTCCAATGCATGTAACACTGTCATATTTAACATTGCTGTCGAGTCAACCGGACTAGAATTCTCATTACATGTAGGCTTGGGTGGTGGGTTACGAAATCCATTTGCAATTCCGAATCGATTTCCACTGACATAAGACGGCATGTTTCATGAACGACGAGTCGTACACGATGCATGTTGGTTGCTCGGCGCGTGGCGTGCGCGCCGCGTGTGTGTGAGCTAAGGGAGGAAGCTAAGGTGTTGGAGTTAACCCGTGTGCTGTACCATACCCAGTTAAGTGAAATAGCATGTGTTAACTGTTCTCTTTTCCCGGTACGAGTGCGTGGAGGCTCGCAAATCGCCAGCCGCCATACGGTAGATTTAAGTTAGCGATAGTTTAGCTTAGCCTCTAAAAGGCCTGTGTTGTGTGTTTATAGATTATGATTACGACTATTACGGGTACGGTGATTACCGAGGTGGCTACAATGAGCCATTTTACCGGTACGATGAGTTCTATTTTGATTACGCGGGGCCACCGCAACCGTCCGCCGTCCGCCAGCCTCCGAACAGAGCGCAACCGGTGGGTCCCACACACACTCACTAATGTTATCACTCTTTTTTACTAGTCACTAGTCGCTGTACTCATCATTGTTCTTTCGGTTTTTTGATTTGCCAAATTTTTTCATCTACTGTTTTTTTTTTTTGTTTAATCCCATCCACGAATGGAGTTAGTGACTCGGTAAAGACGGTAGTGTGTAGGCCTGACGGTGGTGATTGTAGCGGCGGGCGGGGCGGCGCGGCGCTGCCGCTACTGACCGCTCGCGACCGCTCGCGACCGCACCGCGCCGCCGCCGCAGCCTCGGATTTGTCACTGATTGCCGGGAAAAGTGTAGAGGGCGCGGGGTGGCTGGTCGGCCGATCTCACCATCAGGTCTATATGGCTGAGGCCACTCCGACTAACATGCCCGTCTCTGACACGGGGCCCTACTGTCAAAACTGGCGCCTTTTGTATCTCGAATTCCCACTGGTCGGAGACTAGCGTAGTGTTGACTTTTGTCGAAGGCGAGTTTGAGTTTTCGCAGTAGCTCCCCTGTACCTGTTGTTTTCAGTTGCCATTTCACGTTAATACCGCTTGATATCATATCGCTCGCATGCCCACCAACCATGTAGCGCTTCGCTTTGCTTTACTACTAACCTATCACGCTCGGAGCTCCGCCACCCCGCACGACAATATTATCCGACGCTTGGAACGCTAACTTGTAACATTTCTCGTTGTTGCAACGAGGTAGAGAATATGTTAAGAAGACTTACTGACCCGCTTGGTAAATGCCTCACTCAGGACGATGAGCTCGGTCTCGGGCCCAACTCGCTTTACTACGATCTAACCGGAGGCATTCAGGTACCGTTGCACCGATACGTTAATTGGTCGTCATTGTATTATTAGTGTATGTTTCTTTTAGATGTACATAGAACTATTAAGCTGGGTACTGACCTACAATATTTGAATGTAATGTAACATTACAATATGAGCATTCATCTAGGCGAACTATAAGGCTAGATTCACATCGTAAAATCGATCACAGTTCTCGGTCCAATCCCGGCTTGGTAAAATATTATTAAGTAGAAACACTTCGTGATTTATCATGACTGGAATATTACAAATAGTATGGAATACATTTGTTTATTACGTGATAATATTTTATCCGACCGAGAACGTGTGATTGACGTTATAGTGTGAATCTAGTATTAGGTTAACGCTATAACTTACAACCTCGTTGCGAATGTAACATTACATTAAATAATTAAGTCAGACGTTAGCTTTAGATCCATCGTAGTATCTCTTTATAGTTTAATGTAGTAAATGTTGAATATTTACTATATAATTATGTACAACGAATTATATAATTAAACGTTACTATGCCTTGAGTATGATACGCGTCGATTTAGAAAGCTTTTAGGTACCTGATTGTTTCTTTTTTTTTTTTTAATTAACGTAGTATATTTATTTGTGTATTGGGATTAGTAGTACTTTATTAATCTTAATGAAAACTATGCCACGTGTTTACATAAAAAATAAATCTGTAACTTACATTTTTACATACATAATTTTGATTAGTAACTATAGTTATAGTATTACAGCATTATATTGATATGCATTGCGACATCTGTTTTGCATGTTTATTCTGTCCAATAAATCTAGTAAGACGAGAATTTATTGACTGAAATTCAATAATTTTCAAAATTTATTCGTCTTACTAAATGAACTAGTTATGATCGATTTCTGTTATATAAATAATTCGAAAATAGCTACAATGCCGTTTAATGCTATCTTTAAGCTGGCTACTGACCTACACAATATGAATGTAACATAATGTAATGTAATGTAAAGATGTTCACATTCGTACAATCACCGATATGACCCTTATTGAAAAATCCAGTATTGTAAGACATAAGTATGGCAGACGCTATATAAAGTACATTAACATTACAATATATATTTTTAGGTCGGATTCTAGTATGAATGTAACATTAACATAGCGATAGCCGACTATGATGAATGTCGCCAATCAACAATCATCAATGACTGATTTTATCAATTGTCAGTATTTTGCCTTTAGTAGAATCATAATCTTTTTTTTTTTTTTTTTTTTTTTTTGTTTTCTGCATGTTAGTATAAGTAATTTATTCACATAGAAACGAATAGTCTTAACTAAGTGTTTGCATTATAAATTCGAAAATAAAAAATATATTTGCCGAAAGTGTATTGGAGATTTGAGAATAAAAATATATCCAATGTAAGTAAGTAAGCCTGCAGTAAAAGGTGCGTATTGACGGCACCGTATTCAGAAACGTGCTGTTTCAGAATGCTACATTATACGCGATTACTCTTGGTGGATAAGCGCCAGAAGACTGCAAATAATCGGAACAGAAATCGAACGTAACTAATGAAATACTGTTGTTTTTAGTCTCATTCGTTCAATGCACTGTTACTATTCGAGAATTCCATAGATTAATATCTACCTATACATATACTGTAATAACATAAAGACAATTTTGGAGTTTACACTCTTAATTCCAGTTTAGGCTCTAAATTCCAAAACTGTTGTTTTTCATTTATATTTATGTTAAATCTATGGTTATTGAATTACAATATCGAATCAGTGACAGTTTTCAAATCTAATAAATCTTATAATGTCTCGAATCGAGTCGTGTATTGTAGTCTTGTATCATTATGTTATAATTCTATACATTTTGTATTCTTGTCTATGAATAGGTAAACAACGACTGAGGCTAATGTTAATATAATAATTTATATTTTCGTATTAGATGTATAAATTTCTATAATATGTAAATATTGTGACAAATGGCCCGGACGACTCGAACGCCACCGTTGCACCGCCATTCTGTATCGTTTCTTGGTTAGACAAATAACTTGCTGGCAAGTTACTAGAATTTATTGTATCTTGCGTACAAGTTACTTGCTCGTCAGTATATGTTTGGGTTGCACTGCCTTCAAAATTCTCAAGTGTACGATTAGAATTAATTATATAATTGTGTGTGTGACTGAAATGGCATGATATTTCTTAGTCACACACATATATATTTAACCCCACTTATATAGACATAACAGTGTTGCCATATATATATATTAATTTGACTTAAATATGATATGTTAAATTAACGCTATATATATATATATATATATATATATATATATATATATATATATATATATATATATATATATATATATATATATATATATATATATATATATCTTACAAAAAAAGATAAAAGCGTTAATTTAACCATATAATATTTAAGTAAAATTAATTGTGGGTAGATATAATATTTTATATCTATTATAGTCTTTGAATTAATACGTTTTGAAATTAAATTGTTTTTGATTAGACTCGTAACAATTTACTAATTACAGTTTCTTGTAGAAATATTTAGTTTCATTACTTATTTTTTTTTTTTATGAACAACTAATAATCCGCCCCGGCTTCGCACGGGCAGATGGATAGAGATAACATAAACTATGTGCTCGCTGACAATGTAGCTTCTATTGTTGAATTTTTTAAATCAGTTCTGTAGTTGAGTTTATTCATTACAATCAAATATCTCCTCATAATTACTATAGCTATTTATACATATGATTTAGTTTATTTTATTTCTAATAGAATAATTTAAAATAGTGGAAAGTATTATTATTGTTTTTGGTTTTTGGCTATTGCTCTTTTAATATTTTTATATTATTATTATACTTATATTATTTTTTCTTAAATATACAGACACAAGTTCTAGTTACAATTTTATTATGTTAAAAATAACAAATCCTAGCCATTGTAATATGTATATACTATTACATTTCAATATAACGATAACCTTAGTAGATATCCAATAAGAAACAGTAGTCTTATCTTCTATTCGTTGGACTATTTTTTTACACACAGACGTGCGTGCACTTGTTATCATAGGTGGCCTATCTATCGCTATTTGAGCGGCGATTGGTTAATAGTTATTCTTATATGTGTGGTGCAACCCAGACTGTTACTTTAATGTTTTTAGTCAATGATATAAAATTACTTTAAATATTAGAAATCATTGACTAATAACTCATTGAGACCGCGTCCCGATTTATCGATAGGATATCCTTTCAATCGACAATCGCGCAATTTGCAAATATTTATAATCGTTAATGAAAACACTAATTGCATAAAACATGTCACTGTGACTCCCTATGCAGACTAGAGATCTAGTTCCACAAAACATAATTGGTCAGACAAAATTTTAATGTTTTTTTGTCTTGTTTTAATTGTTAAAAAAAAAAATAATTTTCAATTTAAATTTTAATTCAGATAAAAATATAAAAATATCTACTTGCACAAAACATGTGATTTGTAGAACTGCATGCTACGAAGCACATTACGTGCTGCGCAAGTAAGTACGAGACTTGCACTGAGGGGAGTTTTGTCTCTGGCCTAAATGCATCGTGTGCATAGACCGCGTCGAATGAAGGGATAGCGTTGTCGATAACCGGAGCGCGGGCGGCGAGTGGCGGTGAGTGGCGGCGGGTGACGGCGGCTGGTGAGTGGCGGGGCGCGGAGTGAGTGCGTGGTGTGCCGCAGGGGGCTGGGTCATGTGGGACGGGCGCGCGGTGGGCGCGGCGCGGGGCGGCGGCGCCGGCCGCGGCTGGCTGCCGTGGTGGTGCGCGGCGCGCCGCGCGTGGCCGCCGCACGCCCAGCGCCATGCGTGGCAACCCCCGCGCCAAGCCAAGTTTACCAGGTCAGTGCGGCGCACCAGCCACACCCGCTACACACGCTACACACGCTACACACAAACAAACTGACGGAAAGTGGTAACCCTCACCTATAGACGTGAGCAGTACCACTTGCTCACACGCTGCACACACGTTGCACACAAACAAGCTGACGGGAAGTGGTAATCGTCGCCTATAGACATGAGCAGTGCCATGCACATAACAGAGTGTACTGTTTCGCCCATGATATTCCCAGTGCGTTGCCATTTCTGAGGACTCAAGTGTTATGCCCCTGCACCCTGTAAATTCACTGCCATATCCCACCCTTCAAACCGAAACACAGTCATGCAAGCACAACTGCTTCACGGTTGAAACACGATGGGCACCTCTGCCCAAGCAAACGACTTTTGTACAAAGTCTCCATAATTTACCTATAGATATATTTACCAGAGTAATATTTAGGTAAACTATCACTGTATTTTATTTTTAACGTCTTAATATACATTATTTTGTCACAAGCTTCCCAGCGGTAGTAAAATTAGAACGGTACGGTAAGAGTACCGATTAAAAATGATAGATGAAGATGCAGTTACATTGAGTTTATCACTCGCTCATTCTACACTGGCTACTGAGATTTTTTTTATTTATTTATGACAACATTACAGTTTTGCAACAATAGATCTTACAGTGCCAATAATAATAATGATGAGTTTGTAAAAAGATGAATATAGAACGGTAATCCCACTTGCGCTATTGGTATTCACGCTAGCAGATCTCCAGTGAGGGATGATAAGTGACGATACAGTTAGGTCAAGTTGGCCCATCGTGACGAATTCACCAAGAACGAACCATAATGGTATCCAAAGAGAACTGCGTGGAGATCAACCTATCTCTGAGTATTCCCCATATTGTTGATATTGGTTTTGGTTCCTTTAGTCGTTACTATCCAACAATACAGTTCTCTCCCCAGCTACTGAGATTTTTTTTAATCGGTGATAATGGAATGGTAACTCCACCTGTGCTATCGGTATACACTGGCGGGAAAACAGTGAAGGATGATAGGTGAGAATGAAGCAGGCCAGTTAGCCCATCGTGACGAATACAACAAGAATTGTTTACGATGGTTTCCAGGGGGAACCACGTGGAGGTCGACCTAATAGAGCATATTGCTAGCAACGGTGCTGTCAAACTCCATTGCCAACAGTCCCTTTCCCCCCTACTACTAAAATGTTCATCCACTTTCTAGACAGAGCCATCACTTATAAAACGGATTTTTAATAACGGGAACTAACAGTCCTGGGGGATTTGTGGCGAAGAGATTATTAGTAATGAAGAGGTTATCTCTCATTGCATAGCAATAAACTTTATCAGACCGACCTCCATGGAATACCCACTGAAAACCATCGATAAATTGGCCACAATTGGCCAACTGACACGATTTCGTCTTCATCTATTAAAAAGAAACAGCCTTATTGCTAACAATATATTCTTTTTATTTTTTATTTTTAATGGATGATAATGGAATGGCAATACCGCCTACGCTAACGGTATACACTGGTGAGGCACCAGTTAGGGATCACAAGTGAGAATGAAAAGGCAGGTTAGTTAACCCATCGTGATGAATATACCTGGAATCCAGCATGATGGTTTCCGAGGGAGGGGGGTGGGGCATATAGCCAGCAGCGGGGCCCTATTACTAACAGTTCCTTTCCCCCAGTATATTCTATGTATGTTATGTTAGGTCACTACGCTATACGCGGCTCCATTCGAAACCGTTGTGGTAAATTCCTGGTAAATTTGTCACGATAAACTAACTGGCTTCTTTACCTGTAATCCTACACTGGTACCTCGCCAGTAAATCAATAGCGCAAACAAAATCACCGTTCAATTTCCATTCATTTTTAGTCTCTTCTACAGGTTTCAATATACAATGATTCCTTTTTTTTAACCCTACTTCTCAGCTGTTAATATAATTATCCAAAAATCTTCCTTTCCTATCACGAATCCGCTATTACACATTGATGTATGTACTTGCTGTACTTGATGTATGTAATATTTCCTGAAAATTATTACCAGGATATTAGACTAGTATCATAAAAATAAATATCCAGGTTGAATTAACACTCCTGCAAATTCAATAAAAACAATAATAAATTTGACGCGCCTTTTTTTTATTGGAAGAGCATGTGTTCTCGATTTCTAATATTCAATTATTGTAGTTACAATATTTTATGAGTTAAAATTCTAAATAATGTTCCTATTTCTTAATTTCTATAGTAAATAGACATTATTTGATAATGGGTGCTTTATCTCGTGAGCTTGTGCTGAAAAGCACTCAAATTTTATTTAAAAAATAATAAGAAATTATTATTTCTTCTATCATCACCTTAATGTGTATTCAAAATTTGATAGTTGATGAGTCTAGGTCAATAATATTATCTATGGCCTTTTTGTGTTGCACACATGTGTATAATTTTTTTTTTCTTTCATAATTTTAAATGTGTGACTGGACTTATACATAAACGTTTATTATTATCAGTATATAATAGTAGTAAAGTAAACCAATTATTGAATCTGCCGTCCTAACTTGGAGGCGAGGTAAAACAAAATTCAAAATTATGAAAATGGAAAACATTGGACTCTCTCTCGGTTGACGCACTAATAAAAACTTGATAAAATCTGATAAATATTCTTAATTCTTCTTTTTCAGCATGTTTGATGGTTTGCGTGTAATCTGGATTGTGATTCTTTATACTATCGGTAAATATTCCACTCCCGTCCTATCCAGCACCTATGTCATCATGTCCTTACCCTTAGGGCTACCACAAACTTTAATTCACGGGGTTGATCGAAGTGAGTCCCATGTTTTCTAGGCTCATTGTGCACGATGAAAGTTTGTGGCAGACCTTGTAGCTGTAATTAATTCATTCAATGAAATTGATCATTCATGAAGTTTTAGGGTTGTTTCATTTTAATTTCTCAGCGACGTGTAAATGACCAGGGTGAGAAAATGACAGTGGTGGAAACAGAATGTTTCTTACTCAAAGAAAATGTTGCTTGTACATATATAGTGTAAATTTTTGGATAGCGTTTTAATTTTTCCCTTACATCAACGGTAAATCGAAATGAGACAGGAAAAAAGTTCTTTATTTAATTAGTACCAATCGATAAGAGTCAAATATCTATGATGAATTTGGTGGCTTAAGAAGAATTTCGGAACTTATGTTTATTAATATCTATCCTGTCGAAGCCAAATTGGCACATCAGAATTGATACAGTATTTAACTTCGAACAGCTTTTTTTTATGTAGTTAACATATTTAGAAGCAATATTCACTTTGTGTAAAATTTACTAGCATTGTTATTTAAGACACTTCATCGCCTGTCCTTTTCTCACTCCGTGTATCGTACTATGTGGAATACGTTTGAGACGCGTTCGGTGCGTTCCAGGCAAACGTAAATACGACGGGGGTCACCAGAACCAAGGGGGGGAGACGAAGCGACGGCTAGGCGCGGCGGCGGCTGCCGCGTGCGGCTGGGGCGAGGCGACGAGCTGCGCGAGCTAGTGTCCGCCGCCGCCGCCGCCGCGCCCCGCCGCCGCCGCCGCCGCCGCCGCCGCCGCCGCCGCCGCCGCCGCCGCCAGCCCGCGCCCGCCGCGCCCCTGCCCCGGAGACACTACAAGCTGCGCAGGGGAGGTCCGCCGGCGACGCGAGCGCCCGCGGCCCGCGGTCTCGTCTACGGCCGGTCCCCGCTCTGTACCGAGGGGATCGCTCTACTTTTTTCTATATATGTGTTTTTTTTTATTTGATTTTCAAGTTTTCGATTTTGTATCGCATCGATTCCATAAAAATCTTAAAGTAGGACGTTATGAAATGTTTCGAATGTAAGTTTCCCGTTATGCTTATGTTTTCTCTGTCGTATTAGCCGTATATATTATTTAATATATACTTTATTATGTGGAGGGCGCGCGGCCGCGGTTGCCTGTTTGCGGTCGCGCGCTCGGGTCGGGGACCCATCGACTGTCTGTTTTTTTTTAATACATGTTATTCAATATATTTTATTCCTGAGAACGCATTTTGCGATGTGATGTGTATTTTAGCAGTAATTATTATATTGTAAGGAGTTTGACTGTTGTTTTTTGACACACTTACAACTTAGGTTACATGAGGTTATGAATTAATATAATGAACTCTGACAATTAGGTACGGCTAAAATAGAACCACCAACAGGACGATCACGTTTCTTAGGCGCCGCTAGTCAAGGGTGCACCATGACCAGCTGACTGACGCGACGACGGCCAACCGAACCGAACGGACACCCCACTCAGTAACTGTAATCGACAACATTTCCCGATTTGTTCGTGCTTTAGTTTTTTGCTTTATTTTTTATTACATATTTCCCTTTAAAATACATTAGTGTGAAGAAGTAGTATTGTAAAGTCAGGATTTCTGTATGTTTATTATCGCTCTACTAAACATTTTTTGTATTTCGACCACATAGCATGTCCATACTGTTAGAACTCGTGACTTGTATCAAACTTGTATCAGTTTAATATGTGGAATAAATTTGCAAAACTGTGTTTGCCTTATTATCTATTTGTTTCCTTTTTTATTACTCCTAAACTCTACATTTCACGAAATTTATTGTATCATTATTTTTAATTAGTTTAAAGTTCAAATTCGTGAAATTTAGTAAATCACTGTTATTAGGACAGTTTAAATCGTACAATATCAAAGTTCTTCAAAATAGTTGGTAGGACCATGAGAAAAACTACTAAAAATGCTTTCTCATTGTTCAACGGGTATGCCTTCTTGGCACAATTAAAAGTGTTTAGTACTAAATTAGCCAGTTACTTCCGAACAAGAAGAAAAGCGCATATTTATTAAGTTGACCTGTCCGAGAATCAAACCCTGTATTCGCAAATCAATGTATTCCACTATCTCACAGAAGTTTTGAGTTTAAAACCTCTGTACTTATATCATTGATCCTATCTACAATTTAGCTTGACAATCCGTTGGCATACCTAATGGAAAATAGTAACCATCGTCAATACTTGACCGGCATTATAGATATCACAGAATACATTAGTAGAGAGAAGCGTTTGTTTTCCTGAGGACTAGGCCTATTTCCTTTGTACCCTGCAATTTTGTGCACTGATATGTCTCGCCTAAACAATCATGTAAACACGTTAAAAACCTCACTAAATCTAACACAAATATCCATGTAGAAATATACCCATAGACAAATACCCATATATAGCCTCTGATCTGAAACACGAAAAGGTCAGAATTGAGGTTTTGATTAATAACTTTTCGTGATCAACTCAATTTTCTTACTTTCCACAAATTTGGGTGACTTAGCGACAATTAATTTAAATTGAAAATTTATTGTATAGAACCATAGACTCATTATAAAGTAATAAAATATTGTATAAATCCATAAACTCAGTATAAAGTACTTAAATATTGTTTTAAACCATAAACTCGATATAAAGTACTAAAATACTGTATAAAACCATAGACTCGGTATAAAGTACTAAAATACTGTATAAAACTACAGACTCAGTATAAAGTACTGTATAAAACTACAGACTCAGTATAAAGTACTGAAATATTGTATAAAATCATAGACTATATACAGTAAAAAGTACAGAAACCACCAGAGGGAAACTGTATAAAAGTCGTTCGTTTAGGCACCTCTGTCCAATTTGTGTTCCAATCGTGAAGCAGTTGTTTGCGTGGCTGTGTTTCGGTTTAAAGGGTGGGATATGACAGTGAATTTACAGGGTACAGAAGAATAACACGTGTCCTCAATATTGGCAACGTATGGGGGTATCATAGGCGAAACAGTACCATATACTCTGTTATGTCCGTGGTACTGCTCATATTTATAGACGACTGTTACCACTTTCCATCAGCTGTATAAACCATAGACTCAGTATAAAATATTAAAAAAGAACACTGGTTCTTTTATGACACGTAGCACTGCAAACTGACGGGTTGTGATTGAAAGTAGGTAATAACCGTCGCTTATAGATATGAACAGCACAATGGATACCATAATACATGTACTATGATACCCATGGTACTACTCCTCAAAGATTGCCATTCTTGAGAACAAAATTTTTATAGATTATGAAGGTATAAATAATAATTTGTGTTCCACAAAAAAACTGACTTCAAAAGCGATTGATGTCAAAACTAAACTACTGTATCGACTTTATAAAGTTTCTATGAGACTAACATGTAAGTACATCTTTTCAGATAAAAAAATCTAATATAGGTTTTTAACTAACAAAGATATGACGTAACAAACATAAAAAAATTTATCGAATTGAGAACCTCTTTCTTTTTGAAGTCAGTTGAAAAAGGGAAACTACTACTCAGATACTCTGACAGTCCTTGAAATAAAATGAATAGTTTTCAGGTATGGCAACGCATGTGAAGTATCATAGCCAATATGTAGTACGTTATATTAAGTCTATGGCATTACAATATACTCTGTAATGACCATAGACTTAGTATAACATATTACGTACTGGCCATGATGCTATTCATGTCTATCGGCGACGGTTAATATTTTTCATCAGGTAGGCCGTCGGCTTGTCAAACATTATATGCAACATAATAACATTATCTGCTTATTTTGTACTTGCCATAACATTCAAATCGAACCCAAAAAATCTATATAAAACTATCTCAATAAATTAATTATAAAATTGTACGACATAAAACAGATGGACACTCAATTTTAATTAGACTTTACAGAAAATGACGGTATGAAGATTTACTTTAATTTTTTCATGTTAAAGGTAAAAACAATTCTCGTTGGAAACAATTTTGGGAACGTTACAATAAAAGGCGTTGTTACATTAAAGTGGTGTATTTAACTATGTGGTGCAAAGAGCGACGCGGGCCGGCGCCGGCGCCGGCGCGTCGTCATACGGTGTCCTGCGGCGCGGCGAGGCGGGCGGCGAGCGCGCGAGGCGGCGGCCGCGGCGGCGGCGGCGGCGCCCGCGGCCGCGCGCGGCGCCGCCGCCGGCACCACGCGCCCAGCGCCGCGCAGCCCGTCGCGCCGCCCGCCGCCGCCAGCCACCACGCGCCGCCCCAGCCCGCGCCCGCTACCGCTGCGCCGCTGCCGCCTGTCATCGTCACACACCTCACCCTATTTCGCTGGCCAGCGCCGCCGCTCCCCGGGTGAGCGAGTGCGATTCCGAGCAGTGCGTTACTTTCCACATTCCATTCTCGACAAAGTGTACCAGATGATGCGTTCGCACGCGGGTCGCAGCAAAAACGTGATGGTACAAAACGCACGTTGTACGATGATGTGAATCTCGTAGGCACTATGTGCAGTTGTGCATTCTGTGATTTCACCTTCACCATCGACCCTCGTACGAAGAGGCTAAACACATGAAGTGGTACGAGGCCACGCCGTCGTATGCAAATATTCGATGGTTTACATACAGAGTACCCAGAACAAACTTAAGACACGAAGCGGTGCGATGACGGGAGCGATTTAAAAGTTTGTTCTTCTATATGTAATCCGCCAAGAAAAGCACATAACAGCGGGACGCTGCACCGCTACATGTATTAATCGCCTCAATAACTGTGCTTTTAGTCTATCTACGGTGCTTGGTGCCTCGACTCGTGATGGTTATATTCCGGAACACCTTGCACTTTATGTCGGTGTGATGGTACTAGTCCAAAACATACACAACTCAGAGTCCAATTTACTACTTTGATCAAAGGTCTTGTTTATTTATGACCTTAAAAGGCTCACTTTACAAAATTCAATGAGTAATTAAGCATTTTTAAACTATATAAATAGGTAGGTAGTAAAAATTTTCTACTGTGTATGTATAAAAATAGCGAAAATTAGAATATATAAAACTTAAATTCGAAATTAAACCAAAAAATAATACCTAGCTCAAATTCTTGTCTTAGATTTCTTCTATCTACCAATAACCAGCAATTTTTAAATACAAATGGATGCCTGTAATGCCATTTTTAAGGATTATTGAATTTTGTAAAGCTTAGTTTCAATTTTAACGTTTTCTTTATGTTTAGTGATACTTAGTTATATATTTATGTTTAAAAACTTTTTACAACATGCAATACTAATGATTTTATCGACATTGTTTAGATCCATGAAGCGTTATGTAATGCGTGATGAAATAATAGCTTCAAGCAAAAATGTCATAAGTAGATGTCTTCTATCTTGTTCAACGTATTATAAAATGCATTTAGTTGCCATCTAGTGACATGTAACGATATTCTAAGAAAGAAGACATCCACAAAGCAACAAAATAGCTGTAGATATAAAATAAGACACGGTAATAAATGAATTCTGAAGGTAAAGAGGACAGAATTTTTCTTCGAATCGAATGCAACTTGTTGGTCCTTTGATCCGGATATTTGAATATTACATCGAATTTTGGCGGGCATATTTTTATTATACGCCAAACAAAACCTACTGGTTTACTTTTTTTTGAAGATTTTGCATTCGCAACAATATTAGTTAAAGAATTTAGTGGTTCGAAATATAATCTGAGTCTAATAAAAGAATTGTCAGCAAACGTTGCGGATGCAAATTGCAAAAGCGCGTGAGCATGAAAAGCAGGAAACTGATGTCAGGGTGTGAGAGGCGGAGGGCGAGGGGTGGTGGAGGGTGGGGTGTATGTATAGACTCACGTGTGCAGCGCCCGGTCAGTGCGGGGCGGCGAGCACAAGCGAGAGGACGACGAGCGCGGCGCGCGGCGCCACGCGGCCCGGCGCCGCTCCGCCTGCGCACACCGCCGCGTCAGCACCGGCCCGGGGCGACCGCGCCGCAAGCACTTTCCGATTTTATCATTATCACTACATAACACCGGTTGCCTTTCGCAACACAATAGACATTATTCCACTTTTAATTTAAAATCGTAACAGAATTTGAAAGATCAATTGCATCTCTTGAATTCGCTTATTAAAAATTATCTAATATTAATAGATAATTTGTATACAATTTAATCAGAAAGTGCTTTTAAACAAAAATTTATGTGAAACGAGCAGCCGCGATTCCCCGGGCCCCATAGTGCGATGACTCAATGCAAGCTTCGTCCAATGGAATCAAAATGTTAATAGATATCAAGGAAACTACTAGAAATGCTTTTATCTGCGCAACAGAAATTAATATTAGATTTGGGTAAAACATTACACTTGAACTCTCCTGAGTCATCACAGTATTGCAGAAAGACCAAGAGTAAAGGAACAGATTATACGATTCAAGTGGAATTCGTGGATGTAAGAATGATTTTATATGGAAAGTTTAAAACATTTTTATTTGATGTTTAGAATACTTTAGAAAGGATGCAGTAAGTAAATAAAAAGATCAGTAATCTTGCAACATAGTCAATATATTCTGCTAATTTCACCAACAATAATTAATATGTTTCTCATTTTAAATTGTTTACTATACTATATCGCCCTAAAGTTACACACAGTACTATCCTTTGAGACAAAGATTGCATTGAACCATCAATAGTAAATTGAAAAGTTAAATATAGTGAACATAACATTATTCATTTTATAAAGATTATTAGTTATTAGATCTACAGTGTTTTAATACAATGTTTTACAACAATAGAAGACAAAAGCAGGAGTAAGCAGTAGCGAATGTATATGATAAGCTTCCTTAGCAACTTAGTACAATGTTAAATATATAAAGCATTTTAAGAGCGGTACTTTGGAAAGAAACGCTTGAATGTACTGCTTACTCCATATACGTATTCAACAAGCTACATTATTTTAATTAGAATTTATAGACATATTTAATTCCCTATAATGCGACAAAATGCAATAGTGTAGATACAATATTAAGTGGAAATGCAGAGTGCAGTGCCAATTGTATATAATACAGTGTTCTCGGAATCAATTTGGAAAACCATTAGATACTAAGCCCTCGACTCTAGCTGTGGAGTCGAGGAAAACCTTTAACAAATACTTCAAACAAGTATCGTTTGAAATACAACACCTAAGAGAAAAAAAACATCAATATGACATATTTCATTCGATATGTAATGTAAGTTACTGACATTAAAAAGTACACCAGAAAATATCATCAATGTACATAGAATTTTTGAACAGACACGTCTGGTATTTTTTTATATTTGTCAATTTATACTGTAAAAACATAAAGAACAAATTCAAAAAGCCGATAGACACTCTATGAATCAATTGGACATTATGTAATGTCATTATTATTATATTTAGAATATAAGTGGAGCTCCATTCAGCACTGATGGAAAGCATCAAAAAAGTCAAAGCGACGAGAGCGCAGTTATAGTATTTTTTTTCCGAAATTTTGTTGCAAATCAGAGAGATTTTAGTGAGATATGTCGTTATTTCATCACTTACTATAAAAATGTAAGTTATTAATTACATTATATTTTTTTATTTATCAACACAAAGCACTATGCTATGAATAAATTAAAACAATAATTACAATGACACATTCTAATCCGAAAGCTGCGCAATCATCGATCATTAATAACTAGATATCTCAAGCTTATTAGGATGTGACAATAAACATATTTTAATAGCAATGACGAAACCAGGACTGGGATAGACAGCCAACTACGTTTCGGTACTGTTTCAGAATAGTATTTGTTTTTTCAAGTATTATTAAGTATTTTGGTAGCTCATTGTGCATCTGGTTATTAATGAATAAGGCCAACAAAAAGTATAGATAACGTCGTAACGTTGGTTTAAAGATTGAAAAAAAAGTTGTGTATTTTTTAACTTTGTTGAGATAAATAAATTGTGTTGTTTCAAGATATCATACATTAATGTATGTCATAATAATGCATATTAATTTTAATGTTAAAGATATCAGATGTATCTATTTTGTGGTAGTTCATAATGTGGAATTCTATTTTGAACATTTTTCAAGCAACGTCCACAGTTTTCGTGTAAATGTATGTGTAAGTGCATATAATTACTTTCAATATTGTTTTGTGCCTTTCCTATTACCGTGTACTAATTTATCTATACCTTTTCGTTGGTTTGAGAACTCTGAGATTAACGATCGAAGCCCTCAACCGAATCGTCTCCGTAGATGGTCAAGCTGCTTAATCGAGCACGTATCATTTGTCGCTTGAGAGACAGAGACGGAGCGTTTGACAGAATAGTTCCGCTACTGTTCTACAAGGAGCAAAAGTATACGTGGCAGATTCGAGCGGCAGGACATCTAAGGGAGTAGTTAGAGAGCGGTGCGAGTATACTAACAGTGCGGCGGGCGGCGGGGCGGCATGGCGGCGCAGTGCTGCAGGCGCGAGCAGGCGGCGGCGGGCGGCAGGCAGGCGCCCGCGCAGTCGCCGGGGTCCGCGCCGCCCGCGCCCCCCGCGCCCCCCGCGCACTCGCCGCCCTCCGCCACCGTCACCTCCGTCCACACCGCGCGCCACCCGCCCGCGCCCACTGCCTTATCCGCTATTATAAATCTTTAAACAAACATTCCACGCTTTACTTCTATCTTTAAAGTCTTCTATTATTTATCACTTATTACATTACAACTTACTATTTTTATATTAAAATTTAAAATGAAACTTTAATTTAATTAAACCTAATAGTTTTACAGGTTTTAAGGTCGTTGCCCTGCAAATTGGATTTAAAAGTATAGACAAAACTATCATGTAATCTAAACCTATCAAGCCTGTTTATTAGTTTGACACCTTTATAATATAAAAATACTTAAAAATCTCTTAGTACGACTAGTAAAAACAACATCCGTTAACGAACTTGCATAAGTCTGTGTCTATATATCTACTAAATCAAAACGTAATAATAAATACTCACGATAACCGTATTGAGTTAGAGGAAGAGAGGTACTGCCACCTATCGGAGGGTGCCTTCTCCCCACAAAGCTCGAGCGGAGGGCCCGGACTTTCATACCACAGCCTGAGAACCGCCGCAGGACATCCGCGCTCTGGAAGAAAAACATGATATACATTAATCACCTATAGATAAACTACATCAGTTACCAGTGGGAACACGTTGTACTAACTTGAATCATTCAACATCATCATCATATCATATCAGTCCACTGTTGAAGATTTTTTCAGTAGTTGCCACACTTGGCAGGCGGATTGGCAACCGCAGTCAGGCTTTAGAGATGTTTACAAAATTTTCAACACTCACTGGAAAGATAGGGGTGGCCTATTCTATGCTGGGACCACACGGCCATAACTTGAACCATTAGCTTGATTCAATTTACTATGATTTTTTACCATTGTCTCGCATCAAAATTTCATCGTAAACAGATTAGATCGATCAATAATAAAAAATCGTTTATAACGGATTTATTTGCATATATTTGTAATCTGTCATTATTTTTAGATTATCGCTAATAACTAGATTAATGCAAATAAAATCCCAAAATTTTTCAAAACAAAAATATTTCAACAGTATTACTATAAATTTGAAATTTAGGCTATATCTGGCAAAAACTTGCTGCACTACAAACAGTTCAGTGAGGATAGAAATTTCTTTGGATCTCGACAGTAAATTTTGTCCTGGAAAAGCTGGAAAAATAATTGTAATTAGTCGTGATTGGTCGATGTCAAATGTGGACGAAACCTTACCAGTGAGATGTCCCTCGACGGCGAAATGTTCAAAATTGAGCAACAATCGTTTGCCGGGGCGCGCCGTCACGAACCAGTTGCAGACGCGGGACGCGGCGCCGCGCGCCGGCTGCTCGTACGGCAGCGGGAACCGCGGCGACGTCACCACGCCCCACTCCGCGCCCGACATGTTCCCGCCGCAGTCGCCGAATATCGACTTCGCCGGCTGCAACGGCAATATCTCACTGCATGCCCGCTTTATAAAAAATTCATTATACTGTCCATAGACACATAGAGCCTTGTAGATTTAGAATCTCGGGGGAAAGGGATTGTTAGCAATGGAGTTTAACAGCCCCATTGCTAGGGATATGCCCCATGAAGGTCGACCTTCACGTGGTTTTCCCCTAGAAACCATCGTGAACCATTCTTGTTGTATTCGTCACGATGGGCTAACTG
Organism: Galleria mellonella; assembly: GCF_026898425.1. Lineage (NCBI taxonomy): Eukaryota > Metazoa > Arthropoda > Insecta > Lepidoptera > Pyralidae > Galleria > Galleria mellonella. The sequence goes on along the minus strand of NW_026442100.1, from coordinate 3,235,871 downwards.
ACCTGCTTCATCCTCACCTATCATCCTTCACTGGTGTCCCGCCGGTGTATAACGATAGCGCGGGTGAGGTTACCATTCCATTATCACCCATTAAATATTTGGAACCTTCAATACTTGAAAATTAGTTAAAAAGCCAGACTTTTATTAAGTCTTTTATTTACAACACAGGGGGCAAACAAGCGTGCGGCTCACCTGATGGGAAGTGACTACCGCCGCCCATGATCACTCACAACACCAACGGCATTGCAGGTGTACTGCATCGGGCTATCCGCGCTCTACTTTATCTATGCAAGTAATACACGTCATTTTTAATAGCAGTCAGAAGCCGGTGAAAGAAGCCTCTCCCCAAGACACGTTTTTCTCTCTCTATATGGCCAACCTGCTCGTGTTGTACACGTCTCAATATAATTTCTCTTCATAAACATTGTAAAACCGAACATAAAATCAAATCTTTCAATTAAAATAAAACTAAAGCCCTCCGTTCTTGAATACGGGCTTTGAAGAACCTTCAGAATTTTGAAGCGAGTTAAAAACTCGACGAGAAGCAGCGGTGGTACCTCGAATACATATCGGGCCTTGAAGCCGGAGGCGACGCTGTCGGCGTCGGTGTGCAGCGCGAGCAGCAGGCCGGCGGCGCCGCGCGGCGACTGCAGCGGGCCGGGCGTGGCGGGCCCGCACCAGCGGCCCAGCGGCACCCGCGAGCCCTCGCGCCCCGTCCACCACGCCTCCACCCAGTCCTCGCTGCACGTCGCGCCCCTACGCACAATACATTCTACACTGCTCTATTGCTAGTTGTAAATACAATTTTAAAGTGTCCATTCGTTAGATCCGAATAGAGTTACCAGAGGGAGACTTTGTACAAAAGTCGATTACTTGTGTACCTCTGTCCCATTCGTGTTTCTACCGTGAAGCAGTTGTGTTTGCATGGCTGTGTTTCGGTTTGAAGGGTGGGATATGGCGTGAATTTACTGGGTACAGAGGAATAAGACCTGAGTCCTCAGGAATGGCAACGCATGGGGGGTATCATGGGCGAAACAGTATACTCTGTTATGTCCATGGTACTGCTCATGTCTATAGGCGACGGTTACCACTTTCCATCAGGTGGACCGTCAGCTTCTTTACCATTCTAAGTTGTATAAAAAAAAAATGTTTAATTTCAATAAAACATGTCATCCTAAATATTGAAGAAGAATGTACCATATACAATTTAAATGCTCTGGCACTTACCCATAAAGGCCAGCGGTGGCGTTCCAGGAATCAGCTCGGACTTTGAAATGGTCGAACACCACGGTGACCTGTTCATTTGGCGTCGCGTCCAGTGTGTACGTGCAGTTAGTGCGCGATGGGTAGTTGGAGGGGTACCGCGGTGAGTTGAACTCTCCCCGTTTCTTCGCTTCCGAACGGTAAGTGAACGCACACTCCCCGCCCGGTGCTGCAGTGCCCGGTACGCGATATTCTGTAGAAAGAGAAGGAACATAAAGTTTTCTAAAGACGTGAAGTGGTAATAGGTTACTATACTAGTAATTTTTAAATATATTGACAAAGTACTGAAAAATAAGATTTTTGTAATAGATTTTGGAAAACAAGCTGTAAAGAAACTTCCTGTTTCCTTAAAAGAAGAGCATTCATAACTTGTTTACCGAAGTGTGGCAACGTCGCAATTATCTGTCAATTTTCAAAAACCATAAACATTATTTTTTAAATTGACAGTTCGCTATCAGAGCACTTTTTAAATAATCAATAAAAACACTGAAAAGTCTTCAATTATTTTTGAAAATTGATAAATAATCGCAACATTGCCATACTTTGTTATTTTCTTTTTTTTCAACTTAGAATAGCAAACAAGCTGACGGCCCACCTGATGGAATGTGGTAACCGTCGCTTATAGACATGAGCAGGACCATACCATGGACATAACAGAGTATACTGTTTCGCCCATGATACCCCCCATGCGTTACCATTCCTGAGGATTCAGGTGTTATTCCTCTGTACTCAGTAAATTCACGCCATATCCCATCCTTCAAACCGGAACACAGCCATGCAAACACAACTGCTTCACGGTTGAAACACGAATGGGACAGAGGTACCCAAGCAATCGACTTTTGCACAAAGTCTCCCTCTGATAATGAACACTCTTAAATAGATCAACAGACTGACTTATGACTTATCATGCTAACGGTAGTTACTTCTATCTATCATACTCGCATTTTAAACTATTCTCCATTACTAATTAAGAGTCCCGTGTTGGGCGCCAAATAAGTGAATGTGTGTTATTCAGTTAATTCAATTTTAGTATATTTAGTTATACACGTAAGTTATAAAAAATAACTTTAACGATTACTAATTAATAACTATTTATTTATTTTTTATTTATTTATTTATTTACATTTTATTTATTTATTTAATAAAAAAATAACTTTAACGATTACTAATTAATAATAACTACTAAATACAAAGTACTTTATGTGAGGTTAAATAACTGCACTACCTAAGGATTAGGATTTTTTCCTTTTTTTCAGTAAATGATTAAAGTTTAATTTTGGTAAATAATCTTTTCCTATCTTCTGGTATAAACTTGGTAAAATCTTGCAATAATGAGAGGGTGAATAGTAAAACAATACTGTATACTAGGTATTGAATACTTTCTATCGCCAGATACATTTTATCCCAATGAATTAATGTTACAGTTGTCATTAAAAAAATAGAATAGTCTAGAAATAATCTTTATTGAAATAGACTTATTTATGAGTTCTTTTTTTTTATACAACTTAAAATGGCAAACAAGCTGACGGTCCATCTGATGGAAAGTGGTAACCGTCGCCTATAGACATGAGCAGTACCATGGACATAACTGAGTATACTGTTTCGCCTATATTACCCCCCATGCGTTGCTATTCCTGAGGACTCAGGTGTTATTCCTCTGTACCCAGTAAATTCACGCCATATCCCACTAACTCTTCAAACCGAAACACAGCCATGCAAACACAGCTGCTTTACAGTTGAAACACGAATGGGATAGAGGTACCCAAGCAATCGACTTTTGTACAAAGTCACCTTCTGGTAAATCGTTATTTTGTATAATTCTACTACTGCGTTCAAAATGTTGTTATCTGCTGAGAAGAACTCGAAAAAAACTCGACAGTTACTCTTTTCAATTTGCTTACGTACAAAATTATTTTGATACGCCACGCGATGACAATGATGGACGAGCTAACCATCATTAATAGGGGGGAAGGGATTGTTAGTAATGGGGAAGTTAGTCCCCATTGCTATCAGGTCGACCTCCACGCGGTTCCCCCTGGAAACTATCGCGACCAATTAAACATTGAATTCGCCACGATGGGCTAGCTGACCTGCCTTTTCATCCTCACCTGTCACCTCTCACTGGTACTCCGCCAGTGTATACCGATAGCGCAGGCGGGGTTATCATGCCATTTTCATCCATTAAAAAGAAACATCATTAATAAGGTACTTACCAGTCTCAAAGGTATATTTAGCCTTAAACCCCCTTCCCTGTAGCTCTCCAGAGCTGAACACCATCACAAGTCGTGGCCCATCTGACACCAACGGTGGTGGAAAGGCGGGTGGACCACTTACTCCCTCTCCGCACAGCTCCGCGTCGTGCTTATCGTATGAATCTGTCGCTTCTTGTCCCCTAAGGTATACCTTCAGGTAACCATCTGGGCAAGTGCTGAAATGCAATAGAATAATTTTTAAAATCGTTTAAGTAGTGTCAAATAACAAATGTAATGAATTTAAGCTAAATGTGTGATTGAAAAAATTCAGGACAAAAATGTCTTCCAGTAGAGGCGATGTGACCTTATTAACGCCTTTTATATTAAAAGATTATTATTAAAATTATGGATTTATTTCTTAAGACATTGTTTCTTATTACAATCAAATTAAAACCCTCTCACAGAGCATGTGATGTATCTACATCACATTTATATTAGTTCAAACGTCATGTCAATCAGTCATTCATTGACAGTGACAGTTATTAGGGGATTCGTACATGATCCTACAACAAAAGGTTATGGGACCAGACAAGAATTCATAGTCTTAAGGGATAAGTAGAAGTAGCAAGGTTATTTAGATTAAAATGCAATGGTAACCAGTGATGGGTGATAGGCAAGTTGGGTCAGATGACTATTTCAACCATGATTATTTCCACTAGTTCAGAATTTAATCCAAAATTTAATTTTTGCATTAATTTAATTTATTGCATTTGATAATTATAAAACGCCATCTAGTAACTTTTTAAGTAAACTATGTAACTACGTCAATACAAATCTGTACAGAGTGTGTTACTAGCAATGGCACATCTAGACCTCATTAATAAAAATATTTTCCCCGCTTAGTAACATGTTACAACTGCATACTAATAGCCACAGATAAAAAAAATACAAGAAGTTTAAGAAGATCTACATCAGACAAAAAATTATAAAGACTAAAACACTTACTCCGGTTTCGCTTTGAATCCTCTAGGTATAGAAAAGTTTTGAAACTCTAGCCGCACCCTTTCTAAATTTTGTGAATCTTGCATACCATATATAAAATATCTGAAAACAAAGAATTATATATTAGACCTAAGAAATGTCTTATTAATATATAGAGCGAAAAAAATTGTTTGAACGCGCTAATCTCAAGAACTACAAGTCGGATTTAAAGGAAATTGTATTAAATAACTATTTTTTTAGTAAAATTATTCACATCACGATATGACCACGGAAGAAGCCGCGGGATACAGCTAGTACAATATATTATGATTAGGTAAATGTTTGCTCAATATTAATAAATTCTCTTTCTTTACGTTACTTTTTAAAAACATTTCATAGAATGGTCTGTCAATTTAGTTTACAGAGTTGCATGGAATACATCTAGACCGAACAAACACATACAAACTACTGTATCACGCAGGGATCGATTACACGACCATCGGAAGGTGAGAGAGTGTATAGTTTTGTGTCGCTAATATGCTTTCTGTCGCTAAGTTTTATACGACAACATTCTGATCAGTGTAAATATAATTGAATGTAAATCTGTAGTAATATATATATAAATTCCAAATTGTATAAAAAACTAGATGTATATATGTTTATACTAACACTACCGAGATCTTCAAATTGGCATCGCAGCTTAGTGAATTAATATGTATAGATACAGGATATGAAGTCGGGCTTGTTATACATTATCAAATCGCGTTTTATATTCACCACAACGCAAATCAACAAAATCCAGCCTGGGATTATATTTGCGAGCATATTTTTCAACGTGTAATCTCTTTTTCGTTACATTGTTATGTTTAAATGAATACACTTACCTACAAACAACTTTTTGTATATAGGGGAATGGATAATTTGGATGGTACACGAAACCCGTGGACTCCTTTTTACTAAGGATCTTCTGGTCGCACTCTGAGCCTCTAATGTGCTCGGCGTCGTGTTTACTTATAAAATCTGAAAGAAAATATATTACTTGTTAAACAATGCTGTATATTTGTCGACGAGGAAACTCATTTGATAGAGCGATGGGGGAGGGAATTCCTTTGTATATACGGTACGCGAGCATTGAATTTCCAAAGTAGGTAAGTAGTGTGAGAAATAGCATCCTTTGTTGACGAACGGTGCGTGTTACTTAATTAGAGTCTCCCGCAAAAGTACGCCGAAGTGGCGAGCGTGGGCGGTGTACTTCACAACAAACAAACGTGTAACCTGACACAAAAGGTTTTGATACTTATTGTTTATTTCAATAGAATTTAATGAAAACTTAAACAGACAAATAACTGACCTGATGTCTAATAATAGTACAAATGAGAAATCGATAAACTGAATGAATGTTTAGATTCGTCACTAATTTAATTTGGAGAGTGTATCTGTGATAATTTCAACAAAACAAGGTTACCTTTCCATTAAGTTCTATTGAAAGTGACTATAAATATAGATTCTCTACGCTTTTTTTTAGTTTGTATAGAATAGTTACACAAAGAAATATTTATTTCATTTACAAATTGATTTTGTTAGACAAATGCACCCTCTTTTACTCAATCTCTGTTTAGCGTAACGGGTGACTGGTAGAGAATGCCATCAGGCTTTAAGTCTGTCCTGTAGACATATATGTATTAATATGTGTAAAGATATAAATAAATCAAAATTATGCTATTTCAGAGACTCACCTAACTTAACAAAACTTTCAGAAAACTCGAAGATCGCCTTGAAGCCCCGGTTCTGCGTGCTAGCGGAGCGCGGCAGCGTGAAGAATGTGACGAGCAGCCGCTCGTCGCTCGAGTACAGCACCAGGTTGCGCTGCTGGCCGCAATACGTGCCGATCACCGCCGACGTGTTGTCGGGCCCGTCGTACACGCGCACCCAGTCGAATGGGCAGCTGAGATTTTTACAAGTTTTTATTAATTTACACTATATATTAATAAGTAATAGATTTAGGTCGAATCCTGCAAGCTTAACTGGAACAAGTTCCTCCAATTTTGCTAAAATTTTCATATGTCTTTAACTCTAAAGACGATACAAAAAACAATACTGGATATTGTAATATTTTCAAAATGGCCGCCGCAACAAGATGGCGGATCGTGTAATTTTTTTCAACGCTGCTAATATGAGATCAAATGAAAGAGCTTGAAGAATAGATAATATAGGTAACGATAAAATAATTGATCTCAAAAATGGCAGCAATCAGACTGATTTCCAGCTGTTTTGTTAAGTTGATTATATGAATGTCACACAATAGCTTGTTTCATCTGATTGTTCTTTGTCTCGATAATCTTAATTTGTCTATAACATAAGATCAAATGTGAATGATAATGCACCCATATAGGCGTTTAAGACTTTCAGGGGGATAATAGAAATGTTTCGATAAAAACGAGCCAACGTTTTCATACAATTTTACGTGATAAATAATTATGAGTGATTCCTTTATAACTTCTATATTTATTTTGTCTTATAAATTTTACGCCTTTTAATGTGTAAAAACTCATTTTATTTATTAAACAATTAAATATAGATACGTCAAGATATATTATGCGTGTAAGTATATAGAACATTAATAAAAAAATAAGTCGGCCAATTTGAGAAATAGCTAACAAAAAGTTGGCCCGTTTTTGAGACTCGACACTCTATCTATATCGGTATTTCCCAATGCGGGGCCAACGCCTCAAAAGGAGCAATTTGATAGTTAAGGGGGGCCAATTAAAAATGAACTTGAAGTGATTTTAATCCTCTTGCTCTGGGCCATTTAAATGCAATGTTACGAGTAGACATCGGTGCCATAAGAATTTTATTATTAGGAGGCATAAAAATTTTAGAAATGTTCAAGTGGGGCATGGCACAAAAAAGGTTGGGAAACACTGATCTATATAATCCAAGATACAGTATACCATATTACTAAAATCAAGAACAGAATCTTGGTACTCACTGAGGTCCGCCGAAAAACAGATCGAAGTCTCGAAACTCGAGCCGTATCCGCTGCCCTGGCTGACCGCTGAACATATAGTTGCAGGTGATGTCTTTCGGGTATATCCCGGGGTACGTCGGTGACAACAGCAACCCTCTTCTGCGCTTGTTCGCCTCTATCACGAAGGAACACATTGTGTTCGGCACCGGAGTCCCCACTTCGAAGTCCGCTGTGGATTTTATCCATAGTATTAATTATAGTGGTTATTAGTTAAAGTAGCCATGTGGTCCCAGCGTAGAAGCCCTTCTTATGTAGCTGTGAACCGCGCTCATGAATAAGGGCTCATGAATAACCAGTCTGGCATCCGTGAATTTAAAACGTGAGTTAAGCCGGAATAAATAATTATAATGCGTCATGAATGGTTTGAAATGGAAACAAAAAATAAATAAAACAGTCGTAAAACTGCTGAGATGAGAACCAAAAACAGCCGATGTAGGCATTGTTTTTTAGTAAGGAGTTTCTTTTATTTAAGTACATTGTATTAAGAATATACTAATGTTGTATATTATTCAAAAATATTCTTTAATACATTGGAACACGCCTTAATTCTCAGGAATGGCAACGCATGAAAAGTATCATGGGCGACACAGTATATTCTGTCACGCCCATGGTACAGCTTGTTTGCTATTCTAAATTGCAAAAAGAAATATAAAAATTTATTTATTTGATAAAAATATAATAGATAAGACATTTTTATATCGTTTCCGACTTCAATGAGGAAAAAGTTTCTTAACAACACAATCAGTGTAGATAGGTATTTTTTACAAAAACAGTACCAAGCAGCCGTATTTGTAATTCCGAATTCCGACAGATTTAATGTTTGTAAAAATGTTAATCTCTATAGAATCTCTTTGGTAAAGTGAAAAAGAACAAAGCATATTTGTACGGGGAAAATGGGCTTTATTTAAGCAACATCCCTTCCCGTTAGTAGGTACAGGGCTGATAAAACTGCAAAAAATTTATAGGCACGGCCTTCTGTCCAATCTGGTGGAATATACGAGCGCAGAATGTTTAAAATGTTTACAGATCCCTTCTGTGAATAACCATTAGGTATGTGCGATGACACTGATGAGAATTCATGGTCTCATACTTTTTTTTATTTTTTTTTATACAACTTAGAATGGCAAACAAGCTGACGGTCCACCTGATGGAAAGTGGTAACCGACGCCTATAGACATGAGCAGTACCATGGACATAACAGAGTATACTGTTCTCTCGGGTCCATGATACCCTCCACGCGTTGCCATTCCTGAGGACTCAGGTATTATTCCTCTGTACCCAGTAAATTCACGCCATATTCCACCCTTTAAACCGAAACACAGCCATGCAAACACAACTGCTTCACGGTTGAAACACGAATGGGACAGAGGTACCCAAGCAATCGACTTTTGTACAAAGTCTCCCTCTGGTGACTGTTTAGCATGAGTACGAGAAATGATATAAGACTCTAGTAATCACCCTTCTAATATATATAGGTCGAATGACATGACGATATATTTTAGTAGCATTGTCGTGCCCACAAAGAAAAGTACCACTTTTACTCAATCTTTTTTATTATTTTATTATTATTTCAGCCGTTAACTGATGTTTAACTGTCCACTGCTAAAAATAAGCCTTCCCCATAATGGGAGTTTTATCAGTAGTTGCCACGCTTGGCAGGCGGGTTGGCAACCGCAGTTAGGCTTTAGAGATGTTTTAAGAGGAACGCTGCTGGCGAGATGTTTTAAGAGGGACGCTGCTGCCCATCCCTCGCCCTCCCTTAGTCGCCTGTTACAATAACCAGGGGGAAGGAAGAAATGGCCCAGTCTATGCCGAGATCGACACCGCGGACTTAATATATTTAGTTTTTATTCTCATGGTAAGGCACGGAAAAAGTAAAAAAAAAATACTTACAGGCGTTGATGAACTCGTAGTTGCCTGTGAACAGTGTGGGTGGTGTGTACATCTTGTCGGTGTAGAAGGACAGAGCGACGGCCCGGTGCAGCGAGACCCGGCGGCGGGGCGGTATCGGTCCGCAGTACCGGCCCCCGAACGCTGAGTTGACCAGCTCCACCGTCTCCAGAGACGCCATTTCCGAGTAGATGTCCATGTACTCGTGCATACATCTGAAATGAAGATTGAACTCTTGGAATATTTATTGGGATATTTTAATTTAAACCAATTTTGATCACACGAATCTTAGGAGAAAGGGAGAACTCAAGTTTTTGGAATTGGCATGTAGGTATACGAGAAAAGAGATATGCAAATGGATTTAACAAGATTTTTTGGGAATTGGGAATGACAACATAATAATTAAAGTGGCATTTGTCAATTACAAATAGACACTTTGCTTCTGAAAGCTTGTAAGTAATTTTTATAATAATCATTAGTAAAAAAGCACCTGTGTCAATCACAAGTGTCATCATATGACACTGATCTTTTACTGTTTAACGATGAAGTAAGCTCTATTCGGGGGCACGCATGCATGATATAAATTAATGTGAAAAAAAAAACAAAGAAACAGAAGATCTATGACTAGATTTCAATCTTTCCTTTAAAGAACCCGGCATGAAGATATAGATTGATTTATTTGCAACACATTATAAGATAATAGGTGATTTTATTCGAGTTTCCTTTCTCTTCGCCTTGATATTTGGTGCTTTGTTTTCTTAATCGCCTCTAAGAACATCCTGGGGATGAAACGAGTGGTTATGCATACTACGTAATAGTATTCCTACTCCATCACCATCTGATATTTTATACTAATACCATACTCAGCCATTAACATTCCAGTCCATTGCTGACATAGACTTCCTCCATAAGAGGGGTTTTGCAAATAGTTGCCACGTTTGCCAAGTGAATTGGTGACCGCAGTTAGATTTTGGTGATGTTTTAATAAAAAACGCTGCTGCCCATCCCTCAATCATAAAATTTTCTTAGCTGCTTACGACTCCCACGGAAAAGAAAGGAGTGGCCCATTCTATGCCGGGATTACACGGCGATTACTTATTGTATGCTAAAAATAAAAATAAACGTCTTATATATTTTTCTAAATATATCAACGGAGATGTTGAAACTGGAATATCAATTTGTATAAACGATGCTTAATTTCCAGAATGTGCTCTAATGGAATGTTATTGCGTATATTTATTAGGGGCGGATTGTAAGCCTAAGTAAAGATTTAGTCTAAACTGTGAGCTGTCTGCCGTAAATCACTGGATTACATCGCACTTCGCTTATACTTTAATGCTTATATGTAAAACAAATTCTCTGGGAAATCCTCGAATCCTCGTATTCATTAAGGCCTGCCTACATGGAAACTTTTCACGAACTCGTGTGCATTATGCAACGCCATTCTATTTCTTCTTCTTTTATTATATATATTACCAGATACTCTACTAGCTTTACGCGTTTTTTTTTTAATAAACTATAGCCCATGTTACTCGCTGACAATATAGATTTCTACAGTTGAAAGAATTTTTAAAATAGGTTAAGTATTTTTTTTTAATTTATCCACTACATACAAAAATCAATTTTTTCTTTTTTATATTTATTAGTTTAAAAATGCCAAAATAAGTGCGTCATCAGGTCATTATATTTTCAAATTACTACATTATAATTTTTTTTTAGTTCTGTATTACCGAAAATATAATTTCAAATACCAGAGTTGCCCGCTATAACTGAACTTGATTCTTACGTCAATACAAAGCATAAACATGTCTCGGAAAAGAAAACATGTTTGCGTCGCATAATTTACAGACGAATGGAAAGGAATAAAAGAGATGGGTGATGTACTCACGCTGGAAGTTCCCCCACTGCGGCTCCACTGAAAAAAAAAACAACTATCAAAAATGTGTTAGGGGGGAGATATTAATGTAAACAGAAACGATAACGCTTTTCCGTACAGAAGTATAACTCGCGTTAGTGTTGGGTTTCAGAACTTATTTTACTTACACTTATTATTTATTCTACTTTATTTTGGTAAACTTTAATTATTCAGAAATGCTGATATGTATGTATGGTTATATCAATTTACAATAATATATATTTTTTATTTACAGCGATGGTAATACGTAAGCCGTGACGGCTTGCAACACCAGAGGTATCACAGGCGCGTTTTCAATTCTTATCACATGAAAATATTGGGTCATAGTACGCAGTTGTTTCACTGTCATGTCTTACCTTTCACACCGGAACATGGCTATGCAAGAATAATTACTCAAGGACCTACATTAAGAACAAATACGTAATGTAACAGATTTAATATCAATGAAATGGGGGGAAAGGGATTGTTAGTAATGGAGACTAAAAATGCCATTGCTAGCAATATACCCGACCTGGTTGGCTCACCTGGGACCTGGGAGGTCGACCTCCTCGCGGTTCCCTCTGGAAATTATCATGATTAATTCCTGATGAATTTATCATGATGGGCTAACTGGCCTGTTTTCATTCTCATCAATCACCCTACACTGGCACTCCGCTAGCATATCCCGTTAACGCAGGCGGGGTTACCATTCCATTTTCACCCATAAAAAAAAAATATCAATGAAATTGACTTTGTATAAAGTGTCCCTATAGTAAATGATAAGAGATTGGGGTAAAGTTAAAGAAATGTAATGAATTACAGTGGAATAAAGGTCAGCAACTCTCCTGACATGAACCAATAACATCACGGATTATTCAGAACAGAAAACTAAATTCACTTAATTCATGTCGTACATTACATTGTTCGTGCCATATGTTTGTTATTATAAAAGAGAAAAAAAAATGTTTTGTTTTGGTTCTGAGTCTTACTGGCGACAAAATGGTGTTATTTCTTGTACCATGGCTCCCCAAATTTTATTATTCTACAGAAATTTATACATATGACTTTTTCACTACAGAAATCCAGACCACCAGACCAGTTACCACAGGGAGACTTTGTACAAAAGTCGATTGCTTGGATACCTCTGTCCCATTCGTGTTTCAACCGTGAAGCAGTTGTGTTTACATGGCTGTGTTTCGGTTTGAAGGGTGGGATATGGCGTGAATTTACTGGGTACAGAAGAATAACACCTGAGACCTCAGGAACGGCAACGCATGGGGGGTATCATGGGCGAAACAGTATATTCTGTTATGTCCATGGTACTGCTCATGTCTATAGGTGACGGTTACCACTTTCCATCAGGTGGGCCGTCAACTTGTTTGCCATTCTAAGTTGTATAAAAAAATAATCTTTAGTTAAAAAAGGGAAATCAGACTGAGTGGCATTACAAGAAAAATTGTTGTTTCTATATGTCTAGTTCCAGAATTATATACAGGCAATTGCTTGAGATCAGCTCTAGTATGTGGAAGGGTACATCATACATGTCACTGGCTGGTAGCACTTACTCTGGTGGTTTGCCTCGTAGCTCGAAGGTGCGAAACTGGACGAGCACGCGCTGCCCCGGCGCCGCTAGGAACGTGTACAAGCACTGCCTGCTGTGGTTTCCGGGGTTGATTAGCTCCGGCGCGTGGAAGGTGCCGTTGGTAGTGCCGCCGCGGCTCACGAACGTGCGGTCGCACTCTGTGATTGAAAATCATGTTCGTTTATATATAAATAATATTAAATACGTAATAGAATAAAAGTACAGTATGTTCTACGCCAGTGTTCAGGTATCTGGTAGAGTTTAGTAAAATTTCACTCATTCAGTTACAATCACAGTGAAAAAAAATCTTCCCCCGTTTAACTCTCGTTTTGTATAGGCCTTCCGTTTTGAAAAACAAAAAACATGTACTCTGTATATTTTCAAAACTTAAAGATATAATGAGATTATATTAAAATAAACACTAAATAAATGTTCATAATTACGAATGTCATGAATTCCTTTATTACCTAAATATTAGGACGGAATTTAGGAAAAAGAAAAACAGAAAATACATATGAAAATGTATGAATTATATTATGTCGTCCTCCATAGCACAGCGGTCAACACGCCTGCCTGCGACGTGGAGGCCCCGGGTTCGATCCCCGGCCAGGTCATGATGGAAAACGATCTTTTCCTAATTGGCCTGAGTCTTAGATGTTTATCTATATATGTATCTATTATAAATATAGTATCGTTGAGTTAGTATCCCATAACACAAGTCTCGAACTTACTTTGAAGCTAGCTCAATCTGTGTGATTTGTCCGTATATATTTATATATTTATATAGGTAGTTATTGTAAACATTGTGTGGAGATCTCGTTTATCATTTTGAGAAATACCGCGACGACATTGTTGACGAGATATTTGGAGATTTTCTGTTGTTCAAATCAACAATGCTTGCGTTTACTGCGCGATTGGTAGGAAACGTGTTCCGCTAAAATACCTGGGTGTTAGCGTAGTCTGCGTAATCCGCCGACTTCAATTCCATTGAGCATGTCTGGAATGTACCCATGCGAAAAGCTTTCATTGGTATCTGCTTTGAAATTTGAACTGCTTGGAAGTACGCAAGGCAAGACTTTATGTTCTGCTTTGCGTATTTGCTTCGTGGATTCTTTTTATGCTTTTGATTTTCATTCGCTTTGAAATTTTTTTCCACACCGTTTTTTTTGCGCACTTCGATAAAAATACTAAAAAAGTAATGTATACATATATTTTCCACAGTACATAATAATAGATCTGATTTGATAATTAATTTAAATAACTATTCTGTTTGTCAGTCTGTATTAATACAAATTAATAATTGTAAAACAACTGTTGTAAAAAGTTACAGTCGAAATCTCAGCTGAGATTGCATTATGAATGGATAGTAGAATCATAAAAAAATATCCACTTAAAAATAGATATACTTGTATAAAAAATATTCTTATTTGTATGTACATAAAATACAAATACTATATTACGTCACCGAATAGTGCAAAAAAAATATGCGGTAAAAACACAAAGTAACAGATAAGCTCTTAGAAAACAAAAATATAAGTTCTATTCTCAATGGTTCTTTAAAAGGCTAGTTGTTATTTTGATACAACGCGGCGTCATTATTTTTTTACCCTTGCAACAACACAGTAAAGGCAACAAAGTACGTTTGGGTCAAGATATTGTTATCTAGCTCAAAGTTCTTGAAAACTGCTGAACAACTTTCGATGCTATCATGGTAAAAGTAATGCCTTTTCCTGATCTTTTCGTATAGCTTACTAATATGGATATATGTATATTATTTGATATATAGGTATATTAGACACAGAAAAAAATATGTATTTCCTTAAGTGTTTTAAACTATCTTTCTATTTCACGTGGAAGACTGTAATAGTTTTTCGATGGATGATAATGGAATGGTAACCTCGCCTGCAGTATCCGTATATCATGGCGGGACACCAGCGAGTGAGGATAGAGGAGGATGAAAGCGGATCAGTTGGTCCATTATGATGAATTCAACAAAATATTACCACAATAATTTCCAATCAAAACCACGTTTAGAAAAAGAACCGCTAGTTTCCGTTATTAACAGTCCCTAATTAATATATATTCTTTATTGCACTAAAACATACAGTAATAACAACAAGTTAGCAAAGAAGAACTTATCTCTAAAAGAGATTTCTTCCAGTTAGCCTAACACAGTTACATAGGAAGTAGTGAGTGTGGCATATGGTATATGGTGTAGCCAATCTGTCAGGATCTAACAATTCCAGAGAGAGACTTTGTACAAAAGTCGATTGCTTGGGTACCTCTGTCGCATTCGTGTTTCAAACCGTGAAGCAGTTGTGTTTGCATAGCTGTGTTTCGATTTGAAGGGTGGGATATGGCGTAAATTTACAGGGTACAGAGGAATAACATCTGAGTCCTCAGGAATGACAACGCATGGAGGGTATCATGGGTGAAACAGTACACTCTGTTATGTCCATGGTACTGCTCATGTCTATAGGCGACGGTTACCACTTTCCATCAGGTGGGCCGACAGCTTGATTGCCATTCTAAGTTGTATAAAAAAAAATACCCTATCAGGTCGACCTCCACGCCATTTCCCCTGGAAACCATCTCGGTTAATTCTTGTAGAATTCGTCACGATGGGCTAACCGACCTGATTGCATCCTCACCAATCTATTTTTCACTGCCAGCGTATACCGATAGCGCAACCGAGGTTACCATTCTATTATCACCCATTTAAAAAAACCTTTAAAAAAACTACCCCGTTCATACATACATTCTTTTAAAACGTAGCGCAATAAAAACCCTTTGTTAATCTCATGTTGGGATTACCATGAGTGTATTTAATAAATTCTGCCGCAGTGAAAGCTGTTTCATTGTGTTGCTGAGATTTAACAAAATATAGCTTGACGTCAGAAATATGTAATTTCATACGTGAAATTTATCACTGCTGTGTAATGACAATGCTGAATAGTGTCACATCCATCAGCGGTACCGATCAATCACAGCCTGTGAAACCGAGTTGGGGATGTTTAAATAATCCCTTATTTTGCCTAATGTCACAATATTGGGGGAAAGGGTATTGTTTTTTTTTAATGGGTGATAATGGAATGGTGACCCCGCCTGCGCTATCGGTATTCGCTGGTGGGGCACCAGTGAGGGATGATAGGTGAGGATAAAAGCAGGTTAGCCCATCGTGACGAATTTCACTAGATTTAACCACGATGGTTTCCAGGGGAACCGCATGGAAGTCGACCTGATAAGCTGTAGCAATGGGTTCATTAGACCCCATTACTAGCAATTCCTTTCCCTCCGAAAGGGGATTGTTAGTAATGGGGACATTATTCACCTATTATAGGAATATAGGGTTAGTTTGACGTCGACGTACTTCTCTCTGGAAACAATTGTATTTATTTATTGTTGAATTCGTTACGAAGAATCACTTGATCTGGTTTCATCCTTATCTATCCCCCCTGACTGGTGCGTCGCCAGTGTATGCCGATAGTGTAGGCAGGGTTACCATTCCATTATCATGCATTAAAATAATGTTATCACGTAAAAAGTACTGTAACAAATTGGATGCGGTATTCATAATTGTATTCCTAAAGGTGTAACTTAAAATCTGGTATTTTTTTTACAACACAGGGGGCAAACGATCATGCGGCTCACCTGATGGTAAGTGACTACTGCTTATATCTTTAATGTTGACGCTTTATTTAGAAGAGATGTATTTTATAGAATTTTTTTACTTTTTAAATCCACGCGTGCAAAGTAGCAGACAAAAAGATAGTTTAGAAAAAATATTATTAATAATATAGATACTAGACAATGTATGCACAACGTTCAATTTATGTAGCAATACAATTCGAAACAATTTTTTTTTTTTATTTTTCCCCCATTTCCTTTATGTGTGTGTTTGTACCAACATCATGCAAAAACTAATGCACTAAATTCGATGCAAGTCACAAATTAAATATTCTTGAAGATTATTTTGAAAACTTTTTCTTTTATCCTGGTAATAGAAATCGTCTATTCTATTTTCCTACTTCTAAAATCCACACGTAAAAGATTTTATTTTTTATTTTTGGAATAAAACTCGCTAGTTTATTCTAAAAATAAAAAATTAAACCTCCCCAAATAGTATATTCTAAAATGATAGATAGCTGTAGACCTAATAAATATATCATTTAGAGTGAGACATTTTATTTGAGAGCGCATCGCTGTAAGCCGCCGAGCGCACGACGTGTTCAGACTAGCCACCATTCACAAACCCTCAAATCTCTCCTTTGTTTTGTGGTTTAATTTCGCTGAAAAATCGTGATAAAACCTCACTGCCTACTGGCGAGAACCTTACAAAATATATGTTTATGCATATTTTATTATTTTCACTTCATTAACAGTATGAATTCATTTTAGTTCCACTAGATACTTGTTAGTTTTTAATTTTTTCTGTAAACAGTAGTTTTGTGTAAACGTACCTGCGTGATAACCTACGTATTAAATAAAATTTTAGAATCAATTTCCAGCAGCAATATTTCTAAACCGATACGACATCATAACCTTCAGGTGAGCCGCATGCTTGTTTGCCCGTTGTGTTATAAAAAAAATATTGTTTTATTTTGGTACAATATCTATAACTTGTGTATTTCAAGATTTTGTCATATGCTTGTTTGCCACCTCAGTGGTATAAAAAAACATTATCAAAAAACATTTTAATATAATAGAACCAAAATCAGAAGCTGTGAACTGACTCTTTATAACCACGCCTTTTGCCGTCATCAGTCGAAAAATATTTTCTAAAGCCGAAATGCGCTAGGCGACTAGCAAAGAACTTCTTTTCAGTTCTCAGATAGTGGAAAAATCAAAGCTACAGATATTTACATTTGGGTAGTTAGATCTTGTATGAAAGGAAGAGAGTGCTATGCTTTTTGAAATCTTTCTGACAGTACTGGGCATCGCTTCGTTCTTCCTACATTACTCAGCCATCAATAGCTTCATTTTAGATTTTTTGACTTACTCCCTTTGGATTCTAATATGCTCGACGAAAGCTGAGCATGTATAGTAGAATTTTTATGTTTATTACAACAAAAGACTATAAATGCATGCATATTTTTTTTTATTTTATTTTTTTTTTTATTTCAATTCTACTTGATCATCAATAATTTTTTTTCATTGGTGACAGGTTTAAATATAATTTTTGTGCAAGTACGTGTTGTTGTTGTTTTTCTTTTCTAATCTATCATTAACTATTTAATATGCTTGCGTTATTATGATGTTTAATGTTCCCATCATGATCACATCGCAGCAAAATCGCTTGCGTTTATTATAAAACTTTCAAAGCAAGTTACAAAAACCAGAAGGTACCCAGATAATGCGGGGGCTTAATATTTTTTTCATCTTAATTAGGGCCTGTCACTTCCTCTTACTGGAACTCATTTAACTTTCTGCTTTAAAACAATGCCAACCTACTTACGTTAACAGTTTTTATCGTCAGAGAGAATTTTGTCTTAAGAGTTCAACAAAAATGGACATTATAAATGGTGATTTTAAATTGTTAAAATTATATTATTTTTGAATAATAAAAGTTGTTTTAGTAATTGGAAAAGTACAAAAATGCATTTAAATAAATAAAATATAACCGACAAAATTGTTGCCTTTGCCATAGTTAAAACACTATATAGCAAGAAGTCATGCCATTATTAAAGAGTCGGCACTGTCAACGAAAATCGAAAATTAATCTATCTAAATGGTTGTTTAGATTAATTTTTGCCAATATAAAATATGTGCCTACTAATGTACTACTAACTATAAATTGTGCATTTTAAATGCACAATTTTTAAATTCAATGTACTAATAGCATACACTTCATACATACGTTTCTGTGCGAATTATCACGAATCTGTTTAACTACAGCAACCTATATTATTTTTAAATAAATCAAATTTGAACGGCCTCAGCCCTTCATACATGTGTTATCTCTGTATGAAAAAGTGTCCGTGAAAAGGTGTTAAATTGGTATGGCGCTACAGCAACCTGCTGGTGGGTAAATTTTAAAGGAAGTAAACAAGAAAAGCAAAAGTTTCGCTTTTTACTGGTCTATTTTCCAAAATAAAAACCTAAAATATAAAAATAATGACATGATAATTAATGTTATGTTAAATATCATTGTTAATCTTTTAATTATGCATTTATATTTAGAAAATAAAGATATAAATATTTTAACTCAACACATTTCACTCCATTAACAACTGCTAAATTCATTTCATACTATTTTGCTACTCTAGCGCACATTCTGAAGAGATTTGGAACTGTTAGTTACAGCTTACTGTTGTAAAAACTCTATAGTCGTTTTTATTAATGTTCTATAATCAAAATATTAAATACAAAAATATAACAATATAATAATTTATGACAGTTTGCTATTCTCTTCTAAGCTTCACATAATACATACATTTTTATTATTCATCCAACTGAGCTTATTATTTTCAACATTCCTTATCAGCACGAGGTAAGGAATTTATTTAAAAGAAAATTCTACTCATTTATAATGGCTGGGATGAATTTGAATTGTATAAAAATGTTGGTGAAACGTGAAGATTATACAGCATGGAAATTCAAAATGAGAATGCTGTTGGTGCACGAAGAGTTGTGGAATACAATAGATGGTTATGAATCGTCTGACGATACACCTTCCCATGTAAAAGCACGTAATGACCAGAAAGCATTGTCAAAAATTTGTCTTTCTGTGGATGGTGCGGCAATGACGCATGTGAGGACAGCAACGTCAGCGAAAGAGGCATGGTATGCATTACAAAAGGCATATGAAGACCAAAGTCTTGGTCGGAAGTTGTCATTGGAGCGACAGCTGTACAGGTACTCCCTATCAGATTTTACCGATATTGAGTCGTACATTAATGCAGTCATGACAACTGCCCAGAATTTGGCAGATATTGGCAAAACAATTGAAGATAGCTCTCTTGCTGCGATTTTATTAGGTGGACTAACATCTCGTTATGATCCACTGGTAATGGCTCTAGAACATTCAAACCTCGAAGTAACATCAGAAATGGTTAAGACGAAGTTATTGAGTGAAATGTCAAAGTTGCTTAAGAATGATGATGTTGCAGCGTTTCGTACTTCACAATTAAAAGCGAAGACGAAGAAACCTATTATATGTTTTAAATGCAGAAAACCTGGACATAAGAGCCCTAATTGCCCTATTAAAAAGGTAAAAAAGGTAAATATGTCGAAAATTGAACAAAACGTAGAAGATACAACAGATTGCTTGTCTGAAGTGGCTATGTCATCCCTAAATAACCAGAACTCCGATAAATGGATAATCGACTCTGGAGCATCGGGACATATGACTTCACACGGTGAATGGCTAAAAAATTATCGTTCTATAGATAGTGGAAGTATAACTGTAGCAAACGGACAAAAATTGCCAGCTATGGGTATTGGTGAGGTATCAATTAATACCAACTCTGTAGTATCAAAAATAAGTAATGTTATTTATGTTCCTAGTTTAAAATGTAATTTACTTTCCGTAAAGAAAGTTGTCGAAAAAGATTTTTCTGTTGTTTTTGATAAAAATGGTTGTAACTTTTATAAATCTTGTGATGTATCTTTTGCTAATAACCCTATTTTACACGGTTCTTTTAGTGGTGGAATGTACAATTTAGATTGTTCGATTAACTTGCCACAAAATGTTTCAGCCTATAATGTGCACTCTGAACTCTCAAACTTTAAAATTTGGCATAAGAGATTAGGACATCTCTGTCGCATAGGTATGAATCTACTTAGAAAAGGTCTAGCAGTTGGAGTGGAGTACAAGGAGGTTGACAAGGAACCATGCATACCCTGCGTGGAGGGTAAGCAAGCAAGAAAACCTTTTAAACGGTTGAAAAGTAAGAAAGCTACGTCAGTACTAGAATTAATTCACACAGATTTATGTGGACCATTTCAAACAACCTCTTTTCAAGGTAATAAATACTTTATTACTTTTATAGACGATTTTACCAGGTTTATATTTATTTATTTTATATCTTCTAAGACAGAAGTCAAATCAAAGTTTTCTATTTTTCAATCTCTTGTTGAACGTGAAACTGGCTCAAAAATAAAAATAGTGCGATCTGATAATGGATCTGAGTACGTCAACAATGAATTTGCTGATTATTTGGCTTCAAATGGTATCAAGCACCAAACTACGATGCCCTATAGCCCTCAGCAAAATGGAGTGAGTGAACGATGCAATCGTAGCATTATGGAGAAAGCCCGTTGCATGTTGTCTCATGGTTCACTTGCGAAAGCTTATTGGCAAGATGCTGTAGCGACTAGTGTTTATTTGAAAAATAGGTCGCCACATCGTGCTCTTAATAAGAAAACTCCTTTTGAGATATGGTACGGATCTAAACCTAACTTATCTCATCTTAAAGTCTTCGGATGCAGAGCTTTAGTTCATGTTCCTTCTTGCCAAAGAACTAAGCTAGATATGAAAGCAACTGAACATATTTTTATAGGATATTCAGATGATCCTAGAAGTTACTACTTCCGAAGTGCGAAAACACCTAGGAAGTTAGTAAAATCGAGAGATGTAACTTTTTTTGAAGATAAGTTTACAGGACTAACAATTGAAAAGGCAGACGACGTAAACTGTGATACAAGTTACTTATTTTCAAAGACCTCATCCTCAGAAGAAGCTTCATTATCTTCTCCTTCAATTGGCGGAGGTGGTGATATAGCAATTGAGGAACAAGATCACAATTCAGTCAGTACTGAAGAGGTACGCAATCAAGGAATGGAGACTGTACATTCAGGTAATATAATTAATTCTTCATCTCCGTCATCGGGTTCTTCAAGTAATTCTAATGATGATAGATCTGGAAGAAGGTACCCTGAAAGAATACGTAAACCTCCAAACTATTTTTCTTATAATACTCTAAGCGATGATCTGCTGTGCGGTGATCCTTTGACTTATCGTGACTAGAGATGGGCAATCCACCTGGGTGGGTTTAAAGTCTGGTGGGTAAAAACCGGGTGTTTTGGGTTTATTGGGTTTAAACCCCATAAACACCCAAATTTTTGGGTGTTTATGATTTTGTACTTCATCATCGTCATCTCAGCCGCAAGACGTCCACTATACTGGACATAGACAATATTATTATGCAGCCTACAGAATAAAAAACTTTTAATTTGATTTTGAGTTTATTAAGAAAGAGATGAAAGTAAAATGTAAAACTACAGTCAATCACTGTCAGATTCAGAGTTATTACAAGCGATGAATTGTATAGGTTCGATAGGCTCTATTTCGTCTAAACTGTTATGTTCATTTACTTGCTCAATGAAAGCTTCTAAGGTATTTTCTTCATTAAACTGAATGTCCTCGCATTCAGCTTTATGTTTAAGATTCCAGTTATAACAAATGAATGAAATTTTTTCAGTTCTTTCAGTTGTAAGTCGATTTCTTTTGTTATTATGTATGTAGCCTTGGATACTAAAGGAACGCTCAGTGGCTGCCGAAGTACAGGGAGCTGATAGAATACGAATCGCTACTTTGCTTAACTCAGTGGAACCACAAATACCTTTCCACCATATTAGGGGCTCAATGCTATCTAATGAGCTCCATACAAATCCTCTGGCCCAAAAGTTTTCTTTAGCTTTATAACACGCCAAATCTGCCATTACATTTGACAAACTTAAGTGTTGGCTTAAATTGTAGATAAACTCCATACCCTTAAGTTCTTCCTCTTGAGTAAGTTCGACTCCTAGAGTCCTGGGGTCTAGAATATATGCTGCAAAATGTATTGGCCTCATTGCCATATTGCATCTTGAAGATACTGATGTTAGAATCTGCTGTTTGCTTTCTTCGCTCAATGTCGAAATCTCATTTAATGCAAAACGTATCTTAGCTTGTACATCTCTAAATGTAATGTATGTGCGATGCAAACGATTCTGGTCGCTCTCTAAGTAAAATATGCTTTCAGTGACTGGTTCCAAAATACTTATACATTCCCCTGTCTTCGTCCAGAAATCATCACTTAGAATTAAATCTTTAATATCTCTTGAAATTACCACATCTTCTCTAACTGTTAATATTTGCAAAGCTATCTTATTTGCTTTCAAACTTTTTAACGAAGTAACATGACTTCCCCATCTTGTAGCACAAGGCAATTTTAGTGTTTGTGTAGAATCTTCACCCTGCCTTGATTTTATCAACAAGGAACTTAATCGTTGACTCCTTTTAACAGTTTTTATTATATTTATGGCTTGCATAATAAACACAGTTACTTCTTGTATCTTTACAATATCTTGGCACAACAAGTTAAGGATATGTGCACAGCAACCGAGAGGAACAACATGTGGATATTTGAGTTTTGTTAATTCGAATGCCTTTTGTATATTTCTAGCGTTATCGCCAATAAGTACAAGAAACTTATTTGCTCCATACACTTTCATTACTTTTTCAACTTCTTGGCTAAGGTATTCACTAGTGTGAGGATTACTTTCTGTATTCAAACTTTTAACGTATGCAGGTTGAGGTTTTGATATAAGAAAGTTTATTATTCCTTCATTTCTTAAATTAGACCAGCCATCGCACTGAAGGTGTAAGTAACTACAAGCATTTAGTTCCTCATTTAACTCAAAACGCATTTCTCTATATATTTTATCTAAGTATTTTGTCGCTAAAGCTTTACGTGAAGGTATTTTAAATTTTGGTTGCAATTTTTCGAAAAATTGTATCCATAAAGGATGTTGCACCATCGATAATGGCGTCCCTGTTACAAATATAGCTCTCGCTAATTCTGTTTTTATATGATCATCGGTGTCTTGAAACTCAGCATTTATTGTAGTGTTAGCAGACGACGAGGGGCTTATAAAAGAATCATTTGTCTCTATCTCTGACAGTCCAGACATTTTGGTTTTGGACGAGCTATCTTTTATAAGTTTCATAGAGTCTTTTAATGTTTCTGGAGATTTTGGACAAGTGATAAGATGTTGAAGCATTTTGGCAGCATTACTGAATTTGTAGACCTTATTACAAAGCTTGCAAGAAACAGACTTGTTTGGTAAAGTACGGTAGTGCTCCCATATGCGTAAATCTTTAGGTCTCCCCATTGAACCTAAAAAATGAACGATGATTAGTTGGTCTGACGAAAATTCAACAATAGAGTGCCTATTTTTTTACAATGATTATTTCTTGTTATTTACAATAAATTTATTAAAAAAATAATAAAATAAATACAAAAAACCTTTGTAAAATTACATCTCCTCGGAGGATTAAACGCAGACGCTAGTTTATTATCGTATTGTTCTGTATTTTTCTCAGCAACTTCTTTAATTCGATTAGGTACTTACGCATATTATGTTAAAAATAAATATCTAGTACACATCTTAGGCTATCCACCATTATTATCCAATGACGACTCTCAGCTAACTATGCACTATCATCCAAAATAAACGTGTATGGAAAATTTTATCCCAGTCGGTTGAGGATTGAGGATAATTGCATCAACATACGAACATACCTACATACTTTTATTTACATAACGCAAGCTAAATAAAAGCTTGTAATAATACATCTAATTTTAAGTTAAAATTGTTAAGTGATCATGATATAATTGTATCATTCAAAAATCCACTTACCTTTAATTATTTCTTGTTAAGTATAAATATTATTTCAAATCTGCTCCCTTAATATGCACTTTTTTACTGCTTTTCCTACCTAACACGTTACCAGGAAGTCACGTTACCAGAGTCAGAGTAATAGTGAACACGTTTGACAGTGATTGTCGTCGCCTCATATTCAGCGTCGACGAATAGGGGAATCCCCAGTCATAATGTATTGCATGCGTGGCGGTCTTACTTCAAATCCATAAACAAAGAGATAATTACAGAACTCGATACTAGATGGCGCTGTTTTTGTTTGAAGAAAGTTTGCGGGCTAAAATACATAGAATTTCATCAATGACTTCCACAAAGAACAACATTTCTGTTTTTTCTAAGTCCGTATCTCTTCCGTATATTTCATAAGATATAAGCTTGGGCTACATTGTTATGCAACGTGATTTTGTCGCTGTCTTGCTAGCAGGGTTGACAGATATACGATTTAAATCGTACTCATACTATTATTTGTCTATTTTTTAATGTACGATCGTAAAGATTATGATCGTAATTCGCACAAAAACATACGACTTTTTGGTTACCTGGCAACATTTTTATTATGAAACGAACATGCTCACATCATCAGTCACATGCAACAATTTATTGGGGATTTCCCCTTCACATCTGGCAGTCCTGCTTGCTAGAATATAGGTAAGTCAGCCACAGTTACTGACGATCGATATTTAAAGGGTATTGTTTTTGTGCTAAATATTTCATAAAAACGTTATTTAATACTTTGTGGATTATTAATTTAGTTGATAATCACTGGAAGTAAAATGGATGCTAATTTGAGAGATCAAGATCTTCGTATAAAACAGTTAATAAAAGAAAATCTACGTAAGTACTCTTTTTATACCTAGGTAGGTAAGGTATAATAAACACAAAAGGTACTTAGATCGCGTGTGTTCGAAGCATTTATTCTAATAAATTTAATTTAAAATTGTAGAAAGAAAAAAATGTCTGCCAAGCCGTAGCCGAAGCCGATCTCCAAATATATTTGGCGATAGTGAGACCCAGTGTCCAGATGATTTACCCAGCGTCGTCGCAACAAAGAAAAAAACGAGGATAAAGTAAAAGAAAATTTACTGAAAGAAGAAACAAACTGTTCTAAATGCTTAATTTATGGAGAAGAGGATAAAAGAAATGAGTATTTCGGACTGTTAGTGGCTCAAGAATTTAAATATATACGGCCATGTGTGCGAACGAGGTGTTATGAAGAAATTTTAAAGTATCTACGGGAAGCAAAAGGCCAACATGTTGATCAACTGCAACATGAAAACACTGAAAATTAATTACTTTCATTTTATTATATATAGATTTTTAAAATTTCCTGAAATATTATTAGTTAACGTTTTATTTAATATTGTAGAATTGATCAATACAATTTATAAAAATAATTTATTGGTATTACTTACATATTTTCAAAAAAATACGTAAAAACCTATTTTTTTGGGTGATTATGGGAGTTTATGGGTGTTTATTGGGTTTTTACCAAAGCACCGGGTTTAAACCCGGTGCTTTGCCCATCTGTAATCGTGACGCAATTACAAGAGATGATAAAAATGACTGGATCACTGCGATGAATAATGAGTATGATGCTTTATTAAAGAGGAAAACTTGGGTATTGGTGGAAAAACCAAGCTTTAAATCTTGTATTCCATCTAAGTGGGTTTACAAATTGAAAAGAGATGCTGAAGGAAATATAGTCAAATATAAAGCTCGTTTAGTAGCTAAAGGTTTTACACAAATAGAAGGTGTAGACTATTATGCGACTTTTTCTCCCGTTGTACGCTCCTCATCGTTGCGAACGCTGTTAGCACTAGCAGTACAGGAAGGATACAAAATACGTCATATGGATGTAGATACTGCCTTTTTATATGGTGATTTGGAAGAAGAAGTCTATATGGATCAGCCAGAAGGGTTTGTCCAGAGAAAGGAAGATGAAAATAAGGTATGCTTATTGAAAAAGGCCTTATATGGTTTGAAACAAGCTCCGAGAGCTTGGAATATAAAGTTAAAACAAACTTTGTCAACTATTGGATTTACTCAAACACCATCTGAACCTTGTGTGTTTACTAAAAATATTTCGAATACAGACTCCTTGGTTATAGCCATATATGTTGATGATCTTTTAATTATGTATAAAAATGAAGTAACATTTGACAACTTCAAATGTGAGTTGGAAAATTATTTTTCACTTAAAGATCTTGGTATTATTAATTATTTCATAGGCATAAATATATCTTGCCGAGAGAATATTATTAAAATATGTCAAAGTACGTATATTGAAAGTTTGTTAAAAAGGTTTGAAATGCAAAACTGTAAATCGGTTTCAACACCCCTTGCTCAAAAGAAACTGGAACCTAGTACAGGTGAGTCTAAATGTTCCTATCAGGCATTAATTGGCTGTCTTATGTATTTGGCAGTAAATACAAGGCCTGATATAGCTTACGCAGTGAGTTACTTAAGCCAATTTAACTCCAATAATGATCAATCTCATTGGAATGCTGCTAAGCGATGTCTTCGATATTTAAGTGCAACTAAGCATGTTGGTATTTCATACAGAAAAACTGAAGACTCCTCTATACTGCGTGGTTACTCAGATGCTGACTTCGCAAACTGTCCTGTTAGTCGTCGCTCATATACAGGATTTTACTTCGAACTCGCAAAAGGCCCTATTTCTTGGGAATCAAGAAAACAGCCTACAGTCGCATTGTCCTCTGCGGAATCCGAATACATGGCGCCATCAGCAGCTGCTAAGGAAGGTTGTTTCTTAAAACGTTTTATGGCAGAAATAACAGGTAAAACTCTAAATGTTGTCATTTTTTCTGATAGTCAGAGTGCCCAGAAACTTGCGTTGAATCCAGTCCATCACAATAGAACTAAACATATAGACGTAAAGTTTCATTTTATTAGAGAAAAAGTAAATGACAAAATTATAGAATTAAGGTATATGCCCACTGATTCACTACCAGCGGATGTTTTGACGAAACCTTTAGGTCATGTTAAGCATTTACGATGTATGACGAATATGGGCATTGGGTAACCTTTTATCTTGTTATTTTTGTACCAGTATTTTTGTTAAGTAATATTTTTGTTATATATATATATTTTGATTACGGGAGGATATGTTGTAAAAACTCTATAGTCGTTTTTATTAATGTTCTATAATCAAAATATTAAATACAAAAATATAACAATATAATAATTTATGACAGTTTGCTATTCTCTTCTAAGCTTCACATAATACATACATTTTTATTATTCATCCAACTGAGCTTATTATTTTCAACACTTACAACTGATAATTTTTGCTACTTTTCCCCATGTGACATAGTTCTACTTGTCTCTATTCTCCATAACCACATCAATCATATCTGATTTAAATATAAGAATTAAATATAAATAAAAAAAAAAATGGAAATGTGTTCTTAGAATACATAATATTTTTTCAATTTGCTTATTTTCTACCAAAGTTTTTAAATTTAAGTCTCATTTAAACATATCTTCCTTAATTTTTCTTTAATAACTTCTTCGTTTGTTTTTTTCTTTTATTACATAATTTTTTTTTTAATTGCTATATGTCATACGACCACAGTGTAATTAATGATTTATTAATACTACTATGTAACAGGATTTTACACCGACACAGTCATGTTATTATGAACCACAGATAAAATATATATTTACGTAGTTTTTTCTTTTATTTATGATTGAACAATAACAGGGTTACCAATCACAGAGTATGTACTTCAATGATATCTTTCTAGTTACAATGTGATGTTTTCTTGGATTCATTCAATCTTGTTAGCTGTCCCATTAAAACTTTCCGAGTCACGGCAAGGCTTTGCCGGCGAGGGACTCGATTAAGAACCTCATTACCATGGATTTATGTATAATATTTTGACATAAAGAGATCTCGCATCTTGAATATTATACAGTCATTAATATCTCTATTAAATATCTAAACAAAAAACTAACAACCATACATGCGGTGGATTTCAAATTAAATTTGAATTTGGAATCTAAATTTGAATTTGGAAAAAGTTGACATATTGAAAACAGATATGGGTTTAGGTACCTACCTACTTGAAATTTTTTATTCATCAAAAATCGGATGGCAGTGATAGGAATCTATATTGTGCCAGGGTTCTGGGAATTCGCACATGTTGGGATAACACCAATTTTAATATTTTCCATTTTCCGAACGTCCACACACGCTGCGTTAACTTTATCGGAATCACATTCATTTTTATTGTTAACACTCAACTGTACTACTGTGACCTGTCGGGGGTTTTGTTTTTTATTTAATTATTTTTTCCTTATCAAACCACGCAGTGGACCTTTCGGATCGTTATACGGTTAGTAAATAGGATTGTGCTATAAGGGTATATAAAATTGTGCAGTGTAAGTACGTACGAATAAATAGGTAAGTAAATGTAAAATACAATTCGTCCAGAATAAGATCTCCTTAATTTGTTCTTAAGAATAATTTGATCATTTAAAATTGTGTTCACAATTATAATATAAGTACAACAATTAGGCTAACTAAACATACAACACAAATCATTAAAAGTTGGCGTAAGTTTATGTCTCTGTTGTAATTTAGATATCTAAAACTTTGTCTGTCTGCTGTCGAAATGATCGTAAACTTCGATTAATCCGCCACGCTGTGCATGTTTGACGAAAGTTATTAATCGTCGAAAATAGGACCGGCTTGGGACAGCTGTCAAATTTTGCCACGGAAATCAGCTGTGACCATAAAGTTACGCGTTTAACATAGTTAATAAGGCTAGGCATAGGCTAGTTATATAATATCTAACTTTAAATGGAAGCCAAGTGTTAAAAAAGGGTCAACTATTGGGCAATAGACAACTAGTTTTATTTTTTTAAATATACTGTTATATATATATTTTTTTAACAAAATAAAACAGACCATTTCTCAGTGTTGCAAGTAATTCGAAAGTTCCCCAGTTAAGTGGATTTTGTTCAATACGAATTGAGAACTATTTTTCCTGTATAATATAAATATACCTTCACATTATACACATATTTTATACAAATTATAAATAAATAATAAAGCTTTTGCATGGTCTCATATTAAACCTATTTAAATTATATATTTTTGGAGCCAATAGCAGATCAGTCTTGAATAGTCAATGGATGTTACAGTAATTTAGCTACACTGACTCAAGGCATAATTCAACGTGTGGTCAGGCCTTAATGTTAAGGTTCTTTCTTGTATTTCGTATAGTACTCATAGATAGTGAGATCTTATTGTGGCGATTGTTATTTAAGTAAGAGACGTACTTGGAAGTTTAGTAGGCGAGGGGTCAGCGAACGTGGCCCGGCTCGAGAGCTCCGTGGTCTCGCCCGCGAGCACTGCACAGAAATAACAACTCGTTATCGTTTGCGCTTGTAGCATTCTGCATTTAAAAATTTGAATTTTAAAATAGGAATGCTCATTTAATATCGGTTTCACAGTATCACTACGTTATTTAAAAGTCGACACTGTCCTTATAAGGACGAAACTGGAAATAGAATTTATGCAACCACCTAGACATATCGACGCAGTAAATTAATGTTCATAGTGTTGTACAACTACTTATAATTTGTCGCTGTACAAAATATCGATATGGATGGGTATACTAAAAAAATCTAACTATGGTGTAAAATTTTTTCGTGTTGCATAGATGTCTAACAAACTTTTTCCTTTAACAATTTTACATAACGTATGACTGTGTGAGATAACTATATTATTTTAAAGTATTCAAGTAATTATATAAAACAAATGAATAAAAATACTCACTACTAGAATCCTTAATAGAGTAGTGAGAGTCATACATATTTTACATGTCTATGATCTAAGCCAACAAAGGTAAAATTTAAATTAATATATTATTTGTCAATTCGGAGTAGCACATCACGGAACTATGATGCTCGCTAAAAAAGTAATTTTAGTCTATGCTTCGTAGAATTTCAAGCCAGATGAAGACCGTTAATGTTGGCTTAACCTATCTAGGTTACATTCACGAGGCATTTCAAAACTATCCCCACGGAGAAGCAGAATGCTAATAATTAAGACAAAGCGGGCGAGCCTGTCTGGCCCATCCAGAATAAATTCACATAACTTAATGAAGAATCCACATCGCGCAAAGTTCTCGCTACTCTAAAGAATTCACAAATAACGAAATTAACTTCCACGAGAGAGTTTATCTCGTATTCGTACAAATTTGCCAACGAAACTTCGAGAAATTAGAAGTGGTGTTGCGGACGCTTTCGTAGCATCATTATTTGGTTCCTTCTAGAACTTTCAATGGATTTGTTTGATGTACTTTTGGGATAGGCATGTTCGTTGCATAAATTAAATGAACTTGTTTGTTCATTTAAATGTTTACTGGTCTCTCATTTAAAATACAGTATATCCCTAACTCGAGGATAAGGAAATTAGTATTAGGGCTCAATTATTTTCTTACTAATAATTTACCCACTGAGCTATCATGCATTTAAAATTGTGTTCCATAAAAAAATATTTGAAAAAGCAATTATTTTGATTTAAAACTAAACTATTAAATCGATTTTGATAAAATTTCCATTTCCTTTTAGATAAAAAAGTATTTCAAAATCGGTTTGTAACTGACGTACCTAGTTACGAGAAAAAAATATATATAAAAAAAAATACTGAATAAAGAACCTCCTTCTTTTGAAGTCGCTTGAAAATAAAATTTTACGTAAAACGTGCATCAAAGATATAGAAGATAGTTTGATTTAAGCATCAAACATTATAGGCATTCACAACGATTGACTCAAGTTAAAATTCACGTGCTTGATTGAAGCTGCTGGAGAGTCTACAAACCTTTTTATATTTCTTCTTACTAAAACCTACAATAAAATTATAACCAGACGACGTTAATACATGGGCGATACATAAAAAAAATATGATGGCTCTTAATGAGAACAATAAAAGACATAACAATATTTATTTTTATATTTGTCAGTTTATATATATATATATATATATATATATATATATATATATATATATATATATATATATATATATATATATATATATATATATATATATATATATATATATATATATATATATATATATATGTGTACTTGTTCCTCGACAGACAGAATCTTTTCTTATAAAACGCTTCCACTGCGGTGTTTTACCTTTTTTTTTTTATAAAACTTAGAATGGCAAACAAGCTGGCGGTCCACCTGATGGAAAGTGGTAACCGTCGCCTATAGACATGAACAGTACCATGGACATAACAAAGTATACTGTTTCGCCCATGATACCCCCCATGCGTTGCCATTCCTGAGGACTCAGGTGTTATTCCTCCGTACCCTGTAAATTCACGCCATATTCCACCCTTCAAACCAAAACACAGCTATGCAAACACAACTGCTTCACGGTTGAAACACGAATGCGACAGAGGTACCCAAGCAATCGACTTTTGTACAAAGTCTCCCTTTGGTGATTGTATATATTTTATGACATAACAGAGTATACTGTTTCACCCATGATACCCCCCATGCGTTGCCATTCCTAAAGACTCAGGTGTTATTCCTCTGTACCCTGTAAGTTCACGCCAAGACCTTACAAGGTCTTAGTTAAAAATTGATATATGCTTTGTTTTGATACGTGATCTAGAAGTATTGTATTTCACCTACTAACATACTTAACATTAATTTTGTTTTTACTCTCATTATGTTATAATTATTTTAATGAATAAATAAATAAATAAATACTATATACCATCTTCTTTATTCTTTATTGTACACAAAACATACTATTAATCACAATTCATTTTAAACATAATGTACAAAGGCGAGCTTATCTCTAATAAGAGATTTCTTCCAGCAAAACCTTTTCATGTTAATTGTGTTATTTTAAAAATAAAAATTCTTCATATTATACCTAAAATTTACTATCTGTAAAACCCATATTTGAGTTATTAAACTATTATTACTAGTATTCAATAGCCATGTGGTCCTGGCATAGAATAGGCCATCCGTTTCTTTCCCTGTGGGTATCATAAGGATCTACTAAAGGAGAGCGACAGATGGGCAGCAGCGTCCCTCTTAACACATCTCTAAAACCTAACTGCGGTTGCCAATCCACCTGCCAATGTGACAACTTCTGGCAAAACCCCCAAGGGGGAGGCTTAAGTTCAGCAGCATACATTACTTTTCTACTTCTGAAATCCATACATATGAAGTAGTAGTCAGAAAAATAGTAATAAATAAAAGCCTATTGCTATATGTAGTCACACATATATGCAATGTATATTAGTCGATAGTTGAGTCTGCGCTGCTTCCTGCCTCGGACGTACGTTCCAACTCCGCTGTAGATGTTTCCGGAAATATACTTGGACGTTGGACGACCCGCTACGTTAGTTTTATCCGAAACAAGTAACGAGGTTAGCGTAGTTTTGTTAAGTCGTTTGTATGAAACTGAATTATGATCAGTAAATGTAGTATTCGAACATATTTTGGACAGTTTATATATATATAGGGAAAACCTATATATATATATATATAGGTTTTCCCTAGAGACTACAGTATGTGTACACGGCGGACTTAATGCTAAAAGCATCCTCTCCCAGTAAACCATAGGGAAGTGTCAGAATACTCGAATGCGGTTCTAATAATTATTGATATACATACATAGTAAAATTACATATATAAACGAATAAATATATAAAAAATAACAAATATACTTACACATATATAACATATACTATATTATACACGAAATTGAGAATAATATAAAGCACTTACTGCTCGAATAAAGTAAAAAAGTGAGCGTGAAGGTTTTTTTTGAAAGACGGTTTAGTTTGACACCATTAAGAAACTTAATGGTATCAAGAAACGCGTTCCAGAATCGTGAAGAATGTAGAAGAAAAGAATTTAAAGCGAAACCAGTACAGTATTTTAATATTGCTATAATGAATATAGTCAAAGTATCCTAAACACATCTGAAGTTGGGAGGAAAACTTCCAAATGCATAAGTTAGTAAAGTCGGGATAAGTTCAGCCAAGTTCCATAAGTCCAGCGCAATCCGAACGGAACCAGTTCCAGAAGTACTCCTGAATTACTTAATGAATTAATTACCTTGAACGAGTTTCGTTTGACTCTAATAATAGAAGTCATTCGTCATAAGTTGGATGCTGTCCGTGGGACTTCACCGTCACTCCATGATTTATACCTAAAAATAAATTCTATTGCCACCGAAAAAAAGTATGAAGTATTATGCATAAAATGCATACGATAAGTATATAAAACGTGACTGAAATTTATTATGTAGTCTCGGCTCGAATACACTTAGCGTTGCCAGACTGTGTATTTTTTGCGGATTTTTGGGTAAAAAAATATCTATTCGCGAAATTTTGAATAAATTAAATTCTCGGACAAAAGTGAAATGGGCTTGGAAAAATTTGGGTAATTGTGTGTGGAAAGCTTTAGTAGTGAGTTTATTATATACCCCTAGATAGTCTAGGGGTATATAATAAAGTAAGATACGGTTACGAGAATGAAGATACATAATAAAAAATAAGGAAAAGAAAAAAATAGAAGCAAAAGGAATTTATTTATTTATTTAAACCGTTTTTATTGACTAAAATAAGGTACAAAAGGCATTATGGTACTTAATGCTAGTAGCATTCTCTACCAGTCAACCTTTGGGATGATCAGTGAATCACGAACGCGGTACTTCATTATTGGGTTAGGTTAAGTTAATAACAATTATTAGTAATGTATACCAGTGTAATTAGGAATGTTTTTTAATATTTTTTCATTGAACACTTTGTGGCGCATGGCAAAAAGCAGTGAAAAACGATATAACGTTGTAAAAGGGTGAAAATCCTAAAAGTCATATCGATTTAAAGAAAAAATGTTTGACGTTTGGGTAAAATCAAAATTCACACCTGGCAACCCTAGTTAAACTACTAAAACGGTTATGTCTTGTTCCAACTGAGGCGCTTCACAGGGATAACAAATACAAATTGTCTAGTTTTATATGGATTCAATTGTCTGAAACAGAATAATGATGTTGGAATTTATATTTCTTAGTGTAACACAAAGTGTATGCATATTCTCAGTATTGCCAGCGTAGGTGTATTTAGAAGCGGTTCAGGTGTTTCGTGTCCACCCCAGAACTGTCTGATGTACAGCTGAAGATGAAAGCAAAGCTTCATAAAGATATTATACGTTACTTTTGTGCACTATAGCGTGTGGTGGTGTGTGGTGGCATGGAATTAACCATTATACCGATCGTGGTACAACCATAGGCAAATTATTATATTACATTATTATATTCCCTTCATTTCGCGTGGGTGTTGTTAGAGGTGTCTGAGAGAACTTAATGATTGAGGGTTAGGCAGCAGCGTCCCTCTTAAACCATCACCAAACCAGACTGTGGTTGTCAACCCGCCTACCAAGCGTGGCAACTACTGACAGAACTCTCCAAGGAGAAGGTAGCATACCTAGATAGCATACAGCAGTAGAGCGTTTACAGCTGATTTGATGATGATAGTAATAGTACCCAATTCGCTGTGATATCAAAGTTTAACTGCGGTTCCCAACCCGCTTGACAAGGCAAACTGGCAAGACCCCCCTTAAGAAGGCCTATGTTTAGCAATGGAAAGATAACAATATAAATGACATGATGATAATTGACTGTGATATCCCTTAACGAATAGTCGGGTTGTATGCTTGTTTGCCACCATAACTAAATTTACGTTTATGCCATTACTCGAATTTCAAGTTAAACTATATATGTATATACCTATTACATACTTCTTAGTTCTATTATAGGCTTAACGTATTGTTCCTTAGCATAATTAACTATAATCTGATTTTGACAGTAATTACCTTGACTACGTTTTGGTATTAGGTTCGTATGTAATATGTACATATATCGAACGTTAAATTAACTTAATCCGACTGATGAACGTTGCATAATAAATGGATTTGAATAATTTGTGATGGCAACACTGTTTTTTTCTTCAATATGAAACAATATATTTGTTCGACTCGTGTTACTGTTGTAGAACACCTGTTTTGGTTTTAAGGATATGGCAGTGTAAAACACAGGGTTTAGAGAAAATTTGTGATTCGATAATAACATGATTTTTATGATTAAAAGTTTCGTAAGTTCACATCATCATCATCATATCAGCCTTTAACTGTCCACTGCTGAACATAAACCTTCTTCTTGGGGTTGCCAGAAGTTGCCGTAATTGGCAGGCGGATTGGCAACCGCAGTCATGTTTTAAGAGGGACGCTGCTGCCCGTCCCTTGCCCTCCCTTAGTCACCTCTTACGACACCCACGAGAAAGAAAGGGGTGGCCTCTTCTATGCTGGGACCACACGGCCACATACTATATTTTAATGTAAGAACTACCGGTTTAAATTACATGTAATTTGATCGAGAAAGCTAAACTAGTTTCGTGACCATTCGAACCACTTAATCTTCAAGTGTGTCTGTCTATTTATTTGTTGCCTTATAGCACCTTAAAGAAGGAAAGGAAGAGGAAGACCGAGGATTAACTACATGGGACAGATAAAGGAAACACTAGACGTCATGTCGTATAGGGAGATAAAGGATATGGTCTAGGATAGAGCTGGCTGGAGCAAAATGCATGAATTAGTTGCACCGACAAGAGGAAACTCTTAAATGAAAAAAGCACCTTAAAAACTTAACCAATCACTATCAAAATTTGGTATTATTATTATTTTAGCCGTTAACTGTCCAATGCTGGACATAAGCGTTCCCCATAAGCAGAGTTTTGCCATTAGTTGCCACGCTTAGCAGACGGGTTAGCAACCGCCATAGGCTTTTGAGATGTTAAGAGGGACTCTGCTGCCCATTCCTCGCCTTTCTTAGTCGTTTTAGGCACCCACGGGAAAGAAAGGGGTGACCTATTCTATTTGGAGTTTGGTATACACGTTCAATATGCAATGGTAAAGAACATAGGCTACTTTATATCCGGTCAGTAAACGTATCTCGGTCATACGGATGAAGTTGAAGATAAAAGCTAGTATTTTAATAATTTTTTCCTAATGGATATCGTCCAGTTAGAATTTTATAATATATATATAGATAGTTTTGTAAGGATATTAGTTTTTGTTGTTATAATGTTACATTAGGTGGTACGAGCACTTTCTTATCGCGTTCAAGTCGTGACCGCGAGCGAAAGGGTCTCTGATTTATCGAATTTCATTACATACACCAATGAACTGGATGTTGATAGAGTGTAGACCATCTCCGTGATTGTTACTAGGCGTAAATGACATCACGGACTCGATTCTCGCAATTTAATAGATGGACTTATCTAAATTGTCTCGGATCTATGTTTTCGGCAATGCACCTTTTAAGCGATTTTCAAAGGATAGAGATTCTTGATACGTTTTTTTTTAAGTGTATGCTACGAGACTTTATTTTAAGCCTGTTTTCAATAGACATCAAATAGAACCTCGTTCAGAACAGCTGTCATCAGTTCAAACAGATTGTTTGTTGTTGAACGGATCAACAACAAACAATCTGTTGTTGTTATTGTTTTGGTTTAGAGAAATCAATAGGTGAGAGTCCAACTTCGACCGAGAGGTTAACCGACGAATCCAACTCGGTTGGGCAGCGTTCGGGAAACTACGCCATATCTTTTCATCCAAAATACCTCGGAATTTGAAGACGAATGTCTTTAACCAGTGCGTGTTGCCAGTGATGGCTTACGGAACCGAAACGTGGTCCTACACGATTGCCAGTATGCAAAAGCTACAAGTTACTCAGCGGGCTATGGAGAGGGCTATGCTCGGAGTCTCTTTGTGTGATAGAATCCAAAACGAGGATATCCGCAAAAGAACCAAAAATAACCGACATAGCCCGAAGGATAAGCAAGCTGAAGTGGCAACGGGCTGGTCACATAGTTCAAAGAACCGACAACCGATGGGAAAGAAAGGTTCTTGAGTGGCAACCACGTGCGGGTAAACGCAGTGTAGGATGACCCCTCACTAGATGGAGTGACGACCTGAAATACGTTGCAGGGAGTCAGTAGATGCAGGTGGCTCAGGACAGTTCTAATTTTGTATAAAACAAACTATTAAATAAGTCAGTCATAATGAATAACTAGAGCAGACTAAGTATCAGTTCACGAGTATGACGGAAGAGCAGAACAGTTTAAGCACCACTGATTAACAAATACATAACAATCTTCATAAAAAAAAATTAATACATCACGTTAGCAGACGGTATTTTTATTTAAAATGACTACAATAAATAAATAAGAATATAAAGCTTTAGTCTGTTCTATTATATAATTAGTTATGACTCTATATTAAACGATATTAGAATGACATGACATAGTATTTAAAACATACAACCGTCAATATGAACGTGTACAAAAAAATTATATACACAATAATTAATTTAAAAATCTTAATTAATGAATTCAAAATAAATCTAAAAATAATATAATTTTAGACTAACTGATTGTTAGTTAAAACAATTTTCACTTTCCGTACCCGACCCAAAGTTCCCCACGCTTGCAGCGTTTCCACGTTGCTTTTTTAAATAATTATAAACTTCAAGCTCCGGACATTTCCTTCCTTGGTCAAGGATAGACCATAAACCGAATTCACAATAGTAAATTCTACATTAATCCGTCTAAACCTATTATTTTCATGTTTTGAACTCAACAGCCACTGTTCCGCAGCTCACGTCCCCAAAATTTATTACCCGCCCGTTATTAAATCATTCTCGTACAAAAAAAAGGGTATCAGCCACGGCGTATTATGATGGAAGTAAACAATGTTTAGAGCTGTTTACTCGTTAATCTAAAGCGACACCTGCCGGCGAGCTTTCGACAAAACGGAACGCTGAAAACAAACAGGTATATAGTATAGGTAGGTATATATAATGGGGATATACATTTTAATTTGGTTTATAGGCTTAAAAAGGATTTGAGTCTTTGATAACAATTTGAAGAACTAATTTATAAACTAGAAACATAAATACTTTTAAGCAAGTATTTTCATTGTTTTCTTTTTTTTTATATTTTTATTATGATGATAATATAGACATTAACTATCCAATCCAAACATAGGCTTCCTTCTCCGGGAGTTTTTCCCTTGTTGTCATGCTCGACAGGCGGATTGACAACCGCAATTAGGCTTTGGTGATGTTTAAAGAGAGATGTTGCTGCCCATCTTTAGACCATTAAAATCCTTCAGTCGTCTTTTACGACACCCACTAGAAAAAAATGGGATATGGCGTGAATTTACTAGGTACGGAAGAATAACACCTGAGTCCTCAGGAATGGCAACGCATGGGCATAGGTATCATGGGCGAAACAGTATACTCTGTTATATCTATAGTACTGGTCATGTCTATAGGCAATGGTTACCACTTTCTATCAGGTGGGCCGTCAGCTTGTTTGCCATTCTAAGTTGTATAAAAACAAAAGAAGGGATGATCCATTCGAAGCCTACACAGCTAGAAATTCCGGAATAAAAATCCTATGTCCTAAAAAGGACTTAGGATTTTTATTCGGTCCGATCGATCGGTTAAGCCATTATGGTACTAAGAAACATCAAACAAACTCAATTTCACATTTATAATGTTACTAATGATAGTAAGAATTAAATTATTTGTACAAAGTAGATAGATAGATAGATAATTTATTAGCATTACCTACAGCGCTTTACAGGTAGTAAAAAATCTGCATACAGTAATACGTTACGGCTAGTTCCTTCAAATTCGCTCAGCGTTTATAACGTGACCATATCCGCCCACACTGAGTGTAATGTCCCCCTCATTGAGTATGCGCAAGTACCACCCCCCAGTGATAGACTGCTGGGGCTGCTAAACACAGATACGTGAGATGCCATTTTTCAGCTCTTAACGCGGTAACGAAAAAAGAATTATGACAAACTAGCTGTAAACACGGCTTCGTCCATTACAAATGGATTAAATGTTTATAATATTAAATATTACTTTATATTTCCTCAATTCAATAATGCACCGTCTACTTATTTTTCGTTTTACTCAATGCTTGACTAGTAGAGAAT
Source organism: Galleria mellonella (assembly GCF_026898425.1). Lineage (NCBI taxonomy): Eukaryota > Metazoa > Arthropoda > Insecta > Lepidoptera > Pyralidae > Galleria > Galleria mellonella. The sequence goes on along the minus strand of NW_026442100.1, from coordinate 3,196,317 downwards.
ACCGACTGGTATTTAGTCCGCCTAATGTACATAGAATTTCACTGTGCATTAAAGTTTAAATAAAATAAAAAAAAAAATAACAGGCCTTTTTATTTGACCTTTACGGGATATGGATATCCTATCTGCTTCTCATATAGAATTATTATTGTATTAAAAATTATTTTCAATTAAATAGATTTGTTTAAAATCTCTTTTAAATCATCACTTTATTATTCTACCGCAGAGTTCAGTGTGTACAAAATAATTTCCTTTCCACTGTACCTTAGAATCTGTATTTTCTACCATCCAAGCCATCCATCCACCATCCAATTCTCAACACCAGTTAAAATCCATTTTATGGAAAATCCTCATATTTGTTGTACAACTATAGAATAATATCCCTACAGGAATCCAATGCACGTGTGTTCACATTCAGAATAATTTAAATACTTTGTATAAATGGATAACTTTAATATGATTGAAATGCTTTATATTAATTTCTTTCGTTTAATGAATATTTGGAATTTCGCCATTTACAGTCCACGAGCGGTGTTAATTTTCGAATACGATTCGCAATACAACAGTTTCGGTGCACCGCACTGCAATATGGCTGCCGGATGCGCCACCATCTTGATTGTACACGGATATTGGAGATGGCGCCCGACTTGTAATTGCGGATATATTGGTTCCACTTGTTTACCTACAACTACAAACAATATGTAGACATGTTTGCACGCCCGTTTATCTCTAGCTTTCCATTCTACTTAGTTTTGTAATCATTACTTATCTACACAATGTAGTGGAGTGTAGCGGATAATATAAGTTTTATAACGTAATAAAACACCGCATCATTACGAGGAAGATGTATAACATTATTTACAATACATTTGTATACTGAATATACAAAAATATGTATAATGTAAACAGTGTTATAAAATCGTATAATCTGTTATTGGTTTCACGAAATACATTTATAATACTCGTATTTTTAATAATATATATTTATTTATCTGCAACAATTTTCAAGTTTTTTCACCACATAATTACATATCTATTTTTCCGAAGGTTGACTGGGAGAGAATGCTACATAGCATTATGTCCGCCATTCGTACTAAACACTTTTTTATTAGTAGTCAATAAAGAATGAAATAAATAATTATTTAGTCTTTACTGACCACTTACACAAAATATATATTTTTACTATAAAAAAAAAACTGCTGATTATCATGTAAATTCATTTTTTTATATAAATATATGATGTACTGCTAATTTAAAAAATGTTTCCTTGCAGATTTAAAAGAGATAACTTTGCCATGAAATTGATGGGCCTTCTTCATCACTTGTTGACGCCTTGAATAAAATATTTTTTTTTAGTGGAACAAAAGTTCATTAGTCACCTTTACAATAGGAATAAATAACAACCAAACAACACTACTGGTTTAATAATACCTTTACAGAGAAATCCCTTCTTTATTGTCTCCAAGATTATTTTTTTCCTCTTGTTTCAAAATAAAATTAACTAGTTAAGTATGTTTCTCCTCAATTTACGTTTTCCATTACAATAAAAATCTAATTTACAAGTAATTTCACGGTTACACGTTTGCTGAGTAAGGAAATATGTTTAGAATGCGTCCCATTCAGTTTCCGGGTGTTTTCGCTCTTTCATGGTACTTATATTGTAACTTTTACGCAAACTTGACAATTTCCCCTGCCTTAAAAAAAGTAGGAGGTTTTCAATTTTGATTGGTCAGTTTTTGTGAGCAGATTTCTAATTGCTGTCTTTGTTAATTATCATCTTTGTAATTTGTGTTTAATTAGCATACTCACATTCTTTTTTCATTTATTATATTTGTAACTCCATATGTATGTGTATTCGTATGTGTATGAATTTGTATGTATATGTATTTATATGTATAGATGGATTTATTAGTAAATTAAAATATATATTTATATATTCACATTACTATACGTCTTGTATCTTTACATATATTTAAAAAAAAAAAAACGAGCAGAGTTTCATGACTTCGATCAAACTGTTTATTATTACTCTTCTCCATCCAGAGGTTGCATGTAAGAGATCACATTTAGCGATAAGGCCGCCCATTGTTTTCTCACTGTAATATTTTCTTATATTTGTTTGTATTTAGGAGGAGTAAAGAGTATCTATTTCTTTTATGAGAAATGATTTTTTTTTATACAACTTAGAATGGCAAACAAGCTGACGGCCCACCTGATGGAAAATGGTAACCGTCGCTTATAAACATGAGCAGTACCATGGACATAACAGAGTATACTGTTTCGCCCATGATACGATAATAGGATTTGCCTACTTTCATATTTGTTTCAATTATTTTTGTAAAAATAATCCTGACCTTTTTGGGAAACATTTTTATTGTAAATTTAATAAAAAACATCGTGGTTTTTTATGTTAATACAATGAACATATTTGTGTTTTTCCTGTTTTGTAATTCAACTCTTGTTTTTAATTGGTTTCTCCCTTTTGTCGTTATATCCTTACCAATATTATAAATATGAAAGTCTGTTTGTTTGTTCTTTGCGTTTTGACAACTTAACCAATCATCATGTAATTAGGTATAAGTGTAGTATTTCGAATGAAAAAAAATATAATATGCTAACAACCTATCTCGGTCAAAATTAAAAAAAAAAAATGATAATAAATTATTATGGTATTCATCATATCTGCCATTAATTGTCTACTGCTGAACATAAGCCTTCCCTACAAGGGGGTTTTTGCCAGTAGCTGCCATGTTTGACAGACGTGCTGGCAACCACAGTCTTTGGTGATATTTTAAGAGGGACCTTTAAATTCCCTTAGTCGCCTCTTATAGCACTCGATTATGATATTGTTCTAATTTAATTATGGTAATAAAAAAAGAACGATTAATTAGTACTTACAAATCTTCTTTAAAAATATATCTAAATGGCAATGATAGTGTAGATATATACCCATTCCTATTACATGGTTTAATAGTAAGTTGTAAAAGAAAGACAGACAAACTGAAAGAATATGTATTTTTTACGTTTTTAACTGTCAGTGAATACATTGTTCAAAATTAACCCTACTAAAACTAAAATCACGTATTTATCAATAAGAATCCATTATCTGTCCACTGTTAAATACAGGCCTCCCCCATAGCTGCCATAAAGAATGGTCTTGAAGCACCTGCATCCATTTGAGGTCACTCCCTGCAATGCATTTGAGATTGTCACTCCATCTAGTGAGGAGTAGTCCTACATTGCGTTATCCTGTACGGGGTCGTTCAACCTGTTCAAGCTATGTTACCAGCCCATTGCCACTTCAGCTTGTATAATAATAAAAATAACGTATGGGATATGAAATACGTGATCACTTTACTGAACTAGGTGTTATCTTGCCAAAGTCCAAATCACTGATGCATCGCAAAAGGTGCGTGGACAATGGCAGTCGGAGATTGATGGCTAATATGAAAGGTTATTGAACTTCTTGTAGTAATAGTGGTGGTGAATCTTCAAGTATTGACGGTCACATACATATTAATGGTAGCGGAATTAAACAAAATAATCTTAATCAAATAACCAGTGAAATACGTAATTCTTGGAAACACGTGATCGCGAACGTGCACACTCGCTCGTTCACGTTCGTAAATTTCCATATATTTTGCACTTTCCCAATAACAACATAGCAAACAGTGTGTTACTTTGTCTACAGGCCATATCACTACACGATAAGGGGCAAAATATTGGTAAACACATTTAATATTAATGGCTCGCCAAGATGTTATCAACGTTGACAGTTCATGAAAATGTTGTGTTTACCGCATAATAATAATGATGTTAATAAACATATCGAAAATTGGAGACAGAATAATGATATAATGGTAAATGTATATATATATATATATATATATATATATATATTGGCTTTTTTATTCTACTTTTTGCTTTAGTCGTAGATATTTTTCTGCCACTCACACACAGAAACACACAAATGGGACAGAGGACTTTTGTACAAATTCTCCCTCTGGTGTTTGCCATTCTAAGTTGCATGAATAAAAAAACAACCAGAGACATGAAATCTAAAATCCTAATAGGAATAAGATAATCGTGTTCAAAATTAATAGCGCGGATCCACGGACGCTCTGTAAATTGATCGCCGTAAATTTTAATGTCAAATACAAGGCATTGGCTGACAAAGACAAATAGGCACAAAGAAGGTACATAGCATAGACACATTAGACTGACAAAGATCTTAATAAATAGGAGATAAAAGATATAAGCCATAAACTAATTCGTTATCAGAGATAAGCAGCAAAGTTATTGCTTATACGGGTACACCAACTCGCATATTATAATAGGCTTGATGGCGTAATCAGATAATTCTCAAATAAAGAACTATAATAAAACTATCAGTTTGAAAAATAGGATTTTATCAATATATTGTTATTTTAGCCATTAACTGTCCACTGCTGGACATAAGCCTTCCCCGTAAGGGGAGTTTTGCCAGTAGTTGCCCCGCTTGGCAGGCGGATTGGGAACCGCAGTTAGGCTTTTAGAAATGTTTTAAGAGAGACGCCGCTGCCCATCCCTCGCTCTGTTTTACTCGCCTCTTACGACACCAACGGGAAAGGAAGGGGTGGCAACCAAGTCGACCTTGGTATTGCAAGCGTTCATAGGCTACTGTAACTGCTTATCAGGTGGGCCATATGCATGTTTGTCGCCTTAGTGGTATAAAAAAAATATAAAAGGTATTTTCACCCATATCAACTTGCCACAATGGGCGAATAAACCTGACTTTTCTTATGGTTTCCTTCACCACTGATGCCTCGTTACTATGTACTTTTAGCAGAAACAGGTGCATAATTCTTTGTTCATTAAAACAACCACGGGCCAATTTTTTTTTTTATAAGGAGGGAAAGGAATATTAGTAATTGACTACCAGTCCCATTGCTAGCAATATACCTCGTCAGGTCGACCTCCACGTGGTAATCCCTAGAAACCATCGTGCTGAATTCTAGGTGTATTTATAACGGTGGGCTAACTGACCTGCTCTTACATTACACCACAGGGAGACTTTGTACAAAAGTCGATTGTTTGGGTACCTCTGTCCCATTCGTGTTTCTACCGTGAAGCAGTTGTATTTGCATGGCTGTGTTTCAGTTTGAAGGGTGGGATATGGCGTGAATTTACTGGGTACAGAGGAATAACACCTGAGTCCTCAGGAATGGCAATGCATGGGGGGTATCATGGGCGAAACAGTATACTCTGTTATGTCCATGGTACTGCTCATGTCTATAGGCGACGGTTACCACTTTCCATCAGGTGGGCCGTCAGCTTGTTTGCCATTCTAAGTAGTATAAAAAAAAACATTCTCATCTAGCATTCCTCACTGTTGCCCTGCCAGCGTATACCGTTAGCGCAGACGGAGCTACCATTCCATTGTTAACCATAAAAAAATACTTTTTTGTTAAACACAAAAGATTTCTGACTGAAGTTTCAAAATGACCTGACAAAATCAGGTGAGCGATGGGCGCCATTGAGTGAAGTCAAATGGTTAGTTAGTCTTTATTTGGAATCATTGAACTGAAATGACTTCTGGGTCGCAGCAAATATCGAACCCTCGCTTGGACAAAGGGAGCGCTCCTGTTTTGGCAGGTTTAATTTAGACGTTCCTTTGTTTTAATCTTTTCAAATCAGCTGTTCTTGATGAGCCGAGTCAATGGGGAGACTTTGCTAATGAGGCCGTCTTTCATCCATCAGCATTTCTTTATTGACTTACGATCAAACAATTCAGCAACTGAAACAATCTCGCAAATTCAAATCATTTCGTGTAATAGGCAAATTAAAATTTGTTTTTGCCTGTCTGTCTTTTCATAACTCGTTTCTTGGTCATGGCTGGATGTTCATTTAAAAGTTTCATTAAGTAACCTTTCCTAAAATGTTAGACTCGTACCTCGTCTGGCTTGCCCAATGCATAGTACAGCAGCATTTGGAGGCAGTTTTCACAACGCTACTTCGAAGTGCTGGAAGAATATACCTTCACCTTTGAAAGATTGTAAAATTGTAAAAATGTTTGTAAATTTTTTTTTCAAGTTCGTAGACCAAAAAAAAGCACCAAAAAAATTTTGAAAACATTTTCGTTTCGGTAATCATTAGGATTGAGCAGAACACGTTGCTTAAAAAATTTTTTCATCATAAGATCTCAAAACTAGAAACTTTGAGCTTTAAAATTCTTTTTTTTAAATTCCAATACGACCATTTTTAAAGGAAATACAGCTACTTGAAAAACCTCAAAAAATTTGGCATTTTTTTCTGATCCCTTAATTTTTTCCACTAGTGTAGAAAGTATCACCTAGATATACAGAAACCAATAATCAGGTTCTGCCCTACAGATAACTGGCGACTATATCAGCTTACTTGTGCTACACTTCACCAATAATATAAAAAAAATATATTCATATTTTCTTATCACCATACCACTTATTATGTATTTATCTATATATTCCATGTGTCTCATATATGTTTTATAATATATACTAACCTAACACTAATATTTGTCTTATTGTTGCTTGTTATTTAATTTCATTGTTGCGCACAGCACTCTTTGTATAGGCTCTTACGGAAGACCAGCATCGGTGAACTGACGCCTATAGACATGAGCAATAGCTCATGTCTATAGGCGACGGTTACCACTTTCCATTAGGTGGACCGTCAGCTTGTTTGTCATTCTAAGTTGTATAAAAAAAATGTATAAAAATTATTTTATTATAATACCATTTTTAATAAGTACCACACGACCATATTAACTATCTAGTCTTCAAGCAAAGATACTCTATATTGTAAGGAATCAGTCAACGAACATCTAAGGGCACCCAGAATACCCAGACCAGAGTGAATAAGTTCCTTTCCTAAATTGGCCCGATCGGGAACGAACCCGGGACCTCCTTGACGTAATGCCATATTCTACCATTACGTCACTGAGATCAACACAAAATTATACAACGAAATTAAAACATTATTCAAAAATTTAAATTTTTTTTATATTGTACCGAAAAACTATTTAATATTATAGAAACCCTTTTTAGGATTTCAATCGACTTTAAACTTCTTGGAAGGGTGAAAACGTGAAATGTGCTTAAGGAATAACTTTATTGGATTCTGACGAGTCCTTACTAGAAAGATCTATAGAGTCTCTCAAGAAATTTAAATAGACAACACCTCTTAAAGTAAAACATCCCAAATGGATTTGTTAGTAAGTAGATAAAGATTCAGTAGATAACTATATTTACATCAGAATTTTCTAAGCCTATTCTAAAGGCTACTTAAAAGAAAAGAAGGCGACAAAATAACAAAACAAAAATATTAAATGATACTTCAATAATGAAAACAAATCTGACGATCTTTTATTTACCTACCAGTGTTTACCCGCAACTAATATCGGCGTAACGAAAACATAATTTTGACTGAAATAAAAAGTAATATATGTATTTCTTTTTCTATTCCAAATATTACGTGTGTTATAACGAATGGTTGAATTGTTAAACTGCCAAGAAGTAACTTATTTATTTATTGCCCACACACAATCAAAGTCAATAAACATATATGGTAACATTACAGAATGCAAATAAATATAAAATACTCAGTTTCCAATTTATAACATTAGCAAGGACGTAAAAATTTATATTGAGAACTTTTTTTTACATACTTTTTTACATACATATTATCTCCTAAGTTACATAAATAAAGTCGAAAAAACAAATGTAAGGTAATATTAAAATACATTACCCTTATTTTGTTGGTAGTCTAGTAAAACAATATTTAACAACGTTATTATTAGTCCCTAAAATTTCTGCAACGTATCGGTAAAGCAGGACGAAACTACAAACTCGTGTGGGTTGGTTCTATTAATGCTAGCGGTTCTTGGACGATTGATGGCCAAAATGATGATGGATGGATCATATAATAAAATTCCGCTCGCAATATTGATATTAAACATAAGTAAACTACATAAAATCAATTTAACATAAGGAACGATTTATCAACATAGCGAAAGCAATTGTTTAAAAACATTTAATTTTGTACACTGTTACTGATTTATTTATTGCCGTTTTTAATAATTTTGCATCTCTAATGCATAATTTTTAATCTGTGGAATAGTCTATGGTGCAAATAGCTTAATTTTTTTATGTCTATGGTTAATGTATTCCACAGTATTTCACGTATGTCTATGGTCATCAAGTTTTTTTTTTTAATTTGGCAATAAGCTAATATTGTCCAATATACTAGTGCCCGTAAAGTTTAACGTTTGCCGCCTTTTTTCACTTTCACATTGCAAATGCAAAATTTTATTTATCATGTTACATACTCGTACATACAATGTTAAGTATCTACGGCAGTGTATTTTTTTTTAATAAAAAGTATTAGAGATTTTTTTATGGTATTAATAAAATAATCCTTAAACTCTAAAAGTTGTGTTAGAGGATGACTATTAAAATACTTTCTTATTATTTTCGATTTATTTTGTTAATATTTATTTGGTAATATTACAAAATGTTTACGATATGAATGCACCCGGTTCGTATCATTCTGTAATATGTACAAATGCATTTACTATATAACAAAAAGACAATACTACGCCAGATATCATTTAAAAAGTAAGTATTCTGTTATTCTGAACGTACTTAGACTGTTATATCTTTAAAGTCTTTCACTAAAACTTCAATAAAAATATAAACAAACAAATAATATCCAGTAGCAGCACAAACAAAAGTTCAATTAATTGACTGAATGTTTCGATTCGTTATTAATATCGTAGTATAGGTAAAAGTACTAAAATACAGTATGGTAGCTTCCTGCCGCCCGCTGTGATCTGAAGGCCTACCATGAAATGTTTTCCGAAATTTCGGAGCCAAACGAAACACAAATTTGATGTTAAAATTACATAATACATGCCGTTTGGAAATATCAAAAATGTTAAAATATTATTCCTTTGGACTTTCATGATAGGATGTATGACGAACGAAACGTTAAACTCTATTTATTGGTCCGATTTTGGTATAAACAAAAACATGAAATTGAGTCCGAAATTTCGGAATTTCATTTCATGATAGACCTGCTGATCTCATCCCCTCTCAAAATATGTGTTGGTAATTGGTGCTAACCAATACTCTATTTTCCCGCGCTAATCGTAACTAAACACGCACACATTACCACATAAGCATAGATCGCGGCGTTTTTGTATGAAGTATCAGGGGTGTGCTAATATCTCTTATGGAATGTTTCTGTGATAATTCCATCTAAACTCGATTATTAAGTTTTATTGTGACTTGTGAAGTTAATCTTGAAATAAATTCCAATAGATCATTATTGGAATTGAGACGTTTTGCACTCTATGCAATACTAGCGACATAATTGTTCTGATAGATGCATATTCACTAGAGGGAGACTTTGTACAAAAGTCGATTGCTTGGGTACCTCTGTCCCATTCGTGTTTCAACCGCGAAATAGTTGTGTTTGCATGGCTGTGTTTCGGTTTGAAGGGTGGGATATGGCGTGAATTTACTAGATACAGAGGAATAACACCTGAGTCCTCAGGAATGGCAACGCATGGGGGATATCACGAGCGAAACAGTATACTCTGTTATGTTCATGGTACTGCTCATGTCTATAGGCGACGGTTACCACTTTCCATCAGGTGGGCCGTTAGCTTGTTTGTTTGTTTGCCATTCTAAGTTGCATAAAAAAAATGTAACTTGTCAATGCAAACTATTGTAAACAGATCCCGACTTTAACTTAATTCCTAATTGTTATTTCATGAATGCAGTATAAAATTATCGTTGGCATTCGATTGAATTAATATCGATATTACATTCAAGAGTAAGCTTGCTAACTTATACTTTGGGACAAGTGATTAAGTCTCTCCTAAGCGAAATCACAAAATTTCCTTGTGATACTAAGTACAAACGCTGCATACCAATGAGGTTCATTGACTATTAAACAGATTGAATTAAACGCCAAGATTATATCGCTTATAAAACTGTTTGACTTGATTCAGCTTCGTAACTGGAATTTATAGTTGTTATAATATATGTCATCAAATAAAAAAAATGTATAAAGCGTGCATCAAGTACCTGATAGCTTGATTTAAGCTTCAAGTAGGTCGAGTCAAACGATCAATCACGCTTAACTCAGCCCAAATATGCACATGCTTGATTCAAGCCGCTTCACTGCCTACGGACTTTTATCACATCATAAGGGTTAGCTAACTTCATATTTATTGATGAGACTGACTCTTTCTTTCCTACCAAACCGAATTTTTATTTGAAATCAGTAAACTCCATATCTATATGACATCGCAATGTTTTTAAAAGACTTTATTTATAAAAAAACGGTACATCATTATAAAAATAACGTGTATTAAATAGATACACTAGAGTTCGTAAAATATTAAATTATCTATGACTATGATGAATTCTGTATCTGTAAAGTTAACCTAAAAATATTTGAACACCTGTACAGTACCGTCGACCTCTTTAAATATAAATTCAATTAGTAAATGAGTGCTTTAATCATCTAAGTGTAGCTTCTTCTGAGAGATTCACAAATGAATGAGTAAGGGGAAACGTGTGCACCGTGTGACCTACCTACCACAGGTAGTCAGCCATTTTGTTTTCGAGGCGCGAACCAAGATGGCGCCGAGCTCCTCATTAGTGACTGTGTTGCACTAATTGCAACCACTCAAGAGAAAATGTTTTATTTTTATATAACATTCATACTCATAATATGTAATATAAGAAAAGTAATATAGAATAATTTAAAAAAAACGCTTTCTATCCAGTTTATAGAGTGGTATACTATATCACCTGTGATTTAGTCCGTATTAAAAAGAACACATAGTTAACACAACAATAAGTTGTATAAACAAGTCATTAAATTGGCAGTAATCCATTATGTGTTGTATGTACGTACATGCTTATATATATCGTTCCATTATCATCTATTAAAAACACACATACAAACTCACATTTACATTTATAATTAATCATTTTGATTGAGCTCCGTTATTCATTGCAGGTGTTAGGTAACTACTTACCGACGTTATTTGAAGTTTGCTCTTACCTGAAACCAAATAATAAAAGAACAATATTAAAAGTTTCGTAGTCTTAAAGTGACAGGTTATTTGTTGTTCATTCAACAAGTTTGATTGATTCGTTAAACAAGAAACAAACAGAATCTGGCATCGAATCTTTTCAGAGAAATTGAAATGTCACGAAGGTGTTGAAATTTCACGGGAAAACAGAAAAACTTTACACGAACTAAAGCAGAAGTACCACTTATGTGTGTTATTTAAGTTCTTTTCGTTTTTTTACATAAATGTTATAAAAGTTAGTGATTTATTAACTCCGTGATAGTCGAACGAGCTCTAAACGTACAGTGTCCAGGGCCGTAAAAACCATTAGTAAAGAAAAAAGTAAAACTAAAAATAAAAAAACACAAATTTAATTTCGAATACGGAATATTTACGTTCCATTTCAAGCCTAAACCGTTCTGACATGCCAGCCTTGTAATCAGGGTACATAATAAAAATGGATAGTCATAAATCTTGGATGTTGGGCTGCTATCTACAACACGCACCGACCCTGTCTAAAAACTAGTCGTTTAGAGATACTCTCGACGGTTGATCGTTTGTAGATCTACTTTCAGATACATATTACACTTATCAGTCACAAGACCAATGGTACAAATCTTTAGAGAACAGTTTTAGTGTAATAAACAAATATCACTTATAACACACACACGCCATCTAGTAATAAATTAAGCAATGATGAGTATTATGTATTATGGATATAAATAACTGATAGATGTACTTTATATTATCATCATATTACCCGTTAATCCTATCCATATCTGAACATAGACCTCCCTCTTGTGGGGTTTTATTTACTACTACATATATTATTATACCCAAACTCAACAAACGGACATCTTTATGAATTCTATGTTTATATTGTACGGATATTGAACCCACTACCGTAGAGCAGGATTGAAATATTTTGCCATAATAATTAATGTATCGTTATTTCTTTGTTAAAAATTAAAAGTGTGCTAGGTAAATGTTTGAGAACAGACAAGAGAGACCTGAATCAAAAACCAAGTTTAATGATTCTTCTTACAGTTACAGTTAGAGCTTGCTTCATTTTAAATTAAATCTTAAGTTTAAAAGTTAAAGTTTTAAAGATTTTTTTTAATGCTTAATGTTTATTTTAAGACAGTGTTATAAGGGTAAGTTGATCTGAATAAAGACTACAATAAGAATCTTTTAAAGAAACCTGTCACTGTCCTTAATGCCTTATTTTCCAATTTTTATTATTTCACCCATTAACTGTCCACTGCTGAACTCTCTCCTTCCCCATAAGAGGAGATTTGCCAGTTTTTAATCAATTTTTAATAATTGCCATTAATTTTACGAACAAATATTGATTATCAGTGTACTTAATAAATTGATTGATAAAATTATCTTCATTCTTGCATCGAAACTTAAAAATTATGTTAATAATCGATTTTTAGACAGTTAATGATAATCTATAAGTAGCAAAGTAAACTAAGATTAAAGATTTTATGTGAAAAATACGAATTAATTCCCACGGGATATAAATGAAGTCACTTACTGGCTAGGCGGTGAAGTGGCACGAGTCGAGTGAACAGTAATCATCGATTTACGAGCACACTCGGCCGTATCGAGTACCGCAATCGAGATTTCGAGTTGTCTATCACTCGAATCGAACGAATGGAGGGAATGTTGTGGCATTTAAATACTCGAAACGTTTATTAATGTCATGAAGGAGACTTAAAATTAAAATTTTTGGCATAATTATAAAATTAAAACAGGTAGACGTATATTTTGGTAAGAAATTGTTAGTGGTGGAGCTGTTAGAACCCATTGCTAACAATATATATTCGTAAGCGAATTGGCAACCGCAGTTAGAGAGACTTTGTACAACGGTCGTTTGCTTGAGCACCTCTGTCCCATTCGTGTTTCTACCATGAAGCAGTTGTTTGCATGGCTGTTTCGGTTTGAATAGTGGGATATGGCAGTGAATTTACAGGGTACAGAGGAATAACACCTGAGTCCTCAGTAATGGTAACGCATGAGAGGTATCATGGGCGAAACAGTATACTCTGTTATGTCCATGGTACTGCTCATCTCTATAGGTGACGGTTGCCACTTTACAGATGGGCCGTCAGCTTGTTTGCCATTCTAAGTTGCATAAAAAAATTTTTGAAAGAAAGAAAGATAAAAAATTTATTTAGTGATATACATAGACTACCCTGACCACGATGTAGTGCATTCCACGTTGAAACGTCGACAATAAAGAAGCAGGTATGTAGGTACTATTTACCTGCAAAATTTTTTATCGCGCTAAATCCCGATAGTGTATTTAAGACATACATAGATATTATATCTCTCTCTTTTCATTCAAGAGTTTCCTCTTATCGGTGCAACTAATTCATGCATCTTCTTCCAGCCAGCTCTATCCCAGGCCATATCCTTGACCTCCCTATACGACATGACACCTAGTGTTTCTTTTATCTGTCCCATGTAGTTATTCCTCGGTCTTCCTCCTCCTCTTTTGCCCTCTATTTTTCTTTTTACTATGCTTTTAAAAAAATCGTCATGTCGTATAAGATGGCCCAGCATTTTGCCTCTTCTTTTCTCTATTGTTTTAATGTTCGTTTCTCGTTCACTCTTTTCAGGGCTTCCTCCTTCGTTAGTTTTTCTGTCCAGCTTATCCTTTCCATTCTCCTCCATGTCCAGATATTATATACATAGTCATTATATAGGTATACAAAGATATAATCCGCCAAATGTACATAGAAATTTATTGTGCATTAAAGTTTAAATAAATCAATCAACATTAATTAATTAACATATTAATTAATATGTTAATTAATTAATGTTAATAATAAAAACAAATTCTAGTCACTAAAAAGTTTTTAACTTATTATGTAGAATATCTGAATACTGGGTTTCGCTATGTTAAATACTAGCTTTTACCAGCGACATTGTTCACGTAACTGGGATATGTCCACTGACCGGAATAAAAAGTATCCTATTTCCTTCTCCGTCCCATGTAGTACGTGTCCCATTATAGTCCCAAAAAAGCCGTAAAGGCTAAAGGGCAACAAACAAACTCGCTTCCACATTTATAGTATTAGTAAGGATATTTTTTTTATTCAACTTAGAATGGCAAACGAGCTGACGGCCCACCTGATGGATAGTGGTAACCGTCGTGTGGTAAGTGATAACCCATAATAACCCCCATGCGTTGCCATTCCAAAGGACTGTAAATTCGCTACTATATCCCACCGTTCAAACCGAAACGCAGTCACGCAAACACAACATCTTCAAGGTAGAAACACGAATGGAACAGAGGTACCCAAGCAAACGACACTTGTACAAAGTCTCCCTAATTTTATAGTAAACTTATTTTTATACTAAACTCTTATTAACGATCTTACAAATACATTATACAAGCTTGCTTTCCGGCGGCGGCTGTGGCATAGCTCGACCCAAGGTCGCGTCTATTGTTACGGGGCTTTTGTTCAACGCTTCTCACTTATATGTTGATATATTTACATGACTTATATGTGTTTTTAGGTCAACAGGTGAGACTGTGATTTTATTATTTTATAATAAAATCTAATATATAAAATTCTCGTGTCACGGTGTTTGTTACCAAACTCCTCCGAAACGGCTTTACCAATTTTTATGAAATTTTGTGTGCATATTGGGTAGGTCTGAGAATCGGCCAACATCTATTTTTTATACCCCTCAATGATAAGGGTGACCCACCCCTAAAAATTTTTTTTTTATTTTTTGAAAAAGTTTTTTATTTTTATTTAAATATAAATTAGCATTAAAAATACATACAACTTCAAATTTTCACCCTTTTACGATCAACCCCTGTTGTTTAATCGCGATTTTTATATTCCGCGATAGGGTTGCAAGATAGCGATCGAATATAACAATTGTAATACGATAAATTTTCATGTATAGTTCTAGAAATAATGTATATGGTAAAACAACGTTTACCGAGTCAGCTAGTAATAATATATTTATTCCAGAATTTTATATCCATACGTGTTACAACAATACACTACATGTAATAATAGAATTATAATTATCTGTAGTGTATTAGTTTTATTATTTTGTAATTTTTGGACAATTATTATTGTTGATTTTGTTATTTCATATTTTTTCTGTTTTATTGTAAAGTTCTTTTAAGATATTTACCATGTATGTTGTATTGTTACGAATAAATTTAATTGAATTTAATATTGGAGTTTAATCATCTGTAAACTGCAGGTAACAATAAGTAAATAAAAATAATAAACAAAGTAGAACGCTGTTAGAGTTGACGCGGAGGCGACTTAGCAGAGAGGTATTGCGTTTACGTAGGATGCCATGAAAGCCATCACAGCCTTAACTTCGGCGAACATGCCAGAGGCGGTGCAAAACCACAGCGACTCCATCAACACCCGGAACGCATTGTTATACTGTATTATAATATTAATACCTTCATTAATTTCACTTATTTTCACTCACGTGAAACCCATTATTTCCCGTTTCCATGAGAATTTCGGGAAATTCAAATTCAAAATATTTATTCATTCTCCACAATACTATATGAACAACTATTTACTTAAGAATACTCAGTGTATGTATTGTGGAGACTGATGGCTGAACTAGGAAGACCTGTGCTATAGCCGCCAAGCTACCACCTGTAACAATAACTTGTAACAATGTAAGTAAATAACAAAATGAACTATCCAACGTTAACTATACATTATTTTATAATTCTAATTATTCTTACAATGATAAAGTCCAAGAGCGGGTGTGTGTGTGCATGCGTGCGCGTGTGTACACGTGTGTGCGTGCATGCGTGTGTATGTGCGTCTATGTGTGCTTTTTAAGTAAATCCCTTATTAGTGTTCACTTGCTTTATGTGAGGAACCCTTACACAAAATATTATGTTTCAGCACACCCATATTACGTACAAAAATTTACTGACATATATTATTATTTATTTATTTATATCTTTCGGTGTTTCCAATTGTATAGATATTTTATTTAATTATTTTTAACTATAACATTTAAGTCGATTGGTACACATAACTGTAACTTCAAATAAACTGTCAGCTTATCTAATATTGGGTTTGCTAAAAGAAATCCCTTTTAGAGATAAGCTCGCCCTCGGGCACCATTATGTATAATTATTATTCTGATACAATACTTTTTTGTATACAATAAAGAATAAAGAAAGAAAGAAAATTACTTATTTAGTGGAACATCTTAATACACTTTTCGCACTGAGGAAATTTGCCGTGTGGTCCCGGCATAGGTCACCCCTTTCTTTCTCGTGGGTGTCGTAAGAGGCGATTAAAAAGTCACCCCTTACGACACCCACGGAAAAGGGCGAAAAGAAGGGCGAGGACGAGGGATGGGCAGCAGCGTTCCTCTTAAAACATCTCTAAAGCTGACCTGCGGTTGCCAATCCGCTTGTCCAGCCTGTATACATAATACAATAATTTCGTAAAATTATTTTTAATAAAATAAAAAGTAACAAAAATCCATCCACCTATCCTTCCATCGGTACAAATGTTTGCATTTATATTTTTATAAGTCAATGCTTGTTTGGCATTTTAGTCAAACATGCAAACGACCCACCTGATAGAAAGTGGTAACCGTCGCCTATAGATATAAACAGTACCATGGACATAACAGAGTATATTGTTTCGCCCATGTTACCCCCCATGCGTTGCCATTTCTCAGAACTAAGTTGCCTCCATACCCTGTAAATTCACTGCCATATCCCACCCTTCAAACCGAAACACAGCCAAGCAAACACAACTATTTCACGGTAGAAACACAATTAGCGATTAATAGGGTTATGATTCATGTACAGCAAGGGCCTTAGCTCCCCACTCATTATCCATCTTAGGTAAAACACCGGCGTGGTATATGGCGCGGAAGCTAAAATTAACTACGGCAAGCTTCTGCTAAGACTTGAGAAATTATCCGCTATATTGAGGAGAAAAATCACGAAACTGGGTCACAGTAGGGCTGCCGGCCCGATATTTTAGTGGGTACGTGAGATGTGACGTCCCTGGATGAATTTAGATGTGTACACAACGACATAGATATGACATAACGAAACTACATAAATAACGGTAAAGAACGGATATTTGAATGCAGCGTTGTTACACGAATAATTTTTCTATCTGTTCCCTGAACCCCAGCTTAAACCACATGATACAATAAAATCCTATTTAATATATATATTTTTTATTGTACGTGAACAAAAGACAAAAGAGGGATACTTTGTACAAAAGTCGATTGCTTGGGTACCTCTGTCCCATTCGTGTTTCTACCGTGAAACAGTTGTGTTTGCATGGCTGTGTTTCGGTTTGAAGGGTGGGATATGGCATGAATTTACTGGGTACAGAGTAATAACACCTGAGTCCTCAGGAATGGCAACGCATGGGGGGTATCATGGGCGAGACAATATACTCTGCTATGTCCATGGTACTGCTCATGTCTATAGGCAACGGTTACCACTTTCCATCAGGTGGACCGTCAGCTTGTTTGCCATTCTAAGTTGTAATAAAAAAAAAGGTAGATAGAATAAAGATCGACATATTCGCCAATTCAAGTTATATAAAAACATTATAAAAGATATTCATATTAATTATTCACATTTAATATTTGTGACATAGCATCGACAAAAAAAATATAACTCACACACTTGTAATTTAACGGTTATCCGCCTCGTAAATGAAACCTTAATCAATACATGAATGGAAAAATTCTCCTTTGACATAGCTCGTAAATATAAAAGAGCGATGAAACTGTTATCACACATTCTTGTTTCTCGCCCGTCCATTATTGATATAAGTTATTCCTGCTTTCTACTGAATGTAACTTTATGGGGCACATACCATAGGGAACCATATGATAGAAGGGTGTCCTTATTACTTTAACACATCTTACGACTCACCTTATACGCGTAAACCGAGGAGAAAGGGATTGTTAGTAATGGAGATTAAGAATCTCATTGCTAGCAATATATCCACCCAGGTCGACCATCTCGCGGTTCCCCCTGGAAACTATCATGATTAATTCCTGATGAATTCATCATGACAGGCTAACTGGCCTGTTTTCATCCTCATCGATCACCCTTCACTGGTGCCCCGCCAGCGTGTCCCGATAGCGCAGGCGGGGTTACCATTCTATTTTCATCCAATAAAAAAAATACGCGTAAACCGGGGGGAAAGGGATTGTTAGCAATGGAATTTGACAGCCCCATTGCTAGCAATATGCCCTATTAGGTCGACCTCCAGGTTGTTCCCCCTGGAAACCATCGTGAACAATTCTTGATGAATTCGTCACGATGGGTTAACTGGCCTGCTTCACACTCACCTATCATCCCTCACTGGTGCCCCGCCGGTGTATACCGTTAGCGTGGGTGGGTTACCATTCCATTATCATTAATTAAAAAAATATATGCGTAAACCCTTCGAAGATATTCTGTACCATATAAGGTTATGAAAAAATGTATCTAAAATTCGGTAAAGTTTTTGCAATAAGACATAAAAAGAAAAAAACTGAACGTAACAAATAAACTGTTGGCAAGTGGTAAACGTCGTTTAAAATCATTAAATATTATTATTTATTAAATAAGGTATGACGTCCATGGCTCCCGTCATGTGTTGTTTTACTGAGAACTAAGTTGTTTACGTCTGCGAACCCTGTAATTTCGCCGCCATATTCCAGACGCTATTCCGTCAGACCGAAAGAACTATGAAGACACAAAAATGCTTAGAAGCAGAAATACAAGAAAATAATATCATTTTTTAAAACTACAGTCATCGATGATTTCATCATTTGTATATATATATATATATATATATATATATATATATATATATATATATATATATATATATATATATATATATATATATAATGTACGATGATTGACTGACTGTTGATGTACCATATATCAACATATAAATAAACATACAGCTAAATTAAGAATGTTGAAATGTTTGCAAATAGGTTCATTATATAGCGTGGATAAACAATAAGAAAAGAATTTTGAAATTCGATCCCTGACGGGGCAAAACAGATGTTTAAAACTTATATGGCATTTCAGCAATTTAAAAGTGAAAATTGGATTTAATTTAATAATATAATAAATTGAAAATTTTAACGTGAAAAATTATGGAACAAGTAATCGAATACCAAACGCGAGAGAAGCCGCGGTCAAAAACTAGTGTTTAATGAAAAGTAATTATCATTCTACTTATTTGTACTCCAAAGATTTCCTTATGATGGTATTACAATATAGCTTATGAAATAATTTCTATAATTAATCCGATTACAAAGGAACGCCGAGTGAAATTCGATGTCTCTTTGTCGATTACGAAAGCTTAATACGAAAGGTATTGTTTAATTAGACTTACAAGTATTTATATTCCAAAATATCATTATTGTTACCTACATAGTATAAAATAAAGTCGCTGTCGCTGTCTGTCCGTCCCTATGTAAGCTTAAATCTTTAAAACTACGCAACGGATTTTGAAGCGTTTCTTTTTAATAGATAGAGTGATTCAAGAGAAAGGTTTATATGTATAATATAGTAGAGAAACCCTGATAATTTTAGAGATTTCTAATGTGATGAGATGTAGTGTGCACCCGTGCGAAGCCGGGGCGGGTCGCTAGTAGATTATACAGTGTAAAGATTGGCAATGGACGAGACAGAAAATATAATAACCTGTACGTAAGAAGGAGAGAAACAATAAGACAGTAATTTGCACAACATATGCTCGAAGCTGTTTTGGCGGGAATATGAACAAAATAGTTTCTAATAACTTTTTTTTTTACAACACGGGGGCAAACGAGCATGCGGCTCACCTGATGGTAAGTGACTACCGCCGCCAATGATCACCCACAACACCAGCGGCATTGCAGGTGTGCTGCCGGCCTATTGAAGTGGAATTAGTTTTAAATGAATGTAATTAATTAGAATAAATTGTGCTTTATCTGAATGTAATATAAATAACATAGAAAAAGCTTAGAATTTGATGTTTTACGTGTCAATACGCTTGAAACATATCACTTATTTAAATTTAGAACTATAACAAATATTTTGTATATGAATCAATATTCGAACATGTTTACAAACACATTTATAAGTACGATTACTGTTTATGCTCCTATAAGTATTGCATAAATAAATTAAATGACATTAAACACTGGAAATAAATATGTGGATCATGTAGTCCCCGCATAAAACGGGCCACCTCTTCCTTTCCCGTGAAAGTCGTAAGAGGCAACTAAGGGAGGGCGATGGATGGGTACCAGTGTGCCTTTTCCTACTCAAAACATCCCTAAAGCCTAACTGCGGTTGCCATTCCGCTTGCCAAGTGTGACAACTACTGAAAATACCCTCCAAGGAGAGGCTTATGTTCAGCAGTGAAGAGATAAAGGCTTACCATATTTGTATTACTTAAGAAAAATCCCACCTATTAACTGAGTGACAAAAGAAAAAGGTCCGTTAAAAGATTTATAACGATAAATAGAATTTGTTGACTTTGGTAAATTGAAGCCGAATTGCAAAGAGGAAAAGCGTGTATTTTTATAATGACTTAACTTTATTTATTTCTATTAAGCTGAGTATTATTTCTTTAAATATACCTATATACGTGTTATATAAAGGACTTGTGTAACTCAATTTTGTCATATTTATTCCCGATATAAGAAAAAACTAGCAACGCGTCCCGCCATCGCACGGATAAACATAATATTTATTTATTTATTTAACACTTTATTGCACCAACATAACAGGATTTGTTGAACAATTTTCAATACGTATAGTGTAGTACAAAAGGCGGTCTTATTGCTAAGCAATCTTTTCCAGACAACCTTTGAATAGAAGGAATTAAAGCATAAATAAGTAGGTGGCGCGTTAAAAAAAAAATAGATTTGTAAAAAATAATATCTGTGACAGCATAGTCATATACACATACATAAATAAACACATACATCCAAATATATACATATATATACATACACGTACATATATAAATATATAATATATACATACATACATATATACGCACCAATACATAAAAATATACCACACTAACACACATATATAACACACACAAAACTGGAAATACGTAGGACTAAGTGATTATAAGGATAGGTAGTGGAATTTAACTAAGTTTTTAAATTCGGGCAACGATTGAGCGCACCGTGTAGAGGTAGGGAGTGAGTTCCACAAACGAACTGCTTGCACGGAAAAGTATATACGGTATAAGACATTTTATTTCTCTAAAGATTTACATAAATCACTTAAATGAAAAATTTAAAACTATGAATATGCACTTAATATCTACTGTTAGCGAACGTAAGTTATCAAACATCAACTAAAAATAATACATAATGTGAAACTACCTTCATTTTATAAAAATTATACAACACAATGCGACTCAATACAACAAATTGCTTATAATGTAATGTATGACCTATGGTACTCGCTGATAATGTAGATTTCGGGGGACGGAGGGGGAGAATAATTATTGGTAATGCGGACTACCAGTCACATTGTTAGCAATATACCTTATCGGGTCGACCTCCACGTAGTCCCCCCTAGATACCATCGTGACTGATTTGTCTTTTCATCACACCTTTTATCCCTTACTAGTAACCCACCAACGTGGGGGGAAAAGGATTGTTAGTAATGGAGACTGAGAATCCCATTGCTAGCAATATACCCAACCAGGTCAACCTCCTCGCGGTTCTCCCTGGAAACTTGGAAATGATGGGCTAACTGGCCTGTTTTCATTCTCATCTATCACCCTCCACTGGTGCTCCGTCAGCGTATCCCATTAGCGCAGGCGGGGTTACCATACCATTTTCACCCATCAAAAAAAAACCCCCACCAGCGTATACCGTCTTTGTAATGTGTATCTATTGAAATAAAATGAAATAAAATAGAAATTAAATTACTAACGATTAGATCCCTAGTTGAAAATGTTCACAAAATTATTTACTGTTATATCTAAATAGCTTTTTATATGGTAATCGCATCCATAATTAATTCCCAATTGTTGATCTTCACCTGTATAGCCTCCTATTTACTTCGCTCGTATTGTATACAGCAAAAGGGAATTGTTATGCAAATTACACATACATATATGCCTATATCATTGTATATTTATGTAGATAGTTATATATGTGTGTATATACGCTCTATCATCATCAAATCAGCCATTAACTGTCCGCCGTTAAACATAAGCCTTCCCATAAGGGGAGTGTTGCCATTAATTGCCACGCTTAACAGACAGGTTGGCAACCGCATAAAGCGAACCCATGTCTCCGACATATGGCACCTCGAGGGTATATCGTCTGGTTTTTGGTACACTCCCACCTTACGGGGGGATTCCCACTGTACCCGTTCACCTCCCACTAAGTGTATGGGTCTGCATAAAGCATTTTCCAGACGTTAAAAAAAAAGAAAAAAAATGTTAACAGCCGCAGTAACCTAAGTTTTCAGAGATGTTTTAATAAGGACGCTGTTGCCCATTAACTCGACCATTAAGTTCCTTTAATCGCTTCTTATGACACCCACAGGAAAGGAAGGGGTGGTCTAATCCATGCCAAGACCACGCGGCAGACATACTCGGTACACAATATTAGTTAATATTGTAAAACCATGTTGAATTCATCACTCTATTGTTTATAACCGTATATTATATAGGTACTTTAATTTTACTGAATAAAACAAATTGAATTATATTGCTTAATATTTTAATTAATGTTATTTTTTTATTATGTAATTTTATAATATTTTTTCTTAAATAATTCACTTTCTAATGCTACAAAAAAATTTAAATTAAAAAATTGTAACTTTTGTTATATTTGCACGCTTGACCTAAGTAGATTTTGTAAGGTATTTTACTTTTAATTTTTAATATCTTTTTTTTTATACCACTGACGTGGCAAACAAGCATACGGCCCACCTGATGGTAAGCGGTTACCGTAGCTTATGAATGCCTGCAATACGAGGAGTATTACGTGCGCGTTGCCGACCCTGAAAAAACCTCTTTAAAACCCCCTTTTTGATGTTTTATATCCAAAAAACATAGCAATTAAAATATTATTATTATTATTGCCTATTTAGTATAAAATATATATAAGTAAATATACATATTACGTAGACATCTTTATAGGACACCTACGCAGAAACAATATTTAAAAAATTCTCAACAAAGCATTCAGAATGACGTAACGCCGCAGCGTAGCGCCTACGCCGTAGATTGCTCGTAATCAATCCACGGATTTAAAAGATTTTATAATACTTATATTAATACCGTTTTCTATTTTTTTTTAATTATTGATATATATTAATAATATACATTTTTTTTATATATTATATACAAATATGCAAAAAATATAATCTATCTATTATATACACACCTAACATCTACGTACTATAAATATCAAGAACAAGTACTTAAAAAAATATTTAAAGATAAAAAATTTCTTTGAGTTACTGCCAGCTGGTAGGGTACATAGGATACTTGCTGCACTTCTACCCTGAATAGCAATGGAAATGCGTTGACCAAAGTATAGGCCAGCCTTCTCGTCAACAGAGGTTTCCACCAGCCGGCGTGAAATCTCTTTGAAGATTCATGGCTTTGGGGCCCCACGGATCCAGAGTTTCAACTCCAAACGCCGCAAATATATATCCATTTCCAAAGGATTTTTATTCCATATTCTTACTCTTTAAACTTTTATATACCGCTATGAGCCAGAGGGAGACTTTGTACAAAAGTCGATTGCTTGGGTACCTCTGTCCCATTCGTGTTTCAACCGTAAAGCAGTTGTGTCTGCATGGCTGAGTTTGAAGGGTGGGATATGGCGTGAATTTACTGGGTACAGATGAATAACACCTATATATAATATACAATATATATATTATATATATATATATATATATATATATTATAAGTTATATATATAAATATATATATATATATATATATATATATATAAATATATATATATCATATATATATATATCATATATATATATATATATATATTATATATATATATTATGTATTATATATATATATATATACATATATATTTATGGAGTTTTTTATGAAATCGATTTGGATAGGCTAACAGTTACTGGCTCATAAATTTAAAAAAATCTATTGTTCGCTCAGAAATATTATACAATAGATGTGAAATATTTATAACTGATAAGAGGTTTTGCATACAAAGCTTTGATCTTTATCTACGGCCCAAGTATAAATCGCGCTATGGTATTGACTTCAGCCTCTTCAGATTCCGAACGCAATATTTTTGTAGCGTCATCTATTATTCGCTAATGTCGTTTTGATTGTATTATAAACGGGCTCCATCCCGCGGTTTTGCTCGTGTGAATTAGGATAAAAGTTGTAGTAAAAGTATATTAAATTTCATTCAAATCTCTTCAGCTAAAACAAGGTATTGTCACATTAAAAAGATGTATATGTATAAATGTATTAAAATCTATGGGGGAGATCTATATTCAGTCGACAGATTGACTGAGATGATGATGATGATGATATCCATAAAGATATACTTGTTTATATATATATATATATAAAAATTAATGCCACTTTCCGTTGTTATTTTATAACTCAATAACGGGCTCACCTATCCAAAACAAATGTTTAAGATTTGTTCAGACTATTTAGTAGATGGTTTATGTGAAGTTTACAAAATATATACATATATACAGGGGAAATTAACTCTATATATATTATACTATAAAGTAGCTTTATAAATCTATGGATAAAACAATTCACCTACATATTGTATATTCTAGCTGTAATTCTATAAATATTTTTTGTTACTTTAGTCTGCAAATAGATCTTATACTTTTACAGAAGCCCCTTCAGCTGCTGTTCTCAGTAAAACAAACTTAGCCAATTAATTTCTTTCTAGTATCTCACGCAGGATTTCCTTTGCTAAAAGTTGATGAAACTACCCTAGTTGTGTTTTATTTAAGGCTAATAAAGATACTCAATACTGAATACCTATATACCTATGTACATTTACTGGGTTTCGAAGATAGTGCGGGCGCTACAGTGCGATCGAGAGCTAATGACTTATAAATATTTATGAAGAAAGTGGAGAAAGGAAAGGCTCACAATACATTTATCTATATATATATATATATATATATATATATATATATATATATATATATATATATATATATATATATCCAATATTTATAAAGCTACTTTATAGACTATATATTAACCATATATATATATATATTACAGAGAGAGACTTTGTACAAAAGTCGTTTGCTTGCACACCTCTGTCCCATTCGTGTTTCTACCGAGAAGCAGTTGTGTTTGCATGGCTATGTTTCGGTTTGTAGGGTGGGATATAGCAGTCAATTTATGGGATACAGAGGAATAATACCTGAGTCCTCAGGAATGGCAACGCATGGGGGATGCCGAAACAGTATACTCTGTTATGTCCATGGTACTGCTCATGTCTATAGGCGAAGGTTACTACTTTCCATCAGGTGGGCCTTTAGCTGCCGACAACTGCTTCACTGTAGAAACACGAATGGAACAGAGGCACCCAAGCAAACGACGGAAAATATACAAAATATTCTCTGCCGATCCATTTTTGGGATAAGCAGAAAGCGGACATATGTATATATATACGTATATCGTTATATAATATACAATAGTGAATTTTTTAACAGTATTTATTAAAATACGTTACTTATCATATCTCCTAGAACTCTCCTGAGTCACATTTCATTTGTAAACATTTTAAACAATCTCAATATAAACTGAGAAACAAAAGGCCTTCCTCAAAGTTGGCACGGATGTGAGCCAATGTAGCACCAATCTGGTACGTCCCTCTCCATTTCCTGCACGTAAATGAGGATAGCTACGTGTTCGGGAACGTGTGCGAGGGTGAGGACGCTCGTGACAGCGACAGCTAGCCTATTTTATTGCAACACTAAACTTTTGGATAGGTGCATTTCGTACACACAGAAAAAGGCTTAGCTTATCACTCAATACCCTTAATAAATCAATAATTAAATTTTATACCACTCATAATTAAGGGACTTTCATTTATATATATATATATATATATATATATATATATATATATATATATATATATATATATATATATATATATATATATATATATATATTTATTTTTAATTATATTTTATTTTTTTATTTATTTTTATTATATATTTTAGTTCATAGGCTACGGTAACAGCTTACCATTAGGCAAGACCGTGGTATAAAACAAAAAAATTAAGACATATTCTATCTACACTTTATATATATATATATATATATATATATATATATATATATATATATATATATATATATATATATATATATATATATATATATATACATGTATATTGTATGTACATAAATTCAAATAATCTTTCTTACCAACTCGTTCTCGTACTTTTTAATTCCAAATATAATCATATAAAATACTGTAAAATAGTTTCAACTCTGTTTTATATTAGCAGAGATGAAATGACTAAAAATATTTAAAAAAATAATAATAATATTAGTTAATTGAGATTAAAATACGTCAAGATTTTTTGCGATTTCTTCTCATAAGATAAAAATTAAAACACCGACCCGACGACAGAATAAAAAAACTAATTCTTGTATTCTTTTGTGAAAACTGAAATTCCTGCGAAAATTTTATTTATTCGATTCTAAAGTATTAAGTAAGGATATAGAAAACGAACGAATTTCCTGAAAAAAAAACATTATGATAGGTACTAAATAAACTTTCCTTATTTCAGAAATTGATTTTAATATAAAGGATCCTCGTCCTTCATATTAAAAATCGAGAGGTCGAGATTAAAAATCTATTTTGGCCGCACCCCAGCTGCAGACCGTTCAGGGCTTCATGTCGGAAAACTACCCGGTAAGTTTACAAATATCACAACTTTGTCTTACTAAGGCTGGCTTCATACTGTAACGTCGTTCACGATCCGATCTCCAACTGGTAAAATATAGGGTTTTTTTTTTATACAACTTAAAATGGCAAACAAGCTGACAGCCCACCTGATGTAAAGTGGTAACCGTTACCTATAGACATGAGCAGTACCATGGACATAATAGGGTATACTGTTTCGCCCAGGATACTCCCCATGCGTTGCCATTCCTGAGGACTCAGGTGTTATTCCTCTGTACCCAGTAAATTCACGCCATATCCCACCCTTCAAACCGAAATACAGCCATGCAAACACAACTGCTTCACGGTTGAAACACGAATGGGACAGAGGTACCCAAGCAATCGACTTTTGTACAAAGTCTCCCTCTAGTATAAAATAAGGTAGGTATTAAATAATTTAAAAGAAACAAAGTATACATTGCTTTTTGCATATTACAATTGCATTATCGCCGTGTGGTCCCAGCATAGAATAGGCCACCGCCTTCCTTTCCCGTGGGTGTCGTAAGAGCCGACTAAGGGAAGGCAAGGGATATACAGCAGCATCCCTCTTAAAACATTTCTAAAGCCTGACTGCGCTTGCAAACCCGCCTGCCAAGCGTGGCAACTACTAGCAAAACTCCCCTTATGGAGATGGCTTATGTACAGCAGTGGACAGTCAAGGACTGAAAAAATAATAAAAAAATGTATATTATATTCATATTATAATCTGTACAATTCGTCCGTTGTATCCGTTGATGTTGCAGATTCGATTTAATATGAGATAATTAACTTTAATAATAAACAAGATACTAGCAGAAAATCAGCGCTGATTCCTTAATGCTGAGTTGGTTGCCTTTTCACCGTAGAGGCACATAAAACCACCTACAAATATTTGTTTCGCTTATAAATTCGTGAATTATGTGCTTCTAATGGTGAATATCCACGAACCCGCTTGCCAAGCGTGGCAACTACTGGCAAAACTCCCCTTATGGGGAAGGCTTATGTTCAGCCGTGGACAGTTAACGGCTGAAATGATAACAATAATAAAAAAATGGTGGATAAATAGTTTATCTATCTAATATTGTGCTTACTGGCCAGTTATACTTTTTTCTATAGAAAAATATGCTGTCATACGGGATAGTCCTTCCATTACTTCTTTCAAGAGAAGACTGAAATCACATCTTTTAATCAATTGTACATGATAATTCTATGCACTTATATTTATCTATTTACTTATTTATTTATATATTTATTCACAATAGTGTTTGATGTATTTACATTATTTTCACTGGTACCTTTTCTGCACTGGATTACCCAAATTAAATAATTTTCTCTCTAACTACACTGGGTTGGCTGGAAGAGATCTCTTTCAGAGATAAGTCCTCCCTTGCTAACAAGTTGTTAAACTAATCGTCGCATATATTGTTTAAGTGCAATAAAGAATATATAATATGATGAACTCAGCCAATTAAATTAAAAATAATGTTGAAAACACGAGACGTATGTTTTGTTTATCTTGTCGTTTATATTAATATGTATATAATTGGTTAGTCGCATTTACATCAGAAGAACCGTTGTTGTCAACAGTCGCTCTCGAAATATTTTTACTTGACATATTTTGCCAGACCAGGGAATTTCTACCTAGTGTGAATCTAGGCTAATCCTCGGACTAACTTGTCTAGCTTGCTATCTACCAAGTGGGCTGATACCAGTAAAAATTGGGGATTGGTTTAATAATTAAACATTAAAATATTTGAGTAAGGTGTTTATTCTAATTGGGGCCATTTTAGGAAACAGCAAATTACATAAAATTCTTCGAAATACATTAATTCTTGGTAGGCCTAAGCCTGGGGACCCAATTTCTCATAATCTCTAATCTCAGAGTGTAATGCTAGTGTGAGAACCAAGCAATTGGCGTTATTATCTATTCTGTTAAAATATAAAATAGGTACTAGGTTTTAACTGCGACTTTGTCCACATTACCGAGATATAAAACTATTGATTTTAAATACAAAAAAGCCCATGTTGTTCTCCATCCCAAACACTACATGTATCCCCACTTTCCCCAGGGAACATGGGTCGAAATGTAAAATTAATTTTGGAACCTTTCCAATAATAAATCAATTACTCGACCCTTGAGGAAAAGTTGTTCAGTTTCTTTAATACCTACTAACTCTAGATTTCTGATTGTTATTCTATTTTTGTTACTTTAAAAAGTAATTAATTTATTTTTGAAAAGTAATTAATTGGATTTCAACTTGGAAGAGAAATTCTTTACTAGAATCTATTTTATTGTACAGGTAAACTGTCACCGACATAGCCCGAAGGATAAGCAAGCTGAAATGACAATGGACTGGTCACATAGCTTAAAGAACCGACAACCGATTGGGAAGAAAAGTTCTTGGTTGGCGACCCCGTAGAGGCAAATGCAGTGTATGAGGAAACACTCCCCCTCCCCATTAGATGAAGTGACGACCTCAAATACATTGCAGGGAGTCAGTGAATGTTAGGACTTAGGACTGTTCTTTATAGTAGTCTATCAGGGAGGCCTATGTTCAGCAGTGGACCGATAATGGCTGAGACGATGATAGATAAGCTACCTGTCATTATTATTACTCCATATATACGTCTCAATTTTGAACTAAACAAATCATTCAAAGATTTGTTTTCTATTTAATTTAGAATGGCAAACAAGCTGACGGCCCATTTGATGGAAAGTGACAACCGTTGCCTATAGACATGAACAGTACCATGGACATAACAGAGTATACTGTTTCGTCCATGATACCCCCACGCATTGCCATTCTTGAGGACTCAAGTGTTATTCCTCTGTACCCTGTAAATTCACTGCCATATCTCACCTTTCAAACCGAAACACAGCCATGCAAACAACTGCTTCACGGTAGAAACACGAATGGGACAGAGGTGCTCAAGCAAACGACTTTTGTACAAAGTCTCCCACTGGCGTCCCTCTGACATAACAGAGTATACTGTTTCATCCATGATACCCCTCATGCGTTGCGATTCTTGAGGACTCAGGTGTTATTCCTCTGTATCCTGTAAATTCACTGTCATATCTCATCCTTCAAACCGAAACACAGCCATGCAAATACAACTGCTTCACGTTAGAAACACGAATAGGACAGAGGTGCTCAAGCAAAAGACTTTTGCACAAAGTCTCGCTCTGGTAAAATTTATCCTATTTTCCGTGCTGTCTCCGTACTTGATAATTTAACCAAAATTTATGTAGATTTTTTATAAAATAAATGTCTTTATCGTATAATAAATGTGAAAATATATAAAGATGTTTGAATGTATTTTAGTATTGTGTAATTCCTTAAAATCGTTAATATCATTTCATAATGTATAACTATGTTAAAGTAAATGCTGTGAATACCTTTAATAGGTATGTGCATTAATATTGTATTATATTTAATTATTGTTATATATGTTATAATACAATATGTTGTCGGTGTTCCTATGAATAAATAAATAAATAAATGTGTCATCAATCAATCATGTTTCAACAGCTGAATGGATTTGAATGGAATTGCGTACACGGATATAGGTAAAACAGAATAATTTATATAATAATTAACACGAGCGAACTCGCGGAAAACAGCCAATTGTTAATACTAGTGGTCGCCCAGTGGTCAAAATTCGACCATAACATATATTGTAATAATTGAATTTATTACAGTTATGTTTGATATTCAGTAAGACTATAGACAATTAATATTTAAGACAAACAATATTAATCTATTCTCAATTTGACCACAGATTTTAACAATAAACAAAAGAGTATATATGTATGTGCGTTGCTAGCAATGGAGTTTGACAGCCCCATTGCTAGCAATATGCCCTATTAGGTCAACCTTCACGTGGTTGAAGAATTGTTCACGATGGTTTCCAGGGGAACCCTGGAAACCATCGTGAACAATTCTTGTATTCGACAATTGAATTCGTCACGATGGGCTAACTGACTTGCTTCATCCTCACCTATCATCTTTGACTGGTGGGGTTACCATTCCATTATCATACATTAAAAAAAAACTATTATGTCCGCGCATCGCCGCTGTTTACGCTCTTTGTCGTAGAAGGCAGCAGTGCGCGTTCAATGTATGAATGTATGTTCAGTATGAGAGGCGTCTTAAATCTTCATAACACAGAAATAGGAATAATTTACGGGTAAAGTTTGATACGATAAATCAATATTATGAGAAGCATAACATAAAACCTACGTGGGTACTTCCTCAGTCGATAACAGCTCGTCGTAATATTTACTTAACCTATCGATCTGGACGTACGCCTGGATGTATGGATGTTTGACATAAATAAACAGTATGAAGGATAATACGTGACGAGGACTGCTACCACGCGGGTTAGGGGGGGAAGGGATCGTTAGTAATGGAAATTAGCAGTCCTATTGCTAGCAATATACCCTGTCAGGTTGACCTCCACGCGGTTCAACCTGGAGACCATTGTGATTAATTCTTTTTGAATTCACCAAGTTGGACTAACTGACTTGCTTCATCCTCACCTATCATCCCTTACTGGTGCCCCGCCAATGTATACCGATAGCGCAGGCGGGGCTACCATTTCATTATCATCCATTAAAAAAATACACCCTGTCAGGTCGACCACGTGATCCCCCTGGAAACAAATTGTGCTGAATTCCTAGTGTATTCATCAGGATGGGTTACCTGGCCTGCCCTTTTATTCTTACTTACCATTCCTCACCCGTGCCCTGCCAGCGAATACCGTTAGCGCAGGCGGGGTTATCATTCCATTGTCATCCATTAAAAAAATATTGAGTTTTCTTATTATTATGATATTTCCTGATTTATTATAATATATGGAAGTATTTTTTTTTTGTATGCAAACCTGATTTTTTTTATACAACTTAGAATGGCAAACAAGCTGACGGCCCGTCGACCAATATGTGGCCCCCCACATATTGGTCGACGTGACAAGGTATATTGCTCTTCCCCCCAGATTCACAATATTAAAGATGACTTTATTTATCGTTATATTTAAACAATGATTATATACGACAAATAATGATTGTGCGTGTTTAATAAACATTTTGTCTCAAATGTTATTACAATTTATTTTTAAAACATTCTACAGCTAGTCGTTGTCGATTCTTCATTCGGCTGGTACAATCGCTACATATTTTATTAATAAAATTGACGGCGGTGTGTATATCATGTGCGTGCTCAGGAAATGACCGACCTCCTTTCAATTAACGAACGTGCCAATAAAATATTTATTGTGATATTTTTGGCTGTATGACATAAACATCCAATGCCGACCTACATAAAAAGTAAATGAGCATATATATATATATATATATATATATATATATATATATATATATATATATATATTATATATATATATATATATATATATATATATACACAACACAAAATGTATATATATACAAAACAAACATGTACAAATTTGCACGCCGACATAGATGCAGAATGTATATGGGAAATGTAAACCTATTTCATCGAAAACTACCTACATTCTAGCAAAATAAATACATTTCATTTCATTTCATTACAACAAATGTCTTTGTCTTACTGAATAAAAAAAATCTTTACGAAATCTTTGCAACCAATTCATTATAACACATACTATAATATAGCTAAGTATTTTACGATAATTATTAACACTGTAATTTTGTACAAAACTAGCGATTCGACACGGCTTCACACGAATAGACACAACTTTCGAAAATCAATACGTATAATAATAAAAGTGATAAATTCAACTGATCGGTTATTTTACAGCATTTTATATGTGATTCTTTAGATTGATATAACGTTTTAAATAAAACAAATCCTAAATCTTAAGTTGAGCAAACCACATAATGAAAACCGCATTCAAATCATTTATATATATATATATATATATATATATATATATATATATATATATATAACACAAAATGTATATATATACAAAACAAACATGTACAAATTTGCACGCCGACATAGAGGCAGAATGTATATGGGAAATGTAAACCTCTTTCATCGAAAACTACCTACATTCTAGCAAAATAAATACATTTCATTTCATTTCATTACAACAAATGTCTTTGTCTTACTGAATAAAAAAAATCTTTACGAAATCTTTGCAACCAATTCATTATAACACATACTATAATATAGCTAAGTATTTTACGATAATTATTAACACTGTAATTTTGTACAAAACTAGCGATTCGACACGGCTTCACACGAATAGACACAACTTTCGAAAATCAATACGTATAATAATAAAAGTGATAAATTCAACTGATCGGTTATTTTACAGCATTTTATATATGATTCTTTAGATTGATATAACGTTTTAAATAAAACAAACCCTAAATCTTAAGTTGAGCAAACCACATAATGAAAACCGCATTCAAATCAGTTAAGCTGTTTCTGAGTTTAGCATGTACAGACAGACAGAAATTCTAAAAATCATTATTTTGGGTTCTATTGCGTTCATAAAGCCCCCTGTAATAGTTTTTCTTATATATCTTCCATGTACAGACACCGATCAGTTAAGATTTTATTATATGTACCTATTGATTGGTTAACTTTATCCCCCAGTCGTATCGTGATGTTAAATTAACTTATAAATTTACTAAAATAATACTATGATAAGTGTATAAACTTAAAAGAGGATAATACATTTTAAAAAATCTAGGGGAGAAAGGGATTGTTAGTTAATGGAGACTGAGAATCCCATTGCTAGCAATATAGCCAACCAGGTCGATCTCCTCGAGGTTCTCCCTGGAAACTATCATGGTTAATTCCTGATGAATTCATCATTATGAGCTAACTGGCCTGTTTTCATTCTCATCTATCACCCTTCACTGGAGCTCCGCAAGCGTATACCGTTAGCGCAGGCGGGGTTACCATACCATTTTCACCCATCCAAAAAAAAAAACATTTTAAAAAGTACTTCATCTGCTCACCATTCTATCATTTAGTGGAACGCTGCGGGACGTTAAATTAACGGGACCGTAAAGTCCAGTTTAGGTGGTTTTAATAATCGTCTTGCTTTAGTACTCGCCACTTTACTAAATTACTTACAAAAAGTTTTTATTGGTTAGACTGGTCCTTAGATTATATAGATAGAGTGTCTCCATAGAATAGGGATGATAAGTGAGAATAAAAAGGCAGGTCAGTTAGCCCAGCGTGATGAATACACCAGGAATTCTGCACGATGGTTTCCAGGGAGGGCCGTGTGAAGGTCGACCTGATAGTAGGACTAGTAGTCCGCATTGCTAACAATCCCTTCTAATACCCCTGGTACGCGGTATACGCTAATCGTCCATTATTATCCATTTAAAAAAACGTTACATATTTAAAATAATAAAATACCTCTTTTCCGCTAGGAGCCGCCTTTCCCCTCCATATTCTGTCCGACGACAATGATGAGTATGATGAACACGAGAAGCAGCACCAGTATGCAGCATATGGCGACGGCAAGCATCGCCGCGTGCTCGCCCAGTTTGGCGGCGCCCTGCGCGGCGCACGAGCGCGCCGCGGTTAGCGTCGCCGCAACCACCCGCGCACTTATTGTGCTGCGTTTCTCTTTTTTTTTTTTTTGAACACTAACACGCACAAGTCACGCACGCATACATTTCACAATTATTTTATTTTAATTTTAAATTTACAAATATAGAATATCGACTTTTAAATTTGATTTTAGAATTACACCATTTCTATTATTAATTTAATTTTCTCTCGTGCCTCTTCGTGTTAATCGTTGGTTTAAAATTTTAATAGAATAATCGTTTACACTTTCATTTTCACCAATTTATGTCTTAATGTTCAGGCATACATACAGTCTTTGAATTTCTCACGACAATTGGTTTATTTGAGCACTTTTTTTTTAAATTATTTAATTAACTATAATATTATATATATATGTATCTATTTATTCTAATAGAAAATAATAATTTAATATTATTGTCGTATTGGATACACTTATAAAAATCAAATTAACTTGGGTACTGTATTTCGTATTCCTATAAAAGTGTTTCAAATAATTCAAATGATTGTTTATCACTCATACATAAATGACAGTCATCCGCCATCTTGAAATTAAAATGCGACAAGCATCTTCCAATTTCGCCCCCTATTTCCCATGCCCCCCGGCTGTTTTGTATTCTCTACTCCAATTATATCGTGAAAAAATACCGACCGGGGAAACTGTTCTTCAACATTTATTTCTCATCGAAGATTACTTCGGGACGACAAAACCCTAGAGGTTATTTTAACAAGGCGCGTCCGTTAATAGCTTATTGATAAATAAATGGTACAAATACCTACTAAGACAGGGGTTTCTAAACTTTTAAGATAACGGAACGCCCAAGAAATACCTTTTATTTTATGGAGCCCCATATCAAATGATTACAAATCAAAAATACTGTATTTTAAATGTTTTTATTAGAAGTATTTTAAAAGTAATAGCACTTTATAATTTCCTTTAACTTTTAATGTAAAGAATTAAATGAAATACAATGTTTTCATCCGGGTTCGTCTGTACGAAACCCATTTTCTTGTTAGTAACTTTGATATTTCATTAAAAGTCAGTAAGTATAAGCTAGCTTATGTCCTTCTGCTGAGAAAGGGATTGTCAGTAATGAGGGTCGAATAATGCCAAAAGCAAGGGTGCATTGTTAGCAGTGGCACTATCATCCTCTACGCAATTCCTCCTGAAACTATCGTGATTAATTCTTAATTTATCAGGATAAGATC
Organism: Galleria mellonella; assembly: GCF_026898425.1. Classification (NCBI taxonomy): domain Eukaryota; kingdom Metazoa; phylum Arthropoda; class Insecta; order Lepidoptera; family Pyralidae; genus Galleria; species Galleria mellonella. The sequence goes on along the minus strand of NW_026442100.1, from coordinate 3,160,491 downwards.
AGGACCAACTGACATGCTTTAATCATCACCTATTATTATTGACTGATGCCCCATCAATGTACGAATACACCAAAATCGTGGCAGGATTACCATTACATTTTCACCTACTAAAAAAATTGTCATCTAAAAAAATCATGATGATTTTTTGAACAATTAAGATTTCAAAAGTTAGCAAACTTACTTTCACATTTATAATAAAATTGAGGGTATTTTATAGGTTATAGAGATGTGATATCTAGAGAATCCAAACAATTCACCCTCATACCTTACAACCTAAATGGTCGCGTACAACGCGGTTTCAGAGATGTTTTCTCCCACGAACACTCAGGTTATGGAATGAGCTCCCTGCCGAGGTTTTCCCAAGAGACTACAGCATGAGGTTCTTCAAAAGGGGGGTAAAGAGGTTTCTTCAGGGTCGGCAACGCGCGCGTAATGCCTCTGATATTGCAGGCGTTCATAGGCTACGGTAACCGCTTACCATCAGGTGGGCCGTATGCTTGTTTGCCACCTTACTGGTATAAAAAAAATAATTCACAGAATTTGTGTCTATATCAATAAACAATATGGAATAGAAGTTGACAGTGTAGCGTATTTGAAATACAGGTTATTTTCTATTTGTAAAACGAAGCCTGAAAATCGTCAGGACTCGTTTCCCTATTCACGGCTGAGGAATTCCAATCTTGCTCCCTTCGTTCATTTTATGTTAATACGCCGTGATTTACCAGTGGTCTTTTTACGGTGGCTTACTAAAAAAGTGACTGTCGCTATGTAAAGTGAAAACAAACAAAAAAGAAATCGCTATTAGTGGTGTGCCCAGTCGGTCTTTTTTGGTAATCGAGTATTTTTGTACTCATTAATAATTTAAGAATTTATTCCATAAAAAAACATCGAAATTGTACCAGAGGGAGACTTTGTACAAAAGTCGATTGCTTGGGTACTTCTGTCCCATTCGTATTTCAACCGTGAAGCAGTTGTGTTTGCATGGCTGTGTTTCGGTTTGAAGGGTCGGATATGGTGTGAATTTACTGGGTACAGAGGAATAACACCTGAGTCCTCAGGAATGGCAACGCATGGGGGGTATCATGGGCGAAACAGTATACTCTGTTATGACCATGGTACTGCTCATGTCTATAGGCGTCGATTACCACTTGCCATCAGATGGGCGCCGTCAGCTTGTTTGGCATTCTAAGTTGTATAAAAAAAAATCTATTATGGTAAAACCTGGTATTTTGATTTAATAACTAAACTATATTGATAAAATTTCTATAAGACAAAACATATTCTTTTAGAAAAAAAAAGTACTTTTTAAATCAGTTTAAAAATGTCGCAGTTATAAGGTAACAAACATAAAAAAAACACAAGGCATTTGAGAGTATTCTTTTTTAAAGTCTGTTGAAAAATAAATCGAATCCTGAGTTTAAAAATAAAAGAATCCGATCTGAGTATTAGGACAAATATTCGAGTACTTGTAGAGATATTCGAGTACATCATCAGACTCGAGTATTTTTGCCATTGATCTCTGAAGTTCATTTATAATGAATGTTACTGGCAACTTGACCAATCGGTCTTTTTTATATATTTGTATTTTTATATTCTTTACAATGTAATTTTTAACACTTTTTCTCAGATAATTTTAAAACATACACGTTGATGCAACGAACGCTGTTCTCTAGTCGATGATAATAACAAAATTAATGAATTTATGACTGAGAAACGAATTCTTGCAATAAATTAGCTACAAGTCAAGTACTATAAATATTCAATACCTATTTTCTAGTATCGTGTATCTGAATTCCGTATGTAGAACACTCGATTACCTGAGTACCTAGTAGGTATTCGAGTCAGCATTCGAGTTAACTTGACTCGGCACCTCACTAATCACTGTACAGACTGAAATTGAAATCATTAACGTCCTTTTAGGGAAATGCTCGGGGATACTCAATATTACTCCCAAAGAAATATGGGTCAATAAACGACATATTTGAATCCTAAAAACTTTTATTATAATGGCTTAAAATTTTATTACACAACCATTTGTGATGAGCTGCGTATTTTTTTTTATTAATTTAAAAAATAATCTTTACTAGGCTAGAAATATTTCGCATATGATATATATTTATATGCCACGTGGTGAATCATATGTTGCTACAGCTATGTCGCTTCATATAGACTGCTACAAATCACTCTTTAATGAAATCACAGAACGTCTCTGCGTTCGGATTTATTCGGCAGTCATCGTCTGCACTCAGCTAGCATTGAAATGTACTCTCAACAAACAGCCGAGTGGGCTGTACAAATTTAGCGAATAGATACTTTAACACACTGCAATAAAATATCTAATCCTACGCTCTTTTCATACAAATCATAATTCATATTTCACTTTCTTCTGTCATTGCAAACGAAAAATCACATTTATCATTTGTCATCGCAGTGAATAAAATAAAAATTTCACTAAGTGACAATGAATTAAATATAGCAATAATTTATATGCCTAATCTTAAGTTTAGCAACTCATTAGTATCCCACTGTTGGGCACGAATAGTGTAAAATAGAATAACCTTTTTGACACGTGTATGTTTAGTTGGTAAATTGAAACTTACTAAGGAACATAAAAAGAAAATCAACGATGTATATTATAAAAGAAATACATTTACAATAAGAGTCAATGTGGATAATTTCATTCAATTCACCATAATTCTGAATCCTTTTGTTCCAGCGTTGATTTTCAATTGAATATTTTATTTTACGTTTTCCTTATTTTCTCATTCGTTTTCCTACTTTATTTACATACTATATTCTTACTTCGGCTCTACACGGAAAAAACTAACCGCTACTTTAAAATTTACAAAGCGTTTTTTTCTACCGTGAAGCAATTGTGTTTGCATGACTATGTTTCGGTTCGAAGGGTGGGATATAGCAGTGAATTTACAGGGTGCAAAGGAATAACATCTGAGTCTTGGCAACGTATGGGGGGTATCATGGGCGAAACAGTATACTCTGTTATGTCTATGGTACTGCTCATGTCTATAGGCGACGGTTACCACTTTCTATCAGGTTGGCCGTCAGATTGTTTGCCATTCTGTTTTATAAAAAAAAATTACAAAGCAGTACCCGCATAAAAATTATAGCAGTTACAAACCGGTTTTTGTGACACCGTTGAAAGCACAGGTTGAAAGGCAGTGACGGGCTGACAGGCGTGTTTGTGCCTTGAAAAGTGGCACTAAACATTCCTGCGGTTGAACACATTTAGTTATGTAGTTAACGTGTAAACAAAGCTTGTTAATTACTTTAGAGATCATTAGCGTTAACTACTGAATTAAGAGGCACTCTCATCAAAATTTATAATAATAATTAATGCTCTATTAATAGTTGTTAGAATTATTACGTTTAAATCCGTTGCCATTAGAATGTATGCGACCGCCAACACTCGAAGATTGACTACTAATATTATTACCAAGAATTCTACAACTTTCCATGTTAGTCATCAATCTCCGACCGCCATTTCGTCTACACACGTTTTGCGACACATGATACAACTCTATAAGTGGGATCTTCAGGAAAATTAATACATATTACAGGAAAATTAAATGCACTATCAGGACTTAGCGCGATGAAAATTTTAAATAGTTTAAAATTAATTAAATTAATAGATCGAATCTCAGTGTGTAGTGTTAGCCGTTAGGCGCCCAAACTGCGAATGACTCTGTTAATAAACTGTTCTATTTATTATTTATGAACACAGTATCAATTTAAATAAAGGCTAAATATAATTTTATTATTCGCAGAGATATTTTTATGAAATTGATTCATTAGTTTGGTTTTTAAATCAAAATAACAGTTGTGATAACAAGATGTAATTATGCTTAATTCAGTACTTCCACATTTAGGTTCGATATTTTTTTATGGAACAAAATCTACTTACGGCTACAAATTGATTTTATACTTTGCTCTTACATAATTTATTATAAAGTTAAGTAATCTTGACAGCGCCCAAGATTTACCGGTGTTTGGAAGCAAAGCAATATTTTACAAACTCCAATCTCTTTATTCGCTACTTATACGTAATCCAATGATGCCTGTCACATACACGGTCATTAAGGAAGGAAAAGTGACGTGACACGTTCTCAAATCCCCTTCATCATCCTCAGTCATATAATAAAGATAAAATATAACCATCTTGTGGTAAATGGAGACAGACAGACATTCATTATAAGCGAAATTACAAGCGTTCCCTTTTTGCCAAATAATCTTAGAAATAAATACATCATGGTACGAGTAATTTCAATTAGTGGCAACTATCAGGAATGGCTAGGATTTCAGGAGACGTTTATGCCTAACTTACTGTTTACCGCAATTTTACCCACTTAAATTAATATATCATCTTTATATCAGCCTTTAACTGTCCACTGCTGGAGATAAGCCTCCCTCTTAGAGTTTTGCCAGTAGTTGCCACGCTTGGCAGGCGTATTGGCAACCGCAGTTAGGCTTTAGAGATGTTTTAAGAAGGACGCTGCTGCTCATTCCTTCGCACTCCCTTAGTCGACTCTTACGACACATACGGGAAAGGAAAGTGTGGCCTATTCTATGCTAGAACCACACGGCAGTAGAATTAGTATATAAAGTATCCTTTATATTAAGTTAGAATATAACCTATGCGTACACTAAATTTCACTTAAATCTGTTCAGAACACAAACATTACTTTATTGCACTTCTAAGTTACATATAAAATAATGTATTTATAAATGTTGTGAGCAAGGGTGGACTTATCTCTGACAGAGATCTCTTGCAGTCAACCCAATACAAGTGAGAAAGCATTTCGTTAGCGGGCAGCTGAAGTGCTACAACTATTAATACATAAACAAATATACAGTTATATAAAATATTAAAATATAAAATAAAATATTACATAAATACATACACTATAAATACATATAATACCTACCTACTTATATAATAAATGTTAAAATAAATGAATATACTTCTTACATTAGAAGTTTATTTTAATGATTTAAAGATTTGACAGTTCAATTAGGACTTTCAGTGGTAGAATAGGATTCATGTATTCTTCACCAACCAACTATATTTCAAGCCATTTCTTTGACTTCCCTATACAACCTCAAACCTAATCTTTCCTTTGTCTGTTCCATATCACAGGATTAGTAGGAATTAATAGAATAGTCACCTATCGTATCTTTGCATTCAACTTTTCTTAACTTGCTTGACCGTAATCAACCACCGAAAATAGGAACGACTTGGAAATTTAATAATATTTGATGTAAATGCCAATACACCCATTAATTCTCGAGTAATCCTGTAGTGTAATTGAATAGTTTCGCCCCTTCCGGGTTACGGGGCATTTGCGGTTAATGCCCTCTACTTTATGTTTGTTTGTTTAGTGTCCGTGTCAATAGCTTAAGTTAGTTTATACATTGTTTACATATATCATTAAAGGTCTTTTAACGTAAAGTGTCGTCTGTCAAAAACGGTTAGCCAAATGTATTTAAACAAAACAATACGTGTCCTTTTTTTAATTATTGTTAATGTTACGGTTACATTCAATATATCACAGATCAAATGGATTTTTCATTAAGAAGAAAAGAACTATTTTGTTGTTAACTGGCCACACTGCTGAACATAAGCCCTCCCCACGAAGGCAGGGGGAGGAGGAATGCCAGTAGATGTCATGCTTGGCAGGCGGTTTCGCAAAAGCTGTTATATTTTGGTAATGTTTTAAGAGGGACGCTGCTGCCTCTCGACCGTTAAATTCTCTTAGTCGCCTCTTACGACACCCACGGGAAAGGAAGCGGTGGCCCATTCTGTGCCGGGACTACCATATACGGCGACACATACATATGTTTTATGCAAATTAATAAACATGGATTAATAAAACCAATTTTAACAATTTCAAATAAAGAGCACAAATTTCGAATTCAATAAGTAATCGGCGAAAATATAAATGACAGTGCTCTGTTTACCTCGTTATTTCAGATATAGACGAGACAATATTATATATTACAAGTGATCCGGCCCAGTTTCACACAGGTAGATTGAATTTTCGAAAATAATATGTAGCCTATTCTTACGTGCTGATAATGTACGAGGGTCATTTGAGTTCTTAGCCTAACATGGTTAAAGTCATTGTTTTTTTTTATAACTATCCTCATTTTGTAGTTACATTATTTAACAACAGGTATGCACAGTTTAGTTTATTCACAGTAACTCGTATCTGTTTATAGGTGAGAGAATTTTTAAAATCGATTGAGTAGCTTTTGAGTTTATCTTATACAAACAATCATTGAAATCTTTCCTCCTTGTAATATTAGTATAGAAAATTATTTTTATTTTTCAAATATACATTTTTTCCATTTACTGAATAATAACTATAAAAAGTATTCATACATACATAACTGTGTGGTTCCAGCATAAAATAGGCCATCTTTCCTTTCCCGTGGGTGTCGTAAGAGGCGACTATAGGAACTTAATGGCGAGGAATGGACAGCAGTGTCCCTCTTTAAATAGCATCAAAACCTAACGAATAACCTAGGTTACGAACCTGCCTGCCAAGCGTGGCAACTACTGGAAAAATCCCCCAATAGGGAGAGACCTACGTTCAGCAATGGACAGTTAACACCTAATATGATATGTTATACATAGAGTATTCAGACATAAAATAATTTTATGTATCTTGTGTAATGAATATGTAATTTGTATTATTCTTTGTGTATACTTATCTTACAAGTATGTTTATGTACACAAATCGTGTGACTGCCTATTTTTATTTTGAAATAACATTCAATTCACTTGAAAAGGTTTGCTGGAAGAAATCTCTTATTAGAGATAAACTCGCCTATGTATATTATGTTTAAAATTAATTGTTCTTAACATTATTTCATGTGTACAATAAAGAATAATAAAGAAGCTGAGCTGTTTTAAGACCTTCTGTCTAAATATTCATAACCTGAACTATCTGTATATGGATTAGTGTGACAAGGCAATAGGCCGACAAGTTAAATATTCAATATGATATCCAATGTCTATTTTCAGACAGCACCACCAAAACTGAGTTGAAACAAAATACACCTATTGATTTACTAGCAATTTAGGTCGGGAGCGGTTCACGAGTGTGGTACATTAACTAAATGAGATTATGTGAGTCAATAATTTTGGCCAACATGGCTCCTTGATAACTTAGTTATAACACATCTAATGTTCAATAATTTTTGTAGTTCCCCAGGGCGAGAACACTTCGGTTAATAAAGATCTAAATGAAATGGCAATCAGACTGATATGTAAGTACATTTTGTTGTTGATTTATAAACACTATTAATATGCCTGCAACTTCGTTCACGTATACTTATACATTCTAACAAAATTATATTTAATATTAAAGTTTTTAAGTTTTCTTTTTAGTATTCTTCTTCTTCTTACTTCTTCTTACTTCTATTTTGGTTAATAAAGTTTTTAAATAATTAAATAACTAGATTACTTGACAAAAGACAAGGGTTTGAGAAAAAATTAACAATTTTAACTCCTTTATAGGATAATTAATTAATTTTTTATATTTATCTAAATACTTGTATAAATACCTACTGTAAAAATTTTCACATAAATTCAGCCATTATTATTTGAATAAAAAAAAATTTTAGAAATTATTATTTTCGTTTTAGTACCACATGTAAGTAAACTACCTATAAGGTAAAATTACAAAAATATGTATTAGTTTTTACCTAAACGCGTTAAAATTAGCACATTCTTATATGTAGTTACGTTCATGTATACACGTGACTACACATATGCGGACATACAGTACGTGCGTTTACTTTTTTACGTATCCAGTTGTAAGCCAAATTTGTCGACACATTATATGTTCCCCCTCTATCAGCGATTGAATTCTATGGAAACACCTACTTGCACAACATATATGCGGTTTAGCCTTCGGGTGTAATCTTACATTATATAGATAGAGTGTCACCATACAAATGCTTCCACCAAAAACAGGTCAAATTTTTTATCCATGTGTGCGTAAACAGGGTTACCATAATGTAAATCTATAACTCAGTGTATGGGAGAAATTATATTATATGGTTAAATAGAAAAATAAAAACAATGTAATATTTTTAAGAATTCATTTGAAAGAAACGTTAATCGGTATATAAAGATTTGTATATACATGAATTAACAAATAACATTTCCAATTATTTAAAAACGAAAATATATTTTTTATTTAGAATTAAATCAAAGTATTTTTTTTTACAGATAAAGGTAACAAACAAGCATACAGCCTATCTGATGGTAAACTGTCAATTTAGCCTACGGACACTGGCAACACTAGGGATGTCACGTGCGCGTTGCCAGATCTAAAAAACCTTAATATACTCTTAAGTAAAAATAAGCATCATTACGAATAATTACACATTGCTTACTTTGTCCTTTCAAATATGTTCGTAAGAACTTTGTATCATTTTTATTTTTCAATTCAGCTTTATAAATTTCTCCCACATACTAAGTATCCACTGTACGAGTACATACTGGTAACCCGATTTATGCATACGTGGATGAAAAAGTTGACCTATTTTCAATCGACTCGAAAAATGAAGGAGGTACTCAAGTCGGTTGCATTTTTTATGCTTGTTACCTCAGAACTTCGTCAGTTCTAAACCAATTCGAGAATTTTTTTTATCTAAAAAAAAATTACAGATTAGTCCCATAGATATTTTCTCCAAATCAGTTCAGTAGTTTAGTTTTTAGATTAAAATAACTATTTTCGTCACAATTCAAAATCGATATTCGTTTTGTTTTGTGAGATACAATCTTTAATTATAAGCGAATTTTTTTTTTCGGAGACTTTCTATCTACTATAATCTAAGATATTAACACTCTCTATCTTTTCATATCCAAACGTTGCTGACCGGCGACGATTTTCTTTTCATATCCAAACGTTGCTGACCGGCGACGAGTTAACTCGTCTTTTCATATCCAAACGTTGCTGACCGGCGACGAGTTAACTCGTCTTTTCATATCCAAACGTTGCTGACCGGCGACGAGTTAACTCGTCTTTTCATATCCAAACGTTGCTGACCGGCGACGAGTTAACTCGTCTTTTCATATCCAAACGTTGCTGACCGGCGACGAGTTAACTCGTCTTTTCATATCCAAACGTTGCTGACCGGCGACGAGTTAACTCGTCTTTTCATATCCAAACGTTGCTGACCGGCGACGAGTTAACTCATCTTTTCACATCCAAACGTTGCTGACCGGCGACGAGTTAACTCGTCTTTTCATATCCAAACGTTGCTGACCGGCGACGAGTTAACTCATCTTTTCACATCCAAACGTTGCTGACCGGCGACGAGTTAACTCGTCTTTTCATATCCAAACGTTGCTGACCGGCGACGAGTTAACTCGTCTTTTCATATCCAAACGTTGCTGACCGGTGACGAGTAAACTTGTCATTGCACTAGCATGTAGGTACGTCCTACTACCACGACGGGCAAGACCGTTTGGATTACAAAGCGTTCATAATAAAAAAATTACTTTTCATTGTTTTTAAGTTTTTATCATAATTTTAGTTTAATTCCAAATATTTCAACCATGACGGAATTCCCAATGAGCAAAGTTTTAAAAAAGAATATACTGGCCGCAAACTGTAAAATGTCCACTGTCAACGCAACCCTTATAAATCGCCACCCACGTAAATTTAAGAATTGCTATTTTTTTTTTATATTTAGTATTTGTTCTGCAATAAAAGTCTGCGAGATGTTTATTGCAGAACGTTTAATGAGACGTGCAACGTAATGAAAAAAAAATAAATAAAAAAGAATAAAAAAGAAAAAAAAAAAGCAAATAAAACGTCACTCGTTAAGTTTAGAACGTGACGCACGAGAAGACAATGGAAATTCTCATAAAACAAAGTAAATTGTATTTTACCATTTACTTAACTATTTTTAGTCCTAAGATAATTATATACTTGTTTTCCCAAGAGACTACAGCATGGGGTTCTTCAAAAGGGGGGTGAAGACATTTCTTCAGGGTCGGCAAAGCGCGCGTAATACCTCTGGTATTACAGGTGTTCATAGGCTACGGTAACCATTTACCATCAGGTGGGCCGTATGCTTATTTGCCAGCTCAGTGGTATAAAAAAAATACCATTATATATGGGAGATTTACTCGTATTATGAGCGCGTAAAATCTATCAGTTTTACAAATTATTAAATGTATAATTAGCATATTTCTAAACTTTCCTATCATAATTAAAATTGTCTGACAAAAGGAATCGACTTTAATTGTGACAAAACCAGTCATTTTGATCCTAAAAATTAAACTACCGAACCGATTTTGAGAAAATTTCTGTGTGATCAATCTATAAGCATATCCTTTTAGATGAAAAAATAATTTCCCAAATCGATTTAAATCTAACGAAGTTATGAGGTAACAAACGTTAGAAAAAATATTTAAAATCTATTAATAAATTAAATTGTAGCTATAGTCATTTTTGTATACAACTTATAATGCCAAACAAAGTGACTGCCCACCTGATGGACAGTGGTAACCATCGCCTATAGACATGTAACAAGAACCATGGACATAACAGAGTATACTGTTTCACCCATAATGCCCCCCATGTGTTGCCATTCCTGAGGACTCAGATGTTATTCCTCTGTACCCTGTAAATTCACTGCCATATCCCTTCTCTGCCTCCCGTTCAAACCGAAACACAGCCGTGCAAACACGACTGCTTCACAGTAGAAACACGAATGGAACAGAGGTGTCTAAACAAACGACTTTTGTACAAAGTCTCCCTTGATTAATTTGAAACTTTCGCATTGTTGACACGTATTTTAAATACACTATCGAGACTAACTGCTGCTAGAAGACGCCGTTCACTGTCCACGTCACGTCATGATCGCAACAGGACTGAAGCGTTCGCATAAAAATACGCGGCAATTAAAAGCAGAGGGCCTACCATGAAGTATTTTCCGAAATTTCGGGGACGAACGAAACAGAAATTTGATGTAAAATTTATATAATATATGCTGTTTAAAATTATTAAAAATATTAAAATACCGTTCCTTTGGACTATTAGGATAGGATTTATGATGAACGAAATGTTAAGCTCCATTTACTGGATCGATTTTGATACGAACAAAAACACGAAATTGAGCCCGAAATTTCGGAATTTCATTTCATGGTAGACCACCAGGTATGTATGTACTATTTACCTATAATCGCATCGCGTTAAATCCCGATAGAGTATCTAAAATAAATTGAGCTGTCCTACAAATCCGTTGACCTCGGGAACTGTCCTTAATCTTGGTACAAATCTATACATTTATCTATGTATATATACCGAGGATACCGTTTGTCTGACTGACCCATATATTAACTCACAGCCGAAACCGTTGAATCTAGAATCGACCGAATTTCGAGAATTTTACTCCTAAGAGCGTATAATTCGTATGGAATTTCGTCGATTTAGAAATTAGACATGTGATTTCTTTTATTAAGGCTATTAGTTCAAAATAAAAATTAATATATGTATTATCTTTCAAAGAGTTCACCCCTAAAGGAGTGAAATAGGGGATGAAAGTTTGCATGGGAGTTCTGTTAAAGTTGAAGCTAGAAATATGAAACTTTTTTCTTGAATGAATTATTTGTTTGTGCAAAATTACATATTCTGGCATCACGTAAGAAATACTGCACCAAATTGGATGCAGTTTTCACAGTTGTGTTTCTGAAGGTGTAGCTTAAAAACTAGTGTAGGTTTTATTTTGATACGCTGTGTAAAATTTCATTAGTTTTCTTACTTCTAAAATCCTACCAGAGGGAGACTTTGTACAAAAGTCGATTGCTTGGATACCTCTGTATCATTCGTGTTTCAACCGTAAAGCAGTTGTATTTGCATGGCTGTGTTTCGGTTTGAAGGGTGGGATATGGCGTGAATTTACAGGGTACAGAGGAATAACACCTGAATCCTCAGGAATGGCAACGCATGGGGGATATCATGGGCGAAACAGTATACTCTGTTATGTCCATGGTACTTCTCACGTCTATAGGTGACGGTTACCACTTTCCATCAGGTGGGCCATCAGCTTGTTTGCCATTTTGAGTAGTATAAAAAAAATCCGCGCATACAAAGTAGGAAGCAAAAAGCTAGTTACCAATATAGGAGTACAATTACCCCGTATTATATTAAAAAAAAACGCCATATATCATACGATATTAACCGTTAATTGTCTACTGCTGAACATAGGCCTCCCTCTATTGGGGGGTTTCACCAGTAGTCGCCACACTTAGCAGATGAGTAAGGAAGGGGTATTCTATGTATTCATATATGACCATACGGCAAAAAAATTCAACGCCAATCACACGTCGACATGTCAGAATTAGAATATGGTAACAAAAACAAGCAAAGGTCGCTCGTAAAACGTCAAAATTATGAGAAAGGGCAGGTGTGGGCTTCAAATTACAAACGTACGTAATACTTATGTTGGCATAACTATATGTTAAGCCATACCCGAAATACATGACGATAAACATAATCCTATTAATTACGACTATAAATAAATGTTATAAATGTGAGTGTGTTTGTTTGATTATTACCTTATAGCGCCTTAACGTCTTAGTGACTGGCATTATGAAATTTGGTATACATATGTTTACATTGCAAGCAAAAATAACACTTCTTATTACAATCCTGTGGTAAGGATGTGTCGTCATTATAACGACTTTACTGCTCGACCACAAATCCATCGACATATTCGGTACAAAATATTTGATATTTAGGAGGAACTTGTTTTCTGTTTTGTAGAATACGATTAAAAACATGTTTTTTTTTTATATAGTTTTATCTTTTATATATTTATATAACATTTTAAGTATTTCTTTTTATATTATGTGTTTGCTTTTAATGAATTACTCAAGCTGTGCACATAATGTGATTGGATTATAACCTAGCCGAATCACAAATGTAATTACTTAAGTTTTTTATGGTTGTAATCTGTTTTATGTGCCAATAAAATAAAATAAAAAAAAAATATGGGATGCAAAATACATATTTAGGCTACATTTCATCCTGGTCAGACAACATGGCCCGGTCACGCGAACAAAGTCGCGGGTAAAAGTTAGTAAATATTATAAATTTATTATTTATTTATTTAATACAAAAATCCATAGCTCTTTAAGAACGACTCGCATACTAAGTCTCTTATAAATACAGCCAATAACGGATTTTAATTATATGAACGAAATTTATAATTCTAAAGCAAGGTAGGCAAGTTAGAGTGGGTGTATGCAAGTAATGTAGGTGCATGTATGAAAGAAACTATGTATAACAATGAATGTCCATAAAGTTAGGTTAATTAATATATAAAATAAATAAAATCTATGTTGCTACAGTTCAGACATATACGTAAATACATATACTCGTACATAGACATAAATGTGAAAGTGAATTTTTTTATTTGTTACCTCTTAATGCGTTAACGGTTTAACCAATTACTATGAAATTTGACATACACGTATTATATACACCCACCCATATATGTACACCCACTCTGTATGCAAGTAATGTAGGTGCATGTATGAAAGAAACTATGTATAACAATGAATGTCCATAAAGTTAGGTTAATTAATATATAAAATAAATAAAATCTATGTTGCTACAGTTCAGACATATACGTAAATACATATACATAGACATAAATGTGAAAGTGAATTTTTTTATTTGTTACCTCTTAATGCGTTAACGGTTTAACCAATTACTATGAAATTTGACATACACGTATTATATAGAATAGAGAATGATATAGGCTACTTCTTATTCCAATCAATCAACATATCCCGATCACGCAGACAAAATTGCGGGTAAAAACTAGTTACATAAAAACAAAATTTTAAGCTTCCCTTACTAACTTAACGGCTGGAAGCGCCGAATTTTTTATAGAGATGCAATTCGTTGAACCTATTTGAAATTATTTCACGAAATTACTGTTTTATAAATCATTTAAAACTAAAATTATAATAATTGTGAAAAAAATCTTCAATCATCTCAAAAGCCTGACTGCGGTTGGCAATCTGCCTGCCAAACGTGGCAACTACTGGCAAAACTCCCCAAAAGAAGGGAGGCTTATGTTCAACAGTCGATAATTAAAGGCTGATATGATGATAATAATTGTGATTTAAATCTATTAAAAAAATTAGCTCACATTGATCTTTACAATAAAGTTCTCACTGCAACATCAAATTTTAAAGATAGGTTCAGAGAAACAGCACCTCAAAATCGACCCCATTGTTGTTTTTCGATCCATAAATCTTTGGAAAAAGAATACGGTTTGTCTAATAACCCACTCCCATATAAAGATATTTACTAATTATTTACGAAATATATAGATTCTTGTACAATAATTACACCAATCTTCACGCCAATTTCCTTCCGCCACGGGGGAGGTAAAAAATAAATTCTCACATAAATTTCTTGCTTTCTGCATATTCATAAGTAGTGTCACGCATGCACGCCTGCTGTTAAGACTCTTAGCTTCTAATAATATTACAATAATTGTAAAATAATTGTTTTCCTTAATACAAGCTTTCCATTCTAAGACGGAGTCGTAAACATAATATTTTTATCTCGAAGAACATCTGTCGGATGGAAAATTATTCATATAACATACACGTTGATAGCCATATAAGATCTTAGTGAGTACATATAGTTGTTTATTTGTTCGTTTACAGAACTTGCATTTATATAGGACTAGCGATCCGGCCCGGCTTCGCACGCGTAGATAGAATTTTCGAAAATAATATATAGCCTATATTACTCGCTGATAATATAGCTTTCTATAGGTGAAAGAATTTTGAAAATCGATTAAATAGTTTTTGAGTTTATCTTATACAAACAAGCAAACCTCTTTATAATTTTAGTATAGATTGAACATGTCTTAAATTATAATATAATATTTTGTAATAAATTTTGTGTAGGAGATTGTATGCTAACAATAAACAGCGGGGGAAAGGGATTGTTAGTAATGGGATCTAACTGACCCATTGCTAACAATACGCACTATCAGGTCACCCTCCACATGGTTTCCCCTGGAATCCATCGTGATTAATTCTGATGAAGTTCGTCACGATGGGCTAACTGATATGCTTTCATCGTCACCTATCATGTTTCACTGGTGCCTTGCCAGTGTATATCGATAGCGCGGGCGGGGTAACCATTTCATTATCATCCATTAAAAAAAAACGATAAATAGCTTTACAGAATTTTACAAT
Source organism: Galleria mellonella (assembly GCF_026898425.1). NCBI lineage: Eukaryota > Metazoa > Arthropoda > Insecta > Lepidoptera > Pyralidae > Galleria > Galleria mellonella. Next base: position 3,145,220 of record NW_026442100.1, on the reverse strand, counting down.
ATAAATTAACTTTATATAAAATCAACATTCTATATGTAGCACTAAAAATTTTGCTGAACTAATATTATACTATGTAATGAAGGTTGAGCGCTGTTGTCTGAGATACAGGTTTTATAACCTAGTTCAGACACAGATGTTTAGGCTGATTCAAATGTACAAATGAATTCGTACCTACTTTTACTGTAATTTCCAGTGCTGAGTTTGTTACAATCGTGGTTATGCAATAAAGTTATTATTATTATTAATATCATAATCACAATTAAATGCAGTCTAACAGCCCCATTACTAACAATATTAATATATGTAATCCCACGTCATGAGGGGGGAAAGGGATTGTTAATTATAGAGCCTAACTGCCCCTTATTTCACAAAAAAAATTAAACTTTATAATTTTTACGGAACCCTCGTTGCACGAGTTAGACTCACACTTGGCCAGCTATTTATTTTCATTTTGAGACGACATGTAACCACACCATCCTGACCGGACACAGAGACAATATGGGTCCATGAATATGATCAACCGAATAGAGAATGATTTACTAGCAACGGGTTGACCGCAATATGCTTGCTCACTATGAGCTTTTCACGCTACGTTTGAAGGATCCGAGGTTATAGGATAAAGGAAACACATCTCGGGAAAGGCTATTACTACAGCATTGTTCTCTGTACTCTGTAATTACGTTGCCATATCCCACCCTTTAAACCGAAACAGAGACATGCAAACACAATTGCTTTACGGCAGAATCACAGGGTGGGACGGAGGACTTTTGTACAAAGTCACCCTCCGGATATTTTAATTTGTGATTGGTGCCGTAATAGTCACAAAAATAATTCAGATGAATTAAGAAATTCCTCCCTTTGGAAGCAGCTTAAAAAACCCAAGCATTCACATTGCGTCGTCACACGTCAAAGCCGTCGGTCCGGCGCTCATTAATTATTTACACATTGACAGCGATTTCGTCGAAAAATCGACGTTTATTTTTAAGCGACTTCGGTGAAGGTTTTCTTTTTTTTTTTTTTATACAACTTAGAATGGCAAACAAGCTGACGGCCCACCTGATGGAAAGTGGTAACCGTCGCCTATAGACATGAGCAGTACCATGGACATAACAGAGTATACTGTTTCGCCCATGATACCCCCATGCGTTGCCATTCCTGAGGACTCAGGTGTTATTCCTCTGTACCCAGTAAATTTACGCCATATCCCACCCTTCAAACCGAAACACAGCCATGCAAACACAACTGCTTCACGGTTGAAACACGAATGGGACAGAGGTACCCACGCAATCGACTTTCGTTCAAAGTCTCTCTCTTCTTTTTAACCAGCTACGAAAAAGGAGAAGGTTTTCAATTTAAACGTATTTTTTATATTTGTTACCTCAGAACTCTGTCGTTTATTAACTGATTTTGAAAAATCTTTTTTATTTGACAGGATATATTTACAAATTTGACGCGTAGAAATGTTTTTTTTTTATGAATAATATAGAATGGTAATCCCACCTACGCTAATGGTATACGCTGGCGGGGCATTAGTGATGGATGATAGATGAGAATAAAAAAAATTCAACACAATGGTTGCTAGGAGAGACCACATTGAGGTCGACATGAGAGGGTGTATTGCTAGCAATGAGACTTGTACATTAAATACTAACAACCCCTCAAACCGTAGAAATGTTGTCAAAATTAATTCGCTTGGTTAAATTTTTTTTTATACAACTTAGAATGGCAAACAAGCTGACGGCCCACTTGATGGAAAGTGGTAACCGTCGCCTATAGACATGAGCAGTACCATGGATATGTCTATAGGCGACAGTTACCACTTTCCATCAGGTGGGCCGTCAGCTTGTTTGCCATTCTAAGTTGTATAAAAAAAAATAAACCTATGACTCACTACACGTTTTGGGATACTGTAAGTGTGGTGAGTAATTTATAAATAAATTAATAAATAATAAATAAATAATACACTGTTCGTATGAGACAAACTAAACAATGGGATAAATTATAAATGTTTATTTACCACGATTAAAGCCGATTATTTTTTGTAGAGCAAAAAATACTTATTATATGTTCCACAATATTGTTTTCAATTTTAAACACATTTTATGCTATTTTCAGCAAAGTTGAATTAACCATTACTGGACGCATTTCCAGCGTTGTTTGAGTGCGGAATATCCATTTATTACGAATAGCAGGTTGGCGACAGTGAGAGAGGACCTTTTTAGCCTTTTATGACTTTGCATGATTTTAATGTTACATAATCGTAATGGATTTTTTAAGACGTGCGGTTTTTTTTGATCAGCGACTTTCAGTTGTTTTTACTCATCGCTCCACGTGCCTATTTTTGCTATTGAACTGTCTTGTCTTGTATAATATTACTTTAGATAAAGGACACGTATGAGAAAAATATCGACAATCACAGTACCGATCGAACTGAGAATAGTCATAAAATACGAACGCGCTGACACGCTGACAAGGGTTGACATACCGATTAGAGATTCCACCCATGAATGTTCGTGCACGCGGAAAATTACTCTAAAATACGAGAATGCGCCACCGATATTGTATGAATTATACAATTCCACTGAGAATCGCCAAGTTTCCTCCCGGGCACGATATTCTTAAATTGAAGTATTTTTTCTACCCAATCAAATCTGTCACAAAGATAAATTTTATTAGGAATGGAAATTTTACTTTTTATAAAAAGATTTTAAAAATAAGATAAGAGATATATTTGAAGTGATATAAAAAAATAAAGACTTATTTATTACTAAACTTTACTTACTTATTTCTAATTATATATCTAGATTCTCTCTAGATCTCTTCTATTTAGATATTTATAGTTTATGGTTACTAAGATGTATATATATTCTTTATTGCACTTCTAAGTTACATATAAAATAATGTATTTATAAATGTTGTGAGCAAGGGTGGACTTATCTCTGACAGAGATCTCTTGCAGTCAACCCAATACAAGTGAGAAAGCATTTCGTTAGCGGGCAGCTGAAGTGCTACAACTATTAATACATAAACAAATATACAGTTATATAAAATATTAAAATATAAAATAAAATATAGCATTATAAAGAGTTATATCTGCTTTTGATATTATTATTTTAGCCGTTAACTGTCCACTGCTGGACATATTGTTATATGTGTACGTTATAATGCAATATACTGTTGGTGTTCCTATAAATAAATAAACATAAGCCTTCCCCATAAGAGGAGTTTTGCCAGTAGTTGCCACGCTTGGCAGGCGGGTTAGGCTTTTAGAGATGTTTTAAGAAGGACGCTGCTGCCCATCCCTCGCTCTCAGTCGCCTCTTACGACACCTACGGAAAAAAAGGGGTGGCCTAGTTTATCCTGTGACACACGGATTTTAAGATATACCTACTATCAATTAAATATTTGATAACGTAAAAGTTGGTAAAGATAATGTACTCGTACGCCGCGTGCTCCCGGCGTGCTCTCTTTCTTTCCTGTGGATATCGTAAAAGGCGACTAAGGGAACATAACGATCGAGGGCTGCGCAGCAGCGTCCTTCCTAAAATATCACCAAAACCTAACTGCGGTTAAACCTAACCCCTATATGACAAGACCACATATGATAAGCTTTTTTTTTTAATGATTGATAATGGAATGGTAACCTGCTCGCGCTATTGGAATACACCGACGTGGCACCAGTGTACGATGATAGGTGAGGATGAAGCAGGTCAGTTAGCCCATCGTGACGAATACAACAAGAATTGTTCACGATGGTTTCCAGGAGGAACCACGTGGAGGTCGACCTAATAGGGCATATTGCTAGCAATGGGGCTGTCAAACTCTATTGCTAACAATCCCTTTCCCCTTATATGATGAGCTATATAATGTACGCGTATCTTTTTTTGACATATAAATTGAATAAACCTAATATTATGTCCTAATAATATTATAAATGTGAAAATGTTTTAAAATATTTGGTGTTTTAAGATATGTGGGTTTTTTTTTATACAACTTAGAATGGCAAACAAGCTGACGGTTCACCTGATGGAAAGTGGTAACCGTCGCCTATAGACATGAGTAGTACCATGGACATAACAGAGTATACTGTTTCGCCCATGATACCCCCCATGCGTTGCCATTCCTGAGGACTCAGGTGTTATTCCTCTGTACCCAGTAAATTCACGCCACGTCTATTAGTGTCTGTACATTTATTAGCGAATCAAATCAATGTCTGATCGAATTTGAATGAATATACAGATAGGTTATATCCAAAATTCTAACTTAACAAATAGGATACTTAATATACTGATTTACGGACAAAGTCGTAGCAAACAACTAATATTGTAATAAAAAAAAAGTAGGAAGACTAGCGCGCCGCAACTTGAACAAAGAAATGATGCTGAATTAATGCCTCAATAACATTTGCATACACTTCCGCGCAAGTGATAAATACTAGCCATCTTATGTATTTTTTATCTTATAGATAGATAGATAGATACTCTTTATTGTTTCCTCCAAATGATTACAATAGTAAACTTATTATAAATATGAATAATTACAAGAAATAATCACAATGAGAAAACAATGGGCGGCCTTATCGCTAAGAGCGATCTCTTCCAGGCAACCTTTGGATGGAGAGGAGTAATTTATGTATTTTTAATCATTCCTTATATAAAAAGAAATATATGTTCAGATAACAGACGTCAGAAAATGACAATAAACAATTTATTAAAACTCACGATATAGTATCCAAATTAATTGCGATTGAAAAAAATTGTATTTTTACCAAAAAAATTTTAACGCCAAATCAGTCAATTATTCACACTATTAACACTACAAAAACTTTAATATACAATAACACCACAATATTATAATTAATATATAACTACAAACATGGGGAAAAAATGCTATAAATGCACTACAATGATCGTGTGATCTCAGTGTGGTTATATATTTCCCGCGGTAACTTGTGGCTGTCGTAACACGTACGACGACCGCGGAATGTGAGAGCTAACTGCCGCCGAGCGGAGTCCGAAGTCTGAACGAGAGGGTGGAAAAGATGGAACGGAGAGACGGAGGCACGGAGGGCGGGCGGCCGGAGTGCCTCCATCATAAGCGGACATCTGCGGCGGGATGAAACACGAAAAACACCTATTTGCGAACTAAATATCTTTAATGGATTGGCAGAATTAACACCACCAGGTGTGTTACTACAACTTGGTAACCTGTAAAAGTTACAAACACCCTCCTATTAACGACTAATAAAGTAACAAAAAAAAATTGTAAGGCATATATTTTGTATAATCTATACTTATAATAAATCTGTAGAGAGGTCAATTCTGTACATGTAATATATCTCCAAAATAACTATCAGGGGGTGATTAGTGATCGATACTGATGCCAATAATGCAATCAGTAAAACTGTTTTCTGTGTGTATGTTCGTTATAGAAACAAAAACTACTAGACGGATTTTAACGAAACTCGGTACAATTATTCTTCATACTCCTGGGCAGATTATAGTATACTTTTCATCAAGCTACGGTCAATAGGAGCAGAGCAGTGAAGGGAAATGTTAAAAATGTCCACCCGTGCGACGGCGGGACGGGCCGCTAGTATTAAATACATACGTAAATGTGATAAGCATTTTTCAGCAAGGATTTTTTTTTTATATTTTAATAGATTTATTTTCTTACTATATTCGATATTTATTATTTAAGTGAATCTTTTACAGATGAACCAGAGTGACTAAATATAAATTAAATATCTCTTAAATATAAAATAAATGAACAATCAAATTAATATCGAATAAATAAATATAAATAAAAAAGAAAAATGAATAATATTAATTTGGGCATACCCAAATTTAATACGTGAGTAAAGCTGATATTAATAGATACAAGAGAAAAAAAAACGCTGAATCGCCCTTACATAAATCAGACTATAATTAAATTAAATTACTGCGTCTTTTTCAAAATTATTAATTTATGATTTTTATGTTAATATTAATTTAAAATAAGATATTTTTTTAAATATTTTTATCATAAGCTTAATATATTGAGTTATTTATTTATGTTAATTATTAAGATTAAGGTAAACTAAACCTACTTTCGTTTAAATGCTTGGGCGACTGAAATAAATAAAAATATACCTTAGCCTGACTTTCTGTTTAATATTATTAATACTTGGGGGAATAAAATACAGGGTTCCACTCTTAGGTAACTACTTAGATACAAGTAGATACAAAGTTTGTTGGATGTTGGATTATCTCGTCGTGACTTGTACTGAAACTTGGAAATAGTGATGTTACTTTTATTTTGTTTTAATTTATAGATTTATTTTTCCATCTCTTCTTTGGTATTTTTTTTGATGGATGAAAATGGTATGGTAGCCCCGCCTGTGCTAACAGGATACGCTGGCGGAGCACCAGTGAAGGGTGATAGATGAGAATGAAAACAGGCCAGTTAGCCCATCATGATGAATTCATCAGGAATTAACCATGATAGTTTCCAGGGGGAACCGCGAGGAGGTCGTCCTGGTTGGGTATATTGCTAGCAATGGGATTCTCAGTCTCCAATACTAACAATCCCTTTTCCCCCCTTCTTTGGTATTATATTATATCTACGTATTATATGGTATTATATCTACGTATACACACGCACAGATTCCATGAAAGTTTTATTAAATAGTAAACTTTTTAATTACAATTTTGTTAATTATGATTAATCATAAAATTAGAAGATCAAAGTAATATGGAAAATTCTTCATTTACTAATCCTTGACCTTAATGTCTTAATGTCTTATATAGTATAATAGCTTATAGTTCGTTTAGTTTAGAGGCAAGAAATATATCGTTTTATCGGCTGTAGATTCGTGAAAATAAATATTGGAAATTAATATAACCTACTAATTATGCACATTATTGATTTTATTTATTTCTTTACCGATTAATTTATTAATAATTGGATTAAATTTCATTATGTACATATATTAATGAAAACATTTTTTCCTACTTGAAAATTAAAAATTAAAATAAAAGACTGAAATATATTATATATCATTATCCCTACATAGTATAAAACAAAGTCACTTTCCGCTGTCTGTCCCTATGTATGCATAAAACTTTAAAACTACGCAACGGATTTTGATGCGGTTTTTTTTTTAATATATACAGTGAGTCAAGAGCAAGGTTTATATGTATAATACATGCATAATATAGTAGAGAAACATTGATAATTTTAGAGGTTTCTAATGTGATGTGATGTAATGTGCACTCGTGCGAAGCCGAGGCGGGTCGCTAGTATTACATAAAACTAAAATAACGCCACTATATACTTATAAAATTTAATTTTATCTAAATTTATATCGCGTGTCATTTTTTATTTTCATTAAATTTCCATTATTCTGTTATATAGAAAATTTACGTGACGCCCAAGCTACGTATATTTTTTCTACTTCGGCAAAGTACGTATTAATTTATAAATAAAAATTGTGTTTCAAAAAAAAACCTATTTCAATTGATACAAAAACATTTATTTTGATTTAAAAACTAAACTACTAAACGTATTTTGACAAAATCTTTTTTTTATACAACTTAGAATGGCAAACAAGCTGAGGGCCCACCTGATGAAAAGTGGTAACCGTCGCCTATAGACATGAGCAGTACCATGGACATAACAGAATATACTGTTTCACCCATGATACCCCCCATGCGTTGACATTCCTGAAACCTCAAATGTTATTCCTCTGCACCCTGTAAATTCACCGCCATATCCCAACTTTCAAACCGAAATAAAGCAATGCAAACGCAACTTCTTTACGGTAAAAACACGAATGGGACAGAGCAAACGACTTTTGTACAAAGTCTCCCTCTGGTGATAAAATCTGATATGAGACCAATCTGTTAGTATATTTTTTCAGATAAAACAATCCAAATGGGTTTAGAACTGACGAAGTTAAAAGGTAATAAAAAAAATATAAAAAAATACTACTTTGTACAAAAGTCGTTTGCTTGGGTTGGTTGGTACCTCTGAGCCATTCGTGTTTCTATCGTGAAGCAGTTTGCATGGTTATGTTTCGGTTTAAAGGGTGAATTTACAGGGTATAGAGGCATAACACCTTCGTCCTCAGGAATGACAACTCAGGGGAGTTGTCATGGGCGAAACAGTATACTCTGTTATGTTCTTGGTACTTTTATGTCTATAGGCGACGGTTATCACTTTCTATCAGCTTGTTTGCCATTCTAAGTTGCATAAAAAAAAAGAACCGAATTGAGAACATTCTTCTTTTTAAAGTTGGATGAAATTAAAAAGAAACAATTGAATGTATTAATTGTATTGTAACAACTGTCGTTGGCGCTATTTATTTATATGTCGATCGTTACTCGTGGCTTTACGAAGTAAGAAATAAAACGAACCCCGTCTCGTCCTGGATTAAACGGAGAAAACTGAATCCCGGGAAATGCGATTCTGAATAGTAACCGGGAGATCACGTCTCTAAGATGTCCAATGATCCACTATTCAATCATAGCTTTACCTACAGGAAATTCACTTGGAAGTGTTAAGGAGGTGCATGATAACGAAGATAATAAGGAAAATGCTTCGCCCATCGTACCTAGTAAGTGAAGTGAATAAGGGAAGAAGCTACGTCAATTTGCAAAGTAATTGCTATAAAATTTATTTATGTATTTAATTAATTTTAATATTATTATTTCTTTATATTTTAAAATAATGTATATATATATATATATATATATATATATATATATATATATATATATATATATATATATATATATATATATATTAAAATAATGAACATTGATATATCAATAATTACTAGTACCGCATTCGAATACTCTGACACTTCCCTATGGTTGACTGGGAGACTGGAAGATTGACCACCACTTTTACTATCAGAAGTTCAACGACCTTCCATATTATCCATCAATTTCCGACTGCCATTAACGAGCGGAAACAACATGACAGTCAAAGATTTTTCATATATATGTGACAATCATAACCGCATTTTTGCTTTGATGGGTAAAAAGGTAACCCCGCCTGCGCTAACGAGATACGCTGGCGGGGCACCAGTGAAGGGTGATAGATGAGAATGGAAACAGGCCAGTTATCCCATCATGATGAATTCATCAGGAATTAACCATGATAGTTTCCAGGGAGAACCGCGAGGAGGCCGACCTGGTTGGATATATTTCTAGCAATAGGATTCTCAGTCTCCATTACTAACAATCCCTTTCCCCCGTCAACTCCGCATTCTAAATTCAAATAGTATTAAGTCTTGTGTCTGTAAAACGGCCAGTCATCCATATCATTTCATTTAATTAAAATAAGAATAGTGTAATTTATTCATCATTTATCTACATTTTAGCCATTATCCCTTCACTGCTGGACATAGACCTCTCCCGTAAACCATAAGGAACGGACCTGCATTCACTGACTCCTTGCAATGTATTTAAGGTCGTCACTCCATCTAGCGGGGTGTCGTCCTACACTGCGTTTGCTCGTACGGGGTCGCCACTCAAGAACCTTTCTTATTACTAAAATTATTAGTTTTTATATATTTTATACTTAGATTTTATGCTGTTTTATAACAGCTACTGTCATTGTTTTTCTGCTGAACAAAATCCACTCGTTAACTTACTTAGTGCAATAAATTGAGACGCAAAGTAAATGCAGCTGCGGTATCTCTTTTAATTTATAAATGTGATGTACACCCACATGTACGAGTATATATACATTATTTTATACCACTGAGATTGCAAACAAGCATACAGCCCACCTGATGATAAGCCGTTACCGTAGCCTATGAACGCCTGCAATACCAGAGGTAATACGCGCGCGTTGCGACCCTGAAGTAACCTCTTTGTCCCCCTTTTAAAGAACCCCGTGCTGTAATCTCTTAGGAAAACCTCAGCAGGGAGCTTACTTCCATAACCTGTGTTCGAGGGAGAAAACATCTCTAAAACCGGGTAGTACGCGACCATCTAGGCTGTAAGGTATGAGGGTGAACTCTCTGTCGCTGGCAAGCCGTATGATACTTGAAAGTGGCCATGGGTATCATACTGAACAATTCCTCTGAGCACAATCCGTTACATTATTTATACATTACATTTTTTCCATACACATTTTTGTTTTTACTCAATAGTTCTGCATGTATATTTAATACAATATTCAATTATGTCTATATCGGACAAGATCCCTATTCATCCGAGATTATCCTGGAAAGCTGAACCCGGATGATTCAACTGATTCGGAACGAGATCGAACCCTAATAGGAAATTAGTAATTAAGCGTATCGGAAGAGAAGATTTACACTTGGATTATACATGTTTATACGATAGCCTTAGATTATATAGATAGAGCATCGAACCTCAAAAACGTGTCAATTTTTTGTCAGCTAATTGTCAAATTAATTGATTCGTTTTTTTTTTAATCAGTGTTCTATATATTTACGCATAAAATGTATCTTAACGTATTATTTAATAAATAAAATGAGTATTTACGCATTAAAAAGACGCAGAATTTATAAAACATAATAAATATAGAAATCATAAAGGAATCTCTCATAACTATTTATCACGCAAAATTGTATGAAAAAGTTGACATGTTTTTTCTCGAAGCATTTTTATGGAGGCACTCTATCTACATGAACAAGACTATAGCATTACTTGCATCTATACTATATAAATGTTTGTTTTTACATATATCGAGAACTTAGATTAGATTGTTTGTTAAGGTGTATAATATATATATATATATATATATATATATATATATATATATATATATATATATATATATATATATATATATATATATATATATATATATATATATATAAGGACCATTTAATATATTTACAAACACGATGTTCTATCTTATTTATTGTTTATATTAATTTTAAATGAAAATATCGACTGTTAACGTGATATTATATTTTGTTATTATTCAATTATTTCAATTTTCTTTCTGTAAAAGATTATATTTAAATATCAATCACCTATGATACTTCCATGCGTTGCCATTCCTGAGGACTCAGGTATTATTCCTCTGTACCCTGTAATTTCACTGCCATATCCCACTCTTCAAACCAAAACACAGCCAAATCAAACAACTGACGGAGTTATGAGGTAAAAAAATATAAAAAATAATACAACCGAATTGAAAACCTCATTTTTTTCGAAGTCTATTGAAAATATAGAAATGCAGTAGATTCATAAAAAATTACGACTTAAAAGTCCTTGTAATCAAGTCTATTTGAGTAAAGATGGTTTAAATTTGAAAACAACGCAAGAAAAATGTCCGCGATTGCGAGCATAGGTGTATATAGAGGATCCGGATGTGTTATGCCCACCCCAGAATCGTTTGGTGCCCACCTCAGAAAGCCCTCTCCCCCTGTAAAATAGTCTTAAGGTGGTTGATCACTAAACAAAATTTTACACAAAATACTAGATGGCGCTAAAATCGAGAATTGTGATTTTTGTGGATTATTTTTTAATTGGAAATAATTTAGGACAAAATTTGTAGATTGGCGAACGGTTTTATTTATTTTTTACCGATATATTAATTTATCATAATTTTTGTATATATTTTCTTGTATTGCACAATTTTATAGAAAAACACATACAAGCATAGCAAGAAACATTACAATCGTGTGGGTCATAATTCATATATAGTTATATTTAGTAGTTGCCATGTTTGGCAACCAGGTTAGTAACCACAGTTAGGTAATGGTGTTTTAAGTAGGACGCTAGACGTTGTTGTCCATCTCTCAGCCATTAAGTTCCCTTAGTCACCTCTTACGACATCCACGGGAAAGGAAGGGGTGGCCCATTCTATGCTGGGACCACACGGCAACTGGGAAACATTAATAAATAGAATTAAAGTATACTTATATACACTGAAAATAATTAAATTAAATATGAACCCGTCATGTTCCATATATTTGGTAAGTTATTAATTAAAATATATTAAAATTTTTAAATTGTTGTTCGCCCCGTCCGTACCCATAAAATCCTACATCATATTAACTACTACCGACTGTGTTTCACACTTTTTGGATTAATCAAAGAGTTTAAAACCCGTATTGTGTAGCTATGAATTTACAAGCCGACGGTTTTGTTTGTAACGCTGTAAAAAGTTTTTAGTCTTATTTATTTATTTATTCTTTATTGCACAATCAAATTTGTACAAATGGCGAGCTTAATGCCATGCATACGGCATTAAGCTCGCTACTCTACCATTTAACCATTAGGTGAAAATAGAAAGCGTTTGAAGGCAGTGGAGAACATACATAACACAAAAAATTAAATTTACCTCTTAATATAAAATGGCATAATAATAAATATTATACATATTATACGTGACAAAGTTAATATTAAACTAATACAAAAAAAAACCGTAGAACATTAAAAAAATCGATTCAGAGTTGGCGAAGACATTTCATAACATAATAGCCACATTAAAAATACAGACTTGTTTACTTTAAATTCTATAAATTACAGAAAAGTACATGATTTAACAGTATTATTTAAACTATGAAAGTTTATTTGTATTAATATTATGAAGTGAAAAGATTTGACTGTTTATTTGTAATGGATTAACTCAAAAACCAATAGACAATTTTTTTTTAATTTTTTCACCTATAAAAAGCTACAATATCAGTAAAGTATCAGTTGTTTGTTCACTTTTTTTTGTTAACTCATATTTTTGTAGCTTTGTGTAAAGCGCCTTGTATCTATATTGTTGCTATTTGTGAAAACCTATTAGTGGCTTATTTTGTTATCCTAAAACTGTATCTATTTGCTGTAGTGTAGCCCTGGTTTTCCTATGAATAAATAAATAAATAAATACTATAGGTAATATATTAATTTATAAAATTCTATTAACGCGCACAAAGCCGGGCCAATTCGCTAGTCTATAATACCAAGGATAGATTACTGATAATAAGTGGATTCCACGACAATAAGAATTTCATATACATTATAATCCCATAATCTCAATTAAACAAACAATCCAAAATTCATTCTAATGCAACGAGAAATTGAGCAAGCTACATTTTTTTTTATACAACTTATAATGCAAACAAGCTGACGGTCCACCTGATGGAAAATGGTAACCGTCGCCTATACACATGAGCAGTACCATGGACATAACAGAGTATACTGTTTCGCCCATGATACCCCCCATGCGTTGCCATTCCTGAGGACTCAGATGTTATTTTTCTGTACCCTGTAAATTCACGCCATATCCCACCCTTCAAACCGAAACACAGCCATGCAAACACACTTGCTTCACGGTAGAAAAACGAATGGGACAGAGGTACCCAAGCAATCGACTTTTGTACAAAGTCTACATATCTGAAACGAGAGAAATCGAACTCTCTTTGAAATCACTTGAAAGTATCAAAAAAAAACTTTCCACATTTGCAATGTAAACAGAATGCATTTATTTCCACTAAATACTACGCATAAATTTTGTGTTCACTGGGTACTCGAGCTGGTCCCAAATGTAATAATTTATAGGCACCTTTTCCAGGTATGCAGTGGGTATTTGAACGAGCCTCGTACCCTTTTACCGAAATCGTAAATTTTAGGCGGGAACACGTTTGCAACGATGTGGCGGTTTACTGTACGAATATATCGCAATTCATAGTCGTCAATTTGCCGACCGCACGGCATCATAATTTACTGTTTTAATTAATACAATCGGTCACTGCATATCACCTTTCACATTCATGAATGACGACACATAACGATTATGTAGGTGCAAACGGCAAATTCAATTAAACGCATACAATTTTAACCATTTAAAAAAAAAAAAAACGTTCGTGCTCACTTTTATTCTTCATCCGCGCAGTAAATACTATATATTATTCTTATTTTCGTGAATAATATAGTATTTCTTTTATATGTATGTCAGCATAATGCTGAGCACGGATCTCATTTTGCAGGTATTGCGACGCACGCACACATACACTCATTTTTGATGAAATTATTATAATAGGAATTGTTTTATTTTTCTTTTTTAATTTTATATTTTATATATATATATATATATATATATATATATATATATAAATATATATATATAAATAAATATTTTTTGTGTTGTTTCTTTATTATAATTCTTAATATATGGATTTTTTTTAACCCCTATGTGAGTGTTGTCGCATATTTCTGTAAAATAAAGTTTGTTTCTTTCTTTCTTTCTGTGTGTAAGTTTGTTATTTATGTATGTTTATTTGTTTATATATGTAATTTTTAGTATGTATGTATATCGATTATTACTAGTACCGCATTCGAGTATTCCGACACTTCCCTAAAGTTAACTGGAAGAGAATGATTTTAGCATTAAATCCCCCATGTACACATAAAAATATATAAAATTTATTTATTCATTAGTACATAATAAGCCGTATGGTTCCGACATAGAAAACGCCATCCCTTTCTTCTCCCGTGCGTGTCGTAAGAGCCAACTAAGGGAAGGCGAGGGTAGCAGTGTCCCTTTTAAAACATCTCTAAAAATTGACAGCGATTGCCAATCCGCCTGCCATGCGTGGCAACTACTGGCATAACACCCCAAGAGAAATACTTATGTTCAGCAGTGGACAGTTAAAAGCTGGTATGATGATGATGATAACTTCATCATCATTCATTAGTATGATGACATACTAATGAATGATGACGAGTGACCACAGAGTATTTGTGTTCAGACGTTTTTGTTTAAGTCTTTTTATATTATTCTTGTTATATATGTGTAATATTCCTTTTTTATATGTTATTGTAGTCATGCTTTCCTGGGTGAGCGTATTGGAAGACTGTAAGGCTCACCCAGTGGATGTAATAAATAAATAAATAAATCATTTTTGAGGACAATTAATTTGAGAAAAACTATTATTAAAATAGGTCAACAATATTTTGAATCGATAGCATTAGTTTTGCTATCAGCAATAATAGACTAATCTAGTGCTATTTTATTCCATTTTATTCAATTATGAGTTAATTATTTATCGATTATTGAATTTTAGCTATTTGCTCTGTTAACTCTTTCAATTTTCTATCTAATGCGGGTAAAACCAGACATATTTCTTATTTTCTAATCTCAAAGTCTATATAATCCTATTCCAAATTCATCCACCAAAAAAAAATAAGAGTTTTGCTCTACAATATCATAGACAAAAATTAGTGTACTGTATTATAGAATATAATAAACATGAAATATTCAGTCTCTTAAAAACTGGGGATCTACCAAGAAATGAAAAGCCAGATTTTCGGAAACAATTTCGTGTTTTTGTTCATACCTAAAGCGACCCAGTAAATGTAGCTTAACATTTTGTTTGTCATAAATCCTACCACAAAAGTTCAAAGGAACCACATTCGAACATTTTTAAACGGTGTGTATCATGTACTTTTAACATCCAATTTGTGTTTCTTTCGGATTCGAAATTTCAGAAAACATTTCATGGTAAGCCCTCGAAATCTATTTTCATACTCTTCAGATATTTCTGACAGACATAGATCTAAACAAATTCTACTCTACCCTATACCTATTGGATTAAGGTTAAATTTAGTACAGCAAATATATTTACACCTGGAGAAATATTTATTTGCTCGAACGCGAACGGAATAAATAATATTTTGGTATTTCCAAAATAAACTACGTAGATTACAAGGAAGTCCGACCGTCGCCCGTCTGTCTGTCAGTCTGTCAACGAAATTACCCTAGTAATCTTGACACCGACTGACGAAAATAAATGCATTTAATA
Organism: Galleria mellonella; assembly: GCF_026898425.1. Lineage (NCBI taxonomy): Eukaryota > Metazoa > Arthropoda > Insecta > Lepidoptera > Pyralidae > Galleria > Galleria mellonella. Next base: position 3,129,454 of record NW_026442100.1, on the reverse strand, counting down.
CGTTTGTCATTATTCGAACTAATATTATAAATGTGAAAATAAATTTATTTGTGAGTTTATTTGTTGGTTTGTTACCTCTTATCGCTTTAACAATTCATCCAAGAACCATACAATTTGGTATTTACACAGAATTTTTATAAAAAAACAATATTTTTTTCATTCATTAGAGTTTCGATCACGAGATTACAGTTTATGAACGTTTATACGTTCATAAACTGTAATAATGTATTATTACAACAATATGTTTAAAAACTAGGTAAAAAACTATATACAAAATTGCTTTTTTCAAAATGAACATTTTAGTCGAACCGATATTTCTATCATTTTATTCATTATATCACCTTTTCTTGTGAAAAATATAGAAATAAAAAATAGGATCAAATAGAAATGAAAAAATAGGGAATAGGACTATATTTTGGGATAGAAAGGTCTTATATTCGACAAGTCAGTAACATCAAGTATATTGTGTAATTATGACTAACATCGAATCTTGTAATATCTTTAAAGTAAATTTTTATATAGTTTTTATTTGTATATTATGTAATCTATTCAGAAAAAATGACGTCCTTTCTTAGATGAAACATAACGTTCGCTTTTGCTCCTTCAATAATCACCATTCTTTTCCTAAAGTCCAGAGATCCGACGTCTGTATCAAATAATGAGGACGATTTTTTTTTAATTTTTTTTTTCAAGAAAATCAGTACGTTAAGAATAATACATCATACAGCCTACGCAGCTCAGAGACCGTATGGGTGCTGCTAGACTTCTACCAGCGGGACACCCTGATGACCAGAATTTTAATCCAGAATACCGGAATCCCCTGGTACTGTTGCAGTCGTCTGCAGACCCCAGCTGCAGCGGAAGTGGAATCAAACATTTAGGCACGCGGGGTATGTGCCACACGCCATCATCCAGTCCTCTTACCACCGCTTGGGAGCGAAGACTTTGTAACTCATAACTTCCAAAAAAATTATGGCGTCCTCATTAAATGTTTACCAAAATTCAGGACTCTATACGCAGAATAAGTACTTTGGACAGAAACATTATTTTAGAAATATTCTGGAGACTCTCATTTTCTTGAATACCTACTCTCTAAAAATTATTTTTAGCGCCAAAAATGTGTTTATGTTTTCGCATTTAGGCTCGTTCGAGTAATTAGCTAATGACTGGGCTGAAAGGAGGAAAACAAAACAACGGTGTAGAACTAGAATAACAAATCTATTGTACAAGAAATGTAATGATGTCTGAACGTAGGAAAATTATCATGTAGTGTTTTATACAAGGGTGGCCGTTAAACCCCTTGTAATAACTATTAAATAACCGAGTACAATAAACCATGTCAAAACCTTATTATATTATATAAGTGCCTTTCCTTGGCATGGTATAATAAAAGATTAAAAGAAATATCGCTCTATCTGTGACTATCAAATAAAAATTAAAAAAAAAAAAGTTAGACACAAGACAAAAAATTGTCAATGAGAAGGAAAATAGACGCAAGATAAAAGACTCCTTGTAACACGACAATGCAAGGAAGAACTAATAAAAAAAACAGAAGTAGGATTTATAGATCACTACGAGTATATTCTAAAAATGCTTACAACACCAAAAGTATCCCTCGCCACGTAAAAAACATAAGTGTGTATATATATATATATATACACACACATATATATATATATATATATATATATATATATATATATATATATATATATATATATATATATATATATATATATATATATATATATATATATATATACAGTAATTACATTGTAAACTTACACGCTTGCACAACTTGTCGGCAGAAATTGATAAATTTGAGGACTTTATTTCAACGTCTCCCTCAGTCGGTTATATCAACCTGAATATCACAGTATAGTCTGTATTATATCCATGGTGCTGTTCATGTCTATAAATGACAGTTACTACTTTCCATTCCACAACCCACCGGGTCGTCAGCTTATTTGACATTCTAAGTTGCATAAAAAAATTTTATAGTAGTTAAATTCTTTAGACTTGTCCCTTTATACATATACTTTTCCTTTAGCCCACGCTAAAAAAGATCTAAATTTATATGGGTAAAGAATGGAATGGTAACCCCGCCTACGCATCGGTATACGCTGACGGGACGCTAGTGGGTGGTGATAGATGAAGATGAAGCAGGCCAGTTTGCCTATTGTGAACAGAAATGGTGATTAAAGTCCCATTACTAACAATTCCTTTCCTCCAAAAGAACGCGATTTTTTTTAATGGGTGATAATGGATTGGTAACCCCGCCTGCGCTATCTGGATACGCTGGCGGGGCACCAATGAAGGATGATTGGTGAGGATGAAGCAGGTCAGTTGGCCCATCGTGACGAATTCATCAAGAATTACTCACGATGGTTTTCAGGGGGAACCACGTGGAGGTCGACCTAATAAGGCATATTGCTAGCAATGGGGCTGTCAAACTCCATTGCTAATAATCCCTTTCCCCCCCAAAAGAACGAGATGTAAGTCGTTGTTCTTAACGCGGTAGCGATAACTTATCTATCGATGGATTGTTTTGCCGATTGTTAATAGGGTAACACTAGGTTAGGCTTGTTCTTCTAGTTTGGATATTTCATTCTTCTTTTATCTATTAAAAAACCTAAGTTTAACTGCCTTGTTTAACACAAGTTGGGGCAACTTCGACCAAACCTTGACTATTTATATCGTTAGAATAATAGAGTTTAAAAACTTCAATTAACTGTTTCGAAAATAAAGTTCATTCGATAATCTATAATTATTATGAATCGTTTGTCTAGACCAATTATTAATACACAGTCAAAATTACAAACTCGCTTATTCATAACAACTAAACCGTCCTACAAACCTATTTAAGCTATTGAAATGTTTTGTCGCTATCTTTCAAATTGAGAAATAAGCGGAAAAGAAAAAAACGAAACACTCGGATAACTAAAATAGGTTTATGACAGGTTTGACGTTTTTATCCTTGTTCTTAGTTTTTTTATGAATAAAGGAACAAGTCTAGAAAGCTGACATTCGAAACATAAATTTATTTTATATGAGAATGTAAACTTCCGCTAAGGATTTTTGTAAATTTTTAACTCCAAATACAATAATCTTTTTTACAATATATACATACTAGCTGCCGTCCGCGGCTTTGGGCGCGTGGTGTCGTATTTATAATATATGTTGAAATTTTCAAAAATCCTTGTTTATAAATTTCTATATCCGGCTCGAAGGACCACTTGTTATGTTTATAAATACGCTGGTTCTTTTTATTGTATATTATTATTTATTAATTATATTAATTTTAAATAAAAATATCGTCTGTTGACGTGATTATATATTTTGCTATAATTTATTTATTTTCAATTTTCTTTTCTTATAAAAATCTACAATTATAAATTTATCTAAACAGATTCATTTTAAATACCTTGCTTAACGGATGCTTACGTTTTGATATAAACCTATGCTTTAAATACAGTAGCTTTATAAACAGTAGTTTTATTTGTGTTGACATTAAGTAAGTGAGGACAAACGACTTTATAAGTTGAAGATTACTTTCCCATATATCCATAAATGGATTACATTTTACCCAATTTAAAAAGATATCAACCCAACAGCACTGGACCATGAGACGTCATTACGGGAATTTTCATCCCTTATACGAAATGCTATCAGGCATTCTCGAATTTATAATCTGATCCTTATTGATCGGCTTACGACAACCGCAGAGCGAGACAGATGCTGTACTAGTACAGTGTTAGAGCGGGAGAGATTTATTTCTCGAAGGACACGCCGGTCTCCGGGAGGATATCTGTACCACACATATGCTAGATTTTCAGGATTGAACTAAAGAGTTGTAGATGCAATTTGATGAAGCTTTTATTTCTAAAGCTTTTAATCGCTTACCATCAGGTAAGCCCTGTAAGTAAGGTACGCTTGTTTACCACCTCAGTGGTATAAAAAAAATATTTAAAGATATTCGACTATCCATACATTTTCTTAAAGGAAATGAGCGAGAATTTCTTTTGTTTGATCTATGAAAAAAAAAAGAATTTTAAAATTCATTGTGCAATATTTTATCGGCAAATGTGTGTATATATCCGTATGTTGAGCAACACTTTGCTCGATCTGAACTATTTTTACAAAATAGTGTCTATACACTATTGAAGGGGAAAAAATGAAAATACCCCATTGCTAGCAACATAACCATAATAATATGTATGTATATGTGTATTTGTACGATAAAATATAATGTAATTAATTTAATTTTGTCTGTTTAAAAAAATCCGCTGACATTGATGCTCCTTTCCACTTTGGGTGTTGCTAAAAGAAAACTCTATCAGAGTTAAGCTCGCCTTTGTACTTTTGTTTACCTCTGTCATATTTTTATAAGTAATATGTACAATAAAGTATTAAATAAAAAATAAAAAAAATAACCTCTCAGATCGATTTCCACGAGGTTCCCCCTAGAAACCATCGTGGTTGATTCTTGAAATCATCACGATAGGCTAACTGACCTACTTCATCCTCACCTATCATCCCTCACTGGTGCCCCGCCAGCGAATACCGATCATACATAAAAAAACTACCACTCTTATATGTACTTTGTTATTAGCCTACCATTACAATACTGAGCAGGTGCTTTATGCTGGCGAGGGAAGTAGCGTTTCAACTAATTATTCAAAGTAATGGATTAAGAAAATAGATAAATATAAATTTCGCTCAGAGGTGACGAGTGACAGCACTTATCTTCCGACACCGCGAACTCATTTTCAGTGCATTTCGGATCCCTTCAGGGGTCGCGGTAAATACAAAGTGGGTGCCGGTTTAAAACATCCTCTTTCCTTTAAATTATAAACAGACGGTAAATTCGGGGATGTTTCGAGATTAATAATGAATTCGAACTCAAGAAGGGTGAATTTTTCAAATATGCACGAATGACAAAATCGAAAAGTACCTATAATGGGCGCCATATACGATCAAATGTTACGTCACAGACATGAAAGCGGATTTGAAGTGGCTGTTTTGGATTTAGCTTTACGTAGTTATTCATCTGAAACCTATACACAATAAGTTCTTTGTTGGAAAGTCGTTTGCTTGGGCACCTCTGTCCCATTCGTGTTTCTACCGTGAAGCAGTTGTGTTTACATAGCTGTGTCTCGATTTGATATGGCAGTGAATTTACAGGGTACAGAGGAATAATACCTGAGTCCTCAGGAACGGCAACGCATGGGGAGTATCATGGGCGAAACATTATACTCTGTTATGTTCATGGTACTGCTCATGTCTATAGGCGACGGTTACCACTTTCCATCAGGTGGGCCGTCAGCTTGTTTGCCATTAATTAAAAAAAGGAAAAAATACTGCATTTTTTTTTTTACTTGATGCAATAAAGTGTAAAATAAATAAATAAATTTTGTTATTATTTGAATCGCAAAGCAAATAAAATTATTAATATTACTAAAGATACTCACCGTTTGTGGTTTGAAGAGTAGTGGTGAAGAGACAAATTAACGACAGCGACAGACATCCCAGCGAGTTGAGCCAATATGCCGCGGCCATACTGTATCCTGCACACGTAAAAATTAACTTACTAACATGGAAGAGGGAAGAGAAAGGATTGTTAGTAATGGGGATAAGTAGCCCCATTGCTAGCAATATACTCGTACTATATCAGGTCAACCTCCTCGTGGTTCCCTCTAGAAACCATCGTGATTGATTTATTGTTAAATTCAGCATAGTGGGCTAACTGACCTACTTCATCTTCACCTGTCATCCCTCACTGGTGCCCCGCCAGTGTATACCGATAGCGCAAGCGGGGTTACCATTCCATTATCATCCACAAAAAAAAATACATGGGAGATAGCTAAGAAAAAATTATTTGTGTAATGAATCTTAATAGGACTAATAAATGCAGAAACAATTGATTTTAGAAATTCTTTCTATTTGTTTCGGCATAACGCAAAAGTTGCTGCTCTAAAATGGATGAGGTTTTCACAGTTATATTCCTGAAGGTCTAACTTAAGATCAAGTGTATGTTTTATATTAATACCCCATCTAGTAATGGTGTTTCTAATTGGTTTTCTATCTTCAGAAATCCACGCCTACGAAGTAGCAGGCAAATGCTAGTCTATAAGTACTAATATTATAAAGAGGTGAGACTTGATTGTTTATTTGTAAAGCATAAACTCAAAAACTACATAACCTTATTTAAAAATTATTTCACCTATAGAAAGCTATATTGTCAGCAAACAACATAAGTTATACTCGTATATTATTTTCGAAAATTCTATCTACCCATACAAAGCTAAGCCAGATCATAGTTACAAATAATTTAATATGATATTCTGATACGGGACAAGCAGCCCCATTACTAGCCGTATACCATAACAATATTGTATTAATATTGTATTGTATTTAATGTTTGTTATATGTGTTATAATGCAATATGCTGTTGGTGTTCCTTTAATAAATAAAGAATAAAGATTACTAAGTAATTCTTATAATATTATATTAATTTTAAATTCGCAAAAAAATCAATAAATTAATTGATAGTAGGTATATCTCAAAATCCGTGTGTGCCCCCGGCATAGAATGGGCCATTCCTTTTCTTCCCGTGACGACTTCTCCGAGTGTCGACTAAGGGAGGGCGAGGAATGGGCAGCAACGTCCCTCTTAAAACATCTCTAAAAACCTAACTGCGGATGCCAACCCGCCTGTTAAGTGTGGCAACTACTGGCAAATCTCTCCTTATGGGGAAGGCTTATGTTCAGCATTGGACAGTTAACGGCTGAAATAATGTCATTTATATAACATACTAATAGGTTAATGTCCATCCGGGTCCTTTGAAACGAGAGAATTGTTACGAATGGCTAACTTACCTTACTTAATCAATATGAAGTAAATTCTAAACCGACGAATCGGTTAAGCATAAACATCAGATTGGAATATTTGAACCACTGAATCAGTTATTATTTAGTGGCATTACAAGTACATTATAAGGACTCACATGACATCGCTTTACAAGGCAAGTAGCGCTCTCAAGCGATTTGTAGAAGAACTAAAAATATTAAAGTTTTATTTTCGTAACTTCTGGCTTTAATTTGATGACGCAACATTTTGCAATAAGCGACACAAATAACAGATGTGATATCTGATATTTTATAACTAACAATTAGAGAATAAATTGTTATTCTCAAAATAACCTGTCAATAGCTGAAACTGGTATGACGTTTTTATGAAAAGCGGATTTGTCTAGCAGAAACAATTTAAGCATTTTATAATAAAAATGTCTTGAGTAATCTCTATGGATTATTCAAGTTGATTGATGTACACTTAATAATAAATTAGCTATTTTGTACTTTTCTGGCCGACTTTGAAAACGTGTTGTTAAATTATTCAACTATGTTTTTTGTACGTACATGCCTGTTTTGAACCAATGAAAAGTATGAATTGTTTTATAATTTATATTATATTTAAGTTCATTATTATATTTTATTTATATTCATATTTTAGTATTCTTCATCATTAGTCATCATATTACACTTATGACAATTTATATAAAAATTTAAAGTACCTAACGCCATTAAAATAATATATTAGCGACATCTAACGAGTGGTGCTGAAATGACTTTGTTCTCTAAAGCTTCCGTGGTACACACTGAGGGGTGTTAATATTGTACTTAAAACACAGATGTCGCTGTTTTGAAAAACATTATAATCTATTGTATATAATATTTATATTTGCTATAATCCAAACTTCGGCATACAATCTGTCGGTTCCTAAACAAAATTTTATCGAAACCTGTTAAGCAGTTTAAAATAGATTAAGTAAAAATACTATCTCAGAATTGAATCAGGAATAGGGTCCGGTCAAAATTGGGGTTGCCTCAAATTCTACTTGATACAAACAAAGACGAGTACCTGATGACATTTTTCGTCGTCAAGAGAAGAAATCAAAATCGTGCACAGGGGCGCCAGGGAGGATAAGACCTGTCCTGCTCCTGGATTGACTCAATGTTTATTACTGCTAACAGAGGGAAACTTTATACAAGTCGTTTGCTTGGGTACCTCTGTCACATTCGTGTTTCAACCGGAAAGCAGTTGTGTTTGCGTAGCTGTATTTCGGTTTGACAGGTGGGATATGGCGTGAATTTACAAGGTACAGAGGAATAACACCTGAGTCCTCAGGAATGCATGGAACGCATGGAAAGTATCATGGGCGGAACAGTATACTCTGTTATGTCCACGGTACTGCTCATGTCTATAGGCGACAGTATATATATATATATATATATATATATATATATATATATATATATATATATATATATATATATATATATATATATATATATATATATATATTATAAAAGCCCGTACAATGGTAATTTTTAATAATAAATCTTTACATTTACCAACATGAGTTGGTAAATGTAAAGATTTAATTAAAAAAAAAATAGTTTTTCGGGCATTCGTCAAACCAAACTTAACATATCTGGCTACGAGAATTAATACTATCCAATAAACTGATTTACGGGTAGGTGTGCGGACTTTTACAGCAACATACAAGGGTTTTATATGGATTTAAATAAAATGGTGGTGCCCTACTTGCGCTATCAGACACTGGCGAGGCATCAGTGAGAGATTATAAGTGAGGATAAAAGCAGGTCAGTTAATCCAGTCTGATATGTTTAACAAGAATAAAAAAAGAATACGATCTGATAAAGTATATTGCTAGGAAACGGGCTGGTAAATATCATTGCCCACAATCTCCTTCTTCTCTATATACACCAAGATATACCAAATTGAAGAACTAAAGAAAAGAAACACAGTTGAAATGTCTATATAATTTTGTTCACAAACAAACCGCATGATTATATGACCAAAAAGAGGTTCACAAATTATTTTTATACCATCAATCCGACCCGTCTTCGTACGGGTCAATAGATTTTTCAAAAATAATATGTAGATTATGGGTTACTCGATGATAATTTAGCTTTCTATTGGTAAAAGAAGTTTTAAAATCGGTTGAGTAGATTTTAAGTTTATCCATTACAAACAAAACAGCAGACTTTCCTTTTTATAATATTAGTATAGATTTCGACTATGCTTCTTATTATTAATTATTCATACCGCGGCAAAGATATAAACAATTTCTGTAAAGTGTAAAATGCATTTTTAATGAAAAACGTACTTTACATAGATCATAAAAGGAAACATTTTATACATTCGATGCAATACTCACCATATCGTCAGCATGTGGGTTTGCGCCGCGGCTGTCCGCTGCCCACCACAGATCACCTGCGCCAAAAAATTATCTAATTACTTACAAAATAACTAATAACTAGTTCTACATGTAAGAATAATAATCTTTAAATTGCATTTGATCAATATCCTTTTGCCGTATGGTCCCGGCATGAAATGGGCCACCCCTTCCTATTCCATGGGTGTCGTAAGACGCGACTAAGGAATCTTAATAGTGGAAGGGCGGGCAGCAACGTTGCTCTTAAAATATCACCAAAACCTAACTGCAGTTGGTTATTTAATAATACGTAGTTCAGCAAAATACTAACTTTGGTTGCCAAACCCCCCCCCCCACCCCCCTACCCTTATGGAGGAGGCCTATGTTTAACAGTGGACAGTTAAGAGCTTATATGATATTATAATTGTTTCTCACAGCTCTATTCACGAGACTCAGTGTATAAACCTAATACCCCTATACCAAATTTAATTTAAATCCATTCATTTATTTAAGCGTAATTGTAACATACAAGTAATAAACATACAAACATGTTTACAAATTTTCGTAATTAAAATAATAATAAACATGTATGTTACTGCAAAAAAAATGAAAACCCGAATTACGATAAATCTAAAATAATCTATATTTACATCACAGACGTGATGAATATAAAAAAAAGACATAATATTAAGACATTTTTAAGGCACAGCGCTCATACTTGTGGTCAGAAAGATAGGTTCAATTAGATTTGGTTTGGTAAAACCCCCAAAAAATCTTTTATAATGATGATAAAATCATTTACTGGGTAAACTTAAAATATATCAATGTACGGGCTGTTACAGTAACGTATATACATATTTATGTATGACTTCTCCTCTCACAGTAACGCCGGAAGGCTGGAAGCAATCAAATTCTCAGTAGTCAGCAATATCAAAAGTTAACGTAAATTTAATGAAACAGAAGGGAAAACGGTGAACGAGCAAATTGTTAAATTATTCGCTTCGAGAATATGAACATACCTACCTATGTAACGCAAATATTATTCTTTGTGATAATACAATCATATTTTTTTTCTTTTTCAATCGTCTTCAAAAAGATGGCGGATCTAAATTCATCTTTTTTTTTATACAACTTAGAATGGCAAACAAGCTGACGGCCCACCTGATGAAAAGTGGTAACTGTCGCCTATAGACATGAGCAGTACCATGGACATAAAAGAGTATACTGTTTCTCCCATGATACCCCCCATGCGTTGCCATTCCTGAGGACTCAGGTGTTATTCCTCTGTACCCAGTAAATTCACGCCATATCCCACCCTTCAAACCGAAACACAGCCAAGCAAACACAACTGCTCCACGGTTGAAACACGAATGGGACAGAGGTACCCAAGCAATCGACTTTTGTACAAAGTCTCCCTCTGGTAATCATCTACATTTTTATGTATGTAATATCAGTATCATGTATGAGTGTTTGTATTAGTTCAGCTGATTTCTGTGTATATATTTGTTACATGCGTAATTGAATACTAAGTCATGAAGATAGAAGTACGTTTAGTTACAACAATTATGGGCTGAATACCAAATTAATAATTCGAATCGCTAAGGAGTCTTCTAGGTCCTTATTAGCTCACAGTAGTCACAATTGAGTTAGTTTTCTTCACTTTAAGAGGATACATCTATCCGAACTATGCATTTTAAGGAGAAGCTTCCAGATCAATCTTTTCAACCGACTTCCCGTGTTGACCGTGTGTAACCTCATAACTTCGTTAGTTGCAAGTCGATTTAAAAAAATATTTTTTATGCGATAGGGTATACTTTATCAACAACGGTTCACTAGTTTAGTTTTTAAATCAAAATTAATGGTTTTGCCACAATTAATTGTTATTTTTATGTGGAACACAATCTTATTACAAGTTATAAAGCTATATCATAACAATATGCATGCATTTATGAAAAATATAGGTATTTAAATATTTCTATCAGTTACTCAGATAGCACAGTACAAACTCTGCTTACTAGTACTACTAGATGGCGCTGCGTAATAAATATGTCCAATGGCATTTATTTATTTTCATTTAACTTCAATGTCACAATGAGGAAGAAACGCCAGAGGGAGACTTTGTACAAAAGTCGATTGCTTGGGTACCTCTGTCCCATTCATGTTTCGACCGTGAAGCAGTTGTGTTTGCATGGCTGTGTTTCAGTTTGAAGGGTGGGATACATTCAGTAAACATTCTAAGTTGCATAAAAAAAATTATTGGTGTCATCGGCGTCACAGTATATTCACTGTTCATTTCTATAGGCAACGGTTACAATTACAACTTTCCATTAGGTGGACCGTCGGCTTGCTCGCCATTCTAAATTGAATAAAAAACCCCATTTGATCTGTTCTCCAATATTATCTTCCGTTGTACAAAAGAATAATCCCCTTATTCATAAAAACGTCAAAACTCTCGTAAACTAATTTTAGCTATTGAACTGTTTTGTCTCTTTCTTTTACACTATATTCTCCATTTGAAAGAAAGTGACAAAAGTGAATACAGAGGATTATATACATACTATATGGAATAGAGAAGGGTTTTTTTTATGGGTGATAATGGAATGGTAACCCCACCCGCGCTAACAGTATACACCGGCGGGGCACCAGTGAAGGATGATAGGTGAGGATGAAGCAGGTCAGTTAGTCCATCGTGACGAATTCAACAAGAATTGTTCACGATGGTTTCCAGGGGAAACCACGTAGAGGTCGGCCTAATAGGGTGTATTGCTAGCAATAGAGGCTACTAATCTCCATTATAAACAATCCCTCCTCCCCCACCGGCGCTAACAGTATACACCGGCGGTGCACCAGTGAAGGATGATAGGTGAGGTTGAAGCAGGTCAGTTAGTCCATCATGATGAATTCAACAAGAATTGTTCACGATGGTTTCCAGGGGAAACCACGTAGAGGTCGGCCTAATAGGGTGTATTGCTAGCAATAGAGGCTACTAATCTCCATTATAAACAATCCCTCCTCCCCCACCGGCGCTAACAGTATACACCGGCGGGGCACCAGTGAAGGATGATAGGTGAGGTTGAAGCAGGTCAGTTAGTCCATCATGACGAATTCAACAAGAATTGTTCACGATGGTTTCCAGGGGAAACCACGTAGAGGTCGGCCTAATAGGGTATATTGCTAGCAATAGAGGCTACTAATCTCCATTACAAACAATCCCTTCTCCCCCACCCGTGCTAACAGTATACACCGGCGGGGCACCAGTGAAGGATGATAGGTGAGGATGAAGCAGGTCAGTTAGTCCATCGTGACGAATTCAACAAGAATTGTTCACGATGGTTTCCAGGGGAAACCACGTAGAGGTCGACCTAATAGGGCATATTGGTAGCAATGGGGCTGTCAAATTCCATTGCTAATAATCCCTTTCTCCCCGATAGAGAAGAGTATAGCCTCCTTTTTGTCTCGATTAATAAACATATCTCAGTCACGCGGAGGAAGTCGCGGGCAAAAACTAGTATATATATTATAACAATAAAAAGATTTTGTATCAAACAATTATGTATTATTGTAAACTGTATTATATGTTTTAAAAAAATATTTATTACAAAAAAAGATATGCCATGCTTACTAAAGTTAGCAATTGCACAAGAAAAAATGTATTCTCTTACTAATAATAAAAATTTAATTAGATTCACATACATCATATGTAAACGGAAGATATTAAGAAAAATGTATATGAGAGGTCTTAACAAGAACAACAAAAACCAAAACAATAGTTTCTAGACATTGCGTCTATCTCTCTGTATGTTTGTTCTGGTACCAGGCAAAAACTGCTGAACTAAATTGAATAACAACCGTATTTATATATTCCTAAAGGTCTAATTTAAAATTTGGCACACGTTTTATTTTAATATGCCATCTAGAACCGATCTATATCTTTAGTTTTCCTATTCTAAAATCCACTCATACATAGTAGCAGGCAAAAAGCTAGTACGTGTACATTATACAAAGCTAGTAAGATATACATGTATAAATGTCGTAGCAACCGCTACGAACTCTCGTAGCATTAGGGCGAAGACAACACGCTCCAACATTGCGCTACGATAGCTACGTAACTAACGCGAGGCGTAGAGGCGTACCTCCTTATTCATAAAAACGCCAAATCTCTCATAAACCTATTTTAGCTATTGATCTGCTTTGTCTCTTTCTTTTACACTAAATTCCCAATTTGAAAGAATGTGACAAAACAGTGTAATAGTTAAAGTAGATTTGTAGAAGCTTTTAGTTTTTATGTATAAGGTAAGGGTTAGAGTTTATGTTACCGTATGACGACAAATTTACATCTGCGACATAGAATAATAAATAAATTGAATTTACTGGGTACAGAGGAATAACACCTGAGTCCTCAGGAATGGCAACGCATGGGGGTATCATGGACGAAACAGTATACTCTGTTATGTCCATGGTACTGCTCATGTCTATAGGCGACGGTTACCACTTTCCATCAGGTGGGCCGTCAGCTTGTTTGCCATTCTAAGTTGTATAAAAAAATACTAACGTAGCGGTACTCAGGTATTATTCTTAATCTATTATATTTGGTAAAAGAATCTCGCAAAAATTTCAGTTTTATTAATCTTTCAAGGCAATTTAAAAAGAGTAAATCCTTTATTATGTGTGTATGTTTATTCATATTTATATTTTGATCAAAAACATTTATCCCCTTATTCATAAAAACTAATACCTTCTAAAAACCTACTTTCAGTATTTTGTCACTCTCTTTCAAATTGGGAATTTAGCACAAAAGAAAGAGACAAAACAGTTTAAAAACTAAACTAGGTTTACGAGAGGTTTGTACGTCAAAACTTATATTCATAAATAAAGGGGTAAGTAATATATAAGCTTAATTATTAGTCCCAATTATTGTAACCGATTTTACTGCGTAAATTATATATTTTTTTCAATAATCTAAATTTAAATATTACGCAAACACTTCGATAATTAAAATTATCGAAGTGTTGTTGTTCTTAAAAGAATTAGAATAATTTTTATTCAAGTTAATTGATTAATACAAGTTTACTAGCATTTTCAACCGACTTCAAAAAGAATGAGTTTAACAATTCGACTATATTTTTTTATGTTTGTTACCTCATAACTTCGTCAGTTATAAATCAATTTAGAAAATTGTCTTATATCTGAAAGAATATACTTAAAAATTAACCACATAAAATTTCACCAAAATCGGTACAGTATTTTAGTTTTAAAATCAATATAACTGGTTTCACTACAATTGATGTTGATTTTTATGAAGAAAGAGAATTTTAAATTATTGAATAGTCATTTTTTATGATTTCGCCCATTCGGAATGCAACTTCATTTGAGTCAGAGTTTTCAAGAAACTCAACTAGCTTTTTTCAAACAAAAGTTATTTTTACAAATAGAAACCAGTGTCTATATAGATCGCCAAACAAAACAAGAGTATGTATTAAACCGATTTCGATAATTCTTTTTGTGATGGAAAAGATGATAAGGTTACTTTTTATCCCGGTCAATCAATATATTCCGGTCACATAGACAAAATCTTTATACGTAATATCTAAAAAAATATAACATAAGCTATTGCGTAACATATAACTGTACAAAAAACACTTGGTTATTATGTGCGTTGTCATTCTTTTACATTATCTGTAAGCCCCTCGGGATTACCAGTGGGAACAAATAAAAATATAGCAACAACGGTGTCGTCTAGTGGAGGAATAGGCGGGAAATAACCATTCCAAACTTATACAAAGATACGCTATAAACTAGCAAAGGTCAAATAAAAAATAACGGAAATGTTAACCGCAACGGAAACGGCTAGCCGTTTTATTCCTCTATGTATTGACGAAGGTTTCCTTTTTTTTTATATATATTCCTTTGTTTATGGTCATTCTAGTAGTTTGGATTAGATACGGTATTTTATTTGAGAGTCGTTGAGAATTGTTATCTTTCTAAAACAGGTCGAAGTCTAGCTACATTAGAGGTGACGGCAAAAGATCAATACGATTAATCAATCAATATTTTTTTTTGCATAAACGTAGATATAGTTATTTTGATGTTGTAAAATAGAGTACGATGTTTTACCATTACAAATAAAAACACACCTATTTTTACAATACAAGGGGCAAACGAGCACGCGGCTCACCTGATGGTAAGTGACTACCGCCGCTCATGATCACCCACAATACTTGAGGCATTGCAGGTGTGCTGCCGGCCTTTTAAAAAGGAATATGCTCTTTTCTTGAAGGTTATGATGTATCGGTTCGAAAATACTGCTGCTGGAAGTTAATTCTAAAGAGTAGTTGTGCGTGTTTGTGTTACTTCTTGGCGAAATTGGTGAAATGTTTGATTAAAAATTTGTATCTCTCTCTTCTCTCTCACTTCTCTTTGTGAGAATATTTCAATGAAATTAAATTGTTAGAGAAATTATAAAGTATACTTTATATTAGTTATAAGTCCTAAAAGTCAGTATGATAAATTTGACCTTATATTTTTTGAGAAATGAGTCCAAAGTCTTCAGAACTAGTGTGTATACATAAAATGCGTTATGAATATGATCAAGAACACAGGAATTCTGAGAACCGGTGTGTATACATATATAAGAATAGTTATAAAAAGTATAAACTCAGGAATCCCGAGAACTGGCGTGTAAAGATGAGGCGAGTTACCAAAGTAATCATGAATTCAGGAATCCTGAGAACCGGCGTGTATACATAAGAATAGTTACAAAAATGTATGAACTCAGGAATCCTGAGAACCGGCGTGTATACATAAGAGTAGTTACAAAAATGTATGAACTCAGGAATCCTGAGAATCGGCGTGTATACACAAGAATAATTACAAAAATGTATGAACTGAGGAATCCTGAGAACCGGCGTGTATACATAAGAGTAGTTACAAAAATGTATGAACTCAGGAATCCTGAGAACCGGCGTGTATACATAAGAGTAGTTACAAAAATGTATGAACTCAGGAATCCTGAGAACCGGCGTGTATACATAAGAATAATTACAAAAATGTATGAACTCAGGAATCCTGAGAACCGGCGTGTATACACGAGGCGAGTTATGACAATGACCACGAACTCTGTATTCTGAATTCCTGACCCGATTATAACCGAGTACTAAAATCCTACCCGGAAACCAACAATATCGTAGATAAAATAAATATCGTCATAAAAACTACTGACGTTACAGTCTTACCGAAGTCTTTACTCTATTTTTGTTTAGAAGCAAAATATTTCTAAGAGAGGAATAACAAATAGTGTTCATGTTGCGTAATGCTGTCGGTCCGTCGGTGGTTTATTAATATTATAGTGATGTGAATCCCCGCGCTGTAATATTTAACAAGATCGGCGACATTAATTTGCTTGCCACTGTAACGTGGGGCGTATGGGTCTGATACCTGAGTCCTAATTGTGTTTTTATGCAACTTAGAATGACAATCGGACAGTTAATCTGAAAAAAATGGTAACTGTAGTATATATACGATATATACTAGATAATAAACATGTACTCTATACTAGGATACCTTATGTTATATGGTGGAAATATATTGTTAGTAATGGGAATTCAATGGCTCCCTTGCTAGCAATATACCCTATTAGGTTGACCTCCACGCGGTTCCCCCTAAAATCCATATTGGTTAATTCCTGTGAAATTCGTCACGATGGACTAACTGACCTGCTATTTCATCCTCACCTAACATACCTTACTGGTGCCCCGCTAGCGTATACCGTTAGCGCAAGCGAGGTTACCATTACATCATTATTCATTAAACACAGAACATCTTCATTTAAAAAGAATTTTAAAATCAGCATCAAAGATAAAAATCTGAATTTTAAAAAGTTAATTTTCTATATTGATCCGAAAAAATATCGATCCCCATATACGTAAAACGTGTCTACCACTGCGCTATAAAAACTGTTAACATTTAAGAAGATTTTCTGTTACTAATTTCTACTGTATTTATTTATTTTTAGGTATCAACTTTTAAAATAATTTGTATACGTTTCTTTCTCTCCTGTTATAACATGACAGTAAAATATTGATCGTACCAATATAATGCCGAGTTATAGGGAATTATAAAACTACCTTAATATATTCGATATTTTTTTATATTTCGCCATCTGAGACAGATCAAAATATCAGCAAGTTCACATTGCATATTACCTAAAGTATTCGCATAAGATAATTTTATATAGTTTGTAGACAGCCTTCGGTCACGTAGTAACGTCGAAAAGGGCCTTAGCAATTTTGCACCCAACTTTGCTGTGGTTTAGTATATTACAACGATATGCGAATAACTTTATGCTCTTGAATATATCTTGATGGAAGGTCAGAATGTACTGCGAAGACGATCCGAGTCACGGGTCGTTTGGTGACCCAATTCCGAAGGTTTTTCCTCTCCCATTTTCCAAGATATTTGGTACTTTACGATTAGGGTGGGTAACTTTGTTAAATTTATCTTATGCCTCATTAAATCCGGTTTTATCGCAAATGAGTGGTGCCCACGTCTTATCTATAGTTATATAGGGTTCCTTTTTAGACGGCCCGGTAAGGGCAGATGCCTTAACTGTTAAAGGAAAATGTTTATAAAGGGCTGTCATTGGTCGTTTTTAACCCCCGACACAAAAAGTGGGGTGTTGTAAATTTTACGTGTGTATCTGTGTTTGTGTGCCTGTGTATATATGTCTGAGTATCTTTGTATCTATGTGTATTTCTATGTCTATGACCAAATGATCGATTTTAAGTCTGTTTTTGTTTTGTTAAGAAGCTAATATGATCGAGATGGTATTTAACTATAATTTTTAAATATATAATTAACACCTGAAACGTTTTAAAACTACCAACATCCACAAGATTTCGATTCATTTGAAATTGGGCGTACAGTAAACCGTTACTTCGACGATATTTCCATGACACGGTAACCTTGACCTGATACTGCAACATCAAGTAGTCTGCAAAATATCTAACTCCTAGGCTACTTAAAGCAGGTATATCGTGTTTGGGCTCATTAAAATAGTCTCAATTATAGTTATTTGATAATGATAAGGGCCTTTAATTTTTATACGATTTTTGTGTCGGTGTTCTTTTTTTAAACTTTTAATAAATTATCTTTTTTTTATAATTTATAGCACAATATTGCAAATTTTATCGTCACGATGTGAAGAATAGAGGAGCGTAATATATTTAAAAGTATAGACAAGATCTTAAACATTTTAAACTATTCACGGTATCATAGAGGTAAATTTAAAGCTTTTTATATATACTAAGCGACATGCTTTAGCGATTAATGTAGTCAAAATATGTTTACTTACCGGGATAAAAATTAGCCTATATTCTTTTCCATCCCATGCCTACAAATGTAAATACAGGACATAGATACTATACGTGTATATGATATTTCATAATGTTTGGTTAAGCCATTAAAGCGTTATAAGGTAACGAACAACAATATGAACTCACTTTTATATTTATAATAGTAATAATAGTTACATTTTCCTTTTAAATGCTTGAATACTACTAAACAAAAACAGCACTGAAATAAATATTTTGAGGCATTTTTAAGAAGATTTTAGTAAGCAGACTGTAAATTTGAGAGATGTCTATTATAAAGGATGAAATCAAAATGTTAAGGATCCTTTAAGGAAGTTTTCTGCCAGGGACACTGTATATTTTCAACAAAAAAATAAAAACATGAATCGAAAACGACGAAACATCTGAGCCCTCCATACTAATACGATGCGTATAGCCATTAAGTTTGTAATTTTAAAATGTTTATTTCACAAAATGTATTTATTATTTATTACACAATTAAAATTTATACAAATGACGAGCTTAATACTGTATGACACTCTCTATACAGCTAACCATTAGGTGAAAACAGAATGCGTTTAAAGGCAGAGCTGGCGAGCATACGATACGCAAAAAAATTGCCTATTAATAAGTATCATACCTGCGGTACACGACATAGAATGCGGTATTATCTGGTAATATTAGTGGTATTACCTGAGACAAGTTGTCCGAATTGATAAGTCCAAGTTAGACCGAGTGGTCAACCGACGAATCCAACTCGGCTGGGCAGCAAAACTACTTCGGCCGCATCTTTTCATCCAAAATACCTCAGAGTTTGAAGACAAAAGTCTTTCAATCCAATGCGTGTTGCCAGTAATGATGGTATAGTCCTACACAATTTTTTTTAATGGATGATAATGGAATGGTAACCCCACCCGCGCTATCGGTATATACCGGCGGGCACCAGTGAAGGATGATAGGTGAGGATGAAGTAGGTCAGTTAGCCCATCGTAACGAATTCAACAAGAATTGTTCACGATGGTTTCCAGGGGGAACCACGTGGAGGTCGACCTAATAAGGCATATTGTTAGCAATAGGGCTGTCAAACTCCATTACTAACAATCTCTTTCCCCCCAGTTTTACACAATTGCCCGTATGCAAAAGCTTCAAATTATTCAGCGGATTAAGGTGAGGGCTATACTCGAAGTCTCTTTGCGTGATAGAATATACGATACGCAGATATCAGCAAAAGAACCAGAGTACCCAACATAGTCCGAAGTATAAGCAAGCCAAAGTGGCAATAGACTGGTCACATAGCTCGAAGAACCGACAACCGATGGGAAAGAAATGCTCTTAAGTGGCGACCTCGTACGTGCAAACGCAGTCTTAGACGACCCCTCCACTAGATGGAGTGACTGCCTGGAATGCATTGCAGGGAGTCAGTGGATGCAGGTGGCTATGGACTGTTCTTTATGGCAGTCTATGGGGAGGCTTATGTCCAGCAGTGGACAGACAATGGATGAAATGGTGATGATGAAGTTTATAAGAGATATGACGTTTTCATGACTAAAGAAGTCAATTTTACGTACCGCTAATCGATATGCGCGAGGGGGAAAGGGATTGTTAGTAATGGAGACTGAGAATCCCATTGCTAGCAATATACCCAACGAGGTCGACCTCCTCGCGGTTCTCCCTGGAAACTATCATGGTTAATTCCTGATGAATTCATCATGATGGCCTGTTTTCATTCTCATCTATCACCCTTCACTGGTGCTCCGCTAGCGTATCCCGTTAGCGCGGGCGGGGTCACCATACCATTTTCATCCTTAAAAAAAAACCGATGTGCGCGTGTACACATGAAATAAATAACATTTGTACTTCACCTAATAGATTAATATCTGTAAAAAAAACAATGTTCTCGCAAATAAACAAATCTTATCTAATCTAATCTAAATTGATCGCCATGCACCCCCCAAAAGATTAATCAATCAAAAATTAAAAACAATTTCCGAACAAAATAATCCCAGGCCAGCCTAACACGTAAAATTCCGTGCACCGCTTGCGAGACAATATTTCCCGTCGGTGTTTGTTGTAATCATTAATTAACTAAACAAAGCGAGCCGAGAGTCGGTCCGCCACACTGCACAAACACAACAACAGCTAATTAAAACGCATTCAGCAGCCAAAATTACTTACATACAGCCATGCCAAATTATCTTATAATAATTACCTATTGCCTTACAAAGACTCAATTTGAATAAGTCCGCCTTAAGACGGTCTAAATAGTACGGCAAATTAGTCATTTACATCCAAATATTTTTTTCTTTATATTATTTTTTTTTATACACAGAATGGCAAACAAGCTGACAGTTCTTTTTATTTTTATACAACTTAGAATGGCAAACAAGCTGACGACCCATGGATGAAACGTGGTAACCGTCGCCTATAGACATGAGCAGTACCATGGACATAACAGAGTATACTGTTTCGCCCATGATATCCCCCATGCGTTGCCATTCCTGAGGACTCAGGTGTTATTCCTCTGTACTCTGTAAATTCACGCCATATCCCACCCTTCAAACCGAAACACAGCCATGCAAACACAACTGCTTCACAGTAGAAACACGAATGGGACAGAGGTACCCAAGCAATCGACTTTTGTACAAAGTCTCCCTCTGATAGTTCACCTGGAAGTGGTGGCCATCGCTTATGGATATGAATAGTAAACATATTGTACATTAGCTGACGCCCTATCGGCCGCACCTCTGAAGGTACGTGTTAATTTTGAATTTTTTTATATGAATAATAATGTAATGGTAACCCCGCCTGCGCTAACAGTATACGCAATTAGCCCATCGTGATGAATTCACCTAGAATTCAGCACATTGGTTTCCAGGGGGACCACGTGGAGGTCGACCTGGTTGGGCATACTGCTAGCAAAATTCTAAAAATCATTATTTTTGCTTCTATTGGTATTATTAATATTTCTTTCTTAAATATCTCCTATATACAGACAATAGTTACAATTTTATTATATATATATATATATAAAGAATATTGTCTAAATTGAATTATAATAAAGGTTAACTGCTTTTTTCTTGCTTTTTATATTATTATTTTTTTATCATGTGAATTACTTATCTGTTCTAATCATCCTTAAGCTATAGAGTCAAATATACAGATGGCTTTTATTTCTGTCTGCATCTAACCCAAAGAAAACTTCTAAAAGAAGTCCGCTGTCGAAAGACTTTATTAGAGAAATTCGTTTTATTGATATTTAATCGAACTGCAAACGAAGGGGAGTGTGTAAGAATTGGAAATTAAATAAGTTTCCCGCCCAAACTTATTTTATTAGAAGAAATCAAGGCAGGTGACTAGGGAACGTTTCTTGCGACAGCCAATTGGGATGTCTTAAGTTCAGCATTGGAAAAATCATCCTCCAATTTTGAAATAAAAAATTCGACTTCCGCAACGCAATGATAGACAGAAAAAATAGATAGATAAATAATTTATTTGCATTACTTACAGCACACAAACAGCAATAGACACAAATGCAAAGTGAAAAAAAATAAAAAAAGATACATATACAAAAAATTAAAAAAAAAAAACAAAAACAAAATCAGAATGCATAAAATTAGTAACTTTTTTTTTCTTCATGCGTGTGCCACAGTAATACAAACTTTGCTTTGTATTAGTAAGGTCCCAGATTCGATTCTGGGTAAGGCCAATTTAGGAAACGAACCTCTGAATTGGCTCGAGTCTTACTATTCTGTGTATTACCTACCTCTAAATGTTCCTTACCTGATTTCTCACAACACAGGTGACCTAGCATGAGGACTAGGCAATTGGTGAGCGTGTATGGCGCTCATTAAATTGATTTTTATTAAGTAACAGGTGAAGTGATTAATGAAATAGTCTATTGGTAGTTTATTTATTTATTTATTCATTAGTTGTACACATATATGTGTACATGGCGGATTTAATGCTAAAAGCATTCTCTCCCAGTTAACCTTAGAGAAATGTCAGAATACTCGAATGCGGTACTAGTAATAAATGATATACGTACATACTAAAATTTACATATATAAACGAATAAATAATATGAATAACAAATATACGCACACATATATAAGATATACTATATTATACACGAAGATGAAAATAATAGATAGTACTTAGTTTCTATGTGTTCACGCCGAAACTGTTACCGAAACAGCGTTGAAAACATTTGAATCGACGATGTAAGCGTGATTCTCGTATGTATAATGTGACGATAATGTAACTAATGTTATAGAGAGGAAAGACTTCATATATTTTTTTTATAATGGATTGAACTCAAAAAATACTTAATCGATTTAAAAACTTCTTTCACCTACCCCAGGTAGCAAGGTGAGTTTTTTTTTAATAGGTGAAAACGGAATGGTAACCCCGCCTGCGCTATCGGTATACGCTCAACTCATTTTATTTATTAAATTATTAAATATAGATACGTCAAGATACATTGTGTGCGTAAGTATATAAAATATTAATAAAAAAACGAGTCAGCTAATTTGACAATTAGCTGACAAAAAGTTGACCCGTTTTGAGGCTCGATACTCTATCTATATAAGCTAAGATTACAGTATACTTAATACCTAGTCAAGGGCGGATGTAGCTTTGGCGCCAGGAGGAGGTCACATAGTCGTGGTCAAGTCAAAAACTTATAATTTTATTTTGATAATAATAGATACAAGTAAAAAGTAGGTATTCTATTAATGTACGTAACTACTGTACTTAAAAATATTTATTCTTTATTGTACACTTGAAAAACTTAACACATAATAACTTGTACATATACACGTACATATTGCCATCTTCTCTTGACGACATCCAGAGAGTTATTATATTATATTAAATTAATTAAATATTAAAGATATGTAGTTACATAAAATCTGTACGGTGACAAAATATATAAATAAAATCATTATGTTCAATTAGTGGTCCACCTAAGTCCTGGAACCAGTTCAGGGCAGGAGGTCATGACCCCCATGACCCCTCCCCCTGGATCCGCCATTGTACCTAGTATAAATAATATCAATTCAACGCTAACCATCAATTTCAACTTCTGAATACAAATGTGGGTATACCTAAAATTTTATTATATAATTTACCAACTCACGCCATAATATAAGACGGGAATCGTTTAAAACATGGAAAGTACATTTACATAATAATACAAATATACATAGGGATGTGAAGTTATTCAGAACAAAGTTTATCGACAAACGTAGGTATAATTAAAGGTGGGATCGTACTTGATGGGGATTTCATTACATACTGCGGATCGTGACGTTACAAGGAATATTTTTATGAGATAAAATTGGAATATTAACCCCGCCTACGGTGGGGGGAGAAGGGATTGTTTGCAATGGAGATTAGTAGCCTATTGCTAGCAATACACCCTATAAGGTCGACCTCCTCGTGGTTCCCCCTGGAAAACATCGTGATTGATTTATTGTTAGATTCGTCACGGTGGGCTAACGGACCTGCTTCATCCTCACCTCTCATCTCTCACTGGTGCCCCGCCAGTGTACACCGATAGCGCAAGCGGGGTTATCATTCCATTATCATCTATTAAAAAAAAGCCGCCTAAGCTATGAATTTTATATATATAATATGCTTATAGGCTGACGGGATACCTACACCTATCAACATGAAGTTCGAGCAGTTGGCTTCTCAGAACGAATTCAAAAGGAAGTAACTACGATGGTTTACAGAGGTTCTCCCCTGGAACGTGCGGAGGTCGACCTGACCTGTATAGCTAGCATTGGAACTAAGTCCCCTTTCCTAGCAATTCCTTCCCCTTAAGTAATATGTGTGCTTCCTATAATATATGTACTCCTAAAACGCCTTGTGGTCCCGACGTCGAATGGACCATCCCTTCTTTGGAACTTAATGGTCGAGAGGTGGGCAACAACATCCCTTTTAAAACATCACCAAAGCCTAACTGTGATTGTGAACCTGCCAAGCGTGGCCACTACTGGCAAAACCCCCTAAGGGATAGCCCTTTGTCCAACAGTGGACAGTTAACGACTTATACGATGACGTAATCCTAAAATACTATTTGAAGATATTTAATTTTCTTAGAAATAATAATATTTTTTAAGTACCGTTTGATTCGAAAACTACAACAAACAACTTTCAAATTTAGAATTTCAAATTTTACATTGTGAATCTACCACGCAGCGAAGTACAATACTTCGTTACTAAGTTTTAATTAAATTAGTTAAAAAAAATTGCGAAGTACAATAGAGTTATTAGAGACAAATCAAATTTTTGTCAAAATAATCCTCGCTACAAGTCGTTGGCGCCCTGTTACAGTGGAGTTCTTGAATTATTGCCTTGTTGTCGACGTTTTTCAAGGCATTCTCATAAATTATGAGTAACTTAAAAGTTTTATTTCATTACGACAATTGAAACAGTCAAGATGTGTAAAATATTTTGTACCAATAAATATGTATATTTTATCATTATTAAATTATTATTAATTATTTATTAATGAATTTACAGGGTATAGAGGTATAACACCTTAGTTCTCAAGAATGGCAACGAATGTTAGATATCATGGGCGAAACAGTATACTCTGTTATGTCCATGGTACTGTTCATGTCTATAGACGACTGTTACTGCTTTCCATGAGGTGGGCCGTCAGCTTGTTTGCCCCCTGCGTTGTAAAAAAAGATTTTTTTTTTGTTTGCCGTTCTAAGTTGCATAAAAAAAAATTATATCAACAATTTTAGAATATCCGTCTCTCAGATTTTTTATACAAAGATTATGACAGTAGCATATAGTTCGTCTAATGGTTAACAGTTCAAATTGTTACCGTGGTAATAGGCTGTAACATACTGTCATAATTTGATAACAATGCTTAAATTTTAAAACACTTAAAGTAGAAAGTTCGCTCGAATCTAAGACACCATGCTCTAAACCTATTACTGGAATTAATATTTTAATTTAATTAATTAATTTATTTATCTCTTTATGTCACCAGAATCTTAATTCAAGTGAAATATAGTAACATAAATTACAGATTAATATATATACATAAAGATACAAAAAGAAGTCTTATCGCTAGGGCAATCTCTTACAGACAACCTTTGGTTAAAGAAGACATTATATTATTAATATTACAGAGACACAGATCAATTTTTATTCGAAGAATTAATATGAATTAAATTTCTAATAAATTTAAATAAAAAATATTATTTAATAATTTCCTTATTTATAGAAAATCAATCTCTAATAAACCAACTTTAGCTATTGAACTGTATTTGTCTCTTTCTTTTGGGCTAATTTCTCAATTTGAATGAAAGTGACAAAACACTAATAGTTAAAGTAGATATATGTAGTAGTAGGAGTTTTTAGTTTTATATAAACTAGTTTTATATTTATTTTTATTTTATTTATATATATATATATATATATATATATATATATATATATATATATATATATATATATATATATATATATATATATATATATATATATATATATATATAATAATATATTTAATAATAGTTTTAGTAATTTCATAATCTGTCATTTTTTCAGCTATACAATGAGTTTAAGGCCACAACACCCCTATATTACGTATAAGTTCTAGGCTAGATTATATATCTAGATAAAGCATCGAGTCTCAAAAACGGGTCAATTTTTTGTCAGCTAATTATCAAATTAGCGGACTCGTTTCTTTTATCAGTATCCTTACGTATACATTGTATCTTGACGTATTATTTAGTAAATAAAATGAGTATTTACGCATTAAAAAGATGCAGAAATTAAAAGACAAAATAAATATTGAAGTTATAAAAGAAACACTCATAACTATTTATTTCGCAAAATTTTATGAAAAAGTTGATTAACTTTTCTCGAAGCATTTGAAGCATCGAAGGTTCTAGGTATTGTAAACATAAGAAATATCCCTAACGACCTCGCCGCTTGCTCGTATGATATGTATTCTGCCAAAACATCCGTCGTACTATCTTATCTTTTATACGGCACACTTTTTAAAATGCACTGCAATATTGCCAGATGATAAAACACACCGATAAAATACAGTACAAGCTTTCAACAAACAAATTTGCAGTTTGCATGCAAATGCGTGCAAACATGCACATATCTTAGACATGTACTTTGTGTAAATTGCTATGTTTGCTTAGATACATGATCTAATATATAGCATAGATATTACTATATTAATTTTAAAGATAATGACCATAAACTTATCATTATCTATGTTAGTAGTCGTCGAAATATGGCAACACCATCTGATTTACATAATCGTGATTGCACTTGTAAAAAAATATATAGCAAATAGTTTTAGAACTTATTACCAAGAGTATTTTTTTAAAAAACAATTAGATTACCAGAGGGAGACTGTACAAAAGTCGATTTGCTTGAATACCTTTGTCCCATTCGTGTTTCAACCGTAAAGCAGTTGTGTTTGCATGGCTGTGTTTCGGTTTGAAGGGTGGAATATGGCGTGAATTTACTGGGTACAAAGGAATAACACCTGAGTCCTCAGGAATGGCAACGCATGGAAAGTATAATGGGCGGAACAGTATACTCTGTTATGTCCATGGTACTGCTTATGTCTATAGGCGACGATTACCACTTTCCATCAGGTGGGCCGTCAGTTTGTTTGCCATTCTAAGATGTATAAAAAAAATTGTTCTAATTCGAAATTTCTAAATGATTGTTTAAAATATGTTTAAATATGTAATTAAAACGATAATATTGCAATAACATTTCTTATATTGTTTCCAATCGCTAAATATTTCAATTTTAATGGTAAACATATACGGCTCAACTAATGGTTAAAAGTTTGATGAAAAAAATGGTTTGAAAATTTTAAAAACAACATATTATGTAATAGCATAGTAACATTGATATAAAGATATTTTGAAACACAAATAAAATACCAAACCAGGTAGAAAAATAAACAGCTTTCTCAATTAGACTCTATCTCTGATGATCTACAGTCTGGCAGTTAACATTTCGTGCCTTCATATTTTAACCTTACAGACCAATCTATCTCATAAACAACTGATCTAAGACAGTCTCTCACACTTTCCTATACAATTTAATAGCCATCTTTCAAATCATATCGGCCCAATCCAACCCTCACACTGTAAGCACACTTTATTTTTCCTTTACTACATCATGCAATAATATGATGAAATATTTTTTCAACGTAATACCTATTTAAGATTATGGAATGCAAGATTTTAAAATTATTCATAATACTATAGGAAGTTAATCCATCTAAAGTTATTACGTTTATAAACAAAAAAGTACCGTATTGCAAAACAATAAGCTTCATAGTGACACAGCGATCATCTTTTAAAGCTGATTTTACACCCCTCTAAGATAAATAGAGCAGCATAAAATAATATAAATAAAATAGCATCGTCCTTGCAATCTCCTACGAGACCTTAATCCCTAAAGCATTGAGAGACTGAAAACGTCTCGTATACCGATACCATAGACAATAAGTCCTTATTACTATTATGTTAAAGATCAAAATGCGCAAAACGTTTGTGAACTAACTAAAATCCATTTGAAATATTGGATTTGGCAGCGTTGAAATTTTGTGTAACTTTATATTTTATTGTGAAAATTTATAAATCTGTAGAAAGTATATTGTCTTTGCTATATTCAATGTATTTATAAGTTTTTATTTATACTTTATTGTACACAAACAATTACTAACATATATTTTATATTAAATAAAGATGTAAAATACAACAGGTGAGCTTAACTCTGTAAGAGTTCTCTTCCAGCAAACCCTGAGTGGAAAGGAGCATTAATTACCAACGGGCAGTGTGCGTACAATAAGAAGAGAAACAACAATATGTTGACATATATACAAAGTAACTCATATATATATTTTTTTTAAATGTTCATAATCTCGGGAATCTAGTCCATATCGGTTTCAAATTAAATATGAAACCAGACGTAATTTGTAGGTGGCCTCTTTTACGCAGAAATTTTGTCAAATTCTCAATCACTATTTTTGAAGTAATGGAATTGTTATAAGGGCCGGACAAAAATCCCTAAAAAAAATAAAATAAAAAAATGAGTAACTTTATCTCCATATTTTTATCAAGGTAATATACTACAGCATACAAACACACATATGGCTTAACCAAACTTTTAGTAAAACCACAGTGTAAAGTCTTTATACTATGGTATGACGATGGAGTAAGAATAAGATATGTCACTTCTTTCAATCGCAGGACATTATAAGATATGACTAGGAAAACAAAACACAATACGCCATAACAAAGAGTAGAAAAACGCAAAACTTTATATTAAATAATAGTAGAATAACATCGTCCTCTTTAAAAAATAAATGCTTTAAAAAACATCTGATAATAGTGATAATAGTGATCTGATAATAGTGATCTGATATAGTAGTCAACCTTCGAGTGTTCGCAATCGCACGCATACTAATGGTAGCGGAATTAAACAAAATGATTCCAATCAACTAAGCATTACAATATAAATTATACTATAGACATTTTATTTAAACTTAAATATAATCGTAAACTTTTACAGTTAATTATTAATATTAATTATTGTGAATAACTTGACATGTACAAAAATTGTAATTACCTGTAATGTGTTGGAATTTAATCATCTGTAAACTGCAGGTACTTCATGATAAATAAATAAATAAACCAGTAATATGGACTTTCACAAAATAATACATACCTAGTTCAGTAAAATAAAAATGCTCTCAGCAATAAGACCGCCTTACTGTACTTATACAATTGTATCGTTGTGTTTGTAAATTGCCTTGCTTATTTCCTATATTGTATAATGCAAATAAAGTGTACTCATTCATTCATTCAAAAAAAATCTTTATCTAGTAGTAGGAGAAAACAAAGAACACATGCTTACCAACTCTCTTTTTTATACCACGAAGGTCGTAAACAAGCATACAGCCCGTCTAATAGTAGACGGTCACTGTAATAATAGCTAATAAAGACATACTTTGTCTCCAACACTGGGATATTAATAAAAATAATTTATTAAGACCAAAAAGATATGCAACAATACATTTTATTCCTAAGACTTCACAATAGGATCATAGCTAGGATTCCTTCAAGTCGAGGCCCTCTTCTACAATTATCAGATGTTAAATTAGTAAATTTAAGCTTTGAATTTAGAACATATACACATTACCAAAGGGAGACTTTGTACAAAAGTCGATTGCTTAGGTACCTCTGTCCCATTCGTGTTGCAACCGTGAAGCAGTTGTGTTTGCATGGCTGTGTCTTGGTTTGAAGGGTGGGATATGGCGTGAATTTACAGGATACAGAGGAATAACACCTGAGTCCTCAGGAATAGCTACGCATGGGGGGTATCATGGGCGAAACAGTATTTGTGTGTATCGTATAAAAAAATGTATACATATCTATTATTGATTATATATTTATAAACGTGAATAAAATACCAATTGATTCCAAATGACAATGAATATAGTAAAATTCATTTATTCATTAAAAGAAACAATTATGATTGTATTATCAATTTCCCGACACATTATCGTTGATTACAGTTTGCGTCACAAACTCAGTTCCTTACAGAAAAGATTTTTCAAAAACTCAATTCGTCATAAACTCAGTTCATTACTAATTTCTTAAGCAGACTAATAATAAATTGTTAATTTTTTTTTTAATGGATGATAATGAAATGGTAGACCCGTTTGCGCTATTGGTATACGCTGGCGGGACACCAGTGAGGGATGATAGATGAGGGTGAAGCAGGTCAGTTAGCCCATCGTAACAAATTCAACAATAAACCAATCACGATGGTTTCCAGGGGGAACCGCGAGGAGGTCGACCTGATAGGGTTATATTGTTAATTATAACAATGTAAATATCTACACTAATATAACAAAACGAAAGTGTTTATTTGAACACATTAATCTATGGAATTACCAGTTAGATTAGAAAAAATATTTTGTACATTTCTTAGCATATTTCTTCAGGAAGGCTATTCAGCATCCCAATATGATCACGATCGAAGCCTTGATATGCAGCTAGTACATTATAATTGTATGATAACAACAACACTTTTCTCAATAAACTGTATCCCCATCTATTTACAATCTGATAGCGGTATAAGTTAATTGACCGCATTTATACCGCTTAGATAGCGATTGGAATCGCTAAAGCTCCAATAAGTTTTCAACAACTGAATTTCAAACAGCCAAATTTCATAGATTACGAGATACAAATTCAAGGGATTCTAACAGCCATTAATTCTGATCACAATAAATTTCTATTTCTGCTAAGCAAATAAGGTTCCAAAATACATTTTTACATGTTATTAGTATCATGTTTTAGTCACAAACAGTGCCATTTTTTTTATGGGTGAAAATGGTATGGTAACCCCGCCTGCGCTAATGGGATACGCTGGCGGAGCACCAGTGAAGGGTGATAGATGAGAATGAAAACAGGCCAGTTAGCCCATCATGATGAATTCATCAAGAATTACCCATGATAGTTGCCAGGGAGAACCGCGAGGAGGACGATCTGGTTGGGTATATTGCTAGCAATGGGATTCTCAGTCTTCATTACTAACAATTCCCCCCCCAAACAATGGCATTAGATAAAAATAGTACCGACTATCTCTGTCTACGTAACGTCTACCTACGACTTCAATAATGAGAATTTTAATTTTTTATGTAAAGAAAAATACAGCCTCTAATGACAAAACGAGTAGAAAACCAGCCCTGGACTAATTCTGTCGATTGCAAAAAGTATCATCAATATCGGTGCAAAATTTAAAAAAATGCATTCTAAATAAAATGATTCTTCCTTTGTAAAAATAAATAAATATATTTAATAATGTGATCACTGGTAAAATACTATGACAGTTTTATTTTTTGAAGTCGTTTAAAAATAACTTTATCAATAGATATAATATAGATAAAATCCTTGAAAATTTAAAAACCGATACCATCTATTCCGGCTAGAATTTGTTTAATATCCGGTAGCCATGTTCAAGACCACAGATTTATTGGCATTTACATATAAATAGAAAGGAGGTAATAAAGCAATAGCTGACGGTTTCTTGCGCGTACCGTATATCCTGCCTCCGGAGTTCGTGGAATATCGGGCGAAGATTGTTAGTAATGGAGACTAGGGATTTTACTGCTAACAATTTATCATGTCAGATCGATCTTCACGTAGTCCTTCGTAGACTAACCTGAAGCCTACCAGTTTCTGAAGCCACGTCATCATTATTCCTCTCTAGTACCTCACCAGCGTAAACCAATAACACAGACTGGAATACTATTCCGTTTTCATCTAAAACAAGACCAGTACGTTGACCAGAATCGAAATTACGACTTCAGTTTTTTTAATTGTGTCAATAAACTGCTAAATCATGATACTATACCAATACGTTATTATTCTAAAACAGTGAAGTCAAGAGTCGTAACTCGTGAAGCACTTTAAGTGTACATTTTGTATTTAAAGTAAACCAAACAAGTAGGCACTGAGAAGCTGACGTTAAATGTATAAAATGTTATGCAGTAACCTCATACATGGTTTACAGGGCAATAATTATTTATGACTTGGCAAACTAGGTCCCCATTATCAAGATGTAATATCATAAAACAACATTTTTTTTTTATACAACTTAGAATGGCAAACAAGCTGACGGTCCACCTGATAGAAAGTGGTAACCGTCGCCTATAGACATGAGCAGTACCATGGACATAACAGAGTATACTGTTTCGCCCATGATACCCCCATGCGTTGCCATTCCTGAGGACTTGGGTGTTATTGCTCTGTACCCTGTAAATTCACGCCATATCCCACCCTTCAAACCGAAACACAGCCATGCAAACATAACTGCTTCACGGTAGAAACACGAATGGGACAG
Organism: Galleria mellonella; assembly: GCF_026898425.1. Classification (NCBI taxonomy): domain Eukaryota; kingdom Metazoa; phylum Arthropoda; class Insecta; order Lepidoptera; family Pyralidae; genus Galleria; species Galleria mellonella. The sequence goes on along the minus strand of NW_026442100.1, from coordinate 3,096,943 downwards.
AGGTACCAAAATATCGTTATACGTATCCGCCATAGATAACTTATTATAGGTGCAAGTATCAGAAATCTATGTTCTTACTTTGACTTTTACCTTATTATCTAATAAGGTTTATAGTCCATTCATCATGATTGGCCAAGTAATCTGGCTTTAACCCATCTTTATCCTACACTATGCCATTAACATGAACAAGTGCACTATTCTATGTATGAAATTATTTATCTATTTCCATAAAACTGCTTGTGATTTTATACTACAAGGGGTATTACCTTCTATAACGAATTTGAAAGTTCACGACTATTCAGTCGGACAATATATACATCAGTAATAGTTTCTAACTACCTTATTGTAGAATGATCAAGTGTAATATTTTAACAGCAACTAACTTTCTAACAATTCCCGTAGTCACGCATGATTCTACGTCGAGAACACTTGACGAAGGTCTAAAAGTGAGGACGAATGGTGTCATTAATCTTTCGGTTACGTTCACGATCGCCTCTTCCCTTGTTGCTTTGGATATACACGGATAACAAAATTTTTCGAGAACATTAGTGTAATCGTTGTACAAATTTTTCAGATAGACAGTAATATAAGAAAAGGAAATTAAATCAAGCTTTACAACGTTGTACATTCCAAATTGTTTATACTTCTTCAAAGGTATTCTTGCAGAAAACTGCAAATGTATTCTGAAATATATCCATAATAGAATAATGGCTTCCACTTGAAATTATTAAACCAATTCAAATTCTGATCCTATGGGGAAAGTAACAGTACGAAATGCCGCCGCCATCAACAAACGATTCAATATTCCCGAGAGATCTCACGGGAAGGTCGTATTTTTATACAAGTTCCGCTGTTGAATGTTAAAGAGGCTGCGACAACATATCTAATTGTCTCTCGGGCGCTAAACGATCTCGGCACAATCTCTGTTACGCGAAACGAAAATCAATAGGGACATCTTGAGATGACTTTCCACTTCTTCTCGTTGAGCATCCATTTATAAGGTATCCAACGTTTTATATAATGTGAACGTTTGTTGACAGTGGGTGGGCTGCAACGTTATCAGCGCTATCGCCAACACGCCGACTCCGTACCCCCTCCCGAGTCGATGTCCTACCACGCCCTTACATCCTCGAGGATGCTGCGTCATGGACCACGCGTAGTCTTCTTGAGTCGACAGCGACTCAAATTCTACCAATTTCAGTGGTTATGTAATTACTTACCCGCGTGAGCAAGGTCCCGGTTTGGGCGCCATTTAGCGCGTGGTGGTGCCGCGGAGGAATGGAACTGCGCGGAGGTGCGGCCACGGCGACGGCCGGCGCACGACTGCCGCTTGGCTCCGTGGCGAAGCGCGTGCGTGTACCGAAAGCGGCGCATGTGTACAACTACCTACTTGTGATTTGTTTTGCTCTGCGACTACGTATCGGGCTTTCGTTAAAAGCCGCAGAAAACGAGATTATACTCTCGTACAGATAAAACATGCGTTGCGAGGCATTCCAATGAACGTCGGCTAAAGTTCTCAGAGATATTGTCGCCTCTTATTTATATCGCTTGACGTGAATTGCATTGGGTGCCGAGAGGGATTTTCAACTTTGCATGCTAAATTTGAAAAAGAGATAGATCCCTCGTCCCTCGGAAATATCTTATTACATTAGGATAAACTACTGCCAATTACACCAATCACTTATATTTGTTAACGGTACTTATTATCGTCAGAGATTTAGTTAATCTATGATGTAAATTCACTCATTCGAAGTATTAATAGTAAAATACTATAACATTCAATACTTGTAGTCAGATTTGTCAGATTCAATTTTTCTATCATCACGCCAGGTCAATTACGGTGTAGACAGAGATATACAAGCGCTAAAAACTTTATCTTATATAATTATATACTAGCTTATTGCTTCACTCACTTTCTCGCAAAAGCTGTCTTAGAAAGTCACATCTGTTCCGGGAATTGTCGTCTTCTCCCTCGAACTGATCCGAACCTATAAATATTAAATTAATGATACCTACCCTCGTATAAAACCTGTGTAACATAACAGATACCAACACTACCAATGCGGGAATGGAACGCATAGAACCGCATTGCTGGTGACAGGCTTGCACACCATCTTCCCAATTTTACGACTCTCGGCTACTGTTACCAATCGTCTGGACGACGGCGGACATTGTTTTTTTTTTTTTTTATGGATGAAGATCAAGTGATTGTAGATTGTCTACGATGGTACGAACATGGTAACCCCCCAACTTTTTCTTCTATTTTATATTTTATATTATTTTATATTATACATTATATTACCATATATGTATATAAGGATAAATCTTCAGTAGCGAACCGGTCAGAGGATTAATATATTCCTAGATCGAAACCCTAAAACTATTTTTTTCTCACACATTTGTAAAGTTTGGATTTTGGAACAGCGTACATTTGTTATTGTAGTATAATCTATACATCTGGCTATACTATTGGTATACAATGGCAGAGCTGGAGTACCAGTGGAGGATGATTCACAATAATAGAGACATGAGCATTAACACGAGTCTACAACTAGTCTTACTACAAAAATAATTCAAAACACTGCCTTACTAAACAGTGTTTAACAAAACTCAGTCCAAGTAGTTGAACATTGTTTAGTGAGATTTTGAATCGCCAAAATCTCAAAAAGATTGATACAATAATGAAATTTATTTTAATAAAACAACTGTTTTTATACGGGTACATACAAATGTTAAACACTCTTTTGTAATAAGGCGTCCAAATATATATTTTTTGAAAAAGGCGTTTTTAAATATTGTATATAAAGGTTATTCAGGGTCGGCAACACGTAAGTGACACCCCTAGTATTGCAAGCGTCTATAGGTTACAGTGACCGTTTACCACCAGACAGGCTGTATGCTTGTTAGATTAGATTAGATTTGTTTATTTGCCAGAACATTGTTTTTTACAGATATTGATCCATTGTGAAGTACAAATGTTCGCCTTATAGTCTAAAGCATGCAAAATTATTATTGGGTACAAGATATATTATATAAGTGACTTAACATTACACCGTCTATTTATTCAAGTAATAATAACAAAATTATAATACTAAAAACCAATCAATAACAATACATTAGATTCAGTTCAATGTCAGTGCTAATTAATAATAGAGTACAAATTATGTCATTCTGTAAATAATTCTCCCAAAAAACGATAACGTTTATCGACATTGTTGTTTGTCACCTTCGTGATTAAAATATATATATATATATATCTGAATATATTCAGAATAGTAATATATATATATATATATATATATATATATATATATATATATATATATATATATATAGTGTTTTTAGCTTCCTTAACGAGAGATGTATGTGAGAATAGATAGTATAGATAATAGTCTTTGGCACTCGGTTCCCCTGCCCCGCAAGAGACTTAGTGTGAAGACAGATAACTCACTTATTAAACTCCAATTTTACTACTCAAATGTCAGAATAAAATCACTAATAATTCCGGTTATAGTATTTTTTTTTTTATTTTTCGTTCTGTGTATTGAGTTTTCCATCCGAAAAATGGGTATTGGCGACCCGCACGAATGATAAAGTTGAATGAATTAAGGGGCCGCCTGAAAATCAGCGCTATATAGGTACATCTCGCTGGAGGTGTGCATATATAGCAACAGCTGAGGCGACTTCTATTACTAGCAAAATGTTTTTTTTTCTTTTTTTTTATTGTTTTTTTACCCGTTATTATTATTGTTGATAATAAAGACTCTATCCATCTAATTATGTCCGGTTTTCTGATTTTAACATTTAGTTACCCTACTCACAACAAAGATGTCGTTACTTTATCATATTTTAATATTATTTCACAACATTTAGACGTCTTTAACATTTTTAAGGATATTAACATGTACTTTTATACATGTATTTATTTATTTTTAACGGGTGCAGATGAAATATAAGGTTCTCAAATATATCCCTTCCGCCTTTTTGTCTTTTGAATTTCGCGGCTATGTACAAAGTGCTACAGAGCTCGTATCTGGCAATACTATACATCATTTGAAAGGTCTTGACATAACCTACAAAACGACACTATGCATGATTAGTTTGGAAATTGCGTTCAACAGTTATAGACGTGTAAACATGGAGTTCACTAACGCCGAAATTCGCGCCATTTGAACGTTTTTGTAAGAAAAAGGTTGTACACGGCTATAGACCTACAGCTCAATTAAATAGAAAAATAAACTGACTTGTGTCTTGTCACTAAAATAATCGTTGTAACATTGTACGTAATAAAATATTTAAATATTAAATAACATTATTGGTCTCCTGTAACATTCCACATCCATAAGGTTATGGGCCAGCAACGCACAGATGGCGAATACAAAAAATCAAGTTGGATTTGAACATCTTAATAAAACAAATTATGATACATGGAAAATACAAGCAGAAGCTGTACTCATAAAAGCAGGACTTTTTACATGTTTATCATCAACCGATATTAATGCAGAAAAAGATTTATTGGCCAAAGCCGAACTGCTATTAATAATTTCGCCGTCCCAACTTAAATTAGTAAAATCATGCAAAACAGCAAAAGACGTATGGGAGACCCTTAAAAACGCTTACGAAAGTCGTGGACCTGCACGAAAAGCAACATTATTAAAAAAGTTACTACACAAAAAAATGAAACATGATGAATCCGCCAGAGATCATATAAATGAATTCATCGACTTGGTGGATAAATTAAAAGATATGGACATCAGCATCAATGAAGACCTCCTGAGCATAATGTTATTATACAGTTTGCCAGATTCCTACGAGAACTTCAGAGTGGCAATCGAGTCCCGTGACAAACTTCCGTACCTCGAAGAACTCAAAACAAAAATTATTGAAGAAAGTGAAGCTCGTTTAAATAAAAATCTGGAAAAGGAGGAAGAAGAAACATTTTATGGAGGGAAACATAAACAAAAATCTTATCGATTTCAAAAATTCAAAAATAAGAATTCAAATGGAAATAGAATACAATGTGACAACTGTCATAAATTTGGACACAAAACAAGTGATTGTTGGTTTAACAAAAATGTAAGAAATAAAAATGTAAATTTATATTGCACTGAATCTTGTTATACAATAGAAAATAAAAATGATAATAAATGGTGCATTGATAGTGGGTGCACATCCCACATGTGCAATGATAAAACTCTTTTCGTGTACATAAATAAAGAAGAAAATGGAACACTTAAGTTAGCCTCGAATAAAACAGAAAAGATAGAAGGCAAAGGGTTAGTAAAGATAAAAATTAAAAATGAGACAGTAAATTTACACAATACCTTATATATTCCAGAGTTATCAACTAATTTGATATCCGTAGCACGAATTACTGAAAATGGTTTTAACGTATTATTTACAAAGAAAAATGCAATTATTAAAAATCCAAATGGAAAACCAATAATTACAGCAAGGAAGGAAGATAAACTTTATTATGTGAATGCAAATTTAAGCACAAAAGAAAAAGCAAATCAAGCCTATAAAGAAGAATCAGATATAGACATATGGCACAAAAAACTAGGACATTTAAATGAATATGATTTAAAACGAGCTATGAGAAATAATATAATAAAAGGCATTGATTTTAATGAGAATGACAAATTAAAAGAATGTGAAAGTTGCGTAAAAGGAAAAATGACGAATTTACCTTTTCCGAAGGAAAGGCCTGAAGAAACAAAAGCTCCTCAAAAACTACATACTATACACTCAGATGTGTGTGGTCCAATGCCCGTAAATAGTAACGGAGATCACAGATACTTCGTCACCTTTACGGATGAATACAGCAGATATGGCAGAGTCTATTTTCTGAAAAATAAAAATGAAGTTTTAGGAAAGTTTATAGAATATAAAAAGGAAATGGAAAGATATACAGGAAATAAAATAAAAATATTGCAGACAGATAACGGAAAGGAATATGTTAATAACGAATTCAACACGTATTTAAAGGAAAACGGCATAGCTCGACGCTTATCAGCTCCTTATACGCCCCAACATAATGGGTTAGCTGAACGGAGAAATAGAACTCTCTTGGAAAAAGCTCGATGCATGTTAATCGAATCAAAAATACCAGAAAGTTTTTGGGCCGAAGCTATACACACGGCGAATTATATAACGAATAGAGTGCCTTCCAAGGCCACAAATGGAAAAACACCTTTCGAGATATGGGTTGGTTACACTCCATCAGTGAGACATTTCAGATGTTTTGGAGTAAAAGCTTTTGTATTAAATAAAAGAAATTTAAGAAAATTTTCACCCAGAGCCAAGAAAGGATTTTTTGTCGGCTACTCCGAAAATACAAAAGGCTACAGAATATGGGTTTCAGAATTAAAAAGAGTCGTTATAAGTAGAGATGTAAAATTCTTAAAAGATTTATATTACGAAGAAATAAAAACAAATGAAAACGAAGAAGGTATTAAGTCGTATATACAATTAAATTCAGAACAAATAGATACGAAGCAAATAGATGAACAAATTCAACCTATAGTTTCTGATCAAAATGATGACGATCATACCACAAATGAAGAACCCATAATGCTAACTGAGGAAGAAGATAATCTTAGTAATATAGAACCCAGAACGTCACAACATAAAAGACCACAAAGAGATAAAAAGAGACCAGCATGGTTGAAAGATTACAAAGTAGAAAATGATACAGATGAGAGCATGCACGTGACAGAAATGGCTTACCTTGGTGAACACGATGAAAATGATGCAGGCTGGCACGATGCTATTAAAGCTGAAATAAAAGCACACATTAAAAACGGAACGTGGACAATAGCAAAGAAAGAAAAAGGTATCAATGAAGTAGATTACAAAATGATATTAAGAATAAAAACGAAAGCAGATAACACTGAAATAAAGAAGGCTAGGTTAGTGGCGCGGGGATTCACACAGCAACCTGGTGTAGATTATACTGAAACATTTGCCCCCGTTGTGAAACTAAGTTCTGTTAGATCAGTCATTAGTTCAGCCATAGAGGATAATCTAAAATTAGATCAAATGGATGTCACTACAGCGTATCTTAATGGAGAGCTAGAAGAAAATATACAAATGAAAATGCCTCCTTACTTAGAAAAATATGTAATGGAAATTATGGTTGACGAAAGTAGTCAAAATGATTTAACATTCTTCAATAAGGCTAAACGGATGCTAGAAGATATTAGAAATATTAAAGAAGAAAAAGTTTGGAGATAAAATAATAATAACAGTCTATGTTGACGATTTAATTATAGCATATTCAAGTTCAGAAATTTTAAAAGAAGTAAAGAAAGCACTAGAGAGAAAGTTCGAAATGAAAGACATCGGAGAGTTGAAATACTGTTTAGGTATAGAATTTAAACAGGATAAAGGAAAAATTACTATGAGTCAAAAGAAATACATTAAAGATATCCTTAAGAAATTCTCCATGCAAGATGCAAAACCTGTGGCAACTCCTATGGAGACAGCATTAAAATTAAAGAAAGAAGAACATCCAGATTCGAACTTACCCTATAGAAACTTGATTGGAGCCCTCATGTACCTGTCAGTTGCCACGCGACCAGACATATCTCATGCTGTTAGCTATCTTGGTCAATTCAATGCGTATTATGGAAAAGAACACTGGGCAGCTGCAAAGCGCGTAATTAGATACTTAAAAGGTACAATAGATTTAAAATTAACATTCCACAAGAATGGAGATAAAATTTTAAAGGGTTACGCAGATGCCGACTGGGCATCGTGTCCATTAGATAGACGGTCATATACCGGCCATTGTTTTATAAAGAACGGTGCGGTCATAAGTTGGGAGTCAAGAAAACAAAGGACTGTAGCACTCTCAACGGCGGAAGCCGAGTACATGTCTTTGAGCGAATGTACAAAAGAGGCTGTTCATTTGAAAAACATTCTGACTGATTTGGGTTACTTTAAACAAAAAGGAATTACTATTCACAACGACAATCAAGCCGCACAACAGTTAGCAATGAACCCTATCATTAGTGCCAAATCCAAACATATCGATATCCGCCAACATTTTATAAGAGATATGGTGCAACAAAATGTGGTGCAACTTTCATACCTAGGAACAGGGAATATGATAGCGGACATCTTTACAAAAGCTTTGCCTCGTCCTAAATATGAATACTGTCGCCAAGAGCTGGGACTCCTACAGTAGGTAGATACTATGCCGTGAGGAGGAGTGTAAGAAAAAGGTTGTACACGGCTATAGACCTACAGCTCAATTAAATAGAAAAATAAACTGACTTGTGTCTTGTCACTAAAATAATCGTTGTAACATTGTACGTAATAAAATATTTAAATATTAAATAACATTATTGGTCTCCTGTAACATTCCACATCCATCAGTTTTCCTTCGTTAAAGGCAAATCCGCTAGAGAAACGTTTCGTGAGATTAATGGTGTTTTATATTAGTCCTACCTGCGCTATCCGTATACGCGGGGTACTAATAAATGATGACAAGTGAAGATGAAACCAGATCAATCAGCTCATCGTAATGAATTCAAGAATTAACTATAATGGTTTTAAGGGGGGACCACATGGAGGTCGATCTAATAGAATAAATTGCTGCGAATGGGGCTGTTAGACACTATTAACAATCCCTCTACCCTTGGAGTCTATGACTTTTTTATGGATGATAATGGAATGGTTACCTTGCCTATATTATCGGTATGCGCTAGCAGGTCAACAGTGATAAATAATAGGTGAGGATGAAAACAGATAAATTAGCCCATCGTGATAAACTCCATAAGAATTTATCATCATGGTTTCCAGGGGGAACCGCGTGGAGGTCGATCTGACAGGATATATCCTATATTGCTAGCAATGGGGCTGTTAAGACCCCATTTGTAACAATCCCTTCCCCCAAGGACTCGATGATTAAGTTATTTGTAGTAAACGATAGGAGACAGATCAGAGGGAGACTTTGTACAAAAGTCGATTGCTTGGGTACCTCTGTTCCATTCGTGTTTCTACCGTGAAGCAGTTGTGTTTGCATGGCTGTGTTTCGGTTTGAAGGGTGGGATATGGCGTGAATTTACTGAGTACAGAGGAATAACACCTGAGTTCTCAGGAATGGCAACGCATAGGGGGTATCATGGGCGAAACAGAATACTCTGTTATGTCTATGGTACTGCTCATGTCTATAGGCGACGGTTACCACTTTCCATCAGGTGGGCCGTCAGCTTGTTTGCCATTCTAAGTTGTATAAAAAAAAACAATCATGCACGCAGTGTAAATGCTGTATAAGACGACCACCCACTAGAGGGAGGAGGGAAAGGGATTGTTAGAAATGCGGACTACCAGTGTTATTACTAGCAATATATCCTGTCAAGTGGATCTCAACATGGTCCCACCTGGAAATCATCGAGCTGAATTCTAGTTATATTCATCATGATGAGCTAACTGACCTGCCTTTTGATCCTCACCTACCACCTCTCACTGGTATCCTGCCAATGTATACCGATTGCGCAGTGGAGATCACAAAAGAAAACATTGATTTCTTACGTTTTTTTTTTATACAACTTAGAATGGCAAACAAGCTGACGGCCCACCTGAAGGAAAGTGGTAACCGTCATCTATAGACATGAGCAGTACCATGGACATAACAGAGTATACTGTTTCGCCCATGATACCCCCTACGCGTTGCCATTCCTGAGGACTCAGATGTTATTCTTCTGTACCCTGTAAATTCACGCCATATCCCACACCCTTCAAACCGAAACACAGCCATGCAAACACAACTGCTTTACATTTTACAGTTAATCTCTAAAATAAGAGAATTTACATTGAGAGTTGATGAGAAAATGGAAAAAAGGATTCAGGTACCCTCTTTACCTTCAATACAGTTATTATATTGTAAAAAAATACATATAAAACATACATACATATTGTTTAAATAAAATCTTTATCATCTTACCACAAAAATTTTAAACTTGCGATAGACAGGCGTTCAATACATGTTTAAGGATTTATAAAATCGTGTCCAACATCTGTTTATGTTTGAACAAAAGTAATGTCTTTTTTTAAATAAAAGGTGTTTAAAATTATAAACTTTATTATAATGATCTAAAATTTTGTTACATAAAATTACAATACGAGTACACCGGGGGAAAGGGATTGTTAGCAATGGAGTTTGACAATCCCATTGCTAGCAATATGCCCTATTAGGTCAACCTCCACGTGGTTCCCCCTGGAAACCATCGTGAACAATTCTTGTTGAATTCGTCACGATGGGCTAACTGACCTGCTTCATCCTCACTTATCATCCTTCACTGGTGCTCCGCCAGTGTATACCGATAGCGCGGGTGGGGTACCATTCCATTATCACACATTAAAAAAAAATTACGAATACACCCCTAGTGTTGCAGGCGTCCATAGACTACAGTTACTGTTTACCATCAGACGAACTGTATGCTTGAGTGGCACCTTCGTGTTATGAAAAAAAAATCATTATTACACCGATTAAACAATAATTAATCAATTAGACAGAGTTTTGTTAAACTCTGTTTAGATAAACAGACAAGCTTTTTCGATCTAATTACACGTATGTTAAACCGGTAGTCATTATATTAAAATAGATAGTGTTTTAAATTATTTTCGGGTAAGACCGTTAATATTTAAGGTATTTATAGGATCTATGAGTTAAGAACTTTTTTGTCATTTTTTCCTTATAATGATAGAGTCGATTTTATTGGCACTACTTAACTTAATAAGTATAGTGTACATGTGGTGATAGCAGAATGGAATCATTACTTACTACGGTCTGAGCATTCCAAGATCGAATCTCAGCTCAAACTTCAGAATTTTCAAATTCATATTTGGAACATTTAAAATACTAAATGTCCAAATGACTACAAATACTTCGCGTTTCATCATATCTTATAAAAAAAAAATTACTAAAAGATTAAAATAGGTGGAATTATCCATTAGGCAGTGTAGGAAACTGCCTAGAAACCCCTATCGACCAGGGATCCAGAGCACGGAGACAGTTTCTTTGGAGGAAAATTATATTTGAAGATTTGTATTTAACAAACATTATTATTTTTATTCATCATCATATTTAATAAATGTGTTTATGTCCAATTTTACAAATACAGTACAATAATTACAAGGTTAGTAGAAATATTAATAAATACATCACAAAATACCCGTATGCCTGGCTATAGGTACATACTCGGCTTTTGCTAGAGTCATGTGCGCATTCATAACGCATTTCAAATTATTATATATATGGAATATTATAGCACTTTTTTTTATCGGGAGCGAGACGTGTGTAGCCCAGGGCCCCTGACATGGTTAATCTGGCACTGGATGGGATATCGTTCGAAAGTTAACATCATCCCGAGTGACACTGAAAGTAACAATGATATATAGATATATTTACTGGAAATCGATTCTCTTATACATAACGCTGACAGAAATAACGACCAATTGCCAACGAAGGAAAGAAGAAAAAAGAGACTACAATTTTTAATATAATATTGCTATAACTTTTTTAATTATTTCTGTTTATTGACAGCGCTGTCGTTTGTTTAATTCGAAGAGATTTTTTTTTTAAACAAAGTGCAAACAACAGCAAAAGAACTGCAGGTATGCTGCTAGCCCTTTAAAAAGGAATATGTTCTTTTCTTGAAGGTTACGATGTCGTATCGGTTTGGAAATACTGCTATATAAGATAATTCAATAGCATGTTTATGCAAAAAATACAACAAATATAAAATAAAAAACTAAATTACCACATCATAACATATGAGTATATTACTTTTTTCTAGTACAAGAAGTAAGAAATACCTAGAACAGGTTATGATCTGGATAAAGTAGGGTCCAAACAATCCGCTATCCAAGGTACCCGACCGTCACGTACGTACTGTATCGCTCCGGACTACGCGACCTAATCACGTACTAACCCCTACACCGCCCCCCCCCCCCCGCTTGCCCGCTATCTTCACCCTCCTTGTACTCATTCATACGTGATAAGTACATTTGTCACACTAGTTCTATCCCGCGGATACATTTCAAATTTTGACAGTACTAGTGCGAATTTAGAAAAAGAATTCTCCTAGAAGGACGCCATAAAAGTGTCATCAGTAAATGATCGCATATGAAATATCAAATTCAACATTAGTATCTTTTAAATGAACATAGGGACTGTGCCACCAACTAAAACTGTCCTTGTCAACCTCTCAGTAGAAAGAATTATATTTTTTATTATACACTTACGCGGCGCCTCACGACCTTGGTGACATTTCTTTTTCCAGACGTCTGATATACTAAAACCAGTCTAGATGTATTTAGGTATAAAAAATCTAATGGAAATAACGCCAAATAGACTGACAGAAATCATTTTTTTTTTATGGATGACAATGGAATGGTAACCCAGTCAATATTATTATTTTACGCTAGAGGAGTACCAGTGGTTTTTTTAATGGATGATAAATGGCATGGTAACCCCATTTGCGCTGTTGGTATATACTGGCAGGGCACCAGTGATGGATGATTGCTGAGGATGAAAAGACAAACGATGGTTTCCAGAGGAAACCGCGTGGAGGTCGACCTAATATAGTATGTTGATACCAATACCAATGGGGACTAACCTCCTCATTACTAACAATCCCTTCTCCCTGTATTAATAGTTGTGTATGATAAATGACAATGAAATCAGTCAAACTGGCATGTCATATTCACAAGGACATTTTTGGTGATTAATTCGTGGCGAACCACCTTTTTTTCTACGGGGGACCACGTCGAGATGTATGTTTTCAACAAAGGGGTGACTGATCCAAATTATTAACATTATCTTTATTTTCTTCTAGTGCTACTACAGAGCGTTTTAGAAACTAATTTTCATTGTTATGAATTAGTTCTATCTACTAATACTTAATCGCCAGTGTTGCTGTTTGTTAAAAGAATCTAGCAATTAGATGGCAATCGTGTAACATATGCGTAAATCATTATTTTTAAATCTTTAATGGACAACTTCAAATTGATTGCAAAGAGATAATTACCAAAAATTATGCATTCAAAAATAATTAAGTCTGCACACTAAATACGAGCTTGAAATTCAATATCATTGAGATTGCCATAGATATTGGATTCAACAGTTTACACAAAAATAAAATACATTCTTGTAGCTGGCAGTAAATACCTAATTTGTCATGTAATGAGTCATGATGACATAAATTAATTTGATTTTGGCAACACTGTTATAAATTCGAGAAACAAAAAAGTGTGACGGCCGATAATTTTGTGAATATTGTGCTTAATTTACAAAATATATATTAAAAATGTCGACGCTTGCAGCACCCTTATCAGTAGCGGGGACCCGATCTTCAGGGGCTCCGGTTAGAACCCAGAATGGTAAAGATATTATTTGAAAACCCACGCTCTCAAAACGCATTCCGGTAGATCACATGCAGCTCACTCATGGTTTCAGTTTTGCGAATATTTAGAGAAATCATTAGACAATCTCTTAGAATCTACCAAAATGAATAATGATTTCGTAAAAATTATATATATTTGCTACATCATTATACTTTCCTATTTATTATTTCAGTTTACAATGAAAATAACCTAGGCAAATTAATACGTTCTTCACAGCATTAGTTCCCCATAAATGCCCCATTAGGAATTGTATTCGTAAAAATATTTATATTTTTTTGCTACTTATCTCAAGATACAATGCTTTAAATTTAAACTTTTTTAATTTTAAACAAAAAATTCTTGCCAAAGCTCATAACAAGGTGAAATCTGAATGCTTCTTGTATCTTTTACTTCACCAATTGTGGAAGCTCTTCATATAATGTTCTCCTACTGCGATAGAAATAAAAAAAATAAATCACATTTTAAAACTATCCTGATTTGTAAATAAAATGTATGTAGATTTATAATGAAGCACAAGTGGACTTAAATATTTCTTGACCATAAATAAGAAACTCCATTTATAGATTTATATTAAAAAAAAAATGTATAACACCTTTTTGGCACATTCAACTATAAATACCACTGGCTAATTAGAAATGAATGTAAAATTCATTTCAACATACAATTTTCAACCAACAAAAAGAAATAATAAACAACATTTTAATCTCTGGTTGTACATCTTGGGATTTATATATCAATGATATCTGGTATATAAGTATTTTTTTATTACCATAGTGATGGCTGCAGCAGCAATTGCCAACATAGTAAAGAGTTCCCTGGGCCCAGTTGGACTGGATAAGATGCTGGTTGATGATATCGGTGAAGTCACAGTCACAAATGATGGGGCAACTATACTCAAGTATGTGAATCTATGTATTATAATTGTAACAATGTGATGTCTATACATATGAGATATTTAATACAAATTTATATTAAGTGTCTTAATAAGTACAATAGAGGTAGTAATAATAATTTTTACAATTTCTATTTGACTGTCAATATGTGTTTGTTCCAACAACACACAAAATATATTAAAATAAATAAATAAGAATTATTTTAATAATTTAATCTTATTAGATTAGTATATAAACAATATATTAAAAGCATTATACATTTATAGAAAACTGTATTATCAGTGAGTAAATATAGGCTCTATTTTATTTTCAATAACCATGCTATGCGGAGACAGGATGCTGATTTAAAATAAGAAAAAATACATATTTTTTACAAAAATTTAGGAATATGAAGTGAGTACAATAAGACCCATTTAAAGCATATCGCTATTAAAAAAACAAATAATGTAGTAAACCACAGCATAGGTCTTATCACTAGACTTTCTACTATCAATAAACAATTGTCTATAAACATTCTAGAATGCTGGAAGTGGAGCATCCTGCAGCCAAAGTGCTTGTAGAACTGGCACAGCTTCAGGATGAGGAAGTTGGTGATGGGACCACATCAGTCGTTATTATTGCCGCTGAATTACTTAAGGTATTCTTTTATTTATTTACTTAAGTTGTTATTTTATAATTTTATATGTTAGCACACTAGGTTTAATGAATAAATAAATAAAAATTTTCAACTCTCCCGCCAAGTCTGATAACTAATGTAATTAACCCCCCTCCCCCAATGTAGAAGGCCTATGTTTAGCAAAAACCATTTAATGTCTAATGATAATTCAAAATAAAATTACGATAAATTAATCATCATCATTATATTAGACATCAACTTACACTATCTTCAATAAACTACTAGACATCTGATATTTTAGACGGTTACATGAATTGTTGGTACCATACCATAGTATATTCTACTCTGAAGCAATTTATGTATACTTATAAACTTCAAAGCATCAGCTGTGGGAATGTCAGTGTCAGAACCAGTGCTATGATTATTGTTTGATAAGCCTTATATATGAAGAGATTTTTGTAGACCTTTTCATATAAATTTCTTTGTTTTCAACTTTATATACAGGTTGATATTGCAATTGTTAACCATACGTTAAACGAAAAATGTGTATTAGAACTAAAATACAATAAAAAAATTCTTAAATGTCTCAAAAAAATACTTGGTCTCTTATTTACCACTCTTACCATACTTAACAGTTGTATGCACTGTGTTAATGTGGAAGACTCAATTAGTAAAAATGTTCTGTTTACATTCCTAAATAGAACATTTATTAAAATAACTTTTATTTAAAAGTGATGCTGATGATTGCAATTATCCTATATAAATATTTACCTAAAACCTATGTAAATATTTATTATTGTTTTTTCAATTATAGAATGCTGATGAGCTGGTAAAAAACAAAATCCATCCAACCAGCATTATTTCTGGCTATCGTCTAGCGTGTAAGGAGGCTGTGAAGTATATTCAAGATAACCTCACAGTAACCCTAGAATCCCTCGGCAGACCGTCCATCATCAACGCTGCAAAGACGACCATGTCTTCTAAACTTATTGGAGCGTATCCTTTTCAAATACATCAATTAGATACGTATTTATTTGCTTATCTATTGTTTTTAATTCTTTAGTAATTTTGATATTTAATAACCTTGATAATGTAGCGATGTAAATATACTGCTTAACCTTCATGGTCGCGATGTGGTTCTTCATTTATAATTTAACTAAATTACTAAACCAGTTTTGATAAAATTTCTATGGGACCAATCTTTAAATGTATTCTGAAAGGATATTAAAACACAACAAATAAAAAAAGAATTTTCCAAATCAGATTATAAATAATTGAGTTATGAAGTAATCAACAAAAAGAATAGATCCGAATTAAAAACCTTCTTTTTGAAGTCAGTTAAAAAATAGCAGAACACATTAATAAATAAATATATGTATATTGGGATCTCAACATAAGTGTTATTTATATTTTTGATGATTAATGCAGAGAATCTGGTCAGGTCTGATAAAATATAGTTAAGTAAAAAGAAAAAGTAATATAAGTTTTTTCTAAATTGTAAAAATGAAGACTACGTATGTTAATCTTATTTACTTATATATTATTTACCTATTTAATGTTTATTTAACCTATAAAATAGCTTTCATGATGTAATAAATTTAATCATGATTTTATAAAAGAAGACATTCCTTAACCACTGCACCAGTGATGCAGATTTTTTCTCTGAAATAATAGTGGATGCAGCACAAGCTATCAAAATCACAGATTCCAAAGGAAACGCTCAATATCCCATCAAAGCAGTGAATATACTCAAGGCGCACGGCCGAAGCGCACGGGAGAGTGTCCTTGTGAAGGGATACGCTTTGAACTGCACAGTAGCATCCCAGGCCATGCCTAAGAAGATTCTTAACGCGAAGATTGCGTGTTTAGACTTCTCATTGCAGAAAACCAAGATGAAGATGGGTGTACAGGTAAGTTTTTTTATTTACTATCAGTATATGCTGGTAAGGTACGAATGAAGGATGATAGGAGAGAAAGAAATAATTTTAGGCGGCCCATCGTGATGTATCCGCCTGGTTTGCCCACGATGGTTTCCAAGGAGACCACACGAAAATCAACCTGAAAGGTTATATTGCTAGCAAAATTTGATTTTTTGTTTATAAACTAAAAAATCTTTTTAAAAATGTTTCACCTATAAAATACTACATGGTCAGCCAATATCGTGAGCCATATTTTCTCTACCCATGAGAAGTCGGAGCAAGTCGCTAGTCCGGCGATAAAATTGTACTGCTACGTTAATATCACGCTCTCAATACGATAGCCTTATTTAAAATAAAATCTATTATCCAAAAATATAATAGTTACTTGAAATTATGATTTCTTACAGGTGCTGGTCACTGACCCCGAAAAACTAGAAGCGATCCGAGCCAGAGAGCTAGACATCACTAAGGAGCGTCTCCAGAAGATCTTATCCACTGGAGTGAACGTCATACTCTGCAGTGGTGGAATCGATGATCTCTGCCTCAAGTACTTTGTTGAGGCTGGTGCTATGGGCGTCAGACGGTGCAAGAAGGCCGACCTCAAAAGGATTGCGAAAGCCACCGGCGCTACGTTCCTAACGTCACTTACCAATATGGAGGGTAAGTTATAGTTGGCTTTTATGTGCTTGGCTTTGGACTACCAAACTGCTTTGCCCCTAATGCTGGATTCATATTGGCCCTTCTCAGCTGAAACTGCATTTTGAATTGGGTGGTTAATTCATGAAGAAATGTCATTAGTAATTAAGTTTACTTGAATAAAAAATATTTTGATTTATTTATTTAAGATCTCTGGCCATAACAAGTACATGTAAACATTTGTTCTATACTCTGTCTATATGATGGACATTCTGTTAGTAGACAGTTAAATAGGACAATAATATACAAAATTAGGTTTTCTATCGGATAATTACAACTGTCAAGTTCAAAGATTAATGCACTAAAGAACTTAATGTGACAAAAAATAATATGAGTAAAAATAATTGTTTTAATTTGTTTCAGGAGAGGAAGTCTTTGAGCCAAGCATGATTGGTGAGGCTGCTGAGGTGGTGCAGGAACAGATTTGTGATGATCAACTCATCTTAATCAAGGGGTAAGTCAATCATTGTTCTGTTTTGAGCTTAAATAATTTGGTTATATGATTTTGAGGACTTGTGTCCAATATGTAGGACATGAAAGAAAGGATGCCAGAAAAAAGATAGAAGGACGACATAAAAAGAACAGCATACAAGTTATGGTACAGATTAACGAAAGAGAAAAAAATATGGAAAGATCTTGATAAAGCTTGTGTCGAAAACAAACTAGATATTTTTATATCATCCTCCCATTTCTTTTTTTGGCGTCCTTTATTTTGTGTTACACATCCTGACAATCGAAAGTTTAGATATAGTGGCAAAAATGTATTTAAAAAATTTCAATATAAAATATAAAGTAGGTGTGTGGAGCCGATGATCTTAATTTTTTAAGGATTCAGAATTACGCGTGACATGCAATATTTCTCGTAGTGAGTGACGGAACTACTTGCGTTACAAGTTAACTGATTAACAGCAGTAGGCACTCGCGCGTTGTTCACACCGATCTTTTGATGTGGCCAGCTACAAGTGCAAAGTTTTTAGTGGTAGATTTATATGCAATACATTCTATGATTAATATTTTAGTTCGCTAAGGGACCACTTTTTGAATTATTTATTTATTTATTTAACTCTTTATTGCACCATAAACAAAAATATACAATGACAAGTGAATAATTCAAGTGAAATATAGTAACATAAATACAGATTGAAATATACACATAATGGTACAAAAGGTTGTCTTATCGCTAGGGCAATCTCTTACAGATAACCATTGGTTTAAGAAGAACAGATAGAAGTGGGTAGGTGGCGCAAGCTGTAATACACAAAAATATCAAATACATATTTTTTAATTGACCGTGAAGCAGTTGTGTTTGCATGGTTGTGTTTCGGTTTGAAGGATGGGATATGGCGTAAATTTACAGGGTACAGAGGAATAACATCTGAGTCCTCAGAAATGGCAACGCATGGGGGGTATCATGGGCGAAACTGTATACTCTGTTATGTCCATGGTACTGCTCATGTCTGTAGGCGACGGTTACCACTTTCCATCAGGTGGGCCCTCAGCTTGTTTGCCATTCTTAGTTGTATAAAAAAAAAATATACACATAAAGGTACAAAAGGTTGTCTTATCGCTAGGGCAATCTCTTACAGCAACCATTGGTTAAAGAACAGATAGAAGTGGGTAGGTGACGCAAGCTGTAATGCACAAAAATAATCAAGCGGAAAAATTGATGATTATGACTTTTTATTTATGAATTGATGTAATTGCGACGTGGCCACAGTCCGTATAAGCGTGTGTCGTGTGGCAGGCCGAGCGCGCGGTCGGCGGCGTCGCTGATCCTGCGCGGGCCGACGGACGCGTACTGCGACGAGATGGAGCGGTCGGCGCACGACGCGCTGTGCGCCGTGCGCCGCGTGCTGGAGTCGGGCCGCCTGGCGCCCGGCGGCGGCGCCGTCGAGGCCGCGCTCTCCATCTACCTGGAGAACTTCGCCACCACGCTGGTACCTGCGCTATTCATTTATTTCACTTCACTATTGCCAGTCACTTTATTCTGCCTTTTGTGAAGGGAAAATAAACCATTCATTCATTCATTTATTTATTTATACTTTTGCACACGTTAGAATATGTCTACGAGGTTTGTCCGGAAAGTACGTATAAAAGTTTTTTAAAAATTTTATTTTACAATTATTCAGGTAAATCAATTTTATCCCCTTCAAAGTACTCCCCCTGTGACATAATGCACTTGTGCCAACGCCGTTTCCACTGTGAGAAGGCTCCTTGAAAGTCCTCTGGTTGTAGGTTTCTCAGCTGCCCCGTCGTAGCTTTTTTTATCTCATTTATGTCCCCCAAATGCCGCCCCCGAAGTACCAATTTGGTTTTTGGGAACAAGAAGAAGTCACACGGGGCCAAATCCGGCGAATAGGGGGGGTGTTCGGTCACCGTAATGGAATTTTTACTCAAAAACTCACGGACAACAAGAGAGGTGTGGGCAGGGGCATTGTCGTGGTGAAGAATCCAACGCCCCTCTCGCGCCAATTCTGGACGAACTCGTGCCACACGAGCTTTGAGGCGTCTGAGCACATCGACGTAGAATTTTCCATCAACTGTCTGGCCTGGAGGGACGAATTCTTGATGGACAATCCCCCGAACATCGAAAAAAACAATCAACATTGTCTTGACATTTGAGCGGGATTTTCTTGATTTTTTTGTTCGTGGTTCCCCGGATGTCTTCCACTCTTTGCTTTCACGGCCATTCTTGCCGAGTTTCGAGAGAAACTTGATTACGACGCGCTGCTCTTCAACGGAAGCGGGCTCCATGCCGACGGGGTTTCGTTAAGAGGTAACTTCACAGATGGCGTGACAAGCCAGTTCGCACCGCACGGCGGTCAGACCAGAACTGAAGCATTGTTAGGGACATAAGGAAGGGGTCCTGCGCTTACCTGGCCTCCCCACTCCTCTTTCTCGCATTCCAGAACACTTTTATACGAACTTTCCGGACAGACCTCGTACAGGGCGGACTTAATGCCTGATGGCGTTCTCTACCAGTCAACCGTTACTTTATTTTTATTTTATTTCAATAGGTACACATTACAGAGAATTAACATGGTTACATTAATTTATACAGTACAATAATGTTTTGTTCAGGCTAACCCTCCAAAAATATGCGTACACAGCGTGATCAAAACATAAACGCGCAGCTAAACAAGTCTGTGAACACAATATAATTTATACAACAAAAAGTTACTTAACTTATACATTAACAATTACAAACACATGGATAACCATATACATTTATATATACACATACATATATATACATACATACATGCATATACACACAGAGACACACATACCACAGTGTACATATTACGTTCATATATATGTTACGCTAAACAGAGAGTAAATGGAGGTGCATAAATTAAAAAAAAATGTAAAGTAAATAAATATTTTGAAAGATAATTTATGATAACTACTACTAATGACAGATTTGTTATCGCTGGCGATTCTATATGGTCAAATGAGATTGCGACGTCTTCCGCCGTTATTCTTTATCATGCGTGTGTTAAACGTAACTGTATTATATTTACTTAGATTATATGCATAGAGCAGTGATTCTCAACCACTGTGCCGCGGCACTTTTGTGTGCCGCCAAATTTTAAAAGTGTGCCGCCAAATTTTGCAAATATATAAAATTTTGTCATAAACTATTTATGCAGTGTGTTGTAGTAAGTAAATAATTTTAATCTTTTCCTTTGTGTGCCGCCAAATTTTGAAATCGTTAAATATGTGCCGCAACAAAAAAAAGGTTGAGAATCACTGGCATAGAGCATCCAGTCTCAAAAACGGGCCAACTCTTTATCAGCTAATTGTCAAATTAGCTGACTCATTTTTTATAAAAAAAAAACTGTTCTATATACTTATGCACACAATGTGTCTTGATAAATCTATATTTTTAGTTATTTAATAAATAAAATTAGTTCTTACGCATTAAAAAGATGAAAAAATTTTAAGACAAAATAAATATAGAAGGAAACACTCATAACTATTTATCACGCAAAATTGTGTGAAAAAGTTGAACCAGCTTTTCTCGAAGCACTTGTATGGAGTTGTATACACTCTATCTATATAATCTAAGTATATTTATTAAATTTCCCAGAGCTCCCGGGAACAGTTGGCCATAGCAGCATTTGCTCAGTCTCTGCTGGTGATCCCGAAGACACTGTCAGTAAACGCGGCCCGGGACGCCACAGACCTGGTGGCTAAACTACGCGCCTATCACAACTCTTCGCAAACTAAGGTGAATACTAAAACTTGTGTATTTATATATAAAAATAATTAATACTTATACATTTTATGAATGTGTTTATGTAAATAACTGTTATGTAAAATTAAAACAGTTATGTGCAATTAATTGTAAATGTCGTCCTCCGTGGCGCAGCGGTCAACACGCCTGCCTGCGACGTGGAGGCCCTGGGTTCGATCCCCGGCCAGGTCATGATGGAAAACGATCTTTTCCTGATTGTCCTGGGTCTTGGATGTTTATCTATATATGTATCTATTATAAATATAGTATCGTTGAGTTAGTATCCCATAACACAAGTCTCGAACTTACTTTGGGGCTAGCTTTATCTGTGTGATTTGTCCGTATATATTTATTTATTTATTTAATTATATCTTTTAAAATAATACTTTATCTGTAAATGTAATGACAACAATTTGAAAATGAATTAATGCATTTTTTTTTACTTATAAACAGTAGTCTATAAGTTTTTATGGATAAGAGGGAGTACCCCCTATTCATAAAAACTAACAAATCCTATTAGCATATTTTATCACTGTCTGTCCAATGGTGAAATTGGCGCAACAGAAAAAGACAAAACACTTCAATAGCTAAAATACGTTTATAAGAGATTTGTTATTTTTTAAGAATTTGTATAATTTTAAGATCATCAAAAACCCCATTTAATCTTTACGACATTATTGTGAAACTTTGTTAGAAATCGTTTCTACTGGATATATATAAATAAGCAGTTATGTAAAAAATATAATTAAATATTTCCCAGGTCGAACATGCAAACCTGAAATGGGTGGGTCTAGACCTCACAGAAGGTACCCTGCGCGACAACCTAGCCGCCGGTGTGCTGGAGCCCGCGATCTCCAAGATAAAGTCCCTCAAGTTCGCAACAGAAGCGGCCATCACAATCCTGCGCATCGACGACATGATCAAACTAGATCCGGAACAGAAAGGCAAGAGTTACGAGGACGCATGCAACGCAGGGGAGTTAGACTAACTATAGTGCAGTGAACACGGTGCTTCAGTCATTATAAGTAACGGCCTCTAAGCAAAATGTGGATACCTTATATGTCTAACTACAGATAAATTTATTTTGTACGATTCCCAAATGGTAAACGCATTTAGAAATATTTTTACATTTGAGATTTTATTAATAGCTTGAAAAATGTACCTTGTAACAACGCAATATGATTAAAATTTCCAGTTACACTGGTGATAGTAATATAAAAAAATTATTTAACAAATCAAGAGACAGTTGTCAATATACATAAGTAAATCATTATCAGAATCGATTATTTATCAAAGGGCTCAATATTGAGTGGTTGGCGAAGAAATAAGCTGATTTTCATTGAGGATCGTTGGTTACTAATTGGATAATAGTATTCCCTGCTGTAACTCAGTGTATCTGTCGGTATACGCTGTCGGGGCACCAGTGAGATGATGACAAATGAGGATGAAAGTAGATCAGTTAGCCCATAGTGACGAAATCCACAAGGTTGAACTACGGTGGATTCCAGAGGGAACCGCGTGGAGGTCGACCTGATAGGGTATATTGATAGCAATGGGAATCCTATAGGATCCCCATTGCTAGTATTGGGGGTATACCCCCATTACTAACAATCCCTTTCTCCCCTAATCGGCTCTTAGGACATTCTAGGTTCAGAAAGCGGTGGTGACACATATTTTTATAAAATCACCACTCAGAAAAATTAAAATTTCAAAGTAACATTATTAAACAAAAGAGATAGCGATAATCCATATGTTTCGCCATATTTTGACATATAAAAATGAAAAAAAAAAAATTGTAAAAAAATCCAACTTCAATCTTCACAAAGTCATTTCGGGACCAAGGTGGGAATAAGCTCTAAAGAGAATTGTTAAAACTCAAAATTGACAAGATTTTGGGAATTAAGATAATCTCCTCTTATCGAAGTTGGTTAATCATATGCCATATGGCATATTTTACTTTTACATAAATGCATAAAGCTTCATTCAAAATTCAATTAATTAATATAAAAATAAAATTCTTTATAACCTCGTGTAGATTTTTACTACTATCCATATTTACTTAGAGGCCGTCAATGTATTACTATTTTGCATTATGTCACATTTAGCAAATGATTACGCTAACAACAGTTGCAACGTGCTATGTATGCAAAATACCTACTTCAATTCTGTATTTTATTAAATTTTATAAGATTAAAATACTTTAACACTTAAACCTTTTAGTTTTTTTTTTTTTTTTTTTAAGTAATAGACTATAAAGTATTTAACCCTTAAATACCTGAAGTTTCAAATTTGATACCGGGGTTTGAATTGTTTCATTGTTAAATAAATTTAAATATTTTGATTACCGTAATGCCTAAAGTATCAAAAATAATATATTTTTTTTTTTAATAAATATATAAAAATATCGTTTTGATTTTTTTACTATTTTCCCCCATTAGTAAACACAGTAAAGGGTACACTTATATATTTTTTAATTTGATGTCAAAAATCAGGCTTTTAAGGGTTAATAAACAAAAACAATACCGTTACGCCTAATACACTAGTGAAATAGTAATCACATATGTGGCAGGTTTTTTAATAAGTGAAGATAAAATGGCAACCCCACTTGCTCTAACCGTATACGCTGGCAGGGCCACCTCTTCCTTACCTGTAGGTGTCGTAAGAGGCGACTAAGGAAAACTAATGGTCGAGGGATGGGCAGCAGCGTCCCTCTTAAAGCATAACTGCGATTACCAACCCGCCTGCCAAGCGTGGCAACTACTAGTGAATCTCCCCTTATGGAAATGGCCTCTGTTCAGCAGTGGACAGTTAAAGGCTGGTATAATAATAATAAAAAAGGCCCACACAGGAAAATAATATCAAATACGCCAATGACGTTATAGCTTCAAATAATCCTATAGTCCTTATGGTATAACTTTATAAAGATATTCTTCATAGAATGCTTTAAAAAAACGGGTCATCTTTTTATACATTACATACAATCTATTTTTTTTTTTTATACAACTTAGAATGGCAAACAAACTGAGGGCCCACCTGATGGAAAGTGGTAACCGTCGCCTATAGACATGAGCAGTACCATGGACATAACAGAGTATACAGTTTCGCCCATGATACCCCCCATGCGTTGCCATTCCTGAGGACTCAGGTGTTATTCCTCTGTACCCAGTAAATTCACGGCATATCCCACCCTTCAAACCGAAACACAGCCATGCAAACACAACTGCTTCACGGTTGAAACACGAATGGGACAGAGGTACCCAAGCAATCGACTTTTGTACAAAGTCTCCCTCTGATGGTAAGTGGTAACCGTCACTTATAGACATGAGCAGTACCATGGACATAACAGTTCAATATAAGACAGGCTCTTGATAAAACAGCGTTACATAATCCAGGGATAGCTGACTTATTTATCAAATGACAAAGGAGACGAATTGTATAACTTGTATGTTATTTAAATTTGCTATTTGTACTCTGCATTGTAAACTGATAACGGTAATTAACATACGCGATTAAAGTTTTTTTTTTCTTTATACTAAAACATATCGTATGCTCACCGCATCTTTGCCGTATCATCTATCTATCTATACTTATAATAAATCTGTAAAGAGGTCAATTCTGTACATGAAATATATTTCCAAAATAACTATCAGCGGGTGATTAGTGATCGATACTGATGCCAAAAATGCAATCAGTAAAATTTTTGTCTGTCTGTCTATATGTTCGTTATAGAAACAAAAACTACTCGACGGATTTTAACGAAACTTGGTACAATTATTCTTCATACTCCTGGGCAGGTTATAGTATACTTTTCATTACTCTACGATCAATAGGAGCAGAGCAGTGAAGGGAAATGTTGGGAAAACAGGAGAAGTTACTCCATTTATAAGCTTCCGTCGCGTGTGCAGCCTTTATGGCCAGTTTTTAAAATGTAAAAATGTCCACCTGTGCGAAGCCGGGACGGGCCGATAGTATATCCTAAATTCGTCGAAAAATTGAGACAAATAAAGAGTAGATATTTAAGTACTATTTACCTATAACCGCGTCGCATTAAGTTCCTCCTGGACCAGTGTTTCCCAATCTTTTTTGTACCATGCCCCACTTGAACATTTCTAAAATTTTTATGCCCCCATACATAATTTTTCCCGACAAAGTTTACTTGACAACTCTAATCGTCCAGTTAATATTTTGGTAACGTCAAACGAAATTATACCTAATAAATATTTAAAGTTTTTTTTTTTTATTTACTTTTTTGATAAATTTAGCACCGATATCTACACGTAGCATTGCATTTAAATGGCCCAAAGCAAGAGGATTAAAATCGCTTTGAGTTCATTTTTTAATTGCCCCCCCTTAACCATCAAATTGCCCCCCTGTGGTGCGTGGGCCCCACGTTGGGAAACACCGTCCTAGACATTTCATATCCTAACCTATCGATCGACGGGGGGGAGGGGGGGGGAAGGAATTGTTAGTAATGGGGTCTAATAGCCCCATTGCTAGCAATATACCCTCTTAGCTCGACCTTCACGCGGTTCCCCCTGGAAACCATCGTGGTTAATTCTAGTGGAATTCATCATGATGGGCTAACTGATATACTTTCATCGTCACAAATCATCCCTCACTGGTGCCCCGCCAGCGTATACCGTATACACTGCAGGCGGGGTTGCCATTCCATTATTAGCTATTAAAAAAACCTATTCGACGGATTTTCAACAGATTTCAAAAAAAGTTTCAATCTGATTGTGTTTTTTTATGTTTATTACCTCATAACCCTGTAAGTTATAAACAGATTTGGAAAATTCTTTTTTTTTTAATCTAAAAGGGTATATTTACTTGTTGATCTCATAAAAGTTTTATCATAATCGATTCAGTGGTTCAGTTTTTAAAACAAAATAACTGGATCTTTTAAATTTTACATGTACTTCATTGTTATTTACCACATTCATATGCTTTCTTTATATAACTTTATAATTTAACATTGTTTGCCGACTGCTTTAACCATGCTGTGTGTACACCTGTCTGGGTCTCAATTCTTTATATCATGTCTATAATGTTATTGATTGTAACCTGTTGTGTATACCTTTAATAAATACAAAAAAAAAAAAAAAAAAAAAACAGAATAATGTTATAGTATGTTTAAATACAAACATCAAATTTCATTACCTAAACTTTTAGCTACACTACTTTCACATCAGTTGTCGACGTCATGCCGTATTTGTCATGCGCATTTTTTTCATTATAATTAATAATACAGATCAAAAGATGGATGACGTTTGAATCTTTCTTTTATACAGATCAACAAAAGGATATCAATTTGTACAGATGGTTCATTGCATATTATATATACCAAAAGTGATAATAGTTTATTCAGGTGTTATAGGTAATTGATACTGCAGGATACAGGGGTCCAATTTTATTAAAAAATAAATAATCATAATTTTTTCTTGAAATTAACACAAAAACCCTCTTTAAACGGAATTAGTAACAAATGGATACATTCAATTAATTAATTAACATTTTACTGCTCTTGGATTTCAGCAAACTCAACAGTCTTGTGCTTAGATCAAGTTATTCGTTTCTTTTTATTTTTTTTTTTTATAACTTTTAACCGCAACTTAGTCCACGTGACCAGGACATCTCTTTTGATGTGCTGACAAATGTGTAAGGGTTGTTACAAAAGAGTTAAAAAAAATTAATAATATATAATTTCATTATAAGCCAATTTTTTTGGTTTAAATTTTATTTATAGGACCCAATAGACAGTCGCGGTTGCGCTAACGGGATACGCTCGCTTTTATCGGATTTGGGTTTAGGATTGAGGTGGAGTATCGTTATGGGTTTAAAAGTTTTTATGGTGGGTTTTGGTGTAGGATTTGGGAAATATATTTAGGATAGTTGGTGAGGATTAAGAATGGATCGTGGAGCTCAGTAGGGTTTGTGGGTAATAATCCAATTATACCCTACTTTTTGGATCATCGTGTCCTAGTTTTACTCTTTAATACCAAAATGAATTACATAAAGTCCACTATATGTGCAAATAAATTATCTATCTACTCTACTTACAATATTTAGTTAAAAAACTTATTAGAAACATTTTTTTTTTCCCGATTTAAAATTTAAAAATATGTCTTCTAATTTTTGCGAATGTTCAGCTAAATACCTGTGCACAAAGACCGTTCTTTGGCCTCTTAATTATCATTAACATAAGTGTGGGACACATTAATCTAGCTATTAAATATAACAAAAACCTGTGTCTATTTTCTTGTCTTGTATTTTAGTGTCTTAATAAAAATGTCGTAAAACTATCAGTGTTCGGCAAATCACTTTTTTATGGATGAAAATAACATGGTAACCCCGCCTACGCTATCGGTATATGCTAACGAGGTACACATCAGTGAGAGATGATGGGTGACGATGAAAGCAAGCCAGTTAGCTCATTGTGAGGAATTCTACAAGAATTAACCATAATGGTTTACAGGATCCCTTTTGCGTGGATTTTTTTTACAACACAGGAAGCAACCGAGCATGCGGCTCACCTGATAGTAAGTGACTACCGCCGCCCATGATCATTTACAACATCAAAGGCATTCCAAGTGTGCTGCCGACCTGTTAAAAAGTAATATGCACTTTTCTTGAAGGTTATGATGTCGTATCTATTCGGAAATACTACTGCTAGAAGTTGATTCCAAAGAGTGGTTGTGTGTAGAAGAAAGTACCTTGAAAATGCACGGTGGAAGACCGCCACTCGTCCAGATGGTTGGGATGAAACTTTATCTAGATAACTAGATCGACCTAATAGAGTAGGTATATGGGGGGAAAGGGATTGTTAGTAATGGAGACTAAGAATCCCATTGCTAGCAATATATTGCTAACCCTACCAGGTCGACCTCCTCGCGGTTCCCCCTGGAAACTATCATGGTTAATTCCTGATGAATCCATCATGATGGGCTAACTGGCTTGCTTTCATCCTCACCCATCATCTCTCACTGATGTCTACCTCGTTAGCATATACCGATAGCGTAGGCATTATGTCATCATTCAGGTTATCATGCCATTTTCACGCATAAAAAAAATAGGGTATATTGCTAGTAATGGAGCTGTTCAACCCTATTACGCATTCGTAAGTTTGGTTGCCCATGGCAAACAACTTATTCACATTTTTTAACAATGTTTCTAATGAAGCGTGAATAATTATAATTAGTTTTACTTATTTTAAATAACTTTTGCACTGCGCGACGTAACATTCATCCATCTATCGTTACAAGCTTTCGCATTTATTATATTAATAGGACCACTAACAGTACAGTGTTATATTATCTGTGGTAGGACTAACAATCCGGATCGACTTCGCACAGGTAAACAGAATTTTCGAGAATAATAAATAAATTTATAACCTATGTTACTCGTTGATAACGTGGTATTTTATAGGTGATTTTTTTTTTAAATCAGTTAAGTAATTTTTGAGTTTACCCATTGATTTGATTTATAAAAACGCCAAATCTTTCATAAACATTTTAGCTATTGAACTGTTTGGTTTTTTTCTTTTGCCACTATTTTCTAAATTTGAATGACAGTGACAAAACACTCTAATAATTAAAACAGGTTTTTTTTTAATGTGTGATAATGGAACGGTATATCGGTATGCACTATCGGTATACGCTGGCGGGACACCAGTGAGGGATGATAGGTGATAATGAAAGAAGTTCAATTAGACCATCGTGACGAATTCCATTAGAATTAAGCACGAATGATTTCCAGGGGGAACCACGTGGAGGTCAATCAGACAGGGTGTATGGATCAGTTAGACCCCATTACTAACAATCCCTTTCCCCCCATTAAAACAGGCTTGTATGCTACAAAAAGTTTCAGTTTTTATGAATAAGGGGACTAGTATAGAAGATACTAGGATTTTGTCCAATATTTATTACAATACAGTTAAATACCGTAACGAAACTGAATTTTTAAGACATATTATTATAATTATAGCGATATTTTAAACACAGAATCCCCATATATTCTACAAGTATGTTTCAAGAGGACATAATAAAAATTGGAGATAATAATATAAATTACTTAAAAGTCGGCAATGGGCCACACAACGTGCTATGTGTACCCGGCGCTCTGGGGTCCATATGGACCAACTTCAAACCACAAATAGAAGGATTTGACCGAGAGATGTTCACATTGGTAGCGTGGGATCCTCCAGGCTACGGGAAAAGCAGACCACCAGAAAAAGACTTCCGCACTGATTTCTATGAGAGGGATGCAGATTGTGCATATGAACTAATGAAGGTCAGTACAGTTCTTTTCACAGATGTAACACCGCCTCTACTAATGGTATACGCTGGAAGGATACCAGTGAGGGATGATAGATGAGAATGAAATAAGGTCAGTTGGCTTATGTTGGAAAACTCACAAGGAATTAGCCACAATGGTTTCCGAATGTAACCACATAAAAATAAATGATATTAAATAATATAAATATTTAAAAAAATTAAGATTATTAAGACAAAAAACATCTACTTCAATTGAGGCAAAACTAGTAAGTTTGACTTAAAAACTAAAGCACTGAATCGATTTTGACAAAAATTCTGGCCCAATATTAATTAATAGATATAATTAGATAATTCTGGGATCAATCTGTAAGTATATCCTTTCAAATAAAAGAAACATTTTACAAATCGGTTTACAACTGACGAAGTTATGAGGTAATAAATATGAAAAAACAAAAGGTCTGGTCCAATATTATAGTTAATAGATATAATTAAATAATTCTGAGACCAATTTGTAAGTATATTCTTTCAGATAAAAGAAAATTTTCCAAATTGGTTTCAAACTGACGGAGTTGTTTCAAAACCTAGCAAACATAAAAAAAAAAATTACAACCGAATTAAGAACTTCCATCTCTTTAAAATCAGTTGATAACTCTTTGGATAGAATAAACATACACTCAGAGCCTATCCTAATCGAAAAAATATATTTTAATTAAAATTATACATGCTTAATTTCTTTTAAACATTGTTAAAGGCATTAAAACTTCCAAAGTACTCCATTTTGGGGTGGTGTGATGGTGGGGCAGTTGGTATGATTCTCGCTGCCAAGCACCCAGAGGTCGTTGAGAAACTAGTAGTTTGGGCTAGCAAGGCATTTATCCTTCCACGTGATTTGCTAATATACGACAGTAAGTGTACTACATGTTTTTTTTTACTCTGTGTTTATTTATTTTGTAACAACTTCATTTTTTATCAGACTAGCGAGATTAGGAGCATATTTTCTGAAATCCTAACTCCACCTACTTACCATAGAGACTATATGCAAAAAGAACTCCCATTTGTTGCCATGCTTGACCAACAAGGTTCTCGAAAGATAGATAAATATATAATTTACATGCATTACATACAGAACACAAATCACAACAGATGTAGACAGATATATCTACACAAAAATAATACATGTATGTGTATCCTTTTTTTTTATAAAAAAATTGTATAAAATAAATTCAAATCCATTCGTGTTTCTACCGTGAAGCAGTTGCGTTTGCATGGCTATGTTTCGGTTTGAACGGTGGGATATAGCTGTGAATTTACAAGGTACAGAGAAATAATACCTGAGTTCTCAGGAATGGCAACGTATGAAGGTATCATGGGCGAAACAGTATACTCTGTTATGTCCATGGTACTGCTCGTGTCTATAGGCGAAAGTTACTCCTTTCTATCATGTGGGCCGTCAGCTTGTTTAGCATTCTAAGTTGCATAAAAAATACATAAAATAAAAAGAAAAGTTCATCACGAAATGATTATAGTAATAAGTAGTAAATGAAGTGGTGAACATCCCCGGAATTCCTAAGAACTGGAACACTTTTAAGGTTACGTAAAACAATTGTGATTGAAAAATGGTTACTGTTCCACAAAAGGAAATTACCTTGTTAAATCACTAAGCACCATCAGTATTATTTTTTTCGTCGTTAAAAAACTCCATCAAATATTTGTCCAGAAACGCTAAATAGGTTTGACTAGCCCTGCTAATAATTCACGTTTCCCCTTTGTGTATAATGAAAGTGATTTAGAAAATCAAAGAATCATAAAAAAATGCCCCCTCACCAAATTATTAGGGTCTTATTAAAATGATTAAACAATGTCTTTATGTGAGACATTCAAAAGAAAAAATAATATGAGGGCTCTTAATAAGCCCAATAGATGCCAATACAATATTTTGATATAAATTTTATCTACATGTTTGTTCCAAAATCACCCAAAACTACCCCAACATAGGACATATTAAATTGTTAAGGTTTTACCAGTTGTATTAAGGAGCACAACTGTAAAACCGTATCCAATGGTCTAACTCAAAATCTCAAAAATAATTATAAAATAGAATAGATTAAATCTTTATTGTGAGCTGTACATTATAATAATTTGCAAGAGATTCATTACGTCTTAAAGGAAATTTGAACAGCCTGCCCATACATCGGGCATAAAATACAATTATACATCACATTAACGAATTTATCTTGACACATCGTCTAAAAATAGTCTATTGTATTGATTTTTCTACTTCTAAACTCCACGCGTACGAAATAGGGAGCAAAAACTAGCCTTTATTAATATATACATAAACCTGCCTTGATTTCCAGAATACAGAGATGTAAATGAATGGTCTTTGAATTATAAAAGTGAGATGGTTGAAGTGTACGGTGAACATTTCGCCAGCTACTGGGCCAAGTGGACCGATAATGCTTTATACGGTATGTTTAAAGCTAAAAATGGGGATATATGTTTGGATCGGTTGAAAGCCATTAAATGCCCCACGTTCATACTGTACGGAGAACAAGATCCGTTAACGAACAAGGACCACGCCATTTACCTGCATAATCATATTGAAAACTCCAGGTAATCCATATGTATATTTGTCAAGAATGTTCAACTAGTTTCGGAACCATTCGGAATCCTTAAGAGCATTCGTAATTCGAAGTTAACAAAACGTGACCACATCGAAATTATCTGTAAATTGTGAATTTTTTTTTTTTTATTTTCTATGTTTTTGACTGATTGTTCAAATAAAGGACTGAACTAAAATGTTAATTATGGTATACGTTGCATATAAATCTAGCTTAGGGTTTAAGAAAAGAGACAAATTACAAGAACTATTGAGGTCAAAAGGGAAAAAATGTTAGGACACTTGATATGACACGACGAACTTATCAACATTATCATAGAAGGTAAGATAGAAGGAGGGAAGGGAAGAGGGAGACCATGGCATAGTTACATCAGGCAGATCAAGAAAAAAGTTGGTGTCGTGTCGTATCAAGAGGTAAAGAGACTCGCATAATATCGTAGTGAGTGGCAAGAGCTCTACCGACAAGAGCGCAGCTCTTAAATAGGATAGATAGATAAATTTAACATTAAACACTGCGCTAAGCATGGGTAATATATAGCAATATCTATATATTGTAGTTACAATATCTATACATATATTGATGCAATAACAGCTATATTTAATATTGGTTATCCAATATATAATATCTAAAAAAAGAACCCGCTCGTAATGGATATAGATATCGGTTTGGTATTGTTGATATCTAAATAGGTGGTTATCAATGTTAGATATTACCGATTCCTACTTTGCGCCTACTTCATATTTTTGGTTCCATACGATTTGGTTTTTGCTGTCATAACTTTATAATTATTATTAATGTATGATTAAATAAATAAATTAAATAATCTGTTTTGGAACTTTACAAACTATTCAAATCAAAATTTTCTGCGACAGTTTAATAATTATATTATAGTTAATAAGCATGCCGTGTGGTCCCGGCATAGAATAGACCACCTCATTCTATTCCGTAAGTGTCGTAGGAGGCGACTAAGGGAGGGCGAGGGAAGGGCAGCAGCGTCCCTCTTAAAACATCTCTAAAGCCTAACACCGGTTGCCAACCCGCCTGCTAAACGTGGCAACTACTGGCAAACCCCCCAAGGGGGAGGCTTATGTTCAGCAGTGGCAGTTACAGGCTGATATGTTTGTTGCATGATTAATGTTTTTAGTTCGTTATCAGCTCTTTTTAAATATCAATTAAAAACATTGAAAATTATATATTTTTTTCTTAATATTTCCGATTGATTATTTAAAAAAATCTCTGCTAGAGAACAAAAATTTTATGAATAAATGAGTATACTTTATTTGCATTATACGATATAGAAAATAAGCGAGACAATTAACAAATATAACGATACAATTGTATAAATACAGTAAGGCGGTCTTATTGCTGAGAGCAATATTTTCAAGATAACCATAAGGTAATTGATAAACTATTATATTTTCTGTTTGCAGATTACACAAATACCCGGCGGGCAAGCACAACGTACATTTAAAGTACGCCGATGATTTCAACAGAAGAGTCCAAGACTTTTTACTAGAACCAAAATAACGTTCACTCTTAACGAAGTTCGCATTTGATTTTGTAAAAAGAACATTATAGGTACCAGCTTAAATAAAATAAAAAAAAAAATAACTGACTTTCCATTCGCTACTTCGTACACATGAATTTCAAATGTAAAAAAATAAATTAAATAAACCTTTGTTAATTTTTTTTTATACAACTTAGAATGGCAAACAAGCTGACGGCCCACCTGATGGAAAGTAGTAGCCGTCGCCTATAGACATGAGCAGTACCATGGACATAACTGAGTATACTGTTTCGCTCATGATACCCCCCATGCGTTGCCATTCCTGAGGACTCAGATGTTATTCCTCTGTACCCTGTAAATTCACGCCATATCCCACCCTTCAAACCGAAACACAGCCATGCAAACACAACTGCTTCACGGTTGAAACACGAATGGGAGAGAGGTATCCAAGCAAACGACTTTTGTACAAAGTCTCCCTCTCCATCCTACTACCTCTCCCTTTAGTACTATTTTCCTGTGTTCTCTCTTCGTTTTCCTTCGTCATTTTCTTCTGTAATATGTGTGCTATTAAGTATGTGTATGTTTATGTATATATTTGATTGTGTATGTATAATAAATGTATGTGTGTATATGTATATATGTTTGTATATGATAATATTTATATAATAGTGTGCTACCTACCCTTTGTCTTTTTCTCAATGTCCTCTACCCAAAGGTTGTCTGGAAGAGATTGCTTAGCGATAAGGCCGTCTTTTGTATCACTTCTCATTAATATTTACTGTATTTGTTATTTTTCTTTTTATTTCGTGCAATAAAGTGTAAAATAAAATAAATAAATAAACGTAGATTTTAAATTTGACCTCCATGAACACAACTATGAAACTCCATCCAATTTGGTGTTATTGTTTATTCGTGACGCCAGAACAAACACACCGACAGACAGACAGATAGAGAAAATTCGAATATTGTTATATTTATAGACCCCTCATATATTTTTTCTTAAATATTTCCTATACACAGACATCTTGTGAATACAATTTTATTATATGTGAAATTTTAATGAGCCATTAGTAGCGAGTTGCAAAAAAAAATCAATCAATACATATAATAAAATCGTAACTGGTCGCTGTCTGTACATGGAAGATATATTAGAAAAACTATTATTGAGAGGTTCTATTAACGCAACGAAACCCAAAACAATGATTTTTAGAACTTTTATCTGTTTTTTTTTTTTTATTGGATGAAAATGGTATGGTAACCCCGCCTGCGCTAACGGGATACGCTGGCGGGGCACCAGTGAAGGGTGATCGATGAGGATAAAAACAGGCCAGTTAGCCTATCATGATGAATTCATCAGGAATTAATCATGATAGTTTCCAGGGGAAACCACGAGGAGGTAGACCTGGTTGAGTATATTGCTAGCAATAGGATTCTTAGTCTCCATTACTAACAATCCCTTTCCCCCCAATTTTTATCTGTTTGCTTTGTCTGTACAATTGGACACACTAGTCTCAAAAACAGCTTAACCAATTCGAATGCGGTTTTTACTAATGCGTTCCGGTTTGCTCCACTTAACATTTAGTGTTTATTTCAATCGATTCATAAATAAAAAAGTTATATCTTAGTAAAATTAACGCTGCCGTGCTCCCGCGCCATGGCCGTTGTGGCCCCACAGATATAACCTCACTTACACAATGACTTATACAATAAAATACAAAGATTTCGAAATTAAATGTTCTTAGATATAAGATTATTCTGCAGGAAGGGCTAATTTCTTAAAAAAAAAGACGCATATGTGGTTATTAAGAATTGTAACTTGATAAATTTCGTCTGGCAACAATTTAAAAAAATTGTCGGTAGTAATCGAAATTTTTTGAGAAAGACGTCATTCGTGTGTCGCTCTCGTTTTGTCGACTTATATCGCGCGCATACATAATACGACGAATATTGTTACAATTAATATATGTTTATATTGCTTTGTTTGCTTTTATATTATATATGTATATTTGTCTACAAATAAGAAGCTAATTAAGTGCAGGGCGCTACGTTGCTGGTCGGTTCAAAGCGGTGGATAAGTAAGCCGGAGTAAGTTCGACTGAACCAGAAGTTCTGAGAAGCCTAAATTCAAAGCCGAATCCTGCAAGCTACAAAATTCAAGTCAGTGGTCTCAATCTTCATTATCCTCTTCATTATAATCATAATTTCTGTACAATTTTTGTAATACAAAATACAGTCCACTAGCAATTGTTACGATTGATATTTTTCAATTTCTAACATCTTATTTCACGAACGGTTAGCAATAGTTTTAAACATGTCTTTGCTAATAGATGAAAACTCCGCTCCTAATCCTGGCTGCTCCTGGTAAAAGTTAAATCTATTACGATTTAATTCATATTGGCCCTTAGAATAAAAAAAATAATTGAAATTTAAATTTGAAAGATAAATTTAGTAAAATGGCGTTTCAGAATTAACCCTCAAACTACATTTTTTTATGATTCTTAGAATAACAAACAAGCTGGTAATCCACCTAATAGAAATAACCATCGCCTAAAACAAGAAAAATGCCATATACGTTACAAAATACACTATTACACCCTTGAAAAACAGCGCTGTAAACACAGCTATTTCACGGCAGAACTTTTATACAAAATATCCCACTGGCAGAGTACTAAATACTACTAAATAATAATGATTAATATCTAATCTATGTATATATTAAATCTACCTATATACTTATTAGCAACACAATATTAATATAAATATTTTTAAGGTATATTTAATGGCAACTCTTTCATTTTTGACTGGTCAATCAATCATCCATCCATCATCATTCCATTCTCATAATTGCTTAAATTTAACACTGATATAACTTATCTAGGTACTTTACGATGTAAATTGTACTGCAAGCAAAGCACTGTATGATTATAATAATGATACCGAGATATGAATATGCATAACCTACCTCAAAAATAAAGTATAGATACGTAGATAGGTATATTTACTCATAAAAGTCATTTGTGTCATTGCACATACAGGCGTTACTTATCTATTCAGTCTTGTTTATCTGTATTTTTACAAGTTTATTTTAGTTTATCACTAAACGTTGTGCTTTTCTTACATGAAAATAAATTAAATTGTTTTATAATAATGTTAATTAGAGGTTTAAAGATTTTTAACTCGTACTTGTACAAATCACATAATATTTGCAATTCGAATTACTATAGATCAACGTTCTTTTCGACATCAGCTGTTTTGAAACTGAAAGTAAGTACCTAACCTTGTAAGTACCTACCTACTTAATTGTATTTGTTTACGTGAATCAACAAAAAATGAAATAAGTAAATGAGATTTTCTACAGTAAGTAGGTATAATGTATCCCACTATAATACCGATCGAATATCCTTTCCGATATTTATTTTACTTTTAACCGGAGTAGCACAATATAAAGAAATAATTTTATTAGTAAATAATCAATCAGTAATTCAATTTCAAGAGTCGGCACTGCCCTTATGTATATTAATGAAATAGAAAATAAATCTATGCAACCACTTGGAATTGCCAACATAATAAAGTAATTACATCTATTTATAATATACATCTAAAGAAAATTATTTCGCTGTGGATTATAAAAGATTTAATACAAATATTTATTACTCTAAGCCATTGATGAAATAGGAAAATCAATCTATGCAACCACTTGGAATTACCAACATAATAAAATAAATTACATCTATTTACAAATGAATCTTTAAAAAAAAATATATTGCTGTAGACAAAAGATTTTATACAAACATTTTTTATTTTAAGTGATATGGGCCTGCTCTTGACAGGTCACTAATGTTTCAGACTTTAATTCGATATATATTGAATATGAATGCTACTTAAGAAGAAAAAAAAACAGCGATCTTTTGAACTTCGATTGTCACTTTTTCAGATGGGTCTTTTTAAAATAATCGGATTAATCTGGAGATCGATAGTAAAATTTAAAAAAATCGAGTAAATAAATCAATTATTGTTTTATCATATCTCAATGGGATCAGGCAGCGTAGCGGTGGAAATGGAATAATAACCCACCTGCGCTATCGATATACACTAGCGGGGCACCAGTAAACGATGACTGATGAGGGTGAAAGCGAGTGAGTCAGACCTTCGCGATATAATTCACCAAGAATTTAGCACGATGGTTTCCAGGGGAGACCACGTGTAGGTCGACCTGACGGCATATTATTAACAATGAGTCCGCTAGTCCCCATTACTAATAAGCCATTCCCTCCTCCCCCACATCCTGAGTTACCTAATACCTAAGTACCGGGGAAAAGGGATTGTTAGTGATGAGATTTAATAGCCCCATTGCTAGCAATACACTCCATCAGGTCGACCTCCACGCGGTTCCCCCTGGAAACCATCGTGATTAATTATTGTCAAATTCGTCGCGATGGGCCAACTAACCTGACTTATCCTCACCTATCATCCTTCCCTGGTGCCCCGCCAATGTATACCGATAGCGTAGGCGGGGTTACCATTTCATCTTCACCCATTAAAAAAAACCTAAGTACCGGGGGGAAAGTGATTGTTAATAATGAGATTTAACAACCTCATTGCTAACAATACACCCTATCAGGTCGACCTCCACGTGGTTCCCCCTGGAAACCATAGTGGTTACTTCTTGTTCAATTGATCACCAACTAACTTGCCTTCATCGTCACCTGTCACCCTTCACTGGTACCTTGCCAGCGTTTACCGATAGCGCAGGCAGAGTTACCATTTCTTCTTCACCCATAAAAAAAAACCCAAGTACCATTATCATATTATTTCAGGAAGAAAAAGTAAAAGTTGGGGATTATGACATCAATTACTTAAAAGTCGGGAATGGGCCGCGCAACGTGCTTTGTGTGCCCGGCGCTCTAGGGTCAATATGGACCGACTACGCACCACAAGTGAAAGGGTTCGACCGGGAGAAGTTCACATTGGTAGCGTGGGATCCACCAGGCTACGGGAAGAGTAGGCCACCAGACAGAGACTTCCCCACTGATTTTTATGATAAGGATGCAGATTATGCATATGAATTTATGAAGGTCTGTATGAAATCTTAATTGTATTTATATAATAGATAAAGTTTCCTATATCCTGAAGCTTGCCCAAACGAAGAACTGCTCTTTTGCTCGTCAATATGAATATATTGAATTCTATCGTCTATGCCCGTCTATGATGTAATTACATGCGTGCAAACAGCTTACATAGAAAAAAATTCACTACCACAGACAATAAATAGCGAAAAATTTGAAACAATACGCTTACCTCCTTATGCATAAAAACTAAAATCTTCCGACAGTGCAGGATGCAATGGATGATAATGGAATGGTAACCCCGTCTGCGCTAACGGGATACGCTGGCGGAGCACCAGTGAGGGATGATAGGTGAGAATGAAAAGGCAGGTCAGTTAGCCTATCGTGATAAATTCACTTGGAATAGAACACGACAGTTTTCAGGGGGAACCGCGTGGAGGTCGACCTGACAAGATGAATTGCTAACAATGGGGCTACTAATCCCCATTTTTAACAATCACTTATCCCACCTCTCTATAGTTATAGTAACTATAGAGAAGTGGGCTTCTAATTAATATATCAAAAATTGTTGAAGGCCATAAATCTTCCAAAGTACTCGGTCTTGGGATGGAGTGACGGCGGCATAGTGGGCATGATTCTTGCTGCCAAATACCCCGAATCCGTAGAGAAACTGGTCATTTGGGGTAGTAATTCATTCATTCTGCCCAATGAAATTGAATTATATAACAGTAAGTTGCATATTTTACTAACAAATCATTTAGATCTCAATAATCTTAAAGATATTAGATACTATCTTATCTATCGAATCTTATATACTAATACAAGCTTGGTGTTCCGAAATATTGTTTAGAAAAAGTTAATAGTTCTTTTATCAGAATGAACATTGTAATAAGATACCGAAGGATATTTTGGATCTACCTTTTAATAAATTTTTGAATGACAAATGTGCATGGCGTTAGTCGATCATGCACGGACTATAATGACCATGTAATTTTAGACATAGTATATTTGAATAAATATATATATAACTTTTTTAACCCAGCGGTAGACTTAAAAAAAAAAAACACGATTTAAAAGTGCTTGTAAACAGTTCTATTTGAATAATTTAAATTCTAAACATTCTATTTCAGTTATCTTCTATGTTAATTTTTAATGTACCATTGATGGAAAACATTTTAGTATAAACTTACAAGAAACCCGACTCTAATATAAGAAATGTGGAATAATTTTGGCAACTTTTTTATAGTTGCCATTTTTTTTTACATCTACAGTTAAATATATTTCATTTGCCTTATTATTATTATTATTATTTTTTAATTCATTACAATATACAATTTACATAATAAATCCTTTAGATATATTAATGCTGATGTTATTCTGTACTGAAGTTAGTTCGCATTACTTGAATAGCTATTGACAAATTTAAACATATATTTTACCAGAGGGAGACTTTGTACAAAAGTCTTTGGCATCTCTGTCCCATTCGTGTTTCAACCGTAAAGTAGCTGTGTTTGCATGGCTGAGTTTCAGTTTGAAGGGTGGGATATGGCAGTGTATTTACAGGGTACAGAGAAATAACATCGGAGTCCTTAGGAATGGCAACGCATGGAGGGCATCATGGACGAAACAATATAATACTTCCATGGCACAGCTCAGCTTTTTTTGTTGCATAAAAAAAAAAACATATTATTTACTCATCATTCATTTCCAGATGTGAAAGATATTAGTGCATGGTCTAAAAAAATGAAAGAACCCATGATTGAGTTATACGGCGATAGATTCGCCAGTTATTGGATAGAGTGGGTGGACGGAGTGATCGCTTTGTTCAAAGCTAAGGATGGCAATATATGTTCGGAGCGATTGAAAGATATTAAATGTCCCACGTTGATACTATACGGAGAAAAGGACCCGATGGTGGATAGTGTGCACGCATCACACTTGCACACTAATATTGAAGGCTCAAGGTAATGTAAAGGCTCATGTGGTCACGGGAAGGGGTAGGGATCGCTATCTCTTTTCATCTCATGCATGCGATAGCGATAACGTATCTATTATTAAATTTGTTTGCTTTTTACGATTCATGATAGATACTGAATACTTCTATTAAGACCGTAACACTATAACACTACTTTAGTACTATTATTTATAGGTACTGTGATAGCACTCACGAATAGAAATTTAATACATTTTCAAGGTCACCATTGGCATCATATTATATTCTGTGATGACACCCACGGGAAAATAAGGGGTGGTTGATAATGCGTGAAAATGGAATGGTAACCCCGCCTGCGCTATTCGTATACGATGGCGGGGCGCCAGTGAGAGATGATAGGTGAGGATGTAAACAGGTCAGTTAGCCCATCATGACGAATTCAACAAGAATTAACCACGATGGTTTCCAGGGACAACCGCGTGGAGATCGACGTGATAGGCTATATTGTTAGCAATCGGGCTGTTTTTTTGATGAGTAAAAATGGTATGGTAACTCCGTCTGCGCTAACGGGATACGCTGACGGAGCACCAGTGAAGGATGATAGATGAGAATGAAAACAGGTCAGTTAGCCCATCATGATATCAGGATCTGATCATCAGGAATTAACCATGATAGTTTCCAGGAAGAACTTCGAGGAGATCGACCTGGTTGGGTATATTGCTAGCAATGGGATTCTCAGTCTCCATTACTAACAATTCCTTTCCCCCTTCTGTAATTGTATTACAATTCGCGTTATATCTTTTTTTTAAATCCTCAAAACTACTTTTATTAATTATATACATATATTCATTACTTCAAGCTGTTGAATATTTTTACCCAACTACAGCCAAGTAAAAAGGAGTTATGATTTTGACCTATATGTATGTATATATGTATGTTCTTTCTATTAAAATAGGGCCTATCTAGAATTTCCCTTTTATGAGTATTCCATTTTCAGATTGCATCTGTATCCAGATGGCAAGCACAATATTCACATCAAGTACGCCGAAGACTTCAATAAAAGAGTCCAAGAATTTTTGTTACAACAATAATTTTAAGTTTATTATTGTTATTATTTTAATAATCACGTAATAATCGAACATTTTTTCCAAATGACTTGTTTAATTTTGACAAAATTTGTATGACACCATCATTGTATTTTTTTTTTTTTACTTTATTTAACAGCTTCAAATATAAAAAATAATCAATAAACACTTGAATGGCCAATTATCAATTTATATCACAAACTGAGAATCCATTATAGGGTATAAGGGTAGGTATTACAAGGACTGATGTCTCGATATGCCCGCAATGGCATAAACAACTAAAAAAAAATAAGTATGTATGCCACTTATCACCAGTCCTCGTATTTATAGCGGATGAAACAAAAGAACGTAACAAAATTCCCATATTTTCATTTACTCCTTATTAAGCATGTTTCATTTCTGAATAAAACAATTTACAATAACACAAAATTCAATGTAAAAATAATAATGACTTATTTGTCGCACTGTACAACTGTGAACCGGCGTCTAGGACGCCACAACAGACCTTCATGTATGGCTGAACGATCACACACACATTTGTTCATTAGCATGTTACTGTTTTGACTACACATTACTATGGGCATTTGTTAGTGATAAAAAAAAAGAGATACTAAATAATTTATTTTAAAAATATTAAAAATGACTGATTGAACCTCTAAGTGTGACATGTGACATAAATTATAAATATTAACTAAAATCAATTAAAACATCAGTCAATTACCCAAATAAAGGCGAGTACAAACGAGAGTATTTTTCCGTTGCGTAAATTACGCTTAATTCTATAATTGTGATGTATTACTCCGATCCCCCGACCTTGGATCATTAAAGCGTAGTGTTAAAAATACTTGATCAGCAGGCTTAGTGCGGCCAATAAAAAGACCTCCTCTCTTCAGTTATATACATGTATGAAAACGAAATCAACATCTTTTTAGGGGGTGTTGTAACAAATATTTTCCCCAGAGAAAGACGAGTCAAAAATCAAAAATCTCTAGCCTACACGGCGCGTGCTATCAAGCAGCAGAAAGTAATTTACGGCACACGACAACATAAAATTGGTTCGTTGTCGTGTGACAGCGCATTTACGTTACGCGATGTAAAAAAAAAATCGCAAAATTACGCTCGTGTGGCTTCGCCCTAAATATGCGTCAACAATGTAAACGTGAGTTTCATTCGTGTTAATAAATATTTATTGCCATTATTGCACTGTATATAACGTATTAAAAAAAAAAAACCTGATCTACGATTTCGTATTTTATGTACACAATTTATCTACGTGTAAATGTATAAAAAAATGTTTACATATGTCAAGGCACACGTTATGAGCCGTACGCTTATACGCGCCGCTGCGTACTCCGTTACTGTATATGACTTTATAAATTACGTTTTACAAGTATATAAACAAACACATAAACGGCCTACCTCGATAAATACGTAAGAAAATATCATGGATCATATCAAAATCATTCACTAATTCATGTAAGCTTCTCTTATCTCATAAATAATTTCTCTAGTTACAAAAATAGTATACACTGAATGGAACAACACTAGATATCGCGGGGGGAGCCCCGTCAGCACCAAGTTTACCGCACACCATCGCGCGAGTACACATCCGTACAGAGCTACAAAGTAAGATGAGTCTGCACTGATTTAAAAAAAAAATACATTTTAAATTTCCACAAAGTTCCACATTTGTGAATGCCAACCCTTAAGACCACGACGCTATGTATTTAAATCTGATCGTTAGACAGTCATTAATCTTAAATTGGCGACTAATTCTCAAGTGATAGTAAATACCACTAACAAACCTAATTATATATGAAGTTGGCAACAGAACACACATGGACGAGTTGTATTATATATTGATATATAGTATTACGTTCGATAGAATCGATTCACAACGACAAATCATATGGCAGTGCAGACACAAGCTTATTTTTTTATTAAACAAGAGTTTTAAATAGCTAATTATTATACTAATTATTAAATAACTTATAATTATAATTGTGATGATGAATGTTTGTTTACTTATATTAATATAGTTTTTATTCTATCATGGCATAATAGATTTAGATGAAATTTGGCACATAGCACATAATTATTATGATACATTCCCATGATAATATATATAT
This sequence comes from Galleria mellonella, assembly GCF_026898425.1. Lineage (NCBI taxonomy): Eukaryota > Metazoa > Arthropoda > Insecta > Lepidoptera > Pyralidae > Galleria > Galleria mellonella. Next base: position 3,052,549 of record NW_026442100.1, on the reverse strand, counting down.
ATATATATATATATATATATATATATATATATATATATATATATATATATATAAACTGTAAGTTGTGTGAAGTTCGCACTCTGTACAGACCTTACTCGAGCCATCAGTGCACTATCCTGATCCATCCTTACATATATTACAATGAAATAAGATTACCCTTACAAATACATAACGATACAATATTACAACATTATCACTGGGATTATTAACAAAATTATTTTTTTTTTCAATTAATTTTAAATAATGTTACGTTCATTATGTTTACGAAAACTAATGTTTTAATAGAGAGAGTCACACACTTTGCAATTGTATAGCTATAAGTTAGTTAGTGTCCGTGTCACTGCGCCCGCGGCCACCGTCACACGTATACGGCGCCTGGATTTTCATTGTCGTCGAGATTGATTTTACTTGTGTATCCATCATCGAAGAACCTACGGAAGGTGAACTCGAAGAATCCGTGGAAAGTTTTGCCATTGTCGAGTAGTTCGCTGTCAGACTTGTTCGAGTCGGCACTACCAGAGTTACGAAGCTTTTCCGGATCTATTGGGTCGAAGTTGGACGTGTCCGTTGGATAATCGATTCTTGGGATATGTGGTGCGGGCTGTCTCCTCAAGCCTTTCTCAAAGTCGATACTTTTCAGGAAGGGATGATTCTTCACTTCGCTGGCGTGGTTGCCGAGCCTTGTCTCTTGCCCAGAACACAACTTGAGGATTAAATCCTTGCTCTCTCGAGACAATTTCGCCGCGTCAGGAATGTGAAGTGTACTTTCCCAATTGATCACCTGTAATGAAACATGTATAATTGTTTTATTATAATTGTTTAATTATAATTGTTTTCACCGCATGTAAGTAGTCAAAGAACAACAAAACAACAGACCTAGTAAACTCTGCTTATTACAAAGAAAGAAATAAATATGTTTATTTACATAAACATAGATTTAAGCATTTTTGAACGGTAATTTTTTCATTACTACCCATTAGAAATGCAACTTCAGCCAAGAAGAACGGACAAAAAACTCATCTGTTGCATTTTACAAAAATACTAAATATATAAGTAATGAATTTGTATAAATACAAACTACTAAGCAGTATCAGATCATATAATTAAAACAAATCAATAAAATAAATCGGTTGCAGTGACCAGAACAGACCAGTCCCTGCAGGCAGTACCCGTTCACGAGTATGACGGATGAGCCAGCCATCATTGCGCTCACCCATATTTTAGTGAACTCAATAACCCGGCCCACCACGCCACCACGCCATCACCTGTCTGGACATTTCGTTATAGTCGTAGAATACTGACGGATCTTTATATGTAATCTTTGTCAGATCCGTCAGTATTCTACGACTATGACGATTTTAGTTAGCATGACTTACTCAAAGCCCCCAACCACGTTATAAAGAAATTTAAATAATTTTATACCACATATCAGTTCCAGTATCCACACTTTACAAAACAATAATTAAAATCAACGTATATGTCACATAACATACAATACACACTAAACAAACTCGGTCAAATTAGGAATTCCTTCCCTTTTTAAATCTATTACAAAATCATAAACTGGCTAACGCAATTTTTTTTTTAATTAATGATAATGGTAATACCACTTGTAAGTAAATTATGGTATACGCTGGTGGAGTACCCAGTGGGATTTGAAAGGTGAAAATGAAAAGGCAGAACAGTTACCTCATTGTGATAAATACACCTGGAATTGAGCACGATGGTTTTTAGGAGGGACCACTTGAAGGTCGACCTGCCAAGGTACATTATTAGCAATAGGACTGACAATCCATATTACTAACAATTCCCTTCTTCTTGGCATACCCAGTTGACGTAACCAATATGAGACCTCCACAGAAATAAAAACAAACAATCATAAAACTTCATTTTTCAAATTGAGCTAACCAAGAATATGAAGACATCTTATAACTTAGCCGTGTGGTCCTGGCTCGAGTCGACTAAAGGAGGGCGAGTGATGAGCAGCATCATCCCTCTTAAAATATGTCTAAACTGGCAACCCCCCCCCCCCCGGGGGGGGGGATCTTAGCTTCAGCAGTGGACAGTTAAAGGCTGATATGATGATAATGCTGAGGATCTTAAATCATACTAATGTAGCTAAAAAATATTCAAACAAACCTTGAGTTGCGTCTCCGCCGGCGTAGGTGCCAAGAAGGGCGGCGAACCCACGAGCATCTCGTACAGTATGACCCCCACGGACCACCAGTCGCATAGCTGCGTATATCCAGTCCGTTGCAGTACTTCAGGCGCGATGTAGTTGGGTGTGCCAACAAGTGAATGGGCCAAACATCGCTGGTGCTCGCGTCTCCGCCGCCTCTCCAGCGGCTTGAGCTGATGACAGCGGCACTCGCCCATCGCGCCCCACTCCCCGTCCACTGGGTCCATAGAGTCCTGCCGCCCGTGATCTGGAAATAGCAGAATATTCTTTGAATAATCATTGTATTATACAAATACAGGTGATAAGTCATTAAAATCATAATTAAATCATCATAATGATCAGAAATTGAAATTGCTAAAACTACAATATTTGCTTGTGACAAATTACGATTATTAAAATGACATTAAAAACCTCGGTCAATACAGTAAAAACTACCAAAAGTAACCTATCACCCACACTATGTTAAATTGCTTTTTAATTGCCTAAAATTTTTTCCCCTTCGCCTTTTTGTTTACAACTTATTGAATTTTCTTTCAGGGAAACTGTACATGTTATTATTTGGTAGAATATAATAAGGTAGAATATAGCAATTTGAAAGGTAACGCAAACATACATTCACATTTTATTAAAAAAAAAAACAAAACTTTTCATGTACCAACCTCCCAGTCGAAGGGCATTATAGAGTGAAACTATTAAGAAATTATCCCCTTAATAACTTAAAAAATAGGCCAAATAACCAATTTTATTCAAAGACTAAAAAGATCTAGAAATGCTCACCATTCCGCTGGTAATATTTAGAATTATGCGTCCACCTGAAACCCGTACATAAGCCGAAATCTGTGAGCTTGATGTGGCCATCACGATCGATGAGTATATTATCTGGCTTGATGTCTCTATGTATGAAGCCCATTTTATGAACACTCTCCACTGCACACGTCAGCTCCGCTATGTAGAATCGTGCCAGGTTCTCTTCGAATATACCCAACTTGATCAACAATGACATTAAATCTCCACCCGGTATGTAGTCCATGACGAAATACAAGTTGTCCTTATCTTGAAAACTATAGTATAACTTGACCACCCACTCATTATCGGCCTCCGCTAAAATATCCCTCTCAGCTTTAACGTGCGCCACTTGATTCCGTTTCAACACATCAGCTTTCCTAAGTGTCTTCATGGCATATAGATGACTAGTATCAATCTTCTTCACAAGTGTCACTTCCCCAAATGCACCCACACCGATGGGCTTGATTTTTGTGAACATGGACTTATCCATTTTTGCCCTTTTCAACCTAATGTAATTTGATTCCTTTTGGGAAAGCATCTTCCTCATTTGGCACTGTGCTTCTGCGCTGAGGCCTATTTTGGTCATTTCCTTTTCGAGCTGCATTCTTCGGAACGTCCGCTGCTTGTACGACTTCAATATATTTTCGACATGTTGTTCCATAAAGAACTTAAACGCCTGTGGGGAATAATTCCTTACTTTACAGTCCCTTCGCTCATCCTCTTTTTCTTTACTAATATTTTTACGTTCAGGAATAGGTGACTGGTGTCGTATCTTCTCTACTTTCGGTCTCCGTTCCGAAGAGCCGTTCGAGCTCTTATCGGAACCGGAAGCAGCAGTCGTTTCCTTTAGGAGATTATTGGTGCAGTTTTGATTGGGACATTTTATTTCTAATGGGCCTTGGGACGTTTCACCCTTTATATCGCAATTGTTTGAAAACTTTTTATGTAACGGCGAGTGGTGGGAATTGACTGTTGTTGTATTGTCGTTTTGATTACCATATGGTGGAGGGGGTATCGGGTGCATTCCTCTCTGCACGGCGAGAGCTTGCATAGTTATAGCGTAACTTGGAGGCTCAGTGGTGGGAACGGTGGGTGTGGTTGCTGTCATTATGACTGGCGGAGTAGATCCAGGAGAAGACGGTTTCGGAGCTAATGGGTAACTTGGTGGTGTTTGAGTTTGTTGTTTTTGTTGGATGGAGCTAGCATACGAGGGTGGCGGCGGCTGTGCTGCCGAGCTCGCGACGGGCGGTGGGGCAACTGGCGCGATGGCCGTCTGCAGAACAGGCTTTTGAACTTGTGTACTTTTTACCGATTGCATTATAATGGGAGGTTGAACCGCTTGTCTCGCTGTCCACGCCTGAATAGGCGTGGGGCGAGTCATACCCGATGCCGAGCCAGTCGATTGCGTCACCGTAATCGGGCTCGGCGAGCCGGCGGAGGTACCTCCCGAGTAGATACCTGATGAGGGACTCTTTCTGTAATCTTGCGACTGTGTCGGACTTTGTCGATTTTGTATTGAAACAGAATAAGGTGGGGGTGGCGGTACTCCAGAAAGAGGATAAGGGGGTGGAAGTTCTGCTCCGCCTGCCCCGGAAGGGTAAATGCTCAAAGCTTGTATCTGCTGATTGAGCTGCTGTTGTACTTGTGGCCCGTTTTGTACAATCATTGGTTGCCGTGCTGGAGGAGTAGGTGCTCCGGAGGCCACTGGACTTGTGCCTCTCGCGGGGGGTAACGGTGGTGCTGGCGACATACGCTTCATTAACTGCTGCATTGCAGCTGGCACAGGGGGCGTTGAAGGACATCGTGGCGGAGGTGGTGGAGGAGGTTCAGAAAAACCTGATGGCGAGTATTGTCGACTTAATTTCTCATGTGGCAGTGGTGGGGCATCAGGTTGCCTAGGACTATCGGATCTAGAACTTCCAGCACCGGAATCTAGGGCAGGGCTGCCTCTATGAAGGTTGAGTTCGCGCTCTAAACTGGGTTTTCTTATAAGTTTTGTGCTGAGTGCACTAAGATTGCTTGTCTTGAGAACTCCATTCAATGGCTCCTGCTGTTTTGTTAAATGGTCAAGGGCAGCATCTAAACGTCCTCCAGTATATTTTAGAGCCCTTAGTGCCAAATCCTGTGGAACAAAAGAAATGCATAACTTAAAGACAGCATCTTTTTTAGTAAACCTAGTGCTATTTGCAAATTTTAAATTTATACATCTTACATACAACTTACAGGAAGATATTGTGATTCAATTAACAATTTCTTTTTCTTACTGGGAATTGTATCTCTATTTTTTACGAATATAGTAGAATATTAAACTCATTCTACTATTTTTTCCTAAACAATAAATTAATGATTCTGCATTTATGCATTATCATAAAATACATTTATGTTAATTAACCAACATATTATTCAATTAATATTCAAAAATTACAGTATTAAGTAAACTTTTTAATGGATGATAATGGAATAGTAAGCCCGCCTGCGCTAACGGTATACACTGACAGGGCACCAGTAAGGGATGATAGGTGAAGATGAAAGCAGGACAGTTGGCCCATAGTGATGAATTCATAAAAAAAACAATCAAAATGGTTTCCAGAGCGAAATGCATGGAGGTCGGCCTGATAAGGTATATTATTAGCAATGGGACCTCTAGTCCCATTACTAACAATCCCTTTCCCCCCTGGTATTAACTGCAATAAATATAGCCTACGTCACTCAGGGTGAATGTCGCTTTCTAAGGATGAAAGAATTTTTGAAATCGGCAAAGTAGTTTTTGAGTTTTTTCATTACAAACAGACACACAAAAATACAAATCTTTCCTCTTTATAGTTTTTAGTGTAGGTGTAGAATGCTTTGCTTCAGTTTATATAACTTTTTTCTAATACACGAAATAATAAATCTAAGAACATAATATAATGTACATTTAGCCAGTCCACAAGGAAATGGCTACAAAGTCCCACTTTTTTTCCTTGATTTGCTTTACTAACATTGTGATTTCGTATTGAAAACTAATTTTGTTTTTGGTTTTTTAAGTTCCAAGAGTAAGTCGTAATTTTAAAATATTTTCACATATAAATATATATGACATATTTGTTACATACTTTAATTAGTGTTTTTTATTACCCTTAACTCTGTGTGTTTGTATAAATAATTGTGAAAAAATACACAATATGTTCCTCAGTAGACATTTAACTACTGATATCATCACATTACATACATACATACATATATATCCGTCACACTTGTCTCCATTATAAATTATATTTATTTTAATAACATTGATTTTTTAAACATCAGCTTTTTTTTTATACAACTTAGAATGGCAAACAAGCTGAAGGCCCACCTGATGGAAAATGGTAACCATCGCCTATAGACATGAGCAGTACCATGGAAATAACAGAGTATACTGTTTCACCCATGATACTCGCCATGCGTTGCCATTCCTGAGGACACAGGTGTTCCTCTGTACCCTGTAAATTCATGCCATATCCCACCCTTCAAACCGAAACACAGCCATGCAAACACAATTATTATTATCCCAAATTACAGCACCAAAACACAAAGTTAGGTGCTTGTTTGATTAACTTGTTCCTTATTTAATGCTACTATCAATTATTTTTGTTATTGACACATCTTGATTAATTTTAAAACATTAGTTGCTTACATTTATATAATTATTTTAAATCAAGGTTATTAGTCATCAATGCATTTATATTATTTATACTTATTGCAACTATTTTCCTATACAATTTAAATGAAATAATTTTTCATACAATATTTGTTTAGTTGGCTGAGATTAAAATCTCATGATACATTTATGAGACTGCACTTAGAAAACCAATCTCTATTTCATAGAAAGACAATTATTAGTAAAACTCTAATAAAATTAATATGTATGATGTAAATGGTAGTGTATAGAAAAATTCCATCTTATATTAACTATATTGTAAAGCTCACCCAGTTGATCAAATAAATAAACAATTAAACTTGAGTAAAATTCCACACTGAGCTTTGAATATTTTAGCATTGCTGAGGCATATTCATACAGGTATATTTATAAGCTATATTTTGATCCAAAACTATTTTTTTTTATACTACTTAGAATGGCAAACAAGCTGACGGCCCACCTGATGGAAAGTGGTAACTGTCACCTATAGACATGAGCAGTACCATGGACATAACAGTACACACAAATACTGTTTCGCCCGTGATACCTCCCATGCGTTGCCATTCCTGAGGACTCAGGTGTTATTCCTCTGTACCTTGTAAATTCACACCATATCCTACCCTTCAAATCGAAAAACAGCCAAGCAAACACAACTGCTTCACGGTAGAAACACGAATGGGACAGAGGTACTCAAGCAATCGACTTTTGTACAAAGTCTCCCTCTGGTATACTATTTATTGTTAATTTGTTTTGAAATTGGTTAAAAATAGGCAAATAATTGTGCTAGATTAATTTTTCAAAGCAAAAAATGGGTATATGAAATTTGCTATAGAAATTGATTATAGTAGTACATGAAAACAATAAGCTAAATGAGGATTTAATTTTGTTTGAAATTTCACAGACAGTGCTAATGTATGATACAAATATATATTTTTATTCATAATAAAAAATTAATTATGTTATAAGTAGGTATAATTAGTAGACCAAACTAGTATTTAATTCAGTTAATGAAAATAGACATTTATATTATTATGTTATTGTAGTTAAATCAATTATACAAGTAATCTTTATTTACAAACAAAACTATAAACACAAACTTGATTTTGACTATAGTTTTCCAGACTATAAACTGACATCTATCCCTACCATAGTTACAATTATTTATAACTATTATATAGAAAAAAATACAATGATATTTATGAATCAAAATGGCTACACATTTTTGTGAATATATAAAAATATAAAAATTCTGTTTCACAAAAAAAAAACTATCCTCAGTGGTGGCAAAACAAATTATTTTGATTTAAACACTAAACTCTTTAATTTGTAAGTAAAAAAAGAAAATTAGAAAAATATTTATAAATTGGAAAAGGATAAAAACATCATATTCTAAATATTCTCAAAAAAAAAATTAATAGAAAATATAATTTATACTGAAAAAAATTAATTAAGCAGTTTGTAATTAAAATTTAAGTATCTATATTTAAAAATAATATTTACCAGTTTTTCCTGTCACTGATTTAATAACTGTATAACTTAATGATATATTTATTACTTTTTTTTAACAAAACATTTATTACTTTATTTATTTATCAGTCAAAATTTAAACCTCTTATTTATAAAAACCTCAACCATAAAATACTAAAGGGGGTTAGGGCTGTAGCCCCTTAACACAGGTTATTATATTAACCTATTTAGGAACCCAGTTTTAAAACCACAACTACTGTACCCATTCTAAATTATAATATTAATATTTAGTTAAAAAACTATAGTTATGTTTAATAGAATAAATCTCATTTCATTTCATATAATAACCCTATTTTAACTATTGAACTTTTCTATACATCTAACCATGCAAAACCAATGTATATCACTATTTATGAATAAAGCAGTGAAATCACAGAATGATATTACTTATTATCAAAGTATTTGTGAATCATTAGCACATAATATACATACCTCATCATATCCCAAAGCGATGAGATGATTGACAGATTGTGAGGGCACATTCAAATCTTTATCAAGCCCATTGACAGACGATGCACTGAAACCGGAGCTCACTCCCGAACTTACAGTACTCGCAGCTGATGAGCCAGGGGGCTCAGAATTTCCAATATTAGCAAATGGTAGTAGAGAATTGCGAATTTCGGCGAGCGCTTTCTGGTGGTAACCTGAGGAGCGCGTGGCCGTCTTGCCGGGCGCCGGCGGGTTCATGGCGCCCGCGCCCGAGCGCCTCACCTCTCACCCGACCCCTCCCATCACATGAGCACACCCACCCATCCACACATACCCGCGGGCACAATTTGCATTTACACACACTTGAATACTATTACACCGTGATAACGTTCGTCACAGATACTGTAGAGGTAGAGTCCTTCTGTTTTTCACAGTTCACTGTTTCCTAACATTGTTTCTCTTCATAGCACATTGAATCGTTTTGTAACACTGAAAGTAAATGATGTATTAAACACTGGCATTAATCTAATACTACACAATTAAATGATACGAATTGTTATTGTAAAACAATTGGTCTAAAAACGTCAATCAAGTAAACTAAACTCATTTTTAATAGCAGACTTGTTGAACTACTAAAAGCGGAAGAAAAATATCATAACATTATTAAATATAATTCACTGGGGGTAGGCAATTCATATTCACGAAAAGAATGTTCAACATGAATCTATCATGACATAGAAGTGTGGAATGCCAAAATTAGAGACTGCTTTGTTTAGTACGGGCACCTACTTCATATCTAAGTTTAGATGCTTAAAAATATGAGAAAATTTAATTACCTGAGACACTTTATATTCTTAAAATCAAATAGGAATCACAAACGTCATAATCCCGTAAAATAAAAATGATAGACGAGAGCTCTCACATTACCGATGACATCTTTCTTGCAAAGCACTAGTTACGTTTATGTGATTAATGTCAATATATAAATTAAACAACAGATAAATTAAGTGTACTTTTGTCTAAATAAAGCAATAAAGAAACAATTACGAAAACAAAGAACTATGAAACACAGACATGCAAGTTGGCAAACCATACAAAGCGACCATTTTGAAGAATTACCACATTCTTTTGTATGTTCAGAAATAAACAGAGAACTCAGATGCGCTTGTTAATACAAGTGTGTTTTCTAGCTGTAGAAGAGAGATTGACAATAAAAATTAAAAAAATCTTTAAAATAAATTTTAAATCTAATTAACTCTAAATTCAAATACAATTTAAATCATAATATAAAAATATTTTCTGAAACTTTTGGAAATGTTAGTATCAATATTGAATTTCTGAACATAGAGGTCTCTTTTCTTTTTTTTTACGGTTAATCAGAGATAAAGAACTCGGTATTAAGAAGCGGAAACTGTGCATACTTTTAAATTTATTTCCTTTGTTCATATAGAAAAAATAATCCTTGTTCTTTGAGAAAAACATAAGTTTATTTTTAAGAATGTATTGCTCATTTTAAAAAAACGGTGCCAGTTTAAAATATCGTTTTATTTTTCAAGTAATATTCACATACACTTTTATAGACCGCAATTATTTTAATTTTTTCGCTTCAGAAACTTTGAAGAGGATAGTTATTCACTCACATTTTCGATCATAACTGAAAAACTACGCCAAATAAAAACAAATAAAATATACCAATGAAGCTATTTTATGTAATATGCTACTTGGTCTAATACATTTTTGCGTTGATTATAAACTGCTTTATGTCATCACTAAAGCAGATATTTATTTTAAAGTGTGTAGACATCGAATGGAAACATTATACATAAATTACACAACATACGTTTATTATCGAAACGGAGTTACATTTGAATAACCAGCGTAAGGGCGCGAGCCAATGCGTTGTGTATAGATGTTTTCAGATCCAGTTCGTAACTGTCTTAGCGACAACAGCGCCGCTAAGTTAACGGCAGTGCACTGGAAGGCGACGCGCGCGGGGAGGACGATCGGAAAGGGGATTTACTTGCGGCTGTTGCGCGGTGGCGGTTTTAGACGCCCGCATTACAATTAGAAGCCACACATTAAGGAACGCCTATAGTCAATAGAGAAGGATTGCATCATGAGTACGCTCAATTTGCCCTCTAGTTACTGGCAAGTGTCTCTGCGAAAGGAGAATAGAAATAAAACTATTTTTATTTCTCCTAGCAGCTAACTGGCAATATATACCCACATGCTCTTTGACCTAAAACAATAACCACCTACCTTTCAAAGACTGATCGATCGCCTAGGTTCCTGTCAAGGTAAAATATTATTGCAAACCTGCTCGTGGTTTAGAAAGTGTATTTCTACAAACGAAGAAAAAATAATCATGGACTTGCAGTCCAGATTAATCAACTGCATGCAATGAGTTAAAATGCTTATTTACTACAGCTCCAAGATTAATAGAGGCAAATTTCAAATATCTTTTTATAGTGCATATTAATGCTAGCAAGAGAAACTTTTACCAGCTACTGTCCACTGAAGGCAACTAATAAAAAATCAGTTTGTATTTGTAGATTTTTCTTGGGTGTAGTACTTTCTATCCAAAGTTTCAATAAATAAAAACAAAATGTAGTAGCAAGCTAACTACATACTCCGAATATCAGGTTGTGTATAATTTAGTTCCTTTGCCTTTCCCATTGTAGATAAATTAATATTACTACTATTACTAATTGACAGCTGTCAGTATGTCATCGGTTTGCTTTCATTTTATTATCGAGTTATAACTTGTTCTGTTTTTAGTCTCACAAATTTATAATATTTTCATTCATTCTATCTTGTGATAAAAGATGAAGAAAAAGCGATTTTAATTAAGATTAGCAGCTTTGGATTAGTTAATAGTTGTTGGTTCATACATGCGGGAAGATCTGTTCATGACTCTTTGGCTTAATGGTCTGACGCAGCTTGTTTCCTCTCCTACGCGAATACCTGATTTGGACCATTCACCTTCACTGTTGGACCTTCTGCTGACCACCCACCCAGACAACTTGTGATTTCCGTTGAATTTAAATACTGCTTTGATTAGTTAATAGTGGATGCTTATACATGCAAAAGTGGAGTGTATTTTTTATATAATTAAATAACTTGCAGAATGCGTAAAAAATTGGCAACGTTATGTTTTTTATTTTTGCCATATTTTGTTGCTCTTGAAGAAAATCCGGTTTACGAATATAACCCAAATAATTTTAAACAGCAAATCGAAGAAATGGATGGTAACTTTGTTATGTTCTATGCTCCGTGGTAAGCATGTAAACCTTAAGGGTATCCACTGACCAAATAGTGCTAACTGAACACATTCGATTTTTAAGTAATTTTTTTAATCATTTCTTATAGGTGCCGACATTGTACAGTTTTTCTTCCGATATGGCATGAATTAGCTGAATTAGTAAATACAAAGGGATCAAAATTCGCAATAGCGCAAGTGGATTGTACATTGCATCACAGACTATGCCATGAATATGAAATAACAGGTACAAATTATTCATTAATTTCTTTTACAATTTTAATATTATTATTATAAAAATTTGAGAATCTAGTAATAGTGTTGATTATTTGCAATTAAAATATAGCCATAGACTGATATATGGGTTTCTATAATGTTTATATTATTTTAATAATTTTTCATGTAATTGTCTATTATTATTACTATCTATCATCATCATATTAGACTTTAACTGTCTTCTCAGTAGTTGCCACCCTTAGCAGGAGGATTGGAATCCACAGTTAGGCCTTGAAGATGTCTTAAGAGACATGCTGCTGCTCATCCCTCACACTCCCTTAGTTGTCTTACAATGCCCATGGGAAAGAAATGGATGGCCTATTCCATGCCAAGATCATACAGCAAATGATTACTATCTATATTATTTTATTATTATAATATATATATTGAATTACAGGATACCCAACATTATTATATTTTCACAAAAACATATTCATACCAATGGAATACAAAGGCACAAGAGATCTACCCTCTCTGACATTATTTTTAAGTGAAGCCTTTACAATGAAACCAGAAGTAAGTTTTTTTTTTTTTTATAAAACATGATGTAGCTAGATTCACACTGTAATTGTAGTAGTGGTTGATTGTTGGTCTCATTTCAATTTGATGATCTATCTGACAAGCCAGGTCTTTTTCAATCACAATTAATCTCAAAGTGTGTTTACTTATCAGACTGAGATGGAACTGTGATGGCCATTATAATGTGAAATTGGATTAATAAATTTTAAAGTATCTTTTTACTTATTTTTCCTTCTTCATAAATAATCAAGATGTCATATCTATAGTTATAATGCAATGAATTATGGTTAAATAAAAGTTAATAAATAATTATAAATATATAATTACATAAATTATTTAATATTGTAAATTATTATCTTATTTTTAAACAACTTATTTCTTTAATGATTTATACATTATTTAAATAAGATAGTTGGGAAATAGACAAGATACTGATAATATTAATAAAATTCAAATAATACAATTGAATAAAAGAACTTTAAAAATATGGTACTGTGTATAATGTATATCATAATAAAATATCTAAACTATGCATTTTCTTTTTCTTTTTTTATTATCTGTAAAATGTATTCAGTTATTTTCAAATATGGCATACAATAAGATTTTGATTTTGTATATTAACTAAGAATATAATTATGTCATTTCAGGGCAAAAAATCTATGAAGGAATCAAGTGAAGTAAAAATATACAATGGCATGGCATACTTGACTGATCAAAATATTGAGAAGTTTGTTTCTAAGGGGCAACACTTTATAATGTTTTATGCATCATGGTGTAAAGTTTCACAGGTTAGAAATTATATGTTCACATGCTCTACCAATCCACAAATTAATAAGAAGAATAAAACAACAAATGCTATAAATAGCATACTTTATGAATGTTAGTAGTTTAATGAATGAAACAAAAAAGACTTTTTCGATTGTAGTGCTCCATTAGTTCTGTAGAAATTGTACCTACTATGTTCCATTTCATCTTTATTTTATTTTATATATCACATACAGAAAAAGCCTGATCTTATAAAAAAAAAATGTTATAAGACAATGTCTGTACATGGTAAATATTTAAGAAAAATTCATATGAGGGTTTTAAGGATAAGAATCAAAACAATAATAATAAAGTCTCTTTATTCTCATATCTTGCCCCTGTGGTCCTGGCATATAATAGGCCACCCATTCTTTCCTATGGGTGTTGTATGATGTTGGGCAAGGGATGGGAAGTGTGTCCCTCTTAAAACATACCCAAAGTCTAACTGCAGTTGCTTAATCTTGCTCCCAAACAAGTTAACTATTGGCAAAACCCCTCAATGATGAGGATTAAGTTCAGTACTAAGTAGTTAAAGGCTGATATAATGATAATATCATCCATAAATTACTATCAAAGGTTGTAATTCCGATGAAATGATTTTTAAAAAGGTGTGTAAATATGAAATTTACACACCTACAAATTACAAATTCTTTCTGTTTCTCTTTCATTTCATGTAATTTCTTTTACATTTACAGAAGATAGCGCCAGTTTGGGCGGAACTAGCGGCGCATTACGCTCATAATGAGTACATACAAATAGGAAAGGTAAACTGCATGGACAGTGAGATGACATGTAAAAACTTCGATATTAAACAGTACCCGCACCTTCTGTGGATTGTTAATGGTAGAATTGTAAGTATCTATACCTAATGCCGTGTGGTCCCGGCATAGAATGAGATACCCCTTCCTTAACTGTGGATGTCGTAAATGGTGACTAAGGAAACTTAATAGTCGAGGCATAAGCAGCAACACGCCACTTTTAACATTACCAAAGCATAGTTGCGGTTGCAAACCCGCTTACCAAGCATGGCAGCTATTGACTAAACCCCCCTAATAGGGGGAGCCCTATTCAGTGGATAGTACTTATTCTTTATTATTCTATGCCCACCAGTAAAAAAATAATAGTTATAGTGGGAATGATTCATATTTATGGCTTATTTCATCTCACTATAAAATCAATTAAAAGAATTGTTCCTTATGATGTAACTTCACAAATATTTTTTTTTTTTGAGAATTCTGAATAAAAGGCAACTTCTTTTTAAATTTTTCTTTGTACCTTACATTTTTTAGATGGGATTAGCAGATGTAGTGGATTTAGATGATCTCAAAATGTATGTGGAAAAAATGTTACTATCTGAAAATCATGACCCCGAGAAATTTATGAAGAAGAAGAAGGCATTGCCTGTGGCGAGGATATCCGAGGAGACATTCGAAACATTCCTAGAAAAGGATTTGGTGTTTGTCAACTTTTTTGCCCCTTGGTAAATTATATTTTTTTATATTTATATAGTTGCTTATACATAACGGCCCAAAAAAGAGCCTAAACACGGAAAAGAAAATCGACTTTACATCTACATTACATCTAGTAACTGCTACTAATATAGATGTCTCTTAATTTTTTATTCAGCCTTTTTTCATGAAGGAATTGCTTTTAGTTAAAGACTGCCCATTGTTTACTATCTATCTCTCTATATTTTGCAATAAATTTACTACGTTCTGAGATAAAATGTCACATCACGCATACAATTGGCAATGCACGATCAAATTGTAGCGTTGCAAATGCTCATAAATTGTATCAGGCGAGCTGTATGCATTTTTGTCCTCGTTGTCTAGTATAGACTGCCAACAATGTGTTTATTATCAACAGATTTCAGAGGTAGGAAAACAAAATAGTCAACTTTTAGATGACGTATCACGAAAAAACATTCACATTTTAAATTAAACCTTCAGGAATACAACTGTGAAAACCACATCCAATTTGGTGAAATATTTTTTAAAAAATGCCAGAATAAATATACATACAGACAAAAATTTCTAAAATAATATTGTTTGCCTTATATTGGTCTTCTATAAAATCCCTCATAATTTTTTATCAAATATATGTAGGGAACCCCTCGGACGGGGAACTCACCAGTTAGGAGTCTTCACAGGTCCTGGGGTCAAGCCGGGTGTTGGTCGGTGCGTGTTTGGGCGGTAAAGTTATTTACACTGAAAGAAAGTTTTACGACGTACACGAACGCGGCTAATGGCGATACCTCAGCGGAGTTCGAATTCGACGCCGGGTACGAATGAGCGCGTGCGCATAGCGAGTAACTGAGCGAGCGACTGATTGCTGAAGCAGGCGATGTTCGGCTTTGTCGCTAGGGACGACAACGCGATTGCTAGGGATAGGATTAACCTCGACTGTTATACATATAATTAATAAGATTTATCAAAGCTCATAGACTACTATCAAGTAATAATATAATCATAAAATTCTATTTCAGGTGTGCACATTGTATGCAACTAAGCCCTCTATGGCTAAAGCTTGGAGAGAAATTCCAAAACGAAACCCGTGTTCTGATAGCTGATGTGGATTGTGTGCGGTCCAAACAAATTTGCGAGACAGAAAAGGTAATTATTATGAATAATTTACAGAGATGTTCAAAAACTTAAACCAGAAATTTTTGAACATCTCTGTAAATTATTGATGCCCATTAATTCTTCTCTTTCCGCGTCTAGGGAAGGTAGATAAAGTTTTGTTTGAGAAATCAGTTCAGGGTACAATAGGACTGATATACCTGAAGAAGGTAAAAGCCCTTAAAATATTTAAAAAAAAAAATGTCTCTATATTTATGTCCAATCTCAACAAGGGGTGCTACTTAATGTGAAACATAATTTATTATCTTGGGTTCCATTTGTGTGTCTGCCGTGAAGCTATTCTGTTTGCATGGCTGTTGCGGTTCGAAGTGTGGGATATGGCAATGTAATTACAGGGTATAGAGGCATAACATCTTAGTCCTCAGGAATAGCAACGTGTGCAAGGTATCATTGGTGAAACAATATACTGTGTTATGTCAATGATATCATGTTTATAGCCGACGATTACCACTTTCCATCATATGGGCCGTCAGCTTGTTTAACATTCTAAATTGCATAAAAAAACTTCGTGTCAACTTAGCAGTTTAATATGTAGGCTACCAATCTACATTCTCAAACCTACACAGGTACAGAAAAAAAATTATACTATACATATTAAGTACTTAAAAAAATTATAGATATTTTATCATACCGGTGTTTTATTTTTCATTCATCTTATATATATATATATATATATATATATATATATATATATATATATATATATATATATATATATATAAATTGGTATTAATCTCAATTTTATTAACAAATTATAAGAAACTAATTGATCCAAGCTGTAGATCATTGTAAGTAGAAAAAACAAAGGTCGCCTAACAAATAATAATAATGATGTGTGAAAATGGGCTTTTTAAACGTTCAAACTATTCATGATCGTGATGCCAGAGCCAATTATTCGTTTCGTTTAAATTTTATTCAAATAAATAATTTGTCCAACCATAAGACAGTTCGAAAAGTAGTACAAATAAAAAATCATATAATTGTTTAAATGTTTGTATTTGTATTTAATTTAAAGATTGTTTTAATAAAACTTGGTTACCATTTCATTAGGGGTTCTATTGAAATATTCTATAAAGTATTTTATTCATTTATCATTCACAAGAATTAATTTGTTTTTAGATTAATGGGCTTCCCACTTTAATTTTGTACAAATATAAAAAGATAGTGAGCGTCGAACACGGCGGTCGACCACTAGAGAGTCTCATTACACTGGTCAACGAACATCTACAGAATTCAGAAGATGCACCGGCCTCGGATGAGATCGTCAGTAACGAGGAAAACAAGTCACAGATAACCAAAGATGAACTATAACGTAATTGTAAATAAATAAAATTAACTTATCGTAATTGCATGTTTTATTTCTTTAGTCTCTCTGCTAGTTCTGGGTTAAATTCTCTTTCCTTACTAACGGGAGAATTGACTTGTCATAAGTCAGTATTTAGTCAACTGACTAAATCATTGCACGATGTTTGTGTTTTACTCATAAAGACAATTTGGGCTTATATTTATTTCTGCCATTTATTTTCCATGACCATTCAACTTAAACAATTTTTAAGTTTATATTTAAAATTCATCACACTCTTCAGGAAATACTAGGTTATAACATGCATCCAAACATACATACAATGACATCATCCACCTATCTTCAGCTATTGGGTAAAAAATAAATAAAGTTAGACTCTAATTTTTATTTTAAAGATATTATGAAACATTATTAATTGGTGCATTATACCATTAAAATATTAAGGTGGTTGTTGATTACTAAACAAAATTGGATGTAATATTAATGTTGCTAGAATTGAGACTTGTTGTTTTTGTTTATTATTTTGTTCAATTTATTTTTTACCAATATAGTAACAAAATTATCATATTTTTTTTCTTTATTCTCATGTACAACTTTGTAAAAAAAAACATACTAGCAAGAAACATTGTAATTGTATGGGGTACATTTCATTTGGGAAAAGATAGAAAAGAAAGAAAGGTATTATCCATTACTTCATATTCATACTTAAAAATAAAAAGCACTTGACAGTTTAGAAATTTAGCTTTAAATTATCTTTAATTGCAAAATAATCAACAAAAACCATAAACCGTGATTCCAGCGCCATCTAGTATTTCTCAAGTCTAATTTTGTTCAGTGACCAACTAACTTAATGGTAATCTTATAAAGTATAATTGGAAGGAAGCTTCAAATATATTTATGGAATTCTTACAGGACCATTGCCATTATTAAAAAAGATAAACATCCATTGCTAACTCACTATGTCAATGCTTATTAGAAATGTGGCATTATATGCCTTAATTGCATAGACAATAAACTAGGCATTAAATTTTTTTATTAACAGTATGCAACTGGAAAAACTCTCCATCTGCTCTTGTAGCCAGTTTGTTGATCTGTTTGTGTCTCTCCTTTGAGACTATTTCTTCTAAAACCTCCCCGTCACCTTTTATTAACCTGAAAACAAGATAGAACTGAGAAGCAGTATAGAAAATAATTAGGCTAAATTAAAATTTGATTACTGTAATTTACTTTGACTAGTAATATAATATGTAAACATAAAGTGTTACCATAGGTGACAAGGTATACTGTGTTATATCCACAGTATTGTTCATGTTTATAGGTGATAGTTACCACTTTTCATCAGTTGGGTAATCAGCTTATTTGCTATTTTAAGTTGCATAAAAATATATACTAGCTATCTCCTGCAGTGTGTATTAGTAATAAAGTATCCTATGTATTAAGATATAATCTACTTTTGTGCAAAATTTCATTCAAATCCATTCAGCTATTTATGAGTAATTGAGTAAGAAACACAAACATGTATACAAACATTTTACATTTACTTGTAAGTAAAATTTTTACTATTAAATATTAATTAATATACTATTATCACATTTTTCTTAAAAGGTAGATGAAGACAAAATTGCCAAAGATCTCTATCCATAGACACATCATTTAGTTCATATGCACATTGGTATTGAAAAATTTTAAAAACACAACATATCAACCATTTTGATGATTAAAAGTAACTAACATAATTATAAAAAAAAAAACATTAATATAAATAGATATTATGTTGCCATTAAATAAAGTTTATACATTTATCAAAATATAACGACTAAAATTAAACAGTGAATAAGAATGATAGGATAACCTGTGTCTGCCAGTTTCTTCATCCAAGACCCTACGTACAACACTCTGACGTTGTTCCCACTCTTCTTTGGTCATAGGAGCCATGGCTTTTGATTTTTCCATCAAATCTGGAATAGATAAATGTGAGCAACATTTTAACATTAATTGTGAAACAATAAAAGTTTAAATGGGTCTTTGTCACTAGTATATTTAAGATTATTTTTCAGGGGAATCCTGGCTCCTTAACAAAGCTGCATTACGTATTCTTAGGCGTGTCTTTGCACTTGAATCCAAGATGAGCATTGGTCACCCGGATCAATTTAAATATGCCTAGGAATTTTATGAAAACTTTTAATAAACATTAGTATGCCTCAATATAACTGATGATGAGTGTAGATATTTTGGGGGGCCATAGAGTAAATAATGAAACCTATTTAGTAGCATGTAACAATGCAAGTAAACAGTTTGTACAATTTTATGACCATATCTTATATTATGACAAAAAATATAAAATTGACAATTTAAATTTTTGGCAATCTTTATCATTTATTTTTTTAAATTATTATAACATTTCAAACCTAAAGGGATGTCAGCCGGTGCTTCATCTGTTTTTTGTTCCTCATCGCGACTCCTACTAGGGCTCTTACTTCTATATCTCTTTTTAAGCTTCTTCCTCTCCTCCTTTAGCTTCTTTTTTAAAGCTTTTTCAGTTTTCTTTTGTTCTTTCTTTAATTTCTTTTTTAATTTACGTAGTTTCTTTTTTTCCTGGGAAGAATTCGAGCTACTCGAACTAGAGTCGTCATCGGATGTAGACCGTTTTCGTTTCTTAGACTTTTCTTTTCCCATTTTTTATTAGCTCACATTACAACACCACAAATAATAAATATATATTTATTTACAATAATTGATATATCAATAACTCGACCTTTCGAAATAATACTGATCTTGTACTATTGAAATCAACACAATAATTTTAATTCACGTCAACACTGCCGACATTGATAATTTAAGCGATTAATCCTGAATCGCTTTATATATATTATATTGTAAATAAAATTATTTCTGGAATTTCTTTGATATTTTTCGTATTAATAAAATCCAGAATATAGAGATGTAATATTGACTTTTTTTTGACAACCTAAAGTTGACATTGACAGTAAACAATTTTTTTTTAATTAATAAAGATTTGGAGTCATCAACCTATAAAAGAAATATTGTGTTTTCGATACCTAACATGAATTGCGGAACGGAGCAAAATATCCATCTAAAATAGCGGTATTAAAGAACTGTGATATGAAAAAATATAGTTGCAGTTGGATTTTTAAAAAGTCGAGCACAAAATATACATTTACAAAATGTAATTAAAATCATTAAGATTAAACGATTGCTACATAATCGATACAAATGTATGCTTTTATTATAAGCAATGCAGTCTTATCTAATAATCTTATTTAGTAAGAGTAAAATTGACTCTTACCAATAAGACCTACCTTTTACCTTTCCTTCTAAAACAAAAAAATACTGATAATAAAATTGAAATTCTGATGATATCTGTACATGGGAGACATTTAAAAAAAATAAAAATAAGGGTTTTTAATATAACCAATAGAAGCCGAATTTTTATCTATCTGTCTGTATGTCTGTTCCGGCATTACGCAAATGACTTCATTGAATGCGTTTTTCAGAATTGTGTTCTTGAAAGTCTAACTTAAAATCTGATGTATGTATTATCTAGATATGCCATCTATAAGTGGTTTTTTGGTATTAATTTCATTAGATTTCCTACTTCTAAAACCCACGCCTACGAAATAGCGACAAAAATGTAGTATACAGTAAATATTATATTATCTAATGAAATTCTAGCACTATCTTAATTTAAGCTAACACCTTTATGAGCTCTATAAAAAATCCAATTGCCTAAACAAGCTATTATATATAAAAAGACACGATATGTATCTATATATTGTATGTCATAACACTAGTTATGTAGCACGACTTGATTTACGATTGAGCGGCGACACGTCACGGGAGTTCCGATGAATAATTGAGGGTGGTGCACGCATGCGCCGGACGTACCGAAGACACATACGTTCACTTCACACGAATAGAATACTTAATCGGAGATAAAAAAATGATTGTAAATGAAACTCTCTAGTATCGTGTTTGTAAATGTGAATTAATATGTGTGAGTTGCAGTAATAAGTAAATTGTAGTCGATAGAATGCAGGCGGGGGGGCCGGACAGCGCAGCGGTCTCGGAGGCCCCCAGCAGTGGCAGCGATGAGTCGGACTGCGAGCAGGGGCCCGAAACGGACGCGGATGCGGCCCTCACAGAGGAATGGGCGAGAGAGTTGCTGGCAGGCGCGGGCGTGGTGGCCGCTAATGAGGTTCATTTAGTTTAACCTTTTTTTTTTAATTATAATCTCAGATTAAATACAAATTATAGTAAGCACTACAATTAAGTACATATAGGTACTTTAATTTATTAAAATTTCCAGATCTATCATTATTTCATTTTTCAACCAGCTTAGAAAAGAGAAGGACCGCGATTATCACTAATTTTGAAACTATTTTAAATGTTTTTTTTTTTTTTTTTTTTAATTGAAACTTTTTTATTTAACATTAATACATATAATTTGTAGATGTTACATACCCATTTAAATTTGTGATAAAATTTTACCTTCATTATTAAAAATGAAGTGTTACAATTTTTTTTCATCTAGCTGACCTATTTTCGTTAAATAGGCGAGGAAGAGAGCCTTAGTTCTCTCTGTGTAAACTCCCCGCTCTCTTCTATCTGACCGTATAAAAACGTCGTTTTTATACAAAAGTAACAATAAATTGTTCCACCCTTGGGCGGATTCTTAAATCGAAATTATGTATTTTTAAATAGCAAATTAGAAATCGAACTTGACGGTTATTAATAATGGAATCCTGAGTTGTACCATAGAAAGAATAATAATGTTCCCATAATACAGATAGTTCTAATTAGAAAACTACATAACTAGTGGAATTACGTGAAGAGGTTTTAATACGCAGTATTAATATTTTAAATTAAAGATGCCTACTTCAAAACTTAATGTTGTAAAACTAGTTTATAATTAAATGTTAAACGTGTTTTAAATATTATTTCATTATTTATTTGTTACATTAACGATTAGAAAATAATTTGTTTAATACATACGAGTATGTTTATAAACATTAACAGTAAAATTATCCAAATAATTAAATTATAAAAAAAAAAATAGTTTACTATATTTCTTTATATCTGTAAAAAAAAAAAACGTTCAGGCTCACATTTTTACTTTATCCGAGCAGTAAGTGCTTTATATTATTCTCAATCTCATGTATAATATAGTATATGTCATATATGTGTAAGTATATTTGTTATTCATATATATTTATTCGTTTATATATATAACTTTAGTATGTATGTATATCAATAATTAGCAGTACCGCATGCGAGTATTCTGACACTTCCCTATGGTTGACTGGGAGAGAATGCTTTTAGCATTAAGTTCGCCATGAACACATATTTGTATTAATGAATAAATAAATAAATACATTACAACTACTACTATGTAATATTCTAGCCCATATCAACAAATAACAAACAAAACAATGAAAATATAATTAAATAATAAAAAAAAATATTCAGTGGAACATAAAATGTCCTTTTTTTAAGAAGTCGGTTAAAAAGAGACTACTCTCGATCACACTCAAGCATGTAAGCGATAAATATTGCCACTACGTATATATACCTATATTTACCTATTAGAAGTATGTCAACTTTTTATTTATTAATTAAAAACTTTTTTAGCATTCAATTAAAAGTATATTTAGTTTTAGACAATCTTATTGGTGATATTATATTATACTAGCATTTCTATATATATCTGTCATGAAATAAAATTGCAATTTGGAAAATAATTAATTTAGTTTTCGATATTTTAGAATATCAAACTGTACAAACGAGATTCAAGTTCCTTCATGTAGAATGGAGAGGAATATTTATTAATTGGCTGCTATTGGCTGCTTTTTATCTCAGTCTGTAAACATATACAAGTTACGCAGAGAAATGTGTGGGTAAAAGCTAGTATTATTATAAATTGAAAATTAGGTGAAAGTGAAGTAACTATAGTTTCTTTTTTAATGAATGATTATGGAATGATAACTCTGCCCGCGATAACGGTATACGCTGACGGAACACCAGTGAGAGATGATAGGTGAGAATGAAAAGGCAGATCAGTTAGCCCATCGTAATGAATACACCTGGTATTCTGCAGGTTTTCAGAGGGGGGGGGGGGGGTTAAATAGAGGTCGACGTGACAGGATATATTACTTAATCATAAAACTTCATTTTTAAATCGAGTAATACACCCTTACTAGGAATGAGACTGGTAGACCGCACTACTAACAATTCCCCCCCCCCGCTCCACCAAATAACTATAATTAGGTATCTGTGTATAATTTTTTTTTTTTAATAATTCGTAGGTCCGAGTGGAGTCACGCGCCGGAGTAGCTGGGGCTCTGAGTCGAGTGCTAGCCGTCACTGTCCGATATGAGAGTAATGGGGAAAGTAGATCTTTGCCCCTCGTTGTCAAGCTGCCCCCTAGAGACCCGTTTGGACGACTGTTCGTGGCCGAAGCTCAGTTTGACACGAGAGAGATACTTTTCTATACGGAACTCGCACCAGCGCTGAACAAGTTGGCTGAAGAGGATTTAGGACCGGGGATGGGGCTGCCTGTTCCTCAATGTGTGAAAGCAAGATTACCAGGTTGGTCTTTAAGTAATATTTATTAAGTATCAAAGTAATAAAGACAATAAGACACTGGTTATTTTCATCCCTGCATATTGTGAAGATGAAAAAAAGGAGCAATGTTACACTGTACGTTTGTACAAAAAAAAAAAAAAAGCATGTTAATTAATGTAACCCATTCTTTAAAATTAATTTCAGTATTAAAAAAAAAATCTATTTTCCTAGAAAAAAATACTAAAACTATAAATAAATTGTGCTCCACAAAAAAAAAATTGTGACAATACAAGTTATTTTAAAAACTAAACAACTGAACTGATTATGATAAAATTTCTATGGGACTAATCTGTAAGTGTATCATTTCAGATATTTTTTTTTATATACAACTTAGAATGGCAAACAAGCTGACGGCCCACTTGATGGAAAGTGGTAACCATCGCCTATAGACATGAACAGTATCATGGACATAATAGAGTATACTGTTTCGCCCATGATACACCCTATGCGTTACCATTCCTGAGGACTCAGGTATTATTCCTCTGTACCCTGTAAAATCACGGCATTTCCCACCCTTTAAACTGAAACACAGCCATGCAAACACGACTTTTTAATACAAAGTCTTCCTCTGGTATAAAAAATAATTTTCCCAATCAGTTTACAACTAACGGATTTATGAGGTAACAAACATAAAAAAAAAAACATTAATCGATTTGAGCACCTCCTTATTTTTTAAGTCAGTTAATAAATTTAAATTCTTGAAAAAAGAACAACCTCTGTGTGTACCAACGGCATTACATAATAAAAGAATTCGAAAATTTTTAATTTATTTAATTTTTTTTAAATTTTGTATAATATAAACATTTTACTAAAAAAAATGTTTTAAACCCTGTTAATACTAACAATTAAGTAATGGGTTATTATATTATTAACCAATCCATCAAAGCCTGAGACCTCCATAGAAGCGAGACATTAGCGAAATCAGGGCCATAAAAATATGTATATGTATATATAATAAGTGCAGGACTTGCATCATTTAATAAATTTAGGACGTACCTAATAATGTCTTTATCATAAAAAAAAATCTATTCTTTTTTTGCGATGTAAATTCTTAAATTACTTTTTTTACATTTTATTTTTATGTTTCCGTATTCGCCATCTAATGTGTGCAAATTGCGAAGCATGCATAGCGTGGTCACTAGAAATAAATGCTTAGGTATTAAAATCTATGTAGCATTAGTCACTGATTCGAAATAAGATTATTTTAGTCTCTGCTCAAGGCTAAAATGTTCTCTGATGATGCATATGACCAAAATATGTCAAAATCCACACCGCAGTTTCATTCCGTAGTCGAAAGAATTTGTGACATTAAAAAATAATATCTAAAGTTATATAGACCAGGTAAAAGGTATGGCCGGGATCTTTTAAAATGTGCCTAATAATTTATGTGTAAAAACGCATCACGGTACCATACAGTACATTAAAAATCTTCTGAATTATATATCTAAGACATATTTTGATGGTGAATAACTTTATAATTTAATAGTAAAAGGAAATTTTACTCTAAAATGCAGAGGCAAATATTATTTGCCTATGTTATAATATTAACACAGAATTTTAAAAAACACGAAGAAAAGTCCTTTTCAAGAAACTTACTTTTGTTTTATTGTGCAAATTAATTAATACAGGTATTATCTATTACAGATGAAATTGGCGGTGATAGTGAATTAGTTCTAGAAGATGTAACGTCAATGGGCTTTGAAGCAGCAGATTTTGCTGAAGGCTTGAGTGAGGAGAAAACGCGGGCAGCTCTCTACGCTGCCGCACGACTCCATGCCCTTTCCTTGGCACTCCGAGAGAGGGAAGGCCCCCTAGATCAACGCTTCGACTTTCTGTTTCCCTGCGAAAGAGCCGCTGCAGGATATCTTCGGCTCGTGCGACGTGGTTTACCGCAGCTAGAATCATTTTTAAGGGGCCGAACTGACTGTATAGAAGAAGCAGCCGCGGTATCAGCTTTAGTTGCCAGAGCCCCTTCTTTACTTGGCACTTTACTGCGACCAGCGGAACCCGCACCACTCGCCCACGCAGACTTCTGGAGTGGGAATCTTCTATTTCGAGAAAAAGATGGAGTTACGGAGTGCATAGCTTTAGATTGGCAAATGGTATCTCTCGGGAGACCAATGGATGATGTTGCATTGTTACTTCTATCATCTCTGACGCCTGAAATGAGAAGAGCTGTTGGTGACCAATTAATAGAAGAGTACGGGGATCGTTTGGAAGCTGAATGTGCAAGATTAGGAGCAGCTGCCGCTGGTGCTGCTGTCAGACGAGGATTGAGACCTGATTGGCCCAGAGCAGCACTGAGAGCGCTTCTACTCTGCGCTGGGAGTGTCGACGTTGCGTTGGGTGAACCAAGAGCCGAGAGAAGACTACTTGAGGCTGTGAAAGACCTACACGTACAGGGCGTACTCTCGCTGCGTCCTGATACAGAATCGTAACTTTTCTGCAAAATGTTCATGTGCCAAGAGCGTGCTGAATAATCCATGTCAACCGTTCATCGTAACAATTACAAAGGAAAGAAATCAGTCCAAGATAGTAGATAATATTTATTTCTTGCACAAATTAAATTTTAGTGGTGTGTTATTTGTCATTAGTCTTACTTTATCAACGATTTGGATTCGATGGACGCCTCTACCAGCCGTGGTGTGAGGTGAAGCCTAATCAAAGACTGAATTTACGTATATTACTACATCGTGCATCTATGTACGTTTGTATGTAGACTACTAATGTAGATAATAATTGCTCATGGTATCAAAGGCTAGGAATCATTGCGGTCTATTGACTATTATTTAATTAAATTGAAAATGAAATTAATTACATTAAACAGTATGTTTTATTTATTTATTTAAACAATATATTTCCCTAAAAGTAATAAAATTTAAGTACGTACCTATTAATTAAAAATATATGTACATAATAGTCCAAATCCTATACAGATACAGCATAAAATGTCAACCAGCAAAGGTAAACAATTTACTAAAATCGTAATAACCTTAGTGTTATAGCGATTTTACACTGATTTATTTTTCAATGGTCGTAGGCTCAATCCCCACATAGTACCTATTTCTTCAGATATTTTCTTATATACAAATTTCCGTTGTAACTTTTCACTGCTTTTGTTCTCCTCTAACTAACGGTAATAAATGATAACAAACTACAATCATATATTGACACTAGTGATCTTAATAATCGGCTTCACTAAAGTTGCGTAATATATTTTTTTGTGAACCATGTCCGATCTCACTACTTTGTCGCTATATAAAATTTTTCATCTTTTATAATATACCAGTGAATTTGCATTGGCGTTGTGGGTATATTCACGGTTGGTGCCCCCGAAACTGGTGCCTGTCTTCAGATCTCCAGTCACAAGTTTTGTTTATAACTTCTAACAGTTGTTTTCGAGTCTGTACAGTGTATGTGAATTTACTTGACTACTTTGCTCTAGGGTACGTACTAGTAATCTTATACTTAAATATTTCACTGTACTTCGTAATAATTATAATTCGAGTCATCAAAATTCAAATTTTAAAATGCTTAACGGGACTCCGCTAAAAATCAATCTTATCAGTACAATAAAAATATATTTTTCTTTAAAACAAACATAGATCAAGCAAAGTACCTACGGAAAACAAATTAGGTTTCTGAGTTTTTCTTTTTTGTCACCAATGTATAGCAATGTTCGCAAAGACATATCTGAAGGTCCATATATGCTATTTTAAGAAGTCAGGCGTCCCTCAGGAAAATAGTCTTAAACACGTCGATGCACCCTAAGAATTATATTCCTCTATTCTGTAGCCTTGTCATATATTTGGAAAAAAAAACTAAATATTGTTTTTCTTCGTTTTATAAATCTTATACATTTTTATTTAATATAAAATAATACAAAAATAAATTATTTTATTGTCTGGTATTATAAAAACCCCGGTATGGGTGTATTTTTACAATAAATCCTGTAAGTACCTACTATAGATTAAGGATAATATATTCTTTCTATGGCAACCATTTATCTGAACTGTTGAGATGTCAATTTGTCATTTATGTAAGTACCTATGTCAAAATTGCCAAATCAAAATAAAAACTTCACCTTCGTGCTGTGCTTCGTGCTCACAAATAAATAATTATTTTGGAAATGTTATTCCTACATTAAAATCAGACTATTTAAAAAAATATATCATATTAAGTATCCAGTGATGGCTCAACCGAACCAAGTGAATTTAGATATTGAAGAAGATCCACCTGCAGATGGAACACCACCACGTAACAATCCTTTGCATAGATTGGACTCTAATTCTAGGCCTGTGCCTTCAATTAGAAATAACCTGGGCCTTGGAGATCGCCTAAATAGTGTTTTTAGAGAAATCAGGCCTTTTGTCGAAAATGCTCGAATGGTATAATTTTTAATATTATTGTGATGCAATATTATTATAATCTTATTGTTCATGATTCATTAAATTTACAATCTATTCTATAATCTAGAAAAAAATATTCATAGTGCAATTATCATTATTTTATGTTTAATTGGGAACTTTAAATGATTTTATATAGATTTTTGAGTCTAGCACAATAAAAAATACAGTAAAAAAGTGGATTCAGCTAAAAATAAGTGTTTTCAAATAACTCCAAAAATTATTTTCATTTCACTGTTTTTTTTTTTTTTTTTTTTGCTATTTTTAATCATTCTCCACCAATTAGGTAGATTGTTTTTACAATCTAAAGGTTTTTTTAATATGTGAAAATGAAATAGTGCACCCCACCTGCATTATTGGTTACCACTAGCAGAACACTAGTGAGAAATGATAGGTGAGAATGAAGCAGATTGGTTGGCCAATCATGACAAATTCCACAATTATTAATCATGATAGCATCCAGGGGGTACTGGGTAGAGGTTGATCTGATAGGATATATTGGTAGCAATAGGGCAGTTAGACTCTATTACTACCGATTTCCCCCTTAATAAGCAAGGTTTAATCTTATACCAACCTTAGGGTAGTGATAGAATTTTGCTATAATTGTATTGTTTTTATTATTATGAGGAACAACATCTTAAACTAGTACACACAAAGCAATTTAAGCAAATATTTGGAGGTGATAAAGTAGCAAAACAACAGAAAGATGAATGCATCCAGTTGCAGTTGTTATCAATTTGGACAACTTATAAAGCAGTGATCAATATAATATATATAATATAATAGTCTTCTAAAGTAATCATGATATATTGTGTCACTGTTAACAGTGAATAGTAAATGTACATAAAGTATGTGACAGTGAGATAAACACATCAATTAATTATAATGCTTTTTTTTTAATTCACTTTTCATTTTTATTTTTTATTTGATTCAACCCTCTTTAGATGTAATCAGATGTGGTGTATATTGATTAGGCATTAAGGACACACACACTACATAGCCTACTTTTTTTAATATATATAAAAATGCATTTAGTATATTTAAAATAATGTACTTGTTTAAGGGAAATAATCCAAGGTTATCATTACCAACATGGCTGCCGAGACATACACCGGGGACTCATCAAATTGGTGAAAGTAGTACACAGAGACCACAAAGCTCAATTGCACATGTGAATTTGGGACCAGGTAGCCAGACTTATGGGGTCACAGATAGAGGTACACCACCATCGCAGAGAACACAAATGCTGGGCCACGAGTTGAATACTAGTATATCACATGACTCCAATCTCTCAGAGCAAGGGCAGGATCATCCAGAGATCAATGTGTCAGTGAACCCAGCTAATAATAATAACATACATGATAATGGCGATAATGAAAGTCAAAGTGATGATGGTACACAACAGGTAATATATCCTTGTTCTATTTTACTTTGAGCAGTGATGTACTTTATAAAAAATCTAATATTCTATCAGTCAGCCTACAAAATTACTATATATTTTATACATCATCTAAAAAAATGCAATGTAAACAGTATAATTTTTATTTATTGTAAAATTTTTTTTATAAAATTTAAACCAGCAGACAAGTCACAGTCATCTGATGGTATGTGCTAATTATCATTAATGAATATAACACTGTAGATATCACAAAATACCCTCTGATGCATATACTATGATGAATTGCCATCTCTGAAAACTAAGAAGTACTTGGAATTTTATTAACTTGAAATGTTAATTGAATTTCACTATACCATATGTGATATCTATGATCTTAAAACTCAAGCTATGATTAACAATTTTCTACTTTGAAATCACTTCCTGGTTTATATGGCTATATGTAGACATGAAATTCATGAAACCATGAGGCTGTTAATCAATAAAAATATATCAATCAAAAGACAGTTTTTACTGTTTGCTATCAACCAGTGAATGTTCTATATATTGTAAACATTTGGAACCTCTTGCTTTGTTCAAATTGTAATGTTTTTGTCCAGTTTTATATCATAATAGTCACATTTAAATAATATTTAATTTTGTAAATTTGAATTATTTAATTTTATTTTCTACTATACTAATAATTGATTACAGGTTTTGGATGTTAGAACAACTTTAAACGTACTCATCCGTTATGCACCATTCTACATAATACTTTTCATAAAGTTCATGTATGATAGCAGAGAAGGACTGTTTACATTCATTGTATTGCTTTGTACATTTGCACATTGCAACACCCTTGTGAGGAGGTAAGAAGCATATTTTACTATGTAATATCTATGTATTAAGTAATATCAATTAGTAAGAGGATGCATGAGAAAGCACAAGACTCCTCACATTGCTATCTCGATAGATTTGTTTGCCACTTGTCTAGAGAGGCTGAAGAAAAAAATTAATGTGCCATGTTGTAACTATTCTTGCTGTATTACCATAAATAATCTAAAAGATTGTCTTTTCACACACAATATACATAATTAACGAGTTGTTTTTAAACATTTATTTATTTATTTAATGGATTATGTAAGCTTTATATTGTCCCAATATGCTTACCTAGAAAAATATAAGTACAGGAATAAATACTATGTAAACAATAAATATTAAATGAATATGAAGCAATATAATAGCAACGTGATAAAGTAATAATATATAATAATAGTAGAAATAAAACTGTATATGTTAACTTACTATGTAGTAGTATGAAACAGAAGTGGAGATGGGCAGGTCATATAGCGAGGTACAAAGACAGTCCAAACAACAAAATGGCGAGGTCCAGCAGGAAAAAGAAATGTTGGAAGGCAAAGAAAGAGATGGGCAGATGACATAATAAATATAGCAGGAAAAAACTGGACAAGTATTGCTATAGATAAAAACCCTTGGGGACCATGGAAGTGGATAAAAAGCTATAATAATAATGTTAACTTACTGAGCATAAAAATTCCAAGGCCATCAGATTGAATTTGAGCAAGTTAGAGGCAAATCATATCTATTCACCCCTTTTATCGACATTTATTTGCTTCAGAGACAGTTCCGGAATTCACTTCAAAGTCACTACATGATTATTGAAAAAAATTTTTTTTTTCTTTTTCCAGGGAACATGGGAAACAAATGAATAGGAGCATAATAGCTCTGTTCAGTGAGCTTGTGTTCACAGGCAGTTGTATAGTGGTTGTGCATTTCCTGTTCGGCCATGGGAAACTGTTGCCTAATGTGGTAATGTTCCCGGCGTACACTGACTCCATAGATGTATGGGAGCTGCTCTGGCTGGTCGTGTTGACTGATTTGATAGTCAAGATCATTACTGTAGACGTAAAAATACTGGTCACAATGATGCCTGCTTTCTTGTTGCCGTAT
Organism: Galleria mellonella; assembly: GCF_026898425.1. Classification (NCBI taxonomy): domain Eukaryota; kingdom Metazoa; phylum Arthropoda; class Insecta; order Lepidoptera; family Pyralidae; genus Galleria; species Galleria mellonella. The sequence continues at coordinate 3,020,773 of NW_026442100.1, read as the reverse complement.
CAGAAAAGGGTAATATTTTTTATACTTATTGTATCCCGCGGCTCTGCCTGCGTGAATCAGGACATAAGGTATCCTATGTACTAAATTAGAATAGGATATAACACACTCATATACCAAATTTTATTCACATCTGTTCAGTAGCTTTTACGTGAAAGAGTAATAAACATCCATCTATGCTTACAAACATTCGCATTTGTTATATTACAATTTTTCTGTAGTTCTTTAAATGTTGAGCTATTTGAATCTGTTTAGTGACACTATTGGATATAAAAGTTATTTAAATAATTGTTGATGCATAATATAATTTTATATTTGTATGGGCAGATATTGTTTTAATCAGCATGATTTATATATTAAAATATAGACATTCATAAATCTTAAATAACAACGTTTGAACAATCAAATGTTTTTATTTTTTTATATATTGAGATGATACAAACATTTGGTTTGGGGGGAAAAGGGATCGTTAGCAACTGTTACTAGCATTATACACCGATCAGGTCATCTCCTGAGTTATGATATCGCCAAAATGAAGAATTTGTCACGATAGCCCATCATTTTTGCAAATTCACCAATGGATCCGTTAGCCACGATAGTTTCCATAGAGGAACCGCGAAAAAAAAAAATTAACCTATTTTATTATTAGTTTAATGCTATATTATTTTGCTAACGATCCCTTTTCCCCCAAACCAAATGTTTGTATACATGATCTCAATATATAAATAAAATAAAATACAATGCTATCATTTAGAGCTATTTCAGTGACCACGTTATTATTTAAGATTATGAATGACCTGCTCTATATTTTAATATATAAATAGAACCGAATGCTGATTATAGGAATCACATAATAACTGTGCCCATACAAATATAAAATTATCTTGTACAAGACAACAGAGTCACTGTTGAATTTCTGGCGGACTCTTCTTCATTAGATATGTTATTAACATTCCTAATCGAGCAGTAGATTCATAGAAAATTAATTTAAAAGAATTTTTAAATAAGTCTATTTGAATAAATATGATTTCTATAGTGAACTAGGTGCTATATTATGGACAAAATAATAAAATGAATTAAATACATTTAAGGACCTCTGTCCCATTTTGTTTCTACTGTGAAAGTTGTGTTTGCATGGCTGTGTTTCGGTTTGAAGGGTAGGGATATGGCGTGAATTTACATCATGATGAATTCATCAGAAGAATAACATCTAGTCCTCAGGAATGGCAACACATGGGGGGCATCATTGGGTGAAATTGCAGTAATGGGACTCTTCATTATGTCCATGGTATTGCAAACCAGAGAGAATAAAAAAGTCTATAGGCGACGGCTACCACTTTCCATCAGGTGGGCCGTCAGCTTGTTTGCCATTCTAAGTTGTATAAAAAAAAACAAAATAAAAAAAAACCAAAATAATTCTAATCAAATAACCCATTTTATTATTAGTTTTTAACAGTATAATTTAATTATTTTTCAGGGTAAAGTATACCTTTTTACGGAGGCAATTTCCCAGCTATACCGTTCTCTGCTCACCATACAGCCTTGGATATTTTTCCTGATGCAATCATATGAGGGCTCCGAGAAGATGATGGGCATGTTCTTAACGTCGCTCTATGTTATATCAAAGGTTATCGATGTGATCACCAGGTTGCTACTCTTCAAATATGCTACATGGACTCTTTTGCAAAGTGTGGTAAGATAGTTTCCTTCAGTGTTAATTTTTTTATAATATATTTAACATTTACCTTCATTGCCTTTAATATCATCATATCAGCTTTTAACTGTCCACTGTCGAACATAAGCCTACACCTAGGGGGTTTTGTCAATAGTTGCCACGCTTGGCAGGCGGATTGGCAACCGCAGTTAGGCTTAGGAGATGTTTTGAGAGAGACGCTGCTGCCCATCCCTCGCCCCTTAGTCGCCTCTTACGACACTTACGGGAAAGGAAGGGGTGGCCTATTCTATGCCGGGACCACACGGAATCATTGCCTTTAATATGGTAACCTTTAATAGTCTATTTATTGAGGTCCCTAAATATGTACTGATCAAAATCACGTGTTACTGTGCTTTAATAGAATAAAAAAAAAATACACTCTAATCTCCGAAACCACTCAACTGATTTTATGACAATTTCGTGAATATATATGATTTTTTTAATGGTGTAAAGATGGAATGATAACGCGCTAGTTATTATTCCATTATCACCATACGGGATATCATTCGATAACTTGCATCAGTGAGTAATGATAGGTAAGAATGAAATCTGGTCAATGAGCTCGCTGTGGTATATTAAGTGGAAATAAACACAATGGTTTCACGGGTATAAGTCAAACTGTCCCACACTCTGTATTGATAGCACCCACTTAAAGTAAAATAACACTATTACTCTAATTTACCGTGTGATCCTGGCACAGAATGAGCCCAAAATGTAATGTAATGTAAATAGGACTCTATTTTCCGCGCTTAGCCTCTCATTTGTGGCCGTCGTGCGTATGAGTCGTGGCTTGTACAGCCAACCTAGCTCCGCCCAGAAACAGAAGCTTCCTGGGATCTTCACAGGCCTCACGGAGCGACCTCACCGTTCCGAGGATTTCTAAATGTTGATGGGCCACAGCTTCACATTCCAGGATTACGTGAGCAGTCGTTTCTTCGGCGTCGAAACTGCCTCGACATAGAGGACTGTCTGTGGCTCCTATTGTGTAAAAATGTTTGTTTAATGGATGAATGAGTCCATGGGTGTTGTAAAAGGCGACTAAAGGAACTTAATGGTCGATGGACAGGCAGCAGCATCCCTCTTAAATCATCACTTAAAGCCTAACAGTGTTTGTTAACCCGCCTGTCAAGCCTGGTAATTACTGGCAAAACCTCCCCTTATGGGGTGGCCTATGTTCAGCAGTGGACAGTTTACGGCTGATACAATTATAATACTATAATTATATACAACTTAACAATATTGAATTTAATTTTTATATTTATTTATTTTTTATTAACATTATAATATAAAAAAATGTCTGGTACAAAAAGCGGACTTAATACTATATAGCATTCTCTCCAAGTCAATCTTTGGCAAAACAGAAATGTAATTATGCGGTGAAAAAAAGTAAAAATTGTTACAAATAAATATTATAAATCATATTTTATTTGTATGTAAAATAATAAAAAACTTACGAATTTTTCACGGCTAGAATAATTAATTTAATCGATACAAACAAAATTCTATTTATCAACAGAATCTCGGCACAAAACCAACCGGCGAGCAGCTGCTTTCCGCCGGCGACTCTTGTCCCATCTGTCACGACGACTACACGACGCCAGTGCGGCTGGACTGCAGCCACATATTCTGCGAGCTGTGCATCTCGGCTTGGCTCGACCGTGAACACACCTGCCCCCTCTGCCGGGCGAAGGTCGCCGAGGAACCTACATGGCGGGACGGTTCCACCGCGTATAGCTTTCAACTCTACTGATCGACTGGTTAAGGTAATCTAGCGGGATCACAGTGTAATATAAATTAGAGGCGTCGTTTCTGAAATATCCAATAACTCCTTTATTCATAAAAACATCAAAACCAATCTATCGATATATATCTCTTATGGGAAAGAACAAGACACCAGACTCCACTATCTCTTTTTATCTTATATACTCAGTAGCGATTCCGATCCTATGGATGAATTAATTTAACGCTTGACTAAGAGGTTGAACTGCGCTTAGTAGCGTGGTAGATGGCCTACCGTGTCCCTCTCTACGTTCCATTATTATTACAACTGTTAGAGTTGCAGCTGAATACCTTGTTAGGAGTACACATACATGGAAAGATTGTAAGCGTGCCAGCGTGAATGTAGTAGTAGCAATTGTATGGAACACAATACATTTAGTTCTTAGTCCAAGTAACTTATCTAAATACACATGCTAAATCGCAATATTATATTGTTTACTAGCGACCCGCCTCGGCTTCGCACGGGTGCAATGCTGCACCGCTATGTCCCCTGCATTTTAAATCTGTAATATCTTTGGAAATAATAATTTAATTTACATGCTGTAAAGGGCCATATTGATCTATATTAAATATACAATATAATTAAGGTACCTAATTGAATAAAAATTAATGGTGTATTGCCTAAAATCACTTCGTAAATAAGCAATTTTTTCCCGTAAATTGTAAAATAAAAAATGGTTATTGTGGGTTATCCTTAAGAGATTAGACATATACCATCGCGGACTTTTTTGTTGACCTTTTTAAGGTGTACAATACTGTAGTACATTATTCTGTATTATCTCGTAATGTTCAACCAGCGTTTGCAATGTAAGCGCAAAAAATGTGTTTATTTACGACATCACATTAGAAACCTTGAAATTTATCAGTGTTTCTCTGCAATATTATACATGTATTATACATATAAACCTTCCTCTTAAATCACTCTATCTATTAAAAAAAACTCCGCTTCAAAATCTGTTGTGTAGTTTTAAAGATTTAAGCATACATAGGGACGGACTTTTTCTAGGCGCTAGTACTGGCAGAGGGCCGAAGAAATTATTTCGGGAAGGGCCTTTGACCAGATATCAGCAGACAGGTAACTCTGGCTGGTGTACCACGGTGTGGAAGGCAAATGGGGAAACCACCACACAAACTTCCCTAACAAATGGAGCACACATAGATAGAGACGGACAGACAGCGACAGCGACTTTGTTTTATACAATGTAGTGATTTGTTTATATTACTGTCTCTCCATGTATAACTACTCTTAATAAAGTAGGTATTGAGCTGTAACTCTAAAAACAACTGTATATCTCTTTAAATTATTGCAAAGTCGCGTCACTATGTCGTATTAAGATTGGATTTAAGTGCATTTATTTAGGTATAAATATTTTCCAAACAATGATTGGTTTGAAAGCCTATGTGAATCTAGAATTGGCGAACTTAGTACTGTTAAGAACTAAATTAATAATTGTAAATTATAAAATAAAAACTGAATTTATTTGAACTATCAACAGCAGTAATAACTACTGTTGCACTAGATATGATAAACATACAACGTTATGATTTTAGATTATATAGATAGAGTGTATCCATACAAATGCTTCTAGAAAAGCGGGTCAACTTTTTCATACAATTTTGCGTGATAAATAGTTATGAGTGATTCCTTTATAACTTCTATATTTCTTATCTTTGTGAACGGTTCAATTTCCTTGTCCCCACTGGCATGTGCAGTAGGTCGAGTAAGTCCCTTATTTTTAAAATCCCTCCTCATGCTATAGTGGTTCATTTACGGTTCATGCGGTTAGACTGTGAAACTCTCTTCCACTGCATATTCGTGAAACTTAATCACTGAATATATTTAAGAGCAGATTAAAAGAGCATCTCTTGTCCTCATAAACTTATTATGTCTATGTATGTATATGTGCGTATTTTGTATGTGAAAACATATTATATATATATATATATATATATATATATATATATATATATATATATATATATATATATAATATATATATATAATTATTATTTATATACAGACATGTGTGTATTTTGATTTTAATTATATGAATTACTTTGCATAGATGTCAACAGCTTAACTCTTACAGAGTTAAGCTGTTGTACATCTTTATTTTATATATATTATATGTTTGTAATTTTTTGTGTACAATAAAGTATAAATAAATAAATTAATATTTATTTTTTCTTATAAATTCTGCACCTTTTCAATGTGCAAATAGTTGACAAGAAGGTGCCTGGTTTTTGAAGTTCGATTCTCTATCTATATAATCTAAGGTAACTATATCTATAACAAAATTTTTATTTTATAAATTTTAATTATATTTAAATTAATCGCTTTTTATTTTGCAGACGATTAAAAGTCGTATTCCAACGCTGTTAATAGAATTATGCATCAGTTATGTAAATATTGGATATTTGGTGAAAGAAAAGAATTATGTCTGGACCGAGTTAAGTTTTAGTTGCCTACACACAGTTTTAATAGTAAGTTTTAAAATGTAATGGAAGATCTACTTAATACTAACGGAATTAAAGTAACGGTTAACTTCAAACTAAATTATGTATTTATTATTAAAGCCCTATTATAACGTGTTACCAAGTTGCAGTAAATTGTTACTGTAACACTGTTCTGTTGCTATGGTCACCTTTTACCATCAGATGGGCCGACAGCTTGTTTATTATTCTAAATTATATAAAAAAATATTAAAAACTCAAAAAATTATACGAAATTTATTTTAATACAACATCAATACTGTATAATGTATTATATTATACAGCCATGTTGAGACCCCAGGATATTTTTTTTTTATTTCTTACTTTTAAAATACTTATGTAAATAGTATATTCAGTAAAAGCTATATTTGAAAAAATTTTGTCCACTTTGTAAAAACTCTGTGCTTACGTCATACTTTATATATTATAGTTAAATACCGCTAGATAAATTTTAAATAAAACAATCATGACAAGAAGATAGAAGAAGGATAAAATTCCTACATTTAAATAATACTGTATATAAATTTTAAATAGAATTAGCTATAAAAATGTTTAAATCGTCTATTTTTTGTGTCAAACTATTAACGAAACTTGTCTAAATGTTCCAATATATGTAACTAAAATATTTACATGGTCCGTAATTAAGAATATCTTTAGGTCGAGTACAAAATAGTTGGATAACTTGTATGTCGAACGTATTTTGTGTGGATACGTCGCCGAGTACAGGAGTATACGTTAATGTAATGATAGGCTTTGTACAAAATCCATAATGTGTGTAACGGCAATGTGTGTAGAAGCAATTTTATTTTACACTGTGCTAATGTAACTTTACCACAGTGTAAAATCAAATTGCTTCTACACGTTAAAAATTGCTCTTATTACGTAAAGTATGTTATGTTTTTCTTTATTCTCTTTAGCACACATGTAAACACATTTAAATATCTTTTTATCGAATTAACAGTGCATAAAATAATCAAATAGATAAATTAAAAAGATATTTATATTATTTTACTATATATAATTGCACATTATTACTTTTTTTCTATTTTAGTTTTAAATAACTTCATTCAGTTAAAAGACATTTTGATATTTAGGATTTACTTTGTTATTGTTTATTGTCTAGAAAAACTGATCTTAATATTTGATAGCCACTGTCTTTCAAGTTTCAAAATTAAATATAAAAACCATTAAAGCCATAAACAAAACTTCTAATAAGCTAAATTCTCCTGAACTTTAAAAATAACTTGCTAAAGTATGTTACTCGCTTGTGCAAGGTACTTTTTTTTTGCATAAAATCACAAAATAAATTATGATATAAACAGTAATCGATTTAAATTCTATAATAATACTCTTTTTATTATTAGACAAAGTCCAACTGAACACATTTTGTAAAAAGTAGTTATTGAGCTTTACTTCCCTATCTTATTCCAAGCTGAGTTATATAACTCAGTTATGTACTGAGTTATATACGTTACATGCGTAAAAATACTTATTAACTGAAAATATATGTACTATTTACATAGTAACCAAAATATATTCATATTGTTAATACTCCATATTGTAAATAAAATCGGATAATTGTACATTAATATAAGCGTAATGTGATAAATGTCTGGCCAAGTGTTTCATTCGTTTTACCAATGAGTTTTAAGTGCGTTCTTATGAATTAAATCATTGTACATTTATTTACATATTAAAATTATATAGGTACTTACATATTTTTTGCTTTGTACGTATACAATTATAACGCACTATTGTTTTACCGTCAATTTCATGAACCAAGTAATCCATAAACAATGGACTATTTTGATTAATTATTAATTAAAAAATAAAATAAAAAAAGTATATTAACTTTATTTTTAACGAAGTGAAATGACAATAATGTTGTTCTACTCGTAAATACATATGGGTGAATATATTTTATTAAAATATGGGAATCCAGTGATATATTTTCTAATATAATGTAGTAGGTTGTCGTATATTTCAAATATATTAACATCATAAGTAAGGCACATAATTTATTGTCATTTCACCATAAAGTTTATTTCGCAGTTATAAGGAAACTTTTTATTTGTATTTCGTATAAAACTATGTGTCCACTACGATAGTGCAATAAATTTTATTTCTTATTATTAAATTATTGATTTTAAATTATATGTAAAATGGGGTTCTATTTGCATTCCTGTCACATGCAAGGACATTCCATAGATTATGTTCCAGGGAATATATTGTAAGTGGTATATTAAGATACAGTGGTTATTTGTATAATATAAGTGTTGTTTTATATTTATTTACATTATACAGCTATGTAATCGATAAAAAATTATGTATAAATGATGGGTTGTTGTATGTATATACAATATATACATGTATATACAATATGTATATACAATATGTATGTACAATATAATTGAATGCGATGAAGATGTCAAAAACCTGTTTTTGTTATTCTAACTGGCATAATTAGTCAACAACTTAAGGCACGACTCTATCGAAATAAGCGCATAAAATCAATAATTAGATAGCTATATATTTAAAAATGTAATAAAAGTTTTTGTATTGATTGATTATTAGTTTTTTTTTTTTTTGTTTATTTAAATACTTTTTATAAATTCTCTTTTAATATATCTATATTAGGTTATAGCAAAAATGATAAAATTACATTTAAGTCTATTTTATATTTAATTAAATAAATTTGTGAGTTACAATTTTTTGTTTACTAATTGTGCCAACCATAGAAAACGATTAATTATTTGAATTGAAATAATTATGTTTCCCATTTTGAAATGTGAAAATTGCAACAAAAATGCGGATATTTAAAAAGTCTGGATATTTTAGTCACAAATTATTTGAGTTCTGATTTAGTTGAACTAGTTGTATATAGTTTAATAAAGATATATGACTGTTATAATACCATATATTTTATTTTTAAATATTGCAACTAATTAATCAAATATTAAAAAAAAATTCATCCATATAAAAAACTCGAAGCCCGGACAGAACGCCGAAAGGATGCTAAACCAAATTATATTTTTTTTGCGTGAATATTCTGTATAACCTTAATTATAAAATGTATTGCCAACCGATGTGCAATTGTTCTCATGGCCTATTTAAACAATGGACAATGCGCGAAAGGCATCCATTAAACGATAGATCTTGTATCAGTCAATCCAATTAGTTGTAGATAAATTATTAACGATTGTCAGAATATAGAGAAACGTGTTCATTCATCCATGCTGTATTGTCCACCCGATAATCGTCAGCCGGACAAAAATAAATGACACCTAACGCGTTATATCATAAACAATAATATACTTATTAACGACTGGCGACTAAAATATTTGAATTTGGAGAAAACCATGGCCGTTAGAGATTATTTGTTTTAAATTGTAATAAAAAAAAAAAGGATTTGTAGTTCTATCAATTCCCAATTTACTTTTTAATCTTGGCAGTAGATTCTCAATTTGAACGTTTTATAGTTATCCATAATAGTTTTTAAATCGCTTAATTTAATTTATAAACCTATACGACCTGAATGAATATTGTTCTATACAGATCAGTCCGTAATGGGTAATGAATTTATTAAATATAAGGAAATTTGATGTATATGTGTGTTCATAAGCGTTTGAGGGGTGTTCAATTCGTTCGTATGTTTGAATCTGAGAATTTTATGTGCCTACCAAATATTATATGATTAATATTAAAGAAATCAACCTGCATTGATTACTTATTAAAATGTTAAGCTGATTACCAGTTATTTTATTTCCTACACTTTATTGAAGTAATTGACTTAATATCAATCAACAATGCCAACTGAATAGATTTTTTTTTGATGGGTGAAAATGGTATGGTATCCCCGCCTGCGCTAACGGGATATGCTGGCGGAGCACCAGTGAAGGGTGATAGATGAGAATGAAAACAGGCCAGTTAGCCCATCATGATGAATTCATCAGGAATTAATCATGATAGTTTCCAGGAGGAACCGCGAGGAGGTCGACCTGGTTGGGTATATTGCTAGCAATGGGATTTTCAGTCTCCATTACTAACAATCCCTTTCCCCCCAACTAAATAGATTAAAATGTTAAAGTCGAAAGAATAGCACCTCAGTGTTCCTGATTTTAATCATTTGAGAATGCGCTTTATAATTTAACAAATTTTACTTATACACGCTTACCCTACAAAAGCTTTGGTTAACTATCGACAAAAAGTTGACATTGTTGGTTGTCTTACAAAATGCTCGATCAGTTTTTTTTTTTTAGTAAACATACTTCCAGATCAAACTTTCAATTACTAATATAAGACAAATTCCATATGGGAATTTCAAAATTAGAACCCAAAATACATGCCATCTGGTGTTGTATACGCATTTCATTTACTTATTTCATATTATCTCCCAATAAAACTATGGATTTCAGAATTGAAACCTACAGGGGATCGAGGGGGGTGCTGGCTGTTTATACGAGGTCTGTCCGGAAAGTTCGTATAAAAGTGTTCTGGAATGCGAGAAAGAGGAGTGGGGAGGCCAGGTAAGCGCAGGACCCCTTCCTTATGTCCCTAACAATGCTTCAGTTCTGGTCTGACCGCCGTGCGGTGCGAACTGGCTTGTCACGCCATCTGTGAAGTTACCTCTTAACGAAACCCCGTCGGTATGGAGCCCGCTTCCGTTGAAGAGCAGCGCGTCGTAATCAAGTTTCTCTCGAAACTCGGCAAGAATGGCCGTGAAATTGATGTCGAATTTGATGTCGAATTAAAATCCCAAAGTGGAAGACATCCGGGGATCAAGAAAATCCCGGGTCAAGACAATGTTGATTGTTTTTTTCGATGTTCGGGGGATTGTCCATCAAGAATTCGTCCCTCCAGGCCAGACAGTTGATGGAAAATTCTACGTCGATGTGCTCAGACGCCTCAAAGCTCGTGTGGCACGAGTTCGTCCAGAATTGGCGCGAGAGGGGCGTTGGATTCTTCACCACGACAATGCCCCTGCCCACACCTCTCTTGTTGTCCGTGAGTTTTTGAGTAAAAATTCCATTACGGTGACCGAACACCCCCCCTATTCGCCGGATTTGGCCCCGTGTGACTTCTTCTTGTTCCCAAAAACCAAATTGGTACTTCGGGGGCGGCATTTGGGGGACATAAATGAGATAAAAAAAGCTACGACGGGGCAGCTGAGAAACCTACAACCAGAGGACTTTCAAGGAGCCTTCTCACAGTGGAAACGGCGTTGGCACAAGTGCATTATGTCACAGGGGGAGTACTTTGAAGGGGATAAAATTGATTTACCTGAATAATTGTAAAATAAAATTTTTAAAAAACTTTTATACGTACTTTCCGGACAAACCTCGTAATGCAGACTCCCAGACCCATTGCTAGCAAATATACCCTGTCAGGTCGACCTCCGCGTTGTCCCCCTGGGTACCATCACGGTAAATTCCGGGTGTATTCATCATGATGGCCTACTTGACTTACCTTTTCATCCTCACCTATCATCACTCACTGGTGCCCCGCCAGCAATACCCTTAACGCAGGCGGGGTTACCATTCCATTATCATCCATAATAAAATATGAGGTAAATAATTTAATAATAATAAAAGTTCATATATATATTTAATCACATTTTAATCATAGTTTACATTATATGGTTCATATAACATTAATATTATAGCTTAACATTACTTTTTGCCTACAAATGTGAAAAATTAAATAATTTAGATCATTAATAGTAATTATTATTCAAAGTATCACAAATATCGGATAGAGTAACACTGCTCTGAAAGCGAAGCATCTATCGTAGTTCGCACTGCCGACTGCGGCGGCCTTATATTACAAAATTAATGTGTACCAATAAGCTTTTAACCAAATGGGGATTTGTAAGAAGAGAGCATATGTCTTTTGAAAAGGCCGGCAATATCTCTGGTGCTAGTAGGTTGCGGTGACAGCTTACAGCTTATTTTGCTACTCAGATGAGCAGCAAACCTCTTCATTTCCCGTGCGTCGTAAGAGGCGACTAAGGGAACTTAACCCTTAAATACCTGAAGTTTCAAATTTGATACCGGGGTTATAAATCGCATTGGGCGCCTACAATTGATTTTATTATAATATTTGGCTGTTTACATGTGACCAAATATTTTTTTCAAAATAAATATATAAAAATATCGTTTTGATTTTTTTACTATTTTTCCCCATTAGTAAACACAGTAAAGAGTACACTTTTTAATACACTTTTTTTAATTTGATTTAAAAAATCAGGCTTTTAAGGGATGGACAGAAGCGTCCCTCTAAAAACATCACCAGAACGTAACTGCGGTTGCCAATCCGCCTGATAAGCGTGGCAACTACTGGCAAAGCCCCCCAATAGGGGGAGGCCTATATTCAGCAGTGGACAGTTAACGGCTGACATAGTGATATGCATCAAAACAATGACCTCGAACTCGCATTAAAAAAATCAACGACAAAAATGTCGCTCATAATATGAAACGAAATTAAAAAGAAGAGACATTATATAGAGGAAGACTTTGTACAGTCTCCCTTAATCTACTTAAGTATCTCTGCCTCGCCTATTCCATCGCTAAGCAGTGCACGCTGTGTTCTGGTTTGAAGACAATGATATAGCAGTAGGTATAGAGTAATGCGAGTCCAGATACTTAATAAGAGTTGGCAATATGCAAGTGACGTCTCTGGGTTTCTAAAAGTTCTGCGGTGGGCGTTTATCATCAAGCGTAATCTTTGCCTAATTATATAAACGCAGTAATGACGCACGAAAGTCATACGAACTCGTTAACTTTGGCTTCAAATAGATTACAATATTACAATCTCTATTTAGTTATAAGCTTCTTGGTTTACACGTGGGACCATCTGCTGTGGAACTGCTGAGTGGTTTAAGAAATTGGGTGTAAATTTCTTTTAAGAAAAACTGATTTGTTTTCAGTTTAGAATTTGATTTAATTAGAATAATATGTTTCGAGTAAATTAAGTATTACGTTCATAACATACCATCGACTAACACGTCTGGAATTACAGTCATGAGTATTATCATCCATTTCATTTATAAAATAAAAACTATTTATAATTGATCTTCAGACAACTAAATACTGTTCTTTTTTTTTTTTTTTAATAATTATTGGACTGTTAAACTTATTTAACTATACTCCCATGAATTGAGATCAAACAGACATAAAAATCGACTTATTCCATAAACTACTCATATAACAGATGGTCCCGTGACCCGTATTCCCAGCAACGAAACGTAACAAAAGAAAAAAAAAAATCTTTCAGACCATGATTCATTAAAAAATTTGCAGACCATGATCTAATTTTAGCTTATAATGAAGTCATAAACCAATACTAGCGTTTCACGAACCAATCACTGCAGACCTAAACCATCGCAGCGGTTATGAATTTAAAACAATTCATCTTCACCAAACCGTACTGTTAGTACATCAATCATGGGGCACCATGAACAAATCGTAGCAGTTCATGGGCCAATTATCACTGACAACGAGGGCGTGGCCTCGCAGTGATCGGCCGTTTGGTTTTGTTAGATTTTGTTGCTATGGACACGTTTTTATTTACAACACCTCGCACTAATATTCGATGACACGTTACGAATAGCACAATAATACAATCAAATCTGTAATCTGAATCATCTATGGACACCCCTTAACAATTTATCGCTTCGCGGACTAGTCACCCATGCTTCCCACTAGTAGATCCAAGAGGATTTACTGAGTCCTCAGGAATGGCAACGCATAGGGGGTATCATGGGCGAAACAGTATACTCTGTTATCCATGTATCTATGAAAACAATTACACTATCCATCATTATAGGAACATATATTTATAAAAAAAATCTCTGTCTATATATATAAATATATAAATATATATATATATACAACCAAATATATATTATATACATATATAAAAGAAAACTAAGAAAATATTATACTTTGGGTACTAGAAAACTAACAAATACAGATATCAGACATATAGATAACGACTAAATTGGATTGTTCAGTTATTTATTTAAAAGAAAAAAAAAAAAAGAATTTTTAGTTGACTATGACATATAAAAAGGTTATACTATTAAAGTAATATAAGAAGTGAGTATTTCTTCAATACTCAAAATCCTCTTGGATCTACTATAAGAACAATACATCATGGACAGCAGACCGGAGCGATTTATTTCATATTTCAAATAATGATTGGCACATATATCGGTGCGACTGAACTATACCCTGGGACCGAATAAGGGGACGGCAGACTTCGGTCTTCTACCACAGACAGGAATCTAATTGGAAAACGCACAAAACTGCACGGACGCACTATCGTACGGAGCGACGTCCGTAGCTGACAAACTGTCCTGTCGCGTTCAACCGTTAACAATAGAGAGTGAATGTAAACAATATTAGCTTACTATCTTAGAATGGAGAAGATATATGTATTTTTGTAACTATAACAATAGCGAATTATCGTTCTCGAAAAGAGCGCTATCGAGCACTAATTGTGAGCGTATTTCGAGCGAAGCGATCTTTTAAAACGTTCGCTGCGTGCACTTAGCTTTATATGAGTACGCAATTTATTCGCAACGAACTGCTCGATCCACGTTTCAGTGGAAACGTATAATTACAAACGCGAGTCTGCAACGTAACGTTTGCGGTGCAACGTCGCGACAAATCCATCTACCGCTAAAAACACGCTCGCACAGTGCGATCAATGTAAGGAGACTTGCGATTCGACTCGAACGAGAACGCGTTTACAATTACTCTCTATTAGGTTGAGCGGCCTACGATGGGAGGCGGCGGTCGCTTACGTCTCGTCGTTACGAGACGTCGCGGTCCGCAGCGGTGCAGGGCCCGGGGCAGGGGCCGGGGCAGGGCCCGGTCTCGCAAGCGGCGGTGAGCAGGGCCGGCGCGGGCGCGGCGGGCGCGGCGGGCGGCGCGGGGGGCCCCGCCCCGCCCGCCTCCGCGTCCGGCGGCGGCGGCGCGGGCGACCCGTACAGGAAGAGGCTGCGCAGCCGCGCCGACCGGGACGACGTCGACGGCAGCTCGTCGGGCCAGCTGGCGGCGCTCGCGGTGTCGGACGCGGCCAGGTCGGCTACGTCGGCGGTCACTTCGAGGCGGTGCGCGGCGGGCGATGCCGCCTCGTGTCCGCCAAGTGAACCAGCCAGCGCTGCTAGTGACGGCGCGCGTACCTCCGCTTGAGCAGATCCCGCCGACAGCGACGCGTCGCCTGTAAAGTATCAACATTTATTATTAAATCATTATATATAATCATATATTATAGTGTAATGATATAATCGTATGGGTTACCAATTTCTTTCCTGTGGGTGTTGTAAGACGCGACAAATGGAACTTAATGGCCGAGGAATGGACAGCAGTATCTCTTTAAACGTCACCAAAGCCTAACCACTGTTGCCTATCCAGTTACCAAGCGTTACAACTATTAGCAAAACCCTTCTTTGTGGGGGAAAACCAATGTTTAGCAGGAGGAAAGGGATTGTTAGTAATGGGGTCTAATAGCCCCATTACTGGCAATATACCCTCTCAGGTTGACCTCCACGTGGTTCCCCCTGGAAACCATCATGTTTAATTCTTGTCGAATTCATCATGGTGGGCCAACTAACCTGCATTCATTCTTACCTATCATCTTCCATTGGTGCCTCGTCGGTGTATACCAATAGCGCGGGCGGGGTCACCAATCCATTTTCGCCAATTAAAAAAATTACCTATGTTTAACAGTAGACAGTTGATATGATGATGATAATGAATCATATAATTAGATTAATAGCCGATAAAATATGTTGATGGCGCTGGAGGACAAAACAACATATGCCAAGCCACTTATTTTAAATATGAGTAATTCGTACCTATGCTAGGCTCGAGCCGCCTGGACGCGGCGTCGGTGTCGAGCGCGTGGTCGCGGTCGTCGTCGAAGGACGGCGCGGAGGGTCGCGGCGCGGCGCCGGCGCAGCCACCGGCGCGGCACAGCGACACCGGCACCACGCCGTACACGTAGAACAGCAGGATCGGCACGCCGATGCCCACCGCCAGCCCCGCCACCAGCGGGGACACTATCAGCTGTAACAATACAATTATATCATTAAAAATTATTAAATATACAAATAAAGTTTCAACTCAATTCACTTATTATCATTGAATTGGACACAGTATTTTTTAAAATAAAGAAGATTAATAAAGATGTTTCTTAAGAAACAGTGTGATTAGAGAGAAGTGTGGACTGAAAGACGATGTAGTGACAAAAATCGAAAAAGGAATGTTGCGTTGGTTTGGTCATTTGGAGAGGATGGATGAAAGATTCATTCATCCATCCTCTCTAAATGGAGATGTTGGTAGGGGCCGCCCTAGACGGACGTATGTTGACCAAATAGGCGACGTACTAAAGAAGGGCCAAATTAAAAGTACCCCCGTAACTGGCGACCGTGTATGAAAAGATTGATGAATGTGGAAGAAGCGAAAGAGGTTTGTTTGAATCGAAGCATCTGGCGTTCCATTGTTTCTGCTTACCCTAATGGGAGACAGGCGTGACAGATATGTATGTATGTAATAAAGATGATATAACACTGAGTAATTGGATGGCTGTGAATGTGAACCAGCAGAACCAGGCGGGGCGGGTAGATACAGTACGTATTCAGGTGGTAGACGGGGGCTGTACTCACAATGGCGGTGGCCAGCAAAGGTATTAATCAAGGCGAGGATATTAGGAGTAGCCAAAGAGACGATGGACGGGGGTCATACTAGTTTTGGCGTAAACAGTGGCACCGCTAATTACGGTGGTGTACGAAGGCATACTCACCGCGGCGGCAACGGCGGCGGCGACGGCGAGACGGCGGCGAGCGGGCCGCGCGCGCCGCAAGCGGCGGTGGGCGCGGCGGCCGGCCCACAGCGGCAGCCCCACGAGCAGCGCCGGCAGCGCCACGCCCGCAACCACGGCGATGCCGAGCGGCGCGCCCGCCAGCGTGCCCAGCTGCCATAGCAACTTCTTCTTACGAGACCACGGCTTCTTGCCCCAGAACGTGCACCCGCTGGGGCTGTAGCGAGTGGGAATTTATTTATATTTTTTTTAATATATAACTTTAGATTAATATATTATAAATATACAAATAAAAATGCATAATGTTTACACAGTTTTATTCAAACAAACATGAAAGACCTGTATGATCCTTCAAGCCGGATAGAGATTGCTTTTAGCGATAAGGCCGCTTTTTGTATATGCACATTTTGTACTCTTTGTATAAATCTCTTTAATGCGCAATAAAGATTATTATTGTTATTATAACAACTATAAACACCGCTATACTACTGTTATTATCGTATGTAATAATAAAATAAAGTGGTTAAATGTCACATTATAAAAATGTCTTTTTAAACCATTACTAGTTGTAGTTATTTGTTGACGATAGTTAGGTACTCTCAACACTGGCTACTACATAGGTCATTATCAGTTTTTACACTGTTTAAGGTATAGGTATATAATTATGCAAACAAACAGACAAACAAATTATTTAATACACACATAAAGAAATAAGAGCAAGCAGACTAGTCATGTGTGAACCACAGCGACAAAAGTTGGTCATATACGACTCAATGTCGATTGCTTTGGCATCAAAAGATCAAAGTGTTGATTTTCCAGCTCACCTAAGATAGTGTAAATCGGAGACTTCCTTCATGCAGAGCCAGCAGAACTCTGCGCCGCACACGCAGCACACCATATGGTTGCACGAGCCGTCCTCCACTTTCACGATGAGAACGGAACATCGTGGACACGGCTTCACTTCACCTGCCACAAACAAAATATTTATAAATGTCAAATACGATACAATAGACCATATAATACTAGGAGTTACTGTTCTTTATCAGCGGCGACGTCTGAGTAATCATAAATAAAGTGATTAACTTCCTAGTTATCCCATTGACCTATTTTATCCTTAAAATGGGCCAATGTGCTAAGGGTAGGGTCGGACTAGGCCGGAAGGGCCCAAGTGGCTGACCACAAGCCCAGGGCTCGAGACTAGATGATGGTAGTTGGTAGCGGCAAAGTAAGCCTCGCAAGCCAGGCTCACGGGAGCCCACACAGGCTGAGGACCAGCTGATAAATGCCACCTCGACTATATGGCCAGTCCGACGCTGACTAAGGGTGGGTTATATATAGCAATATTTATATATTGTAGTTACAATATCGTATATCACAATGGGCGGTCATCGTTATCCAGAAATACCCAATATATAGATTTCGGATATTAGCTCTATCTCTACTATGTGCTTCTCCAATCAAAATAGTACATGTATACCAAATTTCGTGACGTTCGGTTAAACCATTGAAGAGCCATGAGGTTAGAAAACAAACTTACCCATTCATAAATACCTTACTAATATAACTGTAAGTAGATGGTGCCTGTACATGGAAGACATAAGTCAAATTATTATGACTAGTCTTAATAAGACCAATAAATGCTAAAATAATATTTTTTAGATATTTTGTCTCTCTGTCCGTATGTTTGTTCCGGCACCATGCATAAGAAATTGTACCAAATTAGATGTAGTTGTGTGCCTAAAAGTTTAACGTAAAATCTGTGAAATGAAATTCCGAAATTTCGGAATCAATTTCGTGTTTTTGTTTATACCAAAATTGGACCAATAAATGGAGTTTAACATTTTCTTGCTTCTAAAATGCACGTGTACGAAGCAGAAAGCATAAAAATACTAAATATAAAGAGCTGTCATGTTTTCTGATCCACTTAGATACAAATTTAACATGGCACATCTAAGCTTGGGCAATTGTCCATTATTAAAGTTCCCATAATAGACTTCACAATGAATACTCAGCGTGTTATGAGAATACCATGCAATAGATGGACTATATGATAACATTACAGCGCGATCCAATTTACTTGTGGGATTATTTCTTATTTGGCTTACATTGTAGACTTGGTCGTCGGTTAGGCATCTAAATCAAATAACGTGTAACTAGATATAATAAGCGATAACAATTTTAATTAAAATATTATTAAAATGTAAAAATTATATTCCAATAATTATTAAGTGTTTAAATTTTGAATTTCGAAAATTCGAGATTTTAAATGATAAAAAAAAAATTAAAAAATACTAAATAAACTTTTTAAATATTCGCAGATATTCCAGTTTTTTTTTTTTTTTTTTGTTAAGGAGACCTAGGAGTGTTGAAATAATTCAAACTACGGAAGCAATTGTTAGTTCTATATCCTAGACAACTACATTACTTAAAATATATAGATGGAGGATAGAGTCTCAAAAACAGGTCAACCATCCGATAAATTTTTAATGAATTTGTCAAGATGGGCCAATTGACCTGCTTTCATCTTCATCTATCATCATCTGTCACTGGTGCCCTAGCAGGGTATATTAATAACGCATGCTGCCCATTTATCATCCAGTAAAAAAGGCATCCCCCCGCCCGCCACTTTATACCAATAGTACAAATGGAATAAGTAACAATTATTTAAAAAAAAAAAGGACATACCATGGTCGAGGTCCGCGTGCGAGGGTTGCGGCGCCCTCGGCGGCGGCTGGCGGCTGCGGCGGGCCGCGTCGCAGGTCTGCGTGGGGTGCCACGCCGCCTTGCAGTGGTAACAGAACGACGCGCCGCACCCGGGCGCTAGGCACGTCAGTTTCGGGCACGACGCGCACCCCGTTGCCACTACCGCGAAGCTGCCACCGTCACATACTTGCATTAATACATTAAAGGCGGGAGTCGTAGTATTAAGATTTATCTCAACAGTTTTTTTTTATAAATAAATATTAATCAAAATATATATAATAAAAATTCTGGGCTATTTTATACGACACGACGATTTTTTTTTAGATGGAAAAATAGAAGGCAAAATGGGAAGGGAAGACCGAGGAATAACTACATGGGACAGATAAAAGAAACACTAGGTGTCATGTCGTATTGGGAGGTCAAGGATATGGCCTGGGATAGAGCTGCCTGGAGGAAGATGGATGAATTAATTGCACCGACAAGAGGAAACTCTTAAATAAAAAAAAGGCTTATTAGATAAAGTGTCTCTAGTTTCCTATTTCAAGTCCTACAAAAATAGCAACGGTATAGGTGTATGTACCTGCAATCCGGCGCAGGACACCACCTGGTGTCAGGATCTGCGGCGAGGGCGCGTCTCACTGAGAACTCTTCATATTTGTCGTACAAAACAGGGTTATCCACGATGCGGCGGACATCTGCAATGAGTATTTTAGTTATAAAAACATATGTTTTACCATATAGTTCATTACGAGTGACTACTATTTACTATTAACTTTTTAAACTATGTAGTATATAAGCGAGTAATAAAGTTATTTTTATTTTTCCCTCCAAACGTTTACAATAGTAATCTTATTATAAATATAAACTATTACAAGAAAATAATTACACTGAAAAAACAATGAGCGGCCTTATCGTTAAGAACAATCTCTTCCAGGCAACGTCTGGATGTAGAAGAATAATTATAAACAGTTTGACCGAAGATAAGAAAGTCTGTTTGTTTTTGAAGTACATATAGAGATGTATTACTTACAATAATGTAAATATATAAATATAAATTTTAACTTATTAATACACACTTAAAATAAATTCATATATACATATAAATACATATTCATACACATACATATGTAGTTATAAAAAAAAGAATGTGAGTATGCTAATCAGTAACAAATTACAAATATGACAACTTGAACAGATATAAGTCCTTTTGTTTTAAAACTAGGTAGGTATTGCATACTTTGTATAGAGGTTAGTAGACTATTCCATAATTGAACAGCTTGCACAGTAAATGATTTGTCACAAAAAACTTCTAAAATATACTGGTGTCTTCAACTGGAGACTCTCAGACGAATTTAAGAGAATTAACGGTATGGAAGAAGTCAAACTGCTCCTTTTTTTCAATGGATGATAATGGAATGGTAACCCCGCCTGCGCTATCGGTATACGATGGCGGGGTACCAGTGAGGGATGATAGGTGAGATGAAAGGGCAGGTCACTTAGCCCGTCGTGATGAATACACCTGCAATTCAGGGGGAACCACGTGGAGGTCGGAGGACCTGATAGGGTATATTAGGTAGCAAGAAGAAGAAATAAAAAGGAAGACAAAGGGAGACTTTGTACAAAAGTCGATTACTTGAGTACCTCTGTCCCATTCGTGTTTCAACCGTGAAGCAGTTGTGTTTGCATGGCTGTGTTTCGGTTTGAAGGGTGGGATATGGCGTGAATTTATTATACCCAGTATAGAGGAATAACACCTGAGTCCTTAGGAATGGCAACGCATGGGGGGTATAATGGGCGAAACAGTATACTCTGTTATGTCCATGGTATTGCTCATGTCTATAGGCGACGGTTACCACTTTCCATCAGGTGGGCCGTTAGCTTGTTTGACATTCTAAATTGTATAAAAAAAAAGTGGAGTAGTGAAAGAAAATATATAAATAAAATATAGCAAAGGTGGTAAGATGGGCCACCCGTTCGAAAGCGGTATCCGATATCTATGCACATAAAAGTCACCATGGACTTCATGAAATACATAATGACAACTTTGGTAACCTCATACATTGCCATTCCTGAGGACTATAGTAATATGAATCTGTAACTCTATAATTTGTCTAGCTTTCAAACCTGAAACAATCATGCAAACGCATCTGCTTCGCAGTAGAAATAAAAGTAGGACAGCTAATAATGCAGACGACCTTTGAACAAAGTTTTCCTCTGTTCCACTTAGATTTGCTGATTTAAAAAAAAAAAGTATATATTTACAAGAAAATCAACAACTAGGAATTAAATACTTCAAATATTCGAACATAATTGTAATGTAAGCAAACAAGTATCCATGATTCACATGTTTACTGCACGCGTTTCGTGTCATTTCTGTATAATTGTTACGAAACACCTTTTGTTGAACGTGAATATTACCTGATTTATTGATGTTACAAATTATTTTACAAACGAGGAAAATTATTTGTCTTCCAAATTGTAATCTGATATTTAAGCTCATCAAAAATACGGACTCATACAGAGTAATTATATATAAACAGAGAATTTAATACTGTTTTTTTATCTTTTTTTTATTTAGAGACTTTTATGTATGATATGTTAGCCTCATCATACCCTAACCTTAAAAAATACCTCACATACTTAAAACATTAATACATAAATAAATATTACATAATATCTGGGGGAAAGGGATTATTAGCAATGGAGTTTGACAGCCCCACTGCTAGCAATATGCCCTATTAGGTCGACCTCTACGTGGTTCCCCCTGGAAAGCATTATGATTAATTTATTGTTAGATTCGTCATGGTGGGCTAACTGATCTGCTTCATCCTGACCTATCATGCCTCACTGGTGCCCCGCCATTGTATACCGATAGCGCAGGCGCGGTTACCATTCAATTATCACCCATAAAACAAAAATACATAATATCTTATTAGTCTATTTTAATAAAGGGAATTATTAATACAAACATAGAGAGTAATTAAGATTTTGCTATTCTGGAACGTGGATCTGCGAGTATAATTGAAAATAAACCAATCTCCTGTCTATTGAGCCTATAATTCTGTATCAATACTTCCCTTTGTGTTTTGTATTTCGTACATTTAGTACTACTTATAGCTTTGTGCTATAAGTAGTACTAAATGGTTTTGCTTGTCGTATGAATTATAAAAGTATCATACATATGTAATACAGGTATTCTTATACCTATCTCAGGCACCAGTCTCTCACAATTATATTTATAATTTGATTAATATAAGCATTGTATTTCACTGTAATGAATTGTGAAGAGAAATAAATCTGTTTTATTATATACATCACGCCTGTTTTCTATTAGGATAGGCAGAGATAATAGAACGCCAAATACTTCAAACACATCTCATTCTCTTCATATACATACCATTACAGGATAATTACAGGAATTTACAGGGTACAGAGGAATAACACGTGAGTCCGTAGGAATGGCAACGCATGGGGGGTATCATGGGTGAAACAGTATACTCTATTATGTCCATAATACTGCTCATTTCTATAGGCGACGGTTACCACTTTCCATCAGGTGGGTCGTCAGCTTATTTACCATTTAAAGTTGAATAAAAAAAACATCAATGTTGTTCAAAGTGGAAGTCGCGACCCATGGCAATTGAGGGTCTCGGCAGTTATCCAAGGGATCGCGAGTTAAACGCAATATTTAGAGGCTCTTGAGTTCTTCTTGATTAGTCAATATAATATATAATCTTAAAAATATCATAATTATGACATATCTATCAAAAAAATATATTAAGTATATAATAGAAGCTCTGAAGAAGTATAGATTTTGCGATATAAATTTGATTACATTTCTAGATGCAGAAAAAAGAGAGAATTTTCCGTCATCGTATTCTTTAGCGATTAAATTATAAAGAGATTTCAATTTATCTCAAAATTAATACATAAGCAGTTGCAATTTTTTTTCTTACAAGTATATAATACTTTTCCTTTAATACTAGTAAACAGTATATAAGATGATATTTACCTGAAGGATGCATATTCTCATGGCATACTGGGCAGTTTACTGGTACTCTCGCCTCGAATATCTCTATAGCTAGGTACTGTCGGAGGCATGGCTCGCAGCAGCGGTGGGAGCACCACGCCAGCCGCACCATGCCACTCGTGTTCATCATTGATAGACATAACGGACATTCTATGACTTCCCCCTGGAAATAAAGAATACAAGACATTTAGAATTTTTTAGACTTACTGCTGTTCTTGAAACTAATAAATTGAAATTAAAATAAAATATATGTGACGCGAGTGATGTTGTATGAAAGTCATTAATTTGTAGTACATTAGTTAGTATAAATTCAAGTCATTAAATATCTAATAGTAAACTTCGATAATCATTATAATGACTCAGTGCATTAAGTAATGATTTCCATTACAATGAATTATTATAAAGTGACTAAATTCTAAATCTTTGGCATTCTATAAATTTCTTAAACAAACAGGGCTTAAAAAATAATTTGAGCCACCCATATTAAATTAAAACGAGAACGCGCCATGATAGTATGCGACGCGATTTTTTTTTTGCTGTTTTCGGATCCATTTGTTTTTTGGTAAAAATTATTATAAACGATTCTAGGTAATAACAAAAAACAATGACCTACTAATATTTTCACGTTTTGTCTTCAGTTTTAATATGAATATAATAATGATTGTTTTAACAAAGTTAAAAAAAGTACGGCTACAACTAGCATAACTAGATACGTACTCTATGACTCGAGTCTTGAAACTTAAAAAATTATTGTTTTGTTGTGTAACATAAAAAAAAACCGGTCAAGTGCGAGTTGGACTCGCGCAACGAGGCTTCCATACAAAATCATCACGTTGTTAAATTTCATTTTTGTGAAATAACTACAAATTTCCAATTTTAGAATTTTTTTTTCCATTACTTGTGCTTTATGACATTGCTTCTTGCCAAATTTCAAGATTCTACGTCAACGGGAAGTACGTGATTCGCAAATGTCAAAACATGCGATAAAAATGTAACATAAATGGCCGTATCTTTTAATTGCGTCAATTTAGAAGCTTGATTTTTTCACTGCTTTAAGAGATTGCAGATCTGAGTATATGATATTAATTTCAACTTGATACTTCCACGCGTTTCTACTCGTAAGAAAGAGGATCTAGACAACAGACAGGCGGACGTACAGACACCGAAGTGATTCTATAAGGGATCCGTTTTTTTTAACCTAACCTAATTAAAAATGCTGCAACGTACAAACGCTATTTCATTTCACCTGTCTTTTTTCCAATTTAACGCCGGAAGAAATTGTGAAACTGATGTACCTACATATTTGTTAGATACATTATTTACATTCGTACAATACCAGTATATCGGGGGAAAGGGATTGTTACTAATGTAGACTGAGAATCCCATTGCTAGCAATATACCCAACCAGGTCGACCACCTCGTGGTTCCCCCTGGAAACTATCATGGTTAATTCCTGATGAATTCGTCATGATGGGCTAACAGGCCTGTTTTCATTCTCATCTATCACCCTTCACTGGTGCACCGCCAGCGTATCCTGTTAGCGCAGGCGGCGTTACCATACCATTTTCACTAATCAAAAAAAAAAATATCAGTATGTCAATTAACGTAATCATTAGTTACATAGTGTGTGCGAGTTAACGCACGGCGGGCAAACGAATTAGATCGAATCGATTGTTGCAGCCACGCATCGCGAATCGAAACATTTTCGTAACGAGAACAAATTCATAGGCTTGTTGTGATTGCGATAAATAATGAGTGACGTGACAATTTAAGTAATTTTTCCTATTTAAAATCGATTGATTAGCTAAAGAGTAGTAGGTACTTACGACTGTTTTTTTTTTTATACGACTGGAAATGGCAATCAATCTAGCAGTTCAACTGGTGACATTAACAAAATCACTATTAAGTAATGTATGACGTAATCATTTTTTTTTTAATTTAATAACTACCGATTTAACTTACGTGTAATTACATCGAATACAGTTCGTACTAGTTTCGGAATCAATTCGTGATTCTTAGTCATGAGTGATTGTGACGTGACCTAAAGCTAGTCGAGTTTTTTTTTTCGATCTAATTACACGTAAGTTAATTCGGTAGTTATTAAATTAAAATGTAATGTGTGCTTATGAATCTATAAAATTATCATTAGAAATCGTCAGTATTAGTCATATTTATATATTACATTACTGACCATAGCAGGGGGAAGGAATTGTTAGTAATGGAAAGCTAACCCCTATTGCTATCAATATATATCAGGTCGACCTCCACGCGGTTCCCCCTGGAAACCATCGTGACTAATTAATCGTTAAATTCGCCACGATGGGCTAACTGACCTACATTTTATCCTCAACAATCATCCCTCACTGGCGTCTCGCCAGTGTATACCGATGGCGCGGGCGAAGTTTTCATTTTATTGTCATCCATTAAAAAATTGACCATAGCATATGCACAGGTTTCCATTACCACTCGTGAATACTGAAGGTACCTTTTGCTTTCATCTTTTGCTCGTGAAATAGCATTATTATCTTTAAAACAGTTTCTGTACACAGCGAGAAGACAAAATACAATTACTTCGAAGCCAAATTATAATTTTCTTAAGCTGATTTACACAAAACTGATTCCTGCCATACTCATTCACAAACCGAACAATCTCTATTGGTCGTTTTACAAATTTCACACCAAATTTAATCGAAGGAAAACAAGAGATATCATTTCAAATTATCAATTTCGTGCCTCATATAACTCACTTTTAATACGTATGTACTTCTATGAATAACTTAACATGAACGTTTATTCTGATATAAAAAAAAATATTAAAAAAAAATTTATAATGGGATAAATGAAATATGGACATGTTTTCAAATTTTTATCCGTCTGATTAAACATTTTTTAAATACACAATCGGTACTTGACGCGATGTAAAATGTGGGCAATAAAGAAGCAGAAGTAGATGGAGACACATTGCGAGGACCTCAATCGCGAAGGAGAGCCTCATCGACGATCCACTATCATTATAAAAACCATGACCACTCTGTCAAGACTGTACGACTGAAGAGAGAGATAAAGAAGCACGTATGTAGGTGATATTTACCTGTAAAAGCTTTTACATCGCGTTAAGTCTCGATTGTGAATTTAAAATATGTGTAAACAAGGCGAAAGTTTAAAATTGATTAAACATTTTTGACTGCTTAATATGGTAGTAGCTATATCATCGATAGCTTTAATTAGAATAAGTATGTGTTAAATTACCTAAAAATATGAAACTCAGGTTATGGAATGAGCTCCCTGCCGAGATTTTCCCAAGAAACATGAGGTTCTTCAAAGGGGAGTAAAGAGGTTTCTTCAGGGTCGGCAACGCACGCGTAATACCTCTGGTATTGCAGGCGTTCATAGGCTACGGTAACCGCTTACGATCAGGTAGTTCGTATGCTTGTTTGCCACCTCAGTGGTTAAAAAAAAACTATATTTCATTCTACTACTATACTTGGAATATTACATTTTATTCAACCTTTTGAGCGTGGTTGAGTAACAATCATGTAAACATCCAAACATCTTGATAAACTTTCGCATTCATTCAGTAGAAAGAAAGTACTCGTACGATTAGATGCAATTTCTGACCCTCAAAAGTGGTTTGTAATTTCGTACAAATATTAAGCAAATTTTATTAAATTGTAAATTAATAATGTTGAAGATGTTAGTCGCTTTAGAGATGTTCACATTTTATATTGACCCGAAGACGAACAAACTCCGACAAAACCTCATTCCGGTAATTTGCTGATCCAATTACACTACAAATATCTTTAATTTAAAGAACTGCGGGTCTACCATTAGATGAAATTCCGAAATTTCGGACCCAATTTCGTGTTTTTGTTTATACCAAAATCGGACCAATAAATGGAGTTTAACATTTCGTTCATCATACATCTTATCATAAAAGTCCAAAGGAATAATATTTTAACATTTTTAATATTTTCCAACTCCATGTATTATGTAATTTTGACATCAAATTTGTGTTTCGTTTGGCTCCGAAATTTCGGAAAACATTTCATGGTAGGCCCTCAGAACTAAATTATTTTCATTGTGTCGTATTATCTATCTTACTAGTTACAAGGACTAGCAAACATTCTATTTATAACTACGGGCCTGGCCCAGTCAAATTTACGAATAAATTGTTCTGTATAGCCAATGAAATTGGTCTGCAGCGCTTAGAATTCAGAGCGGGATAATTTGCAATTTATAAACATAGTTTCAGAAACTGCGGTAACTAGTTTTCGGTGTCACATAAAAAAAAACGACTATTTATGAGTTGATAAAGAATATAAAGTGTATAAGAATTGTGTATAATGATTTTAAGCGATTATTTAATTAAGACAAGTCTCCCCCACCTACATAAAAGTCCGATATTAATGTTTTGCCAAAGCAACTTGGTAGAGGAATTAAATTCGAGATTTTTCTAACGCTAGCGGATCCTTCATTCCCTTCTTACGACAGTCTGGGGAATACTGCAGAGATGAAAAGGTTTACTGACTTGTAATACGAGCGTGTGCTTATTCGATAACGACAGCACCGCGACATCGTTTTAGCATTATACATTTCCAAAACATGCATACATATCTGAATTCAATGATTCACCCAAGCGTGCTAAGAGCTGTGTGTTGTCATGTCACTCTTGTTACACAGAAATTCTCGTGTGCACATCATCCATTATGTATTCAGGCGTATGTTTGTTTAAAATAATTAGTTTATCAATGTACATATTTGTCATGTAAACAACTTTAATGTCACAAAATAAATAAACTTTGGTGCGCCCGTCAACTGAGATGCATAAACAGAATTGAATCTGTGAATTCTATCAAATTAAAGAACCTTTGTCGGTGTACCCTGGTTCATAAGATGCAAGATATCGGAACATTAAGATATCGGATATTATTCCCAACCTTCGGAATATGTTATCGCAACTTATTTAGAATTCCATAACATCTTGTAAGGAGCCACAGCTGTCGAGATACAGTTTGGCAATTTAACATTAGAAGTAGGAGTTGTCGCTTGCGAAAAATATTTTATTTTTAGTAGCTGTATCCCGCGTCTTCGCTCGCGTGAATCAGTAGACAAAGTAGCTTATTTGCTAAGATATCTTAGTTATATAACTCACTTATGTAGCAAATTTATATTATACTGTATTTTTTGCGTGAAAGAGTAAAGACTAAGAGTAAAGTATCCATCCATCCATCTTTACAAAACTTCGCATTCACGTATAATATTAAATAGGATAACGCCACTAATTACTCTGTATTATTAACATGTAACCTATTTTCCATTGTATACAACATTACTTAATAAAACATTCCTTGTATGCTGACAGTGTTCAATTTATGTTATCAAATTCCTAAATACTAGGAATCAGCGGTTCTTATCTTTAGCTGGAAATTGCGATGTCAGCCATTATCCATGAAGACGAACGCAATTACGTTTTCGTTTATAGTTCCAACAATATGTACAGAGTGATTTCATATTAAATATTCAAATCTGCAATCTCTTGTCAAAGTCTGAAAGTATAGACATATATCATCAACATCATCATTATCATATCATTATATAAGACTTCTCTTGGCGGGTTTTGTCAGTAGTTCCCATGCTTGACAGGTGTATTGGCAACCGCAGTTAGGCTTTAGAGATGTTTTAAGAGGGATGCTGCTGCCCATCCCTCGCCTTCCCTTAGTCGGCTCTTACGACATTCACGGGAAAGGAAGGCGATAGCCTATTCTATACCGGGACTACACGGCGATCGTATCAATATAATGAGGCCTATAAAATCAAAGACAGCTAAATCCAATACTGTCAAATGGTCAGGAAACTAAAAAAAAACTAATATTTTGTTAAGAATATGGAACGATATTCTATATTTTAAAATAGATTGAAGAAAATTAGTAATATTTTGAATTTTAATTAATAAAACTTTTAATTCGAAGAAATAACTGAATACAGAGTAAAAATGAAATTGATTTTATTGCGTTTAGTTGCCTTTGATTTTATTACCTCATATATAGTAAATATAAAGTAAATAAATACTATATTAGATCATCACGTTGATCTAAGTACATATAAATATACATATAAGAACAAATCCTTAAATACATGATAAATCTTGAGAGAGATTGATACATAGTACTAGTAAAAACATTTATCACAGAGGATGACATGGTAAATAAATAGGCGAGTAGATTCGAGTGTAACGAACTCGACTTCGGCATGACTCGACTAAAGTCTATTGAAAAGCTAATGAATTGCAAGGTTCCTCACTTATCGTATGATAGTGAAGCATAGATATACATCCTGTGCAGGATTTAGACGACGCTCGTCTTATGAATCGTCTTCGAATCCTTATTGATATTATTAGTTTTTTGTTACCTTATAGCGCCTTCAAAGATTAACCAATTATTACCAAAGAGAGACTGTACAAAAGTCGTTTGCATGGGTACCTCTGTTCTATTCGTGTTTCTACCGTGAAGCAGATGTGTTTGCATGGCTGTGTTTCGGTTTGAATGGTGGGATATGGCAGTGAATTTACAGGGCACAGAGGAATAACGTCTGAGTTCTTAAGAATGGCAACGCATGGGAAGTTTCATGGGCGAAACATTATCCTCTTTTATGACCATGGTACTGCTCATGTCTATAGGTGACGGTTACCACTTTCCATCATGTGGGCCGTCAGCTTGTTTGCCATTCTAAGTTGCATAAAAAAATGCTACTAGCATTAAGTGCATTATATTTTATTTGGACAACAAAGTTATTTAAATAAATAAATAAAGCAAATAATCCCGGAAAATTAAGAAGGAATTAGGGAGTGACGAGTTCGTTACCCTGGGAAAACGTTTATATCGATCGATACACGAATATTGAGTACTGGGAGAGCATGATTCACAAAATATCATCCTTATTTTGAAGACACCACGCCGGCATACACAGACCAACAGTGTATGCCGGCTGCAAACCCAGCGACCCGGAGGTCGTCTGGGTCGTAATGGGGTACGCCCCGAGGCCCCTACCTCGCCCGCCTACACATCATCTGGCGGGCAAAGAGAAGACCCTGTTGTTGTTGTTGTTGTCCTTATTATCGTTTTTAATAAATAATTGCTGCAGTAACAAATTTTTTGCAAGTCTGCGAGAAAAACATACTATACTTAGTTATGTAACAAAAATAAAAAAATAATATTTGTGATGTTTCAAAAATTGGATGTTTCCAAGTAGTCCAGTGTAACAAAAACTAGTCTAGACAAAGCTTTACGTATTATTATGTTCACGAGTCTAGACTGGAACTAAATCGATGGGGATCTTGAATGTTAATCGTATATATGAGTTTTTGTATGTATCTGTATGCGAACTATGCGATGTGTGGATATGACTTGCGGTGGGAAGGGGGGAGGGGGAGAAGTAGAGTTTTTACTGCAATCATATTGGGGCCGAATCGAAATCGCATCAAGCATACGTCAAATATAATGTATATAATGGGCATAAGTTTCCCCCATAAGGGGGGGGAGGGGGGGGGGGGCAGTAGTTGCCACCTTAGTAATATTTTAGGAGAGACGCTGCTACACATCCCTCGACCATTAATTTCCTTTAGTCGTCTCTTACGACTGAAAGAAAGGGAATGTAATGTAAGGTGACGTCCATTTGCTGTAATTTCTATTCCATTAAATCTCAGTGTTAAACTGGAGTCACTTCAATAAGAGAAGAAAGAGTGCATGTCTGCCATAACGTACTGGTGAATACGTAATAAAACATAAACCGACAATGTATGTGAGACTTTTTTTTTTAATGAAATGTAAATGGAATGGCCATAACGTTAGCGTTATCAGCTTAAGCTGGCGGGGTACCAGTAAGAGATGAAAGGTCAGGATGCAGGCTGAACAGTTGACCTATTCTGACTAATTTAGCAGGAATTAATCACGATGGTTGGGGGGAGGGGAAAGATTGTTAGTAATGGTAACTAAGGACCCAATTGATAGCAATATATCCAACCAGGTCGATCTCCACGTGGTCTTCCCTGGAGACCATCATGCTGAATTCTAAGTGTATTCATCACGATGAGCTAACTGACCTGTCTTCATTCTCACTTATCATCTCTCACTGGTGCCCCACCGGTATATACCGTTAGCACGGGCTGGGTCTACCCCATTTCGTTGCCATCCATTAAATATGTATGTACTAATGAATAAATAAATTATATGAACAAATAAGTACAAACTGTCACAATAGGTATGCAAATTATACTACGTAGGTAGGTAGGTAGGTCGGGGAGTTCATTTGACAGTGATACTACGTTAAAGTAAATAATTGTATGCCATAATTAATGAATATTTGAGCATTCATTTATAATACAAACGATTCATTTCAATAAATTAAGCATAACATTACAAATTTTACTAATTCTACATTTACTTAATTAAAATATGCTATATACCTAATTGAAAACAAATTGGTCTACTTATA
The DNA here is from genome assembly GCF_026898425.1 of Galleria mellonella. Lineage (NCBI taxonomy): Eukaryota > Metazoa > Arthropoda > Insecta > Lepidoptera > Pyralidae > Galleria > Galleria mellonella. The sequence goes on along the minus strand of NW_026442100.1, from coordinate 2,988,740 downwards.
CATCCAATGTTACTATAGTTCTTTTTTTTTATGCAACTTAGAATAGTAAACAAGCTGACGGTCCACTGATGGAAAATGGTAACCGTCGCATATAAACATGAGCAGTACCATGGACAAAACAGAGTATACTGTTTCGCCCATGATACCCCCCCCCCCCTGCGTTGCCATTCTCTAGGGTTCCGGTTTTATTTCTCTGTACAGTTTAGATACCTATTTTTTTATTGTAGTATATATTTATTTATTTATTCAAAGCACAAAATACATTGTATAGGATTAATACTACATAACACCACTATAAAAATTAAATAATTATATATGGAATGCCGTGTAGTCCCGGTATAGAATAGGTCACCCCTTTTTTTGGAGGGCGAGGGATGGGCAACATCTCCAAAGCTTAACTGCGGTTGCCAATACGCCTGCCTAGCGTGGCAACTATGAAAAAACCCCCAAGGGGAAGACTTATGTTCAGCAGTGGACAGTTAAAGGCTAAAATAATGATGGTGATGATATATGGAATTAAATAGACACATAAATATAATACTAAAACTCATAGGCAGAAACAGCTAAATGACCTACGCCAAAACTACGAATGTGCACAATCCAACGAGAGAAAGGCGTTATTACCACAGTCGATTAAGGCAAGCCAGTTACATTTTAGTTGCGGGTCGCGGATCGCGGTGTCTGGAGCCTTGAATGCGCACATTGTTTCGTTTGAAGGGTAAGATAATACAGGCCGGAGGGGGGGGGGGGGGGGAAGGAATTGTTAGTAATGGGAATTAGTAGCCCCATTGCTAGCAATATACTATATTAGGTCGACCTCCTAGTGGTTCCCTCTGGAAACCATTATGATTAATTTAGTGTTAGATTCGTCATGGTGGGCTAACTGATCTGCTTCATCCTCACCTATCATGCCTCACTGGTGCCCCGCCATTGTATACCGATAGCGCAGGCGGGGTTACCAATCCATTATTATCCATTAAAAAACAACAGGCGGGTGCAATCACATATAATTCTATGGCAATCCATGAGGTGCCTAAGGCAATATAGTATAAAGGAATAGCTAGGCCTATTCAGACATACTGCGTTCAATTACATCAGCATTTCTGTGTAGATATTCATTATTTATTTTAAGTACTATTAGTTAATCGTATTCATGAACCATATTGTTTCTGTGTTCGCTCAGACACTCCTGTCGTCACATGTCATGCTATAATAATAATAATAAAAAAATGATCGATAGAGTTTAGTGAAATATTGGTTACATGGAAAATGTGACCATTATGGAATTATGTAACGATTGAAACCGCCTTTTTTTGCAGATAAAAAATTTACGTGTTGCGAAGCAATCTACTTGTAATTTTTTATGCAACTTAAAATGGTAAACAAGTTAACGGCCCATCATAAAATGATGGTTTTTGCACCATGCCAAAACAACCATACAAATAGAGTGACGGGCAAAATATAAAAAAATACGGTTTTGGCTTCTAATGTAATATATACATATGTATAATAATATATATTTTTTATTACAACTAACTACGATCCATTTCTGTTAGTAACATTGACATAAACTGCATTAGCAAAAACATAACAAATCATTTTATGGCCTCTATAATAATTTTGACTCACAATGAGAAGGTCGGGCTATCATACTTATTACACGATTCCTTCAGAACGCCGTTACTGCTGCCACGCACAGTAGATGTAACAGAAACGCGATCCGTTTGCATCTGATGGCATACAAATCACCTGTTGATGCTGCTGTACACATTATGAATGCACTACCAAAACGTGACAATTGTAACAACACTCTGAAAATTGTATTAAAACCCCTGACATAATTTTTTTAATATCTTTATTTATTCATTCATTAGTACATATATGTACATGGCGGACTTAACGCTAAAAGCATTTTCTCCCATTCAACCATAGGGAAGTGTCAGAATACTCGAATGCGGTACTAGTAATTATTGATATACATACATACTAAAATTACATATATAAATGAATAAATATATATAAATAACAAATATACTTACACATATATAAAATATACTATATTATACACGAAATTGAGAATAATATAAAGTAAATATTGCTCGGATAAATTGAAAAAGTGAGTATGAACTTTTTTTTAAAGACGGTTTATTCGGGAGTCTCTTAATTAAACTCTTGATCTTTCATGTACAGATATCGTTCAATTACAATTTTATTATGTTACAAATGAACACGTAGATCGACCGGCATCACTTGAAAGTGGCTTTCGATTACAACGCGTGTAAATCAATGTTAATATTCCTCATTAAGGATAAAACAGAATGGGTTTCCCGTATACGGACACTACAATTAAATATAGTTGGTACATAACAACATGTAGCCTTGCCACACTTGGATATAAATAACTCGCGACGGATCAATGTATCGTACGATATTAATTATCACACAAAATATCATTAGTATGCCGATTATTGTGAATTGATTAAAAACTTCCGCAAAAATTAATTGTCATTGCGGTTGTATTTTAATTATTCACGGTATAGGATATTAATATACGAGAAGTTAATGTACTAATTAAATATTTTTATCAATAAAAAAAGCCACTCGACAACATATTAATATTATTCAACGCAAATTGTCAAAAAAAAAAAAATTATCACAGTCAATTTGGAGGTAACGCAAATATCGTACATACAAACAAGTGAAATACATGTAAATAAAATGAGACTGGCTAAAAACCAGCGCTGTGCAGCTGTACACATTGCACTGGGACACTCGTAGCATCAGCTGAGACAGTTCCTTTTGCCTAATATGAGACACTTCTTATATATGAATTATTTTTGTATTTTCTGTTGTTTTTCTGTTTTTCTGGCAATAAATATTTTCTTTTCTATTCTAACTTTAGGAATTTCTTTTTTATTTAAGACGTTAACTAAACAGATATACAAATATATAATAAATGACTAGTACATATAAGAATAAGTTTAAAACTAATCTGTAGTTTTGATACCATTTCAAAAAAGATTCTCAATTTGTATATATTTTGTGTGGTTACATACAAGAAGCAATTACATCGCCAGTTCTGTGTCGATTTTGTTAATTCTTTTTGCTATCGACAGGGTTTACTCCCTTGTTGGTGCCATATTAATATGAATAGTTGTGGCGATTTGAAACTGCCATAGTTCCGTCAAAGTCTACCAGTGAACACTTATTTCCAAATGCAAAATTAAGATATTTTCTATCGCAACATCTAGTTGTTCAAAAGTGTTTTGTATTTGCTGTTTTTTGCGTAACAAAATATAATTTTAAATATATCTGATAAAATAAGATGACTATATAATCGTTAAGATAAGATAAATCTTCTTTCGTAAACAACTAATTAGTTGTTTACGAAATTAATTAATAAAAGATACAAACAATGATTATAAGTGTACAAAGCCTTTTACAGTACGTGTAGGCTTCACTCGCTTACAAACATTCATGCGTAAAAAATTACTCTCCGGGAGTAAGCAAACATCCTACTTATCATAGATGTTGTGACTTTACATGCACAGTATATCAATAGAATTACATAATACCATATATATAAAACCGTGGGCCAACAGACACATTGTCTAGAGATAAAACAACCGGCTTGTTATTCTTTGTGGATGATAAATTACTTATTACTTTCGAGGTCTCATTCTATAAGGCCGAGTGGTACGACCGAAAAGGAAAAACAACTATAAAGGGCTGTACATCGATCAATCCATCCTTACTAATATAATAAATATGAAAGCGAGTTTGTTACTACGGCTTCAAATGATTGTTACGAAATTTGGTATGTGCGTAGTATTTAAACTTTAGAAGGATATTTAGCTGCATTTTGCAGAGAAGTATTATGTCTATGGTTCTAAAAGGCTACAATAAAATTCCAGAGCAATACAAATGTTTAAACATAAATTTGTTCAAGAAAATTTTTAAAAAATGTTAATTGACAAATGAAATGAATTTTTAAATGACATATTTTAATAAAATATACTTATATTTATAATTATACAGATATTACTCTCTATTTAAATATGTTTTAAATTTTTTAACTTTTACAACTAATAATTAAATTTATGACATCATATAATTTGCAATATTTCTTTTTGTAATGCTACAGTTCGCCTAATAAAAAAATTGAATGCTAATCTTGGCAAAACATGTTATAACTACAACATAAAATACACAATATGTTAGATACACACACATGTTTATGTACCTAAATAATTTTATCTTTATCTTTGTTCCTCGTACCAGAATATATTGACCGACTGGGATAAAAAATACCCTATGTTTATCTAAAATACATGTTAAGCTGTTAATCATTAAAAGACAACAAACAAATAGACACTAATAATATTGCTAAAATAGGTCTAGTAAGGAAGTAACATCCTTTCCTGTGGGTGTCGTAAAAATCGACTAAGGGCGAGGGATGAGTAGCAGCGTCCCTATTAAAACATCTCTAAAGCAACTACTGGCAAAACCCCCCAAGGGGGAAACTTATGTTCAGCTGTGGACAGTTAAAGGCTGATATGATGAAAGAAGTAAGGATTTATTTATTTATTTTATTTATTTATTTATTTTGTGATACATAGGTAACAATGGATGGTAAAACAATATAAGTCCTCTATAATCAACCCCATCTATCGAGGTATACAAATTTACAATTATATAGGAAAACATTTATATTATATAAAAAGAAAAATCAGCAATGTCACATTTATATAAAAAGAAAAATCAGCAATGTCACATTTATATAAAAAGAAAAATCAGCAATGTCACATTTATATAAAAAGAAAAATCAGCAATGTCACATTTATATAAAAAGAAAAATCAGCAATGAATCCAAAATTTAAAAAAGTGCCAATAATTAGCAATATTAAAACACCAGTTTCTTTTATATTGAAGCATGTGGGCGGGGCGTGACGTAGTTTGCATAATAAATTGAACATATGTTACATTCGTATCTAATCAGTAATTGAGTGTAGAGCATTATCAATTTGCAGGCGTAATTGCAGCCTCCTGTGAATACACAATGCAACAGCACACATATACAACACTGCATTCTGTGAAAGGAAATGTAGTACGATAAAATTCACCGATACAGAAATTGTTCAGGTTTGTATAAATTGAATGTAAAATACGCCAAATGCGATTGTAATATAATAGTATGTAGGTACTTTCCTATATAACAAAGATAACAATAAAAAAATACACGATTCGCGTGATAATAACTAAATGACCAGCAATATAAATACATACTTATAACACAGCGGTGCCACACGCGCGTTTCCGACCTTTTTGATAGGAGAAACAGTAATTTCATTGTCATATCTTTACCTTTCAAATACTTCAAATGTGAGCAAAATGCACCTGAGTATTTAGGAATGGCAACGCATGGGAAGTATTATGGGCGAAACAATATATTCTATTATGTCCATGATACTGCTCATGTCTATAGGCGACGGTTACCATTTTCAATCAGGTGAGCCGTCAGCTTGTTTGCCATTCTAAGTTGCATAAATAAAAAGGTATAATGTAATGTTGATGACTGGTGTTTAGTGGTTACCGCATCAAAACCTATAAATCAAATCATTTAGAGTTTCTAATTCGTTAAATATGTTATTAATATAAATATCATTATAAATTCGTTTAATCTATCTCGGTTAACGTAAAGTGTGTGGTTTTTGGCCTGATAAAATTGTTGCAAGGGTCTCTCACCAACAAGGATATAGTCTGCTATTACCACACTGATCAGGTCAGCTTGGTGCAAAGTTTAATCACGATTTTCTTTCTCACGATTTACTTATTTACCTAATCAGAAAAGAGTCCGCTGAACTTCGATGTAATAACATTTTCTAGGATCCAATTGGTGGACGCTACCACTACGCAACGCACGTGGTCTGCATAACGTCCTAAACCTATTAGTATTCCTAGAGAGCCTAAACAAAAGTTAGGAGTGTCGTAATGTAACATTGGTAATACATGTTATTTGCATGCCACTCAATGTGTTCAGTAGAAAGTGTTAACATCACATGTGACAACTTAACAAGTGTCAAAACGTGACTCAAGTGAAGACTTCTCCAATGAACAATGTAAATACACAATATTTTTAAAAGATTCTAACCCCGCCAGTGTTGTAACTTTAGCGCGTTACCTTTGAGTACCTTTGAGGTGAAGATAAATTCAGGTTAGTTGAGCTATCGTGACAAATTCAGCAGATATAGCCCAAGATGATTTACAGGAGGCACGTCGTAGGAGTCAAACACAAGATACATAGCAAGCAATGAGGCCATTTCCTAACCGACCTGATTTCATTTTATTTTTAAAGATTTGCACTAGGAGGCTGACATTGCTGGATCTTCATGGCAACACAATAAGATAGACACTGGCAGACAGGCGGCTTAAAAAAATACGCATCCAATATGTTTTAGTGATGGTAACACATTCATTGTATTCTTACTTTGTCATCACGTCTAGTTTTGGAAGAAAAGTCAATAAATCTTTAAATTTAAAATCACAATGTTATCCATAAAGTTGGGACTTTTACGATTTACTTTATTACGTCTACTTAATAGTTTTATTTTTTCGCCAAACAACCCTTTTACGAGTTCGCACTTGCCAAGTTTCATTATATTTAGGAACAAAACTGATCATGTTTCCGTTACAACGATGTTTAGATGCTTGTAATGAAACTCATGTCGTTGGCCGAAATAAAAAATGGACAGTACTGAGCGGACTCCCGAGGTTATTAAAATTTAAACGATTTTTTACAGTATTTCAAATAGACGCTGTAAAATAGATGGGTGCGAATTCAAATCCGTTTCACTACGATTTGTTTTTCAATAATGCGATATTCATAAATAATTTAAATTGTTGGTGTCATGGCTCGACGAGACGCTTGACCCACAAGGAGGAATAATGGAATAAATAAACTGTTTGTAAGAAAGAAAGAAAATAAAGTGTGGATACTGTAACTGTTATGATGGTATGGAATTATTTAAATTTATCTATGACGTGGTTGGGGGGCCTTATATTTTAAATTTTATGATCTGATACTGCCCACCACCAAGGTTTGTATTCACACAAATTCATTATTTATATACTGAAACTTTTTGAAAAAAGTAACAGTTTCTTGTCCATTTTTCTTAGCTGAAATTGGGCTCCGAATGGCTGGTGGTGACAAAAGAACAATTCAAAACGGTTTAAATGTAGGTTTACGTGAACAAAAGTATTTCTTTATTTCTTTCTTTCTTATAAACAAGACTGTAGATAAACAGGATAAAAGAGATGAAAAACATCACTGCTTAGAATAATTTAAAATTGCTGTCAGTCGAAATAATTGGCAATGAATTTTGATAAAGTGTCTGCACAATAGATCTAGACGGTTGCTAGCTGTAGGTTCGTCTGAGATAGCTCAAACTTCAAGAAATAATTTATATTTGATACACTAAAAACTTAGGTACCTAGCCCTAACAACTTTGGGAGGAAACGATTGTTAGCAATGCGAATTACCACTCCCATTGCTAACAGGTCGACCTCCCCATGGTCACCCCTAGAAACCATCGTTCTGAATTCCAAGTGTATTCATCACGATGGGCTAACTGACCTGCTTTTTCATTCTCATTTATCATCTCTTACTAGTGCCCCACCAGCGTATATCGTTAGCGAAGGCGGAGTTACCAATCCATTATCATCCATTAAAAAAAACCCTAACAGCTTATACTCTTACCTCTTCATCTTCAGCTATGCATTCCACGGCGGCCTGCTGCCTGCTTTGTGACTGTTCCACGTTAGACTTCACCTGCCTCTCTTGACCTTGGTCTAGCACTGTAACAACGAAAAAACAACCATTTACTACGTGGCATAAGGTCGAGTCATAATGTCAAGAATTTCTGCTAAAAACAAATTTTTGTTTACCAACTTCAAATATTTCTTTTTTTTTTTTTGTTGTAGTCCTGTATTCTTTGTACAATTTGTAAAGATATTTCGATAACTTTTTTGGAAAGTAAAGTATTCGAAGTGTTAAAGGTAAGTATTAATTTTGAAAAAAGTTATTCTGCGTTTTCTTTAATATATTTTTTATATTTTGAGATTGATGAGATGACATTTGTTTGTATCGGCCTTTAACTGTCCACTGCTGATCATAGCCTCCCTTATAAGGGAGATTGTTTCTAGTAGTAACCGCGCTTGGCTTGGCAACCGCAGTTTACCTTTTGGTAATATTTTAAAAGGGACGCTGCTGCCCATCCCTCGACCATAAGTTCCTATAGTTACCTCTTACAACATCCACTGGAAAGGAAGGAGTAACCTAATCTATGCCGGGACCTACACAGCTGAGACGAACGATCTAAATGAAGTCCAAGCAAACACCAGAGGGAGACTTTGTACAAAAGTCGTTTGCTTGGGCACCTCTGTCCTATTCGTGTTTCTATCGTGAAGCAGTTGTGTTTGCATGGCTATATTTTGGTTTGAAGGGTGAGATATGACAGTGAATTTACAGGGTACAGAGAAATAATACCCGAGTCCTTAGGAATGGCGACGCATGGGGGGTATCATGAGCGAAACAGTATACTCTGTTATGTCCATGCTCATAGCTATAGGCGACGGTTACCACTTTCCATACGATGGGCCGTCAGATTGTTTGCCATTCTAAGTTGCATAGAAAAAAACACACAAGCAGAATAAAACTGAGTGAATACTTGTATGCTAACAAGTAACGGTTTCTCCCAAGCGTGGTAAGAGGTAGATACACTACTGTATTTACTCATAATAGAATTTCAAAAGAATTTTTTTAGAAACCAAAGTAAGTATAAGATCATATTGCATTTAGTTTGTGTCCACCACAAAAGTGAAAATACAGCACTAATAATAATGAAATAGGTATACATAGGTAAAACTAAATTGTTAAGTTTTTTAAAGGAGTGTTTATTTATTTATACTTTTGCACACATTAAGATATGTCTACGGATCGCACTTAATGTCTGATGACATTCTCTACCAGTCAACCTTTACGTTAAGAGTAAGTGGCGATGCATAAGTGTAACAAAATTAATTTGTAAAGGAAATAAATATTTCGATAGACATCAACATTAATACATTGTAAAATGAATTAACATACATACATACATATTGAGAATAGTTACAAAAAAATATACATACATAAATCACATATAATACAATACATACTATATGTATTACACATTAATATAATAAATATATAAGTAATGGCTAATCATAAAATAGTTTAGAGTATTCTATTAGTAAAATTGAACTTTTTTACCAAAATAATATAATTCGAAAAACGCAAAAACATTTTGTTTTTTCTATACTAACAAGATGTATCTAGCTAAGTTAGTATGGGAGACTTAAAATATTGCGTCATTTTTTAATCATGACATTTCTATGCTAATAATATTCTATAACATGGGTAGATTTTTAGTTCTATGTAGGGCTAACTACTTCTGTTTCTTCCTGTATGCGTGATATAGAAAAATTACAAGTTTCGCGCCGTCACCCATTACGTGGACCACCATTAATCACAAGAACTTAATTAAACGCCTAAAATTGGCCATTCAGTCAGCCTGATTGCCTGTCGTACATCAAGATGGCCGAGACGAAAAATCTACGCCTCGTATCTAGGTAAATAATCTTTATTTTTCTAATCAGATGAAGCACAAATTGCCGAGTGTCCTATTGATCTTTCGTAAAACAGTTAAATTGAAAGGACATTTGAAGTACTTAAGCTAGGGAAAATATTGGGTATTTATTTTATGGAACGGTTTAATTAATTGAATGTTTTTTTTTTTTAATTATTACTAACATACAAATACCTAAAAAAAATAAAAATAAATCATTCATTTGTCAAGATTGAAATCGAGACGAGATCGAGAAATTGAACTTTGCAGAGCAATACGAATATGCTGAACATATGCCTCCTCCATAAGGGGGGGTATTGTCAGTAGTTGCCACGTTTAGTAGGTGGATAGGCAACTGTAATTAGGTTTTTGGTGACGTTTCAAGTGGGACTTTGCTGTTAATATTCCTTAATTAAAAAGACTAACACACGAACAAATTTATGGTTTAAAGCTAATTTATTGATAACAATAATTAAGTGCCAATTGTGTAAATGTTACGTAATCTTATTATTAAGATAAAAAGCGATGAAAGTAATGTCACAAAAAGCCAATTGCTGATTATTATTTCTACCATTAACTGTCCACTGCTGAACATAAGCCTATGGGGTTATCCCCATAAGAAGAGTTTTGCTAGTAGTTGCCACGCTTGGCAGGTGAGCTGGCAACCGCAGTTAGACTGCCCATCCCTCGCCCTCCCTTAGTGACCTCTTACGACACTCACGGGAAAGGATGGGATGGTCCATTCTATGCCGGGGAACACGTCGAATGTTAATATTCCAAGTTAAATACCTACTTGTAAACTTTCTCCTTAGAATTTATTTACCATTCATTATCACAACGTAACAAAAGCAACGTTAATAAAATGTAGACTCAGGCAAATACTTTTATTTGCCGATATCTAATTCTTGTTAAGACTCAAATAACATCAATAAATATTATTATTTGGGTATTTATTAATTTGATGACATCATTTCTACATCACTACTACCAGAGGGAGACTTAAAAAAGTCCTTTGCTTGGGAGCCTCTGTCCCAATCCGTGTTTTATCCGTGAAGCAGTTGTGTTTGTATGGCTGTGTTTCGGTTTAAAGGGTGAGATTAGGCGTGGATTTACAGGATACAGAGGAATAATACCTGAGTCCTCAGGAATGGCAAAGCATGGGGGGATATCATGAGCGTACTCTGTTACGTCCATGGTACTGTTCATGTCTATAGACGACAATTACCACTTTCCATCAGGTGAGCTGTCAGCTTGTTTGCCATCCTAAGTTGTATAAAAAAGTGCTTTTTCAGCAGTCATGTTACCTGTTTATATTAATCAATACCACTGGTGCGGAAGAAATATCTTAATGTATATATAGCAATGTCAAAATCGGAATGAAACCTATTTATTTTATTATTATCCCTGTTTCTTATTATTTATCGAGTAAACAGGAAAGTCAATTTATACGCGGAGCTTAGTTATCTCTGCCAAAAATGTAACATTCGCAGAATAAACATTCAGTACCTACATATTACGAGTACTGTTTTTTTTTATGGTGAAAATGGAATAACAACCTCGCCTACGCTAACGAAATACGCTGTCAGGGCACTAGTGAAGGGTGGTAGATGAGAATGAAAACAGGTCAGTTAGCACATCATGATGAATTCATCAGGAATTAATCATAATAGTTTGGAGGGAAAGGGATTGTTAGTGATGGAGACTGAGAATCCCATTGCTAGCAATATACCCAACCAGGTCGACCTCCTCGCGGTTCCCCCTGAAAACTATCATGGTTAATTCCTGATTAATTCATCATGATGGGCTAACTGGCTTGTTTTCATTCTCATCTATCACACTTCACTGGTGCTCCGCCAGCGTATCCCGTTAGCGCAGGTGGAGTTACCATTCCAGTTTCACCCATCAAAAAAAAAACCATAATAGTTCTCCAGATCCCCAGAGGTGTTCGCGCGGAGGTCGATTTAATTAGGTAACCCTACCCCCCGTCCCTCCATGAGTATTGTTATGTGCCTACTGAAACAACACCCATGAAACCGAAACACAACCTAGCAAGTACAACTACTTCACAGAGAGGGAATAGGGATTGATAGTGTTAATGGATTCTAACAACCCCATTACTAGCAATACACCCTAACAGGTCGACCTCCACACAGTTCCCCTGGAAACCATCGTGGTTAATTCTTGTCAAATTCTTTACGATGGGCCGACTGACCTGCCTTCATCCTAACCTATCATCTATCACTGGTACCTTGCCAGCGTATACCGATGGCGCAGGCTAGTTGTCCATTCCATTTTCACCCATTAAAAACATGCTGCTTCACAGAAAAAACCGAGCTAAGGAGCAGGTCAGTTGACCCATCGTGAAAAATACACCTAGAATTCAGCACGAGGGTTTCCAGGTGGGACCGCGAGGAGGTCGATCTAACAGGCTATATTGCTAACATGGGATTAATGGGATTGGTACTTCGCTTTAATAACAACCGGGGCCTTCAGTGCAACGAAGCTACCCATGCAGACGACTTTTGTGTAAAGTCTCTCTCTAATTAAACTATATGTTAGTAGGCAAACCATGCAAGTGGACAAAATCATTTCTCAAAAAATAAAAAATTACTCGAATCTAACAATCTCATGAGACAACATGAAAATATGCCTTCTAAACAACAAAGATCACTGTCTAATCATTATGTAAACTCAGCGTTAGATGTGCTATGCTCTCATCTAAAGTGCACTCCTCTAAATTGTTAGTTACTTGTGACTCATACTTGCATTTATGTGTATGAGTGTATTTACCCCTAATACCTAAACCTCTGGCAACACGTTCAAGTGGAATTAAATTATTCGTCCAGAAACTTCCGATTTAAATTTTGACACAATTATAAAGAGATCAAACAATGAAAGTAATTCATTTAGATAAAAAGAACTCGTGAAAATCGACTCACAATTAACGAAGACACGCGTAACATACAGTTAAGAATATAGTCTAATTGATAATTCACCCTTTTTAACGTAGGTTGACAAAAATCACCAAAGGGAGACTTTGTATAAGTCGTTGGCTTGGGCGCCTTCGTCCCATTCGTGTTTCAACCGTGAAGCAATTGTGTTTACATGGCTGTTTCGGTTTGAAAGATGGGATATGGCAGTGAAGTGATTTACAGGAAACAGAGAATTAACTCAGGAATAGCAACGCATGGGGGTATCATTCATGGGCGAAACATGAAATGAACCCCTTCCGATAAGACTAGCTGCATCCAAATCAATTTCTAAAAAGTTATCAAAGCAGCATTTATTAAATAAGCAAAAACTTGGGTTGATCGCCTGGTAGCGACTGCTTTTAACATAATAATTATTGTGGTGAATTATTTATACTGTATGTTTAATTAATTAATGAAATATATTATTTATGCATCATTTATGTAAGTATGTATCTATATAATACTATTTTACCTTTGGCTGTTAAATTGGCTACACAGGTTAGACTCTAGGTTTGTTGTACGGGTCCGTGTACCCTAACTTCAGGCTGTAGCTGAAAATCAGTGCTTTGCTTTTAAGCAAAACTTTCACTGAGCTGTAGCCTATTTGAGTCACTGCGACACACTTGGTGAAAACATATTTTCATACTTTATTTTTTGTTTTTTATTTAAAAAAGTGTAAATAATCTGATTGTATAAACTCATTTGTTAATTTACGTGCAACATAAATGGATCAAATAAAGTGTTTATTTATCTATCTATACTCTGTTATATCATGCACATGTCTATAGGCAACAGTTACCACTTTCCATCAGTTGGGCCGTCAGCTTGTTTACCATTCTAAGTTGCAAAAAAAAAAAAAAATACGAAGACCGTTACTGCACAGAGAGATGCATTAGTAATAGGTACGCCTCAATCCGTATAATACGTCAGCCAATCAATATAATATAACTACGAGTATATAACTAGCGCATAACTATATAAATATTGCACTGAACTCTATAATTTATGGCGTTATGTTTGTTAAGGTTCACAAAGCAATATTCATACATAACGGGCCGACAGGGCTCATAGAGAAAGGTGCCGTGCTTATTATTGATGAATCGTAAAATATGATTTAGAGGAGACTTTGTAATTGAATTATTTGAAGAATATATTGGTTACAGTGAAATTACACGCTATAGACAGTACTTTATAATCCGTTTCCCTAGGCTCGTCAGTTTTTTTTTCTTTAATGTACAATTAGTATACGCTGACGGGACACCAGTGAGGGATGATAGATGAGTATGAAGGCAGGTAAGTTAACCCATCGTAACAAATTCAAGAATTAACTACGATAGTTTTTAGAGGGACCGCATGGAGGTCAAACTGATAGGGTATATAGCTAGCAATGGCGTTGTTAGAACCCATTGCTAACAATTCCTTTCCACCCGGCTCGTCAGGGTGTTGTTGTTCTGGTTCGAAAAGGAAATCAGTGCAATCAATGAAATCTTCAGGAATATGAACGCACCTGGGGTACCATGTGCATCGCATTGTATTCTGTGATGTACACAGATGTACTGTTTATGTTTAAAGGTGACGGTTATCACTTTCTATAATCGTAAATTCAAATACAAAACCACGTCCGCAAAGCCGTGTGTAACAAATAATACATTAATTAATTACTCTTTGCACTACAGCGTTCAACGACGACTAAAGAGTAATATTGCACTATATTCACATTGGTATTATATAGACTAAATATACATTAAATGTTTAGGGAAAAATATCAGTTACTCATAACTACGTGCCTTGCAATGGCTCCGAGAACAAATGCAAATTCTAGAGGCACATACACGGAAACGTGACATGATTGAAAACATAGGAGTAGGCACTGTAACAAGCAGCCAACAACACCATATATTTACCAAGGATATTAATAATAAAAAACTTATTATATAATGCTATACATATTCTAATAACAAACTGAGACAGCTCACCTCATGGCTAGCGATAACTGTGGCCTACAGACGTGAACAAACACGATTTATTTAAATCTTTATGGTACCAAAAATTAAAAATAAACAATGACATTTAAACAATTCAACTGAAATACAGTAGCATGAAGTACAGGTTAAAATATACATATAAAGGTACAAAAAGCCATTTTATCGCCAGGGCAATCTCTTACAGACAATCTTTGGTTAAAGGAGAACATATAGAAGTGGATAGGTGGCGCAAGAGTGTATTAATAATTTTTACGTATAATGCACACTATGAACACTACAGAATAATTAAATGCTGCTATATGATATTATTTTCCGTAAAGCTAGATGATAAAAAAGCAGCAAAAATGTGTGGGGTTACTGTTAATATTATAAATTTGTAAAAACATTTAGACGTTTGTTACTGAACCGATTTGAATGAAATTTGATAGACAAATATATCTCAGATGACACTTTATACAAAACTAACTAACTAACAAAATGGGCCTTATGTAGTCTAATTAAATAAATATTATTATTATTATATTATATCCTATTAAGATGGTAAAATACAGTTCACCTAAAACATATACACAATCGTTTTATATTTCAATAAAATAAATCCTAAGCACCGTTTGTTGTAATCAAGCTGAAAACTCTCTGGCTGTGGAGGAAAATAAAAACTGGGGCAATAAAAACCTAATTCAGGTTTATCGGAAACGAATCGAGCCTTCCGTAACTGGGTGGGTCTGTCCCAAAGGCCTAATGAGATGAAGGACACACGTTATGAGCCCATTCCATTCCAACAGCTACCACGTAAAAACTTGCAAAAAAGAATATGATTATGATGACCTTAACCCCACATGGGGTAGTCTTTTTATGACTTCTGAGTTAGCAGACAAGTCTCCTTTACTCGTGCCCAGCAATGGACGTTAATGGATTGCCATTGATGGTATGAATAAGTCGATTAATATCGATATAGTAAGGTCAGTGTAAATCAATAACGCAAATGAGGTTACCATTCAATTATCAACCATTAAAAAATACATTAAAACGTGCAATATCAATACAGAAAATTAGCAACAAGCTACTCCGTCGACAAATGGCGATACAGCCACGAAATTGGTGATCACTGATGATGAAAGCGCCATGCTTACTTAGAGGTTAATTGACTTGTCATGTCGTTAACGTCAGCATCAATGGCAATCAACACCTGTGCCAACACATACACTTTGATTTAATTCAAATGAGATTTACGTGTTTCAATGTTGCCAAGGGCCACGGTTCCGAAGGGACATACATTATTCATGTTTCTAACACACGTAAATCAACTGTAATAACGACGCGAATAAAGCTTATTTTTAATAATAAAACACGTTATTTTTATTCAATCGGGTTTTTTGCGTAACTAAAATAGCCTGGTAAATTCCATTTATTTTTACTTTAAACTTTTTAAAACCGTATTATAGTATCCAAACTTGCGGGAAAATGAAATAGCAAAACTGGACCTATTAATATGTCTATTTTTTTATCTAGTCATCACTCTGAGGCACAGTATCAAAACTTTTGAAAGGAACATGGATGCATTTTTTTAAGACGTAACAAAAGCATTAGGGTTTTCTCTTGCGAACGCTGAGGCTGTGGAAAGAGTGCCACAATTTTCCCTAGAGATTACAATATGGGGTTCTTCAATAAGGGTGTTTAGTACACCCTCCAGTTTTTTCAGGGTGGGCAATGCACGCATAACACCCTTAGTGTCACATGAATCCATAGGTTTCAGTAACCGTTTATCATCAAACGAGCTTTATGCTTATTTGCCAGCGTGGAAAAAAAATAAGAGTAAATCGCATGTCATTAAATTGAGTTGTAAAATACATACATATATAGATATATAAACACGGACCCCTAAAAAATCGTGTAAGTTATTTCCGAAACCCGCTGCCTACCAAACTAGGGCAATTCCGGAAAGGCCCAACGGCAGCTGTTACGACAAAATTATTCCTGACGATAACAATACGCGAACCTTGACCGGTTAGACATGTCACAACCCTAAAAAAAGCTGGACCCAAACTTCGCTTTCATTTTACATATTAGGTACCTACCCATCTAAGATCAATAATATCTACCTGATGAAATTAAAATCTTTAGCATCGTTTTAGATAAAGGAAACACTAGGTATCATGCCGTATAGGGAGGTCAAAAATATGGCATAGGATCGAGCTGGCTGGAAGAAAATACATGAATTAGTTGTACCGACAAGAAGAAACTCTTAAATGAAAAGAGAGAGCTTCGTTTTATGGAAGTGTTCTATTCATGGAAACTTAATGTTTTTTTTTTCAATTGTTTAGTACGAGGTCTGTCCGGAAAGTTCGTATAAAAGTGTTCTGGAATGCGAGAAAGAGGAGTGGGGAGGCCAGGTAAGCGCAGGACCCCTTCCTTATGTCCCTAACAATGCTTCAGTTCTGGTCTGACCGCCGTGCGGTGCGAACTGGCTTGTCACGCCATCTGTGAAGTTACCTCTTAACGAAACCCCGTCGGCATGGAGCCCGCTTCCGTTGAAGAGCAGCGCGTCGTAATCAAGTTTCTCTCGAAACTCGGCAAGAATGGCCGTGAAATTTTTGCCGATCTAATTCGATAAGACATCCGGGGAACCACGAACAAAAAAATCAAGAAAATCCCGCTCAAATGTCAAGACAATGTTGATTGTTTTTTTCGATGTTCGGGGGATTGTCCATCAAGAATTCGTCCCTCCAGGCCAGACAGTTGATGGAAAATTCTACGTCGATGTGCTCAGACGCCTCAAAGCTCGTGTGGCACGAGTTCGTCCAGAATTGGCGCGAGAGGGGCGTTGGATTCTTCACCACGACAATGCCCCTGCCCACACCTCTCTTGTTGTCCGTGAGTTTTTGAGTAAAAATTCCATTACGGTGACCGAACACCCCCCCTATTCGCCGGATTTGGCCCCGTGTGACTTCTTCTTGTTCCCAAAAACCAAATTGGTACTTCGGGGGCGGCATTTGGGGGACATAAATGAGATAAAAAAAAGCTACGACGGGGCAGCTGAGAAACCTACAACCAGAGGACTTTCAAGGAGCCTTCTCACAGTGGAAACGGCGTTGGCACAAGTGCATTATGTCACAGGGGGAGTACTTTGAAGGGGATAAAATTGATTTACCTGAATAATTGTAAAATAAAATTTTTAAAAAACTTTTATACGTACTTTCCGGACAAACCTCGTATAATTAAGATTAAGTTTCACAAAAAACTAATTTCAGAGATGTTTTCTCCCTCGAACACTTAGATTATGGAATGAGCTCTCTGCCAAGGTTTTCCCAAGATTACAGCATGGTTCTTCAAAAGGGGGGTAAAGAGGTTTCTTCAGGGTCGACAACGCGCGCGTAATACCCCTGGTATCATAGGTTACGGGAACCACTTACCATCAGGTGAGCCGTGTGCTTGTTTGCCACCTCAGCGGTATAAAAAAACCGACTTCAATTGTGGCAAAATCAATTATTTTGATTTAAAAACAGAACTACAGAATCGATTTTGTTGAATTATCTTAGATATCTTTTTAGATAAAAAAAAGAATTTTCCAAATCGATTTACTTTACAATTAATGTAGTTGTGAAGTAACAAATATATAAAAAAAAAAAATACAACCGAATTGATTCCATCTTGTTAAAGTCGGTTGAAAATAAAAACCACCTATTTTTTTAAATTATTACCTTAACAAAATCTCGTTTATCAAGGAAACTGTCACTTTAATTATAATATTACTATATTAATAATACTATACATTTAAATTTTTGTAAATTTAAGATTTGAAAACTCCATATGAAATGAGAAAAAAAAAACGATCCGTCAACCAATAGCAGGTTAATCTTTTTTTGGAACATTTTTTGTAATTACATACAGAGATACTCTTTATTGTTTCAGATAATAGATTACAATAGTAGACTTATCATAAATAAATATAAACAATTACAAGAAATGTTGACACTAAGAAAACAATGGGCGGCCTTATCGCTAGAAGCGATCTCTTCCAGACAACCTTAGGATGGAGAATAGTTTTTTTTTTTAATAAATGAAAATGGAAATGTAACCCCGCCTGCGCTATCGATATACGCTGGCGGGGCACTACTAAGACATGATAGGTGGGATAAAGGCAGATCTATAGGCCCATCGTGAATAATTCAATACGAATAAACCACGATGTTTTCCAAGGAAAACACGTGAAGGTCAACTTGACAGGGTTAACAACCCCATTACTATTAATGGGGTTGTTAGAACCCATTACTAACAATCCCTTTCCCCTTGGAGAGGAGTAGTTATAAATAGTTTGATCGGAAGCACGATGAAACTTGTGTTATTGTACTAGTCATTGTACTCTTCATCTCAACACATTATTATATGAGTTAGAACTCGTATAACTTCGGTTCGGTCGATTGTCATTTCGCAATCCCGGGAAAACCGAGTCTATTTATAGACGACGGAGTAATTTTGTTCGACTTTGAAAACAATAATAACTGTAGAAACAAAAAACATAACCGCCTTTCTTAACATCGTAAATGCTTAGAAGTATACTTAACGTTTCACATAAACGAGTTAAAGTTGTGTTATGAATCCATTCACCTTAATATGTCGTAAGTGCGCAAGCAAAAATGACATCTATTTAAATATTATGTGTGTGTGATTTAGTTTATCTCTAAGATTGATCTGCTATTTTTTGGCTGGAAAATAAAGCAAGAAATTTCTAGTAGGACGCAGGCAACAATTGTTGTTGTCCGCATGAAAGATCGTTGTTGTCCCCAAATTTGTTTTTAAGATAATCAGAATTTGGAAGAGATTTTTTTAAAACGATAAATTTATTTGTTTCTTACACACTTTACTAAAATTAATTAAAATGTGTATTTAATTAATTTTAGAAAGTACGTAAGATAGTGTAACAGAAAGATTAATACTATAGACAGGCCCCTGTGCTAGATATTTTTTAACATAACTTACTCGGCACCAAATTTAAGACACAATACTAAATGAAAGCTTTCTAAATATTAATATTATGTTGTAAGTAGACAATGTCGTCGCGAATAATTTGTGAGACGATTGCCAATAACACATACATAGATAATTATAGAATGCTTCCAATATAGAATAGCGTGCAGATATGTTTATAAAAATATAATAAGTGCCAAATATTCTTGCACGATTTGCCTGGTATGTTGTTATTTTAAACCGTCTTCAAAAAGAAGGGGGTTGTCAGTTCAGTTATAAATTTATTTGTAGAGATTGTTGGTAATGCGGACAATACAGTCCTATTTTTAGCAATATACCCTGTTAAGTAAATCTCTCCGTGCTGAATTCCAGATGTTTTTTTATGCAACTTAGAATGGCAAACAAGCTGACGGCCCACCTGATGGAAAGTGGTAACCGTCGCCTATAGACATGAGCAGTACCATGGACATAGCAGAGTATGCCATTCCTGAGGACTCAGGTATTATTCCTCTGTACCCTGTAAATTCACGCCATATCCTACCCACCCTTCAAACCGAAACACCGCCATGCAAACACAAATGCTTCACGGTAGAAACACAATTGGGACAGAGGTACCCAAGAAACTGACCTGCCTTTTCATTCACACCTATCACCTCTCACTGATGCTCCGCCAAAGTATATCGTCAACACAGATGAGATTACCATTCCATATTCATCCAATAAAAGAAAAATATCTTCATACATTCCTATAATTAGTTCGACTAAATTTAATGAACAACGCTTCAGAAGTCCTCTGTGATTTACAATCATATAGAACAGGCAAAGCAGACAAACTTCCTTTTAAACTATGTTTAGATATCTCTATCGTCAGATTCGTCACGCAGCGAGCCCGTTAAACCTATCAAGGCCGGTTGAGGTCGACGCCACTAGATTATTGTTAGAAAAAAAAAAACAACGCATTGACTTTCACGATATGACACGTCGAAAAATAAATGCCGCCCCGTCTGAAAAGACGTTATGACGCTAGAATTAATAGACGCGCGTACGTGTTTATAGTTATGTATATATATATATATATATAAAAACGAAAAACCGGTATAGAATGTTTAATTTTATCAATTTATTAATAATATTAATATAATAATATACAAGAAATAGGTATTTCATTACATGCTATGTTACAGCAATGCTTAATGTCGTAAATTGTTTTTGATCTGAGTAAAAGGGTCACTTAAATTCTCGGAAGCGATAAATTTGGCAACCCATGAGGCCAAAGGTGGTTGGAGGTATATACCCTTTATTCATGTTTATAAGCAACGGTTTCAATTTTTTTTTTGTCAAGTTTTTTAACATTCCTAGAAGTAGGTAGGAAAAAACTAGTTATATCAACAATCATTACAATCGTGAGAACAATAAATCATGATGATTCGATTCTATTGTATCGGAGCCAACGACTAGGTCTAATCGATTATGTGGAAATAGGAATTCCCTACAGCATTAAACATAATATTATTAATGACATTGAGTAAAAATATTTGAAACAAGTAACAAATTAGAGTCTACCTAATGAGCTAACAATTTTACGAAAAATTAAATTAAATAACACATGATGTTAATGTTTTCTGCATTCAGAAGTAACTTTGATTAATGATGAAACTAATGTATGTAACTAAAAACACCTAACTAAAAAGCTGGGGGTTGGTAAAAGGGATTATTGACGAATGATGGAAGACACAGTGATTAATTTTTGATGAATTTGACGTAACGTGCCAATTGGCTTACTTTTATTTTCACCTCTCATCTCTTACTAGTGCCACACCAAAATACTTTAAAATATAAAAAAAAAACTTTATAAAGTCAGTAACGCATTACCAATTCGCCTAGTGTTGCAAGTATTCATGGGTGACGATAAACACTTCCCATTAAAGAAACCTTCAGCTTATTTGTCTTCCTACCATTAAAAAAGTACAATGTGACTGTATAAGGCTGCAGATATTGAGGGACACTTCAGTCATGATCAGATCCTATCGATACATAGTTTAACATGATCACAATCACTCCTAAGATTTTTTGAATTATACAGTTCTGAAAAAACAGACTCTTAAACCGACCTTTACACCAATTCATCAAAATTAAGTGACAGTCTTGAAGAAATCTAATTCGAACGATACTTATCCGCTCTAGTAAGATGGAATTGAATAAAAAAATATAGAACCAGGCAACTTTAAGAGAATAAAGTACAAAATTATTGGTGAATGGAGGAGAGTATACAAAGAATGTACATGGAATTCTCCTTTGTAATGAACAATCATCGGAAAAGGAACAGAAGACAGGTGATTCGCTAGCTTAAACTAGACCAAAGAACTAGTGGATTACCTCTTTTAAAGATAAGGTTCAACGTAAGACCGCTTATCCACAACTGACATCAATAAACAAAAATTTCGATTGTGTAACTATAATAATGGTCGCTGTTAAATCGACCATTGTTCAAGTTAAACATCGGGAAGTGTATTGCTCTTCATACATTTTAGTCACGTTAAAAAGATACATAATAAATATCACTATTTGCGTCATACCGACGTAGGCTTATCGCTAAATTTGTTTCCGTGTAGCGATGCGTTTAACTTGTTACTGACCACTGACAGCGAATATACAATAGTTGGGTTAATTGTATAGCAATTAGTAAAGGTGATTATGATGAAACAAATTTGTTATTCTGTAGACAAATTGGCGCCAAAAATGCTATGAAAACTAGACAGTAGTTAAAATACAAACAAACTTCTTATGTGCTTGTTTATTGATTTGTTTTTTATCGAGTCATTATAATTTTACACTGATACGACGTTAGCGAACACGACAAAAAGTTGCATTTAATTAATTTAACATGTATATATTGTCCGAGGAACAAACATGAAGCACCAAAATACGTGACTTTATCAAAGTTATTTGCAAACACTCGAAGGTAGAAGCTACATTTTAGAATTTACTTTGTACGATTTTTTGCAAGAATCTGTCTGCATTTTTTGTTTTTATACAACAAAGGTGACATTGGCAATCGAGCATACGATCCGCTTGGTGGAGAGCGGCCATTACAATCGTTGTACTTTTACAATATAAGAGACGCATCATTGGTGCGTTATCAGTTCTTGTGACGTAAAGATCATGCGTCTTGAATGACCTTATAGTAGTAATTAACCCCTACGCAAAAAGAGGAGTATAACTTTGACGTGTCTGATTGTCTCTCTATGGCACTGTAGCTCTTAAACGTATGGACAGATTATGATGCGTTTTTTCTGAAAGCTGACATGATCGATTTGGTTCTTAACTTTATTTTATGAAGACATGTTTTTATTGATAATTTTATTTATGTTTAATATAATGAAGCATGAGCACTTGCGCCAAGCAATAAAAAACACGTATTGAAATACACTTATACTTTTATTATATTTATCTATTACAATTTCCTCAGCCATATATATTACTTGTTACAAACACCCCAGAGAGAATCATGCAGCGCCCTCTCGCTTACTCTACCGTAACTTCTCTTCCGTTGTCTATGTGTAATGTTGCAATTGTTAAAATAATAATTGTGGAGGCTGGAGATACCAAACAATTAAACTCAACACTCTTCCTCAGCTTCCACCATTATTATTCCCAACTTACATATCAACTCAATTAAACGACATTTGCCAACAGGTTTAGTAAATATATCTGCCAATTGATATTGAGATCTTATATACTCTACTTTAACTACCCCTTGCTCTACTTTAGATTTAATAAAATTATACTTAATTTCCAAATGTTTTAACTTTCGCTGATCATAAGTCTGAACTGATTTTATAGTACTCTGGTTGTCTTCATATATTTTAAAGTTATCAATTACAATATTTAAATCCTTTAACAATTTTATAATCCAACAGGATTCTACACAAGCTTCACAAAGAGAAATCAATTCAGCTTCAGTAGTGCTTAGGGCAACAACGGATTGTTTTTTAGACTTCCAAATTACAGTATTTCCATATATCTTAAATATATAACCAGTAGTAGATTTTCGATCGACATCTCTACCCCAATCTGCATCAGCAAAACCAACCAAAGGAATATCACAATTATTTTTAAAAATTAAATTATAGTTAATAGTTTGCTTTACATATCTTAGAATTCTTTTTAATGCCTTCCATAACATTTCATTTGGTTTTGACTGAAATCTACTTAAATAATACACAGAATAAGCTAAATCAGGTCTAGAATTAACAGTTACATACATAAGTGAACCAATTAAAGATCTACATTGTTTTTCATATGACATATCAATATTATTATCATCTAACTTAAAATTAGGGTCCATAGGGGTATCTGAACCTTTACACTCATTCATACCATATTTTTTAAGAATAGTTTGTAAGTATTTTGACTGGTTAATAAAAATAGAATCATTTTGTCTTTTAATGGAAATCCCTAAATATGTCAAATCCTCACTACCTAAATCCTTCATCCTAAATTGTGTCATTAAAAATTTCTTTACTTTATTCATCTCTATCATGTCCTTTCCAAAAATCAACAAGTCGTCAACATACAGTAGTATATATAGGTCCTTTTTGATATATAAACAGTAGTCATTCTCACTTCTCACAAACCCATAGTCAGTCATTGCTTTGGTAAATCTGTCATACCAATTTTTTGGTGATTTCTTTAGTCCATACAGTGATTTTTCCAATTTTAATACATATTTATCTCTTTCTTGTGTTTCACATCCTTTTGGTAATTTTAAATAAACCAGTTCTTCAATTTTTCCATAAAGAAAAGCTCCTTTGACATCCATTTGATTTATTTTATAATTCCTTTTTAATGCTATTGACAATAATATCCTTAATGTTTGCATCTTTACCACCGGAGAGTACACATCTTCTATTTGGTCTTTTTGTTGATATCCTAAAACAACAAGTCTTGCTTTACATAACTCTTTATTTCCTATTTCCTTCTTCGAGAATACCCATTTGGTGTCCAATATTTTCATTCCATCTTTCCTTGGTATTTTATTCGATGTATGACTTTCTTCTAAAACATTTAGCTCTTCCTTAATTGCATTTTTCCATAATTCTCTATCTTTTCTGTTATTTATTTCCTCAAAACTTTTAGGTGCATCTTCTGTCAATCCGCTATATAGTGCAAATAGAACATCATCCTCATTTTCTAAATCCATCTCATAATCCTTTTGCCATTGAGGTTTCTGTATTTTCCTTTTTACTCTTTCTATTCCTTGACTTTCCCTTTCTTGTCTTTCTTTAGAATTCCCTTGTCCGTGATTGTTATAATTTCTTCTATTCCTCATTGTTAATTCTTCATTTCTATTTTCCTCTTCTATCTGATCATTTATTTCTTCCTTCTGTATTTCCACATCATCAAAAAACTGTTCTTGTCTTTGTGTATTTTCTTCTGTGTGTGTTTCCTTTTTTCCAGGTTGGGACTTCATATTTTCATCATCGCTTGACAACGGTAAGTATACTTCCTTTTTTGTTCTAGCTCTCTCATCAAAGATAACATTTCTTGCACACACCACCTTGTTATTTTCTTCATCATACAGTTTATAACCCGATGTAACATAACCTAACATGATCATTTTCTTTCCAGGATTATCCAACTTTTGTCGCAGTTCTCTGGGTATATAATTATAAGCTATGCTGCCAAATACTCTCATTTTAGTGACATCTGGTTTCCGGCCTTCCCATAATTCGCTTGGAGTTTTATTTTTATTAATGGTTGGACTTCTATTTGTTACATAAGCTGCATACAGCACGGCATCACCCCAAAACTCTTTTCCTAATTTTGAATCTGATAATATAGTTCTAGCTTTATCCAGTAAAGTCCTGTTCATACGTTCAGCGACACCATTCATTTCAGGATTATAGGGGACTGTGTATTCCATTTTAATTCCTTTCACTGTACAAAATTTTCTAAATTGTTCTGACATATATTCACCACCATTGTCAGATCGTAATTTTAATATTTTCCTATTAAAATGATTTGTAACATAGTAATAATATTCTTTGAATTTTTCAAAAACTTCAGATTTATGAGTAATTAAATAAACCATAACAAAATGAGTGAAATCATCTATGAATGTTACAAAATATCTATGGTTGTTACGAGAAGGAGTGTTAAAAGGTCCACATACATCAGTATGAATTAATTCTAATGGCCTACTTGCTCTATGACCAACCTTATTGAAAGGCTGTCTAGTTATTTTACCAATTAAACAATGTTCACATAATGTATTTTGAATTTTATCACATTTTAAATCATTCAAACCATATACTAAATTATTTTTAACCAAAATATTTAAATTATTCACACCTAAATGACCGAAACGCCTGTGCCATAAAGTTACTAATTCACTATTATTGTTAGATGAAGAATTATTACAACTTGACTGATCAATATGCATCTGGACTGTAAACAATGATACATCTTTATTTCCAATCAATAATAAGTTGTTATTTTTGAATACTCTGACTTTGCCATTAGAGAAAGATACTATTAAGCCACAACTTTCCATTTTTGAAACAGATAACAAATTAATTCGCAAATCAGGCACATAATATACATTTTGTAAAGTACACTTATTAAATCTGTTACCAACACGACAAGTTACCTTTATGTTTCCAATACCAACCGCTTGCAACATAATTCCATTCTTGGCTGCTGCAATATTTTTAGGTTCACTTAACTCAATGTAATCTGAAAAATAATTCCTATTATTGATCAAATGGTCTGTACACCCTGAATCTATACACTGTACTATACTGTTTTTATTTGTCTCACAGTTTAAACTTATTTTATTATCACAACTTTCACTACAAAATATGTTAGACTCTTCCTGATGAATATAATGTCCTTGACTTTGATAACCATGATGCTGTCTGGTTGTCCCTCGACCACGTATATGTCCTTGTCCTTGGAAACGTCCACTTCCATAATTAGATACTCCTCGTCCTCCTCTATAAGCCTTCATGTTGAAGTTTGACCTTTGAACTTGATTATTCTGATACATTTTACAGTTATATTGTTTGTGACCAGGTCGTCCACACTTGAAACAATTGAAGGAAACTGTTCATTGTCCACCTGTTTTTTACCTTTTTTCCTTTTTTCTTCCTCGCCTAGTAGCCTTTCCTTGACGAAATTTATTTTTAACTCGGGCATGGTCTCTAATGTTGTTATTATCACATCATATGATTTGGGCATGGATAGTAATATGTAGTTAATTTTTCTTCTTCTGTTAAATCTGATCCTGCATTTCGCAATTGAGTAAATATTTCTTCTAGTTGAGTGAGGTGAGTTTGCAATTTCTCCTTTTCATTATATTTTATATCTGACAACTGTCTACGTAAAAACATGCGGCTTCGAGTATTTTTTTTCATAAAATTATCCTCTAAATTCTTTATCATGCAATACGCCGTATCGATGTCTTTTATATATTCGATGTGACTATCTGCGACCGAACTTATAATTATACTTTTCGCTCGTGTTTCTTTTTTCTTATTACCCGGTACACTGGAAAATGCCGGCTCTAATATGGCGTCGACGCAATCATGTTCATCTAGTATCGCTTTCAATCGATAAAACCATGTATTATAATTCTCTCCTTCGAACTGTTTGATATTATAATTATACTCCTTACTTGATGCCATTTTTCTTTATAATTAATTCTGCATGTACGTAACTTACTTCGTGGAACACGTGGCGTCGATACCTATCTTGTTTGGCGCTGCGCAGTGGGAGCGTGCTATTGATAATTTTATTTATGTTTAATATAATGAAGCATGAGCACTTGCGCCAAGCAATAAAAAACACGTATTGAAATACACTTATACTTTTATTATATTTATCTATTACAATTTCCTCAGCCATATATATTACTTGTTACAAACACCCCAGAGAGAATCATGCAGCGCCCTCTCGCTTACTCTACCGTAACTTCTCTTCCGTTGTCTATGTGTAATGTTGCAATTGTTAAAATAATAATTGTGGAGGCTGGAGATACCAAACAATTAAACTCAACAGTTTTGGCGTTTCAAATTCATCACCTCTTTTTCAAGATATGTTTGTGTCGATGCTTCTTAAAGTTTTTTTAATAAATTTATACTTAGTTATTTTATAGTACTGTCATATTTTACTTAACAAATCGACAGACAGGACTCAAGCAAATTGATAAAATTTATATGTGAGACACAGGTAAGCATGTTTTTTAATTGGATATAAATACGCGTAGGAACTCCGCCTTCTCCATCAATATATGCTGGCGAGGTACTAGGTGAGAATGAACTCAGATCACTCCATTGTAATGGGTCTACTAGGGAAGAACTACAATGGGAAAGGGATTATTGATAATGGGGTCTAACTGACCTATTGCTAGCAATACCAGATAAGTGAGGATAGAGCAGGTCGGTTAGTCCATCGTTACGTATTCAACAATAATTAACCACGATGGTTTCCAGGGGGAAATGTGTACCCTATCATCCTGATACCCTATCAGGTATATATTGCTAGAAATGCGATTACTAGTCCCCATTAATTTCCCTTTTAAACAGTTCCTTTCCGTCATGCAAATGTCTTTGTACAGTCTCCTTTTGATAAACTTGTAAAGTCGACTCTATCGAGGTCAGATTAGTACGAGATTAATTTCTAACACCGGTTAAAAGGTGTGTTGTAAGTTGTTTTTTATTTGTATATCTGTTGTAGCATTTGCAGCGTCGTATCTATAATAGAAAGGACGACCTTTGCTGCTTTTTACGTAATGGCCTTTAACTATGTTTGACTGCAATTAAATTGCTAATATATTTAAATTCAAATATATATATTACCTTGTAGCATATGTGATTAAGTGTGCCGTGTGGTCCCGGCATAGACTAGGCCACCCCTTCCTTTCCCGTATGTGTCGTTCGAATCGACTAAGGGAGAGCAGCAGCATCCCTCTTAAAACATCTCTGAAGCCTAACTGCGGTTACCAATCCGCTTGCCAAGTGTGGCAACTACTGACAAAACACTCTAAAGGGGAGGCCTATGTTTAGCAGTGGACAGCTAAAGGATGATATAATAATGTGATTAAGGAGGACTTCCCTCGTGGATTCTGGAATCAGTGAAAATAAAGTACGTTCAGTTCAATATGTCTGTTTTTGAATTAAAAACAAACATATATTTTAAAAGATTCTATAACATTTTAAAAGGCAACAAGTTTAAATAAAATATTGTCTTAATACATTACTGAATAATTTAAGATTTATTATGCAAAAAAAGTCAATAGTGAAAAAAATATAGTATGGAACAAACACTTTCCAATATAAAAAAAAATACCAAATATGTTTCAGAATTGGGGAAGATATTGCACAAAATTAAAAAAAAAATAAAAATACAGTCCAATCGAAAAGCTTCATGTTTTTAATGTCGTTTAAAAACATAATATATAATAATGTCTTGACGACTTGTAGAGATATCAAAATAAGAGATTAATAAATTTACATAGTAAGATCTAGTGGTATTTTATGCTAATATCTAGTATATTCCTATGCAATGCACGCTAACCTACATCCAATAATCCATCTGATTATAAATAACAGAGCTGTGCCCTCGCCCTCATTCTAACTACAAAATAAAGCAAAATACCAACTTTAAATACATCTAACAAATCGATTGCATTGTTCTAAAGTTATTCTTCTTCCATCTTTATATGGTTTAAAGTTATCTAAACCGTATAAAGATGGGAGACACGTGATAGATTAGATGTTTTTACGCAACTCGCAATAGTAAACAAGCTGACCTGGTGGAAAGTGGTAACCGTCACCTATAGATATGTAGACACTTATCATCTTTGTATACTAGCTTTTGCCCGTTTATATATGAATTTTATACGTAAAAAAACTAATAAAAATAAACTGCTTCTAGATGGTACATTAGACTTTCAGGAACTTAAAAAACCGCGAGGGAAAGAAATTGTCAGGTCGACCTCCAAGTGGTTCCCCCTGGAGACCATTGTGGTTAATTCTAGTTGAATTCGCCAGGATAGGCTAACTGACCTGCTTTCATCCTCACCTATCACCCCTCACTGGTGCTCTGTTAGCGTATATCGACAGCGCAGGCAGCGTTACCATATTAGCCCCCATTAAAAAAAATTGTAAAACCGCATCCAATTTAGTTCTATTGTCATTGCGGGATATCAAAAAAACAGACAGACAAAATTTCTAAAAATTATTGTTTTTTTACTATGGGTCTTATAGTATATAGTAGTCGTAAGACCCCCATAAAACATATTATTTTTTTCTTAAATATCTCTCATGTCCAGACATCGTCTAGTTACAATTTTATTATATTGTTAAGATTATTATATAAGAAATGGTAGTTACGAAAGTCCAAATCAACAATTTAAAGCCACGATGTACAGATAAATCACAACTACAACGACATGGTGTACAAGTGTATACAAATAAAGCAATTTGCTGTCTCAATAACGAGTATATTGCGGCGACTTATTAGAACCAGTTAGCATAGGAATTTATTTTGCATACTGGTGTCGATTCGCTAATAAAAATCCATTAACGACACGTAAAGGTGAACGTGTATTTCGCCAATTTTTTTTTTATAGAAATTTGTGTAACCTATACCACACCATACATACTCGTATGTGACTTATCAGTTATGTAATGTTTTATATGACCCTATTCCTTTACCTATTTTCGAGGAGAATGAAAAGGATAAGCTAGACTGAAAAAGTAACGAATTAAGAAGTCTTGAAAAGGGTAAAAGAGAAAAGAACTTTAATAAAAACAATAGAGAATAGAAGAGGCAAAATGCTGGGCCACCTTATACGACGAGTTTTTAAAGAGCATAGTAGAAGGAAACATGTAAAAATTTTTCATTGCGTTAAGTCCCGATAGTGTATTTAAAATATATGTAAACAACGCGAAATTTAAAAATAACTTATAAATGTGACCTCTGAGTATGTGTTTGTTACCTCGTAGCATCTTAACAGCAAAAAACAAATAAAGAATTTGGTATACAAGCATTATTTGGAATGAAGAAGGATATGGATAAAAGTAATTTCCTTGGGTACCTCTGTCCCATTCGTATTTCTGCTGTGAAGGCGCATATATGGCTGTATTTCAGTTTGATAGATGGAACATGACAGTGAAATTACAGGGTACAGTTGTATAACGCTTTAATTCTTAGAAATGGCAACGCCTTAGGGATATCATGGGCGACACAATGTACTATGTTACGTCCATGGTACTGTTCATGTCTATGTATAGGCGATGATTAGCACTTTCCACTTTAGGTAAAACCGTCAGCTCGTTTGCCGTTCAAAGTTTGCATAAAAAAGAAAAGAAAAAAATACCCCGGTCAATCAGCCAAAGTTGCGAGTAAAAACTAGTCATATACACATATACACTAGCAATTATTGACACTTATTACGACATACGAACTATTAATATCGTGTAACGGCCATTTAATGCAAAAAGCAAACTATATTCAAATAGAATGATGTCATAATAATCCGTTTCGCGCACTCTCCGTCCCCTATTGTGGAATTGACAATAATATTTATGTCAAGTTCCATAACAGACATTCGTTTTGAGCGAACAAACGAGAGAATCCATGAAGCGATTAATTTCTACTGTGTAATTTCCTTGGTGGTTCCGTACAGAAGTTTTTTTTTTTAATAAAACTATTTATTTATTCAGACAACATAAAGTTGCTTGTTATAATTTACGTAACATTACGTTACATTTATAACCTGTTCCATCCAATATTTTAGTATGGGACAGTCCATTTTTAATGGGCGATGATGGAATGGTAACTACACGTGCGCTGCTATCGGTAAACACTGGCGGGGCACCAGTGAGTGTTGATAGGTGAGAATAAAAAGACAGGTCAGTTAGCCCATCGTGATTTATATACCTGGAATTCAGCATGAGGCCCTCAGTCTTCATTATTAACAAGCCCTCCCCCTTCCGTACAGAAATTTTGTATTGGATTATATTTACCGGTGTAGTATGATTAACTGAAATGATAATGGGGTGAGTGCTCTTATGGGGCGGGGGGGAAGGAATTATTAGCAATGCGGACTGACGAATTGTTAGGAATGCCCTATAAGGTCGACTTCTACGTGGTCGCCCCCTGGAAACCATAGTGCTGAATTCCTCATCATTACTTATTCATCACGATGGGCTAACTGACCTGCCTTTTCATGCTCACTTATCACCTCCCACTGGTACGCCGTCGGTGTATACCGTTAGCGCAGGTGGGATAACCATTCCATTATCATTCATAAAAAAGTGCTCTTATGGGGTTACGTATTAAGATCTGAGCAATGCATGCAAAATAGTTATGCGATGTTATGTCTTGGTCTAGTGTACGGTCACCTTAAGAATGACCAGCAATGTCCTATGTTCAAGCATGATCAACAAATCAATATCAATAACGCTATATTAGTAATAGTTATAACTAAATGATATATGTACATATGAAGATATTTAATAAGGGCCAAAGAAATCAAAACAGTAACTTTTAGAAATTTTGTCTGTCTGTTTGTTCTGGCTTCACACAAAAACTACTGCGATTTCTAGGTATTCCTGGAGATCTTTTTTTTTGTACAACTTAGAATGGCAAACAAGCTGACGACCCACCTGATGGAAAGTGGTAACCGTCGCCTATAAACATGAGCAGTACCATGGACATAACAGAGTATACTGTTTCACGCATGGGGGGTCCATGCGTAGCCACTCCTGAGGACTCACATGTTATTCCTCTGTGCCCTGTAAATTCACGCCATATCCCACCCCTCAAACCGAAACACAGCTATGCAAACACAACTGCTTCACGGTAGAAACACGAATGGGACAAAGGTACCCAAGCAATCGACTTTTTAACAAAGTCTCCCTCTGGTAGCTAGGGAAGAATAATAATAATATAGTTATAAACTGTATTTTATTATTATTTATATTTTATAACTTCTTTCTCGAATCTTTGATGCTCTAAGTAAAATTCTAAATGAAATAATCATTTATTCATAATGCGAGATTTATGATACATAATTTATCATAATTATATAACAAAAAAGAAAACTGTTTACTTAAAATGAAGATTAACTATTCATAAAACTAACCATAATGTGATTTTTAAATAAGACATAGCCAATGATGACAAACGGAAGGAAATAGTGAAATTTACATATCAATACCCCGTGTATAGTTTGCTTCTAATTAATAACTTCTAATTTTATTTATAATTAAGTTAAATTAATTAACTTAATGAAAAACGGACGTATGTCGACCAAATAGGCGACGTGCTAAAGAAGGGCCAAATTAAAAGTACCCATCACCGGCGAGGGTGTATGAAAACATTGATAGATGTGGAAGAAGCGAAAGAGGTTTGTTTGAATCGAAGCATTTGGCGTTTCATTATTTCTTCCTACCCTAATGGGAGACAGGCGTGACAGATATGTATGTATGTATGTAACTTAATGAAAAGACAAATCTTGTAGAAATTTACACCTAGATACCAGCTTAGTCCCCTTGACTATGTTCAAAGATGAACTATGAGAATAGTTGACGATCCTATACTCACAGGCGGTAATCGAGCCCTCAAGTCTAAGACGGTACTTTGCCTACCTGTGTGTTTTACCGCTTGTATAATATAAGGATTTCTGAGGAATTATTTGAAATGATGCCCACAGTCACCTTTTATCATCGCACCGCACTCCATCACACAGACTAACACACATTCGTCCTCATACGCTTGAACCTAAATGGTCACGTACAGTGCGGTTTCAAAAGAATTTTCTCCCGCAAACGCTCAGGCTATGGAATGAGCTCTCTGCCGAGGTTTTCCCAAGAGACTACAGTATTAGGTTTTTCAAAAAGGGTATATTAGGGTACCTTTAGGATCGGCAACACGCACGTGACACCCCTAATGTTGCAAGCGTCCATAAGTTACAGTAACCGTTTACTATTAGACGGGCTGTATGCCTGCTTTGCCTGCCATCTTCGTGGTATAAAAATAAAAACATTGAATCAATAAATCGATTTTTATTTGTACTAACTATTGGACATCGGCAGAATGTCTTATGGTCAGATAAATTTTTCTTTTGTTTACTTTTTCATTAAATTATATCGAAACAGGCAATAGTATTTATTTTTTTAATGGATCATAACAAAATGGTTACCTCCTCTGCGCTATCGGTATACACTGGAAGGGTACCAGTGAGGGATGATAGATGATGATGATGAAACAGGCAGTTGGCTCATCATAACGAATTCAACAATAAATTAATCAATAGTTTCCAATAAAGATCGTGTGGAGGTCGACCTAATAGATTATATTGCTAGCAATGAGATTTCTAATCTTCATTACTAACAATCCCTCCCCCCCAGGCTATGGTAATTATCAGCTCCACAAGCAAGGTTGCTTGACCTTATTGATCGACATTGACCATTGAGTACAAGCAACTGTCTGTGAGCGCATCTCTAGTTATGACTACTAACAGTTTTCCTCCTTTAATTAAATCTACTTATTTCCATAATTTATAAATATTTTCTTACGATAAACAATCGATTTTGCACCAATCTGAGCTTTATGACTATACACATAAGGAACAAGAGTGTTCTAGAGTGGTCTTAAGGGCATGCGCAGCAGACTGGCATTCATGATCAGTTGTTATTATATAGCAATTTGCACTATAATTATTCAAACAAATAAATTATTTATCCATCATCGTTGTATCACGATATAAAGATGCAGAGTACGTCATGAATGTCACTTCAGTATACTACACGATTATTCGGTTAGTAAGGCACTCTATGAACATCAATGAAACGTACTGCATTACGTTAAGGTCGAAAATTCTTGTTGCTGGTAAAAAAAAGAATACGTCATGAATGTCACTCCAGTATTCTATACGGTTATTCGCTCAATAAGGAACTCTATGAACACCAATAAAACGTATTGCATTGCGTTAAGGTCGAAAATTCTTGTTGCTGGTAAAAAAAAATCGAAGTCGGAATAATATGAAATGAGCTCTCATTTTTAATTAAAATAAAATATTTTCCTTATATCTGTTTACATTCGGAGACTGGGCCAATTTTGAAAAGTTTTAAACGGAGGCTTTTCTTGATTGTACAAAAGTTACCAAGGATATTTTACTGATATGTATAACTTACTTTAATACGTTTATTACTAGGGATTCTGTGATTTAATTTAGATGATTCTATTGATTGAATGAGTATATATTTAGATGGAAATACATTATAATAGGTTCGTATACACTATGTACTGCGTGGTGGCGTTGGTATTTTTTTTCTAGGATAAAAAATTTAAACCTTATTACTAAATACTAATACTGCTTTTTATAGAAATGATTTCGATAATTAACACACTGTATATTTGGCTAGATGGATAAATGATATGACTGTTTATTTTAATAAACGAGATGTCAATACATTCGTTTTAATGGTAAGGTGCTAATAGCTACACGCCAATATAAAAAAAAAATTAATATGGAATTGATTATCTTGACTTTGTGTTACGATCAATGAATGTCTCTATGTGATTTATGACCTTCATAATATCGTTTTTCATATCGTACATGACGTAGATTTTCAGCGATAACCAGGGCCGGCCTTAGTGTAACTGGCATCCATCTGCCCCCAATTTTTTGCTCTGCCCTGCCCTACACAAAAAAGATCAACAACGAAAAAATCCTTAATTCGATAACGACTCCCTTTATTCTCGACACCTCTCTTTTTTGACTCTCGACGCCCCCCTGAATGTGGGCGCCGTTTTTCAATCGGTCCACTCAACCATTTAATGATGATTAAATACAAACATCACACACTCATATTTATTGATAGGACATTACCGGTACACTTGTGCACAAGCCACTCGAAAATGATGTCATTAACGGCCGTGCTACCACTGGATCATTTGGCGATGATGTGTACCTACAGATTTTTTACTATGCTTTGCCTTATAGCTGCAGGATTTCAATTCTATAAGCTCATCTTAGAGTGAAGGTTAAATTTATATACTAAATTTTGTTTTTATACAACTTAGAATGGCAAACAAGCTGACGGCCCAACTGATGGAAAGTGGTAACCGTCGCCTATAGACATGAGCAGTACCATGGATATAACAGAGTGTATTGTTTCGTCCATGATACCCCCCATGCCCTGCCATGCCTCTGTACCCTGTAAATACACGCCATATCCCACCCTTCAAACCGAAACACAGTCATGCAAACACAACTGCTTCACGTAGAAACACAAATGGGACAGAGGTACCCAAGCAATCGATTTTGTACAAAGTCTCCCTCTGGTAGTACTGTACTCTTGGTAAAGGTTTGTATGATTCGCTTGGGTTGTGTCATACTTGTCGCCGTGTGCCCCGGTATGGGCCACCACTTTCTTTCACATGGGTGTAGTAAAAGGCAACTAAGTGAGGGCGAGAGATAGGCAGCAGCGTCCCTCTTAAAACATCTTTAAAGGCCTAACTGCGGTTGACAACCCGCCTGCCAAGCGTGGCAACTACTGCCAAACTCCCGTTATGGTGAAGGCTTATGTCCAGCGGTGGACAGTTATTGGCTTAAATAATAATAATAAAATGTCGTACTTTACCGTATTTATGTTATGACGTCTTACTTCATATATTATTGTACTTAACTCAATACGTTTCAATTCCTTACATATTCGAGAGCAATTCTTTTATTTTATTTTTTTCATTCCTTGTTCATCCACGAGTATTCTAACACCTCTACCCCATGCCCCATACCTCATAAAACAATTGAGAAGACAATGTTTATACCTATTGACGAAATATTAATAATTATGCCTAATTTCTATAACTTGAGATGAATATTTTTCAAATACTAAAATGCTTTTACACGAAAATGTGCTAAATGCCTATAGGACTTTTCTGGTCACGTCAGTTGGCTTTCCAGTTAGGACATTCATTCAAGCACTGTAGTAGGTACATAATTGGACCTATATCAATAGAAAAAATCTCTCGTGATGAGCAAGCCCTCTTAAAAGGGTCTTTGGATTGATTGTGGAGTGGGACGCTTACCTGTACATGTACATTACATATTATTTACTTACTACTCCACTTACGAAATAGAAGTATAGGTTTTATTACCACTATTCAGGATGGAAACGGTATACTATAAAGGGCTTTTTTTTTTAGATATAACATATGAGCCCTTTTATTCTCAGAACTGATTTTGCAAATTAATAATAATGATGTCCGAATAAATGCCAGATTCTCAAACTAAGATACTCTGTCTTATGTGAAATTACGTAACTAACATCTGCAGGCATAACCAAGAACACACAAACCCGAGTCAATTTAAAAAAGTTTATTTTCTAAATTGGACCGACAGGGAATCGAACCTAGAACTTCATTTGCAGCGTACCTACCCCTGCATCACAGAGGTCGTCAAACTTTGGTTTACTTACAACAAAATTGTATTCCTAAAGGGGGGGGGTCCCTTCATCTCACCTATTGTGCTTCACTGGTGCCCCATCAGCGTACACCGTTAGTGCAGGCAGGATAATCATTCCATTGTCATCTATTTAAAAAAAAATCTACTACTACGTTGCGTTAAACGCAAATTTGTGTTACATTTTTGTCGCGATCCAGCAACGCCAGTCGGTGCGTCTTCATACAAATTACATTTAATGAGATCGCGTCGGCGTGCACTGACGAGACTTAAAAGGCACACCACACCTACGAAGCGCCGCATATTTTTGGCCATTCGTTACGCGGGTCGTTTGTTTACGTCACCAAAGTCTGTAGACAATGTAACATAATTGTTATATTCATTACATTATCATTAGTGAAGTGCAGAGTCAGGCTGACTTGAATACTTACTCGAATACTAATCGCACGTTTATAACAAGTTTTACGGTATACATTTATTGATTAGTACATCAACAGTATTATATATCTACATATATATTCATGTAATTCGTTTGCATACAGTATTTAATACAAATATGGTAATATATGCACACCAGTTACCAGTTACAAATGTACACAGCATTGAATACAATCATAAGATATGTACAATTACATAATGAATAATATTTGAACAAAGGAAAAAAATATTAAATTGCTGAAGAAAAATATTAAATTATCTTCATTATACGTAAGCTTCAGATACAATTGAAAAAGTACTCGAGTCTGATGAAGTACTTGAGAGAGTACCCAATACTTGTTGAAGTCTACATATTCGAGTCAATATCCGATTCTTTATTTTAACAAATACTCGAATAACAAAAAGGTACATCACTAATGGTAATTAGTGAAGTCGTTAATGTAAAAGTGCTAATTATATGAGACTAACATTATGGTTATGTTCGTAGACCACACGACTATTCTAAAGCTATCTATCAATATCTTAGAATATCAATAGATTATTTCTATACCAGACAAGCCTGGTAGGATACAAAGGCACTTGCGTAATTAATAATGATTTCGATACGATGATGGTTCAACTGACTTCACTTCATCCTCACTTATCATCCCTCACTAATATACCGCCAGCGTAAAATGATAGTACAGATGGAATTACTATCCCATTTTTCTTAGAGAAAAATGGGATATAGCCTGCATGTAGCCACAGAATATCCAATACTAGTTTACAATCCATACAGTAGAACAACGAAGTAACGTGAGGAGAGCTGGACGAAATTGTAGGCTGTATATCGCAGACATACAACTTTTGTCTGCAGTATGGTATGCTGAAGGTCCCAATCTATATCTTTGCTTAACTATTACTATTTTCGGTGTTAAAAAAATAAATATGGAATTTGTTGCTTCAAAATAAAAGTATATTATCATTAAAATTCTTGTCACACGTCCAACCGCGATCTCAGATTTTGCAGTGTCAAAAACAAGGCGATAAAATTATTGCATATAGATATGCAGATAATATAAAATATGCATATTTAAAATCTTGATGTTGTATATTTATAAAACAAGCTTTTAAAATATGTAGAAAGATAATATTATGCCTAAAAGAATAAACCCGTGTTACGGCAGATATGTGGAAGTGGAACAGAGAAAGAATATGATACCTGTGCTGAGTCAGCAAATTATACGACGAAAACAAAAGATCTAATTTAATAATAAGTAGCTTTTACAAAGACCGACAAAAATTATATAGTACCAAGATGAGATTTAAACCATCCTAACGATTACAAAAAGAATCATAATCGGTCCAGAGTTGGTGAAGATATCGTGTAATATACAAAAAAAAGTCTAATCAAGAAGATATGGCGACGATCCTAAAAATGGCGACTATAAACTGTAGTAAACATACTTTAGAGTTAGGTTTTCGTGGGGTTTTTCAAAAAAGGGGTAAAGAGGTTTCTTCAGAGTCGGCAACACGCGCCTAATGCCCTATTGCAGGTGTTCATAGGCTAATATAACTGCTTACTATCAAGTGGGCCGTATGCTTGTTTGCCACCTCAGTGCTAGAAAAAAAAGGTTTATTTAAAATTCCAAAATATTTACGACACTCGAATAATTTTAACAAATTTTCAGACACTCGCGAGCTATTTATTAAGTTTAATTATTTTCACGTCACTAATATAATTGTCAATTAAGTTATTATAAATTCGAGGTAATTGCGACCAATGAATTTGCATGGCTGCCTTGTAGCAAGGTCCGCTTAGCCTTGCCACTTGTATTGATTATAGGCGAGCTAATGTAGGCATATAAAATAAAAGACTCTATGCATGCTATTGTGGAATATTTTTTTTTATCAATTGTACACACGACATGAGTAACAAATTATAATAATTGGAGCTAGTTATTCAGTAAACAGCCATCTATTATGGGACGTTAATAAGAGATGGTCATGTTTTGCATAACTAGTTCCAATTACAATTACTTTTTAAACTTTTTTTTATGGTGGATGTCTCAATACATATACACAAAACATTGTATGATCTCCCATTTGAAACCACGATTACATTTGTGCAAGCCAAATCGCGGGCGGTCTTCAAACTGCTGCGTCCGCATTAATACGTAATTAATATTCCACTCGTAACGTTTCCTAGCTGCAAGTCTTCTTAGTATTTTGGTGAACAATATTTGTAAACAGACGTTCAGAAGGGAATTACTGACTTTGATTCAGAGCCAAGATGGGACTCATAAATATTAAATAATGTGCGCCAGTGGAGTGCCTCTTACAGTTGTCATCAACTCTTTCAGGGGATAAATAATTTTTATCCATACGAGATAAGTCAGTTACTTACGCAGACTTAAGTAGTAATGGACTAGTCACATTTTTCGCAGAATTGATGTCCGTATAAACGTGTTCTGGAATAGAGACCGCGTTTGGGCAAGCATAGAGTGGGGTGCCTAAAACTGGATAGTGCGACAATTTGTGCAAAATTGTTAGGAACGATTGGAAGCGTAAAGCACAGGATCGTAGAAAGTAGCGCACCTTGGAAGAGTCCTATGTCCAACAATGGATTACTATGGGTTGATGGCGATGAGATTATGTACAGTTGGATTACAGAATGATGCAGATACAATGTATAATGCTGCAAGCTAAATCTACCTGCAGAACCAAGGGTCTCACTTCCGAGTTACCGACCTTGGTGATACGAAGATGTTGACTCACAGTACTTAGTAATTCCAGTAAATCAGTTATGCTTGCATGCTATGTTCCAGTTTGAAGCTTAAAATAATGGTAGTGAAATTACTGGATACTATGAGTCAAGTTCTTCGTGTTGCAAGAGATTCGATATCTCGGTAACTCGCGAATCATACCTTGGATATACAACAGGCGTTCATGACCTGCGGTAGCAGTCACAGCTTTAGACGGACGTAAGGTTGATTGTCAACCTTGTATTAAAAAAATATATGAAAAAGTACAAATTATTTAGTTGGAAGTTATATATTTTACCTTTGTCTACAAAATGGATTGGTTGTTGTTATATACCTGAAAAATAAAAAAAATATTTATTGTATAAAAAACTACATTAGCCAATTTATATTTTAATCGACATTTATCCGATCAAAAAGATAATGAAAAGCACTTCAAAATAGACACAAAATTACGAATAAGGATAAGACAAACATTAAGAATAAGGTTGAAAATAATGTAACTTTGGTTATATTATGCAACAAACGTAACTCGATTATTTGGTAATGAATCATAACATAACGATTCCTTTTATAGAATGCATCGTTTCGTTTCGAAATGGTCTCTTAATAGAGAGTGCAAGGCAGTGAGCGTGTTAGCTAATCTGCAAGACTACACAAGTGACGCAAAATTTTACGTTTACGTCCCTATATCATATATAACCAATACTACAAATGTATTTGGGGGGAAAGGGATTGTTAGTGATGGAGACGGCTAGTATCCCATTGCTAGTAATATACCCAACCAGGTCGATCTCCTCGTGGTTCCCCCTGGAAACTATCATGGATAATTCCTGATGAATACATCATGATAGGTTAACTGGCCTGTTTTCATTCTCATCTATTAACCTTTACTGGTGCTCCACCAGCGTATCCCGTTAGCGCTGACGGGGTTACCATACCATTTTCACACATAAAAAGAAAAAACTACAAATGGGTCTCTTGCGAAAAAAGGAAGATAATAGACTTATTAACCGTTGCCTCTCTAGTCAGACCTACTCCATCACTATACATTATTGTATTATACCCAGGTTGTTTGCTGGAAAAAATGCTTTTAGCGATAAGGCCGCCTTTTGTATATGCACATTCTGTATAAATACTCCTTGTATACATCTCTACTGTGCGCAATAAAGAGTTTATTATTATTATTTATTTATGACATTTAATATGGCAATACGAGCTGACGACCGACCTGATGGATAGTTCTAACCGTCACCCACTGACATTGAACAGTAGCATAGATATCACAGAATGTACTGGCCATGGTGTCACTTACGCGTTGCCATTACTGAGGACAATGGTCTTATAACCCTTGTCGTTTCTTTAGATACAAATCTATAATTATTTTACTGAACTAGGTGTTTTTTTTAATGGATGATAATGGAATGGTAACGTCGCCTGCGCTATTGGTATACATTAGCGGGACTCTAGTGAGAGATGATAGGTGAGGATGAAGCAGGTCAGTTGACCCACCGTGACAAATCTAACAATAAATCAATCACGATGGTTTCCAGGGGGAACCACGAGGAGGTCGACCTGATATAGTATATTGCTAGCAATGGGGCTACTAATCACCATTACTAACAATCCCTTCTCCCCCCCTGAACTAGATATTATCTTACGGAAGTCCATATCACTGGTTATTTGTTTAAATCCGCTACCATTAGTGTGTGTGTATGTTTGTGTGTTTATGCACCCATCGGTTAACACTAGGCTCTGAAGTGATCTAATAATTTTCCTGAAGACGCCTCGTTTAGAGGTAAAACACTACAAAAAATACAATGTAACAAAACGTGCGTAAACAAAATGACAGTCGGAAATTGATGGCTAATGTATATATATGGTATAATATGACTTTTGGTCGAAATAGGGGTAGTAAATATTCGATTGTTGGCAGTCATTTAGCCGATAAGGCGTAAAAAACAGACAAACTGACTTTCATATTTATAATAAGTAGTATAGCATAGGTAAATTTTATATACAGCTTGAGACTTCTACTTAAGCCTGTATGTTTTATAAGTAGGGTATCGTAGCGTAGATAACAGCAAATTGATATCGGTGTGTACATGTCGTAACAGCGCGGAGAAAATTGTGTGAAAATCCGATTGGCACCGCCTGTCGTTTCGTACACGAGGCCGTTGAACTGTATACCTTATCGCATCCTTATTAAATCTCATTGATATTTATAGACATATAATAAAATTTGTAGCTAAACGATTTCTAAATCAATTTTATTGATTGTAATGGATAATGTTAAAAAATACGATAACGGATTTTTATTTTTAAAACGTATGTTTATATTTTTTATCCGATGTCTATTTACGGAAACGGCAAAACACAGTGACCTCGTTAATTTCCCGTTATACATGTATATATACATATATATACCTAACAGATTTTGAAAATTCTTTTATTTAATGATAGCTATATTATAATTATACATGGACTGCATTTAAAAAAAAACCTTCCAAAATCAGAATATAAAATTACTAAAATACTGAAAATAATGGATATTTCTGTTTATTACAGGTGCAGTGGAAATTTATTTAAAATAAGAACAGCTTATTTTAGAAAACTCAACGGAAACCCCAACGCACATTTTTTTGCCAAACGAGATTACAAAATGAAAGTTTAAAAGTGGGTCCTGCTGTCGTCAGTAAGAATTTAATTAAAATGCAACAAAAAGACAATCAAAAAGTCTACTTAAATTTAAACCAAGGACGAACAAACGAAGCTTTAAACCACTCGTTTTAAGGACGGGCGTTAAAATAGGCACCTTCTTAAATTCTCTGCGTATTATTTCTTTACTTAATTAAAGATGGTGTCTCACAAAAAAAAAAAAAAACAATTATGTCAAAAACAATTATTTTTATTTAAAAACTAAACTATCAAATCGATGTTTATAATTTTTTTATGTGATCAAACTGTAAGTATATCTTTTAAAATAAAAAATAAT
The DNA here is from genome assembly GCF_026898425.1 of Galleria mellonella. Taxonomy (NCBI): domain Eukaryota; kingdom Metazoa; phylum Arthropoda; class Insecta; order Lepidoptera; family Pyralidae; genus Galleria; species Galleria mellonella. The sequence goes on along the minus strand of NW_026442100.1, from coordinate 2,945,497 downwards.
TTAAACAAAATCGATTTAGAATTGACGAAGTAATGAGGTAATAAATATAAAAAATACAAGCGAATTAAGAACCTCCTTTTTTTAAGTTGATTGAAAATAAACATTTACTAAGGAAAGCCGATTTTACATTAAACTCTGCATTTTAAGACGTTACAAATCTCGGAACGAGACTTACGAGAAAACCAGAGGGAGACTTTGTACAAAAGTCGTTTGCTTGAGCACCTCTGTCCCATTCGTGTTTCTACCGTGAAGCAGTTGTTTGCATGGCCGTGTTTCGGTTTGAATGATATGATATGGCAGTGAATTTACAGGGTACAGAGGAATAACACCTGAGTCCTCAGGAATGGCAACGCATGGAGGGTATCATGGGCGAAACAGTATACTCTGTTATGTCCACGGTACTGCTCATATCTATAGGCGACGGTTACCCTTTTCCATCAGGTGGGTCGTCAGCTTGTTTGAAATTCTAAGTTGCACAAATAAAAAACAAATCCCATGTTGATGTCATAGCAATTATGCACCAGTTATAAAACGGAAAAAGACGATTATGCTGAGTGTATCCGTAGCGAATGCCTTGCAAGGCTTATGCAATACAAATATGGTCTGACCATGTCTGACCTCACATTTGTGGTTACAAAATTCCAATGCAAATTCATCAACCTTGCATTTGTATTGGAGGAATGAAGAATTTTAAATTACATTAACAGCTACTGATGTCCTTCAAAACGTGTAGCATATAGCAATAAAATGTTGTATCATACAATGTTGTGATATTGCTGTGGCATTATATTTGTCTTTTTGTTTATATTTTATTATAAATAAATATATTATAATTATATTCGTAGTAAAACAGAAAACTTTAAGAAGTTTATGCATATTGTTAGACATATTACTAGCTGACCGCAAAGACATCGTTCTGTCAAAAGTGACGTCATTTCCAACCGACCTCAAAAAGATAGAAACCCTCAATTCGGTTGTATATTTTTATGTTTGTTACCTCATAACTTCGTCAGTTCCAAACCGATTTTTTTTTATCTGAAAGGATATACTTACAGATTAGTTATATAAAAATTTTATCGAAATCAGTTCAGTAGGTTATTTTTAGATCAAAATAACAGATTTTGTTGCAATCGAAGCCGATATTTTTTTTAAAACAATCTTAGATCGATTGAAACGTTTGAATTGGCAGCTAGGAAGTGTGTATGGGAAAAATAAAACTTTTACATCTTTCTAATAATTTTTCAAAATTTTTTCTATATATGAACTTTTCCTGGACATCGACGAATATTTAGGACGAAAATAGTTTAATTTAATCCAGCCGTTCTCGAATTTTGTGCTATACCTTTAGCAATTTATTTATATATAGAAAATATAGGTCACGAGCAAGGTTTTCATTTAAAATAGCAGTATGAATAATTTGTTATAGAATTTCCGTAGCAAACGAGGTAAAGGGAACGATTACGAACATCTGTGTCTATCTGTTACATACATTTTTCTTGCAGACCGTTCTTGTTTGAAAGTAATATTTTAGTACAGTGGTAGGAAGCCACGACCCAAATATACTCCAGAACAGCGTTTAGTAGTGACAGCAATTATAATTATTAAATAGTATGAAAACACTCGTAGAATATTAAATAATAGGAATTTGTGAGACACAGGCCAAGTTTGAAATTATTTCAATGTAGTAGGCTTTTTGTGCCCCCGCCACAGAATAGGCCACCCCTTTCTCGTGGGTGTCATAAGAGGTGACTAAGGGAGGGCAAGGGATGAGCAGCAGCGTCTCTCTTAAAACATTACCAAAGCCTAACTGCAGTTGCCAACTCACCTGTTAAGCGTGGCAACTACTGGCAAAACTCCCCTTATAGGGAAGCTTTATGTCCAGCAGTAAACAGTTAACGGCTGAAATACTAATAATAATAAAAATAGGCATTTTCCCTTTTACCTTTACCTACTAGATCAATTGTTTCTTATCGGGAAAAAACTAATAAATTTATCGGAAAATGTATACGAGGTTTGTCCGGAAAGTACGTATAAAAGTTTTTTAAAAATTTTATTTTACAATTATTCAGGTAAATCAATTTTATCCCCTTCAAAGTACTCCCCCTGTGACATAATGCACTTGTGCCAACGCCGTTTCCACTGTGAGAAGGCTCCTTGAAAGTCCTCTGGTTGTAGGTTTCTCAGCTGCCCCGTCGTAGCTTTTTTTATCTCATTTATGTCCCCCAAATGCCGCCCCCGAAGTACCAATTTGGTTTTTGGGAACAAGAAGAAGTCACACGGGGCCAAATCCGGCGAATAGGGGGGTGTTCGGTCACCGTAATGGAATTTTTACTCAAAAACTCACGGACAACAAGAGAGGTGTGGGCAGGGGCATTGTCGTGGTGAAGAATCCAACGCCCCTCTCGCGCCAATTCTGGACGAACTCGTGCCACACGAGCTTTGAGGCGTCTGAGCACATCGACGTAGAATTTTCCATCAACTGTCTGGCCTGGAGGGACGAATTCTTGATGGACAATACCCCGAACATCGAAAAAAACAATCAACATTGTCTTGACATTTGAGCGGGATTTTCTTGATTTTTTTGTTCGTGGTTCCCTGGATGTCTTCCACTCTTTGCTTTCACGGCCATTCTTGCCGAGTTTCGAGAGAAACTTGATTACGACGCGCTGCTCTTCAACGGAAGCGGGCTCCATGCCGACGGGGTTTCGTTAAGAGGTAACTTCACAGATGGCGTGACAAGCCAGTTCGCACCGCACGGCGGTCAGACCAGAACTGAAGCATTGTTAGGGACATAAGGAAGGGGTCCTGCGCTTACCTGGCCTCCCCACTCCTCTTTCTCGCATTCCAGAACACTTTTATACGAACTTTCCGGACAGACCTCGTATAGTTCAAATATAAATAGAGTAGTAGGTATAAAGTATAAGTAGACAATATAAATACCAATACACTGTACATATTTACCAAAGGAAACCTTTGTATAAAAAAGTCATATACTCGAGTACCTCTGTCCCGTTCGTTGACGTGCTGATGTCGAGCTGACGTGAAGCAGCTGTAGTTACATCGCATGGCTATCTTTCGATTTGGAGAGTGGGATATGACAGTGGAATTACAGAGTTCGATGACGTCTTAGGTCTTTAGGAATGGCAACCCCCGGGCGTCACCGGGTTTACATTTATAGACGAAGTTTACCACTTTCCATCAGATGGGCTGTCAGTTTGTTTGCCGTTCTAAGTTGCATAAAAAACAGTACATTAATCTCTTGCTTAGAGATTACTACCGATTTACCATCGCAATCAAGTTATTCACTCTCCAGTATGCCCTTTATTTAGCTAGTACTGACCACGAGTTCTAGTTACAAAGTGAAAACAACCACAAGATTTATCAAAGTAAGTCGAGTGCGACCACAGCGCGAATGAACTGTACAGAAATTGAGTAAATTTCTACATTTAATAAAAAAAAAAAAAAACAATAATGGCGTATTATAGAAATCCAACTATTATTTTTTTGATTAGTTGGCTTATATACAATTATCTAATAGATAACCAAATAAAACTGCTAAAAAACGTATGTCCAGACACGTTTAATAGCAGTCTTATTTGGTTTGGAAAAAACTTTCCAAAAATCACGAATAAACGAGTATTATTACACCAGTATTACAATTGTAAGAAATCGTAAATCTTGTTCAGTAAATGTTTTTTCTTACGGCAAGTATGTTTTTTTTTTTATTATTGTTCATGTTTGTTTTCTGTTAGGACTTAACTGAAAAGTTAAACCAATTTAGATAAAAAATTACGATACGTACAGTGTACAGGAGCAAAAAAAAATATAGTATATATAGTAGTATAGATATTTTTTTATTTAGCAATAACACATTTATAACGATCTTCAACTACTATAACATCCACTGTCGCAACCTTGCTATTAAAAATATACATCTATAAAGGTCACCCGTCAACTGGAGTGTAGGTACTTAAAAAAATGTGTTATTACAAAATTAATTGTGTTTACCTTAATTTTTATATGAGAATGTCATAGCAATTATTACTAGCATAGAATAGGCCACCCCTTCCTTTCCTGTGTCATAAGAGGCGACTAAGGGAGGGCGAGGGATGAGCAACAGGTTACCTTTTAAAACATCTCCAAAGCCTAATTGCGATTGCCAATCCGCCCGCCAAACGTGGCAACTTCTGGCAATACCACCCCTAGAGGGAGGCTAATATTCAGCAATGGACAGTTAAAAGCTGATACGATGATTATTATTAACCATATAGAAACCATCGTAGTTGATTCCTAATGAATTTCTACCATTCCATCCTTCTCTGTTCTGATAGGTTCTGAAAGCTGGTCAATCTCTGGAGAAGCCAGTGTATAACGATAGTACAGATGGGATTGCCATTTGATTTTCATCGCTTAAAAAAATATATTTTGAAGTTGGACCCGTTATCATAGAAACATATATAATACATAATTTTTAAATTTCTACATTCAACTAAATTGTATACTCAAATACATCATTATAATTCGTGTTGTGACGGAGTAAGACTACAATGTGTTACCACTCCTAAGACGTCGTTAAAGGTGACCAGAGATACAAAACACAATACACTAATGCATTCTAAAATTCTAAATATAACCCAACTAGGTTTTACTTGCAACTTCGTCTACGTGACTGAATTATGTTAATTCATCAGAATGTAAAGTAACCTATGTGCTTCTCCAGTCCAATGAAATTTGATAATACACATATTACAAAAGATTTACGATGATTGGTTGAGCCTACAAGGTGTTAAAAGGTGAAAAACAAATAAATAAACTCATTTTTTCATTTATAATCTTAATAAGACAATCTGCCGGACCAGCGTGATAATACTAGACTATATCCTCCTTTCATACAGAGAGACTTTCGCCAAGTTATGAAACGTTCATGGGTTTTTAGGAAGGCCCAAATATAGAAAGCACTTTTGTAACTATTATGAATCACAGTTCAGAGAAACCTTACGTATCAAATATTTTCACTTCATAACAGTTTATTTCCCGCGAATACCATACAAAGTTTCGCCTGCTTAGTCATCAATTACGGCAGTTCTGTTTATGAAGCAGGATTATAAAATATTTTGTTGATTTGGCAAGATCTGAAAAGGGTCGTTTTATTGCCGAAGAGGTAAACGAATAAAACTCAGATTTCGCAATAAAAAAAAGAACAAAACCGAAATAAACTTTCTCATACAAACGTATACTACTGACCACAATATGCGTCAAGCAAATTATATATTCACAACATAAAGGCTTACCAGTTTTAACAAATCCTACTTATGTTATTAATATGAAAGTGTGTAAAGATGCCAGAATGTTTTTACTCAATCACGCTGAAACGACTGAATGAATTTGAATAAAATCTGAATAAAATACGCTATTTAAGTTATATTCTGAATTAATGCGGACAAAGTCACAATTTACACTTAGTGCGTTTATAAAACAAAACCCATTAAAACATTTTTCAATTGTGTTAATCTTGCAAATTACTAAAACTCCACGTCCTAATTTGTAGCGAATTATAACTTAAAAGTTCGTTTTGTCAATGTTTTTTAATGAACAAACTTGTTGTAAGTGATGAAAATAAATTTTTAATAATAATATTTTTATATATCAGTAATCAGTTTTTTTATATAACGAAAAACTTGTGATGCGCAATACCCAAAAACCATGATCCCACGTTCAAGTGACAGGAGGTAATTTAAAGGAGTTTCCTAGAATTGTGTAAGCATAGAGGCATTTGGTAATCGAATCTCTCTGCCTTCTCCGAAGAGGATCTGACGCAAAAATACATAGTTTCTCCTACATTAGTTTGAAATGAGTTCCCTACGTAATACCGTCAAGCAATTCATCGAATATTCCATTATCGACAAGGAATAATCGAAGTACTAAACTTTTGAATTTGCACCTCATCGTGATCTCATTTACGCCAAGTACCGAATACATAAAAGATAATAAATTAAACACAATCCTAAAAAGGAATACCAGCCTGATGATAATTAAACACGATTTACTTCTCTTAAAGAATTAAAAGTGAAAGGTTTTATCAGCAACAATCATTTAGTTAAACGAGGGCGTGGAATAAAGATTTCTGAAGACTTAACGCAAGAGGCAGCCGCGTCGAATCGAATAAAAATCAAGTGCGCGACAAAGTCGTTGTTTCGCTTAATAGATCCCATTAACCTCGGGAGGGCTGAGAAGAACCTTATGATGGTACCTGTCGCGATGTTTTCAAATTTGATTCACTGGCGCAATTTTCTATTAGCGGGCGAAGCGATGTTGCGTCCTTTGAAAGCATTTTCTTGAAACATAAAGGATAATATACTCTCTTTGTAAGAGATATTACAACGTACTTTACTTTATATTTCTACTAGATGACACTCGCGACTTCATACATATTTTAAAACACAGCGTTACCCAGTATAGTTAACAAATAGTTTTTCTTAAATCATTACTGTTCTCAAAGAACTGAGCTAACCGCGTTTCTATAATTTCAGCAACATTTTTGTAGCCGATACTCTAATACACTTCGTGTTACAAGTTTGTTACTAGTAATCAACTAACAAATGATCCACTTAATTGGTTTTCCTTCTTCCAAAATTCAAGCATACAAATTGGGGCAAAAGCTTCTACTTGACAATCTACCGACTTCAAAAAGAAGGAGGTTTATAATTCAGACATTTTTTTATGTTTGTTTACCTCATAGCTCCGTTCGTTGTAAACTTATAAACGATATACTTACAGATTGGTTCCATAGAAATTTTCTCAGAATCAGTTCAGCAGTTCAGTATTTAAATCAAAATAACTGGTTTTGCCACAAATGAGATCGATTTTTTTGTACAACACAATCTTGATTTGTTATTTAATTACACGTCGTTCTCTTTCACTTACAAACAGTTCACGCAGACGTTTCCCTATTTCAACATTAAAGTCTATTTCTTATTCAAGTAAAACATTTAGAAAATTTCTTGGAACAATTTAGCTTGTAAGTTGTAACAAATTGAAGTACCTAATCAGAATTTGATTGCGAAAGCTCGTTGAAAATAAGACAAAAACAATTCCGCGAATTCAGTATTGCCAACAAAATGGGAACGTCTCCTAGACGCGACAAATGACACCTCCGCAAAACGGTCGGCCTACTTCCATATTATCAATAGAAGTTTATGTTATTACTCGAAAAAATTAAGGCCACCCAGTCGAGATGAGACCGACTAATTGTTATAAATCATTATACCACTTTCTCCGGATAGGACTTTCTAAGTTTGCTAAATACCTGAGGTTGGCTATCTGCGCAGCTTATGAGTTTATGAGAGCACTAAAAAGCAGTTAATATAATGTACAGTTCTGAACGAATTTTCCATAAGGTTTCATTATTTCATAAGGCATCTGATTCGATTTTTCTTTTTGAAAAACAGCTTGCTATATAAAATATACAAAATTTGAGTATTTTCCAGATTTGGCAATAAACAAATTGAATACATACAATAATAAAATAAAAGGTTTTATACATATTGCTAGTAGAATGTGACAATTTAAAAATTTTGCACAATTATTTTATATACACAATGGAGACTTTACGACTTAACTTTTATAGGTAAATAGTACCTACATACCTGCTTCTTTATTGCCAACGTTTATGTTTATGTGTACAATTTACAACAGCTAATTCTGCTTAATATTCCTCTATGTCATAATCATGAATGTGCTTAATTTTCAGTTATCTGATATTCATGATATCAACAGCTTAAATCTGTCATTGACGGATTTCTCTGACAAATTGATTAAAAAACCTTAAATACATACTTTTATTAGCTTTGAAACTGGTATAGTTAAGTGAATTCGTCGTTCGATGAATTTTATTCTTTAGTTATACTACAGAATAAATTAACCGTATGAAGATATGCCATTTTAGAAACTCGAAACAATACGCCATTTAAACATCGAGCGTCTTACAAATAATTTTCTAAATGCTAATACAGTTTAAGTCGTTGAATACAACATGGATTTCAGATCAATCGATAACACCATATACATGGCTAATGATATTCGAGAGGGTACTTTTACTCGAATTACTCTATTAATGAAAATAATGATTCTACTTTCGCCCATTCGGTGTAATGATATCTTCAAGCTAAGACGGGGACACGTAATTATTATATCAAGTGACCAATATATAAATTACACAATATTGGTAGTACGTAGGTAGGAACTGTTTGCCGATCATATATTTGCGTTGTCACACGCAACGCGTAATGGAGGCCACGCGGAAATTATACTCGAATAGATATCGGACATAATTTTTCTTTTGTTCTACAGAACAAAGTATATATTGGATTATCTAAAATGGATTATATTCTAAAATTTAATCAATCTTAGAGATTGAATGCGAATAAAGACTTATACAGCAAAATTTCTGATTAAATCTGATGGATTAAACCATATTTTGGATCCGAGCCAAGGATTAATTAATACTATAAGCTCAAGTCAAGAATCTGAAGGTATGCGTAAAGACATTTTACCACGAAACCAAATCTAGAGAGCTTATGAAATACTTACACTGATATATTTGTTAGAACTGGTTACGAAACCAGCAACCCCTAGATAAATGACAAAAAAATCTATAGATACCTGGAACTGTTTCAGTTAGAGCTCGCATGATAAAGAAGAAGACGTAACATGTCACCATCTCATTCTGTCTCGTATATTTGCTATAGATCAATTCGTTCGTCACTTATTAAAGGATTTGTAATAGGTGAAAATGATATACCCCGCCTGTGCAATCAGTATACACTGATGAGGCATCAGTAACGGGTGATAGATGAGGATGGAGCAGGTTAGTCGGCCCATTGCAACGAATTCAAGAATAATTAATGTCTAGGTGGTTTTTTTTTTAACGGATGATAATAGAATAGTAACCCCGCCTACGCTATCGATATATGCTGGCAAGGCACCAGTAAGCAATAATAGCTCATCTATCATTGCTCACTGATAAAAGCAAGTCAGTTGACCAATCATGATGAATTCAACAAGAATTAAGCACAATAGTTTTCAGAGGGAACAACGTGGTGGAGGTCAACCTGATGGGGAGGGGGGGGGGGACTAATATAGTAATGGAGACTAAGAATCCCATTGCTAACAATATACCCAACCAGGTCGACCTCCTCGCGGTACCCCCTGGAAACTATCATTGTTAATTCCTGATGAATTCGTCATGATAGGCTAACTGACCTGTTTTCATTCTCATCTATCACCCTTCACTGGTGCTCCGCCAGCGTATCCCGTTAGCGTAGGCGGGGTTTACCATACTATTTTCACCTATTAAAAAAAAACCTGATGGGGAATATTACCGGCATGTCTAGATAGACAAGACAAATCAAGGTACTTAATTAAAATATATAAATTAATCACAGCACAAAAATGCCACAAAATATTTTTCTGGTCTAACAACCTTTAAAATTCTGCACAGTATAATAAAGGAATAAGAAAATAAACGGATGACACATCCCAACACATCTAGAGCTGAACCAATTTAAATTTCCCATGCAAATTAACTTAATCCAGAATAAAAACCGGAAGCCCATAAACGCAAAGCGAGTATCCACAACAGGTAGTAGTATAATAATATATTATTATATGACCGTAATTCATACCCAAACTCCATAATAGAGCTCAATTAATTTGTGTTACGAACTTGTTTTACGAATTAATAGCTAATAAATTGCGACTTCTCTTGGATACAAAATTAAGTTTTAAAAATGTGCTGGCGGTTTACTATTTAGCCGACTAATAGGTTCTAATTTCACCGTCACTTTAGGTGTGCCTTAAAAATAATGTAGTAAATATAATATTGTGCACAACCCACCTATTTGGGTTCTCTTTTCTATATATTAAAAATAAGTTTGACTGTGTGAAATAATTGTCATATTTTGTTTTGTCCACTTCATTTTCTATTTTTTGTTTTGTATATATATTTCTTAATAATATATTACCTTTCTAAAGACACCATGTTTCCATACCTAGTACAGTCCTTTCGCCCACAATACTTAAGATAAAAATATTGCGTATTCTAAACAAAATTCAAGACCCGGTCTTATCTCTCTACGCATTTGGTTATGCAAACGTGAAAGTCGGATTAATTGAGTAGGTACTAACAAACGTAATAACAGATAATCCATCTCAAATACACAGCGATATTAAACGTTTGTGTAATAATTTACTCAAAGACGTAGCAAAACTTAAGATATATAAAGGGCCTGCTAAATTTCTGCCTCAAGATTACTATCTGCGCAAAAACATTCCAAATTAAGGAAAAGAAACAGGTAAATATGTAGTGTTGGAGTGGAATACGTAAATTGGTTTACCTCTTGCCAAAGTTTGTTTACGACAAGTAATAATGGGGTCGATTCAGAAGCGCCATTGTCTATTTCTAAATAATATTAAGATGTAAATTTAATATTACCAAGGAAATGATTATTCAAAGAACCTGTAAGTTAAGCATAGGTGTATTTAAAGGGGGGCAGGTTGGGGCATGGCTATCCCAAAATTGTCTGGTTTCCATCCTAGCATCATGAGCGAAGATTTCAGTTATAGGCAAAGACATATCAAGACACCTAAATCCTCAGGAATGGCAACAGCCTAAATACTCTGTTATGTCCATGGTACTGCTCATGTTTATTGGCGACGGTTACCACTTTCCATCAGGTGGACCGTCAGCTTGTTAGCCATTCTAAGTTGCATAAAAAAACATGTCAAGAGTACATATGCACTGTTTTTAAAACCCCATGCCCACACTAAAAATAAACTTATATAATTAGTACATACTATTTTTGTATGGATAACGGTCAATGAATCAGTGTCATTAATCATTTTGTTGTTCCTTTATAGTACTAACCTAGTGATTACAGCGAAGTCTTAAAAAAAGGCATGGTTTCTTAAGGATCAATATTAAGCAAGTGACACTCGTAATGTTGCATACATTTACCATCAGATGGGCCGTATACTTAATAGTAATATAAAATAAAAACACAAACATTTGAATAGGTATAGGATTCTTTTATGCTGGAGTCCTTAGTACAAGATGGAATTTTCCTAAATTTTCACAGGAATGCAAGATAACGAATTGACGGAAGTGAAGTTACGGTAATTAATTAATTCAATAATATGTCACGCAAATTTTAGAAATTAATTCAACAATAAACACTTTAAATACGGTGCGGAATGCTCTCTTGGCCTGTTTTTTAAGGTTACATAAATTTTTAATTCGAGACGAGAGGCCTCTTATGTGACGATGAGGCTGTAGGCGGAGGGCGCCTACGTATAAAAATGCTTTAGAATTTATATTTTGCGCATTAATATAAAAAATATCTAAAATGGGAGCTAATACCCAGTTCCAGTAATTATTAAAAAATAAGGTTGGATCAAATCGAAATTGTTATTGGTGCTTTTATTAGGAATATTCTAACAGTTAAACTGAACATTTTCCCCAAAAAAATATAAAACAAAGAATAATAAAAAAAATATATTATTAAAATATTAACTACTAAAAAGTAGCATCTAGTAACTATAAAGTTATATTATTAAATATTAAGCCTTTCGTAATAACAAGGCGCGTCTAAAAACTATTAAGTTAGTATGGAAGACTCAAATATCATCTAATATCAAATATCAGTATACACTACCGGGATACCTATCACTGGTATCCCGCTAGTTTTTCATCGGTATACGCTGACGGGATACCAGTGAAGGATGATAGGTGAGGATAAAGGCAGGTCAGTTGGCCCATAGTGACCAATTTAACAAAAAATAATCACTATGGTTTCCAGGGGGAACGGCGTGGAGGTCGACCTGATAAGGTGTATTGCTAGCAATGGGCCTGTTAAACCTCATTACTAACAATCCCTTTCCCCCCCGCAGGCGGGGTTACAATTCCATTTTCACCAATTACAAATAAAAACAGTGAAATCGCACCCTGTTTATTGTGGGAACTAGGAACAAAAGCAAAAGGCTTACTATATACAACTATCATGAAAGGCGGCGGTAATCCGTTTACATAATTGATTATACACAAGAACACTTATTACCGATACACATCCCGCCGCGGAGGATACGGACGCATCGTTAAATGCTCCGAGGAGCCTTGTGTTCTTCCTTCGTCGATAACAGACGTAATAGTGGACGTTTTAAACAGGCATATCCTTCGCCTTTATACGAGTATATAAAGAAAAACCAACTATTCTCTTACCAATTGTTGTTTTAATAAACTAGTAAATGTTCAAAACACTAGCTGCGCTCGGGATTTCATCATGACTGGGGCATATATATATATATATATATATATATATATATATATATATATATATATATATATATATATATATATATATATATATATATATATATATATATATATAATTATTTGAAAGTTTAATATTATCCATGTAACACTGCATCAAAATAATTTTTTTATACTTAGAATGGCGTACAAGCTGACGGCCCACCTGATGGAAAGTGGTAACCGTCGCCTATAGACATGAGCAGTACTATGGAAACAACAGAGTATACTGTATTCCCATGATACCCCCCATTCGTTGCCATTTCTGAAGACTCAAGTGTTATTCCTCTGTATCCCACCCTTCAAACCGAAACACAGCCATACAAACACAACTTTTGCTTTACGGTTGAAACACGGATGGGACAGAGGTACCCAAGCAAACGACTTTTGTACAAAGTCTCCCTCTGGTACGGTATATTGGTATGGGTATATTGTAACTAAAGAGATAAGTTTAGGGAAATAGCGTCTCAGAAATGAACACAATGTGAGTGAGATATTAAACTCTAAAAGAGATCTCTTTCACTCAGCGTAACATAGTGACTTAAGAAGCTGTGAGTGGGCAACAATAGTGGAAATAAACATCTAAAAGATACATTCATATAGTGTAGGTATATCCTCACAACTGACATAGCCCGGAAGATAAGCAAGCTGAAGTAATGGGCTGGTTACATAGCTCGAAAAACCGACAACCAGTTGGGAAGAAAGGTTCTTAACTTGACTCTACAAGGGCAAACGTAATGAAAGACGATTCCCCACTAGATGGAGTAACAACCTCGAATGCATTGTAGGGAGTCAGTGGATGCAAGTGCCTCAAGAAAGTTCTTTATGACGATCTCTGGGGAGGGGAGAAAGGAATTGTTAGTAATGGGCAAATTAGCAAAATAGCCCCATTACTAGCAATATACCCTATCAGGTCAACCTCGACATCGTTCCCCTTGGAAACCATCGTGTTCAATTCTAGTTGAATTCGTCAGGATGAGGTAACTGTTTTGCTTTCCCCCGTACGTACGGGGGAAAGCAAAACAGTTAGTGTTTACCGATAGCGCAGGCGGGGTTACCATACCATTATCATCCTTTAAAAAAAAGTCTATGGGGAAAGCCTATGTTCAGCAATAGATGGATAATAGCTGAGATGATGATATCCTCATTACCCAATTGCATACCGCAGCTTTGTGTGTAATTGTACCGTGATATTTAATACCCTATAACCTTCCTCAAGAATCAGCAAAAATTAAATGCAATAAAATTTTTCAACCAAACAAACTTACTCAAACAAACTCTTCCGCTTTATCTTACTATAGCTATCCACATTTCATGTACGTACATAATAATAACATAAGGAATCTGATTAGAAAATATTTTTAGAATATTCTAACAACAGCATGAATCTTTATTCAGAATTTAGAAGATAATTTATTAGTACTGGGATAATACATTAATATTAATAGCTGTACGTAAATTCTAATAAGAAAGGCTATTTTTGTATTTCGCGGTAATTTCAATTCAATATATACATAATAATATCACATTTCGTTTATCATTCAAATCTCAAGTGGTAATACATTATTAAAATATATCATATTATTTATTATGACTATGTATGTATTTAAATGTTATAGTACGATGTAATATTAAAATAAAAAAATTAAAAAAAAAAACTAAGCTTTTGAGTATACATTTTCACAAACTTTTGTTTGTGAAAATGTATACTCGTACATTCGTATATTTGTTACTCCTTCGCGCAAAAACACTGTACGGATTAGAATGAAATTTGGTACATGGATAGGTTATATTATACAAACAAATATTAAAAAAAAAATATGCAACAAGCTGACGGCCCACTTGTTGGAAAGTGGTAACCGTCGCCTATAGACATAAACAGTGCCATGGACATAACAGAGTATACTGTTTCACCCATGATACCCCCATGATCCTAAGGATTAAGATGTTATTCTTCTGTACATATAGAATACTTTATATTCTGTTCTACGCGGAAAAAGCCGCAGGATACAGCTAATCCTTACTAAACACATTTGCCCCACCTTGATAAGTTGTTGTACCTAATTAAAGAGATTGCCCTAGCGATAAGACCGTCTTTTATACCTTTATTTATATATTTCGATCTATATTTTACGCTTCTATATTTCACTTGAATTTTCTAATTGTCAATTTGTTTTTGGTGTAATAAAGGATTAAACAATTAAATAATAATAGCAACAAAATTACAAAAAGCAACGATCACCTAGTCGATGGTCGGACCAAGTAACCGCCGTTACGGGACTATCAATTGCAGCTACCCTGCGAGAGGCTGAAGACCGTGCGGAATGGAGAAGTATCATAAGAGAGGCAACAGACACCTTTCAAGGACCTTCAGTAATAAAGTGGACAAATAATGAGAGAGAGATAGAGAAAGAGAGAGAAAGCAACAAAATAATCAACTTCCAAAAGTAAGACATTAGCAATTCGCTTGCATATTTTTGTGGCTATGTTACACGATTAAGGGAGGGGGAGGGAGACTATACTTTCGTGTTGGTTTCGTATTAATTATGTCATGATAAAATCTGTAGTTTTTTTTTTCAGAACGATACTGTTTGTTCCGAAGCAAAATACACTCACTTGCATACTTGTATAAACGTTTCCGCCTTCTAAATTCAAATACTTTCAACCTAATACACCTACGTGGGGAGAAAGGGATTGTTAGCAATGGAGTTTGGCAGCCCCATTGCTAGCAATATATCTTATTAGGTCGACCTCCACGTGATTCCCCCTGGAAACCATCGTGAACAATTCTTGTTGAATTCGTCACGATGGGCTAACTGACCTACTTCATCCTCACCTATCATCCTTCACTGGTGCCCTACCGGTGTATACCGATAGCGCGGATAGACTTACTATTTCATTATCACCTATAAAAAAAATATACCTACGTAAGATCTCATTGCAGTTTTAAACAAAAGAATACCTATAAGATACGGCACGCAAACGATATTATATTACAGATGCTCTACTTATAAGAATGTAAACCGAGATCGAAATATAGTATTACAAATAAATATGCTGTCAGCGGAAAGCTGTAGTCACTATGTGGACATTGCAATTAGTCAGCAAGACACAGTATGACACTATGTGGGCTTAGCAATGAGCACACATTACACATTACAATATTATGTTCCGCGCCACATTCTATGCAAACAGAAATAAGTTTCATTATTTAATTTATTGTAATTCCATTATATATTTATTTATGTATAAATTTAGCGTATTATTAATTATACACTTTTTACCAGAGGGAGACTTTGTACAAAAGTCGTTTGCTTGGGTACCTCTGTCCTATTCCTGTTTCTACCATGAAGCAGTTGTGTTTTTTTTAATGGGTGAAAATGGTATAGTAACCCCTTCTGCGCTATCGGTATACACTGACCGGGCACTAGTGATAAATGACTGATGAGGATGAAAGCAAGTTAGTTAGCCCATCCTGACGAATTCAACTAGAATTAACCACGATGATTTCCAAGGAGAATCACGTGGAGGTCAACCTGACAGCGTATATTGCTAGTAATGAGACTATTTGATCCATTACTAACAATCTCTTTACCCCGAAAGCAGTTTTGTTTGCATGGCTGTATTTCAGTTTGAAGGATGGGATATGGCAGTGAATTTACAGGGTACAAAGGAATAACACCTAAGTCCTCAGGAATGGCAACGCATGGGTGGTATCATGGGCGAAACAGTATACTCTGTTATGTCCATGGTATTGCTCATGTCTATAGGCGACGGTTATCACTTACCATTAGGTAGGCCGTCAGCTTGTTTGCCATTCTAAGTTGCATAAAAAAAAACACTTCAATATTGACATACTTCATTCATAATTATACATATAAAAAAATTCATTTATTTATAAATTATACAGTATTGTTCTTGCAATCAACGTCATCACAGTAGCAACAGTTAACTGATTACTGCTGAATACCTTGGGGTGTTTTGCCAGTAGTTGCCACGCTTGGCAGGCGGGTTGACAAACGCAGTTAGACTTTAATGTTTTAAGAGGAACGCTACTGCCTTTCTCTTCTTACAATACATACTAATATATAAAGTGGAAGAAATTGTTTATTCGAACGCGCTAATATTAGAGGGCCAACCATGAAATATTTTCCGAAATTTCGGGTACGAACGAAACACCAAAATTGATGTTAAAATTACATGATACATGCCGTTTAAAAATATTAAAAATACAAAAATATGGTTCCTTTGGACTTTTTTTGTAGGATGTAGGAAGAACATTATGTGAAGCTCTATTTACTGAGTAGATATGGTTATGAATAAAAATACGAAATAGAGTCCGAAAATTCGAATTTTCATTTCATGGTAAACCCCTGGAAGTAAGAGTCGGATTCCAAAGAATCTTTTTGCACTCACTTTAATGTAACTCACTTTATTGTGGAAGGATATAGGCTATTCAATATCGTAATACGACCATGGGCGAAGCCGCGGGATACAGCTAGTTAGTAATATAATAATTATATCGAATAATATTAATCTCATTATTTACCATGAAGGTTATTTTTTCCTCTAAACAGCTGTTAGGTATTTTTATAAACGTAGGTTGACCTAATGTTGAGTAATTAGTAAGGCCTTGGTTCGTTATTGGAAATCGGATGAAAACTATGGTATATTTAGTTTTACTTTTTTTACGTATTGTTATTATTTTTATAAATCGAAAAAGGAATGTTGCGTTGGTTTGGTCATTTGGAGAGGATGGATGAAAGAAGAATTACGAAAGAGATTTATCGAGCAAGAATAAATGGAGATGTTGGTAGGGGCCGCCCTAGACGGACGTATGTTGACCAAATAGGCGACGTGCTGAAGAAGGGCCAAATTAAAAGTACCCGTAACCGGCGAGCATGTATGAAAAGATTGATGAATGTGGAAGAAGCGAAAGAGGTTTGTTTGAATCGAAACATTTGGCGTTTCATTGTTTCTGCCTACTCTAATGGGAGACAGGCATGACAGATATGTATGTATGTATGTATGTTATTATTATTTTTACAAACTGGAACTTTAGTATCTAATACCATATTCCATATTTTTGTTTTCTTATTACAAATAAATAAATAAATATAATTTTAGCAATTTATTCACTTCAGAAACTTTAGTCTCTTAATAATATTTATTTCCATATTTCAGTAAATGTTGTATTCGTGGGCACCTACTGTGCCGCGCGATGCGAATGACATCCCACTGATACGAGCCTGCAACAGCAGCCAACCCAGGTCAAGACCTTTTACCAGAGGGAGACTGTACAAAAGTCGATTGCTTGGATTCCTCTGTCCCATTCGTGTTTCTACCGTGAAGCAGTTGTGTTTGCATGGCTGTTTTGGTTTGAAGGATAGAATATAACAGTGAATTTACAGGGTACAGAGAAATAATACCCGAGTCCTCAGGAATGGCAACGCATGGGGGGTATCATGGGCGAAACAGTATACTCTGTTATGTCCATGCTACTGCTCATGTCTACAGGCGACGGTTACCACTTTCCATCAGGTGGGCCATCAGCTTGTTTGCCATTCTAAGTTGTATAAAATAAAAAAAAAGATACGTTAGAGGGAAAAGAATTGTTAGTAATGGGGTTTAACTGACCCATTACTATCAACACACCCACCTTGTTCGGTCGACTTTCACGCGGTTTCCCCTGGAAACCATCGTGGTTAATGAAATTCGTCACAATGGGCTGACTGACCTGCATTCATCGTCACCTATCATCCCTCACTGGTACCCCGCCAGCGTATACGCATTAAAAAAATAGATACGTTATCTCTACCGCATGTATGAGACAGAACAAGACAGATACGTCCGGCGTCTTCATCTTTCTCATGCGTACACTAACGGAAAGGTATCTATCGACAGATTCATTTATCATTCATCTGGGGGGCGTATTTATTGATTGATTATAAACATCACGCTTTGACTATGATAACTGCCTCATTGTATAAAAAAGCAAGACTCAAGAACTTATATCCATTTACGATATCAGGGTTATATTTTTATTTGCAATCTTTAAAGCAATCTGGGTTTCGTATAAATCTTTGATTCATGCTTGCGGGAGTGTTAAGCGAATCACAAACGGAATTACCTCCATTTATAACTTACGTGCACCGTGTAGGTAGCATTAATTGTGCTAGCATTTGAAATTGTATGATTCATTATTAAAAGGTAATCTTTTGACATTCGCGGGTAGTGACCGCGTGCCGTGTGGATCTGGCATAGAACGGGCCACCCCTTCCTTTTTTATGGGTGTCGAAAGAGGCAACTAAGAGAACTTAATAGTTGAAGGATGAACAGCGTCCCTCTTAAAACATCGCAAAAATCTAACTGCCAACTCACCTACCAATCGTGGCAACTACTGGTAAAATCCCCACAATTAAGGGAGGCCTATGTTCAGGAGTGGACAGTAACAGCTGATATGATGATATACTCGGAAAGGACTATGGAGTGATTGAAAGTCAGTTTCAATCTGAAAGATAGAGACCTATCGATGGGTTTTTTTTAATGGGTGATAATGGAAAGGTAACACCAGTGAGAGATGATAGGTGAGGATGAAAGCATGTAAGCTAGCCCATCGAGACGAATTCCACTAGAATTAACCACGACGTTTCCAGGGGGAACCGCGTGGAAGTCGACCTGATAGGGTGTATTGACCTATCAATGAGGTACCCATTTAGTAGCTTTGTACCAATCAGGTAGAAAAATCAAAATACTTGTTATTAAATTAGAATTATTTTATTTAATTCCGTTACCATTAGATGTGTGTGACTGTCAACACTCGAAGATTGACCGGCACTATTACTACCAGAAATTCATATTAGTCATCAATCTCCGACTGCCATTTAGCTCACGCATCTTTTGCGACACGTGTTTCACCTCTAACGAGGCATATTCAAAGCAAACAAGATTTCTTTAAAATACTCAATGTATGTTTATTGTAATTTGTACCGAGCAGCAAGATATTTCTAGAAACAGATCAAATTAAACAATCCAAAATTCCGAATATAGCTCCAATAACACAAATATTCAGTTACGTTCACGATAAATATTTGTTATTCATCCAACTAGAATACATAATGACGATGTTGGAGATCAATAGTCGACAAATATATTTCAATGATTACTGGAAATTTTATCCTGTCTAATATTAAAAACACGAAAACGGATGTTTATCTACCTCTGTGTGCCTTCCCTTATTCATAAAAACGTCAAGTCTCTCATAAACCTATTGAAATGTTTTGTCCTTTTCTTTTGCCACTAATTTCTCAATTTGAAAGACAGTGACAAAACTCTATAGTAAAAATAGGTTTGTAGAATGTCTTAGTTTTTATGAATAAAGGGGTAAACATATTTAAGGTCCGCGAGAGAAAATAGCTATTTCTATTCCTACGTAACTACTAAATCCCTTAGCTATTACAGAAATAATTACTAAAAACATACAAATGCAATTTTTTTTATGTTATTTCTTTCGAAATACCAACATTAATTATTAAAAAACCCAAGGATGGACGTGAAAGTAAGCATCAGTCATTGAGAATGATCACCTTAGCAAAATAAGAGACAAATTTAGGTTGTATGACGTTAACAAAATTCGTGGAGAGGCCGAAGAGTCGTGTCATTAATCTTTTACAATACGTAGATATAAAAAGAAAAATTATTGCCTTGAAAAGGTCTCACTCATACCGATCCTTACTAATACTATAAACTAGCTATCTACCCCGACTTCATACAGGAATGCCAATAAAAAAATGACACCAAATCTATGAATTTGGTAGGTATTTTTCAACCGGCTTTAAAATAAAGGAGATTCTTAATTCTTACCTCATAACTCCGTCACGTTTAAACCGATTTAGAAAATTATTCTTTATCTGAAGGCATATTTTAATAGGAAATGTGTCAAAATTTATTTCATAGTTTAGTTTTTAAATTAAAGTAAATTGAATAAATTGTAATTGTTTATATTTATAATAAGTTTACTATTGTAATCTTTGGGAGGAAACAATAAAGAGTATCTATCTATCTATCTATTAACTCTTTTTAATGTCTCCTATGTAAATATACAATAAAAATTTTTACAATACAATAATTGAATTTGTTAGAATTCAAGTTGGTTTTATTATAAAACACAATCTTAATAACATATAAATGTATGTACATTCGGGTTTTGTGTGTTGCAAGTAACCTATGTAAATAGTAATATGAAACACAACTGCGTAAAGTACAGAGGTTACGTAGCCGTATACTATTAGTGGCTATTATTTATATCTATATATAAATAATCCAATCTAATTATCGAAGCTATGTTTGTAAATCCGATTAAAGGAGATAAATGCGTTTCCATAATTGAACACAATTCTACTCCCTTCTCTCTCTATATAGTGTCGAAACTTACTAAGCAAAATCATCCTGTTCAGAGACTTGGGAATATATTTATTGGATGGTGTTGAAAAGTAGTGTATTTTATTTTCAATTAAATTCATTTATTTTATAAAAAAACATAGTTCTTGCGCAGTCAGCAAAAAAAAAATAGGATGATACTGAACCATTTATTTATTACTAGAGCGAGACATCTACGGGATTATATAATACAAAAAAGTTTTTTATTGTTTTACAATTTTTTTATTTTTAGTTTTTTTTTAATACAATTTAGAATGGCAAACAAGCTGACGGCCCACCTGATGGAAAGTGGTAACCGTCGCCTATAGACATGAACAGCACCATGGACAACAAACTATACTGTTTCGCGCATGATAACCCCCATGCGTTGCCATTTC
The DNA here is from genome assembly GCF_026898425.1 of Galleria mellonella. NCBI lineage: Eukaryota > Metazoa > Arthropoda > Insecta > Lepidoptera > Pyralidae > Galleria > Galleria mellonella. The sequence goes on along the minus strand of NW_026442100.1, from coordinate 2,924,317 downwards.
TGAGGACTCAGATGTTATTCCTCTGTACCCAGTAAATTCACGCCACATCCCACCCTTGAAACCGAAACACAGCCATGCAAACACAACTGCTTCACGGTTGAAATACGAATGGGACAGAGGTGCCCAAGCAATCGACTTTTGTACAAAGTCTCCCTCTGGTAGAATAACATAAAACAATCAAAACACACAAAATAGTTAAGTAGATACGGCTTACTAAGCCCTAGTATTGGCGTGACTTCTGTATTGTATTTATCGGCTAAAAAAATTTGTTTTAAAATATCAAGTCTTGTTTTTAGATAAGTGTGAAATTTAGTACACGATTGATTTATATTTATCTTCGTAATCAAAATAGCTTTAGCTAAAAGGCGCCGTACCACGCATCTCGAGCGAAAAAAGTACATTTTAAATTACTGTTTGGTCTGTTTGCAAAAGTGGGACCATATCGGTCTCGCTGGGGACATCGGGGACAGACCGCCTATAATCGGGACTGTCCCGCCCAAAGCGGGACGTATGGTCACGTTAATGATACATATAATTTATTACTCCAATCACCGCCACCTTGATTATAAGTGGCAGTAATAAAATTATAAGAATAAACATCGCATAATTATCACGTTACTCGACCTTAATCATACCACATTTTCTCATACAACTCGTTAGTGTTAATAAGTAGTGACCATTTATTACGAGAAACGTCATTTGCTTCGGCATCTCTGTCCCATTCATGTTTCTACCGTGAGGCAGTAGTGTTTTTTTTTTTGATGGGTGAAAATGGCATGGTAGCCCCGCCTGCGCTAACGGGATACGCTGGCGGAGCACCAGTGAAGGGTGATAGATGAGAATGAAAACAGGCCAGTTAGCCCATCATGATGAATTCATCAGGAATTAACCATGATAGTTTCCAGGGGGAACCGCGAGGAGGTCGACCTGGTTGGGTATATTGCTAGCAATGGTATTCTCAATCTCCATTACTAACAATCCCTTTTCCCCCGAAACAGTAGTGTTTGCATGGCTGTTTTGGTTTGAAGGGTAGAATATGACATTGAATTTACAGGGTACAGAGGAATAATACCTGAGTCCTCAGGAAAGGCAACGCATGGGAGGTATCATGGGCGAAACAGTATACTCTGTTCTGCACATGTCTATTGGCGTTACCATTTTCCATCAGGTGGGCCGTATACTCGTTCGCCATTTTCAATTGCATAAAAAAAGTTTTGTCACTGTGTAGTAAAAATACAAGGTGACTTCTACTTCTTTAAATCTACAGGAAGTAGAAAGAAGAAACTATGGGAACAAAACATAGCAAGATACTTCAGTGCAAGGGAAGGATATCCCGAAAATTACGGCAATTGCAATCAACTGATTGCAATCAATTTCAACCGACTTTAAAAAGTAGAGTCGGAAAACATTCTCGAAACTCAATTGGACTGTATGTATGATACGCGATATTTTCACCGATTTTGATTATGACTCTTGTTTTAAGGGATTCTTTATTGAGACTTCTTTGTGGCCATGATGTAAATGAAAGTCTGGCCACATATATATTTATTCATTCATATATTGTTGTTCTAAAGAATATTATTTTTCACTGTGACCCGTACATTCTTCCGTATTGGATTCGAAGCTTATGAACCTTTTGCAACATATTTTATACCACTGAGGTGACGAACGGCTTACCTCATGGTAAGCAGTTACCGTAGTCTAGGAAGCCTATGAACATGACTGCGATCCGCAATTAATTACATGAGCTTAAATGGTTTCCTTCAAACCTCTGTATTGAAAGTCGAGTTCACAGAATATCTCACGTAACTTGTTATTCACCTCCTATTTCACTGAAATACGCTAATGAAGCTAAACACACAACAGTAAAGGTTGAAGGGATCTTAACAAATTTCCTTTAAAGAGAAGAAGATCTTAATGGGCGATAATAGAATGGCAACCTCACCTGCGCTAATAGTGTACACCAGCGAGGCACCAGTGAGGGATGGTAAATGAGAATGAAAAGGCAGGTCAGTTAACTCATCATGATGAATACCACAGAGAGGTTAACCTGATAGGGTATATTGCTTATAATTGGGGCTGATAGTCCCCATTAGTAACAATCTCTCCCCCCCCCCCCCCACTCCTTTGAGGAAGGAAGTATAGTGTGTATAATACCAAACCCTCTAAATATATATATATATATATAAATATGTTATCAGATACAATATATGAGCATAATTCTTATAAAAGAATCAAATTTGAAAAAAAAAAAACCTTGTTAAATTAAAAGATTTTTCCTATGAGACAGCAACTTGAAATCTGGTGGATCAAACACCTTTTATGTAATATGATTACTTGCAAAATACAAAGACATTTAGATGATTCGCACTAGTGATCAGTATGCTGCAAACATGAGTATTATAGTAGTAACCATGACCCAAGAAAACCACCATAAGTTGCAAAAGGTGATATAACAGATGTAAACTTCATAAGTAGGTAATGGTGACTCAATATTGTGAAATGATAAGAATTCTGTTATTTTATTTTCAATAGAAATACCGTAAGTAGCAAGCATTGTATTTGCAGCAACTACTGATTTATCATGTTATGTTACATCAGTACCGTTTGTTTGCTGATGCAATATCAACAGTTCCTCATTCTATGATAATAATATTTACACACTAAGTTCCTAATAGCTCTCCTAGCTTGGGAAAAGAGATTTTAGTAATAGCCCCTTTGTTAGCAATATACCCTACCCTATCAGACAGACTTCCTCCTCCTCCTAGTCACAAACCACCATGATTTATTTCTGCTGAATTTGTGACAATTGACCAAATAATTTTATTTTTAACTCTCATCTCTCATTAGTGGAGTCACCAGTAAATATTGACGGTATAGGTTATGGGATGGAGAAGGGATTGTAAGTAATGGGTATTAGTAGCCTTTGGATGAACATTTTGGATGTTTAGAGACTATGTTTAAGATTGTAATTATATAAACTTCAAATATCAATCTCCTTATACATAAAAATGTCAAACCTCTCTAATAAACCTATTTTAGCTATTGAACTATTTTGTTCCTTTCTTTTGTGCTAAATCAGTTTAATTTAATTGAATCAGTTTAATTGAAAGTGGCAAAACAGAGTAATAAATAAAATTGGTTTGTAGGAAGTTTTAGTTTTTATAAATAAGGGTTTTACACATTCCTACATATATATAGTTATTTCGTTTCCACATGAAAAATCCACTAAAATTAAAAAGTAAAGGTAATTTCAAAGTGTATACATATGAGGTTAAAACAAAATAATGATAACACTATTTTAAAATAAAAATATCCAAATTTGAGTATAGTAAATATGCTTAAAGTACATTACACTCAACTATATCTGTGATGTTAATGTAAAACTGCAAAATTTAATTCACACAATGGGCAAAGGTTGGCAGCATTGACCTCTGTGATTGGATACCATCTGTTCCATATTGCCTCAATGTATCACAATTGGGAATGATCATAAATATTTCATGAAGCCTCATTACATACTGGAAGCTTACAATTGAGAAAGACAACAAATAAATGTAAAATATTCCAGGCTTCATAAAAGATATAAAAAGATAATATTTTAGAAAAATACATAATTACTATACAATTTTATTTTTCATAATACAGAGTGTTTTTATGGAATGCAATAGGTCAAATTTACTTTAAATTTGGACCATTATAGACAAAATTATAAAAACTAAAACCTCCTAGCCTATTTTAACTATTACACTGTTCTGTCATTTTCATTCAAACTAAAAATTTTGCACAAAAGAAAGAGACAAAACAGTTCAAACAGCTAAAATAGGTTGAAAAATAGGAGAAGTTTGATGTTTTTGTAAATAAGGAAATAATCTGCTCTGATACAATTGCATTCTGATACAATAACGGGTCTACAGTATTCAAGTGTGAAATATGGTAGCAAGCTTAAACATAGAAATAAATGATTCCACTCTAAAATATTGAGAGTAATGACAGATTAAGACATAGGAATTTAAGCATTCAAAATAAATTCTCACATTAAACCTTTGGCAAGGATACTGATGTGTATAAATGACACCTAATGAAAAGATAAACCCTTCAGGATTTACTTTACTCAATATAAATGTGTGCCTCAAACCCTTTCAATGTCTAATCCATTTGTAAATACTTCCTGAGCATCTTTTAAGATAGACCTCAATATAAGGTAAAAAAAAAAAAATTATGAGAAACAGTCAACAAAATACCAGTGATGTCTTTGATAAGGATATATGACCCACAGATACAACAACATGGCCAAACAAACTGGACATGTTCCAAAGAACTAGCCCAATGTGATAATAATAATTGATTAATACAAATGACACTTCATGTATGGGTCTATTCCACTTTAGTCTCTAAAGATTAATTGTAGTAAAATAATAAATAGGAAACAAAATTTAATTAAATATATTTAAGTCTCAATGTTTTTTGCTATGCCATTATAACTTGAAGAATAATGTAAAGTAATGGTTGTGATTTGAGATAAAAATATGCATTTGTTTAACAACTACTCAGGCCTATATATATCCTTTTTAATATACCTATATAAAATATTAATTTAATTGCATAAAGGTTGAATACTTGACCTGATAAAATATGTGCAAATGTGTGCAGTTTGGATCTCACTACATATATTCATACAAGCAACTGTTGATAATGTTACAAGTGCTAGTACCTGAGTGGGCGAACCTCCTGCCGACGAGAGGACTGTCGAGGAGTAAGCGTCGTATGGACCAGCGGCCTAGCAGGCCGCCGCCCCAACCGCAACCACCGCCGCTTCCGCGCCGCATCCCTTCGCGTTCCACCATCACAACAATCAACTTTTACACATTACACACTAAACATCGTTCTAGCTATACGAGTCTATACAAATACGATCACACGACCGACATTACTTCTGCAGATTGTAGATTACCGCTATGATACATTGGCGATTTGCTCACAAGACCTCACAACGGTGTGTTGAGTAATAACCGACCCGCAACGCATCAGAGAGAAAGTACCGATGGTCAGATGGAATGTACGTGGTCGCGGCCGCTTTACCGCAGATGCAGTTTCAGGTGGGGAAGAAAAGCTGTTATCGAATCCGTCCTCTCATTGTTTAACTGAGATAATTCGCTTAAGCCGGAAAGCGTATCACGATAATAATATTATTCGTTAAATATTTAATTTAACAATTTTAACGACCGTACGTTACAATGGTAAAAATAGTAATGCTAAGTATTTTACCAAAATAAAATTAAACAGAACGACCGACGAAAGGAAAAAGTCAGACAACAGCTGTCAAAATGGCTGTAATGTGACCACATTAAAAAAATGTATAGTGCTAACAACTCGACTAAAAGTTGCTAAAAGAAACAAAATGATTCTACTGAAATAATGGACTCCGTAAATGGCTTGAATTAGAGTGTTATTGCTGCTTGTAGGACAAAGACGAAATATCTTTACTTTATAAGTGTCACAAGAGGTAGTAGTTATAAGAAGTCCATTATCCTTGGTATAATATAATAATTTTAGCTACTATCTATACTAATAACACAAACAATATAATATTATATACATTCATTCATTTAGGGTTCATTCTTTGTTGCTATTTCTTTAAATTCATCCTTTGATCTAATATTTTAATTTAATGATTACGGGCAATTATAAGCCATTATAGACTAAATTTGTATTAACTGTGACTTAAGTTTTTTAGAAATTTAATTCATATTGGTATAACACAGATCATATAATACTTAATAATACTATACCTCCTTGTTCTTAGTACTATACTAGTAATTGACACATTCAATCATTGCTCAGTATTGTTCTCTGTGGTGTGTTATCAATAACAATGTCAATTCGTCATAGATTAAGCATAGTATCTGCTTTTTAATTTATTATTAATCTTTTTATCTTTCTCATGCCCCATAATTTTACTTCATTTGATTTCTACCATTTTTAGCTTTTAATTAAAGTCAAAGTCTTTATCATTACTAAAGAAAATGTTGACTCCTTCAAAAACACTTTTAAAACTTGTGATAGTATCCATAACAATAAATTCTGTGATATGTGAAAATAAATACACAAGAAGTGCGAACGAAAAGAAAACAGAGGTGGATTTTAGAACTTTGGATAAACCTTTCAGGATGAATAAACTAAATCTCTTGTGGACAAAAGCGCAACATGTAAGTGTACTTACACAATTTTTCTGCGAACTCACTAGACAAAGAGTAATTGTATTTATTCATCATCATCTCAACCGTTATCTGTCTACTGGTGAACCTAGATCTTCCCTAAATTACTGACATAAGAAATGGTCCAGAGTCACCTGCATCCATCATCCAATTAATTATATTAATTATTTTATTTTATTAATTACAGCGACTAACAGAACCCAAGTTGAAGTCTTTGTACAGTGACTTGATGATACAAGATAAAGAAGAAATCACATACAAGAGAGTAAAAAGTGACGGCGGTGATAAAGAGGGTCTTAAGGAAGCAGATTTGAGACGTAAACTAACAAACATTATGAATAACTATGGCTTGCGTGAGCACTTTGAAGATAATGCTCCTAGGCAAAAGCAATATCCAGTAAGTATATTATTTTAACTTAAAACAAGCTAAAAATATTTTTTTACCATAAGGAAAAATTCTGAAAAAGTTCATTATTTACTAATAATTTTAATTAATTTTTATTAATTTTAATTTTAATTCATAATATTTTCATCTTATACTAAAAGATTTTTTTTATTTATGCAAATTATATGCAATGGCAAACAAGCTTATGGCCCACCTAATGGAAAGTGGTAACTGTCGCCTATAGACATGAGCAGTACCATGGATGTAATATACTGTTTTGCCAATAATACCCCCTATGCATTGCCATTCCTGGGTATTCAAATATTATTCCTCTGTACCCTGTAAATTCACTGCCATTATATTTTTTAAAAAGCCTGAAACTATCAATTTAGGGAATAATATTCTAAATTTTTGTTTTTATGTGACACTCAAAATGGAAAACAGTTATTTGATACTGATAATAATTGTCAATCATGTGTCTTATTGTATACATAAGTTTTTAAGTTGTGAAATACCCAAATTCATGTGTTACTTGTGGAAACCTGCAATGCTATGAAATGTTATCTTATGCAAGTTATCATTAAGAACCACTTTAAAATCTTGGTAAGATAATTTTTCTGTATTGGTAGGATAGTCCTTCTGTAACCTAAGTCTTTGGGGAGACTGAATAGAATGAATAGAATGCAAGTTTTGGTTCATTTTTACTTTGAGGAAACAAATCATATGTGATACATGTTTTGTTCCCTCAAAGTTAAAATAAACTTAAACATGCATGCATTCCAAATTAACATAAACTATATTTGAAAGAACTCATTGGAAAGAACCTGAGCCATTATAAAGATGAGGGACTTATTCACAAAGGATGAATTTTCTCTCCATAACAGCTCTTGTGTTACAAGCGACCATATACTATAGAGACTGCTTACCATCAGACGGGTTGGATACTTTTTGTCAATTTTGTGATATAAAAACATTTTCCATTGTGTCATTGACTTGTCATAAATAATAGTTGTTTGTATAATTTTGTTTTGTTTCGAAGGAAAGTCTCAATGAAATTACAGGGTATGGAGACATAATAATTACTTCAGGACTAGTGATACATGAAGAGTATTATTCACACATCACAGTATATTCTGTAATGTGATGCTGTTCATGTCTATAGACAATGGATATGACTTCCCATAAGGAGGGCTGTTTTTTTTTTTTAATGGATGATAATGGAAGGGTAACTCTGCCTGCACTACCAGTACTTGTTAATATGGCTCCAATGACAGAGATGATAGGTAAGAATGATACTGGGTAGTTAGCCCATAGTGACATATTCATAAAGCATTAACCGAAATGATTTCCAGAGGAAACTGTGTGGTTGACCTGATAGAAGGTTGTCTGGAAGAGATTGCTTAGCGATAAGGCCGCCTTTTGTATCATTTCTTATTACAGTTAAATGTGTTTACTATTTTATAAATGGTGCAATAAAGTGTACATAAATAAATAAATAAATAGAATGCAATGCTAGCAATGGGACTGTTGGGGGGAAAGGGATTGTTAGTAATTGAGACTAAGAATCCCATTGCTAGCAATATATCCACCCAGGTCGATCTCCATGCGATCCCCCCTGGAAACTATCATAGTTAATTCCTGATGAATTCATCATGATGGGCTAACTGACCTGCCTTTTCATTTTCACCTATCATCCCTCACTGGTGCCGCGCCAGCATTTACCGTTAGCGCGGACGGGTTGCCATTCCATTTTAACCCATAAAAAAAAGCAATGGGACTGTTAGATCCCCAGTATTAATAATTTCTTTTCCTCTGCAGTTAGCTCGTTTGCCCTTCCCAATTGCACAAAAAACAATTGCAATACTTTGCACAATTGAAGAACAATTTGTTTGCAGTCAAAATGTCTGTGCAGGCCTTGATATGATGTATTGGCAGACAAAAGAACGCCGCCAATTGTCCCTCAGTATAGAACCTAAATATACCTACTCTACAAGAAAAGATACTCAAAGACTTTCGTAATATTCTATTACACTATTTTGAATTATAATATATCCAGCTATATTTTGATTTTAAATATCAAAAATCGAAAATATATATTTCGATATCTGTGTATCGGTCAAAATTTACGATATCATACCAGATACTATTACCAGAGGGAGACTTTGTACAAAAGTCGATTGCTTGGGTACCTCTGGTCCATTCGTGTTTCAACCGTGAAGCAGTTGTGTTTGCATGGCTGTGTTTCGGTTTGAAGGGTGGGATATAGCGTGAATTTACTGGGTACAAAGGAATAACACCTGAGTCCTTAGGAATGGCAACGCATGGGGGGTATCATGGGCGAAACAGTATACTCTGTTATGTCCATGGTACTGCTCATGTCTATAGGCGACGGTTACCACTTTCCATCAGGTGGGCCGTCAGCTTGTTTACCATTCTAAGTTGTATAAAAATAAAAAAAAAGATAATACTAACTTACTATATCAGTAATAGCTAGCTATTTCCCGCGGCTTTGCCCGCATAAATCAGTATTTATATACTGTATTTGTATTCTTCATTCGAATTTTTTCAATACTAATTTCTTCATTCGATTTTTATGGTATCCTTGGAATAAAAAGTGTGGTGACACGTTCATTACTTTCTCTGCCATTAATAGGTTTCAACAGAACTCATTGAAAAATCAAACAACTTGAAATTAATACAGAAACACTTTCTAAATTAGTAACATATTAAAATATCAATAAATTAATTCTTTTATAAATTGTACTAAGTAACTACTATTAAACATTAGCAGATTGTTCTTTAGTCAGATTCATTAGAAAGAAAAAAAAAGCTTCACTGACAACTAATTGGATTTACAAAACAACCAAAAAAAAAGAGAGTAATATTTATACCATTACCTATTTTTTGTTTACGTTTTCGATAAATTCTATTGAAATAGATTATAATTTCCGTAATGGGCATAAAAATTATACGAGTATCAGGTAATGTATTGGTTCGGCACCAGCATATCGTGATTTATAAATAAGAAAAATCCGTAAATTCGATAGATTAATTTAATACACAAAGCTTTAATACAAGAGTTATCATAACAACATTATACCTATAATAAATCTGACTTATTCCTTAGCGGTTTCGTAACATAGCCTACACATGGTGGTACTTTTAAAACTAATATACCAAATAGGACTCTAAAACATAGACATTCTATATCTTTTTCTTTTTTACATAGAGGCAATTGCATCACTCACTGTTGGTAGATATCGCAACAAATAACTCTCGTAATTTCTAAATTGCATTTATTTTTGCCTGTAGCAAATGTTTTATCCCTTGTGACCATTAAGAGGTAAATTAATAAAGTTTTAAGAAAATCTATTCTGGTCTAAATTAACGTTTAAGAAAGTCAGTTGCCCCACTTTTTGTGACGGTAGCCTCGTCCGGCGGTCATTTAGTGTTATGCCTATTTTAGTAAATATTCGTTCACATGGTACACAGGACGCCATGACGTTTCCATAACTTTGGACCAGCTTGGAAAGATAGGGGTATGTACACTTGTGACCACGCCACCACTCCAGTGGACAGCTCAATTCGTCTCCATTAAAAATTGGCTGCGGATCGTCATTTATATATGTATTGATCTCTTTTAACGCTTTCGACAAAGGACTTGCTGTGTTCATCTTTTGGCCGACTATTTTATTGAGTATAGCTCGAAATCCATCAGCATTGGTACTGCTACTAACAGAGGAAGATGACTGATCCTCTCCGATTTCTTGAGTAATAAGATTGATTAACATTTCTTGTACGTAGTTTTTAGTCTTCGTTGCTTCATCCTCATCACTAAAGACAGATAATTTGTATCTAGGATCCAAAAATGTACATGTACTAAACGTTCTACTCTTTTCTACAAGACCGAATTCAGTCGTCAAACCGGTTTGTAAGCGAGAGATCATTTCTTTTGTCACTTCATGAAATGGTTCTGATTCGAATTTGTCACAAGTCGTCATAAGGCAACGTGTCATTACAATGACAAGGCTTCCAGGCATATATTTTTCATTACTGATTGTTTCTGTGGCTTGGTCAAATGGTTGCAAAATTTTAGATACCTCTGTAAGTAAGTTCCATTCTATATTTGTGACGGCTGGTAAATCACTTTTTTGATCTGTCATTGTAACTTTTATATATTTCTCTAGATCGACAAAGCGCTGAACCATATGGTAGGTAGATTTCCACCGTGTGGGCACTTCTTGTAGGAAGCGTTTCGGCATACAGTCCGGTTGATCTTCTATTTGAGCCTTTAAAATTGACTCCAATGCTGTAGTACTTTTTTTATAATGGCGAACTATTTTTTTAACCTTCTCTAAAATCTTTTGAAGTTCCGGCACAGCTAAGGCATACTCAACTATTGAATTCAAGGTGTGGGCGTAACACCCAAATTGTTCCCATCCGATAATTCTAATCGCTTCTTGCACGTTGTTATTGCTGTCGGATACTATAAAATTTATTTTACCCGTAAGGCCCCATTCGGCTATAACATTGGTTAATAATTCTTGTATATCTTCACTCGTATCGGAATCTTGAAAATTACGACAATCTAACAGCGCGGTTTTCAATTCAAAATCACTGGTCATGTAATGAGCCGTGACGGCTATATATGACTCGTTCAGCTCCCGTTCATTAGCCGTCCATAAATCTATCGTAAGGCATACCGAGTAGTTACACGAGCTTAATGTCGTTTTTAATTCATTTTTGGTCTGGTTGTATAATGCGGGTAACATCACAGTGGAAATTGTTTTTCTGGTTGGCAGTTCATATCCTGGAATCCACCGCGCAAACTTCTTGAACGCTCTGTCGTCGACCAATGAGAACGGTTGATAACTGTCTATAAATAGATCTAATAAATCATCATCAATTTTTTTTCTCATCTCTTTCGTCATTCTTCTGCTAGTACTATCTCTTTTTACGGTTTGTTGCCTCGAAGCCGGCTTTGAAGTTGAGTCTGCGGAAGAAGATGCACCGGGGGAATCGGTCGCTAAATGCGTGGTACATATTAGGAGTGGTTGTTGTTCCTGACCTGTTGTTGATGCTCGTTTTAATTGTTCTGTCATTACCTCAGTATAAGCATCATAGTGCATTTTTTTTAAATGAGCCTTTAGATTCCCTGTAGAGCCTTTGTAGCTATAAATATCGCCACATACTCGACATTTGGCTTTTTTATCAATAATATCATATTTATTGAAATATTCCCATAATGGGCTAGTATGTGGACGAGACATTTTTATAGATGTACTTTTATAATATACCTATAAACACTTTTACTGTTCTTTTATTACTGTATAAATAGTTTCATCTAATTAAAATGTATTCAACCTCTTGGTTCATTCAATATCTTAAAATATGTATTATGCACACTGTTTATTATACGCGTACTTATTAGAGACCTATACAATTTAACACACACTCAATCTCGTTATAATAGGAACTTATAATGTTTACACATATATATGTTATACACTAAATGGTTATTCACTTTATATCGCCTTTAAAATGAAACCGAATAAAACATAAAACCAGTAAATTCGTATCAGATATTATTTTGTATACATAACCTAACTAACAATAACCATTATATTGCGTTATCCTTTGTGAAATATATGCGCCGCTTGATATGAACACGACGACGAATCAGCGGTATCTAATACATAGTTGGCCTGGCGCGTCGTTCGATACTGATATTGGACTATATATCTCTATATATAGATATTTATATGTTTATCGTATAATATGTATCGTCCATGCGGCGTCCCGTGGGGTTGCCAGGTCGGGCGAATTATTGCCTATTGAGCTAACTCTTAAAATTCTCTATAGATGACGTTTGATTAAGCGTTAAGAAAAAAAAAAAAAAACTATGCTTCAAATATTTTAAATGTTCTTGCGTCTTAAACCTTATCATCTTAGTCAATTAATTAGCTGCATGATAAAAATCCCTTTCTATATCGAATTAAATCAATATGATGATAAAATTGAAATTTAACCATAGATATGTAAGTATGACTATTATAGGTCGTTAATAGTAAATAGATCACGGTATCTCAACGATTTTTACGTCAAATCAGGAACTTAGGCGCTCTCCATGTGGTGGCTCAAGAATGCGCCGCGACGCACAGGATAACTTGTATCGCTGTACGGTATAATACATAAAAGCTAAAAAAAAAGCCTTTCTTTACTTTATATTTTACTATGTTTATATTCAGTCTATACAGTTTACAAATGTTACCCACATTTCTCCAATCACATTTCACTTTTCTCCAATAAGAAAAAGTTAGTTGACACGTTGTGTAATGAAGTGAGTTCAAGCGAGTACAATTGCGTGGCGTAGCACAGTATTACCCACGTCTAGTAGTAACTCTCGACGTTTGACACCTTAATTGGATCAAACGTTAGTAATCGCATACACGCGCTAATTACCTTATACCATGATCATGTAAGGAATATTATTATTATATGAATCGTTAACTGTCCCATGCTGAACTTTTCCATAAGAGTTTTGCCAGTAGTTGCAATTTGGGATGATGATTTTTAATCAAGATTTTACTGTAAAAATTTTTATATTAATATTTCGTATCATATGACCGCACAACACAGACAGTACACACCGAATATCGATGTATTGTTTAATGTGAACAATGACATGATAGCAGCGGTACCCCTATGAAATGCGTATACAAAAGAGCAGAACATTTCCTATAACTAACTCCTGTTCCCGAGTATGATGTCAATATGTGACTTAACATAAATTTTTGCCTATTTCATATATCACAATAATCACACTAATTGAATCCACGAGTTTGGCAGTTCTTGATGTTTAAATTTTTCTGTCGTTTTGTATCTTAAACAAAATATCGATTTGATTCACATATCTACTACTATCACTACATAAAAAGTTTTGTATCAAATTGTTAGTAATTACTAATTTTATAATTCGACTATTAAATTAATAATATACAAATTTTTATATTAGAATGTATTTATCAATTATTATTTCGATTTATATCACTGATAATGAAAAACAAGCCCTTTCCTTGCATTCACTATCTTAAAAAAGACGAAATAAAAACAAGAAAAAACTTTTTTTGTATTCAAAGGTGGTAAAAGCAGTATATTAATGACTAAATATAATAAATAAATTACGAAAATTTGTTTATTACTTAATTAACTGATGAGTATCGAAAATTACAAATTCTTAGTAAATATGAGTATACTACATTGGCAACATTATTGACCAATAACTGAAAAAAGGAAAGGACATTCCGGCGATCGGGTCGATTCGGCTACTTTCGTACCGATTCAAGCTCATATGTGAACAATTACTATTGAATGTAATGGACATCTTGTAAACTTGACAAATGCAACATCATGTCTATAATGTTTTAGGCAAATGCATTTCATTTCAATGGTTTTAGCGATTAACGAATTAGTAGTCGAATAAATTAGTAGTCAAAGGTTCTGACAAAATTAAAATTTTAAAAGCGCTCCCAATTTGGTGCAGTAGTTTTCAATGACGCCGGAAGAAACATGCATATAGACACAAAGATGTGGGGCAGGGGGGAGGGATTGTTAGTAATGCGGGCTACCAGTCCCATTACTAGCAATACACGTGAAGGTCGACCCTGTCAGGTCGACCTCCACGTGGTCCCCGTGGAAACTATCGTGTTGAATTCCAGGTGTATTTACCACAAAGGGCTTACCTGCCTACCTATCATCTCTCACTAGTGCCTCGCCAGCGTATACCGTTAGCGCAGGCGGGGTTACCATTCCATCATCAATTAAAAGAAGAAAAATGTAAAATATTGTTTTGCGAAATCTTTACAATTTTATAATTTTGTTAGTAAGATGTACAAATACATATTTGTATATTCATATTTTATAAGAGAAATAGTTACCAATTTAAATTAAAAAAAATTCCACCCATTGATCTCTGAAAAATAGCACGTTTTGTTTTTAATATGTGAGCCATCAAAAGTTACTAATTTTGTTTGACTTTGAATGGCTCGTTTTTTTTATACTAGATATTTCATCATATAATATCAGCTGTTAAGTTCCCACTGCTGAACATAGGCCTCCCCTTGGGGGGTTTGTCAGTAGTTGCCACACTTGACAGGCAGATTGGTAACGCAGGGTTTTTTTTTAATGGGTGATAATGAAATGGTATACCCGCTCGCGCTGTCGGGGTGTATGTATAGGAGGGGCACCAGTGAGGGATGATAGGTGATGATAAAAGCGGGTCAGTTAGCCTATCGTGACGAATTCCACTAGATTTAACCACGACGGTTTCCAGGGGGAACTGCGTAGGGATCGACCTGGTATTGCTAGTAATGGATTACTAAAAATTCTTTTCCCCCTGGTAACACAGTTAGGTTTAGGTAACCTTTTTAGAGGGACCATTAAGTTTTGTAGTACTTAGTCACCTCTTACGACACCCATGCGAAAGTAAGGGGTGACCCATTCTATGCCGGGACCACACACCTTGATACTTTATCCTTATTACAAATCTTTTTATTATTTTCAGGCTTATAACTCGGCCATAGATGACCACATCAATAGGAGTCTATTTAAAGATAAGAAATTGAATCAGTTGTGGGCAAAAGCTGAGGCTTCTGGGTTTACAAGAGAGGAATTGGCAGCCCTAAAGGAAGAATTCACGCATCATCAAGAAAAAATTGATCAGTACTATGATTTACTGAACGATGTGGAAGCTGGCGAAAAGAATCAGTATAAAAGTATGATTATTCAATAATTTATTTGTTTAAACTATCATCATAATCAGCCTACTGGAGTCCACTGCTGGAAATAAGCCTCTCCTAAGGCACCTCACTGACCACAATCTTTAGCTCTTATTTTCCAGTTTTTACCAGCCACTCTATGTATGTTGTCGGTCTATCTAGTCACAGAGAGTCCCACACTATGCTTGCCTATACGTAGTCTCCACTACAGAATACATCTGCTTCAACGATAGTCGGTTTGACGACAGATATGACCAATTCACTACCACTTCAACTTGAAAATCCGCTAAGCTACGTCGACAATTTTGTTCCTTTGGCGAATTACTTTGTTTCGGATCCTATCCCTCAGAGAAACTCCAAACGTAGCTCTTTTCATCGCTCGCTGAGCGACTGTCGACTTAGTGAGTTTAAACTTTATTGACCTATAGAATGTGGTACATGAGGTGGACTTAACGCTATAGGCAATATGACAATGGCCCATTCATGATAAATTTAGATCTTTTATTCCCTGTAACTGACACAAAAAGATTGAGCGTAGAATACTTTTGTGCAGTCTTTCATTAATAATTAACAAATTAAAATATATGCTTCTATATGCAATCTATAATACAGGCTGTATTATAGATTTTCCTTACTTAAACAACCTAAAATTTCAGATGCTATAAACGAGGACGAGTTAGAACAATACAATGAAATTGACGACCACCGTTTAAAAACAAATGAAATTAAAAATGACTACCTAGATAAAGCTAATTTAGTCAGAGAAAAACATAGAGGGCTCCGAGATGGAATGGACAGATTGCAGAGGATTACTGCCAGAGGTAATGTTTAAAGCATTGTAATAATGAAAATTATTCACGAATTTATCATTTTCCGTCTTTTATTACTTGATTTATTGATTTTCTATTATTATTATAGGGCCAAACAACAAGGAATTTATAGAGCCAAAAGTGCAGGGTCTGTGGAGAATGGCAGCTGCAGCTAACTTTACTGTGGACGAGCTGGCATCTTTAAAGGTAAAATTTATATTTTAGTCCTACTATTACTGAATAAATCAATCATTTAAATAAGTAGAAGACCCACAAGTTTCGTGTTATTAATATAATGTAATGCATGTGTTAGGTTGCAACAATTTGTATAAAAACTAGCTATTTGCCCACTACTTTGTATGCGTAAATTTCAGAAGCAAGAAAAATCAATAAAAATGACAAGTTCTAGATGATGTATCAAGATAAACCAAAATTAGATTTTTAATTTGACTTTCAAGAATACACCTGTGAAGAGCGCATTCAATTTGGTGCCTACTGCACCAAATTTTTGTACAATACCGGAACAAACATACCTACAGATAATATCTAACAGTTCTCATTTTCAGTTCCATTGCTCTCAGACTCCTTATATAAATTTAATTTTATTATATTGTAAAGACATTGTTTAGTTATTTTATTATATTAGTAAGCCAATTCCAACCTTAATTTATATATATATATTTTTTTATTATATAAACTACTTGACGCTGATTTTCTTATCTGTTCCTAGGTGGAGCTGCAGCACTACGAATCACGACTTCTCAAACTACGCACGTTGCATGCTGATCATGTAAGAAATGTAGACAAATATAAAAGCAAGGTTATTCTTTTTTTTTTTTATTATTTTTCCGACAACTTTATATAACGATGGTGTGTGGTGAAATATTTAATTTTACTACTAGGTTTCGGATTCTTAAATACTACATGTATAATATATAGAGTAATTTATACAGGTTTATCATTTTAATTTATACAGGTATATCATTAAAAAAAAAAAGCTATTCAATGAAAGTAATAATTTTCCTCATAAGTTTAGAAACGAGGGTTGAAGAAAGACAAAAAAGAAAATATTTGAAGCCTCCCATGCTAACTTGACAGCTGGACGCATCATATTAAATATGAAGATCAAAATTTGACATTTTTCGACGAATTTAGTAATAGCAACAGAAAACATTTAAATAATGTATGTCATAATTGTTTAAATTTCTTCTAGCAAATATTTCTTGTAGCCTGTATCATAGAATGTTTTATTAAATCAGAGTTATGATGCAGGTGGCAGCGGCCGGTGACAAGTTGGATCACTTTGACGACCAGCAGCAGATGATCAAGAAGCACTCGCGGAAAGTCGAGAAGATGCACGCCGATCTCGAAGGCAGAATACTCCAGCGTCACTCAGAGTTGTGAACTATGTTGTATAGTGTATAAATACTTTATAATATTTTGTAGTAGAGAAATAGATTATAGTGAAGTCTTATTGGTCGGCTATGACTGATTTGAGCGGCGTATACTATAAAACATGTATATGTATATGTATATGTACGGAGATAATATGAAGGCTGTAATTCGTCACGTGGTATAAGTGTCATATTGATTAGGTTAAAATGTGACTGAATTTAGTTATTTTTGATGGATTATCTCCATACATTTATATTTATCGCTCACCACGTCGCACTAATGTTACAAAGAATCCCAGATTGAAAATTCTAATTATTTTTCCTGTAGCTGGAAGAACAATATTTGTATTGTCCACAAAATTTGTGACTTCTTAGCAAGGTAACAGTGGTATATCATGACAAAGTTTCACTTCTTTGAGATCAAATTTGTATGAATTTATAACAACACAAGATGCATTTATTATTATTTAGAGGCATTCAACATGGTAGACATTTTATAAAATTTCTCCTCTGTCAAATTGCAAGTAAATTATTATTAGATTCATTAATAGATGTTGTATTATACAATGCAGCTATTTTCATTTTCGAAACGTTTTTGGCAAATACTTATTTTTAAATTGCTAGTAAAATAATTTTTAAAATATAAAAAAAAAGAGATTAAAAAATTGAAATTTAGAATAGATAACAAAATAAGTTAATTGCTAAAATAAAAGAAAAAAATGGGGGAATGAGCAAATAATATTTCACAATAGATATAATGTACGTTGTTTCCAATGTTGAATGCGTGAAACTTAGAGTCTTAGCTAATTTTCAATGACTAAAATTCTGTGTGGTATTCATGTTACATATCTCTTGAAAAAATTGTTAACGAGGAATCTCCCAGTAATAAGTTCTATTGTAATTATATATTTGTTTTTAAATAGTGTTTCATTTTGAAAATAACTATTTACCCCCTATTCCTTGCGCTTCCTCGCGCATTTTTGTCAACATCCATTCTTATAGGAAATTACCATAAGAAATATAACTTATAGTACTCTCAGGCTATTATTTTATTCTTTGCAACATTTGTAATATATCCCTATATTAGAGAATATATACCATATCAAAACTTTTGGTATAGACAACAAGGTGCTTAACAAGTTGTCTCAATTCCTGGATTCAAAGGTATTGCCAGAATACCGTATGTGGCCCAAAGAGATTTTTTTCCTGTTTAATTTTGACAAACAAAAATTGAAACTTAAAATGATATAATAAACATCATATATTTGTTTGAACACCATTAGCATTGGACAAATCAGAAAAAAATATAAATAGATAATAAAAATGAAATAACAATATTATTGAAATGAAATAACAATATTATTACAGTGAAATTACAGAGAAAGGAAGAAAATATCAGTATTCTCAGATAGGACAACACATGAGAGGTATTTTGGAATAGTTGATTAACACGGTAATTTTCATGTCTATATAGATGACCGGTTACGATATTCCATCAGGTCGGCCATAGACTTGTCATTCTAAATTACAATCGTTATTACATGTAACGCTTTTACGTGTACGTAATAGCGTGTTCCTTATAAAATAATTGGCTACCTATTTAGTTTCAGCCCGGGCAAATGATATGCTTCAACAGAATTGGTATCTGTTACTAGACCTGTAAATTATGCTGCGATGGAATGACACGTTAAAATTGAGGCTCTAGTCAAGAACACACGCATAATATTTTGACATCGGTTTATTTGCCTAGAACTTACCGCATATCCTGCATTTAATATTCGAGACAAAGTCCTCAATAATAATTTACTTATAAATATACACATTACCCAAATAAACCTATTTAAAAAAAAAATGAATCACTGAAAAAACAGGTGGTCTTATTAAAAACACCAGTGTATACAGTGCATCAATATATGATATTTAATCTTCATGTACAAGCAAATTTATTAATACACGTTTATAGTAATTCCGTTTTAGATGCGAGCATATAATCATATCAATCATAGAAATTAATATCGTATTATGCCATAATATAGTGTAAAATATGTATAATAATGGCGGCGGGGCGCAGAGCGCACAAGGCAACGCAAAACACAGAGCGGCATTTCGGAATTACATTCCAAGCTACCTACTATTACACCGTACGCGTATATCTACATCGGATGAAAACGACGCCGACTAGCATAACTATATAATTTGTCTAAACGCAGAGTAGTCGGCGGACACCAGTAACAAATAAAACTACATCCGATTCCCCTCACGAGTTTCATTACAATGAATCCTTTAATGCTCACTTCAGTCGATCGTACAGTATAAGTAGTTTTCATCTCGATAGGACATTTTTTTTCTATTATGTATATAGATAATCTTTATAATATAATTCTTTCTCACTAATATCTACACCGTTTCCAAGGGTTACAATTATATATAATCCTCGTCGGATAGGTCAGACGCGCGGTCGACGGCAGTCGGCGCCGGGGCGGCGGCGCGCGTTACTAAGGCAGTATCGTCTATGCCGGGTCTATACGGGCCTCTAGTGAGTCCATTTGCTCCAAGCCTGCAAACAGACACCAATATGATACTTCAAATTATAACATCATTAATGATAATTGTGTTCATATTAAATTTACTCATATACGGCGGTTTCAAAAATACTTGACTTCTGTCTTAGACTTTCTCGACGATCTTTGTAATCGCGTAAGTCAGTCCCTCCGGTACTTGGATTTTATTTTTACTTTACAGATCTGACCATCATACCCCATTACAAAGTACATAATGTTACTATTGCAATAGGATCGTTTTTCTGTACTTTATAAGTGTCATATTTTGAATAAGTGCAATAAATAAGGCATACAAATATTGTCCAATAAGACTAATAGAGCATAACTATAGTGAGAAACCGATTTTTATCAGTTTAATTTTTACACATGCATCCAGATGAGATGCTCCATTTTGTAGGAAGAGAATGTACTGTACCTGCTTGTCAGGGTGGTGGTGCGGCTGGTCCCAGTGGTGGTGCGGGTCGGTAGGCGTGGGCGCGGGCGCGGGCGCGGGCACGGCCGGCAGGTACTGCAGCGGCAGCGCCTGCGACATCAGCGACAGCGCCGCCGCCGTCGCGCTGCCGCCCACGGCGCCCACGGCGCCCACCGCGCCCACGGTGCCGTACGCGCCCTCGAGCCCGTGCCCCACGCCCACGTGGCCGACACCCACGCCACTCATTCCGCTCACACCCTGCGTCAACGTGTTGCCGTATTCAATAAACGCTAAATTGATGTTTTTAAAAAAATGACACTAGTTTTATGAACATTTATTTATCTATCAAAAGCTATGTCCACAATTGTTATAAATATGAGTACTTACTACCAGAGGGTGACTTAGTACAAAGTCGTTTGCTTGGGTACCTCTGTCCCATTCGTGTTTCTACCGTGAAGCAGTTGTGTTTGCATGGCTGTGTTTCGGTTTGAAGGATGGGATATGGCAGTGAATTTACAGGTTACAGAGGAATATTACCTAAGTCCACAGGAATGGCAACGCATAGATTATCATGAGCAAAACAATATACTCTGTTATGTCCATGATACTGCTCATGTCTATAGACGACGATTACCACTTTCCATTAAATGGGCCATCAGTTTGTTTGCCATTCTAAGTTGCATAAAAAAAAAATACCTGGTATCGGTCGTGATCCGCGATGGGTCCGTGATAGGGGTGGTGTAGGTGTGACCAGTCGTCGCCGGCGGTGAGCTTCCAGGCGCGCTCGGTACCGATGGGCCGCGGCTTGCGCTCTTCCTCCTCGCCCCAGCCGCTGCTGCTGCTGTTCACGCCCACGCCCACACCCACTCCCACGCCGATACCACGCTCTAGTAAGGACTGAAACCAGGCGTAACTATTGAAGAATCGTTCCACAAAAGAGTCGATTTTAATATTGACGAATTTTGTATGGAATCTATAAAAACGTAACTATAAAGTTATTATCAAAATTATGTTCTAAATTAATTATAGTATATACTATTGATTTCCCTTAGACGCCTTTTAGAAAAGAAAATGTAATTTGAACTTTTTCTTGAAAGAAAATAGAAATAAATAAAGAAAAAAAAAATTACAAGTTTAATCCCCACTGAGGAATCCTATTTGAGATCCCATCACAACAGTGATCAATGTAAGGGCAGTGCAACCTGCTTGCAATCATATTCAGGGTGCCATTGGTACTGCTTCGCACCATACGCACCAGTGACGCGCATCTTTTATACATTATGGCATAAAAGCAATCTACGCGGGCTTCTGCAAATATCCTTGATGAACTATAAAATCGTGGTAACCACAACAACACCCTGAATGCATTATTATATTAAATACGAATGTCGTTACAGGATTTATATAAATTTTTGGGTATACCTAGCTAACAGACTAATACATATAAAAGAATGCACAATATGATCTAAATGAAGTGATTTTTGAATGTTTTCAGCAACTCACTTGGTAAGGATGCTGTTGTTGCTGTGCATGTTGAATAGATTTGGGGGTCGGCTGCTGATACGAGAGCATCAGCGCGCTCAGGTTGCCCGCGGTCGTCGCGTTCGTTGTAAACATCTGCAAACAGGGTTAAACACATCAACGCATGAACAAGCTGATACCTAAAACTGACTGAAGTTTAAAATAAGAACATCACAGAATGAAACTGAACATAACTTATTTACCATTCACGAGGATTAAAGCTCTATGTATAGTAATATTTTTGAAATTGGGGCAGTCGAGGAAGAATGAGCAATCGCTAGTTTAATCTTACCAGAGAGGGATATTTTCTACAAAAGTCGTTTGCTTGGGCACCTCTGTCCCTTTCGTGTTTCTACTATAAAATAGTTGTGTTTACATGGCTGTGTTTCCGTTTGAAGGGTGTGAATTTACAGGGTACAGAGAAATAATATCCGAGTCCTCAGGAATGGCAACGCATGGGGGTATAATGGGCGAAACAGTATACTCTATGTCCATGGTACTGCTCGTGTGTATAGGAGACGATTACACCACTTTCCATCAGGTGGGTCATCAGCTTGCTTGCCATTCTAAGTTGCATAAAAAATATTTCATCTTGAGTTATTTAAAATATAAATATTGAATTAAAAAAAAAATCAAATAATGTTTTTTTACAGTTATCCAGAGTCATTTACTGCAATAGAAAGTGGTATTGTCTGATCTAAATTTCTGTACTTAATTACGCTAACTGGACTGCATTATAATGCCCTTATTCATCCAATACACCTGTACTATACAGGTGTACCAAATTTTACAATGATTGGGTAAGCTGTTAAAGTGTTAAGTATAACAAACCAACACACCACTTTTACATTTATAATATTAGGATTTAGTACAAAATTGGTCATAGTCAAGGAACAGATTTTCTTATTTAAAACCAAGATGGGTTACAGTAGTTATCGTCATTATATAGTAGAATAAGTGGCTGATCTGATCATCCTCAAGTCTAACTGGCGATCAAAACTGCGGTTTATCTACCTTTCATCAAATTTAAAACTTTTATATATTTATATTATGAAAAATGCTACAGTGGAGTTTCTTGTCCATTTTTTTCAGCTGAAATTTCAATGCAATTCAAATTTCAATTGAATTCGTAGTAAAATAATAAAAAATGACTATTAAAAATGCTTGTAAGTTTTCTGGAATACAATATATTCCAGGAAACTTACAACCATATACTTACCATCAGGTGGGCTGTATGCTCGTTTGCCACCTCAGTGGTATATAAAAAATATATATTCTTATTCTAAAACTAGTATTAAGTGTTACCTGTGGCTGCTGGTTGTGCTTGTGCTGCATCAGTGGATGCCGCTGCGAGAAGTCGGGCGCGCGCGGGTTGAGCCGCGACACCGCCTCCACGCCGACGCCGCCCACGCCGCCCACGCCACCCACACCACCCACGCCACCAACGCCCACGTAGCCGAGCCCCAGCGACGTGCCACTCATGTTCACGCCGCTTGACATCGATACCTGGAAGGAAAGGGATTGTTAGTAATACAGACTACAAATCTCGTTGCTAGCAATATACCCTCCTATCAAGTCGATCTCCACGCGGTTTCCCCTGAACACTTCTTCTGGTTAATTTTTGTGGAATTCGTCATGATGAGCCAACTGATCTGTTTTTATCCTCATCTATCATTCCTCACTGATGCTCCACCAGCGTATACCGATAACGCAGGTGGGGATACCGCTCCATTATGATTAGTAAAAAAAACAGACATTGATACTTGACAATCGTGTGCATTGTTAGATCTGTAGTCTGGAATTAAGTATTAGGTAATGACATTAAATGTATTTTTTATACATATTATGTAATCATTTGATATATACCAACAAATTCTTTCTTCAGGAATGTGTTTAGTTTTATGCACTATCAATTTCCATATAAACTTTAGGTATACTATTTTTATATTTATTCTTTACAATATAAATCATCTAAATACAAAATATTACATTGTGTATTGGTGACTTATATTTTACGAATCAGAAAATATTAATTACAGAAATTAGAAATTTTACCATTATACTGTGTCCATTCCGTGAGTTGTCTTGATAGACAGGTCCATTCCGGGATAATCCACTCATGTCCATAGCATTAACATTGTTGCCTGTGAAATTGAAATACTTTATTTAATATTTTGTTATTCTTAACCCCACATTACGTCATAGTTATAGAATACTGACGGATCTGACAAAAATTACATATAAAGATCCGTCAGTATTCTACGACTATGACGATTATATTGGATGAGGAGTAAATATAGAAAAGGCAGTTGTGTTAGTAATAAATTCTTTAGTTGCGAGTAAAAACTCAGAATTATAGAATTGATTTTCCCTAGAGCCTACAGTATGGGGTTCTTAAAAAATAATGTATTAAGGTTTCTTTAAGTTCGACAATACGCACGTGACACCCCTGGTGTTGTAGATGTTTATAGGCCACAGTAACTGTTTATAATTAGATGGGCTGTATGCTTGTCTATCACTTTCTTGGTAAAAAAAAAAATTAGGAAATTAAAATTTGAGTGTTATGAAGAAAACATATTTTACATCTTGATATCGAGATTTGATTACAGCAATTTTTTTAAAAATAATTTCATATAGAAATTTTATCAGATTTTGCTAATAAGGCTAATTTCTAGAAACCATTCCCGACTATTTAATAATATTTATAAAACCCACAAAAAGGTTTTATTTTAAATCCACATATGTATTTAAAAAACTAACACAGTAAATTAAAATATGGCCGCCAACATGCAACTATTGAGCAATATAGCATCAGTGACGTCACAGGGAAGTAACGCTCTAGTGTCATACATGAGTTTTTATTTTTACTATTTTTTACTGTCTCCCAAGAAAGAAAATGTACAAACGGTGTGTTGTGTCAGTTAGCACAAATATTACTGTAAAGACACTGAAAAAACTGTTCATTAGTGTGCCGAAAATAATTACAATACGCAAAAAGTAATTACACCTTGATCATAGAAATCCTAATGCATTAGTATAGTGAACGATTTAACGTGGATGCATATTTTGCTGTGTCAACCGTTTATTGTTATAAAGAAGAATCGGTATTGGTGACGGTTAGTGGTGTCTGAGTGTGCAGGGTACTGACCTATGGGCATCTGCTGGTGGTACTGCTGCTGCGCGTGCTGCGCGTGCTGGGCGTGCTGGGCGTGCTGCGCGTGCTGCGCGTGCTGCGCGAGCGGCGCGTGGTGCGCGTGCGCGGGTGCGTA
This sequence comes from Galleria mellonella, assembly GCF_026898425.1. Classification (NCBI taxonomy): domain Eukaryota; kingdom Metazoa; phylum Arthropoda; class Insecta; order Lepidoptera; family Pyralidae; genus Galleria; species Galleria mellonella. The sequence goes on along the minus strand of NW_026442100.1, from coordinate 2,898,971 downwards.
GGCGGGCGGCGGCGTGGAGCCGTGCGACGACGCGCGCGAGCACGGCGAGCAGCCGCCGCCCGCGCCCGCGCCGCCGCCCCCGCCGCCGCCCCCGCCGCCGCCGCCGCGATACCCGGGCGCCTTGCTCACGTCCACCTGCCGCACACCACAACGCCGCGTCACTACCGCGCACAACGCACACCCAGCGGGGGGAAGGAATTGTTCATAGCGGACACTAACAAGCCCATTGTTAACAATATACCCAACCAGGTCCACCTCCTCCTAACTATCACGGTTAAGTCCTGACGAATTCATCATGACGAACTAACTGGCCTGTTTTCACTGGTGCTCCGCCATCGTATCCCGTTAGCGCAGACGGGATCACCATTTCATTATCACCCATAAAAAAATACACCAACAACCCACTACTAATATACTTGTCGCTGTATACGATCGTACGGAACTGCTCACATTTGATTTGCTAATACAGCCACACCAAGAAGACTCTTTGTACAAGTTATACAATCAAGACTTTGGTACCTCTCCTTCACCAGTTTCTGCCATAAAGAAGCTGTGCTCACATGGCCACATTTCGGTTTGAAAGGAGAGAGATATGGTAGTGAATTTATAGAATACAAAGACATAGCACCATAAAACTCAGAAATGATAATGCACGAGAGATACTATAAACATCACAATGAATTCTGTGATACTGCTGGTTCATATCTATAGGTGACTATTTCATTAGGTGAATTTTCAGCTTACATATTCCAACGCGTCGAAACACATTCTATACTAATCTATACTAATATTATAACGAAGTAAATTTATGAATTTGGATGTTCAGGGTAATCTCTGGTACTACTGATCAGGTCATATTACGGTTATTATGTCAGCGTAACACTGAGGAATACTTAAACTCAGCGTCCGTTATTCGATCGACAGTAATTCAGTAAAGGTGCATGTCCTCCCACAAGACAGTCCCTGTTATCCCAGCGACTGAAGATACTTGGTAGATGGAGCTAGCCATGGAGTAGTGCGTACCTGTGGCGGCGGCGGGTCGACGTTGTGGTGCGGCTCGGCGGCGGGCGGGGCGCCGCCCCACATGCCGGCGCCGCCCGTCGACAGGCCCTTGAACAGCGAGTACTCGGGCGGACACCCGCTGCCGCCTCCGCCGCCTCCGCCACTCGCACCGGCTCCGCTGCCGCTACTGCTCGACTGCAATCGACACCAAATCACTCATTGTGGTGTTTATATATGTAATTATATTTTTATGATTTCTCAAATGCTGGCTTGACTCATATTGGGACTATTTTTAAAACAAAATTCTTGTTATTGTACTAGTTTTTTTTGCCTAATACTGTGTACTCGAGAATTTCAAAATAGATAATAAAATACACCTCTTCTAGACGGTGTATGTGGATAAAACATGCACCACATTCTAAAGTAAAACTTCAGGAATACAACTGTAAAAACCGTATTTAATTTGGTTTTAATGCGACGCCAGAATATTAAACAATATTTTAAAAAAAAATCTGTTTTGGCATCTATTAACCTTATTGATATCCCATACATCAATATTTCTTAAATATCTCCATGTAGAAATAATTTCGTTTAAATTTCATTTTATTAGAGTAAATAGCTTTGTAGGATCAATATTGCAAATTCTGCCCATCTAGTAATTATATATATTTATTAAATTAATATATGTTATCATACATAGAAATTTCTAATTTGGCAAATAACTTCTATCGTATCTGTTGTTTTTCTGGAACCACCCTCACTGTTATAACTTTTTATGGAAAAAGCTATTATTATGTAGGGTACTAAAACATAACCTATCATCAGTTGTAATATGCCATTCACAATAAAAAACCATGATTAATTTGTGTTGTTCCTTATTTGATATATATATATAGTGTATATAGTAGAACAGAGATGAACAATGAAGTAACATACCTGCGGCGTAGTGTTAATATGCAACGCAGAGGTGGGATTAGTCGCGCTATCTTCGTTTGAATTCCAAGCGTTTGTATTGTCAGGACTTAGCTGCAAATTAATGTTTATTATTAGTAAAATTATAATTAATCTAATTATTTGTTTAGTTTTTTTAATACACGTAATTGAAAGTTAAGAAGCCATGAAAAATGTATTGATATTTCTAAAATTTTGTATATCATGGTGGCTTTTTAGTAGGGTAGTATGTAAAGTAATCATATCATGTATTTTAAATCAATATAAGTATTTTTTTTTTATACAACATAGAATGGCAAACAAGCTGACGGTCCACCTGATGGAAAGTGGTAACCGTCGCCTATAGACATGAGCAGTACTATGGACATAACAGAGTATACTGTTTCGCCCATGATACCCCCCATGCGTTGCCATTCCTGAGGACTTAGGTGTTATTCCTCCGTACCCAGTAAATTCACGCCATATCCCACCCTTCAAACCGAAACACAGCCATGCAAACACAACTGCTTTACGGTTGAAACACGAATGGGACAGAGGTACCCAAGCAATCGACTTTTGTACAAAGTCTCTCTCTGGTAAGTATAAGTATATGCTTTATTGACTATCCTTACATAAATAAATAAATAAATAATGATACCCTTTGCAATTTTGTTTATAATATATAAATTTTGTTTATAATATATATATATAAGGGGGATGTTTTCCATTTCAAATAGAGAATATTGCCAGAGAAGTTAACATTTTTTTTTTATTTTAATAATATTTATTCGATTTAAGTCAGCTCAATTACCATTATAAACATCAAATATTTATTGAAAAATAAAAGTAACATGAAAATACATTGTTTCTTTTATTTTAGTTAAATTTCATCCAAATACTTGTTGTACATATGTTACATAATATCACTTTACGTATTAGAACATGTTATTATGAATTACATGACTCCATGCCGATATACTAAAAATATTTGTATTCATGAGTATGATAGTTCGTATTAATCCGAGTGCTATAAAAATGTATTTAAGTATCAATTATCTATAATACTTGTATAATCTCTACCTAGTTTTGTTTTAAATATATTAAATAATGCAATATGTTTAATAGTATTTGTTTTATATATATAAAAGGGCGAATGTGTGTACTTGCGAGTACGTACCTGCAGCGTGCAATCTGCGTGCGGCCGCAGCTCTTCTTCAGCGGCAGCGGTGGCCGCAGTGGTGGCGGTCGACGTCGCCACCGGGGAGGCCTCGCGAGCACCTCGCAGTGGTGATACGTTACTTCCCGCTGTCGACGCTGGGCTTGCGCCGCTCAACTGTACATTTAATTTGTATAAATATTTTTATGTATCATTCAATATGAAAAAATGGGCAGTAGCTACATGCAACATGTGCCCATTTGTAATAAAAGTTGTATTACAAATTGTATATGGATGGAAACAAAAGGTAAAAAAAAAGAGGAGGCAATAAGATTAGCCCTTGGAACTTGACGATTTTTGTCTATCTTGTAATCTCTTATTCGATTTGTTTTAGTTGTTGTTATTGTATTATTTTGCTAGTAAAAAAACTGCTAGCAGCATAACACGTATATTACATTTTTATAAACAGACATGTCAAACTTGAGTGGTTTGTCTGTGGTGAAGAGTCTCGCTGTGTGTCCTTACTAAATTTGCACTGGCATCTTTGTTGACACTGGTACCTTTAATATATTGCTAGTTGTTAGAAATATTTTTCAAATTTTCAATTATCAAATTCCTAACATTATTCTTTTTTTGAAAAATTTGGGTTGCACCTCCAAACTTTTTAAAATGATTTTTCTATGAAACTATGATAGATATTTGAATAAAACCAAAACGACATGGAAGCTCTTAATAAGCTTTATATTATATATTTTTCAATTCCAATTAATTATAAGGTTGCAAAAAACATGAGCTAATGCAATATAGCTCCCTTTGTCAGTTTTTTTCTTGTAATGTAATATGGGGCTTTTTAAAAAAGTGCCTAAAAACATTTAAAAGACCTTTTTTTCTAAGTGAAAGTATCATATTACAGAACTCTCGAATTTCATTATTACACTCATCGACTAATTATTTCGTATTCCTTAAAAAAAAAAAAGTATTGTATATCTATTGACTTTCAAATAAATCATGTTTTAAGAAGTAGGCAAAGGAAACCTCCGCAGGTGATTAGCGAACGTACCTGCGGCGCCGGACGCGGCTTGTCGGCGTGAGTGGCGTGAGTGGCGTGAGCGGCGGGCGGCGGCGGCGGCGGCGCGGCGGAGGGCGGCGGCGCGCTGCTGGCGGTGAGCTTGGCGGCGAACGTGTGCGAGCGCGCGCCCACTATCGCGCCCGTGTACGACAGCGACGACTTCACGCCGCTCGCAGCCGCCGGCGCTGGCGTCGCCGGGCTCGACGTCGACGACCGCTTGTCGCTCGCTGACACTGCGCACCGTTACACTCAGTATCACATATACTCTTATATATTATATTCATATGATTACAAACTTTCTATATATAATGTGGATAAATATTACTGCAGCCTCAAGCTCGTCATTATACCTACTGATTTCTTTTGTACTATTCTTGTTTTATTTTCCTATTTTTGTTTTAAACACCAATAACGAAACTAGACGCAAAAACGATGTACGACACAAGCATATAGAATAGCACAGACGAAGTAACCATTAAAAAGTCTTTATTTATTCCTTAAAAACAAAACATATAAATTTTCTCAAAAGTTTTGGTTGTATTTCGATTCATGTTTATTTCATCCTCTCCACTCCAATGTCGAGTGTCACTCGACATTGATTTTGTACCATACCAAAAGGGATTATAAAGATTAAAATTAAGAATTATAATATAGTATCCTGTAATTACTCATAAAGTTTATCATATAAGAAAAAATCAATTTTATTTACAAAATACGAAAGACCCCCTAAAAGTTCATAATGAATTTAACCTATATGCAACCGATGAAGCAAATTAAAGCACTTCCATTATAAAGGTAACGAGCGGCACTCACCGTGCGAATGCACCCTGGACGCCGGTCGAGCGGGCGTTGCCAGCAGAGGGGTAGGGGCGGCAGCTGAGGCGGCGGCGGGGGTCGCGGCCAGCGGGGCGAGGGCCGCCGTGTGCTTGGCGCCCCGCGACGCTGGTGTCGCTCGGCTGCTGGCGCCTCCGCTCGCGCCTTGCTGCTGCACCGAAATGTTAACCTTATAACCTATACCTCTAAGACCACAATCTTATCACAGATATATCATGTTTGGCCCTGCAATTTTGTAAGAGAACTTCTCAAGAGCCTGATAAATATACAAAGATTATTTGAAAAATAGAAAACCTTTTATTCATTGATCAATTTATTGGCACAAATAATTTTATAAGTTTATAACACATTTATTACATATTTACATTCCTCTGCATCCGAGAGTTGCCTGGAAGAGATTGCTTTTAGCGATAAGGTCGCCTATTGTTTTTTCAGTGTAACCTTTCCTTGTAGTTGTTTGTATAATTTTTTTAAATACGTTTACTATTGTAATTGGTTTATTGCCCTGAACTACTACAGACATTAAAACTAAATGTACCAATTAAGTCTTGAAGGCATAATTCTACTCTATTTGGCCCACTAGTGTCATCAAATTATAGACAAAATTCGTTCCTTTGGCGAGCTAGCAACAACTTTAATACTCTTTCTAGAACTCTTCATATCCATCTATTTTCAAGAAATATAATATCAGTGGGAACATTACAGTACGAAACTTCTTATTAATTTCTGATTATTTTGCCTGTTCCCAAAGTTTATTTTAAAAAGATACTATATGACTACTATATTTTTTTTTTGCCTTATTTTCTTTTATCTACTGTACTAATTTACTGTTATTACAATTATGGTTGTGTATATAGGGATGTAATATGTAGTTACAATATTTATACATAGTTGTTAATGCACCACCTACTTAATTTTCTGCTTGTCTCATGGTTGACTGGTAGAGAAGGCTATTAAGTGTTAAATCCGCCATATGTAGACTTACTTTTAATAATTATGCATTGAAGTTTAAATAAATAAATAAAATATGACGTACCTTTGGCGGTGGTTGTTTGGGCGTCTTTGGCTGTAGTGGTTGCGGCTGAGGTTGTGATTTGGCGGCGGCGGCGCGCGGCAGCAGCTGCGCGATGTCGGCTTCCGGGTCGCGGATCATGGCCGCGATCAGCGCACCCGCCTGCTTCGTCGCCTCCGCTGAACCCCTGTCAACATGGAGTTATTAATTTATTCATTTAAATAACTTTGTTGACATAAAGAAAATATGGTACTAAAGCGGAGTTAATGCTATATGCATTATCCTCCAGTCAACCCTGTTTATAAAATATGCTGGGGGTCTACCAAGAAATGGAATTCCGAATTTTCGGACTCAATTTCGTGTTTTTGTACATACCGAAATCGACGCAATAAATGGAGCTTAACATTTCGTTTGTCATAAATCCGACTAGCATGTCTCTGTATATATAAACAAACATTGTTCTATAGTAAGCGAGTACTGACTTGATGGTAATAATTCGCTCGCCCTGGCCCTTGCTCTGCTTGTCGACCTCGATGTGCGCGCCGGTGGCGGAGCGGATCGCGTTAATGTTGCTGCCGGCGCGGCCGATTACACGCGATATCGCGTGCGACGCCACCGACACTTTCTTGCACCTATACAGTTACGTACAATCTATTTATATGAAAATAGCATTAGTATATTATATACATAGACAACACTTTAGTTGTCTATAAAGAACGTTTGTAAAAAATAGACATTTTGTTTGTCGATAGAAAATTTGCGTGTACTGTATATTTATCACCAAAGTCGATTGCTTGGGTACCTCTCTCCCATTCGTGTTTCAACCGAGAAGCAGTTGTGTTTGCATAGTTGTATTTCGGTTTAAATGGTGGGATATGGTTGTAAATTTACAGGGTACATAGGCATAACACCTTAGTTCTCAGCAATAGCAACTCATGGGGGGGTGTCATGAGTGACACAGTGTACTCTGTTATGCCCATGGTACTGTTGATGTCTATATGCGAAGATTACCATTTTCCAACTTGACAAGAGATTAGCTTGTTTGCCATTCTGAGTTGCATAAAAAGAATTCATTTTAGTTCTTACCCAGGCTCGACGGTAGATAATGTCTGTACGCTTGATTTGCGTACGACCTCCTTCCATCCCTCCTCGCGCCTGCCGCCGACGCAACCACTCTTAGGCGAAGTGCTCTTGCCTTCGATCTCCCATCTATTTATACATTTGCAACATTAATCATTTGGGAAGCAATAACTTTTATAACATTGAGAAAGAATAAAATTAAAGAGTCAATAATTTACAAAATTAGTTCTGAAGAAGTGTATTTTTAAAGATTTCAGGGCTTGTTAAGTATTGAACTATCACATTTGCAGTATAAAGCCAATGAAAGATTTTATTTCAAATTAATTATGATTAACAGAATTTTTACTTATTTTTTAACTCTGTATTAAATGTACCATATTAAATGTAAATAACGAAAATGACAACGTGTTGCGATTCAAGTAAGGTCTTCTCATATTAATTAATTAATTTTAAATGGATTTATGGTTTTGTTAAGAATGCATTATTGCATGCACTAGGAGTAAATGCATTTAGATCAGATGTTAATTTAATCATATTTTTACCACCACAGTATATACATTATAAATCCCGTAATCACCTCATATTGTCTACAGTCTACATGAAGCAAAATAATATTAATTAAAATACGAAATAAACAAAAAATCAATGTCAACTCAAATAAAAACATGCAAGTAACAGCTACGTTGAATAAATCATAACAAAATAATGCAGCATGCAGTATCCGATTCATTATAATTATTTACACATATAATACAGTAACATCAAAAAACAGAGGAATTGAGGACGAAACTTTTGACACTGATTCATGTTTGACATTTGACATACTGACGCGGGTATAATGACGCCACGTGATGTTGACATTATCAATCTCAACTTACTGATAGCTGTTGTGTATCTTTTTAGTTTTGTCGGATGTGTCAACGTCGCTTTTCGACCAATTTGGTCTAGATTGCATCACGCGCGGTAAACTAATCCCGTTTACGTGTACTTTTATGTTCTTAGTATTATCCTCTTCGAATTTTCTGCAATAATAATATTTATTCCTTTACCCGTGTCTGTAATTATGTGGATAGTATGTTTGAATGTATACAACAGTAACAAGATAAAAGTGAAATATAATAGAATCAAGCATACTACTTGCAAATTACACAAATGCATGCATTCTATGGTCAATAATCTAAAACCCAACCAATATTAACTACAGTTCTTAGAGAATCTTGCATATGAAATTGTTCAAATTTATCTATGCATGGGACCGACTACTAGTAAAATTAAAGTTTCGTTCCAATTTTCAATAGTTGGAAATCTCACATATTAAAAAAAATACGTTAACTTGTTTTAATATATAACTACCTACAGTTAATTTTCTTAAACTATGTCGTCTCTTTTATTTATATAATTTGAAGAGGAAGAAAGAGACAAAATATATCAATACTAAAACGGTTACATTAATAAAAGGTAGTATCTTCAAGTTATGAGAATATTACATATTTCCATAATAAAAGGGTCAATATTACAAATTATTGACAAAAATGAATTCCCATTTCCATGTTGATATTAAGTAAAAAAGCTTCCATTTTATAATCCGTTACGTGAACGAGGCGTTAATGTGTACAAAGAAAAATATAATTAAATAATAAAAAAAAAACATGTTATATAATATTTTACACAATATAAAATAAAACCACACCACACTCTAAACTTGTAATTTAAAAGATACATTATGATGTGCATGCAAATGTTTTAAGTAATTTTTACTAATAAAGATGTTCCACTAGCACATCAGGAACTTTTAAAACTGGAGATCCACTTTTTATGGAAAAAAATAAATAAAAAATCTGATATGAACATTTGTTGAAAAGATGCATCCATTTTAGTTTTAATGATTAATTTGGCCTGTTCTAGAATTGATCGACCTTTTATCAACCTTTGGTAAGGGGAAAAGCTTACAAGCCAGATTTGGCTAACCTTTGGACTTTAAAGCAAAATGTTTGTGTTGAATGAAGGCCGAGACTCACTGATTTTAGTTAAACCATTAAGGAAAACTTTTACTTTGGTCGACTTTTAGACAACTCTTAGGAGAAAGGAACATCTATGATAGGTTTCTTTAATCTTTGATAAAAAAAAAAATCTACACAGAAAGCTTATGCAGAATTTGCTTCACTCTGTTAAATATTGGCAGATGAAAAAGATTTTAAAGGAAAAACTCATTTTGGGATTAGTTTACCTTTTACCACAACTTAGCAAAATGGAAAACTTATGCTAAGATTGGTTGAATTTTAGTCAAACTTTGGCCAAAAAAAAAATCTATGAACGACCTCTCCAGTGTTAAATGTTCCAAATCAGTAATGTAAGACATTATTTTAACCCTCAGCTCTTACTTGTCATGTTTCTTGTCGGGCTGGCGTCGTTCAGCGACGGTAGAGGGCGTGGCTGTGGTTGCTGCCGCAGATGTAGGTTTAGCAGGAGTAGCGGGCGGCGATGAAGGCGCCACGTTCTCTTTCTCCTGTTTCCTATCCGCTTTACTCTCTTTTTCAGGTTTTGTCTCTAACTTTTGTTTACTCTGTGAGCAATTTAATTGGAACTTATATTACGTGTGCTGCGATACACGTACGATATTACATTAACTTATAACTAAATATTGTATTCATAGACTTGTGAATTACGAGAATGAACCAAAGTGAAGCGAGAGAAAAATAATACTATTTTCGAATGCTGCAATGAGTAAATGGTTTTCTTATACTTTTATTGATTTATACAATATTTTTTAAGTTTTAATTTAGACTACTAAGGTATAATTTATTTATGTATTAATGTATTAAGTATGTGAAATACTTTTTAAGATTAGGGTATGATGAGGCTGACATATCCTTATAAGATATAAGCCTCTAAATAAAATAAAAAGTTTTAATTGAATAAATAATTAACAGACTTTCTTTATTCATAGCTTCTCGGACATACAAGTATAATAATATTACAACAGAAAATATCGACATGTAAATTTTCAGTACAAAAAACATTTCATAAATTAAACAGTGCAATTAAATGAGTTCCAAAAACTATTTTCAAATATAAACTAACCCTTCTTGGGAAAAATCGTTAAGATTATGATTTTGCGTCCCTGCATTTCATTTAAGTTCAGCATATAATTTCAGACGAATCCTTTACTTAGACAGAAATTGATACAATACTAACATGTATTGTGATCATAAACGCTTTTAGTATAAATGGTAATGCTCACTTTGTCCGGTTGTTTCTTAGGAGGTAGCTGCACTGGAGGTGGTGTCTTTTCTTCTTTCTTTTTCTTTTTGTTCTTCACACTCTGCGATGGAGGTGCTTTGACGTCCGAGGAAGAACACGAGCCCTAAAAGTATTATTAGATATTGACAAAACATGGCTAATTAGGAAGGAAATAATATCATACTGTCAAAAATACGCCAATAGATGTATCTCGTGGCTTCGCCTGCGTTTAAAATATAACCTACTTGTGTACTAAAAAATTTAATTCAAATCCGTTCTAATAATTTTTGCATCGAAGAATAGCAGACATTCATTTATCTTCATATAGATTCAAATTTATAATAAAATTAATAGGATTCATGACACGTTGTAGGTTACATAACACGTGAAGATATTAGTAGACGGTTGCCATTGGGGTGAATGTTACACTCAACAATTTGAGGGAGATATTAGAACATATATATTTTTTTAATGGGTGAAAATAAATTGGTAACCCCGCCCGCGCTATCGGTATACACCGACGAGGCACCAGTGGAAGATGACAGGTCAGAATGAATGCAGGTTAGTTGGCCCACCATGATGAATTCGACAAGAATTAAACATGATGGTTTCTAGGGGGAAACCGCGTAGAGGTCGACCTGGGAGGGTATATTGCTAGTATGGGGCTATTAGACCCCATTACTAACAATCCCTTTCCCCCATTTCAACATATTAGAATATAATAATGGCAGAGGTGAGCTTACCTCTGTCAGTTGCAATAATTTAACTTTAAAAAGCTTAATTTAAAAGGTGGACTTAACATCATATGGCATTATCTACCAGTCAATGGCCAATTAGTTTATTAACTGTAAAGTTGTTTGTTTACCATGTTTTCTTTTATCATTATCATCATATAAGCTTTTAACTGTCCACTGCTAAAAATAAACCTCTTCCCAGAGAGATTTTGCCAGTAGATGAGGGAAATGTTTTAAGAGGGACGCTGCTGCCCATCTCTAGCCCTTCCTTACTTGCCTCTTATGGCACTCACGGAAAAGGAATGGGTGGCCAATCTAAGCCGTGGCTACACGGGACAGTTTTCCTTTACTACATTGGGAATTAGAATCAACATTCAAAAGTTACACTTGATTAAATAGTAGAACTTGGAAATAAAACTTAACAGTGTAGGTATACGCTACGTAATCGTCAGGCACAGCGCTTGCGTACCTGCGAGTTAGCGTCGATGCCGGAGTCGCCCTCCTCCTTGGCGGCGGGCTCGTCGTCGGGCTCGCCGCCCTCGGAGCACTCGCCCGACGCTTTCTCCAAGTACATCGAGTTCTTGTCGTTCTCCGCTTGTAATTTGCGTCGCTCCTCCTGTGTGCACCGACACTGGTCAGTACTATCATATTTATAACAACACATCTAATTGTACAGAAAATTTATTGATCTGACATTTGTTCAATCCGTATGTATACAATGAATTAATGAAAAACTCTTTTGTTTCCCTCAAAGGCTCATATAGATTACAATGAAAATTATCAATGTATTGTACAAACATAGAAACAAGAATGGGCGCGAGCACGCCTATTATCTATAATACTTCGAGGTAAAATCTCTATAGGTACTTTTTACATTCTTTTTTCAAAATGATGTGTAATAAAAAATATTAATATTTTTTGTGCCAGCACATGTTTACTATATACTAGTTATTAATATCAAAAGTGTAAAAGTGTTATATTGAAACCAACATTTATCACAGAAATAGAAATTAAAATCACTAAATTATATCAGTTCTCATGCCATTAATTCACAAGAACACATTTTAATTAGTAGTTGTACTCATAATGTTAAATCACGTTGATACAGTTGACAGACAATTAGTTAGCTAGTTAGTTATCTTAAGCAATTCAGACTCGTTATATATTTATATATATAGATAGATACTCTTTATTGTTTCTTCCATAAGAATACAATAGTAAACTTTTATAAATATAAACAATTACAAGAAAATATTACACTAACAGCGATCTCTTCCAGGCGACGTCTGGATGGAGAAAAATAAGTAAAAACAGATTGACTGGAGGCACGAAACTGTTCGTTTTTTATATACATATAGAGATATGCATACATATAATCATGTGAATATATAAATGTATATTTTAAGTTACTAATACATACTTGTATATAAATTCTTGTATAAATATATAAATACATATATATACATAGATATGTAATTACAAAAATAAAAATAAAACTTAAATATGGTAGTAAGACACAAAATACGAATGTGACAACTATATTTTAAAGATGGGATGGAGTGTTGTTCATTTTAAGAATTTAAATATTGATTTTTTTTTTACTATTTTACAATCTCACCTGATGGAAAGCGATGATGTGGTCTAAGATGGGACTCGCGGGCACACGAATAGCCTATTTACATTTTCCTTAAATTGGTGCAGATTATATTTAGATGGAAAAAATAAAAAGGGAGTTTTGCCCCTTGGCCGTACGCATGATGAAGGAAGACACAAAGCGCTTCGTATTCATAAATGGTATGTCTACGACAGAAGGGTGGAGGTTCTCTCCGTCTGGTCTTCTGATGTCGAAAGGGTGTACTACTCTATTTGTCGCTTTCATACGAAGTCAGTACAAATTGACTCAGTTATACATAGAGATCTAAACATTGTGTGTTTGGACTAGAAGTAGCTTTTCAACTGAGAAAATTCTACTCTTTCTTTTTTTTAATGTTACACAACATATTTATAATGAACTGTGGATTGATTTTAACAACTCCTTATATAAAGGAATTTTTATAATGCCCCTTTTTGGCATGATTTAATTTATAGAATTCAAACAATTCACTAATATAAACTAACATGCAATATATAAAGAATGAATACGAAGAATACTTCGATGGTAGGTTACTTTCAATGCTTTTATAAATGATAAGCTGCCATTACAAGACTCGTATATAAAATGGACCTTCGAGCCGGATTAGTAAATGTTGGTATTGTAATATATAAGTTGGAGTTAACACTAGTAGCATATATGCAGTAGGTAGGTAGGTGTGGCGGCCAACCTCTGTGTGGAGGCGCGATACCTTCTTCTCCATCTTCTTCTTCTTCTTGCGCTCGCGGCGGCGCGCGGCGGCCAGGCGGCGCGACTCCTCGCGGCAGCGCTCTGCGTCGAGCTCCTCGAGCAGGATGGTGGCGTTCTGGTTGGCGCGCGCCGCCTGCGTCTCCTTCGCCGCGCGGATCACGCGCACGCACTCCTGGCACTTCTCCAGCAGCTCCTTGTCCGAGATCGTGCAGATGTACCTGCGCGCAACCATCCACCTTGTCATCTACCCATAATTGACGTATTTAGGATTATTTTACAGTGGGACCTGGCCCCTAAAAAAGATGCATATGTACTAATCCGGTGGACATAGACCAGCCGGCTCCTCCTTAAAATTGCGAGATATCAGAATATTTATTTTCTAATTTTCTTTATGGAAAGTGAATTAGTACACTAGCTTAATTGATATTGTTCAATATTCTTGGTAATGGAGCAGTTTTACAAACTGTCCACTTAAGACAGAAATTTATATTTATAAATATGTCTATATATACTTGCAAAGAAGAAAAATTTCTATCAAATATCTAGTATGCATAATACAAATCCTGCTTAGTTTGTGGTTAGATGACGCTCTATATATATAGGTGGTGTAATATATCCAGGAATATATATTTACGTTAATGTACACTATTCAATATCCAGATACCATTAGAACTTAAAGTATTGACATACCTTGTCATTTCTTGATCTGAAGGAAACTGCGTAACTACACCGACCATCCATTTGACCACTTTAGTGTGACCTTTACGGAAGGCGGCCATTAAGCATGAAACCTGAAAATGAATACATTTAAAAAATAAAATAACCAACAATACATTAAAAACATATCTTTATGGTCCATTAATACATCACACCAAAAATATATAGCTTTGCTTCCTATCCGGTTATACTGTTTTCGTCTATATTTTTTTGGATATAAGATTCAAATACTTTAACCACATAAAATATAGGAGCCAAAGATCTCTAGTATCTAGGATTTCTGGGCTGCCTTTGACTGTTTGTACAGATGTTTCCAATATGGTTTATCAGACTTATGACTTTATGTTAGACTGGGATTTGGTCTTGGAATCTTCAGATCGCTTCAAGCATAGATATCCCAACTCACATTGAACTAAATTGTTTAAATTAACTCCGTTCGCCATATTACTGCTGTCAAATGTCTTACTTTGACTTCCATGACACAGGATTTGCCTAGTAAGAAGTCATAGCTATATTGTAAAGTTGTTCAATGGAATAAAATTATTCTTATTCTCTAGCTGAAATGTCACAAATCATCTTAGCCAATTAATCGAAAAGGGTTAATCTCGTGTTTTTTTTTTTTTTATACAACTTAGAAATACTAAATTTATCTGAAGTGACTTTGATGTTTTATAAGATAAAGTCATAAATAAGTTTAATTGTATTTGTTCACATTAATAATTTATATACTTCATAATTAAGTTCTAAACATCACTATTATATTCAACGAACCTTTCTATTGTCCTGTGAGTCTATGTCTGCTCCGGCGGCGTATAGCATTTCGACGACCGCTAAGTGGCCGCCATTTGCTGCTAGCCATAATGGGGAGTTGCCTTTCTTGTTTTTCACTTCCACTGCAGCTCGTCTGTATCAATTAAAAAAAAAAAAACATGAGAAATTATAATTTATCGATGGTAAAATAATCGATGTTTATGAATTTTCTTGAATGCCTAATAAACTTTAAAAATAACTCTGATCTCAGCTTACAAGACGATTTTAGTACTATAAAATACTTTCATTATATTATATATAATCACATAATCTTATAAATTCATGTATTAATTTATAAGATGTTTACATAGAGAGGTGCTGTTTTTTTTAATGGATGACAATGAATGGTAACCCGTCTTGCGAAAACGGTATATGCTGGCGGGGCATCAGTGAGGGATATGTGTGAATGAAAAGGTAGGTCAGTAAGCCCATCATGAATACACTTGGAGTTCAGCACGATGGTTTCCAAGGGAAACCGCAAGGAGGTCGACCTGACAGTCTAATCCTCCTGGATAGCCGTTGTTGATCGCCTACACTTTGTAAGGCGTAGAGTTGTGCAATGACGGTGGTGATGTGGGGCCAAGGCCCGTACCTGGTGAGCAGCAGCTCGACGAACTTGGTGTGCCCCTTGTCGGCGGCGATGGTGAGCGCGGTGTCACGCGACGAAGGCACGGGTGGAGCGTTCACGTCCGCGCCCTTGTCGAGCAGCACGCGGCCGACCTCCACATAGCCGCCGCTGGCTGCCTCCATCAATGGTGTCAAGCCAGTCTTGGCACGATGCTCCACGTTTGCTTTGCGGTCCAATAGCAGGCTCACCACCTCGTGTCGGCCTGTGTTCAGTCGGTCATTTGAGGACCATTCTCATGGTAAATACTGGCGCATAAACGTGTTATAAAGTCATTCAAATATAGTTAGCTGTATTTGTTTTTAGGCATATTATATTTTCAAGCGACATGTTAATCGATGCACCAAATTTTTCGTAAAATAATTTACTACATATATGAAAAAATGTATTGTAAAATAATAATAAACTATCAAAGAATACTGACGATTGCAATCTTTGGTTGTACTCTCGTATTAAACGTCATATTTGGTAGTGCGACTTATGTAACATTTCAATAAACCATATTACGAGCCGACATTTAATGTTTAAGGTACATACACGATATTAATTTTATAAATTTTAAAGTACTCAAATATGAATTAAAAAAATCCAAATATTATAAACAAATCAATGTACAGTGCCACTGAAGTGTGAATGACAGCTGAATGTTGTAAATGTATCCTTTAGGATATATGGTACATACCTTGGAAGCAGGCAAGCGTAAGCGCCGTGTTTCGATTGGTCTCGATTTGCGCGTTGATGTCGGAGCCGCAGTCGAGTAGCAGCCGTACAGCAGCCGTGTGCCCGTTCATTGCCGCCAACATCAACGGAGAAATGCCTAGTTTGGATCCCGTGCGGGAGTTGATTTCCGCCTGTACATATATATGTGTGTGTGGTTATAGTAACACTTTACATGTATATTTTAAAGACAAGTGTTGCCAATCATTGATGGATGAACTCCTTTTGCCTTGGTTCAATGTAATGAACTCTCGAGGTAACGAACCTTATAGGTGTGAAATATAGTGTTTCAAGCTTGTAAATTTTTGTATGTAATTAAATCCTTATTTAAGAGATTTTTTTTATACAACTTAGAATGGCAAACAAGCTGACGGTCCACCTGATGGAAAGTGGTAACTGTCGCTCATAGACATGAGCAGTACCATGGACATAACAGAGTATACTGTTTCGCCCATGATACCCCCCATGCGTTGCCATTCCTGAGGACTTAGGTGTTATTCCTCTGTACGCAGTAAATTCACGCCATACCCCACCCTTCAAACCGAAACACAGCTATGCAAACACAACTGCTTCACGATTGAAACACAAATGGGGCAGAGGTACCTAAGCAATCGACTTTTGTACAAAGTCTCCCTCTAGTTATGACAATTTAATTTAAATCCGCGGCAGCGATGACGATATTGCATAATACTGATCACCAATTGTTTTTCTTATTACATGTGGTCATGACCTCATAGATAGGTCGGTCATCGGTAGAATGTCATATAGGGATGGTATTGTTAGACAATTGTATTAGCATAGTATATGGTGGCAAGAATAAGTAGTCATAGGTATGTACGAGGTTTGTCCGGAAAGTACGTATAAAAGTTTTTTAAAAATTTTATTTTACAATTATTCAGGTAAATCAATTTTATCCCCTTCAAAGTACTCCCCCTGTGACATAATGCACTTGTGCCAACGCCGTTTCCACTGTGAGAAGGCTCCTTGAAAGTCCTCTGGTTGTAGGTTTCTCAGCTGCCCCGTCGTAGCTTTTTTTATCTCATTTATGTCCCCCAAATGCCGCCCCCGAAGTACCAATTTGGTTTTTGGGAACAAGAAGAAGTCACACGGGGCCAAATCCGGCGAATAGGGGGGGTGTTCGGTCACCGTAATGGAATTTTTACTCAAAAACTCACGGACAACAAGAGAGGTGTGGGCAGGGGCATTGTCGTGGTGAAGAATCCAACGCCCCTCTCGCGCCAATTCTGGACGAACTCGTGCCACACGAGCTTTGAGGCGTCTGAGCACATCGACGTAGAATTTTCCATCAACTGTCTGGCCTGGAGGGACGAATTCTTGATGGACAATACCCCGAACATCGAAAAAAACAATCAACATTGTCTTGACATTTGAGCGGGATTTTCTTGATTTTTTTGTTCGTGGTTCCCCGGATGTCTTCCACTCTTTGCTTTGGGATTTTACTGTTCTGAGATCGGCAAAAATTTCACGGCCATTCTTGCCGAGTTTCGAGAGAAACTTGATTACGACGCGCTGCTCTTCAACGGAAGCGGGCTCCATGCCGACGGGGTTTCGTTAAGAGGTAACTTCACAGATGGCGTGACAAGCCAGTTCGCACCGCACGGCGGTCAGACCAGAACTGAAGCATTGTTAGGGACATAAGGAAGGGGTCCTGCGCTTACCTGGCCTCCCCACTCCTCTTTCTCGCATTCCAGAACACTTTTATACGAACTTTCCGGACAGACCTCGTATTGTGCGACATGTGGTGCGGGACGGGTATGTATGTAGTAGCGACGAGAGGAGAAAACTGACCTGGTGGTGCAGCAGCAGCCGGATGATGTTGACGTAGCCACCAGAGGCGGCCAGCGAGAGAGGCGTGTAGTCAGAGACGTTGCGGTGCTCCTTGTTGGCTCCTCGGGTGAGGAGGAGCTCCACCACTTCGTACCGTCCGCCGCTGCACGCTAGGGACAGCGGCGTGTCCTTCGTACGCTCTGACTGCGCCTCGATATCCGCGCCGTGGTTCAGCAGGATCTCCACGATCTTCTCGTGGCCCGCCGTCGCCGCCAGTATCAGCGGCGTGAAACCCTGTCCGCGCATAACGTATTCAATATTAACTAGTGACATTGTATGGTACTAAAACATAATATTTTAGTTCTCAGGATTAGCAAAAGTAGTATACAGGGGGGAGAAGGGATTGGTAGTAGTGGGAATTAACAATCCCATTGCTAGAAATATACCCTATTAAGTCGACCTCCACGAGGTCCCCCCCTGGAAACTAATGTGATTAATTTATTGTTGAATTAGTTATGTCAGGTTTTTTTAATGGGTGAAAATGGTATGGTAACCCCGCCTGCGCTAACGGGATACGCTGGCGGAGCACCAGTGAAGGGTGATTGATGAGAATGAAAACAGGCCAGTTAGCCCGTTATGATGAATTCATCAGGTATATCATCATATCATGATAGTTTCCAGGGGGAACCGCAAGAAGGTGGACCTGGTTGGGTATATTGCCAGCAATGGGATTCTAACAATCCCTTCCCCCCCAGTGATGTGAGTGTAACTGGGCTGGTCGATCGTGAGTCGGTGTATACCTATAGGTCGGTTATCCCAAGCGTACCTTCTTGTCCCTATGCTCGATGTCGGCGCCGCGCGAGAGCAGCAGCTCGACGAGGTCCTCGTGGCCGCCGGCGCAGGCGAGCGTGAGCGCGGTGTCGTGGTTGGAGTCGGTCTCGCCGTCCACGTCCATGGCCGAGTAGGCGGCGGGCGCGGGCTGCGGCGGCGCCGCCGGCGGCTCGCCCGCGCCCGCCGCGCCCGCGCCGCCGCCCGCCGCGCCGCGCGCCCGCCCCGACCCCGCGAACCGGCCCTGGACCAACGCCGCGGCTCATATACACTCCACACATACAACGATAAACCTACAACTTAGTACTCCTTCCAGTTGGATCTATTCTTTTTAACATTCCAAGTATACCAGATATTAAAAATACAGACTATATTATTAGAACATAAAAAAATCCAGTATGGAATACACATTCCAATGTAATCAGTTGTTCTATTCATAAATTAATAAACATGACAAATCCTATAATAATCTAGGACAAACCATCCTACAATCACTGAATATAGTGCTGGGATTAAAAAAATAAAAATGTAAATTTATCACTATGATACAAATACCGACGAAGACTTAGTCCACTAGCCAAAACACCAACCTTTTTCTTGGCAGTGACGGTGGTGTTGCTCTGGTGGTGTTGGTCGCGCTTGTAGTGCGGCTGCGGCACCAGCGCCGGCGCGGGGGGCTGCGGCAGCTGCGGCGCCGGTGCCGGCAACCCGCCCGATCTGTGAACAAATAATACATATATTATACATTTATTACACAACTTTCTTTGTAATGTATAAATCAGTAACAAATCTAAAGATTATAAACACAGTTATCTGCGGGGTGAGACGATCACAAGTATATATCGTCAAAAGCTCATGTCACCTATATGACGTAGATTAGATGTGATTTAAAGTTTTCATTTTTCAAATTGTTAAGGAAATGTAATAATAATCTAATTTATACAATAAATTTTAATTCTAAATTCAAATTTGTTTATCAACTTAATAACTGTCATTCATTACTTCAGGTAGTATGTATTAGTTGTTTATTTGCGTCGCAGTATATGCTCATAATCTATGCTCCGACATAGTATATATACATAAGATTCTGTACTATCTCGTTTGCTTGAATAATTTGCGTCTCGGTATGCGTACAGATTTATAGGTGAATTTACTATGGTGACATTACCTGTAGTCTTCGAAAGGTAAGGTGGCGCCCGGAGGAGGGAGCGCGAAGTGTTGCAGGTCGGGTTGTGGCTGCTCGTCCTCGGGCCGCGGTAGCGTCAGCGTGCCCGGGTCCATGGTCCCTACTGGCCCCACCGCCCCCACTGCGCCCACAGCACCCGGCGACGTCGGCCTCACGCGGTACTGGCACCCATTGCCCACCTAACGCACATCGAGCAATAAAATAAATTAATAAAAAAAGTGAATCTTATTATCAAAGCTGTTATTGTATCATTAAAAGTGTTGTAATGTCTCTGGTCTCTTTAGAGCATTATAATACCAAGTTGGCAGTCACCGTGAGGTCAACGTGGTGATGGTGGTGATGATGATGGTGATGGTGGTCCTGCCGTGACGCCCAGTCAGCCGCTAGCGCTTCCTCGGCAGCGGCCAGCAGGCGCCGCGCTTGTCGCTCCTCACCCTCCTCCGATTCCGCCTCTGTTTCACCCTCGCCCTCACATTTCGATGATAGGATCTCGTGCGACTTCTGTTGCATCACCTGTCACCATAGAAGAAATTGTATTTTTTATAGTAGGTGCAAATGAGCCTATGGCTCACGAGATTGTGAAACTGTTAATATAGTCATGAACTAACACATACAGTTGTATGTTGCCCGGCACCGCACGACGTCTCATCTGTCATGTTTTCTTCTTTGTCGTCGTACGTGTGGCTGAGTGAGACTTGTTGGTGCTGGCAGGCCGGCGTCTCACTCACCTGCAGCACGAGCGAGCGCAGTTCGTTGGGCGGCAGCGCGACCAGCGACGGGACCTCCCGCTGCAGGTAGGCCAGCACGGCGCTCAGCTCGCGAGCTTCCGCCGCGCCCGCCGCCCCGCTTCCCGCCTCCTCCCCCGCACACACCGCTCCGCCCTGTAACCGACACACGCCCTGTTTACTCATTCACATACAATACGTTCAAAATAAGAATACAATTGACTTTCCACCTTATTTTATACTAGCGCTATATTGCAAATGTTTGCATCGCGATGTCTAGTACCATGTAAGTCTCATGTAATGCAGACTGTCTGCCGAATTCCGTGCACTGTATTAAAAAACATACAAAATAAAACCACCTGCGAAAAATGGAACAAATGCCGAGAACAAACAGGTCATTATGTTCAATTAATAGAATTTTAAACTTTGAATCATTAATATTAATCAATTATAAAATTACATAGTTTTCAGGGCAAAATTAATGGCCGGATTTTGATGATTTTGGAATGATAGCCTAAGGTAAGTAATTCTTAAACTATCATTCATATATCATATTATTATAATACCTGTGGCACATATGCTTCGGGTCTCTGTTGTAATTCCGGTGCATACGGCGGTTGTTGTTGTTGTTGTTGTTGTTGTTTTTTCTGTTGTTGTTGCGCCGCTAACTGCTGGAACTGCTGTTGTTGTAGCTCCTGCAGCTGGTGCTGTAATGGCAACTCAAAGTTACTATCATAACATGGCTGCTTTACAAGTGTATAATACTTTACGTGTATTAAAGTTGATGGTAACTGCACTAATGACTGCTATTATAAAGATGACCTGTACTCTATTTACTATGATTAAATGCTATCGTGATTATTGTCTCAAATATTGATACATATGTATGGTATATAAGTAATATAGTAATATAATACAAAAAAAAAACAGACTTCAATTGTAATAAACCGAATTATTTTAGTCTAAAAACGAAAGTATTAAACGAATTTTAATAAAATTTCTATTTGACCAATCCGTAAAGTATATCATTTTAAATAAAAAAAAAGAAATTCCAAATTTGTCTAAAATTGACAAATTTATGAGGTAATAAACGTAAAAAAAAAATACATAACCAAATTAAGAGAATCTCGTTATTTTTTAAATTTCTGTTTACTTCCGTTTTCCAAGAACAAAGATATTGTACAAACAATGTATCGTCACGATAGATACTTAGTGATATTCTAAAAACATTAAACGTTCGGTAAAAAAAGGTACATTCTAGATAAATACTATTTTAAATCTGAATTGTTTATCATATTTTACTTATATTCATGGTCGTTGAACAATTTTTTTTATTACATGTTTTATCGTCTCTAATATAGTAATATGAGAGTGTGTTGGTTTGAAAGTGTTTATAGTATAAAAACGGGAAATGAGTCGTTAAATAGTTTATGTTATATAAAATATGATAATAAACGACTTTAATTTTTTGCACGAATATTACAGGATATTTTGACCAATTCTGACCGAATTTTGACAATTCTTTAAGTTATTAATATATAATTTACTTTTGTGTATGTCTCATACTCAATTTATAATGATTAGTCGCAGTTTCTTTCACGCAATAGATTTCAAATTATATCTTACTATACAAAATGCAGTAAGACTTTCAGATTAAATTGGGGTGAGGTTAACTTATTAATGTCGTCAAACCAGGCTGAAGGGATTCTTACTAACTGACTAATGAAGACGACCCAGGGCCCAATTGTTAGCAATTTACCCAACTAAGTCGACTTCCACGTGGTCTCCCCTGGAGACCACTGGATGGGCTAACTGACCTGTCTTTTCATACTCACTTATCACCTCTCATTGGTGCCCCGCTAGTGTATACCGTTAGCATGGGCGGGGTTTACCATTTCATTGTCATCCGATAAAAAAAGTGTGGTAAACCCAAATTAGAATAACCGATACTGATTTTATAGACAGTAAATAAGACAGCACGCAATCAATTTCAAGTGATAATCCTTCTTTGCATGTATTTTTTTTATTGGTGAAATAAACCAAGGTGATATAATTCATGTTCAAAATTAAAGGAAAAACTGTTAAAAAAAAAAATTTGATAACTAAGTTTTTTTTCTGCAATGGATACTAAAAAGGTATACAAACACGAGCAATTTAAAGTGAACTTGTTCTTTTATATAGTTTTTGGGCATTCAATGTTATGATGGAAATTTCCACCATTATGCAAAGAAGGGCATACGATGAACACAAATTGATACAATCTACAATTGAAGCAGTTATGCAGAACACAGCTACATTCATAAGAGACACAGCTACATTCTATAATATCTAGCTCCGACTATCAATCTACGGATATAGTAAAGTGATGGGTAATAGAGTCGCGAGGTTTACCGCGACGACACCCACTTCGGTAATGTACTGTCCAAGCCGGTGTAGCGCTTCAAGCAGAAGAAACTTGGAGCCAAACTTGCAGTATTTTCGTGACGGTCTAGCGCGCACACGCTCTTGTATGCCAATATTCTGATTTTCGTATGCAATATTATTTTTATGGGACTTTGTAAAAGCATTCATATATTTTACACTATTAAGCTTATGTTTTGTATAACACAAAGATGATTTATATATAATTAGCAAAATTACAGTCTAGGTCTAGTTTTATTTGTGTTACACCCTTAAGTTCATTGTATTTCTTACCAAACTGGACGGTAGGGTTGAATAAACTGACTTTACGTACGTCTATTTCTTTAAATGCATGACTAAATATCCTGCTAGTTCATATAGGACAGTTTTTTTTTTTTTACATAGAAAATGATTTAAAATTTCTGCTTATACTGTAATATGTTTAAAAAAAGTTAGCAATTTGTACGATCTCGTACAAAAGCGTCAATATAAGATATTTCAAGTGATCACTAACAAGCTATCCAATACTGTGATGAATGTTAGAGAATTTTTTTTTTCTGTAGTCATTAATTCGTTAATATATCGTCACAGTCGTAGAATACTGACGGATCTTTTAATGTAATATTTGTCAGATCCGTCAGTATTCTACGACTATGACGATATGTGTTTATAATTTCTTTAGGTCTACCGCGGTATAAAAATCACGCTATTTAATTTATTCACTTAGTTATAAATCTAAAAAAAAAAAACTGTGTTCACAACTGTTCATAAGAACGTTACTATTTAGTAATAAGAATTAATTGTGATATTTTATCAGGCAGAACATACCTGGTTTAGATTGGTCGCAAGTTGCTGCACAGGGAACAATTGCTGCGGGGGAGGGTACGGTGGAGTGGTGGGTGGGTGGATGCTAGTCGTCACACCTGTAAAATAAGAACATTCATAAATAAAATTTAACATTTACAATTTTTTAATGGTTTATTAATAATTATTTATTTTAGAACAGATAGTTAATAGTATTATCGTGCTGTGGGCAATGAAAACTGTATTAATTATGTAAATAGTGTTAACCAATTAAAATTTACACTAAATAGCTGATTGTAGGGAAAAATTGAGTATGAAATAACATATTTGAATGTATAAATAAATTTACCCCCTTATTCATGAATATGTCAAACTAATAATAAACTTTTTCTTTTGTACTAAACTCTTAATGAAAAAATAATGGTCTTGGTAATAAAAAAATGACTATTCAAAAATCTTAAAACTAAGTTTACTTGAATAAAAATATTTCTTTCTTTCATTTTAAAAATGTAACAAAACACTTTGATAGTTAAAATAAGTTTGTAATTTTAGTTTAAATTTTTTATGAATATGGGAGTTAATATCAACATAATTCACTTATCCGTTTTCGATAGATATTTGTTTATGAAGAATGATCCTTATTTAAAGTTCTAAATATTAATTATTAGGGGTTTTGATATTTGTTAAAATGAATATTGTAAAAGTTACGTACACACGATTAATTAGATTTTGTAAAGTAAATTCAGTGTAATTAATATGTTATTTTATTAATGTAATTAAAATTAAATTTGGAACATACGCAGGCGGTCATACCAATTAGTATAGATACACGAGACATAATTTTAAATGTATTTACAATATAGCCAGTGTGTCTATACCGGGTGATAGAGCAAACATGTAATTTATACTATATTTTTTTTAATATTGTAAAATAACATAATTTCACAGGAAGCAAAGAACTTTTAGTACAACAAAAAAGCCTTGAAATTAGTATCAACAAAAATAAACCCTTTAAAATGAGATACTCGAATATGAAGATAATATATTTATATTGGTACAAAAAAATAGTACAATACTATCTATAATACTGTACTAATTTCTTGTACACAGTCATATCACCCGATGTAAAAAGCGCGAAATGAGGGGGGCATATATACTGGACGCTTTTATAATTTACCATAGCACGGCATAACATGGTAAGAATTTACCATTCAATTTTTCTATCCATTTACATACACTTTGCTGTCCTAATGTACCGTAACGGTAAAATAGTACAATGTCGTGTCTAGCGACGTGCCGACTAACGATGACTCGAGTAGTAACAGAATTCGAATATATATATGATACTCGAATACAGGATTCGGGTACTTGTGTTACTCAAATACTAATCGCATGTTTATCATAAGTTTTTATTTCTTTTTAAGTTTAATTTTTTTTTCTTTAATTACCAAAGGCGAAATTGTAAAAAAAACTAAATGTTTATTACTTTTATTAATAGTAAGTTCCAGAAATCAATTGTTAGAATACTCGTGTCTGAGGATGTACTCAAACGCCGATTCAAGTCTTCGAGTCATGTCTTCAGACTTTTTTTAATGACTCATTTTTTTTCTCACTCACACAAAAGCATTACTCTGCACATCATTAACAGTGCCGTGTGACAGTAAATTATAAATAATATAAGGGGGCCGGTGTGTGACAACTTGCCTGGCGCGCAGAACTGTAGGTCGAGCGCGTGTAGAGCCGACGTGGCCAGCGTCGGCGGACCTTCACACAACAACACGTCACTTGTACCAACCAAATTTACAACTCGCATTTTATTAAACGACTCTTGTACAATTTCATTAGGTAATAGCTCAATGAAGCAGGAAGATGTTAAAAGTTTTCCCCAATGAAGACTGGTTTTTGTTTTTTTTTTTTTTTATAATTATATCATCATAGTCGTAGAATACTGACGGAACTTTATATGTAATCTTTGTCAGATCCGTCAGTATTCTACAACAATGACGATATACTGACAAAACTATGGCCTACTTGGGTTACTGTCTATAGATATGAGGAACACCATAGAAATCATAGGTTATATAATGTAAAAGAACTACAATTATACAGAGGATATTTATTAATAAAGAATTAAAAGTAATTTTATGTACTGAGACAGTTCATGTATATAGCTGTGTGTATCATCAAGGTTGAAAAACTTGTTTTATACAAATTATAATATATCCTGTTTGAAAGAAGGTGAGTAATGAAAAATATTGTATTGGTGTTTCTTACCTGAGGTATCGGCCAATTCGAGAAGGTTTCTTTCAGTCTCTGGTAGTGGTTCGTTTCGGCCCTGGCTCACTAGTGCGTCCACTTTCTGTAATGAATCATTAACATACTTTATCTATTTCTATTAATTATATAAAAGAGTCACCCTTCGGTTTCAGAGTTTGTAGATTATTTGTTGATTATTGTTGTGTTACTTGATTATTTGATTTGTTGTATGTGAATGCTTTTCTGAGTGAGTTACTAATTGATTTAGATACCGTCCAAAACTCTAAATGAAAATATTTATATGTAAAGTATAGAGGAAGGGTTTTCTGTGCTGCAGTCAGTCATTGTTCTATTTTCCACAAATACAAAGGGTTTCCATTATGGCATTGTTCTCGTCACTATTTTAAGTACTTTGTGGTATGAAAACTAATTTTTTTTTATACAACTTAGAATGGTAAACAAGCTGACGGTCCACCTGATGGAAAGTGGTAACCGTCGCCTATAAACATGAGCAATACCATGGACATAACAGAGTATACTGTTTCGCCCATGATACCCCCCATGCGTTGCCATTCCTGAGGACTCAGATGTTATTCCTCTGTACCCTGTAAATTCACGCCATATCCCACCCTTCAAACCGAAACACAACTATGCAAACACAACTGCTTCACGGTAGAAACACGAATGGGACAGAGGTACCCAAGCAATCGACTTTTGTACAGTCTCCCTCTGGTCAAAAAAATGTATTTATGGTGTCCATTATTATATTCATATTATAAATCAGAATAAGTATGTTTCTAAACATTGCCAAATAATCATTACAATTGCTCGTTTAGACTATATTGAAGACTATTCATGACTACTGTACTTAGTACTTTTTTTAGTAATATTTTACGATTACAGCATTTATAGTAATCATTCTATCCTATCACTGCTATATAAGAGCTCATGTGTAGATGGCTAAATTACCTAATACAATTTCTACTGACAAAATTAAATACATCTAATACTATAGAATATAGCAATTTTTTTTATTTTTATTTTATTTTATACAAAAAAAATCATATGTCATAGTAACTTATCGAAGTGACTCACTTCAAAGAATTCACGTTCAACAGTGTACTTATTTTTGTATTTCTTTCTCTTGTTAACATCCTTCCATGTAAATCCCGGCGGGAGGGTCACTTTAGCCATTGTTCCGTGGCATATCTATATTAGAGCAAATAAAACTGACTTTAAGAGAGAGGAGTCTGACTCTTTGAAAAAGAACAATACATACAATACATACTCTCAGTCATATTTTTACATATAACAATAGTTTTTATTGAATAATAAATTACACGTATCTATACAATATATACAGTGGATATTATTAAAAATTAGGTCCGCCTCTGGAGATGGACACCAGATACTTTAGGGGCGGTCGTAGCCCGCTTGATCCAGCTTTAAATACAACTATACACATTGTAGGCCCGTTGCGTTGTTGAGGCGGGGCGCGGTACCTGTTCGTCGAGGATGTCGGGCGGCGGCGGCAGGTGGTGGTCGGAGTGCGCGGCGGCTCGCTGCTTGCGCGGACACTTGTGCTTGGTGTCGCGCGCCGCCGCGCCCACCGTCGCCACCGCGCCCGCGATCACTCCCGCGATGTAGGCCGCGCCCGCGTCGCCGCCGCTACCGCTACCGCTACCGCTGCCGCTACCGCTGCCGCTCACGCTGCCGCTGCCGCTGCCCCGCCCCGCGCTCGCCGGTACGTTCGCGCCGCTCACGACGCCCGCGTTCGCGCTCGTACCGCTATTCGCGGCAGTTAGCTTCTTGCGACCTGCTTGTCATTATAATGCATTATATAATAATGCTAGCTAATTACCTGTTCTTAAATTGTTGCATGCTTGATAAGGTGTAACTGTTGATACTATTGTCAAGTCCAAAACAATGTTTACTGCTATATGTATACTACTCTATTCTATTAATGATAATAACAATTTATTAATATTATTGAACACTAATGAAAGAATATCAACTTATTGTTGTGATGGTCAAATGGTTCGGTAACGGGTTTGTGTCTTCTTTTTTATTAAGCATAGGCTTAAGACACCCAGGGGATGTTTATCAAATATATTATGTTCAATAGAAAACGTTCTTTTTTTCTACATATTTTTAATTTATGTACCATATTTTAATTTTTAATTTATGTAATTGTATTTTTGAGATGAATAAGAGTTTTCATTCCATTTATAATCAAATACGAAATTTGTTGTAAATTCAAATTCGTTATTATAACTTGCGTTTATAACAAATTTCGTATTTTTTTATTTGTATTTTGTTTATATCTAAGATTATCAAGTACACAAATATGCAAAAAAGAAAAAAAAAAACTAAAAATGTACTATAATATTTACGCATGATTTTATATCGCAAATAAGTTTATCTATCATTGTCAACCATTAACGTTCTAAAATTGAAAATGTTACTCTTACCGTCGTGGTAGGCCTTGGTGAAATTAGGCGGTAAGTCTAGCGGCGCCTTCTGCTGCGCGGTCGCGGGCGCGGGCGCTGGCGCGGGCGCGGCGGGCGTGGAGGGCGCATGCGCGGGATGCGTGGCGTGCGCGGGGTGGGCGGCGTGCGCGGGGTGCGAGGGGTGCGCGGGGTGCGGGTGCGGGTGCGCGGGCAGCAGTGCGCGGCCGGCGGCGCCGGGCGCAGGCGCGTGGCTGAGCCCCAACGCAGCCGCCTGTGCCGCGCTCAGTCCGCCACTCTCCTCCGCGCCGCCTGCGTTGCCTAGTAACAACACAATTCACGCTTCGTATACACATGTAATAAGTACTGACAAAACATCCCTTATTTGTTAATAATGCGAACTACCAGTCCCATTCATACACCCCGTCAGGTCGACCTCCATGTGGACACTATCGTACTGAACTCCAAATGTCTGCATCATGATGAGCTAACTGGCCTGCTCTATCATTTTCACTTATCATTCCTCGTTGGTGCCCCACCGGTGTATACCGATAGCATAGACAGCATTACCATTCCACAAAAAAAAAAAACCTCTCTTATGGAAGAAGCTATACAACAGCTAACACAATACAAATACACTTGTAATAAGCTTAGGGTATTTTTTCCTTTGTATAGGCATAAATTACAGATTGTAACTAGCTTCTATATCATGACATACTTTTTCTCGTTGTATCCACAAACATACAAGCTCGTCAGTGATGAAAACTCCTAATATTTGTAATAAAAGCAAATCTACATTGTGAGTTACAAGTATCAAGTACTGATGATTTGAATTTGTCACTGTGGTTATTTACTCATAGCATACAACTTATTTACAAAATTACTCAAATTCTTATGTTGTATCATGCAAGTTTTTATATTAATTATTAAGATAAAATCAATTCAGATTACATTGCATGTAGAAGTATTTTATGAAACAGTATACAAACCTCTAGGTAACATAACAGAGTGAGGATAGTCGAGTAGCAATTGCACAACAGCGGTGTGACCGCCCTTGGCAGCTTCGATGAGGGTGGTGGAATTGTCTTTTAGTTTGCGAAAGGGATCCGCATCGCAGGCTAGTAAGAACTTAACGACGTCGGCATGCCCTCCCGCGCAAGCTAGCGACAGCGGAGTGTGGTCACCATTGGCAGTCATACGGTTAACATCTGCACCCTGAAATTTTATAATATGGATATAATGATGTTCCATTAAATAAAAAAATATCAAAACAAGAAACAATTAGCCAATCAACTATCCATGATTAGCTATTTCAATATTGATTTTGTAATGAAAAACAAAATAAATCGAAAAACAGTTGAAAAATAAATAAATCAGAAAATTATTCAATAAGATTGAAATGTGTAAAAGTTTATTATACAACAGCTAGTAAATAGAGGCAAGTCGGGTCAGCTTTTATGAGCAAGTGCAATGACCAAGACAGTAACACACAAACATAAATTATATAGCTAGCTATATAATCTGAGTTTGTATATTTGTATGTATGGAGACGCTCTATAGTACATACATAAATATCTGTCACGCCTGTCTCCCATTAGGGTAGGCAGAAACAATGGAACGTCAAATTCAAACAAACCTCTTTCGCTTTATCCACATTCATCAATCTTTTCATACACGCTCGCCGGTTACGGATACTTTAATTTAGCGCTTCTTCAGCACGTCGCCTATTTGGTCAACATACGTCCGTCTAGGGTGGCCCCTACGGACATCTCCATTCATTCTTGCTCGATGAATCTCTTAGGCTCTATAGTATCTCTATATAGAGATGATATAGAGTGTTTCGAGAAAAATGAGTCAACTTTTTCATAAAAGCTGCATCTTTTTAATGTATGAAGTGTAAACATACATATTATTTATTAAATAATACGTCAAAATATATTTTATGCGTAAGTATATAGAACACTAATAAAAAAAACGAGTCGGCTGATTTCACAATTAGCTCACAAAAAGTTGATCCGGTGTTTGAGGTTAGATGTTCTATCTACATAACCTAAGCATACAAACTAGTAAAATGTAAAAGGTAAGACAAGAAGGAGAAACAACATAGTAGCGTCGCACCTTTCAACCTCACTCCCGTGTTCGTAGTGGTAGTGTAGGGGACGTACCTTGCCGACGAGGAACTGCACGGTGCAGACGTGTCCGGCGCGGCAGGCCTTCATGAGCGGCGTGCGGCCGCCCTCGCTCTCGTGCTCGAGCTGGGCGCCGGCGCGCAGCAGCAGGTCGGCGACGTCGGTGTGGCCGTTCTCGCAGGCGTACGTCAGCGCCGTGTCGCCCGTCTGCGTCTGTGCGTGCACGTCCGCACCGGCGTTCAGAAGGTACCTGTACACATCATTTAAGAGTTGACACACGTTTTTACGCTTCCTTATTACATAGGCCTACCTCTATGGGGGAATTTTCCAGTACGCTTTGCAGACAAATTGGAAATCGCAGCTAGACTTTGAGATGTTTTAAGAGAGACGCCACTGCCCCTCCCTTGAGCATTAAGTCACCACTAATGTGATATCAAAATATAACATGAAAAAAAAAAATGAAATAAATACTTTCAACATAAAAGAGACACTTGCGATTTCCCGATGTGAGGATCTGATCACAAACCACAGATTCAGTTTACTACATTGTATGCGGTAATGTTCCGTCATGGAGTATTACAATTCACAAATGAGAGGAAATTTCAAGTATTTTTCATAGAATCCAGCATTTAATAATAAAATGCTAGTGCAGTTGAAACGCCATGTAGATTATACCTGCGTTTACGAGCAGATCGCTGCGACAGAACTGAGATAGATGAGATCACTAACCGAACTAGCTCGAGGTGACCTTCCTGGGAGGCCTCCATGAGGGGTGTGGAGGCGCCGAGTTCAGCATCAGCCCCCGCCTTGATGAGGAAGGCGGCCACCTCGAGGAAGCCGCCGCAGCACGCCAGAGTTAGCGCCGTCTCTTGCGTCTCATCGGTCTGAGCATTGATCGACGCTCCCTGCCCCAGCAGCAGTGCCACCATTTCTTCGTGACCTTAACATAATTAAAAATTGGAATTTCAGGACGTTTTTAGATGAATGGAAAATAGCAAACGGTCTCTACCTATTCTACGGTATATGGATATTAAATCAACTCAATGAATGCACATGTCTGAACACACCTCACCAGTTTTTGATTAAAGTGAGATCATTAGAGCTGGCTAGTGAAAAGAAATGTGAATTGTCATTGCTATTAGTGGTGTTTAATTTGTCACTTGTCAACTCTTAAGATTTTATTCCACAAAATCAAACTTTAGTCCTGCGAAAATTAGTAACAGCAATTACATATTGATCGACTCGAGACATTGGAGTAAACTTCGTTAAAAAAGTCATCAAAATTAATTCTGAATTGATGAAGATAACATATAAAACAGTCTAAGTAGGAAACCTCTTCATTTAATTGATTTAAAATGTGCAACTTGTATGGTGCGTAGGTACGTGTGCGTGCGTACCTTCCCTGGCGGCCTCCATGAGTGGTGTGTAGCCCTCGTCGTTGACTTCCTCTATGTTGGCACCGCGTTCCAGCAGAAGCATTGCTAGTTCCACGTGCCCGCCACACGCCGCTAGAGTCAGCGGCGATTCGAAGCTGTCCGTTGGCATGTTGACCTGTACACCGGAACATTTATTTTATCATCTTTATATGCAAATCTGGAGTTTCCCTTTGCCCCTTGTTATAAAATTTTATTATTCTGAATCATATTCCTACAATTACATGTATAAAGCCAGATTCAGTTACAGGTGTCTGTAATAGTGCCAAGAACTCAGTCTTTAAGTGCGACCAGTCATCTGTGTTCAAGTAACTTCAAAAAGAAGAAAGTTCTTGATTTGATTGTACTTTTTTATATGTTTGTTTACCTCATAACTCCATTAGTTCTGAATCGATTTGGTAATTTTTATTTATAGACGTACCTGAGCACCGGAGTCGAGCAGTAGCCTCGCGACCTCAACGTGTCCATCCATGCTGGCCTCCATAAGCGCGGTGTGCATCTCGTCGGTCTTGTGCTCGCGGTCGGCACCAGCCGCCAGTAAAAAGCGCACCATGTCCAAATGGCCTTTGTAGCACGCGAGGGTGAGGGCAGACTCCTTGAACTCGTTCGAGTGTGTGTTGATGCCGGCCCCATGTTCGAGGAGGATTTTTGCAACGCCCACGTGACCCGCCGACGCCGCCTGGTATAATAGTTTGGAATTTAGATGAAGACAAATAAATGTTCATTCGTTATAATTCGCCTCAAAGAAAAACAATTATACAAAATATAAATACATTTATAATGATAACACACCAGAAAATATACCAGGAAAAGAGAAAATAATAAAGCAACTAAAGTTCAATCTTGACGAAATATCTCATGGTATGGATACAACATGGAAATAAACTTTAATTAAAAAAATAATCATCAGAATAAACACTGAATTGACGAAGATATTGCGTATGTTATACGATTATGATGGCAATTTGTATATTTATGAATTTTTTTTTCAAGTGCCTAATTACTATAATAATAAAAACGTTTATCTGTGAAACATTAATTGTTTTATTTATGCAAAAAAGATTTTGGCTACCTTTTTATGAAAAAAAAAATTATAATTACGTATAAATACGAAAAACTATATGGGACAGATAAAGGAAACAGAAGTTATTATATTATAAAGAGGTTAAAGATATGAACTGGAATAGAACTGGCTGGAAGAAAATGCATGAATTATTTGCACTGGGAAGAGGAAACTTTTAAATGAAAAGAGAGAATTAAGTATTGTCAACAATAATAGTAAATTTATCTTAAAGTTTATATGTTTCATTTAATTATTCTTTGTGATGTGACAGAACATGATAACATACTATTAATTAGAATTTATATATCTATAGTACACTGGCAATGATGCTGAGTAATTACTTAACCATCCATTTAGTGAAGGTTTAGCTACTGTACGCGTTTAGTATCCAATTACATTGAGCGGCTGGACGGCGCGACCGGCGCCTCCACATGATCACTATACGAAATCGCATCTTTTTCGTGTGCACTTGTTTACAAAGCACGAGCGATGCGCCTCGACATCGCACGCACATGATGTATCTTAAATAGTAAAGCCCGCGTAAGCCATAAAAATCGATTTTTAGCTATTTTAATTGCTATTTTTATAAAAGTTTAATTATGCGTCTTACAAATATTCAAATAAAACCATAGACGTAAATAGTCACTTGACTTTATTTTATATTACTTAGAGATGAGGACAAGACAAAGTAAAAAAATCCTACTAACGGTTAATGTTCTTGTCATATATAATATTGTATTAATCTGTGATCGTACTATCCTTAATCTATCTCTCTAGTATTATACGTCATAACTGTCAGTGTGTGTGTGTATGTGTGTATGGAAAATCAACACGTGGTTTATACCGTGTCGAGATTTGATTAATGAAACAGTAAATTAGTAAAACAGCGAGTGAGATCTAACAATTTCTATATGATTACTATCATATTGTAGCCTTAAACGGTTTCACAATTAACACTAATTGAGTATTCTGACACTTCCCTATGGTTGACTGGGAGAGAATGCTTTTAGCATTAAGTCCGCCATGTACACATATTTGTACTAATGAATAAATAAATAAATAACACTAATCTACAACGGAGCATTCATTAAAATCTATCAAGTGGTTTGTTGGTGATTTGGCTAAAAAACTGACGGCATTTGAGGAAATAAAAAGATTGTCAGAATTGGTGCCTTAGAAATGTCATTAAAAGCTAGTAAGTTTGTTGTCACGAGCACCATAAAAAATGTACCCAGGCTCGAATTCTCGATTCTCTTTGCCGACCCCGCATGGCGCGTGTCGTGAAGACGGACCGTTATTGAGCATGTTACCTCCATCAGCGGCGTGTGCCCGTTCTCGTTATGGTCCTCGACGTTGGCGCTGTTCTCGAGCAACGCGCGCACGCACTCCTCGTGTCCGCCGGCGCAGGCGTACATGAGTGGCGTGTTGCCGGAGCCCGACACCGCGTTCACGTCCGCGCCATGCGCGATCAGCAGTCGCACGATGTCCACGTGGCCCGCGCTCGCCGCCTCCATCAGGGGTGTGCAGTCGCCCTAATCACATCGTATGAAAAGAGAGAATTAAGTATTGTCAACAATAATAGTATATTTTTCTTAAAATTTTATATGTTTCATTTATTACAAATGCTATTCGAGTGAGCATGTCTGAGATCTTGTGCCATGTTTCTATACCGCCTTCATTTAACACTAAACTTCTTAATCTTAATAATTAAAACCTCTTATAAATTCAACTTTGATTAAAACAACAGCTAAGTGTCTTGCCTATTTATTCTTCTCAGTTGAAATTGCATTTTAAATGAGTTGTAAATAAAAAAAATACTATTACAAAAATTATTACAACTATTTAAGTTTACTTGAATAAAAAATATTTCCTTCTTTTCTTTTTAATCCATTTTAACTTATTACTTAATTGTCAACTTGTTTTGTCGTGTTCTTTTAAATTGAAAAATTAACGATTGTTCTCATCTTTTATATGGTATAGACTTACATGCAAAACGTCCATGTCTTTTTTATTTATTTTTATATAATTAATTATTTATTTATTTACACATACACTAAACAAACTTTTCACCTAATAGTATCATTCATTTAATACACTCTTGTTCATAAGAAAAAAATATAAATTATACATGATAATATGACAAGACTAGTAGTATTTTAAAAATAGGATAAAAATTTAGACACACACACAATTATATAACATCATAAGAGTATTTTATGTGTAAATATGCGACTCACGGACACATGTGTGCACGAGATGTAATTTGCATATATCCTATAATTCACATTATATGGTATAATATTATAGAAAGCAAACCCTTACAAGTACTGTATAAGGTATTCACCTTTATGCCACGATCTTCGACGCTCGCATGCATTGCTAGCAGCACCTGTGCCAGTTCGTAATATCCCGCGGAGCAGGCCAGCGACAGTAACGACTCCCCCTCCTCCGTCGTCTCGTGGACGGAGCGTCCCTCTGTGAGGAGTTTTCGTACTGTGCCCACGTCGCCGTCTGAACATGCCTCCGCTAAAGACGGCGCACCGTCTGCACCCACCGACGATGCAACTGTAGGCGTCGTGCCCGTTGCTGTAGAGCCGCATTGTGTGCTACAAACAAAATAATAATAATAAGAAAAACACGACAAAATTTAATTTAAAAAAAAATCAACTCGTAATCAGATAAGATCAAAGCTTCAAAAATCACAGTCGCGCACCGCAGCTCGATCTAATCGACGGGGAGTCGTCGGCGACTCGACCACAGTCTGTAAGAGAGACTTACGATGCGCAACGACTCAATCTCGGATATTCATCACATAGAGGTGACATGTAAACATCGTTTCACTGAATCACTAAATGATAATATGGCAGGAAACGATCGATTGTAAATGTGTCGTTGGTCATTCATGAAAACAATAAGTTCGAAGAGTAACGCCGTGTTCGCAGTGACAAGATCTAACAAAACTATCAAAAAGCCAATTATTGTAGAGACCATCACTTCCCTTCCCCAATCCAGCTTGTAATAATTGAGATTGTTTGTAATGCAGACTACTAGTGTTATTGCTAGCAATGAACCCTGTTAGGTAGACCTCCGCGTGGTCCCTCCTAGAAACTATCGTGCTAAATTTCAGCTTTATTCTTCACAATAGAGCCATTGATCTGTCTTTTTATTCTCACCTATCATCCATCCCTGATGCCCCGCCAGCGCAGGCGGAGTTACCATTACATTATCATCCATTAAAAAAAAACATTACTTATAAATTTGTAAAATTTTACATTAAAATATTCACATACATAATTAATTAATAGAGTATCAATAAACATATACATATATAAGTAGATTTAAATCCGAAATAAAATGTTACGTAATATTTTTTTAAACCATATTAACTATAAAATAAACAGTACATAAACAACGCATATATTTTATTTTGGGTCAAACTAAAACTTACATAATTTCTGTAAGAACGATTAGTTTTTACAATTAAAATCCAATAAAAATGATAACGAATAACGACATTTTAATAAGGTTTTAAAAACATGAAAATTATAAGTTAATGTCTATCAAAATGTACGCTATAAAGTGAACAATTCGTACTAATACAATAAAAAAAATCATTTACGATAATAATATTAAATATTATGTACTAAAAATACGCGGTACTCATATATGGCACAGAGATAGAAATTAGGTTCTATTTCCGATGTATTTAATTAATATACATGATAAAATTGGAATTATCGGCATGCTTTTAAAGGATTTAATTTTAGGACTACATCTACTATTAATAACTTGAATTTGAACATTTTCCTCCAAAAAGCGGTGTCAAAAGATGAACACTACACTTTTAGCAAAAGGAAACTTTGAACAAAAATAGTTTGCTTGGGTACCTTTCTCTCATTCGTGTTTCTACCATGAAGCAGTTGTGTTTTCATGGCTGTGTTTCGGTTTGAAGGGTGGGATATGGCAATGAATTTACAGGGCACAGAGGAATAACACCTGAGTCCTCAGGAATGGCAACGCATGGGGGGTATCATGGAGAAAACAGTATTACTACTGTTATGTCTATGGTATTGCTCATGTCTATAGGCGACAGCTACCACTTTCCATCAGGTCGGCTGTTAGCTTGTTTGCTATTTTAAGTTGCATAAAAATAAAAATAGATAAAAACACTCTTAAGCTTCCCATACTAACTTCACAGTTGAACTATTAATGTGGCTGAAACTAATTTCACCTTATCCAAATATCAAGAAGTCATAAATTATGCCGTTATAGCACTCAACTTTTGAGGTACCCCAAAAAGATAATAAAACATCGATAAAACTTTATCTAACTTATTAGTTGCTAAAATTCAGTTTTTTATGGAATAAATAATATTAGTGCCACCACGATTGCAATAAGTTGATTACAATAATAATTTTCAATGTTTAGCAGATACCGGACAATACTTACTGACCTTGCAATCTAAGAGTTTATTACTTGCGTTAAGCAACATTATTAATTTTGTTTAATTTGTTTAATATTATTAAAAGTTGAGTACATCTAAAAGTCACGGTCATAGGTTTGATTACAATCAGTACCAATTTTTGTATTACTTTAAAATTTACCCCCTGCCAAGTAAGAATCAAAAGCGCTCTGCAAAATGTGCTAAAGACGCGTATCATAACGTGAATTAACTAAAACAGTAACCGGTGATCAACATGTCTGAATAATTTCGTTTGTTTATCTTACTAGATACCTAATAATAATTGTAAATGTAACATTGGAAGCAGTTTTTGGTTATTTGAAACCAGAAGCCATTAGACGACTGCATCGAAAAAATATACGAATTTAGCAACATTTTTAATAAAAATTTTTGGCAAGACAACGTAAAAAGAAATCGGATATTCTCGTGCTTTGGATGATCTATTACATTTAAATGATAAATGCTTAGTTTTTCAACAAATTGTGAAATGCAAAATATTGCAACTACAATCAGAAGCAAACAAATTAGTTTCACTGTTTATTTTCACCTTATTGCTCTGTATTTCACCTTATTGACCGACTATGGCATTTGACGTGACGCAACAAATGTAAAAAAAATACATATATGTGAGTGAAATAATTTTGTTCCAACAAAACTATTTACAAAATAAATTTTATCCATTCACAAAGTAATACTAATATTAATTTTTTATCCTACAAGAGACTCAAAAGAATTTGGGGTAGGATGGGGGGAGATGCCTCATTAGTAGTGGGAACGTTAATCCCCACTGCTAGCAATATATCCTGTTAAAAAAAAATATCCTGTCAGGTCGACCTCTACGCGGTTCTCTCTGGAAACAATCGTGATTATCATCAAATTCGTTGCGATGGGCCAACAGACCTGACTTTATCTCTACCTATCCTCCTTCACTTGTGCCAAGCCAGTGTATACCGATAGCGCGGGCGGGGTTAATCATTTCATTATCATCCATTAAAAAAAAAAACTAATTTTGGTGAACAAATGGTCTTATAGTAATTTAAACGGGCAATCCAGCGGGGTACGGCTAGTATATACGTAAATGTATTATTCAGATCAAATAGCCAAACTTGAATTTATAGAGCAAACCGTGCGTCATATAAGCATCGTTATTCACAAATATTCTCTGACGGTAACATTGCATCCATTATGTTTACTTCTAGTTGTTTTTCGAATCTCATAATTATGGATTTGGAATCACTAGCACGGTACAAAGTATCGGGATTGTGTAATCTGTTGGTGCCTCCATATTACCGCAGTTTTTGCCAGAATAAACACTTTCATCTGACTTCAAAATGATCTCTTCAAAAGGATCTATATTAGGTTGTATTTTTTTATTGTTTGTTACCAACTTACTTCGTCAGTTAGTTGTAAACCGATTTGGAATAGTCTTCTTATCTGAAAAGATATACTTACAGATTGATCTTAAAGAAATTTTATCAAATTCGATTCAGTAGTTTAGTTTTTGAATCAAAATAACTGGTGTTGGCACAATACAAATCAGCTCTTTTTGTGGAACACAATCTCAATTATTGATTTTGTTGTGTGCGCAAATATCACACTTCCTATCAATATTATTTGCCTCTCAACAAATTGTTTATAATTACTCCTCTCCATCCAAAGGTTACCTGGAAGAGATCGCTCTTAAGGTCGCCCATTGTTTTCTCATTGTGATTATTTCTTGTAATTATTTATATTTATAATAAGTTTACTATTGTAATCTTTTGGAGGAAACAATAAAGAGTATATCTCTATCTATCTATTATAAAAGTAAAAATAAAAATAAAACTCTGAAGTTAAAAAAATACATATTTACAAATTTTCCTATATTCTTACAATATACTGGCAGGTAGCAAGTCTGTTATCGTTTTTCAATCTAATTAAATATGGAACTGTCACTCGATATAAAAAATGTATTCAATTGCATTGCGTATTTTCCGAATCGAATGAATGATCATTCAAGACTCGAACGATGAAACGACAAAGTATACATAATTACATACATTCGAATGTTTTCATTCAACACTCGACTAGAACATTTGAATACCAAAATTCATTCGAATGAATTATTCACGTTCGACCATCACTATATTTAGCTACTAAGAATTGAAACATTTCAGTATACGATATTATACAGGACACGTACAGTGCATTATATGCACTTTTACAAGCGTTCGCTTTGACGTTGATGATGCAACAGTAAGATAAGCCGGTGTTCACAATACTCGATTGCGATTTTTGTCCGAAACGTATAATGATGCTTTCTCTGTCTAGCAAAGGTTCACATTCACTATTCAGGATATGTACAGTGTGCCTCCGCAATTCAGAATAAAATATAGGCGATTGTTGTTCTGTATGCTTGTTTAAATTTTCAACAATTTTGACTTGCTTTAGTACCCTCGCAAACTAGTAATATATAAAATACTATATGTTCCTCCTACTGGACTTTTGACCCAAAGAGGTAGATAGATAGTTTACGTACTAGCGGCGTGGGTAAAAAGGAAATATATTATTACATTTTAAAATATTTATTATACAGGCCGACGTTTATTATCATAAATATTTATCATTATAAAGTTGTATAAAAAAAAAAGAAAATCCAAATTTTTTAGCCTTTCTTAATTTCATGACAGCGTCTTTTTAAGGAAAGTTAAAAAAAAATCAAATTAGAATCATTTACTTTACTTTAAGAAACTTTTTTTTAACAACACAGGGGGCAAACGAGCATGCGGCTCACCTGATGGTAAGTGATTACCGCCGCTCATGATCACCCACAACACCAAGGGCATTGCAGGTATGCTGCCGGCCTTTTATAAAGGAAAATGCTCTTTTCTTAAAGAATATGATGTCGTATTTGTTGTTGTTGTTAAATTGTTAAATTTAATGAAAATTATGACTAGGTATATAGTTATTTTCGATCTAAATCAGTGATTAAATACTCTATTGTTCTACATTAATATGTCGTACTTAGCATTATTATATTTTATAAGTAAAATTGTCACTATATATTTGTGTATTAAAACAATGTATCTCATATATCATAGTGAAAAAAAATTGTAAGAGAGGAATACTCACGGCTTGTCCTGATGGTGGTGCCTATGGTGCGCGGGCGGTTGCTCACTGCGCATACGCGTGAGCGCCGCAGCGGCTTCGTCGAGGGCGTTAGACACGGACGACGTCAGCCGCCGGAGCACCTCGGGATCGGCTAGGTGCTTGCCCTCCCCGGATAGCTTGCCGATGCCTGCTGACAATATACACACGGTCAATTGTGTTAAGGTGCAATTTTCAAATACAAAATGGAAGGGGGAGAGAGATCGTCAATAACGGGGACTAGCTGCCCCATTGCTAGTAATATAATCTTTACGCGATTCTCCTTGGAAATCATCGCGATTAATTCTTATAGATTCGTTACAATAAGCTAACTGGCCTGCTTCATCCTCACCTATCATCCCTCACTGGTGCCCCGCCAGTGTATACCGATAACGCAGGCAGGTTTACCATTCCATTATCATCTCAAAATAAAAATACAACATGTCAAAGCAAATATTGACGGCCCACCGAATGTACTTTATGCTAATGATTTAATATTTCCCATGAATTTTCTAATTATTATTGTTTATATTAAGAAAGAAATAGTATCCATCCAAATAACACATACAATATGTTTGTCCTCTTATTTTAATACCTATTTTATCCAAACTAATATAATTGCGAAAGTGAGTTTGTTTTTTTGTTACGCTTTCACGCTTAAACTTCTGAATCGATTATAATGAATTTTGGTATAGATATAGATGTGGTCCAGGAGACGGTTATATGCTGCTTTTTTTAACAAAAAACTTATACAGGGTGGGGGTAAGGGATGGATAATTTTGTATGAAACTTTTCATTACGACGTTCATGTGTTACATAATTAAAGTATATGGTACATATTTCTTTTTTCAACCCTCCATAAAAGTGTGAGTGGGTTTCTTTTTGTAATTATTTAATCTCTACTTATACTAACAACCAGAATTGCTGAACAAAATTAATATTAATGAGAGCGAAGCCGCAGGTAACAGTATGTAAACAAATCTATTCTAAGAGACCGTGAAATTAATAAATTGTACAGCTTTAGGATCTGCAGAAAATATTGCGCAAAGTGCATAAGGCACTTAAGGCTTGACGAACGGGCGAGCTTTACCGCGATTTTGGTGGCTAGGTGGTAGGAAAGGTAAGATTATAGTAAGGTCTTATTGTACTGTGAGCCAACGTACTACTCTAGTATTACTACTCTAGTAGTACTCTACTACCTACTCGTATGTATGTCGAATGTTCGTATACAAACAAATTCGATGGAACTCTATGAACGACATTACTATGTGTAATTTATAATTTAAGATTGGAACAAGTTCCACAAAAAAACCGACTTCAATCGTGGCAAAATCAATTATATTGATTTAAAAACTAAACGGAAGTTGATAAAATTTCAATAGAATTAAACAAAAAGTATATCTATTCAGATGAAAAAAAGAATTTTCCAAATGAGTTACCAATTTTAAGGAATTTATTTATTTTCTCCACAAATTTTACAGAAAAATACAGCCACATGAAAAAAAAAATACAACTATATATACCAATGACAGTTGAGGTAACAAACATAAAAAAAAATGATACCTTTCTACTTTTTTTAAGTAAGTTAAAAATATTATTGGTCCAATTAAATATTTTGGAGATCTTATGACACATTAAACTTCGAATGTAATACGGCCCGACCGAATGGAAAGTCGCTAACGAACGACCGAATCTAATGAAGTTCGTAATACGAAATGACCAAACTTTCTGATTCGTTACTCGTCGTAGGTAGTTAGGTTCGCAATCGGCATTGTTTAAAAAATTGCGCGTTATTATTTTAAAATTTAAAAACGTGTCAATCTTGTTTAAACTCCACAGAGATATATGTGGTTCAGGAGATGGTCATAAGCTACTTTTTCTTACGAAAAACTTATATGGGGTGAGGTAAGGGAGGGACAATTTTTGTATGAAACTTTTTATTGTGTCGTCCGATTTTCTAAAATTTTTACAGAATATGCAGAATTTTTGTCTATAATTCATAATAAAAGTAGACATATTTCTTTTATCGATCGAATCTAATGAAGTTCGTAGTAGAAAATGATAAAACTTTTTGATTCGTTATTTCGTTTTCGACCTTTCGAGATTCGCAATTTTAAATTTACCAGAGGAAGACTGTACAAAAGTCGATTGCTTGGGTACCTCTGTCCTATTCGTGTTTTTACCGTGAAGCAGTTGTGTTTGCATGGCTGTGTTTCGGTTTGAAGGATGGGATATGGCGTGAATTTACAGGGTACAGAAGAACAACATCTGAGTCCTCAGGAATGGCAACGCATGGGGGGTATCATGGGCAAAACAGTATACTCTGTTATGCCCATGGTACTGCTTAGGTCTATAGGCGACGGGTACCACTTTCCATCAGGTGGGCCGTCAGCTTGTTTGCCATTCTAAGTTGTATAAAACAAAAATTAAAAACGT
Source organism: Galleria mellonella (assembly GCF_026898425.1). Taxonomy (NCBI): domain Eukaryota; kingdom Metazoa; phylum Arthropoda; class Insecta; order Lepidoptera; family Pyralidae; genus Galleria; species Galleria mellonella. The sequence goes on along the minus strand of NW_026442100.1, from coordinate 2,855,621 downwards.
GTCAATCTTACAATTTTCTTTCACGGAAAATTCCAATTCTTTTCATTCATTGCCATATTCATCAGTTTATTAAATGGAACATAAACATGCATTCTTGGAATAATATTTACTAAGAAACAAGCCAATATAAAATGTAAAACGAGCCACAGAATTTATGCTGAGAAAGGCGACGTCAAGTCTATGCACGCATAAACAGTTCAATATCTATCTCGGTGCGATGTGTGTGCAGTTTCACTTTTATTCCTTAACGAGTGTTAACCATGTGGGTACTATCATCACGGCACGCTCTGCGGCCCGCAGGCCACCCTTCGTGAAATAAGTGTTATTTAAAAATAGAATTGTTAGTAGACCCCATTGTAGTGAGTCAATCAGGGCGTATTCATATTTGGGACGCTTACTTAGTCGCCAATGGAGATAATTCGTTTACCATCATGAATCCTTACTAATGTATAAATTAGTTTGTTTATTTGTTTGTTAAGTGACATCAAAAAATACTCTTTTATGTGATACATCGTTAATTCAGGATCGATTTTGATTATTCTTTTTGAAATCGACAAAATTCATTTTCATGTTGGCCATAGCCATATACTAATTTTGTTACAATGGAAGGTGCTATTTTGTGGATTATTCTACAGCTTCGTTCGTGTGAAAAACATTCTACGATTGAAGTTAAGATAGAATCTATTCGTGTCCAAAGTTTCATTCAAATCCTTTCAGTAGTTTTTGCGTTAAAAAGTAACAAACATCTATCCATTCTTATAAACTATTGCATTTATAATAGTCGTAAAGTTGTTTGCTATCTGCCATTATAACAGAGTATAATAGATTTTACTCTACTATAACAATGGCCAGTCAACTTTATTCTAAATTTAACTTCGGGTGTTTTTTTTTTCTTGCGCTTTGTCCCTTTAACCTTTATGACATCCTGGGGATGAAAATGTATTGACGAATAACCAACGTATCTACTTTAGAGACCAAATGCTAAACGTATGTGGCGGGGGGAAAGAGATTGTTAATAATGGGGATTAATGAACCCATTGCTAGCAAGCCCTGTCAGGTCGACCTCCAAACAGTTTCCCCTGGAAACCATCGTGATTAATACTCGTTGTATTCGTCATGATGGGCTAACTGATTTGCCTCTTCATTCTCATCTATCATCCATTAAAATAAACGTATGTCGCCCAAAATACAAATATGTTTTATAGATAAATTATACAAAATAAACAGACGGACTAGTTGCTTGTAAAACATGTGGTGAGCAATAATCACAATGTTGTACTTTGTGAATAATAATATGTCTATTCAAGGACATTAGTGCATATTTGTTCACATTATTAGGTAATATTATAAATGCAAAAGTTTATATCGAAGGATGGACATCTGTTACTCTTTCACAGAAGAACTATAGAACGAATTTAAATTTAATTCAGTACAGGGTCTTTTTTTTAATGGATGATAATGTAATAGTTACCCCGCCTGCGCTAACGATATACGCTAGCGAGGCACTAATGACGGATGATAGGTTAGCATGAAAAGATAGATCAGTTAGCCCACCATGATGAATACACCTGCAATTCAGCACGATAGTTTCCAGTAGGGACCACGTGGAGGTCGACCTGATTGCGTATATTGCTAGGACTGGTAGTGCATATTGTTAACAATCCCTCCCCCCCTCGGTACAGGGGTAGGTAATATGCACACACTCGAAGCCGTGATGTATAGTTAGTATTGAATACTTCTGGCATCTTTGCCACATTTTATGGATATTTTTCGTCAATACAACTCTTTTGTGGAGCGTTTTCAGTGGATGGCTCTATTATAGTCGTTAAAAGATTTTATTGATCAATCTTTTATACCTGCACTCTAGACGGACAGTCTGGTTCACACAGAATAGACATTTTATACGCGCGAGTGTTCTGAATTTTCCAGCGAATCTAGCTATAGTTGATTAGCGACATTATTTTTAAATTTTTAACTGAAAAAAAAAAAAAGAGGTTATCAATTCGGTTGTATTTCTATAATAGCAGGAACATGAGATCTATATTAAGTATTAGACTCATTAATGACTAGCTATTAATTGTCATTTGGTCCGCGTGACCATCATATGTGTAGTATATTAAAAAATATTTGTGCCTAAGGTTGGCAACATTGAAAATGTAACATGACTTTTCTCTCTGTCATGGCGTCTTACATTAAAGTGCATTTTCATTTATAAGCGGTTTTTTATTACAACTATAAGTTATTTAAGCGTGCAAAGCACATTCAATATTTTTCAACATTATAATATGTTTACTAACTATGATAAAAAGTAGCATGTATAAATAAATCTATATATATAGTACATGTTTACCAAATTTCATAGCGATTGGTTTAACCGTTATGGCGCTATAAGGTAACAAACAAAACAAACTGCCTTTCACATTTATAATATTAGTAAGAATGAGATATAACTATGTGCTGTGTGTTAGTAGCCAACGTTTCAAAGAATTTTGTTCGCGACAAAGCGACAATCATTTGACAAATGATAAAAAACAACTTTTCTGAATTTGTTCGGGTTTGAACATGCCGAGTTGTAGCCCCAAATGCTCATTGCCTGGCTGCTCATAACACAGGATATTCTGGTTTGAGGATCAGGCAATTGGTGCGAATGTATGATGAAAAAGAATCATTTACGAAGGCCTTTTGAAGAAGCTTGACAAATCCTATTATGTTTTTAATATTATAAACGTAAAAGTTTGTAAGAATCGACGAATGTTTGTTATTCTTTCTCAAAAAAATTATTGAAAAGATTTAAATAAAATTTAGTACACGGGCAGGTCACAAACTAACTTATCAACTTAGTAACTTCATCTACTTACTGATTCATGCGAGCGAAACCACGGAATACAGCTAGTTTAATAAGATACACGAGTACAATTGTGTACGCGATACTTTATGCGTTATTTACTAAATTGATCGATTTACCAATTAAGATCGTGAACGGCGATCGTGACACACGTTAATGGGTACATTATGGGATATTACGATATACGAACTTGAATAAAAGATCCATCCAGAGACTATGTGAAAGAAGATAGCAATTTATATGACATGTGAAATGACAGGATATATATATAAAAAAGGTCATTGTTTTTACCTGTAAGAGACTTGTTGTGATAAATAAACAATTTCCGTCTGTGGTTAAAATTAACTTAACACCTCTATAACATAGAATATCTACACTAATATTATAATATTATAAAGAGGTAAGATTTGTATTTTTGTGTGTATGTTTGTAATGAATAAACTCAAAAACTACTTTGGCGATTTCAAAAATTCTTTCACCATTAGAAAGCGACATTCACCCTAAATAACATAGGCTATATTTATTGCTAGAAAAGATTAGGTATCCTTACTAAAACTTTAGTAACGTAACTCGAGGTGTAAAAAAATGCTATAAAATATCTTTCGTCGCGTGCGTTGCGGAAACTATTGGTGATAGAACAAAAGTATGGTCTACAATATTGCAGAAAATATCAATAATTATAAAAGACTTCGCGATACTATATGTCCAACTATTATCGTTATGTCACAGTAACCACTTTTTAAAATGTTGTAAAAATGTCTACCCATTCGAAGCCGGGACAAGCCGAAATGGAACAAAAATTCTGAGCAATTGTTTTATATTATTCAGAAATATAAACAGTGACTGTCGTGACAGTGAGTGTACGGATGGATATTATCCGATATCTATATACTGAGTTATTTGGTATGTGGTCCTGGTATAGAAGACCACTTATTCCTTTGCGTCCTAGGCGTCCTAAGAGGACACTGACATTTATAATATTAGTCCTGTATCTAATATTTTTATATATATCCTTATATATATATATATATATATATATATATATATATATATATATATATATATATATATATATATATATATATATATATATATATATATATATATATATATATATATATATTATATACAAACCTAGAGCGCGGTAATGTCCATTTACAGATAATGTTACGTCACAAAAACAACGGGATAGCGACCGGCAGACATGTGATCATGTAATCAGATGCAATAAACATAATCTATTCGAATAAAAACGAAACTGACCGGTGACTGTACGTAGAGAATATTTAAGAAACATTTGTACCGATGGCTTTTATGACTATAAAGAAATTCCAATGAAAACTTGTTTATTATTACATTTATAGGTTTTCCAAGAGAAGGAAGAATGTGCAATAATTAATTAATAAGTTAGATACTTCCTTATTATCATCATATACATAATACATCATGTTTAAAAATATCAGCAAAAATGCTCTTAAGAATTAATACATTTTCAGTTCATTATATTTTTATGTTAAATATATAATTATCAACCTTCATTAAACGTAATTTTGTTTAACTTATAAATACAGAAATCCGATTTTTCTTTTTTTTTTCTAAAAATAAAAATTGTCTTTAGATTCTTTTAACTTATACAAGAGTGTATTCTTTATCTTATGTTATAAATATAATAAAATTGTATCTAGACGATGTCTGTACATGGAAGATATTTAAGAAAAATAAAATATGAGGGGTTTTAATACGACTAATAGATGACACACCAATATTATTTTTTACAGCATAAAACTAAAATTGAATAAATTCAAAAAGCATTTACAGAGGTCCCTTTTAAACATTAGATACAAAAGTAAAGCTGTAACTACAGTGACGTAAACTATGTAAAAAAAATATATTGACACTTAAAAATGCAATTGTTTACATAGGAACATATTTTGTAGCAGAGCGTACGAACATGTCTACGCACATTAAATATTTAAACTACTCCAATAAATCACTGACGCGACACAATCATCCAAATGGGTTAGTTCGCTGGTGCTTTTCCGCTCACTTCACTAGCCCTAGCCTACTTATGGACAACAGACATCCCTGAAATAGGCCACGATGTCAGGCAGTCAGGCTACATTTAGTTGGGCGAATGTCACAATCGTGCCTCATTCAAGTCGACAACACCGACGAGAGTATGAATTACAACTCCGTTTTAATCAGACAGTTCATGCATTGGCATTATAAAAAAAAAACCAGATACACAGACTACAAAACAACTGTGAAAATAGCGCGCATTTAAGCAAATTTTACACTCATTTCCGACTTTTCAGTGAAGATTGTGGACAAACGTGTCGAAATATAAAAAAAAAGTACATGTAGTTTCTATGGTTAAAATTCGACTCCATGCTTTATCCTATGATGAGTATTTATTGTTTCAATTAAGAGACAATTTTTAGTGCAACATTTGTATGGGATTATCAATCTTGGATTTGTATTTCTTTGGTTACAATACACAGCACAAACGTCAAATTTAATGAGAATAATAAAAAATACATATTTAGAAACTAAAAACATAACGTGAGATTTTATACCACAAAAAAAAAGAAATTGGGAAAAAATTACTGTGAGACTGATGCAGTTACGTCTATTACGGAAGTTAGTTGTAAATATTGAGGTTGTTGCCGTTTGTTGCGACAGATTTATAATAACAACTTAACATTTCAATAGAAATCCACATTGTAAATACAGAAATGCACTAAAAATTGAATAATAATGCGTAGTCAAATTTCGGCGTGCTGTTAAATCGTTCTGTGTGAACGTCCGTCTAATACGTGAAGGAATGCGTGAATGTCGGAGACTCCGAGTTGAGATAACGTCCGGCGCAGTGTGAGAGCAGCCTGCACCGAGAGGAATGCCGTTTGTTTAGAAGCGCTGGAGTAAGTACGAGTATTTCAATTGTTCGAAATTAGTTTGTTAGATTAATTTATAACAAATATTTAAATATGCGAATATATTTTCATATTAATATATATTTAGGTATTTTTTTATATTTAAATATATTTTTCGTTTGCGACTTCATCAGTGTAGTTTATGTTATAATAAATAAACAATTTATAAGAGAGGACATTGAAAGATAGATGGTATTTATGAAAGTTGTTATGCGTAAAAGAGAAGCAAGCCCGGGTATGAGGGTAATAAAAAAGAATAAGAAATAATGAGGGTATAAGAAAGAGAGATAAGTGATGAATTGTAAATAATACGATAAAAATAAAACGTTAGACGTATTGATATACTGAGCATATAATATAGATACAATAACATAATACCTATGAATATTTACTATCAATAAAGCGTCAATAACTAATTAACTACTGATGTAATGATAAATGAACAGACAAAACATTTCATTGCAAAATATATTCGTTTATAAAATTGATATAGTACGAGTTCGAGTTATTTGTGTGATTATGACGAAGGATATGTGAAGATCTAATATCACAAGGTTTGACATCAGCAATTTCTATTTAAGAACAATCTACCACTCAAAGAATATTTAATCGATTTTCAACATTCTTTCATCTAGAAAAAGCTACATTATCAACAAGAAACATGGGCTGTATTTTATTAAAAAAATTTACTAATTTATCTTTTCTTCCTATCTTCCCGTGCGACGCTCGAGCGGGCCCTTAATTTAATATAAAATGTTATATTTATCTCATTAAAAACACTGCAAAGAATTTTCAACTTCATGCTTTATTAAGGTAGTATAATAAAAAAAAATATATATAAGTATAGCTTTCGTTATGGATCAATTATGTAAATACAAAACAAAAATAAATGTAATATTAGTTAGAAATTAAAGTTGCAGTATCATGATTGTAATGGAAACGTGTCGTAGACTCGAGGTATCGACCTAACGGATCTAACCTCGACCTGTATTAGAACTCGATTGTTTTGGACCTTAAAAATAAAAGCCAATATATATTGTACGTATATAGTGTATGTATTTATACTCGTTCTTATTAGCTATTGCTTGTGAGTTAGTGTAAAATTAATATTTCAAAGAGTCTACCTCGTTTGAATATGGAATCCCCATAAACTGTTTCAGTGTTACGGGAAATGGTAGAAAACATAGCATCTCTTATGGATTACTACTCCTGTACCACTGGTGTTAGAGATTAGACTGGCTATCTAATGCACGTTACTCATTCTTACAGAAACCCTCCAACAAAGCGTGCAAGTTGACATTTTAATTTGATCTTTGAGTTATGTGTAGTATAACACGTTTTACAATAACAAGACACATAAGCCAATGGCTCGCTTGCCGATACTGCCTACCATCGAACCGTTGGGTAATCATGTCATTGTAAAATGTATTATACGTAACACGACTAATAAAGTCTAAATTTAAATGTCAATTCGCTTGGTGTGTCGGAGCGGTGTGAAACGTATGACGACCTTTACCCTTCAGACCAAAACAACAACGCACGGATTGCGCGCTATAGTAGGAATAAGTCGGTAGTATCTGCCCAGACTTACAATACTCTGGGTCAACTGATACGACTTCATCCTCACTCATCATCCTTCACTGGAACCTAACAGCGCAAACGAACAGAGAGTGCGAAGGATACGGATCCATTACCTTTTTTATTAAAAAAAAAAAAAAAACTTTAAAAACTGTAGACATTAATTATTCTTTTATGTAATTATGTATATTAATAGTTTAATATGCCTGAGAATATATTGTTTTAATTCGATTTCAATATCACAGTAGTCCTTATATTGACGTCATCAAGCTGTCAGTGAAATAATAAGTGGTGGAATTATTTGAGTGGTCGTTCATTAACAATATAAAAACTGGCCAAAAATTGAGATTGATTAGTTCTTACAAACTAACATTGATTATAAGACTTTCTTGTGCGATTACTTAGATAAAGTAATTCAAATTGTAATATAATAAAGATACAAAAAAAAAAACCTAAATTGTGTCAGAACCTGTTATTTTGATTTAAAAACTAACCTACTAAACCGATTTTGATAAAATTTCTATGGGACCAATCTATAAGTTTATTCATTAAAAAAAAAAAACAATTTTTCAAATCGGTTTAGAACTAACGGAGTCATGAGGTAACAAATATAAAAAAAAACATACAAAAAAAATGAGAACCGCCTTCTTATTGAAATCTGTTGGAAACAAAATGTTATTCCGTTCTCTAATATTAAGAACGCAACGCAACGCGCACGTGACACCCCTAGTGTTGCAGGCGTCCATAGGTTGTGATCATTTACCATCAGATGGGCTGTATTTGCCATCTTCGTGGTATAAAAGAAAAATTTTCAATTTGTTTTGGGCCTCAGTAAAATATTTACCCATCTCTAGTATTCTAATTTCAGAATAAGGCAACTGATATTATTTCATATATGTATAAACACTCATAAATTTATCATAACAATTGAAATTTCAATGCAGATTTTCAAGTACTTTTTTCATTAAAAAAATAGTTATTCAAATACGTTTTTCCAGCAGCTAGTGGTTACGCGTCATTCTGCCAATCGAGCTATCGTGTTCAAGTTATCGATTTTTTTTACATAGACAACGTTTGTAAATGCATTTGTGTTAAAAAGTCCATGGCATGAATTCGATTTCAACTGTTCGTATTAATTTGTAGACAGAATGGAATGAGTGGTGTCTTTCAATGAAACATAATGACGATATAAACAAACGAGCGACCAGACTGTAAAACAGACTGCCAATATAATTTTAAATATAAAAAAATATAGAGTCAATGTTTCCATTTGTTGCTAATTTCATTTAGTGAGTGTTGCTGTGATCATTTCGGCAACTTGGTTAGGTTTTTATACAACAAATAGAACTTATTTGTTTAAATGAAACTTAATAAAAACTTAACCTATAACAAATTCGTGGAATCCAACAATTTATGTAATTTAAAGGACGCTGCTGTACACATTCAGTAAGGTTTGTCAAACACGTGCTCGTGGTGGTGACTCTCATACCGCACGCTCTCTCGGAGGCTCAGTTTACTATCGGTTCTTTTGGATCAATTTGATTTTTATATAAATTTATAACAACCTAAACACATCTATGTAATACAACTTATTTTAAAATGCTTCAATATTTTAAATTTATACTCAAAAAGGAGGAGATACTCAATTTCTGTATTTTTTTTTTGTCTATATATTTTATATTATATACAGTTTTATATTATTCACAAATTCTGAGCCAATTTTGGACATCTTTTTACAATCCTATATTAATAGGATATAATTTAATATAATTTTTGATCCTATATCAATTTTGTCACGATGTAAAACATTGTTTTCTCCAAAGAATTCTAAATTCAAATATTTAAATTTGATATCTATGAAACTTCTATTTATGTAAATGTTTTATAATATAAAGAGTGAAATTTATTAGTTTAGCAATATCGATATTACCATTATTAAAGAATGTTTATATCATAATAAAATCGTGTTGTTATTATATATCACATAAATCTGTAATCAAACACGAGTAATGTGCGAAACAAAAGTGTAGGAACGTATTATCGTTGTTCTCGTAACGGACGGTCTCCTGAGACAATAAGTTAGATATAGAGCGCTTTTGATCATAAGTACTCAGACGACCAAATCTAACGGGAACCAGTTACCTGATTGCCAAATAATTTCGAAGGCCACGCCCTCTACAGCCGCAATATGTCAAAGATAGAAGCCCCATATTTTATTCTCTTATTAATAGATATAGGGTAAAGCCAGATTAATATTGCTTCAAGTAACAAGTCAGTATTAAACAATTTTTGTATTAATAAACACGGAACAATTAATGAATGAGCTAATCCAACGTTACTTCCGAGTAAAAGTTAAACCCTGTCACCAGGTAGTTTAGTGGTAACACCTAATATCCTGTCACCGGGGGGAAAGGGTTGTTAGTAATGGGGTCTAATGAACCCATTGCTAGCAATACACTCTATCAGGTCGACCTCCACGTGGTTCCCCCTGGAAACCATCGTGAACAATTCTTGTTGAATTCGTCACAATGGGCTAACTGACCTGCTTCATCCTCACCTATCATCCTTCACTGGTGCCCCGCCTGTGTATACCGATAGCGCGAGCGGCGCTACCATTCCAATATCACCCCATTAAAATACCCTGTAACCATGTAGTATAAGGGTGTAATTTCAAAGTATTCGTTACCGTTATTTTATGGTTCGGTCGCATAAATTATCTTTCATGTCACTGCATAGGTACTTTTTATTGTTGCTGTTTTTACAATATTTGTAATTTGTTTTTAAAGTTACATAAAATGCCTGAAGATATTACAACAATTTAAGGCTAATAGAATAAATAAATAAGGTTAATAACCTTTAACACTGGTAAAAATAAATAAAATCGTGGAGGTGGTTTTATACTATTTACCACTACTGTGGAAATTTTATAATTCAGACTTTGTAACTTATCTCTGCTATGTTATAACTAAGAAATATCGATTATATGCTCATTTTGTTTAATTATAATTAAATCGAATCAAAAGATCCATTAAATCCATATCAATTAAACATCAATGTAATATCAGTTGACAATTACGAATGTCAAATTTAAAATTGTAATCTGTCATTGTAAAAACAGCTTCAGTTTCGTTTACTACCTCATTCTTTTTATTTCCAATTGCCATGAATTATAATGTTAATCCTAAAAAAGGAATATATTGCGATATCGAGTAGAAAATGTATTTGTAATAGTCCTTTCAAATTAAATTAAAATTTGAATTTCATACCGAAGTGACAGTAGGTACTAGTCCAGTAAGTATAGTAAATAATACAAAGTTAATTTATTTCCAATCACCTTTGTTGTCAATGTTGAGTACGTATTTAACTTGTACCATATACAACAAGTATTTCTCTATTATATTACAATGTTGTAAAGTGATTTTAAATATCTTTTTTTTTTCTTTCAAAAACTATGGAAATTTCATAGATATTTAATTTAAAAAATGAAATAGATGTTAATGTTTTAAATATCATACTTTTTAATTTCTATCACAGATAAGAACATTCCGGTATATCTATGAAAAAAAAATGACCTTAAAGTATTTGTAAACATGTCTATTTAAATAAAGATTATTCTATTAACTTCCCGATATCTAAGATGATAAAGAAAAGTGTAGAGAGAGGAAGAGAGATAAAGGAATTATTAGATAAGTAAAAAAAGGAAGATAAAAGGACTTAAAATTTTAGATATAGCTAAATATGAATGAACGAAATCAGTACCGAGAATAGAATTGAATTTACTCATTATACCTGCCTGTGATTTAAATTTGTACCCTTAAATTTACCTATATTAGGAATTGACACATTCTATCCATTTTAGAAAACTATAATAATTCTAAAACTTATTTGTAATATAATAAGAAACAAGTGATAATAAAATTTACACATAAATTTAAGTTTACTGATGAATATAATAAATAGTCTTGTAATTCAAATTTTTTAATTCTATCTTTAATAATCTAAATGAAAAATGCATATTATGGACTAACCGGCTGCTTCCAGTAGGGCTTCAAGTCTCGCCTGCATTTCAGGGTCAACGGCCCTCTCAGGGTCATCGTGAGACAGTAGGAACTTGGATGACTCTGCACCACCACCTTCTTCCTCCATTTCCGCCTGCCAATGTACAAATATTATGTATTAATAAATGTTATTAAAATATACAGTATATTCAGAATTTAACTGATAAATTTTAATTCCTGAACAGCTTGTATTGTATAATTTTTTTAATCTCGCAAAGCAAAACAATAAAAATATCAGGTGTAATGTATGTATATAAATGAATTCCATGTAAATATCTTAGATTCTTAATTCAATTATGTTTTTTTTTAATGAGTATGTAACAAAATTTTATGAATAAATGATTTATTTGCATTATACAAATATAGGGAATAAGCAAGACAATTGATAAATGTAACGATACAGTTGTATAAGTACAGTGAGGCAATGTTATCGCTGAATACAATCGCTGAATCAAGACAACCTTAGAGTAATAGACTACTTATTACTATATATGACCTGAATTTGACAACTCTTTTTACAATCGGTAGAGTTTACTACCTTTAGGCACCAATAAATGTTATGGTTAATCATAGATATTTAACCTTCCAGAAATGGTGTAGAATAAAATATGTAAATTTCATATAAATTGATTTTGGTTAAATTGTAATGTATATATGATCATGAGAGTCAAAAGGGATGCTTTAAGTGACTTTATATAATCTAATTTACAAATTTCTATCCATAAAGTCATCTTGTTGATATAAATTGCTGACATATCAAATTGCAAAAGTGAATATCTGACTGACAAAGATAAAACGTAAATCAATTAGGGTTCGAAACTTCAACTGTAATTATGGGTTCTTTTTGGCAAGTTTAAATTCATTTACATTCTTCATTCATCTTTCTGGTTCATTTATAACAAATTTTTAAGCACTTTACTGGGTTGCAATAGAGGTGACTATTGTATACTTGTTTGGATGAGAATGTAATATTATGATAATAAGGTTGCTATAAAAACTCTAATAAAACAATACAAGTCCTTAGAGTTTGGAATCAATTAAACTCCAAATAAGCATAGAATAATCATGGTCAGATCACCAAGCTTAAAGGTCAAGGCAAATCAATATAAAAGGTTGTTTTTCCCAAAATTCCAGGGCAAAGTAGAAGTAAACAGCTAGCATTATTGATTACACTAATAAATGGGATAATTAAAATGATGGTACCATTTATTTGGTACATGCGGTCTCTACATATTCTCATAAATAAGATATATTTCACAATAAAATAAAAAAAAGCTACTATGAGAAAATTAATATGTGTCCAACATAAGAGTAAACTTTACTGTTTGCTAAAAAAATATAAATACTTAATTAGAATAGGTGAAGATATTATGCAACATACACAATAAAATAGATATAGAGGTAAATTCAAATGTAAAACGGAACTTAAATTCCTTCTATTTTTATGAATAAGTAATAACTTTAATGGCTTAAAAATATGTATTGTCTAAAAAGAATAATAAAAGATATTTTTATTTATAAGTTACAGATATTTTAAAATAGATTATTTGTTATTGTTAATATAACTGTAGTTGTTCTGGGTTACTATGTAAGTACAACTAACTTTGTCTATTTACATACATTATAGTCAGAAGGTATTCATATTTAAACAGGTACAGAAAAATTGTATCTAGACAATGTTTGTACATGAGAGATATTAATGAAAAATTGATATGAACGGTTTTAATTAGAACAATAGATGACAAAACAATAAATTTTAGAAATTTAGCAAAAACAACTGCATCAAAGTGGATGCCTTTTTTACAGTTGTGTTCCTGAAGGTTTAACTTAAAATCTGGTGTATGTTTTATCTTAATACATCATCTAGAAGAAGTTTGTTTCATTAGTTTTTCTACTTCTGAAATCTAATTATGTGAAATAGCAGGTAAAAAGGTAGTTACTGTAAAACAGAATTACAGCGATAAACAGCTTAATATATTAGACTTATTCTACAAAGTAAATATATTCTTCTGAAGTGTCCATTATCTTAAAAATTCATAGAGTGGATTCTAAAGACTATACATACACATAGGTACATATATCATTAGTCATTGGATTTGATACAATATAATAAGGCCAATAGAAGTTTTTGATTTTTTTTAATTAGTTATCTTAAAAATGGCAGACATTTCTATTCAAATATACTTTTTATGCCACAATATCTTCACAAATTATTAAAGTGATTTTAATAATTATTAAACTATTTTAATTATAATATATTAATTTATATTCAAGTTAGTAAACCCATTAGTTGCAAGGAAATGAAATACATTTCCTAGACCAACTAATGGTATGTGGGTCATTATAATATAATAAATTGTTGCATGTTAATAATCAGTATCTAGCAATTGGTCACATGCAGTGTTTTAGTCCAACACATGTTTGGTTAGGCAAACAAAATAGGAACCTTAGTAAGGATATACATATCATAGAATTAAATAAAAGTAATAGAAGTACATAATTAGAAAAAAAAAAACAACCTAACAGCATTTTAAAAATATTGTAAGCCTTAGCAAAATAATGTCTTTAGCATATATTTAATGATTTGTTGATCATATAATTATTATTTGTTAAAATTACAGTAAAACAATTAAATCTGTAAACAATTTCTACAATAACACTTTGTATTACAAATAGTTTATCTTAAAAGGTATTGGAATCTATTCAAATAATAATATGTCAAGACAAACTTGAGAAGCAAGTATACATTGATTAGTATGTTACAGTAAGCGGACACTGATTGACACATTGGTCAGTGGGTAGCATCGGGTATTTGGTTAGAATTACAAGGACCATTCAATATTAAGAAAATGAGTGGTTTGAAATCGTCCAGAGCACACACATTATGAAGGTTAACAGTAAGTCACTCAAACAGCAATTGGTGTTGGTGAAGCCCTCCGCACTCAGTAAGGTTATCTTCGACTTACCAACAGGTCTGGCCTACTTAGGCACAAACAAGCCAGCAAAATCTATAACACCAATGAGAAATATATGAGACATACTGAGCATGTGGTGCAAGGACGACCTTACGGCTAGCGGTTGCTTTTAATGGTCCTAGTAATTCACCAATAACCATCATTTTTGCGCGAATACTAGTCGATGGGTTTGCACTCGTTGTCGCGTCAAAACACTCGAGTGTACTTGCCGTTTATACGGACAGTACACAAAATTAAATAAAACAGACATGTAGATCAAAACAACGTCGCATAGATGCATGAATCGTCGATGTACATTGAAAAAATGCGTGATCCAAGAAACATGGCCTCCGTAGTTCACTTTATCCAAAACACAAATAGACAATGAAAAGAACCTTACGGGAATCTAGACCGTTAATATCGTGAAATAACAAAGAATCAATTAAATACTGTCTAGAGGCGGCTGGCATAAATAATTTCATGCATTACTCAGTAGTACGTATGTACTTATGACTTTCTGACGTTTTACGGAATATTTGGCAAGCAACGTACTTCAATGGGAATGTATAATAGATTAGCCTCTCGTGGCATGCTACGCACGATATTAAACAAATATTGCTAAATTTCATCTTAATTTGATCTATAAAGAAATAGTACGAGCAAACAAGACATGTACAAGATGTCCCTTGCAGTATTTAGAGCGGTACAGATAATCACATTCTCTCACTGCCACCGCCTCTGTTGAAAACAAAACACGTTTTACCTCGGACACAGAATCATCCTCGCTTTCCGAAGAGTCCGTCATGTATTTGGCAGGCACTCCTGAATATGTTTCGGTTTCAGATTTGACCGGACTCGAAGCCGAACTCTGAGGAGTGGACGATTTTACCAAATCAAGTTGCACATTCACCTTATCGATATTTCGGTTTTCAGACTGTCCAACATTCTGCATTTTTGTCCTAATACAATAAAACTTAATTAGTCTTTCAGTATCAACACTTCTTCTATGAAATTAACACGTTTTTATATAAGCAAACAAGATTTATTTCGTCATTTAGCCAGATTGTGGCCCGCCATGTCTACTACTATGGATGGCGAGTTCCTGTCCCGGATGCTTCAAGTAGGCTATCCAATTATCTACTTCAGTCTCCCTCTGGCGAAGAAAATATGAACTTAATGTGCTGCCATCTACTTCCAAAAACGCACAATTTTGTAATAGAGTATAATTTTTTACTTTTTTACGATTTTATAAGTACAAGGGAATAGGCAAAGTTATATCGATGAAGATTATCATTATTATAATAAATAATTAATGATAATATCGTTAACATTTTCAACATACTTAAGTGCAAGAAAGATACATAATAAAACTGAAAACCTATTTGAAAAACGATCGGACTAATAACGTTTTAATAATGGTTTTTCTGTAATGGCAATTAAATATTATTATACTGAATGTCAGCCAATAAATAAAGAGTGTAGTTTATTTTACGCTTTCCTATTGGTTGATTATTGACAGAAAGTATAAAATGTTACCATACATCTGAAAACTAAAATAGTAGTAATACATGTATTATTGTTTATCTATGTCAGTCAATGACCACCTAAAATATTTCTTGTACAATTTTTTCCGTTATGCCATTAATAGAAAAAGAGACGATTATTAAAAAGAAACGGTAAAGACTTGGAGATATAGTTAGTTTAGAGAGATAGTTATTGTTAATGTTATTATAAGAATGATCTAATGGCTCTTGAAGTAAACAATTACTTACCCACAGAGAAAAAACTAATGCATGTTCCTTACTATCTTTAATCTATGCAAGTCGAAAATATCTAAGAACAAGGAATTATATAGAAGGAATAATAAAATAAAAACTGTAAATCACATAATTGCCTCCTTTCTTTTTATGTAAATATAATTAGTACAAAAAGACGAAAGATATACTATATATAGGCTAGTGTATAGAAAATATTATATAATACGGTCGTATAACCCTACCAAATTCAGATACAACCTGCTTGCATAATTTCTGCATAAACTGTGTCGAATATATAATCTAGTAATGTAAATTTGTCATTGACAAATAATTGACATATCAAACATTTTACTACGCACACCACAAGGACTAACTCACGGACAACCGAAGGGTGTACCGCGGGTTGGCTGTCCTAGTGAAGAGAAACATCGTTCACAGCCACTCCTCCAGGTGCAACTTTTAACTATGTACGCATTTAGGGTAGAGTTATGTAATAATAGAAGTCCCATCCGTGTGTTTGCAGTATACAAACTGCCGATCAACAAGCTAGCAGCAGCTGACGTTGAAGCCTTGTTCGAATCGCTGCTTCCTGCATCGCAGCAGGAGACTGAAACTGCAAACACACATCATGGAATTCAAATACGATCGGTGCCGAAAGCAAAAAGCTCCTGGGGATAGTGGAAAACTGGAGATCACCGTTCACGGGTCAGAAGTCCCAATGCACTATTTCCACGACACCACAACGATCCTCAACGTGCTCGACATAGCTTTCTATAAAGGGCTGGTCAACGACGCAGGAGGTTCTCTCGGAGGACATTCTTTCTGATCACCTGCCCGTGTGCATGGATATCCCAATGACTCCGGTACACCTGACACCGCAGGTCTCGTGCCGCCGGACCGACTGGGAAAGATTCAAGGAATTGATGCTTCAGAATACGCCAACGATGGCAATTTCAACCTCAGCCGACGTCGAGCGACTTGCAGGAGACTTGTTAGTCTCCATATAAGCCGCCATTCAAGACACGACCCAGCCGTGTAGCATCAACAAGGCAACGAGCGGAATACCGACCGCAATCCTTAAAAATCTCGCCGACAAGCCTCGTATGCGCAGAGACTGGCAGGACACAAGATGCCCCACCCCCAATCAACATTTGTTTGGGGTTGAACAAACTAACCGCCGAACTCAAGAGCGACATCGAGTCCCATAAGAAGGAAAGTTGGAAAAGATATGTGGAAGAAGCCGGCGATGATTGGAATAGCATCCACCGTCTGTGTCGCTGACTGACCAGTCGCCACCCCCCCCCCCCCAGTCCGACCTCGACCAAGCCTCGGAAAGCCCCCAGCAATGATAATATATCAAATACGGCGCCGCGTCACCTGCTACCATTGCAACACTGACGCGCCTATATAACGGTATTGTGCGCACAGGGTATTTTCCAGACCTATGAAAGATAGGCAAAGTCATTATGCTGCCTAAGCCTGGCAAGAATGTAAGCAACCGGAGTCATACCGGCAAATTCGGGTTCAGGGTGGAATACACCACGACGCTGCAATTGACAAGAGTTCTACATATGTCACGAGCGCTCACAACAAGCGTGAGTACGTCATTGCAGTGTTATTGGACATGGAGAAGACTTTCGTCCGCATGTGGTACAACGGTCTGCTTTATAAGTTGGCCACACAGATTGACACGCAAGAAGGCTGGTCCGAGTAGAAGGCTCCTTCCTTCAGGACAGACGCTTTATGCCTTATTATATTATGAGCTCATAAGTACGTGAGGAACACCAGAAGAAGGACCTACAGATCAATCCGCCAGGCGAATTCATCGGCAGCTTGGCTACCAAGATCTTCGCGCGCGTGGATGCGTCGACCTGGGACCACCTCAAGGGTCTGGCACCCCTACACGCGCGACCTCCAGACTATTAGCTGTATGCACACGAACTCATAGCTCGCGTACACGAAGACCAAGAAGTAGAAGCCGATCCCTGATGAAGGCAATGTTGCCGCCTGGCTCATTCATACGCTGGCAGTTACTGTGCCTCTCCCATGGGGTCTCACCCGGTAGGTGAAAACCGCGTAGATTGAGTTAGACGTCGCATCAAGTAGCAGCCGTCGAGTAACAACTCCAATGACCCGCGCATTTTCATGCGCGGCTGATAGACACTACCTGAGAGGAGCAAAACGCGCCCGGACAGGTTTTCCCGGTTCTCTCGTAGGTGGAGTGCGAGAAGACAACGAGTAATTTGTCCAGCAGGTATGTAAAAACCGTTGTAAATGGATGCTGCTCGTACAGAATAAACATAAACGATTGCGACCCGCAGGGTTCTGTTTGATCACCAAAGCTGTTTCTGCTGCTGCATATTTATGATATGTTAACCTTAGGCAACATTCATGGTTATGCGGATGAAAGCACACATTAAACAGGTTGTATCAATGTCCATCGTTTTAATCGTTGGAGACGATCGTAAATAGTTTCTATCTCAAATGAAGAAAATATTAGCTAGGGTCTCTGATTGGGGACAACAAAACTTAGTCCAGTAGTATAGTATTATTTACATATTCATTATTGCAAAATATTATCTCTGGTCCAGTTTAACCCTGAGATAAAAGCTATCACTATCACGTTCATCGCTAAAAAACCATTTTCTTTGGCTCCACAATTCCAAGGTACGGGTCTTAACATTCGTAAAAGCATTGGGATCCTTAGCGTCGACGTCTCTAGTGACGGACAGTTCTGCGGCAACCTTGAAGATAAGGTGAGGCTGGCATTCAAAAAACTCGGTGTACTGAATAGAACAAAAGAATATTTCACGCTGGATTAGCGACGAGCTATGAGAATTGTTGATGATCCCAAGCTAACAAGCAGTATCAAACCCTTAAGTCTTAGAAGAGTTTTTGCCTCACTCTGTGTATTCTATCGCTTGTACAACGGACTATGCTCAGAATAATTGTTCAACATGATGCCCACCCCCATGATGATAAGTTTACCCCCATACCTTAGAGCCTAAATGGTTGCATATAGCGCGATTTCAGAGATGTTTCCACCCACAAACGCTCAGGTTATTCGAGGTTTTTCTAAGAGAGTAAAGCATAAGGTTCTTTAAAAAAGGGATAAAGAGGTTTCTTCAGGGACGGACACGCATGCGTAATGCCGGGGGAAATACGTGCATTGCAGGCGTTTATATGCTACTGTAACCGCTTGCCATCAGGTGAGTCGTATGCTTGTTTTCTATCTCAGTGGTATAAAAATAAACTATTGTCAATTTTTTTTATACATATCAATTCTTATAAAACCTTCGTGTTTTATGTTAAATTTTAATAAAATTGTCATAAGTGGATGTTTATGATTTAAATTATATTTTCTTCTCTTGTTACTTTTATAAGTTCCATTCCCTATTTCTCTCTTATGTTTAATAGTTTTTCCTGACTATTCTATTTACAAAACACAAGCCTTATTTTTAGTAATAATAATATAAAACGTATGATTACAAAAAAAAATTTATCCAAAATTCCTATGTCTTCCTTTATTTTGTGTTCCGTTTCTCGTCTATTGTATGTGTTGTAAGTGGCATGTTTTTAATGGTAATAATCAGTATCACCGCGCTATCAGTATACACCGGCGGGGCTCCAGTAAAGGATGATAGGTGAGGATGAAGCAGGTAAGTTAGCCCATCGTGACGAATTCAACAAGAATTGTTCACGATGGTTTCTAGGGGGAACCACATGGAGGTCGACCTAATAGGGCATATTGCTAGCAGTGGGGCTGTCAAACTCAATTGCTAACTCTTTCCCCCTGTAAGTGGCATGTTAGGCAATACTAGTTTATTGCTAAATTCCTATCCTTAAGAACAAGGAATGATAAAATATAAACAGTCAATTATATGGTTGCCTCTTTTCTTCTTATACTAATATTATTAGTAAAAAGAGGAAGTGACATATATTATCAGTTTTTTTTTTTACAACACAGGGGGCAAACGAGCATGCGGCTCACCTGATGGTAAGTGACTACCGCCGCCCATGATCACCCACAACACTAGCGGCATTGCAGGTGTGCTGCCGGCCTTTTAAAAAGGAATATACTCTTTTCTTGAAGGTTATGTTGTCGTATCGGTTCGGAAATACTGCTGCTGGAAGTTGATTCCAAAGAATGGTTGTGCGTGGAAGAAAGTGCCTTGAAAAACGCACGGTGGAAGACCGCCACTGCTTGACTTGGCGTGCTTGACTTTGACACCACAGATGATTGGGATGAAACTTTAGTTTGTGGTGGGTTGTACGGTGCTGAAAATCAGCAGCAGGTATCAATCCGAACAATTCCTCACAACACTCCCCATGATAAATTCAGTAGAAGATGCACAGAGATGCAACATCTCTGCGCAGTTTCAGTGTGTCAAGTCGGACAGTAAGGCGTTGACTATCGATAATTCGAGCCGCCCGACTTTGAATGCGGTCTAACGGAAGGAGATGGTACTGTGGCGCTCCTGCCCACAGGTGAGAACAGTATTCCATATGCGGCCTGACTTGGACTTTATATAATTTCAGGCGGTGTTCTGGCATGAAATATCGTCTCACCCTATTGAGCACTCCTAACTTTTTGGAAGCTATCTTAGCCTTCTCCTCCAGATGACCGCAAAACTGGACGTCGCAAGATATATCAACGCCCAGAATTCCTAGACTCGACTTTTTATCAAGGGAAGTGCCCTGAAAGTGAGGAGATACGACAAACGGCGTCTTAGTTATTTTTTTCTTATCAGTTACTTTTTTCTCGATTCGTAGTAGGCTAGAAATTAATGAAAGGCAGAAAATATTTAATGTCAATTATTTGTCAAGGACAAATTTTATATTGTTAGATTATATATTCGATAAAGTTTATTAGAAAGTATGCAAGCAGGTTATGCCTGAATTTGGTAGAGTTGTACGGCCGTGTAACGTTTTTTATACACTAGTCTAAATAAAAATAGCAACTGATGGTGTATCTTTCCTCCTCTTTTTACTAAGTATATTTGCATAAGATGAAAGGAGGCAATCATATAATTTACAGTTTTTATCATTCCTTCTATGTAATTCCTTGTTCTTAGTTCCTATCTATCCTTAATCTATGATACAGACATCATAAGTGGGGACCTACAATATATGTAGTTAGGTGTTCTTTACCTTTGAGTTATATACTCTTTCCCTATGAGTGAATGTGAAAGAGTTAGTTATTGAGTATCCGAGCCAGTGAAAAAAAAAATACACTTATTTTTATTTATATGAGGACGAACAAAATATCTGAATTGAATAAATAAAAAAAATCATCTATTTGTTCTTGGAATAAATAAAAAATAATAATTCTATTATGTTTAAAATTATTCTTGTTATTTAAATTATGTGTTCTATTATTAATATGTGTTACATTTAAATTCATAATTATTTAAATAGGAATTTATTTATTTTACAAATGTGTTCGTCGTGTGAACAAGATATGAAGCCCCCAAATGAAAATCAGCTGATACTTCTATTTTTACCAATTTCTTTTATAATATTAAATTTATAGAAATTGTAAAAAAGTCTATAGAAATGTGTTTTATTAAGAGTACCTAAGATGCTAGCATCTAAAATGGCAAGAGACGGTGATCTGCCTACTATTTTTAATCCAAAGCGTGTACGCACACCTTCTGTCATAATAACAAGTGAAGAAGTAGTGGAAAGCGAACGTGCTGGTGGCGATTCAGAGAGAGAACGTCCTAATGGACCACCAACGCCGTTGAGTCCGCGGGCGCCGCTTACACCACAATCTTCGGTGTGTTCAGCGCCTCCTTTGACCACACAGCCGTCTTTGCAGCAAGCTTTCAGCGAATCGGCAGCTAGTAGCCAAGACGAGGAGAGACAGTTACGGGATAAGAAGTGCCCCAGATCCTGTTGCTCAAGATTTGCTAAGAAGGTATATCTTAAAAACAATTTGCTATTACAAACACAATATGAAACTTTGTGGCAACTACTGGCAGGGAGAGGGATGGGCACCCCTCTTAAAACACCTCTAAAGTCTAACTGTCAACCCACCTGCCAAGTGTGGCAACTACTGGCAGCACCCCCGAGAGGGAGGCTTATGTTCAGTAGTGGACAATTAAAGGCTGATATGATGATGATATCATTGTTTATATTGATTGTAAACTGTTTTATGTTTTAATAACTAATTATAAAAAAGATTGCTAAATGAGCTCTTTATCTTGATAGAGTAGATTGTTAGTAATGGGGTCTAACTAACTAATTGCTAGCAATACAGCCAATCAGGTTGACCTCTATGCGGTTTTATTAAAATTCTAGTGGAATTCATCATGATGGACTAACTGACCTGCCTTTTCATCCTCATCTTTCATCCCTCACTGGTGTCCTGCCAGCATATACTGTTAGCACAGGCAGGGTTACCATTCCATTATCATCGATTAAAAAAAAGGTCAAGCAAACTTGTATATTTTTAAACAAGTTGAATCCCATGAATAAAATTTAATACTATATTTTTTAAGGAGAAAACAATTGTTAGTAAGGTCTAACAGCTCCATGTGGACCTCCATGCATGGTAATAAGATATTCTTGATAACTTCATCATGCTCTCCATGACAATAACCTGACCTGTATTTGACCTCATATATCATGTCTCACTGGCATTCTTTTGGTGTATATCAATTTTTATACAACTTAGAATGGCAAACAAGCTGACGGCCCACCAGATGGAAAATGGTAACCGTCGCCTATAGACATGAGCAGTACCATGTACATAACAGAGTATACTGTTTCGCCCATGATACCCCACATGCGTTGCCATTCCTGAGGACTCAGATGTTATTCCCCTGTACCCAGTAAATTCACACCTTATTACTTGTATGTAGAATAGTATAGAAATAGTACTAATAGCATTTGTACAAATTTTTGTGTAATAAAGAATAAATAAACAAATAGACTTTATTCAGATATTGATTTTGACAAAATAATAACAAACTCTTTATAGAGCACAAAAGATATGTTTACAAGGAGTATTTATACAGAATGTGCATATACAAAAGGCAGCCTTATTGCTAAAAGCAATCTCTTACACACAATCTGGATAAAATATGTACTTATAATATTATAATTAAGTGACAAGCATAGAAAGCCTTAAATAAAAAATCTTATAGGCAGAAAAAATTACAGTGGAATATAATTTACAGATCTACTATGGGATATGTATGACAATCGTCCTTACCGCATCTTGGGTCACTGCAACTCATTGTATCAAGCACATGTATGTCCAGAATTATGTACTCAATGGTTATAGCTATGTTTACAGTACAGAGTCGTCACTAGCCTACAATAATGTAACATCAAAAGTTCGTACACATGTAAGTTATAAAATTATTTTTTAATTTTCATGCAATAACTACCAGTTTATCTTATGTGTAATTAGATTGAGAAAGCTTAAATAGTTTCGGGCTCAATTCGTGACCCTTAATCATGAGCGGCTGTAAAACACGCGTGCCTGACTGAAATTTAGTTATGGTTTTAGAAATATTCTATTTTACTTAAATTTATACCTATGTGTTTATTAATACTTATAAGGTAGATATGATGTTATCTATCTGGTTCAACCAAATTTGATTCTAATCTTGTTAGCTCTTTATCACATGTTTATGTAATAAATAGTTAAATCTTACGTTTAGGTAATAAACATTTTTATAAATTTGCATATTTAAAATATCAGTATAACAAATTACATTAGTAAATTTAGTAATGCTAAAATATTACAAAGTGTTTCAAAGTATGCAAAATTATTTTATTATGTTAAATATGCAACTTTTTTTTTATTACAAAAATGTAACTGTAAGTAATAATTGCTTAAAATTTTACCTCATTTTTTATTATATTAAATTTATAATGTTGTTGTTTCTATTTATGGGATTAAGACTGTGCTATTATTGTTTCAGAATCTGTACAATGCCCCATTCTTCACGGCATGGTTCTGTACCAACTGGCTAATATTTTTTTATCCATTGTACGTGATAGTTATGTTGATCCATAACAAGTGTAAATCACCCAATGATATTGTTTTTGATGCCTTTACTGATTTCAGAGAAAAGGGATTTACTTTTGGTAAGTAATATATCGGACCGTGTGGTCCCGGCATAGAATAGGCCACCCCTTCCTTTCTCGTGGGTGTCGTAAGAGCCGACTAGGGGAGGGCGAGGGATGGGCAACAGCGTCCCTCTTAAAACATCTCTAAAGTCTAACTGCGGTTGCCAATCCGCCAGCCAAGCGTGGCAATTACTGGCAAAACCCTTCAAGAGAGAGGTTTATGTTCAACAGTGGACAGTGGACCTATCTATAATAAATCAGACATATTGAAATGTAAATTTTGTATGAATGTTTAGACCTCTAAATAAATGCCCACATATTTTCATGTATATTTGAAAATATGTAGGCGATTGTATTAAATTGAATGAAATTCGTTGAATGGATTGGTCATAATTTGATCACAATGAGATTTAATAAAAATTGCTTCCTAAATTGACCTGACCGAGAATCGAAGCTGGGACTTCATTTACGCAAAGCTACATGCTTACCACAGCGCTAATTATCAATAGTAAGTGTGGGTATATATAGTAATATCTGTATGTTGTAGTTACAATATCTATACATATATTGGTCAAATATCAAATATTAGATTATCCAATATAAAATATCGAATAGAAAAACCCGCTCATAATGAATATAGATATGCGACTGGTATGGGCGATATGGAATGAGATGTGATACATATAATAATATGAATATTATTCCTACTCATTATATATATACACACATACATACTAACACATATACAAATACATATACATACATGCATATAAACGCCTACACAAATACATAAAAATATATAAATACTGTTCACGAAAAGTATGCAAGAAATAAGTATGCTAACCAGACATGTAAACATATTAAGAAGATATCAGATTAGTTATTCCTAGTCAATAGATTGTTATAATATGATTGTTATATTTTAGCACGATTCATAAGTCGCTGCGGCTTGTTCTGCCTTCTCTGGGTGGTGACTATCTATATGTATACATACTCATTGAAGATCCTACTCTCCACTGACGTCGTGACACTGTTTGCCACCAACGTATACTGTGTCTACCTACTCTCGTGGGTTATACTGCATGAACAGTTTGTTGGTGTTAGGGTAAGTCTAGTCTCTTAATCATTTCACCCGTTTATTCATAAAAACTAAAATCTGCTACAGACCTATTTTCAGCTGATTTAAAAAAAGAAGGACTTTTTATGATGTTTGTTACTTCATAACTCTGTCATTTATTAATTGATTTGGAAATAACTTTTTTATTTAAAATGATAAACTTTCAGATTGTTCCCATAGATTTTTTTTTTTTAAATAAAATCAGTAACTTAGTTTGTAGATTAAAATAACTAGTTTTGTCACTGAAGTCTTTTTTTTTTTTTTTGTGAAATATAGTTTTATAACAATAAAATGTATCGTCACTTTCTTTTAAATTAAGAATTTAGCGCTAAAAAGGCAGAATACATCAATGTGTTGGCTATACATTTATAGCGATAAGACCCCCTTTTGTACCTTTATGTGTATATTTCAATCTGTATTTATGTTACTGTATTTCATTTGAATTATTCACTTGTCATTGTATATTTTTATTTATGGTGCAATAAAGAGTTAAATAAATAAATAATACATTTAGGTGACATTTTTATGAAAAAAGAATTCATACATATACTATATATACAACTATTTAATTTATTAATAATATAAATAGTATTTGTGTGTTATATGTGTATTTCTTATGTATTATTATGTATTATTATTTCAGTAAGTTGCTATAATTATCTTACATGTTTTTCTCCACATCTGCCCTTCATACGCTTTCTGTTTTTACCTAATGGTCAGCTGGTAGAGAATGCCATATGGCATTAAGCTCGCCACTTGTACAAAGTTTTATTGTGTAATAAATAATAAATAAATATATTAAAATCGCCGTCACCGCATAGATCGGTCCTCCCCTTCTTTTCCCGTGGGTGTAGTATGAGGCGACTAAGGAAACTCAATGGTTGACGGATAGGCAATAGTGTCCCTCTTAAAACATCTCCAAGGCCTAACTGCGGTTGTCAATCCGCCCGCCAAACTTGGCAACTACTGGCGAAACCCCCGAGGAGGAGATCGATGTTCAGCAGTGGACAGTTAACGGCTGGCATGATGATGTTGATATAAAAATTTCGTGTCACAATGTTGGTTCACGTTATGATCCGAAACCACTTTTAAATACGCTTTGTTAAAATTTTGTAAATACTAAAATATTTTTTATAACAAAAACATGGAATATAAATAAATATGATTCAGATTTGTAATCCAAAATGGGGTTGAGGCTTCAGTTGATTGTTTACATATACGACACACGTCCAACACATTATCCACCTTTCCTCGGCAGTTGGGTAAAAAAGAATTTATTGTGTAGATCGTGGCAGCGATATTATGCGATACGGGCATAGCTCTGCTTGCGTACATGGACGGTATCACTGGCAGCTCCACCCTTGGTGGGGTCGTGCTGGCCGCGTGTGCCGCTGCGGGATTCGCTATATTCAAGGTATGGTTTTGTTATTTATTATTAATGTTTTATTTTATTTAATACTAGCGGACCGTCATGGCTTTGCACGGGTGGACATTTTTACAACATTTTAAAAAGTGGTTATTGTGACATAACGATAATAGTTGGACATATAGTATCGCGAAGTTTTTTGTAGGTATTGATATTTTCTTCAATATTGTGGAACATACTTTTGTTCTATTACCAATAGTTTCCGCAGCGCACACGACGAAAGATATTTCATAACATTTTCTTTACATCTTGAGTTACGTTACTAAAGTTTTAGTAAGGATCCCTAATCTTTTCTAGCAATAAATATAGCCTATGTTACTCAGGGTGAATGTAGCTTTCTAATGACGAAAGAATTTTTGAAATCGGCAAAGCAGTTTTTGAGTTTATTCATTACAAACATACATACACACAAAATTATAAATCTTTCCTCTTTATAATATTAGTGTAGATGTAGACTATTGATCCGGCCCGGCTTCGCACGGTTAGATAGGATTTCGAAAATAATATACAAGTATAATAGCCTATGTTTGAGTATACCGACTAAGTGAGGGTGAGGGATGGGCAGCAGCGTCCCTCTTAAAACATCTTTAAAGGCCTAGCTGCGGTTGCCAACCTGTCTGCCAAGCGTAGCAACTACTGGCAAAACTCCCCTTATAGGGAAGGCTTATGTCCAGCAGTGGACAGTTAACGGTTGAAATAATAATAGCCTATGTTACTTGCTGACAATGTAGCTTTCTATAGGTGAAGGATTTTTTATAATCGATTTAGTAGTTTTTGAGTTTTTTTAATTACAAACAAATAACTGAATCTTTTCTCTTTATAATATTACTAGCTTTTACCCATAATTTCGTTCGTGTGACCGGAATATGCTCACTGAATAAGATAAAAAGCGGTCTTTATTCTACATAGATACCATATAGTGTGTATATACCAAATTACAAAGTCATTAATGTCGTTAAGGTGCTAAGAGGGAAAGTCTTTCATATTTATAACAATAGTAAGGGTAATACTGTTTTTTTATTTATACAACTTAGAATGACGAGTACAAACAAGCTGACGGCCCACCTGATGGGAAGTGATAACCGTCGTAAGCCTATAGACATGACCAGTACCGTGGACATAACAGAGTATACTCCCATGATACCCCCCCCCCCCCCCCGCGTTGCCATTCCTGAGGACTCAGGTGTTATTCCTCTGTACCCAGTAAATTCACGCCATATCCCACCCTTCAAACCGAAACACAGCCATGCAAACACAACTGCTTCACGGTTGAAACACGAATGGGACAGATGTACCCAAGCAATCGACTTTTGTACAAAGTCTTCCTCTGGTAAACTATATACTTATATTACGTATTTTGATAAAAAAAAAAACATTAAAATGTTTTTTATTCTTTTGATGGGATTAAGTGTCATTAAAATTGATTTATTTTTATTAGAGTTTTTGTTAATTTTGCCAAAAGTATAGCGAATTGATGAGACTGGGCAATTGTGATATTCTATAATAGGTTATGTGTACAATATTACATAATCATAATCCAGCTATAGCGGCGTGCTGAGTCGGGTCGTTGATCTCACTAAAATGTAGTCGAATACATTGCAGGCGGGCTTATCAGTCATATTCGTGAACAGATGTTGCTTCTAATGACTATTTTGTTCAAATTTAACAGGACTTAACGTCATGAAAAATTTTTAGGCTCAAAATTTTGTTTGTAATACTTCGGTAAATGCTAATGTTTTTGATTTTTAATTCTGTATTAATAGTGATATTCATCTTATATGGGACTGTATATATTTACTAGTAAAAATTATATTTAAAAAAAAAGTCAAATTTGATACTAATATCTTAAACAAACAAAAAAAAGCGGTGAAAATAATTTCTAATAGATTGTCTATAGGTGATGGTGAATACTTTATACCAGATTTTTTTATGCAACTTAAAATGGCAAACAAGCTGACGGCCCACCTGATGGAATGTGGTAACCGTTGCCTATAGACATGAGCAGTACCATGGACATAACAGAGTATACTGTTTCATCCATGATACTCTCCATGCGTTGCTATTCCTAAGGACTCAGGTGTTATTCCTCTGTACCCTGTAAATTCACTGCCATATCCCACCCTTCAAACCGAAACACAGCCATGCAAACACAACTGCTTCACGAATAGGACAGAGGTGCCCAAGCAAACGACTTTTGTACAAAATCTTCCTCTGGTAAATACAGGCTTGTGTTTGCCATTTCAATTTGTATAAAAATATTTATCTCTAGGTGCTGTTTAGAAAAGTGATGGGCGAGATGAATTCTGGTCAGCGGGCGTTGTTTTTCTCAATACTGGGCGTGGTGAGCGCATCTCTACTGTGGCCAGTGTGCCTGGCACTCTACCTCACTGGCACGGAAATGCTGCCGTCACACCGCATGCCCTGGGTGCATCTTCTCGTAGCCAGCGTCTCACTTCTAGGTTAGACTATGCCCTTGTATTCATAAAGCGATTGTTTAAAATATCGATTAGTCAAATGAATCATTCAAATAAAATCAACACTGCTTATTGACTGCATTGGATACTGACGACCATCCATTGTGTTGTTGCCTATACCAGTCGGATATTAGTTACTGTAGCGTCAATAGACGCTTGCAACACTAGGACTGTCACTAGTGCATTGCCAATCTTGAAGAAACCTTAATATGACCTTTTTGCAGAATTCTATAAAGTAGTCTTTAGGGGAAACCTCGACAGGGGGATCATTCCAAAGCCTGAGTGTTCGCGGGGGAAAATTCCTTTGGAATCGTGTTTTTTTATTTTATTTCTTTATTTAACTCTTTATTGCACTATAAACAAAAATATACAATGCCAAGTGAATAATTCAAGTGAAATACAGTAACATAAATACATATTGAAATATACACATAAAGGTACAAAAGGTTGTCTTATCGCTAGGGCGATCTCTTACAGACAACCTTTATCATACGAATCAACGATATCTTTATTATCTTATTAACTATGTATCGTTCTTTTTCAGTGTTCCACCTAGTATTCCAGTTTGGTAATGTTGTGACGTACAATATATTCATCTCGCTTGCACTGATTACTGCTGTACCTGTTTCTGCAGGTAAAATATTACAATAAATAAATAAATAATAATAGTTTAAACTAATAGTTTATTCAGAAAACATTTTCATAAAAGGTTTATACAGAGTAAAATAACAGCTTTATAAAGTGAAGGTATTACACAATGTTTTTCGAAATGGTCTCCGCTATGTTGCAGCGATGAGCTACAGCGCTGATTTTTAGCGGGAGCCGAGGAAAGAATAGTTATTTATATATAGTTTTTGATTATAAAGCTAATTAAATATACATATAAACTTTTAACGTTAAAAATACGATTAAATTACTACCTTCTCCAAAAGAAAGTTACTTTATTTGGTATTACAGATTGCTTAACTATTCTAAAGATTATTTACATACACATTTGTAATTAGCAAAAAAAAATCATTATTTTTTTTCCTTTCAGCATTAGATGTGGTACTGTACGACGCTCGGTTTGAAGGTATGAAGCTGGCGGGAGTCATTTTGATCACAATAGGCTTTTTCTTGGTCATGTTTCCTGATAACTGGCCTGATTACATCATGAGACTTTTAAGGTGAATATCCATTTGTTATTTTTATATTACTAAGGTAACGTACAAATAAGGTAATGGCTCATTTGTTGGAAAGTGGGCACCGTTTTTTTTAATTTAATTTCAATACAATACAAATTCAATGCAAGTTTATAAAGATACATATAAACAATGATTGCAGTGACAACCCTACTAATACCAAAACATTGTTTGACAGCTGTCAATGTCATCCATTCCGTATAGTTCAATGACTCGATAAACTGCTGGTACTACCTTTAATCTACATATATATGTGCAATATAACACCAAATGCTAGGGGGGAAAAGGATTGTTAGCAATGGAGTTTGACAGCACCATTGCTAGCAATATATCTTATTAGGTCGACCTCCACGTGGTTCCCCCTGGAAACCATCGTGAACAATTCTTGTTGAATTCGTCACGATGGGCTAACTGACCTGCTTCATCCTCACCTATCATTCTTTACTGGTGCCCCGCCGGTGTATACCGATAGCGCGGGTGGGGTTACCATTCCATTATCATCCTTAAACACCAAATGCTATTGTCTATAGACATTACAGTATGCATGGTGCAGGTAACTGTTCGCGTATCATTTATAGCTACTTTGGTATAAGTGCCGAGATAAGCTCGAGAGAATAATAGGCAGTGACCATACTGTATGTATTAATAACGGACTTAACATAGATGGAGCCGTCGCCGGCAACGCGGTAACAACGGTTCGGGGCGCAACCGCGATGCAATGGACTACCGCACCGGGTACATACGCTCGCACCTCCGGTCGCCATCCGGCCGTGTCAGGTGACCGCCAGGCGAGACGGAGGACATCGAAGTACGTACCATAGAGAGGCATCGGTTATCTGTCCGCGGCGACATGCGTAAGTTGTCCGCAGACTAGCACGCATTATATACATAAAGTAGTCGTGGTTCATACAAAGGAATTATAATTAGTCAATTCGTTAGACGACCGCCGAGCAAGACGGAAGATATAGAAGTACATACCATAGACAAGCAACGCTTATCTGTAAGCGCCGACATATTGTTTGTAGCCTTACAGATTGTAATCAAAAATAAATATTAACGTATTTTAATTTGAACTAAATCATATTGACTTAACGTATATTTTCGTATGGAATGTCTATTTTCAGCAACGTTCAGCATCGCTAGACTTAAGCGGTCATTTATCTATGAAAACGTTAATACGTTAATCCGGTGTAATTTAAATTGAAACCACGAGAAGGTTGTTGTTCATGCAAGGGAATTGTTATAATAATTAGTCGACTTGGTTTACACATACTGTCTAATTCATATTGCTCCGTATGTGGAATCCAGCAAGTTTAATCAAACTGAACTGGATCGTATTGTTTATTATTTTATTCATTTTGGCATCCATAGCATATATAGAGACATAATATAGTGACAATAACTTAAGAAAGCAAATGTTTAACACAAAATCTGCGTAGGCTTGTATATTTAGATGATTTTAGATGGAATGAAATCACTAGATCATTGGATTCAGTTAATCTCTGCACTTCTCAGGTAGTATGATGACGTGTAAAGTCTTATGTCGTTATGTGCTTGCATTATATTGACTGTTTGGTTAGACCAAAACAGTAGATTGACTTAACAAAATTCACTTTAGGTCAAGTCGAAATCGGTAATCGAATTGCATTGTTAAATGGACGTCACAACGTTATATTTGATATAATTTTGATTTGATCTGAAAGTTTTTTTTTTATACAACTTAGAATGGCAAACAAGCTGACGGCCCACCTGATGGAAAGTGGTAACCGTCGCCTATAGACATGAGCAGTACCATGGACATAACAAAGTATACTGTTTCGCCCATGATACCCCCCATGCGTTGCCATTCCTGAGGACTCAGGTGTTATTCCTCTGTACCCAGTAAATTCACGCCATTTACCCTGTTAGTACAGTGCAAAAAAACTAGTATAGTGTTACTATGTAATTTCATAGTGTTAACTTGATGTCTACATTCATTCGAAACTCTAGAACAGAAGGTCGCTAAGAAAAATACTCCTAATATTGCTCACAAGATGGCAGCTAATGGTACCTAGTAATTTATTTTACTGTTATTAAACAGACATGCCAAATTGGAGTAATAAATATGCCATTTAAATTACATACATATATTTAAACACCCGAATATTAATTACCCTTCTTTCTTTGGGTTACTTTACCCAACTGTAATTATGTAAATGGCTAATATATCTTTCAATTTTTAATTATAACGCCTGGATTAGTTTAAGTAAACAACAATTGTAGACATTGAAAAATGCGTTTTATTAAAAAATAAATATTTTTTTTTATTTGTTGTTACGATCTCGTTAAAGTTAGTATTATTAATACTTTTTTGTATAAGTTGACTATTGATTTGAAATTATGCTCAATAAAAAGGTATAAACGGAATATGAATTATCTCAATATATCGTCATAGTCGTAGAATACTGACGGATCTATATATGTAATATTTGACAGATCCGTCGGTATTCTACGACTATGACGATATAAAACGGTGTAACACAATAATATTTCAAGGAAACTTCAATTTCTTATGCTCATTATTGACTGAATACAATAATTCGAGACCTCAATTAATTGTCCAAATCTACATCTGTATATTTACAATTCACTGCAACTAATACTGTTTTCTATCTTAACGACTATCTTAACTTTTACGGGGTAGGTAGAGATAATCGAGAGATGACGAACTTTTTCCTTACCTACTATTGTAATCTTCAATTATGATCACTTTTGTATTACTGATATAATATTATTATTAATCAGTACCATATTGCACTTTAACTATCTATATATAAGGTACTTTATCGTCTTGATGTTGTGATCCTTCTTGTAGATCCTTAGTGTAGTATTTACGAACCTTTAAAAGTGAGAAATATATAAGATTTCCAGTGTGAGAACGTCGTGTTATAAACTACCTCTACTTAAGACTCCCGAGACTATGAGTCGAGTCAATAAAAAACATTGTGTCAATTTAATGTTTAGCCTAATTACCTGGTGATGAAAAACACCATTAACAAACGAAACTAATTTAAGAGATGGTGGTTGGATTGCCTTCTATTACGTGTGGATTCAAATACGTTTTAAATTTTGATTTGTAAAAAATTTTAATACGATATAGTTAAAAAAAAATCTCTGTTTATTATTTATTGTCAGGATACCTATGAACGTGCCACGGTTGAGCCGGGCACGGGTTTCTCTTCCAAAAGTTCAGTTGCTCATTACATGGCCGTAGCTGGGGGCCGGGGAGCATTGAGGGGCAATGCCCTACCTTAAAAGGCTTTATGCCCTACCTTAAAATGAAAGGCCCCAAGTAAATTAGACAGATTTGCTTTTTCAAAGTCACTTAATTATGGCTCCTGCCCTACCAAAAAGTTCTTTTGGCCTACCTTAAGCTTGGATCTAGCTACGGTCCTGGCCCATTATAATCACACTGTCCAGACATCTCAATAAACAGATTTGTATTGCTGTATCGATTTGATTTCTCTAATCGGTTCTTATGATATCCTGTAAATGAAAAAACAATATTTGTTTTTTCAAATATTTCATACTTTTAACGGTTCATAAGGAGGGCTTATGATTCTAATAGCAATGATCTGAAACTAGTCGAAGTCTAGTCAGGGTAAAAATAGAATAAAAATGGCTCTTAGGTATTGGTTTAGTCATTTACTTTTAAATTTAGGTTCCTTTTTTAAAATAAGTATGAACGAATAATGACTTACGCACGCACAACAATTTTAGGGCGCTTTAACACGTATTTAGGCTGTTCTTACACGTGATTTAAACGTAGATAATATAGAAAAATCTTTATTTTACTAAATATAAGTACAAACGTACACGTAAACTCGGAGTAATCGGCTAGTTATGATTTTTTAGCTAAATGAAACCATTACAAAAAAAAATATTTCAGTTAATTAATATGAAAAAATAATTGTTTAAAATTTTATTTTTTGTTAAAAATTAAGAATAAAATAATAATAATTTTCTTATTTAATGAAAAATGGTCTTAAAATGTTGTAGCATTTATTATAATATAAATGTAAAACATTTTTTTCTATACATAATTAAATACCACATCATGTTTTTTGTTCTATTGACCAAGTTAATATTTAAATTAATCGAAATTTCATGAGATTACATATTAGTCTTTGTTAGTCACGAAAATGCAGAGACCAGAAAAGTAAAAAAAAAATCTTAAACACGACTTATTTCGTGCGTGAAGCATATTATACTTTTAACTATAAAATGTGCTCATTACTATTATCTCCAATGGGGTAGTGATGAACGTCACACTCGACTTTACCGATTTTTTCTTTTACGATTCGTTTAAATCGGTTTTTTAACCCCCTTTCTTACTCAAGTCATATTAAGTCACTGGCTATTTTTAACTGACTTCAGATAGAAGGAAATTTTCAATTCGGTTGTATTTTTTTTTATGTCATTATTATTTCAGCCGTTAACTGTCCACTGTTGAACACAAACCTTCCCCATAAGGGGAGTTCTGTCAGTAGTTGCCATGCTTGGCAGGCGGGTTGGCAACAGCAGTTGATTTAAGAGGGATGCTGCTTCCTGTCCCGCTACCATAAGCTCCCTTAGTCGCCTCTTAGAACACCCACAAGAAAGGAAGGGGTGGTCCATTTTATGTCGGGACCTACACGTCTATTTTTATGTTAGTTACTTTATAACTCCATCATTTATAAAACGATTTGGTATTTTATTTTATCTGAAATATATATATATATATATATATATATATATATATATATATATATATATATATATATATATATATATATATATATATATATATATATATTATGTTATCGCTTATCACCAGGTAATTATAAAAACGTAACCATTGAGTTTTCGGCGTGTCCGTGTGAAAGGGGCCTTGTATAGCTTCATATTGCACGCAAGATTACGTGCGCGATAAATGTGTGCGTGCGTAAGATTGACAAAAGCTAAGTGATTCTTTTTTTTTTATTTTTCATTTAATTTTGTATACGATGTTATGCTCATACTATCTAACTATATGATATCTTCACTTTAAGATTAGTGTTGTAAGTATCAACCGCCCCAAATGTAGTGATTTAACACTTTATAGATATAGTTGTAAACCGGTAGAATCGTAGACTTTCATGTCGGTATTCGGGTGTTATAATAAAAATCCTTAACACATCATTTACCAGCCGATTTCACATTAGATTAAAGATTAAAAAAATTTTTTTTGACCATTCTAGTGATTTTACCGCTCTGAGCAAGAATATTAGTTGCCCATTTTAACGACTAGCCGCTCTCAATTTTGCCTGCAGAAAGGGCATTATACGAGAATGTTCCAGAACAAAAATTACTGTCACCAATTCTTTATTGCACTTGTAAGTTACATATAAAATAATGTATTTATAAATGTTGTGAACAAGGGTGGACTTATCTCTGACAGAGATCTCTTGCAGTCAATCCAATACAGTGAGAAAGCATTTCGTTAGCGGGCAGCTGAAGTTTTTAGTCCTACTTTTTAGTCTGTTTGGTCTATTTTGTTTTTTTTTTTGTTAATCTATGTATTGTATGTTATAATATTTTTTTACATTATGGGCTTGATAAAAAGGAGTGACACTCTGTGGCGTATTTAGTTGTTTGTCCGTCAAAACAGAACTTATAGAATCGCCTTGCTCACATATGGGTCCGTGGAAGTACCTTAACCAACACAAAGATTTTATTACCATCCGCGAACATATCTCGTTTGTGCAGGCCCAAATAACAGTGCCAATGTTGATAAGCTGTGAATACCATCCACTCTCATTATATTTGCTATATGAATTATTTAAATATACAGTACGCGGCAAACAACTTGAACAAAAACTAGACATTCTGGTCTTACAGACTTTTTTTTTAAACGCTATTGTATGAACATTTATTACTGCGTGGGTCACGTGGTATGCAAATTATTTTTTTGTTTTTTCCCATTATCTATACTTTAACAGTTTTTAATGTGAAATTGGCTGTAAACATTTGCAATTTGCTTAGGTAAGGCATAATATAGATCGGACAATGAATAACGTAATTGAAACGCGATACATGTATCACAGTACAAGAATTAAATTCCAGCTTACCAGCAGCGTGGTCCAATAAGAAAAATCTTTCAAATATCTAGTTCGCTATATCTCATATCATTCACTCTTACGTGCAAATCATACAGTTCAATTTCTGATAGCACTCAGTGCGAAACGTCCGATTTTAAAAAGGTAGAAACTAGGTTATTATTGGTGGACCCTAGTCTAGTATTAACGACTGAAAACGGAATGTCACGTTTTAAGACAAGCAAATATTTTAAGTATAATTCACGAACGTAATTTATCGATACACCATTGTTTTGGATGGTTTATTTAATAGTTATGTGCCTTTATGATGTTGTAATAACGTTCATTGTTGATTGTTACAATTTTTTAGTATTCTAGTACATTCCTTTATTTGTGAAGATCTCAACTTGATGTACTATTATTTGCAGGCAGTCGCATACATACATTGTGTATAAATATTACCAATACAGGGGAGATTCTAATTGTTTCCTACCTCCTATAATAAATAGGTTTAAATTTACGAGAGTACAATCTCTATTGATTTATTTATATAGTGTGCGACTGATCTTATATACTGTACATTTTATTAATAATTATACATATGTAGTAAAATATTGTTTGTACTGGTTTAGGAATTAGCTCAATGTACATGTTGTGTTAGTATGAATGCTGCTTACCGTATGTGCGTACATTATTTTTGTATAAACATGTTTTACTTTGTGTGAGTTCGGAAAGTATTATTTGTATCTCAATCTCTGTAAAGCTGATTTAAAAAGAAAAAAAAAAACATTAAAAGTCTTTTATAATAAAAATATCTCAAATTGTAATGTTAAAATTTTGTACATTGGTTGTTTTATATGCCAGTCTTTATTGCTCGTTTTAATTATAAAATTTAAAGACTGAATAAAATGGAAATTGATTAAAATTCAATTACGCTGTCATCGGTGTTAGATTTAGTATAATTCGCGGCAAACAACTTGGACAACACCATAAACATTTGTATTTAACTGGACAAAGAGAATTTAATGAACTTACTATGTTTGTCGTCTCTGATATATAATTGTTTCAATTTTATCTAGAATTTTTAAGGTTTTTTCTTCTTGAGTACGAGTGTTTCGCCTCAATTCCTATTGTCCAACTATATATAAATGTTTTGAATAAAGAACAAGTTTCAAAATTATATAACACCATAGACAATGAAGGCTGCGCAGTAAATGATTTTTGTACGTAAGATTGTCACTGCGCAGGTCGCATGGTATTAAAAATTATGCTCAGGTTATTTGCCGGTATCTATTTATCTAGGTACTGAACATATATATATATTTACGTCGTAGTGAATAATAGGGACGTTGATATCGGTGTTAGATATTAGAATAAAACAGCGCTGACAATTTTAACAAAATTTGCGATACCCGGCTTTGGTAAAATAATGTATCTACAGCAAATCGTAGTACAGCCGGGGGTGAATAAATGCAACGCATGAAATTGATGCTTATTTTATGCAGTAGACTCGTAGAAAGTGGTTTTCAGT
Organism: Galleria mellonella; assembly: GCF_026898425.1. NCBI lineage: Eukaryota > Metazoa > Arthropoda > Insecta > Lepidoptera > Pyralidae > Galleria > Galleria mellonella. Next base: position 2,817,587 of record NW_026442100.1, on the reverse strand, counting down.
CAACTTCAAAACGAACGTTCAATTCTGTTGTAATTTATGTTTGTTATTTTATAACTCAGTCAGTTATGAATCGATTTGGGAAATTCTTTTTTTCTTCGAAAGTATATACTTACAGATTGGTCCCATAGAAATTTTATCAAAATCGGTTTAGTTTAGTTTAGAAATAAAAATAACTGGCTTTGCCATGATTGAAGACTGTTTTTTGGAACACAATCTTAATATTCTAAAATTAGTTTTGTAATTTGACATTCCCAAATTTGTGTGTTACTCTATGAACTTTAAACTAATAATTACTTATATATGCAATATCTATGGTAAAAAAAAAATTCTGTCAAGTTTTTTTTAGGATTCCGAAATTTGAACTTTTGCTTCGTTAAAAATTGTGAGCGCTGTAAATTTTACATTAGGACACGTAATTAGAAGCAACAATGTACGTTAACCGGAGTAGTGACACGAGATAACACCTTGGCCCCTGTGATTCATTTTGTTAAACGTAGATGTATTGTTGGCCATAATAAAATTTTTAACAAACTTTTGTATTTTTATTTAAACAAAACAATTATATTTAAAAACCTACATTCATAACTATGGTATATAATAGACAAATGCCTCTGACAGTCCTATTAGGTATTACAGTCGTGAGTATATTTCTTTTTTAATAGTGTTCATGGTTTTTAACCTATTTCAAAAAAGGATTTTCAATTCATTTATATTTTGTTACTTTAGAATTCCGTCATTTATAAACCGATTTGGAAATCGTTTTTTTTTATCTAAATGAATATACTTCTTCAGCGTTCCTATAGAATTTTAATCAAAATTGGTTCAGTAATTTATTCTCAAAATAACGGGTTTTTAAAGTTGGAAATTTTGATTTTTGGAATAAAATCTATTATGATGAGCAAATCTTAATGCATGTTAGATTTTTTTTATACCACTGCAATATTCGATACATTGCGTGCGCGTTAATGGCCATGAAACCTCTTCACCGCCTTTAAATTTAAAACGAGTGTGGATAAATAATACAACAAATATAAATTTGACTAAAGGCAGTCTTTTTCTTTTATTCATATGTAGAAAAATACTTACGTACTAATAAATTGTATTTATTTCAATATTTTAATTATCATATCAATTATTTTCTATAGTCAGACCATGTCTCAGTTCAACATTTATTGTTTAAATTCAATAACATGAACATTATTATTATCATTATTATAATTTACAAATTTATTAAGATTACATTATGTGTTCAAGAAATGGTTATACATATATATTGGATAAATCCAAAACCACCCTCTTTGTGCATAGTCAGAACTTCAACATATTTAACCCTATTTTTGGTGTATCAAATTTATATAATAAACACAAAGTTTCATAAGATTTTATTATGCATGGACAATGCATATAAAATGTTGCATGTCGATTCTTTTATGTGTAATATTCGTCATATTATTACGACTAGAGTCATTTGAAAAAAAATTATGATTATTCCTAAATGACCTTTTTCCTTCCAGGATGCAGACCACAAATTAGTTGACGTCTGCGATTTTTTAAAATATTTGTAATTTTAAAGTAGCTACCTTAAATGACGAAGTCATTTTAGTTGCGGCGTCTTATACGTCTAAGTTATTTTAGAAACGGTACTCTAAATGACTTAATCATTTTAGAGTCAGTACCATAAATGACTACATTATTTTAGAGTCGGTACTTTAAGTGACTGTCATTTTAGAGTTGGTACTCTAAATGACTAAGTCGTTTTAAAGTAGGTACTCTAAACGACTAAGTCATTTTAAAGTCGGTACTCTAAAGGTAATAAAAATTAATTATTTTTATTTGCTGACGTCACTTTACTATAGTACAAAGTAGCGATCTCTTGATCGTTACTTTGTTCTATAGTGACTGACAATTAGCAAACGAAACCTAAAGACGTTCACAGAACAGCCACAGCGATGTCAAATTGTAATATATTTAAAGTTGGTACGTATACCAACTTTTTATGTATTTTACATAACTTTATTTGTTTTTTAAAAACAAACCGCGCTGGAAAAAACTACAATGACAAAAATAGCTGATAAAAGTAATTGTCACTTCGCTTCGCGATTTTTGTAAGTTGTTACATTCGTTTACCATTGTCACACAAACTCTATTATTATTGAAACGTCCCCTTTTCATTCATGCTCTTACATACACGCTCATTTGTTATACTATCAATTTGGCCTTTATAGAACATTATCAAGTTCATTGAGTATAGGCATACATACAGAGATATATTTAAATAGACGCCGCAGATCTAATATTTTGAATTGATATTAAAAAAAAAAAAAAAAAAAACAAGAGTGACCAAAACACGACACAAAAGGAGTGTCTTGATTCGTTTGAATTTTTTTTTAATGAATGTTACGCGATATTTTAACCAATTAGTTCCTTTAGATAAACGCCAAAGAAATTTCTCGATAGATATTAGGCATGGATAGGTAAAATATGTACCGCACCAATATCTACATATTGAGTTCCTCTCGACATCAATAGAGAAAAAAAGGTTATTATATCGTCATAGTCGTAGAATACTGACGGATCTGACAAAGATTACATATAAAGATCCGTCAGTATTCTACGACTATGACGATATAGGTAACACATACGGATATCTATATTCATTTCAATTGGGTTTTTCATTTCGATATTGTAGTCAAAATAGAGATATTCTTATAACCTACCCCTAATAGACATATATGTTTCGGTTTGCGCTTAAATTTTTTTTTATGCAACTTAGAATGGCAAACAAGCTGACGGCCCACCTGATGGAAAATGGTAGCCGTCGCCTATAGACATGAGCAGCACCATGGACATAACAGAGTATACTGTTTCGCCCATGATACTCCCCATGCGTTACCATTTCTGAGGTCTCAGGAATCTTTCATAAACTCGGTAGCGACAATGATTCTATCGACAAATTCATTTGTCACTTACCTAAGGGAACTAAACTGCGTTTGATAATTATTTTTAAATTACGTAGGGTGTACTTTTATATATTTTTTGTTACAATTGAAGTTTTTGCTATTATTTGCAGAGTAATATTATTATCAAAGTACATATAATATTAGAGGAGGTACTTTTAATGGGCAACTAAACTACATATATGCAGATGCGACATCTATTTAAATCTCATCTTTATCTGTGAGCATACTCCTCAGTACACTCATTTCTCACTCATAATTTTGTTTACACATTTCGAGTACCATACATCTTTTCTAGTGATTGAACATCGCATTTTTTTTTTTCAATACCTGCTGTCAAACCGGCATACACATATAATTCATTGCAAATTCTCAAGATAATATTGTTATCTTTCATTTGTTACCATTATAACTTATCAACTTAGTGTACTGTTAATTGATAGACCCACAGACGCAGAAGTGGATATATAATGGATCAACATATTTGGCTTTCTTTATATTACTGTTGATTTCAGTATAGCTCTTACCGTTTCCCGCGCTTTTGGTCAACTGGCTAGTGACTAGCGTGCACTATTTTTAACGGGCTATAAACAATCAGTTTTAATACTACTATTCTAGATTATATAAATAGAGCATCAAGTGTCAAAATTTATTCAGCCAATTTGACGTTTGGTCGACTAATTTTTTTTAAATCAAATCGTTTTTTTTTAGTGTTGTAAATAATTAGATTAAAAATTTCCTAGATTCTGGTTCATTATTTAAATTTGAATTTGGAACCATTCTTTCTTATACAATATAAATATAGATATGTACTATGCTTGTAAATTAATATACATGTATTAATTAAAATGGCGGCTATTTTCAATTATTTAAATACAAAAACATATTTTATGTATTTACTTAGAATTAAACCAAAGTATTCAGTAAAAATAAGCATCATTACGATCATTGTACATTGTTTCTCTTGTTCTTTTAAATATATTATATTATATAATAAACTTATATCGTTTTTATTTTTTTAATTTTACCTTAGTATTAACTATATATACTGATAACATGATTTATACACACATGGATGAAAAAAAGTTTACCAGTTTTTGTACGGAGACACTCTATTTATATAATCTAAGCTACTGTCATAAAAATAGTAGATAATGTAGTGAAATTAATCTCTTAGTAGCACACGCCTCTTCCAATTCAAAAACTTTGCTCACATAATTGGCTCATTGGAATGCCTTCAACAAGTTTTTTAACATACAACACAACTTCATACAACACAATTGTCCACTGAACACAGATTCCCACATGGTATGGTATCCCAAGTTATTTGCATTCACCAATTGCTGGCAACAAATTTGAGATCGTCACATTTATTGTGAATGTTATTGTAATAAGATTTTGACTGTACAGGATCGTTACAGAAAACTTTCCTTTTCGATTGGTTTTTACAGTTGTCAAAATTATTATTATTAATAATAATTGCTTAATTAGTTAAATTCGATATTTAACTACAAATTAATTTGTCTACGAAAAATTAAGTCTGAACATAATATAAGAGAGTGTGAGGAACTATCTTGCCACGAAGTTTATTGTCTAATTGTTCACGTTGTTTACGCGGTCCCATCGCCAGATGGTGCCGTCGTCGCAGCAAGCAAGCAAAACTTTGCCGTTCCGTGAAAGCGTCACCTGTGTAAAAATAAATCACAGTTAATTCTATAGTAAGTAAGATTACCTCAATCATATATAATAGGTAAGTAAGGCAGGTAAGTGAGTATGACGTGTAGAAGCGAGATAGTATGAGATGTGAATAGTTACGAACTAGAATGAGTGAGAGAGAACGAGAAACGTGTGTGGAATGGAGATAGGGTAAAAAAGGAAGATGGACGAAGAGTAATACGACGACAACGCATGTATAAGACGTTTTTATAAAAATAAATTTAGGAAGTGATTGGATTATTGTTTTTATTACTCCATCGTGCCACATATATATTAATGTGACTGTCTTGGGAATATTTAAACAATTTATAAGTTTGGAAACTCGTTTCTAAGTCCATCTTATATACAATTGGTATAACGATTGGAATGTGGTCAAATCATTTTAAAAGATAATAAGGTTTTTTTATACAACTTAGAATGGCAAAGAAGCTGATGGCCCACCTAATGTAAAGTGGTAACCGTCGCCTATAGACATGAACAGTACCATGTACATAACAGAGTATACTGTTTCGCCCATGATACCCCCCATGCGTTGTTATTCCTAAGGACTCATATGTTATTCCTCTGTACCCAATAAATTCACGTCATATCTCATCCTTCAAACCGCAACACAGACATGCAAACACAACTGCTTCACGGTTGAAACATGAATGGGACAGAGGTACCCAAGCAATCGACTTTTGTACAGTCTCCCTCTGGTGAATTATAAATAGATTATATATATCATCCCAAAGGTTAACTGGTAGAGAATGCTACTCGTACTAGCATTAAGTCCGCCTTCTGTACCTTATTTTATTTTGGTCAATAAAGTTATCTAAATAAATAAATATATTATATTAATCATCTACTTTTTTATGGCTTTGTAATTTAGTTTTTTTTAATGGATGATAATGGAATGGTAACCCCGCTTGCGCTAACGGTATACGCTGGCGGGGCACCAGTGAGTAATGATAGATGAGAATGAAATGCACGTCAGTTAGCCCATCGTGATGAATACTCCTGAAATTCAACGCAATGATTACCACGAGGAGGTCGACCTGACAGAGTATATTGCTAGTAATGGGACTGGTAGTCTGCGTTGCTAATAATCCATTTCCCCCTTTGGAATTTGTTTGTAAATGTACGAATTTCCCCCTAGTCGTAGTGAGTGGTCTACCTGTCTGACGGCCGCCACGCAGCGAGGGTGCACGAGTTGGGAGACGCGCGAGCCTCCCGCCACGCTGCCCAGCTCCCACACCATTGTCTTGCCGCACTGGTTACCCAATGCGATCACCTGTAATAATCAATATTTATAGCTGAAGTGGAAACATCAGTTGTACAGCAACAAACTGAGAGCCATAGGGGTAGAAAGAGTTTCTAATACAAAAAGTAACTGTGTTTGCCCATACAGGGTCGCCATTTAGGAATCTTTTTTCCCCATTGGTTGTTAGTTCTTCGAATTATGTGGCCACATCATCACACACAGTCCATTGCCACTTTAGCATGCTTATCCTTTCTATCACGCAAAGAAACTCTGAGTATAGCTATCTCCATAGCTCGTTCAATAACTTGAATGGTTACCTCTTTATGACCGTTTTTTATGGCAGTTTATGGGGGAGTCTTATGTCCAGCAGTGGACGGATAATGGCTGAAATGATGGTGATGATGAATTACTTCTACTACTTACTTCTGTGCAAAATATAACATACAAATGGAAAATTATCTTGTACATAAATAAATTAAAAATAGTAACCGTTGAGTTTTTCTCAGCAGATAGTAACATTTCGAACCCAGCAGTAGAATTATAAAAAAATTATGGTTTGAAAGAGCTTGTAAACAAGTTTATTTGAGTAATGATTATTTCTGTTTTAAAAGTTAGCAAAGGTAATACAGGTTTACTTACTCGCTGGCTGTAATCGACTGCAAATCGAATGAACCATATCTCACATTCCTTATAATCGAATCTGTGCACAATGGTGACGGAGTTGTCTCCGGGCCGCAGCTCAGTGTCCTCCAAGCGTCCCGGTTTCCAGCAGATGATGGCGTTTTCACATGACTGTACAAATGTTATTTTAATGCATTTACATGTAAATATATTAGCAATGCGACTTGGCTTCGCATGGTTATTATTTAAATAAAATACAGCTCGTGTTACATGCTGATAGTATAGCTTTTTATGGGCAAAATAATTTTTATAATACGTATTTTTTGAGTTTATAGATTACAAATAAAAAAATCAAACCTTTGCTCTTAGTATAGAATGTTAGGTATAGAAAATATTGGTGAACACTGGGTCACCTATGTGATAGCTTAGTAATATGTGTTGATATGTCGATATTTAGACAATATATACATTTGTATTATTACGAATAACTGTGTTCATGACTGCAATTTCATGTGCGGTAATAAGGTAATCTGATCATTTATGTCTAAGATATTGTGAACAAAATATCTAACCTGGCAAACATTGTTTTGCTTCTTGATAGAGATATTTTTTTTATTGGAATAAAACCTAATCTATCCATCAAGTTGAACCAAACAATATACATTTACATAATTTCATTAAAATCGGTCGAGTGGTTTCGGTGAGTCAGAAATGGAATAGTTTGGCGCCAGAAAGAAAGAAGCAAATATTTTTATTCAAGTAAACTTCGATTTAAGCAATTTTAAATAGTATTTTTTTTTATTACCGCTCATTTAGAACACAATTTCAGGCAAGAAGAAAGGCCAGGACTTTTTTTATATAAAGAAGATGTATTATCGAACTCACCTTTGACAGAATAAGGTCGCCCATCCATCTAACGCAATCAACGTAATTCCTGTGGATGTCTCTAGTTGAGAAATCAGGGAAATGTTCTTTTAGAGAATTGAATGGCCTCAGTGCCCTGTGGGGATTATAATTGTAACTCTGTTTGATAGCTTCATTCATTGACGGCTTGTCGAGTCTCCACAATTTGAGGGAATGGTCCATGCCACATGACATGATTCGTTCCCCTTTAAGATCGAAGTCGGCGCTCAACACCTCATCTCTGTGGCCCTCGACACCGCCAAAAATTGCTATACAAACATCGGTCATGATATTCCAAAGACGTAGTGCGTGGTCCTTGCTTGCTGATAGCAGTAGATTTGGATCTCGAGGATGGAATTTGACCTCATTGATGGCATGACCATGACCTATGTAGTGTTTTATGCAGGTCTGCGTGGCTGGTTGAAATATCCGAATAATGCCCCGTGATCCGGCAACTGCTAGGAGAGGCAAATTTGACTCCTCTTCATATGACCATGCACATGTGTAGAATATTTCATCGACCTGAAGAAATATGATATTGTAAAAAATTTTATTTTGTGTTTTTTAATTCCTTATTTTAAATGAGGAATTAAAAAACACAAAGTTCAAAATTTTAAATTAGGTTTTAATTATTATCCAGGATGTTAAGTAAAATTTAACCTTTTAGTGTATTGTATATCTTAATTTTTTTTGATGAATGATAATTTAAGATCGTGTTTCATAATAAAACCCAATTTTAATTGTCACAAACAGAACAGAAAATTAAATAAAAATTAATTTACCCCACCTTCTCTATGCCAGTGTACATCGATAGCGCAGGCAGGGTTACTACTTTATTTTTACTCATTAAAAAAGAAACAATTCCCTTCTCTTCCTATATATTGAATGTAAACATGAATATCATCTTTGAAGTGTAATTTTGCAATAATGCATGAGCACTACAATTATACATCCTCGCCTGCACTATGGGTTTATACTGGTGAGGGATGATAGATGAGGAAGAAAGTAGGTCAATCCATAATTATGAAATTCATAAGAATTAACCATGATGGTTTTCAGACGACAAAACCGCATGGACATCCACCTGATAGGCTATATTGTTCGCAGTGAGATTGTGATAATCCATTACTAACAATCCTTTTCATCCCCTCTGGCTGTAATTCATGTGTATGGATGAGGTGTTTATTTCATTATTTAGTATTTATCATAATTGTATAGAATTGGTTATTTTACTTACATCAGGGTCAGCATAGCACTGTAAGAACTTAAAGCCTCCAGATTCAGGACATTCATATATGGATACCCTGTTGCTGCCAACAACTGCAAATATTAATGGTTCTCCCTCTCCCAAATGATGGTTAAACTGACAACCAAATAAGGGCTGTCCATGGTCTTCTTTGGCACTACAACTGTGAAAAAAAAAATTCTTAGACACTGTCTATATAAATTTTAAAACAATCAAGTATCTCTTTCAGCTTGTTTATAAGAAGGATATACAATCATTGGCAGTCAATAGCAGATTCTATTAGAAAGAAAAAAAAAAATATATAAAATCATGCAACTCAACAGTAACATAAATGAAAAACAAAGTGTAACAATATTAGGTAGAATATTTCATAATTAGGAATGCCTACACAAAAATAAACTGAAACACTCAGGTTTGGGTGTTATGGGGTAAGCCATCAGAAGTCTAATACTTGACTTATCATAGTATTTTTATTAATACTTTATTGTACACACTAACAATACATAAAGATACAACAGAGGTAAGCAAATGTATAAAGGTGAGCTTAACTGTAAAAGAGTTCTCTTCCAGCAAAAAAACTGAAGATTCAAGTGACTAAGTTGTCTGGTTTGTGAGATTTAATCAACTGGCTCTTTTAACTTGTTAATTGCGACTAATTGTAGACCAGTCCCTCAAGCGACCAATCATTAGATATTTTACTATCAACTCCCATTTGGAAAGCTTGGAATCTTGGGATGCTGGCAGACTATATACTTTATACACTTTCCACCAGGTGAGCCGTCAGCTTGTTTGTCATTCTTTGTTGCACAAAAAAAAAAAGACTATTAACTGTAAGTAGTGGATTTTCAACAAAATTGTTGGCTTCTGAATGGTTTTTAAACTTGACAGGTATTCTATAATGGCCTAGTGCCTTAATACCTCCTTTGATTCTTGAAATTTTACTTTTTATGCAAGAACTGCGTAATCTTTAATAATAATATTACATGTATAGAGAAGTCTATGTTCAGTAGTGGATAGTTAATGGCTGAGATGATAATGATGTATGGAGTTAGGAGCCGCATCCTATAAGTTATACTTTGCTTTGGAGTCACTCTGATAGACTGGTTTGATGTAATTGTATTGTATTAATTCTGAGTAGATAATTTTTTTCTCACCTCTGTTGTCAAGAAATCATAATCCTTGTCTCTTTCTTCTATTACCTACCAGAGTTTAAGAGGGTTGTAAGCTATCATTAGGTACTAAATATATTCCTCCCCTATTGGGATTATCTTCATCACCACTATGTTTATCATAATATAGATGGGTTAAATATCCATATAAGAAACTACTACATACACACCACTGGACGAAAAAATCCCATTTGTAATAACCAACACCTTTTTTTTTATAAGTAGACATAGGTTTAGAGAAACGACAGCTCAGAATCAGCTATAGTGTCGTCAATATAAATCAATAACAACTTACTTAAATTTATAGGGAGGTTTAACTTGTTTTGTACTTTTCTTTTTGCCTCGTCTCCGTTTTTTCACGCGGGAATTGGTTGGAGTTTCACTACGAGATGTGTTATCTGTATTTGATGTGCTTTCAACGCTCGACGTGTCATCCTAAGTCAGAAATAATAATGTTAGCTTTTCTATAATAGGCAGATTATTCCTGATGTCATTAATTACTGATACAGGGAGAGAATATAATGAAACAAAGACATCGATTTGGTCACATTGAGCGTCAACTTTCAATAGTTATATTTCAACTTACAGCTTCATTATCCGAAAAATTCATGTTTGATTTCACTATTAAGAAAAATAACTACAACTTAACTAAATAGCACGGTACGTTTCATACAATATTATTTTATTTCAAAATAAAATATATCTTAACTATCTATATCAGCTGTGTGACAAAGGCGTCTCAAATTCCCAAATGTCAAACGTGAAATTTTGGCGGGAAATTTGTGTTTTACTGACATGTGTTGACAGATATCTCAGATAAATAATTAATATAGACTTTATGAAAAGATTATTAATTGACCGTCTACGGATACTTTTAGATATTCAATTCAATTGACCCAAGTAGCTTAAAATCCTGTCGCTAAATACTGCGTCTATAAAAACGTTTTAATGACATTTTGTATAAATAAAAGACGAACAAAAATATAACAAAGTAGTCCTACACTGCGTATAGTAGTTATTTAAAAATTTTTTTATTTTTTTTTAATAAATTACGTAGTAATATAAAAGAAAGTTAAATAGATAAATAAAATAAATTCGCATTCAGTCTGATATAATATAAAAAAACAAGCGAGGTTTTTAGCACAATTTACAAAAGATTTGAATAGGTAATTAAACAATAAAATTATTATAGTTAAGTATACTTAAACTTTGTATATATAATCTAATTAATTAATTTATTCATTTATGTCGTAGCGGAGTCGAAATTCTATCTCAATTATATTACCAATTTTGATAAACTTTTATATATCACATTAAATGTAAATTTATTTATATTATTATGTAATTTATTTAAATCTAAGATTCAAACATATAGTAGTTAATTTAATATTTTTTACACAATTTAATTATAAGTGAAGCGTAATTTTTAGGCTTCTGTATTTCTAAAGGAAAAAACGGAACACTTATAGGACCACTCCGTTATCCGTCCGTCCACCTGTCAAGATACTTTCTTAGGAACGCTTGGAGATATTAAGTTGAAAATATATTTTATACTTAGGTCTGTAATCTCTTAAAACAGTGAAATAATCAAGCTTTTAAATCGGTGCAATCGAAAGATACGGTCGTTTATATCGTATATTTTAATATTCGCAAAAAAATCAAAATCTATAGGGTACTTCCCGTTGACGTAGAATCATGAAATGTAGCAAGAAGCAATGTCATGTAGCATAAGTAAAACTCTATTTATAGTTATTTCACAAAAAAAAATTCAATCTCTTTGCGCGAATTCAATTCGCACTTGACCAGTTTTTTTTTTATTTATATTGACAGTCATTTCTGCATTCTTCATTCCATATAGTATGTGCAGGTCTTAGGTACAGGTATATCAAATTTTAAAATTATGAATGAAGTTGTTAAGGTTGCAGTAAGTAATAAACAAACAAACTCACTTTCACATTTATAATACTTAGTAAGTAAATATTGGAAGACCTCAATGTTTATAAATTAATAGTAAATTGAAAACAATACGAAATAAAAAAAATAAATTATTTCATTATTAATATATTTATTAATCATAACATAAACGCCATTTGCACATAGATAAATACCGTATAATAATAGGTAGCTACTTACATAAGATAAAATTATATTAATATCTATTAGTTACAAATAACTAAGCAAGATATTTATCATATTCTTAATCTAAATTCACAGCCATATAGTTTACTATAGTAACTATTTAAGAAAAATATAAAATTTTGTCTATTATTCTAGTTTAAGTATTGTTATACGTTAATACTGTTGAATATAGACTAATATTCATATTACTTTTATTCTAAATCTTCTTAAGTATAAATTGCCTCTGTCAGCATATTGGTAACATATACAATATATATATATATATATTTCTCTAATACTACGTTACATAACTGGCCATATTTAAAAGGGGATAATAATTGTTTGTCAAGTAGCATTCTTGTTGCTATTAATTACTCTGTCCTCACAGGTCGACGCATGCGTATTTAAGAAGTGTTCGAGTGGGCCGTACCAATCTTAAAATTATTCGATGCCCATTCTAGGATTTGAGTGACACTTCGTAAAGACATATCCGAATGTATGTATATACCTTTTCGAAGAGGGTAGAGGGGGGGGGGGGGAGGGTTTGTTAATAATGGGATATAACTGTTCTAATATAGTTTATCAGGTTGATCTCGTCTCGGTTCCCCCTGGAAACTATAGTAATATTTATTGTTGAGTTCGTTAGAACGTATGATCTCTCACCGGTACCACGCCAGTGAACACTATTATTGTTCCTTAAATAGCCTCCTCTTCCTAAAAAGTAATCTGAAATATATCAATGTAGGTCGACAATCACGTGGTTTCCCATGGAAACTATCAAGGTAAATCCACATTGGTACGTAATCTTACTTTATCTTCACGTATCACCACTCATTAGTGCTCTATATAAAAAATTTAAAGCTTTTTAATATAGCTACATAGACATCAACTACACATAATATTTACCAGTCCATTACATCCCAGGTTGTTATGTAAGCAGGAAAACTAAGTGACTGGGGGGAAAGGGATTGTTAGTAATGGAGACTGAGAATCTCATTGCTAGCAATATATCCAACCAGGTCGACCTCCTCGCGGTTCTCCCTGGAAACTATCATGGTTAATTCCTGATGAATTCATCATGATGGGCTAACTGGCCTGTTTTCATTCTCATCTATCACCCTTCACTGGTGCTCCGCCAGCGTATCCCGTTAGCGCAGGCGGGGTTACCATGTCATTTTCACTTATCAAAAAAAAAAAACTTAGTGGCCTCTATCCGTATTTACTTACTTGCCTACATCTGTTGCTACATGGAGCACCTACTGCACGGTTTATAAGAGACGGGTATTAATGCAATTATAATATCAAGATATTCTACGTAAATTATCAATTTGCCTAATCATATTATAAATAAATAAAATGGTCGCGTTAATTACGGTCTTTTATAAACCACAAATCATGCAACGAGAAAGTCTAACAGTTAATATTTAGTACATGATTTATGGTATTATTTGCATGTGATTTTATAAGATCTTTTTTAACAACATCAACAAATAAAGCTTATTAACATAATGATTATGTTTTCTACAAAAAATACATAAACAAAAGTTTTTTTTTTAAAAGAATATGCTCATGACAATAATAGGGTTGTCAGAGGCATTTCTGGACCGTTGCTGCTGTGTGTTGCTGGTGGACACTTGATATGCTCACATTTCATGCATATTACATTTTAAAAGCTAACGTAGAAGGAGACCAGCCTACGGCCAGCGCTTTGATTAATTTAGTTTACTAATGGTGTTTTTAGTCACTGGTCAGTCAATTGGGTATTCGGAGATTTAAATAGAAAAAAAATTAACTTAAAGATGGCGGTGTGCACATGCAAGCGTGCCTTAGTGCTCCACGAAGCCACGGTAAGAAATGACCTACACGCGCGTAAACTCCAGGGTAGCCTTGCCTTGCGCAGCCACGACCCCACGACACAACACCTGCAAAAATGAAAAAAATATATATATATAAAACTTGGAATACAAATTAAACGGTCCATCTGACAAGAAATGATAGACATCAACTATTAACATTAACAGTTTGACATGGATATCATACAATAAACTGTGACACCTATGGTATCCCTCGCAGTGATAGACTAAGCTCGTCAGTAATCAGGCAGAAATGCGACCTACCTACTACTACCAATCCCTTTGCTTGCAACCCTGTCAGGCCCGTGGATGTCGACCTGTCATACCCTGTCAGGTCCACTTCCACGGGGTCCCCTATAGTATCCAACATAATGGGCTAACTAACTTGCCTTTTCATTCTCAACGATCATACCTCACTGGTGCCCCGCCAGCGTAAACCGTTAGTTCAGGCGGGTTTACCATTCTAGTATCATCCATTAAAAAAAAACTGATCAGAGTTCACCTTCATTTACTATCACTCACTAGTATTCTGTCAGAATACTTATACTATTAGCATAAATGGGGTTAATATTCTATTTTCACTCCATTAAAAAAGTGGTAAAAAGCTTTATGTTTTGAAACATGATCAAACGTGGTCATTATTGTAAAATGCGGCAAATATTATTGCCTGGAGCGGAAAAATACTTAATCGAATATTAGCCGATAAGATGACGATGAAGAAAACTCACCCACAATAGTGTAGTATGGTTGAGGAACTAACAAGGGACCACCTGAGTCACCAGTACAGGCGTCGCGTTCTGGAGCGTTGGCGCACAGCATGCGGGGTGTAACCTTTCTACGGCCGTATCCAGCGCCGCTGCAGTCATCTTGAGTCCAAATTTGTACCTTGGCCTGAAAAATTCAATATCTTTTTAAAATACGAATTTCGATGTCTATTATTATTATTGTATATTATAGGTATTAATTATGTGCAGAGGATATCTATCTCTAAAATCACTATTCGCATTGCATCCTCGATTGAAGAATTATTTTGATACGCTTTTTCAAATTTATGTTATTATAGTGAGAATAAGAACATAACTCACTGTTAATCAAATAATAGTTTTTCGATTTTCAGTCAATTTTGTAATTATATTCTTATTTTTTTAATAAATATATATATCACAAATTCTGTTATACATTGTTACCATGTGCCATGTGGTAGATTTCGGAAGTTTTATTATAAAAAAAAATCCACTCACTTTATTTGGTATACTTGAAGCGGGCCCTTTTTCAATAGTGCTTCCCCATCCCGATACTACAGCGTCTTCACCTTCAAGTGAGTTGTCATCATCTATAAATGATTGAAGAAAATTATTGGAATGTGCTTCTTTATTTATCTTTCTTTCTTTATATATCTTTACCTGTACTGTAGACCAGTGTTTCCGAATCTTTTTTGTATCATGCCCCACTTGAACATTTCTAAAATTTTTATGCCCCCATACATAATTTATCCCGACAAAGTTTACTTGACGACTCTAATCGCCCAGTTAATATTTTGGTAACATCAAACGAAATTATACCTAATAAATATTTATAGCATTTTTTAATTTACTTTTTTTGTTAAATTGGCACGGATATCTACTCTAGCATTGCATTTAAATGGCTCGGAGCAAGAGGATTAAAATCTAGTCTGTTTTTTAATTGCCCCCCCCCCCCCCTAACTATCACATTGCCCTTCTGTGAGGCGTGGGCCCAACGTTGGGAAACACCGTTGTAGACTGAATGTGTGAATATCACCATCATTAGATAAATAAAACTCACCAGGCAAACAGGCAGGTCTATACAGATGTTCAGGTAGTGGTTCAGCGAGTCGCAGTACAGCGATATCGTTGTCGTATGTGTACCGATTGAAGTCTGGATGCTGTGTCACATGCGATACTTCGAAGCCATCAGTTCGGGTGTGGTTCACGTCGTATTCGCCGACGAGCACCGTGAGACGAGCCGCTTCCACTCTGAAAATACGTTTACTTGTATTTACTTTTTCTTTTCTAGCGTAGAGTTTTTTATGAGAGATAGGTCTTGTACATATTTTTTTTTAAAATACTGTTTATGTGACATGATTTTATAAATTTATTGTCTTCGGCTGATCTATTACGGCATGATATAGTTTTATTCAGGGTGTATGTTAGGTTATTTTTCCAGTCCCTTGTACAATACACTCATATATGTCTTTGTGAAACTTTATCTATATCCTGGAGTATTAAAGTTCGTAAGTATTAGAGGATTCTAGGGCTAGCCACACCCTTACACACCCATGCGCCTATGGTTTTATTTAAGTGGTGGAATGGTAAGTATGGATGTTAAGATAGCTATCCTTTTAGTAAATTGTAAAAGAGTAAATGAAAGATTGTCTTTGCAATATGAGCGTCTGACTTAAGATTTTCTTCTTCTTTGGTGGCGTTCACCCCGATATTGACTTAAGATTTTGTTCCGCAAATTATTTGCTTTAGGTACTTCTGATAAAAACAGAATGGAACCAAAAAGAAAACTTACATTTAAAAAAAAGTACTGTCAAAATAGGTTCAGAAAAATACTTGAACTGAAATTCTTCTTTTTTTTAAAGTTTGTTTATCAGAATACAGTACAGTGTTTATTTTATTATTAATTTACAGTTGTTGTAGCACAAGTTTATAATTACCCAGCATTTCAAACAATATTCATTTTTTATTATGTCCTCGCCCTTGTTGGCCGGTGTTATGACGATACTAGAATAATTAGATAATTGAAAACAAAAAGCTACGTTTATAGTATTACACGTATGTATTGTCACAGATTAGTAACAGATAACATGATGTGACGGTATGCAAATGTAAGGTCACATAGAATACGAGTAGGTCAAGATCATACTGGTTAGATGCGCCTACTGTTACTCGTATTTACTATGCGATTATCCGATTGTTTCATTCAACACGATCGGAATTTTAAATCGATACCATTTGTGTTGAGATTATTGTAATTGTAATGAGAAAACATACATTCCGAATCGAGAATCTCGGCGTTTATATGTAGGCCAAGGTGCGGTCTGTATAATGAGCGAGAGTGTTTTTGAATAAAGGAATAGGTGTTTTTCGAGTGCGTTCAATTACTGTGGGTCAATGAGTACTTTGGTAGCTTATTATTGATATATTGTTTCTGGATTTATACTCAATAATTTTTTTTTAAATTTCTTTAAAGGTTTTACTCCTTTTTTAAGTACATAAGGAAATATCGACATTACTAGTTCCTGAAATGATAATTAAAAAATTTACTTCGCAAAAATCACTTCAATTGTGACAAAATGTAATATGTAAAATTACCTCAAGAGTAAACAAAAAAGCAATAATAAAACTTTACCGATAGTAAGTATAATTATGAAAATCGATTCACATTTGGCAAAAATATCAAATACATGGTAAACATTTTATAATATAAGGTAGAGGTTTTATAATTATATTTTTTTAAATATAATAGATACGTTATTAGAGACACAAAAATATCCAGATTAAAAAGAATGATTTCCACCAAACGGTTCGCATCGGATAGGATCGGAACGGATTTTACAATCTTTAAACGATATTAAATCGTGTACACAGTATTTAAAGTCTATACTGCCAAGTCACTCACATCAGCTTGACTGAGCGCTTTCCGCGACATACGATCGTACTCGAAAATATGCTGCGACGCGAGATTGGCTCCGTTCGTCTGTCGTATTTGATTGGATCCTTGCGGCTGCCGTCTCGTGCACTCAAAGCCATGGCCGGGTGGCACAACTTATTTTTCTTTTCCTTTTTTCCTTTTATGTGTGTTTATAATTATTTTCTTCTTCTTCTAATGTAGTAGCCAACAATGTTACGTTAACTTCAGCCATTTTAAAAAATTAGAACACGCCAACACAGTAGGCATGAAACTGTTTGGCTAGGCACAGAAACGGATAGGTTTGTAAGCGACGGCTCGGAGCCGATTGTATGCGTCGGCATCCTACCGCTCGCGATCGGCTGTCGCCGCATCCTTTCCGATGAGATGCGGAAGCTGTTAGGCGGAAATCATCCCTTACATAAATGGAAGTGTGAATACAATTAATGTGAATGTTTATTTTGTACGGAATTGAATCTGCAACTATTGTAGATATCTGGAAGTAAAATTAATACATGTGCTAAAACTAGGAGGGTCTACATGAGGTGCAGCTAAAAATATCTTGGTTAATTTATAGTGAATTCGCCACGATAGGGCAATTTATCGGACTGCATCCTCATTGTGGCAATACGACATCTAGAAGTGATTTTATTTTTGTACTTCTGAAATACACACTACCACCTTATCAGATATCAGATGTAGGAAATATAATCAAATAAACCACTTATAGACGGCGTATCAAGATAAAACATACGCCAGTTCAGGGACGCAAGTATAAAAACCTCATCGAATTTGGTACAGTAGTTTTTACGTGTTACCGCAACAAACGCACAAGCAGACAAACAGATAAAATTTCTAAAACGATTGTTATGGCTTCTTTAAATCATCTAGATACAATTAGGTATATTATCTGAGGCATAAGCGTGTGCATTATTTCATAACTGCCCATAAAATAATATATTACATCGCTAAACCATGGTGGTCATCAAAATTCAAACCTACGAAATAAAACCTTTAATTTATCAAGTATGTATCTATTAATCGTCGATTATTTAGATAGAGGCACTCGCTAATATTTCCCGAAGATTGCGGTCAACAGTTTGCTTGCATTGGTGATTGATAATGAACGAAACTGAAGGAAGACACGGACCACTGACACACTTGTTCGGTTGCTTTAAGAACAATTCTCGGTTCAATAAGTAAGGTCGCGAAGTTCACGTGCCTATTCTATTTATATAGTTAAACAAGTGATTAACGGTTTGTAACAAACTTTAATAATTCGGTCAATCAACTTATAGGTTAAACAAGAGTTAAGAATTGTCTTTGAATATCTTAATAAATTTGCTGTCATTTGATTGATTGGTTTGTGAAAGACACAACTCATTATCTAATCTTTTTATCTATAATGCTGTTGCTGCTGTTTTTATTTTGCAACTAAGAATTTATTTTTTGTTTATAGGAATTTTAATTGAGCACTTAAATATGTTTTAGGATATTTTAGTACAATTATTAGTGTTTTAGACAAATTTAAATTTTCGGAATAGTTCAAAATAAAATAAAAAAAACACGTAATTATAGTCTAGAGACATTAATTACCTAGATATGTTCCAGCTTATAACTAGGTAAGTTACAAATTTCGAGGACTATAATAGAATCTGTAATAATGAAATCATTTCTATTCAGTACCTACACGATAACAGGAGGCCATCTTCTTCGCTTGTCCAATTTGTTGCCTCACTTTAGTTTATTTTAAATTGAAGGGTCTATGCAGAATAAATATGTATGCAATATATGCATTCTGAATAAACAGATGCGCCTTGCGCAACATGAAAGTGTGTCGATAAGCTCGAATATGAAATATTTGGGACACAATCCCAAAGGGCGTATTTAATGAAGTAATCAGTTCATTACCAAAGTGGTCTTCACTTTGGTAATAAGATTGTGAAACAATTTCATTTCGTCAAGATTTTTACTGAGTTTAGCGAGGCCAAAAGAGAGATACAGTTGTCCAAAAAAAGCATAGGTGATTGTTGCGAATTATTTAGTAATTCAACGGGGTGATTTTCGACGCAATCGAATTGGCATTAAATCGAAATCAAATCGAATAGATGTCAAATAAGTATAAGGCAAGTTGATGTCTCTTTGGAACCGACTTCAAAAAGAGGTTCTAAATTCGTTTTTTATGTGTATTATTGTATATATCCGTCAGCTATAAACAGTTTAGGAAAATTCTTTGTATCTGACTATATAATATTACAGACTGGCCCCATAGAAATTTTATCAAAATCGATTTAGCAGTTTAGTTTTTAAATTAAAGATTTTACCACAATGAAAGTCAGTTATTTTTTTATGGAACACAATTTTAAATTATATGACGATTGAAATTTAATATTGCGATCGAATGTAAATGTCATAGAATCGAATAGACGTCTAATAAGTATAAGGTAAGGTAACGTCCAGTTGAAGTCTATTTGATGTCGGTTGAATTCTAATTTTGATTTCGAACAGAACATCGAATCGAATAGGCGTTAAGTGTTTGTAAGACAAGTCAACATCAAGAAAACGATTGGTGCTCAATTCGATTAGGTACATCAAAATTCACCTCGCTGTTGACACATATTTACACAGTATTTAGTTAGAAGGTACAGTTCAACTGCATATATAATTAGAGGACTCATTTTAAAGAAAATAAATAATTATTAACTTTCACCTATGTTCACACCTCACCCACATTGTTCTTCAAATACCTATTACGTTGACTTAGCTAGCGTACGAGGCGACAGTGCGTCTCTAATGATTGCTAATTAAGTATTTAGCAAGTTCGCAAATATATATCTTTAAATATTGGCTATGATTAGTTTATGTATATTACACATTTCTTATCATCCGTTATTATAAAATTTGGACCGGTCAAATATTGAAATAATGTTCAGCGAGTGAGAATTTTATAAGCTTTACGAAATCAGCCATATAAATAAAATTTAATTTAATTTAATGTTTAAAATTTGAGATTTTAAATAAAAAAATCACATCTTGATAAATATATATTATTTTTAATATTACTTATACTAGATTTTTGCCCGTTACTTCGTATGCGTGGATTTCTGAAGTAAACTTTTTCCCAAAGAAACGTGTCGAAAAATGATAAAATATTTGAGCCTCTCATACTAACACGGTTTCAGGTTTTTTTTAATGGACGATAATGGCATGGTAACTCCACCTGCGCTAACGGTATACGCTGATAGGGCACCAGTGAGAGATGATAGGTGAGAATTAAAAGACAGATGAATTAGACCATCGTGATGAATACACTTAGAATTTAGAACGATGGTTTCTAGGGGG
This sequence comes from Galleria mellonella, assembly GCF_026898425.1. Taxonomy (NCBI): domain Eukaryota; kingdom Metazoa; phylum Arthropoda; class Insecta; order Lepidoptera; family Pyralidae; genus Galleria; species Galleria mellonella. The sequence goes on along the minus strand of NW_026442100.1, from coordinate 2,796,765 downwards.
GATGCCGAAAAGATCGACTTGATCAACGGCACTACATAATAATAGGTCTGTAGGTACATACCTTGTACTGTGTAGTGACGTTCGTACTAATACAGGTCGTTCTTTTTTTAAATTTGTTTTGATTTTTCTGGTAATATATAAAAAGCTTTTCTATTCGTTAGTTTTTCTATACCACAGATAATACGTATTCTATCGTATTATTTGTGGTAATACCTGAACAATTTTTATTTGTTTTACACCATTTTTTTAGGGAAAATTTTGATTTTCACCGACATAATACTTCACTCTGTCCTGTAACTCTGTATAGTCCTGTATATTACAAATACAATGCGGAAATAATTTAGTACAATATGGTAGGAACAATCGATAGAAAAAAATGTGGCGCTTCATAAAGACGTTAAACTTCTTATAAACCTATTGTCTCTTTCTTTTGAGTTAAATTTCCAATTTAAAGGAAAGTGACAAAAGAGTGCAATAATTAAAATAGACATGTAGAAGATTTTAATTTTTATGAACAAAGGTTTTTTTTAATGGATGATAATGGAATGGTAACCCCGCCTACGCTAACGCTATACGCTGGCGGGACACCAGTGAGGAATGATAGGTGAGGATAAAAAGGCAGGTCAGTTAGCCCATCGTGATAAATACACTTGTAATTCAGCACGATGGTTTTCAGGGGGGACCACGTGGAAGTCGTCCTATCAGGGTATATTGATATCAATGGGAGTGGTAGTTTTCATTACTAACAATTCCTTCCCCCTTTGAATAAAGGGTTTAGATTTGGTTTCTGCCAATAGGTATTGTATGACTTTGACCTCATGTTGCATAGACGCGTGTATGTCAGTCAACACGTGAGGTTACCAAGGTTAGATAACAAATAAAGTCCCAGTTTATCGTCATAGTATGACTAGCTATGGGTTTTAACTGGCAATAAAATATTATAAATAGCAATCGATATTTACATTTTTTGTTCCTATGGTAATGTAAAAGTTATTTGTACCAGAATTTATCTATTTGGTATACACAGTACAGACGTATGGACCATAATCAGTGGCAGATTTGCCTTAATAGGCCGGGGTCTAGGGCGTATTCTATCGTATTATCTGTGGTAATACCTGAACAATTTATTTTTGTTTTACACCATTTTTTTAGGGAAAATTTTGATTTTCACCGACATAATACTTCACTCGATCCTGTAACTCTGTATAGTCCTGTATATTACAAATACAATGCGGAAATATGTTAGTACAATATGGTAGGAATAATCGATAGAAAAAAATGTGGCGCTTCATAAAGACGTTAAACTTCTTAGAAACCTATTGTCTCTTTCTTTTGTGTTGTCTTTCTTCAGTGGCAGATTTGCCCTAATAGGCCGGGGTCTAAGACGGCCAAATATTAGGGGCGGCCAATCATGCCAAAAAATTCACTGATGGTAACAAGAAATAATTCAAAGTACGTATACCTAAAAGAAACCTCGGAAAATATTACATACTAGCAGTTATTACAGTTAACTAAATTTATGAATGGATTTCGATATAAGTTGGCAAAAAGTAAATTCATTATGTACTCAATATGATGGGTGCTGAGAAAGGGGTGGCTGGTATTTGCTACATGGCTTGGGGCCCAGGGCGGCCAAAATTGCAAACTCAAACGCCACTGACCATAATTACTGAATTTGGGCATTTTTTATCCCATATATATATATATATATATATATATATATATATGTGTATACGGATATATTACATATGGGAAAGCTACGTAATTCTATTACACTGATTTTATGCAACTTAGGATGGCAAACAAGCTGACGGCCCACTTGATGGAAAGTAGTAACCGTCGCCTATAGAGATGAACAGTATCATAGACATAATAGAGAGTACTATGTTACCCATGATACCAATATTAACTACATAAAGTTTCCAATTTTATTCTCAACTAGCGACCCGCCCCGGTTTCGCACGGGTGGAACGCTAAAAAGTGTGTTTATTTACGACATTAGAAACCTCTAAAATTATCATTGTTCCCCTATTATATTATGCATGTATTATACATATAAACCCTCCTCATGAATCACCCTATCTATTAAAGAAAACCGCATCAAAGTCCGTTGCGTAGTTTTAAAGATCTAAGCATACATAGGGACGGTCAGACAGCGACAGCGACTTTGTTTTATACTATGTAGGTATATACTGTACATAAACACAAGGAAGTGATTCTCAATTCGTATTATGTTTTTGTGTGTATATTGATATATTTGTCAAGTCTGAACCGATTTTGATCAACTGATGACTGCTCTGATATTAATTTTATCAATATATTTATTTGTTAATTAGGAGTATTTTAATTCTTACCCATGGATACAATGCGTAGCGGTGATCAAGTGGTCCCTCGCGACGACTGTGGCCCCGCAGATCACCTTGCCATCCCGTTTGAGGGCCGCAAGCCAGGGAAACTCGCCAGGGGAGAGGGCCATCCCACCAACCACTCGACCACTGCGTGCGACCCCACATGCTGAGCAATTTAAACAAATGATTACATGAATTTTTCAATACAAAAAAGAATGGGCAGCGAGACTTTAAAATTATCGTCACTCTACACCACTTGAAATAGAGGTCAATCAGTTAAATTCATATTTTCGTGTTAAATTAGTTTTTTATCTGTTTTTATATATATATATACAACATAACTTTCAAGAAAAGAGCATATTCCTTTTTAAAAGGCCGGCAGCACACCTGCAATGCCGTAGGTGTTGTGGGTGACCATGGGCGGCGGTAGTCACTTATCATCAGGTGAGCCGCATGCTCGTTTGCCCCCTGTGTTGTAAAAAAAAATACCTATGTTTTTGTTATAACGTGTACATAACACGTTATAAAAAAAAAAAAACTAAAAACTACGCACAAAAAAGGTATAAATTAAAAAGTGTTTATACACTATTTAAAAAAAGGCCACAATATTTAATGAATAAACAAAATTTTTATTGATCTTTAAATTGATTTGCCAAAAAGATCGATCTGCAAAATCGAATATCGGAATGATTTTCAATTCTTCATTTTATTTAATCATTTATATTAGATTAAATCGAATTGAAAACCCTATGGCAGCCCTATGCTTTAACTACAAACATGAATTTAAAAATAGGTATTTAGCAACTATTAGTATTTGACGTGACAATTTTTGAATCGAAATTTGAAAGTGTGAAACACGAGTACACGTTTTTAGGAAAGCTGTAAGTTTTATGAGGTATACCTATTAAATTTCAGAACCCTAATTATGTTATAATATAGGCTTTAAAATAAAATCTGGTGCTGATTAGACGACATTGAAAGTGCACCGTACGTTAGGATACGCAAATGTTGCGGATAACGCACCTGTAAATTTTTTTAAAAATTCTTTCATTTATATAAAGCTGCATTATCCTTGCATAAAACCGTGCGAAACAAGGGCTAATAATCTTAAAGTTTTGTAAAATATTCTAGTTCGTTAATAAAGCAAATGTCTGTACCTATTCAGTCCTTTAGGCACGGATTCTTAAATTTAGCACTGTTATTTATTATGATCAAAATATCGAGTATATCTGTTTATCTTTGAACCATGTACGGTTTAAGAAAGGACGTCATATTTACACAAATAACTAATTTAAAATAGTATAGTAGGCTCGACTTGCAATTGTTTTAGGTTTTTATTTAAAAATATTACAGAGGCTCTAAAAATTTAAATATCAAATATGTTAAGATCATTTTGGAATTATTAAAAAGCATAGATATATAAAAATAAGAAATAGGATAAAATATCATGGGCTGAATACGGGGTAACTTCAAATTAGACAACCAGAAAAACATCACAGTGTATTTTAAACTAAATTCCCGCTTGATGAAAAGTGGCAAACAATGTCTTCTTGTACATATGTATGAACTGCAACATAGATGTCATTGAGACGACGGTATTAGCCAAAAATTTCCTTGTTCTTAGGTATAAGTTTAAATTATGTCTTCTTTTCAGAATTTATGCATGTTTGTATTCTATTCAGTTTTAAAAATTATTTATTATAGGCAAATATCTGTCTACACTAAGATCTCTTTTAAAAATACTACATAAATCGTTTTTGTTAATTCTCTAAACTTTTTTTGACATAGATACATTTTTAGTGATAATAAATTACGCATTATCGTAATTTATCGTCAAAGAACTGGAGTAACCGGCGATCTGTAGACGATAACGATGGCTCTATGTAGGTTGTCCTTTGTCTAAGTGAAACTAGGTATTGTAAACTACATAATTCATAGTAACTTTTTTTTAATATATCTGTGATTTTTTTAACTACTTTCAAAAAACAAATTTAAAATGTTAATAAAGATTTACATAGTTCTCTTTTTAATTAATTATTATATCTATACTTCATCTAAGTTATGAATTAATTTCATTTGAATTCCTATAAAACTACGTGAAAATCTAACATTATGAAACGGATTATGATACGCCTGGTAATATAATATCAGTATGCCAGTCAAAAACGATTTTATGAGTAATAAAGGACACTTAGCAGGTACATTTCTTTGCGTATGTGAAGTCCTAGGTTCGATTCTCTGTCGAGCTAGGACAGAAAAAGTATAGATGCACAATCTTTACAATTGTGTCAAAGATATGCGGATGTGACTAATCGGTACAGTATACATATTAAAATCAACATTTAGAAGATGTTTTCGTTCAAGCGAGGGCACTTAACACACTTGTGAGAATCTATCTTATTGCAACTGACTTGCAAACGTTATACGTCCTAGCTCTCTAAAAGCACTTCAAATTTATTAACAGTTTATGACATAACCGAAATGGTTTGTTTAACTGATCAGAAATTAAGTTGAATAAAGTTAAATATAGGTTTAAGATATATTTATCTATATTTACAACACTTGTAATTTTTTTTAACGCAGGTACTACACAATTAGGTCAAATGTTATGCGACGAATTGGCAATCACCTACCTAGTTTGCACTTACATATTTTCACGCGAACTTGAGGAAAGTTATTAGACTACTTACCACATATATTAGGATTCCTTACAAATAATAAAATTATATTAAACAACGAACACTACACGCACACAACTAAGATCTTCATCTGGTGTTAAGATCAGTAAAGGATATTCAGGATGCACTCACTGCAGGGTTTGCAAGCGTGGACGGCAGCTACGATACTGAGGATGCACAAAGCACGAAACATGTCTGGCGAAGGCACAGGCTACTCTGGAGGCAGGGGGAGACGCCGGCCCAGCTATTATAGGCCGCCGGCGGCGCCTCCGATAACGTCTCGGGGCCAGGGTGACGACAGAGCAGGGCAAGTTCACGGCAACGCGACCACGGAGCGAGTGACGGTGGTAGGAGCGGCCGCGCGTCACCCCACTGCTTAGCTGCTTTTGGGGATTGGCGAGGACGTGGGGACTAGTTAATGACCTTGGGTTATCGAGTTTTATTGTTACATAGTTTTGCTACTATTGCGTATGGGGTATTGTTTGTTACGGAGTTCTTTTGGTATTACTATTTTTTTATTAACGCTACATATATTATGCGTGCGACTATCAACATTTGACGCTGAGAACTGACCACTATTAGTAGAGGCCCTTCCCTAGTCATCAATCTCTAACCGTTATACTATACAAGTTACTAGTACGGAGTTTTGTTAATAGTGTAACTGTTATTCAGTAAGGCAATAGGTATATTGATTATCCCATAGCAGAAGTAGTGAATGAAATATGTTTATGCTTAGAGGATGTGGGAGTAATGACATTGGGAAAGTAAGGAAAGAATATTTACATGGAAACCTGAACCTAGACCAATCACCCGTAAGACGAGAGAGAAAACTGAGGTTGATTTGATTTGGAGATGACTAAAAGTTCAGAATTACGTTTTAAAAGAACTGAGTTTGGTGCAGCATAAGGAAAAAGAAATATCTAATAAAGAGTTAAATGAAATAAAAATAACGGAAAACACTTGAAGAATGAGTCCTCTATTTCAGGGGTTGTTCTAATTAATGCTATATGATTAAAATAAAATAAAAGATATATCGGCATGACTAATTCGGGTTTTGACTCTCTGAAGAGGCAACAATTTATTAAATGGGCCAATATTCGCCTAAGGACAAAATAACTTACACTTTTTGTAAGACAAGAAATGCAATTAACTGAGTTACATTCATCAGATTACAAAATTACAATGCATATGCATTTGAAATTATAGATAATCACATTTCTCTTGGGACGTGCTGCGACGACCAGAGGTATCATTAGCTCCAAAGATTAGCATACATGTAACAGAAACACGCCCAAACATGGAATGTGAACAAAAATATTTGCAATTCGACTACCGGATTTAAATAAGTATTTAAAGAGAGGTGTGATAGTTATTGATGAATACATTGTAGATAAAGTGTGTCATTCTTTTTTAGTAGTGGTATGAGAATCCGCTTGATATTTCGATGTTTTCAGTTTGATTTAGAGATCTACATATAATGTTTAATATGATGTTATTGGTAAACGATATAGATTACATATAACAATTCATATTTATGTTAAATGCTGGGCGTGAACGGTTTTGTTGTTGTACTAACACGGGAAGTTAAGGTTCCAATGTCTGGAGGTGCAAAGTGGATACAGTCTCTATATATGTGATAGTAGTAATCCATTTCATCACGATCATGACATACATTGACTTGTTACTGTACATTATACAGTAGCGATGGCTTAATTGGTTGAAGCTTCTTTCATGACATAGAAGGCAAACGAGATTGCAACTCATCTGATGGCAAGTGCCCATAAGCACCCGCAACGTCAGAGAAATTGTAGGTGTGTTGCTGGCTTTTTAGGAAGGAATATGCTCTTTTCTTGAAGGTTTAAATGCCATATCGATGACTTTACTACAATCCAGAGATTCCATTGTCGAATCTTCCCCTAAACATACGAATTTCTTGTACAAAATTATTCTCATGGCGACGACTTTACAGAGGACGATACTGTCACATGAATAGTAGTAGCAGCAGCAGCTGTAGTCCTGTTTACTTTTGAACATATGTATGTATCCATCGTGGAGTCACCAACACCAATTTTTGACTTTACGGGATCGCCACTCAAGAACCATTCTTCTGGTTCTTTTTCTATTCTATGGTCCATTATCATTAGCTTGCTGTTCTGTCATAGCATATTGGTTACTTTGGTTTCTCTTAAACTTCGAAATGAGGATATACCTCGTTTTTTATTCTATGCCGCAGCGAGCTTTCTCACATAGCCAACAGAGTAAGCCTATATATATTTCAGTTCGTGAGTCACCATATTAATTGTACAAAAATGTAACAGGTTGTTCAGTGCCTGGTATTTGCAATAAGACATTATAAAGTCTGTATTTGAGCAGTTTTACAATTTAATTGATGGTTTCATATAAGAATTGGCAAGTAATGCTGCTTGATACAATATAATTTAACAAATATTTTTTTAATAATCTTGCAATTTGACAATCAGACAATTCAGGTCAAGTGATGCATTTTCATTAAAAACTGGCAATTAGAGTAATAATTATATACTTCATTTCTCCTGAACGAATCGACTTATTTCAATAGTCATTTATGAAAAATGAATTTAATTAGCGAAGTAAGATACTTAATTTTATTTAGTTTATAAATACAAGTAGCAGTTCATTGAAGTTTCAAGTTTGTTCAAGTTATAGTTAAATAATCGCAAATTAATACACAATTTTATTTCACGATAAAAATAATAACGAAGAGTTTTAATACACCCACATTTTAATCAATGGGTTATACGAAATGAATGGCACATATATATAATATATAACACCTGTTAAACTGCTTATTTTAATACTCTCTCGGACTCTTTATATCCGTTCTCTGGGATTAATATCCCAAAAAATTAGAACTAGCCAAGTCGTCTCAAAAGAATTAGGCGGCTCAATTTCTTATGCAATGTGGAAGTTTAATTTCTTTTAACGGCGGATGGTCCGCGTGGAACAGTATTAATTCGCGTATACATGGTATTGTTGCCCAACAGTTTACATAATCTCAGGATTAAAATGGCGCGTTTAACATTTTGCAATTTTTCGATGTTTCGGAACAAACATAATGCAGTCGCACTGACCTACCGGAATAGTGGCTGCCGCAGTAACTTTAAAGCGGACGGCGCCATTCTACTTTCTTATTTTATAACGTCTGTTGGTAATAAGTTTTTTAAATTACTGTACGCGCAACACATCAATAAACAAGATCATTACGTGGAAATATAAGTTCGAGAGGAGCCACGCCCTAGAGGATCCGCAATAGTATAAAAATTAATAAGATCATCATTGTAACATGGCATGGCATGGCTGACATTTTCAACTGTAACCGTTGTGGTGAACGCACAGTCGACTTGTTTATTTCGCTCAGCATATTCAAATCCACGTGGTAAGAAGAGAGAAGGGGTAGCGGCGTTTGGTTTTATTAGACTAATATTGTCTTCTTATGGGGACAGAGACTCCATATAGAAGAGAAGGCAAGAATTTAGTTCAGTTAACCATTTATAATAGCTATTTGAAAGAGCAAGAAGTCATGAGTTTATGACAAGGTCGCGATACACAAGTGTTACAAGTGGATGAAGAAATAGACAATGGTCAATTGGTTAATTGAGTCAAAGTTAGACAATAGTATCAACGAGAAATAATAATAAAAATTCACTGCTTTTTTTTTACTGAACTGAACATTCCAATTATGTAATTTTTTATATATATTAGAGACATTTTAAACTGAATTGCTAATAACAATATTTTTTTTTAATGACAGACATAGAGAATTATTTGTTTTTTTTTTTTATCAAAATGTATGCACGGCATGCAGAAAACATTGTTTTCTCCTGACCTTCATCTGATATATAACGTACGTATTATGTTTCCTACGTAATGCATATTCTTACAATGACGAAAAGCGGATTATGAAAAACAAATATGTACTTATAAATTTTAAGGGCAAATTAAAAGACTACGCCTTCCTATTTGTCAAGCTTATCTAGGGAAACTTCCCGACATTAAGGTTCGAATTACGGGGTCAGATAAGAAGGGAAATTCCAACGGTGTGTGTTTTGTCTTGTCTAGACAAACATCGTTTGCCCTTGGTTATGTTTTTGTTTTTTTTTTAATGCTGTAAACCACCATCGCGCCTGTGGAAGATTCATCGGAACTGTGCCAAGGTGACGGTGCCACCCGTATATTGATAACGTGCAGCCTTCTCTTTTATATATTTATTGTTAACTTAATGAATTACCATAGTAACTCCTTTAAGTATTACTACTCTGTAGTAACTGACACGAATTACGTTCGAGTTAGAAATTGGCAAATGAAATGTTTCCTTATCCATCTTGAACACAGTTTTAAAAAGTAAAAGTAAAATTATATTAAAATAAGCGAAAAAAAGGCGGGAAACTCGAATAAGAACAAGCGGGTTTTTTAAATTTTTTTTATTAATTTATTAAAACTATCTCTATCAATTCTTATTATTTAATAAAATATTATATTTTCACTAAATTCAGCGACAGTAATATAATTAGCATTCATGGGGAAGCGCAGTTGTAGAAAAAGGAAAAAAAAGATGACGATTCAGGTGATGTAGACCATGAACCTTGTAATGACAAGGATATATATTCGGAAGATACTTCTACTGACTCAGAATCTGAAATTGATAAGGCCGATAAGTATAAACCTTACTATGTCACAGATTATATTAGAAGATATCCCGAGGAATCCCCTGGGACAGAATTTGTTGTCTTTGTAGAATCCTCAGATAGTCAGAAAACCATTGGATCCAGAGACTTGCTCTCACTCTCCTCCTGTTTAAAACGATTTAATAAAGGGGTAACTTATCTTAGATCTATAAATAAATTCAAAATCGGAGTATACTTTCAAAAGCCAGACTTAGCCAATGCTTTTTTAAATAATAAAACTTTTTTAAATGACTACCATTTTAAGGCCAGTATTCCTGCTTCTTCAACAGAAGTTACAGGCGTTATTAGAAATGTACCTACAAATATATCTAATAAAAAAATATATACTATGATATCGAGTTCTAAGAAAATTATTGCTATTAAAAGAATTTTAAGAAAAAATACCTTGACTCATGGATATGTGTTACAGCCAACTCTAACCGTGACAATTACTTTTGCTGCATCTGTATTACCTGAATATCTGGATATTGGAGGTTGGCGCCACAATGTCACTCCATATATACCACCAGTTAAACAATGCTACCGGTGCTTGAGGTATGGACATTTAGCTAAATTCTGTAAGAATTCTGAGCGTTGCAGCATCTGCAAAGGTGAGCATAATTATAAAACTTGTACAACTGGAATGGAAAACGCTATTTGTGTACACTGCAATGGAAATCACACAAGTGTATCACCGCAATGCCCTGTTAAACAAAAGAAAATTGCTGAAAATAGATCTAAATTCAGACCTGCTTCTTTTGGAGATATACTTAGCACTGAAATATTTCCTAAACTGGGTAACAAACCTAAAAAAAATGTAGACCTAATTTCAATTCTAAATTCTGATAACAAGAGTTTATCACTTTTAATAGAAAGCATAATCAAACTTATTTCACTACATAACACAAAGAACACATCTATTAACACTAAAAGTGTTTTGAATGTGTTATATGATACTTTTGGTAATAGACCTATTTCACAAAATTCAATCGAGACCAATTAACTATCATACAGTGGAACGCTCAGAGCCTACTGAGCAATCGACATATTTTTACACAATTTTTAAATGAACATCATATTCACATTGCTCTCATCTCAGAAACTTGGCTAAAACCACATTACAAATTAAAAATTAAAGATTATTGTATAGAACGAAATGATTGTGGTAATAACCACAATGGAGTAGCGATTATTATAAATAATAGTATTAGATATAAAAAACTTCACTCTTTTTTCGACAATTCTTTGCAAACTATAGCTATTAGTATTGAAGTTAATAATTCTTGGTATTCAGTTGCCAGTATTTACTGTCCTACCAATAGTACACCTAGTTTTACTAAAGCCAAATTTAAGTTCTTTTTGGAGTCTCTTCCTAAACCCACTATCATATCTGGAGATTTAAATGCACATCATACTATGTGGGGTTGTACCTCCACTAATACAAGAGGTAAAGACATTCTTGATTGTTTAGATGAATGTAATTTGGTACTATTAAATGATAAGCAAGTTACTACTGTTGGCTCTCATATTTGGAGACCCAATGGCCTTGATTTAACTATGGTATCCCCATCCATATCATTAAAATGCGAGTGGTCGGTTCATGATGATCCGTTAGGAAGTTATCACCTGCCGACTTTTACTAAAATAAACACAAAGAACTCTTCATCAACTCCGTCAGGTGAACAACATGCTCCTATAGATGAAGTTAATAAACTTTTGTTAAATCGTATAAACCTACGTCTCGTTAATTGGGATCTTTATTCTGAAACTGTTAATCAATTACTTTTGGATTTCGAGTATGATGTCAATGAACCCTTAAACAATTACAATAGATTCTGTAAAATTATTTTGACAGCTGTGGAACGTTCCGTTCCACGTAGGAACTTATCAAATAGCGGTGCAAATACTTCAAAGAGGCACAAACATATTGCAGTACCTTGGTGGAATAACAGGTGTGCGACAGCTGTCAATGATAGTAAAGCGGCTTACCTTAGGTTTAAACAAAATCCAACTCTCGATAATTACATAAATTTTAAAAGAGTTCAAGCTGTTAAAAAGTTAGTAATTAAGCAAGTAAGACAACAGGGGTGGCAGGAATTTTGTTCCAAATTTAATAGATTAACACCAATTTCCACTGTTTGGCAAAATATGAGAAAACTAAATTCAAAACATCGTCAAAATCATTTTAAAGATATATCATGGGTCAATGATTTTTTACGCAAATATACTCCTGATTTTGTACACTCACCTTTTGATGACAAACAGTTTAATTCTGTTAATTCATGCCCAAAATTTCTCACTGACCCATTCTCAATTGATGAAATATCCAGTGCAGTAAAATCTAGAAAAGATACAGCTAGTGGCCTTGATCGCTTAACATACAATATGTTTCGATTGCTGAATAAAATAAACCTTACTAAACTCTTACAAATTTTTAACGATTTATGGAAGGACTGTATTATCCCACCAGAATGGAAAATGGATTGTTTGATTCCAGTAATTAAACCCGGTAAAGATCCTACAAATTTCGACTCCTATAGACCTATAACATTGACGTCCTGTGCAGGCAAATTATTCGAACAATTAATTAAACAGCGTTTAGAGTTCTTTATTGAAAGTAATAGTATATTACCATCGAATCAATTTGGTTTTCGCCGTGGATATTCAGCGCGCGAAAGTTTAGCGAACTTCTATGTCGACCTTAGTACTGCTTTGAATAACGATGAATATGTTCTATCTGTTTTTTTAGATGTCGTAGGAGCTTTTAACAATGTAAATTTAACAGTTCTATCTTCGATTTTATCCTCATTTCTTCCAATGAAACTTATCGAATGGATTTATAATTTTCTTAGTAATAGAGAAGTGTATGTTAAAGTAAATAGTAAATTAATAGGACCTAGGTTAAGCTCTAAAGGAGTATGTCAAGGTGGTATTCTAAGCCCGCTACTATATATTTTATATATCTATAAACTTAATTCAATTTTAGGAAACAGTGTGAACAACTTGCAATTTGCCGATGATTTATTAATTTATATAAAAGGAAAGAATATTATTGATATGCAATTAGTGTTAAATGAGTCATTAAAAAGACTTGAGAAATATTTTTCTCTTCTTTCCCTCGATATTAGTTTAACCAAAAGTAAAGTAGTTGTTTTTCATCAAGTTCATAAATATGTTCCATTAATGAATATTATATATAATAATCAAACTCTTCCAACAGACTGTAGCGTTAAATTTCTGGGGGTAATTTTTCATCAAAATTTAAAATGGGATCTATACGTTGATTGCTTAGTAGATCGTGCTTTAAGAGCCACTAATATAATAAGATCTGTAATTGGTCGTAACTGGGGAGCTGATCCTAAAATTATCCTTTTACTTTACAAATCTCTTGTTAGAAGTAATTTTGATTACGCTTTCTTTTGTTATGCCTCAGAACATAAATTAGTAGAAAAACTCGAAAAAATTCAAAATATGAATTTAAGACTTATTTTAGGTGCTATGTATACTTCTCCAATTATCTCAATGCAAGTAGAATGTAATTTGCCTCCTATCCTTCTTCGTTTCGAATACCTAAAACTCAAATTTCTCTTCAAAGTTTTTTCAGTTTCCAATAACCCACTCATACTCAAATTATTAAATTGCCCCATTTCTATGTTTTTGAATAAAACTATTGTCAATGATTTGAATTTACGAGATGAATATAACATCTATAGTAGTAAGATACTTCCTTGTTATAATGGCCTTTATGAGAGTAAGTTCTGTAAGATCAAAATTGTTATACGTAAAGACATAAAAGAAAAGCACGATATGTATGAGACTTTATCAGAATTTATTGACTACAGGCAGATATATACAGATGGTTCCAAAAATGCACTTAGCACTTCAGTGGCTTTTTACGATTTGTCAAATAGATTTGGTCACGGTTATAAAATTTCAACTTTGGCTAGTATTTACACAGCAGAAGCAAAAGCTATATTTTTAGCATTAGAATACATAGAAAAACAGGTATTATATTCGAAATGGATTATAATTACAGATAGTATGAGTGTTCTTATGGCATTAAAAAATAACACATTCATTTCATCATCAAACTACTTAATTCAAGAAATTCGTAATAAATATTATCATCTCTGTACTATATATGGAAAAGATATTATCTTCATCTGGACCCCTTCACATATTGGAGTGTTTGGGAATGAACAAGTAGACACTTTGGCTAAAATTATTAATTCAAGTGCTGCTCGTGTTCAAGATTTACCCCTTTGTTATTCAGATTGTAGTATTGGAATACATAAAATCGTTACAACTAAATGGGAGGAGCATTGGACTCAAATGTTACAGACTAAAGGCAAATGGTACCGCAAAATTAATTGGCGTATTGGAAAACCGTGGTTCTGCAAAGGAAAGGACACAAACAGAAAATTTTACACCAATATTTGTAGATTACGAATCGGCCACGGACATTTCAACGAACACCTGCACCGAATGGGCATGATCGCTTCCCCATCATGCACATGGTGTAACTCAAATACAGCCCAATCTCTACATCACCTTTTTTTTGATTGCTCTGAATTTGTCATTCAAAGACACATTATGTTTGACGAACTTAGGATTATCTTCAAAAAACCCGAAAATATCCCGCACTCAATCCCGCTTCTCTTAAGATTTCCTTCTTGTTTCAAAGCTATTTTCACTTATATTACTACAACATTCAAGGAGCTATAAGAATACTTTTATTGAATTGCAAGACAATGATTTTTTATAATTATTTATTTTTAATTTGATAAATCCACTGGTTTAAGAAAACTCAAGAAAAGATATTTATGAAAATGTACTTACCGGATTTGACAAATGAAATATTGAAGATTATGACAATAATTGAAGCGACATTAGAAAAATAAAATTCCAGACAATTTATCTCTTTGAAGACTAGGCAGCATGGTCTCCGACCTTAGCCTGTTCCAAACGGAACAAACGTACTAAAAAAAAAAAAAATTAAAATAAGCAAAATTATATTATAATAATTTTAGTATGACCAATATCATTCAAAAGATGGTTAAGATCAATAAATTGAGATAATATTAACGATTAAAATATTAATTAGTTAATATTGAGTTTTATAAGAGACGGGAATTAACGTAATCATTTAGGTAAATTATGATTAATATCCTTGAATTATCTAGTAAATATTGTGTATTAGTGCCCACGATCGGTGTAACTTGGTCGAAACGTTAAGATAATTAAGGTAAATTATCATAGTTTACCTAAATGATTGCATTAACTCTCATCTCTAATAAAACATAAATTAAGATAATGTTTTTATATTAAACTTTTATACAAACCAATAAAGTTTAAATTTAATATTATTTGACTCTCTGATGTGTGATTAATTTTATTTTATTTTTTGTACCGGTTTTATACAATTTAGACTATGCCAATAAAAACATAACAGATTACATTCCCATAATTTTACTCATACAGTTAGACTTTTGTGAGAGAAATGAGATCTAAGTAAGCTTCAATGAGAGATATTCTCTCTCATCTGTGACAAGTTGGACCAATCCTAAAATACGTGAGTTCGATTGTAATAAAATAAATTTATTTATTTATTTATATTTACCAACTAAGGGAGCTTAATAGTTTTTCAATTCGCTACTTTAGCAATCCCAGTATATATAAATATGATAACATTTATTTATTGGACATTTTTTAATTATCTGCGAAACTTAACAAGTTTACAAATAAATATACCCAAGTTTGGATACTGGCTAAACGTCCTTTAGATTATAAATAATGATATAGTTTTAAAGTTTTAAATAAACATATTTTGTATAGGAGTTTACTTGTGAAAGTTGTGAATAAAAATGCACCATGATAATATTGACCAACTCTGAGCTAGACTCTCGCAGTATACACACATGCTAATGCAGTACGGCGCTTCTAATTTTGATATTCTCAAAACAACTTATTGCGCCCTCTTACTATTGGTGGCTGAAAATGTTTTGTAAATTTCACAGGTAGAACATAATCTTAAAAGGATATTATGTATTTCTATATTAATTCGTATAAAAAAATGATTTGCGCGTTTGTAAATATTTTTTTTTATTAAAAAAATTAATTCGAGGTGCAACTGAAACATTAGTAATCACGTTTAATCTTATTTATGATTTTGTCTCAATAAATTGTAGTAAAATGTAACAGTGACACAGAATCAGTATTGATAAAATGGGTTGTATGCGAGATATTTGACCATGTTACTAGAATTTCGATATCGACAACCTCCACAGGTTATCTGAACAATGACAGTCGACTGAAGTAATCTTTGAAACGTGGGCGTGGCAGTACAGTTCATTAATCACAGGTATAGGTTTGTGTGACACGCGTGGTTTATTTTTTATCAATAAATATGATTTGGTAATGCCAGTAGTTGCCACGCTCGGCTGGTGGGTTGGTAGCCGCAGTTAGACTTTTAGAGATGTTTTAAGAGGGATGCTGCTGCCCACCCCTCGCCCTCCCTTTGTTGAATCTTATAACACATACGGGAAAGGAAGGGGGTGACCTATTTTATGCCGGGATCACACAGCAATCCTGTGTGTATCCTGTCTGCTTTTTTAGTGAGGGATGACGGTGAGAATATTTTATGTATGTTGAAAAGGCAAACAAGATGTCAATTTATCTGATAGAGAGTGGTAACCGACACCTGTCAACATGAATAGAACCATGGAATAGAGATCAATGAATGCACTATGACACTCACGATAGCTCTTACACGCTATTGCTGAGGACTACGGTATTACTCTGTATCCATATCTCATCTATATCTCACCGTTCCCTTAATCATCCAAAGCAAGATCGCTGGTAAAAGAAGTGACCGAAGGAGGCGTCGTTCCTGGCTAAATAATTTGCGGGAGTAGATTAATTGTAGCACCACTTCGTTCCTCAGAGCGATAGCTTTAAAACTTAAAATCGCCTTTATCCTGTCCAACTTCCGATAAGAGTAAAATTCAAGGAATAAGATCTCGCTCTTTCAACCGAAACACAACCATGTGAGCATAATTGCTTGGTAACAAAATGACGGGTAAGACCAAGAATAGGAAGGGAGAGTAACCCAAACTGACGATATTGTTTAAGAACTATTGAAAAAAATTTGGAAGGAAACCAAGGACTTTCTTGATGGAGTACACGTTGTATAGACTAGAAGATGGTATGGCATTATTTATGGTAGGATTTTCTGGAGTTTTTTTTTCTTTTGCATTGATGTATCATCCCACTCTTATACATTTTGAAGATGAAAAGGAATCTATTCAAATTACGTTCTTCATGAAAACTTAACATAGACAAAAAGTATTAATTTACTCTCTTCTTTATTGAAGTCGTTTAAAAAGTGGGCATTTATGGGTGTAACCGGTAGACATATAAGGGTTGCCGATATCAGACTAGTGAAAATAAAAGTGTAAAGATTTTTACTTTCTTAATATCGATGTTAACGGTTTATTTATCAGACCTTCCATTTCATTCGGCCTCGAACCGGTCCATAATATTCCATGACCTGATGGGGCAGAATTAATTTAAATATATAATTGCGTATAGTTTACTAAGCAGTATTTGTTATAGAAAGAATGCGTATAGATTTTAAATTACGTAATTGAAAGTATTTTTACTAATTGCCAAGAAAAGGAGACAATATTCTTTGTGGATATTCGAGTATATCTAATATAGCATTTCTAATAAATGTATATTATTTTACATACAATAACTAAAACTTTATAATACAATATTTATAAAGTTTTAGTTATTTCCTGCAACTTTGCGCGCGTGATAACAGATAAAGTATCTTTTGTGGGCAAGTAAGGGTATAATCTACTCGTGTATCGAATTTCGTTTAAATTTGTTTATCTGTTTAAGCGTAATTAAGTAACAAATATACAGACATCTAAACAATAAAACATCTTATAAATTTTCATATTTATATACGTAATATTAGTAAAATCTGTTGAGTATTTATATCAAGTTTTATACATGTCGATGTTGTTATAAATTATAATTTGTCACGACATTGTTTCAACAAAAATTTGGTATAAGTACTTAATTATATGTTTACGTTTTTGTTGAAATTTGCAGTCTCAACAGATTAATGAAATTATTAAATTTCGGTCACCATTTTTATCTCATACTATCGTTATGTATTCTATTACACTTAAGGTGGATCCAACGATTTATCATATAATTTATTTATTTAATAATAAAAGATGTTTTCAAAATAGCTACTTGAATAGCGATAAAATTAATATAGGACAAATACATAAGCAAACCCTGTCGTGTTCAGCCCATTAAACAAGTCACGTTACGTAAAATTCAAGTAATACTTAAACGGATTTGAATGAAATTTGGTACACGGATAAGTTATATTCTAACTTAGCATATAAGATATTATGACTTAGTATTTTATGTGCTGATTCATGCGAGTGAAGCCGCAGGATACAGCTAGTTACAAATAGATATAGGTATCTTTTATTTCATATTATTTTATTATTAGGCATGTGTTTGATTGACATACCAGAGGGAGACTTTGTATAAAAGTCGTTTGCTTGGGCACCTCTGTCCTATTTGTGTTTTTACCGCGAAGCAGTTGTGTTTTCATGGCTGTGTTTTGGTTTGAAGGGTGGGATATGCTAGTGAATTTACAAGGTACAGAGGAATAATACCTGAGTCCTCAGGAAAAGCAACACATGGGAGGTATCATGGGTAAAACAGTATACTCTGTTATGTTCATGGTACTGCACATGTCTATGGGCTACGGTTACCGCTTTCCATCAGGTGGGTCGTCAGCTTGTTTGCCATTCTAATTTGCATAAAAAAACACAATCTGTCAAAATTTATATTTAATGCTTCTAGTTAGTCTTCAGTCTTAAAATTAAATATGTTTTAAATGAAAAAAAAAACTTACTATGGTTATTGAATGCCGAATTAACAAAACGCCTATACCACTTATTTCCGCAATTTTCTAAAGTGACAATTATGCTATTGAAAAATATCTCTTATACTTGTAACTCGAATGAGAAGAGTAGATTTGGAGAATAGATCTACTCGTAAATTTGTATTTGTCTAATATCTTTATTTCAGTGGTATGGAATGAAGAAAAACTGAAGAATCAACCATAAAGAGAGCGCATATTTTTTTTTTATATTTGTAAGGCAGTAAACTAGCATTTCCACGGACAGAATTATTATCCACTATCTAGTAGTAGTATAAGTGATAATAAAATTGCAAAATTAACTACCAGTTTTAATTAGACGCCTTTAGTGTTGTAGTGGTTTAAAACATTTCCTCACATTTTAAAGGTTGCAGCTCGCTTAAATTCCCGCAAAATCCATACACTAATATACGAGTATGTTTGTTTGTGTTGGACTGAGTATTTTCCACGTTTATTATGTATAAAAAATTGACAACATTATGTCATGCGTATGGTGATGGAGTAAGTATATAATGTGTCATCACCTCTTTCCATTTCTAGAAAATGGTAAGAGGAAACTAAGAGATTTATGTGTTATAGGTTCATATCCGGCTCGAAGGACCACAAGGATAAGTATCATTGGAGTTGTAACCTGAAAGCGCAGATAAACTATTTTATTTTTATATTATTATCCAAACTACAATTGGTTATATTTGGATATAGGTGAATACCAATAACATCAGGTGTGGATTGAGTAAACTAGGTTATGTCAGGTCCATGCTCACAAGAAAAAAGCCAATGTGATGGCTCGTATGCATGAAATTCTAGTAAGAGTGTAATTATTTTTTTATTTCGTATATATATTTGAGATAAAATTATTACAGTATGCTTCAATTTATGCTTATCATTCTGAAATGATGCTATGCCATTTAAATTTTTGTTTTCGTCAAATGAAGTCAATAGTTATATATGGGTAAAATATAAGGTCTGTAGTATAATGCATTGTATATTTCAGTCAATAAATATATATGGTTTTTAGTACAGTGCACTATGAGTTTTGATGTTACGTTATTTTTATTTTTAAAACTTATTTCAATGTTGTTTTCATGTTGCCCAGATAAAATGAAGACAGCATTTATTTATTGTTGCGCAACAAATTAGAACTATTATGAGGTAAGTACCATAAATACTATCATCATGTGACAAAACCTAATCGATCCCACATAAGGCTGTAATAGCACTAATTATACTATTATCTGGTTCAACTGTAAATCATTACCATAAATATGGAATTTGCAGTGGTTGCAGGCTACTTATATGTTTGTGCGGGCATCTAGGCTGCACTCCGTCGGATCCTGCCAGGCCAAGTGGATAGCGAGTGAAAGTGGTGATAGCTCTGTCTCTTTTCACCCTCGTCAGTGAGCAGTCACGGATTCGCGAGCCGGTAACCGGTCACCAGCACTTGTGTTCAAATCGCGAACGTCGATCGTCCTTGCCAGTGAGTTCCGTTGCCTTATTAATTAGTGACTAACGCTTGTTTGACGTTTTGTTTGAATTCGTGAATCGATCCTCATTGCTGGTTAGTTTTGATTTTTGAAATAGAATTTATTATTATTCCTAAATTTATACTTACTCGTTTGATACATGTGTATTCCATAAATTGTAATTCTAAATTTAAATTTCGATGATTTTTAATTTTGTTTAGTATGCCATTTCTTTAATATTCATATGTGTATGTTAATTTTTTGTAACATTTTCTGATAATTGTTATTTACTTACTCGTAGGTTTATTTAAGCGGTTAAAAGCACGTTCAGTAATTTATTCCATGTAGATAATTAATTACCTTATAATTATATTACTTTTTACACTAAACCATAGTTTTTTAATAATTGTTTATCACGCGCCTATTTGGTAACAAGTACTTGTTGACTAACTACAGGTGCCTATCTTTAAAATATATACCTAAGGCTTTAATTTTGTAATATTGTAAATTATTACAGTTCGTTTAGAATCATAGGAATATTATTCACACTCACCTTTGAATTGGCTAGTACCCATCCCAGAATGTGAAGCGAAGCTTCATAAAACCCTGTCAGAAATAATATTCATTATCTGGGCTATTTTTGTTAAAGAACATTAGATTGTATGAAAAATGTTATTGAATCTTTCATACAATTGTATAGTCATATACACGATTTCGTATCAAATTTTCTAAAGTATAATATATAATATATCATATTTTGTCTAAGTAAACTCTTCGGGGAAAAATGTTCACATTCACCAGGATGATCGTTTGATTTTAAATTATTCATCAGGTACATTTTGTATGTATCGTGTTGTGTAGTCCTGGTACAGAATGGACCATTCTTTTCTTTCTTGTCGGTGTCATAAGAGATGACTAAGGGAACTTAATAGTCGAGGTATGGGCAGCAGCGTCCCTCTTAAAACATCACCAAAGGTTAACTGTGGTTGCCAACCCGTGTACCAAGCGTGACAAGTACTGGCAAAATCTCCCTTTATAGGCGAGACCTATATTCAGCAGTGGACTGTTAATGGCTGATAAGAGGATGACGATGACTCCTTGTATGTAGGTACATACAGTGTGTCCTAAAATATTACACACATAGAGATACTTATTAGAAGATTTTTACCAGAGGGAGACTTTGTACAAAAGTCGATTGCTTACTCTGTCCCATTCGTGTTTCAAACGTGAAGCAGTTGTGTTTGCATAGACGTGTTTCGGTTTGAAGGGTGGGATATGGCGTGAATTTACTGGGTACAGAGGAATAACATATGAGTCCTCAGGAATAACAACGCATGGGGGGGGGGGGTATCATGGGCGAAACAGTATACTCTGTTATGTTCATGGTACGGCTCATGTCTATAGGCGATGGTTACCACTTTCCATCAAGTGGGCCGCCAGCTTGTTTGCTATTCTAAGTTGTATAAAAAAAAAAAGCAACAGTTATTGTTCTAAACAGCAATACCTTTAAATTTTAAATAATTAATAGATAATTAAATAATACATAGACATTCACGAACCTAATTTACAATATTTATTTATAATAATAATAATATATAATTATTCATATATAAATATCCTGTATTAAACTTAACAAACTATATAGTTATGTATACATGTACATTATTTGTTGTCTATGAAATCGTGTGTAATATACAGATCTAAATAAACGCATGCGCAGATCTACTCATTACCATCGATCTAGAAAATACGATGTCAAATCCTTTAGAGAGTTCAATTTGTCTATGAATTAAATGGTGCAGTAAATCTGTATCATATATCAGAGTAGACGATTTCACCTACTTTCTTACATCCATTAAATGTGGGAACAGGAAAACAGACAGCTCTCTAATAGAACGAGTTGCAGGGACGCGCGCGCAACGCCGCACGCATAACAATAGCTTTTTATTGTGTCACGCACGTTTCATTTACATAGGTACATGGATATTTAATAAAAATACAGTTACTGTATATTAGAAATCTATTGACTTCATAATATTGTTGTTCTGTAAGGACGACCCTAGTCGTGAAGTGGTAGGTGGTTTGTAGTAGGTGATTGCGTATTGAGATATAGGATTCGAATCTCGATAGAGAAAATTTAGGGTACAAATTTTATTTAAAATGGCTACAATAATTTATATTTGACAAAAACTGTGCCTCAATGGAAGGCATGTTGCTTTACATAAGGTCTTTAGGCTCGATTCTCGGTCGGATCACTTTAGTAAACTTTTCTAAATTGGCTCTAATCTAGCCGTTCTAGTTTATACCAACACATGTTTAATCTTTTGTTTATTATTTACTAGTTTAGTTTACCACCTTATACGACATGATTTTTTTAAGAGCATAGTAGAAGGAAAAATAGAGGGCAAAAGAAGAAGAGGAAGATCGAGAAATAACTACATGGGACAGATAAAAGAAACACTAGGTGTCATGTCGTATAGGGAGGTCAAGGATATGGTCTGGGATAGAACTGGCTGGAAGAAGACGCATGAATTAGTTGCAGTGACAAGAGGAAACTCTTAAATGAAAAAAAAAGACCCATAAATTCATTCGTGTGACCTGAGATATATTTATTGACCGGGATAAAAAGCAGCCTATATCCTTCTTTATCCCATATAGCACGTGTATACCAAATTTCATAGTGATTAGTTAAACCATTAAAGCGCTATAAGGTAACAAATAAACAAACAAACTTACTTTCACATTTATAATATCAGAAAGGATTATTCATTATGTCTTTGCTTAAGGAGAAGCCCATTAGTATGGCTGCTCTGTCTGACACTTATCACCTAGCTATGTTATAAAACAATCGACAATTATATTCAAATGATGACGTCACTATTCTATTGTAGCTTGATTTAACCTAAGATAGGTTATAAAACCTTCCAAATTTAAATTTTGAAAAAAAAATACATTCAATAGATTATATCTAGCATTGAAATGGATTTTTTTTTAATTTTATTAAAGGGTAAATTACTTTAGATAACTATAGTGTGAACTCTATGGTGCAGTGGTAGTTATTTTTATTAATATATTTGATCTATATAACATAACATGTCATATTTTAATAGATTCAGGATAGGTACTTAGAGATAGTATAGTATAAGATACTACTGCAGATTCATTGTCTATATATATTCTATGGGTTGTAACGTCGTTTTACTTTTAAGTAAATAACACCTAAGGGAAGTATATAAATATGAATAATCTTAGTGAAATATTTAAATTAAAGAATACAAAAAAAAAGAGAAAACACTTTCTCCATTATTTACTCGTTTCCATTGTTTAAAACATGCCATAATATTTATATTTTTGAAGCGTTTTCAAACGTCATTCATTGGATTTTCTAATTTTAAATTTCGAAAGGATCCATAGGCGTTACATCGCACATGCTAAAATGAATATGCAAACAAGACGATGATCTGAGTGATTGAGGTAGCGGTACACTGGATAAGCGGAATCCAGTTTTTTGACCCGGTTTCCTCTTGTCCTTGATTCTACGGAGATCATAACTGCAACATTAAGTTTTCATTGACTCATTTATTGATTGATAACTACTTACAAGTTATAATAGCTTGCGTGAGGTCAAAATATTGTCTTCAATTATTGACTTGAATCAGTAGTAAATTATTATAATGATTTTTATTCTAGAAACCTCATTTTTGTGTGAACGCACTATTTCAATGTTGTGCATATATAAATATAATTGATGCAAATACTAGATTTAGTTTTTCAATGTGTGTATCTTAGATTATGTAGATACCTAGAGTGCCTCCATACAAATGTTTCGAGAAAAGCGAGACAACTTTTTCATATAATTTTGCGTGAGAAATAGTTATGAGTGATTCTTTTATAACTTTTCTACTTATTTTGTCTTATAATTTTTATACCTTTTTAATACGTAAAAACATATTTTATTTATTAAATAATTAAATGTAAATCCGTCAAGATAATTTGTGTGTGTAAGTATATAGAACATTGATAAAAAAAAACGAGTCAGCTAATTTCACAATTAGCTAACAAAAATTCACCCGTTTTTGAGACTCGATGCTCTATCTGTATAATCTAAAGTGTGTATGTGTAGTGGCAGGGTTCACCCGCCTCCAATCTTTGAAATACGAAGCTGGGGGAAAGGAATTGTTACTCATGTAATTGTTACTCATTCCTTTCTCATATCATCACGTGGTTCCCTCGGGAAACCATCGTGGTTAATTCTTATGGATTCATCACTATGGGTCAACCAACCTGCTTTCATCCTCACCTATCACTGGTACCCCGCCAGCGTATACCGAATTATCGATAGCGCAAGCGGGGTTACCATTCTTAATATCTCCGTCTTCTCTAACGTATTTTTATGTAATTTCAGTAGCCAGAATGAGAACATTACTCATAGTGGTATGCCTCATAAGTACAGTGTGGTCCCAGAACCCGAGCACCGTTAGCCCTGGAAAGCATCAAGACAAAGGTTTAATTGAATGGATTACGAATCTATTGGGGGGACCGCAGACCACCACGTCGAAACCGCAAGATCCGCCTGAGAATTGTCCTTCATGCCGTTAGTACCTATTTCTCAATATATCTTATCTAACTGATATAACAAAATTGTAATTAGACGGTATCTGTACATGGCAGATATTTATAGTACATTACTGCAGCGGCCAGCAACTGAGGCATTGATGGACGAACGTGCAAATGTGGGCCGAGGCGTAGCCAAGGCATACATACTCTCTCAATGCCTAGTACACTGGCTTGTATAGTAGTTTTCTCAAATAATGCACGGAAATTAAAAACACAATTTTACTTTTTAAGTTCCATGACGAATAACGCACAATAATAATTTTTCACGCGCCATAATGCTCCTTTGTTTTTTTTTTCAATAAACAGCTTTCTATTTGCACAAGTTTGAAATTTAAACCTTGTATTATTGGTAGCCATATTTCGAATAAAAGGTATTTCATTTTTAAATTACAGGATACACATGAGTTTACATAGTAATTTATCTGGCCACAAAACACGACAGATATGGATTTTCATACAACTTTTGCCGGCCGCTGCATCTGGCTAGTACGGCAATTTTGATTTATCTCAAAGATTTTCAAAATAATGCTCACATTTCCAAGCATATTTGAGAAAAAACTATTTTTTTTTCTTTTTTTGTATTGTCATGTATATATTCTTTTTTTATGTTAATCATCTGCTCTCGTTTATTTGATTAGTTTATTGTAGAAACTTCACCGATTTATGTTATGTGTTGTTTTAACTATTTATATGTTTTAGGTAATGTATGTTTCCCTATGAAAGTAAAAATAATAAAATAAAATAAAATTATGACTTATTAAGAACAATAGATGCCGAAACAATAATTTTTAGAAATTTACTGTTTTTTTTTTTTATAACATGTAGGTGGTAAACAAGCATACAGTCCGGTAAATGGTTACTGTAACCTATGAACGCCTGCAACTCTAGGGGTGTTACGTGCGTGTTGCCGAACTTGAATTAACATTAATATGCCCTTGTATCTGTCTGCATATTTGTTCGAGCATTACGCTTAAACTACTGCACTAAATTGGATGTGGTTTTCAGTACTATATACTTGAAGGTCTTAAAAATAGGTGTATGCTTTGTCTTGATATTTTATCTATTTCATGACTTTTCCTACATCTGAAATTATATATATATATATATATATATATATATATATATATATATATATATATATATATATATATATTGTGAACAATTCTTGTTGTATTCGTCACGATGGGCTAACTGACCTGCTTCATCCTCATCTGTCATCCTTCACTGGTGACCCGCCGATGTATACCGATAGCGCAGGTGGGGTTTCTTATTTCATTATCACCCATAAAAAAAGCGACGGTTACCACGTTCCATCAGGTGGGTCATCAGCTTGTTTGTCATTCTATGTACCATAAAAATCCTGTAATTTGTCCCAATAATATTAACCAGTAAAGAATGGCAGTAAAAGTAGTGGTTTTGTAAATGTTGTAGAATGTGGTATACCTCGCACACGTCGACGAATAGTCGGAGGCTCGGAGACGAAACAACTGGAGTTTCCCTGGATGGCGGTGTTGCTGTACAATGGTAGGTTTTACTGCGGTGGCTCCCTGCTCAATGACCTGTATGTGCTGACAGCTGGACATTGTACTGTTGGGTACGTTTATTTAAATTATTTTGGCATAGTCAATAACATTATATAATATATATATATATATATATATATATATATATATATATAATATATATATATATATATATAACCGAGTTAAGCAAGAATTTGATGATTCAAACATTGAAAAAATACTGCCAATTAATAAAACAATGAAGTATTAAAAATATTTATATGGGTATCGAAATGACTGGCATTGTTTTAAGGGTGTGCCCATTTTTCAATCCATGTTTCTTTTAATACAATTATTATTTTTCCACTTTGATTTCACCTGTAAGTCTTCGTCTTTTGTGATTCGATATTCATCATTTTTTTTAAGTTTACTTTCATCGAATCTATCAATTGAATGCATCTAGTAATTCTGTTATTTGTAATTGTAAATTTTTGGTGTTTTCTCTAATTCTGTCTTTTACAAATATTTCTATGTTAACGGTTCTTTACTTTTACAACTTTCCAGATTCCGAAAGGAGAGAATGTCGGTACGTTTCTTAGAGCACGACCGCACCAGTGCTAACGAGACCAAGACAATCGACAGGAAAGTGGCTGAAGTAATCAGACATAAGCGATACAATCCTGGCACTTATGACAATGATATTGCATTACTGAAACTTGATCAGAGGGTAATAAACTTATTATATTTTTAATGTAATATTAGAAGCAAGCTTTGTACTTTGCAGTAGAGATGAAGGCGCGTCAGAATATAACGCTGTCTTTCTCTTTGGTTACCTCAGTAGGTGTTTCAGAGAGTCGATGTAAAGATTGATACCAAGCATATTTTAAATTTATGTAACGCATACAGATATAAAATGTGGCATGAAGAAACATATTAGGATTCTAATATGGTTTGACTATCCACATTGGTATTGCTGAAATGCGATAGGGAATCGAACTTGAATCTTTATATATATTACGCAAAACAACCTGCCTTCTATATTATGGAGTTTTAAGAATGGAATTATATTATGTAATTTAATAAATTCCACCTGCTGGGTACAAGCTTCTCATTACAACAAGAGCATGGCTGAACCCTGTTTTTTCCCCAATTATTATATATGACTATGGTCAGTTGGCCCATTGTGACGATTTTTCTAGGAAGGATCATGGAGGTCGATCTGATAGGAACCGTTAGGGAGGAAAGGAATAAGAAAGGGAAAGGAATTGTTAGTAATAGGTTCTAACAGCCCTACTGCTAGCAATGTACCCTGTCAGGTTGACCTCCAAGCAGTTCCTCTTGGGCACTATCGTGGTTCTCATGGAATTATTCACGATGGGCTAACTGACCTGCTTTCATTCTTACCTGTCATCTACCACTGATGTCCCACCAGCATATACCGATAGCACAGGAAGGGTTATCATTTCATTATCACCCTTAAAAAAGATAGGAACCGTTAGTTCCCATTGTTAACAATTCTCTCCTTTTATTGGCGACACGTCGTCTTCTTATTCGTTGCTCTCGTTATCACAATTATTTCTATTCCACAGATTGATCTTAGCAATGCTCTAAAGCGAGTTCGAGCCGACGGAACCTCTGAAAGTGGGTCATCCGAGAGCGGTTCTAATGAGGACAAAAACGAGGATGTAGGACCTCGCCCCGTCTGCCTTGCCAGTCCCAGTCTCTCGTACACCAACTACAGTGGTGTCGTCACAGGCTGGGGTACAACTTCTGAGGGTGGGTCGGTGTCCAGTACATTGCAAGAGGTGAGCACAACTGGTAAAGATTTTCAAAAGAAAATCAATTCTCAAACTTTTTTATACGTATTTTTTTTTTTCGGTATCAAGCTGTGTTTACGTTCTGTGGTTACGTTTACTGTGTTCTATACATGTCTTTTACTGCTGTATTAGTCCACTAAAGCTCGATTCCGGCATATTTTACTGTAGACTGAAAAAATCGATTTTTTACCATAATTTTTTAGATTTGATAGTGGTAACCGTCGCTTGTAGACATGAGCAGTACTATGAAAATAACAGAGTATATTGTTTCGCCCATGATACCCCCATGCGTTGCCATTCTTGAAGGCTCAGATTAGAACTATATTAATATTAGAAGTATATTATTTTAATTATTTATTCATTAGTAATGTGTACAAGGCGGACTTAATGCTAAAAGCATTTTCTCCCAGTCAACTTTAGGGAATGTGAGAATAGTCGAATACAGTAGTAGTAATAAAATTTACATATAGAAACAAATATATATATATATATATATATATATATATATATATATATATATATATATATATATATATATATATATATATATATATATATATATATATATATACACACATATAAGATGTGAATGTACGAAGGCGAGAATAATAGATATTATTATTGACTGATCAAGCTCTTCCAATTGTTTGTAACACTATGTATAAAGGTTGCCTTTATGTTGCTTTAGGTCTCGGTACCAATAATATCGAACGAAGCGTGCCGCCAAACCACGTATGGGAATCGCATCTCTGACAACATGCTGTGCGCAGGCGAGCCACAGGGCGGCCGCGACGCCTGCCAGGGCGACTCCGGCGGTCCTCTTCATATTCTCAACAGTACTAATGAGCAGTACCAGGAAGTTGGTCAGTATACGTCACTTAACAAAAAATGTTTTTTTATGATATATCAACGATCCGCCTCGGCTTTGCATGTTTTTTTTTTTTTTTAATGGGTGAAGATGGAATGGTAACCCCGTTTGCGCTATCGGTATACGCTGGCGGTGTATCATTGAAGGGTGATAGGTGAGGATGAAGGAGGTTGACCTGATAGGGTTTATTGCTAGCGATGGGGCTCTTATATCTCATTACTAACAACCCCTTTTCCCCTGCTTTGCACGGTTAGATATATAGAAAGATAAATTAGTATTTTATATTAGCTTTAATTAATACTGTACTGCGGTTGTCAACCCGCCTGTCAAGCGTGAAAATTACTAGCAAAACTCCCCTTATGGGGAAGACCTATGTTCAGTAAGGATAGTTAAGGGGCTGACGTTATAGTAAATAAAAAAATAACTTTAATATGCAAATTTTTGATACCTTGGGTTACAGAATTGTAATTTTGGTAGGGATCTTAAATTGTTTTGAAAATAACGTATAGCTTATAAAAGTAGCTGATAAGTTTTTTTTTTGCAATTTAGAATGGCAAACGAGCTGTTGGTCCACCTGATGGAAAGTGGTAACCGTCGCCTATAGACATGAACAGTATCATGGAGATAACAGTATACCGTATCGCCCATGATATCCCCCGTGCGTTGCCATTCCTGAGGATTCAGGCGTTATTCTTCTGTACCCTGTAAATTCACTGTCATATACCACCCTTCAAACCGAAACAAAGCCGTGCAATACAACTGCTTCACGGTAGAAACACGAATGGGATAGAGGTGCCCAAATAAACGACTTTTGTGTAGTTTAAACAATTTTTAAAAACGGTTGAGTAGTTTTTGAGTCAATCAATGGATTGACAACAAACAATCAAATCATTCATCTTTATAATATTAGCATAGTTTATACTACAATAGTTTTTTATGATACTTGGAATGGCAAACTAAATATTTATGATGAAAATAGTCATATAACCCTTTCAGACCTGAACGATGATGGGCGTGAGTTTAAACTTTAAAAAATTCTATAACCGCGCGCAATTAATGTTTACGCATGAAGCTGAAATAACATGATAGTGAGATTCTAAACCAGCCAATAAGAAATCATTTTAGCGGGTAGGTGGTGCAGTAGTCTCGTGCGTGCCAGCAAGATGGCTTGGCTCCAAAACACGAAAATATATTTAATTTGAAAGAAAAAAAATTTTGGGTTTGAAAGGGTTATGACGGACATTTCAGGTAATGTGGCTGTTTTTTGCATAACTAGCTGCAATTATAAGAGACCACATAATTCAAATGTACTTACTGAAACATGGTTAATTTGAATGATGTTCACGACAACTGTAACATTAAATTAAGCAATTAAATTTCAGGTATTGTATCTTGGGGAGAGGGCTGTGCCAGGCCCGAGACACCCGGAGTGTATACAAGAGTCAACCGATATTTAACTTGGATTCGGAGCAACACACGGGACGCTTGTTATTGTCAGTAAACAAATATAAAAAGTATTTATTATATTCATTATTTATTTACCAATAGTGCTCTCTACAACTGTTTATGTGTAAGAATATAATAATTTATTACAATCAAAATGTTTATCATTTCTTATCAAATAATGATTCAAATTCCATTATCTAAAATTACATAGTAATCAAATTAGCAAATATTTTTTTTTAAACTACAGAAATTTTAGAATCTGGCCACTTACTTAACTGCTATGTAATTAGTATTTCAATTTTTTCCTACTAAAGCTTGAAATTATGTGAATTATAATGTTTATTTTTATTTATGACACAGTAATTTAAAATCTAGAAAAATGTTACTGTTACAAAAACATCTAAAGATTGTTGAGACTGTATTTGCTCAAGTGTAAACACACAGTTTATTAATATCATATGAATAAATAGTATAGATATTTTAAGTACCTACAATTTTTAAGATAAAAGTAGATAATAAAAATTAGACCATTTCATTAGCCCTAGAAAGACTATAATAGCTATTTTACATATTTTGTTATCACAATTTAAAAGTTTATATATCCATAAAATAACTATCTTGTTGATGAACAAGAAATTTTATTTAAGATGTCAATTTTGAAACTTAAGAAGCTAAAAGTATTATATTTGCTATTAATGCATAATCTAATATGCAATTGAAGCAAACTTCAGTAGAAATTTTTAAACAATGAAGACAGTTCAGTCATAACATGGTTGTAAATAAAGCCTGTAGGAGCAAAAGAGTCTGAGTTGGTGTTGTATGGACCTCTAGAGTCAGTGGGACCTGTTGAAGTAACAGTTTCTTCAACAACATCATTGCCATTTTTTATAATTCTTCTAGTCTCAACTGTTCCATCAGGCTTAGTAACACTTGTTGTAATAACAGTTTTACAAAATGATCTGCCAGGAATCATATTACCACTAAATGGTACCAAAGAGCTGTGGTCACGTTTATCATCTTTCTGTTTCAACAATCCAGAAATTTCGTTCGACGAAATCTTACCATCTAAGTCCATGTCTTTAGGTTCTTCGTGTTTTTGATTATGGTAACCAGGTTTCAAATAGTAGTCTCGTATGCTTTTGCTATTGAAATTTTCGGGCTCGCTCGGTATATCAGCAAAACCGGCGAAGTCTTCGAAGTGGTCGTCTTGAAAAAATGATTTCATGTCATCGAAAATGTTACCAAAAGATCTGAACATCTCATTGATTTGCCTTGAAAATTCTCTGTGCACGTCGTTCGGGTCGTATGGCTTTATTTGTTGTCTTGTATAAAGTTCGTCTCCATCGTCGTCGTCGTCCGTCCCCCATATCGGATTCCGAAAGTCATTTCTTGGTGGCTCTTGCCACAACCCAAAGAATGTTCTTAATCTGTCCATTAATGTGTTGGTTGCCATAATGGAATTAACTTGAGGATTTAATTATTAATAGTAATAAATGAAGATGAAGTTTGTTTTTCTCCGGTACTGTGATTATTTTATTGCGCAACAAACAAAAACTTCCAGATGATTAAGATTACTCCACTGTCAAGTTATATGTCAATCCAATGTCATTAATTACTAAGATAATTTCGATTTTTTCTCTATGCCCATCGTGCTGGATGGTACCAGTCTAATATTTTATATTAAAATATCTATGGGTACCTACATATTGTTCATAATTAATAGCATAGTGACTATGTACCGTATTTGTTCTATAGATGGCATTAATAATATAAAAATTTATTTAATTTAAATTACTCAGTTAACACACACTACATACACTACACTTGCATTCTATATCTATGATACACCAAATTAAACGTGTACAACTTTGACATTGACATCCTTAACCGTATATACACTAGTCTCTCTAATCTGTCAGCAGTATGTGACAGTCATAACTTGACAGTGATAACTGCCAAGTGCTTAAATTTGCTTAATAATTTAGTTTTATTTGATTGATTTTAATTAATCTTTACAATTTTTTATTTCTGTGATTCGGTGCGATTATCGGAAATTATTTTTATATAAAAATAGAATTGATTGTATTAAATTGTTTTTGTGTGGATTCATGAAAAATACTGGGAATGTTACTATTATTATTCATATCTTCTCCATAATAAATGGTGCCTGAAGAAAAGGTTTGTAAATACTTTGTTATTGTGTAAATAATAGCCTGCAATTTTTAACTTAATAACCGTTAAAGCAAATATCAAATATATATTGATTCCTGTACAGTTATAATTTTTCATTGTAGGCGAACAATTTTAATTAATAATTCATTATAATTAACATACGTGAATACGTGATTATAATGTCTATTGTTTATGTCTATAAAAAATTGATTTGTATCGGTTTTGTCGTTTGCCTCGTTTACACCAGTCAGGCGGTAGTTAGAGTGAGTAGTTATTTTTGTTTAGGTAAGTTCCTGTTGTTTAAAACTTGTTTATATGACTAAATCACACGGTTAATATTAAATATCTATTTATTACATCTTAATGTTCATAACATATAAACAATGTCAAGTGACCCCAGTTCCTCATTGCCTCTCCGTGAGTATGGTGTAATGGATTTTAATTATATATTTTTTTCATTTTATTCTATCTTTTTCGAGGTTGCACAATGACAATATTAAATAGTATTATTATTATATTCTTGATTGTAGTATAAATATCTTTTTTTAAACTATAATATAAAGGAGGAAAGATTTGATTTTTTGTTCGTCCTTATATAAATATCAACTCAAAAATAACTTATCCGCTTTCAAAAATGTTTTCTTATAGAAAGTTACATTATCAGAGAGTAATAAAAGCTATATTTATATTTTATTAAAAAAAATTAAGACATTGTGGCAGGTTACTAGTATATAATAAATATGATCATATAGATAGAGATATAATAATTATAATAATTTACTATAATTATTTATGATTATTCTTAAATGATTTTGTAATAAATTAGCAATAATGTTTTTTTTTTAATATGTTATGAAATATTTACTAGGACAGATTTAACGTCAATGTGTGACTTAGTGTAAATATTGAGATTAACATAGATGTAATATTAATTTAAATATGAACTATATCATATTAGTTTTTATAATAACAATAATTTAATAGCATTTGTACATATATATTTATATTACTAACTTCTTTTTATCTTCTGCTTTATTGAATCAAGCAAGTCATTTTTTATCAAAATTGTGCTAATTTTCATTAAGCAAAATTAGTTGATTGGATATGTAACTGACCAAGCGCTCAGCAAATTTAACTAGTGCATAAATTGTTGTTTAAATATTTAGTTAGATATCATTTATAATATTCTACATTAATAATTATGTGTAGGTATAGAATTAAATAACAAAATTTTGTTATTTTTTATGAATATATGACTTACAAATATGTTGTCTAGTTAAATTTTCTTCTGATTGTAAATTACAACAATGTCTTTTTCTAGAAATCTGTCCAATTTTAGAATAAGGGCATAGAGGTATGCAACTCTGGCCTCCCGAGCCGTACTACAGTGGCTACAATCCTTCTGCAACTGCAGTGTCCCACTCCTTTCCTTTCCCACATAAGTCCCTTATGTCTCTTATTTATCAATTTCCTTTATGTTTTTCCAACATTCCCCTCCTTTTTCTTCAATTTTCTTTTTCTTGAATCCTTTCTCCATACCATTGGTGGAAACCAACAAATGCAATCCCAAAGAGGGTTAACGTCAGGCAGGTGGCCGGATGTAAAACTATAAGCCAAGTCTTTTCGTAATATGGGTAAAAAACATATCACGCCAACCCCAAATGATAATTGGGATAATTTTATTTCAATTTTATGTCATCATTTCCAGTTCTGGAGACTCTTGACTCCTTCATCAGATAGTATACGATCTATTTGGGAAGTGAAATTAATTATTTTTTGTCAATTCTAATAGGTTCGATTTATTTCCTATAACCTGTCGTGTTTAATAGTACTCTCACGTTGAGGTCAGAATATAAATGTATTAGTACATTTTCATAGGCGGGTTATACGAAATTATAATGTTATATAGTGTTACAATTAGTCTATAGCGGGTTTTTAGTTCCCCTTATCGTTATAGGTCATAAAATAACTATACTTGCAGATTTGCATTGCAGAGATTGCAAATGAAGGCAAATGCGATTACATTCTCGTAACGTGTTAATATACAAAAAGATCCTGTTATTACGCCATGGCGTCATAATGAAAGTAAACGTACTTAGTGGCGCCGAAGAAATGCGATCTCGTCTCGAGATAATTGTAAGGCATTCCACGGCTGTGTGACGCACCAACTGTGCCCTTTGGAGTCAGACTACATATAATCTCGTTTTGTTGATATATCCAAAGCAGTCGACTCGAGATTCAATAAGGATTAATTTAATCTTCTATATTCTGTCCGTCCTTACAGTGGTTTTATTTTTTTATATTGGTGATAGTAGAATGGTAATTCCGTTTGCGCTATCAGTAAATGTTCAGTTGGAACATCGTGACTGATTCATCAAAAATTAACCTGTTAGAATATATTGCTTGCAATGGGGCTTCTATACTCCGAGAATGGTAGTTTTTTTTTATGGATAATAAAGGAATAGTAACCCCGCCTACGCTATCGGTATACGCTACACGGTACACGGGGCATTAGTGATAGATGATAGGTGATGATGAAAGCAGGTCAGTTAGCCCACCGTGATGAATTACATAAGAATTAACCGTGATGGTTTCCAGGGGAACTGCATGGAAGTCGACCTGACAGGATATAGGATATATTCCTGACAATGGGACTGTTAAGACCCTATTACTAACAGTCCCTTCCCCCCGAGAATGGTAGTAGTGCGGAACGGTAGCGATGCTTATCGGTCTTACACTGAATTAGTTTTTGCTATTATATATATATATTTTATTATATTATGTCACTTACCATCAGGTGAGCCGCATGCTCGTGTGTTGTAAAAAAAATGTTGGTTTACTGGATTAAAAAGTAACCTATGTTCTCCGTCTCAAATTCAATGTATATGCCCATTTAAGGAAAATTGATTAAGCCGTTAATACTCCGAGAGGTAACATTTAAAAAAGAATTGTCAAAATGTTGTTATATCGTATCAGCGGTTAACTGTTGCTAAACATAGGTCTCCACCTTTTGGGGGGTTTTGCCAGTAGTTGCTACGCTGTACAACCGGCAACCATAGTAAGCTTTGGTGATATTTTAAGAGGGACGCTGCTGCCCATCCCTCGAGTATTAAGTTTATTTAGTCGCCTCTTACGACACCCACGGGAAATAACTACACGGCAGAATGTTATATAGCTAAAAGAAAAACTAATAACTTAATTATACTGATTCTTTCTACTATTCGAACTACTTTCGAAGACTTTAACAATCCATTAGTATCGATTAAATGTTTTTTTTTTAATTTTTAGTTGAATGATGATCGAGGCCACACTTTATAAATAAGTCATAATAGTGAGAGAGTCCAAGAGGTGACAAAGGGCGTAAAATTCCAATAAATGCCTGCGATGCCGTGGGCGGCCTACTTTTATGGCTGAGACAATATACTACATCGATTGCATGTTAACGTTGGTAATTTATAGCACTTGATAGATTTTTGAACTATTTTTTATAGGACAATGAGAGCGTGATTATAGAAGTATGGGTGGAATAATGTTGTAATGACAGATGCAGAAAAGCAGATGTGTTGATTTGGTAATTTAGAAAAGGATCAATGACAGAAGAATGATGAAAAAGTATCTTCTTTCCTATTTGATATTTTCTAGAGTTTAAACTATAGATTTCAGATTTTTCTGGGCTATGGCTCCTTTAAAGGAAAAGGTCAACATTTCCAGCTAATTTAATTTTTTTATTTTTACCAATTTAAAAAAATTAGGTTATTTTTTCCTAAATGAATAAGAACTGTTCTCAAATTAGGGCAAACAATACATATTTATAAAATTTAATTTAAAAATGTGTGGAACAGTGTGTGATGGAAGGTTATATGGGACTGATATTAAATATATAGTAATTTATTTGAGATATGGTAGGCACCAACACCCACGGCGGGTTAGTGCCGCCCCATTGGGAATCTGTGGTCTAGACGGATGTACATCGACTTTTCGTTTACATCGGTAATCTTATAAAATTATAATAATGAAAAAACAACAAATATAAACAACAGATTACGGCATTGTGATTTACCAAAAACCATTCTTAAACATCTTTATTTGTTGTATTGTTGAAATCATTGCGGTTTCGTGTTAAACGCATATTAAGTAGTGGGAAACCCATATGGGTAGGAATACTGTCTTTGGGGCATTATTAGTCTATCTTTTAACAACGATTTCTCTTGTATTTCCTTATCGTTTTTGTTTCTATCGATCAGAAAAATAATAAGCAATTATAGTCTATTTCAATTAGAAATTAATAAAAAAAATACTTAGTTTTTTTTATTATCACAGAAATATTTTCAAAATGAAACTGTAACAAATTGTAAATATTCAATCATTTAATCAAGTTTTATTTGTTTTTAATTTTATCGACTCGACTCAAATCGACTATAGTCGAGTCAATTAATTGTTTGTTTACATTTACGTTAAATTCTATTAAAACATTTTATAAGATTTTTTATATTAGTAATTTAAGATCTACTAATATAGTATGACAACAATATTATCGATTAAAAAAGAATCATCAAAATCGGTTAACACAGGGAAGTTTTTTGTGTATTATACTCGTACACAAAAAAAAAAAACAGTAGAATTGAGTATTTTGTTTTAGAATCGGTTAAATTGCCGTGACTAAACAATTAAATATTTTATCGTGTGACAGAAATTGCACGGTTTTCTTTAAGTTAATCATTGTACTAGTCATTGCATAAAAGTTGAATGTAAATAAGACTTAATATTATAAATTAATGTTAGATGTGTAACAAAGGTATGATTAATTTCAATATACCTAGTATCAATATGGCGGAAAATAATGACATGACATGCGTTAGTGGTATCAAGGCAACGTATGCATATGAACCGATATCAAACGAAGGTTATAGCTTCTATCAGTAATTACGAGATTTCCACTCATCGGCCCATAAATGTACTCACTAATACAACACATAGATTCTCTGTTTGTTATTTTTTTGTCTGTACGTTACGTCATAAAATTCAAGTTTTTTTTGTAATCTATATATATTATGTTCTCGTGTTAGTCCCATATTAATTTTGACGTTTGAAACAGTCGTTTTTCTTTGCCTTTGAGTGAAGATACGTCAAGGTATATTGTGTTCGTAAATAAATAGAACACTAATAAAAAAACGAGTCAGCTAATTAGCTGACAAAAAGTTGACCTGTTTTTCAGGCTCAATGCTCTATCTATATAAAATAAGTTTTAAATATAACGTTCCGTGTTCTAAATTCAAAATTTAATTAATTTGCTAGCAATAGGTCTGCTTGTTCCCGTTACTAACAATCTTCTAGACCAATGTATGTAGGGTAAAGATTGGGCAATGATCAATGCCCAATATCGCACTATAACTTCTAAAGGATATATAAAGAGGGGGGGGGGGGGGAGCGAATTTTTCTCTGGAAACCATCGTGGTTAATTTTTGATGAAATCATCACGTTTGGCCGAGTTGCTTTCATCTTCATTTGTCATCCTTCACTGATGTCCTACCAGCCTATACCGATAACGGAACCGTTATCACTGTAAAAAAATGGAAGCCTATTTACGATTGTTAATTTATCAAATAATCGAAGATAAACTGATTCAAAACAAAGGTATTTGAAAACTACATTAGTTTTATTATTATGTAATAGAAATATCAAAGCTAGATTATTGGAGTTTTTACGCTAATCTATGAAATGACTGCTTTTTAATGCTGAGTCATTGGGGAAAATGTAAATTTATTTAAGTATTGTCTTATAATTCAATGCACGTATTCGTGTTTCAATATTTATTTGCGTCCTTGCATATCTGTATTTATAAATTAAAATGGCTGACTAAATGACATATAAATCAAGAGTACAGTGTTGAATTCCAAAGTTTGATTTACACGGAGATTCCTTATGTGATCTAAAGATCAACTAAAGAGATGGTTTCTAACTGCCCCCTTGTTAGCAATATACCCTATCAGGTCGACCTTCAAGTGGTTCCCCCTGGAAAATACCGTGGCTCATGTAAAATTCGTCGCGATGGGACAACTGACCTGCTTTCATCCTCACTTATCATCTTTCACTGATGCTCCGCTGGAATATTGGTATATCGATAGCGCAGGCGGGGCACTATTTCATTTTCTTTTTTTTTTATTTGATTCAAAGATAATTTTTTTTTTAAAACATTTTTGAACCCTTTTTTTAATTTGAAAATTCTTATGAAAATAGGAAATAATAGGTTTACTGAGACTGGAAACTCACCTATCCGTAACTTAAATCCTAATGTAGAGTCAATATTGTAGACTAGTTGTATCCCGCGGCTTCGTCCATGTGAATCAGTACATAAAGTACCCTGTGTGAGGGGGAAAGGGATTGTTAGTAATGGAGACTGAGAATCCCATTGCTAGCAATATACCGAACCAGGTCGACCTCCTCGCGGTTCTCCCTGGAAACTATCATGGTTAATTTCTGATGAATTCATCATGATGGGCTAATTGGCCTGTTTTCATTCTCATCTATCACCCTTCACTGGTGCTCCGCCAGTGTATCCCGTTAGCGCAGGCGGGGTTACCATACCATTTTCACCCATAAAAAAAAGTACCCTGTGTGGTAAGTTGATATATAACCTACCCATGTACCAAATTTCATTCAAATCCGTTTCGTAGTTTTTGCGTGAAAGAGTAATAAAACTATCATCCATTTATCATTACAACCTATTTCATTTATTAGTATACATTATAGTAAGAGGGATAAAATGAAGTAATGGTGTGCCGGCCATATCTTGAAGAGCAAACCGGTGGGGAAGAAAGGTGACCTCGTACTTGCAAATGTTGTGTAGGATGACTGCCCACTAGACGGAGCGACGGCGTCAAATGGTGACAGGACCGTTTCTTATGATAGGCTACAACTATAGGGCTATTTTTCTCCACTCCACTCTCTCCACTTTATTCCACTTCTGGACAAGTGACGGCTAAAATTGAAATAATGATAATGGAATAGATAATACCCAGCAAGTACTAGGTCTGAAAGCTTTATATTTTTTATAAAGGCTTCGTGAATTTCTAATGAATATTAACTAGTGGGAAACCCGTAAGGGGGAAGTAACACTTTGTCTTTGGGGTACATATTTATTAGTCTAGCTTTTAAGAACGGTTCATATATTATATATTAATATTCAAATTCATTTATTCAATAACAATCATGCAATTGTATTTGAAATAAGTTATAATATTTTATAAACAAAAAACTAAAGAAATAAACTATAAAGTCAATTAAAAAATAATACGAAAAAAAACAAAATGGTAGCTTATAATAGATAGTAATATAATACTTACTAATATAATAAAATTGTAATATAATAAAGTATGTCTGTACATGGAGGATATTTAAGAAAAAATAATATGAGGTTATAAATGAAATAGAACACATCCAGATTTCTTTAAATTTTTTTTATTTTTCTGTCTGTTTGTTGGTACGGGCTAATCTCCGAAACTGTTAGACCTATTCAAATGAAATTTTGCATGGTGGCACCTTACATCCCCGATTAACATTTTAGATACTATTAATCACGAAAAATTAAAGAGTTCCCGTGGGATAGTAAAAAAACTATAATAACTTGTACAGCTTAGTACACAACCTACTTAAGTAACATTTTGTCTTAAGGCAAAAAATTAGAACGACACGGCATTTGTTAATTTTGGCCCAGTATTCCCAGAGATAATAAATAGGTAGGTATCAATACATACATCGAGATATACTAAACAGGAATAACAAATACCACACGGACAAAGTCGCGGGCATCAGCTATTTGTCATATAAAATTGTAATGTATAATACTTTTGTAGGTATACAACTACATATAATAAATGCAAATCCTCGTGACCATGCAACTCGATCGAATCATATATATAAGTATCATAAATGCAATGTTTTTAAGTACATGCATTTAAAAATAATAAATACCTAACAAGAAATCGTTCGGCCATTACTTAAGCCACTGGATTGACAACTTTTAGGGTGTCTACAGATTTGATCATATTTACAGCTTTTGCTGTAATATTTTATTCTTTATTGCGATTTGAAAAAGGAGAAATAAATTCGTTTATTTTTTTTGTGTATACATAAATATTTTTTTTTATTGTAAACCGATTTTGACGAGTCTTTTTACAAGTAATATAGTTTATTCACATATTAAGTTCGTTACGAGTAAGTATGAATATATATTTTTTTACCCAACTTATGTAAACGTTTAAAAGTAATTTTTTGATAATTTTTTACACTAATTTCGAAAATTTATGTGTGGTTTTATATAATGTTCAAAAACAAATAAGAATACATTTATTATTTATTTTTTACTGATTAGTCTTACTTTATAAACAAAAGATTATGGAGTCTAAAAAATCTTGCCGAAAAGATTCTATCGAAGTGGTTCAATTGTCAAGATAGTCAGCTGTATTGATAAGAATGACATCTTTGATAAAGTATTGTAGGTAAAATCTGTCTGGTATTTATTGTATAATGTATAATCTATAGTTGCAAAAAAAAAAAAAAAAAATACACGTAGAACTACTTTAAACGTGACAAAATGGATATGGGTCCAACACGCGAGTAAACTCCGTTGATTGCACAAGAAATTATAAAAAAAAAACACGTACATATACATAAAAAAAAAAAAAAAAATTAAATGAAATTAAAATACAGGAAAAGGACTTTTATGACAAAAATTGTATGGGAATAAACCTTATCACTAATTGGCACAGATATCATAAAACATTCAATAAAAAATATATCTTTTTTTTTTAAAAAAGTTTTTAATTTTTTCAATAGCATTAATCGTATATCGTTTATCGAGCCGCGTAAATTTATAGGCACCTTTACAAGTTTCGCAAACAGCCGTCAGCCTTGATTTTATCGTCAGTGCGTTACGCTACGTTGCCTTCGACACATCTGTGCCACCGCTCGGTTTTCCCTTTTTATTAATTATTAGACAATGTCCAAGTTTCCTTGGTGAAGTTGGTGTTGTTGTATCAAGCGTATTAATTTGTGTAGTTAGTCATATATCTAGGTAAGTTTGTTTTTTTTTTTCAATAGTTCAACATGGTGATAGTTTGTTGTGTTGACATGCAATCGTTGCTAATGAACATCGCGTGAAAGTGTTTTAATACGTTTTGTTTATATTGGATTCTTATCGTTCATCGTATGTTTACTATTTATACACCTTATTGTGACAGTGAATGGTGAAAGATTTTGGTGTATCTACTAGTGAAGTACACGTATGCAATA
Organism: Galleria mellonella; assembly: GCF_026898425.1. NCBI lineage: Eukaryota > Metazoa > Arthropoda > Insecta > Lepidoptera > Pyralidae > Galleria > Galleria mellonella. The sequence continues at coordinate 2,754,886 of NW_026442100.1, read as the reverse complement.
TTTTGCTAATGGCTCCAAAAAAGGCTTAGATTTTTTTCTTACTAGATACATATATGTTGTTGTATTAGGTATATGATGTTTAGTACCTCGGCGTATTTTTTTTTTTATAAAAATAATGATCTATGATGTGAAAAAATCGCTAATATAAATAGGTTTTTTTTTTGTTAAATTATTTACATAACTATTGTATATAATTATTCTTTTTTTTTTAAATGTTTAATTTAAATATACTTGTACATGCCAAGACTATATTTGTTTAATACAATTTTAAATTAAAAACATATTTGCTCGACATAAAAATATACCATTAAGATGAGAAAATAACAGGCTTATAGATGTTTTGTATGTTTAAAAAAAACTTGTTGATGCCTGATGGATATACATAAACAGGTTATTCTAAGTACATATGCTCGATGCGAGCCAATTGGATAAAGACAAAACTTGGGTTATATCACACAGCGTCACCTACATGCAAATTAAGTAGATCTTGTACTAAACAATTAATTTCTAGTCTCTATTTTTTTTTATACAATTCACAATGGCAAACAAGCTGACGGCCCACCTGATGGAAAGTGGTAACCGTCGTCCACAGACATGACCAGTACCATGGACATAACAGAGTATACTGTTTCGCCCATTATACATGTTGCCATTTCTGAGGACTTAGGTGTTATTCCTCTGTACCCTATAAATTCACGCTCTTCAAACCGAAACACAGCCATGCAATCACAACTGCTTTGCGGTTGAAATTATGATTATAGCTATATAGTAACGTCTAGACTATTTTACGAATTTTCGACCATCGAAATATAAGGAAGATTATTCATGGATGATAATGGAATGGTAAATTTTGCAGCACAATCAGTATATACTGGCTAGGCACCAGTGAGGATATGTTAGGTAAGGAGCAAAGTAGGTCGACGAATGTTGACGAATTCATTAGGAATTAACCTTTTCTAGGGGGAACCGCGACCTGACAGGGTATATTGGGATATAGGAGTATTTTCAAGGGGGGGGGGGGGAGCCTCTTAAAAAGTTGGATATGTACTCACAGATACGTTTTTGTCGTCTTTGGGTGGCCACCAATCAATTGTAGGGTGGGCATGGCGAGTGCACACAATAACAAAAATAGATTATATAAAAACAGTGTCGTGTTTAATAACATAACAAATTATGGGCACAATATGGAAGTAAATATAGAATATTGATAATAAATGTACAATTTACAAAATTTAATCAACTTATCTATGACCTTAAACCTCAGTAGTACACAACACAGTTGTTTATTACCGAAAATTGAATTATTTCTGCATGCTTTAGTGTCTGTTTATTTATATTTATAAATAATAAACACTCCATGGAGTTGGTTGGCTGTGTGGTCCCGGTATAGAATAGGTCATCCCTTCCTTTCCCGTGGGTGTCGTAAGAGCCGACTAAGGGAGGGCGAGGGATGGGCAGCAGCGACCCTCTTAAAACATCTATAAAGCCTAACTGAGGTTACCAATCGGCCTACTAAGTGTGGCAACTACTGGCAAAACCCAAGGGGGAGGCTTATGTTCAGCAGTGGACAGTTAAAGGCTGATATGATAATGATGGAGTAGGTACGCATGATAGACAGAGACCAATATAGTCCAGAAGATCATGAAAAATGATGATGATTGATGGAGTAAATTCACTGCAATAACTAATTTTAAATTTAATTAAATTTTTAAATAAATTTTAAAATTAAATTTAAAAATTGTAACATCTCATATCTTTTTTAATATTATTTATTGTTAATTTTTTCTAGTGGCCTTTATAAATATATGTTTCAACGTAATCACCGTATCTAATGATAGTTAGTGATGCATAGCATTCTATAATACAATAACGTTATTTATTCTACTTCATGCTATAATGCTGTGACACTATTTGTCTTCTTTGTGAAGGACTCACCGTAACCCTGCTCGTACTGTTAGCAGGGTATATAAGTTGTCTTATATAATTTGTATAAATAATAAATTTGTGTGAATATAAACCACTAAGTAGTATCAGTATACCACTAAGTAATATCAATATAAAATTTTCAATACTTTTATATGTCATGTGACATAAAAAAGTATTGAAAATTTTAAACTCACTCATAATGTAAATGTACACATCTGCCACATCTGTGCATGAACGCACTTAAATATACCTAAAACGTTTTTAAATGGATTCCGGTTTTTTATCAGAAAATAGATAAATGTAGATAATAATTATTGCAGGTACTTGAGATTTGTTTGCGCTGACATTTGGTTTATTTACCAGATGTTATAGTAATTAGTATCTATAATGGTGCGCCATCTACCCTTTGTCTTTCTCTATGTCCTCTATCTAAAGGTTGTCTGGAAGAGATTGCTTAGCGATAAGGTCGCCGTTTGTATCACTTCCCATTACTATTTAATTTATTTATTATTTTTTACTTGATGCAATAAAGTGTAAAATAAATAAATAAATAATTGTAACAAATCGAATTGGCGACGAAGCTAAAATACAACGTCATTTCCATGGTATTAAGAGAAGTGACTAAGGGAACAAATAAAAGATTAAGAAAAGGAAAGCTGGAAATATCCTTATAACGGAACCTTATAATATTCTCCAATAGGGAACAACTACGACACAAAAAAAGAGGGCTCCCGGTCCTAGTCTTATCAAATAACGAAGGAGGACCTGAACGAGGCAACCGAGTGTGTTGTTAAAGTCGCTTTGTTCTGGTTCAAATATATTTAGGTTGCTGTTGTCTCGATAAGAGAAGAGGACAGACAAAATACTGTGTTACTGAATTTAAATCTTCTTGTAATTGTTTGTATCTATAATAAGTTTACTATTGTAATCTTATGGAGAAAACAATAAAGAGTATCTATCTAACTATATCCATTCAGTCATTAATGGTAAGCAATTACAAACATTTAGATGTTTGATATTTAGACATTCAAACATCTTTTATATTTATATGATGCTAGATAATCAATTAATATACATAATTCTGTTTAGGTTTTAAATTGCTTAAATTTATATCTATACACAGTTTTGTCTAGTTATTGTTTTATTACATGTAGATAACGTAATCTCCAACCAGTAGTATAATTTTATCCTTTATACAGTTGTGATGTGATGAACTGATAATCAGTTCGCTTTTATAAATGTGTGTGGAAAAATACGATTTGGAAGTGAAGTTTTTTGATTGCGAATTTGTATTGTATTTAAATGATTAAGACATTGGTTACGACAGAAATATTTTATGTACATATTTTAATTTTATTTTACAGTCATTATGATTATACTGTATTTAAAAAGAAAAATCTTTTAAAGAACAACTAACAATGAGGCAGTAAATCTACATATTAATTTATTTGGTAATCTAAATTGTGTAGTGATTCGAATATTTTTTCCATTCCAGAACCACGAACAAACATGGCGGGTGGTACAACGGGCGCGTTGTTGTACGCGGTCAGCGCTGCTGTTCTGGGCATGCTCCAGTTCGGCTTCAACACCGGAGTCATCAATGCTCCGCGAGCCTTCATTGAGAACTTCATCCGCGAACAGAACGACGCCTCTCCCAGTCTCGTCTTCAGTGTCATCGTCAGCATATTCGCTGTGGGCGGAATGATTGGATGCCCACTAGCGAGTTACCTAGTTGAGAAACGTGGCCGTAAGAATGCATTGCTCATTAACTCATTCATAGGTATCGTGGGTGCTGCCTTGATGGGCTTTAGCAAGGTAGCATACTCTGTGGAAATGCTCATAATTGGAAGATTTATTATTGGTATTAACTGCGGTTTTGCGACAACCGCTTCTCCTACCTACGTATCTGAAATAGCTCCGTTAAATTTAAGAGGTGCTTTCGGTACGGTCAACCAGTTGGCAGTCGCTCTCGGGATGGTTGGAGGACAGATTCTCGGTATCGATGTTATATTAGGCAGCGATGCAGGATGGCCATGGTTGCTTGGGTTAGCGATCATACCTTCAGTACTACAGTGCATCATGTTACCATTTGCGCCAGAATCACCAAGGTTTCTATTATTATCAGTACGGGACGAAGAAAAAGCGAGAATAGCATTAACGAAAATAAGAGGTACAAACCAAATCAACGATGAAATAAATGACATGCACGTGGAAGATCAAGCAGCAAAGGAAGAGGACAAATTTTCAATTGCTGATCTATTTAAGATTTCTTCTCTGCGTACTCCTCTCCTTATTGGGATCGTTATGCATTTGTCCCAACAATTGGGCGGTATCAACGCCGTTCTTTATTATTCTGTGACTATTTTCCAGTCTGCAGGTCTCGAGGAATCAGTTGCGCGTTTAGCCTCGATTGGAGTTGGCAGTGTCTTATTTGTAATGGCTCTAGTATCGATACCTTTAATGGATCGTTTAGGAAGACGCACCCTTCAGTTGGTTGGACTCGGGGGAATGACAGTTTTCTCAGTTCTGATGACGATAGCTTTCTTCACTTATGAGAATAATACAACTATGAGCACTTTTGCGGTCATTTTCACGTTCCTATATGTAGCTTTCTTCGGCGTCGGTCCGAGTTCTATACCCTGGATGATTTTATCGGAGTTATTCAATCAGGGCGCCAGAAGCGCCGCTGTGAGTGTAGGCGCTTTGGTGAATTGGTTTGCCAATTTCGTGGTTGGCTTAACTTTCATACCAATGTCAGAAGCGTTAGATAACTACGTTTTCTTGCCTTATACAGTACTATTGATATTATTTTTCTTATTCACTTTCTTCAAATTGCCCGAAACCAAAAATAGGACAATCGAGGAAGTTACAGCTCTCTTTAAAAATTAGTCTTGTCTTAACTAAATAGACTTAAGCTACATTCCTTAGATGTAAGTGTATTGAGTACTGCAATAAGTCTAATTGTGATTTGTGATATTTATTTCAACTAGAAGACGTAGACGCCAGAAATGTGTACAGGTGTCTAAGAGATATCTTAACAATGACATTTAGTTGTGTAGAAAACTCCAGAACGTTAATTGGATTTTTTTTTATAGGCAATTAATATATTTTTATTTGTAACTAATTCAAGATGTATAGGTAGTATAAACCTGGAATCTATGGTATTTATAAAAAAAAAATTAGGACTCCGGTGCAATTTTATTAATAGAAAATATTACAATAAATTTATATTTATTTATTGTGGTTATATTTTTATTTTTATGTGAAATCGAAATATTGTATATTATAAAATCAGCATACTTTATTATTAGACTATATTACATATGATGCCTTCATATTTTTATTAATAAATGTGCATTCGGTGTACCCAGTAGCCAGATTCGCATAAAACTAGAAAGACTGAATACCTCACTTATACTTGATATTTCCAAACTTAGTACTTATTATGAGGTAAATATATTATTCAAATTTAACTATAATAATAATAATTACAACATTGTAGAATTATAAAATTTCTACTTGCTTTTTAAATATGATTATCTATGATTCTGTATATATTGAAAACGTATATAATGTCTACAATGAAAAATAAAGAAATTAATATAAATTAAAGATGAATAATTATTTAAATTTTATGCAGAAACGTGGTGTTAAGATATATATTTATTGATGTTATGTTTAGAATTATAAGCATTCGTTTTACTTCTATTTTGTCTTTAGGTGTCTTAAAGTGTGACGTAAACATTTTCTAAGCATCTTGACAAATTCATTCCTTATTTGCTATGTAGTAGGAATCACATTTCAAGACTTGCACCAATTATTATGGTTAGAATATAATTTTCCATTTCTTGCCTTTTACAAACATAGATTTTGTTCGGTAAAAATTGCTGAATGACATTTGTTTATTATTTTTGCATTGTGATTATTACAAGACATTATTTATTTATTTATTGTGCCTTGTTGGCTATCAATTAACATTTATTGCACAATTGTTTTGTTTACTCAGTTTACTTGTAAAGTGTCTTTATTACGGATTTGAGTGATATTTTATTGCATTTTAACTATTTTTATTGTCTATTATTATATTATATTGATGGTTTAATTTGTTTAGTCCTTGTATTATATTATAAAAGATTTCGTTTCCACTATTTTTTTGTTCTAGATTTACTAAACTAAATTTAATTATTCATTCCTATCCAAGGCTGCTTTAGAGTTTGGAATTTTATAGTTAGGACAAGTGTGAACTACGCCATCAATATTTGTAAATTTATCTTCAATATTTGTCGGCATCAAAATTATTTACATTATTTTTCTTCTCATTACACATAAGTAGTAGTTCTATTTATGCCTGAGGTAGTTGGCATTTGGTAGAATTTGGAATTAATCTTTATAAGCGAAACCTTTAATACCTTGATACGACAAAACCGGTCAGGCAATAAAATATAATTAAATAAAAATTTCTAGAAGTAGTAAAGAAAGAAGAACATTTAGTGGTATAACTTACAACAAGAAAATATACAATATGTAAAGAAAAAAATAGAATAAATACAGTTTATATTAGTACAAGTGTTTTCGTGCAAACAGTAACAGGATCGAGTTGGCGCGCAAATATTTTTTTGATTCATAATTTCTTTTAACTACTTTAATATCAAGTATCACTGGAATTTAATTTGTATCACTATTTTTTTTTAATTAGGCACATAACCCATATAAACTTCGAGGACCAAGAAATTGTTTGATATCAATATTTCTCTTACACGCACGAATGTTTATAATTTTGTAAGCTGCTTTTTTTTAAATTATTCTTAGGTAGTTTTAAATATCTTGTATTTTATTTTATAATTAGTGCCTTAACCTTTTCTTTATATTTTTTATATTAATTTATTATGACGTCTGTTCGTAAGATAGACATGATGTTTAGAAATCGAATATATTTGTGTCACCCACAATCCCCTTAATTGCATAAGTGAAATAGTATGAAAATATTGTATATTTAAAAGTATATAATTTATAAGGATTTTATATTATTTAAATATTTTAATGAATACAAATGTGTTATTTTTCAATATATTTTATTCTTTTAAAGTGAAACATGTACATATAACATACATAATTATACAATTCATTATATTCGATTCACTAAATTGTTCGTAATGTAACTCCACCCGTCCTAGCGTTATAGTGCCAACATTTAGATACGAGTATTATGGTATAGGCCATAGGCCGTCTCACTATCAAATAATGTCTCCACTGTATGTTGTAATCGTTTACAATCAAAGTTGATTTGTGACCTTCACTACATACCATGCCACTTCAGAATTGTCTGGTGCTCATTCCAGTATCAGCAACGAAGCTTTCAGTTATGGGCAAACACATGTCTGAATGACCATGTGCGTATATGGCCATATGTGTATATGGCCACGTGTGTATATGTCCATGTGTGTATATGGCCATGTATGTATATATGGCCATATGTGTATATGACCATATGAGTATATGGCTATATGCGTATATGACCGTATGTGTATATGACCATATGTAAGGCCATGCCTTAAATACACCAACGTTTAATATAATACAGTGAAATATTTAACAAATTGTCTTATGGTAGAACAAAAATATGCAATTGTGACATCACTATACGGAGCAAAACGGACCTCATCATATAGAAACATTTCGCAAAAGATATTCATTAGATTTGATTGCCATTGTAGTGTTGCCACAAATGCATTTTATTCCTATAGTTGGCAATAAAATAAATAGTAAACATAGCGTATATTCTGTATACATTATTACATACATATTTTTACACTTAGATAAGCAACTACTTCGTAATATTCAACACGATTATGATTTCTTAGGCCTTGTGTAATTATGGTGTAATTGAATTTCTGTAAAGTGTTGCCACTTTTTAGATAACGTGGTAATTTTTAGGGTTTCCAAAATAAAAAAAAAGGTGAAATGAAACTTCTATATTATATAAAATTATAATAGTACATATACAAAAATTCAATTGGATGGGAATAGCTGCAGTAATATGTAAATTTAGCGATTAATCATAGAAAAGTTACAGGGTATGGAAGCATAACACAGGAATGACAACATGTGAATGGTACTACGGGTGGTACGGTGTATTGAGTGACGGTCATGGAATTCAAGTGTATATATCTATATATTCATAGATTGTTAAACAAGTTAACAGATCATCTCATGGAATATGTTTACATTGTTTGTCAATCAAAGTTCCATAAAAAACTATATATAGAAGTTTCATTTCTATCGATCCCACATAGTGCCACCTCTTTTTAGTAAACCTGTTTATTTTATTTAGTTTTATTTTATAATTGTACACCACATAGTAAAAACCTGTTATTCAAATTGTCACTTATAAATATAGCAAACATTTAGGCAACTAATTTACTACATTATCTAATTTTAATATATTTAAAATACACAAAATATTGTAATGACTCTAAATACGGAAATACGAATTTAATTCGTCTGTTGATATTAAATTATTATCTAGTTATCAGAGTCTTATTTCTTTGAAATTAATTTAAAATTTCCTTTTAAATATTTATAAAAAATAATATACCTATGGTATTATTGTATAGTATTATCTACAATACCATTTTCAATGTCAGGATTCTTTGGAGTAAACATCAACTAACCTGACTTCATCCTCACCAATCATCAGTCCCTGGAGTTCCGCCTGAGTATACTGATACCGCAGATCGGATTAATATTCCGTTTATAAAAAAATATGGCAGTTTTGTGACTTTAATTAAGTAAGTGTCATTAAAGATTCTCTTGTACTGGTCGTTTACCGTTCATTCTATCATCAAACCTGATAATTGATTAAAATATTAAATTTCCTAATTATCTCCGCAAAGTGCTGAAAATAATTGCAGAGCCTCATCTTGCTCCTCTTCCTCTATTTCTCCTTCCAGCCAGAATGTCTCCATCATCCCCTTACCCTGAAAGAAGTTAATATGTAAACAGTTCAGTATGTATTATTATATTACCTTTGGCCAGTAAGCTTGTAGATAAGGATTACGGGGAGGGGATTGTTAGTAATTGAAAATAGCAACCTTTGCTAACAATACACCCCTGTCAGATTGGCTTCCACGTGGTCCCCCTGGAAACTATCATGGTTAATTACTGGTGATATAACTGAGCTAAGTTGGGGGAAAGGGATTGTTAGCAATGGAGTTTGACATCCCCATTGCTAGCAATATGCCCTATAAGGTCGACCTCTACGTGGTTCCCCCTAGAAACCATCGTGAAGAATTCTTGTTGAATTCGTCACGATGGGCTAACTGACCTGCTTCATCCTCACCTATCATCTTTCACTGGTGCCCCGCCGGTGTATACCGATAACGCGGGTGGGATTACCATTCCATTACCACCCATTAAATTAACTAACTTAAGTTCATCCGTTCGTGAAGTAAGCGCATGTATGTACCGATAGCGTAGGCAGGGTTGCCATTGTATTTTGATTTCATAATATACGTAAAAGTGGGGAAAAAGGATTGTTAGGCAGGGTTGCCATTGTATTTTGATTCCATAATATACGTAAATGAATTCATCATGATGGGTATTAACATGGTTTCATTCTCATCTATCAATAAAATTCACTGGTGTTCCGCCAGCTATCCCGTTAGCGCAGGCGGGGTTACCATTCCATTTTCACCCATAAAAAAAACAAAAAAAAATATACGTAAAAGTTTAGTATTACCGTGGTTGCTCACTAAAAAAAATTAGACACGGAATACTAGATGGCGCAACAAACAAGACTTGTGTTTTTTATTGATTATTTTGTAATTTAGATAGTTTGAAGTAAAATTTCTAAATTAACGATAGGACAAAGTTGTTACGTCCATGATTTCGTCCGCGTGACCAGCAATTAATAAAAAGTATGTCCTTTATGTCTAATAATATGATTTTTTATGCAATTTAGACTGGTAAACAAGGTAATGGTTCACTGATAAACAGTACTTATCGTCACCTATGAATGAATAAATGAACGAGTATACTTTATTTGCATTATACGATATAGGAAATAAGCAAGACAACAAATATGACGATAATATGAATATGAAGAACACCGTGGCCATCATAGAATACTTCATTACTTCCATGATATAAGACTATGGTGTTTATTTATTTATTTATCTATTCTTTATTGCACAATAAAACTTTGTACAAGTGGTAGTGTTATTTCTGTAATTTCCCTAACATCTTACTATTTAAACCGAAACAGTCATGCAAACACAGTTGTTTCTTGGCAGAAATAGAAGTGGGATAAAGGTACCCCCCAATAGGCAACTTTTTTTTTAATGGGTGTAAATGAAATAAGTAATAGTGACCCCGCCTATGCTATTGGCATACACTAGCGGGGCACCAGTGAGGGATGTTAGGTAATGATGAAAGCAAGCCAGTGGGCCCACTGTGATGAATTCAATAAGAATTAATCGCCATAGTTTCGAGAGGGAACTGTGTGGAGGTCGACCTGATTGAGGGTATATTGCTAATAAGGAGGTACTTAGACTTCATTACTAGCAATCCCTTCCCCCCAATAGACAACTTGTACAGTTTCTTTTTGGTATGGATGTGTAGATATCTGGTGAATCATGAATAAAGTTATTCTGTTTATAACATTTTTACAACACATGGAAAATTTATAGGGAATATATATATATATATATATATATATATATATATATATATATATATATATAACTAATATATAATATAACTATATATATATATATATAACTTATTGTTATTTATTATACCTTAACTTTGATGAGTCCTCGTCGCCGGAGCCTGAATCTACCCGCCGGCAGTTCAGCTGCTGTTTGCGCCGATATCTGAATTTTACCTGGCTGAATTCATAAATGCATAATTTAAATATATTTTTATTCTATATTTGTTTATTAAACACAAGGAATATATAACATAAGTACATTGGACCTCGTACTAGGTGAACCTGTATCGAGAGCCCATAAAGGGATTACCAAGACACAATGTTTTACAAATATATAATCACACCCATCGCATGGTCCTTAAGCCGGGATATTTTGTATTATGAGGAACCAGTCAATGAACGTCTGAGGTCACAAATCGGACACCAGGAACACCCAGACCCGAAACCAATTCAGAAATGATCTTCCTTAATTTCCAAAATTTGTCTAATCGGGAATCGAACCCATTTCGGCATGCGGGACTTCATTTATGCAGTGTTCATCACAGCGCTAGGTCGCCGTCGAATTTGTATTACCCAATGTATCTTTTTAATAAGATTGTGTAAAATCAGTACTTAAATACTTTATTTCGGAATATTAAAAGTACATTTCTTGTTTCTTGGTGTTAGTCATACAGAATGTCGATTTATAATACTACTAGCTGTATTCCTAGCGGATATAATCTACTCGTGTACTAAATTTTATTCAAATTCGTTTAGTAGTTTTTGCGTGAAAGAATAACAAACATCTATTCATCCATCGTTACAAACTTTTGTATGTAATCTGTTAATAGAATAAAAGTTGAGAATTTGATGTAGCCAAAAACTTTGTAATAGTGTGGAAGAAAGGTTCTTGAGTGTCGACCACGTACGGGTAAACGCAGTGTATGACGACCCCCCACTAGATGGAGTGACGACCTAAAATGCGTTGCAGGGAGTCAGCGGAAGCAGGTGGCTCAGGACCGTTATTTATGGCAGTCTACGGGGAAGGCTTATGTCCAGCAGTGGACGGATGATAGCTGAAATGATGATGATGATGATCTAGATCGTATTAGACACGTTAGTTACAAGGTTAACAATTGGCAAATAATAAAAATTTAATAAATAATTTATTTCAGCTTTTTAATCATTTGCTGTGGTGGTTATACCTAAAGGATCAGTCTTGACTTGAAAGTACCTGCATCTATTGACTGTGAAAAAAATGAAAGCGTAATGGTATACAATGGCGGGGCACCGATTGAGGGATGACAGGTGAGAATGAAAAGGCAGGTCAGTTAGCTCAGCGTAATGAATACATCTGGAATTCAGCACGATGGTTTTTAGTGGGGACCACTTGACTGGTAGCCCGCTAACAATCCCTTTTCCCCTAAACTAGATAGTTAGGTAGCTATTCATTTACCTCGGATGTAGTCTGCATCCTGCTGGCAGTGTTGACAGAGTCCCCAACAAGGCAGTACCGGGGCAGTCGTAGTCCCAGCACGCCCGCTACGCAGGGCCCCGAATGGATTCCTAGATAGGTAGTATATTTTAGTAAATAATAGAAAGGTTATTATTTGTGCATATGAATTATAACTAAATAGGAACTATTGTAAACAATATAATACTATTTATATTTGTTAATTATCCTTCATACAGTAATGCAATTTATTTATTATTTTTTTCATACAGTAAAGCACAAATATTATATGACTATTTACACTCATTTGCAGTTTGTATAAAAGAATAATTATAGAAGTGACTGTTTGGGTAGTTGGTAGAAGTCTTGGAAAATTAGTAATGGAGATTTAGCCTATGTTGACTTTATCCTTACCCAGTGTTGTCACATTGGGTATTATTTTAGCAGTTTTGGTTCTTGTAAACTGTGTAGCCATTTTTTTTCTCTTCGTTTACTTCGTAATTAATGATAAAACATAATGATATAAGCTTGAGATTGAGTAAAAGTAAAATAAAACACATTTAATTGGAGAAAAAATATTTCATATTTTGTTAAAAATAAAAAATCGATCCGGCAACCCTGGTACTTTTTTTTATGCCTGAAAATACCCTACCCGGTTACACCGCCTGCGCTATTTTATTGGTATACACTAGGGGGGTACCAGTGAGCGGTGATAGGTGAGGATGAAAAGGCAGGTCAGTTAGCCCATTGTGACGAATTCAATGATAAATTGGTCACGATAGTTTCCAGGGGGAACCGCGTGGAAGTCGACCTGATAGGGTATATTGATAGCAATGGGAACTCAACTCCCCATTACTAACAATCCCTTCCCCCCGGCAACCCTGCTACTACCTAATACCAGTCTGTTTACGTACCTACAGTCAGCATGGGCAATGCACGTGAGATGGCAAGCGCGGCGCTGGCGGCAGCGGCCGCGTGCGCCCGTCGACGCTCTGGTGCTCCTGACACCAACATGTATACCGTGCCCACTGTCTCTACCTATAAAATTGATAACCGAAATTTAATAATTTTTCGTTTCCACTAAAATACTCTCATTTGTGTTTGAGAGATGTATTGCACTATAGTTAGTGACTATTGAGTCATTTATAACAGTCAGGTTCCTTGTGAATTATATGTTTTGGTGGAAACATGGTGTCATACAAGTCATTAATGCTAGAAGCGTAGACTTATAAAGATACATATACAAGTATACAGCCGTGATTGATGGAGGGTATTAACACAATTTTTTTTTATATTACTTAGAATGGTAAATAAGCTGACGGCCCACCTGATGGAAAGTGGTAACCGTCGCCTATAGACATGAGCAGTAACATGGACCTAACAGAGTATACTGTTTCGCCCATGATACCCCCCATGCGTTGCCATTCCTGAGGACTCAGATGTTATATCTTCTGCACCCTGGAAATTCACGCCATATCCCACCCTTCAAACCGAAACACAACTAACAAGACACATCTGCTTTACGGTTAAAACACGAATGGGACAGAGGTACTCAAGCAATCGACTTTTGTACAAAGTCTCCCTCTGGTAAAATAAAAATCGTAGAAAAGATCAACGAGCATTTGCTCGCTTGACCCAACTTCGACGTAATAATGCTTACTAATTGTTTATATTCATAATAAGTTTACTATTGTAATCTTTTGGAGGAAACAATAAAGCGTATCTATCTATCTTTTTTTTTACAACTTGAATGGCAAACAACCTGACGATGCGTGTCGCCTATAGACATGACCAGTACCAGTATCTATCGTACCTTGTAAACTCGATGCGTGTCAAGGAGTCTGTCTATCCTGGAGTATATGTCGTTCATGTAGGCCACAGTCTGCATCACGTCAGCACGAGTGCCGGCCTCCGCTAGTTGCACGCCGCAGAAGATTACGGTCACAGATTCGAATGCCTGCAGATACAAACATTAAACTGTTTACAGTTACGTTACGCTCGAATTGTGATAAAAATTATGTAGAAAAATTATGATTAATTTATGTTCAAAGATCGGTTCTTAGTAGACGATCATGGAATGGTAAACACGCCTCTGCTATTGGGGCGCCTTTCAGATTCAGATTTTTTATTTGCATTAATGGAGGAAGATACATGAATTAGTTGCACCGACAAGAGGAAACTCTTAAATGAAAAGAAGAATGGTTACATTAGATGTTCAATAGTGTACACTTCGAGTTACATGTTTCACCAAAATACTGGTATGATTTTGATACAAATAAATTTAAAATAAATATCGGTATGGGGATTTTATTAAAAATAGTGAAAAATATCGAAGTCGAAATATGTTGTTTAAATACACATATAATATACAAAAGCCTATAGATTTGGGTGTATGTGTTGTGTTTAGTATATGTGGCATGTATATTAGGGCAAGCGATTATGGTTTTCCTAACATACATGTCATATTGGGATTTCTAGTACCAACTGTCGTACCACATTAATCGTACAGCAAGCTTTTAAAGAAAATATATTGTGTATCTGTAAAAAAGACTGTTGTAATGACTTACTCTGTGAACTGTTAAAAAAATGGAAAATGTCTTTTTTTTAATTTTTTTTTATACAACTTAATAGTTTGATGGAAAGTGGTAACCGTCGCCTATGGAATGAGCAGTACCATGGACATAACAGAGTTTTCGCCCATGATACCTCCCATGCGTTGCCATTCCTGAGGACTCAGGTGTTATTCCTCTGTACTCATAAATTCACGCCATATCCCATTCAAACCTTCCCATCAAACCGAATGTCTGTATTAAGATTGCTGTATTGTCTGTTGTACGAAGATTCTTTTAATTAATAGTGTTGATAAAGCATTTGGACCATATGGACACATATATTTTCAATTTACATTTATAATATTAGTAAAATAACGTAATAACATTAAGAAGTACCTGACAAGCTGCCATAGGATCTTTCCCAGCTCGTAAATGGTCTGCTATCGCTTTAGGAATCATCGAATACAACAGCTGATCTCCTCTCTTTTTCCATTGGTCTAGCAATCGACATGACTTCTCTAGAGACATCGATCTACTTTCCGCCTTCTCAAAGAGTAGTTCCAGTCTGGACAAGTGCTGCCAACCCTCTAGAAGCATCCACTGCGAGAGACCGTGGCCGTTTAAATCAGCAACGTACAGACCTGCCTGTCGTAGCTCATCCAAGTCATTGAAACTGGAATTATGTATTAATCTCTATTTATAAAATTAACTTCCCCAAAGTTTCATAGAAGTTTTAAATATTAAGCGTGATGGCCATTGGTGTATTTGAATTTATTTTTCAAATCCCTTAAAAGAAATGTTTTTACGAAGTTTTGCTTATATCCTGGCATAGGCACTAGACAATTCTGTGGTGGATGCAGTCCACTCGTCCCCCTCCCCGCTCTTCCTCCCTTAAATGCGCCTAATAACATGAATACAGAAGCCCTACAACTGGGGTGAGCGGGAAGGGATTGTTAGTAACGCGAACTACCGGTCCCATTACTAGCAATATACCCTGTCAGGTCGACCTCCACGTGGTCCTCTCTGGAAACCATCATGCATAATTCCAGGTGTATTCATCATGATGAGCTATCTGACATGCCTTTTCATTCTCATCTGTCATGTTGCATTACCCAGCCAGTGTTTAACATTAGCGTGGGTGGGTTTGCCATTACATTATCATCCATTAATCCTTATAGGCTGTCCACTACTAGTCAGTCAGTTCAAAAAGAGAAAGAGAATTATGTAGATCGTACTAACATAGGGCTACACAAGAAGACTAGTGCATCAATTTCTTCGAGCAAATATATCGGTCCCTTGAGCAGTATGGAACGCGCACCCTGACTCCCACGCCTGGTTTCTCCTGTGCATCGGGCGCGCCAACGCATCAGTTCCAGCTCAAACAGCATCGTTTGCATACACACTACCTGTAAAATGAAGTTGATATATTTAAAATAACTCTCCAATGTAGGTTACCACTATAAATATATACATTACTGTCATGCCTGCCTCCCATTAGAGTAGTAAGTTACCATCATACATACAAACATACATACATACATATCTGTCACGCCTGTCTCCCATTAGGGTAGGCAGAAATAATGGAATATCAAATGCTTCAATTCAAACAAACCTCTTTCGCTTCTTCTACATTCATCAATCTTTTTATACACCCTCGCCGGTTATGGGTACTTTTAATTTGGCCCTTCTTCAACACGTTGCCTATTTGGTCGACATACGTTCGTCTAGGGCGGCCCCTACCGACATCTCCATTCAGTTACCATCATCTAACATACTTCACAATTTCTTCATGATGCAATGCAATTAAATTGTGTTTCAGTATTGAAATTGAAAAATCCTTCAGCGTAGTATGGCCAGATACAATTTTATGAGAGTGGCCTCGGATGATAGAGGGCTTGGTTGTGACCAAAGTGGACGCCATAGTCTCGTTTTTTTACTGACAATGGTCACCATATTTTAGAAGTTACGCTATTCGGCCCTGTACAATTTATTTTATATTTTTTTTGTAGAAATGGCAAAATTTTTATTGGCCTTCCTATTCAAAATTTGCAATAGACAGTGTAAAAAAAATTTCAAAATTTGTAATATATTATTTATAAAATGTTAAAACCGCTTTAATTATTACTCAATAACGAAATATGTACATTCCTCACCAATGCTGTCTCAGCACTTATAAAACTATTTTCTAACTATTTTCTTACCTTATCCCATGTGAATGATACTTTTGGTTTTCTCAGTCGAAGTATCTCAGAAATAGGGGACTTTTCAATACGACTACACGGGCCTCCCCATGCTTCCACTAGCTGAAATGAAGCGTTAAATAAAATATTAAGTACGTCACTGCAATTAAAAAAAGTTATGAAGTTGGCATGTTGGAATAACACCTGAGTTCTCAGGAATGGCAACGCATGGGGGGTATCATGGGCGAAACAGTATACTCTGTTATGTCCATGGTACTGCTCATGTCTATAGGCGACGGTTACCACTTTCCATCAGGTGGGCCGTCAGCTTGCTTGCCATTCTAAGTTGTATAAAAAAAATTATGGATATACATCCAACATTAAAAAATAAAAAGTATATTTTTCTTGAAGTGTATTTTAATATATTTTATATTATTTATTGATAAAATTCGTATAAATGGCGAGCTTAATGTTAAGAACAGAAAGTATTAAGTCTATTATCTTTCGTCATATTTCGTATCAAGTGTGTATTTTTTAAACCTACCTTTTCTCCAGCCATGAGAATTTTCATTCTTCTGTCGAGCAGAACTCCAAAAGGGAACAGTTGGAGTAGTAAGGAGGCGGGAACTGGGGGCAGTGGACATGGCAATGATTTGCGGAACATAAGCGATTGTACCTGCAAGATGGAAAATGATTCACCTACATTAAGGATTAGCAAATATAGTATATCTAATTTATATAGGTAAGATATATAGATAATAAGGACTAGAGGAAAACAATGTACAAAAGTCGTTCTAAATGTGTAGTTACTTCTATGGTATGTCTATAGTGCTGTTCATGTTAATTGACGACGGTTGCCACTTTCCATTATGTAGGCTTTTTTTTTTAATGAATGATATTGGAATGGTAATCCCACCTGCGCTATCGATATACACTGACGTTATGACGTATATATGACTGACTGGCACCAGTGAAGGATGATAGGTGAGGATGAAGCAGGTCAGTTAGCCCATTGTGACGAATTTAACAAGAATTGTTTACGATGGTTTCAAGAGCGAACCACGTGGTGGTTGACCTAATAGGGCATATTGCTAGCAATGGGGCTGGCAAACTTCATTGCTAACAATCCTTTATCCCCCATTATGTGGGCTGTCAGCTTGTTTGCCATTATATATATTATTAAAAAATAAATGGGGTAATCTCCTTCTTTTTAATAATTGATTAAAATAGTCAGTTTTAAAATTTTATGTTCGACCATCAAATATTTTTAGAATATGTAAGTAAGTAGATACAAAAAAATCTGTTTCTTTGAAGTAAATACCTATTATTGTTAGGAAATATTTATTTCAAAAAACAATATTATCCAATTCTCAGCAGGTAATATAAAAATATCTATAGTAGGTATCCTAAAAGGAACAAACAATGAATAAATTTTGTTCTAATAAAAACCACAATCTTTTATTCAAATGCAATAAGGTTTACTATTAGATTCTTCGATACCACAATTACTTAGTATCGAGTTTGTATTTATTTGAACAAACAAATCAAATAAAAAGCTCTCTTTAATTATATAAATAACATATAATTGTTAAACAAAGTCTATTTTGCACTAACAATTTTATAATGACAATTTTGCTAATTACTTTTTTCTGTTACTTAGGCACACGCACGAAATAAAAAGTTATGTTTCTTCTTTTATGTATTTTTTCTTTTTGCGTACATCTATCGTCTGTCTGTTGTTATTTGTGTGTAAGTAATGCAAAGAAAATATCTATTAATCTATCTATAATTAAGATTTTTTTTGGTGGATGAAAATGGTATGGTAACCCCGCCTGCACTAATGGATATGCTGGCGGAGCACCAGTGAAGGGTAATCGATGAGAATGAAAACAGGCCAGTTAGCCCATCATGATGAATTCATCAGGAATTAACCATGATAGTTTCCAGGGGGAACCACGTGGAGGTCGACCTGGTTGGGTATATTGCTAGCAATGGGATTTTTAGTCTCCATTACTAACAATCTCTTTCCCCCCTCTATAATTAAGATTGTGTTCAACAAAAGAAAAACCGACTTCAAATGTGGGAGAACTAGTTAATTTAATTTAAAAACTAAACAACCGATTTTCATAAAATTTCTATAAAACCAATCTGTAAGTATATCCTTTCATATAAAAAAAGAATTTTCCAAATCGGTTTACAATTGATGGAGTTATGAGACAACAAACATTCGGTTGAAAAGTGTAAACCTTTTTGATCTATGCTGGTATGTTTGAAGCATTATGTAATTAGGTAGCATTACAATTTGGCGTTCATAATTATTATTATATTGTTAATGTTCGTATAAAATATTTTATGTACAAATATTAATAAAGTATTCGTTTATTTTAAATACACTATCGGGACTTAATGCAATGAGGAATTTTTTACAGGTAAATAGTACTTACGAGTATATATCTGCTTTTTAATAAAAAAAGCAGGTATATACGTGCTTTTAATAAACAAAAACAGGTATATACAGACGGTAATAGCCGACCTAAATTGACCAATGTCGTGGTTTAAAATTAACTATTATAAATGTCGTGAAATAGTAAATGCAAATATCTGTAGTAATTGACATATGATATTTTCAACTTACTAGGCAATTTTTTTATATCATTTCAAAATGACTCGATTCAAGGTCCAGTAAAACAATAGTTACTAAATAAGGTACAATACTAAGGATAGACAATGGCCACATGCACTTGGCGGTCGTTATTGCTGCATTACCAAAACGGGCGGATTTAATTTTAGCATTGTTATAAATTCTCGTTCGAGTATATACACTAGTGTATTATGACGTTCGTGGTTTAATGGTTAATAGAGTTTTTTTTTTTTAATTGATGATAATGGAATGATAACCCCACCCGCGCTATCGGTATACACCGGCGGGGCACCAGTGAAGGATGATAGGTGAGGATGTAGCAGGTCAGTTAGCTCATCGTGACGAATTCAATAAGAATTGTTCACGATGGTTTCCAGGGGGAACCACGTGGAGGTCGACCTGATAGGGCATATTGCTGGCAATGGGGCTGTCAAACTCCATTGCCAACAATCCCTTTCCCCCTGGTTAATGGAGTAGGTACAATTAGAAATCTGTGTGATGATGGAGTAAGAGTACTTGTAATGTAAATAGTACACAAATACAGGAAAATTGTTCAGCATACAGATATTTAAAGATTGTGTTTTACGAAGTAAAAAAATAAAAACGACTTCAATTGTCACATTAAAATTAGGTAAAATTTGCCGTTGATTTAGAAAAGCCACGTTAGGAAACGTTACAAAATACACGATACAAATTGTAAATTAGAAGATCAAAGGAGGTTTTATGTGAAAGAGGTCGAAGTGTAACCAACCAGAGGGTTACTTTATATAAAAGTCACGGTAATCTCCACAGATATAGATAGAGTTAGACGCCCCAAGTATAAATTTAATTTATCAACTTAAGCATCTCATTATGACTATCTCATTAAAAAGCTGTTTATTGATTGCAAAACTCCTCTCGAACTAAAATCTTTCGAAATTGTTTTTTTTTTATGCAACTTAGAATGGCAAATAAGCTGACGGCCCACCTGATGGAAAGTGGTAACCGTCGCCTATAGACATAAGCAGTACCATGGACATAACAGAGTATACTGTTTCGCCCATGATACTCCCCATGCATTGCCATTCCTGAGGACTCAGGTGTTATTTCTCTGTATCTATCGTCTTAGAATCGAAATACCTTCACGGTAATGTTTATTTATTTATTTATAGCAAGGCAACAGATTACAAATTAATACATTTATAAAATAAATATTACATAGATTTTTGTAATAAAGTCAAAATTATTATAATTTTTGTTAATAGTGATTGATAAAATAGTAATTTCTTGAAATTTTCAAATTAAAATATGAAAGAGATCATTTTAGATATATAGACGAGGATATAAATAGACGACGGTAGGCCGTCCGTTTGTTTGCCATTTTGTTTGTAATACTTGGGTAGGAAATGTTTGTTACTTCACCTTCATTTATATTCAAAAACAATTTGGCCAAAGTATCCGCAATAGGAAATGGATATTGTGCGCTAGAGACAGTTGTTAATTTATTCATTGCTTCCTAATAGAACCGAAACCACAGAAAATTGGGTACGCTAAACTTAAACAGTTCACCTACATCGACGGTGGAAAGGCAAAACGTATTTAGTATCACTTTAGCCGATATTAAGATATATATCGCTGAACTTAGTTTTTTTCGACGTTGATATCGTATTCGTATCGTATCGTAGTCGATATTTACCAGAGGGAGACTTTGTACAAAAGTCGTTTGCTTGGGTTCCTCTATCCCATTCGTGTTTCTACCGTGAAGCAGTTGTTTTTGCATGGCTGTGTTTCGGTTTGAAGGGCGGGATATGGCGTGAATTTACAGGGTACAGAGGAATAACACCTGAGTCCTCAGGAATGGCAATGCATGGGGGGTATCATGGGCGAAATAGTATACTCTGTTATGTCTATGGTACTGCTCATGTCTATAGGCGACGGTTACTACTTTCCATTAGGTGGGCCGTCAGCTTGTTTGCCATTTTAAGTTGTATAAAAAAATATAATATAATAAATGTGGAAGTTTGTAATTTGTACTGATTGGATTTGTATTAAATTTGGTATACGAGTAAGTATCCTAAGTTACCATATACATACATACAGCTAGTATTTAATGAGATAATCAGAATAAGATGGTGGTGATTTAACGAAGACACAAAATGGCCGACCACAGAGATTTATTGGTTTACTTTTAAAAAACTTTTCGGTTTCTACCGATTTGTTATTGATATAACAAAATTGTCAAAATTATTAAGACATGATATATAACTGAGATAACTGCTTTCTGATAATTCTATCATCATCTCATCTCAGCCATTATTTGTCCGCTGCTGAACATAGGCCTCCCCCATAAACTGCCATAAAGAACGGTCCTGAACCACCTGCATCCACTGACTCCCTGACCTGCAATGAATTTGAGGTGATGACCTCTTGAATCACTCCATCTAGTAAGTGGTCGTCCTACATTGCGTTTGTCAGTACAGGTTCGCCACTCAAGAGCCTTTTTTTTCTTTTCCCCATCGTTGGACCTTTTCATTTTATTATTATTATTATTCCAGCTATGTGACCAGTCCATTGCCACTGCAACTTAATTATTTTTCCGGCTATGTCGATAATTCTATTTTCTATATTTTTTATTATCGTTTTTATATCGTTAGTCTTTTTGTATCGTTCAGTTTGTTTTGCTCTTTTGCAGAATTAGCTAAATGGCGCTTAATATATTTTGCCTTTTCAGCGCCAATATAACAATAAAGCTAATTTACCAGGAAACGCAATAAATACTGTTGCCACAACAATACCTTTGAGATGCCTGATCTACTTTAATTAGATTACAGAGATTTAGCGGAAATGAAAGTCACCTTGAGACAGGAGAGTGAGGCTCAATGAATTGGACGTTAATTGTTTACAGGAGGAAGACAATATTTCATATTATGTATTTCAAATATATTATGACTGAATGACTCCTCATCCCACAGCTGAAACTACTGAAGTTAGAACTACTAAATTTAGACAGTAGATTCCTTTTATGGCCTACCCAAGTAATAAAGGATTTTTCCAAATTCGGCGTGGGCAGCTAAGGGTACAAAAATAGGAGTGGCAATTTGTACGAGACCGTATATTGTCTAACAGATTTCCTTGAAATTAAACATATGTTAAAGAATATATATTCTTTTATATAAAAATAATGAAACTTAATTTCAGTATTTTTTAGAATTAATTCAATTTAACATATATAAGATATTACTAATTAACGCGGGCTAACCCGCGAGATACAACTAGTACTTAATATAATATACCAGAAGGAGACTTTGTACAAAAGACGTTTGCTTGGGCGCCTTTGTACCATTTGTGATACAACGTAAGCAGTCTAATATAATATATTTCAGAAGGAGACTTTGTACAAAAGACGTTTGTTGTGTCCACGATATTCCTCATGTACTATTCATGTTTCAACCAGGTGAAGCAGTTGTGTTTGTACGGCTGTGTATTAAAAAAAGGTTTGAAGGGAATAAATATGGCAGTGAATATACAGGGTTGTTACTGTTATGTCCATGGTACTGCTCATGTCTATAGGCGACGGTTACCACTTTCTCACAAGTGGGCCGTCAGCTTGTTTGCCATTCTTAGTTGTATAAAAAGAAAAAAATAAGCAGGATTGAAACAGACACTAACTAAAATTTGATCCTTCTGATAAATTATTTCTTATTCTAGTAGTTGAAATTGTAATGTATACAATTGCAAGTATATAGGTGAGCAATTACTTTCACTTATTTTGAAATTTGTAATATCAAACAAGTTTAAGTGGTGAAAAATTGTAACTGTCATACATGCACGTTCCGTACTCTGTAATTTTTCTCTATTTCACTCTTCACATCGAAAAATACGAGAGATACTAAAGTATTCATAGAGAAAACTTTTATACAAAGTACCTGAGGTAAAAAAAGTAATTTACTTACATAATCACTGTTATCAAATTCTAATCGCAATACGGCAACGTAGTAGTTGCCATCCATGCTCTCTTTTAATATTGACACCTTCAGCTTCAAGGAAAATATATCTTCGGCAATCTCATACAATTGGCCTGGAAACAAGTTTAATTATATTACAACTATGATCTATAATATCTGAGAGTGGGTTCAAGTCTCTAGAATAGTGTGTATGTGTTATGATTCCAACTTTTCTCCCACACCGTCGCTGACTTGAAAAGATGTGGCCTATCAACAGCTTTTTAAATTAATGGATTGAAGAAGATAATCATCATTTGTTTTGCCAGTAATTGCTACGCTTGGCAGGCGGATTGGCAACCGCAATTAGGCTTTGAAGATGTTTTAAGAGCGACGCTGCTGTCCATCCCTCGCTCTCTCTTAGTTGCCTTTTACGACACCCACGGGAAAGGAAGGCTTATTCTGTGCCGGGCCACTGAGCCAGAATGAGATAATATTAGCTTATTATTATTTTGTTTTTTTTTTTTATCAAATATATTTTATAATCAAAATATGTTCTGGCAACATATCTTTTTTGGTCATCCTGAAGCGGAAAAGAGCAGAAACACATTGTATGCTTACTCTGTTAGCAAATGGTTTAAGGTCGTTGAAATCAGATAATTTTTGGACATAATATGTTTAGATATGTATACTTGTAGTCTGAATAAACTCTAGAATACGAGTCTATTTTGAGATAAAGTTTTCCCAAAAGACTATCTACAGTACATAATCAATTTTCTGGTCCTTAAATTAAGCCAGCATGTGTAATAAGGACTCAGACAGAAAAAAAATTGGGGCATAACCCAGAACAATCAGATCCTAGAAAATATAATAATAAAATAGAAATGCTACTTGCCCATGAGATAATGGGTAAAACCAGTCCTTCCACTGCTGTATACAAGCTCGGCACCGTGCCTGTGAGCACGCGTGAGCTGCATGTTAGGTGAACGCATCCGCGGGAAGGTGAACCTCATCCGTTGATGTATACTGTCCACTGACTGCAGGAACGTACAGAAGTACCGTCCAGTAGCGCGGATCATTGTGTCGTAGCTGTTGGTATGTGATTAGTAAATATAGTCGATGATGTTGAACTTGAATTTATTAGTTTCCTTGGGAGTATTCTATTAGTAAAGCTGAGAGAAACGTGAATTGAAAATCGACAAATGGGTGATTTTTATCAAGCAATATTTTTGTCTGATTTCGGTGAAAATTTTTGGTTTTAGGCAAGTCTTCGGAACATTTAATGTTTCCAGAAAGTGTTTTGTAAAATGATTCCTTCTACATTTTGGGAACATTGGCTTTTCCGAGGACTAGAAGTTGAAAGCATAGTTCAAAAGTTCTCCGAAATTGAATAATCACTTGTTAAAAATGACCCAAATAATTGTGAAATTGTCGTACTAACTTATAAAAGCGCGCAGTTTTAGTATGTGGTGCTCAACATTTTACAATTTTTAGTCCAGGAGTTTTTAGTCAAAGAGACTTTTTAGTCTCTTTGAGAAGACAGTTTCACTAGTACATAGAACACCTCAATAATAGATGTTAATGATTTCGATTACACTCTTACATTAGTACTTTATTCTCAAAAATGGATGCTTCCATTCTAGATTGATTTGTGTCCCAGAATTTTTCATTTAATTTTATTTACCCTATTGCATCGATGTCCAAATCACGCATGTGCGTCCAAACCATTTATCAATATGTTCACACTCATCAATTTGATTGACAGTTATTTTATTGATATCAATGAATTTTCATTACTTTCCTAACGTTGTGTAAGCTTTCACAAAATACGCACGTAGGCGTCTGTTATGTGAAATCTGATATAAATAAAATTTTATTGCGTCTTTTAAAAATGGCTTCTATTAGCGATGTGACAACCATATTATTAAACTCTTTAGGGATAATATTATCATACAGTTTAAAAATAAGACAAACACATTATATTTGCTAGAAAAAAACGGTGCCTTGAATTACGACATAATGAATATTGACTCATTATAGAAATTTAAAAAAAACATATGCTGATGATCGGCAACGCGTTTATAATCTAAGAACGCATTAAATTTCAAATGTTTGAATTTAGAATATGGCCTAAGATGCCGTTGCTGAAGTCAAAGTTTCATTAAAAACTTTTATACCCGGAAAATTAAGCGACGGGTTGTTACTAGTACGTAGTTGTATAAATATGTTGATACATATTTTTGTTATGTATGATGTACAGAGATATAAAAGGCATAATTTTTGAAAAAAATACGGCATTTATTGTAATGAAACGAACAATACAGGAGTAAAACTTAACGATTGTTAAGTTCTGATCAGGAATGATGAAAATTTTGTGTAATATAAGCCGAAAAATAAAGACGAGAATTGAGAACCTTATTTCTTTAGAAATTCTTTAAACATATAACATGTATGATTTAAGGTTTATTACTTATTATACTTTCCTAAATAATAATACAAAGTATAATATTTGCGACTTCCCAATAACTTGATGGGAACGTGCCCATGACGTCAAATAAAGTATTAGCGTCAGAAAATATGACCATGACTTTCGTAAAATATTTATCTTTATAAAATATACAGTCATTATTTTTGCTATGTTGTTGATATAAAATGCTTACCTATTATTAACGTTCTACTTCGTAACATTAAAAGTAGCATTAGTTATTAAACAATTTTTTTTATATAATAAACTCGTTACGAAAATTCAAAGTCTAAAGCTTTTGTATGAGATTAATCTGAAACAGCATACAGCTACTGTTCAAAATTAGGTAAAATTGTATAAATAATATTATTTATATCGTGGACCAAGTATCAAAATTTTCTTCATAATGAAAAAAAGGCACGCTATAGTAGTGACATTTATATGGAAGAATACGCACCCATAGTTGCTGAAGAACTTTACAAAGCACCTGCCGAAGAAATGCATAACCTTTTCGGGGGTGGCGAATTTTTCCCGCATAGCGTTCAATTTGTCCCCATTAACAAGAATGAGACTGTTCAAGCGAGGAACCCCAGATCCTCTTCGCCTGTACACTTCCAAAGCTCCAGTACAGCTTGATCTTTTAATAGAACTTTTTCTGTTGTTATCAGATTCAGTTGATTTATTCTCTGAGTCATCTGTACTTTTTACCTGCTCATTTGATTCAGGACATTCATTTATCCATTCCTTCTTTTCTCTGTGATCTTCGAATTTGATCGCTAAACTTCTTCTATTATGTTTAACTTCTTTTATATTGCTTATTTCAAGTTCTTTGCCCTCATTGATCCTATCCCAAGATTTGGAGACACTGTGAGATATTTCTTCCGATGAATTGTAGGCATCTATCTCTTTCTTTGTTACAGCTGTCAGTACGTTCGTAGCTGTGAAGGGACATCTGAAAGGCTGACCTCTGTTATCTGTGTGGACAGAAGCACTTCGCCACGTTGGTTTCGATTTCAAGGATGGTTTTCTTGGAGCTGGACTGCAGGGCATAGATGTCGCTGGACTATTGGAATCTTTAGAAAAAAGGCCAGCTAATGCACTTGCGAGGCGTAACATCAACGCGTCGGGATATTGCTGCAAACAAATAGTTTTATTAAGATTTATTGAATATTTATTCTAAAATGGATTATTTTTCTGCTACTGGTACATAGAAATATTGTTTGTTATGGTACAGTAGTAAAATTCTATGCTAAAATGCATTATATGTTATAAAATGTTCTTTTTAATTGAAATTTCAATATTTCTATCTTATATTTCTGAAAGGTTATTTTTTCCATGTTTGATTTCGTGTATCCTGAATTACGAGTATTTGTTGTTCATATAAGCATTCGACGTATATCGATTATGTTTCTTAAATATTTTTGGTTTTATGTGATTGTTCATACCTGTGTAGCACTAAAAACTGTGTTTCTTGCGCCAGCCTCTCGCAATATGGTCTCCCATATTTCTTCGCCACATTCTTGCTAAGTGGAAAAGGTAAAAATAGCTGGATTAAATTGATTTTAAGTAAGTAATTAGAAAGAACATATATAAATTCGGTATCCTGTCATAGTGTTTATAAAATAACATCTTTTTCTAAGAAAGAGTAGGTATATGAGTATAGTATTATAAGTATAGGATTATAAAACAATAGTTGGTTAACGTATAAAAAATAATTTGTAAATAAGATATTTCGAAATAAAAAAAAGCCATAGTAAGGCAACAATGAATTTATGTAACTTTGTTTTCTACAGTAGCAGGTTAATAATGTATTATAGTATTACCATATTCCTTTCTTCCTGTTTTGTTAGTAATCCTTTCCGCCTTAAGGAAGGATTCCGTTTTGAGGAAATACCTATATTAGATACTTTTCAATTGGTAATGGCTAATAAATAATTTATGCTTAATTTTTCATCATCACCATTATATCAGACTAATTGTCCATTGCTGAACATAAGCCTCCTCTTGGAGGAGGGGGTTGTCAGTAGTTGCCACGCATGGCAAGCGGACTGGCAACCGCAGTTACGCTTTACGCCAGGATCACACGGCCAATTTTGCATATGATAGATATATTACTAGTCGTATCCCGCGGATTCACCCAAGTCAAGTATATAAAGTGTCCTGTTTACTTAATTAGTATATACATATATTACTTGTGTATTAAATTTCATTCAAATCCGTTCAATGGTTTTTGCGTGAATCCATCCATCCATCCATGATTTATCTATTCATTCATCGGAAAAATTCTACAAGAATTTTAAAAGAAAAATTGACTAGACGTAAACGTAATGGTCACTAGACGGACGATATGAGTAAAATATTAAACAATGACCGACAAATTTGGAACGTCACGTGCTAGTTGCGAAATTCGTCTAAAGGTCGCAGCTAAAGACGACAGTAACTAAACTTTTGATGTAATCTTACTTAATACAATGTAACTACACAATGTCTGTACGTAGGAGATTATTTAGAGAAATTGGTACGATGGGTCTTAATAAGAGCTGCAGAATGTGAAACAATAGTTTTGTGGATTCTCAATTCGGTTGTTTTTTTTTTTGTTACCTCATTAATCCATTAGTTATAAACCAATTTGATTTTTTTTTTATGTTTTTTGTTTGTATAAGGATATACTTACAGATTGGTCCCAAATTAATTTTATTAAAATCAGCTAAGTAGTTTAGTTTTGAAATAAAAATAATTGTTTAGTTGAAGTCGGTATTTTTTATCTTAATTTTAAATTAACATTTTAAAGGTCTGATTTAAATTTTCGTGTTTAAATGATCTTAATAAGCCTACAATCTAGAAATGGACATCTACTTTCAAAATCTACGCGTATGAGGTTGCGAGCAAAAGCTTGTTTGTTATATTTATGTAGCAGTCTTTGTTAACACTGTGTATACAGATAAATGGAAATAAGTAATGCAAATATTTCAATCTATATGAAAATAAGCGCATATATTTTCTTTTTCATAAATCGTATAAAGGCTAAATTGTATATACAGTTTGGTGAACTGATACAATAATAACTTTTATTTTTCGCTTCACAAATTGTACTGAACAACTTGACAGATATACTATGATACTACTATGATTTGAGATATAGTGTCCAAGATAAATGTCACATTACATAGCTATATTGCAGATACCACTATCCATCAGTTGGGCGTATGCTTGTTTGCCACCTCAGTGCTATAAAAAAAGATAATTACAATAAGTATTAAATTGATAATATTTCATTTATAGAGATATTGAAATCTAGGGCGAATTCTAAGGAAGTGTTCTACCAGGGAAATTTATCAGTATTCCCAAATTAATATATACTTTATATATGAAAAAAACAATAAAAAATGTCATTAATCATTTCACAAATAAATGTACCAGAGTAATGAAGCTCAAAATATTTTGGAAGTGAAAGAAAAAAAAAATAGTTTATTTTTTTGTCCTTTTTGAATGTAATGTAGTTCATATATTTTTTTTATTGTATGTTGTTATATGAAGTCGAATATCGAACGCGCCTATTTTAGAACTGGATAAATAGTAATTAATTAAGATTATTTATATTTTAATTAATCTTAATTAATTACTTAATAAGATAATAATTATCAGATTTGCGTCAGACAAGTAGACAAATAGAAATTCTTAGGGGTGGAGTCAGTTCACGGAGTACTGCTTTCTATGGTGGTAGTATTTATATAAAAATTGCTGTTTCTTACAGCTCAGTATATATGTATCAGTACTTAAAGTATATTAAATAATAAATTAGGATATAACATATATACTTACAGAATACATTTGAATTTGTTCAGCCATTTAAGCGTAATTAAGTAACAATCACATTAACATTTTTTCTAACATTCTTATTAATAGTTCTTGACGTAAATCCAGCTTTTTTACAATCTAAGTAATATCCAGTAGGTAATCTAATAAGTATGGCGAGTAATAAAACTCTATGTGAAAGCAATTTAATACTCTTTGTAAGTACCTATAAAGAGCTTGATGTAAATTGATGAGATAAAGGCTTAGATCCCATATTATGTAAAGTTATGTTTAGTGAACAAATTCATGAATAAGTATGACAGAATTTGCGTCATGAGAGTTGCTAATAATCATAGATAGATGCATACTTACATATCAGTCACGCCTGTCTCCCATTAGGGTAGGCAGAAACAATGGAACGCCCAATGCTTCGATTCAGACAAGCCTCTTTCGCTTCCTCTACATTCATCAATCTCGCTACACGCTCGCCGGTTACGGGTATTTTTAATTGTGCCTTTCTTCAGAACGTCGCCTATTTGGTCGACAAATATCCGACTAGGGTGATCCCTATCGACATCTCCATTCATTCTTGCTGGATAAATATCTTTTGTAACTCTTCTTGAGTCCATGCACTCCAAGTGGTCAAACCAACGCAAAAATATATGTAATATATATTCAATATCATCTTTACTAATATAATAAAGCAGGAAGGTATGTTTATTTGTTTGATTTAAAAAAAATCTATTTGCATTTAACAAGTCATTTCTTTAAGAAGGCTTTTTAACATCATAATGCGATCACGAAGCCGCGATATACAGTTTCTATGTCAGAACTATTATATCAAACTATTAGTAGATATAATGCTTCTAAAATATTAGTCATGGTAAAATAATAAAAAGACAGTCTCGAAAATCCGAATTATTTCACAGAATAAGAGAAAATACTGAAGAAAGAACTGAAGCTATTATGCGGCATATCAATGCCATTAGCACTGAGAAGCAGATGTTCAGTGACTGGGAAATATATTAAGGGTAGACATATTTTTCTACCCTCATAACTTTCCGTTCATTGTTACTATCAGAACTCTCTCGCAATGCCTCCCACTCATAGAATAACAATGTAACACGTCCCGACAAGCAAAATTTATTTGCAATTTCTTGGTTTTTTTTGCACTTTTTGTTTCTTATAAAATTTTCCTTTTGTTTCATAATAATTTTGTCTGTAAATGAGTATATACACGTAGATACAAGTCAATCTATTATATTCTTTTTACGGGTCCTCTTAGGGGACTTTGTAAGTAGTTGCCACGCTTGGCAGGTAGATTGGCAACCGCAGTTAGGCTTTAGAGATATTTTAGGAGGGACGCTGCTGCCCATCCCCCGCCGTTCTTTAGTTGACGGGAAAGGAAGGGATGGCCTACCTAATCTTTGCCGGGACACAAGTAAAATATCCTCGTAATTTAAATTGCATTATCATTACTTAATGTGATTGTAAATTTGTTACCAAAATTTGTTACCAAAAAATGTTATTACCAACAATCACTATGAAGCTTGACACATACGTACTATATGGGATAGATAAGGACAGGTTACTTTTTTTTATGCAACTTATAATGGCAAACAACTTGACGGCCCACCTGATACAAAGTGGTAACCGTTGCCTATAGACATGAGCAGTACCATGGACATAACAGAGTATACTGTTTCGCCCATAATACCCCCTTGCGTTGCCATTTCTGAGTATTCAGATGTTATTCCTTTGTACCCAGTAAATTCACTGCCATATCCCACCCTTCAAACTGAAACACAGGAAAACATCTGCTTTACGGTAGAAACACGAATGGAACAGAGGTGCTCAAGCAAGTGACTTTTGGACAAAGTCTCCTTCTCGTAAAAGTCTCCTCTATTACCCAATTGGTGAACATATTCGTACAGACGAAGTCACGGGTAAAAAGCTAGTGTAATTAATATGATATAAACCTTAGATATAGTTGAAAAAATATATTTCATCGAAAATATTGTTTGAAGAAATTAAAATTATCTAAACTGTATTTATTTATCTAGTTGATTAACACTTTATTGCAATAGTTAGGGATTATAGTCGTCTCCTAAGGTCGATTCAAAACATTTGCTTGATCTGGGATCAGTCAAACGATCCCGGATCTGACACGGCGAACGTGTGACTTTCGCGGGTCATTGCTTTTCAGCTTTGCTGGTCCCTTGTAATGGGGACTATTGTTGTTTATAGTATATTTCAGTTGTTGCAGATAGACTTTCATAGTGCACTTTGCCTTTATAAAATAATCATACTACATAGTTTTTGTCCGCGATTCCATGTATCTAGTTATTTAATATTTTTTCTCTGGATATGCTGTAAATCGGGTAATCGTGCGTAAGAAGAAAAATTAATAAAATATGCTATTTACAGATAGTGTATCATGATAAAACTTCGACCAGAATTTACGTTGGAACTTTAAGAACACCGCTTACAATTTGGTGTAGTAGTTTCTACGTAATATCGTAACAAACAGACATACTATTACTGTGTAGTTTTATACTATAGAGTTTAGAAGACATCGTATGGAACGTATTATGACTACAATGTATCAGTATTTCTCTTCATTTTTAGGATATCGCATCTCGTAAATAAATCATAATACATTAGGGCAAGAGAAAAAAAAAAAAAAACAAAAAAGAAACATACTAGGCAGCCTCGCTGGCAAGACTAATATTTTCTTCTTAACTAATATGAAGATAGATCCATGCCCAAAGCCGCAATGCAATTAACTGTATAAAAATATATGAAGCTGCTAGTACAAAAATATTTTTTAAAGCTTTATTCTTTTTTTAAATTAATACATAAATACATTTTAATTACTTTTCCATAATCTAAATTATTAGCCAGTATCTCTGTACTTCCTAAATGTAAGCTGATAAAGAATACCTATAGCATTAAGTCCGCCTTTTTCATACGTTTTATTCGTTAATAATGTTTAAATAAATTAATTAATAAAACAGAATAAACAAGTAATAATTATTTTTATTAAGTAAATTAAACTATTTATTTAATTAATTTTATATCTTACAGTTATATAGAGGAGAAAATAAAATAGATTGCACTACGCGTTGATTTGAAGCAACTCATAAATCTAAGTCAGAAGCACGCCACGAACTCTTGCCGCTCTCTCTACACTCCACTGAGATAACTTAATAAGAAAAGACAATTAAAAAACTACACTTTTAGACGTATAATGATAAACCTTAGTACTCTATTGGTATATATGCTAGCGGTTTTTTATACAACTTAGAATGACAAACAAGTTGATGGCCCACCTGATGGAAAGTGGTAACCGTCGCTTATAGACATGAGCAGTAACATTCCTTAGGACTCAGGTGTTATTCCTCTGTACCCTGTAAATTCACGCCATATCCCACCCTTCAAACCGAAACACAGCTATGTAAATACAACTGCTTCACGGTAAAAACATGATGAACATGAAAACATGATGTCAGAAACATGACAATCGACTTTTGTACAAAGTCTTCCTCTGGTAAATACCAGATAACAAGGATAGGAGACGAATTCATTTTAGTTTCTATTATTAACATTTTTTTCTCATCCGATTATTAGGTATTCTGTGTTAACAGTAAATCAGAATTTTCTAAGGGATGCAAAATGCGTCAAAACAGAACACCACATAGCTGGTAGAGTTAAGTGACTCAAATAAACAGGAAGGACGTAGTTCATCTTAGATACCTATTGTTATTGTGAAGCGGGGATGTCTTTGTTAATAGAAAAAAAAAATTTGCCATTAAAAGATAACTGTAAACATAAAAATAAATTCTTTAAAATATAATGTATTCTCTATTTGTCTATCTCAGTGTGCGCGTGCCTGCATGTAATTGAATTAAATAGTTTAAACGTTGAAAATACCACGCAGAAGTTTTCAGTGGGAGTTTGCAACAATATGTAATTTAAACTACCTTTGTATACGTGACGTATTATATAAAAAAGGCATATAATTTGATTTTATTTGGAGACAAATAATGAAAATAATACGAGATCGTCTATCAATCGCGTGATGTTTTTTGCAAGTTTTAAATGATGAGGTTTTAAACTCCTCAAATCCGCCCCTCCTTCATCATGTGTGTTTGGTACCAATTAATCCTAATAATCTTTAAAATATTGTCTTTAAATAGAAATATAATCTAATTTAATTATGAAAAATAAGCACTATGATATGTATGTCTGAACAGACATTAAGATCGCAACGTCAAGTCAAGGTTTTGAGCCGGTTGTCGGTTTAGAAATCACGCGATCAATGAAAAAATACGTGATAATAATACACGTGATATCTCACTACAATCCCCCTTCCCCGCCCTTGTGATATTTCGTGATGTTTTCGATTCCATTCATATTATCCATGCCTAGTAGCAAACATAATAGGATATCAAAGTATGGCACAATATCATTAAATTTTTTTTTATTGATAGCTAAAATTCAGCCATTTTAAAAATTTCGCTTCCCTCACATTTATAAGTCTATTATATTTATACATATATAGTTCGCCAGTTACAGTTCTCAAGAGAAGTCTAGAGCTAGTAAATCTAATAAAACAAATTAAAACAAATACTAAGTAAAAGAGGCTGTTTAGCTCAACTAATGTAATAAAACAAATTAAAACAAATGTCTACTAAAGAAGGCAGTTGATATCAGCGTAAATGCGGCTCACTGCTCGCTCAACTCAACACAATAATAAAACAAACATTTTAAAAATAATGTGAGATATTCGTTCTGCCATGTGGTCCCGGCAAAGAATGGGCCACCCCTTCCTATCCCGTGCATGTAGTAGGAAGCGACTATGAGGACTTAAAAGTCAAGGGATGGGCAGCAGTATCTCTCTTAAAATGTCACCGAAACCTAATTGCGATAGCCAACCCGCTTGCCAAGCGTGGCAACTACTGGCAAAATCCCCAAATTCGTCCAAAAGCGACTTCTATCAAGTCTGAATTAATATGGAATCAACACGAGAGTAAATGCCATCGATTGTAACGTGTACCTAATATAAAAATAAAAAATACAGTCGTATTGTATACCAACCCCTTTTTGAAGTCGTTTGAAAAGACGAGTGACGAATTCAAATTATGTTGAAATGCAAATTGTGTCGAAATTCGAAATCATCCTCATCATCATTCATGTCGCTTTCATTGCAGGTGAACACGGTGATATTATTCACCCATTTTAGTAAACATATTCGGGTGTTTTTGTTTGGGTCCTTGTTCTCGTTATCGTACAGGGACTATTTTTAACAAGTTCACGGTCATTGGAGTTCTGGATTCGCATATTTCGACCCTTTTTATCGCATCACTTGTTTAGTCTACAAGTTATTACCTATGACATTATATAGGTGGATATCAACATTTATTAAAATCACATTAGAAGAGCTTTGTATAAAAGATTTTGAACATTATCCCAAAAAAAGAAAAATGATTTGAAAAACGAAAAAAAAATTATGAATCTCCCATACTAACTTGACATCTGAGAAAAAACGGTATATTGTTTTGTATCAAATGTAAAATCAAATCAACGTTAAATAAATGTTAAATTGAACCAATAGGTTTATAAATCATAGGGAAATGATCGTTTAAGTAAAAATAGAAGTATATTAGTGATATTATATGCAGTGAATGATTCCTTTTTTTATTTTTCTTCTTTGACTTTTTAAGTTAGAAAGGTGTTACAGTTATAAGTCAATGGTAGAGAAACAAATTATTATCATATAAATAATATTTTATACAAGTAAAATATAAAATTTCGTATGTAAGTAATATATAAAATTTCACAAATGTCTGATGCAAATTTGATTAGTATGCGAGATCCAAAATTTTTCACTCCTTCTACAACTCATGACTCTTTGGAAAAAAATATTAAATTTCATTTTCAGAATATTTCCTAAAAAGGGTACTAATGATTTAGATTTCACTTTGTATTGTTTTCATTTAATTAAAAGTAAACTAACAAAAGCGGTATGATATTTATTTCACCGGCAGTGTTAGGGAAGTTAATTAAACACTACTCGTGTTACGTTCTGGATATTTCCTTATAATATGCATATATAAGTATTTTGGTGATGACGTAAATGGTTCTTCAAACGCATATGGAACCCTTCGATATCAAACGAAATAGAACATTATTACGTTTGCATTCGCATTATTTTAAATTAATTGCGTAGAGTCACGTTATGTACACACATCGGTTTTGTCATTAGAATATGTAGATAGTGCTACCTTCATGTTACTGTCAATTTATTAGTGTGAACAGTTCATTAGGGGAAATTTTTTTCCGAAGTCTGATGTTCTTGAGTTTGGACTCAGGAAAAATTTGAGGAAAGCTATATTTTTTTATTGGAACTTTGAATGGTAATCCAGTTGGTCGAAAGTGGTTACCTTTGTCACAGATAATATAATACTATCCTTTGTCTGTCGTATATATCGATGGCATCATAGAATAAATATACTGTGACGTTGAAGGTGGGCTGCTATTCCTGGCGTTTAAAGTTTTTAAGGAAATTCTACTTGCGTTAATGATATTCGCGGGCGGGGCTCTAGTGTGGGATGATAGGTAAGAATGAAAAAGTAAATTAATTGGCCTATCTACCTGGAATTCAACACTATGGTTTCTAGGATCCTTCCAACGGAATGGTCGACCTAACAGGGCATATTGCTATTAATGGAGCTGGTAGGTCATGGTTACCACTTTCCATCAGGTGGGCCGTCAGCTCGTTTGCCATTCTAAGTTGTATAAAAAAAACAACTTACTAGTAAACTCTTCCACACCCAACGACAAAGATGTTGTGTTATTTATGCTTCAGTACTCCGTAATCTTACTATCATACCCCGGGCCGTCTTATAGATATTATATTATATGTATGTAAAGTTTGTAAAATAGAATAAATATATAAACGCATGTATATTGTTATAATGTATCTATGCCATTAAATATTTACTTCTTAACCGCCTTCCCGTTTATTCAATTCCCAAATGTTCGGGAGAGAAAGAATATAATAGGAATTTTAAATTACAATCGACATATAACATAAAGACGTATAAACTAAAGAAATATTAATTTTCATAAAAAACTTTGTGCGTCAATTTAAATTTTTAAATAACTCTCTGGCGATAAAACACACATAAATAAAACCTAGTAATGGCGGCAAGCTTGCCTGCTGCGACGTTGGATTCTAACATGCTACGCGAAATATGTATATGCATATCGAGTGTTTTATTCACCACATGTGTTGTTTTTTAATAGGTGAAAATGGAATAGTAATCCCACCTGTATTATTGGTATACACCGACGGGGTACCAGTGAGAGATGATAGGCGGGGATGAATGCATCTGTTGGTCCACCATGACGAACGACAAAGATGTAACCGTGATGGTTTATGCACCAGTTGAGGTCGACTTTTAATAAACAAATAAAAATAAAATAAATAGATATTATATTATATGTATGTAATGTTTACTAACAATAGACATAAATATACAAACGTCGATTGTATATTGTCCCATTCGTGTTTCTACCGTGAAGCCATTAAATATGTTTCGGTTTGAAGGGTGGGATATCATTGAATTTACATGACAGAGGAAAAATATAATAGGAATGGCAACGCATTATCATCGACATATAACATAAAGACTGTTATGTCCAATAAATAAATATTCATTTTTAAAAAACTTTGTGTGTCCATCATTTAAATTTTTTGTCACTCTCTGGCGATAAAAACACAAAAATAAAACAATGTGACAATCTTGCTGCTCGACGTTGGACTAACATGCTACGCGACATCTGTATATACATATCGGCTGTTTTATTCAGTGTGTTGTTTTTTAATAGAAAGTGAAAATGCGAATGCGTAATATTTAGTCCTCAGAACTATCATCCTCATAATGAACTAGATCAGGCGAAAAGGATTCTTAGTAAGGATTTTAGAGGGGATGACTAACAATATACTGTTGGTCCACCATGATGAATTCGACAAGAATTAACCACGATAATTTCCAGGGGGAACCGCGTGGAGGTCGACCTGATAAAGTATATTGATATCAATGTTACCTAACCTCCCCATTACTAACAATCCCTTCCCCCACTAGTGAAGGTTGGCTATCAACTCACGGAATCTGTCCTTATCTCTTGCGATATGGAATAATTCGGCAGCACTCACAGTACCTGTCCACTGCCGGATATTGCGGAATCGAGACTTTTCTAAACGATCGACCCTCCTCTTGTCAATAATACATTGTTATATATACCCACTTCTAGTTAGATCTTCAACGACGCAATATTTAGGCCGTAAATTAATTCATTAGTTCAGCTATATTATTGCTTATAACGACAAGGCTTTCCGGATATTGAAAACAGTTGTATCGGGAATTGGGTTACGAGACGTGAATAGACGATATTCTTTTAATGCTCTTAGGCGCATATTACTTATGTTGCTTCAAAAGATGTTGAGATGATGATGAAGGATTTAAAAAAAAAAAACTTTTGTTATTATCTTAGACATTATCTGTTTACTTCCCCATAGATTGGATTATGAGACAATGATTCCTTATAAGGAACGGTCCTGAGCCATCTGCACTAAACCTGCTGCATTACTTTCTAAATGCCTTACTAATATTATAAATACAGCCTGGTATTCCTAAACAAGTTTTTGACCGTGCCCCCTTTGACAACGAAATAAATAAATGAAAAGTCTTTGCGGATCAACGCTGTTTACTCCAAAGTCGAATTTGATGCAATCATAAATGTAATGGTCATTCCCTTCACCTCGACGATCTTTATGGAACTCCGATAAATTGATATATGCACAATTATGTTTACGGCTCGTATGTTTCTTTTACCCCTTCTTTCCCGTGTGTGTCCTAAGAGGTGAGTAAGGAAACTAATGGTGAAGGGGTGGGTAGCAGCGTCGCTCTTAAAACATAACCAAAGTCTAACTGCGATTACCAATTGGAAGGGATTGTTAGCAATGGAGTTCGACATTGCTAGCCTATCAGGTCGACCTCCATGTGGTTTCCCCTGGAAACCATCGTGAACAATTCTTGTTGAATTCGTCACGATGGGCTAACTGACCTGCTTCATCCTCATCTATCATCCCTCATTGGTGCCCCGCCGGTGTATACCAATAGCGCGGGTAGGGTTACCATTCCATTATCACCCATTAAAAACAAAAACCTTCTGGCCAAGCGGGGCAACTACGGGCCTCCCTTATGGGAAATAATAAATTCTGCAGTGGACAGTTAACGCCTGATGTGACGATGATATTTTTTATATGAAATAGATATCTAATGCAAATTATTATGATTACTGTTTTATTTTCTTCACTTTGGTTAAAAATGTAAAGGTTTTTCTGTAAGGTTTAGGATAATTTCTCCTAAATTGTATTAATTAAAAATTGTAGTAATATTTCTACAACGTTTTCGGACAAAGGGGACGGTATTTTTTATATTTTTTAACATAAATAAAAATTGCTCAACATACAAAGAATTAAGAATTAAAAATATATATAAATAAAAAATAATACGGAAATGATACCTTTTCATATGAGACGTTATTTGAATTAGTATGTCCATTTTGAAATGTTGTATTTTCTAGCAAGTAAAAATAAAAAAAAAACAATATTTTTTTTATTTATTTCGTTGAAATAGAAGTGGGTCAATAATAACTCAAATTACTCATAAGTTTTAAACCAATATCGTTGGTTGTTGCCGAAATATGGCGCTGAGACAGATGGAGGAACAGACAAAGTTGGTGAAACTTATATGGTATACGTACGGGAACTCAAAAAAATAACATTGTAAGTCACCATAAGTTCCCATATTGAATGTACTGAATGTAACACGTTACGACCTCAGTGTCGCAAATAATGTTTTTTTTTTATATATAAAAATAAATTAAATATATTTTGAAAATATTAATAAAAAACGCTTACCACAACAAAATGTTGTACACTTTCAAGCAACCATCCGTACATTGTTCTGTACTTTTATAAAGTTATCTTAATTAATATCAGAACGACTTTAACAGCCTTAATTACTTTTTAATCCCAAAGACAAATCTATGATAAAAGAATGGAGTATGACAGTGTCGTTATTGTCTTAAGAATTTTCGATCAAATGATCCACTTAATTAATTTTCGCGGAAATTTACTTTGTTTCCCCTTTCACTTAAAGGACGTTTGTCACGTAAGGCTTTCGCGCTGACACTGAACTGGCTGACGGCAATGTATATATGTTTAATATTCAGTACCTTTCCTGGTGTCTAAGTTTGAAAATGTACAGCGGTATTAAATTCATTAATGTCTTAATTGTGACTGTTAATTGTAATTTATAGATTCCTCTTATAAAATCCTCTTATAAATAGATTTTGATAAAGTAATTAGAGAGTTTAACTTAGATATGGGCTTTATATAGTTACTATAACAGTTCTCTGCAGTTTTGCTTACGAGGATCCCGTATTTTCTATTTCTATAGAAATTTTGAAACGCATACTTAATTATTGTAATAAATTGCGTAAATTTTCTTATTATTTTTTATCATATTTTTTATATTTTATTTTAAATATGTATATTACATATATATATATATATATATATATATATATATATATATATATATATATATATATATATATATATATATATATATATATATATATATATATATATATATATATAATATATATATAATGACATCATTCGCGTAACTAAAATCTAACAATTAATAACATTTCTCTTTAGAACATTAGTAAGGAAAATATGTTTTTACTCGGCGTAATAACCTTTGGGGATACTGGTTTAATATTATTTAAGCTGGACAATATTTTCCAGGAAGAAACAGGGGTTTAAAAACG
This sequence comes from Galleria mellonella, assembly GCF_026898425.1. NCBI lineage: Eukaryota > Metazoa > Arthropoda > Insecta > Lepidoptera > Pyralidae > Galleria > Galleria mellonella. The sequence continues at coordinate 2,714,352 of NW_026442100.1, read as the reverse complement.
ACAAAAAATTTTGGGCCACCGTACAATTTGAGTAGGGGCCTCTTCAAATTTTTTTGTCTTTTATTAAAACAGGTTTTGCGAGGGAAAATGTCCTGCTTGTTTTTTATATGTTTAGAACACTCTTTTAAAAGAATGCTAATTATCTTATCTTTTTTATTCAGTGCGCTGGATATTTTATGTGTGTGTGTGTATGTGTGTATGTAATGTACGCATTTGAAAAAAGATTGTCAATCTTGATTTAAATAATAAATTAAAATACGCAGGAGATTTTCTTCTAAAAAAAAAAAATACTAATTTCATTTCTGAAGAGAATTCCTTAGTTATTTAGTTGTCTTTAAGGTTGTTATAGTATTGTGATTATTAGTATATTACAAATAGATAAATAGTTAAGTGCTATTAGCTATTGTTGAGAGCCAATAGCAACCGATTGATTGACACCTGTGGTGTAGCTAATAGTTGGTTAACGATATATTAAGTAACGGTGTTTTTATGATATAAAATTTATTAGCAATATTTAATTCAATTGTTTAGTCCTCGTAGCTAAATATATTCTTTTTTATTTTTATGATTTATGCTTAGATTATAGATTTATGATATTATTTATGATACCATCATATAAGCCGTTGTTAGTCCACTGCTGGACATAGGTTTCCCTCATAGACTGCCATAGGGAACAGTCTTGTTATTTTTATAATTAGATTTTTTTAATGGGTGATAATGGAATGATAACCCCGCCTGCGCTTTCGGTATACGTTAGCGGAGCACCAGTAAGGGATTATAGATGAGAATGAAAGCAGATCAGTTAGCCCATCGTGATGAATTCCACTAGAAATAACCACGATGGTTTCCAGGGGGAACCGCGTGGAGGTCAACCTGACAGGGTGTATTGTTAGCAATGGGCAGTCTCCATTACTAACAATCCCTTTCCCCCATTGAAAGGATTTTGTTGACTTACTGTGTTTGTCATTTAAAGATGATAAGTTTTTATTGGCCTTAGTTTTAAGAAAACCTTAATAAGTACTGTGCATTAATAGAATATTCTATTACGTTTATTATATAATAATATAAGCTTACGAGCACTTCTGATAGTAATCCTAACATAATGCTATTGTTGTATGTAAGAACACTTGTACCTGTTCTTCGTAAAAGTTGATTTTATCATAATAATTTTATTATGTCGGCCACATAATAAAATTATGATAAAATAATTTTTTCATGTTTTAAAATCAAATTTCATGTTTCGAATGCTTTACTATCGAGTGTTGGAGGTATTTTTATTTTATTTTATTTGGGAAACAAACAATTAATTAAATAAGTATGTACCTACATATATATGTATATAGATATATAAAATATGAATATGCATATAAAATGTATATATGTGTATAGAAATATATGCTCGTGTAGTCCTGGCATAGAATAGGCCACACCTTCCTTTCCCGTGGGTGTCATAAGTGGCGAGTAAGGAGGGCGAGGGATGGGCAGCAACGTCCCTCTTGATACATCTCTAAAACCTAATTACGGTTGCTAATGCACCTGCTAAGTTTGGCAACTACTGGCAAAACCCCCCTAGCGAGAGGCTTATGTTCAGCAGTGGGCAGTATTTTCTTTCTTTTTTTATGGTTCGCGGTACAGTATTTAAGGCATCCCGTCTTCGTTATTAGATACGAGTGACGGAATGCCTATAGAAGAGGGTGCATGGTTTATTCAATAGTAATTTAGGTGCAATATTTAAGGCTCACGAAGAAGGCAAACGAACGGCCAGATACTGCAACAAATGAGTATTTAGGCCTCCGAACTGGTAACATCTGCCATCTATCGGTCCTCAATTCTTTTTTTTATTTTTATACAACTTAGAATGGCAAATAAGCTGACGGCCCACCTGATGGAAAGTGGCAACCGTCGCCTATAGACATGAGCAGTACCATGGCACGAATGGTACAGAGGTGCCAAAGCAAACGACATTTGTACTCCCTCTTGTATTATTTCTTTATTATCATTAGGTCGTATTGAAAGAGGCTGGCCACCACATGTTCTGTGGCACCGCTGAAGTAATTAATTCGCTGTAGCACATGCTGAGTAGCAACCACGTTGGCAATAACAAATGTAAAATTTGTTTTCTATTGATAATTAATGTAACTCTTTGTTATTCAAATTCAAATTCAAATTCAAATTCAAATTCAAAAATCATTTATTCATGTAGGACATTTTAATTCAAATTTTTACATTATAATTTTATATTTTCAAATTCAATATAGATCAAATTCAAATCAATTGAATTAAAAGCCAGTCAATGTATATTTATATAGGTGTCTATGTCTAACATTAAATGAAAATTCAGTGTATGAACAACTATTGCCATGCACACTCGTCATTCAAGTAATCGTTTAGTGAGTAATAGGCTTTGCTCAGTAAATATGATTTAACAGATGTTTTGAATTTATTTAAGGGTAATTCCAACATATCCTTTGGTATCTTATTGTAAATTTTTATACCTATTCCCATAAAAGACCTATTAACTTTTTCTAAACGATACTTGGGGACAGCAAGTTTGTCTTTAAATCTAGTATTAATATTATGAATATTGCTGTTTTTTGGAAATAAGTCAAGATTTTTATGAACATATAGAATATTTGAATATATAAATTGAGAAGCAACGGTGAGAATATTTGCCTCTTTGAATTTCTCTCTTAATGAGTCACGACTCTTCATACAGTAGATCGCTCGAACGGCACGTTTTTGTAATATGAATATATTCTTAATATCTGCCGCTTTTCCCCATAGTAATATTCCATAAGAGAGTAAACTATGAAAATAACTAAAATAGACTAATCTAGCAGTATCAGTATCAGTGTACTGTCTAACTTTACGCACGGCAAAAGCTGCTGAACTTAGTTTCGCTGCAAGGCTTTGAATTTGTGCACCCCATTGTGTTTTATTATCTAGTGTGATTCCTAGAAAGACAGTAGATTCTATAAATTCGAGAGATTCGTCATTTAATTTAATATTGCAATTAGTATTAAAACTTTTAGATAGAGAGAAATTAACACATTTTGTTTTTTTCTTCACTAGGTCATTCTTCAGAGCCACATATTTATCAGACATCAACTTAATTTCAATCTCACTTTCATCTCGTTCCTGTAATAAGGCCTTATTTAATTCATTGGATTTTTTTAACTCTAAGAGTGTCACCTTGAGCTTAGCATCAAGTATTGGCCATAAATGTTTTATTTCTTTATTTCTATATGTATTTAATGTTGATCCTTTATCTAGGAATATCGACATCTCTACAAATACAATATAAATAACCTTTTTTTCTGATAACGTTACGTTGTCAATCTTTGAGAATAGTTTCATATTTCGCTAAGCGGTTTGGGATTTTCTGAAAGGACGTGCAATTTCACATATAAGACTCCATTTGAAATATGATGACAAAGAACGTGATTTATACGAAATAAAACTTATTAAAAAGAAACTAGCATTTATTTTATTCTAAAAGTGTTTTGGTATATTATTTGTTTCTTTTTTTACATGGCAAACTTATGGTAAATTATCACCAGAAGGAGATTTTGTATAGAAGTCATCTTCATGGGTATCTCAGTCCAATGACGTCAGTTTGAAGAGTAGGTTACGACAAAGAAGTAACATATTTGTTACGTCTATGGTGCTGTTCGTTTTGAGGCACGTTTTGAGGTGACAGTTACGATTTTTTATAAGCTGTTTTTTTACAGCTTTAAGTTGTATTAAAAAAAACTTTTTTAATTGCATCAAACATATCATCGTATTTATAACAGAGGGTTACTGTATACATATTTATATGTCATATAAATAAATCAATATGATTCTAAGTATATGTTTTGCTTCTTACCGCCACCTGCCGGGTAAATTTTCAACCGACTTCAAAAAAGGAATAGAATAGAATAGAATAGAATAAATTTATTGTGAGCTGTATGTTACAATTTTTCGTAAGATGTTATTAACGTCTCAAAGGAAAACAGCCTACCCATACATCGGGCATACAATACGATTAATTACAAAACATTAATTATTTTACAGTCATATATTAAAAGTGTCAATAAAATTGTAAATAAAATAAAACATGTCAATCAACAGTCACAAACTAACTCATGATCACCATTAGAACATATTAATTATCATCTTATATATTAATTAAATTATTTATAATGTCAATGTAAAAAAAAATGTCAAAGAGCAAAGAATTCATTCATATTATAGAAAGCATTTGCAAGTAGCCATTTTTTTAATAATAATTTGAATTTTGCATTAGGCACTTCTTTTAGGTTATTTGGCAAATGATTATATATTTTGATAGCCATTATATAACTACTTTTATTGTATATCATTGAGTTAGCTTGCGGCAAATATAAATGATCATATTGTCTCATGGGTACATTTCTAAGACGAACTTCAGATTTCTTTTTAAATAAGTGCATGTTGTTTACTACAAATAAGCTGATTTCTAATATATATATGCATGTCAACGTAAGATATTCTTTATTTTTAAATAATGGTAGTACTGATTCATCACTTTTTTATTGTATATGATTCTTAGACAACGCTTTTGCAATAGAAAGGTACTGTTTACGTTGACTGAGTTACCCCATAAGACAATTCCATATGTTAGTAACGGGTACACATTACCATAGTATGCGTTACGAGCCACATCCACTGATGACACATCAACCAGGACCGATAGAGCATAACAGTAACTGGCAATTTTACTATTAATTTTTTCAATATGTGATTTCCAATTTAAGTGAGCATCTACAGATATTCCCAAAAAGTCCGTTGTTTCAACATCAAAAACCTTATTGCCTTTAATATTAATATTTAAATTTAAACTATTTTTTTTATAATTTCTTATTTGCATAATTTTCGTTTTCGAAGAATTAATTTTTAAATTTAAATTATATAGCCAGCCAGCCATATAATTTAAATTATATTAAATTATAGGAGGTTTTCAGTTCGGTTTATTTTTTTGCATGGTTGTTACCTCATTATTTATAAATCGATTTGGAGATTTCTTTTTTATATGTGAAAGAATGTAAATACTTTTAGATTGGTCATAGAGATTTCGTTAAATTGGTTAAGTTTTATATCAAAATAAATGGTTTTTTCTTGTGCAAGAAAAGCCTAATTTGTTTTTGGAATACAAATAATATACGAGAATATAGATTTATAAAATTACTTTAAAATTGGTTGAATGGTTGGTGGAGCGTGAACAGTTTTTTTTTTAATGGATGATAATGAAATGGTAACCCTGCCCGCGTTATTGGTATACACTGGCAAGGCACCAGTGATGCATGATGATCACTAGAGGGAGACTTTGTACAAAAGTCGTTTGCGTGGATACCTCTGTCCCATTCGTGTTTTTACCGTGAAGCAGTTGTGTTTCATAGCTGTATTTCGGTTTGAATGGCAACGCAACTATAACAGTTCACCTACATCGACGGTGGAAAGGCAAAACGTATTAAGTACCACTTTAGCCGATATTAAGATATATATCGCTGAACTTAGTTTTTTTCGACGTTGATATCGTATTCGTATCGTATCGTAGTCGATATTTACCAGAGGGAGACTTTGTACAAAAGTCGTTTGCTTGGGTTCCTCTATCCCATTCGTGTTTCTACCGTGAAGCAGTTGTTTTTACATGGCTGTGTTTCGGTTTGAAGGGTGGGATATGGCGTGAATTTACAGGGTACAGAGGAATAACACCTGAGTCCTCAGGAATGGCAACGCATGGGGGGTATCATGGGCGAAACAGTCTACTCTGTTATGTCCATGGTACTGCTCATGTTTATAGGCGACGGTTACCACTTTCCATCAGGTGGGCGTCAGCTTGATTGCCATTCAAAGTTGTATAAAAAAAAAAAAATGTTAAACCCGATTACTAGCAATCCCTTTCCCCCCTAGCGTGAACAGTTATCGTGATACGGGATTTTATATATAACTCACCGTAGCACGGCACGGCATGATATGATTTTATCGTCACGATGTAAGCAAAATGATTGCAATTGAAATGCAAATGTAAACGCTTTCAATTTTCCACTCACGTCTTCAATATCGACATGAGGTTATTATCCTTGACAAATTAGTGTCTACATACGAACATTTCTAATATGAATTCATTATGATGTGAAAGCGAGTTTTTTTATGCAACTTAGAATGGCAAACAAGCGGGGGGAAAGGGATTGTTAGTAACGGAGACTGAGAATCCCATTGCTAGCAATATACCCAACCAGGTCGACCTCCTCGCGGTTCCTCCTGGAAATTATCGTGGTTAATTCCTATTGAATTCATCATGATGGGCTAACTGGCCTGTTTTCATTCTCATTGATCACCCTTCACTGGTGCTCCGCCAGCGTATCCCGTTAGCGCAGGCGGGGTTACCATACCATTTTCACCCATAAAAAAAATGGCAAACAAGCCCACATGATGGAAAGTGGTGACCGTCGCCTACAGGCATGAAGAGTATTATGAACTTTACAGATGTACACTGCGTCGCCCACTATGCCCTTCATGCGTTGCCATTCCTGAAGACTGAGGTGTTATGCCTTTGTACCCTGTAATTTCATTGCCATATCCCACCCTTCGAACCGAAACATAGCTATCCAAACATTACTACTTTACAGTTAAAACACGAATGGTATGAAGGTACGCAAGCAAACGATTTTTGTATAAAGTCTCCCTCTGGTAAGTCTCTGAGTTTTTTATTATTTGTTTGTTATCTCTTGGTACATTAACTAATCAACTTAATTCCTTGATGTCATACATATATAGTTAAATATGTTAAGTTAGGATATAGCCTATCCGTGTATCAATACTTAATGAATATATCCTTATATGTTTTTTTTACAACACAGGGGGAAAACGAGCATGCGGCTCACCTGGTGGTAAGTGGCTACCGGCGCCCATGATCACCCACAACACTAAAGGCATTGCAGGTGTGCTGTCAGCCTTTTAAAAAAGAATATGCTCTTTTCTTGAAGGTTATGTTGTCGTATCGGTTCGAAAATACTGCTGCTGGAAGTTGATTCCAAAGAGTGGTTGTGCGTGGGAGAAAGTGCTTTGAAAAACGCACGGTGGAGGACCGCCACTCGTCCGGATGGTAGGGATGTCGTGTATATATCCTTAATGTTTTACACTGTTCAGTTTCTTAATTATATCTAAACTTTCGTATATTATAAACTTAAAACAAACAAAAGAAATTCATAATTAATAAAATAAATCTACATAAAAATAAACTGAATAACAACTTTTATATTTATTATACACTTTTATATACCTACTTGTACAATAATTAGTCCATTAGCCTGTGGTTGTCTTGAGAAGATTGCTCTGAGCAATAAGACCGCCTTACTGTACTTATAAAATTGTGTCTAACTTATTCCCTATATTGCATAATGCAAATAAAGTATACTCATTCATTCATTCATCAATTTCATTCAAATCCATTCAGTATATTCTTTTCATTACAGTATGTCATTTTCACAAACTTTCGGGTTTATTGTACGGCAATTTTTATCACATGAGCTGTAACTGTTTTATAAGATTAAACTTTAAATGTGCGCCATTTTGATAAAAAAAAAGGTTGCACTCTATTCTATGGTGTAAGCCCGGAACATAAAGTTCTTGACCCAATCTAAAAATAAAATTGTTTTGAAAATTAGAGCATTTGAAACCGAACCCGGGTCGTACATATACCCAATTGAAAATTTAACGGGCGTGACATGATATTATGAGCATTGTTGTCATGTGGAGCATTGAGCGAGTTTGTTGACTGTTTGCCATTGTTTTGAGGATATTTAAACAACTAAAGTGGTAATATTAATTTTTCTTTTAAATTGGATTTTAATGGAATATTGATTTTATGTTTTTTTTTTAACACGTATTTATAATCGCATGCAATTTCTGACATGACAAATGAAATTTTTACAAATAATTTATAGATTTTTTTGTTTTAAATTAATATTAAGTTATACGTTTTAGCCACATTATTGCATATATTTGATTTTATGTACACGATATTTAGATAGAATTAGTGGATTTAAGTTTATTTTAAAGGCGGAATTGAATATTTTTAAAATTTTTAAAATAAGAACGAAGCTTGCGAGAGATGTCTACAGTTACTAATATTCATAGATTGAGAATGGATAGTACTTGCAACTTATATTTTTAGTCTGTGGTGTGGTTGCACAAAAAATTAGCTAATCATATACCATTATGTGTAACATGTTTTCATTGTATGTTATTTAATATAAAGATAAAATAATAATAATAACATTTAAAAATTTTTTGTTTAGATAATGATCTATGTGTAAAAACTACAATGTACTTTTAACAAATAGTCATAATTTCAGACCCAAACAAAGCCGAATTTGTAGATATTATATTAGCTTATTATTTAAACTTTATTTGGATGAAAATATCTATAACAATACATAACTATGAGAATCCTTGTCTGTATGTACGACGTGATTGTTTTATCGTCTGTCACAGAGACAGTGATGTGGTGATGTCATAAATATGATTAATCAATCAACATTGCAAGCTGGTAGTGAACTGAATTGGTTCAGTGGTTCAGTGAAACGCATTGGGGCCAATTATGTGTTATTGCGCCCTTTGAAGGACGAATGCTTCTATTCATTCATTTGCATTTGGGTTATTGTCATCAACAACTATTATTTATCGGAAACAATAATTCCCTTAATTGAGAAATGCTATGACGCGTTCTGTAATATTATTTTAACAGTGTTCGCGGACGATGGAAAATTTGCTAAAAACAAAATTCCTTTTTCTGTTAGCCGTGTATTTATTTGTACAACCATGTTTGTTGTAGCAATTATGGGTGTTTTGTTAATGTATTATGTTATATTGCAAATGGGCTATCTTTAGATTATATAGGTAGAACATCGAGTAAAAAAAAACTGGTTAACTTTTTGTCAGCTAATTGCCAAATTAGCTGACTCGTTTTTTTAACAATGTTCTATATATTTACGCACACAGTGTATCTTGAGCTATCTATATTTAACTATTTAATATATAAAATGAGTTTTGCACATTTAAAAGATGCAGAATTTATAAGACAAAATAAATGTAGAAGTTACAAAGGAATCACTCATAACTATTTATCACGCAAAATTGTATGAAAAAGTTGACCCGTTTTTCTCGAAGAATTTGTATGGAGACACTCTATCTATATAATTTAAGGGGCTATCTTTACTCGAAAGGTCAACAATGCTCTGCTAGTTCATTAAAATAATATTTATTGGGACCTGCCCCGGTACTTTAGTGCTTTTTAGATGTTTTTAGGTGACTTTTATGTTATTATTAGCTACTTTGTTCGAGAGATCGGAATATATTTATATAATACGTGGACACAAATTTCATAGTCGTCGGTTAAGCTATTAAAGTGTTAAATAATAACAAATAAATTCATTTTCACATTTATAATATAAGTAAGGATGTGTAAAAGGACCTATTCTTTGATACTCGTCAAAAATTGTCTCTCGTCGGACTTATATATACGAGCATATGAGACAAGTATAATAGGAAATCTTTTCCGCGGCCAAAAAGTCTTGTAGATAAAGTTGCGGGTAAAACTTAGTATAACAAACGTAAATGTGAGTTTGTTATTTCTTAGCGCTTCAATGTACACATGTTATATTTTTTTTTATGAATGATAATGGAATGGTAACCCCTGCGCCTGCGCTATCGGTATACACTGGCGGGGCACCAGTGAGAGATGATAGGTGAGAATGAAAAAGCAGGTCAATCACTCCATCGTGATGAATTCACTTGAAATTCAGCACGATGGTTTCCAGGGGGGACCACGTGGAGGTCGACCTTTTTGGGCATATTGCTAACAATGAGACTGGTAGTGCGCATTATTAACACCCCTCCCCCCCTACACACACATGTTCTATTGGGATGGGGAAGGACAAAGACTACTTTTTGTTCTAGTTAAGTATTATATCTCGGTCAAGCGAACAAAGTTGCGGGTAAAGTTTTATTATTTTCTCCAATCAATTGTATAAAATAAACGTAGGTACAAATACCAAAAAGCTTTCCGTTCTTGAACCTTACCTTGGTAATGAAATTCTTTGCGCGACTGCTTCGTTTCATTTCTGAGAAAAAGTAATATGAAACGTAAATTAATTAGCCTTCAATCTTTTGAAGGAAATTCCTAAGGGACTTTTTTCTTGATAGAGTTGTCAGGACGTGGCTATATTGTTTTTTTTTTTCTCTCTTTTTCTTTATCGTCTTTTTCCTACAGTGATTTATTACTACGCTCTTAAAATTTATTTTAATGGATGGGGAAATGTATAGAAATCTTTTTACTACCACTATTTATGTTCATAATCGTAAATTATCCACCAGTACTTTTACACACACGTATTACACTTTATTAATGGGATGAGAATGGAATGGTTACCCCGCTATCGGTATATGCTGCCAGAGCACCTGTTAATGATGATGGGTGAAGATGAAGCAGTGTGATCACGGCATATAATAGGTCACCCCTTCCTTTCTCATGGGAGTCGTAAGGGGTGACTAAAAGAATTTAATGGTATAGGGATGGGCAGCATCCCTCTTAAAACTACTGGTATAAATTCCCTTATAGGGAAAGTTTTATGTTCAGCAATAAACAGTTGTCAGCTCTCGTACTAATATAATACTATTATTTATTCTTTATTCTTTATTGTACACAAAACATACTGTAAATTACAATTCATTATAAACATAATGTACAAAGGCGAGCTTATCTCTAATAAGAGATTTCTTCTAGCAAAACCATTTCATGTTAATTGTGTTATTTTAAAAATTATACTATTGTATCTAGATGGCATCTGTACGTAGAAAATATTTAAGAAAAATTTACATGAGCGGTTTTAATAAGATAATCTCTTATTAAATTAAAAGTCAGAAGCCAAAACAATAGTTTTTAGAAGTTTTGTCTGTTTTTTTTTGTGTGTATTTATTTCGGTATCACGCGAAAACTACTACACCAAATTGGAAACAATTCACATTTGTGTCCCTTGAGGTCTAACTTAAAATCTGATATATGTTTTATCTTGATACGAGATCTAGGATCTATTTCAATGGTTTTCTCATTTCTACGCTCAGCGCGTACGAAGTAGCGGGCAAAAAGTTAGTTTATAATATTAGTTAGGATCTAAAATATTAAACTAATTGAGTGTTGGTTTTCGTTCTTATATATTGTTGGAGTTTTTTTTTTTTCAATATATGTATTTTAGTTAAGGTCAGCCAAATTGGTCTTTCACATAAAGCTTTACGAAATGAAAGCTTATTGGATCTTTCTCCCCTTTTTTTTCATTTCACCGGATTCCAGACAAAGCTCGTTTACTCGGCCTAGGAATTCGCTTAAAATAGCAATCCTAAAAACAAACTTTTATATTGGTAGTCGTAAACTACATGCTATATTATTGTAGATACTATATTAAGTTTTTGTTCAATGTAGAATGGCAAACAAGCTGACGGCCCATCTGATGGAAAGTGGTAACCGTCGCCTATAGACATGAGCAGTACTATGGACATAACAGAGTATACTGTTTCGCCCATGATACCCCCATGCGTTGCCATTCCTGAGGACTCAGGTGTTATTTCTCTGTACCCAGTAAATTGACGCCATATCCCACGCTTAAAACCGAAACACAGCCATGCAAACACAGCTGCTTCACGGTAGAAACACGAATAGGTCAGAGGTACCCAAGCAATCGACTTTTGTACAAAGTCTCCCTCTGGTCTATATTAAATAAAATGCATTGCAAGGGTGGATGCAGGTTGTTTAGGACCATTCCATTTGGCAGTATAAAGGGGAGGCCTATGTTCAGCAATGGATAGATAAAATATAAGAAAACAATAATCTAAGATAACATAAATGTAATCAAATATTTGTCTTGGAATTTAGTTTTTAGGATTCAACCGTTTGTCACGGCGCTAAATCAGCTGTTACTAACCCCATTTAAAGCTTTGCAATAGTTTTAGACATGAAAATAAATAAATATAAATAACTAATTAAAATGTAAAAAATAATTATATAATTAAAAAATACCTTTATAATTTATATGCTATGCTATAAGTTTACAAGGGTTATTCAAAATTTATTAATTCATCAATACAGTGGAATATTTAATATACCTACGCTTTAATATCGCTGTGGATAACTATAATTGGCTAGCATTTTGTAAATGTGTAATATGTATTTTTTTTTAATGGATGATAATGGAATGGTAACCCCACCCGTGCTATCGGTATACACCGACGGGGCACCCGTGAAGAATGATAGGTGAGTATGAAGTAGGTCAGTTAGCTCATCGTGACGAATTCAACAAGAATTGTTCACGATGGTTTCCAGGGGGAACCACGTGGAGGTCGACCTAATAAGGTATATTGCTAGCAATGGCGCTGTCAAACTCCATTGCTAACAATCCTTTTTCCCCCCTGTGTAATATGTATTTAATTTTGTAAAATACTGTTGTTATCTCAAATAAACTAAATAAATAAATAAAACAAATACAGGAACATTATGAACAAGGGTTTAACGTCTTGAAGTTTTTCTCATTTCTGCCAACAAGCTACTTGGTTTCAAGTTTGATTATTTACATAATATAATAAGATTACAAGCATAAATTTTTTTTTTCGCTAGTGACGGGCTAACCACAGTCTACGTATTCATTTAATTTTTGTTAAAAGCAAATATTTTGACATTAGTACGTATTTGACTGTGTGAGGTCGATTTTGAAATGTCATTGTTAAAACCTATGTCTGAAATTACAATTTCAGTTTGATATTACAGCGAAATCTTTATTGTAAGGATTAATGTGAACTAATTTTTTAATGATTTTTGATGATCCGTACAAGAGTAATTTCGCGAAAAAATCGAATTAAAATAAAAGATAGGTTTAGAGAAATAGTGTTTCATAATCGGTCTGAATCGCTAGAGCCAATTTTATTTTCATATAAATTTTTTTAAAATTGCCATCGGCGCCAGTCCGCGCAATGAACAATGCGCGTGCGCCGCTTGACCCGCACAATTAAAAAGTGGTCGTTTACTTTAAGAATTGGTGCGTTATGATGCCGATTGCTGTACCACACTAAATACACATTAGATAGCGGCCTAGATATTGGCTGGAAAAGAAACGACCAACTGTTTACGCATGTGGGCTGCTATGATTTTATTTATTTTATTTTATATATAATTTATAAACAAATTCTTTATATTTTTTATGCAATTTAGAATGGCAAACAAGCTGACGGTCTACCTGATGGAATGTGGTAACCGTCGCCTATAGACATGAGCAGTACCATGGATATTACAGAGTATACTGTTCCGCCTATAATACCTCCCAATGCGTTGCCATTCCTGAGGACTCAGGTGTTATTTCTCTGTACTCTGTAAATTCACTGTCACATCCCACCCTTTAAACCGAAACACAGCCATGCAAACACAACTGATTCACGGTTGAAACGACATTTGTACAAAGTCTCCCTTTAGCAAATATATAATATTCTTTATTCCACTTGTGAAAGAAAAGATACAGCGATTAGTTTAAAAACTTATAAGCAAGGGTGGGCTTATTTCTGAAAGAGATCTTTTCGTGCCAACGTAGTGTAGTGATAAAGAAAATGATTATTTTAATCTAGTGTAGGAAATGTACAAGAAAAAAAATAAAGATCTTAGCATAAATACAAAGCAAATAGAATACAAATAAAAGAAACATACACAAATTGTAAATAAACATATATTCTTTCAATATGATAAATTTTATTTTTAATAATACAAGGGGCATGAGATCTGAACTTGCGATCTCCTTTCTACCATCGAACTACATTATACCTCTATAGATATACACCAAATATTCATCCTTGTGTTATAGAAATTCCGCAGGTCCATACGAAACGGTCCGCCTCTTCGTTTTTAATGCGAACTGGAAGGGGGGAAAGGGATTGTTAGTAGTGGGGTCAAATAGCCTCATTACTAGCAATATACCCGGTCAGATCCACCGCCACGTGGTTCCCCCTGGAAACCATCGTTACTAATTCTAGTTGAATTCGTCAGGATGGGCTAACTGACCTGCTTTCATCCTCATCAGTCATCTATCACTGGTGTCCCGCCAATGTATACCGGTAGCGCAGGTGGGGTTACCATACTATTATCACCCATTAAAAAAAAATGCGAACTGGAATATAATGGAATGCCCTTTTTGCTTCTGTGTGGAGTAATATAACCTGAGACTCTTCAAGTGGATGGTGAACAAGTGCCTTCTGGGTAAGCGCGTTTCATTCTAGTCTCATTTATTATTACTTACTATCAGATGAGATAAGATCAAGCGCAAAAAATGAAAAATCTCTCCTAATCTGATCCTAATTGCTAATTCAAATTATGTTTCAATTGACTTAAAAAGAAAAAGGTACTCAATTAGATTTTTTTTCGTGTATGATAAGTGATATAAAGGAAAATTCAAAAGCGATCTTGATATTTGTCTTTCTATTCGAAGGCGTTTACTTCCATCCTGTTGTTTATAAAATAAAATTAAAATTTACCATATGAAGGGCTTTTGTTTTTAGTTAGAGGTGCATTTGTTCAGGTATCCCGTTCTCGCTATTATGAGTAGATATGGGTGGCGGGATGCTTGCTATATTGGATACACTGAATATATAAATTTAGGGATAATGTGCAAATTAGGGGACATAAAGTAAGATTGATGGTCTAAGACAGCTCATATGAAGGGTTGACTGATCTGAGTTTATTCTCACCGCGGGAAGCGATGTCCCCATTACTAGCAATAGTTGTCAGGTCGACCACCAGACGACGGCTTGGCAATTATTGTGGTTAATTCTTGGTGAATTCGTCATGACGAGCTAATTCTACCAGCGGATATTGATAGTACAGACGAGATTGTGACCCCATCTTTTAATAAAAAAAAAATATTCTCCCCTTCCCCCTCCCCCATACTTTAATAGATAATTTGATACACAAATGGACCATGTCCTATCCTGGATTATCACATAGTATCAATTTTTCATTAATAGGGGCAAAGTCTTAATTTATAGTTAGTATAAAATAAAAATAATTCCCTAGACCAATTTGACCGCTCCTGCATTCGTGGACTCCAGCTGGTAGGTCAGCGCACGCGCATATTTATTGCTTTATTGGGCGTTTGGGCGCGCATTCGCAGCGGCACGGGCGGGCCGCGCAACCCTCCACCACCGACCGGATACTAAGGTGAGTGGGGCACTATTGTAAATATTATTTTTTATTGCTCAACTAATAAGTATTTAATTTTAAGATTCTTGTTGCATGAAAATTGATTATAATCAGAAGAAAGTTTGCAAAAAAGACTCACGAAAATCGGTGCAAAGTTAGCGAAGATATCGTTTAATATGAAATAAATGAATTCGTTTCATTGAGTTGTTGAAGTCAGTTAAAAATATATGAATTAATCATTATTACTGTTTAGCGTATTAAAATTGTAAATTTGATTGTTTAGTCTTATTAATTTTTAATCGACTTAAAAATGAAGATATTATATGTTTTTTACGTATACTCGTATGTAAAGCATACATAAAATAAGAGATGTGTGCTTTTAAAAAAATTTCGAAGCGACAGGATTGCCTATTTTTTTTTATTAGTGTTACTAAACGTCGAGTGATATTTTTGCCTTTTAAAAAAGTTTCTTTAGGATGGTGTGGAATAGAAAATTCCATTGACGTACAGGGCTTCTGACGTCAAACCGATGAACGCAAATGAAGCTTATTTCGATAATGGTAAACACGCAGAATCGTACTGCTTGTATACTCGTACAATAACTTGATTTATAAGCATCGCCATTTATTTATTTATTGAAAAATTTATTATTGTAATAAAATAATAAATATTAATAAAATAATTAGATTTATTAAAATAAATCTAATTATTTTATTAGATAAATAAATAATTATATCTATCATAAATTAAAAAACAAATGAAGGTCTAGTGATATAAAACAAAGGATGTATGTGCATAGGTAATTTTTTTCATGTTTTTTTCCACGGACAAATTTAGGAGAAGTCCGGGCAGTGTGAACGTGAAGCGCTGCTATCCACTTGGGCCAAACTTTCGGGTAAAGTGAATAACTCTATAAGGCATAGTGAATGCATTAAACTACAGTTTATAATGCAGTGCAGTTATCAAAAAATATATCTTCTGATTATATCAAAGTAAAATAACTTCCGCATTTAGTCTTACGTAATAGTAGTGGGTAAAGAATTTGAACTAGTATAAAAATATTTCACTATTTATTCATTCCGATGAGCAGTAAGTTCGTTAAATTTTTGTTGGAGAGCTTAACTAATAGTGGGTCTGTTATCTATATATGAGTTTATTTTTATGTAAACATAATGTCATCTTTAAAGGATACAGTATGCTTTTTGCCTGAGCCATTTTGCTTTTTAACGTAAAATGAATAACTTAAAATAAAATTTAATGAAAATTACTTAATAAAACATTCTTTATTTCTATATGAATACGAGTGTAAGTACTATAAGAGTAAATACTAATTCAATTTATGAGTTATGCAATTTATGATAGAATTACTTACCTTAAATTATCGTAGGACAAATCAACAATTTGCATTTTCGATATTTTCTGAGAAAAGACGATGTGAACTACTTTAGTTACCTTACTTTAAATGAGCTCCTTAAAAGAGCAAGACAGCTGAACTAGGGCTCGTCATTTTCGAGTAATTCCCTCCATTATTAACTATATTCCTTTTACCAAGCTGTTCATTATGCCTGGACTTCCTCTACGAATAAATATTTATTTATATTATTACTCGTATAATGTGGTCAATAAAATTAATAAATAAATCTTAATTTCTACCAATTACATTATTAATTACTATGTATAGTAACAGACAAATAGAGATTATAATATTATCATACTAATATGGCAATGGTAAAAGTTTGTGAGATGTTTAGACTAGGGCTATGTTTTATACTCGCTCACGCGAATGAATACGTGGCTAAGAACTAGTGTGTACCAAGCAGTGTTTTACGGGCCTATATTTTTGAATAAAAAATAAGTTTCCGAGGAAGGTACAATGGATTCTCATTTAAGTTAGATTTAGTTAGAATCTGTTAATCCACAATAGCGTAAATAATTTATTGTTCGTAATTTATGACTTTGAACTAAAATAACAAAGCCATGGTATAGACTAGAGAACTACTCGGATTTTATGTACAAAATTCACAGGTACTCCCAGAAGTTTAAATGTCTTTTTCTCGACTTTTGAATGCCTAATATGTTAAAAATAAATCGAGTTGAAACCTTTTATAAACAAAATAACCATTTTAATAATTTGTAAGAACTACAATTCTTATTTCATCATCATCATCATATTAGTACTTAACCGTCCACTGCTGAACATAAGCCTCCCTCTTGAGGGGTTTTGCCAGTAGTTGCCACGCTTGGCAGGTGTATTGGCAACTGCAGTCAGAAATTAGAGATGTTTTAAGAGGGACGCTGCTGCCTATCCCTCGTCCCTTAGACGTCTTTTACGACACCCACGAGAAAGGAAGGGGTGTTTTATTTATGCCAACCACACGACCAGGATTTACAATTCATTAAATTGACAGTTTTCTACGGAAACCCATAAAATTGGGCATTGACAAAACATTACCAACAATTTCTTCCAACAATTATACAATTTGACAAAATTATTAGCAATTCATAACAACAGCTCGTGGTATTCTTTTTATAAATAACACGTAATTGTTACTATGCGATGTTTAACTAAATATGGACGCATACCAATTCAAAATGGCAGCTGTTCCCAAAATCACAACGAGCGAAAGTGGGCAATGGCCTCCAATGATCATAGACAATAGTTAAATAAACAAATTGGTTCGTTCACACAATATTGCATCGGTTGCTAAAATTAATTATTACAGCAGCCAATTGATACTGTCATTTGTATACAGATAGATGGGTGGTAGGCACGTGCAAGAAGTAAACGGTTGATTCGCTTGTCGATTCAAGAAATTGTATCGTGTATTTGATTATTCGATTCGATGTTTAAGTAAAAATAGTTTTAATTATGAACCTTATTTATGAATTTATTTTACTAGCTGAACTTATATCTTTAAATTTATGATGTCAATAATCTTCGTCTTAATGACGACTAAACTTGTCTTGCTAAAATTGCTTTTAGCGATATAATGCGTATTGCGTTTAATCTTTGTTACATTTCTTAACTGAATTTAGCAAATAATATTGCATTATAATGTGATAAATTCAGATTATAATATTAAAACTCGAAAAATAGTTATATTTTTATAATCGAAAAATCAAATCGTTGAATGTCGTTCAACTTTACTTGAATAACAAGTAGTTTGTTAATTTTAATAATTTTAGTTAGTCTTTTGATCTTTCATTCCAATACTAGTACGAGTTATATCGATTGTGATATAATCGATTCACATTCCAGTGGCACATCACTAGTAGGTACGTTAAGGTTACTGGGCCGAGAGCATATATTGCTCATGACATCTACAGTTATAGACCTTTTGCCTATGATTCAAATTAGCTCACTTGTTTAGTCGGTCATATCAATCGTACATACCAACAAAATAGATTGAGAAATGATTTAAGCAATAATTTTAATTATATATGAGAAGGTTTAATAAAAACAAGATCGTGTGAAATTTTATTTATTATAATTAAAAAAAAAAGAGAACTAGTGATAGACTAGTCGAGTATCGAACCCTTAGTCTTAGGAGAAATTTTGCGTCACTCTGCGTGTTCTACCGCTTGTAAAACGGATTGTGCTCAGAGGAATTGTTCAATATGATGCCCTCGGCCAACTTCTGACATCGTACGGCTCGCCATCGACAGGGAGTTCACCCTCATATCCTACACCCTAAATGATTGCGTACAACGCGGTTTCAGAGATATTTTTTCCAACGAACACTCAGGTTATGGAATGAATAAATCTTTCTTTGCACAGGCGGCATGTGGTGGCAAACGAGAGTCGCGTGGTTGGCACTTCTCCTGTTGCCAGCTGCGTGCAAGGAACACGAGGTGACACCAAGGGTCGACATCGAGAACCTGCCTCAGGCGCAGGAGGCAGATCTCAATTATGACGACTACAACCCTTTAGATGAAGACGATAACGGTATGTTTATCCGGTGATGGTGAACCCCGTTAACAAATACATTAATAGACAGTTAGATAGATACTCTTTATTGTTTCCTCCAAAAGATTACAATAGTGAACTTATTATAGATACAAAAAATTACGAGAAATCATCATAGTGAGAAAACAATGGGCGACCTTATGGCTAAAAGCGTTCTCTTCCAGGCAACCTTTGGATGGTGAAGAGTAATTATAAACAGTTTGATAGGAGGCATGATGAAAATTCTGTTTTTAAACGAATTAGGAGATGTAATCCATGCAATAATTAACATAGCCTTATGATAAAAAGTCGATCATACTGAATCTAAATATAGTTGTTGAAATATTTTATTATATTATTTTTTCAATAATTAATATAAATAATAAAAGAAAACTCTTATACGTCTAAATCAAAGAAGATTTTTCTCTATATCCTTAGATACATTTATTCTATGCAACTTAGAATGTTAAACAAGCTAAGGGCTCACCTAATGGTAAGCGGTAATCATCGCCATGAGCAGTACCTGGACATAATAGAGTATACTGTTTCACCCATGATACCCTTTATGCGTTGCCGTTTCCTGCCTCTGTATCCTGTAATCTCATTGCTATATCTCACCCTTCAAACCGAAACACAGCCATGAAAACACAACTGCTTCACGGTAGACACCTATTCATAGATACCTATTTTTTATTATTCCCTGCAATAGATTACATTATAAATACCAATTAAAGTGGTAAGGATAGGGGTTTTTGACAATCGGTTTTCTCTGCCTATACTCAATCAGGCGTGAAGATTAATAAATAAAATAATAATAATTTTTATTAAATATATTTTTAATTATAATAATTTTAATTTAAGGAAGATACAGTTTCATAAATTACAATTTACAATTTTTATAATTTATATTCAACGAGAAAATACAAGTATCTGCATTACCATCATTATTATTATATTTATACTAGCTGACTCGGTAAACGTTGTTTTACCATATACATTATTTCTAGAACTATACATGAAAATATATCGTACTACAATTATTATATTCCATTGTCATCTTGCAACCCTATTGCGGAATATAAAAATCACGATAAAACAACAGGAGTTGATCGTAAAAGGGTAAAAATTTGAAGCTGTATGTATTTTTATTCAATGCTAAATCACAGTAAAATAAAATAAAAAAAATTTGTTGAAAAATTAAAAAAAAATTTTTGGGGTGGGTCACCCTTATCATTGAGGGGTATGAAAAATAGATGTTGGCCGATTCTCAGACCTATCCAATGTGTACACAAAATTTTATAAAAATCGGCAAAGCCGTTTTGGAGGAGTTTGGTAACAAACACCGTGACACGAGAATTTTATATATAAGATTATTATTATTAGATTTTAAGTGTGGTATTTAGTATAATCGTGTACCTATTCGTATTTTCTTTTACAGCTATATTAGTCGGACGGGAGTTCAGAGGATCAACGAGTAAGTTCAATATTACTTTGCATACTTGCCTTCCTTGTAACATATCTATGATTTATTGTTTCATTAACTACTATTATTTATTGACAAAAAAAAATGCCTGTGATGATTGGATATACTGATCGTCACATACAATTTAGTATAGATATTTTTGACGTAATTGCGTATCTTGGAACAAGTTATGTTCACTTTAATGTTCAGATTGGTGGCAGCGTGGTGTGCCGGGTCGTTGGCTCCCTATAATATGGTTGAACACAACGATGGCTGGCTCATTCGTCATACTCGTGAACGGGTGCTTCTAGTAGGGACTGGGCTATTCAAGAATACTATGATTTAGCGTTGTAACTTTTTCTTTCTTTTATCAATACGAAGTTTTTGATAGTTATTTTATCCGGCTATATTTTTTTTGTTGTACACTTGACTCTTATTTGAATAAAGCAGTTGTGTTCCTTGCCCGTTCATCTCAGCTGTAATTGCATTCCGAACTGGACGGTAGATTAATAAAAAAATAACTATTAAAAAATGCTTATTATTAAGTTGAATAAATTTTTTTTTAATTATTTGTCAAATACTACCATATAATTTCATTACTAGATTACTAGCATTAAATTACTTATACTATAATCTTTCTCCTTTTCAAAATGTGTACTTACACAATTATGCAGTCTGATATACTCAGCGTAGATGTGTTTTGTTACAGTCTCGCCCCCAAACCGCAGACCTCCTAGCCCACCACCGAGGGGTATGTTTTATTATAATTATTTAAAATAACTTTATATATAAGTGTGCTAAAAGTTATGGTAATTGGTCAAGCCGTAAAATCATCAAGAAGTATTAATACTGATTGATTCAGCTGATAATCTGACGCGGGTCGTTAGCACGCTAAGTGCGTTGCCGCCTAATGTATTTATTAGGTAAAGGGGAGGGATTGTTAGTAATGCGGACTACTAGTTCCATTGCTAGCAATATACACTGTCAGGTCACTTCCACGAGGTCTCCCCTTGAAACCGTCGTGTTCAATTCCAGGTGTATTCACCACGATGGACTAACTGACCTGCCTTTTCATTCTCATCTATCATTTCTTACTGGTGCATTGCCAGTGTATACCGTTACCGCTTTTTTTTTATTTATTCTTATGACATTAAATGAACGAAATAAATTCATTGTTACTTTTTATTGTCATTCACTGATATTATCTTTACAAGCTTCTGTTACCCCTTTTCATAAAATAGAGTATCGGCTTGGTAAATTTTACTATCTTATTTGACTAATATAATAAAATTACTGGACAATGTCTGTACTTAGGAGATATTTAGAAGGAAAATATATGAAGAGTCAACATTTTTTTTTACAATTTTTGCATCTATTTCTATTTGTATATTTGTGCCGACATTATGCAAAACTTACAGCACCAAATTGACTGCGGTTTTCACTGCCGTATTTCTGAAGGTGTAACTTAAAAGCCAGTTTTTTTGTTTATTTAATTTAGGCCGTCTAGAAGTAAGTGATACTAATTAGGAGTCATTTTTACACAGTTCCACCTTCGCCGAGGTGCATCGACATAGGTCGTGTGTGGATTGAAGGGGAACACTGGAAAAGAGACAACTGCACGCTCTGCCAGTGCTACACCGGTAGAGTGAACTGCTCTATCCTGCCGGAATGTTTAACAGGTAACCAGTTAATTTCTGGCATCTTTTTAGTTTAAACTATATACCGTCATCCCTCAAAAATGTAAAACTTGTAATCTACAGGTTTTTAACACACGTTTTAGTACAGAAGTCTAACATCTGTTTATAAGTAAACAAAAGAAAGTGTCTTGAAATAAAATATATTAAAAGCGAAAGAAATAATTTCAATTACAAATTACAAAAATTTTTTGGAACGCTCAATATAAAGCTTTGGGGTTAAGCTGAATTCTGCGGCTTTTGTAGTATACGAGATCAGACAGTATACCAATATTGATACTACAAAGTTAGCATCTGAATAGGCGGTAGAATCATTAAAAAAATACTATACAAAAATGTTTATATTTGTATAGTATATACTATATACTTTACCAATGTTGTAGGGCGATGGGATGGACAGTAGCGTCCGTCTTAAAACATCTCTAAAGGCCTATATGCGGTTGCCAACCCGCGTGCCAAGCGGGACAACTACTAGCCAAACTTTCCTTATTGGGAAGGCTTATGTCTAATGGTGGTCAGTGAACAGCTGAAATAATAAATAAAAATGTAGATTTTGGTTAATAACGTACAGTATTTTGTCTCACAGAGAAAAAGTGCTGTGTGTAATATGAAACTAATACGGGAGTGAAAACTTTCGATTGCAAAGGAATAACAAAAATCGGTCAGAATTAACGACGTAATTACGTAACATGATTACATAAAATATAGAAGACTTGACAACTGTGTTTCCATTCTTTGGTATATAGTATATTGGATATTTAATATTCTTATCTTTACAATACTTTAATAGAATTTGGTACATAAAATTACAAATAAATAATATTACACCAACTAAACATCATTTAATTCTTAAATATTTTTGCCGTGTGGTCCTAGCGTAGAATAGGCCGTCCCTTTCTTTCTCGTGATTATCGTAAAAGGCGACTAAGCGAATTTAATGGTCGAGGGTTGGGCAGCAGCGTTTCTCTGAAAACATCACCAAAAGCGAACTGCGCTCGCCAACCAGCCTGCCAAGCGTGACAACTAAGAGCAAAATCCTTCAATGGTAAACTGCTTTAAAGAATGGTCCAATTTCTTAAAGCAATCTATGGGAGAGGCCTATGGTCAGCAGTGGATAGATAACAGCTGATATGATGATTATTATTATTATTCTTAAAACCGTCTTGTCAAAATTAGTAAGGAACTAATCATTGGCATAACTATACCATTTGGAACCTGTGGCAAATTTTTTTGATGGGGCCCTATCATTTATTTTCAAGTCAAATAAAATAATCAGGTACAAGGTAAAAAAAAATCTGAGCTCGCGGCCTCTTGAGCCGGGGCCCTTTTGGATCGGGGGCCCGTGGCATTTTGCCAGCCCTGCCACCCTATTGTTACGCCACTGGAACTAATGCAGATGGATTCACCATTTAATAAAAAGTTTTTTGTTCAGAATTGACGTATATTTTTTAGTGAATTTAATATATATCCGAAGGTCATATGAATTTTAATTACTTGCATATAAAACTCTTCAGACGTCTGATCAGACTTTTTTCAGCAGTAAGGCCTTCATACAATGCCGGTACCATTACGACCACCCCTGTGAGAGGTGTGCCCGGTCCCCCGGGTGACGACGGACCGACAGGACCACCCGGTGCACCGGGTACTAACGGTGTCCCGGGTGCCCCTGGTATACCCGGACCTGCTGGCCCAATGCCTGATGTGAGTAACATTTGATGCTATTTTTATTATTTTAAAATTAATTTAAAGAAACGAATAAACTGATATAAAATTCGATTATTCGACTATTTTATCTTAGTTTTATACAATAATGTAAAATCAATTACAATAATTTTCTACTGTTAGACAAAGCATTTGCCTTTCCCGATACAGCAGGAGAACATTAGACAACTTTTAGCGCACTGGCCAAATGGTTTGGGATTTAATTTTATTGTATTTTAACCCCTTACGACATTCTGGGGAGAAAAAGGATATTTTTTCTCCAACTACCTACTCAAAAAAATCAAGTTGAAATATTAGAATACTTTCATCAATTTGATTAATGTTTAAAAAAATAATTTTATTGAATAGGTAAATGCATACCTGGCACAATTAGCAGCTACTGCAGGAGGTGATAAAGGGCCTGCCTTTGATCCGTATCAGTATATGCAAGCTTCTGTAGGAGCACCAGGCATCCGAGGAATACCAGGTAAATTAATCGTTACTTCTATTATTAATATTACCAACGTAGTTTGCTTTTAATATATATTTAGAAAAAAAAAAACACTACATTTTCAATACAAAATGTAAATAATTTTTATTAAATTTAAATTAATTTTAATTTAATATTCACTGAAAAATGAAAGCATAAGCAAAGTAAGACATAAAAAAATATTTTCGCTTTTCTTTGGATTTCTATGCTTTGTCTCATTGTAACTATTACTATCACTGCATATTATATTTATTAGGATCGCAGATACTATTCATGTTTTTTTTTATACAACTTAGAATGGCAAACAAGCTGACGGCCCACCTGATGGAAAGTGGTAACCGTCGCCTATAGACATGAACAGTACCATGTACATAACAGAGTGTACTGTTTCACCCATGATACCCGCCATGCGTTGCCATTCCTGAGGACTCAGGTGTTATTCCTCTGTACCCTGTAAATTCACGCTATATCTCACCCTTCAAACCGAAACACAGCCATGCAAACACAACTGCTTTACGATTGAAACATGAATGGGACAGAGGTACCCAAGCAAACGACTTTTGTACAAAGTCTCCCTCTGGTGAATGTATGTATTTTTTACCAAAAAAATTAATATATATATATCTTTTTTTATTATATAAACTCTTTTGTTACTTTGATTTATATAATCTTGATAATACACAATTCTGTGTTCAGATGAGGAAGGTAGGAATGTATAAGAATTTTTCTTCTGTGTTTGAATAGCATTATGGAAAAAATTACAAATAAATCCTTATTCTACATTTAAAGACATGGCAATTAAAAATTTGTTTTCACCCTAGGACCACAAGGCCCGCCCGGCCCGCAAGGTTTCCAAGGACCTCGAGGGGAGACTGGAGAACCAGGCCTACCTGGACTACAAGGATCACCAGGGGAAAGAGGACCACCGGGACTCCCGGGAAAAGATGTATTTATATATCTATAATTTTTTAATTTTCTTTTAAATGATAGTATTTTTTAACTACTATAGTAAAACCGAAGTATGCATTAAAAATAACATTAATTACAGGGTTCACCTGGTGAAGACGGTGAACAGGGCCCAGCAGGTGCGGTAGGTCAGCCTGGACCTAGAGGGGTTCCTGGAATACCAGGCATTCAGGGGCTGAAAGGCCATCGAGGTTTTGATGGCAAAGACGGTGCTAAGGGTGATCAGGGACAACCAGGAGAAAAGGGACCAACTGGACTCCCTGGACAAATGGGCCCACCAGGGCCTATGGTTAGTCATATTAATCAATAATGACAAATAGTTGTACTGTTCATATAAAGCTAATAATTGAATACATGGATTCAGTATTGAATTTGTCAGTTACATTTATTTATATACTATAAGAGCCAACATTATAAAGCCTGCTTTTAATAATAATTAAAGTTAATAATTATATATAAAAAAATAAAGTATAAAATAATATTAAAGTTAATTAAAGTAATAATAATTAAAGTTGCCATTCAAGCAACAAAACACATTACTCGTCTTTTTCTAACTCTTATAATTAGAAAGATCTTCATTTACAATATTTAGTATTTTGTCATATCTCATCTTTCAAATAAGATCACTGCATACAGAAAGCTACTTGTCGATAAAATTATGTACAATTTTATATTTCGTCTGGAAAACTCGAGGATTTAATTACATTATTATTAAAATTATTGGGAAATTTTAATAGGGTCCAATAGGTGCTCGTGGCGAAAGAGGCCGTGAGGGTCCACCTGGTCCCCCTGGTATGCGCGGAGCCGATGGTCCGCCGGGGCCACCAGGCCTTATGGTAAGTACTGATTTTTATTATTATTTTTTTAGACAATTGTAGGATGTCATCCTACATTCTGTTGTTTATGGTTTGCCTAATAGCCGCAGAATATGTATAAATGCTTACAATCGCAAAAGCATATTCACTTGTCACCATGTTGTCGATTTATGTATTTTGAGACTTTTTGTCACAATACCCAATATGTTGACTAGCTTATAATTATTTTCTTTCTAATGTTTTCTAAATCGGAACACGTAATGTTTGCCACTTTTCAAAAGACTTTCTTTAGTAACTTCAGTAAAAATAATTTCCTTTTATTTTTTTAGGGAAATGTCGGAAAAACAGGTGCGCCAGGTTTTCCGGGTTCTCCAGGTATCAAAGGAGAGCAAGGCGTCGCAGGACCAAAAGGCAGCCAAGGCGTGCAAGGCCCTAGAGGAGAAGCCGGAAGGCCAGGACAACCCGGTGAAGTTGGCGCTCCAGGAATTCCTGGGCGAGATGGTACACCGGGTGAAAAAGGTGTTCAAGGTCCACATGGGGCGACAGGACCTCAAGGATTTCCTGGTCCAAGAGGGACGCCAGGTCTCCCCGGAGACCCGGGTGTGCCTGGAACAAAGGGAATGCCGGTAAGTTCTGGCATACTATGAAATCATAATATGTATATATAAATAAATTAATTCTTCGAAAAAATTTAAGTCCTTGATCAGATGAATCCAATAAACTCCATTCATCCATTTCATTAGTTTGTGATTATAATGCAATTAAAAGTTAATGCAAGTTGTTTTATTTGTTTATTTATTTTTAGGGCCAACCAGGTGAAAGAGGTTCCAAGGGTGATGCTGGAATACGTGGAGAGTCTGGCGCCCCTGGTCCTAGAGGTTTACCTGGTAGTATTGGACCAGAAGGCAAACGAGGAAAGAGAGGTCTTAGGGGCCCTGCTGGTAACATTGGGCCTCAAGGTGAACGAGGTTTACAGGGAATGAGAGGTTTACCTGGTGCAGATGGTCCTATGGGTCCCAAAGGCCAACCTGGAGAAAGAGGCAGCGTTGGTTTACCTGGACCGAAAGGGAGTGCAGGAGATCCTGGTAGGGCTGGTCCACAGGGATTATCAGGACCTAGGGGACCTATTGGAAGACCAGGTATTCCAGGCAAGACTGGTCCTCAAGGAGAAAGAGGAATAGCCGGAGCTGACGGCAGACCTGGTGAGCAAGGACCTCAAGGATTACAAGGACCACCAGGACTTATGGGCAGCCCTGGGGAGAGAGGATTACAAGTGAGTCTCATAACAGAATATTTATAATTTATTTATTACAATTCCATTTTTATATTATTATAAAAGGAATAATAAAGTCCCTTGATTTATCTAGTACTTCAGTTATTTAAGGCGAAGATCATTTATTTATTTAATTTCATTATTATTATCATCATCATATCAACCTTTAATTGTTCGCTGCTAGCTTATGATTAGCAGTGGTTAGTTAACAGCCTATAAAGGGGATTTTGCCAGCAGTTATCAAGTTTGGTAGACGAGTTAGTAACTGCAATTAGGATTTTGATGATGTTTTAGAGGCACGCTACTACTCATCCCATTAAGATTGTTTAACCAAGACCATTAAGATTCTTTAGTCGCCTCTTACGACAACCATGGAAAAGTAAGAGGTGGCTTATTCTATGCCGCAACTATACGGCAAGTGGCACACGGCGCTACGCACAACACCCCAAATGAGAGGCTAAGCGCAGAAAATAGAGTCCAATTTACATTTTTACTATATAGCAAATTAAAGATATTTGAATGAACATGTTGTTTTTTTACTATATATTAGGGTGAACCAGGTAAAGATGGCGAACCGGGTCAAGCTGGACCACAAGGGCCTAAAGGTGATGCTGGAAGGGATGGTGGACCAGGTATTCAAGGACCTCAAGGACCCCCTGGTCCTTCTGGAGAAAGGGGCCCTACAGGACCAGCCGGACCGACAGGATTTCCGGTAAAAATCCCAATTCTAATGCTATTATTATTATATTATCATCAATGTAGCTTCACCTTACATTATTTGAGATTTACAATATTATTCTAAACATACTTTATTTATTATAAGTAGAAAAGAAAAATAATTTAGGCAGACAAAAATGTTTTCTTTTCTTATTTTTTTGATATTTATCACAGGAAATAACAAACTAGATCATATTCTAATTGTTCAATTTATTTTCATACTACAGGGAATGCCCGGGTCAGCCGGTTTACCAGGATCGCCAGGTAAAGATGGCGAGCCTGGTGTTGCAGGTCCAGTTGGGCCACCAGGACCGTCAGGACCACGAGGAGAAAGGGGATTCCCTGGTGAAAGAGGTGGACCTGGTCAGCCCGGTGCTCCTGGAGAGAAAGGCGAAGCTGGCGCTCAAGGTCCAGACGGTCTACCGGTAAGTATCTTAAACGTATTACTACACTGTCTTAGTTTTTAGTACTCATTTCCTGAAGAACAAGACACAAGTGCTCCATGCTTCGCTCTCGCCACTTCCTCACTCTCTTAATAATTTTTGGTATAAGCGTAAGTAAGACATTTGAGCATTATAATATTTACAAATAATACATTTTTATTCTTATACCTAAATTTATGATGTATAAATATTGATTTTTAAATGAGTACACATTATTATAGGGTCCCGAAGGTCCCAGAGGTACTAAAGGACATCCCGGTCCAATCGGGGCTATGGGATTACCTGGACCTCGAGGTCAAACTGGATCTCCTGGAGAAAAGGGAGAAAGAGGCTCAGCTGGTCCTCCTGGGAATGATGGTGCTCCAGGTGAGATATTTCTTTCATTACTAGTATTTACCCGTGACTTTGCGTGAACAAGGTATGCTTACTGACTGTGTTGAAAAGTAACCTGTAATCTTTTCTATCCCATATAGTACGTGTAAACCAAATATAATGATTGGTTAAGCTCTTAAGACAATATAAGGTAGCAAACAAATTCACTTTCACATTTGTAATATTAATAAGGACATATTGAGTTTATTTATTACAAACAAATAAGCAAATTTTTTTTTCTTTTTACCATAGATTATATATATATATATATATATATATATATATATATATATATATATATATATATATATATATATATATATATATATATATATATATATATATATATATATGTATAAATAATTGAAGTGAAAAATTCAAGTCAATTCAATTGAAAAATAAACTACCTCCACCTGGAGAAGAATTTTGTTAATTCTTGTAATTACTTGGAATTATATTTGATTATAAAATTACTTATCAAGTTTTTAAAAATTACTTTTGCTTTCCTCAGGACGTCAAGGAGAACAAGGCCCGCAGGGTCCTATAGGTCCTGCTGGCCCTCCGGGCGAGCCAGCTGAGAGGGGAGAACCGGGTACACCAGGTGTTCCTGGTGAAGCAGGGGCACCCGGCTCAACTGGTGAACGTGGCCAGCCTGGACCGCAAGGAGCACCCGGACATCCTGGTCCACCCGGTTTAACTGGGATGCCAGGATTGAAAGGGGAAAGAGGCTACAGCGGGCCTAAAGGACAGCAAGGATCTCCGGGTAGTCCAGGTATTGAATGTATATTCATATCTGTTTGTTGTAGTAATTTATAACGTAACGACCTTATTAGAAAACAGTACTAGAATCCAGTATGATGCCGAGTTACAAGCTATATTGATTCTTTTTTCTGCAAATTTTCATTATTTTTAGCTTATTGGGTTCAATAAAAATTTTGTTTTAATTTATATTAAAAATAATAAACAATAAAATTATTATGAAATAAAATAATCCACCTAGGCATATTAATGATAAAAATTTTATACTGTTATATTTTTAATTTATTTCAAGGTTTACAAGGAGAACAGGGTTTGCGTGGTTTACCCGGGCAACCAGGCGCAAAAGGAGCAAGAGGTGAACAAGGACATAAAGGAGAAACTGGTCGTGCTGGTCTGCCTGGTAGACCAGGCGATGTGGGGCCCTCGGTAATAATCATGTTCATAGTATCAAAATAGTACTTCTGTCCCAAATATTGGGACAGAAGTAAGTCTTATTATAACTGTCTTCTCTTTTTTTATACAACTTAGAATGGCAAACAAGCTGAGCCCACCTGATGGAAAGTGGTAATCGTCGCCTATAGACATGAGCAGTACCATGGACATAACAGAGTATACTGTTTCGCCCATAATACTCTCCATGCGTTGCCATTCCTAAGGACTCAGATGTTATTCCTCTGTACCCAGTAAAATCACGCCATATCCCACCTTTCAAACTGAAACTCAGCCATGCAAACACAACTGCTTCACAGTTGAAACACGAATGGGACAGAGGTACCCAAGCAATCGACTTTTGTACAAAATCTCCCTCTTGTAAATGTTTTTGCATATAATCTTTAAATAGTTCTTTTTAATATTTAGTTTTTTTCAAAAATGAAAAAATATGTGTTGTATTATTTTGTCTTAAAATTATTATTATTATGCAGGGTCCACAAGGGAGTACAGGACCAGCAGGTGCTCCAGGAATACCAGGAGCTAAAGGTGCCACTGGAGACACCGGTAGACCTGGGCCACCTGGCCCTCTTGGTCTCACAGGTCCACCAGGGCCTGAAGGACCTAAAGGAGAGAGAGGCAGTGAAGGTGAAACTGGACCACAGGGGTCTAGTGGACCTCCAGGGCCGTCTGGCGAAAGAGGGCCAAGTGGTTTACCTGGTATGGTCGGGCCACCCGGACCACAAGGACTTCGTGGTCCACAGGTATACATTCAATATAAAAATTATAAAATATAATGTGGTTATTTCGTATTAGTACTATGTGGAATTTTTTCCTAAACAATTATTCAGTTAAAGATATTAAGCGCAATTTTATACAGTATTGTAGCCTGTAGATATCTCACAAATTACTTAACTTAATCATTATAAAGTACACCAGTTTCTTATTTATTTCCATTACGAAATGTCTTTGAAATCTGCGGGTCTACCATGAAATGAAATTCAGAAATTTCGGACTCAATTTCGTGTTTTTGCTTATACCAAAATCGGACCAATAAATTGAGTTTAACATTTCGCTCGTCATACATCCTATCATAAAAGTCCAAAGAAACAATATTTTAACATTTTTGATATTTCCAAATGGCATGTATTATGTAATTTTAACATCAAATTTGTGTTTCGTTCGGATCCGAAATTTCGGAAAACATTTCATGGTAGGCCTTCAGCTCTAGTTAACATGTCCATACATGTCTAACATGCTTTAATTCTGAATATGATTGATATAGGGAGGAATATTCCATTGCTTAATTGTGAGCTTCTTAGTCGGATATTTGTAAAAAAAACTTAATATAACGTCTACAAACATTTTGATTCTTTCCATTTCGGTATACTTAGGAGATATTATTATAAGAATAATATTTTTATTTTTAGCAAGCCCTCTTAATTTTATTCAATTTATAGGGTGAGACTGGTGCTCCCGGAAAACCTGGGGCAGATGGAGCTCCAGGGCATGCAGGCAGCCCGGGATTACAAGGGCCACCAGGGCCTATGGGCGAACCAGGCCCAGAAGGGCGGCCGGGCAAGCAGGGGCAATCAGGTCTTCCGGGTCGACCTGGGGATAAAGGACCTATCGGACAACCAGGTCCTTCGGGACCTTCTGGACTACCGGGATTACAGGTAAATTTAAGAAAATTATTTCAATTTTTTTTATACCACGAAAGCAGCAAGAAAGAGATCTTTGTCGGGTGTCCACAATACAGATTCGCCTAATGCGGGGCCCATTCTATTTTGTGTTTGAAACTTTGTGTTTTCGTCAAATAATAAAATTATATTCTATTTCTATAATAATAGGGTCCAGCTGGCCCTGCTGGGCCTCCAGGACCAGCAGGTGAACGTGGGCCCAGAGGAGAAGCAGGGCCTCCTGGTGTGGATGGCCCACAAGGCCCTACAGGCAAACAGGGTCCACCTGGTTTGGACGGGATTAAAGGAGAACGGGGCGAAGCGGGAGCGGACGGCGCTAAGGGACATGCAGGGTTGCCAGGTCTACCGGGCATGATAGGAGCACCTGGAAGACAAGGCGAAAGGGGTCTACCTGGAGCTATGGGACCGCCTGGCAAGGATGGTGAACCTGGATCGAGAGGTAGTTTGTTCTATTATAGGAATTATGTTGTAGTCATACATAAACAATACATTTGCTACAGTAGCTGTATGATTTCACTGAATTTAATTTTTTGATATTGATATGAAAATTAACACATATCTTTCTTTTCGATAATTATTTTCGTTTCTGAATTATATAATAATAATATTAAATAAAGAATGATAAAGTTAGTAGAATTAAGTGAAATCACATACAAAAATAAATTTTAATGTGATTGATATATATATCATTCTACTAACAACCTACTCCTGTTAACATTATTTATTATTTTTTAAGGCACTCCTGGTCGCGATGGTAGCCCTGGGCCACAAGGCCCCATAGGTCCATCCGGTCCCCGTGGGCCGGCCGGTGACGCCGGTCGCCACGGACCACCCGGACCGCCGGGCCCGCCTGGACCGCCCGGTCCAGCAGGAGAAGGTTTGGCTTATGATGCTGCTGCACTTGCTGCTATGCTCCAACAAGGTAATACTTACGATATGTTTTTTGTTATAAAATCAAATTAATTTATCAAATCATCATTATAATAAATTATCTAATGATCTTCTATAATTGAGCATCGGTGAAAGGAAGAATAACTAACTACATAGGATTTAAAGCAGAAATTTAAAAAAAAAAAACTAAGGATAGTGAATAGGGATGTCGCGCGATGCTACTTTTTCACCGGAAAGTTTTTAGTCTGTATACATATATTTCAACTAGAGCATTATGACAGAATAATAGTAGCTGTAGGTAGCTACGTTACTAACGTTACTAACTGAAATAGTTTGGTACCTCTGGACCACATTGGACTAAAGATTACAGGACTACACGTCAAAATTCAATATAGGTGGTATTCGTAAAATTTAATCTAAAATCCTTTTTTTTTATTGAAATTTTTTTAATAATTCATTAAAATAAACTATGCGGTGACGTACTGATGGTATAAAAGGATTTAAAGTTTTTCAGCTATACTTAGTTGTTACCCAATAGGAGTAAGATTATTTTAAATGGTAACATCAAATTGTTTTTCTTAGTATATTGATAAGATGTGTAATGAAGCTGTTTCAACGAATAAATATTTTAGGTTCGGTGAAAGGTCCAGATCCATTAGGCGATGACCCTAATTCAATGCCTTCAAGGTTCTTCAAAGAAGACATGACGCCAGCGGAACGTAAAGAAATAGTAATGAAAGCATACGAAAGACTTAAAGTGTCTCTGGATAAATTCCTAAGACCCGACGGCACCAAAGAAGCACCAGGGAAGACATGTGGAGATATTAAATACCATCATCCTGACTTTGAAAGTGGTAAGTATATTCAGAAAACATTATTTTTATTAGCCAATTTGATCTTGAAATCAAGCAACTTAGACATAATACTAGAAATATAAGTTATAAATTTGTATAGACGGTTAATTAAATTAAAAATTAAAAGAAAAGACCTATCAACACAAATTTAAATGTCCTCATTTAAATTTGTGTTAGTCTTTGGGCATATTTCTATCTTTGGAAATCTGCAATTTTTAACTACACTATGATATAATATGATTTAAGGAAGAATTTTGAAAATTTCTATAGTTTTCGAAAATCATAAGTTCTATACAGGTAAAGATAAGCGAAACAGCAATAATTCTAACATATAAATATTAATTGTAGGTCAGTATTGGATCGATCCTAATGGCGGGGACATTAACGATGCTATATTAGTTCACTGTGATATGACTAACGGCGGGAGCTGTATATTCCCAAAACCAATGCAATCTCAAGACATTTCATACAAGAGCAAAGAGAAAGAAGCTTGGCTTAGCGAGATGGAAGAAGGCTTCACTGTGAGTATGATTTTATAACTATCATAAAATAAAATTATGCATCTTTTTATTATCTGATTTACAAGAGGTCTCTAAACGGCCATGAATATTAGTGATAACAGAAATATCATTCATGCAATCTCGACTATAATAACTCGACCACCTTCAGGTGCAATACCATGTAATTTTAGTGCTATATACTATATGCACCGCTTCGATAGAAAAATAACATATCAAATTATTTATATGTTGTAAACAAACTTGGTGTAGTCTTGAGTTTTTCACCTCTTACAGTGACTTATTATCCTTAATTTCCTGAATAACTTTAGCCTAAGATAAAAAGAAGTGATATCACGTTATATTTTTACTCGTACACCTTCACGGTTATCAAAATAGATTTACTTATTTTTATCATGCCCATCATCATGCCCATTGTTGAACATAAGTTTTCTCGTAGACTTATGGCCAACGATTCTGATGCATTGAGTTTTCGTGACATATTTGAGGTCGCTTTCGAGAACCTTTCTTCCCCGTTGATTGATTGTTAATTCTGTGAGCTATGTTTTTACTATTTCAATACAATTTGTTAACTATTTCTTTCACAGATCACATACAAAGCAGATCATTCCCAGCTAACTTACCTTCAGCTTATGTCAACGAGAGCTATGCAGAATGTGACATTCCACTGTCGCAACACAATCGGTTACTACGACCCTGCGATGAACAACTATCGTCGAGGCATTAAATTGTTGGCTTACAACGATGCTGAGATATTACCTAAGGCTAATAACAGATTGAGATACAAAGCACTGCTGGATGAATGTCAGGTAAGTAACCTCAATGGAGACTTATAAGTTTGCACATTTAGAATGAATGTCAGATAAAAGATTTATAAAATAGATAGATGTTCGTACAATGAAAGAACTAAACTAACCTATTAAGTGATATTGGATGAAATGGAATGGTAACACCGTCTTTTTGTTTTATGCTTGTTGGGTATCAGTAAAAGATGATAGGTGAGATTGAGATTAGGTTAATTTATTAGAAATTAACTAGTACGCTTTTCAGAAGGATCTAGCTAAGTATATCGCGATATCAATGGGTCCCTTAATTCTTTTAGATTCCACTCCATCTATCATATTCAGATATATGATCAAAGAAGAGCAAATTTATATCACGTATAATAACAGTGACCTTTCATGGTGCAAAAGGTGTGGGTTCTCATCGGATTCGAATTTATTATATTTGAATTAATTTCATTAAAACACTGTACATATTAATGTTAACAATTTAGAGGAATTACTAGAAAAAGAGTTGTATGGTTCATGTCTATAAGTAAAACGTAGTTTCTCAGCAAGTATGGGTTATAAGCTTGTTTGTCATTACAAGACATCGCGTACAACGAAAGTTTAAAAACTATTGACACTAGAAAGCTCTTGTGTCGTGATTATAAGCAGTAATAGTAAAAAGAGCTTGTTAAAACGTATATCACCAACTTTATAAAAATATTTCCCAACAGTACAAGAAAGAAGTATGGGCGAAGACTATT
This sequence comes from Galleria mellonella, assembly GCF_026898425.1. Taxonomy (NCBI): domain Eukaryota; kingdom Metazoa; phylum Arthropoda; class Insecta; order Lepidoptera; family Pyralidae; genus Galleria; species Galleria mellonella. Next base: position 2,678,538 of record NW_026442100.1, on the reverse strand, counting down.
GTTCAGTTTGACACCGATAAGGCTGGTCGGCTGCCGCTACTGGATGTTGGAGTAAGAGATATTGGCAGACCAAATCAAATGTTCAGGATCGAACTCGGATTGGCTTGTTTTATATAGGCAGTGTATTAAACTATCTTTTAATATAAGGTTGATAATTTTAGTTCAGTCACGTGTTCACAGTGCTTTTATGCATACTGTAATGCTCGGATGCAGAACAATTTTATTTTTTATTTTTGTCTAATAATAAATAATATTTTTTTTGTTACTAAGTGGTTACATAATCTATCAGGATAGAAAGTTATCAAATAATTGGGAAAGAAGAATTTAAATTTAAAAAACTTCATGCTTATTTTTCTATTTTTAAACGAATTGTAAGTAATTTATCTCCTTGGTAAGAAGCAGCTAGTTAATTTTAAACTTTCGCTTGATTGACACATTCATTAAATACGTTATTGGGATTTAACCGTGACTGAACCAAAATGTCAATCGTATTATGTGTTCACTAAACATACATTATGTAATACAAATGTAGAGCGTTTATACCAAGTTATATAAAGTATTAGAATACATGTATAATTATAAAATATAAAACTACACAAGTAGAAAAAAAGAATGATGTCATAACAATATTCCCACCAAAACAGATGTGTCACATGTTTTGTAACATGTCCCGACTTACCTTAGTAACGTATTTTGGTGGAAAGGGTCACATTACATTACATGACCCATTAAAATTGTTAAAAAATAACGTTAAGTTCATTTTGCCATTTGCAAAATGAGTATAAAATAAATGCGTGCTACATGGCGATCTGATAAATCGTTTGGTCTAAGAACATGTTTCTATCAAGTGAAGAGTCAAAATAAAAAAAATAAAAAACAATTTAATAACTAAAATATAGATTGTTTACGAAACGTTGTAAAGCAATAACTTCTAAAGAGTTACCCTCTTATTCATAAAAACGTTACATCTAATTTAGCTATTGAAGCTTCTGGTCTTTTTCTTGTTCATTAATTTTTTAAATTTGAAAACAGAAAACATTTTATAAGATGTTTCAATTTTTATGGATAAGGGGCGTATTCTCTATGCATTTTATTTCTTTAATGATAAAAAAGATTTTAAAATATTAAAATTAAATAATGTTTTTAACTCTAACTAAGGCCTTTATAGGACAAAAATTTATTTCATTGTCGTACAAGTAAAATTATGCTTAGTACCTACCTAAAATATTCATAGACATATGAACATTATGATCCATCATTCATTTTAATATTGATAAGGTTGATAGATACTCAGTCAAAGAAATGTGATTTTTTTTGCATGCCTTTTTACTTAAGTATTACTCTACTCACATTCTTACAAATAAGAGTAAATACTCGTAGGCACTTACTAGTATGTAATAGGTACTTATTTCTTTAGATATAAATATTTCTAATATAAGATACAAAAATGCATTTATATCTAGGCATAGTAAATAAATATCGTATAATTAATACCTTAACAGGTATACTTCATTATAATACGTATTTTTTAAAGGTTTTTTATTCTATTCGAAATGAGTAACAATATTTTATCTCTGGAATAGTTCTAGTTCTAAGTATTACTGACATGTATTTCATATTTTACGTTAAAGCTCGTATTTTAGGATATAAATTGTAAGAATTAAAGAAAATGTTTCCTATTTGTATACTTAAACATTTAATTCTAGATCTTGTATAGTAAACGCATACATAATAAGTATAATGAATATAATATAATATTAAGTACTTAATTAAAAAAGGCCGTGACAACTTTATTTAGTCATTAAATTATAAATAATTACAAAGGCTGAGTCTTCGTATTGTGTACATAATGTAAATATATTTTTAAAGCATAATTAAATACTTACCTAATTGACATGTTTTTTATAAGTTTAAAATTTTTATATGATTTTACATTTTATTTTTAGTTTTATATTTTAATATTTACGTTCATACAAAACACGAATTTTAGTTAAGTACCTATTCAATTCACATGAGTAATTGTATTATTATTTTACTACTGTTATTATAACAGATACTCTGTATAGAGTCTACATTAATAAATATGTGAATAAAGATTAAAAAAAAAAACAAATGTGATAATCCTCTTTTATTTATCTAACAAGAATATTTTTCTCTGCAAATTAGAAAAAAAAAACACAAATCCCTGAAAACACGAATTAAAAAAAAAACTAGTGTTACTCGGGATGATATAGGCAAGTCTAATGGTGCCTCATACATCCAAATCTGATTAGCGTTTCAAACCTGCGATGGAAAAATTGAACCTTAAAAATTTTACACTTCTTTTTTGGGCAGTCGTGTAAAAAATGTATTGACTTCGTTTATTCAAAATCATAAAGTATTTACAATGACAAGTAAAGCCTAAAATATTCGGCGATGCCTTAGTGGTATATAATAAAAATTACTTCGGCAAGTTATTGAGATGCCTAGTTATAAAAAAACATAATTTTATCAAACATTTTTAATTTTTAATTTATGATGCCTATTATATTAGTCTATTCAAAATTCACTCGAGCATAATTTTTGAATATTTTTTTTAATATCTTATTCAATGTGATAAAGATGACCTACAAAATGTGACATTGCTTTTATTATTTAGCAAGGATTTTTCCTAATTCAAATATGCAAAGTCACGGATTACAGCCAAACATAGCTAATAAAATAAAATTCTGAAATTAGAAATCGTTGGACTAAACTATTAACACGAGTTTGCCTTGGTGCACGACACAAAAGGAGGTACATCACACGAGCATTTAGTACACGTCTCGTCGACCACGACCTCGTCTCCGACCGCCAAGGTCATGTTCCCGAATACGCACTCTGAGTTGACATTTCGCAGATTCAAACCGCGGATCACTTTTGTTGTTGGTGTTGCTGAAAAAGGAATTTTTGATCCGTTAATTTAAGTTTTTTTTTATACAACTTAGAATGGCAAACAAGCTGACGGCCCACCTGATGGAAAGTGGTAACCGTCGCCTATAGACATGAGCAGTACCATGGACATAACAGAGTATACTGTTTCGGCCATGATACCTCCCATGCGTTGCCATTCTTAAGGACTCAGGTGTTATTCCTCTGTACCCTGTAAATACACGCCATATCTCACCCTTCAAACTGAAACACAGCCATGCAAACACAACTACTTCACGGTAGAAACACGAATGGGACAGAGATACTGAAGCAATCGACTTTTGTACAAAGTCTCTTTCTGGTAAATTAGTATATGTAATTAATTTTAGAAGTGTATTGGTTCCACAGGAGTTATATATTAAACTAGTATAAACTATAAATTCTTTCTCTTCTTCTATTGTATTATTGTATTTTATATATATTTTTTATTGCACTTGTAAGCTATAAATGATGAGATCTCTTCCAGTCAACCCAATACAGTAAGAAAGCATGTCGTTATCGGGCAGCTGAAGTGCTACAACTATTTTAATTTTATAACATCCTGAAGATTAAGAAATTGTGGTGGTATTCTGATTTTGTTACGATAGTGAATCTAGTATTTTTTACATGAGGGTAAATTTATACAAAACAGTTCCTTTGTTGCTTCCATGTTTTTGCGGTCAAGTAGCTGTATGCTAGCATGGCTGTGTTTCGCTTTAAAGAGTGGTATGTGGCAGTGAATTTACGGGGTATGGAAACGTACAATCTTAGTTCTCAGGAAACATAACATATTAAAGCTAACATCAGCAGTTGCAGTACGTCTATTCTGGGATATTCACGGTACTCTTCATGTTTTTAGGCAACGGTTACCACTTTCTTTTCAAATAGTCTGTCAGCTTGTTTACTGTTCCAAATTGCATAAAAAAATTATTTCACTTACCGCACTGAAAAGCGATGGGGCAGCTCCGTCTATTCCCCACAAATACAGGAGCACATTTGTCTAAAATTTTCTCTTGATAATGTATCTCTATACCGCAGTTGATTTCTCTGCAGTACGAAGTGTTGTCTACGGAACCGTTCCAGTCACCGGTACATATACAGGTCTTCCTCGTGTTCTTTGGCTCAAACGTTTCACCGGCTCTATACGTTTTTCCGTCCACTTCACAAGTTTTCAGACTTGCAATTGCATCTTTACCTAAAATAAAACATAAAATTAATCAATAAAAAATAAAATAAATAATATAATAGAATAAATTATCGCTTGAAATGACATTGTTACATGTAAACATTTTATTTTCCTTTAATCCTATTGTAAAACAATTTGTTTTATGCAACTTAGAAGGACAAACAATCTGACGGCCCACCTGATGGAAAGTGGTAATCGTCGCCTATAGACATGAACAGTACCTTGGACATAACAAAGTATATTGTTTCGTCCATGATAACCCCCATGCGTTACCATTCCTGAGGACTCAAGTGTTCCTCTGTATCCTGTAAATTCACGCCATATCTGCACTACTGCTCACGGTAGAAACACGAATGGGACAGAAGTACTCGACGACAATCGACTTTTGTACAAAGTCTCCCTCTGGTTAAACGGTCACTGCCATATCCCTCCCTTCAAAGGGTGAATATGAAATGTAAATCTTTGTTTCTCTATATAACTGAGAATAGACTAAACGTAAAAATAGTAAGTATAGCCTATGTACAGTATATATAGATATGTACAGTATCATGGACCTCACCGAATATGTAAAGGTGCTTATGGTACCTACATTATTATAATGTCAGACTGGAAAAGTATATATTCACTGCTGATATGGGCCTCTTCCAATGCCTTTCAACACGTGTGGTCCTTCGCTTTTGACTCTGAGGGCCTCATATCATTGGTCCTTTTTATTAGTATCTCATGTTTATTCTTATTTTTTATAGCTGTTTGAGCTAATAAATGAATTTCTATTCTAGCCTAGTCAATTACAAAAACTGAGGGTATTTCCGTCTTTGATTTTGTGAGATAAAATTTGTATAAATATAAATATACGGCCAAAATATGATAGTACCGGGGGGAAAGGGATAGTTAATAATGCAGACTATCAGTTCTATTGCTAACAATTTACCCTGTCAGGTCAACCTCCACGTGGTTCCCTCTGGAAACCAACGTGCTGCATTCCAGATGTATTCATCACGATGTGCTAACTGACCTGATTTTTCATCCTCACCAATCATCCCTCACTGGTGCCCTGTCAGCGTATACCGTTAGCGCAGGCGCAGGGGTTATCATTCCATTATCGTCTATTAAAAAAAAATATGATAGTTCCGACGTGATTTGTTTAAATATATTAAGTACACACCTAAAGTAATATCCAATGTGCTTTTAATGGGGTGATTAAAATGAATAAAGTACAGACAGAAACAATGGATCGTATTCGATATAAGTAGTTCCGGTGTGCAGTTATTATTTACGATACATATATAGATTGGTAGTGACTTGCGTATTAAATATCCATGATGTAATACGATAGACTGTGCCGCAAGCTATGCTCAGTATAGATGCCGATGTAAAATATACACTGCAAGTAGTTAATACACACCTATGCTTAATGTTATCTTATGTTAAGTTAAGCATAGGATAAGTAACAATTACTTAGTTAAATATTTAAATTTTTTTTAATGGGTGATAATGGAATGGTAACCTTCGTATGCGCTATCGGTATACACTAGCGAGGTACCAGTGAGATAGATAATGATGAAGCAGGTCAGTTGGCCCATCGTAATAAATTCAATAATAAATCAAACACGATGGTTTCCAGAGGGAATCGCGTGGAGGTCGACCCGGTAGGGTATAATGCTAGCAAAGGGATTTCTTGTCTTTATTACTAACAAATCCTTCTCCCCTACAATATAATATATATAGTACTATACATATACATAGTAGCGTCCCTCTTTAAACATGTCCAAAGGTTGTCAGCCTGCCTGCCAAGCGTGGCAATTACTAGCAAAACTTCCTTTTTATGGGGAATGTTTAGCAGTGGACGATTAACGGCTGATTTGATGATATATATATATATATATATATATATATATATATATATATATATATATATATATATATATATATATATATATATATATGTATATATATATATATATATATATATATATATATATATATATATATATATATATGTATATATATATATATATATATATATGATTATATATATATATATATATATATATATATATATATATATATATATATATATATATATATGTGTGTATGTGAAATACATGTGTATAACATGTCTATATATGTGTGTTTATATATACATATAATAAAATATGTAATAACACAAATTGTACAAAAACATCATTCGTCAACTAATGTTGAAGTTTGAGTGGGTAGAGCTAATGCTCTGTTGTGATAATCTATCTGCTTTTGGCAGGTTCGTATTAGAAAATCGATATGTTCTTGTTATTTGGATGTTATGGATGGTTACCATATACATATATATATATCTACCACTATGTAAAGTTGTTGTTTTAATTATTTACTAAAAAACTAAAAGGTTGTTTTGGAAATATGATAATGGAATGGTAATTCCGGCTGCGCTATCCGTATACACTAGCGGGCCACCAATGTGGATGAAAGCAGGTCAGTTGGCTCATCATAAATTCATCTGCAATTAAACATGATGGTTTCCAGGGGGACCGCGAGAACGTCAAATTGACAGGGATAATTGTTTTTTTTTGTTGGTTGAAAATGGATTGGTAACCCCGCCCGCGCTAACGGGATACGCTGGCAGAGCACTAGTGAAGGGTGACGGATGAGAATGAAAACAGGGCAGTTAGCCTATCTTGATGAATTCATCATGAAGAAGTAATCATGATAGTTTCCAGGGGGAACCGCGTGGAGGTCGACCTGGTTAGGTATATTGCTAGCAATGGGATTTTTAGTCTCCATTACTAACAATCCCTTTCCCCCCAAGGGATAATTGTTAGTAATGGGTTCACTAGTCCCCATTGCTAACACTACACTGCCCCGACCACTTACCATAAGGAAGACCTATATCTGCCTTAATTATTATAAATAAATTAAAAAATAAACCTCACCACAAACATTTCCCGTGCTGCAACACGATTCCAAATCGTAGGTGTCAATGCACTGTAGTTTGAGATCGCTGTCGAAAGTCTCCACACAGTCGACGGCTGCACATTCGAACCGCGGCTCTCCGGAGACGGTGCAGCTGCACGCTTGCGAGCACGGATTGTTGATCAAATTCTGCGGTATGGACGATCTGTCGCCGTATGCAACACCCCTTGAAAATATAGACGTATGAAATATAGTCATACATACAGGTGAAAACGATTTCGTTAGGATCTTTGAGAGGAAGTATTTTACTAGTGAATCTGAACATTTTAAAGATGTATTCATTTATGAAACTTGGTGTATTAAAGTTAGTGTAAATGGTGGTGATAATATCGTATGGTGTTATCGACCAGTCGACCGTAGACAACTAACGGTGCAATGTGATGTGCAAAAAAAAATGAAATTAAAACAATAAATTTAAAAATATCATACATTCTTTTCTCGTGGGTGTCATAAAAGCCGACTAAATGAGGGCGAGAGATGGGCAGCAGCGTCCCTCTTAAAACATCTCCAAAGCCTAACTGCGGTTGCTAATTCGCCTGCCGAACGTGGCAACTACTGGCAAAATCCCCAAAGAGGAGGCTTGTGTTCAATAGTGGACAGTTAAAACTGATATGATGATGATGATGAAATTTCCTTTGAAAACCCATGTGACAATTTTAAATTCCCCATCCAGTGATTAAAATGACATTTAAATATATTAACATTACCAATTTTATGTAAACATTTGTAAAAATAATGATGTTTGAAACTCAATGACATTTAAACAACGGCACAATTTTAAATGAGACCTGTACTCATACCTCGATAGACCATGTCCTACATTACCACGTAGGACAAGGTATTTTATAATGTACCTAGTTCATGCGGGTGAAGCAAATTATAACTTGTAATTATATACCTAATTAGTTGTGTTCCGACATTTAGCTAACATGAGTTAAGTAAAATGTAACCTTACCTCTTAAATTATATAGATAGAGCATCGAACCTCAAAAACGTGTCAACTTTTGTCAGCTAATTGTCAAATTAGCTGACTTGTTTTTCTTAGCAGTGTTCTATATGTATACGTATATACGTATATGTATATGCGTATATGTATATACGCATAAAATGTAACTTGATGTATTATTTAATACATACAATAAGTGTTTACGAATTAAAAAGATGCAGAAATTATAAGACAAAATAAATATAGAATTTATAAAGGAATCACTCATAACTATTTATCACGCAAAATTGCATGAAAAAGATGACCCATTTTTCTCGAAGCATTTTTATGGAGACACTCTGTCTTTATAATCTAAGCCTTACCTATACGTTAAATCCAGTTTACAGTTTTGTTCAAATCCAGTCCGATTTTTTTTTATACAACTTAGAATGGCAAACAAGCTGACGGAAAGTGGTAATCGTCGCCTATAGACATGAGCATAACAGAGTATACTGTTTCGCCCATGATACCCCCCATGCGTTGCCATTCCTGAGGACTCAGATGTTATTCCTCTGTATCCAGTAAATTCACGCCATACCCTTCAAACCGAAACACAACCATGCAAACACAACTGCTTCACGGTTGAAATAGCGATAACATTTACTTTTACGCATTTTACATTTATAATTTTAATAGGAGAAACAACAATACTACATTAAACAACTAAACAGATGAAAGACATAATAATTCTAATGTCCTTATTGAATTATTTAAATTAACAACAATCAATGCCAAGGCTGTAGTCACCGTTCAACGGAACTCGCAGTTATACTGTCCGCTTTTTGCTGTCAATTTGCTTTGCGAATTGTGTTGTAAAAACCCACAAATAAAACACGAGGTCGACGACGCTGCTGTCTACAAGGAAAAGAATATGTTTCGTCTACAAAGTAAATTAATTAACCTTCCAAAAGAGGGGGGAGAAGGGATTGTTAGTAATGGAGACTCAGAATCCCATTGCTTGCAATATACCCAACCAGGTCGACCTCTTTGCGGTTCCCCCTGGAAACTATCATGGTTAATTCCTTGTGAATTCGTCATGATGAGCTAACTGGCCTGTTTTCATTCTCATCTATCACCCTTCACTGGTGCTCCGCCAGCGTATCCCGTTAGCGCAGGCGGGGCTACCAATTCATTTTCATCCACCAAAAAAAAACCGTAATACCACTAAGTGGATTTTACTTTTTAACCAGGTTAAAAATTAAAGTTACATGTTATTTATATATGTATTATTTGGGAAATGTGTTAGGGAAATGACACATATTTATTTATTTAAAAAAAATATGAATTAAATAAGCCTACCTATAAGAAGCTATTACTTAATTTTTGTATTGAGACCTGATAAATGCTAATATAAATATTATATAATACCAAGAAACATTCTAAAGTGGCTTGGAGATAACATCTAATCAGATCAGCCTACAGATTTGATCGATCAGTTATTAGTAGATACTTTTTGCTCAGAATTTTTGTTACAGTGCTCTTTGGCATATAATAAAAAATGATATTATTATTACGATACCTAGCATAAGCTAGTAAAATATAACGACGTATGACTTTAATATATATATATATATATATATATATATATATATATATATATATATATATATATATATATATATATATATATATATATATATATATATATATATATATAAAAGATGCTATATTATATGTATATGTGTATTTATATAAATAAATATAGTGTAATTATGTATAAATTTAAGTTTGTCTAGTTCCTTTGTTTGAAAATTTTCACAATATTGTACACCAACCTACCCGCTGACATTGATGCTCCTTTCCACTTTGGGTTTGCTGGAAGAGAACTCTTTTGGAGTTAACTTCGCCTTTGTATATTTGATTACCTCTGACATATTTTTATAAATAAATAAATAAAATCCTATTACATGATAGTGGTAATAGATCTCTAAAAGCGCCAAGATCTTTTAATAGATAGAATTAAATATAACTCTGACTAGAACTGAAAACTTCATATTATTTATTCATTAGTACATGTATGTTCAAGACGGACTTAATGCTAAAAGTATTATCTTTCAGTCAACCTTAGGGAAGTGTCAGAATACACAAATTCGGTACTAGCAATAATTGATACACATATATATTAAAATTTACATATATAAACGAATAAATAGATTATAACAAATATATTATAAACGAATATGAGTATAATAGATAGTACTTACTGCTCGGCTAAAATATTAAAGGGAGCATAAACTTTTTTTAAAGACAGTTTAGTCGGAAGACTCTTTATGGTGTCAGGGAGCGCGTTCCAGAGCCGTGAAGAATGTAAGATAAAAGAATTTGATACGAAATCAGCACGGTGAGTTGGAGAGTATCACAGGAACGTAGGTTACGATCGTGATTTTGAAAAAGGTACTGAAATTTGTTGCTTAAATATCTATTTACTTTTCAATATAAACATATACCTAAATGTAAAACCAAACATGACTATATAAAAATAATTACCTGTAGTAACACATTGTAGGATCGGGATGCAGATCGGGGCATTGGAAAGCTTCTGGGCATATGGTGGAGTTGTCGGCCTTGGGCATCGGCGTACAGCCCAATTCGAGGTAGAAGCCGGCCAGATCACACTCCCCAGAGATGTCCGGGTGTACTGCTCCTATTACTGAAACATTGCATATAGTTACATATATAGTAGGTATTATTAGGTATTTTTTCCCTTCTTTCCTTTCCTTTACCGTGGATGATGATTACGTGATTTTAAAAGGCAACTAAGGGAATTTAATAATCGAGGCATGGGCAGCAGCGTTCCTTTTAAAACATCACCAAAGCTTAACTGCGGTTGCTAATCCGTCTGCCAAGTGTGGCAAATATTGGCAATACCCTTCAATTGGAAGGTCTTTGTTCAGCAGTGAACGGTTAACGGATGATATGATGATGATGATTAGGTAATTTTTTTATCTATCTGGAATACCAACTAAGATTATGAGACGGCCTGTTTATAGTAAACGAATTATTTTAAAATAACTGTTAATAGAACATGAACAGCATCAGAGACATTGTATGGCGGTGCTTCGGTTTGAAGGGTGGGATATGGCGTGAATTTACTAGGTACAGAGAAATAACACCTGAGTCTTCAGGAATGGCAACGCACGGGAGGTATCATGGGCGAAACAGAATACTCTGTTATGTACATGATACTGCTCATGTCTATAGGTGACGGTTACCACTTTCCATCAGGTGGGCCGTTAGCTTGTTTTCCATTCAAAGTTGTATAAAAAAAAAAGAAAGATAACTTTCTTTTTCTTCTTCTTGACACCCATGGAACCTAAATGCAATATTTTTTATTTTAATGATAAAACAGAAATCATAACGTCGCTTACGCTAGCGGTATACTGGCGTGACATCAATGAGAAATGGAAGGATGGAAAACAAGTCAGTTGGTACATCATGATAAAATCGTTAAGAACTAATCATAATGATCTCCAGGAAAGACCACGTGGAGGTCGATTTGACAGTGTATATCGTTAGCAACAGGGCCGCACGTTAACGTTCTTACAACTCCCCATTTCTCCAATATATTTCAAATTGTCTGATAATAAGTGACTCCAGTAACATAAGAATGTTGACAACATTCGAAACATCATTCGCGCAAAGAAACATCGAAAAAAATTCAGAGTTTTCCATGCATGCTTTTTTGATTATTGGATGCGGTGCCTTGTTTATATGGGATATGTATAATGTTATTGTATTTAAATTGATGTATCTTTAATAAAAAGATTAATAATACTATAATATGATGTTTATCCCGTTATCAACAAAGAAAGAAAGTCTGATTTGGACGTGAAATGCGATGCGATGCTCTTAAGGCTAGACCACCAACGGCCATTTTCTATAATTACGTCAATGGTGTCTTTACGTGTTGCTTAATAGTATATAGCTCATAGCTTAGGGAGACTTTGTACAAAAGTTTGAAGGGTGGGATATGGCGTGAATTTAATGGGTACAGAGGAATAACACCTGGTTCCTCAGAAATGACAACGCATGGGGGGTATTATGGGCGAAACAGTATACTCTGTTATGTCCATGGTACTGCTCATGTCTATAGGCGACGGTTACCACTTTACATCAGGTGGGCCGTCAGCTTGTTTGCCATTCTAAGTTGTATAAAAAAAAATCATTGACTCTGTAGTCGTCTAAAGGCACATAATAGAGCAAATCACCATAGTCCTCATTAATTTTCAAGCAGTCGCTGTAGTCAAAATGGACTGGAAAAGTCCTTTACACCCACTTACAACTTTCTTGTATATATCTCGTTATCATGTCATTGAACAAAGTGCCACGTTCATTTAGATTAGACCTCATTAAGTACAAGCTCTACTTAATTGTTACCTTAGCGCCCATTAATGTTTGAGTCATCGATATTGACAGAGTAGAATAGAAATCGTGACGTGATTACTACATTATAAACATTATATGTATTCATATCGTCATAGTCGTAGAATACTGACGAATCTGACAAATATTACATATAAAGATCCGTCAGTATTCTACGACTATGATGATATATACATAGTCCGCTTAAAGAAGTATATTTCGATACATTTAGATTTTAATTAAACTAATTCATTTTGCTTTATTTTTAACAATTTCCAATTATTGAAAGTTTTAGAGGGAAGAAAATGGTTTCATGCTTTTTTTAAAGGATGATAATAGAATACCCCGGGGGGAAAGGGATTGTTAGCAATGGGCTCAAATAGCCCCATTATTAGCAATATACCCTGACAGGTCGACCTTTACGCGTGGTTCCCCTGGAAACCATCGTGGCTAATTCTAGTAGAATTCGACAGGATGGGCTAACTGACCTGCTTTCATCCTCATTAGTCATCTATCACTGATGCCCCTCCATTGTATACCGATAGCGCATACGGGGTTACCATACCATTATCACCCATAAAAAAAAATAGAATACCCCGCCATCGCAATCGGTATACGCTGGCGAGCACCAGTAAGAGACGATAGATGAAGTCGAAGTAAGATCAGTTACCCCATCATAATGAATTCCACAATTAATCAGATCAGTGTTTTTTAATGGGTGACAAGTGAGGATGAAGGCAGGTCAGTTGGTCCATAGTAACCAATTGAACAAGAAATAACCACTATAGTTTCCAGGGGGAACCGCGTGAACGTCGACCTGATACTTAGGGCTACATAAGGCTGTTAAATCTCATTACTAACATTCCCTTTTCCCCTAATTAGATCAGTTAGCCTCTCATGACGAAATCCGTAATTAATCATCATGGTTAATTGTGGAATGGAATGATAGTGGAACCGCGTAGATATCGACCTGATATTTTTTTTTTTAATGGGTGATAAAAAAATGGTAACCCCACCCATGCTAATGGTATACACTGGCGAAGCACCAGTGAAGGATGATAGGTGAGGATGAAGCAGGTCAGTTAGCCCATCGTGACGAATTCAATAAGAATTATTCACGATGGTTTCCAGGGGGAACCACGTGGAGGTCGACCTAATCGGGCATATTGCTAGCAATGGGGCTGTCAAACTCAATTGCTAACAAAAATCTCTTTACCCCCCATAAACTTTCATATTACCCATATAAAACTATTCTATTTAAAATACAATGTACAATGTAACTAGCCGAGTGATTAATAGCTGTCTACAACTCTATGTATGGTATCTTACGAAAGTCACATTGGTCTAAGCCCTTTATTATGTTACCTTGGATAGATTTCGAGGTTGCATTGTACTGTACAATACTTGTATTATAATCATAAGAAAATTGTATTGTATTGTTAAAACTTTATTGTACATAATTCACATTGAACACTGATAAATGATTTAATATACAATGGCGGACTTATCCCATAAAGGGATCTCTTACAGTCAACCTTTGAGAAGCTGAAAGAAAACTGTAGAATGTACAAGGGTTATAACCGTACAATTAAAGATAAACTAAATAATACCCAGTAAAAAATTTAATATATAATACAATAAAAACAGCTTTATATACCTACATATGTAAATAATGAAAGTACATCATAATCAATTCTAAGCTTTAATAACAGATTAATTTAAAACAATATTTTGAGTGAAAATTTAATATACAAACATCGGAATGACAAATTGGAGATTCTAAATTGAATTTGAAAACTATATTTAAAATTATAATTTAAATTATAAAAAAAAAAATACAGTTTTTACAATTTAATTCAAGTGATTAGAATTTTTTTTTTATTTTAAATCAATAACCGTTTAAAGTAGCTTTAAGTTACTCAGCAAACTATGTTCGAAATTTGTTTGACCGTATTCGAAATGAAGAAATTTGTATAAGAACCGAAGTGACCGAAGGATAAATAGGCTAAAGTAGCAATCGGCCGGCCATATAGCTCGAAAAACTGTTGGCCCTCCCTCCCACTAAATACTAACTTTCAGAAAACTAGAAAACAAATGTGGTTTAGTTTATGATAAACGCTTCATCACCTTAATAACCCACTATCTTCTCACTTCTGGGCAGTGGTGATTTTAAAAAGTTTTTTCTCCTTTTATGATAACTAGAATTCAGCACAATAGCTATATGACAAATATGTCAATGTCAGGTCGAGCTCCACACGGTTCTCTATTATGGTTACTTCCTCGTGAATTCGTTACTGTGAGTAACACCTGATGTAAAGTGGTAACCTACAGACATGAACACTACCATGGACATAACAGAGTATACTGTTTCGCCCATGATGCCCTCCATGCGTTGCCATTCCTGACGACTGAGGTGTTATGCCTCTGTACCCTGTAAATTGACTGCTATATTCAATTTACAGGGTTCAAACTGAAACAGCCATGCAAATACAATAGATTCACGGTAGAAACACGAACGGGACAGAGGTACCCAAGCAAACGACTTTTGTAAAGACGACAAAAGACTTTGTCTACATTAACGTACGAAATAGTAATAATTTTAGTGTTGTTATTAGTAAATATGTATATATTTCTTTTATAATTAAAATGTATGAAAAAATGTAACACTTACTCAGCATGAAGAAACCGAATACAGCCTTCATGGTTGACCACTCCTATAAAACTATTTAATTATTAAAAAAAAAAAGCTATTATAATTCTCCAGTCACTAACTAAACCGATAGAATATTCATTAAACAAACAATTTATTTGAATTATTTGAGATACGTCTTACTCTCGTTAGTGTTTGCGCGAAAATGAGCCGTGAACTGGGAATTATGTAGGCGATGCGCGTACGCACCTTTGTAATATGATCCATTAAAATACAGGTCGATTAGTTTGTTTGCTTTTATAATTTATTATGCGAACCTTGCTTGATATATTTTTTTTTATGATACTTAGTACAGAAAACAAGCTGACGGCCCACCTGGTGGAAAGTAGTAACCGTCGCCTATAGACATGAACAATACTATGTCCATAGTATTGTAACGGTATGTATTGTGATATATATGGTAATTCTCATGCATGGGGGGAAGGAATTTTTAGTAATGGATTCTAACAACCCCATTGCTTAACAGCATACGCTATCAGGTCGACCTTCACACGGTGACCTTCTGGAAGCCATCGTGGTTAATTCTTGTGGAATTTATCATGATTGGCTAACTGACCTGCTTTCATCCTCACCTATCATCATTTATCACTTGTGCCCCGCCATTGCATACTGATAACACAGGCGGGGTTAGCATTATCATCCATAAAAAATCCATATTCGTTGCCATTTTTGAAGAATATGGTGTTAAGCCTCCGAACCCTGTAATTTCACTGTCATACCCCACTCTTCAATCAACATACAAACACAGTTGCCTCACAGCAGAAACAAGAGTGGAACAGATGTACCCAAGCAGACGATACGATAGATATTGATAATTGTGACATCAGTATTAGCATCAGAAATAATTTTAAGATTTAATTATTTTTAAAAGCACATTAGTACTTGACTTTTGGTCTTTCAGAATATTTAAATAATTCCTTTTAGAATCTATAAAGTTTACTCTGTGTTAGTGCCATATTTGTCTCGGTGTGTAGATCCTGACAAAGAATAGGCCACCATTTCCTTTCCCGTGGGTGTCGTAAGATGCGACTAAGGGAGTTTGTGGTGGAGGGATTGGCAGCAGCGTCCCTCTTAAAACATTTCCTAACTGTGACCTTTGCCAGTAGTTGCCACGCTTGGTAGGCGAGTTGCCAACCACAGTTAGGCAATGGTGATGTTTTAAGAGGGACGCTGCTACCCATTCCTAGAACATTAAATTCCCTTTGTCGTCTCTTTCGACACTCACGGAAAATGGTGGCCTATTCTATACCGGGACCACACGGGACAATCGTAGTCTTACAAGAATCAGTTCAGTGTTACTACTTACTTTTAGCAATATAATAAAATTGTAACTAGGTGTCTGTTTATAAAAGATATTTAAGAAAAAAAAATAAAGGTTCTTAGCAATAGCAATAGAAGTCAAAACAATATTTTTTATGATTTTTATTTATCTGTTTGTCTAAGTGTTTAGTCCGACATCACACAAAAACTATTCTAGCAAATTGGATGAGATTCTCGCACTTGGGTTTTTGAAGGTCAAATTTCAAAATCAGAGGGCCTACCATGAATAAATATTTTCTGAAGTTTCACACAAATTTAATGCTAAAATTATATGATACATACCATTTAAAAATATTAACAATGTAAAATATTGTTCCTTTGCGCTTTTATGATAAACGAAATGTAAAGCTCCATTTACTGGGCCGATTTCTACTTACTTATTTTCTACTTAGAATGAAATTTGGAATTTCGTTTTAAAGTAGAACTCCTGTTGTACGTTTTAATCTATTTAAACATAATTTGATCCGCCATCTAGAAGTGAAAAAACTTAAAGTTCACGCGTTCAAAGTTGCGGTTAAAAAATAACTTAGAATAACATAAATGATTAATTTAGGGCTTAATAAATTCCATTGGACACTCTGTATAGAGTTAATAACGATGCTTACAAATTACGAAAGAATCACTCTTGTTTGAGAAAGTGTGAGTGAGGTCTCGTGTCGCAATATAAGCTTTTATTGCTTGTACTCGTGTCATGCGTGTGAATACGGGTTTTATCTTTACTTATTGTGAAATAACAAAAATTTTGAAAAATGTATAATTTAATTTGCATATATTAGAGGGAAGGATTATGCACCAGGACAGTAATAAGGCTTAGAAATGCCATATCTGCCACTATTTTAGTTTAATTAATTAATGAATATGAATAGCAAGGTGCAAATGCTTTGCATCTTATACCTTGGATAAGTAAGCCCGTTTGTAAAATTTTTATGTTTTTAATTTTTATTTTTATTAATTACATTCCAATATAACAATATCTAAATTAAAATTATACTAAATTTCAAAGCTATAGCATTAATATAGAGCTGAGATATAGCGCTTTGACAGACGAACGGATGGAGAAAGTTACCCATTAGAGATTCCCTTGCAATGTTTTAATATAAACTAAAAACAATAATCCTGAAATTACAATGGACAGTATAATACTATACTAGTAACGTTACTAAATAAGTTATTGAAATAAAAGATGAATTATAAAAATATAAGTTATATTATTAATATTATTAACACATATCCATTTCAATATAAATTTCACACTTATAATAAATGCCTATATAAATACTGACATAAGTGTTAATACATTTTTGACAATACTTCATTATAAAACAATAATATGATAGTGTTAATTCATACTATCACACTTCTAACACATTCAAAGGTATCCATTTACGCATAAACTCTAATCTTGAATATATGAACAATATTTTAAAATTTTCCTTTTTTAATTCTAAAAAACATACCCCTATATAATAATGACATAGGTTCGTACAATGTACATTCCAAAAGTTGTTTTATTATCGGCATATATGAAACAAAATTAGACCTCCATGGCGTAATGCAAGGTACTCAAAAAAATTATAATTCGCTGAGGTATCTAATTAAATAATAAAATAAAGAGGAATATTTTTTTATATTTGTAATAAATAAATTCAAAAAATAGATTTTTAATTATATTTAACTTATGAAAAGCTACATTGTCAGCGAGTAATATGAATTGTTTTTTATTTTGAAAAAAAAAACGTGCGAAATCGAGGTGGAATAATAAGTGAATCCTTTATGAACTGTATGTATATTTAATTGTAAAAGAAATAATTAATTAATTAATTACTATTTGGAATAGTTAGTTTTTTATATTGTATTTTGCAAATAAATTAATTTGACAAACCAAAATTCTATTGTTTAATTATTTAAATGGAATATGTGAGGATATCTATAAAGGAGGGAGGAGAGGTGTTATAGTACAGTACCCAATAGTGGCATGACAGCAATGCAGCATGGTGTTTTTTTATCATCCGTGGTGACAATAAAGTCCTACCTAGCTACAATAACATTTTTTGACTTGCTTATATTAAACCTATTACAGTTAAAACATACTTTATATAAGAACTAGACATTCATATTCTGCAGAAACTCTCTCTTCGCCGTCGAAAGCATAGTAACAATTGCCATGACTTGGGTGGATCTGTAACAACATGTCCATAAATTTAGTTTCCGATTTTGATCATAGAAAAATTAGGAAGAAGGAATTGTAAAAAAGGATGTTTATAGTTATTACCTATGTTTTTTTATTTTATTTTTTAAAAAGATTTCCATCAAGCAAACCGTTAGCTCGTTTACCATTCGAAGTTGCGTTGCGAACGAAAATAAAAAAAAACATCGTTCAGTCGAGAATTTCTTCCCTTCTAGTCTGTTAACAATTAAAACTGTTGTTGCTAACAGTCTGCTTTTATAGACAAGACTTTAATTAATAGAAAATAGATAAAAATAGGGAGCGTAAGAGTGATATAATTAATAACTTGTTATTGGGGGGGGGGGGGACCAGTCACATTGCTAGTAATATATCTTGTCAGGTCGACCTCCATTTGGTGCCCCCTGGAAACCATCGTACTGTATTCCTGGTGTATTCATCACGATAGGCTAACTGATCTGCATTTTCAATCTCACCTATCAGCCCTCACTGATACCGCCAACGTATACTGTTAGCGTAGGCGGAGTCATTATTTCTTTATTTTTAATGGGTGATAACCCATTAAAAAAGGAGGGAAAGGGATTGTTAGCAATGGAATTTGACAGCCCCATAGTTAGCAATATGCCTTATTAGGTCGACCTCCACGTGATTCCCCCTGGAAACCATCGTGAACAATTCTTATTGAAATCGTCACAATGGGCTAACTGACCTGCTTTATCCTCCCCTATCATCCTTCCCTGGTGTCACGCCGGTGTATTTATAGGATTACCATTCCATTATCACCATTAAAAAAATACCGTGTTACTTTTAAGATATGGTACAAAATGTAAATTATATTTATCATACTTTGCCGGGAGTGACGCCTCCCTCATGCGTGACCCTTCCAAAATAGAGCTTCTCTCCATCAGCTGTGACCCCAGCCTCCACAGCACCAGGCGGCACTTCTCCACCAGACGAAAACTGCCACGAGAACATCGATGGCACCAAAACCTGAAGCGAATTTTATATGCAACATCGGTCAACATTGCCCATATACATGAACAAAACCATCGACATCACGGAATGCGTTATGATGTTCATGGTATCCTTCATGCGTTGCCATTCCTGAGAACTACAGTATTAAGTCTCCGTATCCTATAATTTCACTATCATATTCCACCCTTCATGCCGTGTGGTCCCGGCATAGAATAGGCCACCACTTCCTTTCTCATGGGTGTCGTAGGTGATTAAGCAAAGGCGAGGGATGGGCAGCAGCATCCCTCTTAAAACATCTTCAAAGACTAACTGCGGTTGCTAATACGATTGCCAAGCGTGGCAACTACCGGCAAAACCCCTCAAGAAGATGCTTATGTTCAGCAGTGGACAGTTAAAGGCTGATATAATGATGATGACACTTCAAACCGATACACAGCCATGCAAGCGCAGCTGTCTCACAGCATAAGCACTAGTGTCATAAAGGCGACTCTTGTACAGTCCATCTCTGGTAAGCTATTCTCGTAGCGTTAATTAGGGTCAGATTGTTCATATAAAAAAAAACCTAAAAATACAATAAAAATCCCTTACGGGATAGACTTTTACAGTATAAAAACTATGTAAAGTATATAAATACAAATATAAAAATATGTGTCGCAAACAGTGCGTGGACGAAATGGCAGTTGGAAATTGTTGGCTAATATAGAAAGTTGGCAAAACCCTCCTTATGTAGGAGACCTATGTTAACAGTGGGCAGTTACTAGCTAAAATGATGGTGATAAAAAGCTGTAGAACTTCTGGTGATAATAATACGAGACAATCTTCAAGTGTTGGCAATCGCACGCATACTGGTGTCCAAATAATTTTAATCAAATAACCATTGATATGACTTCCGCAAAATAACACGTAGTTCAATAAAATATTTATAGAAATATTAACTATTAAATAAATACTTTGCATTTAATAAAATATATAAATAGATATTAAGCTAATAAAACGCTTATTCATTATAGCTTAATATAATATTAAAAAGCTTTTATTATCCAAAATCTGTAATTGAAACAACTTTTTAACTGTTTTTCTACAAAAAAAACCTCATTGAAAATTTAGACTGCTTTATAATTAATTATTTTTTATAATAAATGTAATATTTTTTTATACATCTCTTTGTAATAAGCCTTAAGACAATTTTATTTATTTATTTAACTGTGTATTGCGCCAGAAACATAAAAATATAGAATGACAATTGATTAATTCAAGTGAAATACAGTAAGATAAATACAGATTGAAATATAAAGTTTTATAATATAAATAGAAATATAAAAATATACATAAAGGTACAAAAGGCGGTTTTTCGCTAGGGCAGATAGAAATGGGTAAGTGGCGTAAGAGTGAATAAATAATTAATTTTTTTTAATAATTTAAAACGATCGAATTATGAATACCTCAAACTGGTCCTTTAGAATCTCTTCCCCATTGAATGCGATGTAGCAGGCATTCTTCGAGGGTATGACCTTAGCTGGGACGATTTCGCCTTCATGATGTGCTCTGCCTGCGTATATCTCAGCATCATCTGCGTCAGTTCCCACCCTAAGCGCTCCAGGAGGAATGCTGTTCTGCGACAGGCAAGCTGGTACCCACTTGTATGTACCTGGAAATAAATCATTTAGTACAATTATTTGGAGATATGAAACATGAAAGTGAATAAAGCATGAGGTGTATAAAGGGATAAATGATTCATACTGGAAGAATATGTGAACGGGAGATATATATTTATTTATATAAAAAAAACTAGCTTTTACCCACGACTTTGTATGTGTAACAGACGTAAGTTCATTGACCGGGAAAGTAGAGTAGGCCCTCCATCCCAAATAATATATGTATACCAAATCTTGTGACGATTGTTTAAATAGGTTGTTTAAATTGTTTAAAGTGCTGAATAAACAAATGAACTCACTTTTACATTTTATAATAATAAACAAAAAAAAATATTTATTTCCATTATTAGATGGAAATAATTGATAATAAATATATATTATTATATCGCATCTAACACAAACCAGTCGCATTTGATATTGTATTAATTTTGTTTGAGACAAAAGGTGACATTAAAGTGATATTTAAAAAAAAAGTAATAGATAATTAATGTAAGCAAACATGATTTTATAAAATATAGAGTTTTCAACTTTTTATGGAACTAATTCTAATAAAATAAAACTATTGAGATTGTCAAATCATAAGAACAATTACAAATCAAATCCAAGTGATTCAAAAGAACAAGTAGTGTAAACGACTACTTCAAATATTTCATTACATTCAATAAGTAATCGCCTTTTGATTTGTAGCCGAAGAAATAATTCTTAATATATATTTTTTTAAATGAAAGCCAGGAGAAGATTATTTGGATCAGGAAAGATAGGATGTAATTAAAGGCATTATAGAGAGGATTAGCCCAAAACCGGTGAACATATATTTAGAAGATTTTTAAAATCGGAGTTAACGCCTTTTTCATCAGGAAAAAATAATATTTTAAAGGAAAATATGTATAGGTTAGGGATAGAACTTGTGGCCCTAATTTTTTACGTATTATAGATTATGGAATGACATTTATAAAGTTTATGACATGATTGATATAAAACGGATTCTTTTATTTTTATCCGTAATCATTTTGATAAAATATTTTTGTTCTGATTAGATATAATTTCGTAACTAAATGGGGAATTTAATATAATTTGATAATATATTACATTCTAGACTTATTATAAAATTTAAACATTATATGAATATGAAGTCAAGTAAGTTACAGATTTGTTTTTATTTAAATTAAAATCGATGCAACGTGGATAAATATTAGATACATATATTTTTTATCAAGAGTACTCGATTTAATTTGTCGAGATATACTTAATAATCGATTAATGGTCATTTATTTACACTATTCATGTTATAGTAATACTGTATCTGTACGATTTAATAGGCGTTAACTCATTAAAACCGAATTGTTTTCGAACTTACTCCAAGGTAACTCGACAGTTTCACCAGGTAATTCAGGCACGATCTCTGATGGCTGTTCCACCACATTGACCGGCTCCCCCGGGGGGTAGAACAGGTTGGGATGGTAGGGATACCCGGGATGGGGGTACCCAGGTTGGGGGGCAAACCCAGGATGGGGATACATGTGGATGTTAATGGCCGGCGGGTAGCCGTACGGCGGCGGCGGCGGCATCCCATAACCGTAATATGGTCGTCCTGGACAGATTACAAATAAAGATGAAATCTATTTTTCTAAATAAATATCTATTTTCCTATGGGCTTAAAAAGAAGGTAGTCTTTTTTCTTTTTTTTTTTTGTCCATTAAAAAGGAGACAGTGCGTTCTTTTTTAGAAGTAAGTTTTTAAAAAACAAAGTTCGACTGTAGTTCTTTCATGTGTATGTCACGCCATATCTTCATTGTTTCAGGACTGATGTTAATGATTTTTTATTATATAGTAAACATTATTTGAATGTACTAAGGAGATTACCTATTTTCCATAAAATTACAGCCAATGCAAGAAGCTTGTTTATAGGTGACGTTTTTTCCACAGCCAAGGACGTCCAAAAATTCCTTAAAAAAACACATTTAGGCTTTAATCTACGGAGTTGTCAATTTTAGTTTTCTATTAATTTTGCCAGGCTTTTATTTGTTACTTAAATATAAAACATTATAATATTGAAGTATAAGATATATTTTTATTATATATATAACTGTAAGAAATACCTTTAATAAAAAGATAAATGTGATAAGACAGTGCTATCAGTATTGTTGGTGAGATAACCTGTTTTCAGTAACAGGAAAAATATTAACAATATTAAACAATTAAAACTCTATATGAATTATATTTTCAAGCTAACTTTCCGGCGATGGAAAACACTGTTAACAAATTAAATTTATCCTATAGGCAATGATGAGCTTACATCTGCCACGACGGATATAAATGTTATTATAGTTTTACTTAGTTAGTTAGTATTATTAAATAGTATTATTATATAGTAAACATTATTTGAATGTACTAAGAGAGATATTGAAAGATGAGTCCTATCGAAACATTTGCTGTATAAATTATATTCAGAAATAAAAAATCTACGGCCTAATACAATTATTAAAGACTTATTCTTAATTTCTATATCAATGTAAAATTACAGCATACTGAGGCATAACATTTTAGTCCTTAGGAATAGCAATGCAAGAAGCTATGTTTATAGGTGACGGTTACCATTTTCCATCAGGCAGACAGTTAGGACGTTTGCCAATCCAAATTCCTTAAAAAAACACATTTAGGTGGAGAGTCGGATGTTAGAAACATTCTTTGCTAGACATTCTAAATTACTTGTGTAATTTTAAATAAAATAATACCTATTTTTAGTATTGTAATGATAACGAAAACATTTGTTATTCCTATTCACGCACACACTGACTAATTCTTTAAATCTTTGTATGCTTTATGACAAATCATTCACATGGCCATAACAAATAGGGTTGTGTTCGTGGAAGCGTTTGTAGATACTGTATTTCGTCATAGTCGTAGAATACTGACGGATCTGACAAAGATTACATATAAAGATCCGTCAGTATTCTACGACTATGACGATTTGTCTAAATGTTATTAATTTAATATACGCCTCGATACATAATTTCTTCGATTCAATATATAAGGTATATTACAGTATATTCTATTATATTATATACTAAATTATCTGCATTCCCTGCTACAAGCTATAGTATTAAATATATACATTACGATAAAAAACGAATTTCATGTCTAAGTAGTAAGAAATTATATAAAAAATATAAAATTATAAAATACTTAAATTTCTTCATTTCTTGTAAAACGTCCTCATAACTATACTTTTCTCTAACACATCGTTGGTCGCGCTCACTCCGTCAGTTTTAGCATAACATTTTTTAAATGGCACTTTTTACCCAGGGTGAAAAATTTATATTTATTAAGGATATTTTTTTGTATGAAAAATTTTATGACATATGAGACACGAAATTCTTTCATTATCGTAACGTATATGCGTAATACTGTATCCCCTTTATTAAAGGGAATGCAGATAATTTGGTAACACTTTATATAAAGAGGTGAATGACCATTAATTCTAATGTCACATAAATGTTTAGAATATCTAAGAAGCTACCTAAGTATAGTCGCAAAACTAAATTTACATTACAATTGTAGATATGTCTCATAATAAATAGAATAGTGAAACGACAAATCGCATTGTTGTGCAGAATTTTGTATGAATATTTTTATACCTACCTACCAATAAGTAGAATGTGATTAGATACCAAAAAGGTACGGTATTCAATCACAGTTCTCAATTTTTAAGCCCCTTCTAAAAGGGGACTTTTTTAGCAGAGGGAGATTGTATAAAAGTCGATTGCTTTGGTACCTCTGTCCCATTCGTGTTTCTACCGTGAAGCAGTTGTGTTTGCATGGCTGTATTGCGGTTTGAAGGGTTGGATATGGCGTAAATTTACTGGGTACAGAGGAATAACACCTGAGTCCTCGGGAATGGCAACGCATGGGGGGTATCATGGGCGAAACAGTATACCCTGTTATGTCCATGGTACTGGCCATGTCTATAGACGACGGTTACCACTTTCCATCAGGTGGGCCGTCAGCTTGTTTGCCATTCTAAGTTGTATAAAAAAAAAGAAGATTCCCATTTGCATTTAGTAAACCTATTTTAGTGAAGCTGGAATGGTTTATAATTTATAATTCATTTCTAATATTTTAGTATTGGTGTCACTAATTTTGTTAAATAAAAACTGAAGTCTGTTTTTTCTTGTTTATGGTAAGAATAAGTGTGGCAGCTACTGGCAAAACTCCCCTTATGGGGAAGGCTTATGTTCAGCAGTGGACAGTTAACGGCTGAAATGATCATGGCATTTTTTTTTTTAATTTAATAATCAGAATACTTTGAACACATGTTGCAAGTCGTTTACCTGTATCGACATTATTTTTACATATTTGTTTCGAATATGGATTTTAATATTTATACAACAGCTGTTCAAATAATTTGTAGGCGAAATAAATGCTATAGGTTTTGTTGTAACTAATAACGATAAAATTATGTTGGAGCGAATAACCTGCAGCATAAGTCTTACTTAAAACGAATATTTTACAAGTATATATATATATAGGTATTTATGCAGTTGTCGGTCAACAGCTAAGACACGAGTGTACTTATTAGTACACTTATTATGAGTTACTTGTAAATGAGTCTTAAAATAATGAACAAAAATGTAATAAGAAAATAGTGCGGGGAAAAAGGATTGTTAGTAATTGGGCTTAGCGGCCCCATTGCTAGCAATGTGCTCTGTCAGGTCAACCTCCACGCGGTTCCTTCTGAAATCTACCGTGATAGATTTATTGTCGAATTCGTCACGATGGGATAACTGACCAGTTTCATCCTCGCCTATCATCCCTCATTGGTGCTCCGTGTATACCGTTAGTGCAATCGGGATTAGCATTCCATTATCATCCATTAAAACAATAAGAAAATATTATTGTATAAATATTATTTATTTATCCAGTTGACTTGCAGCTGCTGCGTGAAGCTGAAGACCGTGCACAATGGAATAACATCATAAGAGTGGCAACGGACACCTTTCAAGGACACGACCTTCAGTAATGAAGAGGACGAAGAGAGAGATCTAGTTGACTGGAAACAAGCTATAAATTTTAAACGAGCTAACACTTACTTATTTTAGAATATAAATAAGCATAGAATCAGTTGATGTTTATGACCATGCATGACTTTATATTCATGGATGACACAGTTCAACGTCCGTGGTGCTCTTTATGTCAGTTTACTTTTAAAGGTATTTATTAGAATGTTATAATAATCTCTGTTTAGTTTGGTTTTAGATGACGCTGTGCTTATTCAGCTTATTCAGCGGTTTCTCCAAGTAATTTATTCACTTATCTCTAACAGAAACAAAACTACTATAACAGAAACATTTAGTAGACAATAGAGATCACTGTATGTTTCTATTTTCTGAGTTTATCCTTACATCGAAATAGTTTAGATATGTAGATATTTTAGGTGTATACCTAATTATAATTTGAGACTATTAATATGTAATCTTGCCGTGTAGGTCCCGGCAGAGAATAGGCCATCCCTTCCTTTTCCGTGGGTGTCGTAAGAGGCGACTAATTGAGCTTATGGTGCAGGGATGGGCAGCAGCGTCCCTCTTAAAATAACACCAAAAGTCAAACTGCGGTTGTCATCCCGCCTGCCGAGGGTGGGAACTACTAGCAAAACCCCCTTATGGGGGAGGCTATGTTCAGCAGTGGACAGTTAATGGCTGAGATAATATACAACAATATGTAACTGGTGGTTTATAACAATTAATAACTTTTATGTATATGCCTAATACTACATAATAGGAGGGGAAAGAGATTGTTAATAATAGAGACTGACACCCACCCATAAAAAAATATGCTACGTAATAATATTTATTTTTAAATTATATATGTAAAGATGACAATAGAATACATATTAATATGTCATAATGTAAATAATTATCTGTTAATTATCGTTTAAAATTAGAAGATTAAATTTACCTGCAATTTTCGATATTATGATTTAGTTTTACATGATTAGACTTTAGATTTTTAGTAGAAAGTCATGGACGTAATCTCGTGACGTGTTCCGATCTAGAATGTTACTGTGTGCGTTGTTATCAGTGTTATCTGTTATCAAACTCACCTCTCATGTTGACCGCGTCTGTAACACTCGGGTCTCAGAAACACACTGAAGATATGACGCATCGTCACACACCTTAAGTACTATCATTTATCAATATGGACATTAGAGCATGTACATGCTGATATTTGAACGTGAAATAAGTTTTAATAATTATTTTATCGTTGTCCATTAAATGGGCGTTTTCAGTAAATTTTCTCTGTAAAATACTCTGATGTTTTTATATGAAATAATAGAACTGTCAAAGATTTTATCGTGGGAATTAAAGCGGAGTAAGTTGTAATTAAAGCGGAGAGGGGAAGGATTTTTTAGTATTAGAATCTAACTCTTCAATATTTTTATTGTTCACTAGGTTTTTGTCCAATATTACTTACGTATGGATTTCAATAATGGATGCCATTTTTAAATGGCGTATCAAGATAAAATATACACCATTTTTTAAGTTAAACTTTCGAGAGCACAAATGTGAAAACCGGGGGGGGGGGGATTGTTAGCAATGGAGTTTGACAGCCCCATTGCTAGCAATATGCCATATCAGGTCCATATATCTCCGCGTGGTTCCCCCTGGAAGCCATCGTGAACAATTCTCGTTGAATTCGTCAGGATGGGCTAACTGACCTGTTTCATCCTCGTCTATCATCTTTCACTTGTGCCCTATCAGCGTACATTTCACCATCATCATATCAGCCTTTAACTGACTACTGCTGGATATAAGCTTCCTCCTTGAGGTTTTGCTATATTGATTGGCAACTGCAGTTAGGCTTTGGGGATGTTTTAAAATGACGCTTCTGCCCATTCTTCGCCCTCCTTAGTGGCCTTTTACGACATCTACAGTTAGGCTTTGGGGATGTTTTAAAATGACGCTTCTGCCCATGTATGGTGTTGGTGCAAGATTCAGTTTATTGTTTTAATAATCAATCTACATGATAAGTAAGAGGTGAACTAGTTTAATTCACTGAATATTCAAATTAACGCAGCGGTAGTAAAACAAAAAAGATCGACATCTACGTTCAGAAACTTAATACAGGAACACGGAAGAGGTGGCCTATGGTAGTAACCTATGCTAGGACCACACGGCTATATTTACAATAGGCCTATACCTAATAGTTATGAAGCAATACATAAATAAATAAGCTGCATAAGTACATCAAAGAGGACTGTACTGTATCTGAGATACGATAATGTTGCTAGACAAATTGAAAATTAGCACTGTATAAATTGTTCAATGCTAAAACATCTTATTATAACTACTAGTTTACATACAAATGCTTTTGAAAACAATACATGCAAAATATATTAATATAAAATTTATAAACGATATGAACATATTTATTAAAGAAAGTTGTTTATAAGTAGCTGCAATCTTTAATATGACAGTTTGTTTGTCTTCTCTTGGTGCTTTAACGGTCACAAACCACCGTGTCTTCCACCGTGCGTTTTTCAAGGCACTTTCTTCCACGCACAACCATTCTTTGGAATCAACTTCCAGCAGCAGTATTTCCGAACCGATACGACAACATAACCTTCAAGAAAAGAGTATATTCCTTTTTAAAAGGCCGGCAGCACACCTGCAATGCCGCTGGTGTTGTGGGTGATCATGGGCGGCGGTAGTCACTTACCATCAGGTGAGCCGCATGCTCGTTTGCCCCCTGTGTTGTAAAAAAAAAAAAAAAAATAAAGATACTTTAATATCTATTTGCATTACACACAGTAGAAAGGTTCTTGCGTGGAGATCCCGTACAGACGCAGTGTAGGACGAACTCCCTAGTTGCAGTTACGACTTCAAATGCATTGCAGGGAGTCAGTGGACGCAGGTGGCTCAGGACCGTTCTTTATGGCAGTCTATGGGGGAGGCCTATATCCAGCAGTTGACAAATAATGGTTGAGATGATGATGATGATGATGATGATGATGATATTTCGTATGGAGAAGGACACCGACGACTTTTTATTTGAATTACGTCAAAAAAGTCACGATCATAGATAGTATTCCATTTTCGCAGTCTCTAGAGCAGATACGTCTGCTGCAGAACTATATAGGCCAAAGTAATAATTGGTTTAATTCAATTAAAAATAAATATTTATTAAGAAAAGCAATGTGGTAATCATTAGTTAATGATATGTAAACAGTTTTTGTTTCGTATATCACAATGGATGGAGAAATAGGCTTAGGAAATAGAAAGAGAGAAAGATTTTTATTCAAGTAAATTTAATTTTTTTTTATACAACTTAGAATGGCAAACGAGCTGACGGCCCACCTGATGGAAAGTGGTAACCGTCGCCTATAGACATGAGCAGTACCATGGACATAACAGAGTATACTGTATCGCCCATGAATATCCATTTTTTAATTATTTTATTATCCATTGGGAACGCAAATTTCAGTCAAGAACGGGGAAGAAACTCAGTTGTAGTCTTTTTTTTTAAATATAAATAATAAATTTTTGTAAATACAGACTACTAAGTAATATCAGATCATATTATAAGTAAATAAGTACAAGTTTAAGTTAAATGCTCATAAGCTATACAGAAAAAAAAATTATTAATTAATTATAAATTATTAATTTATTATACAAGTAAAGTAACATGACGCGTCAGCCTTATTTATATTCTTGTAGAATTCGTCACGATAAACTAACGGATCTGCATTCATCCTTATCTATCATTTCTCACTGGTGTTCCGCCAGCGTATACCGATAGCGTAGGTGAGGTTACCATTTCATTATCACCCATAGAAACATTCTTATAGAAAGTGTTTTAAGTCACACTCTCTTATTTAGTGTTAATATTTGTATATAGTGACTCAAACTAGGTATTACTTGAATATTATTACAATTTAGTGCCATTTGTCGTTTACATTATAATGATTTTATAAATTGGCCTAATAATTTCTATGGGACTGTTAATAATGGGGTATAAAAATCCCATTGGTACCAATATTCGAGTTTCTACCGTGAAGCATTTATGTTCGCATGGTTGTGTTTCGGTTTGAAGGATGGCAGTGAATTTACAGGGTACAGATGAATAACATCCGAGTCCTCCCTCAGGAATGGCAATGTATGGGGAGTATCATGGGCGAAACAGTATACTCTGTTGTGCCCATGGTACTGCTCATGTCTATAGGTGACGGTTACCACTTTCCATAAGGTGGGCAGTCAAGTTGTTTACCATTTTAAGTTGCATAAATAATATATACCATATCAGCTAGACCTACAGTTCCCCTTAGAGACCATCGTGATTAATTAAGTGATTAATTGCTGAATTCGTCACTATGGGCCACCTGATCTGCTTTCATTTTCACCTATCATTTCTTATTATTTGCCCAGCCACTATATTTTATTTTAAAGGTTTCAGTTAATAATTTAATATTATCTAATGATTTCGTGCATTTTAGAAAAGGTTGTTTGAGGTACATCGACGGAGACAGGTATATTTTTAGCATGTTTTCCTGTAATTAATCACTTTATGCGAAATCCATTACGAGCATATTAGATACATATATAAATTATTATATGATAAATAATTATTTACCTATAAATACTTATTGTATGATATAATAATATTATAGATAATTTTGATATACGATGAATAACATTAATTTATCAGAACGATAAAAAAGTTGATAATTTATTTTCGTCATTTATTTATTAGTAAATACTATGTTACTCCACATAGTTTAAAACGTGTACTTTGCATTCATCTATTTTTTTTTTGTAAAACAAATAAAATTTTTCCTTAATTCTGAACCTATTTCGATGATTCTTTTTACTTCCGTGATTCTCGCGCTCATATTTTCCTCGTATTAATTTTATTATATTAACAATCACTTTTTTTTTTACAAAACAAATTCTTAATCTTTATCTAATCAATGAGCTGACAGCTGATATAAAATAGAAACTGTTAGTTATAGACGTGAATAATAATATAAATGAACATACTGTGACACCCATAGAACGTCTCGTGCTTTTTCTGAGAATTAGAGTTAATGAATTTATATTGTTAACAATAGACGTGGCAAATCGCATTACTAACAACCCCTCCCCCTCTTCGGTTTAGTTTCATTGGTATAATCCTCTCTTCAATTTAAATACAGCCATACAGCGCAACTGCTTGGTACGAGTAACAAACACGTGAGTGGGTGGGGAAGGGATTGTTAGTATTGGGGTCTAAATACCCCGTTACTAGCAATACACCTTATTAGCGCGACCTCCACGCGGTTCCCCCTGGAAACTATCGTAGTTAATTTTAGTGGAATTCGTCACGATGGGTTAACGGACCTGCTTTCATCATCACCTAACACCCCTCATTGGGGGGAAAAGGGATTGTTAGTAATGGAGACTAAGAATCCCATTGCTAGCAATATATCCAACCAGGTCGACCTCCTCGCGGTTCCCCCTGGAAACTATCATGATTAATTCCTGATGAATTCATCATGATGGGCTAACTGGCCTGTTTTCATCCTCATCGATCACCCTTTACTGGTGCCCCGTCAGCGTAACCCATTAGCGCAGGCGGGGTTACCATTTCATTATCACCCATTAAAAAAACTACGTGAGTGGAACAGAAGTGGGATAGAAATAAGATTAGAAAAATATTATATATTAATAATAATATATAGATATAATATTATTTATAACAAGTAGGTACACGGATATTAAGTGGACTTAATATCCAAGGCTGATAATCAATTATTTAAAGGGAAATGTCTGAGTAATGTGTAAAATTAATTTTAGGATCTATGTTATAAGTAAGTCTGGAATAAATAAGAAAAAACGATCCTCAATTTTATTTTGTATTAAAAAAAATTATACAGGTAATTTATTTTACAATTTGTACAAAACAACTTATATGTAATATAAGTATAAAACCATAACATAATTTTTAGAATTTTTCAAATTAAAATATCTAATTGAACATTCTTATTACTGGTAATTTAGTTACACATTTTTAAATTCGATGTACTACGGTTTTCTTTTTAAGATTTGTGGCACAGGACTTTATAAAGTTACACTACTTTAGCCGTCTATAAAAAAAAACGTATATTTAGTAATTAAAATAATACGAAATAATTGATAGTTTGAAATTCTATTTTTAAATATCCAGTTAGGTATTTAAAAAAAGAATTTTTAATATTAGATATAATTTTTTGATAACTCAAATTATATTAACAAATTTGTTAGATTTCTAATAATATCTAACAAATACATACATAATAACATATAAATAAGTAAAATAAATAAATAAATAAAATAAAGTTCAGTCAGTTTAAACTAATTTAATACGAGACATTCATACTCCGCGCTGCATCTCTCTTCTCCATCGTAACTGTAGTAACACGTGCCGTGGGATGGATGTATCTGAGAATACAATAAAGATTTTCGTATTTACTGATATTACTCATAACTTAGGTTACATGTATATTTCTATAACTAATAACGCAACTTTTAAAATATTTGTAGTCTAGTATTTCTTTTTATTAATATTATTTTAAGGGATTTTACCTTCTTCAGGTATTTAATTCGTTAAAATTGTTACTTCATTTTTTTTATACAACTTAGAATGGCAAACAAGCTGACGGTCCACTTGATGGAAAGTGGGAACCGTCGCCTATAGACATGAGCAGTACCATGGATATAACAGAGTATACTGTTTCGCCCATGATGCCCCATGCGTTGCCATTCCTGAGGACTCAGGTGTTATTCCTCTGTACCCTGTAAATTCACGCCATATCCCACCCTTCAAACTGAAACACAGCCATGTAAACACAATTGCTTTACGGTTGAAACACGAATGAGACAGAGGTATCCAAGCAATCGACTTTTGTACAAAGTCTCCCTCTGTCAAAGTAATTTCTTCGTACTATATAATTATGTTAAAGTAAATGCTGTGAATACCTATAATAGGCATGTGCATTAATATTGTATTGTATTTAATGTTTGTTATATGTGTGTTGCATTATGCTGTTGGTGTTCCTTTAAATAAATAAATAAATAAGATTTATTAGTACTAAGAAGGATAACGGTCGCTATAATACCGCTAGCAGATCCATATATCGTCAAATTAGTTATAGAATGCAATATTTCACTTTTATCTACTTTCAAGATCATTATATTTGATTTTGTTATAATTTATGTATTATTAATTACGATAATCAAATGAAAAATAAGGGTGAGGGGGGGGGAAGGGATTGTTAGTAATGCGGGTTATCAGTCCCACTGCTAGCAATAGTCAGGTCGACCTCCACGCGATTCCCCCTGGAAACCGTCGTGCTGAATTCCAGGTGTATTCATCACGATGGGCTGACTCACTTGCTTTTTTCATTTTTCACCTATCATCACCACTCCATTATCATCCATTTAAAAAAAAAAGTAAATCGAGATTACAAATATTTATTTATTTACTTTTCCACAACGCGAAGGAATATTTTTAGGTTGTAGGTACGTTTATTTCGATATCTTTTTTTTATGGATCTTATTACCTGCAAGAATGAACGTAGTAATTACTTCCTCAGTAACCCAAACCTATTTTTTTTTATGGGTGAAAATGGTATGGTGATCCCGCCTCCGCTAATGGGATACGCTGGCGGAACACCAGTGAAGGGTGATAGATGAGAATGAAAATAGTTTATTAGCGTATCATTTTTTTTTAATTCATCGGGAATTAACCATGCATGCAAGAACGAACGTAGTGATTACTTCCTCAGTAGCCCAAACCTATTTAGCTGCTGTACAATTTTTTTATTTTGTAATTAAGGGACATTATGTAGAAAGTATTATGTATATGTACCTTGCCAGGAATATAAGCAGCGTTGTGGCAGACCCTGCCGAAATATAGTACCTCCCCATCAGCAGCGGAGCCAGCCTTTACTGCATTGGGAGGCACTGCGCCGTCGTATGCTTCTTGCCAGCACAGCTCCATGGGCACAAGGACCTACATTCAAATACCATAATGACGGCTATCAAAAAAAAAACAACATTGGAGGATTTTATACAAAGTTCGTCTTTTTAATTCTGAGACTAAGGACAGGTTCTAGTAGATATATAGATAGATATATAATTTATTTGCATTACTTACAGCACACAGATGACAACAGACACAGATATGCATAAAAAGTGAGATAAGAGAAATGTATAAAAATAAACTACATAAAAGCCAAACACAATTTTTCTTTTTGTGCGTATACCATAACAGCACAAAATGGTCACAACTCAGTTTATTGCTTCGCCCTTAAAAGAGCAAAACACTGATATTCTGTTTTAGCCAAAGGAAATAAGGTAACAATAAAATAATACTACCAGATTATCTGTACAGTAAATAGCGATAAGACAGTTCATCTGGTAGGCAAACGGAATAGAAAAGTAACTTGCTGGATTATCTAACTTTTGCCTGTCAATTAAGATTTTTTTTTAATTTGTACTAGTTTATTAGTTAGTAGTAGTTTATTAACAAGAACACCATATGTTGGACTACTTAATACAGTTTAATTGGTGAGTTACACAATATGTTTAGTCTTTTAAACCTCTCGATCTTTAATATTCTGTAGATTCTAACTTACCTCAAATTGGTCTTTGGCCAATTCTTCACCATCATACGCGATGTAGCAGGCACCCTTTGAGGGTATAAACTTAGCTGGTACTATGTCGCCCTCGTGTTCTGCTCGTGCTGCATAAATCTCCTCTTTATCAGAATCGTAACCCACCAGTAGAGCGCCTGGGGGTATGCAATTCTGACTCAGGCATGCTTTCACCCAGCGCAATGCATCAGGAGCTTGAATAATAAAGAACAATATAATAATATAGAAGTAACAAAATTTTTCATCGTGCCTCCTACCAAATTGTTTATAATTACTCCTCTCCATCCAAAGGTTGCCTGGAAGAGATCGCTCTTAGCGATAAGGTCGCCCATTGTTTTCTCATTGTGATTATTTCTTGTAATTATTTATATTTATAATAAGTTTACTATTGTAATCTTTTGGAGGAAACAATAAAGAGTATCTATCTATCTATCTAACAATGTCATAGAATATTTGTACTATTTGGAATCAGACTTGATCAAAGAAATATTTCGTGGGTTCAGTTTGAAAAGTTAACCGCAGCCTACAGATATTTACAATCAAAATAATGCTACTTTTGGTACAATCCAATGAAGTGATAACATCCTTAGTCCCATCTAACGGTTTTCTACCACATAGTTTACAACCTTACATATACTTAATTTATACATTAAAAAAAAATCTCAGTTGTATACACAGTTATAATAATAATACAGATAAAAAGGTTGTCGCAAAAAACATAGCGACAGAAAAGAAAGATAAAAAAAACGGTTTTCTACCAGGTTCATTTACAGAATACCAATTAGGAATACGTCAGGATGATGTTAGGTCAGTTGATTAATTGTGAAGAATTCAGCAACAATCAAACATAATGGTTTCCAGGATTCAGAGTGTATATTACTGCGATGGGGTTGTTTGGGGAGAGGGAGACTTTGTACAAAAATCGTTTGCTTTGGTACCTCTGTCACATTCGTGTTTCAACCGCAAAGCAGTTGTGTTTGTATGGCTGTGTTTCGGTTTGAAGGATGGAATATGGCGTGAATTTACAGGGTACAGAGAAATAACATCTGAGTCCTTAGGAATGGCAACTCATGGGCGGTATCATGGGCGAAACAGTATATTCTGTTATGTCCATGGTACTGTTCATGTCTATAGGCGACGGTTACCACTTTCCATCAGATGAACCGTCCGCTTGTTTGCCATTCTAAGTTGTATAAAAAAAAAAATAAAAAAAATATGAAAGATGAAGAAAAAGTCCAAATAAAACCCTGCACCACTATACACTCAAAATATCTATAAGAACAATTATGAAATCACAAGTTGTATATACCATACTATATATACATAATAGACTATTAGCATCTCGTCGCTGATTTCAGTTCTTATTTCACAGATTAGGTATATTTAGAAATAATTACATCCAAGGTCAGACATATCGCTGCAATATACTATATAGAATATTCGTTTGCCTTATAGTACTAATATAATTGTTCGGAATAAATTAATCTTTCATTGAAATTTACTGACAACGTGATTTATTTCGCTATTTTCCAAAATAGATAACAGTATATAAAAAAATCATCATAATTTTTGTACTTACCGGCCATTGTGATTGGCGGTGTTGCTAAACACTGACTGATGCGTTCGCGCGACGTGGCGCTCCACCTGCTTCGAACTCTGAAACACTTGTCTTATCTGATAATAGATTATATATATAGGTGTAGTTATATTTTACTATACTGTCAAATATATAGTTTATGGTAGAAATTCTACAAACTACCACATATTTACTACCAGATATAAGTATTTGTAATCTTTGGAGACATTTCAGACTTTACAAGGTCCAAAAGCAAAACTATCTAAGTCAATGGGAAGTTATGCAGGCTACTAGAGATAATCTAAGGTAGGTTATATCTCTGGTAGCTCATATGAGTTTAACAACGGCAATACATATATAATTTATATATAAATTTATGTATAGCTCTATGAGTACTTATTTAGTCTTTAGATCATACATTTTGTTGCAACTTCTACTAAAATACTTATCAATCTAAAGCCTTTATAAGGCATTTCTCAAAAGAGTATCTCTCGTTGGACTTAAAGACTTGGGAAAATAGGGCAAACATCTGGTAAATTCTGGCTGCAGAATTGCAGCCTATGAAAATTTGCAACACCAGAGAAAACAGTTCTATATACGAAACTCTTGTAACATAAGTTACGGTACCTAACTATTAATAGTAGTACTGTGATTTTCCCTTTACATCAAAACAACACGTGAATTAGCTTTTTTTGAACGAAATGAATAAGTGTGATAGAGGTGCCCATGTAAATGACTTTATAAAAAATCTCCAATACATTAAAAATCATCTGCAGTGTGCACAGTAGGCTTTCTTTTCTTTTTGTCTTTCAAGGCTTTAAAAATATACAAATGAATTAACAAATTATTGTCCACATTGTTTTAATATATTTATAATTTGTTGAGATAATTTAAAGAAATCCTTATAGACAAAATTATTGAATTTCTCATTTCCGTTAGATCTCCTGACTTCATCTACCGAAGTATAAGACTCCACCAGATCTCTAAGGATATCACTAACGACATCTTTTAAAATTGTGATCGTTGGACGCCCATTGTTCTCGGCTATATTCAGAGTGGCGGTAACCTGTGTGATGAATATTTAAATTAACCTATACCTTAACGTTATAACTTTAAAACAGCTTTGAGATCTGAGAGCTAGAAATTATAGCTCGATTTCGATATAGATTGACTAGCAACACCCGCGCAATTATAATAATTACGAAATTATTCAATGGTAGGATTCTTCATTTTTAAATTTACCAATATTTTGAAGTTTAGTTAGGTTTTGGACATTAGTTTGAATACTTGTAAAATTCAATTAAAAATAGAATGTAGAGTAATATTTTCAATATATAGGTATTATATGACAGGCATTTTGGAAAGTTGCTGCAAAATATATATATATATATATATATATATATATATATATATATATATATATATATATATATATATGTATATATTATATTATATATATATATATTATATTATATTACTTATTACAAAACTTTTATAACTATGCTAGAGGATAGGAGATGTTATCTTAACAACGTTAAATTCTATGATTTGAACAATCGCAGAAGGTTACACAGTGTGCAATGCGATAGGCATTATTGATTATGATAGAGCATAAAATCTTGAGAATAGAAAACAAATAAGTACCTTCAATTTCCAGGAATTAAGAATTTCACCCAAAGCAGTTCCTTTATACTTTATATCTACGTCTGAGAGGCTGTTTCGCAAAACCATCAAGTGATGTTTTCGACATATATCTAAATGTAAAAACAAAAAATCAATAACTTTTACTACTTTAACTTGAAAATGTTGAATTGCAATCTCTATTATTAGCTTTTTTTTATTGGTACCATATTCTATATAAAGTATAGAATACTTCTTAAAGCGGTATTGTTTTTTAATGGGATATTATTCAAGTCTCTACATTAAATTTTAATAACCTTACTCACCTTTTTTGCAATTTGTTTCATCATCTCCATTTGGACATTGATTTTTCCCATCACAAATACTTTCAATTGGTATAAAATTATTTTTCAATTCACCTTTACAATAGTATCTTGTTAGCTTTGGTTCAGCAGAACAGGCTCGTGAACATTTTTTAGAACATTCAACCAGAACACACCGACCATTTTTACAAAAGCATCCGTTTGTTGTTAAAATACGTTCGTTGCCCGTATTCGACCGTTTTAATGCAATCACTAATTTTTCATTCAAAGACATTAAAAATACGTGAGCTTCATCCATCTCACGCAAATTTACTGCATTTTTATTCACAATATCATTATAAATTGACGTTAACATTTCAAAACTAGAATCTCGGGCAGCTTTAATCGACACGGTATCGGGTTTGGCTTTCACTGTGAGGTTTTGTAGTTTTTTAATAGAGCTATGTAATGATAACAATCGATTTCGAACTGAAGCGTATTTATCAGATGACGCTTTGGATGTTATAATTTTAAGTATCATATTGTACATTTCGACTGCTTCAAATTTTGCGTAAGTAACTCCTGAAATAATCAAATAAATAAATATGCATTTATAATAGTTGTATTCAAAATAATTATGTACCTACCAAATATACATCCAATTTCATCAGTTTCATCATAACAATCAAGTTTGCCATCGCAGAGAAAGTCTAGTGGTATACTTGAGTTTTCCCCGACTGCTTGACATCCAAATCGTCCTAGTATATACTTTTCCCAACATACACGTCGACACATAGCAGTACAGTTATTAATAGCACAAAAACCATTGTCGCAACTACAATATTTCAAAGGTATTTCAAGATCGGATTTATCTAAATCTTCACTTAGTAAATTGGTAGAATTTTGTGCCATATCTTCTGCATTACGACGACTATAGTAACGCGGACATATAGATCCTTCAAGAGCTAAGGAAACGGAACTTAAAACAATGGCTACTTCATTTATTGTCTTTTTAATTACATTATTTCCTTTTATTTCTTCTAGTGTTTTTGTATTTGTGTATTTTTGTATAAAACTTAATTGACTTTGTAACACATTACTCAAAATTTTGTTTTGCTTTTGTAAAATAGAACTATTAACTTTGGTGTTTATACATCTTCGTAATAGTTTAGATTCAATTTCTAATACTATATTAGTAGCATTTTGTACTTTTCTGGCAGCTATAGAAAAAAGCAATTTATTAATTATAATGCATTTAATTTTATTTTATTATCAAATAAAATTTTGTATAAAGTGTTTAAGCTTTTAGTTTGTAGCATTCTTACTTAGGAATACGTCACGTTACGAAGAAATATCTTAAATCTTAGAGCCTGGATAATCACGTACAGTATAGTTTCAGAGATATTTCCTCCTACCTATGTATGGAATTAGCATAGTCGAAGTTTTTCCAAGAGATTACAGGTGGGGTTCTTTAAAAAAGGCGTTATGACATTTCTTCAGAGTCGGCAATACGGTAATCGCTTCCCATCAGATGGGCCGTATGCTTGTTTGCCACCTCAATATTATATAAAAACATAAATAGTTTAATCATTACTCATACCTTTTGCTACACAGTAATATTCGTCAGATCTGTCACCACAGTCATAAACTCCATTACATAGTTTATCTACAGTTACATAGCTATCTTCCATGGCACATTTCATTTGGTTAATAGATTTAATTTTAGAACATGCTCTATCTATAGCTATTTCACAAGGCAAATCATGACTTAAATTCATATATATACTAGTCGATAATTCATTGCTATTGATATCTATTGGGACGTTTGTACTGATATCAATTCTTTGGTTTACATTTGCAATCGCTTCATAACTTATAGGGTTTTTATCATCTACATTGTACATATTAACGAAATCAACAGGTATTCGTCTACTACTATTTACCAAAATACTGTGCATCATTAACTCTACTCCTTGTGTAATCAGGTCACTAAAGGCTTTAATATCATTATGTTTATTATGAATCATGATGTGTTTTTTCTTAGCTAAATTTGTAATCTTCTTTCTTATCTTTTCAATAATTCTCCTTTTTTCGTCAAGTGTCTTAGCATCTTCTAACGATTCTTTAGCCAGTATTTCAATTCTATGAGCAATATCTTTTACAGTTTTTTCTTTATTATCAGTTTTATTGTTATAATTGTGAAATGTTAAATTATTGAATCTGAGATTGTTTTTACGAATCATATTCCAGTTAGATGTATTATTGTTATTAACCTTGTTGGCATCATTTAAAGAGATTGCTTTTATTCCTTGCATAATAAGTTGTTTGTACTTATCACCACGCGGGCCAAATGAATCCACAGTTTTTTGCAATTTACTTTCAATTTTCTTCAAAATATTAATTTTTTCTCTGTAAGTACTTGCAGGTAATGATTTTAATGTAAAATTAAGCACTTTTTGCATTATTTCATTTACTATTTTATCTTTCTTGATATCGTTATTCAATGCTGAAATAAGTAGTAAGAAATTTTTAAGTTTAATGGTAATATAGACTCTTTTAAATTGTTTTTGCATAAGTATAACGAAACCTCACTTATATGAATATAAACTACTAATCTTGCATAGATCAAGTTGCAAAAGATCAATCATCAAATATCTAAAATCCCTCAATTATCAGCAAACTGAAGGTCTTTTGTCTCCATCAATTTAAGATCTCCTTAAATAAGTACCAATGGCTAATGTTATTTATATGTTGTAAGTGATACAATTAAATTATGTATCTATCTCTACTCTATTTGGTTGAACACACACACACACACACACACACGCACACGCACACGCACACGCACACGCACACGCACACGCACACACACACACACACACACACACACACACACACACGCGCGCGCGCGCGCACACATAGTCTGTATTTTGTTTTTTTGTTAACTTTGCCTAAGTTATATACTAGAAATAAGTTTTAATGTTAAGTTTATTCTTATATATATCTTATTATTGTTATCTGTGTATTATAACACTAATTGGTTGCCTTGTATTTGTGTAGTCCATGGAGATGGGGCACTGGTGACTTGTAACACAGGTTCTTCTAAACCTACCGCAAGCACCAGTCTCTCACAAAACTGGTCTTCATTTCAAATTGTACCTCATGTTGTTACTCTGTTCCACCTTTTGTGAAGAGAAAATAAACCGTTCATTCATTCATTCATTCATTCATTCATTCATTCATTCAATCTTATTTAGTTGATTCATTGTAAATATTGATAATAGTTACGACGTATACGATACTTAGATTAATCATTTACGTAAGGGAACTATTTACTATCAATCAAGCCATGTTCTTCCAGTGATACCGAGTTGCGAGATCACAAAGAATATTTATTATAATAATACGGTTTCTTACAGTAACGTTTGATGAAATACATTACAATCAACACGTTTGAAGTAAACATATTATTTACGTTTATCATTACAATTACACGAATATGACGATCACCGTGGGAGGTAAGTTGCTTTCTATAAAACTGGTTCCGAGTCTAATTTTCGGTTGGTAAATGAACTGTTCTGAAAGGCTTGTGTTTGGACCTTATTTCTAGTTGTTCTAAGATGGGTCTTTTATGTTATATTGAATAATAAATGATAGAAATTAAGGGCTTCCAAATCTTATTATTTATTTAATATATATAATACGAATATTAAGACCAGTTGTGTGAGTTGGTGACAATTTTTTGTTATTTACATATATTAAGTACATACCAGTACAATGACAAATAAAAATTAACAAAAATACGCAAACGCTTTTGTTTAACATTATTGCTTTTAGTAACACTAATTCTGCGCACTAGCTATATGATTAAACATAAAAAAATAAAGCAATTACCGATTCGAAAAGCTAGTATTGTTAGTATTAGTAACATTTATGATTATTAAACAATTACCATTAAATGTAATCGTTAAATGTTGGTTCCATAATAAAGTCTTACAGTACCTACGTACTTACAAGCATGTAAAATGTTATTCTCGTACAAAAATAATGTAAGTACAGACTAATGTTTTTTTTGATAAAAAAAAAAGAAATATTACGAGTATATTATAAATATTCCCGGTTTTCGGGAGTAGACACATATTTATATGTAGGTATCTCCACATCTTTACTGTAACGTATATTCAGTTTATATAGGTCGAACGATTTTTATATGAGGTGTTATTGAATCCTTTGTTTTAAAATTTTCATCCCTGCATGTTGCTTGAAAAACGAAATATGGCAAACATTAGTAGCGAATGATAAAATTTGATGGATTCGTTATTACTAGATAGTATTATATTATCGGAGGGAAAGGAATTGGTAGTAATAAGGTTTAACAGCTTCATTGCTAGCAATGTACCCTATCAGGTCGATCTCCACGCGGTTCCTGGAAAACCTGGAAACCATCGTGATTAATTTTCTCGAAATTCTTCACAATGGACTAACTGACCTGCTTTCATCCTTATTTATCACCTCCCATTGATGCCACGCCAGCGTATACCGATAGCGCAGGCGGGATTACTATTTCATTATCATCCATTAAAAAAAGTAATACATTATCTGTGGTACTATTGAATCAGTTAGTATATTCAGTAACATTATTTTTATTATTTGGATATGATTATTATTTATCAATTGGATGGACTATTTTATGATATAACATTTTTGTACAATTATTTAGAATCGGTGTAGTTACATTACACCGATTCTAAACAATTAGTATAAGGGCAGAAAAATAAATAAATAAGAGAAACAAAGGGGTTTAATATTTTGTAATACCCAATAGTGACCTTATATGCGCAAAGAGCGTATAAGACGATTTCCAGTTAGAATAGAGTGATAACGAGATATAAAACATTACAACTCTTTGCAGAGAATCAGTGAATGCAGGTGGTTCAGGACCGTTCGTTATAAAGGAACTCTATGTTCAAATCTTAGGTTTAAAAGTAGTTTGAAATCGGCTAAAAAGATCATGATGTTGTAATAGGCAAAAGGAAACAATGCACAATACTCTTAGAAGAGTCTTCGCATAACACACCAGTAGAAGTAAAAAAAATTAGAGATAAAACTCGATACTAAGCCATCTTGTCAATGTGATAATAAAAACCCCTCTTCTTATAAAAAGAAGCAACAGTGGAACAATAATAAGTGATAATGAGTGCATACATATTGAATAGACATTTCGTTTACTACCAAATTTTAAAAATATATATATAATAAAAATATATATACTTTGATAGCTGACGATTGTCAGTGTCAGTTGTCATATGTCACGTACTACTGTCAAAATGTCAAAAATAACCTCAATTCAGACCTCGACGAAACTTCACAATATTTTACATATTAGCTCCAAAATAAATATTTTTTAGTTTTTCTTTGTATAAAATTTCAAATATTAATTTTGATAATATTTGTTTCTGTTACGACTAGACGAGACAGTAATGAATACATCTGCTCTAAGATTAGTACAGGTATTTTGATTTTCTCATCATATTGGATCATAATAAAGTCTAATTATATTAAGTGCTTATTAAATTTAAAATAAATAGTTGCAGAATCCTTTAGGGAATTTATTATCACCAGCGCTCGCTTCGCAAATACACACATCATCTCCACTATGCCGAGTTGTGTCTGGAAAATATCGCATAACCAAGAA
This sequence comes from Galleria mellonella, assembly GCF_026898425.1. Classification (NCBI taxonomy): domain Eukaryota; kingdom Metazoa; phylum Arthropoda; class Insecta; order Lepidoptera; family Pyralidae; genus Galleria; species Galleria mellonella. The sequence continues at coordinate 2,634,403 of NW_026442100.1, read as the reverse complement.
AAGGGACAGACCGCTTACTTACGAAATGGCGAACCCGCCACACTATATCGCTCATAGGAAATCGTGGAACTCTTGGAATACATGTATGTACAAATTGCACATTGAATTCCTATTTTAAATTTATTTAACACGATGCGATGACATATTATCTACATTATTTGTAAATTTACTGCGTGAATTTAAATACGTATACTTAAGTTAAATATTTGTTTATAATCTAAAAGTTTACTATTATTATTGATTCCAATTTTAAAAGGGTTAAAGATAGAATAAGAAGTTTTATATTATTCCAGCAAATTTAAAGGATGGCCTCAGAAGATCTGAGACAGCAGTGGAAGATGAATTCATTCGACGATTCATGACAGGCACATGGCATGGTCTTGTTTGTAGTGAAGTTAGTATCTAATTTTATAATTTCAAAAACCATAATAACCTATTAATGTCCTATTACTTTGTACTGTCTCTTCTAGTATGAGGATTTTTTTTTAATGGATGATAATGAAATGGCTAGCCCACCTGCGCTAACGGTATACACTGGTGGGGTACCAGTGACGGATGGCAGGTGAGAATGAAAAGGCAAGTTAGTTAGGCCATCATGATAAATACACCTAGAATTCAGCATGATGGTTTCCAAAGGGGATCACATAGAGGTTGACTTGATAGGGTATATTGCTAGCAATGGGACTGGTAGTCCGCGTTACTAACAATCCCCCCCCCCAGAGGTGGGGGTATATTAGGGTATAGTGCTGTTTTCTTTCCCATAATGAAAATATGTGGATGTTTGCAACTGAAGTGTATAAAAATAGCACACAAATCTATTTGTTTTGGGTTGTTTTTTTTATACAACTTAGAATGGCAAACAAGCTGACAACCCACCTGATGGAAAGTGGTAACTGTCGCCTATAGACATGAGCAGTACCATGAACATAACAGAATATACTGTTTCGCCCATGATACCCCCCATGCGTTACCATTCCTGAGGACTCAGGTGTTATAAATCTGTACCCAGTAAATACACACCATATACGATACTTACTATATATTATTACATAAACATATATTGTAAAGGGTTCTTTTTTTTACAGGTAATAATTAAACGCCAATTCAACCATATAAGGGTGGCAGCAATCATAAGAAGGGCCGTGTCTCCAACAAAAATGTACTTTCTTCTTGGCTACACTGAAGAACTGCTTGCAAACTGGCTTCAGTGTCCGGTCACACTTGAGATACAAACTGTAGATAGTTTCCAAGATGTTGTCTTTAAGTACATTTAATTGTCGAAACAATTTGTAGTGTATATGTATATAGATAATTTAAAAATAGAATTTAAAATTTATAAAATTTTATTATTTTTAATCTATTGGATATTGCCTTTAAAAAAAAAACAACTTGTGATCCTCATGAATTATAAATAGAATTATCAAAATTGGCAAAGATATCTCATAACATACCCATAAAAAAGTAGATGCAAATTTTGAACTTTTCAGTCTCTACTAACTCAACTAGTCATTGTCTTGACTTCTTATAAATAAAAAGTATTAAACCATAGTCATAGTAGTTACCTTATAATATAGCCATATCTTACCTTTTAAACTGGAACACTGCATGTGAGCAAGCTGATTGATAGAATGGCCATTAGCCGTTTACTATCCACTAGTGAACATAGGTTTCCTCCGCAAGGAGAAGGACAGGGTTGTTGCCAGTAGTTGCCACACTTCGTAGACAGGTTGGCAACCATAGTTTGGCTTCTGGTAATGTTTTAAAAGCACGCTGTGATCCATTTCTCGACCATTAAGTTCCTTTAGTCGCCTCTCATGAATCTACGGTAAAGGAAGGGGTGTCCTATTCTGTGCCGGATTCACACGCCAGGTATGGCAGGTTTATATTTTTAATATTAAATTATTAATTTTGTAGATATATTAAAAACAAAGGTAATGATGTATAGGCGAAATAGAAATCATTAGCATTGTTTAATAGCTCTTTTCAAAGTGCAGCACGCCACGATTTTCATCGGTACAGGTGCTCAATATTTTCATTTTTCCCATGTTTATGGAATAAAGGTTAGTGTCAAGAAAAAATTAAAGAATAAATTTTAAAAGGATGCTAATGTTTTCGATTCCACCTTGTATAGAATGAAATTAAAACTCAAGTATTAAAATTCATATTCTCTTATAATTTGATTCATTCAAATATACATAATGTGTCAACAAACAGAACAGCGAGACGCGAGAGTCGGGCCGCGCGGCCGCACACCAACAAGTGCCGCTGTCGGCACGTACACATACACGCACACATGCACGCGCTACTGGCCGCTCGAACACTGCTTCGAGCCGAGAACGAACTTCTGCACATACGCTTTGTACTTGATATTACATTTTATATGAACGGTTTGCTACTCGATTTCGCAAATTGGATTGATGGGATTGATAATAAAGTATTTACCACACTCATTTAATCGTGGCTAGTGTATTTTACATTTGTTTAAAATTAAATAATTCGTGTTAAGATCCGCCAAATCATATCAACAATGTGTACTAAATACGAAAGTTTAAAAATAACACTAAATATAAGTAAGAATATGACTATTCAAGTACTGTTGCTATTGGATCATCTAAATATTGCTTTTAAATGGCTGACCTGTTTCGTAATTTTCCATTTTTTTCTTAATGATATTAAAAAGTAAAATCATAGCCATGTTAAAACTGTGTACAAAATATACTTTAAAGAATAATCAATCATGTATATAGAAAGTCATATATATATAAAAAAAAAAGTAAAATTGTAATCATATTTTTCTGTCGCCTTTAAAATATTTACTATTTATAGTACATTTTGAACCCAATGTTAGCATTACTGTGGAATATTTAAGAGAATTCTTTTTTCTTCTTATAAAATAACAATGATAATAAAATGAATATGACTTGGTAGAATACCGCGTTGAGATTACGCGAAAGATGTGAAATATTACGAAATCGAGTCGCGCCCGTTCTACTGAGAGTAACTGCAACATTCCTTTTTACATTACAATTTTCTAATTCCCCTTAATAATTGCCTCATAATTGTCTATGGTGTCTCTCTCGGATAAATTTATATTGTCTATCACAGTGACGTAAAGCATTTGTCCTTACATACTAGTGAGTTATACATTGGATCTTATTATTAAATCAAACACATTTTGTAAAGTCGTTAAGGTGATTCAGAAAATATTTTTTTTTTTCGTTATCATGATATCATTATTTTTTTTTTAAAGTCTCAAACAGTCTTTTGCATTGAGCTAATTCGATAGGGCCTGTGGAATGTCTGTGGTACACCTTACTTTATATTAACACTAAACTGTATTGCGTCTGTTGGTTGTCTGTGTGCGCAGAAGTCCAAACGGCTGACAATATGCGACGGCTCGCTCGTTGTTTAGCATTAATTGTTATCGAAGTTACATATTTACAAATAAAATGTACAGACAACATGAAGGCTTCTCGTGGTAAATTCGAAACACTATCCAAAATGTCAATGCGCACACGCACGGTTGAAACTTCCCGGTCGAGATACGCTGGTGATTAATTGGGGTCCCACTGAATTTCTGACGGGTTAAGATACGGGTTGCGATACGATAGGGAAAGGTGAAAGGCCAGATCCATCGATATACATGGGAAATAGAAGTCACAATTCCTTTATAAGGGCGCCACATTTTACTACTCACAAACTCTATTCAGATATTGTAGCAAAGCCACGTCTTTATCAAAACTTTTCTAAAATATTGCTTTAATGTTTATCAATCTTTTAAATTTTGAACAGAAATTATATGGGAACTTCTAACGGAAATTCAACCATCGACAGAGAGAAGGCTATATGCTCTTTTGAGTTTAGTATGTTATTCTATGCATTTGCGAAGCACAGAATTTAGGAATGATACTAGTTTCAATTAGCATGACTTGTGCAACTAGCATGAATCTTAATGCTACTAATAAATTGTAGAGTGTATACTAGGATCGTTTAAATTTATATATTCCAATTGTGGAACATGTATTAAAAAAAAATAGTTTCTTGCTACATCTATTTAAATTTATGTCTGTGACGGATATTTCATAAAAAAAAAGCAACTTTACGGCGGCCTATTTCAAAGGCCTAACATGACGCCACCAATGTTTAACCTGTCAAAACTTAGCCCGTGGGGACATCATTTGGCTGCGTGAAGAGTAGGGGGGAGAGTAGTTTGTTGTTACAATAAATTATCACATATTCACATTACACATACATGAAATTTCAATTGAAGACAATACAAATAATATGTACAAACAAATACTTAATACTCCTAACGGAACAGTGAATAGAATACACTAAATTTGTTCTTGAAAAATTAATGCCTTTTTGAGAAGTTCCAACGGTGCAAGTATATGAAAGAAATTATACAGTTTGGATGGTATCAGTTTTGTAAAATAATTAATATACAGTGCAAGAACTTAAATGATATAAAATTGGTGGTTTATAAAAAACTAAACAACTATACAAATATTTCTTGATGGTTTACAATTGGGGAACAATTTGAGCTGTGAGGCATATACTGCAATGTTTTTAGCATTACCGTATATGTGTGCCTTTGAAGTCTAAAATATTGTAATGTTTGTTGTAATTTTTTTATAATAATCTATGTTCTTACTGGATGGCTAAGTCGCTTCCAGACGTCTGTAATATGCGGGAAACATGGTTATACTACACGAGAATGTTCGCGACCAATTAATTATTATATGATCTAAGGTAATATACATTGCAAATTACACATATCTGGATGCAGCTTAATATCGGAAATATGTAATAAAATATCAGTATGTCTGTTAACTACAGTGAAGAAATAGAAGAAAAATAAATCGACAAAATATTTTTTACACAACACAATGTCCACAGCGACGAATTTACTTCGCACACCAATCATATTTATATAAACAAACATGTGCGATCATAATTCCACTATTTCAATACTACACACTGCTACAACTATTAAGTAAAAATGTCCATCAAAATCCTATTAAAAATAAAGAGATCATATATGTTCAACTACAAATAAGATAAACTTGTTACAATAAAGCTCTCGTTATTCATAAGCGATACTTACGCATCGTAGTGTTCCTTTGATTTGTTTGAATACTGAGTCAACTATGCATCTAATAATACGGGAGTGTTCTTTATTTAAAACTGTATTTTTTTTTATTGCGCGTAAGTATGACTCAGAATACAGTCTGATTCAGTAAAGCCAAATATTACCACTTCTTTAACTGTATTGTATTCTATGTATATTGAAAATTACTGTTATTATGCAAAAAAAGGAAATTATAAATGCAATTTATTATGTAGAAACAGTGGAATTTTGGGGGATTACTAGTGTCACCAGTGAATACTAGTGTTACTAACTCCCTAGTGGTTACTAGCGCCATTAGTAAATACTAGCGTCACTAGGGACTAGTGTCCTTGGTGCTAGTATAGTCTAGCATCAATAGTAGTTACTAGCGTCATTAGTAAATACTAGTGTCATTAGTGGTTAACTAGGATGACTTGTTAATATTAACATCACTAGTGGAATCTAGCGTCACTAGGGACACTATCCTATTATCACTAATATTTACTAGAGTCACCAGTAAATAGTAGTGTCATTAGTGGTTACTAGCGTCACTAGTGTATATTAGCGTCATTTAAATTTATACATTCCGATTGTAGAGCACAATAAAGGCAAATTGAAACGCTGCGACCTGGAATTCTTTCACGCTTGACACTTGTAAATAGCTTAATCATTCTGAAGGCCCTGATAGGCGACATCGATTCTATTTCTAAATACGTTCACGCCTTAGACTAACGAAAAAAATATTTACATTTACGAAACATTTTACAACTCAATACAATGGGACAACACATTAAAAATCAATGAAAAAAACATACGTGATCTACAAAATAATTAATTTCACTTCGCCAATACTGAAGTGTAACTGTATTTAGCAATAAAATCGCTCGCCAATTGTCTTCAGATATTGTGATGTTTGTACTATCAAAGGTGTAAAAGAATACCAAGCCCCGCACATGACGACAGTCTTAATATCCTACACTATTTTACACAAACTCTAGAACAAGATCATCATGATATGATTTTTAAAACTATCTGTACTTAGAAAATTATACAGTGTCAGTAGTAAAATTTGATTAGTATAAAACTTCATTTTAACTCCATTTATCCTAAAAGTAATGTTTAATATACCCTTTTCATGTTTTGGCATAATTTTTCCATTCACCCGATAGATTACAAGAGAGACGTTATTTCTATCACAATTGCGTTAGTAACATTTAAAAATTAAATACAACAGCACCTATCGATTGATATACATAATAATAATAATAATTAATAATATAATTTAATAAAAAATATTCAAAATTAATTATTCGATTATAAATTATTCCAATGGGGGAGGACAATATATAAGCGTAGTTACAACTATGCAGTGGTCCAAAATTTATTTAAGATGATTTGTCACATTGTAAATATCACTACTCGACAACTAACGCTTCACAACGAGGACTGTGTGCCTGCGATTGGTCGTTTACGTTCCGTTGTATTGGGACCAAAGCAGGTCTGCATACAGCCGAAACAGCTGCCAATCTCAGTGCATGACTAGGACAAGCTATCTGAGGGTTGAAAAATCTGCTTAGCACGAAATATAAAACGATTCGCGTAAAGCCGCTTTTTTAACCCCCCGATCGACGTGGCTCGCGCGCCGACACCACGCCTACTAGCGCTACGACCTCGGAGCATGTCACGACGAACAATCTTAGGAGAACGCGAGACAGATAAATCAAATAAATGATTGAAATTTACGCAGTGATTCAATCCACCGGTGGTGAGTGAAACCACTACAAAAGGTCACACAATCCACGTGATTGTGACCTTTTGTAGTGGTTTCAGAAGTTGGTCAAACATTCATTATTTTACACGTTTCATTTGTAAAGGAGTTTTTATTTGAAAGTTAATATTTTTGATAATGCGTCATTTGACGTCTTCACGACACCTTTGAAGAGTTAATTTTTACTGTAAAAATTTCTAACATTTTTAATAATTGTTAGTATGTGAAACTTAATTTGAACTATGAAACCGTTTTTATTTAAATTATAACAGTATATAAATCCAAATTGTACATTACTATTTGACAAACTTTTTGTTGGCATCAAATGATTACATTAAACACGATAGTTTGAATCAATCCATTTGTCCGTCTCGCGATTCACTAATTACTGTCCACAAAACATGGCAACGTCGCATCCGTCATTTGCAAAGTCAGAGATGGACTACAACCAAGTCTACAAGACATCACTCGAGAAATATACCAACACTCACACATACATTTGTACTACGTCAGTATGCTACCCGCTATTCGTTAAGGGACGCTGTCCACCGTCGGACACCCCCGGATCATCAATTAAAACTTACTAAATCTAAAAATAAAATGCAACTAACATTCGTAATTTTGATCGGACCACTCTCTAGGTGAATACTGCTTTCTACCAACGAAGTCAAATCTTATAAACTAATGATAAATTTGTGAATTAAAACAAATGGGGGGAGGGGTCTCGACCTTCACGTAACCTACTTAATATATAGAGGGGATGTCCGCTGGCGGGCACTGCGGAGAACATTTATAAAAACTCAAGACTTACACTACGCTACGAAATCACGACTAACGTACAGAGACGTTTATATATATATATAAAAAAAAAACGGAATAGGACAACTTTGGAGGGGAAGGGGGGGGGGGGGATTTATAAGTCTCGCTGAGATGTTTGTTGGTACACACAATGTCACATTAACCTAATCGCGATCGCCGAACACTAGGCGACCACTGCCGAGCTTTGTTCTAGACGCCGCCAGAGCGACGTCGCTACACCGTACCGCGACACGCCGAAACGTGTAACGCAACACGCAACTTGTCAACGCGGACCACGACCTTCCGACACCGCGACCACCGAACCGAACGCCATCACGCTTACTACAGTAACGCCCACTAACATCTAACCAGTCACTACACACACCGATCAGTGAGACAGCATGTAATACATATCAGTTAGAGAAAACTGCAATTTATGCTGACGACATTTGGTTACATAAAGAATCGGAATGAATAATTAATGCTTAAAATCTTATCAAACATAGAAAGTGTTGGATTAACCAGTGTTCAAGATCTATCAATATGTAATAATGAAATATTGACTGTTTAAGGCAATTATGATTTTTAAACCTTTAAGTATAAATTATTAAAAATAACACCGCCATGTGTACGTGATGAATATATTATTACACATCCCTATTTCATAGTTAAATACTAATTCAAAAAAAAAAAAAATACAATAAAATAATAAATATTAAAGATGCTCAAATTTAGAGGCCTTAAAAAGAGAAAAATATATAAATTTAAAAAACCAACAAGACCCAATACTTTTAGTATGAAGTCTCGAATATTTTTAAACTATGTTACTTCCTGCTCTTACGACCTATCAATAAAAGCATCTTCTGTTAAAAAAAAAAACCTTATTATTTTTATTTGTAAATAAAAAGTCGTCCACTACATAAAAAAAAATCTTATATCTTGATGTCACACTTATTTAATTTATAAATATGGCGCTAAAATATAAAACATAATTAAAAACAATACGATGCGTACGCGCAGACATAGCTGCTATTTATAAACATTATTGAATATCACGCACTATCACTTAGATATTAACTTTATTGCACTCATGTGATGTCACTATACAGGCAGTGTTCGATTAATAATGATCTATAAAATTTCCAAATAGGTAATTAAGTATCAAAAATAAATCGAATATCTATTAGATTATAAAGATTTTCGACAGTAAATATACAAACCCGGCCGTAAGCGATGCCAATGAAATTGCGCTTTAATATTGACTATTTAAAGTGCATTTTTATATAGTACGCATGGATATAGATGTATAGTTCAGGTCTATACAGAGAAAACAGTTTGTACCTATACAACTTTGTAAACTCGTATAGAACCTAAGAAACGTACGCGCAACGCCATCTATCTCTCAATATAATAGAATTCGAACTAAGAAACCTATAACCATATCAATAAGGTACCGTGAATACAAAATTGAAGCCAATAAAGTAACCTAAGTTACATTCCTAAATATATAGTGAAGAATAGATAGAAAGAGATGCTAAACCACGACGAGTTAACTTTCATTCCATTTACACTCAACAGTGACTTCGCAAGAAAGAGAAATATGACAAGTTCAAAATTGTAAATTTATTGGCATTAATTCGGTGTCCATGCTGCATAGTTTATTTGGTTTTAAGATTCTTGATTCAAACTTGATAACGTTAAACACCACAAGGTCGGTTCGACGTATTCATAATATTGTATATATAATAATAGCTGAGACACTGACGTCAAAAAGTAAAATACAACAGAGATACAAAGTCAAATGTTACAAGAGCGCCATCTATTCTAGTCTCACTGATCACACCGTACTACAAAAAATGCGGTCGAGCAAGGGGGAAACTATCTACGCTTACGGTTTACGAGCGAATTGCACGTTCACTGCCGAAGTTGTATGCTGACAATAAATTTTAGTATTAAATGTGTGTGGAGACGGGCATCACGGTGAACGAATGTGCTGCCACCTGTTCTTAAAATGTTTAGTACAGCCCATATTTGATAGTGATAATTTTATCTTAAGAGGAGAAAAAGACAGAAAATTGTGATGATAATTATTCTAAACTCTGAAGAAAAAAATATATTTAAACTACTGGCAAGTATCTTGTAGGTAGTCTAGTAACTAGGTATTTTATTATATATATATATATTATACTCAAATTTTAAATAAAGAAAAAAGGTATGGATAAGAGTATACAACGCCCGTAGTCCGCAAATAAGACAGGTTTCCCGATTGCTCGCACCACGACATCCACATATTGCATTATACTTCCAATAAAATATCGTCTAAACAATATACAGTGGAGGAATTTAAAACCCTAATTGGTAAATGGACGTTTGACACACTCCCACACAAGGACGTCATATTATCATTCCTCTCAATACTTACTGATGAATATATAAAAGTCATTAGCGGATTGCGTAAAGTCAATTCTAAATGAAGATGGCGCGGGATTCCAAGAAGCCCGTAATAAATTTGAGATTGCGCCGTTAACACAAAACTGAACATATAAATTTTTAACTCGTATGATCTTTAGGTGTCTTGCATCTCACTTATATTTTAACCGACGTAAATAGAATTGAGAGATATCAATTACTTCTACTATGTCGATTATCCTTCATCCTGTTATCTTAGATATGTGGCAACATAACTATCGACAGATGTGTTCTCTCTATCGTATGTATGAGATAGAACGAGACAGTGATATTTGGCTTGTTCTTTCCCATGCGCGTAGTGACGAAAATGTATATATTGATAGATTTTGCTAGAGCCGAACTGATGATACTGAAATAGAGAAATTTGATGTGATTTCAAATTTTGTATCCACGTTGCAATCTCTATTTGACTCTAAGCTTCTTAGACAAATCATTCGAATACCGTAACGCCATCTACGTTTGGAATTGAGATTCGTAATCAACTAACATTAATTTCTCACACTTACCATACATTCCTCTACTGTACAGTCAATGGAAACTAAGCGTAAATCTGCCGACCAACTAGATTGGAAAAATATTTCATCTTTATCGTTTTTAAATATCATTTTATTGACACAATAAGCGTAATTCCGAATGGGTTCCACTCGTTTTTTTTTTTTTATTTATTGAACCAATTTCAATTACATCTACATACTTACATATTCGGATTCTTATGAGAAACCATTATGAAATGTGTAGGGGAAATGCGATTGCACAAGCTGGACTAATACAGACAGAGAAAATAACATTAAAACATTCTACTTTGATTCCTACATGATTTGTTTGTAAACATCTCAATTAGTGTTTCCTTATCACTGGAAAGCTATTTCAATAAACTAATACAAATGTAAATAACCATGTTGTTCCTTTGTTCGAAGCTTACACTACTTCGTGTCAAATTCATATATAACAATTGAGCAAACAAAAGTCGACACTAAACTACTTGCATGTCATGTTAACGGCCTAAGAACAGTACTAACGTACCAACGGTCCAGTGAAAAGTAAACGCTCGGTATGTATATCAGCATTAGCACATACAAATTGTACAATATTAGAGTTACACACGAACATACACACGGGAGGAATGCGTTATACGATTTGGAATACTGATAAAATTAGATTTCATGTAAAAATATACAAAGAGACGATTAAGGGCAGAGTACTAACGCATTCCTCCCGTTTAGGTACAAAACCCACTAACGACTTTCTATATCGAACATACCTATATACAGTCACGTTTATAAATCTATACACGTTCAACATATATAACGGTTCGGCAAGTCCTCTACGGCATTAAGATAGGCACATATGGGTCTATGAAGCGATTATGAAATTGTTACAAATTGACACGTTACAAAATACAATTTCCTAATCGTTTCTATAAATACCTTCTCGATAAAATTAGCCACATAGATGCTTATCTCTCGAGCCGACGCCACAGATACGTTACTTTACCACGTGCGTGCGATTAGAAAGAGATAACTCAAACTAAAAATAATAATGTTCTATCTCTTTCTAATCGTGCGACAAATAACTCGGGCACAATTTATAGTTTTGTGCAGTGTCAATTTTACGAATATAAATGTATTTAATACGAGAGATTGTCAACGTTACTTGCCGCTGACTGTAGTGGTGGTAAAGCGTCGCTCGTGTGGAGGGGGCTTCGTTCGCATCGGACGTCGAGTATCGCGGGGTGGTTGGAGCTGCTAGGTGGACTTGTTGGGCGGGTCCCTCGCGTCGCGGGCGTGTCGACGACGGGCGGCGCGCGGCGACGCGTGCTACCTGCGTCCGATGAGGCCGTTGGAGTTGCCGCTCGCGCTCGGGCACATCTCCAGCTCCACCAGTAGCGGGAAGTGATCTGTGGGGAAGAGAATGACGTTTGATAGTGTACGATTAAATATTGTTACAGTCAAAATCTGGTCCAACTAAATAGACATATTTCTGATTGCGAAGAAGTTTTTTAACTTAAAAAGTAGGCGTGGGATTACCCATACCATTACCCAATATATAGATATCTATATATTGGGTTGAGAGACAGCAATGCAGACGACATTTGTATAGATTCAAATTTAAAAACAAATATTATTTTTATTTACTTCACGTAAATATACTAGGACAATATGAATTTTAGTGTATTTTAGTGTTTTTAACGTTACCTGACGGTATGTGAGGGTGTGGACAGCCGACGACCTTGTGTTCCCTGAACCAGTCTTGCGAGAGTGGCCCCAGGAGACCGAGGGGCGTCATCGACTGCTTGCTATAGAATATGTAGTCGATTATACCTTTGAAATCGAAGCTGAAACAAAAAATGCACATGATTAGTATGTTTCGTTAATAAATATCAATATTATGGATTAATTCATATAGCTTTCCACAATACCAGTATTATGGAAGGATCTATGGAGTTGACAATCGACCTGATAGGAAGCAATGTCGCCCAGAAACTTACAAAGAGAGTTTGCCAGTATTTAAAATATTTAATATAAAAATAATAAAGTACATATACACTAATTTAATATAGGTAAACAATTAGAAATATACTCCACCCCTTTAACAGAATACTATCATAGGATGCATTAAATCAACATTACATTATTGAATTAAGTGGTTTTCGGATATATAGTTATACAAATCATCATCATTATCATATCAGCCACTGCTGAATATAGGCCTCCCCCATAAAGGGGGGTTTTGCCAGTAGTTCCAATGCCTGATAGGCGGGTTGGTAATCGCAGTTAGGCTTTAGTGATGGTTTAAGAGGGACGCTGTCGCCTATCCTTCGAGCATTAAATTCCCTTAGTCGCCTCTTACGACACCCACGGGAAAGTGTGGTCCGTGCAATGCCAAGACTACACGGTGATACGAACATATCAAAATACGGAAGCGTTGTGGCCGAGTTACACCAAGTTATCGACCACATAGGTTATAAGGTCACGAAGTTGACTCTAGCAGATATAAACAAAAAATATCGTTAATTAAATTTCTTACAACGGACAACACTGATAACAAAATCCAGTAGACTCAGCTTAGCAACACGTTTGATTTAAGCAACTAAGTGTCCCATTTGTACTACAATATTTGAAGGTTATCTACATGCTTGTTCTCGTTCCAAGTGTTTTTTTTTTTTATTTATAAGTTAATGAAACATTTAAATATGCAATTCTCCTGGTAATGGAACAGCTGAAACCAAAAGTGTACACTGATATCTCAAGCTATGGGATCCTATAAGGCTATTACAGATTATCATAGGGAGACTGTAAAAAAGTCGTTTGCTTGGGCACTTCTGTCCCATTCGTGTTTCTACCGTGAAGCAGTTGTGTTTGTATTGCTGTGTTTCGGTTTGAAGGGTGGGATATAGCAGTGAATTTATAGGGTACAGAGAATAACACCTGAGTCTTTAGGAACAGCAATACATGGGGGGTATCATGGGCGAAACAGTATACTCTGTTATGTCCATGGCCCTGTTCATGTCTATAGGCAACGGTTATCACTTTTCCGTCTTGGGCCTTGGGACTTGGGCCGTCAGCTTGTTTGCCATTCTAAGTTGTATAAAAAAAAGATACAAGACCACAATGTGTTCAAGTGTGACAGGAAAAAACTAGATTCAAATACGGAATAAGATAAGATAAATTATTAGTAATGAGGGCTAGCTTCCTTAATACTAGCAGTTTTGTCAAATTGACCTCCATACGCTTCCCACTGGAAACCATTATGATTAATGCCTGGTGACTTCGTCACGATTTCATTATCACCAACTGGTACTATGTCGGGGGGAAAGGGATTGCTAGTAATGGGATCAAATAGCCCTATTACTAGCAATATACCCTGTCAGGTCGACCTCCACGTGGTTCCCCCTGGAAACCATCGTGACTAATTCTAGTTTAATTCGTCAGGATGGGCGAACTGACCTACTTTCATCTTCATCTATCATCCCTCACTGGTGCCCCGCCAGTGTATACCAATAGCGCAGACGGGGTTACCATACCATTATCACCTATTAAAAAAAAACTGGTACTATGTCATTGTAGACTAATAGCGCAGGCGGGGTTACCATTTCATTATCATTCATTAAAAAAAGTTTCATTGTAATCCGACCCTAACTAAAGCGATACGCGGAATCGAAACGCGAGTAGCTGTCGGGTGCTCACAAAATTGGGCCCGGTCGTGTAATGGTCGCGTGTGTGCGCGTCGTTAGCCACTGATGTTATTATACTCGTTATAATATCTCAACTTGTAACTGACATAATTAATGATAGGTGAGCTGGGGTCGACGGACTTTGTTTTGCATTGTAAAGGCTCGCGCGCATTATGGCGATTGTAAAAGTCATTCCTAAATATTTCACGGTGGATTTATAGTAAAGAATTAAACAGAAGCGTTTTTTATAAACGACTTGTAATGACAAAAAAGTTGACAGACCTTCTTATCGAAAGGAAACAGTGGCCAATAAACATAGTCATCGCTGTGCTTATACAGTAATGTCCAAACAAAAAAAAAACCATATTTATATTAAAAGAAAACGAATGTATTCCTTAATGCAATTAGACAACGAATGCCCTACAACAGGTATGGGTGTAATATGTTCCAAGCTTAAATTTATCGAATCGCGATCGAATGAAAACTAATGTGGAAAGTAATCGTTAAATGTAGTATTTCTTAGCTATAGGGGTGATTGACCGTTCAAATGGGAAATGTGAAAAACACTATCAAAGTTGAAATTATAACTCAGTATGTATTGAGGTTAACAAATAATTGAATATTCAATTACATCAAGTAACTGAATAGTAAATATTCAAGAATTTCACATACTTTTAACAGGAGTATTAAAAAAGTAGTAAGGACAATGCATCTTCTACGGAGGTGATAATGCAGTGCTTAATAGATAATCTTTGTCCATAGATATACCACTGAGGTGGCACAAGCATACGGCCTACCTGATGGTAAGCGGTTACCGTAGCCTATGAACGCCTGCAATACCAGAGATAAGGGTCTTATGTAAATACTACTAATTATAATAAGTACAGGTGGCCCAGGACCGTTCTTTATGGCAGTCTATGGGGGAGGCTTATGTCCAGCAGTGTACGGATAATGCCAGAAATGATGAATGATAATGATAATCAGTTGGGGGGAAAGGGATTGTTAGTAATGGAGACTGAGAATCTCATTGCTAGCAATATACCCAACCAAGTCGACCTCCTCGCGGTTCCCCCTGGAAACTATCATGATTAATTCCTGATGAATTCATCATGATGGGCTAACTGGCCTGTTTTCATTCTCATCTATCACCCTTTACTGGTGCTCCGCCAGCGTATCCCGTTAGCGCAAGCGGGGTTACCATACCATTTTCACCCATCAAAAAAAAAACATGATAATCAGTTTTATATCAATAATAACCTTCTTCATAGGTAGGTATTTTATTTCCATGGATATGTAGTAAATGTATATGTATAAAATATGTATGTTTTTATGACACATACTCGTATTTGTATATGTAAGTAATATTTGTTTAATGTATTCATGTGTGTATATTTATATAATCATAATGTGCAGTAGTTCTCCATTGTTGTTTAATTCTCCAGTTTATTCAATGAAGTCAATATCGATACGTACGTGTAATTGTTTATCTGCAACAATTTTAAATTTTTTCACCGCATAATTACATTTCTGTTTTGCCAAAGGTTGACTGGGAGAGAATGCTATATAGTATTAAGTCCGCCTTTTGTACTAGACATTTCTTTTGTAATGTAGTCAATAAAGAATAAATAAATAGTGAAAATCATATAAAAACAAAAAAGCCTCTTTTGAAAAGCAACTGGTGCCTGCAAACAATATGGTGTAAATATGTATACATAACGTAATTACTCGTATTTGCCCGCGGTCGTGTTCTATAGAATAAAAGGTCAATTTGATAGAGTTACGAATACAAATTACGATAACAATCTTGAATTCATTGTACAAAATTATACACTAAGGAAATAAATAAAGAAACTCGAAATCTGCAATTAAATTTTCATTCTAAATTTCGGGCATGTAAATTAAACATTTATTTTTGCAACTGCTATGTATTGTTCATATATTAAGAATAATACCTATACATATATCTTCTTTCTACGTATTAGGCCTCAGTCTGTCACTTTTTACAATGTCAACCAAATTGATTGATTGAGTAGCGAGGCTTATGAATCTCGATATAAGCAGGCTCCGTTAGATATGCAACGATTTTGCTCTTATTTGAAACTTGGAAAGAGATGGAACACAAAATGACTTGGGCTCACAGGCAACAGCCTTTTCGTATTTTCTATGTTTGAACTTAATTACTAAGAAGATAGAAACATGAAGAAATAATTAAATTTACTTCGTGTACACTTATGTTACGATCATGGTGGGTGATGTAGGTTGGTTCAGCAAAAAACAATAAAGCATCACAGTTGAAACAACGGTAGTGGATAGTGTCTATATAAAGTATTAAGTTTTATAAATTTTCGATTCTAAGTCATTGATCTATTCTATTATTATTTGTATCCCCAGTGACAATACAGTTGTCACTTCACTAACAATGGTATAAAAATCTGGACTGCGTACGGAGAGGTTACGTTAAAGATAAGGATCTACTCACGTATAGTTAGTGTAGGGCATGATATCTTCGCTATACGCTGATGCAAGCTTGAAGTTGTGCGTGAACTCCCGTTCGGAGCTGGGCATGCGCCTCAGAGAGGTCGCGTACCCGAGTTCCTTGAAGTCGCGATGGTCGGCCGGCACGCGGCCTGATGACAGGAACTCCACTACTCCTGTAAACACGACGGCCAAATAATAAGTATAAATGTCACAAAATCTGCTCCTCAAGCTAGAATAATGTGTTATGAGCAACCAGGTAAAGTACATCTGGAGACAAAACCCAGTACATCTGGCCCCGAGTCAAATTATAAAAGTTCGTTCCCTAAATTTGCCTGGCCGGGAATCGAACCCGGCACTTCATTATGCAAAACAAAGTCTCTACCGATGCGCACGGATGTCGTCAAAAGTAAGGTATATTATGAACGCAATGCAACTTTTCCTTGAAGAGTAAGTTTCAGTTTGGTCGGTGAAATGTGGGAGTAAAATTATTAGGTGGTGTGAGTCGATATCCTCTTATCATAAAAAACAGTATAGTACTTATAGTTTATGAGCAGCAGTAGAAATTTACTTTCAAACGAAGCCCAAATTTGAATGCCACCAAACCTTGAATAAAATATATATTAGACAGGGAATTGTTTACCATTTGTCTGTTGGGCGTGAGTGTGGATGTGGGAGTAGAGGAAAAGAAAAAAAAATAAAGGTGATTTAGCTAGAATAGTAATGAATGCAGAAATGATTGCGAATAGAGATGAATGGAAGAGACAACGTCGACCCCTTATAATTGTTATTAGAGCAAGAAGAC
Organism: Galleria mellonella; assembly: GCF_026898425.1. Lineage (NCBI taxonomy): Eukaryota > Metazoa > Arthropoda > Insecta > Lepidoptera > Pyralidae > Galleria > Galleria mellonella. The sequence continues at coordinate 2,616,804 of NW_026442100.1, read as the reverse complement.
AATAAATGTATAGGGTTTCTTGACAGTGTGTTCGACACACAATACTGACCACTGTCGGGGAGCGAATTAAAGTCACCGCAAAGCAGTAGTTGCACGTTGTCGCGCTGACCAGCGAGGCGTAGCGTCCGCGCCGAGTCGTCCAGTATGGTGCGTAACTCGTTGCTAAGCATCATTGTTTGGATCAGTTTCACGTCACAAAATTCCGGATCCCAGTGAATGTGCGCGGTGCACACCAGAATTGGTTGACCGAGCATTGATGAATCTGTTGGTATTCCTGTAAGCAAAATTATTTAGGATATCAATATCTTTATTGATGTTATAATTGAAACAGCGAGTATGGTTATTTGTCGGTGACTTCTTGGCTTGACCAATCGTAACGAAAACTGGTATATACACATTTTATACAAAAAAATAAAAAACAATAAACAAGCATACGTTTCAATTGACGATAAGTGATATCAAAGGTGTAGCTAAAGCATTGTCTAAAGAGACACATTATTTATCCCTGTTTACCAGAATTAACATATTCTGGTAAACAGACGAAGTCACTCAGACGAAGTTACAGATAAAAGCTAGTTTCATTATAATCCTGCAATGTGGAAGCGCTCTCAATTCCTAGAGATAAATGCTATAAGGATCTTTTTCCGTCTTCAATAATACTTATAATAAAGAATAATTATGCTAAAGAGCATAATTAGTGTTTGAGTCTGGCAATGCAAACATGACGAGTCCGTACGGCAACGTTATGCAGTAACCGTTTACTACCAGATGGGTGGTAAATTTAGTAGTAAATTTGTTAGTAACTCTGCCTTTGAGGTATAGTATAATATTATCGAGTTCGAAAATAAAGCAATAGAAGCTGATTATTTTCTAAGAGAATTTAATCAAAAGAACGGCTAACTGAGGAGACTTACAGAAGTACCTACCTTTCCTCAATTTGTGAGAAAACAATTAATTCACAGTGCTTTAAATTTTATTTATAGTTACTTGTTTATAGAAATTTGATACATTTAGATACAATTTAATTTAATTTGGCAGGCGGCTGGTCGTAAAACTAAAAGCCAAAGCCTTGGTAATATGGATATAAACATGTTACGTAAACCTCAAAATTTATATAATTGGGATAAAGGTAGGAAGATGATGATGACTAAAACAACAATTTCCTTTGAATTTTGTTAAAAAAGACTATAACTGGATGTAATACATACCATTTTCCCAGGCCGCTTCTTTCGTTTTTATCAACGCTGCTAATCCTATATTATCCTTCGGCATAACACGATTTAACATATTGTCTGAACCTTCACTATTCGCCATTGCTAATTGATTGAACTCTATTAGGTGCTCTTTTACTAAAGAAAACCTGAAAAAAAAAAGACATTGTAAATATCATACAAATTTCTTTTTTTTTATACAATAATAAAAATGTGTATATAAAAAAATCAGCTAAGGAAAACCAGTAACTTTCTTTCTAATGACGTTTGATTTGAATATTAGTATAATGGCAACACACTTACTTGGCAGATCTAAAGAATATAGCGCATCCATCGACATACTTCCTTTCCGACTCAGACATGGTCTTTGCACGAGACTTGGGTGAAAAGATGCCATCGTAACCGTCCTGTTTTAATTCTGGCAGGAAGAAATTGTAGAACTGGTCTGTCTCCACCTCCTGTTAACAACATAATAGCATTCAAATATTAGTTAATTATTATCCTAAAAATCTTAATTAGGTTCTTATGGACATTATTTTTATTTTAAAAATAAATAATGAACCGATTTTGACAAAATTTCTATGGGACCAATCTGGAAGTACGTTATTTTAAATAAAAAATATCATATCGATTTATAAATGACGGAGTTACCAGGTAACAAACATAAAAAAATACAACCGAATTGAAAACTTTCTTCTTTTTTTAAGTCTGTTGAAAGTTAGTCAAATCTGTCTTGCTGACAAGTTATGTGGTTACCAACGAACTATATTTAATTGTTATTTATATACTAGTAATCCGGTCCGAATTCGCACAGGTAGATAGACCTTTCGAAAATAATATATAGTCTATGTTACTTGCAGATAATGTACCTAGTTTTCTACAAGTGTAAGAATTTTAAAATCGGTCGACAGGTTTTTTAATTTATCTATTACAAACAAACGAATAACCAATAAAACCTTTTTATAAATATTAACGTAGACGAGTAGAAAAAAGCAATAAGGACGGCAATCAAACATTCGTACGGTCCGCGTGATAATAAGCAATCATCACGGTTAGAACAGAGACATCTCTAGTATGTTGCCAACTGTTATTGCCAGGGGGGAAAGGGATTGTTAGTAATGGGGTCAAATAGCCCCATTACTAGCAATATATCGTATCAGGTCGACATCCACGTGGGTCCCCCTGGAAACCATCGTGTTTAATTCTAGTTGAATTCGTCAGGATGGGCTAACTGACCTGCTTTCATCCTCATCTGTCATCTCTAACTAGAGCCCCGCCAGTGTATACCGATAGCGCAGGTGGGGTCACCATACTATTATCACGCATTTAAAAAAACTGTTATTGCCATAGCTAATTTTTCAAACTAGAATATAATAGTACACAAACTTCTTCATATTGTAGTATAAACATAATATTTTTATTTCAATTCTTGTCGCAAAATTATCTATAGGTACAAACGACTACGTATAGTCACCTTCTATTACATTGGTATAGCAATTATTCTTAAAATATATAAAATGAACACAATACAATACGGTCGAGAGAATTGCATCAGAACTGACAAATAATAGCACGGTTGTGTCGAAACTTCAGAATCCTTCAGACTAATTCAAATTCTCGAGACCGTAATTATATTATGATTAATAATAAATTTGTTATATTGTTATTTGATAAACAATAATCAGTCAAATTACTAACCTGTAAGCTAATGATGTCTGCGGAGTAATGTCTTATTTCGTCCAAAATACCTTTCTTTCGGTAATCCCATTCTAAAGCCCAACTAGGACAGTAGCCGTACATCTGTCTAGTTGCATATTTGTCACAGAGTACATTGTAGCACATTACCGTGAAGATACCTGAAAAAAAAAAAACAATAAATCTTTATGTGACTGACTATTCTCTCTTGTAAATAGAGTTTCTTTAGAATCACTACTATTTATCTATGGTGCCGTGTCACGCGTGTATCAGACGTCAATTAGTTGTTTGCCGGCGCTTTGTTTCCATCGCTCGGGACACATGTTGCGTGACAGAAAAAACGTTCCAATTAAAATCAGACTCGTATTACGCTCCACATGTGTCAGGCACGCGACACAATAGCTTTTGTTTTTTTAAACGTATCTCGCCAGTATCCGCATCTAGCATCGAGATATGTCTCATCTCGGCGAACAATGACGTCGGCTTTTCACCTTACCTCTTTGGAGAACGTGAACGAAAATGAGCCGTTTAGCAGCTGCTCTAGCATCATGGCATAGCCCCCGAGCTAATCGTGTGGAGTGCATTACCATTATTGTCGATGGGGAAATAACTTACCTATGGCGGTTTATCATAAAGTATGTTTAGAGGTATACAAAAACTTATTAACTTCACGTTCTTTGTCTTGCATCTAAAGGTTTAATAACTTCATCAGTTTTGTTTGTTTTATACTACTGAGAATGGTATATATGCTGATTGCAAATTAGCGTAAAGTGGTTTCTATTGCTTATAAACATAACATTAATTACTTTGTAAAATATACAGTGCCTCCTACAAGATCCTGTTACAACTATTCTGCATATAATCCACTCCCTACAGACCAAAATCAGGTTATGTTCACTCAGTTTTGTCTGTAGCAAATCGCCAAGCCAGTGATCGTTTGATGAATGTTCGCTATTGCAATATTTTTTCATAGAGCGTAGGGGAAAAAATAACAAATTTTAATGACTTAGTATATTATACATATCTATACATAAGTATATTATTTTTCCTGAGTAGTCGTGCTAATATTTATTTACTTCAAGCAACAAGTTTATAAACATAGGGCTATAGATAAATATTTAATAGTCAAACATAAGAGTTAGTCAGTGACGTGTGATTACCTATTTTATGCCGAAATACCAAAATGCAAGAAATGCTGTTTTAATTCTGGTGTATCTTATCATCCTCAAAATGTACAACTGGGAAAATTAGGCATAATACGACTATGACAAAATGAGATAAGTTATTTCAATGTATCCACTTATTACGTAAACTAACGTGGCACGACTGTGGACTCTCACGCTCCTACACCATTATCTCAGATTTATGCGGACGCGGCGCACTCGCACCCGTCTCATTACGCGAATCAAAAGGCTCGTTGAAGGATGAGGGCCGCCCGTCTAAATGTCGACTTCGTGGAAGACCTTGGCGATGCAATTATCTAGATTTAATCGCTCCTACACGCAGTCAATCAACAGACAAAGAAGCAGCAGTGTAGTTTGTGGAACAAAGCATCGCTGGCAAGCAAATGACAGCTGAAAAGACAAGACAATACTGGGAGACCTGGCTTTAAGCTGTTGTCGGGACAAATTGATAACGATCACGAAGTGCACTCGCGCTTATGCTAATCTATAAGAGACAAAGTCACCTGACGACGCCCGGCAACGATCAATGCGGCCGCAGCACGTGCTTCAAATACGTCCATTGTATACCCGATGCGACGCACTGAGACGTGGTGTACATGCCAAATATCGCGAAACAATACGCGCATCGATAATCGCTCGTTGTTTAAGGAACTACGGGCGAGCCAAAATGAAAGCTCCACGCCAATACAATAAATATTAAATGGTAATGTTGTTGAACATGTGGACGCGTGTCTCCATTTCACATAAATCGAAAACGATGATGATGAAATAGTACGTGCACGAGACATGAACAATAGGGGAAGGCGACACTAACAGTGTAGAGACAATGTTTGTGATAGGAGCGAAACTATTATACCAAATGTTATGCGTTTTATGAGGAACAAGACGTGGGCGCATTAAAATCAGATATGTCACATGGGTAATGGTGGGATATGAGACTGGTGCGACTCGGCAGGAAAAAAGAAGCAATCGGAAAAGGCGTGGCGGGCGGCGGATGTCGGGTGACTTGTGAAGCATGTCGCTGCCACCTATATATCTGTTGTGTAGTCAACTATAGCGATCTACACACACAGCACCGGTTATTGTACACATTTTATCGCCTCCTACGTAATGGCTCTTGTGTTATTACATCCCGCAGATGCTGACTTGAACTGTACATACGTTTATTTAATCTACAACCCGCAGTCTTATCTCGGTTCTCATTAGACAGACAATTGTTACCGTTAGGGCGGCTAGTCACGCGCAAGTAATGATTTCTAATATCAATATGATTCGTGAGCGATAGAGACAGGTATTTTTTGCAGAATAAACACGGCTCATTAAAACCGATTTAAGTATACGAAGATTTCCATTTGGATTGGCGTTGTAAAGAACTCATTAGATTACGTTCGGTCAGAGACCGGCGTAATCGACAATATGACGTAAGAAGTCTCAATAGGTGCTAACAAGAGGTTGTTAGTGGTTAGTTGAAATGTAAGACCGGAGCTGCTCGTTGCCGACCACTTCGCTCTATAGATTTCACCTTCATTTAATAGAAGTGTAACATGCGATTTTGACTGCAAGCTAATTGAGACATTACATCTCATCGTGGCTCATGTTGCAGGTAATAAAACAGTACTAAGTGTAGGAGGCGAGTTAGAGTCCTTGGAACAGACTGCACGTTGCCGACTATTGATTCGATCATACGTAATTTGCATTAGAAAGTCTATAATTGCAGTATACTATATAGTAAGCGCGGCATCATAGGAGTCTGGTGCATTATATATGATACATATGGCGCCAGTTCCTTGTGAGTTAACATCTGTTGGAGTTCTTATTTTATAGAGTAGTAAATCGTATGATTCATCGCTATCATAAAAGGCACGAGTGGCTTATGCGTTGCTGACAATATAATCTAATAAACACGTAAATATGACAACATATTATTGCGGACGATATCTATGGTTGTATCTTTTTACTCACAGAATGTATCATGAGTAACATAACAATAATACTTTTTATGCGATTTATTTCACTTTCATCTAATATAGAGATAAGAATAATTTGGTTGGCTTAAATATCTAATTAAATATACTAAATAGATATAAATAAATAAATTACCATTACAAGAGAGTGTCATAACACAGAAATAATATTTATGGGAAGAGACAGAATTGCATACGCAAGATTCAAGAATAAACATTAATCAGGCTGTAATGCAATTCACTTATCTCTGGGTCTTCGTAGTGAGAATGCGTGATTTACGAATGGGAAGTATAAACCTGGCAACGTAGAAATAAATGAAGACAGAATGCTCTGACGGCATCGTAATCCGGTTGTATTCTAGATTGGACATTATGCAATGGGCGGATTGGTTTATTTTGTTCTTTAATTTGCATACACGTGTACGTATATATATTAAATCTTTGGCCAAAATAAGCACTACCTACATAGTACAGTCATAAATTTTTATTAACTTTCTTTTTTCGTGTTATATTTTTTTGACTTTTCACTTCCCTATTTAATATATGTAATACGAGTAAATTGATAATGAATGTGTTGGTGCCCTTTTGCTTATATTGCCAATTTAATGGTTAGTTAGCGTGTATGTTTGTGTTGTTCATTTCATTCTATTTTCAAATATATCCGCTAGTATCCCATCAAGCTAAAATTCTGTGTACGTAAGCCGAATGAGAATGTAACATTAGTGCTTATGGAATGACAGAGTTGAAAAGTAATCCAAGTCAAAGAAGAGTAACTTACGAGTACTGAAATAATGTATGGACATGGAATTTGGATGTTGTCTAAATTAGATATTATTAATTAAATTAGATATTAATCAGAATCAAATGATGGAAATTAATGGTTCTCATAATATCGGCGTATATAAACTAGTTTATGAAAAATAAAAATAATAAAGATGTTATTAGATTTTTAAAAAACACAGGAGTAGATTCCTCACTGATAAAGCATGGTCAATTTCTAAAATTTCCATTTTTAACCAGTAACGCTTGTGGTTTGACCGCTGATAGATCTCTCTTGACATTTTTATTCAAATGTAGGTTTTTAGTAGGTGCAGATATTTCCCTATTGCGTAGTATAATAAGCAAATATTCTCCCCTTACTGGTATAGGTTTATGTTATGATGTTAAGATTACATGCGTGAGACATGTACATATTTGAATATGATATTATGTATAACATTCGTATACTCGGAGACAATTTGTTTTTACATTTTAATCGGTGGGATACAGTGTTTTTGGTCTTTATCACATGATAAGCGTCTAGACTGTTATTTTTATGTTGTGATGATTGGAACAACTTTTGCGAGGGTGTTTAACGTTGTAATAAAAAAGAAATAAAGCAGTCGTACGCTATCCGCCTCATCTGAATATAATGGGGGGAGGCCCGAAGCTGTAGGTATCTTTATTGGCAGTGCCATTATGTGTTTCGTGTTACGACACAAGACGAATTCAAATTCTGCCATTATGATAATTTAATAGAACTGTTTGTTGTGATACATTGTTACATATTTTGCAAGCTTCATATTTAAGATACTGCTTTTGCGAAATAAAATTCATATTAAAAGATTGTATGAAAATTTGAATTTAAACATACAAGGAGTACAAACGTACAATGTAATAAATTAAAAAGTATATGTTTGCTTTCAACCAGATAATTTCAGATCCTTAGAAGATGGATGTTGTATTGCGTTAAATACAAATTCTAATAAAATATTTTTAAAACCAACGATGACATGTATATCGATTACTGGTAAATTTATCTGAGAAGTAGTCTGAGACTTAAAGGAGGTAGAAGAAAGTGAAAATCCGCATAAAGGCCAGTTGACCGGCTAAGTATTTTTTACAAAGACAATAGAATCTTTAAATTACTATAAAATACCATTAGATTTATATATGCATGTAAAACAAATTGCTTTAGATTTGTTAATAGTGTTGATAATATATATTATTAGGTTTAGTATTCATCTTGCTATTAAAGAAATGTCTTCTTTCGAAAAACAACAATACTACTGTATATTCTGTGTGCATTTACATTAAATGTAAGTAGATAAAATCTACGATGATCAGATAAACTATCTGAAAGAGAATCAAGAATCTCCGGAACCGACGTGAGACGAGTTATAGAAAGTGGATGAAGCAAGAGATTTAAAAATAGGAATACTTGATGCTCTTCATATTCCGAAATATTCGCGTCGCGTAATATATGAGTAAAGGAAGTCTGTGCTAACATAACCACTTTAAATAAGAAAACGCGGTGAATTTGGACTTTAGTTATGAACATTGCGACTCAAACAATGTATCAAAACGGCCTTTTGCATCATATTCTCATTTAGACAAGTTTTTTAACTATATATACATATATTATATGTACTTATTTGAGGTACTCTTGGCATAAAAGAACTTGCGTTTGATATTTTCGACCTCGTCGTAAGCATCTATTAAATTTTTATGAAATGGCGCGTTTTAAGAGTGCAATTTCATCCCAGGAGTTAATAGCGGTCGTTGATGGCCGATGTTTATTTTCGCCGATTACTCTAGAGCCCGTTTCTATATTTGATTGCAAATAGTTTTTTTATATTGACTCTTACGAACCGTAAAATTTATAGACGATAAATTGAAAGTAAAGCAAATATGCGACCGTACAATATTACAGGTTCACGGATGCGAGGAGGTCGTAGCAATGTCTCTCATTGTGCATTGTTCGAACACGGTTGGCGAGACCAAGGGCATTTTCTTTCTTCCTGCCTCATTTGACCATGAGCAACAATTCAACGCAATCGAAATTAGTCAAATTATATGTCGATTTCTGGTAGATGCCACTAGTCTCTTTTTTAGTCGGAGTCAGGTCTTCTTATACGATGCTGCCAGGACGTTTTTCCTTGAGTTCTTAAACATTTGTATACATAGACATATCTTGAACTATCGAGCACTTATACGATTCGTATTTAATGCCCATTTCGATATTCTAGCTGTAACATTTAATCAGGACAGTTTGGATCCTAGTTTCTAAATCATCACCATCATCATATCAGCCTTTAATTGTCCACTGCTAAACATAAGCCTCTCCCTCGAAGGGTTTTGCCAGTAGTTGCCACGCTTGGCAAGCGGATTTGCAACCGCAGTCAGGGCTTTAGACATGTTTTAAGAGAGACGCTACTGCCTATTTTTCGGCTTTTCTTAGTCGGCTCCTTTGACACCCACGGAGTAGGAAGGGGTGGCCTATTTTATGCCGGGACCACGCGGTCGGTTACTAAATAGTTATAATAAATGTATTTTAACGATATTCAGAAGCAACAATACTATTAACCAATCTAATAAAGGTGCCCATTCGATTAAAAAAAAAACAGCATTGAAATTGGTCTGTTCAGTTCCACATGGAACTCGATGCTGCATGAACATTTTGTATGAATAGATGAAGACTTTATTAAACAACTAAACTTAAAACTCCTTCGGCGACTACAAATCGATTTAAACTAATAATCGACTAAAACTATGGGGGGGTCATATAAAATGCCGAAACAATTATAAATATCGAATTAGGATAATTTTGTTTATCAGTACAATGGGCTAGTATATAATATTGAATGTTTAGAGATATTTTCTTCCCGACCGTTTGACACGTTTGATTTATGTAAATTGGGCGCGCGCGTCCGCTTCGTGCATCGACAGAATGGACTCTAGGCAGCTATGCGTGACAGGAACCACATCTTGCGACGTCCAAACAAATAATATATTATTAAACTATTAATTTCATCCGAATAGAAGTTGAATTTATATGATAATAATGCACTACTTATTAATTTATAGATTTTCGCGCTGCATGTAGTGGGAAGAAGTCTGAAGAAGAGAACTGCTTCAACAGCAGAGACACGAGAGTGCTATACATCGTAACCACGGCCGGTGAACGTGGTCGAAAGATCAAGCAAAATTCAAGTAAATTACCATAGTTAACCTAAATGATCGCGTTAATCCCTGTTTCTTATAAACCATAAAATAATATATCTCTTTTACAATGTGTAAAGGACATTAATGAGACTGACTAGAAGGGATTATCAGCAACGAGAAATAACAACACCATTGCTAGCAGTATATACAGTCAGGTCGCACTACAAGCAGTTCCTTCGAGAATTAAACTGCCTTTATTCACAGGTACCCCGCCAGCATACATATACTGATAACATAGGAGGGACTACAATACCAATATCATCTATTTAATAAAAATTAAACTGTAATTATGTTGTATTTTTATTCACCTGTTTGAAAATAATTATATAATTGGAAAGTTTTGTATGCAGCTGATAAATAGAGGTTATTGAATTATTCCAATGTAATTTAATAAGATAACGGTATAAGTCCGAGTCTAAGCTGATGCTCCGTCTAAACCCGGTTCCCGAAGGTCTCCCACGAGTGGATGGTATACCGTTGGAGCGGGGCGGCCTCCAGTTTATTATTTATGAGACGGACCGCGTGAGCCGCGCCCATACGTGCCACCATGACACTTTATTAATGACAAAAGCGATATGAAGCTCTAAGTTAACAATATAAAATAAATATTATGCACTCATTTGTGTATAAATAGTATTATAGAACAGAAACTTGTTACTTATCGCTTCATATTATCTAATGACAGCGATGATTTATTAGAATTGCGGTATGACATGTATGTGATGGTTAACAAGAGGGATTTTAATTATAAAGTTTTTGCTTACATGTCGGACGACTCCTGTTTGGTCGCGTCAAGGGTATCCAAGGCCTCTGCGGTGGTAGAGTGGCAGTAACTGAAAGAAATAAAAAAAAATACATTAATTTTCTAATTTGACATCTTGCAACTAAGAGAGAGTAACTGTTGAGTCGATAATTATAAAAAAAAAAAGAATTACTGATCTATGACAAATAAAAAATTTACTTCTAGATAAACCATAAAAACGCTACCGTTATTATTACGAAGCTGTCAGTCGTGCGTATTCATTATTTTCCTGTAAAGTAATTTCAAATCGAAGGTATATCAGAGGATCTTCATATTCTTATGAAGGTAAAAACCTCATTTGTGTAGTTGCTTAAAACGTTACTGTATCAAAATTACATTCCTATCCAAACAAAGCATTATAAAAAAACTTGGCTCATTGTTCTCTTTAGTATATGCAATGAAAGATCAATTCGAGCGGAAAAGCAGCCCGTGTCTATCGTCATCGCCAGCCCATAGCAACGCCAACGGTATTAGACCGCATTTGCAAATACAATCGCGGTAAAAACATAATGACATGGCGGCAGTAGAAAAAAAAAAAAATCAGTACCGACTACAAAACTGTAGATACGAAACCCAATGACATCATTATGGGTTCAGAGAGTCTGAAGCTCATACAAACGATGTACAATCTTCGCCCACAAGAGAACAAAATATTAATTTATCATCACAACCTGTCAAGAACTTTGGCAAACAAATTACTGATCATTTAATCATACTTTTAAATATGTTAGTGCATCAAAAATATGATTCCAAATCAATGCGTAACATATAATACGGAATGATATTTAGATATAAAATTCTTTTTGCAGGGTAACCATCCGAATCTTTTATAATAGCATGGAGATTAATTGTGGGAAATCAAATGTTTGTGCGCGATGTGCCAACAGAAAAAGGCTTAATTTATAGTTGAAACGTTTTACGGTTCTCGGTAAATGATGAGATAAGTACATGAATACTTAAAATTTCCATCAATCCAAAGTGAAATAAAAGCGTCAATTTCTCCCACCCAATCCTTGGGAATTTTTGCGCAATTACACGTAAGTGAGAAACTAAGAACTACTATAAAAAATTGGCTCTTCGTAGGTACTACGCGTGTTTTCTATTTACCATTATAAGCACATATTGAACTTATAAACAAGATGTAGATGCGTAGAAGGCTTTATGTTCGGCAACAGTTAATTATCTCAGCATAAAGCTCCGTGATATTTTGCTACTACAAAGTGTAGTAAAAAAAACTTAATTTTGAACTTTTATCGTATTCCCTGATGCAAGTTGTGTATGGTAACTAACCCATTACGTAAACTTAGAATTAGCTTTGAACGTATCAGTTTATGTCTTTCGGCTGATTGTCGATGCAATGAAAAAAAAAATACTGCCATCACTTATTATAGATTCGGGTTTAATGTTAAATAAGGAGAATTTTATACCATATTTTATTTAGATAGCAGACGTTGAATAGTAAAAACGAGTCTTTGATTTTCGGATGGCAACAAAACCGTGCTCCAGCTCAGTCGTGCGTAAATCAAAATATGAAACGTTAGTCTCCTACAGAGCAATAATTACGTAACCGCTTTAACCCTAATATTATCTCGACGTTAATCCAGATACACATCAGCGTCCAAATACGTGGGGCAAAAAATTAATTTCGAAGATCGCTTTAGTAATTTAATTAGTTGCATTCATGATTTAAAAACGAGATAAAATCGGATGTCGAAATGCGTTAGTAAGGATTAAAGAGGTTCGAAAGAACATTAAAAATACATTGATGCCAGTTTCTTATTGTTATCTTTTTAAAAAATTTTTAAGGTCGTTGAAAAATAAAAACCATAATATAATTTAATAATATCGTCAATCTAAACACTATTCAACAGTGTTACTGGAGTGAAGATAATTTGCGAACGGGTGATATTTACATATTTCTTCAATAACGACTGTAACATTAGAAGTATAAATTACAATAATTCTACAGAACGATTTAATTTTGTGAAATATCTTTTAGATCTGTTTAAAAGCACGATTTGATATAACACGTTCAGTTTTAAAAGGTCTATCTGATAATTTAATGTTAATTAAAAATACGCAAATAACAACATCGATTGCGAAGTTTTCGATCCCTATAAAGAAAAAAGATTAAAATATTGAAAAGCGTTAACACTTTATCCGACGAGCTCTAGAGACATATTGGTGAGAGGCGTGAAGTGTATGCAACGGGCGCGGGTGTACGGGCGTATTCACCTCATTACACTTTGTAATTAGGGCCGTGGGCCGCGTCGGTTGCGGCCCTGCACTAAATCACGACAGGCCGGTTTAACGTGCACGACCGTCGGCATCCTCCGAACAACCATAACCCACGAGACAATACGTTTATGGCCCTGTTATTGAATATTAAATGTTGGAAACAGTCACCCTGTCTGCTGTTTTTCAATACACGTGTACATAATTTATTTTCTCACCTCCTGCGTTGAGCGTTTGATTTTCCGCCGAAGAGAATTGTTATTCTAAACGTTTATGATTCTTTTTATTTCATATAAAAATATATATGAACACAGGATATATTAACAAATAAGATTATCCAGCAAACTGAATGACAAATTGCTTGTAACTATCTAGTGATATATAACTAATCTATATACGAGGTCTGTCCGGAAAGTTCGTATAAAAGTGTTCTGGAATGCGAGAAAGAGGAGTGGGGAGGCCAGGTAAGCGCAGGACCCCTTCCTTATGTCCCTAACAATGCTTCAGTTCTGGTCTGACCGCCGTGCGGTGTGAACTGGCTTGTCACGCCATCTGTGAAGTTACCTCTTAACGAAACCCCGTCGGCATGGAGCCCGCTTCCGTTGAAGAGCAGCGCGTCGTAATCAAGTTTCTCTCGAAACTCGGCAAGAATGGCCGTGAAATTTTTGCCGATCTCAGAACAGTTTATGGGGATGATGCTGTGAAGGAACCAACCGTCCACAAGTGGCTAAAAAGATTCAGAGAGGGCCGAGAAAGCGTTCAAGATGACCCACGTTCAGGACGTCCTTCCACTTCACATTCCGACGAAAACGTGGAAAGAATTCGAACTTGTGTTAATGGGGACCGTCGTTTAACGGTCAGACAGGTGGCTGAAGAGCTTAATTTGGGCAAAACCGTGGTCCACGAAATTCTAAGAAACGAACTTCAAATGAAAAAAATTTGCGCCAAGATCGTTCCGTGAGTTTTTGAGTAAAAATTCCATTACGGTGACCGAACACCCCCCCTATTCGCCGGATTTGGCCCCGTGTGACTTCTTCTTGTTCCCAAAAACCAAATTGGTACTTCGGGGGCGGCATTTGGGGGACATAAATGAGATAAAAAAAGCTACGACGGGGCAGCTGAGAAACCTACAACCAGAGGACTTTCAAGGAGCCTTCTCACAGTGGAAACGGCGTTGGCACAAGTGCATTATGTCACAGGGGGAGTACTTTGAAGGGGATAAAATTGATTTACCTGAATAATTGTAAAATAAAATTTTAAAAAAACTTTTATACGTACTTTCCGGACAAACCTCGTACAAGTAAAGGAAGAATATGTAACTTTCTCAAAGAAATTTCATCTGTTTGTCGCGATTTCCGACGACGCTAACAAGACACGACAAGCACAAAGAAGGCAGTGTTAAAAGCAACACATCAGCCACTAGCTCATACGAGTGAAAGTCAAACCACTACAACCACTGGATAAGTTGACGATGATAAGCATCGACACGCTCTTCACATTGTTCGCGCTCCGATACATGAGATAAGGCTTTCTCTGTTCGTCTCTCGAGAGCTACCGTGAGAATACATCCTCATAACCATGCCGGTTCACATTTGCAAAACAGGAGCATCTTCCATGCGAGATAGCATCTCGTAAACACATAAAATGTTTTTGACTTTTTGGAATTCAAAGAGCAGGTATTTTATTATACGTAAATAATATTCAAGATGATAAAGTAAAAATCTTCTAGATGATAAAATTTATTGTAATATAGTGATAATAAGATAGATAAATATCAAAGCTCCGAGGCCTTGGGGTTAATCAATTCCATGCGAAACATTTTCAGTCCATTAGGTATCGCATCTTCGCTAGACGCCGAGGAGCCGAGCGCAAACCGGTACTCGAGCCTGTTGCATCACACTCTCGTGTAGAAATTGTATTTTAGGTTGCGCATTTTAATTCTTTTAAATTAAAAATACCACAGAATTTTTGTAGTTTATTATATTATTATATCTGTGAATTGAATACAAATTACCAAGAGTTCATATACACGTGATCATTGCATTCACATCTGTATTGTTTCTGTGTTTATAAAAGAATAGACTCTATCGTGTTGATCTGCGTGAGTGGACTGCTAATGACACTAAGTACTGTTGTAAGAGTAATTTCTATGCACCTACTGCATTTATAACCATTTTCGTAATGTGACATTAATGAATATGATATTTTATACATTCAAAGCGCGATTGTAATTTATTGAATTAAAGGTTTCTAGTCTTTTGGGGACATGGCCATAAAAGTGATTTTATAATAAAATATTCATAAGAGCCTGGAACTAACATTTTAACAAGGGAGACGCGATTGTGAACTTTTTTTTTTTTACACCAGATTAACCGGATCCATTTCTTGTTACGACTAGGAATTATTGTTCCTGTGAAATAGCCTTCCGTCGGTAGAGATAATTACAAGATGCTTCTCAAAATATACTTTGCATAATAAATTTTCGCCGGAATTTTATATCTCTTAGACATCTTCGGGTACAATGACCTCGGGCGGAGATTATATCTCAAAGCCGAGAACATGTAAAATACGCATTTATTTACAAGTACATGATGTAACAAAAAAAATATTTTTCTTGTTTATGGTGGAGGGTCCATGGAATTGACGTTGTCCAAAGAGGATCAATTTATTTACGTATCTTTATGAATAATCAAAGTAATGTAAATGTTAACAACAAAACGCATTCGAATAACTAATTCGTACTTTATTTAGAGTGGCAGTAGCGCGTGGCGTATGGGTGAGAATGTGTGATTGACGATCAAATACAGCCTCATACTCAGTCCGGCGTGCGGCGGTAGTAGGCGGACCTAACGACCTGCCGATTGATGCAATTGACCTAAATGGACACTAGGATAAGATCGGCCCATAAACTGGTAACAGCCAATTTAAACTTTTAATAGCTCTGATGGGCCGTATGAGTCTTCAGAGAACTATTCAAGCAAAGTTATAAACTTTGATGATATCCACTTATCGAAATACTAATTGTTTGTCGCATTATACTCATGGAGCAGTATATTTAAGATGAGATGATACGCATGTCAGATACGAAATTGGAAAATAATAATAACAGTCAGGATGAGAACATGACGACGCAGTTTGATGTACTTGTACTTACAGCTATTTTCGATGGTGACCGCTCGTTACGCTCTGCCGATCGCAGCAGGGGGCTGTTTTTGCATATTTAGTAGCACTGAGTTCTTTACGCACGTACCAACTAAATGGTCGTGTATGGATTATGAAAATTACTTATTTAGTATCTTTTTCCTTTATTGGATAGTTCTGGTCGTATCCCTTTATTCGAAAAAACTAAAACCTTTTGTACAAACCAATTTTAATTATTACACTGTTTTGCCACATTCTTCCAAATTTGTAATTTACCAACAAAGAAATAGATAAAACAGTGCAATAGCTAAAATGGGTTTATGAGAAGTTTAAAATGAATTGTAGGGGTTAATCTACAAGAAATGGTGAACTTGCTAAAATAATCAATAAAGCCTGCTTTTATATTTTGATATGGATATAGATATAATATTTTTCATAAGTACATTTATAGGAAAATGTTGTTTTGTCTCTTAGAATATATTTGGATAGATGCCGCGGACAATGCATTTTTTGTCTCAATCCCAAATTCACATCGCGTCATCTTATATACTCAAAGCGTTTGCCCACGCGGTCGTGTGTCCTCCCGCGCGACCGTTCACGGCCAAGGCCATAGAGATAATAAACGCGTAATGATGAACGATGTGCTACCGAGCAAAAAACAAGCGCGCGCGCATAACCACGTGGGGGAGCCTTTATGAGACTCTGACAAGATTTAATGGTTCGGAAAATTACAGTGCTACTGTCGAATCAACAGTTCAAATGAAAACTATTGTATGGTAGCTGGCAATGATATATTTAGAGGATAAAAAATTTAAATGAGTCCTATCATCCCGTCTCCTAATTTAAATAAATGTGGGATGCCAAATGGCTACTATTCGCGCGTTTCATTTAGAGATACAAGTAGCTATCAGCTAGAGTGATGTCTGTCGTAAATTACTATAGATCGATACCACTTTGTTACTAATGTATGTAGTTTCGTTAAACTGACAATATCAATTATTTAAAAGAAATCTAACTATAGAGTAGCATAATCCATTATGTGCGCCTATGAAAATAATATCCTCTATGTCTAGATTACATTAATTGAACTAAATGTTTACTTTGTTTTCCTATAGCTATGTTCGGAACTGATTGTTCAGATTAGATTTAGCCCTAAAACTCATATTTCTATTAAAGTAGTAATTTGGTCTTCGGTTAATTCTTGGTAGAGAAATGATTACACTGTCTTGTCTTGAGGGAATTCAATTTGTTCGCTCCGTTTTGCTAGCGAGTGGTTGGTGTTTACTAAGGTTTTTACGTTAAGATAAAATCTGCACTTCATAGACAGTCTTTGTCATTCGTATCACGTGCCCTCAATTCTCCAACCTAGTGCATCGTACTTGGAAATGTGCATCGTGGTGCGTGTGTGGGTTGTCTTTGATGCAAAATTAATGCTACAGGGCCTTGAAAGGTGAGGTGAACGAACTCACGGTAGGTAAACAGCACAAATTGATTGCTTTATTTAATAAACAATGCTCGTGAATTGCGAGATGTTACTGCTAATAGTCAAGAGCTCTACTGTCAAATTATTTTACAACAAGATGACGTGATGTTTGATAGTTAGTTTTGGTTTCTAATTAGATCTTCATTTGCGGAGTATTTCATTTCATGATTCAATAGTCATAAGATAAAATGTTGCATATTTAAGATTTCCTTATAAGAATAAATAAATAGGCGGCGATTTAGAGGCCATAAAATTCAACATGTAAACAGCACAATCTTCCATCAAATGTCAGAAATAGTAATGTCGGTGTAGACGTAGGTCCAACTCGAAAACGGCTCAGTCATGTCGTTCTGAAGGCAAATAGTATGTATAACTGACCGTGCATTACTTACTTACCTTGCAGAGATAGGTGAACGTGGAGTTAGGAACTTAAAATTTGGTGGATATGATAGATAAATTCTTTAATTGCATTAAGAGATACGAAGAGGGACGGTATACACAAAATTTTTATACATAACATATAACGTGAAAATGTAATATGTGTACCATAATGATGCAAAAAGGCAACAATATAACAACACAACAATAATACAGCGAGTTGTTTGGTTAATAAGCAAACCACTGATTTTCAGTTACTGCCTGAAAAAGTTCCCAAAGGCACACGTTATACGAGTACGATACTGTTGTCCGACACATTTTGATAAATATAAAACTGAGGATAAAAATAAAATTTATTTAATAACATTGAAGTCAATAATATATAACAGACAGAGCTAAATCTAGTAGTCCCAAGTGTCATCAATGTCTTACTATCAAACAGAATATGTTTAGCTGTTATAACATATACGTAGAATATAAGAGCTAAAAATAAAAGTTTTTTATTATAATCAATTAAAAAAAAAAAAAAAACTGAATCAATAATCTTTCTACTAATACAATTAATATATCTATTGGATTACAAAAGTTAAGCTAACTCTAAAAATATGAAATTTATTTTTTGTATTCTACGCTGACGAAGCCATGAAAATGATAAATTGTCAGGAGGTCGCAATTCCTGTGTTACGATCAAGTAATATTGATTAATACAATTTCAATTTAAAATAATAATAAATTTTCAATCCATTTATTTGGATATTCAATATACTCTTGACGTCTAGATGCACACACAACATTTTAAATACATAATAAATTTATACTTCATTCTGCCATCACAAGATGATTGGCAAAAAAGAAATGATGATTGTTGTTTTATAATATGTCTTGTAATGCCATTTCAATCAAGCTGTTCTCTCTTTATTGCTGCTAATGAAACGATAAATCGAATATACGGTACAGTATTACAAAATATACCTCCTTTGGTAGTTTGATTTAAGTTTCATCGACGTTGTCACCGCGTACGACAAACAAGGCAATTGCTCGGTCGCAGATCGCTATCAAACACGCCATGCTCAACTATAAACGTCGAAACACACAAACGCTTGCTTACGTTCCTCACGCTAATATCTGGGGACTGCTAATAAGTTCAGTCCAAACAAATGCAACCACAATAGAAAACTGTAATAAAACTAGTAAATAGAGTGTTGGACATGCGCATGAAGAGTTTTTAATCACGAAATACACTCAATTACAATATATAGTACACTTCTGTTTTAGAAAATTACTTCTTTAATGATCAACATATTTATATATATTATTTTTTATCTCAATAGGTAAAAAAATAAAACATAAATCAATAAGTATTGGATGAACAAAATAGATAGGTATGTAGAAGAAATGACACATCGAACTATTCATAAGTTTTTTATAAAATAAATATGGATTCTAAGTAATAATAAAGAAAGAAAGAAATATTAAATATTTGTGAAAAGAAATAGGATGGTGAATGTACAATATTAATAAAACTTTTTTTTTTCATAAATCACTTCTGGTATAACTTGACGTAGCAAAGCAATAACGTAATAAACCTATAATGGTGTGTATTATCGCTTCAAATATTATTGAAAATGTAATGATAGTGATACGAAGTAATGAATTCAATTTAAATAAATTAGCATACTGATCTGAAAGCCTTTGTCTGCCACCCTGTGATAATCCGGTCTCATTTATTATGGAAATAAGGTAAGTACACCTAAAGCAATCACAATTATCTCCTAGGCTACATAGGCTGTCAAACTAGTTTTCCTATATTTCATATTTTTTAAATTATCATTTCATATCGCCTTTGAATAAATTACGGTAAACATTGCTTAAACAATCTTTTACGAAAAATAGAAATAAAATGACGAAAATGAATATATAACAATCATCTCGTTATTTCTCCATCAGAGTCATTACCGGTACGACCTCCAATCACATTTTATGTCGACATACTAGAATCATTTCGTCGTGAGTAACAATGGGACATTAGTATGCATTTGCAACTTTTACTTTACCGAATCTCACCTCGTAAGCTATTGTCAGTATATTTACTGGGAGAAGAGAATAAGAAAAAAAAAAACTAGTAATAACGGCAGCAGAATTATGATGATGAATAGAAAGCGGAGTGAACGGCTTAGTACTGGATCGTGAAATATCGAAATTACAATTCACGCGAAAACGGCGAAACGAGAATTTACATTTGCGGTGTAATATGAAATGAGTAGGCTACGGCATATATTAACAATGTACATATGTTTGAATATATCGGATAAAGCAAATAATAACATCTGTTTAATATTCAAATTCATATTTTCAAAAAGGCCTATCTAAATGTCTGACATAACAAACTTCCAAGCACCCAAGGATTGTTGGAACAAGTATGTAATGATGTATAATATTGTCAATTGATGCGGAGCAAATATTAAAATTATGGTGAATACATAAATATTATTTTCTAAAACTATTTCACTTCACTAGTTACTGATTAAATTACATGTAATAATTTAGTAAATAAATCAAGAAACAAGTAAATACAGAGTTATAAGATTTAGAAATTTCAGCGGTACCATTTAGGAAATTGTGTTCGATATAAGAGATTGGTTGGTAATCTGTTGATAAGTCAGCATACTAGTGAAATAGCAAACGTGAGTTGAACCTAAAAGGTGAAGATGTGGGTATCATGTGAACTATGCCCCATCGTGACCAAGAAAGGCGAAAGTGAACGGATAAGCTCACTCGGTGAGCTAATATTATCAAATGATGTGAAAGTTCTTGCATTCAATGATCATATTGAAGTATTGACTTTTGATAAGACAAATGTGTATTTTATGATATTCTAAGAGCGATTAGATCTATTTTTTAAATTTTTTATTAAGAATATGGGAAACATATATACTAACGAATAGGTTATATACATATACCCTTACATTGATTTGGTGTGCGTAAGGGTAAAATTACAGTCTCTCTCTTTATTCGTCGATGAATCTATTTTCTACATATTACATAATATTTCATAGAGAAACGAAAGTAATAAAAAAAGTATGAATAGAAAATAAAATCCATAATTATATATAACATATGTATTTGAATTAATAAAGATATGAGATTGTAAAATAAAGAAAATATTCTTATGACTGTGTAAATTATTTAATCACAAGTATAATTTTTTAGTGAATGCTAGAATAATCCTGGTCGTAGATTAGTAAGTAAAGGTAAACTATAATGCATTGTGTATGTCGTAAATTAACATATGCAACGCGTTGTAAAATTTTAATAAATTATAATATGCAATGATGTCAAGCATTTCATTATTTCGAAGTCATTTACATATTTCGTGTAATTTATCATAAAGGCGGCAATCAAAACAAAAGACTGTATATATTGAATACTCTACGCATAGCAGATAACTGGTAAATGTTAGCATTTTTTTCCCTTAGGCGTGACAGTTAAGATTGATCGTTTCTAAGCGAAAGTGAAGATCGTGCAGAGACTGCAAACACAGTTTATTCCTTTTCAACAAATCCAGGGTCAAATTGAACTCATACATTCTCCTCAAGCTTTGGATTAAATGAAACAAATAAGGTTAAATAGATAAAATAATAAAACAAGTTTTTTGAAATAAAAATGCATCAGAACACAACACTTATTAAATGAAGGATATTGATTTCTTCATCACATTGTTTCGACAGTAATAACAAAATTTATATTCAGGTAACGTAATATTTTTACATTTTACGGAATATGTATTCCGTATCGGTGTGTTTTATGAATATTATTTTAAAATCTTAATAAGCGTCATCTAGAAATTAAAACATGGATTGAGTTTGATACTCGTATGTTTTATGCACGCTGAGTTTGGACTGAACTTAAAAAGCTTTGAAAAGAAAATATGGTTACGAATTTAGATGTTACAATTCTTACTTCATTTTGTAAAGTCGTTTTGACATTATTAGTTAACTTCGTTTAACATTTAATTTGAAGTAATAAAATTGCCAAAATCCATAAATTAAACAAGATAATTAAAAAAAAAAGGACGTTCATCCAACGTAAAACACTAACACTAAGTAAAGGTCGTTCAAAAGGGGTTCCGAAATAGCAATAATACCGTTCAAGAATATTTCAGCGGCTACAATAAATCTCTATTTACTCGTACTTGGAAAATTTATACATGGAACGAACCTTACAAATATGTGCTCTGGTTGCCGTAACAGTTGAACGTGGATCAGGGTTTCAGCTCATAAATCTATCAAAACATGTACAAAAGCGACGGCCATGAACCGTACGCGCACCGCTTATGTACTTTGTACTTTTGGCTTTCAAAATAGGTCTGAATAGTCACATTGTATTTTGTCATGCGATGTTCCAACTAGCACAAAGAGCCTCGTGGAAGGTGAATAACCTGCCTATGCGTTATCTGCGTAAGTAGACAGAGTATATTAGACATGTGACATCATTATTGTGCCAGCATTATTAACGTTCATCTATTTTGTTTCGTGGCACTTAATCAGTCTCAAAGAATCTTTTCTCTTTTCAACCAGTTTCAAAATACGGGCTGTTTAAAATAAAGATGGAGGGGGATATTTAATTAATTTATAGTTATAACTGCTTTTACAAAAACTAGAATTACATTAGGAACGGTAATTTATGATGATGAAATGTAAGAAGAAATTCAAGTAGCAACAGGTTGTAAAGAATTGTGATTTATTTCAAAAGTGAAATTTGTTAATTCTGATTATAAGGGGGAGCTTGTAATAAACGACGCTCGGCAGTAAAGACGTCGGTATTGCCACTATCAAGATTTGACGTGAGTTCGTTGGCAGTCGATAGTCACATTGACACTGAGGGAAAACGTCAGCGTGTTGACATGAAACCAAAAATATTTTCAACATCTCTTAAAAGTCTAATACTATTTTCATCAAAACTTAGAACGGGACTTTTCATCAATTTGTGAGGGAACAAGCTCACAAATTGAAGAAAAGTAATTTAAGAAACAAAAGTTTATTTCATATTAAAAGTCACGGTACAATTTGTAAAGTTATACAATGTCAATGATGATAAATTGAATTTGATAAAACTGTAAAACTTTATTTATCAGGTAAAATCCAATTCGTCTTATGATATCCACAATTTTTATTTAAAATTTAAAAAAGTTGTAGAGTCTCAACACACCTATACTTTTTTCTGGGATACATACGAATAATATATGTACATATACACAAAACAAATATATTATAAATAAATATTTATTTTATGCAATCAATAAGGTTTACTTCTGTTATAATAAATGAAAATGGAATAGCAACCGTACCTGCGCTATTGGTAGATGCATATTAATTTTGTCACGATCGTCGTCAACATTATTTTTTTTGTGGAGGAAATTCTTGAATTGTTATAAACACAAAGGTTAGTAAGGTTAGTAGGTAGTACCTTTAGTTGAGGTTGTTTTTCGGGGTCAGTAGAAGCACACTTCTGTTGGCATTAGCTCCGTAATAATTACTATGTCTGGTACGTATAATTAAAAAAAAGAGCTCTTGTACACACACAAATATATACAGTGAGTGTAAAAAGTATTCGTACACCTAGGGTTACAATAAAAAAAATACGAATTTGATAGACTTTCCTCTATTTTTTTAATTTAAATCAATACTGTTAAATAGTTTAACATTCCCGCTCTTTGTTTATGATAATTTTTGTTTTATAAAAAAAAAATTATACAACATAAAAATATTTTTACGTTAACTAAGCAAATAATGACAAACAAAAAGTATTCGTACAGTCATTCTTTTTTAAATGAAATTCTGTATAAATCATTTATTCAATCGAATTTTTCATATATCTACAATGCCAAGGTCATTTTTAATACGTAGGTATACATATTAGACGTTTTAGTTGCACTCGTGACAAGTATAGACGTGTTTAGTTACAAAAATGGGTCGTAAAGCGAGAAACGAGTGAAGAGGAGAGAAAAATAATTATTAATTTGCATAATCAATGCAAATCATTATGTGAAATTGCAAAATTTGTCAATAGACCACGTTCAACCGTACAGACTGTAATTGATCGGTTTTCTATTACTAAAACACTAAAAAACAAACCCAGAGGTGGGGCGTCCATCAAAAATCACGCCTCGATTGGATCGGAAAATTTTAAATTGTGTAAAAAAAAATCCAAAAATTAGTGCCCCTCGAGTCTTACAAGAAATTAATAATATCAATGATTGCCATATTTCTGTCAGTACCGTTCGGAACGTATTACGTAGTAACGATTATCATGGAAGAACTGCGCGTAAAAAGTATTGGGTAAATGATATTAATAGAAAAAAAAGATTAGAATTCGCAAAAAATATAATAATGAAAAAAATCATTTTTGGCAAACTGTTATTTACTCAGATGAATCGAAATATAATATTTTCAAATCGGATGGACATCATATGGTATGGAGAAAACCTAATATGGAATATAAGAAAGAAAATTTATGTCCAACGGTAAAACACGGTGGTGGGTCAGTATTTGTATGGGGTTGCATGAGTGCTTTTGGGGTGGGAAAACTTGCATTTATTGATGGAATTAGGGATCACAAAACGTATATTAATATTTTAAAAGAGAATCTTCTCTCTAGTGCAGCTCAAATGGGTTTTAACAATAATTGGATATTTTTACAAGATAATGACCCTAAACATAAAGCATGGAATACTAAAGCATGGATCCTGTTTAACGCTCCAAAATACCTAGAGATTCCTCTTCAATCACCTGATATTAATATTATAGAGCATGTGTGGGATTATCTCGATAATAACATTCGAAATCGACCAATTTCATGTAAAGAAACACTAAAAATTGCGCTTCGCGAAGAATGGGCATTGATACCGTCTTCTTATATTTTCAAACTAGTTGATTCGATGCCGCAGAGACTCCAAGCTATCATCAATGCTAACGGTGGTCCAACAAAGTATTAATATTTTTTTAATATTCATTTACTTACAAATTTTATAAGTGTACGAATACTTTTTGTTTGTCATTATTTGCTTAGTTAACGTAAAAATATTTTTATGTTGTATAATTTTTTTTATTAAAAAACAAAAAATATCATAAACAAAGTGCGGGAATGTTAAAATATTTAATAGTATTGATTTAAATTAGATAAATAAAAGAAAGTCTATCAAATTCGTATTTTTTTTATTACAACCCTAGGTGTACGAATACTTTCTACACTCACTGTATAACGAATGTAAAATTTTATATATAAAAAAACCCCAGAAACTCTTGTTTATCGTCTTTCTTGACGACCTACTTTTTGCCTCAATCAATCTAATGACGTTCGGAAATCAACCACAAGGACATTTGTTAATAAAAAATACCACTATTACGGAAGCCAGGTGGGTTTTTTGCTGGACTGTTAATCGTACTATATTGAATGCCAGCGACATCGCTGTCGATCAGCGTAGAATGGCCATAGAACATTACAACACAGGTGCAGCAAAAGAATCATACCATTTATGGTAAGTTCATATAAACTAAAACCATTCAGCAGCATTGCTATCGTAGCTTGGAAATCGTGACTGAGAGAAAAATTCACGGTAATAGTTTTAAGGCAAAAAATTAAACATTCAAAATTATTGAAGATTCAGATTGAAAGGCTATTTGAAAGCTATGATTAAATAATTTCCTAGCGAGTGCTGTGAACGGTCAATGTTTTTATTACTGTGTTCTATTAGACAAAAAACATGACAGCTCCAGTCAACAGACATAATTACAGAACAAAAAATCATGGGCGAGGTTTGCACGCTGTTAGTTTTTGCGGAACCGTAAGCAAGGGTGCCTTTTATTATACAACTAAATCTTATTCACACACTGAACATGTAATTTTGTAATTAATCTCTGTCAAAAAATTATTTTCGGCTATACTAAAGAAATAATTTCTTAGAAAGCATTTTATTTTACATTTATTATGTACTTACACTTCTTTATTTTTTACAGTTACTTTAAGATATTATTGAGAGGTTGACAAGAGTATCATTACAATTTTTGTATTATATTTAACCCTATCACATTCGTATTGATGACATACAATTGATAATAATGTACGTAGCGAATGCTTTTGACAGACTTACTAATTGGGAGGTTGACTATTCTACGAAAATTGGTATTTTTTTATTAACTTTTGTTGCGTAGCGGTTTAACACGAAACCTCACCTTCCGATGGTTGTGGGTTCGAATACTGGCACAAAAAATGTTTGTTTGTATATTTATTGGTTTGCTTGTTACCATTTGTGGTCATGAATGTTATAAAATTCACCATATTAATATTTGTGATCGAGTTACTTTTTGGTTCATTATAAATAAGTCCCGGTGCTCTGTATAAAACTCTTCATTTTGGCATCTGTGTGCAAAATTACTATAATCATTTATCGCCAGTAAATCATCTTGTAAATCTTAGACCAAATTACAGGTTTGTTGTCACGATTACCTCGTTATTAACATGACTCACTATTATCTACATCTATTTATGTAAAAAAAATAACTTACATGCAGGTCACATAAATATATTCGCATAAATAGGATATATGATACATATTAAAACATTTTCTCAAAATTTGTTTTCTTAAAAATGAGTATCAGGACATAAGAATGTCCCGACATATGATTTCATCAACAGAAAGACAATCCTCAGAGACGTACCCACTATAAGGCCAAGAATTAAAGATCGCAGAGGTCAATAATTTATTATTTGCCGAGTATATATTTTTATTTATCTAAAGAAAAACAAAATATATCGCAAGTTATATTATCATCTTTATGGTAAGAACAATAATATTATTATAGCATACAACTAAGTCTAGTTTTCAGAAATTGTCACTCCATCAGAGAAAGTGTCACAGTTCAAAATCAGACAACTAATATTTTGAAATCACAACCCTCAGAAATACCTTGATATGAGTCTTAAACTGGTTTTACAGGGAATGAAGTTTAACCAATAGACAAATAAAACAAATTACCAAAATAACCACGTGTTTATCAGAACGCGAAATGAATAATATATGTTACATACATTTTCCAGTGGTTACATCAAGTAAGGCTTTTTATAACGGTGCCCCGGATTTACTCGTTAGATAAAAATAGAATTGTACAGATTTGATAATGAAATATCTATACTTCATAATATTCACAGCTATTCATGAACATATTTATTTTTATTCATATCATTTAAATATTTTAAAACTCTTATTTTATTCAAGAATTTTAAAATCATTCAACGTTTATAAGGAAGAGAAAAGTTAAAAAAAGTTAATCGAAACAACCTCGTCAAGTTTATTATAGACTGTGTCGAGCGCGATGCTACCGGATTTGATAAGCAAACAATCAGTGTCCAAACAAGTGGAAACGATGCCCACCACGAATTTTAGTTTAAACATTTAGAATGAAATTGTACTCCACTGTGAGATTTAGATTAGGGTAATTCAACAAAGACAATTTTAAAATTATATTCCAATAATTATTGATTGAACAATTTCGAAGCTGTCCACTTGAATGAATAAAGGACTTAAACCATGTTCTACAACATGCTGGGGCCATGTTCTAAATATGTTTGCATTGATGGGTCTTAGTAAAATAGAATATCCAGGAATATAGGGGAAAATAACAACCGATAGCCATTCCAGGTTCATTGGCCCGAAACAGCTGTATGTCGAAAATATCATCCATCTAAGAATAGTCGATCGTGCATCAGCTCAAAGAGAACATCACACGCGTTGCCTACTTTCGAAGCAGCAGTTACGGGCCAGACGTGCCGACGAGTAGTCAGCTAGGCGATGGAAGATAATTAACAACGAAATTGTACGGAGACAGCTAGACGCCTTACTTCTGTGGGCTGTGTTGCATTACGCCCCGCAATAATAACATACTGTACACCGACATGAGGCAATTAAAAAGTTGGAACGCCCGTTTCCCACACATTACTGGGTGAATGTTGTGACTGTATTGCAATATAAGTTGCACATCATACAGTATAAATACAGCAGGACTCGATGCAGACACGAGGGAAATTGTCGGAATCAAGGTGAAAGCTGCTGCGGTAGATGAAACAATTACTGGATAATACTACTTGTAATAACATCAACAATATTGCAACAATTGCTATTGTGTTTTAGTTAGCAAACAATTTTATGTCTGTCGTAGGTACTGACTGACCTCATTGTTTGATTTGCATATAGCTAATCAACTAGTGCAGTATTTAGTTGTCAGCACCTATTTTGTCTGCTTTGACTGAACGTGATACAGATTCGATTAGATTTTACGTCAAAATAAAATCATTCAATCAGATGAATCAAGGTTAAGCACTACAGGAACAGGAAAAACAATGCTACATAAAGAACGTTTACGTAGCAACAAGCATTATTTGTCTAACAACCGGTACATTTGAATATTAGTCGCTCCAGTTGCAGCGTCTCGCTCCCGATTGTCGTGTGAAATGATCGGATGAATCTCCGTGGCGAATCCACCGCTCTCTAATGTACCCTCGAGATGGCGTGAAAATCAACATTAAACGCGTAGATAATAGACGACAAACAACCGATAGGCAATTGGTAAATTCAACATCGGGGTAAAGTGGGCCAGTGAAAAAGTGAAGTTTCGTCAAATGCACCACTTACCCAATTCAAGAGAGCGGAACCGATGCCGGCGGAAGCATTGTGTAGGAGCACTCTGCTCGCTGATCCATTGTGGGAAGTGTATTAGATAACGTGCCCGCGAGAGCGCGTACAAAACAATGACAACGATTTCGCATTCAGATGTCGGAAGAGTGAGAGCTGTTTGATAAAAAAACAATTGTAGATCACTTTATGGGTAGGAAGGCTCCTAGCACGCTTGTTTACAATTTTCTCGACATTTTTCATAGAACACGTAGAGATAGCTGATTAGTAAAGGTCGGTAAACGACTGCCGATAGAATCTAAGCCGCGTGTGACTGAAGCATTGCTTGTTTTTTAAGATCTGATCTCCGCAATTTTGTTCACACGCTCTAAAGTCAAAGACAGGTACAATCATACGATGTAAACAGTAGTTTTAAGAAATATATATTGTCTATTATGAAATACTGATATCTAGAAGCTTATAGGCAAGTCAGATATTCATTAGAACTCCGTGGCTGCTGCGTGGGCACTACAATGCTTCTAACAAGAACCTGATATCATCTGACAGACAGAAGACATTACTTAATGCTCTGGAAATGCTACAATGCTAGCTAGATAAGAATCGCTTACAAAAAGTTCAATGCGGCCCATAGAAAAATGATGGGCCTACTCTGTAGTACAAAAGATTGTGGAATGTCATACGCGTATGGAACACAATAGAGACATGTACTCATATGCAGCGCGAGTGAAATATATTTCTAATCATAGTTAAAATTTTGTTTGTAAGCTTTCTATTTATATATAAAATACTAGCTTTGCCCAATACTTTGTTAGCGTACTCAAAGTATATTCATTGAATTGATATAAATACGATTTGGTTTTATTTAATATAATTCTCCAGACGCCTAGCCTGTGAGGTAATAGTAATAATCTTCTATTCTGAAAAACATCCGTGCCCAACAGTGGAAGAGCATTATGATGACGTTTTTATCTTTTCTAATGTACATAAATACTATTTCAGCAAAATAAATTCCAATGGAAATAATAAATATGTAGTTATGATCTTTTCAAGGTTCAACAGATTTTTTTTAAATCCAGATTTTAAAATGGTATGCCATGGATAGTGTCTACTTTGTGCCTCTTTCACCACACTACTATGAAGGAAGGTTTTCGTTATGAAGATCCAATATAAGACTCGAACAGGCGATAATTCACTATCATTATTCATTTCTAGAGAACTTTATTTGTTGCTGTGCATTTCAATATACTCCAATATCTGAATGGTTTTGTTGCTTTTAGTTTCGAAATTAATATTTACTGAATATTTAAATAAGCTTTAAGTCAATATATGTAATTCATACATATATTAATTTAATTTATAAACTTCACAGAATATCATATTATGTAGCAACATTTACTGATTAATTAAAGTTTTAAATACAAACAAGATTTCTTGATATAACAAATTCAAAAAATAAAGCAAAATTTAAAAAATAAGTTATTTCAAAAGATTTTACTTATATTTATTTACATTGATTTATTTTTACTGACTAGCTAAAACTGCGACATCTTTTGATGTTGTCTTTGTGGCACCCGACACTAAAGCTTGAATAGTTTATTGAATTAAAGGCTCTAGCGATATCGAGACCTTTTCAAATAACTCTATTTACATTTCATTACTATAGTAATATTATTATGCAGAACACCGACAACCTTCTCCGTAGTTAAACAAGCTACTATCTTTGTTTATGTTTGTAAATCAAACCCACGTTATTGGGCTTGGTAACGTATTAAATACAAATTTAATTTATACTGCGTCTAGAAAGTTTCATTTCTCGGTGAAACCCATGTGATTTAGCAACAAGCTTAATAATTGAGCTGTAAATCTGAAAAGCGCAAAGCAATAGGACGGAATATAGACAGTATTCTTAGCTGCGGTGCGCAAGCGCATTCGCCTCACTTTCACACTTTCACTAGGGCGTCGCCCTCGCGACGCGCACGCGACTGCCTCAACAATGCGACCGCTTGCAAAACTGATTATTCAACACATGTCAGCATGCGAGCAATCATAGGAACCTAGTTGGATATACACTATCGAATATTATATGTATAATAAACCCGGATATCAGCAAACGCCTAGACTTTAAGAGCACAAAACGAAATGGGGAATTTGCCATATCACGACGTTTATTGGAGTATTTACGATAGCATAATCCAATATAGATAAGTGCCCAGAATTGCAGAGATGTTCGATGTAAGAAATAAATATAGCGACCAAATCGTTACCTACTATGTTAGATAACGTTCATAACAGTACATGCTCGTGATGGCCGAGATGAGATGAGTATCATTTGGAATTTCTCAAAAATAACTATGCCGATAAAAGGCATAAATGGTGAGTAGACAATAAGGTTTATGGAGAATGGAAACATTGACCAATCAGCAGTAAAAATAAAACAAGATGGCGAACTAATTGAAAATGTAGGTAACGAGAGGCAATACCAATTATTTTAATTATTTATTTTATATTCTTGGGTACGATTATGTTGTAAAAGAATTGTAAAATGGCCCAATGAGAATAACAACAATTGCTTAAATAAAACTACGAAGAATTGTAAATATTATCAGTATTAGTATAAGACATTTAAAAAATTTTTAAGATGTAATGGTAAGTTGGAAAGCTGTTTCGTTTTCTATAGTTTTGAGACTGTGGTTGCCCTCGTTCCTCCGGCGAAACTAACAGCAATCTGCATCCAGTAGTATTAGAATTGTTCGAAATAAAATAGTCTGCCTATCCGCAGTATATATATATATATATATATATATATATATATATATATATATATATATATATATATATATATATATATATATATATATATATATATATATATATATAGTACGAGTATATGTAGGTATCGTAGTTGCATCGCACATGCAGCTGTTCACAAAATTCCTTCAAGACTTGTTTGTATTTCAATTTTGAACACAAGCCCGGTTTACCTCGAAAGATGCCGGTTTTACATTATTGTCCCGCGGAACTTATATAAGAAACAAAAAAAATTGTGTTTTAAAAATAACACTATAGACGACTACTCTTGAATTGAAATAAATAATAGATATCAAAAAGATAAATATATAATATGGGTAATTAATAAAAATAAACTAAATAAAAATTTTGTCTTTCCTTTCGTTTTCATTTAAATAAAAAAATATATGCAATATAACATAGTTTTAAATCTATGCATCGATTTCTCAAATCGATAGATTCATTTACAATTCAAATAAATAATAATCTTAAAGTAATATTTGTCTGCTTTCGTCATATCAATTGTAACCACGACGATTTGGACGTCAGTAAACCAAACAAAGAAAATTCTCATTCAAAATAAGAAACTGTTTAGAAAGTTATAGTCATTTATATTATCTCAGCCCGTGTTACGCGTTGTAAACGCTTTCGTTGCGCCTGAATCGAAATCGACTTTCAATTACTACGTAAATCGCGCTTTTATTGTATACTTTCCCCGGTCATATTGCATTCAGTCAATAATAGATGAATAAAGTGTTTGAATCTCGATAACGTACAATGGTGTTTAATATAATCAACATGCAAACAACTTCTTTGTTAGAAAATTGACTTTCGGACAATAGTGGTGTGTTAGTTACATATAAATTATTGTGATGAATATCGCATCAAACCGATCTTTGCAAAGAGCGAACAGTAACAAAACCTGTTTTCGTTTTATATCATAATAATAATAAGCAGGTGTGTCTACTGGGTCATAAAAGTACCAGCGCAATGCATATTCGGTGTATTAATGTAAGAGACCAAAAAGTTCATTTAACATCCCAAAAACTTCCTTCTTAGCAAAGGAATATTTATAAATGGGTTATGGGATATTAGACAAATCATAATTAAAATAGTGATTTTCTTAGTCCTCAAATTTGGCAAATGTCCAAATAATAATTTCAAATCAGAGTCTTTGTTTCATTCAAATAAAAAATAATAGCTCTGGAATTCAGGAGAGTAATCGTAATGAGAAAGACTGCTTATGCGATTTGTAGTACTCAGACTGATGGGTTGGTATTCGCTTGATTAAATAACTATTACACTCTATTACATTGATTAATTAACTATGCTCACATAGCAATAATTATAGTCATAATTAATACGAAAAAAAATAAAAACTTAGTAAAACACAAATTAATTGAGATACATTCTATATCATACACTATGGGAACACACTCAAATGGTGAATATTGTTTCTAAATGAAAGTATCCAATATTGAACAAACTACATACACAGAAACTTTATTAACTTTTTGATGTAATTTTAAACCCAAAATTCTTCTCTCCATCAAATCTCGTCTACATTTATATCCCATATATATTTCAGAGGTAGTATCTATGTTTCGACAATATCTTTTAAAGGAAGAGTGGATAGTTTTAATTAACTATAGTAATTTGTACTACTATCGCCTCATTATAATCAACATCCCGTTTAAACATTAGTTACAAAAAGCGAAATGTTTTGTAATAGATTCGATTCTTGTGGGAACAACATAGTTTTACAATAGGCGTTGTATATGTAACTAGGTTGATTACTTTACACATTATGTTAGGTCAAATGGTGTCGATATTGCAAATAGCTCAACTATAAAATAAAAGAAACAATATATAGGTAAGTAACTAGGTATTTACAATCAAATTCCATAGAAATGAACAGCGGGATATTGAGTTCATTTGGTTTGGAGGATAAAAATCCAGTTTGATCTTTAAAAGTCACGATGTTTAAAATTTACGTTGGTAATTAATACAAATATATAGTTCACTTCTTTCCAAGTTTTGTTACAAATGCAAACTGATATAAATTATCGAAGTATCAGAATGTGTGCCCTCCACGCCTTGAAATTTCTTAAGCATGATCGTAAAATGTAAATGAAATAGGATAGCGGCTTTCAGAAAAGTAAGCTATTTGATACGAAGGAAATCAAATTGCTCAAGTAAGCAGATAAATTTAAAAACGAACAAGTTCTTATCAATTTAAAAACACATTTTGTATGACTTTCTTAACAGAATAAAAGCGCCCGAGTGTACTGTTGAAATATTAGAGATATCTTACGCAATAAATTAAAAACATATAAATTTCTGAGCTAATAAATGAAGTCGAGATTAATAGCGGTCTTACATAATACCGACGCGAAAAGCTATCAATGATCGTTAGTGATGAGAAAGGCAAGTGATAAATAAGATTATCTAAGAATACATTAGGCCAGTCCACGACCGGCATACGACTTTTTAATTCTCATTAAGGTGCTATTAAACACGGGATGTATAAAGCTTTCTATCGTTATTACAATTTTCTATAATAGTCATTCAATAGCTTTATTAAGTAAGATACGTATGGAATCAGTCATGGATTCGGCTATGCTTTTTATTTAATTAAGAATAATGAAACATTAATGAATGGAAATTTTGATTGTAATATATCACATACTTACTTTCTGCCTTTTGACATTTATCTATATTCTACTTGAACATTGGAATTAGATATGGAAACTAATATTATTATAGGTGGATTTAGTTTAGTACAATCAGTGTACACGATTTGATAGACGTGTCTAAAAACACTGACAAGAAGACTGCACTGCAAAAAAATAGCGACTTTACTCTTGACGAAATTAATGTTAATTAGTAATGTTACTATTCTTACTTTAAAATGAATTAAACTCACCGATAAACGACAAAATGTTTAAGAGATAAATATTTTAACTAATAACGTAGAAACGTGCGCCTACCATGCCAATTTTGTTTAACAAAATCAGTACGGCAAAAGGTAAATCTTATATATAAAATTCTCGTGTCACGGTGTTTGTTACCAAACTCCTCCGAAAGGGCTTTACAGATTTTCATGAAATTTTGTGTGCATATTCGGTAGGTCTGAAAATCGGCCAACATCTATTTTTCATACCCCTTAATGATAAGGGTGACCCACCCCTAAATATATTTTTTTAATTTTTTGACATTTATTTTTATTTTTATTTTATTATAACTAAGCATCGAAAAATACATACAGCTTCAAATTTTTACCCTTTTACGATCAACCCCTGTTTTTTAATATTTTTGATTTTTATATTTCTCAATAAGTGGTAAAACAACGTTTACGGGGTCAGCTAGTAATAAATAAAATGAAAAATTTTAAGTAACTCCCGAGCTGATGACCTTGAAACGCCTGAACAGATCTCCATAAATTGTGTGGTGGTGATTGTTGGTGCTGTGGGTGGTGGCTGGTGTTGTGGGTGATCTTGGGCGGCGGTAGTCACTTACCATCAGGTGAGCCGCATGCTCGTTTGCCCCCTGTTGTAAAAAAAAAAAAAACATCCCTTTCTTGAGTCGGGATTAGAAAAAAATATATATAAAAATCAAATAAGATAAAAAAAATCTTTTACGAGCCTATTTTTGAATTTTTAGGCTACCTAGTCTATAAATTCAAAAGTAGGATCGTTTCCCATGGCGGGCGGATGATGCTAATTGCGTAAGAGCCATGTAACGACCTCTTAATTGGAATGCGCCCTCAATTAATGGGGGCCCACGTTTGTAGCGAAGCTCCAATTTGAAAATGGGACGGTTACGCGTCGGTTCCCGGGTGAATGGCCGCCGGTGAAAGCCGACTCTTGTATATAGGTCAGGTGGTCGTTTACCCACAGGTAGCCGGCGTGGACTCGCCTCTATAAATATAAATACTACACTAAATTCGTGGAATGGTGTCAATATGTGAATCGAAGTAACAAATACCTAGTGTAACAGTTCTTTTATATTTATATATGAAAAAAATATTGAAGCAAAAGAGTAAACATTTGCACGTATGTTAATATTTTCGAAAGAGATATATAATAAATCTCTTTGTATGTTCAGTGACGGAGTTCACAAAAGGTGGAATGATTTTTTTCTATAACACGAAGCAAACGAGGGATGTGATTCACCTGATGGTATATGATCACTACAGCCGATGAGCACCCGCAACACAAGAGTCATCGCAGGTGTACTACCAGCCTTTTAAAAAGACATGTTTTTTTTATTGAAGGTTACGTTGTATATCGGTTCGGAAAGGAAGTAGATTCAAATGTGGTGGTGCGTGGAAAAAAGTGCTTAGAAAAACGCACGGTGAAGAACCGCTACTCATCCAGATAGTTGGGATGGAACTTTAGTTTGTGGCCAGTTGTGTGATGGTGAAAATCAGCAGCAAATATCAATCCGAACAATTCTTTAGAACACTCCCCATGATATATTCGATAATAGATGCATAGAGAATTAAGATCTTCTATATATTATAATAAAATCTAAACGAATGTTGTTTGTTATACTGTGTCGACTTGGTATCTATCTAGTAAAGATAATATAGCAAGAAAACAAATAAATAAATACCAGACGACGAACAACAAATTGTGTGAAATTATAGCTCTAAGTCAAATAATGAAATTTAACATCAAAGAATCGACATATTGACAGTTATGTATTGTAATAATACTAAGCAGAAGTACCACCTGCGATGTCTTGCCGTTCAGGAACGCGATGTAAATAAATGCATAGTACCTACTGCATCGAACAGCTGTTATCATTAACATAACGGGAGCTCCCATAAAACGTTTTTCATGCGAAACAAGACATGCGAAAACGACTAACGAAGCGTTTTTAGCAAACAATATAATGTGTGTTAGTATGAAATTAAGCTAATTGCCATGTCTGAGCAATAACAATTAATGATATCTAATGGTTTCATAAAGGCGATGTCGTGGTAATTTCTCTGTTATTTTGGGTTGTTCTACATACATCTTTTTACACAATATTTTTACATTTCTTATTTATCCATTTTTTTTATTCTTATCACCTGAGTATTTTTTAGTCTTTATAGTCCTATATGTACGGCCTAACAAAACAAATATTCCTTTATGATTAGCATCAATAAGGAAATTATAAAGACATGTTGAAGCATATAATATTGAGTACACATTCAACATAATTGATAAGAAAATATTTAATACTTGTATAACACAGAATAATACTAAACGTACAAGTGTTATAATAGACGAAAAAAGAATATTACAACATGGGACACCATAGGATGAAAATGGAACAACCCGTTATTTCACCACCGCAACCCGGCCTGAAGTTTTACGTAACCGATACGTCCGCTGTGTATAACGGTCGGATTATCATACATTTGATATTATAAATTTTCTTGGTATCAGTTCGCGTCCTGTATAGACAAAATCTTTTGTTCGAGAATGAGTCCGGGCATTACTATGCATTCGATAACGGTAGTCGCCGTTCCTAATTTTGCAGACGTATTTAATTCAACCGTCTTTAAAAAGAAGGAAGTTCTCAATTCATCTATATTTTCTTTTTTTATGTTTGTTACCTCATTACTCAGTCAATTCTAAACTGATTTGGATAATTCAAATAGACTTGTTTACAAGCGCTTTTAAATCGTCATTTTTTAATTGTTTTTATTCTTTTTAAACGATTTTTTAATCAGTTCAGTAGTTCAGTTTTTAGATTAAAGTAACTGGTTTCGTCATAATTAAGGACGGTTTTTATTGTGGGACATAATCTTTAATTATGTATCGAACGCGTTTCGAGGGTTGTATCGCATACGAATCTTAGCTCCAAAACATTTCTATTCTTACCACAATCGACTTAATTCTGCCCGTATACATGTGCTCCATTTCTTGTTTTTGAATTTGTTTTTAAAATTTTGTTGTATAGAAAGACAAGTCATTAGACTTTTCACCATGCTAGTCAGACTGCATAGTGTAGGATCATTACTAGTTTTCCTTCTTTTGCATTGGTGTATTGTTAAACTTTGTTACCTTTAACGACACTGACATCAGATTAAAAGTAATGATGAAGGATTATATTTTTAATCCATTACCATTTGGAAACACAACACTATCCGTATCCTGAACTAATTTCCCAAATGTATTATATATACATTTATATACATTTTTCATTAATATATATATATATATACATTTTTCATTAGATAGACCACCAGTTTGTTTTAGATTTTTAATATTCAAGTTGTTACATCAATTTTTAATGGAGATAGATCTAGATAATTTATTAAACGTGGATAAAAGTAATTTTTCTGATTCTGATTTTGGTTTGTATCATGTTCTTGAAATACCCCATCATCCCATTGGTGAATTTTTTTCTTTAAAATTAATAGTCAATATTAATTTTGTTTCGATTGAAATTGCCACTTTTTTTCTGTGAAACATAATCTACTCGTATTACTTTGTCTTTTGGGTATTCTATAAAAAAAAGCGGCGGTTCTGAGATCTCGACTCTCTTATTGGTGGGGTGTCGTCAAAGGACCAATTAGTACGACAGACAGAAACAGTAATTAATTATTCTTTCTGGACATTCTTGTCTACCGCGGTAGTAGAAGAGCAGATAAAAAAAAATTAACAAACTGTCGCTATATTTTATTGCCGTCAAAAATAAATCCTTGTAGTGACTCGTTATATGTATACTTAATTAAAATTAATTATGGAACAAGATTTGAGTCGGTACATTATTCATGTCCTATTTAAGTAACAAGATTTGATAATCATTAACAATTTTTAAAAATCTGTTTGGAATATATTACAAATTTCTCTAGATACAATAACGTTAAAAATTTGAAAGTGTTTGTTATCTTTTGTCAATGGTATACATACGGGATTTTTTTTTGGAATTGGGACAAAGTATAACACAGGCTACTACTACTGTTTTTTAACCCGATCAAACTAATTATGTCTCGGTGACACGGATGAAGTCCCTCCTTATGCATGCATATTACTAATTAAAACGTAGCTTTTACTGTATTCTATCAACAAGCAATGAACCATTGTACCGGTTTACATACAATTAGTTTGTTAAAATACAACTTCATGAAAAGGTAATCATGTTTAGACGAAAATATAACAGAAATAGTTGAAATTAGTAATTAATTTCAATTAAATGAAAATAATAAAATTAAATTAAATTCTTATATTAAAATATTTGGATAGATAACAAATCTATCCAAATATTTTAAAATAAGAATACCCGGATTAACTTATGTGTATTTTAGTCGAGAACGGTCGGGATATAGTGTGTACTTACGAAACTTTAAACAATAAAATCGGAATATTCTATTAATTAATTGATTTAATTTATACTACTGTTGAAGATCGACAGACTGTCGTATGATTAGGTTAATTATTTGATTGTTTACATTTTAATTAAGTTTTATTAAAACATAAATCGGATAGAGGAATCAATAATGTTTCCACGGAGCTTGAATCACTTTAGACTTGGTAGCAGTATAATAAATAAATGCCATTATTTAAGAAAAAAATTGCGAAGACTTTGGATATTATTAAACTTGCACAACATGTATAATAAATAGTAAATGCCACATAATTGCCTTATTTTCAAGCTAGGATCCCTGTACATTGACGAACTAGGAAGACTCCAGCCAAGAAAAAAGAAAAGTTCGTTTCCAAAATTAACCAGATTCGAAACTAAAATTACGTGGACTTGTCTGTCATCGGAATTAAAAGCTTGGTAAAACAAAGCAAATATAAAAAGATTTTTTTTCTTTTTAAAAAGAAAGTCTAAACTAAAACATAAAGTTTAAATAAAATATGTATAAAAATGAACGTTTTTCAATTATCTCATGAACATTTAAACATCTTCCTAAAGGGTGTAGTCAGTCGTAATAAATTTGTAGCAATTTGAAAACAGACCGAAAATGAGTGGTCCAATGAGTACATTCACCATTGTATTTTATTTCTACATTAAACAAGTCATTAGGGAAACATGAGATATAACAACAAACACGAAGCATTAAGTGTAAACATTGTTTGAATGGAACGAGCACAGCTAGGAATAAGGTCGAAAACGTTTTGTACCATCATTGTATAGGTACTTATGTCAGGGAGCCAAGGACAAACAGCCCGACTTTCACCTCCCACGATTTAGAGAGAAAGCTCGTCTTACGAGCGAGTTTTTTCATCCTCTGACCTCATTATCGAACAAAGCGATAGACACTACCAAGGACACGGGGAAAGGTCTTAGAAAGAAAGCCCTTCGGATTAGTAAGTACGTCTTCAATAGCAGGTATTATGAATTATAGAATGAGTTCGTTTGTTTATTTCTTAGGTTAAATATTTTACTGATTTAGATGTTACTTTTCGGAAGTGCATATTATTGATTATTTGATTAGAATTACTTTGTTTAATTTTGCTACCATTATAGTACCAACACTCAAAGATTGACCACCACTGTCACTTTTAGAAGTTCCAACCTTCCATCATCATCACCATCATCATCATCATATCAGTCGTTAACTGTTCACTGCTAAACATAAGCCTTCCCCATAAGGAGAGTTTTGCCAGTAGTTGCCATGCTTGACTGGCGGATTGTCAACCGAAGATAGGCTTTGGTGATGTTTTAAGAAGGACGCTGATGACCATTATTTGACCATTAAGAGTCCTTAGTCGCCTTTTACAACACCTACATTAGCTACAACTTTCCATATTAGGTATCAAACTCCGACTTCTGAAAATAATTCTAATCAAATAACCAATGTTTCTTCAGATTCAAGACTAAAAAAGTATTTGGATGGACATTATCTTTGATGAATGCAATGGTAGGCAGTAAGACGTGGATATGATATAATATATAAATGTGACTACCGTATAAATGATTGCTTTCATAACATAATCACTGATTGAACAGAAAATGCGGAAAAGAGAAGAAATTTTGAAACAAAAGGAAAAACTGTGGGAACTTACAAGTCATAAACAGATAAAGCAATGTTAACCTTTAATTCAAGTATTGTTTGAAATGATCAAAGGATACGTGGCTATTGATAAATGGAATTCAATATGGTGGGTCGAAGGATTTGAAATCAC
This sequence comes from Galleria mellonella, assembly GCF_026898425.1. Lineage (NCBI taxonomy): Eukaryota > Metazoa > Arthropoda > Insecta > Lepidoptera > Pyralidae > Galleria > Galleria mellonella. Next base: position 2,576,116 of record NW_026442100.1, on the reverse strand, counting down.
TCGTGCGTGTACGAGCAGCTCTGGATCTTGATTAGGGTTCGATAATTAAGGTATCCAGTGATCCTAATCAAAAGGTGGATTGGTACTCTACGATGTTTCAATAAACTTATACAATAATTTGGATCTCGTTGGAAAAAATCGAACGATCGGTAACACGCGAAACGGTTAATGCGAGGTCGCTATGCAAATTATAATTTATGCTTGCGACTGACCTAAAATTTTATCGTAACGTAAAATTCGCAACGAGCGCGTATCTTACGGCGTCTGCTTTTAATATACTGATTTTGTGACTTGGTTCACTATATTCTAACATGTTACATTATAATACAAACGCAGGTCAGTCACCAGCTTTAGACGAACAAGGAAGTGCGCAAATGAATGCATCATTTGACCCATTAATTATACGAAGGCGGCTTGTTTAACTTTATTGGTAGAAACGAGATTTTTTAACTGCTTCTTCCGGTTATTAGTGTTACATAAATTATTCTAACGTATTAAAAAGCTATTAAATTGTTATACAAAATATATTACATCTATTTAAAAAAATAATAAAATGCGCTAAAGTGGTATATCTATCAAATTAATAATTGATCTTACAATCTTACGATATAAACTTACAAAACCTAGAACGCGTTAATGACACAGTAATTTGTTTTAATCAATGTGCGTTTTTTTTTTTGGAAAAGAAATAAACAATAATAATTTTACAATAATATGGAAATCGTTACACAGCGACGTTGTTGGAAAGTTAATAGTGAATAATCGACAGTTCGACGCCAAGAGTTAGAAAGCGTGCTGTAAACCGCAGACGTTCGGAAAATGTTCAGATTTCCTTCCTCGATAACAAAGAAAACCATTTACTGCAAAGTAGAGCAGTATTTACTATGAGCATTGAAAATACAATTTTCTGTCTAAACAAAATTACAAATACTTGAACATTTTAAATGCAATCCAATAAAGTTGAATAAAACTTGGACATTAAAAGGAATTTTAAAATCGTATCTAAGAGTTCAAAATACTGCTTCCGTTTAATGAACGTTCCCATTATAAATAATGAAACTTCTTCGTCAAGTAACAAACTTTTCCAGTAATTACAGGGTTTCTTTGATGAAAGATTGAATTAATATGATTGGCAAAGATACTCGCTCTTAATTTTACCTGACATTAATTACAGTTCAATCTGCTTTTGGGATTATTATCATTTTAACAATTCACTGTCCACTACTGAATATAGATAGGCCTGAGTACATACTACCTTTCAATAAGAGCTGTGATTCTGGCGAATTAGACAGCAAAACCTACCATGTAATGGACACCTCAGGGACATCGTTTCTACTTAGCGTAAGTTGCCATTCAGTACAGAACACTGATTGTGCAAGTAATACCTGCACTTTACAGGTTTTTATTAATTCAAGTACAAAGCAAGACAACTAACAGAACCGGTCGCCGGTAGGCAATGGAATATAGTCTCACAATGACAATAATTGAAATGGAGTTGTGACGTTGAACAGTGGGATGTAATGAGACGAAACAAAAAATAATATTCCGAGTAAGTCGGATTCAGGGCTACAAATTAAACAAAAACAGACAGCAAACTGTAGCGTACCCCCTTTTATAGAGGCTGACGGTCGTATAAAAGTTCTTCGCGTAGTCGTACTTACCGAGTGGCTTGATTGCTCGCTTACCTGGAAGAAACATATTTATTACTTAATCATCTTTTCATAATAAAAAAAAAAAAAGACTTGATAATGGATTTGTAAATTTATTCTGATATGAACGATATTATTTATGATATGTTAATAGCATTTACCAATATATTATTTTCATAAATTATATTTGTATGTGTACCTAATGAAAGAAGTATATCAATCTCAAATCTAGTGATAAGGGTCTGGCTTTTTGTATTAGCATTGGGGATTAGCCCCGACAACCTTTGCGAAAAAAAATATTTTTTTTACAATAATAGGAATTGTCTATGCTCAAATTTCCGTCTACATTTTAACAAGCAAAAAATTTTGTCTGTTTAGAAAAAGGATCAACATGGGGAACATTTTCATGAAAAAATTTGACTCTTCCACACAAAAAAAAGTGTCCAACTGTCAACAACTTGTTTCTCGATTCAGATTTCTTTGTGAAAAATGTTTAGTATCAGTGGTGCTACTAGACTTCACTCCCTTAAGAGAGTATCTGCCAATTTAATAAAATAATCTACTGATATCACACATGTGAACGTAAGTTTGCTTGTTGCCTCTTAGCGTTTTAAGGGCTTGACTAATCACTTTGAAATTCGTTATAAATGTATAGTACGTGTATCGGATAGAAATGGATTTGCATACGCAAATTTTTATCTCAATGAACAAACCCCAATAGAGTTGCAGGTAAACGCTGGTTTTAAATATTTCGATTTGGTTATTTAAAAATCTGATCTGATTGCGAACTTGTATTGATGCAATCAAGTGTTCAAGTCTGAAACGGTAAAAAATAATCTGACACAATCGTTACATTTCACAAACGCGGCCACGCACTCTTGTTTTTCTTCCCAACTTGATGTATGTATTGTTTTTCTGTAACTCTATTTCCAATCTAAGCTTCTAACAATAGTAATCTGTGACTCAGATCTTTGTTCATTGTAAGAATAAATCGACACGTATTGGCAGTTGACAGTTAAGTAGCATTTTTTAATCTTCATTCTTTTGCTTCAGTATTGTCATAAAAACAAACATTATTTCTATTTTTAAAGCTTACGTTAATTTTTATTCAATGTCTATATAAATACGGGAGATTAAAAAAAATATGTAACTTTACAGCATGACGATTGGAAACTCCAATAATAGAGCATTGATATTTTTTACTTGTTAATTTGAAGAAAATACTTTTGTATTTAAAGTGTTTATCTTTATTTATGATATCCTGTGGAGCTTAAAAAAGGTTTTTAACTATAATGAAAAAGCCTTCCTGATTACTTTTAATATGTATCATAATTCATCTATTTGTTTAACACAGGAATCCCGAAAATGTTAAGTTATTGGCGAACAAAAAGTTTAATAATCATAGTTCAAAATTCAATTAAACAAGTAAGCGTTTAAATTCTTGAAATGTATTTAATTGGCCGACTTTTTTAATTTATGATCTGGCCAAATAGCGGTGCCACGGTATCTAAGTCAGTAGTTAAGTACTTAGCAAAAATCCACCGCTATTGCCAGCAATTAGTGTAATTTATTTAATTTTCATGTTACGCGTCGAAACTGTTTTTGAATTGCTTTTATTAGTGTATGAATATGAAATTGTAACCTTTCTGTACTATTAGTTTATTGAGCAGGGTACCAGTGAGGGATAACAGGAGAGGATGAAGTTGAGTTTACATCAAAACGAATTCATCAGAAATAAATATCGAAGGTTTATAGAAGAACCGCATGAAAGACGACTAGCAGAGTATGTTGCTATCAATTCAATAAAGAATTATCATTACTTAGGTAAATCCTAATGATTGCAAAAAGAATTATTAAATCTACTAAGAATTTATGAAAATATTGCGTGGGTAACATAGATATCTTTCATTTTTCTTCTTAACGAATACAGTAGTAGCATGGAAAAACTATACGCGATTTGTTAACTTCTAATATAAAGTTTTTCAAAAATTAGGGTATAAGTGATACAGGCGTATTTTAAGATATCAAAGTTCGGAGACTATCAGTAAGTGGGATTCACACGTCACGGTGACTTGTGAACATATCTGAAGGTGTGAGAATGTGGCTCAATTTAGTCATAGATAATGATAGCCACAATTCATCCCCGTCATTCTATTAGATTTTTCGGAACTAGTAAAAATAAAACATTATGTTTCCTACCACATAACGATTATGATAAAGATCTAGAGTAACAGGTTGATCATCGCTAATACATGGCCAACAAGGCCGAGCTAGATCTGCCCGTCGGAAGCTATATATCAGATGTTCAGGGGTTGGACTAGTTATGACAGGTGATCTACTAGTGCTACCTAGATCAACGCTCTTATATGAGTGAAACATTTTTCATTAAAACTCGTCAACAAGGTAAATATAGATAAATAAATACTGGATACTTTTTATTTCAATTCAAAGTTAAGCCAAGGGCGGGATACAACTAAATTGATAACACTGCACGGAAATAAAGAAGTTTTAAGTTGATAAAATGCAATCAGGTATAACAAAAGTAGAGGTGTTAAAAGGTATAACCACTGATGGTTTAAGAGTTGGAGTGACTGCTACTTTTGCAGGTTTTTGTGAATTCAGAACTTTTAATGGAAGACCGAACTGTTTAACAATTCAAAAAGTTATTAATAATTAGAACCTTTCAGCAAAAAAAAAATTCCATTTACGACCTTTCTAGGTGATTTATTCGGGGTTTTAAATTGTATTAAATCATATATTTCCTATACGCATTTGAGAAGGTAAGCGATCAAATTTAATAACTGGTAAAATTTTTTTTAGCTGTTACCTTACTATAGAAACACAAACAAGTAGACAGAGAAAAAGGTTTTCAACGATATAAATATAAATAATTAAAAGCAGTCATATAAAAATCTAAATTTATTAATATTGTCGACAAATTTTGACTTCTAGCATACGCTACTAAAGCTACATACCTGCACTACACTAGAATTCGACAACAAAATATTTTTGAGTGTACGTTTTTTGTTTCTGTCATTTATGTCTCTCATTAGACAAAACTAGCCATAATTAAAAGAATAATAACAACTTAAGTGCTTTTGGTCAAAACTAAAGTATACAAAATTATACCAAATGTCAACAATCATCAATATTATCACACTTTCATTTAAGTAATTGTATATTCGTATCATACATGAAAAAGACATTCAGGTATATAAAGTACAAAATAAATTGACGAATTGATAACCTTTTATTATGAAGTCGGTAAAAGCGAGTCAATGTCACAAGACGACTCGGGGTTAATCTAGTAGTCAATTTATTTAATATCCTACCTCTATCAGATGAAACATCACGATGCGAGGCCGGCATGTTTATATCACTGTGCATTTTGAGAGATTCCTACATCAGTGCGAGGAAGGTACGGCCTGAATGGGCCCGATAGGATCTCATAAGGAATACTTTGTACTTTGTTGACTTTGAATAAATTGTATGCAATGGAATGTATTCTTGCAAACTTATCATGACACACGACGTTAACTGTCTAGGTAGTTAAAGTGAGAAAAAATAATAATAAAGAAATATAACGTTTAATTCGCACATCGGCAAACCGCATCGGAGAAGCCATTAGTGGCTAAATTGAAAAGACGAGTCGAAGGACCGTTCATTTCAACCTAGTTTGTAGCCAACAAAACGCATAGTAAAGGCACCGTGACAGTTAGCTATTAATGTGCATTAATGTATTCGGATTGATTTAAAAATAATTATTTATATAGATGACTACTGGATGTTTGTAAGGAAAACAGCGACTTTAATTATCACAAAATTAATTTTGGATCAACACAGGAGTACGATTGAGAATTTTCTCAATTTTGAAGTCGCCAAAAAGGCAAACTTGAATTAGAACAAATTCGTATGGAATCACGCTGAAAGGACATGAGGTACTAAAACAAATTGTCCTGGTATGTACTTGACATCATCAATATTTTCGTGGTGAACACAATTGTGAATACTTAACATCTAGTTTAGAAATGCGAAAATAAATCTGATTGTTTCTTGCATAATAATTGCTAAACTGTTCGGCGGATTTGAATGGAATTTAAGAAATTTATACCTATCTAGAATCTTAAAGTAGTTTTAGCCTTAAAAATGCATGAAACAAATATGCCTACACATTTTTTTTATACTGGTATTATAGGTACTATATATTGAAGTGGTGGCTCAACTTATTTATTTATTTACGATATTTAACAACTTGACAGTTTCCTAATTCGGTTCCTTAGCAATCATAATACGTAAAACATAATACAATGTAATTACTGGACACTATATAAATAATTTTTGCCACTCTGTTAAACTCGACAATTTTACAAATCAATATATCCAAGTCCGGATACTGGCTAATGATACCGTCAAGCGGAGATAATGGCAGTATAGGAGCTTATTAGCTTCCTATTAAAGAAGTCACAAATACGGATATAAACGCATGGCATAGAAGGTGTGGGTTCAATCTCTGTATACTTCGGACTTTTTTTTAATTGTACAATCACTTAATAATTATTTTAATATTCTCCCATTTTCAATACTAGTAAAGAACCCTAAGTGCTAAAAGTAAACTAAATATTCATGAATGCGGAATATTTGCATGAGTAACTGATATAAATAAATAAAAGGCGACGGGCGTTAATTGAAACTGACGATAATGAATCATTCTAAAAGACATTAAAAATGCTGCCACCAACGGTATAATTTATCTATTTATCAGTGCTATGTACACACGCGTGGTGCTTGCGAACGTTTCAAATTAAACTCATAGGGATAAAAAAACTAAGTACTGAAATATAAATGATTTTGATTAACTAAAAATCCCTTTCAATTAAATGGCATTAAAACCTGTTCATAATCAATGATAACAATAAAAAATAAAACTTAAACGAATTCTGATCTTTTTCCTGTTTTCAAATAGGTTAACAAAGAAAAACGTATAAAAATCTATATAATTCACTTCCGTTTTTTTCAATATTGATATCACTTCAATGAAGATATACCAAGGATTAATTCAATAATAAGGTACAGGATATGTATAAAATTTATCAAACAATCTGTTATTACTATTATTAATTTAAAGGCTGTGTGTTTCTTTATTTTTACCATAATAATTTTAGATTGTGATCGATAAAAAAATAGACTAATTGTGACAAAACTAGTTCTATTGATTTAGAAACTAAGCTACTGAATTGATTTTAATGAAATTTCTTTTGGACCAATCTGTAAGTATATCCTTCCAGTTAAAAAAAGAATTTTTCAATTGATTAATAATTACGAAGTTACCAGACAACTAACATAAAAATAAAATAAAATACAACCGGATTGAGAACTTCTTTCTTTTTGAAGTCGGTCTGTCAGTTTCTATTGTGTATTGAAGATAATTAATTAGTCTATCCGTTAGTTTCGTCTTGTTTATAAATACTTGTACTTACATTAGATAATAAATCAATTACGTGCATTGAATTTTCTCGACTAGTGATGAAAATATACGACATTTGTTACGTCACATGTCAATAATATATGTTATAGTTATGGTAATGTTGTACTAAGAATATTACATAAACTTGGGAAAAAATATATCTATAATTAATGTTTTTATGCAGCCCATAAGAAGTTAATTTAAGTATATATATAGAAGATAGATATGTAAAGGTTTCTTTGACCGTATCAATTTATTTAACTTCTTTTTGGAAAAACCTCTCGTACAGTTCCGTGCTCGTTTGGTCGTGTTCCGTCATTCTCTCTCTTTTTTAGTCCCTTTCTGTCTCATTTACACATCTCATATATATAAGCTGGTGCAATATATATCATCAAATCAGCCGTTATCTGTCAAATGTTAAGTATAACTGCTATTATTTTAATATACTATTTTTGTTATATGCTGGCTTTGTCTGAGGGAAAGAGAGAGAGAAAAAAACTCACTTACACACTTATATAGGTTTAATACTTGTTTTAAATTAGTTATGTCAATAAGTTTTATATTTGCTTTAAATTATAATTAGCTACCTAGCTAGCTAGAATTTTAAAATAGGTTGAGCAGTTTTTAAATTTATCCATTACAAACAAACAAACTTAAAAAAAAATCTAATATTTCCTCTTTATAATATTAGTATAGACGAATATAAAGAAGTATATAAGATTAGAGACTGAATTATTTCTACGATAATCCTAATAATGGATCGCATTTTTTATTACTCTATTTTAATCCTTCTTATATATATATAACACATAAAATACAGTCATCTAAGCAATTACTTAGGTAAGTGTTATTCTGTGTATTTCCACACCCGATATATTCAACATATACGAGAGCAGTGATAAATCGAATAAGACAAATAGCAACTCCGCTGACCGTATAAAAAGAAATTACGGCATGGGGCGTAATGGTAGTATCTACGATTGATGACCAGAAAAACATGTAACTCCGACATGGAGAAGATGGATACCTATCGTTGAATTGGTATCATAAGGTTCTTTTTTTCACAAAAAATATCAGCGGCTTTACTCATGGCAAAATTAGTATGACACGAATAAGAGTATAAACACAGCCAAATTATATGATGAACGTTAAGTAAAGGTGCCAGAGACAAATTTTGATTTTTAGCCAAATGTCTAATATTTTTTTTATTTAAATCGATATTATTTTTACACAGGATTTTTACCCTATCCACAAAGTTTTATAAGTTTTAAGAACTAATTTAATTATAACTCGAAAATAAGTTTAAAATTCGTAATTTAGATATAGATATATAATTTTAAAATACTACGTTTAATGTTGCAGTTTCATAAAATGATCTCATACAAATAGTAATACAAGAACTCAGTAGATGCATATCCTAGTTGTACCAGCTATAATGGTCTGTGGAGGAGGTACGATATGTCGAGATAGCTGAAATGTTGATATTATGTTGTGCTATGATTACTCACGAGTTACATTTATATCTTTATTAAAGAACTCTCCTATCTCGTCAGTGTTGCCAGATTGGGTATTTTTAGCAGATTTATACAAAAAATTATATGTACTGGAGAGATTTATAGAGAAAAGTTAATTTATTATATGAGGTAAGTGCGTGTATGTTAATTTCTTTATTTTTTTTGTCGTCTATATGTACTTAGTTCTTGGAGAAAGCCAAAGACAGGATTTTCGAGAAAAATAATTTTCAATTAGAGGAATAATGCAAAATCTGGCAGCCCTGCATATTTTACGTTGGGCGGGGTACACAAATTGCCGCGGTGGAACACAGACAAACAACACAATTGTATCATGTATGTTCCTTCAAAGGGATATCGGCTAGTGTCGGGACTATTGTACTTATCATCCGTGGATCAGTCGAACGCGTGTGAACGACAGCGTACGAGTTGCATCGCATAACTAATCTACCCTCTTAGCATTCATAGAACGGAGTGAACTTTGCCGATAGCGTGAATCAGACAACGCCGGCGTGTAAGTGATGGGGTTCTCATGATGCTAAGTCACTGTACTAGCTATAGACCAAGATACGCCAACTGGATTCAAAGCACAAAAAAGGGATGTACAGGGATGAATCAAAATCATCCTTAAAGGATGGAGGAAGGAAGGAATGTGAACATTTTTCCCAAAGAAACATGGGACCAAACACGATACCAAATTTTTAACCTTTTCTAATGACCTCTAATCTGTTCACTAATAGCGAGTGCAATTGTCAATTGATATAGGTGGTTCAAAATTTTTGCCGTTTTTCGATTCGACCTATGTTTTAATGGAGAAAAATGTTTAGATTCACTGATAGAACAGTTTTGGATACATTGTATAGTTATATGGTACATGGAGATTCTAGAAGACCACTGATTTTGTGCGGTAATGGTATTTGTTAAAATGCCAGAGACGTAGCGTTGACTGTTGCCGATGTAGTGGCATGAGATGGTGATTATAATATCCTACGAGGGATAGTCGTGAGCATATTTTTTATATTTAGCGTTTCTGTTGTTTTATAACTATTTGTGAAATTGAAAGTTTCTTTACCTCCTACTGAAGGATAAGAGGATAAGGAACATTGGAGAACAGCTTAGTACTGTAGGAATATGAGTCGAATTGTTCTGGTGCACTATAAAATATGAAGTGTTTTGCTTACCTCGTAAGAGAATTGGCGTGAATAAATCAATTACTTTGCAAATAAACCATTGATTGATCACGAAGCAATGGATAGAATGACATGAATTTTAATGCTGACTAATGAATATAGGTGCCCAAGGGACGACAAAATATATAGCATTATCGGGGAAATTTAATTTACTTATCCAAGGCTGATTTGAACTGATTTTAACTCCATTACTAAAGTAATTTTGAAAATAAATGCGTATAATTATATCCATTCGCTGAATAGATTATCACAGTTCATTATTTATGTAGTAATAAAGTTTATTGTTCAGGTTGCATTTGCTTAAATATGATCTTCAGCAATTAGTATCCCTAACTTCTACGAGTATATATATATAGTTACTAGAGTTAGGATCCCTAATGAATAGAAGCAAAATTTCTAAAATCTCATTTCAAAGTATTCTTATAAAATACTGGCCGTTTTCTTCGGCTTCGCCCGTGCAAATTTGCGTATCGTGTTCCTTGAGAACTTCTAACAATCCTTTCTTAATGATCTTATTTTACTTAAACCCTGCAAATTTCATAGTGCTAGTGTCAAAATAGTGGCGAATTCAATTCAATTCAAATACACTAGTTTACAAACTTTTTTTAATTCGTCATCTTTTGCGATTCTACTGTTGGATCCGGAATGTTGTCATACAACTGTGCACTGATCAATCAGCATCTTTCTTCTTTTATAGAGATAAATACTCTTTAGAAGTAAGGAACGGTCTTATATTTATTTGTTCGTCTTTGTTACAAAACAAGGAAGAATAAATTTATATAGGAAGTTAAGGATACCTGTAAAACATTAATGTCTATGTTCAATATGATGCACAATCTAGCTTTACATAATGGATACAGGAATATAGTAGTCGACAGACTCTTAATAACCACCATTTATCTTCTTTTTTGGTATATGTCTTAAAATGAAACAACAAAATAGTATTAGTAAAGCATTTTGAGAATTTTGAGGCAGAGTCAACCGCATCTAGACTAATGATCATTGTAATTTACATTTTAAGCGAAAATGAATGTTTTGTAGAGGGAATAGAAGCTGCCCGGATAGTGTGTGTGTTACATCTTGATTTACTAGTAATTCCATTAGTGTGTTCATAAAGCTAGGCGGATTGGACATCGTCGAATTAGATCAAGGTAAAACTAATGAAGCGGCCAAAGACTGGTGTAAAGGTCAAACACTATAATCCAAGTAAGTATATTACATAGTTACTTTCTGAATGATTAATATGAAGAAGTATAATTTTATGGCGTGGTATAAAAACAGAATTCTTAATAAATGTTTTCATGACCAGTAAGAATCAATAGTTCGTGATTTATTGATCATACCAAATGTTGGTAGAGTAGAGATAATACTATTAGCATAATATATGCATTTTGTACTATATTCTCATTTTATCAATAAAATTACTTTAATCCTTGCTAATATTATTAATGACAAGTATGTTTGTTAACTCTTAAAGCAATTAATCACATTGATATTGTATGCTTAGTATTAGAGACAGAGAATATAAGCTACCTTTGTAATTAGCCAATCAACATACCGCAGACGGAGTCGCAGGTAAAAACTAGCTAATGAATACGCAGTTGCTCAAAGACAAAAAATAGACGTAGATTATATTTTTTTTTCGGAATTAAGAATTTCCAAATACCAGAATATAAAATACTGTAACGTTTTGTTACAATATTTTGTTACCGTAATTTAAAAATTCCTTTACAAACATGTAATAATGTATTAAAATATAAATATTTCCAGAGGGTACAGACAACTAGATCGATTTATTCTAACAAGATTGGATTATACCAAACTAGAATTCCAGGCAACAAAATTCAGACGCCAAATGGAAATTTTGCGTGAGGCTATTAGCATACGGTAATAACGAATTCCAATATGACTGGTCTCACTTCAAGGTTACCTACATTATGTACAGCATACTACATCCCGTTATCTGAATACTAAAGTACCTATCTGCTCCTGAAATCTGTGTAAACTAATATATTTTATTTGCTTGTAATCTCGTTATAGAATCTAGCGAGTTAGTATAAATGGAACGCCATATATAGTTTTCTTTTAAATTGAGTGAAAATGGAATCGTAACCCTGGTGGGCTGGTGATGCACAGTGAGTGATGTATGACGAGCATGAAGTCAGTTCAGTTGGCCCATCGTGGTGAATTCGCTACAAATTAACCACGATAGATTCCAGGACGGCATTAACGTAGACTTAAGACTTATTGCTAGTAAAAAGGACAAATTTCCTCATTACTAACAATCTTCTTCATTAAATGATTCATTTTAATAAATAAAAATAATAAAAATCATTAATAGTAGTCATCCAGATAGAACCGCGGGATATATCTAGTAAAAAAAAAATAACAGCAATAATCTCTGACGTACAATCTAAAAAAGTAGAACCGGTTTTACTAAAGCTAGAATGTGACGATTATACCAAATACCAATTGGTGTAGTAATCACTGTCATTAATTAATGAGATCCCGGGTTCGTTCCTGGTCGGCGTAATTTATGAAACTACTTTTTCCGAATAGGTATAAATGTGATAGTTTTACACGTATTAATTTCATTTAATAAATTAATTTTATTACCAATTTCAAATATTTATAGAGGAATTTGTTTATTAGTTACTTACTCATAGTTCCATATCATACACTATGCCTAATATAGATACTAACTTATTAAATGTTTAAGGCTATGGATTACTCACAGAGAGGGTCATCACTAGCCGTGAGTTCATATTTATGGATTAAAGTCTAACTGTTGACTAATTTAACATCTAAATCAACCTTATCCGGCGAACCAGTGATGCATTGTGTACATAATTTCCCTAATGGGTTATTATTTAACACATTATACCAAACGAGTCGTCATTGCGTTACACAACTAACAAATCAGACAAACATACTAATGCTACTTTATGTAAACAGACGAACCTCGTGTCAATACACATACTCGTACCTCTATCTATATAGAATGTAAACACTAAACACCACCGCAGAGAGCGAACCGTTGGTGTTGTTTGATGCTACCAACACACACAAATTTTATACTTGCACACAAACATACCTCGCTACAGCAACGGTGTACTGACTTTAAATAGACAACGTGCGTGTTTACAACAAAGACACGCAAGCTAATTCGCTCGCACTCACAATGAGAACATAGCACGCGAAAGAGACAGCAATGTTACTGCAACAGTTCGATAACGACACGGCGTTCGAGCCGTTTCATACGGCGCCATCTTGCTCAGTGTATCGTTCGTGTGAACACAGGCCGACGCGTATTGTGTTGAATATATAAATTAAACCAATGTCTTCTGTATACGAAGATTGGTCAGAGGAGAGCTGTATACAGCTCATACGAGAATACAGGGCCAGACCTATACTTTGGGACACGAAGGATCCGTTTTTCTTCAAAAAAACTATGAAGCCTCAATTATGGGAAGAAATCGGCAAAGCATTGAATGTGTCTGCTGACGTTTGTAAACATAAAATGTCAATATTAATGTCCTCATTTAGAAGAGAAAAGGCCAAGATTATGCGTAGTATAAAAGATGAAAAAGGTAAAAAACATCTGTAATTTAAAATGGGATACCTACGTACAAATAGGCGCACTAATAAGCTGCGTTATTTATTCATGTTCTTTTTTATATTAATCACATATTTATTTGTTGCAGATTTAAAAAATATGTACAAAAGCACATGGTTTGCATTTAAAGAAATGGTATTTCTTATGGATAAAGAAACAGAAAGAAAACGACAATCAACGGTAAGAGACATGCGCAGTAACATTTATAATTTACTAGAGGGAACCTTTAGGCAAAGCTGTCTACCTGTATAACTACCTACTTCTGTCTCACTCATATTTTTGCCGTCAAGTATTTGTCGGCCGTGGCCGTGTTTCGGTTTGAATCCCACACAGACATGGCAGTGATATTTATTACCGAGTAGTAACTACGAAGGTACAACAACTCATTAATTTTTCTCTACTGAGGAGGAATGAATCCGATGATAGGAGAATATTAGCCTACTATTATCACGCTGATTGTTTAGGCTTTATATAAAGTTTTATTGGGTTTTTTATTATTTTGTACTGGTGTATGGTGTTGTACATTTAGTCCTCTCTTATGATATTTTACGGGTAATAAATTAGTGACATTATATACTCTGTCACCACATTAAATAACACTTTAGTAGTCCAGAAGAATAGCAATGCATGAGGAGTAATACGGATATCTCAATGTTTTCAGTGTATTTATTTCTGTTTTAGGGCATAGATGATGACGACGATGATGCTCCTAGCCTTAAAAAGACTTTATTAAATCACCACCTTCAGCCACCAATCAGTAATACGGCACAAAAAAGTCGGCCATCGCCGGAGATTCGCAAAGAGATGTCCAAAATGATAAATAAGTTCCGCGTTTCAAATGACATTCCACAAACAAACAAACAAAACTCGCCCCCACCGGCTCAGCCCACAGCAGGCCCTAGTCAAGTAACGTCTGAAAGTGACGAAGAAATAAAATCCTTTGCAAATTTTATAGCGTTTAAAATGAAAAAATACCCGGAGGCTACGAAGAATGCGGTACAGCAGGAAATATGTAATGTTATATTTAGGGCTGATCAAAATTACTTTGCAAAATGCTATGAACAATTTATGGCCGACAGTGAAGAGGATCCTCTAGACGGAAGTGAAAGATTCGAGATAGAAAATGAAACAAAAATTGAATGCGAATCTGACATAAGCGATTATTAGTGTTAATGGACAATAAACATTTTTACACTAGCAATTTTTCAAGCCAAGTGTAACTATTTCCAGATATGACAGATACTCGTAATTATTTTGATTCATATCAATATACACGAATATTATCAATTTAAGCCATACCAGGCTGTGAATTGCTGTTGTTGTGACGTTACAATTTATAATTGTTTGACAAGGACTGTGCGATTTAAATTCTTTATGTACGCGACCATAATGATCTCAAGCGTTTGGTGATAGGTAATAATTAACTTCTATTTTGGTACAAATATATAGTTTTATAAAGCAGTGTTGTTGTATCAATCATTATTATAATTTTAAGGACCCCTTTTTGAATACACAGAACAGAAAATGTGGTATATGTATTTCAAAGTACAATTTCGATAGGTTTTATTTACAGAACTGATTTTGTAACTTGGTTTTGGTTACCAGTCAGGTATAGAAATTAAATAGTATTGATTTCTGAATGAAGTTAAAAGAGAATTTATCAAATA
Source organism: Galleria mellonella (assembly GCF_026898425.1). Taxonomy (NCBI): domain Eukaryota; kingdom Metazoa; phylum Arthropoda; class Insecta; order Lepidoptera; family Pyralidae; genus Galleria; species Galleria mellonella. The sequence goes on along the minus strand of NW_026442100.1, from coordinate 2,561,019 downwards.
TGTTTATTCCACAAATGTAGTGTTTTTGTAATACTTTAAATATTCAACAAATATCTTGATCCTCGTACAATGAATATGGAAATTTTAATGTTTGTTACTCAATAACGTTTACGACTGAACTGATTTTAGTAAAACACATTGTACAGATAGTCAAAATTCAGGATATAGTAGCCGATAAATGCAAACTTTATTATTAATATAAAAGATTTTTTTTTTATTTAGGATTAATAACGTTTTTACTCATTACACAAAACAATACAATTTATTTTAATACACAAATATAATTGATAATGCAAGTAACACATAAACATAATTAATTATATAGCTGAGAGTTAAAATATTTAAAATACATTTTTAAAATGACACATCTGTCATGGTCATATATGTCAAAACTATTTTTAATCACAGCAAGATTAGGTCACTTTTTGAATAATCAAAATTTATACAAAGATTGTTTTGCGGACGTAGACAAATGTTGGTGGAGAATACTATAAATTCTTGTCGAAATTCTTTATTACGGTGTCACATGCCTATTGAAATGCTATTCGTACAGTTCCAGTAGCATTTATTGACCCTATACGTCATGCGCTTGACCCACCCAGTTCCACTGCTATGTGTTGTCTGGATTCTTTTTTATGATATTTACAATGGCAATGAATCTGATAGTTCATGATGATGGAAAGTAGTAACAGAATAAATTGTGATGGTAAGCATCATGCACTGCAATTCCTGAAATTATGGTCTGCCAAACTAATGATTTAAACATCATTCACACAGCGCTGAACCCAGACTGGAATGGTTAAACAAGGATATGGAATGGAATTTTCATTTGAAATTATACATATAGCCTCTTTTTCATAAAAATGTGAAACCTTGTAAATGTATTTGTGTATTGTAAGATTAATTAATAACCTAAACAAAACGTATATTTATATAATTTGCATACTTAATATTGACAAAATATGGAACTGTCTACTTATTAAATGAGAACTTTTATCTGCTTTGAATACATGATGCAGTCTATTCGAAGCAAATAAAGTATTCTTAACCTCTCATTAAGCTATTTTAGCTATTGAACTGTTTTATCTCTTTGTTCTAAATACCATTATTGCTAAATCACCACTTTGAACGAAGGTGACAAAACAGTATGTTAAGTTTGTAGGAGGTTTTAGTTTTTATGTATAAGGGAATTAGAACATAATAATTAAGATTCATAGAGATCAGACAGGTTGTTTAATAGGTGATAATGGTATGTTAACCCCGCCTGTGCTATCGATGTACACTGACGGGGCACTAGTGATAGACGACTGATGAGGATGAAAGCAGGTCAGTTAACCCATCCTGACGAATTCAACTAGAATTAGGCACGACGGTTTCCAGGGGGAACCAACGTGGAGGTCGACCTGTCAAGGTATATTGCTAGTAATGGGGCTATTTGACCCCATTACTAACAATCTCTTTTCCCCCGATTAGACAGGTTGAAAATCCTATTTATATGAATCGTAAACAACGTCGTACAAATCATTTTATATGAGTCACCTGATGACCCTGTATTTGCCCATTATTGCGGGTACGAGAAGAATATTAAATTAGACAGGATATACGAAGACAATAGTATATATTACAATATTATATTATGATTTACGAAAAACAACTATTTTAATCGACCAGACAGACAATGTACTTATATATGTATATGTTGGAGAGGTGAAGACTCTGAAATCGGCGTCGATGAATGAGTTATGAGAAAGTGTATGAAGCAAGATACGAGTTAGTATAGTACTCAGTTTCCTCTAGCAACTCCACAAAGAAGAAATATTTTAAAAATATTCGTTTTCTTTGTAATATTATGAACCTCTAATAGTAAATTTCTTACAAAAATAAGTTTTTTTTTATTTGCTAATACTTATAACTTATGAAAACCTTATAGTATCAAGTTTTATAATAATTGTGCAAATTGAAATCAACTAAAATAACTATTACGTTAAGTAATAGTCTGTGTTATAGTCTTTAGATATTTTGCTAAAAGTTTGTTTTAGATTCTTACTATAATATATGAGTATCATCACCAAATTAAGTATTTTAGTTGTCTGGCTTTGGACGCGGAATTGAAGTTATTAGCGAGCAGCGTCGTAATCTAGGCACAGTCGAGTGCAGGATAATGTGTAATGAGATGAGTTTTACGCCCTTGATCTGCGACGCAGTTTATGGATACTCGTCGTGGGCTTATACAGAATTGAGGTTACGGTTATTTTTGGTTTGTGGCTCCTCACTGAAGTCACACATACCAAAAATAACCGTCACTGGAGATAACTGCGTTTAACTAAGCATACAGATGTAAGTATTAAAAAAAATTATAATATTTTTCATTAAAACAGTTAAATGGAAGCAGCAAATGCTTGCATGGCTGTGTTTTACTTTGAAGACTGAGATATGGAATTGAAATTACAGGAATTGTAATTTAACTTCATGACATCTTACTGGAAGGTCTCAGTTATAGCAAAAAATTAAGAGCACCATGTGATCATAATTTTAATGTTCTATTATGCCCATATATATAGGCTTTTACCACTTTCCATCAGATAGCCCGCCAGTTTGTTGTGAAATAGTTTATATTGTGCGTAACTGAACATGTGAAATACCAATTATATTGAAAATACTAAATTTACATTCGCACAATTCTGGCAATAAAAAGCAGAATACTGGAACGAATATTATATTTAAATATGCAAAAACGTACATAATATTTGAAATCTCTTGGTTGGCATTCAACGTATTGATATTGGCAATGTTGCAGGAGATAAAATATTAATAAATATCTATTTAATAATAACAAATGAAAAAAAAAGAATACTATATAGATATGTGGAGTATTATGTTTATCATACCTACAAGAGAAAACTAATGTCTAGTACCTCATCTAAATAACAGTCGTGAACATAATATATTTACTTTTATTGGCTAAAATCATCAAGTGCAGATTTCATATAAAATCGATAAGCCGTTTTGCGTAGTCTTCACACTACATCTCTTCCATAAGCAAACCGAATTGAATACCAAAGCTATAACAAAAGTGTTTTATTTTCTAGTAAATGTAAAAAAGAAAAATAAACACGTAACAATATTAAAATAACTTTATTGTACAATTGTCAAATCCCCAAGGTACGCAACGGTCTGACGTGGTGAGTCGTCGTCGACATTTCCGTAGGGAGAGACACGTGCACAGTTCAAAATCTACATAATTCCAGTTGTCAACAAGCTACACCCAGTTAACAATTGTGAAATAAACAAGAACACGATCCTAGTTGCACGTACAAATCGTTGATAATGTAGTGAAAAAAGCATAGATATATAAAAACATTCTAGATACACAATCCGATACTAAAAAATGGTACTAAAAATAGAGCACATTCAACCAAATGTTGCGCTCATTTCTAACCATCCTATGTCGTTGTTGTTAAACGTGTCAAAAATATTCTTACAAATGTAAAAATATATTGTCTATTCATGAAGTTTCATACTCGTATTTACGACAAATAAACAACTTTATTCAATTAATTACTGCAATTTTTTTTTAAGTTAATCATAAATTCTAGACAGCTTTTAGTCTATTTTTTGTATGGAAATAAAAATCTTGGGTTTTCTGTACATCAATGTAAAAAGGTCACGAAGTAAACGAGCATTATGAGCAGCCTAATAGAAAAAGCCTTATCATTCAAGAAATTTAGTTTATCGTGCCAACGCCCTCGTGTGATAGCATCGTAGCGTTGACAACGGGCACAAGAAATTGGGCTTTTAGAACCACGCGTTTCATTTGAAGCAATTTGTTGATGGTTTATCTCAACAACGCTATTATTCTTATAAAAAAAAAATACATAAATAATGTAACGTAGAGTACTTGGCCAAAAAGTCGAAGATAAGTCGTTAGTTTTGCATATTTAATTTGTAAAATATGCGAATAAAATTAAATTAGCAACAAACAGCCTAGGAATGTGACGTTTAAATCTAAGTGCTATCCGTGATAAGTCACAATTTGCTACAATGGTATATTTCAAACAAGATTTATTTTAATAAGTTTTTTTTGTCCACAATATTTTTATGAGGTGTAACTACATCGGTCATTTATGATTATTTATGACTCAGCAAAACAAACGTGGAGGACTTAATAGCATATAATGGGGCATACCTTGTATTGTGTTGACACATTAAACCTTATCGAAGCGTATCTAATACAATTAGTCGCAGTGGATGAATCAGCGGGCCAGACGTCGTATTAAACATCATAATCCATGTGACCTTTCAAGTTCATGAAGATTAGAAAATGGATTTCGAAATAGAAACCGTAGGTAACAAAGAGATAGAAATGCAGAATTGAGGACCGAGCGGGATTACGTTAACGAGCTCATAATAGGATTACGTGCGTCGATGTGTCCCAGTTTCGTAGGTGCACCGTTACCGACCAGCCCACACTCGTCAACCGTCTGTGACAATATAATGATCGCGTATCTATCTATTGGTACATCATACATTATGCACTTAGGTTGGCCTCTGTCTAACGCCGTATGCGGGCCCATCGATCGTGCGGAGCTCATTACAGGAAATATTATCTCGGTTCGTGACTCCGAAAACGCGGTCCATGAAGTTCTGCGACATACAGATATGAAAGAAGGTGAAAGTCCTCAGGTGTGGCATGTGAACGATGACAAATTTGTGTTTGAAACTATAATTTACGATTCACATCACGCTGTGTAATTGAATGAACCGACGCGTTCATGGAGCGCGTGCTATTTCACTCGGCCGTGACTCACGAATTAGAGCTTCGTCGAGATCGTAATTATACGAGATATTTCGTGCACACCCACTCACCCAGACCCGGATAGATAAGAAACAACAATATAACATGATAATTTAATCAGAGTCGAAATTAAGGCCAATAAAGAAAAATATTGAAAGGAAGCCGTGTTTGATGAGCATGTTGGCAGTTAAGTATGACTAGTTTCTTCCAATATTAACATTTTTGTAAAACAAGTGCACAAAAAAGCTGTTAACAATGGTGTAATTGTAAATGTTTTCCCAGTCAATACTGCGTTCGAAAAGACATACAATAATATGTAAAAGACATGGGAAATATTGCGATAAAGCTATTGTAAAAACTGCGTGTGATAAATGTCCTTATCTGTGCTTTGCGGAGACCTAACATACTTTGCTACTTGTTTGTAACTACACTTCAAATGTTCTGTTACGTTGATATTGGTAACGGCAAATGGATGTTGCATAACATAGATGAACCAATATAAATATTGGTTAATATAACAAAAGAAGTCACGGTTAAAGTATAAAATAGAAATCGTTACCGTTTTTATCCTTAAAAATACTTTATTAATGTCACACAAGTTAGAAAGTAGTATTATGAATATAAACAAGACAGTAGTGAGTTGGGATAATGTTGCACAACTAACTGAACAACAACGGCTGTCTTAATTTGAAGGAAGCGTCGATATGGCAATGAAATAACGGAATACCAAAACAAAAATCTTATTTCTCAAGAATGAACTTTCTGCATAGAATAGTGACGTTCATAGCACTATGCATATATATAGGCTACTGTTACTAATTTCCATCAGGAGGGCTGTCAGTTCGTTTGGTATTCCAATTTCAAAAATAAAAAAAGTAATTACTGCAATTGTAGCATGCACCTCGCGCATCCGCCTACCGCTCATGTCCGTCACGCGCTCTGGCATTTTTGACGCACCGCCCTAATTACGTTCGGCGTTATATTATGGAATGACAGAACGTCCTCCCAGTGTCCGGACGTTCGAAATACTCGTTGCGTTAATGTACCTACTGTATGTACGTCACTTTATTTAAATATAAACAGAGGTTAGAAGGTCACACTGCTGTAATAAACGTAAATGAGAACAGTAGCGCGGGACTATATTGTTTCGTATGAAATTAGTCTCACGAAGTATTGGGTGCTTCTACTTGTTAGAAAGTTAGTGTTACAAAGAAATTCAGTAGTTATAGTCATAGTTTTTTTGTAACTTGCTTTAGTGCCTATAAAAATCTTATTTATACCTGCCAAAAGCAACAATGTGACGTATACCTTCCATGAAAGTAATCTTAATATTATAAAAAGAAATTTGTTTTTCTGTATGATTGTTTGTCAAAAAACTGCGTGACTGATTAAAAAAAAATCACTTATAGAAAACTATATTATCAACGAGTAACAAAGGATGTATTTTTATTTTTTTTTCAAAAAATAAAAATAAATCCGTGAACCAAGCGGATCGTTAGTCGCAATATTAACTTGACTAATACAGAATTTTGTAAAATAGACATTCTGTTTTCAAGGAACACCGATAACGATAAGATTAATAAAGTGAACACAGCAAGTGAGTAAACAAAGTCTGTCATAAATGATACAAAATAAAAAACACGAATCAATATGTGGTTTGTATTCAAAGTTGTTGGTTTGGTATGAGTTAATTATTTTTAGCGAGAAGCAATAATTTCAAGCATTGTTAAAAATTTGAATGAATTGTAAAAACTCGACATAATAACATCCCATCCCATCAGCCGGTAACTGTCCATTGCTGAACATAGGCCTCCCCATTAGAAAAGTCAATCGACTCAAAATCTATGAATTCTTAATATGAAGAGTAACATTATTTAGAACTCAAAAATGGCAACACATTAGTAATTAACTATATGAGAATCGTGATAACATTTGAAAAATCTATATTATTGTTCAGTTTACATTAGGTTCATTGCTAGATTTTTTAAATGGTATAAAAAACTGAGAATAATATACTCGTATTATTGATATAAATAGCTTGTTTTAATCAAAATGTGACGTATGGCAAATAATGTCACAACACAATTATTATATCATTATTATTCAACAAGAACTTAATTTACTACTAATATATTCCTTGATTAGAAAATAGAAATAGTAAATCTAACTATTATATTCATTTAAAAAAAAAAAATTAAATGAAATTACATAAGAACATTAAATTAACCTGGATCAACGAGGTCAGTTCTACTGTTTATATTATTATACCTCACGAGTAAAATGAACAATCTAGTCAGGCGTTAGCATAAAACTATCAATTGTAAAATACAGACCAAATAATATGAGAACGCGTAATAAGTATCGTGACCATTATCTTTTGGCATACTTCCAGCAATATAGAGCCTTTATATTTTTGCACTAAAGCTCGTTAAGTTACGCAAGCATAGACATTCGAAAATTCAGCAGTTTCATGAGCAAATTTATAAAAAGAGAAAAATGGACTCATCAGATGCACTATACGAAATTTTATAAGTTTCAAATCATAATATTCCTCTACAATATAAATTCAAATTTGAAAGTTCTTCAAATTCTAGTAGAAACAAATATTAATGTCGTCTTTCCTAGGAAATAATTTTGTAAGTAGATGATATTAAATAGGTGCCCAAAGAAGAGCATCGTTTTGATCTCGTTTAGTACTCCAACCAATTTATAAGACTCAGTCGAGAGAAATCTGACACCAAAAGCTTTGTTTCAATTTAAACAATTAAAATTCGAGAGACGCCAGTGGGCTCTCTAGACAAATTCAAATTCAGATTAAAATGTGCTGCACGTAATATGGGCTAGTCTTGTAATATGTTTTAGCATAGCAACAGTCAACATGCCTCTGACTACTTTTGTAACATATTATAATAATAAGGTTATATTAGTTTTATTCTAGATTTTTCTAATCATGTAGCATGTAAGGGCAATAACTACGAGAAAAGACAAAAAAAAAAATTAATAATGGAGATAATTATATCAATATAACGAAAGAGGTAATGAGAACTGAACGATTTCAAATGGCCAGTCCAGAGGGAGACTTCGTACAAAAGTCGAATGCTTGGGTACCTCTGTCCCATTCGTGTTTCAACCGTGAAGCAGTTGTGTTTGTATGGCTGTATTTCGGTTTGAAGGGTGGAATATGGCGTGAATTTACTGGGTACAGAGGAATAACACCTGAGTCCTCAGGAATGGCAACGCATGGGGGGTATCACGAGCGAAACAGTATACTCTGTTATGTCCATGGTACTGCTCATATCTATAGGCAACGGTTAGGTAGGTCAGCTTGTTTGCCATTCTAAGTTGTATAAAAAAAACGTTGATCATTATAATCATCAATGATCGTTTTGTATATAACACGCACACACAAGCATAAAATAAACAGCGGTATGAGCAATTTTTTTTAAAACACATTTATGTAATATCATTGAGCTGTTTCGAGCGTCAAACTACTTCCATTTGAATGTCTGTATACACGAAACCCAGTTCGTCTGCCGGCGGAACACGAACGGAAATTAATCAATCTGCTTTCGGTGGATATGTCTATACCATACGATATGTAGGGTTTGATTTATGAGCTTATTCTAAAAAGGTGGAAGGACTAATGGACGCGACAAATTTAACATAAAATTTCTAAAGCCCAATAATTTTGGCACTTTAATTTGTAGTTACAAAAAATTTAAGTCTTTTAAAATTCTACTTGAATTTAAAAAAGAGTAACAATTGACTCTCAGTATTCTCAACTAAAACTATTTTACATATTGGGCGAACGATTTTAGACTACCATTTACGCCAAAGATTAGTACGTACATACGAAAAATTACTCTTAGCAAATAACAAATAATGAGAAGATCATTATATAATCATTATCAAACATTTATATAAAGCTCAATCCCTACTCTATGTTCAACTTAATGGTACGTTAAACGTGAGGATTGTGAATAAAGCAAATGCGTATAGGCCAAACGAGGGGCATGTCACAGGAACCGCGGTCCGGTGAGCCCACTCATCCGATGTCCCCTATGAAAGTGCATCCATAACGACACTAATTTCACGGTAACTATTTTATTTTTAGATTAAAAAACAGGATTACAACCGTACGTTATCTGTAAGATTTTTTTAACTGATGATAATGGAATGGTAGCCCCGCCTGCGCTAACGGTGTACGCTGGCGAGGCACCAGGATGATATGTAAGAATGAAAAGGAAGGTCAGTTAGCCCATCGTGATTAATTCACCTGGAATTTAGGAAGATAGTTTCCAGGGGGGACCACGTAGAGGTCGACCTGACAAGGTATATTGCTAGCAATGGTACTGGTAGTCTGCATTACTAACAATCCCTCCCCCCCTACTCTGTAAGATTAGTTACCTATAACATTCGGGAACGTAAGAAGCTCGCTGTTTCGTAAGCGACGAGCCACACTTTCACTCGTTAGCTTCATAAATCTAGTTACCCGAGTAGATACGCAAAAACCTCGTGGCCCATTGGAGGCTTAGGAAATCGACTGCGACTGAAACTGGTTGGGTAATCCCCATGTGAACAGGCACACGGCCCGCTCAGCGCATCTAGTTGCACAATGTGAACGATGATACAGAGACAGAAGCGCTGTCACGACTCGCAACACAAAGACCACGAAATATAATACAAGTGGGTTATTCAGAACGTGACCACACCGTGACACATTACTAAACTTGACAAGGTATATGAGTGTACAATAAATTATTAAAGGAATAAAATGAACTAGTTTCGGGTGTGGAAAGATGCAGTACGGGAGTAGGCTTGAACCTATATTGATCAAATAGTATAGTGCATGACGCAGAAAAAATCGCCGAAATAGATGTGCATGCACGATATGGAAGTGAATGAAGCAAGGGAAGTATGTGTGAAAATCTTTGGTACTCTATTTTCTCAGTTACACCCCGCAAGGGATCTGTATTGAAGGTATTCCACTTCTGAGAATTCAAAGATTACACAATCATACTATGTTTATCGAAACCAGTTTGCACTAGGACCTACAGTTTAGGAATAGAACAAGTTTATCACCATATTTAGGTGCTCGTGGTTTTATGGCAGAGAGCATAATACTACATATTGAGTTTAATATTAACATTTAGCACAATATAGTTTTATAGAAGTATATGAATATGAATAAGATTTTATATAGCTCCCAAAGATAGCGCAAAAAAAAATGGATAGTAGTATAGCAAATTTTTTTACTAAATAATTAATAAAATACATAAGTAGCTAAAATTTTTTTAACCAATAAGCACAAATTACTGCAATAAAAATAATTTTTAAAGTTGTATTAAATATTTAATTTACATAATAAGAGGTGCGATGACATCAGATTTACCTTGATTATAATTAAAGTCGAAAAACGGCCAGTTGTCAGCGTTTCTTATTTGTGATAAAGATTGTTGCCTTATTGGAATACTGGCTGTGACCCCGATTTCGTCTGCGAAAACTTTGAATGTATATTTATTTCATGGATTCATAGAAACGCATAGTTGAGCTTAAATGTCAACAAGCCATTCCGAGTTTTAACTAAGATATTTTTACAGCATATTATTTTTGCTAAAAGAGACTTTTGTATGTTCTCATAGAAATTAAATAAATTTTACTATAATATTAAACCAGACATTGTCACGATACATTTGATTAAAATCCGTCCAGTAGTGATCATTTACTAAAAAAGTTTCTAAACATAGTATTTCAATGATTGTCCCCGCTACTATTACACGCTACAAAATATTTTATGTACCGACACGGTCGCGTTACAGTTCTGTTATGTAAATATGTTACAAGTACCAAAAATCAAAATAAGTTATTTAAATGAGATAGCTGACGGCCAATGTGTACCTTCTACTTCACTATTGAACAAATGTGTCGGTGTAACTCAATGGTGTCCCTTCTAAAGCGGGGTACCCTTGGCCTCATCGATCCATGCCCTGTAGATATTAGCATACCTACTAGCAATCCGTTACAGTGGCGTTACTCATATGTATCCATACATACTTTGTGTTGAAACATTTTATATATGACTGGCAAAGAAAATAAGAGTAATGGTTTTAGGGTATATCCACATATGTAAGGATCTTTGGTTTAATGTTTAAACCAAATAACTTAATGGATTGTAACAAATAGGATGGCGATGTGATGGCGTTTATTTAATAACGGTCAAAGATTTATGACTTAAAGGGGAAATTATAAGGTCTCTAAGTGGTTAACTTGTAATTCTTTGATACGACAATGGAATTATTTCTGAGGTACCATGTTTTTAAACCTATTACAATGAAATCTTTATTCTAAAGACTAATATGAATTAAATTTGTAATAGATTATTACAAAATTATTATAAAATTATTTTATGATAGTTGACCATCATAAAATAATTTTATAAAATAAAGTAATTCCGTAAAACTCGAAAAAACATTGGTGTTTGCCCCTTGTTACAAAAAAAATCTAATTAAATTATTAGGTTAAAAGGTTTAGAGAAATAGTGTTTCAAAACAGGTCCAAATATAAAAATTTCAAAACTTATTTATTAGTAAAATAGAGCTACAAGTACATAAATAGAAAATTTCTATAATGACTTGATAACAGCTAGAGATAGATGACTAATAGGGAAAGTTATAGGGCCTCTACTTAATAATTGTGGTTATTTCATAGCGTCACATGTTGGTGATCACACGCATACTAACGGTAGCGGTATTGGACGGAGTTTAGCAGAAAGGACTTAACTCACAAAATTTTTGATAAAGAAATATTTTAGTACTAATGTACCAAAAAATTATTAAAATTTTTTAGATCAAGTCCTTTTTACTAAACAGCCTCCAATATAAAATTCTAATCAAGTATTCAGTAAAATATTTTTTTTTTAATCGTCTTAATTATAGGAATGTAATAAAAATAGCCGTCGTAAACTTGCAAAATTTGACAGTCGGTTTTTATCACGTTCACTTCAGCCAATTAGATGGAATTAACCTACTATGTTTTACAACAGGTTTTTTTCTATAAAGACAATTAGATGGACTTTGATTAATAAACATGTTTTAACTGTTATGTTGCAATATTTAATATTGCCAATCGATAAATTTTGCATATAATTCGACAATTAAGACCCATATTTATATTTCTGACACTTCGTTTCCTTTGTAATTTGCAACAAATGTTGCTTTAACGTTAAAAAAATATAAAAGGTCGTACTAAATATACCTGTACAATGATATCATTATAGCAATTCTGTTTTATAAATTAAAAGTGATCTGCAAATAAAAATATACGACTTTAATCGTAATAAAATTAACGTGGATCCATCACACAAGTAAACCTTATAAATTGCAAAGACATCAGTTTCAAGATCAGTTTAAAAATGACGATGAAAATGGCATCACATACATAAGAAAATACAGGTAAATTGAAAAGACCCTCTTTCTTTTGAAGTCGCGTTAACTTTATAAACATTGTATAAACAAAAAAAAAATGTTTTCAAACTTTGTTGAAGGTGACGGCTAGATGCTTTGCTAGAAAATACACCGCACCGCATTCATGCAGTGTACAGAAGTTATAGAACAGCTTTAAACGTTAGGTATATAGGTCACCTTGCCAAGGATAGGTCAGGTCATATCTACATCTAATATTTTATAAAGAATATTAAATTTATTTAGGTGTACATTGTTGATACCGCAATTATGTAAATAGATTTGTAATCTGTGAGATAAAGTTAATAAATAGTCAAAAATGATTTGCATTTTATAAATTAACAACGCAAGATTGAATGTCAAATATCAATACATAAAGGTCAATCAATCGATTGTATGCATAGATAATCACTAGGAATCGATTTAATTTGTTAAAAAAATATATTGCAAGGATATTAGGTCAGTTTTTTATTGTAATTGCTTCGGATGGTTGAATGGAGTCGCAAAAAAAGATCGAATGGTAGATTGATACTATAATTTGTAAGGAATTGTAATTTATAATTTTATATCGTGACTTTAAGGGGTCAGCAAACAGTCTCATTGAATCGTCTACGCCGTTAAAAGTAAACAGTAAAATAGAGGAGTTTTATGTGTAATTTCAAAAGCATCTGAAAAATCAGAATAAAGACATAGTTCTTGCTGATATTTATTTTGGGCGTAAAGTACAGAGTGTACAAGGAAGACTTAAACCGTAGATAGATACATTATATAATTTATAAACTTTCAGTAAATTTTAAGTAATGTGTAAAAAATAGTTATATATTTTTTTTATTGTGCTTTCAATGTGTTTGTATTCACGATATGTACTGTTATACCACACCCCAGATACTTCATTCATAGGCCGTGATCCAAATCATTTACTCATATACGCACAAATGTGTACATGCATCGGGCACGGTGCGTTTTTTGTTTTTCAATGGTCATTTTTAAATTACTGAGAGGTCGAGGTCAGCTTGAGAGAGGGATAGGAAGTCGATATATCGAATATAAGTAATATTTTTATACTGTAATTATACCTAATCATATAATAATAAAACATTTAAACACGGAACCCTACTAAGGCGTATTAGACACAATACTGTCTGGTTTTTTTTGGCATAAGGGCAGTCATTAGTTCGAGAAAACCCATTATAATGGTCATTATTTTATTCCACCATTATAACATGTGATTACTAACATATATCGACAGGGGCTTCGATAGATGCGGCCATACATTGCCGACGGTTGTATAACGGAACATGCCTTCCCGTCCTTCGACCGCAATTATAGTAATTATCATAGCAAATATTCTTGCAATAGTCAAGATCAGAAACGTTTTTATCTTAACTGCCTCCGCTTGGTGGTCCGTTGGGCCTCGTTCCCATTAACAAGACATAAAAATTTATCTATATAACATAATATTTATATAATATAAAAATTAATTAATAATTAAGCATTACATCTTTTCTGTCATCTACGTCATCTTTTGTATCACACTTCTTTTTAAACACGGTTAATAAAGAATAAATAATAATATGTATCATGACTATAATCTCAACTGGGATAGTCTAGATCATTAGTCGACTGTTTTTTTTGATGGGTGAAAATGGTATGGTAACCCCGCCTGCGCTATCGGAATACGCTGGCGGAGCACCAGTGAAGGGTGATAGATGAGAGTGAAAACAGGCCAGTTAGCCAATCATGATGAATTCATCAGGAATTAACTATGATAGTTTCCAGGGGGAACCGCGAGAAGGTCGACCTGGTTGGATATATTGCTAGGAATGAGATTCTCAGTCTCTATTATTAACAATACCTTTAGTCGACTGTTGTCGTTAGAACGCGAGATGCTAATATTTAGCCAAACATTTAAATAAGTAATGTCCTAGTGTTAGCGTTTCATGTAAACACGACGAGACAAATCGCTGTACATTAAGTTTATTGTGGATTTAGATTGCAGAAAGTTTAGGAAAGTACCATCAAAATGTTTAATTTTGAGTCCTCCAAATTACAAAAGTTAAAGTTTTGTTAAGCCTAAAAAGCCTAAGTTTTGTTTTATAACTATGATAAAAGCATATTTATTAGTACAAATAAAGTCGCAGGCGCATCTAGCTACAATATAAGATTGTGGTATAGACTACTTTGTTTGGAATCCCAATAACTTTCCAACTACAGTAAAGATATCTATAGAAGTAAGAGAAAAAAAAATACAATAATGATAATGTACGCCTGTCGTGAGAATGGCATGATCGATAACTCAACAACACAAATCGAACGAGAAAAACTACAACGTTCCAATATCTTAATACGATTCGAATCGATTCTCCTTTCGATTTATACGCGATACCGATTCCGAGTATTGCCCGGGATTCTGGTTAATGTAGTAATGGGAACATGTGTTATAAAACGAATTCAATGCTTTCTATTAACTTTGAACCAGGAAAAGCGAAGTTTAATGCTCGTAAAGAGGGGACTGTTTAAATGTGGTGCGGGGTTTGCTACTGGTGTTAGCAATTTTGCATTGCTTTACATCTGCTTATTTAAAGTTACTTTTGTACAACATTCTGTTCTTGTTTATTAAATTTATTAAGCAATCGATATTTCTTTTCGTCCCCTTAATGGTACCCCTAACCCATTTCACATTTTCAAATACTTTCATTTGAATTAAAATATATTTTTCTAGTTGGACGCAAGTGAAATAAAAGCATGTAAAAAGTTAAATACTAGACAGAAAAACAACACACCATTACAAATGTGACCAGGCCACACAAAACCCATTCATTTATTTTGTGTCACGTTAAAATAAATGCTTACGAATATAAAGGCTTATTCATCCGCCGCCACCGTAAATAGACCACGGGCAGGTTAAAAAAAACTATGCAACCACATGCAAACGGCAAGCGGCAGGTTGAACAACAAAGCAAACAGCCTTTTCATGGTAGGTAGGCAGAGACGCCTACCATGAAAGCATTCGAAGCCGTACGAAACAGGAACTAAATTACTTTTATTTATAAATTAGAATTTTCAAATGCTTAACACACATTTCACACTTAAAATATTTTCAAATATATTATTATTATTACCGTTATAAAATTCAATCGTGTTAGAAAACAAGTCTCACGTAACGCTAAGCGAAGGCTTGACGTAAGAGGGTGTACGCTGTGGCGATAGTGTTTATTCACTGTAGTCAAAATTGTTGAGATTTAAATGGTAGGATTTATGTAGATCGAAATATCTCATACCGTTTACGAGCGCGATTTCAGAACGAAAATTTTTATCGTACGCTGGAAATTTGTGTCCGAAACTTTGGAATTACGTTTCATGGTAGACTCACAGTCGAGAAATTAAATGAGGCCGTACGAAGGGCCGACCGTACAATCGAGCACGAAAGTGAATTACACAGCCCAAGGCTGACCGGTCTCTCCTCACACCGACTGACCTTTAGCAACCGAATGATATCCTTGTTCCCCGGTATTCAATATTGAAATACCAAACCACTCTTCGAGTTCAAAGGACTTGAAACTTTAAAGCTTATTATATTAAGCTGTTTGTTTACCATTTCGTTTTCTGTTTTTGTATTGGTAATTGTATCGAGGGGGACACATTCTTACAATTTTAACCCGTTCACTGTTGCGTTGAATCGGCAAAAGAAAAAAAAAATAAGCGTCATTCTAGGAAACAAAATGAATTGAAATAACTGCGTAATGAACAAGCTTTTAAGCATGTAAAAACATGTGAATCATACGTGGAGTTTTCAAAAATAAAAATATTTTTCCAGGATGATAATCTACATCTCTAAATTAGGTAGTATTTGGAAAGAGTAATACGACGACGATGTGTCTGTATATCACTAAGTACTAAAAATGACCATCAATCATTTTTGACATATTCAAAATTTCAGTTTTTTTTTGGTAGTCTGATACCGTACCACTTAGAAACGCAAAAAACATCGATTTACATTAAGGTTGCTTTCCACAAAAAAAATCCGATTTCAATTGTGATAAAAAAAATATTTTGATTCTACATTTACTGAACCGATTTTGATAAATTTTCAATGGGACCAATCTTTAAGTATATCCATTCAGATAAAAAAAAATTTCCAAATCGATTTAAAACTGACGGAGTTATGAGGATAAGAAAAAACAAAAAAAAAAAGTAATAGTAACCAAATGAATAGACTAATTCTTTTTGAAGCTGGTTCAAAATACAACCTTGTGATTTATTTAAACATTTCCGTATCCCTTATCAGTGGCTAAGTCTTAACAACCAAGATATGTACAAACAATACACTTATAAGATAAGAGTAAAAATGTACCTATATCAAAAATTGTTTTTAAAAAAATATTTATAATAACAAAGTTATAATAATATTTGTGCGATAAAATTATATTATAATTCTGCTGGACATGTAGGTAAGATATAAATTTACATTATTCAAATTAAATCGTCACTATAATCAAAGGACAGGTTGCCACAAAAACCTTGCTAAAGAACGATTGAAGATAATAATCTTCAGCTATTTTTGCGAAACGACATTGATCTCGGGCCTTTGGTCTCCAACCGGAAATCAAACTACAAGACCAATTAGTAAAAACAAAGTTGAACAGATAGAGTGGATATTAATAAAGAAGAATAAAAAAAGGTTATCAGCGAGTTGAAATAATGTGCCACGACTCTAACACAATTTGAGAACTGTAAAAAATACAGATAACTTATATTAATTACAAAGAGGATAAAAGAAACTTGACCGCAACAGTTTGTCAGATACGAGGTAACTTAATAAATGTGCACAAAAAAGCAAAGTGATCAGAGGACACGCAAAAAAGAAAACAAAAAAAAACACTACAGGCAATTATGGTAACTGGACATGGTTTTATATATATATTTTTTTTATATAATATTGAGAGGAGTCATAAACT
The DNA here is from genome assembly GCF_026898425.1 of Galleria mellonella. Classification (NCBI taxonomy): domain Eukaryota; kingdom Metazoa; phylum Arthropoda; class Insecta; order Lepidoptera; family Pyralidae; genus Galleria; species Galleria mellonella. The sequence continues at coordinate 2,543,806 of NW_026442100.1, read as the reverse complement.
GTAACTACTTTTGCCCTCAAAAATTATGATCCACTATTGATTCTAATCCACGCGGCAAAGAACATGCCTATCATCTATCCTAAATGTTCTCTGCATAATAAAATACAAACATTCATATTTATAATTTAATAGTATTACTATAGATAAACAAAATTTATACCGGTCTTTGTACCGACTAGTAAAAAAAATTATACGCGCATGTAATTTCCCTTTTAATATAACTTATTAACGTTAAAATAAAGAAAACATCATTTCTTCACATAAACATTATAAAAGCAAGCCGCTTAGTTCTTCTGTCCTTACAGAATGCTGATGTTTTAAATTTTCTTTTTGCGGGCTCCTAGAAGCTATCGACAGAATAATAGTAGTAAAATAAAATGTTACCAACGAACTCTTATAGAAATTTCACGATGAATAAAAATAATCAATATGTAGTATAGCGATATATCGGTCATTAGTTCGTCCTCGGATTAGCACGGGCCAAAACTGCGAACACTGATTTAATGAATTTACGAAAATTCCTAAAAAATATTATAAAAGTGAAAGTAAATTTGTTTTTTTATTTTTTGACGCCTCATCGACATTATCTCAATTGTTATAAAATTTGTCATGCACGTATTCGCGGTTAAAGTACTGGCTCAGTTTAAGTAACGAGGTAAACTGAAATCTCTCATAGAAAAGACTAACCCCCTATTCATGAAAACTTCAAATCTCTCATAAACCTATTTTTGCTGTTGACCTATTTTGTCTCTTTTATTTACACTAAATTCCCAATTTGAAAGAAAGTGACAAAACAGTGTAAATAGCTTAAATATGCCTTAAAATATATTTATATATTTTAGTTTTTTCTAAATAAGGGGATAACAATACACCTCTAGTTACTTCCAGGATGTGTAAAAGATCAAGACAAATATAAACAAGAGATAAATAACTATGGAGATGATGTACCTTTAGAACTCAAAAGTCATGTATGTGTGATTGATATCACAACTATGATAAATAATTAAACGAAATGTAAACTACTTACTTTACAATGTCTATTAAAAGTATGATGTCATGATGAGGTTTAGGAAAAAAAAACACTATTTTCTTCATTATGTCAATTACAACGTGATTCTAAGAGACCAAGGTCTCAAAATACAAGGCCAGTATCTATTAGAAGTATAATAACGCTCGTTTTGCTATTAGATACATGACATAATTTTTGCTTTGAAACAGATAATTTATTTGTTGTCATCTGTTCTGTTACTTAGTACGTTGCGATTTACTATGCGTTTAGAATATGAACGTTATTTTCGATGACGATAAGAAATACATTTTTTTTGCATGAACGTTCACAGTTCAGTAAGCTTTGACTGTGGTCCTGGAATTCCTGAAATTATTCAAATTTATGTTTCATATTATAAATTTTATTATTAGCACTTAAATCCATTGTACGCAAAACAATACCTAAAAGTCTATGTACTTATATATAACAAAGGTCTTCAGACCAGAGAGCTGTGCTCTCCTATAATGCAGTCGTAACAAATGGTTGCAATTTTTTCTTGTACCTCATATTATTGGGTTATATTTGGGTATTGCTTTCTCCAACAGGGCACATATGTAGGTCTACCCAATAGACAAACTTAACATTATAAATATTCGGACATGCGTTGCCAGTATTGAACATAAAGCTCATTTTAAATGGGATTCTGCTGTAGTTATGAACAACTTAAGATGTTAATGAGCTCTTATCAGGGGCATACCTATCTGCACTTTCTCCAGTTAATCCAGTTCCACAAAACTATTAGGTACCTACCTACTTAATACTAGATCTCCTCGCAATATCGTTCGTGCCGTGAATTTTTGTATTTACCGACGGAAACGAGACGTTTTACCGCAAAAAAATATATCCACTATATATTGACCGACACCCAATTTCATCAATATTCAATAGTAACTTAGTTTTTATGTGAAACGTGCGCAAGCAAATATGGTTGAATTATATTTTATTATAGAATGATTTTTTTATCTATCCGTAAGTACTAGAAAGTAGCAGAAATAACTCGCCCTCTACATACATCTTACGGATGTCTCATAGTTCTTATACTTCCATAACAACGTATTATTTAAGTATTTTAAAATTTATTTGACTTGCTATTCACGCCTTGATTTAATTAAGTATTGACTATAAATGTCACGAGACTGCAATTATCATATAAATATAATTTGTAAACTAGTTCTTCCGTTACCATGAAATTCGATTGAACCTAAACCAGTTCGATATTAAACCGGCACGGGACGAAGTAACGGAATGTCCGAAATGTCTTTATGAAATTATTTATATTTATATCGATACAAGGAAAATTAATTTATATGGTGAATTTTAGTATCCTAATTCTCATAGAGGCGAGTGTGGCCTTAATTGACCATGCCATTGTAAACAACATATTTATTATTATTATACCAGCCGTTAACTGTCCACTGCTAAACATAAATCTCCGTCATTTTTTTGCCAGTAATTGCCACACTTGGCAGGTGGATTGGCAACCACAGTTAGCTTTTGGTGATATTTTAGAAGAGGCATTTCTGCCCATCGCTTGATCATTAAGTTCCCTTAGGCGCTTCTTACGACACCTACGGGAAAAAAAGAGGTGGGTCATTCTATACCAGGACTACATGGCAAATATTATGCTTCACTTGTTCATAGGTTTGAAGTGAGTTTCTAAATTACTTCGGATCCAAAACATGTTTTTAATTTCTCTGTATTTTTATACGAATATGTGTCACTTTGCTTATTAGTGCATCGATTATAAAAATTCACAATGAAGAATGTGAATGTATTTCCTTGAAAAATTGTTTATCAAACAATCAATAAATAATTCATTTGTATAAACACGACTACAGTAAATTTGATATTATACTTTACATATGTTTCTTGTGCATTCAAACTTTAAACGACTTAATAACTACCACTAATAACAACATTAAATATAAAGATATGTTTATTTATTTGCTTGATTAAACTTGTCATTTTATTGAAATAACACTTTAGTATGGTAGGACAAGGTTGACCTCAAAATAATAATTGCAGTTAAGCATTGAGCGAGAGGCAACAGAGGTCGGACAAGTCGAAATCTTGTGTATATATAATGCGTAATGCTTTATTTTCGAAGGGCGCAATTATCACGCACTTATATGGTTTGTAACGTTTTTCATTGTTTTCCGTTCCCAAATTTAGATCTAGACATAATAGTCATGAGATCACGTACGGATTCAAATTTCGAGGAACACAACACGAGGCCATTTGTATGAAATTCGTTAACATGTCAAATCTTGATCGTACAATACAAGCGGTGTACGAGGAAACATCGCTACGTGAGTATTTTCCTTCTTGTCTGTGTGGACTAGAAAAAAAAAAAAACAGATCGATGGAAGCAAATGAATTATTAAATGTACACTGCAAGGGTTAACTGGGGTGAAACGTGGATATTGCCGTTTCGTGTTTTCTACAAGGCACGTGAGGTTTTTCTAGACGCAAATTGAACTGACGCCATGATGGAAATGATTACGAGTACGTTTTGCTTCGCAGTAACAGCAACTACAATAATAAGCGAAAAGAATTTGTCTCATAAAGAAAAAAACAATTTTAATTGTGACAAAATTAGTTATTTTGATTTAAAAACTAAATTACTGAATAGATATTGATAAAATATCTATATTTGTAAGTATATCCTTTTAGATAAAAAAATAGGATTAGATTTGACGGAGTTATGTGGTAATAAACATAAAAAAATACAATCGAGCTGAGAATCTCCTTTTTTTAAAGTCTATTGACCGAAACAGACCGAAGACCGGCGAGACGTCTCGTAGACAGTTCTGATTTAGAAGGCTAATCAAGTGTTTGCAAATAGATTACGCTTCACAACAATTGCGTTTTTTGTTACGCAAAGAAAAACGGCCGCTCCAATCATCATAAAAGTACGGACGTAAGTAACACGTAACAGCAAGAAGTAACTAACACAGACTGCAAAAAGAATTATCAAAATTGCTACAGAATTGGTAACTCAATCGCGTAATATAATGACAAAAACATTCTGTTTTTCCACAGGTTGACTACGAGAGAATGTTATATAGCATTAAGCTCGCCTTTTGTAGCAATTTTTTTTTGTAATGACTATATAACAAAAAAAAAAATTAATTAATTAAAAATTTGATCTCCTTTAGAAAGTAACTTCAATTCGTAAACTAATTTAAAGGACTTCCAAAAGGAAGTCACTTAAAATAGATCATTAGGAGAAGAATTATTATAGGGCTAATTGAATTATTAAAGTACGAAACAGTGATGTTCAATAGAACATCACTGTTTCGTACTTTGACCTTTGTTTCACATTACACCATTATGATAAAAATTTAAATCGCATTGTAAAATTGTAACGATTTAAGGTTATATTGTGCGTTTATCATCTGAATATTTTTTTATACAACTTAGACTGGCAAATAACCTGACGGCACACCTGATGGAAAGTGGTAACCGTCGCCTATAGACATAAGCAGTACCATGGACATAAGAGAGTATACTGTTTCGACAATGATACCCTCCATGCGTTACCATTCCTGAGGATTCAAATGTTATTCCTCTGTACCCAGTAAATTCACGTCATATCCCACCCTTCAAACCGAAACACAGCCATGCAAACACAACTGCTTCACGGTAGAAACACGAATGGGACAGAGGTACCCAAGCAATCGACTTTTGTACAAATCTCTCTCTGGTATACAATAGTAAACTAAATAAGTAGTATTTGGGTAACAGCGTTTCTGATGAAACGTACTCATTATGTCAGAATTATGACACGCAAGTAATGCTTATATTTTTCTCCACTTACTATGAAACTGCTTCCTTATTACAAAAATAACAATACGTCAATAGGCTCTTTTCTGTCTTCGACGAAATAACACAGTAGCAGTTCCCACCCACAACTATAATGAAAATTGTTGAGACAGTTATTTTTTTATTCTCAACACTACAATGATAGAGATTGCGCGAAGTTTTTTTTTTAATTAGGCTTAATGATAAAAACGATAGGGTCTCGTCTTTTTAATATTACTCATCCATCACTTGCTCGACTATTATTAAACCCCATAGTGGCACTGGTAAGCATAAGTCTCCTCCATTTCTTACCAATAAAATTTCCTGTTGAGCGTTAACTATTCAGTTCTTTTAAAATAAATTCTTTAAAACTTATTAGGTAGGTAATTATATTAATGTAATTATATTATAACCGTACATTTGTTACAATATAATATGTAATACTTCGTATTTAGATCTGTAAATTAATTCTTCCATTATTATTTAAAATATTATTTTTATTAAAAAAAAACGGGCTTTTTCAGGCAGAAACACCTGTGATACTGCGACCTTTCCATGATCTTTTGCGCTCGCCCTTTTTTAAAGTTCGTTGCTAATTCCTATCACGGATAAGAATTTTAAGATGCTTTTTGTAGCGATGTTTTCTATGTCCTCAGGATATAAAGTGTATTCTCCAAAGTAGATATACTGTTTATGTATGAGTAAGATACAGCCACAAATTAATGCTGCGGCGTTTCTTACTCATTGTGACAAAATCTGCAAACACTTTGAGGATACTAGTTGGACCATGTGCTTGTTTAGTTTGTAGTGTCCAGTGAGAGCCTTTGTTAATAACCGCATATTATTTTTACTCAAAAGAAATTCTTAATTTTCCGTAAACAACCAACAACCAACCAAAAACAATCAAGACTTTCGAGTTATTTAATACAGGCAACAAAAGCCAGCTATTATTTGCTGTGTCTTAGCTTTCAAGTTTGAAATATCTGAACTTCGTATGCCACAATATATAGTTTGAAATAACATATAGTGACATGTTGGGCTTTGTACACCAGCAAAAAACGGGTTATTATTCAATGGACCATTTAGATACTACATACCAATTCTACGTCTACATTTTACGATAAATTGACATACTATAAAATAGTTAATTAAATAAAACGAAAGATATATAAAGATTTATTTAAATTATAGTACGAAAACATTGATAGCGATATTTTTTTAATATTAACTAATGAGCTGTAGTCTTGTGTGGACCAAATATCTAATATTAATAATACATCATGTTTTATAGTCAATTTAATCAGTAACAGTGACTTTTGACCCTCGATATTTTATTATATTGTAATAATTTTTAATGTGACTATATTAAGGTTGTTAATATCTGGTAACAAACAGTCTGGTATACACCACGTCTGGGTGACCTCCACGTGATACATGTTGGAAACTGTCGTGATTAGTTCCCCGAAAATGTCACGATTTTTAAACTGACTATGATTCCGCCTCATCTATCATCCCTTGTAAATAACGGTATATTTACAATCGTGAATCGGAGGAAGCGAAAGATGTCTCTTGGAATCGGAACATTATCTTTAATGGGTGATAATGGAATAGTGCCCCGCCAGTGTATACCTAAAGCGCGGGTGGTGTTACCATGGTGGTTAGCTCATCATGACGAATTTAACAAGAATTGTTCACGATGGTTACCAAGGGGAACCACGTGGAGGTCGACCTAATAGGGTATATTGCTAGCAATGGGGCTGTCAAACTCCATTGCTAACAATCCCTTTACCCCTGGAATCGGAGCATTAGACGTTCCATTATTTCAGTTTATCCCTAAGGGAGATGTATGCATGTAACATCGCCCACCATACGTATACGTAGAGGAAAACAATTCTCTTCGGCTGCTTGCACTTCTAGACCATGGATTATTTCCGAACTCATTGGACGCTGTATGATGGTCCATAACTTGAGTTTTAATAATAAATATAAAGATATATGTACTTACCTACGCAGCGTCAACATGTAATTTTTGCATAACAATAGTAGCACTTTACCTCGACTGTCACAATAAGAAAACATATAAACAAAGATTGAGAATGACTGTGTGACGACATTATAACAGTTTTTTTACAGTGAAATTGTGTTAAATAAATTCGCTGTCTTATGCAACAAGGTCTCATTCAGACGGTGAAAATAGTTGCGTCATGCCTTCGAAACACTTGGAATTGGGTGACGTAATACGAAACGCTTTTTCATAGTATATACAAATGTATAAAGCCTTGTGTTCACTGAGCAACAAACAAATGACGCGCAACACGTTGCTCAACACGAGTGACACCGCGGATCTTTTTGTTCCGTGATTCTCAAAAGAATTGTTATTTCGTATTTTTATATGTTTCGCTGATATCTTTAGAAGTTCCTTAATTATAATATGTGCCCTATATTCCATCAATTGCTCGGTTCCTCAGCTGGGACACACTGACTTATCAGGACCTAGGTTACGAACATCTAGGGTCACAACTCAGAACACCCAGACCCAAGACAATTTAGAAAATTTGATGTCCTAAATTTACTACTGGTTTAAAATTCCCTAATTTTTTTTTTACAATCGATAGGATTTAGAGGTCAATCTTGCATTCATTGTTAGTGGTAGCGTACAAATTTTGTTAACTACTATGCAATTTCTTTTCTTTGAAACTATACTACTACGAGTAAAACTACCATTATTATTGCTTATGGATATAATTATAATAATATATTAATTAAGATTAATTAATATAATCGCATGTGTCTATAAAAAGATTTTGCTCTCGACTCATTTTAAAATATTAAAACAAAATTAATCTGCAAAAAAAAATCTATTTATTTAGGAACGTAACACGCGCATCATTCCTGTTGCATGTTAAGAGTATTTAACAAGGTTATGTACTATTGCCAAATATGACGTGATTTCAATTCGACCCCAATTCGATTGCGTGAAGCCACCCCGAAGGATCCAACCGACGATTTGGCGAGTCGAATAGAATTAAACTACTAGGTCACTAGGTTCTCTATAAAGAACAGTTTTTATTGAATAACTCCCTTGTCAGTGAAAGTAACGATTTCTGAGATATAAAGCTTTAGCGTTTACGATACGGCGTTATGAAGCCGTTTCGTGAAATAATTTCGGTCGATGAAAAACGTGGGATATAACTTTTTTACTGCTAGCCTTAAAAATGAAAAGAATTAAAGTACCGAGGATACTATCAAAGATATCATTCGTACATATATACCCATACAAATATAGGAATTGCGATATGATATCTATACAAATATGGATAAAAAATATAGAGACTTTATTCTATATAACATAGTCATGTTGATGTTTTATATGTCAACAATGATACCCATCCGAAAGTAATCGGTTTCCATATTCTCTCATAGGTCTATGACACCTTGTAACATCAGGAGTGTCAATTAACGTTGTCAACACTTGCGGCATGCAAATTTTGTGTCATTATGGTTAGGAGTATTACGTTCTACTATATTACCTATATCTTGCATATAAAATCGAAATACAGCCACAGATACATCTATGCAAGTTGCTTTTACAACAGAATTAGGTGAAACATTGTTCAAGAAGTCTGCGTGGAATACTTCATCCATGCAGTTTTCCTTTAAAGTTGATTGATCAATCAAGTTGCTCAACCAGTGTCAATTGACAAATAAGAACTAAAGACGTTTTTGTAAACCTTACCTCAAAGTGTAAAGTGAATGTAGAAACACGGATGAGAGCTGATTAACAACTATACAACTCTGTCAATATTTTTCAGACGTTTTCGTTGACTTCCGTCAAATCTATTCCTACCTCGTTCATATGTTACTCTAACACAGCCTTTCCCAAAGTGGACGATAACGCCCCTTTGTGAGCACTGCAGGCCTAAAGGGGGGCGGTAAGAGACCCAGAAAAAAAAATGGGGGCATTGTGTAGAGGCATGGAAGGTGATTTGTTGATCCTGAAATAATAGTGGTTTTTAAGTAGGTGAAAAAATGGGGGCGTTAAAAAATAATTTATTCTCAAAGTGGGCAGTAGACAAAATAGTTTTGAGAACCCCTGCTCTAGCAAAAGTTGACGGTGGAAAAAGTAATTTTATCTTTTTATGGGAAATGATTTCTGTATGATATCTGATGTAAAAATCAGAAATTAGATAAAAAGATTATTAATTTTACTGGATACTTTGAATTAAATATTGGAATCTTCCAATAAGTTATTATAATGTAAACAGAATACCACTTCATGTACTACTGTCTTACTTTTTTCATAAAATTTCTACATTTTTAGTCTTGATTGTTGAAATAATATAAAATTCTATTTTTTTTTATATATTTGCTTTTATTTGCTACATAATATTTCTAACTCAAGTGGAAGTCGATATTTATGTTAATTTAATGTCAGATACTTCTATATTTTGACAATTTTTTAGTGTGGCTATACAAAAAACAACATAGCAAGGTCATTTAGGATACGATCTTTTCTTTAAATTGAATAAATTTTATTTTCTTGGAATTAGTAGATTCATAAATGTATTCAATGGTTGCAATTTATAGCATCCAAGTTGATATAGTGCAAAAAAACTGTGTAGTTATTTTTACCTTATTACGATTTATGATGATTTACAGCGTGTTCATACTCGTACATAGGTATATTCATCATTGACGACTCGTTACGAATAACGAATCAATTACGAATGGACTTTCATACGTAAAAACAAAATCGTGATTTGATACGATTCGTCAAATCGGCAATTGATCTGCAAATCAATCGACATAAAAGATGCCCATATAAAAAAATAGAATCGTTAAAATAAAACGTTTCTCCTGATAGATACGTCCTATATCTATCCTATTTGTTTTGGTTACATGGATTTAAATTTCGACAGTGCCGCGACCGTGACGCGACCACACATATTTGTATTTTTAGACGAATTCGTAATTTTTAACATCCATTATAATTTACGATTCGTAGATGTGTCAGTATGAAACCACACATACTAAGTAACAGCCTGAAACTTGAATGGAAACGGTGGTGATGGTCACGTTCTTGACAGAGACAACAAGAATTTTAGAGTTCCTTAATTTTGTTTTTTGGAAACAATTTATTATATTTAATATCTTACTTATAAATGCGAATGTGAGTTTGTTTCTTACTTTATAGCGGCTTAACGGCTTAACCAAACGCTGAACTTTGGTGTACACGTACTTTACAGGACGGAGAAGGAAATAGGCTACTTTTTACCTCGGTTAGAAAACATATCCCAGTCACACAGACGAAGTCCCGGGAAAATACTAGTACAATTACATATAAATACTATAAAATTCATTCGGCAAATAACCCTCACCAGAGGGAGACTTTGTACAAAAGCCGTTTGCTCGGGCATCTCAGTCCCATTCGTGCTTCTACCGTGAAGCAGTTGTGTTTGCATGGCTGTGTTTCGGTTTGAAGGGTGGGATTCGTATTATTCCTCTGTATCCTGTAAATTCACTCCTATGAATTCACAGGGTGCAGAAGAATAATATCTGATTACTCAGAAATGGCAACTACAATACTCTGTTCTGTCCATGGTACTGCTCATGTCTTTAGGCAACGGTTACCATTTTCCATCAGGTGGGCCGTTAGCTTATTGCCATTCTAAGTTGCATAAAAAAACTTTATGACTTCACCGTTTCCTATAGCTAAAGATCTTAAAGTTTGATAGATCGATTGTAAGTCTAATATTATAATTATTGCAATTATTTTTTCACAGTTTGTATGAGGTTATATGAAACTGTATTGAAGTGTAGTTCAAAAATATACATAATTAAACAATGCATCAACAATCAACATCAATGCATTGTTTGTAAATTAGAGTTATTGTTTAATAAGAAGATACTGCTATTGCACTACGGCCACGCGTCCTTGATTTGAAAAAGGGCTTAGCATACTTTTAGGTACTTGGTACGTACAAAAAGGTGGAGGTTAAATTTAATGTAGTAGCTAATTATATTATTGTTATTTAAATTGGCATTTCAAAGTACAATATTATTTCAATCATCAATTTCAACAAAGCCCATAATCACGAGTGCCAATCAAGATTTAAATCGAAATATCTACTTTGTAATAAACACAAACAATATAATATTATTGAATAGAATTTACCACAGGAATTACCACCGGAATGGGAGAGAGAAATAGAGGGAAAGGGAGAGGAAGAGAGACAGAAAAAAAAATGCTCTAGCGCGGACTAAACTATGGGTAACAAAATACCTAGTTCATATTCGGATACAGTGGAGAAAGGGATTGTTAGTAATGGGGCTCTAATAGGCCCATTACTAGCAATATAACCCTATCAGGTCGACTTTCACGAGGTTCCCTTGGAAAACATCTTGATTAATTCTTGTGGGATTCCACAAGCCTGCAATCATCCTCGTCTATCATCCCTTACTGGTGCCCCGCTAGCGTATACCGATAGCGCAGGCGGGGTTACCATTCTATTATCATGCATAAAAAAACTATACGAATATAGATTTTAAGCGGTCCAAAAACGCATTATTATTATTGGATGTTTATTGGAATTTGAAATTTTATATTGTGTAGTCATGTCACATTTGTTTTTCCGTTTGCAACGCCATCTAGCAGTAACACTACTGTTACCGGTATACGGCGGTGTACTTAGAAATTTATGGTTTAACATCGTGACACCAGGACAGTGGATTTGTAAACAAACTCTTTGTTACATTTTTACTTTTACGACTTTGGTGGTACCGCTACAGGTTTAACACATAATCTCACCTTTCGATTGTTATGAGTTAAATTCCTTAACAATACAAACTATTTATCTGTCTGTTTGTATTGGTGTTATCTGTATATTATACATTTAATGTTCCTAGTAGGTGCTCTGCTTAGTAAGAGTAGGAGGCGCTATGTGACACGATTTTAACAATTATTACAATATACGTATTACTACTTCAATCAAAAGTAGAGAGCAGCTGCATATGAATAAGGGTCGATTTTGAGGCACCGTTCTCTTTTTTCATATATCACTGAAGTGATAAACAAACATACGGGCCACCTGAAGCGACACCCGTAGCCTATTAACGCCTGCAATACCTGCAAATATGCGCGCGTTGCCGACTATTACCCCTTTTTTGAAAAATCCCATACTGTAGTATCATAGAAAAATCTCGACAGGGAAACCTCTCTAATCTTATCTCTAAATAGAGCAGGAGACCATATGTGACACAATTTTAATGATTAATAATAAACATACATATTATTACTTCAAACAGCTGTAGAGAGCAAACACATATGCATAGAGATTGATTTTGAGGCACCATTCTCCAGTTATTTTCAAAATCTAAAAGTGAAATGTGATTGAATTTAAAGAAACTTATACTACGAACTAAATTTAAAATGGGTTTGTCTCAATTCTCTTTTTTAATAATAAATACACTGTAAAATAAAATCTATGGCAATAAATTTACAGGGTACATTAAGGAAATCATGAGTGACACAGTATACTCAGTTATATTCATGTCTATAGGCGATGGTTATTACTTTCCATCTGATGAGTCAGCTCATTTGCCATTCAAAGCTGCATAGAAAAAAAAATAAAGTTTACTTTCAAGACAAAGAATAATGTTTGAGAATCGACACCAACAAGTGGAATTGGCCCATATTTCCACAGTTTTGTTTTATTAACTCATATTAGCAAACAAATGTTCTGCTCTATAAATAAAAAAGACTAGAATGTAATTGCTGTATTAAAAAAACGTGATGAAAACTTCATTCTCAGCCTTGGTGTCATTAGAGCGGTTACTTTGTCATACTGTTACATATTTGAGGACGGGGCGAGGGCATCGCGTGTCGGTCGCCAGCGCTGCGGTTCTGTCTATGAACACGTCGCTTTTCAAGGTGAGTCTATGGTAGTGTTTCAAAGCTTCCAAAATAAACAAATAAAAAAAAAAACAAATATCCTTGAGGTACACAGAAACATGAAATAAAGTACTTATAAACTGTTCGAAAACCGTGTCACAGTTTTATAATAAAATATATGTATATTTCAACAGAATTTAAAAATGTAATCACACAAATAACTGATGCAATACATAATACAGTCCGTCAATGGTAGTAGAAATAAATCGATTAATTTATTGACTACTTCGATTAGTTACTAAATGAATATTATTAAATATATATAATATTATAAAAATGCTCTCTAAATGAAGATTTAGAGAGCATATTCATAATAATTTCAACAAAACTTTTAATTAAGTTCTGTTTAATTAGCAGAACTTCCAAAATAAAATAAAAAATTGAGGTCTATGTAATCTTGAAATAAAATAACTTATAAACTGTTCTAATACCATGTCACAGTTTAACAATAGAACATATTGTAATGTAGTGACCATGACACCATGTCTATGCGCGCTGAGGCATATTTTATTAAGTACATATAATCATTCACCTTACTTGTAAACGTAGTGTCTTACACTTTAAAATGAAGCAACGTATTTAGGCAATATTTCACAAAGTGACAGCTGCTTACTCTTAGTTAAATTTTGTACTTAGAAAATAATATCTAATTACATCGTCGTCAAATTCTTCTTCTTTGTAGATATTTCAAGGCAGAGAGTCGAGACCACTACGAGTGCTCCCCAAAACGAATACTCGCCAGGCTTCTGTATTTAGAGTTATATGGATAGCAGACTGAATTTTCAGTCTGGTGGTAGTTTTTATTAAGTCTATCCATTGGGTTGAGGTTCTACCTTTACTTCTTCTATATTCATACATAAGTAAATATATTTTTAATGATTTTGTAAGGTTTACAAAATTTAGCTGTCCCTCAAGATTTATGCTATAGAGTATATTTGAAGATTGTTTCAACTCTAAATTTGAATACATATTCAGTTCACTGATGGAACACTCCCTAAAAGTGATGCTCACGATTCCGTTGCCTGTTTCCGCCGTATGATAACTACATTTGCAGACACATTTTAATCTGGGAACATTCGTTGATCACGCGATTTCAAAATTACCTGATCATTCATCAATGATTAAATTATGTGCTCATGTCAGTATACCATATAATATGTAATAAGTTTCCGCTTTGCACTACGTCTTGATGGAACCAATTAAGATGCTGTTGTTTACTTTAATAAAAAGTAGTCTTTATTAATTGCTATGTAATTTTGCTGTCGGCATTAATTGGCTGTCTGATCCCGAATAATATATTTAATTAATGTTTATATTTATTCGCATACATAAACATTTTTTTTAATATCGTGAAGATGGCAAACAAGCAACTTTTTTGATGGTAAATGGACACTAGAGACACTAAAGCCTATTGACGCCTGCAATACGTGCCACATACGTATTACCGACCCTGAAGAAAAATCTTATATAACCTTTTTGAAGAATTCCATGCAGACTCTAGGGAAAACCTTTGACATCAAATAAAAACATTTTACTTGACGTGCTTCTGTGGCATAGTGGTAGGCATAGGCACATTGATTTGAGTTAATAAGATATCGGGTTTTTCGTTTGAGCCATGCACATCATATAAAATTACTAATAACATTATCAAAATTTTATATTTTAATGATAAGAAATATTTAAAAAAAAATACATATGTTACATTATCCAAGATGGATTCTGTAATTGTTTTCATAATTATTATCATCTATTTAAATATTATCAGTCACTACGAAAGTACCATGTAGGAATGAGTTCAGCCATTTAATTGTATCACAAATGTGACGTGCCCTAATGTCATCATAGGTACCTTAGGTGACTGACCTTACCAATGAATCAGACCAGTATGACTATTACATACGATCATTGTAACAGATCGTTTCATGATTTATAGATGACGTCAATGACTGATGCACAACATAATCGCTCCACTGACATTTGAAATCAAACATTAGACATTGAGAACAGTTACAAATGAATAATGTAGGCTCCAATTACAATTTAGTGTTATAACTGGCAACAAGATAAATCAAATGTATCGAGAAATAAAAACGTTGCAGACCACCGGTGGGCAAGAGAATAACAATTATCTAGTATTTGCAGCTATAAATTAAAGATGTCACATTATAACAACAGAGATAATTTTATAGTATCGAAGCAGAAGAATTGTTGCTTGACTAGTTTTAAGTAATTATTGTATGTTGTCGAGACATATTTTAATTCGTTTTAACTGAGATAAAAAAAAATGAAAACTGAATTAATTGATAGATACACATTTGGTCATCTATAAGACGGATTCATATTAGATATACATACATAGCAATAAGAAACATAATGTTGGTGTTCAGTGCTAATTAATTCGGTCTACTCTGTTTGAATCCAATCAATCAGTTTAGAAAAATTCAAGTCTTATCAAAATGATTGGTAAATTGCGTTAACACAAATTAACTATCCACTATCGATTTTGTTCTTTATCGATGTCATAACAAAAATTATTTACAAAATTAATCAAAGATATAAGATAATATAGAGTACATTATTATTTTTTTATTAATATCTCAAATGATAAGCCATATAACTTCTATATTTGAATAGTAACCCAGATCAATATTATTAACAAAACAGATCGGACATAATTCAAGGAACAGCAATTAATTAATGTTACGAAAAATCTATAAAGTGGTACATAGCAAAAAATATAAAGACTATATAAAATAGCCTCGTGCTCTATTAATTAATTATTTTATTAATAAATCGTTTTTATAGAACAAAAAGAGCACGCGATTATAGGCGACTTTTTTAATTGAAAAATTGCTACTTGTGTAAATTACCAACTTGTTGCTAAACCGAAGAATAGAAATACATTAATTGTTGTTCCATAATTTTTAAAAATATCATTATCTCCTCATCTAAGCATAGCTATTTAAATCAATTTTAACAAATCCTCCGTAAAATATAAAGTTAGTGCATGATAAAAATTACATTACATGTTGTAACCTAAATATATAAAAAAGATTACTAAAGTAAGAAAACGTAACAAACAAAAATAAATACGAGCGTCATAACTATATTACTAAACTTTCTTACGGAGAATTCGAAGTAGCACATAATGATATCTGCTACGTCGAATATAAGTATTGACCCGAATTGTAATGCCGGCCGATATTGTTGAAGAAAATATAAGAAAATTTAAGAAACCCTATATTGGCATTAATCGTTATATCGTATCATTCATTAATCATTATGATGACTTCCATATCTTTCATGAATTATATGCTATTAATTTCGCAGAAAATATGTTTCCCTTAGTCAGTTGCTAAAAATACTTAAGGCGAAAATGTAACAAATAATACACAAACCAAATGAAATATAACCCAAATAATGTTTGTATTCAATGCACCAAGATCCCACTATGGCAACTAGTAAACAATGAGTAAGCAACGTACAAATTGCATAAAGCTCTTCCTATGCTAATGATGCAGGCCTTGGAAGGACAGCGGAGACATTGTCTTGCTCGCGGCACACTTCGAATAGAATCAATACCGCTATATTGACCAGGCAAATAAGCATTGTTCCAGCTGTATCATATTGCAAACATGACATGTATACTCCTTTACTGATAAGAATTATTGGTTGTCCTAAAAACAACTTTAAATTGGAGTTCAAAACGTATACTGATAAATTATTTATTAGGCGTTTATATGGGGGTAAAATACGGAGTGAAGCAGTGTGACTGATCGTAATACATACATGACCTTATAACCTTAAATCTTACACTATATCGTGGCCTACGAAATAAGATGTCAAATATGCTCGAATTTTTTCCCCGTTAAATTCTTCTTGCAATCAACTAAAGTTTCCTTTATGGAATTTTCAGTTCATGCTGAATTTAAACTATGCATAAGCATAAAAAAGTGGAATTGTCGAATATATAGATATTCTTTTTTGTTCACGCCCTTCCGTTTTACTTTACGAATACAATTGTAGGAACGAACCTGTCGCAATGCGGAGCATCGTCGTTCGCTTGTCATTATAAATAATTGATCAATAGGTAACAGTTCTAAGAAAATGACACTATACTGGACAGCTATTCAATAAACATTCAAACTATCATTTTTGTATACAATTACAAAGTCATTTATTTAGTCACTGCCATTATCTATACTAATATTAAAAAAGAGGAAAGATTTGATCGTTTGTTTGTAATGGATATATTTAAAAACTAAGCAACCGATTTCCGATCGTTTGACTGATTCTTTCGTCTATAGAAAACTATATTATCAACGTGTAACATAAGCTGTATACTATTTTCGAAAACACTATCTACCCGCGCAAAACCTGGCCGGATTGCTAGTATACTTATAAAGATAAAGATATTTTTTTTTAGTTTATTAAATTATAATTAAATATGTTATTATATAGTTTTTAATCGAAACAGCACATGTAAAATATTGATTAATTGGAATAAAAAGTAGCCTTTCTTTATCTAAAAAACTAAATGTAAATAAAATATTATCGACATTTAGTTGTGTTGCTAAGGTTTTAAAAAGTAACAAACTCGTTTTCAAATCATAGAGCAAGGATTGTTTCAAGTGGGAAACTGCCTTATCGTTATCAATATTTAACAGATGAGTAAATACGAGGGCGTAAACCGTAACATCGACAACGTCTGTATTACGAATCAAATTTCAAACAAACTCATTTAAACGAATTATATTGTGAGTATAATATTAAAAAGATTAATTTAAATATGTTTTAAACAAATATTATGTCAAACATACACTTTTTTTTATATTATAGATAATTTACATACATTAAAACAAATCTTAAATTTACCGATAGGTACACCTATAAGGTTTGATTGCAATAAACACGACACATGAAAGAATGATGAAAAATGTGGATTTTACGTACGAATACGTACGAGTATATTTGTATAACGGTATCGTGTACTAAAGATTATACGTATTTATCAAATATGAGTACTAAGCTCACGTGTTCAAAATTAACCTTTATAAATGTTAACAATTATAGTATTTTATAAAAAGAAGTCTGAAAATGAATAAATAGTAATAAAAATATGGCATATCGCGTCAACAGACGGTATTTTGGTTTAAAATTAATACAACTAATAAATAAAAGAACCAGCATATTTATAAACACCCGGCAAACGTTACTTTGCCCCCTACTGTTTACCTAGTGTATTTATTTATTCTAAACGGTATAAAATTATTAATTTATAAAATTTTATTAAAATCAGTTAAACTGTTTCAGAGATTAGCGTAAACGAGCATCGTGAGATTCTTAGATATTAAGATATTACGTATAAAATTTCAAAGATATGATCCAATAAAAATGGTCAAAATGGTCAATGGTAAATAAATATCATTCGTTATATACATAATCTAAAATATATATACTATTTAGATGAATAATAAACTCTTTTCAATAAAGTCAATATGTCTGACTTACTTTCAATTTATAAAATTGCGGGGAGAAGATAGACGTATTTACGGTCCATCGTTGGATTCTAGAACAATCGACAATTACGAGGCGAGTGTTCCCATGGGTCGGACGCTTTTTGTATCTACGTCATTCTTTAGTAAAGTGAGGGCGCAAACAATAAACATTGTCAACTGTCCGGACGCCCTTGTTGTTTTGCCGAGTTACGACATTGTTGTACTTGTTTGCTATGCAGAGAATATGCATTCGTGATAATGAAACCCATGCAGATTTGGAATTATATTTAAGGTACATGGTCTTGTGTAGTAGTCCAACTTATTGAGCAAATAACGTGTAATATTACTCAACTTACTCATAAAAATTGAAGCATTTGGCGTACCGTTCTCTCTGTCTACCCCAATGGAGGTGATCAAATAGTGTTTTATATATTTATGCATGTATTAAATACATACATATTTAATGTGTAGTATAATAAATGCCAAGCTAGTGTTAATATGTTTAATATAAAACATGAGCTGCTTGTATGCACTGTTCTAAGGCCTTATTAGTACACACAGCCCATTAAAAACTGTTAGTTTTTTAAGTTTAAATTGTCTAACGCTATAAAAAGATGAATTTCTATATATATATTTTTTTTATTATAATTATGCGCTTTAATCACTTCAATAGACTATCCCCTTGAAATAGACACCAAATTTATATCTTAATGAACTGAAATTAAGATTTTCCGTACTTAGGTATGTGCCCTCATTTGAGAGGTAGCCTAGTGGTTCACTATCCTGACTCACCTACTGAGGTCATGTCTTCCTAACCGACATTGAAGTTTGTGTTCATTTTAATTTCTAACGAACTCTCTCGTGAAAGTAAACACCGTTAGCAAACTAAGATTTTTATCCATACACGGTTATTTTCTATTTCTATCATTTTCTGTAGTTATTAATATATTAACTAAATTGGGATAATATATATTTTTCTTCGTCTTCTTCTAACGGTTATTGCCAAAGACTTCCTAATATATAATCTAAATAAAATTTACTATTCCAATAAAATTCCCAAATAAAATAAAAAAATATACATGTAGTCATAAAAATGAGAAATGTTTATTTTCCGTATGATTTAATGATTTAATGCTTAGATTAACCCAAAAGTTGAAAACTGCAAAAAGGATTCTTAATTCGAAAGTCAAAGAGATATGAGATCATATCCAATTTGTTACCATACTTGTAAATTCGAATAAAAACAAACAAAAATTGAAGTCAAATGAGCCATTATTAAAGATCATCACAAAAATTAAAGCTCTGTTAAATTAACCATCCAATTTGCAATAAAAACTTTTTCCAAGCGGTCAAATACTCACCGGCCGTCGACAAATATGCGAATCTACCGGAGATACAACATACCTGAAAATAAAAACAACCACATTAATTACCATTTCCTCGTACAAACTCTGGACGTAATTAGAACGCTCCAATTGAACTCAATTATAAGAAAGAAAAAAGTATGTATGTTTATTGCTTAACAATATAAATTAATTTGCCATCTGTGATGAACTTTACAGAATTGTGCTAAATTCAACCTTAAAAATATAAACAGAGGATACATCAAGATCCTTCGATTGAGCAATCGAACATCGAAATTCTAAATCGTAATTGCTGTTGCAAAATCATAACTGGAATGAGTGTTCGGCGTTGCGGCACAGAATGGTGTTCGTGAGAGGTTAGATTGGTTCGAACGCGCAACTCGGCAGATTCAATTACATTTAATCGTCTCGAGATGACAAAATCCCATTATTACGGTACGCCATACGAGCTGGAATTATATTTATATAATTTGTGCGCAATTAATTTGATTTAACGTTCGATCAAGTGCATAAAATAATATAGGTGATCATCGTAATGTATGCATTTGCAGTGGCGTTATTATTTATAAACACAAATTTGCATCGACTGGACTTTCACAAGAAACTCGACCAATGCCACATCATAAATTGATATAGAAAACGACAGGTGGGACGAGACGTCACTACCGGTCGGAGGATGATAAGAGAATGTGTGCCGGCCGTTCACCTGCACCCAACACGGTCTGTTGTCGTTGTCTTATTCGCAAGGTTTCTGTATAGACAGAAAGAGACAGAAAACTGCAACACGTTAACATTGATAGTTAATGGACGAAACAATTCAAGTCAAACAATGCGTCATGCGATATTTTCAATTATGCATAAAATCTTCTAGCACGCAATATCCCACGGTACAACAAAAGATTTATTCAGATGGAAATTTCATGATGCTATTCAATATGCCACTATTTATATTTTGACTTCGTTAAAACATTAATGGTCATCATTAATAATATTATGCTGAGAGATTGAACTGGATATCTTATTATTTTGATACTAAGAATTTAGATAAGCGACATGCATTTTGATAGGTTCACGAGATAAGTTTTATTACGGGTCTATCGGTAATAAAATAAATAACAAAATTCAGTATCAGTTTCGTTAAGATAAACATTTATGTTTTAAAGAGATACGTAAATCCTCATAAACATATCTAATAATAATTGTAAAATCTTATAACATGTGTCAAAATTTAATACTTAACGATATTTAAGTATTTTCATTAAATATTAATTGATTATTGACAATTAGATTTAATCCCACATCAATTAGCCACTAATTTAAATAAAAAAGTCTATTATTAATCAATAAATCTGCTTAAAATATAAATGTTCTGCCTTTTAACACATTTTAAAGCATTAGCGTTTAAAAAATTGTGACTACATATTATGTCATATTTTTATGTATAATTAGTGTGTACAATAAAGTATTAAACAAATAAATCATACCACCCGTTAACTGTCAACTTCTAAACATAAGCCTTCCTCATAAGAGGAGTTTTGGCAGAAATTGCTAAGCTTGACAGTCGCCTCTTAAATTATTACATATTAATATAAGATAATTAAACATAAGAGTCAAAAAGGGTCCTTTTCGGTAGTCCTTTAAAAATAGTTTACAATTTGACTTGATTTCTCCATTATAAGTCCTATCTTAATGGGGCGGGAGAGGGGGGGGGGGGGGGATAGTTAGCATAGGGATGTTTAACAGCCCCATTGCTAGCAATATGCCCGATTAGGTAGACCTCTACGTGGTTCCCCCTGGAAACCACCGTGAACAATTCTTGTTGAATTCGTCACAATGGGCTAACTGACCTGCTTCACCCTCACCTATCATCCTCCACTGGTGCCCCGCCAGTGTATACCGATAGCGCGGGTGGGATTACCATTCCATTATTACCCATTAAAAAAAAAGTCCTATCCTAATGAGATTTGCATACACACACAAAACACGTATTATTTTTACAAACATGACGTGTACAAACAACTCTTATTGTAATCTAAAAAACTAAATATAATAAATTCTACTCTCTAAATGTAACAAAGTTTTCACATCAGCTGCAAGAAAAATTGCTTATCTGGTTTAAACCAACAAGAATTTTTCACTTTTATGTGAAACGCAAAACTGTTTTCCAATTAACAACAATCAGGAGACAGTGAAATTCGTTTTCGGAGGTCGCACTCTATTGTTATTGTTCACCTATTTTGTGCAAACAATGGGCCAGCGAGCGTGGCGGAACAGTTTATGAAGTGAGCTGGTCGTGTTTGTCCAACTATTTTGTTTATGGTCGTAAATAAAGGCTGCCGGGTTAGAATATCTGACCAAAACAACGGTATTTAGCCAAAACGAAAACTTAATTAAGTTTCTCTTTAGTTGCCTCTATATTAATACATACTTGTAAGTAGATACAATGATATGATGGACGCTATACAATTTTTGGTATTCATAAGCAAAATATGGATTATAAGACAAAATTAGATCGGATTATATTAATTGACATCGGAAATTACAAAAATATTTAATATAAAAGCTTTCGAATATTGTATTTTATTTACTAAAATGATACAAATGACGTAAATTAATTCGCGTTATTCATAAATTATCATTTTACATATGGCAAAAGCGATAATTTCTGAAGACGGGGGCCACTGTCCAGTGGTAGGAGACATTAAACATTAGGTATTTCTATTTTTACACTGTAATAAACAGACGAGACGTGTAATGCTTCAAATGATCACCGCTACACTGTTGTTGATGTTGCAGATCACGCAACTTTAATGGCAGCGTATCCAAACTAAAATGTGAACAAATAAAATTCTTTACAACAATCGAAAGATAATAAAACCAGAATACAAACATTTTATCGTGGTCTAGATACGGGCGATTACGGGATTGTTAATTAGTAACATGTAATTTGGCAAATTCCTCCGATAGTGTGTATAACGGCCCGTTTCGCGGCGAAGCATTACAGTTGCGCGGGCGCAAGTTTTCGAAACGTCAGTCGCTATGTGCAGCCGCCGTTTGCGCAACGAGCCTCTTGGCGATTCCCACGCGGATTTCGTATAAGCAGGTGCTGCTGTTCGAATGCAATTACAGGCGGCTAATGTTGGCCAACAACCATGGGGTCCTTTGTATGCCGACGAGCAAATTACACATGTTGGCGCCGATCCGCGAAATGCAAATGGTCACCCATTACAGAATAGCAGAAATTTTCACACAATCTCCGTTACTTAACGAGTCCGACATGATTTACACGGGGATTCATTAGAACCAATAAGCGATAGAGCGCAAGATGCAATAAATATGCAGCTCCACTCTCGAACAAAACACCAAAGAGGTCACCTGCTGCGCCTACAGATGTATTTACGATCACAGACTACGCTGTACCACACCTTTACCCTTTAAGATTTACATTATATCTAAATAGCTTCGTGAATACCGTGAAGGCGAAGCTAGTTTTTGCGTATCACAATGATATTATGATTCATTTCTGAGAAAAATACAAAGGGCGTGACAGTTATATGTTACAATGAATAATTTAGGAAGGTTTTTGCGGAAAGAAAATAAAAAAAAAAAATTAAAAATAATACGGTATATACTAGTATATATAAATGTTTAAAATCTTGATGACCCGTAATATTTTTGGCTATAAAACGTGTCAATCAAATACCAAAATTATTATCTTAAAGTTCTCATTTCTTTATCCCGTATTTATAATTAAAATTTTCGCAGACCGCTAAAGTAACGGCGATACATAGGTACTGCTTTTTCAAACAGTCCAAATCTTGTCGTGTTAAATTAATCAAATGGGACTCGCATGTCAATTAATAGAGCTAATTAAACAGGTAGTAGATAAAGGCTTAACGTTCATGTCACTTGGTTGTTCTAATTACATACGTCGATTTAAGAGCCGGTATGCAGAGAGCGCGAATGGTGTGGCGCAGTACAAATTGCAGTCGGATCGACTGCGAGTAAGGTGCGCCGATCGACAACCTTCCATTCTCTGGCGAGTTTGGACCCAATGCCGACGGAGCTATTAAATATCAACGCCGACAATCACCGTCTAGTTACACTAGTTGTTTGTTTGATTGGATGTGTTTAGTATTACAATAACGATTGTCAAGAAATGAGACGTTGTAATTTCATGTATTACAGATAAGATAACTTATACATTTATGAAAAATATATGCATGGAATACTTGAAATTTATTTTGATTCTATCTATGATAGACCGGTATGTTTCTTATATGATATGAAATCGAATGTTTAGTAGCGATAAATATTTACACACCATAAATCTGATAGTGCGAACCGATTATATGATATTGGCACTGCATTTAATTTGAATTCTAAACTGGAAAAACATGCTTAAATTTTAACGGGAAGCAACGGTTTCGGAGTCCAACCGGAGACAAGGCAAACCGACTATTTCGATGTATTGAGTGTCATCGTAAACCTCGTGGCCTCGATAAAGTTTTAATTATGGAAACGATCTTGTTATGCAAAGGGAACACAATGGGAAATCGAGCTGACGCTCCTGATGCGTGTTTCAATTATGTTGCGGTAAACCGACGTAATGAATAAGCCAGTTCATATAATTATTCTCATTATGTTAATTTAAGAATAAGTGTTAAAAATTATATCTTAAAAATTATATTTTCGCTCCACTTCACCTACTTGAATTAGGAATTCCTCTAGTGGAATTTTGTACAAAAATTATATATTTAGTTATCATCACTACGATATCATGGTGAGAAAAGCAGTCGAAATTTAAATACATAGCTTTTTAAAGTAGTTTCGTTCGTCAACAACCTCTCTTCGTTTGATAAAAATATGATACTTTTAAATATTTTTTCCAAGTTTGTTATCCAAGCAATTGTATAGCAAGTCGCAGAAAAAAAAATGCTTCATTTGTAAATGCCGTCTGAAAAAGCAAATTGGTCGCTACAGATACTGTAGGGATGTCCAATTGTTAAAACCACACTGCGCTATCCATTATTTTAGAATTATCCATCCACATATTTCTGGGCTTTAACACCTTTTTATGTCACAGGGCCTGTGTGAAGCTAACCGCAATGGTATTGGTGTGGTACTACTTTATGCTAATCATATACTGTTTGATCCTTTTTAACGACGCGAAACAGAAGATATTAAAACGTACCGTTGTAATGGACGTGTTATGTTTTAGTCATACAGAAGAGTCATACAAGGTGCGTCTAACATCTCTTCACACTGGTAATGTATATTAACGTGATTATTAGTAAGCATTTAATGTCTTATTACGGTGACTCGCCAGCAATTTAAATCACCAGCTAGTCACTATCTATTAATGTCGCTGCCGTGTACATCGGGCTTAAGACAAATTTGATTGGTGAATTACACCACCGCCATTCCGTTCATAGTTCTCAAATTATGAAGTCGAAAATAAACGATAAACCTAATACCTATAGTGCTTATATCAAACAGTACATTATTGTAAAATTATACGCTAAATCGACACAATATACACCCACGTAATTGTATTCAATATTATTTGTGCGCGAGTTTTAACAAACGAACAAGATACACCCAGCTGGGTTTATAGAAATTCTCAATAGAACAAGTGATAATACGCGACCTTGGGTGGTACGTACCAGCGACAACGGTCACACGTCAATCATTTTCTATTAGTTCAAAGCCACATCTATAAAGTTCATTACCTCAATAAAAGCAATGATTTGCTTTCGATCAATGCGACCTTTAAATTCACTCTTTGGTACAAGTAAAAACATCAATACATAACAGTACAGAAACACAATGACACGAATTTACATAAAGACATTCTTGAATGACTATGAACACGATGTAAAAATAACTTACCGTACAAGAAGAAACGTAATCGATAGGTTGGGTTGGAATCTACAAATAATGTTATGTAATACGCTGTGAGGCTATAGTAGGAGTATATTATCTGGCGTCCCTAATGAATAACTTCAGGATGCAGAAATAGAGATCGTGGGAGCGGGAGCGATTCCCGCTGAGATAGAAAATAAAAATGGTACTTCATTAAATACGGCTCCCTGTTAGGCAATAATTGCCAGTCTCGAGTAAAAATAATAGCATTTGATTTTTAATGTAGTAATTATCACACATACCATCTGATCATTGATAAATAAACAATTTTATATGCATCTACTTGTATTTGCTTATCAATGTAATATGAGAAAAATACGATTCATTAAAATCGGATATCGTTTGGTCGCTCCGAGAGGACTCACATCCTACTAACACTAATATTTTAATATTATAAATGTGAAAGTATTTAAAGAGATTTGTTCACGATTAAACGGGTTTTAATAAGTATTAGTTGTATTTCGCGACTTTGCTTGAGTGTGTTAGAATACAAAGTATTCTATGTCAGTACTACTTATAAATTCCCGTATATGGTTCATTCGTGTAAACTTCAAAGAAAGTCTTGTACGAAGTGTGTAATCATTGTATTAATATTTAATCGTGATTAAGTATTAAAAATATAAACTTTCACAATTATAATTCAGATTAAAAATGCTTAACAGCAATTATTACCTGAGTAACACTCTTTCAAAATAATATACTTCATGAGCATGAAATATGGCGACAAATTTAATATTTTGAAAACCTAAAACATATGGAGTTCTTCAAAAGGGGCTAAAGAGGTTTCATCAGGGTCGGCAATGGACGCGTAATTTCTCTGGTATTACGCGTGCATTACCTCTGGCAGGTGTTCATAGGTTACGGTAACCACTTACCGTATGCCGGGCCGTATGCTTGTTTGCCACCTCAGTGGTATAAAAAAAAATAGTTTATTTTAAACATTATAAAAATGTTCACAAAAACACTTTATACAAAATTAGTAACATATCGTAACGTCAATCGATAGATTTTTTGGACATCAGCAGATGATTTCTATGTTGGCGTAAATTATTCGTTTGTCCACATTTTTATTGACTTCTGTTGATATTGCACGGCATCACCGCCTAAGTTTGTTACTTACGCCGTGCAGTCGAGCCGGTGAAGACTTCGCCTTCGTCTCGATTGACAGAAAAACTAGCTCAATCATGCACAAGGCTGGTGAGTATCCCGATTGATAGTCTATCGCCTATTACGCCTGACCTACAAAGATCTATGGCTCGGAGACTAATCTGCGAACATTTGCACAATAATGACAACATTCAGCATAATTAATGCAGTTTGCGTGCCCGTCGTGAGGACAGCATAGAGTTGCGCAGACCGTGATCCGAACAAGTTATCGTTTGTTAGCGAACATCAATTTCCTTATATAAACGAATTTTACAAAAAATATATAGCAAGGTAACAGTTTTTTAAATTTGCGTGATCATCAGTGCGATTTCACGGAATTGACGTCGAAACAAATTACGGAATTGGTCAAAACATTAGGGAAATTAATTAGCCTGGTAAGTTCTCGCATAGAACAGGCCACCGAAGTGGTGGCCTGTTTTTTCCCGTGGGTGTCTAGTGTTTAGGATATGGTGGAGGGATGGGCAGCAGCGTCCCTCTTAAAACATCACCAAAGCCCTAACTGCGGTTACCACCTTGCCTGCCAAGCGTGACAACTATTGCCGAATCCCCCCTTATGGAGGCATAGGATACTCCATAAGGGGGGTATTTAGCAGTGGAAAGTTAACAGCTATTACAACATATAACATTAGGAAAATTTTCTTCACACTATAAGCATTTTATATTATAATATATTAATTGTATTGAAGTTATTCAAACGAAGTAGGAAAGGAACACCTGCGGCTTCCCAGCGCCCTGAGCCGCCTGCGTTGGTTACTGACAGTTTTTTTTTAAGTTGGTTTCCATCGTGTAAGTAATATGTATCATAAGGAAAAGATAATCCCGAAATCGATCGTGATTTGCTTTAAGAAACTTACTTAGACCAAATATAAACTTACATAAAAAGATGTATGAATTTGAGAAACCACACAAAATATGATATTGCTAAATAAAAATTATAATCCCGCAGATTTACCGCTGTTTACAATTGTCGTAGTTAAATTTCTGAACACAATTTCTCAACGATGAATCATTTAGAGACGTGTCATGGTATACATACCTATAGAATGTTCATTATGCGACGAGAGACAATAAAAGTCGTGTAAGAGAGGTTAGTGAATATACATTAAAGGTATAAATAGTAGCATGCCCAGCACAAGAAAGGTTGTTGTCCGCACGTATATGTATATAGTGGAGAATTTAAATAACCCTAATCCCGATAGCACTACAAAAGGACAGAAATTCGCATTTATTTGTAAATGTCATCCTTATATTGAGGATCATTAAAATATTGGATGCTTTTGTGCGTTAACTGAGGATTTTTATATAATATAATAGGGAATAGAACCCAAATCGTCTTATATATTATTTAATCGATTATGAACCATTCAATACTTTCAAATTTCAAAAAATTCATCGTTCAATTACGCCAAAGCCCAACAGGTGATTAAACTACCTTAATTCTTTAAATATAATAGAACTGTTAGTTCATATTAATGATTAGACATCTTACAACACGCATTTCAAAACTATACGCTACAGTAGAAGGTTATTATACATATATTAAAATTATGTAGTATGAAAAATGAAGGTTAACCTTATATATTTTCGTTTATGCGCCCGATGAATAAATTGTTATTATTAAATTATATTACTTATTTACATAAGTCATTATTAACTAATTCTTTTAAATACAATTGGTTTTATGGTAAAGGAAAAGAGTTGGTCGGGACAAATCCTAAATGATTAGGTAAATTTTAAAATTCAGGGTCAAATAAATTGGTAAATACAGCATTTTTTGATCGCATTCCTCTGAAAATGTTCTACCAAGTTTTATGATATTTTTTATATATATTTGATAGGTATGAAAATAGGTCGTTAAGTATATTTCATAGCAAATATTCACTAGAAATATTTTATATGGCACAAGAACCTTTACCGGGTCAGCTAGTAAAAAATAAACGATATTATTGATTTTTAAATAGGTATGCGAAGAAAGTACCCAATAAATTCCAAATCACCTGGACAATAAAATAAATTCCTTGGTTTTATAGCAAATAATCGCATCGCGTGACTGAAATGGAAAATTTGCATTTAAGGATCACTAATTACAATTATACTGTACTGCTATTGCAATTTTATGTACGATCGTAAAATGGTTGAGTGAAAACGATTAGGTTATTGCGATTTCATCGATATTATAGTTTTGTGATATATGCATACTTATTTCAAAAACTGTAACAACTTCAAGAAGATTTTATTTAAAACCTATCATTATTATCACCTTTATGCCGCCGTCATTCCATATAAAGAGACCACGCACTGTGTTCTTTTTGTAAATTCGTATTCATTGGTCCCTTATAAATTAACATCATTCACATAATCTTACCATCTTTATCATCCCTTTCAATGTTAATATTTAACATTTTTAACTCGCCTTATCTTTGCGCATATCGTCGATAATTGTGCCAGTAGTGGCAAATAGAATATCTTTGCTTAGTGGCCAGTCGCCACACCTGTCGTAGGAAATGACACGGTTAGGTTACCGGTTACTATCACTTTATAAAGTTTCTTTTACCTATCATATTTGCAATTCGTTTCGAAATCTATATTGTACACAAAACAGAAAACAGAAGAG
The DNA here is from genome assembly GCF_026898425.1 of Galleria mellonella. NCBI lineage: Eukaryota > Metazoa > Arthropoda > Insecta > Lepidoptera > Pyralidae > Galleria > Galleria mellonella. The sequence goes on along the minus strand of NW_026442100.1, from coordinate 2,514,435 downwards.
AAGAGATGAACCAGTATATTGTACTTTTAAAAGATTTAAATTACAGCAATTGGCCATAACATACACATAGATACTAGATTCATTAAATAAAAAATGTTCATTTAAATTTTGACGACGTCACTGCAAAACAACACCTTCGCCAATAATAAAGCCCTGTAGTAACTTTACTGTGATCTAGACAAGATATGGTGCTAGCTTGTTGAGCAACTTTATAGCCGCCATAACGTTAATAAAATTTATGCAGTAGGCGTTCAAAAGACAGTTCAATTTTATAATAAAGCAGTTCGCGGTCTCAGTTAATTATATTTTCAATTTTGCAACCCGCCTGCTACGCCTCGGGCCACACATATCATAGCTTCGGACCAATTTTGTCTTGTAAGAATATTTCCAGTGGCTTTTAATTGCATCCTTCAAATGTTATATTCATAAAACACAACAGACAATAATTCAAATATTCATTGTTTACATACTGGCTGTTCCGTTTATATTAATTTATAAATGTTTCGTTATTTCCAAATTTGAAATTACTGAGAGACTCCAAATAAAAGGGACAGTATTAGGAAAAATTACGACCTGACTGTTGATTAAGGGATATCACAGCCAATCATCGTCATATCAGCCGTTAACTGTCCACTGCTGAACATCGGCTTCCTCCATGTCTACTATATTATTGCACAAATAATAATTCGACGTCATGAAAAATACGTGTGTAATTGAATAGTTGAATATAAACTAGACACACTTGCCGACGCTCGATCGATTAATTGGTATAGATTAGAAATTATGAATTACCTTTGCATACATTATTTCTTCTGCGGGTTGTTGATCTGTATTTAACATGCATAAAACGACTCTGTTGTCCTCGGTTGGGTCAATTGTGCCACGGGGCATAAAATTATGAATTCTAAGTAAGATTACGAAATAAATTCCATTATTTTGAATTATGTTATGACACCACAATTCTGGCGAAGTAGATATGGAATAATTGTGAAATTTCAAAGAAATCAATTATACAATCAGACGGAAGATCGAGTGTGATGGCAAAATTGATTTGATGCGCTATGGATCCACTTCTTACGTGACTACACAAGGAGGGTAATGTTTTATGGATCTTTATCAAGTAGCTTAAATGGTTTCATGGATTTTAATAGTGTGTAGTTAGATTTGTTCACAAACTATTAATTAAAAATTATTTCACCTATAGAAAGTTATATTAACAGCGAGTAACATTGGATATATATAATTTTGGAAATTCTATCTACCCGTATGAAGACGGGCCGGATCGCTGTATAACATAAACATGTAAAAATATATAAAAACTTGTAAAATTTAATAGTCGAATTTTATGACTTTGTCACCTCCACTTATTCATAAATGATGAATTTATAAATATTTAAATCGTATAATTTAGTATTTAAAATTTGACAGATCATTTAGACTGTTAATGATTGGTATCATTATCTATCAGTAGGGAGTCGTATCTGTTTCTTTCTGTTTAAATAGTAAAACACTAGTATATAATAACTTAATAAGTGTCTTCAAAGTGGTTCTCAATTCACTGATATTTTTGTGTTGTATGATTGAAAATTCTTGTCTTGGACCTATATATATAATTTGAACGTAAGTCTTTGCCAGTAGTTGCCCCTCTTGGCAGGCGAACTGGCAACTGCAGATAGGCTACGGAGATGTTTTAAGAGGGACGCTGTTGTCCATCCCTCGCCCTCCCTTAGTCGTCTCTTACGACACCCACGGAAAAGAAAGGGGTGGCCGTATTTTACGCTGGGACCAAACGGCCACGGAAATCGTTATTTTATGCGGAGCAAAATTATTATTATTCATTAAGAAGCTATTATTTATTTTCATAACGAATATTATTTCACATTTTTTTTTTTTTTAATTATACAAATGATATTACAAAACTTACTTATGAATAATGACATGTATTAATTCATAGAAAAAAAATCTGATCAACATGTACCCTATTGACATCATTTCCAGGTGTACGTTAACTATGAACAGGTTTTATTTGATGCCATAGCAATACTAAACCCATCGTTTAATGTCAAGTAAAATGACACATACAAGTGTTGATAACGTTGTTATATTATTAATTTATTATTAGCTGTTAACCAGCACTTCGTTCACACGGAACTAAACATCATTTTAGTCTCGAGTCGTAATGCATACATTTTAATAATTGATAAAATATAATAATATAATTATTATATATTAGAAATAGTACTGTGATTATCGTAACTCAAGCAATTACAGTTCACTATCTATAAAACAATTCGTAAAGTGAAACAAAGCATGGCATATAACGTCTTACAAATATTTTTTTCTTTATTATATTTTTAATTTATTATTTTATTTGAGATTGTGTTCCACAAAAAATCCGACCTCTATTGTGGCATAACAAGTTATTTTGATTTAAAAACTAAACTAATAAGCCGATTATGATAAAATTTCTGTGAGATCAATCTGAAAGTATATCTCTTCAGATAAAATAAGAATTTTTGAAATCATTGTATAAATGACGGAGTTATGAGGTTAGACATAAAAAACACAATCAAATTGAGAACCTCTATATAAAGAAGTAGGTTAAAAATTAGACTAATAAACTACATATTATTAATATAGTATACATTACGGAATACGGAAGTCACAAACAAAAAAAAAAACAAGTTACTAATTCGCCAACAACATATTAATAAAATCTTTTTGCTATAAAATTATAAAATGTAATAAAATAATTTACATAAATATTAATAATTGAAGGTTCACAATAATATCACTAGCTATTAAATTATAGTTATTTTGTTAGGATAAGCAAACATCCGTATGCGTATATATACACCGACCTATAATAGTGGTATAATCAGAGTGTATAAATAAATTTATTTTTAATCGCCTATCCTTATATAAACGTACAAACCAGAATGAATTTCTAATTGTGTCGGTGAAAACAATGTTTTTTTTTATATATACATACATACATACATACACACATATATATATATATATATATATATATATATATATATATATATATATATATATATATATATATATATATATATATATATATATATATATATATATTTTTTACTGAAACGTAACTTTTTTTTATACAACTTAGAATGGCAAACAAGCTGACGGCCCACCTGATGGAAAGTGGTAACCGTTGCCTATAGACATGAGCGGTACCATGGACATAACAGAGTATACTGTTTCGCCCATGATACCTGATAACTACATGATAACTGATCTTCCAGGTAGAATACTTGAGTCTGTCTTATATTATAAAAAAAAATACTAAAATAATTAATACTCATAAAATCTTCGTGTATTCATTATGTTTATCAAACTCAAGGCATGTGGTTGCTTATAAATGTAAGAACAGTTAGATCTAATCTACCAGTGTATTGTATTGAAATATTCAGCTGTATCTTATGTTGATAATCCTATAATAAACTCAAATTTAAAATTACATTTCGCCATGACCGTATTTTTATTTCGTCACCAAATACGAGTACCTTACAGATTTGTATATTTGAGTGTTTTGTGATAACACGAGCACCTTGGTTGACTTATTAAAATGTAACCTTTAATATAAAGTATATAGCTGTAAGTACATTAGATTGTTTCACTTGTGACCATGATATTAGATATATTTACGATCAATAAATAAACTAATATGGATATTAGATAAGATATAATAATATAAAGATACGGTTTACTACAAACGCATATTTATTTATCAAAGCAAAGTACTGTTAAAATCAATAATTATTTTTATTGTATTTGATCAAACGTTCTAAGCTTCCGCCCAAATAGGTATTTTAATCATGAGTTGCCTGAAGCTATATAAAAGATCACGTCATTATTATCACTAATTGGAATGTACTGATATTTATATACGAATATATAACGTAAAAAAATTGTAACTAGACAATGTAAATACATAAAACATTTAAGAAAAATTGATATTTTATATATCTTAATATACATTGGACTTTTAATAAGAGCAATAAGAGTGAAAGCGGTATTTTTTTTAATAATTTATCTCTTGTTTTGGTTTAGGGTATCACGCAAAAACTAGTGCACCTAACTGCATAGAGTTTTCACGCCCTTAACACTTAATGGACGGGGCTAGATATAGTAGATTTACATTTTTCCACTGTGTAAAGGTGAGTATTTTTTTACAGCGTATCACATGCTTTAAAAATACTAAACGCTTTAAAAAAATACTGTTACGAAATATTATAATATAAATGATTTAATATAGTTTTATTGTAGTTACAACCCTTTAAAATCCAAACATTCATGTTTATTATAATCCTCCTAAAAAAGTTCCCGGAAACTAGGAAAGACACAGCAGATTCGACCCGTCTGTTATGTGTTAAGGTGTACAATTAAAATCTATGTTTTATCTTAAAGTAGTTGGTTCAAAATCTAGTAAACTAGTAAACAGTAATACATACAGGAAACGGTAATACGGTAACACCACAAGGGTACATTGATAGAACCGCAGAACACGCGGCAGGATACGTTGCCTTGGCAGTTTTCATGGATCACGTTTTCAGTTCGGATGGCTCGGCCACGTGACCGATCGATGACACAGAGGTGGAATAGACTTCAATAGCGCGAGTAATAATAACATGTGACGCGGTAACTAGTAGCTTAATAATAATTATTACCTATTCAATTCTCAATTGTATTGATTAAAATACTTAATTCTTTTGATTAGGTGATAAAAAAATAAAGTTTTCCTAACGATTAAAACTTAAATTGTCTTGCACTGCGATTACCTGTACAGGGTCGCCACTCAAAAACGTTACCCCCACCCCCTCATAGATTGTCAGTTTCTATATGACCAGCCCGTTGGTATTTATTAGAAAAGTTTTTTTTTTTTGTTTTATAAGAGTACAATATTCAATAATATCAATATACAGCTTTATTCTAAAGAAGGCGTGACAGAGGTACGTAAAAAAACAAATGGGAACGGGTTGGACGCAAAAATGCACCTAGCGTTTTTTAGTAAAAGCACGCAAATACAGAATTATATTGAGGTTGATATGCCAGGCAGATTATTTTTATGAGTGAATCAGGATATCAGGTCACGATATCATGGATGATTGGTAAATATCTTCGTTTATTCACCAATCATCCATTTAGAAAATTATTATGGCGATACATGAAGTAAATAATCGTAAAACAATTAATGACTGCAATCATGACAAAATTGACATGGGACCAACACTGGAGTAAACATTATCAGTTGCAAAAATTATCAAAATCGGTCCACACTCGTCGTGTACACAAAAAAAAGACAGCGAAATGAGAACTTCCTTCTTTTTTGAAGCCGCTTAAATATCCATAAAAGAATCAGCAGATGCTGTGACAGCGGCGACACGACTGTGTCGCGTGATTATCACAATTTGTGTTGGTTTCAGTACCAATTAATGGCGGTTGCAGTCACTTTTTACGAGCTTGCCCGAAGGTCTGACACATTATGCGTTTGGTATCAGAATACCGACGTATTTATGAACATCGCCATTTCACGCGAGCTTAAAATTTCAAAATGTGGAAAGATTAAATAAAATCCTATATAAGATTTTATGAGAGCTAAGTCGGCTTATTACAATATATACGAAATTAAATTTGAAGTTACAGAAATGGATGTATATGCGATTAATCAGCATTAAAAATGTACTTCTTTTATTAATCACAAATAAACACACATTGGAAAAGGCACGAGAACTCATTATACCCTATTAGGTAAGTACAATAACTCAAAACTAGACCTTCATGACATAAAGTTAGAAATGAAATACCTCTAGAAATTGTTGGAAATTTTCATGAGGGGTAACAGGCGGATTAGGTCACGCTCGTATAAAAAAAAATCTAATAAGACAAACTGTCAAGTTATTAACAATAAATAGCGACTGTGTAAATGTTATCAGAAAGGAGCACTAAAGGGCGACAAGTTCTGTATTGATCACAATCTAATATGACTTAATAGAACGCTGTAAATTGTGAGCCTAGATTCCAGAATGCGATTAGAGGTCACTAGGTCTGAAGTTAGCATCAAGCAAGAATGTAGTTTTAGCGTTTGCAAGGTTATATTTTAAGATTTATTTTGCAAAAAGTAACTGATGTCAATCTTAACAAACTTAATATAGAACCAACACTGAAGTAAACCCTTTCAATTAAAAAAAAAAAAACACTGTTCTGTAGCATACAAAACTAGCTACCAAAATAGGTTTATTAAAAACTGTTAAAAAAAGCCTGGATTTATATTACAGTTATGTTTGCGCACATTATTTTGTTAGGTCAAAAAAGGTTTAAAACTAACACAAGTATTGCAATATGATGCACTAGTATTACCTGTCCCCTCAGCTCCTTACATGGCGTCTTGACTCTAACAAGAGTAAACATTCCTATCTTCTATAAAAAGACTATCATTAATATTAACTAAGTTATAACTGATATGTATAATTACTGTTTTTTTAATTAAACTGTTTACAAAAAATAGTGGAATAAGCACAGCTGGTGAATATGAAATAACGTGGTAAACATCATATTATTTAATCAAATTGGAAAAGGATTTCTAGTAAGTTTGTAAAAGGCACAATAGGAATGTACTGTATTAAACATTTGGTATAACAGGTATAAATTATCTTTCACAAGTAATTTATATAAAACAACAACAATGAATTATACTGACAGTTTACAGAGTACAATAAAGTTTTTATAGTATTAGGAACAATAAAAAGATTTATAGCCATGTGATTGAAAGTGGTAACCACCTCTTACACTATATAGGTATATCATTATGGATATCACAGATTATACGGTAGAGACTAAAGGTCTCTTGTATCAAGGATGACATTGATTATCTTAGCATTTAAATTGAAGTATACCGTTTTTCATAATAGACTTTGATAAAATACGACAAGTAAGTCATACAAGACTCCATCAATAATAGGTGTTATATGTTGATTATTTATTGGGTTTTTTTAGCAACCGTATGTAGATTATTAAATTGTTGTATTACTTAAAGTATCTTGAGATTCCTTGTGCAAACTATCTTGAGAAACAGCAGTATTAATATCACTTACAATTAATCCAACTGCACTTAACGAAGTGTCTCTTTTCACCAATCCGCTTCCAGGAAGAGTGCTCATTCCATGTTTTATGTAATGCTTAGTACATTTCCCGGTGGAAAGTAACCCGACGCGTGAGAAACAAAGCGTTGAGTTACAAGCTTGGTCGGGACAGCTGAAACCATACATTTGCCAGACTGCACTAACGGCGCATGTGACGCATGCACAAGTTACACAATCACGCCTGACCTAATAAACTGCACACATGCTTTTTAATATATTTTTATGGTTACCTCCTCGGGTTGACACTAATCTCTTTAATCAAAAATATACTTTAAACGCTTGCACTGAAGTTCGGAAGTAAAGTAAAAAATATGAATAAACACAGAGTTGCTAAACTCTTCAAAAACTTGTATCGGTGTCCAATAGTGATTGATAGCTATCTACCTTGACACCAAGCGATAGCTAATAAATAAGTCTACACAAATATGAAACATATTTCATATTTTAATTATAATATTTAGTATTTTAACGATCGTTTAGAAGTATACAATTAAATTATATATATATACTTCTAAATTATTGTTAAGTGTTAAAAAAATGTTTATAAAATTGAACTCATAGTAATCAACATACTATTTGTCTAATATTCAAAGTATGATAATTTAAACAAAGTACAAATATATTTATGTACTCGTTATATCATATTTCAGACAAAACAAATTAAGGGCACCTTAAAGCGGAATCAATTTAAAAGATAACTTTACAATTTATAAAACTTGCTATGTACAACGTTCCATATGCTTCCAGAGTATAATGTTGTCAGGTAGCTGGTCTTATGAGTTAGCGTAGGCGTTACGTGAACATCATTCCCATCTAAAACAAACAGTGACCAACAAAGGTCCAGTAAACAACAAATCAGCCATTTGAATTCTAATCTTCGTATAGTGACTTTACACAATATCAATCATAACTATATCGAATTGTGTTACATCCAATACCACTAAAACATCTACAAACGTTATTTGGACAGAAAAGAACACCACCAACGGAAAGTAAATTCTGACATATATACCGAGGATAATTCTTTCTAGATGGAGACACTGATTTATTGTTGCACGTTAGACGTATCTCATTTATCACGTAGTTTTAGCGGCTAAGGCACATAAAGGATAATGCATAGTCGATTTAGTACAATTGTTTATCGGGATGACATTGACGTATTCGATGTCACGTAATAAGATGGCAAACACTGTTAGTAAAATTCTTTGCTAAAATATTTCTTAGATCACTTGTTTTTCGTGGGGTGGTATTATTTATAGCGTCGTCGACAAAGTTACCACTCTAGGGGACTTACATTTATCTATATTCGCCCCTGGTTAAAAGTTTTTTATTGGATTTCTTTAACATTGGTTACGGATTAAAGAAGCGTTACAATTATTAACAAATAAGCTATTTTTGGATAATTTGATTAAATGAAACCGTAAATTAAAGGTACTTAGTTTTAATGAGCGATGATAACACTTAATTAAAACAAAGCCTATTGTTTTTTGTGAATTTCAAGTTTATAAAGCAGTAATAATAAACACATGAGACAAAAAAATAAATGTGTATATTAAAAAAGAACAAATTAAAAAACCCATGATGTAAACTAGTAGGCAGTTCGCTTCTCGTTATGTGATAAATCTGGTCCACTAATGTCGATGATTTATCAGTAATTATAGTATTAGAAAGAAAGCCCGTCAAAAAGCCCCTGTAATTGGTTGTATTATTAATACATTTATATTTAATTTATTGCATGTATAATAAACAAGTTCAAAATATAATTATAATGCGAATATTAATTATAATAACGTAAAGTTAAAATTACTGTTAAACCTGTTTAAAAAATTTAATATTAACACCTGACTGTTTCATATCACTACTTTTTGTAGATATATTTATGAATCCATCCTATTTCTATATATTTTTATTATGTTTTTTCGTAATTCGTTCTGTCATAAATTCTATAACTTTTCAAGATCTACAAACATTTTACGAACATTGAAGAAAAATTAGGAAAATTAGATTATTCATTCTATAGTAAATAACATGTTTTACAATGATAAACATTTATTTTTTTATTAGTAAGGCCACTTATATAATGTCGGTATATGAGAAATATCTAGGAAAAATTGTTATGCGGATCTTAAGAAGATCAATAGATGCCAACGAAATGGCGGACAAAAAGTTATTTAATCATTTAAGTGGTAACAATAAAATTGTAAACATTACGTCAGTACATGAGAGATATTTAAGGAAAAATATTATGAGGGTCTTAATAAGATCAATCGATGCCAAAACAATAGTTTTAAATAATTTTGTTTGTCTGTATGTTTATTCCGTCATCACGCAAAAACTACTGAACCAAATTAGATGCAATTTTAACGATTGTGTTTCTAAAGGTCTAACTTAAAGTCTGGTTTATGTTTCATCTTGATCTTTTAAAGTCTACGCGTACAAAGTAGCGGGCAAAAAGCTAGATATAAATAAACAGATAATATATTTAACTTGTCTAGTCAATTGTGACTAAACCCGCGGTAAAGTTAGAGAATAGGTGAGATGAACGCCAATGATTTGCTGCGGCGATAAATCCAGCGAACAGACGGGGACAGACGCGCCCGCGGCCGCTACGATAAGTGTATCCAATTACTACGATACCCCACACTGGACTGGTACCTACACCATAATACATTATAGTACACCACAAACTATGCCAATAAAAATCTATTGTTTCCTTACCTCATACTTATAGCAAGGAAGATGAAAGGTTCAATAATTGTTTATAATTAGAACAAGTAGATATTGTTTCACATAGTAGAAACAGCGCATTTAACATCTAAATATTATTTTAAAAAGGAAGAAATGCACTCGTGTATGTCTTGAAATTGCTCAGATACATTCCAGTTTAAAGTTTGAATTAAGAACGTGGAATTGTGTTACCGAAAGTAGATTTTGTGCTGTAATAAGTAGGATGTAGCTCCGCGAAAAACAGCAAATTCGATAGTTACTAAAAATTAATGTGATACCAATCCAGAAGTAGATCCTGTATGTAATATACCCGTAACCATTAAAATCTGTTTCGAATCGACAGAAGAGGTTATTTAGACACATTCCACCTTTTACAAAACGGTTAGAAAAGGGACTTGTGTTGTCTCTTCGCCACATTATTTGAAACTTTCAATTTATACCGAAGTGAAAAACTTCATCTTCTTTATGAAATAAGTTCCATATAGTTAAGAATCCCATATAGTTAAGACATAAACAATTATTTCAGGATGAGAGTATTTTCACATCAAAGAATGTCTAAGTCCGACCATCCGGTTGGTCGACGCGACGAAATCTTTTACGACCTTCTTTAGCAAGCTCAATAATTATTCCGTATCCGCCGTTCTCAACACGAGAATTTCACTTTGGTACAGATGAGTAAATTTTATGCGCAGTTAACCTTTTTCCCATAATGCAACACGTCTCGTTTTACACGAGAAACCGTTGGAAACCTCCAGTCGGGCTGTCCGTATAATTAATACAATCCTGAGCTACTTATGTTACGTAGAGGAAACCACATAGCCCGTAGTGGTCAAAGAACACGTTCGTTCAGATCAGTCATTTAACTTTGTTCTAATTTCGCCTGTAGATAGTTTTTAATGCGACCGCATCTCTCCGCCATGACAGACATTAATGGTTTGAAATCAAAGGGTGTAAGAGATCCGAAGCTTGAGTTTCTTGTTTTCTGGACATTAAATTGAAATAAGGAATACGATCAACAACATAGTTGTTAATGCATCCCATGTCATCCCAACAAACTAAGTAATACGCCATGCTACATAGGTGGCAATCACTTTATGTCAAGTGTGTGCCGTGAGCTGGTTTGCTATTTGTAATGGCATTAAGAGGGTTAGAATTAATTATGATATATTAACATAAAATTACATATCACATATAACTGTATACAATACAAATACAAATAAAGTAATAAAAACTGTATATAGGTAAGATTTTTTTTGGATCAAGACATTTTTCAGTGTACTACCACTAATTTTTTTAGCGCGAGAAACTACATCTGTAGACATTATACAGGTACATTAAGTCATTAGCTCTGTCTAAGACAGCTTTAAGACTGACATGTGTGGGTGGAATGCCAACGATCCAGGTTTTAAACACAGTGAAAGTGAAACAAGTAGGACAACGAATATGGAGACTTCTAATTGACGATACTAACAACTTGGAGTGATTCTAAACAAGCAGAAAACACACACACACATATGATAAAATGAAGCACCCATTACTTATGTTTTTACAGTTTGATACTCGTATTTGAGCATAAGAAATGTAACAGAGGTTTAACGGCTGAATTTAAAGGCTTAAAAGGTCCGTGTGCCGACCGTCAACGGACACCGCGGAAGAGCTCCAGTATCGAATCCATAAATCAAGCGGCACAACGCCCCCGGCTGTTCGCCCTGACCCTACCGCCTTTGTTTACCCACTACGCCATTTTAGTGATTACCTTCAGATAATCGACAACGGCCGCGTAATTTAAATGATACTACAAAACATTACCTCAGAATAAACGTCAGATGCAAACTTTAAATTATATACCACTATTTAAACTACCGTATCGACTATTACGACAACAAAAACTAAGTTCCCTTTTAACACATGAACGGTCTCAAATAGTCTTTTTTGTTAGAATTGACCTCGGAGCGGTTTCGATAATCGACGTCACAATCGGTACAATCGCCACGTAAAAGGCCATAATGGGAACGCGCCGATGCAGCGTTTGTGATCGTAATCACCGAGGGCCGCCCGGTCGCAGTTGCACGGTCGTCGCATCGCTGATGTTGTTGTGCGTTTTTAACTTGGTCAGATTGCAGTATTCGTTGAATCGGCCGCGTGCTGATTCAGATCGAGGTCTGTCGGGTCGCTGGGCAGAGCGAGTTGCGATGCTTGCGGATCGATTAAAGCGCGTCGTGATTTGCAAGTGAATCAGGCTGCACATCGCACGCAATGCACGCTTAAGTTATTTATTTGAGCGCATTTCAATCATCTTGAAAATAGAAATGCCCATTAAAACTGCTGTACAGCTTTCGATGCGTAAATATAGGTAACTAGACAAGTCAATATGTCTAACGCTTTAGGCGCAGTAATAACAATCATTATTGCGAGTTTTCATTAGCAGTAACTTAACAGGTGAGAACTAAAATAATCGTTCGTGTTTGTAAAATATTACATGTTTAATCAATAAAAGTTGATGAAAATAATATAGATCACGTAGTTTGTGCATCAATACGTAATATGGATAAACATGATAACAATACACATTAACAACCAATCAAGCGTACTAGGTATAATGCCCCGCAGCAACAGCTACCTTAGTAGTCATACGATACGCCAGATTATATGGCCAGAGACCGAAAATATAGAGAAATCGCGGATTGATATTAATTCGAAATTATTCGCTGTCGAGAGCAACAAATACAAAATTATACAGTCCTGTAGACTGTGACCGGTAGATATCAATGATACATTGATTCCCGGCGGCACAATGCATGCGTTTATAGCTCGTAAGCACACAGTTTTAGTCAGTCTATGGATCTTTGAAATATGGCGTTTATGTTGGCTATCATGTATACTGCCCGTCTGTAGAGTGCGCCTCAAGGGTTGCGTAACAGCGTAACAATAGTCATTAGCAATCAATCAAGTGGGACTCTAGTGGGTGGCTTAGAAACATTGCGGTTGAAATTGGCCCTTGCGGTTAACTTGAGAAATCCAACTTACAAATATAAAATTACTTAAACTATTTAGTATAAACAGAGCAAAGGTTTACAGCAATTGCTTGCAAACTTGCAAGCGTTCCACAGACCATATTTAGTAGATTTTACGGTATGTGCAGTATTGCAGATACCTTTCAAACTCGCTTATTGGCAACCACACACCTAGATGAAACGACGCGATGAACATAGGGTTTTATGGAAATTGTGGAGAGCGATACGACGATGGCTGTGGTTGGCGGCACGCGCGCACTACACGTATGGGCAATTGAAAAGAGCGCGAGTTATTGCGGGAAATGCAAGGAATCGGGACGCAATTGCTGCCGCCGGGCAAGCCACACAATGTGCCGGTGAGATAACGACCCGGACATCCCTAGTGTCGCGTCTCACGTCACGGTTGCTCACGCCTTACAGCGGTGATTTCATATATCGACAATTTGAACTGGAAAGCGAATCAGAAGTTTCTATAATAGAAATAGAAAAGTCCTAACTGATTGACTCACCAGCACACAACCGAAACGATGAAAGTTAGAATTACAAAATTCTTACAGTACGTACCTTTTATGAGCTACACAAGTAATAAGAAAAAAAATACTTAATGGGTGTAATTTAGGGGATAAAAATTAATATGGGAAATATTTGGTATTTCTAAGTGTATAATATAAAATCAATTAAATCGGTCTAAAGAAAATATAATTATACCTATATAATTACATTAACTAATAATTTACAATTAATTACAAAAAACAAAAAAATATAATATACCGACTTACCATACAAGTACTAACTTTTATCTCTTCAACATAAATGAAATTTGATACACAAATAGATGGACCTTAATTTAACATACTCGTGTAGGTAGGATACTTCATACCATATATTAATTATGCAGACAAAGCCGCGGGATACAACTGGTTTAAAATAAAAAGGAAACCGAGAGGAAATGTGACGGTTGGTGAAGGACTTCTTCGGTTTAGAGGGCATCATGGGACCTTAATGTTATCTTGCGTTAAGAAACTGACGGTTATTAACCTGCGTATATTCATTATACGCGTCCGGTGGTCGCGTGTTGCGTACTGAAGAATATAGGATATTGCGAAACGTAACTGAACCTACGTTGTCTATATTTAACATAGAAAATAAACGGGTAACGCATGTAGGCATAAAAAGTAGCCTGTCAACTCCCCGAAAATAGACGATCGCGACGTGGAATTTTAATCGATGTCACGGCTTGAATGTTGTCGAGGAGAAAAAAGTATTGGCTCCATAGCGGACGCTTGCGTGTACTCGATTCCAAAGGGTTACCTGTCTAAATGTATTATAAAATTAATTTATTTAATAGCCATCATACACATGTAATGATTTATTATTCTTTAATAGACACCAAAAAAGACTCGATATGGTTGTTAATTATATATTGTGTGTCGCTTCTTTTTAATGGGAATAGAATGATTGAATACTGTGTTTATTGTTTTCGTTTTGAAACATTACGATCCGTATATTTCCTTTTAATTTGCTGTACAATTATGGCATTATGAAGTAAAGAAGGTAAAACCTGTATTTTCATAACTATTTATCAACCACTCGTACTTTCTAAAATATCTACTAAATAAATCGGAGAAACCTTCATCTATAAATAGATCAATATTATTAGGTGTTTTATCTCGCACTATTGTTGTTATCTATTCCATATATGAATACAATTGTGGCGCACGTCAGTCCGTCGTGAGAAAACGAGATGTTGATGCCGCATTCGTAGTTTCATCCAATCACGCATGATTTAAGTGCGAACCACATAACAATGCTAACAAAGAGTCACGTAGCGAAACAAAAGCACGTATAAATCTATTTGAAACTGCAGTATCAAAGAGCACTGATCGCAATGATAGCGAATGTCGAGCTGCATCTAACATCTGTTTGAATACCAAAGTATCTGATCTATCAAATACCGTAGATTGTACTGAATATATACTCCCACAGGCGAATGAATCACGAATGAAGAAAGCCGCAGGCAGAGCGATTTTAATTAAACAATATAATACAATACAACTCGGGTAAATTCTAGTTCATTTTAAAATGCTTAGTTTACTTCCGACAATTAAAAAACTCTAGTTTCTACAGTGCAAACAGAATATTACCGTTTTTCTTAACTAATTGAAATATTCCAGTTTACGGCCGATCAATTGAATATACTCGACGAACCAGTTATTGTAACTATGCTAATCTAGTTTACATTCAAATTAGAACCATGGTATGCAATTTTTGACATTTAACAAATTTAAAATGTATGACCCTGTACAAAGGTTATGATATAACCAAATTTTGAATATTACGTAAGTATGTACAATAAATTTTCCTTATTTTTTTTATATACGAGGTTTGTCCGGAAAGTACGTATAAAAGTTTTTTAAAAATTTTATTTTACAATTATTCAGGTAAATCAATTTTATCCCCTTCAAAGTACTCCCCCTGTGACATAATGCACTTGTGCCAATGCCGTTTCCACTGTGAGAAGGCTCCTTGAAAGTCCTCTGGTTGTAGGTTTCTCAGCTGCCCCGTCGTAGCTTTTTTTATCTCATTTATGTCCCCCAAATGCCGCCCCCGAAGTACCAATTTGGTTTTTGGGAACAAGAAGAAGTCACACGGGGCCAAATCCAGCGAATAGGGGGGGTGTTCGGTCACCGTAATGGAATTTTTACTCAAAAACTCACGGACAACAAGAGAGGTGTGGGCAGGGGCATTGTCGTGGTGAAGAATCCAACGCCCCTCTCGCGCCAATTCTGGACGAACTCGTGCCACACGAGCTTTGAGGCGTCTGAGCACATCGACGTAGAATTTTCCATCAACTGTCTGGCCTGGAGGGACGAATTCTTGATGGACAATCCCCCGAACATCGAAAAAAACAATCAACATTGTCTTGACATTTGAGCGGGATTTTCTTGATTTTTTTGTTCGTGGTTCCCCGGATGTCTTCCACTCTTTGCTTTCACGGCCATTCTTGCCGAGTTTCGAGAGAAACTTGATTACGACGCGCTGCTCTTCAACGGAAGCGGGCTCCATGCCGACGGGGTTTCGTTAAGAGGTAACTTCACAGATGGCGTGACAAGCCAGTTCGCACCGCACGGCGGTCAGACCAGAACTGAAGCATTGTTAGGGACATAAGGAAGGGGTCCTGCGCTTACCTGGCCTCCCCACTCCTCTTTCTCGCATTCCAGAACACTTTTATACGAACTTTCCGGACAGACCTCGTATGTCAACATAATTCACAAATCGAAATGAGTACTAATAGATTTCACATTTAATTATGACAATAAGCTGATACGTTTCTAAATAAACCTAAGTTATTACAATATCCGCCTGCTGACAGAAATTTAAAGAGGCGCTACAACTCGTCATCAAAACAGTGATTCAAATAGGAATACCCACATGATATTGTTGGCGTGTGTAGCCAGGTGGGGATATCTCCAATATATATCCAAAACTCCCTATATTGTCACGAAATTGCGTCGTGTCACGCCACTTAGGGCTGTTTGTTATTTTTGTTTGAGGGGTTTTCTATTAAAGATTTTAAAACGATTCTTATATTAATACTTAGGTATTGAATTGTTTCTGTTTTTTTATTGTTATATGATTAAACATTTATAAAAAAAAATCATAAACAATTGTTTTATTTTTTACAGACATCACATAAGTTTATTTATTATAACGCTACAAATAAATCAGCAAAGTTTCCCGCAAATTCGAACTGTAATATAAGAGAACATTTTTATTACTTTATTATTAAAAAACCTCTAGCTAAAAATTTATAATAATATCAATTTCCTATTTTTTGGATTTTTGACCTTTGTAAGCTATTACCCCGATAATATAACAATTTTATAAGAAATATTATGACAATATGATTATCTTTAGTTTTCTTCTCGGGAGTACGTTATAACTGAAATAATCGAAGGCCTTCTAAATGGGCTTTATTCTGACCACGTATCAGCAAGTTATCACGCTAATATTGTACCACGTTTATCTGAAATACGGGCAACATTTTCGACAAAATGTTGTGCGTATAGAGGAAAATACGATATTTGAGATAAAAGCTATGCTTCCTGATATTTTGTTAGTATATTTTAAAATAAAATATGAGATAATGATGACGGTCCGACAGGTAAATGCATAACAAGCAAAGGAGTTCCAAGATCGACACCCATATCAAACTAATTTGACATTAAATGACATTTTTATATTGAAGGCAAACAAGTATGGCGCTTATATGTTGGAAAAACGCAGCGGCAGAAAAGTACAACTGTAGTTCTCGTTATACCCAAAAGGATAGAAATCGAGTTCTTAACAGTGATTTACAATTCATTCCAAAAATATCTATGCGTATATATCGTATACGAAAATGCTGTAAAACAAATAAGAAATTCAGGGATAGAGAAGGCACATGACAATTACGTTGTCGAAAAGATCTAAGTTTCAAATTTCCTATGCCAATTTTCGTTAACATTAGCATATAAACGTAAGAAAAAAGTTTTATTTATATTTAACTTTAAGAATAAAGTTAAACACTGAGTTAACAAAATGCAAAAAATGAAACATACGTGAACATCGTCTTTCATCTGATTAATGCGATATAAGCTATAAATCTAGTTTTAGCACGAGGTCGATCAGTTCCAAATCGCTACCGGCATGCCACCGCTAATAGACTGTATATCGACCTTCGAGCTCCGTACTCCGACATAACTCTTTACCAATGACATTTACGACTCTGCTTTAGCTCTTGTGACGTACAGGATTTTTTTTGAATATTTGAATTCAAATTCCGTTAAGATGATAGTAGCCAGTTTGGTGCATGTATACATATCTTATTTAAAGATTAATTTTAATTCAAGGACTCAATTGATCCCGGAAATAAAAGTTGTTACATTGATAAAAAATTTTAATTACCAATGAGATACACTACAATAATATTCTTGATATAAATAAGTAATCACCAGTTATTTAAACCACTGAAGTTGGTTAATATTATCTGAATAAAATAGGATGATATCAACAGCGTACTTTTCAGCTAACTCAGATGAGTTGGCTCATCCATGGATCTCCAAAATGTCATAAGAACTTTACGTACTGCGTAGCATCCATATAAAGTGAGTAATGGTTGCTGACTCAATTGATATTCTTGCAAGCGTATCTGATAACCTTATGGAGACTTAATAGTCAATGATGTCTCTGGATATGCCACCTGGGACAATAGCCGTGAGGATATTCTTAATATTATACTATACTCACTAAAATGTTTCTGACTGCTTATCTGGGCATTTTGTATTTGAATAAAATCTCAATCGTCTCGTCGCTGACGTAGCTGCTGGCGATGCAAATGGTGTCAATATAAAAGTTGTTTAATCGCAAAATTACTTTAGATGTAATATTTTTGAGTTGGTTCATAAAAATGCTATGAAAAATAATCTTAAATAACGTACTTGTACAACGCATGAAGGTATAAAATAAAAGTTAGAAGGGAAATATTTTTGGCTTTTATCCGGGCAGCCTGCATACTTTGTTGGCATTAGGAAGCTTTCATTACGCATGTTATTCGACTGAGCGGTAGAAACCACCGTTTTGTGCTGTGATAGGACGAGGAATGTAGTCGAAATCGGCCCGAAACGGGATATGTTTAAGGTCTGTTTTTCTTTTACCTGAATATAGTAACTGAACTGTTATATAAGACGTTTGATATCGTGTTACAGGGTAAACGATACGACCTTCTGCACGCTCCGTCAGTCTTTCCCGCGACCAAACTAGGCACCTACACATGTTTATAATGTAAATGTAAGTATCTCCTTCGAATAGTGGCCCCCCTTAAAGGCGCGATGTTACTTTAAATTTAAGACTTGTTTACTGTTATAAAGTTTTAAGTAAATGGAAGAAGCGTCCTTATTTATAGTTGGCGTTGGTGCTTTGTCTATGAACGAACAAGTTGTTTGGAGTACATTTCGTTTTGTGGGATTGAAATCTTATTTTTGATGCTTATCCTTAGTTTTATTAGTGCGGTACTATACTCTTTTTCATTTCCAGGAAGTCGTAACTATATGGTAGTTGTGCTTGGGATTCTACTATAGAATCTTGAACTTAACTCCATACTGGCATTTTGGCGGATAAAGTATTATTCGCTACCTTATGTCGTCAAATTAAATTTGTTAAAAAGTGACACTTGACGGTTTATAGATTATTTATATTCTAGAATAACGCCTCATAAGGGTACAAACATTATTTACTATATATACCTACAATTTACAAATTTGGAATTCTCAGAAAAATAAAACAAAACAACTGCGATTTATCCATTGGGATATAACTGTTTACCATTAAATATAGCTTAGCTACTTTATATCCAAACACCGTCTTTCCTGTTGCCAATTTTATATTTAATCATGAATAACAACTTATACAATTATAAATAAAATTTTAAAATGAGGGTATTTGAAAACGATTCACGATTCAGTCACTTCCCAATTTACGGTATCGGTTATTCACCTTGCGGCTAGACAATTTTCTATTATAGGTACTATAAATAAAGGATAATAAAGGTATTATCTTTGCCCATACACGAAGACTTGAGTTATGAATGAATGTGAAGCCCGTGTGGAGCATTACAAAAAGCACACGCGTCAAATATCAAGAAGACTGTCACGTGCATTCAGTTATAGTTAGGCCGAGTCACGGATATAGGTAGGTGTGGATTGACGGCGCAACTACCTCAATATTTACAATATTAAAACTAGGTGCGCCTAATTTTTTCTATTTACTATAACGATGCCATATTAGGCACGGTTTTCTCTGGAGACTACAGTATGGGGGTTTTCAAAAAGGATGACACCCCATATGCATTGCAGGCGTCCATATGCTACAGTAACCGTTTACCATCAGAGAGGCCGTATGCTTGTTTGCCATTTTCGTGGTATAGAAAAAAAGCATCAAGACCTCCCATCCACCAACTAACATTTATAAATTTATACTAAAACAACTTTGGTTTCTTCACATTTGGAATAAGTTATATATTAAATAAATTATGTATAAAATTAGAATGTATTGTGCATCATGTAAAATGTTGTCGGTATTATTTAGTAGATATTCGTGGTTAACTGTCGAAAAGCTATTTATATTAAGAAATTCCCATTTCACACTAAACCCTTTTAAAAGATATTTTCGGCATTTTTCTTAAGGAGATAATTCCCTATTGTGTCTGCCTAACATAAAACTTAACTAGAATACATATAGATAATACTTTTTAAGCGTAAAAAATAGACTCGCAATATATATATTATAGCTATTTAAATCCATGTCTGCGGGTCTAGTGACGTGTGTAAATCCTACCTATTTATGTATTATGTATTTCTAAATCCGACCCTACGGACCATGTGTCTATTGACGATACTGATTCTAAATAAATCCGCTACTCGAAACGCTACACAATGATACTGGAATATTTTATTCACCAAGTGTAAGATATTTAGGAACCAATCCACATATTTTCGATGTTATTTTTTTATACATTATATACTAGCTGTAATTCGTGACGTTGCCTAGGTGAATTAGGATAAATTGGGTCATGTTAATCTATGATATGGGCTTATTGTATACCAAATATTAAAATTTTTGAGCCCTAGCAGCGTAATTAGGTAGCAAACAAACTTACTTCATATTTACACTATTAGTAGGCACTACTAATATTATAAAGGTGAATATGTTTGATTGTATATAGCGCCTTAATTAACCAATCACTTTGAAATTTTGTATACATGTACTATATGGGATGCAGAAGTATATAGACTAGTAGGTACTTTTAATTTCGGTCTGTAAATATATGCCGGTTACGCGGACAAAGTCGCGGGTAAAATTTAGTATAAGTTATAAACTCTTTATAAATCATTGATCATTAGACAGTAAAATAAATAAAAATAACAAACGAGTACAGCTTTTTAAATACGAGCACAATGAAAAAGAAATATACTCGTATGCCTTTGTTTTTATAGAAACTAAAGTGTTAAAAGATATTAAAGCTATTATGTTATTGTTGAAGCAATATATCGCTTGTAAAATGTCAAAACATTTTACTGTTAAGCACTGTACGCATATCTATATAGGCATAAGCGTATTGTATAGAGACATACTGACATTAAAAATGCTAATAAGGCACATAGCTCTAGGAATCGATCTAAAAAAAAAAATAAACACAATGAAACGACAACTAATAACAAATTAATTCGAAACAATATATCACGAAAAAATAAGTGTGTAATTGGGTAACTATGCGTGCATGACTGGATATTAGTCGTGACGATCACATTAAAAGCATTGTTGTTTGGTATTTATTGTATCCACAGATATAGATTTACCATAGATATCGCAACCACAGCGACTGCAAGTTCTTAGTGTGTCAATTTTTTGTCTTAAATTAGGCTCCATTTAATGGAACAGATTAAGACATTTTTTTATGCTATATTAAGGCCAACAACTGTAATCTTTCAAATAGTAAAGGGTTGTCATAGATTATGTACGCCTGCAATACAAAATTTGTCACGTGCGCTTTACCAACCTTAAAGAAATCATAACACAGCCCTTTTGAAAAAAATTCATATTGTAGTCTCTAAGAAGAAAAAATCTTGGATTCCTATAAAATATTAGCCAAACAATTTAGATGGCTAACAGGAAAATAACAATAATACAGACAGTAATCTCAAAAATAAGTTTCTTGTCAATAAATGTCTCTTCATTATTTTAATAATTATTTATTTAATAATTATTTGCGCCATCTATGTTTATTAGTGTGCCACGCACTTGAATTTATTGTAACGACGCTATACAAGAATGTTTTGATCGACCTACTAAACCGACCCGACTAAACTATTGGAAGGATAAAGTGCCCATAAAAATATGATCTCATATAATGACCAATATAGGCAATCGCCAAGTGAAATCTAAATTCTTTCAAAACTTCACGAAATGGAAGATGATATTTATAAAAAAAAAAAAGTTCAGCTAAGTAAGTCATTTAATTTTAATAAATTCTTTTTCAGTTTATATCCGCTATATTTATTTTATATTACCATCATGTACGAATAGTCTATTTTCAGAAACATAGTAAGACAATTCCGACAACATCAATTTACAAATCAGTCGTTTATGATACACGTTACGACGTTGTAGACATGTCTATGTGTATATACATCCGAAAATCAAGCTTCCCTTCATTGACTGTCGGCTAAATATTTTAAAGCGAGGGGGACAGAGATTGCTAGTAATTAGATCTACCAGATTAATTAATAGCTATATACCGTAACAGGTCGACCTCCACGCGGTTCCCCCTGGAAACCATAGTGGTTAATTTTTAATGAATTCATCACGATGGACCAACTGACCTGTTTTATCTTCACCTATCATCCCTCACTGGTCACTACCGGTATCGTATACCGATAGCGCAGGCGGGGTAATCATTCCATTTTCATCCATTAAAAAATAGTTTAAAGCGTTGCATTTTCTTAACACAAGCTGTGATATCTGTATAGAGCGGTAGGTAAGTCTCGTTTAAGTCTTGGAGTGTCGCAAAGCGCCGACGGCCATAATTAAATTAATTAACCTAAAGCGAGATTTCCGAGAAACTGCTCGGCTTTGTCCTTTGTGGCTTTGATACCGTAGGACTGGAAGGACCCGGAACCAATGTTCTAGGAACTCTTGGACATTACATTGGCTTCTTAATGTAAATATGGAAGACATACATACTTACACGTTCAAGATGTTTACATTATGTATACGAAAATGTGTTATGTACATAAATATGTAGTAAAATATATATCTACAGTGGACCCCCGGTAATCCGGCAAACATTATGCAGGGCAGTGTCGGACTATCGAATTTGTCGGATTATAGACCACTGCCTAAGACCCCTATAGTCCGGATTTTTTTACGAAAGAGTACCTTGTAATCCGACAAATTACATATCTAATGACGAGAGTCTATACTATATTATACGTACATATGTATGTACTTTGAAGTACAAATCAGACTTAATTTATGTAAGTCGAATTTAGTAAATTAAATAACAATTGAGAGCTTACGTTTTATTATAAAATTAAGCATAAATGCACATACATATCTACCAAAATAATCAAGAATTATTAATCAAAATCATGTAGTGAATACTATATCAAATTATGAAGCTTTGAAATACATATTCATCAATTTTTTTTTGTTTAAGGTTGTTATAACGCGAGATCAGAGCTTTGTCCCTCAGTCTTCTCAAAAGTAAAAGTTCGTTGTAGGATGTACCATTCTCTTCAGCCCATTGTAAACCTAGCTCAAAAGCGTTAACTGCGTCTTGATCTGTGACTTGTGGAGCAGTTGCAATCACGTCGTCGTTATCTTCCTGATCGTTTGTTGTATTATTAGAAACCTCTTTTATAATATCTTTGTCAGACATTTCAAGAAAAACATTTTCTTCTTTATCCATTCCACGGTACCAGACTTCCAAATCTTCCGGACTTATCTGTGTTTCAGTAGAGACTTGTTCTATAACTTCCGAAGTTACACTGATTTGTGGATCGTTGCTAGGAGTGGTGATTATATCTGGCCATAACTTTTTCCAAGACGATTTAATAGTTGATGACGGTAACGCACTCCACGACTGACTAAGAGCAAAAACCAAGTCTTTCATATTAAATTCTTTTAAAGTTTTTTCTATTGGTTGGTCTTTTGATACGGCTCTCAAAAGTAGGTTTTTTTTATAGTCTTGCTTAACAAACTGAATGATGTTCTGGTCCATTGGTTGAATCAGTGCAGTGCAATTTGGCGGAAGAAACATCGCAGTGATGCATTTATCCTCAGTTGTCAGTTCTTCTTCAGACGGATGACCGGGAGCGTTATCAAGAAGCAACAACGCTTTTTGAGGAAAATTATGATCTTTTAACCATTTTCTAACTTCAGGTACGAAGCATTCATCAAACCACTTTTTGAAAAGGTCTTTTGTCATCCATGCACTTTTTTGTCCGTAATAGTGTACAGGTAAATCAATGTTTTTGAATGCCCTTGGTTTATTAGATTTCCCAATGACCACCATCTTAAGCGCGTGTGTACCTGCAGCATTAGCACATGGTAGTATGGTTACACGCTCTTTACTCACTTTTCGTCCAGGTACGTCTTTTTCGTTACAAGAAACGAAAGTTTTGTTAGGCATCACACGCCAAAAAAGCCCTGATTCGTCTGCATTATACACCTGTGACGGGTCAAGATTAAAATCGTTCACCTTTTGCAAAAATCTTAATTTAAAGGGCTCTATGCAGGTGGCATCGTTAGAAAGTTTCTCTCCTGTAATAGTCATTAAACGTATGCCATGACGACTTTTAAAACGTTCTAGCCATCCTTTGCTGGCCATAAAATCATCTTTTTTTGTTATTTCCTTATAAAAAAACTTAGCTTTCATCGCCAACATGGGTCCCGAAATTGGTGCATGCCTGTTTCTTTCCTGAAGAAACCACATGTACAAAGCTTCTTCCACTTCTGGATGTTCAGCTTTCTTGAGTGTCTGTCTCTTGCCTGGCCCGCAGTCAGTAGTTGACACGAACTTCTTAATCTTCTCGTGGTTTTTTTTAATGTCATAAATTGTAGATCGGCCTACGCCGTATTCACTTGCTAAACTACTGAAAGTTTCATTGCGATTTAAGCGATCTAAAATATCACATTTTTCTTTAATTGTCAACGTTTTGTGCTTTCGCTTCTGGGTTTGTGACGACATTACTAGGTACTACATATACTTAATACACAATGAATAAATAGTAAACAATGAACGTACGCTAGGCCGTATCGCTATCACTAGTAGTCAAATTCAAACTAAGTAAAACAATGCATATGCGTCGAGCACAATAGCGGTGGCGCGTACGAGTTGTGACCTGTTCAAACTTGCGTGATCTATATTAGCAAAGATTGTCAAACATAATTCTGTCATGTCGGATTACAGGGGGCGCCGGATTAGACAGGGGCCGGATTATCGGGGGTCCACTGTATATAGGATACGAGTATACAGCCTAAGTGGGTTTATACTGCAAAATTGGCCTTCACGTTACGTATTTCTCAATAATATAGGAACTTTGAATCGAAATCAAAGAATTCTGTTTTAGTATTCTTTTTAAGACTTTAATTAAATTTAAATTATTTGTTTTTTTATATAACTCTTTACTGCACCAAAAACATAAAAATATACAATAAATATTAATGTTATATTACGGTATAATCTTTCATTTTGCTATATATAAGTAAAATAACCAAATACTAGCTACATTATTCCTCTAGATACCCACAAGGTATTTTATTAATCGAAATTAAATGAAGTCAAATATAATTATAGTATTATAGCCTGATTTAGGACAAAGTACATACAATTGCAGTATCAACTAGTTTTTGTCCGCTATTTCGTATGCATATATTTTGAAAATAGGTGATCACTTTTAAACGGATTACAAAGATAAAACTTTACCACTATGCTCTTGAAGGTCTTACTTAGTTAATATAATAACCGTATTCAATTTGGTGCACAAGTTTTTAAGCGATGCCGGAACACAGGTAGACAAAATCTAATAATTACAATATTGGTTTCCATTGCACTTAAACATAGGAGATATTTATACACATCACCTATTTATAATTTTATATAATTAGTAACATTTTATTCCATATCTGTGGCCCATACTCCCTAGTTAATACAGCTGGTAAACAGAATCGATAGCTCGAGAGCAGCTGAGCAACTTTCTCAGCGCTCTCATATCGACAGCAACCGGTGTCGCATACGAGTATGGTTATTGCGGTCGGCATAAAAGAAGAATATTTGTTTTGGTTTCACCAATATTTTACCTCCGTTGAAATAAAAAACATACAAGTAAATTACTAGAAAGAGATTTTGTATAAAAGTCGTTTGCTTGGGTACCTCTGTCCTATTCGTGTTTCTGCCGTGAAGCAGCTGTGTTTCGGTTTGAAGGGCAAAATATGGCAATGAAATTACATAGGGATAACACGTTAGGAAAGGCAACGCATGAAGGTTATCATGGGCGAAATAGTGTATTATGTTATGTTCAGGGTAATGTTCATGTCTATAGACGACGGTTGCCACTTTATATCAGGTGGGCTTTCTGCTTGTTTGTCATTTAAAGTTGCATAAAAAAACTGTAGCGGCGACTATTGCAAAAATTACTAAAATTGTTTTAAAATAAATAAAGCTACCGCGGAACATACACTCAAAAAATGCTCAACTACAAACGCTGACAAGTTTTAAGCAATTTCAAAAAGTAGGTTCTTCACTCGCCTGTAGTTTGATTGAGGTCAATTGATAAGGGTCACTTCTGTCTTGGTCCCGTAGTCCTACATTACTTTTGTCATGAGTAAAGCCGGATTTTTCTTGAGGATCGCGAGAGCGTCTTGATGATGTAGGGATAGATGTTTAAATACTGCTTCTCACAAAAACTACAAATCGGATTTGAATGAAAATTGGTGCATGGATAGCTTACGAGGTTTGTCCGGAAAGTACGTATAAAAGTTTTTTAAAAATTTTATTTTACAATTATTCAGGTAAATCAATTTTATCCCCTTCAAAGTACTCCCCCTGTGACATAATGCACTTGTGCCAACGCCGTTTCCACTGTGAGAAGGCTCCTTGAAAGTCCTCTGGTTGTAGGTTTCTCAGCTGCCCCGTCGTAGCTTTTTTTATCTCATTTATGTCCCCCAAATGCCGCCCCCGAAGTACCAATTTGGTTTTTGGGAACAAGAAGAAGTCACACGGGGCCAAATCCGGCGAATAGGGGGGTGTTCGGTCACCGTAATGGAATTTTTACTCAAAAACTCACGGACAACAAGAGAGGTGTGGGCAGGGGCATTGTCGTGGTGAAGAATCCAACGCCCCTCTCGCGCCAATTCTGGACGAACTCGTGCCACACGAGCTTTGAGGCGTCTGAGCACATCGACGTAGAAT
Organism: Galleria mellonella; assembly: GCF_026898425.1. Classification (NCBI taxonomy): domain Eukaryota; kingdom Metazoa; phylum Arthropoda; class Insecta; order Lepidoptera; family Pyralidae; genus Galleria; species Galleria mellonella. Next base: position 2,487,511 of record NW_026442100.1, on the reverse strand, counting down.
TTTCCATCAACTGTCTGGCCTGGAGGGACGAATTCTTGATGGACAATCCCCCGAACATCGAAAAAAACAATCAACATTGTCTTGACATTTGAGCGGGATTTTCTTGATTTTTTTGTTCGTGGTTCCCCGGATGTCTTCCACTCTTTGCTTTGGGATTTTAATTCGACATCAAATTCGTAGAACCAAGACTCATCTCCAGTGATGACTCGGTTCAAAAAGTCACCATTCTCTTGATTACGACGCGCTGCTCTTCAACGGAAGCGGGCTCCATGCCGACGGGGTTTCGTTAAGAGGTAACTTCACAGATGGCGTGACAAGCCAGTTCGCACCGCACGGCGGTCAGACCAGAACTGAAGCATTGTTAGGGACATAAGGAAGGGGTCCTGCGCTTACCTGGCCTCCCCACTCCTCTTTCTCGCATTCCAGAACACTTTTATACGAACTTTCCGGACAGACCTCGTATATCATATCTTAAAATACAGGATATTTTTTATATTGATTCCCGCAGGCGAAACAACGAGATACAGCTAGTCTTATCTTAAATTATTTACGTTGTCGTTGATTTTAATTCTATTAATTTGTCCCGTTTCTTCGATTCTATGTGAGACAAGTTGACGTATATAGTGCGAGTTACATATTCTATATTTGGAATTGATTCTTTTCTGATATTAAAATGACAACGCAATTAAAATCCAATTTATAACAATTGATTTTTAATTATCTACTAATCAATATTTGATCACGTTGCCGTCGCATGCGCGCGATACGTAATAAATAATCTCTATAATTGTTATAAAGCAAATACAGACGTGAATAATAACAAATGGATTTACATAAAAATAACACGATTTCCACGATAAATGAATGGTTTATTATATATGATTTTACTTGTACTTATTAGTTTGTTTCCCGTATAATGAATGACATCGTGTATCAATGTGCCATCACTCCATTTAATCCTTAGGATCTCGTTTTTATTTTTTGGTGGGTGAAAATGGTATGGTAACCCCACCTGCGCTAACGGGATACGCTGGCGGAGCACCAATGAAAGGTGATAGATGAGAATGAAAATAGGCCAGTTAGCCCATCATGATGAATTCATCAGGAATTAACCATGACAGTTTCCAGGAAAACCGCGAGGAGGTCGACCTGGTTGGGTATATTGCTAGCAATAGGATTCTTAGTCTTCATTACTAACAATCCCTTTCCCCCTTAGGATTTCGTTAAGAGGCATCAAGAAATGAAATCAGAAACAAACCAAATTTCATCGGTGCAAGAAAAAGAGAACTTGAAATACTACTAATACTCGTCTGAGGGTGACACCCTCTACGATCAAATTAAAGGGCTCAAATTGAAATAAAACTGTACCAATCAATGTACACGTACAAATAAGAGACTTGTGCCCATCAATAGTACGTTAATAGGTTATTGTATATTTTCACAATAATTATAGATTGCCAGAACGAGAACATAAGAGTGAGCTGTCCGTAAGTACAGAATACGGTAAGATTAGTTTAAAAGACATAACTACTTTATTTTTACTCTCAACTTGGTTAATTACACAAGACAAATTTCCGCCACACGTCGCTTATCACTTACACCAAACTACATTTATTAGGTGCAAGAACATCGGAAAACTCAAGACTCTATATCGGCTTTCTCTAGCTATTCCAATCGCTTTGTAGGCTTGCACCCATAGAAATCTTATGGTGAAAATTATGGAATTAAATACCTGATTACATTCAAAGCATACCGTCTGAAAACGTGTACTTTCTATATTTCGTTGTTAAAACGACAATAACTATCCTAAAAACTTACTTGTATGGTTCACTATATAAAAAAGTAATATCTATCTATCTATTTTAACAAATGACATTCCACTACTGGGCAAAGGTTTACCCCATCTCCTTCAAAAACTCTCAGTTCAGTGCCACCTCAAATCAGTTCCTTTTAAATAATAAATGTGTCCAAGTCGTCTCGCCATCGCTTCATGGGCTGGCCTAGACTATGCTGTGCATTAGTAGACAGTCACTGGGTGGTGAAATAAATATATCCATAAAACCATGTTGAATGTGTAAATATATTCTGAGACGTCCATGGTGCTATTTACCTAATGTCACGTCACTGTCACGTGTATAAAAAAAAAAAATACAATATGCCACTACTAGTAGTACTAAGGATTTGCGCTTTGTTTTTTTTTTTTTATTGTTTATCGATTTTTGAAATCCCGTATCAATGTACTATCAATAATAATAGTTGATGATCGAATACCTTCTTATTTTTTCATTTTTTTTTTAGTTTCTAATACAATTAATTTATACACTGTTCCGGAAATACCCTTTCAATAAGTTTATACAATGCAAAATGCTTTGTTGTTTTAGTTCGAGTATTTATTGTATTTGCTTTGCAAGTGGACTATTGGCTACCGTTCAGGACATTAGCTGACCCCGATTGTTGGAGCCTGCGAGGTTATCCTATTGATCTTGCCTGCTCTAACTGCGAAATATGAATCCAGTTGGAGCGCTTGGATAGAGGAGGAGTATGTGAATTTTATTGGTTACTTACCGTGTTGAACATTTTCAATAATGTATTTTTAGACGACTGCTCGAGAAAGAAGTTTAATGTGTTTAGGGTTCACCTATGTGAGTTCATTTGTTCCACTTTATTTCATTTTCACATTTACAACAATAAAAATTATTAAGTACATATTTAAAAAAAAATATACTTGAAGAAATGTGGGCTTATAGTACTCGTAAATTACGCTCTCCACAACGGTAAGTAACACTTGAGAAATGCCTTTGACCTCCCCATTAGGTATCATAGTCGTGAGCATATAATTTTTTATAATAGACATGAACAAAATCTTTATTGGCAATATAATCAAATTTCTATTTTCAATGTTATAATTATGAAAGGCAGTCTTGTATTCACTGAATGAATTAAGTGAACAAAAGAAATTGACTTTCTATTCAAAGAAAAAATTGGACTCCAAAACATCACTCCGGAAATCGATCACTTTTTCATTATATTTACCCGTCCATTGTTTTTAATGTCATTATCTAGGTCTCAGTACTAAATATAAACGTTAATAGATAACTGTACAAATAAGGGACAGATAAAAATAATCAGATATGGATTAATTAACAGAGTTGAAAATACATTCAAGATCCTTTAAAATTGACAATGCCGTTATTAGTGAGCTGCTTATTATATATTTAAATTTGGACTAAAATAGTTATACTAATTCTAAATTAATATACCGATAAAAATATACTAGAATGACGGTTTATATCTTCTAATATGTCTAATTTAAATGCACTCTTAAAACTAAAAGATTATATAGTTTTTGTCATTACATTCAACTTTAATGCTATTCAAACACAACGCACATAAGAGATAGAATTTCATTAGTATACATTAATTAAAGAATAATAGTTTAGTAGGATGCTATAGATAAAAGCACAGATAATCCAACAACAAACGTCTACGAGCCAACACATTATGTTAAATAATTATTCAAAATTAATTCGCTGTACAAATTAGTAACGTTTGTAAAAACTGATGCTGAATTAGGAAAGTTGAACGTCCTTATAATGGGTTATATTGGTGAAGGATGCGTGCTGTGCTTATGTAGGTCGATTTACATTCAAATGTATAAATCCATCGTGGGCTTATGTAAATACAGTAATTTTTATGTGTAAACTTTTTACTAGCGTCATTTGATACCTATAAAATGTCAACGACAAGGAATGCGCCTGCCCGACTCTATCTGGCGTCGTAAATATATCAATTTGATATACGAACAAAATATTTCCACGTTAATCGGTAGATGTAAATATAAATTACAATCAGGGCGTCACATTATATGAATAGTTGGCAGAATGTTAATGTAATATTGCGAGTAATTCTTTATAATCTGCGCACAATGGGTGCGATGATTCGTTATTATGGAGGATGCGAACCTCTTCATGATGTTTCAGCTCTGAATACTTCATTAGATGACTAAACAGAAATGTTAATATACTAGCTAGTGGTGCAATAATCGAGTACAATGTATTCGCGTGCCGCCGTCTCAAGTTTATTCACGCATTCGCTACATTCTTTTTGTTCGTTTCAATCTAGATTCTCACCTGCAAAGTTCATTTGTAAGACATATGATCGGCACGTGAGTGTTTGGTTAGCAAATATGTGAACATTGTTATAATTTCAAAATACGATTATAATCAAATGTTATGAAAGATATTTAACATTTTTTATCTATAGATAAAGCCGATGAAGACTAATATGAATGATGGATGCCTCATTCATACTGATTTGGCAATGAAAGGTATATGAAGGAACGAACAAACACTTATAGGCGTTTAGAAAAACTACCTATATTTACAATTTGTAGTTACTACAGGAATAGAGGAATTGAAGCATATGTCCAGAGCCAAACTAAGTCTTACCTAAACCTATGAATTTTATTTAAAATGTATCCATAAACAGCTTTTTCTTATCTTTTATTACTACTTCAAGTTTCTACGAAAACCTACATAAAAATTTACGTAACGTTATAATCTAAAGTAGCCGAGACAAATATAACAAAATATTGAGCATAAAATATGGACTGAATGACGGTAAGAACGGTATGTAATATCAATTGGAACATTCCAACTTGTACTCCTACTTGACCGGTGTTTTTAATTAATGATGACAGTTGATCTCATTTTATTTTCGTCTGAAGATAATAACTCCTAAATAAATCATTCAGACGTTGAACATTCATTGCTTTTGGCGTACATTTAAACATATTTATGCAAATATTTCTTAAACAGCCCTACGCCATTACACGTCCATCCATCAGTCGTTCATCGACCCAACTACAGTTTTTTGGGCTAAGCTGTTTTAAATTAGACTATACAAGTGTTCATTTGTCTTTCTGAAAAGTATAAATATACGTTTAATTCGAAATAAATTAAGACTGTTATTGTTGCTTTAAAAAAGTTCAACGACACTGGGCAATTATTAAGTGCATGTTTTTTTGGAACGACTCCAGTAAATAAAATAATGCAGATTACAGTATGTGAAAATTGCAAACATTCAACACGATACGCGTTTGTAAAATTATATATAACGACACTTCAGACCCTCTAGTTATTACAGCGAGAATCCATCGATAGAATTGTTATCGCTAGTGGGTTCATGAGACAGAAAGAGATAGCATCGTTGGATGTCTCTTTCCACCTCATGAACTCACTTCCGATAATGATTCTATCGATAGATGGATTCGTTTGTAACTTATCTAGAAGACCAGAAGAGAATGCCCATTAATCGTATCATATATTCTGTGTTTACACATACATGCTCTGAGACAGTAAATATAGGTCGGCCAGGAATCTCCTTGCAACAATTTACAGGGAAAATGTACGTTCAGCAGTGGACAATTAATAATTATAATAATTAGGAAGATATTCATAAATTTCAACAATATCAATAAATAAGCAGAGACAATATTAAGACATTATCCATATGTATTGATACGTTCTAATAGAAAGGAAACTCTAAATATCATAAAGTGCGCTGGAATCCTTTCCAATGCATTCAAAACTAATAATCCTCTCACATCATATCTATAGGAAAGGTGTTATAATCCACGCCGGCGGGTGCTCTCTCGACGGTGAAAGCCGCGAGAAACTTCCGAGCGGAAGCCGGCTTTCTACCCCACCTCCTGAGCTCGAAGAAAACTTACCCTGGCCGTTTTTAGACTAGTCTACGAGACCGCATGTTGACAGCCAACGTTTCGCAGCAGTGTTTAAATAATGGAATTCGAAACTGGCAGACGAGTTTATAGTTTCTCCAACACATAAAACTATATGAGACAGGTTCATGAAACGTCTAATATGTTCGCACATAGCGATATAATCGTGTTGTCTCCATGTTAACATATGTACTCGTAGATCTAATATTCTATGTTGGATATAGGCAGTAAACATTATACTGGTGGGTCTCATATAAAACTGCAAGTTTCGAGTTATGTCACCCATATAAGGACGTCCTTAAACTTTATGATCTTGAATTCCTTTTGGGTACGGCGTATTGTTTACAATGTATTTTATTAAGGAAACGAACTTTATGTAAGATAGTGCTACAGTATTTGTCACTGACTTTTAGTTTAGTTGACACAGAGTTTACATACACGTTATAAATGATGTTATTAAACATTTAAATTACGTTTTTGTGGTTATGTGTTCATGTTCCAAAACAAATAAGAATATTAGGTACTAATAAGTCAACATTACTTGGCGTTCATTTTAAAGGACGATTCTCATCCTTTACTAGAAAAAAAAAACAACAAGTACATACCTTCTTGAATACATAATATACAAATGAAACCAGTTTTAAAAAATATTTTTAATTATAAAAACAAAAATCTTGTACTTAGTCATTGATATTGAATATTTGTAGTATAAATCAAAACTTTTTTTGTTAACTTTATATTGTAGGTATGTGTTTAGATAGAAGAGGCACATGATTTTTTACGGACATTACTATAATGCAGAATTCAAGTTAAATATGTGCGGAATTTAAAATACGAACCACGTTGCTAGAATCATCCCGATTACAAATAAACAGACGATATTTATTTCAAGATATTGATACAGAAAAATCGTTGGAGAATAATAGTACGGATTAAGTGCCCTAAAAACTCATTAACGGAAACCCGAAGCCAGTGACCCGGCAATTTGAAATGCCGACGTCCTTTGTAGCCCGACCTCTTAGACCCAAATTGTTCGACGTCAAATACCTAAAATCACTCGGAAGTTGGGTTCGACATGCAATAAAGTTGACAAGGACCGCAAAACCGATGGCCTCGCTCTAGAAACGTTTATCCCGAAAAGGGAACCCTTTTCGGGGTAAACCGGGCCGTCAAGCAGCTGGAATCAAGCAGGTAGATTTTGGTCGAATCAAAGAAGAGGTCAAGGTGTTTTGATCAGATGAATAATTGTATGTTCTTGAATCAAATCGCAATTTGATTGGCTATAATCACACGATACAAAAGTATATTATCTGGCTTGTTCAAGTAACACATATAAAAATATATTTATCAAAATATAATTATTAACTTGACTCTCAATAAAATATTCGTGATTGATACTTGAATGTCTAGGAGCCCTTTAAAGGTCTGTGTAGACAAAATATATTTTGTCCAAGGGCAAAATTACCATTTGTATTTGAATCATAAACCCAGTTTTATAAGTTCGACGAGAGATAATCTTCATTGGGAAACAACAAAAATTACATACTACATCGGATAAGTATCTATTGTGCAAGTACATGGCTTGCACCAAAGGAAATTATGTCCGCGGATAATGGAAATGTCAGTCGTTTGCACAGGTCATTAGGGGTTAACTTTTCTAGAGCGTTAAAAATAAATGTATCAGGTCGTTTGATCATACAACTTCTATAAGTCGCCAAACTACATGCTTGATTCAAGCTGTTTGACGGTCACCGTGCTCAAACTCATCATCATGGAGGAAGTATCGTAAACAGTTTTACGGCGCATCAGTATTTCACGGCTGTTAAGTGCAACATTGTGCGCGTTATGTTTACTTACTATCGTTATACTATTTCTATTATGACTGACAAGGTCGAGCGCCACGTGCGTCGCGCTAGTATTGTGTGCTGAACTGGTTGGTTTGGCGAGAAAATTCGAGTTTCCGTATTCAGTGTTAGGTACACATAAAAACATATATTTGCATATTTTAACATACATCTTTGTCTCTTAAATCCGAGTACCGGTTAGAACTTGAAATATTATGGGTTACACTCTCTAATGTTAACAACGCTAATGCTATTCTGCTCGTAGGTATGTCATTAATTGAAGAGTAATATGTTTTTTAAATTATTATTTACACAACTTAAATTATGGGTTCACCTTTTGCTTTTAATACCTACTTTGTGATGATCACGGCTTCGTAAAATACAACAACTTTTGCGTGTCCCGTCTTAACATTAAAAATAGATATAGAAGCGGTATCCTGAATTTATAAAATGATTGATAAATTTATAGTTTCTACTAATTTATGAGTCTGTATTCAGAAATCAGATATTAAACTGTATTTTAAATACGAGTAAAATGCAGTGAAATTACAGGAGACAACACCTTCGTCCTCAAGAATGAAATCGTATAAAGTGTATCAGATGAGATGTTTGCTTTATACCAGGATGGCCGTCAGTTTCTTTGCCTTTCCAAGTTACTAAACAACGGGGTTTCAATTTGACTTAAATCAAAATAAAAAAAAATAGCATGTAGCTCTCACCCTTAAAATTCTTTAGTATCTTTGAACATAAACATGTATGATTAACAAAATGTAAGTAAAAGTTTAATATGTGTCTTAAAAAAAGAAAGAATTTTATATGTCGTTAAGTTTCACAAAATTTAACGATACATTTTAAAATTAGAAGGGATATAGTCGCATACCGTTGTATTTGAAGTGGAGATTATGTTTATAAACGTAATAACCAGCAATATGACATTTATAAGACAACACACGTTGCCGCAGTGTTGTAACGAGTCGACGTTTTATTATTCTGTTGGCAGTAATGCCTTGTAACCCACGAAATTACGTGTAGCGAGTGTAACAACATAAAACTGTCAGTGCCTTACAGTTGTACTGTTGAATCTAAAAGTAGTATGTCATAAACGAACTAAACATTAAAAAAATGTCTACTAGGTACATTAAGTTGGTAGGCAATATTACATGCAACAATATAGGCTATAAAGCGCAATAAAAACAGCCTAGATACTTTTGATATTAAGAGGAGACATCCTCAGAAGAGTAGTAGACATAGAGTCTCATAAGTGATAACTAAATGTACTTTTTCGACTGCTTTTTTGCACTGATGTAATAGCATTAGTAAAATCCAAATAAAACTCTACCAAGCCGCCTGGTAAGCATTATTACTTTCTATATAGGGAGGAAAAGGGATTGTTAGTAATGGAGTCTAATAGTCACATTGCTAGCAAATTACCCTATTAGATCGACCTCCACACGGTTAACCCTGGAAACCATCGTAGTTAATTCTTGTTGAATTCTTCACGATGGACTAACTGACCTACCTTCATCCTCACTACTTATTATCACTGGTTCTCCGCCGGCGTATACTGATTACGGAGACGGGATTTCCCATTCCATTTTCATCCATTAAAAAAAACTTACTATATATTTCAGGTTATGTCCTCCTTTTTTGGGAGACTCTTGTCCAACAGTGAGACGTCAACGGGTCGTTAAAGAAGGAAAACTGAACATTCTTTGTCAAAGATTGAACAAAAGATGACTAAAAACACTTAAATTGTCGTTCTCAACCTACCTTGCTTCGAGAAGACAATTGTATCCCTCGTACATGATCTTTTTACAAAATTTCTAATGATTTCGATTACAATCTGCTATAAAATGACGATGTTCCGACTGCAATCGCCGCTTACCCTCAGACGGACAGTATACTTAATTACCATTTGTATAAAATATACCCTCTCATGAGTTAGACCACGTAAATTTATGGCCTTTGATCATTAGACCTAATAGTAAACATAGACAAAGTCTATCAGGATTATCTTGAACGTATAAAGCTCACGATTTAGCTCTACTTATCGGCACACCTACATTCAGGTTTGCGGTTTAAGATATAATCCTGACAGAACTTTAGATACAAGATGTTTATATGGATTAGTTATGAAAGAGAAAATCTATCTGTTAAGATCTGATCTACTTAAAAGTAATCCATATTATCTGCATTGTTTGTAAATTTTTATCAATTCTAAATGATTTTTCAAAAAGTGCTCTGTAGGGAACTAAAACATTAATCATTCTAATTGCACGTATCCACACGATACCAATCGGGAATATGCAGGATGAAATGGACAAAAGTTGTTTTCATACTCGAATATTTCTAAAAATTTGTCCCTAAGATTAATTGACAATAGAAAAATCACTGTTTGTATAGAAGTAGAAGTAGTGAAATACCCGTATTGAGACGTAGACAATACATAATTTAACTTCAGTGTAGGTAATATAATAATCTTTTAACCTTGGCCTTACTGTGGTAGACGAGGAAACATCTCTCGCCTTATATATTTGAGGGGCAGATTATAGTTTCAGGAAGGAAAATTGCTCCTGTATTAGTAAAATGAAAATGAACTTAGTAACTTTGACATAAGGGCTAAATTTTAACATCTAACAATATTTTATTACGTTGATAAATTGTATTACAATAAATGTGTGGTTTATGAGGAAAAACATACATTCTGCATATCGTATGCATTAAACATATCGTGAGATAATAAATGTCTGCGACTTTGTTCGATTAGTATGAATTCATATGAGAAATTAAAATGAAACAAATAGAAAGATGTAAATATAACGATAACAGTATAAGGGACATATATCGTTTGACTTACACAAAAAGTGTCATGAATAACCATACTATTGATATCGAATAAAGTATATTTATTATACCAGATTTGGATCGAGGGTCTAATTCAATAACCCAAAGTGTAAGTCTAATTCCCAAAACATTCAACAACATACAAACAGATAAAATTAAAATGTTAAAACGACGTAAGAAAAAGGAAAAACACTGAAAATCGCATATATAATAAACCAAGTTCAAAATTGTACTTGGTGCAGTTTTTGAAATTCATAAACAAGACTGTAAAGTTCGTGTATAGAAAAATAACAGAAAGTAATAAAACGTGGCAGTTGCGCAGTTTCGTGAAACAGTAATAAAAATGCGAAGGAAAACATTCGTCATGACATTGACCACTGCGTCCTTGCGACTGCAAACAGACTGAAGAACGGGTACATAAGAAAACACCGCAAATATTTTTATAAGACAAATAATGGTGTAAATTATGAGCAGGGAGCGTTTGTACGCGATTATAAATTATCACTGTCATAATTTATTGTTTGTAACAAACTAATAAAACAATATCAAACAAGCCAAGTCGCTTGAGGGAAAACTGTAAGTACTAGTTGTAGAATTGTGAACAATATGAGATACTCGTATACTGGTGCTGATGACAAAATGTCACATATTTTGGCAATACCTGAGAACTGAGATGGGCACATCTTCTGCAATATAGTTCAATAATTGTACATTATGATGAGTCATAGGTGTTCTAGGACATAGAAATTCTGATGTTTTCAGAGTTAGATCTTTCGAAATTTTGATATATTCTGATTTTTGATACACTTGCATTTAGTTGCATTATAATTTATATTGATTTTAGTGTAGTCATTTCATTCTATCATATTTTTTACTTGGTTTCATCTTATTTCTTGGAGAATATAGAAAAGATTTTACTTATCTAAATTATTATATGCTTATTTACGCAATATATCGAACCTCAAAAATTACATGTTTCTAAATGCAGATTAAATAATTTTAGCTGTACATTGATCTGCCAAAAATGAAACTTTCCTCTCTGCTTACTAGTTTCCATAAAGCTGGAATCTCATCGATATTAAATTCTAAATGAAATTAATTTAATTTTGCTATATCTATTCTCAATTACCAATTTGTCTGGGGATCGACAAAAACGCAAATCGCTGGCCATTTGCGTCGTGCACCCGAGCACCCAATGTCGCTGTAAACAAGTACACAATGGTGTATGCGTAACGAACGAACAGCTGTTCTATCACAATGGAAAGTCGCGTTCGCCTGTTACGCAAACGACTTCATGGTGTTTACAAAACAACACGCTAAATTTTCAAATACGTTCAATACGTCCAAAACGTTTTGACTCATAGTTACAAAGAACTTGCTGGTGACTTTTTAGAAAAAAAAAAAAACATTATTAGGTATTGAAATTTAAAATCGAGACGAGCACGTATCGAGAACTTTACATACAATGTACAATGTATATTTTAACACAATATGAGAATGGCAAACAAGTTGATATAAATTAACCATGAACAATATGATTTTACTGCATAAAACCGCCTCGGCTGTAATAATATTAATAAACGTTAGCGATTGTAAAAATATTTACAAAAATCGGGTCCGCATTAGTGAAAACGTCACGTTACGTACACACACACAAAAAACAGTAACACTGTAAAAATAAAAGTAAAAATCAATTGACAGTGTCGACGATATCATGTAACATAGACATAAGAACAAAGGTAATAGAATTTGTAAGGCCCTCTTTAATTAATGAAGTCTATTGAAAATATAGGTCGACTATAGTCATTACAAAATTGTAACGTAAATATAATTCCCGTTTGCATTACAAAGTTGAAGATTAAGCCAAAAAGCTTTTGGACATAGATAAATACAATGTTTTTACAGTTTTTCACAGTTATGAAGTTACAACAGACGTATTTTTTCTTGATGACCATAGAAAAACTGAAAAATCGGAACGTGGACTACAGCATACAACCACAAAAGAGTAAATAACCCGTGGTCCAACGGATTTTTTTTATGGGTGAAAATGGTATGGTAACCCTGCGCTAACAGGATACGCTGGCGGAGCACCAGTGAATGGTGATAGATGAGAATAAAAACAGGCCAGTTAACTCATCCTGATGAATTCATCAGAAATTAACCATGATAGTTTCCAGGGAGAACCGCGAGGAGGTCGACCTGGTTGGGTATATTGCTAGCAATGGGATTCTCAGTCTCTATTACTAACAATCCCTTTCCCCCCTAAAGGGTCCATCCAACGGATTTGGGATACTCTAAACGATTGACAATTTAGAACGCGCTCCTCTCCAAATTTTTTTAGACTGTAATAGAACACTCTAGGCTAAGACAATAAAATGATGTTCTATCTACTAGGCAGCAATTACGAGCATACATAAACAAAAATTAAAGAAGTAGAAGAACACATACTATTATCCTAATATACACGGGCAAAGCCGTCCGCTTTTTAAAGCATTTTTTTTTATATCATTGACGAACATCTCTTAATTAGTAAATCATTTGAAAGATCGTAAAAGTTTTAATGGTCCTATAAATATGTATTGGCAATGTCGGTCTTTCAAGGATGAAATAAATATTTTAATAAAGAGACTTTAATTACTTTCTAATCATTAGAGTCAACTTGGTGAGAAAATAAAAATAACACGAAAGAGAAAACGAAAAATAATTGTAGATAAAAAAGCTACTTCAATCAAGACAAAATTAATGAACACTCAAATAAGAGTAGATGATCGTAATGAAATTATCAAAATGACTTCAAATTTAACGTAGATATTAATTAACACACACTCAAAACAAATAAATTGAATCTCCCTTCTTTTTGAAGTGGTTTAAAAAAATTATAAAAGTAGTCAAACTGTCCATGACTGCATATGTGTTTATGATTCATTTATAACTGTAACAAATTTCATTTAAATTCATTTAAACATTTAAGCATGATAACACAAATGTCCATGGTTATTTGATTAAAATTATTTTGTTTTATTCCGCTACCATTAGTATGTGTGTGACTGCCAAGACTTGAAGATTGGCCATCATCATTACTTCCAGAACTTCTACAACCTTCCATATTAGCTCTTAATCCCTGACTGCCATTTTATCCATGCATGTTTTGCGACACATGTTTCACCTCTAAACGAGAGATCATTCAAGAAAATTGTTAGGTAGAGCCTAATATTAACCGTTCGGCACCCAAACTGCGAATGACATTTTTTCATGATGATGAATGGTGATAATCTTCGAGTGTTGATTATCACCATTCATCATCATTAGTAGTGAAATTAAACAAAATCATTTTAATCACTAAACCAGTGATATGAACTTACACAATGTAACGCCTATTTCAGTAAAATAAACGTGTCCATATATAATAGGTATTAGTATGGCGAAACAAGAGCATGATACCTTCGGCACTAAATTTTCTGTGCTTGCCCTGTCGTGTAAAATAGATAAAAACTTTAACTTCTCTTCTTATGGAAGCGATGTCGCATAAACCACAGGAAAGCCTTATATTTTGTATGTAAGGATATCCTTTTCGTAGTTTTTTGTGCCTACCCCATAAGGTAGATGGTGTAAACTAGAAAATACACAATTGCGGCTGTTTATTCTACTCTTAATAAACACATTAAAACAACCTAGGATTTCAAACTGCATCTATTTCTAGTCAGTCTGTATGTATAATGATAACAGGTTATTGCCCAACGATGGAACACAATATTTCATAAAGCTCGAAATAAGTATGCAATGCAATTTAAACAAGATCTTTCATTCGTATAAAACATTAAATCAAAAAGGCCGAGAAGTCCTTCAAAAGAACCAACTTTGGAATTTATAAGTACAGCAATGTTTGTCATGTTTAAACCCTTATTTAATATTACAAGAGTGAAAGTGAATTTGTTTATTACCTCTTAACGGTTTATCCCGGTCAGTGAACACACCCCGGTCACGCTAACGAAGTACGGGTAAAAGCTAGTTAGTTAGTCATAGGTAGGTTTACACCGGTATGCACATACGTATGCTTATCAAATTTTAAAAACACTTCTTCAACTTTACATATTCTCGTATTTATCAATGATAATTTAAAAAGTGCCCTTATAGTGAACTAATCATCAATTTTGATCATGTAATGAGATTTTCATTTGTTCACACTATAATTTGATGATAAAAAATATTTAGTAACTTCAATGCTATACATGAAATGTTTAATAAGATGCTAGTGATATATTAATGTGCAATTTGACTTTACAATTAACATTTCAGAGCAATATCATTTTTTTGTTTGAATAATCATTCATAACTAATCGATTCTGAAAATTGACAGATAACATATATGTTACCAGACTTCGATATAACGCTCTTAAGAGAAGTTTGTTTTATGTTAGCCACATGTGATATTTTAAATAAAAAAATTATATTAAAATCAAGATTGGATACGTTAGGAAAATTGTTATAATGAATATTAAAAACTCTATATAGATTGTATGAATAAATAGACGGAAAGTGTGTTTAAACGAGCACCGGCAAGCCTCGACATGGCGATTTACATAAATCAAAGCAAAATAAAACAACTCCGATACAAGGACATGGTATTTATTATATAAAAATAGTGTGCGAACGTGTAACTCATGTCTCACGACATACACAAACAAATGTTAAACCTATGTTTTTATTTATAAAATGCATTCACTCAATAAGTAATTATAAAACATAGCCTACTTTGTTTATAATATAGTGAGGTTGTATCGTTGAGTTTTACAACCACGATTGGCGCCACGCCCTTTCGAAATCCCAATACAATTACAGGTACAACATTGGACGAGAACATTATTAATTCAATCGACTTTGTTTCCGATTCTACGGTCATTGGGTTATAAATATAAAAACCTTCATTTTCGATAGTCAACGTACATTAACAATGTAACAAATAACAAAAAGAAGCTATTGCCCTCTTCCTTTTAGATAAAAAAAAGTATATATAAATCGAAGGAGGCCCAACTTCAAAGAAATTCAATCCCAAAGAGATAATTGTAAAGTCGATAAATATATCAATTGACATAGACCCACTAATGCACGGTAAAATCTGAATTGAAAACAGATAATAACTCCTCGTCTACGCTGCACATGTCACAGAGAAAAAAAAATAAGTAAAGCAAGAACCGATTTATCATGTCGTCCCACGCACGCGCCGACCAATATAAGCAAACACAGCATAAAAATAAAAAAGGAAAACATCAAAATAGCCCGTAGAGTGTAAAACCCAACGATAGAGACTGCGTACGAGTTTACAGTCCATGAATAACTTAGTTATATTCACATTATCTACATTATGGAACTTTATCTGGTATCACTTACATTGTTGGACCCTTGCTTAAACAAAAAAGTTAGACAGTGAGACGTACCGTAAAGTTTCAATTCGCTGTTTATCAATGAAATAAAGTTAATATATAACCTTATTGTAGTATGTACTGCGACGGTTGAATTAAAAACATGTAAGTTTATATTTAATTACGCGACTGAAATTGAAAAAAAAAAAGTAACTACATTGTTATTTCGTTATGTCAGCAACGTGACTATACCGGCTTTTTTACACAACAAATACAAATATAACTTCACACTTGCATCGCGCTGACTAGTAACAAAAAGATTCGTAAATTAGCAGTGTAATGTTCCATTCGAGATAATAATTCAATAACGACAAAATTTAAAGAAATTTCATTTCTTTATATCTCTATCTACATACATAAAGTGAATGACCGTGGAACAAAGCATGTTCAAACCACGATGTGAACCTAAAATGCATTAAGAGAATTCTATCGAACATTCAACAATGCGACTCTTATGCAATGATAACGATTATACAGAAATACGATTACAACTTACTGACGTTAGTCACGCAACGTGCAAGGAAATAACCGTAGTTTTATCGCTTCGAATGACAATACGTGAAATAAAAATATTAATGGATTTTGGTTATGGTTACGTTCTATCGTTGTGAAATAATGAAGTGCGTAATAAAATTGATGTATTCTGAAAGTGTCCACCTGATAACGATGATGTATGAGGACGGATTTATAATGACGATAACTTGGTGATTTGACATTGATGTAGTGTGACTCGATATTATACTATATGCATACACATATCGATATACAACACTACTACATATATTTCCCGCGGTTAATAGAACAGCATATATCTATAATTTAATCGTCAGCGATTTCATGCATTATTTCGTCAATTAAACTATCGAATTGTATAGGACTATTCAAACAATGGATAATAATTTTTTATTTTATATTCGAATATTTGGATGGATTTTATTACAGAATAACATTACAATTTGGTAAACCACAAATATGTAAAATACGCTTTTATGGTAAAAGTGAACCATGAGTAGAGTGTGATGAAAAAAGTCATTAGAGCCACAGAACGGTGCGCGCGCGCACGAAGCGCCACCCGGAACGGCGTGCGCGGTGAAAACCGCGGGAAACCGCAATAGTGACTGCACTGTCGATGCCGCAGCCGCGAGAACCGTGTCAGTAGTGTGAAACGCTAATTGCGCGCACCGAGTTATATGACGACTGCACAAGATACTTGTCTACAATCTATTCACTTACTTAAGTGGTCCATCTACAACGATTTCCTTCTACGTTTACATGAATGACAGCAAGATATTAATTTAATATTTATGGTGTCATTATTGCAGGTAACCTACATGATTTTACGCAACCAAAACAATTGATAAACAGCGAATTATGTTGTCTCCAGATAAAGTCCCCCGTCAGCTTCCCAACATTATTGTTAACAATAAATTAAATTTAGAATCTACAGGAAACTGATACGGAGATCTGAATTTGAATGCATCGCTATATGAATATATGCTCTATGCGTGCCTCGCTGTGACGATTTGAGTCCAGCTCAAATGGCGAGCCTAGAGATCTCTGAAATACTCAACGACAACGAAGCTTTCACTAATTACATCGATAATTCGATCACAAAGATTTCAGGCAGTAACTAAAGCTAAATCACAAATATTTCGGGAAGGCTCGCCGGCAACGAAAGTCGTCGTGAACCCCGCCTCCGATACATCCTCACATTTTTTGCCATCCTTTTTCACACAAGATTCAACTTTGTCACTGTTCAACGCACTGTTCACTTTATGATCGTAGCTTGCAGTTATAAATTTGTTCACAGCACTTTCACTTTTATCGGCAAAAAAGGAGCGGCGGTCGGAGTTCGTTGCTGAAGGCGAGGTCGAAAATAATTTAATTTCTAGATCGCGATGTCCATTCATAGAAGTGACGATCTCCGAAGATATTTCCAAAGCAAGTGGAGAACGTGGCTCCGGAGAGCTAGTTCTTCTCGTGGGTGGGAACAAAGAGTACAGGTTAGGTGCTGAATAAGTATCACTGCTGTTAGCTTCGCGTCGTTCTGGGGCACGAGAGGATGGATCACTCCAGCTACGCCGTAATGTAGTATCTGCCCCTCGTCTGCCTAAAGGCCCGACAACTTTCATAGAGTCCTCCAATTTAGTAGGAGCAAAATCCACACTAGAATTCTCGTCGAGCAAATCTGCAATTGAATCAGCGTCCCATATTTGCCCCACAGGGTCACAATATCGACACTGACACGAACTAACAGCAGATTCGGCTGGCGAAGCGGCCTCCGCCAAACCAAATCGTGTAGCTTCTAAAGCTTCTCCCAGCGCGGAAACCCTGTATGTCTCTGGCACTGGATCAGAAAATTCCGTCACTTTAACGTCCAAACGATACGGCAAAGACATTTCACGGCAATAAGTATCCTCATAAATACTATGCGGCGCAGACGCAATTCCCGATAACGAACAATGTTCTACTTCACCGAGATCCAAACCAGCAGCGCTTAAATCATGTGGTGTCATGTTATTAGGTTTCCTATCCTTTTTGCGTCGCTTTCGCGGTTTAATTATCCTGGGCAACATTGTTTCAGAATTTGTCGAGCCGGAACTCTCATCGCTCGCGACACTAACCGCATCCGTGTTGTTATTGCGTACACTACGCGAAGAACGTGTTTGTTGTTGTTGGTTACGAGGCCGGTTTCCCTCAGAGGCTTCACAACGATCTCTAATAACATGCTCAGTGTGTCCAGTAACAGGCCGATGGTTACGCTGCTCCGGTGTGGTGGTGTACTTTCTTCGATCGTGTTTATTTTGTATGATGAGGGGTGCTCCTTGTGCATGCATCGCTAGTTTGGACACAGGAGTATTCCGAGAAGGTGGTGGTGCGCGTCCGGCCATGGATATAAGGGGCGCACCGAGCCAAGCATTCGGGTGCGGCACACCATAGGGCGGATAGTAGGGTGGCGGGAATCCCGGTGCGGTGGTGGCATACTGAGGGCGAGCGGGTTCGCGGCGCCCGAGGGCGACACGCTCGCCCGGACTCATCACGCCAAAGGGGGCGTTTAACCCATATTCGAAAACGTTCGGTTCACTGTCACGGTAAAAGACCGAAATGCGTCGCGATATCGTAATCGTACACTAACATCTGTTGTACAAGCGAGAACGTGCGTGCGCTCGCCGCAGTAGTCGGCAGAGAACTAAAGTGAATGAGTGCGAAGCGGCCGCGGCAGCGAGTGTCGAGTGGGAGTGCCTTCTCGCGCCACGCGACTATCGCAGACGCGCGACGCGTCGCCGATGCACCGGAAAGCTTTGCAGCCCTAATTGCTTTACAATTAAATGAGCCGTTGTTTACTTTCTTAACGTTCTTAGAGACGTTCAAATAGACATTAGATATTTATTTTCCCAATTAATTTTGTTCATATTATTTATTAAAAGTGATGACAACTAATTAAATATATTTTAATAGATATCTTTAAAAGGTCTATATCAAAAGATTTTATTTATGAGAAAATGTTACGGTATCAATTTATTATTTTTTAATTTTATATTTGTTTTGTTGTTTGTTATTTATAAAGACGAATTTTACGAAAATTTATATTTTGAAAACTGATATTTGTTCTATTTTTCGCAATAGTATATATAAATAAATTATAAACTTTCACTATACGAATAACACTATTATAATTAATTCGCATACAGGTAAAAAGAAAAAAACTTATTTGATTTTCAACATAAATTATAAATAGAGAAAACTGTATTAAATATTAATTATTCACTATAAGTACTTACGAATACAGTGTCCTAGGCGCAGCAAAGATTGCAGAGAGGACTTACCTAAAACAATAAAATAATGTTCATTAATGTCAAATGTCATGAATCAAAACAAGTACAGTAACGTAAATGCGTCCTAAACGTCTCTGCCATAAGTTATAGGGTAATTCTTGCAAGCAGCGTTAATAAAATTTTTATTGGACCGTAAATTGTTTACAAAACATGCATGGTTGCTTATGTAAATATTTGTTACACAACAAATTGAGGACATCGAGATCCTGTATACATCCGATGAGGTGGCAACGAAACTAATACTTTCGATCTAATGAAATCAAATATTTTTATTTACATTCACATTCTGAATTTTATACTTTATAGTTGTTTAAGTTAATATAAAATGGCAGTCTTTTGATTAAATTACAAGAAAACGGTACGAGACTTTATAGTTAAAAATAAAAATATTAAAGGATTTATTGAAATATACTTTTAAAACTACATTTAATAGAGTAAAATATTTGCTATATGTATAATTATTAGTTTGTATATAATTAAAAACGCATGGCATATATAAATACTCCTAATATTCAGTTTATTGTTAAAGATTATTATGTTATACACTTAACACTTAGAAAAGTATTGAGAGTATTATTTTTTTAAAACTTTTATTTGGACTTAATTCTTTGAAGTTAGACCATGACATCCTATAAGATATCATGGTCTAACTAAAATTTTAAAATAAGGTGTAACAAATAAGATTACAACATCAATCGCATTCTGCATTCTATATATTTTTACGAACGTGTTGTATACATTTTGTAATTGATTTCAACCGTTTTATTCTATACATGCAAATTAAACGTTCTGATGGTTTAGTAAACCAGTCTACTTGAAATATTACTTTAATTATAAAGGATTTCCAAAGAAGGTAAGTCATATTCATTCCGTCCATATTCTTTATAATATAGCTATTTTTTTTTTTATTATTTGTTGTTTATCTTTTCTTATTTACTTATGATTATTATGTGACAAGTTGACAATAATACTGCAATTTCATATAGTAACCTTTATATTGTACCTTTTCGTTATTTGCTCTGATCAAAGGTCATCAAAGATCTAACACAGTATTCCCTTTTTTCATTTCATTATTTTTGTGCTATTATCCATGTTTAAATAATCCCTGTTATTCACAAAAAATAAAACATCTATAATATTATTTTATCACTATAAATCAAAATGACAATTAAGCGTAAAAGAAAGAGACAAAACAGTGTAACTAAAATAGGTTTATAGGAGGTTTGACGTTTTCATGAATAAGGGGATATGGTTTTCTACACGGGTACAGTTATTAACAAATATCTAAGATATGCGCCACCTGTGTACTAAATTTAATTAAAATTGTAAAGTCGTTTATGAGGGATTGAGTAACAAATGCCTTAATAAACTTTCACATTTCTATAATATGATAGAACTAAGTTAAATAATTTATAAATTATAAAGGGACAGGTAAAGCGACCTTTTACGCCCATATGCGTGTAAGGGGGGCCGCGAGAAAGTGAACTCGGTGATTCAGAGGCCTCTCTCTCGATAACCGTCAACTGAACATCTTTTAGCAAATGCACATATGTACATATGCGCGTCCATTTAGCATATTCATACACCAACACGAGGCGGAACTTTCATCGCGATAATATCGAAAGTTGTGGCGGATCTGATGACTTGTTTGTTACACTATAATTGTTTTAATGGTCATGTTGTTTTACGATTTGAGTATAAGGTATGAAATTTAAATATTTTTATAATATGATCACCGCGAAATCGTTTACGGAATTCGTTTCGTTCTACACGTATTAAAATCATGAACCTTGCAAATAGAATAATTTAATCATAGAAAGTTTTGCTGATCTCATAATCTTTTTCCTCTCTTTAATCCATTTTCTGTCACATTTACAATTTAAAAATTTCTGTAGTTTAATACTTAACAAATTTTTAAGTGAGCAGCGATCATTTTTACCGACAAAGCCAGTAAATAATACGAAGATTTTAGAATATGGTACATGGACATACAAAATTACACTTGAAACTACTTTTGTTATTTTAATAATTGGCGTGGATTCGAAGTTGACTTAAATCAACTTTACTCTTAAGTCAACATGATTTCTAAGATAAACAATCAACAATTAATTAACAGTAATCACTAACAAAGAAACAGGACCTTGTATTCAAATTGTGCTCTCATATTTAATCCCTGAACTAGATGCTGAATTCTTAATAATTCTTTATTAATGCACATTTGTTTGGTTACACTACACTCAGGACACTATAAAAATGGCGTGAACCAGAGCTATTAATACTATGTCATTGGCTATGACAAGGATTGGCCAAACTGTAACCCTATTATCACATACTCTGTTTACTGTTGCTCCATAAGAAAATCACTAGAAAACCAAAAAACTTAACATGAGATCTCACAAATTTTCATAGCAAGTGGAAGCAAGATTCTTTTTATTACCAAATGTAGTCTTCTGAGAGTTCACATATATTATTTATCTGCATGGGTAAGTAAGTACTTATGACTGCGTACTTTTGCTTAGAATGTTAAAATTTGACAGAGTAATTATTGGATACTGAAGCATATAGATCTTCGCTCTAAGAAATAATTAAGCATGAGGAACCTCCTCATCACAGTGTATTTTCTAATGTTCATTGTGCTGCTCATGTCTGTAGACGGCGCTTATTACTTTCCATCAGATTAAATTTTCACCTTATTTGCCATTTTAAGTATGTAGGTACATAGTCTAACAAAAAGACAATATATTTTCAACGGGATAACCTTTATTCGCACCTAAATTTAAAATTAACAATTGTTATAGAACGCGAATAGGCACTTAGGAAGTCTTGCCATAAAATATCACGCTGTGGTGTAAGAAAAACATGTTATTTAACTACTTGAAATCAAAACAAATCAACGTCATTATTTTATAAAATTTGAGATCTTCTGTCGAGTCAATAGACAACATAAATATATCCGAACAAGAACTTAACAAATTCCACAGTGTAGTTGGTCGTTCTCCTAGATTTGAGATGAATTATCAGGATTTACAAGCTAAAATTTGGTAGTAGTTGGCGGTACTATGAAGATACGATTTAGAATCTCATGTTGACTTATATGTAGGTGTCGTACAATGACAGTATCTGTAGGAATGTTAGCTACGGGTCATTACCCTGTCGTTAGATAAAGTTATTTTTTACCTTATCTATTTTAGAGTTTTTTGTCTTGCTAACATAACAGACAGAAAATCTCACTGCCTTACGTACAAGATAAACTCATAAACCACTATCTACGCATCTTTTAATCCTTTGAATACATTTATTTGTATTATTTTTTTAATGAGTTGGTCGAGTAAAAAAATTTTTTTTAAATTTTCACAATACATCTAAAGGCAAACAAATTTTTTAACTTACGTTACTTTCAGAATAAAGTATTCAAATAACGATTATATTGGTTCTTTTATATTTTATTACATGTTATATCATTGAACTCACGACTTAATAGCGTATATCCGATTCCGACGCCACATAATCGCCACTAAATCTTTATTATATCACACAACTTTCATATAACTAACCTCAATTTGGTTGCACGGAACAATTTTTCTATAAATAACTGGACAGCCATAGCCAGTGTTGCCGTATTGGTTTCTTTTTTTCACAATTTTGAGTAAAAATTTGCGTCTAGCAGAAAAATTAAATCACTGTTGAGAATATTGGGCAATTTTTATGAGAAATTTATAGTGTTAATCGAATATAGTATATACCATTGAAGGTCGTAGGATGACGATATTTTGAGCAGAGAAAGGTCTTTTTATCGTCGATGTGCATACATGATACCACGAACTGATAACAGGAAATGGATTTAAAAGTTTATTATTTGGGTAAAAGAAAAAAAAATCTAATCATTTTGGAGAATGCTTTGAAATTTGGGGAGAAATAAAATAACGGGTCTGGCAACACTGGCCGTAGCTGTATCAGATAGAGCAGAGAAAGTGATGGAGCAGTTTCGTTGACCCCTGTATGCTGGTCGCGTGCGAAGACAAAATCAATTTTCTATCCACTCTCGTTCTCGAATGGATGCGTTACCGAGGTCCCACTTATTACAAGTTATGGCTATTATTACGAGAGCACGATAATTATAGTGTTAGGGTAAGGAAACACGTGCCAAGAGAGATGTTCAAGATGCAAACACGCTTTTTAATATACGCTGAACTGCATGTTACGATTGGTTCGTGTAGATTTTAATTTGTTTCGGATTGATTGAATGAAATCGAACATCAAAATGAAGCTTTATTCATGGTAAACTTTTGTTCATAAGTTTTAAATAATGTACATAGAGAGGAAGGAGGGGATTATGATAGGAATCCGATTGCTAATACTATATTGTAAGATCAACCTCCATACGTTCTTTCTTGAAACCATTGTGATTACTTTCGAAGGAATACGTCACAATAGATCAAATGACTTGATTTCACCTACCTTCCCTTAAAACATGAAGAGTTACCATTTCATTCAATCCACTAAAAAATTGTGCAGAGAGAAACTACAAGATCATTGTCATAAAATTATGTACTTTCAAGTTTGTAATAATATCGAAGTGCATTCTGTATAAAGGTAGACACTGTTTATTTATACTGTAACATCTGTTGCGATATGAAACGAGACGTTTCGTTTATGTAGATATTTTCGCATCGTGTCAGTACAGTTCAATAATAACGGACGCTTATGATTCAAATATCTCTTGTGTTGAGACAAAGAATATAATATACGACTACATTTTTTCATCCCTAGGATTTCGTAATACCCAACTAGGAAAACAAAACAAAATATAAATGCCAATGAAAGAAAAGAAAAATTTAAAACATAACCTAGTAGATTTGAACAGTGTGATAGTTTAACCATTATTATAAATTTGAAAGCTTATATATTCGGGGGAAAGAAATTTTTAGCAATAACAACAGGCTCATTGCTAGCACCATATTTTAATAAGTATGCGGTTCCCATTGGCAACTTCTTGTCGTATTCGTCATAAGCCAATTGACCTGCATTCATTCTCGCCTATCATCACTGGTGCTCTCAATTGTAACTATTCCATTTTCATTAAATAAAATTCAATGTTTGGATGTTGTTTTTTGCAGTTAAGCCTGAAATGGTTGAATAAATGTAATTTTCATATAAAGATAGACCCCATCGCAAATTCATACATCCAGATTCTCATAGGTGAAGTCGCAAATAATAGTATTTACTATTTATTACAATCAGTGATTTTATCCACCAAAAGGATAAATATACACGTATAAAGCGTAATATTTTATCAAGAAGATTAATCTATACCTCAACGATGTGAAATAGTAGAGAACGAAATAATAAGGACATGTATAGTCAGGTCAGTTAGATCCTTGTGGCGAATTCGTTAAGAATTAACCAATTTCCACGGGAATTGCGTAGAAGTCGATCCGAGAAAGTATGTATTAATATCAAATTCCAATTTGCTACTAGTATCTTGGTAGAAAATGGAGGTATTATATGAACATGAGAAAAAATTGAGCAATGAAAGTTCGTAATGCGCAAAAGTATTTACACATTTGTCAATTGGCCGCTTGCTGGTGCATATTATTAGAACAAAATATTATTCACCACTGTTGACTGCATACGAAAGTTGCCAAATATTTTATTTGCAAGTTAATTATCGTCATTATATTCCACTTTCCATTTCCGCTCCTTTCGGTTTTATCGAAAAATACAAACACATCGGCGTGTTTGTTTATTCGGAGAGAAGTGAGTGCCACTTGTGATATTCGTCGCGGTCGATAAATAAAAATAAACAATACATATCAGTCTTTCTATAGAGATAATGAGTGAATAAATATGATTATTTCTATTGTACCGGAAATAAGTTGTCAGATTCCAAACGAGTATATATATATATATATATATATATATATATATAATAATAAAATACTTATTAATATCATTTGAAGGGCTAGACGTATTTATGACGTAAGAATTTATTTATCTCACACACCGTTTTACTGTCCTCTAAAAAACTCCTAGTAAGACATTCCTGTATTTACATATATATTTATACAAAAGCTGAACAATATTTAAAGGAATTATGAGGATTAATCATTTGTAATACATTATATTATTAATGACGAAGGATGAAAATTATGTAATTGAATGAACGAATTAAAAAATATTGTGAGTATATGAAAGTTTACGAACGTTTATGACATGACAAATAATACGTAGGTACCATGCCTATTCGATCCGTTAAATAATAAACATAGAAATATCCTCACAAATTTATTAGGACAGAATAATCGCTTTTAAAAATATTGTTCACAAATTTTTATCTGTCTCTCCCGTCCTTCAATCGCAGATCTCTAACCAGCTATGTATGTTCAATTAAGGTGATACTAACCTTGCATTCAATACCTATCTTTGAAATCAGACAAACAAAAAATCTATCAATCATTTTATTAAAACAAATTGGCAGCAAACAATGTAAGCAGCAAGGGATACGAGTATATTGATTTTTATTTTATAAACAATATTCTAGGCATTTATTTACATATTCTAAAATTATTATAAGTAGGTATACACATATCTTTGTATCATGCCCGTCACGAGGCAGGCAGAGAATCAAGTATCAAGAGGCTTTTCTTCCTTTTACGTACTTATGCAACTTAACATGGCAAAAAAGAGGTGGACCCATTTAAAGGGAAGTAGTAACCGTCACATAAACACACAAACATTTCCAATGACATGTAACATCCTTTAAACCTGAACACAGTAATACAAGCAGGCAATATAAATACGAATCGGTCACAGGTACCCGGTACCACAGCAGATGATTTTAGTAGTCATGCATTGCATCCATTTTCATGGTTACTTTTGGCATTTACATGACGAGCTACATTTTGTATTGTTACTTCACTTTACTATT
Source organism: Galleria mellonella (assembly GCF_026898425.1). Taxonomy (NCBI): domain Eukaryota; kingdom Metazoa; phylum Arthropoda; class Insecta; order Lepidoptera; family Pyralidae; genus Galleria; species Galleria mellonella. The sequence goes on along the minus strand of NW_026442100.1, from coordinate 2,460,899 downwards.
ACTGTATTGTTACTTACAGATAATTTTGGAAAAGCTAAAAAGAATCAGATAAAAGAAATAACCTGTTGTACATTACGTATCACCTGGATTTATAAAGTCAACAATGAAAAAGATCACAATGTATCAATGATTCAATATGTTGGAGTCGTGTTACGATTAAAATTAGTTATTTTAAATTATAATTATGGATAAAGGATAAGAAACACACCCAGCGATAAGAAACCAAGGATAAGAAACATACGAAAACGGACGGGGGATGGGACTACCAACGAACAATGCTAAATATTCAGAATGGTAAAAACAAGGAAGACGAATTATCTTAACTAACAACTAATTCCAAAGTAATAGTGTCTCCCCGATATAGAAATCAAGCTATGAGTAAAAAAACTTAAACAATTTTGTAAGTAATCGTTATTTGAAAGTAATTGAACATTAAAGACAACAAGTAAATTAACATTATTACAGCAACTGCGACTACTACGTCGGTAAATTTAAATTAAATTACTTTATTTGCATTTACCGCTTTTTTACACCTATTACCGTGCTCTACTTCCGGTGAATGTCCGCGTAATTACAAACATGGCGCGGGCGGCGCCGGCGCATATGCGTTTACCCGATAATTACATATTGTCTGTACCTAATAATGGACATTTAATTTACCTTTCCAATGATAATGAAAGCTTATATGTTTCATTACATACAGTTGATTATAATTACAAACAGCTGTAAGCGGCGTTTTGTTTGCAATAATTAGAATAAACAGAACCAAACGTAATCATCCTAGATCAAAACGTGATTATCCGAAATAAAGTTTCGTATCTTATCAGGGTGCCTACATCTAATCAAATCCGTTGAACCATTTTAGTGCAATTCAGTAGCAAACAATCAAATCAAACAAAAAAATATCTTTTTTGTTATGAAACTTAGAATGGCAAACAAGCTGACGGCCCACTTGATGGAAAGTGGTAACCGTCACCTATAGATACGAACAGTAGGTACGACAGGTAAAACAGAATGTATGTGCCGCACATGATACCCTCAATGCCAATATCTTACTAAACTTTCACATAATATAAGTTGAGGTAGATCATGTAGAAGATGGCGAGATGAGTAAGACGTGTTTGACAAAGGGTGATCAATAGAGAAAACTGGAGGGAATTGGGAAAAGTTCATTCACTAAGATAACCACCAATAAAAATTACTGATATACTTTGTACATGCAGGTCATATGTACTCATGCTTAAACGCATAAACTAGCCCGACGAACTACAAAGAAAGTACTGTATTTGACACCAATAGTGTGACGGGTATATTTCGTAATAAATATTTGTCTGTGAAAGGAAAGCGAGCAAAATAGCATGCGCTCAGAGGATACGAGTAAAATAGCACTGCAATGACAGTTGCAAGTTATTATGGCTATAGATCAGCTCTTCTGCACTTTATTTTGCTGCATATGGAATATCACCTTACCAATATAATAAAATTGTAATTAGACGATTTCTGTATATGGGAGATATTTAAAAAAATGGATGATTGGTCTTAATAAGAACAACAGAAGCCAAAACAACAAATGTTAAAATCGTTTGTTTGACTGTCTATATTTTTATCATGGCATTACGAAAAAACAACTGCACGAAATTAGATACGGTTTCCAAAGTTTTATTTCTAAAGGTCTAACTTAAAATCTATGGGGTTAATCTTGAAATAAATTCCAATAGATCGATATTAGAATTGAGATGTTTCACACTCTTGAATGCATATCAATGTAATTTGCTAATGCAAATTATTGCCAATCCAAACCAATCCTAATTCTAACCTAATCTTTAATGGTTATTTCATGAACGCAATACAAAATTGTCATTGTAATTCAATCTATTTGATTGGATTGATATCGATATTAAATTCAAGAGTATCTTGATACGCCATCAAGCAATAGTATACTTCATTAGCTTTCCTATTTCTGAAATCCATGCGTGCAAAGTAACAGGCAAAAACTAGTCGTAAATACAAAACTAGTCGAACTGTAAGTCGCACAGAGTTGCGTAGCACAACTCGATTCTAATTATGCGCTTTTACATTTTACGATTTCGGATTTTGTGGTAAGGGCCGTTTGAGTTTACAATAAATGTATAATAAATTCGCCTTAATAATGCAAACGAAATGGGAAGATATACGAGCGGTTAGAATTAATATACAATTGTTAACGGCAAGTTGTATAGTGGATTCACGTTTAAGATTTCGCGCTAAAAATAAGTATTCTTTGTATCATAAAAGTGAAAGACTGTTGGACTATTAAAATCAGTTTATTGTTCTTTTAAGAGTATTTTTTACTTTATGAAGATCAGACATGGTATCATCATTATCAGCTTTTAACTGTCCACTACTAAACAAGCCTCCGCTTAGGGGAGTTATGCTCGTAGTTGCCACGCTTAGCCGACGGATCGGCTACGGCAATTAGGCTTTGGAGATGTTTTAAGAGGCACGCTGCTGTCCATCCCTCGCTCTCCCTTAGTTACCTCTTACGATACCCACGGGAAAAGCAGGTATGGCCTACACATGGCTAAACACAGTATAAGTTATAAAATGAGCATTAAAATGAAATAGGACATAAATATTTTTTAACTCAAGTAAATTTAAGTTTAAGCATTTTCTAATACGCAGTTTTTATGATTCTGTCGCCCAATTCGGAATATAATTTCAGCTAAGAAAAATAACGATAAATACAGCTGTCACTTTTTTAAATTAAAGCTAAATTTTACAAATTTATGAAATTTATGTAAATACAAATACAATATATAAAATATCTAATTACAGATTTCAAGTATATTAATTACCACTTCACGAATGACAACTCAATTTCTTACTTTTAAAATAATATCGATTAAAAAAAACTTTTTAAATTACCTGTCCTGAATCATTTCAAATAATAGACATTTCCGAACGAATACAACAATAAAATCGAACATAACCGATGATAGCGTTCGCGATGGAGAAACGAAATTGGATAGCGGCGTGTGAAACTATAGCTATAGTCCGCAGTTATGACGATTATGTAAGCCCACCTTTATTTCTGTAAACATAATTATGCAAAGTATCGAATGATACGAGTAGTAAAAACGTCCAAGATGCGCCCGGCCATAATGCGGTTTTGATTGGCGCCTGGAGCGTGGACTTTCACTGACGCCGGCGTTTACGTTTTAGTTTCTACAGTCTGTTACGTTCACTAAACGGTTGTCACGTTCGCTATTTTAGACCGACACTTAAGAAATTACCTACAAATGGTTGCTTTTGTGGTAATAGAGCATACGAGCTATCGTGAACGTTTTGTGTCGCTGCACTGATTTAGTGTCATCCGAAAGTGTCACGACTTAGTTTCGTTATATATATATATATATATATATATATATATATATATATATATATATATATATATATATATATATATATATATATATATATATATATATATATATATATAGCATCAATACACATGACACATGACGGAAAACGCCAGTCACTAACACCAGGGTCTATGATATCCCTCATGTCCCTTGAGGACTATTATGCTATGCCTCCGTAGCATGTAATTTATTTAACTATCGTATCCCAATTTTCAAATCAAAACACTGCATCATAAGCATAGCCGCATCACGGCAGAACATTAGTGGGACAAGTGGAAAACCACCGACTTTTGATATATACGCATAACGTCACAAATGAGTAGCTACGTGAGGTCAATGGAGTTTGGAAGACAGTACAAAGTACTTTGCCCTTGTAATATTTATTTTGCAACATACTGTGTAAAAAAAAATAGTAATGTCATATAAATTTATTATGATTACTAAACAATTGCTAGAATGTGAACGATACAAAACAAATGAAAACATGCGTTTTACATATAATGATGATTATGCTTTTCTCTTGCAAAATTACTTCATTTCCAACAAAACTGATACGCGACGAAATAAAGCACGTACTAGAAGATTTAAAATTAAAAATTATTAAAAACATACACAAACAATAAGGATTGTGTTCCAAAAAATAAAAAAAAAAAACAAACGATTTCACTTGTGTAATACCCAAACCAGTCAAAACCAAACCAGTTATTTTTATTTAAAAACTAAACAAAACCGATTTTGATAAAATTTGTATGGGACCAATTTGTAAGTACTCGTATATTCTTTCAGACAAAAAAATAATTTTCCAAATTGATTTACAACTGACAAAGTTATGAAGTAATGAATAAAAAAAATACAACCGAAATGAGAATCTCCTTTTTGAAGTCGGTTCAAAATACATGCGGTTCAAGTAACTCCTACTTTTGGGACTAGCTTAAAAATAAACAGAACTTATGAATATATTTATCATCTTTCTGTTCGCTAATCACATCATAAAGTCACATAAATTAAATTCATTTAATTTCGAAACATTCAATATATTCAATATATATTCTTACTTGTGAATAATACTTTGATAATATGTTTTAAAGCACGTGAAGTGAACGCTCTTTTTCGTTTTACACTCAACACTTAAGGCAAAATTTATACTTCTCGTATCCATTATCCCAACCTTTTATTTTCATTATTTTTTTATCTCTGTAGCTCGCAATTTACACTAAAATAAAGCTTTCTTTTTCAGTATCAACATTTATTATTTTATTGAGTTGTTTTGCAATACTTTACCTAAAGGCGATATACATAAATTATATATATCAAAATATATTTATTAAAAGAAATACTATTAATAATATAAATAAGAAAATTGTATATTTATTACTCAGTTACGAATTAGCAGCCGAGGTATTTTTAATAAAAATTTTATAGACAGATAATAACACAAAATACTTTCTAAATTAATAAAAACGAGCAATGCCGCGGGATATAACTAATACATATAAATATAATAATACAAAATACATAATACATGATGTGTTTATGTTCAAAGTCCATTTGCATCATCATTTTTATAGTAAACGTAATGGTTGTAGTTTAGAAACTGCTTACATATCAAAACTATTCTCGCTTCGCATGAGACAGTTCTGCTTTTATTTATGCATAGATTTCATTTTTTATTTTCTAGACTATTTTCCACTATCTTGCCGACCTTAACCCCTTGTTGACTCGTAACATTTATGCAAAACAGCAGTTTTTATATTACAGCTTTTTACCTACGACTTTGTTTGCGTTATCGTTATTAAAGTTACAGTAACCGCCTGTCCTTCTTCACTTCAAAGATATATACAAAATTCCATGACGGTTTAGGGTGACAAAAAGGAACAATCAAACTTACGTTCACATTATGATATTGGTAAAGATAGTATGTAACAATACAATCAAATCTGGGACGCCATTACTATAATCCTATCTCTAAAATTAAAATTTCAATATCAATGTCACAGCGAAATCTTTACAAACCAATATGAACAAAATTTTTCAATCGATTTAAGTTGAAATTATTATAAATTAATGATGATCCATAACAATAATATCGAGAAATTATTAAAATGAAATATTAGTGAAGGCACAGGTATAGAGATAGAGCCACAAAATCGACCTCAATGGCAAAGAAGTTTTCTTTTTTGCAAATATAAATTGTTTGAGGATTTTGTTTCGAATTACCAAATCACTAATCTGTAAAATCAGATTTATTTGGGTAAAATAACTTTGCTCGGCAAATAAAAAAAACCATTATGAATTCAAGACGGAGATAAACCTTATCAATTTAAAAAGAATTATAATAACCGTTTCAAAATGAACAAACATACAAACATTTATAATATTAAAGCTACCGAATCGACTGTCTATTTTACATATATATCATACGTACATCCATAGAACATTACCCTCCTTTCGTCAACAGTCGGATAAAAATAATATCATCTTCCAAGTCCTTGAAACGCCAATGGCTGAACATAATCAAATAGCTCTTAATATTGGCCATTTTTACGTTCCTCTGACTCACTATTGGTTTATAGCGTCATAAAGCGAACTCGTGCCGTGAAAGAGCATAAATTGCTATGAAGTTACAATTTCTCCGTCCAGATTGTCTATTACGGAAAATGTAGGTCCGAGCTTGTTACATTGTATTAGAGGCATAGCGTTAGTGGGTTTAAAAAGTACTTTGTCTGTGTTACTATTATTTAAATTAAAAAAAAGGATATTCTCAATTCATTTTGTATGTTACAATACTTAGGTTAAAAGAATGTGGCCAATTCTAAACCGACTTTGATGATTCTTTTTGTAATAAACATCGTTCAAGTAAATGCGACTTTTTTATTAATTTTGTGACGATTAAAACTGCTTTCTTTTGCAAAACAGAAAAAAAAATGTTTTTTCACACAAAAAACACAGGCAAAGTTAGCATTCCATTTTCATCCCATTAAAAAATATTCTCGCAAGGGACCTAGCGTTAAGATAAATAACAATAAAATTATTATTCAAGACGTCAAAAACATTAAAAGTAAACTTTGGAGCACTTAATGCAAGTCAAAATTAAGTATCCAGTAGCAAAATGATCTATTCTTGTTTGAATAATAAATAGGAGAGCTTTTAGAGTCAACTCAATGTCATCCCGGGGGACCAGACGAAACAAAAAACTTTACGCTCGGGTAAATATTCTTACAACGTACCTATTACATTGAAAGTCAATTTTTAGTATCACAATATAATTTATTGGTTTTCTCTACATCAATATAACACGACCTCATGATATAAAGATAGGAAATTAATTTATCCAATATTAATATAAAAAAAAAAACAGTTTCTCAATTTCGAAAGGATTTGAATCTAATGAAGAATAAATATGATTAATATTATAAATGTGAAAGTGAGTGTTTGTCATGTCTTTGCGTCTTAATGGCTCTAGCAATTGTTATGAGATTTTATATATGCAATTTTACACCGGTCAATGGATATATCTCCGGTAAAAACTAATTAGCAACTAGTAATTAGTTAGTGCAGTGATTCATGGCTTAAGTAAAGGTTATTTTTTTTAAGTGATTTGCAGTTAAGTGGTTTTCGTATTCGACAATTCTATTAGATTTCGTATTAAACAATATTATAACAACAATGATAATTCATGATATAATTATTATGATACACATATTATAATGTAAGGATAATGGTAATTCATGATAATTACATACCGTGGTTCACATAATTTGTTATTAGATCATCAGGAACACGGTTAATTAATAGTTCCGTGAGTAGTCGACAATTATAAATTATGGAGCCGACATAATCCGTGTAAAATCCAGTCGGTAAATTTAATTAGGTTTTTTTACAACAGATTTGTGTCTGTACAGGAAAAAAACAAAAAGACATTTTAATATTCCAGTGGACTTAAAACACGAATTATATAAAAAAAAAAAAAACTAGGTCAAGGAATTGACGCTCTAATTATGTTCGCGTACACATTAAAATTGTCGAGTGAAAGAAATTCGTAATATCATTAAAAAATAAATACTCGGTAATTTAAGATGATTGCCGTGGCGCTGTAATAAACATATTGCTTTACGTAAATAGGACCTCGGTTTCAAATGGCAATCAGATCAATTTAGAAAAATAACTTTTTAAAACTGTCTCCATACACTCCTTTAGGATTCATTTGATAGAAACAAGGAACTTTGTGATATTATATTTATTTATTTATTATATATAGATATTATACTTATTATTATTAACTAGCTTTTAGCTGCGACTTTGTCCGCATGGTCAGGATAAAAAGAGTCTATATTTTTTTTTTATCATTGATATGCACTAAGTAAATATTTTTCTTTCTATAGTGCGTGTAAACCACATTTTGTAATAATTGGTTAAGCTCACTTTCACATTTATAATATTAGTAAGGATTAACTTCACAAAAGAGACAAAGAATGGAGAAGACATCGAGGTAGATCCAGAAGATAGCGTTTGATGCTTTTTCCAAGTAGTGGTTTAATGAGGTATTTGTTGAATAGAAGGGAAGCCTTTACACAGCAGCGAGACATTACAAAGGCTATTTAAAACAAACCTCAAAAAAAAACCAGTATTTAACCTAAGCATACTAAGAAAACGTAACTTTTCGACATTTATTTTTTACTTTGTAGCCGCCGGCAAACTTCTAACAAGCTATTTAATAAAATAAATAGTTTGGCCAGGGAATGTTACGTGAAAGGACTAGGTGGTGACCTTCAGACTGAGCCACCCTCGGCACAAGGGCGCTGCGCCCTTGCAGTCGCGTCCGCCCTTGAAACCAGCTGTTCAATCGCATTTATTACCTTTACGTAAGAAAGCGACTGATAACAGAGTAATTCTTTGTAATGACGATGATAAGTGCGGACGACACAAGGGCAAAAGTACATCCGCGACCTCCAGACTGCGTCCGGACGAGGGCGTAGCCCGCCCTTGTGCTGCAGCTAACGTTCTTTTAGTCCCTACAGGGGGAGGGTGGTAGCATCGAGTGTGACTGCCCTTAACGTGCCTTTCGTTGTTTAAGTTCGGATCACACTCGAGTCGTGTTATCGACAAATGAAAATTATCATATCTTTATTTATAATAATAATTATTAAAGATAATAATAAATAAATTAATAAAGATAGTTGTAATAAATATAAAACGTAGGATTTATTTTTATATAACATTTTTACACCAATACCTAATATAACATGTTTAACCAACTTTAAAGAAGGAGGAAGTTCTGAATTCAAATAGATTTTATTATGCTTGTTTCAGATTTAAAAAATTCTTTTTTTATATAATAGGATATACTTTCAGATCGGTCCCATAGGAATTTTATCAAAATCAGTTCACTGGTTTAGTTTTTAAATTATAATAACTGATTTTGCCACGACTGAAATCGGTGTTTTCATAACATTAAAAATTGTAAATTATTTTATTTAAAATTAGAAAATAATCAAGTTGTTTTTTATTAAACCTGATTATTAATTTTAAGACAGAAAAAAAAGATATATCTATACTAAGATTGTTTACTAAATATGGCAAATATAACCTAAAAGACAGTTCCTTGTTGACAACCAAATTAGGTAATTGGTTATCTTCAAGGAAAAAAATAACGTTAAGTTTTCCTTATACATATTTAAATGATAGATAAGTGGTTATATATGAATAAAATATCCTTTCTAAATGTTTAAATTATATTTGGAAAATCATCCTCTGACAGGATAATTTTGGGGTGAAAATTCAAATTTTCACTATTCCTTAATTCAAATTAAAAAGTGAAAATGCTCAGTTTCTCCTTCTCTCTAAATCTTTGCTTCGTAAATAAGAAACTAAAATATTATTATTGTAGAAAGTCAATATCGCCTTAAGCCGGATAGAAACCTACAAACGGGATTAGATCCTTTTAATATAGCAGTCACTTATTGGCAACTGGTTTAACTTGATAACTAAACTCGTATTTACTTTCTCTTTGTGATTTATTAATGTAATAAAAATTATAATACAACATTGTAGTAAACTGGTGATGAAGTACACTTCACTTATTTAAGAAAAGGTTTAAAGAACTTTTGCTATCAAAAATATATTATTCTGTGGAAGATTTTTTATATGATAATAATACGGGATAAGTTTCCGATTTACTGGTACTATACGTGTTTTAAGGAAAAGAACTTTATAATATTTGGTATGCCTATAAGGTTGATAATAAAGGATCACATTGTATGTATTTATACTTTTGCACACATTAAAATATGTCTACAGGGCGGACTTAATACTTGATGACATTCTCTACCAGTCAACCGTTATGTTGTAATGTATGTATGTAACCTATTATTTACAAAATAAATGATTAATTGATTAAAGTAAATATTTTTTTTAACCAAATGTAGATTGAAAATTTAAATTCCCGGCTACTCGATTGGACAGGATTTGAAACCGCATCTCTCAGCTATCCGAGCTGAGTAAGTTTTCACTTACACCACGAAAGAAATAATATCAGATGGCGAATTTCTCCACGTCTTTGGAGGTCAAAGAGAGAAAAACTAACAACACACCAGTGCAAGGGAAGGAAAACTCGATATGAAACACTATACAAAGTCTCGCCTGCTAAGCTGTCTGCTTCTCAAATTTCAGCTTTGTAGATCTAAAATGTTGAAGTAATACACTAATAATTGTATAGGCGTCTTTCGATCGCCAAGTTTTTGTACTTTCTCTTTGGTATCTCAGATTCTACGTTACCATTACACAAAATGTTATCAAAATCCCGTTTAGTAACTTTTGTGCGGTGCGCCCACAGACGGTCGGTCTCGTTACAGTTTTACAATGTCTAGATACATCCAATAGACTTATTATACATATGAAACTATCAAATTAGTGCCTACTTACATCTAGTTCAGGAATAAACATCATAATTTTCGCTCGAACCGCCGACGCATCACACAACTACATTACAGAGACCAAGCCAATATTTATCTCCAACTCTAATTAGAGCCGTGAGTGACATACTAATTAGGTGTAATTGCGAGATATCATCTTTCATTCTATCAAACAAACACTAACCGGGCATTACTCGAAACAAGTATACACAACGCGCATACAAATTACATACAAGTACACCGGCGAAACGAGACCCAGACGGCTCATTATAAAACAAAAAAAAACATCAACATAAGATGTATCCTCAACAAACGAGATATAACATTTCGCAACGCCCGTATAAAGGAGGTGCGGTTGCGCAAATCGGCGTGACGTCACCGCGTTCGGTTCCGGCTTCACTTTCGCGAAGCACTTTCACCCGCTCGACCAGTGCGCCGGCGCCGGCGACGCAGACGTGTGCCGATAGAGCGACTTGTTTGTCATTCAACACGCGAGAACCGATAAACTGATAATATCAAATGGTCAATGTAATCGGACGATCGACGTAGCACCCAACGATAGAGAACAGTGGGTCGGTACGCTACATATCCGGGATCGGATTATATAAACTCTTTCATTATTGGAATCTATTAAAAATCTGACTGTAGGGACAAGGGATTTTATTACATTAACCTAAAATAGCTTAGTCCATATAACTGATCATTTGAAATTTAACAAATTAATAATAATTTTGAAATTAAACAAAATCATTCTAATCAAATAATCAGGACAAGGGTTTAAGATTCTGGCTAGGTGACTTCACAGCAGAGTCACATAAGCGTTTAAATTTAAAAATTTTCACTATTCTTTCATTATGAGAATCCATTAATATCCCGCTACTCGGACAAGGATTTTATCCAGTAACAGAAGATATTAGCCTACTATTACCGAGTGGTAAAACGAACAAAGTTGAAAAAGCGAATTTATACAAGGTTTTATTTTAAATTTTCCTTTTGGACTGGCTAATAACCCTTTATTTCTCTAATACAACTGTGTTTTTTTAATAGTAAAAAAAAACAGCTACGTAATAAATAGATACCTCAATTGGTAGGTATTTTATATGTAATTTTTTTGCCCTAAAGTAGGTGTAATAGAGCCGAATTGACTCTGGCTAAATTAGATTCAAAGTTCCCACGTACAATTTGTATCTAAAAAAGTTTAGCAAATTGACAAAAACAACATTACAGATGGTCTATACTGCTTTACAAGAAGTATAGGTATAACGGTGTGATACCTATTGAGACTAGTCACGTAAAACTACCACTAAATAATAGCACGTTGATAAAAAAAAAGGTAAACGGATTGAACAAGTAACAAGTACATTTTGCAAAAAAAAAAAATGCGATTTCGATCGCTACAAAACATTGATGTTTCGTAGACACATTAAATCCAATTTTCCAATCCCCCACTTACATTGCGAAATCATGTCTACAAGTAGACTTTACTTAAAAAAAAAAGGGAGTTTAATTGTAACAAAAATAATATGGGACCAATTCTATTGATTGGGGAAAAGAGGTTGTTAGTAATGGGGTCTAATAATTGCCAGCAATATACCCTATCAGGTTGACCTCCACGCGGTTCCCCCTAGAAATCATGAGGGTTAACGATTGTTAAATTCATCACGAGGGGCCGACTTATCTGTTTCATCTTCACTTATCATCTCTCATTAGTACCCAGCGTCTACCGATAGCGCAAGCTGGATTATATTTCATTCTCAACCAAAAAATTCTATTCCGTGCAAATACTTTGTGAAAATTGGTTTAGAATTATAAACGTACTTCAAAGTCATACAAAACAAAACAATAGAAAACTTTTTCTTTTTAGAGGCATTTAAAAAGGTGCGTGAATCCTTATTAATATTATAAATGTGAAAGTAAATTCGTGATTACACTCTTCATGAAATCTGGTATACATGTAATATTTGTGATGGAATGGGACATAGGCTACTTTTTATTCTGGCCTATTAACATATCTTAGTCACGCGGGCGAAGGATCGAGTAAAACTAGTAAGTCTATAAATTAATACAGTTAAGATTATAATTCTACCTACATATTAAATATAATAATATAACGCTTACAGTTAACGGTCAAACAACATTATGTTCTTATGAGAAAATATGCAACTCGCCGGATACAACGTTCACATTATGCAATATACAACACATTGAACTCCTGCTATTTGCCCTCTCTGATTACATTATATTATGATTAATAATAATTTGAAGGTGTTTGACTTTTAGAGCAATGACATTATAATTAAGCGACGTATATTATCGTATTAATATAATGAATTTGTAAGTGGATTATGTCATGGAAGACATTTAAGAATTTATATAGTCTTAAATAAGACCAATAAATATTTTAATGTAACAACTACTAGAGCATCGAGCCTCAAAAACGGGTCAACTTTTTGTGAGCTAATTGTCAAATTAGCTGACTCTTTTTTTTATTAGTATTCTATGTATTTATGCATAAAATGTATGTTGACATATTATTTAATAACTAAAATAGTTGTTTGTGCATTAAAAAGATGCAAGATTTAACGCAAAATTGAATGAAAAAGTTGACTCGTTTTTCCCGAAGCATTCTATGGAGACACTCTATCTATATAATCTACTAAGCACGTAAGTTACACCTGTACTTATTACATAAAAATATAATGTGTACTTATGAAACTTTTAGTTAAAAAAGTCATTAAATGCTAAACAAAAAAAAATCTAGATAGTTTGCATGTCTATCTGTGTTTAAATTACTGCACTAAATTGCACGCGATTTTCATAATTGTGTTCCTGAAGGTCTAACCTATATATAATCTGTTATATGTTTTATCTCAATACGCCATCTAGAAGTGCTCTATTTCATCGGGTTTCCTAAAGCGCTTGAAAGGTAAATAATATTAATTTACAATAGAATCGTCATCGTCAATATGTCTAAGCTATTGTCAGAAGATGGACATTATCATTTCGTCAATTTCGATTTTTTTTTATGATACTCAGTACGATAAATAACCAGCCCACGTGATAGAAAGTGGTAATCGCCATAAAAGTAAATGTCTATAACATTAACAGCACCATGGATTTCATAAAATACACTGTGAAACTTATGGTATATATATATATATATATATATATATATATATATATATATATATATATATATATATACCGTATGGTATATGTATTTTGTAGATATATCTCATGTTTTGCCGTTCATAAGAACTATGACGGTGATGCCTCCGTACACTAAATTCATGTTCAATAAATACATTTTACAAGCAATTATTTTTTCATAATCCATTATGATTACTTTGTGTTTGTTCTACATTTATTTTATCATGACTGTAACTTGAGCAAAATCTATTTTGTTCTTTAGAAATATCCCTTAATTTCTTTTTTATTTTAATCTTAATCCGATTATTCTTTTATTGCTTTGTGGTTTTTAGTGAAAGCTGTGATTTCAACTTAGAATGGCAAACAAGCTGACAGGCCACAAGGTGGAAAGTGTTAACCGTCTTTTACAGACAAACAACAACGTGGACGTTACAGAATATACTCTTACTATGACGCTCGTAGTGCCTTTCAAATGTTGTAATACTTGACAATAATAATATGGCTCCTCAAGACTCGTTACTGTCATATTCCACCCTCCGAACCAAAACACAAACGAGACCAATTTTTATATACCACTGAGGTGGCAAACAAGCATACGGCCCACCTGATGGTAAGTGTTTAACGTCTATGAACACCTACAATACCAGAAGTATTACGCGCGCGTTGCCGATCCTGAAGAAACCTCTTTACCCCCCTTTTGAAGAACCCCATGCTGTAGTCTTTTGGGAAAACCTCGGCAGGGAGCTCATTCCATAACCTGAGTGTTCGTAGGAGGAAACATCTCTGAAACCGCGAAATTATTTTGAACTCACAATCTTTGTAGTCTAATTGGGATAGTAGGTCACGAAGAAGCCTCACAAACTTTAATTATACAACTTTTGTCAGATTAGAGAAACGTTGTTTTATCCCCCATCCCCTAGCTGCCCCCAACCTACCTAAGTACCTTACGGGTCCATTTTTTTCTTATCAGAATAAAATCTATTCGATCTTTTAAAGTAAGAACAAAAAAATTACAAAATTTCATTAAAATAGGTTACGCGATTTTGACGTTAAAGTATCGAACATAGTGACATGGGATTTTTATATTTTAACCCCCACTCATAAAAAAGAGAATTCAACAAAACCTCTCATAAAAACATTTTAGTTATAGAACTGTTTTGTCTCTATCTTTAGTGCTATATTCTCAGTTTAAAAAAAGTGACAAAAATAATATTTAAAATAGGTTTGTAGGAGGTAGATAGATAGATAGATACTCTTTATTGTTTCCTCCAAAAGATTACAACAGAAAACCAGTTATAAATATAAACAATTACAAGTTTTATAAGTCGGTAAGAATATTACGGATATTCTTACCCCCTTATTCATAAATATTGATAAAACAAAACATACAACAATTCATACAAAAAATATATAATTAATGTATCGACCCACGCGTCAAGTTATTTACAACTTTCAAGTGTTGCCTTTTCATTAATAACTCGTCAGACATCGACCGTTCGTTTACAATAAAATAACAAAAGAACGAGTCAATACAATTAATTTAGTAACCATCCCCGCTTACTCTCGCCGAGACATTTCCACAGGCATTTTCTCCGATCGGCTCCGTTTAACAGCTAAAACAATTAATTACCGGGACAACTGTCTTCCCACACTTTCTAAGCTATTGTGTTGGAGTGAGACAATCATATCTCGCATTTATTGTCATATAGATTGATAGGAGGGCGATCACGATGTTTCTGTTCGAATAAAAAAAAATGTTTTTGTCCACTGTTGACTTTCTTCTGTAGTTAGCACGATCAGAGAGCGCGCACGCGTGACGTTATTAATCCGTCACCGCGGGGACCGTCAGGGATTATTTTTATTTATTTTTCAAAAGGTATGGGAACGAACGTCAAGGTTGGCATTCCTGTGACGCTTCGTTTCTATCAAAATTAGTGCAATATGTTGTCGCGATTTTTATACTAGCAAAAATAATGGTTTACATAAGTGTCACATTTATAAAATGTGGTAAAACATTACACAGTATTTGCCTTATTTATAAAATCATTAATCGCCTCATAAACCTATTTTAACTATTGAAGTGTTGTCTCTTCGTTTAGCACCAACTCCTCAATTTTAAAGTTTTAGCTTTTATGAATAAAAGGGGTTTATACATTTTATAAAGCAAAATTATATCAATTTTTTTTTTTCTAATTTACATTTTTTTTTTATTTAAAAATTATTACAATATCGGTTTTAACTAGAACAATATTTATTGTCCAGGTTTTTGTCAAGAGAAGTATTTTCCTTTTCATTTTTTTTCCACTCCTCTCCTCTATGTTCAAGATAAAAGGCAAAATTTATTTACGTTATTACCAATGGACTTTTTTTTTATATAACTTAGAATGGTTTAACCACCTGACGGAAAATGGTAACCGTAACCTATAGTTTGTGCTCATTGTGTATGTTTCGCCCATGGTAACATCCGCCCATGCGTTGCTATTCCTAAGGTCTAAAGTGTTATGCTTCTGTGCCCTGTAAATTGACTGCCATATCCACCCTTCAAACCGAAACTCAGCCAAGCAAACACAACTGCTTCACGGTAGAAACAACAGACGGGACAGAGATTCCCAAACAAACGACTTTTATACACCCTCCCTCTGGTAAATATCATAAATAGAGCTATTAGATATTTCACCAATTTCTTCCTATAAGAGACAGCCCGTGTATATTAGCCTATACTAGCCTAGCCTATATGGCCAAGAAACATAGTACAGCGCGTTAGAGATCAGCATTCCAACCTCCCAAAAAAAAACCAACTACGTGACAATATCGGACAATTGAATTTAAAACACTAAACAAAGTGAAGAAAACGAGAGCTACTAGGTCACGATGGTGTTTATTCAATTCGGGTGACCCCATTTTAAAAATCGTGGGCTGATCCGGCGCTCAATTCGGACCTCAGATTCGCAGTAAAAATATTAGAACCATTTTAACGCCACTTATAGCGTTAAATTCAAAACTGAACTTAATATGTATGTACATTGTTTTAAAACATGGAGAGACATCTATAAATTGTAACAGAAAATGCTATCATACAGAGCACGACAGATGGCGCTAATCAAAGTATATAAAATGTGTATGCATACAAATAATGTATACTTATGATAAATCTGTAGAGAGGTCAATTCTGTAGATGAAATATATTTCCAAAATAACTATCAGGGGGTGATTAGTGATCGATACTGATGCCAAAAATGCAATCAGTAAAATTTGTCTGTCTGTATGTTCGTTATAGAAACAAAAACTACTTGACGGATTTTAACGAAACTTGGTACAATTATTCTTCATACTTCTGGGCAGGTTAAAGTACACTTATCATCACGCTACGGTCAATAGGAGCAAAGCAGTGAAGGGAAATGTTGGGAAAATGGGATAAATTACTTTTTAAGCTTCCGTCGCGTGTGTAGCCTTAATAGCCACTTTTTAAAATGTAAAAATGTCTACCCATGCGAAGCCAGGACAGGCCACTAGTTTAGAAATAAATGTAATATTTACTGTATAATAAAACAAATTTATACAAAATATATTATTGTCTGACGACTTTTATTGCATTCGTTAAAAAAAAAATATTTACTTTTCCTTGTATTGCTATCATACTATAAAACACTGACTAAAGATAATACTAGAGTACTAGGATTACATGGTCTAAAGATATCCTTATTATAAAAACAAAATTTATCACTAAATAGTAGATAATCTATGGTCTAAATATGCTAATTTACGAAATTTATAAGCTCAATTACATAGGTCCATTAATTTAGTCATCCATCAAAACGTCCATATATTAAGAATTTCTCTTTAATTGGAGAACCCTACTTTCATATTTACGATATTTCAAATTTAGATTGTAATACCTTTTGTTTTTATATTGTACATTGCAAGTAATTTTCGACAATAAGCATTTTTTTTTTATTATTTTGTTTACTATCATTCATTATTTATTATAATTATTATCGTTGACAAAGAAATGGGCGTCGGTTAAAAATGGCGGCAACCATAGACGTCAACCGTCGTCAAATGTCAGCTCAACTATATTAGTCACTTGGCACTCGATGCACATTTGGAATAAATTATCTAAATAAACTTTTCGATTACGGCGATGCCGATGGCGGTTTGTTTGATTTGATATATTTAATCGAAGTCATGCCAATTATAAGCAAAACGATCAAAAATTATACTTATATCTAGTATATAGAGTTCAATTTACAGCAAGGCATTCGCTTTATTAATTTGAACTCTCAAGCTTATCTTTGGAAAAATAATATTTTCATTATAAATAATTCATTTCCCTTGGCATATAAAATTATATATTTACGTACCTGTTTGCGGGGTTTCGTTTGGGTAAATGTCAAACGTTGCATCTTTCATTAAGTACTTATGGTATTATTAATAACATAATGCGTTAAAATTGCCCGTCATAACCCTCACCTTTGCCTATGCAACCTTTCAGCCTTGTGTTGGACCTGTGGCGTAAGTAGATGGATTTCGTAATCACTTGCCATCAGGTGTCCATGGACTTATGGAGTCGATCATTATATCGTGTTAATACACAATAAATATACATATATGGTAGATAAAAGTCTGGGGATACGTAAGACTTACGGAAGCTTTGAACTAAATCTTGGAAGTTTGGGAAAAATATCTACCTTTCACGCTTTAGAAAAAGGGAGTCATATTTAAGTTAAGAATAGTATTTAACTGACCTAGATGTTATTTTGTGAAAGTCCATATCACTGGTTGGTCGATTAAAATTACTTTAATTCCGTTAGCAATGGTCACAAGCATACTAATGGCAGAGGAATTAAACAAAACAATTCTAATGGAGTAACTTAACAAGTTTCTAATAACTCTGTAAAGATACGTTAATAATAATAATTAAGAATAAATATAATCAATCCCTAGTATCTAATACATTTAAACTGCACAAAATTCAACGCAAAAAAATGGCAATACAAACAATTTGCCCGTGGCGATTCAATACAATCCGAAACAGTAACATATATGCGCTATTATATGCGCTAGCAACAGTGGGTAATATGCCCGCAGTTGATGGCTTAATGCTGAGATACCATTTAGTAATTTATTTTCTCTTTTATAATTACGATTATATACTTCTTGTAAAGTTGTTTTCCGGCCAATGTTTTCTATTCTATTCCATATAAAAGACTATAAGGTACCGACGCACAGAAAAGAACATCCGACTTTGATTAAAAAAAGTGGCAAGAATGACCATTTGTAAACCGATGAACAAGAAGTCCGTCATTTGCTCGACATCCTTCATGAAGTGTGGTCAATAAAGAATAAATCCCTTATTCATAAAAGCATGAAAACTCTCATAAACCTTTATTAGCTATTAAATTATTCTGTCTTTTTCTGTTACGCTAATTACTGAATAAAAAAAAAAGTGACAAAAATCTAATAGTTAAAATAGGTTTGTAGTACGTTTTAATTTTAATGAATAAGGGTGCTAAATAGATTATTGAAAAATTATTGACAAAAATAAGTCCAAACCGCGTAAACACACGCCTTAATATGTTTTTCAAGTAAACCAAGTCGTATGGCCACTTACCTTGTAAATTGTCGAGCATGTACGTCAACAGTTTCGCGGTGCCGTTGTTGTCATTGTATATGGACAGCATCTCCTTACTGAGCGGGTTTCCCTGTAGCCCGAGCATCTGCAGATGGAACAGTTTGCCGAGCTCGTACGGCAGAACCCTTAGATAGTTGTTGTGCAGGTGCAATTCTCTGAAAAGGTAGCATCTGGTCATTGCTAGCTCCCATATCATACTTTTATCCTACTTCGTATACACGAGAATAACGGCCTAACAACTTAAATGACTGTGGGCCCAATACAAACATTTGAATAGCTATATCTCTGTTTATATTGGTCCAAGTGTTGTCTATGTACAATAAGTATTTATAAATAATTAAAAATTAAATCTTACACAATTATTTTGATCTAAAAATTAAACTGTTAAACCGATTTTGATAAAAATTCTATGGAACCAATTTCTTAGTATATATATCCTTTCAGATAAAAAAGTAATTTTTCAAATCGGTTTAGAAGTAACGGAGTTATGAGGTAACAAACGTAAAAAAAATATGACTAAATTAAGAACTTATTTTTAATGTTTAAGAAAAGTAGGAATGTCTAACAATTGTCTAGTCCACTGCAAAAATCTTGCTCAGTTTGAGAGTACAGAATGCCATATCTATAATATGTTGAGTGGTATTTATGTACATAGTAAATAATCTTCACATGTCTGATAAAGCTTTACTATGTAATAAAGCGTCAGGGTCGAATTTTATGTCTCATTACGTGAATATAGCTGAGCGGATGTCAAGGAAATTTAAATCTTATATACTTTTAATGTAACGCAGAAAAGGTAGTGTCTGGTTATTGTTATCCCGCTATACCCTTTCCCTTCTTAATTGGCATATGAATGAAACGAATGAATAAAATTTTATTGGCAACTCAATTTGATTTTTTTTGGCAACTGCAGTTAGGCTTTGGTAATGTTTCAAAACGAACGCTGCTGCCCATTCCTCAACGATAAAGTTCTAAGTTCTCGCCTCTTACGACATCCACGGGAAAGGAAGGAATGACCCATTCTACGCTATAGTAATTTAATTAAATACATAGATTCACAGTTTAATTCTAAAACTAAGAAGATACACACTTTGCCAATGTGGACATCACGCGGCATATGCTGTGACAACATATGTAGGAAATAGTTAAACAAGTTTTTTTAATGAATTTATATCTGTTATTAATCGCTTTTTATTCATTACCACATAGAAAATAATTCGACTATTCGTTGGTATGCACTAGCGCAGTGTATTGTACTGTATTGTTCTTATTTCTCTAATTACGTCTTATACCCTGGAAATGTAAAGAATTGGTCATACATTGTGTTATTATTGCTATACATTAGTGGCGACAAAGATTTCTTTAGTCATGTCAAGACAGAACAACACAGACAGAATCACGTGAACCCTATAAGTTCACATTCAAATAAACAATATATACATATATATAAACAGGCGTTCCTTTATTCTACGGAGCGATTCACGCGAAGATATATCAGACAATCGACAAGACAGGTAAATAACTTAGTCCGCGATATGTTTACTAATATAAGCAATTTGCATACTTATCATAACAGTGGGCGAGTTCAAAGACCTCTTAGTAAATACCTAAACAAATTGCTTTATTGTTATTCAATATGTACATCTGTGACTCGGCATATTGACATACAAGATGTGTGCCAATATAATAGATTTATTTGTATTTAAAAGATCTTGAACATTTAATGTACTTTTCATTCAAACACTGGAGAAACCCATCATTGTATGTCTTAGTACAATGCGGGTCACAGGTCAGCCAAGCCATATAAAAAATTACTTAAACATAAATTATGGTTTCAACAAAACAGTTGAGCAACACAAACTATGTATGATTGACTTCAGAACTTCCGATTCTAAAAAAACCCAACACATTTTTCGAGTTAAGTTGAAAGGAAAATTATTACTAACATTTTGAGTAACTCTTTAGTGTAGCGCGAGAATTCTGATTTGGAAAATAAAAATGGGTTTCCGTAGATCAGTTTTTTGTAATACAGGAAAGCAGAACAGCTGAAGAAAATGTGGTCAAGAGACTGATTATCTTCATGACCGTAATCGAATGTAGGAGACTAAATTAATTTTAGTCGATGGAGGTGCATATTATATTGACCATGTCCAAGTCTTAGTCTACTGATCGTAGAATAAATCTACATAGCAAGAGTACAACCACATGATCGGTACGATGTCAATAAAGGTGGGATATGACAATGTAATATTAAGATATGAAGGCATGACTTTGTCCTCTGGAGTAGTAACGCATGCCATGTACTATAGGTGTCAGGTCATTCTATGTCTATAGACAATAGAGTTGTATTTTTCATTAAATAGGACATTGGCTTCTTCTGCCAGTATAAGTTGCTTAAAATATTTGTTTAACACATTAAGTCAGAGATGGCGCTGTCGTTATGGAAATTGCCAGTGTACACTAAAAAAAATGTAAGTCATTTAAATAAATAAGTCAAATATAAGTCAAGTCATTTAAATAAACAAGTATCATCATATTTCCGCCTACATTCCTTGGAAAATATTGTTCAATTTCATGAATACTGTCAGTGGATTTAGAGTTGTAACTATATTCGTTACATTTGTATTGGCCATCCAAAATTTCAAATGTAAAGAATATCGCATCCAATATTTATTGTCAACTGTATGTCAACCCTAGAAGTCTTATACAGGCTTTTTGAAGTACTCAATACCGTATTTTAGAACTACTTTGGCTACATTCGTCGATTGTTACTGTTGTGGTGAACTTAGCACATAGCGTGCGCATATTTCCCCGAGCATAACTATGAACACAAGAAAATTCATAATTATTTATACAACTGATGTTTTAAATATACATGCTGATCACATTAGCAATGTCGTGCAGAGAATATTTTCATTTATGGTAATTAAATTACATGTATTTATTTCCAATGGAATAAAC
This sequence comes from Galleria mellonella, assembly GCF_026898425.1. Classification (NCBI taxonomy): domain Eukaryota; kingdom Metazoa; phylum Arthropoda; class Insecta; order Lepidoptera; family Pyralidae; genus Galleria; species Galleria mellonella. The sequence goes on along the minus strand of NW_026442100.1, from coordinate 2,438,844 downwards.
AGTTGTGGCATCGACCGAGAGCGATGTAGCATAGTGGTTAACTAACTCTACCCATAAAACCAATGAAATACGGCAATGTTTGTAAATTCAAATCTGGCTGACATCATAGTATGTGACGATTTTTTTTCTTTTATACCACACAGGTCGCATATAAGCATATAACTAATCTGATGCTAAACGGTCACTGTAACTTCTGCACGCCTGCCTGCAGAACCAGGGGTGTCACGTGCACACTGTCGATCTTGAAGAAACCTGAATACGTCCTTTTTAAGGAGCCCCATACTGTAGTATATTTTGAAAACCTCGGCAAAGAGCCCATTCCACAATCTCAGTATTCGCGAGAGAAATTTCCCCTGAAACCGCTTTGCGCTCTCTGCTGATAGTATATACCATTATTAAACAAATCATTTAAAACTGATTATTAGATTTTCATGGTAAGTAGACTGGTTATAGACCAGCCAAGTGCACAACGAAACACGCTGCCAAATTCGAAGATCAAATCACACGGCAGGCGAGCTAGCTATGAACGCATCATCTTAAATGAGAGGATTAAAAACTCCGCAGTATACGAATCATAAGAGGATCTGTTTTGCATAATCCGTTGATGTAAATGTACTAGTTCATTAATATTACGTACTCAGTCCAAAAGGCTTATTAAACTCGATGGGTTAAACTAAATCCTATTACGACGATTCGTGAAAGGTGAGCTTTTTAACCCCCCGAAATCTGAAGAGCAACTGTGGCCTATGGCGCAATACCTTCCGATTAGAAACGTCGCGTACCATTACATCGATATTACTAAATTCTGGAACTGCGCAGCGGGAGTTCTTTCCCACGATCCGTTTGTTATAATTCCAGATAGAAACTACATAGCTAAGTGTAAACTTTCCAGATATTGTTAAAATTTGAAGAAAAGTAGGATAGAAAAAAGCATTACATAAAAGAGTTTTGACGTCATCAGATAAATTTGTAGGGTGATTTCTAAGTTCAAGTTGTGAACGTAAGCAGTTAGGTCATTTGACCCATCGCGACGATTTTACCAGGAATCAACGATGATGATTTCCAGAAGGGACCGTGTGTAGGTCAATCTGATATATTGTATCGGGTATATTGGTAGTAATGTAACCAAACTGTACTGGAATCAATATGAATAGGGGCGCCCAGTAACTACGTGCGAGCACGTAGACGGCACTTATTCGATGTTCCATTACGAAGAACAAAGTTGGCTAAGCAGGCTCCCCTCTCTCTTGCATTGAAACTACTCAATGATATTTTGAACCAGTACCCGCAATTGGATGTATTTGCCTCCAACTTGCTGGAGTTTCGTCGAGTGATCACAGAGTATTTGTGTTTAGACGTTTTTTGTTCGAGTTAAATCTTTTTAAATTATTTTTGTGTACGAGTAATATTCCTTTTTGTATGTTATTGTATTCATGCTTTCCTGGGTGAGCGTATTGGAAGACTGTAAGGCTCACCCAGTGGATTTAATAAACAATTAAATTACTAGTGGTGAGTAATATATAGCAATATAGCTATATACTCATCCAATAACGAATATGTTAAAAAATATGTTACTCAAAAAAATAATATTGGTTAACAGACTTTTAACATATTCGACAATAGATAACCAACCGATATGGGTGATATCGAAATGAGTGATGACCTTTTTTCCACAATCAATGTCCAGAGGATCCCAATATATAGATAACGGATCAGTATCCATATTACCCATGCCGAATTACTAGTTCCCATTACTTCCCTCCCCATTGTAGTTTATCCACTCGATACCATTCAAGGATGAGAATACGAATAGATATAACCGTCACGGATTTAGTCATGGGAATTGAACCATGGGTTAGATACCAATATGTTCCACGACACGCAAACTAATATTATGTTTACCATAACGGACATCACCATTAAATTTCTGAATATCCCTATGAGATTACAGTCAAAGGCTTATAAAATTTTAAAATACATAGTTTTATATACCTACAGTCTTTAAAGCAAAGTATAATGACCTGATTTCCTACCTTGCCATTTTATTACTCGGTAAACATTACCGTGTACTTACAATTTATACAATGACCGCATCGTGTAAAAACTTTAATGACGTCATAGAGTCGTTAATTATTTTGTATGTTATTACAGCTATAACTACATTTATTTGTATTGTAAAATACCTAAGCATTTATCTGTTTTCCTTTTTTATAACACTAGGAGGCAAACGAACATTCGACTCTAGATGATAAGTGATTACCGTTGCTTAGGGGTACCCGCATCATAAGAGTAATGCTGCGAGTGTGCTGCTGGCCTTTTAAAAAGGAATATGTTTATTCTTGAATGTGCAGTGTCGAGAAAACACTACTGCTGGAAGTTAGTTCTAAAGTATCGTTCGGCGTGGAAAGATGTGCTTAAAAAAGCATAACAGTTAATGGGGTTGAAATAGAAATTTAGTTTATGATTATATATATTATTATATATTTTATAATTGTAATATATTTTTTGTTTCACTTTTGTTTTATAGAATGTTCTTTTTGTTTTTCACAATACATGCACGACTATACACGGTATTTTTATTTTCATTTAATTTTATTCTTCTGAATCCAAGTTCCATAACAAAACCAGCGACCAGCAAGGAGCTGAACACAAGGTAGATGATTGCTGATGAAAGGAAGAGACTTAACAAAATGCATTACTGTGTACAAGAAGGTTAGCCAAATGTTTTCAAAAATATAATAAAGTAGCCTTTACGAAAACTTTGATAGTACACTTTTTGATTCATCAAAAATCGATTGATCAACTTAGCTCTTAAAATTCCCACGTTTGCTACTTCGATCCCGGACAATATAGACATTTTTATAAACTTGAGTATATGTTTATGCTCATATTAATCTGGGTATTTATATATATATATATATATGAACATTACAAAAAATACTTTTAAGTATCTACCAAGTATGGCTATAAAACAAGCTTTGCTTAGTCTGGGCTTAGATAACTCTACCTATGCCTATATTGTATGCTATTTTCGACTATAATAGTCACCGTGTTATTTCATCTAGATAGTACCAAGTAATCAATCGTAAAATGTTATGTGTCGCACGCATATTAAAGGCAGCGAAAGTTAACAAAATCATTATAATTAACTATAACCAGTGAAAAAATGTATGCACAATAGAACGGAACCAATAGAAGCGTATATTTAATTAAAAATTAATTAAAAAGACACTTGTCACTCGATACAACTGAATACAATTATTTGGTCAGTACACTAAAAGAAAAAAACAGAATTACAGACTAACTCTCGTAATAACATACAAACAGGATTGGAAATAAAAGTAAATAAAAGTCTGAAATTTTGCACAGTGTCCAAAATTTCGCTCAAGAAAATATCAATTTTGGAAGTTCTTTTGTCTTAATCTAACCCTTTGCTTCTTATTTATCCTATAGTATAGTATATATAGTCCTTATTTATTCTTATGCCCAAAGCTCAATTTGGCAATTGCGACATCTACGAAATAATTCAGTACCTACTCTTAATGATGACAATTTAGTTTTTTTTCTATACCATTGAGATGACAAACAACAAATAGGACTGTCATCATTTTCCACCAATCTCAATACGATTTTCAAGCACCCTATATTAGAAAAAAATCCGATAAAATGTTATGAACATTAGCAAAATATAAACAGATAAAGGTGAATTATGACAACACATTTCGTTAATAACAAACTTGTATCAAGTACAATGAACTATAAGATAAGGAGTGTCTATCTAGCTAATTTATCCGTTTTAACACTCATTGTTATGCACTAACAATCACCAACGTCAAGATGTAAGAATTTATGGAAATTCGTTGGCATTTTTATAAGATACTTGGAGGATATTGAATTTATCTTCTACAATCCAGCCTATTAATTTACAACTCTTTATGTCACCAAAAACAAAATGACAATTAGAAAATTCAAGGGAAATACATAAATACGTAATGTTACATATATATATATATATATATATATATATATATATATATATATATATATATATATATATATAGATATATATATATATATATATAACATAGTGTACAACAAAAGGCGGTCATATTTCTAAACAATATCATCCAGACAACCCTTGGTTATAAAGAATAAAAAATTAGGGGCGCGTTAAAAAAATGTACAGCTAAACATATGTAAATAAGCACAATTATATCCATACATAAATCTAAATATATACATATTTAAATGTATACATACACAATATATATATGTTCTATGAAACAAACTTACTATTTTAAAAATAGTAGTATAAAGTACAGATTAAAATATATACATAAAAGTACAAAAGGCGGTGTTATCTTTAGAGCAATCACTTAGAGACAACCTTTGGTTAAAGAAGAACATATAGAGGTATATACGTGTAGCGCCGAAGAGTTTTGCAGGATTAATGGACTGACATTCGGACCAATCTATTTGGGATCAGATCGTAATCACATTACATTACAATAAAATAAAATAAAGACTATTAAGAATTATTTGCTATCTACAATAAGTTAACAGTTAGTATCAACAGTTACTCGACAAATTCATTCGTAATAATACAACAAGACTGAAAAAATTATACTTAGAGTGAATTCTTCTGAAAGTGAACTGCGTTTTTTTTTATGGGTAAAAATGGCATTGTAACCCCGCTTGCGCTAACGGGATACGCTGGCGGAGCACCAGTGAAGGGTGATAGATGAGAATGAAAACAGGCCATGAATTCATCAGGAATTAACCATGATAGTTTCCAGGGGGAACCGCGAGGAGGTCGACCTGGTTGGGTATATTGCTAGCAATGGGATTCTCAGTCTCCATTACTAGCAATCCCTTTTCCCCCAGTGAACTGCGTTAGGAGATCAAAACAATTTGTCTACATTGTTTGAAGGATACCTTCAATTATAAAACCTCTTGGAATATGTGGGAGGAGAGTCAATATATAAAAAAAAAAGGATGCCGCCCACCGCTTAGATATTTACATACATAAAAATTAAATTCTATTTCCTTGGTCAGACCATAACTTGAGAACGATTTAACAGATTTCATTCGTTCTTTTTATGTTTTTTAATATTTTGTAGAAGATTCTGACGGAACGAAAAACTAAGAAACTTGCACAGAAAATTGATAAATTTCAGAAAACTTAACGACTATTTTAAATTCGCGCATTTGATGAATGTGAGTTTAGCATACGGTTGCTTTTTTTATTTTTATGACATGACATTTGTCGTGTTAACTGGTAACGCTATAAACATGTGCATTTTAAGGAAACTTACTGTACTTTAGGTGACAGTTACATTTGGCATTATACCAACTGAAATTTCAAATTCCACGCTAACAAACAATAGGGATATTGTCCCCGATAGACAAGCTAACGAGCAGATAGTTCAATGTACTGTAGTGGTGACAAGACAGAAGTGGAGGTGAACATTTATACATCAACTGTCCCTCGGCTTTGCCCGCTTGAATCTTTCAATAAGCTGTCCTATTTAAATTTAGAATGTAACTTATCTATATATCAAATTTAACTCAATTTAACTTTCGCATTTATAACAGTAATAGGAAATTTCTAAACTCCCCTACAAGGCATTATTTATTATTGGCATAATTATGATATTATCAGTTTTTTTTTTTTTTTTAAATTATACATTTAACTAGCAATAGAATTTCCGTAAATAATATATGGCCTATATTACTCGGTGATCATGAAGCATTCTTTAGGTGAAAGAAATTTTAAAATCGATTGAGTAGTTTTTGAGTTTATCTATCACAAACAAACGATCAAATCTTTCTTCTTTATAATATTAGCATAGATTGATGATAAAATACGATGACAAGATAAAACTACAAGATGGAATAATTCAAAAAGAGTGTAATAAGGTCTCTTAAAATACACAGTATCCTTGGCGTTTCTATTAGCTACTGTAACCGATTAATAGGTGTTAGGCCGTATACTTATATACCACCAAAGTAGTATATAAAGAAATATGACCATATCTATCCCCAAGGGACAAGTGAGACGCGTTTACTACAATTTTATAAATATTTATCATTTTTAAAATATTACGACTGAAAGAAATTGCTGCATTTTAACATTAAACTCTAGATGGCGCTGATGCCATACAAACCATACGATTCAAGCCCTACATTTTTACATGGTATCCAAAACAAAGACACAATACATTCAAATAAATACAAATTTAGCGATAAGGTCGCCCATTGTTGCCTCTTTACCTTGCTTCTTGTAATTAAGATTTTTCGTGTTCATATTGTTAATTTATGTAATCTGTAACATCCTTTGAAAGGAATGATAGAGTTTTTCATTCATTCGTTCATTCATACAATAATGTTACCAGTGATTTCAAAAGGTATGCACTTAGCAGTCGAGTTTCTTGTAAGTTAATTCTCAATAGATAACTTTCCGAATCTACAGTAGAATCGTAAGAAAATATGACGATTTCAAAATGTAACGTAAAAAGCTAAATAAATAAAGTAAATTTTAATTTGAATTATGTATAAACTAGTAATCCGCCGCGGCTTCGAACAACGACGACCTGTACATACGAACCATCCATAAAAACCATAATAAAACTCATATCCAAACCCGTTGCATGGTATTAGAAGAAGTAAACGGAGAAACTGGCAGACAGAGCGACTGCTTTTGGATATTTAGCATTCATAATTACATTTTAACGATAAGAACAGCTTTTGCATGACCTCAATTCAATTATTAACTATATATTTATTTTAAGTTTATTGACCTATATAATATTGCACAAAAAGCGAAATTAATGTTATAGGTATTCTCTATCAGTCTTTAGGATGTGCAGAGATAGTGGCTAGTGGTTAATAATTTATATTTTACCATACAATATGTCAAATTACATACATACAAACATAATGAATTCACATCTACATATAATAAACTATATACGTGTGTAAATATATATATATATATATATATATATATATATATATATATATATAAGTAAGAAATAAGTGCCACCCAATTACACCGATTGCTTAGTCATCAAACTGTGATACCATGTGTTATGAGAAACCAAGCAACGAACATCCGAGGATCCGAATTGATACAGAAGAGTTCATTTTCTAACTTGGTCCGATCGAGAATAGAATTCGGGACATCACTACACAAAGCAGCGTACCCACCATTGCACCTCAGAGTTTTTAATGTAAATAAATAATCATATTCACCTGAGCTGAATGAGATCCCCGAGTTCCGCTGGCAACGATCTCAACTTGTTGTTGGAGACGTCAAGTGTGTGCAGATTGACCAACTGGCTGATATCCGACGGGATCCGTTGCAAGGAGTTGTCGTTCAAATACAGGGCAGTCAGGTGCGTCAGTTGGAACAGCTGCGGCGCCAGGGCGCGAACACCTCCTGTTACCTGGAATGTAGAGATTAACTAGATAAATTCCTCATATACTTATAAAAATACTATTTTATTATTATTATTTCAACCGTTCACCGTCCACTGTTAAACATAAGCCTTCCCCATAAGGAGAGTTTTGCCAGTAATTGCCACACTTGGCAGACAGGTCGGCAACCGCAGTTAGTCTGGAGATGTGTTAAGTGGGACGGTGCTGCCCATTTCTCGAATATTAAAACATCACCAAAACCTAAATACAGTTGCCAACCCGCCTGTCAAGCGTAGCAATTACTAGCAATACCCCCCTCCCCCTATAGCAAAGGCAGTCTATGGGAGAGGTTTTTGCACAGCAATGGACAGTGGCTGATATGATAATGATGATGATGAACGTACCCATCACTGTACCACAGAGGTCATCATATATGTATAAAGATATGACATATAATGGTACCTCATAAAAGTACCATGACCACCAATTTTAGAATAAGAAATCTTAAGTATAAAAGTATGTTTCCACCACGCGTACTCACGCGTAATTCGAAAACAATCAGGTGCAATACTACTCATGTATTAAAATATAAATATTGCAATTATGTCGTTCATTTTATTAATCAATCTATGGTATTTTTTATGTTTTTATTTTTATATAGGTTATTGATAAATAAGAATAGTACCACCATAAGCTAAACTTGATAAATCTACATCACAAAATGTATATTATATTGTTGACACAGAAAAACAGAAATTAAACATTTTTCTATTTCTGTAAGTATAAAAACACATTTTCACGTCCTGTTTGTTTAGATTTTATTTCTGTAACAAAGCTCCATTTACTGTTTTATATATTTTTTTTACAATCTAATAAAATGTGTTCAGTTGAAGAAGGGAAAGCTAAATATAAAAGCTAGCTAGCTTTCATAAAGCATACCAATATGGCCGATTTTTATAATTCATATTTTAATTTAAATTACTTAATCCATATTACTCATACCTACAGTTTAAAGAAGTAAATTTTTTATGGAACGAAATCTTATACAACAAATAAACAGTACATAAATCATACTATAACTGATAATAATAAGGTTACACTAATAAAACACTGATAAGAATAATTTATATCAGAAAACATAGTAGTCCAACATTTATTTAGTTATTTCCTCATTTACTTCAACTACAATTTAACATATAAATATGAAATCATAAAGCATAATATGATTCTTGTACTGGGCAAAAATAAAATCTTTAGTATTATTTCTTTATACATTATTCTAACAATGAAATTGAAAGTTTTTTTTTTTTTGTTTATGACAATTAATTAAAAATGACACGTTCATAGAGATAAGTATTGCCTTTCGCATCACTGCAGTGCACGTATAGTAATTTCTTATGTTACTTATGTACGTTATGACAGACAATAATTCTGTATTTCACCCATACATTAAGTGACTCTTTTTACTTATTATATTTATTAGTACAACTTGATGGTAATAAAGAGTTTATGTGTCTATAAAACGTATTAGGCTCGCGGCCCTTTCTGTTTAGTAGAAAGTACATAAATGTAGATAAAAAATAATATTATTTTTTAAACAGTTACACAAAACATAGGACTTTGAAGGGTCTTAGACATTCTAAAAAGTTCTTAAATGACAATGTTTAGGGATGGGATAAACTCATCTACAACGGTGGCAGACAACAGGCAAGACTCATTATGGATGCCCTAACTGGACATATGCCAATAAGGCATATACTACACATGATGGGTCTATCTTCGGACACACTATGCAGACTATGCGGGGAGACATCGGAATCCATGGAACACTTGATGTGCAACTGCGATTTGTTGATAAGTATGCGTATGAGTCTACTGGGAACGCCTTCTCCAGAACCAGGGGACTACAGATATCTTAAACCGCGGGATATCGTTAGGGTAACACATAGGATCTATGAAATGATGATATAAGGCAGGGGGAAGCACAAAAGATCCGTATAGGTGGACGTGCATAGGCTTAGCTGACCCCATATGCGAAAAATAAGATACACAAAACATTATATATTTTCTAATTGTATGCTTTTAGTTAAATGATAAAATAGCAGCAGACTTCGGAAGCGCCTTGGCGGGGATTTGTCTTTGACATGAGATGCTTTCTACGATAGCTTTGTTTTGTATGCAACTTCAAAGGGTAAACAAATTGACGGTTCACCTGATAAGAAATGATAACCGTCAAATATTTTCAACCGAAAGAAAACAAATATTTTCAAAAAGAAGGAAGCGAATTGCGCTTGTATATATATATTTTTTTATGATGTATATAACTCATAACTTTGTCAATTCTAAACCGGTTTATATTTGTTTTTATCTGAAAGGATATAATGTAAGTATACTATTTCAGATAAGAGAAGATTGGTCCCATAGAAATTTTACCAAAATCGTTTTAGTAGTTCAGTTTTTAAATAAAAAAAAAAAACTGATTTTGTCACAATTGAAGTCAGTATTTTGTGAGATATGATCTTTCGTTATTTAAGTAATTTTTTTAGACATTTATTGCATAAGCCTACAAAATTCACCTTGCATATATAAGTAATAAAAAAATAATTTATATCTCTTCCAACACGATTACACCTGAAAGCGTGGCCTGTATTTAATCTCCACCAGCCCTCTTCCAGCGATAACTGTACACATTTATTTGTCGATTGGCGCTCAAATTGTCATCGTTAATCTTAATACATTAGCTGTGCCCGCGACTGCGTACGCGTGACCGGAATAAAAAGTAGCCTATGTCGTTCTCCACACCAAACACTGTGTACACGAACTTTCACATTTATAGTGTTACTAATTTTAATCCGCGCCACCAGGATATAGTGATTGGCCGAGATAATAGTACCCTATATCCTTCTCCCTCTCAAGTTCTATGGGTATGAGAAATTTCATGAGGATTTGTCGAGCCATTAAAGTGCTTAGCAACTCAATCTCAAGACGCCAAGAAATAACAAATAAACTTACTCTCACATTTCTATTATTAGTAAAGATTGAATTTTGCTTTACACAGCAATGCATGAAGGATAACATAGGTGTTAGAAAAAATTAATAGGTGTTATTTATGGCAAACAAGCTGACGGTCCACCTGATGGAAAGTGTTAATTTTCGCCTATAGACATGAAGAGCTCCATGACATCCCAGAATACACTGCAATACGCATGGCACTTCTCTACCTCGCCATTCCCGAAGACTATGTGTTATGTGTCCATACTCTCTGTAATTTCATTGCTTTATTTCACCCTTCAAACATAGTTGTGTAAACACTGTTGCTTCGCGGCAGAAATAAAGGTGAGACAAAGGTATGCCCGAGTACCTTTTGTAAAAGTCTCCTTTTGGAAATTCCACTCTAAGTTAAAAAAAAAATAACAAAAATACCTCAAGCGTGGTCCAGCCCCCACGGCGGCCAGACGCTCTCTCCGCTTCCGACATGATGTGGTATGTGCGCCCGCTCGCGCCCTCATGCTTGTCTTTGTTGCGAGACATTCTGACACCTGTAAGATTCGTATTTTATTACATACTAGTTTTTACCCGCGATTTCGATCGCGAATCTGTACATCGACCAAGATAATAAAATATTGTGTTCCACAACGAAAAAACGACTTCAATTGTGGCGAAACCAGTTATTTTGATTTAACAACTAAATTACTGAACTGATTTTGATAAAATTTCTAAGTATATCCTTTCAGATATAAACTTAATATTTACTACTTAACAAACAAAAATTTACAACTATTTTTCTAAACAATCAATTTTCAAATTTCAAACGGGATTTCAAAGAGGAAACATGGCTCTGAGAAAAAAAATACCATCTTAATGTGTTGCCAATAAATTCTATTCATTTGGGACTCTGAAAACTGAAACTGACAAACTTAAAAACATAGTGCAAAATTTTCCTGGGGTAAACTTTGAACTATATTACTAGAACCGGAGCGGATCTCACTCCGGTTCTAATAGTTCTAGGGTTAAAACAAAAAATATTCTAAAAAAACTATTTGTTAAATACAAATGAATGACTTTTTAGAAAAATATTGAAAAAATTAAGTGTTATTTAATTTAATAAAATTTAATTTGTAATAACTATTTACAGTTTAAACTAGATACAGACTATGACTTACTAGGTACATATTATATTAAAGAATAATTATTACATTAATCTATATTAATTGTAATTTATTAAAATGTTAATTTAATTTTATTATATTATATTTTTTAACTAATTTCAGTAATTTTATAAAAGTTACTTATTTAAATACTGTGAACTTGTAATATAGATTGTTATAGAAGAGTTATTTATTTATAAAAATAATATATGTTAAAAATTTTATTATAGTAACACTATAAACAATGGTAAAAAATAATAATAATATGGTGATACTAAATAACTATAGTCATTACAAATCTTTGAACAATGATCATTCTGTATGTAAGTAGGTCAATTTCTAATCCATTCTACTCATACATTGTTATTGTTTACAGTTTATTTTAACTTCATCTTGTAGTTTCTCTATATCTGATAATATGTTTATTTTAATTACATATTCAACCTTATTTTTTGAAATAACAAGGTTTGTATAATAGTTATATTATAAAGAAATTTGATATATAACTTGATAAATTAGTTAACAATAGCCCACTAGATGGAAGTGCGTAACTCCAAATAGGCAGAACCATTGATATCACAATATACTGGATTGCCCTCTATCGAGTGAGCCAGTTATGTGTGAATCGCACCTCAGAATCAACACTTTTAAGTAAAATATATATAAATAAACACTGAAATGATATTTTCGACATTAACATTTCGTTCAAATATTTTGAACATATAAGAGAAAAATATTTTTATACCAATTTTTTTATTTGATAAATTTTAATATATAGAGAAACAATATTTTAAAAAAATTAAAAATGTACTGTAATAGCCCACCACTCATCTATATGATCAGGATGAAACTTTAGTTTGTGGCAGGTTGTATGATAGTGAACATCAGCAGCAAGCATTAATCCAAACAATTTGAACATACTTTACTACCTTAGTACATAGAGGTAAGGTCATACTTCCCTAAACTAATTACGATTAATATTAAAATAATGCCATCCTTCTGGCATATATAAAAACATAAAAAGTATTCTGTATTAACTTACAATATGGTTGATTTATTTACAAAAACTCTTTTGAATCCCTTCACTATTAAAGCATACATCTTTACAATATTTCACATTTATTTTAATACATCATAGTACAACAGTGACTTATTTTTGTAACCTATAGGTACAAAAATAAGTCAAAGCCAATTCTGGCTCTTAAGCTCAGTAACTTCAGGAATAAACACTTAACCCTTATACACAACTTTGAGACAAGCCAATTTAAGCATCCAGCATCATAAATTTGTTCAATGTAACACCACCCTAGGCTGATTTGGTTAGATAGCAGGGTGGAAGTTTGTAATGGAAACTAACTGTCCTATTGCTAGCCTGTCAACTTTTACACTCCCTTGAAAACTATTCTGGTGAATTGTCACAAATGTTCCGATTTCATACTCATTTAATCCTCACTACACTTCACCGGTATATACTTTTTAGCACAGATAGCATGCTACTATTATTTATTTTTGCAAAAAAAGTCTATTTAAATTAGAATGAAAACAGAATTCAGTGCCACATTTATGTAAAGCAACATGTTTTCCATAATGCCATATGGTTATGTATTGGTATATATTAGAATTAATTTTATTCTAAAATATGAGGATTTGAAACTGTCATTTTTAATAGCATATTTTGCTTTATTTTTAATTTTAATGTGTTAGCTTTCATGCATTTGACTCTATTATTTACACAACTTTATATCTACAATCTATACTAATCTGAAGGAAAAGGTAATTGGAATAATATTAACCTATTTATTTAACACTCAATTACATTACCTTTTACCTTTAAATAAACCTGATGTTATTATTTTTTGATTTTATACTTATCTAAGTAAACATTGATAATGATTGTTATTATACTTATAGATATAAAATTTACGAGATTATTATGTTTTTAAACAATAAATGTACCTTATTAGCACAGCGAAGGACCATTAGGTGTGTTAAAAAGACTATGCTCAATAAACAATTTTCTTCCTTGGAAAAATAAGTATAACAGGACAGTTCCATAACCTCCGACGTTCGGGAGGTAGACCTAGGAAATTGGGTTAAATAACAATCACAATATGATTTCAACAATTATAGATGGATAATTCCATTGAAATACCTTGGATTTAATTCATTACATGAACGATTTACAAGTAAATGCGTAGCATCTTTGTGTACAGCTGACAACTAAAAGATGGGTCGACTCGACGCCTAGACCAAGCGCCAAATCACATCGAAACTTTATAATGATAAATCAATCGAAATAAACATATAAAATTGTAATATATACCTTCATCTACTCCTTAAAAGCTTTTACTTCGTTATGGATTATAGTAACGGGAAATAAATCACTGTAAACACACAATATCACAATCTTGACAAACACCACATCAAACGTCCATTTACCGACTGCAGCGACAATCGACATTAGCGGTGAATTCTAGAACTTTTCTTTGTGTTGTGGCGATCATAGACAACAAGTCTTTTTTATATAAAATATAGTGGTCCGTCAACGTGTAATTCATCAGATTTTTAGGGAATAACAACATAAAGGTCAGACGCTGCCGTTTTCTTTTTTGTCAATAAGCATATGAGATTAAAGAAAATACCTGTGAAAAATAGGTATATGGTCTAATCAAGTTGCTTAATGGTGTGGAGATCAAAACTCTTCGTATTAATCTACTGTAATTTAAAACCAAAGAAAAAGAAATATAAAGCATTAGCCTTCAAGCTATCTATGATTAATCTTCATAGATTAAGATATAGATAGTACTTATGTATCTAGTATAATCACAAATTATATATAGTTAATAATGTGTGTTGCTCAACCTCTATGTACAAGCGAATTGATCAACCTTTTCGTTTTCGCATAACAGCTACTTTATTTACAGTTACTACATCAATACTTTTATTCTTAATTCGTGTAGGCTCAAAGATTTCCTTATTCTTAGGTTAGGCTATCTTACAAATAAAAAAAAGGTATTGAATGATAATATCGATAAAGTGAATTTATTGATATTTATATTTATATGTAATAATAATAAAATTGATTAAATGTATTAATCGTATTGATTTAAAATATAATCATACTTTGATGAATCTAATTAATTATGTTATTCTTTCTTTCTTACTTTATGATTACTGAGCTCTAAAATGAACTACATTTGATACTTAATCCGTGCTTTTGGACTAAATACTTAAGTAGAACTTAATTTTATCAGAGGGGGATTTTGTACAAAAATCGTTTGCTTGGGCACGTCTATCTCATTTGTGTTTTTACTGTGAAGCAGTTGTGTTTGCATGGCTATGTTTCAGTTTGAAGGGTGGGATACGGCAGTAAATTTACAGGGTACAGAAGAATAACACCTGAGTCCTCAGGAATGACAACGCATGGTAGGTGTCATGGGCGAAACAGTATATTCCGTTATGTCCAAGTCCATGGTACTAATCATGTCTATAGGCGACGTTTACCACTTTCCAACAGGTGGACCGTCAGCTTATTTGTCATTCTAAGTTGCATAAAAAAATACACGCGAATAGTAATTATTACAAATTATAAAACTTGCAATGTAAAGAAGAACAGTCTGAGAACATAGACAAAAATAATGATGATATGTAAAATAAAAGCAGTAATTAGTGTTTAATGGTGCCGATTAAGTGAACTTATCGATATATATTCTTGTCCATGGTAAAAAAAACCTGATGAAAATATAATTATTAACACATGTTCTCTTTTCACTAGCTAATATTTCTATAATGCGTGTGAGTTTGCTCCTAATTACAATATACCTCTTCATTTAAATTATCGTAATTTAAACTTTAAAATAAAATAGAATTGATAAATAAAATAGACTTTATGAATTGGCATTCATTAAAATTTGGGTATGGTATGTATGCCTTTGTATCCATTATCATCATCAAATATACAATATAAATATACACACTTTTCAACTTCTCTGACGCCATACACTCAACATACATAATTGGTCAATTTATTAGTTGCAATTGTTTAGTTTATACTTCAATATTTTTTCTTACTGCTTATTTTTTTTTCTAACTGTAATTGAAATGTTAAATCAGAATATACAAATTTATTGTGCTAGCTCTTGTACATTAGAAGGAACATTCTACCCTAATTTGAAAGCTAGAGTAAAATATGTAATAAATAAAATAAAAGAGCATAATATTATAATTGTGCATTACACATTACATAACAGCTTTGTTTCTATCATCTCAGGGTTTTTACTAGCTGATTTTTCGAATCAGCGGAGATACTTTATTCGATTACATTTTTAGTGTTTTATTATTTATTACGGTAGCACGGTTGTTATAGGTAGCATGTCCTCCAGTAGTCACTCAACGGCACATCCTCTGCTGAATATAAGCCTCCGGTATAGAAAGTAAATGCCACGCTTGGGAGTTGGGTTGACAGTCGCAGTTAAGCTTTGATTATATTTTAAGCACTATCCGTGCTACCCATTCCTCGGTCATTAAGTGCCCTTTGTTCTCTTAGGACGCCCACCAGAAAAGAAGGGATTGGCTACACAAAGATATAGACAGAATTTTAGTCGTTAATTACAAATGATGTGTGTTAACTCCTTTTCCTCATTTAAGACGCTCTTATCGGTGAAGGTTTTTACCATTTACTAAAAATTTATTTTCTTATAAAGAGTAAAATAATCAATTTATGAATATTATGTGATGTGACCTTTTCACTTCTTATTTATATATATATACCTGTTATCTTGTAAATATATTAATGTATATAAAATACAAACTGGAATTGAATAATATCCATTGTAGTCAATAGCGCGTTGATCAAATGTGATCTTTGATCTTTTGATTTTAATTACCATAATGTTTTACTTAGTGGTCAATATCGACGTTTCAAGTTTCATTTTATATCTGGTTAATGCTTATTATTGAGGCCAATTTAAATAGGAGATATTAAAACAAATTTAATTGTTAATTACTTTTATCTTAATTTCTCTATCTATTTATATTCATTAAAATGTGCTAATTTTTTTGCGTTAATTTGGCAATAGAAATAATTTTTTTTAAGTATTTTACGAAAGTGAAAATGGTGGAAATTAGTAAATTAATGTTGGACGAGTCAGGTTTGGAAATATTATCTTGCCAAGAAATATTTCATCCAGGAGTCGGTTGTATTAAAAGCAGTGGTATTATGTTTCTAGCATGTTTGAAAGGAGTTTCCAAGTTGTACGTACCTCTATACATAGTAAGTTTTAGCAAGTACTTATAATCAAATTAGATTTTATGTTTTTTTTTTTATTAAAGTAATATTACGTCTTACCAATGTAATTGAATTGTAACTAGACTATAGGTTTACACAGAAAATGTTTGCAAAAAAATAATAAACCTTTTTAATAAACGCAATAGAAACCAATATAATTTTTATAATTTTTGATTGTTTGTCTGCATTTTTGTTTCGACACCATGAAAAAACTACTGCACCTAATTAGATGCGGTTTTCAAAGTTGTATTTCTGTAGTTGTATACTTTAAAACTACACCAGTTTACTTTATTTTTATAAATCATATAAAAGTCTATTTATTGGATTTTCTTGCTAATATAATATAATAAAGTTTTAAATATGAATAGTTGATATCTATATATGAGATATTAAAAAAAAAAAACAATTATATGATGGTCTTAATAACAGTAATAGAAGTCAAAGCAATAATGTTTAGAATGTTTGTTGTTTGCCAATTTCATCATCATATTTCAGCATCACCCAAAGACTAGTGCACAGAAATTGGTTAGATTTCTACAGTTGTATTGCTACGGGTCTCACCTAAAATGTGATGTATGTTTTATCTTGAAACGCCATCTGGAAGTAATCATTAGTTTTTTCAATCTTACCAGTATAATAAAATTGTTACTAGACTATATCTATGCATAGAAGATATAAAAAAAAACAATGAGGGATTTTAATAGAAGAAGTTTTGTCTGTATATTTGTCTCTATGGTTGTTTCAGTATCATGTAAAAACTATTACATGAATCTAAATATGGTTTCCATAATTATGTACTCTTATTTAAAGTAAGATCTATGTATTATTTTGATGCACCATGTAGTAGTGATTACACAGCAAGTAATCACTACATTATAAAAGTTATCTCTTTAATTATATTTTTTGATTAATTTTTATTGCAAGAAATAATTTCCCACAGGAAAAATATTTTCAATAATAATTTTTTTGACGTGATTGCTTATACAGATTTATTAAACGGCCGACGGTAGGCTTTATCTTTAATAATAAATAGTGTTATTTCTATATATATATATATATATATATATATATATATATATATATATATATATATATATATATATATATATATATATATATATATATATATATATGTATATATATATATTATGGGCAAATTGCCTATTCTATTATTTTTTTGGGGCTATAGGGAAGTATTCAAAGTCCTAAAACTATTATAAAACGCTTTTTTTCTTTTACTTTGTTAATATAACTACTTTAATTTTTTATCTATTCAATCACATCGAATGAATTCACGCTGTATGATTTAGTTCGTTTGCTTTTCCTATTGTGAATAACTGAATACTGCTACTATTAATATTCAAAGGTTTTGTTATTCCTTATTTTTAGCACAAATATAATAATAAAGTAATATTAATTATTATATATCTATGACTTTCAGCCACTATTTAATTTTAATGTCAAAGTAAACGTCATACTCATAGTGATGACAGACTGTATGGGTTAGTTCCTTTGCCCTTCCAATTGTGGATAAATTAATATCATTACTATACTACTGTCATATTCACAGAGTACTTTTGAAAATTTTGTAATATACCAATATATTGTTATTTTATCCTTTAAATTATTTTTTTAAATTTAGTTAATGTGGTCATATAGGCAACGAACATTATCCATTAAAGAAATTAAAACTATTAAAATTCAAAGTTCGACGGGAGTGTATTTTCTTAATATTATCAAAGAAAACTAATCTTTTTAATATCCATCGTATTATAATATTTTAGTTCGTTGTTTTACATACTTAATTTAACATAATACCAGCTATAAACTTGTAGCCCTTGTTCTATTTAGTAATACCTTAATATATTAAATAAGTAACGGATGGTAATGAAAAGTATTACAATAA
Source organism: Galleria mellonella (assembly GCF_026898425.1). Taxonomy (NCBI): domain Eukaryota; kingdom Metazoa; phylum Arthropoda; class Insecta; order Lepidoptera; family Pyralidae; genus Galleria; species Galleria mellonella. The sequence goes on along the minus strand of NW_026442100.1, from coordinate 2,420,084 downwards.
CGGTATCGCAGAAAAGCATATATAAAACACCTCAATATTTTGTTGATACCTGAACAAAAACATTTCTTTAAAAAATAATTGGATTCTAATTTCAAATAGCTCAGGAACTAATGTCCATTTTGCTTAAGTATTGATATAACAGTTAAATTTGGAAATAGATTATGACATTCTAAAATTTGGTATTGTAGTGTTAAAAAAAAGAAAAGCATGGTAGAGGCAAGTAAATTTTGGTTTGAGAAAGCCTGTAGTGGCTGCCAATGTCAGGAGTTGATTCATCCTTGGACTAAAGGTTGTGCTAATGCTACTTCATCAATGTTTCTCAGTTGCATCAAGGGAAGTTATAAGTTTTATGCTATGGTTTATCTTGTGAGTATTTATGTATACTTTTTTTAATGATAGAGCTATATAGATTGCTAAAAGACTCCAGTGACTGACTGACTTAATCAGAGAAAGACTTAATCTATATTATTAGTGACTGAGCCTATGCCCAAAGTACCTACATACATATGTACAAGAGTACACTCTTAGACATGTATTTGAATAGCTTTGCTCCTATCTTGAGGTGGACATGGTTCACCCCTTCTCTCATTTAAATATGTCTATATACACAATATGATTAGTTCCTGTATGGTATATGGCCGTTCATACAATTGTTCTATTTAATTAAGTTAGCTTAAATCATACTAGATTATAAGATTATACATAATCATAAGAGGCAAAGGGAAAAACACAATGAACATCTTACTAATTCATGAGATGATCTACCACCCAATCAAAAAAAAAAAATATAAATAAAAAAATACAAGAACACAATAATATATATATATATATGTTTATATCTACACCCTTGTCTCTGAAATCCCAATTCATTTGTATAATACTGACATTTGTAATTCTAATTTTTATTCTAGGATAGTAAAATGTAATCAGTTGTAATTGATAACATACCATCACTACTCCATGTACATTCCACAACACAAAAAAAAAATAAATAAATAAACATACACCTATATACACACTACACCTCACCATGTTCAATAATAGCAACCAATCACACTATTCCCAAAATATAATAATAACATATTTTCCAATCTCCCATATACACCCTTCATGACAGACAGACTGATCGCTATAAGTAGTAAACACACTAAATATACCTTCAAGCACAAAACCAATTACATATACCAACACTCAAACTAAAATTAATACAAAAACATAATTTCCAAACCCAGCTCCACTTCCATCCCAAATAGTAAACCCCTACCCGGGTGAAAGTGAGTGTAGACAGATAGCACACATATGACTCCCTAAATAACACACACACCACAAAAAATGAATAATTGAAATAGTTTAGACCAATTATTAATAATAATATATCCTGTATATGTATATATAAACTGTACACTAATGTACAGTTTTATTGTAAAAAAAAACAGTATCGTATACTTCTTAGTTCTATCCAATACTTCTACTCATATTATGCTCAATATTAAAATACTATATTTATTTTTGTGAGAGTATCATAACAGGCTTTTTTCTTAATTAAAATTGTTTTGTTTAATTCTGCTACCATTAGTATGTGTGTGATGACTAACATTTGAGGATTGACTACTATTATTATTAGTAGAAGTACCATGACCACTCATATTAGTCATCAATCTCGAATCCTTCCAGTGAATTAGACTTTTTTTTTATGCAACTTAGAATGGCAAACAAACTAAAGACCCACCTGATGGAAAGATCACCTATAGACATGAACAATACCATGGACATAACAGAGTATACAGTTTTGTCCATGATACCTTCCACACATTGCCATTCTTGAGGACTCGGGTGTTATTTTTCTATACCCTGTAAATTCACTGCCATATCTCATCCTTTAGACTTTTATAGATTTTTTTACACCTAATTTTAGCTTTATGCTATATGAATATTGGCTGTAATTTATATTTATTTTATGGTATGTTTGCTTTATGCCTGTTATGTGATTATGTTGTTAATTTATTAAAATAGATTTCAATTATTATTTTTATGATTTATGGGTAAATTCTATCAACTGCAGATGATTAGATACCTCCCATGTTGGAATATAATACAGCTGTGGTTGATATTATATTTAGTTTATTGTATATTTATTTTGTATCTATTTTTTTTTGGCAAAATATAGTTGTTATTGCAGTTAATTAAGTTAATAATAATATAGTCAGCAATATTTATTTATTTATTAAACTTCAATGCATAAATAAAAATAACAGAAAATATAAGTGATGATGTAACATAGCAAATAAATAGAGAAAAAAACTAAATAGATAATACTTGTATAAAAAATAATAAAATATAAATACAATATGAAATTTTAATGGGTTCCATTGTACCTGAAGCCCTCAGATGTTACTTCTAAGTACACATATAATGATGTTGCAAAAGCATACTATTAATATTTTGTTTTGTATCAACAGATTCAAATATTAATGAAAGGCAAGAAATTGACCAAAAAGGAAGTGTTGGAGCAGTCCAAGCTTTACTTGAAATCTGGAATATTTGGTTTGACAGTGGCCGGTTCATTTGTAACATTAAATTGTATATTCAGGTAATTGAATTTTATTGTATATATTTATATTAAATAATTATAAAATAAAAAATAGTAATTTATAGGTAGATAAAGAAAGAGCTATAAAGGCTTTTGGGAGAAAGTGGCACATTATATCTAACAGTGGACTGTTATGGGTTGTTGATGATAAAATATTATTTTATTGAAACTGTACATAAAGGATTATACATAGCATGTTTGAAAATAAAACAAGAATGCCAAATATCATGTTTAATCTTGCATTAATCTTGTAGGCACTCTGTTGTACATTGAAGGTGGTAACATAAGACTAATTAAGAAATGGGATTTCCTATTCCTCTGATAATCTTCTGGAATTACTTTAACTGGTCGAGATTTGCAAAATGTTGAAAATTCTAATGAACAAGTTACATTACTTGTTTTTTTTAGTATGCTCTCTAGTATGAACTATGTAGCTGGGGGAAAGGGATTGTAAGTAATTTAGGGTTTGACAGCTCTATTGCTAGCAATATACCTCATCAGATCAACCTCTATGTGTTTCTCCCCGGAAATCATCGTGGCTAATTCTTGTTGAATTCGTCACGATGGGCTAACTGGCCTGCTTTCTCCTCACCTATTATCACTCACTGGATCTGCCAGTTTATACTGATAGCGTAGACGGGGTTACCATTCTATTATTATCCATTAAAAAAAACTATACAGCTATCAAATAGGTAGGTTACGTTAACTTATTGGCGTCAAAGTAAGGTTTATAATTCTGTTAGTAAAATATGTTGAAAGTTGATTCTATTTGTAGTAGAAATAATTGACAACGATTGTGTAATTCTGAACGGAAATGACACCGCGATCGATAAAAACAATATGCAAATGCACTGACTTGTATTATTACGTACAGGTCAATGTACAAATTTTAAGTTCGCCTCGATTACCTCTCTCATTTACTACTGTCGCTAAGTCCAAAGTTGGTGCCTGGGGAGGTGTTGTTAGAAATGGGGTCCAGCTCGTAGTATACTCTAGCAGAGCAACTTCCACGCGATCCCCTTTGAAAACTGTCGTGGTCCGTTCGTCCTACGTTCTAACTTGAAGGACTTCAACCTTGTCGTCTATCACCTATCATCCCTTACAGTGAACTTTGTTAGTCTCATTTCATATCATTTAAAAAAGGAATTAGTTTAGCTAGCTCATCAACGTTGCACCATATGTCGCTAAGTCCAAAATTGGAGGGGGGGGGGGGAGGCATTATTAATAATGCGGGTTACCAGTCCCATTGCTAGCAATATATCCTGTCAGGAATTCCAGATATATTCATCACAATGGGCTAACTGACCTGCTTTTTCATTCTTATTTACTGTCCCTCTCTAGTGCCCCGTCAGCGTATACAAATAGTGCAGGCGGTGTTATCATTCCATTGTTATCCATTGAATAAAGAGTCCGAAATTGTGGTATAACCCTATGGAGATTTTGTATTATATTGTAAAATCTTTATTGTTCATAATTCACATTGAATACATTAAATGATTTAATATACAATGGCGGACTTATCCCATAAAGGGATCTCTTATAGTCAACCTTTGAGAAGCTGAAAGAAAGCTGTAGAATGTATAAGAGATTTAATGTACTTATTAATATTATAAATGTGGGGGGAAAGGGATTGTTAGTAATGGAGACTGAGAATCCCATTGCTAGTAATATACCTAACCAGGTCGACCTCCTCGCGATTCTCACTGGTGCTCCGCCAGCATATCTCGTTAGCGCAGGCGGGGTTACCATTTCATTATCACCCATTAAAAAAAATTATAAATGTGAAAGTGAGTTTGTTTATTTGTTGCCAATTTATCCCGATCAGTGAATATGTCCCGGTGCGTGGACGAAGTCGCGGGTAAAATCTAGTATTGTTATAAAATCTAATTTGCTCCTATGTTATTTCCAGGAACCTATTCTTCAGCCAGTTCTCATATTACAACACGGTCCTGCTCCCGTGCACCATTAGTGGGCTCGCAGTATATTTCGAGCCACCTCACAGAAGAATACTTGTTTTAAATCTTTTTGTCAATTTGGTAAATATCTTCACCATTAACATTTATTGTACATTTATATTATTATAACCTCTTTTTGTCGGGGGGAAAGGGATTGTTAGTAATGGAGACTCAGAATCCCATTGCTAGCAATATACCCAACCAGGTCGACCTCCTCGCGGTTCTTCCTGGAAACTATCATGGTTAATTCCTGATGAATTCATCATGATGGGCTAACTGGCCTGTTTTCATTCTCATCTATCACCCTTCACTGGTGCTCCGCCAGCGTATCCCGTTAGCGCAGGCGGGGTTACCATACCATTTTTACCCATCAAAACAAAAAAAAACTCATTTTCAAATCAAAACAAAAAACATTTAAAAGCTGATATAATGGTAATGATAAATTATTCTCTTTTCTTCTTTAAAACTGATTTCGACGCGTTTTCGTCATACAAACCTGATTACTGGTAACTGGAATGTACCATACCTAAAAAAAAATATAATGAATTATTGTTTGCAATAAATAAAATATTTGTTTATATAGTAGTGAGAACTACGGATCATATTATTAAATTCTTTGAATATCTCCATTTTGGAATCTATCATTCTGTAAGTGATACCTCATTTTGGGTGAATTTAGTTATTGCCTTTTTCCTCACAGATGTCGTCGAAAACCTTTTGATTTTAATAATATTTGCTACACACTATTTTAGGTATTCGAATATTGGGTGCGCACTCTAGAAATGAAAGGCTGGCTCCGGCGGTCTCCAGGCAGAGAAACGCTCATATTCATGTTTAGCAGCGCCGTCTTGTTCTATCTTATGCGGCGAGAAAGAGAGAATGATAAACGGACTCCAATTTTCTGGTTTGTATTACATCATTATCTTTAAGCTTATTACTCGCTTTGTTCTTGATTTTTTTTTATAACACATGGGGCAATCGAGCATGCGGCTCACATAATGGTAAGTGACTACCGCAGCCTATGATCACTTACAATACCAGAAACATTGCAGGTGTGCTGCCGGTCATTTAAAAACGAATGTATGCTCCTTTTTTGAAGGTTATGATGTCGTATCGATTAGGAAATACTGCTGCTGGAAGTTGACCCGAAAGAGTGGTTGTGCGTGGAAGTGTTGTGTTTACTAATATATTGGTATTTAGTAAACATTTTCTAAAGCACTTGCTACCAGAGGGAGATTTTGTACAAAAGTCGATTGCTTGGGTACCTCTGTCCCATTCGTGTTTCAACTGTGAAGCAGTTGTGTTTGCATGGCTGTGTTTCGGTTTGAAGGTTGGGATTTGGCGTGAATTTACTGGGTACAGAGGAATAACACCTGAGTCCTCAGGATTGGCAATGCATAGGGGGTATCATGGGCGAAACAGTATACTCTGTTATGTCCATGGTACTGCTCATATCTATAGGCGACGGTTACCACTTTCCATCAGGTGGGCCGTCAGCTTGTTTTTCATAGGTCCTTGTACTTAAGTGGCAGGGTGATAGTTATGATACATAGAATCGTTATTGGACTCACTTTTAATGCTGATTATACAGTTAACATAAAATTTAATTTGCAGCAGAATTGAAAGATATTTTAAAAATATTATGTTAATTATACCTAATTAAACTAACCCAGAATATCGACATTATGTTTTTGTTGTTGATAATGTTCGTGTGGGCTTTACCATCAGGTGGGCCGTATGCTTGATTGCCACCTCAGAGGTATAAAAAATATGTACATGATTCAAGTAAAATCTTCCATCAGTAGTTTTTGGAGACAAGTTTATAATAGATGGGATGTAAACGCAGGTTCTTCACTCCACCGAGGGTCTCTAAAGAAGTTGGAGAGCCGATCGAAGGATTTGAAGGCCGTAGTCACGCGTGCCCTCATGAGGAATCTTGTAGAAGCTACATTTTAAAGGTAAAATATTTTGTTTTACTAATAGGCACATAAACAATGGTAAACTCACTATGTTGGATTTAAGTATACATGGAGAACTATAGGCCTGTCGAGTGTTTTTTCAACCGACTCCAAAAAGGAAGTTCTTAATTTGTTTGTATTTTATTTTTATGTTTGTTATCTCATAACTCCGCTAGTTGTACAGCGATTTGGAAAATTAATTTTTTTCTGAGTAATAAAAAAAATTTGAAACTTCAAGCTTGAAATTGATTTATTTTACTCCAATACAATTTGAAAAAATCGCCAAAAATTTTGATTTTTTTGTACCCTTCTTTTTTTCCGCTAGTACGAGGTCTGTCCGGAAAGTTCGTATAAAAGTGTTCTGGAATGCGAGAAAGAGGAGTGGGGAGGCCAGGTAAGCGCAGGACCCCTTCCTTATGTCCCTAACAATGCTTCAGTTCTGGTCTGACCGCCGTGCGGTGCGAACTGGCTTGTCACGCCATCTGTGAAGTTACCTCTTAACGAAACCCCGTCGGCATGGAGCCCGCTTCCGTTGAAGAGCAGCGCGTCGTAATCAAGTTTCTCTCGAAACTCGGCAAGAATGGCCGTGAAAGCAAAGAGTGGAAGACATCCGGGGAACCACGAACAAAAAAATCAAGAAAATCCCGCTCAAATGTCAAGACAATGTTGATTGTTTTTTTCGATGTTCGGGGGATTGTCCATCAAGAATTCGTCCCTCCAGGCCAGACAGTTGATGGAAAATTCTACGTCGATGTGCTCAGACGCCTCAAAGCTCGTGTGGCACGAGTTCGTCCAGAATTGGCGCGAGAGGGGCGTTGGATTCTTCACCACGACAATGCCCCTGCCCACACCTCTCTTGTTGTCCGTGAGTTTTTGAGTAAAAATTCCATTACGGTGACCGAACACCCCCCTATTCGCCGGATTTGGCCCCGTGTGACTTCTTCTTGTTCCCAAAAACCAAATTGGTACTTCGGGGGCGGCATTTGGGGGACATAAATGAGATAAAAAAAGCTACGACGGGGCAGCTGAGAAACCTACAACCAGAGGACTTTCAAGGAGCCTTCTCACAGTGGAAACGGCGTTGGCACAAGTGCATTATGTCACAGGGGGAGTACTTTGAAGGGGATAAAATTGATTTACCTGAATAATTGTAAAATAAAATTTTTAAAAAACTTTTATACGTACTTTCCGGACAAACCTCGTATATGAGGATGTTTGTTCCAGGGCACAGCCAAACTGTTCGGCGTGGGCTGCGCTATGACAATGTTGCGAACAATCTTACCTAGAATCCTGACTCCGGCGAAAGCTTTTAAGTCTTTGAAATTGTCGCATCTCAAGCTCGGATTGTTCTTCGGTGGCTACATTGGTATTTACAGGGTGAGACATGTTTTATATACTTATAGTAAAGGAACAATTAGTGGTTTCAGCCGTTTGGCATGGCTCATACAAGATTATTAATATTTCAGCTTGTAACTATCTGCTGCTGATCATAAGCCTTCCCATGGATTGCTTCAAGGAACGGCCATGAGCCACCTGCATCCATTGACATTCCCTGCTCTGTAATACATTACAGATCGTCACCCCATCTAGTGCGGGGTTGTATTATATTGCGTTTACCTATACGGGGTTGCCAGATAAGCTTTCTTTTCTATTGTATTTGGTAACATGTATTTTGGTTGTAAAATGTGATGCAAAGAGTACAAGAACGCAATGTTGGAAGGCATTGGTGAAGGCTTATGTACAGCAGTATATAGATACAGGAATAAATTGAATTAATGAATGAATCATGGTGGAAATAAAGGTAATATTGTGATAATAAATATTGTGATATATATATATATATATATATATATATATATATATATATATATATATATATATATATATATATATATACATACACCTCATTATTTAAAAGAACGTTTTATGTTTCTTGGAGAGAGCAATTCTAATTCTTATTCTTTACGTAGTACTGACAACCTCCAACTCATAATTCCTACCCATTCTTCCTCTTTCTACTCCAAATCCTTTTATATATATATATATATATATATATATATATATATACACCTCATTATTTAAAAGAACGTTTTATGTTTCTTGGAGAGAGCAATTCTAATTCTTATTCTTTACGTAGTACTGACAACCTCCAACTCATAATTCCTACCCATTCTTCCTCTTTCTACTCCAAATCCTTTTCCGTGCAAGCAGTTCGTTTGTGGAACTCACTCCCTACCTCTATACGGTGCGCTCAATCGTTGCCCATTTTTAAAAACTTAGTTAAAGCCCACTACCTATCCTTATAATCACTTAGTCCTACGTATTTCCAGTTTTATGTGTGTTATATATATGTGTATTAATATGGTATATTTGTATGTATTTATGCGTATATATGTATATGTATGTATATATATTTATATGTGTATGTGTATGTATATATATATGTATATATATGTATATGTTTGGTTGTATGTGTTTATTTATGTATGTATATGTATATGACTATGCTGTCACAAATATTATTTTTTACAAATCTATCTTTTTTAACGCGCCACCTACCTACTTATGCTTTAATCCTTTCTACCCAAAGGTTGTCTGGAAGAGATTGCTTAGCAATAAGACCGCCTTTTGTACTACACTATACGTATTGAAAATTGTTTTAACAAATCATGTTATGTTGGTGCAATAAAGTGTTAAATAAATAAATAAATAAATATATATATATATATATATATATATATATATATATATATATATATATATATATATATATATATATATTAATGGGAGATTGTTATCCTTTAAAGTGATTTTAATATAATATTAGATCGACTTCTTCCTTCCTTATAGATCCCGTTGGAAACCATCGTGGTTAATAATTGTTGAATTTGTTACATTGGGCTAATTGACCTGCTTCATCTTCACCTATAATCGTTCACTGATTCGCCATCAGTGTACACTGATAGCGCAGGTGGAGTCATTATTTCATTTATACCCATAAAAAAAAAACTATAGTTTGTCAAAATCGGTCAAGACGTAATATTTAAATAATAAATTTTTATATAATTAAAAATAAATAAATGTAATAATAATAATATAAAGTAACATAATTGTCGTTACAGTTAGTAGTATGCTTACTGTGCCGGTCGCACGGCCGCGACAGCGCGCTGTTCGCGGTACCGGCGGGTTTCCTCGCCGGTCTTGCGTTCAGAGCAGCGCCCTCTACACCTATAGCGTTCGCGCCACTCACATCTTCGTTACAGGTTTGTTTTTATTTTCAAGTAGTATTTTTTTATTTATGTTTTCAGTGCTTTTTATTAATGTTTAGTATGGTCGTGTGATCCCGAAATAAAATAGGCCATTGGCGTGAATTTACTGGGTACAGAGGAATAACACCTGAGTCCTCAGTAATGGCAACGCATGGGGAGTATCATGGGCGAAACAGTATACTCTGTTATGTCAGTGGTACTGCTCATGTCTATAGGCGACGGTTACCACTTTTCATCAGGTGGGCCGTCAGCTTGTTTGCCATTCTAAGTTGTATAAAAAAATATACCACTTTAGGTCATCAGCTTGTTTGCCATTCTAAGTATTTTAAATGTTTGACAGATCTTAAGCTCGTGGGCATATCAGAAAGGTATGATTCCGAAGAACTGGCCGATAGTCGAGGTCCTGTACTGCCTGTGCCAGGGGCTGCTCTTCCACGCGAGGGTCATGCACGAGGATGTGTGTCCGCGGTACATCATCAACTTGATGCACACCGTCACGAGCTCGAAGTAAGTTTTTTTTTTTTTATACAACTTAGAATGGCAAACAAGCTGACGGCCCACCTGATGGAAAGTGGTAACCGTCGCCTATAGACATGAGCAGTACCATGGACATAACAGAGTATCTCTACAGCGTGTTAGTTGTAGTTAGTTTTGAAAAGAGAACTAAAGTTTTATCATGGTTAGGTCGCCCGTGGAGATTATATTTTTATTAATATTTATAAATGTGAAAGTGAGTTTGTTTGTCACCTTTTGACGCGTAATTACTTAACCAATTGTTACGAAATTTAGTGCATATGTTTGGCATGGAAAAGACAAACAAAAACTTTTTATCCTGAAGTCGCTGTTAATAACTAGTTAAAGAATATTTAGATATATAGATACATACTCTTTATTGTTTCTTATATATATATATATATATATATATATATATATATATATATATATATATATATATATATATATATATATATATATATATATATATATATATAAGTTTACTATTGTAATCTTTTGGAGGTATCGATATATATATATATATATATATATTGAGCCTATAGCGATATATATAAAAAAAATTGTTATTTTTTGTGTAATATTCCCTTTTGTATGTTATTGTACTCATGCTTTCCTGGGTGAGCGTATTGAAAGACTGTAAGGCTCACCCAGTGGATGTAATAAATAAATAAATACATATAATATGTCGCAGAGAAGGGATTGTTAAAATCAGGTGTAACTGCCTCATCGATCGACTTCCTTATAGTTCCCCATCCTCATTGGAAACCATCATGGTTAATAATTGTTGAATTCGTTACATTGGGCTAATTGACCTGCTTCATCTTCACCTATAAACGTTCACTGATAGTGCAGCTGGGGTCATTATTTCATTTATACCTATAAAAAAAACTATAGTATTTCAAAATCGGTCAAGACGTAATATTTAAATAATAAATTTTAACATAAATAACAATAAATAAATAAAAAGAAACTGGGAGATTACAAGTGTTCTCAGTCTAAACAATTTTATATTTAGAACAGATTTACACTTTGTATTTTTTTTTGTACAACACTTATGCGTCGATGCAAACTTTATTGGCTGATAAATTATTTAATTGTGTAATTATCATATAATTATGTTGTTAAAACTATATGTTTGCCTTAAATAAATAAATATTCTCTCATTTTCAGGGCGGACGAAATCCAAAGTGCTTTTATTGAGAAGATGTTGAAAACAATGTGAGTCTCATTAACATGCAATAATTTTGTACTAAATTACTATAGTGCAATTGGAACATGTTTGAAACCTCAAGACTGTGTAATATTGTTACTATAAGTACAATGAAGAGTGATCAAAGCATCATAAACTCTGACTGTTACCAAAAATCATAGGAAGTTTCAAATTAAAATAGAAATTTTTCAAATTCATGTTTTTACATGTTTTATATTATTTATATGAAAATGTTTGAGACTTCGACATTGTTGACCGATTATAATAAAAGTTAACACATGTATTATTCTTGGCTGGAGGAGGTTTTTTGCAACATCCATTTTGTTATATTACGCCACTAGATGGAGCTGCAGTAAAGGCATTTAAGTATGGAGAATATTTTTACACCTTATTGTCACTTGATGCTGATTATACTGTATAAATAACTAGTTGCTATAAAAGTTACGAATAAGGTAAGTTACCAGAATTTATCATAAAAAGTGACTGAACTAAATTGTGTTTTATTACATAGCTGAGAGGTTTCATTTTCAATTGAGTACACTCATTAAGTTTTATTAAATTATTTAGGTGCAAATCTGTGATTATTATATTAAGCATATTATTTGTTATGTGGAACAGGGTTGATTTAAAGTTATATTTAATTTCAATCTGTTATTAATTTTAAGTGGTTTTGGTTACGTAATTACGTTATCAAAGTGTTAGACATATCGTTTAGTGTATTTATGATGCGAAATTGACAATGTCTTTATTTTATTATTATTTCTATTAAAATACAATCTTAAATAAAGTTTACTTACTTTCAGTGACAATAAAAGTACTGGAAAAAAGATTTATAACACGAGTTGCCATTAACAAAAATAAGGAGTAAATCCATAATACATTGCAATTGAAATTTTAAATTTTGATGGTAAATATGTATTTGGCAACTGTATAATAAAAGAGTTAAATTAGTGACTAGTTAGGTCCAACTTGTTCTATGGTAATTGTTTTTGAACACAAACGCCTGTTTTTAAATAATAAGGCAGGTGTACTTGTTTTTGAAAATTGAGACATTGCTAGAGTTCTGTATGAATATACAGTTACTTTTATTTTTGTTCTTGAAAGTAATTATTTTTATTTATCAAAGTATTTTAAACATATACTCATTTATTTGTCGAATATTTTAGAAACAATTATATTATGGTGGTGTGGTATTATTGTATTATGAAAGTATAATGGGCTCTGTAGACGGTCAAGTGGCTTGTGTTAAACAGAAAAAAAAAATCTTTTCAAAAGGCCAGTAGCATACTTGCAATTTTTCTGGTGTTGCGATGCTTATGAGTCATTTATAATCTAGTGCGCCGCATGCTCGTTTGCCAGTGTTATAAAAAAAGTACTTCCGTCTCTGTTCTACAAGCAATAGACACATGCTTGAATCGAATTGCTTAAACGTTTACGGAGCTCATACGATTAGCCTTACAAAATAGGTGCTGTTGAAGCCAAATCGTAGTATTGTTAAACGTCTAACTTTAGTTGTAAGCACAATTTTTACTTAACACGAATAGGTGTTTGGTAGTTAGCAAATATTTTTTTTATTTATCAATAAAAATATACGCATAAAAGTATTTTTATGTTAATTTTATCAGAATGTGTTTACGGATAAAAACAGTATTTCCTTAACTTGATAGTTTTGAATGTACTTCATAGTTTAATTAAAATATCAAACAAGAGACAAAATGTGGCAAAATAAATAAGTTTTAATTGATATATCTGTATAACTCCATTGTGTTTTTGTTCGTCAATAACTCGAATTTATTCTTTACAGAATTTCGGTTTTATAATAAATAATATCAGCGATTTTAAAGCACATAATTATATAAATTTAATTGAATCTCCTTTTTTTTTATAAAATAGATGAATTTTTATACTGAAACGGAAATTGGCTTAGTATTTGTCGGAATATTTCATTTTTACTTTCATATGTTTATGTTTAAAATCTTAGTACAATATTTATAATTCTACTTATGGATAGTGTTTTGTCTTTATACAGGTTAAAATATTACTTTTTTTGAGTTTTAATGCTCTATTAGTGAAACCATATATTTAATAACCTTCAGACCGTCTCGCTACATGTTTTATGAGAGATGGCAATTAGCGATATCGATTCGATAACGATATCGATTCTCTAGACAAGTAGCATACGAATTCGTCGATGGAATCGACTGAGAGAGATAAAATGAGATAGCAACGCCGGTTGACTTATTCCAAGTCACGCACTCGCTAGGGATGGCCAATGCTATCGACAAATTCGTATGCCACTTGTCTAGAGAGCCAGGTTACACTGGCTACCTTCTACACACTGACAATGAGAAGAAAAAAATTCTGCCTCGGAAGCGGAGACATGACAGCGATACATCAGTCTACTTGTAACCACGGCCGGTGTAACACGGTCGAAACGTCGATATAATTTAGACAAATTATCATAGTTTACCTAAATGATCGCGTAATCTCGTTTCTTGTATAATATAAAACTGTATATTTTCCCTAGAGGAATATGAGTCGAGAAACGACAACACGATTTGAAATTCCCATACTAACACGATGAATTCTGGTGACAATTAAACAGTAGAAGATTTTTTGTCCTTTTTCGACGCTTGCTTCATTCCTGTACGTTAATTAATTCATTCCTTATAACTGGTGTTAGTATTTACCAATAGGGTCTCAAAAAATTCCCCTTAGTTGCCAGTCCTCAGGAATGGCAACTCATGAGGGGTATCATGGTCGAAACAGTATACTCTGTTATGTACATGGTACTGCTCATGTCTATAGGCGACGGTTACCACTTGCCATCGGGTGGGCCATCAGCTTGTCTGCCATTCTAAGTTGTATAAAAAAAATCTCATTGTGAACAATGTAAGATTTCGAAATAATCTTGACGTGTATATTTACAGAAGTAACAGTGTATAAAAGAATAATTACATTAAATATGATTTTCCATTTATTTATTATTGCTTATTATAACTTTGAAACTATTAGATTCGACAAAAAAAAGACTAAGTTTGCTTATTAATTGTGACAATTCTGATAAAAAAAGATTTCACAATACGAAGAATTTTTATCATTTTTCAAATCGATAAATGAATATGCCATTAAATATTTTAACTCAGTAATATGAATCCAGTATTCTCAGTATACGTATAATTTGTTTTAAAATGTAATATAATAAGCTTGTATTTCAATTTTGTATTTTAGAAGCAACGATTAGGTAAAAAAATTGTAATCGTAAGATAAAACGAATAATTTACATACATATACTGTTCGAAATATGTCTTTATATGCAAATATTCTTTTTAAGACTTTATTTTTATTTTTGAAATGAGTTATTCCCATTTGAAATATTTCCCTTTTGGAATGATATTTAAACAAAATCTAAGTCGAATACTTTTGAATTAATCGAATATGAATGGTTTCTATAAAAATATGACCTAGCGACAGAACGTGTTAGTTGAAAATGTATATTAATGTTTATTTTTAGTTTGTATGCCTGAAAGGCATCTATACTACTATAATAAAGAGCATCATATACGGCGCGAATAATATAAAATCTGAGTTTATCGTAAGGATCTGTACAATTTTATTCAAATAGGTCATTTCTACTATTAATATTGTAAATGAATACTGATAAAGTAGTTTGAGCGACTGTACACGTACACACGCACATACATACATACATGCACATGCACGCACATACACGCACACATATATACGCACATACCTATAAGCACACACATACACACGCACACACACACATCCACGCACACGCACACATACACGCACACGCACACGCACGCGCACACGCACACGCACATGTACATGCACATGCACATGCATACACACACACGCATACACTAACACGCACACACGCTCATACACGCACGCACACACATAAATACATACATAGGATGTTTTTATTGTAATTCAAGCAGCCCAATACTTGAAATACAATTTTATGTAGACATTGCAAGGTTGTATGAAGTTTTAAATAAAAAAAAAGGTGAAATATGAATTTACATGATAATTGACGATTTATTCCTTCTATGAAAAATATTGAACTGGCCAAACTTTAGGAGTACCACATATACCTTAATTATGTTTGTTCGTAGCTGGAAGTAAATTAATTTTTATGCACAAATTTTTGCAGAAAAAAATCTGCATCGTGTATGATGGTCTTAACTATGTATTTATTAGAAGTATTATTTATTATATTAATACAATCACACATGAACATTATTGTTTCCATTTTTTTTATTATATTACGAATGAATAAGTAATAAAAAAATGCCATGATAGCGAGTTTGGTGGATTTGTAAGGTTTTGTTAATTAAACATTGAAGCTAAAGAAATTTAAACTACAGGTAATTGTAAAATATGTCACAGAGTTCACTCTCTTTTGCAAGAAATTGCAATATTTGGCGGTGTTTATCGTATTCCTCCGAGTGAAACATCAGTTTGTGAAGAGTAGTCTATTTTGCATAAAAATGTGCCTATATATATTATTAGTTCTTATTATGTCAATTTTATTTTGTATAAAAATTCCATACTATTAATAAATTATTGCCATACCATTTTGTAGTAGGATAAAAAGGGCAATGTTGATATATTTACCTGTCTTTATCATAATGGCCCATTTTGAGCACATCTGCTTAATACGCTTTTCCACGATACAGTAACTTGTAATTACAATTAGATATTTCGAATGTTTGTTTATTTTTTTAATAAATAATAATGAAGAATTTAGATTTTTCATTTAATAAACTTCTTGCCCATTTTTGTTACATAGTTTTTATAAATTTTTTCATGTAAAGGTTTTTTAGTGGTGAGTCGTGTAGTGTAGAGCGTTGCTATTAGAGTTGTAGATGATTTTACTACAGGAATTGGATGGATTTGATTAATAATATTATTGTTGTGTAATGCAATACGAACTGTAGCTCACGGTAGCTCACGATCGTTCCTGATGGCAGTCTATAGGGCAGGCCTATGTTCAGCAGTGGACAGGTAACAACTGCTACGATGATTGTAGCACGAGTTACGGTAACCATGATAAGGAGAGTTTGTATAAAAAAAGACCGACTAAAGAGAAAAATAACAGTACAATTTTATTGCATAATTAATAAAGTTTAAGTGCATCAAAACATTTTTTTTAAACAATTGCTACATAGGTATGTGACATTTCGAATAAATTATTTTTTGTTAAAAGTAATTTTCACTGCTAATTTCGTGCTCATCAACATTAGCTTTTGTGCTATTTCAGTGACGAACGAATAGGAGTAATAACTTTGTTAATGGTATTTCTTTTCTTCAATCAACTTCTTCGACTTTAGGCCCTCCAGAGCTCTCCGGTCTAGAACCACTGGGCCCACCTCTGTTGGCTCCATGCAGCTTCATCATAGCTGGTTGACAGGTCCTTTGCGCTGCCTTCAGACGTTGTTCTAGTTCGGATTTTGAAGCATCAGGATTTCCTTCGAGCCACCGAAGCTGGTCAGTACATTCTGTGATGACTGCACTTCTTTCGCCTTCTGTCAGCCTGCTACTATCATTTTCAGCTGCCTGTAAATACATTGGTTGTATTAACTTAGAAGTATTTGATGGTATCGTTATTTTTTATAATATGTATGGGCATAAAAAGTGCATTTCAAATATAAAAATATTTTTTTAATAGATTTTGTGTTAAAAGCGTGAAAAGATTTGCACCTTGCTTACATGTCCACGGTAGCTACTCGCACCATTGAAAGAAAGTACATATCGTTATTGTGTTTATCATGTTAATATATTGTAGCTATTGACATTACGACTAGTTTATTTTAGAATAAGGTTTGTTCAAAAGTGTTCTTTTTCATTTCAGAACGTTAGGATGAATCAAATTTAAATAAAAAGTTATGCTAACCGTTTTACATCCGTATAGATAGCTTTCAAATTGATTTCTAATTTCGACCTTCTTCCTTACAGCTTCGTCTTCAGCTTTAAATTTTTCAGCATCATTTAGCATCTTCTCGACATCCCTTTTGCTCAGTCGGCCCTTGTCATTGGAAATTGTAATATGTTCAGATCTTCCTGTACTTTTGTCCTGAGCGTTCACATTTAAAATGCCATTTGCATCAACATCGAAGGTTACCTGTAAACGTCTTTCGATTACGACATTGACTCTTTTTTATTTAAAAAGAAATTGAAATTAAGAATTAACCTCTATTTGTGGTACTCCCCTCGGCGCTGGTGGTATACCTGACAAATTGAAGGTTCCCAATAAATTGTTGTCTCTAGTCATAGCTCTCTCCCCTTCATACACCTGTAATTGGAATAAAAATATTTTGACACATTGATGTACATGGAACTAAATTTCAAAAAATCTAGTCGAACTGTGTTAGATGAGTATCTACCATGATTTAATGTCCTACTTGTTTAAGAGCTTAGCTTGTGTATTATTTTATTCATCTTTACTTCAGGTTTTAGGGACACACACAAGTTTTCGAGAGCAAGATTTGTAGATAGTGGTTATACAACGATTTATCGTTACAGGTACCTGGATCGTAACAGCTGGTTGGTTATCGGAATACGTGGTGAAAATCTTTTTCTGAGCTGTTGGTATCCTTGTATTTCTTTCAACTAATCGTGTCATAACGCCTCCAGCTGTTTCAATACCGAGAGAGAGCGGTGCAACGTCCACCAATAAGACATCTTGAATGCGCGTGTCTTTTGAACCCATCAAAATAGCTGCTTGAACAGCAGCCCCGTAGGCTACTGCTTCGTCTGGATTGATTGATAGGTTCAGTGTTTTACCATTGAAGAATTCCTGAAATATATTGGTGTAAGAATTATCATGACATTGTTTTAAGTTGGTATGTGATAGTGTAATGTTGTATAATTCAATATTTAAATATTTGCTAATAAGAAAATTGCGAGAATAGAAATCTATGGTTATTTTTATTCTATGTAGAGAAATTATTTAAAAGATGTTCTGAGAATATCTAAATTTAAGTATAAATTTTGACTACAATACATGGATCTTAAAAAAACAAATCTTAATGCAAAATTAATATACCAAGTACCTGTAATAATCTCTGAATCTTTGGTATGCGTGTTGAACCACCGACCATTACAACATCATGAATTTCTCTCGTATTTAATCCTGCATCTTTCAATGCTCTCTCAACGGGACCGATAGTTTGACGAAATAAATCCGAACATAGTTCTTCGAAACGTGCTCTTGTAATTTTTGAATAGAAATCAATACCTTCATGCAATGCGTCTATCTCCAAACTTGCTTCTGTACTAGATGAAAGTGTTCTTTTCGCTCTCTCACAAGCTGTTCGAAGTCTTCGTAATGCTTTAGGATTATCTTTTAAATTCTTTTTAAATTTCCTCTCAAATTCCTGTGTAAAATGATCGACCATTCTGCTGTCAAAATCTTCACCACCCAAATGAGTATCGCCAGCTGTAGACTTTACTTCGAAAAGAGATCCTTCAGCAATTTGAAGAATTGAAACATCAAATGTTCCACCTCCGAGGTCGAAGATCAATACGTTCTTGTCTCCCTTCAGGTCTTTGTCCAGTCCATAGGCAAGCGCTGCGGCTGTTGGCTCATTGATGATTCTGAGAACATTTAATGCAGCTATAGCTCCAGCATCCTTAGTAGCTTGACGTTGAGAATCATTAAAATATGCCGGTACGGTTATTACAGCATCTTTGACAGTTCCCCCTAAATAAGTTTCAGCGATTTCTTTCATTTTTGTCAAAACCATTGAAGATATTTCTTCTGGAGAAAATCTTTTTTTCTGTCCTTTGTATTCGACAATTATCTTTGGCTTTCCACCATCTGATACTACTTCAAAGGGCCAATGTTTTATATCTTGCTGAACTTTTGGATCGTCGAACTTACGTCCGATTAACCTTTTGGCATCAAATACTGTATTTTTTGGGTTCATAGCCACCTAAAATAAAGAATCGGGCAGTTTATTCAATTTATTTAGGTTCCTATCCGATGTGCGTGTAATATTGAATGGAATGTTCAATGAATAGAGAACACAGAACATTACGTGATGTTGGTCTCACCCATATTTACCATGTGTTCGCTGACCTTTCATGCTTCAATAGTTTTATTTGTATAGAAGTGACCCAGGAACTTATATTAACGAAGTTCTTTCAAAGAGTGACGGGCAAAGTTGTAATAGTTTCACTAAATGGGCACATTCTTGCATTTCAACTTCTCAAGTTAATGAACCGACAATGTCGGAAGAAAGTTTGTTTTGCTAGCAGTTCCGACCTAAGTACTTAGTTTGTTTAAGTGAGTGAGTATATTTATTTGTTATATATTCTATTTGATAAGTTTTTATTTATATAACTCCTTAAGTTTTTATTAAGTTTTAACTAAGTTTTAATGTCTCGTTGCTTGCTACTATTAGCACTCTTACTAGTATTTGATTATCTTAGTTTTTATTAAAAAAATTTTGTAAGAAAAAAATGGTAATACATTGTAATCTCGCTTCGTTATAACTCAGAAAAGAAAAGGGCATTAAAACAGGTTATTTAGCTACTAATGTTTAATAATAAATTGGATGGCCCGATTTCGAAAGACATTGATATACAAAAAGGTGCTGTACTTGCTCACTTGAAGTAGTTGTTTTTATTTTGAAGCAGAAAAGTGCGTTAATTTGTATAAATGAAAAACAGATGTTTGGAAAATTGTCATCAGTTGTCATAAAATTTGAAGACAATGATATGATTATAATATCTATAGTAGCAATAACAGAATAAATCAGTTATACAAAAGTATCCACCAAAATCGGTTTATAATAGACAATTACAAAAAAAATGTGTACGGGATATCATAAATTCGATTGAAAAAAGGGTAAATAAAGTCGGTTTAAAATGAATAAAAATAATATAAAAAAATATATATTTTTTGAAGTTGCTCTAAAAACGCTATATTCATCACCTGATTTTTAGCTGGGTCCCCTATCAACCTCTCTGTATCGTTGAAGGCCACATACGACGGTGTAGTCCTATTGCCTTGATCATTGGCTATGATTTCCACTTTGTTGTGTTGGAATACGCCCACACAGGAATACGTCGTTCCCAAGTCAATACCCACAGCTGGGATGGTCATGTTTGCTCATCCAATTCTGGAAATAAAGGTAAAATTTACAGATTTAGATAGGTCGGCAAATTAGTTTAAATTTATTTGTTAACGCTAATTGTTTAGGAATGAAATGCTTCTCCTGCTTCTGTATCCTTGGAGCATACTATAAGGGGCTTTTCAAGTTGATGGTGAACAAGTATTTCAGGGTAAGTGTAGTTTATGTGTAGCGTCAGGCGAGGAAAGATGATGTGTAAACTCATTATGCAATAAAAAATATAGTATCATATTCAAGTGTTTCGTAAAAATACATATTGCAGTTATTAAATATGGCAAGTTTAAAAAATTAAAATTAGGTATACCCATGGAATATTATCTAGATAATATTTATCAATAAGTACCTACCTATGTCTAGTAGGTACGTAGTGACTTATATATCTCTATTTAACCGACATCAAAAAAGGAGAAGTATTTAGATTCGGTTGTATTTCTTATGTTTGTTACCTCATAACTCTGTCATTTATAAACCGATTTGGTAAATTCATTCCTTTTGTGAAAGAATATACTTTTAGATTGGTTCTATAAAATTTTCCATCAAAAGCAGTTCAGTATTTTAGTTTTTAAATCAAAATAAAATTTCGTGTTCTTTTTGTGGAACAAATACTTAAATTATTTTGGTCTAAAAATTAATCTTTCAGATTAAAAAAATATTTTTCCAAATTGGTTTACAACTGACTGAGTTATGAGGTAATAAACATAAAAGGAAAAATACATTCAAAAAGCAACAGTTTTCAAACTCAAACTTGCTTTTTGAAATCGTTAAAAAATATTCTCATAATTACAAATCTTAATAAGGTATTTGTAGACTGTTACTGTAGTAAAAAGCGCTATACTCAGATTTGGCCAAACTTATTGTCATTCGGTTTGATTTAATTTATTAAAGGTGAATTCGTTACGATGGTCTAAAGTAACCTGATTACATGCTCAACTATCATTCCTCTGGCTGGTATATCCCTCATTCCTCTGGGGTTGGTACCCCACCAGCGTATACTAGTACCGCAAGTGCGGTTACCATTTCATTATCATTGAAAAAAAAAACAATTCAATATTACCTTTAAAAAAATTGGCATCGGCCAGAATCGAACTTAAGCCCTTTGAGATCAACGAGTTGTGACAGTATTACTAGACCACGATAGGACGCTTAAAAAAAACAGCTTGTTAAACGTAATTTATTTAAAAACTGAATTCGCACCCTTGGAGATTTGTTTTAATATTCCCGCAGTCAAATGAGAGCATTATAAATCACGAGCGTTGGTTTCTTTTATATTTTACGCGCAAAAAACTTTCTACTCCAATGCTTTCCAATAATAATTGATGGATACTGCGAAGACCGTGGAAAAAAATATATTCACTGCACTCTATTTATAATATTTATTATCTTGTTATAAATTAAGTAATTATCTTGTCTTAGAATGAAAATATATTTAAAAATAATTTAGCAATGTTGACAAAATTTGTATGAGTCCAATACGGAAATATATCATCAAAATTTCATACAATTTTATTGGTTAAAACGTCGCATAACATACAAAAATAAATAAATAGGTATTTATTTTCCTGAAATTTGCATTTATCCTCCAGAAATAATAGCAAAATTGATCATGATATAATTAATATATGGACCCTAGAGATTGTGAAAAGAATTATTAAAATCGGTTGACAATATTGCATAACATTACATAAACGAATAAATATAGACAAATGGAGACTATATGGTTTATGTTTGTTGTTTTATATATATATATCTTTTTCTTTTTTGAAGTCAATATAAAATACAATTAAATTGAAAACTCATTCTGTCGAAATCGATTAAAAATATTTATTTTGTTATTGTTTACTTGTTAATTAACCTAATAGTTAAATAGTTTAGAAAGTAAAAGCTGTCATCCAAAATCCATTTGTGAGGATGTCCTTAGGAAGATTGCTGATAAACATTAGTCTAATAAATAGATAACGTAATAAAATATAGTCTGACAGTAAATGACAAAAACAAAATAAATAATAATAATGAATCTACGCAACACATTTGTTCTACAATCCAAGTAAACCACTATCTACTTATTTGTTGTTGATGGTCATACGTTTTAGTACTTACAATTTATTCCTAAAGAAATATCACTCAATTGGTAGTTTGACCAACGTAAGAATAATAGTCATATTAGATTTTCGCCTTGGCAAAACTTTTTATATCATATTATATTTGGGCAATAATCGATCGACCACTCTTCTCGATTTTTCCGTACCAACTGTAGTAGCCGCATTACGACAATAGTATTATTCGTACCATGACAGTATACATAGGTATATAAAGCTATATGTTACTGTAACTATAGCTTACAAAAGGGCAAATGTAAATGTGTATCGGCTTTGTGGCTTTGTTCTGGTTCTATGGTTAGATTTTCTATTTTGAGGCCGATTGTAGTATTTGTAGGTTCCACTCAGTAATATAAAATGTATATTCACTCCTTTCTCACACATATCAACACTCACAATATCCATCTATTTATTCTTTGGTATCCTAAAGGAAGGCTTCTTAACTCGTTTGTCACCTTATAAGATTCGATTTTTAAAACGCATCAGAATTGATGCATGGTTTAATTTTTGATCGAAAATCTCATCAATGATTACAGTTGTGTGTGTATAAGTAACATATATTAGTATGTAGATGTAGGATTATTTACTTGTTTAGGGGAAATATATAAACAAAATACAAATTGCGTTCTTTAATTTTGTTGTTGGAGATTAAATTTTAGAGTGATCTAATATTTATTTAATTAAACGTAATTACATTTCTCTCAATGAAAAAGTTGCTTCCATTTTATATTTATATATTTAGTCTATATATTTATTTCGAGTTAACAGCTATTTAAATATCTAAAAAAAATCTGAATGTAAAGAATTCTACACTATATATAATCAGTCACTTTACTTACAATTACATCCTCTTTCGGGTAGGATAAAGGGCACAAAGAACAGTTTATATTTAGGTATTCTTCATTATTTACGTATCGCGGATGTTACAGAAATAAATTGGGTATAAATTTATCTAATAGAACCTTTTATAGATGCTGTTAACAGCCTTACAAAGTTAGGTACTCGGAATAGTCTTGCAGGCATTCTCATATATTAGATAGGATTCTCGTGGATTATGGAAGAAGGAACGAAATCGCTGAATTCATTTCTAAAGAATGTTTATATCTATTGAAGGAATGAGCCAACATCGCAGTGGATTGCTATCGATTTCCAATTCACATTTAGTGTGTGTTTCGTGTTTGATATTGTTCCTACTGCTTATAGGTTTATAGGTATCTATTAATATTAAAGAGACTTACCTACGCAGTTGCTGATTCAATTTTTTCATACAATTTACAATTAAGCAACATTTAATTTGAATGCTCACTTTTTTATAATTTTACGTCGCTCAATTTTATTATTTCCTATTTGACTATGACGTTCAAACACGTCGTTTATGATTGATTTAAAATTGGAAACAATTTATTGCTGTTTCCTATCAAAAATGTAACTTCAGTAATGATAGATTTAGTGGTGGTAACTATGTTTCTGTTCGGTGATCAAAGTGTTTCATGATTCAGTGTTGTATATTAAAAACGTTGTTGAAGACCAATTAACATCCAATGGAATATCATGACTCTAAACATGTTCAGTCCTAGAAATGAAATGGATAATTACTTTATACGAATAACAGTAAGGCCTTTAATTTTGCTACAATTTTTATTGATGTCAAATAATGGAACACGAAATGATTATACAATGATTATAAATCTATAACTAACTAATGCAAATAAGATACACAATGATAAAATAATGAGACGTATTTCGATGAAATACTTAAGTAAAATTATCTCTTTCCCTTTTTCTTTTTCTTGTTGAAGTCCGGAGGATGGAATCCTCTGGCTTGGAGCAGTTCCTGCACATTGTGGCACGCGTAATAGACGTTGTCCATCGCCGCGTCAGTTAACATGTCCATATTACATTTCCCTTTTGACTTTCCCTTCTTTCCGCCTTTCTTGGCTTTCGGTTCACCAGCATCTGCTTTCTCTTTTTTCTCCTTTTTCTTACCTTTACTTTTGCCAGCCATTATTTTAAAGCGGTTGCTAGTTGGTATTGATTATACAGATTTCACTGTATTTGGAGTTACCATGGTGAAGTAGGCATAAAGATTATGGATTAGGCTCTGCTATAACGTAGTCTATACTATATATATATTAGGTACATAACAATTTATTCGTACCAATCATTATAAATTATATTGAGAAGGCAAATAGTGTAAATGAGACAAAAATATACGACTTTTACTCGAATAACATTTATTTACAAAAAAGTTTTTATAAATTAACAATATAATATATTATTATTTTAATTTAGGAATCGTAATATGAAATTTCAATTGAAATTTCTATAACATTGGTTGTTCTTATAAAAAATTAAAGTAAAGTAAAACCACGTTAGGGAGTGCCCTATCAAACATTTCATTAATGCAAATAGTAAATTTATAACAGTAACGAATACTTAATAAGGGGGTAATAACTTTCAAGTCAAAATTATTGAATATCGCGTGACATAACATATAAAAAATACCATGGAATCAAGGACCACTTACTTTTTGAAGATGGTTGAAAATGGTTTTTTTTTTGAGTGATTTATAGAAAAAAAAAACTCTAAAATAATTCATATTTGCAAACTCAATCATACACGTGCAGTATAACTTAAGTATCTATTTACTTAATCTAAGCATTCAGTTAATCTTTTTTATGTGAATCGACATTAGAGAGATTATTAAAAAAAAAAAACTTCTGAATATTTCCACCAGAGGTCATGTATGTAAATATCTCTACTATTACGTATTTGCAAACGTAATAGTTAATAATATGAACTTAATAATTAATACTATGAACCGATGTAAATTTTTGTTTCTTCTTATTTTAAATTTCTAGTAAGAATTAGGAATTTTGATGAGTTTCATGTGCGAGTCCTACAAAGATTTACGTAACTAACGTCTTCACGTTTGCATCTGAATGGAAATCCGATCGAAACGATCTGTTAAATAAGTATTTAATATTTTGCCACAAATTATCGCCAAAAAGTTACATTTTTGAGAAAATCAAAACTAGAGGAAAGTTACAACAGTTATTTAAATGGATATTTCTTTGACCTTCGGTATGAATAGAAGTTTAACATATTTGTTTGTCCGGAAGAAATTGCTTAGCGATAAGGCCGCCTTTTGTAACACTTCTCATTAATATTTACTATATTTGTTATTTTTCTTTTTACTTGGTGCAATAAAGTGTAAAATAAATAAATAAATATTACGTTCGTGTCAACTATTTGTTTAGGATTCTTTATACAACTCGCACTAGGGATTCAGCCGAGTTTTTGGAACGAGTTCAATTCAATTCACATTAGTCCATCCATATATTATATGTCTACGTATTTATTTATATAATTTATTTAATATTGTACAATGGTTCGCGTAGTATGTGTTCAACTTCAGGCCGGTGTAACGAGCTCGTCCCGACGGCCGGTGTGGCCGCTTCCGCTCGGCCGGCGTACACCAACTGTGAAGTACACAACGCAAAGACAATTTTATTATATTAATAATAAATTAACCGTTAATTATCCACTGTTGAACATAGGCCTCCCCAATAAGGGAGGTTTTACCAATAGTTACTACTAGTACTATGCTTGGCAGGTGGGTCGACAACCGCAGTTAGGCTTTTGGTGATGTTTTAAGAGGGACATTAATGCCCATACCTGTTACTAGGGGGAGACTTTGTACAAAAGTCGTATGCTTGGGTACCTCTGTCCTGTTCGTGTTTCAACCATAAAGCAGTTGTGTTTGCATGGCTGTTTCAGTTTGAAGGGTGGGTTATGGCGTGAATTTACAGGGTACAGAGGAATAACAACTGAGTCCTCAGAAATGGAAACGCATGGGGGGTATCATGGGCGAAACAGTATACTCTGTTATGTCCATGACACTGCTCACTGTCTATAGGTGACGGTTACCACTTTCCATCAGGTGGGCCGTCAGCTTGTTTGCCATTCTAATTTGTATAAAAAAATAAAACCTCGATTATTAAGTTCTTTTAGTCGCCTCGTACGACACCCACGGGAAAGGAAGGGGTGGCTTATTCTATGCCAGGACCATAAGCGGCGAATAATGATCAAAGTCCTCATGAATTACAACGCAGCCGTTAACTGTCCATTGTGGAATGAAGGCCTCACCTATTTATTACTTGGGTTGCCAGTTATTGTTACGCTTGGCAGGCGTGTTGTCAACCGCAGTTAGGCTTTGGTGATGTTTTAAGAAGGATGCTGCTGCGCGTCTTTCGACTATTAAATTCCCTTAGCCGCCTCTTACGACACATCTAGGGTGAAGGCCTATTCTATGCAAAGACCACACGGCTATCGCAAAAAATGAAATATTATTTGTGTAATATTATGTATGTATATAATTTTTCTTTTTTGTGACAAATTTAAATAACTTTTTTTAGGTGTCAATTTATTTAAATAAATTATATATATATATATATATATATATATATATATATATATATATATATATATATATATATATATATATATATATATATAAATGTAGGCATATTGAGTATTTATAAATATCCATGGATCATGTCTACAGGCAACCCGTTACCACTTACTCATCAATCATCGTCAGTATCATTTCAGCCATTATCTGATTACTAATAAATATAGGCCTCCGCTATAGATTGCCTTCAAAGTTATATATATATATATATATATATATATATATATATATATATATATATATATATATATATATATATAATAAAGCGGAAGAGTTGTAATTGTACGGGAAAACTACAGAAATATTATAATATACACCATCAACTGAAAGGCAATTCCTAGATAAAGGGACGAATATTATTACTTTCTCAAATATTACTAGATGCTTTTTTGCGTAGCATTTATTAATATTTCATAGAAACGCCGGAGGCAACGGTTGGTTTCATTCCATTTATTAAATCGTCTATGAGACAATTCCAATAACAATATTTGCAATAAGTTTTGTGCACTACCACGAATAATACTATTTACTAATGTGCCAGAGGGAGACTTTGTACAAATGTCGATTGCTTGGGTACCTCTGTCCCATTCGTGTTTCAACCGTGTAGCAGTTGTGTTTGCATGGCTGTGTTTCGGTTTGAAGGGTGGGATATGGCGTGAATTTACTGGGTACAGACGAATAACACCTGAGTCCTCAGGAATAGCAACGCATGGGGGGTATTATGGGTGAAACAGTATGTGTGTGTACTGTTATGTCCCTGGTACTGCTCATGTCTATAGGCGATGGTTACCACTTTCCATCAGGTGGGCCGTCAGCTTGTTTGCCATTCTAAGTTGTATAAAAAAAAATATCTTGTGTTATTTGATTAGAATGATTTTGTTTAGTTCCGCTACCATTAGTCCGCTACCTCGCCCTTGCTATCAGTATATACCGACGAGGCACCAGTGCATTTTGTTTTTGCTTTTTTTATTTTTTGTACATGTATCTTTTTTTATCTTTTTTCACTGTGCATCTATGTCTATTGCTGTTTGTGTGCTGTGAGTAATGCAAATAAATTATTTATCTATCTATCTAACTTTTTTAAACTTGATAAAACTGTAATCGTTTCAGTATATCATGCTAGATTGTTTTTTTTTTCTAAGTAAATGGAATAAACATAACAAATTTATTTAGATAGGCACCGATGTGGGATGATAGGTGAGAATGAAGTTAGATCAGATTTTTTATTTATTTTTTTTACAACACAGGGGGCAAACGAGCATGCGGCTCACCTGATGGTAAGTGACTACCGCTGCCCATGGTCACCCACAACACCTACGGCATTGCAGGTGTGCTGCCGGCCTTTTAAAAAGGAATATGCTCTTTTCTTGAAGGTTATGTTGTTGTATCGGTTATGTTACTTAGACTGGCAAACAAGCTGACGACCTATTTGATGAAAGTGATGACATCATTTATAGACATGAATCATCATATTCATCATTATGGCAGCCGTTAACTGTCCACTTCTGAACATAGCTTCCCCTTTATTGGGGGGTTTTTCCAGTTATTGCCACGCTTGACAGGCAGGTTAGCAATCGGATTTAGGCTTGGTGATGTTTATTAGACATGATTAGTACTTATTATTAATAGTATTTGGCAAGGTACCCATAGGCATAATAGAAAGCACTGTAATGGCCATGATACTCCTCATACGTTTTTCTTGACTATAGTGTTGTCTCTACTAATATCATTGACCAAAATACAGTCAAGTACAGCTGCTTCACGGCAGATACACGTGGAATAAAGATACCCAAGCAGACGACTTTTGTACAAATTATATCGGTTCTCTCTGTTTAGTCTTGATAGTATGATAGGTTATTTAAATATTACCCTTCGTCCAAGTAAATTCTCGAATCTCGCCTTGACGAAACTCCACGCGCCCATATTTCTGTGTTCCTCTTGGCTCCATATGAACTCTAGAAACAAATATTCGTAATTATTGGCATATTCCTCAAACCCATAAGGGTATAAAAGTGTTTACTGGCCTAGCATATTAAAGATTTACCTACCTTCATATTATTAACGACCTTCGAGGGAAAGTAGTAAGCAAGTACCTTTGAGTAAATCTGGTTTAAATTCGATTCTCATTCAGGTTTTTTGTTAAATTAACTTTTCTAAATTATTAAGGGCTTTTTTTAAATACAATAATTAAGATTGTGTTCCACAAAAAAGGACTTCAATTGTAGCCAAACTTGTTATTTTGATTTCAAACCTAAACCGCTGAACTGATTTTAATAAAAATTTTATGGCACCGATTTGTAAGTATATTGTTTCAGATAAAAAAAAAAAAGAATTAAAAAGTTTATAACGGACAAAGTTATGAGGTAACAAACATAAAAAAAGATTTGAATTGAGAAGCATCTTCGTTTTGAAGTTGGCTAAAAATGGAATAGTAATCCCGCCTGCGCTATCAGTATACGTTACAATAGAATGCGAGCTAACCCGACAAACGATGTTTTGCCTCTTATCGCCACTGATTGAGTATCCTCTTTTCTTATCGAGACTATCCTATCCCACAAGTAGGAGCAAACAATACATATTTAGAAAATTTCATTAAAATCGGTTTAGTTGGTTCAGTAATTAGCGTGAAGCATGACATGTGAAGTGACATGAGATTTTTTAAATAATGAGATAGCTTTAGCACTTGGCACCATAATGTGGTATTTATTATTGTGATACTTTGCCAATAGGTAAGTCTATATTGTACGTTTGAGCTATGTATATTATATTTAATTGTTGTATAAATTTTATAACTTGTAATCATCATAACTACATGGGACAGATAAAAGAAACACTAGGTGTCATGTCGTATAGGGAGGTCAAGGATATGGCCTGGGATATAACTCGCTGGAAGAAGATGCACGAATTAGTTGCACCGACAAGAGGAAACTCTTAAATGAAAAGAAGAAGTCATCGTTATTGACATGTAGTTGCCATTATATTGATATGTAGGTACTGTAATTAATTTATGATATTATTTTTATTTTATTAATCAAATGTTATTATCATTGTTATTTTTTATTTTATTACTTTAAAAATTATAATGTAAATATCGACTTGCAATCGTGTGATGAAAACTGTTACATTGGTTTATTAACCAATGTAACAGTTTTCGTCACATATATATAAATATATTATACTTTTTAATTGAGAGCTAAACATAGCAAAACTATAAAAATTGTTTTTTTTTTCCGTTGAAATCCTAATTGAAGAAAAAAGAACACTTGTTTATATTCAGAATATAACTTGTTCCATTTTATTTGTTTATACTGGTATTGCAAATGAAAGAAAACTCTAAAGTGATCTCTTATATAACATAATAAATGGTTGAAATAGTTTACAATACACGGAAATATAATATGGCTATATATAAAGCCTGGTAGTAAAATAGTGCCAAAGAGAGATTATACAATATTTGAACATTTGTGTTATTGTAGAATGGATCTTATAAGTGGGATATATTTCAGATATGAAAATGAAATTGTAACCCAGCCTACTCTATTACAATTATTAGTGAGGTATAATAGGCGAGGATGAAATCAAGTCATCAGTTGGCTCATCGTAACAAAATCACCAGAAATTAATCACGATAGTTTCCAGGGGGATCGTGTGAACGTCGACTTGAGAGGGTATATTGCTGGCAATTGGGCTTCTTATTGAATGAATGATAATGGAATGGTAGTCCCGCCTGCGCTAACGGTATACACTGGCGGGACACTAGTGAGGGTGATAGGTGAAAAATGAAAAGCAGATCAGTTAGCCTATCATAATGAAATACAGCACGATGGTTTCCAGGGGGAACCGCGTGGAGGTCGACCTGACTGGGTATATTGGTAGCACTGGAACTGGTAGCCCGCATTACTAACAAGCCCTTCCTCCCTGGCAATTGGGCTGGCAACATCTTTACAAACTTTCACATTTATAATATTAGTAGGATTAGTATAGGAGGCCTTATTCTATCTTCATTTATAAAGAAAAAACACAGATGGCATGATTTTTGATGAAATGTACATATACCAAATAAAGTGTACTGGGGGAAAGGGATTGTTAGTAATGGAGACTAAGAATCCCATTACTAGCAATATACCCAACCAGGTCGACCTCCTCGTGGTTCTACCTGGAAACTATCATGGTTAATTCCTGATGAATTCATCATGATGGGCTAACTAGCCTGTTTTAATTCTCATCACACCCTTCACTGGTGCTCCGCCAGCGTATCCCGTTAGCGCAGGCGGGGTTATCATACCATTTTCACCCATAAAAAAAAGTGTACTTTCGAAACAAATCTCCAAAACATCAAATGTTTCGAGGCAATTTTGATTATCGTAATTGACAAATCCCATGGGCGAATTATCTGTCAAGTTGTCAATCGATTGCTACAACTCCGAGGGATTATGCAATTAATCATTTACTGGAGAGTTTCAATAATCACGTTTACCGAAGTTGGCCGACCAATCAATTATTGATAGAGTTTCCAATTTTCCCTAACCGTAAAATTAAAATCACTCGATTGCAATCGACTCGATGGCAATATAAACTGTTTTCTAATCTATTCGAACGGTGTATCGAATTTACATCTCTGTTAATATGAAATTAATTAACGTATTGCTTAAATGGTCGGTATTCGTTCTAAATAAGAATCGATCGTATTAATCGTATAGCGTAATATACATATATTTAATTATTTTACATAATATTCGTAGATCACGAAAAGTCGAAAATATATGTATAAAAATGTATGTGTATATCATTATATCACCCGTTAACCGTTCACTGTTGAAAATAGGCTTCCCCTTGGGGGGTTTTGCCAGTAGTGGCCGTGTATGGTAAGAGGGTTGGTTATCCTATTTCTGAAATCGACGCGTACAAAGTAGCAGGAAAAAGCTAGTATATTACACAATAAACAATTATATATATATATATATATATATATATACATATACATATATATATATATATACATATACATATACATATACATATACATATACATATACATATACATATACATATACATATACATATACATATACATATACATACATATACATATATACATATATATATATATATATATATATATATATATATATACATATACATATATACCTTTTAATATAGTTACTTTTTATAATTTATGCGGGCAAAGTTGTGATTAATAGCTATTAAAACAATCAAATTGCGTTTCTATAACTTACTTCTAGCATTAGGATACTTGTTCAGCTCCTTCTGTAGCGCTTGCAGAGGAAACGGTGTTAGGCCCTCTACCCTAATTATGGCCACATCATCTATCTTGGCTTTCACCCTCTCTTTGTGTAACTCATAGTAGTGTTTCCCACAAACAAATATAATCCTCTTCACTTTGATAGGTTCTGCTAGATGATCCCCTGAGAAAAAGATTTTACAATACATTAAAAATGGATAGTTTGCCACTTAAATAAACTTCGTTACAAACGTTTTTAATTAATAAAATTACTATGGTTCTTGTAGCAATTTTTCTAAATTAACGTGGTTTATTTTGTTAATTTACTTAACTCTTATTGTAAAATTTCCGATAAGGCTGTTTTTAATTACTTATTCTGTATCAATATTCTAAGAATATTTTTATTGTGTGCGCAATAACGAGTTGATGTTATTATAAAGTTTTAATGAATGTTTTTTAAATAAATCTACATACCTATAGTTCTCATAAGATCAGCATTCATGTCTTAGAAATTGATATGTGGCAATATTTTAATGGGTGAAAATGGCATGGTAACCCCGCCTGCGCTATCGGTATACACTGGCGGGGTACCAGTGGAAGCTGATAGGTGAGGATGAAAACGCAAGTCAGTTAGCACATCGTGATAAATTCAACGATAAATTAGTTACGATAGTTTCCAGGGTGAACCGCGTGGAGGTCGACCTGATAGGTTATATTTATAGCAATGGGGACTAACCTCCCCATTACTAACTATCCCTTCCCCCGGATATATGGCATTAGAAATGTAGATAATGGCCCTATGGGGTCTTAGGCCTTCGATATTATTTAAAGCGTTTTAACAATTGATGGAAAGATCTGGCGGCTAGAAGATCGACCTATCTTCATTTGAATTCATTAAGGTATTGCGGCCAGCCTTCGCAAGCTTAAGGTCTCTTTTATTCGTTATACATTAAGGTTTTGGTGTACGATTTGTGTGAATATATTTGTATACCAATAAAAAGACTAAAACAACATCTCCTATAATTACGAACATATAATCGATTACGTATAAACATTTTACTGAACTAGGTATTATCTCGTGAAAAAGTCCGTATCACGGTAATTTGATTAGAATTATTTTGTTTAATTCCGCTACCATTAGTATGTCATTAGTGTTGGCAGCCACACACATATTAATCGTAGCGGAATTAAACAAAATAATTCAAATCAAATAACCTGCCACAATATTGTACACCGCTCTACTCGCTAAAATTAATGCTCCTTTCCACTTTCGGAATGCCGGTAGAGATCACTTGTAGAGTTAATTTCGCCTTTGTATGTTTGCTCTCCCGTGTCATATTTCTGTATTTCTTAATAGTGTATATGTAATAAAATATAAAATAAATAAATTAAAATTATGTTACAAATATGATAATCGATAAAAGTGAGTTTTTTTATTTTTTTTTATACAACTTAGAATGGCAAAAAAGCTGACGGCCCACCTGATGGAAAGTGGTAATCGTCGCCTATAGACATGAGCAGTACCATGGACATAACAGAGTATACTGTTTCGCCCATGATACCCCCCATGCATTGCCATTCCTGAGGACTCGGACATTATTCCTCTGTACCCAGTAAATTCACGCCATATCCCACTCTTCAAACCGAAACACAGCCATGCAAACACAACTGCTTCACGGTTGAAACACGAATGGGACAGAGGTACTCAAGCAATTGACTTTTGTACAAAGTCCTCCTTCTGGTTTTTTGTTTGGATGCCTCTTGCTACCTTAATCATATAGCATATGCTATACAGTATTAGGGACGGGAAAAATCAAAATATGTCAAGTGTAAAAAATATCAAATAGCTCGTAAAAAATGGAAAAGTGTAAAACCTGAAAAAAAGCGTGAGGAATATAAACCATAATGTATTGATAACGTAACTTTTTTAGAAAAAATCCTCTTAAAGTCATTGCTTTACAGTTCAGTTTCAGTCGTCAGTGAGTGTACGTAAAAACTTTGGGTAATAATTTTGTGTGGCGCCCTCTTTATGTTAATGTTATTTTCAAAGGAAGAACAAGTTTGAAGACTTGTGAAGCTGCACCTGCTACCGGCGGGGCACCAGTGAAGGATGATAGGTGAGTATGAAGCAGGTCAGTTAGCCCATCGTGATGAATTCAACAAGAATTGTTCACGAGTCCAGGGGGAACCACGTGGAGGTCGACCTAATAGGGCATATTGCTGGCAATGGGGCTGTCAAACTCCATTGCCAACAATCCCTTTCCCCCCTATATTATATATTAAGTATTCATAAATATATATTAATAATAAATAAGGAATTTTATTATAAAAAGTTATAAGTTTTTATTAAAAAATAATTGGATTGACTTAGTTTGTGTATTTCTGTCGAGAATGAATATACTGCAATATATACACAATTCTGTGACAATAAAATATAACACAGTGTGGTAAACCTATCTGAGTAGATAGTTTTTCGCTACCACATGCATGAGCTACATTGAGACAGCAATATCCGTTGTCTTTCCCATGTGTGCAGTAACAAAATCGTATTTATGGTTGTCAGTTAAATTTTATTAAAATCCATCAAGCTGTTTAGGGTACATGTTTAATTAAAGATTCGGAATACACATGTGTAAACGTACTAAAGAAACATTACTTTTCTTTTTTGGCATCATCATCATCAAATCAACTTTTAATTGTCCACTGTTAAACATAAGCCTCCCTCTTGTGGGGTTTTGCCAGTGGTTGCCATGTTTGGCAGGCGGATTGGCAACCTCAGGCTTCAGAGATGTTTTAAGAGGGACACTGCTGTACATCCTACACCTTCCCTTAGTCGCTTCTATCGACACCCGCGGGAAGGGGTGGCCTATTCTATTCCGACCACACA
Source organism: Galleria mellonella (assembly GCF_026898425.1). Lineage (NCBI taxonomy): Eukaryota > Metazoa > Arthropoda > Insecta > Lepidoptera > Pyralidae > Galleria > Galleria mellonella. The sequence continues at coordinate 2,384,720 of NW_026442100.1, read as the reverse complement.
GCCAGGTTTCTTTTTGGAAGTTGGGTAAAAATCAGAAAATTTACTTCTTAACATTTCTTTTTTTTTCAAATAAACGTAAAAAAATGCAATAATTCTAATACCTTACCTATGACAGGTTTAAAATGCGTTCCTGGCGCGAATTCAGATAGCGGGGAGACTGCGTCAGCCAACCGAAGGAGTACCTTTGGTGACGCGACCACCAATGGTTTTCTGTAATTTCGTACAACCTGGAGGAACAAAATTTATCATCAGTTGTACCCTGTGAATAAATGAATAAATTCTTTCTTGTTATCTTCTAAGTAACATACTAAAAAACAGCATTACGAGTAAGATAAAGAAGGCATTATTGCTAAATAGCGATTTCTTAAGGCAATTGTGTGATGATGGTTATTTTTTTTAGTGGGATGAAAGTGGAATAGTAACTCTGCCTGTTCTGTCGGTACACGCTGGCGGGGCACCAGTGAGGGATGCAGGTGAGGATGAATTAGGTTAACTAATCTAAACTATCGTGACGAATTCAACAAAAAATCAATCACGATAGCTTCCAGGGAGAACCGTGAGGAGATTGACCTGATAGGCTATATTGCTAACAATGGGATTGCTAATTCTCTATATATTATCATCATCATCATTTCCGTCATTATTCGTCTACTGCTGGACATAGGCCTCCCCATAGACTGCCATAAGGAACGGTCTTTAGCTACCTACATCCACTGACTCCCTGCAATGCATTGGGCAACCAACGGGCAAGAACCTTTCTTCCCCATTGGTTGTCGGTTCTTCAAGCTATATGACCAGTCCATTTCCACTTTACTCCCCTATATATATATTTCCAATAAAAATCACAATAAACCAATATCAATGAATATTAAATTTCAATTAAAATTGTAAATGAGCACTGTTTATTGAGCATGAAAACGTTTGAGTCGAGTCGAAACGTCGAGTTTGCTATAATAAAAGCGAATTTATATAAATATTCGCTTTTACTCATGACTACAGAATATCATTTATAGTGTTTCTTCGGACTTGCAGAATAATTTACCAACCTGTCTCCTCAACAAATGGAAGTACTGTGCTGGTGTGGTCGGGTTAACAACATGCAGACACACATTCTCCGAGTCGGGGGCAGTTTCCTTACTGTCCGTCAATTGTAGGAACCTCTCGATCCTGCAGGACGAGTGCTCTGATGCTGCACCGTCGTATCCGTGTGGAAGCAGCATCACTAGTCCATTGCTGCGCACCCATTTCACTACAAACAATTAGAAATCCTAAATCTAGATATCCTAACAATATTATAAACTAGCTAGTTATGATAATAAAGCAATATCTGTATATAGGAGATATTTAAGTAAAATTGATATTAGGGCTCTTAATAAGAGTAATAGAAGACAAAACAATAATTTTTAGAAATTTTCTCTGTCTATGTTTTTTTATACAACTTATAACGGTAAACAAGCTGACGGCCCACCTGATGGAAAGTGGTAACCGCCGCTATTGACACGAGCAGTATCATGGACATAACAGAGTATACTGTTTCACCCATTTCTGAGGACCCAGGTGTTATTTCTCTGTACCCTGTAAATTCACTGCCATATCCCACTCTGTAAATCGAAACACAGCTTTGTAAACACATTTGCTTTACTGTAGAAATACGAATAGCACAGAGGAATCCAAGCTAACGACTTTTGTACAAAGTCTCCCTCTGGTATGTAAGTTTTTTTCGGCACCACGCCAACACTACTGCATCAAATTAGATGAGATTTTTACAGATGTGTTCTTAACGGCCTAAAACTTAAAGTCTGGTATATGTTTTGTCTGAATATGCCATTTAGCAATGGTTTATTTTATTGGTGTCTGAAATTCATTCGTACTAAGTACTGGCCTAAAGGCTTGTATTATGGTAAGTATTGTAATTATTACCTTCACCAGATGCTACGTAGGTGTCGACAATGATCTGCGCGCCAGTGTAAAAGTCCCCAAACTGTGCCTCCCACACGATCAGGTTATTAGGGCAGTCGAATGCCATGCCATATTCAAATCCCAACACTGCTTCTTCCGACAGAATTGAATTCGCCACCTGGGAAATTACGGAATATTCTAATTGAAACCGTTTTTTTTTAATTATCATATTGTATTGTATAAGCCATTAACTGTCCATTGCTGAATATAGCCTTCCCCATAAGGAGGGTTTTACCAGCAGTTGCCGCGCTTGGCAGGCGAGTTGGCAACTGCAGTTTGGCTTTTGGTGATTATTTAAAAGGGACGTTGCGACCCATCCCTCGATCCCTCGACCATAAGCTCCCTTAGACGCCTCTTACGACACCCACGGGAAAGCAATGATTTCTCTAAACCTTTTTTTTATGCAACATAGAATGGCAAAGAAGCTGACGGCACACCTGATGGAAAGTGGTAACCGTCGCCTATAGACATGAGCAGTACCATGGACATAACAGAGTATACTGTTTCGCCCATGATACCCCCCATGTGTTGCCATTCCTGAGGACTCAGATGTTAATTCTCTGTAACCTGTAATTTCACTGCCATATCCCACCCTTAAAATCGAAACATAGTCATGCAAACACAACTGCTTTAAGGTTGAAACACGGACAGAGGTGCCGGAGCAAACGACTTTAGTACAAAGTCTCCCTTTGAAATCTCTATATACCTCTTTAAAAACAAAATGTTTGCTAAATAAATACTCTTAATTGATAATATGTGTATCTAGACGCTAATTCCAACCCTCTAAGTGTTGATTAATATGAATGAGTAATAAACATATGGTACTCCCCTAATGGAGGTATGTTTTTAGCTCTCTCTTAATGATTAAATGTAACATAAATCAATAGTGTATAATATTGATTTAAAGATAGTAACGGAAATACAAAATGTATTAAATTATCATACCAAAAAAAAAAAAAAAAGAAATTACAACAAACAAAGTTATTTTCGAATACAGTATAACAGTGCAAGATTTTGCCGTCTGGTCCCGGCATAGAATTGGTCATTCTTTTGTTTTATCCATCCAACAAAATTTGATAGGCGTCAAAATTAAAAGACTATACCAATTTTGTAGGAAAAATATTTTTGAAAGAAAAACTAGTTTTTATCTTTCCGATATTTATAAGAAATATTTTTAGGCGTTTTTTTTAATATAATCATTTAGTTTTCATTTTAGGTAGGGCAGCAAACCCGTGTCAGAGATAGGGTGCTATCATAACCGAATCCATCACTGTTTCCAAATCGATAAACAATACGTCAGTATAAGTAGTTTCAAAGTTAAACAGACGAAGATTGATTGACCTCACCTCCAAGAAACCCTTCTGCTCTTCGTGTATATGATTGAGTGGTATATAGATGCTTTCTGTTACTTGGTCGACGAGCATCACGTGCCTGTGGGAGAATGTTCCTCGGCCGACGTCCTCGCCGCTTAGGCGCACGTGTCGCCCCTCCATTAGTAAAGAGCCTGCAATGTGTTTCTTATTGTAGATATTTGTTAGCGTGTTTATATAAAGAAATAGAAATATTTGTTGGTTAAAATGATATATCTAACGTAAAGCAGTTGTGTTTGCATGGCTGTGTTTCGGTTTAAAGTAAATTCACGCCATATTCCACCCTTCAAACCGAAACACAGACATGCAAATACAACTGCTTCACGGTTGAAACATGAATGGAACAGAGGTACCCAAGCAATTGACTTTTGTACAAAGTGGTGGTTTACTTTTACGCTTTTAAAAGACGTTAATGTTTTCGAATTTAATCTGTATACAGCTTTAGTAGAAAAATACAACACACTTTTTTCTAGAAAAACAAAAGATATGGTAGTTTCCCCCCTCCGTTACTAATGTATGAGCAACGTTCCTTCACCACAGCGTGATTAATGGCCAAAGAAATTATCATATTTATATATTTCACTGAACAGATATATCCTTCTGCTTATAACTAAAAAAACCAGGGAGTCTACCATGAAATTTTCGGATCTCAATTCGTGTCGGCTCAGTAAATGGAGCTTAACGTTTTGTTCTTTATAAATCCTACCGTAAAAGCGTAAAGGTACAATATTTTAACACTTTTAATATTTCTAAACGATATGTATTATGTAATTTTAATATCAAAAATGTGTTTCGTTCGATTCCGTAATTTCGGAAAACATTTTATGGTGGGCCCTCTGGATTCAATGCCGTCACGGCATTGAATCCAGAGGGCCCGCGTAACGAAGTATAATAAACAGCTGATTTGCAAAAAAAGATATCTCTCTCACCACATAATATTAAGATAAATATGCTGCCAACGAATAGATTTTTTTAATGGGTGATAATGGAACGGTAACCCCACCCGCGCTATCGGTATACACCGGCGGGACACCAGTGAGGGATGATGGATGAGGATGAAGCAGGTCAGTTAGCACATCGTGACGAATTCAACAAGAATTGTTCACGATGGTTTCCAGGGGAACCACGTGGAGGTCGACCTGATATGGCATATTGCTAGCAATGTCAATCTCCATTGCTAACAATCCCTTTTTCCCCAGCAAACCAACGAATGGATTAGTTTCGGCGTTTGGATAGAAAGTTATTCTTTTTCTAAACAAAATCATTCTAATTTATTTAAATAAATTTTCACAACTAGGTTTCGATAAAAATAAAGTATTAACTAATGTATTCTATTCTTGATTACTTAATAAGGAGTTTATTGCTTTTATTATCGCACTAGCCATTTCCCGCGGCGTTGCCTTCTTCATTCTATACAGTACCCGTATATCATTCCCATTGGAGTCCTTCATAAATCCGGTCTTATATTGTATTATATACTTAAATGATAATTACATACCTAATACCTTCATAAAGTTTCACCCAATTCTACTGATCGGTTATTTTATAGCATTTTATATGTGATTCTTTAGATTGATATATTTTTTTTTTATTTATCAATCGATTGAAATAAAACAAGCACTAAATGTTAAGTGGAGTAAACCGCAACACACTAGTGAACACCGCATTCAAATTGGTTAAACCCTTTCTGAGATTAGCATGCATAAACATACAGATAAAACAGACAAAAATTCTAAAAATTATTCCCAAACGACTACTGCGCCCAATTAATATTATAACAAATAATAAAGTCAGCTTGTTACTGTGGTACATAATTATTAATTTTATTTTATTAAGATTAATAGAATTTACCAAATGCTAGAGCCTCTGCCGTCGCCCAATCCAGTTGACTGCCCTCCGATATCTTTGCCAGACGATTTTTGACGTGAGTTCTTGCAAGATGAGTATGGATATTCTGAAAGTAATGTTAAATTGGTTTAGATTATCCACATTGTGTTATGTATTATTATATACGAAATTTGCACTGATTTTGTACAATAGTTTACTACATAGGTTCCACTTGATTTCTGCTATAAAATACCTATGCTTATACGACTGCGTTTCGGTTTAAGGAATGGTATATGGCAAAAAAATTATTAGGTACAGTCTGATGGTTGTAGCTTAAATAAAATATTACCGAAGTTGTAGCAGTGCTTAAGGGGTGGGTCAGAACCGTTTTTTAAGGTAGTCTATGGAGGAGACCTATGTTGGACAGATAACGGTTAAAATGATGATAATGATGTAGGGATATAATGGGCATCACAGTGTATATGGGGTTATTTATGATGCTGTTCATGTCTATAGGTAATCCTTTTATCTTTTTTTTAATATCTGGTTTTATTTGTGAAGGAACTGACATGGCTAACTCTATTTCAGGAATTAGTACTAGATAAAATTGTAAGCTGATTTATTTAATAAACTATTATTGTTATTATTTCTACTATACCGTCAGCTTGTTTGCTTTTTTAAAACGTTTCAAAGAAAAGAACAAGTATTGTTTGTCTGTCCGTAGTCTCATAATTGGTCATAACATATTACGTGACTATTTAAAACTGTATATACCTACTTTAAAAAAATTAATATAGTCTTAATATACTTATAGTGTGTTTCAATAGAATTTAATGAAAATATAAACAAATATAAAACCTGACCATAAGACGGATTGTCTCATATTCACTTAGTCGGCTATTGTTGTAGTTCAAATAGAAACCCGATTAATTCATTGTTTCGATTTATTACTAATTTCATTTAGAGAATCTTTCTATGATAATTTTAACAAAATTTGTTTATACTTATTTGTTTATTTGTACTTTATTGTACACACTAATAATACATAAAAATATATAGACGGGAGGTAAGCAAATGTACAAAGGCGAGCTTAACTCTAAGAGTTCCCTTCCAGCAAACCCAAAGTGGAAATGAGCATTAATGTCAGCGGGTAGAGCGGTGTACAATATTGTGACAGTTTTCAAACAAGAACTAGACAAATTTAAATTTATACATAACTGATTATATCATATTTAATCATATATATATATATATATATATATATATATATATATATATATATATATATATATATATAAGAAAAAATAATCTTATTATTTATGGAATTAAAGAGAACGAAAAAACTGTAACTGATCTCATGGATTTAATTAAACAAAAATTAGGGAATGATTTAAATATCGGCCTAGAACATAGAGATATAGATGCTATCTATCGACTTGGCAAGAAAGATATAAATAATCCGAAAACAAGACCGATATTGATTTCATTTGTCAATGGTTGGATTAAAAATGAAATAATGATGAATAAAAAGAAACTTAAAGATGCATATGTTTCTGATGACTACCCCAAGGAGGTTCTTGATACAAGGAAAGAATTACAAAAGAAACTTTCCGATGAAAGGAACAAAGGAAACTATGCAGTTATAAAATATGATAAACTGATTATTAAAGAAAAGTCATTCTCTGTAGAAAAAAGGAAAAGGGAAATATCAACTTCTCCAAAGCCCCAACAACGAAAGCAGTACGTCGCGTCCAAAACAAACAAAATAAATGCATATGACGTAATGAGAGGAAGAAGTAACTCTTTTACATCTTACAACTCTGCATTTAAAGAAAATAGCTAGGATAAAGTCATCAGTCACCGCAACAGTATACCGTATATTAATAAAACTAATACAAGCAAAACATTTCCCAAGCCGACTGGTCCTCGTGGGAAATTAGACCATCACCCTTCATCTACAAATATAAACATAAGAAATAGATTAAAAAATGATAAAAGAAGATATCTAAACATATGCACATATAATGTGAGATCATTGTCATCAATAGAAAGATACTTACAACTAACATATGCTCTCAGAAATATAAACTTTGATATAATAGGGCTATCTGAAGTTAGAAAAATGGGTTGTAATATTGAAGAATACCAAGATTATATTTTATGTTATATTGGACAATCAAAAGGTTTATATGGAGTTGGATTTTTAATAAAGAAATCATTGAAAAACAACATAGTTAGTTTTACTGGTGTCTCTGAAAGAATAGCGCTACTTCAATTAAAATTCGAAGATTGGAATATATCAATAATTCAGGTATATGCACCAACAGAGAGTAGTACAGAAATAGAAATTGAAAAATTTTATAAAGAACTTGAGAAAGCACATACTTTAACTAATAACAAACTGATTGTAATCGGAGACTTTAATGCTAAAATAGGATATCCTAAGAAAGAAGAAAACATCATTATGGGCAAATATGGATACGGAAAAAGAAATAAACAAGGCGAACGACTAATAGAATACGCTCTCGAATATAAACTATCGATAACAAATACATTTTTTAAGAAAAAACCGTCCAAAAAATGGACTTGGCAATCACCAGATGAAAAAGTAAAAAATGAAATAGATTTTATATTGACGAATATGCCAAAACTAGTAACTGATTGCGAAGTTATAAATAATATAGAATTTCCATCTGATCACAGACTTGTAAGAACAACTTTACAATTAATATTACCGAAAAAAAGCAGAATTAAATTTAATAATATACCAAGGATTCCCGAAACAGAAATGGAGATAACAAATTTCAGGAACTGTCTGAATTCTCGTATTGAAGCAAAAATAGAAGGAATCACAAATGTCCAAAATTACTATGATGTAATAGAAGAAGCAATATTATATAGTTCAACGATCAATACAAATAGTAGAGTTAAAGAGAACAGAAATAAAATATTCAGTGAAAATTCCAAGTCCCTAATAAAACGAAGAACAGAATTGGCATTTACAAAAAATAAAACAAAAGACATGAAAGTAGAATTAAGCCAACTGTATAAAGAAACAAAAAAGTCAATTAGGAAAGACTATAGTGATTATAGACAAAAAATAATTAAGAAAAATTTAAAAAAATATAAAAGCACTAAACGAGCTTTTAAAGAACTAAACCTGCATAATACATGGATACAAAGGCTAGGTAACAAATCCAATACAATAGTATCCAGAGACGATATATTAGTCCAAGCAACAAATTTTTATAAGGAACTTTATACAAAAAAGGACGAAGAATTTAAAGTAGAACAAGAAATAAAGTGCACTAGTAAAATAAAAACTATCGATGTAATACACGAAAATGAAATATATGAAAGAATAAAACAACTAAAATCTGATAAAAGCCCTGGTCCAGACAGAATAAGCAATGAAATTGTGAAAATTAGCACACCTGTTCTACTTAAATACCTTACACAGCTTTTCAACATGATATTAGATACTGAAATAGTACCAAAACAATGGTGTATGTCAGATATCGTATTATTGTATAAAAAGGGCAATCCATTAGATATAGCAAATTATAGGCCAATTAGCTTACTTGTGAGTATATACAAACTCTTCTCATCTATAATATTAAGACGAATAACAAAAGAAATTGATAAAGCACAACCGATAGAACAAGCCGGTTTTCGTTCAGGATTTAGCACAATAGACCATATACAAACATTAGAACAAGTAATAGAAAAATACAATGAATTTAATAGACCTTTATACCTAGCATTTATAGATTATAATAAAGCCTTTGATAGCATTAGCCATAATTCTTTATGGACTGCCCTGAAACAATTTAATGTAGATCAAAAATACATAAATATTTTAATATACATATACTCAAATAATTATAGTCAAGTTAAACTAGAAACTAAAGGAAGTAAAATAAAAATAGAAAGAGGAGTTAGACAGGGGGATCCTTTATCACCTAAATTATTTATTGCTGTATTAGAAAATATTTTCCAAAACCTAAACTGGAAAAATAAGGGTATAAAAATAAATAGGTGCTATTTAAGCCATCTTAGATTCGCAGATGATATTGTTGTACTGGCTGAGACAGCTAAAGAATTGGAGAATTTGATATATACTCTAGATCAGGAAAGTTTCAAAGTAGGCTTAGAAATGAATACTACAAAAACTAAAATAATGACCAACAGCTTAAAAATACCAATTAAAAGAAGGGAAAACAACATAGAATACGTAGATAAGTACATATATTTGGGTAAACAAGTATCATTTAACAAAATAAACAACGAAGAAGAAATAGGAAGAAGATGTAACATAACATGGAAAAAATTTTGGTCCCTTAAAGAAATTTTAAAAGGAGATTATTCTATAAATATGAAAAAAATTGTATTTGACACTTGTCTTTTGCCTTGCTTATTATATGCTAGCCAAACATGGATTTTTACAAAGAAAGTTAAACAAAAAATTACAACAACACAAAGAGCTATGGAAAGAAGTATATTAGGATTAAGAAAAATACATAAAATTAAAAATGAAAAAATCAGACAAAGAACTAAATTAACAGATGCAGTCACACATGCTCTACGTATAAAATGGCAATGGGCGGGTCACATCTCACGATTTACTGATAATAGATGGACGTTTCAAAGTACGAAATGGACAGGACCACGAGGTAAGAGGAACGTTGGTAGACCAATAAGACGGTGGACTGATGATATATTAGAATATACAGGAAAAGACTGGTTTATGATAGGCAGAAACAGAGAGTTGTGGAGAAAGATGGAGGAGGCCTTCACCCAAAGAGGGGTCCATATCCAAGAATCGAAGAAAAAATTACACTAACAATTAGTTATTAAGAAAAAATATAAAATAGATTAGATACTAACAATACTGTATATATATTAGGAATATGGAAATAAATAAAAGGCTTTATTATTATTATTATTATATTATTATTATATATATATATATATATATATATATATATATATATATATATATATACCTATAAATACAAATAAATAAATATATGTTCATAAGGATTGTTTTGTTCGATTGGATTGGAAGGAGAACTTTTTTATTAAGTTTTATGGAACTAGATTACCATACAAGTCACTTTCATATCATCATCATCATTATGTCGGCCTCTAACTGACCACTGCTGAACACAAGCCTCCCGCTTAGGGGTTTATACCAGTAGTGCCACGCTTTGCAGGCGGATTGGCAATAGATAGACAGATAGGTAATTTATTTGCATTACTTACAGCACACAAATTACAACATACATGTACAAAAAAAAGCGAGATAACATAAATGATAAAAAAAAATACATAAAGCTAAATAACAACTTTCGTTTGTGAGTGTGCCATACATAGCAATACAAAATGGCCACAACTCAGTTTATTGCTTCGCCCTCAAAAGAGCAAAGCACTGATATTCTGTTGCGGCCAAGTTTTAGAGATGTTTTAAGAGGGTCGCTGCTGCCCATCCCTAGCCTTCCCTTAGTCGTCTCTTACGACACTCACGGGCAAGGAAGGGGTGGCCTATTCTATGCCGGGATTACACGACCACTTTCATATAATTTGTATAAATAATGGTCGGACCAAGTAACCGCCGTTACGGAACTATCAATTGCAGCTGCCCTGCGAGAGGCTGAAGACCGTGCGAAATGGAGAAATATCATATGAGAGGCAATAGATACCTTTCAAGGACCTTCAGTAATGAAGTGGACGAAGAGAAAGTATAAATAAATTTAAAGTAAAAGTGATTTATATTTTAGTTTCAAATTATTATTAAAGATTGTACAATAACAATACAGTTTGTTTTACACGATTGCTTTGTTAAGAAACTTCGATTAATTTACTTTAATAATAATTGCGATTCGAAATCTCGTTAGCGCTCATAAACCAATTAAGTTTAAGCTTTCAAATAATCGGGTTTAGTTATTATAAAATACAAATTATCGGGTCTTAGTTTTGATGGTTAATATTCTGCTGGTTCTTTATAGTGAAAAAGCACCAGAGGGAGACTTTGTACAAAAGTCGTTTGCTTGGTCACCTCTGTCCCATTCGTGTTTCTACCGTGAAGCAGTTGTGTTTGCATGGCTGTCTTTCGGTTTGAAGGATGGGATAAGGCGTGAATTTACAGGGTACAGAGGAATAACATCTAAGTCCTCAGGAATAGCAACGTATGGGGATCATGGATGAAATAATATACTCTGTTATGTCCATGGTACTGCTTGTGTCTATAGGCGACGGTTATTACTTTCCATCAGGTGGGTCGTCAGCTTGTTTGCCATATTCAGGTTATATGAACATAGCAGAGTATACTGTTAATGTTAAAATTTGTTTAAGTTAGACCCATTTGTGTACTAAATTTTATTCAAATCCGTATAGTCATTCAAGTGTGATCGATTAACAGATATCTAAACATAATAAACAATTCCATTTATATGTATATTAGTAGGAGTGGGATAGACGAGTGGTATCGATTTTTTTCGAAAAATATTGAATATTTATTGTAGTATTCACACAACGATATGATATCCGTAAAAATAAGTTGTAAAACTAAAAGTTATTTATTACAAGCTTTCACATATAAAAATACTTCAATACAGCCAACTCACGGCCGGACGACAGGCTCTCACTTAATACCTTTAGTGAGTAGGGTCTCAAATTGCGATGGATTACCGCGAAACAAGTCAAAGCGGTTATTTTCTTTCATTTTAATGTCAAATTTTTTTTTATCACGGAGCCTCCAACCTACCAAAATGTCTAGGCAAAATTTAATATTTAGTTTCCAGAAATCAGTAACATGACAAAATTAGAAAAATATAATTTACATTAATATACTAAAACTGTTTGCTCCAACTTAAAAGATAGAATAATTTCACCCCGATAAGAAAAAAGGTCTCGGTAGGAAAAAATAATGTATGGTTGGTCAGCTAGTAAAAATTAATAAATAAATATATTTTTTATTGTAAATTAGCAAAGCAAGCAGACGGCTCACCTGATGGTAAGTAGTAACCGTCGCCTTTTGACATGAGGAGTACCATGGACATAACAGAGTATACTGTTTCGCCCATGATACTCTCAATGCGTTGCCATTCCTTAGGACTAAGTGACAGCCATGCAAACACAATCGCTTTACGGTTGAAACACGAATGGGACAGAGGTGCCCAAGCAAACGACTTTTGTGCAGTCTCTGGTATATATAATAATGTATAGGTCAATGATAGAATAATGTATATTTTTTTAGAAGTATTTCCATGACACACAAAATATACATATAAGTATTATTAATATGATAATTTGTCTGTTTGCCAACATAACATAATCATAAATCTCTTGCACAGAAATGAGGAACATATAAAATATAAAGGGGCGTGAGCACGGCCATTACGGAGCCATCTATGTTGTTTGTAAAGGCACAATTTTCGGGGTTCCCTGGCGACTCTAAAATTAGGTTACAATTTCTTTTATTCGAAATTAAACTGCTTTCAATACAGAAATAAAAATTCCATTCATTGTACAAATCATAGCAATCACAAAATAATAGATTATAGAATAACTAAATATATTTTAATATAATATCGTATGGTCCCGGCGTAGAATAGACCGCACCTTCCTTTCCCGTGAGTGTCGTATGGGGCGACTAAGGGAGGGCGAGGGATAGGAAGCAGCGTCCATCTGGAAAACATCTCTAAAGCCTAACTGCGGTTGCAAGTCTGCCTGATAAGCGTAGCAACTACTGACAATACCCCCAAGGGGAGGCTTATGTTATAAATTATTAGTTATTTGTTATTTTCTGTAGCTTTACCCGAATAAATCAATATATAAAATGTTCTATGTATTAAGTTTTGCCCATGTGCTAAATTTCATTTAAATCCAGTTGTTTAAGCATTCAGCCAGCAGCCAGGGTATTCAGACATTTAAGTAACAAACGAACATACATGCAATTACAAACTATCAGATTTATATTAGTAGGATTTATATATAAATCTCTATTTTTAAATACACGATCGGGACTTAACACAATGAAAAAACTTTTACAGGTAAATAGTACACACCTGCTTCTTTATTGCCGAAGTTTCAAAACAAAACAACAAAAGTTAACAAAAAGTATACAACGCGAAAGTTTAAATTTAACTAAATTTGTATTTGTCAAGGAAGCATGTATGGTATATGTAACCATCATTGTATGTGAGTTTGTAATTCTCTATGTATGTAATAACATTAAAATAATTATTTGGCCATATTCCAAACCGACATCGAATATCTTAGCAAATCCTAAGATATAGCCAGAAGTTCGCTTTTTGTACTACATTTTGATGATCAGCAAAGTTTAAGTCATCAACATCATCTTCTCAGCCATTATTTATCCACTGCTGTATATAGGCCTTCCCATAGACAACCATAAGGAACAGTCCTGAGTCACCAGTTTAAATAAATAAAGTAAAAAGAATCGTAACTTACAAAATCAGCGGGCGTTTGTACCGAAGCCTGTCCGACCATTTTGAGCAAACCCTCGTCAACTCCTGTGTCCCAAGTCTCCACTGCGAAGGGGGCGGCAGTCATCTGAGACCATTGGTCTTGGTAATAGGTTACCTGAAATATATCATTTATTAATTAGAATATTGTCATATTTCTTACTGCAGACTATTTTACTTATTTTTAAAACTTCTGTTAATTTATTTTGAAAACTGTACAGCGGGCATTTATTATAATTAAATTCTAAGATTTATTGTTTTTATTTTATAAAGTTATCTTTAAAACAAATTAATATTATAGCGGAATCTTTGAGGAGTAATATTAACTAAATTTGTAATCGATTTAAGTCAAAATTAAAAGATTATGATGATTCATAACACTAACTTAGCGAAACTATCAAATTAAAATATTAGGTTAAGAGATAATTTTAAAGAAATGGCGATTCCACTTGGAAACCAGAGTGGTCTTTTTGAAGATTCCCATACTGTTATGTCTAGGGAAAACTATGGTAGGTATGGGAGCTCATTCCACAGACTGAGTGTAAGCGGGAGAAAACTTCTTTGAAACGTTCGTGGTTAAATTTTGTGGATCTCGTCATGATGGGCTAATCTGTTTTCATCCTCATCTATCATCTTTCACTAGTTACTTGCTAATATATACCGACAACGAAGGCAGTGTTGCCATTCCATTTTCACCAATTAAAAAGTCACTCTTATCTACAAAACCTTAATCAGGAGAATAAGCGCGATTAATTTAATATATTTTCACAAAAAAAATTGAGTTCAAAAGTAAAAAAAAATATACTATGGACCAATTTGAAAAGGATAAGCTCTTTTGACTATAAAAAGATTATTTTATCAGATTTGTTGGGTTTCATCCCAATTGTTTGAGAAATGCAGTTGAATAAATCTCTGTTTTTGGAAGTTGAGTTAAGAAATTATACTTAGAATATTCGTCATAATACTGTTGGCATGGATTTCACTGTAGATAATTTGTTTCCGGTCTACGAATATCATTACAAACTTGTATTTATCTTGCGAAGTTTGTATATTATTCTAATTCAAAACTTAGGATTGATCTCTTCGGCCACATTCGGTTAGGATCAAGTGGTATGGGTTGTGTTTGAAGCGATTCTCAATTCCAACTTTACTTTTAGGTTCCATAAACTCTCATAATTTTGTCAAAATTAGTTTCTGGACTAAAATGTATTTCGTGTCTTTTATCATTCCAAATTTTTACTAATATTATTAATGTGAAAGTGAGTTTGTTTATTACCTCTTGTCGGTTTAACAACTAAAACACTATAAAAATAAGTATAACATGTACTTTATAGGATGGAGAAAGATATAGGCTAGTTTTTACATTACAATTTCTACGTTTCACCTTTACCTATACCTAAGTTCTTAGGAATGGCAACGCATGGGGGTATCATGGGCGAAACAGTATACTCTGTTATGTCCATGGTACTGCTCATGTCTATAGGCGACGGTTACCACTTTCCATCAGGTGGGCCGTCAGCTTGTTTGCCATTCTAAGTTGCATAAAAAAATTTTATAGTTTCATAAAACTGAATAAAGATAAAAGCGAACCCATAGTTCGTATTCATGATTTTATGGTTGATGTATATAACATATGACGTTGAACGTCATATGTTATATATACATACTATATACTCGTATATTGCTGATATTATTATATGTTCAGCATATGATTCTATACGATTCGATACGTATTGCATTTAATTAAATATTACAAGTTAATTATTTTCTTCGATATAAGCAGGCACTCATAACTATGTAAGTAACTTAACTGAGCAATTTATCATTATAGCTTGTAGAGCGTCGAGCTTTCCATTTCCAATAATTAAGTGACAGAGCACTTATATAAAAAAAATATATATAAATTATTTTTTCAAATACTGTATGTGAGATATTTTTAAAAGTATAAATTATTATATTTTTTTTACAAACTATCTGAATTTTCATCATCTTCCAGCCCTTATCTCAATTATTATTTTGGGCCAATCTTCCATTCTTCTCTATTCGCAGTTATTACCGCGTTCACTGCCATTTTTAAAAATTGAATCAGTACACAAAAAAAATCCGTTAAAATCGTTTCGTTTTTATATAAAACTAGTGATCCGCCCCGGTTTTGCACGGGTAGATAGACAGAAAGATAACCTAGTATTTTATATTATTATAACTTTCTGATACTTTTGGTTACATTAATTTTAGTAGGGATATCTAATATTATTTGTTACTCATTGATAATGTAGTTTTATAAAGGCGAAAGAATTTTTTAAATCTATTGAGTAGTTTTTAAATTTATTCATTTAAAACAAACAAAAAATGAACAAACATACAAAAAATAAAATCTGTCCTCTTTATAACATAATATTAATATAGAGAAGGAAATTGATATTTCTGATACTTGGTAGGTATAACATAAATGTTTTAAAAGAAATAACTGACACTGACTTGAACGGTTTATTGTGTAGACATGGTTCATTATCAATTCTCATTTCCATCAATGTCGTCGTCTGAACATTGCTCCACAATCTTTTTTCACTACCTATTTAATTTATTCGTGAGTGATTTCTCCAAAATTTTATAAGAAAATTATTTTTTGTTCAATGTCATATATATAGGAAGAATTTTGTTTGTTTGTTACGTCTTACTGCCTGAACGGTTAATGCAATCATTATGATATTTGGTAGTACAAAGACGTTTTTAAATTTATATTTTTGATATTATTATTTCAGCCGTTAACTGTCCACTGCTGGATATAAGCCTTCCCCATAAAGGGAGTTTTGCTAGTAGTTGCCATGCTTGGCAGACGAGTCGGCAACCGCAGTTAGGTTTTTAGAGATGTTTTAAAAGGGACGCTGCTGCTTGTCCCTTGCCCTCCTTTAGTCGTCTCTTACGACACCCACGGGAATGGAAGGGGCTGCCCATTCTATGCCAGGGCGATTTTTAATATATTAAATTAAAATTGATTTTTATTTTAATCGATAAAAAATCGGATATTCTATTAAGTTTCTGTTAAGTTGAAAACCAGCGCTGTGCAGCTGTACATATTGCACTGAGACACTCATAGTATCAGTTGAGACAGTTCCTTTTGCCTAATATGAAACACTCCTTATGTATAATATTACTGTATTTTCTGTTGTAACAATGTGTTTTTCTGGCAATAAATATTTTCTTTTCTATTCTATTTGCAATTATAGTAAACCCACCTTATTTCTCAGGAATGGTAATGCACAAAGAGTATCCTAGTCGACATAGTTTACTCTGTTATGCGCATGATACTGTTCGTGTATACAGGCGCCGGTTACCACTTTCTATCAGGTGTGCTGTTAGCTAGTTTGCCATTCTAAGTTGCATAAAAATAAAGTACACTCACCTCAGGTTTATACGATCCCACTGCCTCATAATGTTGCTGTAAATATTTAGTATATTCTTCTGTTATACTCTTAATATCTGCATCATTTAAAACGCCTTCTTTTACTAAATTATCTGCGTAAAGATCGGGAATTGTTCTGCGAATAAAAAAAAAATTATTTACTTGAAATAGGCCTTTAATTTTTATGTTTAAATTAAATTGCTTTTTTTTTTGTTTAATATTGTTGACATATTTATCTATCTATAGCAGATTAGTTTAATACTAATCTTTTTCATTGTTAATTTACAAAAAAGATAGAGTTTA
Organism: Galleria mellonella; assembly: GCF_026898425.1. NCBI lineage: Eukaryota > Metazoa > Arthropoda > Insecta > Lepidoptera > Pyralidae > Galleria > Galleria mellonella. Next base: position 2,367,369 of record NW_026442100.1, on the reverse strand, counting down.
AAAAAATCAGAGTCAAGAAATAATAAAAGAAAAAACAGTCAACATAATATACAAGGGATTTCATATAATACGAATGTTGTTTTTATAAACAAAGAATGGCAAACAAGCTGACGGCTCACCTGATGGAAAGTGGTAACCGTCACCTATAGACATGAGCAGTACCATGAACATAACAGAGTATACTGTTTCGTCCATGATACCCGCCATGCGTTGCCATTTCTGAGGACTCAGTTGTTATTCCTCTGTACCGTGTAAATTCACGCCATATCCCACCCTTCAAACCGAAACACAGCCATGCAAACACAACTGCTTTACGGTTGAAACACGAATGGGTAGAGGTACCCAAGCAAACGACTTTTGTGCAAAGTCTCCCTCTGGTGAGATGTGAGTCTATAATACGAATATCTGACAATATAGCCATCATCATTTAAACCGGTAATTGTCCATTGCTGAACACTAGCCTTCCCCATAAAGGGAGTTTTGCCAGTATTTGCTACGCCCGGCTGGCGGGTTGGTAACCATAGTTTCGCTTTTAGAGATGTTTTAACAGGGACGCTGCAGCCCATCTCTCTACCGTTAAGTTCCTTTAGTCGCCTCTTACGACACCCACTGAAAAGAAAGGGATGGCCTATTCTATACTGGGGCTACATAGCAAATATGTATAGCAATATGTATAGCAAATATGCATCTTCCTACACATATCCCAATTATTATTTGGGGTCGGCGTAATATGGTTTTATCCATATTACTAAAGGATTTGGCTTATAGTTTCACGATCGGCCGCCTGCCTGACGTCAACCCTCTTTGGGAACTGCAAATATGTATAGTATTGATGATATATTTAATTATAAATAAAATCATGATGGTTTGATAAAAGACGCCATTAGAAGATCAATACAAATTTATATTTCCAGAAAAGTATGAAATTTTTAATTTTAATTAAATTATATCTGTATTAGATGTAGGTATATATTTTAAGCCAGGCACGTATAATCTGCTAATGGATCCTACATTTTCTCTATTAGAAGTCTTCCTGATTTACATTTATACAAAATTTCATTAAATTCGAAGGTGCGTTAACATTTTGTAGGCTCCCAAAATTCAAATTGTTCCATTTTAATATCGAATAATACATTACTTAATTTAAATATGGCATAATTTAGGTATTCTAATTGGTATCGCAATTTGATTTTTATATTACAATAAAATATTTATTCGTTTAGATATGTATTTTTAGTATGTATATATTATATATCAATAATTACTAGTTCCGTATTCGAGTATTCTGACACTTCCCTATGGTTGACTTGGAGAGAATGCTTTTAGTATTAAGTTCGCTATGTACACATATATTAGTATATATATACTAATGAATAAACAAATAAATAAACATAGGTCTATAGAAAAGAAGTGACAGACGTTGGGAAAGAATCAAATTTAAATTATATACAGATACACTAACAATTTTCTCTATTTGCATTTGGAAAATTTATTTTGGCAAGGTTTGTTAGATAATAGAGCAGACGCCATAATTATGTGACTTCGAAACAGCAATTGTGTCTAATTTTCTTTTTAAGGTAGGACATTGTGCCTTTTAAGGTAGGGCATTGCACCTCAATGCCCTCCCCCTTCTCCGCCCCCAGCTACGGCCATGGGTGAGGATGTAAGTAGGTCAGTTAGTCCATCGTGACGAATTCTACAATAATTAACCACGACGATTTCCAGCGGGAACCCCGTGGAGAACGACGCAATAGGGTATATTGCTGGCAATGGGGTTGTTAGACCTCATTACTGACGATCCATTTCCCCCCTCAGTGAATTCGTTACGATGGATCAACTGACCTGAATTTTTCCTCTCCTAACACTCTGGTTTCCCGCTATTATACTAGTAGCACAGGAGGAAATGGTATTTCATTTTCAACCATTTATATATTAATATAAAGAGAAAGTGTTTGTTTGTTTGAACACGCTAATCTCTGGAAATATTTATTTTAAATAATTTTTTTTGAAACCGGATTTGATACAATATTTTTGCATTTGATAGTTCGTTTCTTGAGGAAGCTTATAGGCTATTCAATATCACGATGATTATAAGCATAGTCGCGGGATACAGTTAAATGAATAATAGATACTGAAGTAAAGTTGTGAATACATACTTTCTGCTATTTATAAGTTTGTACAGCAAAGGGTTGGTAAAGGTGGGATCGTCGAGCTCATTATGGCCCAGTCTTCTAAAACAATTGTAGTCTATGAACACGTCTTTGCGAAAACGCCTCTGGTACTCGAACGCTATGTTTGTCGCCTTCACCACTAGCTGTGGAGAAAAAGTTTTAATTGGAACTTAAATCTCTGAGCAATTCTATAATTAAAAAGTTCCGTTACACTCAAGAGAATTGCTTCGCTTTGTTAATTAGAATTCTTCATTATAGTAAAGATATTTTCTTACCATACCATATAGGTCATTAACCGTCCACTGCTGAACATAAGCCATACCAACGTCAGTAGACAAAACATTTTTTGTTTAGTATACTGACATATTATAAAGGAAACACTAGGCGTCATGTCGTATAGGGAGATAAAGGATATGGGATAGAGCTGGTTGGAGGAAGATGCATGAATTAGTTGCACCGACAAGAGGAAACTCTTAAACGAAAATGAACTGACATATTTATCAATAGCAGGTTAGTATTAATTCAATGTTAATTTACAAAAAAGAAAGAATCACCCACCAGTGGGTGACTTTTTAAAAAAGTCGTTTGCTTGGATACCTCTGTCTCATTCGTGTTTCAATCGTAAAGCAATTGTGTTTGCATGGCTTTGTTTCGGTTTGAAGGATGGGATATGGCGTGAATTTACAGGGTACAGAGAAATAACACCTGAGTCCTCAGGAATGGCAACGCATGGGGAGTATCATGGGCGAAACAGTATACTCTGTTATGTCCATGGTACTGCTTATATCTATAGGCGACGGTTACCACTTTCCATCAAGTGGGCTGTCAGCTTGTTTGCTTATCTAAGTTGTAAGTTGTTGTTAGTTTATCTACTTATAAAGTAAATATAGATTCTTACCTCAGGGTAGTCTGCGTTGACGTGAATTACAGGCGCTGCAATAGATTTGGCTAAATCGGTCACGTAACGGGATGAACGGCCTCGCTCTGCCGGCTGGGTGAAACCTAACTGAGAGCAAACATTCAGTAAGTATCATTATTATACATGTCAAATTATCTATGACTCCTTACAGAGAATAGGTATGGAACTTGACTATATGCTCGCAGGTAATCACGCTTGTGCTCTTGATTGCTAGCGGAGTAGAGCGAAGATAGGCGAGGATGAAGTCAATCGGCCCATTGTGACGAATTCACAAGGAATTAACCACGACGGTTTTCTAGGGGGATGGCGTTGAGGTAAATTTGATCCTGAATCTAATGGTCTCGTTACTATTTATAGGAGTATATGTAAGGTTCCGTTATTAATTTCATTAACAGTTCTCTTCCCTCACCCCAGTTTATTCGTACTACGGAGGAATACAAAACCCGTGTCATTTGTTTAATCGACCTTAATCGCTGTATGAATCGTTTGAGAAAAAAAGTGGGAAATATCATTGTTTCCTTGCCAAAGGTAGCGAATTACGGAATCACGAAACATGTGTGAATATGGGTATCGTAGAGAACTGATTGCTTTTTGTTTGTGAATAAAATGTTTCTAAGGCAACTTAAAATTTAATATGACGTCGCGCAGGTATATAAGTATGAAATAACACCGAGGAAACTAGTGACTACAGAAGCATATAATTGAAGATTGTGCCCTACAAAAAAACAGACTTCGGTTGTGACAAAACTAGGTATTTTGACCTAAAAATTAAACTACTAAATCGATTTTTAAAAACATTCTATGAGATTAATCTGTAAGCATATCTTTTCAGATAAAAAAAGAATTTTCCAAATCGGTTAAGAACTGACAGAGTTATGTGGTAACAAACATAAAAATGTATAACCGAATTGAGAACTTTTTTCTATTTGAAAATATTTAATCAGGTGTACTTTATTAAAGACGTATAAGAAAAAATATTTTTTTCAAAATTCAAAGAAAAAAAAAGGCTTCGAAGTCTATGGGAAATTCTAGCGTACCAGTATTTTAAATTAGCGTTAATAACATCTTATTACAGTTAAATATAGTGAGATCGAAAAATGTACGCAGTTTACCATTTCCCTCAAACATGTGATCAACTCCAATTTTTAGTTTATATGAAGTTTTATACACATTTATGACACAGAAAATTTAATTCATAAAACAAATGTTTATAAGTTCAGGAAAACCTGGAAACCATAAATAATATACTTGGTTATTGACGACGATGTGCAGCGAACCGCCGACGTCGAAGTGCGGTGCGCGGGACAGCATCAATGTTTCTTGGTTCACTCCTTGTCCCGAGAACGCCGCGTCTCCATGGACCTGTTTAATCACATATTTATCCTTTACCATCCGGAGCTTTTTCTTTTATCCCAAGAGTGCCGTAAGAGAATGTCATTAGTATAGATTAACTTTTGTACGTAACTTCGTACGAGTGGAGTTTGGTTTGTAACCACTTCAAAAGGGGGGGAAAGGGATTGTCAGTAATGGAGACTGAGAATCCCATTGCGAGCAATATACCTAACCAGGTCGACCTCCTCGCGGTTCCCCCTGGAAACTATCATGGTTAATTCCTGATAAATTCATCATGATGGGCTAACTGGCCTGTTTTCATTCTCATTTATTCATTCTTACTGGTGCTCCGCCAGCGCCATACCATTTTCACCCATCAAAAAAAAACCACTTCAAAAGGGGGTTAATAGAAATGGACTGATGAATTGGGGGTTGTTGGTAAGGGTGAGGTGTAGCTATCGATTTACCCTAACAGATCGACCTCCACGCAGTTCCCCCTGGAAACCATCGTGACTAATTTATCGTTGAATTCGTCACGATAGACTAATTGAACTGTCTTTTCATCTTCACTAATCATCCCTTACTGGCACACTGCCAGTGTATACCGACAGCGCGGGCGGGGTACTATTCCATATTTATCCATTAAACAAAAACTTCTAGATGGACTGAAAAAACGTGCACTGAAAAACCGCTTTCAATTTGGTGCAGTAGTTTTTGGGTGATTCTGCAATAAACATACAGACAGCCAAAATTCAAATGTCAAAATCGCCAGATACGGCTAGTAATATTAATATAAAATTAAATGTGATTGTATTGGTTACTTCCTCTATATAATATAATCTCATTCAGATCAATTTAACATTGTCTGCAAAAACAAACATAAAAAAAAACTTTAAAAAACTAAGTTTACTTCTTCTAATCACTTTTAAATTTAGTATACACATACTAAATGGGATGGGTTACTTTTTATCCCGGTCTCGTGGTTAAAGTCCCCAGTAAAATTTAGTTAGTAATTGTAAAGAAAAAAAAATATTTAAACTTTATTGATTAATAAAATGCGGTACAAAAAAGGCGGACATAATGCTATAGGCATTCTGTACCAGTCAACCTTTAGGATATGCAGTGCTACTCGATACCGCTTTAAAAAATAAAATTATCACCTGGACATTCAGAAACTTGTCGCCCATGCTCGATGATGCATCTTCTGAGTAGTCGCTTTCTCTGTATTGCAGTTGCTTGGATCTGGTCTTGCCCATCGATACTGGGTTCGCGCACTGTAAATGTTTATATATTTACTTATTACGTTCTATTATCGTCGGCATGATCATGATATCAGCTTTTAACTGTCTACTGCTAAACATAAACTGCAAAAGGCCAACAGTTGCCACGCTTTGCAGGCGAATTGGCAACCACAGTTGCCACTGCTGCCCATTCCTCTACCTTTAAGTTCTTTTAGTTGCCTCTTACGACATTTACAGGAAAGAAAGGGATAGCTTATTCTATCCTGGGACTATATGACCATACATAATATTAAGATATATACCATTAATCAATAACAAAAATATTTTTTTTTATTGTATTAAATTTTTGCACCATAGACATTACGAATACACTGTGATGCATATTATACCTCGTATGCGTTGCCGTTGATGAGAATTAAGGTTTTTTTTTGATGGGTGAAAATGGTATGGTAACGGGCTACGCTACCCTGCGCTAACGGGATACACTGGCGGAGCACCAGTGAAGGGTGATAGATGAGAATGAAAACAGGCCAGTTAGCCCATCATGATGAATTCATCAGGAATTAACCATGATAGTTTTTAGGGGGAACCGCGAGGAGGTCGACCTGGTTGGGTATATTGCTAGCAATGGGATTCTCAGTCTCCATTACTAACAATCCATTTCTCCCCAAATTAAGGTATTTATCATAGACTTAGTAAGTATAATATACTAACTGAGAAATAGCAGCTTGACTAATATTTTGTTGCCATTTGTAAATATTTGCTCAATTTGCATATTCAAATAAAAGCAATACTCACTTCTAAGTGTGATGGATTATTAATTAAAGAGACGCGAACTGTCTTGCCATTGACAGCGATATCTGATGATACACCTGAAAATATTAAAAAAATAATAAAATTATTCTAAATATAATAAATACAATACGTATAATAAATACGTATAAATAAATATAATACAATTACAAATATAATACGAGGATTTCACAGTTTGTTATAATAAAAAAAACATGATAAAAATAAGGATAGCTACCTAATGAATTACAAATGTTCAACTATATAAAGTATGCATTCAATTAATATTTATTATTTATTTATTTATTACCAAAACATGAAATAAGTTGTTTTGGATAGGTATATGATACAATATTAAGAATTAAAATTATATTAGATACAATCAATTTAATGCTAAGTACAAATCAATACATATTTTTATATTCAATCTACTTAATAATTTATATAAAAATACAGATATAAAAAATGATTAATTATTTCATTATCTGCTATATATATATATATATATATATATATATATATATATATATATATATATATATATATATATATATATATATAGGATGGGTATGGTTGCTTTGACTGACCAATATATAAAATAGTACATTAATCTATATCAAATAATTTATGTTGATTGAACTCTCAGCAGTCGGTCGTCAAAAGTCTTAAATAATATAAAAATGGAAAATATTACTTATTTTACTCACCGAGATGTGTAGCGATGTCGCACACTGATCTCGAATCATCAGGAAACTCGGGTTGTCCGTTGAATTTACGAAATATCTTCACGGGCGGGCACTGTAGCAGACCGCTGAGTGCGTTTAATTTGCCTCTGTGTGCCATAGCTAAAATAATTTGCTGGACGCCCTCTAAAATATTTTGATTAGCGTATAACATTTACAACAGGGATGTAGGATATGTTTTTTTAATGCATGATAATGGTATGGTAACTCCGTCCACGCTACCGGTATACACTGGCGGGCCACCAGTGATAGATGACATGAGGAAGAAAGCAAGTCAGTTAGCCTATCCTGACGAAATCAACAAGAATTAGCCACGATGGTTTCCAGGGGGAACCACGTGGAGAACGATCTGACAGGGTATATTGCTAGTAATGGGGCTATTTAACCTTATTACTAACAATCGCCTCTCTCCCCCTGGTAGAGTATGTTAGTAATGGGGATTACCAGCCCCATTACTAGCTATGTACTCTGTCAGGTCAACCTTCCCACTTTTCCCTCTGGAAACCATCGCGTTGAATTCCAGATGTGTTTATTACGATGAAGTAGTTAACCTGCCTTTTCATTCTCATCTATCATCCCAAACTGGTACCCCGCTAGCGTACACCGTTAGCATAGGCGGGGTTGCCATTCCATTATCACCTATTAAAAAAAAACATTTATAACCTATTAATGTCCTCTTGTCGCACATTTATACACATACATATACATCACGTAACATGTTACACGTTCGTTACAAATAACATAGTTTTTCTTTTGTTCTACTACGAGTAGTTTCTTATTTATTCGTCATTTCATGGTACTGTAATTTGCATTTTTATGGATACGAAGGAACGTGACGTTTTGATATGAGTAATATTACTTACTAGAAGGTCACAACAACGATTTTTGTAATGTACCAATATCGTAATCGAAATAAATGTCTTTAATGTTTGTTAAGTTTAAATTTGTTTTAAATTTAAGTAAGGGAAATAATGATTAAATAAATAAAAAAAAAACAAAGTAATTCTCACCAAAAATATAAGAAATGAGAGCCAAGTTTAATATTATGAACATGTGTCGTTTTGACTTCTTCGAAAAAAGAATTGAGATCTATTTAGGTGCCAAGTTCTGTGTAGAAAATCTTAAAATTTACAAATTACCAGAACATGTAACATTATAAAATGAATTTCTATAATTATTTCTTGTTTTTTGCCACTACTATCATGTTTACTATTTAATAGGTCAATTTTTAAATTATAACTGACAATTATTTCAAATATAAGTTCAAGTTCAAAGGCTTGGCTATTTACTCAAAATTTTATGAATGAAAAAAATTAAATATACTATCATAATATTTTAAGTCTAAGAACGACTATTAAGAGATAAATTTAAAGCAACGCTTCAGAATCAATATTGTTTACCTGATGTTGTAAGCCGGAAAAGCGTGGAGAAGAACGTTAGAAGGGACTCGGCGCCTTCACCGCAGTACCGTTTGACAGCAGGAAATTTTACGCTTACAAACTTGTCCCATGTTTGCGAATGTAGCATCTCTTTAGCAATTTCGATCCTTCTGTCTTTGTCTATTGCATCTGATCCGCTTTCTATTCGTTGCATGAACCATTCCCTTTCTGCATCTGTCTGGTTATAAATACAAGGTGAAACTAAAATTTACTATTAACCTTATAAGGGAAACGGGCGGAGGGGTGAGGGAAGCGATTGTTAGTAATGAGGTCTAGCAGACCCATTGTTAGCAATATATTTTTTTAGGTCGACCTCCACGCGGTCCCTCCTGGAAACCATTGTAGTTAAGTCTTATTATATAAGTTACAATAGGCCAAATAATCTGCCTTCATCTTCACTTGTCATCTCTCGCTGTTGCCCCACCAGTATATACCGATAGCGCAGGCGGGGTTACCATTCTATTTTTACCAATTATAAAAGCCTTATAAGGGAGTATTCTACCAGTGTGATAAATACTTATAATGTAAATATGTTATATTTATAATGTAAATAATAATAATGTTATAATAATGTAAATATTTTTTGCGAAAAGATATTTGTTGAAAAACGGAAAAACCATTTTGAGCCTTCTGTACTAACTGTAAAAAGTACATAACAGTATATTTTGGTAATCAGTGTAAAAGAAAATGTCACCAAATCGTGGTACATATATTTTAATGGATTTTATCTGTATCTTTGAAGTTACTCTTGTAAAATCTAAGAACAAGAAATTACATAAAAGGAATGATAAACTGTAAATCATATGGTTGCCTCTTTTCTTCTTGTGCAAATATAATTAGTAAAAAGAAGACGACAGATACACCATCAGTTGCTGTTTTTGTATCACAGTTGCTTCTCATTTATAATTTGTATATAGGTATACCATACCATGTTAACTGTCCACTGCTCAACATAGGCTTTCCCCAGGTATATTTACCTTATTTAGATATCTATATTTACCTCCAAATAGGAAAATTCATAGGAAATTGGTCCGCAATATATTTTCTCCAGTTTCTCAACCAAATTTTCAAGGGGCTGCCTTCCATTGTGTCCGTACAGTAAGGCCAAGTCCACGGGATCACTTGCTGTCAAACCATATCTCGATATACTAAGCTCTTTAATATCTCTGGAATGTAAAATATTTAATTAGAACTGTAATATTAAATTTTAATAACTTTAGTAGTCTAGCGGTTGTACGTATTTTTGTGTGTATGTTCCGTCATATATTTACCAATTTTTAACTGATATTATCATCTTTTATAATGTATAAAGTTTACGTGCTGGTTTTATATTAAAATAATATATAAATATTTTTATTTATTTATTTAAATTATATTTTACATATTATTATAAATTAATTTAGCTTAATTTATTGTTCTTATAATTTTCGGTGTTGATTATATTATTAGTTTTATCATACTTAAAGTTACTGTATTGTAGAGTAAAACATTAAGTTATTAAAGGACTAAAGATGAAAAAGATACTGCCAATGTGCCAAATAAAAGAAAAGGAAGCTTATTATTTATTTTATTTATTTAATCTTTATTGACCACATTACAAAAAAAGAAATGTCTAGCACAAAAGGCGGACTTAGTACTATATAGTATTCTCTTCCAGTCAACCATTGGCAAAACAGAATATTATAATGCTCATTGAGTTACCAGTGTACTTACTTAATATTGTTTTTATAGTCTACATTGTCTATTGTGGCTTTCAAGTGACCGTGAGTACGATATGCATTGACTAGCTGTTGCGCGCGGCAGTTTTCATATCTCCTTACTAGAACATCTTCAGGTATATCTGTAACAATATAACAAGATAGACATATAATTAAAAATCAATTTTATATAATAAACGCTTGACCAAAATATGATTAAAGTTAAGCTAATTTTTCTAAGAAATAGGTAGAGTATATATATGTAAAGATTAAGCGATTTAAATTAAATTAAAATACTTGTAAAATCTAATAATTTAAAATTTTGTACTTTAAGATTTTTTCCGTGAGGTTTACGAAGGAAAAAGTATAAATAAATAATTAAGCTAAAGAATCCAATCCAAATCTGAGATTATAAAAATGTATGTAACGTCTGTCAGTTGGTACCAGAAAATGGCTGAACGAATATTATCAAAAATTATCGTCGACTATATGAGTATAATTGAATATACAGATCTTTTTTCGACAATTTTTATATCTACATATTCTGCAAGAGTGCTTATAACAGAAAAGCTATTTTGATGTAAATAATACAACGCAACATTGTTTCAGAATTGAAATATAGTGTAAAATATAATAAATATTTCATTATAGTAAAATCGTAGATAAACGTAGAAAAAAATAATAATTGTGCAGTGCCAACACAAAACGGTTCATCGGACATGAAGAGAATTAATTTCTTTAATTTCTGTAATTTATATTTGTTGAAGAATAAATTAAAAGTAAGACTTGGCTAGAAAGAAGCCCATACAGGCTACGTTCTTTTGCCCATCCTTTTTTAAAAAGAAGGGATAAATAAGAAACAAAAAACTTTCGAATCGATTCTAAGAAAATGTCACTAATAGGATTTTACGTTATTACTAAGTAATAAAGATTATATTATTTTTTTCCATACACATTTCTACGAGCATCAATACATAATTTACCATAGAGAGTGGTAGAAGTTCAAGAAAAAAATAAGTTACACATATATTCACTTGCATAAAATTTCAAATAATGTGTTAACGTCAGTATGTTCTTTTTATTGAACAGCAACCAATCGATCGTCCCATAAACTTTATTGAAGCGGGACCCGAATTCCGTTGCGTGTAGCAATTGCAAATTGCGTAAATTTCAACAGAAGAGAACTTTAACACAAAGACTTAAGGTTTACTTTGGTCAAGTTTTATTGCCGTCGTAATACGTATCAGAATTTGGGCAGAGATTTACTATAATGATTTTTCTCGTCTCTATAGGCTGACATTTTAAAATGTTGTTGCATACGCCTTTGTTGGCAGTTCATTTAACAAATATAAATATTTATTAACTACTAGCTGTATCACGCGGCTTTACCCGCGTGAATTAAAAAGTATATAAATTATTGTATGTGCTACGTTAGTGTATAACCTACACATGTATTAAATTTCATTCAAATCTGTTCATTTGTTTTTGTATGAAAGAGTAACTAATATTATCCATCGTTACAAATTTTTGCATTTATTATATTAATAGGATTTGTTACTAATTTTTAGCCGTGACTTTATTCGCGTAATAGAGGTATGTTCACGACCCGGGATAAGAAGTGATCTATGTGGAGGACATAGGTCACTTCTTATCCCGGTTTATTTATCTCGCATACTTAAACATTAACTTTAACCAGAGTGAGACTGTACAAAAGTAATTTGCTTGGGCAACTCCGTCTTATTCGTGTTTCTACCGTGGATCAGTTATGTTTGCATAGCTGTGTTTCGGTTTGAAGGGTGGGATATGGCAGTGAATTTACAGGGTACAGAGGAATAACACCTGAGTCCTCAGGAATGGCAACGCATGGGGGGTATCACGGGCGAAAGAGTATACTCTGTTATGCCCATGGCACTGCTCATGTCTATAGGCGACGGTTACCATTTTCCATCAGGTGGACCGTCAGCTTGTTTACCATTCTAAGTTACATAAAAAAAATTCATAACCAACATATGCTGACAAGATCAGCTTTTTTTTTAGGGTAAGGAGGATGCTAAGGAGCATATATTTATATATAAATAAATGTATATTAAATTTTATTCAACAAGCTTACATATTTACGAGTAGGTACAATACTAGTAAGAACTCTTAATCACGACAGTTGGTTGCGTCATTAAAGCGCTAAAGGGTAACAGACAAACTCATTTTCAAATTTATAATATCTGTAAAGTTGCATTTAATACTATAGAATGAAATAATTTCGATTTTATTCTAAAAATCTTTGGTATCCTTTTAGTAGAAGCAAAGTCACGTTACCAACCACACACACAGGGTTATATTATACATTGCATTGAAACTACTCAATGATATTTTGAGCCAGTATCCGCAATTGGATGTATTTGTCTCCAACTTGCTGGAGTTTCGTCGAGTGACCACAGAGTATTTGTGTTCAGACGTTTTTTGTTTGAGTTAAATCTTTTTATATTATTTTTGTTATTTTTGTGTATTATTCCTTTTTATATATTATTGTACTCATGCTTTCCTGGGTGAGCGTATTGGAAGACTGTAAGGCTAACCCAGTGGATATAATAAACACACGACAATACCACAGGGTTAAGGAAATGAAGCTTCCCAAGCTGACTTCATAGTAGAATATGCCTTGGAGATTACTTTTACGAACTATTTTTTCTTGGAAAAATATTTAATTTCTCTGTTAGAATATTTCTTTGAAATAGTGCTGATGATTTCCATTTTACATTGTATCTTAAATACATATGTAGATAGAGGCTATTTGCAGACGTTATGTTTAGTGATTAAACAAAATGAGAGTGTTTGTTTTATAGACGAAATAATAATTTGTGTAAATGTTATAATCTTAAATAATGTAAGTCACCAGTTCCGTATCGTAATAAATACCATAAATAGGCACTTAACTAAAGCTAATAAAGCATTTAAAATTTCAATAATCTGGCAACATTTTGTAAAGAAAACGTAGAGTTTAAAATCATCTCTCTAATGTTTGAAATTATCTTTGAATGGCATATCAAATAACAGACCGTCCATCTCAGTAAGTTAAGTGTTTTCAACTTTGATATGATCATATTTGTATCTTATGTTTTTGTAATGTAGGTCAACGTGATAATAGAGGAGGGGGAGGGATTGTTAGTAATGCGGACTATCAGTCCCATTGCTAGCAAAATACCCCGTCAGGTCGACCTCCACGTGATCCACGTTTCCAGGGGGAACCGCGTGGAGGTCGACCTGACAGGGTATATTGCTAGCAATGGGACTGGTAGCCCGCATTACTAACGATCTCTTCCCCCCGATAATGTAGTACTATCATCATCATGATAGTACTACATTGTCCACTGTTGAACGTAGGTCTGTCCCAACAGAGGTTTTACTAGTAGTTGACACGCTTAACAAGTGAGCTGGCAATTACAGTTAGGCTTTGATGATCTGTGTGGTTCCGACACAGTATGGGTTACCCTTATATATATATACCCTTACATACCCTTATATACCCTTATATATTATATATATATATATATATATATATATATATATATATATATATATATATATATATATATATATATATATATATATATATATATATATATATATATTATATATGTATGCCCTAAGACAACTGGGTTAATGGTAACAGTGTAATCTTACCAGTTTCATTCACTACTCTAGGTCGATGTCCGAACACTCCTGCGCCGGAGTTGTACATCACACGATTGTAAACACGAAGCTCCTTCCATTTTATCAGCTGTCTCGTTCCCACTTTACCTAACGCAAACATTGTCTCTCACTTTAAATAAGAAAGCACTATTCCATAATAAACAACGTATTAATTACAATTTGAATTTAGAATTGAATGTCAAGGTCATCTAAACTGAGATGCGCGGGAGTGAACAGAAGCGCGTCTCGCATACGACTGCTCGTGTTTATGAAAGAGATGGAGAATGTGTGATATTATCCCTGTTATTATAGGGAGTGACAGTAGATAATTATTCAAGTCGTAACTACATCGTGATAAACATATTTGATAACGATTTGTTTTGTAATTAAGTAATTGTTCAGTTCAGTTAAGACAATCATGTTTAATTAAATAATAATGGTTTAACACAAATTATAGATAATCATACAATTGATTGAATACTCGTTCACTTGCATTCACAATTTGAATGCACGGGTGGAGCTAGAAATCCAGAGATGATTTTTTTCTCTAACACGAATCCACCCATAATTTTTTATTGCATTGAATTAAATATAAATATGGATTAACCAGAACAAAAAATAAGTTCTTTCCCAAAAAGTTTCTTCCAAAACATTAAAAAATGACGATGCCTAGTTGCGATAATGGGTATTTTACCTTCGACTAATGAAGGCGGTCTAAAACTCTTGATATCAGAGGGCAGCACCTACATACGAGTAGATTAGATCTTGGCCATATTTAATGTGTATGAAATTTTAGTCAAATTCTATTGTCCTTTGTATTTATAATTACCTAATTATTATAACGGAGGAGAAAGGATTGTAATAATAAACCTTGTCAGGTCGACCTCCACGCGGTCTCTCCTGAAAACCATTGTAGTTAATTCTTGTAAAATTCATCACAATGGGCTAACTGACCTACATTCATTTTCACCTATCATCTCTCACTGGTGCCCCGTCAGCGTATACCGATAGCACAGGCGGGGTTACCATTCCATTATCGTCCATTATAAAAACTATTTCAACATTCTAATGATGCAAGAGAGCAAGATAAAGATAAAGATTCTTACCTGCCTATCTGTTTACCTTATTTGGCTACTCAATGCGCCTCTCTCGAGTTGATTTCACTTCCTCTCCGTATCAGAAATGTGATCAGTCATAAATAAACAAATAATTTAATTATAATATTATCTTCGATGTAATAATTTACTAGAGGGAAATTTTGAACAAAAGTCGTTTGCTTGGACACCTCTGTCTCATTCGTGTTTCAACCGTGAAGCAGTTTGCATGGCTGTGTTTCGGTTTGAAGGGTGGGGTATGACAGTGAATTTGTTGAGTTTAATTGTTTGGTATCTCCAGCCTCCACAATTATTATTTTAACAATTGCAACATTACACATAGACAACGGAAGAGAAGTTACGGGAGAGTAAGCGAGAGGGCGCTGCAGAATGATTCTCTCTGGGGTGTTTGTAACAAGTAATATATATGGCTGAGGAAATTGTAATAGATAAATATAATAAAAGTATAAGTGTATTTCAATACGTGTTTTTTATTGCTTGGCGCAAGTGCTCATGCTTCATTATATCAAACATAAATAAAATTATCAATAGAATTTACACGGTACAGAGGAATAACACCTGAGTCCTCAGGAATGGCAACGCATGGGGAAACCCCCATGTCCATGGATATCCATCCATGGATGTCCATAGTACTGTTCATGTCTATAGGCAACGGTTACCACTTTCCATCAGGTTGGCCGTCAGCTTGTTTGCCATTCTAAGTTGCATAAAAAAAATAGTAACTGCGGTCCTCTACAATTAATTATAAAAAAAAAAAAAACTTTTATTTTTTTACTAGTGTTTTTATTCTTTTTCAATATTTTAAACATGAATATGTTAAGATATAATACACTTAGAGGACACCACATAATTACATGTGTATATTTATGTTTGTTATTTAATCACGATAAATCGACTGAATGAATTTATATGAAATTGGATAGACTATGTACTGGATCAATAAATGGAAGATTTTCATTCTAATTCCACATACTCAATATTTACTTAAGAGAGAAAAGATAAAAATATCAAGTAAGTATACCAATTTTAATGATATAATTAGATACCGAGTATGTGATGTTGTTTGTTTGGGAGTTTTTTTAGATAACCTTATCATAATTATGTCATATGTAATAATCATAAAGAATGGCATAGTAACAGATAAACTGTGGATGAATAATGTTAAACAATTTGTTAACTAATTTACGATACTCTTTTTTTTTTGATGGGTGAAAATGGTATGGTAACTCCGCTTGCGCTAACGAGATACGCTGACGGAGCACCAGTGAAGGGTGATGGATGAGTATGAAAACAGGCCTGTTGCTAGCAATGGGATTCTCATCCCATTGCTAGCAACAGGCTAGCTTCCCCCCGTTCTATGAAATTTGGTATGTACATATTGTAGGTGATGGAAAAGGACATAAGCTACTTTTCAACCTGTTCAGTGAAAATATCTCGGTCACGTGGACGAAGTCGCGGGTAGTAACTAGTTATCAATAATTCATTTTGTCTGAAAGAGTCAGTTAATATTCGCTTCACGGGAACGATCCAATAATATTATACCTACTTGCTTATTGTAGCATCTACAAGCTTTTATCTAACTTACTTTGTTCATATATCCGTCCATCATCCGGACCCTCCTTTCCGGTTCATTTGTAGTCCACTTTTCGAGCACTTCCTGGTATCCGATTTTGCTGGAATTTGCTATACATATTTATTTAAGAGTACTAACCGGAATAAAAAGTAGCCTATGTCATTGTGATTGATTAAGTCGTTAACGTACTGAGAGGTGGCACAAACAAACTCACGTACGTCTTATTAATATAACAAATTTGTAAATAGAAAACATCTGTACAAGGGATATATTAAAAAAAATATCTTCTCTCTTCGGTCTTAATAAGATCAATAGATGCTAAAACATTTTGTCTCATTACTTGTGTGTCTGACTATCTATCTGTTTGTATATTCGTGCCAGTATCACGTAAGAATTATTGCACCATATTGGATGCAATTTACAATTGTTACTTTTATCTTTGATTTAATTAATTAAATTTTTCTTTCATTATTTCGTTGGTTTTTGGATGTATTCCTGAAGATCGAACTTAAAATCTGGCTTTAAGTTTTCTTTGATTTAATTAATTTCTTTTTTTTAATAATTCCTTTACTTTTATTCAACGAAATACTATTTACCTGCTTTTAAAATTTATATATATAAAGTCGCGGGAAAAAGCTAGTCATCATTATTTCTGAATGATGTATTCAAAACATGTTCTGATAGCCAACTAAAAATATCTAATAACTGTTAATTTGGTGTTAATTGATTATGGAAACTAGACGCCATCACGAGATTTATCTATGGAAACTTGTTTTAAAATGGAAATTTTATTGCATTGTAATGGATGTGAAGTTAACGTAGTTATATTACAAATAAAATGCATTAGCAAATATCACGCACATGCATGATGTTAGACTTACAACGTTAATTAACGTAACGCCACTAGTAATACATATAGACGTTAGGACAGTAGTTGCTTTAATGTAAACGTAAATACCTACATAAAAGGTTTTATAAAGAATAAAAATAAATTAAACTCTAACTTTTGAGATATTTAGGATTTTCTTCCATAAAAAACTTTCATAATAAAATTAGTATAGAATCAGCAAAGGAGTAAATTCTAGAGAATGAAAGAAAATCAATAAAATTGGAGGTGAATTGGCAAAGACAAAGTAACATAAATAAATGTTGTCAATTCTTCAAATACGGCTTTTTTTTTTTTTCAAGGAAAACTTCGCCAATAAAATTGTAACAATTTTCCTATTAATTCCATAATAATTTTAACAGTAATTAAAGTATTTTTTTAGTAGAATTTATTACTAAATTCAATATTCACATTTTATAGAACAATACATTAAATATAGAATTAACGTAAAGTTGCTAAGATGAACATAAATAACATTTTTTGTGGGTCAATATTTAGTAGAATTAGTAAGAAAATACGTTATTTCGGTGACGAGAGTAACCTGCACGGAATAGGGCATATGCTGTCCATGTCTTATATACCGATGTATAAAAGGTAAGGTTTATAATTAATCTTCACCCGCGACTTTGTTCGCATTGTCCAAGGTTTTCCCTAGAGACTACAATATGGGGTTCCCCAAAAAGGGCGTATTAAGATCCCTCAGTGTAAACAACCTTGGTGTAGCAGGTGCCCATACGCTACAGTGACTGTTTACCATACCTGCATGCTTTTTTGCCAGATTTGTTTTATAAAGATATATATCTTTTTCAACTATTTGCTCTACTTGTATTGGAGCCGTTGAGGCATCAAAAGTATTCTTTGTATTGGTGCTTTTTATGTCTATAGGCGACCATTACCGTTTCTATCAGGTAGGTCGTCAGATTGTTAGTTCTAATTATATAAAAAATCGTGCATTTTTAAACTTAATAGCTTTTAAATAAGTACCTGATTTATTTGACTTGAAACACTTATCTAAACTGGATATGCAAATTCCAAGTAATATATTAAACTGAGAGTAATCTATTAAATTGAAAGACGAAATCAAGTGTGAAGAGATTATTCATGAAAAATGGGGGAGAAATGTAAAAGAAATTCCCGACATTTGTATTCGATTTTTGTTGGCATTCTAAGAATCCGTATGATTATTTTTCTTTATGCATCTGGGAATAGGAAATAAGTAGTAACTGAGGCAATGTAAACAGGATCATGTGTATTACAGCATACTCGTAACATTGTGACGCAAATCCTCTTATGTTACCATTCCTGTATTCTTTGTATTCTAGAATAGGTGGTTTTGAAAATGTTAACACAAAAGGGAGAATGATCCTCGTACGAGGGTTATTCATGTAGTACTCTGTTATTTCTCTACTATATCTTTCTTCAACTGAAACACAGCCATGCAAGCATAACTGTTTGGCGCAAGAAACATGAGGGTGATAAAGGTACTCATGCAGGCGAATTTTATATTAAACTAGTGACTTGTACGTGACTAGGCTTTGTGTCGTGTTTCTACTTTAAGTTGTCTATCTATCTATCCTATTTAAGAGCTGCGCTCTTTTCTGTGGAGCTCTTGCCACTCACTACGATTTCCTGCGAGTCTCTTCACCTCTTTAAGTTGTAATTATTAAAAATTCTTTCTTAACGAATAATTACAATAACTCGTAAAATAGATATATGTTCCAAATTTGAACTTTCTAGATTTAGTAGTTGTGGCTGTGTATTGATAAGCTAATCAAGACAAACGATTTTACAAGTCTAAATTTATCCTCTGCTATTTTAGGATATTTTGGCTACTAGTAATGTCAGCGAGTGGATTTACTGCATCAAGAATATTACAACCAATATTTAGTATATACTCTGGAGACGCTGTGTCTTATTTGGTTGACACGAATTACATACATTTCGATACTCCATTCCCGGCTGTAACAGTGTGCCAGTATGCTGATACGGGGAACATAAAAAAGTATTTAAGCGAGTAAGTATATCATTATTATCATCGTTATAATTATCAGGGAAAGGGATTGTTAGAATTGGGGATCTAAGAAGTCTATATACCCTATCAGGTCGATCTTCAGTCTCTTCTGGAAACCATCTAGATTAATTCGTAATTAATCGTTAAATTCTCAAATAGCTTATCCTGTGTTTTGAAATCAGAAAGTCAATATAGAAAATTATTTTGTAAATTCGTCCAACCTGGAATAGAATCCGGGACTTTATAAATTCCTCGGATGTTTTCTCCCACGAACACTTAAGTCATGAAATGAGCTCCCTGCCGAGGTTTTCCTAAGAGACTATGGCATGGGGTTCTTCAAAAGGGGGGTAAAGAGGTTTCTTCAGGGTTGACAAAGCGCGCCTGATATCTCTGGTTTTGCAGGCGTTCATAGGCTACGGTAACCGCTTACCATCAGGTGGGCCAAATGTTTGTTTGCTACCACAGTGGTATATAAAAAAACAACTGTAAAACAAATTTTAGCTACTATTTTGATTATATTTTAATTATTTCTATTAAATTTTACAATATTCTTATTTTAAAATACACTTTTATTTTAAATGTTTAAGCTTATTTTCGTACCAAAGGTCCCGTATAGAACAAGAAAGTTTCGAATCTATATCGCAACTCGTCCCTTGGGTGCACTATTGATTCTGCAAATGGTTTTCGTTTTGCAGTTTCATAATGTAGAATATGAAAAAGAACATTGTTCCTTCAGAGATGTGAAGATAAATTTTTCTCAGCTAAAATTTCTATCAAATTTCTGACACAAATAATATCATAAATCAAAATGATTGACAGATAATCAATGAATTATTATTTTAAATGCTGACAATTATTAATATTAATAATTATTTTATTATTTCTAATTATTTTTTAAGTGACTTCAAAAAGAAAAGTTCTTACTTCACCCGTATTTTTTGGATGTATAATACGCATTCTTTATAATTCTGAAATATATTTAATCCTAAAAATATACATTAGTTAACACAAAAAATATTCGTTAATAAGTTTTATAATATGTTACACGTATGATTGTATACAGTTTACGTTGTATCTGTATTTTCATCATTTTGTTACCCTTTTCCCAATTACCAGAGGGAGACTTTGTACAAAAGTCGATTGCTTGGGTACCTCTGTCCCATTCGTGTTTTAACAGTAAAGCAGTTGTGTCTGCATGGCTGTGTTTCGGTTTGAATAGATATGGCGTGAATTTACAGGGTACAGAGGAATAACACCTGAGTCCCCAGGAATGGCAACGCATGGGGGGTATCATGGGCGAAACAGTATATTCTGTTATGTCCATGGTACTGCTCATGTCTATAGGCGACGGTTAGCACTTTACATCAGGTGGGCCGTCAGCTTGTTTGCCATTCTAAGTAGTATAAATAAAAAAAATATTTATTTGGGGTCGGTGTAATACGTTTTTCTGTTTTGATTCTTCATTATTCACAGTCATTTCGGTATTCACTCCAATTCTGAATATATCATCTTTCATTCACACAGTCCATTCAGATCTTTTTAGGTCTTCTTCTGCTCTTATCCACATACATATTTAACACCTTTTTTTAAACACATTTCTCTTCCATGCGTATCAAGTGTCCATATTAAGACAGTAGAAGCAAAATAAATTAAAAACATATAGTGAAAAGGCTAAAAAGACACGTTATTATTATTTTTATTTTAGCTGTTAACTATCTACTGCTGAACATAAGCCTTTCCCAAAAGGAGAGTATTGTTAGTAGCTGCCACGCTTGGCAGGCGGGTTGGAAACCGCAGTTAGGAAAGAGACACATATCAGTTTAAAAATGTATAATTTACTTCCAACTTAAAAAATAAAAATGTAAGCTTACTGAGAATGGCAAAGAAGCTGATGTTCCAATTAATAGTAAACCACACGCATTGATTGTAACCGTCGCTGGTTTTCACTTTCCATAATGACACTTTGTTTACCATTCTAAATTGTATATTATAGACTACCTCCATGGCTTGCTTTCAAGTATCATGACTGTTACAGATCATAATCACTTATAACTTATTCCAGACATCACCTCCCGAAAGCAATGGTGGACTTCTTCAAGGAAGTGAGCATTTGGAACGTGAGGTACTGTCGAACATGCGCATCTTGCAAAATCAATTCCACCTGCTTAGAAGACTTTGTCGACGTGGTTAACACAGTGAGATCGAAATGTCCTGATATTCTGTCTAATTGCTGGTGGGACAGAAAGCTATTTGACTGCTGTGATCAGTTTAGTATTATTTATTTATTTATTCTCTAATCAAGCTAAGTTAATTGGGGAATAGAAATACATAATCGAATCGCCCTTCTTTTCCCGTGGATGTATCATAAGAGGTGACTAAGAGAGGGCGAAGGATGGCCTGCAGTGTCTCTCTTAAAACATCCTCAAAGGTCTAACTGCAGTTACCGGGAGGATAGGGATTGTTAGTAATGAGGTATAATAGCCCTATTGCTAGCAATATACTCTCAGGTCGACCTCCATGCGTCCAATTTATTATGGTGGGTTAACTGACCTGCAATCATTCTCACCTATCACCTTTCACTAGTGCCTCGTCTGTGTATACCGATAGCGCGGGCGGGGTCACCATTCCCTTTTCACCCATAAAAAAAAAAACTGCGGTTACTAACCCGCCTGCCAAGCGTAACAACTATTGGCAAAACTCACTTTATGAGGAAGGTTTATGTCCAGCAGTGGACAATTAATTGCTGAAATAATAGTAAATAATAAATCGAATACCAAAGGCCTCTTGTAAATATCCTACTTTATTTAATTTGTAACTTATCAAACATATGTTGGTTCTGGGAACTCTTTACTCTATCAGATGACACACAGTCTATCTGACCGCTGTTTTTTTATTATCTAACATTCCTTCTTTTAACTACATATATAAATTAGTATTACATATATATATAATTGAATTAAGGAAAAACGATTACAGAATTTCGTGAGCACACAGAGAATTATTGTAAGCCCCTCGTCTTGTTTTGTTTTATACTAGTACATCTTACAATTTATTAAGTGTATTTCTTTTTGTTCTGTTGTATACGAGTCTCTAGGGTGATTTATGTCATCACTGAGATAGTATAACATCATATTGTATTATATTAAAACTCAGTTACGGGATAGTTTTGTAAAATAATATTCCCATGTGTAATTTATTATCAGTAACAATTTTCAATTTTTTCACCGCATTTCTGTTTTGCCAAAGGTTGACTGGGAGAGAATGCTATATAGTATTAAGTTCACCTTTTGTACCGGACATTTTTTTTGTAATGTGGTCAATAAAGAATAAATAAATAAATAAAAATAAATATATCTTTTACCCGCGACTTTGTCTGAGCGACTGGGATTTGTTTATTGACCGGGATAAAAAGTAGTGTAGGTATATCCTTCTGTATCGCATATAGTACTTGTATATTAAACTTTATAATGAATGGTAAAGTCCTTAAGATACTATGAGGTACATAGTAAATAAACAAATTCATTGCTATATTTATAAAATTGGTAATGATTAACGTAAACGTGTACACAAATGTACCGTAAATCTTTAAACAACTCACACTATAAACGTAAATGGAATTACACGTATTTTTGATTATTAGAGAGGCACTTTTTACAAATTTGCCTGCAATTGTCCTAATATCTTTGAGGACAAATAGCTTAATTGCATGGTGTGTTATAGTTTAAACAGTGACTATTAGAGAGAGAGTATTATGTCAGTGAAATAGTATGACTCGATAACTTCGTTTGAGACGTATGCTTTATTTCCACATTAAGATGCAAAATAACTAAAAATATTTGAATACTGAATCGTGTATTTACAATTTCATTCTCTATATTTGCGCAAATTACGTTTCGCACAAAATTGTTTATCTATTGCGTGAGTAATTTTTTGCTGAACAAAGAAAAACAGGAGCTTCAATTATCAGCAAATAATATGCGAATGAACTTTATTGATTGCAAAAAAGTATTTATTATTGACAACGGTTGGCGACGAATGGTGATGTAATTTTGTAACATTTTCCCAAACAGACAAATTTAGAATGCTTAATATAAATTTAGAAAAATAAGAATTTTAAATTGTGAATAAATTGTATTTCTTAAGAAATTATGATCTAGGAAGAAGCTCTAAATTTACTAGATTTTTTTGTATGTTATACTATAATATAAAGAGATATACTAATATTATAAAGAGAAAGGATTTGATTGTTTGAAATAGATAAATTCAAAAACTAAACTGATATTAAAAATTGTTTCGCATATAGAAAGCTATATTAATAGCAAGTATCATAGGCAACCAATGGAGAAGATAGCTTTTTATAGCTCGAAGATAGCCTTTTGTACTCCAGCCTAGTAACTCATACAGGTAACTACACGTACAAGCAACCGCAGTGTAGACCTTCTACTAAATGGAGTGATAACCACAAATGTATTGCAGGGAGTCAGTAGATGAAGATGGCTCAGGACCTTTTCCTAAGCAGTCTACGCAGAAGGCCTGTATTCAGCAGTGGAATTATTACGGCTCTTATAATGATGTATGTAGGCAGCATTCTATTTTTGAATTTTTATTCTACCCGTGCGCAGATGGGCCACATCGCTAGTGTGATTTACGAGTAGGATAGTGGTACCATGCAGATGATGCACAGTCTTTATTATACATAAATATTGGGGTCGATCATAAACTGGCATTCCTCTAAACCGATCTTTAAAATTAAAATTTCAATTTGATATCAAGGAGGAATCTTTATTGTAAGGACCAATATGAACTAAGTTTCTAATAGATTTAAGTCTAAATTGTTGTAAATTTAGTTTATGGCAATCCATAAAGCAGTAATTTCGAAAAATTATTAAATTAAAGGATAAGGTATAGAAAAAAATTTGATAAATGACGTTTCGTCGTCGAAATTGACCGAAAGGTTTGTCATTCCCAATATCAAAATAGTATCTTTCATTCTGCATTCCACAGGTTTCGTCCAATCATGACGGAGTACGGGGAATGTTATGTGTTCAACTCTCGTCTCACGGGAAACGACTCTGTGCTAACAGTGAACAGGCGTCGGCAGCCCTCTCTGCTTCTTTCGGTCAAACAGAAAATTGGGGTGAGTTTGCATAAGCAAAGATTCACGCAAGATTAACTTGTACGAACATTCCCATAACTTTTACTCGTGTTTCTACCAAACAAACTTCGTGTATTATGCATGTGTGGAGCGCTAACACAAAGTTTTATTATTCTGTTGAATAATGTACTTGTATGTACATTTTGTCACAGAAAAAAGCATCTTTAATCATGTATATAGAAGAGACAGAGGGAGACTTTGTACAAAAGTCGATTGCTTGGGTACCTCTGTCCCATTCATGTTTCTGCCGTGAAGCGGTTGTGTTTGCATGGCTGTGTTTCGGTTTGAAGGGTGGGATATGGCGTGAATTTACAGGGTACAGAGGACTAACACCTGAGTCCCCAGGAGTGGCAACGTATGGGGGGTACCATGGGCGAAACAGTACACTCTGTTATGTCCATGGTACTGCTCATGTCTATAGGCGACGGTTACCACTTTCCATCAGGTGGGCCGTCAGCTTGTTTGCCATTCTAAGTTGCATAAAAAAAAAACATCGATAAATAATAAGATACTTCGTAGATAGGTGGCCCTTATTAATAGTAAATGTTTGAATTCGAAATTCGAAATTGGGATTTAAGTATATGACCATAGTTTGCTAATTCATGAACATAGTATATGTAGGTTATAGTTCTGTGCTTAATGTCTTCTAATTAATGTTTAACCCATTAGGTAATTAATGGAAAATCAATATAAACCATAAAGTTTGCAAGATCCCCTTTAAGTTTATACGTATAAGGATCTAAATTACATGACAACTTTTTGTACTGAGATATCAAAAAGGAATGTTCTGACAAATGATGCGTGAATGATTGTTTTTAGATAAGGGTCCACTCACCTGACGACATGGTGTTTGCTGGTATGGAAAATGTGCTGGGTCAGCCCGTAGCTATCCCTTTTGTATCCGACTACGAAATTATATTGAAGGTAATACCGTTGTAAATATTTATGAGGTTAAGCAACGTTGAGAGACATCGTCTTTTGGATGGGTGATCATGTAGTAGAATATTAACTTGAGGGCTTTTGTATACCTGCTTCTTCTTAATTCATAAATTTTAAAACATGTTCACTATTTGTTGCAGATTATTTTATAAACGCATGCAAGGTTATGCTATGCATGCTCAAACCATTACTATGCGTTGAATCTGTAAAATTAAATATTTTTATATATACTATAAAAAATATATTACTAGCTTTTACCCGCGACTTCGTCCGCGTGATCACGATGTGCTCAATAACTAGCAAAAGGACTAGCCAATAATCGTCTCGAAGGCCCCGTCTATCTCTTATACCAAAATTTATCATAAGCGACTCAGCGGTTTAGACGTGAAAGTGTGACAAACAAACATTTTCGCATTTATAATATTAGTTAAGGATTATTATATGATATTGAATGTTAAATAAAAACTTGTAAAATATCTTTCTAGGCAGAAGAGACGTTAAGCGATCAATCCGTCAGCTCTATGTCGCGGCCGCCGCGCACTTGTCTTTACGAACACGAGCGACCATCTTTTGCCCATCACTGGACTTTTATGAAGTACACATATGATAATTGCAGGTTTTATTGTAGGGCTCTAGCCCAAGTTGAATTTTGTAATTGTACGCATCACTTCATGCCGAGACTGGGTGAGACTTTTATTTAAAATTGTGTGTACGAGAGAGATTTTTTTTTATAATGGATGCTAATGGAATGTAACAATTCCTTCCCCCCGGCCCGGAAGGGAAGGGTTACTAACAGGAACTAGATAGGGGGGAAAGGGATTGTTAGTAATGAGATTTAACAGCCCCATTGCTAGCAATACACCCTATCAGGTCGTTCTCCCTGGAAATCATAGTGGTTAATTTTTGTTCAATTGGTTACTGTGCGCCAACTGACTTGCCTTTATCCTCACCTGTCACCCTTCACTGGTACCCCGCCAGCGTATACCGATAGCGCAGGCAGGGATATCATTCCATCTTTACTCATTAAAAAAAAAACAGAAATTAGGTAGCAGATCTTCTTGCAGTACTACCTAAAAATCATCGTTGTTTAATCCTGATTTCATCCTCACCTCATCATCCTTAACGTAGGTGGACTTACAAATCCATGTTCACCCACTTAAAAAGAACTGTTTTTATCTTCAAGGTCATTCAAATCTTTCATACAAATTGTTGATTGATATGAAAATTTTTAGTCGCCGTGTGATCCCGACAAAGCATTGGCTCCTCTTTCTTTTTTTTTTTAAACAACTTAGAATGGCAAACAAGCTAACGGCCCACCTGATGGAAAGTGGTAACCGTCGCCTATAGACATAAGCAGTACCATGGACATAACAGAGTATACTGTTTCGCCCATGATATCCCCCATGCGTTCCCATTCCTGAGAATTTAATGGGCGAGGGGTGATGATGATACGAATTTTTGATAAACAATGTTTTTTTTAACAGCTTACATAGGATAGATCTATAAAAGGTTGTAAGCATTAACAATAAGCTTTCTGAATAAGATATCATAGGTTGTGTTAATCTGATATTCTTTTGCAGGTAATTATCCAATGTGTGACATTCAAGGGCTTACATGTCTCGGTAAACATAGAGGTATGATTTAAATAAGAGAAAATAAATTTTCCTCAATCCATGTACATATCTGTATATCTACTTTACTTTTTATACCTGTATATGTATATCCCAATCCTCACTTTATTTTGAAAAACTCCACTCACTTATTCAAATTTAGATTCGATTCCAAAGAGATGAAGAGGAAATGAAACGTGATCTCTCATAAATTTAAATAAAATATTCCGTTTTAAGCGACTTCCGAAAGGAGCAGGTTTTCAATACGTTTGTATATTTTTTGTGTAACGCAATTATGTGGCCAGTGCTGAACTGATTTCGATGAGTGTTTTTACTTCGACAAGTTTTGTTGCAATTTAAAATTTACGTGCACTATTTTTCTGTGTTTTAACTTGCGTAAAATTTTACATGTTTAGACCTAACACATTAAACTTGTTAAAAGTATTGTATTGTAAAATCTTTATAGTACATAATTTATACAGAATACATTAAAATATTTAATATACAATGGCGGACTTATCCCATAAAGCTATATCTTACAGTCAACCTTTGAGAAGCTGAAGGAAAACTGTAGAATGTGCAAGGGTATAGCTATAGATGAACTAAATAATACCCAGTAAAAAATTGAATATATAATACAATAAAAATAACTGTATACACCTACATATGTAAATAATGAAAGTACATAAATAATAATATAACATTAATACATAAATTAATAATAATAAACCGACACACATAAATACATACATACATACATACCTACACACATAAAAGTCTGTAAATTACACACAAGTACATTTACGAGTTCTACAGAGTTTGCAAAACAAAAATTGTAGAGAGCAGTGAAAGTTTTAATATACGGAAGAAACAAAATTACAGTTTCATATATTTCTAATTATGGAGAAAATAAACATTAATTTCAATTACTTTTTTATTTCTATTTAAGAGAGGAGTTTTCGTAATCTAACTAAATAACATATATGAGACGAAATAGTGCATGAAGCTACTCGTAGAGCATATAGGAATCGTTTCTGAAACTTAGTTCACTCTACTTACTGATAGATTTGGTGTTATGATAAACGAAAATAGTTCTTTTTTTGTGGTCTAATGAAACTCATATTTGAA
The DNA here is from genome assembly GCF_026898425.1 of Galleria mellonella. Classification (NCBI taxonomy): domain Eukaryota; kingdom Metazoa; phylum Arthropoda; class Insecta; order Lepidoptera; family Pyralidae; genus Galleria; species Galleria mellonella. The sequence goes on along the minus strand of NW_026442100.1, from coordinate 2,338,931 downwards.
AATTTTTCTTATAGATTTATTTAGCGCAACAAATTGCGATTGCCCGATGAAATGTGAAGAGGTACTCTATAAGCTTGTCCATATATTTGAAACGTAAGTCAAAATCACTTATACATAAGCTAGATATATAATTATTTATTACTACTTTTGAAGGTGAAAATTAATGTATCTATTTCCACTGATTGCAGTGAACAGAAGAACACAGAAGAAATGGTGGCGCGTGGAAGTCAAGTTCGAGTGAAACTTGTACAACTGCCGTCTTTGCGAGTCCGACGAGTTGCTATCAGAGAAACACTTGGATTAGTTGGTAATGCTGCATAATTATCATCTTCGATAGAGCTAATAATTTTCGAAGACTAAAAGTCTTTATTTCCCGTGGGTATCGTAAGAGGTGCCTAAAGGAACTTAAATTTTCTAGAGATGGACAGCAGCGTCACTTTTTAAACATCACCAATGCCTAACTGCGGTTGCCAAGCATTGCAACTACTTGCAGAATAAGGGAGGCCTATGTTTAGCAGTGGTTGTTCAGTAGATTTCCTGGGGGGTACGTGTAGGTTAATATTTGATTACAGCTCTTGACCTACATTAGATTGTAGACAGCGTACATTGCTAGCAATGGTACTGGTGGTCTGCATTACTAACAATCTATAACAACAACAACTAATATAATTATATTGTTACACTATAAATTTATCAATCTATGAACCTTTTATGACCTTTTCTAACCTATTTTGTTTTTGTTTTTCAGTGGATATAGGAGGTGTAATTGGGGTATTTTTCGGTGCATCTCTTCTCAGTATTATAGAAATTATATATATATTATGCATAAGACGAGCACCTTAATTATAAATTTTTGCCTTGCAAATATACATAAAATTCGTTATCTAGTACTGAGTTTTAATTAAAAATTAGTTTGAGAGACCACGTTAAATGAGATATTGTTAAATGAAAATTGTGTACACATTTTGTACTAAGTTGATTGTTTTCTGTAACACTATATTTCAATTAAAATTAAATTAAGACAGGATTGAATTATCTGCTTAGTATCTAAGTATAAGTGCCTATATTTAAATGTAAATATAAAAATTAAATAAATTTAAATGTAAGTATAAATACAATTTATTGTGAGTATAAATATAATTCGTTTTTATTTTAACCAACTAATTATGTTTTTATCTTTTTAGATCCATGTTTAGCAATCGATAGTTATTGGCTGATATGATGACGATATATACAATTTTTTTTAAATATTTCTTATAATTTTAGTGTCAGCGGTGTTCTTCTCTAGTGATCTGTCCGGTTCTAGAGTAAGGGCAGATGAGTATGCAACCTTGGCCTTTTGAGCCATTGCAGTTGACTAGTATCTCCTCCGCAACTAGAGTATCTCTCTTTTTCCATATACACACTTTATTCAATCAATTTCTCCTTTTTCCTCAGTCCTTTCCTTCGTACCATAGGTGGTGAATACACCAACAGATGCGTTCCTTAGGTTGGTTTTCCCTTTATATTTTCATAATGTCTCTATGTCGGGCCATGCTCTTTCTGTGTATAGGTCTAAATCGTCGATACGCCCTTTGAAATATTTATGAATGAAGGATGTTTCTAGTGCGCATACTTTTTAAAACATATATTCAAAAGCTATATGTAATACTTTTTTGTCTCTTACTTATAAATATAATAAAATTATTATTATTAATATGAAATTTTTTAAATATTTAAATCTTAGATTATCTAGATAGATTATCGAGCCTCAAAGATCAACCTTTTGTTAGCTAATTGTCAAATTAGCCGACTTGTTTTTTATAAGTATTATTTAATAAATAAAATGAGTGGTTAGGCACTAAAAATGTAGAAATAATTATTTTTTCTTATGAAACTGAGAATGGCAAACAAGCGGACGGCCCACCTTATGGGAAATGGTAATCGTCACCTATAGACATGAGCTGTACCATGGACATAACAGAATACACTGTTTCGTCCATGATATAAGTCAAAATAAATATAGGAACACTTATAAATATTTATCACGCAAAATTATATGAAAATGTCGACCCGTTTTTCTCGAAGCATTTGTATAGAAACACTATCACTACCAGAGGGAGACTCTGTACAAAAGTCGATTGCTTGGGTACCTCTGTCCCATTCGTGTTTCAACCGTGAAGCAGTTGTGTTTGCATAACTGTGTTTCGGTTTGAAGGGTGGGATATAGCGTGAATTTACGGGGTACAGAGGAATAACACCTTAGTCCTCAGGAATGGCAAAGCATGGGGGGGGGGGGTATCATGGGCGAAACAGTATACTCTATTATGTTCATGGTACTGCTCATGTCGATAGGCGACGGTTACCACTTTCCATCAGGTGGGCCGTTAGCTTGTTTGCCATTCTAAGTTGTATAAAAAAAAAAAAAACTATCTCTATAATCTAAGATTTAAATGCATTTTATTTAATTATGCTTAAACGGCTGGGCTAATGGAACGAGAAAGGATAAAAGTATTCTATTATTTTTATCCTATTCAATCTACGCAGATAAAGCTACGAATTTGAGTTTATAATATTATAAACATGAAAGTAAGTTTGTTTGTTTAATACCTCTCAATGTCTTAAAATGTCGCCAAATCGTTATTAATTTAGACATATACAGTGTTTGGATTGGATAAGGGTTTTTTATTCCGGTCTATCCATTTGTCCCGGTCACGTGATAAAGCTGTGGGCACAGCTAGTTCAAGTTACATTGAACCTTGTTTAATTTTTATTAGATAAGTTCAAGGTTGAGGGAGAAGTGCAGTGTGTGATTTCGTAGGCCGTAAAATCTGCGACGATAATCTTACGTGTCGTGTGGCAAGGCCTTAGTTATTTTATGGGACAGAGTTTTTTTTTTCAATAATATAATAATAATATAAATTTTATTACTACACTAAAAATAATAGAAGTAAAACGTTGTAAAAGATGTGCGCTTTACTTCTTATTTTGTGTGATTACGGATTCTTCAACAAAATAAACTGCGAATCATTGTTGTAATATACGCTTGTTCGACACATTTAACAAAATCCAACATAACTTTAATTTTTTCTACTGTTATGGTGGCAAATAAGTATACGTCACGTCTGATGGTAAATGGGGTTACCGTAACCTGTGGATGCCTGTAAATAAGTATACGGCCGGTTTGAAGGTAAATAAGGTTAGCGCAGCCAAAGGACGTGTGACACCCCTGGTGTTAGGGATGTCACGCGCACATTCCTGACCCTTAAAAAACCTTAATATGCCCTTTTTGAAGAACTTCGAAAAGAAAGAAAAAGTACGGCGAATAATATGATACGCAATAATAGTTCGATATTTCGTATAATTCGATATACGATAATGTGACTATACAAGTGGCAAATTAATTTGTCGATGCGAATTTTCTAAAGCATGTAGAAAGAAATAGCAATCCTCTATTAAGTAAAGTTATTAATTTAAAAGAGAATAATAATTAAAAAAAGTTCATATAATAATATCACATACCTAATATGTAAACAAGGGGGGAAGGGATTGTTAGTAATAAACTAACTAACCTGCCTTTTCATCCTCACCTATCACTCCTCACTGGTATTTCGTCAGTGTATATCGATAGCGCGGGCGGGATTGCCATTTCATTATCATCCATTAAATAAAAAAAAAAAATATGCAAACAAAAAATAAACATTCGAGTTGGAAATCCATTACTATTTTGAATTAATTGTAAACTTATCTCAGAGAATAAGACATTTGGAAAATTTCATATTAGAAATAAATATGCTCACGATTGTAATCCAAAGCAGAGTAATCAGAGTATTTCTATTGTTACTGCTATGATAAATGTTATATTTTCAAACATTTTGGAATCCGATGCGGCAGGGGTGATTTTTGAAGATTTTCTGGAACACTGGAACATTCTAGACACGTTGCTTAAATTAGTGAATATGGTAACAACAGCCATGGCTTATGGCCCTCGCATCTTAACTATTTCACGCTTGAAGCAAGCCTCCAGTGGAGTTTTATTACCATTTTATGAGCTCTCTGAAGCTAATGTTGCGACAAGTGGTGCCAGTCCTTGTAGCGAAGTATCGATTAACTTAGCTTTACGCACAAAATTCGTGTTTACCGCCAAATATAGGCTGTATATATTTTATTATATCACATCTCCCATATTTAGAACTAACAAAAATTTTCATCGTGCCTCCCACCAAATTGTTTCCTTCCAAAGTCCTCTCCATCCAAAGGTTGCCTGGAAGAGATCGCTCTTAGCGATAAGGCCGCCCATTGTTTTTTCATTGTGATTATTTCTTGTAATTATTTATATTTATAATAAGTTTACTATTGTAATCTTTTGGAGGAAACAATAAAGAGTATCTATTTATCTATCTATTATATATTGGTTCTGGACTGCCAGGTCCTGTTCTTAATCTATGAACCGAAGGCACTTTGATTTTAGCTCTAGTTTTTTTTATATGCATGTCTAAAGTCAATATAAAAAAATCACATTGACTGATGTCACAGGTACATAAAATATTTTTTAACTAAGTACGCGATTCAAAAGACGGATGTATTCAAAATTCTTTGTTGTTGTATTCACTTTAGTAGTGACTATCTTGGGCTACGGATGTGGCCAGATTTGGGATAACGAATTTATCTATGATGAAAATAGAGGTTAGTTAAAAGATATCTATTCAATTCAGAGAGTACTAGAGGCAAACTTTGTACAAAAGTCATGTTACTTTGGGTACCTCTGTCCTATTCGTGTTTCTACCGTGAAGCAATTGTGTTTCGGTTTGAAGGGTGGGATATGGCAGTTAATTTACAGGGTACAGAGGAATAACACCTGAGTCCTCAGGAATAGTAACAAGGGGGTTATCATGTGTGAAACAGTATACTCTGTTATGTCCATGGTATTGCTCATGTCTATAGATGACGGTTATCACTTTCCATCAGGTGGGTCGTCAGCTTGTTTGCCATTCCAGGATGCATACAAAAAAAGTATAAATAGAATGTATGATCGTTCGCTTTCATCACTTCAATGTCATATGAGGTGAATAGTGAAAAAAATATAATAATACACCAGTGCAAATAGTACATCAGTGCAAGAGAAGGTAAACTGGAAGTAAGAAAGGATAGTTAGTAATGGGGATCTAACAGCTCCATTACTAGCAATATGCCTTATGAGATCGAACATCACGTTGTTCCTTTTGGAACCAATCGTGGACAATTCTTACGGAATTCGTCACGTTGATGGTAAGCTGCTTTCATCGTCACCTATCATCTCTCACTGGTGTCCGGTTAGCATATACCGATAGCGCCGGCGAGTATACCCTATAAGGTCGACATCTATGCAGTTTTCCCCTGAAAACCGCTATGGTTTATTCTTGTGGAATTCGTCACGATAGGCTAAGGGACTTACGTTTATTCTCATCTATCGTTCCTCACTGGTGCTCCACCAGCGTATACCGATTATACAGACGGGTTTACTATTCCACTGTCACTCGCTTAAAAATACTATATCAAGCAATGACATAATAAATTGATACAGAGTCATCTGGTTAGCGTAATAATAGTAGGCAATTACGAGTACATTTATTACTTTCAAGCAACTTGAGTCATTAAACAGTCTATGTTGAGAATCAAATAGATAGTAGTTAGTAGTAACAATGAACGAATAGATCTAAACACAAATTAAGTGATGACTATTTTATTAAAGAGTCATCATTATGAAAATGAATCTATGCAACAAACTAGATATATCAGACAATAAAATAGCCGTAAGTTTTTTTAAATATAGTTTATGGCTTGGGATGTTTCGTTTTAGCCTATCTTTAATATCTATTATTGTTATTGTAGTGAATATTCTTCTTGAAAATTTTGTATATTTAAATTTATATCTTGATGAAATTATAGTGTTTTAATACAGTAGAGGATAAATTCATAATTAATTGGATAAGTAAGGGTGTTCTGAACTTCTGAATGAGACAACTCCTAAGTTAAAATTCATAGTGTTTTACAACTTTCCATCAGGTGGGCCATCAGCTTGTTTACCATTCTAAGTTGCATAAAAAAAATAATTTTCAGATTTATTTGGTTGCATAGATTTTAATAAAAAACGGGTTTTGTTCGATGTGATCTGATAGTATCTGATATTCTTTTTCTACAATTCCGTTAGAGATTGTATATATATATATATATTTTTTTTTTTTTAATTTTAGATGGAAAAAATTTAGATGAACGCTGCAACCAGTCTTATTGTGACTTACCCTGTCGCGGGGCAGCTCCCCCTTCAACGTGTCCTGCACAAATCCCCAGTTGTAGTTCTGGGTGCGCTTGTACGATCGAATGTACAAGTACACTGAAAGTCATTAAGATTACCTGTTTCGAAGTCCAAAAATGCAGAGAACGAAGACGATATTTCACTAGAAGGAGGAATATTTTAAGCACGCCTTAAAATACTTACAGATCTCTACTTTTATAATTCGGTTACGGTTGAGACTATTAAATTTTATAGGTTAACTTTTGAATGAGTCTGTATGAGAATGCATTGTTTTATTAGTTTTTAATGTAATTTATTTATTTTTTGTTGTTGTTATTATAACTTTTTTATTTTGTTTATTCTTTTTTATACTTTCTCTAATCATCTTTTCATTTAAGAGTTTACTCTCGTCGGTGCAACAAATTCATACATCTTTTAGCCAGTTCTATGCCAGGCCATATCCTTGACCTCCCTATACGACATGACAACAAGTGTTTCTTTTATCTGTCCCATGTAGTTATTCCTCGGTCTTTCTCTTTCGCCCTCTATTTTTCCCTCTACTATACTCTTAAAAAATCGTTATGTCATATAAGGTGACCCAGCATTTTGCCTCTTCTATTCTCTATTATTTTATTTAATGTTCTTTTCTTGTTCACTCTTTTCAGGACTTCCTCATTCGTTAGTTTTTCTGTCCAGCTTATTCTTTCCATTCTCCTCCATGTCCACATTTCGAATACCTCAAGCATCTTTTTTTCCTTTTGCGTTATTGTCCATTTATATATATATACCTTCATGGATTTAGAAAACATTGGTGTGAACTTTATAATATATTTAAACTATATTTAAACTGTATAATATATTTAAACTGTATATATTTAAACTGTATTATAAATTAAGATCATTAACTTTCTTATTTAGCTTCACAGTTTGAGATAATGCCTGTTATTCTGGTCATGTTTCTGTACAATACTTCATATAAATCCGTTGAGATATTTCAGCGTGGTAGAACAACAAACATCCTCGTCTAATATACTAACGCCATTTATAAAAGCTACCGGTGTGGGCGGGAAGCGTAAAGGTGGCAAATTATTTATATTTTTACTAGTGTCTATCCGCAATTTTGTTTGTGTAACCGTTTCACATTTATTTTATTTCCCAAATACTATGATATTTTTTATTTATGAATTTATTTACCATATACTATATAATATATATACATATATATATATATATATATATATATATATATATATATATATATATATATATATATATATATATATATATATATATATATATATATTAAAGAACTATAAATTAAATAAGCTCGCAAAATTACATTTTGCTATAGGTACATATGTAGATATTTAGGTAGCAGTGCATTAATTGTGATTAATTGTACCGATAAAGTAATGTGTATTGACTCATTATTGTTTTCTCCAAAAGATTATAATAATAAATAAAAAAATAAAAAAACAACGGGCGGCCTTATGCAAACCTTTCTAAGAAACCTTTGTATGGAGAGGAGCAATTATGAACAGTTTGATCGGAAGCATGTCTAAAATCCTGTCATTTTTAATATAAATACGAAAATGTAATATATGCAACAATGTAAATATATGTGTAGTATGTGATAAGAAATCATTAAATCAAAGAAACTAGGTCATGATGATTGTAAAAGAACTCCACTGTCCCTTCGTATTGTTGCAGTTTATGTTTATGACATTTCCCATTCCCATTGAACCGTTTCGTCCCATCGCGGAAATACGAGTACTTATTGCTTTGCGGTTTTCATGTGTTTGCGAGCGCTATAATAAATGACTCTTTGGACAGTTGTGTCAACCGGGAGTTGCTGAACAACTTGAGGTAATGAAGGTACAGTGTTACCTAAATAATAAATGTCAAAGCCTATATATGACATAAAATACATTTATATATGTATATATTATGATAGCTTTACGTTCTGAAGGATAGATGGCAGAAGGCGGGGTATCTTTCTATTTTTATATAAATTTATAATGGTTGAAGGAAAGGGATTGTAAGTAACTAACAGACCAATTGCTACCAATTAGTGGTGTGCTGGAACATTTAAATATGTATACATATGTGCGAGTACAGATACGAATACCGATAATTAGTATTTGTGTATTTATTAGAGGGAGACTGTACAAAAGTCGTTTGCTTGGGCAGCTCTGTCCCATTCGTGTTTCAATCGTGAAGCAGTTGTGTTTGCATGGCTGTGTTCGATTTGAAGGGAGGGATATAGTAGTGAATTCACGGGGTACAGAGAAATAAGACCTAAGCCCTCAAGAATGACAACGCGTGGAGAGTATCATTGGCGATATAGTATACTCTGTTATGTCCATGGTACTGTTCATGTTTATAGGTGACGGTTATCACTTTCTATCAGGTAGGCCGTCAGTTCGTTTGCCATTATAAGTTACATAAAAATATAAAAAAAAGTGACACGACGACAAATGTATAGATGGATAGAAGGACTGAGAAGGATAAAATTCTAATTTCAATAAAAATTACATAAAAAGTAATGAAAAAATATACTTATTCAACTTTTATAGGAACTATAACTATAAATAAATAAACTAAACCTAGGTTTAGTCATGGACAGCAACTTCTCTTGGTCCTCTCATGTAAACGACATTAGTAAGCGATTGCATTTCTCGTTTCACTCGCTCAAACGACTTCAATATTTCCTCCTTATCAGAACCAAAATCATGCTGGCTCAATCTATCCTGCTTCCTATTTTGGACTATGCCGACGTTAGTTTTTTGGATGTGACAGAGGAGCTACTGAATAAACTTGAGTGCCTACAAAATTTTGCTATCAGATTTGTCTTCGGTCTACGTAAGTATGATCACGTCTTCGCTTTTCGCGCTCAGTTAAAATGGCTCCCAATCCGATTTCGACATAATATGCACATCCTCTCCACTCTGTATAATATACTTAATAATCCCAACTCTCCATCTTATCTTTGCTCCCGGTTTCGAATCCTGCCTCCTCCCACACGTCCCAGGCGTGTTTGCCTCGTCCAGTCCAAAGTTTTAGAACTCCCTTCTTGTAAGACCCATTTTCTTGGAAACTCCACATTCCGAGCTGCGCAACTGTAGAACAGGCTACCTGCTGACATACGGGATAGTCCTTCCATTACTTCCTTCAAGAGAAAATTGAAATCACACCTTTAAACCAATAGTTTCCTGCACTAGATTATCCGCCAATTAATTATTTTCTCTCTAACTACACTGGGTTGGCTGGAAGAGATCTCTTTCAGAGATAAGCCCTCCATGGCTAACAAGTTGTTAAACTAATCGCTATATGTATTGTTCAAGTGCAATAAAGAATATATATATATATATATATACATCATAGCTTTCTATCCATTGACTTTCGTGAACCGGACAGTAAAATGCCATTCGACATTAAATGTGTTCCCACGAAGAAAAACCCTCATAATCTGCGGCTTTTTGTGATCTTTATTCAATATTTCTCAAATAGAATCTGCATTTATATTGTGTGATTTGGCACAATGTAAGTTCTCCTTGTTATTATTAGTGCTATTATGCACACTAGTATTAATTTACTAGTATAAAGGGTGAACTAGAAGTAGTGGTGGTAAATCAACAAAATAATTCTAATCAAATAATCTGGTTTACACCAACAATAGGGACTTCCGCAAGATAACGTCTAGTTCAGTAAAATATTGACTGGAAGAAATCCTTTCGAGGGATAAGTTCGCTTGTGTTGTCATATTTGTTATAATCCGATATCTATTGTTGTAGCTATTTATGGTATAATGTTGATATTTATATCTGAAAAAGAAGTCCAGATATTCTGTAATAGGTCAATTGAAGAAGATATATATTGTAAAATTATATTTTTATTAATACGATTAATTAGACTATATTTCGAATTTATACTTTCACAGAATTATATTTAACACAACACAACATGGAGTTTTGTTTAATATAAAAATAATTATACTACTAATCCCAGCCAAGTTTGTGTTCAGTCAGTACCTACGTACTGAGCATTTGGAATACTTTGTAACTTTGACAACGAGGAAGCGAAACTTTGGCCTTTGTTAGAGATTCAGCTTTACCACTTAGTAAGTTGGATCTTAAGAGATCTATCTCTAATTACATTTGTTGCATAAATTTATCATTTCGATACCGTAACAATATCGTTTCACAATTACTGTGGCATAACATTCAGCTTCCAAAATTACTATGGATTTATGAGGATTGACGGAATAATTTATCTAAATGATCGATTCCGTCTGAGGTGAAAGAGGTTTGTTTTAATAATAAATATAGGAAAAATATAGTATGATGTATATTTTTATAAGTTCTGTTTCACCAGAATTTAACAAAAGTTTTCTTATTAACTTAAAAAAGTCTTTAATTCCTTCCACTTAAAGCGAGATAAGATATTGCTTAGCAATAAGACCGCCTTTTGTACTATACTATGCTTATTGAAAATTCTTCAACAAGTCTTGTGATATTAGTGCAATAAAGTGTGCAAAAGACAGACTGCTGATGTCCAATAGAAATATGTCAAAAAGATGGTAATTATTTCATTAAGACATCAGGGCATTTTAGCAATATTTTCAACAAAATTTGTTTATTTTGTCATTAAGTATATATTTTAATTTTACTCCACTTTAATAGTTAGATATCGTAAATCGACTTTGATTCTTTCGTTAATCGAATGGGTTTATTTTTATGGCGAGACATTGCCATTAATTTTGTCAAATATGAGGGAGGTTTTTAGATATAATTACGTTTGTTAATATAGGATAAGATAGAAAGGATTTACGATTTAATTTAAGTATATTTATTTATTCTATTTATTCTTTATTGTACACAGAAAAAATTACAACATATAATATATATATAAAATAAAGATGTACAACAGGCGAGCTTAACTCTGTAAGAGTTCTCTTCCAGCAAACCCTGAGTGGAAAGGAGCATACTTAAGTTTAATATACAATTTTACAATATGAAAGTTGGTAAAGATTTTGAATGTTTGTTATTTAAATACGTCTAAGCGACTGAACAGATGTGAATAAAATTTGGTATACAGGAAGGTTAAATCCTAACTTATCACTACAAAATATATGGATATGTTAACGTGTTTTAATACTAGTACATAGGGCAAAGCTGCAGAAAGCAGTATATATTTGGAAGAAAAAGCGAAGACCTGTTTGAATCGAAACATTTGACGTTCCATTGTTTCTGCCTACCCTAATGAGAGACAGGCGTGATAGATATGTATGATGTAGGTATGCAAGTATAAATTTTATTTATATTTGTAATTTTATACGTACACTCTTGTATAATGCGTACGCATGAAATATTATTTCAACAAATCACTTTTTAGGCATTTATGTATTATTTGAGCGAACCACGTTAATCCTCGCAAGCAATGCTTCCTGAAATGTTATGCAATTTAAAACCTTTTAGACTGAAACTTAAATAAAGCTTTGTCGGGACATACTTTTGTTTATTTATTTGTTTATTTTAGTTTACTTTTGTTTAACAAAAGCTTTACCAATATTAATAAAGATATGGAACAAAATGAAAAAATCGATTGTTATTTTTCACTTATGTTTAAGTTTAAGATCGCCATAGAATCAGCATATCAACTATTTTACATGCTAAGTAAGGATAAAATATAGCCGTATACTAAATTTTACTCAAATCCTTTCAATAGTTTTCGTATGAAAGAGTAACAAATATATATCCATTCGTTATTATAAATTTTCACAATTGTTATATTAAATGGCTGAGATGACTAGACGGAGAGACGACGTCAAATGCATTGCAGTTGATGTAGGTGGCTCAGGACTACTTATAGCAGTTTATGGGGAAGATCTATGTCCAGCAGTGGACGGATAATGGCCGAAATGATGATGATGATGATTACATTAAATCGGATATTGTTTCATAATACTTAAGATTATGTTTCACAAAAAACTGACTTCAATTTTGGTAAAACTAGTTATTTTAAATTACTACTGAATTTGATAAAATATGTTTGCGATCAATCTGTAAGTTATATTTACAGATTGCTACCATAGAAATTTTATTCACATAAAAAAGAATTTTCCAAATCGACAATTGATAGAGTTATGAGGTAATAATAACAAAAAAAAAACAAATTGGGAACCTTCTTTTTTTAAATCGGTTTAAAATATCACTGGTTTGATTAATTGTGAAAAGTGACGGGTGCAGCGCCTATATGTCTAAGGATATTATGCATCTGACACACTTCATGTCGTAATCGGAAACAGCTTTTCTACTGCCGGATATTATGAACATGTTTTATTATAATTTTCATACGTATAAGGTATTTTTAAAAGACTATAATATAAAAAAAAAAGTTAATTTACAGGGTACAGAGGAATAACACCTGAGTACTCAGGAATGATAACGTATGGGGAGTATCATGAGCAAAACATGTTTTGTTACATTCATGGTGCTATTCATGTCTATAGGCGACGGTTACCACTTCCCATCAGGTGGGCCGTCAGCTTGTTTGGCATTCTAAGTTGTATAAAAAAAAATGCTCAATTTGACCTTATACATTTTGTAAGTACCTATATGACGTGATATTACTGTTAATCTTACTAATAATAAAATAAATAAATAAAATAATAAAATTGTAACTAGACGATATCTGTACATGAGAGATATTTAAAGAAATAAAATATGCTTTTTTTAATGGACGGTAATGGAATAGTAACCCCGCCTACGCTATCGGTATACGCTGGCGGGCACCAGTGAGGGGTGATAAACGACAATAAAAAGGCAGGTCAGTTAGCCTATTGTCTTGAAAGCATGATAGTTTCCAGGGGAGACCACGGGGAGGTCGACCTGGTTATATTGCTAGCAATAGGGCTCTTAGTCTTCATTACTAACTATCCCCTTCCCTTCTAATATACTTACAAATTGGTAAGAAATTTTATCAAAATCGGTTTAGTATTTTAGTTTTTAAATCAAAATAACTTGTTTTGCCGTACCATTTTATATATACATACAATCTTAATCATATTATATTGCTACAAACATTCTCATTATAAAAAAACTACTACATCAAATCAGATGCGGTTTTAACAGTTTTGGTATATACTTTATCTTGATATTTCTATTTACAAGTGATATATTTTATTAGTTTATTTACTTCTTCAATCCATGCGTACGAAATAACAGGCAAAAAGCTAGTTATAAATATTTATTAACATGCAATGCTGTTACCGACCGACCACCGATGGAGAAGAAAGGTTCTTGAGTGACGACTCCGACAGGAAAACGCAGTGTAGGACGACTCCCAGTCGATGGATTGAGGACTTAAAACGCATTGCAGGGAGTCAGTGGATGTAGGTGGCTTAGGACTGTTCCTTATGATAGTCTATGGGGGCCTATGTGCAGCAGTGGACAGATAATGGCCGGGATAGTGATGATAATGCACACATATGTGATGTTAGTTCTTGTTACTGCTTGAAACTCTGTGTGCTGATGTTAAATAATTATATCACAATAATTTATAAAAGACATTTATTATAATTAAATATACAAAAATAAATAATTTACATTTGCAGATAATTAAATAGGAAATTTTTATTATTTTTATAAATAATGTCTAAAATTCATTAATTACTTATAAATATAAACATTTAAAAAGTTACATATTATCCTAAAATTATATTTACATTATCTTAAATATATTTTGTTAAATTAATGACAAATTTTAATAACTTGAATGTAATTGAAATTTATTTAAAAAAGGCGTCATTTTCTAAGGCCTGTTTTATTTATATTCTATATTTAGGACAGATGTTTATTTATTTATTTTTTTATTATTTATTATTTTATTTGACAATATATAATTATTATTATTATACAAAGAGAATAAAGTAAATCGAACCTACATACATTGCTTAATAGAAAAGTCAAGTGTTTGTATGGGACATTATAAGCAAATGGAGATGTAAGAGATATATACGGAATTGAGGAGTTAGAAACAAGTCATTTCTACTGGTCAGCAGGCTGACTTTTGACTCTATCGAATTGGGACCGAATCGTAATCACATTGAATAGATGTCAAACGGTACTTTTGAAACTAAAATCAGTTCTAGGTCGAACTGACGATCGTACATCGTATAAACTCAAAAGTGTGTAATTTTCAATAATAGATCGAATTTGGATCGCATTTATCTGTCATATATAGGATTTTGTTATTGCTATCGTGTAGTAATATTTTTATGACCATGTTTACTTTTTAAATAAGTAAATACATAGGTATTTAGTTTTTGAATAGTCAAAAAGTAAACACTATATATTATAGGAACGTTACAAAACGTAAGTACAAAATTTGTACTAAACTGTAATCAAATTGGACTCGTGTCAAATTTGAACTTGGAATCAGATCACGTACAAAAGTCAGCATTTAATTTCGATTTACAAATTAAAAATAAATGTAGGAAACTATTTATTCTTTATCGCATTCTAAAATTAAACTCTTCGAATATCTACTTTCTCGCAGCTTGCGTTCCAATTTATGCATATGACGTTGAGTCATCAGTCATTCCGTTACATGTCAATACCCTACATATATATCAGGGTAGAGCTTCATTGGCACTTTGTTTTCCGTGCCTATATAATAAATGCAGAGATTTTAAGTTCGTTCACGTCTCTATTTTCTTAGGTGCGTATTTCACAAAACTCTAATTGAGAAATAGGCAGTAGAAATAAAGCATAATAAGGACAACTTTATCAATATTTGGACTAAGGGACTATTGAAATATTAATTTCATGTTTCAAAGTTATTAGCAGAGAAATTAAATATGTCAGCCAGTGCTGAAGTACTTCGCAAACTCTGCAAAAGTTTTCATTTTAGCTCTTTGGTTTAACTTCTAGGAAGGGTGGGTATTTCAATGGCGATTAAACATATTGTTTATTTTTGATTTTCTCAAGAGACTAGAGCGTAGGGTTCTTAGAAAAGGCTTAGGTATAAAGGTTTCTTCAGGATTGTAAACGTTTACACACAAACGTTCCCAGTAATGAAAGAGTTCATGGGCTGTGGTTTAGAGATATATATATATATATATATATATATATATATATATATATATATATATATATATATATATATATATATATATATATATATATATATATATATATATATATATATATAGCGTCTCAATACAATGCTTCATAAAAAACAGGCCAACTGTTTTTTCCACGTATTCATGAATCTCTAATCATTAGCAAATAAGTAATAAATAAACATTTGGCGTAGAGTTACCAAATGTATATTTATTGATCAGTGTATTGGAACAATTATACTTTAATATTAAATTCACATATAAAACAATACAATATTATTAGGTATATAAAAAAAACAAGATAAACAGTGGATAATTCGTAATGATGCTTAACTTTAGTGATTACTTTGATATATATTAATTATAAATCATAAATAAAAATAATCATTAACGAAATAATTAAGTAAGCAATTGTGAACTAGATTATTAGGTATCTCTGGTATGTACTAAGTACATATTTAGGTATATACTGTACAATAAACTTATTAAATATAAAGGTATTTTATTATCCAAGTGTGATATCATATAAACTAAAATCAAAAATTTTTCAGTGTAAAGATACATTACATCACACTAATCTGTCTTTAGATATTTTAAAAATATGTAATTTAATTTGTTGTGTCATCCATTTTTCACATAATGTTTCCACCAGCACTCTGATTTGTTCATCGAAGACTTAACACTGATTACCAATTCACGCCGCTTCGCTGCATCAGGTGATTGGCTCCGCTGGTAGGGGTTGAAGCTCTTTTCCCTTGTTTAGAGGACTGTTACCCGCCTCACCATCACCACTGTTTCCACTGGTGATCGCCACGGACGTAAGTGGAACCTGGTTGTGAAATATGGCCATAAGTTAATGTTTTCAGCTGCGTAATATCGAAAGAAATATAACTAAAGGGTGAAATTAAAGTAATTTAGAACATACTTGTATTGCTTCCGTAGATTTTTATGTAACTATATTTTATTATAATATTTTTAAGGGATTTGTCAGTGAAATGGCACAATTTCCCAATAGAAATATAGATCAAATAATTAAGAATTGTTTTCCACAAAAAAAATCAGTTTTCAGTTATGACAAAACCAGATTTTTCATTAAAAAACCAAACTACTGAACCGATTTTAATAAAATTTCTATGGGACCAATTTGAAAATATATACTTTCATAAAAATAAAAAAATTCGAATCGGTTTATAACTGGCAGAGTTTTTAGGTAACAAATATAGAAAAAAAAAATACATCTGGATCGAGAACCTCCTTATTTTTGAAGTAGATTTAAAACTAAAAAAAATTCTAGCTTCTTATACCAATTCGGTGCATACAGCTATCTAATTACCAATTATGAAAATTCGTTACTTTTCGTATTTATTAATATTTGAGAATAATGTTACGTTGATACGGAAAAACTTATAGAAATAAAGTGTGTAAAACATATGCTTTTTTTCCTACGTAAGACCTTAAGACATAGTTATAATAATGGTTAAGAAACGAGCCTAAAAGGCTTCATAATATAAGCCTACATAATATGTGAGGTTCCTCTAACTATAACTCAGATTACATTATCAATCTCTAGAGACTGTGTTTTGGCTTTGTAATACACAAAACCAACAAACTTGTAACTAGTCCCACAGCATTTTGAAGAGATTATCTGAATATAAAGGGTATATAAGGGTATATAAGGGTATGTATATATATATATATATATATATATATATATATATATATATATACTTATATCAGTAAATAAGTTAAGATTACAAGTAAATATAGCGCCATAAAAAAGAACTCACTGAATTGTAACACGAAAAATGTAGTTATTTCTATTTAAAAATGATGGAATCTGTTCAAGACAACTTGATAACAAGGCAGTTTTTATTTTTTATTTTTACGCGTGGCAACAATAGTAAAATTTAAAAAGTGTAATTAAACTGTCACTTCGCTCTTTGCTGCTTCTAATCATCCTATACTCGTATAATAGCTGTTAGCTACCTATTACAATTATTCATAATAAAAATAAAGTCCATTTATATTTTAGGCAGTTTATTGTTTAATTTATCCTGCAGAACTGATTTTGATGGAATTCTATAGGACCAAACTGGAAGTATATTCTTTAAAAAAAAAGAGTTTTCCAAGCCGGTTTTTAAATGACGAAGTTCTGAGGTACACATAAATGTAAAAAATACAATCGAACAGCGAATGTCCTTTTGTTATGTTTGGCTAAAAATCTTTGAGTTCCTTTATCAATTACAGTGAGTGGGCAATCACAAACGAAAATGGTACAAAAGTATTTATAAGTATAAAGGGAATAAATACTAAATTCACTAGATGTACGAACGAGTAACGTGACTTGGGTTTAGGGTACATGATATTAGTAAAGCGAGATAAAATGGGGTCGTTTGAACGTGCGCATAGACACAATTGTTAAAAGGATGGTACTCGATATATGAATTTAAGTAGACCTAAGTATAAATTTTATGTATATATTTCAATTTGTATTTACGTTACTGTATTTCACTTGAATTATTCAATTGTCATTGTATATTTTTGTTTCTGGTGTAATAAAGAGGTAAATAAATAAATAAGTGTATTATTATCTTATAATTGTTTGTATTTATAATAAGTTTACTATTGTAATCTTATTGAGGAAACAATAAAGAGTTTCTATCTAGTGTTATTTAATTCATAATTACTTCATTTTCTCGCACTATATAACTATGTTAAAGTAAATGCTGTGAATACCTATAATAGGCATGTACATTAATATTGTATTATAATTAATGTTTGTTATACCTATATATTATAATGCAATATGCTGTTGGTGTTCCTTAAATAAATAAAGAAATATCTAATGGATAGTAGATTCTAATTTGAGACAGGCGTAGGTGGAGTAATTTTCGGACAAAATATCACTGAAATTATAGTACGTTTATTCAACAATAATTAATTAATACGTAACATTTCTTATTTGTTACTCTCAGTTCAAATTAAAATAATAATTTTTAAAAGGTGAAAATTAAGATTTTCGTTTTGCTAGGTTATCTACTTAATTCAATATAAAGAAATAAAAATATATTTCTGGTATCTAGACTAGATAAATTAAATTATTTATACATAGTTTCATTAACAGTTTATCTGTAACTTCTATTAATATTTTAATTAATTAAACACTACGTAGTTATTTTAGTCAAGACAATAAAGCGTCCAATTATAATAAACAGAAAAATCTCACTTTCACAGCTATATAAGTTAAAATTTGAATTTCGAACAACAAATACACAGTGTAATAATATGTTAACTGTAGAGTCAGTATGTTAATTAATGTAACCCATTCATTAAAGTTGGCGTCAGTATTCATTAAAATGTTCTCTAATTTTTTTGACCTAGAATTTTTTTTATATTTTATTGTTAAAACTTTCGTAAGCACACATTATATTTTAATGTAATAACTACCAGTTTAACTTTCGTGTATTTAGATTGAAAAAAAAACTCGACTAGTTTCGGAATCAATTCGTGATTCTTAGTCATCAGCGACTGTAACGCGACCACGAGCCAAGTTTCCTTTAAAAATTCCGTGATTTATGAGCCCCACACGAGAGAAATACTATCGATTGTGAAAAAAAAATACCACAGTCGATTCAGGTATTGTGCCATAAAAATGACGACGATTGAAAACCTGTTTCATTTAAGAAGCCCTTTAATGTCTAAAATAGATTAAAGACCTATGGTAAAACCGCTAACACAACACATTTAGGGAAATAATTTCATTTCACCCGAACACGGCTGGACCACAAAGAAATCTAATTTAACGTCGCGGTGAAGTGTTTTAGGTTGCTCTACATTATTTAATTAATCTTTAAACAGAAACAATACGAGTAATTATATTAATAAATGAATCATAATTTAAGATTATGTTAAAAAAAAGACTTCAACCGTGGCAAATCCAGTTAATTTGTTTAAAAAACTAAACTCCTGGACCAATTTTGACAAAATTTCTATGCGACAAATATGTAAGCATATCTTTACAGATAAAAAATGATGTTTTTAAACCTACGTTTACGAACAATAGAGTTAAGAGGTAACAAACATAAAGAAATACAACCGAATTGAGGACTTCATTTTATTTAAGTTGGTTGAAAATAATTTGATACTGTTACTGTTGTGGTTTAGCGTTTAATTACTCGATTTATAACAAAGATATTGAAGGTATTTAATATGTAAATACTTATTTATATATTTATAGAGCATATACTATTGTATCTAATATAGGTATATTTATTAGAATTAACACAAGAAGAATTACTCTCTCGGCGGTGAGAGCCATTACACCTTAATTAAAAACTATTTCTCGACTTGCAGCAAACAATTTGCATTTACCAAATTTTAATCAAATGGGATACGAAATTTTTTTATATTAAGATATCCTTATTAATATTAAAATTATAAAAGCGAATTTGTTTATTATGTAATGTATGTATGATGTATGATGTATGTGTGTAATGTATGATTCAACTAATAGTACTATCATCATATCTGCCGTTAGCTGTCCATTGTGTAGCCTAGATTGGAATTAGAATAGATAGTTCATATTAAGAATCTAATAATAGATAAGCAGTTTATATGTAGAATGTTAACGATAAGTTACATAAGTTGAAAAAACAATAAATGTTAAAATCCTGAAAATTAATATTCGGGGCCGGCGATATAAAAAAAACTGTCCATTGCTGAACATAGGCCTATCCCTATTTGTTAGGTGTTGCCAGTACATGTCGTGCTTGGCAGGCGGGTCGGCAACCGCAGTTACATTGCGGCGATCTCTTAAAAGGGACGCTGCTGCTTATCCTTCGATCATTAAGTCGCCTTTTACGATACCTACGGGAAAGAAAGGAGTGGATTACAGGGGCCACACGGCGACTTTTTAAAAAAAAACATTTTTATGTATCAGCGGGTGTATAATATTGTGACAATTTTCAGATAAGAAGACCTAGACAAACTTAAGTTTACACTTTTACTAATTATATCATATTTAATCGTATATATACACACATACATATATAATATATACTTAAACACACACGTACACACGCACGCACGCACGCACGAACGCACGCATGAACGCATGCATGCACGCACGCACGCTCGCACACACATATATATGTATAAAAATAGAAAAAAAGAAAGGAAATGCTCTTTAAATCTACTTTAAAAAAATATTTAAGGACAGAATCTCACCGACAGACTGGGAAGGGAACGTAATCTAGCAGCATGGGCGGTATATGTTACTTTTTTTTACCAATAAAGGGAGCTTGACAGTTTTCCAATTCGCTTCCTTAAGAATTTAAATAAATAAATAAATTTCAATCTCCATATCCATTTACTTTTTCTTTATTAAGCCTAGTATTGCTAATAATAAATCTAAAAGTGGGTTTATTCATTCGTTTAATAATTCTTATCTCATCGTTTCGACGGTTCAAGATATCCTCATAACAAAAAAAAAATTGTGTACATATTCAGCAGGATAGAGAAGGTCATAGCAGGACAGAGAAATATATAGCGGGACAAAGAAAGACATAGAAGGATACATTCGACTAATTATGTCAGTTAATCAGTACGCCCCGGTTATAAGAACTTACTTGACAGATTTGAAGAAACTCTCTGACTCTGCAAGTCATTAAAAGTTCTCAAAGAACAAATAACTGTAACTATTCTAGTCACGTCGGCGACTGAAGTGAATATTGTTTCGTATCAGATATAGTGGCTTTTTCTGAATGAAATGCGACACGATTTCTGTATAAAAAGCAGACTCACGTATCCTATACATTAGATCAGATGACTGGAAAATGTAAATTGGCTTGCTTCGAAATGTTAATACAAAATGGCGGCTGATGATGAAAATTATATATGAAGTATTAAAACAATCTTGTTAACATTTAACATGAGATTAATACAGGAATAAATGTGGATTGTGCTCTCTGCTGAGGTTTTTCATAGAGGTTACAGTATAGGGTTATCCAGAAAAGGTATATTAAGGTTTCTTCAGAGTTGGTAACGCACACCAGACACCCCTAGTGATGCAGGCGTCCATAGGCTTACAGTAACTGTGTACCATCAGATGGCTTCTATCCTTGTTTGCTACTTTTGTGGTATAAAAAAATACTATCGTTTGAAAAACAATATTAAAAACTATAAGACTTAGATATCAGGTAACATATGTATAAAAATATAGATACGTACTTTCGAATTCATAATTTAATTAATAATGGGTCGGAACAAGTCGAAACTCATTAATAGAATTCATAATACTGAATGGCTTAAGACAACTTAAGGAACAAGTTCGAAATCTCAAATTAACTTTTGAAATTCGAACAAGCAACATGGTCACGAGGTCCATTTAATATGAATGGTTGAAAAATATTTTCAAATTTTGCTAACTTTTTTAGATTAATTTTTAGTTCAGTTCATTAATACTGTTGCTGAGTTACAGTTTGGTATATATACCTTTACGACCAACTCTGTAAGCTAAACTTTTATTTTTTAAAGTCCCTTATATATTTCTGTAGGTATCTACTAAGTTTTTATGTTAGATTATATAGATAGAGTGTCTCATATGAATGCTTCGAGAAAAGCGGGCCATCTTTTTCATACAATTTTGCGTGATAAATAGTTATGAGTTATAACTTATATATTTATTTTGTCTTATAATTTCTACATTTTCTTAATGCGTAAATACTTATTTTATTTATTAAATAATACGTCAAGATACATTGTATCCGGAAGCATATAGAACACTGATTGACGAGTCAGCTAATTTGACAATTAGCTGACAAAAAGTTAAGCTGTTTTTGTTACTCGATACTCTATCTATATAACCTAAGCTTCTTAGATATGTAATTTATTTTAACTTAGTAATATTCTTAGCATAATGTATTTTTTTCCATGAAAAAAAAAAACGTATATCTCATTCATCCTTTTATTCGTATGAACATGCTATGACTTTGCAATATTCTATCCGAATCTTGCAAATTCATTGTATAAATTATGCTAAGACCAAGTAATATTCAATCTAAGTTTATTTGGAAAATGATTTGCTCTTATCCGATAAAAGGTGGAGGTTTTATTTTCAATTTTATTCTTTATTTTTATTCGTAACCTTTTTGTAGGTTTATTCCATTAATGGAGCTAGTTAGTTTCAGCAAGGAACACCTTTACCACAACATAACAAGCTATTAATATCCTACTGTAAAGAATACATTTTTCTTGATGAGGGGAAATGCCTGTTATGTTATTCACCACGCGTTCACCTTGTACTATTCTAAGTATCATAAAATGATGATGATGATGATGATGAAAAAGATACGTACCATGGATACAGCTGTACATATGTGAGCGTCGGACTGCCTCGGTGGTGGTGACAGCGAGGCGTCGTATCGCAAATCTAGCTGCAGCATAAACACTGCTGCTGCTAAAGTTGTCACCGACACTGAGAGCTGGGCGCCCGCCACCCCGATGCAGGTCGTACTTCCACACCTGGTAGAAACAAGATATATTATGTAATATATTATTTACAGCTTAGCCTGCGTGAAGGTATAAGGTGAAGGTTGACTGGAAGAGATCTCTGTCAGAGATAAGTCCACCCGTGCTCATAACAATAAATATAATATAATAATAATAATAAAGAATATATATATATATATATATATATATATATATATATATATATATATATATATATATATATATATATATATATATATATATATATATATATAAGTGCTGAACATAGCCTTGAGTAGTTTTGCCAATAGTGGCTACGCTTGATAGGCAGTTTGGCAATCGCAGTTAGGCTTTGGTGATGTTTTAGGAGGGACGATAATAAATTTTAAATTAAGAACGCTTTAAGATTCTTTACCAAATGTACTAGGAATAGAAAACAAAAAACACTCAAAATATCTACATTTCGCCGACCAAATTGTTGTTAGAAACCAACGTGACAGCAGCGAGCCTTCTGCTATCACTCAGATAAATCTGTTTATGATCATTGTTCTCCATCATCGCAGGATCAATCAAGAGTTACATTTACCATAACAGAAGAGTCGACAAATGCCTACCCTATTAGGGATCGTGGTCGTAATCATATTTACTTATTAAATAATAAATTATAGTTAACATTATCGTTAGTTGTACTCACCCAATATTCAGCAAGGATCTAATACAAAAGGCTAACATAGCTATATGGGCCGCTATAGCTGCCGCCCACAACAGGGTGAGTGGTACCGCCGCGCACGGCGAAGGACCTAGTACTCTCCACGGGGCGCCCCAGGCTTTAGACGACCTCGATCTAGCTGACACCCATCCGCCGAACCCTCGGCTGTAGTACACAGATGTCGCTGGAACATTCCAGAACAAAACAGTATTGCTGATATATCCATTCAAGCGATAACGTTTACTTATAACTTAGTGTTAAATGATGTTTACAATGTAAGGTTGGCAAACTGCGTATTGATAAATTTTTTGTATTGTTTTCTTTTTAATGGTTCATTTCTGTTTGCAAAACTGTTCTTGTAACTTATAACAAATAAATAAATATATAATGCTCCCGTGAGGACACAGTTGTAACCATTTTGCAAACTATTGCAAGCTCTAAAGGACATCTATATTGAAGTGTGCCAATATCTTCAATATTTTTTATTATCTGATAATATTTAAAAATGAAGAATCCTCACTTCCTAACTAACAATTCAAATGCGAAAGTAACTCTGACAGACTTAGCGTAACAAAAATCTTCATGCGCAATTGTCATTTTAGTTTGTTATTAAAATAATCAATAAGAATTTTTTTATCACTTAGCACTGAGGTAGCAAACAAGCATACGGCCCATCTGATAGTAACCAGATACCGTAGCCTATAAACTCCTGCAACACCAAGAGCAATACGCGCGCATTGCCGATCCTGAAGAAACCTCTTTACCCCTTTTTTAAAGAACCATATGCTGTAGTCTCTTGGTAAAACCTTGACATTAAGACTTAAATTAAACTTATTCTGTAACCTGAGTATTCGTGAGATAAACATTGATGGATAGGTTTGTTTTTGAAAATTGACAGATAATTCTGATGTTAGAACACTTCGATATGGAATAGTATGTAGGGATAATATTTATATTATTATATGTATCACATCTCCCATATTTAGAACTAACAAAATTTTTCATCGTGCCTCCCACCAAATTGTTTATAATTACTCCTCTCCATACAAAGGTTGCCTGGAAGAGATCGCTCTTAGCGATAAGGTCGCCCATTGTTTTCTCATTGTGATTATTTCTTGTAATTATTTATATTTATAGTAAGTTTACTATTGTAATCTTTTGGAGGAAACAATAAAGAGTATCTATCTATCTATCTCTTAAGACCGGCGCAGATAAAAGATAATCCACGTCGTAGGTTTTTGCCCATTATAATAATACAATTGTACGCCACAACGCACACTTGAACAACAAAGTGTGCAACTAATACAAAGGGGAGTTTGTCATTTTGTGTACTTAAGCACACAAAAATATTCTTCGTCTAAGCAGGGCTTTTAGAGAATACAGATTATGTGCTTCATGAGATGAGCTACGTATGCAGAGATAATGTACTTGCTCAAATAATGTCTGTTATAAAGTATATGAATATTTTAGACCTTAATATAAAAAAATGAAATATAAATAACTTTTATTCAAGTAAATTATAAGCATTCTTGAAAAGCCTTTTTGTTCCACGGCAGTTTGGAATGCAATTTTAGCTGAGAAGAGCGGGTAATTAATTCAACTGTTGTTTTTTTTTTCAAATAAAAGTTGATTTATATAAAAAATAAAAATACTGGAACGGATATAATGAATATCACAAACTTCATATAGATAAAATCTACTGTTTAGTTGAACAATAATAATATAGTTATAGGGAGCCCGACACGATCAGTCCGTATGGGGGAAGAGATTGTTAGTAATGCGGACCAGATTGCTAGCAATACACATTGTCAGGTCGACCTCCACGTGGCCCCCTTTGGAAACCATAATGTTGAAGTCCAGGTGTGTTCATTACGATAGGCTAACTTGTGATGGTCCCCCCCCTTTGCACCCCTTATAATAACTACCCTCTAAACTAAGCTACACATGGAAAAGCTACAAAGCCTAAGAAAAGCCTACGAAGGCTTAACCTAATGAAATCTATGAAAATCTAATGAAAATTCACCCTAAAGAATGGCCTAACACCCTCAATATAACCCCATACCTATATTGCCTTATACACCCCAAATATCCTATGAATCATATAAACCCTTAAAATAAAACATAATATTGAACAGATCTTTAGTAGAACACTTGATCATCTGGCCAGATAAATAAATGTGTGATCGTCTAGTAATGTAGGACCCGTTGTGTGTGTAATAACCAAAAGGTTCTTTAATTGGTATATGATAGGAGTTAAATAATGAAGATGATTGATAAATATTTAAGGATTAAGAATGATTAATGAATTATACTCATAATTCATGTAAGTGGAAGTTATGTTAATTTAATAGTAAATTACAGAATAACTGTAATAATAAAAAAATGGGGGAGCGGTCGGGCCCCTCACACGCCCGGACCAGTGGAAGACTTTCCAACTATCTATAACTCTTCCTCCTAAAAGGTAGGGAAGGGTATTACTATTTATTAATGCACTCTGATGGTAATAAGGGAATGAGTATTCTCAGTTCCAAACCAAACATAAGTACATTTAATTCAACATTACAGTGGCTCCACCAGCCCCACGATGCTTCCAGTATAAATTAGTGTTTGCCAGAGGCAAACAGATCGGAACTGAAATCCCAGGATCACTCCGACACGAGAGCTTACTCATGGGCGATGACCCTTTCAGTCCTATATGGCGACATAGAGATCACCCACTAACAGTACGAAACTGTTTCCCAGCGTCACCCTGTTACGAGCTTACTCAATGGGGGTTTCCCTTCGGCTCCACAAGAGATCAGACCAAGAAGCGAGATCACCCAGACACCAGAACCTACTTTGTTGGGACATAACCCTTCGGCCCTATAATGTGACATTAGAGATCACCTGTGAAGACAGTCCGATAGAGATGAAGATTTGTGTGATAGGGGATACCTTCCACACCCTGGAATTGGCCAAGCCATATAATGTTGATAATTGCTATATCATAACATAGCATTGTCAATTTAATATTATTTACTTAATACCAAGAATACTCAAGGTTCAAGTTAACTCTGTTGATTAGGCCGGAGCCTAAGAACGAGTAATCCAACCCATAGGTCGAGAGCTACTAAAAGTAATGAGTGCTATTGAATGAACTATAAGTCCAGTCAATTATATATAATATTATTGTTGATTAACCACATTGTGAATTAACCAATTATTTATTCAGAGAGATATATCTAAAGGAACTATAAGTCCTTTAAAAGACACTGATTAATCACAAGTTAACAACGTCTCGTGAAATAACCAGTTGGGTTTTCTATAAGTTTGAGGACACTAAGTCCAACAAGCTATTATTGTGTTGAGAGTAATAGAGATCTTTTGTAATATTTGTAGAGGTTTGATTAATCACATTGTGAAATAATCAGATTAAATAATTATGTAGCTTTATAGAGAGGACTATAAGTCCTAATTGGTTGTTGCCATAAGTACTGATAAATTACACATTAAAGTGCCAGGTCAATTATTATATAATATATAGGTATATAGGAAGGACAATAAGTCCTATTTGTGTTTGTTGTAGTAGTAGAGGCAATATATTGCATAATTATAATGTGAAAGATATAGATTAAATATATATTTGTATAGAAAGGACAGTAAGTCCCATACAATTATTGTAGCTGTACTATAGTTATACTATATCTACTTCCTTTTGGTGTCTTAGTAAACCTATTTACTAAGAGGATTTCTCAGATAAACAAGTGTTTTAGTGTTTAAATCATCATGATTAAATCCCTAAGAAATTAGGTCTTTAAATAATTATCATATCATTTAAGTGAAATTTCTCATATAAATAATTCCAATATTTCCCCTACAGTTATTATAAAATAACAGAAAATTATATAAATTTTCTATAGACTTAGATATAGAATCATAACGTGTATAATCTCCTTTTGTTTGACATCTGTCACATTAATGACGTATTGAATGACGTATTGATGTATTGAATTGAATTTTGATTATCTATCACAACTGTCAACGTAACAAATACTAGCAAGTTTGTTTATTTGTATTTGTTTAATATAACTAAATATAAAATCATCATATATCAACCGTAATATACAACTAAATTATCAGTGACATAAATAATCATGGTTTACACCAGAAATAATTAATAGTATCCAGTAATGCTGCAGTTTTATATTCATATCAGTAGCCAAGCTTACTTTCAAATTCAAGAATGAACAGAAGATTAGAAGTTTAACATTCTTATTGCAATTGTACTTGCAATAATATATACATACAGTACTAATTATCAAGAACATTCCTCAAATACATGTGTGGTGAAGATTTCCCAATATGCTATCTATTTGATTCCTAACCTCTAATGTAAATTTATTAAAGAAGTGAATAATCAGTGTTAGTGTTTGCTTTATTAATATTTAAAGTAATTGTCCTAACTTGATATTAATAGGATAATATCTCCTTGGATACAGTCCGACATAAACATATAACTCAATAATGAAATTTATAAAATACTAATATTATATTTTACTACTTGTATATCTCCATTCTATTCCCATAAATATTCAAAATATGTCTATTAAATATAAATCCAATAAAGATTCACTAATTTTAACCCTGTCTGAACTTGTCTAGTCAATATAACATGAACAAACAACACACATACAAATCTTATCGCCAGGACAACTTCCTTTCTAAATATGAGTAAAATACATAACTCATACTTGTCATTTAGTACTAATTTTATACTGTATCTCATACCTAGTTAAGAATAACTATAGTCAGAGAATCCTTTAGTACATTTATTACCATTAGGAAATAAATCCACACCCATAATATCAATATAATTAAATATTATTAAAAGCAGTAATATACAAAGAGTTGTTATTGTCAGCTTGCTCACTACAATAAAATCAATATTAAAGTTTATAATAAATCAAGACAAAATATCTATTTAAACAATACAGGCTTGTTTACCATAAACACCCCACAGTCACATGAATTTATCTAATAACACAATTAATAATGTATTAAAAGTATTACATTCACATAATATTACATGCATCAGTTAAGCTGTTTCTTTGTACATCTGGTGTAAAACAAATCCCCACATGTAATCATGGGTAATTAGAAGTATACAAAAGAATTATTAGTTCAGTCGACCGAGCAATGGTATGAAAACATTTCACCATGGGACGTTAAGCATGCACAGAAATTCCAAACCAACACTGTAATAGTGTAATAAATACAACTATTCCATCATCATCATCGTCTCAACCATCATTAATCCACGACTGAACACAGGCAATTTCCACACTCTACCACAAGGAACGGCCCGAGACTCCTGCATCCACTAACTCCCTGATCAACCTATAATAACTTTGCTTGCTTGCCTGACCGTTATCAATAAATAATTTTATATTAAACAATAAGCTGTCTTTATATAGGTGTTATAATAGCTTGATAGTTAATTCCTAAAGTAATCTCCAAATCTAAACAAGTACAACAATTTTGTAATAGTGGAACCTAAGTTTACATCAGCTTCACTGAATCAAAGTGATAAAGTTCTACTAAACAAATGTCTAATTAGAGTTTTGTATATGAATAGAATAACATAGGTATATATCATCATATAGATTATTCATCATCATCGTTATATTGAAGTCAAAATTTTATCAAATGTGATAACATTTAAAGATTAAACGCATTACCTAAGCTTGTATTGACTCTAGTAAATATGTATTTCAATAGTTGGTGGAAATATTAAGTATAGACATTGCCTGCGATCACAGTCAAAAATCTAACTACGCAGTAATAAATGGAACAAGCTCACCGGATTCTCCAGTCTTCCATTGATTAATTTCACACTTAATCGATAGTGATACACTAAGGTCTCAAACCCCTTCATCGATCCAGTCCCTCCTAGATCTATATCCCAGTTAGTTTTTTATTTCTATTGCGCAATTCCTAAAACACGACTCCCGCGCCATTTTTTTTTCTTTTTTTTTTTCTATTCTTTCTCCAATAACGTCACAGATTATGTCACCGAAGGGTAGATATTTCAATAATCAGATTTAGCCTATTATTCGAACTGAACTTTTCTTTAAATTCAATTTAATTATATGTTAACGTATTTTGGTATTTTATATTAAATTGATTATCGAATTTATAAAACTTGAAAGGCTCTCATAAACCTTATTAAACTGTGTTGTATGTATCTTTTTTACACCTGATGATAAAAAGGTAAACTATAATTTGGTTATATATAAAATATAATATATTTTTGTTTAATTTATTTAATTTTCTTGTGACATCCACTACACTTTGGAAACACATCAAAGGAGCCTCCCTTCCGTGTCAATATTTCATATATGGTAACGTCTTCTCTGTACACTATTGTGAACCCCGACTTTAAAGTTTGTTTACATTAAATAGCTCAGCCCTCGCAGCGGTCACCCATAGGAACCCCTGTTTCTTTTATGTACTTATGGTATTAAACCTACTGTACCATAGGCGAACCGTCACATCCGGCCCCCTAATTATCAAGGAGTTTACCGGATTGATAATTACAAATATTCTGTTGTGCTTCCCCTCCCTTTTTGACATTACCATATTAAATCTATTTCCCTATATGCGAACCGTCACATCCGGCCCCCTAATTATCCAGAAGTTTACCGGAGTGATTATTACAACAAGATAAGTTTATCGTTACAAAAAAAAATTTTTTTTTCGACCCTAAAAATGTACCTCACATATCTGTATATAATTTAACTTTACAGAGCTTAAGATCATCATTTATATTTTCATTGATTAATCTAATATTAAACATACTATCATAATATGAATCAGAGATACAGATAACTAAAGATAATATTATTCAAAATTCTTAAGGCTCCCAGAATGTCATAGTAGAATCTCTCGTCTAATGCGGAGAGATGAATGTGTTATAATAGTGTGTCCCAAACATCAGAATATACAACACAACACGCATCCAAATTAAAATAACTTGTATTATCAACTCAGACGCATAGGTATGCCAAACACACTGATGCTTAGGGTGCGTTACAAGCAATAGCCTATAAAATTGGCCGTAACAACCGAATATTATACTGAAAAAATGAGACTCGTTGATCTGTGAGAAACTCCATGGAGATCGTGACCTCTAGTCTCCTACGGCCATGACTAGACCATCCTCAACTAACGGAATTTGGCCTCATCAGTGATTCATCGATATAGCCTCACCCTCTCTCGATGAAATCTCTGATATACTTAAGACTCAAAACAATAAAAGTATATAAAAAAAAAATCTTTAAACCCGAAGTTATGTGTTGTTGTATGTTATGTGTATGAATAGCCTTAAAATTTCTACTCAATATATTAATAATTAAGCATAATATTTATTTATGAATAGATTTGTAAATAATTATTTATAATTAATCTGCATACGCTTTAATAATAGAGTGAATTCATTAAATTTCATAATTAAAAATTTTTATACTCGTTTATTTTATATGTAATAAATTCAATGCATGTAATTACAATGTCATAAACAGCATAAATGAATACAATCCTAAGTGTGTGCAAAGGAATCTATAAAACCTAAATATTTGAAAAGCCTAAGTATGTGATGAGTCTAAATGTATAAAACCTGAATATGTGAAGAGCTTCAAGTAAAGAACCTAATAGATACTCTATTTGTATCAGTAAATTTAGATAAAGTATCTATTTAAAAGATACGAGTTAAAACATTTAAATGGAAGTTCATAATTAAAAACTTAAATGTATGAGTATAACATATCAACAAGCGAAAAAGCCTAAGTAAAAACCTAAAGCGAAATGAAGTGAAATAATTTAAGCATTAAAATGTAATAAATGCAAAAAGGAATCCTAAAATAATTGTCTAAGTGTAAATAAATGATTAGATAAAATCCCTAGTACATACATTCAATTGAAAGATAATTTCTATGTAACTAAAAGCATAACTAGAATATCCCAATAGTTGAAAATATTTTAATTATTTATTAACATATAATTAAATATTAAAATGAAGATGTTCAAGTAAATTTGTTAAAATAAATTCAAACAACATGAATAAAACTTTATAAAACGTCTAACTTAACCACAAATACATATTTTATCTAAGAAATAAACCTAGTGTTCATTGAATAAAAAATATAATAGTCCCTAAGAAAATTCAAATAAATTTAATTTTTATTTATTAATTTTAATCATAGAAATAAAGCTTATATAAATAGTAATTTATCACCACCGGCCCCCCTGTCTGACAAATTTTGCACGGCCCCCCAATTTTAAGACTCCTATAAATATGTTGCATAAAATAATACAACCGGCCCCCATAGTTTAAAACTCTTATTATAAGAAATTCCTTTAATATACTTAAATTACCAATGACTATTTCTCAATACTCTCAGAAATAACATGATCAATAAGTTTTATAATAAAATATTATGTAACCCCATTAGATAGGTAGATAGACACCCCTCACCGCCTCCTCCAAAAGATCACAACAGCAAACCCAACATAAATACAACTAACTATATTAGATACATCAATTAATTTATTTTGTACAATAAATTATCATTTAAAAAGATACAAATGTCTTGTGTTATGTGCAATTACAAAGAGCAAAATAAACTAAGTGTGCGCAACATCTAAGTATGTAAAATACTTAGGCATGTAAAGAGTGTATATGTATAAATAACCTACAAAATCTCCCTCTGATATAAGTATAAAGTTTTTTTTTTTTTTTTTATAATAAAGTGTCTAAGTCAAAATAAGTAAATAATCAAATAAAATCTGAACTATAATTGTAAAGTGAAATAAAGAAATTATGTGAAGAAACTAAATAAAATATTTATAATAGCATCCTAATAAATTGTTGGAATTAAATTTAACAATATGAAAATACCTAATAAAATTTTCAAATTTAGATAATTAAATAAAGTAACTAAAGGCCCTAACTAACCTTAATGATATTTTATGAAACGTCTAACTTTCAATTTGAAACCCCTATAAAACATTGTATAAGCTATTTAAACATCCTAAATCAAAATCAAATCATAATTATTTAATATTTTTTTTATATATATATATAATCAATGTCACTGCATCATAAAAGTTTATGAAATAAAAGTCAATTGGATATTTCCTCAGAAATAAATAATGTCATTAATTCATCTTAAATCATTTCTTTCACAATAAAAAGAATTTAATAAATTTTATGTATAAGTCATTATAGCATAATTATTGTTTATAAAATTTATATAATGTTAAATTAATAGTTCAGTAAGTATTGAGAATTAATGAAGCAAAAGAATAATAAATGTGTCCTATAGCATAAAATTAGATCAATGTGAACTGAATATAACCTAGTAAGCTATCCTCACTACTATTGTTATGTACCTATTAGTGTAATACTTAATATTATTTACTCAATTGATATAGAGTAAAATAAAATATAAACCAAATCATGTAAATTTGTTGTATAATTGACTCCAATAGGTAACCATTGAATGAATTTGATAAATTAAATCCTAAGAACATGAGATAACAGTAAAATAGGCTATTTACCTATAGACATAGAAATCATGAAATTAGGTCCAAATCCTAGATCTATGACGGTATAATTATTTAGTCATAATCATCAAAGTTGGTTTTGAGTTATACTATTAGCAGATATTACTGTTTAACTTTATACTCCTTCATATTTTAATAACCAATCCCTGAAGTCACAAGCTCCAATTGTGACCAAGTGTTCTTATTGGTCTAATATGTAAATAGCCATGAACCAATCATATCCTGGTCACGGCACCAATTGTGATGGTCCCCCCCCTTTGCACCCCTTATAATAACTACCCTCTAAACTAAGCTACACATGGAAAAGCTACAAAGCCTAAGAAAAGCCTACGAAGGCTTAACCTAATGAAATCTATGAAAATCTAATGAAAATTCACCCTAAAGAATGGCCTAACACCCTCAATATAACCCCATACCTATATTGCCTTATACACCCCAAATATCCTATGAATCATATAAACCCTTAAAATAAAACATAATATTGAACAGATCTTTAGTAGAACACTTGATCATCTGGCCAGATAAATAAATGTGTGATCGTCTAGTAATGTAGGACCCGTTGTGTGTGTAATAACCAAAAGGTTCTTTAATTGGTATATGATAGGAGTTAAATAATGAAGATGATTGATAAATATTTAAGGATTAAGAATGATTAATGAATTATACTCATAATTCATGTAAGTGGAAGTTATGTTAATTTAATAGTAAATTACAGAATAACTGTAATAATAAAAAAATGGGGGAGCGGTCGGGCCCCTCACACGCCCGGACCAGTGGAAGACTTTCCAACTATCTATAACTCTTCCTCCTAAAAGGTAGGGAAGGGTATTACTATTTATTAATGCACTCTGATGGTAATAAGGGAATGAGTATTCTCAGTTCCAAACCAAACATAAGTACATTTAATTCAACATTACAGTGGCTCCACCAGCCCCACGATGCTTCCAGTATAAATTAGTGTTTGCCAGAGGCAAACAGATCGGAACTGAAATCCCAGGATCACTCCGACACGAGAGCTTACTCATGGGCGATGACCCTTTCAGTCCTATATGGCGACATAGAGATCACCCACTAACAGTACGAAACTGTTTCCCAGCGTCACCCTGTTACGAGCTTACTCAATGGGGGTTTCCCTTCGGCTCCACAAGAGATCAGACCAAGAAGCGAGATCACCCAGACACCAGAACCTACTTTGTTGGGACATAACCCTTCGGCCCTATAATGTGACATTAGAGATCACCTGTGAAGACAGTCCGATAGAGATGAAGATTTGTGTGATAGGGGATACCTTCCACACCCTGGAATTGGCCAAGCCATATAATGTTGATAATTGCTATATCATAACATAGCATTGTCAATTTAATATTATTTACTTAATACCAAGAATACTCAAGGTTCAAGTTAACTCTGTTGATTAGGCCGGAGCCTAAGAACGAGTAATCCAACCCATAGGTCGAGAGCTACTAAAAGTAATGAGTGCTATTGAATGAACTATAAGTCCAGTCAATTATATATAATATTATTGTTGATTAACCACATTGTGAATTAACCAATTATTTATTCAGAGAGATATATCTAAAGGAACTATAAGTCCTTTAAAAGACACTGATTAATCACAAGTTAACAACGTCTCGTGAAATAACCAGTTGGGTTTTCTATAAGTTTGAGGACACTAAGTCCAACAAGCTATTATTGTGTTGAGAGTAATAGAGATCTTTTGTAATATTTGTAGAGGTTTGATTAATCACATTGTGAAATAATCAGATTAAATAATTATGTAGCTTTATAGAGAGGACTATAAGTCCTAATTGGTTGTTGCCATAAGTACTGATAAATTACACATTAAAGTGCCAGGTCAATTATTATATAATATATAGGTATATAGGAAGGACAATAAGTCCTATTTGTGTTTGTTGTAGTAGTAGAGGCAATATATTGCATAATTATAATGTGAAAGATATAGATTAAATATATATTTGTATAGAAAGGACAGTAAGTCCCATACAATTATTGTAGCTGTACTATAGTTATACTATATCTACTTCCTTTTGGTGTCTTAGTAAACCTATTTACTAAGAGGATTTCTCAGATAAACAAGTGTTTTAGTGTTTAAATCATCATGATTAAATCCCTAAGAAATTAGGTCTTTAAATAATTATCATATCATTTAAGTGAAATTTCTCATATAAATAATTCCAATATTTCCCCTACAGTTATTATAAAATAACAGAAAATTATATAAATTTTCTATAGACTTAGATATAGAATCATAACGTGTATAATCTCCTTTTGTTTGACATCTGTCACATTAATGACGTATTGAATGACGTATTGATGTATTGAATTGAATTTTGATTATCTATCACAACTGTCAACGTAACAAATACTAGCAAGTTTGTTTATTTGTATTTGTTTAATATAACTAAATATAAAATCATCATATATCAACCGTAATATACAACTAAATTATCAGTGACATAAATAATCATGGTTTACACCAGAAATAATTAATAGTATCCAGTAATGCTGCAGTTTTATATTCATATCAGTAGCCAAGCTTACTTTCAAATTCAAGAATGAACAGAAGATTAGAAGTTTAACATTCTTATTGCAATTGTACTTGCAATAATATATACATACAGTACTAATTATCAAGAACATTCCTCAAATACATGTGTGGTGAAGATTTCCCAATATGCTATCTATTTGATTCCTAACCTCTAATGTAAATTTATTAAAGAAGTGAATAATCAGTGTTAGTGTTTGCTTTATTAATATTTAAAGTAATTGTCCTAACTTGATATTAATAGGATAATATCTCCTTGGATACAGTCCGACATAAACATATAACTCAATAATGAAATTTATAAAATACTAATATTATATTTTACTACTTGTATATCTCCATTCTATTCCCATAAATATTCAAAATATGTCTATTAAATATAAATCCAATAAAGATTCACTAATTTTAACCCTGTCTGAACTTGTCTAGTCAATATAACATGAACAAACAACACACATACAAATCTTATCGCCAGGACAACTTCCTTTCTAAATATGAGTAAAATACATAACTCATACTTGTCATTTAGTACTAATTTTATACTGTATCTCATACCTAGTTAAGAATAACTATAGTCAGAGAATCCTTTAGTACATTTATTACCATTAGGAAATAAATCCACACCCATAATATCAATATAATTAAATATTATTAAAAGCAGTAATATACAAAGAGTTGTTATTGTCAGCTTGCTCACTACAATAAAATCAATATTAAAGTTTATAATAAATCAAGACAAAATATCTATTTAAACAATACAGGCTTGTTTACCATAAACACCCCACAGTCACATGAATTTATCTAATAACACAATTAATAATGTATTAAAAGTATTACATTCACATAATATTACATGCATCAGTTAAGCTGTTTCTTTGTACATCTGGTGTAAAACAAATCCCCACATGTAATCATGGGTAATTAGAAGTATACAAAAGAATTATTAGTTCAGTCGACCGAGCAATGGTATGAAAACATTTCACCATGGGACGTTAAGCATGCACAGAAATTCCAAACCAACACTGTAATAGTGTAATAAATACAACTATTCCATCATCATCATCGTCTCAACCATCATTAATCCACGACTGAACACAGGCAATTTCCACACTCTACCACAAGGAACGGCCCGAGACTCCTGCATCCACTAACTCCCTGATCAACCTATAATAACTTTGCTTGCTTGCCTGACCGTTATCAATAAATAATTTTATATTAAACAATAAGCTGTCTTTATATAGGTGTTATAATAGCTTGATAGTTAATTCCTAAAGTAATCTCCAAATCTAAACAAGTACAACAATTTTGTAATAGTGGAACCTAAGTTTACATCAGCTTCACTGAATCAAAGTGATAAAGTTCTACTAAACAAATGTCTAATTAGAGTTTTGTATATGAATAGAATAACATAGGTATATATCATCATATAGATTATTCATCATCATCGTTATATTGAAGTCAAAATTTTATCAAATGTGATAACATTTAAAGATTAAACGCATTACCTAAGCTTGTATTGACTCTATTAAATATGTATTTCAATAGTTGGTGGAAATATTAAGTATAGACATTGCCTGCGATCACAGTCAAAAATCTAACTACGCAGTAATAAATGGAACAAGCTCACCGGATTCTCCAGTCTTCCATTGATTAATTTCACACTCTTAATCGATAGTGATACACTAAGGTCTCAAACCCCTTCATCGATCCAGTCCCTCCTAGATCTATATCCCAGTTAGTTTTTTATTTCTATTGCGCAATTCCTAAAACACGACTCCCGCGCCATTTTTTTTTCTTTTTTTTTTTTTCTATTCTTTCTCCAATAACGTCACAGATTATGTCACCGAAGGGTAGATATTTCAATAATCAGATTTAGCCTATTATTCGAACTGAACTTTTCTTTAAATTCAATTTAATTATATGTTAACGTATTTTGGTATTTTATATTAAATTGATTATCGAATTTATAAAACTTGAAAGGCTCTCATAAACCTTATTAAACTGTGTTGTATGTATCTTTTTTACACCTGATGATAAAAAGGTAAACTATAATTTGGTTATATATAAAATATAATATATTTTTGTTTAATTTATTTAATTTTCTTGTGACATCCACTACACTTTGGAAACACATCAAAGGAGCCTCCCTTCCGTGTCAATATTTCATATATGGTAACGTCTTCTCTGTACACTATTGTGAACCCCGACTTTAAAGTTTGTTTACATTAAATAGCTCAGCCCTCGCAGCGGTCACCCATAGGAACCCCTGTTTCTTTTATGTACTTATGGTATTAAACCTACTGTACCATAGGCGAACCGTCACAAACTGACCTGCTTTCATTTTCACCCTATATTATCTCTCAAAGGCTAGCGTATACCGTTAGCTCAGGCAAGGTTACCATTCCATTATCATCCATTAAAAAGAACAGACTAGTCTGTATACTTAATATTCATAACAATATTTAGGTCACGAGAGGCACTAATCTTAACAGTGAGGCACTGCCCTAATATCTTTTATCTCTTTGTGCATCGAATTTCAAATTAAGATTAAAACAGCTAAGCGATAGCTGCTAGGAATTCGAAATTGCAAAAACGACGGACTCGTCGCCGTTGGATAGGGAACAGTGCTGATTCTAGTGATTAAATTCTAGGATTTGTATGAAGTTGTAACATTACAATATATAATATGTAACGTACATTACTTATTTATGTCACTTTTGTAAAAGGGTAAAATGTTGTGGTATCTATATTTTTGTGTTATAATACTACAAAAAAAAAAACAACAAAAATAAATATTTACATAATTTACAAATGAACAATATATAAGAAATACAGTTATAGTACCTAATAGACATAATATGTAACTAATATTCAACATCATCACATCGGCCCTTAATGGTACACTGCTGAACATGAGTCTACCATAACTAAACATAGTCTAGTCATAAATACCCCCCTCCCAAGGGGGGGTTTTGTCGGTAGTTGCCACGCTTGGCAGGCGGGTTGGCAACCACAGTTAGGCTTTAGAGTTTAAAGACGACGCTACTACTCATCCCTCGTCCTCCTTTAGTCACCTCTTCTGACAGCCACGGGAAAGGAAGGCGTGGCCTATTCTATGCCGAGAACACACGGATAAACTAATAAATATATAAATAAACTGATATTATAAAGACGAAAGATTAGATTTTTTTGTTTGAGGAAAAATAAAAACAACATATAAATATTTTGTTATCGGTTAAAACCGATTTTAACAATTCTTTCTTCTATAAAATACTACATTTATATGTATTTTATATTACAAAATAAAAATAGAGGGATTCTATCTACTTATGCAACGTGAGGAGGGATCGTTAGTATTTTTAAATTTTTTATATCTTGACTATACTGGTATTAAATATAAAATTTTATTTATGTTAAAATACATTTATTTATGCCTAATGTACATTTTGTGTAACAATGTGTAATCATTGGGAAGACGGACTCAAAGTAATGAAATTTGAATAAAATAATATCATTATAGTATTTTATTTGTTGATCCAATTCTATCTATTTTCCATTATCCAAATGAAATGAAATGAAATGAATTTATTTTGCTAGAATGCAGGTAATTTTAGATGATAGAGGTTTATATTTCCCGTGTACATTCTGCCTCTATGTCGGCGTGCAAATTTTTAACAATATAATAAATTTATATATATATATATAAATTTATTTATATATATATATATATATAATTAATATATATATATAATAATATATAATTTATATATATATATATATATATATATTCTACATTATATTTCTTTTCCTTATACAATACATTATTATTATTTATTACAGTAAACGGAAAATAAAAGCCTGTACAATAGTTGTCCAAATTAATTAAATATTTTAACAAACTGTGATATTAATTAGTGTATAAGAACAGAATCATCAATGGTATCTCTAGTGTAGGTTAAGAATTACATTTGTTTTTTTAGCGAAATATTCATTAATGGTATAAAACCACAAAAACCATAAAATCACAAAAACAAAAACAAAGGTTGTCTATTTGAGTTAGCCCTAGCGAAAAGGCCGTCTTTGTATCTATATTTTGTATGCTTACGTCTATGTTTTGATCTGTACTTTATCTTACTCTATTTTATTTAAATATTTTATTGTATTTGTATAATTTAAGTATTAGGTACAATAAGAGAGAAGAGATAAATAAATAATAAATTATTTTACTAAAAAAAATTTTGAAAAATAATACATTACTGTGTCTACGTGTGTTACTAGCTTTTGTCCGCGACTACGTCCGCGTTATAGCGTGAAATATCCGTTTATGGTTACCTCAATTTTACG
Source organism: Galleria mellonella (assembly GCF_026898425.1). NCBI lineage: Eukaryota > Metazoa > Arthropoda > Insecta > Lepidoptera > Pyralidae > Galleria > Galleria mellonella. Next base: position 2,298,844 of record NW_026442100.1, on the reverse strand, counting down.
GAAATTCCTGTTATTGTTACGTGTCCCAAAAGTAAGATTACAGATGGGAATTCCTAAGAGAGGAATCTAAAGCCTGAATTGTTACAGGCATATTATTGTAAATTGTGAATTATCCTTGGTAATTAATAATTAATAGTGGTTGGATTATATAGTTGGAGTGTCTTCACAGAAATGTTTCGAGAAAAACGGGTCAACTTTTTCATACAATTTTTCGTGATAAATAGTTATGAAAGATTCCTTTATCACTTTTATATTTATTTTGTCATATAAATTCTGCATCTTTTTTTTGATTTGAAACATTGATTTTATTTATTAAGTAATACGTCCAGATATATTTTATGCGTAAATATATAGAATATTAATAAAAAAACGTGTCAGCAAATTTGACAATTATCTGACAAAAAGTTAACCCGTTTTAGAGGCTCGATGCTCTATCTATATAATCTAAGATATAGTGATTGTATGTAAAAATCTGCTAAGTATTTCACGAACAAGCATAGATGCTAAGAGATCATTTTCATCTGTCGAGAGAGTATTTCTAACTACTTAAGTTATTAGTTTCTAAATATTAAGTAGTGGTAAATAAGGTGATAGGAAAGATACTTGAAGGATTATGTGTTGTCACTTCTTAGGACTATATTGTAATGCCTATTAAGATTTATTATTTAGAAAATATATTGCGATGTTGACAAAATTGTAACTGTAAGGTCTAAGTTGCATAAAAAAAATATTTAAATTTAATTACCAGAGGGAGACTTTGTACAAAAGTCGTTTGCTTGTGTATCTCTGTCCCATTCGTGTTTCAACCGTAAAGCAGTTGTGTTTACATGGCTGTGTTTCGGTTTGAAGAGGAATAACACCCGAGTCCTCAGAAATGGCAACGCATGGGGGGTATCATGGGCGAAACAGTACTCTGACTCTGTTATGTCCATGGTACTGCTCATGTCTATAGGCGACGGTTACCACTTTCCATTAAGTGAGCCTTCAGCTTGTTTGCCATTCTAAGTTGTATAAAAAGAAATTTAGATCTATTCATTTAGATGTTTTTGACCAATAACAAGGATTTAAATAGCGATGTACATAAATCCCACAACAGTTGATTTACATTCTCGAATAATCCTAGCTAGGTTTGTCGTTTCTACCTCTACATAAAGATAATAGGACATGTTTATTTAATCACTAATTCGCAGTCGGCAAGCGTATTCAGGGATTATTTGACACCGTACATTGTAGAGACGATTTCATTTTAAAAATGAAAGTTATGTACTGGATACCTATATACTATTTACTTTTACGTAAAATATTCAGAAGATTAGTCCTTAAAGCTTTTTCCATCAAAACTTTATCAGTTTAAAGCGCGAACAAAGATACGATACGAATGATTTTTGTATTCAGTTCAACAATGTAATTTGAAGGACAATGATCTCCCTCGATGTCGATAGAGATATCGCTGTGCGATAAGAAAGTGAAGTGCTAAGAAAGCAAAACTGTTTGGGATATAGATGAGAGCGGGGTATTAAGAGCTGTTAGGAAATAAGAGCGACGGTTGTAACAATAATATGTTTATTCGTTTATGTATGTTTCGGTTTGAAGAGTGAGATATGGTAGTGAATTTACAGGGTACGGAGAAATAACACCTGAGCCCTTAGGAATGGCTATGCATGGGAGGTATCATGGGCGAAACAGTATACTCTGTTATGTCCATAGTACTGCTCATGTCTATAGGCGACGGCTACCACTTTCCATTAGGTGGGTCGTTAGCTTGTTTGTCATTCTAAGTTGCATAAAAAAATTCATAACCAATACAAATACAAGATGCTAAGGAGCATAACAAATAAAGTGTCTTATTGGTAAGTACTTTCTACGTAACCAAAAGTGTATGCTTAAACTAGGGTTTACATCTATGCTATAGGCATAAGTGCTCTCTTATAACAGCAATCGGTAGATGGTTAATCTTTTGGTTATCTAAAATTGATAAAAAACTAGAACCATTTTTAAAACTGCGGCTCCTATTTAAAATATGAGTGTTAAATAGGATCTCATTTCGCAGAGTATATGGAGCGAATGACGACGACGCAGAAATCTCTCAAAGAAATTTGAGAAATTTCTTTTATTTTACAGAAACGTTCAAATATGTCAAACTCTATTTAAAGTGTAATTATCTGGTACTTAAATGAACAAAATTTATATTTTTAGTTAATAGTTATAATAAATGTAACAAATGTGATTTTTAATAACAACTTTTCTAAGGAGGCTCCTAGTCCCCTACTCTACCCTACAAATCTATAAGCTGATTAGGTAAACGTAGTTTTGTTTTATAGGTACCTACGGTTTATAGATTGTTTTTAAACTATTACTACTTATATATGTATATATGTATATATATATATATATATATATATATATATATATATATATATATATATATATATATATATATATATATATATATATATATACCTATCCCCCGATTTACACGGTACTTGTTTTACACGTTTTCGCTTTTACACAGTTTTCCAAATAAGTTTTTTTTTTGTTTTTATCGCACTACTTAATGCTACTGTGTTTGAACACGTGCGCTGTGTACACATCTCACGAGCCCGAGCTTATGTGCTGACTTGCTGCACATGCACACTGTGTCTGTATTTCTTCGCATAAAATTAAAGTTTTATCTACGGAAAATTGTATTTGAGTGAAAGTTTCACAGTGTCAGAAAGATTTAATTTTTCAGTTTAATGTATTGTAATTAAATAAAAAAAAAACAGTGTTTCCGTAATATATTACATATATAATACATATATAATATATTACATATTTTAACCTGTCAATGCATTTTATTTTTATTTCTGTGTACACCTAAAAATATTGAAAAAAATCACAACTGTTAAATAGCAAAATTATGCATTTTCTGCAAGCTTTTCGATTTACACGGTTTTGACTTGAAAATTTTTAATTTTCGATTTACACGTTTTTCTCAGGAACGTATCTACCGTGTAAATCGGGGGATAGGTGTATATATCTCTAAAAGACAGTCAACAGTATCTTTCAAGTTAGAGTATATAATACATAGCGATTTTTTTACTATTGAAGGGTTCCGGAATTGATCACGATCTCATCTGATGAAAAATGATGATGTGGTCTAAGATGGAGCTCGCGAACCCACGAATAGCTTATAATGGTTTTGAGAACGGACATCGTGACACGAATTCTCATACTAATGTATCGTAATCGATAGTTAGGTTCTCTAATTTGACTTCATTTACTATGTGACTTTTTCTATTCGAACAGAACAAAAGTCTTCTTTTGAGAATAAAGCCACAATTTTTATTTCACTGCCAAACGATGTATAATATTTTTTTAGTATAGGAATGTATATATGTATGTAAGTTTGGGTCTTTGGGGCAACGTGTAGCTTTGAAGGGGTAATGAATTTTAATGAATAGGCTGTCGTTGGGTTCGCCCTAATAGTGAAAGATGAGTGTGCTTGTACTCTTACGAGTACATAACACAATATATATGGGGGTAATAAATACACCATCAAATTTGGTTGAAGATTAAAGCTGTAGAATTTTTGAAAATTAATTACGTCTATATGTTTATAATTTTTTACGAAAAGAGTTTTTTTTAATACAATTTAGAATGGCAAACAAGCTGACGGCCCACCTGATGGAAAGTGGTAATTGTCGCCTATAGACATGAGCAGTACCATGGACATAACAGAGTATACTGTTTCGCCCATGATACCCCCCATGCGTTGCCATTCCTGAGGGCTCAGGTGTTATTCCTTCGTACCCAGTAAATTCACGCCCTTCAAACCGAAACACAGCCATGCAAACACAACTGCTTTACGGTTGAAACATGAATGGGACAGAGGTACCCAAGCAATCGACTTTTGTACAAAGTCTCCCTCTGGTAATTATATAGTATAGTATATTATCTAATTCACAAATCATAATGTTAACCATAAACAACATTTCGATTGACGGTAGCACGCAACTGATTAATTTTTCAAAATGATTTATTTCTCCGCCTTTCAATTTCGAAGGTATTAGAAATGAGTTGTTCTTTAATAAATCTATAAGTATTTATTATAATAAAATGGCAAGGGTCGAAATGTTTCTTGTTCCACATTGTTCTCCATTTAGTTTAGTAATCAGTTAAAAATGTATATCTGTGTATTTGTTATGTTATTATAAGAAGTTATTTTACAATTTATAAATTATAAATTAGTGTAAATTTTATCAGAATTAATCAAATTTAAAAACTGGTGTATGTTTTCATAACAGGTCGTGAGATAAAATTGGATCCCTCCATTATATGAGATTACGTAGAACGCAGAGGTTTTTGTTAATTATATGCTTTGCTAAATGGCGTTTATCACTTTCCATCAAGTGCGCCATGAGCTTGTTTCTTAAGTTGTATAAAAAAAAATGTATATATATTTTTAGTACTTTTAGTTTGTTACGTATATTATAAAGCCATTTCTATGTTTAAAAGAAAATAATCTGCAGGTCTACCATGAAATGAAATTCCGAAACTTCGGGCTTAATTTCGTGTTTTTGTTTATACCAAAATCGGACCAATAAATGGTGTTTAACATTTCGTTCGTCATATATCCTAACATAAAAGTCCAAAGGAGCAATATTTTAACATTTTTAATATTTCCAAACGGCATGTATTATGTAATTTTAACATCAAATTTGTGTATCGTTTGGCTCTGAAATTTCAGAAAACATTTCATGGTAGGCCCTCTGTTCATTTAACATTGCACGTACTACGTTAATATTGTGAGTTACAAATCAGTTGCATTATATATATATATATATATCATTATGAGACTTGTCATACATACATACGAGTATATGAGGTCTTTTATTGTGGAACTATATGTATTATATTATATTATGTTTACGACTGTTTATTGCTATAGAGAAATAGAAAAAAAAGAATGATATGTGTACAAAAAACCCTGTAGTTGGTGATAATATTCAATTACCAGAATGACGACGAGCATACTTGCCCTCTTATTCATAAAAACTAAAATTATTATACCATTTTATCACTTTCTTTCAAATTGCGAATTAAGCGTAAAAAAAGAGATAAAACACTTCTATAGCCAAAATGGTTTAATGGGAAGAAGTTTATTAGAGATAAGCTCGCCTTTGTACATTATGTTTATAATGAATTATGATTAACAGTATGTTTTGTGTACAATAAAGAATAAAAGAATAAAAAGTTTGACGCTATTATGAATAAGAAAGGTCTAGTCAGAAACAATAAGTAGTCAAGTTAAAACCTAACTACGAAATATAGCAACGGAACTCTGTCTGCGTAAAGTAATTGGTTTTGTGCAACCAATCAATCAATCTATAGGAACGCTTCTTTCCATCTAGATTGTACTAATTACTTTGGGTTCGGTCATAATTGAGGCGTGTTTCTATTAAGCTTTGCGCTGATTCGCACAATTAATGAATTCTCCAAATAAACCTAGTTAATCTTGAGGAAATTAGTATAAAACCGGAGTATTTAAATAAATTAAATAATAATTATTAAATTATTATTATTAAATTAAATTGTACATTTTTATTTTTTGTCACAACTAACCATATAATACAAGGGGGATAGGGATTGTTTGAAATGAGATCTAACAGCTCCATTGCTAGCAATGTATCCTATCAGGTCGACCTCCACGCGGTTCCCCCTGTAAACCATTGTGGTTATTTTTCATGGAATTCCTCACTATGGGCTAACTGACCTGCTTTCATCCTCACCAATTCGCTTCTCACTGGTGCCCCGCTAGTGTATACCGATAGCGCAGGCGGGGTTACCGTGCCACTTTCACTTATTATATTTTATTAATTTCATTTAGTTATTTTCATCGCAATCAGTTAAATTATTCTCACCTGCGGCTATAACAGTGATGGCTCCGGTTGGTACGCCCAGCCCCAACTCTGGATTCTGTCTCTCTTCTAACCAGCCCACTGCTCCAACCACCAAACCACCGATTCCGCAAACGATCTGTCCACAAATAAATGAAAATGCTTATACAGTTTTATCCATATTAAAATAATGAATATAAAAGCCACTTTTTCTTCTCTTATCTTTCTCTTAACTTTAAACAAATCGTTATCAAATCCAATGTAAGTGTGGAATCTTTCTTTCTTTCTATTTGAAATGCAACAAGATATATTAAAGAAATATTAAGTAGATAAGTAATTTAGAAATATTGAAATTATTGTCGAATTTTGATTATATAGTGGCCTCTTAGCATTACCTCCTAATTAACCAATCATATGAAAATTGGTATACAGGTACTTTCTATATAGAGTAGAGATGTTTATAGGCTTATAAATTTTATCGCGGTAAACAAATATATTTTAGATATATGGACGAAGCCGCGGGTAAAAGCTACTTATATATAAACTGCAAATTTATGAAAAATAACCATCCCATTTAATTCCCTTAATAACAAACGAGACGCCACGACTATGTAAATTTGATTCGAGTAATTTATTATAAGACTCGGTAGACTTGTTAGCGTAGTGTAACAAAAATGACTGAAAGTTTTTATAAAATATTTTTATTAGACACTGAAAATATTTTGTTTGGTTTTATTCTTTTTTAGAGTACACTGAATTGTAAAATGCAGCTTTTGAGTTCACGGTTCATCAGGCTTAATGACGTTCAAAAATATATTCAAAATATGCCACCTGATTCTTCTTCTTCCGCAATAAATATAATTGGGATCATTGTAAGTAATCTTGAGTATAGGGTTGCCAAATTAAGTTACCAAAAGTTTATAATTATTTCGAAGTTAGAGTTTATGTTTCATTTCTGACATTTATTTATTGAGGGACTTAAGAAATATGTAAATTATACAATATTTTAGGTATTAACAGTTTATTTAATATAACATTATTTAATAAAACAAGTTTATTACGGAACAAAAATTGATAATTATTAAAAAAATTAGCAAATTTCTTTCATGTATTTGAAAAAAAATTGGGATATTATATGTGACTATTGAACATGGGTGGGATACGTTAAATTTAAGATTTGGCAATTAAACTTGAATACGTAAGGGAGGCGACTTCAAATTCCACCGAATTAATTATGCGTTTTGACATAAAATATTAATATTACTTTACTATTTTAATTCCATTAATTTTACATTGTGACAAGTGCACTACTGTTCTTCCATTAGTTTGTGACGTTTCTGTTTATTTGATAATGCGGTAAAATGCACTGCCATTTATTTTCTGAGCGTATATCTCCTTTAAAAATCATTAACTAGAATATTTTTAAAGTTTTCAGGCCACATTTACGTTGAATTCAAAGGTTTTCAGTACAACATCGGAAAAACGAGATTAGTTGTTAGTTGAGCAAACACAACAGTTTCGCTCTGTTGCATTTCTCGACGGATAATTTTATTTAAAAATTAGATGACTAGTAACATTTTATTTAACGAACTTAAAGCACTAAGTTATTTAGTGTTCATGTAAATGTTATTTAGTATTATGTTATTATTATTATTAAAGACCCTGTTGAAATCCCGTCAAAAAACCTGAAAAGGCCGTTTTACTATGCAAATGGCGTCGTGCAATCAGTCGTCCGTTCCTGTTTACGCAGCGTAATTACCCCATATAATAAAGGGATAGGATAGGATAAAGTATCTCCAATTATACTGCGTATCCATTACTTTCGTGTTTATTAGTGCCCCGAGATAGAATAACGGCTCATATTAGCACTGACATATTCCCTAAAAAATAGTTTGCGATAAGTTAAAATTATACAATAAATGACTGAACCTCAAGTACGTAAAAAATATAATCTGTCTATTATATACACACTTTACATCTGTGTACTATAAATATCAAAAACCAGACCTTAAAAATTACTTAAAGATAAAAAAAAATCTTTGAGATCACTGCCAACTATTATTAGATATTATATTTCATTTTATAGATATGTTACCTTATGATACTCTATTTTGTACTAAGCTGTAAGTTTACCTATATTTAAAAAAATAATTCCTTCTACTTCACCTTCACAAGTTAATATCCTACTTAATACGAAAGTAAAAATATAAGCTGCTCATTAGTCATTCAATTGCAGTTGGCTTTGTAATAAATTATGCGGTGGCTCTGCAAATGAAAGAGTTATCGCAAAAGTTGGTAGATTTTATAGCGTTATATGTAAAAAAATATTGTATTGTCTTTGTTAGAGAGATATTAAGTCAGTTTTATTTAGCAGTTTAGGAACATCTTTATTACTACAAAAGGTCGTTTTGAAACAAAAATACAGGTTACGTTTTTTCCTCATGATGCTTCTATAGATGAAAGAATTATTAAAATCAATCAAAACAAAAAATAAGTTTACTGTCTTTATGTTCTTAGTTCTATTATTCTTATTTTAAAATAAGAAACATTTTTACACACGGAAACATAGAAAGGATTTGTTTCGCTTTGAATTAGAAGGATTTTAAGAGTTCTTTTTAGATATATTCTATTATTAACGACATCTTTTACAGAAGGTTACTATTTCTAGGCATTGTGCAAATAAATTTACTTGAATGAGGTTGGCGGAAAAGAGAATATACTTACTTGTATTAAATCCTCACTGAGGCTTCGGGTCAAGATTTACTAAATCATTATTGAGAACGTAATCTTGGTTTCTCACTTCGTATTTTTCTTGTAAGATTATAAAGGTCAATGAGAAACAAAATAAAGTATTCCTTGTTACAGGCGAAATCCGTGAATTGTTTGTTATTTACATGGGAAAATATTTAAAGATGGAAACATTTATCGGTAAGTAGGAAAAGGCTTGTTTGTCGTTTTGAGTCATATAAAAATAATGTGGTAATATCACCAGTTAATATATAATCTACAAATTAGTTGAGTTAATGTAATAAGATGGAGTACGTTCAGCATTTTAATAGGCTACAATTTCATTGATAAATAATAATTTATTCAAAATTTTGCCAAAATAATAATATTGAGAGAATTTTGAATTTTGAACAGACCTTGATAATTTAATAAAAAATATTTTCGGTGTGTATTGCAATTATTACTTCAACAAATTAATCTTAAATTGGCAAACAAAACATATTTTTTTTAGTATTGCGTTAATGGATTGAGAACAGACTACCCATTTCTTGTTCGTTACTAATAGAGCGTGATTTCCTGAAATATACAGAGATTAATGTGCTGATTTGTTCTTGTTCTGGCCAAGTAACGACGATAGATTGGTACTCTGTTATGTTTTTTTTTAATGGATGAAAATAGAATGATAATTCCGTCTGCGCTATCAGTGTAAGCTGGCGGGGCAGTAGTGAGGGATAGGTGAGGATGAAGTAAATAAATTGATCCATTATGATCCATTATGATCATGAAAAATTAACCACGATGGTGTCCAGGGGGAATCACGTAGAGGTCGTCCTGTTAGGGTATAATGTAGTAATCGGCTTGTTAGATTTTATTACTTATAAATCCTTCCCTAAACATTAGACAGTTGCATTAGATTTCAATACACTTGACGAAATAAGGGCATTATTGCAATGTAGACTGTAGGATCATTTGCTGGCGATATTTCAGTCCGAAATAGATGCGAAGGTGACTTGACCTCATTTAAGAAACTATTAATTAAATAAAGATGGAGTTCAATATAAAAAAGAACGAAAACTAGTCCCAATTTAAAATTGTATTCACATAATTTCAAATATATTTGGCTGGTGTTATAAATGTGCATGTCGAGTGTCAGCGTCAAAAGTAAACAAATGCCTCTGATTGTCGCATTAGGCAATATAATACCTATATGTAGTTGTGAGTATATTTATTAATTTACTTTGAGTAAATGTTTCAAGTAAAGAAAGAGTCCGTGGCACGGCAAAAAATGGCGATACTAATAAATTTAAGTACACATATTTGTACTAATGAATAAATAAATAAATAAATTATTAATAACTGTTACTACCATACAAGTACTATTGTATACTCTGCTTTTTAAACAACTTCCATAAGGGCTGATTTTTTTAATATGGGTGATAATGGAATGGTAACCCCGCCTGCGTTATCGATCTACGCTGGCGGGGCACCAGTTATAGATGAAGACGAAAGCAGGTCACTCGGCCCATCGTGAAGAATTCAACAAGAATTAATCACGATGGTTTCCAGGGGAAACCACGTAAAGGTCGACTTGATAGGGTATATTGCTAGCAATTAGGCTATTTTTTTTATGGGTGAAAGTGGAATGGTAACCCCACGTGCGCTAACGGGATACGTTGGCAGAGCACCAGTGAAGGGTGATAGATGGGAATGAAAACAGGCCAGTTAGCCTCATCATCATGATGAATTCATCAGGAATTAACCATGATAGTTTCCAGGGGGAACCGCGGGGAGGTTGACCTGGTTGGGCATATTGCTAGCAATGGGATTCTCAGTCTCCATTACTAATAATCCCTTTCCCCTCATCAATTAGGCTGTTAGAACCCATTACTAACAATCCCTCCCTCTATAAGGACCGTTAGCTTATTTGCATAAAAAAAAAGAAGAAGTTTCCCATTTCATCTACATTTTTGTGTACCACTATACCTTGTTACGTAATGTCATCGTAGACACTAATAACTTTATCCTTTCTGAATGATAACTATCGTGAGTTATACTGTATTTTAATTACTTATGTTGACTTTACGTTTTAAATTCAGGGATGTTCGACTAGTTTCAAGCAACAGCAGAATTTTAACAGTGCTGTTCGCGACACAGCTGTGAACTGCGCACACATTTAAGAGCTCCTATTGAGTTCGAAACTACTACTTATATACTTATTTTTGTAAATGCATACACATTACGTATAGAAAATACACAAACACACATACTCATGGATACAAATGTTTATATTGTGCGGAAAATGAACTCGCGACCGTTGGAAGATGACCGTAGCGGTCATCACCGAGGATGACAATACCAACCTGTAACACTCGAACCCTGAGTGCTATGGCAAACGGGTAAAGCTGTACGCCGCTGGTCAGTTGTCCATCCCCGTCTTCGCATTTGGACGCACCGCTTACAGCGCTGCACACAGAGTGCTTCCGCGACCACATCGCTGACTTTGCGTGGAGCACTGGAAAAATAAATATAACATTGTATTAGCTCGATAAAATATTAATTTGCTACTGAGATTATCAATAGGGGTTTTACATGAACAATGTAATGTAATATAATGTAATGTAAATAGGACTCTATTTTCTTTTTACTTAGCCTCTTATTTGGGCCGTTGTGCGTATGAGTCGTGGCTAGTACAGCCAACCTAGCTCCGCCTAGAAGCACAGAAGCTTCTTGATGAATAAATTTCATATGATCATCTTTTAGCAACAATATATGCATTCATCATCATTTCAGCCATTGACTATCCATTGCCGAACATAAGCCTTCCCTATAAGGAAAAGTTTGCCAGTAGTTGGCACGTTTGGCAGGCGGTTTGGCAACTGCAATTAGGTTTTTAGAGATGTTTTCAGAGGGACGCTGCTGCTCCTTCCTCTACCATTAATTTCTTTTGGTCGCCTCTTACGACGCCAACGGTAAAGGAAGGGGTGGCCTATTCTATGCTATGACCACACGGCTAAAAATGTATCAATAACGGAAAATATTTTTCGACCTCACCCGTATCAACGTCTCCTCGGGTTCTGCGAGCTTAACAAACAAAACACCGTGCTCTTTTGAAGAAACTTACGGTTGAAGTTGAAACAATGGTTGGAAAGAGGGAGACTGTACAAAAGTCGATTGCTTGGGTACCTTTGTCTGTTTTGAATTGTTTTAAATTTATTTTGTTACGTATATGTATTTTATTTATTTCTCAAGTTCATAGTAGTACATAGTACCAAGGTACATGTAATTGATAATGCGCATTAAAGTTCATACAAGTCTCGGGGAGAAAGTTTGATGTTATTTTCGAAAACTAAGAAATTGATATAAAACAACAGTGTATTCTAATCTTTTTCAAGGCGACCCCCTCATCTCCGCGGTTTCTAACCTGAATGTATTTTATTACGTTACAAATATAAAGTACGCATATTTTTATTTATTTTCGCATATTGGTTAAATAAATAAATAATACATAATGAAACATCTAAAACAGACATCGATTACTTTGCGAAACTGTTGTTTTTTTACGGCTTTACAACCTTCCTCGACCCATTAGTAGAGGCTTGGGGACCTCTTAGGGGGTCTCGACCCACACTTTGAAATATACCGATCTAACAGATCGAAGTACGGAATTTCTCTTGATGGTAATGTTAATGACGGGTATTTAATTAATGGAAAGTTTTAAGTCGAGTGCTTTTGCCTGTAACTATTTCAATATACCTTTATCTGACGTACTTATGTGAAATATTATCTGTTATGTAGGTTACCATGGAAACTATCATGTATGTAATCTCTGATCATAGATTAAGTATAGTAATAACAGTACTTCTGTGATATAGAGGTATAACATCTGAATTTTCGTGATTGCCAATTGTTTACATCTATTTTTAATATAGTAATATCATATCTATACATACATATGTATCTAAACATATATATCCAACATATATATGTTTATATCTATACCAGGTGACTAGTTATAGGTTTTTTTTATGGATGATAATTGAATGGTAACCCCGCCTGCGCTAATGGTATACGCTGGCGGGGCACCAGTGAGAGATGATAGATGAGGTTGAAAGCAGGCCAGTCAGCACATCGTAAAGAATTCTACGAGAATTGACCACGATGGTTTCCAGGGGGGATCGCGTGGAGGTCGGCCTGATAGGGTACATTGCTAGCAATGAGGCTGTTAGACCTCATTACTTTCCCCCCAATTATAGGTTTATAATATATTCTTTGTTACTCGAAAGAGTATGAAAACTCATTTTGAATGTTTACGATCACGATCGTTTCCTTAATGCTGAAGTTTATAAATTTAATGACTGGAATATTTAATCAAATTCGGTATTCGAATTTGATTGAAAAATATTGCACAATTGTGTAACATCATCATCATTAACAGATATGATCAGCCTTTAACTATCCACTGCTCAACATAAGCCTTCCCCTTGGTGCGTTTGGTCAGTAGTTGCCATGCTGGGATTGGCAACCGCAGTCGGGCGTTAGAGATGTTTTAAGAGGGACGCTGCTGCCCATCCTTCGCTCTCTCTCAGTCGGCTCTTACGACACCCACGAGAAAGGAAGGGGTGGCCTATTCTGTGCCAGAGTCGCACGACCCCCAATTATGTAACATACTTTATGAACTTTCACATTTATTAAATTGCTATTTGTTAGCTGTTTGTTGGAGGATTTAAGAATTGTACTTGAAATTTATAAGTAGTGCAATAAAAAAGAAATAATACTTAAAATAAAAGCAACAAATATCTAATCAATGACTTCAAAAGAATATGCTTAAAGGCAATAAATGTTTAATCAGTGACTTCAAAAGAATATGCTTAAAGGCAATAAATGTCTAATCAATGACTTCAAAAGAATATGCTTAAAAGCAATAAATGTCTAATCAATGACTTCAAAAGAATATGCTTAAAGGCAATAAATGTCTAATCAATGACTTCAATTTCTTTCTATAAACATAGGTAACATCAGTTTGTTCACTTTAATATGCACGAAGACTATAATTTTATCTAAAAGCTAATTGAAATCGTCAGATAATGTAATGAAGAAAGGTTCGTATTCCATCCAACGGTGTTCTATTAACTTGATTATTGAATAAGAAGGATCGATCTTAATATATTATATTAGCTACGTTATGTAGGTTGTCGAAATGGCCGTAGGTACAAGTATAATCACGTGTACAACATTTTTTTTTATACAACTTAGAATGGCAAACAAGCTGACGGCCCACCTGATGGAAAGTGGTAACCGTCGCCTATAGACATGAGCAGTACCATGGACATAACTGTTTCGCCCATGATACCCCCATGCGTTGCCATTCCTGAGGACTTAGGTATTATTCCTCTGTACCCAGTAAATTCACGCCATATCCCGCCCTTCAAACCGAAACACAGCCATGCAAACACAACTGCTTCACGGTTGAAACACGAATGGGACAGAGGTACCCAAGCAATCGACTTTTGTACAAAGTCTCCCTCTGGAAATATTAATATCATATGTGAAATTTCATATGATACGCCAAATCATACGTCACTCAGCTAACTCGCTTCACAAAGCGTTACAAATCACTGTAAATGAAAAATTCTGATTTTCGCTGCATTTGAATTTATTTGTGAATTATTGTGAAATTGAATTAGATGGCTGACTGGGCTGTACAGAGTGAGGGAATACAGACTTTATTATATTGTACTAAAGTGTCTATTCCATCACTCTTATCGTAAAAATCATAATTCATATTTTACTTTTAACAGCAAATAGTAGCGAGTGCGACATTAAGCCATTGCGAGCGAAAACCAGGTTTATGTGATTTGTTACTAGCAATATCACAATAAAAATAATAATTTTACTAAATAATAATGAATTAAATATAGCTATAATATCCATGCCTATTTCAACGGTATACGAACGGAGATCTAGTACTCTGACCTCAGGCGAGAGAATTTAATAATTTATTTTGTTAATCTCAATTATTCATTCCAGGTACGGTTTTTGTATTTATGATAATATTAAACGTTTTTAATAATGCATATTAATACTCAAATAATTTTTTTAAGCATATTATCAATCACTGCTTTTTATGAAACGTAAAATGTAATAAATAATACATTTATATCATAAAGTTAAGGACAATACCTACTGGCATTCTTTTTGTAACATTTATCATATCAAACAGATCTTGTATATTCCTATTGTTATTCTTCGTTGTTATATATATATAACATACATACATACATATATAACATATATAACATACATAAAAACATACAGTAACAACAATGTTAGCAATCTTCAAGTTAGAGTATTTAATACATAATTTAACCTAACCTAACTCAAAACTATACGTTCCTAAGGTGAATATAATATAATATGAATGATTAAAAATTAACATAATATTTCAATAAATAGTCTGCAATGGCAAATAACGTCATTCTATTATTTTTTGTTTTTTTTTTTAATTTTGGCAAAGGGTTATTATTGTTCACTATACTACAAACACAACTATAACAATATAATAAACAACAAGGAGTGGCGACCGCGTACGGATAAACGCAGTGTAAGATGAGCCCCCCACTAGAAAGCGTGATGACCTGAAATGCATTGCAGGAAGTTAATGATTGCAGGTGGCTTAGGACCGTTCTTTATGGCAGTCTATGGGGGAGGCTTATGTCCAGCAGTAGACGGATAATGGTTGAAATGATGATGCTGATGTTACAAACAAACAGAAAACGAGACGGAATTTTAAAAAGTAACGATAAGTATTTTGATATTCCTTATAGATATTTTATAGTTCTCGGTCATTGATTTAATAGTATAGTGCCGATATATTTAAGCATACAATGTATCTTGACTTATTATTTTATAAATAAAATGAGTATTTACGTATTAAAAGATGCAGAATTTATAAGACAAAATGAATATAGAAGTTATAAAGAAATCTCTCATAACTATTTTTCACGCCAAATTGTATGAAAAAGTTGACCCGTTTTTCTCGAAGCATTTCTATAGAGACACTCTATAGGCGCAGTGCTACCAACCTAAAGTGCGGATAAAGGCAATTCTATTCTTCTTAAATACAGTGAAAAAAGTAATAAAAACTTTGCACGGACTCAAACACTGGATTTTATGATTTCATGAAAATATTATCGTTATTTAAATACCGTATCTTCAGATACTCGTAAATGATACTTTTTTCTGAGAAGAGAAGATGAATGCCATAAAGTTTGTTTCGAAGTGGTTTTATTTTATCATAAATAATAAATAATGTTTGACTTTTTTTTACCAACCATCATTCTAGAGACGAAAGTGATTTATGTAATACAAACGAGTTTGGATTTTTATTCGTTTTAAAAGCAACAACTGAGTTTTTTGCCTGCTCTTTTCGGCAGAAATTATATTCTGAACTGGGCGATAGAATTATAAAAAATGACTATTCAAAATTTTTATAATTGCATTAAATTTACTTGAACATTTTTTTTTTGTTAAGTCTTTAGTACCTGCACACGAAATTAAAATGTATATTACATATACCTTTTACGAATTTATTAAATGGTTTTGAAGTCACAGTAAATTCTGTGATATTTTTATACTCGTATCTGACTCACATCAGTATATTTGAAAAAACTATTTTTTTATATTTATATACTACCAGAGAGAGACTTTGAACAAAAGTCGTCTGCTTTGGACACCTCTGTCCTATTAGTGTTTCAACCGTGAAGCAGCTGTGTTTGCATGGTTTGAAGGGTGGGGTATGGCAGCGAATTTACAGGGTACAGAGGAATAACCCCTGAGTCCTTAGGAATGGCAACGTATGGGGGATACAATGTGTGAAACAGTACACTCTGTTACGTTCATGGTATTGCTTATGTCTATAGGCGACGGTTACCACTTTTCATCAGGTGGGCCCTCAGCTTGTTTGCCATTCTAAGTTGTATAAAAAAAATGTATTAGAGTTCCAGTTCTAAACTCTATACTAAGATTCCCTATGTAGTTAGCGGCAGGTTTAGAGTTTTTCATGGGTTTATTTTATATTTTTATACAAATATTAATTCTTATGTCTTCCTTTTCCGTGGAAATCGTGAGAGGCGAAGAAAGGAACGGGGCGGCCTATTCCATATAGGGAACTACACAGCTTTGTTTATCTAGGCTTATTTATTTACAGGTGGGTATTATATATAGATCAATGTAAATAAATATTACGAAGGTATGTTATATTTATCGTCAAATATAAATATATTTGATAATATATGTATGTAAGTCTAAATGTATATCTTTCTTTTCGTTTAAAAGTTTTCTCTTCCAGTCAGGTCTATTCCAGGTCATATCTTTAACCCTATACGATATGACACCTAGTGTTTCTTTTATCTATCCCATGTAGTTATTCTTCAGTCTTCCTCTTCCTCTTTTGCCCTCTATTTTTCCTTCTAGTATGTTATTTAAAAAATCGTCATGTCGTATAAGGTGGCCCAGCATTTTGCCTCTTCTATTTTCTATTGTTTTCATTAATGTTCTTTTTTTATTCACTCTTTTCAAAACTTCCTCGTTCGTTACTTTCTTTGTTCACCTTATCCTTTCCATTCTCCTCTATGTCCACATTTTGAATACCTCAAGCATCTTTCTTTTCTTTTATGTATAATCTAATATATAAAATTCTCGTGTCACGGTGTTTGTTGCCAAACTCCTCCGAAACGGCATAACCGATTTTTATGAAATTTTGTGTGCATATTGGGTAGGTCTGAGAATCGGCCAACATCTATTTTTCATACTCATCAATGATAAGGGTGATCCACCCCAAAATATATTTTTTATTTTTTTTGACAATTTTATTTAAATTTATTTTATTATAATTTAGCATTGAAAAATACACACAAATTCAAATTTTCACCCTTTTACGATCAACCCCTGTTTTTTAATCGCGATTTTTATATACCGCAATAGGGTTGCAAGATGGCAATCGAATATAATAATTGTAGTACGATATATTTTCATGTATAGTTCTACAAATAATGTATATGGTATAACAACGTTTGCCGAGTCAGCTAGTAAATGTATATATGTAAATGTACAATATAACACCTTCTAACAGTTAACATTGCACAGTAAAGGCTTCTTTTTGTCTTAGTAAATTAATATTGCAAATTAATTTAGTAATTCTATACACGTTTATCCAATAATAGTTATATCCAATAATAAACAGTTTTCGTATATACATTACACTTGTATACCTTTATATTTTTATTATAGTTAACACTATGTCTACATACACAGGCTACGGTAATCGCTTACCATCAAGTGGACCGTATGCTTGTTTGCCACCTCAGTGGTATTATATATGTAAAGGTATATATATATATATATATATATATATATATATATATATATATATATATATATATATATATATATATATATATATATGTATATGTATATGTATATAGACATCGCTTGCTTGGTACCTCTGTCCCATTCGTGTTTCAACCGTGAAGCAGCTGTGTTTGCATGGCTGTGTTTCGGTTTGAAGGGTGGGATATGGCGTGAATTTACTGGGTACAG
Organism: Galleria mellonella; assembly: GCF_026898425.1. Taxonomy (NCBI): domain Eukaryota; kingdom Metazoa; phylum Arthropoda; class Insecta; order Lepidoptera; family Pyralidae; genus Galleria; species Galleria mellonella. The sequence goes on along the minus strand of NW_026442100.1, from coordinate 2,280,641 downwards.
AGAAATAACACCTGAGTCCTCAGGAATGGCAACGCATGGGGGGTATCATGGGCGAAACAGTATACTCTGTTATGTCCATGGTACTGCTTATCTCTATAGGCGACGGTTACCACTTTCCATTAGGTGGGCCGTCAGTTTGTTCGCCGTTCTAAGTTGTATAAAAATAAAATCGCATTAAGAAGTTTATAATATTGATAATATTTCTTTGCTTGATAGAGGCCTCTTTAAACTACAATATGACATTACAATCCGATGTTTGCTGGTTCGATCCTCGCACAATGCTAGCTGATTTGATATGAAACGTTGGTATGAAAAATTTGATGTATATTATGTATATATTAATAAGTGTATTTAAATGTCTGTCAAATGTAAAATATATAAGCTCCGCTTAGTCTGTAACTAGATGGCGTTGTGTAATGCACAATAAATTGTTAGTTTAATTATCTTCTTAACGCCACTCATTGTTTTCATAGATATATTTCTAAGTTGCATTAGAATGGCAACCAATCCGACGGCCCGCCCAATGGAAAATGCTAACAGTCGTCTATAGATATGAATAGTATCATGAACATAACAGAGTATATTGAATCATCTATGATACTCCTCATGCGTTGCCATTTCTAAAGACTTAGGTATTATGATTTTGTTCACTTTTAATTTGTAATTTCTTTTTTTATGCAACTTAGAATGGAAAACAAGCTGTCGGCCCACCTGATGGGAAGTAGTAGCCGTCGCCTATAGACATGAGCAGTACCATAGACTGAGAGACTACAGAGTATACCATTGTATTGGTTCACCCATGATACCCCCCATACATTGCCATTTCTGAGGACTCAGGTGTTATTCCTCTGTACTCTACAAATTCACTGCCATGTCCCAACCTTCAAACCGAAAAACAGCCATGCAAACATAACTGTTTCACTGTAAAAACACAAATGGGACAGAGGTGCCCAAGCAAACGACTTTTGTACTAAGTTTCCCTCTAATTATTCTCCCTGTAATTTCTGCTCCTTTGTAACAATAAACAGTATATATCTACGTGTAGATTAAGATATACAATTATGTATGCTGAACATATTCATATTTCAGTGATAGAGCCACAGTTTCGTATTAAAATAGAGGTTGCCAACCCTTTTGTGGAGATCAAATACGGTAGCTCGTAATTAAATATAATTTATTAGCTTTGAATAAACATGAATAGCTTGAAACTAGCACGTTATTTAATTATTAGTATTACAGCAAAATGCAATAGAGGGCTTTGTGATGTGTGCCCTATTATTTCAAATATAGAAGTCTCGAGAAAGTGTCTCAAAAGGCATGAGCCAAAGTTATGAGACATGAGAATGTATTATATTTACAGAGAAAAATAAAGTACAGAATAACGAAGAAAGGTAAAGAATAACCCCTTTTAGATGGAGATAAAGATTTTAGATGGAGCGATGAACTCAAATCCATTACAGGTATTCAATGGATGCAGGTGACTCGGGACGGTTCCATATGGCAGTCTATGGGGGAGGCCTATGTTCAGAAGTGGACATAAACGGCTGATATGATAATGATGACGATAAAGTAATTTAGATGGTAAGAAAGCTGCTACCTTTTGCTACGTTGAATAGAGAAAAATTAAACCAATACTTGATACATTCGTATATTATAAACACATAATTAGATTAATATAAACATATACATTCACTAGAGGGAGACTTTGTTACAAAAGTCGTTTGCATGGGCACCTCTGTCCCATTCGTGTTTCAACCGTATAGCAGTTGTGTTTGCATGGCTGTGTTTCGGTTTGAAGGGTAGGATATGGCGTAAATTTACAGGGTACAGAGGAATAACATCTAAGTCCTCAGGAATGGCAACACATGAAGGGTATCATGGGCGAAATAGTATACTCTATTATGTCCATGGTACTGCTCATGTCTATAGGCGACGGTTACCACTTTCCATCAGGTGCGCCGTCATTTTGTTTGTCATTCTAAGTTGGATAAAAAAAACATAATATATTACATAAATAAATATATTTATGTAATAACTACATACATAAATAAATACATAAAATATTCTTATATCAAACTATCTAGTAAGACTCAATCAGAGTAACCAGCAAGTTTAAGTTTGAAGGGAAAGTGATTTTTCTAAGAAATACGTGCGCAATTTATGTTTACAAACTAGTTTGCTTAGAGTAGATCTTGTGTCAAGCTTATCTAGAGGGATGAGTGCTTTGCCATCATGAAAAAGATCACGAACATCGCTGTCTTGTTCTATTTCATGCGTATGGTAGCGACAACGTATCTATCGACCTATTATTTTACCACTCGCCTAGGGGAGCTGGATATTTACCAATTATAGTTATTGGTACTACGCCTACTAGTTCAAGAACACAAAGGTCATTGCATAGATTAAAAACCTTTCTTATTTATAATGAAATTTGTAATTAAGCGAGCCACACCGAGCCCTGACTGCGTTCTTAAAACACGATAGGCCGCAGTAAATAATTATAATCTTCCTGGAAGTAACAAAACTGACTATTAATTTAATTTCGCAATCAGGTTTTCTCGATTTGCAAATGAAATTCCTATTACCATTTTATAAATAAATATTGTAGAAACGGGTGTTTCTAAGACTATCTGTAATCCCCAGCTTTGTTTGTGGTCGTATCGTGATGCCTATAGCCTTAAAAAAATTAGCTATCAAATATAAAAATAATTTTTCAAATTCGACTGTTAGTTCCAGAGTTGAATTAGCGTGTTTGAACAAACGCTTTAATTTTATATATTAGTAACAGATAATGATTAGATAAAAACATACCTAATTATATTTTTAAAGGGTGATAATGGAATGGACCTCCACCTCCGCTGTACTGACAGCGTATATCCCGTCAGTGTATACTGATATACTGACGGGATATTAGAGAGGATGGAAACAGGTTAGTTTAGACTATTGTGACGAATTAAAAGAACTACGATGGTTTCCAGTGCAAACCGCGTGGAGCTCGACCTAACAGGATATATTGCTAGCAACGGGGCAAAATTCTCAATCTCGGATTCAATTGACGTTACATTGGGCCCAATTTAGGAACTAAAATGGACATGCAAAATACAGGTAGTTGCGGCATTTGAATCGACATCTTTTGTTTGTCCCATGGTGTTACTTGGGTTTCAAATGTTTTTGTGAATTATGGGCAAGGGGATTTACTACTAACTTATAAAAAAAATTAACGTTGAGCACATATTACTTTTGACTACCTCATCTAGAATTACAGTCATGAGTATATTTAATTAAGTTTATAATTAAACTACCCTACCTTGTAAACGTACTTTGTTTTTGACGTCGCATATTATGTAAATTTTATTTTATTACAATAAAAATTATGTTGTCAGTAAAGTTGGAGAAAACAATAGGTATATACTGGGGGGAAAGGGATTGTTAGCAATGGAGTTTGACAGCCCCATTGCTAGCAATATGCCTTATTAGGTCGACCTCCACGTGGTTCCCCTTGGAAACCATCGTGAACAATTCTTGTTGAATTCGTCACGATGGGCTAACTGACCTACTTCATCCTCACCTATCATTCTTCACTGGTGCCCCGCCGGTGTATACCGATAGCGTGGGTGGGGTTACCATTCTATTATCATCCATTAAAAAAAATAGGTATATACTTATAAAATTTTATTAAAAACAATTAAGCGATTTCAGAGATTAGCTTGGACGAACAACGGGGTTTTGTGCAGAATATTAATGTAAAGTAATTTCGCATTTTAATTAAATAATGTGTTGAATCGTGCTTAACATGTACAATGTGTTAAATTTCAAAACCTTAGAAAAATGCAAGAGAAATGCGCGGGAATGCAAGCTTATAAGAACGGAATGGAATGCGGTCAGAGACAATAACGTTAATAGCTTTTACTGTCGTTCAAACTTATTTCTGTATATTAAAAAGTTTCTATGTAAAAGAAAATATATATTCATAGATATATTTCTTGTCTAAACTATATTTTTAATAGGAATAATGTTTCTCTGTATTTAATTGATAAATAATTCTTTATAAAACCAATATTTTTTTTTTACCTATTTCAGTAATTTACATTATCAGCGTTGTATTTTTTTTAAAAACTATGTGAACCCGGGTCATGTTTTTAGTATCTTGTAATTGTGCTAAAGAAGGAAAACTCGAAATAGGAATGGAATTGTATTCAATTCATGGCGGAAATAGGATGTTAAAACCTATACAAAACTCTTCCACCATAAAATAATTTCCATCTTACGTACGAATAATTCGAATACTTATGTACTATAGGGGAATTACACAAGAAATCTCTTAAAGACATAAATCTCTTTTGGAAGCGAAATTTCCTTCTATTTATTCTTCCTTTTTATTTTAACACTAGCTTCGATCCACGACTTTGTCCGCGTGACCGGGATATGTTTATTGATCAGGGTATAATAGATTTAGCACACCTGCAATGCCGCCGTTAGTGCTGTGGGTCGTGGGATCATGAGCCGTGATAGTCACTTACTATCAGGTGAGCCGCATGCTCGTTTGCCTCCTGTGTTGTAAAAAAAGATGATAATGGAATGGTAACCTCGCCTACGCTATCGGTATACATTGGTGGGGCACCAGTAAGGGATGATACCTATCATTTGAGAATAAAAGGACAAGTCAGTTAGCCCAACGTGTTGAATGCACCCGGAATTCAGCCCGATGGTTTCCAGGGGGATTCCATGTCGAGGTCGACCTGATAGGATATATTGTTAGCAATGGGACTGGTAGTCCTCATTACGAACAATCCTTTCTCTTTTGATTGGAATATAATAATAATAAACTATAATAATAATAAGTGCTATACTATCACACCAATCATATTATTTGGTTCTCAAGTTAATATACTCTATATGAGGAATCAAGCATCGAACATCTAGAACAATCCAGAATGTTCTATTCCATCCCAAAAACTCCGTATATACCAAATTTCATAACAATTGGTTAAGCAGCTTAAGCGCTAAAAGGTAACAAATAAACAAACTTTCACATTTATCATATTAGTAAGGATTGTACAACATAGATGTCAGATTATGCATAGCGAACATTTCTAGAAATAAAATGCATTAAACGCTTTATGCACGAGAGAGTAACAACTGGTGCGGTTATGTAGAATGAAATGTGTCAATTTGTTCCGTTGCAAATAAACTAGACAATTGTGATCTCGCTTGATTATATAAATTTCATTTCAATATATAGTCGTATTTAAGGGAAGGGGAGTTATTATTATTATTTATTTATTTTACACTTTATTGCACCAAGTAAAAAGAGGAATAACAAATACAGTAAATATTAATGAGAAGTGATACAAAAGGCGGCCTTAACGCTAAGCAATCTCTTCCGAACAACCTTTGGGTTAGAGGACATTGAGAAAAAGACATCAATCATTAAGCTCAATACTGCAACAATTTCGATATTTAAATATGGATGAAATAAATAAATAAAAAGATAAAAACTTTTAAAATTGAAAAATAGAATATAGAATCAGACTTTGAATTTATCGGTGGTAACGTAGTCGCCGTGTGGTCGCGACATAGAATAGTCCATCCGTTTCTTTCCCGTGGGTGTAGGAAGAGTCGACTAAAGACAACTTAATGGTCGAGGGATGGGCAGCAGTGATTCTCTTAAAACATCTCCAAAGCCTAATTGCCGTTGCCAACCCGCCTGACAAGTGTGGCAACTACTGGCAAACCTTCAGTAGTGAATAATTAACGGCTGATATCCTTGTGTTTTATAAATTTTGTACAGTAACAATTTTAAGTCACAATTTCACAGAAATTATAGGCATTTTGCAAATATTGCAGAGTTTTTCAGACGACATTCGCAGAAAGTAGCTGGAATGTGTATTTGGAAAAATCGGTCAATTCGATTTAACATAAGCGTCACGCGTTATTAGTAACATATATGCTTAGATTACATAGATATAGCATCGAGCCTGAAAAACGGGTCAACCTTTTGTCAGCTAATTAGTTGACTCGTTTTTTTACTCAATGTTCTATATATACACATACAATATACCTTGACGTAATCTATATTTAATTATTTAATAAACGAAATGAGTTTTTGCGCATCAAAAAGGGGTAAAATTTATAAATCAAAATAAATATGGAAATTATAAAGGAATCACTCATAACTTATCACGCAAAATTGTATGAAAAAATTGATTCACTTTTCTAGAAGTATTTATATGGATACAAACCATCTATATAATATACATACATACATACATATCTGTCATGCCTGTCTCCCATTAGGGTAGGCAGAAACAATAGAACGCCAAATGCTTCGATTCATACAAACCTCTTTCGCTTCTTCCACATCTATCAATCTTTTCATACACGCTCGCCGGTTACGGGTACTTTTAATTTGGCCCTTCTTCAGCACGTCGCCTATTTGGTCAACATACGTCCGTCCGACATCTCCATTCATTCTTGCTCGATAAATCTCTTTCGTAATTCTTCTTTCATCATCCTCTCCAAATGACCAAACCGACTATATAATATATCTATTGTATTTATTTATTTAAAATAAATAAATAAATATTTTACATATCTATGGCATATAGACTTAAAACCAAGTTGTATCATGTACGTCATTACATCTGAAATTGCAATCCTGTGTCAGTTTAGTACTGTATAAAATATCAGAATAGGAGACCAGGTCGAAAGAATAAAACGAAGCGTAATAAAAGACCACCATTCGATGTAAACCCTCTCAACGATACGAAGATATATTTTTATGTAACTATCGTGAACTTAGTACGTTTGTCTCGTATTACCCTCTCTCCGGAGGTCAATAAATAGCAATGTAAGTCTATTAAATAGATCTTGTGTGGTAGCCATGTTTATTTATGATTTTTATTATAATGCATAATTTATAAATATGTGCATTTTGTGTTTATTTTATGATTATAATTAATAAGTTACATTATGTAATGTAAATTTTTATGTTGTGTAGAATTATAGATACTTTTATCTCTATTTTAAATGTTTGAAGGAGTGTATATTACTCGCCAAACGATTTATGGCAGATTGTAAATTCTATGCTTACGTACACTGGAATTTATATATTTGTGAAAAAAAATGAAAAAAAAAAATAAAAAAAAAATGTTTATTTATGATCAGCACAATTGAACTCTTAAAGGTTTTAACTAGCGGATTTGACCTTAGTGACTTTGAAAGATAAGGCCTGATTTAGACTTTTTGTCATTACTCTTTAGGATATGTTTTTTATAATTTCAAGAACGGATGATTTAGCTTATGTTTTCGCATGTGCGTTGTTTGATTCTCAATTATTATAATACAGATATAAGTGCAGCATTTGGTGTAATTATTTTAAGTTTGCACTCGTGTTTCTATTGCCAAGGAACGGTGTTTGTATGGCTGTGTTTCAGTTTGAAGGGTTGTTTAATTGTGTATGGGAGTGAAATTACAGGGCATCATTATCATGATCATATCAGCCGTGAACTGTCCACTGCTGAATACAGGCCTTGGTTAGTAGTTGCCATGTATGGCAAGCGGGTTGGCAACCGCAGTCAGGTTATATAGTCAGGGGTGGTCGAAAAGATCTACTGTTTACTGATGAAATCTTGTGCCATCTAAAAATTACATATTTCTAGAAATTTCAAAGGAAACAATGTAGTTCAGTACACAATTATGGAGTATTGTAGTATTTTTTATTATAAGGGAAAACATAAAATAGAAAATTATTCTCAGTGACTACCTATTTATAGTAGTGTGAGCATTTGCGACTGAGCATCTTACGCTAGATTATCAAAATATTATACTTTTTGCCTTGCCATGACCGACTGGATGGCGATCGACCGGTCGATCAGGATTGGCCACCCCTGTTATAGGTGATGTTTTAAGAGGATCACTGCTGCCCATCCTTCGACCATTATGTTCCTTTAGTCGCCTTTTACGACACTCCCGGGAAAGGAGCCCATTCTATTCCGGGACCACACGGCGATTACAATTTACTTACACGGAAATTACAGGGTACGGAGGCATAATAATATATTTTGTAATGCTCGGAGAGCATTACAACGGGTGGGTGTTATGGCCGCCATAATGTACTCTGTGATGCCTGTTCAAGTCAGATGATAAATATAGCTTTCCGTCAGGTGGCAAACAATGTTACTCTTGTATAAAAAGTTATATGCTCACACTGACTGTCGCCTAGTAAAGACATGACATTTTACACAAAGGTATTACAAATTAGTCAATAAGTTCAAGTAACAGAACTAGTTCTTAGATTTTTAGAATAACAAAATATCTTTCATACATATTAGGTCAGTCAATTTATCAGTTCCAAATATTTTTATATAGATTTTTAAAAGTCGTAAAACAAAAGATCTTCAGAGTTATGGACTGATTTAGTAAGAAATTCGAAAATCAAAATTAATTAATGCAAAATTACAATTGGTCGGATTTGAATCGATGCAAACAAAGTTTTAGTTTGATGTTAAATTGTCTATCAAGCAACAATCTCCAGGTATCAAATGATTACGTAGAAATGTATTTACAAATAGTTAGTTGATCTTGACAATGTAAATAGGTTGTCAACTATTTACATCAGAGAAAGTTTCTTATTATAATTTAAGTCACGATTTCTTGTTTGTGATAGGCATTTATTACTTTTAAGCAAACAGAGTTAATGCCACTATTAGTTATATATTTCAAGGTTAGTGAAGAATTAAGTTAATTTAGAATAAAATAAATTAGTTACCTAAATGAATTAAATATATTTACAATTTGTTACACATGCATTCTGTTATTTATAAATTTGTAATGAAAAATAAAGAAAAATAATAGTCAAATACAATATTGTATTTTATATAATGATTGGACATTAAGAATACTGTAATTAAAAAAAAAAAAAAACATTATACTTGTAGTATAATATTTTAATGTAATTTAATATTTGCATACACGGGGTGCAGCATGTCATGTACTTACTGTTATATGTCACACCTTATTTTATCGTGTAGCGAGCAATAAATATGACTTGATACATACATATGCACATATATACATATCTGTCATACCTGTGACTTGATTTGATTTGCATTTTTGTTGCCGGCTCTATTTTTTAATTTTAATGAGTTATTTACTTATCTACATCGTTTAGTAGTTATTTACTATTATTTAATAAAATTACTTTTATTTAAATTGCATTTATTAATTAATAAAATATATTTCATTATAATCTATTGGCGAACAGGTATGTACAAAAAGCAGCCAGCTTTCTAGCATACTGATAACTAAAACAAAAATGCAATGTAAATTGCATTTTTGTTTTAGTTATCAGTATAAATAAATAAATAAATATTTAATTTCACAATAGGGTGTTGACGCAATGCGATTACAGGTAAACAGTCCATATTGAAACATCAGGGATGAAAATCAAATATGTAGGTACTATTTACTTGTAGTCGCGTTACGATAATTTACGACAATGAATTTAAACATGTGCATCTAAACAATGCAAAAGCTTAAAATTAACTAAAATTTAATCTATTTGCATTTATGAATCAGATAATGTGTATAATTTATGAATAATGTACAACAGACTGCAATTATAATAAAATTTGTATGGGAATACGGAAGTAAATCCAATCGTTTGCCAAAATCACTGAAATTAGTTCAGAATTGAAAAAATCGCGTAAAATATCTATTAAGAAATTGGAAACGTTATCTTTTTTTAAATGAATTAAATTAATTAATTAATTATAATAATTCATATTAAGTAATTAATAATTATTCATAATTTATTTTGTAAACAATTTTAAAATAGTTCAGTAATTGTTTAAAAGAATAAGATAAGTAGGCGGCGTTTTATTTATATGCCCTCTAATTGTATAATATTAAGGCTTTATATAGCAAAGATATTGCTACTATTTTGAGAACCTACTAATTATCTGGTATTAATGACAACTTACCAGGCATTGAGCGGCGCTAAATCCGAATGTTTACATTGCATTTAGTTTTACACATTTCTTATAAGAGCTTTATGTTTACACAAATAACTTCATTGCAACATTACAAATAGAACACAATTTCCCTTATTTACAAAGATCGAGAGGGAAAAGTTTGTATACGCGGCGAGACGTTCACCTCCTATAATGCCTGGAATAGTACTGACTACTCTGGCAGAGTTACGAACTGTTATGTATTGTTGGATCATGAATTTATTGCTGGATATCCAGTATTATTCTAATTTATCTGGCTGCAGTTTGAAATAGATATTAATGTGTAGGAGGCTAAAGTTCTATACGTATTTATAGATAATATCTATTAGAATAGATAATTATTGACCAGTGTAAGAAAAGGAAAACTCGAGCTAATACTCTACGCAAAGGTTGTCTGGAAGAGATTACTTTGATTGTTCGAGATAAGACCGCTTTTGTACTTCATAAATTTAATATATATATTCATAACTGTAATATGTTATTCTTTAAGTGATGCAATAAAGAGTAAATAAATAAATAATAATAGGTTGAAAATAAAAAAGAAATGATATTGCCTGTGTTATTGACATACGACAACCACCTCACTATCATCCCTCACTGGTACCTACTAGTGAGGGATGATAGATGAGGATGAAGTTAGGTCAGTTAGATCATCATGAATTAACAAGAAATTTATCACAATAATTTTCAGGGGGACTTGGTAGAGATTGATCAGACCATATATAATAGGCTGGGGGGAAAGGGATTGTTCGTAATATAGTCTAATACTGCCACTGCTATATAACCTATCAGGTTGATCTCCACGCATTTCCCCCTGTAAACAATTACTACCAATAATACTAGCAACAGTTTACATTACTAACAATCCCTTTCCCCCAAGATAGAGCGTTACACGAGTATTAGTAATGTAGTGCTACATTTGCCAGTTGGTTTGGTATATTATGAGATTTCTTTTTCAACCTACTTCAAAAAGAAGGGGTTCTTAATTTATTTGTATTTTTTTATGTTTGTTACCTCATAACTCCATAAGTTGTAAACTGTGGTAACGTTCAAATATTTAATTTCGTATTTCGTTGCCCGACGAGTTTAATAATCGTTTACATTAATACGTAGTTAACTGAATAATTATAATATAGTGTGACTTATTATAATTATTATTAACGTAAATTAAAATTATCTCTTGATGTAAATTTTGTTTGGGAATTTAAATTTATTTCAAACTAGCTTTTACGCGTGATCTTCCCTACATAACCAAGATATATTTACTAACCGGGATAAAAAGTAGTCTATCCCATATCATCATTATTTCAGCTGTTAATTGTCCACTGCTAAACATAAGCCTCCCCAATAAAGGGAGTTTTGCTAGTAATTGCCACGTTTAGCAAGCGGGTTGGCAACCGCAGTTAGGCATTTAGAGACATTTTAGAAGAGACGCTGCTGTTCATCCCTTAACTCTATATAGTACGTGTATATCAAATTTCACAGTGATTAGTTGTCGTCAAGGCGCCAGACAGCGCTGTTATTTGAATTACTTGTAATTAAAATACGTATTTGAAATACAAATACATATTAGGTATTTCAATTGCACGCTAAAAATGTAATTATTAATTCCTATTACAAATACCTGACGCCGATGTATTTTGTAATTAGTATTTCAAATACTTATTACTTCAGAATACATATTAGGTGTTTCGATTACTTGCTGAAAATGTTGATGTATTTTGTAATTCGTACTTCAAATACTTATGGTTTCAGAATACATATTAAGTATTTCAATTACTTGCTAAAAATGTAATTATTAATTTCTATTTCAAATACCTGACGCCGATGTATTTTGTAATTAGTATTTCAAATACTTATGGCTTCAGAATACATATTAGGTATTTCAATTAGTTGCTAAAAATGTAATTATTAATTCGTACTTCAAATACCTGACGCTGATGTATTTTGTAATTTGTACTTCAAGTACTTTTGGCTTCAGAATACATTTTAACATAAATACATTTAGCCTTCATTTAGCGATCTTATTAATGGTCGCTTTCCGCAGAAAATAGCGCTCAATAGCTTTCGTTTGTACAATTTAACACAAGTTTGTGCTCATCAGGACCTTTAGAGAGATTGTTTTCTTTAATAAGGTAATGTATTCTTAGACTAGAGAAATGAATAAATTTCTCTAGTGTAAGAATATATTTAAAAATCTCATATTCATAAAATGAAATTTTACCTTTACTGATTAATAGACTGGGCTCGATTAGTTCTATTTTATTCCCACTATCAAATGCCTGATTGTATTTTGAAATGCATATGTTTCAAATACATGACTTAAAAGTATTTTGTATTTTAAATACACATGAAATAGTATTTTGTAAATTCGTATTTTAATTAAACCGAAGCAAATATTTTATCTAGCTCCGCTATAAGGTAACAAACAAACTTTCACGTTGATAATATTAGTAAGGATTACCTTTTATATTTTGTAGTGTTGGTTGCTTTTATTGTACTAAATAAACAAACATATTTAAAATAATGGCATACTCAGATAAAGCTTATAAACCTTATTAGAAGGTTAGTTGACCTTTATTATGATAATAAACTGATATCATTGGTGGATATAGTTATGAATAATAATAATACAGATTCATCGTGGAAGAGAACAAAATAAAATTTAAACAAGTAGCTTTTACTCACAACTTTGTCCACGTAACCAGTAGGCCTACCATGAAATGATTTCCGAAATTTCGGAGACGAACGAAACAGAAATTTGATGTTTAAATTACATAATACATGCCGTTTAAAATGAATAAAAATGTTAAAATATTGTTCCTTTGGACTATTAGGATAGGATTTATGATGAACGAAATGTTAAGCTCCATTTACTGGCTCAGTTTCGGTACGAACAAAAACACGAAATTGAGCCCGAAAATTCGGAATTTCATTTCATGGTAGATCACCAGAATATGTTTACTGATCGATATAAAAAGTAGCCTATGTGTGTACCAAATTTTATAGTGATTGGTTTAAGCACTATGAATTTTGGTATAACCATTACATAAGGTAACATACAAGCTCACTTACATATATATAATCTACCATAAGTACGTACGTAAGCCTAGCATATTGTTAATTATTTATTTAATAGTGTCATCAATCATAGGGAAATTCGAAATATAGTTTTCAAGCTCCCTTATGATTGATATACTAAGCCGCCTAGCTAGAGTGATCGTAGTCGTATTATATAAGGAGAATAGTTATTAGTTACAGTGTGGTCCTAGCATAAAATGGGCCACCCCTTTCTTTTTCTTAGGCGACTAGGGGAACTTAATAGTCGAGAGATGGTCATTAGCGTCCCTCATAAAACATCACCAACCACAGAGCTTATAATATTATAAATAAAAAAAAACAAAACTGTCTGAAAAAATACAATACAAAATTATGAAAATAAGCAATAGTTACATAATATTAAGATCCATATTAAATATATTAATTCCTCATTTGTAGTACTCAGTAATTATAACGTAAAAAGTGGACTTAGGTCAATTGGCGGTTATAATGCCCTCTTGATTTACGAGTGACAACATAATAACACCACGATTTTGGTACCGACTTTGTGTCGCCTATCGACTTAGAACCTTCATTTAGATTCAACTCATTAAAATAAAAATAAGTTTTAAGGCCATTAATATTTATGCATATTTTTATTCGTGACTTCGTCCACATGACCAGGATATGTTGATTGATCGGAATAAATAATAAAGCCTTTTCCGTATCAAACGCAAAGTTTCATAACGATTTGTTAAGCCGTTAACAAGTAACAAATACACTGTCAGTTTATTAATATTACTTTGTATATATATTGTTTACATGGGCATCTTTATTCCACTCGTGGTCTTGCTAGCAATCAGCTGTACTTTGTTGTTCATTGCTGTTCAGACGACGATTACCATTTTCTAACAAGTGAGCTGTTAACTTATTTAGTACTTCAAGTTGCATAGACAACGTTGAGAAGAAATTGAAATTTAAATAATTAGAATTAAAAAAAAAAAACGCGTCACACAAATATCCGGCTTGGAGGACCATTTTCAAGCTCTTTTTATTATTTTAATTTTATTTTGCTGTCTAGAGTAGATTGCATACTTTTTAAGGAGTAAGAGCAAAAATAAAGAGCCAGAGAGATGTCATATGCAAATTAATAAAAAAACATACCAAATTATTTGTAGTAGATATTATATGTATATCTGAATAAGATCTTTACTTATATTAAGATTAGATTGACGGTAACTATGTAAATAGTAGTATAGGTAGCTACGAAACGAGGTATAAGCATTCCACCTATTCGTTATTATTACGCGGTATTAAGTTTCGAAGCATTAATTAAATAAGTTGGAAACTCCGCCACAAACATACGCGTTGGAAACGTGCCTTGTAGTATTGTGACAATATGTGTAATGTTTTGATATTTGTAAATATGTAATCATGGTGAAATTGTAAGACACTTTGGATGATTATTTGCATAGAAAAGATGTATAAGTATCTATATAATTACATTCAGGATTGAAGGAAAAGAAGGATATATAGTATAGGTATATTTATAATAAACATACCGCTCTAAAGTAAAAAGTAAAAGTCCCTAAGTTTATAATTTATATTTTTTAATAATACTTTTTTATTCAACTTAGAATGGAAAACAAGCTGACGGCCCACCTGATGGAAAGTGCTAACCGTCGCCTATAGATATGAGCAGTACCATGAACATAACAGAGTATACTGTTTCACCCAAGATATTGCGTTGCCATTTCTGAGGACACATATATATATATATATAGTCTTAGGGCATACATATATAATATATATATATATATATATATATATATATATATATATATATATATATATATATATATATATATATATATATAACCCCGTCAGAACATCCTTCAGGCGGCTTTCTCTGGAAACCATAGTGATTTATTTCCTGAAGAGTTTTGTTATGATGGATCAGGATCAAGTAATCTGTTATTATTCATTAATAGCCCGCTAGTGTATATCGATAGGGGGGAGGGGAAGGGATTATTACTGTCGAAGTCTAACAGTCTCATTGCTAGTAAAATACTTTATCCGGTCAATTTCCGCCCGGAAAATATCATGGTTAATTCCTAGTGTATTCCTCATCTATAATCGCAGGCAATATTACCATTATATCATCACCCTTAAAAAATGTATAATCAATAATCACAAACATGGGATTATCATTAAATTATTCCCATAAAAATATAAACGCACTGTATGCAAACGATGTCGCAAGAACTAACTAGTAGTTTTAATAATACTTTCAAGTGGCAACACTACTTTCAGTAGCCAATAACTTCATGTCCCTATCTTCTCTAGTAGTTTAAGTGGCGCCTTCTATTTCTCGATTTCTCTCAGATTGCAAATGGACGATTTACAGAGGTCAGTGCACTTTCACATAGTAGATAAAATCTTTGTATAGACTGAACTATTTTTATTGTGAAAAATTTGCTTTGTTTTTATTTTGTTTAAAGTGAATAAAGTATCTATAGAAATTTTGTTTAAGTTTTATTTATAATAAAAGATTATATATAGAATATTGTTATTCCTGATTGTTGACATTTTGTGGTACTTGAAAGAGAAGAATTAAATTTGTTATCCAAATTATTGCATAGATTTTGAAAATTTAATACACTGATAGCCAAAATCTGTAAGGAATTTGTCAGAAATTGTAGACAAGTATTTTTTATAATAATATCAATATATGTAACATGTAAATTAAATTTTTACACCAGTTTAGGGATAGAACAGGAATACCCAAATCCTTTCGGTCGAAGAAAAATTATAAATAATTGCTTAACAATATCAGCGAATACATCGTAAAATAAACAAAAATATAATATAACTCAAAAGGACTTCTATTTTTTTAAATCGGTTAAAATTTAATCCCTGCCCATAGACTGTATCTATATAATCCTATGACTGCGGATTAAAACAAGCGGATTATATGAAATGAAACGTCAATTAAATCGAAGCTTAACTTAATCAGTTTTTAATTAATTTAAATCCATATTAGCAAATAAGAACGGATTGTAGCAAAGTTAAGGGAGTTATTAGGTGAGCTTTAATAATACTTAGTACGCTAGAAACTTAGAAGGCTTAGTTAGTATTCTAGAACAAAGTAAATAACTATTTATATAACCCATCGATGAAAATATGCAATCCCGTTGCTATTACTCTCGCAGGTTATTCAACTTGGCAAGTTATATGGAAAAAAAAATTTATTTGGTGCTTTATTGGTTTGTTGTATTAGCCGTTAACTCTCTACTGCTGAAAAACAGATAGATTTTTTTAGCAAAAATAGATTATATGTAAGTGCCAATTGTCTGGATACCTATTATACCTCTATATCTACTATACGATACCTTATGTTATATAATACACCAGGCAGCGAATATTTGAAGGCACATTATAGAACTTCGAGAACCGAGTCAATTAAATTGGCATATCCAAGGATCGAATTCGAGACCGTATCGGGTAGAGTTATAAATTCGTATTAAAAAAATCTCCCTAGTCTAGGGAATCGAAATCGTATAGCTTGCATCACTAGAAAATAGCTATTCATCAACTCATTTTATGGTCGACAGTTGGACTCATGCAATAAGGCGAGGAGCTATATTGAACTAAGCCCTATTTGAGTACTACTTAGGTTTACATACGTATTTGAACACCCATATTCGAACACGGTCCCTCCTTGTTCAAGTATAATATGAATAAGTGTACTAACCTAGTATATGTATAACGAATTTATGTATGTACATAAATTCATTATTTATTTGAAAAAATATTTAGAACATTTATTTTCTTGACTATCATAATAGGTCCCATGGAATTGTAGACAGAGGAGATCGAGTGTCAGCTATTAATTTTTTCATGTGAATATGTAGTATAGTATTATATTATCTGTGGAATAGGTAATACAATTTTTCCTCTAAGCACGTCGCTAGCTTATAGGAACCATATAAAGAAATTATTTGGTTCGAGTTGCTATCTATTTATAAATCATCATTCCATGTTTCTCTGGGATATTCTCGCAGACATTATTAATATTTTTTTTTTACAACACAGGGGGCATACGAGCATGCGGCTCACCTGATGGTAAGTGACTACCGCCGCCCATGATCACCCACAACACCAGCGGCATTGCAGGTGTGCTGCCGGCCTTTTAAAAAGGAATATACCCTTGAAGGTTATGTTGTCGTATCAGTTCGGAAATACTGCTGATAATATAATAATATTTCAACCGTTAACTGTCCACTGCTGGACGTAAGCCTTCTCTATTAGGGGAATTTTGCCAGTAGTTGCTACGACCGGCAGGATTGTAAATTTTTTAGAAAATATTGTTGAACATATAAATAAAAAAAAATGCCCATGACCGTAATCCTCGAACAGACAGTTAGAAGCAAATTCAAATTTCGACTGTTGCCGTTGTGGTGAACACAAAACTGGATATGCCCACATTTCGCTGAGCATATTAGAATCCAATTTGTCATGGAGCGAGCCTACTGTCTCCTTTAATACAAACATACTCGTAAGTAACACCATATTTATTACAAAATACCTTTTCTCAAATTATTGGCAAACATTATATATGTATTTAAATACTTGTGAGTGGTTAATATATTTAGACATAAATTCAAACTAAAATTTCTCTCAATATATGAGATAATATGTATAATAAAGATTTATTATCAAATAATACGTCAGAATATAGCTGTAGTCTCTACGCATAAATGCCTACGTTTATACGTTGTGTCGACCGAAGCAATAGCCATCAAAGCCCGAAAAAGAACATTATTTCTAGTAAATTACAGGTTACAGCGATAGGTCAACCTTTGATGTGGCAACTCTTTTATTTCATGACCTATAAATTTTCAATTTACGATAAAAATACAAGTTGAATAGTTGAAAGGAATAAAATAAATCAAGAAATAAAAGATTGTCTAATTGAATTAGAAAAAGCTGTAGAAAGAAGTGAAAGAAACTATTTTAATCCACGAAAATAAAACAAATAACTATTAGGTATCATAATTATTTGTGACGTTGATGCGTAGAATCCAGACCGCAAGTTATTCATAATCTATGTATTTGATATCTATGAAATTATAGATAGATAGATAGATAGATACTCTTTATTGTTTCCTCCAAAAGATTACAATAGTAAACTTATTATAAATATAAATAATTACAAGAAATAATCACAATGAGAAAACAATGGGCGACCTTATCGCTAAGAGCGATCTCTTCCAGGCAACCTTTGGATGGAGAGGAGTAATTATAAACAATTTGGTAGGAGGCACGATAAAAAATTTTGTAGGTCTAGATATGGGAGATGTAATATAAAAATTATCTATGAAATTATAATACTAATTATAAAGTCTTAGCCACAGTGATTAAAAAAAATATTGTCAATTTTATTGTCATTGTGATATCTAGAGTTAGATTTCATTTATTTTTAAGAATATCAAATAGAAAATCAAAATATGGTTCCGAAGTCGAAAGGAAAGAAACGTTCGGACATGAAAAAAAGCTTGTCGCCCCTAAAAGTAGGTGGCAGAGATATACCAGCAATCCAAGTGGCTACAACTTCCAAAGAACCTGTTCATCTGCCAACGGAGGTTACTCCAGCAAAACCAAAGAGAAGAAAGTGTTTAAAATATCTTTACAATAGAGAGAATAAAACATTTTGTGGACGAACCTGTAAAAGTTGGCTGGCAATAGTGTGTTATTCCATCATGTACATTTTGTTCTTGAGTACGTATACGTTGATATTTCTTTTTGGAAGTTTAACAGCTCTCAAATACACTTCTAATTATCAAACAGTCGATAAAGCAGAGCTACTGACTTACGGGGAAAATGGTATAGGATTATCAGCCACTCCTGCCTCAGTAAACGGTGTCCCTTTAATTTGGTACAGAAGTGGAAAGTCAGAGGACTATCAGAAGTATACCAGCGCTCTCGATAGATTGCTACAAAAGAATCGAAGGAAAAGGGAACTCAATAATACTGATTTGGGCCCTTGTGCATATCCTCCATATGGTTTCGGTGATCAACCGTGCATTATTATAAAAATAAATAAACAATTAAAATGGAAAGGAAATCCTTTAGAACCTAACTCGGCCCGAGCTAATAACGCTCCAACCGAAGTGAAGAAATGGCTGAGGTCAGATAAAAAGATGTTATGGCTTCACTGCACCGGATTTCATTCGTACGATAAAGAGCATGTTGGACATATAAAATATTACCCAGATCCCCCGGGATTTGACCCAGATATATTCCCTTTAGATATGCAAAGCAAGTCTCCTCTAGTTGCTGTGCAAATATCTAATTTTACAGTTGGTATTTCGTTAGCAATTGAGTGCAAGCTTTGGTATGACAAAGGACCCTCGTCCGTTGATTTTATATTGTATGTGGCTCCTGATATTAGGACAGAAATTCAGTAGAAGAATAATTTTAGTATATAATGCAGTGTTTTTAATAATAATTATATAATAATGCAGCGATTATATCAGATGTTACAATTATGTATTTTTTTTAAATTTTTTACTTGTCCTTAACGTTGATATGATACAAAAAATAATCTTAGTATTTTTATGTAACTTTGGATTATTTAAAGTAAATATATCGTTCAATTCCTATTTATGTACGGTATAATATAAAAGGTATAGTGATCCGATATTCAGTGAAAATATTCAGAAAATATTTTTTTTAGTTCATTTCTTTATGAAACATTGATAGAAATATGGGAACAATTTTTGAACCTTTCATTTTTTCGCGCAATACTGTATCCGTCCGGTTTACGTTGATTATTAAAAAATGTTTGAAAAGGTAGAATGGAATTTTTCTGTATCCACGTGAACACACATGAATGCTTGTTTGACTATGAACGATAAATTTTTCGATATTCCGTCATATGTAACGGATTTTTGTTATCTATATCTTTGCTCGTTTTAGAATTTCTCCTTTCAAGTAATGCTTAGTGAAGTTGTATTATTGCTTATTTTTTTACGCAGCTTTAAAAGGCAATTGTTTCTTTCTGTTACACTTTACAAAGTGTAAGTATATCTTCATCCTAGTTTCCATACAGGAAATAATATACAATTATAGTAAAAATGCTGTGCATTCTATGCCGTCTGTGTTCCTTTCATTTAGGTGTTCATCCCTTAGGACGACTAAGGCAAATTAATGTTAGACGAATATGCACCCTCTTAAAATATCACCAAGGTCTAATTGCGTTTGTCAACCCGCCTGCCAAGCGTGGCAACTACGGGCAAAACCCCCTTCTTATCGGGGAGGCCTAGGTTCAGCAATGGACAGTTAACGGCATGGCAGGGCATGGCATAGTAAAAAGTTATATATAAATATAAAATAACCAAAAAATGAAACAGAAGAACGTAATTACAAATCCTAAAATATTCCCAAATATCTTCACAATCTATTATATTAATAATTTTAGTAGGATCAGTGGGATATCAGATAGAGTATTGTTATTAAAACCAATAAATCCAAATACGATTCTGTGGGATCTAATAATATGAACACGAAATAAACTGTCCAGTGTAGTGAGATCCGCCATTAATCGCAGTGACATTGAATTTTGTATAGAAATTTTATAAAGACTCTGTAGTTATCAGGGGCCCGTCTATATTGGAAATGTATAGTGATGGATAGATATTTTTCTATTAGACTTGTATTGCATATAATGCTACATACCTATAAAGTAGTACTTGTAAATACATCCCGATACATTTATTCAATTATTATATAATTACTAAATATTAAATGTCTAGTTACGTCTTTTAAATTTTCACTAAAAACCTATCGAAGTTTTTGCGAACATGAATGGATTTTGCGACTCTTATGAATTTATTTAAATTCAGTTTGACTGAATTTGAATTTGAAATAATATAGGTATATTTTCTTTACTACGGAGTCCAAAAGGGATACTCAGAATTTCAAAATTGACCTCCTAGTCTAAATAGAAAATATAGAAAGGACATTATTTGTATATTTTAAAACTAATTATTCTTTATTTTTGTATTGTATAATTTTTGACTTATGATAGAAAATATGAGAAAAAACCATCTCATCAAAAAAATCGTCCCTCTTAAAACATCTCTAAAAGCTTAACTGCGATTGCCAACCCGCATGCCAAGTGCGGCAACTACTGGCAAAACTCCCCTTATGGGGAGGGCTTATGTCCAGCAGTGGACAGTTAACGGTTAAAATAATAATAAAAAAAAATTTATGTACATAACCCTCGGCGCGTGACTACAATTCGCACCTGACTGGCTTTATTTTTTAATAAACAAATGTCTTTCAATATGTTTGGCATTTTTCGGCCACTGAAATTTTTGGATTACTACGTAAACACCATAAAGTTTAGCGGATATGACAAGGAAATAGCATTAGGTCTCACTGCGGTCTGCGGACACAACAAAATGATGTCATCTCGTCGCAAAAATGTATACGGTTCAAGCACTTAAGGTCAGCCCCTTTAGGCTTTATCGTTATTCGAGTTATATAAATATGTAAATGGTTCTTTAACTAAAGTGTCATGGCTGAACTTATGTATGAAAAAAAATACTAGACTTAACTCAAGACTGGGATCTATTTTTGTTTGTTTTTCAAATTTATTATCAACTAGCCCTTTTTCGCGGCGTTGCCCGCTTCTTTGTAGTTTCCGTATATATCCGGTCCCATGAATCCGGTCTTATATTGTATAATATACTTAAATGATAACTACGTATCTAATACCTTCATAAAGTTTCAGCCAATTCAACTGATCTGTTATTTAAAAGCATTTTATATGTGATTCTTTAGATTAATATAACTTTTTCATTTTTGAACCGATTGAAATAAAATAATATAACACTAAATGTTAAGTGGAACAAACCGCAACATATAAGTGAAAACCGCATTCAAATCAGTTAAGCCGTTTCTGAAATTAGCATGCACAAACGTACAGACAAATAGATGAAAATTCTAAGAATCACTGTTTTGCGTTCTATTGCGTTCATAAAGCCAATATAGTAGTGTTTTTTATATATCGTCCATGTACAGACATCGACCAATTACGATTATATTATATGTATAGATTATTTTTCTTCCTCTATTAACTTCGTCGTCTTAAGTTTTATATGCATGCCAATTTCGTGACCGTTGGCCGAGTCGTTAAGTGCTAAGAGGTACCAAAACATTTTATTTCATGATTTTAATATTAGTGAGGATGTTTAACCAGGATATAGTAGAAATGCCAAATATCTTTTCAATTCGTTCATTTAGCCATTTATATATGATTATATATGTTATTAGGATTCTTAATTTTTAAAATAGAATATAAAAGTAGTTTTAGATAAAGTGATGATTTAAAAAAAAGCAACGGTCGATTTTCATATCTGTTCTTCTTGATTGAAAATTTTAAGAGAAGATTAAAATATATACCGTACGTAAGAGTTTGAAATATCCTTATATAAATAAGTAATTGTAACTATTTTCAAAGATCAATAATTACCATTGTCTAATCCAACGAGGGGAAAAGAAATAGGAAATCCTATTATTACAGTATTATTTTAGCCGTTAACTGCCCACTACTGGACATAAGCCTTCCTCATAAGGGGAGTTTTACCAGTAGTTGCCACGCTTGGCAGGCAAGTTGGCAACCGCAGTTGGGCTTTTAGAGATGTTTTAAAAGGGACGCTGCTACAGGTCATCAGGAAATCCTATAGTAGATGTTATTTTAGCCAAATGGTCTGTTATCTACTAGAGAATTCTGTTGATAGATAAGATAAAGGGTATTGAAGGGGACTTCGTCAGTGGTCGAACCCAAACGTGTCTAAAATAAAAATAGAGAAAGGTAAAATGAAGCATTTTAAAGACAAGTACATAGTGATACACATAGTTGGCTATTGTATCACTATGTACTTTTGTTTGTTATTATATTATTATTTCTAGAAGCCTCTCAGCTATCTCTCCTCTCTTGCCGATAGAATCTTGGCAATAATATTTTTGTTTAAGGTATTGTTCTTATTAATGTATTAGGGTCGGTTACAAACAAAAGCAGGTTCGGTCTGAACCCGCCTTGAGAATTAATTAAAGCGCCCATTCTGAACATTGGCAATGTTTTGGTACGATTGGTATAGAAAGGACTCAGATAAGGGATGGGATCAGAGCAATAATGTGCGATTTACCTACTCATATTATATGTACAGAACATTTTGCGTAAGATCTATAGGCGCTTGTTATTTTTTAATATTGAAAATATATTTTTATTTATCTGTGCCCATAATCTCGTACATGTGTGTTACGTATACAATGAATTGCTATTATATTTGATTTTATAAGCTGTATATATTTGTTTTTCTTCGTACTAATTGTTACTATCAGTATATGCAGTGTTTTCCTATAAAAAATATTACACTTAGTTCTAAGCTCCATTATTGTATAAATACTTTCACTATCTCGTGGGAACAATGTTGGTGAACCTAAATAAATAAATAAATTTTGTAATTACATGAAAATAAATTTAAGATAGATAATAAACACAATATAAAGATACTGCAAAACTTATTGTAGATTACATTCTAAATTTGTTTAAATTTTTTGGAATTTTGACTCCAACCTTATTTGTCAGGGTAAAAGAACTCTCTTTTTTAATTGATAAAATTTTCTGTAATAAAAGTCAGAGTTTGAATCAATTTGCAAAACTGTAATAATAAAAAAATTGTAAGGAATAATATTTCTAATTAAGATATTGCAAAGTTTCAAATATCTAATGACAAAGAAGATGGGAGAGGATCTGAGAATAATCTGAACAATACATAATAAGGAGGTTTGGAGAATAAGATTTCAAAAGCGACCACACTATTTATAACACAGGAATAACAACATTAAAGATGTAATACGCGTCACAGTATACTCTATGTATTATGCCCATGGTTACTGTTCAAATCTATAGACGATTGTTACCACTTTCTATCAGGTGGGCCATCAGCTTGCTTGCCATTCTAAGTTGCATACAATAACAAGACTACTCTCGTCATCTGTATTATTAATAGATGGCTTAATAAGTTTATATAAAATTAAAGAGATATCCCGCCTCCTGCCATATATTCTTTAAAACACTGATACATACCCAATTATCTATGAATTTATCCTCTACCCACCCACACTATTCAAACACTATAATTACGTCAAGATAAATTCAATTATACAGATTTTTCAAGAAAAATATTCGATGGAATGAAAGTAATTAAAGAAATTAAAGATGGGCTAACGGTTAAAGACTTTAGCCAAAGCCGTAAACCTATCACACAAAAAAAAAACCTGTATCATTCTTATTAGCTTACGTCACAAACAGAATGACTTACAACTACAGTTTGTAATAACGAGGCGAGAATATTACGATGTTGTGTGGTATCATGGTCCCATCCAATTCGGCGCGCAGCGGGCATCTCATTCAATTACTGGTGACAACGAGATCATTATAGCGACAAATGAAATTGTCTCAATGGGGTCAGAGATGAAATAGCTGCTTGATAGCTTTTCTAATTTTGCGCTTTCATTTTTATACAAACTTTTTACTGGCTACTTCGTCCACGTAACCGGGATAGATTCACTGATCAGGATAAAATCCTAGTCTAAAGTTTCATTACAATTGGTTAAATTATTAAAGAATTAAGAGGTAATAAAATAAACAAGGAGTGAGAGATAGGCAGCCGCGTTCCTCTTAACACATCTCTAAAAGACTAATTGCGGATGCCAACCCGTCTAACAAGCGTGCCAATTTCTGGTAAAACTTCTCTTATGGGGATGGCTTATGTCCAGCAGTGGAACGGCAGAAATAATAATAAAAAAAAAAAACAATCAAACTCACTTTTACATTAATAATATTATAGGAAAGAAGTAGGGATTGCACATTCAGGACGAGAAAAAAAAATATTAAGGACATACGGTTTTTGGTACGATCACAGGATGACAGAAACACTGTTAGTTAGCTAATGTTTTTTTTTTTATTTATGAAAATGAATTGTTAAGTGTCTACAATTAAAATTTTTAATCAGTGAGAATGCAATGGTAACTCCGTCTGCGCTATCGGTGTGCTCTGGCGGGGCACCAGTAAGAGATGATAAGGTAAGCAGATTATTTTTTTCAGATAAAAAATAATCACGATGGTTTCCAGGGCAAAACGTAGGGGTGGTGCGTGGAGGTCCACCTGATAGGTAATGGTACTGTTAGACTGCATTACTAAAAATCGCTTCCCCCTAATGCTTATCACTTACCAGAGGCAGTAAGGGGTAATAAGTAACAATGAAATTAGGTCTGTTATTCATCAAGAATCAACTGCAATGGTTTCCAGGGGGGCTCGTGGAAGTCAATTTGATAGGGTACATTGCTAGAAATGAGAATGCTAGTCATCAAAAATTCCTTCAAGAAATTGTCTAACCAATTTCTAGAGGAGAAGTGCTATGGATGACACAATAGATTTTATAATATTAATTGTATTTTTTATAATTATATATAGGCGGTAGTTGCAATTTTCCATTACAATGATCACTTTATTTGCTATTTCCTATAGTACTTTAGTTAGAGAAGGGATGTAACAAACAAATACATTGATATTTGCAATAATTTATTGATAATCTAATAATTCAATGATTACCTATTAATTTTTTTTTCACACTATTTTAATTATATATTAAGTAGTGAAGACAAAACATTCCATTGTCCAACCTCTCATAAATAAAGTTAAGAAGTCTGCATAGTCATAACATAATTATTATTTAGTTTTTCAATTGAATTGATATTTAAAATCTATACAGTATATATGTACAGTGTAATAATATTAAAAGATTAAATTAATAAGAATCAAATATCTAATTATATACTGGCAAGTGAAAAATATCGTATATAACTTTCACGTCATTGACAATGATTTTAAATAAGTAAGAAATATGTTTAGAAAATTTACAAAATAAAAAAATTGTCTTAAAAATAAAATAAAATGATCTCTAGGTATGCAATAAATGAAAATAAATTAATGCGAATGTTGTTTAGGGATTTTATTACCATAATACATATATTCACGTCTTTTAAAAAGTTAATTTTAAAAATAAAACATAGTTGAATTAATAAATGTTTCTTTGTTACTTCAATAATAATATATGGATAATAGAGGACATATTCCATAACCATAATTCATTAAACACACCCTGTCCATTATTTATCGTTAAGCCAACCCTTCAAACGTCCTTAACGCTTCTGGATATAATTAGATATTTATTCTTACCTAAGAATCATTCATATTGTTTGTGTACTATTCTATTATAAATTTATTGGCACTAGCTATGTCTATCACATTGGGACCTTGCAGAGAATCGATAAAATATAGGCCAAGAATATTATAATGAATAAGCGACGCAGGAATGTTAAGATTGCTACTGCATTTCAAATTCTTCTCTTGATTTGTTCCTTAATAAAAATATACAAGTACAATTAGTGACTATGGAAAATAGTAAGCTCTAATCAGGTCTAATTTATAATAAAATTCTAGAGAAAATTATTACACAGGTAACTATTTCTAATTTTTATTTCCATTGTTTCTTTTGAGTCAACATTTTATTTTGACAATTGACATTGTGATATAAAAGCGATATTTTTAACAACTTCGATCATAAATACTATGCGAAGTCCGATCAAAGCGTCACAGAGGGAATATCGTCTCATCTGCAAAGTGGGGTCTTAGTTTGAATTACTTTGTTCTATTTCACGACTTAAACAAACTGCTTACTTAATAAAGCATCGTTATTGTAAATAAAACTGCGTGTTACAATATTAGGTTATTTTTTTCAATACTATGGTCTGAGAAGACTATCTTTGCATTCTGTTTTAGTTAGTAATTGTATGATGTATTATCAAATTGGTATTCATGATCGAAGATTTTTACTTCTGATTTGACGTGGTACATACACATAAAAATTAAATGGATTTTCATATTTTTTCTGGCAAACCAGATTAACAATAGAACTTAGGTAAAAAAGTTTAGCTTACTTGTATTATATACTTGGAGAAAAAAATACTACTACGTAGATACTACGTAGAAATTGGTGTATTATGGTAAAACCAGATAAAGCAGAAGATACGAGTACTTAACCTAAATCCAATTTAAGAAGCACTGATTGTCACTTATTTTTAGTTTATATTTTTTTTTCACAATAATGCATATTTTTGAATTGTTTTGTTATAAAGTTTGATAACTTTTATCAATTTTGAGTGTATTTACGGTATGCGGATACCGATGATTTGAATCATCTGCAGTTGATTTTAAATTTACTCTATTTGATCTATCAAGTTGCTAAAGTAACGATTCATATTTAATACCATTATTTATTATAATATTTATAATTTGGAAATAGTCGTCGATAACATGAAAATACCACATCTAAACAATTTTCATTTTACTTCACGACAATTTCTAATATTTATTTAACAATGTAAAGAAGCAATAATTGTTAGTGATACTTGCTTTCGCTACTTACACAATTCCCGTTCTGATCTGCTATATTTATTTGTAGGCTTTATATAAAAATAGAAGGTTTAGAGTAATATATATCACAAAATATATTCATTGTTGCAACAATATAAATTTGTTTTCAACACCATTCTTAAAGATAGCACGTAAAAGTTAAAACCCAGTAAAGATAAGCATAATAGTTGAAAATCGAATAAACAATAAGTACGAGTAATTGAAATAAAATCACTATTTAAAATCAATAATAATAATATAGGTAAATCAAATTAGAATTATAAAATGCAAACTTTTTTGATATATCTAACGAAATAAATATATAAAAGTAAATAACAAATAATAGCTTTTTAAATGGCATTGAAAACAAAAATTAACAATTAGGCCTGAAACCACATCAATCTGGACCACTGAAGAAGAGGTATTTATTTAATTCAATCATTGCAAATGTATCGAGTTTAATACTAACATATGTTAATAAACTGCATAATCAAAGAGTCTACAGTACTAAAAATTAACACGCTAAACAAAATAAAAAAATACATAAATAAAACATATATCAAGCAAAATATGTAAAAAAAGTACATAATAAAATAAGCCACATTGGACATCATACGATACGAACATTATTCTTAACAATATTACCAGCGATATAGCTTGAAACACTTAAATTCAGTCGATAAAATCCTATTAAATATACGTACGTCGACATATGTATATTTTACAGCATGCTCCGTAGACATAGTAATAGCTACTGACACATTTATAGACATATGTAATAAAATATGTTTATCCAACAAGGTAACCAGATAGAATTTGTAAACAGCTAAACAATGAAAATATTAGAGTCTAATATAGTATAGGATTAAGCGTTTTTATTAAAGATAGTTACTCTGAATATGATAAATATGAACAATGAATCGTATCAGAAAATCTGTATTGTACAAAGGAGTATATAAATTCAAACTATTGAGTAATTTACGTAGATATAATGATGTCGCTGTAATATATACGTTTATAATGATTCAATCTGTTTAAAAGAATATGGACGATGAAAAAACTAATGATGATCATTACACAGAAAATGTTAGAGACGATCTTATTAATCTACAGCTAAAGTCTTCTATTACACAAATGAATACATCTATAAATAATATCATTAATATTAATAATGGACGAACACATATCATTCGAGCGAATGCAGTCTACTTAGACGATCGTAATTAAGTCATTGCTTTCGTGTGAACTTATCTTATAAATCGACGTAAATGCAATTTCTAAAACACATTAAGTGCACTTCCACACATAGTTATTACTATTAACCCTCGACTAATTTTCGATTTCAGAACACATCATAAACAGCTGGACATAACATTAATTGTATTCAATATTAACAAAAAACGTTTTGTAAGGCAGTGCACGAAATGCGTGAAACGCGGAAATCAATTATTAATCTAAAATATGCAAATTGATATTTGTGGGAACACAATGTGCATAGGAAGATAAAGAATAATATAAACGTTAACAACTCCTGATTCAATCCCTTGAGATCACCATTCTGCTTTTCAGTTAAAACGATAAATCACATTTTAATAGGCTTCACTAAACTTGTATGCAATCTCTTAATATAAAAGTCACTTTTAATAGTTCATAATGAAAGCTCCATTTAAACACACACCTGGCCTTGGGGATCATTGTCCAAAATTCTACCACTTAATTAGGATTTGGCTGTTTAGGAATGCCCCAAGACTATCTACTATGCAGTTTTAAGCCACATACGCAGGTACCATACTCTTGGATAAATAATTTAGTGTCTCACTCGATTTTTCTTCGTCAGTTGGTCATATAAGACTTTATTTTACTTGTAACTTCTCGTATATGTACAAATATTTATACATTTGCCATCTAATAGAACAGCATTCCTAATTTTTATTTCAATAAGTCTTTCTTTCGCAATCCTTTATGGAAAGAATTTAGTCTTAATCGATCTGATAAAGACTCTAAAAATTGTATATTCTTGCCAAAATTAGATGGAATTCTTCATATACCCCAAGTAGCCAAAATAAACCTCAAATATATAGGCACGTTAAAACGGTCATTCCTAAAATTATTAATATATTTGGTGAACTTAAGAATCCTCGATTCCAACTGCAATCTAGATCGCGTATCAGAATCTGAAAAAATGTAACATATTATATTGTAATCATCCTTAATTATTTTCCTAATGATTAGTAAATTAAAATTTAAACTTACTTCATTTAGAGTTCTGTTATCATAATAAGGACATGTTGCAAATCTGACATCGTCTCGCGTTGCGACGCAGTTGAATGGACTACTGCATATATATTGTCTTCTCTTTCGGTCCCAAGGTTCAATCCATCTGTGATTTAAAAATAAATTGGATTTGTTTTCATATATTTAAAAAAATACATATAACATTACATAATATACAATTTCTTTAGTAAACAAGCATTTATTTAATTTAAAATAAATAGTATATATGACAATATTAAAAGTAATTTGCAAGTCTTTAATATCTGGAAATGATCAATTTACTATAGACATGTTCTTTAATTTATTTTCTGTTTTTACTGTTGTAATTCTTTAAATGCAGTAAGCAAGTAAAATTATAGATTTAAATTTATTAAATTATTTGCCTTAATTAATCTTGATATAAGTAATTGTGATTATTCATACAACTTAAATGTAACAAATCCACATTACCCTATTCCACAGTCGCAAA
The DNA here is from genome assembly GCF_026898425.1 of Galleria mellonella. Classification (NCBI taxonomy): domain Eukaryota; kingdom Metazoa; phylum Arthropoda; class Insecta; order Lepidoptera; family Pyralidae; genus Galleria; species Galleria mellonella. The sequence goes on along the minus strand of NW_026442100.1, from coordinate 2,250,295 downwards.
CCAAGGGATTTCCAGCAACAAGAATATCTTCTAAGAATAAACCATTCGCTCCAGGCCACGCCCTCTGGCTCGGATTAGCGATTTTCGTCAAATAATTCGATCTGACGTCTAAAGTCAGTCTTCTTACACGACCCGGACTAAAGAACACTTCACTGGTTATATCTTCTATACTGGTGTTGTAAACGGTTAACCTAAGATGCTTTGCATGAACACCCTGAAATGGAACACAGACAATATTAATATTAAGTTACAAATTATAATTTTCATCAGTATCTAATATTATTTCTTTATACTCATTTCACATATTATCTTAGATAAGTAACAAAACTAAAAAAGTGTTCTCATAAGTTCAACACAAGATTATACAGTTGTATTTGATGAAGTTGATAAAGATTCTTTCATAACAGCGTTAAAATTACGGAGTTTTAAAAAAAGCTATTACATATTTTGAATAAATATATCTTGATATTTCAAGACATTATCACAATTTTGTAATAGTAAATCTAGTAGTTTTTCTACAGTCTAACACTATAAGAGAGAGAAAGATGGAAATTAATTATAAAAGTGCAAAATTGAGTTAAAAATATAAATATGTACTCACAAGTAACAAATATGGAGAAAGATATTTAAGTGTACGACCAGTTATAGTAATATTATTTAGCTTGCAGGGCAACTGGGCTTGCAACTCCCTTCCAAACTCCACGCCTCCGTAGTCAATATCTATTAATAAATTTTCTAAAGCTGCATTGTAACTCAGCATTCTTGGTACATTGAATTCTCTAACTGTGGAGAATGCAGTGATTTTTAGGGTTCTTAACCCCAACATTTTACTGAAGACACCATGCTGGAAAAGTATTAAAATTATTTTAATTACTTGATACATGAATATCACGTTAGTTATTTGATACAATAAACAGGTTGTATTCAGAAAGAGCAGATTACAAAACATATCTTAGATTCATAATTTTACCGTTAATTGTATATTGTTGAACATAGTCCGCATAAGGAATGAAACAAGGGATGAAAAAACTTACCTCAAGAATTTTCACACGAAGTTTCGTAACGTCGAGGTATTCGAGTCTTGTTGATATTCCATATAAGCTGGTATTCATCAGTGCTGTTATAGGATTCCCAGATAATGATAGCCATCGTAAATCCGTAAGAGAATGTGTTGCCTGTAAAATAATCATGCAAATTATTGACATTCAAGTCATTATTAGAGATACAAATAAATGTTTTTATTCATAATTTAAAATACTTTTTTTCATACTGCTAATAAGATTACTAGAATTAGATTAAAATATAATTGAGCTAAATAGGAAAATAATAAATTATTTACATTTTATTACAATGACTTTTATAATAATAAAATATAAATGAATAATAAAAAGAAAGCTTACAACTGGAACAGTAGTGAGGTCATTGTATGAAAGATCCAAGACTCTTAGACGAGTGAGATTAGCTGTAGAATCCGGTGGGATTGATGGCAGATTGTTATACGATAGATCGAGACTCTTCAACTTTGTTAAAGGCAACGAAGGCACCTGAAGCAGACATGTGTAAATAATATTAAGGTTCGCACATTAAAAAAATTAAATAAATAATTAATTTTACTATTTTAGCCTATTCTACAGATTAATTTTATATATTAATGAGTCTTTAAAGATATTTTTTTTATACAACTTAAAATGGCAAACAAGCTGACGGCCCACCTGATAGAAAGTGGTAACCGTCGCCTATAGAGATGAGCAGTACTATGGACATAACAGAGTATAATGTTTCGCCCATGATACCCCCCATGCGTTGCCATTCCTGAGGACTCAGGTGTTATTCCTCCGTACCCAGTAAATTCACGCCATATCCCACCCTTCAAACTGAAACACAGCCATGCAGACACAACTGCTTCACGGTTGAAACACGAATGTGACAGAGGTACCCAAGTAATCGACTTTTGTACAAAGTCTTCTTCTGGTATCTGGTAATCTTGTTTTATAAAGACCCCGTTTTATTTCCAGTTTTCTTCTCTTGGATTGCCATTTAATATATGATGAATTTATACAAAAGTAATCTGCATGGCTACTTCTATACAACTTGTATTTTTGTCATGAAGTAGTTATATTTAAATGGCTGTTTCAGTTTGAATGGTGTGACATTGCAGTGAAATTAGAGAGTATGAAGGTATAACACCTTATTTAGTCCTCAGAAATAGTAAAGCATAATGCTCATGCTGTTACTTCTTTTTATAAGCGATAGTTGCCACTTTTTATTAGGTGGGATATCAATTTGTTTCGTATTTTATATTTTACATAAAAGGTTCAAGAAAATATTGTATTTACAGTAATTGGTTTTAAATTTGTGATAAGTAATAAACTACCCTTTTGAATTTACACACTTAAAGCAAAGTTTCTTTGTTTTTCGAAATTTCTTTTAAATATACACAGTTTCAATGAATATTAGAATACAAAAAGATAACAAGTGGTTACTTAGTTAAGTATAAAATTAAAAAAGTTAATGATACTTACAGACATTAAGCTAACGTTCTTAAGTCCTAAATGCAAGAGTCTTCTTTCTAATCCCTTAAAGACACTGCTACCACGTTCTCCGCCGTTGAATGGTGTATTATTACTCAAATCCAGCCATCGAAGTTTTGGTAACGCCGCAAATGAACCAGTCTCGATGCGAACCAAGTGGTTGTTAGATAAATCTAACCACGCTAATGACTGTAAGTAGATTTTATGATAACGTAACACGTATCTTAAGATTATAAAGGATATTATAAATTAACTGCTTTTGAAATATACATAAAATTATATAACTGATATCAACAGAGGTATTATGTAAAAAAAAAGTCTAACGTGATATATATTTGATAGATCATAAAATGGTTTCAATATGTTATCATTTAAAAAAAATTGTAACTAATGCAGTAAAAATAAACTTAAATTAAAAACAGAATCGATGGAAAAGTTTTTACAGATACAGATAAAGGTAGATGATGTAAAAATTTGAATCTATATAAAATCAAAACTGATTTCATTAATTTAATTACAAGAGCTGTTTAAAGATGGTACACCCCTTTCTTATTATGTGAATATATTATAAACTGTTTTTAATAATAGTCTAATTTGTTATTCGATATTATTATATCGAATATTGGATACGAAGTAAAATTTAATTTAAGTATTCTTGTTAAGTTTATTTTGATAAAAAAAAAATACTACACATAACATTAATGCATTTACAACATCTATTTAAATCCATATCTGTGATTTATAGTGCTTGATACACGACTACATGTTAGACTATCTACGTCTATCTACATTAAGAAAACCATGCATCCAACTATCTACCTTGTAGAGTATATTCTGCGGGTATTGCTTTTTTTGGTGGAACACTCTGGTGTGATCTCTCCTAGCGGTGTGATACATGTACTCGTCGCTGTAGTCTGGTTCCTCGGGCCAGTATTCGCCCTGGTCAGGGCTCTGTGACATGCGGGCACGTTAGCGTCTAGCTCTACTCACACGGTCCAACCAATACGTACTTAATAATTTTTAAACTAGGAGTTGTTAGTCGGGGTTGGTAATATACAGTAATATCTATATATTTTAGATACAATATCTATATAAATATAATATATAATATCAATATAAAGTTTACTATTGTAATCTTTTGGAGGAAACAATAAAGAGTATCTATCTATCTTTCTATGTACTGGTCCAATAATGAATTTGTTAAAAGTCTGTTATCCAATAAATAATATTGGATAACAGACCTTTAACATATTCGAAAATAGATATTCGATCGATATGGGTGATATCGAAATGGATGATGACCATTTTTCTGTTACAATGTACAGAGGAATCCAATATAAAATATCGGATCGGTATTCATATTACCAATGCCTATTTCTAAAGTAACAAGGACTAGCCGATTCATTGCAAGAAAATCTTTTGATTGAAAAATATGGTGACTTAATTGTGAATTATTATTTATTATAAAGTAAAAAACTTACGTTCATGACAAAGTGACGAAAATACATTGTATTTTAATGAGTAATTTTATAGAAATGATATTGCACGTATTGATTGGACAATTTTAAAGGGTTGCTATAATGTTAGTAAAACAATCACACAGGTTACTTTAGGAAATATTTAGATGAGGTTAGAACATACTTACATCTACAATAACTAGATTAAAAAATATAATATGAATTAAATATAAAGAACAAAATCCGGTAAAAATATCAATATCTACTTATTATGAAACGTTTTAAAAATATTTTAAAAATAGTACAAATTCAGTTTTAACTTAGCTATAATAATTCGATGCAAGTATGTTTTAAATTTGCAGGTAAACGTAATGCAATTTCACAAACAATATCAATATTTACATCATCACAAAACTTATAGCTCAAATTAAATTGTTAGCTATAAAACAACTCTTAATTTTTATTGTCAATATTAAAGTTGATAATGAAAATCTTACCCTGTATCTTTGTACTAAGTCTGACAATCCAATAGCTGGTATAGTATTTCCACTCAGATCAAATTCGACTAGATTAGCAGCTGCTGCAGGTGACAGTGCATTCGTTGGAACTCTTGATAAATAATTATCAGATAGATCCAATCTGTAGTAAACAAAACGTATTAGATAATGTAACATTACAATACTGTATCTATTTAACTAAAAGTAAAGATAGAAATTTCAAAAAAGCTAATATTCATTTTTATATAAAGAATAATTCTATAATTACTATTATAGCATTCATAAGTAAAATATTGAAAAATTATACTGTATTATTATACAAATTATTTACAAATTTAAAACACAATAAACTTTTATATATATATAATATTACCGCATTAATCAATAATAAATTTAACTGATTAATATATTATTGTTAGTCAGGATTTATAAAAATGAAAGTCAACAGTAAGTAGAATTGGACTACCAATACAAATATACATTACCTTTCAAGAAGTGACGATATAACTAAATTGTCAACAAGATTTCTTAGTCGGTTGTTTGATAGATCGAGTGATGTCAAGGACTGCATATCGTGGAATATTTCTACCGGCATCTCCGATATGTAATTATGGGAGATGTCTAGAATCTAGAATAAAAATAATTTTATTAATAAAAGAAGACTTTAACAGGATAACAAACACTGTTCATAACTATAATAAGACTATTCAAAGGCTATATTGACTAAAATGTTCAGAATGTAAATAATTTAATGCTGGTATAACATTTGTTTTTTTATTTATTTCCTTTATTTATTTCATTTTTTTTTCAATCATTGATAGTGTATCCAGTTCTTATTTATGTCCAACGAAAGTATTAAATTGATATTATTGAAGATTTTACTTTTATGGGGTTTCAAAAAAAGTTAATTTAATCAGAAGTTGACACTCTAAAGAATTGAGGTAACTTTAAATTTGAAAAGTAAGTTAAAAACCTTACCTGTAAAGCTTTAACTCTGGCGAAGCAATCGAACTCCATATGATATATATAATTATGTGATAGATCGAGATACTGAAGCATCACCATCGAACCGAACACTTCCCTGGTTATGTTCCTTAGTAAATTGTGAGATAAATAAAGTTCCGATAGAGTTAAATCTGCATGTCTGTAAATACATAGAAAATAGAATTTCAGTCGAAGCACTTAATTTTATTTATAATATTGGTAATAGCAAACAAATTGATGACAACCATTATGAAAAATAAAACATATTATCACGAAATGTGTCTAAACTTTCTAGATATACTAGTTAGATCACTAGAAATATTCTGGCACGTATCATATACTCGTATCTTTTATCCTTAGAATTAGGATTTTTGCCTTTTGTAATAAAGACTAGAAATATAGAAGAAATATTTGATTACCTGAAGTAATATGGCGCAATATAGGTTATATTATTGTGTGAGAAATCCAGAACTCTTATATTCACTGATACTGTCCCAAGAGCTGTAATTATAGATAAAGATGTTTATTATTTAGGCACAGTTAACTTATTTAACACATAGATTATTACTAAGTTTAAAATATCAAAGTAGCGCTAGTAAAAAATGACAAACACAATATCAACATTTCAGAGTCACCTTGTTCAAGAGCTATGGGCGCATCAGATACCAAGCCTGTGTTAAAATTAGATAAAAGCATTAGAAGAAATTTATTTTAAAATTATAAAGGAGAGCAAAAACAAATAAAAAAAACTTAATTAATAATAATAATATGATAAGAAGATACGTTAAAAGAAAAAAGTAGTAAAAAGATATAAATATATAAAGAGGCCACTATTATATTAATGAGTAATAATAGGTTAATGACAAAAGATATTAAATATAACATTTCTATAACTGTTGATGAATCTATACCAGAAAATAAAAATAAAATAAATACTGGAAATTAATATTAATTTAATATTACATTTTCATATATTAATTTCTAATAAGGTATATTTAAAAAAACTTGGTAATGGTGACAATTAACAACTTACTCTGAGCCTTGGGTATAAAAAAGTTGTTGGTGAAGAAGCTGGGTGCATTAGAGTCTGTGAGTGCAATGATTCTGTTGTACGATGCATTGACTTTCAGTGCTGTGGCTGAACCAACTTGGTCGAAGATGGAAAATTTGAATGTATCGAGCCGGTTAAATGACACATCCAGCCTGAAACAACATTACCGAATATAAAATTTATTTTTTAAAACGTCTGTTATTTAAGTAAATATTTTGTAAAATTAATAAATTAAGAACATGTTATTTTAATTCCTCTTATCCTGCAAATTAAAATGAAAACTGGTTTAGACAACAGTGATTGAATATTAATCAAATCAATTGTCAAATTTTTAATGAAATTAATTATTATAAAAATGGATTATTTATGGCATTTATAATAAATCATTGACTTACTCTTTAAGAGCTGGAATATTCTGGAATGCTTCCTCGCTAATTTCATAAATTCTGTTACCTCTCAATCGGATTACTTTCAAATTATCAAGACCAGTAAACGCTCGCCTCTGAATAATTTCTATCAAATTGTCTTCTATTAGAATTTCTTGCAATTCTTTTAAATCTACGAATGTATGTTGAACTAATTGATTCAATTGATTTAATGATAGGCAAATGCTTTCTAACTTTCCGTGGATATCACCCTGTAACAAAAAAATAAAGAAAATATGTAGTTGGAGACAAAGCAGAACAGACTGCATATGATGATATTGGGGATGAGAAAATAGTGATATTATTATTATAATTTAGCTAGGAAATGAAAACAGACGACTCTAGATTTGTTTTATTAGAACACTATTAAAATATGTTACATATTTAACAATATAACTTCGAAAAGCCCTTACCTAAGCGTTAAATGTATTATTTGTTAGGTATTTATTAGGTTGCTTATTAATGTGTAAAATCTTTATTTTATTAATAAACGAGTAGCAAATTTTTAGGGCTCATATGGAGTACTTATCCAATATTTTTGTTTTAAAGTGACGTTTATGCTATTTTTTTGTTGCCTTTAATGTTTTAATTGCATAACATGATGTGTTGGGTTCACTCAAATTATTTACTTCATCACTAACCTGTAAAGTTCCTTTCGAGAAATGATCAATAGCATTGTCTTGTAGATTCAGTGATTTTAATTTGTACAAGAAATGAAACGACGTATCTGGAACATTCTTTAACTTGTTATTACTGAAGTCCAAGTATTGTAGCTCAATCAATGCTTTTAGAGGCTCGAATGGTAAGATCTTTACTGTCTCTGATAGACCGTTTGCCATTTTTAGGGTCGTTAAGCTGTGCAACTGAAATGAAATAAATACATGTATTATAGAATGTATAAATTGAAAAGATACTGAATAGTTCTAAATTATCATTATGGCGATATTATTATTATTAGTGGCAGCCATTCATTGTCTATTATTAAACATAGGTCTAAAAGTGTGTTGGGTTGAACTATGTATATAATTAAATTTTAATTAGTAGAATAAGGATAATATTAGAGGATTAGGTTAAAATACATTACGTACATGTAACTAAGTAATTTATAAACATATTTTCTTAAATAATAATTTTAGGAATATAGACTTTCATTAATAACGTCTCAGTTATCTTAATTTTGCAGTATAGTTAATGTTTATCATTATTAAAGCAATATTTACCTCAGCAAATGCAAATGGGTCTATAAAGTCTATGTCATTTTCGGATAAATCCAATGTTTTAATAGTCCTGACGTGTTGGAACGCACTAGATTCTATTTTGTTGATATTGCTGCCGAAGATTTTCAGATCTTCCAACTCCACTCCGAACTCTTGGAAGTCTTCAGCTCTTATAGTTCGTCTTATCAGTTTACCTACTGATACTGATCGAAGAGATCTCATTCTGAAAATAGTATACTATAATTTTAGATATATTATTAATTTTGCCAGAGGGAGACTTTGTACAAAAGTCGATTGCTTGAGTACCTCTGTCCCATTTGTGTTTTTACCGTGAAGCAGTTGTGTTTGTATGGCTGTGTTTCGGTTTGAAGGGTGGAATATGGCGTAAATTTACAAGGTACAGAGGAATAACACTTGAGTTCTCAGGAATGGCAACGTATGGGGGGTATCAAGACGAAACAGTATACCCTGTTATGTCCATGGTACTGCTCATGTCTATAGGCGACGGTTACTACTTTCTATCAGGTAGGATGTCAGCTTTGATAGGCAAAGAGCAAAAATACAGTGAATTCAAATTACAAAATGAGAGTACATATTATAAATACGGACCGTTTTATGATTCTACTACCTATAGCGATAAAAAGGTATTTTTTTTTACTTTTGTACAGAAGCCAAAGTATAACCTCATATAATAAATATGTGTATGAATCAGAATAAATAGTTATATTTTATGGTATGACAATCGCATCAATTGCTGGACTGACTGAAAACCAGCGATGTGTAGCTGTACACATTGCATTGGGACATTTACAGCATCAGCTAAGACAGTTCCTTTTGCCTAATATGAAACACTTCTTATATATGTATTTTCTGTTGTAATTGTTTGTTTTTTGGCAATAAATATTTCATATTCTATTCTATTCAATTGACACTCCTATATTCATATTGGCATACTAAAATAGTGAAGACTAATCAAACTCTCCTCAAAAATCGTTTTATCTTTACATTATGCTAATCTACAATTATTTTAAATACACAATCGAGATTTAATACGATGAAAAACTTTTGCAGGTAAATAATATATACTTCTTTATTTAAACGTCGGTAATAAAGAAGCAGGTAGATAGATAGATAGATAGATAATTTATTTGCATTACTTACAGCACACAAATTACAACATACATATACAAAAAAAGCGAGATAACATAAATGAGAAAAAAATAATAATACACAAAGGTATACCATATACCTAGGTACTATTTACCTGAAAAGGTTTTTCATCGCGTTAAGTCTCGATTGTCTATTTAAAATATGTGTAAACAACGAAAAAGTTTAAAATTAACCATTCCACAATTATTTTATGATATCAACTTCATAAGAAATATTATGCTAAAATATTTTTTTTTAGTGCTGTATATTTGATATTTATATACTGTATATTGGATATTTGATTTGAAATTCTCAATTTCAACGATATTTCATTCAATGATTTTTATGAGAATCGGTCTACGAGAACTTTCTATTCATTATTAATATAATTGAAAATTCCACATACCTTCTTATATCCTGGAGACTCATCTCAATAGAAGACGATCCACTTATGTCCAAATTAAATAATCTGTATTGAAAATTGTTGAAAGATAATTGGGCGTACTCTGATGGAATATTGCTTGCCAGTAAATTGATATCTACCTGTAAAAAAATTATTTAGTAGTAATTAGCTAATTTCGTTTTTGCCAGTCTTTCTATTATTTAAAAAATAGAGTGATTATTCTCAGAGCTTTTTTTTTCACTTTATAAAATCCAGTTCCAAACTAGGCAATAAATATTAAATGTACATACATAAAGATTTAAACACTTCATTACTCTCTAATTGATTAAGAAGATAGTCAAAATGATTGACATTAAGTTCTTTAAAAGTCAAAGGATAAAGGTCCTTGTTACCCTAAGAGATATCAAACCCTTCTCAAGTTTAGATTAAAAGGCAACAAGTTACACGTGTTTCTACCCCATTCGTATTTCTGCCATAAAGCAGCTGCGCTTGCAGAGTTATATTTTAGTGAAAGGTGAAATATGGCACTGAAACTACAGGGTACGGAGACATTACATAGAGTTCTCAAGAATAGCAACACATGTGGAATACATACACACATGTGTTTTGAACGTCTCATTGTACTCCGTTATGCCTATGGTACTATTCATGTCTTTATTATGGATGATGATTTAAACTACGCATCAGATAGGTCTGTTTACCATTCAAAATTATATAAAAGTTCTTACCTTATTCTCTCTAAGGTTGAGGAACCTCAAAGAATCTAGCTTGTTCAACATAAATTTTGATATCATAGTCAAGTTGTTCTCCGAAAGGTCTAGACTCTGCAAGCTATTCTCGAGTCCGGCAAACGATGCCGGCGACAGATCCCAGATCGCACAGTCCCGGAGAGAGAGTGTCTTGATTTTTGCGTTACGGAATGCATCTTCCTGTAATTTTAACATAATGTGATATTAAAATGTTTGTTATTTTTATACAATTCACTAATATTGAGATGAAATATGACGAAAAGTAGATAATGGATTACAATTACAATAGTAAAGGTGATGTATTTCGTGATGATGATATTCAAGTTGTACATAAATTTGTTACTAAAAAAACTACTTCATATTTGCTATTCTTTTAAATATTTTTTTTTTAATTAAATACAACCAATAATGATAGTATATAAAATTCTAGAAATGTATCAAATCTTTAAATAATTTTTGAAAATTCATATGTTTTGTTTATTTTCTATATTTCAGTATAAACATTCTTTAGCAGTTCTTAAGTACGTGTGACTGATTGAGAGTTTTGAGTTTGACCAGATAAACTGAACTGGGATTTTCAAATTTTATAAAGTCAAATTTATATTGGGTCAAAAGAAAAATTATGATAGAAAACTCTAAAAGTACATGATTAATTTCTTTTATTAACGTAAGTAGGTATATAAAGTAGACAAGTACTTACCCTTATAACATAAATGGGGTTTCTGTCGAGAGATGTAGTGTTCAATACGCTGAAGTATTTGAAAGACCCTGGCATTAGCGTGTTTATGATATTGTTGTCCAATCTGTGGAAAGAAATTATACTAAGTATGCACTTTCCTTTTTTAGAAATTATGTAAGTACGTATTTTGGGCGCACTCATCCCAATCTTTACAATTATTTGTTAAAGACATTTTGTATCACATAAGAATTACTCAGAAGTGATCAAAAAACATTTTTGATACTGACAATACCAACACGGTGTTCAAACTTAAGACTTTAGTGTTTGTTAAATTAAATAAAAAACCAAAGGGTATAACGATTCCTTTTTTAACAATTGAAAATTTTTGTTGAAAACAATACAAACTGCCACTACAATCATTACAAAATGAAATGCAATGCAAATATCAAAATCTGATCAAAATTAGAATAAATATTGGAATTTGCGTAATATACATATATAGATATACACCAAACACATACAAATTATTTGAAATGAAAAATCCTTTAGAAATCTCTTAAAATGTACATAAACTACACATATTTTAGTTGTTGTTGAGATCACTTAGATTACATTTACCTTTGTTAGATATATTCCTGAGACCATTACTACTCGTATTACATTTTTACATAAAATGCTCTATTTAAATCTTATCAAAATAATCGGTCTATAAATCTGAAAATGTGTAGAAATAACTACCTTATTATATGACTGTTCAAAAGGGTTTAATAGATTTGGGTGTGTGAGGTATCATTAGAATATTTATATTATCAAGAATAATACAGGCCATGATTTTCTTGGAAAATAATTCGTTTTAGCAGGGCAGTTGTGTTTTTTTATAATTTGCGAAGCAAAATATACTGTAATGTAAAGTTTCAGATTTTGCGTTACATTGTCTATGGTTTATAAGAGACGGAAATGAACGCGATCATTTAGATAAAATATGATAATTTATCTGGCTTATTTTGACGTTTCGATCAGGATACGTAATGTGTTTTTAGAAGTCGATTTAAGATGCACTTACTTCAAAGTATCTAATGCTAGCCTGACGCTGTTCAAATCATGCGCTGGCGGCACTTGCTTGATGATATTGTTGGCGAGATCCAGGAACCTTAGTTGGCGCAGCGGAGCAATCTCTTCGTATGGGATGAATGATAGCTGGTTATCGCTCAGAAGCAACTGAAAAGGTTGAGACAGAAGTGTCAGGTTAAAAATATAATTACGAATCTGGTACTGTAAATGTTTAACCATCAAGTATAGAATAGTACTCTCAGATGCTATAAATAAAGTAATGTAAAATTTATTCCTCTTTTAATAAAGTACTAATTATCGTATACACTCTAACAGTGGATCGTTAAAATTCTTGAAATATGACAAAATGATTTAATAGTAGGAGAGTATATTTCCTCTTTTATTATCTGAGCCCTTTCCTTAAAATAATTAAAAGAAACATCCATTGTCGCTATTTTCACTAGGACATTTCTAATATGATTGATATCTTTTTCAACAACATTGAAGATAAGAATTTACTGGCATTTCTTTTTTACGAGGAAAATGTAACACTATAGATAACTAAGAATACTATGTCACGAGATGGAAATCAATAATGTGACTTTGCCCAAATATTTGATTATACCGCAGTCGAAATTCCGTGATCCTAAAATATTCCAGATCTTTGAAATCTTTGAAATGCTCAAATTCAAATGTTCGGATGGAATTAAAATTAATCGCTTCATGCTTTGGAGAACACATAAAACTGTCACGCAGTAGAACATGAAGAGGCCTTCGTGGCACAACGAAGACGACCTACAAACTATGAAGCAGTATTAAACATGTAGTGCGAACTTGCTCTATGACAGTAACTACAACTAAATATGCATATCTAAAAAAAATTATAATTTCGTAAAATATATTATGTAATAGAGAAATAAGCACAGGAACGATTATTGGATAAAAATTGCATGAGAATCATAACGTGAAATCAAATATAGCTTAAGGGTATAGTGAATGACATTGTAATGACGTTATTTGCATTTAGCTAGATTATACCAGAAAATGGTAAAGATATTCTAACGATAGTTCAGTCTGTTCTGTGGTTACAGTCCACCAAGTAGAAGTTTTTTTATGTAGATAAAAATGGAATGATAACGTTTTATGCGCTGTATGCGGGGTATATATTTATATCTCTATTGGTTTGTGTTGGCGTTTGAAATTAGAATTCTTTCCTTCCACTTCATTGAGATTGCGCATCAAGATGATCATAGTTATCTAGAGAGAATGTGTCAATATATTAATTATACTGTCCTATTGTGGCGTATTGAGAGATCTATATAATGTGTATTCTATCATATAAATGTAGTAAACTTTGCAAATAAAAAAATCGAGGTATGTTTCGTAATTTTTAAGACAAAATTATGTTTATCAACTTTAATAACTTACCTTATTCAGCCTGCTCATCCCATCTCGAAAGACTCCGCTGTCAATTACTGCTAAATGGTTTCCATGGAGGTCCAAAGTTTCCAGCATAGGCAGTCCAGAGAAAGCATCCAAAGGTAGCGTTGCTATTGAATTATCTGCTAATATCAACGTATGCAACGTATCCTGCAGTCCTCTCCAATTCTCTCCTGATATTTCCGTTATTTCATTACCTGAAATTAAAATATGATACTGTTAATAATTATATTTATTATAAATTTTTATATTAACTTTTGTTAAATACATGATTACTAATGTAATTAAAAAACAATGATTAATATAGTATAAATAGTATATTACATCAAAAAAAGTTTGATATATGATTAAACAGATCCCTAAAAAAACATTTAAATTATAATGTATAAACGTTACAAAAACTAATACGATATCTAAAAATAATGTATATACTTTTTATTTAATAATACAATAACTATAAGCTAAGAAAATAACTAACCATTCAATTAAAGAGCAAGAATATCAAACGTCAAAACTCATAAATTGATTAAGTGACGAATATTTTTAAAATCTATACTTTCCTGGTCGTTAAATTATTTCAGTATTTCATAGTTATTCTATCTTAAAATAATCACGAGATAAGGCTTAAATTATTCAAAAAGAAATCGACTCCGAGTCTCTTGCAGAAACCTCCGTAATAAGTTACCTAGTATTAAAATTCCTTTTAAAAGTACCTCTTTTCATGATTCATTCTCAATTCCTTACAAAGTCCATACTTATTCCTTACAGACTGGCGGATTCTGATTCTACCAGATTTGAACTAGTTTAAATTACCTGATAAATCAAGTTGTCGTAACTTTTGCAGGAATCTCAGAGATCTGCTTGGCACCGCCGTTAGTTTATCTTCCTTCAGTTCTAGTTCCCACAATGTGTTTTCTAGTCCGTGGAATGCTTCTTCGTGGATCATCTCTAGAGGGTTCTGGTTTATTGCTAGTCTGTACAATCCTGCAATGAATTATTTAATAGGTTAAGATTCAGCGGGAAGTTTGAAACACGACACCAACATGCTTCTGTTACAAAATACAGGTGGGCCAGATTTATGCAGGTAAAACTTTCCTTTATGAAAATGTGTTGGGAGAGTTGTTAGAGGATCTTTAATAATAAAGAGTGAAGTGGCTTTTGATTTATTTTGTTTTTAAGCTTGTTTCGTAAGTTACAAATAATAATTAATGTACTTCTTTGGTTCTGTAATTAATTACTTTCTTTTGTTAATTTACTTATGCAAACACCTAATATAATTAAATTATGAAGAAGAACGATTGATATAATGATCGCTAAAGTGATTGACGTATCTTGGTATTAGAAGATTGCCAGATATTATTTAAAAAATCTGTAATTAGAGAATACTAAAGAGATAATAAAGGCATTTCTTATACAAATTGGAATTGAAACATGATGTTGGCCTTCCTGATGAAGAGTAGTGTGTTGCTATTTCTGAAGACTAAAGTCTAAAATTAAAATATTTAAGAGCGTAGTATTGCGAATATTACCTGTAGCTTGGAAGAACTGAGGTTCCAGATCTCTTATATTGTTTCCTGTAAGTTGTAACATAAACACTTTAGAGCTGTTGACTGCAGCCGGAACCTTGTATATGGGCACGTGATTGCAAGTCACAATGCCCAAATCTCCAGCCGGCTTGGAGCACGTACATAATGCTTGAAAAAGGCACGGTGGATGCCCTGTGTCCACGTGTAACTGTAAGGTAGAAAGGTTAGAATAAATATTAATAATTATTAATTATAACTGACGATCTGCGTAGCATAGTATTGAACATATTTATTCATGTAACGAGGTTCTGGGTTCGAATTCTGGTCAAGTCAATTTAGGAAATATTTCCTAAATTGTATCGGATTTGAATGTTTTGGGTGGTACCCACAGATGTTCGTTGCCTGGTGTCTTACAACACAGCATATCCTAGCTTTAATACCATAGGCGTTTGGTGTGATAGTATACTTATTAATATGCTTGAGACACATATAATTTGATTACCACTAAGATACTGGGTTTGTTTTTCATGAGATTAGGTAATAAAGTTTTCTGAATTGACCAATGGTCTGGTATTCTGAGTTACTTTTCTAGATGTTTTTGAGTTTTAAAAAAGATTGGATGCATTGAGATCAAGATTGATACATTGAAATGGTATAGTGCTATAAAAAACTCTAAAACCCAGATGATGTATTTAGAAGTATAAAAATTTGAATTTTATGAACAGCTTAGGGAATTATACATCAATATTTATTCCATTGTTGACAGTAATCATTATACCGTCACTTATATCAATTAACTCTTTGCAACACTTTCAGGGTTATCATTCCATTTTATGTGGGTCACAATACACTACTCATGCCTACATTAATATGTAACAAAATAATATATGTGTATTATACTAGATTTTTGCCGTGTGCTCTGGGAATAAAATAGGCAATCCTTCCATTACCGTGGATATCGTAAAAGGCAACTAAGAGAACTTAATAGTCGAAGAATGGGCAGCAGCGTCAGTCTTACCACATCACCAAAGTCTAATTGAGGTTGCCAACCCGCCTGTCAAGCGCGGCAATTACTAGTAAAACCCCCCAAAGGTTATGATGATAATGATACTAGATTTTACCCGCGATTTCGTTCACGTGACCGGGATATATTCACTGACCAAAATTTATTCTGGTCAGTGAATATACTTTTAAGTAGCGTATATCCTCCTCTATTCCATTTATCAAATTTTACAGTTATTGGTTAAGCCGTCACACTGCTATAATGTAATAAAAAAAAAACTATCACATTTGTATAATGTTAGTAAAAACTAGTTATTCCCCGTAGCTTTAATTGCGTAAATCAGTATACAGTGTATTCTGTATATTTAAAATATAATCTATTCGTGTACTAAATTTCATTCTCATCCACACAGCTGTTTAAGCGTGATAGAGCAACAAACATCCAAACACCCTTAAAAACATTTACATTTATAATATTAGTAGGTTTTTGTATAATAAAAAATATACTCACGTCTAACGCTCTCGACAGTGATGCCCATATCATCAATAGAAGCGTAACGACCACCAGGGTGTACCCAAACTTGATAATCGTCATCAAACTCTGGAACAAGAGAGGATAATTTATTAGTTTACCTTCCCGGACCCTTTGTTATCATATTGGCAATAAGAATTACAATAGATTCGCTGTCAGCGGAATAGATTGATGGGCTTTGTTAGGGAGTTCGGTTGGGGTTTTTGTACCTATTGAAAAAAATATATTTTCGCGTTTATTGCATTTATACAGTTTATTTTGATCGTATTGAATTTATTTGACGTGTAACGTAGCTAAGAACAATAGTCAAGAAGTATGAAGACTTGTTCAGTGGGGTGCCTTGGGAGAGATCTATGTCCAGAAGTAGTTTGTAGTAGACTGACAATGATGATGATGTAAACTTAAGGACTTTACATCCTTATTGTTGATTTTTTTAAATATTATTACTGGTAATAAAGATTATTTATCTATCTATCTATTAATATTATAAATATGAATATGTGTTTCTTAGTTACTTCTTACGGCTCTAACATTCAGCCATAACATAACAGCCATTAACTGACAAATATGATATATTTGGAAATTTTTTAATAGGTGATAATGGAATGGTAATCCCGCCTGCGCTATACGGGATACGCTGGCGGGGCACCGGTGAGGGATGACAGGTAAGGATGAAAAGGCAGGCCAGTTAGCCCATCGTGACGAATTGCACTAGAATTAACCATGACGGTTTCCAGGGGGAACCGCGTGGAGGTCGACCTGATAGGGTGTATTGCTAGCAATGGGTCAATCAGATCCCATTACTAATAATCCCTTACGCCCCGATATACTTATATTATAAGGGTTGGAGAAAGGTATAGGCTATTTCATCTCAGTCAGTGCCCGATCCCGCAGACAATGTCACGGGTAATAGCTAGTATCTTATAAGTTTGGAACTTTTATTTAAATAAGTATATAATAATAATAAGGATACGATACTCTTTATCATTTCTATTTATTATTATTTATCATCTTATTGCAATTATCATGTACTAGTTGTAATCCGTGGCTTTGCCTACGCGTATTAATATAAAACGTAACCTACAATGTGATAGAGAGAAGTGTGTCTAGAACGTGATTCATCTTACATAGATGAAACTTTAAATTCTATAATTTGTTTATATCTATGTAAGTCCATGTCTGTTGGTTTAACAGCAATTGAGTAATGAACACTCAAATATCTTTATAAGTTTTCACATTTTGTAGTACTTATTAGTAGATGGTAGTATCATGGGCGAAACAGTATACTCTGTTATGTCCATGGTACTGCTTATGTCTATAGGCGACGGTTACCACTTTCCATCAGGTGGGCCGTCAGCTTGTTTGCCATTCTAAGTGGTATAAAAAAAAGATAGTACATACGAGTATATCTATACAAGAATGCATTAGCCGTTTATTTCCTGTATTACATTTATACTGACTTTATCTTTTTTTCAAGACGAGCAAAGAAAACCGCCCTCGTCTTAGAGTGGCAAGACATGTTTTTTCCTCATTTCACCGCAAAAAGGCTTCGAATACTTTCCCGTTAACAAGTGCAAAGGAATTATTCAGCACAAAAAAAAAATTACAACAATTTTTTTAAATAAAAATGGAACAGTTAGGGCTGAATAATATATAGCAATACCTATATATTTTAGTTACAATATCTATGTACTGGACCAATAACGAATATATTAAAAGTCTGTTATCCAAAAAATAATATTGGCTAACAGACTTTTAGATATACGAAAATAGATATCCGACCAACACGAGTGACAATATCGAAATGGGTGATGACCTTTTTCCGCTATTAATGTCTGGAATAATCCAATATATAGATAAATATCGGTATCCATATTAGCCTGTCTAGTAACGGTATGGTGAAGGCAACGGTATGGATAAGAGCAAGTGTAAACAAACAAACAGGAATGACAACGAAAGATGGGAGGGAGGTATCATGGGCGAAACAGTATACTCTGTTATGTACATGGTACTGCTTATGTCTATAGGCGACGGTTACCACTTTCCATCACCTGATGAAAACAAGCTGACAGCCCAGGTGGGCTTCCATTCTAAGTTGCATAAAAAAAAACTAAAGGTTTTTTTAATATTTTGATTAGTTTGCAGGCTAACGTGCATGTGCCAGTTTTGTTTTCAGTATTTTATAAATATTATACTTTTTTTTTTCACTACTGCCCATTAATATTTTTCACGTTTTCTTTTTTTTAAACAAAGAAACTGAAACAGTTTCTACTTAGTGAATATCTGGTAGGTACCATAAGGTATTAAGTTCGTACGTACATAATTGGGTACGTATTCCAGGACAGTAAAAAATAAAATAAATAATAAATATAAATGAAGTTATTTATGCAGAAAATCATCTAAGACATCCATTGATAATGTTTTCCGCTTAACTAGCTTCAATTATATTTGTTTGTTTGTCCTTTATATTAAATGTTACCAACTGCTTCATCTCTCAACATTAATGTATATTTAATTTATACATTAAAATATTTTCAGAAAATACACGTACTAATGTAGAAATAAAGATTTTATATATATATATATATATATATATATATATATATATATATATATATATATATATATATGTTGACGTTGTTGCCCATCCCTTGCTCTTCCTTAGTCGGTTCTTACGACAACTCGGGAAAGGAAGGGGTGGCCAATTTTATGCCGGACCACACGGCCAAAATTTTTATATGTAGAACATAATTTCTTTTTATTATAAATAACTAACACCGTTTGTGTCCTGACATAGAATAGGTCACCCATTTCTTTCCCGAGGTTGTCATAAGAGGTGACTAAGCGAGGGCGAAGGAGAAGCAGCAATGCCCCTCTAAAAACATCTCTAACAGCCTAACTGCTGCTGCCAACCTTCCTGCTAAGCATGGCAACTACTAGCAAAACTCCCCTTATGGGGAAAGCTTATGTTCAACAGTGGACAGTTAACAGTTAAAATAAAAATAAATAAATAATAATGCTCAAGTAAAAGAGTCAGTCCATCTCGTCCGGTTATCATACGGAACAAACTTTTGCGAACAAGCCCTGTTAAATACTCCATACATTTTAATTTTAAATAAAGCCTTCCCGCTCCATGTCAGGTTCATTACGAAACAAGTAACATGAATGTTAATTAAAACTCGACGTTTATATGAATCGCACACATGTATATATGGACGCATTTTTACCGACTTCAAAAAGAACGAGGTTCTTAATTTAGTTGTATTTTTTTTATGTTTTTTATCTCATAACTTCAATCCCAGTTCTAAATCGACTTGAAAAACTCTTTTTTTTTATTTGGAAGGATATACTTTCATATTGATTTCATAGAAAAAACTGAATTATGTAGTTTAGTTTTTAAATCAGATTTTACAAATTGACCCACAATTTTTTTTTTTTAAATCGGTTTAGTAGTTTAGTTTTTGGATTAAAATAACTGGTTTCGTCACAATCGAAGACGTTTTTTTCTATGTGAGACACAATCTTTAATTATATGATACCATCTCATATCTTCGCTTTTCATTTCATTTTATTTTAATGGACCAACTTAATATTTGAAATGACGGAAAAGATGTATCAACAGGTTAATTTATATTTCAGTCATTCAATGTCCCGATCATGCAGAAATCTGGTACAGTGGCAATGTAGTTCAGTTAAAATTATTTACTTTCCATTTATAGATAAACTTAAATAAATAGTCGATCGACTATTGCGTTAAAGTTGGTCAAACCAATAACAATGTACTGAATACTAGTAGAAAGCAATTTACTAATATTATGGCTTTTAATTATAGTAATAATACCCAAAAAGAAAACTGTCAAATAAAAGTTCTGTTGAGTAGAAAATAAATAGAGATTATATGTTAGAATGTGTGTATATTATAAAACTAATGTAGTGTTAGAATATATGTACATATAATAATAATAATAAAGTTTATTCCCTTCACAATACCGGTTGTACATCTATTATATTCTAATATATTTATTATTGGATGTTATATAAGTTAATGTATTATGAAGAACTGGTGTCTGAAGTAGGACCATTACTTAATTGTGAGGAGTATGTGTTTTTTAAGTATACTTATATTTTTTCATATAGCTATTTGATTTATTCTGAGTATATTATCATAGATATTTTTCAAGTATGTTAAATAACAAACACTGTTAATCCACCTCCTTTTGGTTGAAAGTTTCAAATGATAAAAATATAATACAGTACTTTTTTTATTGCTATAGGACTATATTACAATATTAATAAGTTTCAACGTTTTTTATTTATTTATTTTTTTATATAAAACACAAAATTTTACACCTCCTCTATGTGTTACATAACAACTTAATAATAACATATTTTTGTGCTTCACTCAGTAAATTAGTGTAGGTCCAAAGGATAAACTGCATAGTTGACATACCCAGAAAAGTTCACGCATTTACGCATATTTTGACTCCAGACTCTTCTTCTATTTTTCATACTCATTACAAATTAATTCTCAACTGAATGAGAGAATAAACATGTAAAAGCAGAGGGGGTAAAATTTACCACTGCGGTTACTAACAAATATCAGTGAGTATTGAACGGTACGGACGTTTGTTACGGAATGCGGTTACAATAAATTCGAACTAACATCCCCTGGGAAGTTACGAATCTATATATGTATACTAGCTTATACCCGTGGCTTCGCCCGCGTGACCTGGATATGTTGATTGACTCGGCAAATAGTACTACGTCCTAATCCATCCCCAATAGTATTTGTATATCAAAATTCATGGAGATCGGTTGAGCGGTTAAGGCGTCAAGAGGTAACAAATAAATATTCATTTTTATATTTATAATATTGGTAAGGTAAGTACTGCGTGTGGTTCCGGCATAAAATAGGCCACCCCTTCCTTATCTGAGGGTGCGTAAGAAGCGACTAATGAAACATAATTGTAAAGAGATGGGCAGCAGCGTCCCTTTTAAAATATCTCTAAAAACTTAATTGAGGTTCCCATTCCACCTTCTAAGTTTGGCAACCACTGGCAAAACTCGCTTTATGAGGAAGGCTTATGTTCAGCAATGGACAGTTAATGTCTGAAGCGATTAAGGTTTGCTGTTTGCAGATAAGTACGAGTACATCACTTGAGAGAGTTTTACTTTTTATGTTATTTAGAATGGCAAACAAGCTGACGGCCCACCTGATGGAAAGTGGTAACCGTCATCTTTAGACATGAGCAGTACCATGTACAAAACAGAATATACTGTTTCGTCCATGATACTCCCCATGCGTTGCCATTCCTGAAGACTCAGGTGTTATTCCTCTGTACCCTGTAAATTCACGGCCATATCCCACCCTTCAAACTGAAACACAGCCATGCAAATTCAACTGTTTCACAGTAAAAACACGAATGACAGGAAAGTCTATTAAATTTTTAAGAAATGGAATTGTTATCTCGATCACGCTAAGTTAAAGATAAAACCTAGAAAACAATAATATTAAAGACGATATAGGTATACTATATGCTTCACTCAAATGTAATTTACAAAGTTGAATAAAATCAATGTAAATTTCCTTTACAACAAAATATTATGACGAAATGTATACTTTTTCTCATAAATAAAACATAAAAAATTCCATTCATCTGATGTGTTTATCCTTAACAAAATGATTCACTGAATACAAAATGTGAAGTAGTATGATAAATATCATAATAGCATTGAACACAATAAAGGTGAGTATTTATAAAATATATTTATTTTTTTTATTTAAAGGGCTTTTATCTTCTTCTTCTTTAATTCTTCAGAAGAAGAATTAAAGAAGAAGAAGGTAAAAGCCTTCTTTTTGATGATTCTGATCTGATATTAAAGCAGAAGCTATTATTAATATCAGATATATATATATATATATATATATATATATATATATATATATATATATATAAATTGCTAATCGAAATTGATAGGTTTGCAAAATCGGGAGCGGGTTTACCAGGTATGGCATGGACAATGTTTCCCTATTAACCTCTAAATACACCTATTACTTTATAGCCAGATATAGAAATTCTCACAGCCACTTTCTACCATCGTACGGCTCGCCATCGACAGGGAGTTCATCCTCATGTCCTACAGCCTCAATGGTCGCGTACTGCGCGGTTTCAGAGATGTTTCCTCCCACGAACACTCAGGTTGTGGAATGAGCTCCCTGCCGAGGTTTTCCCAAGAGACTACAGCATGGGGTTCTTCAAAAAGGGGGTAAAGAGGTTTCTTCAGGGTCGGCAACGCACGCGTAATACCTCTGGTATTGTAGCTGTTCATAGGCTACGGTAACCACTTACCATCAGGTGGGCCGTATGCTTGTTTGCCACCTCAGTGGTATAAAAAAAAACAAAGTATTATTATGAAGTATAATATTACTTTAAGTATACTATTACTGAATCGAAGCATTTGGCGTTCCGTTGTTTCTGCATACCCTAATGGGAGACAGGCGTGACAGATATGTATGTATGTAATATTACTTTTTTTAATTTTAAGGAGGAGGATATACCTTCTTCAGGTATATCACAAAATATCAGCACCGTATGATATTATTTATTTACTTTTATCACAGCAGCCTTTAACTGTCCATTGCTGAACATAAATCTTCCCCTTAGGGGGTTTTGCTAGTAGTTGTCACGCTTGGCAAGCAGATTGGAAACCGCAGTCAGGCTTTGGGGATGTTTTAAAAGGGACAAGAAGCAGCTGCCTATCCCTCGCCCTCCCTTAGTCACCTTTTATGACACCCACGAGAAAGGAAAGGAACTACTCCATGTCGGAACCATACGATAATTTACCTTTCAATTAGTGAAATTACAATAATTTTTTAAAAATATTTTACTACTTTAATTAATTAACAATTAAGTTGATTGTAAAAACTTTTATGATGATGTCACACATGATCTAATAACACGTTTATAAATAAAAATGACCTCAGGTTTCGTTCTACAATATCTCTTTTTTATTTTGATCCGTGTCACTTTATATGTGAAATTTTATATATCGATGTATGACGTAGACGTAGACACGAGCTAGCAACAAATTATAATTCTAATATTTTGTAGTAATGACCGTCAGATGTTTTAGACGCTAACTTTTATCAATAATTTATTTCAAGCACAAACCCTGAGCTTTTGTTTTATTATTTCAAGCCTCTCATTATTTCAGTAAATGGTTCTTATTTAAAATAGGGAATTTGATTGACGTAAGTAATAATAAAATGAGAATATTAATACCGTTTCAGGTGAAAATTTGTTTTTGACGTATGTCATAGTCTAAATTTAAATGAGTATTGTACATGATTATATCATATATAAATCTGAGACGAGACTGCCTCGTATTGTGTGTTCTACCGCTTGTATAGCAGGTTGTGTTCTGAGGAATTGTTCGAAATGGTGCGCGTAGCCACCTTTTATCATCGCATTGCTCGATATCGACAGAAAATTCATATTCACACGCTTGAATCTAAATGGTCGCGTACAGTGCGGTTTCAGCGACGTTTTCTCCCGCGATAGCTCAGACTGTGGAATAAGTTTTCTACTGAGGTTTTACCTAAAGACTATATATAGTATGAGATTATTTAAAAACTGTGTTTTCAGGGTCGACAATGCGTACGTGATACTTCTAGTGTTATAGGCGTCTATAGGCTATAGTGATAGTTTATCATCAGATGGACTATGCTTGTTTGCGACCTTCGTGGTATAAAAATAAAATATGTTATTTATTGTAGATTAAAATTTAGTTCCGATCATCATTTTTATTAATTGTCAATAGTTGCCTCGCTTGGTAGGCGAATCGGCAATCGCAAATAACCTTTGGTGATGTTTTAAGAGAGATCGGGACCACACGATAATTAGTTTTAACACTGTATGTAAATTCCCAAAGAGGGTTGACGTCAGGCAGGTGGCCGGTCGTAAAACTAAAAACCAAGTCTTTTCGTAATATGGACAAAATCATATTACGCTGACTACAAATTATTGGGATAAGGGTAAGAAGATGATGACTGTATGTAAATTACAACCTATTAATATCCATAATTATTGGTATAATATTCTACCTGGGAGACAAACAACACGATTTTAATTAACCTAAATAAATAGGATTTTAATTAATTACTTTTATTACATTACGTTATTTATCATATAGAATTGTGTTGCTATTATCAGTTAACTTGTATGAAATCAGCAAGTAATAAAAAAAAATAGAGATCGAATTACAAAAAAACATTGTCAGACGAGTTTTTTATTTATGCTTACATATAATTTTTTTTTTTGCCAAATTGACACGCTCATTATATTTTTATTCAATCACAAATTTGCGTTGATTTTTCCTGTGCTTTACATTGCAATTATTAATAATCAAAACCAAAATTTAGATACAAATATTTTTACCCAAAATTGTAAAAAGGAAATGGCCAATCTGGTAATAATGATTGAGAGTTTTCCTTTTGATGTCGCTTCAAAAGGGGGGCGAGCCCACCACCGCCGTTTGGAATAATTAGATTTGACAAAAGTATTTGCGTCACGTTACGCCTAAAGACCAATGATTAATAATGTAGGGAAATAAAATTGTATGAAACTGCTGGAATCATCTAATCTTAAAATATATCCCTCCGCGAACGCTTTCACGAAACAACGCCCATATTCCATCAAAAGCTTCGTTAACGTTTTCAATTTATGGGAAAACGGTCCTCATTATATTTTCAAATGAATGTACGTACAGCCGGTTGTAAAAGGTAATCGTCAATTAAAAGTTTATATCTAATAAATACTGGCAAATTTATTTAGTAGATATAATGAATTCATTATCTATGTTATTTAAGTTTATATGAAAATATAGATTACGAATCATAGTTCTTAATCTATGTTTCTCAGGGGAAAGGTTTATTTTACCTTAGATAACTTAGAGCCATGTAGCTTTCAGTATAGAATAGGTCACCACTCCTTTCCCGTAGGTATCGTAAGAGGCAATTAAAGGAGTTTATGGTAAAGGGATGGGCAGCAGCGTCCCTCTTAAAACATCACCAGAAGCCAAACTACTGTTGCCAACCCCTCTGCTAAGCGTGGCAACTACTGGGAAAACCCTCCCTTATGGGGGAAGCTATGTACAGCAGTGTACAATTAACGGCTGGTACAACAATTGCTCTGCATATTAGTTAGTGTATCACTGGTTAATAGCCCATTTGATAATAGCAATTATCCTTAATTGATGTACTAATCTGTCTGTTTCTTTGGTTTCCATTTCAATAATCTTTAGATATATTTTTACAAAAGGTTTGTACATACAAGTTGCATCTTTCCGAATTCAGAACGGTTCTGTCGTATATTACGAGTGTAAAAAGTTTATGGTAAAACTGTATATGTATGTATAAAAGCTAATAAATCTATTCAGTTCTTAAGTGTTGCCAAGAACTCAGGCTGCATTTCCTCATGGGATTGCTATACGAATTTGTTGCCCGAAGAGCTAGCTCACTATTTTCCCAGAAGCCGCAAGATTTTGGGTGAAATAAAAAAAAATATTATTCTAACTGATTTATCAACGCATAGCTACTGAATCAAAGAAGATAGAATTTCTTTTACATCAATTTTGGATAAAAGAGTTAAAGTGGGCAAAAAATAAGAATATTCTACCTTTTATTATATTTTTAACATAACATATTACTTTGTTAATTGTTTATTAGTTGGAACATTTTTAAGTAAACGGAAATTATACTTCTACCAGAGGGAGACTTTATACAAAAGTCATCTGGTTGAGTACTTCTGTCCCGTTAGTGTTTCTATCGTGAAGCAGTTGTGTTTGTATAGCTGTGTTTCGCATTAAAAGGCAATGAAATTATAGGGTACAGAGGCATAACATTTTAGTCCTCAGAGATGACAACGCATGAAAAATAACATGGGTGACACAGTATACTCTGTTATGTCCATGTTTATAGGCGACGGTTACCACTTTTTATTAGGTGAGCCGTCAGCTTGTTCGCAATTATAAATTGCATAAAAAAGTTAGTTTTATAATATCACTAATATTATAAAGCTAAAAGTTAGAGCATTTTGCCTATTATCTGTACCTACCTATTTCCTCTGAGAAGTGACAGTTTAAACATATGAATATGGATGGATGCTTCGGCTGTTTTAGGAGCTTAAGGTTTTAGATCACGTAATAAATAAATCGAAGACAATTTATTTATTTAACTCCTTATTGCACCATAAACAAAAATATACAATGACAATTGAACAATTCATGTGAAATACAGTAACATAAATACAAATTTAAATATACACATAAAGGTACAAAAGACGGGCTTCTAGCCTTATTTTTTCCGTAATATATTTTTTATATTATTATTTTGGATATTGGAACAGTGTTATTATTATCCCAGATTTCATCGGTCGGTGCATAGTGACGATTATTTTGTGAATTGTGATAATTTTGTTGCTTATTTCGCTTGCAATTAAGTGAAAAAATATACACCTAAGTACAATCGAAAATATTTCTCTCTACATAACACTTTTTTTTTTAATAAAAGTAAGTAGTAATGTTGAATAATAGCTATCATATCGTATAATGACTGTTCGCGACACAGTCGTGAGACGTGCTCATGAATAAGGGTTCAAATCGAGTTCGAAACAAGTCGGGCAGTCCTCAAGATAAAAATAAGTGAATAAAACCGATATAAATATTTATAGAAACAGTAAATTAAAAGTAAACTTTATAATAAAATAAAATCAAGAGAATTATTATTTTTTTCCTTGTATTAATAATCTATTATTGTACCTATACAATAACTGGAATTTAATTGACTTACTATAGGTTATCACTCATAAATGTAACTCATTAACAATGGGGCCATTAATCCCCATTACTAAAAATCCCTCCCGTTCCCTCCGCTCCTTCGTAGCGAGTGGGGGTAGACAGTGATGGATTCGTTTCTCATTTGTTTAGGAGGGCTGGATAGTAATATTATAGCTAGCTAGTTGTAGGGCAATCGTATTATTTTTTCTCATACAAACCATAATATACGATACGACCCACCGAGAATTAGGTGGCTATAATATAATTCTATTATAAATTTAGTTTACCCTGAACTTTATTATAACAATTTTGCTTTAATACCAAATTTCCTATCTAATATAAAAAAATCGCTAACCGAAATTAATGGGTTCGCAAAATCGGGAGCAAGTTTACCTGGTACGGCTTCACAAAGTACAGATTAAAACTGCTCTAATGTTACGGAATTAATTTGAAACAGTTTGTAAAATACTCTGGGGATGATTAAATAGATTTTTAGTTAATTGCTCTACCAATAAATCTTTGAAGATTTATTCGAAATACGAAAATGCGTGCATCGTTGAAAAACAGCATTTACAGTTACTATTATAATATATTATAATATTATATCGCCATGTGGTCACAGCATAGAATAGGCCACCCCTTCCTTTCCCGTGGGTGTTGTAAGCCGACTAAGGGAGGACGAAGGATGGGCAGCAGCGTCCCTCTTAAAACATCTCTTAAAGACTAACTGCGATTGACAAACCGCCTGTCAAGCGTGGCAACTACTGGAAATACTCCATTTATGGGGAAGGCTTATGTTCAGCAGTGAATAGTTAACGGCTGAAATAATAATAAATTTAAATATTTACGGTATTATCCACTACTTGTAATCTTTATTTGCGGAAATTAGGACAAAAAATGTATTATTAGGATAAAAAGTGTATGTGATAATTTAAAATATTTAAATATGTTTATTTTTTTTAAATACATATGTTTATTTTTTATGCATTCCAAGTGAATGGCAAATAAGGTAACGGTTCTTTTGGGAAAAAGTGATAACCTATATACATGTATAGTATCATGATACTATTTATGCATCGCCATTCCTGAGAACTAACATGTTATACTGTCGTACGCTGTAGATTTACTACCATATTCTACTTTTTACACTGAAGCATAACCATGCATAGCACCGCTACTTTACGGCAGAAACATGAGTGGATTAATGCTATGCAAACGACTATTTATAAAGTCGGGATGACTTTATAAAAAGGTAAATTGTTATTAGATTGATTTTCTATTAATTTAGTCCAGATTGACGTCAGTGTTTTTTAATCTCAATTTATTGAGTTTTCCTTTTTTTTTCTTATCAAAGAAGTATGTATATAATCTTAGATTATATAGATAGAGCCTCGAGCCTCAAAAACGGGTTAACTTTTTGTTAGCTAATTGTCAAATTAGCTGTCTCGTTTTTTTTATTAATATTCTATATACTTACGCATATAATGTGTCTTGACATATTATTCAATAAAAAAATTAATATTTATGTATTAAAAAGATGAAGAAATTATAATACAAAAAACTACTTATCACGCAAAATTGTATGAAAAAGTTGACACGTTTTTCTCGAAGCATTTGTGTGGACACTCTGTCTGTATAATCTTAGTATAAATAATAAATAATAACTTTATTTTTATTTAGATTTATTTCAAAAGAAATTCACAAAAATGTAAATAAATGAATAATCGAGCCGACCATAAGATAGTCTGCTATTATCGATGAAAAATCGATTAATAATTGATTGAACGTTTCGATTTGTTATTCATTTCATTTAACCTTTTCTACGACAAATTCAACGCAACTTGATTACTTCTTTACTAAGTCCTTGCACTCTATGTATTATCATTCTTCAATTTCCTTGATTAATTATGTATACCAAGCAAGTCTATTCTAAAATGGTAATCTCACTGCCAAATGTCAAACGCATAAAGCTAATTTAACTTAGTTAATTGACAGATATAAGCGGTGTTTATGTTTTGAAAGCAGTTTATAATACTGTAAGTCATTTTAAGTAGAGTCTCCTGTGAATCTCGTAAGCTCCACTGGGATGAGTTGGTTAAATCTCGAACAACGTTGAAGTATATTATTATGTTAATAGGCCTTTTAAAGATACTGCATTTGCATTTTTGTACTGGCAATACTTATACCAGTAGAAAATGACTATCTAAAATTATTCTAATGGTAAATATGTAGCAAAAAAATTAACTTTTTTTTTTCAAAATTAAGAAAGAGGAGATGCCCTATTCATATATATTTTGTCTGTGTGTAAATATTCGATATATTTGCCAATTGTATTTTGAATTTACTTGGTAGATTTTTTTAATATAAGTAGTTTAGTAAGGATGTAAAACTGAGCTTGTTTGTTACTTCTTATCACATTAATAGCTTAATCAATCATCACAAAATTTAAATTACACGCACTACCAGAGGGAGACTTTGTACAAAAGTCGATTGCTTGGGTACCTCTGTCCCATTCGTGTTTCAACCATAAAGCAGTTGTGTTTGCATGGCTGTGTTTCGGTTTGAAGAGTGGGATATGGCGTGAATTTTCTGGGTACGGAGGAATAACATCCGAGTCCTCAGAAATGACAACACATGGACTCCCATGGCGAAATCATGGGCGAAACAGTATACTCTGTTTTGTCCATGGCACTGTTCATGTCTATAGGCGACGGTTACCACTTTCCATCAGGTGGGCCGTCAGCTTGTTTGCCATTCTAAGTTGTATAAAAAAAAAACTATTTGGGAAGGAGAAGGATATAGGCTACTATTAAACTGTGCCAATGCCGGTCAAATATTTTGATCACATGGACGAAGTCACGGGTAAAAGTAAATTAGTAAGGATTAAATTCTTTCAACACTAGTAAGAATTCAATAAGATAGATAATTTATGTGCATTATTTACAGCACACAAATAACAATAAAAACATACACATAATACAGACACAGTAAAAAGTGATAAAAAAAATTAAAAACTAAAAAAAAAACAAAATATATAAAACAAGAATTTCCTTCTTTCATGCGTGTGCCGTAGTAACACAAATAAATAACCATGTGGGTCCTGGCATAGAATAGGCCACTCCTTGCTTTCCCGTAGGTGTCGTAAGAGGTGACTAAGGAAAATTACGGTCGAGGGATGAGCAGCAGCGGAAAACAAAAAAAAATAACCAAAACGCAAACTGTGGTCGGCAGTGAATAGTTAATGTCTGATACAACAATGTAAAATAAATTTCAATGGTTTATAAAATCTTCATGATAGATTGCTGAAGTTATGAGTGAATCCCCATAAATACCGGATTTTATTCTGAGTGTAGCTTCGATTTTCTGTATCCACCCTCTGCTGCCTAATAAACAATGGTAAACGATTCCCATAATTTATGTGGAACACGTATTGCCAGAGACGGGCAGAACTGCCGATTGTCCAAAGTAATCACAACGTTAAATGACGTGTACATAAGTATTTTTCTTTTATTATCCAACCGTCGAAAAAAGTAGGGATAATGTTTCCAAGAAAGCAGTTTTCAAATTTAACATTCGTATTTTTTAGCTTTTAATTTGAAGTTTTCTTTTTTTGTGTTTTATTTATTTAATAATAATAATTTCATAGATGACGTAGGAAGATAGGTGTATCACTATTGTTTTTCCTAGATTTGTTATAATACGTGTTTAGAAAATAGAGCACCATATAAAATATATTTCGTTTTTTTTTTAATAAAACACAACATCAAGATATTTAGAGAGTTGACTTGTTGTAAAAATTATATGGATCGATTGCCATCTAGAGCAAAGAAATAAATTGATATAGCCATCTGAATATTTACCATATAACGTTATTGTGATAGATATTTAATAAGACGGAAGTATTCATAGTATTTTTACCAAATTTAGGACAAGGCCGTTATTGCGAATCGATATGCATTCAGTGAAATCGTTAACACGTACTCACCATGATTCGTCATGTAAGTGCTGCTCGCCATAAAACCCTGGCATTTGGGCCAGTTAGTAAAGCTGGCACGTTACACAATCTGAAAATAAAAAAAAAGTAATGTAGTTATTGCGTGCATTTTATTGACACGCGCTGAAAGCGCTTTATAGTCGATGTTTTTATTATATTTTACAATAGTTATAATTCAGTACCGTGTCATCACGGCATAGAATGGGCCACCCCTTCCTTTCCGATTATGATTGCGACTAAGGGAACTCAGTGATCGAAGAATGGGCAACAGCGTTCCTCTTAAAATATCACCAAAGGCAAATAGTGGTTGCCAACCCACCTGCCAAGCGTGGCAACTACTGGTAACCGCCCCCCCCTCCCAATAGGTGGAAGCCTATGTTCAATAGTGGACAGTTAACGACTGCTATGATGATGATAATGATGATCTTTATAATTTTAAATACTATTTTTTTTTTTTATGCAACTTAGAATGGTAAACAAGCTGACGACCCACCTCATGTAAAGTGAAAGAAAGTACGTAACATGGACAAAACAGAGTATACTGTTTCGTCCATGATACTCCCCATGCATTGCTATTCCTGAGGATTCAGGTGTTGTTCCTCTGTACCCTGTACATTCACTGCTTTATCCCACCCTTCAAACCTTCAAACTTCAAACATAAGTGTTTCACAGTAGAGACAAGAATGTGCATGCTTACTTTAGCATTTTTTCAAAATATGTTTCTTTCGTAATCGAAATTAGAAATAATACTTGAATACTTTTTTGGTTATGGAAATTATAATTGTAAATTATTCACGTGTATGTTTGTCCACTAAAACTGTACGCATAACATCAGAAGGCGAGGTTAAACTGCCACCACCAAGGTTAACGACAGTTCTATGGTTCTACCATAGAAAAAATATGTAATAGGCATGATTCTTTTATCAGTGGTCTTAAGAGATATCCACCTATTTATCTTGTTAAGTAATTATACACGGATATAATATAGTTTTTCATATAACTGGCACACGTATGAAAGATAAAAATGTTACTTGTTTTTTATATGTTGTTTTTTTTTGTATATGCATTCTTTTACTTCTTTTTCCTGTATACGTAACAGACGTTATTTGTGTTCTGTAAGTAATGCAAATAAATTATATATCTCGGTATCACATTGGCTTAGAACTCTTCCTTAAGCAGTCTATGGAGAAATTCTATGTTCAGCCGTAGGTAAGCGCTATGGTGATGATGATGACGATCTAATTTATTTAAATAGATCTTATTGAAAAGGTAATAATGTTTTGTTGAAATTATTACAGATAGTCTGAATGAAACCGACATTTAATCAATTAATGACTGGGGGGAAAGGGATTGTTAGTAATGGAGACTGAGAATCCTATTGCTAGCAATATACCTAACCAGATCGACCTTCTCGCGATTCTCCCTGGAAAATATCATGGTTAATTCCTGATGAATTCATCATGATGAGCTAACTGTACCTGCTTGTGTGCCTGTTTTTATTCTCATCGATCACCCTTCACTGGTGCTCCACCAGCGTATCTTGTTAGCGCAGGCGGGGTTACCATACCATTTTCACCCATCAAAAAAAATCTATTTATGGCTTTTGGATTTGGACTATTATTGAATATCAGCAAATTGTCTTCTAGTGATGTCATTAGTTGTTTGTTTATATTTCCATTAAGTTGTATATAAATAGAAATTTACCAGAGGGAGACTTTGTACAAAAGTCGATTGCTTGGGTACCTCTGTCCCATTCGTGTTTCAACCGTGAAGCAACTGTGTTTGCATGGCTGTGTTTCGGTTGGAAGGGTGGGATATGGCGTGAATTTACTGGGTACAGAGGATTAACACCTGAGTCCTCAGGAATGGCAACGCATGTGGGGTATCATGGGCAAAACAGTAAACTCTGTTATGTTCATGGTACTGCTCATGTCTATAGGCGACAGTTACCACTTTCAGGTGGGTCGTCAGCTTGTTTGCCATTCTAAGTTGTATAAAAAAAAATTGTAAAGACTTTTAATATACCTAACAGTTGATTAAATCAGTTGAAATAGCGGGAGCAGTAACAAACATACGTATTACATTTTAAACAAATTGTAATGTAATTTTGTGTACAATATTATATAAGAAATAAAGAACAAAGCATCTGTCCTTTACAATGGAAGACCAATTGAATGAAATTAATTTCTGGAAGTATCTCTTCAACAACCTCTTTAGTTAATGGACTGCGAAAACTCTTACGGAACATTTTTTTTTACGTGATTGAAATTTAAATGAGAATGGATAATGTAAATTATTAATTACGGTATATATATATTTTTTTAAATTAGCTAAAGATCGTTAGGGGAAAATAAAATGCTATCATCTTTTCTAATATTTCAGTTTCAGAGTTCACTGTTGAACGTAATCCTCCTCTATAGATCGGTAAGCCGTATCCGTCGGGGAGAAGAGATAATTAATAATGGGGTTTAACAATTTATTTAATAATATACACTGTTAAGTCGATCTCAACGCTGGAAACCATTTGGAAGGTTTCTGGTTTTGTCACGGTGCATGGACCAAATGACTTGACTTCATATCGCCCTTGAATTACTAATTAACACACCATGAATCAACCCGCTTGCCAAACGTGGCAACTACTGGCAAAACTTTCCTTATGGAGGAAACCTAAGTTCAGCAGTGGACAGTTAACGGCTGATGTTGCAGTACTCCATGTTCCCATTACTACGGATTCTCGTCACCAAAATTCAATAGTGAGGGCTAGATTTCATAAATATATCGAAAAATTAAAAAAAAAAACTCATCTATCATCACTCACTGCTCTCTTTTATGGATGATAATGGAATAGTTACCCCGCCTACGCTACGATGGTTTCCAGGGGGAACCGCGTGGAGGTCGACCTGATAGGGTATATTGTTAGTAATGGGGCTGTTATTAACAATACCTTTCCCCCCCAAACTCATTACTATCTCATCGATATATACGAGTATATAGCAAAAGCTTATAACAAATCGTCTTTAGCGTTGGCAGTTAATGTTTAAGAGACATCAATCTCGTTTTGTTGTGACATCGATTGATTTTTTTTATTTACGTCACGTAATCAAGCACATATATGAAATTGAAACATCTGTGAATATCAAAGTACATTATCCGAGCTAATGGAGTGTATTCGAGTAAAAAATTCAATTTAAATTACGTATTCCTTCGTTTTTCTCATATTTTTCTATAGATACAATTAAATTATAAAGACACGACCGACTGATTCTTTCCCGTTCGCTGGCCGAGTATTCAAAAATTTCAGTTTGGCAAGTTTTATAACATTATAAGTGATTACTTAAGCAATTTTTTTTCTTAGAAGCATTAACTTTAAATTGACCTCCATAATGGGGTTAATTTAGACAGCTAATGATAGTGTAATTATGTAACCCTTTTTAAGGGATCGAGAACATAAACTTGATTTTTTTTATACAACTTAGAATGGCAAACAAGCTGACGGCCCACCTGATGGAAAGTAGTAACCGTCGCCTATAGACATGAGTAGTACCATGGACATAACAAAGTATACTGTTTCGCCCATGATACCCACCATGCGTTGCCATTCCTGAGGACTCAGGTGTTATTCCTCTGTACCCTGTAAATTCAGGCCATATCCCACCCTTCAAACCGAAACACAGCCATGCAAACACAACTGCTTCACGGTAGAAACACGAATGGGACAGAGGTACCTAAGCAATCGACTTTTGTACAAAGTCTCCCTCTGGTCTTGATTCTGGTTTATAAAAAAAGTATATAAGACATCTAAGTCTATAAAGAATACTATAATAATATACTTAGTTATAAAGAAGAAAGACTTTTAAAGCTTGTTCATATATGTATACTAATAATATTAGTTCATTATAAATTTCTAATTAGCTTTCGTCTTAGAACCTTACAACATTAAATTCTTAAAATTAGAAAAAAGAACAAGCAAGAGTTATCTTTGCTTCAAGAATAACTTAAAATTGATACAAAAATTTTTAGTGAGATGTGAACTCATATATATATATATATATATATATATATATATATATATTGAGTTATTGCTCGCTAGAATATAGTTCACAATATCTTTTTTTTTACAACACAGGGGGCAATTGAGCATGCGGCTTACCTGATGGTAAGTGACTACCGCCGCCCATGATCACCCGCAACACTAGAGGCATCACAGGTGTGTTAACGGCCTTTTAAAAAGGAATGTGCTCTTTTTTTGAAGGTTATGATGTCGTATCGGTTCGGAAGTACTGATGCTGGAAGTTGATTCCAAATAGTGGTTGTGTGTGAAAGAAAGTTTTTTAATTTTTTTTTTATTACAATACAGGGGGCAAACGAGCATGCGATTCACCTGATGGTAAGTGACTACAGCCGCCCATGATCAACCGCAACACTAGAGGCATCGCAGGTGTGTTAACGGCCTTTTAAAAAGGAATGTGCTCTTTCCTAATTATTATTATTAATAATTTTCTTTATTTAATAAAGACATGTAAAAGTAACATAAACTTCTCATTACTACGTGAAATAATATCATTCATGAAGACCTCTATTATACAGGTTTATCAGGGATGAAAGGCTATTAAGGCAGAGATGTTCTTGGATTTACGGGATCAACCTGCTAAGGATATATCAGGGATACATGTATGAAATATCTACTTTAAGACTGTCATATGTGGGGGGGAGGGATGGGATTATTAGTAATGGAGATTGAGAATCCCATTGCTAGCAATATACCCAACCAGGTCGACCTCCTCGCGGTTCTCCCTGGAAACTATCATGGTTAATTTCTGATGAATTTATTATGATGGGCTAACTGGTCTGTTTTCATTCTCATCTATCACCCTTCACTGGTGCTCCGCCAGCGTATCTCGTTAGCGCAGGCGAGGTTACCATACCATTTTCATTCATCAAAAACAAAAACTATTCTATGTTATGTAAATAATTTAATGTTACAAATGAGGTATGTATAATGTAACAAATCCCCCGCGTAGAAATTACTAGTCTCCAATTCACTAGTATCTCTTTTGTTAATAAAAAAGATTAACTAAATAAAATGCACCGATCCATAATCAATCCATAATCCAATAAGATTTTTCATAGACACATTATATTTAAAATAATTATTATTAAAAAGCAAAATCGCATCTACA
This sequence comes from Galleria mellonella, assembly GCF_026898425.1. Lineage (NCBI taxonomy): Eukaryota > Metazoa > Arthropoda > Insecta > Lepidoptera > Pyralidae > Galleria > Galleria mellonella. Next base: position 2,213,593 of record NW_026442100.1, on the reverse strand, counting down.
AGTGGAATTTACTCCACGACAAGCAGGATTTTGTTTCGCAACGAAAGAATAGAAGTTATCACAGGATATATATATATATATATATATATATATATATATATATATATATACGTACGTAGATAACTACCTGTCTTGATACCAAAGTCCCTTGTGTGTTATTCAGAGAGAACCGACCGCCAAGAGCCCCCGCAGCAACCTCATCAATAATGCATTCAATGTTTCTGACTTTATGTCAATGAAAATTTCGAAGAAACTCCACTTTGTGCGCTACTTTTCAATGAATGCAAATCACGGAGCGATAATATAAACCTTAAGAGGTTTTTTGACTTTTATTATTTGAATTTTCTCTAATGGTGTTAATTAATTTATATATTAAAATTTATATAAATTTCCATAAATATTTACATAGTTTGGTAAGTATAAAATAAGTAGGTAGTTATCTATGTAAGCAAAGTTGTGAAAAGTTCAGTTAAAGCACGTGCTTAAATCGTAATAACTATGTAAGTAATAAAATAAAATTAATCCCTTAACCTTACATAATAAATTATCCAAGTAGGTAATTGGACTAAATACTTATATAATTCATTATGTCTTTAAGAAATTTCATGTAGGCACAATACAAATATTGTGAGAGTTGTGTACTTTACGCAATAATGTATTATATTGTATAATAAGTTGTTGATATTAAGTTAACGAGAAATTACAACTCAATTAACTCATGACATGTGTTGCTGCCAAAACTTATTCATTTTTGGCGCCAATCAAAACAAAGTAGTCACTACATTATTATTAAGAGCAGAAACTTCCTTTATACAAAACTAGAAAATTGGTCTATGTAACCAATTAGAAGTACCAATAAAATAAAATAAATTAATATTCATGTTATTGTTCAACTATTTATAACATGACTGTATCAAATATATCGATATTTATAACAAATATATATGTATAACAAAAGATCCAGCTACTTTACAGTTAAACTTTTTAAAATCAATAAACTGGTTGCATAGCTTTCATATATAAACTTTTTTAAACATTAATTATTATCTTTCCTTTTTGTTTTAGGCAAAAGAAATTAATCCATACAGCTTACCAAGAATAGAAAATTTTTACCCTGATATTTATCTTGACATATTTTAATGGTTGTCAATTTCAGATTACATTGATATTGATTAATCTAAGACGGAGAAGGTCAATGTTGATCGAGATGAAATTATTTGAACATAGAATTTTGTACTTTTCGCGAATAGATTTTTTTATACAACTTAGAACGGCAAACAAGCTAATGGCCCACCTGGTGGAAAGTGGTAACCGTCGCCTATAGACATGAGCAGTACCATGAACATAACAAAGTATACTGTTTCGCCTATGATACCCCCCATGCGTTGCCATTCCTGAGGACTCAGGTATTACGTATTTATGTATGATATATATTTTCTGTCGTTACTAGGTTTTGTTATTACTACTGTACTTAACTTTATTTGTAACGTAGATTAATAATTTTTTAATAATTTAATTAACATTAGGCAAAAATGAAGTCAATTACGATCTCACTAAATGTGGATTAAGAAGCGACGGAGTGCAATAATTGGGTCGCGTCGTTACATGCCGGCTGAGTCCAGATCGATTTCTCTGTACGTCCATTCCTGTATGTTGAACATTTTGTTCTATCAGTTGAAAATTTGGAATATACTTCTTTCTATTTTTACTTATATAACGAATAAAAAGAGTTCGCTTGAATATAAATGAAATAAATCTTACCTATCTATTATAAATGCGAAAGTTTGTGAGATGTATAAGTAGAGATTTGTTACTCTTTTATGCAAAAAACTAATAAATGCCTAATTTTAAATAAATTTAATAAATACTATAGGACTAAAGCGTAATAAATTCTTTCTATAAAGAATCATCAAACTCAGCTACTAACTGATGTTATAACGCCAACTTACTTGTATCTGAGTGCTGATGCACAATAACTGGTTGTAATAATAGAATTAGGATATTTTTTTTAATAAATATGTAATCAGAGATATTGTTCACCTGTGTACTAAATTTCATTCAAATCTATACACCTGTTTAAACATTATTAAGTAATAAACTTTTTTACATAATTTTATATTCACATTAGAAAATGAGACTTTTCGAGACTTATACGATTTAGAGAATAATTTTCAAGCGACTTTAAACATTATACAAAGTAATATACTAACACTAGCTTAGATCGTATAGTTTCTGAGGTCTATTTGAGTAGCTACAGCAAACTGCACATCGTGTGTGACCATCGTTAGGTTTATTATTTAGAGATTCATATTTATAGTAATCATTTATTAATACAGTTGTTACTGACTTAATCTAGTGTAAATGGTTATTAATTTTTTTTTTATTTACTTTTAAGTTTATTCTTGATATATTAATCATATTGTGTTTTATTTTTGTAAATTTTATGTATTAATAAATAAATAGAAATATCTGCATTTTGCACTATATTCTTATTTAAAATATGAAATTCTTTAAATAAATAAATATGGCAACTTTCCAACCTCTGTACTTATATTTAGGTAAATTGCGGCCATTTCCATATACCTAGAAAGATTTAGAACTTCCCACTAAGCTAAGAATTATGCAGCACTCGTTTCTCACCCTGACCCGTAAGTTTCAAGGTGATTGAATCGCTGTAAAGATTTTTAGTTCGCGTGTCACAAAGCTAGCGTGGTTGGAGTGCGGGGTTATTGTGACGTCAATTATGAAGATTTGATGGGTGTACTTTAAACTTTATTCATCATATGTATAAAATAGAAATTAGTATGGAGTATATTGTAACATTATGATTTGTGATTTTGAGTATTACCAAAATTATACTGTAAATTTATGATTACAATAGACAGAGAGAAAGAAAAATATTTATTTGGCGCATATTAATAACAATCGCAACTAAAACATATGCAATTATAAACTAAAAAAAGAAAATAAAGAAATAAACTTATTCACCAAAATGTTCACCACTCAGCTAAGAGCCGAAACGCTGAATTCCTATGTAACCACTGGCACTGGTTGATGTCATTTTTTTATGAAGATTCAGAAACTCAGTAGTAAAAGGCAAAGAAAGCCGGAAAATCTGAAATTTTCCATCAATTCGTAGCAATTGAAAGGATTAAATAGATTTTTTTTTGGGAAAAAGAGAGAACTACATGCTAATGGCGTTTATACTCCTCACATCTCTTGCTTCATTCATTTTCATAACTCCTCTTCTGCTTGCACACCAGTTTTGGAAGCTCTCTGTCTTCTTCCTCAGCATCACAACATAACTAAAATTATGTACCTATGTATTGATTATATACTTTTAATTTTATTTTTATATATAAAACATATTAGTAATTTTATATATCTTTTATCATTTCCTATACATTCCTATATTTTCTTAATATTTAAAGGCTCGTGTCATGATGTTTGATCACGCTAATTTTGAACCGACTTTAAAAAGATGGTTCTAAATTCGATTGAATTTTTTTATGTTAGTTAACTTCGTCACTTGTAGACCAATTTGGAAAATTCTACTTTTATCTGAAAAGGATATACTTTTAGATTGATTCTAAGGATTTTTTTCAAAATCGATTTATTGGTTCAGTTTTTAAATCAAAATAATTGGTTTTGCCATGATTAAAGTAAATTTTTTTGTAAACACAACACAATATTATTGCAATAGCTGAACTGATTTCGATAAAATTTTGAAAATGTGTAATATGTAGCTATAACTCTCAAGATAGAAAAGTTTTATCTCGATAAGTGACTCGCATTATATTGGTGTGGATAGGCAGCAAAACAACATTTGCTGAGTCAGCTAGTGTTAATATATAAAAATCCCGTGTCACGGTGTTCGTTCACGCTAATCTCCGAAATGGCTTAACCGATTTTAAGGAAATTTTATAAACGTATATTGCTTGTTTCATCTTCAGAGACTGAATAGTTTTATCTTGATAAGAAAAATATATATCTACGGTAGGTGGCAGTGGGTAATGTAATGTTAGCCGGGGGAAAGATTGTTAATAATGAGGAGGTTAATCCCCATTGCTATCAATATACCCTATCAGGTCGACCTCCACGCGGTTCCCCCAGGAAACAATCGTGACTAATTTATCGTCGAATTCGACATTATGGGCTAATTGACCTGCTTTCATCTGCACCTATCATCCCTCACTGGTGCCCCGCCAGCGTAAATCAATAGCGCAGGCGGGGTTACCATTCCATTATTCCATTAAAAAAAAAGTAATGTTAGCCGGGACAACTTTATATATTATCATTTTTGTTAAAATATTTGGAAGCTTGTATATTAAATGTATGAACAGATTTGAATTAACTTTGGTATACTGATAGGTTATATATTTAATAGCTATATTAAAACATAGAATATTTTATATATCGATTTACGCGAACAAAGTTGCAGGAAACTGTTAATTTATAATATTAGCAAAATAAATATACCTACTGCATAATATAATTACTTCAATTTTTATAGCATACAAAATAAAGATCGAAAAATAAGTACAACACGTTCCAGGCCCAAATTAAAATATAGTTCGTTGGTGAATTCGTGAGCACGTTATTTCCTTGTAAATAAATAAACTCCCTTTCAACGGACGCCGTCGCTGTTCCCGGGGGAATAGCACGTGTCCCACTATCGAAGTCGTGTTTCCGACCAATTTGTGTCATCGGCGTGTACAAGTAGCTTTACTCCAACGACTGTCGCCTAAATCGTTCGGAAAATACCATAGATCGTATAAAATGTACGATATATTTTTATTTACGTCAAGAATAACATGAGCTTTAATGTATTGGAAATAGAAGATATTGTTTTCTTTATTTTTTTTTTATAGATATTTTAATTTGATATTTTATTTTTAAAGATATTTTATTTCTATGATATTTTAGTTTGGGGTAGGCAGAGATAATGAGACAAATGCTTATGTGTCTTACACCACTTGCATGTATTTTTGGATCGTACCTTCCATATTTTAGTTTTCCAGTATTTCAAAATATATCTACTTAAAAATATCTATGTAATAAAAGTTAACAGAAAAAGTTTAAATAAGAACAATTTTTATTATGTTATTATAAATGTGAAAGTCAGTTTATTTGTTTGTTATCTGATACTATCCCGGCAGCCATTAGTCAATTGTAGATAGTCCTATAAGATATAGCTTTTATTTTGTTTCCTTCACAATCTTTTATATGTAAATTAATGAATCCAATCTACAATTCGTATTTCATTAATTATTTAAGAGTCACGCCTTTGTCGGCGAAACATAAGTACTGTACATTACATACTAGCTTTTAGCTGCGACTTCATTCGTGTGACCGGGATATTTTACATCACCCATATAATATCTGTATATTAAATTTCATAGTGATCGATTAAACTGTTATAAGGTAACAAACAAACTCACTTTCACATTTATTTCGCCTATTTTTTTCTGTGTATATTATTATATGCGTTATCTTTTATCTCTGAACCGATTTAATTTAATTTTATAATCTATAGGGTTTATCTGTGTTGATACTCGAATATTTTTTTATACTTAGAATGGCAAACAAGCTGACGGCCCACCTGATGGAAAGTGGTAACCGTCGCCTATAGACATGAGCAGTAGTATGGACATAACAGAGTATACTGTTTCGCCCATGATACCCCCATGCGTTGCCATTCCTGAGGACTCAGGTGTTATTCCTCTGTACCCAGTAAATTCACGCTATATCCCACCTTTCAAACCGAAACACAGCCATGCAAATACAACTGCTTCACGGTTGAAACACGAATGGGACAGAGGTATCCAAGCAATCGACTTTTGTACAAAGTCTCCCTCTGGTAAATAATTTTGTTACGACTGTACCGTTACGAATGTACTAATTGTCTGTTCCTAAGTAAAAAATAATTAAAAAAAAGCAAGTGAAGACTTTACTCTGCAAAATAAAAACCGGCGACTAACATAGCCGAGTACATTTTTGCTAGCTACAATCCGGCCACTACCGTATTGAGTTACCGTCAGATGGCGCTACCAAAATGTTTGTAGCAATTATTATTAAAAGCTAGCAGTACCTAAAAGCGTTGTTATAAATTTAATGAAATTTATAAAGTACTTTTATCGCGACCTACTTTTTATGCTTGACGTTATAGGAATGATTTTTATTTAATTGTACTAAAGACGGGACATTATTGTGACGGTGTGAGATAAGCTATACTTAAGTTCTAAATTTGAATTTTACCGATATTCTTCATTCTTTTATTATTTTTACTAAATAATACTAGACATAATTTAATACACAACGAAATCTGATCACAAACTAGGCAGAGTTTGAACAATGTTTAGTGAAGAATTCATAATACATAGTGTATATACATACCATAAAATTAATAAATATGTTTACCAGTTTGCAACAGTCAATTTTATATATTTTATATATTTTTAAATTGCAAAAGATGCTTTTTTTAATTATACAGCACTATCATACCTACTTGTACAACAATTAGTCCATTACCTTAAGGTTGTCTTGAAAAGATTGCTCTCAGCAATAAGACCGCCTTACTGTACTTATACAATTGTATCGTTGTGTTTGTAAATTGTCTTGTTTATTTCCTATATTGTATAATACAAATAAAGTATACTCATTCATTCATTCATTCAAGAGGTATCTTTGACCAACCTATAAAATCTGGATAAATCTGGATAGATCTGGATATAAATCTTGATATCCTATCAAGCATTCATATTTTTGTAAGTAATAATAAATAACATACCGATCAGGTAGTGAAAAGAAATTGAAATATTTAGTCGAAATCAAATCCCTCAAGGGCTTTGTTAATCAACCGATCGATTCCGCAGACCTCCGAAGGTGGGCCATTCAAATCCGTCGGTACGAGAATGAATCGAGTCGGCGCGCTTTGAATACAAGCTATTGAACTTCTAAATGAAACTTCCTTATGTGCCAGTTGCAATTTAGCCTATTTTTAACGGCCTTCAAAAAGAAGGTTCGATATTTCATCGTATTTTGTATGTTATGCTTAAATTAAAAAAAAATACTGTAATGTGTTTCGGTTTGAAGGGTGGGATATGGCGTGAATTTACTAGATACGGAGGAATAACACCTGAGTCCTCAGGAATGGCAACGCATGGGGGTATCACGGGTGAAACAGTATACTCTGTTATGTCCATGGTACTGCTCATGTCTATAGGCGACGGTTACCACTTTCGATCAGGTGGGCCGTCAGCTTGTTCGCCATTCTAAGTTGAATAAAAAAAAAGGCATAACAGAGTATATTTCGTGGTAATAGTTAATAGTTCGTCGTTTTTAGTGTAATTATTCTTTTTTAATTTTTTGTTTAATGTACATAGTTAACCTAATGGTTAAATCGCTATTAGGTAAATTTTCAAGTAACAATAACTTCTAAAGTCGACAGTAATTTTCCACCGACATTTTAGTTAATATAATATATACACCATAGCATAACAACCTCATTGGATCGTATCAATGGCCATGGTACTCTTTCAAGAAGAAAGTAATAGATCACCGTACTATTTAGGGGCCTTGATAAATGGTTTTAAGTTTTCTTTCCTTTTATTAGTATATTATGTTTTGTTCCTTAGTGACCACTTAAGACTTCTTAAGAATGAAAAAAAAAATGTATTGTATTAAAGTTGGAAGATGAAGCAGTGTATTAAATTGCTATATCACTCAGGTGAATGCATCTACCTATTGCAGGGGGAAAGGGATTCTTATTAATGGAGATCTAATAGTTCCATACCTAGAATTATGCCGAAAAGATATATTGCTAGCAATAAAGCTATTAGGAAGTTGAACTCCATGCGGTTCTCCTTTGGAAACTATCTAATTTAATTCTTGTCGAATTTGTCACGATGGGCTAACTGGTCTGCTTTCACGCCTCATTGGTGCCCCGTAAGCGTAGACCGATAGTGCGGATGGAGTTACAACTCTATTTTTACCCATCTAACAACTACCAATTGTATAGGTAATAGGTAAACAAGGGACAAAAAAGAAAATTGCCTTCAATTTGATTTCGTTCTAAAATTGATTAAGGCCCATATGGAGTTTTATAGGATAAATATGCAAACTCAATCACGCATTATACGAAAGGAATGTCAAATATGTCCTACCCTTTTTTATGACATGAAAGTCAGATAAAAAGATATCATTTATTATATTACGCCATATAATAGGTCAGTTCATTAAAAATGTATTCAGTTTGACAAGGATCATCACAAACGACATACCTATCTCTTTTATATCGCAGCCTACGCCATACAGTAGATATAAGTATAAAAAACAAATGGTAGCGAGTGTTGGGTAGGTATGTAAGAAAGAGGTTGAATGTGGAAAAATAGGGTATATTGATAGATTTATTAAGAAAATATATATAATGAATTCGAGTTGTTTTTCTGAATATATTCTGGGTTTATTCTCTATAGTGTTAAAAACTTCGCGAACACTTCGCAAACGATATGTATATATATATATATATATATATATATATATATATATATATATATATATATATATATATATATATATATATATATATATATATATATATATATATATATATATGCATATAAGGGGGATATTATTATGCAGTACGGTTACTTTTTAATCGCTTCGCTAGATGGTTAAATGTTTTTTTATTATTTTGTTATTACAAGATGGATTTACTCTAGATCTATCTTACCTTACTTCTCTTAAACAGTACAAGTACAATAAAGTAGTAAAAGACAGTACTTTGTAATTTATAATAGTAATGTTTGTTAAATAAATAAATCAGTCCTAAAACGATGCCAACGTTCACTCGTTAATAATTATTTTATGGGATAATGATAGAATGGTAAATTCGCCTGCATTATCGGTATACACTGGCGGGGCCATTATCGGTATACCAGTGAGAGATGACAGATGCGGATAAAAGCAGGTTTGTCAGCCTATTGTTACAAATTCAACAAGAATTCATCATGATGATTTCCAAATGGAACCGCGTGGAAGTCGATCTGATAAGGTATGTTACTAATAATAGGGCTGCGACTAACAATCTTTCAGGTAATACAAAACATGTCAAAAATGAAGATTGACAGCAAATTAAAGTGCGATTTTCGACGAGTTACAGAGAACCTTGTAATGCTTTTACTTTCGCGTGACTGTCAGGGTTCCTACTGAAATGAGAAAACTGAATAATAAACTGTAATACAGATAGGAAGTGGGTTCTGCAGCAAATCCTTCGGATTTGGTAGTATTTATGCTTAATACAATACAAAATGGCAGTGACGAAGTAAGATGTATATAATATTACCTAAGTGGGTTTTTTGAAATAAATTTTCTGCCTCAATCTTTCTTGTCTAAGTTATGTCTTCTAAACAATACAAATCGATCGATCGATCGATCGATCGTTTGCGTACTGAAAGATAATTTTTTATAGAGTAAATTTTACCTAAAGGAGATTTTATACAAAAATCGTTTGTCTCATTCATGTTTTTACCGTGAAGCAATTGTGTTTGCGTGGCTAAGTTTCGATTTGAAGGGTGGAGGGTATCATGAGCTAATTAGTATACTCTGTTACGTCTATGGTACTGTTTACGTCTATAGGCGACGGTTGCCACTTTCCATCAGGGCCGTTAGCTTGTTTACCATTGTAAATTGCTTAAATAAATAAATAAAAATAAATAAATTCGGACTAAAAACGAATGTTGTTTTTGTATGTTGAAATATACTATTTAAGTATCACTTTCTTCGTTCGTTTTGAGTTATGATAGCTGTTATCTACCCATTCTCCAAGATAATGGATGTCATTTATAAGATAACATGCTTACTGCTTCAATTTGGTAAAATAGGTCATGTTAATAATATAAAAAAAAAAAGTTATACTCATATATGAGTATTTATTAACCCATTTCATATTTAAGTAAGTATTCGTAATACTAAAAGTGATATCAAAATAATAATTGGTTATTTCTAATTCTAAGTATTGAGGGGGATCTACTAACATACAGACAAATAAACATTTAAGCTATTGAGAGAGAGAGAAGTAACTAGAGTTTCCATTATTATCAATAGTTCTGTCAATTGTGATCTAAAAACTAAACTACTGAATCGATTTTGATAAAAAAATATTTATTTATTAGTACAAATGTGTGTAGATACATGGCGGACTTAATGCTAAAAGCATTCTCTCCCAGTCAACCATAGGGAAGTGTCAGAATACTCGAATGCGGTACTAGTAATTATTGATATACATACATACTGAAATTACATATATAAACGAATAAATATATATGAATAACAAATATACTTACACATATATGACATATACTATATTATACACGAAATTGAGAATAATATAAAGCACTTACTGCTCGGATAAAGTGAAAAAGTGAGCGTGAACGTTTTTTTTTTGAAAGACAGTTTAGTCGTGAAGAATGTAGGAGAAAAGAGTAAAAATTATATGGGACTATATATATTATTACTATACATATATGTATATCCTTTCAGATAAAATAAGAATTTTCCAAATTGGTTTAGAACTAACAGAGTTATGTGGTAACAAACAAAAAAAAATACAATCGTATTGAGAACCTCCTTCTTTCCGAAGTCGCTGGAAAACTGTAATAGAGTCGTTGTATAAAATGCGTAAATTTATAGACAAATGAAACAATATAGTACGGAACCGTCCAATGGGCAAGTACAACTCGCATTTGTCCTATCATTCTTTCAATTCAGCCAATGATTGATATAACCTTGTGCTGGGTGCAACTGAGCGGTGCGTCACGCCCTCGGCGCAGTCCGTGCACTTTTTAATTGTTAAATTGGTTGTGATTCACGTTGTAGGTTATCTGTAGGGAATATAAAGTACTTAGGTAGGTACTAAATATGTGACTAGCGCGGTAGAGGTCGCGAGGAGATTGTACGTTCTGCGTATACAAGCGGCTTCTAATGATCTACACAGGTGTATGATATGGTTGGATGTAGGTTTTAATGCAGGTCTGCCTACATTGAAGCCTATATCTGACCATAAGTTATTAAGTAAATTTTTCTTCTCTCTCTTTCTCTCTCTCTCTTTCATTTATATATATCATATAATATATCCATCATACTATATGTATGTATAAGATTCCTTTCGTTCTTGTTATTTGATTTTACGGAGAATATCTTTTGATTGTTAAAATAAATCCAATGATATAAAAAAATTGACTAAGGTACGATGGGACTGACGTGCCAAAAAGAACCAAAAATAAAGATAAAAAAAAGAAACGGCTACATTATAAAAGCATTCTGTTTTAAAAAACAATATAAATAGACATCTTCTATTATATGTTATAAATTATTTTATTTATAGTTATTTATAACAAGTGACGATAATTTACAATATCAACAGAACAATATATGCAGACTCGGTGGCAGTTCTTATGAAATCAAATATTTATATTGAGCTCAGATTAAACCTTAGAAGGTTGCGGGGGGGGGGGGTTGTTAGTGATGCGAATTACCAGTCGCATTACGTAGCATATTAAATTTGAGCTCGTTTGACAACAATTTCATCTGATATTAAATATATATTGGTAGTATTTAAACATCAGCAGGAAATATTAAAAACAATAACATACGAGTATTATTTAAAATAATAATAACAAAATGACTTTTTAAGAACATTAAAATAACATCAGAGTTACATAAAAATTAGGGTCCATTCTGCGAAAACTTCACCGAGACGGCGATAGGGACGAAAAGTCGTTATTGCATTAAAATTAGCAAAATTTTGAGGGGACTTAACGACTTAAAGAGGCGGTAAAAATGATTTATTCCATCCTAATTAGCTGTGACGCAACAATGGAACAATAACATTTGATGAAACATTTGAAAAAGAAAAATATTACAATTTTTTTTATACGAGTTATTTATGTCTAATAAAAAAAAAAAAAAAAAACTTCGACATGATTTGGGCATGAATTCATACATCTATACAGAATGCCATCTAAAATAATCTTTGCCAAAACCAAGTAATTTTTTTTTATTAAAATTAGCGTGCTCTTATAATTCTATAAATTTAGTTTTATATATTTTTTTCTTTTTGTTATTCTTATTATTTATTTTTATTCTATTTTATCTGTATGAATATTATAATTGATTATTTTATCACTAGCAATATTTGCCGTGTGGTTCCGGCATAGAATGACCACTACTTTCTGTTTCGTGTTCGTCGTAAGAGGTGACTAAGGGTATTGAACGATTCCCGGATAGCAGTGTCCCTTTTCAAACATCACCAAAGCCTAACTGCGGTTGCCAACTCGCTTGCTAAACATGGTAACTATTGGCAACACCTCCCTAATGAGAGATGTCTGTGTATATAATAATCACTATCAATATTGTACTTTCAGATTCTTGTACATTTTACAAAACACTTAAGCAGTCAGTAATTACAATTCACGAGATAGTTAACGACTGATTGGGTGTCTTTTGGGAAGTTATTCATCACATAACTCTCTATCTATACACATATGATCAAGAGTTTGTATAGATGGTTTTGTTGGTTATGTTTTATGACTATACTAGTGTCTCGCCACGACTTCACACGGATCCATGATCTTGATAACAAAGTCACTTATCTGGACAAAATATTGTATATCTCAAATACAGAGCAAACAAAACTTTTTATTTTTAATTTTTTTCAATTTACAAAGTTTCATTTGAATTGGTGGGGAGATTTTGGAAATTACTGTGAACAAATATCGTGACATAGTTTTTTTATACCACTGAGGTGGTAATCAAGCATACGGCCCACCTGATGGTAAGTGTTTACCGTAGCCTATAAACGCCTGCAATACCATGAGTTTTAGGCGCCCGAAACCGACCATGAAGAAACCTCTTTACTCCCTTTTTGAAGAACCCCATGCTTTAGTCTGTTGCGAAAACCTCGGCAGGTTTTTTTTTATATAATATACATATTAAGATATTTAAACTAATGTTTGAATGAATAGGTTTTTATAACTCGTGGTAACAGCATTCGATTTTAATTGTTACGCAGGTGAATAGCTTTCAGTTACCTCAAATTATAAATGTAACCTTTACATGTTAGGTTTGAACCTTACGTGCGTCGTAAATTGATTCTAGTTTGGATATTGTACCGTATGTATTAAGTTAGGAAATAACCTACCTGTGAACCAAATTTTATTCGGATTCGTTTCGTATTTTTGACGTAAAAGTGTAACAAACCTCTATCTTATCCATCATTATAGACTTTCGTTTTATTATATAATATTAATAAGTATTATTTTGTTATTTTTTTTTTAGATAGAATAGGTTAGGTAGATCTAAAATATAGCCTATATTAATTGCTAATAATAAAGCTTTCCATAGAAGAAAGATTTTTTTAAATAGGTTAAAGTGACTAAGGGAAGTATAAAATAGAATAAAGAGTATAAATTTATCCAATACAAACAAACAATGAAGTCTTTCCTCTTTATAATATTAATATAGTTGAGTTTACCTAAAATAAAAAAAAACAATTAATAGACGTGCGCGTGTGCGTGTGCGTGTGTGCGAGCGTGCGTGTGTGCGTGCATGCCTGTGTGCGAACGCGTGCGCGCGCGCATATGTGTGTGTGTATTTATTTTAAATAATACTTTTATATAATGAATACCTCAAAAAATTAGTACTTTATATCAACACTAATGAGGGTGAAAAATTAAAAAAAAAAATACAAAAACAAAATTGACTAATATAATATTATAATTACAAACATTACAGATTAAACATAAGTGCTTATTGTCATCATTTGAGCCATTAACTGTCCACTGCTGAACATAAGCCTTTATCATAAGGGGAATTTGGTCAGTAGTTGCTATGCTTGGCAGGCGGGTTGACAACCGCTGTTAGGCTTTTAGTGATGTTTTAAGAGGGATGCTGTTACCCATCCTTCTACCATTAAGCTCCCTTAGTCGCTTTTTACGACACTTACAGGAAAGAAAAGGGTGGCCTAATATATTCCAAGGCCACATAGCCAAGTGCTTACTCTACTAAAGCGTAAATAATGTTGAAAGATTTAATCAAAATACGTAGCCATTTTGAAGATCCGTTTAGGGATCACACTTGACGTGACGACTGTCCCAAACGTGACCTAAACTACCCTTTTACAATTCGATTAGACATGTTGCCAGTAGGCAACCAATCGCAAATTAGATGAAGTGTGGAAGGTTCGAGCAAACAGCGGAAGGGTCGCACCTACATACATAGACCTTTACGTATTTTAGTTATTCCTTAATCTAGAACTAGTTTTGACCTGCGAGATTGTTGGCGTGGCAGGGGTATTTTATTTGACCGGGGTAAAAAGTAGCTTATGTCCTTTTCCATCCACAATACTAAGAGTGCATACCAAATTTTATAAGCTGTTGTGACTTCAAGAAGTAAGTAATTCTCTTTTACATTTGTAGTACATATTAATAAAAATTTTATATTAAAAAGAAAGGGGCGGCCTATTTTTTGCCATGTGGTCCCAGTATAAAATAAGCCACTCATTCCTTTCCCGTAGGTATCGTAAGAGGCGACTACGAGTAAGAGAGGGCGAGGGACGGGCAGCAGTGTAACCCTTAAAACATCTCCAAAGCCTTACTGCGGTTGCCAACCCCCGCCTGCCAAGCGTGGCAATTACTGGCAAAACCCTCAAGTGAATATTTACATTATAATTTTTAAATTAATAAAATAAATAATAACAGTGATAATAACTATTGAAATATAAAAAAAATATTATAATTTTTAATTATGATTATGTTTAAGATTTGATTAAGATAAATTTAATTCATTGCGGTGTAAATTTTACAGTTTATTTTAATATGTGATATTTCTGGAATGTTCCTTCATTAACAAACATAACCCGAACAACTTTTAAGGATAATTAGTTATGTATAATGACATAAGGACGATTCCAAAAGTTGGCTTGTCAGAGAGGTTGACAGATTGTGTAGGTAAATATTAACTGACTTACTACTTACATGAATACATAATAATATATGTGTAAATATTAATATCGCCACAATCTACTTTTAGAAATAGAACTTTTAATTATAAACAGGTAAAAATTAATAATATTGGTGTACTTTTAAAATTGTATAAATAATTATTAATTTAATTACACAAATCTTTTGTTCATTTATATTTATTTGTACTATGTCACTATTAATACTCGTATTTAAGAATTCTGTACACAAGATTAAATATTTGAATTCGCTTGATCGTTTTTATGTTTTTTTTTTTTTGCCTCACGATGCTCCATCTACGAGTAGATGTAGTTTGTGCATCAAACTACATCTACCTATCATCATTATTTTAGCCATTATCTATCTATTGCTCAACATAGACCTCCCTCCACTGACTGCCACGAGGAACAGGCCACCACCTGCATCCACTGACTCCTTGCAATGCATTTGAAATCGTCACTCCCTCTAGTGGGTCATCCTTCACTGCGTTTGTCCATACGAAGTCGCATTCAAGAGCCTTTCATCCCCATCGGTTGTCGATTCTTTGAGCTATGCATGACCATACCTAACAGCAAGTTTAAATGATGCAATAAAGAGTTAATAAATAAATAAATTATAAAAAAGCTCAATTTATTTGTTATGTTTCGTCTTTTGTTTCTTTGGGAAAAATATTTATTTGATACATTGGTACCTCGTAGGCTATTGTCATTATGAACATTCACCTTGGTGTGTGCAAATATTACTAGGTAATTCGCGCTGATGCAGAATAAAGAAGTTAAAGAGCAGTCATTACCTGCGAATGCCATAGGAGCTTGCATAATGCATGACCCCCTTTTGTGTAATTATGAGCTGTCAGGTCGATACACTCTGAGTTCTATGTACTCAATGTACCTTCATTGTAATTGAATCGTTGTCGGATTTAGTCGAATCGACAGACTCTGACACTTGAGAGGTCGGTACACAGGAGTTCAGTTTAATGTCATTATCGGTCGCCGGTTCAAGAAAATCAATATAGGGTTATGTTTGGGATGTACGAGGTATTGGCTTATTGAAGATAGATATTCAAAGTTATAGAGTAGAGCTGAAATATTTGAGAGATGTAATTTTTCTTTATAATACTAAGGTCGGGTGTTATGGGTAAGTTTACTACCTTAACTTTTAGACCTTAAAGTTTATGAATTTGAATATAGCTAATACAGAGTCTGGATTGTATATTACAGCGTAGCTGTAAAGAAATTTCTTTTTACATACATTTTTTTATATACCTAAAGAATAACTCTACAAATTTATTAAAAATTTAATAATGCTCCGACACAAATAAACATATAAAAAGAGCTGATGACATTAAAATACATGAACAGTTCTTTAAAAATTGTAACTAAGAATCATCTCAATCATGTAAGCTTTCAAACAAACAAAAAAAACGCATCATAATCGGACTATGCGTTTAGGAGCTACGACGCTATAGATACACATGTGTGTCTACGACATTGTAGAGGGAGGTTGTAAGTTTGACGTGTCTATGTAGATATATAGATACGTCAAACTTACAACATGACTCTTTTTGTTTCAGGGGTTAATAAATTAAACAAGCTGCTGATTATTAGTGTGTATAGTATTTTTTTTATACCACTGAGGTGCCAAACAAGCGTACGGCCCACCTGATGGGAAGTGGTTACCGTAGCCTATGAACACCTGCAATACCAGAGGTATTACGCGTGCGTTGCCGACCCTAAAGAAACCTCTTTACTCCCCTTTTGAGGAACCCCATGCTGTAGTCTCTTAGGAAAACCTCGGTATTATTTTTATGGTGTGGTCCTGGTATAAAATAGACCACTCCTTCCTTTCTCGTGGGTTTCATAAGAAGCTACTAAGGGAGGGCAAGGGAATGGCAGCAGCGTCCCTCTTAAAACATCTTCAAAGTCTAATTGCGGTTGACAATCCGCCTGGCAAGCGTGGCAACTGGCAAAACCCCCCAAGGGGGAGGCTTATGTTTAGCAGTGGACAGTTAAAGGCTATTAGCCTTTAACTGAATTTGAAATGACCTTTAATGATGATGACGTATCTACATAGAGACGTCAAATTTACAATATCCCTCTTTTTGTGTCGGGATTTAAAAATATTAAACAAGCTGATGATTAATAGTGTACATGATATTTTTTTATCTACTAGTTTTTTTTTATACCACTGAGGTGGCAAACAAGCATACGGCCTACCTGATGGTAAGTGGTTACCGTAGCCTATGAACACCTGCGTATGCATATTCAATAGTAAGGAGAACCAACGAAGTATACAACTTATGGACAGCATATGTTTTTTTTCTTAATGGATGATAATGGAATAGTTGCTTTAACGGTATACGCTGGCAAGGCACCAGTGAGAGATGATAGGTGAGAATGAAATAGCAGGTCAGTTAGCCCATCGTGATGAATACATCTGGAATTCAGCACGATGGTTTCTAGGGGAAACCGCGTGGAGGTCGACCTGACAGAGTATATTGCTAGCAATGGGACTAGTAGCCCGCATTACTAACAATCCCTCCCCCCTATTAGGATGGAGTAAAGAGATTTCTCTTGTCGGCAACGCGCTAGTAATGCTCCTGGTATTGCAGGCGTTTATATGCTATAATAACTGCTTACCATCAGGTGGGTCGTATGATTGTTTGCTACGTCAGCAGTATAAAAAAATACATAATTTTTATACAAAATCTTGTTCTGGTAAAGAGGAAAGAAATTATGAATAAGCTCTCTGCCGCAAGGTTTACTCAAGAGACTATAGGTGTGAAAAGGTTATGAGTGAACAATGCGCATGTTATATATCTTGGTATCGCAAGCAAGTATCCTTAAGATACACATACACCAATATATATATATATATATATATATATATATATATATATATATATATATATATATATATATATATATATATATATATTGGTGTATGTAAGTCAGAGATAGAGGTACTACTATCAGGTTTGTATTTACTACTTTTTTGTATTACATAAATATCAAAAAAGTTTGTATGTCAATTTAAATTTCTGACATTTAAGGCGTTGGTTTTAATATTTATTTATTTAATTTATTTAATTCTTAATTATATACACCGATTATAAGAATATGACAGAGGTAATTAAATGTACAAAGGCGAGCTTAACTCTAACAGAGTTTTTTTTCCAGCAAACCCAAAGTGGAAAGGAGCATCAATGTCAACGGGTAGAGCGATGTACAATATTGTGACAATATTTAAACAAACAAAACAAAATTAAATTAATATTACTTAGAAATAATATGTTATATTTCTATTTTAAACACTATTTTATATACCCAAGTTCTGATTAACTTTTTAATAACGAGAGACAGCAGTAATAACGTGGGTTACAAAACGTCATTATCATCGTATTAGCTGTCAACTATCCATTGTTGAACATAGGCCTCCCTTCATTAGGGGAGGTTTACCAGTAGTTGCCACGCTTGGTAGGCGGATTGGCAATCGCAGTTAGACTTATGGTGATGTTTTAAGAAGGACTCTGATGCTCATCCCTTATTAAGTTACCTTAGTCGCCTCTTACGACACCTACGGGAAACAAGATGTAGCCCATTCTATGTAAGTACCACAGGATATAAAGTTACAATATAAAATATAGTCTGTCAACTCACCATAATTATGATGCGCCACGCCAAGTCAGCACTTCTCTTGGCAAAATTGACAAAATGCTATATTATTGAATAAACATTGTTACAGGGTTGTACATCAAATGTGACATATAACAATAATATACTCGCAAACAATCGTTCAATTGAATTTGAGTTTGTGAATCGGCGTCGCGGCTAATAATGAACGCTTTGAAAGGAAACTATGATTAACATACAATAACAATGTACAGGAATGATGCCTCAATGACCTAATTAATTGTATACCTGATGTCGGTTTAAGACTAAAGTTCCAAATTTAATACAAATATCTAGAACAACAACCTGTGTTTCAACCGTGAAGCAGCTGTGTTTGCATGGCTGTGTTTCGGTTTGAACGGTGGGATATGGCGTGAATTTACTGGGTACAGAGGAATAATACCTGAGTCCTCAGGAATGGCAACGCATGGGGGGTATCATGGGCGAAACAGTATACGAGTACTCTGTTATGTCCATGGTACTGCTCATGTCTATAGGCGACGGTTATCACTTTCCGTCAGGTGGGCCATCAGCTTGTTTGCCATTCTAAGTTGTATAAAAAAAAAACAAGTTTTTTAAGATTTTTTTTTATTTTAACCATCTATGTGCTCTTGAATTTTTAATTATAAACCAATGATTATGAAGATTCTGGTGACTTGTAATACAGGTTCAACAACTAGTACTAGCACCAGCTCCCACAAATAATATTGTTAAAATGTTTTGCAAGTTTTTTTTTTTTTTTACAACACAGGGGGCAAACGAGCATGCGGCTCACCTGATGGTTAATGACTACCGCCGCCCAAGTTATACGTAGTAAAAGTCCTTAATGTTAAACTGTGGTGATAAGTATATCACCACGAATATATAAATTTATGTCATTTCCAAACTGAGCCTGATTTCAGTGAAATATTTTTAACTTGCATTTTTTAATCGATTCAAGAAAAAAGTTTACAATAATATTAGATTTTTTATACATATACAATTTTGTCAATTATTATTAACAGAATTTAAGAGTTTGCTTACAGAATAGTTCCATATCAAATTATAGATATACTAAAAAAGGTCAGAATTCAATTTATTTACTATAATCACCATTTAGATATATTCAATATGAAATAACCATTATTGTCACTAATATATGAATATAATTGCCGAGCCTAAAGTTACATTGTATTTTTGATATGAAATAATTTTACATTAAAATGGCTACAATACTACTTGATATAGCTATAAGTATTGGGCATTGATAAAAATTATTCAATAATTTTACTCAAAGCCCGTCATTGATTGCGCACGACTGATTTCTTTAAATCTGGGGCGAATTTACACAAAAAACACAGAGAACGTTGGTGAATTTTATTATCCAATGTCATGAACACAATTCACAGTTGCAATAAATCGTATTCAAAGCATTGATCTAATTTATTTACTTTTTCTATTTTCATATTTCCTAAATGTATTTATGAAGACAGCTCTACTTAAGATAAATTGTATTTAAGTGAAGTTGTTACACTATAAGTACTAATATGTGAGTAGTTACCCTTCTACTAAAAAAGATCATAAAAATTGCTTTACATAAAAGAAATAGACGAATAAATTAATAATATTTTAAAATAAAGAACGTTTTATTTAATGAATCATCAATATCGTCTTATTATTATTCCAATTATGGGCTCGTCCTAATATGATTTTATTCATATTATACAAGATTTTTGCTTTTGGTTTTATAACTGGCCACCTGCCTAAAGTCAACCTTCATTCACGCATTTGCTGGTAGTATCCATTACCTACCGTATAGAGGAAAAGATTGAAGAAAAAGGAGAAAGTGAGTAAAGAAAATTAGTAAAAAAGGAATGAAGGATTTATGGGAAAAAAGTAAAGGTGGACACGGCAATTGCAGAGTGGATACTAGTAAAAAACTGCAGTAGCTCAAGAAGCTAGGGTGGCGTACCCGTGGTACCTGACTCTGGAACCGTACAAATCACTAGAGAAGAGCGCCTCTAGAAGAGTAACAATTTGTTTTTCTAATAATTTCAATAATTGTACATAGTTCCAGTAAGTGCCAACAATCATGTAGTCGTGAACAAAAGTTTATAATTAACCTTTTTTTACAAGTAGATTAAACAAGTAGTGCCCAGTATTTTTAGCGGGTTCCTATCAAAACCTTTGTTTTACTTAGACGGAGTGCCACTTAAGTTCTACCATCTATTTATGCTTACAAAGGACGCTTTTATCTTCCTTTTGTCTTATTACATTACTCATATGTCAAATATGTGCATTAACGTACCGTACATGTTCTTGCTAATCTATGTTTATTGTATGGTTTGACAAAAGAAGAGGCTCTATTAAACAGTTCAGTTTTAGGGTTCCGTAAAACTGTAGGCGTGGATAAATATCAGTACAGCTCCGATATTTATTTATTTAACTCTTTATTGCACCAAAAACATAAGAATATACAATGACATTTAGAAAAATTCATGTGAAACACAGTAGCGTAACGTACAGATTAAAATATATATTATTAAGTTAGTTAAGTTACAAAAGACAGTTTTATCGCTATGGGAATCTCTTACAGACAACCTTTAATTAAAGGAGAATAGAGAGAAGAATATTGGATTCTTCTGGTGGTAAAAAGTCACGTGATATTTTTCAATCACATACATTTCACAATTAATGACGTCATGCCTGGGATCTTATGGTAGGGAACTCGAAACTCCGAGCCCTTTAAAATTATTTGCTTGTTATGTTAGATCACATCTGATGTAAAGCATCTGTCCTTGCATAGCTGTGTTTCGGTATGAAAGGGTGGGATATGGTAAAGTTACAAGGTATGGAGACATAACACCATAGTCCTCAAGAATGGCAATACATGAAGCAATCAACCATAAAGCAGTTGTGTTTGCATGTCTGTGTTTCGGTTTGAAGGATGGGATATGGCATGAATTTACTGGGTACGGAGGTATAACACCTGAGTCCTCAGGAATAGCAACGCGTGGGGGGTATCATGAACGAAACAGTATACTCTGTTATGTCCATGGTACTGCTCATGTCTATAGGCGACTGTTACCACTTTCCATCAGGTGGGCCGTCAGCTTGTTTGCCATTCTAAGTTGTATAAAAAAAAAACTTGAGTTTGCAGTTCCATGTTACCCAAACAAAAATCCACATTCATACGCCTTATTCATTTTTACACTTTTTATTCGTTCATGATTCATTGATTTGCATATTATTATTATTATTTTAATTTAGCTATTAATACTGATATTTTTTCAATGAATCACCAAATTGATTTCTAATACCTTACGCACGTATGTTTATTGACTAGTTTATGAGTCAACGTGTGACACGCTGATTATGCCTATTAGCGTATGATTACGTATTTGTTGATTTTCCTTAAAAATATACTTTGACAGCAAAAGACCCGTATTGGCTTGTTATAGACATACTGATACATGAGGTATATGACAGAAGTATCTCTTTATAAAATACTACCATATCCAAAATATTATTATTATTAATCGCGTGAACTTTTTTGACATATATAATATTTTAGTTCGGTGCGGTCCCGGCAAAGAATAAGCCATCCCTTCCTTTCCCGTTGGTGTTGTAAGAGGCGACTAAGGGCGGGCTAGGGATGGGCACCAACGTCCCTCTTTAACCATCTCCAAAGCGTAGTTGCGGTTGCCAATCCGTTTGCCAACTGTAGCAACTACTGGCCAAACTCCCCAAGGGGAGGGGGAGGGGTTGGCTATTCAACAGATGCACACCTTAAATTATTGTCAATAGTATTAAAAGGTTGCCATTTATTTTTGCCATTGCTATAATTACTGATAGTGAATTTTACAAGGAGTTTAGAACTCATGTCTAACATAATATTTCTTTTTACGGTTCCGTACCAAAACAGCATAAAGAAACCCTTCTGTTACAAATTTATCTATCTATTCGTTTGCCACAACATTTTATTATAGCAAATACAAATGGCATCGATTTGAAATAGTTTTAAATAATATTGTCTGACATGTTGCAAAAGAAATAATTGATATAAAAAGAAAGAGAGAAAGCAATATTTTATTCAAGTATACTTAGATTTAAGTATTTTTAAATAGTCATTATATAAATTCAAAACATTTCCATCTATTGTGTCTAAAAACAAAGTCTTGGTTTATTTTGCAAGGCAAAATATACTTGTTTGTAATTGTACATCCGTGTTGGTGCCAAAAAAAAATTGTTTCATCGAAACGGTTTTGTTTTCCGTACAGTAAACCTTAAATTATTCACATTGTTAATTTAAAACTCGTTATTTATTATTTTATTTCAAAACTTTATTGCACCAAGCAAAAAAAAATAATAAATACAGTAAATATTAATAAGAAGTGATACAAAAGGCAGCTAATCATTCATTAAACTAAAACTTTGTTTTTATCGAACGCCTAATTATACGTAGTATTTGTTGGTGTCTTAATACTGGCTGTTGACACAGGTTTTTTAGAATAATATCTTATTTTTAAGTTTGTTCTGTGTCAGATTTTCGTAAAACATATCTTATGTTTTTTCACTAAACTTATTATTTTATATCGCAAATACATACATATATGTTTTATTATTGCACTCTGCTATTCTCAACAATATCTCACTCACACATTTTATATTCCTATACATGTTATTATTATCAGTAAAGTACCCACCTGTATTTAATGGCGCAGCAAAATCAGTTCCGTCACTGCTGCATTCAATCAAAACACGTTACAATGCAAGCCTCTGAGCAGGCTGTTACGTAATAGGCTAAGGTCGACTGGGTCTCGTTTGTCACAACGTCTAGAATATTGATCTTTATAATCATAGGATACGGTTCAATTTGCTTCAATATGATACAACACCATAATGTTTTTACGCTGTTTGCGTGAACAAAACTTACTAGATTGTATTTTCTGTTTACTGCAAATATTTGTTAGGTATAATGTTTATAGGCTAAAGCTGAATATCAATTTATGTAGATTGGGTAATTTTTTGCGCTATGACACCGTTTTGTTTGCTTATGTCAACGTAGTTTTTTTTTCTAAAATACCAACTATTTTTATTAAAAGTCACGTATAGACTAGTTTGAAGTCTGTTTTATTGTTTTATGCTTAGACAAGACAACTTATATCTGTCCTATATTCAACATTGAGTGTATTTTTAAAACAAAACAAAGCGCACTATTTTTCTGTATTGAAATTATAGGAAACACAATATCAACAAGAATAACTAATTAACTACTAGAATACTGGCGAATCTATGACAGAAATACATACATTGACACGAGAATGCAAAATAGATTGTTTTAGCTAAGTGTTTGTAAGAAAATACTCATCTAGCTATCATTTTTTTTATTTTTATGGGTGAAAATGGCATGGTAACCCCGCCTGCGTTATCAGAATATACTGGCGGGGTACCAGTGAGTGGTGATAGGTGAAGATGAGGCCCATTGTGACGAATTCAATGACAAATTAGTCACGATAGTTTCCAAGGGAAACCGCGTGGAGGTCGACCTGATAGGGTATATTATTAGCAATGGGGACTAATCTCCTTATTACTAACAATCCTTCTATTAGCTCTATTTAGCTAACATGGCTGTCTAAAGAATGTTTGATATGAATGAAAAAGTTTGAGTGCTCCCAAACATAATAAATTCCTAAAAAATCCATAAATAAATGACTGAGATCACTGTACACTAGTACAAAATATGCTAATCTAAAGCATTATCACATACAGCTTATTGTTTTTATACAATTTTGCTCTGTATTCTGGCACAAAATAAAATCAGATTTATCATCTGCAATTTGCAACATGGTGGCATATCAATCAAATGCCGTTTATCATATTTATTGATTGTGATATTTTTGGTAATAAATTCATTAATGTAAAGATCCTGTCGATAAAAAGAATTATCGGTTTAGACGTAAAAGATGTTGCGTCAAAATCAAAAGGGAATAAATGTACATTACAAAAATACAATGAAAAACAAAGCGAAGATTCCATTAGAAAACAATCCCATCTTCAGTCAGTTATGTCATTCAATAGAATGTCAGGAAAAGATTGTAATATAGGTCAAAGTATTTCTGTCTGTGACCTGACTATTGCCTATTGCTATAAATGGAACGTGCATTGAGCGTCGATGCTCGAGTCCGGTACTGGTTTTTCTTGTAATAACGCCCTATCCGGCAAGTTTAATTGGGAACAAGTATTTTTATCAGAACAGTATGACGTTAGTTCATTATGTCACCTTCTTTTCATGGAAAGTTTTTTTTTTATACTACAAAGAGGGCAAAGAATCATACAGCCCGTCTGATGGTAAACGTTACTATTGCCTATGGAGGTCTGCCACTTAGGGATATCGCGTGCGCGTTCCCAACCTTAAAGAAATCATAATACATCCTTTTTGAAAAACCCCATAGTGTAGTTTCTAGGGAAAATCTCTTATATATCAATTCTGTTGTCTGGGCATTCGCGGGAAAAAACTTCTCTGAAACCGCGCTATACGCGATCATTTAGGTTCTAACGAGTGAGGATAAATACCCTGTTGATTGCAAGCAACGCGATATTAAAAGGTGGCCGTGGGTATCACTAACAATTTTAAGTTACTAAATGCTTTTCCTGTAACAGTATCTAATCTGATACTTAAAGATGTAGCAAATCAGCTGATGATACACCCAATGGGCAGTGATAACTATAATACTATGTGAACAGTACCATGAACTCTTTTAAGTTATCATTCTAGAGACTAAGGTATTACGCTTCTGTTTCTTATAATTTCACAGCCATATTGCACTCTCAAACCAAAACACAACCACTTTATGGCAGAAGCATCGATAGGATATACGAATTTTGTACAAAGTCTTTCTTCGCTAAACATAAAGTATGTATGAAAGAAAAAGGAAGGAAATTATTAAATACTTGTAATACGCGATTGTGCTCTCGTGAGGTGGCACAGAAAGTATTCTATATGGTAATCCAGCTTATGGTTCATATGTGTATCAAATTACATTCAGATCCATTCAATCGTTCAGTTGTGATGCCATATTTTTATATTTACAAATTCGCGTGCTCCTAGGTAGTATTATAACGTGATAGTTTGATAAAGATATTCGGTGAACAAAATCACTTATAGTAACTAGTGTTAAATTTATATTGATGACATCAGATGTTAACTGTCCACAGCTGAACATAGGCCCATGGGGGATTGTGCCAGTAGCTGCCGCGCTTGGCAGGTGAGTTTTTTTTATGACATGAGCAATACCATGGACATAACAGAGTATACTGTTTCACCCATGATACCCCCCATGCGTTGCCATTCCTGAGGTCTTAGATTAGTTACGAGTATTAGTACAACCGATGACGAGGCATTTCATTAAACCGTCCACCATTAGGATTGTCAAAAAATTATAGTAAAATAAAAAATAGATAATATGAAACAGTTATATACTATATATATAATAAATAAAATAGACGAATTGAGAATCTTCTCCTTCTAAAAGGTGCTTAAAAATATACATGAAAATGGCTGCTCACGTAATCCTGGAACGTGAGGCTGTGGCCCATCAACGTTTAGAAATCCTCGGAACGGTGATGTCGCTCCGTAAGGCCTGTGAAGAACCCAGGAAGCTTCTGCGCTTCTGGGCGGAGCTAGGTTGGCTGTACTAGCCACGACTCATACGCACAACGGCCCAAATGAGAGGCTAAGCGCGGAAAATAGAGTCTTTTTCACATTCACACACATTCACATTATACATGAAAACATGTGTTACAATTATTACAATCTTATTAACATTATTTTTTATAACTACAATTAAAATCACTCAACAGTAATCCCTTTAGGAAATACTCATAAAAGTTTGTTCATTAGTAACGCGGGAGTAAGGAACTGTTCATATTATAACGTGCGGAGAACGGGCAGACACAACGAGCGCAATAGAGCAATTTATACAAATGTTATATAGAGGAAATGATTCGATTGTTTTTTTTTATACAACATAGAATGGCAAACAAGCTGACGGTCCACCTGATGGAAAGTGGTAACCATCGCCTATAGACATGAGCTGTACCATGGACATAACAGAGTATACTGTTTCGCCCATGATACCCCCCATGCGTTGCCATTCCTGAGGACTCAGGAAAGTTTGTTCGTAATGGATAAACTCAAAAACAATTCCATATATTCCATTATAAAAATTCTTTCACTTATAGAAAATTGCATTAACAGCGGGTAATACAGACTATATATTATTTTCGAAATTTCTATTTACCCGTGGGAAGCCGTTCTAGAGTGCTAGTATAAAATAATTATAGTGAGTAGAGTAGCGAACATAAATATTTTGCTATCAGAAGAATGATAGGCAATAGATATATTTAATAGTTATATATATATATTAGTAGAGATTAGTAAGAGCTATATGTATGTATAACTTTACTGTCTGAAACTCACGGCTTTGTTAGCGTGAGCTGATGTATAAATAACCCTACACATATATTAATTTATATTGTAAAAAAAAAAACAAAGCCATTAAAGCGATTAATTATATGTTAAGCATATATTTGTAACACTAGCAGTGCTTTGAATTAGGGTAAAAATATCTAATATGTTAATGTTTCATCCAAACGTACAAACAAAAGTATAGACAAAAAAGCATTTATTTCAATAGTACAACTGCTAAAATAAACAACCATTCAAATTTACCAGAAGCAGACTTTGTACAAAAGTCAATTGCTTGGGTACCTCTGTCCCATTCGTATTTCAACCGTGAAGCAGTTGTGTTTGCATGGCTGTGTTTCGGTTTGAAGGGTGGGATATGGCGTAAATTTATTGGCTACAGAGGAATAACATCTGAGTCCTCAGGAATGGCAACGCATGGGGGTATCATGGGCGAAACAGTATACTCTGTTATGTCCACGGTACTGCTCATGTCTATAGGCGACGGTCACCACTTTCCATCAGGTGGGCCGTCAGCTTGTTTGCCATTCTAAGTTGTATAAAAAAAAAAATCTCCACACGTCATTAGGAACTTTAAAATTAATTTTATTAATAGCTATTAAATAATACGCACACCACCTGTTGTAATATGGTACAGCCCTTACACGCGCGGCACCGTTTTAATTGTGTTCATAATGAAACGTGGGCGGGGGCTACTGTTCATACCAATCCGTTGGCAGGTGTGAAGAATTAACCGCCTCGACCTCCGGATATTAAATCATCGAGCTTGGCCGTGTTGGCCATCTGCCGGCGAAGCACGGGTTACATGTAGGGTTGTCAACTTACGAAAACTAAAGGTTATTGACCCCTGTATCGATATACTTAAAATATAACCAAATAATGCTTATCAAGTAACAAACTATTTTAATAATCGTTCGAAAATTAAAAACTTTTATTAAATAAATGACAGATAATCCAAAGGGTGTCACACTTTGGTGTGATCCCGCTTAATGCAATATAAAGCTGAAGATAGAAGGATTTATGAGAGAAGTGAGAAAAGATTAACTTTGCGTACCGTTAATCCACAGGGAACTTCATCTTCGCGTGCCGTATGGTCTTATTGAAAGATGCTTACGTAAAATCCACAATTCTGATCATTTTTACCCAATTGCATATGCTTTGAAAAGGATTATGAGTTTAATAAATGGTAAAGATTATAAGGGTAAATCCACGTAATCGAGTAGGCAATAAAATAATTAAATATTTATTTTTTTATATTTTCACAAAATTAATCATATATAATCTTGTTCAATCAATTAGCACGGGATAAACATGAGAGTAAACCTTTCCAATAAAAAAGGAATAATGAACATCGGTTCTAAAATGGCGGCTATATCGCGTAATACACACACAAAAAGTATCCGTGCTAGTCTTAATCCCATACTTACTAAATACTCGATATTGTCTATTGTTCGAGTCTTTTTTAGGATTAAACTGGGTAATATTTCAAGTCATAAGCAGTGTGCTATTTCTCATAATTTCATTAACATAGTTTCAAAACACTTCAAAAAGAAAAGTTGTATTTTATTGTAATTCGGTTTTTTTTGTTATATTTGTTACCTCATAATTCCGTCAATTACAAATTGATTCGATTTTTTTTTGTCTGATAGCAGTTTATAAAGATTACTTCTATAGAAATTATATTAAAATAGGTTTAGCAGTTAAGTTTTTAAATCAAACTAACTGGTTTTGACACAAATGAAATCGGTTTTTTTATGTAACGTCACCAGAGGGAGATTTTGTACAAAAGTTGTTTATTTGGGTACCTTTATCCCACTCGTGTTTCAACCGTGATGCAGTTGTGTTTGCATGGCTGTGTTTCGGTTTAAAGGGTAGGACATGGCGTGAATTTACAGGGCACAGAGGAATAAAACCTAAGTCCTCAGGAATGGCAACACATGGGGAGTATCATGGGCAAAACAGTACACTCTGTTAAGTCCATGGTACTGCTCATATCTATATGCGACGGTTACTAAATGTTAATTCAGCCACTTGTTTGACTATTTTTTATCATCATAACTATCGACTTAAACAAATTTATAGTTTAATCTATATTTATAATAAATCTGTAGAGAGGTCAATTCTGTACATGAAATATATTTCCAAAATAACTATCTATTATAGAAACAAAAACTACTCAACGGATTTTAACGAAATTTGTTATAATTATTCTTCATACTCTTCATATAACAAATGTTGCGTTGGTTTGGTCATTTGGAGAGGATGGATGAAAGAAGAATTACGAAAGAGATTTATCGAGCAAGAATGAATGGAGATGTCGGTAGGGGCCGCCCTAGACGGACGTATGTCGACCAAATAGGCGACGTGCTGAAGAAGGGCCAAATTAAAAGTACCCGTAACCGACGAGCGTGTATGACAAGATTGATGAATGTGGAAGAAGCGAAAGAGGTTTGTTTGAATCGAAGCATTTGGCGTTCCATTGTTTCTGCCTACCCTAATGGGAGACAGGCGTGACAGATATATATATATATATATGTACTCCTGGACAGGTTATAGTATACTTTTCATCACGCTATGATCAATAGGAGCAGAACGGTGAAGGGAAATGTTGGGAAAACGGGAGAAGTTACTCCATTTTTAAGCTTCCGTCGCGTGTGCAGCCTTAATGGCCATTTTTTTAAATGTAAAAATGTCCACTCGTGCGACGCCGGGACGGGCCGCTAGTAGAATATAATTTGATAAAAAGTGACTGCTGTCATCTATAAATAGCAATATATAGCGTAATACATAGAAATTAACTAGTTAAACAGTTTGCCTACGGAAAACAGTAACTCCACGTAATCAAGTCCTTTTGCCCAATAGGAAGTAACGCTTACAACATGAAGAGGCTTGTTAGCACATTGCCGATTTGGAAAACTGAGCACGTTTTTCGAAGTGCCACGCCATGCAGATGGGAAATATCAGTCTCAATTAGGGCATCACATTTTATTGTTCTCTTAAAAGAAACTTACTAAAAAAAACAAATGTACTTGACAACCTATACTAGGGATGTGATTGGTACATTTGCTTTTAGATTTTATTTTCTATTTACTGTAATTAATTATATATGTATTGATCAATATGACTAATGGAAAGAAATATAATCTATACTTATAATAAATCTGTAGAGAGGTCAATTCTGTACATGAAATATATTTCCAAAATAACTATCAGGGGGTGATTAGTGATCGATACTGATGCCAAAAATGCAATCAGTAAAATTTTTGTCTGTCTGTCTGTATGTTCGTTATAGAAACAAAAACTTGGTACAATTGTTCTTCATATTCCTGGGCAGGTTATAGTATTTTTTCATCACGCTACAATCAATAGGAGCAAAGCAGTGAAGGGAAATGTGTATGTTACATCAAAACCACTGAACCGTGAGAAAGGACATAGGCTACTTATTTTACAAAAAACGAGGAAATCGCGGACGAAGTCGTGGGCAACAACTAGTATAGAATATATGTGAATTTCTCATATTTTTAATAATTTGCACGCCGACATAGAGGCAGAATGTATATGGGAAATATAAACCTCTTCCATCTAAAACTACCTACATTCTAGCAAATTTAATTTCATTTCAAAAACTTTTATATCTTTAAATATAATTACACTGATACATTATGCAGAGGATTTAGAAACATTTATAAGTTACATAGAACGACTGATAACCCTCAGAGGAATAATTAAATACGTTAGATGTCAAATTATTCTTAATTCGAAGCCTGAAACAACTTTTCTGGCGAACTTTACAAAGCGAATTTATATCAAAGCGCCATAACAAGTTCGTGACTTGATTTAAAGATTTCAGAATAAAGGAAAATCCGGAATTAGTAGTGGATAACGTATAAAAACCTATTAAAGTGAGCTGCAGTTTTATGAAGTCTTCTAGAATTGCTTTTACAGGCTAAAACTATAAAAAAGATAAAGTATATAAATAAATCTCTCTCAATGAAAAAATAATACGTATAAATAGAATGGGCTACCATTTCCATTCTCAATGGTGTCGTAAGAGGCGACTAAGGGAACTTAATGGTCCAAGGATGGGCAGCAGTGTCCCTTTTAAGACATCACCAACGCTTAACTGCGGTTGCTAACCCGCTTGCCAAACTTTAGCGTGAAGCCGTTGTGTTTGCATGTCTGTGTTTCGGTTTGAAGGGTGGGATATGACGTGAATTACTGGGTACAGAGGAATAACATCTGAGTCCTCAGGAATGGCAACGCATGGGGGGTATCATGGCGAAACAGTATACTCTGTTATGTCCATGCTACTGCTCATGTCTATAGGCGACGGTTACCACTTTCCATCAGGTGGACCATCAGCTTGTTTGCCATTCTAAGTTGTATAAAAAAAAAACATGACAACTACTGGCAAAATCCCCTTAGAAGCCGATGTTCAGCAGTTAACAGTAAATGATGAATATGATGAACGGAAGAAGATAAATGTAAGTGGCGCTTTTAATTACATTTATATAAAAAGGTATTAGGATGGTATTAAAATGGCCACTGTATTAATAAAGATTATAGCATAGCTAATTGAAAATCAATGTAAGAAAAGAAGAAACGTCCTAACTAATGGACGGTATACGAATCGAGCGAGCGCCAAGTTATATAAAGTATCGAACCTCTCTATGCGTGTTTTAGGCTGAACGCACATTAACCGTTATTATGTGAGCGATAACTCGCATCACTCATTATATATATATATATATATATATATATATATATATATATATATATATATATATATATATAAGAGGAACTGGATAACATTTTATTTTGTTACCTTCAATAGTGCATTACTACAATACTACAAAATGCAAAGTCTAAACTGTTGAATCTATACGGTATTATCATGAGTTTAAAAGTTAAACACGGGAAAAGTTACATTTATGCTCTTGGTTCAGAGTAAAATTAATATGTTTATTTCTATTAAAGAACTCACCTTTAAACGCGTTAAATACGGAATGAAAGTTAGTGAAGC
This sequence comes from Galleria mellonella, assembly GCF_026898425.1. NCBI lineage: Eukaryota > Metazoa > Arthropoda > Insecta > Lepidoptera > Pyralidae > Galleria > Galleria mellonella. The sequence continues at coordinate 2,181,412 of NW_026442100.1, read as the reverse complement.
CACGGACAGAAGCTAGTAATAAATATTTTACCCTCCAAACATGCAACGCACTAATGAATCACGAGTAGTTTTATAGGCGAAAATATTTGAATTTAGAATACAGAATCCCTTGTTTATAAGTAGAGTTTTTTTGCAACAAGCAGTTTCTTACTCCGTAACGAAAAACAGTAAATTCAGTCAGCTTTAATAATCACAATATTTATCGGGATCAACTCGAGTCTCTCTTAATTACTCTGTTGATTGCAAAAGGATATGTAAATATTGATTTAATATTAGTGATATGGTTGCATAATATTGCCATAAAAACCCTAATAAGAAACTTCTTACATTGAATAAAATAGCCTAGCGTCAATATACGCATAAAACGCTTCAACTACAATATAATTTTACGCAATTTATCCTTTTCCTCGAGCTATAAAAGCCAATATGCGATCAGCCTTAGTATTCGTTTGCATTCTAGTCGACGGATACGGTATTGGGTCAGCTGAGTCACTACTACGGACCATCGCGTTACTTTCACTTGACATTAAATTTTTTCAGATTACGTTATGGTTTGTGGTCGAAATTAGACTAACGATGTATACAAATGATTTTTCATTCTTATAATGTATATTATAAATACGAAAGTAAATTTGTTGACAAAAATTTGTTAACAACATCTTTAATGGCTTAACCAATTATCATGAAATTTAGTATATATATAATATATACGTGGTATTTGAAATGGACAAAATATAGATAGATAGACAGATAGATAGATACTCTTTATTGTTTCCTCCAAAAGATTACAATAGTAAACTTATTATAAATATAAATAATTACAAATTACAAAATTACAAAAATATAAATATAGGCTCCTTAGTCAAAATATTTTAGTCACACAGGTGAAGTTACGGGTATTGTAATGTAAAAAATATATGATGTTGCCTCGTTTAGAGTCTTCGCAAAACATGCGTAGATAAAATAGAAATCGAGGATTAATTGCTACTACGGAAGGTTGTGGAACTTCTGGTAATGGTTGCGATAGTCCGACTTCGAGTTTTGACCGTCGCACACATACACACAGTAGCAAAATAATTCTAATCAATTAACCAGTGATATGGAATTCCGCGAAATAACACCTAATTCAGTAAAATATACGACGTTTTTTACTGTGCACATATTAATTACATATGTAGGGATATGACTTCCTAACTTATCACCTTTTTATGACACTCTTTTGTTTACGGTAAACGTTTCGAAAAATGATAAAAAAAGAAAAGGTTAACGAACATTCGTTATCTGTTCTATGCATTTTTTTTATATTTTACGTAATAATTTCATAGATTTATTTATATTATATTTTAACTATAGTATTGTCTAACCTATTTATTTTGTTAAAGTTAATCATATTTGCAATATTATACCTACATGTTGTTTCATCCAAATATCTTCAGTTGATCCACAACTGAACATAAGTCTTCCCCATGTTTTGACATAAAGCCGCTATGGGTTTACTTATTTTCCATCAACGCCATAAAAGTTTTGACATCGTATTTCCATTTCGTGAAGTCGAAAGTTATAGACAATAATAACCAAAAACCCCATGGAATTATATTAGAAAAAGAATTATATACTTTTACGATTTTTTATAGTAAATAATTAAGGTAACTATATACATATTTTTCCAGAGGGAGACTTTGTACAAAAGTCGTTTGCTTGGGTACCTCTGTCCCATTCGTGTTTCAACCGTGAAGCAGTTGTGTTTGCATGGCTGTCTTTCGGTTTGAAGGGTGGGATATGGCGTGAATTTACAGGGTACAGAGGAATAACACCTGAGTCCTCAGGAATGGCAACGCGTGGGGAGTATCATGGGCGAAACACTTTCTCTATTATGTCCATGATACTGCTTATGTCTATAGGCGACGGTTACCACTTTCCATCAGGTGGACCGTCAACTTATTTGCCATTCTAAGTTGTATAAAAAAATACCTTTACTGCCTATATAATAATTTGCATGTAGTACTTTTTTCATTAATGATTATAATAAAGATTATGATTTAAATTGCAGAATTAGTAGTCTAATGTACATCGCATTCATTAAAATTATTTACCTGAAGCTAACGGAACTGTATATTGCATACTTAATAGTTCATTAGGTAGACCTTATGCAATTATAGTAGTAAATGGTAGTTATTCACACGATAAATTACATATAATAGATATAAATTACGCACACGCACACACCTATACATATAAAATAATACTTTTATCTTTTACCCTTTTTTTAATTTTACAAATTTGAGAATCAAATTAGCGAATTATTTTTTATAATACAACGAATCTTATATTTATTACTACACTATGGAACTTTTGACTATAATGAAAATTATATAATGACAAACAGTTTTAAATTCATTAATTTCTTCATCAAAGAAATATATTCCTATCACGATTTATTTTATATTTAAAATGTAATTAAAATAAAACAAATATAAAAATATATGAAATATTTCAAGTTTTTGTTACTGCGTGTTTATTAAATGCTTATAAATGATTTTTTTTTATTTTTTAAATTATAACATCACTCTACAATAAAAACAAAATATACCATGGAAATGAATTTAATTACCTCAAAAATAGTATTGTGTAAAGAGACGAGGGGAAACCTTATTGGATGTAAAAATTATCATTAATGTCTATCCAAAATTTACGAAGATCTTGTGTAACATAAATAAATAAAATAGAAAATAATACCTAATGAAATTAAGATTCTCCTTATTGAATTCGTTTGAAAATTATTAGAGAACATTAATATCACTCTAATATCTTTAATTGCAGAATATATAAAATAAGACGTATATCGTTTGTTATATTGTACATATTTGTGTAATAAATGTAATATAAATAATTGTAACGGAATAAACTACTGGTTATTTGACTACAATTATTTTGTTTAATTCCGCTACCGTTAGTATGTGTGCGACTATCAACATATACACTAAAGGTAGCGGAATTAAACAAAATAATACTAACCCAATAACCAATGATATATACCTACACCTAGTTCAACAAAACACTAACAGATCGAACTATGCAAAAATATTATGAATAAATTATCACAATTTTAAAATTAATACCACTACGAGTATTATTAACCTCGGCAAGGTGACGGTCAAGTTTAGGGAATCAGAGCGAGAAGCAAATGCGATCTCGTAGTAGGGGACACTCCCACCATCTATGGATGCTCGTACTATGGCAATGTCAACATTGCTTACGCAACGAGACCTCGCCAAGAAAAATCTACGTTTCTAAAACCTGTATTTGTTGTAATCGTTTTTAATGTATTGACGGTAAGGTACAAATTTGTTTGAGGGGGTTTTGAGGTTGCAGTGCTAATAGCTAAGTTACAACATATCGCCAAGTTGCATGAGAAGTTTTAGCGTACGCGCCGTAGTGAAATGAATTGAATGTTTTCGATTTCGTTTCTTCGTTGATGGAATTCATATTACTTTTAAAACGTATTTAAAAAAAAGGGGTTCAGAGTTATGTTTTTTTTTTAATGTTTATTACCTAATAACTCCATCAGTTGTAAACCGATTTAGAGAATTCTTTTTTTTTTTTGTCTAAAAGGATATACTTACAGATTTGTCCTATTAAAGTTTTATCAAGAGTTTAGTTTTTAAATCAACCTGTTTAACTACAATTTTTTTGGGAAAAAATTTAATTTATTATCTAAAAAAAAACTATAAGATATTTTTATTATGATTATTATATATGTATATAAATAAATATAGCCTGTTTTTTATTGAGGTATGCCAAAACAATATTATTCCAAATGTTTTATTTAGTTATGTTCTATTTATAATGTTCTTTTAAAATTACATTAATAATTTGGATTCACCTGTAGATATAGTCTATTTCAATATAATTTAATGAAAATGTAAATAAACAAATAATTGATTCAACTAAAAGACAATATGCTGATATTCAGTGTTAGTACAAATAAAAATAGAGTAATTAATTGAATGTGCTAAATTCTGATTTCGTTTGAGAGTCTTCCTGTGATAATTTCAATAAGACTTCGTTACTTTTTTACTATGTTCTATTGAAATAGACTATAGATAAAGGTAGGTCAATATATTATTCTTCTTTTCATGTCCTTTTTTCCACATAATAAAAAGAGCAGAAAGAAGTAGGCGTAAAATATTCTCTTATATATTATAGAAAAAGGCTGTAATATATTTTGTTCTTTTGTTCATCTCTATTTGCAATTGTCTCACTAGTCACTTCCTTTCTGTCCATGTCATCCTTCACACAGCCAAACTAGTCAATTTATATTATCTGTGACACAGTCCATTTATTTATTTCTTAATTTTTCTCTGCACTTATAACCTTTCACATTCATACCTGATACCTTTCATATCCCATTCTCTTCTTCCCTACGCATCACATGTTCATACCATAAAGATAGTTATGTATATTAAAATACAAGTAATAAATAATATAAAAATATAAACTGGTGTCTAGTTAATATGTATTAAATACTGTTAAAAGCAAACAGTTATGTCTCGATCACCATAACCTAGTATTATTAGAATAACATTACAAAGATTGAGCTAAGATTATATATAATCTAGGAGAGATAATAACAGAAAATTAGTATTTAATAGCTTAGGTATTACGAAACAGACTTTGCAATTATATAGATAATTTTTCATTCGGATTCCTTAGCAAATACGAGTATGTATAAATATAACCTAAGTCACTTTAAATTACTTAAATTCTTTAATTCATTACTTAATTAAGTTTGTATTTTAAGTTACTTAAATTGTTATTCCGTACGAAATTTATTTACTTAATATTTTTATTGATAATTTTCATTCAAATTTTATTCCACATTTAACCTTTTCAAGAAGGGACAAGGGGGAGGAATTGCTAGTAATGAGGTAGAGTAGCCCCACGATCTCAATGCAGTTCCCTCTGGAAATCATTGTGGTTAATTTATAATGAATTTGTCTCGAGGGTTCAATTGACCTGACTTCGTCCTCACCTATCGTCACGCACTGGTATCCCTACAGCATATACAGCGCAGGCGTGGTTACCATTGCATTCAGATCTTTAAACAAATCTCTTCAATGAATTAATTATTTGAATGACTTCCAAATTGAAGAGGCCCTTAATTATGTATTTTTCAAGAGACTTAAAAAATAAGGAGGTTCCGAATTCGATTATATTCTTTTTTTTTTCATATTTGTTGTCTCATAACTGCGTCAGCTATAAAAAGACTTGGAAAATTATTTTTTTATTTGAAAAGATGTACTTACAGATTAATCCAATAGCAATTTTATTAAAATAGTTTAGTAGTTTTTTTTTATGCAACTTAAAATAGCCAATAAGTTTAAATATTAAATAATAATTGGTTTTGCCTCAATTAAAGTCGAAGTTTTTTGAAGAACATATTCTTAATTTTTTTATGTTTACGCGTAATATTACGCTATGTTTTGACCTTTAAATATCCTACTAATTAAGCTTGTATTATACTATTTTTACTAAATTTATTTATTATTACTGAGTTTACGTATATTTTATATAAATTTATAATAGCAATATTCTCAACTTATCACACTTACACGGTGTTTTCAACTGTCAATATGAGGAACTCCATATTTTGGCGTTTTTCAATTGTTTTATTTTTTTGGGAATAATTATTCACTGGTAGAACATTTCTTTAAAAATATTCTAATTGTTGCGATTTCACCCTTTATATATAAAATGATTGCGTAGAATAATTTTGTATAATTATGGCGTCCCCTTCAGAGGAGAATGAATAAGCGTATACCAAAGGGATATTGGAACGTGATTCCGTTGGGGTGGTTTAAATTTCTGATCTTTTGTTTTTTTTTTGTTTGATCTGTTTTTGCTGAAACACGAATAAGAAATGATAAAACTTTTTGGACTAATTTCAAATTTTAATCTTACTCAAATTATAATTGCGAAAGTTTAAAGATTTTCTTTGCTTAATACCGCTTTAACGGATAGACGGATTTTAATTAAATTTTATATACAAACAGAGTATATTTTATAAATGTAAAAATATACTTATCCTGAATAATTATCTATTATGAATACTTGTATATATGTATCTATTTATATACTGCTCTACAGCTAATTTATAATAGTAATGAAAAAAATAAATAAACAGATATTATTTTGTAGTCTATGTTATTAAACTTTTTTTTTTACATTGTATAATTTAAAACTACAATGAAATCTTACTAAAAAATGATAGTAAGACAACTGTGTAGCGAATCAAAATTACGCGTGGCCCAAACGTCTGGTTATATAAGATTCCATTCAACCGGACGCTTTGTGCTTATAAAATGTTGGCCACTTTCATTTTCTGTGACGTTACGTTTCGTTGCACAGAAAAGTGATTTCGAATATGTTCTTCCATATTCAAATACGACATTTTTTTTTTATTTTATTAAATATCGCTATCTTGGTGTAGTTTTTTTTTATAAAAAATAATATAAAGTTTAGAAATAAATAAAATTATTTATAATATTTCTACAATACATTATAAATACGAAATATTAACGCGAAAGTAATTGTATTGAATGGACATTTCGTATTATTAATTTAATGTAGGTAGTTTAACAGTTATTAACAGTTACTGATATTATTATTTAATTATGTATCTAATGCAAATATGTATGAGACCTTTAAATATCATTAGAGTAACTTTTGTTAGAGAATAAATATTACATCTCGATGAAACAAACGTAATGTCTAACATTTGATATTAATAATTTTCATTTAGAGTTTAGAGAATCATATTATCTATATACAAAATTCTTGATATTGCATTTTGTAATTTTTTTATAAACCACATTAAAAAACCTATTATAACTTAATTTTTATTTAATTTAATGATATATTTTTTTTAATTAAATAATGATTAAATCATGTGATAAACAATATTCTAATATATAAGTACTCAAGTAGTGACTGGAAAATGTTAGATTTCTGTTAAAGAATGAGTTTGCTGGAAAATTAAGTAATACCTACGTAATTAAGTAAAAAATATCTAAAAACAGAAGTTGCTTTAACACAACATAATTTGTTAGTTATCTAATTTACTTAATGACTATAATAATTAAAAACAATATGATGTATACGTGTTACAGTAAGTATGCACAATTAAATAAGTATTTGAAAAAAATATATAAATTAACTCTCACCTTTTGTTCTTTCACAATTTAAAAAACTATCGTCAAATAAAACAGAAACTATACATTATTGAACGAAAATGCACCAACCGCCCATGAACTTGACGTCATTCGTTGCTATAGCAATACTCTCCCAGGGAAAACGACCCCTAGCGTGTCCACACTTTCCAAAACAATTTTCAGTAACGGAACGCACAAATTAAAAACATAAAAAAAAAATAACATAGGCACAGGCACCTTTTTGTTTTCCTAAAAAAAGAACTGGCTGACAACTACTTCGAATATAATATTTCGGATTTCGAATGTTTTATTTTTCTGCAGCGCGTCACGAACACGCTTACGCGACGGTACGGGGCGCACTACGTAAATGTCAGCGCGATCGGCACATGTGCGGGCCTTGCTAGAGTCACGTTCACACTGTTATCACTTTTCTTTCCTATTTTTAAAGCAACACTTAATATTATCAATATGTATTAATTTTAAATAGAGTATCCTTAATCTATTATCTTTCTTTATTTGTTAAGAATGATGGAGTATTTTATTGGCGTTATCATCATCGCAACATATCCACTGCTAGAAATAAGTCTGAAAGGGGGGAAAAATATGTGATCATTTTTTACCCTAATGATTGTTAAAATATTTATTTTATTATCTTTTTTTGAAATACATTTTATGATATAAAAATATCGTATTTTAGAGTAGGGTATACTCAAAAAGCAAAAAAAGGAACAAATCCTTAAAGGATTTGTACAATTATTCGATTTGTGAGTATGAGAGAATAAATGGTTGTGAATTAAAAAAAAACGTGTAATGTATAATCGATACCAAAAAAATTATCAATGTAATTTTCCCAGTAATTTTGGTAATGATAAACTTCAACTAACAAATATAATTCATCAATAAAGACGATAGTAGACTCACCGCGAGCCACGTTGTATTTATAGTGAGAGTGGACTATACGGTAACGTGTTATAATTACAACTATTGTAATTATTACAAAACCCTATCTAGGATTACAAATGCCAGATAAATTATTTTGACTTTATACAAACTTTATCGCACAGTCGCATTATTAAGACGCAGGAAAATTCTATCCAATCTGTATTCACCTCAATAAAGTGCGAGTGAGACGGCACGCAACCGGGGTTGTACATCCGATTTTCTCTGCGTTATGTAAGCTCGGCCCTGGAGCCTGGCGACGAGCCCCCCGCCCCGTCTGGCCTCGCCTCTTACACACCCTCGTCATCCCCAAACTGTGCAAACGTACGACACGCAGCCTCACTGTGTCGTGTGACCTCACTTTTTGTACTGAAATAGGCGACACAGAACAACACCTTGTATTAGTTGGAAAACGTTCCCCTACCTTCTCGGTATTGGTACTCGATCTGGGTTGCAGAAATTTGGACCACAATGTCTACACAAATAAAACTCATTAAGTCACCAATTTGTATATCAATGTTTGATTTCATTGTGCTCCAATATGTTTTGTCTCTGTTTTTATTAAGACGAATTGGACAAGGAATAGGGAAAAGGAGGAATAATTTCTGCGTATTCCCAAGAAATTATTGAATGATTCTTAGTAATGTTGAGTTGAAATTTCATAAAAGCACATATACAATTGTAGTGTGAAATAAATAGTACTTATCGCTTTTTAAGGGTATCTTAGCAACAAAAGCTAATGGACTATTTAATGGTAAGAGATTTGATGTATCCACATATTTCATAGTAATTTTAAGATTACAATTGGAATGGTTAAGATCATATTTAATAAGAACTGAAATATAGAACTAGCTATATCAAAAGAACAACAGACAAAATTGTTTGAGATTGCAGTCGAGTAACTAGAGATGCTCTTAGTACGTCTATATAAAACGAGTAAACAGGGAAGATTCACTCACGTATTCCATCTTTATATTAGGGGGGTGGTAGGGATTCTAATGGGGTGTAATGCCCGTATTGCTAACAATGTACCCTATTCTTTAATGGATAATAATGGAATGATAACTCAGTCTGCACTATCGATATACACCAGTGAATGATGATAGATGAGGATTAAGTCAGGCCATTTGGAAGTTCAGCTTTCACTAACAATTAAGTGATCACGATAATGAACAGATATCGTGTGGTCCCGGCACAGAATAGACCACCCATCCTTTCCCGTGGAAGTCGTAAGAGGGGACTACGAGAACTTATTGGTCGAGAGATAAGCAGTAACGTCACTCTTACAACATCACCAAAATCTAACTGCGGTTGCCAATACGCCCGTGTCAATCGTGGTAACTATTGCAAAAACCCCCTTATTGATGAGGCCTATGTTCAACAGAGGATAGTTTTTTTAATTGATGATAATGGAATGGTTACCTCACCTGCGCTAACGGTATACACCAACAGGGCACCAGTAAGGGGTGAAAGGTGAGAATGAAAAGGCAGGTAAGTTAGCCCATCGTAATGAATACACCTGGAATTCAGCACGACGGTTTCCAGGGGAGACCACGTGGAGGTTGACCTTATGGGGCATATTACATAGCAACGGGACTGTTAGTCCGCGTTACTATCAATTCCTTTCCTCTCAACAGAGGACAGTTAACGGCCGATATGATGATGATGAAGATCGTCAGCAGGGTACTAGGTGGAGATTAACCTGGCATATTACTAGCAACGGGGTCATTAGTTTACGTTACTAACAGTTACCTCCCCTCCACAATATATCCTATCAGATTAATCACTACACAGAAGAGAGGAGATTGATAGTAATGGAGTCTAGTAGCCCAATACCTAACTAGCTCGAACTTCACGAGGTTTTTTGTTATCACGATCTTTGGTTTTTTTTAATGGGTAATGGAATGATAACTCCGCCTGTGCTATCGGTATACGCTGTTGGGTCACCAGCTGAGGGATGATAGATGTAGATAAAAGCAGGCCAGTTAATCCATTGTGACGAATTTCACAAGAATCAACCAAAATGATTTCCAGGATTACTAACAATCTTTGATCATTGGGTTAAATTCCCGTTGCAATTGTCAAAGTGGCCAACTGAACTAACTTTAGTTTCATATCATCACTCTCATCATGATGAAGCTGGGTTACTGTATAATTTTCATCCAATTATAAAGAAAACTCCATTTTTCATCGGAAAGAAGTTTAATGAACTAGATTATTCTAGATGTCCTAAACTTTGCTTTATTATTTCTCAACTAGTTGGCAGTTTGTGTTTCTCTTGAAAAGTTCATGTGCATTATAGTTATATAGCAAAGTATGGTACTACGAATGAATTCTACCTGCATATTTATCTACCAGGAAATTGAAACGGCAGGAGACTGAGATGCAATTAAAGTTTCTGTACACGGTAGTGACTAGATCGTTGGAATTGTATTGGAGTTGTTTGGAATAATGTCATTGGCGCGTTCAATTCGGGATTGTAGCCAAATTACACAAAATGTTGAGTTTTCTTTAAAACAAGATGTAACCTATATACATATGTAGTTTGGAGACATTTACAACCTTCATAATGCAGTGGTAAACTAGTCAATTTCGTAAATGAGGTCTCGGGATCGAATCTTGGTCAAGTTCGATTCATCAATTAATTTAGATAAAGATTCAATAAACTTCATTAAATTGGCTCGAGTCTGTGTTTTAGGTTATGGCTACAGATTCTTTGGTATTTCGTAACCTTAAGAGGGTATCTTAGGTTGAAAATTACGAAATCAGTATGATTATGGAGCATTTATTATTTATATTCCTGTGAGACGGTAGAAAAAGTAAGATGATAAATACGACATAATTCGTTCATATTGCAATACTAGGCCTGATAAAAGTGACGTAATTACATTGACTTCAGTGGCAATGCTTCATGCATTAATATTTCACAGGTATTCTATAATTGTCATAATGTTGTTTATGCGTATTCTATAGGTAATAATTACTACTATCAGATATAGAATAATTTTAATTATAAAATATAAAATACGACCAATACGGTAAAAAGCCCAATAGGTTGCAAGATTCTTCAAAAGTTGTACAAAAATGCTGAAGATATAACTTAACATACATACTAAAATATCGTCGAAGAACCTCTTGCTAACTAGACTAATTTAAAAAATTACTACACTGGCGGATATAGTGCAAATATTGGCAATGATTAAATTAAAACTATTCCTGATTTTGCTCACGTTTCATTTTCCTAAAATGCAGAGAACGGATTTCTGCACAAAAGCTAGCGAACAAAGGAATTAAGTTATATTCGACGGGTTGCTACAGCCTGCAACTGACATTTAGCCTCTTCGCGTAAGTTCTCATTTAAAATGGAGTAGATACCGTCCATTCTGACTTGTTTGTTGCGATATTGTACGCCAAAATAGGCACTCGTGTTACCTTTTCTCAGGAAACCTAGCTAAATATTAAATAAAGTAAATATTGCATTTTTTGAATTGTAAGATAGATTGTCATGATAATGCAATTAAATTGCAAACAATTCTCTTTTGAGTCAGATTTAAACTGAAAGTTATTCAAATATGCATGACATTTAACTATTTTGATTACAAACCGTCCGACTTTATACGTTTTTTTATGCAACATAGAATGGGAAACAAGCTGACAGCCCATCTGATGGAAAGTGGTCATGGACACCTATAGACATGAACAGTACCATGGATATAATAGATTGTCTATATTGTGATGTCTATGATACTCTTCATGCGTTGCTATTCCTAAGGACAAAGTAGTGTTACAGCCTCTGTACCCTGTAATTTTATTGTATATCCCATTCTTTAAACCACCACACAGCCATGTAAATACAACTGCTTCACGGCAGAAACACGAATGAGACGAAATGTAGCAGTAGGCATGGATAATATTCATACTGATCCGATATCTGTAAATTTGAGTTCCTCTGGACATTGACGGCGGACAAAAGGTCTTCACCCATTTCGATATCGCCCATCAATATATAATTTATTTGCATTACTTACAGCACACAAATTATAACAAACACAGATATACATAAAAAGCGAGATAAGAGAAATTATTAAAATAAATAAAAGCCAAGTACAATATGCCATATTGCTTTATTATTAATAAGCCATATTGATCAATAATCTATTTTCGAATATGTTAAAAGTCTGTTATCCAAAAAATTATATTGGATAACAAATTTTTAACATATTCATTATTGGACCCGTATATTGATTTTGTAACTGAAATATATAGATAATACTATTGTTATTATATTACCCACTATATAATACCAAGCAGACAACTTTAGTGCAGTCTCCCTGTGGTTTGTAATTGAAAATGTCAGATAATACATTCACTAATTGTTAATTTCCATCGCTTTCAGTAGAGAATTGTTAGCAAAGGAACTGCTCAGTACTTAGGTAGTTATTAGACGATTTGAACTACTTTTTAAAGTGGGTTTACTCCCATATTGGTCCCATAGTAAATTAATATTAAATATTAACAATTTTGACAAGAATAATTTGATTTAAAATTTTGAAATAAAATTTAAGCATAAAAATACTATAGACGTTCTATTATATAAGATATTTTCAGCAAAACAATACCTACTAAATCGACCTTCGTAATTCGGTTCCTACGTGATATATCATAGCCACACGGAATCCCTGTATAATTATGTAAGCTTACCTCATTAGTATTCCATTTCATCTGTGGGTCTATGTTTGTACATATATAAGCTTGTTGCTTGATATAAAGTTAGTTATATCACTAACAATATTTTCTGTATGACAAATATGTAATCAAGTAGAGATAAGGTAGTATTTTGCCATTTGTCCATATATTAAATATGTACGAAGTTAAATAAATAAAATAACAAAATATACCGTTCCATATACTTGTAACAAAATAAATCTCGTGGCACAATTTAAAAAATAATGTATGGGAAAACAACGGTTGTATTCTAAACAAATGAATTCTGTAGGGTTGGTAGCTGGGTTCCTTAATTTATGGGACGGCCATAAAGTTCGAAGGTCCACCTTGGTTGGTAAGGAAAACTGAAGGGACGTTACCTTTTGTTTCTTGTTGTGGTGACAGTCATATGGTTTCCTATGTAAACGCGGCAATCTTGCCAAAATAAACCCTTTTTCCCTTTAGACACTACATTGGTAGGTAGGGGTTTCACATATTTATTTGATTAACAAATAATTTTAAGATCAGATGCGACGTATTTTGTTTTATGATAATCGCAAACTACTAATTGGTGGACATATAAAGTTTTTAGAGTCCTATCTATAACTAGCATAGTATCTACATATAAATAGAATATTTATTTATAGCAAGTAGCACATTTTCTGAACTACATTTTATTATTTGTTATTTTTTTTTTAACTGTAGAGCGGTCGAATGAGATACATACTCGTATATGGATGTATTTCACAACGAACGATCACATATTTCAAAAGAGTATCATGTAACATACGTTAAAATTTATTAAATACATATTTTTTATCATCATTATATCAGCCTTTAACTGTCCACTGCTGAACATAAGCCTTCCCCTTGGGGGGTTTTGCCAGTAATTGCCACGCTTGGCAGGCAGATATGCAGGCAGATGGATAGGCAGACCGCAGTTAGGCATTAGATACGTTTTAAGAGAGGCGCTGCTGCCCACCTCTCGCCCTCCTTTAGTCGCCTCTTACGACACCCACGGGAAAGGAAGGAGTGACTTATTCTATACCGGGACCACACGGAATTTATGTTTGTACAGTATTTTATTCTATACTAATATAAGTGTAATGAATACGATATAGATCGAAAAACCGGTATGTTTTATAATTAATTCTATTAATCGGTATAGTTACGCAGGTAACCAGATATTTATCTAAGTACAATAAAGTATCTTGTTAGTACTAGGAAATGTGGAATTGTACTGCATATATTTTAAAACTAGTTTTAATTAATAAAATGCAATGTTTTATACAGTGTTTATAACTATGTACATATTTAGAATGTTATCTGTAAGGTTTTTTAGACTTTTGATTATTTTAGATTTTAATTTAGAATAAAATAATCTAGAATTTAGATTTATATCAGTTTAAGGGATGGGATTGGGAGAAAAAGATTGATGCTCTGGAAATGTGGTGCTGGCGAAGGATGCTGCGAATTCTCTGGATACCAAAGTGCACGAATATATCTATCCTGACGCAACTCTGCATAAAAGATAGGCTCTCGACAGTTTGCTATCGGAGGATTCATGGATACTTCGGTCATATTGCTCGACGACAGTCCGACAATCTGGACGAACTAATGGTGCAAGATAGAGGGAAAAGACCACGCAGGCGATCGCCTAGTCGATGGTCAGAATCGCCGTTACAAGACTGTCAATTGCAGCTGCCCTGCGAGAAGCTGAAGACCGTGCAAAATGGAGAAATATCATAAGAGAGGCAACAGACACGTTTCAAGGACACGACCTTCAGTAATGTAGTAGACGAAGAGAGAGAGAGAAGGGATGGGATATAACACCTTAGTTTTCAGGAATAGCAACGCATGAAAGGCATAATGGGCGTCACCTATACTTTTATCTTATTCATAATGCCATTTACGTTTGTGGGCGCAGCTTCCGACTTTCCATCAAGTGAGCCATCAATTATATGTTATACAAAGTTTTATAAAGGAAAAATATATGTTAAATATCAAGTTTTATTGACTATATATGTATGTAGTAGGTACCTAGTAGATACATAATGGGAGATAAAGGATTGTTAGTACTCGTAATGGGGTTTAAAATCTCTTTTGTCATGCCAAGTCGACCTCCACGCAGTTGGAAATCGTCGCGGCTATTCTTGTTGAATTCATCACAATGATCCAACTGACCTGCTTTCTTCTTCACTATATCATCTGTCACTGATGCCCTGCCAGTGTATATTGATAGTGCA
This sequence comes from Galleria mellonella, assembly GCF_026898425.1. Classification (NCBI taxonomy): domain Eukaryota; kingdom Metazoa; phylum Arthropoda; class Insecta; order Lepidoptera; family Pyralidae; genus Galleria; species Galleria mellonella. The sequence continues at coordinate 2,166,312 of NW_026442100.1, read as the reverse complement.
AGCGAAAATTTCATTTTCATCCTTCAAAAATAGTAGACACCTAGTTTTTTTGAGTTAAAAGAAAATTAAATGGTAACTCCGCCTATGCTATTAATATACGCTGATGTTACCTGATGAGGTTCATTTCTAACATTGGGGTCCTCAGTCTCTCTTATAAATGATCCGTTCCCCCATTAGGCACCTAGTTTTTTTTTTGTTGGGTGAAAATGGTATGGTAACTCCGTTTGCGCTAACGGGATACGCTGGCGGAGCACCAGTGAAGGGTGATAGATGAGAATGAAAACAGGCCAATTAGCCCATCATGATGAATTCATCAGGAATTAACCATGATAGTTTCCAGGGAGAACCGCGAGGAGGTCGACCAGGTTGGGTATATTGCTAGCAATGGGATTCTCAGTCTCCATTACTAACAATCCCTTTCCCCCCTAGGCACCTAGTTAGGTTTGTTAATACTTTGCTGCTATAGTTTCAAAATTAGAACATAAAAGACGGACGGACTAAAGTAGGACATTTGGTAATAGGTATGTATCCAATCAACCGCACGTTAAACCGAAACCATAGTAGTTTGTCCGCAGGAAACTTGTAAATCGAGTTATTTGAAGCCATACATGTCATACATGAAACATTTCCTAGTAACAGAACATATCAGAAACGTTTCGAACGGTTCAATAGATACGACTTTATTGGAGAAATTCTTCGAAAATATTCACATTTGGCTACAGTGGATATTGGATGCAGGGGTTTCCGCAAAATATTTATAGCTTAAGTTCAACGGAATAACTTTATTTTGTATAAACGCTAGTAATACATAATAAATTTAAGTTCGTTTTTATTATTAAATGGTTCCACGATTGATTACTATCTCATCTGATGGAAAGCGATGACGTGGTTTAAGATGGAGCTCACGGGTCGGCAAGAATTCGCATTTGCCTATTCACATTTGCTCTAAATTGATGCAGATTGTATTTGGTTGGAAAAAAATAGGAAAGGAGACTCTCTACTTGGCTATACACATGATGAAGGAAGACATATCGTTAATAAATGTACAGCTAAATCTACTGAATAAACACTGTGAGGAATATTAGAAGATAAGAATAGATAAGAACTGTTCAACTATGGTGACTGTAACAAACGAATATTAATAACTCCTTTAAATTGTAATAACTAATAAAAATTATATCAGATTTGTTGAAAAAGTTTTGATTAACATGGAGTATTATTTCTATGAATATATTTGCCACTCTGATTTATTTTGTATTTTTTTTTTATTCTGGCTTTCTTTATTTAGTTTTTACGTTACAAATTTTTACTCGTAATATTAATTCTTAAAATATTCTGTGGCAATTAAATTATTTAAAAAAAAAACATTTCTAAAATTATCTATTGTCAATAGTAATAAGTGCTAGTCAATCCTCATATGGGAATACTTTGAACTACGACTTATTTAAGTGTTAAATTTAAGAAAAGTCTTTTTACAAATTGCTCCCACAAAAAACAGAACGTGGAATTTAGTTTACATACAGAAACGTGCATCGCTACAATATGTTATTATGACCCAAAGAAAATTTCACTAAAGACAACACAAAGAAAGTCGACCCATTCACATACAAATAATATTAAATAGTAACTCTTCCAGCGCAATGTTGACGATACGACGTGGCTCGTCCGATTAGGTTAAGCCAGTTGCGCAATAGAATACAATGGTGTATGGTGAACGGTCATGTACCTAAGGTGTGGTACGAGTAAAGAAGCCATAGCCGCGTTATAACATAACTATATTGTGTCATTACGAAGATTCTATGTTTGATTGCACAGGTTGTTCTAATTTGTTTATTACTGTCCTTATGATTTCGTCCACGTTAATGCATAAAAGTTATTAACTCCATCTAGTGGATTTTTTCGTGAATATCACGAACAACTAATAAAGATTTCCTGATTTCATGCGGTTTCATACAATGGAACAATCAAACTGTATCTCATTATTTAATTAACCGATTCCAGTAAAACATAATATTACAAAATATTAATAAAATAAAATTTTAATAAAATAAATTAATAAATAAATAAAATAATAAATAAATAAAATATAAATAAAATAAAATAATAACATCAATAAGTTACTGACCATAATTTTATTGAGATTCGTTATATTTTTATCTGATATCATAATAAACAGATTACAATTTTTTAAAATGGCCATTTTGAGTTCTATTACTTAATTTTAGTTTCTATAATATTTATATTCCAAATTTTTTCACAATATAGTAGATTTTCAAAACAATATGCTTGAGGCACTCGAGGCAAATTATTCCTGATTCCTGATTAGTCTTCCTTTTTGAATACTCTTTAAAAAAAAAAACAAACAATTCAAAAGTCACTTACAATAACTTTAATTGAATAAATTATTCTATTAATTCTATCAACGCGTGGGTGAATAGAGCAAGACAAACAGCTGATCTTAAATTTGATCAGTGAATGTTCCTTCCTGTAGTGTCATCGAGTTAGTTATTATCCAATTGCAGCCAATTAAACCGGTGACCAGTTCAGAGGTTACGTACTTAATATGCCAGTGCATTCTCGAGGCAAACTTATGCACTGACGATGTATTATTGTGAATTTACGGGTAATATTATAATTACAGGAAGTTAGCATACTAGCGAGTTGGATATCGATTGACTATGGTACAGCGTGCTCAAGTTCGAATGCTAGGACAAAACTTTTTGATTAAAATATACTTTTTGTGTATTTTCAATCAACTTCAAAAAGAAGAAAGTTCTCAATTCGGTTGTATGTTGTTTTTTTATGTTTGATACCTCATAACTCCGTCAGTTCTAAACCGATTTGAAAATTTCTTTTTTTTATCTGAAAAGGTATACTTACAAGTTGGTTCCATAGACATTTTATCAAAATCGGTTATGTAGTTTAGTTTTTAGATCAAATTGACGAGTTTTGTCAAAATTGAGGTTTTTTTTGTGGGACACAACCTTTAATTATTTTATTGTACAAGACAATTCAATTAAGAAATAACTGCAGTTGCCAAGCCGCCTGCCAAGCATAGTTACTAGTAACAAAACTCCCCCTTATGGGGGAAGCCTGTGTTAAATAGTAGACAGCTGACGGTTGATATGTTTAGAAAAGATCGACTGAAGTCACTATTTTATATTAAGATAAATTTTCTAATATTATTCGTTTTAATTGACATAAGATCTTTACAAATCTTTAAAAAATTAACCTCGCAGTTTATTGAAATATATATATTATTTAAACATTATAACATTTAAAGCATGTCAACCCTTTTAAAGTCATAAATGTGATGTGCAAACATTAAAATTTATTATTCACATAGATACGGCGGCGTGTGTAGATGCGCTACCGGATATGTCGTTTTAAACTCACAATCTTTATAACAAATCTTTTATAATGTTTACCTTAGCGACCAAATCTGAAATAGAGTCTGCATGGGTACCTCTGTACCATCCTTGTTTTTGTTGTGAAGCAGCTGCTGAAGTCTCCCTCTGCTTTACCAGAGGGAGACTTTGTACAAAAGTCTATTGCTTGGGTACCTCTGTCCCATTCATATTTCAACCGTGAAGCAGTTGTGTTTGCATGGCTGTGTTTCGGTTTGAAGGGTGGGATATGGCGTGAATTTACGGGGTATAGAGGAATAACACCTGAGCCCTCAGGAATGGCAACGCATGGGGGTATCATGGGCGAAACAGTATACTCTGTTATTTCCATGGTACTGCTCATGTCTATAGGCGACGATTTCCACTTTCCATCAGGTGGACCGTCAGCTTGTTTGCCATTCTAAGTTGTATAAAAAAAAAGTTTAATTTTTTAATGGATGATAATGGAATGGTAACCCTACCTGCGCTAACAGTATATGCTGGCGTGCCACCTGTGAGGGATGATAGGTGAGAATGAAAAGGTAGGTCAGTTAGCTCATCGTGATGAATACACCTGCGATTGAGCACGATGGTTCCCAGGGGGGACCACGTGGAGGTCGACCTGACAGGGTATGTTGCTAGCAATGAAACTAGTAGTAAAACTAAGAATCTCCCCTCTCCCTGTTATAAGGGATTTAGTAGACACGTGGTCTTGGCGTAGAATGGGCCATCCCTTCTTCTCCCGTGTCGTAAGAGACAACTAAAGGGATTTAAGGTCAAGAAATATGCAGCAGTGTTCCTCTTTAAAACTTCATCAAATCCAATTACAATTGCGGCCGGCAACTCGCCTGCCAAGCGTGGCAACTACTAGCAAAACCCCCCGTATGAGGGAGGCCTGTGTTCAGCAACCGACAGTTAAAGGCACATGTAATAATAATAAAAAACTGAGTTAGTTAAATATTAAAAATACCAAAATATAAATATAAGGTTTTATATATATTCTTTATTGCACTTGAACAAAAGATACAGCGATTAGTTTAACAACTTGTTAGCAAGGGTGGTTAGTGTTAAAATATTATAAATATTTAGTAAAGTAAGAATACAACAGGTTAGTTGTATTCTATCTATTCTACGCACGTGAGAGTGTAATAAGCACCAATCAAATTATCACGAGTTGCCAGTTACTCATCGTATCATTATGAAATTTAAATTTCTATGAGTCACGAGTCATAAAATGTTGGACTACAAAGTGGGAACTATCAATTCCATTGCTAGCAATATACCCTATCAGATTGGTTCCGTCTGGAAATTATCGTAGTTAATTCTTAATGAATTCAGCACGATGGGCTAACTGCTCTGCTTTCATCTTCATCACTATCTATCCTAACCAATCATCACTCACTGGTAATCAGTTGGCGGGTGAGGAGCAGGCGGGGTTAACATTCCATTCTCATCTATTAAAAAAATATAATTTGTACTAGTCAACTATTAAATAGATGAAATTTTTAATGGAAAGAACATTTTTAAAGAGTACACAAATCAGCAATCCCACTGTTGGGCATGGATTTCTTCCCTTTTAAGACATTAGTGTATTGTATATTTACGCATGTATAGCATAGTTTAAGGCATGGAATAAACCACTTTTCTTTCCGTAAGGGTCGTAGGAGACGACTAAGTGAGAGCGAGAGATGGGCAGAAGCATCCTTTCTAAAATATCTCGAAAGCCTAACTGCGGTTGCCAATCCGCCTAACTACTCAAGCAAGCCAAGCGTCATAACTACTGGCAAAACCCTCCTCGAGGAAGAGGCTAATGTTCAGCAGTGGATAGTTAAAATCTGATATAATGGTACTTATATGCTGGCCAGATGGTTTAAATATAGCCAGTACAGTCCATTTTATACCAATACAATGTAACCTATTTTCATTATTTTTGTGCAAGTAATCTGTTTACTTCTATATAGATATTTCCCTAGAGAAATCTGCTGATGTAAACATATTTCCTTGAACACGACTAAATGATATATGTATTTCTATTTTGCGACACTTCTAATATATTTTTAAACATTATGTTATAACAAATATTATTATTTATATAATATTAAAATTATGTACTTTAATGACGTCATATCTCTGGAAATATTATAGTACCTATCTATTTTGTTTCATTAGATTTTTTCAAACTGCTTTAAATAAAACGTATTCCACAAAAACCGACTTTAATTGTGGCAAAATTAGGTTTTTTGATTTAAAATATAAACTCCTGAAATAGAAATATAGAAATTTTAATAATATTTCTATTGGTCTAATCTGTAAGTATTGTATATAGTTTCAGATGAAAAAAAGTTTTCCAAATCGTTTTACAACCGACAAAGATATTATTATTCTTATGATAATATCTTCTTATGATATAGGCTTTCTCCATAAGGAGGTTGTTGCCAATATTTGCCACGCTTGGTAGGCAGGTTGGCAAGCACAGTTAGTGTTTGGTAATGTTTTAAGAGAAACGCCATTCCCCATATCCGCCCATTCCTCAATGATTAAATATCCTTAGTCGCCTCTTACGATACCCACAGGATAGACTGACGTAATAATGAGATAACAAATATAAAAAATAGAGACGAATTGCGAACCTCCTTGCTTTTGAAGTCGGTTGAAAAGTATGAACTTCTTAATTTGGCTGTATTTATTTAACAAACATATTGTTACCTCATAACTCCATCATTTATAAACCCATTTGGAAAATTATTTTTTTTTATTTGAAAGATATAACCAGAGTCTGATTGTTTCAGCTTACTCTTGTAGAAATTTTTATCAAAATCGGTTATATAGTTTAATCTTTAAATCAAAATAATTAGTTTTACCCCGACTAATGTCACTTTTTTGCATAACACACTCTTATTTCAGCAAAAAAAAAAACGAAAAGTATTTGATTATCTGTGATCTTATCGTGATTTCTTGACATTTCCAGGTATTTCATAAAATTCTTGATAATCTATTTTCTCTGAAATACATGCATATAACTAGTTTTTTTAAATAAATATATAATATAGAGCTAAACTAGCATGCTAACCATCTGATGGTATGTGATTACCGCCACCCGCATTATTAAAATAATTACAGATGGGTTGCCAGCTTTTTAGAAAGAAATGTGCTCCTTTTTTGAAGATTCTAATGTAGGAACTATTCAGATACCGGAAATTAGTTTTACGTGAATACAAAACTAATTAACAAAAATTCCCTTAATTATTTAGCGTTTTATTTAATAAACTTGGCTGTTTATATAATATACCTGCATCAGATGATGACGAGGTACCTGCTAATATTGCTCCATTTTGTGCGAAGCATTGACATTTGACAGTCTTCTTTCCACGAACTCCGAAACCTGATTAACAATGCTTATTGTTCTAAAATTGTTCGAATCGTAAATAAGAAAGTTTATGCCCCGAAAATTATTTATGGAAGTTTATACTTGATTTTTATTATGAAGTAACGGAGTTGATTGTGGATTTGTCTATGCTAATGGAGTAAAATGAAGAGATGCCTATGTAGGTTGAAATAATAAGGTGATTCAAGTCAAACTGTTTACCATCAGACGGACTATATGATTGTTTGCATCGATTTTTTTATTATTTACAATTGATATTAAAAACAAGGAGTTTCTCAATTCAGTTATATTTTTTTTTTATATCTGAAAGGGTTTCTTGCATATTGGTCCCATAGACATTTTATCACAAAGAGTTTAGTAATTAAGTTTTTAAATCAAAATAACTGTTTTTATCACAATTGAAGTCGGTTTTTTTATGGAAAAATTATTCTTTTTGAGAATTTACTTTCGTTTGTAGATAGAAAGATTGCAAATAATATCGGTTTCCCGCTGTATACAAGCAATTTCGTGTGACGATGCATATAAATATCGATACTTATCGGGCATTGACAGACCAGTGAACTTGTCAGTTTAGTTAGCAACTATCAGAAACTACTTTTGCTCGCGACATCGTCCGCGTGACCGAGATATGTTTATTGACCAAGATAAAAGCCGATGTCCTTCTCCATCCTATATAGTATTTTTTTACCGAATTTCATAGTGATTGCCTCAGTTGTTAAGACGATATTACAAATGAACAATTTATTACGATTTTATTTCATAATATCGACTTTAACTATAATAAAGTTAGTGTTTGATCAACACGACATAAAAATAATAATAACTAAAATCGGTATAAAATCGCAATTGGCGAAGATATACTTACGCACATAATAATACGGTAAAATTAAAAAGCTTCGCCTTCTTGAAGTCAATTTCATATTTGATGCCAACTTTTACCTGCGAAGAATATCAGACCTGATTAAAAAGTATTTTATATCCTTTTCTACTCTAAATATAATTTAACCAGTCATCATGATTATTGGTATAAGAAAGAAGAAAGAAAGAAAACATTTATTGCAAAAAGGTAATAAACAAGTTCTCTTTCACATTCATAATATTAGTTTTTATCTGGGATTTTGCCTGCTTGACTGAAGTCCGTAAAATATTGATCGACCAGAAAAAAAATTATGCACCTTTGAATGGCAAACAAGCTGACGGATCACCTGAAATAAAATAGCAATAGTCGCTTATAGACATGAATAGTACTATGGACATAAAAGAATTAACTGTATCGTCCATGATACCCCTCATGCGTTGCCATTCCTGAGGACTAAGATGTCTGTATCTTATAATTTCGTGTCATATTCCATCCTAAAAAGTAAAATGACTTATAATTCATTGCTATATCAAATAATGCATGTATGTCAAATTTTGTAACGATTGATTGAGCCATAACCAAACCAAGAGGTAGTTAACAAACACACTTACTTTAATCATAAATAATGATATTAATAATTATTCTATTATATTTATATTCTTTTTCCTCGAGGTTCTTTATCCAAAAGTTTTGTACAAAGTCTACCAGAGGGAGACTTTGTGCAAAAATCGATTGCTTGGGTACCTCTGTCCCATTCGTGTTTCTACCGTGAAGCAGTTGTGTTTGCATGGCTGTGTTTCGGTTCGAAGGGTGGGATATGGCGTGAATTTACTGGGTACAGAGGAATAACACCTGAGTCCTCAGGCATGGCAACGCATGGGGGTATCATGGGCGAAACAGTATACTCTGTTATGTCCATGGTACTGCTCATGTCTATAGGTGACGGTTACCACTTTCCATCAGGTGGGCCGTCAGCTTGTTTGCCTATCTAAGTAGTATAAAAAAAAGTTGCCTGGAAAAAATTGCTTAGCCGCATTGTAATAAGGTCGCATTTGACATCACTTCTCATTAAAATGAATTGTATTTAATTTTTTTATAAATAGTGCAATGATTTGTTAATAAATAAATAAATTATAAGTTATCAGATAATTTGACTCGGCCTCATTCGAAACACGCTGTACATACCAAGAGGGTGTCCCATCGGAAATAGACCGATACAGATGTAGGTGGAAGCTGTATTAATTGGGTCACTGTTGGTTTGTATAGATATATTGTGATCAATAGATACAATTTGTCATGTCTACTGTAACAGAACAGGTGATGTTATAATACGGGTAAGTATTTTCATATTATTAGGAATTTATGTGATATTTGTCTCTATCGAAGCATTTGGCGTTCCATTGTTTCTGCCTACCCTAATGGGAGATAGGCGTGACAGATATGTATGTATGTATATATGTATGTATGTATGTATGTATGTATTTGTCTCTATTGCATATTATAATTACTTTTGACAATTTAGAATATAATTGTAGATTTAGATGATTAATAGCCCAATATTAAGTGACAGAATAAAGGAGGAGCAACGGGAAAATGTTTCCTCCAATCTCGGCAACACCATTGATTAAAAAATAAATACTACGAAGGTGTAAGGCCAGCCTTATTGTACCTGGCGCCTCTGGGCAAAGTTTGACAGGATAGCTACTGATGCCAAAAAAAGATAAAAGGACCGCCTAGAATAAAGTAAGTATCTATTTAAATATAACTCAAGCTATCAAAGATCTGTCTATTAAAGCTAATATATTATAATATTTTATCTTTCTATCTACTCGTGCGAAATCGGGATGCATCGCTAGTATAATATGTACACCGTACTAGTGGCAGTTGTAAGGTATGTGGTTCCAGTATAGAATGCGTCATTGCTCCCTTTCCCGCGAGTATCGTAAGAGATGACAGAGTTCTTTTTAAAACATCACCAAAGCCTAACTGCGATTGCCTTCCCGCCTGCCAAGAGTGGCAACTACTGATAAAAGCTCCCAACAGGGAAAGTATCAGCAGTGAATAGTTAACGATATATCAGCAGTTAATAGTAATAACAGCCAACAGATGTCTCTGACTACCTCATAAGTGACTGCTATCATAAGCGCATTTATTTTTATTTCTCGCTTCTATGAATTTATGATCGTATCTGTAGAACAATACATAATTATACCCAGGAACTAGGTAATGAGAGCACGAGCAACATTGCAACGTTATACAAAGATTTTCTAAAATAAAAATAGAAAAAAAAAACGCTCAAGTATTCGAAGTTTTCAAGCACAGCCACCTCGCTTCGGGAGTTGGCAGGAAATAATTTCCCCTAAAAAAATCTCGTGAAAGTGCGAACGGCGAAAAATATACTGCCTTACCGTGGAGTAATGATTCTCAAAGTGGCTTCTGAGGGGACTAAAGATTCAATTTCAATCTATTTTCTATCAAATTTCACCTTAATAAAATTGTAACCATCGACGTCTGCATGTTCAATTTTTAATGAAAATTGGCTTGGCGAGGGGACTAGAAATAAAAATTAAAGTCAAATTAGGATTTAATATTTTTTAGGATTAATGTTTTTCTGTGTACGTTATTTATGATATGTTACTTTATGAAAATATAAACTTTAACGAATTTTTATAAATATTTGATTAAGAGTGAATATTAATAAAATCTAAAACCAATCTTCAAATAACAATAGAAATACTAATTTATTTATTTATATATTTTTGTACTTTCATTTATAATTTAACTATTTTTAATCATTCGTACCCTTTACGATAGGCTTTATGATATTAAACTTCTTGACATTTACGGGTCCCATTTTTTATGTCTGTATATATAAGTATAAATTATATTATTTATTGCACTTGTAAATTACCTATATTTCAATACTTACGAAAATGTTTCGTGGCTAGCATGACGCTCAGTTTCGAAAGTACTTACAAAATAATTTGGATTCAATCGTGGTAGATTCTTTGACTTCAAATCAATTTTTATTTATTGGCATGCTTTTTGATTTTATCTAACTAGTGAGCTTAAAAATAAAGAATTTTACGAAAAAGAAAATTGGAAAGGTAAAGGATATTTCTGCAACTATTCTATGAACTTTAGTTAAATAAATAACAAACAAACAAATACACTTTTAGATTTATAATGTTAACATTATTTGAAAATCTCTTATTAATAAGACTAAAATAAAATTAGAGTAAGTATATTTTTCAGAGTTTAGAGATACTGATGAGTACCAGTAATTTTCATAATGCAGTTGGCATGATTTTCACATAAAAAATGCAGCAGCATAATATTGGTGCAACAATCTGAGGGAACGAGGACAGCCTGAGCCGGGGAATGTATTCAGCCGGTCTAATTAGAGTACGTATTCTTGGCCGTTATTTATCCCCGGTTTATATTAACTGTGTTTGTAACTCGCGAACTTTGTATTTATTTGTATACTTGTTTTTGGATATTTTGGTAGTATGCTTCTCGTATAGTAACGAAGTAAAAATACATATAATATGTATGTACAATGCATCACTATTCATTTTCAAAAATAAATTAGTTATTAATAGATATATTATTAGATCCTTACATATACAGTTTGTTAATTAACAAACTAAAAACTTATCTTTAAGGAATAGATTTCATTAAAAAGCTCTAAAAAACCTTTATTGTTCTTAGAAACACATACCTTGTTCTGTGTAGTATCGTTGATACAAATACAGGTTGTTCTTTATATTTAAGTATATTAATTGATATTTTTAGGTTTTGGTAATATAAAAAAAGTTCTTGGAAAGCATATATATTTATAACACAGGTGGGCAAACAAGTATGCGGCTCATGTGATGGTAAGTGACTACCGCCGCCCAAGAACTTCTGGAACACCAGAGACATTGCAGGTGTGCTGCCGGCCTTTTAAAAAGGAACATGCTTTAATTGATTTAAAATAATAAGTTTATTATATAATCCAACTTACAATTTTCTGTGTCCTGATTCCTCAAATAGTGTTAACCTTGTATCAAGACTCAGTTCCTTCCCATTTACACAAATCAATATATAAAACTGATCCAATAAACAACGACAGATAAAAATTTAGAATAATTTTATACATTGTTGATCCACATATATATTGCATGGAAATAATTGAAAAAATATTTTTATATTCTTTACCTTTTAATGTATATTTACCTTTTTTTTTATTGAAAGTAACACTTGCTGTCCAAAAGAGATTGCTTAGCGACTAGGGCACCTTTTGTATCACTTCAAATTAATAAAATTTACTATATTTATTGCTTATGAAAACTGTACAATAAAGTGTACCTATATATATGTATACATTACAGACAATTTCATTTTTATAGAGCATCATTTGAGATTACATTCGTTGTACTTGCTCGGGGATAGATCTCTAAAAGGGAAAGTGCCTTATATAACCAACCCTTCTTAAATGGAGCACGAAAGGGTTAAGACTGTTTCTGATTCAATTGCGTCAAGAGTGTTCATATTGAAACTTACCTAAGTATGGCAACTTCGCTATTATATGTCAAATTTCGAAAACAATTGAACAATTTCCAATAGGTATCCATAAAAAAGGTTGATTATTTAAAAAAAAAATGCTCTGTTAACGAAAATACGCAGCGTATTAAATCTATCACTTAACATTTTTCACTCATATTTGCTTGGAAATAAAAGTGAAAAACGGGACTTCGCCGACCACAAATAATAATTGGGATAAGGGTAGGAAGATGATGATTTGCTTGAAAATTGTTTAAAAATTTTGACATAAAAATCCAGATTTTTTATATAAATTCAACACTCTCTTACTAAGAATGGATAATATATAGCAATATCTATATATTGCAGGTACAATACCTATACATGTATCGGCCCAATAACAAATATATAAGATATCAGTTATACAATATATAATATCGAAATGAAGAACTCGCTCGTAATGAGTATAGATATCCGACTGGTATGCGCGATATTGCAATGGGTGGTCATCTATGTCCAGAACAATTCAATATATATAGATATTGGATATTATCCATCTCTAGCTCTTACTAGATTCACTAAGAACAAGCTTTGCCTGACTTATTTTTATTATTTCATTGAGCAAAACACAGACAAAACTAGCCACAGGAAAAGGTCTCGAAAAGGCTTACGTTTGTGGCCATCCGCATTTATTTGTTCAGGTACTTAATTAGATGTAAGGTGCCCTTGACGTAAACTCTGGGTAAGGACGAAACAACATATTCGCTTTATCCCCTAAATTGGATAAGTACCTACCTGTAAAGGAAACCTTACGAAACGAATAACCTTGCTGATGTAGTTTAACACTATTTCCGACGGTTACAGGTTCAATTTTCGTACAATACGAACATTGGTTTTTGCGAGTAGATATAATATATGGTATTTGTTGTGATCTGAGGGCCTACCACGTAATATTTTTCGAAATTTCGGGGACGAACGAAATAGAAATTTGATGTTAAAATTACGTAATACATGCCGTTTAAAATTATTAAAAATATTAAAATATCGTTCCTCTGGATTATTAGGATATGGATTTATGATGAATGAAACGTTAAGCTCCATTTACTGGGTCGATTTAGGTACGAACAAAAACACGAAATTGAGCCCGAAAATTCGGAATTTCATTTCATGACAGGCCCCCTGGACCTTTATATCTAATATATAAAATTCTCGTGTCACGGTGTTTGTTACCAAACTCCTCCGAAACGGCTTTACCGATTTTCATGAAATTTTGTGTGCATATTCGGTAGGTCTGAGAATCGGCCAACACCTATTTTTTATACCCCTCAATGATAAGGGTGACCCACCCTTAAATTTTTTTTTTTAATTTTTTTGACAAAACTTTATATTTTTATTTAAATATGATTTAGGATTGAAAAATACATACAACTTTAAATTTTCATCGTTTTACGATCAACCCCTATATTTTAATCGCGATTTTTATATTTCGCAATAAGTAGTAAAACAACGTTTACGGGGTTAGCTAGTTATACATATAATAATAATTTCTTTAATCGGATCACAATTCATTTCGTGTTAGTACAAGACTTCAAAATTTATGTTAATATATAATAATAATACAATACTACAATCTAACTAGTACAGTCTGCTATAGGAGGATTCTCGGATGCTTAGGTCATATTGCTCATCGACAGACCGACAATCTGGATAAGCTAATGGTTGTAGGCAAGATAGAGGGAAAAATACCACGCGGACGATCACCTAGTCGATGGTCGGACCAAGTAACCGCCGCTAAGGGACTATCAATTGCAGCTGCCCTGCGAGAGGCTGAAGACCGTATAGAATGGAGAAATATCATAAGAGAGGCAACACACACCTTTCAGGGACACGGCCTTCAGTAATGAAGTGGTCGAGGAGAGAGGAATAATCTAAATACAATACTTTAAAGTTTCGCTTTGTTTATACGTATTTTAAATACATTATCGGGACTTAACTTGATGACAAACTGTTTTTCTTCAAACCTGTCATGATCACGACGTGGTGCAATCTACGTCGAAACGTCGTTTATAAAGAAGTAGGTATTCAGATACTATTTACCTGAAAAAGTTTTTCATAGCGTAAAATAATACAATATTTAATTCATGTATCACTATCCATCTTCAGCTGCACTGGACTCGTAACAATGCATACCGTTCCAGCGCTTCTGAAGTGGACAGTCTGACTTCTTTGCGATTACCTTTAGGATGCAGTTTATTCTTCCACAGATCTTACGCCACAAAATAGCAATTCTCCTTCTCATCATGACGAGAAAACTCTCTGTATGTATACCGTCTTCCGCAAACATGCCTGAAGCACTACAAAATCGCGGAAGCCCCATCGACACCCTAAAAGTATTATATTAAATACGAAAATTATTGTAAGCCGCCTACGCAGGCGGTTTACCATGATTTTCCCATATAACTACATATCGAACAACATTTCGAATATAGCTAATCCACAGGCTGTACGTATAAAATATTTGACAGTAAGCCTTAAATAATGTAATTTTCATGTATTCGTACTTAGAGTAATATATATATAAAGCTTTATTGCCTTATAATGATTTTACCCTATATAAGGAGAAATTGAAATCCGCAGCATCATTTTAACAATGAAACTAAATATTTTCTAAAAAATATTAAACAAGAAATTTTTTTGTCTTCAATACTAACTTGTAACTTTGATGTTCTATGTTTAAAAGGGAGCTTCTAGATAGAAAATTTTTCATATATTTTGTATGCCTTTATATATGGGAGAAACAGTGTAATTGTACTGATCATATTTATAGGCGATAGTTGACACTTCCCATCAGGTGGGCCGTTACTGAGTTGAAGTTTACCATTCTGAGTAACATAAATATATATATATATATATATATATATATATATATATATATATATATATATATATATATATTGGCTTAGTTAACATTGCTCCCAATCCCTATGGAAAATCTTGGGATTCAAACATATGTATATGGCCTTTACCTACGTCATTGCATTGATTCAAACATCCTACGACTTTTTTACCTGTAGACTACATAAATATTTGTTTTATATACTCTTATTGTATCTTGCGATTTAGCCTGTTTGTGTATAGCCTCGTTTATATAGTTTTATATGTGTCTAGATACATATAAAAGTACTTACTTTCGCATTTAGGTATTTTTTGCTCGCTACTTCATATACATGAACTAGAAAAACCAATAAAATAACCACTTCTATGTGATATATCAAGATAAAATACACACCAGATTTTACGTTAGACCTAAACAATACAACAGTATCCAATTTAGTATTGCAGCTTTTGCTTGATGCCGGAACAAAATTTTAAAAAAATATTGTTCTGACATCTATTGGCCTTACTAAGTCCATTTGTGTAGTTTTTCTTAAATATCTCCCATAGACACAGACAACGTCTAGTTAGGATTTTATTATATTGATAAGATTTTAAAAATGATTAGGATATTAGTAATGCTTGAGAATTTGCCTTAAAACGAGTTGGCTTGAATTTTTTGATTATATTGAAACAAAAAATAAATTAGTCCAATGGGTTTCTATGTTACTGAATCCTTTATACACAGTAGGTACCGAGTTGAAATGATAGATTCAATAGTTTTGGAAGATAAAACGGTTCGGCAAGATATAATATTACATCCGATACGGGACAGAAATCAAGAATATTGATTTAGATGTAGAAAATTATATATATTCTTTATTGCGCCTGTAAGTTACATATAAAATAATGTATTTATAAATGTTGTGAGCTAGTGTGGACTTATCTCTGACAGAGATCTCTTCCAGTCAACCCAATACAGTGAGAAAGCATTTCTTTAAAGGGCAACTGAAGTGCTACAACTATTAATACATAAACAAATATACAGTTAAATAAAACATTAAAACATATAATAAAATATTACATAAATACATACACTATTAATAAATATAGTACCTATCTACTTACATAATAAATGTTAAATATAAATTATTTTAAATTAAAACACTTAAAGAGAAATATTATAAACCAGACATGCTATCTATTCAGCTCACATCTACCTACTGCTGGGCATACCTACTTTTTGTCGTGCCACTTGTAACGGTCCTCTGCTAAGCTCATCAAAAAAAAAAAACACTAACAGTGAAAAAAAATATTTTCCCAGCTTAAGTAATATAGTAAGAAGCTAACAGCTGGACGCGCTGTATTAGTGTGCCGGTGATAACTTATCCCCTCCTATTTGCTCTGTCCAATTGCTTTCATAATTAGATATATTTCAATATTTACCAATCAGATTATAAAAAGAAGTAGATAAAATCATATCAGTAACAATTAATACAAAAAAAGTACAAAACAATACCAATTTCAAGCTGTGATTCAATAAAATCGATTCACTAAAATTTCATTCATGCCTTTCAACACTATTCTTAGAGAGTCAATTTACGACCTTTGATAGCATCGGCATAAAGATATTCACCCGATGACCCAGTATCGTCGGGAACAGGTAAACAAGCCACGAATAACTCACAATATGATTGAGTAATAAGCACTATAAGCAAGCATAAGCGGCTAATTAGCGCACGCTACCCAAAAGGTAAACAACTACGCTGTGTGGATAAATACGCAACTTGAGGTATCTGATTAGATAGGTACAGTTAACATCTGAAATTTACTTTTTTATCAGAGGGAAACTTTGGACAAATCGTCTGCAAGGAAACCTCTGGTCCGACCATTTTACTGCCGACAAATGATGTCTGGGATGGTTTTGAACCCGTTTTGAGGTGCGGGGTATGACAGTGAAATTATAGAGAACAGAGGGATAATACCTGTCTTTTTTTTAATGGATGATAATAGAATGGTAATCCCGCCTGCGCTAACGGTATACCCTGGCAGAGCACCAGTGAGGGATGATAGGTGATAGATACGTGGAGGTCGACTTGACAAGGTCGACCTCTGGCAATTACTGGCAACTACTGGCAAAACTCCCAAAAGGGGAGGCTTATGTTCAGCATTCGACAATTTTGTGGACAACAGTGGCACTATTATATAAAAATGTATAATAATATCTAGACGAGACGTTACATTTTCAGCCAGTTAACCTCCGTTCTCTGTCTTTATTCCTTTCAAATCTTATTTTATGAAAATTCAATATATTTCTTATAGAATAATCAATCTTGCGTTGTTCATATATCAATGTAATGTTTTAATTATTATTAAGTTGCAAAGTTTGGAGAATGTGTAAGTACAGCGTGATTGGTTAATATAACGAGTAATGATTTAATTAACAACATGTTTGTACTTGTATATATAATAAACAAACAAGAAACATCGTTAACACCATCCCCTATATTGGTATATTAAACAGTGCTGAGTTTTAGTTACAATATTATAGATGGGTTAAGGAAAATTATTAGTAAATACTAGTTGTGTTCGGCGATTTTGTCCACGTGGAGACAATATCAATCCCAGAAATGGAATCATATTTGGAGTACCATTTATTTTATACCACAAAAGTGGCAAACAAGCAAACAGTGATGGTAAACGATCACTGTATCCTGTGGACGCCTGCAATATTAGGTGTATCATGTACCCGTTGCCGACCCTGAAGAAACTTTAATATACCCTTTTTCAAGAACCCCATACTGTAGTCTCTAGGGGAGCCAGTCTAGTACCATGGTTTGCAATGGTAACCTCGCCTGTACTCTCGGTATACGCTGGCAGGGTAGTCACAAATGATAGGTAAAGATGAAAGCAAGTTAGTTAGCTCATTGTGACGGATTCCGCAAGAATCAACATTTCCAGCGCAACTGCGTGGAGGTCGACCTAATAGAGTATGTTGCTGATAATAAGGCTGTTTTTAAATGGGCGAGAATGGAATGGTAACTCCACCTGCGCTATCGGTATATACTGACGGGGCACCAGTGAAAGATGTAAATGAAAACAGGTCAGTTAGCTTATTATGACAGATTTCACAAGAATTAACCCTTCTTTGCATACTGGTGGAAATTTCCATCATAACATTGAATGCCCAAAAATTATATAAAAGAACAATAAGTTGATCGTGTCTGGACACTTTTTTAATGTCAATTGCAAAAAAACCATAGCTGTCAAATTTATTTTTTTAACCATTTTTCTTTTAATTTTGAACATGAATTATATCACCTTTATTTCACCAATAAAAAAAATCATGCAAAGAAGGGTTAACGCCACCAGTGGAACCGCGTGGAGGTTGACCTTAGTATATTGCTGGCAATGGAGCTGTTGCGACAATATTAACAATCAGTTTTAATCCTCAACGGTACTATAGTTTTTTTTTTATGGACGATAACGGAATGGTTACCCCGCTAGCGCTATCAGTATACACAGGCGGGGTACCAGTAAAGGATAACAGGTGAGAATGAAAAGGCAGGACGTTAGCCCATCGTAACGAATTTAACGATAAAATAGTCACGCTGGTTTTCAGGGAGAACCACGTGATAGTCGACCTGATAAGGTATATTGATAGCAATGGGGACTAACCTCCCCATTTGGGGGGAAAGGGATTGTTAGTGATGGAGACTAAGAATCCCATTGCTAGCAATATACCCAAACAGGTCGATCTCCTCGCGGTTTTTCCTAGAAACTATCATGGTTAACTCCTGATGAATTCATCATATTGGCTAATTGGCCTGTTTTCATTCTCATCTATCACCCATCACTAGTGCTCCGCCAGCGTATCTAGTTAGCGCAGGCGGGGTTACCATACTATTTTCACCCATCAAAAAAACCTCTCCATTACTAACAATCCCTTCCCCCTGAGTAATATAGTTGTCACGTTGTGTTTTATGATATCCACGGTACTGTTTATGTTTGTAGGTGACGATTACTGCTTACCATCGGTGGCAGATGACCGTCAGCTAATTGGCTACTCGGAGTTGCATAAAGAAAAAAATAAGTCCGAGTGTACACTTACGAAAACGGTAGGTACACATCTCCGAGTCAATGATCGATCGCAATATTCATCATATGAAAATGTGGATTATGAGGTCAGAGGATGTTACACCTAAACAACAAATTAATTTTATGAGCCAGACGTTCATTATTTATGGGTTTTTGTTCGGCGTCTACTCACGTGCATATGTAAATACAGTTGAGTAACTAATTATATGAATAAAGCGGTTCTTTTTTATAATACGTGGCAAACGAGCATGCGGCTCACCTGATGGCGAGTGAATACCGCCGCCCATGATCACCCGCAACACCAGAGGCATTACAGGTGTGCTGCCAAGTTTTCTTGAAGGTTTTGACGTCGTATCGGTTCGGAAATACTTATTAATTAAAAGTGATTTTTAAAAACATTCTCTTGAAAATTTTAACTATAAAGAACTAGCTGTCCAAACTAATAGTTTTTCTTCAGAAGAGATAAAAATTACAGCTCGAATAGGAACAGCTTGTATAGGGAAAAGAGAAATGATACTTTTACGTTTTTCAAACTATTTTTTTTTTTTTATTATTATCTTTATTTGGTCTCCTAGCAATTGTTACACTGCTAAGATTTAATATTAAAATTACTGTCTATTTATAATTAGTGTACAATCATTTTAAAGGAAACACAGTATGCTAATTAACAAATAAATAGTAATACGGTATAACAAACTCGTGTCGTATTTGACATAGGTATAGTTTTTAGATTCAATAAATTATTGCTTCACATAAGTTTTAGCAATTAAAAATTAACTGCAATGCTTTCCTATAGAAATCCCCTTCTGTATCGAAGTGAATATTCAAGTGTTGCTTGCATTCATTCAACAGTTTGCAAAGACGTGGTACAGTGGAGTTGGCACCAAGAACAGTTCTACGGAACGGCACGGACATTGGACTGATGTAACTACGGAGATAGTGTACGGGCAATCGAAAATGAAATTTAGCAAGAAGCTGAGAACAGTCCATTCTGTTCCTAAACAACTTGTATAAGAACATTAAATCTATTAATTATCATTAAATCTATTATTTTTCATAAGAATCTCTATCGGATTACAACGAATATTTGAAAAAAAAAAAGTGTCATATTGTCCAGCCGTTCTTGAGTTACGTACTTAGCAAAACATTTAGCAATCTCTATCGGATTACAACGAATATTTGAAAAAAAAAATGTCAAATTGTCCAGCCGTTCTTGAGTTACGTACTTAGCAAAACATTTAGCAATCTCTATCGGATTACAACGAATATTTGAAAAAAAAAATGTCAAATTGTCCAGCCGTTCTTGAGTTACGTACTTAGCAAAACATTTAGCAATCTCTATCGGATTACAACGAATATTTGAAAAAAAAAATGTCAAATTGTCCAGCCGTTCTTGAGTTACGTACTTAGCAAAACATTTAGCAATCTCTATCGGATTACAACGAATATTTGAAAAAAAAAATGTCAAATTGTCCAGCCGTTCTTGAGTTACGTACTTAGCAAAACATTTAGCAATCTCTATCGGATTACAACGAATATTTGAAAAAAAAAATGTCAAATTGTCCAGCCGTTCTTGAGTTACGTACTTAGCAAAACATTTAGCAATCTCTATCGGATTACAACGAATATTTGAAAAAAAAAATGTCAAATTGTCCAGCCGTTCTTGAGTTACGTACTTAGCAAAACATTTAGCAATCTCTATCGGATTACAACGAATATTTGAAAAAAAAAATGTCAAATTGTCCAGCCGTTCTTGAGTTACGTACTTAGCAAAACATTTAGCAATCTCTATCGGATTACAACGAATATTTGAAAAAAAAAAAAAGGTCAAATTGTCCAGCCGTTCTTGAGGTACGTACTTAGCAAAACATTTAGCAATTCATTTATTCATTTATATCTATAGATAAATAATGAATATTAACTATATTATTTTTTTTTATTTTTAGGATCTAGCCAAAAATAAGTACAGGTTTTTTCTTATTTATGGTAGTCTGTCCAATACTTGCATGGAAAAAATGTACATACATTTTGAATATATTTATTTGGGTCGATAAACTATACCCGCTTACAAAAGATACGGTTAATTCAAGTTTATTTATTCGTCAATACATTCATGAAAAGTTGTTTATTACTTTAAGAATTTCTTTTGATCAAAGATAATCAAGAAAGCAAGTGTAAACATTCC
The DNA here is from genome assembly GCF_026898425.1 of Galleria mellonella. NCBI lineage: Eukaryota > Metazoa > Arthropoda > Insecta > Lepidoptera > Pyralidae > Galleria > Galleria mellonella. The sequence continues at coordinate 2,145,001 of NW_026442100.1, read as the reverse complement.
AAATTGCGCTTTTCACAACTAAGGTTTATTTCAAAAGCAGCATTCAGCAGGTAAGTATATACATATATCTTAGATTTTATAAACAGTGTCTCCATACAAATGCTTCGAGAAAAACGGGTCAACTTTTTCATACAATTTTGCGTGAAAAAATAGTTATGAGTGACTCCTTTATAACTTCTATATTTATTTTGTCTTATAATTTCTACATCTTTTTAATACGTAAACACTCATTTTATTTATTTAATAATACGTTAAGATGCATTTTATGCATAAATATATTTATACTGATAAAAAAAAACGAGGGATTGTTAGTAATGGGGTGTAATGACCTCATTGAATCGAATAAGATTACGAGAAATTTAATGCATAACTCCATTTCATTGCTCGCTGTACGTTTTTTTTTTTTATTTTAATATGACATCTGGAATCAACAGCTTATATCTAAAAGAAATAAAAATATATTTACACAATATATTAGCCAATTACAGATTTCCAATTTGTATACCAGACAATATTATGCTTATTTTGGAGAGTAGGTTAAAATAAATAGCAAAAAAAAAATATAAAAAGAAAATCAACGAAGATACTTATTTAAAACGTCGCATCACTGGAAGTTCAGCAAAATTTAATGTAAAAGTGTGTGTCATTTGTGTGTGTAGAGTTGCGTAAATGTGGTGTACAAAAAAACAAAAGGTTATGTGGTGTAAAAAAAGTGTATTGTGCACGTATTGTTTTGTATAAAGGAAGGGTTATATGCAGCTTATTTTTATAGCTTTAACAAATCATTATAATTTTCTTAATTATATATATTTCATTTCTGTGTTGTAAATAATACACACCTGCGCATTCATACAATTAAAATAAAAAAAAATAACATACATGATTAATAAATTGACTCGAAATGAAGAAGATATTCATTAAACTGGATACAAAAAAAAATATTGAAAATCATATCGACAGACTACACACCGGAATTGACGAAATCGCGTGTGTTCTTCAAAAATTTTTTTTAGTGACTGCCGTTTCTCTATATGTTTGGAGTTTTTTTTTATACACCTTAGAATAGCAAACAAGCTGATGGCCCACCTGATGAAAAATGGTAACCGTCGCTTGTAGACATGAGCAGTACCATGGATACAACAGAGTATATTGTTTCGCCCATGATACCCCCCATGCGTTGCCATTTCTGAGGACTCGGGTGTTATTCCTCTGTACTCAGTAAATTCACGCCATATCCCACCCTTCAACCCGAAACACAGCCATGCAAACACAACTGCTTTACGGTTGAAACAAGAATGGGATAGAGGTACCCAAGCAAACGACTTTTGTCTCCCTCTGTCAAGTCAATTACACATACTACACGCGCATGTACGCATGTCTATACTACGCGCAATAGTAAATTTGTAGTTTGTTTACTTGGTTTGGTTTTAAGTTGTTGTTTTCATTTGATGACAGGATCGTCATTTATAAATCGATTTGGTTCTTTTATTATCTGAAAAGGTATACCTATCTAATCTAATCTAATCTTAAATTATGTGACGATCAGTTGATAATGTAAAAGAGAATAAACTTACTCACTTTCATATTTTTATGAGATAATAAGGAAAAATGTAATAACGGCTTTATAAATTGACCGATGATTTGACACCTTTTCCTGTCCCGTGGGTATAGTAAGAGGCCGGCCGGCCGGCAGTACACCTGCAATGCCTTTGGTGTTGTGGGTGATCATGGGCGTCGGTAGTCACTTACCATCAGGTGAGCCGCATGCTCGTTTGCCCCCTGTGTTGTAAAAAAAAGCGACAAAGGAAATTTAATGGTCGCGGGATGGGCAGCAGTGTTCCTCTTAAAACATCACCAAAGCCTAACTGCGGTTGCCAACCTGCCTGTCAAGCGTGGCGACTATTAGCATAACCCCTTCCCACCTCATATGGAGTAGACCTATGTCCAGCAGTGTACAATTACCGGCTGATATTGTATGTTATTGATACTTACATAATAATATTTGTTACAGAAGGCGAACTTAATGCCTAATCATTTTCTCCCAATTAATCTTCGGAAAAACAGAAAAGTAATTATGTGGTAAAAATATTGTTATTACCTGTCCTCGGGACCTAATTATGTTGTCGGGACTTATATGGCTAAATATTGTATATACATATATATGTCATTATATCGACATTGTATGTCATAACACGTGTGAGGATGGGATTGTTATTAATGCGGACTATCAAACTCATTACTAGCCTATTACTGTCAGGTCGACCTCCACGTGGTTCCCCCTGAAAACCATTATGCTGAAATCCAGGCTTATTCATCACGATAGGTTAACTGATATACGCTTACCAATCATTTCCCCTCGGGGGTAAGCGGATTACCAGTCCCATTGCCAGGGGGGAAAGGGATTGTTAGCAATGGAGTTTGACAGCCCCATTGCTAGCAATATGCCTTATTAGGACGACCATCACGTGGTTCTCCCTGGAAACCATCGTGAACAATTCTTGTTGAATTCGTCACGATGGGCTAACTTGACCTACTTCATCCTCACCTATCACCCTTCACTGGTGCCGCACCGGTGTATACCGATAGCGCGGGTGGGGTTACCATTCCATTATCATTCATTTAAAAAAAGTCCCATTGCCAACAATATACCTTGTCAGGTCGACATCCACACGGTCCCCTGGAAACCATCGTTCTGGATTCCAGGGGTATTCATTACGATAAGCTAACTGACTTGCCCCCTCATTCTCACCTGTCATCCTTCACTGGTAATCCGCAACCGTTTACTGTTAGCGCAGGCGGTGTTACCATTCCATTATATTCGATAAAAAAAAAAAAAAAACAGGAAGCATTCATTATGCTTTACTAAATAAATAGCATTACTAATACAAAAAATATATGTATTTATGTTATGAAAATATATCTAGTATAAAACGCTACTATTAGCTATTAAGGCACGACTCACTTGGGCTGCGGTACAGTTCTACAGAGTTAATTTACTAATCAGATTATTACTTAAAAACGTAAATTTAGTGGTATGATACTTCAATTCTTCTCCAATTGTTGTTATTTCAGTTACTTCATCTGTAGGTGGCTCTGAAACAAATAATTATATATATTCTATATATCTATCTTGACATAAAATCGGGATTCGGAAGTATTTTGTATTTTTTTTATATAACTTAAAATGGTAAATAAGCTGACGGCCCACCTGATGCAAAGTGGTAACCGTTGCCTATAGACATGAGCAGTACCATGGACATAACAGAGTATACTGTTTCGCCCATGATACCCTCCATGCGTTGCCATTCCTGAGGACTCAGGTGTTATTCCTCTGTACCCTGTAAATTCACGCCATATCCCACCCTTCAAACCGAAACACAGCCATGCAAACACAACTGCTTCACGGTGAAACACGAATGGGACAGAGGTACCCAAGCAAACGACTTTTGTACAAAGTCTCCCTCTTGTATAAGCAAGATGTCGAATCACATTTCTAAGTCTCATAACATAATACAAATATATATTTAGAATCGGATCGTTTTTAGAGTTTAGTCAAACTGCTTAGGAGTTGCGGTACACTTAGACTACTATAGTTATTGTTTACTACACTGTTAAATTATACTGTAAAGTATACATATAAGGAACAAACATTAGATACCGATACTTGACGGTATATTCCGAATGAAAACTCGTTCGTACGAGATCCATTCTGTCTCGACGTGCCCATTAGATGACCGAATAGTACGAAAGAATTCTTTAGACTGTGCCTATTATCAGGTATGCAGAAGATTAGTTTAAGGTGATATACAAAAATTTGGCTTCTTTTACAACGGTGTCAAATCTCTATCACCTAGTGATTCACACATTTGCCACCAATCAATGAAATGTAATTTTGTTTTTTTGCTACTGGCAATCTGTATAAATCAGATATTCTATATGATGCCTAGGCAGTTGTTAAAATATTACTAATAATGATAATGATGGTGTAATTACCCAAATTCTGCCAAACTGAAGGTGGGAAAACTGGTTGCTGTGAGGACACGTAGGTAAGTTTACAATCCCGAATCAGACCTTGATCTGAATTTTCCTTCCGATTAATTACAGTACGATACCAATATGCTGGTTTCCTGTAAATAGAAAAAAAGTAAAAGCCTTACATCATAATTTATATTTGCATCTAATCTTCTGGTAAAAATACAACAAATGTAATTAACTCGAGGGGTAAAGCTTTGATTGCTTCCTGCTTTTGTAATAGAAAATGTAGATACAAAGCACTGATTATATTAAATAATATCTGAGATTAAAGTATATTTGAAATACATATTCTGGGGAATTTTAAACAGAACTACTGGTAACACTGAAAGAGACAGTGTATCGTTGTTTTAAAAAATATAATACATAAGTCAACAGTAAGGCAGTCATATGGTTTACAATATTAAAGCGGTTACAGTGATCATTTAAATTTAAAGTTATATTGCTAGCTATGAGGACTAAGCGCTCCGACCATTGTTTACTAAACCAAATTGCATAGAAAACTGTTATGTACTCACTTTAAATGATCCTGCACTATATTGTTTGCTATTGGCATGCGTATCTTCTGAACAGGGTCGCTCAACACTTGTCCAACTGTCTTGATGGGCGACCGCTCAGAGACGTAGTGTTCCAACAAGCGTGTCGCTATTGGCTTTAGATTTGCTGTAACACATATAAGAACAGCATAAGACATATTCATCGTCATATTAGCTGTTAACTGTCCATTGCTGAACTTAGGCCTCCTTCTATTGGGGGGTTTTGCCAGTAGTTGCCACGTTTAGCAGGTGGGTTAGCAAACGCTGTTTAGGTTTGATAATGTTTTAAGAGAGACGCTATTGTCCTTCTCTCGGCCTCCCTTAGTCGCCTCTTACGACACTTACGGGAAAAGAAGGGGTGGCCTATTCTATGCCGGAACTACACAGGAAATCTACAATAATATTAAAGAGGAAAGATTTAATTATTTTGTTTATAATGGATAAACACAAAAAGTACTTGACCAATTTTAAAAATTATTTCACCTATAGAAAGCTATACTATCAAAGAGAAACATAGGTTATATATTATTTTAAAAAATTCTATCTACCCGTTCGAAGACGGTCCGGATCGCTAGTTATTTACCAGAGGGAGACTTTGTACAAAAGTCGATTGCTTGGGTACCTCTGTCCCATTCGTGTTTCTACCGTGAAGCAGTTGTGTTTGCATGGCTGTGTTTCGATTTGAAGGATGGGATATGGCGTGAATTTACTGGATACAGAGGAATAACACCTGAGTCCTCAGGAATGGCAACGCATGGGGGGTATCATGGGCGAAACAGTATGTCTATAGGCGACGGTTACCACTTTCCATCAAGTGGGCCATCAGCTTGTTTGCCATTCTAAGTTGTATAAAAAAAAAGTTATTATATGAAGACACTTACTAAAGTCAGCTCTCAAACAGGTTTCAGCGCGATATAAGTGCTCTAAACAGACGTGGACTTGAGCGAATTTCATCAATAGATTCTTCCATGGGCTAATATCTATCTCATCAGCTATTATAGGTACCTGGAATGTAAATTTATTTTAAACAGTTTTTTTTTTTATAGTTTAACAACAGAGTAATCATTTTAAAAAGCCTGATTAGACAAAATTAAAATTCTACTAGCTTTTCCCCGCAATGTCATCTTTATGACTGGAATTACCAGGGATACCACGAATATTAGGGGGGAAAGGGATTATTAGTAATATGAACCTAATAGCTCCATTGCTAGGAATATAATACCCCATCAGATCGATCTCCATGGGATTTCTTCTGGGAACTATTGTGATTCTTGTGACATTTGTCAAGATAGGCGAACTGACCTGTTTTCATCATCACCTATCATTCTTCACTAGTACCCCGTCAGTGTGCACCAATAGCGCAAGCGGGGTTACCATTTCTAAATTATATATTTAAAAAAAAGCAGTGGTATCCAAGCATATTCTGTGTTGACAACCCAACACAGATCAAAATTAATTGTAACGGCAATAGGCAATGCCCTCTCTCTCTCTCTTTCTTCTTACAAAAAATCTGAACTGGTTGGACGAGTCTTATATTGTAATTATTATTTTGGGAACAATAAACTCTTAAAAATCATTTTGTGATCGGTTTTACAACAGACATACCGAAAACGCACATTTTGTTTAGAATGCTAGTTATGGCTATAGGTGAATACCATCGTTCAATAGTTTATTTGTAACCTACCTCATTCGCATCCTTCTTCTCGGCGACAAGTCCGTGTTTCTTCAATGATGCGAAGTCATCAACAGTGAGATCATTAGTGTCATCGACGTAGAACGATTCACAATCGAGCCTAATCGAGTGTTCCGCTGTTGATATATTATCGAATGGGTTCAGGGTAAAATCTCCGCCCATCGTCATATCTTGTATCGTTTGGTTGATCTGTTCTATGGACTCATGAGATCTGGGAAAATATGAGAAAATTTTTTTAATATATTAACGCCATCTAGTTTCAAACTAAGTAGATATTATTATTTTTTTTTTGATGGGTGATAATGGTTTGGTAACCCCGTCTGTGCTATTGATATACACTGGCGGGGTACCAGTGAGGGATGACAGATGAATATGAAAGTAGGTCAGTTGGCCCATCCTCATGAATTAAACTAGAATTAGTCACGATGGTTTCCAGGGGGAACCACGTGGAGGTGGATATGACAGGGTATATTGCTAGTAATAGGGCTATTTGACTCCATTACTAACACTCCCTTTCCCCCCAGTAGATATTATTTTAGGCGTACTAGACAATTTACATACATTTTTTAAATAGGTATTTATTTATAACACATTAAAGATGCTTAGGCCAATACGAAAAAAAGATATACGGTCGACTGGTAGATAACGCCATATGGTGTTAAGTCCGCCATTTACACTTTCTTGCTGTAATAAAGTTTAATAAATAAATAAATATACTCATGAACACAAAGGTTTGTATTATACGGGGAGTAAACCCATAAACATTGGAGGATAGGAACAATTCAGGATTTTTTTTTTTAATTCCTGAGGACTCAGATGTTATTCCTCTGTACCCTGTAAATTCACGCCAACACGTTACATATACAGGTACATAACATGCAGCACTCCGCAGAGGTATGCAAATGTTGAACTGTATTTAGTCTACATTATATTACAATTATAAAGTCCAAACATTTACCAAATTACAATATTCTTTATGTCAAATTATCATATAAAATTATGGTTTATATTTTAAGTAATTTTTAATACATTACATCTATATCATCTATCAATATATTTCTGTTTACTCCTATTTCTGTTAGCAAATGGTAGTGTTTATGGCTTTGTTTGTTCCAGATTGAATGGTGGAATAGGGCGTGACATTACTAGATACGAATAGTTCTTAGAAATTCCTAGATGAAGATAAAAATACTGTCTTTACCTGGCATCAGTCGTCCAAATCCCAGCAATGTAGAAGGAATGTTCTAGAAGGGACATAACCCTTGTATATTCCCACATAGTTTTCTCTGTGCCCACCTGAGCCACTAAGGACAACGCTTGCGGGGAACTCGAGCGGAGATTCTTCAGTACTTTAGCGGTTTGGGAGTGACCACGAGATAGCTTCAGTACCAATTTTGATAAATAGGTTTTATTGTTAGCATCAATCTGCAAAGATAGAAATAAGGATGGTAGATTTTTTTCTGGACTTTTAACATAGTTATGTAAACAGTGGTTTGACTTTGGGGAAGGAGTCAGATGGAGACTTAGTACAAAAGTCGATTGCTTGGGTACCTCTGTCCCATTCGTGTTTTAACCGTGAAACAGTTGTGTTTGCATGGCTGTGTTTCGGTTTGAAGGGTGGGATATGGCGTGAATTTACTGGGTACAGAGGAATAACACCTAAGTTCTCAGGAATGGCAACGCATGGGGGGTGTCATGAGCGAAACAGTATACTCTGTTATGTCCATGGTACTGCTCATGTCTATAGGCGACGGTTACCACCAGGTGGACCGTCAGCTTGTTTGCCATTCTAAGTTGTATATATAAAAAAAAAGTTTTTACATGCGACCTCGTTCGCTTGACTGGGATATGTTTTCTACCCATATGCTAAATTTCATAGTAATCGGTTAAGCTGCAAAGGCGCTATAAGGTAACAAACAAATTCACTTTTTCATTTATAGTATTAGTAATCAATTACTATGAAATTTAGTATACACGCACGTTATGGGTTGGAGAAGGATATAGGCTAACTTTTATCCTTCCAACCAGATAGTTTTTACGTGGTTCCCCTTAGAAACCATTGCGCTATTTTCCATGTATATTCATCACGATGTGCTTTTGTCTTCAGCCATCATCTCTCACTGGTGCCCCGGCAGTATAAAGTATAAACCGTTAGCGCGGCTGGGGTTTACCATTTCATTGTCATACATTAAAAAAAAGGTGTCGTGGTCAGTGAACATATTCCAGTTCAAAAAGCTAGTTTATATTTGTAATTGATTATTCAAAATGTGCTCTAACAGCGAACTAGATGTACTCGACGTAGCCACAGTTTCATAAATATAAGTATAAATATTCTTAAGCCATATTCGTAGTAAAAAATAAAATACTAAAATCGACACTAGTGGTCAAAAGATTTTGACATGTCTCGAATGATTACATGCCAATTTAGAACGTATTTTACTAGACATATTCATTGCATACATAGGTAAATAGTTCTTTCATTACTTACAAATGGTCTAATCTTGCCCGACGAAATAAATTTGAGAGCTTGGATTAGCAGAGTTACTAATTCTTCGGCAGTCTCGCAGTCTGAAACAGCAAAAAAAAAAAAACAGTTAAAAATTGTGTCCATTATAAGAGACAAAGATTAAGAAGGGATTTAATCACAGATAATATAAAATTGCCATCCATGCAACATTATTGTTAATAATTTAAGATTGTGTCCTCAGAAAAACCGACTTCAATTGTGGCAAAATTGGTTATTTTTATTTTAAAACTAAACTACCAAACCGATTTTTATAAAATTCCTTTGGGACAAATCTGTGACTATATTACATAAAAATAAAGAGTTTTTCAAATCGGTTTATAACTGAATACTCCATTTTAGCAGGTACTGAATATAAAATACAATCGAATTGAGAATCTTTTTGAAGCCACTTGGGTTTTAAATTATAATAATTGGTTTTGCCACAATTGAACTAAGTTTTTTTTTTTTTTTTTTATAGAAAACAATTTAATTATTACGGAAATATAATCTATTCTACCTTTTGCGTTAGGAGTTAAAACAAACAATAAGCTTTTAAATTAATTAAAGTTATTAAGCTGTTTCAGAAATTAACAAAAACGAGTATCTTGAGACAGTATTTTTATATATTAAGGTAATAACATACTTACCTCTTAAAATATCCCACAATTTGTACGTAAAATCGTTACTCGATCCTTCAGCGTTCATAGCCGAGAGACATTGTCGCAAACTGCTGGTGTCTTCGGTGACGCACGTGCATCCACCCGCAGGGCATTCCGCGGTATATGCATATGTCTCGGTCTCGTTGAGGAGCTCACTTAACCGCTTAGTATTGTTTGGTTTTTTCATTCCAACAGTGTAGTTCCTGGATATAAAAATAATTACATAAAATTTAAGAAAATATGAATAATTAATATAAATAATTTGATTACTAACACCATATTAAAAACCTTGAAGCCCAGTAGCCTCTGCCTGATTGCATCATTTAGGTTAAAAAAAAAAATACAAAAATAGAAAAATATTAACAGTGTACATATTTTAGTTATGACAAATTAATGCTTCAATAGAATTTAAAAAACATAAACAAATAATTAACATAGAGACAGTCTACTTTTATATCTCCATGAGCTTTTAATCATGAGCCACAATGTATCCACAACACTTGATCTCATACAACCATCTTTTATATTGGCGACCTCTTTTCCTTTTAGTTCTGTAATGAGGAATCCAATCTGTTACAGTATTGGTCCATTTAGTGCTACCTCTTAACATATGACCTGCTCATTTTCACTTCAGTGTTTTGGAGTTAGTTGTAATATGGTGAAATTATATATATTTTTTTATACAACTTAGAATGACAAACAAGCTGACGGCCCACATGATGGAAAGTGGTAACCGTCGCCTATAGACATGAGCAGTACCATGGACCCTGATACTCCCCATGTGTTGCCATTCCAGAGGATTTAAGTGTCATTCCTTCGTACCCAATAAATTCACGCCATATCCCACCCTTCAAACAGAAACACATATGCATAATGAATCACAAATAAATGAGAATAATGTTTTGTATTCTTACCTTACAACAGCAGTTTCTAAGTTGACTGAAGAAGATCCTGCAGCTGTCATATCAACTAGTAATTGATTTATATTGTGCAAAGAACACACCGATTTCCATATAGCATTACATGGGCTTGCCAGGTGTCCTACTATTACTTCTTGTTCCTGAAAATGTGTTGAGTATATAAATTATGGCCCAAAATAAGAAATCACAAATTGTAATACCAATGATAATAACTATTAAGTGACTATTTTGTATGAAAAATGCAATAAGTTAATTTAATTTTATATTTATATTTTTATGAACAAAATTTTCGGCTTGTAAATTCAACTCGCATCTCACCAGTTTTATTTTTTTCTCTGCACACAAAAGGAACTTCAATTATGTGTAAACATACTGATGAACAACCAGACTAATAGTATAGGTAAAGTAGTTTAAAAATAATATAGAATTAGCTGAATTCTATACTTGACAAAATGTAGACATACTGAGTGTTACATTCACCATAATGGTAACACAATATGTCTGGGATGGGAAAGGGATTGTTAGCAATGGAGTTTGACAGCCCCATTGCTAGCAAAATGCCTTATTAGGTAGGCCTCCACATGGTTCCTGCTGGAAACCATCATGAACATTGTGACGAATTCTTGTTGAATTCGTCACAATAGGCTAATTGACCTACTTCATCCTCACCTATCATCCTTCACTGGTGCCCCCCTGGTGTACACTGATAACGCGGGTGCAGTTACCATTCCATTATCATCCATTAAAAAAAAATATCTCTGATTAATTAGGGATTATGGTTGACTATACATTTTATTATATATTTTTTTACCTTTACAGAAATGTTTATACTTGCCTATATCTGTAGGTAAAAGTGTTCCTGACGACTTGATACAACAAACCTAACATTCTAATATTTCCACCCAGGTTTACTGAAGATTCAATAAAAATTAAAATAAAAAATAAATTATACTTACAAAATTAACTTTACAGTTTATGAATGGTGTCACCAAAGTTTTCCCTTGCCATTCGCAGTGTAATTCTGTTAATCCACCATGAGGTGCATTCAATAGCTCATCTGTAGTATGAGAGCCATATGAAATGCCAGACAGTAGGTATTTACAATCTACTGTAACAGTAACCTATTGAAAAAAAAAAGAAACAATAAATCTCAAACCATAAACATAACAACAACAATGGCAAACTAATGGCAATGGATATGCCAGGAGGGGGGGGGGGGGGGGGAAATGATCTATAGGATAAAATTAATACATTTATTATAATTTTAATTCACCAATACTTGAACAAAATATTTCTGATCATTTTATAATATTACATTTACAAAGATAAATATTTAAAGTGTATTTAGTGAAAAATGTGCAATTTTGTGTTTTTTTTTTCTAATTTATATTATATCCAGGTACAGCACACTTAATTATAACTACATTTATCTAAAACTAATTCTACTTCAAAATATAAAAATAATTACTAATTATTTTGTTCACACTCATTCCTAATCAGCTTCGAGCTTGTTGTATAGGTGAGTAGCCTATTAGTCTATCTTGTTCTAATATACATGTTATTATGTTTTCTCTCTTTTACACTACTGATCCATATACTTTATAATGTAAGGTCTAAATAAATTGTTACTGGTATAACAGATTCATTTCAAAATTCACAACATAAATTTGGCTACTGGCGAGGAATATTATATTTATACTTTTTTAAAAAAACATACCAAATCAGTATTTATTCTTTCTTGTGCTGCATATTGCTCAACCAGCTTATCAAGATCCACTTCTTCTAAAGTCATAGAACCTTCATATGTAACAATGCCTCTGGCAAAATGGTGGTCATCAGATTGTACAGTGAGGAGTAGAGGTTTCCCCTCATCAGATGGATTGGTCAGTATCCACATTGGTATGGCATCTTCTGTTGACACTGTGGTAAGACTTTTATTGTACAGATTTGCAATGTCTCTGAAATTAATATATATATAAAAAAAAAAACTGTTCAGTTACTTTTTTCTTCAGCTGACAGAGATTTGTATATAATAAGGATTATAACAAACCTGGCTTTATTAATAGCAACTGGAAGGTGGCTAGCTTCCTCCTTAGTCCATAGCTGTGGTTCATCAGTTATAAGGGTGTCATCTAATATTGTGTGCAAGCTAAGATCCAGCTTGAGAGGGGACCCAGTTAGTTCCAATTCCTCTATATAAACATTAAAAACATTTGATAGTACTTAATTAGTATCTCGTATATAGTAAGGAGATATCTGAAGATGTGTAGTCTTATTATTAAAAAATATTTTGCCCAATACATCCAGTTGTGCATTTTAAAAAGGTATATATCATCTATAATTTGACGTGAACAAACTTATTGTTATGATAAAAATAAAATCAATACCATTCTTGTATTTGTATTAAATATACATTAGCTGTACAGCTACTATGCTTGTCTACTGGAAGACTTTGTTAACATACTTTTTTAATACTTAAAAAAAATACTTGCTTCTTTGTATAATAGGGATCTTAATGCAATTATTTAATTGTATTTAAAATATTAGGCATTAATTAAATTGATAATTTTGAAATAGGAACAGTAAAAAGTTTATAAATATTTTTCAACTCATTACCTGCTTCGCATTTGTTATCTTTTTCAAATTTGCTATCTATTGTGTTAGTAGCCAGCTTATTCTGAAAAAATTGTTAAAAAATAATAATTCTTATAAATAATAATTTAAAATAACTAATAGATAGTTAAATTTGGAAGCGCACCTTCACAAACACCATAACAATTTCTCTACTATTTTTTGTATACATTTCTACATAGCTTGGACAAAATTGTTTTTCTATTGTAAGTTTAGGATAACTCTCTAATACTGGCTGCAATAAATTGTCCATTGTAAAATTAAAACTTTATGAGGGAATAAATTTTGATTAAAGATACGTTTGAATTTTAAAAACAAAACGGGAAGTCAACAACATGATAAATACCGATGTCAAGAACGTCAATTGGATTTTCATGTCACATCAAGTAAAATATATTTATATGATTCTGTGTAACCATCGTGATACATTTATATGACATCCATGTACCCAGTGTATTGTATTATATTAATTCTGATATTTTAAACCAAAGATCATTACAAATAGTAGCATAATACTGTGATTATTTATTTATTTTAATTGATTAACTTCTAGTAGTTGCATAGATTATTTTCTAGTTTAAGGAATAAGATTAGTGCCGACAATTAAACCGCTATATAAATGTCACAATTGACAACTAATGTCAGTCATGACAGCATCTGATGTTTATTATCTAAGAACAAGTTATTACTATGCATAGATAACAATTATACTTGACAACGTAGTACCGTGATTACTTGCTCTGTGGTAGTACCTTTTTTTTTAATTAATGATATATTTTTTTGAGGGATGATAGGTGAAGATGAAAGCTAGTCAGTTATTCCATTGTGACAAATTCCACTAGAATTAACAATGATAGTTTCCAGGGGGGACCACGTGGAGGTCGACCTGACAGGATATGCAATATGACTGCTAGTCCGCATTATTAACAAAAATATGTCCAATGTTCGGATTTGCTACATAAATAAAATATTTATATCATTAGGATATACAAGTAGGTATAATTACGAATAGGTAGGTAAATTTAATAAAAATTCACCGTACAGCATCTTTTGTTCTTTCTCTTCGGGTGTTCTGTCGCCCGTATCAAATAACGAGGGCGGGATACCCAGTTCAATCAAGTGTACCAAATTAGAACATAAAAAATTGGTCTTTTTTGTTGTTATCTATTAAGAAAAGCTCGCAAGAAACTCAACAGTTACTCATTTTAAATTTCTGTTAACAATATACACATATTTATTTTAACTACTATGTCTAAAATTACATGGTCATTAAAAAACCCGTGCATGATCAACTAACACCATATACGCTTGTCATTCAAGTAATCGTTTAACGTGTAATAAGTTTTGTTAAATAAAATTGATAGATACTCTTTATTGTTTCCTCCAAAAGATTACAATAGTAAACATATTATAAATATAAATAATTATAAGAAATAATCACAATGAGAAAACAATTGGCGACCTTTTCGTTAAAAGCAATCTCTTCCAGGCAACCTTTGGATGGAGGAAACAATTTAGTAGGAAGCATGATGAAAAATTCTGTTAGTTCTAAATATGGAGATGTGATACATGTAATAATATAAATATATGTCCCTACTCATTATTATATCATAAGTGTTTTTAAAAACAGTTTTAAATTTATTAAAAGACAGATCCAAAATATCATTCGGTATCTTGTTATAACATTTAAAGACCTATTAACTTTATCTAAACGATATTTTGGAATAAGAAGTTTGAATTTGTATCTAGTGTTAAGATGATTAAGATCGCTGTTTTTAAGAAACAGCTGAAGATTCCTGCGTATATACGAAATGTTTGCGTATATGTATAGTGAAGAATACTTGCTTCTTTAAAATTTTCTTTGAATGATTCACGATTTCCCATAGAATATACTGCGTGAACAGCATGTTTTTGTAATACAAATATGCTTTGGATCTCGGCTACTTTACCCTATAATAATATTCCATAGGACAGTATACTATGAAAGTAACTAAAATAAACTAATCTAGCAATCTCAATATTAGTATACTGTTTAACCTTACGTACAGCATACGCCGCGGAACTTAATTTAGTTGCAAGGTTTTGAATCTGAGGACCCCATTGAATTTTATTGTTAAGTGTGATTCCAAGAAAGACAGTAGAGTCTAAAAATTAAGAGGTTCATTATTTAATTTTACAGAAAGATTGAAATCGTGATTTTTAGAAAGCTAAAATTTTACGCATGAACTAATTTTTTTTGCATTCAACATTAGATTATTATTTGTAAATTAATGCATGAGACGAAGCAAGGCATTATTTACATCATCATAATGTATAAGATTGATAGATTGCTATCAATCTTCAAAATTTAAGAAGTATCATCTGTAAACAACTCTATGCCACATCTATCTTGCATACCAAAGCGGGATCATTTATATAAACTAATAATATGAGTGGCCCAAGAATAGATCCTTGAGATACACCCATTCGCACAAGTGACCCATTAGATATAACACTATTTACTTCAATTTTTTAAATTCTGTTTGATAATTAAGACTTGACTTGAAATGTAAAGCATTTTAAACTATAAAACACCAGTTTTTCAGCAATGTACTATGGTCCATTTTATTTTCCCAGACAGCAAAAATATGTCTTAGTAACTCCATACCTGCATCCGTATTCCAAATCCAAATTGACTATTATAAATTAATTAATTTAAATTATAATAAATAACTAATTGATTCAACATAATTTTTTCAAAGATTTCACTTAGTGCGGGAAGAATGAAAATAGGCCTTTAATTTACTGGATCAGCTTGAATTCCATTTAAAAAAAATGGTATTTAATTATATTCACTAAATTTAATTATATTAGGAAACTTACCATCATCTATGCACTTATTAAAAATAAAAGTAATCGACGGTGCAATAGTTTTAATATAATACTACTAAGTATTTTAATAGATATAACCCATAGATACTCAGTTTTTTTATTATTAAGTGATTTAAATAATTTTATTATATCTATCGGAGTTATATAATTAAAACTAAATACAGTTAATGGCTTGCTAACATTTTCTGTTAGAGGTTTCAGTCGCAGATGCGGAAGAGTTTAAAAATTGAGTTATTGCAAATGGCATATTTGTGGAATGTCAGTATTAATTAATTGATTATTAATATTTAAAACAATGTTATTATCATGAGTCTTTACTTTTTCGATTTCGCTGTTAATTATCTTCCAAGTGGCTTTAATTTTATTCTCAGAATTATTAATTATTTTACTTAAGCAGAGGGATTTATCTGTCTTGCAAACTTGTTTAAACGTTTTAGAAAAAGATTTCACATACACCTGTTATATTGAGCTTCTTGTGTATAATTTTACAGAGTGAGTTAGGGAGCGTAGAATAAGTAAAATAGACAACCTAAAACTGTTACAGAAATAGCAGGAGTTACCGGCCATCGATTGGTCTTCTTCCTTTCAACTATACTACATAAATTTTCCTATATTTTGCATTTTGCTGTG
The DNA here is from genome assembly GCF_026898425.1 of Galleria mellonella. Classification (NCBI taxonomy): domain Eukaryota; kingdom Metazoa; phylum Arthropoda; class Insecta; order Lepidoptera; family Pyralidae; genus Galleria; species Galleria mellonella. Next base: position 2,128,523 of record NW_026442100.1, on the reverse strand, counting down.
TTTTAAATCTGGACTCAATAACTACTTAACCCACATAAAGAATTGCTGGGTCTATAAACATGAAATTTGACAACAATTATAGAGCATTAAGAAAGGTTTTTCTTTATTCTGTGGGGATGAGATATAAAGGAAAATAAAAGGTCATCCGTGATCCGCGCTGTTAATTTGAAAGTCGAATTTGATTCTTTATTAATATTTTCTTATATCTTGGCATTTCTTTTGGACCTCGGTAACCCCTTGGATATAAGGCCCCCTCTAAGACCGTTACTGCTTAAAAGGACGCTAATAATTTTAATTTTAAATTCGTAACTTCCACTAAGTATTGTGGGCGAATATCTAATCGCTGAATGTACATACCTTAATCTTTATTGGTCGGATTCACCTTCCTGTTTAATTAATCGAAGATCCGATTAAATGGGCTGTTCTCAAAAAGGGTATCAATGCGTAACAATCGATTCGAGGCGTAACTATCGAGGTTAAAAGACCACTTCATGACTGGATATTGGAAAAATAAAAACGGGCGTGGGCATGCTGCATTATATAGGAAATAAGAATGAATACGTTGAAGGAGTGGATTTTTATGATTCGCAGTTTATGTAGACTTAAACGATTGTATTGAAATGGTAATATGTATTACTGAAAATTTATTATTTGTTAAGTAGGTATATACTCGTATATATATTTTATTTCTAAATCAGTACTTAGCTCCCGTACAGAATACTGTCACTGTTTTTTTCACATAACTAAGAATGACAAGCAAGCTGAAGATTTAACTGTAAGAAAGTTTTCTTTAGAAGATAATACCTCTGGTATTGCAGGTGTTCATAGAACCACTTACCATCAGAAATGCTTGTTTGCCAAAAAAAAAAAAAAAGTGATAAATTTATAAATGCTGCAATAAAGTGTAAAAAAATAAAATAAATAATGCGGTGACTACATCTGTCTACATAAACGTATAAAAATATCTAAGAAAAGTATATATTTCAGACTTCATTGTCATGTATAACATATTAGGAATAGGAGCCTCAGTCTCGTTTATCTATCATAAAACATTCTCCATCAGGGGCTAGGTACGTTTTGGTTTCAGCAGTTTGTATTTGAAGAATTAGTTCTATTTATGAAACTGAATTACCTAATAGGGTACAGTGATTTGAGATTTTTGTTACTGTATCTCTCGACTTTACCCGCATAAATCAGTATATAAAATATCCTATGCTCTTAGTGCCAAATTTTATTTAAATCCGTTCACTACTCTTCGTTTCACTAGTTATACTCGTACATAGATGACAATAATAGTAGTTACTGAATAAAACATTTAAAGGAATTGAGCGTACAAATTTAATGCTTTTTATTTTTAAACGACTACCTTTGACATTTTAAAATTGGCAATTGGCAGTGTTACAAATATATATATATATATATCGTCACAAAATTGGTAAGTGTATCACCATGAATATTTATCTTGTGACGATCTGTAATTTTTCGCCCAACAAAGTTTTGTTACACCTAAATATAAAATGAAGTAGGCAGATACAAAAATGCTAATTATTTGCAACTTTATTGTGACCTGTTAAGGTTGCTTTATGTTATTAAGATTGTGCCGAACTTAGCTAAGGATGCGAAACCTTTATTTTTTATTTTAGTGTAACTGACTGATGAATGAAGTGGATCCTTTTAGTTTGATTGGTTTGATTAGTACTCATACGATTTTATTGTTAGCCTTTCAAAGTTAATTTCGAACGTGCATGTAAATCTGATGTAGATACTCCTATGTTTACTTATAAGTATTTATTGTTTGTAATACAAGTTATATATGTATGTATTACTATATTATATTGATACATGATATAATAGGATATAAAGTTAGATTTTCCTTATTCTTATGACATGAATAGGATACAGGATAAAATAGAAATCATAAACATTATTTTAAGAGAGTATATTTATACCGTAACTAGCTGTATCATGCGGCTTTGACCATGTAAATAATTATGTAAAGTATACTACGTTTTAACCGCTTGCTAAATATCATTCAACTTTGTTCAATAGCTTTTGCGAGATTTTTAAGATATGTTATACTCATGTGAGGATGTCGTCTTCTGGAGGGAAGGGTGTATAGGTTACGTTCTTTTTTAATGGGTGATAATGGAATGGTAACCCCACCCGCGCTATCGGTATACACTGGCGGGGCACCAGTGAAGGATGATAGGTGAGCATGAAGCAGGTCGGTTAGTCCATCGTAACGAATTTAACAAGAATTGTTCACGATGGTTTCCAGGGGGAACCACGTGGAGGTCGACCTAATAGGACTGTCAAACTCCATTGCTAACAATACCTTTCCCCCCTTTAGGCCACTGTCGTCATACATAATGATATCTGTCACTGAATTAGCGAACGTTAGCTTTATGTCGCAAAGTTATGCTTCGAAGACACTTACCATCAGGTGAGCCGCATGCTCGTTTGCCCCCTGTGTTGTAAAAAAAAAAAAAAAGACAGTGGCGACAGTTTTGTAAAGATCCGGCCATGAATTGGAAAATTCAATGATTTTAGACTAGTTTACACTATAATTTTCAGAGTTTGATATATTTGCTCTTTCACGTTGCTCTCTTTTTATTTAAGAGATTTCTCTTGTCGGTGCAATTTATTCATGCATTTTCCACCAGCCAGCTCTATCCCATACCATGTCTTTGATCTCCCTGTACGACACGATACCTAGGATTTCCTTTATCTGTCCCATATAGTTATTCCTCGGCCTTCCTTTTCTTTTTTATCTTCTATTTTTCCATCTACTATGCTCTACAAAGACATAGATATAATTCCATAGACATAATTCTCATATAATTATATGATTATATCTCACATATATTCTTTCATATAATTAGATGTTTTGAGTAACCGCAAATAATTGTATTATAAAAGTAACATAAATTAAGAGTCTACAAGAATTAAGATATTTCTGTGTACTTCTATATGATTTACGAATAATTGTAAAATTGTTTGTTGTTTTAAATAAAATAAATAAATTAAAAGTAAAAATATATAAAAGTACCCGTAACCGGCGAGCATGTATGAAAAGATTGATGAATGTGGAAGAAGCGAAAGAGGTTTGTTTGAATCGAAGCATTTGGCGTTCCATTGTTTCTGCCTATCCTAATGAGAGACAGGCGTGACAGATATGTATGTATGTATGTAAAAATATATAGTGTTACATATTATAGGTAAGTATAATATATTGAAATAATTCTTCAAGTGCTTGCCTATGTTATATACAATATAAATTAACTTATATACTAATAAATAAGTTGGGCTATTTTGTTTAATACGAACTACCACTACTACTACTACTACTGCTAGCGATATACTCTATTAAGTCAACCTCCACGTGGTTCCCCCTGGAAACTATCGTACTGAAATCTAGGTGTATTCGTCAGAATGGGCTAACTGACCTGCCTTTTCATTCTCATTTACTGTCCTTCACTAGTGCCCCGAAAGCGTATGGACCCCCATACGCTTTCGGGGCACTTATTCTATTATCATCCATAAATAAAACATGGTGAGAAATGCGTGTTGAGAAATAATGTTACCTAGTGACTGCCCTTCAGACCGTAACATATCAATGTACATATCTGCTTAATGTTTGCATATAACAAATTGATAAGATTACACAAAACGATTTAATTAAAATTAACTAGCTATCCGACAGAGGCTTCTCTGTCAATTGTTTGAATTAGCAGCTAGAAACAGTATGTATGGGTAGGCAACGATTATAGTTAATGATTAATAGAGCAGACCATAGGGTCCGTATTTAATAATGGGAGCAGAATTAAACAAAAACAAAAGATTAAACAAAATAATCCCCGCCATTGTCCACGTTATTCGAAATGTAGCGCGTAATATGTTGTTCAAATACGTAACCTACACGTTGTTTATCAATTTATTATCAAAATAATCATCACCATCATCATCACCACCACCATCATCACCAATATTTCAGCCATTATCTGTCCAAGAAAGATTAAACTGTCCATTGAAAGTTTATATAGGCTATTTAATATCACGGACAAAGCCGCGGAAAACTATTATCTTATTTTCATCATCATCATCATCATTTCAGCCATTATCCGTCCACTGCTAGATATAATAATCCCATATAGATTACCATAGATAATGGTCTTGAGCCACCTGCATCCACTGATTCCGTGCAATGCATTTGAGGTCGTCACTTTATCTAATGGGAGGTCGTTCCACACTGTATTTGCCAGTATGGGGTCGCCACTTAGGAACCTTTCTTTCCTATTGAACGTATGTATGTATATTCTTACTTACATGTAAGAATGTATATTTGTACATACAATTGGTCATTTTACGCGTCAATCGTTATTTAGCAGATCAAAATACATCATCGTGCGTATCTGTTCAATAATTACTTGTCACAAATAGATAAGACGATGGTCTCTATCCAGGCGAATAATGCAAAACAATTACATTTTAATAGTATTAAATTTAACATTACAAATTTAAACTAAGAAGTTAGAGTTAAACCGCAAAATTGTAGAGTTGTTCATTTGGAAAGTTGAGGAGTTGGCGTAGGTATTAAAGTTATAACTTCTGTTATGTTTATTGTTACCTGCATCATATCATGGAGATATGATTTCACGACTAAATTTTGTATATAATGAATTACTTATAAATAAATTCAATAGGTATACCTAATATGACAAAATGAACATTGAAACTTTCATAAATATGAAGTTACATAGATGGAAAATGTACTTAATGTGTCAATTTTCGGCTTTGTTGCGAATCAAAGACTTACTTCTATAAATATACTATTCCATTTTATAAATTTCGCACACACATAAGCATGCACGCACACATGCACACAATTTACAATGAAGTTTAGTTATTTAGTTATCAGTATGCTAGAAAGCTAGCTGCTTTTTGCACATACCTGCTTGCACTTTCACATAGTCTATTTACAGAATACATGCTTTACGCTTACGTGTAAATAAATTAATGATCCAACCCGGATTATTATTTCAGCCGTTAACTGTCCACTGCTGGACACATAAGGGAAGTTTTGCCAGTAGTTGCCACGCTTGGCAGGCGGGTTGGCAACCGCAGTTAAGCTTTTAGAGATATTTTAAAAGGGACGCTGCTGCCTACCCCTCGCTCTCCCTTAGTCGCCTCTTACAACACCTACGGGAAAGGACAGGGCGGTCCATTCTATGCCGGGGCACACACGGCGGATGCAGTTTATTTAAAAACATGTATACAGAATTTTATTAGGGTGTCTTGTGTATATGAATATTGCAGTGAATTTCGTATCAAAGTTCACTGCACGGTTTAAAGGAAGTACGCAGACAGCAGTTAAACAAATGCAGCGAGCGACTTTGACTTATTTATTATTTGAAGATAATAAAACCAATTCATTAATTCATAACTGTTACAAGTAGGATTACCATAGTTTTCGAAATTTCTCTGTCAAATAAGTTTAGTTATTCAAAGCTCGACAGACTTGGAATCTATTTAGGACAATTAAATTATATTGTTATGGAATTCCTTAAACGTTTCATGGCGAAGGATACTTACTGGATAGTTGCTTACAATTATATTGGCTCCAACTTAATAAATACTAGGTTCCCGCCTTTATACTCAAATTTTAAATCCTTTGTTAATCCTAATTAATCAAATGTCTAGTTCATGTCATGAAATCTTGTTATAATTAGTTAAAAGTTAAGAGGTTAGTTTAGGAGGTTAAAAAGGTTACGAGTTATAAAATGTGTACTAAGTATATACTTATATTGTATTACATACGTTGTATTTGTCATACTAGATACTACTTGTGAATAGATAATAGCTACCCACCTACTCAAGCTTTGGTGACGTAAAATAAGGGATGTCGCTGCCCAATCCTCAAACATTAAATTCCCTTAGTCGCCTCTTACGACAATTATGAAAAACGAAGGGGTGGTCCATTCTATGCCGGGCCACATGGCATATTTGTAATATTAATACGGATTAATTTTAAGAAAGTAGAAAGATTAATTTTGTAGCAATACTATTTGTGTACATAATGGAGTATAATATATATAATATACATAAATAAAATAAAGATACCTTTAAAATAGAAAACACAAAACAATAACATATAATTTAATATTGTTTTCCACTAAAAAAATCGACTATAATTGTAGCAAAACCAGTTATTATTATTTAAAAATCATAATTTCTAAACAGATTTTGATAAAATTTCTGTGATATTAATCTGAAAATATATTTATTATTTCAGATTAATATTATAGAATTGTTTTTTTTAGATAAAAAATACATATTTTTTAAATCTTTTTATAAGTGGAGTTATGAGGTAACAAACATAAAAAAAACCGAATCGAGAAATTTCTTCTTTTTTAAAGTTGGATAAAAAGGAAAATCTAGGTACGTTTAATGGGACTCTTGTTGATTTCTTATTAATTCTTCTTGACTGTTGTCTCTATATATATATATATATATATATATATATATATATATATATATATATATATATATATATATATATATATATATATATATATATATATATATCTTCATCTATGTGTCTATGTTAGATGATATAATAATTCATAGACAATAATATATAGTGTTAGCCGTGTGGTCCCGGCATAGAACAGGCTGCCCCTTTCTTTCCCGTGGGTGTCGTTAGAGGCGACTAAGGGAGGACTAGGGATGGGCAGCAGCGTCCCTCTTAAAACATCTCTAAAACCTAAATGCTAACCCGCTTGCCAAGCATGGCAACTACTGGACAGTTAAAAGCTGATACTGTGTTTGTCTGTTTTTCCGCTAAACTCTTTTAAACCGAACCACGGTTCTTGATACAGGTTTCACTGTTATTTAAATATTTTTACAGAAGGTTTGCACGTACAATACATCCTAATTTGCAGCCGCGGGAAGTCGGGCCGGGTCGCTATATTTTTATAAAAATATACACTTAAATTTTATTATTTTCTACTATTTCGACTATTAGGGTAACATTTAATATTTTTAGGAACGCATTTGTGTTCAAGAATTTAAGTAATTCATTAAATAATTAAGATAGTGACTTATTTATTTTAAAAAATACTTTAGTTTGTTTTTCGTTTTAAATAAGTTATTTAATTTTCGATAACACAGAAATAAATTATATAACATAGCACTCGAGGATTCCTAGTAACAAAAAAAAAAAAGAAATCTGTAAAATGTCTCAGCAACAAGACAACATTAATATTGAAATATATTTCAAAGAGATTCGACTACATTTTATCTCAAATTGTACTTTTCTATTGCAAGACGGAAGTCTGTTCATCCTCTTGTACCTCGCTATAAATTAATTTGGCATAAAAAAATAGCAAAATATTGATGTTTTCTTCAGGTGAGTTCTTTTATCAATTGAATGGAGTTAAATTTTTCAATAATTTATAAAACTTAAGGAAAACTGACAATCTTTGAAGTAGGGACAAGTGTAGTGGCTATTTGCGACTAATTGGAGCGCCGACTAGGGTATCGCGAAATAGCTGGGAACAAAGGGTAGCTTGTCGAGTTTGCAAATTTTTATATCATTTAAAAAAATCAGTTTTTTGACTCGTTTATTAAGTTTATATTTATAGTAGCGACAGGTGATAATGTCGGTGTTGGTAAAGGACATTTCAGTAGATGACAATGAGGACGAAAATTAATTAATTAAAAAAACTCTTATTATTACTATAAAATTACAAAAAAGAAGTCTTAATTAAGAAGAAAATAACTGGCATTAAATTTTCAAAATTTCAAAAAAAGAATGTCACGATGCCAGTTTCTGCGCGCTACGCGTGCGTAGCTCCGCCTACACATCCCGCCCAAACGCTGGCTATAAATGCTGCCAGCAACAAGCTGATAGTCCACTCGAACTTGTTGCATTTTCGCGCTCTCCGGCTTTCCAAGTTTGAAAAGTTTTAACTTTCGAATTTTTTGCTGCACAGAAAAAATATCTGTAACAAGGTAAGTCTCAAAATAGGTAATGTTTCGTTCTGTACGTATCGTTATTATTATAATTTTTTTAATTTTAATTTACTTTTTTGACTTCAAAATAAGTACTTTCTAATTTTTGAGCGTTTAATTAAAATTATCTGTAGAAATTGAGAAAAAAGTATTTTGAAAAGGAACTTATTGTTTTTTAAATAAAAAAAGGTTACAGTATAGATATTGTCCATTAATCCTATTTTAACTATTCTGAATGACAACTAAGAATATTTTATTTTTAAAATATGAAGAATTCTTGAGTGACTCAACTAATTTATAATTTTTATGATATATAATTATGATGTTAAAAATTTATACAGAATCTTTATCCGGAAAAAATAATAGTTAATTATTTACTTCATGTTTTTAAAAGAAAAAAAAAAGTCGTTTCTGTTATTAATAATATCAGAACAGGACGATCTTGAACTTTGAATTAAATAAAGAATAACATATCTATAGGCGACGGTTACCACTTTCCACCAGGTGGGCCGTCAGCTTGTTTGCCATTCTAAGTCGTATAAAAAAAAAACGCGGACTTCTTTTTTAATATTAAAAATATAGCAGTCGACTTTGTTTTCTATTTTTCATAGTTGATACGAGTATTGAAATTATTTTGTTGAATTAAAAAAATATTGATTTGTTTTTAATATATGTAAATGAGTATAATTTTATTTGTTATTACGTTATATCTAATAATATTTCCATAAAATTAATTTAAAATCTGAAAAATATTAGACAGAAATATAGTCATGATTGTAGTTAAAACTTATTTATCAAAGGTTTCTCTTCTTACAGAGATAAAAATGAAGGTTTTATTTTCAGAATAGAAATTAGTAAATGAATTCTGATGTAATGATATCCAATCCCATATGTTACGTATTATTAAATTTATGACTGACTTTAAGAATTTGATATTAAAATAAATGCACTTTTTTACATGAGTAAGTAATAAGTAGATCGTATCAGTTACATAAAAATAAATATTAATTTAGGTATAGAATTAGTACAGATATCGCTGAATACATCACATAAATGCAATACTGAAATTGATGTTACTTACCACTTTGGATTTGCTGGAAGAGAACTCTTTTAGAGTTAAGCTCGCCTTTGTACATTTGATTATCTCTGTCATATTTTTACGAATAATTAGTGTGTACAATAAAGTATTAAAATAAAATAAAACAAATAAATATAAAACAAAGTGCAAATTGAGAACCTCCATCTTATTTATTTATTTTCTTTCTTCTTATTTCTTTTCTGTGCTGGTTTTTTTAACAGTTTAAATCTTACTAATATAATAAAATTGTACTTGGACTATGTCCATAGATGAAGAATTATTAAAAAAAAAATACGTAAGAAGTTTTAATAGGAGCAATAGAAGCCAGAACAATAAATTTTAGATATTTTATCTACCTATCTAATGCCCGTCTTTGTTTTTTCCGGTACCACGTAAAAACTATTGCATCAAATTAAATGTAGTTTTACTGTAGTGTTTCTGAAGTTCTAACATAAAAACTGGTAAACTTTTATTTTGATATGCAATCTAGGTTTATTTAATTGATTTTCTACGCGTGCAAAGTAGTAGGAAAAAGTAGTATAATATAATAATAAAACTTCCTTACTGAAGTCGTTTAAAAATACGAACTCACTCTTTAAGCGGGGTGTTATTCCTTCATTCATTTGTAGCGCTTGAGTAGGATATCAAGTTACTTACGAGGAAGTCTGAAAGTTGCGCCCGTAAAGTTAGTAGTTGCTAAGTTTTTTTATGAAACTTAGAGTAGCAAACAAGCTGATGGCTCAACTGGTAGAAAGTGGTAACCGTCGCCTATAGACATGGATATTTTGAGATGTCCGTGATAAGCTATTTTTGAGGTCTGATGTTACGCTTCTGTATCCTATAGCATATAGAGACCATAGACTTAGTAGGTATAATGTACAAAGAGACAATACATTAGATCGGGGGGAAGGGATTGTTAGTAAGGCAGACTACTGGTCCCATTGCTAGCAATATACCTTATCAAGTCGACATCCACGCGGATTTCTCTGGAAACCATTACACTAAATTCCAGGTGTACTCGTATTCATCCTGATGGGCTAGCGGACTTGCTCTTTCATTCTCTGTTGTATGCTTTATCTTGATATGTTATCAAAAAGTGGTATATTTTACTGGTTAAATTACGTTTGAAATGAGGATAAATATGTAAGAGAAGGGGACGATTAAAGAAACAGTAGATCCCTTGTGTGAAAGATGATATTAAAAGAAAATTGAGTCAAATATGACGGCTAATAGGGTTCAGTAGAAGAGGCAAGTTATAAATGGAATAAAGGCAAGAACATAGTTTTGATAATGCTAGTAAGCTAGCCACTGTACATTTGTTTTCTATTGTCATATTTCTTTATGTGTTATGTGTATGTATAATATAATAATAATTGTATATAAAATAATGATCAAATATCAAGTTGGTATAATTTTTTTATATATAACTTAGAATGGCAAACAAGCTGACGGCCCACCTGATGGAAAGTGGTAACCGTCGCCTATAGACATGAGCAATACCATGGACATAACAGAGTATACTGTTTCGCCCATGATACCCCCATATGCGTTGCGATTCCTGAGGACTCAGATGTTATTCCTCTGTACCCTGTAAATTTACACCATATCCCACCCTTCAAACCGAAACACAGCCATGCAAACAAAACTCCTTCACGGTAGAAACACTAATGGGACAGAGGTACCCAAGCAATCGACTTTTGTACAAAGTCTCCCTCTGGTAAATTAATTAATAAATCTGATTAATTTCTTTGCTTTGATAAAATTTAAAAAAATTCGCATGCAATATTAGGTATCGTAGCTTTCAATGAAATAAAACAGTTTCAGCGTATTTTATAGAGATGTCTCAAAATAGTAGCTTGGTAGCCTAGTACTCGATTATGACGAAGGAACTCGTTTTTAAATAATTAACATATTACACTAAATCGTGTGTAATATCTCCAAATATTAGTCATATAGTACAGAAAAAAACTAATTAAATAAAATACTTTCACAATTTTATTTTTATATTTAATTTATTTCATCTCTTTATGTTTTGTATTATATAAATATGATTAGCTACATCTAAGATTTCATGAAAAAATTACGTTTTTCAATATCAATATTTTACCAATAATACCTTTATCAAATTATGCGGAGTACAAGGGAAAGTAATGGATTACTATAAAATTAGATAAATTATATTTGTTGGTTCTAAATTGTCTGGTGTAATCTAGGAAAGTGACTCTATCTTCTTATATTCATGTTTTGTTCTTTACGGGATAGGCAGTAAGATAATAGATAGATAGATAGATACTCTTTATTATTTCCTCCAAAAGATTACAATAGTAAACTTATTATAAATATAAACAATTATAAGAAATAATCACAATGAGAAATAAAAATAATTGGCGACCTTATCGCTAAAAGCGATCTCTTCCAGGCAACCTTTGGATGGAGAGAAGTAATTATAATAAAGAGTTTGATCGGAGGCACAATCAAATTCTATTATTTCTTGATAGAGAGATATAATACATGTAATAATGTAAAATATATATCCCTACTCAATAGATAATATTATTATAAAAATCTTTATTTATTAAGTACTAGCTTTTACCCGTGAATTTGTTCACGTGATCGAAATATATTAACTGATCGAGATAAAAAGTATAAAGCCTGTATCGTTCTTTATTCCATATAGTACATGTATATCAATTTTTACAGCGACTGGTTAAGCTATTAAGGCGCTATAGGGTAACAAGAAGACAAACTTACTTTCACATCTTTAACATTAATAAGGATTAACTATTTTTTAAGCAGTTACTGTAGCCTAGGAACGCTTGCAATACCAGGGAATTACGCGCGCGTTGCCGACCTTGAAGAAACCTCTTTACCCCTTTTGTAAAGAACGCTATTCTGTAGTCCATTGGAAAAACTCTCATTCCATAATCTGAGCGTTCGTAGGAGGAAATATATCTGAAGCCACGCTATACGCGGCCAACTAGGCTCTAAGGTAGGAGGTGAACTCCTTATCGATAGCGAGCTCTGCGATAGTAGAAACTACCTTCAGAGATTTAAAATTTCGAGTTTAGGTTCCTTTTATGACGTTAAAATTTATACTAAAAAAGTATTTCATGAAATTAGTATAAACATTGTTATAAGTGTTTTTTTTTCTTTCTTCTCTACTAAAACGTCTAAAAGAATATAAAAGATATTGCTTGAGCAGTTAAACTAGCTTTTGTACTACTATATCTAATATATAAATTGTAACACGCGGGTAAAACTATCGTCAACAGTTAGTTTATTTCACATAATTATAATCGGTTTTACATTTCCATATTTAGATCAATGTAATTATCGTGCGTAATACAATAGATGTAAATTACATAGCTTTCTAATTAAACTAATTCCGTCTTAAACAGTAATGCATCTTCGTAAAGGAACTACACTTATATTATAATCATGTTATTAAAGCAAATTGCAATTTGTAACGAGTTCTCAGATTACCTTTAAGATTAGACACACTAATCACCAAGGTACCCGTATAAATATAATGTTTTGTTATAAAGTCCTTAAAATTTAGGCTTCAAATTGCTGATGTTGGCATTTGTTGGTAACCTTAAATGCCTAAGTACTTTAGTTATTTAGTTGATATAACGAGTTATGTAATATATGTTAAACGGTGTCTGGTTTAGAATTCTGCGTTTTGGTACCAATATAATTTAAGGTTCAGATTAGACGTTCATTCAACTAATACTAAATCAATTGGCTGAACATGTAAAACAATTTAAATGACAAATTTACTCTCTGTTTGAACGTTATTAAAATTTTCGATATTAATTTTGAATATTATTATTATTATTTGTTATTTTATTATTATTTGTTATTTTATTATTATTTGTTATTTTATTATAATTTGTTATTTTATTATTATATTCTTATAGACATTGTATAATTTGTAATATTTCTTTCTGTAATGTTATCGTTCACCTAACAAAAATTTAGAATACATTTTTTTTTGTTAGGTGAATTATAATATTCTTGGCAAAACATGTTAGAACTATAACATAATTAAAATAACCAGTATGTATCTACTGCACACACATGTTTATTAATTAAATTTATATTTTAATTTAATCATCCATCACTGTTATACAATACGTTTCAATCCGTTACATGCTCTTTAAAATTTGTAAATTTTTAATAACCATTAACAATTTTAAATTTTACATTCATTAATTCCATATATATTATCTCTATATAATAATTATTATTTATTTTATATTATTGATACCCATTATTTATTCCTTATAATTAAATTCTTATCTGATAATATACACTTGAAGAAGGTAAAAGCTCACACATATATATATATATATATATATATATATATATATATATATATATATATATATATATATATATATATATATATATATACTAAACTTTTTATCTGAATACTTTTTTTAACGTCTCTTTTATAAAATTTATTCTTGTGTTGGTTCTATATTTTTTATGTAGGATTGAAGCTGCCATTTTTCTCAAAAATCTACTTAACACACACAATTTTGCGATTTTAAATAAAATATGTGTGTGTAAGTGTATTTATGAATTTTTTGTAGAGCAAAATTTATTCTTTAAAAATTTGTTATTTGCTTATTAGGAATAAAATTGCTTGGTTGATATGCAACCACCTTGAAGAAGGAGATTTTTCATCTAACTTTATACTTGTATGGGCTGACTCGGCTAACGTTAATTTACCCTACCGCCAGTTACCGATAACATTTTTTTCCTATTGAGAATAAGACTTTTCCTATCTCTGAAGTAGGGAGCAGATATGTACTCCAACATGTACAATTATATATCTTTTTTTTATGCAACTTAGAATGGCTAACAAGCTGACGTCCCACCTAATGGAAGGTGGTAACCTTCGCCTATAGACATGAGCAGTACCATGCATAGAACAGGGTATACTGATTCGCCCATGATACTCCCCATGCGTTACCATTTCTGAGGACTCAGGTGGTATTCCTCTGTACCCTGTAAATTCACTGCCATATCCTACCCTTGAAATCGAAACACAGCCGTACAAACACAACTACTTCACGGTAGGAACATGAATAGGACAGAGGTGGTCAAGTAAACAACTTTTGTACAAATTCTCCCTCTTATCTATTTAAAATATTTCATTAATATCAGTTTAGGGCTTTTGGAGTTTAACATGATATGTGTATAATTATAATTGATAGACATAAGATTTTTATATATTAAGATGTATAATTTGGGATGGCAAATTAACTAACTGTTCATCTGATATGAAGCGACGGTATTACCTATGATCATAAATAGCACCATGGGCGTCACAGAATATACTGTGCTGCTTTTGCACTCCTCGTGCGCTGTCATCCCCGAGTAATTTATTTTTCTGTATGCTATGCGATATTATCATCTATATTTCACCGATTTCAATGATTCTTTTTGCTATAAGGTTTATTCATTATTCAAAGTTTCAGTTTATTCACGATTGAAAGTATTGTTTTCGTTTCTTTGGAAACTAACTTAAAGTATATACGTATTTATTTTTCTGTAGAACTTTCGTAGAAAATGTTGTAAGTATCGCATAATAAATTAATTAGGTATCATATAAGAATTCGCATCGTATAATATGTTATTAGGTACGTGCCTGGAATAACTTTGGACAGGTATATTATGAACCGTATTACATTCGAAATAAAGGTCACGTTACTTATAGAAGTGTACAGATCTGCCATAAATATGCCCTTAATATGGTTCCTTTATTCCTCTATTTATATTCATTGTTTTCTATCTGATAAAACGCGAAACGTAAAGTTAAATTGATATTGACAGTTTGGTGATGGAGTGAACTTGAATTAACTAAATTATATGGCAAAACCAATAGGGTAAATACAGCTGATGGAATTTACAAATAGATTTAATCATTAATACAATAAATATAATTGCCGTATGGTTCCGACATAGAATGGGCCATCCTTTCCTTATCCGTGGGTGTCGTGAGAGGCGACTAAGAGAACTTAATGATCGATGGGCAACAGTGTCTTTTTTAAAACATTACCAAAGACTAACTGCGGTTGCCTACCCGTCTACAAAGCGTGGAAACTATTGGCAAAACCTCTTTATGGGAAGGCCTATGGTACAGTAAATACTTAATTAATAATAATATGATTTTATAAATTAATAAATATATTTATAGATTATCTACGTATATTATAATAAAATTGTACTAGACGATATGCCCATAAATAAGAAATATTTAAGAAAAAATGAAATCACGGAAAGTCAATTTTTTTATCAAAAGCCTTTTACAATAGAGCAATCGACAACGCAAGGGGGGTATCATGGGCGAAACAGTATACTCTGTTATGTTCATGGTACTGCTCATGTCTATAGGCGACGGTTACCACTTTCCATTAGGTGGTCCGTCAGCTTGTTTGCCATTCTAAGTTATATAAAAAAAAATCGACTTCAATTTTATCACTTTTACAACCGACTTCAAAAAGAAGAAGGTTCTGAATTCGGTTGTATATTTTTATGTTTGTTACCTCATAACTCCGTCAACTGTAAACCGATTTGGAAATGTTCTTTTATCTAAAAGTATATATTATAGATTGGTTCCGTTGAAATTTTATCAAAATCGATACAGTAGTTTAGTTTTAGAATTAAAATAATTAGTTTTTTCAAAATTGAAGTCAGTTTTTTGTGGAACACAAACTTTATTTAACAGTAAATTGTGCTATCTAAATGGTGATTCGTTATATATTATGTAATTTACATAAAATTAAACATTTAAAACACTATTCGAGTAAAATGAAAAAAATCTGAAACCATGTTACTATTTAATATATCAGAAATAAAAAAAAATATTATTATTAATGTCCTATTCATATTTCATTTATAAATATTTAGAATAATTCACATCGTTATCATAATCTGTGCTTACTGATAATCGAAATGGATCTTATCGCACAAATTGATCAATCGCTATTGTAATAATATAAAAGCACTCATACGTCTGGATTTCCTCATAAAACAACGGCAAAGATAAAACGAACATTTTGTATGATTCACATACAACAATATATATATATATATATATATATATATATATATATTGTCTATCATCATCACTTCAAGCTCCTTATAGATTGGTTTACAAAATTGAATAATAAAAAACGTAAATAATAATCTTGCTCCATCTACTTTCATAATGTCCATGAAAATGTTAAGATGATTTTCTAGTTTTTTATATTAATACTAATAACTTTCATATTTATAATATTAGTATAAATATGAAAGTTATTAAAAATGTTTGGATGTTTGTTATTCAATTAAACGGCTGAACTGATTTGAATAAAATTTGGTAGCTAAGGAATAGGTTATATTTTAACACACAACATCGTCATACCATCTTATCAATCTTTAGCTATGGGCGAGACCAATTTCCAACGGGTAGGCCGTAAGCTTGTTTACCATTCGAAGCTACATAAAACGTATTGGATAACGGACATTTTCTCATATATCATTTTATGAATAGCATTGATAATGTGGCGTAAATAATAACGGAACTGGTTTTAGTACCTGACCTGTGTTTGGTTCGTTGGATACATTGTACGGATGCAGTCCAGTGTATGATCTGTGTAGATCGTGGATAATAATAGGTTAGTGTGGATACTTTAAACCGATTTGGAAAATTTAATTTTTTTCTTATTGATAAAAGATTGACTGGGATAGGATTAAGCCCGTCTTTTGTACAAAACATGTTTTTTGTAATAACGAATAAATAAATATTAGTAAGATAATATAGTTAATTAATCATATTTTTTTGTGAATCTGTCACGATTAGCCAATGGTCTGGACTTTATCTTTACCAATCATATAATTATGCGAGGTTACTATTCCATTTTCATCCAGGGAATAACCCTTTTTTAATAGATAATGATGGAATGATAACTCCATCCGCGCTATAGGTATATATTATTTCGAGAGTTTCTTCTTTTACTAGTATATTTGTATTATTGTGTTACCTATAGTTGCCTCTTATAAGAAGTAAGAAGTTGTTCATAATGAGGATTAGTAGCTTTTTGCTAGCAATGACTAGCGTGCAGTCTCCACTACAAACCATCGTACTTAATTCCAAGCGAATTTATCACGACAGGTTAATCGAACTGGCTGGAAAGGCCTCTCATTACGAGTATATTATATTAAAAACTATAAAATAAACTTATTTTCATGACTTCTTAATTAATCGCTATTACAAGCTTTTTTTTATACAACTTAGAATGGCATACAAGCTGACGGCCCACCTGATGGAAAGTGGTAACCGTTGCCTATAGACATGAACAGTACCATGGACATAACAGAGTATACTGTTTCGCCCATGATACCCCCCATGCGTTGCCATTCCTGAGGACTCAGATGTTATTCCTCTGTACCCTGTAAATTCACGCCATATCCCACCCTTCAAACCGAAACACAGCCATACAAACACAACTACTTCACGGTAGAAACACGAATGGGACAGAGGTACCCAAGCAATCGACTTTTGTACAAAGTAAAGCTATAACTTCATTACAAAACGTTTTGATTGGCTTGATTAGTATCAATAAAATAGAAATATTATTAGAATTAATAGAAAATTCTATATAAAACTTAATCCCATAGGATATTAATAATTTGTGACTGAATTTAATTACGACAGTATACGAATATACATTATTATTAGAGTTGACGTACAACTCCCTTTGGAATAGAATTTACAAATTCGTAGTTTACAATTATTGTACCAATATTATAAATGTAAAAATTTATAAATGTTTCGATGTTCGTTACTCAGTCACGCTAATACAGGGTACATTATGTCTTAAATTATGTTTTCAAGTATTTAAAAATATTTTATACTAGATGTATCTCGAGGTTTTGCTCGCGTAAATCAATACATAAAATGTCCTATGTATTAAGTTAGTATATAGCCTGATATAGTCTACCTGTGTACCAAATTTCATTCAAATCCGTTCTTTAGTTTTTGCGTGAAAGAGTAATAACCTTTCATCCATTCATCCATTTATCCATGGTTATTAGCATTTGCATTTAAAATATTAATAGGAATTTTTTATTGACTTTTACCTTGAAACTTCACAGCCTTGTTCCGTATACGGTAGAGAAATTAGAATTTGGAGGCGTAACGTTTTTAGCCCGGTTATTAGTTCAATAGTAATCTTAGGTCATCTATCTTACTTACTCAAAATCCCGTCAATTGCAGTCTACCCTCAAATATATATATATATATATATATATATATATATATATATATATATATATATATATATATATATATATATATGTCAAATAGTATATATATATATATATATATATATATATTTAATAATTAGGTCACAATGTTTATTTTATTATTAGTAATCGGTGAAAAAACCATTACTTGATTAGGAGCGAAGCAAGAAACAAAGCAAATCTAAATTTAGACGAACAGATTGACAGTAATTAGACAGTTCCAACTTAAAACGTCACGGTACGCAATTTGCTCGTGTCTCTGACCCACAGTCTATTCGATTTAAGGATCCAGGGTTCGAGATATCTCTGGTGGCTTGTTGTCTCATTCATGTTTTTTTTTTAAATGTTTTTTGTTTTTTAACAAACAATGGTAATTCTTGTTACTATTTTTTTTTTATAATTTTCTATTTATTTATTATTATATTTTGGTTTTACTAGCTTTAGTGTCTTAAAATTAGATATGCTCATGACGTTGTCTGCTAATTTTAAGTATTTTAGAAATACATTGTATGTATACCTTTTTAAATAAAAAAAAAAAAAACAGTTTAAGATAATTCTCTTGCCAAAATTAAATTAAAAAGTTTCTGTTACTTCATTGCTTATTAATTCATGCAACATGAATATGCAGGGACATAGCGAATTGTGAAATAGGTACATTAAATAAAGTCCGTTTTTTTTCTCATTTCTAATCATAAAATTTACATGTATACGTGGAAATGTCGGGATTCTTAATTTAATTTGAGTGTTTTGAATTTGGCACTTAGTAAAAATCAACACTCACATTGTAAATAAAATCTGAGGGTTGTATGAGATTGGCATGATGCTGATTCATTTGATTTTGTTTATCGTATGTTCCAAATTTATTTATATCAGATCAAACGTTAGCTTTGAAAGTAATTTTGTCCAAACACACGGATAAAGTGATTATAACAGAAAATGTAAATAAATCCTTACTAATATTGTAAACGTGAAAGTGAATATGTTTGTTACCTCTTAGTTAACAGTCACAACGGCTCGACCGATTGTCATGAAACTATCTATTCTGTTTAAAATATTCATAAGATTATTAAGATTTCTACTTGTGTTTCTGTCAGGGAACAATTACGCTGGAATGGTTTTGTTTCAATTTGAAAAGTATGTGATAGTGATTTTATAGTGTGAGGATTATAGTTTCATACATCTTCATGATACATAAAACCATGGTCCCTAAAAGTATAAACGCATGAGTGATATTCTGAGTGAATTTTTTTATGTACATAGTACTATTAATTTCAATAGCCGGTTATCTTTTTTTATAAAGTGGGCTATCAATTTGTTTACCGTTCTAAATTACATAAAAATCTATATACTTCGGTCTAGTCCTTATAGTTTTAAAATAAAATTTAAAATCGAAACAGAAGTACTTTCGCCAATAGGCTAGAATGCGGATTAAATCTCAACTCAAACCGTTCGTAGCTGCAACTCAAACAATTGTGGACATTGAGGAACAAGCCAGCGGGGGAACAGTGGAAAATCTGTTTTGCAAACTGATTTACAAGTTTCCCTGTAAATTTAATTTAATAATTAAATAAAAAGTTATATTTGGAATTTTAAACTGAAACAAAAGTTCAGATAAGCTCACGAAGCATTCAATATTCCGGTAACGGTGCGCTTGCATAAGATAAAATAACATCGTGTCTTTTGATCAGAGATCTTATTGTAATAGTACACTTCTGGCATAAAATATTTTATTTTATTATATTTATTAATTTATTGTTTGATAAGGTTTATAAAATAAAACAAAACAATAAAATATTTAATTAATGATTAATTTTGTAGAAAAATTAATAACAATTAATTTGATAACTACCAAATTACATAGAAAATATATTTATAAATATTGTGAGCAAGGGTGGAGTCATCTCTTCTAGTCAACCTAATACAGTGGGAAAGCATGTCGTTAGCGGACAGCTAAAGTACACGAGTACTGTATGAACAATATTATACTAATCAATACATAAGCTATAAATAAGTAGTTTAACAGAATAATATTATTGTACATAAATATAATAACTACCCACTTTTATAATAAATGTTAAAATAAGTTAATATATTACTTACATTAGAAATTTAGTTTAATGATTTTAAGACTTGACGATAAATTATAGTACAGAACAAGTAAATATAAAATAGGTTGTTAGTTTCTCAGTTTATTAGATGTACGTATATAATTTAGTTACACATGAATAAAGTTATTAATTTGGAAACATTTTTTATTAACAAACTTTTATACGTAAATATTATGATGATTTGATTGCGCTTTAATATTTTATAAGAATGTAAGTATTTAGAACTTCAGTTCAAAATTACTTTTTCAAAGTAACTACGATAATAATTATAAATTTTCAGATGTCTCGTTTACAGGTTTATTAAAACATTTCTTCTGGTAGTTTACTGATATGTATTTTTTTCTATTCTAAAATTTTTTTTCAAAGACAAAAAGTTTCATACACGACAAAACATAAATAATGAGCAAATATCCGTCTAATAGTATAGTGATTAAAATGTGGCAACTCAGTTGAATCACACCTAAACATCTGAATTTTGAAAATCATGTTTGTTTATTTATTTTGAAACTAATGGTCATTTACTTTGGTCTTCGTCAGGCACGTAAGGCCGGTAAATCCGGTAAACTTAGTATATAACGAAGATGTTCTAGAAACTCTTGATACTAGATATCGACACTCTTATACAAGTGGTGGTTAAAGTGAAGTATTACCGCTGCATGTGGACGTTTGCAGTAACAGGGATAACAATTCTTGCAAAGAAGATATGTCTTTACACATGCCTTGATAAACCAAAGAGCGATGATAGATACACTTGTATTATTGCATTTACGCATTACTAACAATGAGAGTGGTAGACGACGTTACCGAGTAGAGCTAACTAAAAATCCTCGCCCCCCCCCCCCCTATCTCAACAGGTAATGTGTGTGAGTAAAACACTACAAGAGTTACAGTATTTGGTAACTGCTTGTAAAGATAAGGAATGTTTATATGTTTTAACCGTACCCTATGCGAGAGTAATACCATAGGTATGGTAATCATTTGAAAACAGAAGAATATAAGTATGTTTACCACCATAATTGTACGGAAAAGTCCAAGGAAGTGACACGTTTTCTCAGCGCATCTTTTAGACGTAAAAGAGAAATTTTACTTATTTGAACACTAGAACATAAAATACAATTTTACTCGTATTCACTCTCTACGCTGTCCCTTTATAAAATGGGCAATTTTTTTGTTAAGCGAATTGTACAGATAGTATCTCTTATAGTAAATGTTCTTAGACCTCTTTTAACTAAGATGAATTCTGATAAATGAGACTACTTAAGTAAAATGGTAAAACTGTATTCGGGAATTCTAAGAACAAAATTGAAACTGTTTCCACGACAACCAGTATTGTATACAGATGTTTATTAAAAAAGTACCTTTTTTAAACTACTAGTAATTATGTGGTGCATTTTATAGTACCATGAATAATGCCGTAAAGAAGCTGTAATTCCATGACATGAGTTTTGGTTTGGAAAGTTTGATATTACAATTAAAATTGCGGGATATGGAGGCATAGCACTCAGGAACCATAGTTTTCAGGATCTATCATTCCCTCCTTTTTATCCTGGGTTACCATGCATGAGGAGTACCAAAAACATCAAAATATATTCTCAGGTTTCCATGGTACTGTACATGTGTATAGGTGACGGTCACCTCTTTTTCATCTCATGGACCAGGAGCTTGTTTGTCATTCTAAGTATCATAAAAAATATGACTTTCTGAGCAGGCTTCGTTCTCTAGAGAGCATTTTATCTACGGAACATTTATGATCATTGTAGCGTCCTTAAACATTGTAAGTTTGTAGTAATCAAGCGACATCCCACCTGCTTTATCAGATTAGACAACGTTTGACTATGGTTTAAGGATATTAGGATCCAATTCTAGCAATTTTCAGAATTCAACTTTTGAATTTTTTAAATTCTGATTTGGAAAATTTATTAATAGTGTCACCCATTTGGTAAACCACATGGAAGGCCTTCGTGTACAGCTACGCAAGCTTTCTCAACTCTTAACTTCGGGGTGGACTCCTTTGTCCCGGAATCATACTACTGGTATCATGCCTTTGTTTGGCTAGCTTCTTCTAGCTTGTTACACTTTCTATGGGGCGTTGGGTTATATATATATTATCGTGTACAATGTAAACGATTTAGAAATTTTTGATATAAATGAAAAAACGTGACACTTAATGAGAAATATTTATATAAACAGATTGTATATGACTTAACGTACAGAGTTTTTTTATGCATTTAGAATGGCAAACAAGCTGACGGCCCACCTGATGGAAAGTGGTAACCGTTGCCTTTAACATGAGCAGTATATTGGACATAACAGAGTATACTCTTACACCCATGATACCCTCCATGCGTTGCCATTCTTGAGGTGTTATTCCTCTGTACCCTGTAAATTTACTGCCATATCCCACCCTTCAAACCGAATCACAGACATGCAAACACAACTGCTACACGGTTGAAACACGAATGGGACAGAGGTGCGCAAGCAAACGACTTTTGTAAAAAGTTTCCTTATGGTAAATTATATATTTATTATTTATTTATTATTATTATTTATTATATATTTGTGATATTAATCACTACATTATCATCATCTTCCTACTCTTATTCCAATTATTATTTGGACATACTATATTAAGCATTACATAACAATCGATAATGGAGCAATTAAATATACAGCCTTCATAGACATCACGTTAGTTTCTCAATACGATGGAGGTAGAGGCACATGAAAGGATGCCCCTGGGGGTCGTGGAGACAATACGCCTTCCACCAATTTATGATAATATCTGATAATAACCGTTTATTTATTCATGATACCTCCATTATAGGTAATTCGATACGTGAAAACGTTGGAGCGTATTGCTCGTTATTATGATGCACTAACTCTAAACCGCGGCTTTTCTCAGCTGAAGTAGATATAAAGTATCTTATTGGGCTTATTATTAACTAGTTCTTACCCGTGATTTCGTCCGTTTAATAGGTATTTGTTCACTAATTGGGATGAAAAGTAGTTTATGTCCTATTTTATTTCATAGACTGTGTGTATACCAAATTTTAAAGCTATTGGTTAGGACTATAAGTGGTAATACACAAATAAATTTGTCTTTCTCATTAGATAAAAAATGCAAGTCCGACCTACATGCCTTTTATTTAATAAAGCAATTGTAATACCTAAATGTATTTTTTTAATTTTTTCCTTCAGCAAATAATGTGGTTATTGGGTAAATATCATTCCTTCAGAGGTATGTCGGCGACTGTGAGCGAAGTATTTTATTTGTACATTATAAAAAAAAAAAAAACCTAGGAAAGTACCAACAAGTATTGTATTGGCTTCTAAAAGAGAAATTCTGAATTTAATTAAATTTTTCGTATGTAATCGTATACCATCGTCAACTGTGAAAGTGTGCTTTTGATGACTTCGTTATCATAATAATAATCTAACAACCTCTATTTATTTTATTAATTTCTCTCAAGGGATTTTTAAAATTCAAATACCACTTATATACAAATGTATATAATCATTATGCCCCTGCATGCAATATGAATCAATATCTATACTCATATATCGGCCTAAAAACAGATATTTTAAATATCGGTTATCCAAACAGTTCGAAATGAATATAGCTATCCGACCAGCATTGGCGGTACGATGTTTTTTTCCACCATTAATGCTCAAAGTAACCCAATATATAGATATCGGTGCGGTATCGATATTGGATAATATACCCATGCCTAATACTTTAATATACCCGAAAAACAAACATTATACTTCTTTCCTCGACAGTTGGATAAACAATTTATTATTTCAACCGTTGAGTGTTTAAAAAAAACAATGCTTTATTTTCCGTAGAAAAGCGTTTATAGGAAGAAAATTAAGTGTCCTCCCGTCTAATTAGTTCATTTAGGCCTCACCCGTGTCAAAGGGACCAGTCCCGTTTGTATAGGTCAGTGCTGAGTGGTGGGAAATAATTAATTTTTATTACCAACTAGCTGTTTCCCACGGCTTCGTCTGTGTGGGATGCATTATCTCCATTTTCTGTTATTTTCTTTCTACTTTTGAACTTTTGAAACGTGTCTTTCTTGTTTTAACTTTTACGAGACAGACTTTGCTTAGTGTGAGGTCATAGCTATATTGAGTTATACGCTAATTTTGTTTAATAAAATAAATTTATTCTTATTCTTATGATAATGAGAGAAAATTAAATGATGCCTGCGGCCATTTTCTATCATCGTACGGCTCGCCATCGACAGGGAGTTCACCCTCATACCTTACAGCCTAAATGGTCGCGTACAACGCGGTTTCAGAGATGTTTTCTCCCACGAACACTCAGGTTATGGAATGAGCTCCCTGCCGAGGTTTTCCCAAGCGACTACAGCATGGGGTTCTTCAAAAGGGGGGTAAAGATGTTTCTTTAGGGTCGGCAACGCACGCGTAATACCTCTGGTATTGCAGGCATTCATAGGCTACGGTAACCGCTTACCATCAGGTAGGCCGTATGCTTGTTTGCCACCTCAGTGGTATAAAAAAAAATTATTTAACATTTAATTCTTAAAAATTTCGCCTCTGGCAAAATTATCTTATGTACCTAATTGAAGAGTGGGAGATTGTAAAATTTGTTAATTTCTATATATTTATCCATTTGGAGTGTCGTTTATAATATTTTTTTTACAAAATAGACTTAAATTTTATCATAATTAATATTACAAAATTGAACTATTTTAATATAAGAAATATAAATAATACAATTTCGTCTAGAAATTTCTGAAAACTCGGCGTATGTGTAAGAAAGATATGCATGAAATGATAATATTAATTCTTATTTTTTTAATCAATTTGAAAAAGGAGCAGGATCTAAATTCAGTCGTATTCCTAATGTTAAAAGTAAAAATATTAAAAAAAAAATACAGTCGACCGTTATATATCGATCGATCGACCGAGTCCAACATCGTCATTTATAAACGGATTTGGAAAATTCTTTTTTTATCTAAAAAAATCTGTTTCATAGAAATTTTAGCAAAACCGGTTCAGTAGTTTAGTTTCTAAATCAAAATAATATTTTTTTCTAAAACAAAATGTAATTAAAAAAATCTTGAAGTTAAAATTATATCTGATAATTTGGTAATTTATATATATATATTTTTAATTCTACCTTTTTATAACCATTAGACTCCAAAATGATGAACAAGAGGATCGCTGTTGCTATCGCCGTGGTGTTGGCCGTGATTTGCCTGGTGGAAGCTAGGGAGGAAGGTCCTCATGACATGGCAGACGCCCTCCGTATGCTGCAGGAACTCGATCGTCTGTACACTCAAGCTGCGAGACCAAGGTAAGAGTTATAATTAATTTTAAGAATTTTTAGAAACAAATGCGTTTTAAGCGATTTTCAAAGAGATGAGGTTAACAATCTTTACTAATATTATAAACATTAAAATGAGTTTGTTTGTTACCTTATAGCGCATTAACAGCTTAATTCAGCGATCCCTAAAGTGGGCTTCGCGGAACTTAGGGGTTCTCTAAAAAACTCATCAGGGTTCCGGGAAATTATTTATACAGTAAAACAATTTCATTCTTCACATTAAAAGTTAAAGGAACCTAAAAAGTACTAAATACTTTTAAATTATTTGTAATAAAATATTTTGTTCTTATTATTATTATATTAAATTACATTGTTTTTGATTAGTAATCATTTGATATGGGGTTCCATAAAATAAAAAGTATTTGTGAGGTGCTCCGTTATTTTAAAACTTTAAGAACTTCTGACTTAACCGATTACTGTGAAATTTGGTATACACGTTCAATATGGGGTGGATGCATATACGCTACTTTTATCTCGATCAGTAAACATATCCCAGTCACGCAACCGAAGTCGCGTGTAAAAGCTAGTTTGTCTGTATTTTTTGTGGCTATGTCGCGTGATCGTATTGTCTATTTTGAATTGATTTAAAAAAATATTTTTTAAATCAATAAGGTTTACTCGTATATAGGTTTCTTATTAAAACTATGAGAAAAGAGTATCTAGATTATATTACATCCGACTTACTTGACTAGCCTGCGACTTTGTTCGCGTTACTGTCATGTATTGACTATTGTTATTATTTCAATCTTTAACTAATCATTGCTGAATATAAGATTCTCCCATAAAGGGAATTTTGCCAGTAGTTGCCACGCGTGGCAGGCGGGTTGGCAACCGCAGTTAGGCTTTTAGAAATGTTTTAAGAGGGACGGTGCTACCCGTCTCTCGCCTTCCCTCAGTCGTCTTTTATCACCCACAGGAAAGAAAGGAGTGGCCTATTCTATGCCAGGACACCTACGGCGTGATAACATTGCCATAAAATAGGAAATAAATTTTTCCATGCTAATAAATACTTGTACATCAAATTACATGACAATTAGTCAACCTTTTTAGCTCCTAAGAAGCAACTATCAAATTAATTCACTTTGTATTCACAATGTTAGTGAGATTAGGAGGAGTAAAATATAAAATAATTGAGGTTATACTTGTTCACATTAAAGGAATCTATCATGTGGATCCATTACACGTTTTATCGACAATTCGTTAGATTTAGTAGAATAACTGTGCGTGACTTTATAGAATTTCATACAACAAACTGTTAGCGTATAAGTGTGATTAATTTAAAGAGATATTCACCTCGGACCGTATATACTGGATAATGTTAGACCAATCAAGAATAATGTACCTATATACACTATAAAATCTCTTTTAATTACATATCAACTTTTATCAATTAACAATTAAAGTATTTATTTATTTATTCTTTATTATACACAAAAAATTACAATCATATAATATATATTAAATAAAGATGCACAACAGGCGAGCTTAACTCTGTAAGAGTTCTCTTCCAGCAAACTCTGAGTGGAAAGGAGCATTAATTACCAACAGGCAGTGTGCGTACAGTAATAGGAGGAGACAGTATTGTTGTTTCTCTTAAGAAATAATAAATATTAAATGTAGCGTGTAGGTGCAAACTGAAAATCAGCGCTGAACGCACATCAGTCCAGCAAAAGCTGAGTTTGTACCTATTGCCAGGCATATGAATACTGCACAATGTATTTATTAATAAATATATGTACATTATAATTCCTGCATGTTTGTAAAGAATGGCAATACATTTATTATTTATTTATTTATAAATATATAATAAGTATTATTATATAGAGGTCTATAATAAGTATTGAAAAATAACAACTCAATTTTAATTATGTTAAAAATGTACCAAATTAAAACGCATCATTTGAACAACATATGTTATTAGAAATTTGTATGTAGAAACATTATTTGTTAATGTACTATTTATTCACTGTTATCATATTCAATTGATAGTCGAATAAAGTTAAGTACAATATTATTCCAGTCTCGACAGACTGAAAACATAAATGAACAAAATCAACAAAATTATAGTATCTTGTACATTTAGATAATGTCGTGAAATTGTAAAATAATATAATTTTATACAACATACAGAGAACGAAAATGAAAATTTTAATGCCCTTTTAAGATAGTCTTGTAGTTTGTGTTTTCCATATTAATACGACCTAATTTACAAGACTCTTTAGAAGAATATGATATATTTCTTAGTATTTATAGTATATATTTAATAAGTTATTACCTCAAAATAATTATATCAGAACGTTGAATTAGCTTACGTAAAAATTTACACTATGTAAGAAATGTTCACTTTCATTCGTGCAATAAAAGGAAGCTCATAATTTTCATTTCAATCTATATTTTACATCAGTACTGTCAAATATTGTGTAGGACAATTTCCATTTGACAAAGTGATGACATCAAATGCGTTGCAAGGAATCAGTGGTTACAAGTGGGTCAGGACTTTCTTTGTGGCTATCTATGGGGACCGATGTTTAGCATTAGATATTGTACGGTTGAAATAATGATAATAACATTTTTACTAGTTTTCACTTACGACTTAGTTCACATAGCCGGGATATATTGATTTATAGGGATAAAAAGTCCATAGTGACTTTGCATTCCAACGTATTATGTATTACGTGTATAGTAAATTGAATGACGATTAGTTGAGCCTTTATTACTTAAAGTTGCCTGAAAGGCTTATTAATAAACCAACAAACTCACATTTATAATATTATTAAGGATGAGAATGTGGCCTAAGGAAATAGATTGCTGAAAGAGAATATATGAATTAGTGGCCTTGATAAGAGGAAATTTTTGATAAAAAAAAGATGTATACATTTTATGGATTAATAAGTATTGTGTCAATTTAACTATATAATCAAATAGCTTACTATGATTCGAAATCAAATTTTAAAATATTATGTAGACTCATGTTGGCAATATGCTTACGACAACAACTTCTAACATTTTCCAATTTTCTTATAAATCTGATCTTTATTTCTAAGGTATGAGCTTCGAAGTGTAGATAAACAATTTAAAGAAAGTTAAAACATCATTTCACAAGTAATTTTACAGTAGGTGGGTCTAGATTTCATAATTTTTTGTTATAGTATTTATTTGCAAGTCGTCTAATATATCTACTAAATAAATGAATAAAATCTATTGGAATTGAGGAATGGACATTTTAGTATGTGTACATAATATATTTTCCTTCTTCTTCTACTTTTAGTTATTTTTACTTATGCAAAGCCATATCTCACAATTTTGCATCTGTTAATTAATATAAAAAGCAATCCTATGTGTTAACTCAAGATATGTTCTATCTATGTACCAGATATCATTCAAATGGTACTGTACACATCTATAAATACAAGTTACTACTTACAATTGAGTTGTCAATCTACTTGTTTGACATTTCAAGTTCCGGAAGAGGAAAAAATATGCAGTTATAAGAAAATTCAATTTAGAAATGCAAATTATATCCGGTTCATATGAAAACCCTTTCCTCTGTAACCCGATAAAGGGGCATCTGGAAAAAAATTTATTCTTTTGATAGATTTCGGTGACATTAGGCTGGATCCTGGTTTATTTTCAATATTATAATATATTCCATAATATCAAATGTATTCATGGGTGCACGTTAGAAAATTGTAAGAAAACAACTTTGATTTGTCATACGCAGTTGAATGTTTGAGTTACAGAAAGTATTGCGGTTGTTTCTTTAGAAATTAATTTGCATACAGTTTGTTTTTTATTGAAACATAATAACATGCCTTCGTAGATATAAATACCTTAATATTGGAAGTTATATAGGTAATGTTTTCTTGAAATCGAAATAATTGGTATTGGAAAAAAAATAAACATTTGTTTTTATTTTGATACAGTATTTAAATATTGTACATATTATATTTAGATTTTCTTTAAGTATATATGAAAAATTCGTCGTGTAGGTTCCGGCAAAGAATGACCCATCCCTATCTTTCCCGTGGGTGTCGTAAGAGGCGACTAAGGAAGCATATGGTAGAGGGATGGACAGCAGCGTTCCTGTCTTAAAACATATGTAAAAGCCTAACTGTGGTTACCAACCTGCCTGCCAAGCGTGGCAACTACTGGCAAAACTCACCTTATGGGGAAGGCTAATGGACAGTTAACGGCTGAAATAAAAAATAAAAAAATAGGAAATGTAATTAAAATTATATTAGAAAAAGTCATGTATTATTAATTTTCTTGTCGAAACTTCTTTAAAATTCTGACAAGATTAACTGACTGGAAGATTCTGCATGACGAATACAGTAAACAAGCTCACGTGCACATTTAAAATGTTATTGAGAAGGAAAAGATGTATTTGATAGTAGAGACCGACTCTTGAGGCGTTTCAACTAAAAAGATTGGATAGTTACAAAGGAAGGTGCATTAAGAGGATAGAGATAAATCATCTGCGGGTTACAAACGCTGGGCACTATCTCGGCTCCACATCGGAGGTTGCTGATGGAGGCACTTCGGTCGACAGTGCATCCGTTACAGGGTTATAATCGATAAGCTGATCTGGAAGATTCTCTGCGCTTTCAATGGCTTTTACACATTATAATTATTTGCATTTTATTTTTATACATTATCACAATTCCTTCATTGTTTCTAGCATTAAGTTATGGAATTCATTACCTGTTGTATTCATTAGAAATACAAAATCCATCGATGCTTTCAAGCGACCACTGAAAGATTATCTTTTTTCTATCTGATTGGTTCTTTATTTAATAAATTAGCATTCTTTATTTATGTATTTATACAATTAATTATTTTATATTAATTTTTTTCCTTATGTTCTAGTATTAGGTACATTTTTAACATGTCTGGGATTATATTATATATAGTTATTCACTTTATTATTATTCTTAATATTTTTTTTAAATTTGACTATTATACTTATATATACTTAATACTTATAATTATTTTCCTTAATGTTTCATCTGTTAATTTTCTTAATTATACAATACCTACTTGTACAACAATTAGTCCATTACCCCAAGGTTGTCTTGAAAAGATTGCTTTCAGCAATAAGACTGCCTTACTGTACTTATACAATTGTATCGTTATATTTATTAATTGTGTTGTTTTTTCCCTATATTGTATAATACATATAAAGTATACTCATTCATTCATTATAATAGGTCTATCAATACAATAGAAAAATTATGCTTTTTTTGTTAACCGTAACTCAGAATGGCAAATAAGTTGATTTCCCCTCTGTTAAAAAATGGTAACCGTACTCTATAGATGTGAACAGCCCGTACACATCAAAGAATAAATGTTTATAATTGAATTTAGTCAATTTCCAAAAATAACATATAAAAACCGGTAACAGGTAATGAGACAAAATTAAATAGTCCCTATATGAGGGTCCAGCATTTACGGTACAGCAAATTTACGTACCCATTAATAATTGAGCCCTGTTTTCATGTAGGTGTTTATTTAGTATAAAAGAGTTCAGTTTATAAGGTGACATTTTCATAGCGCTGGGCGTTTAATTTAGTTTTTAGTGTACACAGTGACTCTAATTTGCACGACTTACAGTCGAAGGATATTTTCAATGTGTTGGTTTTTTTTTTCTTGTTGATTATCTGTATGCATGTGTGTATATTCACATTTGATGTTGTTTTTCAACCAATTTTAAAAACGAGTGGGTTCTGGTTTGGTTGTATTTTTTATGTTTGTTAACTCATAACTCCGTTAGTTATGCACCGATTTTGATGTTTTTTTGTCTGAAAGGATATAGTTAAAGACTAATCCCATAGACAAATTAAAAATCGGTCAGTGGTTTAGTTCTTTAATAAAAATAACAGATTCAGTAGCCGGTTTTTTTTTTAATGACATTCAAATAATTTAAGATTGTACAATCTTAAATTATTGTAAATCAAAATGTACTTACTATTATATACAGATAAATAACTTGACACGATCCTAAAATTGCAGCAGTAAATCAAGTTAGTAGCGTACGAGCTTTATTGTCTATAGTTTTCTCCACGTTATTATCTTGCAAACAATAGAAAGTGTTGTGCACATAGTTGTCCAACCCTCAAATGTAATAAGGGAACTATTTATCTCTTCCTGCTTACATATTAGAATACTTGACCGTATTCTTTAGGCAATATGTAAGATATGTTCCCCGTTTAACTATATTAGGAGAAATCACAGACACCTGATTACGTCTCTGGATTAACTTTGCACGAACAAAGTTTACCTCTTGTTTAATATAAGGGAACTTGTTACACTATACTAGAAAAGTTATTGTTTTTAATTTACAGTAAACAAGCTTTACAAATTGATATTTTTCTTAGTTCCGTGTTGACATTTTAACAGTGATAAAAACAGTACTGTTCCGTATAGTAAGGAAGTTAGAACAATGTGTTACCACTCCTCCTCATCTCAGGATGTCGTAAGAAACACCATAAGGAAGGGAAACTCGAAACAAAGCGTCAAGCCCTCTCCCCAGGGTGGTATGTAGACTAACATTGCCCACTAATGAGAAGGAACTGGTGTCTGAGAATGGGAATCCTTCATCCACGGGAAACGCTCTCCTGTTTCTATGAGAAATTTGACAAATTTTTTTTTAGTTAATGGGGTCGAGTGTTAGGCGTCATTTCTTTAAACCTATTTCTTAACCTGATATTTTAAATTGATATTTTCATCATAAATTAAAATTATAATAATTTTGACTCAAATCTATTAAATAATTAGTTAATATTGGTCCTTAGATCGGGTGAGAGAAATGCCACTTTAGAATTGGCCCCAATACCTACATCTTAAATATTATAACCTGGGAAGTTTAGGCTTTTGTATAATAGTTTAGGCATTATTAGATCAAACAGTCAGTACTAGTTAGTCTTGTTTTATAATTAATTTTATTTACTTTTCAATCAAATTGATATTCCTAGAATTTAGTTAATTTAGACAACTCATGAAATAAATTGTAATAATAAGGCAGAAAGTGTTTACCAGAAAAAAGTGCAAAGACCCAAGTTTATATTAAAATATTAAAAAAAAATGAAAGTTTTTATTGAATTACATACTGATTGGTTGTTTACTGATTTTATTATAAAAGCGATAAAATTTTAACATCGTCAAAAAATAAATTCTAAATAAGTTTGGAGTACATATATCTGTTTTGGATGTAGTACGCAGATTTTTTTTTAGATTCAGACTAAGTCGCTGTCGATTTGTATGTTTTTTTAAACGGTTCATTTGCACAAGGAAAATGAAGTATGTTAATTTTCTTATATTGTAGAATGATTGAAAAAATAGAATCATGGAGTAACTTAAAAGATAGTAACTAGCATATATAACTACTGTCTTTCAGTAGTTTAAACTGTAATTTAGTATACTCCCACTCTTTGGCTGTACAACAATAAGAGATAAGGCTTCGGAGGAAATTACAGCGCGTACAGTCATCCTACATAATGTCACTCGGCCTATTGGATGGTCCTTTGTGCTACTGTGAATTACTGCAATGCAATTCACAGTTTTGTACTGTAGTCTATGTTCCAGACTGTTCTTTGACTGAATAAGTGACTGAAGGTGTGACTTGAAATCGTATATAATTTTCTGATGTAAATGATTTTAATTTTAACTACCTGTATCTGGCAGTTTTGGGCTCGTGATTTACAATAAAAAATATACTCTATATTAGCTAAGGGTATGGTCCATTTTTGTATCAAATATTTAAATCCATACATATTTTTAAATATGGTAAGATATGATACGAAATGTTTAGATATTTTTAGCTAATTTGAATTATTAGTTAGACAAAAACCAATTGTTAGACGCTTTATAAAATATATATGAATTTAATTATACATTTGCACACATAAAAATTCTCTACCAGTCAACCGTTACGCTAAACAGAGAGAGTAGATAGCGGTGCATTGAGTTAACAAAACAATTTGTATATTATTATAATAATAATAAGAAAAATTTTTATTTGGGACTTTTTTGGTCAATTAAATTGTAAATAAATTGTAAATAAATATTTTTAACAAATATATTTTTATTAATTTAATTCATTAAACATTAAGATTTTATTTGTCATTAATAGAAATGTATTAAATTACCTATTTCTCTTAGCGTCGCCCACGTAGACCACTTTATATCCAGATCCCGTGGGGATCTTAAAAAATCCTTTTACCCAAAATGAATTTAATTATTTTAAGTCTTTAATCCCTAGCAGTTTAGGATGTGCGATATGTCAATCACTAAGTTGGGACGGATCTTTTTATTTATGTACATTAATCTTATAGATGATACATGATGTTTTGTAAAACCGTACTTTAATGGTTTAATAATAAATGGTAGCGAAATTAAATAAAATAATTCTATTCAAATAAACATACTTTATTTCGAGTAAATGGTGGAAAAGAAAAATGTCATTTAATACACTGTAAAGCTCATGGTATTCTGATGCGTTACTATTCCTGAGATATTATGCTTCCTCCGTACCCTGTAGTTTCTCTGTCATATCCAACTCTTTAAATTGAAACATAGCCATGCGAGCACAGCTGTTGGAATAGCAGAAGGACGGGTGGGATAAAGAAACTTACGCGGACGACTTTTTGTACTTATTTCCAAAGTTTTCCTCTGACCCCAAAGTCCTTCTTTAATAAACTCGTAGCACGAAAACAAGTGATGTTACATTCTATTTTTACTCCGTCGTACTATAGGATTATCTATAACCATATATTCACAATTAAACATATTCATAATTATCGAATAATAGGAAATTTCTACGTAATTTCCATTTCAATGTAGGAATGTATCTACTTCCTCAAGCGGATCCATTCATACCTATTGTCGGGCCAGTAATAATTTCAACAAATATTTGATTTCTCAGAGGTTCTCTGGCGAAACTTTAGTTATCAAATATCAAATATATTTGGGTGTGATAATTCTCACCAAGTTATGTACGTATGGAAATATTTCCTTTGATCGATGTTTGGGAATAGTTTTTCAAATGAAATGATAGGTTAATTTTGGAAATAGTGGATTATAATAGATATATAATTGACATAAAAATAAAGATCTACAAAATTTTTGTCGAATTCCTTTTTTTAAGTATTGTTTTTCTTTGTTATCGCCTGTTTTATTTTTATCCCTTCTTTTCCTTTCCTGTTTTATGCGTGCTATTAAGTAGATGTGTATTTATGTATGTATTTTTATATGTTTGTGTAATAATATATTTTTAAATTAACTTTCACTCGTGACTATCCTCACGTAACCGGCATATGTCAATCAATCAGAATAAATAGTAGATTATATTCTTTTTCATCTCATGTAATTCGTGTGTATCAAATTTGATAGCTATTCATTGAGCTATTAAGGCACAATTTAATTGAATTAATTAATTATTTAATTAATTAATAATTATTAATTTTATTTAATTTTTACATTTATAATATCAGTAAGTATTATATTACGGCACCTATCCTTTGTCTTCTTTCTCAAAGTCCTCTATTTAAAGGTTGTCTGCATTAGATTGTTCAGCGACAACTTTATTTTTGTATCAATTAAACTTATTTATTTACTGTATTACTCTCTATATTTTTTAATTTGACTAATGAATTCATATGAATAGGTCAGTTTTCTTAATGATATAAAAAATAAAACTAGAAAATGATATAGTGATACGTAACTTGAATGACAATACCGTAACATAGTCTCAGTGGTCTGGTTTGACGACAAACCTGGAAAGGTACAGGATTTAAACTATAAATTATAATACTTGAATTGACTGAGATGGTGATAACAATCTTATCACGTGGTACGATCACAAAAAATTGTTTTAGTGCTTTTAAGTATATATATTTTTTTATTTTAAACTAAGCAATATTTTAGCCAATTACCTAACTAATACAAAATGTCTAGAGCTTTGCCAATTACTAATTCTTGTCACGACTCGAAAATATCCGGCGATGAACTTTACTTGCATCGCAAGTATTTCATTCGTGTATTAGAAAATTTTATGCTTTTAAAACTTGCTTTGAGTGCATTAAATAACAAAAGCTCTCTCAATAGACGACAAGCGTAGAAATAATAATTTGAAAGGGATTTTATAAAGCTACCGCTATTTATGCGGTTGGTAATTAATTAAAAATGCTCAAGTTAAAAGTCATGCCGGTCTTTGAATGGAATATTCTATCTAGAATATTCTATAAAATAGATATTTCAGCATCTGTAAACTAACGGTTTCCAGCGGCTTTACTCGCAGCGATTACGAAAAAGAGTATCACGTGGTGTATCAAATAACATTAAAATTTTCCAAATTGACAAAACGTAAAAAAAATAAAATTAAATATAGTAAATTTGCTCCCATAGTTTCCTTGTGATAGCTTGAGTATGAAAATGGTCATTGTAATATTGTGGTAACAGAAGAATGACAGAAATCCGCTTGTAATATCAACTTTATAATTGAAAACTAACAGAAAAAGTCTGACCAATTGTTTTACGAGCAAACTCGATGGCTTTCAAACAAGCTGGCTACCGAAAGGGGTTTAGCACCATGGACCACATACATACGCTGTGGCAGATTATACAGTAGACTAAATAGTATAATTTGCCACTATGTCTAGCCTTTGTAGATTATGAGCAATCCTTTGATTCGGTCGAGACATGGGCGGTATTACAGTCGTTCCAGCGGTAGATTAGGTAGATTGACTATAGGTATTTCAAAGTTCTAATCAGAATAAGATGATGATGATAGAAAAAGTGTCAGAAAAAAATAAAAAAATAATATAAAAACACAAAAAAGACTTTTTTTTAATAAGACGTATTCATCTATACTTATAATAAATCTGTAGAGAGGTTAATTCTGTACATGAAATATATTTCCAAAATAACTATCAGGGGGTGATTAGTAATCGATACTGATGCCAAAAATGCAATTAGTAAAATTTTTGTCTATCTGTCTGTCTGTTTGTTCGTTATAGAAACAAAAACTACTCGACGGATTTTAACGAAACTTGGTACAATTATTTTTCATACTCCTGGACAGGTTATTGTATACTTTTCATCACGTTACGATCAATAGGAGCAGAGCAGTGTAGGGAAATATTGGGAAAACGAAAAAAGTTACTATTTTTAAGTTTCCGTCGCGTGTGCAGCCTTAATGGCCACTTTTTAAAATGTAAAAATGTCCACCCGTGCGAAACTGGGACGGGCCGCTAGTATGAAAATAAAAATAGTATTTCACTATTTTTTTTATTTATTTAATTTGGTTTCATATACAATAATAAATAGGTAATTTCTTACGGACCGTAAACAATTCCTTTGAAGTGTAGATTATTGTTCAATTATAATATTTTAGTGTCCTATGAAAGTGTTTATTGTGATTTATATTCACTACGAGAACTGGAGTTTTCGCTTGGCATAATTAATTTCAAACGATCATTGTACGTAGCTCCTTCTTCGTATTTAGATAGTTTCTGCTTTGCACTTTTAAATCTTCCCGTGTAACTAATACGCCTAGAATTACGGATAACTTGTGAAATGCAGGAAGCAAATTCCGAGATATTCTTGAGATTAGTTCATAGCACTGCTATCAAGCTTCACTTGAAGAAACGTTTTTCTTAAGCTGCATTTACGCAATGAAATTAATTTTCTAATGTAAATTAACTTCGGAAAATTAATTCAGAAATTCAGTTTTCATTTGGTAAATTTCATATTTAATAAAATCCCGTCCCTTGTTCCCGTCAGCATTTGTTGAATCGCGATGTTTTGTTTAGTTATTTATTTATTAATTCACATTAAATTTAAACGATGAATTTAAACGCATGACAATAAAACCCGTATTACTCCCACGTTTTAAAGTTATTGTTTACTTTGCTGAACAAAAATGACTTGATTCGAAAAAAAAAGACGTATTTAAACACGAAATAGCAGTAATTTAAGATTACATTCCACAAAAAATACACACACCAACTTGAAATGTGGCAAAACCACGTTTTTATTCAAAAACTAAATTATTGGATCGATTTAGATAAAATTTCTATGATAATCAAATAGTTTTGTAAGTATAAGATATATTTACATTCAGATAAAAAATAAAAAAAAAAATCCAAATCGGTTTATAACTAACACGGTTACGAGGTAAAAAATACAAAAAAAAAATACAACCTAATCGAGCCTTCCTTATTTGTAGTCGGTTGACAATATAGATTATTTACGAAATATATCGGAGCCCTGTTTACGTTCGAAGTAGCTTTTTCCGGAGCAATATATACTTGTTACCTTTGTTACCTATTCTCTAAATGAAATGTCGTCAACATAAATCAGGGGTATACAGGAAATTCAGTAAAACATGCGCCTGATGACGATGATCGCAATCAGCGTATATAAATTTAAACAATAACCAGGTATAGTTATTCACATATCACGTTATCACAAGTGGATAAATGTCAACACTATATATCCAAAACTAATATTCAAATATTGATATTAACGGTTCCGTGCACTTGTTAATGAGTTGCTAGAGTGTTCAGCTAATTACCTGACACATTGGAGTGTTAACGTTATTGTCGCTTGTTAAAGTCGTGATACCATTTATCTCGTGTACTGCTATCTGGTTTATATATAGATTACATTGCAATATCGACTTTATGCAATTTAAGGGTGTTATTGACATAGCAAGGCTACGCTTGGAGAGTGAAGCTAAAAACATGCAAGTGTGAAAAGTTGTGTTGTTAGTAATGGAGACTGAGAATCCCATTGTTAGCAATATACCCAACCAGGTCGACCTCCTCGCGGTTCTTTCTGGAAACTATCATGGTTAATTCCTGATGAATTCATCATGATGGGCTAACTGGCCTGTTTTCGTTCTCATCTATCACCCTTCACTGGTGCTCCGCCAGCGTATCCTGTTAGCGCAGGTGGAGTTACCATACCGTTTTCATCCATAAAAAAAATATGAATAGTTATGTTTGTTAATATTGATTTTAACATACTTAGAAATGGAGGAAAAACAGTTCCATCTATTTTTTCTCCTTGGAAAAGTCTATAGACCATCAGGGCCTCCTTGCACCGGAAAAGTCGTTATTGTTTACTGCATTTCTTGATTTTTTTTTCCCGGTTTGATGCCCTGTGTATAATAATAAACATTAAAAATTAAAGTAGTTTTTTTTATCATTATGTGACTGGCACATAATAACCAATCAACAAATAACCAATAACAATGCCCTTGTTATTGTCTATTTGATGAAATAGTTTTTGTTGTTTGTTCTCTAAGTTTACCATTACCATTTACTGACAACTAATTATATTAAGAATGTTTGTTATTAAATAAATAATAATAAACAAATTCTATCTTATTTTGATAATTTCCATGATGTACTGGTAGGGTACGTAATATAGTAGGTAGGTTGGTAGGTAGTCTTCTTACGTGATTGTAGTACAGGGTTTGATTCTTGGTTTGATTAATTAAGTAATGTTTTCTGAATTAGCAACTTGGTTTCTCATAATAAAGTGTAGAACATTCAGATACTTTAATGGATGATAATGAAATTGTAACCCCGTTTGCACTATCAGTATATGCTGGTTGGGCACCAGTGAGCGATGATAGGTAAGGATCAAACCAGGTCAGTTAGCCCATATTGATGAATTCCACAATTTTTTTTTATACAACTTAGAATGGCAAACAAGCTGACGGTCCACCTAATGGAAAGTGATAACCGCCGTCCATAGACATGAGCAGTACCATGGACATAACAGAGTATACTGTTTCGCCCATGATACCTCCCATACGTTGCCATTCCTGAGGACTCAGGTGTTATTCCTCTGTACCCTGTACACAACTGCTTCACGGTTGAAACACGAATGGGACAGAGGTACCCAAGCAATCGACTTTTGTACAAAGTCTCCCTCTGGTAAATTAACACGATGGTTTCCGCGAGAAGTTGACCTGACAAGATGTATTGTTAGCAATGGGGCAGTTAGATCCCATTACTACTAATCCGTTTCTTTCATAACATTAAGGTACTAGTATTGTAATGAAAATAAAGTTTTGTAAAAGTATCTAATATTACAATTCACTTGCTAAAGTCGTTTGTAAGATGCAAATTATTTATTATTACTTGCATGTATCTCATTACATATATACAAGAATAATACAATGAGCTTGTGAAGTGTCATGGCGTATTCTGTATTTTTTTAATATAGCTTTATGGCTTTAGATATTTCCTTTTAACCTATCTTTAATGTCTATATTTTCTGATATACGTAGTGTCGTTCTTAGGCAACAGTTGTCAATAGTTACTTTTAAATTTTCGCCTTGTTAACATATATTTTAAATACACTCGCTTCGCCGCTAACTTCTGTCCTCACGTGACCACATTGTGGTGTGTTTCGTCAAACGTCATCAATAGAGAAGCAGGTATGTAGGTACTTTTTTATAAAATTAAATTAATTAATTTTTCATCGCATTAAGTCTTGATAGTCTATTTAAAAAGGTTTTCAATTCATCTGGTGAGCGGTTAGTTTGTGGCTATATATATATATATATATATATATATATATATATATATATATATATATATATATATATATATATATATATATATATATAGTATATATATATATATATATATAGGTGAATTTACTGGGTACTGAGGAATAACACCTGAGTTCTTAGGAATGTCAACGCATGGGGGGTATCATGGACGAAACAGTATACTCTGTTATGTCCACGGTACTGCTCATGTCTATAGGCGACGGTTACCACTTTCCATCAGGTGGGCCGTCAGCTTGTTTGCCATTCTAAATTGTATATATATATATATATATATATATATATATATATATATATATATATATATATATATATATATATATACACAAAAGAATTTGATTAAAATGATATTGCCACTACATGTCTTTCTTCTTTATAGATCACGTTCTTATCAGGGTGATATAGGGTACGTCAGTATATTCAGAGTTGTCCACAGTGCTTTTATTATATATAGGTGATGGTTGCCATTATCTATTTTTAGCTGATGAGGCTGTTCTAAGTCGCTTAAAAAACTTGGTAGAAAAACTTCTTCACCTTAGAAGTCGGTCAATACTTTAAACATCGTTCGACAGCTCGATAGGTTTTTTTTTTGTTTTAGTGCGTAAAATCGAGTTTAGGCAACGCAAGTTAAATTCGTAGTATTTTATAATTTACTTGATTGATTCGGCCAGACTCTTTTCTCAGTAACAGCACAATTAATATAGGATGATTTTATTTTGTCAAATATTTAAGAAAACAGTTATTTTATAAGACTTCTACAGAGTTTATTTGATTGTAGTTTTCCAATATTATTATTATCAACACTATTTATTATTAGTTTTAATAATGATTATTATTATTTCTAATTGTGAGTCGAATTACAAGTTTTTTTTTATATCGAAATTGTTTATTTCTATGATGATTCCATGTTAATTATAATTAAGATTAAGGTTTTAACGTTTTCTTCTTCCTTCTTCTGGCTGTTATTCCAATTTATTTGGGGTCTGCCCTCCTTATAGTTCTGCGTCCCAGCGTACGGTTATGTGTTCTCTGTTCGCTCGCGTTTGCACATTTTATGTCGTTTTTTTATTGTTTGCAATAGGTCATTGGTGTTTGACTACTGTACCTCTTTCCTTCTTCCATTTTTTTTTAGTCACGTGGTCATCGCACGCCCGTACCAGCGCAGGCGCTTATCTCTTTTTTTAACATTATTTTTTATTTTTCTCATTCCTTCTAATGTGACTAATTGTAATTGATTCGATTAATGTGTAAGTTAATAAAACTTTGAGAAATTGTACAACAAAAGATATACTAAAGGAAGTTTCATCGAAAACCAATAATTTGTGAAGTGATTGAATTAATAAATGAGTGAGTGATGAATTAGAACATTAGCTAATTGGATAGCGTTGAAAATTTTAAATATATTCAATGGAAGCTGCCAATCCTTGAAAGGTTTAATTACCTAAATTCAATAATTACCAACAAAACCTCTTGTTGTGTGGTTCCGGCATAGAATGGGCCATCCTTCCTTTTTTTTATTATAAGTGGCGACTAAGGGAACTTAATCACTGAGGGATAGGCAGTGACGTCCCTCGTAAAATATCATTAAAAACTAACTGAAGTTACCAACCCGCTTGTCAAACATGGCAATTATTTTTAAAACCCTCCAATTCTATAAACTTAGGGGAGGTCTATGTTCAGGAGTGGACAGGAAACGGCTGATAGGCTAATGACTATATATACCAATAGACGTTACACAAATGTCGTCTGCATGGATATTTTTGTTTTGTTCGATTTTATGCTTGAATTTCTGTATTTCAGTTTAAAGGATGGGATATGGCAATAAAATTACAGGGTACGAAGACGTAACGTCATAGTTTTTAGGAAGTGCAACCCATGAGGGACACCGTAAACGTCATAGTCTGTTATCTTCATAGTGCAGTTTATGTCTATAGGCGAGAATTACCACATGCTATCAGGTAGGTACTTGTTTGCCATTACATATTTCATGAAAGAGATATGACAGTGAAATTATACGGGTACTTTGATTTGATATCTTCAAATTA
Source organism: Galleria mellonella (assembly GCF_026898425.1). Lineage (NCBI taxonomy): Eukaryota > Metazoa > Arthropoda > Insecta > Lepidoptera > Pyralidae > Galleria > Galleria mellonella. The sequence goes on along the minus strand of NW_026442100.1, from coordinate 2,086,039 downwards.
CGGAAGCAGGCAACGCACGTGTGATACCTTAAGTCCTGCAAGGATTTTTGCATTAAGATAGTCCCTCATTAAAAGCTTTAAGCCACTTGAGTAAAGGTTGAAGTATTTCAAAGGTGGACTTAAATAACGCCAGCGAATCTTCGTTTTTTTACCGATCGTCTTATTACAAAGTAATCGAGAGGCAATGTATGTAGGATGCATCTTAGGATATTCAACTCAGAGCTTTGAAATTTTTTAACAAATTTAACTCTACTGAGAATCAAAGTCAAAAGAGAAAAAAACTCTTTTACTATTACCGTAACAAACAAACGTACATTACAGAGTATGTGTAATGATAATATTCTGCCAGATAACAATACCTAATCCGTATTCAAAACTAAATTTTAGAAACGTATGTAACGTTTCATTCGTCTAATAAAAAATCAAACATCCCCTTTATCTATCGTATCTTGGTCGAAACAAACCAGTCCGTAGTGTTGTGAACAGTACTTTGTTATCGATATCGATATATTGGCAGGATTGACCGCCGCGATGTTGCGGAGGGAGACCGCGTCGACCCAGACTTGTTAGATCGCGCGATGCGCCTGATCCAGCTGCAGAATCTAGACCGCATTTACTCCTACCACACTCGACCAAGGTACGATCGATGTTGCCCGCATTCCATCGATATCATATGTCCCTAGTCGATGTCTGCATGCCCTATTAGATGATCCACGCGGTCGGTATTGTTTTAGGATAAAGCTTATTCCCGTATCCAAATTAATGTACTGTTACTCGATTGCCTAATAAAGGTCTATTATGTTTTTAACTGTATGTATGAGTATGTTTAAGTGTTTGGCGTAACATGTGGTCTAAAAACCTTGATGGGTTCTTTCAAATGTCTTAATTTGGTAATATGGAATCACTGTTCTATTTTTACAGTCTTATTCTAAAAAATCCTTATTGTCGGTTTAAAGAGCTCTTTAGCTAATGTACAATGACATTTCTATTAAGTAAATATAGCGACGACAAAATGTGAAAAATATAAAAGTAAATAAAATGACTATTTATAACTATTAGGTCATATCCAAATTTAATAAATGAGTCAATATAATAATTACAGTATGTATTTATAAAACTTTATAATTTAAAGATTATAAATACCTTTATGTGACTAATATCGAGAGGTATATTTGATTATGAATTCTATTTGTCTGTTTCAAACCTTAGGTTCTAGAGTGAGCACTAAGATATCATTTTTAAACGAATTGTAAAAGCAGAGAAAGCACACAGAAAACAAGCTATATAGGTAAATAATGTTTACGAAAGGCCTTTAGTTGTGTGAGTAAAAAAAACAAACACCGGGAAAGAATTCAACTCTTTTGCTGATAAAAAAATATAATCTTCGGATAAAAAGTAAAAAAAAAAGCGTAGCGTAGTTTGTATAAAAAAGCGTTTCCTGAAAAGATTAATTAACTAACGTTTCGTAAGTTTGTTCATCAATGATAATAGAACATTCACGATATTGGTAGTGTAGTGGTTTGACACTGCCTCGTGTTGGCGTACTCAAGATTCTTCTCCAGAAAGGTTTTTTTTATGCAACTTAGAATGGCAAACAAGCTGATGGCCCATCTGATCGAAAGTGACGATCGACGTGAGCAGTACCATGGACATAACAGTGTATGCACGATCTGATGATATTATTTAACAAGCAACATTTCAATAGGCTTCTTAGATATCTACATATTGTATTTCGAAATACTAGTTTCACGAATTCGGAACACTAAAAGAAATTATATTTTCTATAATAAAATTTATAGCAATTTTGAACTTTAATCTTAGGACTATTACTATTGCTTTTTGAATACTCGGACTTCTTGATGATTATTTGTACTAGTAGCTTTTACCTGCGACTTCATTCACGTGAATTGGATATATTGATTAGTCCGGATAAATAGAAGCCCATGTCAACATAGTATGATAATTAGATGAGCCGTTAAAGAGATAAAAGGTAAAAAGCAAATAAAACAAGCTCACCTTTACATTTATAATGTAAGTAAAGAGTTATAATTTTACGCAATCTACGCAATCTATTGATAGTTTAGTTGAAAAATGCTTGACAGCAGTCCGGAGGGTCAGAGATCGAATTTCAACATAAATTTTAAATTCGTTCTTGATCACGTGAAAGAAGTCTTTATAACATATCTTTAATCATTCAACATTTTTAATAATATCGGAATATATTAATATTTTTTATATTAACTAAATGGAGGATTATAAATTCAAGTTCAAAACCCTAAAGAGGAAGTTAAGATACAATATTGACTGGAAATTACGCTAACAGTAATAATTATAGAATATATATTGGATTTAATCTTATATTATGTTTACATTTATTGTTGAACAGGACAATATTTTACATAAGAGTGATTTTTTTTCTTTTTTTGTACTGTGTCGCCGCCCATAACATGTTTCTCTTACGTCACTGAAGATTACTTAGATATTACAGACAAAAAAAAAAAGGATTTACTTCATAGAGAAATAGTACGAGTTACTTATTGACTTAAAAAAACAAATGAAAATTCTTATAATTGTTGTGTGAATAGAAAAATTGCAAAGCAGGTTGGATATGGTATATATGATAATAATGATCATCATAATCATCATGCCAGCCGTTAATTATCTACTGTTAAACATAGACTTCTTGAGGAGTCTTGCCAGTAGTTGCCACGCTTGACAGGCAAGTTTGGCGATCGCAGTTAGGCTTTGGTGATCTTTTAAGATGGACGCTGCTGCCCAGTACTCGCCCTCTCTTAGTCACCTCTTACGACATCCACGGGAATGGAAGAGGTGGCCTGTTCTATGCTGGACCCACATGGTAAATAGCTTAACTGCGATTGCCAATTCGCCTGACAAGCATGGTAACCTACCTGGCAAACTCCTAAAGGAGGAGACTTATGTTCAGCAGTGGACAGTTAATGATGATGATGATTAGTACAATACAAAGGTCGTTGTTGTGATCTACTAGTAAGTGATATCACCTGTATTTGAAGGTCACACTTCTCCATAACCTATGAAAATACAAATCCTTGTATCATAAAATGAAGATATAAAAACTATATTAGAAGTGTGCGAGTAAAACTAAATACACTTATTTCATTTAAAAATACTGCTCATGTCTATACGCGACTGTTACCACTTTCCATCAGGTGGGCCGTCAGCTTGTTTGCCATTCTAAGTTCTCTAAAAAAAAATTATCTATGAAAAATCCTGAACTCTTATTTGAATTCATAATTAGAGTTAGATTTTCTGGTTGCTTGTGCTCCCAAGTATTAAAAATCTCTCAAATCTAAAAAGGAACACACCGTTTCAAGGAATAAAGGTTTTTGCTTCTCCTAATAAACTCTATATTTTCGTTCATTTCTCATTTAAACTAATTTTTATTAAAAAAAAACCTGCAAAAGTCTGCAGCGGGATCTTAACCTATCATAATGAAGTAAATTGGACCTTTTAGAAATTCGGCGTGACATCTAAAAACCTTGTTACATTTTTAAGTAGCGCGTCAATTCCTTAATAAGTAATCAAGTAATCATATTACAGGTACGTTATGTATTTTGGCTGATGAAAATTTGGGATTATGTAACGTAGTATTTTATATAAAGTTTTATATAATTATCTCAAATCTTGTTATCCATAAATTAATGTTGACAGAAATAATAATTTTTAATAATCTTTTTACAACACTTCTTGAGTTTTTTTAATAACGTTAATGTAATTACCATTTTTGCCCTCATGAATTAGACTAAGTATGTTTAGTATATCTGTGTAATGTATCTGTATCTACATTAAATATCAATTTACTCGGTTAATCTGTTTTATTTATAATAAATATTCAAACATTAGATATGAATGACATAAATTTTTTATAAATTTTTACAAAATTTATGGGTAGATTTTGCATTTAAATAAATAGCTTCAGTTATTGTCAAATGAATATATTTATTGTATGGATTATTTTATTGTACATAGAATGATCAAAATCGGTGGAAATGACGACGTAATTGAGTAATACTAACGACTAATAATTTAAGATTGTGTTTCACAAAAAAATCCGTCTCACAATTGTCGCAAAACTAGTTATTTTTTTTTTAAAAACTATACTAACGAACCGATTTTGATAAAACGTCTATATAAAGATTTCTCAAATTTGGTTTATAAATTATCGGTGTATCAAACAAAAAAAAAACAATCAAATTGACAACCTCTTTCTGATTGAGGTCATTTGAAATTACAAGTAAATTTAGTACCATTTCCTTTTGGAATTTGCTTAATGTTTTACTAAATTATTACAATATTAATCCATCTATTTATAATCAAATTCCCTTGATTGACCTTACCTGGTATATTTAAATTGTCTCTCACAAATAACCCTTTTGATAAATCCAATAAAACTATTTACATCAAGCCTCCACAACTTTAGTCGAAAATTAGATTTGTTTGCTTTAAAATCCAGAAAGGAAATCGTTTTCAAAACGTGTAAGATTCCTTTAGAAATGTAACATGCTTATCTGTATAGGAACAAGTTAAATAATTTGATATACACTATGTAGTTTTTTTATATAACTATAGTAATGAACAAGCATGTGGCCTGTCTGATGGTAAATGGGTTACCGTAACCTAATGACGCTTGTGACACGAACAACAGGGATATCACGCGCGCTTTGCCGATCCTTGAGAAAACTTAATACGCCTTTTTTCATTCTACCGTATTTTTAACATACTTAAAAAAAGAAGGTTCTCAATTCAGCCGTGTTGTTTTTATGTTTCATATAATTATAAGTTCTTATAAGTCCGTCAGGTTTAAATCGATTTGGGAGAATCTTTTTCATCTGTAAAGATCATACTAATAGATTGATCCCATAGAAAATTTAACAAAATTTGTTTTGCAGTTTTAGTTTTTAGAAACAACGGGTCACAATCGAAGTCTTTTTTTTTTTGTGGGGCTATTTTTAATTATGTATCATTCAATTAGTATATATTACAATAGCAATCCAGCCCGGCTTCGCATAAGTAGATATATTTTTTTAAATAATATAGGTATCACATATGTTTCTTGTTAAATATTTAGCTTTCTAAAGATGAAAGAATTTTTAAGGTTAAAGGTTAAAGAATTTTTGACTTTATCCGTTACAAATTAAAAATGAAATCTTTTCTATTTATAATATTTAAATACAAGACAAATATTACCAGCGCGACATTAGTACTTATTATAAAAAAATAGGATTACACTGAAAAGCAAAAAGGATTTATAGGAAAAAAGAATGGTGAAAGAAAATAAGCCGGAAAAAAGATGTAAAATATGACGAATGAAAGATATAGATAAAAAATAATAGGTATTAATACGTGAAAATGGGATGAAAGAAAAGGCATACAAAAGGTCTTCAAGACCTACAATGCATACAAGTATAGCTTAGAAATAAAGAATAAATGCATTTATAAATCAATATTATTAAATCTAGAACTAGACCGTGTGGTTCCAGCATAGAATGAGACATCCCTTTCATTCCTTATTTTTAATTTATTGTGATGTTTATGGATTATTTATTAGTGACGTTTATTTAATATTAAAATTATTTTGTTCCCAGGTTCGGCAAACGTTCGGATGCGTTCACAAACTGGGCCAAGGATGTTGAAGTGAGTAACATGTTCCTATATTGTTGTTACTCGATACTAGATATATACAAGGGAGGTCGTACAAAAGTTGTTTGCTTGGTGGTCATATTTCCACTTGTGTTTCTGTCGTGAAACAGACTTGAATGGCTATGTCTCAGTTTGAAAGGTATATGGTAGTAAAATTATAAGGTATGGAGACATAATTTCATTCTCAAGAAGGATAATACACGAGAAATACCATGAGTAGCACAGTGTATTCTGTGATGTATTTTTTTAATGGATGATAATGGAATGGTAACCCCGCTTGCACTAATGGAATACGCTTTCAGTTAGCCCATCGTGATGAACACATGGAATTCAGCACAATGTTTTCTAGGGAGGACCACGTGGAGGTCGACTTGATAGAGTATAATGCTAGCAATAGGACTGGCAGTCCTCGTTATTAACAATGTCTATAGGCGATGGTTACTATTTTCTATGAGGTGGGCTGTTAGCATATTTGCTATTATAAGTTGTATTAAAAGAAAGTAGGTTTGGTACAAAAGATGTTTGCGCTCTTTGATTTCCATTTCGTATTTTTATCATTAACCAGTTGCGCTTGCACTGCTGCATTTCGATTTGAAGTTATTTAAAAATAATCCTTAATATGATATGGGTAGAGTTCGTTGTTATACTATTTAATGAGCCCGTATAGACGAAGTCAATCGACTCTAGCTGACGAAATATTTTATTATCTATATTTTTTTTATGAAATCATTCGCTAGCTTTACTTCGGACATCGTAATATGTATGTAAGGGCCTTAACAAAGTTTTCTTGTAAAGAAACTTAGAATTCATTCAAGTTAAAACATTAGCACTAAATACCTAACTTGCATCAACATGATTTCATTGACATTATTCACTTGTTAAACTTTCTAGACATTGTAGTTCTATATATAACAATACCAACTAAAACTATTCGTAATCAAATTTGGATTTACTTCAATTCTCATCTTTTACTCCAACTGTCTATTCATCGAACTGAATAAATGTATAACGGTTTATGCGACGAGTAAATTATTCATCCCGGAGGGTCCTTTGATAAACCAATAAAATCTGGTGTAAATCCCTGGATACTGGCGTCGATACTTGAAAGGTTATTGGCGTAATATACACCCCTTCATATTGGCCTCTTTGTGGTTTATATAGACTGCGATAATATTGAATAACTATAACGATATGAATGCATAAAATTTATAACAAGCTGCAGTCGGCAGCTTTATCTGCTTAAGCAAGGATAAATGTATTCTATTTATTAATTTAGAATACACTTTGTTTATCAAATATTGAATTAGAATACAGGATATATGTACTTAAATAGACTCTTTTTCCCTTTAAATTTTTACTTTTTTGCAAAAATTGTTTTAAAAGTAAACTGAACTATTTATGAAAATATGAACTGAACTGATCATAAGACAGTCTGCTGATGTCTAATGTTGAACATAGGCCTCGTTTATAAGAAGGAATATTGACAATAGTTGCCATGCTTGGCAGGTTGGCAACCGCACTTAGGATTTTAGTGATGTTTTAAGATGTACGCTGTTGCCTATTCTGCGATCATTAAGTTTCCTTAATCGCCTCTTACAACATCCACGGGAAAGACAGGGGTGGCCCCTCCTGTGCTGGGACCACACGGTACCAACAATACTAATAGTAGAACAAATTTAAAATTGATTGAAAAAAAAAACAATTTGTTACTAATTTTATTCAGAGAGTATTTCTGTAATAAATTAAACAAAACTAGGTTATCTTTTCAAGTTTTTCGGTAAGTTTTGTTGTAAATATACAAGGTTTTGAAAACATAACACCTAAATCCTTAGAATGGCAGTATATTTATGATAAGCACAATGCTTTTCTATTTTATGCGATCGTTACCATTTTCCATCATATCAAACGGGATCTTAGTTATCTTAGTTTCTTTTAAAGTTAAATTAAAAACTAGAATACATTTTCTTTAAATGATAATATGAATCTGTATACCGCGTAAATTGATAATAAACCAATTTAAAACAAATAAAATAATTTCATCAAACAAAAAGAAGTTTCAAACCTGTAAATTTTAATTGACAAAACTTTCAATCCATTCGCGTAAATGATTAAAATGGCTTGGATTTAAGATACAATTTACGCGTTTGTAGCGTTCGGAGCGTCTCAAGGGCCTTTTATTGACAACTATTTCGATACGGAGATAGAATAATATAAGGAAACAATAAGACAATCAATGTGTAATATGTCTATTTGCCTACGAGATTGGTTCGGACAAACAGAGAGAATATTTTATTCAGATTTGTGATTCTGTTATTTAATTAGCTTTTGCCCGCAAATATTAAAATAATATGTAACAACCACATTCAATTTGGTGCGGTAGTTTTTGCATGATACTTGAATAAACTTAGAGACAGACAGTTTAATTAGGAACAAATTCCAAAAAATATTGTTTAGACTTCTATATTATTTAATATATAATAAATCCTTGTTATTTCGTTCTTCCCACGTTCTTTAACTATCCCATTTAAATGTCACTTAAACGTCATTTAAAATCATAGATTACGTGCAGTTCTGATTTAACATCTATTTAAAGGCAATAGCAGCTAATTGTCGCTAGGCAACTCGGTTTATTATGCTATATTTTCATTAATCTTTCATAAGAACCAAGTTTCATCAGGATCTTAATCTATGAAGGTATCTCCAATTTGATCGCTATAAGGACGCTCTCAACCAAAATTAACTGTTCAAAATGATTAATTTTTTTTTTTGTAATTCGGTATTTTTGTATAATTATTAATTTCTGCTGTAAATATAGCAGAAACAGTTTCCTAATGGCCGTGCTTATATTAATTTATCTGTAGGCGACGATATTAAATTCATTAAGCTATATTAAGTACGGAGCATTGATATTACGTCTCCGTTAAGCAATTTGTATTCAAGTTGTATTTTAATTATGCAATTTATTAAATACATAAGACGCTGAGTACTCTTAACTTTATAGTCCTCCATTTTCCATATGGCGTTGATAATAAAGTTTATGTTCGTAGAACAAAATAAACGTAATAAATATTTGCGTTAAATGTACTTTATCTGTAAAGATTAGAAAAATAAAGAAGTGCAAATTTTATAAATACAATTATAATTATTTACTACTGTAATTTTTTTTGAGGAAACAATAAAGAGTATCTGTCTATTAAATATTAGAAATTTATTTATTAATTAACGTCGATTTTTCGAATTCATAGTGGCAGTATAATTAAATGTAGATCCACTGTCTTATCTAAGATACTCAAATAAGTGATATCTTACACAAAGTCTTAGCCTATATAATAGTAATAATACAGAGGAAGACTTTGTACAAAAGTCGATTGCTTGGGTACCTCTGTCCCATTCGTGTTTCAAGCGTAAAGCAGTTGTGTTTGCATGGCTGTGTTTCAGTTTAAAGGGTGGGATATGGCGTGAATTTACTGGGTACGGAGGAATAACACCTCAGTCCTCAGGAATGGCAACGCATGGGGGTATCATGAGCGAAACAAAATACTCTGTTATGTCCATGGTACTGCTCATGTTTATAGGCGACGGTTACCACTTTCCATCAGGTGGGCCGTCAGCTTGTTTGCCATTCTAAGTTGTATAAAAAAAAATCCTATATTATTTGCATTACTAACAATCCCTTAAATAAATAAACTAAATATTCTGTTCCAGAAACCGGACTTACCAGCGTGGCTGTCGTACGCCAGGAGGAGATGAGGGGTGCAACAGTACGGGATCTATCATAAAAATCACTAATCAATGTTCGTGATCAACCATTGTATACATTCTCGTGCCGATCAGTTAATTAATTAATAGAATTTCTCTCAGTTCTTCTTATACATGGTAATATAATATTTATATAAATTCGTGCAATAGCTAAAGAGGTAGTAAACGCTCATTAGAGAATTCACCCACTTTTCATCTTTTCTAACGAAACAATGGAACATTACCAAATAAACATCTCAATATATGTATATTGCACAAAGCAGTATATTTATGTATTTAGCTCTAATTTGTTGTAATATTATAATTATCGGATCATTAGCAAAACATTATTGTGCTAATTTTAATCTTATAGATAGTAAGTTATACAGTTGCAGTATCAAATTTGCATGTTACAAATTCGTAATTCTTCCTTATATGTTATGTTAATTTTTTTATATATATATTTGCCAAATTTATATGACGATATTTGTGTAAGATTCAATATTTTTTTACTCTCCATTAATTGAAATGTGTCACTGTACTACATTGTTTTGAGTACAATTGTTTTTTTATAATGCTTTCCGTTAGTTTTCTTTTCTGTAACTCTGAAACAGTATTTAAAGGAAAGTAAAATGATTGTAGATATATCTGTGACATCATTGTAATGTTATGAATACAAGCAATTGAGAAAACGTAATATTTAATTGTTTGTTTTATTTGATTCCCCATTACGTTCAAGGTAAAATCGAAAGAGCATCCCTTCGAGAGATTGTTTTGTTAATAAAATATATACTGATCAAACAACATTTTTCAAAGAAATATGAGTCGAATATCAACAAAAAGATTTAAATCCCGCTTTATTAACTTAACAGCTCGACGTGCTATATTGATAACGTTATATTAGACGAATAGATTGAAAATTGTATTTGCAGAAGGAAAAGGGATTGTTAGTAATGGGTTCTAATAATCGCATTGCTAGTATAAAACCTATCAGGTTGACCTCCATGCGGTTCCCCTTGGAAACTATCGTGATTAACTCTTGTTGAATTCTTCATCATGGGCCAACTGACCTGTTGTCATCTTCACCAATCATCTATCACAGGCGGGGTTACCATTCCATCCATTTTGGCCCATTAAAAAAAGAGTACTTTTTTGCGGTCCCAACTTTCTACGAAAATTTAAAATTTTTTGCTTTCAATATATGTTTCTTTTAAAAAAAATCTGTTTATTAATTTATTTATTCGATATATAAAAAAATACATGTTACTCTCTACAGCGCTCAACCGATTATAATGATTTTTTTATAATAATTTTAACTTGGTGAAAGTGGACTTGGGAAATGATGGTAGAGAGCTAAATAGTTTTTATCGGATTAATTATAGCAACTTTTTTTTATATTTACATTGCACTCAAGACCTCCTTTCAACCGAATTTCATATAAATCGATTTAGTATAGCCATACTATATACATATAATACATATAGAGGATAACTGGACGAATCATAATCATCATCATCATTTCAGCCTTTAATGGTCCACTGCTGAAGATAAGCCTCCTCCTTGGGGGGTTTTTATAGTAGTTGCCAGGCTTGGCAGGCGGATTGGTAACCGTAGTTAGGCTTTGGAGATATTTTAAGAGGGATTCTGCTGCCCGTCCCTACGCCCTCCCTTAGTCGCCTCTTACGACACCCATGAAAAAAAATGGGTGGCCTATTCTATGCCGGAATCACACGGCGAACTGGACGAATAGATTACTCACCTATCCGTACTTTCATATTTACATACTAGGGATAGATTAAATATTAGTTTAAACCTTTTATTTTACATATCGATCGACATCAATGGTATTTGTTTAAAAAACAATACAAGAATTAATCGAATACAAAAAGAATCGTCGAAATTAGTTTAGTGTCGGTGAAGACTTCGTTTATTACATAAAATATAATTATAATAAAAATATCCCTTCTTATCGAAGTTGACTCGAAATTTTTTTTTTTTTTTTTTGAGTGACTTATAAACATAATGGATATAAGAATAATACTGTGCTACTCATGGCATACGTAATAACTTTTAGACATTGACAATATTGGTATCTTTCTAGAGTGAGATAATGTCGGAAATGATTACCAATTATATTAATACGAGTTCGTTTTTTTTATTATGTCTTAGCGCTTTAACAGTTAACCAATCAATATGGAATTTATTATACACGTATTGTATAGGACATAGAAGGACATAATTTACATTGTTTCCTGATGAGTGGATATAGTCCGGTCACGCGGACGAAGTCGCGGATAAAAGCTAGTGAGATAAAAAAAGACAAGAAAACAATAAATCTTGTTTAGAATAAGTAGGTATTAAACTTTTTTTATACATAAATACTTGTAGATGCTTAATTTAATTCATAAATTCGAATATTCAGGCAGGTAGCCCAACTCGTTGAACTTTGATTAAAAGAAATAAAAAAAAAAAACAAAGAACATTTATTGGAACAATCACTTCATTCACAAAAGTATACAGAACTTCAAATACGGATAGGTACATAGTACGCATGAGCGATTTAATATTCCTTAGCAAAATTTAGTACAAAAGAAACAAATTTAACTGGTACACATTGTAATGAAATCAGCAAACATAATTCCAACTCACTGAATAGAAATATTGTAAGTGTAAGCTTCCTTTGAAAAAGAAAAGAGAAGATCAATGACATTAGACAGTATATTTACTAAACACTCGCCGTTTTGTCTGATTGAAATAGTACCTATATGTTACTGTATAGTCTATTTTTATATCGAATCGAATTATTTGCAAATCCATTCAGCCGCTAAAGCTTGATTGAGCAAAAAATATTAAATTACACAGTGATGAGGCAAAGTACACAGATGGGATAGGTTAATGAGCGAAACAGTATTTTTTGTTATGACCATCGTACCGTTTATAAAATATATTTGTATATAGGCGACGGTTATCACTTTCTATCAGGTGGGCCGCCAGTTTGTTTGCCATTATAAGTTGCATAAAAAAAGTGAGCGCTGACCAAAACAATTCTATTGGTAGATTCATTTGTACTCTGTTCAGAAGGAGCTGATTTGTCAAGTTTGTAATACCTACCTTGGATATTGTACATAACATGTTTTTTATAAATTCAAAAATTTTAATGGAATAGATCCCAAGATTTATCTAAATTGTATTTGCCGAACCTAAATTAGAAATCGTTCAGCTTTTCTGCTAATTATTAATTCTCCTTAATTTCTCTCTTTTTGTTAATATGTATGAGAGGTAATTAGTTTGAAAAAGACGTCATAAAATAGGACTGTAGGCTTTAAAGTTGAATAAAATTAAGGGCCTGTAAACTGGAAATACATCCAGTATCTACTTTTTCTTTTATCTATTCTATTCTCTCGACTCTTATTTTATTTTAATATTACATCTGGAATCAACAGCTTATATCTAGAATAATTAAAAATATTATATTTACACCATACATTAGTCAATTACAGATTCCCAATTTGTATAGTAAACAATATTATGCTTATTTTTGTTTAAATTAAATAGAAAAAAAAAATACAAAAAATTAAATCTGTGAACATACTTATTTGAAACGTCGCATCACTGGAAGTTCAGCAATAATTAGTATAAAAGTATGTATTATTTGTGTGTGTAGTGTTGCGTGAATGTGGTGTACAAAGAAACGAAATGTCATGTGGTGTAAAAAAAGTGTATTGTGTACGTATTGTTTTGTATAAAGCTTTAACAATATATATTTCATAGCTTAAACATTTCATCATAATTTTTTTCTCTTATTAGACTTAAGTTTGATTAAACTTATAAATTCTACGTATTCAAAATTGTTATCTACGAGTACCGAATGGTTATGTTAGCGCGCGTCGTCATCCGGTTACGTTTAGTGTCCCACCAGTAAGAACTAACCTACTTCAGCACGCGCCCTTAACTCACACAGTACGGTTATAAAATAATATTATAAACATCATTGATATATTTAGTAGTAGTCTGCCAAAGATATTAGAAGCGGCTCAGAAATATCTAGAGTCGGGTTAAATACATTTGTTATAACTTTGTATGTTAGCACACTAGATTTATAACATTGATTTGGCTTTTGCTGTTATAATGTTATAATTATTTTTAATGAATAAATAATAAATAATTTTCAATAATTAGTTTGTTTAATTTTTAAAGATTATCATTATACTCGATGTATTCTTCAAAAAGGGTAATAGCAATAAAAACATTAAATTCAGGTGTTATCACTTTATCTCTCCTATTAATTAAATCTGTGTCAGTACATCAAGTTTTATACTTAAATATGTGACTAACTTATCCATAAGCACAAACATTAATTTCATTTATAACTAATCCTATACCGTCGGATGCTTTATACAATTTAAATTGACGAGATCTTTTGCACAAGCACCTAGTTTCTTACAACCGTACATTTACACATATTTAGAAACGTGTTCAAATATTATTAAAAATCTATACAAAAAAAAAAATATTTAATTTGAAAAATAAATTGATTATAAAACTAAGGAAGCAAACATTTATCTATATTTATCTATATTAGTTTGTTAGTAAAGTAAAAAAAAGTTGGAAACGATTCATTAGTTTTTAAAGTAAACATAATAATTATTTTATTAATAAAAAATTTTATTTACCAAAAAATATTGACTTATTCATAAAATTTAAGTACCTATTGATAACAACTGAAAATAATAATTATTGTTTGAAAATATACAACACATAGACTTTCAGAAACATCAAAATAATAAACTTGTACTTCATTACTCAATATATCAAATGAATTAATAAGACATATATTTATAATATACTATTATTGTTTTAATATTCTAATTGAATAATTAATGTTGTAAGAAAATCTCATATAAAAAGACATCATTTGAATGATTTTTTAATCTTTATATATTTAATGTATAACTATTAGAAATGAAATTGTAAATTAACAATATTTTTTACAATTATTAGTTTAGGAAGATGCTATTGAAGAATTAAGATGGATAGTTCTCTAAAAGAAAATTATTAACTAAAATTTAAGGAACACAGGAACATAATACCAAGAAGAAGTAATAAGAAAGACAGTAATATGTAGATTTTTTTAAATATAAATTATATTTAAATATAACAGAGTTAAGAAAAAATAAAAATAATTTTGCAGAGAATTTTGCAAATCAATTGAAGAACAATGAAGTTTCTTATCTACAATTTAAAAGCAAATGGATAGACATCTAGACAGCTACAGTAAGATACTACAATTTACATATAATAGATACAGAAGACGATAGATTAGACGGATGGAAATTCTGGGGCATTAGCATTAAGTTATAATTCTATAGAACACTAGATTTCACTATTTATACTATAGGGTAAATAATTATTACCTAGAAGAACGCAGGAGAATCTACTAGTAAAGGTATACAATTTACGATTTGGCAACTCGTGTAAAATTATTTACACAACTAGGTAATTATATTATAAAAAATCATTTTTCTTAATTTAAGAGCTACCCAAACAACCAGTAAAAATATTTTTTGAAATAATTGTTTAAGAAAGATTAATCCAATATTATCGCACTAAATTTTGCATCTTTTCTAGCACTCCTAAATTTATTTCTGCATTTACTACGTTCATTCAAGCGTTGAAATCAAGCTACTATTTCTTTTCATATGACAATGCCATCACTTAAAGGCATTCTGTTATACCCTATTCATAATATAACATTATAATCTCTTTAAATCTACTCAAGCGAGATGTAGTATTACTTAAATTACTATGTAATAAAACTTCAGTGAAACATTAAATGAGGAAAAGTAATCGAGGATTTGAGCAATTGGGTATAAAACACACAATGGTAGTCACAGCGCATGTCTTAAAATTAGATTTATATTAGAGCTTATTTTATTATTTACAAACACCCAATCGTAACTAATAAATTACACAAACAAGTGCAGTACATCATTCTAACAACCAACAATTAGTGTGCTTAGGAATTGTTGTGTTACGATTTTGAATATTAACAATTTATAATTCAGTACAGGTATCGTGACGTGAA
This sequence comes from Galleria mellonella, assembly GCF_026898425.1. Lineage (NCBI taxonomy): Eukaryota > Metazoa > Arthropoda > Insecta > Lepidoptera > Pyralidae > Galleria > Galleria mellonella. Next base: position 2,070,537 of record NW_026442100.1, on the reverse strand, counting down.
TGTGTTACAAAAATATTTACTGAAGTCTTTGTGTCTTATATATTACATAACAATAAAGTTTATAATGAACGATTACCGATTTGTGCTGTATTTGACACATTTTGTGTTAATACATTTAATCTGTTATGCACTTGTAACTTATCTTCTATTTTTGGAACGTCAACATTTGGACCTTCTTTGAGAAGCTCCCATATATTATTTTTATCCAATATCTCGAAGCCACCCCTATTTTCTGGCGCGATATCTAATTTAGGTGGATCTGTCAAAATTTTTGACGTTTCGGAAATAGGCGTCGGAGGTAATTTGTGTATTTCCTTATTTATCGACTTTAATGTCTTCGTAATGTATTTATCCGGATTAACATTTTTCATTTTCGTTTTATTTAATTTTATTTCAGAATGTACAGTATCATTTTTAGAATCGTTTGTTACGTTGTAATGCAAATGCATGATAGGTTTATTTATTTGATTAATTATTTCTGGTTTCTTTATTCTGTGGATTGTCTTAATATTATTATTTGTAATAGCTGCAATCGAATGAGGCATGCATGTCGTTTCCGTATGAAAATCGTGAGATAGACTTATATTTGTATCATTCTTATGAAATACTTCTGGAGTTTTTGTTTTCTCAGTTTTTAGAAAAATCTTTGTTTGATTGTTGTCTGCTGCTGTCTTATTCTCAATATGTTCATTATGAACGACCAATTTATTTGTCTTTAGTTTAGTTATAATGCCCTTATGAATCATTGAACTATTAGTAACTGCTTTTGCTTTTAAAAAGAATTTCTCTTGTTTGTCACCATAAACAGCTTTGAGAGTACCCTTGCGTCTTGGAAGAGGCTTCTTCTTAATATCTTCATTTTTTGAGGCTAATTTTGGCGCAGATATTTTTTGCACTATCAATTCTCCATTAATTTTGGGTACTAATGGCACAATATTATTATCGACTTTCGAAATGTCAGTTTTATTTATATAAGTTACAGTAGGAATAATAATAGGATCATCAGTATGTTTTTCTAGGGTTGAGTTGTTTAGTACATTATTTGTTGTGGTTGCAATTTCTTCTATGACTTGAGGAGTAGACGTAGTCAAGATGGTTTTAGTAGTAGAAATTATAATTTCAGCAAGTGTTGGCCTTTGAGTCGTATTTATAATCATGCTTATTGGTGTACTAGTTACTTTTATTTCTTTTACTTTAAGACTTTGAGGAGTTTTAGTAGGTTCAATACCTGTACCAGAAGAGGCTTTATTATGTTTCATTTTAATATGTTTCTTAAATTCATAATCTCGACTACAAATACGTCCACACTCACAAATGTTATCAATGTTCGTTGTAGTTTTGAGACTTGCGAGCTCAGTTTTATCAAACCACGTAATAAAATCATCATCAGTAATACCTCTAAGTAGAGGACTTCCTGGTCTTGCATGGAAGAAAGATTCAACAGCTAAGTCTGGCCGAGTTGATGGATAAATCTTGGTAAATGCGGGTCGTAAACTAGTTATGATGAATTTGGACCTTGCTTCATAAGTTACACATACTGGGCACGTTGAACTAATCTGCAATATCATGTTTGAATTTAGTTAATCATCTTTAGCATATTTAATGAAAATTCATAATAATAACATAGTACAGACAATTATTAATATTCAAATCAATAGAGTTACGCTGGTAAAATTTTAAATTTATACTTTCAATTATATTCAATATTATTTTGAAATGTAATAATTACAATTTAGCATCAGCACTCACCATAGTTATTATATATATAAAAAAAAATAGTTCTTATAGTTTTTTTATTATAAGTAGGAAATCATAAAATAGCGATACTCACATTAGCAAAAACGAACCAAACAGATTCGCCCCTTGAACCATAATGTAAATCAGCAAAAGTGGCCCCGTCTAATACTACAGGATTGACGGAATGCAATTCATATCCGGAAAATAGTGAGGATTCCAATCGTAGGATACCAGAACGTTCTTTTCCTTTCCATCTGAAAAAAAATGTGATTTTAAAAGTAAATCTAACAGAAGGTTCTATAAACATATATTTTTTTAATAGCCTGCACACTAATCCTGTACCTAATAATGATATTAAACGAGTTTTAACGATCACAGTGGGTTGCAGTTTTAAATAAGAACGGAAGTAAATTAAAATTGAAATTTGTCTCTTTATTATGATAATATTCGTTACACCAAAAATAATTTATTAGATATCAGTTAGCACTAAGACAATAAAGATTGTAATTTAAATAGGCACAGCGACTATCAGGACAACTACTCAATATATTAAAAAAATTGATCATAAAAAGAATTACTTGAAGCAGGTCTTGATAATCAAAGTGGGCAAGTTGCCTTGTAAATCCTCTATACTACTCCTTTCAGGCCTGATCTCTTCAATTATAGCAGCTTGAATATTTAATAATGCATTCTCCGGTTTCGGTGTGTACGTAGAATATGATATCGTTCCCTGAAATGAAGAAATTATAAGCAAGAATAAAGACGTTTTAAATGGTAGCAGTAAAATTGATATACAATTTGAGCTACATTTATTAGGAAATCATACTAATATGATAAAGTTTGTTTATGATAAAATATTGGGATAATAGTATAGTAAGACTACTAATTCGTCTGCTAAGCGTGGCAACTACTGGCAAACCTCCTAAGGGAAGGTTTATATTTAGCAATGGACAGTTAAAGGCTGATATGAATCCATAATAGTAAACGTAAACGCTAAGTTATATAGTACCTTCAAATGTTCTTTAGAGTATTTTGTTTTAAATAGAATACACTTTATTGACATTTAGGTGATATATAATAAATTTGAGCTAGTTGTTATTATCTCTATTTATAAATCAGTTGACCTAAATCAGGCATAAAACTTTGCCTATCTTTGTATGTACTACCGCTTTTATAACGGATTGTGTTTTAAAGAATTGTTTGAAATGATGCCCACAGGCACCTTTTATCATCGCACTGCTTGCTATCAATAGGGAATTCATCCTCACACGCTTGAACCTAAATGGTTACGTACAGTGCGGTTTCAAATGAGTTTTTTCCAGTGAATTGGCTGTAGAATGAGCTTCCTGTCGAGATTTTCCCTACAGACTATAATATAGGGCTCTTCAAAAAGGGGTTTATAAGGATTTCTTCAAGGTCCGTAACGTACACATGTCACATCTAGTGTTACAGGTGACCATAGGCTACAGTGACCATTTACTTGGCTGTATGCACGTTTGCTAACTTCGTAGTATAAAAAAAGCAAAAGGTAGATAAAAGTAAATGAAGCCTAATAAACTAGCGGGATTCTGTACCATTTATTAAAAGGAGATAACTTATTTCTTAGTATAAAATTAGGCATGGGGCAGAGAAATTGACAAAAATTCTACATGTTTGATTCGGCTAATTATTTTTTCATATATTTTAGAGAAAGGAGAAAGGGATTTTGGATAGACTGCCGGATCAGTTAGTTATTAGGTCTTTACCTGCACGGTAGCACATCCAGCTCCTGTGGCGTACACAAATACTTTAGTAGGCAACCCAGGTAACTGAAGTTGTCTGGGAGGAGTGCGAGCTCGGAGCTCTAGAGTATCCGTTAATTCCATTCCCGCTGTAGCGAGAGACACTGTTAATGCTCGATGCCTGTAAAATAAGAGTAAAATGCTTACATTAGGAATAAAAAGGATTATTACTAGTTCCTACGACTTCGTCTGAGTGACCAGGATAAGGGTAAGGACTGGGATAATTTGTGGCCTATGTATTTCTCTATTCCAAATACAATGTGTATGCTAAATTCAGTGACGATCGCTTCAGTCGTTAAAGCTTTGGGCTGGGATAATAAACAAACATACTTTTACATTTAAGTATTAGTAAAGATGCATATTTATGACAATAGAGTGACAAATGTGATGTTTACCTCCCAAAAACTTTAGAATTGTTACTATTTCTAGTATGATAATAATGTTCATAATTGGCCTTCATTTCAAAATTAACAATAAATAAATAAAATCAGCAAGCATCTAAGGTTCCCAATACTAAATTAAATAATGATTGTCAATTGTTATTTATAGGGGAAAAAACGGGCTCATTGCTATCAAGTCGATTTCTATACGCTTAAATTTTGAATAATTTTGAATTTCTCACGGCGGACCATCTTACTTAGAATTAACCTATTTTTCACTAATATATCACCAGCGTAAATTAATAGCACAAACATGATTATTATTTCATTTTTATCGATTAAAAATACCACATTTACCTATCATGCGCTAGTGCTGCATATTGCGCTGCCGCTTTAGTGGCACTGTATGCCAAACTGGGATGCCTTTGTAATGTAGATGCTCGATAGTACAAGAATCTTGCGGCTGCTTCCCCTTCAGCAAGTGCACCTCGAGCACAAGCCGCTAGTAGTACACGAACTCCAGCCACGTATTGCTCCATTGTTACTGCTTCTGTAAATGCAATAATTAATTTATTAATATTTATAGGAATCCGTCCTAGCTCTATACTGGCCCTATTATTTACTTATCCAAAAGGTTATACATTGCAGAATAAAATAGGAATAAACTTTATTTAAATAAACTTATTGACAAGTTTTTAAAATCGTCATTTTAAATAGAAGAAAATATATACAAAACTTTAATAAAAAACTAAATGTCTGTGAAATCCATATCAAAATTTGTGGTATGATTAAAAGAAGTAAGCCAAGAAACAGGCAGATGCGGATAACAATTTTATTTTATACTACTTAAAGAAACGAACACTTTCACTTCTTTTTTTCTTTCCTCGTGAAATGTTTGGGTGATGTTAAGATTTTCTATGCTTCCTCTTTTTTATATAAAGACTTTTAATATCGAACGACATCTTTACATACCTCCCAAATAATAAAGCAAGTGAATAATTTTTAACATTGATTTAAAAAATCAGACGTTTTAGCCTGGGATTTGACTTTGGGCTCCCCGAACCGCAATCAAGCGTCAGTCAACTGAGTTGAAGCACTCAAAATTAATTAATAACTTAACGTATTATAAACTATATATAACATAAATTATATAAAATGTTATTATTAAGGTAATTTTCATACCATAAGAAGTAATTTTGATATTCCTCGATGTTTCTTCAAGCAGCCAATCAGCAGCGTCTTTTCTTGGAGCCGGCCATCCAAACTCACCTTCTTCTGTCGTCGACGCATTTCTAAGGATCACCAATGCTTCTGGCACTATTGGACTTCTGTAATGTAGATATTACATAATTTATAGTATAATAGAGGCATATAAGATAGGCAGTTGATGCAATGGCTAAAAAGGTCACTTATGGACATGAATAGTGAGTACTCTAAAGACTGAAGATCTGTACTTATTAATTATGATCACATAGATTGTATATCGCAAAAAGGTAAATTAAAAACGACTTCGTATTTCTAACAGTTTTGTAATTTAGCTTAATAGGATTTCTTAGGAGAGTGACATGTTATGGATGCGAGTTGATGACGACGATTGTAACTCTCACAGTTTAGAAAGAATGTATACTTAACAAATACGAGTGCACAGTAATTTATTTTATTGACTTTAAACGTACCTTGCAAGTACTAGAGCCAATACAGTAGCAGCCAAGGCAGCAGGGGATGTCAAATTGTTTAGGTTCTTCTCCAAATAACTTTGAGCTTTCTTTGCAATATCAGCATCCATCTAAAATTTGTACAACATTTGTATTATTTATATTTTTCAGAATAAGATAAATAAGAGATAAAAGTAATTTTTTTTTTTATTATCATTTGTGAATCCTTTTTCCTTAGGTCATTATGATTAATATTTTTTGGATATTGCAAATTAGCCTTTTTAGTCGTGTAGATAAAGATTTGTCTATTTCTAGTACTATTAAAAACTTGTTACCTGACTCTCTACACCAACTTCTAATAAAGCAACCAATGTCTCAGCTGTAACTTCTACTGTTCTTTCCCATTCAATTTCTTCCTTTGTCATATTCCCATCTTTGTCATAATAATAATACTCATTAACATCGACTTCTTTTTCAGTTCCATTAGTTTTCTTTATTTCAACTGGATAGTAATCTACTTCTTTATCAGCAGCCAGCGGTGTAAAGGATCCATCGTCATTTTGGCGAGATTGGATCCATTTTTTGATATTTTGGAGTAAATCTGGATCAACTGGGTAGTATGATTGTATTTTGGTTAAGATTTCTAAGATTTTGATTGTGGATAAATGACTGCTCATTGCCGGATGATCGCTAAATGAATTGTCGGTTTTGCGAAATGAGAGGAGTACTTGAACCTGAAAATAAATTATAATATTTATTAATTTATACAAGCCATATATTAAATACTGTATGTAGTTTATAAGGAAATAATTATAAGAAAATTATAAATTATCATTACTGGTTCATCATTTTTAGTATTATATTACTAAGATGAGAAAAATAGAACTGTTATAGCATTTCTCAAATAATTTGGTTTAAAAAAAAATCTTCATCAACATTTCGACTATTTACTGTTTATTACTAAATTGCTAGAAAACATTTATTAGCCTTTTTCTTCGACTTCTTATAACACTTATTACAACTGTTACAAATAAATAGTATTAATGCAAAATTGATACAATATATTCACCTGTTCTGGTAACTTTTTCAAAATCTTCTCTCTTTCATTATCATCAACTAAATGTGGAATATGTTCTAAAGCTAATAACGGAGCTAAGCTAGCTGATGCTGCAGACAATTGAGAATCTCTCCAAACTTCGGACCACTGATCGGTTGAATCTGTCTGGAAACTGTACAGGGGTAGATGTAGACCACCAGAAACTAATAGAGTGCCACTTGCTGAACCAGGAACTACACCTCGTGGGAGACCCAATTCTAAAACTTGAGAGAATCCAGCCTCTTCGTTGAAGTTCCAAATTCTGAAAAAAAAGTTATTGCTTATGTAATGTTAAATTACACTTTACTATTGTTGACTAATTATAACGTGGATATTGTCGGATGTTTTATTAAGAACTATTTCCTATTACCTTATATGTATTTTTATCTGGCAAAACAATTTTAAATTTATTGAATTTAGATATTATGAAGTCGACAAACAGCGATCTTTCGAAACTTCAAATTATAATTATAGTTTATGTTCATTGTGGCTTTAAAATTACTGTTGTTACTTTCGATTCTCGCTCATGTTTCTTAGTGAAAGGTAGAATATTTTAATTTTTTTATAGGGAGAGCCATAATACAATTATTAGCAATTTTTGTTTTTATTTATGCCCTCAGATGCTCGTTGTTGTATTGTTCATAATAAAAGTTATTGCTTTATAAGCATATGTTCGTGTCTGCGTCCACTATGTACTATTAAACTTTGACTTTAATTAATAAGCTATAAGCGACGTGTTGTGTCGCTTATTTCATAAACGCCTATGTAGTAGTAGTGGTAATGAATAATTACCCGTGTTATAGTATTATGAAGGTTACAATTCATATAAGTTACAATGTGCAGTGCGAGTTATCAAAGTTTAGAAACAAGCAATTATTTTTTCAAAAATATAATAGAAGATAATATTGTATAATAAAGAAGTTATTAAAATATAACTAAATAGGTGTGATTCATCATCATCATATCAACCTTTAACTGCCCACTGCTGAACATAAGCCTCCACCTAGAGTGTTTTGCTAGTAGTTGCTACGTTGGCAGGTGGATTCGGCAACCGCAGTTAGACTTTGGAGATGTTTTAAGAGGGACGCTGCTGCCCATCCCTCGCCCTTCCTTAGTTGTCTCTTACAACACCCACGGGAAAGGAAGGGGTGGCCGGGACTATACCGGGACCATATGGACGATAGGTGTGATTACAAGCTACTTATTTGCAAACTCACCTAAAATCAGCTTTATCACCCCACAAAGCGCTGAATCCAACATATTTTATTCGCATATCGGGCGCTAAAGGCCAGACCAAGAGTCGCCTTTCTGATGGGGCAGCTCCTCGTCCGACAGACAATCTGCCACCTTCCCACCAGACCCACCAGGCACACCAGGAATCTGAGCCTGAGCATTCTTCATCATTCTCCGTTTGTTCTGCACTGGCTAAGTGTACGTCGTATCCTGTAATAAGAAGCATAGAATTATGAACTCAGATGGTACTCTTGATAAAAGAATTGACATTAATTAGGTAGAAAGGTAAATTGAATTAAAATACCCAATTGAAAAGGTTCAAGAAGGAAGTTCTCAATTTATTCGTTCCATTTTGTGTCTATGTTGTGCGATATTTTCGCTAACTTTGTATTTTTTAATGCAATTTGAAATGGCAAACAAATTAATAATAATACCAAAATTAATGAATAGTGATTTAAAACTAACTTTGATATTTAATCTTGTTCACGTTTATGTCACTATTTTTAAATTATTTATATTACATTATTACATACATCCAAATCAAAATTTGGACGTCAAAACCTAGTTTTGTCCAAGTTGTCCATTTTTTACAAAATTCTTAAAAGTTCTCGTTTCATTGTTTTTGGTGCTCAAGGATTTTATTTTATAATTTTATGGAATAGTGATTACTGATTAGATTATTAGCAAAAATTAATGTATCAGCGAATCAAATAATGTCATAAAATTAATTAACTAACCATGTTTCCCTTTAGCGATCCACACCCTGCTCCTCTCGAAGACGACCCTGTACATATCATCAGATGGCTCCTTTATAGCAGATAAGGCGACGTGGGCCGCACCCTGAGACCGTAACTCTAGCACCAAACCAGCTCTATTCCTTGGCGCAGCTACCCACTGCCACTCCCAGGAACCACGGGATGATACTGCTAAATGTTCTGAAAATTGTACGGTTTTATTTATTAATACAAGACATATTTATATTTTTCTTCCAGTGTCCCTTTTTAAACACCATAAAAGCCTAACTGCGGTTGCTAACACGTCTACCAAACATGGATACTACTAGTAAAATTCCCCAATGGGAGGCCTATATTTGACAGTAGACTGATGACTGGTATGATGATATTTATAATGAAATAAGCATGAAAGTTTGATTTTTGTCACTCAATTATGTTTAAACCACTAAACGAAATTGCATTAAATTTAATACACTCTATAATTTAATATTCTAAATTGTTATATAGAGAACATTATAATTTACTAAATTACGAAAAAAGGCAGGTGATATGGCTATTATTTATTTATTATGTTGTTACTTTAGGTGACGATTACCACTTTTCATCAGGTGGCCGTCACCTTGTTTGAAATATTATAAAAAAATTATATAACTACTCATAACAATATGCCTTAAAGACAAAAAATAGAATTAGTGTCATGAGTACGTATGTCTTAAGTATTAAATTCGACACATAGCAACTTGTTTCTATTATTTATTCTATTTTGAAGGATATCAGGTACTCACTATGATCCTTCTCCTACGATTTTTGTGTTAAAAAGTCAGTAATGAGCGTCTAAAGATTCTGATGTTACTCAATTACGATTTTTAACAAACGTCAAATATTTTTACTTAAATTCGATACAATTTCCAGATTTGGATGAAATCCAATCACTGTAATATCTATATATACAATATATAACGAAAGTTTTACGTTCTGCCATGTGTCACAAAGTGAAGGACGAGACAAAAACAAGGCCACTCCGTTCCTTTCACCTTCTTATGCTCTCCTTCTCTTATCTCTCTGTTTTGCTATCGCCATTCATATATTTTATTCTATATATATACTTATATACATTGTATCAATATAAAAATTGCCCAAAAATGTAACCAAATTTCTCCAAAACTATTTAATTTTTCTCCAAGAATTTCATTTCTCCAAAATTTCGGGAACAGAAATTTTACCCAAGATTGTTAATAAAGTTCATTCAAAGTTCTATTCTGGCAACACTTATTATCTTTACAATTAAACGGTAAAATGCTTGATTGCTACTCTATTTACAGAAAGAAAAAAAAAAAATACTTACCATTTGCACAGAAATACGCGCTCTGTGTGTCACTCCTATGTAGACCTTCAGGCAGTACCAGAACGCTTGCTGATCGGATCACTGAGCCGACTAGCGTCTCGTTGTTGAACGACGTGTATGACACTGAGCAGTTATCGGCGCTGTATCCAGTCACTTCCACTGAAGGTAAAAAGAAAAATAGAGACTTAGTTTGCGTGTCTTATTTAATGTATATGACTCAATACATCCAATAAACTATTTAATGCATTATATTATTATTCTACATAAAATGGTAGCCTGATTTGATTACAATCTCCTTTATATATTCTTATTTCTATTAATATCTTCCATATAATTGTAACTAGAGAAAAGAATTTTAAATTATATTAAACAATCAAATAAAGAACCATATTACGCAATAATGCGATTCGAACATATCAAGATACAAAGTTTAGCTTAAAAGCTCTTATGTTTTCATAGTTTTCATTTTCAAATAGGCAATAAATTGAAATAAATAATTAAACATTATGATTCCATTCATTTAATTTTTTTTTTAAGATAATTGATTTTACAGTGTCTACAAAAGGAACTACTACGCTGACACTAACAAACATACAAAGTGAAAGAGAAAAAATTATAATGAAAGAGAAAATATCATATCAGCCAGCTGCAGCAGGCCTATGTTCAGCAGCTGTCCACTGCTGAACATAGGCCTCCCCCTTGGAGGCTATTGGCAGTAGTTATCATGCTTGGCAGGGTGATTGGCAACCGAGATCAGGCTTTAGAGATATTTTAAGAAGAACGCTGCTGCCCATCTTTCGCCCTCCATAAGTCGCCTCTTAAGACATCCGCGGGAAAAAAGAGGTGACTTATTCTATGCCTATACTATAGTGCATTCTTCGGGTTATAAATTAACAATTAAATTGTACGTAGACATAGTTATGTAGACAGATATTCTTGAGTCTATAGTGCTGTTAATTTTATACGAAGAAATGTAAACACGATAGTCTGCTTCATATTTGAGCAAACATTAGCCTAGTTAGTTCGTAAAGAAGCTGTTTAGCTAATATTTAACTTACGTCTACGCGAGCACTTAGCGAGGACTCATCGAAGTATGAACGCTTATAAACATGTCAATTTCAGATAAAAAGGATATCTCGAATACACATATAGACATACGTGGTGATGTTATTGAACTAATAGCAGTATTGACATAAAAAGACATCTATCTGACGATGACACGTTTTTACGTATGCTCTGTAAACGTATATTTTTATTTACAAGTCGATTATTGGAGCGAGATAATAATATTTATCTCATTAATATGATAAATATGAAAGACTGAATGACTGAAATAGCTGAACAGATTTGTATGAATTATGTCAGACATATAGATCGTAATCTAGATTTATATATAGGATATTTTACAAGTATATTTAAATTACACACAGTATTATATAAAAGTTACATTAGTAGTATTTAAACAGAACCAATTCTGATGTTTTATCGAATTTAAATTTAGTTTAATCAGGCTTGTGATACCTTTTTATTTATTTTACAAGAATTGTTACGAGTTTATGAAATTTGATATAAGAGCTTAAGGGCAAAGTACTATTAATTTTGTTTTGTTATAAGAATTGTTAATTTAATATTTGAGTATTTAAAATTTTGCATGCCTAATTGTGGCGAAATATGTGGACTTAATATTATTTTATCTATCTGTATATTTACTATATTTCTTGCAAATAAATATTCATTTATTCATTCATAATATATATATATATATTTTTAAACTGAACCGACGCCACATTGTGTCGGTTTTGGGAAATTAGATAATACCTCTAAAGGAACTTTCCACTGTGCATGAATCTAAAATTATTTGAAGATTTGAGGTGAAATTTGAAGTTTGAGGCAACTAAAATTTCGTATCTATTTGAAAGATTGAGAATGTATCTAATAGCATAGATTGTAATCCCACGAGATATCAATCCCGATATTTGCGAGATTGACAATTTTAAATCTCGTGGGATCCCGTAAAGTGCTATAAGACTCCGGAAATCTATTCCCATAAAGTGATTCGTGTTTTCCCCCACACTTCAGTCTAAAACAGCTGAAACTTTTGAGATAAAACATACACCATTATAAAGTTTATAACTACTTATTGTTAACTTCTCGATAAAAAAAATATGTACGAGTACCTACATATTGTTTCAGCTTTGAATAAAAACTGAATGAAACAAAATTCAAATAATTCGCGTAATATTATTATAGCCTTGTTTTGAATATTAAAAAACATATTAACATCAAAAATATCAAAAAAATAATTCCCAAATACGTAACTGTTTAAAATATTTTCATTTCATCCAGATTCTGTTACGTCAAAAGTCTGCCTGCTCGCCAAGAGTAGCTTATGATTAATATTTTAAGTGCATGTTGAAGAAAGCTTATCATGAATGAATGAAAGTTCTTTATTGCTTCTTTCAAAGAATGATATAGATTATAAACATTAACAATACGTGTACAAACAAAATAAATCATTAATTACATAGACTTAATTACATAAAAGCAAGATGAATAGCAACAATGGGTATATGATAATAATCATGCAATAGACAAATGCATTTTTTTATGCAACTCAGAATGGTAATGGACGGCCTACCTGATAGAAAGTGGTAACCGTCGCCTACAGACATGAGCAGTATCGTGGACATAACAGAGAGTACTGTTTCACCCATGATATCCCTCATGCGTTGCTATTCCTGAGGGCTAAGATGATATTACTCTGTACCCTGTAAATTCACTGCCATATCTCACCCTTCAAACCGCAAATATAGCCATTCAAACACAACTGCTTCACGGTAGAAACACGAATGGGACAGAAGTACTTAAGAAAATGACTAATGTACAAAGTCTTCCTCTGGTGAAGATATAATAAGAAAAAGCAGGCATTATTTCTATATGTCATATAAATATGAGTATGTCTATACAGGTTCCATTATCCGTACACTTCTGCCACAACAAATCTAAAGTTATGATCGAATCGTACGCGCAAGTTGTACGGAACCGACAAACTAGGTTAATTCTTTTATTTTATCCGTAGGTATGGTCCAATAAAGTGAATATATCACATAATATTTTTACAGCCGTAGTTATCTAGTACATAGTTTTACGTCACTGAGTATGGAGTACATATATTGCTCCCATAGTCTATGCAGGATAACATAAAATTACTTTATTCTCCTAGTTTCATTCAACCTCGTTTCTGACGCAGCGTTTTTATCTCTATTCTTTATGATTATGACAGTACGCGGTACTGTGGTAGAAGAGCATAAGACGTAGCGATTTTTTCTTCTCAAAGGTATAAAATAAGTTATATAGTAATTAATCTGAGTTTTTTTTTTATAGTTTATGATTTTATTGACGCACGCAACTATATATTTTGTAAAATTAAGAATGCAGTATATCGTTTGTTTTTAAAAAAGAAGAATTTTGACAACTCAATTGTTTTTTGCGTGTATGAACTGATTTTTATGAAAATAATTTATTTTAAGAATGGTTTTATACAATATCATCAAATTAATGCAATATGCCAAAAATGTCCCAATTTTATTTTAGAATATATGCTTATAATATCAAAATAGTAACATTAAATACATTATAGTTAGTGATTAAAAAAGCAACGTGTGTCATGAGATATTATCGTTAAATTTGAACTATTGCTAACAGTTTGTAACTTTTTTTTCACAATACAGTTTACTCCTGTGTTGGTTGTATATTAAATTATTGAAAATGTTTTTTTGTAGACTTATTTAGAGTGAGAATCTCAACTTTAATCTCATTTAAGTAAACAACTCTTTGAAACAATATGGCGAGATAACTGTATTAATTATGGACTTTATATTGATACACCGTAAATTTACTTTTTGCTACCTTAAGTATAAATAATACCTTTTTTTATTTTACCTTAACATCATCATAATCATATCAGCCGTTAATTGTCGCCGGGAACACACGGTATAGAAAGGGTCACCCCTTACTTTTCCTTGGGTGTCGTAAGAGGCACTAAGGGAACTTAATAGTCGAGACAGCATCCCACTTAAAACATCATCTAAGCCTAACTGTGGTTGCTAACCCGCCTGTCAAACATGGCAACTACCAGCAAAGTCCCTATGTTCAGCAGTGAATAATTAACGCAGAAATGTTGATATTTAATACCGAGCTTTTCATATACAATCTTATTTTAAATATATACTTGTATAAATATTACATCAATATAGTACTGTAAGACTTCTCGCTACAAAGGCATTCCTTTAATATGCTCGAAAATTCTCTAAATGTACGACAAATGGAGCTATTCATAAGCGGAGGCGTATTATTACCGCTTTCATCTCATTACGTAGACCGCAAGGATCACAAATGGGCTCTCTAGCATACTACAGTCGTATTGCTACAGTAATAGAATCTACCACGTAAACGAACGATGTACGCGGTAGAAACACTTGGAAAGCAATTGAAGCTACGTAATATATTTTATTGTTGGTTGGTATAGTTATAGTAGGCATCATATGAAATTTATATTCTATATTCTTGCGATATTTTACATGTTGGGAGAATTTATTTTTGATGTCATTTATTTTTAGAACACCCCTTGTTATGTTATTTGTTATGGTCTCATATTGAGATATTTGTACAAAAGCAAAAACAAAAAATCTTTTACGGAAAAAATAGAAAGTAGATAAATAATCATGATATTTTTTTAAACTACAATTTTTTATTGGCAAACAAGCTGACGGCCCACATGATGGAAAGTGGTAACCATCACCTATAGATATAAACTGTACCATGGACATAACACAGTGATACATCTTATGTGTTGTAATTCCTGAGAACTAAAGTGTTACGCCTCTGTACCCTGTAATTTCATTACCATATCTCATGCTTCAAACTGAAACACATCGATCCAAAAACAATTGCTTCACAACAGAAACACGATTGGGACAGAGGTTAATTAATATAAGACTAATGCTTCTAAAGTTAATATAAGATTAATAATTCTTACTTTCTGTCAATATGGCTTTAAAACATAATTTTATTTAGTTTTAAATAGATACTTAAAAAGAGAAAGTGACTGACTGATTTATGCGCTCATAAAATTGTTTCTTTTTAATGGATGCTAATGGAATGGTAATCCCACCAGTGCTACCGGTATACACTTGCGGGGCGCCAGTAAGGAATGATACGTGAGCATAAAAAGGCAGGTTTGTTAACCCATCGTGATGAATACACCTAGAATGCAGCACGATGGTTTCCAGGGGGGACCACGTGGAGGTCGACCAGGGAGGGTATATTGCTAGTAATGGCGTTGGTAATCCGCATTACTAACAATTTCTTCCCCCTCCCCCCTTATGAAATTGTTAGGTCAAGAAACCTAAAATTGATTATACTTTATGTAGCGAGCAATAACAAAACATTTGGAAAATTTCATGGAACAGCGATGAAACTGCAGTAAATAGCTAATCGTGTATAAAAACAAGCCTCCTTTATGTACACAATTTATTCAATTTCGAACTTTCAATAGGTATTAAGTCTCGTTGTACCAAAATTGAGTTCAATTTAAATGTTAATTGAAACAGTTCTGACAGTGACGAACTAATCATATTTGAATATCGCAAACAAGGAACATCTTTGGAGAGAAGCGAAGTTTCGTTTACTTAGCGAAATTTCGATATTTACTTTTCTAATAACTGTTCGCAGTATTACGGGTACCTGCTCTCTAATAAGCGCGGAAAATAATAATTTTGAAGTATTCCAAATAATTCCCATAGTATATAATAACAGGGAGTATTATTACAAAATCCAAGGGAACTAAGATGGGGGATTACGTATTAATTACTTGCTTAATAGGTGATTTCAACTAACAGCATATTTAACCTTTGCTAATTACACACTTATACATTAAACAGTAGTTTAATAAGTAAAATCTTTAGTTAATATCTAAACCATGTTAAACGTAGCTGTGACCTTATTATCGTTGTATTAAAGTTTCACCATAAGAATTATAGACAAAGAATAGCTTAACACACAATGTTTAATAAAATAATTAACTATATGAATAAAGATTAATGAATGAATGAATGAATGAAAAATTATATGTACTCGTATAGTTCATAGTAGTGAAATAGAAAAAAATGCTTACTTTAATAGTTAGATTCAAATTAAAATATTTCCATCAAATATTAGCTAAAACGTTCACGCTCAGTTTTTTACTTTATCCGAGCAGTAAATGCTTTATATTTTTCTCAATTTCGTGTATAATATAGTATATGTCATATATGTGTAAGTATATTTGTTATTTACATTTGTTATTTATATATACTTATTCGTTTATATATGTCTTTTTAGTATGTATGTATATCAATAATTACTAGTACCGCATTGGAGTATTCTGACACTTCCCTATGGTTGACTGGGAGATAATGCTTTTAGCATTAAGTCCGCCATGTACACATATTTGTACTAATGAATAAATAAATAAAAAAAAAATAGTGGAAATTCACCGGGGAGTATATAGTTTTTCATTTTTTTTTTAATATCAATTTAGATATTATATACAAAATGGGATAAATAAAGATAGTGATTTACTAAGTCTAAAAGACTTTAGACGACTTAAGAGATATCAGTAGATTAGATTCTCAGGAGATTTTTTTTTTAATATTATCAGTTAAGTAATAAAGAGATAACTCTATCGACAAAATAGTATAACAGTATGTAAATATAATATCGATTCAGCTAATATGCATCGGTATCTTTCAGTATAAGTTTACAAGATACTAAAGTTACCGGAATCTCTTATGTTGAAGAGCTGTCGAGAGTAGATTGTTGACAAGGCAAACTTACTAAGATGAATTTCGTAACGATTTGCCACTACAAAGCTTTCATGAAGATTTTGCAGTATAATACTATATTACCTTATACTGGAAATTGTGTAACTAAAACAAAACTTGAGAAATATTAATTGAGTAACACTTTATTGCGTAGTAGTTACACATATTGCCTAAACATCCGAAGACTGCTAGTTTATTTGGCTAAAAAAATGTGAATGACTTTTTTTTTAATTATTAATGGGTTCTGTGGTTGAACATAATAAATTCAATGGACGAATTCATTTAATGGAAAGTGATAATTAGCTGTGTAGTTCTCGCATAGAATAGGCCAATCCTTGCTTTCCTGTAGGTGTCGTAAGGGGCGACTATGGGAACTTAATGGTACAAGGATGTGCAACAGCGTCTCTTTTAAAACATTTCTAAAAGCCTAACTGCGGTTGTCAATCTGCCTGCCGAGCGTGGCAACGACTGGCAAAACTTCTCTTATGGAGAAGGCTTATGTTTAGCAGTGAATAGTTAACAGCTGAAATGATGAACGATGATGATGATGATGATAGATAGAAGATGGAGCTTATGGACCTATAAATAGTCTCATTAAAATTTTTAATTACCTAAAGCCTGTGGTTTAGGTTGCTGTTTAAATATTTACCTTTATTACTTGTTATGTATTAAAACAATACATTAATTACTAGAGATTTAAACCCGCTACTGAGCTTAATAAACAATATACGACGAAGTTCTGTTATATATATATATAATATATATATATATATATATATATATATATATATATATATATATATATATATATATATATATATATATATATATAGTTATTAATACCAAATTATCAATAAATCTACGTTCGTGCACTGAGGACTCATGTCCAATTCGCGTCCTTACAGTCAGGGTTTGCAAGCAACAGACATCGTAATGATAACGTGCTTTTCGCTCGTGTGTGGCATTATATCATAATAACAAATCGACTAAATTTGTGATAAATCTTCCGACTTATATGGAATCTAATGTGGAAAAATATATGTATATTTTTGTTTTTCTAGAATTTCCGTTTTCATAAAATAGATGGGTGTTATTATTAGCTAAACCATAATACTTTATTCTTATCACCCAACCATGACTGGTTTATACGTGGAATACAGTAAATTCTAAATATTAATCTGAAGCACTTTTCCATTTTGCGAATCGTTGGCATTAAATAAATTTAGTACGTCTTCAATTTAAGTAATCTTAGACAAGAACCATTACAAATTACCTTCATTAAAACATTTTATCATTATCTTGAATCGAGATTTAACATTTTTGGCTCGTCATTTGTCTTCGGTTTAATTAACGTAGGTACTTGGAATTATTGACTGTTCTGCATGTTATTTTAATGAGTTTGGAAAAGATTTATTAGATTATAACTCAGTTCATCCGTGTCCTCAATAAATTTAATCGGGTTACGACTATAGATACACGAGTAGGTCAATTAAAGAATAAAAATAAAACTCTTAATTGAAGTCGCATAAGAACTAATGTGACTTAGAAAAAATTGAACCATTCATACTTGGATAATTTAATAATTATTATTTAATAATAATTTCATAATTGAAAACGTAATAATATAATAGAAAATATTTCTCCATCTCTACTTAAAATTTTTCTGTTATTATTTTAGATTAGATAGAGAGAAAGGATACTGAAGTTTGTATATAACAATATATATTGGATAAAAAAATTGCTATTTCCAATCCATACTCTCTTTCCATGTGATGTTAGAATGAGAAAAAAAGTACTACCTCTTATTTTTAGCATTCTCATCCTTAGAATATCGTAATAGGCAATTAATGGAATGAGGCTTCATACACCAATCCAAGAGAAGGAAAATTGGAAATAAAACCTCATACCAAGCTATCTGGTTTGTGTGATAACAGTATAAAACTGATCTCCTTTAAAAATAAATTATCAACCGACTTTAAAAAAAGGAGGACGTTACCTCATAATTTTTTAAGTTATAAGCTGATTTGGAAATATCTTTTTATCTAAAAATACAAATCTTCTTTCTTCTATCTTTTTGGTTGGTTACATAGAAATATTATCACAATCCGTTCAATAGTTTAGTTTTAAAATCAAAAGAACTGGATTTGTACTGACAATTGAAGTTGTTCTTTTTTTTATGGAACACAAATTATTCTTTAGAATTTTTTATTTTTCTTTTAATAGAGAATAGACCTATGCGCAGTAGTGGGATAAAACTTAGTTGTAAATACATACAAAAGGTAATGATATGTATGTTTGTAAAATACTTACCAGTTATATTTTTTCTCCCAGGAGTGTTCACAGCGACTCTGACCACGAGTTGAGTACCTCCTCTTGGGCCCAGCCGCAATCTCTCAGTAACGTACAGAGCACCGGTACTGGCGAACGCTGCGCCTGCGCTGAGGGCTAGTAGGGCTGTCACCTTTGAAAAATATATAAAATAATTAATATTATATTAAAATTTTAAACTATAAAATTTGGCATTTATTGGTCTTATTAAAATCTTTCATATTATTTTTTATTAAATATCTCTCTTGTAGTCACTATGTAATTACAGTTTGCCGATTTTAGAACCTAAGCAAATGCTGAAAGCATGCTCTTTGTGAGTGGCAATAGTAAAATCAGTCTTTTCGTGTAAAATCTTGATCCGCTATAGTTGCGTGAACTAAGGTGAGATAAAGTTGTAAAAATTAATTGTACATTACTTTTTTTTGGCATTAATTCGGTACAAATTAGTCGCAATGTTTTTTTGTTTTTTTTTTTTAATGCGAAATGGGATCGGCTTTCTAAAAGTAATAATAAATATAATAAAAAAAATATTTTTAATATCAATCCAAGAGTTTAGTTACTGTGGAACTAGATTAAACAAGCAAATATACTTTGGCATTAAATAATTTATAATAATGTAATGACTTATTACATATATTTATTTAAATATATAAAATAAGAATATAAATATAACATTTTAAAAAATAACGAGCAATATCCAACAGTCTATCAGTATCAAATTGCTGCAATGGCCTTTCAGCAAGATGCCTCCTTCGGGACTTCGGGAGAATATTCGAGAACGCCAATGTAAACGAGTCATCCCTGAGGGATTGAGACAATAGTGTACCTAAGACTATGTTTCGTAGTTTATATTGTACAATTTACTAGTATTATAAAAATACTTTACTTAATTACTAACGTTATAAATGAAAAATTAAATTAATTTTTAGCGATCAAACCCGGTTTCACTCAAGTAGATAGAATTTTTGAAAATCAATACATATAATAAAAAGTTTCAGCATACACACAAACACACACACACACACACACACACACACACACACACACACACACACCTATATATGTGTCTGTGTGCGATGTGTGTGTATATAAGACATAGGTTATTTCTTATCCTAGTTATTTTATATATGTATTTTACATATTATTCGAAGAAATTGCAGGCAAAAACTAGTATTACTATAATTATATGTAAAACCATTAATAATTAATAATTAAGAAGTGTAAATAACACTTAGTTCTCTCTATCTATTCTGTAAAGAATTAAACATGAATATATAAAATATTCTAAATTAATTTGGAATATTTATTTACAACATCTATTGAAAAATAAGAAAAATTCTTAAGTGGGAAAAAGTCCAAACTTATGTGAAGGTAATTCTAAAAAGATATTTAATTGGTTTGAATTAAATTACCGACACCTGATATAATTAGATACGATAAAATTTGTTAATGCCAAAATATAATTTTCCAAATGCAGTTTTCCGCAATTTTTTTCGACTAACAAAATGGAAGGTAATTAAAAGTTAAACGTAAGTAGGTATTTCTAATTTTAAACGCGTAATTAAATAATCATTACAATTTATATAAAGTACATAAATCTATATAGCATTATTCGCGTACTAACTTGACAAGTGAACGCGTTGTGTTAGTATAGGGGGTTCAAAATATTTTTATCGTCTTTCAACCTAACATTACATTTAAAAAAAAAAAGAAAAGAATATTTCATATTATTTATTTACCATCACAATTAACGAAGAAATCTGTGAACATACATATATATAAAAATCATAGAATTTCCTCCTTTTTTGAAGTCGGTTAAAAATATTCAATTGAACTCGTGGCACGTTGGAGTGAGGATGCTAATAATTTCCATTTCACCCTGTATAACGACGCTATGTTAAAAATATGCAAGAATTTTCCCGGCTTCAACCAAAACCCAAGCAAGACGCGTAAGAATCTTAGAATGTTCCTTAATGCCAGTTCACAATGGCCACCCTACACAATACTCGGGAGGTGATTCTCTAGTGTTGATTTCGCAGATATTTAGGCCAATAAAGGGGGGAAGGTAGTGGGGGGAGCAATTATAGCCACCCGGATCTCGCACCCGGGGCTATGAGCAGATATTTCCGAATACTTATTATTGCTTGATTTGAAGAGAATGTATTAATTCCTTCCCTTTATGTTACGGACGATGTCCCGGTCTTTGTTACACTTAATACAACCTTTCAAATAAATTGCTTTTTGGTAAATAAATGTAAGTACTTGCTATGCAATAGCTATTTAATTATCTATTATTAATATTTTTTTTATAAATATGTTTATTTTATTAAAAAAAAGCACTAAATAATATAAATAAAAATATATTTTTTTATATTTATATTCATTTTTTATCCGATGTCTAGGGAAATTAGTGCGAGGCGAAAATCCCCCTGAAGAAAACTTTTGGAAGAAGCAAAAAAAAAATTATATATATATATATATATATAGCTCTTTAATTACCTATTATTAAGATGTTTTTGTTTAAAAAATATGTTTTTTAAAAAGCACTAGTACAGTTTTACATTTATATTTATCTATTTGTGTATATCTGTGTCTGTTATAATTTGTATGCTGTAAGTAATGCAAATAAATTATTTATCTATCTGTTTATTTTTTAATGTAATAATAGTAATAATAATTTGTTTACATGGTTATATAATTGCGGGTTTCAATCAAGTAATTGATGTATAATTTTCTTGTAAATTTGTTATGTTCTTACAAGTGGCTTCCAGAGGCTGAATTGAAAAATTTATTTATAATAAATACATTTTAATTGTAAAATAGAATTGACTTACGTCAATAAAAACTAACGTTACAAGTAACTAGCTAATAGTCGAGCATTCTCGACTAAAATACATGTATTAAGGTTTCTTCAGGATCGGTAACACGCACGTGATATCCCTGGTGTTGCAGGCATCCATAGGCGTCACCGTTTACAATTAGATGGACAGTATGCTTGCTTGTCACCTTCGTGGTATAAAAAAAAGTCAATCCAGTAAGTCTTATAGTTAAAATATAATGGTACTTACGAAATATTTAATAATATTTTTTATACTTTATAAATTTACTTTGTTTCGTAATATTTTTGTTTATCATTAGATTTTTACTTTCTAATTACGTATTCCTGGTAATGTAAGCATGAACATCAATCAAATGTTTTTTTTTCTTTTTCCAGAAACAATTTGTTTTATAATTTTAAATTATCTGCACAAACTCTGACATTTCTCAGAAAGAGTTGTTTCATTTCTATTTCAATAATATTTTTATATTTCCTTTATGTTGTAAGTGTAGATTTTCTTTTCCTTAATGCCACACAGCTATAATTACACATTCGAAATATACCAACTCATTTACCATTTCAAACATCAAGTCCAGTTTAATTTTGTTTCCACCATCTCGTAGATTGTTAAATACATCAGATTAACAAAGTTATAAAACCCTATTAGGGGCAATAGAAACTTATCTAAACAAATTCGAACAGTAACCACACGTGTGATAGCTATTTGTTTGCGATCGGCGCCGCTCTTCGAATCCCGATTAGGGATTCCCGGGTAATGGCGGCGATCGCGAGCAAATCCTGGCAAATGGGTCGATTATGTAATCTATCCTGGTTTAACCGTTTCAAACTCACATCAGCCTCACCGTTTTTGGCACACACGGTCGTGAGAGTATTGCAGTTGCTGTTGGCAAACTTTGGGGACATCCGGTAAGTCAGGAAAGATTGAAATGCACGCTTGCCTTTTAAACTACCAGTACGAAAATAAATCGCGGTAATATTTTTTTTAATTAGACATTTTTAATATTTGACTAATTCTCAGTTCAGTAGAAAATAATGTATACAGTGGTATGAAGGATAAGATTTAAAATAAAAATAGAAAACAAGATTTTTTTAGTAACTTAAAATGACATACAAGTTGATGGCCTATCTAATGAAAGACAGTTATTGTCGCCTTAAAATATGAATAGAGAATATACCGTAAAGCTCAAACCTCATGCATTTTAATACCTGAGAACTATACTTATAAATAAATAAAGAATGGATGATATGCATTTTTCTGTTTATATTGTGCTTGTGTATGTTACGCGATGTGTTTGCTAAATTATAACCCAATTTTGATAACAATTTATGTAACCAAAAAAATTTACTTACTTACTACTCTCATACTAATTTTATTTTGAATTTAGATATTTAATTTATTTAATTAGAATTAATTTATCTATTGCGTATGTGTAAAAATATTATTGTGACTTCAACGATTGCCTACCTATTTGATTTGTTTATTTTTTCTGCTTTTCCTTTAACAACTGTCAACTACATAATCTACGAAATTAATTTAGAATAATCTGTTATTGGCCATACTACTTTGTTATAAAATGTTTGTTAATTTTATTTGTAAACCGCTGTTGGTTTTTTAAAATAAATAAATAAATAAATAGAATTTTTTTAAGTAGTAGTTGTTAACTTTTTATTCCACATTCACAATTTCAAAACAACAAATTGTTACAGTTGTATATGTGTATCTAACATCTGAATTATTCTTAAGCCAGCAGATTTGTGTCTATCAATAAGTGGCTTGGTGAAGAAGGTAAATACTAATGAAAACTGTCAGAGAGTAAGCTGCAAGGTGGAGAGAAACACTTACATTACTTAGGGGATTAAGGGGACTATGTATTTTTAATGGGGACCTATAGTTTAGTGATTAATATTGTGTACCTTTTTATTTGATTCTAAAAATAGATTATTTAATATTATTTAGCTGTTCAATAGGAATTGATTTCCATAATATGATGAACAATAATAATTTGTAAACGATTCATTACACTTTTAATTAGAGAATTGTTTAAATATCATATATACATACATACATATCTGGCACGCCTGTCTCCCATTAGGGTAGGCAGAAATAATAGAACGCCAAATGCTTCGATTCAAACAAACCTCATTCGCTTCTTTCACATATCATATATATTTATATTAATATTTGTTAAAATAAAAGTAGTGTAAAATTTGTAAATAATTTTATAGAATAGAGGTTGAAATTAAAATTTTATATATTTTTTTTTATGTATATTTCTTATACGTTGTTATTTTTAACAACATAGTTGTTCTTAGGAAAACATCTTACATTAGCTAAGATCTCTTTACAAAGTATACCTTAATATTTACGTTTAGAGTACAATTATGTTTGCTACCTTATGCTTCTCTAAGGTCTAATTCTGTCTCAGATCTTGTAATTTCATTGTCATATCTCACTCTTAAAATTGTTGTAAAGCCATACAAGTGCAGTTGCTAAGCGGCAAAGGCACCCAAGCAGACGACTATCGTACAAAGTCTCTCTCTGATAATATGCTACATTCTTTACTTCATTTGTTTCACACACCTTAATTACAGGGTACAGAGGCATAACATCTTAGTCCTCAAGAATGGCAACGCATGATGGGTATTATAGGTAACAGAGTATACTCTGTTATGTTCATGGTACTATTCACGTCCATAGGCGACGCTTACCATTTTTTGGTGGGCCGTCAGCTTATTTGCTATTCTAAGTTGCGTAAAAATACATTATACATGAAGTTATTTCTCTTGTTTTGACTATTGATAACCATTGACGTTTTTTATTTTAACAATAAGTTTTATACTTACATCCATGCAATTATTGATGTTATTCGTAATCTTCACATCCACTTCCACCGTCTCCCCCACCTTCAAGGCCGGGGGAAGGGAGAAGTCGAGCTGGATCGGTCGGAAAACGTTGATGGTTCGAGGAGCTGAGAATCGGAGACCTCTGTTTGACAGAGATAATGCCCATAGCGACCAGCGACCAGCTTCGGAAGGTGCAGAGATTGTTATACCGTCAGTAGAAAGTTGACTTCTGAAAAAAATAATTATAATTAAGTTATTGACGCTTCAGACATAAATAGATATTTAAAAAAAAAACAAAGTTAGATTTTCTTGCATCATCTTATAACCTCGAAAGATAAGCAAGCAGTGAAAGCACTGAAGTGGCAATGGGTTGTGCACATAGATCAAAGAACTGACAACTGATGGGGAAAAACGGTTCTTGAGTAGCGACCTTGTAGGGGCAAACGCAGTGTAGGATCATCCCCACTAGATGGAGTGACGACTTCAAATGCATTGCAAAGAGTCAATAGATGCAATTGGCTCAGGACTGTTTTTTATGGCAATCTATGGAGCAATCCGTCCACTGCTGGACATAGCTTCCCATGTCCAGCAGTGGACGGATAATGGGTGAAATGATGGTGATAATGATCTTATGATCTCGAGACAATTATGGAAAATTGGAAGGATATACAGTTTATATGATATCTATTTATATGCAAAGAGACTAAGTAATTAATGCACATTCAAGACTGAATTTTGGTCTGACCATATATATGTATGCTAGTAATGGGGTTATTAGCTCTACCGTTATTACCAATCCACTTACTGCATATTTAATAATAATATTTGATCTAAGCTAGCATAGAATTCAAAACAACTAAGATCCTCTTATGTTGGTAAGACAAAACTAGGTCACGATGCTCTCGTGTTTACATTACCACGTCAATTTCAAACACAAACATTATTAATAGCTTCGCGGTCTCAGAAACCGATACAATTAGAACAATGTGTTCATTCTTATAGATACGATTTGGAGTTGGAAACCTTTCAATAAACCTCACTAATAATGTTCACCTCTGTATATACATTGTGTCCGACCCACCGTGTTCCTGAATATTCGATTCGCTATCTACGAGTACATCATAAATAATATTTAAACTCGCATAATCAGAGGGGAGGTCTGTTTAGAAAATACAAATCCTGTTCGGATATGAATGATATTCAATCGAACTTTGTGTAACTGAAATTATAAGTTCAATCAAGTTTGTTTGGAGTAAGGCTTATAGCACATTAAACCTCAAATATAAATCGGTTGCATCGAAAGGAAAATTTGTAACGACCGACCAAATTTAATAAAGTTCATTGTAGTAAATGCCCGAAGTTTTGGTCTAACTTCAGATTTAATAATTCGTAGTAGATCGTTCAGAAAATAAATTTGTTTTTTTTTTATACCACTGAGGTGGCAAACAAGCATACGGCCCACCTGATGGCAAGCGGTTACCGTAGACTATGAACGCCTGCAATACCAGGGGCATTATGCGCGCGT
This sequence comes from Galleria mellonella, assembly GCF_026898425.1. Lineage (NCBI taxonomy): Eukaryota > Metazoa > Arthropoda > Insecta > Lepidoptera > Pyralidae > Galleria > Galleria mellonella. The sequence goes on along the minus strand of NW_026442100.1, from coordinate 2,044,177 downwards.
CATTTTGTTATATTTGTTATAATTGTGTTAATATATCGTAGTTATTATTAACCTATGTATGGGACCTACTATTAATTGATGATACTGCTGTGTTAAGAGTATACGACTGAAAAAATTAAGGGATAAAAGAGTTTTCTGTACAAACTCTTATCGATTTAGTTTTACAGAGAATAAAGTATGTTTTGTTTTGGTTTAAAACACAGAATGTAAATTCTGTTTAATTTTTGAAACGAGATATTCTTTGAAAACACTGCTTGTTTATGTTATTTTTTTATTGACATCAAAAAGTTGTATCTATTCGTAATATTTTTAAATTTTCTGTATATTTTTGTTTGTATGTTCATTATGAATGGAAATCTTATACTATTATTGCAAATGTTTTATTATTATATTTATTACTTAATTAGCAAATACCTAGTAGGATTCAATTTAAAGACAGTTATTACCCAAAAGATCTAAAAAATTCCGAAAGTATTAAATTTATTTGTTTTCTTATTTGAAATTGCTATCTACAAATATAATATATCCTTAGTAAATAAGACAGAAGAGTATTAATTTTAATTTATTAGATCTCTCTTCAAAAATCTCTCGACCTTGTAATTAACAATCTTTACAGATACTTATTACATACTTTAAAAAATAAAACCGTTACATAAATATATCAACAAACCTCGTGAATAAAAACACCATTATTTTAATGAAACAAATTGGCTACTGAGCCAACTTGTACCTACTACTCGTATTTCAACGTAAACATATAATTATTTTGGCGTATTTTCGATAGCAGCCATCAAACTTGTTACAGTATGTTAATTAAGCTGCATAATAAAACGATTTCATCGGAAAACAATATAAGTGGAAGTAATTTGATTGATAACGAAATTTGAGCTTCACGTTTTGGTATACAAAAGCTTTATAAATTATGTCCCAGTAATTGGCATCTCCTGTTCTAACATGTTCAACTTTTATTATCTTTAAAGAAAGAAAAGTTTCACCCTATTGCAGGTTCTTTGTTTGTAATAAGTAATTAACTTTTAATCGACTTTAAAGAACAGCGAGGTTTATGTTTGGCGCATATATTTATTTATGAGTAGGTATAAATTTTGAAAGTACCCATTTCAAAATATTTAGTTCCATCATTTTATTACAATTGAAGTAGTTTGTTAGAAAAATTATTATTCAATTACTTGAATATTTTGAACACTATTTCATTTGAATTTCTGAAATTTGATCTGCAAGAATGAATAATGACATTGTAATATTTGAATAACCCGGAACAAGGGTTTGACGTCTATGAATCTATGCCATTGTATGACGAAAATTGTTACAACGGTTAATAAAAAAATACGTAATAATATGACTTATAAAAATTTATGTCAATTTAGAATAAGATGCTGCATATAAATATGATAGGCGAAATTTTTTTGTCGTTCTTCGACATGTTTTTTTTTTTAATATAATCGATTTTATCTCATTTACAAAAATAAGAATTATATTGAATAATTAAGAAGTGTTTCATATAAGCACTATGTAATAACAGTGCTATAGTAACATAAGTATGTATTCTTGACTTTCAAACGCAATTTCATTTTCTACGCGGCAGCAATAGTCGTTATTCATGGTGAATCTACGATGTCCGTACGGAGGTGTTTTATTGAGACATTGCCAGCTTTACGACACGATTTAAATGAACGTTATTTTTACGGGGCGCTCAAATTATTAAGTTGTTAATATTTGATGTACGATTACGAGCTGGCGGCAGAAATGGCGGAATATTGTCCTCGCTTAAATATTTACACTCGTAATTTTTCGTTTTAAATGCGAAATAGCCATCGTTGATATTAACATGCCAACAACAATTCCAATATTTAAGTAGTTAGTAGAATTTTTGAACATTTTTTTACTTTGCTGTACATTGCTCTATTTTTGTTTTATGTACATATACCAATTTTTTTTTATGTTTTATGTACATATACCAATATTGGGATTGAATAGTTACAAACGTTTGTACAATACCATTTTATTGACATTCTTAGCTGATTGTCTTTTGTTAAAATAGTTCCGTTTAGTTGAATACTATTTAATTATTTTAATTGTAATTTTTACTTGTTTTATAGTCACTATGTTTTTCTTGTTTTTAATAAATCTTCCGTGAATTCTCACTATTTTAGTGGTGATCGTCTCATCAACGTTTCTTCTTCATACCGTTATGCTAATATTTTATGTCTTTAGATTAAATCCTTCTCCATTATGAGGTGATAATAGTACATTTTTGAAGTAGTTTAATATATTGTTTAATTACTTTTGCTTATTAAAACTGAATCATAGGAAGATTATCATTTAGTTTATCATTATCATTTCAACATAGTTATTGTCTGCTACTGTGTATTAGCTTTTTAAACTTCACCAAATACTGTAAATATATATTATGGGTATATCTGTTTCGATCAAATTCACATAATTATCCTATTTGCTTGAATCTGTATCCGAAGGATTAGAAATATTCTAATTGGAAGCCAATCAAATACCCATCCTTTAATTAACGGGCTGACCCATTTGTTTATCTTTTTATTGCACCTTTGATATACCTAATATATAAAAAACATATACAAAATTAAACATCAAGTATGTACAAGAAAAGGTATATATCTCTAAAACAATCTTCTATAGATAACCTTTGAGCTTAGATTAGTAACGTTTGGTCACTGAGACCCATTTCCAATTCTGCTTGGTGACCCTTTATCACATCGGCTTTAGATAACACTTTCCATTTGTCTGCATGTCTACAACAGGAGGTGTGGCAAATTATAATTCTTATCCGAGCAGGTTGCATAAAATACCTGCGATTATTACTGTGAAATCGTTTTATCTATGTCCACAGACGGACGCTACCGCCGTGTTGGTTTATCATGGTACCTTCTTTGAATTATGCGAGTCGAGTTAAACCTTAGTCATGCATTTACCTTGTATGCTTGTATTTATTTTAATTGTGTAACGTGAACTGCATTAATCTTAGTATATGTGAAACATTATATTGTCAGAATTGAAAGATATATTGTGTCGGACATTGAAAGCGTATATTCTTAGTTGATATTATTGTACAAAATCAGTAGTTATATGTTTACAATCTCGAATATTTGTATGATAATAGCTCAAATAGCTCAATCTTACAAAACTTAACTATAGTCCTAAAATCTCAAGGTTGAATCCCATTCATTCATTGAATTTTTATGTAAAACGAAATTTAAAATCTCAGATTTCGAATCATTTAAAAATGTCATTTGCTTCATGAATTCAGGGCATGTAAATGAATGAATGAATTAATGAATGAGTATAGTATATAATATAGCTCTTATCAAATTTATTTTTACGGAATTATGAATTATTATAACTTATTAATTAATGTACATAAATACGAAAATTATTCAGTATTATTATTGTAGTTATAACATTTACATACGTGTTAAGAAAACAGGAAAAATATATAGTAGTTTCCTTAGTAAAACTTAATATGTAGAAGTTTTGGAATTTGGCATTAAATCTCCTAATGTACTAATTCGATTGAACGGAAATGTGTCTTCAGAATATTTAAAGCAAATAAGAAAAATCTGGACGTCGATGTAGGAGTATAAAACATACGGATAGATTTTACGAGCGCAACCGTTACGATTTATGGTACATAAAAATCATGGCAATTTTCGGGGCGCAATTTCGCAAGTGTATCGACTTAGAAAAATTAGATGGATCTCTTTACATCGAGAACGATAACATTGTTTGTTGTTGTGGAATTTTAAAAGCAAATCAAATGAATAATATTTTTTTTATATTGAATAAAAATATTTTATTAATATTTTATCGATTTTATTTGACCAAATTCTTTTATAGTTACAATTTCAGAGACGAATGTTATAATTGTTACCTTTTTATCTTTATGTAAACTGGAGAATAGTAAATGTATTATTCATTCATTGTACCAATTTATATTTTATTGAATACTGCTTCAGCTCTTTCTCACCTTAGGAAAGATTGTTAATTGCTTACCTACCTATCCCTATGCTTTTCTAATATTCTAGAATTTTGTAATAGCTCTGAGGTGGAAATCAAGCATATGACCTACTTGATTGTAATAATTACCGTAGCCTATATACCTGAAATACCAGAAATTGGCAATTAAAGATAGATTTTTTATATTATAAAATTTAATTTGAATTTTTGAATGACGAATGAGATATCTGCATGAACTAGTTAAAAAACTCTATCGTCTGTTTTTTCCTTTAATTGACAACCAACTATTTGTTTATGATATATTGTATAATGAAAATAAAGTATACCCATTTATTGATTTATTTATTAAAATAAATTGGCGTAAATATGTAAATAGATACACAATGGCACATATCACGGACGTTACTAATAAAAAGTTTAAAAAGCAGTAGAAAACAAAGTGAAAGCAAGCAGAATATCACCTATATATACCAAAGAACAACAGCGTAGTATTCTGAATCCAATTACATAGAGATGTCGACGCTCTAATATTGAGGCAATAACTTGCGTTCAAGCTCATAATTCAATACTGTATATCAAACTGGCCGCAACCACTATCTGGTAAGGGCTATTTGTCATTCAGTAAGCATAACTTACGTGAGCCGACAGATGAATCAGCGGATTTGGGATTTATGGGAGTTAACTTTGTGACTTATATGGTTGCATGGTCGTATTATGAAATCGTCTATCGAGTGTTGTTTATTTTTGGAAACAACTTGTGGGGACAACTATAAGAAATTGTCAGTTCGACAAATAGATGATAAATAGATAGATAGATACCCTTTATTGTTTCCTTCAAAAGATTAGTACTACTAGTAGTAAACTTATTATGGATATAAACAATTATAAGAAATGTTCACATTGAGAAAACAATGGGCGGCTATATTGCTAAATATGAACTTTTCTGGCTAACCTTTGTATGAAGAGGAGTAGTTATAAAGAGTTTGATCGCAGGCAGGATGATAATTATATTAGTATATCTGTATAGAATATCTTTTATTATTAAAGAGAATTAAAAATGCATGTATTTTAAACAAAGATGTCATTATTAAAATTGTAAAACTAGAAAAACTGAAAATTTCTCCTATCACAAAAGATGGTAAGAGTAATTTGACCTCCTCATTATCTAAGACTGAACATAGCTTGAAATATGTTTAAAAAAAAGGATATTTATGGAGAAAATTTAAATGCATAATGATTTCTTTAGGTAAATATATGTGTTTTATAATAAAAACATTATTATTTATTTACAGCAGCGACAAACAAATATTTTTAACTGCTTGCATTGTCCACATAATGATTTCCTATAAATATCACAATCTTTATTAGTATTTTATTATATACCTAGAAACCTTAGCCAGAAACATAATAATCTTTTCTTGTAGTAGAAGTTTAATTCAATATCTTTATTAGCGATCGTTTTGAAGTTGCAGATGTTGATAGGAATATTGAAAACTGTTCAATTGTTTTTAAAAAATGACAATTAATAAAGTTTTAACACATTTATGACATTTTTACTTAAACAAAACTTACATATTTATGGTATTCAACTATGATAAAAGAAATGTAACAAAAATAAAGGTAATATATTCTTTATGAAGATTTTTTAATTACACTTACGTATAATTGAAGCATTTCCACATCCACAGCCTGTCGTGGGACGCAGGCGGTACCAGGTGCGCAGGTGAATGTGGGGCTGGCGCTGTCCTTTGTCTGTACAGAACACCTCCCCCGCAGGCACCGCCTCCCACGAACAGTGACACACCAGCGGACACGAATTCAGGACCTGGCTGTTCTTCGTGCTCTGTAGATCTATATGTACAAAGAGAAAAAAAATTAGAACAAAATATTGAATTATGTAACGTGCGTTCCAAATTATCCTAATAGCTGTGAGATGGAATTAGATTAAGCCACCAGAAGGTTAAATTTATATAGTATGCATCTTAATATATTTTTAAACATGCTTAGCCAGATAACATCAAACAGTATCTATTTTTGAAGTAATTTATTCCTCACCGCCTCCCACCTTTTTGCTAATTGAGAGAGCAACGATTTTCAATGTAGGTATTGCAAGGAATCAATGGATACAGGTAACACAGATTTATTTGTTATAGTTTATAATGAAGGTCCATATTCTGCAGAATGAATGATTAAGAAAATGAATGAATGAAATGCAAATCACGAACTATATCATAAACTGTTAAGTAATTTGTAATTATAATATCGTAAATGATACCCATGTCAGGTATAAGTTTGAAAAATTTGCTAGTTTATATCATTGCCATAGGAATATATTTTATTGTTATGGTATCGCTTCTATTTTTTTTTATTTTGTTACATTTTTAATAAAAAATACTATACTCTTGTAGTTTTTCAACCTGTGTACAGGCGAGTTGTATTCATCGATTGATCTCTCCGTCAACTTTGGCTGATTTACTTAGTCTGGCAAGTTATTCCAGGTATACATATTCATTGCTAACTTTGAACGCTCAAACTACTCAGTATTCTTATATATATAAGTAGCCTAGTATTACAATACAGTAATTTGATTAAAATGATCTGCTTATGCCATAGATAGGTTAATGCAAGTAATTTTCTATTAAATAAAAAAAAAATTAGTTAGTTTTCCCTATTTTTTTTTTATATTTAGCTTTCTTTACACAAGAGATGTAAAGATAGAGATTTGATTTTATATTTTTGTACAAATATGTAGCTACTTATGTATGTGACGAATTCCCGAAAATGTATACTTAGGTAGCCTTTCCATGAATAAGTATTTTGTATCTAAATATATTACATACATCGTTCAATCCTTCTATGAGTATGTTATAGATAATATAATAAAATAAATCAATGATTTCAAATACGAATCAAAGAAGCATCTGTTTCAAGAGCTTCAATAAAATCACTCGCTTGTAAATCATATCATTGATTTAGGAAATTCAGAGGAGTTGCATTTAAACATGGGAAACTCGGCAAATATTTCCACTGAATTACCTTCCGTAGACCAAGTAAAAGACGAATCGTTTTGTTCATTCTGTGATATACTCGCACATTACTTGGCTTCATTCTGAGATGAAAATATGAGTCCGTTACGTACGACGACACAAATTAGTATGAATGGATACATTTGTTTTTGTGTAATTTATAAGAGATGTGTGTACTTCTTACAGAAAGAATTTTATTTTTAACTGACCTATTTATTTATAGTTAGGTAAAAACTTTTAAAATTAGTAGTTTTTTTATTTTGAATTTTTTTTATCTCTCTCTTATTACTTTTATTTCACATTTAATAAACATAAACGGAACGAAGAATAATTAAAACCAAATTATAAACAAATTATTTAGAATTACTCTACTACTGTATTTTGTATCTTATATTGATAATTGCCTCCCAGAGAGCCTTTTGGCAAAAACGTGCATATTTATTAATAATTAATTGTTGATTAAATTTTTCACTACATAATATCATATTTTACCTTTAATTTAGTTAATTGCTAACAAAACAAATAATTTAGTATTTTTTATTAATATACTATTAACTTTATATACAAAATTGCACTAAACTTGCTACAATTAGATCTACAAAAATGTTAAAACTTAGATTATTGCCATTAAAAATTATAAAGTAGAAAATATTAAAAAAGCATATCTCTCTCTCTTCAATCGTACACTCTTCACAGAGTTGGCGTGGTTTTCACAATGACAGTGGATCGTCGATGAGGCTCTCCTTCGCGATTGAGGTCCTCGCAATATGTCTCCATCTACTTCTGTTCGCCGCTGAGCGAGAGCATTTTACAATAGACTGCTGTGTGGCCGTTTTGATGAGGTCAGTCCGTTGGTGATCTACCCCGAGAACGTTTGCCTTGTACCGCTTCTTGGACAATTAGACGTTCCATACAATCTTCATTCCGGATGATATGGCCGAAGTACTTGAGAATTCGTATAGGAATAGTTGACGACAATCTCTCTCTGATTTTCAATTCGTTCAGAATAGAAAGGCATATAATATAATAGTAAGATTTCATTTTTGGCAAAAATAACATAACGTTGAATACGAGAATAGACCAATTGCTATTATAAAAATAATCATCAATATCACTTTATAATTGGGAAACAATCAGGAATAATACCGTTTAATATCTTATATATAAAATTCTCGTGTCACGGTGTTTGTTACCAAACTCCTCCGAAAGGCCTTTACCGATTTTTATGAAATTTTGTGTGCATATTGGGTAGGTCTGAGAATTGGCCAACATCTATTTTTTATACCCTTCAATGATAAGGGTGACACTTCCCAAAAATTTTTTTTTTATTTTTTTGACAATTTTTTCCATTTTTATTTTATTATGATTTAGCATTGAAAAATACATACAACCTCAAATTTTCAACGTTTTACGATCAACACCTGGTTTTTTATCGCGATTTTTATATGCGGCAATATGGTTGCAAGATGGCAATCGAATATAATAATTGTAGTACGATAAATTTTCATGTATAGTTCTAAAAATAATGTATATGGTAAAACAACGTTTGCCGAGTCAGCTAGTATATATACAAAAAATATCAAATAAAGGATAACAATCTTCTTGAAGACGGTCAATTATATGCGTAACTAGATACTGAAATATCACATCTGTATTCTTATACATGAATGATTGTAATTACATATTTCGTTTCGAGTAGCAGTTGTTATTGTCACTCAATTTGAATGATATATTTATCTTTGACATCCATACGGTACAAATCTTACCTCGTAAATATTTATATTCCCTATAAAATATATAATATTTTGAGGAATTTGGTCGAAAAGAGATTTATAATACTTACTCAACTTTCGATGGGAGATCGAACAACAAGTTTGATTCTCACAATACAAAGATTTTGTTTTCTCTGTCTATTTGTACTGATCTGAGTATTTTTTTGGGTGCATAATAAAGTGCATGTATTTATTTATTTATACAAATATTAACAGCATAATGCATTATAACAAACATTAGATACTATACAATATTACTGTCTTAATAGTGTGTATGTAATTATGTACAAGTATATATAAGTATATCTAATAGTAGAATAGAATAGAAATCATTTATTCAAATAAACTTAGTATTAAGTACATATCACAAATATTTTTAAGTTTAATTGTGTGAATACAAACCACCAATTACAATACATAAGCAAACTTTACTGAGTTTAGGACTAAATAGTGATAGGGTAAATTATTTATAATTGTTGAATATATAGTGATATGTCATTATATATATATATATATATATATATATATATATATATATATATATATATATATATATATATATATATATATATATATATATATATATATATATATATATGTCAATTTATATTTGAAATTATTTTTAAGTAATTTTAATTTAATTAAAAGTTTGTTTAATACAATTAACAGTAAATCTGATATATTTATTATCTATATTATTTTATTCCCTACATTGTATAATGCAAATAAAGTACCCTTAATTATTCTGGGAACACAATTATGCTTATATAGTCATTATAGTTGGTCTCTTTAAAATTTTCCAATATCACGACCTCTATCATAATAAGAAAGCCTTAATTTACATAATGGTTCTATAATAAAGACTCCACTAACCGACGGTCGTAGTAACCGATAGGGTTACCAAACGGTAAAAGGCCCAAATAGGTAAATTAGTAATCACGTATATCAACTTTCACATTCATGTTTTTAATTAGATTAAAAAAATATTAGTCGCTGGTTATTTAATTAGAAATATTTTATTTTATTCCGTTATTAATTAATAGTATGTGTGTGAATGCCAACACTAGAAGATCGACTACCACTATTACGACCAGAAGTTCCACAACCTCCCATATTAGCCATCAATCTCCGACTACTATTTTAATTTATTTCATTATTTATTTTCTTATTTTTTTTTTTTTTGGTGAGTAAAATTACAAAAATAAACATTTATAATATTAAATATTACTTGAATAAAAAATAAATATGGTATAAGTTAACAATTACTCAAAATAATCTTCACGTTCTGTATCCGATCCAAAGGTACCCATAACGTTTGAAGTATTTTGACATTGGATTGCCAGAGATATCCTTTGAGTCAGATAGGAACCGGAACAGCGATTATGGTCCCTATCCACAATGCATTGACCCAACTCCATTATAAATGATTTCGCTTCCGTTTATCATACGTTTTTTTTATTGTTTTTTATATTAATAAAAAAAATATTAAATTACCAGTGATATAGACTTCCGCAAGAGACTTATTCAGCAAAAAATATTAGTTCAATTTGATAGATATTACTCAATCTACAAAACAGTTTATGTTCGTGTGGTCCTAGTATAGAATAGGCGACCCTTTCCTTTCCCGTGGGTGTCACAAGAAGCGACTAAGGGAGAGCAAGGGATAGGTAGTAGCGTCTTTTTTAAAACACCTCTAAAGCCTGACTGCTATTGCCATTTCGCCTACCAAGCGTGGCCACTACTGGCAAAACCCCCCTAGGAGGCTTAAATCTACAGTGGAGAGTTAAGGGCTGATATGACGATGACAGAATGGTTTTATTGTTATGTAAATCTTTATACTTCATATACATACTAGTATAATTTGAAGGAAGCCATCTTGTGCTTGTATACGCTTAAATAAATAAATAGTATGATAAAACTAATAAAATTTATGTATATCTTCAGCCTCATGATTTCTTAATTAAAATTGCAGTTAAATTACAGATTACAGAAGCGTAGCATAGGAGACCTCAGAAATTATAATGTATTACAATACCTATATATTCAATCATGTACAGCTATAGAGAAGATGGCTACCACTTTTCATAAAGTGAGTCATCAGCTTCTTGCCATTCCAAATTTTATAAAAAAACTAGCTGACTCGGCAAACGTTGTTTTACTATATACATTACTTCTAGAACTATTCATGAAAATTTATCATACTACAATTATTATATTCGATTGCCATCTTGCAACCCTATTGCGGCATATAAAAATCGCGATTAAAAAACAGGGGTGAATCGTAAAAGTATGAAAATTTTTATTTGTATGCATTTTTCAATGCTAAATCATAATAAAGTAAAAATAAAAAAAATTACAAAAATTATAAAAAAAAATGTTGGGGTAGGTTACTCTTATCATTGAGGGGTATGAAAAGTAGATGTTGGCTGATTCTCAGACCTATCCGATATGCACACAAAATTTCATAAAAATCGGTAAAGCCGTTTCGGAGGAGTTTGGTAACAAACACCGCGACATGAGAATTTTATATTATATATTAGATTATGTGCAATACAATCCCATAACTCAACTTTACGTTACACGCTCACAGGCCAAGGCTTATCAATTTTTATTCATGTATAGATTTTATATAAACAAATAATAACTGTAAGTAGAAAATATGCTAATAAAATAGTTTCATAGCTACACAACCCTACCAATTAATTTCTAAGGTGTTATTCGATCTTCATTAACAACGAACTCCCGTTTGCACGGTCGCAATCTGTCGATAACAACCTGGGAAATTAAAGGAAGCTGTCTCTATTTATATTAGATTACTCTTGAGGAATATTTTAACTACTCTTGCTGTCTGTGTTTTTATAATGGAGGACTGTAAATCTCCAAGTCTCTTGATAGAAAAAACTGACTAGAACTGACTCTAGCTTCATTCACATACATAAATCGTCACATATTTAAGGATCTTTGCTAAAAATGCACTCTATCAAGTCGAACTATATGCGGTACTTCCTAAAAACTATTATCCTGACGGGCCTAATGACTTGACTTCATTGTCATTTATCATCACTGAGTTGTCTAAACTAAAATAAATATGTTTAATTTAATTCGATTAAAAGACATAGCCGTTTTAAAAATTTATGATATCCATTATCCATCTACTTTTATTTTTTATTTTATTACTGTCATTTTAATATGCATTTTCAACCAACTACATAAAAAGAGGAACCAACTGAATTCAACTTATTTTTGTATAGTACTAAGTAAAAATTATATAAACTAAATTATACAGCCCAATGTTTAAATGATAACTTTATATTAAAAAAAAAATGTTATGTATTTATTTCTATAAATTTTATATTTAATTTTATAAAAAAATATTATAAAACAAAGCTAACTCAATCAGCGTATCAGAGGATGAGGCAAAAATAATATTAAAAAAAAAGCCATTTATTTCACGAGCAGTAGGAATATTTACGACTGTTAAAGTACCAGAAGTTATTTTAGCACGTTTTTAAATTTCTATTTATAAATAGCAAACAGTTGGGACCGTGTTTGTATGGGAGTTTTACACAAATTATTTAGATGTATCAAATCATTTTATATTGGATTTTCCATTGCATTATAAATCATGAACCTCGTCGATCAAATAAGTTGATGACCCATCACTCGGTGGATTGTGGGAACCGCCCCATATAGCAGTACATATATAGAAAACAGAATAATATTAATTATAATAATATTAAGTAAATAAAATAAAATGATTATTATTTTATAGCATTGTGAGACGAGAAGTTTTCTTCTACGACAATGCGTCGTAGAAGAAAACTTTCGGATAAAGTCGAAACAATTGTCGGAAATGACAAACATATAGTAATATTCTTTCTTTTGCAATATTTTACTAGATTCGTCATATTACCTTGTGTGTGCTCTGTGTACATTTATGTATGTATGTGTACTATATATTATTTGTTATAATAAGTAGTTTAATAAATAATCTTATTTATTGCTAGTTGACTTAATGCTTAACCTTGGATTAAAAGGATTAGTTTATTAAACTCTTAGTAAGAATTTTTCTAGAGACCACAATATAAGGTTCTTCAAAAGGGATGTATTAAGGTTTCTTGAGGGTCAGCAACGCATACGTAATACTCCTAGTGTTGCAGACATCCATTGGAGCTGTATGATTGTTTGCCATCTTTGTGGTAAAAAAAAAAGATGTATTAGTATCTACTTACGATTGATGAGGATCGAATTTCGTATCAGGAGGTGCACGAGCCCCAATTAGGCACATGGTCGAGTCCTGGGGAGCGAGAACCCTCATCTGTAGTGTCGCCCGTGGGTACCACCAACGTCGTTCTTCGATTGCCACTGCTACCTAATTTAGAAAAAAAAAATTGTTGTTAGAACTTATAAAAGATAAATCTTATTTAGTTACTTAAAAACAACAAAAAAAATATTTTTCCAAAATAGTCTCGAACAGGATTATTTAGACGTTGTTTTACAAATATAGGACATTTTAAGATGGGCACATATGTAATTAATTTTATTATCTTGTAATTGATTGAACCATCAATAATTGTTAATTTTATTATTCAATTTTGTAGTTCCAATATGGTCACAATTTGTTAAATTTCTTTTTTTTTTTTTACTTCATTAATTGTTAAGATATTTGTTTATAAAAAAATCTTTCATTTATTTCCCCGTAATCAACACAGAGTAATAATTGCTACTTTATAGTAGTCAAATACATAATACAAGAAAGACAAATAAAAAAAATAGCAACAAGAAACAAGAACAAGCAGAAATTTAACTTATAAAAATTCTGTATAAAGGAAGTCCTGTGTGGTCCCGGCATAGAATAGGCCACCCCATTCTTTCCTATGGGTGTCGTAAGAGGCGACCAATGGAAGGCGAGGGACGGGCAGCAGCGTCCCCATTGAAACATTTCTAAAGCCTAACTGCGATTGCCAATTCGCCTGTCAAGCGTGGCAACTACTGACAAAACTCGCCAAAGAAGAGGCTCATCTTCAGCAGTGGACAGTTAAAGGCTAATATGATGTTGATGATGTGTGAAGAAAAACTGCCATTTTTTATATGTTCCAAGGATTTGTATACAATGACGAAAAGTTAATAGTGTAATATCAAGGGGGGAGAAAAGGGATTGTTAGTAATGGAGACTAAGAATCCCTAACAATTGCTAACAATATATCCAACCAGGTCGACCTCCTCGCGGTTCCCCCTGGAAACTATCATGATTAATTCCTGATGAACTCATCATGATAGGCTAACTGGCCTGTTTTCATCCTCATTGATCACCCTTCGCTGGTGTGTGAAAAAATAGTGTAGTATCACAATAAAAACTAAGTAACTTAGTACTAAAGTAGGTAGTACATAATAACTCTACTACGAATAAAGTTCTAGTAAAACCTATTAGAGTAATCTTATTTGATTTTGACTTATTCCTTTTTTAAATCACTCTTTCATGATCGCATTATACTTTCCTACACTCAATACCGCTATACTTTTATTTTTATCTCCCTTATCCTTCCCAAGAAATGAAAGATTCTCGACATTTGTGATATATAATATTTTTAAACATTACAAATATTTTCTTTTTCCCCGAAAATATTTGATATTATATGAAAAAAAATAATGCACTTTATAAGTATGAAAACTTCAAACGAAGAACACTGATGCTTAAGGATTATGATTATCTGTTGTTATATCTCTTTTTCATATTATTCCAGTTTTCTGTTTCATGTTTTGAAAAATATTTAATTTCACTTTTATAGTCTATTCCAATAGAATTCAATGTAAAGATAACCAAGTTTTGTTGAAATTATCATAATTGTAAAAACAAAAGAAATTATGAACAGATTGAAGCATTCCTAATTAATTTGTACTACGATTGGGCATAAAGCGACAGTATTTTTGTCGATATTTCATTTGTTTATATTACTTTTTAGACTTTCAAGTACTTACTAGTCTGTCTCAATACTTAATTGTTAAGTAAACAATGGGAATTCGTGCGATCAATTAGGTAAACTATGATAATTTACTTGTATTATCTTGACGTTTCAACCATGTTACACCGACTGTGGTCACGAGTAGACTGACGTAGTGCTGTCATATCTCTGTTTGCGAGATAGAAACTTTTTATTTTACCCACTCTTTATCTCACACCACACAAATTGTGTTCCTATACTGAGAGTTTCTTCACATAATAGTGATTATGTCTTTATTCAATGCATTTACCGACTACACACTGTAGTGAGGTAATGTTTTTTGTATTACCGGGTTCCGGATCGTGGAAAGTTTGAAATCGTTTTCTCGATTGAATGTTTCAAATTACTGGATTTAAATCGCTTCACGTACTATTCATGAATAGAAAATTCGTTTCATGGAATGGATTTGTGCTCGACACTCGATCCAATGGTTGATGGCCGCTTCCATGAAACTCAGGCAAATTATCATAGTTTATCTAAATGATCATATTAATTCCTGCCTCTTACACATCATTTGTTTATACTCTTTATTATGTTCTATTGAAATAGACTACAATTCAATCTTAAGATGGTCATTAATCAAATTCGGACACGAAATACTAGATGGCGCTGAAATCGAGACTTGTGGTTTTTCTTGATTATTTTGTAATTAAAGATAATTTGAAGCAAAATTTCTAAATTGGCGAATAGTTGGCTTCATTTTTTATCAATATAGTAATAATTTGTAATATTTTTTGTCATTAATCTCTTTTACTGTGCAATTTTGTAAAAAAATATATACTCGCAAGAAATATTATGGTTGTGTGGGTCATAATTCATTCAGAGAAAATCGCGTATTATCTGTCACTTAACATTTGTACACACACACTAATATAGAAATTTTGATTTAAGAATTATCTTTAATTACGAAATAATCAACAAAAACTCCCAGTCTTGATTCTAGCGCCATCTACAATTTCGTGTTTAATTTTGTTTAGGGACCAACCATCTCAAACTGATTTCGTTTTGAACTTGTATAATAATTATTGTTACTGTTAATAGCTGATAATTACATTGTTTAGTGAAAAACGATTAGTATCCCTTGTCTCCACATAGAAATTTACAAAATTAGCTTCTGTTGCTTTCGATCTACGTCTGAATTGGTATAAAACAAGCCCGTTCAACCGATTTCGGACAGAATCGCCGGAATTACAGGCGGTCTTAATTGCACCCCTTAACCGTCAACGAATTGCCTTTCATTAAAGGGCACGTTGATTAAACCCAACGTTATTGCCAACCAGATTATGTCGCGAGATATCTTTAATGTACGAAAAATCCCCTAAAAAGCTTCAAATTACGATCAACAGCAAGTTTTCACTGCGGACTAAAACAAAGGAATACAAACCAAGGAGATAAATATAGTTTATATTTAGTTAGCTATGTTTTTCTACTTGGTTAGTATTTTTTTTTATGGGTGAAAATGGTATGGTAACCCGTGACTCTGCTAACGGGATACGCTGGCGGAGCACCACTGAAGGGCGATAGATGAGAATGAAAACAGGCAAGTTAGTCCACCATGATGAATTCATCAGGAATTAACCATGATAGTTTTCAGGAAGAACCGCGAGGAGGTAGACCTGGTTGGGTATATTGCTAGCAATAGGATTCTCAGTCTCCATTACTAACAATTCCTTTCTCCCCCTTGGTTAGTATTACGTACCATCATCATATCAGGCGTTAACTGTTTACTACTGAATATATAATATGTCATATCCATTTTGTCAAATCCAGTAGTTGCCACGATTAGCAAACGAGTTGGCAACGGCAGTTAATCTTGTAGATATTTTGACAAGGACACTGCTGCCTATCCCTCGATGAGGAAATTATAAGAAGCAACTAATGCTTCTTATGACACCCGCGGTAGAAAAAGGGGTGGTCCGTTCTACCGGTTCCGGTTCCGGGACCACTCCGAGGTTGCCAATAAGCCAGTCAAGCGTGCCAACTACTTACAAAATCCTTTAATAAGAAGAGGCCTATGTTCAGCAGTGGACAGTCAACAGTTGATGTGGAATGGTATGTGGTATTCCGTATTATCACCCGTAAATCAATATTAATAATCCTATTTGCCAAATTAGTATAATATTTGTCCATGTATCTTTCATTTAAAAATATTCAGTAGTTTTTTTTTTTCTTAAAAAAGTAACAATCATCTATTCATACATACTTATAAATTTTAGCGTTTATAATAATAACAGGATTGAGGGTGAGAATTAGTTGAAAAGAGGTCAAACGAACGGCTGTGCACAAATGTATACGAAATGTATACTTAGCCATAACATAAGTTATAACACAACGACGTAGTAATTAAACTCTGTAAACGCTATTTCAATTTCACGCCAGCTGACTCATCAGACTGTTAAATAAGGGGTTAGGATGCAACTTTCAAGGGACATTGTAATCTGTCGAGTTATCCGTGTTGCTATAAAATTATATGTTCATTTAATATATAGCTTACAATGTTATAACGTCTCTTTGTTATAACAACTAGCTTTTACCCGCGACTTCGTCTGCGTACTCGGGTGTATTTCTTGACTGGGATATAAAAGGAACCTATATACATCTTCATCCCATATAGTAACTGTATACCAAAATTTTATAGTTACTGGTTAATATTTATAAGGTTTATTATTATACTAATATTTATTCGAGATTACGCACGAAGTTATAGGGATATATTGATTGGCCGGGATAAATAACGACTACTACGTAATTACGCTGTGCGGCCCCGGCATAGAATGGGCCACGATTTTCCCGTGAGTGTTGTAAGAGGCGTGTGAGAGAATTGAATCGTCAAGCAGATAGCATTCGCGGTAGCAGCGTCCCTCTTAAAATATCACCAAAGCTTAACTGTGGTTGCTAACCTGCCTGCCAAGTGTGCCAAACTACTGGTAAAACCCCCTTAATAGGGGGAGGGTTATGTTTAACAGTGGATAATTAATGGCTGATATGATGATTATGACGTAAATATGTCGTCAAATTACGTCATTGTTCCTAAACAGATTTTTACAATTTTTTTTTTGCAAAATTTTTTGATGGCAAATAAGCATACGGTCCACCTGATGGTAAGCGGTTACCATAGCCTATGAACGCCTGCAATATTAAGGGTCTTATGCGCATATTATTGACCCTGTAGGAACCTCTTTACCCCCCTTTTGAAGAACCCCATGCTGTAGTCTCTTGGGAAAACCTCAGCAGGGAGCTCATTCCATAATCTGAGTGTTAGAGGGAGAAAACAGCAATTATTTTTTCCTCATTAATTTTGTCACTATTGAAGCTACCATTTATCTTTGTGTAGGAAAAATTTGCGTGTTATGGAGTAAAGCCCATAAACACACGATTACGCGTTTTATATTAAAACTAGTGTCCCGCCCTGGTTTCGCACGCGTGCAATGTAAACACAATGCGGTGTTAGTGCGCAGTTATTAATAATATTACTACTCGTATTGTATCCATCTAAATACATACACACTCCACATAATCTATATAATTTTTTTAAACATTAAACTGTTAGGAACTGTTAGGAAGCTATCTGTATAAAATGCACTTGCTTACTTTTCTGTTGTCCTAATAAAGAGATACACAATTTTATCATAAATTATTTTGTTATATTTTAGAATTTTCGATGAAAGCTCTCAATCGACTTGATTTACTTCCAACGTCTTGAACAATTATTGTCATGTTTCAATTTATATAAAACAATATTAAATTATACGTATAAACCTTCCTTTTGAATTATTCTATCTATTGATGAAATTTGCTTTAATATTTGTTATGTAGTTTAAAAGGTCTAAGCGTACAGGAGGACGGAAGCATTTTTGGTTTATATTATCTATATATTTGTCCTGTGTGGTCCTGGTATAGAATAGGTCACCTCTTTGTTTCCCGTGGGTGTCGTAAGAAATGACTAAGGGAGGGCGAGGGATGGGTAACAGCGTCCTACTTGAAACATCTCCAAACCCTAACTGCGGTTGCCAATCTACCTGTCAAAGTTGGCAACTACTGGCAATATCCTCTTAAGGGTAAGCTCATGTTCAGCAGTGGACAATTAAAACCTGATATGATGATGCCGATGATGACCTGTATCTAAATATTAAAGAGACATCTCATCGTTTATTGGCGTATGTAAAAAATGTGCAATTTTGTGATTTATTTTCTTGATTTATGGAATATTTTGTTACAGCACGTTCAACTCTAGCCAATTATATTTACTTAAAATAAATTACACTTCAAAATTAAAAAAAAAATAATAATAATATAGAATTTATTTTGTTAATACACGGGTGTATCCAAATCAGCTTCAAACATTTATTGTGTATATTAATGTCCTGCTTTTCTATCTCGTTTTAACATATATGTTTCGTCTCTTTTACATTACCATTCTATATACTTTATAATATAAGAAACATATGTAAAAGTTAGTTTGACAAATATAACAAACACTTACTTCTTTATGCAGTAATCGGACGTGGAAACTGGCGACGTCGCTCACAGGCTCTCCTGCCTCTGTCACGTAGTAAACGAGAAGAGAACTGACTGGTGCCATATCTGCTGTCACTGGAAACCTGCAAAATAATTGCAATAATATAAATTATTATTTATATTAACCATTAAGTAAAAACTTTCTGTCTTTACTTAAAGGTTAGCTGGTAGAGAATGCCATATGGCATTAAGCTCGCCACTTGTACAAAGTTTTATTTATTTATTTATTTATTTAATACTTTATTGTACACATTAGTTATAAAAATATGACAGAGGTAAACAAAAGTACAAAGGCGAGCTTAACTCTGATAGAGTTTTCTTCCAGCAAACCCAAAGTGGAAAGGAGCATCAATTGTTTTATTGTGCAATAAAGAATAAATAAATAAATAATATACTAACTGTATACAGTATGCATACAACAAATAGGTTTCAAAGAGAAAAAAACCGAATTAAGGTTTTATTTTTGTTACCTTATAACTCCGTCAGTAATAAACCGATTTGAAAAATTCTTTTTTAATCTAAAAATACATACAAACCAGCCCCATATTAATAAAAATTGCTTCTGTAGTGTAATTTTTAGACCTAAATATGTGGTTTTGTCATAATCGATGTCACTTTTTTTGTGGGACACAATCTTTAAATATTATTTGTACTAACATATTTTTTAAAAGCAACAAAGATACTCTGATAATTGCAAGTAATAAATGCAAGTCTGATAGATTAACTCATGTGATGGGTCCAATTATATAGAACAAATTACCTGACTATATAACTACTGTAGGCAACAAATTGACGGCTCACCTGATGAAAAGTAGTATTCATCACATATAGACACGAACAGCATAGAACATAACAGTATACTGTGCCGCCTATTATATTCTTCAGGCATTACCATTCTTGAGGATTATAGCTTTATGCCTACCGAGTAATTTTATTTCCAAAACTCACTCTTTTTAGTTTTGTAGTTTAAATATTTCGGTGATTGGTCAAGTTCCCAGACCATACGTCGTTTGGCTATGGGTCACCGAGGAGTAGTGTGGGACGCCAGAAATTTTTCTGTGCCCAAATAGTTGCGCTGGGACCCATTTATTGCATCAGTGAGACACTTTCGTACATTTTAGTTGCCTTTACTATGTGCGTTTTAAGTTTTTGATATAGTTTGCTCAATATTTTCAAGTGACTCGTAAAAAAAGGAGACTGTCGGTCTTCTCTTTTTCCGAGTCGCTTATTTTTTGCATATTACGCGATATATATTATTAATATATTATTCTAAATTCACTTTGATAACTATTTTAGCATTAGATTGGGTTTACTCCCTTTGAAAACAAAAAATGAACAAGAAATAGGCGGTATTCAATTAATAATTTTTTTTGTTACGTAATGTTTTTTCGAATTTTAAATAAAGTTTAAAATTACTCTTTGTATTTGATCGGGTTTATTTCGTTTGAAACAAAAGAAAGCAAAGTTTGTAGACTATTGAATATAGATTATTGAAAACAATTTATGTGCATTGTAGTTTGTGTAAACTAACACTTTTTCTTAACAACAAAGGCATCATTAAATCTTTACAAATAATGTACACTCCTATAAAAGGTGATTACGTCAGATAGTAATTATTACAGCGTTGAATTAATATAAATGGTGAAAGCTTTTCCGTTGAATGGAAAAATAAATGAGATTTTAATTAAAATTAACCGTAAATAGGAAATGTAGTGGATGCCCGTCTTTTGGTAAAGTTCATGATATAACGTATTTAAGGTAGGAAAATAGAGCTATAATATTGTTTCTTTCAATTTATGGAAAACTGTGTTTTAATTAATAGTAAAATTTATTTTTTCGTTTGTCGAAAAATTCGTTTTCACAGTATAATTATAGAGTTTGGTATTATTTGATTCTCTATTCATATCTATATATTATAATAAGTTAACAATTTTATTTTTATTTTATACAAAAATATATTAAAAATATCTTTAATATATATATTAAAGATATTTTTCCTATCACATTCCTTATTAAATAAAAACTAGCTTATTCCGCAAAAGAAAGCCATATTAATTGACAAACAAAATGACTAAATTAATATATGACCAGGGGAGGGGGGTTGTTAATAATGCGCACTATCAGTCTCATTGTTAGCAATATGTCCAAAAAGGTCAACCTCCACGTGGTTCCCCCTGGAAACCATCGTGCTGTCGTGCTGTCGCATCGTCACGATAGGCTAATTGACCTGCTTTTTCATTCTCACCTATCATCTCTCACTGGTGCCCCGCCAGTGTATACAGATAGTGTAGGCGGGGTTACCATTCTGATATCATTCATAAAAAAAAATATGACCAACACTAGTATAAATTCTTTGATTACGAAAAAAATTATCAAAATCATTTCAGTATTTTGTGCGTACGTTAAAAAAATTGAGCATATTGAGAACCTCATTTTCAACACATTTCAAAAACAAGAAGCTCCTCAATTCGGTTTTTCTTTTGTTTGTTACGTCATAACCCTGCCAGTTCCAAACCGATTTGAAAAATTCTTCTTATCTTTTTTTTTTATACAACTTAGAATGGCAAACAAGCTGACAGCCCACCTGATGAAAAGTGGTAACTGTCGCCTATAGACATGAGCAGTACCATGGACATAACAGAGTATACTGTTGCCATGATTCCATTACTATGATTCCTCCCATGCGTTGCCATTCCTGAGGACTCAGGTGTTATTCCTCTGTACCCTGTAAATTCACGCCATATCCCTTCAAACCATCATATACTTACAGATTCGTCGTCATACAAATTTTATAAAAATGGGTTTAGTAGTTAATTTTAAGACCAAAATAACTGGCTTTGTCACAATTAAAGTAAATTTTTTTGTGGGATACAAATTTTAATTAATAGTTGCTTAAAAAAATGAATCAATATAACTAAATTCACAATTATATCAATTGTGTTATATAGCAAATGTGTATTTGGAAGCATTTCAAAATAGTCAATTTTTCCTTTTCATATAAAAAACGAAAAAAATGCCCATTTCAATATCTACTATTCATTTCATCGTATTCATCGTAGATTGGACTTTAGGCATCAGTCTATGTTTTAGCTCTATCATAGGGTTATAATAATAATTTTCAGGCTAGCAGTTTACCTATTGATCGCTACTGTGCAATATAAAAAAAGAGAATTACAAACAATGGCACCAACAACGTCATACGAGGCGTATAAAAACGATATCGACAATCTGTCAAATTCCTATCCAGAAGTGAATAGCGCATGAAAATATCAAAGGGTTGTTCGGTACTCCAATATCGTGTTGTTACATTTAATCCAATTGTGAACTTTCCGGCCTTTATCACGAGTACTGTATAGATTAACAGTGACCAACATTTACGACGACCAATTTGGGACATATTTACGAGGAATTATTTGTAAAATAATTAAAAATAATTTAATATCTAATTTGACATAAATGCATATATATTAGCTACCTATCGACTAAATTTTGTTTTACCCAAGCAGGATTCATGTACTTACTCTTCAAATGAATATTGTACAATATGTTTACAATTGTACAACTCTATATTATGTTCATGAATGCATTATTATAAATAAATAAATATTTAATTTAACCTCCTTTTTTATAAAAACGTCAAGGTTTTCATAAATCCATTTTAACTACTAAACTGTTTTGTCTTTTTCTTTCGTGTTAAACTCCAAATTTGAAAGAAAGTGTCAAAACAGTATAATAGTACAAATAGGTTTGACTTTTATATTGCACGGTTTATCGTTATAAAGGACGAGAATTAATGCGATCACTTAGGTAAACTATAGTAATTTAGTTGAATTATCGACATTTTGATTAAATTGCATCGGCTGTGGTCACGAATAGATGTAGCGCTATCGTACCTCCGCTTTCGAGACAGAAATTTTTTCATCTACCCAATTATTGTCCCACATCACATAAATTGTGTTCCTATACTGAGGATTTCTGCACACAACACTGACCGTGTCTTAATTCGATGCATTTACCTAAATGATAATATTAATTCTCGTTTATATAAATCAAATTGATTTACTTACTATTTGTTGAATCATAGGAATTGAAAAATACAAATACTACATAATCACACTAGTTTTGTGATGCTGGAGTTTGTATCCTAATTGGATATGACAGAAAAATGTGATTATCATTTGTATAAAAGAATATTACAAGCTGATTTCAATAGTACAAGCGCCAACTACATATTTTTCTACTACCAGTATTATTAATAAAATGTTACCTGCTCGTACTTTATTTAGTGGTCATAATATTACGGTAATTATGATGAATTCATGCAATTTTATATATTACACTATAAAAGAGGATTTTCCTACGAAGTTTCGAGTTGTGGACATACTACTGGAGACTGTAACTCATTAAATGGTACATGGACGTCATGCTGTGTATTCAAATGACATATCTCTACATATGCATATATAAACAGTAAATATATCTATGCATTTTGTAGTATGGTAACATGACATTGATTGCTACATTTCAGTTTATGATAGTCTTGTTTATGAACTTTATACCAAATAGTAACGTCTAAATTTGACATTTTTAAAAACAAACAATTTTTAATATAACTAATTGATTTACAAAGTACTCTGATAGCAAACTAGTTTTTTTATTATTATTATATCAGCCGTTAACTGTCCACTGATGACCTTCGCCTTTAAGGGGTGTTTTGCTAGTAGTTGCCAGGCTTGGCAGGCGGGTACACAACCGCAGGCTTTGGTGATTTTTTAAAAGGGACGCTGCTGTACATTCCTCGACCATTCAGTTCCAATAGTGGCCTCTTATGACATCCAGGGAAAAGTAAGGAATGGTTTATTCTATGCCGGAATCACACGACATATTTAGATTTAATTAATCATATTTTACAAAAATATAGAAAATTATTTATTTTAATTAATTTTAATGACAAAAAAAATCATAATTTGATACGGTTTTACCTTCCTTCATTTGATCAAATATCTGTCTTGTGTTTATCTTATAAAACTTTATAGTCATAAGCATAATTATTTTTTAAATGTTTATTAAATACAATTTTAATGTACAAAAATACAAAATGTAGGGTAACGTAACGTAACACCTTAATCCATCCGTGCGCCAAATTTCTTTTAAATGCGTTCAGCCATTAAAAATGAATACGTAATAAACATACAATCGCCGTGTGGTCCCGGCATAGAATAGGCCATCCCTTTCTATACTGTGACTGTCGTAAGAGTCGACTAAGGGAGCGGGAGGGATGGGCAGCAGCGTCCCTCTTCAAACATCTCCAAAGCCTAATTGCGGTTCCCTTATGGGAAAGACTTATGTTCACCAGTGGACTGTTAACGGTTGGAATAATAATAATGAATCCAATATCTTTACAAACTTTTACATTTATAATAATAGTAAGATTAATAGAATTGAAATATAAATAAAAAGTATAACAAACAGAATAGGCGGGTTGCCGGCGTGACCCGTGAGGCCCATTCGTCAAAACCATCGTACTCCTGTTTTTACCCCGACATAGATACACTGAACGGTATTTTTTATTCATTTATTCGTATGTTTATATTTCATGTCGGTTCACTGAACTGAAACACATTTTTCCCGATTCAAAATGTGCACACTCGAGTTTATAAACCGACTTCAAAAGGGCATTTTATTGTTTTTTGATTAGTTGTTTTTTGGTAGATACACAGACACAAACATAAATTACATACTAATTTACTCGTGCAAAGTCGCAGGATACCGCTTATCATCAATATTACCTATTATTTTAATCCTTTTCTTTAAAAACAGCTGTGAACAATGGAAAATAAATAAACGACTGCAGCCGAGTTGGATATTAATTTCACAAAGTAAAGCGGAGTGACAATAAAAAGTTTATTCAGCAATAGCACTCGACAACTTCAACGAAATGGGTCAAAATTTAAGGACCTACTTCGGACGTTTCACAAAATGCATATAAATCACAAGGAATAAACTTCACAGTGTTCGCCGACGTTTTTATGGTTTTTTTTCCAATTACAAAACACAGAACTTTGTTTCAGACACAGAGGCTGTGTTTTGCAGATAAAATTTTAACACAGTGAATCGTTGTTGGTAAACGTTCGGCTCGACGGCAGTTCTTAGGCGGACATTAAAACAGCTTTTAGAGGAAATTAAAAAAAACAACAAACGTAATCTCAGATATCTGGGTAGCAGTGACGAATCGTGGAAAGTTAATGGATGATTTTTGCTGACATTAAAATACGAGTTTGCTTTATAAATATTTTATTATTCAGAAACATTTATTGGTAGCAGTCCAGTTTACGTCGTAATCGTTCGTAATCACCCACTTATATAGAGGATCGTTGTAAAAAAATATTGGTAGATCTACGAGATACGTTTTGATACGTAGACTTGATACATAAAATGTTATTATTAAAAGGGTCCAATAATTGTCTATAAACATAAGTTGATCGACTGACACAACAAATCGGTCCGGACCGGTACTTTTTTATAAAAGCTAGACATTAAGTGTGGGTAATATATAGAAATATCTATATATGATAGTTACAATATCTATACATATATTGACTCAATAACAGATATATTAACTATCGATTACCCAATATATAAAATCATAAAGAAGAACTTGCTCATAATTAATACAGATATCTGACTGGTGTTGGCGATATCGCAACAGATATTTATTTTATACAACTTAGAATGGCAAACAAGCTGACAGCTCACCTGATGGAAAGTGGTAACCGTCGCCTATAGACATGAGCAGTGTCATGGACATAACAGAATATAACTATATACTGTTTCGCAATAAATAGAAGAACTCAATATCTGGATATTGGATATTACACATATCTACTAGTCATAATGACTATAATCCACCTGATGGTAAGCAGGTACTACGGTCCAAATATGAGGGTTGTAATTGCAGAAATTTATACTGTAGTTGTCAAACTGTCGGGGTGACAGCCTGCAAATATATTTTTTCACGCCCCGCATAATATATAAATAAACCTATGGCTGGGAAGAAAACTATCCGTAATGGCTTCCTTTTATGGGAAGAGATGCGTGCCCAGAGTAAAACATGGAGGCATGGTTAAAAATTTAACAAAACACACAACTATATAATATCACCTACCAGGAAGCCATGAGAAATACGAAGCTCTTTTATAAACGTACTTCCCAACCTAAAAGAGAAAGTACCCATAAAAACAGACGAGAGCAATCAATCGAAACCAACACAAACAGGGTGAGGAGAGGAGACTCTGAAAAGTTTTGCTGACATAAAAAAAAAAGGATAGCCCCACCAAAGTTGCTTAAATACCAAACTTTCTCGTATACAATCATGAACTTTGCCGACATCCGATAATTAGCCTGAATATTCAATGATGGATAATTAAAATCTAAAAACAATAATGTAACCCAACATATTTGAGAACTAAATAAACTTTTTATTAAATGTAAAATGTAACTACAACTAATAGCTAACATTTGATCCAAACTAAACAAATAGTGTAACTATTTGTTTAGTTTACGTTATACGTAACGTATATCAATAAATAATAGGCTAAAATAAAAATTGTGTAAAATGGGAATTAAATATTTTCCAATGAGTCGAAAAATTACAATGAATTTAGAGTACCCTGTACTAACATGATTTTTTCTATAATGCTTAAAATGGTCTATTTAGTTGTATAATATATATGCATATTCCTTTATATTTATGTATGTATTATTTATTTTGTATAGGTATACATTAGTAGTTGTTATTTTCTTTACCTAACCCAATAACGAAATATCGCGTTCGTGATTCACTATTCATCGCATAGGTGGACTGGTAGAGAATGCTACTAGCATTAAATCCGCCTTTTGTACCTTATTTTATTTTGGCAAATAAAGTTATTTAAATTAAATTAAAATATAATCTGTAATGTCTATTAAGATTATATAAATATACCCTATTTTTATATATACCCTAGACAGTTATAAACAAAATATGGAATTGGAGTTCAGTGAGATTCAACAGAGGTCAGTGACCTCTGTTAAAAGGCGAAACAGTCCTGTAATAAAGTAATATAGACATTGTACTGGTGTACAATAATTATCGTCACAGAACGAGTTGTGGAGAGTTGGATAAACTGATGTTTTATGTGTGTTTATTTTAGTTTCGCCTTGATTACTTTTGTTTTTATTAGTAAAGTTTTGTAACACAGATTAAGCAGGACCAAACTACCTATTTTACAATGATGACAAAAAATGTAAAAAAATATAAATAAAGAGTACTTTGCACTCAATAAATTACCTATCTATATTCTTAAACATTACTTTTCTCGTTTGCATTTAATTTACTTTTTTATGAAGTATTTATGGACAATATAAACCCGCGTACAGTTTTTGTTTTTATAATTCAAAATTTTGAATTTCGAATTAAAACAAATTGTCGATGTCTATAAATCGAGTGGTCGTTTTGGTGCGCATTTACAATAAATTTAATAACACTGAGTTTAATATCATTGGAATATATTGCGTTCCTTTTACAAAAATAAAAAAAAAATGGATTTTCACAAGAAAATATCTGTCGTTGTTTTAAATTTAAGTAAAGATTTTGAGATAAAGAAAATAACCATTTTCTAGGAAGGTACAGATAAAACAAATTCCACTGTACTCACGTATAATTGAAGCGGCATAAGTCAGTATCATTAGCTGGGCTTGGTGCTGGTACTGCGGCCCAATGCACAGCTCGGCCCCCACTCGTAACTGCCGCCAGGAGGCGCTGTCGGCAGCCACACGATGACCATACACTTGCGCTAGCTATGCCACCAGCCTGTTATAACATCAATTTTTAGTATAAATAATAATACGTCACAAAATTTTTTGTGTCGGCAAAATTAGAAATATTGGCCTTAGAGGCCTATACGTCAACGGAATATGTCCCATTGTCGTGATTCAATACAAATAAGTATGTTTATTTTTTTTTCGTATTTGTTCGACAATTGCCACATTTTTAAATAAAAAAATAGTCAATTGGCTGTTCCTATACTGAAATAACATATCTCTAACTTCCTTAAATAAGACTATAGGAATACTTATACATACAAGTTGCCTGGAACATATCGCTATTTAGCAATAATGCCAACCATTGTTGCCTGTTTTCCTTACAAATTGTAATGCTATTTTTTTTTTTTTCAATATATTTTATGTATCTGTATTTTTTAAGATCATATTAATTTAATTTATTTATTTATTTTTAAGATTGCAAATGTGAAAACTATTTATGGCTCAATATGGATATGATTTAACTATGTATTGATTGAGTGAAGCTGTATGTTTTCCTAAAACTAAATAAATAAGTATCAATAGATTAAGTATAGTTCTGTAATCTATAATATGATCGAACGAATGAGTAAACAGGTACCCACCTTCTCTTTCTACGAACCATAATCAGGCAGTTTAATTTTTTAAATTTTTTTTTAGACTCAAAACATTTAATTAACTAAAATAGCTAGTAGAATTTTGAAAGTTAAAATTTTGTACTCTTATGCTGTTGACACTTTTGTGTAAAACCGTATGTTAAAAAACAGCGCGAGAACAAAATTATTAACCGATTTTAATTCGGAGAAGATTTTCAAATTCATTGCATTTTTTTAATTACTTTTTATCTAATTAACTCTTTCGAAAAAAATTGGTTATCACTTGGAAATTATTTAAATTAAGTAGATATTTGATTTATCATTTACATATATAGCAAGAAATATTCCTAATAAGATTTTCGACACCGTGTAATTAATTACCTGCAATGGTGTAGGCAAATTCTCAACTAAGAGGTAACATTTGGATGTTGAGTTCCAACGCCGGATCCTCTCTCTAGCGAGGACGTAATGTGTTTCTATCTCTTTTCCTTCAACAGCCACCAGCTCCGCCTGAAAAAGAAAAAAAATGTTAGGAACAATAACAGAAAAGAGATATACTTAACCTTATACATGGCGTTCCTATTTTTTTTAATGGGTGATAATAGAATGGTAACCTCGCCTGCATTATCGGTATATGTTGGCGGGGCACCAGTGATAGATGACAGGTGAAGATAAAGGCAGGTTAGTCGGACCATCGTGAAGAATTCAACAAGAATTAACCACGATGGTTTCCAGGGGGAACCACGTGGAGGTCGACCTGATAAGGAATATTACTAGCAATGGGATTGTTAGAATCATTAACTAACAATTTCTTTTCCCTCTGTAAGTAAGTATTTTCCTTCCTACTTTTCCCTTTCCCCCGATGTTCCTATTAGGACAATGGTAGATAGTAGGCTCAAGAAAAGTTATTTAACATTTCGGTAAATATGTAGATAATATGTGTAAGCGAGATCATTTCTTGTAATTATTGTATTAAATATTTATCGAATATTGTTTGTTTTTACTACTGTAATCTTTTGGAGAAAACATTAAAGAACATCTGTCTATTTATATGTATATCTTTATCATTCACTTGAACACTCATAGTAGATATTTTTTTTTTACTTTTATAGTATATTATTTCGATTTTAGCACTGCTATTATTCGCATATTCACAGAACTGGAAAATAAATTATACAATTACTTAAGAGTAAAATAAAAAAGTATTCGTAGAATTTTTATGTGGCGCAGGCCTTTTGTCAAAATTTCAATGTTTAAAATTATTATACATATATTTGGTGTATATAGGGAATTTGGCATATAACATTAACAAAAGACAAGAAAAAGGAAATATGATATACATAGATAAATAACAGAGCAGAACAATATTCGAGCGAATTCAATGAAATTTCAATCATTATAAGTCACTAAGCAAAATTTCTCTCTTACATCAATTATTACATCCCAAGAATTAATTTGAACTTTAAAAAAATATTGTACTTATATATAATCAATTTGGCTGAATCTATAATCACAATAAAACAACTCACTAGGGTACTCTAATTGCATTTTAGAGTATTTATTCTTTTGAAACAATTTGGAAGATTGCCAAAGTCACAGCGCATTAGAAATGTGTCTGAAAGGACTTTTACGTGTTTACTTAGACCGTATGAGCTTTTGGGTGAACAAGTATTTCGAAGCGATATAGCGGCAGAAATTTCTAAAACTCTTGTAAAAATCGTAAATTTGGACATGTAGATTATTACATTTAGGTCCTTTGGTTTGAAAGTGTTGGCTCTGCAGTCAAAGCAGAGCTAGAGGCGAAGCAAATAAAAATAGGTTCTTTTTGTACCTAAGTAGGTATAAAATAAGTATTTTCGATAGTTTTTTTTTTTTAAACAGGCAGCAATGGAGCATATAGCTCACTTGATATTAAGTGAATACCGCCGTCCATGTGTACCCGTAACACCGGATAAATTTTCAGGTGCATTGCCGGTCTTTTAACAAGAAGTATTTTCTTAAAACTTACGATATCGTATCGATTCGAAAATTCACTGCTGATAGTTGATTCCAAAGTTGTGCGTAGAAGAAAATGCTTTGAAAACGCACGGTGGACGACTGCCACTCATTTAGATGGTTGGGATGAGACTTTTATTTATGGCGAGTTGTAATGGTGAAATTTAGTAGCTGGTATCAATCCGAACTATTTCTCAGAATATCTCCCATGATACATTCGATAAAAGATGCATAGAGATGCAACGTCTCAACACAGTTTCACCGGATTGAGTCGGACGGTAAGGTACTGATCATCATTTGAGCTATTCGACGTTAAATGCTGTCTAATGGAGGAAGCTAGTACTATAACGCTGTACTGTGTTTTTACGAAATTAAAAATTGCTGCTTGCACTATAATCTAATTCAATGAGATTGCCATTTCGCCCGTATTTTTTATCCGTAAATCACACAAGCAACCTTATTATTATTATCAATTCTTTATGTTTTTTAACTAAATATTTATAGTTTAATCAGATTTTTTTACAAGGTAAAATACTATTTTAAAAATATAATAATTTCTAAATATAATTAAATTATATTCAAAATGAAGTCTTTCCCTTGAAGAGGAATAATAAAAAAAAAGATAATTGGTTAATTTACAGTAGGATCACAGTAGATCGAAGTTTAAAACCCAAGAGGACAGAAACGGCAGACTCTGTGGACACAATAATGTAAAGTATATATATTAAAAAAAAAATTGTGTCTTTCCTAGAGGAAAACTGCTTCAGTACTCCAATCGTTTCACCTTTTATCAGATAGAAGACTGAACTTACCATAAATTCTGAATGTACTTTACAGCATAAAAACATAAATAAAAATTAAATTCAATAACCAGCCTTTTAGACTGAACATAAAACATTAAAAACATACATAGTTGCTAATGAAATATAGTAGATACAAGTTGAATACCATTGCAGCACATTTCACAATTTATTTCACGATGTTTGTACAATATTCAGCTACTGTAAATCATAGATATTCAAATATTCCAGTTCCGTAAAAATGCGGATGATATACATAAAATACGGACACGTAACAGGCGCATCCGAGAGGAATTGCGGAGTTCAAGTATTATGCCAGATATATACTGCCAAAATGTTGTTTTTTTAGTGTTTATGGGAAATATACTTCGAGTTTAATATTCACAAGCAGGTCTGAATATTTTCGTTTATTAAAAATGATGTTTATATGTGTAAATAATTTACATAAATACACACTTGTGTATGATATAAGGAAAAAATACACTAATATAGTCTTCACATTTATAATATAAATAATATAATCCCCATAAGGGGAGTTTTACCAATAGTTGCCATGCTTGGCAGGCGGGTTGGCAACCGCAATTAGGCTTTTAGAGATGTTTTAAGATTGACACTGCTGCCCATTCCTCGTCTTTCCTTAGTCGCCTCTTACGACACCCACAGGAAAGGAAGGGGTGACCCATATCATAGGCATCCTCTATAAACTGCCATAAGGAACGGTCCTCAGCCACCTGCATCCGCTGATTCCCTCTGCATGTTTATTTATATTACTATTTATGTATCAAATTCTAATTAAATTAGCCAGCCGTTAAAGTAATTAAGTAACAAAAAAATGTCTTAGAAAAATATTAATGTTTTTTTATACAAGTAAACTCTACTAGCCCTACCAACTACCAATCCGCCCGACAAGTGTGGCGACTACTGACAAAACTCCTTATGGGGAAGCCTTATGTTCAGCAATGGATAGTGAACGGCTGAAATAATAATAATATAAAACCCTACTAATAAAATAATTGTAAAAGTTCGTAAAGATGTTTTGTTACTAAATCTTGTGACGGTTCGCCTATAGTACAATAGGTTTAATACCATAAGTACATGAAAGAAACAGGGGTTCCTATGGGTGACCGCTGCGAAAGCTGAGCTATTTAATATAAACAAACTTTAAAGTCAAGGTTCACAATAGTATACAGAGAAGACGTTACCATATATGAAATATTGACACAGAAGGGAAACTCCTTTGATGTGTTTCCAAAGTGTAGTAGATGTCACAAGAAAATTAAATAAATTAAACAAAAATATATTATATTTTATATATAACCAAATTATAGTTTACCTTTTATCATCAGGTTTAAAAAGGATGCATACAACACAGTTTAATAAGGTTTATGAGAGCCTTTAAAGTTTTATAAATTCGATAATAAAATTAATAGAAAATACCAAAATACGTTAACATATAATTAAATTGAATTTGAAGAAAAGTTCAGTTCGAATAATAGGCTAAATCTGATTATTGAAGTATCTACCCTTCGGTGACATAATCTATGACGTCATTAGAGAAAGAATAGAAAGCAAAAAAAAAAAAGGAGAGACGGCGGATCGGCGGGCGCGCGGGAGTCGCTTTTTAGGAATTGCGCAAAAAAAAAAAAAAAAAAAAGAAAAAGAAAAATGGCGCGGGAGTCGTGTTTTAGGGATGGCGCAATAAAATAAAAAAATAACTAGGATATAGATCTGGGAGGGACTGGTTCGATGAAGGGGTTTGAGATCTTAGTGTATCACTATCGATTAAGTGTGTGAAATTAATCAATGGAGGACTGGAGAATCCGGTGAGCTTGTTCCATTTATTACTACGTAGTTAGATTTTTGACTGTGATCGCAGGCAAAGTCTATACTTAATATTTTTCCCAACAACTATTGAAATACGTATTTGGTCGGGTCCAGATGCCTTTGGGTAATGCGTATATCGTTGAATGCAGTCGCATTTGAACAAAGTTTACATCAATATGATTTACGTACTTACGTTATTCTACTCATATACAGAATCCAATTATATGGTCGTTTGATGGAGCCTCATCAGTTTGATTCAATGTTCTAATTGTCCAGTTTTGGAGAATGCTTATTGAATCAACTATTGAACTATTACAATACTAACTGGTTTCATATCTGGTTATTATAAAGTATTTGTTTATTGAGGATAATAGACTGAAGTGACTACGATCTGGTCTCATTGCTGGGGAAGCGGCCGTTGATGGGAGGGGGGGGTTGTTGGGTGGCGACCCTGTAAATGCGGGTGCGGTGTGGGCTGCCTCCATTGTTTGGAGTGACTGTTTTGTGTGTATTGTGGGGCAGTTCCTTGTGTCAGTCGGTGGAAGTTGCCTGTGTTCGGTCGTGGGTTGGTGATGGTTGGGACGATGATGATGGTGAGATATTTGTATTTATTACACTACTACAGTGTTGGTTTGGAATATCTATTCATACATAGCGCTTCGTGGTGAAGTGTTTTTGTACCATTGCTCGGTCGACCAGATTAATGATTCTTGGTCTATATTTGATTATCCATGACTACATGTGGGGATTTGTTTTGCACCGGATGTACAAAGAGACAGCTTAACTGTTGCAGGTGATATTGTGTGAATGTAGTACTTTTAATACATTATTAATTGTGTTGCTAGATAAATTCATGTGACTGTGGGGTGTTTATGGTAAACAAGCCTGTATTGTTTAAATGGATATTTTGTCTTGATTTATTATAAACTTTAATATTGATTTTGTTGTAGTAAGCAAGCTGATGGTAACAATTCTGTGTGTATTACTGATTACTAATAATATTTAATTATGCTGATATTATGGGTGTGGATTTATTTCCTAATGGTAATAAAAGTACTAAGGGATTCTCTGACTATAGTTGCTCTTGACTAGGTGTGGGGTTCAGTATGGAATTGGTACTGTATGACACTTGTGAAGCTATGTATTTTGCTCGTGTTTGGAAAGGGGGTTGTCCTGGCGATGGGGTTTGTATGTGTGTTGTTTGTTCATGTTATATTGACTAGACAAGTTCGGACAGGGTTGGTATTAGTGAGTGTTTACTGGATTTATATTTAATATGCATGTTTTGAATATTTTATGGGAATAGTATGGAGATATACAAGTGGTAAAGTATAATATTAATATTTTATAAATTTGATTATTGAGTTATATGTTTATGTCGGACTGTATCCAAGGAGATATTATCCTATTAATATCAAGTTGGGACAATTGCTTTAAATATTAATAAAGCAAACACTAACACTGATTATTCACTTCTTTAATGGATTTACATTGGAGGTTAGGAATCAAATAGATAGCGTGTTGGGAAGTCTTCACCACACATGTGTTTGAGGAATGTTCTTGATAGTTAGTGCTGTGTGTGTATATTATTGCAAGTACAATTGCAATAAGAATGTTAAACTTCTAATCTTCTGTTCATTCTTGAATTTGAAGGTGGGCTTGGCTACTGATGTGAATATAAAGCTGCGGCATTACTGGATACTATTGGTTGTTTCTGGTGTAAACCATGATCATTTATGTCACTGATAATTTGGTTGTATATTACGGTTGATATATGATGATTTTATATTTGATTATATTAAGCGGGTACGGGTGAACAAGCTTGCTAGTATTTGTTACGTTGACAGTTGTGATAGATAATCAAAATTCAATTCAATACATCAATACGTCATTCAATACGTCATTAATGTGACAGATGTCAAACAAAAGGAGATTATACACGTTATGATTCTATATCTAAGTCTATAGAAAATTTATATAATTTTCTGTTATTTTATAATAACTGTAGGGGAAATATTGGAATTATTTATATGAGAAATTTTACTTAAATGATATGATAATTATTTAAAGACCTAATTTCTTAGGGATTTAATCATGATGATTTAAACACTAAAACACTTGTTTATCTGAGACACTAAAAGGAAGTAGATATAGTATAACTATAGTACAGCTACAATAATTGTATGGGACTTACTGTCCTTTCTATACAAATATATATTTAATCTATATCTTTCACATTATAATTATGCAATATATTGCCTCTAATACTACAACATACACAAATAGGACTTATTGTCCTTCCTATATACCTATATATAATAATTGACCTGGCACTTTAATGTGTAATTTATCAGTACTTATGACAATAACCAATTAGGACTTATAGTCCTCTCTATAAAGCTACATAATTATTTAATCTGATTATTTCACAATGTGATTAATCAAACCTCTACAAATATTACAAAAGATCTCTATTACTCTCAACACAATAATAGCTTGTTGGACTTAGTGTCCTCAAACTTATAGAAAACCCAACTGGTTATTTCACGAGACGTTGTTAACTTGTGATTAATCAGTGTCTTTTAAAGGACTTATAGTTCCTTTAGATATATCTCTCTCTGAATAAATAATTTGTTAATTCACAATGTGGTTAATCAACAATAATATTATATATAATTGACTGGACTTATAGTTCATTCAATAGCACTCATTACTTTTAGTAGCTCTCGACCTATGGGTTGGACTACTCGTTTTTAGGCTTCGGCCTAATCAACAGATTTAACTTGAACCTTGAGTATTCTTGGTATTAAGTAAATAATATTAAATTGACAATGCTATGTTATGATATAGCAATTATCAACATTATATGGCTTGGCCAATTCCAGGGTGTGGAAGGTATCCCCTATCACACAAATCTTCATCTCTATCGGACTGTCTTCACAGGTGATCTCTAATGTCACATTATAGAGCCGAAGGGTTATGTCCCATCAAAGTAAGTTCTGGTGTCTGGGTGATCTCGCTTCTTGGTCTGATCTCTTGTGGAGCCGAAGGGAAACCCCATTGAGTAAGCTCGTAACAGGGTGACGCTGGGAAACAGTTTCGTACTGTTAGTGGGTGATCTCTATGTCGCCATATAGGACTGAAAGGGTCATCGCCCATGAGAAGCTCTCGTGTCGGAGTGATCCTGGGATTTCAGTTCCGATCTTTTTGCCTCTGGCAAACACCAATTTATACTGGAAGCATCGTGGGGCTGGTGGAGCCACTGTAATGTTGAAGTAAATGTACTTATGTTTGGTTTGGAACTGAGAATACTCATGCCCTTATTACCATCAGAGTGCATTAATAAATAGTAATACCCTTCCCTACCTTTTGGAGGAAGAGTTATAGATAGTTGGAAAGTCTTCCACTGGTCCGGGCGTGTGAGGGGCCCGACCGCTCCCCCATTTTTTTATTATTACAGTTGTACTGTGATTTACTATTAAATTAACATAACTTCCTAGTTACATGAATTATGAGTATAATTCATTAATTATTCTTAATCCTTAAAGACTTATCAATCATCTTCATTATTTAACTCCTATCATATACCAATTAAAGAACCTTTTGGTTATTACACACACAACGGGTCCTACATTACTAGACGATCACACATTTATTTATCTGGCCAAATGATCAAGTGTTCTACTATAAGATCTGTTCAATATTATATGTTTATTGTAAAGGTTATATGATTCATAGGGTGTATAATATATATGTATATAAGGCAATATAGGTATGGGGTTATATTGAGGGTGTTAGGCCATTCCTTAGGGTAGGTTTTCATTAGATTTTCATGAGTTTTCATTAAGAAAGCCTTCATAGGCTTTTCTTAGGCTTTGTAGGTTTTCCATGTGTAGGTTAGTTTAGAGGGTAGTTATTTTAAAGGGGTGCACACAGGGGGGGGGGACCATCACAATTGGTGCCGTGACCAGGATATAATTGGTTCATGGCTATTTACATATCAGATCAATAAGAACACTTGGTCACAATTGGAGCTTGTGACTTCAGGGATTGGTTATTAAAATATGAAGGAGTATAAAGTTAAACAGTAATATCTGCTAATAGTATAACTCAAAACCAACTTTGATGATTATGACTAAATAATTATACCGTCATAGATCTAGGATTTGGACCTAATTTCATGATTTCTATGTCTATAGGTAAATAGCCTATTTTACTGTTATCTCATGTTCTTAGGATTTAATTTATCAAATTCATTCAGTGGTTACCTATTGGAGTCAATTATACAACAAATTTACATGATTTGGTTTATATTTTATTTTACTCTATATCAATTGAGTAAATAATATTAAGTATTACACTAATAGGTACATAACAATAGTAGTGAGGATAGCTTACTAGGTTATATTCAGTTCACATTGATCTAATTTTATGCTATAGGACACATTTATTATTCTTTTGCTTCATTAATTCTCAATACTTACTGAACTATTAATTTAACATTATATAAATTTTATAAACAATAATTATGCTATAATGACTTATACATAAAATTTATTAAATTCTTTTTATTGTGAAAGAAATGATTTAAGATGAATTAATGACATTATTTATTTCTGAGGAAATTATTGACTTTTATTTCATAAACTTTTATGATGCAGTGACATTGATTATATATATATAAAAAAAAAAAAAATAATAATTATGATTTAATTTTAATTTAGGATGTTTAAATAGTTTATACAATGTTTTATAGGGATTTCAAATTGAGAGTTAGACGTTTCATAAAATATCATTAGGGTTAGTTAGGACCTTTAGTTACCTTATTTAATTATCTAAATATGAAAATTTTATTAAATGTTTTCATATTGTTAAATTTAATTCCAACAATTAATTAGGATGCTATTATAAATATATTATTTAGGGTTCTTCACATAATTTCTTTATTGCATTTTACAATTATATTTCAGATTCTATTTGATTATTCACTTATTTCGAATTAGACATTTTATAAAAAAAAAAAAAAAAAACTTTATATTTATATCAAAGGGGGATTTTGTAGGCTGTTTATACGCGTGCATTCTCTACATGCCTAAGCATTCTACAAATTTAGATGTTGCGCACACTTAGTTTATTTAGTCCTTTATAGTTGCACATAACATAAAATATTTGTATCTTTTTAAATGATAATTTATTGTACAAAATAAATTAATTGATGTATCTAATATAGTTGGTTGTATTTATGTTGGGTTTGCTGTTGTGATCTTTTGGAGGGGGCGATGGGGGGTGTCTATCTACCTATCTAATGGGGTTACATAATATTTTATTATAAAACTTATTGATCATGTTATTTCTGAGAGTATTAAGAAATAGTCATTGGTAATTT
The DNA here is from genome assembly GCF_026898425.1 of Galleria mellonella. NCBI lineage: Eukaryota > Metazoa > Arthropoda > Insecta > Lepidoptera > Pyralidae > Galleria > Galleria mellonella. Next base: position 2,005,412 of record NW_026442100.1, on the reverse strand, counting down.
AAGTATATTAAAGAAATTTAAAGAGAATTTATTAAAAGAGTTTTAAATTATGGGGGCCGTTTGTATTATTTTATGCAACATATTTATAAAAGTCTTAAAATTGGGGGGCCGTGCAAAATTTGTCAGACAGGGGGGCCGGTGGTGATAAATTATTATTTATATAAGCTTTACTTCTATGATTAAAATTAATAAATAAAAATTAAATTTATTTGAATTTTGTTACGGACTATTATTTTTTTATTTAATGAACACTAGGTTATTTCTTAGATGAAATATGTATTTGTGGTTACTTAGACGCTTCATAAAGTTTTATTCGTATTGTTTAAATTTATTTTAAAAAATTTATTTGAACATCTTCATTTTAATATTTAATTAACTTGGGATTTTATCTAATCATTTATTTACACTTAGACAATTATTTTAGGATTCCTTTTTGCATTTATTACATTTTAATGCTTAAATTATTTCACTTCATTTCGCTTTAGGTTTTTTACTTAGGCTCTTTCGCTTGTTGATATGTTATACTCATACATTTAAGCTTTTAATTATGAACTTCCATTTAGATGTTTTAATTCGTATCTTTTAAATAGATACTTTATCTAAATTTACTGATACAAATAACGTATCTATTAGGTTCTTTACTTGAAGCTCTTCACATATTTAGGTTTTATACATTTAGACTCCTCACATACTTAGGCTTTTCATACATTTAGGTTTTATAGACTCCTTTACACACATTTAGGATTGTATTCATTTATGCTGTTTATGACATTGTAATTACATGCATTGAATTTATTACATATAAATAAACGAGTATAAAAATTTTAATTATAAAATTTAATGGATTCACTCTATCATTACAGCGTATGCAAATTAATTATAAATAATTATTTACAAATCTATTCATAAATAAATATTATGCTTAATTATTAATATATTAAGTAGAAATTTTAAGGCTATTCATACACATAACATTCAACAAAACATAACTTCGGGTTTAAAGATCTTTCTAATACTTTTATTGTTTTGAGTCTTAAGAATGTCAGAGTGTTAGGCTAGTATCGATGAATCAATGAAAAATTTAAATGATGATCTTAAGCTCTGTAAAGTTAAATTATATACACATATGTGAAGTACATTTTTAGGGTTGGAAAAAAAATTGAACAATAAACTTATCTTGTTGTAATTATCAATCCGGTAAACTCTTTGATAATTAGGGGGCCGGATGTGACGGTTCGCCTATAGTACAATAGGTTTAATACCATAAGTACATGAAAGAAACAGGGGTTCCTATGGGTGACCGCTGCGAAAGCTGAGCTATTTAATATAAACAAACTTTAAAGTCAAGGTTCACAATAGTATACAGAGAAGACGTTACCATATATGAAATATTGACACAGAAGGGAAACTCCTTTGATGTGTTTCCAAAGTGTAGTAGATGTCACAAGAAAATTAAATAAATTAAACAAAAATATATTATATTTTATATATAACCAAATTATAGTTTACCTTTTATCATCAGGTTTAAAAAGGATGCATACAACACAGTTTAATAAGGTTTATGAGAGCCTTTAAAGTTTTATAAATTCGATAATAAAATTAATAGAAAATACCAAAATACGTTAACATATAATTAAATTGAATTTGAAGAAAAGTTCAGTTCGAATAATAGGCTAAATCTGATTATTGAAGTATCTACCCTTCGGTGACATAATCTATGACGTCATTAGAGAAAGAATAGAAAGCAAAAAAAAAAAGGAGAGACGGCGGATCGGCGGGCGCGCGGGAGTCGCTTTTTAGGAATTGCGCAAAAAAAAAAAAAAAAAAAGAAGAAAAAGAAAAATGGCGCGGGAGTCGTGTTTTAGGGATGGCGCAATAAAATAAAAAAATAACTAGGATATAGATCTGGGAGGGACTGGTTCGATGAAGGGGTTTGAGATCTTAGTGTATCACTATCGATTAAGTGTGTGAAATTAATCAATGGAGGACTGGAGAATCCGGTGAGCTTGTTCCATTTATTACTACGTAGTTAGATTTTTGACTGTGATCGCAGGCAAAGTCTATACTTAATATTTTTCCCAACAACTATTGAAATACGTATTTGGTCGGGTCCAGATGCCTTTGGGTAATGCGTATATCGTTGAATGCAGTCGCATTTGAACAAAGTTTACATCAATATGATTTACGTACTTACGTTATTCTACTCATATACAGAATCCAATTATATGGTCGTTTGATGGAGCCTCATCAGTTTGATTCAATGTTCTAATTGTCCAGTTTTGGAGAATGCTTATTGAATCAACTATTGAACTATTACAATACTAACTGGTTTCATATCTGGTTATTATAAAGTATTTGTTTATTGAGGATAATAGACTGAAGTGACTACGATCTGGTCTCATTGCTGGGGAAGCGGCCGTTGATGGGCGGGGGGGGCTGTTGGGTGGCGACCCTGTAAATGCGGGTGCGGTGTGGGCTGCCTCCATTGTTTGGAGTGACTGTTTTGTGTGTATTGTGGGGCAGTTCCTTGTGTCAGTCGGTGGAAGTTGCCTGTGTTCGGTCGTGGGTTGGTGATGGTTGGGACGATGATGATGGTGAGATATTTGTATTTATTACACTACTACAGTGTTGGTTTGGAATATCTATTCATACATAGCGCTTCGTGGTGAAGTGTTTTTGTACCATTGCTCGGTCGACCAGATTAATGATTCTTGGTCTATATTTGATTATCCATGACTACATGTGGGGATTTGTTTTGCACCGGATGTACAAAGAGACAGCTTAACTGTTGCAGGTGATATTGTGTGAATGTAGTACTTTTAATACATTATTAATTGTGTTGCTAGATAAATTCATGTGACTGTGGGGTGTTTATGGTAAACAAGCCTGTATTGTTTAAATGGATATTTTGTCTTGATTTATTATAAACTTTAATATTGATTTTGTTGTAGTAAGCAAGCTGATGGTAACAATTCTGTGTGTATTACTGATTACTAATAATATTTAATTATGCTGATATTATGGGTGTGGATTTATTTCCTAATGGTAATAAAAGTACTAAGGGATTCTCTGACTATAGTTGCTCTTGACTAGGTGTGGGGTTCAGTATGGAATTGGTACTGTATGACACTTGTGAAGCTATGTATTTTGCTCGTGTTTGGAAAGGGGGTTGTCCTGGCGATGGGGTTTGTATGTGTGTTGTTTGTTCATGTTATATTGACTAGACAAGTTCGGACAGGGTTGGTATTAGTGAGTGTTTACTGGATTTATATTTAATATGCATGTTTTGAATATTTTATGGGAATAGTATGGAGATATACAAGTGGTAAAGTATAATATTAATATTTTATAAATTTGATTATTGAGTTATATGTTTATGTCGGACTGTATCCAAGGAGATATTATCCTATTAATATCAAGTTGGGACAATTGCTTTAAATATTAATAAAGCAAACACTAACACTGATTATTCACTTCTTTAATGGATTTACATTGGAGGTTAGGAATCAAATAGATAGCGTGTTGGGAAGTCTTCACCACACATGTGTTTGAGGAATGTTCTTGATAGTTAGTGCTGTGTGTGTATATTATTGCAAGTACAATTGCAATAAGAATGTTAAACTTCTAATCTTCTGTTCATTCTTGAATTTGAAGGTGGGCTTGGCTACTGATGTGAATATAAAGCTGCGGCATTACTGGATACTATTGGTTGTTTCTGGTGTAAACCATGATCATTTATGTCACTGATAATTTGGTTGTATATTACGGTTGATATATGATGATTTTATATTTGATTATATTAAGCGGGTACGGGTGAACAAGCTTGCTAGTATTTGTTACGTTGACAGTTGTGATAGATAATCAAAATTCAATTCAATACATCAATACGTCATTCAATACGTCATTAATGTGACAGATGTCAAACAAAAGGAGATTATACACGTTATGATTCTATATCTAAGTCTATAGAAAATTTATATAATTTTCTGTTATTTTATAATAACTGTAGGGGAAATATTGGAATTATTTATATGAGAAATTTTACTTAAATGATATGATAATTATTTAAAGACCTAATTTCTTAGGGATTTAATCATGATGATTTAAACACTAAAACACTTGTTTATCTGAGACACTAAAAGGAAGTAGATATAGTATAACTATAGTACAGCTACAATAATTGTATGGGACTTACTGTCCTTTCTATACAAATATATATTTAATCTATATCTTTCACATTATAATTATGCAATATATTGCCTCTAATACTACAACATACACAAATAGGACTTATTGTCCTTCCTATATACCTATATATAATAATTGACCTGGCACTTTAATGTGTAATTTATCAGTACTTATGACAATAACCAATTAGGACTTATAGTCCTCTCTATAAAGCTACATAATTATTTAATCTGATTATTTCACAATGTGATTAATCAAACCTCTACAAATATTACAAAAGATCTCTATTACTCTCAACACAATAATAGCTTGTTGGACTTAGTGTCCTCAAACTTATAGAAAACCCAACTGGTTATTTCACGAGACGTTGTTAACTTGTGATTAATCAGTGTCTTTTAAAGGACTTATAGTTCCTTTAGATATATCTCTCTCTGAATAAATAATTGGTTAATTCACAATGTGGTTAATCAACAATAATATTATATATAATTGACTGGACTTATAGTTCATTCAATAGCACTCATTACTTTTAGTAGCTCTCGACCTATGGGTTGGACTACTCGTTTTTAGGCTTCGGCCTAATCAACAGATTTAACTTGAACCTTGAGTATTCTTGGTATTAAGTAAATAATATTAAATTGACAATGCTATGTTATGATATAGCAATTATCAACATTATATGGCTTGGCCAATTCCAGGGTGTGGAAGGTATCCCCTATCACACAAATCTTCATCTCTATCGGACTGTCTTCACAGGTGATCTCTAATGTCACATTATAGAGCCGAAGGGTTATGTCCCATCAAAGTAAGTTCTGGTGTCTGGGTGATCTCGCTTCTTGGTCTGATCTCTTGTGGAGCCGAAGGGAAACCCCATTGAGTAAGCTCGTAACAGGGTGACGCTGGGAAACAGTTTCGTACTGTTAGTGGGTGATCTCTATGTCGCCATATAGGACTGAAAGGGTCATCGCCCATGAGTAAGCTCTCGTGTCGGAGTGATCCTGGGATTTCAGTTCCGATCTTTTTGCCTCTGGCAAACACCAATTTATACTGGAAGCATCGTGGGGCTGGTGGAGCCACTGTAATGTTGAAGTAAATGTACTTATGTTTGGTTTGGAACTGAGAATACTCATGCCCTTATTACCATCAGAGTGCATTAATAAATAGTAATACCCTTCCCTACCTTTTGGAGGAAGAGTTATAGATAGTTGGAAAGTCTTCCACTGGTCCGGGCGTGTGAGGGGCCCGACCGCTCCCCCATTTTTTTATTATTACAGTTGTACTGTGATTTACTATTAAATTAACATAACTTCCTAGTTACATGAATTATGAGTATAATTCATTAATTATTCTTAATCCTTAAAGACTTATCAATCATCTTCATTATTTAACTCCTATCATATACCAATTAAAGAACCTTTTGGTTATTACACACACAACGGGTCCTACATTACTAGACGATCACACATTTATTTATCTGGCCAAATGATCAAGTGTTCTACTATAAGATCTGTTCAATATTATATGTTTATTGTAAAGGTTATATGATTCATAGGGTGTATAATATATATGTATATAAGGCAATATAGGTATGGGGTTATATTGAGGGTGTTAGGCCATTCCTTAGGGTAGGTTTTCATTAGATTTTCATGAGTTTTCATTAGGTTAAGTCTTCATAGGCTTTTCTTAGGCTTTGTAGGTTTTCCATGTGTAGGTTAGTTTAGAGGGTAGTTATTTTAAAGGGGTGCACACAGGGGGGGGGACCATCACAATCTCTCTTAAACGGTGAAACGGAATTGAATTAAATTTGCTAAATGGATAGGTTATACTCTAACATAGCACAGGATTTTTACTAATATTATAAATGTAAAAGTGAGCTTGTTTGTTTGTTACCTTATAGCACCTTAACGGTAACCAATCACTATGAAATTTTATGTACATGTAGGTAATTACTGTATGGGATCAAAAAGATATTGGCTACTTTTTATCATATCCCGATTACGCAGACGAAGTCGCACATAAAATCTATAATATATATATATATATATAATAATATATATATATATATATATATATATATATATATATATATATATATATATATATATATATATATATATATATATATATATATATATATATATATATATATATATATATATATATATATATATATATATATATATATAGATTCATGAGAGGAAGGCCTCTCATGAATCTATATATAAAGCGCAGCTATATATAAAAGGAAAAAAACTTACTAAAAATATAAATAGGAACATTCAATAAATACAAATTACGTTTCGTTTTGGCATTACACTTACACTTACATTGCACTTACGTCTAACCTTTATACGTCTATATCGTATATGGCGTGCCCCACGCGTGGTTCTGACTGATACGGAGTTTTATTACATTTTATTTTTATGTTTATTGAATTCTCTAGTATATGTAAAGGAAGGGGATATATAAGGCTTTCTTATAATTCAATATCCGATTTGCTTTTTAACTCTATCTAACAAGTTGATGATTCTATTTAGAAGCTCGAGGGGCGAGTAGGCGTTTCTGGTACGAATTATGTCGATTCGATTGTTTATGTTGCATCCGCGTGGTCCCGGCATAGAATTGGCTACCATTTCCATTCCCGTGGGTGTTGTAAGAGGTGAGTAAGAGAACTTAATGGACTAGGGATGGCAGCAGTGCCCTTACAAAAACGACACCAAAGTCTGCTACTACCTGAAGTTGCCAATCCGCGGGTCAAGCGTGGCAACTATTAGCAAAACCCTCCATTTGCGGGAGGCCTATGTTCAACAATGGACAGTAGAAGGTTGATATAATGACAATGACATAATCGTTGTTTTATGTAGTTATCAGTCAAGGACGAAATTAGTAATATGCATATGTATATTAGCTGTATCCTGCGGCTTCGCCCGTAATTGTAACGTGATGTTGAATAGTCTATCTTTCTCAAGAATCAAGATTTTTCTTTCTCAATATCTTTCTCAAGTTCTCAAATGTAAGAAGAAATCTTCAAATGAGACTGGTAGTTCCAGAGATTAGCGTGTTTAAACAAACAAACTCATCCGCTTTATTATACTAGTAGATTAAGCTATCTTTCATCTGTAACTTCGTCAGTTTACCCAGAATATATTCATTGACGATTACGACCTACCAGTTTTCATCAGGTGAGCCGTAAGCTTGTTCGACATTATAAATATTATAAAAAAATTATTAGAATATAATGTCCTTCTCTGTCCCAAATAATAAGTGTATATAAAATCTCACAATGATTGGTTAAGTCGTGAGGTGCCGAGAGGTAACAAGCAGTCACATACACATTTATAATATTTACTTAACAGCCCAAGTACAGAATTATTTTTGTACATTTTAAATATTAAATCTATTTTAATTTACCAAATTTATATATGTTAACTAACATAGCATACATGCAACATATATAATGTTACATATACATAGTTCCAAATTTTATACAGGTAGGTGCATTATACAAATTCTTGAAAAAAATCCCACACATATCTAATAGTAATAATCTACGTTTATGTATGTATATTTGTGTATAATGCTGTATGCTCTATCTATAAAATGGAGATAATTATATTTTTTTAGTTTATTGAAAGTGAATCCCATTCATATTCGTAATAAAATATCACTTCCCTCTTCATTTTGACAAATAAAATTTTCATATGCAAGGTTAAAATGCAAACACTCAGTATGCGATGATTTATTACTGAAGGGAACACCCATTTCAGTTCCGACAAGGGCAAAGGGTCCGAATTCATAAAATCTGCAGCATAAAAATACATATGAATAACTATGCATATAGCTGGGTTTCATTGGAACCAGGATACAGTGATGTACCGATTAGATGTTTTTTGGTATTCGAGTATTTCGGTGCTCGTTAAAAAATTAATCGAATCCTGACTCGAATCAGATGCTTAATCAAATATTCGAATAATGTTTAAATGTTTTTAGCCCTATTTTCAATGAAGATAAATGTTTAATCTTTTAACGATTGTTTGTTTAGTAATTAAAAAAAAAATAATATAACCTGATATGACGACAAAATAGAAATATAAAAATTTAGAAATATAAGAATACCATAAATACTCGAAATCTGAATCCGAATAATATGTATTCTGTATATTAAGTATTACTCAGGTGCTTGAATACTAACTCGAATACCTACTCGGGTACCCTGTGGGTGTTCGAGTCAATATTCGAGTCAGCTTGACTCGACGCATCACTAATCTAAGAGCAAGATCAAATTATTAACGCCAGGGACCATAAAAGGGGTCTGGCGCACTTTATAAGGATTCAATATTCGAGTTGCTTTTATGGAAAACGAATATTCCCTTCCAATAATTTCCGAAAGACTGGCTATAATTATTTGTATAGAAAAAGTCTTCGTACCCCAGAGTTTGTTGACCGCTAGAGGCACGAGTTAAGAGCACATCGACTTCTATAAAACAAATATGATAAAAAAATATATAAGTATGTTTATTCAAATAAATATTAGTGCTTTTGAACGGTTATTTCCACAGAAGATCCAACGAAGATCTCAATGACTTATCCTCTAGCAGTTCGAAATGAGTACTTAAAAAGCTAATCTCTAAAAAATTTAAAATAACAAATATTATAAAATAAAACTTATAATAAATTTGACTATTAAATGTTAATAGTGAATTATTTTGCATGAATTTGTTTTGGGTTATGATTTTTAAACTTTTTGTATTATGAGATTACGGGATTTTCTTTTATAACATAATACAAATATTTATCTATTCGAGAGCTATGATGCTAAAAATAGACAAGAAAATGTTCAATATTTACCAAATTCACATCCCCTTTGCATGTTGACAAAAAAGTGGGACAACAAAACGTAATTCTTTTATGCGTATTTTGAAAGCGTGTTATCATTCTGTTTTTATTAGCATAATAATATTTACCATTCAATACGTACGATATTGACTATCTAAACGGGATTTTTGTGACCGTCGCCTTTTATTCCCTTGTTCCATTTTGTTATCACAGTTTTTGCATTCATTGCAATACCGCCGTAATCTTGTGAACTGCGCTGACTCGCGCGATGGCCGGGCCGTGCCAAATTTACTGGAAATATACTTCAAAAGAAATCTGTTTGGTAAGGGAAGGTCTGGAAATACGCGATGGTCATTCCATGCCAGGAAACTGGGGGGATTAGAGTTAGTGGTGAATTTTTACTTGATCTAGACATTTTAAACTTTGTGACATAACATATAAGAGTGAATTTTCTTTGCATTTGATTGAATATATACCTACATATATCGGGAGTGCTAATGATCTTGTCTAGACGATTATTAATAAAGGTCAATGATGTTTTTAATAATCTGGAATCGATATACAGTAAAGTTAATTTTGTTAAATAAAATTTAATAATAAGATGGATTTAATAAATCTTAATTATAACGATATAGATTCATTACTTGTAATGAACCCTTTGTATTATTGTAATGAAATCAAATTCAAGAGAAAATTTTATCATCTGAACAATAAATTAAGGAGTTTCTGAATTAAACTTTTTGCGCATTGAATTTGAATCAATTTTATAATAATTACTGAAGGAGATTACTTTCAGCTTGGTAGCAGTTTTGTCAATATTAATGTCTTTTTATAAATAATGAATTAAATGTAATTATATATTAAAAAAATATTACATTATTTCCGAGAAAAGCTTCCAAGATTTACATAAAATGGGGATGTTTTTTTTAATGTGAATAACATCGAAAATTCTTCCTGTTATGTAAATTCATAGAAGATTTTTTGTTGGGTAAGTTGAAAAATAAACGAAAGTTTTACCCTAAATTAAGTGTTCGGTATTTTTCTTATTTTATATACAGTTCTCGTTTATATATTCTTTGTATAGAAAAGTAAATTTGAATGTGTTTTATAAAGTAAACCTAATTAATGTTACTGATTTCAATATAAAAAGAGGATGGAAAATATTTAAGTCTTGGATACACTTGAATAATTTCCATCCTCATTTTTTATATAAATTAATAAAATGACACAAATAAAAAAGTGACTTAAAATATTTGTTTTCATTGTTTTTTTTTTTGATGGATAGAGAAACAGAGATTTTTTTTAATAATATATGATTAAAGTATAATCATATATTATTTAAAAAATCCTATTAATACCATAAATGTGAAAGCTTTAAATATTTGAGAATATTTGAATGTTTTTTTATATTAATTTACAACACAATAGGACACAAATGACTGTATGGAATTTGGTTTATATTGTACATAGCGTTACATATTCTACTCTTTATTCACGCATTTTAGTGATAAATATAAATAAAAAAATATAAAAGAAATCACTAATACAATCTATTATAATCTTTATCGCTCTAACATAAGGTTCATGAAATATGTCAATACGAACCCTCTTGTAGTAAATACTGACCCTTTTTCAAACCATTACCCAGAGAATGGTGGTCAATTTACAGCTCATTTGTTTTCTATTGTTCTTTTATATGTATGTCCCTGTAACAGTGGTATTTGGTGTTAAGAGAAAATATCAGAGTAAATAATGTTCTAAAGTCTGGTTTAATCTTGAAAAGAACTTTTTGTTTCACAGATAATAGCAATTTTAATTGTGATTAAATTAACGAAACCGCGAAATTTCTAAGTAGTCTATATAAAATATATTCTTTAGAATACACAAGAAAAGGATAAAAGATAATTGTAATGGTTACTAAATCATACTATCTTCTTTATCAAAATTCTTCACGAGACAAAAAGAGAAAATCGAGTATTGAATCTATTGCCTTATCCACTTTCATACCACGTCTTATGAGTAATTATTTACTTTTATTTATATCAGTTCTAAATAATCTTGTCTTCTTCTGTTTAATTTTCTTTTGCCTCCCTAATAATAAAAAATAATAATAATAGCTAGTTACGTAGGTTATATTTTGTCCTGGTTGATGAATATGCATCAGTTAAATAAGTAACGAACACAGGTCGTTTTAATTACTACAAATAAATTACGTAAATAAAAAACTAATACCTTTATTCCTAAAAACTAAATGGCTTACAAAACAATTAAAGTGTTTTGTCACTGTCTATTAAATTGAGAAAATAGTACAAAAGAAAAGGACAAAACATTGTATTAGACAAAATAAGTTTGTGAGAGGCTTAATGTTTTTATGAATAACGGAGTCAAGATTTAGGTTCTCACTCGTATATACTACTAAATCCTAATTATTAAAGGGGAAGGCGAGGACACTTTAGATTTTATTAATTGCATTCCCTAAGTTATTTATCCGTTAATCTCTTTTCGACAAAGGATAAACTTTGCGAGAAAAATACAAGCAAAGTTGTACGGTCCTGAAGTAATATTGGTTATAATGGGATTGATGGAAATTCTTGAATTTAATTTACTAGCAATGCACCCCGGCTTTTCACAGATAGATAGACAAATAAATTAGTATTTTATATTAGTTTTAAATAGCAAATTCTTCATATTTTGGATTACATTACTGTAACCATCGTAAGGATTTCTAATTAAAAAAAAATACAACTAATGTTACTCGCTGATCATGAAGCTTTCTATTAGTAAAAGACTATATAATCGAATAAAAATTTAAAAACAACTTAATCGAATTATAAATTAAAATCAGTTAAGTAGGCTTTGAATTTCATCTATTACTAACAAATATACAAATAAAAAAAAAAGCAAATATATTCTCTTTATAACATTAATATATTATAAGATATATACAATGTAATTAAAATAATACCATGTAACCATTATGTGCTATTTACACATATTTTATTTTTCTGTCCTCAAAAAGATTTAAATTAGTATTTAATATCCATAGACAAAGATTTAAATAGAGGCCGCAATTACATTCAAATTGTGTCAATTCTTGGCCCAAAATTAGGCTTAACAGAACCTAATTCAAGCTTAATTTAGATTCAGAGTTCTACATAATAATTAATGTTAAAAATGTCTTGTTGATTAGCGAATTAACAATTACGTTCGAGATAATATTTTTGAGGGTTTATTAATAATAAATAATAGATATTATAATATAATAAAAAGCAAAGCAGTTTATTAGTGAAATCTTTAGTTTTCGTATACATAGAGATATTTGATATGTCTGTCTTTATATTGTTTTTGATAAATCCGTTTAGAGTGGCGCCATATTATTGCCCATTTTAAATATGAAATGAGTAAGAAGCTTAATGTAATGAATGTTGCAGTATTCTGTATAGCTTTTTTGTGTGTATTGTTTATGTATGTAAACATATCGTTATCATTTTAGCCATGTAGGTACATACTTGTATTTAAAAATGTGGAGAAATAATTATTTTTCTAAAGCAATTTTATAAAATAGAATAGAAACAATCTTTATTCAAATACACTTGTTTACAAGCTTCTTTAAATCGTCAATTTATATATAATTATATGCTTGTAGTGCTAGGTTTGGAATGTTGTTATCTGCTAAGATGAATCCACAAGAAACTCAAGAGTTACGCTTTTCAAATTATTAGGTGAAAGATAATTTTGCATGGACTATAATTAGAGTTAATTTCTATTTATACACATCATTAAATGGAAAATAAACAAGCAAACATGAACAGACTAGTCCCTACAAGCAGCACCCGTTCACGAGTTTACCGAATTAACCAGATTTATCTACGAGTAAGTAATATACTTATAAGTTTGATTTGCTTTTTAAGTATAGAGAAAGATACCAAAACTACTCGAATGATTCCATTTTCAACCGAATTCAAAAAGAAAGAGGTTTTAAATTCGTTTGTATTTTTTTTGTTATGTTTGTTACCTCACAACTTTGTCAGTTCTAAACCAACTTGGCATTTTCTTTTTTATCTAAAGGGATATATTTTCAGATTGGTTTCATAGAAATTTTATCAAAATTGGCTCTGTAAATTAGTTCTTAAACCAGAATAATTGGTTTTCTCACAATTGAAGTCGATTTTTTTTTGTGGTACATAATCTTTAATTATGTAATGAGCGAAGTTTGGTAATCTTCTTTGTTCTATTTCAGTTCAGGCCCATTCTTTGCTGGGTACAGGCATCTTCATAAATCCTTCATTAACCTACTCGTAGCGTATGGAAGTTTTCCTACTTTGAAAATTGTTATTATTTATGTGTAATCTTTTATTTTGTATAAGATAAAATATTATAATACCTATACAATGCCAATATATTAATCTCGACATTATTCAATGTGACATACGATCAGTTAAAACCCAAAAGCTTGTTTATGGGCATCTGACCGCCGTAAGAAGGGTTAGAAAATAAAACTGGTAATGGATATTAAAAATTTATTGACTCTAAGATAAGACATGAAATATAAGGGTCCCTGTGTTAAATGTATTGGATACCATATACAGGTCATCAAATGGTTTTTACTTTTCATGATATATTCATAGGGACAAAATGAAGTTTTCTTTTTTTTTAAGTAACGTAGAGTGCCAAACATGTTGACGGCCCACCTGATGGAAAGTGGTAACCGTCGTCTATAGACATGAGCAGTACCATGGACAACAGAGTATTCTGTTTCGCCCATAATATCCCCTATGCATTGCCATTCCTGAGGCCTTAGATGGTTTTCTTCTGTACCCTGTATATTCACTGCCATATCCCACCCTTCAAACCGAAACGCAGCCATTCAAACAAAACTGCTTCACGGTAGAAACACGAATGGGACCGAGGTACCCAAGCAAACGACTTTTGTACAAAATCTTTCTCTGGTAACATAATTGTTATTGAAACAAATAATTTAATCTAATAATGTTTTAAAATATTGAATAAATTTTTAGAATTAATATTCGTATAGTCTGTGGCTGTAACTGCTTTAGGCAATATACTATTTATAATTCTAATTAATGAATAAGTAAATTTAGAGTTAGTATAAAACGTACGTTTCCACTTAATAGCTATGTTAATAAAATTAAAGAGGTACTTTTCAATTAATTTGCTAACGAGCTCTGCAAGACCTTCACGATAAATCCAATTTTCTAGTAAACTATGATTACTAAGTAAACGTATAATCTAATTTGAATGTTTCACCAGAAAGTATAATACGACTATACATCGTATACTTGAACAAATATTGAAAATATTAATGATATAATAATTGTCTATTATGAAGTGATTGATAACAATTATATTATATTACTAGCTGACTCGGTAAACGTTGTTTTACCATATACATTATTTCTAAAACTATACATGAAAATATATCGTACTACAATTATTATATTCGATTGCCATCTTGCAACCCTATTGCGACATATAAAAATTGCGATTAAACAACAGGGGTTAATTGTAAAAGCGTGAAAATTTGAATTTGTATGTATTTTTCAATGCTAAATCATAATAAAATAAAAATAAAAAAATTGTAAAAAAAAATATTTAGGATTGGGTTACCCTTATCATTGAGGGGTACGAAAAATAGATGTTGGTCGATTCTCAGACCTACCCGATATGCATGCAAAATTTCATAAAAATTGGTAAAGCCGTTTCGGAGGAGTTTGGTAACAAACACCGAGACACGAGTTTATATATTAGATTATATAGCTAGTCTTGTAACCTATAAGGAAAAAAGGTACGTATATACATATTATATGTACTATATTATTAAAGATATCTTTCAGATTGATTAGGAATTATGTTCAAATGAATACATGAGTTTAATTTTAAAATCAAAGTTTTTGGTTTTACTACTGTAGTCAATGTTTTTTTTTTTTTTTAAATTGTATATATATAAATATTTCTTTTAAGTCGAAAACGATTAACACGAATATTGTATTGTATTGTAAAAGTATATGGTATATGTTACCCTGTGATCCCTATATAGAATGGACCACCCGTTCCTTTCCCGTGAATGTTATAAGCGACTAAGAGAACTTAACGATGGAGGAAGGCAGCAGCGTCTCTCTTAAAACATTTCTTTTTTTAAATACATATATTCCCGGATATTGATTTCCAGAATTTTGACATTTATTGACATGACATACATACTTTTCCTTACAGGTTCTCTTAAAACATTACCAAAGCTTAACTGCGGTTGCGAACTCTCCTGCCACATGGCAACCACTGGCAAATATCCCTCCGCCCCTATAAGGGAGGCCTATGTTCAGCAGTGGACAGATATGATGATGATATGATGAGGATGATGATGATGATGAATATTATATTACATTTCGTAATTATTTAAACAATGCATTGTGTAATTAAATAAAATACCTAATATTTTGTATAAAATAATATCAATAATTCAGATGTGTTTGATCTATTTGTATGTATTATATATGTTTATCTTTACTCATATTATTATCAATGCTATTATATTTCTTCGGTTTAATCAATCGACGCTTGATATATAATTGCCAATTAGTACGAGAAATTTATACCAATATCGTTACGAAATCACGCAATTACTTACATTATTATACTTCTTGGTTTCACGTATTCTCGTAATTAAATAAAGTTAATATAATACCATTTAATTAAAGCTTATTAGAAAACGCACATATTCATTTCAACATAGCCATTTATATTTGAAGATTTATTTAAAAAATTAAATTGATTTAATTTCTTATTATTTCTTTTAATGTATTTGCTGTTATCTATTTTATTTTTAATCTAAAATATCTTGCATGTGACTTAGTTTTTAAAACATAGAATGGTAAACAAGCTCGTCAGCTTGTTTACTTGTTTGGGTCGTCGTTGATAAAAAGTGGCTAACTATCGCTACATGCACGTATTTCTTATTCGGTTATTTAATTTATTGGCTTAATAATTAATAAATACACAATATTATTATCATGTTCCTCTGAGGAAGCTTGTTACAGTGAAGAGTTAAAAAAACTGCTTCCTGCTCCAATTTATGGCAGCAATTAATTAACACAGGACATTCTTTAGAGGTTTCCAGGTTATTTATTTTACTTAGAGGGGATTTCGGTAGCTTTATTGACATTACACAATAAAGTTATATATTCTTCCTTTTCTTTCCCGTGAGTAACGTAAAAGGTGATTAAAAGAACTGAATGATAGAGGGTTGGGCAGCAGCGGCCCTCCTAAAACGTCACTAAAATTCTAACCGCGGTTGCCAACCCGCCTGTAAAGCGTGGCAACTACTGGCAAGACTGCCCTATATCGTCACCTCTATGGCAAATTTACGAATCTGCAGTTTTTTCAAATTTGACATTTCTTTAAAAATCTACATTTTGCGTCATACTACTTATTGTGGCTTATTTTCAAATTTCTATCTCTAACGGTTAAAGAAAACGAGTAGCTCGAATCTCCATATTTTTATGATATACCCATAGTAAACTTACTTAGCATATTTTTATAGTATTTTCTATAATCTATCTATCTATTATCAATTTAAGAGCTGATATACGATTTTCAGCATCTCTTTACCTCTTGATACGAACTTACCTTGATCATATTTTTCTCGGTCTCCCTCTCTCCCTTCTTCCTTCTATCTTACCTTCTATTTTCTATAATAAACACTTTAATTTAAAAATTTCAATAATTATTTTATCAATTTCTCAATCCTAATTTAGTTATTTTACATGAATAATTGCTATAACGTTGTTATTTAAACTGAAGTTCTCTTCAAAACACGTGATTTATACCTTGGTATATTTACGAAAGTGGCACCTTCGTTATTTATCCAGATATTAAAATAAATTATTTTCTTTGGCAACTTACGAAACTGCCACTTTCGTAGATTTGCTGTTATATAACTCAATACCTAGGAACTCTCATGTATGAAGGTGCAAAGTAACGAAGATGCATTTATTTTTTAATACTTGTAATATAATAATAATTAATTAAGCGCATTCAATAAAAAACAGGATTTTAAAACTAAAATGTTAGCATGATCTTTTACAGTAGTCTTCTGTCGAAAGTTATTTGCATTCTAATGTTTCAAAACGTTCCCCTGTAAAATGTATCTTTTTCAGTTTCGTAAGTTTACCATAAAGGTGGCGATATCATATATCATTATATAAGCCGTTGCAGGCGGGTTGGCAACCGCAGTAATTTAGGCTTTGGTGATGTTTTAAAAGGAACGTTACGGCCTATTCCTCGACTATCAAGCTCCCTTAGTTGCCTCTTACAAAATTCACGGGAAAGGAAGGGGTAACATATTCTATGCCGAATCCACATGGTACATATTTACATATTTAGTTGTATTCTTAAGCTTCGTCCGTTATCGTATCGCGATGTTGATTAACCTGTAACCATCTTCAGAAAAAGAGATACTAAATGTAAAAAGACATTTTTAAACTCGACCGACAGTGTCAGAGATTAGCGTATTCAAGCAAATGTTAAGAAATAGATAGGTGCCTAGTAAAGTTATTTTCTTAGGAGAAGTTTTAGAAGTTTCTAATAAAATTACACGTAAGGCAGCGTGAAACTGATCTATCTATATTTGAAGATTGATCGGGCTTGAAAGTCATGTTTCGTCTTAAGTAACATCATGATCGATAGAGACTTCCGAAAGTTTTTTTTTCCATCTACTTACTCAATTACTGAATGACTCAAACTGTCAGGCAGAATAATGGAAAGTTTCCAGTTGTATTGTTGAAGTCCCACTTTAATGTGTTTAAATTCAAAAACGTTCGTGTTGCCAACAAGTTTGTTTGTAACAAAATAACTTAATGAAAATCTTTATAATGTCGTTCAATGTAAAATTTTCTATATATATTTAAAAAATATAGAAAGGTACAAACATAGGTTCTACCTATAAATAATATTTAAAGATTAAACGGTGTTCCAAACCAAGTAGTACAGAAATAAACAGCAAATACTGTTTCTATAAATAGTAACAGTGTACAAATATAGTTAAATGATTATATTTATAACATCAATAGAAAGGATCTGCCTACGTAAGTATCGCTCCCAACGACAAACAGGATGTCAGGGTATGCAGCCTACTTCCGCCCAAATGATCGGCTTCCTACTCACTATTGAGTATTTTCCTTGCTTGCATAACATCAATATACTACGCCTTGGTACTAGGAAAGCTTATTGGATTTCCTCAGATTATGTAGGCTATAATGTCATTATATCTATACTAATTGATAAGACGATACATGCAGAAACTATTAATATAATACACAATTCCTGTAACATGGTAAATGTAATTATTTATCCAAAAGCAAAGCAGTTTTACCAGCCACTTCATTCGCGTGATCAAAATGTATTGAACGTATAAAATAAAAATAGTCTATGTTGTTCTCCATTTGAAATAGTAAATGTATACTAAATTTGTAATAATCTGTCATATATATTAAATTTTTTTTTTGATGGGTGAAAATGGTATGGTAACCCCGCTTGCGCTAAAGGTATACGCTTGCAGAACACCAGTGAAGGGTATATTGAGAATGAAAACTAATCATTATATTCATCAGCCATGATAGTTTCCAGGGAGAACCGCGAGTCGACCTAGTTGGGTAAATTGAGCATATTCTCAGTCTCCATTACTAACAATCCTTTCCCCCTCTAAATTATATTAGGGTGTCGTATGTCGTAGGCGACTAAGGAAGGACGAGGGATGGGCAGCAGCGTCTCTCTTAAAACATCTCCAAAACATAACTGCGGTTGCCAATCCGCCAATAAACACAGCAACTACCGGCAAACTCACTCCCCCCCCCCCTCTCCAAGCAGGAGGCTTGTGTTTAGCAATGGACAGTTAAAAGCTGACGTGATATGATGATACGTTCTAAAATTAAATTAACCATTGTTAATTAATAACTATCATGACTAAATTAGAGTAGAAATTGTGCATCCATTATGTACTGGATATGACTGTAAGTAGGTTGAACTGTCATTACATTGGTTACTGTTGCCGTATCTCAAATAGGATTTTTTTTTATGTATTATAATGGAATGGTAATCCCGCCTGCGCTATCGGTATACACTAGCGGGATACCAGTGAGAGATGACTGGTGAGGATGAAAAGGCAGGTCAATTAGCTTATCATGACGAATTCAACGATAAATTAGTCGCGATGGTTTCTAGGGGAACCGCGTGCAGGTCGACTTGATAAAGTATATTGATAGCGATGGGGACTAACCTCCCCATTACTAACAACCCCTTCCCTCTATTAAATAGGATGATTTAGCGGTGACCAAATTTGTTTGTTATTTCATCTTTTATTTATTTATTTTATTATTTATTTATTTTAATGTTAGTACATCTTGTACTAACATTAGACTAAGATTATGTTACTGACAAATTAGGTCATTGTAGCCCATAATAATAAAGATTATTATCATCATCAAAATCATTCACCGAAGTCTGTACAAAAGTAACTTATGAATAGTACAGAAAGCAAAATTTATACAGATCGATACAACAATTATAACTGACTGATAATGATTATGTACTAATTGTTAATTATTTATTACTTTTTTTTTAAATATATATTCAATGTCTTAGTATTTTAACTAACAGAATATATTTTACAAAAATAACTGATATATACATAACTTGCCAAAATTTCCAATATTATCATAAACATTCGGGAACACATTAGTGGCAATCGATGGCACTACACTGTGAAACTAAAACTTTACACAAGTTTAGCATGGACCCAGAAAGTTCTGAGAGTTGTTTGTAATGACTTAAACCGCTTATATACGAGAAAAGTGTATTTTTAGAAACCACACGATCAATAATATTTAACGATAGAGATAGAACGAGTTATATTTTATACTTATTTTTGTTTGGAAATATATTGTAGATTAAATTCCTTGATGTTCAGATTAAAATATTTCAAAAGTTTGTGATGAGAAAATTTTCACGTAGTTTCCTTTGGTAAAGATTGTTTTTTAAATATCCACAGAAACGCGAGGACCGGGCGGTAAAGTCAGGTAGTTGCCTTTTAGATAAATTAAAATTAAGTCATTTTGAAGCTTCAAAGTATAAATGAAAGAGACATTAAGTATTAAAAATGTTTATGAATTACCTTACACTTATAATAAAGTCCAATTTAGTAATCATAATTGTTTTTAAAAAGTGTATGCTCGTATTCATTAATATTGTAAATATAATGACTAACATAATTGGATTATGAAACTTTAAACTTATGTTTAAATGTACTTTTTTAATAGATGATAATGGTATGATGACCCTGCTTACGCTAAAGGTATACGCTGGTAGGCACCAGTGAGGGATGAAAGGTGAGAATGGCAAGACAGGTCAGTTATCCCATCATGATGAATACACCTGTTAATCAGCACGATTCTAATATGATAACATAATTAAACCTAGTAAATTTTATATCTACAAATATTTTCTACTCATTATCTGAAATATAATTTACATAAAATATATATTTTTATAAGTTTAATAATTTGTATAGGCTTATCAAGCTAACAAAAAAATATAATCATTCATATATATATATTCATTACATACTATAAAAATAAATTCCTGTTAAATGGAAATAATAGACGTACAAAACTATATATGTATGTTGGCACAAGCGATTTTCATAAAAAAATTTCAGGAAGGTAAAAATGTAACAGCAGGGCTAACCCCAAATAGGACAAATACCAATTGATTAATATATAAATTTATTATTAAATTATACAGGATTTAATAATAAATTTATATATTTCTATTCTTTTAAATTCTACTACGTGATATGTTAATTTTATTATTGAATTACATAACTGCAATTCCCTAGTAATTATAGTATTCTATATTCAGGCTGTAAAAAATATATAATATGTTTAATACAAGTAATATATTAAATAAATTATAAAATTAATACAAAGGTTTTAAAGAAAAAATACACTATAGTCAATAATTAGAAACAATAGAAGTATACACAGACATTGATTTAAACATAAATAAATATCAAAGCAACAAAAAGGTAAATAATTGCCATTGATAAATCAACCGAAACCAAGCTCTTTATTCATTCAACGAAAACCAGCTAATATTACATCACTGCAGTGCAGTATAGGAGCTACGTCACTACGACTAGAGCCAATTCAATTAATCTTCCTATAGGTGGATCTGGCGAGCTTGCCTCTTCGCCAGAGGATTACAGACTTAGTTTATTTAGTACGGCAGAGTTTTGGAATAGAAATGAGATTGTTTTATGAACATAAACAAATGTCGGGGGTAATATTGAATCTTTTATGAATCTTTTATCGTTTATTAGTTCCGTTAGTTTTTATAGCGTGTTATGTGTTTGCTTTTCGTAAATCAAATCCATTACTCGAATCCCGGTTGGGCTAATTTTGGGTATTCTCAGATATTCTCTTAATTTCTAATAACACCAGGTTTTCAAGATGACTATAATATTGGTGCGATTATAAAAAAAAAGAAAATACGAATACTAATATAACGAGTACGGTAATTGGACAGTAAATACTTGTTAATTAATATAGATTTTATATAGTTTAGAGGAAACAGATTAGTTGGATAACATTTGACCAAAATGTCAAGATCGAATCAAAGTCTTAGTAACTGAATTTAAATATTTATTTTTGAGTTTGATGATTTTGTTTCATCCAAACTCAAAAATAAATGATTTTATTTCATACTTCGGAAGGCATTTAAAGACATCATTCGATAAGTCACGTTAATCTTAAGTGTATAATAAGGATGATCTAGAAACTTATATTATTTGAGATGGATACCTACAAACAAGTAGTAGTAATAAAACATAATTTTAAACCCTTATTTCTTAATTTGTTATAAAAGGTCACGATGTTTCATCCACTAAAGTCTATGCAATCAATATGTCTGCATCCATTATTCTACTGTCTTGTTCCATTACCAACTATATGATGTCTGATCAGCAACCGCAAACAGGCTAGCTCTCAAAGTGAGCCTTCAACTCCAATTAATGATCTTGAGTCTGACCGCACTCTGCAAATGCGGCAAATGAATTTGATTCCCAGCTAACTTTCAGCTTCGCCAACTGGTTTTTGCAAGTACATGATTTACTATGCCCACAAACGAAGACAACTATTTTAGACTTTATACAATGATAGAAGACCGCTATAATAATATAAAGATAAATATTGTAATTTAGTAGAAGTACTTCTTAAATAGTTCTTTACGAGAAAAACAGATTGGAATTGTTTTTAAGTTATATAAGTCACCAATACATACGCTCGACTCGTTTACCCAATTAGATCTTTGCTAACAAAAGTTTCTTGATCTATTGGGTTTTATATAGATTTAGTCGATTAGTTTAGAAATTAGTCTGTTTTTCTTTCAGGCTAAATATTTAGTTTATGGCAACGATACACTACATTTAGGTACAACTTTAATACACAGTGTGAATATATTCTTTTGTTTTTATTATTACATATCAATTACATGCACGTTTATACACAGCATTTTTATTTTTATCTAATTTTATCCTTTTGGTTCAAAGTTACTGCCAAATTTAGCCATAACAAAATCAGCGACCAGCAATTAGCTGAACATACAGGACGAACCTGTATCTAATGGCATTCTCTACTAGTCAACCGATAAACCGATATGATACGATAAGCCGTGAGAGTAAAAGGCGATACATTTGTCTAACAAAGTCAATTATTTAATAAAATAAATATTAATTGTGTCTAAATTATTAAAAAGATTGTAAATAGTTTTAGTAAACAAAACTCAAATTAGACTAAAATATAAAATGAAACATGTTTCTTTATTTATTTATTTACACTTAACATTTTATTTATTTGCACCAATAAAAAGTAATAAATGCAGTAAATTTTATTGAGAAATTATACAAAAGATGGCCTTATCGCTAAGCATCACTAAGGAAACAAATAGTAAAATATTGAAATCATATTTTTTAAAGCATGTTTAATTATTTTTCCGTCTATCGTAGATTATTAGGAATTATTTATTATTTGGACTAATTATAAAGAAAATAGAGACGGGTCACGTAAATTTTTTCCTTGATAATCCTCTTTAGCTAGAGCTAAGATTAGTTGGCTAATTTCTTAAAAGCGTTCGCTTTTTACAGATTTAATGGAGTGGCGGATTATTTGTCTCTATCTTGGCATAATTTATCTGGCCGAATTAAGCCCCAAGCGGAAAATCTCACTGAAAAAATGGCTGCCGATAAAAAAAAGAACAAAAAGATTTTTTAACGAAAACACCCACAAAAGAAATGTTGAGATATGAATAATGGGAATCATTGTGGAAATATATAAAAGGAGCGCTGGAACGAAATAAGGGTAATGATTGCTCCGAAGTTGATTTAATACTTACCCAAAATATAATGTAAAGTTTTAATACAAAACGAGACTAGTACGAATGTACAAGCAATGGCATGATCCTTTCTGGAGGAATTGTTAAAGTTCGTTATTGGTCGAATTGTACTGGGTGAAATAAAAATCGTAAGCGAAATATAAAACTAAAAATCTGCCCATGCTGTAAAAGATTATTAAGACAAATGTTATGAATCAATAACCAAAAACGACAAAAAAAAATCGAGTCTTATACTAACAAAATAAGATAGGTTACCTTGCAAGATTTCCACACAATATATACTATAGTCTCTAAGGAAAATCCCTAAAGACTACAGTCCATAGGTTACAGCAATTGTTTACCATCAAACGAGCTGTAAGCTTATTGGCTATCTTTCTGGTCTAAAAAAAACATGGTACATTTTTATCAGTTATCGACCCATGTTTCTTTAATAAAAATATTCAGTTTCTTTGCTAACAATTAATTATTGCTCTATATCAATCACGTAGGACCATCGAAAATTCATACCTAATCAAGTTCCAACTAAACTTTACCACATTTTGGGCTGGGAATAGCCAAACTAATTAGGGACGAGCACTGAAGGTATTAGTTGCTTGATTACAAACTAGACACATGATTACTCATTATATTCAAATGTGTACGTAAATGCTATTATTTTTGTAGTCTTATATTATCTGTTAACTTATATCTCCACCATGAGTGAGTTACTTATAGGGTTGGCAGAGTATTCATATCAAATTACCTATCTTATGGTTGTTGTATGGGTAAAATAAAAAAGTAGTTCTCGTTTGTTAACGCCGAATGTGAGTTCTAAATTATATTAAAATCTATTCAAATATCTGAGCGTGATTAAGATAACTCACATAATGTATTAAACACATTTTAATTTTAATAATAATATTTATTAAAACATCAAAACGTATTTATAAACTTTCATATGTATAATTTAAAATCTCTAATTTAAAATTTTGAATCTCCATTTGCGATCTTTTATTTTAGATATAAAACGTAGTAAAATTTTGTAGAAATATTGTCCTATTTTATACCCCGTTTATTGCGCACCTCACATTTGCTCACATAATTTATAAGATAGTTATTAGGGTCTGAAAGCACTTAAACCAAGTGCCAATTCCCTCAAACTGGCTTGACGTATTTGCATGATGAGGCGTCGTAACCACGAGCCACTGTAATTGCTTCCCTACTAACGCGGGATGAGTTTTAAAATTGAAAATGTCTTGGCAAATACTGAACGGTAAGAACAAAAAACTAATGTGTTATTTACAAGTATATATGTATAAATTTTGATCGATAATATCCTTATTTATAATTTATATGTAATTTTATGTAAATGAAAAAAACCTTTTGATAATGCTCCATAACAAAAGACAAGTTATATCACACAATAAATATAAGACTGTGATAGTAGTATAAATGTTGTTATTTTAAAATATGAGAAAAAATATATACATAGAAAATTTATTAGAGCAGAAACTAAAAATTCCATTTTATTACTTAATTAGAGCTTTTTAAGCTTTTATAATTTTTATATTTGCATTTTGCATCTAAGAAGACGATATCTAAAGGTTTAAAATATTACGGAAAAATAATCAAAATGTTATTATGAAAAACTGCAAGAAAATAACTTTACTGGATAAAGATTTTTACAAAATGTTATCTGCTTGATGCCCCTGTTTCTGCTGTGAAGCAGTTGTGTTTGCATGGCCGTGTTTCGGCATGATAGTGTAAGATATGACAATGAAATAACAAGTTTAACGTCATAGTCCTCAAGAATGAAAACGCATGAAAATTATCATGGAAATATCCATGGTATTGTTCATGTCTACAGGCGATGATTACCATTTGCCATCAAGTGGGCCGTCAGCTTGTTTGCTTTTCTATGTTGCTTAAAAAAAGAAAACCAAATAGTAAATTCGTAAATTATCTTGAAATCAAATCTAATTCCAATTTGAAGATTTATGCATATTTGCAAGTAAATTGCTATCATTCGAAAGTCCACGTAAGATATTAACGGAATGGTGAGTTCAAATGAACAAATCCAAAATCTGCCCATTTGTATTCTATGTTTGAGCACCGAATTCTATCTCAGAGGTATTGGAGTTTCGCAAGTTTCTAGAGGCCCAATTAATGACGCGATTAAACTAAATTAGGTTTGAGGCGCGAACGACCAATTTCTACTCGGATCTGTGATATGTGATAAAGGATTTTGAACCGTATAGCCGGTGATTAAGATTGCGATAAGAGTTATTTACGAGCACAGTTTCTCAGTCGGTTAGAGAGAGCTTTGGCCACCACATGTTGGCTTTGACTAATTGGTTAGCCGTGTACAGTAATTGAAAGTAGCAAGGAAGTTATAATGGAAAAAGTGTTTTAATAGCATATCTCTTATATTTCTTAAGCAGCATCAAAGTAATTATTTTTACATTACAAACAAGATGTGTTATCTGCATGAAAATGCCATTGTCAGATATTTTTTTACGATTAAAATGGTCGAAAACTGTAATCGATAAAATATTTAAAACAATCTTTTTTTAAAATTTGTTCATTTTTAACTCACACATATATACATAGGTATCTAAAACCACTAGATTAAGATAGACACTTTATAGAATATTTTAGTATATTTATTTATTTAAAAAAGAATCTTTAACTTATAAACATAGTTTCTGTTTCTTCAATATTTATATTATCTACTGGTCATGTGAATTAGGGGAACTAAGTATAACTACGAGTACTTTAAATAGTATAAGTACGTATTGATTACATACCGCTATCTCTGAATTTTATCAAGGTATAATAATATGAACATAAATAATTTAGTGTATGTTAATATATTATAAAGGACGTAATGAGTCCCAGACGAGACGTCAAGTGGTATAAAATTGTTATTGACAGCAGTGATAAGAACAACCGAACAAGATTTGGTTACAAATTATGTACATTACTGGTTTTTACACACAACTTTGTCTGTGTGAAAGTAGACTATATTTTTGTCTGACCCAAATAGTATGCGAATAGTTTTTAAAGTAACAAATAAGTTCACTTTCATATTTTATTGATGTAATAAAATTGTAACGATAACAATATCAGCGGGTCCACCATGAAATGAAATTCCGAAATTTCAGACTCAATTTCGTGTTTTTGTTTATACCAAAATCGGACCAATGAATGGAGTTTAACATTTCGTTCGTCATACATCCTATCATAAAAATCCAAAGGAATAATATTTCAACATTTTTAATATTTCCAAACGGCATGTATTATGTAATTATAACATCAAATTTCTGTTTCGTTTGGCTCCGAAATTTCGGAAAACATTTCATGGTAGGCCCTCTGTTCTTGGGAGATATCTAAGAAAAATATATATAAGAGATCTTAAGAAAAGCAATAGAAGCCAAAACAATAGTTTTCAGAAATTGTATCTAACTGTAAGTTTGTTCCAGTATCCCGCAATAACTACTACACCAAGCTAGATGCATGTCTATATTCAGTAGAGGACAGTTAACAACTAATATGATAGAAAAAAAACTGAAATTTTTATAGTAGTGTTCTTGAAGGTCTAACGTAAAATTTGGTATTTGTTTTATCTTAATATCCTATCTAGGAATAGCCTAATTCATTAGTTTTCCTATTACTGAAATCCATGCGTATAAAATAAATAGTGGGCGAAAGGATAGTCAATAATATAAGAAAGAATTAAATTAGTTAGTGTCGTGTGGTCCCAGCATAGAATGGGTCATCTCTTTCTTTCTCATGGGTGTCATAAGGGAATTTAATGATCAAGGGATGGGTATCCCTCTTAAAAGATCATTAAAATTCTAACTGCGGTTGCCAAACCGCCTGTCAATCGTGGCAAATACTGGCAAAACTTCCTTATGAGGAAGGCATAGGCATAACATAGGCATGTTAATCTGTGCCCAGTTAACGGCTGATATGACGATGATGATGATGATGATCCTTACTAATATCACAGTATAAAGATGATGAACATGATTCCATGATTTTTATATGGCGATGATAAATTAGTTACTAGTGGCAAGAGACTCCCAAAAAAGTAGTTCACAATGGAATTGTGTTTATTTTTCGTATTTTGAGATGATTATTATTTTTTTATTCTATACTTCCATAGTTTTTTTTTATACCACTGAGGTGGTAAACAAGCATACGGCCCACCTGATGGTAAGCGGTTACCGTAGCCTATGAACACCTGCAATACCAAAGATATGACGTGCGCGTTGCCGACCCTGAAGAAACCTCTTTACCCCCCTTCCGAAGAACCCTATGCTGTAGTCTCTTGGGAAAACCTTGGCAGGGTTGTCCTATACTTATTTTACGAAAGATTTTCCTATATATTTTTTTGCTCTTGTATAGTAAAATCTAATTATTGAATCACTTACCTGTAAGTTGACATAAGGCGCATCGGCCATTACAGTTGGTACAATGAAACCACCTTCCCCAGTAGACATATCGATATCTTGACTGTAGATGTCAGTTTTGTCGTCATACAGCTTGACACGGACACGAACTCGCTTTTCGGTGCTCATCGCTTCAACCTGGTTAAGAAATTTTAACTGGCATTAAAAATTAAGGCATATATTATAAAGGGTCTATATTTATATATATATATATATATATATATATATATATATATATATATATATATATATATATATTCAGACATTTAAGAGTGATTAAGTAACCTAAAAATATCATAACATCATTGTATATTTTAATATTCGATCTTAATATAATAATACCCAACCGATTCTACAAACAGGTGATCAATTACTTTTACCTTAAAGGTAATTTGTTCTTCCAAAATTTAATGTTATATTTTATATATGTAATTCACTTGAGAGTATCGTCTATTAGGGAATCAAGTCCTCTTGAAGGTCGACGACAAAAATAAAATGCTCTACTTAAAACGAAACACCCTTAACCTCCGCAACCACTAAGGAGCCAAATTGTTCCCATAAAGATAGGCAGATGTATTTCCTTAAAAGCTACGCTTATCATGGGGCGGATAAGTCTAACTTCACGACTCCGGATTCGGTGCTTAAACTTTGCATATAAAGTAAATTACTGTTAGATATGAATCAAAGTATTCATTTGTTGCCAGTTGTTTTATTCGTAAACATATCTACTTTGAAACACAGCGTCATCTAACTCACAATATTGAGGTCACAAGTTTTATTCTGGTTAACTTTACGGACGTTGTTTCTGTTAAGATTTAATTTAATTATCCCTTAAAATGTTAATAGAAAGTATTATTAGAACTAAAATAAAACAAAATAATCAATCTGCTTCAGTCATGCTGAAGTGATTTTATTTATATACATGAACTCCGCTAAAATTTTTAGAATATACTCGTGTATAGTAGCACTAAATTGAACAACAGAGCAAACAACGAGATTTTATTAAAAAAAAAGCAATCACGCGCAGTTCCGTGAGTTTCGTACTATTTGAGTTTTGTGAAACTAATGGTTGTATAACGAAATGTAAATTAGTGTCATGAAACTAGATTCGTACCAATCGTTTCATGATGTAAATGTGGTTTAAAGATTAAAGATCTGAAGCGAACCTGTTTACCAGAGGAAGATTTTGTACAAAAGTTGTTTGCTTGGACACCTCTGTCCCATTTGTGTTTCTATCGTGATGCAGTTATGTTTGCATGGTTGTGTTTCGGTTTGAAGGGTGGAATATGGCAGTGAATTTATAAGTTACAGAGGAATAACATCTGAGTCCTCAGGAATGGCAACGCATGGGGGGTATCATGGGCGAAACAGTATACTCTGTTATGTGCATGGTAGTGCTCATGTCTATAGGCGACGGTTACCACTTTCCATCAGGTGGGCCATCAGCTTTTTTGCCATTCTAAGTTGCATAAAAAAGGATATATTTAATATATATGTACTCGAATATTGTTACTATCAACTTTGTAATTGGATTAAAGTTTTTGTATCATAATAATTTTAGAAAACAATATTTTGCCATATACATATAAAATTCTGAATTAGTAAAATAAGTAACCATAATAAATCATGTTCTCATAGAACATACGAACAATACTAATTCAAAATAGAGAGCCTATACAACGGACATAAAGGAGAGAGAATCACATCGATATAAAAGATCTTCGTTAGAATGCCTCTGTAATTTATTACGTTGTGCCGTTGCCAAGAATAGGAAGGGATGATGTGAAATACACTTAAGATTGCTATTTTTTATCTCATTCTAGCTACAGTTGTTTTGCGTGCGGCCATCTCTTCGGTACTTAACAATTGATTTTCAATGCGTACAAAAGGAAAAATGTATTTGGCAAAAATCTGTGAAATTTGAAAACAAGAATAAGTACGTAATAGTGATTTACAGCAAAAGTCTTTTATTTTAATATCATCTATTTTTAAAAAGTTTGTATTTAAAAAAAGTCTAAGTAAATTGATTCAAATGCACACGTGGTAGTCTCTGTGTACAGTGTTTATATATAGAGAGAGAGAGTTTTAAGTTCTTTAGACACATTGTCAGACGAAACTATGACAGTTTGGAAAGCATAATCTTAGATGGCAGTAAACTGATAAATCACGAATTTTACTAATATAATAAAATAACGCTAAATATTTTTAAAAACCAATAAATATGCTCAATTTAATTTTTTTACAAAGTTGTTAGGTATTTACAGATTATTTCATACATACATGCTCACAATTAGCCAGGTATATTTGAATGTAACATGAACATAGACAATACTGCAGTATGGAGATATCGTTAAGAGACATGTATTTTATATATTAGGATAGTATATTAGTTTAGAATAGTATATATTCCGTCGCATAGTCTGGGTGTAGTCTAAGCATAGAATGAGCCATCTTTTCTTTTCTGTGTGTGTCGTAAGAGGCGATTACGGGAACTGAATGGCCAAGTGATGGGTAGCAGCATCCCTCTTATAACATCGCCAATAACTGTGGTTGCCAACCCACTTGCCAAGCGTGGCGACTACTGGCAGAACCCCTTCAAAAAGAGGAAGCCTATGTTCAGCAGTGGATAGTCAACAGCTGATATGATGATAATGATTATATAACTATATATTCAGATAATTCCTAATAAATATGGGAGTACTAGAACATAATTGGGATTTCACTCATCTCCTCCTCCTTCCACTTTATACACAGCTTTTGTGTTAATTTGGTTTGTTAACGGTTACCTGAGAGTTTTCGACTAACTTTCGGATTTAGTAGGAAATTCAAACGGACTTCAAACTTGATAAAATTAATTTGGATCTTGTAATAAAGTTCTTATCGCGATATCATTCATAATCTCAAAGACCATCCGAAAGTAACCACTTTATTAAGATTTACTCACAAAAAAAATATTAAATATTTTGTTCAGCAAAAAGAAAATTGATTTTAATATTATAATGCACCTATTACAATGAGTAAAATGTTAATATGAAATGTTAATTGACAAATAAATACTAGATAAATATAATATTATGAATTACGTATAAAAATGTTACATGCCAAACTACTTATTGCAAGCTACTTTTTGCCATTAATTCCATCTTATTATATACGACATTTACAGCAAATATATTTCATTTTATTTCAATCTTGACACTATTTATCCCATACTACAATACAATACTCCAAAGAATGCATAGCAATAAATCTATTCGTTTAAAAAATAATCACATTTGGAAAAAATATTGCAGAAATCTTGTCTTGAATAGAGTATCATTAAAATAGAACGATAGTCTGTTGGCAAATATTTAACAGATACAAATAAAAACCAAAAATTATATTGAAATTTATAGCAAACATTGGATTTTAAAGTCTGTTAAAAACAAAACAATATCTAATGTAGGTCGCTAAACAAAACTCGAACGTTAAAAAAGTAAGTCTAAAGTCTCGACTATTTTCTGTGTCCAACTTTCAAAGAACACGAATAAAATAAAACGCCCGTAGTTGAGAAACAGTTTAAAATTTCAGTGATTTTGCGTTTGAATGTATCTGTTTTTATTTCCTTTCAGTTGGCCGGATCGCTGGTTGTAGAGCTCTCTCAGTAGGAAAACTTAAGTCTTAAAAAAACGGTCCGACGATTCTTACATGGAATTCAATGTAATGTGAGCTATTTACAGCTATTTTATACCTAGCAAAAAGTAAGGAGACATTATAATTCTAATGTTAAAGTAAAATCCATTTATTGTCGACATGTAGCCACTCTTACAATTAAATCAATTCTCAGTTTGAGTAATACTCATTTACAATTTATTTAAATATATCCTAATTAAATTACACGTTGCACTACAGATCCAGATATTCGTACCTATGTATTTCTGGATCTTAATATTTTTAGCGTAAAATAAATAATCATATAATGAATATATATCAAAATAATAATTCAACTAATATTATATATAAGTTAGTTACTTAATCACGCTCAAACGGCCAAAAAGATTTTAATGAAATTTGGTACATAAGTAGGTAGTATTCTAATACAATACATAGAATACTTTATGCACTAATAAACATAAACAAAATTGCGGAAAATACCTATTGGAAAATAAACGATTACTTACACGTCCCACAAAGGGTAGTCCAGGCTTGTATCGTCGTCTCATGCTGTCAGCAAATCGCAGCTCCACATAATGCTGTTCTGCTGCTGGGGCTGCTGATGCTAGGTTACCAGCTTTGGTTCCGACCGTGATATCCACACGAGCAGACCCTCCCCCGCAACGGGCTTCAATCCGCCAGGTGCCAGAACGTGCTCCAGTTGCTAACACGGCGCTGAGTTTTCGGACGCCTGTGAATTAAAATTACATATATTACATTATGCAGTGAGTATAACTGATTATACTCTGATAGTAACAAATAAGCATAGAGCATGGTTGAAGGTAGACAGTCACTGTAGTCTATAGACGCCAACAACACTAGAGATGTCACGTGTACATTGTCGACTCTGAAGTAACCCCAATACAAATACGATACCTTCAAAAGTTATTTCATTTAAAAACTGAACAACTAAATCGATTTTGAATAAATTGCAATGGATTAATCTGAAAGTTCTCTTTTTATCCGAAATCTAATCCTTTCAGATAAAAAGAGAATTTTTAAATCGGTTTATAAATGATATTCTGAGGTAAAACATATAAGAGAAAATACAACCGAATACAGATTTTGTTTCCTTTTTATGTAGTAGGTTAAATACTAAAAACTGTCGGAAATATTACGAAAATGCTTCAATTCTGGCTAAGTTAAAAAATATAGATTAACTTAACAACCGTCACAAGTATGTAATGACTCTCTCAATACTGTTGATATATGATCAGACGAGAATTTATAAAAAGTGCTTCATTGTTGCAACATGATGGACTATCATAGGAAAGATATATGAACCCATTAGATCAAGATTTACGTTTCAGCTCGAATTATTGCCTTTTATTCTAAGCGATCTGTAACCTATAACAACAGTAAAAACTCAGTAAACCCTACCAAATCCTAATTATTAAAGAGAGAGGCGAGGAGTTTTAAATTTTATTAATTGCATTCCCAAAGTTATTTATCCGTAAATCTCTTTTCGACAAAGGATAAACTTCGAGAGAAAAACACAAGCGAAGTTGTACGGTCCTGAAGTGTCGTTGGTTATAATGAGATTGATGGAAATCTTCCTAAATATAATATACCAGCAATGTCCCGGCTTTACATAAATAGATAGAAGCATAAATTAGTACTTTCATCATCATTATCATATCAGCCTTTAACTGTCCAACGTTGAATATAAGCCTCCCACTTAGGGGATTTTGCCAGTAGTTGCCACGCTTGGCAGGTTAATTGGCAACCGCAGCCTTTAGAGATGTTTTAAGAGGAACGCTGCTCGCTCTCTCTTAGTCGCTCCTTACGACACCCACGGGAAAGGAAGGGGTGGCATATGCCGGAACCACACAGCTTTTAGTACGCATATATTGGGTTTTAATAAGCAAATGTTTGATACCATGTAATACCATACCATGTAGTACCATATTATTGTAATTTTCGTAAAGATCTCTAAGTTTTTTTTTTAAATAATGTATAACCTAAATCATTCGCTGATAATGCAGATTTTTATAAGTGTAAGAACTCTTTAAATTTACTCAGTAGTTTTTAAGTCAATAATAAAATGTCAATTAATCAAAATCAAATGTTTTCTCTTTTTAATATCAACAAAAGTTTGCAAAAACTATCTTATGATGTTTTTTTTTTTATTTCAAGCAAAATGTAATTTAATACTCATTCGAAACTAACAAATGTAACGTTAAAGTTAGTACGTGGCTCCACTATCAAGTTTTTGCTATCCGATATGACATGTGACTTTAAGAGGGTCCGCGAATATAATTAATCAAACTTGAACACGAAGGGACCCTTTGGTGACAGGGTTGAGATGTCATTTCTCATATGATGTGTTTGCGTTATTAATTTTATTTGTTTTTGTCAACTTATGAAGTATCAAGTAGAGTACTTTTACTTTTTAATTATCATCGTTCATCATCAGCATCATCATAATGAATGATTGATATCAATTGATTGATTAATTGTATGTAATCGTTTAGGTACTGCTATAAAATAGGCCATCCCTTCCTTTTCCGTAGGTGTCGTAAGAGGCGACTCAGGGAGCTTACGATGGAGGGACGGGCAGCAGTGTCCCTCTTAAAACATCTCCAAAAGCTAACCTGCGTTTACCAACCCGCCTGCCAAGCGTGGAAATTACTGGCAAAATCCTCCCTTATGGTCGATGGGGGGGACTATGTTCAACAGTGGACAGTTAACAGCTCATACAACAACATATATTGATGCTTTTACCAGCAACTTTGTAGTATACAGTAAATTAAAAGTAGCCTATGTCGATCTCCATTTCATATATAACACATTACATAGCGACGGTTAAGACGACAAGAGGTGGTACGTGCTGATGTTTTCAACAGATAGTTAGAAGGTCAATTTCATATAAACAAGCTTGAATTATTTGATTTTATTTGCGAATACTTATAAAACTATAAATTTACATAAGAGCCGTTGCGTTGATCCACTTGATTTTTTTTTAAAATAGTCCGTTGACACATACAGCAAAGTTTTGTTCCCTTTTCGTAACGTAGACGGACCAATCCTGGGGCACATCCGGTGTTGCTATCATTCGTTTCTTATTGTACGCGACAAGAGGTAAAAAACAAACTGATTTTCACATTTATAATATTAGTTAAGATTAGCTACTTTAATATTAAAAAATATCTTATAAATGTCTTTAATCAGAATTTTATATATTTACTAGCTGACCCCGTAAACGTTGTTTTACCACTTATTAAGAAATATAAAAATCGCTATTAAAAACAGGGGTTGATCGTAAAAGGGTAAAAATTTGAAGCTGTATGTATTTTTCAATGCTTAGTTATAATAAGATAAAAATAAAAAAAATGTCAAAAAAATAAAAAAAATATATTTAGGGGTGGGTCACCCTTATCATTGAGGGGTATAAAAAATAGATGTTGGCCGATTCTCAGACCTACCCAATATGCACACAAAATTTCATGAAAATCGGTGAAGCCGTTTCGGAGGAGTTTGGTAACAAACACCGTGACACGAGAATTTTATATATAAGATATTGCTAAGTACAAGAAATAGATTATTCTCCTAACGATATAAAATTTTAAGTAACGTTTTGTTACATGTCATATTGGAAAAAAATCTCCATTGTATACGGGGTGGGCCTTTGTGTTATCGCATTAGGGGGTCTGAAACTGAATGTGTCAGGTAAAGCTAACTTGATCCTTTTTCTTGTTAAAAGAATTTCCATGTCATAGTAGGTATCCTTTATTCATATTTGATAAATTGTTGTCGGCTTAAATGTACCTACAATGAATATAAAAATCAATATATCATTTGGAACATCAATGATTTCATGATTGATATGTCATATTTTGTTAAAATCCTAAAATACATAAAAGATGTAACCTCGTTTTATTTATGAGGATAACCTAAGTAAAATAACTTCGATAAATGACACACATTTTTTTCATTCCGTGCAACAAAATAAATCTTTTATGTTAGAACGAAATCCTGTAAATATCACAAAGAAAAAGTTTGGATAAAAGAAAGTTGTTAAAAATTTCACACCAACCATATATTAATCAGAGTTTCTTAAGTTCAAATATGAGGTTATACGACCGTGTGGTCCCGGCATAGAATTGGCAACGCCTTCCTTTCCCGTGGGTGTCATAGGAGGCGACTAAAGGTGGGCAAGGGATGGGCAACAGCGTACTTCTTAAAACATATCTGAAGCCTTACTGCAGTTGCCAATCCGTCTGCCAAGCATGGCAATTATTGGCAAAACCCCCCAAGGGGAGGTTTATTTTCTGCAGTGGACAGTTAAAGGCTGATATGATGATGAGGTTATAACCTTCACATTCTTATAATGAGTCTTTTAAATTCCATCGCATATAAAATTTAACTATAGCTACTTGTGCGATAGCTTAATCGGATATCTAAATGAATTCCAATCTATCAGAATTTGACATGGGTCGACATGGGAGGTGACATGATAAGGCTTTCATAGAACGCATGAAGAATAGCGGCTTATTTCACATATAGAAGATGATACAAAACAATACATAAGTAATTTGTATTTATTTTATCTTAATTCAGTTATTAAAGTCAATAAAAGTAATTTAATTTAATCTTTTAAATAAAAAAGTAGATTTTTATTATTGTCTTATATCGACAGTAGTCGTGTCGTGTTTATTTTGTTAACATTCCTAAACAGAAGGAGACTTTGTACAAAAGTCGTTTGCTTGGACACTTCTGTACCATTCGTGTTTCTACCGTGACGCAGTTATGTTTGCACAGCTGTGTTTTGGTTTGAAAGGTGGAATAGGGCAGTGAATTTACAGGGTACAGTGAAATAATACCTGAGTCCTCAGGAATGGCAACGTATGGGGAGTATCATGGGCCAAAAAGTATACTCTGTTATGCCCATGGTACTGCTCATGTCTATAGGCAACGACCACTTTCTATCAGGTGGTACGTCAGCTTCTTTGCTATTCTAAGTTGCGTAAAAAAGACAAATAATCTGATAGTTCTTCTGATGAAAGTAATAATGAGAAAAATGAAAGTAACAGGCTATCTATCTCGTATACTCTTTTCCTAGAGAACTTAATGACCCAAGCATAAAACATGATGTCCAACAGTAAACATTAAAAATTGTTTAATTAAATATTTTGCAGTCATTATTATCATCACGTTTGTTTATCATAGTTATTTAATTATCAATATATTATTAATAGTATGAATGTGTGTTTATATATGTATGTATATTTTATAATATATATTTGTATATATAAGTATATTTATATAATCATAATGTGTACTAGTTCTCTATTATATACATTATATAATTTGTGAGTTATATAATAGACGCGTTTGTAAATATTTATCCACGACAATTTTCAATATTTTTCACCGCATAATTAAATATCTATTTTTCTAAAGATTTGCACCCAGTAAGCCAACAGCCAATACTCGAAGATTGACCAATACTATTACTTCCAACCCCATTTTTTTTTTTTTTTGGCAATCTGTTTCTTATAGAACAATAATCCAATCTGCTGTTTGGATGTCAGTTTTAATAAGTTCAGGTAGTAATAATGACAAAATAATTCTAATCAAATAATCAGTATATGTATTGCTGTTTTCTATTAGCAAAGCTGTCAACATGTTTGCCCAATCAAATATTATAGTCTAATAAAATATTATACAGTGTTAAGTGTTATTAACGTTAAGTCTCCTCTCGATAAAGTATACAGAATTCAAAATAACAAAATTCAGTAAACAGATTAGGTATATTATACCTAAATATAAATTATTGCGAAATTATATACAACATAAAAGACCCATGGAAACCCACTCATGCCGTATCTGATTATGTCCCAAGAGAGCGTAGGCTGCTAGAATGAGTGCGGATCGTTAGACATATGCCCAAAAATTGGAATAAATTCAAATATAAATATTGCCTTTTCAAAATTCTTTTAGAACGTAGAAGCATATAGCGATTGTAATCATTTTAAATAATTCGATGACAGAAAAGTATGTCCTGTTTAATGATATGTTATTGTAAGTATTAATCAGTACAGGGAATATAGAAATCTGTGAAACATTATAATACTACACATAAACATAAAGTATATGTTCCAAGCAATTTTCATAGCTTTGTTTCACGAATAAAAATATTTATCTGGAACAATGAAAACTGAATACTATTCCATGTTACCAATACGAGAAATAAAAGTTTGTTTCCACTTATAATAATATTTCTACTGACTTCCCTATGCCACAATAACAAAAGTTACTTTGCAATTAGAGAGATTGTTCTCTCTACCAATGCAGTTTGAACTTTTCTCGCCACCTCGCGATAATAACGAATGGAAACTAAAAGTTAGAAGCAAATTCACAGCTGCTGACTTATATGGTCACTAGAGACCCAGCAATGTACTCGTAAGTAATTTAAGAATATTTATATAATATGTTAATAATAGTTGATGGAATTTTGTATACACATTGATATGGTTTCCTTTCCTTTCTTTCTCGTGAGTGTCGTATTAAGGCGATTAAGGGAATTTAATGGTTAAGGAATAGGGACACTATTGTCCCTCTTAAAACGTCACTAAAATCTAAATGTGTTTGCCAGCACGCCTGCCAAGTGTGGCAACTACTGACAAAGCCTTTTTTTATACAACTTAGAATGGCAAACAAGCTGGCGGCCCACTTCATGGAAAGTGGTAACCGTCGCCTATAGACATGAGCAGTACCATGGACATAACAGAGTATACTGTTTCGCCCATGATACCCCCCATGCGTTGCCATTTCTGAGGACTCAGATGTTATTCTTCCGTACCCAGTAAATTAACGTTATATCCCACCTTTCAAACCAAAACACAGCCATGCAAACACATGTATGTAAATGTTTTTTTATATTTTTTATTCATTTCTAAAAAACAACACATAATGAAATGTTTATGGACCATCGCCAATAGCAATGGTGGGTTTATTTTTTAAAGAGGCAGACAAACAGCCTGCTTCTTAAAGCAAGCTGCAAGCTCTGCAAGCTGCCTTCTTACAGGCAGACAAATATAGTGAGATAGAAAATTATTAGAAAAACCATTATTCTTCAAGTTTTTTTTTTTACAACACAGGGAGAAACGAGGTAATGTAAATAACCTGAAAAAAAGTCTTAAATGGAAAAACCGCCGCCCATGATCAATGTAACTTTTTGTGGAAGAATACAAGTGTTTTTTCTAATAATATAAATATTTATTTATTTAAAATGTATATGATATCGTGGGGTTTTATTTAATTATCATTTTGCTGGAAGTTGATTCCAAAGAATGGCTGTGGTGGAAGAAAGTGCCTCCCCTTTCGCACGTGTTGAAGACCGCCACTCGTCCAGATGATTGGGAGAGACTTTAGTTTGTGGCGTCTCTCTGAAAATCAGCAGCAGATTGTCAATCCGAACAATTCCTCAGAACACTCCCCATGATATATTCGGTAGAAGATGCACAGAGATGCAACATCTCTGCGCAGTTTCAGTGGATCAAGTCGGACAGTAAGGCGTTGACTATCGATAAAAAAGAACATATAATGAAATGCCCGACCATGAATGCAACGGAAGGAGTCGGTACTTTGGCGATCTCTTACCCACAATATAGTGAGAACAGTATTTCATATGCGGCCTGACGGGCTTCTCGTGCACAGAAAGTCATGTACAGGATATAAGAAATATATAAAATACTACAATGAAATAACAGAAATACGTATTATAGAACCTACGTGAAGGTAAGGGATATTTTGAAACGTATAGAATCTTTAACAATAATGTATTCACACAATAAATATATCTACCAAGACTCAATATATACAATCTTCCAATATACTACGATATGTTATGATAGAACGTAATCACAAACATCTATGCCTTGTAAATATATCTACCTTAACGTCGGATCTCTTAAGGGACATAGGTATTTATAAACACGAAACTAGCTTGTTAATTAAAAATGATACAGTATAAATATTGCACCTTACATTCAAATTGACATAAAAATTAAGGTTTAGTATTCCATAATATATTTATAGACTACTAGCTTTTTATAATATGGAATAAATACCAACGAAGTAGACTTTCTAGATGGTATATCAAGTTAAAATATCCATTAGATTTTAATTTAGCTTTAGAAACATTACTGTAAAAACCGCAACCAATTTGATGCAGTAGTTTTTGCATGATGTTAGAACAAATATACAGTTTTATTATCTATTGGTCTTATTGAGATCTTTCTCTCTTGCTAAGGCCAATTGATACCAAAACCATTTTTATTACATAACCCTCATGTACAAACGTGGTCTATGTACAATTTTATTACATTAATAAGATATATTGCGCCCTGAAACTTTGGGTAAATCAAAAGACAATATTACAAAGCGATCATAGAGACAAAATTTGCAACAATTATCTGCCTGGCAATAATTCAAAACTACGTAACTAATACGAATGATAACTTTAACTTCACTAGCTCATTTGCGGAGAGCCAAAGTTAATGAATGTAGACTTTAATTGAGTTCACGCTTTGATAGCAACGGTTTCAAGCTCCTTGGTTTCTTAGTAAATTTTGATGTCTTTAATACCAACTGTAGTTGTAATTGTAAAACTTTTCATAATGTCAACTTCAAGGATTTTAAAGACTTTATTAACTAAGTTATCATATTTCAACACCTCGCTTGATTTGAATAGGACTCCTTCGGTGTTGCTTATCTTTTAATAATTAGATTCTTAATAAATTTATTAATATTTCTAACAATCAGGATATGGTACATACATACATACATATCTGTCACGCCTGTCTCCTATTAGGGCAGGCAGAAACAATGGAACGCCAAATGCTTCGATTCAAACAAACCTCTTTCGCTTCTTCCACATTCATCAATCTTTTCATACACGCTCGCCGGTTACGAGTACTTTTAACTTGACCCTTTTTCAGCACGTCGCCTATTTGGTCAACATACGTCCGTCTAGGGCGGCCCCTACCGACATCTCAGGATATGATATAATCAGGATATTGACTGATCAAGACAAATATTAACCTAAGTCCTTTTACATCCCAAATAGTAATCGTATACCTTTCATGACGATTGGTCGTTAAATGCCAAGAAGTAATTAATTAGCTCTCACAAGCGAGAGGGGGGGATTATAAGTAATGTGGATTACCAGTCCCATTGCTAGCAATATACCCCGTCAGGTTGACCTTCATATTATCGCTCCTGAAAACCATTGTGCTGAATTTCAGGTGTATTTATCACGATGGGCTAACTGACCTGCTCTTTCATTTTCACTTATCATATCTCACTGGTGCCCCACCGGTGTATACCGACAGCGCATGCGGGGTTACCATTTCATTATCATCTATTAAAAAAAATAAACTAGCTCTCACATTTACAGTATTAGACTATTCTTTATTGTACACAAACATAATGTTAAGAACAATTAATTTTAAATGTAATAAACAAAGGCGAGCTTATCTCTGATAAGAGATTAGCAAGTATCAATAAAAATTATATAACCCTATGTTCAGCTTTGACGGCTTGACGCTAGCAGATTGACGGCTAAGATCATGATGATGAAATAATCTTTCATCTATTATGTTTTGGGTTTATTTATATAGTCCTGTTTGGAACAGAAAAGGATACTTATGTCCTTTTCCATCCACAAATTGTTGGTAGGCTACTATTTATCCCGGTTAGTGGCTGATCTCGGTCACACGAACGAAATCACGTGTACAAGCTTGTATTATAAATATATCATGCAGAAATATATTAAAAAACTTTAAGGATCATCGGAAATTGAATCTGTCAGGTACAACGGCGGACTGAATCCATCGACAAAGTTACAAGAAAACGCTCTTAGACTGAATAAGATTACGCGAACCTTATTCTATTGTTTACGAAACGTGATCCCTCAAGAGATGTACGTATACTTGGAAAGTACAAAATTTCGACATGTATATTATCATTTTAGTAAGCCTGTCCCAAATAAAAAGGAAGTGATATGAATATGAATTTTTATTAGATACAAAATAACTTCATTAAAAATCTACATTTTCGTGCTGCGTATATTACGCAATATTATTGCCAATTCGGAAACGAATTTATTTATTTATTTTGTAATTGACAAGGGTCACTCGGATGTCTATTCTCTGTCTATAATTTTTTTACAATTATATATATATATATATATATATATATATATATATATATATATATATATATATATATATATATATATATATATATATATATATATATATATATATATATATATATATATATATATATATATATATATATATATATATATATTTATGGTAATGTATTTGAAAGTGAATTAGAAGGAGACTGTGGAATTGACTCTCGTCTTACTCTACTCACCACTTGAAGGACTTGATATGAAGATTTTTACATATGTCTAACTCAATACTAAGATCAATTACTATTTAGTGAAGATTCAGCGGAATTAGGTTCCATGAGACTATTTGAAGTTGTCCATGACATAACGAATGAAAGATTTAATGCTATTGATAATAAATTGATTGTATAATTAATAATAAATAAAAAAAATAACATCAACTGTGCTCCTAACGAATTACTAGAATACTAAATAAACAACTGATACATTTTTTTTAAATATTCATAGTTATGTATAAAAAATACATATATTCAATACAAACAGATATATTAGTTAATACAATTTTTTGTGCAGGAATTCAAATAAACTACATTATAAATTGAAAGAAAAAAAAATACCTTCGTTCATGGAAAGCTGATCCCATATGGCGACTTTCGTGCCGGCCGGATCACTGAGCGCCACGTATGCCAGTTCGTCTCGAACTAAACGTAAGTCGTGATCGAGCGCCAGGATCCAGAATGTTACTGAAACAAAAATATGGTATTAAAAATTTATAATATTACAATAAGATAAAATCACCAACGTCAGCATCAATTTATAATATACATATGTTAAGGTGTTTAATTAGCTTTATTGTTTCCTTCAAATGATGATGATGAAATGATAAGAAATCAAAACTATGCTCTCCTTAATCCCTAATATGTATAGATGCCATAACTGTATTTTTTTTTTGGCTTTAAATTATACAACTTATGTCGAAAGAAATATAGAAAGTTATCCTCACTAGAGATCGAGTACTAATGCTGATAATTTTACAGGAGAGGATTAAATATTAAATAGCAAATATAAAGTCAAGTATATATATTGTACAAATATATAAATAATAAATAAAAAAGGTCTATTGCGGGAACTTTAGCTTAATTTACAGTTTTCGTTTTAGGATTGGTAATAACTACATTAGTCACAAAGACACTGTGCCGTACGTATTAACGCCCGCTCCGTAACACGGGATACAAAATGTAAATAAGAATAACGTAACAAAAAACACTACAGAATTATTTGTGAAACCTACCAATGTAATAAAGTTATCTGACTTTGTAATATTGTTGATTAAATATGTAATGCAATAATTCCGCTTAACATAAATTTAAGAATCGCTTCACGAGCATCTAATCGGAACTTAACGTCACAAACATAAAACCGAAACGTAAAGCAACAAAGTAAAAATTAATGACTGAGACAGAAACATAAAATGTAGACTTCGATACGAGGGCAAATAAACTTTCGTATGTTCCGCTTTTACGAGAATTATGGTAGAGACATTGTTACATACTTATTAGAGCATTGGAACAAAAATATTATATTTATTTATTTGTACTTTTAAACACATTAAAATATGTTTACAGGGCGAACCTAATGCGAGATGGCATTCTATACTAGTCAAACTTTACACTAAATAAAGAATATAAATTATATTGCATTTTTTTTTTGCTAAATTATATAAGAAATTTACATTTCACTCTTTTATATGTAGCTAAATAATGATAGTTAATAAGTAATTATCGTTTTTCACATATATATATTCTTTATTGCACTAAAACATACAGTTACATACAATAACAAGAAGTTAATGATATATTAGCAAAGGCGAACTTATTTATAAAAAAGATTTCTTCCAGTCAAGCTAACACAGTGGCATAGAAAGCAGTACTGCTAAATAGAAAAATGCTCATTTAATTAAAATATATTATGATT
The DNA here is from genome assembly GCF_026898425.1 of Galleria mellonella. Classification (NCBI taxonomy): domain Eukaryota; kingdom Metazoa; phylum Arthropoda; class Insecta; order Lepidoptera; family Pyralidae; genus Galleria; species Galleria mellonella. Next base: position 1,961,681 of record NW_026442100.1, on the reverse strand, counting down.
TAAAACGCATAATTTATATTATTTTAATCTTTTTATTTATAACCAAAGCGTTGATTATGAGATTAAAAAAAAATACTGATTAAAAAATACAGTCAAGCAACCTCTGCTGTTGTCACATTGAGATGGGATTAAAAAGTAAATAAAAATTACAAATTTTAATAAAAATTATAAAATACTTATTATAAATTTCTGAGCGAATCAGATAATAAATATTCAATGGCATTAGTTATACACTACCATAAGTAACCTGCATATATAGACCTTAACATGTTTTTAAGTCGTAACTCCATCTTATTTATGTTTTCGAGTTTTTTTTTAAATATAAAATTTAGTTTACTTATCTTATGCTTTATTTCATCTAATTACAACAAAGTACTCAGTCAATCAAAACTTTTAATGCTTAAGGTAATGCCCACATAAATGCTAATGTCCGTTTTTCTTTTAATCTGGTATGCGGCTCTTTTTTCTATTTACAAATTACTTTTTAATTTCTTTCAGGAGTTTATAGATGAACGAACGGAAATTATGTCCACGGGGTATTTTTATGAGTTGTGCTTTTTAATTTTTTTTTTATCCATTATTCTCTTATCAAGACTTTTCAGTGGATTTCAATAATATTCAAGGATTTTCTCATTTTAATTGTATTTTTTTTTTTGTGTATATCTTTAAGTATTAAGAATTAATTTCCATTCAACTAGAAAACAAAATGTTTTAAATTTTTTTTTATTTTAATTTGTTTTCAACACTATTAGATATATTATTATAGAATATACCCTATATTCTAGTCAGTTCTGAGCTGACTTTTATAATTATTTTTAATCGAAAAGGTATACTGTGATGTGTGGATCACGGAAGTAAGATTTATATATTTGTTCAAAAGAACCATTGAATTTGTTTGAAATAAATTAGGCAAATAATAAAAAAAATTATTAAAAATAAAATTTTATTCCACAAAAGAAAATGAGATTCCGTGTATGCCTCGGCACAGAATGGGCCGCCCCTTCTTATCCTGTGGGTGTTAGAGGCGACTAAAGGAGGGCGTGGGTGAGCAGCAGCGTCCCTCTTAAAACATCTGTAAAAGTCTAACTTTGCGGTTGCCAACCCGTCTGCCAAGCGTGGCAACTACTGACAAAACTCCCCTTATGAGGAAGATTTGTGTTCAGTTGAGTTAATGGCTAAAATAATAATAAAATAAGAAATGAAATTCACTAAATGACAAAATTAATACAAAAAAAAATAGAAATAAATGGGTCCATACACTTTAAAATTGTTCTGTTGTATAGGATATAGTTTGAAACACAATTTGTGTGATATATGTCAATGATTGGGTAGAAGAAAATACTTTTGCTTCGAAAGCGGAGACATGACACCGCTACGTCAGTACACTCGTGACACCGGCCGGTGTAATCTGAGGGTCTACCATGAAATGAAATTCCGAATTTTCGGACTCAATTAAGTGTTTTATTTATTACTAATAATCTTTGCCGAGCATATTAGAATCCAATGTGGTAGGGAGCAAGCCGATACAGCTGTTACATAATTAGTATTGGATTAATATATAAATATTAGTATTAGGCGGAGGCGATTGTTAGTAATGGGACTAACGACCCCTTGCAAACAAATATTCTATCAGACCCATCTCCACACGGTTTTGCTTGGAAACTTAATTTCGAGATTATTTTCTGGTGCATTTGTCACGATGAACTGATTAATCTGACACCAGTCTCAATTATCATCAAGCGTAAACTAATAACGCAGGCAGAGTTAAAATTACATATTTATCTTTAATAAAAATAACTGGTAAAGATATATACAGTTTATGACTACAGTATAAAGAACTACTTATATTGTGATATAACTACAATATAATATAATATAACTACTATAGTACAAAGCTGTACAAATTGAAATTGAACAGCAATTTCTAGTTAATTTATAACTAAACGTTCACGAAACCAGTAGTTAGCGAAATGTATGGGACGATGCTTTGTAATTAATTACTGTGAGTAACACCCGGGTTAGCGAACTTGAACGATAAAGGGAAAGTTTTAGCGGTTGGACAACTTCAGTAAGGTTTTGGTTTGAAATTCCAGAATTTAGTATCAGTGCTTTTGGATGCGCGGCTTAACTTGAAGAAGCACGTTTTGGTTTACAAAAAAAAGTTTATTGTGAATACGCCGATAAACGTCGAGAGGTTTTGTAGATGGTTTATAAGAGACTAATTGTTTACTCGTGACCATAGTGTAACCTAACGGCCTACCATGAAATATTTTCGAAAATTTCGGGACCCAACAAAACAAATTTATTGTGAAAGTTACATAATACATAAACAAAAATATTAAAAATGTTAAAATATCATTCTTTTGGACTTTTAGTATTATATTTATAGTAGGATTTATGATGAAACAAATATTAGGTTCTATTTATTAGGCCGATTTCTGTATAAACAAAAACACGAAATTGAGCCCATAAATCCGGAAATTCGATTCATTGTAGACTTCTTGGTCGAAACGTTGAGATAACCCAAGGACAGATAATATAGTAATATACTTTAAGAATTTATGTTTTTCTATCTAAATAATCGTATTAATTGTCGTCTCTTTTAAATCATAAACTATGCAAAGTGAAAATCTAAAAGTTAATGTTTCATAGATATTTCTATTGAAACTATTTGAATTTAGAACGTGACTGCAATTTTGTGGTGGGAAAGGGATTGTTAGTAATGGAGACTGAGAATCCTATTGCTAGCAATATATCCAACCAGGTCGACCTCCTCGCGGTTCTTCCTGGAAACTATCATGATTAATTCCTGATGAATTCATCATGATGGGCTAACTGGCCTGTTTTTATTCTCATCTATCACCCTTCACTGGTGCTCCGCCAGCGTATCCCGTTAGCGCAGGCGGGGTTACCATACCATTTTCACCCATCAAAAAAAAAAAAAGACTGCAATTTTGTTTCGAAACATGTGATGCACAAAAGAAGAAGGTCCTCAATTTATTCTTTTTTATTTTATTTCTTCAGTCGTCACATTTGTTCTTCTCTTTGATATTTGTTTTGAAGAATAATCATCACAAAATTAAAACAAGACCAATCCGAATGTAAACCTATTGACGTAATTAATTTTTACGTAAATAAATAACATAGTCATAAAAAATTGAACGTATTACCTAGTAGAAACTCCTTCATTAAAAAATCGTTTAAAATTTATGTAAAAGCATAGAAATCGGATATGAACATGTGTTGTGGTTTTTTAGATATAGAAGGTAACTTCGTGGAAAAATAATATCAATAAACTCTTAATAATTAAAATAAACTCCAAAAAACCTGGCAAACCTGGTTACTGGATAACTTTTCCAATTCTGAACCAATTTTTATCATTCTTTTTATATTGAATACAGTCTATTCTCGTTGTGAAGAAACATCTACTTATTCAATTCTGCATTCTACGAAATTCAAATATTTTCTATCTAATGTATCTACAAAATAAGTGTATTTTATCATAATATAATACGCTGTTTTTATTTTTTCAGTGCAATATATACTTGTTGCTTAATATTGTATAATAATGTGTGAGTTTCGTATACCTGTTCAGGGATTAACCGTAAATTATCTTCAATATTTCAGTACCCATTCTTTCCGGAATAAAACAACACGAGGTTAATTTTATTTGACTGGAAATGTGTATTCTGTTTCCTCTCCTTTTGCAGTACGCAAAATGTTATGTCAACAAAACAAACACAGTGCGGAAAAACATTTTATCTTCATTTTTGTATTCGCAATTTTATATGCAAATACTTTGTTGGTGTTTTAATAAAAAAATAAAATACATTTATTAAAAATAATGGTTTGCTTAGTAGCAAGAATAATTATTATTTTTTATATGAATTTTACAAAAACTTCTCCCATTGTATTCCTAATATTCGGCAATTGTAAACCGATTTCGAGGATTTTTTTTTACTCGAGATTACTTATGCTCATATTGGTTTCATAATAGTTTTATCACGATTAAAATCGATTTTTGCTCATAGAATAAAGAATGAATTTAATATTCAGATAAATCAGAACTCCAAAAAAATTCCAAAAAATACCAACTCAATAATTTGCATGTGATTCTGCGCGTGCATGTATTTGTGCGTGTGCATGCGTGTGTGTGTGTGCGTACGTGCGTATGAGTGTGCGTACGACAATTATATCTACCATTTTTAATTCTCTATTAAGTTTACCAAGATGCAGCTTTTTGTAAATATAATATCACAAAACATACATAATATTTAAATCATTTTAATCGGTATCTCGAGCGTTTCTAGGTAAGCGTGTTTCATAAAAGATTTTATTGTCTATTAAGTGAGGTAAGTCCGATCAGGAACCTAACTTCTAATAAAAAAAAATGTTTATACTCACTTGTCTCGCCCGGTCTATAATGATGTCGAGCAGGTCGGACAATCACATCCCTGACTGGACCAAGTAGTCTGATGACACTATGGCTCTTAGCTGTGCAATCATCATTCCCAAGACAACCGACTGTGGTATGTAGGGTGCAGTGAGTGGCTGGCGAAGACGGTATCTTGAGAAGGATGATTCCATAATCTGAAAAAAAAAATTCAGATGTAATTTACTACACTAATATTAATATATTCCCGTGTTACATATTATCTCTTTTTGTGTTATGTTTTCAAATTATAGTCTATATATGGTAAATTTTATCTAAATTAACTCAGAAAATGAGTGTTTTTACTTGTATCTATAACAGTATAGTATAAATAAATGACATTTCATTTATACACAATGAAATGTCATTTATTTATTTAAATAATATTAGTATTATTATGTATATTTATTAATTATCTAAATATCTTCATAAAACTTCTAATTCAAATATACAAATTTACAATTTTATCTTACAAAAAATATTCTTTAATGTTTTGTTTTCTTAATTATACAATATTATCATACCTACTTCTACAGCAATTAGTCTATTACCCTAAGGTTGTTTTGAAAAGATTACTTCTAGCAATAAGACCGCCTTACAGTACTTATATAGTTGTACCGTTACACTTATTAATTGTCTTGGTTATTCCCTATATTGTATAATACAAATAAAGTATATTCATTCAATAATTCATTCATATATAAAAAAAAGGCGAACTTAACACTATATACGTATAAAATAATATAATAATATAAGACTATTTCCTTACTAATTGCTAAGCAATCAGACCACCTTTTGTACTACACTATACTTATCGAAAATTCTTAAATCCTGTATTCTTGCTGCAATAAAGTGTTAAATAAATAAATAAATAAATAACTAATTTAATTTTTCCTCAACTGAATACAATAACATACCGCGAAATGTTAGTTACAGTATTTTAACTTATAAATAAATATGCTTACGACTGTAATCCCAAATAGGATAGTCAGAGACATATATATGTGGTGAATATAACTACCCACGTGCCCATATTAAGCTCACAGCATATCCAACGTGACATGGGGAGAGCCTACCGCCGTCACTCGGTTTAATTTAATTTGTTGGTAAACATAGTGCTTTAGATATTTCTTACATTCTTACTTAAAACCTTTGTAGTTTATAAGTATTATTGAATTACAAAAAACAGTTCTTGTAAAATTGAATTTACGAGAAACGTGCAATTAAGTTTAAATTATTTCTTACATTCTTACTTAAGAAGTTTGTAGTTTATAAGTATTATTAAATTACAAAAAACTGTTCTTGTAAAAATGAATTTACAAGACACGTGCAAATTAGTTTAAAGTCGGTAAAATTATAAAAAAGTAAAGTGAATAGATACTTGATTCACTGAGAAAAAAAAAAAAACTAAAAATGCAGTTTGTGCACCCTATTTAAACGTTAGTGAAGCTATAAGAGTCATCGATATTGATAATAAAAGAACTTGGAGCACATCCAAATGGAAAAGATGTTGAAGAAATTCTAGTCTCAACCTGAACGTTCCTAGAGAATCAATGATTTGGTACACGTACTTTAATTAAACTAATTCATTATTAAATTTGCCAACCCGGCAAGGCTTCCAAGCGCGGCAATTACTGGCAAAACTTCCCAAAGGGGAGACATATGTTCAACAGTGGACACTTAATGGCTGATCTAATGATGATGATGACTTTAATTAAATGGCGATAATTTAAACTTCCATTTTATATGTATCTTATATAATATGAATTGTGTATATGTAACTCTATATATACATATGTATATATAACTCTACATATATTAAAAAAAACAAAATATATATATACAAAACAAAAAAGTAAAAATACGTAAAAAAAAGATAAAAAATATAAATGAAATACCTTTTGTGTGTTACAGTATCAGAAAATGGTCACAGCTCAAATAGTAAAATCTACAATGCTTTCAAAAAACAAAGCTAAAATATTTGCATTTAATTATACATATTATTGCGTTTAATAATAGGTAAACATATTTTATTTTTAATAATTTATTATTTATTTAAACTCTTTTTTTTTTATAATTCAATCTATATCAGTTCTGAAATGGATTCTTTTTACTATCGATAAGATTTTTTATTTCAATTAGAAAAAAATAATAATTTGAAACCCACAAAAAATGCTAATTTTGTGGCAAATATGCATACAGGCCGTCTGATGATAAACGGTCACTGTTTCTTTTTATATGACATTTTTTTTTTAATATAACATTAGTTTATCGTCAAGATTAAAATAATTTCTCATCTTTAATGACAGAATACAATTTTTATTTGAGTTTTATTCGTACTATGGTAATGCATTGAAATCGGCTCATGTCTTCTCAAATACTACAGCGAAGCGTAGTAATATCACATATTGATACACTGTCAAATATTGCAAACTTACGATCCCTCTTTTAGTAATAAGATTTAGTGTGCAGTTCTACGAGTACCTATCTTCATTTTTAACTTTATACTTTACTAGCAACCCGCCCCGGTTTCGCACGGGTGCAATACTGATACTAAATAGTGCCTCCGGACCCCCATTACATTATGACATTACATTTGAAACCTCTAAAATTATCAGTGTTTCTCCACTATATTACACGTGTATTATACATATAAAATTTTCCTCTTGAATCACTCTATCTATTAAAAGGAACCGCATCAAAATCTGTTGCGTAGTTTTAAAGATCTAAGCATACATAGGGACGGACAGACAACGACAGCGACTTCGATTTATACTATGTAGCGATTAATGTAAAATCAACACAAAAATTATTCTAACTCAGACCTTATTTGGTGGTCCTTGTTTCGTCGTCTCCGGGATTAACGGCAATGTTTATGATTATTTTCGTACAACCGTTATTTAAATTAGCCCCTTATTAATTCAATGAGTTCTTAAAGTTAATTGCAAAACTTTCGCTATAAGCAGACCTCGGAATAACTTTCTGCAAATTTATACTAACCACAAATTTTGTTGGTATATTATTAACATGCTACGTAGGTAGATTTATTAGCCTCCAAAGCTACATACACAGGGTGTTGTGGGTAATTAAATTTCATTATACTGCGTGTAGCTTTCCTCTTCAAATAATAATCTAGTCAAAGGATATTACTTTATACAGGTAATTCAATTAACTAATAAAATTCCATTAGGTTTAGAGATAAAAGCCTTTATTTGTTCAAAAAGTTTTGTTAATAATAACATACGGAACAAAAACATGATCTTCATGGGGTGATTAGGTCAGATATTTTCATATGTTTACTTTATGTAAATTTACTCCATGAAAAAAGGCTTTAATAATGATAAAATTAATATTTAACGTTTATTTATTTATTTTTACTTTATTAACAACATATGATTCTTACAATACATTAAATTAAAAATTCCACCTGCCAAGCGTGGAAACTGCTGGCAAAACCCTTCTTATGGGAGAGGTCTATGTTTAGCAGTGGACAGTTAACAGCTGATATGATAATGATGATGATTAAATAAAAGGGGCAAATGATGTTAACTATGAAAAAAAATTATTACATATGTGACTATGCTATGTAATCACTACAATAATATATGAAATAATCTCACAAATTATCACTTTCATGACGAGACTTTGTACAAAAGTCGATTGCTACAGAGGTACCCACCTCTGTCCCATTCGTGTTTCTACCGTGGAGCAGTTGTGTTTGCATGATTGTGTTTCGGTTTAAAGGATGGGATATGGCGTGAATTTACAGGGTACAGAGGTATAACACCTGAGTCCTCAGGAATGGCAATGCATGGGGGTATCATGGGCGAAACAGTATACTCTGTTATGTCCATAGTACTGCTCATGTCTATAGGCGACGGTTACCATTTTCCATCAGGTGGGCCGTCAGCTTGTTTGCTATTCTAAGTTGTATAAAAAAAAAGAATATGAAATTAATAGAAGTATAGTACGAGTCTGTTCTCATATTACAAATTGCTAAAAGAATAATTAAAAAAAAAAAATAATTGGCATAAAAAAACACACACAAATTGGGAACCTCTTTGAAAGTTGCTTGAAAAGTACAAGATTTTTATCATTTACAAACAAACTTTACCTATTATAATGTCTGATACGACTTTTTATTTAAACAAGTTTTTGCCTTTTTACCCTCTGAATTCTGTAAAGAAACAAACTTAAATAAACCATAGACAAACATTCTCGTTAAAACTCATAAAGATTCTTTGTAAAACTTTACATGCAAGGTATTCGAATTACCTTCAGCAGAATAAGCAAAGTTACTTTACGATCTTTGTGAAACAACATAGACAAAATACATTGTTATCATTAAGAGCAAGAAGGAAATATTATGAAAATAAAAATAAGTTTAAAATTAATAAATTTGATTGTACAAATAATACTAATACACAACATGTATTATACACATCAATACATGGGAATATGTAGAATAAAAATAATAAAATTTGTCCTTTATTTGTTAGAAATAAATTGCTGAAGAATAACTTTGTAACTTAATATATGTATATCGCCGTGTGGTTCCAACATATAAAGAGTAATCCATTCTTTTCCCGACGATGTCGTAAAAGGCAACTATGGAAACATAACTGTCGAGGGATGTGCAACAATTACTAGCAAAACCCCCCAATAGGGGGAGCCCTATGTTCAGCAGTGGACAGTTAACGGTAGATATGATGATGATACCTATTTAAAAAAAATTTAAAGAAAATAAGACTGTAAAAAAAGCATCAATACTTAGAACAGCATTCTGAATACAAAAACATAAATTTAAAAAGAGTTTGTGAATTAACATTTCCAAACAGATTGTATTTGAAATTTCTATGAACATAAGAACTTTACACATTTTACATCCCTATCGAGGAAATATATACGCGAGTAGTGTAGTGATATGAATAATTTTGATACTATGTTAATTAAATTGAGAAGTTTTTTTTTTTTTTTTTTTTATACAACTTAGAATGGCAAACAAGCTGACAGCCCACCTGATAGAAAGTGGTAACTGTTGCCTATAGACATGTACTATGACAGAGTGATTTATTAGAATATTACTCAGCTGCCTAACAAAAATTACTAGGTACCTTTGAGATTTCACTTCGCACCAAGAGGTCCACTTTTCGAAGACTAAGAGCGCAAGATTGATGACTTCCAACTCCTTTGAGAGACTTTCGCCGTTGACATCTGCTACTTAATGATTGACTCAGTGATTTTTCACTTCGTTATTTTTTTTAGTATATAGATATTGTAGATTTTTTTTTTGAGTGCGTCATTGGCATCCCGTCCTTGCTATTTAATACGGGTTACGGAATGCCAAGTCTTGGAGTGTATATTACATTAGTAGATAAAATAGGTAGATAGAAGAATTGCAAAAATTATGAGCAGGTAAGTGAATGGTCGATCCCCGTAAAGACCTCTATCGTTTTCTGTTCACCTTGATGTACTTTAATATTAAGTTACTTTGAAGTATTGATTCTAAAAGTTTGATTAGTCGATAATCTTTTATAATAATTATAAATATTCATTTATGTCTAAACAAGATAAAGTCAAATACATTTATTTTAATGTTTCATATAATAAGCTTAAATCAGTATTATCCATATTTGTAGATGATAAAAATAAAGAAAAATAATGATAATAAAATGATAAAAATATATAATTTGCAATTTTCGTGCACCCTGACTAGAGATTGAACTTTTAATATTCAATTTAAAAAAATCACTCCATCAGTCAGCCAGTCAGTAAGTTCATCTAAATATTAGGTATAATTATTGGATATCGATGATTCTAGGTTACAAACGATATCGAACCCTTAAGCCTTAGGAGAGTTTTTGCCTAACTGCGTGTTCTATCGGACTGTGCTTAGAGGAATTGTTCAATATGATGCCCATAGGCATTTTATACTATCGCACATCTCGCTATCGATAGAGAGTTCACTCCTATAGCTTAGAGCTTAGATGGTTGCGATTTCAGAGATGGTTTCTCCCACAAACGCTCAGCTTATAGAATTTTTAAGAAACTACAGCACGGGATTCTTCGAAAAAGGGGTAAAGAGGTTTCTTCACAGTTGGCAATGCGTGCATTATGTCACTGGCATTGCAGGCGTTCATAAGCTACGGTAACCGCTTACCATCAGGTGAGCTGGATACTTGTTTGCCACCTTAGTGGTTAAAAAAAAAAGATAAATATTATGATACTCGTATTAACTATTATTCGATGAATTTTTTCATTAATTTTGAACCTGTAAGTAACGACGTTATCTAATACTTTACTAACTTTTAGCCGCGAGTTATTCTAAACTACCGGGATATGTTGATTTACTAGGATAATTAGTAGACTACATTCCTCATATATTTAACTTAACTTGTGTCCAGTATTCGTAATAATGTCACGATTTCATGACAATTGGTTAAGTTCAGCCAAAAGATAATAAACAAAGAACTCACTTTCACATTTATAAGTAAGAATGTTACGGTATTTTATTAATTAACAATATTGGCATGTTGAATGTAATGAACTAATATAACTAATTTCGAGTTACGATCTTTGATCTCACTAAGCCTTCATTACATTAAATGGGTAGACTCTAACAAACAAACTCAAGAAAGTAGAAATAAGATGAATTGTTTTACATCTCCAAAAGTTATAAAGCCTTCCTGAATTCTTAGTATTAATTAAAATCAAACTAAATTCATCAATAAATAAAGTTAATTTTCGCACAAAGATTTGAAATGTTGAAATTAATGAACGATACACGTGAATAACTTTATTCGTAGTGTCTCTGTCAAAATCACTCGAGTAAAAATTGATAGCAACGAGAAACTGAGACTGGAGTTTCAAGCAAGAGGACTTATTGCTCGAATAGTTTTTAAAATTACTTCAGCATATTGCAGTATTTCATTTTCAGATTGTTTATTCAGAATATTGATACTTATGAACATTTTTCAAATTTCTTTTGAACGAATGATGTTTAATGAAATGTGAACACAAATGAATTACAAAATTGTATCAGTTGAAAATGTAGAATTTGTTCTTGTACCACTCTTTAGAATTAACTTCTAGCAGCAGTATTTTCGAACCGATACGACATCATAATCTTCAAGGAAAGAACATATCCCTTTTTAGCACTTTTTTTTCTGGCAGCACACCTGCAATGCCGTTGGTGTTGTACGTGATCATGGGCGGTAGTCACTTACCATCAGGTGTGCCGCATGCTCGTTTACCCTTACGTTGTAAAAAAAATTAAATTGTAAATGAAGATTTTTTTCTGTTAATTTAGAATTTTTTAATGAATAATTCTACAAAATAATATTTTAAATTACTATAAGAAATGTTTACTTTCGTTTAAGATGTTTAAAACTGTAATACACTATCACAGGCAATGATTTAAACTAACTCTTTAGATAGAGGATTAATAAGAGTTTAAAATACAAATATTTTTTTCTATAATATATTAGTCTAGCACAATGCTATAATAAATAGTATTATGCTTCAATTACCATAAACAGTAAACATGTGACTAAAAATCTTAAATCAACAATCAACGAACACTTCAATTCCAGTCTCAAACTTTAAGAGATGCTTTTTGAATAGAATAATACATTAAGTTCGTATTTTTCTTGGTTTTACTGAACTCAAGGTTTTACTTTTCAGAAAAAAGAACAACATCTAACAAAAGTAAAATAAGAACAACACAGGAATAAAAATAAACGATTACAAAAATAAAAATTATTAGAATTGGCTTAAATATGACGAAATTATCGTGTTACACATATAAAAACAAATAGGTCAATAGAAGCATTTGTTTAAAAAAAGTCTATAATTAAGTGAGTCGCTTTAAGTCTATGATTCATTATTCGTTAAAAGAATAATATCGTTCAGTCGAAAATAATTTTTAAACTCGATTTATTATCCGAATAACCGTAAATCTGGGATATTTTCAAAAGAAAAAAATGTTTCAAAGAGGTTTATGAATAAACCCCTGGCCGTTGTATTACCCACACTGAAGATTTTTAATGGAATCTCAGTAAGTTAATTTCAATCAACCGAAAACTCATAGCTCATTGAGTTACAAGGAAGTTACTCGAAAAGAAACGAGCACTGAAGCACCATTCGCGTTTTCATATTTTACAGCTTTTACATTGTTTCGTATTGAATTTAAAAATTTATGTTAAACAATTAATCTGTTATAAATTTTAATTTCATTTTTTTTTTACTTTAAAACTTTCTTAAGCAGTCGAATCATTAACAATAATGATAAATAATAAATTTACTTGAACAGGAATTTTGCTATAGATAATACATATTTTTTTGTTTACAATATTAGCACATTCTTATGATCACAAGATAATATTGATTTTTTAACTATCTCCATGCCAGGTTCTGTACAAGGTAGGTAAATAAAACGAATACCAGAGATTTGCATATTTACATAAATCTCTAGTAATATTTTTTGCATATCTCATACTATATACCAGAGGGAGACTTTGTACAAAAGTCGATTGCATGGGTACCTCTGTCCCATTCGTGTTTCAACCGTGAAGCAGTTGTGTTTGCATAGATGTGTTTCGGTTTGAAGGGTGGGATATGGCGTGAATTTACAGGGTACAGAGGAATAACATCTGAGTCCTCAGGAATAGCAACGCATGGGGGGTGTCATGGGCGAAACAGTATACTCTGTTATGTCCATGGTACTGCTCATGTCTATAGGCGACGGTTACCACTTTTCATCAGGTGGGCCGTCAGCTTGTTTGCCATTCTAAGTTGTATAATATATATATATATATATATATATATATATATATATATATATATATATATATATATATATATATATATATAATATTTGAAAATTAATAAAAGTTAATGAACTTAGAAGATTTTTTAATTTATTAATACATTTTAATATAATAGAATCTCATATAGATATAATACCCATAATACGCACTACCTATAAAGTAAATATGGATAAAATCATATAATATACAAATATTAAATTAAATTATATTTATTTTTATTAGAACATCTGCCAAGATTGTTCACAAAATATTATCTTCACCAATCAAATGTTCTAACAAAAGAATCGAGACTAATCCCAAGGTTTCTACTGAACAAGTATAATTTGATTACGTCCGATAGCGTTTCTTACTTCGCAATCCTATCCCCGTAGCACCCGTGACAAACCCAATGCTACATTATACTTTGCAGCTAATATAAAACCATATATTTCGTACGGTGAACGTAATAAAGTTGATAATCCAATAACAACTGCGTCTGGGCCAACTATTACGAAGGTAGGTAACCAGTTGCTTGAATATTGTGAAATAGGATTAGTGCTAGCAATGAAATTATTTATTCCGAAGTTGGCATTTTTCTTGATTGGCATTTATTGCTTGCCGTATATAGAAATTATAAGACACGTTCGCAAAAAATGTTCTCCTAACTTTATACTTTTATTATTTGTTGGATTGTTTACTGTTTTTTGCCTCATTAATATTCAATTTATTTGATTTGGTGAATAAGTAAGTGAAATATTGAATTTATTTTATGTCATGTATATATTATAAAAATGAGAAAATATCGGAAAATATCTTCTTTAGACTGATTTAGGACTAAATACATCACAGGGCCTGATTTTATAGAATTTAACAAAATATTCTTATTTCACAAGAATATTTGGTTGTCTGATATTTTTCGTTTAGAGTACATATTTTGGCTATTGTATTTTGTAATCTTATTACTGTTTATCAACGCGAAATTTTATAAAGACGGATGGATATATATTATTCCTCGAAAAATACATAGATAAGTTATATCCCAACATTGTGATTTATAGAAGCAAAGCCGCGGGATAGATCTAGTAAATAATAGTTGGAAATATTTGTGACTGATAATATAAATACATCATACAAAGCTAAATCTAAAAGAGGTCATGAAAAGATATTTCGTTATTCAACAATAAACTTAAGCTTATTAAATTCCAGCATGCTTCAATCCTTTTGTGATCTTTGGAATACCCGCAATATATAAATGTTTCTGCAATTTAATAAACACAAAAGCAATTTGTCTTCGCAACATGTTCACTCCTATACTATCTTGGTACATGCGGAAATCTGTTTCCCTGTTTGAGTAATTAGAAAGGCATTCACCAGCCCTGTCTAACGTAAATTCAATTAAAACTTTCACTAGAGAAATTAAATTTAGGTCACGTCCCACACCGTGACTTTTTAAACATCTTAGTTTGGAAGTAACTAAAATATATTGTATTTGTTAGAAATTTTATCCGAAAATATTACCTGTAAATAGAAAATAAATAATTTATAGCTTCTATTTATTATTACTCAAAAATAATGCAAATTTTTATTAGTCAACAGATTGAAAGATTTAGTTATTTTCTCAATACTCTGGTTTATTATTGTACGTATTACTTATTGTAAATTATAATATTTATGTCTTCTCTTACAAATTATAATTTTTATTATTACTCTCACGTTTTGCTTCATGATTATTCTCGCATAGAAACCATTTATCTTTCTCTCTCTCTTCTTAATCTTCTTCGTAAAAGATTTCCATGCGTGATCTGCGTTACAATTTTATTCATCAGTATCGTCGAAACTGAATAATGAATGACGACTACAAATACCTACCGTTTTAATTTATCATTGGAATTCTATGAAACTTCCTCTATTTTGTTATTTTATAATATCTTTTTAAATTAACTACTACAAAATGTAAATATAGTTACCGGTTCATATAATGACAAATTAGTTTTACCAGAAGATTGTACTGCTTTAATAATACTTTTGAATGATTATACATATATGTACGTATAATATTATCAAGCTTTTCTTTTAGTTTTTACATTAATCAGTCTACGCGCTATTCGCCAACTTACTCGTTTTGTTAGCTGACGCCAACTTAATTTCGTCTACCGGCGATTCATCATCGTTCATATTTCACTTGCTGAGTTGCAACTATTCGTCTTCCATCTAATCGAAAACTGCTATGTTATAACGAAATAAATCACTGTATTTCACTTTACACTCGGATCCGTATTCGCGTCAAGTTCTTTTGAATAAAATTACTTCGCGGTAGATTAATCGCGCAATTTATCAACGTGCCTGATGTACGGGACTTGATTCAGCTCGGTTTGTTTAACAGATAAAACTGCGGGGACGTGTTGTGTCCGCTTTACTCTTTTATACGTACTATCTCTATACGACGAATCGAAACATATATTCTTAAAATTAAAACAAAAGAAACTTCGATTTTAATAAATATTTTTCTCTCAAATATAATTATTATTTGTAAAATATTTTAGATATTAGTTACCCAGATCATTCAAAATTGGAGAAGGTATCAGTCAAAAACTTTTTGTTCCCTCTCAAGGCATTTTTGTCAAGATCGAAACCGTTGGCTTTCAATTTTTCTCCGAGAAATACGCAGCGAAGAATTTTAAACCATTAACTGTATAGTCGTAATTGGCTGGTTTACGTAATATTTATTTAATTTTCATTCCAAGTTAATAACTCTATTTTGTTTATTATAATTTATTTGACACATAAATATTTTAATCATCGAAAGTACTTAATACCTAAATACCTACATTTAATATTTTTGCAATCTGGAAATTTTTTCCCAGTCAAAACCTACACTAGTAGGTAAGTATACTTCAGAGAAGAGCATGACAAATTATACATTTGAAGATCGCACTTTGCAATGCTCTTGGCAACGAAAAAATAGTGGAATGAGCACTGGCTGCCAGCTAACCAGAGAGGGATCTGGTTTAAACTTTTTGTTGAAAAAAATAGAAACGAAACAAAAAGCTTGTCGATAACGAGCATGTCCGCGTGCCTCGGGATAAAAATTGTTCTGTTATTTTATGGAAAAATCTTATTATTTCATATTTGCAGCTTTATAGTCACATTCATTAGGTACATTTGATTTGCGACTAGTTTTTTCAATAATATTCACAGAAAAATAGTATTTAGAAAACAATATATTCTCTTTTTTCTGTTGGCATTTTTTTTACTGAATGTGATTTTTTATGATGTACCAACATATTATATACTCACTCCATAGGAAAGGTTTATATCCAGCAATTGAGGATTAATGGCTGAAATGATGGTGACGCTATTTAACGACAATCTTAGACAATTTCAGCCGACAATGTAAAATCCTGATTTGAAAGTAAATTATATAATTTTAACACCAAATAAAGCTCTTATAATATTGACATTGGAATGACGCCATTTTATTGAAGGAGAAATATTGCTTGTAAGGTAAACGTTGCCAAGTTTCTCTATAAAGTAACGCAAGCAAGGCAAATCCATCTATACGCCAGAAAATTGATAAGCTTTTGAGTTTCTATTTATAGAAATACAAATATGACCTATATTTGTACTTCTATAATTTACTACTCAAATATCTATACATTTATTGACAAAAATAGAGTATTTGTGTGGAAAATATAAGAAATGAATAGAAATGATGAAAGTCGTAGTAAATATACGTTTTTTTTATACAACTTTAAATATTTTTCTTTTTGTTGTAGAAGCACATTTGAATATACCATTGTAACAATTCTATTTACATATGAATTATCAATCGTATCTGTATTTAATCCTTTTGTAAAGAACTCTATTTATATTGCTGTCTGTAACTTTTTATCTTAGTGTATAGTAAATCTTCACAGATTCCCTTATGATCGCGTACATTAGACCTATTGTTACAGATCAGTTGATTATAATTTTTTTAATTACGCTATAATTATTATGGATACAATTGTCAATACTCATTTGGAATACTTTTATAATTACCAGAAATTGTATAACAGCCATCAATCTCCGATCGCTATTCAATCCACTCACATTTTGTGATTCGTTTTTTACCTCCAAACGAATAGGCTAATATTACAGTCATTCGCAGGCTATGGTGTTCGCTTTTTGGAATAACTACTATGAATTCAAACACTTAGCTTCTACGTTAGTGATGTAAAAAAAATATGAATATATTTCATCCTTAATCAATCTTCTTATACACATTCCGATTAGTAGTACAATAACTGTTTGTTTGCTAAAAATACAATCATTCACCGCTTTCTATTTTCCAAGTATTCTCAATTTGAGTAGAATTTAAGTATGCTCACGGCGAACACTCAAATTTGAAATCGGCTGTAAAATACTTGAGCGTAATGAAAACGTTTCAGCTTTTTAAAACGTTTATAACACAGAGCAGAGGTAGTCGTTTTAAATTTAATTTAAATAATTTAGATATTTAATTATCTTTGTTTGTACTTAGAAAGTTTTCAGGTATTTATTTGTATTTAAGGAATAACTCGTACATATGAATAAAGTACTACTATATTATAATGTTAATTATGAGAATTATTGGTATTCGATTATATGGAATAAAATTCACATTAAAATGACCTATCTTCAACCATGAGTCATCTTCAAATATGATAAAATTGGTAGAAAACTAATACAATCGTGAACTTTGAAGATTTGTCAGAATAATTAAAAATAAAAATAAATCTAAATATTTTTTATAATTATGAAAGACAACACGTAAAATATATATTAAAATTACAAATTTTTTTACAGATTCTTCTTTTACAGTCTCTCGGATATTTGAATCAAACAATAAACATAATCAGCATAATGATAAATGACATAGAAATTCTTTTAACGAATCGAATTTTTTTATTACCGCTGCAATATCTCCAAATTCAACATCAGGTGTTAATGGTACAAAGTGATTGCTAATTCTTCCGCAAAGAAATCCGATTTGCCTCGTGTCCCGGCTAACGAACCGTGCTGTCGGAGTCAGCTGCGCCGTCTCATCAGATGAAACGGAAAAATTAGATTGCCGGTAAA
This sequence comes from Galleria mellonella, assembly GCF_026898425.1. Classification (NCBI taxonomy): domain Eukaryota; kingdom Metazoa; phylum Arthropoda; class Insecta; order Lepidoptera; family Pyralidae; genus Galleria; species Galleria mellonella. The sequence continues at coordinate 1,943,342 of NW_026442100.1, read as the reverse complement.
AGGAAAGCAGTCTTGTTAGTTAGATGCTGCTATGATTAGCAATATCTCTTTTGTAAGCAAATTCACTTCGTTTTTATTTTCTTTTACATTGTGAATATTGTATATTCATCATTATCAACATTATGTATTATTGTATTATAATATTTTCGCAATGGCATTACTTTACAATTTTGCAATTAATTTTTCATTTTATTTTCTTCTTCTCTGTATTATTAATAGGATTGCGAAATATATATACTATATTAAGAACTCAGAACATAAACAGTGAATTATTATAAATAAACACATTTGGAATTAAATATATTCTGGAATATAAATTAAATTATTATTAGATATCCTATTTGTTTATCCACAAAGCTTGAAATTAGAGAATAGTATCAGTATTAAGTATTTGAAAGTACTGTGGATGAAGTGAGAAATTTTCAGAACCAGGGCACTTTAAAAAAATGAATGAATGAATGAGTATACTTTATTTGCATTATACAATATAGGAAATAAGCAAGGCAATTTACAAACATAACGATAGAATAAGAAAATGATTGAGAGAGAAAGTTGTGTATGTATGTGTAGAAATTAGAGCCAAAATATGACCTAAATATAGATAAATAGTGTTAGTGTTAACAATAAATAAACAAGAAAAAAATGTTACACCTATATTTAAAATTGTATTTAAAATATTTATACAAATGATTAAAAAAATGGAAGGCTGCAATTAATAAATCTATTTGATAGCTTTTGTATAATGTATCATAATATACTTCAATAAGTATATTATGATTAAGGACATCAATAAGTTTGTTTACTTCGCAATTACGCTCACTAGGCCAGTTTGATTGACTTCAAATGCCAAGGGACGTTTCTGAGGTCACATTAACATAAAATGGCTGATAAACAACCCAACAAAATATGATAGCTCGACAATATTTCGATTCTCGATAAAAATATTATATTGAGTAATGCTGAACAGTATTCGGGTGTGGTTCACACCGTTTTCTTTATAAAAACAAAGAATTTATCCGCCAATCGAAACACTTCCTGTATTCGAGACTGAATGTCTCTGAATACTAACTCTGCTTGTTTGTGCGTCCGAACAAAGCCAATCTCAGATTTCTATGCAAAGGACTCCCCTTGAACAAAATATTACGTCGTATATTGTTGCTTTGTACTTATGGAAATTTCATGTCGCTCCCCATTGAAGAAAGAATACTAAGCAGCCAATTTAGGAATTTGGTCCTTTTTAATAATGCTGCGTTATAACACCCCAGGGTTCTTCAGTTTTTATGTTATCTTTCATGGGAGAGTTGATTTTTAAAGATTCCCTGCTTTTTAATAAATAAAGTGGAATGTTTATACTTTATTTGTTTTACTTTGAAACTTAAATGAACTGGTAACCCTTTACGGTTTTACACACGTAAACTGCAATGTAAAATAGTATGTAAACTAGGACATATTATAATATATAATTCTAATGTAAAAATATCTAAACGACAGTGAAACTCATATCAAAATCCATTCTGTGGTGTATAACAAGTTAGCGGAGAAACAGACAGACGCGGTCAACGCCTTTATTTTATATTAACTTTGTTTTATATTGACATTGTTTTATATGTGTGTGTACCGAGAACAATATATTATTTTTTTTTCGTACAATCATTTTTGAGTCACAGAAAGGATGAGAGCAGCTCAAGAGAGAGTCAGAGTGGCCACATTTAGTAGGCAATGCTATTATTGTATTAAAGAAGTAAACGAGAGGAGAGCGTTGATTGAAATAATAAAGAGTAGAAGAGGCAAAATGCTGGGCCACCTTATACGACATGACGATTTTTTTAAGAGCATAATAGAAGGAAAGATAGAGGGCAAAAGAGGAAGAGGAAGACCGAGGATTAACTACATAAGACAGATAAAGGAAACACTAGGCGTCATGTCGTATAGGGAGATAAAGGATATGGCCTGGGATAGAGCTGGCTGGAGGAAGATGCATGAATTAGTTTCACCGACAAGAGGAAACTCTTAAATGAAAATGATGATGCTATTATTGTCAACATCGCCGTGTGTGTCCCAACATAGAATAGGCCACGCCTTCCTTTCCTATGGGTATCATAAGAGACGACTAAAGGAATTTAATGATCGAAGGTTGGGCAGCAGCGTCCTTAAAGCACCAAAACTTATTTGCGGTTGCCTTAAATTCGTCTGCCAAGTGTGGCAACTACTGGCAACCCTCCGCCCCTATAGGGGAGGCTTACGTTAAGCAGTAGACAGTTAATGACTGATAGTATAAAAATAAAATAATATACAAATACATTCTTGCTATTTATGGAATTATTGTAATTAGCTTTATGGGAGTTTTAACATTCTGCCAATGTATTAGTCGAATAAGACACTGCGTAAGTAGTTTTTGTATATACGGTATAATTTTCAAATTGTTATTAAAAAAAAAACAAAGGATAAATAATAATTTAGTTAAATTATAAATTTTTTCCCGTGAAAATTAGTATGAAAAGAACTATGTACGTTAACATAATAGAGTACGGTCAGTCCTTCAGCAAAGTTTCATTAAAATTTGATCATTTATTTAAACGTAATTAAGTACATTTTTACGAATGTTTACATTTATAATACAATTGTATTCCACTAAGTATTCTACTGATGTTGACTTGTAATACGTGGGTATCAACGAACTCAATGATACCCACGTATCCATCAGACTACTATCAAGTTTACAATCACGATTCATTAGGCCTCGCTCCGATATCATTGGGGGAAATGCCGATGGCTTTGAGATATTAACAGTATTAACACTGATTTACGAAGTCTTAGTCGTGATTGCTTTTACGTAATGATCCCATTTCGAAATCTTAGCTGATGATATACACATTAGTTGATTAAAATTATTTTGTTTAATTCCGCTAATATTAGTGTGCGTACGACTGTCAACACTTGAAAATTGACATCTATTATTATAACCATATAGGTTTACCATCTAAATGAAATTCCAAATTTTTCGGACTCAATTTCGTATTTTCGTTTATACAAAATCGGCCTAATAAATGGAGCTTATCATTTCGTTCATCATAAATCCTAGCATAAAAGTGCAAAGGAACGATATTTTAACATTTTTAGTCGGTATGTATTGTAATTTTAACATCAAATTTGTGTTTCGTTCGGCCCCAGATTTTCGGAAAACGTTTCATAGTAGGCCCTCTAAAGTTGTACAACCTTTTTTATTAGCTATTAAATGAAAGGAATGTTATTTAAAATACTTACATATGTTACACGAATTAAAAAAGAATGGTACCAACTATCTAAGAAAATTGTTTATAAATTTTCAGTCAAGTTTTATTTATAAAAAAGTGTTAAATAAGGATTCTATCACTGTGAAATTTGACTCCAATAAATGATAAAAATTCTTTATTGTTAGGTAGAAGGTGCAATTATGTAAAATATCTAAACAAAAACCTTAGTTCTATAAATACTATTTAACTAGGCGAAGCATGACAGGATTACATGAGAAACGATTACAAAAAAATAATGAATGGGTGCCCACTATAGCAAAGCCAAGTTGTACGGTGCACGACGTCGCAGTTCCGACAGTATCTCGACGTAGATAAATGTCTGTGCTGTTCTTTTGTGTAAAACTTGTGAATTTTTGTCGACTATCGCATGTACATTGTACGAGTAGTTGTGTTTTTAGTTATTTTAGTTACTATTAACAACTACTTTTTTTTGTGCAGCATAGAATATTTAACAAGTTAACGATCTATTTAATGTAATATGGCAACTGTCACGATATGAACATATATGTCACAGAGTTCTTCGTAATGCCCTGATACTCTTTATGAGTTAAGATTCCTTTGATTTGATTGAATGCTTCAGTGCCAATCTTACCTTTGAAACTGAAACAACTATACATTAGTTTTTCAACCAATATGTATTTTTTTATTTTTTTTTTACTTTATTTTATACAAAAATCCACAGCTCTTAAAAAAATAACTTACATGCTAAGTCTCTTATGAATACAGCCAATAACGGATTTTACTTATACAAACAAAAATTTTGATTCCATAGCGAGGTAGGCAAGTTAGAGTGGGTGTATGCAAGTAATATAAGCACATGTATGTAAGGAACCCATATATAATAGTGAGTGTCCATAAAGTTAAGTTAATTGATATATAAAATAATTAAATTCATGTTGTTAAAGTTCAGATATTTTAAAAGTATTTATCAATATAGTATGCCGTATGCAATACTGCGTAGATCCAATATATATCAAGGCATCCCGTAGCAAGTATATGGTATTTCAAGGCTCTCATACGACCACAGCACATCCAGCTATTAATATGTGTCAGGTTCGAAGTTTTTGTTATTTTTCGATGCTTGTTTCTTTAAAAAAAATGATCAAATTTATTAGTAAAATACTCTCTTAAAAGGATCTTAATGACTATGTTTTTATCGTGTATTAGCTATTGCCGTTGGCATTGAATGCATGGTATCGTGTTTTGTCTTTGAGTTTAATTTTCAAAATTCTCTCTTAGCGGTTGCTTACAATATAAAATGAATCCATGTTCCAATTTCAAATTTTTAGATAAAGCAGATTTGGCTGTGCGTAAATAGTCAGCCAGGATAAATAACTTTATAATTGTAGATAGCATAAACATCAAATAAACATAACGGCTTAAAACTGACAAAAACTTGTGAGAATTTGACTTCAAATATTAAAGTGGAGTTTAAGCTTGATTTTTGCGACTGTCACGTCCATTTGTTTTCAAATGATTACAAAAACCAAAATAGAATGACGGACAGCTAAAATGAAACATTAAGAAAGTTTTAATGGAAATAGAAAATACATTCAAGTTTAAGGATGGCACTGCGGTGCACTAGAAATTGAAGCAGCGAAATGGTTGAAGTTTTCTAGACGTCACAAAATGTCTTTATGATTCCCGGAGACATCGTAAATTGATATTTATTCTGAATCGTCTTGCTGCGCTATATACACTCTAGTTAGTGAATGAAATAGCTTCCAAGTATATATCATTGAGTTGATATTCTATTGAACTACCTTTTACTTGTAACTTTTTCCCTGTGACCAAGATATATTCGTCGATATAAAAAGTATCGTATGTTTTTCTCCATTCCAAATAGTATGTGTATACTAAATTTTATGATGATTTATTACGGTGTGAAGACATAATAAACAATTAAAAGATAAAATATAAACTTACCTACATATTTATAATACTAATTAAAAAAATAATATAAGTATGTTTTTAAGTACGTATTTGTTTTCTACTTTAAATCGTGTTCGAATATTTATTTCTGAACTTATCAAGGGAAAACATCCCTTCAGATACATTCAGAGAATACCAACAGTCTTAAGCCGACCTTTTATATCACTTTGCATGAGTCAGGAAAGCTTAAATAACTTATTACATAATCATAGTTGCAAAAAACTAAGAAATGAAACTTACTACGTATTACCAAATATAGATAATAAAATATATCTAAAGTAATATAATTAGCTATAAAATTCCCAGTGGATGGAAAAATATTTTTCAATATACAATTCGGAATGTACTTTAGCTACATCTGCCAGTAACTGGAGTTTTCAATAACAGTATCTGTGAAACGGATGAGATTTTTACAGAAGTCGTAATAACTTCTTCGTATCTGGGACATGACGGTCCAACAGCAAGCTGTAGATTCCTGATCACGGTAATATTTGCTGCTTCATTTTGAAATAACTTTGGATTTAATGTTGTTGAAGTAAAATTTGTTTTTTATATAAACATAATTATAGACACAAGTAGATAATAATGATAAAAAAGAATCAATGTACCTAACATTGATTTCAATACAACTACTTGAAACAAATTAAAAAAAGAACTCATTAATTTTAATGTTTCTAGAGTATGGCTATGTAATCACTGGGTGAGAAAGCATAATCATATGGTCTTTAGGAATATTATTCATATTTATAGGTGACAGGTACCAAGTGTATTTACTATCAGCTGCCAGTTTTCCTAATATCATAAAATAACAATTATAAAATAAATACAATATGATCTTTCATTTTCATTTAAGAGTTTCCTCTTGTCGGTGCAACTAATTCATGCATCAATATGATCATCGACAATAAATTATGTTATTTGTTTATATTACGTATTTATGGCGCTGTTGGTATCAATAAGCGATAGTGACCACTTTTAATTAGATGAAATCTTGTTTACTATTTCAAGTTCTTAAAAAAATACTTTTACCATTTTATCGGATTACGATTTATAGATTGACATATTTAGTCTGAAACCAGTATTTCTTTTTGCAACTTAAAATGGCAAAGAAGTTTCCCACCTAATGAAAAATCGTAACTGTCACCTATATACATGAATACTGCTATGGATATTCTGTCCCCTTCATGTATTGCCATTCCCCAGGATTAAGGTGTTATACCCATAATTTAATCGCCATATCAATTATAATTTTTAATTTGAAATTTAAATCCTTTTTTGATATTTTATTCCAAATTTCGCGACCAAATATTTAATTTTAGCAAACTTAAGGTGAAGCAATTAGCATGAGAATAATCAATAATTACCAGGGTCTGTAGAAAAATTATGTTAAAAAATAAACGTTGAAAGTTAAGATACGAGTAAACGTGTACAAACAGGTCAGAAATCAAATTTAAAGTTGTATATCTCATTAAATAGAAAAGTTTCTGAAGTTTTTTAAATATATTATTGCATCAAGATAAATACGCGTAAAGTATTTATAATACTAAATTTAAATTGTGAATAATTTAATATAATTTTTAGGTTTTTATTTTACTGACGTGATTTTTTTTTCTTTGAAAATAACTGTTCTATTTTCTTTCACTATAACACTAACTAGAACTTTAATTTTCATAATAAAAACCCTGATCTATCTTCTATTGTATTAGTATCTATCAATGAATTAATAAATATACTTTATTTACATTATATGCAATATAAAAAATATAATCTTTTGTAATATACTACCGATACGCTCCGGCTTCGCACGTGTAGACAGAAAATAATATATAGCCTATATTACTCACTGACAATGTAGCCTTGTACAGGTGAAAGAATTTCTAAAATCATTTATGTAATTTTAGTTTTTAAGTTTATCTATTACAAATAAACAAAAAAATATACAATAAAATCGATCCTTTCCTCTTTATAATATAATATCGATTATTTTTATACTTGTTTGCATTTGAAAATACATAGTAGAATAGAATAGAATAGAATAGAATCATTTATTCAAATAAACTTACATTGAAGCACTTTTGAAAAGTCATTACATTTTTTTTAATTTACCGCTCGTTCGGAAAGCTGTCTCATCACAAGAAGAACGAGCAAGAAACTTGCGTGATGCTCTTTTAAATAATTTTATTATTATTTTACATTTTTAAGTTTAATTGTGTGAATACAAACCACCAATTAGCACTAATTCAATTAAATACTCAAAAAGAAAAAAAAAATTGAATACATAACCAACTGGTTAAACAATTAATAAGAGGAAATCAGTCATAGTGATTAGAGCAGACCAGTCCCTACAAGCAGCACCCGTTCACGAGTATGACGGATGAGCCAGCCATCACTGCGCTCGACCATATTTTAGGGAGCCCAATGACCCGGCCCACCACGCCGCCACAAGTCTGGACATTTTAGTGAGCATGACTACTCAAAACACCAGACCACGTCAAAGCTACTCACAATTGCCATCTGATAGTTATAGTATTCACATTTTACATAAGAATGCATGCGGCAATTAATACAAAAAACCGCTACGCTTTCATATTTCTAAAATTAATCAATTAAATCAAGAAAGCAATGAGAAAATAAAATTATAACGTTGTATGCTAATAAACTAATTATTTACTTGATATGTTGTCATCTATGAATTCGTCTATCCTGTAATAGGCTTTCTTACATAAAAATTGTTTAATATAAGATTTGAATTGCCTCTCTGTCAGATTTAATGCAGATTCCGGCAGTTTATTATAAAATCTTATGCAATTACCATAGAATGAATTACTGATTTTGTGCAGACGGCATTTAGGTAAAATAAGCTTATTTATATTGCGTAAGTTTCTACTTGTACAGTCTTTGAGTTTTTTAAAACTCGCTAAGTTCTTCCGTGTATACATAATATTTTCATAAATGTATTGTGAAGTAACTGTGAGGATATTTGAGTCTTTAAAGCACTGACGTAATGACTCTCTTGAACCCATACCATAAATAGAACGTATGGCTCTCTTTTGTAAAACAAATATAGTATTTATATCGGCTGCTTTACCCCACAGCAGTATGCCATAAGACATTATGCTATGGAAATAACTAAAATATACAAGTTTAGCCGTCGCCACGTCTGTTAATTGCCTAATTCTTCTAATTGCATATGCAGCAGAACTGAGTCTACTGGCCAATTTTGAAATATGGGGCCCCCATTGTAATTTCGAGTCCACTGTTATACCTAAAAAAACTGTATCATTAACAAAATTTACTATTTCGTCATTAAGCAATAACTGTGTATTTATTAGTCTTACATTAGGAAGTGTAAATTTTATACACTTTGTTTTGCTGGAATTTAATAATAGGTTATTACATGTAAACCAATTTAATATTGCAGACATAGCACAATTTACATCGTCTAATTGATTACTTTGACGTCCAATTTTAAACACTAACGAAGTATCATCCGCAAACAGCACTATATCTGCAATTTTCTCTACCATAAAGGGAAGGTCATTTATGTAGATTAAAAAGAGAAAGGGGCCTAAGATTGACCCTTGTGGAACGCCCATCTTAATATTAGCTCCCTTAGATTTTACACCGTCAATATCTACAGTTTGAACCCTATCCTCTAAATAGAAGGTAGATAAAAACACACCTGTAATCATCTGGCTCGCAGTGGTCAACAGTTTCACATCGTTATCGGCATCTTGCGTCTCGAGTCTGACGGTGACATTCAGAGGATCCAGCTCATCTCCAGCTCTTCCATGTAGGGTGACAAGGACAGCTGTTGTCTTTCCGGGCACAGCTACTTCTGGTGCCACAACCGAAAATCCACTGGAACAAAATTGTAATTGTAAATATAAAATATTTTTAAAAGAAAAAAATGTTATGATTTACCCTTAATGTATTAAATACGGTATGATATTACATGACCAAAAATTTTTCAAATATGTGCCCAATATAAAAATATTACACTATTGGCGCAGTATCACAAGTTCTAAACTTCTATCCAAAGACAATCCCTTTTCTTTATTAAACATACTGAACTTTATCAAGGAACTAGCTTTTTCCCGCTACTTCACATGCGTGGATTTCAGAAGTAGGAAACCAGTGAAATAGGTCACTTCCAGATGTCGTAATAAGATAAAATATACACTAACTTTTAAAGTAGATATTCAGACAACATAAACATTTACAAAATTTGTAAGTTTGTAAAATAAACTCTACACGTTTTGGGAGACTGTAAGTGTGGTGAGTAATTTTCAAATAAATAAATAAATAACTGTAAAAACCACATTCAATTTTTATGTTATATTAGAACAAATGTACAGACAAAGAATTAAATAGAAAACAATTCTAATAATTATTGTTTAGGCATTTTTTTGTATTATTAAGATCCTCATATTATTTGTCTAAAGATCTATGTAAAGACAACGTTTCCTTACAATTTCATTATTATACAGTATTAAATTTAAACAAACTGAATTTTATTAATAAAATCCTATTTAAAACACATGTTTCATATTAGTACTTTGGTAAACTGTGTCAAGTTTAATCGAGAATGGCAAATCTTATACAAAATATATCGAGAAGCAGACATTGAAGGATTCTTGAAGCACGTCAGCTGCACTGCGACAAATCGTGTGGACACGTTCGAATTATTATATTCCCTTCCGTGTGTACCGAATACAAAATTTGTTTAACAAGGATGTTCGTGCTTCTTTCTGTTTGAACGTTGAGGATCTACAAGGCGAATTGGGTTATGTATTTTTGATTCATATTTTATTTTATTCAATACAAATGCCAGCCTATGTGGGGAGGCTTATGTCCAGCAGTGAACAGATCAAATTCAGACTACTTCAACTTAATGAAAAGGTAACAATGCTTTGTTGAAATTATCACAGAAATTATACTTCATTTATTTATTGATAAATATTTATTATAATTTATTGATAAATATCAAGTGTATTTTCTAAATAAAGTTAGTGCTCAACATATCGAAATATTCAACTAATTAATATATTTTTTATTTGTACTAGGTACTTTTGCATATTATCTTATTGTAGGGTCAGTTATTCGTCTAAACATATTTCCATTACATTGTAACGAAATAGACTATAGTTTAAGTATGTTCATTTTTAGAATACAAACAAAAATTTCATTCTTTGATAATATAGGTTAAAATCTCATATATACAAATTGCGTGTCACAGTGCTTGTCGTCGAGCTTTTTAAGATTTTTTATATATATTTGGTAGGCACGATAATAGCTTTTAAAACATATTTAGTGATTAGGGTAAAAAAATATTTATATGGCAGAACAACGTTTGCCGGATCAGCTAGTTCTTCTCTAAAAGACTTTAAATGCCTGTTTACTTGGTATGTATATATTGTACAAAATTGTTCTTATAAACAAAATTCAAACAGACAGAAAAGAATAAAATAGAAGTGTCGTGATACCATAAAATTATTCCATTGCGGTTGGGAGATGCAATATTGTTAGTCTATTAAACGTCGACTTATTACTGTGAATTGAATAGAAAATACAATAATGGATCAAGTAGGATAAAGTTACCAACGGCAGGCAGCATAATAATTGTCTACTCTTAGTAACTTTATCCACTGTTCTATTTCTGCTTATTGTAAGTAGACATTTAATCCTTGACTGCTGCTTTGGGAGTTACTTTGTAAATAATGTCTCATATTTTATCACTGCTATATACGATAAGCGTACCTTTCAGTAGATAGTCGTGTTCAGCAAATAAATAAAAAGGTTGTCTCAAAGGAAAATCCTGAAATGGATGTGTCCGACATATCGACTGTTCAACCCTTATCAAACATAAGACATTATGGAGCCATTCGGTTAGTAAATAAAAATTTTATCAACAACGGAGCATCTTTTTTCTTTGTAAAACTGTTTACTTGGCTAATACATTCGTCTAATTTTATCGCTTTGTCTATTTCGATCAATAATCCAAAAAAATAGTTCATATCTTAAACATTCTACGGAAATAGGTGTTTTTTTTATGTCTTTAAGTGCTATCAAAGTCACATACATACTAATATTAGCGGAATTAAACAAAACAATTCCAATCAAATAACCATTCACGTCTTAAATTTAAGATTTTATTCTTTAATGTGGTAAAATATTTGTTATGCAATTTCTATTTCTAATCATTGCTCTTGTTTGCAGCTTTGCAAGCGTGGTGTCGTGATTTTCCTTTAATTTGAAATAAAAAAAAAAATATTTAAAGTTTTTTTTTGTTTGGCTGTGCATTGTTATGATAATTAGGAGAAAAAAAATCTTTTAGTACACAGTAGTTTTTCCTAAACAGTATCAATAATTAGAAATACTCGTAATCAAGGATATTGAAGATCAAAGCAGCAACTCATACTTTATATAAAACTTGCACAGTTAAAATAACCACTTAGGGGATTTAACATTTACCATATATTGCTGAATTTGCAACTAACGCAGTTAGTATATAATATGATTACTCTATACAATGTATACAATATTATATGTATTAGTATTATCATGATAGTTTACATAATATGCAATCACATGCCTCGCAGGTCAAAACTAATTAGCTGTGATAGTATTAAATCAGAAACATAGATAATCACATACATTATATTAAGGGAGTGTATCAACGGCAATTCATTATTATAGTATTGTGATAATGAATAGGATCATCATCATCATCATCATCATATCAGTCGTATCATCATATTAACCGTCCACTGGTTGAACATAGGCCTCCCCCATAGACTGCCATAAGGAACGACCCTGGGCCACCGCAATCTGCATTTGCAATCTGAGGTCATCACTCCACCTAATGGAAGGTTGTCCTACACTGTGTTCGCCCATATAAGATCACCACTGAAGAACCTTTCTTTCCCATTGGTTATTGGTTTTTCGAGCTATGTGAAAATCCCATTGTATTGGAGGGAAAGGATTGTTAGCAATGGAATTTGATAGCTCCATTGCTAGTAATATGCCCTATTAGGTCGACCTCCACGTGGTTTCCCTTGGAAACCATCGTAAACAATTCTTGTTGAATTCGTCACGATGGGCTAACTGACCTACTTCATCCTCACCTATCATCCTTCACTGGTGCCCCGCCGGTGTATACCAATAGCGCGGGTGGGGTTACCATTCCATTATCACCCATTAAAAAAAACCCATTGTATCTTTAGCTTTCTTATCCTTCGGAATATGTGAATTTGAGTTTTCCGCGGATAGCCTCATTGATCAAGAATAAATGATTCTTTCATCACAAAAATAAACTACAAGCATAGTTCTTTAAATAGATTGCAGAATAATTTGAAGCTTTTGCATACGGGTAAAGTATAAGACCATATTTCGCTTCTGTCGATCATTACTTGCAACACGCACTTCGTCTACAATCTTTGTCTTTTTGGATGAAAAGATATAGCGTAGTTCCCGGAACGCTGCCCTGCTAAGTTGGTTGGTAAATTATGTTACCGCAGATAATGTCATCGATACATCTTAAAATTTAAGCAACAAATAGAAATTAAATCTTACAAACAACGAAACATAAGACGATATTTGCGAGATGTAGAACGAAAGGTAATGAAAAATACTAAGAATTTAAAGACATTTTATATACAGCATAATAATTACAATGAATATTAAGATACTAATAATAATGCTTAAAGTAAAATTAATCTTATAACAACGGATAATGATAATGTCCAACATAACAGAATATCTATTAAACAAATTACGATGGAAGAAATGTATGATGTCTTACTTATATTTGAGTTTCTGCTTATTGTATTAATGAGATATAGCATAGAAATTATTGCCATAACTGATAACTCTGTCTTAATCTGATTTAAGATAATAAAAAATTCTAATAAATAAAAAATAAACTTGTTGTCTGGAAACGATTGCTTAGCAATAGAACTTACTAAGCGGTCTTATGCAGTATCCATAAATCATTTATATAATATTACTGCAATAAAGCGTAAAAAAAAATAAAACTCCTCTATAATATAGAATTCTTAGAAGTTATAATAAATTCTTATATGGTTCTTTTAGCACAAATAATTTCATTTGTGGGTGAACAAAATTTATACACTCTAACGGCTGCACAACAAATCATTATTGTTTTAATTAGCTTGACTTACAATAACAAGGCGACGACACCTCCAAACCTAATTAACCGAAGTAAATTAACTGTACAAAGGCAAGCTACGCTTTGGCGTGAACTGAAGCAATACCTACTAAATGGATATTCTAATGAATAGTACAAGTTCATTTCGCTAACTCTAACCAAACAGTGTAAATAAACTTTAGTATATATTTCTCTCTCAATTTTGTCTCAAACGTAGCTCTACTTTCTTTGCGTCGCCGTAACGTCGCTCTCATCAAATTTTTATAGTCTTCCCTTCAATTAATGAAGTAGGTAACGTGTAAATGCTTGCTGTAGAGGACTTAAGTGAAGGTATATTTAATTTGAATCAGTGTTTTTCTTCCTATTTAACTTTTATTAAAGTAGTAACAAAATCTGATTAAGAAAAAGACAGACTAATACGGTTTATATTCTGTATTAATATTCTTTTACCATTTATTGAGCTACCGACTTACCTGATGGAAAACGGCAATCGTCGCCTGTAGACATGAACAGTAGCATGGTCATTAAAGAATACGCTATAATACTATCAACTATAGTATACTCTGCCTAGCCTCCATACCTTGTAACTTCACTATCATATTTCACACTCTATACCAAAATACAAAATCATAAAATTAATTCATAACACAAATATAATACTAGTACTTATAGTAAAGGAAATCTAGAGATAGAAGCTGTAACATAATCTATGTAATACCATACAAATGAATCTGAAGAGAAAAGATCTCAATGGACAGTTGCCAGCAGCTTTAGTGTACTCAATCGATACAACCGTTTACAAAGGAAACCTGCAAAAGATCTTCAGTATTCCATTGAGGTTAAATCGGTATTTTTTTTTATTTTCCATCTATATTGGTGTTGTTCATTTTATTCTAGCGGTTTTACTGTTATAAATAGTATTCTTGCGGGCAATTTATGGCATTTAATATAAAGAAAGAAGAGAATTATTGTGCTGTATTAAAGAGAACCAATTTATAAAGTACAATTCTTTATATGTGATAGGTCTTGTTCTTTATCAATGTCTGTGACATAAAATTATAATATTATATGTAAAACTATATATAATAAATATGGTTAAGACAAGATAGTCAGAAGCAATCATCTACTCTTGTAAAAATACTCGTAATTGCTTCGAATGACTTTAAAAGTATTTAATTTTTTGTTGACTCTATTTGTATAACTTTCTAGCTACTAATATTAGTAGATATCACATTGAAGTGGTAGCTAGTAGATATATTAGATTATTTCTAATTTAACACATTGTCTCAGGTACTACGTCTTTCTGTATGTAAATATTTGCTGAATATTATACACGTATATATGTATTTAAAAAATGTAAGAAGACCTACTAGAGTATTTATTTATTCTTTATTGCACAATAAAATTTTGTACAAATGGCAAGCTTAATGCCATATGGCATTCTCTACCAGCTAACCATTGGGTAAAACAAAAAGCATATGAAGGGCAGATGTGGTGAAAAATATGTGATATAATACTTATGACACAGTATAATAATTTACAGAAACTGTCTCACAATTACATTTCACAAAAGGTTTTGTGACATCTCTCACTAGAAAGTAAGTGAGTGTTCAACTTGAGTACAAACTTAAATCTTCTTAAATTATACAAAGCAAATATATTGGGTCAAGTCTTTTACCTACTACAAATTATGCAATATTTACATAAACCGTCTCGAGCCCTTTTTGGATCCCCTGCATCTGAGATTAGTTATAACAATTTACTGCTTTGGTCTTACATTTACATAGGACAGACATATTATAGGATGAACATATTGTATATATATATGTATATGTACAGTAATAATAATTATTATGTGATATTTGTTACCTTACTATATAAAAATGATAGTGGCTATCGCTGCTTCTTGTATAATAATGTATAATAATTGTTTTCCCTATTTATCTGGTGGTGTCTCATTTAGTGATTTCCATAAAGTGGGCCGCAAACTTATTTACCATAGTTAGTCGTATAGAAAAACCTCTATAACTTCATAGAAATTATTTCAGAATAGCTTAAACAATACCGACAAAGTTAATATAGTATGTAGCTATCATTACCATATATACCAATAATTTAATATTAATCTGTACACATGCAAATGTGTGTGTAGCGAAAATAATATGTTATTTTCTTTTCATTTTTGAGTCACAGAAAGGAGACAGCAGCTCAAGAAACTCTCTTTTGAGCTACAGAAAGTGGCTACATGTAGTGTGCCATACTATTATTGTAATAAATAAGATCGCTGTGTATGTCCCGGCATAGAATAGTCCACCCCTTACTTTTCTGTGGCTATCGTAAGAGGCGACTTAGGAAACTTATGGTTAAAGGGTGGGCAGCAGCGACTCTCTTAAAATATCTCTAAAAGCCTAACTGCTGTTGCCAACATGACTGCCAAGCGTGGTAACTACTTGCAATATTCCCCTTATGGCGAAGGCATATGTTTATAAGTGGACAGTTAACGGCTAAAATAATAATAAAATAAGTAAGAAAGTAATGACAATCTAAAATTCGTCAAAGATCAATTGAAAGTCAAAGGTATCTGAGTATTTAAATTTAAGAATATACATGAATGTACTATCAGTTTCTTTTCACCCACCTAGTAAAAAATATATATAAAACTTTGCCAGCAATCAACCACAGCCTAAATATTTACACGAGATACAGTGAAACAACAAAGGGAAGGAAACCATTTGAAAACTGTGTTAATGAAAGTTGACACAAGACTAACTTCCTGTAAAACCAATTTCACAAAATCTACCCGCTAAATTGGAAGTGTATCTAACTCAAAGCGCCGGTGTGTACACACGTTTATTTTTTCAGATCGTCAGAGTAGCCAGTAAAGTGGTCGGCGCGCGTGACTTCATTGTTGGGGCTTCGTGGCTGACGGGTCAGAACGACCAGGCAACAAATAAATAGAAATGGTAATGGGTTATACGTGAGATCCAATACGATTTTTTCTCTGTCAGCTAAATTTAATGCACTTTAACGGGTTATTTGTGTACATATATGCTCGAGGGCCGAACCCGAGGGTCGCCCGTTATTGGGATTTTTATATTTTTTGGTTCTCATCCTAATACGCTTGTTTATTGGATTTCTCGTTTTTGAGATTAAACGCTTGCAGCTACAAAGGAAATTGAATTAATCCGTTATGAAAACAAACCTTTTGTTATTAATATTTAAATTAATTTTGAAAGCAAAGAAATCAGAATGCTAATAGCACAACCAAGCCATTGGTGTATCCTCTTTTTTTGGGAACATACCTGTATGCATTGGCAAGGTAAGGATACCATCAGTTTTTTTTATAACACAGGGTGTAAACAAACATGCGACTCACCTATGTAAGTGATTACCGGCGCCCACTTGTAACACCAGAAGTTTTGCAGATGTGCTGCAGGCCTTTCAAAAAGGAATATGCTCTTTTCTTGAAGGTTATTATACCGTATTGGTTCGGAAATACTGCTGCTAAAAGTTGATACCAAAGAGTGGTTGTATTTAATTTTGGAGGTATCTTACGATCACACAATACTCCAAGGAATTTCCCCATTTTGTATATTTATGTGATTAACTCTGCAAAATTCACAGTAATTTGTGATAAATTCCCCTAAATATAATATATAATAAATGTCAAACGTTTTAAAGATTTTTAGGTACATTTAAAATCGATATTAATAAAATTTTACCAAATCTTTTTAGTTGTTATTTTTTCTCGCAAGAATTTGGGCAAAATATATACCGCAGGTATTTTTACGAACATTAAATGGATATATTTATAATATTAGGACAAATAATCTATTCATTGGTTGATATCAGCCGTTATTATATAGCCGATGATTGCTGAACATGCCTCCCGGATAAGGAGTGTTTTACCAGTAGTCGTTACGCTTGGCAGGCGGATTAGCTACCGTAGTTAGGCTTTGGTGATGTTTTAAGGGGGACGCTGCTACCCATCCCTTGACTATTTAGTTCCCTTAGTCGCCTCTTACAACACTCACGGGAAAGGGGTAGTTCATTCTATGCCGGGACTATACGGCAAATAGTTGTATGAAATTTTATTTTTTAGTCGTTTAAACAACTGATTATTTCCAACTTCACATTTACAGTGAATATAAACAAAGTGCAAATAATTATATGAAGATGTTTAATAAATAATTAATCCACGCGATAATACAATAATATACCAATTCGTCTATTTACAGTTAAAAAATACTAATATCAATCTAAGAATTTAAACAAAAAATAAAACAAATTTGCTTTATCTGTTCATTCAATGACAGTTCTTCGATATATCACGGAACCCAAAAAATCTGCCTTCACAGTTCAGTGAACCAACAAAAGTACAAGCTTAATATTGCTCTCACCTATACATACCATATATAAGATGGAATATGTATAAGAGGTGATCAAATAAAGGTTGTTTGAACACGGATAGCGGAAAGAGACCCATCTGCTGTTATTTCCTTTGATTGAACGCCGCACCAATGTTGGAATTAGTGTGAAGTACAGGATATTTTATAAAAATGGAGAAACACATGAACGCAAGCGTAGTAATGGAAACGTTTGAAATTATTTACATGAAATAGAATTGGTTTATTTGTTAAATTTGTTAGATTTAATTTTGCTTTTACTGGAAACCAATTCCTTTTAAATTATATAGAATTAGGTTTGAAATAGATACCATCTGTAAATGTAAGGGAATTACTTTAAACTCAGATAGTATATATTTTTTCTTTATCATATAAAATATATTTCAACATATTGTCCACTGCTGAACATAAGCCTCCCCCATAAGAGGAAAGGGTCTTGCTCGCAGTTGCCACGCTTGGTAGGCGAGTTGGCAATCGCAGTTAGAATTTGGTGATGTTTTAAAAGGGGCGCTGCTGATTATCTTTCGACCATTAAGAAAATATAATTAAATAAAAAAACTCAATTGTCACAGAAAAGTATGAATAGGTAATAGTTAAGGAAATATGAAAGAACCAAGCGTGAACAAAGGTAAGTAACAATATTTAAACCAATTTTTTTTTATTAATATTAAATGTAATTAGGAAGAAAAAGAGAAGGAAGAAGAGTTCACTAGTTGGAGTCTTAATTCATTCAATATGGCCCGTGTATTTTTATTTCTGGCAAGTGTAAGAAAAAAAACTTGACAACCACATATCATCACTAGTAAAATTCGTAGCTACATCATAGATTCTACACAGCATGAGTGTAGACTTGCCGGCGGCTCATTACGTTCTAATGAATTATTCATGTGCTGGCGCCTTAACCTTTATCCCCACTCTACCCTCACTCAAGCCCACTGACCTGGAGGCTTTAGATCGAAACACATATTGGCGTGTATCATACATTTTACTCCTACAAAAATTGTGCAAAATCTTTTAAATTGTTCACAATGATATACAACAAATAAAAATAAATTTATGTAAAATATCGATTCAGATTCAGATATTTTATTTGCCGTGTAAACAAATTACATTTGGTTTGTAAATTATATAATTCGATTTTAGTAAATAGAAATACGATAATTACTGTCAACTAATCATTAAATAATTTTGGATTTGTCATGTACTCATTAAAATGGATATATAATGGAATATTTTTTAAAAAGTATTTTTCTTTTACATTTACATTATAATATTCAGTGATATTCTATGATTTACGATTTTTGCTAGTATTTTACGTTGTATAGAAATTTTATCTTGACTTCTCATGTTATAGGTATGTATGTCTCGATTGTGTTTCATAATTTTTTGTCCTTATACGAGTATATATCTAAAAAGTCCCGGTATAGAATAGGCCACCTATTCTTTTCCCATGGATGTTGTAAGAGGCGGCTAAGGGAATTTGATATAATAATTTAATTAGATGGGTAGCAGTATCCCTCTTAAAACTTCACCAAAGCCTAACTGCGATTACCAACTTGCTTGTCAAACATGGCAACTGCTGCCAAAATTCGCCTAATAGAAGAATGCCTATATTCAGCAGTGGACAGTTAACGGCTGATATGGTATGGTATGGATACAATTTTGACGAAAACTATATTTCGTATGTACTAAAATGTTACACTATATACTTATTATTTTATAACTTTTTATGCGACTCAAACTGTCAAACAAGCAGACGACCCACCATTTTTTTTAAACAAGCTGACGGCCCACCTGATGGAAAGTGATCACCGTCGCCTATAGACATGAGCAGTACCATGGACATAACAAAGTATACTGTAACTATATTAACACGTAAGTACTATATATTTTAAAACATATGAAAAATAAATATACTACAAGTACTGAATTAATAATGTTGCCACGAAATTAATTTGATTAGCGTTTGTAAGTAAGGCGGTCAAATTTAATTTAACATAAAAAAATTTAATTTAAAAAATTATACCCGGGACTAGCTCGGATATGGCAACTTAATTTTATTCCGAGGACATTTAATTATTCTTTTACATAATAGTTAAATTATGTTAAAATATTAATTTGCAAGTAAAATGTTTATATATTTTCAGAAGCGAGAGCTCAGTGTAGGTCTGTTACCTAAAACGGAATGAAAATATTAAAAAAAATAGAAAATTTTTACAATGCTTAAATACAAGTTTCTTTTTTATACTACTATTGTGGCAAACAAGCATACGGCTTGATAGTATAAGGAGTTATTGTAGACTATAGACGCCTGTAACATCAGCGATGTCACGCGCTCTTTGCTAACCCTTAAGAAACCTTAATACACACACAGCAGGCCGACAGCACACCTGCAATGCCGCTGGTGTTGTGGGTGATCATGGGCGGCGGTAGTCACTTACCATCAGGTGAGCCGCATGCTCGTTTGCCCCCTGTGTTGTAAAAAAAAAAAAAAAAAATACGCCACCAGAGGGAGATTTTGTACAAAAGTCGATTGCTTGGGTACCTCTCTTCTATTCGTGTTTAAACCGTAAAGCAGTTGTTTGAACGGTTGTGTTTTAGTTTAAAGGGTGGGATATGGCGGGAATTTACAGGATACAGAGGAATAACACCTGAGTCCTCAGGAATGGCAACGCATTGGGGGTATTATGGGTGAAACAGTATATATGTCCATGGTACTTCTCATGTCTATTGGCGACGGTTACTACTTTCCATCAGGTGGGCCATCAGCTTGTTGGCCATTCTAAGTAGTATAAAAAAAAAACGCCCTTTTAAAGAATCCCATGTTGTTGTCTCTAGGGAAAGCCTCGGCAGGGAGATCATTCCAGAACCTGAGTGTTCGCGGGAGGAAGCTCCTCTGAAAGTTTATACGGAATTAAAAATAGTGGATATAGCAATTAAATGAAAAAATACATTCATCATTCTTACTTACAAATGTGAAAGTGAGTTTGTTTGTTTGTTGCCTTATAGCGTCATAACAGCCAATCTTACCAATCACAATGAAATTTGGTATATACATGCTGTATGAGATGGAGATGAATGCAGGCTACTGTTTATCCCGGACAGTAAACATATCCAGGTTTTGTGGATGAAGTTGCGGGTAGAGCTAATAATGCATAAAAGATATCATACGTGATTTAACAAATTCTACGATAAACATGTTACTGTTTATATGTTTAGTTAAACGATAGTTACAACATTCCATCAACACAAAGAAGATAGGTACCGTGTAAAGACACTATGGTGAAAAGTACTGCCAAATTGAGGATGTCAAGTCCATTAATTATTATGAGTAATAAAAAAAAAATTATGTGGTCTTTATTGTATGTACATGGAATCTTGTATAACATAACATACACCTGTCTATACTAATATTATGAAAAAGGAAGAATTTATTGTTTGTTTGTAATGAATATAATAAACTTAAAAACAACTCAACCGATTTTAGAAACTCTTTCTACTATAAAAAGCTACATTATCAGCGAGTAACATAGACTCTATATTATTACCAAAAATTACTTAGCAGGACAAGGTTGCTAGTAATAATGTATTTTTTACTATATTTTATAATTAAAATTCAAAATGTTCAAACCAAATAAACCAGACCAGATATCGTTGGTATACTGCAATACATACTTTTTAATGCATTTTTTAAATTAAATTTCTCTGGTTCTCAAGATATTCCATTTTATGAGAAACTAGAGAACATATATTTTGACCATGAGCTACAATTTCGAGACTCAATCCTATTTTAAAAATTTCGTTCCTCTAATTGATGCGACCGAATATCGAACTCAAAATCCTATTTACCCGAAGCTACTTACTTACCTATCACTACGTCATGGAATTTGTTCCAGAATTCATCTTTTATTTTTTTTTCTGAATATAATGTAACAACTAGAACCTATTCTAGATGTACACATAATACTATTTCAACTGATTCACGCAAGCAAAGCATTTATCTATAGCTAACACTAACATAAAGTACGAACAGGATAATAATAATGACTAGAATGACTCGTGATATGTATGGGTAAAACGAACGCTTTGTAACACGAAGGTGGCATGACAAAAACATGACCTCGTTATGAAGATAAATAATGAGAGTAATCTTCTGCGCGGAAGGTTTTAATAATTTATTATTACATTCAACCCGAATTCGCGGAAAAATTCTAATAGGTAATTTATACATGATGCTAAATTTTTTTTATACAGGCAGAGAATGTGTGTTTCATTTCTAATTTTACAGTTGATTTACTATACCATATCAGCCGTTAATCGTCCACTGCTGACCAATAGGCCCTATTAGGGAGTTTTGCCATTAGTTGCCACGCTTGGCAGGCGGATTGGCAACCGAAACTAGGCTTTTAGTCATGTTTTAAAAGGAATGCCCCTCTTTCGCCCATCCCGCGATCATTAAGTTCCCTTAGTCGCCTTTTACGACACCCACGGGAAAGGCACGGGTGGTCTATTCTATGCTGGGACTACACGACATAGTACATACATTTGATCTCGTAAAATCATAAACTAGTTTATATGTAAGATAAGTGGTAATCGAATCTACCAATATAATTGTTTCGGTTGGCACTCGCATGAGAAAGAATAAAACATGCTAGCGACTAACCTAGGAGTCGCATAACGACGACAATTTTCTCGACGGAATTGTTTATGGAACAGAAATTGATATTGGTTCACAAAAAAAGCTAAAATTTACTATTAATCCCATTATTCGTTCTTACTTAAACATATTAATTCTCTTGCAGAATAGGCAGAGATCTCGAATGAAAGAGAGAATAGAAAAAAATATACTTTTGTATTTCTTTTAATTTACGCGAATAATAAATATACTACAAAATACACATAACATAATGTCCATAATGTCAAAATCTAGAATACAACCGTACAATTGCGCGACTCGCTATATTTCACAGGATACATTTTGGAGAGTGTGCTCGAGAACTGTATGATCTAATTCCTCCTTTACTCTTTTGGCATCGAATGACCAAACAGGGCGAGAACTTTAACCTATAAAACATGAAGTTTTGCATCTTCCTTCATCATACGTCAAGAAGTAGAACTCTCTCCCTGCTTGTTTTTCCATCTATTCCATAGGGAAATGTTAAAAGGTTATTCATGGCACTGCGAGCTCCATCTTAGACCACGCATCGCTTTTCATCAGGTGAGATCGTGATTATACGCGGGATCCTTCAATATTAAAAGACAAATGATGTAAAAAAATATTGTACGAATTAAATTTATTCAGATGGAATAATCAGTAATTTTCTACAGAGCTTATATTAGATTCTGAAATTTATTGCATTTCAAGTCTACGTACAAGTTCCTCCCCGTTGCATAAATGTATGACAATTGCATTATGTATGTAACATAGAGCACATTATGTATCAGCTATTTTGTAAGTGAAATGTACTTAATAATATGGTCTCGGTACGTTATTTGTTAAACTTTAATTGTATTCACTTTAAGTTATTCTAGATGTTTTTTAAAAAAAAAAAACTAAATCGATTATTTTAATCTATTCTCTGTATACACAATTACAGTAAAATTATTCTGAAATTGATTTTGTGTGTGTAAAAAATAATAAAAACAATGAAAGATTATTGTTGTCGACCTTACTTATATTATAAATGTGAAAGTGAGTTTATTTGTTACCATATTTTATAGTGTCTTAACGGCTTAATCAATAATTATAAGATTTTATAAAACACGTACTAAATAAAATGGAAAAGCATATAAGTAAGTTTTATCCCGGTAGTAAATATATCCCAGTCACGAGGACAAAGTTGTGGGTAAAAGGTAATATTACATATAATTGTAAATCACGTGATCATAATGCAGTCAGATTTATTGATAAAAAAAACTTCAATTGTAACGAAATTTAAATTTATACGAAATTAAACCTTACATCAAAGAGAACTATCGAAATTTATTTGGATTTAGGGAAAATATTTAGGAAGATAAAGATAGACATAAAATAGAATGTGACAAATACACAAAAAATCGAATATAATTCAAATTCCATAAATTCGATGTAGAAACAAAATAGCTGCAAAAATAGATGGAGAATGAAGATAGATGACGCAAGCACATCATATTATGATTTATATAACCCCGAATCGTAATTTAGTTAAAGTCTAAGCTGACTCTTTTCAGCTTACTAAACTTAAGGCAAAAAATTGAGACACAAAGGAAATTCTATTGAGACATTTATTTAAATTCGTGTTTGTCTAGTGTTATTGAATACTTACTTTTGCTTGCGACTTTGTCTGTACAATCGGGATATATTCACTGATCAGAATAAAAAGTAGCCTATAATATAGTATATATCATATATGTGTAAGTATATTTGTTATTCATATATATTTATTCGTTTATATATGTAATTTTAGTATGTATGTATATCAATAATTAGTAGTACCGCATTCGAGTATTCTGACACTTCCCTATGGTTGACTGGGAGAGAATGCTTTTAGCATTAAGTCCGCCATGTACACATATTTGTACTAATGAATAAATAAATAAATAAATAAATAAAATATTTTTCATCCATCTAGTACGTGTATATCAAATTTCATAATGATTAGTTAAGCCATTAAAACATTACAATAAACAAAAAAACTAACTTTTACATTTATAATATTAATAAGAATATTTATTCTGTTGAGGCAAAAGCAATCTAAATATTTTTTGACCACAACTACATAATCGGTCGCTTCGTTAAGGTACTCCTTCGTACAGGACGAAGTATACAAAGGACAGGGCAGTCCTGGAATTCTGTTCCACAATTGTAAGCCTCCTGAGAAATAATGCAATTTTCACAATATTATACCTGCAGCAGCCAACTTGAGTGCGAATTCAAATCTTTTATTACGCTATTTCCAGATCGAACGGCAAGTATACTAAATATCAGGCAATTTTACTACGTACGTACTCTATACTGTAATGCAAATCACGTTAGAATTTTAGCAGCATTTCAAAATAAAAATACATTAACTTATATATAAAATTATTCAGATGCTCAATATAGTAGAATACCTACACTTTTAAATAAATGGATAGTGTTTTAAGGTCTAAATTCGATTACCTTAATCGGATAAAGTTAATTTGCAAAGGGAGCTATTACTGGAAACGATATGTGATTAGTAAAAGTAGTAATACTGGACCATTAGTAATTAGCACAGATTTATAACAGCTAATGACAATATTAGACGGCAAACATTAATCTCGTATCAACTACTCTACAACTTTTAAAGGGGTTATAATCAAAAACTTCCCGAAAAACGCTCTCAACTCACCCTTCCGTCGCGAAGTTGCTTCAATTAAATAGATGACTTTGTAAAATAAATCGAGTTTCTAAGCCTCTACTGGAGTGACGTCGAGTAGTAAATTTTATTAGCAAGAGAGGGAAAATGATTAATTGATTTTCGGTGTCGAGGCGTCGCGTATAACGGATGACAAACAAAATTTGTACAGGATGATTTTGTTTGTCAAGCTTTATGTTACATTCACTTGAACCTGTAAGGAGATGTGTTTCTAATATCCATCTTCTGTTACATTTATGAAGTCAACGTTTTTTTCGTTCTCGATGTTTTTCTTGTTTATTTATTTATTTTATAGTTCTAAAGACGCCAACACTCGAGAGCAGAAAACGTGAGCTGCATGCCAATAAGTAGGCCCAAGATTTTTAATACCCTGCAAAATCGAAAAGAGGTCAGTAAAAAGAATCGAGGGTTTTCCTTTTTCGGCTATGGGACACCATAGGCGATGAATGAACAGAATAAATAAATATAAATTGTGTATATAATTTTACAAGTTACAGTTGTCAGTTTTGTTATCCTATTGTAATTTGTGGATCACAGTTTTGCATAAACATCTTAATGAGCCTACAAAATTTGATTAATGAAGGTACAACCAAGACAATAATAATGAACATGAAGGTTTAATTCAGCTGACCTTCCGAAGTGTCAAACGAAGCTAATCATTTGGTAATAGGGTCTAACGATTCAACAGTATTATGTTCAACCCAGTTCATTATAGCGCATTACTATCATTTAACTAAAAGCATATTATTACACCTAACATTAAAGTATCCGTTAAAATAGCTTCCATTAATATCATTATCGTCATTATTATAATAATCCATTGCAGTGTCATCGTTGGACATGAGTTTCTCTACAAAAAAAGAGTTTATTAACAACTACCCGAATGCAATTACAATAAATCCTTCCTAGTACGAAAAGTAAGTTAATTTACATATATTTTCACATGGTTTTCATTCAGGGTTGTGTTTTTAAATACTATTCGCAATTAGAATAAAATTTAAAAAAATTAAGTACTGTTTGCAAAGCCTCTAGTAGAAAACAAAGAAAGTAAATATTATTGTTATTCAAGTAGTAAAGTATCCAATTATACGACTATCCTAAATTGTTCAAATTAATTGCTATTAAAGAAAAGAAAGATAAACAATTCGGAATGATATTTAATTATCAGTTTGTATATCATGTACCTAGACGTATTCTCTAAATGTGAAAGCTTTGAAAAAGAAAGTATTTATTGGGAATTCTAACAGGAATATTACAGAACTGGTTCTACATACATAAGTCTAGACATTGACTTTTAGTATTCAATACGATTGTGATTTAAGTATAGGTCATCTAACAAATCAAACTGTTCTATTTCTAAAATCTAATAACAATATAAATACGTCTATTTTTCTTGAATGAAGGGTATAAAATCTGTACCTAAAATTTTTTACTATAGCACAAATATTTTACACTCAATCAATCATATTCATCATTATATCAACCGCTAACTGTTCACTGCTGAACTTGCCTTGCCTTCGTTTTGCGGGGGTTTTACCAGTAGTTGCAATGTTTGGCAGGCAATTGGGTAACCGCAGTTAAGCTTTAGTGATGCTTTAAGAGGAACGCTGTTGTCTATCTCTCGACCAAATAGTTCCCTTAGTCGCACTATATGACATCCACGGAAAAGGAAGAGGTGGCTCATTGGTCCATACCTCAATCAATAATATATCAATCTTTGTCTAGATATACATCAATCAATAATAATCCAATATCAAGAACGGATCAGAACTTATTAGCATCAACCTGTATAAAGCCAAGCAGGGATCGAGAAAGTGTGATTGAAGACCTTTCCAAAATTGATTTTGATTGAAATTAAATAATGTCTCTGCAAAGTGATTTGGCAAACAATAATTACGAATCCGTTATCATTGACGAATTTGATGTTATAAACTGAGTAATGAAAAGTAAATTCAGAATATTATACGAAAGGGAAGATTATGAGATAAATATTGGAATACGTAATGAAAAATGTAAATTAACCGATAGATTTTAACAAACACAAACCTAAGTAATATAAAGTTGTATTTTAAAAAAATCTGTTTTAAACAGATAAAAAAATTGTTACACAAACATTATCAGTTAATCGGTTCAGAACTGGTGATTAATTTAATATACACGAGTAGAACAAGAAAATCTTGAAAAAAGTGAATGAGAAAAGAGTGTTAATGAAAACAATAGAGAATAGAAGAAACAAATTGCTAGGTCACACTTTTTTAAAGAGCATACTAGAAATAAAAATAGAGGGCAAAAGAGGAAGGGGAAGATCGAGAAATAAGTATATGAGACAGATAAAACTAAGTGTCATGTCGTATAAGGAAGTCAAAGACATGGCCTAGATTTGAGCTGACTGGTAAACTATGAATTAATTACTTGGACCTATAAGAGGAAACTCTTAAATGTAAAGAAAAGTATTAATAAATAAAAAAGAAATTAATTTATATAATCACTTTCAGTAGTTGGTTCGAAAAATTCCTCATTCTGTCTATTTCATTTACATGTTCTGCCTGTTTACAACAACAATCGATATTCTACTCGATTTCATCTGGGATTACTATCTTGAGTATTTTAATTTTTTTCTTTTTAGACTCAGCTTCACTCGTTGTTAAATATATACCACTTAATGGTTTTATTATTTATCCACCGCTGAACATGGGTCTCCTCTATGAGGAAGTTTTTTGCCAGTAATGGCCGCGCTTAGCAGGATAATTGGCAACAGCAGTTAAGTTTTAGTTAAGTTTTAAAAGGGAGACTGCTGCCGATCCCTCGACCATTAAGTTCCCTTAGTTACCTCTTACGAAACTCACAGGAAAGTAAGGGGTAGCCTATTCTATGCCGGGACTACACGGCAATTCAGGTCTGGTTATTTTTTTTTTATATCCTCCGTAGATATTGGTACTACTGGATGCTTGTCATTCGACTATACATGTTCAATCAGCATCTTGCCGGGAACCATTGTGATTAGTTTTTGATAAAATCAATACAATCGACCAAACTAACGTGACTTCGTCCTCATCTATTATCCCTCATACGCAGCTTGTCGGCATTTTCGCTCATTTGAAAACTTATCATCCCTTCTGCTCATGTGATTTAAAGATATTTTTAAAAAGAACATCCAGTATATATATTTGTACACGAATAAAGGCACTCGAGTATGTATATTTCACATACGAGTATATTTTGCAAAAGTTTGATGGAAACGTTAAGGAAATCGCAATAATAATACTAATCACGATAAAAGAGCATACAAATGATTCTCTCAAACTTCTATTAGCAATATCATTAGGAAATGTCCATCAATCAATAAGAAATGCTGACTGTAACAAGTATGATTACGTAAAAAGGGAAGAAAATAAAAGATGAAAAGGATAAAGGATGCTTGTAAAGGTTTTAGCGCTGTCATGTAAGGATTACCTACTTTATGAAATAAATCGGCATTGCTCTTAACAATTTGGCAATTAGGGTCGTGTTTGTATTTTGTATTACTTACTTGAGATTATATGGTTAAGATGTGATGAAATATGTGGATTCTTACACTGCCTTATTCAGAACGTTCTTAATTTTACCTATATAAAGTGTGACAATGTCACAATTATCTATAAAAAATCAAAAAATAATTAACGATTGTATTTCACAAAAAAAAAATTATTGTAACAAATTGTTTGATGTAGAACCAAACTACTGAAGCGATTTTAGTAAAATTTATATGGGCCCAATTTGAAAGTAACCTAACAACCTTTCAGATAAAAAAAAAGAATTTTCCAAATCGGTTTAGAACTGATTATGAGATAATAAATATAAAAAAATATAACCAAAATGAGAATATTTTTTTCGAAGTCGGTTAAAAAGAATAAATCATGTATGTACATACATAAAATTTCAAATAACGTTAATTTATTTATCCGTCTTTTATATTAATAATAAAATACTTTCGCTCAAATGTCAGACAGTTTGTTGTTGTTAAAAAAGTTTCATGTACTGCGTATTACTACTGGGAATCGCAAACAAGCTGACAACGCACCTGATACAAAATGGCAAATGTTGCCTACATAAGTATACTTCTATTAAAGGTAACATAACAGATGTCACTCAACTTATAATTTTATTTAGAAATTCTCAGAAATTTAAATTCCAAAATTTTGTTCGAATGACAGAAATTAAATGTCTGCGAAATAAAACTAAGAGACGGGTAGCGTTAAACAATTAACAGAAAAATGTTTAAAAATCAAGCGGAAGATTTCAAATCGGGTTAAAAATGAAGTGTAGACAGAGTTTTTAATGGTTTATAAGAACATGACTGTATGTAGGAATAGGTTAGAAACGCAAATAAATAGTACTAGAGATAAGACTCAAATTTTCTTATTTTGTGCTCGTAAAATAGAAAAACAAGAGATATAATTTGCAGGAAGAGATCAGATAAAAAAAAGTTATGCTACCAATATACAACTAAACCAGTTCTTGGAGAAATTTCTTTTGAGTTATGAGTCACCATTTTTATGTCTATTGCATACTGTCCCATTCGTGTTTCAACCGTGAAGCAGTTGTCATAGCTGTGTTTCGGTTTGAATCTGGCTGAATTTACAACAGAGGAATAACATCTGAGTCCTCAGGAATGGCAACGCATGGGGGGTATCATGAGCGAAACGGTGTGCTCTGTTATGTTCATGGTGCTGCTCATGTCTATAGGCGACGGTTACCACTTTCCATCAGGTGGGCCGTCAGCTTGTTTGCCATTCTAAGTTGTATAAAAAAAAAAAATCACAATTTCCTGAATCTCTTCCAAGTACTGATAAGGAAAACAAATACTAAATAGTGTTCCCAAAAGTTTATCTACAAGGAAAATCCGTACCTTATTACTTTTTTTCTTATTATGATATTATATAATAGTTACCAAATTTTTTTATAAGAGCGTACAACAAGAAATTCTAAACGAATAAAAATAAATGAATTTGAGTATCTTTTCACATTATTCCATATGTGTATAATTGTTCAAAAAACCAAACCTAATAATGATAAACTGGAGCCCAACAATAAAATAAACCTATTCCATCGTTTCTTTAAGCTATGTGACCAGCTTATTGCCACTTTAGCTTGCTTACCCTTCGGGCTATGTCGGTCACATTGATTCTGAGAATATGCTCATTTCGGATTCTATCGCGCAAAATTGTGTTTTTATAGTTGACTTTTATAATGTCCTAGATATGAAAATAACAGTGAGTTACATTGCTCCTACTGTCTTATCACATGGCAGTTTTTAATTTATTAAAATGAAAAAAAAGAGGATTTATTTTATTAAGTTCATAACAACTGACCAAGTTAAAAAGTCGTTAACCGAATGACTCTCTAAAATGAAATTAACCTTCAGAAGACCTCATTGTTGGCAAGTCGTTTTACAACATCCCCCTAACCTTTTGAAAAATGATTATCGTTAAAGTTTTGTGACGTGAAATTTTAAAACAGAAGTCTCTCTCATTTTAACGGAGTTTTGACAAAGTTAGTTCCCTATAGATACTGGTACATTGTATAAGTTATACAATGTATGGCGGAGACAAAGAAATATGTCCTATACAATATAATAAATGCGAGGAATGTTATATATGGAGGGATATATATAAATATAAATATAGAAAATGGAGGGATGTTACTTTTTGAAGCAAAAACTACTGGACGGATTTCAATGAAATTTAGTATACGATTAGATTATATCCTAACTTATGTCCTAAGTTACGATACTTTATATACTTACTCACACAGCTGAAGCCGCGTTATACGTCTAATAAAATATAAAAATCCTTCTCTATATATAGTAATTTTAAAATCATAGATTTGAAAAAAGTTCAAAATATTACTTTGTAAAAATTTATTTGTAAAACTATATAAAACCCTATTTATTATATTTGTATCCCAAGCACAATTTTAATATTTATTTACTACACAGACTTAGACTTATTGATATATTAGTAAATAAAAGGAATATCTCAAATACTCACATAATAATAGGTTAGGTCGAAGCTAGAAAGCAAAAGCCTACCATTTATTCTTGAACATAGTCCGGACAAGTGACTGGACAATGTGTCTGGATAATTAGACATAATTATATGTTTTCTTTTACTTTTTAATGTATTTGTATATTTATTTTTTTACTAGAAACAAGAGCTAGAAGCCTATTTCTGTAAATTTTAAGTGTTATGTTTTAGTTGCGAGGTCATTAATCTTCCATCCACTCAGATTATTTTATTATACCATTACATAAATTTGTTCAAATTCTAGTTATTTCGTTATGGTCTTATGAATGCAAATTACAGATATAAAATTATGAATATAAATTAAATATTTTTCATTGACATAATAATATTATCGACATATTAAATTTCATATTAACATCATACTCCAATTAATGTTTTAATACATATTATCACCGACAGTATATGACAGTAATCAGAGTTGCTTTCATTTTAAACTCTCTTGATTCTTTCGTTTTTATCGGACAAATATTTAACTTTATAATTTCTTACAAATATATGAATGAAAAAATTTATTAGTGTAGTTAATGTCATAATTAAGCGTTACCATGCTATTATCTCATATTATTATTATATAGTAATCATTTCTCAACGTAGCCGTGTGGTCCCGGCATAGAATAGATCATCTTTTCCTTTCCGGTGGGTGTCATAAAGGCGATTAGAGGGATGGATAGCAGTGTACCTCTTAAAACATCTTTAAAAGCCTAATTACGGTTGCTAACCCGCCTGCCAAGCGTGGCAACTACTGGCTAAAATCCTCTTATTATGGGGAAAGCTTATGTTCAGCTTAATATACATTTAATAGCTGAAATGATAAATAATTTCTTAACAAGTATAATAATTTGAATATTAAATTATAAACACTGTGTAAATGGAAGAAAAACATGTAATTAATTATCTCATCAAAAAGAAACTTTTTTACACCACGAGATGCTAAACAAGCATACGGCCCATCCAATAATAAGCGGTTACCTTAGCCTATTATTATTAAAATTAGTATAATATCCTAATGGATGGTGAACAAACCGCACTTGTTAGCATGTGCAGTATATCGTACTTGCTTCGCGCGACGCTTGACACGTTTTCACTTTTGCTCCGGGCGCCCCAGTATTAAAACGGAACCGAGCACTTTTCTATACGCCGCAGTGAAAAATACTCTTTATTTTTAAATGCAGTTTGAGAAGGTCAAGTGTTGGTTAAATGTTTTTTTTTTGACACGTACACATTACGGATTACTAGACAGATTAGTAAAATAAAC
Organism: Galleria mellonella; assembly: GCF_026898425.1. Lineage (NCBI taxonomy): Eukaryota > Metazoa > Arthropoda > Insecta > Lepidoptera > Pyralidae > Galleria > Galleria mellonella. Next base: position 1,910,842 of record NW_026442100.1, on the reverse strand, counting down.
TTATTGTTTATTATATATTTTTTATGCAACTTAGAATGGCAAACAAGCTGACCTAATGGAAAGCGATAACCATCGTGTGGTTATTCTTGAGGACTCAGGTGTTATTCCTCTGTACCCTGTAAATTCACTGCCATATCCCACACTTCAAACCGAAACACAGCCATGCAAACACGATTGTTTCACGGTGGAAACATCAACGGGACAGAGGTCTTTTGTACAGTCTCCCTTTGGTGAATTATAATAAAAATTAAATGTATATGTATATCATTTAGACTTTTCAATTCATGTTTTAGTTCTCAGGAATGGAAACACATGGGGGATAACGTGAGCTAAACATTATACTCTGTTATGTTCTTGATACTTTTCATATCTATAGGTAACGGCCACCACTTTCCATCAGATGGGCCATCACTTTCTTTGCCATTCCATTTTGTATAAAAAAAAGTATTTATAGTATTATTAGAAAGATATATACAAGCATGAAATATTGAAACAAAAACCCGCTTAGGTTTTATCCGTCACTGTCTGAATACATTTTATCGCATTGCTTTGATAAACGATGTGTATTTGAGACAGTAAATGTAAGTAAAAAAATTAAAATTGCATAAATATTATGACATAATCCAAAAGAAAATTATTTAGAGCCATTAGCGATTACAGAAAACGCTTTACTGTTACAAATTGCTTCATAAATAAATCCTTTATTAGGAAGCGAAACATCAAACAGATTCATATGCCTGAGTGCATTTTACATATTTTATGATCTTATTTACATACCATATACACTATAACCAGGATGACATTTTGGATGTGCGCTTTAAAGTAATACCCGTTAAATACTGATTTTTATAGTGGACTTTAAAAAAGAAATAGTAATTGATTCGAATGTCTCTTTGTGCGATATTTTGATAATTTAATTTATTTTGATTTTTTAACACAATTTTAGAATTATATATATATATTTTTTTGATGGGTGAAAATGGTATGGTATCCCCGACTGCGCTAACGGGATACGCTGGCGGAACACCAAAATTATATATATTAGGTTATAACAAAAATGTACACAGGTGTATTTATAATATGTACATAGGCGGGCATATCCCTTGAAGGGATTTCTTCTAGTTAACCTTGAGAACTCAAAAATAGAAAATATCTATAGGGTGTGTATTTAAAGTTTGTATATGTATGTATATATTTGTTATTATAGCATGACATTTGGCCATATCATTCTGAAAACATGAAGACAACATTGCGATCAACCGAAAAGAGAACGTTATATGTACTCATAATAGTTGGCCGCACTATGCCGACTCACTAAGTGCTTTTTCACGCTACATTTGAAAGATTCAAGGTTATAGGACGAAGCAAAAACGTAATGGTAAAAGCCATTTCACATTTTTACCATACGGTTTATATAAGAGGTCGCAAACTTATTTATTTATCCCTTTATTCTCTGTCTATATTCTCTCTTTTTCTGCGCACACTTACACACACTTACACACACACACACACACACACACACACACACACACACACACACACACACACACACACACACACACACACACACACACACACACACACACACACACTCATACAAGTGTGTGAGAAAGTATAGGCGCGCGTGCGCATGTGTTGTAATGTGTAAAAACATAAGCATAACATTATATTATTAATATGGCATAAAGAAGGGCAACATATGAGTACCTTCTTGCTGATGTTGAAAATGTATATGTAAATGTACAGATATGTACAAAAATTTATTTAGTTAGATAGTCTTTTTTCTTAACTCGAAAAGAAAAACTACTCACGTGGTGCACTTTCCAGCGGTGGCGGTCGCGATCTGCAGCGCCAGAAGCACCGCTATAGCGGCCATGTTGTACTGGCAGGTCAGCGCATTTCCTTACTCGCCGGATATTGCGGTCCAGAAGTTTGGATCTGTAAGACAATTTTTCCGTTTAATCCTAAACTTGACTCGAGTTAGAACAAGTTTGTTTGAGATAAAAGAAGGCTTGAGCTTCTATTGATTTGATAAATACTTTGTACTTTCACGTCATAGTTTTTTGCCAGTTCTTTTCGGAAATCTGTTTTCTGAACTAAACGGTAGGAAACAATGTGGTAAAACTATGTTCTATATGGATACATTATTTTGCATTTTACCCGCATCTTAGTTTGTGTGACCGAGATATGTTATAATCCAAAATATTTGTATACTCGCATGTAAAATTTCATGACAGTTGATTTTACTTAGTAATGTTTTATCCGATATCTGTATATTAAGTTCTTCTGGACACTAATGACTTTTCACCCATAGCGATTTTGCCTATACTATTTGGATATCTATATTAATTGCGAACGGATTCTTCTTATCGATATATAATATAATTTTTAATAGACATGAGCAGTACCATGGACATAACAGAGTATACTGTTTCGCCTATGATACCCCCCATGCGTTGCCATTCCTGAAGACTCAGATTTCCAATAGAAAACATAAATGGAAACAATAGTTTAACACTGACAACATAACACAGTATTACTTAGGTTTTATATTGTTCTAGTGTATATATAAACTTGGTACTGTTGAAACTAATACGTTAATTTCACAACTTTATCGTATGTCCAAGTTTGTGACCAAAGTTTGAGAACATATTCTGCTAGATCAATAATTCTATACTAATATTACAGCTACAACTTAAGAGTTAGTTAGTACAGGCGTATTCTGAATAGTGGCCAAATTAAGAGCACTCGAAATGTATGTATGAAACTTGTATTAAAGAGGTATACGAATATGTACGGGCAACGAGATATTAATTATGGTATTTAGAGGTGTCTGTTTATTAGAATAAACGACAGACACTCTTTGGAATCAACTTCCAGCAGCAGTCTTTCCGAACCGAAACAACATCATAACCTTCAAAAAAAGAGCATATTCCTTTTTAAAAGGCCGGCAGGACACCTGCAATGCCGTTGGTGTTGTGGGTGATCATGGGCAGCGGTAGTCACTTACTATCAGGTGATGCCGCATGCTCGTTTGCCCCCTGTGTTGTAAAAAAAATGTGACAGTCACAAAAATCTCGACTATTTTCACTTCAACAAGTAGATTTTGACAACCCGCCCGCAAAACGTGGGAACTATTCCTATGCTTATGTAATGGAGTAGTCGACAATTTTCGTGTGTTAATTACTCGATCTATTTGCGCCAAATTTTAAAATTACTTTTCTATCGAATTTGATTTAATTATATCTGTGTTAACGACGCTGTGCTTTTTTTTACAAAATCTTAAATCGTTTGAAAATAAGACAGTTTTGCAAATGTTTTCAATCTTAGCTTAAAATTGTAATATTAAATTAATATTCTTAAAGTCTACTACTATAAAACAAGAAGGCAGATTTAGTTTTATTTTAAGACAATTACGTTTCTGATTGGAATAAACACAATACCGTAATCTCACATCTATAGTTTATTCCCCATTATCAATTATATTATTGATATGTATATTTATACTAACTATGTATTTTTATTATATTATTTATTATTTCAGCCGTTAACTGTCCATTGCTGGACATAAGCCTTCCCCATAATGGGAGTTTTGCCAGTAATTACCACGCTTGGCAGGCGGGTTGGCAACCGCAGTTAGGCTTTTAGAGATGTTTCAATAGGGACGTTGATACCCATCCTCGACCTCCTTTAGTCGACTCTTACGACACCCACGGGAAAGGAAGGGGTGGCCTGATCTATGCTGGGACCAAACGGCTATAACTATGTATACTAACTATTAAATATTTGCATGTCTACGTCGCTTTAGGCAATTAAACAGGTACCAAACTTAGTAATACGTGGCTTATATTAATAATTTTAAGATTTTTTAATGTAGTGTTTTTTAATCTTTTTCATGACGCGACCCCCTTATTATGTAAAAATATCTTGCGACCCCCTACCCTCCACGGTGTCGAATGTGTATGAATTTTATTATAGTACAATTATGAAATCCGTACACAGTTGTATTTATATTCACAGTTAGGTATCGATAAAATAAAATAAATAATACATAATAAAGTATCTAAAACAGACATGTAATCGATGTGTGTTATAGATACTTCATTATGTATTATAATATACAAGGGGTCGCGACCAACACTTTGAAAAATACTGGTTTAATGCAAATAAACTCATTTCATTTCATTTAATTATAACATAACGATATATTTAGTCAGGTAGGCCATCATCTTGTTTGTTACAACCAGTGATATAAAAAATACAATTTACCCGGACCATTACTAGGTCGATTCCGTCAATATATCAGACTTGGACAGTTAAAACGTTATTACTAAGTAAATAAACAGCGAAATGAGCTCATCTCACATGGATACTGCGTTTTCGATTACTCGTTCCACGTCTGGGAGCACTTAAACTTAGTAAAGCCGTATTTATGATACATAAAACTGTTTTACAACTTGTGGAACGCGCTGACCTAATATAGGTTGAAGTTTATTGAGGTCTTACACACGGCAGTGTTTGATTCTCCTGGTAGAACGTAATATAGTATGTTTTATCGAACTTCAAGGGGGGGGGGGGATTATTAGTAATTAACTACTACGAACTACCAGTCCCATTGCTAGCAATATACTCCGTTAGATCAACCTCCACGTGGTCTCCCTTGGAAACCATCGTGCTGAATCACAGGTGTATTCATCACGATAGGTTGACTGACATGCCTTTTCTGGGGGGAAGGAATTGTTATTTATGCGGACTACCAGTTCCATTGCTAGTAATATACCCCCTCTGGTCGACCTCCACGTGGTCCCCGCTGGAAACCATCGTGCTGAAGCACAGGTGTATTCATTACGATGGGCAAACTGACCTGCCTTTTCATTCTCACCTGTCATCCCTCACTAGTGCCCCGCCAGTATATACCTTTAGCGCGGGCGGGGTAGCCATTCCATTATCGTCCAATAAAAAATCTACCTTTCTTATTACGAGTAGAAACACCATACATATAAACATGTCTAAATATTATATCTGTTACCCGAAATACATCAAAGACGTGGTAAATGTCAAAAACAATAAATACTTAGACATGTTTAGTACGTGGTGTTCGTACTCGTGGTCAGAAAAGTAGATTACGTTTAGATTGGTAAAAGTCATAAAAGTAATTAGAATTTCCACCACATGTTGGTAGATTCTAAGATTTACTAGTAAAATCTAAGATTTACCCGTGTACGGGCTTTTACGGTAACATGTCTATTAATTTTTTGAATGCTGTCTAAAGATTTTTCTAAGCAGGCTCCCCTATCTCTTGTATTGAAACTACTCAATGATATTTTAATCCAGTATCCGCAATTGGATGTATTTGCGTCCAACTTGCTGGAGTTTCGTCGAGTGACCACAGAGTATTTGTCTTCAGACGTTTTTTATTTCAGTTAAGTATTTTTGTGTTATTTTTTGTTTAATATTTTTGTGTAATATTCCTTTTTGTATGTAATTGTACTCATGCTTTCCTGGGTGAGCGTATTGGAAGATTGTAAGGCTCACCCAGTGGATGTAATAAATAAATAAATAAATAAATAATCCATAAAAATAATCTTAACATATTTTTCATCTATATCGTTGTAATTGCTATCAAATTATTAAAGACAAACTGTCTCTTCTTCCAATTGAATGAAAGAATAGATATATTATAATATTATTCGAAAAGCCAAGAAAATAAAATTATTTTTCGGCTTTTGTCAATAAAAATAGTAATAGACTCTTTAATATGTAATTCTTCTTCGAGAACAATAGGTATTTGTTACATAATACTCAATCTCCTTGTTCAAGTATCAAATTATCTTATATATTAGGTGTACCGGTGAACCCAGAAAATGTAGTAACTCATTTATTATTTATTACAAATGGAGGGGAATGAAGTTTATATTATTCCAATCATACTGTATCTTGAATATGTACAAGAAATCCTGTACCCTATAATACGAGATAAAGTCGAAATCTAAATTGTATGTTCTATTATCTAATCTACGAGTTATAATATACCAATAAGCAATATTGTATTGAAAAGCAACAAAAATTTTAATGTACTCGTATAAATTCAATATAGTAACTGAACTGAACACATGATGATAGTAGACATGGAAAAGATAATTAGTACATATTTTTCATTACGAAAAAGATTTTACCACTAGTTTTTTTTTTTTTTTAAATTAAATTATTTATATTATTATTTCATAACCCATGCTTTTACCATATCCCACTGTTTAAACGAAAACACAGTTGTTTGGAGGGAAAATATGAGTAGACTGATGTATTTTCATTTAAATTACTTTATTGGCTAAATAAAAATATGGTACAAAAAGCGGATTTGATGTTAGTAGCATTCTTTACCAGTCAACCTTTTCGGACAAATAGCGAGTGAGTCACGAACGCGGTGCTTCATTATTATTATAAGTAATTTACGTATTATTTAATTGTATTGAGTACTAGAGGGAGACTTTGTACAAAAGTCGATTACTTGAATACCTCTGTCCCATTCGTGTTTCAACCTTGAAGCAGTTGTGGCTGTGTTTCAGTTTGAAAGGTGGGATATGGCGTGAATTTACTGGGTACAGAGGAATATTACCTGAGTCCTCAGGAATGGCAACGCATGGGGGGTATCATGGGCGAAACAGTATACTCTGTTATGTCCATAGTACTGCTCATGTCTATAGGCGACGGTTACCACTTTCCATCAGGTGGGCCGTCAGCTTGTTTGCCATTCTAAGTTGTATTAAAAAAAGAATTCTATTCATGTTTTGCAAACGACTATTGTACGAAGTTTCTCTCCAGTATATTTAAATAATAATATTTACAGGGTACAGAGGAATAACACCTGAGTCCTCAGGAATGGCAACGCATAGGGGGTATCATGGGCGAAACAGTATACTCTATTATGTCCATGGTACTGCTCATGTCTATAGGCGACGGCTATCACTTTCCATCAGGTGGGCCGTCAGCTTGTTTGCCATTCTAAGTTATATAAAAAAATACTAAATACAGAATTAAAGTCGCCCATTTTTTTATCAGTATCATAACTGATATTATTTTAATATTGTTAACAATACGGTTAAGTATTTATACTATAAACAACAATAATAGAAGAGGAAGAAGGACAACTTAGTTATTCGCACGACTAAGCTGCGTCTCTACTATCGTAAGTGTGAAGGCAGTCTTATAATTTGCTGACCCTTTATAATTTCTTTGCGAGATCGCCGCACGTGACGTGTGTATTAAATACGCTATAAGGGAAAGGAGTTATTGTGATACATAAAAGATACTGGCCGAGCATGATCTTTGTGAGTAATAACGGCACAGCAATTATGTTGGCAGATGAAAGGATAGAAAGAGATATGTTTATGAAAATAAATATAGAAATCACACACACACATACACACTTCGTCTGGCAAAGCTAAATAATAATTGCAACATTATTAATAGGAATTGACGTATCTTAATACGAATATTTAATGCACTAGATTTACATTAGATATGTTTTAAGTCTAGTAAATAATTTATATGTATATGTATATTAAGATTTCTTAATGATCTTAAACATGCACGTGACACACCTAGTGTTACAGGCGTCTATAGACAACAGTAACTGTTTACTATCAGACCGGCTGTATGCTTGTCACCTTCGTGGTTTAAAAAATATATATAATAATTTATATTAAAAGCAAAAGTTTAAAATGAACTTCAACGATGTATTTAGAGGCACAATTAGCAATTAGTCGTACTTTCATTATCAAAATTTAATCTTCCATATAAACCGAAACACCATAAATAAGCTTGAATCAAAATTAATATTTTCTAAACACTTTGTCGATTCAAATATAGAATAACTATCTCAATACGTAATAATAACATGATATTCAAATTCACGTTTCAGATATCTCGAAATGATATTGCTCATTAATGAAATTATTAATATTCCAAAAGTGAATACATAATTGAAATGATAGATTATCTAACAGAAGTTCATTAAAACATAAACAATATTATATTACCAAATGAACATAAATTTCCTTTTAAATATAATAATATTAAATATATCTTCGATTTCAATCTATTCTATATATTTACATACATACATATCTGTCACGCCTGTCTCCTATTAGGGTAGGCAGAAACAATGGAACGCCAAATGCTTCGATTCAAACAAACCTCTTTCGCTTCTTCCACATTCATCAATCTTTTCATACATGCTCGCCAATTACGGTTGCTATATATTTTTTATAATAGTTTTAGATACAAAGATATATAGAACATGGGTATTCGTTTAGTAAGTTAATTTTTATTTTTATTCAAAATCAATACCACATTAATAAACAACGTCTATTATATAAATTTAATATTAATAAATAAATTAATTTTATATTAAATTATAGCAAAAAAATTGAAAATCTTCAATGTTATTAAAATACAAAAATAAACAAGAAGCTATAAGACAATACTTTTCAATAACTATTCTTTATAAATTTAAGACGTTATATTCTTCAACTAAAACAATGCCAATTAGTAAACAATAGATTTATTTGTTATAAATACAAGTATTTGCTATTATTTGGAAATACTTTATAGTAATAAATCACCTGTTCAAAATTGTAGTGACTATTGTTATCAAGCAGTTTAGAGTTATGGATCTCAAAGCTCGTGCCTTCGAATAATTATATGTCCTGTTTATAGGTCAAATAACGACAACCGAAAGAAAGACTGTCGAGTAACGATTATCTACAGACAAACACAGCGCAGGATGTGAGTTTGTACTCCGCGACTTACTACCTCGACGAGTCACTTAAAACTCTGCTATAATTTGAAAGTCTGAGTAAACTGAGTAATTAGCAGCTTATACTCAGCGATTAACTAACCCGACGAGTCACATTCAACTGTGTTTTCATATTAAAGTTTAAGTAAACTGAATAATTATTAATTTATAGACAGCAAAGTGATTTAACAATGTGAGTACCAATGAAAATGGAAGTAAATACAAATGCAATTATTTTATAAAAAGAATAGTAAAACAGAAAAAAAGTTCATTACGATCTCTAATTTAAGTTTTGACGCTAATCGAGGAGAAAAATCTTGAATTATACCTTCAAACGGCTCTACAGTTTGAAAGCCTACTCGAAGACACAAAGGCTTGGCCCTCCAAAGCACCCTTATATAAACCCTAGCGTTCAAAGGTGCAAAACAGTTTGTGCAGAACCTTTGTCGATTGTGTTATTGTATGAGAGAAAGCGATTTATTTTTTAAAACAAAACAAGGTTTTTAATTCGATTATGTTTTTTGTGATCTTTTTTACAAATGACAATAGAATGGCAACTCCGGCTGTGCTATTTAAGCTTAACGAATATCAATAAGGAATGATACGTAAGGATGAGATTAAGACAGTTTGCTTATGTGAAGGATGAAATAGAAATTAGTCACGATAGATTCCAATGAAGACCGCTTGAGGTTAACATTTTTTATTGTGTAATACAATAAAAAATGTTAACCTCATAATCATGAGGTTTCCATTACTGACAAATACTTCCCACTTATGTCGTGGTATTATGACAATGAGATTAAACACCATGGGATTTTTTCTGCAAAAATCTTGCAGAACTTGGTCCAGAAGAAACGAGTGAATCACTATGATGGATTCCCCCAGATAAAAAGGACACTTGTAAGCGAAGTTATAAATACAGCTACTTCTCACTAATATTATAAATGTGAAAGTGAGAGTTTGCTTCTTTATTTAACTGAGCACTTTATAGCTTAACCAATATTTACAAAATTTCGTTTAGACGTAGGGAGGATTATGTGATGTAGAAGGACATAGATTACTTTTCATTACAACCAATGAATATATCCTGATCATGTGGATCAAAACGTAAGTAAAAGCTAGTTTGAAATATGTCCAACTAATTTATCAAATTGATTAAGTTGTTAATTGATTTCTTAATTATATTAGAGTTTAGACTGCTATCGCTATCTCTGTTACACTGTGGATGTAACCCTACGATTCATATGGATTTGAATTAGGGTTGGTGCTCAGCTGTGTAAGACAGGTAAAAACATAAATTGTGGAACCCTTTCAGGGCACAAATTACAGAAGTGGTCCTTCTGGGGACCGGCCTAATGATGTAAGGCATTGGCGCCCTAATGTTGTTGAAGTTATGAACGTGGAATGAAATTATTCCATTATAATTAAAATATTACAGGTTTTATTGTTAATCCAATTGAAATTAATGTTTATGAGAAAATTAGCCTTAAAATATTAAAATATTATAATTGTTCAAAAATATATCACTAAGCATGTCGTTACTAGTTATTTCACAAAGTAAAATATACTTATGAAATTTCTAATCACTGTTCATCATGAAATTGAAATAAAATGCGAAACTTATTATGTGATTAATTTACTTGCGTAATTTAATTTCCAAAAAAGAAAAAACTTACCTCCTTCTTTTGGAAGGCATTTAGAAATAATTTAATTTTGTTCAAAATTGTACAGGTATTTCCAATGATTCCATTACGGTGCGCCCTTTTAAACTCCAACTTTAGTAAACTCACACAATAACGTTTTCCTTGCGACATTCCTTAAATTAATTAACAGAGATTTATTAATTAAATTCACGTTGGTGTCTTGCCGAAATTAATGTTAAAGAAAAGATAAACGTTTCTTCTTATGGACAGGACACCGTAGATTTGTAGGGTGTCGTAATTTATGTGTCAAGTTTTTGAGACACTTTTATTAATTAGCCAAGGGTGGCCTTTGATAGAACAAAGTGCTTTGCCCTCGAATCGTCGAGCGCGGCATTCATTGGAAAAAAAAACTTTGTTAACACATTTTGGATCTGCTAATTTTCAAAAGACTTTGTTTCCGACCTTGACATAACATTAATCTAATTTGGTATTTCCTTTATTGAAGAAAGAAAGGTTAAAAAAGTCATTTACCTAAGTACTTCTGTCTCTTTTACCATCTAGAAGGTTAATTGAATTCGATTTTAAGATTTCAAATATTGCAATGCAAAATTTTAAATTATTATTAGAGACGTAATGCCAGTTTGTTTCGTACAATTTTCTTGTTAAAACAAGCATATATTTATGAAAATCCATTTTACATCTGTCAATGTGGTTCTCGTCTGTACTAACGTTCACGTATTAATTTAAATAAATTTAACATAAACTATTTCAATATTATTTTTGCATGATTATTGGAATGCTATTTCACGTAAGAAAAATGGGCAACGAATAAAGCACTCAAAGTTATAAAACACTTTTTGCACTACGAGTTAATAAACATCATTTTGCACCTGCATTGAGTTGTATAAAATACAATTTTAGCACCCTTTCAACACTTACACTAACTCTTGCAACCTTTATGGGGCTACTAAACTATTGTATTTTATTATGTTGAGCGTTTGTAGGGTAGAAAACTTTTTTCTATGAAAGAAATATATAGCACTGTAATGTCATTTTAAAGCGACGTCCTATTGGAAGCGAAAACTACTTTACAATTTGTATATTATGTGTGACTATTACCCGATATATATTCATCAATTCTAAATAAATTTTGATAATTATTTTTACAATTAGTAGGGATTATTCCATACTGTCATTTTTATTTACGGGAACCCTGCTTGTTATAACAAAAAATCTATTTTGTAAACGCCCGATTCCACATTCTAGATTATTTGAAATCAATTCAATGTAAAGTCTACAAAATATCTCGTCGTTCATTAATGTATTTTATTTATATTAAAATAAAAATAATGAAATAACTAGTATTTCTTAAATGATATTTAAGTGGTCAAGCCATCTTTCTATCTTCTCCGCAAAGAGAAATTTAGCAACGTGTTATTATAATATTCACATCACTATCCTATCTCCGGTCATTTGGTGTATTAATATCAAAATTAGACCAATGATATCGTCGTTATCATCATATCGGCTGTTAACTTTGTTAGTTGCTATACTTGGCAACCACAGTTAGGCTTTTGGTGATGTTTTAAGGTGGGCACTGATTATATGTTTTATGTTAATACTAGTCTAATTGATATTATTTGCGCTCATGTCGATGTGCAACATTTAAGTACCTATTACTAGAGTGTACTACAAATTATGACAATAAATGACTTTAAATGTAAAATAATAAATAAATTTCTATAAATATTAAACATTATAATTGTTTTACAAAATTTTTAATCATTGTATAAATTCAAAAAGAAGTTTGTAACTTTTGACTCCCTTATATAACTTCGAGTTCCTAGAAGGTAATTGGTTACGGTAAAAGCAATTACATAACCAAAAGTCGAATATATGTAACACGTTTTACATACATTAAATCCAGGAAAGTTAACAACATCACTCATAACAATAATATCGCTGAGTATCACATAAAGCTCTTGGTTTTATGTGCGCTTTAACCGCAGTAGTAGGACGTAATGGATGAGATGATAGCGGTTTAATATTTGTATAATCGTAACAAATACTTAATAGCTATAGCAACAATTAGGCAATATTATTAATGTAATAACTACCTGTTTAACTTACGTGTAATTAGGCCGAGAAAGCTCGACTAGTTTCACAACCATTCGGGGCCCTTAATCGTGAGCGGCTGTGATATGAGCGAGGACCTGACAGCTTTAGATAAAATGGAAGAGAGAGATTTTCTAAAAAAATTGTCTGTTTTGTTAAGAGGAGATAAGAGCTTAGTTGTACCATGCTGAACTGTAATAAAATGTAAGTTAAATGCTTTAATTATTCTTATTTTTTAACCGACTACAAAAAGGAGGTTCTCAATACAGTTGGATTTTTTTATTCAAATCTAAAGTAAAGTTACTAAATCGTACTTAAATGGTTAAATACATTTAAGTACGATTTAGTAACAAACATTGAAACATTTTTACATTGATAAGGATGATACCCAACATTTGCATTTATCATAACTATATGATAACAATTTTGTGCCTTTTTTTTATTTTTTATTTTATTTTTATATATTTAGAATAAAAACGGCCTTAAACTTAATAATTATTACATGGCATGAATTTCAATATCATAGGCCAATAACATTTGTCCACTAACATATTGTAAGTGGGTAAATACAACTAGTTTGCATCGACAATCTTTAGGATGAGATGTTATAAAAAAAGAAAAGCAAATGTAACGTGAGTAACTAAGTGTACGAATAAAATGTATGTATGTGTATATATTTACTTTGAGCACTTTAACAAACAAAAGTAACTTACCTAATTACAACTGTAATTAATGAAATTAACACAAATTACATAGGAATAAGAAAGTAAATTTTGCAACAGAAATAATTAACAGAACTCGCTACTTACTTTAATTATACACCATACGTACAACAAGCCCTTTCAGTAATTGGGCACATTCAGATATGCAAAAAAACAGAGGTCCTGGTCCAAATGGGTCTACTGAAAAATTTATGCTCTCTCGTTTGATGTAGGCTATGTCCCGTGGTTCCTATTTTTTAAATCAAATTAATGGTGCGGTTAGCCATAATCGTACTTCTTTATAATAGGTGACCTACTTTTTGAGTTTTTTTTACGTTTTAAAGCTACTTCCAAAGGCACTTTAAAATTAGATTTTGATGATATCACTCAATAAGGTTAACTTTCGTGTTACTTTAATATTAATTTGATTGAATGACTTTCCCTTTTTTTACTGATTAAAATTTTGAGACACCCGCATTATGCGATATTCATAGTGTTGCTATTTTATAGCGAATTTTATGCTCTTTTTAATAGTATAAAATTATTTGCCATTTTATTACATTTATTGATTAATTTTGAGGAATAAAAAAAAGTATTTGATAACCCATTTAATTGCTAGCCTGTCCTGACTCTGTTATTAGAAATCAGCTGGCTATTCAGTCATAATTTCGAAACTTAGACAAAATAATATTCTGTTTGTAATATCATTAAGGAAAAAATACAAAAATATCTGGGATTTACAGTAGCGAATACTAAGGTTAACAAAAAAAATTAAATCTCTACCTAAATATGAAGTTATTTTAGTGATAGAAACAAATGAAGTTGTTACAATCTTAAATTAAAAGTGATAAAGTAAATAAACCTTTACAAACTTTTACACTTATAATATTAGGAGGATTAGTTTTGATAACTAAATAAAATAACTTCAAGGCCATGTCAGTTGCCTCTTAGGTATAATACCCTAAGTATAAAAAAATGCATCGTGACACATATTCTTACTTTATCGTCATAAGGGCACATACATACATAGCTTTGTGCAATCAAATCAAATTATAATCTCAGTGAATGCTAATGCATTTCAGAAATACCAGCAAAGCGATATTGAAAGGTATGCACAAAATCCGAAAGCTTTCAACGCTAAATCCCCGCTTGTAACTAATCATGAGTCAACCTATACGGGTTAAAGGTCGCTCATACTTAATCGGGGTAATCCATTTGGCAGACAAGTTTTATACGGCCACCACTCTAACTTGACCTCCCGTAGCTCGGTGCTGGAGTGGTATTGCCTTATACAACAGAGGACGCGATTTGTTGTGGCAGCTCAGTGCAGCCTGGTGATGTTTTATCAGGTCGTAAATTTCAACGGGTATCTGGCGAGACGTCAAACCATTGGACGTTTAGTACGAAATTTCACCAAAAACTAAAACTTGATTTATTCGATATAGAAGCGTGCTTATTTAAAACTCTTTAAGTACTCGTCTCTAATGCTCTGTAGTTAAGTCTTAAAATGTAACTGCTTTGATATTATATATATATATATATATATCTTAATTTGTATTACGTATATAAAATCAAGAAATAGACGTCATCATTTATAAAAAATGGGATTTAACGTGATAATTTAGGGAAAATATGATAATAGTCTATAGGCAATGATTACTACTTTCCATCGAGGGAGTCGTCAGCTTAATTGCTATTCTAAGTTGCGTAAAAAAATATATTTTATCTAAATTATCGCGTTCGCGAAGGGGAAATCCCCTTCCCTATAATCTGTAAACAATGCAACGCAAAAGTTTAAATTTTCAAACCCAGTCGTCAATTGAAGAACCATTGTTATTTAATATGATATCTCCGGAACCAATTACAAAGTTGAACAGGGGTTCCTTATTGAATGTAGTAAAATATACAAATATTTTTGAAAATACTATTTGATGCTGTTGTATTTGAAAAATTAAATTAGTGGTATAGAAAATAGTAACTAGCTTCATATTGTGTATAATCATTAAATAAGTAAAGTAAATATGGTACTTTACATGTAATTTCTAAATGCCAATTATTATTTTAATATGCCTTTTGTGTTAGTTTCCACTCGTATTGCTTTACAGCCAAAATAGGGCAGAGCAATAAGAGAAAGTTAGTTCCAGTGCTCATTTGTTTTATATTTGTTCATAAACTTCTTTGCTGAAAGCTTAATATAAATCTATTACCAGTGTACCTACATCGCAACATGTTTATAAACTTTTTAGACAGTTTTTAAACATGATATTAGTAGAATTATAGTTCTTTTTGATTGAAAAATAAAAAAAAAATGGGAATTGAAAACGTGCTAAATCAATCACCAACCCTTCTAGTGATTTTTACGTGGCATCTAAAAAAGTGGGATTCCCAATTTGTCAAGTTTTATTTTTCTACAATATCTGCAACAGTTAGGTATAAAATTTTATAATGATTCTAGTGATAACAAAAATTATTTTATATATATCTATATATATAAGTTATTAAATAAAAAATTCGAAGAAACCAACTTTTTTCTATACTTAGCCAGCAATAACATCAAAACATAAACTACAAATGTAACAAATTCAAATATCAAAACAACCCACTAAAGTACAAACTAGCATAGTTTCAGTAAATTCCACAATAAGAGCTAAAGTATCAAACTCAAAGCCAATTTGTAGAACAAACATCATTTGTCATTTCAGACAGCGCCGTGTAATGTAACTGGACTTTGAAACTTAGTGTGCCTTCACAGGATACTGCTGCAAACTACGTGTTGACTGACTTCGTTCCCTTTGTAGAATGTAGTTAGTTTCTCTTTATTTTTAAGCGATTTCCAAAAGGAGCTTGTCCATTTGCTTGTATTTTTTTTTGTATGTATGTATTTGTACGTGCCTGCGTGTGAGCATACGTGCAAGTGTGCGTGCGGACGTGCGTGCATGCGAGCGTGTGTGCGTGCGAGCGTGTGTACGTGCAAGCGTGTGTGCGTGCGAACGTGCATACGTGCGAGCATATACCAGCTGAATGCAGGTAGACGTGCGTGTGCCCATATATATTTTTTTTATAGTTACATATTAATTTTAATACGACTAAACTAGCTATTTTTTGCAAAGAAAAATCTTAATGTATGTAATGTTCTTACGATAATGATATTGATCTTACTTAGGTTCTTTTGTATATATTTTGTAACTATAATAGATACATATATTTATTCTTAAAACTTCTACCTTTCCAACATTCTAGATTTTAGGTCAAACACTCCAGGGTTAAAACATCTCGTGCCGAGAACTTTCTTATACGTATCTCTGTAGATGTTACTATGGTTAAAAATGAATATTAGAGTTTGTAAGCTTTTCTCCTAAAAGGGTCGTGAGTATAAGTTATGAAACTTTAAAATCTAAGAATCAACTTAGACCTATTTGAATTTATAATTTATTGACAAGAGTTTTTTACTACATTTTTGTGTGAAAACTTTTTATTAGTCACAAATTATTATTAGAGGTTACTTTAAATTAAATTGAATCTAGTTAAATTTACTATTATTTTTTTTTATAAAAAAAAACAAACAAAGTATTTTTTATACAATAATGTCAAAAAAGCTAACGGCCCACATGAAAAATGAAAAGTTATCGTAACCGTTACCTATAGATATATAATAGTACCATATATGTCAATAATCTGATGCCCATGCTACTCCTTACGGGTGGTGGGAAAGGGATTGTTAGTAATGGAAACTGAGAATCCCATTGCTAGCAATATACACAACCAGGTCGACCTCCTCGCGGTTCCTCCTGGAAACTATCATGGTTAATTCCAGATGAATTCTGTTTTTATCCTCATCGATCACCCTTCACTGGTGCCCCGCCAGCGTATCCCGTTAGTGCAGGTGGGATTAGCATACCATGTTTACCCAATAAAAAACCCCTTACGGATTGCCATTCCGTACCTTATAGTTTCTTTAGAAAAAACGTTTTGTTCCACTAGTAGAATATTCCCTTAAAAGGAAACTGATCACTTCAATTTCAACCTTTATGTATATAAGACTTAATACATGGAAACCAACATTTAATAAAATCTGTTATTACACTCTCAGTGCAATATTAATGTGCTTTTAATGGATAATGGATTACCATGAAGTGGGCACTATAGAAACCAATTTGGCTAAGTAACAGCATATACCACTAGATTAACATTTATGTAATATATATCAAGAAAAAAATTTATTTGTAAATATATCTACAGTAAAATAATAATAAATAAATATATAGATAACGTATAATTTTAAAATATAAAACATAATTAGATTTTTGATAACTTCAAAGAGAATGTTGATACCTGAAGCTCATAATATAAACGAATAATCTATCTTACATTCACCGTACTTGACTTTTCTGTGTTATATAAAACGATGGGGGGAGCTAATATTACTTATCAGGGGCATGTTTACGACCTCTCACCTGTAACATAGGGTTGGGACGTTGTATTGATGTCTAGGAATTTATATCGATAAAACAATTGTTCATAAAATATCAAATAACGAAAATCACGCCATTTATCTACAAAGTTTTCTCCATGAAACAGTTCTGTTTGCATGGATATTTTTTGATTTGAAAGATGATACATGGAAATTAAATTACAGAGGACAGAGGTGCAACACCTTAGTCCTCAAGAATGGTAACGAATGAATGGTATTACTAATAACACAGTATACTTTATTATGTCCATGATAATGGTCATGTTTATAGGTGATGATTACCACTTTCTGTCAGGTAAGCCGTCAGTTTGTTTGCCAATCTAGGTTGTATAAAAAAAGTACTGGTAATCGTCACCTATATTGCATAACTTCATATATTGTTATTACTTCTGTTTATTTATTATTAGTTAGACATTGCAAAACAAAATATGATGTCGTTGCAGGAACATAAATAAGAATGTTCTTAAATGCTTGTTTTCTTAACCTAATTAGTATACCGTTACTTTTAAATTAAATATCGATAAAAGATAATGGGTGAAAAGTCGATCCACATATCACTCCATTACTAGAAACAGATCCTATTCTATATCGTCCCAAATGAATTTATCATAATTAAAGATTACAAAGATCGAATAAGAAATTATCAATATAAACGAATAAATGTCGATGGGCCAATGATACGTCAAAATATATCGATATTTAGTTTTGCGTTAACGTGCACCCCTATAGAATAGGCGTGTTTCGAAGCGAGTGCGTCTCTAACATGATTAGCTGTGTACCTACGCGCCCGTGCACAGATGCCGCATCCAACGATTTTATTCGAATTATGCACTGTTGATTAACCCCACACTGCGTAGCAGTTTTTAGAAAACATTTTGCTTTTTGAAGCGGTAATTTCGTTTTTTCTTCTCGCCCCTACAGAAAATAATGATGAGATAAAAATATAAAATGAAATCTCTATTTTCCTTTTTACTCAACAATATTATTAACTGTTTTTTAGAAACGGAAATGTTAACATTTATTATCATTCCTTTACAATAAATTAACACGCCTCAACTTTCACGTATTCTGTTTGCTGATATAATTTAGACACTCGTATCATTTAGGGTAATTTGAATTCAGTTTTCTCAAATAACAATCAAGGAAAACTCGAATAGTACCAACCTCCTACAAGTCATTACCTTCGCCGGCCTCATTTACTGAAAAATAAACGTGTTTTCCGCCAAAAAGAAAATTATATTAACTTCCCCCAATGGCGTGAGGACTCTAAATGCTGGCAATCCATTAGTGAAATAGCTTCTCTTATCATCTCATAAATTTAGACTATCTCTGTTGAATGTCAAATGGATAATATATCGATAGGTTTGTTTTGGGTACAATCCGCCTTTCGACAAATTCTAAGGATAGTATGGTCGTAAAATTTATGTGTATGTTGTTGTGAATGTAAAATATATAATATTATATCTGAATAATAAAATGTCTTTATATTTTTGTCAAAATGTATGTAACATTTTGACCAAAATATTAAAAAGATTAAATTGTTTTTAATTTTCTTTTATACAACTTAGAATGGCAAACAAGCTGACGGCCCGCCTGATGGAAAGTGGTAACCGTCGCCTATTGACATGAGCAGTACCATGGACATACCAGAGTATACTGTTTCGCCCATGATACCCCCCATGCATTGCCATTCCTGAGGACTCAGGTGTTGTTCCTCTGTACTCTATAAATTCACGCCAAATCCCACCCTTCAAACCGAAACACAGCCATGCAAACACAACTGCTTCACGGTAGAACAACGAATGGGACAGAGGTACCCAAGCAATCGACTTTTGTACAAAGTCTCCCTCTGGTAGTTTCTAGTATCTGGTAATTTCTACCTATTCACAGATTGATTTATTGCTTAATATATAAAATAAAATAACGTACATTAAAATATTTTTTTTTATATTCCACGTGATACACAAAAAAAATTCAGGATTGAAAAATAAATTAAATATAAAATATTTCGATATTCACAGCCTCATTAATATATATAAAAAAATATATTATTAATACTACTAACACTTCAATTAGAGTAGACACCGCGAATCGACAAATGTAGTGTGGAGCGATCCACAGCAATAATATACATAAAGTTACTGGTAATAACTAATTATTAGAATTAGTTGCGACAAGAGAAAGCTCTTAAAAGAAAAGAGACAATAAATATTATATACTCTTTATATGTATACAGAGAAATAAAAAAATAGAATTTCACAATTTTTGTTATACTATATACTATAACAAAATTTATCATCTGCTCAAAGAGGTATCGCTTAAGAGATTTTCCTTAACAATATATGTGGTAAGGTAGATACGAGTATATATGTAGGTTGTGAATTTGAGTTATGCATGGCGGAAATACCCTCTGATATTAATTCACTAATTACCATTTCCCAGCATATTACAAAACAGGATATCCTTACAACTTCCTGCAGAGACCTTGTTTTGGAAGGACATTGTTTTGACATAATTAATTCAGATTTGGTATGTAGTTTGTGGTGTTGCTTGAGAGAATCATGGAATATTTTGGTTCTTATTGAGGAATAGATAATATATAATCTATATATATAATATATCTAGAACTAACAAAATTTTTTATCATGCCTCCTACCAAATTGTTTATAATTACTCCTCTCCATCCAAAGGTTGCCTGGAAGAGATCGCTCTTAGCGATAAGGTCGCCCATTGTTTTCTCATTGTGATTATTTCTTGTAATTATTTATATTTATAATAAGTTTACTATTGTAATCTTTTGGAGGAAGCAATAAAGAGTATCTATCTATCTATCTATAATCTAATAAAATATGATCCCTCGAATTATATATAAAAGCGCCTTAGTTCTTGTGACTGGAATTCTTGACTGATCAGCGGGTCTACCATGAAATGAAATTCCGAAATTTCGGACTCTATTTCGTGTTTGGTAAATGGAGTTTACCATTTCGTTCGTCGTACATCCTATCATAAAAGTCCAAAGGAACAATAATTTAATATTTTTAATATTTCCAAACGGCATGTATTATGTAATTTTAACATCAAATTTATGTTTCGTTTAGCTCCGAAATTTCGGAAAACATTTCATGGTAGGCTCTCAGAATATACTCATATTTTTTTTATGTATAATACATATTATGTATTCTAAATATGTATAACAAATTTCGTAATGCTAAGCCGTTATGATTAAAATGCAAGTGAGTTTATTCATTGAGAGACAACAAGCAAACTCATTTTCATATTTATTATACTAGCTGTATTCTGTCTTCGTTTGCGTAAATCAGTACATAAATTATCATTATCATCATCATCATATCAACCTTTAACTATCCACTACTGAACACAAGTCTCCCCCTTGGAGGGTTTTTTCAGTACTTGCCACGTTTGGCAGGCGGAACAAAAGCAAGAGGAACGTTTCTGCCCATCTCTCGCCCTCTCTTACTCGCCTCTTACGACACCCACGGGAAAAGAAGTGGTGGCCTATTCTATGCCGAGACCGTGCGGCGATAATACATAGAAACTAATCAATGTGCAAAATTGAAATATAAGTCATTATTGTATAAATTCATTGAAATCTATTCAGCTATTTAAGCTATATTGATTTATAAATATACAAATATATAAAATTGCGACCTTTTTCCATAAAATAACTATTTAATATTACTCATAAGGCAAACTATTTCAAGTAACTAAGCCATCAACTGTGACTAATTAAAATGCGCGTAAGATTTTGAGCGGATTTCATTTGTGATTTCTACCAAAACCACAGAGATCGAACGCTAATTGGGGTTCGTTAGGGTCGATTGTTTATTTGTTGTGCACAGCGTTGGCCGATACGTTCGGAAGCAACGCAAACATTCTACAGGGATTTGAACGGCCGACGTAAGCATCTTAGAAAGTTTTGTACGATAGAAATCAATCACTTAATCAGCTTTTTGGCGTTGGCCAAATTTATATGGATGATCGCAAGTTATTATTGTTTATTTAAGTTTACCGAAAATGATAATTCTACTTGTTAGTTGATTAGAATTATTTTGTTTACTTCCATTAGTATGCCAACACTTGGAGATAAATAATAATAATAGTCAATCTTATTTACTTATACTTTATTGTGCATAAAAATTACATTGTTATAATTTATATTAAATGAAGATATACAACAAGTGAGCTTAACTCCGTAAGAGTTCTTTTCCAGCAAACCTTGAGTGGTAAGGAGCATTAATTACCAGGGTGTACGTACAATAAGAAGTGGAAACAGTATATATAAAAAAAAATATATAATTGTAAGTACTAATAGTACTTACAATTATATATATTTTTTTTAATACAACTTAGAATGGCAAACAAGCTGACGACCCACCTGATGGAAAGTGGTAACCGTCGCCTATAGACATGAGCAGTACCATGAACATAACAGAGTATACTATTTCGTCCGTTATACCTCTCATGCATTGCCATTCCTGAGGACTCAGGTTTTATTCCTCTATATCCTGTAAATTTACGCCATATTCCACCCTACAAACCGAAACACAGCCATGCAAACACAATTGCTTCACGATTGAAACACGAATGGGATAGAGGTACCCAAGCAAACGACTTTTGTACAAAGTTTCCCTCTGATTATTATTGTATATAAATTTGCATATAAATTTACAGGGTACAGAGGAATAATACCTGAGTCTTCAGGAATGGCAACGAATAGAAGGTATTGTGGGTGAAACAGTATACTCTTTTATCTCCATGGTATTGCTCATGTCTATAGGCGACGGTTACCAATTTCCATCAAGTGGGCCATCAGCTTGTTTGCCATTTTAAGTTCCATAAAAAAAATGCAATTTTTTTTTTATAATAATAAAAAAATAATTGCAGTTTGGTAATATTAATATATAATAAAATATTAATCTGTGGCCGCCTAAAAATATACTCGACCCTTCGAAGCCTCTGGAGTGAACCTAACAGCTTCTTTACCTTAGAATACTAGTTTATACTGAATACCACAGTATATTTTATTTGATACGAGAATATATTGAATCCTTAAATATTTAACCATTATATATTTTTTGCGAAGCAAAATATACTCATATATTTTTATATGCTAAAGAAATCTGTAGAGATTCGAATAAATATAAAATATAGACGTCTTATCTGTTTACAGAGAACGGGTTTCATATAATGAGATTTATTCTAAAGGCGTTGAGAATAAATAATGCACCTAAGTCGAATATAGGTCGCAGACGGGCACCTTTATTTTTTATGAGGTAAATAACCGATATAACTGCCGAGCATGAAGTTATTAGCAAACTCTTAATAATCAATTAGTAATAATAAAATTTTTCAAAGTAACATCTGTCGAAGAAATAACTTTATAAAACTTCCTTTTCTTTATGCAGACTAGAAAGACAAACAAGCTGACGCTTCACTTAATAAAAAGTATTGTACGAGTATTAGTCGAATAGTATCTATATGTAAATAAATATAAAAAGATATGTGAAATTAATTTAATACTTTTTATATATAAAAAAAATGCGTATAAAAAATTGTCGCGAACAACCAAAAACCCCTTAAAGTCATGACTATAAAAGCAAGCTCTTGTCTACTTTAAACTTACAACAGTCTAGTCTAATCTGTGTCTTACCTATGAAAAGAGTGCTATCACGACATTTTCTCATCTCTTTGAAGTATGATAGGCTGCTATAATTGCCAATAGCTGCAGGCTAAATGCTCACCTCAGCAATGCAGAGTGGCATAAGTGACAAGCGACAGCAGACATGATAATATCATCCATTGAAAAAAATTACAATATACGAGTATTATTTCAGGAAATTTAAGTATTCGTATTGTAACTAGCAACATCAGCATTATCATTATATTTTTCTAAATTTTTAATTTATAATTTAACATTTGTATTACATAAGCAACTATGATCAATGAAATTACTTTAATTATTTAGCTAGAAATATAAAATTAGTACAATATATTTTATCTAATTTTATTATTATGAAATTTTGAAATAATATGTTAGTAAACTTCTATAACCTATCACAAAAAGTTACTAGTTGTTAGATATTATTGATTGATATGTAAACTTTTGATAATGCTATTCAGACAGATTTTAAAAACGTTCTTCAGATTATTCTGTTACGATATGTACGATTCTGTTTTTTTTTTTGGAAATTTATTTATACGTACTCGTAACCTCGGATTATATGGATAAAGTCTCCATACATATGTTTGGCCAAAAACAGTTTAATTTGCAAATTGACATTTAGCTGACTAAATTTTAATGTTTTTAATAGTCAACGCTTTGTCCATATAAATAAAGTACGTATCGTATTACATAGTACTTGACAAAAGATTGAGCTTTAAGACCTTTGAGGACTTGAACCTTATCAAGAACAAGATAATTATTTTTCTTTTTGACGTTATCAGTTTCTGAATTAAGGCCCTCCTCAAATTGCTTGTCCAATCCACAAAGCTTGCTTCAACCGGGCGCTATCTTCACAGAGCTATTTTTAACATCTCGTCTTATCTTAATGCAGTTCAGTCAGTGGCATCTTTCTGTATTCTGTCTCGATTCTCCTTAATTATTGCATAATCTAATTTATTTAAATTGCTGTCTGTATTGTTTTTTAAATTAGATTCTGTGGGAATTTATAAAAGAAGCCTAATTGTCTATTTATAATAAAGATAATCATAGTCTTCGACAGCCTTTACTTATGTCCATTGTAAAGTAAAGTTTTTTATATAACTTAGAATGGCAAACAAGCTGATGGCACACCTGATGGAAAGTGGTAACCATAGCCTGTAGACATGAACAGTACAAGTTATTCCTATTTATTTAATAAATTCGATAGTCGGTACCGATGGCTGAATGGACGAATAGATGTTTATTAATCTTTCATGCCAAAACTATTAAATGGATTTGAATGAAATTTGGTGCATACGTAAATTTAGGATATAATTTACCTACTGGTGTACCAAATTTCATTCAAATGTATATACGCTTAGCACATAGGATAATTTATGTATTGAATTACGCAGGTAAAGCCGTGGGTTACAACTGGTAAAGAAAACTGAAGAAAACATATAACTGAATAAAAAATCTAAACATTGTTAAATATTAGTCGTGACTAATAATGTATTGTGATTATTTATGTCAACTTTATTTCATACTTTAATATTTTACGCTGAACCGTGAACCACGCTAATGAATAAGCTTCTATTGAGTTTGAAATTAGTTGAGCAATTCTGAATTTAAAACGTGTTTATAACCCGAATGTCATTCACAAATCTCAATTTTTGTTTATTATATTTTAAATAACAAACAGTTGTACATAGGGGGGAAGGGTTTGTTAGTAATGGGGAGGTTAATCCCCATCGCTATCAATATACCTTATCAGGTCGACCTCCACGCGGTTACCCCTGGAAACCATCGTAACTAATTTATCATTGAATTCGTCACAATGGGCTAACTGACCTGCCTTTTCATCCTCACCAATCATCTCTCACTGGTGCCCCGCTAGTGTATACCAATAGCGCAGGCGGGGTAACCATTCCATTATCATCCATCAAAACAAAAAAAAAACAGTTGTACATAATAATAGGTACTTATTAATACTTATTAAAATATTATTTGAATACATGAACATTTGTACGATCAATATTATTATCCTCTAATTACTAATTATAAAAACAAAAACATGGTTGTATAAATAGATATGGCAGTATAATTAGAATATGGCAGCATATTTTATTACTTTATTGTTATAAGAAGCTACTGACAGTGCAAATAAATCTAAATCAGTAAAATAATTATTGTAAGATTTCATAGCACGTCTTAAAGATGCACGTTATCTTGCATGTGTTTTACAATCACTTTGTGCAAATAAACGAAGACAAAATTTTAATTTGTGTACTATTTATTTATTTTCCCATTTATTACAACGATATCATTACAGATCTTGCCTAATGCGACAACGTTTAACATATATAATACCTATACATTTCTATAATGTTCGATAGCATTCAAATATTGAAATAATGACCTTTCTGTGAACTTCTCCATTGAACAATTAAATATATTAAATTCGCCGTCTACGTTAATCGTGTTAAGTAGACGGACCGCTCTGGTAATTGGCGCGAACTGCTGGATTTTAGTGTGCGAAGAGGCCACCCCGAGCAGAGCTACATACATGCTACCTTTTAAATATATGCTGTTTTTTTTTATAAGTTAAAACTATTTTTTTATATCATTAGAAAATTCTTTAAAGTCCGTCACAGCAGGTACTCCAGTTACAAGAGATTGTGCATTACTTACCAAATGTAACCACATTAGAACCCTTATGTATTATAGAAGGGGACGAAAATCAACAAATAACTTAAACACTACCTTTGCTAATTGAAAATAAAGCTCAATTTTCCATGGTTCACATCTCTGTTCACGGTAAGTGCGTAGTTCGTTACATAGTATATTTTACTTAAACTGAAGGTACGGGTAGGTATATACTGTAAGGGAACAATTAGCCTTAAAACATCTTTACTCTCTTAGTAATATTGTAAAATTAATGTTCAAATCTGTTTGTTTGTTATCTCTAGAGCATTAATGGGTCAAGTAGTCAAGTCGTGAAAAAGGACTTAAAAGATCTCTACATAGATAATATATTATAATTACACAGAAAAAGTCACGGCTACGATTAGTGAAATTATAATAATAAGAAATAGCATTCTTATTTCGCAGGGCATAAGGTCTTATTTTCTGTAACAATAACTTAGTACTTCAAAGACCTCTACCGTGTACGCTAAATTAGTTCGGATATTATTTTCTCGAGATGTTTTCTCTCTAAATGCCGAGTATTTGGCGTAATCGTCTAAGTAATTCGAATACTAGCTTTTATTTATTAATTATTGTGTGTGTGACCGAAATAATGTTGTTTCACTAGGATAAAGAATAACCTATGTCTTTCTCTATCCTTTATACTAAATAAGGTCAGATACAAACATACTGATCTGAACTATTTACAAAAACAATTTAAAACATGATTTCCATGATTCTAGATTATGATTCACAAAACTGCTGGCAAAATGGGATAGAATGTTTGACAGTGAACAGTTGCTAATCATTCTCTTTTATGACCTTATAATTCAGGTTGTAACAAAAATTTTTATAAAATTGTGTATCAAATGAGAGTTAGTTATTAAGTATCATAATCCATTCACAGATATAACGAGTATAAAATTAGTAAATGATAAATCACTTTATAAAAGTAAATCATCCAAATTTCAAAATGATGATGAGAACCATGCGTTAACGGGGGGAAAGGGATTGTTAGCTATGGAGTTTGACAGCCTCATTGCTAACAATATGCCCTATTAGGTCCACCTCCAAATGGTTCCCCCTGGAAACCATCGTGAACAATTCCTGTTGAATTCGTCACGATGGGCTAACTGACCTGCTTTATTCTCACCTATCATCTTTCACTGGTGCCCCGCCGGTGTATACCGACAGCGCGGGTGGAGTTACCATTCCATTATCATCCATTAAAAAAAAAACTTTGCATGAACATACTCATAAAAATGTACCTACACAATCGAATACCTTTTTTTCACAGATATATTTCTATGAGTTTTATTACAAAACCAATTTACGATCGGAACTCACTCGGCATTTCCGATAGTCATTGAAGGACCAATATATATGACAAGAAGGAAATTGAAGTTAATATAGTTTTATTTGATAAACATATGATCTACTCATTTTACAAGTATTGTTACATAATAATAATAATAAATCTTGAGTGGCGACCGCGTACGGGCAAACTCAGTGTACGACGAAACCCTCTAGATGGAGTGACGACCTGAAATGCATTGCTGGAAGTCAATGGATGTAGGTAGCTCAGGATCGTTCTTTATGGCAGTCTATGGGGGAAACTTATGTCCAGCAGTGGACGGATAATGGCTGAAATGATGATGATGATGATATAAAAAACACGAGTATGATTCCCACAATTTAGTTACACTTTGTCTACAGAAAATTAACGTAGGAATTTCAAATGGAAATTTAGCCGGAGTCTAAATTAGCTTTTATGAGCTCAATTAGAACAAAAGTTGGCATGCAAAGTACAGAGACGTAATTATAATATAGAGAGTTTTAAAACGACTGTAAAAGAAAGCGAATCTCAATTTGTCTATTATTTTATGTTACAAAGTTAAATATTTCAGAGTATTCTTAATTAATTATATATTTATATGTAAATACATAATTGTCTCATTCATAAAAAAATAATTAATGCGTTATAAGCCCTCTATAACAAGAAAATAACGTGATGAAAATATTTATTTAAAAATATACTATCACTCTGCAATAACTTTTAAATAGCGATGACAGATTGATGTATGTATGTATCCTCTTTTAATAATAATGTAGCATAATTATATCTTCCTAGATATATATTAGTAATGGCAGAATTGATGCGCAGTCAGTAATAAACCAGTATTCTTTCATACCAGTTGTTTTCCATTCGCGAACCATCCTTAAAACATATCACAGATATAAATGATCTTAAATCCTATCATCATCATTATATCAGCCTTTAACTGTCAACTGCTGCACATAAACCCCCTTGGGGGGTTTTGCCAGTAGTTACCACGCTTGGCAGCCGGATTGACAACCGGAATTAGGCTTTGGCGATATTTTATATAATTTATTTGGAGACGCTGCTGCCGTTCCCTTGCTCACCCTTAGTCGTCTCTTACGACACCGGGACAACATAACTATAAACCTATCATAAACCTGTAATAGCAAAAAGTGTTATTCTTAAACGCACTATTACAAACCAATAAGTGTACAATAATATCGATAATAAAAAAATATAACATTTTAAACTGAAAATTGCATTAAATTAAAATAATATATTATTTAACGCATATAAATGCAAATTCTTCTTTGTTTATAATCTAAAATATGAATCAATTATTTAACCATCACACACAGTGCTTCTAATTAAATGCACTCAAACTTTATATGCGTTATAATACAATCCTTTATATGCGAAATATAAGGGGAAAACCCAATGTAAACCACTGGCATTGATTTTCAAATACTCTTATATATATATAATGAATCAGTTGAAAATCTGCGATTTCTTATAAAGAGGTACATTATTATAATATTTACGTGTACACCCATCCTAAAGTCGTGTTCAATCAACATTGTACTTGCAGGGGGGAAAGGGATTGTTAGTAATGGAAACTGAGAATCCCATTGCTAGCAATATACCCAACCAGGTCGACCTCTTCGCGGTTCTCTCTGGAAACTATCATGGTTAATTCCTGATGAATTCATTATGATGGGCTAACTGGCCTGTTTTCATTCTCATCTATCACCCTTCACTGGTGCTCCGCCGGCGTATCCCGTTAGCGCAGGCGGGGTTACCAAACCATTTTCACCCATCAAAAAAAAAAAACATTGTATTTGCTTAACCTGATTCTTGTAAATTAATATTTTGATATATGTATAAATTTGTTTTTAATTAAAATAACAATTGTTATATTTTTATGTTTGTCATTACAAAAAAATAATACTAATTATAAAAGAAGTAGCTATATTTATCATGATTCTTATTAAAATCACGTATCAGGTAATCGGTTTGTAGAACTCGACAAGTTTGCGACATAATAACGTAAATCCCCCAATAAACTTATTTTAGTTATTGAGAGATGCTTGAGTGTTTATGAATAACAATCTATTATAAGCATTCAGTAATGTTATTTGACGTTTTGGCTAAAAAACTCTTTAAAAACCTACATTAAAATTTTTGATGAATAAGACTGTAATAGTTTTTGTCAAAATTTCTCTCAGGTAAATCAAATCAGAAGTGTAACCCTAAAAATCAAAAGGTTTCTATCGCACCAAATTTCAAGTACAAAATTATATGTGAAGTGAGCATAATTCAACCGGAGTACCACAGGTTTACGATCGAATCTCACT
The DNA here is from genome assembly GCF_026898425.1 of Galleria mellonella. Lineage (NCBI taxonomy): Eukaryota > Metazoa > Arthropoda > Insecta > Lepidoptera > Pyralidae > Galleria > Galleria mellonella. The sequence goes on along the minus strand of NW_026442100.1, from coordinate 1,881,093 downwards.
CAGCATTTCCGAACGAGCCGGCGAAGGACCAATAAATATGACAGCGCGGGAAATTGGACCGAATTTCTGCTTATTCGACATCCGCGCATCGTCCGAAAGCTTATGGAGCGTAGTTATTACCGACCTAACGTAATAATGTAGTGAGAAATATTCGGTGTCGGTTTATTAAAATGATCCCGTGTAAGTGGTCAGTTAACTGGAATTGTTTAATTTGACTCATCTATGGTCAGTAAGTATACGTCTACCAATACTTGATATTAAGCACTTTCTTCTATTAGTAAAGGCCTTATAATAATTCTCTATTAGCCACCAATCTGACCTGACCCTTTGGACAAGTGGCAAGCGATTCTATTAATGGAATTGTTATAGCTATCAAGACCATGAGGCAGAATGAGACAACAATGTCCGATGTCTCATTCCAACTCATGCCACTAGCCATCGCTAGTCATGCTGACTCCTACAATAGTATTGTCTGCCACTTATCTAGGACTTTTCTATAATACATGGGGTAAACGAGCATGCGGATCACCTAATGGTAAGTGACTACTGCCACCAATAATCACTCGCACACCTTTTAAAAAAAGGAATATGCTTATCGTTTATTTAATTAGAGTCTCGTTTTATGTTTATGAAACATGCTTTATAATATGTTACATAAAACAATAAAATTTCGCTGTCATATCAAATCATTACTGTCTTCATTCAAACCGAAACTCGGATGCTCGGCAGAAGAAACGTGTAGGTTAGAGGTACTCATGAAGATGGTGAAAACTTAATATTGTAAATGATAGAGAAAGATGTAAAAAGAGAGTGTTGCAATAGAGAGTAGAGTAGTAAAGTAGTAGTAAAGAGAGATATAATAAATTGATTGTTCTTAAATAATTATAACTTATATTCTTCCTCCTTGCTGATATTTGAAAAGTGAAAATGAGTTTATTGGTTACCTCTTAGCGCATTAACGGCTTAACTAATAATTAAATTTACACGTATTATAAAAGATGGAGAAGGACATAGGCTACTATTCCAGTTCAGTGAACATCTGAAGTCCCGAATAAAAACTAATTTCAATTAACTATGAAACAATGTATTTATCTAAAAATAAAAATAAGTTACCCAAAACAATAACACAATTGCCAAGAAATAAATTTAAAAATAAAGACATCCTTTTTATAACGTAACCGAATTTCTAAATGCCAATATTAATAAGTATAAGTAAATATACATACAATAATTTAAATTTATACAATTTTTGAAATAAGAACACTAACAATTAATTATAAGTAGTCTCCAAACGCACCATATCAAGGCAGTATATCCCAGACACTGGCAGCATTACCTCTTTGGATTGCTAAATCTTATCTTTTGCGCAAGGTATACCAGCTCTTGGGTCACTTGGGTAACCTCGATGAAGCGCGCTGCGATCGTTAATATTAAATTGCGACATGTTTTATTTATTTATTTTTAATTATAATAAGTGTGGCATATTTAGTTTTAAAACTTCTTATCATTATTGACACGTAATTATATTGTAATTAACTCATACTCGTAATGTTATTTTTATTTTATATTTCAAATATTGTTATTATACAAAATAAAAAAAATAATAATAATGATGATGATGATAAATAACAATATTTGAAATATAAAATAAAATGATATTATAAATTAATTACAAAACAATTACATGTTATATTTATTTATTTTTAATTAAAATAAGTCTGGCATTTTCAATTTTAAAACTTGTAATCGTTATTGACATGTAATTGTATTGCAATTAAATTACAATATTATTTTTATTTTATATTTCAAATATTGTTATTCATCATCGTTAACATTATTATTATTTATTTTTATAAATTTGGAAATCATAATGTATATATTGACTTGTCATTATGTGACGAAAACTGTTGCATTAATTAATAAAGAAATATGAGTATGTATTATCTCTTCTTAACTTTTAGTTTTGATCAATTCTAAAAGCCTTCTTCATATTTTTAAACATTATATATTCAGTGGAGAAAGTAAATATAAACACATACATTTTAGACAAGGACGAATAAGGAGGAAAAACATAAACGTGTATAATTTGGGTTTGGGAAGCAATTACGACGTCCCAGGTGGCGTTTCGTCCCAATCCATACATATTTATCGTTGTCCCTTGCGAGACATCGCTAGTTTCTCGTATTGTAGGAAATTCTAAAACAATACCACCCAACCAACGTGTTCGCAAATATATTGGAAGTGGATAAAGTGGTTTGTATTTAAGAGGTTTTGCTTCCGGCAGATTTTATTTCGGTACACTTTTATATTATAGCTTTGTGTAACTTGTATAACGAGTATTACAATACTAATCCCGTATCACAATGTTCGGTCACGCTAATCTTCAATACCACTCAACCGATTATAATGATAATACAACATATCTAAAAATACATTTGAATTAATATTAGATATGAATCTGAACTTAAAATATTGGATTTAAATTAATTTTACGCAAGTACAAAGTGTGTACAATACGCCGTAAAATTGAGTATCATGACGTCTTAAAAATGTATTTGAGCACAAATTAAAGAATCCACGGTTCATGCACCGAATACCTTCATCAAAGAAATCGAACAAGGAACCACGTAACAGGCTATTAAAGGAACATTTTACGAGGGTCGATGAAATGCTTTTAATGAAACAATAAACATTGAGCTCCACAGATCCCGCTTTGTCTTCCAATTAAAATGAAAAGAAAAATCGTATACATTGAAATATTTTCAAATGACTGCCAAAAAGAGAAGGTTTCAACTCGTCTGAATTTATTACAACAATTTTAAAACGATTTTTACAATTCTCATTATGGTCAAAAGGATTCACATAATAGTGTCTTATTATTATTGCTTATTTATTAATTCATTATAAATAGCTTATTTTCTCTTTTCTTCATAAAGCATAAACTGTTGCCGAACAAAACTCACATATAAACTTAAACATCTGCCTGTATGGCTTAGTTCCTTTGCCTTTCCCATTATGGATAAATTGATACTACTACTATTACATATAAACACAGAATTGCACGTTCTAAATTCAAAATTTTTAATAAAATGTGAATAACGAAATGTAAGAAACATTATCATCTGTACGTATATATATATACATACAGATGAGTTTAATATAGATGATATATTATTAAAAAAAATATGCATTCATAATAAAATAAAATAATAAATTATCGCAATTTTGCATTTATAATTGAAAACGAGTTAAATTAAAAATAAAACCTTACATTAAGCCTTATATTCTCATTTTAATGGGTGATGTCTATCCCTATTAATGATACTCGTACATTATAGGTTCATTATTAATTGGATGGCTGAATTTAATAAAACAATTTCTTCTTGTTAAAATTATTTTGTTAACAACATGTAATTTGAATATTCTGTGTAATCGGATAGTCATCAATGAATTCTGTATCTACTATAATTAATATTCAATAATGTAAACCTAAAACAACAGAAATCAATATCCTTTATCTAATATTGTTGCAAAATAAATTAAATAGCAAAGTTTAATAAAGAAAATTATGTACAATATTATTATGTAATAGTAATAATAAGTAATAAATCTAAATATATTCATTAAATAAAATGAAGTAACTTTAATCTGATATAAATTAACATTCGCTGCAATAAAATATGATAATTGGATCTCAAAGCAAATAACAAAGTAAATTTAACATAGGTTAAGAATAGGCAGTACCTGTGACATTACGTTTAGGATAAAAATATTTCTCTTCTGTTCTTTATTTAATACAATATTTTATATAGATTAAGGACAATGCCTATAATATTCCAAATTTAAATAAAATATAATTATTTGTATCTAAAACATAAATGGTATTAAAAGCAGCCAGTACGTTAGCATTATTTTACTTATATAATAAAATTGTAATTAAGCTGTATCTATACATGGGGATATTTAATTTTTTTTTAAAGTATCCCCACATATAGACACAACTTAAAAGATAAAGTAATTACAATATTGTTAGATATTTCGTCTGTATGTTTTATCTTGATACACCATCCAGAACTGGCCGGTTTCTTGTTATTCCTACTTGTGAAATACTCGCGCACGATGTAGCAAGCAAAAAGATAAATTAGAAATGAGATTACTGAAAACGATAACTGGGAATACTTCAAAAACAATAATAGAGAGAGAGAGAAAGAGAGAGCAATAAAACGCTTCCTTGAAAATATTTCAATCGCTATACAAATAGGATCTTGCTTCCGAGCCATTCTCAGAGGTGTGATCAGCCGATTGGTACTTTATTTAAAATGTAAAACGCGGTGCAAACCGTACGTACCACTCCGGATTTGTTATCCGAACGTGATAAAGCGCTTAAGAAAATTGCCAAACGCCGTACGCTTTTAAGAATTTATATTTTATATTATTTTCTTAGGGGCTTTCCTTTTATCGTGTAGACCAACACGTCCGTATATTTTTCCGTTATATTTCTAATAGAATTAAATGCTCTTCTAGAAGCTTCCCATTTAGGGATTGGCTTTGATGTTCACTGTAGAAGAGAATACCAAATTGCCATTATATTAAGGATTATTCTTTCCATAAAGGTAAATCTATAAAGCACTTAACTGTGTTAGTAGGGATTTAAATTTACTTTAAAAATACAAATTCCGTTACAAGTACCCTGATAGTTATTTACTTGTTGAAATTTGGAGCACCTATTCGTTTTATTTTTATTCATTATCCTCAAGATTTTTATTATCTCAGTGGAGTTCGTTTCATTTGGATTTGAAACTTGCTTACTTTTACAATATACCCGGTTTTACTGCTTGTACCATAAAATAGTAGTAATAAATAAGAAAATAAATATTTATTTTCCTATTTCTAACTTTATTCGGGTAGATTAATTATAGCAATATAAAACTGAAGTACCTTTACGAGTATATTATATTTAAATTCATATTGAAATTAAAATATTTAATTAAGTAATTTATTACTCACATTGTTACTGCAATCCTCAATCTAGGATACCTTGTCCTATAAACATCTGAATACGCTATCCAGAATACCTAGACCTAAGTTTACTTTCCAAACTGGCATGAATGGCAATTGAATTTACCAGAGGGAGACTTTGTACAAAAGTCGATTGCTTGAGTACCTCTGCCCCATTCGTGTTTCTACCGTGAAGCAGTTGTATTTCCGTGGCTGTATTTCGGTTTGAAGGGTGGGATATGGCGTGAATTTACAGGGTACAGAGTAATAACATCTGAGTTCTCAGGAATGGCAACGCATGGGGGGTATCGTGGGCGAAACAGTATACTCTGTTATATCCGTGGTACTGCTCATGTCTATAGGCGACGGTTGTCACGTTCCATCAGGTGGGCCGTCAGCTTATTTGCCATTCTAAGTCGTATAAAAAAGAAAGAACCCGTGATCTCATTTACGCAAAACGACGTACCCATTACTGCATCATACAAAGGTGGAATATGAAAACGAGTTTGTTTATTTGTTACCGATCCTAATAAAATTTACCATATACGTAACATTAAGTAGGCAAAGTAAACAGACTTTTTATATCGATCAATGAAGATTATCCCGCAAAAGTGGACGAAATTGCGGGTAAAAACTATTTAAAAATAAATACACGTATGATTAAACCATTATTTTATCGAAATATTCTTAGAATAAATTGTTCGCACTAGATTTTTTTTTATTAAATACAAACTATACCTACCTCTAAGTGTATAAATATTTTATTTCCCAAGGTTCTTATTAATATCAGAAGGTCACAGAGATTCACTGATCTCGAACATTCGATATTATATCCATACTGCTTCGTCTACCCCAATTTCGCGTCTGAATAAGTTAGAGTAAGATTCATAGAATAGTTTTCGGTCCCAATGGATCTGTTTATGAGGGGAATGCGTAAGACTCATTTTTATTAGATGTCAAAAGAAAAAGATGGTAGAGTAAATTATGTAAATATTGTAGAATACGTCAGTTAATGAATTATATTTGACCTTCGGAATGCGAGATAACAAATTATTAATATGGTTCATTACTTATTATTTATTGCCCTTAAAAAGAATAAGATTCTCAATTCGATTATATGCCGTCAGGTATAAACCGATTTGGAAAATTCCTTTTTTTTACCTGAAAGAAAATAACTAGTTTTGCCGCAATTGAAGTCATATAGAAATATATATATATATATATATATATGATATAAAATGTCTTATATCACGAGAAACTAAGCAAAAAACATCGAGAGAATTCATTTCTAAATTGGCCCAACCGGATACAAATCCGGAACCTAGTTTACACAAGTCAACCGCCACCACTAAGGAACAGAGGTGTATATTTCACATAATACCAGATATGTGAAATATAATGTAACAGTAATACTTTCTAGGTATTTTTATAAGCCAACCTTGTCAGATTGAGAATTTTTTCGCAATTTTTGGCAAAAATAAAAAAAAAATGGCATGAAATTTTAATGTAATAAAATTTTTGGAGAAAAATTAAATGAAAATAGAAAAATAGAGAGTAAGAAAAGAAAAAAAATAGAAAAGTATTTTATTCATGGTTTGCTCCATCTTTGTAAGGCAAAAAATAGCAAAAGCCAATATATTTGTGATTGGATAAAAATAAGGAAGTCGTATTTATTTGAAAAATAAATATATTTGACATTTAGGTAAAATCAAGAATTATATCTGTCAATCCTGTCATAAGCATAAGCTGCATAAACTATTTTGTCTAAGATGGGTGCTAATATTATTAAATCACCCATTAACTGTCCTCTGCTGAATTATCAGAGGGAGACTTTGTACAAAAGTCGTTTGCTTGGACACCTCTGTCTCACTCATGTTTCTACCGTGAAGCAGTTGTATTTGCTTGGCTGTGTTTCGGTTTGAAGGGTGGAATATGGCGTGAATTTACAGGGTACAGAGAAATAACACCAGAGTCCTCAAGAATGGCAACGTATGTGGAGTATCATGGGCGAAACAGTATACTCTGTTATGTCCATGGTACTGCTCATGTCTGTAGGCGACGTTTACCACTTTCCATCAGGTGGGCCATCAACTTGTTTGCCATTCTAAATTGCATAAAAAAGAAAAAAAAAACCTTCCCAGTAAGGAGAATTTTGCCAATAGTTGAAACGCTTGACAAACGGATGGGCAATCGAATTTAGGCTTTGGTCATAATAGCCCATTCCTTGGCCATTAAGCTCCCTTAGTCGCTTGTTACGACACTTACGGAAAAGAAAGAGGTAGCCGGGAGAGTAGTAATATATATATGACTATATTTTATTCAATATAAAATAAAAATATTATTATAATATTCAGTAACAAATACAGTATGGCTTACCAACTTCGTCCGTTTAAACCCGGTAAGTAGTGGCAGGCGAGAAAACGTTTGCTGGACGACCTATTGTTAGTACATTATAAATGTATATATAATACAATTGTACAGCATAATGGAATTTATACTAACGCCCACTGAAATTCAGGAAAATAAGGCTTTTGTAGAAGTATATGTTTACCTGAAACAAGAAAATACAAGTATTAAGTTAAATGAAGTTAAATATTCTGAAAGACTTTAAAATACAAAAGTTATATGTAAATATTTATGCCTTTGTTTTCGTTACTTGTTAATTTTGTTCATATTTCGATTTTTTGTTTGTTTGTATTTTGAATAAATATAATAAAATGTTCTAATTAACGGCCTTAGTAGTGCAGTGATTGCATAATTTCATAGTAACACGTATCATATAAGGTAAGGAGAAAATAATAATATATACATACAAGTTGTCCGCTCTGACTTCGCACGGATGTGCTAATGAAGAAAATTTCACTTTCCGTACCGATTTTTTAACTATTTCCTTTCATATAAACCTTAGCCTGACAATCACAACAAAAAGACGAATAACTAAATGGATGCAACCATTCTAAATTTATGCGCTTGTTAGATATTGATTTTTAATTATATTAATATTCTTAAACATTTTGTGTCAAAATGTGTACCTACATATATTAATAAAAATCAAAGTAACTACTTGAAATATAATAAAGTATTAAAATTGTTATTATACCGAATTTTGTAATAAATTATTCTTATAATGTATATAGAACACTAATTTATATTTTAATAGATTTTATAATTATTTATTATCATGATACTTAAATAAAAAGTAATGAAATTGTAAGAACACGTGGTCTCACTGACTTGTTTATTCGAATTCGGCCGTGTAGGTATAAAAGATTGTCATTTGGGTGGGGAGACACTTCTTGTCCAACCGTTGAACAGAGCGGAGCTCCCTAACGTATCAAGAGTGAACAAGTATAGTGAACCACGTGGTCATTATATAAAATATATCACAATTATTGTTGATGAAAGTCCTGAAGAAGTTATAGTTAAATAAGTGTGAATGGATTAACAGAAGTTGAGTATTTATGTTATAATATTTGTTATATGTCATATACAAAGTAAATTAAGTAAATATATGATTTAATAGTATATCTAAAATAAATGAACTGTAAGAACATGTTGCATTTCTATTAATAAATAAAGGCCATTTTATTAATCATTTCTATCAATATAAATGGTTATTACCAAAAGGTTTACAACCTTTATATTGCTAAAGAATATATCATATACTTGGAAAGTTAGTATTACGTAGTATCCCACTTATCATATTATATATCACATATATATATATATATATATATATATATATATATATATACGCTCACAAACATTTGGCTATAGACATTTATTTATATAGATTCGTTAGATCACAATATACAACAATAACATAATTAGATATCAAAAATTCATTACGACCTCAATACACACATAGCGATTAAAATTCAATTTTAAACTTCAAAGTAGTCGCATACGGTTGAAATTAATGTATAGCTCAAACTCACAAGCCGTAACATACATGTAATTGCTGTGAAAGCCGCAGATAACATTAAACCCAGCTTTACATCAGCAAATTTGTTCCGGACTCAGTTTAACAACGTTTGTATAATGTATAATTGCTAAATATTTTATACGCTATCGTCAAACTGCAAACTGCAAGCAACACAAACGAAAATATGTTTTAATGTAATTGTGATAATAGCACTATTCGCTTAGTGACATAATTTCTTAATTTTTATATTTAAGAAATTTTCAAATGATTCTTAATTCACCTGTTTTTCTTTTTGTGGCTATGTTTTTTTATGTATAATAATGGAATAGTAACCTCACCTGTGCTAATGCACCTGTGTATACGCAGGGCACTAGTAAAGGATGATAGCTGGGAATGAAAAAACAGTAACTGTACGTTTTTTTACACGCTGTCAGCATACACGGCAGGGTATTAGTGGGGGATGATAGATGATGATGAAACAGGTCATTTGGCCCATAGTGACGAATTCATAAAGAATTAATCAAGATTGTTTCCAGGGGGAACCGCGTGGAGGGCGACCTGATAGGGTATATTGCTAGCTATCGGGTTATTAGATCCCCAATACTAACAATCCCTTTCCCCAAAAGAGGGTTTTATAGCTGCCACGCTTTTCAATCGAATTGGTAACCTCAGTTAGATTTTGATGATGTTTTAAGAGGGACGCTGCTGCCCATCTCTTTGCAATTAAGTTTTCTTAGTCGCCCCTTACGACACCCGTGAGAAAAGGATGCATGTATGTTTCAATATTTCAGTACCATACAAATATTGTTAAAACAGAAGTTTGATTCCTTTTTCAAATACCCACATCCATCCACTTCTAAATTGTACACTTGTATAGTACATCTAAGTAGGTAGCAGCAATTAATATTGACAGGAAATTAACGGAAAATCTATATAAGATACAGACTTGAATCCATTTCGCTGGATATCACATTCCGTTATATGTTATATGAGATACAAAATAGAGAATGCCAATTTGCAGAGCTCTGGAGTATTTAGCCTTTGATCTAAGCGGTAACCGCAAAATGCCATTTATTTATTCGACATACTTCCATTTGTGCTTCGATGTTCATGTCTCTCATCTTTGCTCATATTATAAACTCGCTATCCGCCCCGACTTCGCACAGGTGTACAACTGGAGTACTGATAAAGAAAATAATACCAAATCTACAATATTAAAAACTAGATATGGGTGTTTCTTACTCTATCACGTCTAAAAGGTTGAGCAGATTTCAGAAAAATTTTATAAACTAATAAACAGATCATATATATATATATATATATATATATATATATATATATATATATATATATATATATATTTTATGCAACTTGGAAGAATATATAGCCACACATAAAACACTTATTTTGTCTATTAAAAACTAGTTTCAAGTAAACATTTTTCATCCTGGCGTAATAATAATAGACAACCCTGACTTCATAGACTTTAAAGATCGTGAGTTGAAATCTCAATAACAACAAAAATTATTGTGACAATTGAATTTCCCGGCTAACTTTCCTTTAATTTCAGGAAAATGTCAACAAATAACTCGAGAAATGGCGATAGTCATGCCCTTTTTACGTTGGATTCAAATACAAATTTAAAAGTTACTATTATTACAATGATAATAACAAATATCTCTAACCACCACATCAGAGATTACAGTCCTGAGAATATTTATACTTCATATTTTGCCAAATAATAGCTCTAATGACTATGGATAAATGGAACCTCATAATTGTTTCATATCTAAAAATAACCAATGTACGTAGTCATCAACCGTATAGAAACATAATGGAAGCGAAAATTCTCTCTCGCGCCAACCGAGACAGGAAAACAATCGCATTATATTCGCGAAAATCATTTTATTCATACCATCCATGACATTATCACAAGCGTAAGTGAATGGTGATTGGTGATTCTAACTGTGTATTATGAATTATGCATCCGTATTCACCCCAGGGGGAGCCGGTCTGATTAAAGGCGCCACCGCCAAACTCCCACCCCCTTTTATTATACGCTCCTAACCTATTAATGTTAAAATTTATTGGAAAATTTTAGAGCAAGATAATAAAATTGCCGTAATCAGGTGCTAATTAAACAGCGGTAAAAATTGAGCACTAAATTAGATTTTATTATAATTAAAACACTTTTTTTAATTAATGAGAAAATTAAGGATTAAGCCCAATTTGAGAGAGAACGAGGCTAATAGCGGCACTGTATTCGCTGCTTGTTCGTTGAAGATAAGCAAATTAAGTAACTGGTTATAAACGAGGACCAGGGAAATAGGTCTTGTTTCATAATAATAAGAAAAAATTACTAAAGTGATATCATAATCGTTTAAAATTACGATTTGTTTCGGCGTCAAACGTTTAGAATGTGCTCAATTTTTTAGAGAAAAACATAGAAACGCCAGAGAGACTTTGGGGAATTTATTTACGTGTGTAATATTACCTTCGTCTCATATCAGTTTCTACATCTAAGTAGCTTTGTTTTTATATCTATATTATGGCAAAAGATTATTCTTATGGTTATGGTTTGAAGGGTCAGATATGGTAATGAAATTAGAGGGTAATAAAGGTCTCAAAAATGTTAACACATTGAGTATGTTAATAATTTGGGCAAAGCACTGTACTAAGTATTTTACCGCTGTAAATGTGACATAGACTGGGTCATCTCTTGCTTTTCTGAAGGTATGGTAAGAGCAGACTAAGGAAATTTAATAGTTGAGACATGGGCAGCAGCGTCTTTCTGAAAACATTACCAAAACCTTACCTTACTTACCAAAAGCGGTTGCAATCCGCCTGCCAAGCATGACAACTTCTGGTAAAACTATCCTTAAAAGAAGGCCTATGTTCAGCACTAAATATAATTAAAATAATAAAAAAACAAAATACATTTTCACGTCATTATAAATGTTTATAGGCGACAATTATTACTTGTACTTTTCATCGTGTATTCTCTCCTTTCCTTTTTTGCTGAAAGCATAGATTTTTTATCTTATTTTATGATTTCATCGAGAGATAGATATATATCAATAGGTAGTGTTTCAATCGAAACGTTTATCCGTATAGTTTAATATTGTTCTGTGTTAATTTGTTCAAGATGTCGAAAGAAATCAAGCCGACTGAGAGCTATCGTCGAAAATGCCGTCTTATTCTTTAGAAATACAACAAAGTAATGAATAATGGATTTTTTCCGCTTTATTAAGACTACAAAAATCAGCAAAGTATATGGCTAGAGTATACGGAAAGCTTTGAAATTAATGTGTAAAAAATTTTGTTCCAATTATATGAAGTTTGGTAAGCAATTTAGACGGATACAATAGCAATAATATTATTGCTCCACTCCAGACTGATACCACATTAGTTTCTACATTGCATCCATGCGGAGCCGGGACATGTCGTTAGTATTACAATAAATGTACGATCTCTAATTATTTCGATTTCAATTTCATTGTCTAACGAAGCATTTCTGTATCAACTTAGTAGATAAATTTACGAAGGTAAACTCAGAAGCCTCTTTTTGTTTTCCACATTCACATCCTCAAAAAAAATGTTCTGTGTGATCCCGGTATAGAATAAGCCAGCCCTTCCTTTCCCGTGGGTGTCATAAGAAGCAATCAAGGGAACTTGATGATCGAGGTATAGGCAGTAGCGTCTCTCTTAAAATATTACCAAAGCCTAACTGCGTTTGCAAATATGTTTGCCAAGTATGGTAACTATTGGCAAAATCCCCTTTTAAAGGCGGCCTATGTTCAGCAGTAAACAGCTGATATGATGACGATCCTCAATAAAAAAAAATACCTTTCTCATTCATCTAATTAAATATTGAATATTATAAATACATACCCAGTTATATACTTATATAACTCCGTACGTATTTGTCATTTATACATACAGCGAAATCACAAATCGAGCACATTTTCTTACTTACATAAAACAGTACTTGAAGGCTTATAATAAATTTAGATACATCTAACAACTCTCGTTACATTTTCATACATTAACATTTATACAAAAAGCTTTATCTTCAGTGGTTAAGGTTCATATTCGTGAAATGAATACGAGTATTTCGAAAGGTGAATCTAACTTTATCCGATAGCACAATGAAACGCGGATATTCTTTTTGGTTATCCCGGAGCCGGAGCAATATCAAGCTGAATTTAAATTTTTCAGTCGATGAACAAATCCATATTGACAAGATTAAGCTTGGAATAGATTTTTTTAATGTTTGGAAAAACACTTCAATGTGACCGGTTGGTTTTCGTAACAAACCTCTCAATTTAGCGGATTCTCTTCTTTTTCTACTATTTTCAACGATTTACTAATCTCAATTCGGTTGTTTGTTTAGTTGTAGTTGTTTTCTTTTTTATTAAATATACTTACAGAATGGAGGATATACTTATAGATTGGTTATGTAGATTTGTTTTCAAAATCGTGTGGTTTAATCGTATAATTTAAAAATTAAAATAACTGATTTTACAACATATCAGTAAAGTCAGTCAAATGGAATCAGTTTATTTTTTTGTGAAATACAATCTCTTATTGTATATGCAATATCATTATCAAAAACTATACTCGGTAAGAAAAAACTAATATAAATAATCCATACCTACTCATTGTAAACTGTTTTCGATTTTAACTTCAAAAAGGTGTCCGTCTTAAAACCCATTCGTAGTTTACGATTCTCATTCAACAAGAGAAGAACGATAAAAGTGTTTCAAAGGAGAAAATACGGGTTGTACCCGTAAAAAGTTTATAGCCAAAGTTAGATGTTAAAATCGAGATAAAAAAATACAAGAACGTTAGCTTTCGCGTTTCATAACAGGCCATACATGTTGAGTACACAACTTCATAATGTGAAACCCTCCTAAAACCTATGAGAACGTATAAACTTTATTTAGATCGCAGTGACTGTAACAACTTCCTTATGAATATTTCGTTTAAAACTTCAAAACAATTCAGCTACTCTGACAAATGATGCAACTGTTAATTCTTTAATTAAAAACAGTCTCAAGGGACCGAGAAGTATTCACCCAAAAATTCCGGAATCCGAGGATTTCATTAAAAGGAAAAAGAAAATTCCAGATTACTTTCTGAGCAATGGCGCCATCGGTGAATTATCTCGAGCACGCCAATGTAATGATCATGACACTGATATTATTTTTGGGCGTTTTCACAAATTCATATTTGAAGACGAAAATGTTATTTGAGAAATATCTAAAATATGTACCTACTTATTTCTAAAATTCATAATACCAACTTGCTGTTCGATTGTTTTTCGTACGTATGGATTTTAGAAGTAGGAAAATCACTTACAGATATATGAAGATAAAATAATAAACCAGATTTTAAGTAACACCCTCAGGAACAATACTGTGAAAACCGCATCTAACGTGTGGTAGCTTCTTTTTATGTGATACCAGAACAAGCAAACAGACAGACAAAGTTACTGAAAAACATTGTTTTGGATTTTATTCCTCTTATTACATAAATGGTGTATGTACATGAAGATATTTAAGAAAATTTGATTAATAGATGCTAAAAAATTGTTTTCGAAATTTGATCTGTCTATCCGTTTGTATTACTTCTGCATCGCACAAAAATTGCTGCACCAAATTGGAAACGATTTTTGCAGTTTTTCCGAAGATCCAATTCCACATCTATGTCTTATTTTGATACTCCATCTAAAACTGATCTTTGTCATAGCGAGCAATAAGCTAGTATGTTCATTATAATAAACAGCTCCAAATTTCCATCAATAGTATTCAATCTTATTTTAAAATTTACTCAAAAAACTTTAAATTATTTGCAGTGAACATCAAAGTTTTTAAATATTAGAATCGTCAAATCCTTGCAATTTCGGCTTACTTATTTCAAACGCGTCCGCTTCAACAGTGCCCGTAACTTCATTAGCAGTTCGAATTGAGGGGACGCTTCTGAAGTTGACGCTTTGTTGTACACGTGACTGGAATATTTTTGTTGGGACTTGTTTTAAATAGATGCCATGTGAGATATTCCTGTTTTGATAGCCTTTTTATTGATTTCAGCAGCCTTTTTATCGACTGTCACCGTGTTATGTTTAACGCTTTTTATGTCTACATTTTATGAGGTTTTATGTAACTCACTTGATTTATTATATTCGTTTGTCCAGTTAAAAATTTGTAATTGATTTTTAATGACTGCTAATATCTTTTTGTTACAAAATTTTCAACAAATTTTTTTTTTCTGAATGTTTTTTGTTTGAGTCGATATCACTAGATGACAAAACCTAGTGTCAAAACTAGTTATTTTTAATTAAAAACTAAAGCTGCATTTTAAAGCATAAAAAAGCATAATTTTTAACTTCTATTCTACTGTCACTTGTAACATATTTTTGAAACTTTTTATCTTCTCGAATAAATGAATTGGAAAAAATAAATACCTTTTACCATAAATAGAAATCTTGAAATAAATAAATATATTATAGGGAGGGATACCTACAATAAATTATTCTATTATTTACAATAAATAATTAATAATTCATTTATTTAACTTTCATATGTTATTATTATTTCATATACTATTTATTTATGTACGCAACGTAACATAGAAATATATAAATGACAAAACACCTAAAGGCGTTCTCTAGCAATCAAATTTATGTCAAGCGAGGAATTCATTGTCGGTACAATTAAACGTTTATAAGAGACAGAAATATTAAAAAATAATTTAATTATACAACAACAATTAATGGAATATTATTATTCTAATAGTAGATCAGGGTTGAACTTTCAATTTTAATGATTCGAGGTAGATTTTTTGTTGACTTACAGAATTGGTAATAAATTTGAATACAATTACATTTACAATAAGTATATTAGTAAGTGTATATTTTATGTTAAACTTTCTGAATTTCCGGAATTTTTTTATAACAAATTCAAAGCTCACTTTAAAGAAAGACAATAAAGATATTATAAAAGGAACGTCAAAAATAATGAGGTCCTGGAGCCTGATGCTATTCAACGTCTTAGTATTGAATACAAAGACAATAAAGGAGCTTTAAAAATCGTCCACAAAATGAAAAGAATATCGTAGTCTCTCAAAGATTGGCTTGTTATATGAAATAATAACATCAAATTAATCTCCAGGAAAGAAATTCATTTCCGAAGGGCTCATAAAGGTTTGACAGCCGACGATGATACTGGGCGAGGTTCCGGGGCACCTTTCGTATATTCTTATCCATAATTCAGAAATGGGGGAGACTGCTGCCAATGTCAAGATATCGTCAAGTATCTTTCATGCTATTTTAGCCTTAACCCGAAACGTAAAAGAGTTCATTGTCAAAAAACACCGACGCTTTATTCAAGTGTTTTTTTGTTACAATGTTTAGGGTGGATTTTTTACATGTATTTGTTGTGTTAATTTATCTATCATAAAAATTCATTGTATTCACACTAAATAAATAATTCTCATTTTAAAAATTTCACATTACAATTCAAGAAATTCTATTAAAGATCTTTAGGCATTAGCTAAGTATACAACTTGTTATGATCCTGATAATTCATGAGGTCGGTCTAAGATTTGTCGGATACCTGCCGCTTCTCATATTATATATTTTTGTATTATCATTTACATTTAACATTTTTTATAGACCATTACCACCTAAAGCGCCCTTTCTCGATTTTATGAGTACACTGACCCTTTTCTTTCAAAGAACTCGCATTCTTTCAGCTCTACTCTGAACGCTATAATAAATCACATTATATATTTATATTGCATCGATCTATAACAACACTCAGTCGTTGGATGTATTTCAAAAGCTCTTGTTAAAAGGGTCTAGAATCGACCCTTGTAAATCTTTTATATCGGTGGCTCTTATGTTAACAAATATATATTTACGACTCAATCCTTTACATTATTCTAAATGCAAAGGGGTAAGGTTGAAATTAGCTTGAAATAATATTTGGATCAATATATCTGCTCATTAACGTTCATACAATATAATATATACACAATATAACAACTGACTTAAAGCATGATCTAAAAATTCGATAATCTACAAATCTAGAGTAACCTATGTAGTAACACAAAGGATCTATGAAATGATGGTATAAGGCAGGGGGAAGCACAAAAGATCTCAATGGGTCGACGTGCAACAGTTTAGCTGACCCCATATGCGAGTATAAGATAAGATAACCTATGTAGTACTAAGCGAGCGCAAAAAAAAAACTATTTTTAACTATGTAATATATAAAAAAAAACAAACTATAGTTCATATCAGTTACTGAGTGTCCACTACTAAACACAAGTCTCCCACATAAGCGCATCCCACATAAGGATTCACCTGTAATTACCATGTTTGGCAAGTCGAATTGGCAAGCGCAGTTAGATTTTTGGTGTTGTTTTATCTTTATGCTACCCATTCCTCGACCATTTAGTTCCATTAGTCGCTTCCTACGACACCCACGGGAAAGGAAAGAGGGTCTCATTCTATGGGCCACAAGGTGAATCTGCAAATTATCGTAATTAATGAAAAAAAAAAAAAAAAAATATTTATATATATATATATATATATATATATATGATACATCAACGTAAAAATCTTATTATTCTAGCCAATTATTTGTTTTAATCACTGTTATTTTATTAAAAACACATGTCAAGATGTTTGACATGACATGACATGACGTGACATGATATATTCATACATCTCAGACACACATAACAGTTTGTAGCAAGTACGAGTAAATATATTACGTTAGATAAAACCTTAATACATTTAAGTACTATTTCTCTTACAACCTGTTTCAATTCTCAATATTTGTAATAACTTCTCTAGGAAATTTCTCAGCGACCCCAATTTTATCGGCCAATAGTCAATATTCATGGGCTAATACAAAACATGGGAGAAGCCCCTATTTACCGGAGTGCCCTTTGTTCATTTATTTTTCCATTCGTCTAATTTCAAATTGATTATACTTTTATCGTTAGTAACAATTTGTCCCTCCGTTGAAAATTCTAAATTGCTTTTTTTACATTTAGGTAGTAAACGTTTAAAAACTTTTTGTTTTCTGATTTTATTATTCCGATTTTTTAACGTAAACGTAATTAGATTTTTATAAGTATTGACTTGACTTATACAAAGTAATTATAACATGTTATTCCTACAAATAATTATAATAATAATCTCTTACCTATCTCTTCTGGAATTATAGTCCTGAAGATATTATTTATTTATTTTATTTAACACAAATGTTTGTACCGGCGTGTGATTCCCACATAGAATAAGCCACTCCTTCCTTCCCTGTAAGTATCGTAAGAGGCGACTTAAGTAATTTAACTTGAAAGGGATTGGCAACCTCTTTGAACATCACTAAAAATCTAACCACGCTTGCCAAACGTGGTAACTCTTCATTATGACTTTATGTTTAGCAATGAACGGTTGACGCTGATGATGATGATTTGTATTGTGCGAGGATCGAACTCGTGACTGTCGGAAAGTTAGGCAGAGTATTAAACCACTACACTATTACGATCGTTGATTAAAAGTAGGTATGTTGATGATTATAACATTCGTACACTAATGGGTTGTTATGATATTAATTATGGTATAATTTATTATGTGTAAATGTGTACACAAATATCGTAAACACAAGGTTATCGTACTTATTAAATAATACTCGTAAATGTACATTGAATCGAGTACAGTAATAACTTTCATAACAAACAATAAATATTATTGATGCAAGAGTAAATTTTCAAATTCACATTAATATTGGTTATACGTGAGCGTTCTAAGTTAGTAATGGACTGTAACATTTTATGATATTCTATCTCTAGTGCGAATTACGACTCTAGTTCAGCATCGCCATATAATACCTACATTAACAAAGTACTAAAATGTACATAATTTCGTAGAGATAAGATATACATTAAAATAAATTTAACATAACCTTGCTTAATAATTATACATTATTATCATTAAAACTCGAAATCACTTTCAAATATGAATATCTTTTTGTTTATGTTCATTAATTCGAATACAAATTCATATCATCTACATTTAAATATACGAGGTCTGTCCGGAAAGTTCGTATAAAAGTGTTCTGGAATGCGAGAAAGAGGAGTGGGGAGGCCAGGTAAGCGCAGGACCCCTTCCTTATGTCCCTAACAATGCTTCAGTTCTGGTCTGACCGCCGTGCGGTGCGAACTGGCTTGTCACGCCATCTGTGAAGTTACCTCTTAACGAAACCCCGTCGGCATGGAGCCCGCTTCCGTTGAAGAGCAGCGCGTCGTAATCAAGTTTCTCTCGAAACTCGGCAAGAATGGCCGTGAAATTTTTGCCGATCTCAGAACAGTTTATGGGGATGATGCTGTGAAGGAACCAACCGTCCACAAGTGGCTAAAAAGATTCAGAGAGGGCCGAGACAATGTTGATTGTTTTTTTCGATGTTCGGGGGATTGTCCATCAAGAATTCGTCCCTCCAGGCCAGACAGTTGATGGAAAATTCTACGTCGATGTGCTCAGACGCCTCAAAGCTCGTGTGGCACGAGTTCGTCCAGAATTGGCGCGAGAGGGGCGTTGGATTCTTCACCACGACAATGCCCCTGCCCACACCTCTCTTGTTGTCCGTGAGTTTTTGAGTAAAAATTCCATTACGGTGACCGAACACCCCCCCTATTCGCCGGATTTGGCCCCGTGTGACTTCTTCTTGTTCCCAAAAACCAAATTGGTACTTCGGGGGCGGCATTTGGGGGACATAAATGAGATAAAAAAAGCTACGACGGGGCAGCTGAGAAACCTACAACCAGAGGACTTTCAAGGAGCCTTCTCACAGTGGAAACGGCGTTGGCACAAGTGCATTATGTCACAGGGGGAGTACTTTGAAGGGGATAAAATTGATTTACCTGAATAATTGTAAAATAAAATTTTTAAAAAACTTTTATACGTACTTTCCGGACAAACCTCGTATAAAAGCACCTTTAAATCGTAATTTTTTATAAAGTAGATACAACGTTATATGTAAATTCATTTATCCCGTTATCTATCTACTCGTCTATTTATTAATATCAGCCTCCCTACACAAGTGACCGATTCATGTAAGGGTAGATATATTTTTACTGCTCTATTAATAAAAAGAGACAACAATGTCTGACGTCTTCTTCTAAGATGTAAGGGAAACGTTTCTTACTCATAGATTTGTTTACTGCTTTAACAAAAGGGCCTCGGCCAATGTTAAAACCTTGTTGATAATTATTCATTCTAAATATTGTATAGCTATTGATTTATTACATGTATGTAAAACAATAGTGATTAATCCGACGAACGTCCAGCATTAACTAGGTACAGGTAATCTGGACAGGATTTTTTTAAAAAACAGTTTAATGTCATGCCACAAGCTATAAAAAATGATTAAAACCCGGTTAGTTTATGCTCATACATATATTACATATTAGTCAATTTTCAACCGACTTCAAAAAAAGGAGGTTATATCATAACTCTGTTAGATATAAACCTATTTGGAAACATCTTTTTTTGTTATCTATAAAGATATACTTCCAGATTGGTATCATAGAAATTTTATAAAAATAGTTTAGTAAAATTTTTATAGCTTGCCATTATTGAAATCCTTTGTATAATACATTCTTAATGATTGTCATTAGGTATATAAGCGCTCGATAGATAAAGAAAATATCTGCTAAAAACACGCTTCATTGATTTTTCTTGCACCAAACACATAGGCTTAGTAGAAGAAATTTCGGTCGGACTGTCTACGTAGGGATTTCTTCCGACAGATTTACTTACTACGCCTCGATTGCCAATAAAATTATTGTTCGAAAGCATATAAGGCATATCTTTGATAGATGTAGCGTTAACAAAGGAGACAAATATCCTTTCATTTATTCTTAATATATCTATGCTTATCCTAGAAATCAATAATCAGAAATCAGTCGATAGACCACCGTCTCTATGGTGGGGCGATAAAATGTTGATAGCGGAGAAGCAATGGATGAGATCATCAAAGGAATCATGCTATCTGTATATATATATGTATGTACAAATACATTTGGTTTAAAAGAAAAAAACTAGTCGTTAATATACACAACACACACATTAACAAATGGTAATATGTTTCATAGAGGGATTCAATTCAAAATATTTGAATTTAGAACACAAGTAAAAGTTCTTTTTTACGATATACTGTACAAAAAATTGCATTTTCAATTGTTATAAAATAAGTACGAAACCAGTGCAGTAGTAAATCGCATCGATTGAAAAAAGAATTGTGAATTAATAGGAATCAGCTCAGAATAATTAGGCGATATAATTGCAAAAAATAGTTACCAAAAAAGTCAAGCGAATCTGAACCTTTTTTTATAACTCACTTATAGGTTGAGATCCCACCGTTGACTTCAGCATATATAAGGCCTTTTAATGAAACATTTTAAAGGAAAGATGAGCTAAAATATAATAAATATAATGCGTCCAGGTTATTGTCAATTAGCCACAATCTAGGGTTTCCAGGTAGTAATCCTACCTTCGACTACTTTCTTACAAGCAACTCTATTTTGTTATACACTCGAAGAAAAAAGTGTAAACCTCCGTCTAATACATGTTTTAACCAAAATAGACTGCTTCCTTATAACTACAGCACCAGCAGTCGAAAACAAAACTTTAACACTTACTCTCAGCCAATTTTTTATAGTAATTTGTTACTGTGTACAAAAAAGAATAAACTTCTATTTGGTGTGAATCTTATCAAATCTAAACAATAATGAGTACTAAATTTACCAAAATTATTACCTGTATATTTTTTTATGCAAATTAGAATAGCAAACAATCTGACGGACCCACCTGATGGAAAGTGGTAACCGTCACCTATAAACAAGAGCAGTACCATGGACATAACAGAGTATATTGTTTTGAAATATATTTTATCCGCAGCATCTTTCGCGTGATCGGAATATGTTTATTGACTAGGTTTTTTTTTATGAGTGAAAATGGTATGATAACCCCGCCTGCGCTAAAGAGGTACGCTTGCGGAGCACCAGTGAAGGGTGATAGATGAGAATGAAAACTGGCCAGTTAGCCCATCATGATGAATTCATCAGGAATTAACCACGATAGTTTCCAGGGAGAACCGCGAGGAGGTCGACCTGGTTGGGTATATTGCTAGCAATGGGATTCTTAGTCTCCATTACTAACAATCCCTTTCCCCCTGACTAGGTTATTGACTTGCATATATCCCTCTCCATCCCGCATAATATGGGTGTATCAATTTTCATTTTGTTTCATTCATTTCACAGTGATTGGTTAAGCCGTTAAGGCGTTATATACATATATAGCGTTATTAAAAAACAAAAAAAAAAATTACTTTCATATTTATAGCATTAGTAAAAATTATCACCTGGTAACTCTAAATTAGAAGTAAGTAAAAGCAAGCAACCCAGATGCATTGTATTATATGTATTTTCATTTCATATAAAACCAAGTTTCATAATAACGTCATATACCTCCAGAATTCTATTAAAAATACGGCTAATGCACAGCAGTAGTGGAAGATCTGATTAGATAGATATATTAAATTGTTTTATGTTACCACAATACAAATACAATTATGTATACGTAGCGTAACATAATACGATCCTGAGGGATCCTATAGTTCCGCTTCAGTTGTCAATGAACATTTGGCATGTATTTATAGCTACATTACGGAAACCCGATATCGCAAATGCCAGATAAGGGTTATCTGTCTGCCAATAAATTTCCAAATGTACCTACCACAATTCAAAGTGAAATTATCGCATAAACAGTTCAGTACGCAATCTGAATGCCGTTTAATAATTATTTGTATTACCAGGGCGCTTCCAGTAAGATTATCTAAACATGTCATGTTTCAAAGCAATTCGAACTATGTTAATATGATTTTTGAATAAAAATTTCAATGGCACACTAAAACAATAATAATATATTTTTTTTTTTTATTAAAATAACTTTATTGACTAAAAGAAAATATAGCCCAAAAGCGGCCTTAATGCTAGTAGCATTCTGTACCAGTCAACCTTTGCAGTGAACAGTGAATTACGAGCTCGGTACTTCATTATTGGAACAGGTAAACATAGAGTAATAGTTAATTATAACATAAGAGTTAATAATGTATACCTATACACAATAATTATATAAAATATACTCATACTAGCGGCCCGTCCCGGCGTCGCACGGGTGGACATTTTTACATTTTAAAAAGTGGCCATTAGTGCTGCACACTCGACGGAAGCTTAAAAATTGAGTAACTTCTCACGTTTTCCCAACATTTCCCTTCACCGCTCTGCTCCTATTGATCGTAGCGTGATGAAAAGTATACTATAACCTGCCCAAGAGTATGAAGAATAATTGTACCAAGTTTCGTTAAAATCCGTCGAGTAGTTTTTATTTCTATAACGAACATACAGACAGACAGACAAAAATTTTACTGATTGT
This sequence comes from Galleria mellonella, assembly GCF_026898425.1. Taxonomy (NCBI): domain Eukaryota; kingdom Metazoa; phylum Arthropoda; class Insecta; order Lepidoptera; family Pyralidae; genus Galleria; species Galleria mellonella. The sequence goes on along the minus strand of NW_026442100.1, from coordinate 1,857,664 downwards.
ATTTTTGGCATCAGTATCGATCACTAATCACCCCTTGAGAGTTATTTTGGAAATATATTACATGTACAGAATTGACCTCTCTACAGATTTATTATAAGTATAGAAGATATATTTTTTTGCTTTTATCGTTGTAATGTGTTCATAAAGTGAGTATGGACTTAGAATAAGATAAATGACATAGGTCTATTTACAAATGTGAAAGTCTGTAAAGATGTTTGGGTTTTTATTACTCAATAATACAAAACGTATTAATGGATTTAAATGAAATTAATTACACAAATAAAACATATTCTACATTAACACAGAATTTCTTTTCTTTATTTATTTACTGACGTGGAGTCACATATGTCGGCTATTACTGATGTTGACAAAGTAGTTCTCGTAAATGTACGCAAACATTTCATGAACATATACTATGAATGATATATACTAATTTCCATTAAAGTTCGTCCCAAGATTTGATAACTAAGTTATAAATGTTTACACAAATATTCATATTTATAAAATTAACTAAATTACATAATTCCATTTGTTTATCCAATACTATAGTAAAACAAACTGCAAGTAAAATTCGCTAACTCTGTTTATTAAATAAACTTCATTAATATTCTGAAACTAATGAATAGTTACAAACTGTGCTAGTTAACGTAGGCACTGTTTTGGGAAGAAAGCCAGACAGTACAGATGCAGCCAAATTTTGGTCGCAACGACCTATAAATTTGTTAAACAAGCTAACTTCAGCGTTATAGGGTTGTTTAGAATGTGTTATTATTTTTGCTCGCCCATTGTTACTACGTTCGGGTGGGGTTAATTATGAAAGCAATTTAGGTATCATATGCATTAACCAGTACTTCAGTCTGTGTACGGCTAGAGGTTTAGTTACATTGTGCAAATTGCCATAAATATCTTGTGAAGCGTTATCTATAGCAATATAATTTGAATGTTCTTTTAATGTAACTGATTAAATATTTTCCCAAAGAAGCACAAGTTGTGGAAGAAAAAAAAATTTAAACCTCACAATCTGACTTGACAGGTGAACAAATCATGTTTTTATCCAATTTCTCGATCTATTTTTGTTTGCGAATGATGTTTAATTTCACTAGTTTTTTAGTTGTTTTAACACAGTATAAGTCGACCCCCTATTAGATGGAGCGACGAACTCAAATGCATTGCAAGGAGCCAGTGGTGGCTTATTGCTGTTCTTTATGACAGTCTATGGAGAATGCCTATGTTCAGTAGTGGACAGATAATGGCTGCTATAACGATGAAGCTTTACTCGATTTAAGAATGCTAACGATTTCGACATCATTTTAAATTGAATTCTAGCTAAGTAGCTTATTTTGTCCTCTATACCAAATATTATACACATACTGAGTTTACAATGATTAGTTGAGTCCTAAGTTAGAGGATGCCGCATTAATTCTCAGTCACTTATTATTTAGTTACTTATTAGTTTTATACTAGTAAAAATATCTATCTAGTCGTATCATAAGGTAAAAAGTAGTTTATTTTCTTCTCCATATCAAATATTATATCTGTACTGAGTTTTTCACAACTAGTTGAGTCCTGAGTTAGTGTACATCGCATTTACCCTCAGGCTTGTGGTTTCGTCACTCATTTATTAAATAAAACTTAATTTATTATTCATATAATCTTTATTATCAATCAAAACATTTTAATATGAAAATTATTTGTAATTCAGAGATGAAAGCGTTGTTGAGTAAATAATAAAAGTGGCTTGAGACTCGCCTCGTGGAATGTTCGCATCCGTCCGTTGAATACAAATCGGTCTAATTTCAAACCATATCAAGGTAGCTTTTTGCTTGAAATAACGTTACTTTTATAAAGTTAGTACCTACATGCCCTATATCTTACAAAGCCTATATTTTTATATTACTAATGAAAGGGGGATAATTGATTACTACTTATTTTATAGCTCATTAAACAAAGTAATATCCAAGCCTACACTTTTTTTAAAAGGTGAAAATGGAATAGCTATCCCACTTGTGCTATTAGATCCCTTTCTCCCAAGCATATGTATTATGCCTCCCAAGCCAATGTTATGTATTATGCTAACACCGGACCTCCTAATAGTTATAATGACTTCCTTTTTATAACATTTAACATATAACTTTTTATGGACTCGATAAAAATTTTATCTCCTATTGTCCCATATTCCCATGTTTATTTTTCAAAAAGGAAGTCTCTGCTTATTGCGCAGCAATATCGACGTTTATCTGATGACAGCCCCCAAATGTGGAAATGCTAGTCTTAACAAAAATCGAAATGATATATTTCATAAAAATATACCGGCTACTACGAGCAACCTACTATGTACCATAAAAATAAAGACAGCTCTTCCACAATGTTAGTATATACATAGGTAAAGTTATTGTATATATTTTATTTGCAATATCAAGTCCAGCTAGCTTCGCAATCTTTTAGTGGTACAATATTATTGGATTTACTAAATTGTATTTATTGTAATGCATTCTTTCACTTCAGATGTACATTTTATAAGATTGTAGTATGAAATAATAACAGCAGTATCTTGAAATACGTAATTATAAGTGTCTGAAGCGTTAGACTTCTGTCTTTAGAACTTTTAACAATCTTATAACTTTTCTTATTAAAAAAATAAATTTTTACATCAAAGCTAACTTTTGTAACTTTAAAACAGAGCTGAGAAGGGATATTTTTTTACCAAATAAAAACAATCTAAGCGTAATCATTAAAAATATATTATTTTTTTAAAATATGTATTATGAAACACCATCTAGTTAAAAAATCAGACACTAACATATACTATACTAACATGTACACAGATGTCTAATACACTTACGTACATATAGATCGTCTGTGATCTAACAAGGTACGCCTCTCCAAAAACCAAAGAATTGGAAATATGCAAGTAAAAAAATTTATAAAGTTTCAACACAAATATATAACACTCCTTTGGCCGAACCGCTGCTAAAGATATTTCTTCACAAATACAAACGAGTACCACATCTATATACCTATATATTTACACATATTGAAGTAAAATATGGGGGGGCCATGACATATTAACGTAGACAATCTATAATGCGTTTAGTTGCATATAAGTAACATTAATTACCAGAGGGAAACTTTGTACAAAAGTCAATTGCTTGGATACCTCTGTCCCATTCGTGTTTTAACCGTAAAGCAGTTGTATTTGCATGGCTGTGTTTCGGTTTGAAGGGTGAGATATGGCGTGAATTTACTGGGTACGGAGGAATAACACCTGAGTCCTCAGGAACGGCAACGCATGGGGGGTATCATGGGCGAAACAGTATACTCTGTTATGTCCATAGTACTGCTCATGTCTATAGGCGACGGTTACCACTTTCCATCAAGTGAGCCGTCAGCTTGTTTGCCATTTTAAGTTGTATAAAAAAAAATTAATATACATACAATATGTAAAATAGGCTAATACAAATAAAGCCTACAGACATAATAGTTATTTTTTCTATTGATATATTGATGTACTCTCCCTAGGTTGCTGTGCCTGACAAGGTGTATGTCATGTTATAAATTTTTTAATGCATGTGAGATATTATATTATAAAGTGTAATGCAATTTTAATAATAATAAATTAATAAGATTTATTTATAAATGTACGCGCTGTGAGGAGATCGATATCACAATACTGGAAGCCAAAGAAGCATATAAAACTACTTTACCGGGGGAAAGAGTTTATTAGAAATGAGAACTGGTGACCTCATTTTTAATATAGGGTATATAAAGTCAACCTTTACGTAGTAAAAACCATCGTATATACTTCTTGGTGAATTCGTCACAACAGACTTATTAACCTAACTTTATCCAAATATAATCCATTACTGATGTAGAGTCTTCCTTCAGTCGTACACTCTTGACAGAGTGGTCGTGGTTTTTACAATAACAGTGGATCGTCGATGAGGCTCTCCTTCGCGATTGAGGTCTTCGCAATATGTCTCCATCTACTTCTGTTCACAGCCGAGCGAGAGCATTCCACAATAGACTGCTGTGTGGCCGTTTTGATGAGGTCAGTCCATCGAGGTGTGGAGTATAGACCCCATAATATCATTTGGAGTTTTTATATTACTAGTGCTCGCTCAGTGGTTGAAATTCAACCATAACATATATTGTAATAAATGAATTTATAAAGGTTATGTTTAACATTTTGTAAGACTATATAGACAATATTAAAGACACAATATTAATTTATTCTCAATTTGACCTCAGTTTTTAACAATAAACAAAAGAGTATATATGCGTGTGTATTGTAATTGAAAAAAAAACATTAGCATTTTGCACTCCTTCTCTATGTAAACTATAAGTGTACCAAATTTCATACTCCTTCGTTCAAGCAATTTTCGTAAAAAAGAGTACAAAGTTTTTGCTTTACATATTAATAAATAGATTATTTATCAAATTTGAAATTGACACATCTTTTATGCTTACCTTTTGGCTCCTTTTTATGACTGTAGTCTTCTAAATATCATCTCATTATATACATATATTTCCAGTTTCTATGCATGATTTCCTATGTCGTCCACAACTAGTATTTGGCCAATGTTAACCCCCAATACAGTCGACTACTTTGTATCAGATGGACTGTCAGCTGCTTGCATTTTCATTTATTTATTTAATAAAAGACAATGTAACTTATTGACCAAAAATGCGATGAGCACGTGACAGGATCTTTCAGTGTTGCGCCAAAAATGTACAGACTGTATGGTACGGTCATATAATAAGAAAGGATAATAGCTTCCCTATCCTATACCTATAGAATAACCCCGAAAACGAAACGCCAGGGAAAATAAACACTTCCCACTACATGGTAGTCCAATATCGAGAAGATGAAAGATGGAAACTTAGCTCCTATGACCTAGAACAGAGAATTCTGGCATCACTGTACAAGAAGACTCGACCCTAATAGTTCTAGGATTAAAGGTTAAAAGAAGAATAAAATTTATAGACTATATAACAAAAAACATATGTAACAAAAATTTGCCAATACTTAGATTATATAGATAGAGCATCGAGTCTCAAACCAGATTTTTGTCAACTAATTGTCAAATTAACTGACTCGTTTTTTATCAGTATTCTATATACTTACGCACATAATGTACCTTGGCGTATCTATACTTAATTATTTAATAAATAAAATTAGTTTTTACGGATTAAAAAGATGCAAAAATTATAAAAAAAAATATAGAAGTTATAAAGGAAACATTCATAACTATATATCACACAAAAACGTATAAAAAAATTTAATCGCTTTTCTCGAAACATATGTATGGAGACACTCTATCTATATAATCTAAATACCAATAACACCAATATAGAGAAACTAAAAGTTATTCTCATACATCTGTCCCACTCTTATTTCTGCCACCACGCTATGCTTGCATAACTGTATTTTATTTTGAAAGTTAATATGAGACTTAAATATGAAATATAGATGTATAACAACTTTCTCTTTAGGTATTAGGTAGTACAATCGGCTTGTTTGGAATTTCTAATTTCATAAAATAAAGATAATTGAAAAAACCTATATGGAAACCATCTATATTCAAGCACTCAACTTAACGTGCCATACAATTTTGCTAATGTACATATTTCATACGGAACGTTTGCTGGAAGCCCGAATGATGTAGACATATCCTGCCTGAGCCAAATGCATTTGAGAATTCAGTAGTTTTGAAAGGAAAACATTTTCATCTCATTTAGGGAACATTTGTGTAGTAAACAAATTGCTTTCATTACATAATATGGCTCTTAACTTTTACATATTATGGTATTTATATTTTCTATTACATAGAATAAAAATAATAAATAAAAAATATAAAATAACTATTTATGGCTTTAAAAAATAAAATTGTATTTAAAAATGTCAGTTAATTTCATCGTGCCTTCGATGAAACTGTTTTCCAAATGTGCATCTGTTTATTTATTTGTTGTTTTTTTTTTTTTGTTTTACTCCTCTCCATGCAAGGGTGACCTGCAAGAGATCGGTTTTGGCAATAAAGATGGGTAGCTTACCCATTGTTTTCTCACTGTGATCATTTCTTGTACTTGTATTTACTAATTTTACCTACTATTGTAATCTTTTAGGGAAAACGTCTATGCAGAAACTTGATTATGATTACCAGAGAACAGATATAACATTATGAATGACACATGAATACCAAAATTTATATCAAAATATAGGAACTGATCCCACAACTATCCGAAAGTTAGTAAATATATCATATGGCCGCCACCACCGAAGCCAATAAACACTATACACAGTTTAAAATTTATCAAACATTTGATTAAAAATTATTTAGCTCTGTCTACCACGTAAGAAATATGATATAATGATAGAAAGACAGACAGAGATGAAAAAAAGGAAGGATAGACTGATTGACGGATAGACAGACAAATAATGAATAGTAGTAGACATTATGTAAGTACTCGAGATAATAACGAAAATATAAAGAGGATTAATCCGACCTAATGGATAAGGATACACTAATGACAAAACCAATTAACATGAGACACACACGTTTTGTTTGTTTTCCTCCTAACATTTTCTACTATTGAAAATATATCCGGTTACCATGAGAGTAAGCAGCTGAACAAAAAATAAAGAAAATATAAGCAGACAGGTAATCTTGTGCGCCTCGTGCTCGTAGGGTTGCCAACTATTTTCAAATTTAGCGGACATCTCATTTTGGATGTAATCAGGTTTATAAACAGGTACATAACCATATATACATATATCGGAGTTTAGCAAGCTAATGCAAGTATTAAAAATATATTTATGTAAAATTATTATTCAGCATTAGATGAATTCTACATTCTGAAATGTTTTTTTTTTACAACTTAGAATGGCAAACAAGCTGACGGCCCACCTGATGGAAAGTGGTAACCGTCGCCTATAGACATAAGCAGTACCATTCACATATCAGAGTATAATTTTTTGCCCATGATATTCAAATAAATTCAAATATTATTCAAAAAATTACCTGTTTTTAATCAAGCATTTATAAGGAGACACTGTCTATACAATCTAAAGATGCAAATATTCTACGCTATTTATACACCAGAGAGAGACTTTGTACAAAAGTCGATTGCTTGGGTACCTCTGTCCCATTCGTGTTTCAACCGTGAAGCAGTTGTGTTTGCATGGCTGTGTTTCGGTTTGAAGGGTGGGATATGGCCTGAATTTACTGGGTACAGAGGAATAACACCTGAGTCCTCAGGAATGGCAACGCATGGGGGGTGTCATGGGTGAAACATTATAATCTGTTATGTCCATGGTACTGCTCATGTCTATAGGCGACGGTTACCACTTTCCATCAGGTGGGCCGTCAGCTTGTTTGCCATTCTAAGTTGTATAAAAAGAAAATGTATACTAGAATAAGAATCTTAATACAAAAACCAAATCATACAGGAAAGTAGTGTTATACGTTAACAATATTAATATTCTTTGGCCTGAAGCTATCAACCTTCGGATACTTTCAATAAAGGGGCTCATCCCGCTTTCTTATTGTATAAACGAATTTCTAGTGCTTTGTTTACCCCGATCCCACTCAAATGTATTTTTACGTGAATTCCTTATAAAATTATTTTTGCTAAGATTTTCTGAGGGTTCCTTGCTTTATTGTGTTGGCTTACTTATAATCTCGCAATTTCCAGCATTATTGCTAGATATTACCAGACCTTTTTGAATCCGGCCGAATAGATTAAATAAAATTATTTTGTCCATTTATACGGTTTTTTAGATTTTATTATAACTGTGGGGTTTTGAAATTAAGTAAGTTAATTAAATTTATCTCCTTTTCCATCCCAAACACAATATGTCTTCATCTTCACCTGTCATCACTGGTATTCCGCCAGCGTATCTTTAGTGCAGGCGAAAACACCATTTCTTTTTCATAATTTAAATAAAAATTCCAATATATTCATATATGTAGGCACTTATCAGTAAAAACATTCATCCGTCATATATTCTATACGTTCTGATTCTGAGGAATCAAAAATATTAAATACTTTCTAACATGATTTATCATTTGCTTAGAAAAGTAAAACAAAATTCATTCCTTTGAAATAAGCAGTAACCTATTAGATAATGTCTGAGAACAATAACTTATGTCATATAAGAGTCTACTAAATTTATATTTCATTAAATTTCAAGCAGGTACCATATTCTTAAAGTGGCATGAAAAAATATTTTAAGAATTTATTCAGTAAATTTGGTTTTATCTAGAAAAAGGGAAAGAATGACGGGTAACCTTTTACTAATTTGAATATGGGACGCAACAAGACTATTGCGTTAGATCGACATTTTGTTAGGGTTTAACATCCGCGACCCTTTTTAAAAGGTTGTTTATAAAATAACCCTGCCTCATGCATATTATCTTTACATATAATAAAATTGTAAAGAAGCTAAAACAATACATTAAATATTTTTAGAGATTTAATGCACTTTATTATTATACATATTGCTCTTTGTATATATATTTGTGTTTGTGTCAGTTTGTGCTAGAAAAATAGTAAAAACGTAAAAATAGTCAGACTAATTGTAACGATATTTTCACAGTATATTAAGAACATTCACAAATAAGTATGACAACCTCGTGATTAATTGTCAATTTTCAAGAACAATTGAATAATTTTCAATATTTCTAATCGATTATTTAAAAAGTACTTTGACCATGAACCAAACATTAATCATAGAATACATTGTAGTTTTTTTTAGTATATATTATTAATCCTTCAACTGTAAGATTCTCTTAATCACCTCTTACGATACTCACAGAAAACGAAGCGGGGAGGCCTATTCTACCTGGACCTTATGGCAAACACACGACGAAACGCCTACTTAGCAATAGATAACGTAAAAAAAGTGTGAAAGAATGCTATAAAAATGATTATGATAGAAAATCTAACACCTGAAATAAGTCTTGGACATGGTTACATTCAATATAAATTTATAAAACAATATAAAATATTTTTTATATAAAAATAAAGAAAATAACAATACTACGAAGTTACGTTGACTTAACTCTTCCCAAACTATTTCTCAGAAATGCCAAGATAATTTAAACTAAAAGTTTCTCTGAGGTGAGACAGTAAGTTTGAGGTTACCTACCAAAACTTCTAATATCTTTTCGGCGTCCGTTTGATGTATCATCGTGTAGTATACATGAAGTTTTAATGAAGTTCTTGAATATATAGCTATATTCCGTATGTAGTTTAATAAGTATGAGATAAAATACCGTCCCAATTACGTATGTAATTGGGACGGTATTTTAGTGTCTTAAGCATGATTGTAGAATAACTATTCAGAAATCTTTACAAACTAATAAAACATATAGATATACTTAGATTTAAAACATTTTTGATAATTCAAATTTTAAACACAAAATTGTAATATATCTTCACGCGGATTTTAAATCGTAATAAACAGAAATTATTTTTATTTATAATTTTATAATTTACTTGTGTGCCAAATTTCACTCGTAACCGTTCAATAGTTTTTACGAGAATAAACATTCATCCATCCAGCTTTATCATAATTAAGGATTAGAGGATGTTCATTCTTCGAAGACAAACGGCGGTGTCAAACGAGTTTTTTTTTTATTTAGATGCTCCGTATGAGTCCCAGAATAAAATGAGCCATCCCTTCCTTTCCCGTAGTTGTCGTAATAGACGACAAAGGAAGGGCGAGGAATGGACAGCAGCGTCCCTCTTAAAACATCTCTAAAAGCCTAACTGCGGTTGCCAACCCGCCTGCAAAGCGTGACAACTACTGGCAAAACTCCCCTTATGGGGAACGCTTATGTCCAGCAGTAGACAGTTAACGGCTTAAATAATAATACTATGATAGTAGAGAATACCATCGATTGCAATAAAATTGCAAAAAAAAAGATTCAGAATTGGCAAAAAATATCGCGTAAGACACAAAAATGCAGACAAATTGATAACCTACATCGTTTAGCAGTTAAAATATGCTATCAATGTCGAATTATGCACTCGTAATTTTACTAAGTCGTTATACATATTTACTTAACTAGTGATCTGCCCCAGCTACGCACCAGCTTCTTCTATTTATCTAAAGTAGAAAAATGTATTTTTATTTACATTAGCTTTATTAAGCAACTTTTTGATAACTTAGACTTCATTATTATAATTTTCCTGTAGATAACTATATTTTTTTAATATCATATAATCTATGTTACTGAAACATAACATAGCTTTCTATGCTTGAAAGAATTTTTAAAATCGGTAGTAGTTTACAAGTTTAACTATTAAAAACAAATAAATATACAAAAAATAGATTATTTCTTTCTGTATAAATAAACAATAAATCTTTCAAACATCAATGAAAGAAACGATATAACGACATGAAATTTATCTCTTCCGGGCGGAAATTGGAGATCCAACCTCGAGTTAGAATAGCCTGAATTTGAGTTTAACACTCGAAAAGTCTATTGGTGAGTTGCAGATGAAATTTAACTAATTGCCAATGACTTGACAACCCTTAGTTAACTCTGCTTGCACAGAAGGATTAACCCAAATTGTTCATCTGTGTATTACTTTGGCAATTTTCGTTGAGCCGTCTGTCCGTTATTTCTGAGTGATGTTTGGGAAAATCAATATACAATGAAATTAGGATTTTCGAATTATAAGTTTTGACTCTATAATAATAGTTTAACTGTTAATATTAATTTTGGCCTTTTTTTTATACAACTTAGAATGGCAAACAAGCTGACGGCCCACCTGATGGAAAGTGGTAGCCGTCGCCTGTAGACATAAGCAATACTATGGACATAACAGAGTATACTGTTTCGCCCATGATACCCCCATGCGTTGCCATTTCTGAGGACTCAGGTGTTATTCCTCTGTACCCAGTAAATTCACGCTATATCCCACCCTTCAAACCGAAACACAGCCATGCAAACACAACTGCTTCACAGTTGAAACATGAATGGGACAGAGGTACCCAAGCAATCGACTTTTATACAAAGTCTCTCTCTGGTACTGATGACTTCATTTTCTGAATACTGCAACTTTGATGAGCACCGAAATGTATTTTAATATTAATTTCATTATTTTTTATTTATTTCTAAGACAGTTACATTACTGGATAAATTACATTAAAACGATTAATCATATCACATCATTGACCATGTGGTCCCGGCATAGAATAGGCTACCTCTTCCATTCCCATGCGTGTGGTAAAAGGTGACTAAAGGAGGGCGAGGGATGGGTAGCAGCGTTCCTCTCAAAATATCTCCAAACCGAAATTGCGGTTGCCAAACCGTCTGTCAAACGTAGCAACTACTGGCAAAACTCAACCCAAAGAGAAGGTGTATGTTTAGCAGTGGACAGTTAAAGGCTGATATGATGATGATCATTAATCATTCTGAAACAACAATTTATATAGAAATGAATTAAATATGTATATTCAAATTCAGCTAGCAGAAGAATATTTTATTGCCTAATATACATCATATATTTTTTTGCAGCAATCTCTGTAATAAACCTGAAAATGGCCATCATTATTATCCCTTACTCAGTGTAACGCTAAAAGAATAACTACCAACCCAATAAAATATTAACCGACACTCTCATCCTGGCGGGATCTTTCCAGAACAAACATACGTTTCTCATTTTTTTCGTGTAACGCATGTTTAATAATGCATAAGTGTATATACGTGCTGATAGAGCGAAAATATCCTTTTCCTTTATTTACATTCATAGTGACATTTGTGCTCGGATCGATTCAGTACGATGGAACCCGGTCATTTCTATTAGCATAACTAAGGAGAGGACACAAAAATTCTATCCTTAACTCTGGGGAGTTGTCCAAGCAACTTGATATAGCGGTTTCGTCAAAATACATTATCCTTTGAGATATAATGTAGTTCTATAAAGTAAACCGGGTCAAGAGCTCATCTGACACGCTTCTGCGGTACGTTTCAAGGTTTTAGGTTTGTTGGTTGCTTTACTACGTTTACATGTTTATATTTATATATTTAGATAATATATTTTTAAAAAAATCCGGTATTTAATAATTTTGTTACGTAATTTTTTTTTATTTCGTCTAATAGATGTTATATGTACTCATAAAATACATACAAATACAAAATAAATTATCGTAATCGGTTCGGAATTAATGAACATATTATACACAGAATACAAATTGTCTCTCACCTTTTTGAAGCCGCTTAAAATTATTGCAGAATTAGTCTTACAATATTTGTAAGCTATATACCTTATGCAGAATTAAATATGGCTGTTTTACGAGGTTTATTTTCTTTTAAAGTTTTGAACTTTATTTACTTTCTTGCGTAAATATTTAAAACTAGAAATACCACTGCCGGAACAGCTGAGACTTGTATAATAGGGCACGGCTTACGGAAAAGTTTTACATCTTGAATACTTTGACTTCGTTTGCATCCACGCTATTCTGAGGAGAGACTTTGTCTTCCTCTGGTTATTTTAATGCTTACATAATAGGCGTAGAAGCCTATAAAGTAATCATAGTCTTTTAAATAAATTTTTTAATAGACAAATTTCTCTAGAATTGTGTATTGGATTGAGAATTAGTGTTTTTAGTCCGAATAATATTTTGTTTGGAAAAACACTCACTTCATTCGTTTTAGTATAATATACTCTCTGATATGTAGACATATAAAATACTCAGGTACTCCAAATTTAATGTCTGCATGTATTATACATATAAACCTTCCTCTTCAATCACTCTATCTATTAAGAAAAACCCGCTTCAAAATCTGTTGTGTAGTTTTAAAGATTAAAGCATACATAGGGACGGATAGAGAGCGAAAGCGACTTTATTTTATACTATATAGTGACTAGCATTTATTAACCAGGGCAAAAAGTACCCTATATCCTTCTCCATTCGATATAGAACGAATATCATAAACTTCATAGTGATTGGTTAAGCCGTTAAGGTGCTACAAGGCAACAAACAAACTCATTTTCACGTTTATAATATTAGTAAAAATTGGAGGACGTTAGTACACTATAAGTAGTTTATAATATTGATAGGTTAAAGACTTGGACCATATAATAAAGACCACTAACAATTATTCTTTAGACGACAACTAAATAGGCCGTCAACGATGAAGTTAAAAAAGTAAAAATAGATGTACCATTTGGTGTACATTACTACCTACATAATTTTCAAGATTCGCCGCCGGCCGTTACTTGTGCCAAAGATTTGTGGCCTTGCTGACCTCGGTCAGGATCGAATGTAAGATTTATAGAGGTCGCCATTGACTCTTTACAAAGGACGGGATACAAAGTAAGCTGAGAATACGTTAGGGCGCTGACAAACGATCCCACATTTCGTCACACATACTGGCGTGTGCGAATTTCAAAAACTCAGGCTAGTCATCCATTTTTCAGTTACGTCCTCTACACAATCTATACAAAAAGGAAGGAAGAAAAAAAGAAAATGAGGAAAGACATGCTCCGTTGAATGTGAAATAAATATCAAATGAAATAGGGATGAAACAGATACACTACAAGAAAGTAGAAAAATGCAGGTACTGAGGGTATTCTAGACTAACCTATCGGATAGACTGTCTCAAGTAGGAGTTGAGAATCTCAGGAACTGACCTGTATAAGTGAGAAAAGTTATGAAAATAGAATAAGAGAAAGAAAGAAAGCATAAAGATAGAGATTTTTGAAAATCCCAATAAAATATGGGAACAGGAAATATTAGAAGATGTGCAGACAAAAGTGTCAATGTCAACTAGATCTTTATAAACAAAATGTTATTAAAATAATATTACGAATAAGCAATAGGCACGAAGCCAAAACGAAAAATAAAGGTAATATTAAATTATTATATAAGAATGTCTCTTAATCAACGTAAAATGGTAGTAGACACTTTGCATTATTAGATAGCTGTTGGCTATTAAATGAGCTTAAAAGTCTAATAGCATATATAATTATATAGTGCTCAATTATAATTACTATTAAATTTATTAGTTACTAGCGGCCCGTTCCGGTTTCGCACGGGTGGACATTTTTACATTTTAAAAAGCGGCCATTAAGTCTGCACACGCGACGAAAGCTTAAAAATAGAGTAACTTCTCCCGTTTTTCCAACATTTCCCTTCTCTGCTCTGCTCCTATTGATCGTAGCATGATGAAAAGTATACTATAACCTGCCCAGGAGTATGAGGAATAATTGTACCAAGTTTCGTTAAAATCTGTCGAGTAGTTTTTGTTTCTATAACGAACATACAGATAGACAATCAAAAATTTTACTGATTGCATTTTTGGCATTAGTATCGATCACTAATCACGCCCTGATAGTTATTTTGGAAATATATATCATGTACAGAATTGACGTCCCTACAGATTTATTATAAGTATACAAAGACTACCTTTATATAACGACTACTTTTTACCCGCGACTTCGTCTGAGGTTATGTTTAGTGATCGGGATAAGAAGTAGTCTATATCCTTCTCTATCACATATAGAATGTGTATACCAAACTTTACAGTGATTGGTTAAGCCACTATAATAATTAAGATGCAAACAAACAAACTCACCTTCCCATTCACAATATTAGTATGGATTTACTTTAAAAGTCAATTAATTTCAAACAATCAATCACAAAAAATAACCGCTTCACTGTAATTTATAATATATAACTACATTTCATACACTTTTAATTTTACGCAAGGTTACATAAGAGGTTAGGAACTGTATATAACATTTCAACGGGAAAATTATTAAGAGTTCGAAGGTAATTTTAATTTTTTTTACATGGTACCACCAGAAAATCAGCGCTACGGGCACTTAGCAGCTTAATGCTGAGTTGTCTTTGCAACATAGAGGCATATTAAACTACCAAAATTTTTTTTTTATTTCGCTTATAAATTCATGAATTATGTGCTTGTAATAGTGAATAAATAATTATATAAACTTCTAAGTAAATGTATACTTCCGTGTGTGTCCCTCTCCCTATCAGGGTATATTGCTAGTAATGGGGCAACAAACTTATTTACTTTTTTATGTTCGTATACTGTATTCAAGCAAACAAAATGTTCATTCTTCGTTCATAAAATAGTTGTAAGTATTTTTTTATAACTTGCATATTATTTCTTTTTCTATGTTACATAAAAAACAATTTTTATTTTAATTTATTAAGAATTTATCCCAAAAACTTTATTTTTGGTTTCATCATGTTTCGAATAAATTTAGAATTAAGACGGTTTCGGTGTCTATTGTAAAATTTTATTCATGACTGTTAGAAAATACTGAAATTAAGCATCGCATCGTATCACACTACATCCTGTAAGATTCATTATTATTGTATTGTATAAAAGAGATATTAATTGTTTGTAAGTGCTATTTGAATTATCTATACGTTTCAACTGCTTTATTCCTAGCGTTCGCGTCGGGTGATTTTAATCGAGGAAAAAAGTTAATCTCAGCTTTAAACGATTAAATTCGCTCGGTCGCGCCTGTAGTATTCAGAAACAGAATCCATTTCGGTCGTAATCATTTTGTATTGCTTCGGGAACGTTTTCGATGTTTTTGTGTAATATAAATCGCTAGTATCATTCAGTACAACTGCAGAATTTAATTCTTGTTAATAAATTGTATAGAATTAAACAAAGGTCGCAAACGTTTAAAATAATTTGTAAAAAAAAAAAACAAATATATACTAATTTCATAGTTTTGAGAGGTAGATTGTATAGATTCATAATTAATTCATTATTTGTTTATTCGCACTACCATTAGTATACTTTATTATTATTCCCAGAAGTTCTATCAGCTTCCATATTAGTCATCAATCTCCGACCCCTATTCAGTCCACACATGTTTTGCAACACGTGTTTGACCTTTAAACGAGGATGGAGGAAAGCAAAAAACACTGACTGGGAGATAATGTTATTGAGTATTAAATCCACCTTTTATATCATGTATTACATATACAATTCTCAGAAAAATACATATAAGAATTCTATGAAAGATACGATAAAAAACCAAGTATCAAATATAACTAGTAAATAAAGAATAGAGAGAAATGAGAGCCCATTTATCTTGCAGTTAGCTTAACCAGAGGAAGACTTTGTACAAAAGTCGATTGCTTGGGTACCCCTGTCGCATTCGTGTTTCAATCGTGAAGCAGTTGTTTGCATGGCTGTCTTTCAGTTTGAAGGGTGGGATATGGCGTGAATTTACTGGGTACAGAGGAATAAAACCCGAGTCCTCAGGAATGGCAACGCATGGGGGGTATCATGGGCGAAACAGTATACTCTGTTATGCCCATGATACTGCTCATGTATAGGCGACGGTTACCACTTTCCATCAGGTGGGCCGTCAGCTTGTTTGTCATTCAAAGTTGTATAAAAAAAAACGTTTACCCAAGTCAGCGCTGATTATTCTAAGCTGAAGATTCATGCTTTCACTCTAAAGCATGATAAAAAATGATATGATTAGTTTTAAAGATTTAATTTTCCACCAACTGAAAACAAAATATGAGATTTACATACGCTTTTCATAAGACAGGCATGTTGCCACAATGCATTTAGCAAGCAGACTTCTAGTATTTCCATCTACCCTCATTGACTTTTTACAAAAAGAAAATAAAAAACAAAAATTACAAATCCGTGAAACTACTCTACGAGCGAAACTGTCTATAATGATTATAATTGTACAAACTGAATCTAAGACTACCTAAGATTATACCGTGTGGTCCTGGCATAGAACAGGTCAGTCCTTTCCCTTGGGTGTCGTAAGAGGCAACTAAACAAACATAATGGTCAAGGGATGGGCAGCAGCGTCTCTCTTAAAACATTGCAAAAGCGTAACTGCGGTTGCCAACCCGCTTGCCAAGCGTGGCAAACTGGCATAAACCCCCCTTATGGGAGAGGCCTATGTTTAGAAATGCTCAATTAATGGCTAATATGATGATAATGATGAAATCTAAGACTGAAATAACAGATGTAATAACTATGTGTAACCAATAAAGTTTTAAATAAACAAATAAGTCTTTTTTTTTCTCTCCAATACAGTTGTAATTAAAAACATATCCACCTGGATTTTTGTTCATTACCAGGCTGTGTCAGATTGGAATTGTAAAGGATTACTGAACGTATTCAATTCATAAATTACTGTAAAATCATCATCTGAGCTCTACTGTCACTGTCAGAATTTTTTTTTATACAACTTAGAATGGCAAACAAGCTGATGGCCCACCTGATGGAAAGTGGTAACCGTCGCATATAGACATGATCAGTGCCATGGACATAACAAAGTATACTGTTTCGCTCATGATACCCCCCATGCGTTGCCATTCCTGAGGATAACACCTGAGGTGTTATTTCTCCGTACCCAGTAAATTCACGCTATGTCCCACCCTTCAAACCGAAACACAAGTGCTTTACGGTTGAAACACGAATGGGACAGAGGTACCCAAGCAATCGACTTTTGTACAAAGTCTCCCTCTGAAATGTCTTTTGTCTTCTTTAGTATTTAGTAAAACCTGTTAACAATTTTATTTTATGCTGTCACTATTTTACTAATATATATAGGTAGTGTAGCATTTTGTAAATACTAATAACCTTAACTACAAAAGGCATATTTGTAACGATTTGGATGTTCTTTATTCTTTATTCTTTATTGTCCACAAAACATACTGTAAATTACAATTCATTATAAACATAATGTACAAAGGCGAGCTTATCTCTAATAAGAGATTTCTTCCATCAAAACCTTCTTTGAGTAGTACCATATACAAGATGGTATAAATATCATTGGTTGATATTATATCCTATATTATATTGTAGGCAAAAGCAACCACCAACTCTTACTATTACTAGTACTAGTGTACCGTCAGTTTGTTTATTATTTCAATAGGTACTAAATAAGTTTACAAAAGGACTAAATTACAATTATAAAAAACTAAAAGATACGACAGCCTTACTAAACATTTTGAAAATGATACTGTACAGCTGCAATATTGAATTGTATTATAAAAAATGAAAGCCAAATTTATTTGGAATAATATAAATATTGCAAAGTTACCCCATACGTCGATATCTGTTTAGGTATTTAAAAGAGATGGTTGAATAAAGAAACTCGCATACATGAACCCTGGAAAAATTCACTCCTTTTTTTGAACAGTCGTGTAAAAGTTCTAAAAGTAATTTACATTGACCCTCGAACAAGAGGTGCAATAACTTTTTTTCCATTTGGCACAGTATTTTCTTTTCCTTTTACGAATAAAATAATGGAGGTTTATTTAGGTTCCTACATAGAGTAGATTTTATTGGAGGTTGTTTTTAAAGCATGAATGATCAATAGAGACTTTCAACGAATACCGATACTTATCCTTGTGGGTTGTATTTTTTTCAGATAAAATAATATTATAGTTAAGGAAATGAACTATTACAAAGTTACGAAAAATATACAAGTACGTTAAATACAATTTCTTAGTATGATTATCATCATTATTGTTTATTGTCAACTAATAATTTTTTTTCCCCATCAAATACCATAAGAAATAAATGGTACCATAAAAAACCATTATATGTCTATATCCGTATTCACATAATAAAAATTACAGGGAGAGAGTAAGAGATGGATATAAGTTCAATTGAAGAACATTCTCGAAAAGTGATCAAGTGTGAAAGAAGCCTATATGAACTTGTTACTTCATTGATTTTCATGATAATGATTATTTTAATAAAACCACCTATTAAAAAAATATTTTTGTTTCAGTATGTATATTCGCATTTAGCCCGGATCTCAATTAGGTCACGAGCCACGGGATTAGCCCAAATTGATGACCGGGCATACTTTTTCAGCTTTAATGTATTCAATGTATTGACCTATATTGGCGAAAAAGGTCAAAAACATTCGTAGTCCTGTCAATAATATAAAATACTTTTTCTGTATACATTATTCGGCAACAATATTCCAGAAAAAAATAGCACAATGAATAAAATTTTATCATATTTCCATATATGATGTAGCCAATATTGTGTACATCTTTAACTGATGGGCATATATTACCATGTTTATATTAAGTCTTGTATTGTAAGGAACTACATGTAACATTGTCGATGTACCAATATATAATGTAGCTTTATAGTTTTTTTTTTATTTTTATTAATACGCAGTTTATGAATGTCACTTTTATCCACTCATATATTTGTTTTGTTGTAAACTTAAATTTTATTTAAAAAAAAAGTAACTGCTGTGTTTCTTGCTCGTTCTTCTCAGCTGAATTTGTATTCGGAACTGGGCGGTAGTTTCATAAAAAAATGACTATTCGATAATGCTTATTATTATCTAAGTTTACTTGAATAGAATTATTTATTATATTTATTTAAAGATAAATAAATAAATCAGCATCTCATTTATTCTATATTTGTAATTTTTAAATACAATACATTATTGAACATTCAATGTAAAGAAACATCGTCAGAAACGTTTCCATATTTATGATATTTTTATTATAAAATTAATATTATTATTTATTCGTTTGAGTGTGGCAATTCATTTTATACAAAAAAAGTCTTCCATGATTGTATGAATCCGTATAAAACCCTTTAGTTTAAGGTCCCTATTGTATATAAATAGACATTGATTGATCGATGTTCTGCAGAGAAAATAAGGAAGTATCAATATAAAAGTAATAAATCTAAGGTTTCAAGAACGGTGAACTGTTTTGTATTGAAGTGTCTAATCTAATGTAATTATTCTTAACGTATATTACATTCGAATTAGGATCAGAGCAAATAGATTTTGCATCGCAATTTTTTTTATCTTAATTACCATATACACACTTATCAATACACGACCAGATATTGAATAGATATCATATGTTTATATGTAATTATTTTATTGTAGCAAGTAATTTTTTGCTCTGTAAATAAAATGGCTGGTTCAATTGTCATAAAATTAATATGAAACTTAACACACAACTAAAACATTGTCAATTTTAAAAATTGTCTTAAAATCTTAATAATATAATAAAATTATAACTTGACGGCAAAAAGGTAGTTAGCAATGTAGTCATGTAATACAGTCACAAAAAAAGAGATAATAAATTAAACTTTGATATCATTAATTTAGACGAATTAAGAATCTGTTTCTATATATATAACAATTGATAGACATATTAATTGTACATTTTATATCGCCAGTATTTTATAAATAAAGAAATAAATTGACAGATTCATTCACATCGCTCAATCTAAACAATCGTGTATTGGAATATTTGTGGGGGTGCTGATTTTATATTTTATGCGTCGTTAAATAAGGAGTATCTCGAAGGGGATGGCAAAGTTTGTATGGAAATACATATGTTTTCCCCATAGCGAATAAAGTTACCAAACTCCAATCAATCGCAATTTTTTCAATCGCTCCCTTGCGCTGTCTGCGATCCACCGTTGAAAAATTATAAATGATACATATTTATAAAATATAATTATATATTTAATAGATAAATATAAAATCTATTTAACAGGTAAATATATTTTATATTTATTCGTTTTAAATACTAATTAAAGTAATAATTAGAATACAGAATTGTAATTGTTATCAATTTCAAAGGAATTTAATAAAAATGTAAAGAAAAGAAAAATTTACTCAACCACTAGAGCGTCTACTGATTAATACTGATATTGATAAATAAAAGATTGACTAATTGGTGAATTATTTGAATTTGTCAACAATTCAATTTACGAAGCATTTTTGTATATAAAGTACCAACATATAGCAGTAAAAATATATATATATATTTTTTAAATAATTTAAGGGCTTTTACCTTCTTCAGGTATATCAGTCCTATTGTACCCTGAACTGATTTCTCCAACAAAACTTTATCTACCTTCCCTAGACGCGGAAATATTATTTAAGTATTATTTATATACGCAGTAAATATTTAAAATGAGAATATCCAATAGAGTAATCCAAAGTAACCAGTATAACCCTACGGATAAGTTGCAAGTTTTGGGTCATATACGAGTATGTATGTACCCAACCCAAAGTTCTATTTAAAGGTTTATACTCTTACCTAATTTAGTGTTAATGTTCACAATTCCACGGTATATCACACTCCAATAAGAAAATGTACAGACAGCAAAAAATATTTTGTACTATTTTTTTTTATGCAACGTAGAATGGCATATAATCTGATGGCCCACCTGTTGGAAAGTAATAACCGTCGCCTATAGACATGAATAGTACCATAGGCATAACAGAATATACTGCTTCGTCTATGATACCCCATGAGGACTTAAAACGTACAGAGGAATAACTCCTGAGGACTCAGGTAGTATTCCTCTGTGCTCTATAAATTGAATAATGAATGAATGAATGAAAAATAAATCTCACTGCTATATCCCACCCTTCAAACCGAAATACAGTCTTGCAAACACAACTACTTCACGGTAGAAACACGAATGGGAGAGAGGTGCCCAAGCAAACGACTTTTGTACAAAGTTTCTTAACTACAGTTTTCTTTATATATATAATATATAAATCAAGAAATTTAGGTAAAAAATAATTTGTTTATTTGTTCTTTAGTCATATCATATCACAAAAAAATTTTTAGTACAAAGAGCGAATTTAACGCTACATAGCATTCTCAATATTATTATTTTAATAGTGAAAATATAAGAACAGATGTACAAATTAACATTCAAACACTTTCTTGTAAGGTAATTTTTTTTTGTTGACCGTACAGAATGCTTAATGATAGCAAAAACCACCGAAGTAGAATATTGGAGTGAACATTTACAATCCAGTCATTTCGACCCTACAGTCGACTTCTTTCGATAACTATTTTGGGGCGTGATTGTGAGTTGGAAAAGAAAATGCTCATAACGGTATTCTATAAAGTATAACTTATAGGGGGATTGTTAGTAATGGAAACTGAGAATCCCATTGCTAGCAATAACAATATACAATAGCCAGGTCGACCTCCTCGTGGTTCCCCTTGGAAACTATCATGATTAATTCCTGATGAATTCATCATGATGGACTAACTGGCCTGTTTTCATTCTCATCTATCACCTTTCACTGGTACTCCGCCAACGTATCCCGTTAGCGCAGGCGGAGTTACCATACCATTTTCACCCATAAAAAAAAAGTATAACTTATATAACTATAAAGTAATACGAAAGAAATGAAAAATATTCAAATAATATTATAAACGTGCAAATTTGTACAAATGTTGTTTGAATTTATTTTGAACGTAATTTGATAGGCAAGTAGGTTATATTCTAACTTCACACATACTCGTAAAATAATTTTCTACCCTAATGCATGCGAGAAAAGCCGCGGGTAATAGTTAGTTATACGTAATGAGAAGACTA
Organism: Galleria mellonella; assembly: GCF_026898425.1. Taxonomy (NCBI): domain Eukaryota; kingdom Metazoa; phylum Arthropoda; class Insecta; order Lepidoptera; family Pyralidae; genus Galleria; species Galleria mellonella. The sequence goes on along the minus strand of NW_026442100.1, from coordinate 1,835,285 downwards.
AAGGGAAGAGGCATAATTCCCATTCGTGGGTCAATGATAAGCTGCTATATTGATAATGATGAAATATATAATTTAACGCTAAATAAAATATTACTTACCTAGCTGTTATCTCGTGGCTCTACCCTCGTGAATTTATACTTGTAATATCCTATATACTAAGTTACGATATAACCTATTCATGTTCAAAATTTTATTTAAATCTGTTTAGTAGTTTTATTATTTATATACTTACTTATTTACTTTTGATATAAATGTAACAAAATACATACACTTTTAATATAAATGTAACAAAAATGTACAGAGGTGGGCTCATCCTTCAACCTTTCAGAATCCAAAAGGAGAAAGAATCTATAGAATTTGGATAAAATACTTAAAATATATGATACAAAACTATCATAAATATTAAATTATATTTCTAATAATTATATCCTATATATATATATATATATATATATATATATATATATATATATATATATATATATATATATATATATATATATATATATATATATATATATAACGTAGAACAACCATTGCACATATGAATAACTTAGCTAGTAATTGTAAAAAGTTTTGTGTGTAAAATAACAAACATCTATTAATCGTTACAAACTTTCGTATTTATTTAAAATAATAGAATATCTATCACAACTTTCCTACAAAATCTATTTTATTTATCTATCCCTAAACTATATCTACCCATATGTAACACATGAGTGGTATCTACATAGGTAGGTTAAAAAGGGTAACTCGAGTATACAAGATGCTGCCATGAATTTATAAGATACGTCGAAATGAATTATATATGCAGGACAAAAGGTGTCACAATTCAGTATAAGCCGGGAGCGCACCCAACAAATTATGTCATTACACTCGCTCGTATGGCAATATTACGTTTAGTACACGAAATCGGGTTAATTCTTATTAAAAGGTCCGTTTCACAAAAGCTAGGAAACGTTAATCAAGGTAAGCGGAAGGGTCAAGTGAGAACACGACCAGCATAATTTGGCACTCGAAAGTCATTGAATTACATTTTTACGGCCGTTCTTTATTGACGTTGGGGAGGGGTGGGCAGGTCCTTTTGTATTGGCTCGGTTAGGGATCTAAAGGACAACATTTTCATGTAAAGAATCCAATTAGCACGCGACAGGTGGGCGCGTACGCCGTGTATAACATGCGCAAAGGAAGTTTGGGCAAAGACTGGGTGTTATACAAACAAGATTTGTGCTCGCACCGGATACTGATATGTTTTAGCATTATTTTTTTATAAAGATCTTTGTTAGGACAATGGTTTATTTTAATGAATTTGTCGTAATTAGTATGATAAAACCAAATAAATTAACTTTAGTCTTAACTTTCTTTTTTAATATTCACGTATTCATGTGAAGAATAAGCTGAAGAGACAATGGACTGGTCACACAGCTCAAAGATCCGACAACCGATAGGGAAAAAAGAATCTTGAGTGGCGACTCCGTGCGGGCAAAAGCAGTTTAGGAGAATTCTCCATTAGATGGAGTGATGATCAAATACATTGCAGGGAGTCAACGGATGTAGGTAGCTCAGGGCCGTTCCTTATTAGTAGTCTAGTTAGTCTATGGCGGAGGCCTATCTTTAGCAGTGGACGGATAATGGCTGAGATAATGACGATGACTCATTCATAGAGATTAGTGGGTACTCCTAGAGTAGACGGATAAATCTGTTAGTTTCTCTCACAGAACTTACCTATTAATTCTTCTAGAGAAAGTAGATCTATCCTAATGACATATTTCTGGATGCTTTACGTTGATTAAGTGGTGTATAATATTAACACTTTTTGTTTTGTAATGGTGTCTGCTCATTTTTAATGTTTGACTAATAGAATTTTATTGAATGCATACATATCTGTCACTCCTGTCTCCCATTAAAACAGGCAAAAACATAGGACACTTTCTCCACAATCATTAAACTTTTCATATATGAGTATGTATAAAAACGGTTACAAGTACTTTTGATTTGGCTCCTCTTCAGCACACCACCTATTTAGTCGACAAGCGTCCATCTAGGATGACCCCTACCGCCATCTACATTTATTCGATAAAACTAATATCTCTCTTTTATTGATAAAATTTCATACCTAACACTGAGATGATGATGAATGAATGATTCAAACATCATAAACGGTGATTTAATTTTTTTTTAATCTCCTTGTTAAAATGTTTTTAAGGCAAATCATGTCATATCGTATAAGCAATTACTTAGATAAAAAATAAACGCAATTTAAACTAAGGGAACGCGCTTAAAAAAGTTATCAGCAAAGAAATATCCTACAAAGGGAATCACTGGCTAATCAAGATTCCCGTCGAGGCATTTCGCTGCTGAGCCGAGCCGTGAAAAAGGAATAATAAAACAAAGGGACAATGAGAATCGAATAGGCATTATATTTTTTATATTCTAATCTATACTAATGAATTCTTGAGAAATGAGTCCGAGTAATCATCAATATAGATACAAAACGTCCAATGCTAGAGACATGAAATTGTATAAATATTCCTTTTGAAATGCAATCAGCTTGACTGCGTAAGAAATAATTCATGGAAATGCAAATATCAAGGATGTAAACGTTTCTTTCTAGATACCTCAATTAATTATTAAATAGTTGATAAATTTAACGTCCGATAATTCTGTCTTATTAGATTCGAACACATACATATATTTCTGTTACTTGGTCTGTTTCCAGTTACATCTCGGAAAAAATACTATCAGTTGATATATCTTTTAAATAGCTTTTCAACTGTCATTATGTTTAAAGCAGATGCCTTACTGATATTATAAACTTATCTATCAGCTTGCAAATTGCAGTTGGAATACACAATATTTAATGAAAACTTGCTAAATACTACTTCAGTTAGATCACTAGAGTTAACTGAAGTAGGTATTTCTATTTAACAAATTGTGTCATGATACCGCAATACAACAACTAAAAACTCTCTTGCTCTCTCTATTCCACTACATTTCTCTACTTTTCATTCTAACTCCTTTCCTCTTGAGGCCTCACTAATTTGGTATACGCTACCCATTGACATAAGATGAATATTTAACAAATTTACATTTAAAAAAATACATAAATGTTAAGAAGTCGTGAGAGTAGTTTGTCATTATTACCACCTTTGATTTCTATCGTTACTTTACTGGTATCACTGTTTATGTATATTTATATAATCATAATGTGTAGTTGTTCCTCTATGTATATTTTATAAAATTTGTGAGTTAATATAGATACGTCTTTAACTATTCACATATAACAATTTTCCATATTTTTCACCGAATAATCACGTTTTCTAGGGTTGTGTAAATTAGGGTAGTGTAGTGTAGGTTACACTACCCTACCACTACTGCAAAAACACTACAGAATTACTGCTTTTATACGATAATTTATACTATTATACAATACAAATAGATACATAAACCTTTACAATATAAACCTTTATAACAAATAATAAGTTGTGCTTACAAACCGATAACAAAAGATGAGTGGAAACCTCAAATCCAACCAAATTACATTGTTTATACTTGTTTATATTATAAGACGAGAATAACGTCATACAAAACAGAGATTATGGTCAAAGTAATTGTTTGCTATCTACCGCCATTGTATACGAAACACGCATTGTGAAGGATTCAGAGACATCCGATGCCATCAGGGAATGAATGCTTCAATAGAGCGATAACTTAGTATTTGACATTGAATAAGATAATATAGTGAAATGTTATTTTTATGAAGGGATTTAGTAACAATATAAAATATATCCATTTGATAACAAAATGTTAGACGTTAAAATCGAATCGATGTGAATTGCCACGAATGTTATAAATCAGTTCTTTAAATTATCATTTTTTTTATACAACTTAGAATGGCAAACAAGCTGACGGCCCACCTGATGGAAAGTGGTAACCGTCGCCTATAGACATGAGCAGTATCATGGACATAACAGAGTATACTGTTTCGCCCATGATACCCCCCATGCGTTACCATTCCTGAGGACTCAGGTGTTATTCCTCTGTACCCAGTAAATTTTTCAATATCCAGGCTCTATCTAGTGCAAGAGTCTATCCCAGATGTGTAAAAATATTATTATTATTATTATTTGCCAATTATCGATAAAGTCGCCTATTGTTGCCTCTTTATCTTGTTCTTATCTAATTAAGTTTATGTAATTAATTATTTATTTTGTTTATGTACATATTGTTAATCTTTATAATCTGTATCATTCTTTCAAAGAAATAATAAAAAGTTTTCATTCATTTTTATTTATTCATTTAAAAAATACTTAACGTCAGAAACGAACATATATTGTTAATTTTTATTATATTTCATTTTTAATATATGAATTATTTAGCTTGGAGTTTAAATTGGCTGTATTAATTTTAAGGTTAGAATATAATAAATTTGATACGAACCTCTACCTAATCCTGTGCTAATAGTTCCAATATTTGGAGACTTTATCGTAAAGTTTATTATGTTATACGATTAATACATAATAGGCTAATAATTTTCAAGTCACCAAATACCTTGTATAATCTTACAGATAAGGTTCATTGACCTTTAAATAACTATTTCTCTTTATTGTACTATAAATATTTTAGTACACTAAATTTATAATTTATACTATAAATAGTTGAACGCATTCCTGTAATCGTTTAATTAAAATTTCAATATTGTATTTATACAAAAGAGGAATCCTTAGAATTATATTTAAAGGAATTGATCTGAAAATAGAATGGAAAGAGTTAATAGGTACTAATAAAAAGCAAAAGCGTTAAACTTGAGATTACTTTTGTGTTGACGTCAATCCCTAGTCGAGTAGGTAAATGTAACAAAATAGTTTGTTCAAATAGAAAACAAATCAAACTTCCCATTCTTTGGTGCTCGAGATCTCTATCTCGTAGCTGTTACAAATGCTTAAAGTTAACGCGGCGAGAGTGATACCAATTTATTTCTAGTATAGTCGAGTTTCAATCGCATTTGCTGTTTCATGTTACTTATACAAGTCGACATTTGCTTACGTACAACATTTCTTAGACAATTATCATTTTTGAACTAGCTTTTTGCCAGATACTTTGTACGCGCGGATTTCAGAATTAGGAAAGTCAATGAAATAGACTACTTTAGAAAGGCACAGGACAAAGATACCCAAGCAAATGACTTTTTACAAAGTCATATTTTAGACAGTTTGAATGAAACTCTGTTCGTTTTTTTTTTTTTAATACATATTAGTGTTTTAAATATTGTACTAACACGAAATGGATAGTATTTAAGAAAGACAAATCCCTACAATTTTTGTAATACTCTCCACTCGCGTTATATTCTACCGGTTCCCCTGACTTAAACAGACAAAATGATCGGTTCAGTCTAACGTCTACCGCGAAACACTGTACAACGACTTGCTGTTTTTCGCCTGCCTTGATCAACAACGTACTGTGTGAAGAATTTCTGAACCCCCAGGACATTAACTGATTAATTATTGCCTTATAAATACATAGTGTGGTTTTATATAAATAGACTAAAATAAATCAGCGCCATTGTGATATTTACGTGGCGTGGCTTCATGAAATCTGGTGCATTCTGAGCGTGTACCACTTACGCTAAATCTGCAGTTAAGGTGTGTACATACCATTTTATGACCTTCAAACTTATTTAATGGAACCTAAAACCCGGGCCCAGCCTATGTCTAAAATAAAGAAAAGTTTAAAACTTTCAGGAACGTAATTTTAAAAAACCGCATCTAATTTGGTGCAATAATTTTTGTGTGATGTCGAAACAACAATACAGACAAACAGACAAATTTCTAAGAATTATTGTTTTAAATTCTCTTAATCTCATTAAGACCCCTGACATCAGTGCTTCTTATATGACTAATTGCTGATATTTAAAACTATCGCCTACTCTACATAGAACAATTCACATACGTACTCATATTTTTTATTTCAACAGTGATTTCAAGTTACTACAAAAACCAGTCTTTTTACAAGTCAGTGACTAATTTCTAAATATCCTAGCATACTTTTAAATTTATATTCCTATATTCTCTTTCTATTTTTTTTTATGATACTTAGAATCACAAATAAGCTTACAGCCTACCCGATGGAGAAACCGTCACCTATGGATATGAACAGCATGAAGATCATAGAATATTCTGTAGTATCCATGGCATCATTGGCCGTGTAGTCCCGACATAGAGTAGACCACCCCTTCATATCACGTGAGTGTCGTAAGAGCCAACTAAAGAAGGGTCAGGGATGGGCAGCAACGTCCCTCTTAAAATATTTCTAAAGCCTGACTGCGGTTGCCAATCCACCTGCCAAGCTAGGCAACTACTGGCAAAACCCCCCAAAGGGAGTCTTTAATTCAGTAGGGGATAGTTAAAGGATGATATGATGATGATCATAATTTTTTTTATACAACTTAGAATGGCAAACAAGATAACAGCCCACCTAATGAAAAGTGGTAACAGTCGCCTATAGCCATGAGCATTACCATGGACATAACAGAGTATACTGTTTCGCCCATGATACCCCCCGATGCTATTCCTGAGGACTCAGGTGTTAATCCTATGTACCCAGTAAATTCACGCCATATCCCACACTTCAAACCGAAATACAGCCATGCAAACACAACTGTTTCACGGTAGAAACACGAATGGGATAGAGGTACCCAAGCAATCGACTTTTGTACAAAGTCTCCCTCTGGTTATATCCATGATCTGATAATGATCCATGGGTTCCTCATTTGATACCATTCCTAAAAACTATGCTGGTTTACCTAACCCTGTAATTTCATTTAAGTATTGAAATTAAATTGAAAAACAAATTTTAGTTTTTATATTAATTAATATTTGAATTGTTATAATTCTAATAGCAAATTGTTAAAGGATGTTCTGATGCCAACACAGCAACTCGGATGACAGAGAAATCTGAGTTCAAATTCAATCAGATCGAGTACACAGCAATTTTTTTTTACAACCTATTAATAATTTAGGATTCCCAAATATATATATATATTCTTTTTTGTAAAAAAATAAAATAAAATATTATCAAATGTAACTCTGTAGATGTTTGTGGTCGAAAGTCGATCGAAATAAAAACTCTTCTGAAAATGTAAGCCTTGTCAAAAGTAAAAGTGAATAGACTGACTTAGGCCGCGCGATCTCCAGCTTAAATCCCATCGTCACTTCCATCAGGTGAGATTATAGTCAACGCCCGACTCTTCTTCAATAAAAACAAAACTATCGTTTAGAAATATTGCATTAATAAAAGAACAAGAACTAAATTCAGAAAAGTTTTGTAATCAAATGGATGGCATTATTTTATACTGTCTGTACGGTACGAACTTTCTCACTAAAACAATGCATTGCGTTAAGTAAATACTGGAACTTAAATATCCAAAGTTGTCAAGTAGTTTGAAAATCTGGAAAATGCCAAGCGCATTCTTTGGACAGAAGATTCATGTTTAAAATGCAAAAGTTTGAATTGCTGGTACTATTGTTATTTTGTTGTTTATTTCGATTATTACTAATATTGAGATATCATCATAAGCATCATCATATCAGCCATTAATGACAGTTAACTGTCCACTGTTGAATATAGACATCTCCTTTAGGAAGTTTTTCCAGTAGTTTCTATGGTTGGCAGACTGATCGGCAACCACAGTTAACCTTTGGTGATGTTTTAAGAAAGACGCTGCTGCCCATTACTCGACTACTAAGTTCTCTAAGTCGTTTCTTATGACACTCACTGGAAAGTAAGGGGTGAACCACTCTATGTCAGAATCACACGGCATAATATATATTTACCTATATGTATATTGAATAACTATTTAAAATTAATTAATAAACGGAAAGTTATTGAACGTTAGGAGAAATTTGGTAAAAAAGCCACTGTCGTTTGTTGTTTATAATTTTTTTTTACATTATCAAATAACATTTAACGATGTTAAAAAAGATCAATAATATGAGGTAAGTGCAAATTGTGGGATTGTACCTATATGTGTTATATAAAATTCTGCAAAGTGCTTGACTATAAACTTTTTAATGCAAATATCTTGAAATGCGATTAATATTATTATTTGAAAAGAATAATTTCTTTATTAAATATTTCGGCATTATTTAATCCAATTCAACATTATTTGATATAAAAAAGTTAGCTCAAATTGATTCGTAAAAGTTATTCGAAATCCGGAGAGTTTTTCAGACTTTAATATAATATTTTATATTTCTATACTAAAGTTGCCTGTGACTACATGGTAAGTTTCTTGTATGATTTTAATCAAATTTAAACTAATATTGAAAATATGAGTATTTGTAAAGATATTTGAATGTTTACATATTTGTTACTTAATCACACTTAAACGACTAAATGTATTTGAATGACATTGAGTACATAGATAGGGTATATTCTATCTTAACACATAAAATACTTTATATACTGTTGCATGCAAGCAACACCACAGGAAAGATCTAGTAATATTATAGAAGGCATGTCATGGACGTCACAATGTTCTATTTATGTCTTTTAACTGTGTGAATGGTTAATGTCTATCAAGTAAACAGACAGCTTATTCATGATATTCAAAGAATAAAAAGATAATATAAAACATGAAGTTTGTAGAATAAATAAGGATGTTTAAGGGATAACTGTACAAAATGTAAGTATAAAATTCCTAAATGAACAGCGGAATTATTTTATAACTAATTATATAGCAAATTGAATGTGAAGCTATGGCCCCTCAATGTTTAGAAATTATCGTAACAGTGAAGTCGCTCTGTGAGACCTGTGAAGATTTTAGGAAGCGTCTGTGTTTCTGGGCGGAGCTGGGCTGGCTATACTAGCCATGACTCATACACACAATGGCCCAAATGAGAGGCTTAGTACCCGAAATTAGAGTCCAATTTACATTACATTATTATAAAACAAATTATATTAGGTATAACCAAAATATTTAAAGAAATAGATAGACACATTGCCACTTAAATATAAGATATTTGTCATACAGAATTGGTTTCATATTACGACCCGACTATGATCATCTAATACAAATTAATGGAAACAAAAGGACGCTACTTCTCTGAAGTTATAAACGCACAAAATGTGTCTTGTGGACCAAGACGAATGAACTTTCTACGGCAGATCAAGATGGAAGAGACACGACTTCGACCTTTCTTTAGAAGATCAATATTTACAACACGATACAGTGAGATAATACAATACCGTAAGTCATTCCAACTCTATCATGGTTATAAACATCATAAATATAATCATCTAGGTTTAAGAATAAGAACCTTCTGATAAAAAAATGTCTAGGCTACCTTTATGCGAAGATTTCTGAAATAATACATCGGATGATGCTCCAGAATAAGATTTTTAAGTAGTTCAAACATAAATTCGAAAGAGAAAGATATAATCAAATTTTAATCTAAAATTCCAGAACCTTCTGCCACGAAAGAGAGCATGATAGATACATCTCTACCAATCCCTGCGTTGGTTTATTACCCTAAATGTAGGCAAGTCGAATATTACGTTTACCAAAATGGCAACATACGTCGACGAAATGTTGCTGACTAAACCATTACAGTCATGGAATTCAACTTAGAAGGGGCGGCCCTAATGCCGTCCCATGAATTTGGATGGTATGTGTGTAACATTGCCGAAGAATTTATTCAGAAATTTAAATTTACACGAAGTCTTTTCACTGAAGCCTCTTTGGGTCTAACAAACCATTAGCGAACGAGGCTCTTCTGTCTATATATTTATCTATAGTTCTGATAATTGTTATACTAGTGCATTATTAAAATTGAATATGTTAAAATATCGTTTTTTTTTTAACTTTAAAACAATTTTTCTGTCCACGTATTACTCAAAATATTAATAGATTTTATGCAATTTAAATGATTTCAGTATTTGTTCAATGCAGAATATTTTTTACTTTTTTTTTTATACAATTTAAAATGACAAACAAGCTGACGGCCCACCTGATGGAAAGTGGTAACCGGCGCCTATATACATGAGCAGTACCATGGACATAAGTATACTGTTTCGCCCATGATACCCCCCATGCGTTGCCATTTCTAAGGATTCAGGTATTATTCCTCTGTACCCTGTAAATTCACGCCATATCCCACCCTTCAAACCGACACACAGCCATGCAAACAGCTGCTTCACGGTTGAAACACGAATGGGACAGAGATATCCAAGCAATCGACTTTTGTACAAAGTTGATTGTCCTACTGTATGAAAATATGTATATTATTGTAAATTATAAATAAATAGTAAATTTCAACTATTACACTTTTTTGCCTCGTAAAAATTGAGTGAAATTACAAGTGAAATTTTATATACATTTGTAATTTTACTAATTTTTGTAATAATAGATATAACAAAGACAAAACACAAGGAAGAAAGTGCCTACAAATATTTTAAATAAAATTATATAGTCGAAATCTTTTTAAGTAATATTACGAGGACGAAATCTGAAAACAGCTATAATATAAGGTTCCCAAATTTTATTAATTAGAAAATAATTATTAAAAGCCCATTAATCCTCCTAAATTGGACATTTCGACTGATAGAGATCGGGCTTTTGTTGAACAATAATAGTTCATTTATGAAATTAATTGAATTAGTTCACTCAAGAGAAAAATAATTAGAAATAAAATAAAACTAAATTAAATAGCTTACTAAAAATAAACGTATTGAGTATGTTGCAAATAAAATATATAAAGCATTTTACAGATGCGTACAGAATGCTAGTCAAAAGGAACAATGGTACTTAATTAATTTTCTTTCAGGTTGACATAAAAGAAGAGAAAGGGACAGTGAATGAATACAAACAGCAAAGCGGATTTAAACTGAACCACTTCATCTCATCGGTTTATAGTAAAATGAAGCTTGCGACATTAAGATAAGGTTTGTATTACTAACTGTGCGAAGCGTAGAACTGAGACCGCGGTATTTGGAATGTATGTCAGAAAGGAATGTCCTAAGGGATGTCAAGGATGTAATCATGGGAGGGTAAAACGTATTTGTGTTATCCATAAGAGCTTTTATTGTCGCAGTTATGAAGTAGTTTTCTTTTAGTCGTTAGCGTATATAAGTACCGACTCCCTTTTTATTTTTCAGTCGTTTTCTTTGAAAAAATAAGTTAATAGTACATTCTCAATTACTGAAAAATATGCTGTGTACGGTAGTTTAAACTATCGCCGATAGATGACGTAAGCGTCTCCACATAAATATCACTGGCCAATGTGGTACATAAACAAGTACATTTTGGTCCACAAACGAAAGTGCATAAACAATGAGATTTTATATAAATACTTTATATTTAAATAGCTTAATTTAAACCAAAAGTCATATATTTACAAGCTCATTTTGTTTTGCGAAAATCAGTTTTTATTCCGCAATGAAAAACGACAGAAAAGGGGTAAACAGGTTCTGGTATTACAGACGTTCATAGGTTACGGTAACTGCTAACGGTGGGCCATATGCATGCCATCTCAATGATATAAAAAAAAATTAATAACTCTCGATTTTTTATAAACCTTTAATCTTTTGTTAAAAAGTTCATTAATTATTCTGCAGATATTTTAGCTGTGATGAAAATTATTTCCAGGAATGGAATGTCCACGGAAGAATTCGGACCTTTTGATTCTGAATTACTCGGGTTGCGGGAAAGTTAACCTCTTAATAATAATAGTAAATACATATAACAATGTTATATTTACAACTACCCGCTAGACCTTTGTCCAATTTTGTTGACGTTATTGTAAAATTATATTAAATTATAGATTTAACTCCCTTTCAGTATTTCATTTTCCCTGAAGTATAATTGTTAGCCAACTCAAAATTAGGTAGTCGAACTTTCAACGAGTTACTTAAATAAGATTCAGTTGTTTGCATGAAATTAGGTTATGTACCTAGGTACTACAATCTAAGGTAACAATTTATTATACTGTATAGTCCCGGCATAGAATGGGCCATCCCTTGATTTCTGTGGTGTAATAAGAAACAACTAAGAGAACTTAATGGTCGAGGAATAGGCAGCAGTGTCCCTCTTAAAACATTACCAAAACCTAGCTGCAATTGCCAATCCGTCTGCCAAACTCAGTAGTTAGGCAGACGGATTGGCAAAACGGTCCTTATCAGGGAAGCCTATATTCAGCAGTGGATAATCAACGGCTGACATGATGATGATGATATGATAATTAATTCTGGAGTGGTTAATTATATTCTTTTATTGACTATATATTCAAAATATTTATTAATAGTCCACAATATTGTATAACCAAACTATTTAGTTAAGAATACTCATTGTATATATTGTGGAGACTGATGGTTGAACTAGGAAAACCTGTGCTACAGCCGCCAAGCCATGACCTCCAGACAACATGTAACAAAGTAAGTAAATAACATATAAAGGAAATAACAAAATAAACTATCTAACGTTAACTATACATTATTTTATAATTCTGATAATAAAATATATATTATTATATAATGACTATATATTTATCTATATAAAAATAAAAAAAAAATATCAATACGGACTTTCGTGTTCATGTTCCATTCAAAGGCCCCCCTTCGTGATCCTTTACTGGAATAGCAATAACTCACTTACCGAGCAGGTGTAGTAAAAATAAATTTATTACTCACATGCCCAAGTCAAGACCCCAAATAATCGGATACGAATAAATAAAAGCAACACTCTTCAATTCCTCACGAAACTAAATAAAAAAGCCAAGTTTTCTTACGTATAGCAAAAAATACTTTATTTACGCCGTCATCCGGGCTTATCGCAGAATGCCTGCCCAAATTAGTGATGTGAAAAATCAGGCTGACTCGAGTACTGTTACGTAAATACTAAAGTCACGTGTATATCTGTATTTTTATGTATCTGTTTTATGGTTCTATTAATTATTATCTTAATTGTCAAAGAAAAAAGAATTCTATATCTGAACATCTTCATTCAAAATAAACTTTAAAAATCAATTGGAAAGCTACTCGTTTAAATTCTAATTCGAGTTTAGTACTCGAGTGAGGTATCGATTTTTTTTAACGAGTACTAAAGTATTCGAATACTCAAAAAGGCCGATTCGACACGTCGCAAGCCCAAACTCACATAGAAAATATTGAAAATACTCGTTCCCGTATATACGTGACGTATCATGCGTCACTTTGTTATGATTGGATGACGGGGAATTTTTCTCCGCTATCATTTTCACTCGAATGCGAACGTGTTCTCGCCGTGAATGGCATATGCCAGATACAATTAAATATGCAAGTGTTGTGACGTCACACAATTTTTTTTAGTAAATATCCCGAATAGATTTTAGTTTTCGCTTTCAGTTTTCCGCAACACGCACGTAATACCCCTGGTATAGCAAACGATCATTGACTAGGATAACCAATTACCATCAGGTGGGCCGTATGCTTGTTTGCCACCTCAGTAGTATAATGAAAGTCGACTGCATGGGCATGTCTGTTCCATTCGTGTTTCCAGTTATGTTTGCATGGCTGCGTTTGGAATATAGCAGTGAAATTACAGGGCAAAGAGGCATAATATCACATTCTTTAGGAATGCCACCATAGGCATCATAGAAATAATCATTATAATATCCATAGCACAGTTTATGTCTATAGGCAACAGTAACCAATTTTCATCAGGTGCCCACCTGACGAAAATCAACTGCCGACTGCTCAATCAAATTGTTTGTCACTCTAAGTATCATAGAAAAAAAACAAGGGGCATAATTTGCATTCGAAACTTTATAATTTGCCAATTATTTTTAAACGGATGATGTTGCTTGTAATCGAATTAAGTATACAAATAACCCACTAAGTAATTACATACCTTATTTAATTCACACGGACAGCGGCTAACAGCTTTAGTAAATACAATTATTTACCTCACTCGACCTTTCGTGTAGGTTCAACCACGTTAAAATATAATAATACATTTTGCGCACTGTTAGGTTAATATATCTTAACATCTATGTGGCAAAGAAGTAGGAACATGTGTCACCACTATACTATTTCATTCTCAGGTTGTTCAAATGGAGTAAATAAATAAAGTGCTACACTTTACGCTTGCCTGGTCCTGAAGCCAGGATACCTTCTGCTATTATGAGAAACCAAACAACGAAAATCTAAAAGTCCAATTTAGAACATTCAGACCCGAATCAATTCAGAAAAGTTCGTTTTCAAAATTTACCCGACTGAGAATCGAATTCGGGACCTCATTTGCGTAAAGTACTACGCTTTCCAAAGTACCGTGAAGATCCTCGATAAAGTAAAACATGCTAATGCAGAAAAAAAAATGCAAATAAAACTATGCCAAGTCACCTAGTCAAGACAATAATACTAGTTTATATCCTTCTTCTGTGAGATCGTCATGAGTAGGAAATTAATGATTTTTGGTAGGTAACATAAGAAAGCTTAAAAATCGAGTACTGTCTTTTTATATGTATAAATGCATAGATTTCACAGTTGTAACTCGTTTCCCGTGAGAATTTCTTTAAATCCTTCCTTAGATAGATACTAACTACGTGACTTGAAAAAACTCCACCAAATTCCAAGTTTTCAGGCTCAGCTATTTTAGACATGTTCCTGCTTGCATACGAGCTTAGAAACTTTAAGTTTTGGCCACTAATATTAACGATACGAAATATTTTGTATTAAACTAAATTTATAGAAAATTTTATAAATAAAATACAAGGTTTTGTACTAAACAACAAGACTATAAACATCATAGAATATAGATAGTATTGACCTGAACAGAAATGATAATAAGATTAAAAAGGCAGGAATTTAATCCTGCAAAAAGCCACTAAAATATTCATCTCACCTTTATTAAAAACTGTATTTTTACATATTTTATTTTAAAATTGAAATTTCAGGATTACTAGTCCAGTTTTTTTGTCTATTGTAATTTAAAGCATAAAAAAACTTTCAAGTTACGTCTATTTATGTTTCATGGCCAATCGGAGCTAAAAGTTCGTGTTAATATATTAAACCTTTAAAAAGGTTTACGACCTCTCAGTTTCACGACTTGAATAATCGTCCGAAAGATATTATTCAAAGGCATAGTGACCTTTTTGGTGATTGTTTCAAAAAATGCCTTGTTTAATAAATTAATACTTTATCCAATTGTGACACTACAATATAAACAAGTACAATTAGTTCTACAAAAAAGCAAATTCATTCGTAAATATACACACACATATACATATACACTCACTCATATATCTATTATTCGATCATCGATTTCACAAAAAAGCATGAAAATTAACATATATTTAGCGACACGATCGCACAAATTTCGAACCTTCTTCTTTAGGAAATCTCTTAAAAAAATAAAGGGCGCGCTTAATTTAGCCCAAACATTAACCAAACCTAATCGATTGAAGCGATTAAGGTTGACATCCACCTTAGACCCGAGTACTAACACATTATGGCTTTCTCCCGACCTAAAACTGTAAGAGGTCTTAATTAACCATGCGGGTCTAATACGATTGGTAGATTGAGTGTGATTAGCGGTCTACCATACCGACAAGATCTGAATGTTCATTATTCCCTAACTAGGTTATCGAAACTTAAAATAATCGAATAAAAAACTGAAAATATACAGCTCGCAATAAAATTTATAACCAGTCAGTGATGTTTGCTGAAACGTGTTCTTATAAATTTTACAGAAATATAAGATCTATAAGGACATATATACAAAAAAAAACTCAAAGTTTACAAGTAAAATCCAATCTCAAAAATTACACCTAAAACTGTCCCAAATAGAAATTAAAAAAATGTACAGTTATCATCAAATACTTATCGTAAATAAAAAATACATACATAAATGTCTAGACATTATAGACTTATAATTTATAAAAAAAAATTACAGCATATTGATTATAAAAGTTTAAAGATATTTAAAAATGAGTAGGTAACAATAATTCAAATTTTATTAAACACATTTTATTTCCATTTATTACATTATGACTATGTATTTAGAATTTTTTATATTATAATATATAACAATGTCAATAACTTTAAAAGGATACGATCATATCCCTAAATAATTAAATAAATCAAAGTACACTTATGCATAAAAATTCACTACTAAACGAATTTATATTTTTATTAACCATATTTAATATCTTCATCCCCTTATCATAATAATACTACCCTGTTGGAATCCTTTATCTCCCTTTGCCAGATATTTTTTTACCTCCTTTAACCACTAAGAAATCCTAAGTAGATTCCCAGTGGTCCCATCATAAAATAAATTCCAATATTCAAAATTGCTAGATCCAACACTTGCAGTAAAATGCTTGTTGAAAGTGAGTCAGTACAAATACTTTTATAACGGTTTGCATATTTATAAGTAAGTAAATAACTTGTACTATAAATACTAGACAACTGATAGGAATATTTGAATACTTTTTTTTTAATAAATACATACATATTGTGCATGAAAATATCCAAATTAATAACAACAGTGCGGGGATCAAACCCGTGACTACGAAGGAAAAGCAGTGTATTTAGCCGCTAGATCACCGAGGTCATCAATAATATAAATAAACTGATGGGGTAGTCGAAGCATTGTCGATTGTTTCTGTACTAGGAATCATAACATTAACCAGCTTCGTTCTGCTAATTATAAATTTGTAGTCTGAATTCAACGTAAATGGTATGTGTGTAAATTGCTTTTGGAACTAATTTAGAAGAATATTCGAAGTCAGGAGGAGATAATAAACCAGTACATATACATATACATATACATATACATATACATATACATATACATATACATATACATATACATATACATATACATATACATATACATATACATATACATATACATATACATATACATATACATATACATATACATATACATATACATATCCATATCCATATACATATACATATACATATACATATACATATACATATACATATACATATACATATACATATACATATACATATACATATACATATACATATACATATACATATACATATACATATACATATACATATACATATACATATACATATACATATACATATACATATACATATACATATACATATACATATGCATATGCATATACATGTACATGTCCAGCCGAAACTTTTGCAATAATAAACCACTACACAACTAAAGTCATCAAAAATTCAAGAAATATTGCATTTGAAATCATACGGACTGGTTTCAGAAGGGTTATAAAACGATAATCGTGTTACTACATCAAACGGTAGCTACCGATAACCCGGGCACAGCTCCCGAGGTGATTTCCAAAATCTTACGAGCACGTGGTCCCTTTGACCCTTGGTGAAAGGTTTGGTCTAAGTTAAAAGTGGATTCAAGACAATTATTGTATACAAGATTGGGTTATAAAGAATGTATATAGTATTTGCGACTTTTGTACTACAAGTACAATAAAATGAAAATAAATAATTTTTAAGGACTTCCAAGAGAACACTTTTTTCAAAAGAACAATTGGAAAAAAAATTTTTAACTATGCAACTCTCGTGGTTTTTTGGTTAGAATTATTTTGTTTATTTCCTCTACCATTAGTATTTGAGTGACTACTAATACTTGAAGATTGACCACTACTTTAAGTACCATATATAGGTACATACATTCAACATACTTGATTACGTTGCTAATTCTGAACCGCTTTTCATAATTCATTTTATAATTTATTTTCTATCGTGTTAGTCCCATATTAATTATATAAAGATTAAAATTTATATATTAACTTTTATACTTTCATGTTGCTTAGTTTATGTTGGTAGAAAAAAACTTCTTCCTCGGAATCGAAGGCATGACAGCACTACATCTGTCTACTCGTGACCACGACTGGTCTAACTTGGTCAAAACGTCGAAATAATTCAAATAAATTCCGTCTCTTATAAACTATGAAGCTGGTTTTTTTTTTTTTTTGTGAAAACAAAAAACTGTTTATTGGGAATCAAAATCTATTTGTCGACACCCGTTTCCGCATTCAAAATTTTCGATGTTCATTTTCAATTTATTTTATTTTACATACAAGTATATTCTCCTTCGTAAAAAACACAGACACACACACATACTATTTATTACTAGTTATTTTACATAAACGAAATAAAATTTGCCCATATTGTTTTTTGTCCCAAATATTTTTACTAATTAAATATTATACTGATAATTTGAGCCGTAACCTTTGCTTTTGTATTTATAATATTAATAAGGATTAATAACGAATAAGACAACATTACAACTATTCAACTACTATACTACTATAAGTAATTTACTTGTAGTTAGAAGTATGAGGATTTTTTTATGATACATAAAATGGTAAACAAGCCGACGACGTACCTGATGAAAATTTGTAAAGATGGACATGAACAGCACCCTGAATATCACAAAATATATTGTAAATGTCCATGGTTCTACTCATTCATTTACATTCTAAAGAACCATGATATTATGTCTCCGTAGACCGTACCTTTTAATTTTAATGCCATATCCCACAAATCACTAACTGTATTAAACTACCATATGCCGTGCCCTTCAAACTGAATTGCATGAAGCAGCTATTCTTGCAAATTCATGCAAGCGCAGCTGCTTCACTGCAGAAATGTGGTTGGAACAGATGTACCCATCATGATATCAGCCTTTAACTGTCCACTGCTGAGCAAAAGCCTCCCCAGTGGAATATTTGCCAGATAGTTGCACGCTTGATTGGTAACCGCAATTAGGCTTTGGAGATGTTTTAAAAAGGACGCTGCTTCCTATTCTCGCTCTCCCTTAGTCTACTCTTACGACATTCGCGAAGTACCCATATTAGGTATTATTTGGTATTTTTTTTTTCATTATTATATTATTATTTGGTATCATTTCTCTTACTAAAATGAGCATTTAATCCAAATAACAAATAATTTACTACTTAATGTTTTTAATCCAATAAAATTATATTAATCCATGTTGATAATATGTTATTGTATTCAACAAATATTATTTTTAAACTAAATGAAATTATTAAATGCTCCATCACTTATATTAAGCTGCAAACGAACGAATAATTAAAATTAATCACATTATGCCACAGTTCGTTTTTCATTATAATCTCATTCTAGGAAAATGTATTTGTATTTAAAAGCTCACGCAAAGTAAAACCATATACCTGTTATATATTATATTTATTTTATTACGGTACGAATTTTTAAAATATCGTAAAATGATAATAAAGTTACCACCTATACATAAAATAAGTTTAGAAGATTGAAAAAGTTGTGATTTTTTTCATCTGTAATCTTTAAAACGTTTTTGAACCTCCTAAACTTTTTCCATTGCATTTTCAATACGGTTTAACACGGAAACAAATTTCGTATCAGTAAATAGATCTTATAACTTTATGGGAAGTACTAATTTACGATAATACTTGCATATCAGTTTTTATTAAAGATTCTCTCAAATATTATCATCTATATATTTGCAGCGATACGTTTTATTTATATATTATTTTTAACATGTTATCTAAATAAATAAATCTAAAAAATAAATTCTTGTATTAGACAATAATTTATGTTGCGGGTTGATTGAGACGACGAGGTTAGTAGAGATGTATATTTCCAATGGCTTACAAAATTAACAAATTAAAATTATTTTATATACTAAATTAAGACAAAAAATGGTGGGTCGATACATTAATCTAGTACGTACAGTGCTAAATTAACAATTATTAAATTTATTAGCAAACCAACAATTTATTTATTGCATTGCACACATAAATATAGGTACGACTCCATAAATTACTGCACTATATCAAAATAATAATTCACCTACGTAGTCTCTTAAAAGGAAAAATAACCAAAAAAGCTCTGCTTGTGTAAATTTCATAGAAATGATTAGAGCCATTTTCGAGAACTCATTTACATACCTACATTCATGAATTACTTGCATTTTATCATACGAGTGGAAATGGTCCGGACGATAAAGTCACAGCATTTGTTTGCGGATTGGTTGGCCCGATAAGCCTCTACAAAATATAAAAAAGGGTAAAATATGAATGAACGCAACATACTGGCCACCAATTTAAAGGATAAACTTACATAAAAATAAACAGAGGAAGATTCGCTCTGCGGTGACGTACCAAATTCTCCATCTATTTTGGTCCTTAATTTATGATATTATTACTTATTACAATAAAAAACGAAAAAGTACATACTTAATACAAATACAACTGAGAAAACATATTATGTACATAATTTGTCAAGTCCTTTACGGATAGATATAGTGTAAATAGAAGGTGGAAATATCTAAGACTTTTTACTTTTGTTTTGTAAATAATATATAATATATGTAATAGTCAAATATTTGTATAACAATAATATATATTCATTTATTCCATATATTAATATAATTAATGTGAAATGATCATTTTGAAACTACAATTAGCACTAATGGTGAACTGAATGATAAAATTTTATATTACTGCATACTAGCAATGTAATGCCTATTTCTAACACAAAATATTGTTAGGTCAATTAAAGTTTACTCTTAAATTAAAGTATAAATATAAGACATCTGCTATTTGTTAGTCTTCAATCATATCTGAAGGTGCCTGTTACTACTTTTCATTAAAATGTTAGTCTACAATTTCAACGAATAATATTTGTTTCTAAATGTAAAATGTGTCAATACAAAATTATTCAAGGTTATAAAAAAATCTTTGTTACCATAACAAAACGCTTGATTAGTTTTTTAAAACTACTGACCTACCTGCCTACAGTATCCCTTCATCTCTGGCTGCAAATCAAGCCTATTCTCTCTTTCAAATACACAGAATGGTTGCTCCTTTTGTTCTTACCAAAAAGTACATCGTCCAATACATTTTCCTACCTCTACCTACTACAACAAAAGTTTTATTTGCCTTGTAAAGCCTACTTGCTAATAATTTTGGTCCAAGTAACTAGCTTTCCGCATATGTGTTGTGCCCAGTTTCACTTCAGATTTAGTAATATAAATAAATGCAGTTTACAATATTCCGCTACCTCTTGACACTTGAAACCGTGTGTTTAATAAAGGCCTTTCGACCCAAACACGCCCAGTTTTATAGTCCAACGTGGAAGTTTATATTCATGGTGGCTTTTGAATTTTTTACATGGCTGTAGAAACAGGGGCGTGTGCCCGAGTTGGGATGCGATCAAAGTTGCTTCGATGAGGTATATGTATTAATTTCGCGGTTTTACATAAAATTATTTAATACATACTTTTGCCGACGACTTCATATGGATTTTGAAAGTAGAAAAACTAACTAAATAGATTACATATAAATAACGTTTCAAGACAAAACATACATCATTTTTTAAGTTGGATCTTCAGATAATTCGATACAAATCTGAAAAGTGCTTCTAAATTAGTGCTGTAGTTTTTGCGTGATATTGGAACAAACTTGCAAACAGACAAACTGACAAAAATTCTAAAAATTATTGTATTCGCTTCCGTTTTTATTTATTAAGACTCATATATCAATTTTATATGTATCTTATAATTTTATTATTTAATAAAAATGCCACGTTACAATGTTCGTTTACGCTAATCACTGAAACCACTCGATCAATAGAAATATATTATAGAACTAGATAGTATCAGTACCGTTTTGATATCTATATATTGGGTTCCCCTAGACACGGAGAAAAGGTATATTACTTTAAATATATCTATATTAGTTTAAATCAGGTTCAAAATCAATTTCAATATTATAGGATAACTGATATGATAGATAACTGATATTTAATATATCCGTTTATTAGGCCGATATATAGATATTGCAACATCAATAAGTATATAGTAATTGTACATTGTTTACTTCAACTTGAGAAACATCCATGTTGGACAACATGTTGGAGATATTATTGAGCCGCTAACTTAATTTGAAGAGACTGGTAAACGAAATAAGTGACAATATTCGACATGCTTATTATAATTTTATGAGAAAGGTTTTTTTTTTGTTAAATATAACGATTTGCCATCTTCTTATTACTTAGATAAAATCTAATCCTTTACATTTTGTGCACTCTGAAACAAGATTCTGACACCCACATTTAACAAAATTACAAACAAAAGTAGCTGGCCTCTCTGTTACGTAATCTATTTACTAGAAACAAAGATACCTTTTAAAAATCCTCTTGTCTTTTAAAATGCCCTCTTTTCTTTTTAAATAAAATGAAAATAGTATCTTAGTAAAAGTCTGACCTTTACGGGACATCTTAATCGATTAAGTCGAAACTGTATATTTCCAAAACATTTGTAAGGACAAATAATCGGATCAAGGAATCGAATAACTAGATTATGAAATCTGACCCTTAAGCAAGAGGTATCCAAATAAATAAAAACATAACAAGTATAAAGGAAACACTACAATAAAATCAAATACTAAGGTTGGCTCCAATTCTAAAATTAATTTCTGTTTTTTTTAAGGATAGAGAGATAAATGAGATGGTGGTCTAGCTAATAGAAAGCGGATATGGTGGTCCATACACATTTGTAACGAAGGAGCATCACTAGCCCTTTAAAAAAAATTTAACTTCTTTTTTATAGTTTATGTTATGTAGTAAGTAAGAAGTTTCAGAATAAAGCTCATCCCATAAAGTTATAGGATGAGCTTCGTATACGAGTGTATACGAAAGGAAAAAATAAGTACTGACATCCATAGATCACTGATTCATATCCGGCTCGAAGGATCAACATGTTAGAGAGCTGGACTGTGGGTTTGTCGTGTGACAACAGGATTTACGAAATAAAGCTTATTTATTGAAAGTACAATATAACACACATCCATACGCGGTACGAGAGCAGACAGAAGAGTATTATTATAATCACAATGTTAGTTACAAACTTCATGTTGGAGTTTTCAACTAGCACGACCTACGAACAAAATCATATTGATCATGTGCCGTACATTAGAAAAATATGAATGGTAATAATTTTTTAGCCAAGATATACTTATTTATCAAATGTTATTTGTCATTGGCGGTGGTGAAGTTTAATAGTTATAGATTTCTGAAACAGGAAAAGTAGAAAATTACATATAGCGTGACTTCTTCATTGTGAATTATTCGAAGACAGAAATAAAAACACTTATCGGTCAAAGTCGTCTGAATGTAAATGCTTCTTTATTTGTACAACAAATTGGGCTTTCGAGTTGTTTTTGTGATGAAATTAGAAAAGAGGACGTTGTTTGCAGAAAACGTTGAATTATTTCTGTAATAGCCATTGAAAAGTCAACGGTATTATTAGCTTTTTCTGCTTCTTGATCTGCTTTTTAGCTGTTATTTAATATTTGTCGACCTCACAAATTCTTGACGTGCTTGACTTGACTTTAAGAAATCTTTAATTTTAGCATAAATTCTCATTGTTATCTAATTCCTAGTACCATTTATAGATCCTGTTTCAGTTAATCCACAGATATTATAATATATTTCTTTTTATCAATATGAAGTTATAGACAATTTATTTATCAACGTTTTTATTAGAACTCAACTTTTATTTAAAAAAAGTAACAGCTGTATTTTTTGCCCGTTCTTCTCCACTACAATTGCATTCCGAACTAGATGGTAGATTAACAAAAAAAAAACTATTAAAAAAGAAATATTAATTATTAATACGTGATGTGTATGTCTATAAGCGACGCTTACGTCTTTTCATTTGGCAGGCCGTTAACTTATTTACTATTCTAAGTGACATAAAAAAAGTAATGAAAATTACTAGACTTGAGGATCCACTAATTTCCAATTCATATTATTTATTTATTTATTCTTTATTTTACAATAAAACTTGCATGCAAGCAAACATATAGGACCATCTTTCAATTCCGTAGGTCCTCACTGTCAACACGCTCTGGTTAAAGACCTTCGACGTTAAACTTTGATGTATTTTGGAAGAGATGATGTGGCGTAGTTTTCCAAACGCGAAAATATCTAAAATAAAAACTAATAAAGTCAAATACAAAAAAAGTAATTTCCACTGTTCTAAATGTATAATAGATATGACGAATATATTATTTTTAAAGTTTTAAATGTTCATCTTTTGACGATGTCTGTTTATAAGCTTAGTGGAAATTTTACGAATTTACTGTGTTTTCCGGCGTACGGCGCTGTGCGTTACATTGGAGGAAACTTCCAGATAAAGTCCAAACAATTGTCGGAAAAATTAACACAGTAAGTTTGTAAATTTACTATTATGCATGTTTAGACATCTCGTATGATCTCTGCGTAGAATAGGCCACCCCTTTCTTTCCTGTGGGAGTAGTAAGAGACAACAAGGAGGACAAGGGATAGGCAGCAGTGTTAAAATATCTCCAAAACCTAACTGCAGTTGCCAATCCGCCTACCAAGCGTGGCAACTACTGGCATACCCCTTCAAGGGAGAGGCTTATGTTCAACAGTGGACAGTTAAGGATGATATGATGTATATAGACAATGCTTCTTTAATCCCAAGCTTACTATCATTTTACTCTCTTATTTATATGAAAGTAGGTATAGAGTGATGTAATGTGCAAAAAAAAATACCCTATCCCGGATATACACCGGAATTTGTCCTGATTTTACACGTAGTTCACCGTTTATGGCTTTTGAGTTAGCGGGGATGATATCATTTCCCCCAGCGTATGTGTTCAATACTTACAAAATACAGAATGTTACCGTTGTAAATTTTAATTTGACGATCATATATATATATATATATATATATATATATATATATATATATATATATATGAAAAATAAATTAACATATAGTGTATTTGTTACTGGCTTAATTCGAACTCGTGTCCTCTTCAATCGACTTCAAAAAGAAGGGGTTATTAATTCGATTGTAATTTTTATGTTTGTTACCTCATAACTCCGTTAACTCTAAATCAATTTGCAATTTTGTTTTTTAGTTCAGTTTTTAGATCAAAGTAACTGATTTAAAAAACCGACTTTTTTGTAGAACGCAATCTTTAATTATAGGATTCACAACTAGGATTTGAGAGTTATATACCAATTAGGTATAAAACTAAGCCACTGCGCACTTTGTGTAAATAAAATACTATGTATAAAAATATAGATTTACATACCCACAGTAAGTTATTGTAATTTGCATATTCCAAATAGGCGTATAGACATACGATCTTTTTTTTGTGAAAAAAGGTAAGCTCGCAACAACTCAACAAAAACAATTTCGTACCTGGCAGCTATATGGTCTCATTTCTTATTTTCTTTGCGCCCTTTCACAGCTGTTTGCCTTAGGCTGTTTACCTTTAAATATTTGCAACGTATCATAGACAATTTTGAGGATTTTTACAATTCGTGCATTGAATTGAAATAATGAAATCTACTTGTTCAAAAAATACAATTGTACCTAACTAGTATCTATAAAAATAAATATTTATAATATTCAACTCTTTACCCGTGACTTTGTCCATGTGACAGGGATATATTGACTAGCATATTTTTTTGTAAATTTTGTAAATTTTATTAATTTTTGCTTATATATAACCAATCTGAGTAAAAACGTTGTATTATCAATTATTTAAAAAAAAATTGTTTTTTTATTATATTTTATTTACACATATTTCAGTTGTGTTTACTTATATTAATTTATAGACTATACCAAAAAAACATATACACACACATATAAAGATAAGCAGTATTTTGCAATTCAAGCTTGGCTCATACACAAAGGCAAACATGTATTTTAATTAGCAAGCATCCACATTCATTAACGTGGATTACATAATAATCGTGATATCCCTTGAGAATTCAGAATACCTTACTTATTTGTATAATTCTCCGGGTTTATTTCGTAGAATAATATTAGCATCATTAAAAATGTATTCAACACACAATGGAGACAAAATTTTTGCATGTTACAATTAGCTAGTGTTGCTAGCAACAAAATGTATTTTTAAAAATATTTTCAACTAGTGACGCCACCTGGTCTCGTAGTATAGAATTGTCATTGTGTTGGTTGCTCTGTGTTCATAATATTTATATCATAATCAAATCAGCTGTTAACTGTCCACTGCTGAACATAATCCTCCCCCTAGGAGGTTTTCCCTGTAGTTGCCATACTTGGCAGGCGGATTGGCAACCGAAGTTAGGCTTTGGAGATGTTTTAAGAAGGACGCTGCTGCCCATCCCTCGCTTTCCCTTAGTCGCCTCTTACAACATCCATGAGAAAGAAGGGGGTGGCCTATTCTATGCCGGGACCATACGGCATTCATAATAGATATTTACAAATACATACATCAAATTTGTATAATCAGTGTTTTTAATCTACAAATACAATCCACGTTCTCAACAGCTAAATTAAAATATATAACTACCTCCGAACTATAGTAGTGA
This sequence comes from Galleria mellonella, assembly GCF_026898425.1. Classification (NCBI taxonomy): domain Eukaryota; kingdom Metazoa; phylum Arthropoda; class Insecta; order Lepidoptera; family Pyralidae; genus Galleria; species Galleria mellonella. The sequence goes on along the minus strand of NW_026442100.1, from coordinate 1,808,873 downwards.
GCACGTTGCTTTGCGAAAATGAGCTCGCGAGTAAGATTCCCGAAACGAATTTTTCTAAATTGGCTCTAGTCTGAATAATCTGGATTGTTTACCGAGATTTTCATTGCCTGGTTCCTCATGATTGAATATACCAGCTTGAGATCCTATTGGTGTGATTATTATTATAGAAATTACTAACTGTTGTCCACGACTTTGCACGTGTGGTGTCATGTTCCTGTTTTAAGTAGATATTTTGAAATTATACTTGGCAAACTTAATGGACGCTTACGCTGTTAAATAAACCTATGTTCTAAATTTCAGCTTTCTAAACATAGTAATGTGTTAACAGTCAGTCAGGCCAAATGACTTAAAAAGTATACATTAATTAACAAACAGTAAAAAAACTGTCTTATTTAATTAAATCTATTAAATTTATTAAATTAACAGCGATAGATTCGGCCAGTTACATATTCTATTCTAAAATACACAATATCAATAAAAAAAATTTTCTGACTACCCCATAAAAGACTAAATTATTAAGTATATATTTATTTGTTTATTTTATATGGTTTTTCCAATCAATGTTTGATCAAAATACCCATTTCATTCATTATTTGCTTATCTTGTTTGCTTGCACATATTACGTTTATTTTACCTCACATTTTATTTATTTAAACATACTTCAAAAAAGATTGTATATTTAATTGTATTTTTAAATATATTTCCGACAAGCGATCCGGCCCGGCCTTACATGGATAAATAGAATTTTTGAAATGAATATATAATATTACTCTCTGATAATAACAATCAAATCGTTCCTCTTTATAACGTTAGTGTAGATTTTGTTTATACCTCAAAAGTAGCAAACAAGCATACAGCCCGTCGGATGGTAAACGGTCACTGTTTCCTATGGACACATGCAACCCTACAAACAACGGCAACACAACACACACACAAATATTACACTGAACATGAAACCATTTCAATGATCATTTCTTGTTTCGTAATATTTTTATAGTATAATTAAGGTTCGAGCCCTCACAAATAAATAGATCATTTGTAAATAGCATAAAAGAAAGTATTTGTTGTTGGGACATTACTAGCAACTTAGCTGTTCTTTTTTTCATATATTTAATAGTGTGGTAAGTTGTTAGTATTTTATATGTTTATATTGCCCTGTGGTCCAGACATAGAATGTACTACCTCTTTTTGTCCCATGGTGTCATAAGAGGCGACTAAGAGTTTTTAATGAGCAGCGTTCCTCTTAAAATATAAAAGCCTAACTGTGGTTGCCAATCTGCCTGTCAAGCGTGGCAACTATTGGCAAAACTACCCTTATAGGAAGACCTATGTCTAGCAGTAGACAGTTAATGGCTAATATAATAATAAAAAGTCCTAATATAAGAAAAAAGAATATTTTTTTTTTTTTTGTATTTGTTACCTTGAGGAAAGTTATTTAATATCTCGATATAATCCTTGGAAGATGCCGAGTGAAAGCGTGCTAGAATTATAAAATGTTTACAATTAATACCAAAGTCATATAACAATGAAGCAGGCGACAATGTTCAGTGAAAAATACAGTAAAATAACGCAAATTTATAGTAGTCCCGTGTGCAGTCAGCAATGAACAGTTAGAGGCTGATATGATGATGATGATGATGATGATGATAGTGTTGCATTCTTGAAACTTCGAAGGTAGGTTAACTTAGATTTGATCAAAAAATACTGTCAAAGCTGGCTATAGCTAAAATACCAATTAAAAGAAAAATGAAATAAAAAAAAATAGGAATGGACGATACTTCTAGATCAAAAGACGAATCGTATTGCAATGCGTGTAAGTCCGTTGAAACCGTAGAATTGCAAAAACCCTGGTGAAAACTATAAATAGACGGCCATAAATATGGTGAAAATACAATTTAGTAAAAGTGGTAGAGCATAATAAGTAAATCTTCATCATTTCAGCCATTATCCGTCCACTGCTAGACAATAGGTAAATGTAAATTGTACTGCTTTCCGCACTAAGCCTCTCATTTGGGCCTTTGTGCGTATGAGTCGTAGTACAGCCAGCCACGCTCCGTCCAGAAGCACAGGATCTTCCTGGGATCATCACAGGCCTCACAGAGCGACCTTACTATTTCGAGGATGTTTGGAACGACGATGTAATGAAAGTTGTGGGATAATAAAATAAATCAGAGAGAAAAAGAGAGTTGAAAGAGATTTATACAAAGGAGTTAATAAAAAAAATTACCAGAGGGAGACTTTGTACAAAAGTAGTTTGCTTGAGTACCTCTGTCCCATTCGTGTTTCAACTGAAAAGTAGTTTTGTTTGTATGGCTGTGTATCGGTTTGAAGGGTGGGATATGTCGTAAATTAACAGGGTACAGAGGAATAACGCTTGAGTCCTCAAGAATGGCAATGCATGGGGTATTATGGACGAAACAGTATACTCTGTTATGTACATGTTACTGCTCATGTCTATAGGCGACGGTTACCACTTTCCATCAGGTGGACCGTCAGCTTGTTTGCCATTCGAAGTTGTATAAAAAAAAATTGAAATGATGATATTAAAATTCAGACAAAAACAAAACTATAAACGTATTTTATAATAGTTATACTCGTACTATACATATTTCTAATGCAGTGATATCTAGTTAAGTGACTCATATAAAAATCTTTTACTAGCGTAATTGTTGTTTAAATTTCTCAATTAATAGTTTCAGACTAGATACATAAGAAATTATATTGATATTTAATTGTTATAATTTATACTACAATAATCCCCCTTATATGACGTTTATGTTCAGCAGTGGACAATTAACGTCTGATATGATACAAAACGATATTATAATAACGTTAACGTTATTACGACTTTTTATAATAGGTACCTGAGAGCCTACCATGAAATGTTTTTCGAAATTTCTCGGTCAAACAAAACAAAAATTTTATGTTAAAATTACATAATGCATACTGTTTAAAAAATATTAAAAATGTTGAATTTTTATAATAAATCCTATGATGAACGAAATGTTAAGCTTCATTTACTTGGCCAATTTCGGCATGAATGAAAACACGAAATTGACTACGAAAAATCGGAACTTCATTTCATAGTAGACCCCTGGTTATTTATCGATTATGGTTAAGATAAGTACGTTATTAAAAGGAATTTTTTTGTTTTTCGTAGACCTATAATTCTTAAAATCTTTCTAAATACTTCCATATTTATTTTGTGTTTACTTATTCATAGGCAATCATAATAATAATATTTATCGTCAAGTTAATTATAAATTGTAAAGCATTTTTATCTCTATAAATAAAAATATCAAATGCGAAGATTTTGGTTTCATTTTATTCATTAGTATACAAGTGCGAAGCCAGGGCGGAGAGTTAGTAGTATATAAAAAGGATAATAAATCTAATTAACTTCCATCAAGAAGCTACAACGCAGACAGTGAATTAGGTGTATATCCTTGTTACTCTCTTGTTTCGTAGTACAGAGCCTGAGTAGTAAATTATACGAAATTAATTATATTGTTATAATTCTGAAATAAAACATTGTTCACTTAACATAGTCTAAATACATAGAGAGTACACATAAAGCCAATACATTGTTTTCTTTAGCTATATTATTTATTACATTTGTTGTTTATTTACAACTCATATTTTATGTAAATAACAATTAAGTTTAACAATTGTTCATATACGCAATGAATACAGTAGTCAGAAAAAAATATTTAATTATATATAAACATATACAAATGTATATATATACACATATAAACATAAACCTGAAAAAAATTGTTATTTTTTTACCTACCTTACTACCCACGTGTACTACCAACCAATGTCCGCACTACACTAAACAATCACACAGTAACATTCAATTAGTTCACTGATCCGCGCACAAATTCGTACAGAGCAACCGCGGATTTCGAATTCCGAAATCGCAGGCGGGGCTGACAATCGTGTCAAGGCCGCAACGGATGCGCTACGATGTAGACGTCCGCACCGTAGCGGATCTCCCGCACGACAGCCTCACGTTGCTACGAGCTACGAGGGGAGATTCGTAGCCAATCGAACTGAAGCTGCGCGGTGTGGGATTATGCTCTGCTTTGAATTTTGATTATTTTTTGTAAATTTTTCCAAATAAAATATTAATGTTTTTTTTTTTGGGTTTTTTTACGGTAACTTTAACTTTACCATTTTCAAAAATACATAATTACAACAAGTGACCACTTATTATTATACTTAAGATACGGTAGGGCAAATAAAAGAAAAAAAAATACAATAAACTGTAAGAACAAGAAAACTAGCAATGAAATCCTAAAACTATAAAAAAAAAGAAAGGTTAATAAACGCCTTTAAAAAAAGACAATAATGCCCTTCACTGATATAAAAATAATAAATTAATAATTTGACTTTGACTTAATAAAAAAAAATAAAAAAAAATCGTAAGTTTTTTATCCAGTATATTTACGTATAAAAATTTTATATTGTCGTTCGCTTGTATATCTGTTTAAATAATTGAGCATAATTCAATCCGAGGTCAATGGAGATGAATAAAAAGGAGATAACATACTAGCTTTGGCAATATTGTATACGTGTTAGAGCGAGACAGTAATAATGCTGTCAACACCGGAGGTTAGAAGGAGACGGATATAGCCGATAGGGACAGCATGTAACGACAAAGTTTCTTCTGTGAATTATTGAAATGAATTATGTTTTATTTTGCTGGTCGCCTCTGCTGACGCTACTCTATTCTACTACATTATTTATTCCAAATTTTCAGATAGACTAATGAAGTTGCCTTGTCTTATGGGCTAATGGAATTAGGGAATAAATATGTACTTGTTAAATTTGTTTATTATTTCATAACTTTTTCTTTTTAGGCATGTTGAGTCAATTATTGGGGTTTATATCTCCATAACTATACCAATAATATCCTAAAGTTATTATAATTACTTTCGACATTTTTGATTCACAAATTACTAAAATAAAGTAAGTAGCGACATCTACTTCAATCCATGTTTTAGGTTTATTTTTGTCTTTGATCTTACATGTAATAAGCTTTAATGTCAAAGTAAAATATACTATGTTAATATGAGATACATATATGAAATACCTTACGGCCAGAACATACAATAGCTAATTACGAGTATAAAAATTTCGTTTCCTAAATTGACCCAACGGAGGAATAACACTTGAGTCCTCAGGAATGTCTCAGGAACTCTGTTATGTCCATGGTACCGCTCATGTCTATAGGTGACGGTTACCACTTTCTATCAGGTGAGCCGTCAGCTTGTTTGCCATTCTAAGCTGTATAAAAAAACCAACATAATATGGAACTAGGGGCTTAATAGACAAATACCTCAACTACTCTAATACGAGTACTACTTTGACTACTGCAGATTATATATGTATATATATATATATATATATATATATATATATATATATATATATATATATATATATATATATATATATATATATATATATAACCTGGAGTAGTGAACTTGTATATTTTCTTAGAAAAACTAAATAAACAAAAATTACGTTTATATATTTTCTTAAAAAAAAAGATATTAAATAAGACGCCATTTTGTCAAGAGCTCTCATAAAGTACAGGTATGTCGGTGACTACAAAATGCTCTCAGAGCAAATTAGTCCTAAGTTTTCGCTAGTGGAGGCAAAGTTGTCAAAAGTTACCGTGACAAATTATACAGTTACTAGTTTTTACCCGCGACTTCAACCGCGTGACCGAGATACACTAATTGACTGAGATAAAAAGAAACTTTCGAAGGTTAACTGCCAATATTTTTAACTAACACGAACGACTTTTACGAGATATTTACATCAAACATATTTACATTAAAAACTTTTACATTTATCGTATTAATATTATAAATGCAAAAACTTGTAATAATGTATTTTAAATGCACTAAAGAGACTTACCCTGCATAGAATAGGCCATCACTTCCTTTCCCGTGGATGTCATAAGAGGTGACTAAGGGAGAGCGAGGGATGGGCAGCAGCGTCCCTTTAAAAACATCAAAATCTAACTGCGGTTACCAATCCGCCTGCCAAGCATGGCAACAACTGGCAAAAAGGGAAAGGAAAGTCTTATGTACAGCAGTGGACAGTTAAAAGCTGATATGGTGATGAAAATGATCTGGACTTAATTTTTTAATTTTTTTTTCAGTTATATAGGCTACGGTAACTATATACCATCAGGTGGGCCGTAAAAAAAAAAAAGATGATCTGGACTTAATTACTTTTTTTTTTCAGGTATATATAATACCAGCCCCCCTAGATAAGTGGTATGTGAATCCATAGAAGGATGGTTATCGAAAGTGAGTCCATGAGTTGGAATGAGACATCCGACGTTCTATCTCACGGACCCGCTAGTGATGTCGATTCCATCGACGAATTCGCTTGCCGCTTGTCTAGAGGACCCGCTTCTTTATTGCTGACGTTAAATTCCTATAGTGTAATAAACATGTGTAAAAAACGCGAAAGTTTAAAATTAACTTTTGTAAGGATGATTAGATGACTGTTTGTTACTCTCTAATTTAATTAAAGGATATTTTTGATCTGCCTTTTAATAAATTTATAAATCACCTATTGGACAAAGCCTATTCACACTTATCGATTACTTGATAGACAAATACGCAAGATGCTAGTCGACCACGCATGAGCTTTTAAATGACCGTGTAATTTTAGACACGGTACATTTAAATAAATATACATAATGTTAACACAAGATTAAAAGAGTAACTGTTGAGTTTCTTGCGGGCTTTTTCTAACAGATAACAACGTTTCGAACCTTACATTTGTTAGGTTTCTAAACTTAAGAAATAAGGGAAATTAAGTCTTATAGATATTGTACTGTAATATATTATATAGTTCGAGAGCGAAATACATATCAGAATGGCCGTGTTAGATATTTATTTAAAATTATATTAATTTTCTCTCAAAAATTGTATTATTATTTATAATATTTAAAATACTTATATAATATGATATGTAGGGTACTAAGTAATACTAACTTTAAATGTATATAATATATTCTTTAGCAATATAAAGGTTGTAAACCTCTTAGTGATAAATAGAAATGAAACACAAATACTTATAGTTCATTTAATTTAGATATCATACTATTAAATCATATATTTACTTATATTACTTTGTATATGGGATATAATAAATAATATAACATAAATACCCAACTTCTGTTAATCTATTGACACTTATTTAACTATAGCTTCTTTAGGACTTCTATCAACAATAATATAATATATTTTATATAATGACCACGTGGTTTACTATACTTGTTCACTCTTGATACGGCAGGGAGCTCCGCTCTGTTCAACGGTTGGACAAGAAGTGTCTCCTCACCCAAATAACAATCTCTCTAAATAACAATCAAAACTTTTATATCTACAGGGCCGAATTCGAGTGAACAAGTCAACGAGACCACGTGTTCTTACAATTTCATTACTTTTTATTCAAGTATCATTACAATAAATAATTATAAAATTAATTAAAATATAAATTAGTGTTCTATGTACATTACAAGAATAATTTATTACCAAATTTGGTATAATAACAATTTTAACGTTTTATTATATTTAAAGTAGTTAGTCTGATTTTTGTTAATAAATGTAGGTACATATTTTAACACAAGATGTTTCAGAAAATTAATATAATTTAAAATAAATATCTAACATATTCATAAAAAATGACGATATAAAAGTGCTTGTAAACAAGTCTATTTAAATAAAGATTACTTGAATTTAATTTTAATTTGGTACACAGGTAGGCTATATTTTTACATAGCACATAGAATAATTTATATATTTACTAATGGATGTGGACGAAACCGCGGAGTAGAATTAGTGATATTATATTTTGTCATATCAGTATTGTCACCCCTTCAACATTATATCCCATATTATATTGATTTAAACTTAAACTTATATACAACTTTACATATATATATAAGATATTTACTGTGACTGTATTTTTCTGAAATCCCAATATTTAAACCCATGAGCAGCTCCCACACATAAGCGGCGAATCTATCGATAGAATCGATTCGGTTGGCGTATACGTGTGAAATAACAAGATGCCAGGTGTTGATATCTCTGTCAGATCAACTTCCACGTGTTCCCCCTGATAACAATATTGGTTTAATGTCTAGCAAATCTGTCACCACACATTTTTTCTAAATATTTATTTGCCAGAAACATGGTAAGTATACAGATGTTAAAACAATAATAAGGCCACATATTTCGCCACAATTAGATATGCAAAATTTAAAATACATAAATATTGATTGAACTAAATTATAAACAGTATTAACAATTAATATATATAAAAAATATGTCAAATACAATTTCATGTCAATTAATATACATCATTTCATGTCAGTGTCAGGGCTATTTACTAAAAAGTAGATAGATAGATAAATACTCTTTATTGTTTCCTCCATAAGATTACAATACTAAACTTTTTATAATAATAATAAATATAAACAATTACAAGAAAATGTTAAGCTAAGTAAACAGTAGGCGGTCTTATCGCTAAGAACCTTTGGATGATTTGATAAAAGTACAAGCACAAAGTAAGAGTTAGTAGGACCATCGTGAAGAATTTACCAGGAATTAACCACAATGATTTCCAATTAAAACCGCGTGGTGGTATATTGCTATGGGGCCACTAGGCCTCTTGACTGAGACTCCCCATTCCCCGTTTTAATAGTTATTATGGCCTTCGTTTGTAGAGATTTTTTCTGTCACAAGAAATAATTTTGTTTGCCCAACGGATTATAGCGGTCGGATGGAAGTCGGTTGAAGTGCAAATTACTATTTGCCTTACACTGTAAGCCTACCTTATCTACCTTCTTATATAAAGTGTACACGGAGTCAATAGATAGCTAAAAATAAATGTGACATGACTAGAATAGAATTACAGAAAGAAAGTTTAGAATTGGCGTTCTAATTATCACGAAACCTAAACAAAAAATGTAGTCGAACTAAGGAAGACCCTTGTTTATGAATTTGATTAAAAGTTATTGGTTTTGGTTCCTAGTAAAACGGGTAACACAATGATTTTTATTTGCGTGAACTCAGTAACTCAAGCGTTTTATATTGTGCGGACTCATTGAATTAACTCAAAATTGCGCCGCGGCACACAAGACCACTTATATCGCTGTTTTTCCATTTACCACAAAATGAGCAACGAAAATAATAAAATAATTTAAACAGCTTTTCAAATTGATTCTATTTTTAGTTTTCCTTATATAATTCTACACAATTTTAAACCATTACCCACAAGTCTAAAATAATACTCAAATTACTTCAAGCCCATTTCACTTTTTCAGTGCTGCACTATGTGTCAATTTATTTTGAAGAAGTAAGAGTAGAAACTAGAAGTGTTCTATTTTATTGGCTCAAAAACCACTAATATTATACTAAGCTATGAGCAAAAACTATTAATAATATTTTAAATTTAAACAGAAAGTACGCAGCTAAATATAATAATATATTATTTCTAACTCAATCAGTATGACATTACCAACGTGAACCAAAATATTTTTTTTTCAATTCAATTCAATTCAATCATTTATTGCTTTGTATATCTCCTTTTAGGAATTTTTAATATCTATACTCTCACTGTAGTGATAACTCATCTTGAAAATTTATATATTTAATTCAATCTTGATATAATTACAGTGTTTTAATAGTGCGAAGGATAAATTCATAGATAACTGAATAAGTATTGGTGTCCATTTTATAAGAAATAAATGACAAACTTCTTAATATAAAATTATGTCGCATGTAATAGCCAGCATTATATTTCCAACATATAATCTATGAACAAACGACCTACACAATTGAGACCCTTCAATTATCCTCTACAAATATAGGTATTAATTTACAAAGACTATATTCAAGCTGAAACATATTAGACATCTTTTCACGTCCATACAAACTGACAGATCTGAAAGAATAACACGTTGACAGAGCCCTAAGTCCATGTTTAGGTGGGTGGGTCAGTTGTTACGAACATTAATGTACTTGTCTTAGGGTTTGTGGATTGACGTACTTGAATTGCATTTTACGTTTTCTTACTTGTATATTTGAAAATGAATATCAGAAATTATATTGTTAACATTTTTATAAGTACATATTTTAATGTAGTTACTACCGATGAAGAAAATTAAAAACAAAGAGGAAGAATACGAAGCACAACCGTTCATACCTGAAAATCTGCAAACGCCATGTTTCTTGTCTGTGACGGTACCGCGAATACCTACAGCTCACGTTCAACTTGCCAAAGCGTGCAGTCAGACTCGGGCTCGCATAGTAGCTCAAAACTAAGGGTCTCGGATAGTCCCAAAACTAGTTGAACTATCCCGACCAAATTACACGTAAGTTAAACCAGTAGTAATATATTAAATTTCAGAAATTACAACAATACAAAATACTACAATAAAAAATATCACTAAGCTAAAAGATTTAGATCCCTTTTACTAATACGTTTTACTGATTCTCAGTAATTTGCACCTAAAGTTTAGTTTTAATAGTTTAATCGGTTTATCTTTAGACGTAAACAAAAACTGATTTGTTAAGATTTCATGACCTGGACAGTTTAGTAGTCACTACAGTAGCTGAACTTTTAGTAACTAATTACCAATATTTTTCAAAAAACAATAATCCGCCGCGTGTGGTCCCGGCATAGAATGCGCCACCCTTTCCTTTCGCCTGTGTGTCGTAATAGGCCACGAAGGGAACTTAATGGCCGAGCGATAGGCAACAGCGTTCCTCTTAAAACTTCACCAAAGCCTAACTGCGGTTGCCAACCCGCCTGCCAAGCGTAGCAACTACTGACAACCCCCCCTCCCAGTTATGGGAGAGGCTTATATTCAGCAGTGGACAGTTAACGGCTGACACAAAAAAAATAATTTGTTTAAGTTCCATGACCGAAAGAATTTAATAGTTACCCAGTAGCCAAACTTTCAGTACGTAGTTACTAAAATTTTAATAACTAATTATCGATATTTTTCAGTGTAGCAAAATAATCCAAGAGTATAAAATTAACGATTTAATGTATAAATTATACAAATATTGACTGAGGCGTGATACGTCCTTACCTAAATCGCAATGTAATAGTTATAACTTCACGCATATTATTATCTACTAGTTTATAAAGTTTGCTCGGATTTTAAGGGCTTTATTCACCCTTCGAGTACTAAAAGGTCATTATTATTTAATTTATTTATCAGATTTCAACCTTATTTATAAAAACATTGAGTTCACATTGCGTAAATGATGTGCATAGCATTTAGTTTTTCCAGCACAACACTATAGTAAGCCCCTAAAATCAAAACTTAGATCCCTGTGTAACATTTTAGTTATGAGAAATTTATAAATAATATTCAAATTCACGTTATTAACTACTTCATAATTAAATTGTGTTCCATGAAAAAAGTTATTTCAAACAAACCCATTTGTTTTTATTTAAAAACTAAACTACCAACAAAAATAAAATTTTCTATAGGGCACATTGGCCCTTATAAGAATATCCTTTTAGATCAAAAAAAAAATTTCTAAATTGATATATAGATGACAGAGTTTTGAGGTAACAAACAAAAAAATACAATGGAATTTAGAACCTTCCTTTTTTCAAGTTGGATAAAAATAAGGACTTTCTCAATGAAACAGTTTTTTTTTTATTTAATCACTTGATTAAATTTAAAATCGATTTGATTAATTGATTTTGTACCGACATTGTTACCATTTTGATTCCATATTAATTTTGTAACAACTGTAGCTACCACTTTTTGGAGCAAACTGCTTGTAACAGGACAAAATCTGCATATAGACAAACAATTGTGCTTTCTAAATTGATATACATTTAGTCTAATAAAATATTTCGTTATTGATCGGTGTGGCGACAACTTAATAATAATAATAAAAAATAAAAAGAGAAAATATCTCGATTTGGCTCACGAGGTGACCGAAATGTGGGGAGTGACGTCCACCGAAAACATTCCAATCGTTCTGTTGGTGAACAGTCTTATTCAACACCAGTCTGACACAACGTCTCAGACACTTGGGATTCCAAGGCGGCTCACTCCCGGGAAAGATGCAGAAAGCGGTGCTCTTAGATACTGGCAGCATTGTACGCCAGTTTCTCTCTCTGTGAGGCCCTGAATCCCGGCCGACTGTACTTCTGCCGGGGATTAGTTTGCCAACTCCTCTCCTTAAGAAGGGAGATGTAAATTTTATTGAAAACGTAAATAATAATAATAAATTATTCAGACAATATAAGGTCCACTTTGTTAGTTATAATTTACTTAACCTGTATCAGTGAGGGAATGGTGAAACTTAAGTTACTGTTTTTTTTTTCGCGGAGAACAATCTGGATTCCAAAATATAGATGATACCTTTGTCATATATTAATAATAAACCTAATAATATGTACTACGCAGCAAATACAATAACTAGTATAATTAAATATTAGAATAAAACATTAAAATATATTTGTCATGTAAGGTAAATAATTCTTTTCTTATATATATTTTTCCGACTGATAGAGACCTAAAAGGCAGGCTACATGCTACACTGAATAAAAGATGCGTTAACTAAAATATAGACTAGCCTTTTGATCGCCAAATGTTTCTACTAGCTACTATGATAGTTCTTTGAAAAAGCTCATGTCCTCGGAGCCCCATGACTCTGCGAACAAAATTTTAAATTATCCAGTCTATAGTCTATAGGTGACGGTTACCACTTTCCATCAGGTGGCCTGCCAGCTTGTTTGCCATTCTAAGTTGCGTAAAAATAAGCAAATAATATTTTTTACTTTCCATAAAATGTGTCATACATATTATAATCCAAAATTAATTAAATTTTCGTCTGCAAATATCCATAATCTTCTCATCATCTTTAATGTCCCAGATTCTGGAACCGAAACTATTAATTAATACCTAAAATCCACATCAGCATTCACTAAGCCGCGCGATATAAGTACGTACTATACTACGTACTAAAAGAACAATAGATAGCAAAATGGAAACGGAATGTATAATCAAATCAACTTGCTTTCGTCTCGCATGTGCCAATTTATCTGTAATACTATTGCAAAATGAACCTTATGACTAATGTGTGAAGTGTTATAGCATACGTAAATCTATTTTGGCACAAACATCTCCAGAACAATGGGATGCTCCGGTTGCGTGAACACAATGTTAATGCTAATATGAAGGGTGTGAGGTTCTGTAGGTCTAACTATGAGGTTTGTAGTAGGCTTGAACCTATTTAAGTCGCTAGGGTTGTGATTAAACGAGATTTGTTGAGTTCAGTAGCTCCGTAGAATTTGTATATGGGAATTAATTAGATTAAGGAGTGGGTTATGTCTGTTATCTATATGAATATGCGTAAGTAGGCCAAGTAAACCACTAGTATTTTAATGCGACTCTGTCTGCATGAACAATAATAAACAATAGATACGTTCCAAGCGCATTAAAAATGAAATCTGAAGATAACTAAATAACCATCACCGTAATATTTGCATACACTTCTGCACACACTTTTTTTTATAATAATAATAATAAATAATCTTTATTTCACTCTTTGTTACAATATAATTTGAAGTCCCTAACTCCCGAGGTAGGTATGAAAAAACCTGTGTTTCAGGAGTTAGAGTTTTATATCACTGAAGTGGCAAATAAGCATACGGTCTTCCTTATAGTAAGCGGTTATCGTAGTCTAATAACGCCTGCAATACCACAGACATTACACGCGCATTGCCAACCCTGAAGAAACCTCTTTATCCCTTTTTTGGAGAACCCCATGTTGTAGTTTCTTGGACAAACCTCAACAAGGAGCTCATTCCATAACCTGAGTGTTCGTGGAAGGAAACATCTCTGAACAAGTACACTAATTTATTAACAGTCACTTTATCCCTTTTAAATTATTTGATAATGTGATGCAATGCTTATATGATCTTTGAAGTTCTAACTTCGTGTAAGTGAAAATTTATCATTTTACAGAAAAGAAAATTAAATCTAATAAAACCTCTATCTCTGTTTCTATTATATTTTTTTTTCAAAAATAAGTTTCAATATAAAGTAATTGTTTTAAATCGATATTTCTAATTACTTCGCACTACTCTTAACAATCGAATCGAATTAAAACATGATAACTGAAAAAAAATTTCACATATTATGAACTTTACTAATGATATAATAATATGCTATCATTAAGTATTACTTATATGCCTGTCGCCATTAATTATTAATGAAGAAATCATTACTAAAACCATGTTAAATTTTATTCTCTAATATAATAACAATTTTCAAGGTCTTTCTCAACAATTTTCAAGGTCAAACTTGAACCACGGCTTTCAAAATATACAAAAAAGATTTTAAGAAAAAGAAAACTTATTCACTGATATCAACCTAGTCTATCTTATATGTAGCTATATAAAAAAGAAAGAAAAACGCTATTACGCGGCACCCTGAATTGACTTAGAAGAACCCTAGGAGTCCATGAACCCCAAGTTGGAAGCGATGCTGTATATAATTTTTATAATTATCTTAATAGGAAAAATATTAAAGTTCTTCAAAAAATGTTTGCATGTTTGTACTTATTATCACTACTCTGTCACATTTATACCGCTCAATAGATTTTAATAAAATTTATTCAGCGTCTTGGGCACCTTTGTTTCATTCGTGTTTCTACTGTGAAACAGTTGTGTTTGCATGGCTGTGTTTCAATTTGAAGGGTGGGATATGGCAGTGAATTTACAAAGTACAAAGGAATAACACCTGAGTCCTCAGGAATGGCAACGCATGGGTGTTATCATAGGCGAAACAGTATACTCTGTTGTGTCCATAGTACTACACATGTTTATAGACGACGGTTACCACATTCCATCAGGTAGACCATCAGCTTATTTGCCATCACCAAATCATTATTCTAAAATAAAGAAATAATGAAAACGTGAGTTACTGCTAATGATTCTTTACATGTTTTACTAAACTAGATGTTATTTTACAGAAATCAATATCTCTGGTTAGTCGATTGATAATTGGCGATTGATAACTAATATGGAAAATCGTAAAACTTCTGCTGATAATATTAGTAGTAGTCAATCTTGAACATTTTTTCAACTGTCTTTAAAAAAGGAGAAAATTCTTAACTCGTCTATAATTTTTTATATATGTTACCTTATAACTCCGTTATTTGTAACCCAATTTGTAAAATTATACTTTTATCTGAAAGTATATAGTTTCAGATTGGTCCCATAGAAATATTATCAAAATAGGTTTACTGGTATAAGAATAGTTTTTAAAATCATAATAAATAGTTTTCCCACGACTGATATTGATGTTAATAATTCTCCCTCCACATCATTCATCAACATATTCAACCATGTCTTGACCACTAGTAAAATCATAGGTACTGGTAACATAAAAAATATATATAGAAAAGTAAATAAATAATCCTTTTTAAATAGATTAAAGTTAAAGTAGGGTAGTAAGTAGGTTCTTCTCTAGAAATCTGTCCGATTCTAGAATAAGGGCATACGAGTATGCGACCCGAGTCGCTGCAGTGTCCCAGTCCTTCCGCAACTGCAGTGTCCCTCCCCCCTTTCCTTTCCCACATAAGTCCCTTATTCTTCTATTTATCAATTTCCTTTACACATTTCCAATGTTCCCTTCCTTTTCTTTCCTCAATCCTTTCCTCCATATCGCAGGTGGCGGAAACCACCAACAAATGCATTCCCAAAGAGGGTTGACGCCAGGCAGGCGGCCGATCGTAAAACTAAAAATCAAATCTTTTTGTAATATGGATAAAACCATATTACGCCGACCCCAAATAATAATTGAGATAAGGGTAGGAAGATGATGATGATATATACTAAGTTAAAGTTTACCACAAAGTCTACTCACAACGGCCCAAATGAGAGGCTAAGCGCGAAAAAGAGTATCCAATTTACATTACGTCATGTTATACTAAGTTTATTTTAAATATAATACTTACCCATATGATCGGTAAACACGGAAATTACGCACGGATGAAACCCGTAGAATTTGCAAGATCGCCATTTATTTAGGCAAAGTCGTTAGCTAAACATATCGTCAAATTATTCGTATCCGCCTGAAAAGCAACCTTACACTTTTTTGATAAATTACCTGCATATATTTATCAAAAAACTGCCAAAGCGGAATATTTATTTTCAGTGCGTCTTAAAATTACTTTCGAAATTTATCCATACCAATATGCAATTTATCGTAAATGTATTCACGTTTTCATTGCATCATATATAATATATGAAATATGAATGGTCCCGCTATCGTGTGGTCCCGACATAGAATGGGTCACACCTTCCTTTCCCTTGTCATAAAAGCAACTAAGGGAACATTGGTCGAAGGATGGGCAACAGCATCCCTTTTAAAACATATCCAATGCCTAACTGCGGTTGCCAACCCGCCCACCAAGCATGGCAACAACTGGCAAAACTCCAGTATAAAAAATATAGAGAATGGCCTAAGTACAGCAGTGAACGATTAACAGCTGATATGATAGGGCGTGGTATGGATTATATATTGTGAATCACATTAATTTGAAAGGTATATATATTTAGTAATAAGTTTTTATAATCAAAACCGTCGCATTTCTGTTACAAATTTTATTACCTATTTTCGAAAATCCTACATTAGATAAAAATACAATAATCAAACGTGCAGAAGCATAAAATTACAATGTGTATGTGAAAAGGCAATGTACCGAACAAAATAATTTACCAATTCATCACCAATAAATATTCCCCTTTACATTATTTTGGTACATAGAAATATGAACACTGGAAGTCGACTATTTTTATTAGACAAAACTGATACTCGTATTATCATCGATAATATATATAGCAATACGTAACATACCATTTCTAAGTGCAGCTCTGTTCCCATAATAGAAATAAGTCGGCTTATGTTTTGATCTATCTTAACATGTAATTCCGAAGTTTCGAACCCATTTGCAAACTATGAAACACGTTCATGTTATTTAAATCGGAAATGTCGTCATAATCGTAGAATACTGACGAATATATATATATATATATATATATATATATATATATATATATATATATATATATATATATAGTATTCTAGTTACCTAACCCCAAAATTGAGGTCTAGTTGCATTCAACTAAGAAATTTAGGAAAAATTGTAAAATACAAAGTGAAGGTAGACTGATATTATTTTAGTATACATCACTTATAAAAATTCCCTCTTTTACACCCATCACATTATAAATATGGAGAAGTAAGAAGTGAAGTTAATCTGTACATGGATTTACTTACGAATACGGTACAGTTTATAATAAAACGAAGACTAATTAAACTAAAAAATTTTAAGTCATTTTTCAATCAGAAAAGGCACAAACAAACAAATGATAGATTTATCTCCATGCACCTATATTTTTTTTTTAAATCGAATACTAATTCCATTAAATGACACGTAAATTAATGCACCTACTTATTATGTTATATTTTTTATTTGTTTATAAATAACTTTGTCGACAAATGAAAACATGGTACAAACAATAGACTTAATAACAGTAGTATTATTGTGTTCTCTTCCAGAATAATCTCTAAATCTGTCATGAAATTTTCCATAAGGGTTGTACCTAATTAAAATTCAGCTGGGTTGTGGATCTGTTTGCGGCATATAAATCAGAGAAGAACAGACAAGCCACGATCAGTCTAGCGCCCCTTTCCGCGTATCCATATTGAGACAGTGTTGGCTGTGGAACAATTTGAATTCATTCTCGCTGGGGTTACGAGTTTATTTTGGACCCTGGAGCATTTTAATTAGAGCTATTTCAGTATTATTATTTTGTGAAACGGAAAGCAATCATGAAAGATTTTATTCCACGATTAAATGTCGAAAAGAGTTTTAAACTATAAAAAGTATTATTGAAATCAGTTTAAAAAGTGACACAAATATCGTATATACATGTTACTGTAAAAGACCGTATATTAATAAATCTTAAGTTTTACCAGTACATCTTAAGTAGGTTTTACCAATATCTGTTGGTGAATGTGAGGTTTTTTTTTAAAACAATATCATTTTTGTATCTTTCACAAAACCTAACCTTTCTGATCATGAACACGCATATCGCACTGAACATGTCTAAAACTAAGTATGCCTTGCACTGTAAAGATGGATGTGTGTGTATGTATGTATGTTGTGTATTTGTGTGTGTGTGTGTGTGTGTGTGTGTGTGTGTGTGTGTGTAACGAGAATTTTATTAACTTACTATGTTTGTCGTTTCCGACAATTGATTCGACTTCATCCAGAAGTTCAAGAAATTAACATAAGTTTTAAAAATAATCGAATGATTTTTTGCTCATTCTTTACATAATTTTGATTAGCAAACTATCTGACATCTCATGTAATATCTCAAGTACTAAAATTCCATAAACCACAATGTGAGATTTATGGTAATCCTAAGCGATGCCACACTTGATGACCAAGATGTTATACTAGAAATTCATCCTGAGAAATAAATTCCCCTTCGCATAGGTGTCATAAGAGGAGATTAAGGAATTTAAACGGTTGAGGGATGAACGACAGGGACTCTCTTAAAACATCTCCAAAGCCTAACTATGGCTAGCAACATGCCTGCCAAGTGTGGGGACCACTGGCAAAATCCCCCCCTATTGAGAGGCCTATGTCCAACAGTAGACAATTAATGGTTGATATGATTGAAAAATTAGATATAAAATAAATGCGCACACAGTATTACATTTTGTTACTATTATGTATGTTTATATATATAGATTTTATTACTAATATATATAAACATACGTTATATAGATAAATATATAATTTATTTGTGTCACTTACAGCACACAAATAACATCAGATATTGATAAACACTTAAAAAAAATACATATACAAAAAAAAACAAAATGAAAATACAGAAAAGAGGTAACATCATTTAATGTTTAATCATTAGCATTACCTTTTTTAGTTCCAAAATATTTTTCGTACATATCACGAAATTCTTTGTATGTATCACTGACATCTACTTTCGTTGCATCTCTCGGTTTGCCACTTTTGTGTCCACAGTAGCACACGTGGTCTTTGCCGCAAAACGCCGGTTTTCCGGCTTTCATACAAGTTCTAATACATGCCCTTGCATAATCCAAGTTCGGACAGAAGTGCGCTATATGGTGTCGTAAAGTCGACCGCGGTGCATACTGGGCGCTATCCATTCTCTTTAATTCATTGAAGAGTTCGGCCTTAGCTATTTTTGTAGTAAAAAAATTTCTATTAATATCCCATAATATCCCACTGTGCATAAGTATTTCTCTATAAGAGGAAATTATTAGATCGCTATCTTACCATGTCGATAAAAGTTATAATTATTAAGCTTATCTCAAAGGGTGGGGAGAGAATTATTATTAATGGTGACTAGCAATCCCGCTTCTAGTAATATAAGATATAATATTGATAGCCAGATCGCCCCTACTTCTTGTTAGATTCGTCACGACACCGTCTGACCTAACCTCATCTTATTTTGAATTCATCACAATGAGCCAACTTACCTACTTCATCCTCACCCTTCTCATTGGTGCCTCCAGTGTGTGATAGTGCAGGGTCACTATTTTTTTTATTGGATGAAAATGGGACGGTAACCCCGCCTGCGCTAACAGGATACGCTGGCGGAGCACCAGTGAAGGGAGATGAGGATGAAAACAGGCCAGTTAGCCCATCATGATGAATTCATCTCGAATTAATCATGATAGTTTCCAGGGAGAACCGGGAGGAGGTAGACCTAGTTGGGTATAATGCTAGCAATGGGATTCTCAGTCTCCATTACTAACAATCCCTTTCCCCCCGCAGGGTCACTATTTCATTTTCATCCATTAAAAAATAACCTCATTATTTACCTATCACTCCTTACTGGTACTTTGTCAGTGCATACCAATGCAAAACAAGTGGAACTATCAATCTAACTATTCAATATTTTATAATTAAAGATTGAATCTCACAAAAAAAAGACATAAATTGTGTTAAATTCAGTTTGATTTAAAAACTAAACCACTGAACTGATTTTCTATAAAACTTCTATGAGACCAACCTGTAAGTATACCATTTCCGATAAAAAACAATGGTTTATAACTAAGCATAAAAAAATACAACTCAACTGTAATTCTCCTTCTTTTTGGAGTCGGTTGAAAAAGAAATCATGATGCGAATTAAACGAATGCTAACATTAGTACAAATTATAATTTTTGTACCAAGTTTAGTATTAATGAAATAATTAATTGTATTGGTTATAAAGCTTACTGGTCGTTTCCGTGTACTCATCGAAATCGGAGTTAGCATCCTTGTCGATTTCGTATCTGTGGTAATTTTCACCTGTAATTCATTATTAATGTAATTTAAAATAATTATAAAATCTGTAGTCTGATTCTTTGTCTTGTACCTATTCCATAATTATAAATAATAATTATAATAAAAGTAATAATTCAATGGAAAATAAATTTAGTTGTTTTTTTTATATCTTTACTTTTATATATCGCAAACTTTGCAAATTGAAAAAAAGTTATGAATTAGTAAAATCTGAATTAAGAAATTTCCGCTTCCTTTGTAACATCGTTTTGCTATTAAATATTACACACTTTTTGTGAAAAAATATAAATTCTGTTTTGTTCAAATTAATATGAAAATAAATCATGGTAGTCGGTTCTCAATCTGGGCAAATGTAACGTACATATTGTTTGTCGAACAATTTTTTTAATGTATGTACATTAAAAAAATTGTTCAAAATTTAATGTTTGAATAGATTAAAAAATTCACAAATGAATCATATTATGCGTTAATTTCGTAATTCCAATTTTTTATTGTATATAATAATCGATGAACCGACAGCCAATGGGGAATGAAGGTTCTTGAGTGGCGACCCCG
Organism: Galleria mellonella; assembly: GCF_026898425.1. Lineage (NCBI taxonomy): Eukaryota > Metazoa > Arthropoda > Insecta > Lepidoptera > Pyralidae > Galleria > Galleria mellonella. Next base: position 1,787,895 of record NW_026442100.1, on the reverse strand, counting down.
TACGGGCAAACGCAGTGTAAGTCGACCTATAATTAGATGGAGAGACAACGTCAAATGCAGTGAGTCAGTGGATACAGGTAGCTCGAGACCATTCCTTATGGGTCATCAATCTATGGGTGAGGGCTTTGTTCAACAGTGGAAGGATAATGGTTGAAATGATAATAATGATATAATACTGTAATTTTTTTTTTTTACAACACAGGGGGCAAACGAGCATGCGGCTCACCTGATGGTAAGTGACTACCGCCGCCAATGGTCACCCACAACACCTACGGCATTGCAGGTGTGCTGCCGGCCTTTTAAAAAGGAATATGCTCTTTTCTTGAAGGTTATGTTATCGTATCGGTTAATAAATCATAATACCGTGATAGTTTCCCAACAGTGGACTAACACAGAAGCATTTTCCAAAAGCACACGCATTATGCCCACCGCACTGGACATAGCATAAGTACTGGTTAACAATATTCCCACACGATTCTTGCGGACGCAACATTTTCAGTGCATCACCGAAATAATAGTCTAAAGTTATGTCTGGGACTGAAAGCAAATTAAATAAATAAAAAAGCATAATGAAAGTAGAAACAACCTAAAGCCTAAATAGAATAACATTCTATTATATGGTGTAGGTTAACTACATACATAATTATTAGATAACCACTGCTATGTGCTACTTTAACTGTGTGTACATTTTGTTAGTAATGGAGACTGAGATATATATACCCAACCAGGTCGTCCTATTTCTCCCTGGAAACTATCATGGTTAATTCCTGATGAATTCATTATGACCGCTATATTGATTCGTATTAAGCCATAAAAGCCAAGTCATAACAACGCATTAAAAATTAATACGAACTAACAAATTCTATTAATTAAAAATCTTGTTAACAAAGTTACTTCAATACGGAGCTAACTACATCAATAGAGCTAACATTTTTTATAGGGAAATCATAATGTTGAGTACTCTAGTAGCTTTGTCCCGTAGCTTTGTTTGAATGAACTGGAATAAAAAGTATTAATCTAAAATACAGTTTTTTTCTTTATACGAAAAAATAACAAAACTAATGTTCTGCCGCATTTGAAGTTAATGTTTTTATGTCTATCAAATATATCAAACCAATAAAAATATAAGTAAATATATTTTAATTTAAAAAATAAACTACTAAAATAGTTTTAATAGACATTTTATGGAACTAATTTGAAATTATATCCTTTCAGATAAAAAAAGTCTTTTTTTTAAATCGGTTTATAAATATTCTGAGATAACGAACAAAAAATACAATCAAATTTAGAACCTACTCCTTTTTTAAAGTCGGTTGAAAATAAATCAAATTTTACAATATAACTAATATAATATTCTTTAAAATATAATATTACTGTCTGGTAGATTGAAAACTATTATTTTCTTCACTTACCTCCATTTACTACAGCAAAGCCAAACAATAAGCAATAATACGCTACAAAATGTACTTTCACTAAGGCCATTATGGTGTGAACGTTACTAATTTCATACAAGACTATTCATTGGGAATGCTGTTCAATAAATGAGTTTTTTAATTTGTTTTTCGTCACAGTTACAGTCATAGTAATTGAAATGTTACTTTGTGTTTATCTTACACGTATATTAACAATTACTGAATATGACTATTTCCGATAAAGATTCTCTATCAGTAACTAGTTTTAAATTTAATCATTTTACCTTCTTTAATATCCTTTTTTAACCGGCATTAAAAAGAAAGAAGTTCGAAATTCGTTTGTATGTTTTTTTTAATGTTTAATACCTCTTAACTCCGTCAGTTGCAAAAATTTTTTTTCTGACAGAATATCCTTAAACATTTTTCCCATAGAAATTTTATTAAAATCGGTACAGTAGTTTATTTTTAAATCAAAATCATTGATTATGCCACAATTGAAATCGTTTTTCTTTGTGATAGTTTTAATTATTTAAAAACTTAATTTTTTTTTATACAACTTAGAATGGCAAACAAGCTAATGGACGACCTGATGGAAAGTGATAACCGTCGCCTATAGGTACATGAGCAGTACCATGCACATAACAGAGTATACTGTTTCGCTCATGCGTTGCCATTCATGAGGACTCAGGTTTTATTCCTCTGTACCCAGTAAATTCACGCCATATTCCACCCTTCAAACCGAAACACAGCCATACAAACACAACTGCTTCACGGTTGAAACACGAATAAGACAGAGGTACCCAAGTAAAACGACTTTTCACAAAGTCTCCTTCTGATTATTATTAAAGGCAGAATGTACAAGAGTGATTTAATTGAGTACCTTGCTTTTTTATTCAAAAAAATGAAATGATGTACCAATCTAAACTAACGGTAAGTATACAATTATGGGACACTAGTATCTCTATTAATATAAAATTATGAAATAATAAGGAGAATGAGGTTATTGACCTTATTTACCAGGAATTAAGCACGATAGCTTCCAAGATAGATCGTGCAGTTGTCGATCTAACATGATATATTGCAACAATGGGGACTACATTCCCATTACTAACTATCCTTTGCCTCCTGTGTTCTTTATTTCTGCTACTAATCAACTATGCTTACATCACATTATTTCAATTTGAAGGGTGGTAAATTGCATAAATGCTTTGAAATTACAAGCATAATATTTTAGTACTCAAGAATGCCAACTTATTAAGCCCATTAGCGTCGCAGTATATTTCGTAATGTCCATGATGCTATTTATATTTATAGGCGATGGTTACCACTTTCCATCAATTGGGTCGTTGGGTCAGCCTGTCATTCCATGTTGCATAAAAAATACTATTTCTCAGAGTGACCACTCAAATCATTAAGTAAAGTAAAAAACGACACCTACTTATTATGCCCTTTATATAGTACTACACTCGGCTAATTACCCATTTAGAAAGTATATGACAGTGAATTTACAGGTTACAGAAGAATAACACCTGAGTCCTCGTGGGGAAAGGGATTGTTAGTAATGGAGACTGAGAATCCAATTGCTAGCAATATACCCAAATAGGTTGACCTCCTCGCGGTTTCCCCTGGAAACTATTATGGTTAATTCCTGATGAATTCATCATGATAGGCTAACTGGCCTGTTTTCATTCTCATCGATCACCCTTCACTGGTACTCCGCCAGCGTATCCCATTAGCGCAGGCGGAGTTACCATACCATTTTCACCCATAAAAAAAACACCTAAGTCCTCAGGAATAGCATTGCATGGGGAATATCATAGGTGAAACAGTATACTCTGATATGTCCATGGTACTACTCATGTGTTTAAGCGACGGTTACCACTTTCCATCAGGTGGGCCGTCAGCTTGTTTACCATTCTAAGTTGCATAAAAAAAAGAAATAGTATACCATAAAATATTACTAAGAGAATGATCAGTCAGCAATTTTTGTTTGCAATTTCTATAGTATCTAAGCATTACACAAAAGCGGACCTCACCGCCCCTCTCTAACAGAGTACTTGAAAAAAATCCTTTGACACTGGGTAAGGCAGTAATTGGCTATTAGAGGTAATTTGCTGCCATGCTGCTAGGAATCCAGACTTGCCTCCGGGCAACCAGTGGCGACATTTATTTCTTTCATTTAGGAGTTAGAATTAAAACACCACGCTATTTTATTTATATATATATAATATGTTTATACTTACCTCCCTTTTTTTTATACAACTTAGAATGGCAAACAAGCTGACAGCCCATCTGATGGAAAGTGGTAACCGTCGCCTATAGACATGAGCAGTACCATGGATATAACAGAGTATACTGTTACGCCCATGATACCCCCATGCGTTGCCATTCCTGAGGACTCAGGTGTTGTTCCTCTGTACCCTGTAAATTTAGGCCATATCCCACCCTTCAAACCGAAACACAGCAAACACAACTGTTTTACGGTTGAAACACGAATGGGACAGAGGTACCCAAGCAAACGACTTTTGTACAAAGTCTCCCTCTGGTAAAGTCTCCCTTATGGGGTGGTCTATGTTCAGCAGTGGACAGTTAACAGTTGAAGTGATAGATGTGTCATCTAAGTCTACAATCTCATAAATTATATATACACATCCTATAGATACTTTTTCCTTTGGTGTTCTCAAGGTTGACTGAAAGAAATTCTTTTAAGGAATAAGTCTGCCTGTGTGTATTTTTGTTATAACCTAATTTCTATATTAAAAGTGTATGTACAAAAATAAAGAAATAAATGATTCAATTTATGAAATAATTGATTTAGATGACATGAATACGTATATTCATGTTTGTATAAATAAACTAGCTATTCCCAACAGTTTTGCTCGTGTTAAAGTTTATAAAAATATTTACATATTTATATTTTTATTACATAATTACGTATAAACAAATGTAAATGAAATTTGGTACGCCGGATAGTTATATCCCAACTTAATACATAGAATACTTTATAAGTTTATTCGTGCAAGCAAATGTATTCAGCTATATAAGCGTTATTGAGTAACAGCCATCCAAATAAATGTCCAAACATCTTTGACATTTATAATATTGGTACAATATCACACACGAACTGAGATAGAAAAATAAGCTGTAGACAAGAAAGTAGCAAAAATGTACAGAAAATGTACCTGCAACACGAGTAAATAAATCCGAAGCAACGAAACGGAAAGAAAGAAATACGGACAAGTAAGACAAGACGGCCACTGCAGCTAGATTCCTCTGAAATAGTTGAGATTTCTATTTTAAGGACTTTTCTATTTTGGATTTTGCAGCTATAAATACTGTAAATCTTATTCATGGCTTTAAATATTTTGAACTCCATAACTAGCGCATCTTTTTCATAAATTACAACAAGTCTTGTGAAATGATACGAATCGTCCATTCAAATTGTAGTCATTTTTTAAATGACAATTTTTAGTATTTTACAAGAATGAAATCAATCATTTAAAATAGTTAACAATAATAAATACAATAAATACATAATAAATCAGCTTTTATCTTTCCAAGTTATTCATCCGTGTATTCTAAGCTTCATAACAATTAGTTAAATTGTTAAGGCACCAGGATTACCTCCAAATAATCAAAGTAACATGTTATAAATAAATTATGCTACTTTTATGCCGATAGGAATGAAATAAATATATAAAATCATATCATATATACTGCCACACAAAAGTATGGCAGATTGTCTTCCCATGAAAAGAGATCAATGCCCAATAGTGGTAAGTTAATTATTCATATTATGGTAAAAGATTTTATACTTATAGATAGATAAATGCATAGATACTCTTTATTGTTTCCTACAAAAAATTACAGTGGTAAACTTATTATAAATACTAACGATTACAAGAAATGATCATACTGATAAAACACTTTATACCACATTATAATAACTACATTATACACACAGATAGGTAACTATTTTCACCATGAAACAGCTAGGCATGCTTTGTAGCATTTGATAAACTCTGATACAATAATAATTTAAGATTTTATTTATTAATGAGCATACCGACTTAAATTATGATATACCAGTTATTTTGATTTAAAAACGATAAACTAATAATAATAAAAAAAAATCTATAAGACCAATTTGAATTTTATCTATGTATCTTATCTATAAAGAAAGAATTTTTCAAATCGGTTTATATATGACGGAGCTATAAGGTTACAAATATAAAAAATATAAACGAACTGAGAACCACCTTCTTTTTTGAAGTCAGATCAAAATTGCAACTTAGTATTAATCTATAAGTGTAATGGATTAAGTACCTCCACATGTTATAATATTCGAGGTATGGTTTCTGTCCGTGGACATCTATTTTCACTTACTATCAAGATAGCCATTAATTTGTTTATAGATAACACCTAAAATCTTTAAAAAAATAATTAAAACTTCTATGTCAAATCGATAGTAAAGAGAGTCTTACAGCTGCATTGCTATCAAAATACTCTATAATGTCCTCCACGCGATTCTTTTTGGAATAATAGAAATTAATTCTTGTTTAATTTGTCTCGATGGGCTAATGACCTACTTTCATCTTCAACTATAATCTCTCACTAGTATCCTGCCAGATTATGCCGATAGCACAGGCGGAGTTACCATGCCTTTTTTATCCATTTAAGAAAAACTATAATAAATGTGTCCATTGGGAAATGTAGAATATGCGACAAGGACTACGTCAAACAATCTAAGTTATGTCCAATTACAGTAAAATCTAAACGAGTCTCTAGTGGATTGAACTTCATTTCCCCACATAGAAAGTGAAGTATTTCTTCTATACTTTGATTGATGCAATGGAGAAGCGACAAGCGATATATGTAACTATAATAAATAAATTTAATTTTTACAGGTAGGTACATTTTCTTTCATAAACAAAAACACCGACTTCCAAAGTGAACACAGACAGAGAGAAAGAGAAATTTATAGACAGACTAGACTTTTGTAAACAGATGTGTGACTTTACTTCGTAACAACCATGTTTAAGTTCCGAAAGAAAACCGACTTTAACCGTCATAAAATTTGAGGAGACCAATACATTGATTGGAAAAATAATTATCAAAATCGATTCTGTAGTATATATACACACAATATATATATATATATATATATATATATATATATATATATATATATATATATATATATATATATATATATATATATATATATATATATATATATATATATATATATATATATATATATATATATATATATATATATATATATATATTGTATATTATATATATATACACATATTACATACAAAAATAATATAATCGAATAAAATGGAAGTACCTACTCCTTTTTTTAATATTATTTTGAAATTTGTAATTAGACGACGAGCGTATGATTTACATGATAGATATTTAAAAAAAATATATACGAGCGACGTTACACGAAACCTTTATTTTTTATTTTTGTCTGTCTGTCTGTATGTTAGTTCCGGCATCGTGCAATATTTACTGCAGAGAAATAGATGCAGTTTTCATATGTTTGATACGTTACGATAGATTAGATTATATTTATTCGCCATCTAAAAGTAGGTATTTCATTTATTTTCCAACTTTAGAAATCCACGCGTACGAAGTAGCGGATAAAAGTTATTAATTAATATGTTATCTTATGAATATTACATTATATAACGTTAATGAAAAACTAACGGAAGGAATGTCGAGTCCAATTGCAGCAAAGTCTGGAGGAGTACTAAGTGAGCACTCCATATCTTACTTGTAAAGAGAGTGAACCATTTTCTTTTTAACTTTCATGGACAGAAGTGAGAAGCGCAAGCGAAAATCTAATTAATAAATTAATAAAGAAATATATTCCTTGATTAATATCCCTAAAAATAATATCCCTTGCGGTTTCGGTGTGTCACCATTACTACTACAACTCGTATGAGGGTGTCACCGTATCATTGAAAATAACAGACAAAGTGACATCCAAATTAATGAATAGTAGTAAACGTTACTTATATACATACTCAAACAACAGCGCAAATACACATGAAAGTTTACTAACATTTACATAACTCAATATATAAAGTCATTCAAATGTAACCTGACCTAAATATTCATATTAATTGATTTTAATTTTTTTTTTTCAAATTTATGATTTACATAATTGTGAGTCAGATATGTGAGTAGGATTTAACTACTACAATAACAGAGAAAATATGTTATTGTAGTGATTAATTCTACTCAAGTTTCTTGTGCTTTAAAAATATGTTTTTTTTTTACCTAAAAAAACACCAGTTAAAGCAATAGTGACAATTAATATATGAGAGACTTAGAGAGAATAGCGTCCTTAGTTTCTCCTGTAATCAGTTCCTAATTCAATCGATAGCGTTGGCATTAAGAATTATCAAAAGCAGTTTCCAATTGGCATAAATTTTGTATGTAACGCTATTATATCCAAAACTTGCCATGAAATTGTGAAACGTGAGCCTTCTCATTTCACTTTTTAAAGTTCCTTAAAATTAACAAATTGAAAAAGATAAAACAATAAAACGATTTGTCGCTGACACTTATTAATTACGCCATACGTCAAAATAACGACGTTCTTAATGAACTCTCGCTGTAAACTGTTCCAGAAGTTCTCAACTAGTTCACTGAAGTTTGGCATTAACATTTCTGGAATATTTTTTTCACAAATCCCAACGCGGCAAACGGGTCGTAAACTTCGGATCTTTTCAATAGTTTGCAAGAATATTTCATAACATTTATATAAAAACTATATTTTGTGATATTTACTGTAATGTCAATATGTATTTTGAGTCACTACGCAAGTAACCTCCACATTTTTTTCTGTGTACTGAACGAAGTAAGAATATATTACGTTAAAGTACTAATTCACTGTTGCGCCACCTACACACACTTCTATCTGTTCTCCTTTAACCAAAGGTTGTCTGTAAGAAATTGCCACAGCGATAAGAGCGCCTTTTGTACCTTTCTGGATATGTTTCAATGTGTACTTTATATTATTGATATTCACTTGAATTTTCTAATTATCTTTGTATATTTTTTATGTTTTTGGTGCAATAATGAGTTAAATAAAGTAATGGTATATCAGCGAGACCATTTTTTTATAATGAATGATAACCTCTTCTATGCTCTTGATTTATACTGATAAAGTACCAGTGACGGATAGATGTAAATGAAGCCAGGAAGATGGACTCATTTTGAAAAAAAAATCCAAAAATGAACCACGATTGTTTTTAGGTACCATGTGAAAGTTAACTTGAAAGAGCATACTTCTAAACTGGGATGCTTGTTCCCTTTATTGTTGTCTTTAGAATGATTATGTAGTTGGTACTATACTATCGTATTGTCATCAGTTTATTGGACTTAAGTTGTGTAATATATAAATACTCTACATAATACATATTTTATTAAACTATCTTGCAACTAAACTACAACTAATTTTGTTATATTAATAAACGGTAACTTTACATTGACTATTTTAATGGTTTACCATACCTGCCTTCTATGCTGCTAGACTATAAACAATTAAGTATTCCATAAAGTATAACTTACCGACCACAGAGAAGTAGACGAACGAAACACCTGTTGATAATCTTAGTGGGAGGGTGAAATATTGCATCCCTTACATAGTCTATTGTACTTTTAATAAAGGAGACAGTTAAGGTCAAGTTTCTTGTTTGTTAAAAAATATTTATGTACAATAAATATTTTTCTAAAAAAGAAAATATATATATTTTTTTTACAACACAGGGGGCAAACGAGCATGCGGCTCACCTGATGGTAAGTGACCACCGCCGCCCATGATCACCCACAACACCAGCGGCATTACAGGTGCGCTGCCGGCCTTTTAAAAAGAAATATACTCTTTTCTTGAAGGTTATGTTGTCGTATCGGTTCGGAAATACTGCTGCTGGAAGTTGATTCCAAGAAATGGTTGTGCGTGGAAGAAAGTGCAACATATATATACTAATATTACAAAGCGGAAATATTTGATTCATTGTTTATAATGGATAAACTTAAAAACGACTCCACAGATTTAAAAATTCTTTCACCTATAGACGCTGATAACGTAGCTTGCGTTATCAGCGTTCTTATATAGGTTATATTATTTTCAAAAATTTTATCTAGTCATGTGAAGCCGGGCCGGATCACTAGTATTTTACACCTATATTTTACACTTCATAATAAACCTACATGCAAACTAATTAATAAAAAATTCATCAGGCGCAATAAAAAAAAATACTTGATAAGTTAAGATATAGGTTTGAAGAGAAACATGAGATCGAGCTATCAATAACATAATTTTTTAACCTATTAATTAATTCATAACAGTAAAATATTTATGCAACTAGGAATGACATACAAGCTAACTCATCTACTTGTATCTAAACTAATAATATAAAAAGCGATAGATTCAATTTCTTTTATATTTGTGTCTAATGAATAAACTCAAGAACTACTCAATGAATGTTAAAAATTCTTTCACGTGTAGAAAGCTATATTATCAGCAAATATTTTATTTTCAAAACATCGTGCGAATCCGGAGCAAACCGCTAGTTTTTCTATAAAAAAACTGTTTCGTTTCGTACTAAAATGACAAACTCTTCGTAGCGTATTCCACTTAATAAAGAAGCTTATTAAAACAGTCATCTCAGGAGAAATGGCTTTCATAAAACGTAAGAAAAAACAATTCTATTAACTAAATTGACTGCAGCGTACATTAAAAATAAAACTGTGTAATTAAAATTAATTTTACTGGAAATTATACATTACTGGTTTACGTGATTTTCTGCAAAGACTTCATTTGTCTTTCGACCGAAAAATTCACATTACTGTATGTCTAAGATTTATAGAATCTCATTAAGTAGTTAAAAATGTATTAATATTTTCGTATAGAACACCATCAAATAAATTTAAAAAAAAACTGATATACAGAATCCTCTCTACCAGTTTTTTTTTTTTTTGATGGGTTGAAAATGGAATGGTAACCCCGCCTGCGCTAACGGAATACGCTGGCGGAACACTAGTGAAGGATGATAGATGAGAATGAAAACAGGCCAGTTAGCCCATCATGATGAATTCATCAGGAATTAACCATGATAGTTTCCAAGGGGTACCGCGAAGATGCGACCTGGTTGGGTATATTGTTAGCAATGGGATTCTTAGTCTCCATCACTAACAATCCCTTTCTGCGAGCGGTCATGACGCTCTTGTATTGATAACCTGTTCCACCCAATATTTTAGGTTGGGATAATCCATTTTACCAGCAATTGTTTTTAGGACACTGTTTAAGCTAACACGCATCCTACTCAACAGCGAAACAATTCGTTTGCGCCGTATTGCGTAAAAATCATCCGTATGCTCTCGTGCAAACATCTGTGACGCACAGCGACGGGGTAGCCCCAACAGTGCCCTGAAGGCATTATTATATTGGACTCGAAGAGCATTGTAAATATTTTGATTATAGTTAACCCACAAGCTACCCGTGTAGAACACCTGACAAAAAGCTTTAAACAGATGTATTTTTACTTGTTTTATACACCTAGCAAACCTGCGGGCCAATATGTTACTTCTAACTGCCAATGCTCTTCTTTCGCGTTCTATGTCCATGTCATCTTTCATAATACTTGCAATAATATGTCCGAAATATTTAAAATCAATTAACACTGCAAGTACTTTTTCATTAAGTGATATATATGATATGATGTTCTTCCAAAATTATGAAATCGAGGGCAAAAACCTAAAAGATACAAAAGGCCAGAGCCCAGTGATAATTTTTATCTTATCTTTCAGACTGATCCAAGTGCGTTTTAAATTTCCTAAATATAAACTGGCCTTCTATTTACCTACAAAATTCCAGATCTCAGTAAGTAATCCACCATTTCCTTGTAACCTTTATGAAACTCAAAGTAAATGGATGAACTTTGGAAAGTAATTAGAACAAAACTAATTTTCCAGTCTTCGAGATTTACCGGGCCAACAAAGAGTGATGTTTGCATCAACTTTGTACTGATGATGTTGTTTCAATCATGAAGAGATATGCTTTAATTTGAAAAGATATAATTATAAAGGGCAGAAAATAATTATTCTTTGCCCAGAGGGGCAAAATAATTAAATCGGGTCATAACAAAGTGCGGCAACTTCGGAATTATCTATCAATTCTCAAAAACAGTTTTCAATTTATCTGTTTAATTAATTAAAAAAGAATATGTTGAAGTTTTTCAACAAAATTTAAAAATTTCAATCATACAATTATTTAGTACAAAAAATGGCGCTGTCCATATATATAATATATACGTATGTATGTATATATGTAGAAGCGAATTGATCGACTTTGTTGCATATGCATGCAAGGTACTTTTTTCAAACTTAGAAAATACAAGAAACCCCACCGGTAAATTGGAGATTTTATTCTAGATTCTTATTTTAAAATGAATTTTAAAGGTATTCCATATTTAGTTGTCAAAATTGTTCTTATACCAAACTTAGTGATTGACGTAATAGTATTTATCGATATTTAAGATTGAATCAGATTGTTTCAACATTAAAATCTGTTTAAACTTTAGCTTCTTAAGTTTTTATATTAATAAAAAAGTATAGATCTTGGAAATATAACAAAGAATCTTATTAATAGGTAATTATTTATGCTTTTTACATTCACTTTTATTATAGTATTTTGTAGTAATTACAGTTGGTTAACAATGTATATCGATATCGCTTTGTAGATTAATATCAATGCTGTCTAATCCCTAGATTGAAGGATTGAGTCGAGTTGTCATTTGTCATATGACAGATGAACGGCCACAACCGGTCCCCATACAAAACGATCAATATTATCCATTTCCTCTATTCATCTGAATAGATATCTATCTAAGGCGCTGTCATAATAATATACTTCCAGTCATATTTATTAAAAAAAATACATTTAGAATGTTCTATTTTGTCAAAATAGTGCTAATTATGAATACTTTTTTTTATGCAATTTACAATGACAAACAGGCTACTTGATGGAAAGTAGTAACCGTCAACGATAGACATGAGCAATACCATGGACATAACAGAGTATACTGTTTCGCCCATGATACCCCCTATGCGTTGCCATTCCTGAGGACTCAGGTGTTATTCCTCTGTACCCTGTGAATTCACGCCATATAGGTAGTAGGGTGGGGACCCATTAAACCGAAACCATGCAAATACAACTGCTTCACGGTAGAAACACGAATAGGACAGAGGTGCCCAAGCAAACGACTTTTGTACAAAATCTCCCTCTGGTAATAATATTAATAGGAAATTAAAATAAAAAATAAAAGTGTAAAAATTAAGTTGATTTATTTACAGTGTGTATGGCTTCCTTGTGGCGATATAAGCCTTCACGCCAGGCAATGATCGAATCCTGTTCAACAGAGCAACTATTGTGGGATAGTTCCTCTCAACTTCAGTATTGAGGAAAAGGTTTGTGGTCTCGATGATCCCGAGGAGAATGAAGTCGGCCCAGCTTAGCTGTATAAAACAAATAATTTCAAATTAGACTTGAGAAAATTAGCGGCCACACAGGAGCTTTTACTAGAAAATAGTCGTTAAAATCTGTACAGAATTAGCTAATATAAGGAATGTTAAAAATACAATACGAGAATTGGAAACATCCCCTTTGATTAAAACATTTTTACTAATATTATAAATGTGAAAGTGCGTTCGTTTGCTTATTTATGTTCTATTTATTTGTTACCTATTGGTGCGGTGGCGAACATAACAAGAGATAGTGAACTTTTATCCTGATAACACGGACGAAGTCGCGGATAAAAACTAGTGTAATAATACTTTTTCAACAGTTATACCTGTCCACCAAAATATCCGTTGTTTGCTTTTAATTGTTTCTCAAATCTCGAGAAATAAAAGTCCACAGACTCGGTCAAAATTTCTCTCTTAATCTGTTCCTTTCTGGCTGCATCTTCTTCCCTAATGTATGTTCCGACCTCTGCAATAAAAAAGATTGAAATAATCAGTAAAATCGGTGATCCTTATTACAAATGTGAACGCGAATTGCTTATTTGTCAACTTTTGACATCTTATTTGGCATCACAACTCAGCCAATATTTATAACATGTAGTTTATACTCGTAAGTACATACTATTTAGGATGGAAAAGGACATGGGCTACTTTTTATTTCGATTGATCAATATATCCAATATATAATAAAAAGTAATATATATAAATAAATGTTATGAGTATATATATAAATATAGATTAAAACATATACTTAAGTTAAATATAAATTTATATAAACATAAATGTTTAAATTTATTTCTTGTTTGCCTAACTCATCAAAGAATTTGGTAATCTCTCTCCTCAGTCGTACACACTTGAGAGATTTATCGTGGCTTTCATGATTATAGTGGCTTGTCGATGAGGCTCTTCTTCATCCATTTCTGCTCACGGCCGAGCGTGAGCATTACACAATAGATTGCAGTGTTTCCATTTTGTTGAGGTTAATGAATTTGGGAATATGGAAGTGAAAACACATGTATGTAAATCTAACATTTTAACAGTTTTCAAGATTAATAAAACATGAGTACTGCCATGAGGTTCACAGTGTATTTAGTGATATCACATATATAGGCGACGGCCATTGTAGTTTGCCACTCCAAATTCCATACACAGAATGTTTTATCTTCATAAGTTAAATAAATAATGTTTCATTTTTATAAATGGAAATACTGTCTGGGCAATTTTTCCATTTTTACTCTTCATAAGAACATTTCTAGGACTTAAATGAATATTTGAAACAAAAAAATATTGAATTAATCTTGTTATTATCGAATTTTACGATTAGCATCACATTTAATGGTTTAAAGATTTGATTATAAAGATAGATTTGTACTTACTGCTCCAGAAATCGTAAATGTTAAAGACGGCAGCATCCAAAATAGCCTGTTCGAAGGGATCCGAGGGCAAGAGGTTTGCCCTTACAGCAACGTAACGGGCAATGGCCAGGGACTGGTTCAGGCTACGGTTACCTTCTTCGTATAACGGTAGTTGACCATATGGCAGAGCTGCAAGATAAAGTAGGTGTTTAGTTGATTTTCCAGTCAAGAAAGAATAATAAGCATCACACAATCACACATATCGTCTAATCCATAAGCTTACACATCCTGTGTTAAGAGGACAGTTCGTAAACATCTGGGAGGACAACTCAGGACAAGACTCAGGTCAATCGACGAGAATTGGCCTGATCTAGAATCGAAACCAGAATCATAAGATTCTGGTTTCGATTCTAGATAATAATTATATAAAGCAACATGGTGGACATTGCTCCATGCAGAATGTGAAAACAATATATCACGGGATCTTCTGGATATCGTAAGGGACAACACAGGGATGATAATCAATATATCTATTAAAGAGAAGAAAAAGTCAAAAGAAAACTCTATAGGCTCTGAACCTATCATTAAAATATTAATGGTAGGTCATAAATTCCTTTGGAGGAGGAGAGGCTTGTACTGTTCTTGACAACCAATAAGACTATATGTTATACTTGTAACCTCTAACCTTCATCACAGATTATATAATTATTTAATATAATAAATGAAATTAGTACTTACAATCTTTCACACTTTTAATGGGCCAACTGGATCTCTCATATCTGACATCCTCGAATTTTTCACCACTGTAGTACAAAATGTACCGTATCGATTCTGCCAACCCGTTCAAATTGAAGTAGTGTAATTTCTTTGCCATATTGTCAATGTCTAGATCCGAACGAATATGCCACTTTGCTGTCTCGAAACAGATCTTTATATACACTTACCTCATAAACCACAAACAAAAGGGCACTATCTGCAAAAATATGTTTTTATAGTACTTTGAATAACAAATAAGATAAAGCTCCACCTGATAAAAAGTGGTAACCGTTCCCTTTACATATGAATAGTATCATTAACACCATAGAATATACTGTGATTCCAGAGGATTAGGACTTTATGATTCCAAAAATTTCAAATATAGTCTTTTAAAAATTTGAAAAGAATTTCTATCATAATTTTAATACACATTTCAGGGGGGAAAGGGATTGTTAGCAATGGAGTTTGACAGCCCCATTACTAGCAATATGCCTTATTAGGTCGACCTCCACGTGGGTTCCCCTGAAAACCATCGTGAACAATTCTTGTTGACTTTGTCACGATGGGCTAACTGACCTGCTTCATACTCACCTATCTTCCTTCACTGGTACCCCGCTGGTGTATACCGATAGCGCGGGTGGGGTTACCATTCCATTATCATCCATTAAAAAAAAATCCATATTTCAATTTGAAGCGACACGTTCACACAAGTGATATGAGGATATCATCCTTTAATGGTGAGAAGTTGTGTATATGTATTAGCATTATTTTTAATTTTACTATTATTTTAATAAATAACTATCAATCCGGGCTGTTTTCGCGCGAGTTACGGATACATTATTCACTAGTAATTTAGCTTTGCATAGATGAAAGAATTTTTAAAATCAGTCAAATTGTGTTTATTTTTATCCTTTACAACAAACAAACAATCAAGTTTTTCTTCTTTATAATGTTAGATATAAAACAACAGATTAAATAATTCTAAGTAGAATGACGATGTCTATTATTTCTTATAGGCAATATGAAATTAAATAAAAAAGTACAGTATGGAAAATTTATTTTTAAGATTTTTTACTAATTTGTAATTAATTGAATACAGCTATAATATTATACATAATTATACAATCGCTGTGTGACAGATTTAACACAAATGCTACCATAAATTAAAATGGCATGAACGAACGGATAATAAAGAAATATATTGTCGTCATAATTGTTTTTGGAACTATTTGTATATATGCTTATTCATATAAAAAACAATCTACTATAATTTTTGCTAAATTTCAACTTAAACCCTTTTGTTGTAACGTTCATTATCTTGGTTATAGGTATGTGTGAATGTAAATAAAAATACAATTCATGTTGAATATTTCATATCAGACCATCCTCTGAGATGATAAGCGCTTATTATCGGATGGCATGACTTTTAAAATTTTAAGTGACACATTATTTTGTAGATAAATTATTTACAGCAATTACTTCACTTTTGTCTGCTAATTCAAAATTATATAATTCCTACTAACGTCATTATAAAAGTTTGTGTCCCACAAAAAAACCGATTTTATTTGTGACACACTAGTTTTTTTTTTTTCTAAAAACTAAACTACTAAATCAATTTTCATAATTTTTTTACGGAACAAAACTGTAATCAGATAAAAAAAAATTACTTTTTTTCTAACCACAAACGTCAATCATTTGTGTAATACTACCTGAGATTCATTATATACATATATGTATACAGACAATATGTTTTATATATTCTACCTATAGATGGGACAACTGCGATATACAGAGATAAACTGCGACTTATCTATTATATAATGAATATCGTTAATACGAGTATATCAAAATAAACTATGTGATTTTTAGTGACCTATATTTATTTATTTACTTATTGCATGTCATACAGATAACAAAAACCCAGTTTGGGCTTTGCAAATAACGGTAGATACATTACATTTTTGCAATTACAAACACTTAAATATTTCAATTAAATATTACATTACATTCTATATAATACATATTACATTGTTATTTAAACCACATAACAGCATTGTAACTTCATGGATTACTTTTTGATTCCAGGATTCTTGACTTCAAAGTTTTGCGTATGTTATTTCGCATAATGAAGTTTTGCGCATATAATTACTATTTGGAATCAACTTCCAGCAACAGTATTTCCGAACCGATATGACAACATAACCTTCAAGAAAAGAGTATATTCCGTTTTAAAAGGCCATGGCAGCACACCTGCAATGCAGTTGTGTTTACGTTGATGTTGTATGGGTGATTTTATGGTTATAGCGGCACCTGGTAGTCTCTTACTATGTCCATGGTACTGTTCATGTCTATAGGCGACGGTTAGGTGAGCCGCATGCTCGTTTGCCCCCTGTGTTATAAAAAATATATAATAAAATACATTAAAAAAATACGTTATAATAGATCCCTACTTTTTCAGCAGTCGGCTAAAAACTTATCAAATATTATTTTTTTTCTATCGTTATTTGATTGACTTAAAAATAAGTAAGAGGTTATCAATTCTGTGTTTTTATTGTTTGCATATTTGCTCATATTATATCAGGTATTGCATTAGCTTTCTTCCATATATATTCTTTAAATTTTAACAATTATGCATATTGTATTGGTACTCAGATGAGTCCCTGAAATATAATTTAATTAATATGACCGAATTCATCAAGACAATCTATAAACTTTAATTGTACGGTCATTACTCTTATACATTCTACAGTTTTCTTTCAGCTTCTCAAAGGTTGACTGTAAGAGATCCCTTTATGGGATAAGTCCGCCATTGTATATTAAATCATTTATTGTATTCAATGTGAATTATGTACAATAAAGATTTTACAATACAAAAAAAATACAATATAATCTACACTTTGTTTTCCCAAGAAATCATCATTACTAATTCCAGGCAAATTTATCAATCACTAGGCCAACTAACTTTTTTTTTTATATAACTTAGAATGCCAAGCAAACTGACGACCCACCTGATGGTAAATGGTAACCGTCGCCTATAGACATATATAAAACAGTACCATGGATATAGCAGAGTATACTGTTTTGTCCATGATAACCCCTATGCATTGCCATTCCTGAGGACTCAGGTATTATTCCTTTGTACCCTATATATTCATTGCCATATCCCACCCTTCAAACTGAAACACAACCATGCAAACACAACTGCTGTACGGTACAAATACGAATGCTACAGAAGTGCGCAAGCAAATGACTTTTGTACAAAGTCTCCCTCTGGTAAACTTCGTCCTAGTCTATTATCACTGACGGGTACTCCGCCAGAGGAAACCTATATTGTAAACGGTGTAAACATTCCATTCATCATATCATCATCATATCACCCGTTAACTATCCACTGCTGAACATAGGCCTCCCCCTTAGGGGGTTTTGCTAGTAGTTATCACGCTTGGCAGGCGGGTTGGCAACCGCAGTTAGGCTTTAGAGATGTTTTAAGACACTGCTGCCCATCTCTCACCCTCCCTTAGTCGATTCTTACGATACCCACAGGAAAAAAAGGGGTGGCCTATTCTATACCAAGACTACATGGCCAAGTTACTAAAATACTTACAGATTAAAAACTTACTCTTTTCTTATTACTTATTCTTAAAAATGTATGAAAACCTTTAAGATAACTAACGGTCACCCATCCAAATAATGATCGCTCTCGACGTTGCTTAACCTAATTTATCGACATCCTTTCACGCGTGTAATTGTAAGATTTTATATCATGTGACGAACGAATCCAATTTCACGCTATTCATTACATGGGAGGTTCACAGGTGTTGGGTCAGTATTCCGTGGCAATTACTTAGAAACCGTATTAGATACGTACCCGGACTACTGAGAAACTAGCACGCATATAAACAGGATCCTTTACTGCTATACCACTTAAGGGTTGTGGTGGAAAAGAGTACTTACATGTAGGGAATGAGTGGTAGCGTACGATTAAAAAAAAAAACAATTTCTATTAACACTTTCTTTAATTTTATAAAATAAAATAATAAATTTCATATACTAATATAATATAATACACTAATATAATATAATAGAAATGAATAATAAACATTTTCAAGTATCGGTTTCAAGATATTCCATTCTAATTTTATAGTTATTATTATAATAATTATTATTATTAAAAATTAATTTAATAGTTTAATTATTTACCTTAATTATCAACGAACCAATAAACTCCTAAAATATTTTCTATCCAAAATTAATATTGCCATTAATTCATAGTAAATCCTCTCTTTTCTATTTTTATATGAAATGTTACTTATATTATTTTGATATAGCATAATTATCTATTACTGAAAAAAAAATCGGTTTCGTAGATCTATATAGAACTAATAATAACATCATTATAGACTAAGAAAGCATTTGCGTTAACTTAATATAAGCAAACTAGAACTTAGAACAGATTCAATAATATATTCACACAAACTTCAACTTTATTGTTACAAACATAAGTTCTAACCGCAGAATATAAGTTTGTACACGCGCACAGTGGCACCACACGCGAACTTGCAGCGACAACAAGAAACCCTAGTAATTTACGGTGCCGTAGTTTGTTGCGCCTAAGGAAACACTTTATTATGGCGCCAAGTAACGTGGTAGTTGGAAAAGTTGTTACAACCACCACTTTATGTGCGCAACTTATACTTGTTTATTTATTGAAACATGTTGCACCCATAGGTGTTCACACATATATTTTTAACTAGCTGTATCCAAATAACTTTTATCACTTCAATTAAAACAAATATTTAAAGAGCGTGTCTTACAAAAAAAATCTAATTCAATTGTAACAATTATATAAAAATATAATTATGATACTGCTAAACACAGGCCTCCCGCTTGAGTGGGGGGAAGTGTTTTTTTTTATACAACTTAGAATGGCAAACAAGCTGACGGCCCCACCTGATTGAAAGTAGTAGCCGTCGCCTATAGACATGAGCGGTACCATGGACATAACAGAGTATACAGAGTAACAGGACTCAGGTGCTATTCCTCTGTACTCAGTAAATTCACGCCATATCCCACCCTTCAAACCGAAACACAGATATGCAAATACAACTGCTTCACGGTTGAAACACGAATAGGACAGAGGCACCTAAGCAATCGACTTTTGTATAAAGTCTCCCTCGGGGTTGTGAGTAGTTGCCACATTTGGCAAGTAGATTGGCAACCGTAGCTGGGCTTTGGTATTCTATTATATCGACCTCCACGCGGTACCCCTTGGAAACCATAGTGATTGATTTATTATTGAATACGGCACTGAGTAAACTGACCTGCTTTATCCGCACCTATTACATCTCACTGGAGCCCTGCCAGTATATACCGATAACGCAGGCGAGGTTATCATTCCATTATCATCCATAAAAAAACAAGATCAACATTCTTTAAAAAGTAATATTTCTATTATACATACTACATTCGATATATAAATAAAGTTTTTTAGGTTTAAATTCTGCTTCACAGTACTGTTTAAATCTATTGGCGACGGTTTTTACTTCCTATCTTGTGGACTGTCTAATTTGAATACCTTTCTAAAATCTATAAAAAAAAAATATATATATTTAAGTATTTCATAATATGGCCAATTCTTATTAACGGAATTTTTATTATCGCCATTACCTTGAACTTAGAACGATATTTAATGGTGTTATTGTAATATATGTTTTATCTCCCATTAATGATGGATGATTTGACGAAAATATAATATGAAATTTTATACAAAAATATTGTTTATTCTACTTTATCAGGGTCAAGTTCACGGCAACGCCATACTGTAATACGTGACTGTGATATCACGACTCGTTTTTTATTTAAATATCTAAAAAAATCCAATTTCATATCGCATACAAATTTAAATACTCATATTTGAAATTGTGAAAACCGGATTGTTAGTAACAGGAACTAACGATCTCATTTCTAGCAATATACTCTATCAGGTCGACCAGTACACGGTCCTCCTGAAAAACATTGTGGTGAATTCGTTATAATAAACCAATCTACAGTGAATTTACATAGTACAGGAAGCCTTAGTGCTCAGGAATCGCAATGCATGACATGCAATTGTACAAAAGTCGTGGGTACCTCTGTCCCATTCATGTTTCAACTGTGAAGCAGTTGTGTTTGCATGGCTGTGTTTCGGTTTGAAGGGTGGGATATAGCGTGAATTTACTGGGTACAGAGGAATAACACCTGAGTCCTCAGAAATGGCAACGCATGGGGGGTATCATGGGCGAAACAGTATACTCTGTGATGTCCATTGTACCGCACATGTCTATAGGCGACGGTTACCACTTTCCATCAGGTGGGCCGTCAGCTTGTTTGCCATTTTATTTTGCATAAAAAAATGTGTAAATTTTAGTATGTACCTATTTCAATTATTATTAGCACCACGTTTGAGTATTTTAATACTTCTCTAAGGTTGATTGGGAGAGGATGATGTACGAGTATTACTTATAAATTCTTTATGTATATATATATTTATATTTTAATATATTTTTTGTAATATTCTTTAAATGATACAATAAAGAATAAATAAATATATATACGAAATTACAGTACGTCACTATTAACTTTTATCTTCAGAATCGCATAAAAAGCAACGAAGAGAATTTCGATACAAATATATCAATTTAAGGGATATTATAAAGGAAAACAAACCTTATATCAAACCACTAGGTTAACACACCCTGTAATGTGAATTTAATTAGTTAAGTACTAAGAAATTACCTAGGAAAGTGATATAAAATACCTTCTGTTACAAAAATGTAGCTTACTAATCATTCCTTGGCCGATAATTGTAACGGTTAACGTTATTTATTGGCGCCATTACATGAGAAAGGATCGAGGAGAAAGCAGCGTGTAATTGATTAAGTACAGTCTTGTACTTATTAAGATTCCTTAGACAAACTGTTTCTGTATTATTAACTAATTCTATTTTTGTAGCTTGCTCGAATCTATGTACGAACATTACTGCCCTTGTTTATTTGTTTGGTTGTAACACTTTCTTGGACAGTAAAATCTTAAATTATAGGATACAGAGATCTAAAGAAAAGAATGAGACCATATTTTTTGTTATTACTTATTAAAATCGACTTTGAGAGTTTTCAAAATTCGAATTGTATCTTTTTTATTTAATCAACATTATAGTGACAGCAAGTCGTACTGTAAGCTGATGGCTTACCTAATGAAGTGTTAAAAATCTTCTATAGTTCTAGGCAGCTGCATGGGTGCATTGCTGTTCCTCAAGACTAAAGTTTATGCCTTATATCACTACCATATTTCACCATTCAAACGTAAATAATTCATACAAATATGTATATACAAAGGGAAAGAGACAAACTTTTGTACAAAATCTCATTCTAGTAATTTACATTATCCACTGATATCACGTAAGTAAATTGCTCAATTTAGAAAAAAAAAAGATTACGAGAAAAGATACAATTGACATGAGGTATTACGGATTATTATTAATTTTACTATTATGTGTAAATAATATTATATGTATTATAAGCTTATGCAATTTTATGCTATGTAGTCCCGGCATAGAATGGACCATGTCTTCCTTTCTCATGAGTGTCGTAAAAAGTGACTAAGGGAACTTTATCGAATGATGGACAGCAACGTTCCTCTTAAAACATCACCAAAAGCCTAACAGCCGTTGCCAACCCGTCTGCCAAGCTTGGCAACCACTCTATGATATGGAAGAGATCTATATTCAGTAGTGGATAGTTTTTTTTTTTTTTTATGAGTGATAATGGTATGGTAACCTGCGCCTGCGCTAACGGGATACGCTGGCAGAGCACCAGTGAAGGATGAGAATGAAAACAGGCCAGTTAGCCCATCATGATGAATTCACCAGGAATTAACCATGATAGTTTTCAGGGAGAACCGCGAGGAGGTCGACCTGGTTGGGTATATTGCTAGCAATAGGATTCTCAGTCTCTATTACTAACAATCTCTTACCCCCAGTAGTGGATAGTTAATAACTGATAATTATATCAACTATTAATAAATAATTACTATTATTATGATCTTAATTTTATAAAAAATAACGAAAGCCTTGACATTCGCAATACACGCATATACTATGTATTTGTGTATTTTAATGTAACAGTTACTTGAAATAAAGAACTTATTTGTTGTGAACAAGCCATTGTAGCCTTACAGCCATCCTTGATTTCACTAAAACATAACTATAGCTATCTCCAGTTACTTGAAAGAAATCGGAGGCAACCCAAATTGCGTCGCCGTAGCCCACACAATGCAGATGGCTTTGTACAAAATCACTTTCATCAGAAACTATCAAATATGCACCCTAAGCTCCCTTATCTGACGCCATCTAACTCCCTCCTACGTGTAACGTAATCCTCTAACGATATTGTCATTTTCGTATATTATCACTTTCCATTGCTGTGTGGTTAACTGCTGAATTCTTATGTCTATTTCCAAAAGAAGCAATGATTAATGCAATAGAAGAGACGATGGCCGCTTATGAAACTCATCTTTGTGCGAAGTGACGTGCGTTGATGTTATCGATATTATGCTCTTTCAACCACATGCATGGGGTGACAGATTTTTTCGCTCAAAGGCTAGCCGATAATGTCTATGGAAAAATAGCATTGTTTGGTGTGACGACAGCTTTACTATGAAAGGGGAGCCGTCGCTTAATAACAGAAAAAGAAAAACGAAACTAAATCTTTTGTTATTTACAAGTTGGTGCAATTTGATTTTTGTGATATCAATATACGAGTACATTCAAACTAAAACTATTTTTTTTATCAGTTCCTTCAAGCTCATGGTCTATTTTTATGGTTTAAATATTATAATTTTATTTTTTTATTTATAACTTGAAAAAAAAAACAGAATATAATATAATGCTAAAGGCACTGCTCGTGTGATGTACTGTCATTCCTTAAGACCATGGTGTTATACTTTCATACCCTGTAATTATAATAATTTAAATAAGAAAGATTCTTCAGCCAATTGTATCCACAAATTCCCCGCAACTTATAGAGATTAATGCTTTATTTAATAGGAGATCGTCATACACTGCATTTATTTAGTTATCTATATAATGTTGGCATTTGAGATTATTCCGTTTTGTGAGGCCACTTCCACTTCTTAATGTTTATTGATTCTTACTACTTTTTCTTCTACGAGTTCCACTCTTATTCTAAGTTGAACAATTAGCCAATCATAATGGTATAGTTGTATCCTACTGCTGGACAAAAGCCTTTCCTAACTAGTACCGCCAAGCCGTACCAGTCTTTATGGAATAAATCGGGATAAGCAAATTTTGTATTTTTTTTTTATGAAGTTGCCATTGAAGCTCTTTCAGAGCGAGTTAATTTTTGTTGTATCCAAACTCTCATAGGTTCTTCAGTCATGACTCCCGCCTCCTCCCAATACTTCAATTACCAGCAATCTTACCTTGAATAATTAATTAAATATTCTTTTTTAGCTGTAAAAGTAACCTGTAGGATTGAATTACTTATGTAATTCGTCGAAAATTTTCGAACAGAAGGGGAAAAGGATTGTTAGTTATACGAATTATCAGTCTCATTACTAGAAATATACCCTATCTGGTCAACCTCCACGTAGTCCCTCCTGGAAACCATCGTGCTGAATTCCAGGTGTATTTATCACGATGGGCTAACTGACGTGCCCTTTCATATCCCCTCTCAGCCCCGCCAGCGTATATTGATAGCGCAGGTGGGGCTACCATTCCATTATAATCCATTGAAAAAAAAATCTCGAACAGTATGAACTATTGTGTTCTGATTCTTATTATTTTGACGAAATACTGTCAGAAGCGTCCATCACTACACCACGCCACAGAGAATGTCGTAATACAACGAACATTCCATGTTAAACGACACCATTTCATGACTTTACCCCACTTCGTTGCACAAAATGAAAACAATTATACAAAATTTGCGCACAAAATTATTTCCAGTCTAGCAAAATTCTCGTGTCTCTACTATATTGTTGCATTTGTACAATGAAGTCTATTTAAAATTCGGCGTCGGAACGCTTACCGTATTTTCGGCGAGTTCATTTAACTCAAACTCTTTATCATATGATTTAAAGGTGTGCCTCTAAAACTGTTGTACTATCTACTGTTAAAGTATATGCAATGGTACTACCTAATTACATTTTGTTTTCAATTTACATAGTGTTTTAATATAATTTATTATTCCATTAATATATGAAAGGCGAAAATTTGTAACGACGGAAGGATGGACGCATGGATGTTTGTTAGTTCTTTCACGCAAGAACTACTACACAGATTTGAATGAAATTAACTAAACTAACTTAGCAACTACCTTCTTTTTTTTAACGTCTGGAAAATGTTTTATGCAGACCCATACACCTTGTAGGAGGTGAATAGGTACTGTGGGAATCCCCCCATTATGCGGGAGTGTACCCACCAAAAACCAGACGATATACCCCCGAGATGCCATATGTCGAAGACATGGGTTCGCTTTCGCACTCACCACATCTCCGACAACTTAGCAACTACCTACGTTAGCATATAAGATACTTTAAATACTGATGCATGCCAAATGCAGTTAGTAATTCATATGGGGAAAACTGTATAATACAGGTAGTATAATTTACAAAAATATTACTTCCTATGCAAACTAAATCAGCCTATTTGCTTTAATATAGTGGTTTGGACTGGCTAAAAGAGAATTAGTAAATTACTCAGTCTGGACTTTGCCTTTTATACATAAACAGAACACACTTCAGTATTTTATGGTACACACCCCAGAATAAAGAGTGAAGCTTTGCAAATACATATCTGAGAGTACATAAGGGTCTCCTTCAATTGGCTAAACCCTCTCATAAAAATAATTTTAAATACACTAATATATTTACTACATACAAAGTAGTCTCATTTTATAATGTTTTTATCTCAGTTTTAGAGAGAAAAATATGTAACACTTTTACATTACAAGCGAAGCCACACTAATCTACACTAAGCTTTATGACAAACAAGCGAGGTCCATTATTCGGACTAATGGAGGACAGAATATGGTATGTGGAATGAAAAACGCCAGTGATGTACCACGTTTTATTTATGACGCAAAAAGAAACCATCTCTCTTACTTAATATTGTGCGCCGTATATTCAGTAGACAAAAACGCGACGCAAAATACATTAGAAATGGCTAAGCCCGCAATCTCGTTTGCTTTGTACAGCATTTTTACAGAACATTGGACATTATTAACAATTTACCCACTTTGGGGGATTTTTAGTTTTAATTTTTATAACCTATAGGTTCACTCACACTATAGATTTAGATAAAATATATTAATAATCTCATCACGACTAATTCATTCGTTTTTACGTAAGAAAACCTTTAGAAAAATAATACAAATAGATCTGCAGAGGAGGAAAGGGAAAAGGTGTAACAGTCGCATTGTTATCAGTATACTCTATCAGGTCGACCTACACGTGGTTCTTTGGAAAAAACATCGTGGTTAATTCACGATGAATTCGTCACGCTGAGCTAACTAACCTGACTTTATACTCACCTATTATTATTTTATTTATTTAAATAACTTAATCGATCAAAAGAAAATATGATCCAAAAGTGGAACTTAATGCTGGTAGCATTCTATCAGACACCTATCATCCCTCACCAGCATATACCGATAGCGCAGGCGAGATTACCATTCCGTTATCATCTCATAAAAAAATTAGACCTGCAAACAAACATGTTAGATGACAAAACACGAAAAGAGAAAATTTCCAAAAATAATTATTATCAATTCAGTATCTACAAATGCTGTTGCGATCCCGACATAGAATGGACCACTTTTTCCTTTCCAGTGGGTGTCGTAAGAGGCAACTAAGGGAAGTTAATAGTCAAGGGATGGGCAGCAGTGTCCTTCTTAGAACATCACCAAAGCCTAACTGCGTTTGTCATCCCGCCTGTCAAGCGTGGCAACTACTGACCAAACCCCCATTTATGGGAAAGATCTATGTTCAGCAATTAAAGGCTGATAATATATAATGATGATGATGATGATGATAATGATGATATACTTTAGCTATTTAGCGATAAAGTCACCCAATATTTTGTCATTGTGATTATTTCTTGTAATTGTTTGTATTTGTAATAAGTTTACTATTGTAATCTCTTGGAGGAAACAAGAGTATCTATCTATCTACATATCTACCAATAAACTATCTACTAGAGGGAGACTTTGTACAAAAGTCGTTTGCTTGGTTACCTCTATCCCATTCGTGTTTTAACCGTGAAGCAGTTGTGTTTGCATAGCTATATGTTTCGGTTTGAAGGGTGGGATATGGCGTGAATTTACTGGGTACAGAGGAATAACACCTGAATCCTCAGGAATGGCAACGCATGGGGGGTATCATGGACGAAACAGTATACTCTGTTATGTCCATGGTACTGCTCATGTCTATAGGAGACAGTTACCACTTTCCATCAGGTGGACCGTCAGCTTGTTTGCCGTTCTAAGTTGTATAAAAAAAAAAAAACTATATTTCCAAAAATATTAATGTACAATTTTGACTTCGTTACTATTTCGTTACAAAGGTGATTGTACAAAAAGCGCATTCCAAAATATTCGAGGTTTGATTAAAAAAATAAATATTTCATTACATTCATAGATACTTACATTCTAAAACGTAACATGTAAGTGACATAAATGCGCTCCCTTCCCATGTTTTTGTGATTTAAAATAACTAAATCCAAAGGATAAGATGGGGGCTTTTCTTAGCTTGTATGGCAAGCGAAGAAAAGCCTTCTGTAAGTATTCTATCTAAATCGAAGTGCGTGGATTCTTTATATTTTCACGACATTTTGGGCTTCAATATTGACATATTTCTTATTCTAATTTCATTACTTAAACGAATATTATAAAAAAGTAATTATTATTGGATTATAAAGATGAACACAAGCAATTTTTTAACCGTTTTTAAAAATTCTTTCACTTATAGAAAATTACGTTATCAGTGAATATGCATCAGCATCGACGAGGCTAGATTTAATATAAAATAAAAAAATCATTCGTGCCGGAACGGGTTGCTAATCTTTACAAAAGATACAAAATCTTTACAAACTTGTCGTAAAAGCTTGTATTAAAATAAATTTATTATATAAATTTATTTTGATTCAAGCTTTTACGACTTCGACTGCGTGACCGAAGTGAGTTTTCTGATCGGCATAAGAAGTAGCCTATATCCTTCTCCACTGCATACAGTGTGAGAATACCAAAATTCATAGTGATTGGTTAAACCATTAAATACTATAAGGTAATAAACAAATCAACAAACTCACTTTCACATTTCCCCAAATACTTTTTGTGCATTATAGGTTTTTGTATTTTATGCACGAAAAATTATTAATCCACTCTTGCGCCACCTACCCACTTCTATCTTTTCTACATTAACCAAAGGTTGTCTGTAAGAGTATTACCCTAGCAGTAAGACCGCCTTTTGTACCTTTATGTGTACATTTCAATCTGTATTTATGTTACTGTATTTCACGTGAATTATTCAATTGTCATTTTATATTTTTGTTTATGGTGCAATAAACAGTTAAATAAATAAATAACTTAACTGAAAGATAAGCAAATTTAAATAGCAATGGGCTAGTCACATAGCTCGAAGAACCGTCAACTGAGGGTAAAGAAACTGTCTTGAGTGGCGACCCGTACGGGCAAACGCAGTCTAGGAGGATCACCACTGGATGGAGTAACGACCTCAAGTGCATTGCAGGGAGTCAGTGGAAGTAGATAGCTCAGGATCGTTCCTTATGGTAGTCTATGGGGAAGGCCTATGTTTAGAAGTGGACAGATAGTAGCTGAAATGATGACAATGATGATGACACTAGATTAACACAGAAGTGGTTTGAAAATTTTTTAATCGATTTTATAATTAGAATACTTTCTTAAGGGATTAATGATAATTTTGATTTCTCCCTATACACACAAATATAAACACAAATTCGAGTAGTGAAGCATCCTTCCACAGTCATTGAGCATTAGCATAACAATATCTCGAATTAGGACCTACCCTGTTAACCCATTAGAAAAGAGGACAACAATGCCGCTCTTTGCATGACCCTAACTCATATTTAATTGAGATTTACATTCTCTTATAACAAAGCAAGTTATATATTCCAACAAAATATATAGGAGTTGTGGCTACCCACCACTGACCAACGCAGCTGTTTCCTACGGTGGGCGAAGTTGTCGGTTGCTTAATTTTAGTTCTAAATTATTGCATGGCGCTAAAATAAGACACGTTTTGCGATAATTTGTAACACATTTAATAGAATTATTAGCAAGCTTGTTTGACAGCTTCATTTAAGCTACAAAACACGAACTTTTGTTTGCAACTTTATACAGGTGGTTTTTGGAGAAAAATACACCATATTTTATATTTAACCTTCAAGAGCACAACTGTAAAAACGCAAAAATCCTAAAAAGTATTGTTTTGACTTCTATCGCTCTTATTGAGATCCCTTTAATCCCTCATATAGTTTCCTAAATATCTTATATGAACACACACAGTCTAGTTACAATTTTATTATATTTAAGTATATGTACATCTATACAAATTCTTTTTTGCATTGCGATAAAAATCCGAGCGAACTATATATGTTATAATAACTAACGGTTCAACTTACATGTAATTTATTCGAGATATCTCGACTTGTTTTGGGACCATCCGGGATCGTTAGTTTAGCCGCTCAAGATTGAGGACCCGGAATGGTTCCAAAATTAGTCCAGCTTTCTCAACCAACTTACACGTAAGTTAAACCGGTAGTTATTATATTAAAATACACTATGTACTTACGAAACTTTAAACAATAAAACTATATATAAACTGTATATACCTATATATCCAAAAAAAGGTTTTCCTCACCAGAGAAAGACTTTATATAAAATTATCTGTTTCACTACTACTACCCACATATGTTTTTGTTCTCAAAAAGATGTATTTAGATGGATTTATTTGAGACTAGCTGTCGCCCGCGACTTCGTCCGCGTTTCCGCCGTTTTTCGTAAAATAAGTGGCCTATATCCTTCCTCACGGTTCAGTGGTTTTGATGTAACAGACACATTTCCCTTCACTGCTCTGCTCCTATTGATCGTAGCGTGATGAAAAGTATACTATAACCTGCCCAGGAGTATGTAGAATAATTGTACCAAGTTTCGTTAAAATCCGTCGAGTATTTTTTGTTTTTATAACGAACATACAGACAGCTAGACAGACAGACAAAAGTTTTACTGATTGCATTTTTGTCATTTGGACCATCGTAGTGAATATTAGGCGATTTAACCTTAACGGTTTCTTGGTGGAGCCGTGTGGAGGTCAACCTATAGGGGTATATTGCTAACAATCGTTCCCATTACAAATATATACAAATCAACCCCCCCCCCCTTATATAAAAATCCTCACCCTTTTTGACAGGTAAAAATAAAAAAATATTACCTTAGTCTAATATTTTTGTTTGTAGGGCAGTGATTCTTAGTACTGGTAACTAGCAACTCTATTGCTGGAAATATACCCTGTCAGGTCTACCTTCTCGCTGTAATTAGTGCAGGCGAAGTAATCATTCTATTATCACTCATCAATAAAAAAAAATGGTTTGGTTTAACTTCATGTGCCAATTTAAATTTTCTCTGAACTCTCCGGTAGTTATGTGCATCACTAACGAACCCAATTAATCCTCGAAACGAT
Source organism: Galleria mellonella (assembly GCF_026898425.1). Taxonomy (NCBI): domain Eukaryota; kingdom Metazoa; phylum Arthropoda; class Insecta; order Lepidoptera; family Pyralidae; genus Galleria; species Galleria mellonella. Next base: position 1,757,051 of record NW_026442100.1, on the reverse strand, counting down.
GGGCAAACTCGCTCTTGGCAAGATGAACGCCAATGCATTCGGGTTTTCTATCACTTCCCTGATGTTAACTGGGAGAGAATGATTTTAGCAATTAAGTCCGCCATGTACACATTACCTGTACAAAAGAATCCTTATTAATATTATAAATATGTTAGTGAGTTTGATTGTCTGTTATCTCTTGGCGCTTTAATGATTTAACAAAATTTACTATTTATATATTAACTATATATTTGTGAACATATCCTATAAAAGCTTTGTTTATTCGTTTACTTATTTTAACGTGATAACCTGTATAACTAAGAGTCCGATTTCAAAATATTTTTTGCATTAAGTTCATTTCTTTAGGAAGCTATAAGCTATACAATATCACGATATTAAACAACAATTACAGGCGAAATACAACTAATAATTCATACAAATCAAATCTAAATAAACTTTATTTAAATAGGTTTATATAAAGCTCTTTTAAATCTTTATATTTATTTGTAATATTCTATTGTAATTTCGTAAGAGGTGACTAACGGAACTTAATGGTCGAGGGATAGACAGCAGCATCTCTCTTAAAACATTACCAAAGTCTAACTACGATTACCAATCCGCCTGCCAAACGTGGCAACTACTAGCAATACCCCCCTGATGATGATGATGATAATGATGAAATTTAATGAATGTAAAATGTCTAACGTCTGATATGATGAATGTGTCTAAAATAATATAGTTGCTGTATATATAAGTACCCGTGTATGATCGACTAACACAAAGCACGTCTCTGTTATAAGTAAACATTTAGAAAGTAATAGGATTTATATATATTATTTATAAACCTGTACCCAAGTCGAGTCACGTTCGCCGATTCACCATAACCTATGATTTCAATAAGGGGATAGTTATAATCATATAATGAAATATAAATACAGAATAACAGATAATTATAACTAATATAAACTATGACTGTCTCGTCTAAAACTACAGATTGTGTAAGCATTATTTTATAAAAATAATAACATAATATGTTTTTTAAATGGATGAAAATGAAATGGTTATGGCACCTGCACTATTACTATTACTAACTTACGCTGGTGAGATATCAGTGATGGATAATATGCTCATTTATTCCTGTGGACAAATTTACCTAACTTCATTCTCAATCCAAGTTTTTCAGAAGTTAAAACAATTCGCCCATCGTGACAAATTTACTACAAATTAAACACGATGATTTTTTTTACAAACCGCATGAAGGACAACTAGTTTTAAAAAAATAATCTGTCTAAAGCTAAATTTCGATTAAATTACTTTTTGTGCATATTTATTATGATTTATAATATTAAAGATATATTTATATACACTTTTGGGCGATATATAAAATTATTTAAAATTAGACTTAAAAAGTTCGTAGTTCACCTTCTAATACTCGAGTTCCTTTTATAACGTTAGCAAAAGACTATCAAGAAAAAGTAATCGAAAAAAAAAGTAAATATCACTGTAACCCGAAAACCCGACACAGAAGTAGGCAAAGGAAACAAAATGAGACACTAACCTCTGAAAACAATGGCACACCAAAAACGCCTCGGAACGATTTCCATCCACGTTAGATTTATAGCAAATTGCCTTCCACCCACCTCCAGGCGTTGTTTTATTTCTACAGAAAGGGGAAAATACGTTTTCATAATATCTACATGGACGCCATATTGGTCGTATATTTCGGAGACACCGTTATTATGCTAAATTATTTAGAGTTAATGAAGCTGTTCCCTTATCGTTGTATGTTGTATGACACCCGTACCTATTGGTTAATGAGTTTAATCAATCAATCAATAATAACCTATAGTGTCTCACTGCTGGAAAAGGCCTCCCTCACTGCTTCCATCTTGCATAGTTGCTGACCAAGCAGTATCAGTCTTTGTGTAACCGGTTGAGATCATTTTTCTATAGGCGACTTCATTATTGTTTTATAGAGCCAAATTTAATAATTGAGTTAAATTTTGTTAATAAGTTATTTTGTGTGACCCCGTCTGTGTGACCGTGATATATTTATTCACTTGACTAGGATAAAAAATTACCGACATAAATACTACATGGGTACCAAATTTCAAGAAGATTGTTTATGGTGCCAAGCTACTATCGGCTTTTATTTGTTGGGGGGCCAGCAGCCCTATTGCTAGCAATACTTACTGATAATTACTGATAAATTTATTACAAGAAGCTAACTTACCTAATATTCATTTATTCATTATACATTTTCACCTAATACGTTAATCAGTCCTATTGCTAATATATGCCTTGTCAGATCGACCTCCATGTGGTCCCTCCTGGAAACCATCGTGGTAAATTCTAAGTGTATTCATCACAGTGGATTACCTGGCCTGCCTTTTCATTCTCACGTATCATCCGTCACTGGTGCCCCGCCAGCGTATATCGTTAGCGCAGGTGGAGCTATTATTCCGTTATCAATCATTAAAAAAAAAACTCACCAATACTCCGCCAACGTGTACCAATAGTGATGGTAGGGTTACTATTACGTTTTAATTTCATTTATTTATATAAAAAAAACCGTTTACAGTAAATACGCGTCATGGTGTACCATAACATAAGAGTTAATAAATAAGCTATTATAACATAATTCACGCAAGCAAAGCCGCAGGATAGTATTAAAAAAAATATAATATTTATGTATCTTCATTTTTTATTTTAACCATATATAATTCAATGCTAAAAATAGATTTCCCGACTGACTCCTTCGATTTCTGTCAATCTATTTTGCGTAAATTTAACTCTGATTTACATATTTCTCGAAAATTCCTCTACTCAATAATAACGGTTCTACAGAAATACGTATAATCTAAACAAGCACGTGTTAGAATTGTTTTTATTTATTTATACTTTATTGTACACATTAATAATACAGTACACATAAAAATATGACAGAGGTAAGCAAATGTACAAGTACAGTCGCCTTTGTACATTTGCTTAACTTTAAGTAGTCAATTTTTAAGTATACGAGTAGATACTTACGGATCCATAGATAGATAGATAGATAGATACTCTTTATTGTTTCCTCCAAAAGATTACAATAGTAAACTTATTATAAATATAAATAATTACAAGAAATAATCACAATGAGAAAACAATGGGCGACCTTATCGCTAAGAGCGATCTCTTCCAGGCAACCTTTGGATGGAGAGGAGTAATTATAAACAATTTGGTGGGAAGCACGATGAAAAATTTTGTTAGTTCTAAATATGGGAGATGTGATACATATAATAATATAATATATCCTTGCCAGAGGGAGACTATCTACAAAAGTCGATTGCTTGGGTACCTCTGTCCCATTCGTGTTTCTACCGTGAAGCAGTTTTGTTTGCATGGCTGTGTTTCGGTTTGAAAGGTGAGATATAGTGTGAATTTATAGGGTACAGAGGAATAACATCTGAGTTCTCAAGAATGGCAACGCATGGAGGGTATCTTGGGCGAAACAGTATACTCTGTTGTCCATGGTACTTCTCATATATCTATAGGCGACGGTTACCACTTTCCATAAGGTGGGTCATCTGCTTGTTTGCCATTCTAAGTTGTATAAAAAAAAACACAAAAATGATTAAATCCTTTTTTTTAGGTCAATGACAAGTGACCTGCCCCTACTTTGCGCAGTTGTTTCTTTTTTTTTTTAATAAAATCAGCTCATGGTTATCGTTGATAATGTAGCTTTCTATAGGTGAAAAAATTTCTAAAATCTATTGATTATTTTTTTACTTTAAACATTATAAACAAACATATAAAACAATCAAATCTTTTCTTCTTGCACCATATTTTAACCGTATTTTTGCTTTTTTCTTCTACCCATATACCCTATATATAATTTAAATATTCGACATTTTATTATGCAAATTTATTAATATTATGTTATGATGGAACTGATATGTCCTCATAGGTCAAAAAGTCTTAAAAAAAAGATAAAACAATAATAACGATTCAAATCTCGATAACACACGACAAGCCCTATCATTTCACAACTTACAAGCGCCTCCAAACGGTGGGTGATAATAATAAAAAAAAGTTTATGAGTACCACAGGAGGCATTCCTTTGGACTTGTGGTAATAAAACCTAAGGCGTAGATATTCCATAAATCATCGTCCTTCCTTCGTAATAAATGAAAAAAAAGAAATTCGGCATATTTAGAGTGGTCCAAGTCAGAACATTTCACGTTTTTACAGACATAAAACAGATTTTTTTTATACAACTTAGAATGGCAAACAAGCTGACGGCCCACCCGATGGAAAGTGGTAACCGTCGCCTATAGACATGAGCAGTACCATGTACATAACAGAGTATACTGTTTCACCCATGATACCCCCCATGCGTTGCCATTCCTGAGGACTGAGGTGTTATTCCTCTGTACCCAGTAAATTCACGCCATATCCCACCCTTCAAACCGAAACAAAGCCATGCAGACACAACTGCTTCACGGTTGAAACACGAATGGGACACAGGTACCGAAGCAATCGACTTCTGTACAAAGTCTCCCTCTGGTAAGATCTGGTTTTATATTCGATTGTAAAATAAGTGGCCTATATCCTTCCTCACGGTTCAGTGGTTTTGATGTAACAGACACATTTCCCTTCACTGCTCTGCTCCTATTGATCGTAGCGTGATGAAAAGTATACTATAACCTGCCCAGGAGTATGTAGAATAATTGTACCAAGTTTCGTTAAAATCCGTCGAGTATTTTTTGTTTTTATAACGAACATACAGACAGCTAGACAGACAGACAAAAGTTTTACTGATTGCATTTTTGTCATTTGGACCATCGTAGTGAATATTAGGCGATTTAACCTTAACGGTTTCTTGGTGGAGCCGTGTGGAGGTCAACCTATAGGGGTATATTGCTAACAATCGTTCCCATTACAAATATATACAAATCAACCCCCCCCCCCCCTTATATAAAAATCCTCACCCTTTTTGACAGGTAAAAATAAAAAAATATTACCTTAGTCTAATATTTTTGTTTGTAGGGCAGTGATTCTTAGTACTGGTAACTAGCAACTCTATTGCTGGAAATATACCCTGTCAGGTCTACCTTCTCGCTGTAATTAGTGCAGGCGAAGTAATCATTCTATTATCACTCATCAATAAAAAAAAATGGTTTGGTTTAACTTCATGTGCCAATTTAAATTTTCTCTGAACTCTCCGGTAGTTATGTGCATCACTAACGAACCCAATTAATCCTCGAAACGATGGGCAAACTCGCTCTTGGCAAGATGAACGCCAATGCATTCGGGTTTTCTATCACTTCCCTGATGTTAACTGGGAGAGAATGATTTTAGCAATTAAGTCCGCCATGTACACATTACCTGTACAAAAGAATCCTTATTAATATTATAAATATGTTAGTGAGTTTGATTGTCTGTTATCTCTTGGCGCTTTAATGATTTAACAAAATTTACTATTTATATATTAACTATATATTTGTGAACATATCCTATAAAAGCTTTGTTTATTCGTTTACTTATTTTAACGTGATAACCTGTATAACTAAGAGTCCGATTTCAAAATATTTTTTGCATTAAGTTCATTTCTTTAGGAAGCTATAAGCTATACAATATCACGATATTAAACAACAATTACAGGCGAAATACAACTAATAATTCATACAAATCAAATCTAAATAAACTTTATTTAAATAGGTTTATATAAAGCTCTTTTAAATCTTTATATTTATTTGTAATATTCTATTGTAATTTCGTAAGAGGTGACTAACGGAACTTAATGGTCGAGGGATAGACAGCAGCATCTCTCTTAAAACATTACCAAAGTCTAACTACGATTACCAATCCGCCTGCCAAACGTGGCAACTACTAGCAATACCCCCCTGATGATGATGATGATAATGATGAAATTTAATGAATGTAAAATGTCTAACGTCTGATATGATGAATGTGTCTAAAATAATATAGTTGCTGTATATATAAGTACCCGTGTATGATCGACTAACACAAAGCACGTTTCCGTTATAAGTAAACATTTAGAAAGTAATAGGATTTATATATATTATTTATAAACCTGTACCCAAGTCGAGTCACGTTCGCCGATTCACCATAACCTATGATTTCAATAAGGGGATAGTTATAATCATATAATGAAATATAAATACAGAATAACAGATAATTATAACTAATATAAACTATGACTGTCTCGTCTAAAACTACAGATTGTGTAAGCATTATTTTATAAAAATAATAACATAATATGTTTTTTAAATGGATGAAAATGAAATGGTTATGGCACCTGCACTATTACTATTACTAACTTACGCTGGTGAGATATCAGTGATGGATAATATGCTCATTTATTCCTGTGGACAAATTTACCTAACTTCATTCTCAATCCAAGTTTTTCAGAAGTCAAAACAATTCGCCCATCGTGACAAATTTACTACAAATTAAACACGATGATTTTTCTTTACAAACCGCATGAAGGACAACTAGTTTTAAAAAAATATCTGTCTAAAACTAAATTTCGATTAAATTACATTTTATACATATTTATTATGATTTATAATATTAAAGGTAGGCAATGTAGAGAATAATTTAAAATTAGACTTAAAAAGTTCGTTGTTCACCTTCTAATACTCGAGTTCCTTTTATAACGTCAGCAAAAGACTATCAAGAAAAAGTAATCAAAAAAAAAGTAAATATCATTGTAACCCGAAAACCCGACACAGAAGTAGGCAAAGGAAACAAAATGAGACACTAACCTCTGAAAACAATGGCACACCAAAAACGCCTCGGAACGATTTCCATCCACGTTAGATTTATAGCAAATTGCCTTCCACCCACCTCCAGGCGTTGTTTTATTTCTACAGAAAGGGGAAAATACGTTTTCATAATATCTACATGGACGCCATATTGGTCGTATATTTCGGAGACACCGTTATTATGCTAAATTATTTAGAGTTAATGAAGCTGTTCCCTTATCGTTGTATGTTGTATGACACCCGTACCTACTGGTTTATGAGTTTAATCAATCAATCAATAATAACCTATAGTGTCTCACTGCTGGGAAAAAGTCTCCCTCATTGCTTCCATCTTGCATGGTTGCTGACCAAACAGTATCAGTCTTTGTGTAACCGGTCGAGATCATCTTTCTATCCGCGACCTCATTATTGTTTTATAAAGAGCCAAATTTAACAATTAAGTTAAACTTTGTTAATAAGTTATTTTGTGTGACCCCGTTTGTGTGACCGTGATATATTTATTCACTTGACTAGGATAAAAAATTACCGACATAAATACTACATGGGTACCAAATTTCAAGAAGATTGTTTATGGTGCCAAGCTACTATCGGCTTTTATTTGTTGGGGGGCCAGCAGCCCTATTGCTAGCAATACTTACTGATAATTACTGATAAATTTATTACAAGAAGCTAACTTACCTGACTTCATTTTCACCTATATGACCACTAATACGTTAATGAGCCCTATTGCTAATATATGCCTTGTCAGATCGACCTCCATGTGGTCCCTCCTGGAAACCATCGTGATAAATTCTAAGTGTATTCATCACAGTGGATTACCTGGCCTGCCTTTTCATTCTCACGTATATCCGTCACTGGTGCCCCGCCAGCGTATATCGTTAGCGCAGGTGGAGCTATTATTCCGTTATCAATCATTAAAAAAAAAAACTCACCAATACTCCGCCAACGTGTACCAATAGTGATGGTAGGGTTACTATTACGTTTTAATTTAATTTATTTATATAAAAAAAAAACCGTTTACAGTAAATACGCGTCATGGTGTACCATAACATAAGAGTTAATAAATAAGCTGTTATAACATAATTCACGCAAGCAAAGCCGCAGGATATTATTAAAAATAATATAATATTTATGTATCTTCATTTTTCATTTCAACCATATATAATTCAATGCTAAAAATAGATTTCCCGACTGACTCCATCGATTTCTGTCAATCTATTTTGCGTAAATTTAACTCTGATTTACATATTTCTCGAAAATTCCTCTACTCAATAATAACGGTTCTACAGAAATACGTATAATCAAAACAGGCACGTGTTAGAATTGTTTTTATTTATTTATACTTTATTGTACACATTAATAATACAGTACACATAAAAATATGACAGAGGTAAGCAAATGTACAAGTACAGTCGCCTTTGTACATTTGCTTAACTTTAAGTAGTCAATTTTTAAGTATACGAGTAGATACTTACGGATCCATAGATAGATAGATAGATAGATACTCTTTATTGTTTCCTCCAAAAGATTACAATAGTAAACTTATTATAAATATAAATAATTACAAGAAATAATCACAATGAGAAAACAATGGGCGACCTTATCGCTAAGAGCGATCTCTTCCAGGCAACCTTTGGATGGAGAGGAGTAATTATAAACAATTTGGTGGGAAGCACGATGAAAAATTTTGTTAGTTCTAAATATGGGAGATGTGATACATATAATAATATAATATATCCTTGCCAGAGGGAGACTATCTACAAAAGTCGATTGCTTGGGTACCTCTGTCCCATTCGTGTTTCTACCGTGAAGCAGTTTTGTTTGCATGGCTGTGTTTCGGTTTGAAAGGTGAGATATAGTGTGAATTTATAGGGTACAGAGGAATAACATCTGAGTTCTCAAGAATGGCAACGCATGGAGGGTATCTTGGGCGAAACAGTATACTCTGTTGTCCATGGTACTTCTCATATATCTATAGGCGACGGTTACCACTTTCCATAAGGTGGGTCATCTGCTTGTTTGCCATTCTAAGTTGTATAAAAAAAAACACAAAAATGATTAAATCCTTTTTTTTAGGTCAATGACAAGTGACCTGCCCCTACTTTGCGCAGTTGTTTCTTCTTTTTTTTAATAAAATCAGCTCATGGTTATCGTTGATAATGTAGCTTTCTATAGGTGAAAAAATTTCTAAAATCTATTGATTATTTTTTTACTTTAAACATTATAAACAAACATATAAAACAATCAAATCTTTTCTTCTTGCACCATATTTTAACCGTATTTTTGCTTTTTTCTTCTACCCATATACCCTATATATAATTTAAATATTCGACATTTTATTATGCAAATTTATTAATATTATGTTATGATGGAACTGATATGTCCTCATAGGTCAAAAAGTCTTAAAAAAAAGATAAAACAATAATAACGATTCAAATCTCGATAACACACGACAAGCCCTATCATTTCACAACTTACAAGCGCCTCCAAACGGTGGGTGATAATAATAAAAAAAAGTTTATGAGTACCACAGGAGGCATTCCTTTGGACTTGTGGTAATAAAACCTAAGGCGTAGGTATTCCATAAATCATCGTCCTTCCTTCGTAATAAATGAAAAAAAAAGAAATTCGGCATATTTAGAGTGGTCCAAGTCAGAACATTTCACGTTTTTACAGACATAAAACAGATTTTTTTTATACAACTTAGAATGGCAAACAAGCTGACGGCCCACCCGATGGAAAGTGGTAACCGTCGCCTATAGACATGAGCAGTACCATGTACATAACAGAGTATACTGTTTCACCCATGATACCCCCCATGCGTTGCCATTCCTGAGGACTGAGGTGTTATTCCTCTGTACCCAGTAAATTCACGCCATATCCCACCCTTCAAACCGAAACAAAGCCATGCAGACACAACTGCTTCACGGTTGAAACACGAATGGGACACAGGTACCGAAGCAATCGACTTCTGTACAAAGTCTCCCTCTGGTAAGATCTGGTTTTATATTCGATTGTATTAAATATTTCTATATTTTATACTAGTTTTAAGCTAGCGGCTTCACTCACATGAATGAATACATAAAGTATGTGCTGAGTGAGAATGTAACCTACCGGTATACCACATTTCATTCAAAAATATTCAGTAAATTTTGCATGAAATAGTAACAAACATTCAACCATCCATCGTTACAAATTTTGCATTTATTATTATTGCTCACAACATTTATAAATGCATTAACAATTGCTATAAAGAATGTATATGTACATACATTTCATTGGTTTTTCCACTTCTAAAATCCAGCAGGCAAAAAGCTAATTACAGTATAAATGTTTTTATGCCAATTTCAACCCGTTATTATTAATATTAAAATATTTCTAATATTCGATTTAATTTAATGCTTTTTTTTAATCATACTTAATTTCAGATACAATGTACACTGTTTTTTTCAATAAACGACTAATAACTAGCTTTTACTATTTGAATGTGTTTACTAACCAAGATAAAAATATGCTATGAACTTCTTTATCTGTTGTAGGAATACTTAGTAATTATATATCAAAATTCATAATGATTAATTAGGACCGTTAAAGCGCTAAGAGATATCAAACAAACCTAGTTACATCTATATTATTAAGGAAGTAAGGATAAATAGTATGTAAATAAAGAGAAAACATAGAAAGCATCGCGATAAAGCGGTAATATAACCGCTATATTAAAGTTATATTACAAGTCGTGTAATATAACTTTTTATGTTAATTTATATTGCCGACTATAACTCTTCAGTAGTGTAAAATACCTATAATAAACCAAATTAATTTAAGTGACAGCAGTAGGTTCGTCTTTTGCCACATTAAATTCTAATATATTCTTGGAAAAACATGGACATGTTGAGTCTTATGTTCACCACAAAAGCAACAATTAACTAATGACTCTGATTATACCATTTAGAATTACGAACTTGAGCATATTTATTAATTTACTAGCTCACCCGACAGAGATGGTTGTGATAAAAAATTTTCAATTGACAGCTTAGAACAGAAAAAAAAGTTTTTACGTAAAGCTTCCTTAAATTTCAACATTTTCGCCGTAATGCCTTCCTTTATCATAACCATCATCACAATTGTCCATTGCTGAACATAAATCTCCCCCATAGACTGCCATAAAGGAAGATCCTGAGCCACCGGCATCCGCTGAGTTATTGCAATGCATTTAAGGTCGTCATTCCGTCTAGTGAGAGATCGTCCTACACTACGTTTGCCCGTACAGGGTCGAAACTCAACAACCGTTCCTCTCTTCCAGTTGTCAATTCTTCGAGTTATGTGACCAGCCCATTCTTCTAAGGACATCCTCATTTCAGATTCTATCACACGAAGTAATTCTCAACATATACCTACTCCATATCCCGTTAGGTAACTTGAAACGTTTCATACAAGTAACCTTCAACAAATGTGTGAAAAAAATAACCCAATTGGTCCTGCTGTTCTCATGTTTTGCACTTAGCAATACGTTAAGCGATTCGTTTTTATTTTTTATTAAACGTGCATACATTTTATGACATCAGTTATAAAAATAAGGAATATAATAAATAATCAAATTAAGTAATACATATAAGAACGGTATAAAATTTCATTTTCTTTCAATTTTTTTTACTCGTCCTCAGTTTATGGCTTGGCCCATTGTCTGACAAACGAGGTCAATAGGCTATGGCGCAGCAATGGGATAGGTAATTTGACATAAATCCGCGGAGAGCTATCGGCACGCCCCTTTCCTCAATTACCACTATCGACAAGAATAACATTTTTTGCTTAGAAAATAAACAAAACAGAATATTTTAAAAACAAATGGCCTATGTTTAGCAGTGGATAGTTAACGGCTGATATGGTGATGATAATGAAATAAATAAGAAAATTTATTAAAACACATTTTTTTATGATATTGTTTTAATTTGATAACTAGATGCAGCAATGAAATCAAAAATATAAATTACCTACAATATATACATGCACCTCATACACTGACCTAACGTGAAGATACAAGTAAAGTGGATTGGATACAAGCATACCAATGACAGCAGTAATTAAATCCTAAAGTAATTAAGCTGGAGATTACATGCCGTGTACACTTGGTCATAATAAAATGAAGCAACAAAAAAGCGTAAAAATTATAAGATTTTTTAATGGTATTTAAAACAGCAAATAAACTAATGATGTGTATCATTAACTACGGAAAAGTTAGTATTTTTTCATGAATATCATATATTATGAAACATCGCATATGTTTGAAAGTATTGGGAAAGGCCTATATACGAGTATATACATTAGTGGATAGGTACAAGCTGAAATGATAATGATTATATATTATACTTATATCATTGTATTCGTACTATAGATAGTATAAATGTTACGGTAATAAATTTATTTTATTTATCTTACAAATTAAAATTATACGAGACATACATACCCTATGTACTATATGTATGTCTGGTATAATTTAAATTAATTAGATATAAACCGGGATTTGTTCATTGAAATCCAGCTATTTCGATTTAATAACTAAATTACTGTATCAATTTTGTTAATGTATGGTATCAATCTATAAGTATTTTCTATCAGATAAAAAACTCATTTTTCCAAATCGGTTTACAACTGACGGAGTTATGAGGTAACAAGCATTGAAAAAATGCTTGAATTCAAAACCTGCGTTGTTTTGAAATTAGTTGAAAGTCAGTCTACGTCCTTTTACATCCTGTACATATAAAACGTATATATTTTATAGCGATTAGTTAAGCCGTTATTGTACCAAGAGGTACAAAATTTACTGTCACGTTTACTATAAATGAATAAATAAGTATAATTGGATAAGTCATTATAGTACCAGAAGGTGACAAAATTCACTCTCACGTTTACTATAAGTGAATAAATAAGTATAGTTTGTTAAGCCGTTATAGTACCAAGAGGTAATAAAACTCACTTTCACGTTTATTATAAGTAAATAAATAAGTATATAAATAGTAGAGTATCCCTTTTTTTTTTACCTGATTGTACACAATTGCGAAGTAATAATTAAAGGGCGTTGCACCACGCCTTCTTCACTCGTCACTGAGAGGAGATTTGATCCAAATACGAGAATTTTTTGCCTATAACCTTTTTAAAGCCTGCGCAAATAAAGGACAATTTGTCCGCCGGCAAAAAATCTCTTTGTATTTGCCTCGTCATGACCGTATATATAGCTTTTACCCGCGACTTTATTCGCGTGACCAGAGTAAGTTTACTGAACGGAATAATAAAGAAATAAAAATCGGAGTTTTCAAACAAAACTTAAAGATTTTTATTTGATGAAATTGTTATCTGTTTATTTTTTTATTAATCTGGTTAACATACTTATTTCAGATACCTATCTCAACAGATATCTAAAAATTTTATAACTTTGTGTTTTACATATATTTTTATCTATTTGTGGAGGTGTTTATATGCACGTATGTATATATGTATGTAATATGTATGTGTGTGTATATATATAATAATGATTTGAGGCATATATTTACATTATTACATCTCCATATTTAGAAATAACAGAATTTTTGTCGTGCTTCCAATCAAACTGTTTATAATTACTCCTCTCCATTCAAAGGTTGCCTGGAAGAGATTGCTTTTAGCTATAAGATCGCCCACTGATTTCCGATTGTGATTATTTCTTTTGTTTGTATCTATAATAAATTTACTATTATAATCTTTTGGAGGAAACAATAAAGAGTATTCTATCTATCTGTAAAATAGTTAAGTTGTCTCATATTATAAAGTGCATAAAATGATAATTGGTAAAATAAAATTTTACAACCAAGAAGTTAAACAAGAAATGCCACAAGTACAAGAACTTGTAACTGATCATTTCGGTGCAGCTTTAACGAGGTCGGTTTATTGGACGACTGTGAATCTCGTTATTAAAGATCGAAGGTCACGCAAAGTATGGGACCCTAAAACGAACAAGTTAACGCATGATACAACTTTCCCACAAGAGGTCACAATGCACCGCATGTAAATCGCTCTATACCGCTACCAACACCGTTACGCTACTTTTTGCCTTTTGCTTTTAATACACAAGATGTTATGACATGTTGAACCGTTAGAGAAGGTTTATACCAAAAGCCTGGTAATGTGTCTGCAGTTTTTATGCAATTTGATACAACAAACAAGTTGACGGCCAATTGGCTGGCTATCATCACAACAGTCTGCACACAACAACTGTCCACTGTTGAACATAATCCCTTGGGGGATTTTACCAGTAGTTGCCACGCTTGGTAGGTGGATTGGCAACCGCAGTCACGCTTTAGAGGTGTTTTAAGAGGGGCGTTGTTGCCCATCGCTCGCCCTCCCTTAGTCGGTTCTTACGACATCCATAGGATAGGAAGGGATGGCCTATTTTATGTTGGAACCACACGGCCTTCACTTTCCACCAAATGCGTAGAAAGTAATAGCGGTCGTGATCGTCTATAGATAAAAATAGCTTCATGGACATGACAGCATACTCATAGGTTACTATGGATATTCAGAGGAGCGAAGGGATTGTTAGTAACGCAAACTACCAGCCCTATTACTAGCAATATACTATATCAAGTCAACCTCCACGTATCCCCTCTCGGGAAACCATCGTGCTGGATCCTGAGGTGTCGTCACAATATGCTAACTGACCTATATTCATTCTCACCTGTCAACCCTCACTGGTGGGCACCAGCGTATAGCGTTTTTTTTAATGGATGATAATGAAATGGTAACCCCGCCTGCGCTATCGGTATACACTGGTGGGGCACCAGTGAGGGATGATAGGTGAGGATGAAGCAGGTCAGTTAGCCCGTCGTGACGAATCTAACAATAAATTAGTTACGATGGTTTTAAGGAAGAACCACATGGAGGTCGACCTGACAGGGCATATTGCTAACAATGGAACTATCAAACTCCATTGCTAACAATTCCATTTTCCCCAGCGTATAGCGTTAGCGTGTATTAGGTATTTTGTGATGTAAAGACATCAGCGGTATTTGATACTACGCCATTCCTGAAGACAATAGGCTCCCTCATAATACCCTATAAAGTACGATCTCATGGCTCCATCGACAATTCATCTTATTACTAAAAGGAGAATTTGTACAAAATTCGTCTGCTTGCGTGCCGTTAGTTTTTCTGTCTACAGTTTTGTTTGTATGTTTGTTTTTCGGTTTGAAGGGTGAGATATGGCAATGAATTACAGAGTACAGAGGCCTTACATCTTAATCGACAGGAATGCCAACGCGTGAAGTGTATCATGGTCGACACAATATACTCTGTTATGTCCATGGTACTGTTCATGACTATAGGCGACGGTTACCACTTTTTGTTAGTTTGTTTGCCATTCATGCATAAAAAAACCGAAAAGTCATCCGAAACTTCGCTTGCTTGTATAGGGACACCATTTGAAAATCTCTTCATATTCCTAAATATATATATGCAAAATAATTATAGTTAATCTTTATAATGAAATATGTCCATCTTTAAATTTCCAAAATAACTATAGAACTGTAGAAAGCATACAAAATCCTATTTTACAACAATTTCTCATACAGCTTACGTGTCAGACTAGAGCAGGTGCCTGTGGTTTGTGGTGTGAGCCCTAGAGAACCAATTGTGAACACCTCGCATGCAATATTAATCCTAGCTGGATAGATAATAAAGTCCACATTCCAGTTACAATACTCCAATAATACCCAAATTGTTTTACAAACTTTCAGCCACTTTTCTGCTATGGACTTAGTCTCTATAACTAAGGTCTTAAAGTTGAATATAAAAATTGAAATTATATTAAATGTAGATCTAATATTCATACAACTATTGCCAACTTTTGTCTATCTATTGTGGACAAGTGTAAATGATTTTGTCACACTGAATAAATTGAAATTTTCATGTGAAAATTTCAATTTATTATATCTAATTCATGTTCATTTTACAAACATTATTTATTTTGAAATAAGAATTTTAATACTTTAAACTCCATGATGATTGATTTAACTGTTAAAGTTGACTATTGGATATAAAATATTGGATAGTCAGACAAACAAACAAACATTTATAATACTATTAGTTATCCGCCCCGGCTTTGTACGGGTAGACACAGAAAAATAAAAATCTATATTAGCCTTAACAGGTAATTTTTAGATATTTTATTTGTTCATTTACTTATGCATTTTACATACTTGGATAAGGTAATACAGTTTAACAGTGATTCCTGCAGTAATCTCTAGGCTTGTATCACAGGAATCTTATATTATTATTATTTTTTTTTTTTTTATTTTAGGTTAAATTATCGCATTTTTTATAGGGGTCTCTAATTTTTTTTAAATTGATAATTAATCTTTTTGGAAGAAACAATAAAGAGTAACTATCTAAAAAAATATATACTATATCACTCTCTGATAATGTAATTTTATTTAGATGAAAGATTTTTTAAAATCAGTTGAGGAGTTTTGAGTGTGTCCAGTACAAATAAACAAACATACAACAAAACAAATCTTTTATAAAGAGGATACTTTTTCTTTTTTTTTTTTTAATATAATACAGATACTAATAAGTTTGGTAGCGACTTATCATTTAACACCGTCTGTGCTACATTGTAAGGAGATTAGAGTAAGTTAATTCCATTGGACAGAAAATATATTCTTGCACAATATCTAGACGTGACTACGTTGCATGCATCGTCCATAAAAACAAATTAGACCAGATAACAACCTCACATACGTTGTCCTTTGCAGACCAGACAAAGAGTTTAGCCTTCGTACTAATACGCTTCTATACACATACATACACGCTTTGTAGTGATCATAAAAAAGTTGTTTTTAACCAAGGAAATTGCTAACACAACTCTATGTGTAACATGTACTTGACTTCGATCTAGATGATTCTTTTTATATGAATACGCGATCGCGCTATAACTAGCGATCCGCCCTATCTTCGCACAGGTAAATAGAAAGATAAAAATAATATTTCATATTCACTTTAAAAGGCAGATATTCGATATCTTCCAAGGTAACTCATATATTATTATAATACCCATACATTCCATAAGTCAATTTTTTTGAAAATAATATTATAGCTTATGTTGCCTACTAATAACGGCAAAAACTCAAATCGATTTTCCTCTTTATAATATTAATATGCATATAAATAATTATTCTCACGACTATAATCATTAATAGGGTAGTTAGACTGCCATTCTGAAATGAGTATTAAAATTACAAGTTTGTTTTAATATCACACAAGTACTTTGTAAACTTGATCTGCTTTCAAAAATAAAAGTATATACTCCCACATTGATTCAAATTCAAAGCATTTTGTATTGAAATGAACTTGTTTACAAACACTTTTAAATCGTCATTTTTTTTTTTATTTACTGCAGGGTTCGGAAAGTTGTTATCTTTTGAGAAGAGCCCGCAAGAAACTCAACAGTTACTCTTTTAAATCTCTGTTAACATTATGTGTATTTATTTAAATGTACTATGTCTTACATTACATGGTCGTTAAAAGCCCGTGAAAGGTCAACTAATACCATGCACATTTATCATTTAATAATTATTTAGTGTGTAATAGGCTTTGTTCAATGTTTTTTAATAACAGTTTTAAACTTATTGAAAGGCCGAACCAAAATATCCTTCAGTATGTTTTTATAATATTTAATGTCCATTCCCATAAAAGACCTCAAGTCTCAAGGTTAACTGGATGAGATCCCTTTAAGGGATAAGTCCGCCTATGTGCATTTTTGTTATAATTTGATATCTATACTATAAGTCAATGCACAAAAGCATATAAATAAATAAATAAAAGACCTATTAACTTTTTCTATTATATATGTGTATTAATATGGTATATTTATATGTATTTATGCGTATATATGTATATGTATGTATATATATTTATATGTGTATGTGTATGTATATATATATATATGTTTGGTTGTATGTGTTTATTTATGTATGTATATGTATATGACTATGCTGTCACAAATATTATTTTTTACAAATCTATCTTTTTTAACGCGCCACCTACCTACTTATGCTTTAATCCTTTCTACCCAAAGGTTGTCTGGAAGAGATTGCTTAGCAATAAGACCGCCTTTTGTACTACACTATACGTATTGAAAATTGTTTTAACAAATCATGTTATGTTGGTGCAATAAAGTGTTAAATAATAAATAACTTTTTCTAACAATACTTCAAAACAGCAAGTTAGCATCTAGTATTAAGATTACTAAGATCGCTGTTTTTAAGAAACAGTTGAAGATTCCTGCGTATATACAAAATGTTTGCGTATATGTACTATGAAGCTACTAAGATTGCTGCTAAGCTAAGAATATTTCCTACCTTAAATTTCTCTCTTAGTGATTCACGACTTTCTATAGAATAAATCGCGCGAATAGCACTTTTTTGTAATACAAATATGCTTAGGATGTCGGCTGCTTTACTTCATAATAATATTTTATAGGATAGTATACGATATATATATGAAAGTAACTAAAATAAACTAATCTGGCAGTCTCAATATTAAAGTACTGTTTGACTCTGCAAAACTTAATTTAGTTGCAAGGTTTTGAATGTGAGGACCCCACTGAATTTTATTATCAAGAGTGATTCCAAGAAAGACAGTAGAATCTGTAAAATTAAGAGGTTCGAAATTAAATAAATTTTGCAGTAGAATTGAAATTATAACTTTTATATGAAGAGAAATTTAAGCATTTGTTTTTAATTTCTTATTTTTTAAATTCCATACTAATGTTGGTACTTACAAATAAATTATATTGAAGATTTTTTTAGAATATGAATTCATGTCACTAGGTGTATTCAGAACGTAATTCTCACCTTGTATAATACGACCTTGTTATAACTAATAAGATCGAATTATATAAACATTACGGCTTCTTTGTAAAGAATATGATATATATATATATATATACATACTATATATATATATATATATATATATATATATATATATATATATATATATATATATATATATATATATATATATATATAAGGAGTTTTTAAACGTATTGCTTCTTCGTTTTGCTACGACGAAGATTCTCAATTTGTCTGATTGTTTTGGGTCGTGTAATAACACGACTATGCCACCAATTCTGAAACGATTTTGATACTCGACTTATTATGATTCTGAATTGATTTATACAATCGATAGGATTTGGTCCACTATTACAAATTTTATCAATTACTTCAATCTCGATTTCATAATAATTTTATAAGGATCATTGCTGCTGTTCTTTGTGAACCAAAAAAAAACTCGCTTTATATTTTTGGAATACCCGTAGCCACAATGTTTTGTAAAACCATCTCATTCATTTTTCTTATTGTATAGAACAGCAGGCCAAATAACAATTTTACATGCTCTTTAAATCCTAAATCAAGTGACAATCATTTTTAAACAATATAAACCAAACATAAACTTGGAAATTCATAAGTAGACTTTTGTAGACATAAAAAATTCGATGTTAGAATCTTTGACCCTCAATCAAGCATTATTCAATTATGTTAATCTATATAAATATAAATCAATTGCTAAATTTGTTGTAAACTCGATACCGACTAAACCAATACGGCATTTTTTTTTAATATATATTAAATGAAATTTGAAAAAAATTACAAAAAAAATATAAGTCTCTACTTGTCTTTTTCCTATACAGACTATACGTAACTGCTAAAATTCAAATACTTCGTTCAAATATACATTGATTGCTCCAATTTGAGAGATAGGATAATTTTGTCCAGATAAGAAAAAAATAACGCAACACAGAACCTACAGCAGTAGAAAATGTAACGTTTGCCGGGTCTGGTATTAATGTAATAGATTTATCTACAAAATCTCACGTCGTTTATTGCTATATATTATTAGAATTTAAATCGCTTTTTCATATAATTTAATTGAAGCAAAAGGTACTTGTTTCTAGACTCACTCCACGTAAATGTATAAGTAATTAGTAAGTCAAAGTAATTACACTATGAATAATATAATATATGCCATTGAGTACTCTCTTGTTATATTCTTAGTTGGTGTATGATAGACGTATGTACCTAATAACCTAAAACCTCAAAGCACTTATATACCTACATTTCTAGACCATTAGCCAAACCAACTTGCCAACAGCATTTAATTCCAATAAATATGTCCCCAGACATTCAAAGTACTATAGAAGCGTTTTAGTTTATTCTAGAAAGCCGAATAGAATCTTAAATGAGACTAGACAGAGAAACTAATTTTTTTCATCTAAAATCTACATTTATCATGACTTAACAAAACAAAGTTTTAACAGGAATTTAAATTTATGATTTGCAAAGAAATTTTAATCTAATATCGTCCATATTATGTCTAAAATGCAACGATCATTATCGAGTATCTCGCATTCAAGTTACTTAGTTCGTATTTTTATTATACCACTGAGATGAAATGCTTGTTTGCCAAACAAGCATACAGCCCACCTGATGGTAAGCGGTTACCGTAGTCTATGAACGCCTGCAATACCAGAGGTATTACGCGCGCGTTGCCGACCCTGAAGAAACCTCTTTACCCCCTTTTGAAGAACCCCATGCTGTAGTCTCTTGAGAAAACCTCGGCAGGGAGCTCATTCCATCGTATTTATTTATTTGTTTCCATTATCTGTAAAATATAATGAAAAAATGTGTAAAATAATTATTTTTTGTACAACTTCAATACTATTGATTGATACTAATTGTAATTTTCCTGTAACTAATTTGAATCCTCTCAACTTTATAGACTTACATTACATTAATGTTTAAATCTGTAATCAATAGTAATCACGCCAATAAATATGTCATAAAAATCATTTAAAAAAATTGTATATACACAATTGATATTCTTAGAAATAATTAAAATTAAAATTAATAAAAATCCATATTTAATTTTATTATTGACCACAAAAAGTGTAGTACCATATATCGCGTATATTTATTTATTTGTTTAATTTTTGAAACTACTTAATCAATTTCTAAAATAAAAAGACTCTCGGTTTGTCTGCTTTTTCTTACTCCAAAAATGTTTTATCTAATAATTTTAATTATTCATTCCAAAACCCCTTGAAATGAACACAAGCACAGGTTATCATCACAGCGGGCAATCTAAATTAAAATCTTAATTTCAATTAAGTTAATGAGTATTTTAAGATTTACTGTCGCTGCAAGCGTTGAAAGCGCTTTTGATACCAAATCATAATATCAAAAAGTTGTGCGTTTGTTCTGTTTATTACAATTTAAATATTAATTTTATTTTATTCTTTATTGCACAATAAAACTTTGTATAAGTAGCGAACTTAATGCCATATAGCATTCTCTACCAGCTAACCATTAGGTAAAAACAGAAAGCATATGAAAGGTAGATGTGGTGAAAAATATGTGACATAATTATAGTAACATACTGAAATAATTTATATTAAATCAAAGATAAAAGACGACGAACCTGCCTTCTTAGACAAGTAATTAATAAATCCAGTAATAAAAGTCTTATCACTAGCGAATCTATAAGGTGAAATAGCGACATCCGATGTCTTGTTCTTTCTTACACAATCTCTAACCGAAACGATTCTATCGATAGAGACCTTGACTGAATATGTTTTTTTTTATTTGATAAAAGAAATCGCTACTCAGATATATACGAGTAGGACGTATCTATTTCAGGAATGAAACTTACGGACTATATTAAATATTAGGCGCCTTCTAAGACACAAATAGCCGAAGTTCGTGGAAGAGCTAGTAAACTGAATTAGGCTTGACATGGCCACTTCAGTTATAAAATGTCAAACTACAACACGGAAGGGCCAGATGTAGATAAACTCGGAAATGGCTACTCCAATATCTAAATTGGCCTAAGAACCTAATATAGTTTGAAACAAAAAGAAGTTAAGGTTCTAGTTAGAGTGGAATATTAATTGCTCATATGTACAGATAAAAAAGTCTGTCTGTCTGTTATCAAACGTCCCTGAAAATAATAATGCTATAAATCGCAAAAAGGTTTACCACACTCAATGTTACTACATTTCGTGAGCACACATTTCGTGGTTTAATGTGTGAATGGCCAGATCTTTTATACACATACGATGATAAACAGCTACCATCAACATTTACTAGGAGTTAAAATTATAAAATTATTGACCAAATATATTTTTTCGAACTTTACGAACAATCTTGAGTTACTTACTGTACAATATATAAATATGATTGATAATCTTAAGAAAAAATAAAAAATATCAAGATATAGTATAAACATCAATGGTTAATACATCACTCACCTTCGATTTGCCGATGATATAGTAATTATGGCAGAATCCCTGGAGGATCTGAATACTATACTGAAAATGATAATGATGATATACCTTTTTTTACGTGGGAAAATTCGACACAATAACACACTACGCCAGAAATCCACACGGTGGTGGCCCACTTAGACCTCCCCTCTTTACATAAAAGGGGACTTTTTCCATATCTTCCATCTTTAAAGGGCGCACTGGAATACCCACTTCGCGCTTCACTACTTGGACTCATTCGATGAACTGCAAATACTTCTGCATCTACCTTCCATAAACCACTCGGAATTTGGTCTTTACTAGAATTAAAGCAGATGCAAATCCGGTGGTAGGCAATGGCCTTTTGACCGCTGAATTTTCACTCATGCTCTCCGCTGCCCAAATGCGTACTTAGGACAGCAATAATTTTAAAAACAGTAGACGCAGCGGACAACAGCTAGTCGGCAATAAGTTAAACAATATTCCTAGAACATTAAATTCGTGCCCCCTCGAAAGGATATTTTAAAACTTCAAGGGCATTTTAGTCGCAAGAATAAGGAAGTTGGCTGAGAGTCAGTGGGTGGCAGTTCAAAAACTTCAGCAGTAAATCGCAAGGCAGGGTTTTAATAAAAATCTGGTCAAGTGCGAGTTGAACTTTGAACGGAAAAGAAACATTTCCTTTTTCATGATTTATTACTTCCCACAACTTTACTTTGAACTGGTTTTTAATCGAGTAAATTTAATTTCTGCCTCATGGCAATTTAGAGCACCTATTTAGCCTTATGAGCTTATAAAGTTGTGGCACTTTATGACAGAATAAATCTGCTATATTTCAGAATACCTTAGTTCATAATAAAGCATGGGAGATAACAGGTATAAGTGGCATAATAACTATAGTTGGCAAAGCACATTTATCAGGGAAAGGAATAGTAGTTAATGAGAACCCTAGTGACGCTAGTCCTCACTACCGAGGTCAACCTTCATGCTAATCTCCCTTCAAACTATCGTGGTTAATTCCTACTTATCTTCTCCTGGCCAAGACACCAATCCAGTCAACGTTTACCAATAGCGCGGGTTTATTTTATCTCATAAAATAGCAGATTATTCGATCATTCTGGAGATTCTGTGGAAATTTTATTTCAAGTTGTTATATAGAATAGATTCTGAGCACACCTAACCTCCTCGTTGTAGGGAGAAGAGATTGTTAGTAATGCGAACTAACAATCCCATTGCTAGCAATACACTCTTTCAGGTTGACCTCCACGCGGTTCCCCCTAGAAACCATCGTGCCGAATTCCTGGCGTATTCTTCACGGTAGAATTTAGTGGTCCCTTCAAGGGATATGATACAGAAATAATTCACGTATACCTATCGTATGTCATAATATCACACTAACATAGTTTTATGTAATAAGTACTACCTAAAGAAATGCAGCTCAGTCGGATAACACTCCGTGTTTTAGAGAGCATGTAGACTTTGTCTGGTGGAGTCATATCAGAGGGTGTCTAGTACAATGAAATCATTCGAGAAAAATTTGGTAGCAATGGATAGGGGGAAAAGGGATTATTAGTAATGAGATCTAAAAGCTCCATTATCAGCAATATATTCTATCAGGTCGAGCTGAGCAGTTTCCTCTGGAAACCATGAAAGATAATTCTTATTAAATTCGTCACGTGAAGCTAACTGATCACCTATCATCACTCGCATATCAAGACACACGTCCCGTTACTCAAAAAAATAAATATTAATATTCAATTCTAATTACAAAAACTCGCTCTAATCCCTTTCGGACAAAATAATTACTAAAATAATTAAAAAGTAACATTACAATTTACGAACCCTCTGTTACTTTATCAGTCGAGAAGTGGCTTAATCCTCGAAATTGTGCTCGGAATAAAAAAAAAAGTTCACAGCTAAACTTATTTTGTTTTATTCTTTCAACACGCTCGCCAGTGGGCGTCGAATTTTTAATTAGGAAAGTTACATAGTTTGTTTTTTCTCCTCCATTGCTTCTAGCCTTTTTGTTACTCTATTTTTGCTTTTATTTAAATTTGTACAAAACTTGAAATGTATCGCTTACAGTTTTAAAGTACGCAATATATAGTATAATAGATTAAATCTCTACATGGAAGATATTTAAAAAAAATATATGTAAGGCGTTTTAATAGTAGTGAAAAAATATCGATACAATAATATTGTGAAATTTTGTGCGTCTGTCTGTGTGTTTTTTCCGGTATTACACAAATATTTTAAATCTATGCACTGCCATTTACTCTCTGTGTTTAGCGTAACGGTTGACGAGTAGAGAATGCCATTAGGCATTAAGTCCGCCCTGTAGACATATTTTAATGTGTTAAAAAAATATAAATAAATAAATACTACTTTAACAGATTGAATGCGGTTTGTACTGTTGTGTTCGAGAGGATTTAACTGTGTGTATGTTATATTTTGATGCGTCATCCATTGAATTGGTCTATTTCATTGATTTTTATACTTTTCAAATCCGCGCGTACAAAGTAAAAAGCAAAAAGTTAGCATAGAAAAAAAAAAATTCTCACGACTTTATAGTTATTATTTAATAATGTAATAATCAGAGATTTTAATCGTTTGTTACAGTTGTAGTGACATAATATTAAAATTTGAGTATGCTCTCATCTCATTTTGCCGAATATATTAGAATCCAATGTAACATGGGGTGAGTCTACCACCAACTTCACTCGGGTTAATTTAGTTTCTGTATAAATATTATATGAAACAGTCATAAACAGCTTTGTCAGTTTGACAACTTGATTATCTGCACGTTATTTATTTCTTCAGATTACTACTACACTAATTAAAACCAGCGGATTTTCCCACATAAATTAATCAACTCAAATCAGCTCAGCCATTTAAGTGTAATTAATTAAAAAAAACATATAAATATTCAAAATATAACTTTATAGTATTAGGTTTTTTTAACTTCTCTGTTTTTTTTTCTGGTTATATGTAAAAAAAAAATAGGACAGGCAAAGATAGATTAAGAACCTAGTGTTGATGACCATTACGTCACACTTCAATAACACCAAAGTGCATTAAATGCTAAATATAGGAACATTTCTACGGCCTCCTGCTCTACGAATGTGACTTGTATAATTGCATTAAAAATTCCTTACTCAGTATACAAGCCATAGAACTCGTATGCGTACTTATATACAAAGTATATAACTGAGTATATAACTCCTTGCTATCCAAAGGTTGCCTAAAAGAGATCTCTTTTAGGGATAAGGCTCCCCATGTTTTCTCAGTATGATTATTTCTTGTAATGATTTGTATCCATAATAAGTTGACTACTGTAATTTTTCGAAGGAAACAATAAACAGTATCTATCTATCTAATATACACATAATTAATATACACATAACCTAATTGCTTGGGTACCTCTGTCCCATTCATGTTTCTACCGTGAAGCAGTTGTTTGCATGACTGTGTTTTGAAGAGTGGGATATGGCGTGAATTTACAGGGTACAAAGGAATAACATCTGAATCCTCAGCAATGGCAACGCATGGGGGGTATCATAGGCGAAACAGTATACTCTCTTATGTCCATGATACTGCTCATGTCTATAGGTGACGATTATCACTTTCCATCAGGTGGGTCGTCAGCTTGTTTGCCATTCTAAGTTGTATAAAAAAATACAAAGAATGAATACTGCTCACCTTTAATATCTCTTTTGGTTCTATCAATATTAAATAATTTATTTTTTAATTTATTAAGAATAACCAACACCGTTGGAATTAGGTAATATTTAAAAGAAATCTACCTACTCATCTTCAATTACATGAATAGTATGAAATCATTATCGTTTTTACGTAAATTGTTAAGAGTTTTTCAACTCCACTGGTTTTCTTTGCATATTTATTAGGCAAAATCTATGTCGTTTGTAGACCGATTGTATTTAATATTTTTCTGCTAGAATTCTTATTGCCTTTTAGATAAAACCTACAGCTCAACTTATAAGTAATTCACAAAAAAGTAATTCTAAACAAGTTTGTTATCAGATTGTTATTAGTTCCATAGTCTTTGTAGTAGAATTGAAACACAATTTCTTTTCTTCGATATAAATAACAATTATATAATATACCATTTGATATTTAAAAAAATATCAACCTTACCTAAGATAGAATTCCTTTGTATATATATATATTCCTAT
Source organism: Galleria mellonella (assembly GCF_026898425.1). Taxonomy (NCBI): domain Eukaryota; kingdom Metazoa; phylum Arthropoda; class Insecta; order Lepidoptera; family Pyralidae; genus Galleria; species Galleria mellonella. The sequence goes on along the minus strand of NW_026442100.1, from coordinate 1,730,778 downwards.
ATATATATATATAAAATCTCGTAGGTGCAACCGTTCTATACTGATGCGCTTACATACATCTGACAAATGATTTGCGGCCTATGTCCAGTAGAAGCCGGATAATGACTGAGATGACAATAATGATGATGAACTGTAATATATTTTACATATTTTATAAAATTATAACCTTAAAACATAAAGATCTGCGAGGGATTTTTTTTTTTTTTGTTGGCAATAGACTATCAACTATTCCTCATAAACCATAACAATTTTCTCGCGTGATCGCGTTTCTTTAGCAGATTCCACCGACGTGTGTGGCATGTTATAGATGATTGATGAGAGGAGACGTCCAATAATATCTCATTTGTCGTTTTAAATCGATCATCCGTGCATTCAGCTACTTCTAAAGATGTAGTTGGACCAAGCGAGAGAAGCTTCGTTTATCTTTCATTTATCAACCGACTTCAAAAAAGGAGGTTCTTAATTCGGATATATTTTTGTTGGTTACCTCATAACTTCGTCATTTATTAAATCGATTTGAAAAAATCTTTCTTTATCTGAAAGGGTATACCGACAGATTGATCCCATAGAAATTCTATTAAAATTGATTCAGTAGTTTAGTCTTGAATTCATAATAACTTATTTTGCCGCAACTGAAGATATTTTTTTGTAAACCACACTTTTTATTTTTTTATATCTAACAACTAGATATATAGCTGGGGGGAAGGAATTGTTGGTAATGGGGAGGTTAGTCCTCATTGCTATCAATATATCCTACCAGGTCGACCTCCTCGCGGTTCCCCCTGAAAACCATCGTAACTAATTTATTGATGAATTCGTAACGATGGACTAACTGACCTGCCTATTCATCTTCACCAATCATCTCTCACTGGTGCCCCGCTAGTGTATACCGATAGCACAGGCGGGGTCATCATTCCATTATCATCCATTAAAATACTAGATATATAGCAATATAATATGAAAATATTATGTTGATTTCAGAATTTGGAAAACCAATAGACTACTTCTATACAGCATATTAAGATACAATTTATACCAGTTTTTAACTTAAACCTTTGGGAATAAAACTCTAAATACGGCGTCCAATTTGGTGCAGTAGTTTCTAAGTGATGCTGAAACAAATATCCAAAAAGAGAGATAAAATTACTAACAAATATTCTTTTGGATTCAATTATTTTTATTAAGACCCCTCACGTTGTTTTTCCTTAAATATCTCCCATGTACATAAGTTGTCAAGTTACAATGTTATTATTATAGTAAGTTAACAGTTTTCCGCGGCTTTGTCCGTGATGTTAAATAGCCTTTATAAACTTTATAAATTAGGTATTAACTTTTTGAAAAATTATTCAAATATGTTTATTTGTAACTTTTAATATCCAAACATAATGTAATATGCATCTCCTTCATATAAGAGGTGTCTGCCGTCTATTATATATATAATATAGGTAAGTACCTAAGATATAAAATAAATATATTATAAATATATTCCACTTTTACGTCACACTTTTTTAAGAAATCAATAATCAAATTGGTTACAAATGCACACCATATATGTATATGCGTACAGTCAAATAAATCATTCAATTTAATTACAGTCTAGTATGTACGATATCTTTATGCATGAACACCTCCATTTAACAATTAACATATATTTCCATTAATTATGAATATTTATCGTCTTGTTTCACCGAGCTAAATCTTCACACTTTATGTCAAAACCTTAGTGCTGTCTTACAAGCGATTGTCAAGTAATCGATTGTAGTTATACAATATAATTTAAATATCGATTAGTCTACCGATACTATCGATAAAATTAATTGTGCTGATATCACAATTAATGTAATTTAATGAATTGGAATCGTTTGCGTCAATGAACAATTATATTGATTTATAAATATTTATTGTCTTGTTTTCCTAAGCCAAATGATCAAACTTTATGTCATGACACCTAGTATTGTCCTCAATTACCAATTAATTACCAACTATCAGTTACCATAATCGATAGTGATCGATTGGTCTATCAATAATACTAATAATATCAATTGTACCAATAATATTAAGTTTAGCGAAACCTAATTAATATCGACAATTAATTCCAAATAAATCATTCATTTCAGCCATTATCCGTCCACTGCTGGACATAAGCCTCCCCCATAGACTGCCAATAAGAACGGTCCTGAGCCACCTGTATGCACTGATTACCTGCAATGCATTTCAGGTCGTCACTCCATCTAAAGAGGGGTCGTCCTATTCGTTGTTCTAAATAATACTATATTATAAATTATAATTAATTTTAAGCATATTGTTTCAGTGTAATAAATTAATTATTTTTTTATCGATTGATATAGTAATAATGATTGCATAATTTATTATTATTATTATGTATCGCCCCAATCAAACTATCGATTCATATCCAACGATACAGTGAGTATCACTACATATTATTTTTCTTTTAACTATTAAGCTCATTTTAATTCTAATTACGTGTATATGATACTACTGAACAAAAAAAAATAAAGAAAGTAAATAAAAAATAAATTTAACACTAGCTTACAATTGGCATTTATTATTAACTGTCTACTTTTAAGAGTGTTTATAACTTTAGCTTACTAAAGTGTGGCAAGATCCCTATTAACTGAATAAATTAAGTTTGTTCTGATTACGAACTATGCTGTCTATTAAAATTGTGACTTTGATGGCATAAATGTATTTGAAAAATTTCGATACAAAATACGAAGTACGCGTAAAGTTTTTAGCTATACATTTATATGCAATAAACTCTGTGATTAAAATATTAGTTCGCTAGCAAATGAACTTTTTAAATAATCAATCTAGAAATATTGAATTTTTTTTTTAATATTGACAAAAAATTGCGACTTTGTCATGAGAGCAAAAAGTCTTTTTCTGAACGCAAAAGTATGAACGCTTTTGAGTGCTTTTAACCGATTTCGAAAAGAAGAAAACCCTCAATTCGGTAGCTATTTTATATTTATTACCTCATAACTGCGTCACTTTCAAACTGATTTGAAAAATGATTTTTTCTTATCTGACAAGATGTACCTGTAAGATTGGACCGATAGCAAATTTTAATCAAAATCGGTTCAATAGTTTAGTTTTAAAAACAAAATAACTAGTTATGCCATAATTGAAGTCAGTTCTTTTGTGGAACATAACGTTAATTTGTGTTTTGTTTATTTGACAGGATTTATTCTACCCTATTAAATGCAAATAAATGCAGGTTCTAATCCCTCTCTCCTATAAAGTTAGTATCATAAAAAACTTCATTTAAAACTCCTCAGCACTTTAATTAAATAAAAATGCTCACGACCATAATAAGGGACAGTTGGTCGTTTGTTAATCATAAACCAATATAAAAATGTATTTATACGACATGTTCATATTTCTGCTAGTATATAAAAATCCAAAGAATTATTAGAATTCATAAAAAAGATTAATTATATATGAAACAGAAAGAAATTTCTTAAAATGTATTAATTCAATTATCATTGTAATAATCATGTAAACATTAATTTTGGCAGATGTTTAATTACCTTAAAATTTGTAGTTATGTAAATATTTTAATTGAATAACATAACTTTCAATTAACATATTAAATCCATAATTAAAAAGTCGCATCCAATTTGAAACGTAATTTTCATTATATTCTACAACAATCTAGTCTTTAGTAATTTATTAATTCATGTACAGATAAGTACATATTTAAATAAGCATACTTGAGGACTTCAATTATATACATATAACAAATTAAATTGTATGTAAATGTATTGAAAGAAAATCCTGTATAAATTATCATTTAATTGTATCATGGTTGGTAAACATATTAGAGAACAAACACATAAAATAATACAATCAAACTTCTTTTTTATTTTAGGTAAAAAAAAATACGTTTTTTTTATTTATACAAATTGTCCAAGGAAACGGTGACAAATATGCAATGACGGCACGAATCAACTATAATATAATAACTTTCAAATAAATGTGTGTTCAAAAGAAGAGTCAAATTCATTTATTTATTATTTATATAGTTATTCAAATTTATTTATATATTATTTATATATATATCTATTTAGTTGAATTATTCTTTATATTTATGTATGTATTATTTATTTTGTATGTAAAGGTACTTATCCCTTTAATGAAGTACCTCGTTCGTGATCTACTGTTCATCCCAAAGGTTGACTGGTAGAAGATGCTACTACCATTAAGTCCGCCTTTTGTACCTTATTTTATTTTGGTCAATAAAGTTATTTACATAAATGTGGAATTGATATTTTTCATAAAACAACTTGTTTTTAAAAAGAACTACTTTATTTTTCATCTTTACAAATATGCATTTTTATAGCTCGTTTCTTTAAATCGTAATGACGTCCGATGAACAATGATACAGCAGAAAAGTATTACATACATCCCTCTCTCTCGCACACTGACCCTCTCTTTCACTTAAAGGTGCGATCATGTATTCCTTTAAAATTATAATTTGTTACAATATATGCATTCTTTTTTCAACAAAAATAATCCTGCATAAATAAATAATGTCAATAAACATAAAATAAAAAAAAAATAGTTTACCTCTCTCTTAGACTGTGTCTCTGTTTATTCAAGCAGTATAAGTGCATTTTAATTGCTACAAAAACTTCGCGGTTTACCACAAAGATGCCATTGAATTGCTAAACAACAGTTTCACTCTTAATGAATAATACACATTAATTTATCATATGGTAGTACGATAGTGACTATGAATTTTTAGTTAGTGTGATAATGAGATGAATTAAATGCATCTATCAACATAACCTACCTACACTACAAGGTATGTAGCTATAACTGTATGGGTCAAGTGCCTTTGACTTCGTACTATTCATAAGCTAATAAAAAAAATGAGAGAGAAAATAGCTCGGTACAGATAAAAATCAAGAAAGTTGAAAAGTGGTCTTTTTTTCTTAAATATTCTATAGATTAGAACTAGACAATGAAATCATTATTTTTTTTAAATTAATGTCTGTTTTTTACACCATTATAAGAAAATAGGGTTTCATCAATATTTTTCCTAGTAAGTATTAGGTACATATATTTAATGAGGAACGCTGCTGCCGATCTCTTGACCATTAAGTTCCCTTAGTTATTTACTCCTTACGACACCCACAGCAAAGGAAGAGGTGGCCTGTTCTACACACACACTACACACATCACATGAAATTACATTTAACTTATTAATCTTTATTATTTGTATTGTTATGTTTACAATAAAAACCCCTAGATGGCGTTAGCGGCATATAATCGTATTTTTATAAATATATTTTATTTACCATACACACATCATGAGTACCACACAACACTAGTAAATTAATAAATTGATATACTTTCTTATTTTTACTTGCGTTTCTCCATTCACGGTGCATAAAGTCGTACAAAACATATACTAAAAGTAGGTACACATTTCAATATAATTACATGACAGGAGAGAATAAAGATTGTAAATTAAAACGAAAGCTGCTTTAACAATTGACGTTTTACCGCTGTTTAACACTTACATGAATATCTTATTTACGGTTCAATCACTCTGACATAGTCATAAAAATACACTTTCTTGTAAGATTAAAATAAATTTGACCAGCGATTTCGTTTGCATGACCGCGATAAAAAGTTGCCTTCAACTTGGCATCTAAATGTCGATTCGACTTCGAAAAGAAGAAGAGTCTCAATTCAGTTGTATTTTCTTTTACGTTTGTTACCTCAAAACTCCATCATTTAAAAATTTATTTATTTAACTTTTATTGGATATTTTGACAAGTGAATAATTCAAATGAAATACAGATATAAATACAGATTGAAATATACACATAAAGGTACAAAAGTTTATCGCTAGGGCAATCTCTTACAGACAACCTTTAGATCAGATAAAAAGGGCAGGTGGCGCAATTTTTATCAAAATTTTCGTGCACAAAATACAAAAACATGTAATGCACAAAAATATCAAATACATATAATTTATTAACATTAATAAATAAATTTGGATATTTTTTCTGATGATAAGAATTCAGAGTTTCAGATTTAAATCATAAAGAAATTTTATCAAAATCTATATATATATATATATATATATATATATATATATATATATATATATATATATATATATATATATATATATATATATATATATAACTATATAATATATATATATATATATATATATATATATATATATATATTGAGTATAACAACAAACGCTTATCCATACAAGTAAGTAACCGATATAAAGTGACTGTACGTACATTTTAAAGCTTTGAAAGTTCTGCATAAATGACGGATATTTTGTCCGCGTACCAAAATTAAAAAACAACATATATTCTATGTACATTATTCGTCTAATATTATGTAATGGGTTATCTCTCATCGGCCATAAAATCTACAATAGATGCAGCAAAATATATTTTTTCTGTTTTTTCTACGGAACGTGGACAAAACAACGCTCACATTAGACTGTCGAATACTTTCCATACGTGTTTGATCCAACCTTCATCTCGTACTTGTATGACATGACTTATCAAAAAATATTAGATAGAAAATTCCGTTACTATCTGATGTAAGTAATAATATTTTTAACTGAATCATGAAGTACATTTACATATTTGTATGTTACGGAAATGTTAACAAGCAAATTTTTATGAATGTATATTTTGAAGTGATTTCTAAAATGATGAGGTGTGTAAATGAGTTCATTAGATTATTGTGTGTTTCTTACGCGATGTCTTCTTCGATTCTATCGTTTTTTTTAATTGGTAAAATATAATATTGTTACGACTGATGCTACTATTTTATTTTTACAAAATGAACAATTCTGCTTGATGTGAAGCAAAAAATATTTTATATATATATATATATATATATATATATTCTAGTTGAATAATAATATTCTGAATTTTTATATAAAATGTCTCAAATATTTAAGATTTAGAATATTTTCCTATGTTTATAAAATGTACTGGTTCTTGTTGTTATATATTAATTATTTTTTAATTTTAAATACAAATTTAGTTTTCAATTTTATAAAAATCTACATCTATCAAGGTATGTGAAAAGGTTCATTTTGAACATCCTATATGTACCCGAAAACAACAGCAATAGATAGGTAGTAGTATCATTAACAAGTTAGGCCTAATTAAGGCCCAATAAGACATCAATACATGTATATACAACAATCTACACTCCAGGTACACATGTTCTCAAACTCGCCACAATCGAATCAGTGGCATGTGAAGATAAAACACAATTAACTGAAATGTACTGATTAACGAGAAACCTTACGACTTACTTGCGGTTTGGTGTAAGTCAAATAATATAGCGGACAGTAAATTTAGGTTACCAATTTAAGTCCAAACAGTGATACTTTGGCATAAAATAAAATGTAAAGTATTTTATCTATTATATTAAAAATATCAGTCACATGAATGCGAATTATATTGAAGTTAAATTATATTATATATATAAATATAGGTTAGGTTTTGCATTTGTTTATTATCAATCAATCAATGTACAATTACATTATATCTGTTGCTAGCAATTTGTATATTTGTATTTTACATAGTTACATATTCGATTTTATATGTATTTTATTACTTTTTTTTTATATTTTATATGCATTTTATTGTTCCCCAGCCACAATCCCATTTATATATTACAATTTTGCTCCATTAAATGTTGACTTCAAAAATGAATATACATACAGATCAATAAGAGAACATATTTGAATTAAAAACACATAAGCGTACGTTAAGATTTATCCTTCTAACAAAAACCACAATGAAAAAAAGCAACTTAAATATTATAATTTAATATGAGATCAACAAGTACATAAATCTCGTCATTTGCAAAAGAAAATTGGAATTCAGTTGATTTGACAATATATTTATGAATGTCGCTTAATAAGTAAAATTTACCTTTTTTTTTTTTGTTATCGCCAGTCTTCTAAAACTTAGACCAACGTAACGTTATTATGGCCTTTTACTTTGTGATGTTGTTGACTGATAAAGAGATGTTAACATAATACTTTTTACTCCGAAACAGTTAGTACCACTTGCTCTAAAAGAAAGTTGTTTTCGTGATATTAGGCTTTCGGTGAACAATTCAAATTACTGTTTTTTATTATAATAACATGTTTTGAATGAATGTAAGACTTTACTACGTACAATAGATACAAAGCATTGTAAAAAGACATAAAACTATTTCAATTGCTGTAAGGGTGGCGCCCTCTAATGTCGATTTGCAGACCACCTCCGTTGTACACAGTTACACTAATAAGTAAAAAATCCTCGCTATTTGTAAATCGATTTTGGACATTTTTTTTGTCATCCAAAAAGTTTACTATATGTTTGTGTACTATATGTTTTTACTATATGATTTTACTATATGTTTACTATTTACTACTACTACTATTTTTACTGCTATTTAGTTTACTATATGTTTTACATAAAAAACTTACAATATGGATCCAAAATTTTATTACTTATTATTTTACTGTAATGTATTCGTATGTAATGAAATGTGATATTGAATGATAAGTATAAATGCCCGTGTGCTTAACTGCAAAATAAATATTTGAAATCCGAATTAGAGTTTGAAAAAAAATATAACAATTTGAGAACCTCCTCTTCTTGTTATCAAAAAAAAAGTTCCCATCGCATGTAACGGAACTCGATGCATCTATTCGATTGCCACTACTCACGGTATCTCGGCCGAGATATCGATTTGCATACGTCGCGTGTATCGATTGTTCCGTTACAAACGATTAGTTACAATTAACTGGAGTCTAATTGCGAGCTGGCGGGAAAAGTTGAGAACAATGCGAGTTTTTGTTTTAAGTGAGCAATTGTTTTCTGCGTATGAATTTTTACTATGGGATTTTAATTAAAATATAATTAAAAATATTGCCAACATTTATTGTATCAATAAGAATCTTTGACTTTATATATTAAACAAGCCGTTTTTGGTGACTTCACTCACATAAATTATTTTTACATTATTTTGAGATACATATATATATATGAAATATGTATCCCTTCCTTTCGCGTGGCTGTCGTAAGAGCCGACTAAGGAAGGGCAAAGGTTGGGCAGCAGCGTCCCTCTTAAAACATCTCCAAAGCCTAACTGCGATTGCCAATCTGCCTGCTAAGCGTGGCAATTACAGGTAAACCCCCTAGAGGAGGCTTACGTTCAGCATTGGGCAGTTAACGGCTGAAATAATAATATGTAAACATTAGTATGTATATCAATTATAACTAGTACCGCATTCGTATATTCCGACACTTCCCTAAGACTTGGAGAGAATGCTTATAGCATTAAGTCCTCTTTGTACACATACATACATAACTACTACTTACTACTTGTACTAATGAATAAATAAATAAATAAAGGTAGTATACATATTAATGAGAATAAACCAGTGTATAAAGTATCCTACCCAAACACATATTCGTGTACCAAATTTTATTCAAATCCATTCAGCTGTATAATCGTGATTGAGAAAAAATATAAATACATCTTAATAAAGTTTCGTAAAAAAATATTAATAAGAGGAAGTTTTTGATATTTTTCTGCATATATTACGCAATACATTGGCCAATTAGCTCTGCTACTTCACCATTCGTTCACGTTCTTATTGGAAACTTCGGGAAATCGTTTTTAATAAATAGGCATCCATTAAAAAAGATTTTCTGTAATTTCCAATTATAATTATTAGTACTTGTATAAAAGTATAATATTTCAAATCAGCAATATAAACACTTGGTCGGTAAATCAGTTATTTTATCAATTTAATCAAAATCATCATCATCATCTCGGCCATTATCTGTCCACTGTTGAACATAGGCTTCTCCCATAGACTGCTATAAGAAACGATCTTGAGCCACCTGCATCTAATCAAAGTACGTAACAAAAACCTAATGTAAAGCAATTAGAATACATTGATGTAATAAATATGTAATGAATATGTGCACTAAACTAGTATAAATAGGCTATAGATTTTATTCCAACCATCTGAATGAGTAGCGGTCTTCCACTGTGCGTTTTTCAAGGCACTTTCTTCCACGCACAGCCACTCTTTGGAATCAACTTCCAGCAACTGTATTTCTTAACCGATACGACATCATAACCTTCAAGAAAAGAGCATATTCCTTTTTTAAAAGGCCGGCAGCACACTTGCAACGTCTTTGGTGTTGTGGATGATCATAGTCACTTACCATCAGATGAGCCGCATGCTCGTTTACCACCTGTGTTGTAAAAAAATCATTCTTATTTTCTGGAAAATATCGAGAGCTAACAAAAAAATTAATGTAAAAATAAACTTTATTTTAATGAGCTAAAATTCTATTTTAAACAAAATCTGCTCTCCTCTCCGAGAACCGAGAGGAATTCTGTGTGAATAGAATATTTAATTGAATTGCATCTCTATCTCTAGAGAGACTTTTCAAAAGTGCTTCAATGTAATTAAATGATTTCTATTTTCTTTCTATTCTATTTTCTTTGTGGTAGACGTTGCACACAACATGCTCTTACTACACCGAATATACTAGAATATAATATCTGTTCCTCCAATGAAAAACTACAATTCTCGCTACTTTTCAAGAAAGCCAAAAAACTATATTTAAAAAATTCTAATGCTTTTATTATGATAATTGAAAAGCTAACAACTGATTTTGTAATAATTTCCTTCCTATGAAATTATTAGCTTTTTTTTATACCACTGAGGTGGCAAACAAGCATACAGCCCACCTGATGGTAAGTGGTTACCGTAGCCTATGAACACCTGCAATACCAGAGGTATTACGCGAGCGTTGCTGACCCTGAAGAAATCTCTTTAACCCCCTTTTGAAGAACCCCATGCTGTAGTCTTTTGTATGTATCCTATAGTTTGAGAAATAATTGAATATTCCCAACTGATACAATTACAGGTATTACATGTCATAAATGTTCTAATTTGACGTGACTATTTTCATATAACATTGAAGAGAAATCATTTAGTGTGAAAAGATATTAAAAAAAAATTACAATTAAATACATTTTATAAAATAATTGCTAATTAATCGTGTTTCCTAAGTCATAAGACGAATAGAACCAACATAAAGAAAGAAAATTAAAAGAAAAACATATTTGACATTTGGAACTGAGTGACTTTCGAATTCAGTCTTTTGTAACGAAAATATTTAGATAATTGTTGCTTTTTACACGTTCTGTATCTCCGTTGTTTAAAAAGATACTTTGACGTTTCTTGTGCTAGAATAGAAAAAGAATAGAAAATAAAAACTTTGCTTATTTGAAATAGCGCAAAAAAGCAAAAGAGCACAAATTAACTTATATCCTTCCTCGCTAGAGGTACAGATTTGTTTTGTCAAATACGTATATATTTTATTATTATAATGAAATTGTAAATTGATGATGATTGTACATAAAAGATATTTAAAGAAAATTGAGGCGAGGGATTTTAATACGATCAATAAAAACCAAACCAATATTTTTAAAAAAGTGTGTCTGTCTGTATGTTTCTTCTTGCTCTCCTCATCACGCAAAAACTACTACATGAAACTGGATGCGATTTTCACAGTTGTATTCCTAACGATCTAAGTTAAAAACTAGTGTATTTTATCTTGATACTCCATTTAATATTGGTATATATCATTTATTTTCTCACTTATAAAACCCACGTATACGAAGTAGCGAGCAAACAGACAGTTGTTTATAAGTATCAACTATTTGAATAACACTTAACTTACAATCTGTGATCTATGATCACAGATTGTACGTATCTCACAAACTTCGCGAACTCGATAACATCATATTACATTCGCGAACCCCTAGTTAGGACCGCAATATACTTACTGACATATCATCGCGTAAGAGCGATTAACACATGTAGCCAGCCGCGTAATGTCTCGATTAATATTCGTACGGAATGCCGTTTTTCCTTTTTCTTTCTACATCTTACCCGTAAAGTGATCTATTACTTATTCAATCAATCAACCTATAATTATTTTTACACTTATTGCTGTCGATTAGTTTTTCAATCGATCAATCAATAATTAATCGAAGTATGTACTTATAGTTGTTGACTGATTTATCGACCAATGAATTAATGGTAAAGAACTTTTTACTAAATATAAATGTCTAAGTTAATATTTTTTTTTTTATTTTCATTTAAGAGTTTCCTCTTGTAGGTGCAAATAATTCATGCATCTTCTTGCAGCCAGCTCTATCCCAGGCCATATCCTTGATCTCCCCATACGACATGACACCTAGTGTTTCTTTTATCTATCCCATGTAGTTATTCCTCGGTCCTCCTCTTCCTCTTTTGCCCTCTATTTTTCCTTCTACAATGCTCTTAAAAAAATCGTCATGTCGTATAAGGTGGCCCAGCATTTTGCCTCTTCTATTCTCTATTATGTCTACGTTAATATAAGTGTATAAATTTATATAACGATGCCAAATTTTTTTAAATCGAAAATAAATGTCATTGAAAATTAAAGTTTAAAAAGTTTAACAAATATATCACTGTCCTATTCTGTCAAAATTTTAAAACTGACGATGTTTCTATTTTAATAACTATTCTAATAATATGCAGTATATTAACGTAACTCATTCCTTAAAACTAACTAGTATTAGTATTCATTAAAAAGGTCTCAGAAAAGAAACATTTTTCCTAGTAAATATTTTTAATTGCCAAAAACTGAAATAATTAAATAAAATTCTAGAAAAAAATAACAACGGCTCTATATGAAAAAGAAAATATTTTCAGTAGTATAAATTTTTTATAGGAAAAATTTGAGACCCTATTACCAGTTTTAAGGAACAGGTTACGTTAATATGTATAGGTACTACATATATATATATATATATATATATATATATATATATATATATATATATATATATATATATATATATATAAAAAAATACGTATACATTTTTAAACGACAAAAAAAATATTCTGAAATTTAATTTTGCTATTCAACAAATAATAAACTAATAAAATACATAAATTCGTATAAATATTGTTGACGAGGATTTTTTTCGGACGACCAAATATTACGCTGTATAATTTAAAATAATAAACTAAAAATCCTTGAAATTATTAAGAGGCAATTATGTTAAAAATTTATAGTGTTTTTATATCTTAAGTATTTAATGTCATAAGTGAAACTTCCTTTCATTAACTTCAGAAGAAAGTGTATTATTGATAAAATTGGCTTACATTCGAATTTCCATATATAACCATCATTAATTAATAATATAAATTTAAGTTGTAAATAAAATGTAAGTTTATTCCTTTATTTACTATCTCGTATGCAAAATTTACATACACTTGTAGTATTCTCTATCTCTCCATCATCCCCGTCATCAGTCATCCCATTTTATCCAATTATTACGCGTTCAACTACAAGCATTACTCTTACATTACGTACGGATATATCAAATTTCATGAAGATTCGTTGATTGAAACGACAATCAGTCTTTCAAACTCATTTTTTTAATGATGGTATTATATATTCATTTTATTTATTTACATTTATTATATTATTGAAGATATTATATCAACAAGAAGTCTTTTCAGACAACTTTTTAGCAGAGAACAATGAAAAAAATGCACTACAATATACAAATATACACACACATATATATATATATATATATATATATATATATATATATATATATATATATATATATATATATATATATATATATATATATATATACATAACATATCTGTTTTTAATAATATACATATAACAAGAAAGAGGATATAAGGAGAAAGGTGAAGATTCTCTCTTCGGAAAGAAAAGTAGTTGATTCTTAAAGACTTAAACAGAAAAATAGTGAGACTTGACTGAGGTACATATTACTCATATACTATTTATAATATAGTGTGTATTATTAAGTATATTATTAATGACACTAGGAGAGAAACATACTACAGAACATATTTAGTAGTAGAATAATGAGATAATATTAGCTACCCACATAAGCAAAGTTTAATTAATAAATACAATTAGGCGTCGACGTGGGCCGATGTAACATAACTTTGAAAGTAACTGTCTTCAGTCAACTTTCAAATCCAATTTAGATAAGTTCCCAAACATAAATTATGGATCGATAATCAAATTCATATAGATAAGTGGCGTCTAATGAATTTTTATTTTAACGAAGTGAAAAATTATAAGCAATAAAAATGGAAATTTATAATTTTCCAATTAAATTCTCATTATATCTTATACAGATGTAATTTTGTGGTGAAATTAAACACATTTTCTTAGTGGATATATAATTATTTACGACATATTTTTAACTATTTATATAACTTATTTTTAACGATATCTATGTCTGATAACTAATCTAACTAATGTATATTTAGCAATTATAAAATATGTATATACTATAATTTCCACAGGGATTTAATGCAGAGATTGTATGTTATCTCTGAATATAATATAGTGAACGCTTAGAAAGGATTTTTCGAAACAGCAAGCCAAAATATTTTTAGGTCACCCATATATCTAACAAAATTATTCACCGTTACATAAACCCATAATGTAAGGTTTTATTGAGAAAAATGAACTTTAATGCGGACAATTTAAGAATAAAAATAACGTGTCGGTAAACACCATTGATAAAAAAAGTAATCATTAATCAATCGATATGAAGGTATTACATAAGTACGTATCTAAAAACAGAAATATAATAAATAACATATCATGAATATTTATAACATACTTACATATATTTATAATAGTCAAATTCCGCATTTTTGAAGTCCATCTGTAATTCGACCCCTTAATTAGAAACTGACCGAACAAACGAGCATTCTAACAAGATATCTTTAATTAAGACACTTGTAAAGAAATATAATGATGAGATTGATTAATCTGAACGCCCATTGTTGTAGCTACAATGGACATTACCCAATTCATGAACAATCCATAATTAATGAATTGTAATGAAAAATTGGTAACAGCGAGCACGTAATGAATTAGGTAGATGTTGTTGAATTAACATGGCCTAATTAAAATTATGGCAATAAGCTGATCACATAATTCGAAGAACCGACAATTTAAATATATGAAAAAAAAAGTCAAGAAAAGCTTGTAAATGCTATGAATTTAAAAGAAAGACGACAAAAAAAGGAAGCAGTGGAGCTTAAATAGCTCAGTTTATAGAAAAAAAAAAGATAAGCAAGCTGAAGTGGCAATGGGCTGGTCACATAGCTCGAAGAACCGACAACCGATGGGGACGAAAGGTACTTGAGTGGCGACCGCGTAAGGGCAAACTCAGTGTAAGATGACCCCCACTAGATGGAGTGACGACCTGAAATGCATTGCAGGGAGTCAGTGGATGCAGGTGGTTCAGGACCGTTCTTTATGGCAGTTCTCTATGGGGGAGGTTTATATCCAGCAATGGACGAATAATGGCTGAAATGATGACGATGATGATGAATTAAAATTATAACATTAATAAGTAATACTTACATAATATGTATCAGAGATAGTCTTTGTAGAAAAATCGTTTACATGGATATACGGACTGAATGGACTTTATCCCACCCGTTCCTGCCATGAATCAGCTACGGTTGCACGGCTATATTTCGATGTGTAAGGGTGAGAAATGGCTTTTTGGTCTTCCCCTTCCTCTTCTATATTACTTATCAAAATATACTTTATGAACTCATTATGGAATGAGCTCCCTGTCGAGATTTTCCTTAAAAACTACAGTATGTGTTTCTTTAAAAGAAACCTTAACACACCCTATTAAGATTTCTTCAGGCTCGGCGCTGTGCACGTGCTATCCCTGGTGTGGCAGGCGTCTATAGCTTACAGTAACCATTTACCATCAGACGGATTATATGCTTGTTTGTCAACTTCGTGGTACAAAAAAAAATGAAAAGTACATATATAAATATGTAAAGACGCGTAAAAGTACCTAAAATCATGCCTGTCCTAATCTTAACTATTTCGATTAGCGCTCTTCTCTAATTTACATCGTGTAAAATATTTTATATTAATGTTGTACAAGATATATAACATATTCATATGTAGTTATATTAAAATGTAAAGTCTACTAACAAAATGAATGAATAAATCATGATACTATATATGTTTTCAACTATTAAAAAACTTGATGATTCTCTCTCTTTGTAAATTGTGGTGGGGGGTGTACGGGGTCTCACATGGTTTATGTACTTACTTTCTATATTATAATAACTAAATCGTACCATATGATACTCGTATGCTAATAAATATAAATAAAAAAACAAATAACTTTTTCTTACCGTATTTCCTCAATTAGTCATCTTCTGTTACAATCTCTACTTATTCTTTCTAATTTATCCTTCTCGTTCTCCAAATTTGAAATATTTCAAATCATTTTATTTCTTTTTTCAGTTTTTTATATTCTTTCTCTTCATTAATTTCTTATCTATATCATCCTGAGTGATGCTATAAATGTCTGTATCTTATGTATATAAATTTTAGACTTTTTTTTTTTTAACTAATACATAAATTACCAGTGGAGAAATGAAAATGAAAATTAAGACTTAAACATATTATCCTGATATTTATCAATTATTTTTTTTTCATTATTATTTTACTTTTTTTATTAATAAAATAATTATGCTTTATAATTTCCTATGTATGATATGGCTAACAAACGTGACATTCACCAAACCCAATTCACTGTATATAATACAAAAAAAGAACCACGTAACAGCCACAAAAAAGTGTGTCCGAACCAGACTATTGCATTAGTAACGCATTCGCAAGAGACTACATAATCGATAAATATCGGAAGGTGATTACACCAATCAACCAATATAATATGGACCGATTGGTGATAAACCAATCAATATATTTCACTAAGAAGATAAAACGCCACTTTCTACTATCGTACAACTCGCCATTCAAAGACTGGGAGTTTATCCCCGTACCTTAGAGTCTAGATGGTCACGTACAGCGCGATTTCAAGGATATTTTCTTCCACGAACACTCACAGTACGAAATGAGTTCCCTGTCGAAATTTTTCCAAGAGACTACAGCGTATGGTTCTTCAAAAAAGGGGTAAATAGGTTTCTTCATGACACGCGACATACTTCTGGTATTGCAGGCGTTCACAGGCTACAGTGACCGCTTACCATCCTGTGGGCCGTATGCTTGTTTGTCACCTCAGTAATATAAAAAAAGGATAGATTATTAACAAGTGTGCGTTTCGTTTTATGGCGTGTGATCCCGGTATTGACTGTGCCACCCCTTCCTTGTAATAGACGACTCTCTCCTTTCATTTAAGAATTTCCTCTTGTCGGTGCAACTAATTCATGCATCTTCTTCCAGCCAGTTCTATCCCAAGCCATATCTTTGACCTCCCTTTACGACATGACAACTAGTGTTTCTTTTATCTGTCCCATGTAGTTATTCCTCGGTTTACCTCTTCCTCTTTTGCCCTCTTTAAAAAATCGTCATATCGTATAAGATGACCCAGCATTTTGCCTCTTCTATTCTCTATTGTTTTAATTAATGTTTGTTTCTCATTCATCCTTTTCAGGACTTCCACATTCGTTAGTTTTTCTGTCCAGGTTATCCTTTCCATTCTCCTCTCCATGTCCACATTTCGAATAAACAACTAAGGGAACTTAATGTTCCAAGATAATGGATATAATGATGATGATTCATATACCTATAAATAAAATGGAAAATTAGCAAAAAGTAAGTATAGTTAAAGAATACCACAATTAGGTTTACTAGAAAAAATAATATAATCAGATATTTTATGAGGTGAATCAAGAGAATAGAATAATTTTTTTTATGGGTGAAAAATCATACATGAGAGATCATCCCACTGTACCTGCTTCCTTAGTCGCCTCTTAAATAAAAGGAAAGGAAGGGTTAGCTTATTCTATGCTGGGACTACACAAGCACATGAGAAATTCCACGGACATATGGCATAATAGTACATTCTTTAATATATATTGTGTTGTTCATAGCTTTTATTTTTCCATCAGGTAGGCCGTCAATTTGTTTACAATTCTAAACATTATGAGAAAAATAATAATTATTTTTTTTTATCACATCAGTTTGCTATTCTAAATATAAAACTAATAATTACATTTATGTCAACCGTCAATCTTTCTAAAATGGAACCTTCTTACAGTAATCCGTTTAAATTACAACTTTTATAATATTCTTTCGAAAAGCTATCACAGCCAGTGACAAAATCCTAACAAAAAATCCGATGTAAATTTGAATTATTTCATACTAAACCTCTTTGAGCAATGTTCATTGCGCAATGCATAACAAAAGAAATGTGGGACTCAATTCTATACTATGTCAACTAACGACTTACGCAAATTTAGGAAGCACAAAACAAGACTTAAACGTTTTACATTCACGGGAATTAGAACAAATTTCAAGTCATCTGTTAAACAGTAAATACAAAATGTCTGAACTTGCACTTTCAAATCGAATGACTCGGTAAGTCTTCGGTGTTACTTTCTCTCTTTTGCAAGTGTCATGTTAGCAATAGCACCTCTATAGATTCTCCGACTATTTAGTGCTTCTTCGTTTTATTTTTTTTCTTTTTAATTTCATTTGTAATGACGTCACGGCGATTGTACTGCTTCGACTGTAGTCATTTGAGTTCTAACATGAGTGGAACGCGCTCGCTTAGTTCGCGATCTCGGTAACCGCAAACGCGCGAGTTCGCGTTTACGTTCCGAACGTTTCTGTTATTATTAGTAAACGTTAATCCAGCGCGAACGTCAAAGGTTTTGTTATCGGTTTCGCCTAAAACCTGATAAACTGTATTGTTTATTGTGCGGTAACGTTTTTGTGGGCATTAGAAAAATGGAGTGTCACTAGTGTGAGGTGAGTTTATAAAACTTTTCTATTGTAATTAATGCCTGTTTTTGTTTGAATTCTAAAGGTTTTTTGTTAAATATGTAGACGTCAGCTTTTATTTATTCATTACTTCGAATATGTTATATTTTTCTTTATTAGCATATTCGTACTGTAAGTACGATACTGTAAGTTTGTAAAACTACAATGTAGTTTATATATTTTACGTAAAATATTTTTTTTATAAATTTATTTTGGTGCTTTTCTTATTGTTAAAACTTTCAAAAGTATTATTATTACGTTAAAATTATTTCAGTTCTGCCAAAACATCGAACTTTAACATGTTTCACCAAACTTTTGTTAGATCAAAGTTCGACTTGAGTTATACCTTATTTTATAATTTAGAAAAGATTTTAGGTAGTTAAGTAACTTATAAGTAAATACATATTACAAGAAAATTCTACAGTTACTTCTAAGAAATTTGAAGAGAAAGAGATTCACAAGTTTGAGTTTATTTTGCATATATATTATATCTACTAAAAGTTACGATTTTCGCTTTAATTCATAAACATTATTGTAGACTAATTCTTTTTTGTAATTTTTTTTACTAATTTAAAAACAATCATTTTAACCCTGTTTTAATCAAAAACTAATTTTGTTACAATCCAAGTATATGTTTTTTATGAATCAAATATTTAATTATTAAGTTTTAATAAACAATTTCCGATCTAAATACTTGCACTTAAAACTTATAATAGTATTCATTTTGTCATAGTTGAAACTACAAAATTTTTAACTGAGTTCAAAAAAATAAAAACGTTTTCATTCCGATTGTATTGTTGTTGTTTACTACTTAAAAACTCCATCTTTTATAAACGTATTCAACAAAAAAAAATCTTTTCTTATTTTAAAGGACATATTTTTCATTCAGATTGTCCCTATCCCTGGAAACTTCATCAAAATCGGCTCAGTAATCTAGTTTTTAAATCAAAAACACTAGTTTTGCCTCGATTAAAGTCTTTGTTTATTTTGTGAAAGAAAATCTATTTGTATTAAATTCCTATTAAATAGACCTATTAGATATATATATATATATATTTATATATTTATATGTATAGTATTCTAGTTACCATCTTAATAATATATCTATTATAATATAGTACGTCAGTCATGTAGCTACCTAAAATATATGAATAACAAGTCAAGGTACTCCGGAGGTACTCCGGCGTGTATGCACAGTTGAGTTATGAAAACAGATAAAGAGTAAAAATATGTACATTAGGATCTTTCTTCATACATGTAGCAGGAACTTGTTACGGAGATAGATAAAATGTACATGTATCAGCTTGATTTATCTCTTCCTTACACTCAATTTTTTTTAAGTAATATAAAAATTTGGATGGCAGGACTCATATAATGGAAAGTGATTAACACCTATAGACAAGTACAACTATGACCATCACAGTAACGCTATGATTCTCATGGTTGCCCTCTAGCAGTGCTATTAACAAATACTTAATTATTCTTTTTAATACGTATGTAAAACTGTATATAAGTTTTTTTTTTTATACAACTTAGAATGGCAAACAAGCTGACGGCTATAAACATGAGCAGTACCATGGGCATAACAGAGTATACTGTTTCGCCCATAATACCCCCCATGCGTTGCCATTCCTGAGGACTCAGATGTTATTCCTGTGTACCCTGTAAATTCACGCCATATCCTACCCTTTAAACCGAAACACAGCCATGCAAACACAACTACTTTACGATAAAATGGTATATATGTATAAATGGGAATTTTAAGAACTTTTATAAATTTCTCGTTTTCGACAATTATTTCGATTTCATTCGAAACAATCACGAAACCTAATCCATTTTAAATTAAAAAGAACCACACATATTGGACTATGTATGAAAAAATAAATCGCAGTGTCATACACAGTATGTAACCTCCTTTTACGAAATCGGGTAATACCATAGTAATAGTTATACAAACAGATCAATATTATTACAAAACCAAACACAAACACAAACCAATGTTCGGCCAAATATTCATCATACCAATCCACGTGTTTACAATAACCAGTTTCTTCACGCTGTTTTTACCGTAATAACCGGCTTCTGCGAAGCAATAGATGTAAACTTAGGAAACTACAATAACTATTCGATACATCGACTGTTTATAATTCGACCTAGATGATAGTAATGACTTTACAGCGTCAATGGATAGCGTTAAATATGTATAAGCCGATGTGTGTTGGTACAATATATTAGTGATAACAGGCATAAGAGAATGAGGTTTGAATTTTCATATTACGATGCCAAAGAAATTATTCGACATTATTTTCAAAGTTTGATATAAAAATATTATAAAGAATATAATTTTAAAACTAACTAGTTACACCCGATACTTCATAATAATTACTATTTAACAATAGATGGCGTAATTTAAGAAAAATACCTTTGTTTGATTACACTATCAATTGTCATGTAGTATTTACTCTATAATAAATGATTTAAAAAAATTCAATTTAACCCTTTTATTGGGTAATTTTCTGAACACATTATTACCTATAATTTGTTGACCCATATTATATGACTCTTATGAAAAAGTTGATGAATGTGGAGGAAGTGAAAGAGGTTTGTTTGAATCCAAGCAATTGTAATCTATTGCTTTTGTCCATCCCAATGGGAGACAGACATGATAGACATGTATGTATGTAAGTATCTAGACAAGTAGTAAGACTAGAGTGAAAAGACTTTATTTGGGTTACACTAACACATAAACAGAGAAAATTTTGATGCTGTTTTTATCCAATATGTAATAGTACCATACTATTTCAACTGTTAACTGTCCACTGCTGGACATAGACCAAACTTTGAGAAGTTTTACCAGTAATCGCCACACTTGGCAGGCGGATTGGCAACTTTAGTTAGGCTTTGGTGATGTTTGAATACGGACTCTGCTGCCCATCCCTTAACGATTAAATTCCCTTAGTCGCTTATGACATCCACGAAAAAGTAAGGGGATGCCTTACTTTCTCGTGGATGTATGCTATGCCGGATACACGCGCAAATAAAATAAGTACCAATTATTATTATTTTTAATATATATATAGTTATGTTTTAAATTATTATTCATTGATTATATAAAATGTATTGTTTATTATAAAAGTATACCTAAACGGTTTTATGTGTCTATTCTATTTTCGTACGAATTATGTAACTATTGTTGACGTGACCTTATGGTTCAAGGATCTTATATTTCAAGGTCTATGATATTTTTTTTATACATATTTAGGATAAATAATAAGTCTCATGCCTTTTTCTGTATATATATACGCCGTGTTGGTCCCGGCATAAAATAGGCCACCTTGTCCTTTCCCGTAAATGACGTAACAGTCGACTAATGGAGGGCGGGGGATAGGCAGCAGCGTCCCTCTTAGAACATCACTAAAGGTTAACTAGTACCAACCCGCCTGCCAAGCGTGGCAACTATTGGCAAAATCTCTCCAATAGAGAGAGCCTACATTCTACAGAGAACCTACGGAAACCGTTTATCTAGAAATTATTGATCTATAATGCTCCCCAATCCGAGTGAGTATTCAAATTATAGAATTCGAATACACCATTTTGAATATTCAATATTCGAATGCCTATACTTATTTCTGTTTCGCCCTAAAGTAACAATTTTTATCTTAAATATGAAAGACGACATCCACAATATATATATATATATATTACATTTTAGAATTTATTGCCACCATTAAGGTTCAACTCAATTCAAATTATATACAAGCATTACTATTTGAGTTACTTCGATTATTTTTTAACGAATACCAAAATACTCGAAAAGGTCGATTTAGCACATCACTAATCTAAAATAAAATAGGTACATAAAAAAATATTTCGCTCATTTAAAGTAAGCTTGGAGTCTCTTCTTTTTTATATCCAAAAAAATATACTTACAGATAGGTCCCATGTCTTTTTTTTTCATGGAACACAACCTTCAATTATTAAGATTTTGTGTTCATGTCTTGGTGCTAATAAATAATTTAAACAAACAAACGGCTCACCTGATAAAAAGTGGTAACAATCACAATAACGAGAACAATTGTGAGAAAATTATAAAATACAAATCTCATCTAACATTATAAAACCTATTAAATGATAATTTATATGTACACTAGCTTCAGTTCGCGGTTTTTCCCATGTGAATACTAATTCACATTCACAATTTATCCTAATAAAAAATATCCTATTATATTTATTCTATTAATATAATAAATGCAAAATGATGTAACGAAGAATGGATACTCTTTCAAGTAAAAACTACTGAACAGATTAGAATGAACTTTGGTACACGGGTAGATTATACCCTAACGTCCTACATAGACTTTATATATGATGTACATGAGTTAAACTACTAGTCTAGAATATGATCTACCTATATGCGAAAGTTCATCCAAAAGCTAGTATTTAACAAAATGTATACATCAACTATAAATATCTTGTAATGTAATATTTATAAAAATGTTAAAATTATTTAGGTGTTAAATTATTTATTTACCAGAAGGAGACTGAACAAAAGTTGTTTGCTTAGGCACCTCTGTCCCATTCGTGTTTCTACCGTGAAGCAGTTATGTTTGCATGGCTGTGTTTCGGTTTGAAGAGTGGGATATGGCAGTGAAATTACAGGGTACAGAGTCATAACACCTGAGCCCTCAGGAATGGCAACGCATGGAGGGTATCATGAGCGAAACATTATACTCTGTTATGCCCATGGTACTGCTCATGTCTATAGGCGACGGTTACCACTTTCCATCAGGTGGGCCGTCAGCTTGTTTGCCATTCTAAGTTGCATAAAAATAAAATAAATAAATAATTTAGGTCCTGCATTAGTCAGTGGACTATGAACATATTAAATAAAAATGACAATGGTTAATATATGTTGACTGGAAAAGAATGCTATATAGCATATATATAATATATAATGCTATATGTATATATATTAAGTCCGCCTTTTGTATCATACATTGTTTTTATAATGTGGTCAATAAAGAATAAATAAATAAATGATGGTAACTCCAATGGCAGGTACAGTACTGTTACAAGATAACTGCTCTATCCTTGATTTCTAATTTTCTCTCATTTTATAGCCTCTCATAAAAACGTCAATCGTCTAATAAATCTGTTTTAGCTAATAAAGTATCGTCTTTTACTTTCAAGCTTTTACTATAGACTTTGTAAGAAAGTGACATAATTTAAAATTTGTGTTTCTACAAAAAGAAACTACAGTCTTGAAAATATATAAATTTAAGAGTACAAATAGGAAAATAAATCTTCTCGGTAATAATTTAAAATCGGTTCGAAATTGGCAAAATTATCGCGGCATATGTTAAAATGATAGCTGAGGATGTGGATGCACCAGTCATAGGGCATTTTGTCAGAACGATGACTAAAACAAAACCATGCCTTGGTTTGTTGCAGTCCTGAACGAATGCCTCTCAGGTATATGATTTTTTAAATTGTAACCTTTATTACTAACATAATTTTAAATCTAGTACTAACAAGATAGAAGATCTATTTTGTCGGGCATTCAATGGATTTGAATGTGTGTTTATATTAAAAAAATTTTACTAAAAATATAATTGTATTAAAAATCTTTTACTGCTTTTAAGTTGGTTGAAAATAAATAGAAATATATAAAGAAATACTTACATATTAACGTAGAATAAATCTTGTAAACATAATTAAAATATACAATTGACATTGCCGACATTTTACATTGTAAATTGAATGGATTGGAACAAAAACTATAAATTTAATGGGATGAAAATTAAATGTTAACTCCATCTGCTATGATCTTCTAATATAATGATAGTTGAGACTAAACCGACCGACAACTGACCGGCAGTTGGCGCATTGTAATAAATTCACTAAATTAACACAATTGTTTGGAATTCATCAGAAATTAATCAAGGGGACCACACGGTCCACCTGATAATGGAGCTAAACTCCCCCCCCCCCTCTCCCATTGCCAACAACCCCTCTATCTTACCCATTATAATATGGGTTAATCCAGCAAATGAAATGGAAAGGGAATGTTGATAATGGACCCATACAGTCCCATAGCTAAGATTTGGTATTCAGCATACAGGTTGTATCAGGTCGACCTCCACGCGGTTCCTTCTGAAAATCATCGTGGTTATTTCTCGTTGAAATCTTCAGAATAGGTCAGCTGACCTACTTTCATCCTCACCTATCATCCCTCACTGGTGCCCCGCCAGCTTATACTGATAGCGTATACCGACAGCGCCAGCGGAATTTCCATCCCATTGTCACCCATTAAAAAACATCTAGCATATGGTCCATATTTATGAATGTCATTAAAATCTATTTAGTCACAACTGTGATGCCACATTTTACTCCATTACCACATGGAAATATTCAATTGATGTTTTATATATCATGTACTTGTTACTTTTTGCTCCAAATAGATAACGAGAAAATGGCAGGAAAAAGACAATATCATGTAGTATTTTTTTTTATAAACCGTTTAAAAAATATAGGTGTACGCTATCTGTCAAACAGCCTACCGAAGAGGTAAACGACTTGTGTAAAATAAAAAAAAAGACAGTAATTATCATTATCTATGTTAATTAACTGCAACCTAATAATGAATATACAAAAGAAAACGCACTGGAATATATTAACTGTATGATTTCGCTCAACTAAAACCATAAAGTAAATACTCATTATGAATTTCCTTGGTATATATCTCATACATCTGAACCGGAACACGTTGAGACAAGATCCATGTTAAGTGAAAACAAAGAAAGTAGTGAAATGAAAAAAGCGGAAAACAACGCTTGTTTATGTTCTCTTTTTAATAGGATACGCGTTTCCTGTAAAACTAGGATAGTAAAACTAGCATAGTAATACTTACTGATTAAGGAAATTCGTTAAAATACAATGACCATCAAATCAGGCATTAACTGCTCACTGCTAAATATAAGCCTCTCGGGGGGAAAGGGATTGTTAGTAATGGAGACTGAGAATCCCATTGCTAGCAATATACCCAACCAGGTCGACCCCTTCGCGGTTCTCCCTGGAAACTATCATGATTAATTCCTGATGAATTCATCATGATGGGCTAACTGGCCTGTTTTCATTCTCATCTATCACCCTTCACTGGTGCTCCGCCAGCGTATCCCGTTAGCGCAGGCGGAGTTACCATACTATTTTCACCCATCAAAAAAAAAACATAAGCCTCTCAATTAGGGAGTTTTGCTAGTAGTTGCCACGCTTGGTAGGTAGATTGGCAACCGTAGTTAGGCTTTAGAGATATTTTAAGAGAGACGCTGCCGCTGATACCTCTATTGAAACTTTTTTAAGTCATCTATCGCAGCCAGTACTGAGCATTATCTTGTATTTTAATTGCAATTTCTAAGTGTTATTATAAAATAAACTCGTTTATAATAATTAAAACGCTAAAAAAATAAATTTGAAATCAAAGACAAACTCGTCAACAACAAAATACGACTTTGAAACAGCCTTGATACATAAATGAATATATTTTTTCTCAATAAAAACCGTTCCAATTAGAAGTAATTAAAAATGCTTTTATGTAACTTTTACCTTTTGACTTTATAAAGACTAAACATGCGATATTTTGCGACTTTAATTTCCTTCAAAGCGGAACGAATATTTTTATATATATATATATATAATAGGTACTTACTGATGTCCGTGAAACTTCGAAAGTGGGTTAATTACTTATTGAATATTTCTTCTGAATGGACTTTGTTTCACACTTAGCTTGATTGATAGTCTTGTAATGAGAAAGAAGAATCGAAACGTCAACTTTTTTCGCTCAGTTTTGTATTTATTGTGTACAAAAGAGATTTTCGTGTTTTTATTTAAAAAGCGTACCTACTGATCATTATTTATTTCAAAGAAACTCTCGTCACTCGTAAATAGCCAGTGAAATGTTTTTTCCAACCGACTTTAAAGAAAGAGGCTCTTAATTCAGTTGTATTTTTTTTTTTGTTTGTTACCGCATGATAAGTAAGCATACGACCCACCTAATGATAAGCGGTTACCGTATCCTATGAATGCCTGAAATATTAAAGGCAATACGCGCGCGTGCTGACCCTAAAAAAATCTCTTTACTCCTTTTTTGAAGAACTCCATGCTATAGTAAACTTCTGTTATGTGCGCCTATTAATAAAATATAGTCTTTTGAAGAAACCTCGATAGGGAGCTCATTCCATAACCTGCGCGTTCGTGGAAGACAATATCTCTGAAACCGCGCTGTACGCGACCGTCTCTAAATAAAATTATAATATTTTTCACTTAAATCTATTAGAAAATTAATTTATATCGGTACTTATAATAAAGATTTCGCTGTAATATTATATTGTAATTTTTATTTTAGGAATTAGAAACGTTCTTTCTTTATAAAGTATTTTTGAATTAATTAACTAATTTGATAACAACAAATTATTAGCTTTAACTTACTTTTTTATACTACTGTAGAATTGCAAATTGATATTGAATATAATAATGGAAAGTGGCAACACCATACATCAGTACCATAAACGTCACAGAACCTACGGTAATGCCTATTGTAAGGTACTCATGCGTTTCTGAGAACTAAACCGTTAAGTCTCAATACCTTGTCATTTCATTACCATTCAAAACAAAACTCTTTTTTATTTATTTATTCTTTATTGACCACATGACAAAAAAACGTTTAGTGCAAGCATCGAATCTCAAAAAGAGGTCAACTTTTTGTCAGCTAATTGTCAAATTAGCTGACTCGTTTTTTTATCAGTGTTCTATATGTTGAGGCACATAATGTATTTTTACGTATCTATATTTAATTACTTAATAAATAAAATTAGTTTTTACGTTTTAAAAAGATTCAAAAATCATAAAATAAAGTAATTATAGAAGTTGTAAAGGAAACAGTCATAACTATATATCACATAAAATTGTATGAAAAAGTTGACCCGCTTTTCTTATAGTGTTTGTATAGAGACACTCTATCTATATAATCTAAGGCCATATAAATAGTATTCTCTCGATCTTTCGAATCGACCTTTGAAAAAACAAAATAGGTACAAAGGTAAAATGGGTACATAGTTACAGATATAACTATAATATATTGACTCACAAATTGTATAATATATAAAATGATATCTCGTAAAGAAATAATTTAAAATATCAATAATTGTTATTTAAAAAAAGACTATTCTAATTTGTTCTTTTTTTGAATACAATTTATATTTTAATTAATGAAGACCGTTATTACGGTTGAGTTTTATCTCGCCGTTACGCCTCTTCTAAACAAATTAAATGTTGACACCACCGACACTTGAAGTGACAGCAAACCTCTTAAAGGAAATTACAACGACTTAATAATATCGATTTCGTACCTTCGTTCATTCAATTTGATTCATTGTTTCTCTTAATTTCTAATTTATTATGAGAAAAGAGTTAGGTGCTCCGTTCTAATTTAGAAAATTAATGGGCTAGAAGAACTGGGGCACAAAGATTATTTTAAAAAAAGTAACAAGTTACAATTAAATACATATTAAGTTACATTTCTTACAAATTAATTAAGCAAGAGGTATCACATAAGTTAATAGAAACCTCTGGCAACCACTTGGCTTATATTAATTCCTATTATATAGGTACATATAATCTCACTTACGTTACTATGATTTCCTTTGACCTATTTAAGAAAGCCTTTATACATTTATTACACATATGTTTATTATATATCTAAATTATACTTTGACTTATAAAATGTTAAATAAACATAATAAATTACAGCAATAGCATAAATACATTCTAATATATTTGCATTTTAGAAGACTTAATTAGGTGATGGTTTGAATGTTAAATATGCCTGCCAAACCTACCATAATTCATTTTGAAGATATGTGTTTGTTTTTTTTTTTTTTTATTAGATAAAATATAATAAGGAACTGTATTTATTTATTTAAATTAAATTTCTCTTTATATAATTGTATAACACTTAATTTTTTTTTTTCATTTTACTTTTTTTTCGTCCTAATCAGTTTTTCTTTTCTACTAACCTCTGCTTCTTGAATTAAATTATAAAAAAGAATGTATTAAGTATTAAATTGGTAACTCTTGTATCAAAATGGATTGTATTTAGCTAGAATTACTTGTTTATATTACATAGTTGTAGTAAATTAGATTTGTAGTTCGGTACTATTCAATAACAATCCTCCAAACATCTTCACAAACTATTAAGGTAAGTACATTAACATAGTTTTACATACACACTATATTATGTAGATAATATACATCTAGATGGAGCATTACGTGTCAAAAAACGTTCCAAAAAACATTCAGTCAGTTAACGAATGACACGTGTTGTTTTCACACTGTGTATCCAAATGATCAGTCTCTTGTGAGGACGTTCGAAAACTTAAAAGTGTAATACGGATAATATAATAAATGTATATATAAAAGTCACTAAAATATTTATAAAAATTTAAAAAGTGCTATATATTGAGAAGCTTTTTTTATTTTTTAAGAATACTATAAAATTTCCTTAGATATAGATCTAGATTTGTAATAGGATCTAAATATATTATACAGTGTAAAATAGAAATTGTTAGCCATACATAAAACTAAGAATCTACCTTTACTACGCTACAGAATATATTAGGACAGAAATTTCGTGAATTAAAAATTAAAATAACGTCCTTAATGATCGTTTTTGTTCGAGCTTCTCATTCTATAGGATTATGATATTAATATGGGATTCTCAAAATTCTTTTACTTTTATTGACTTATTGACTCATATTCCTATGGAAGCCGTCTGTACTCGGCATAAAATGGGCTATACCTTTCTTTCTTGTATGTGTCGTAAGAAGCGACTAAGGGAACTTAAAGGTCGAGGATGTACAACATTCCTTTTAAAATATCACCAAATATTTTTACTAGATGCCAATCCGCCTGACAAATTGTGATCACTACTAGCAAAACCGCCCCTTGTGGAGAAAACCTATGTTCAACAGTGGACAGTTAATGGCTAATAGGATGATGATGATGATGATGATGATGATGATGATGATGATGATTTCTTCAGAAAAATATTCAGTTTCACTTATAAAACATAAAGGAATATTTATAAATTTGAATTCACCTATATATTTATAATATTGATTCTTTTTCTCTTTGAACCAGACTTTTAGATCGTAAATATGCGACGTATGTGAAATACAAAGTGATAAAATTTTCCGAGAACTCCTTTTAACCGCCACCCACTTCACAAAGATGTCAAACATAACAACATGCACTCAACAATCTCAAATTTCATTTTAAATGTACACATAACGAAAAATATACGTATAAAGACATCGCTAGAATAGGCCAATGAAACCATAAAGTTGCTTATTCAATAAAATAAAAGAACGCGTTCATTTTTAAAATAGCTACATGTAATTACGAGGTCTGTCCGGAAAGTTCGTATAAAAGTGTTCTGGAATGCGAGAAAGAGGAGTGGGGAGGCCAGGTAAGCGCAGGACCCCTTCCTTATGTCCCTAACAATGCTTCAGTTCTGGTCTGACCGCCGTGCGGTGCGAACTGGCTTGTCACGCCATCTGTGAAGTTACCTCTTAACGAAACCCCGTCGGCATGGAGCCCGCTTCCGTTGAAGAGCAGCGCGTCGTAATCAAGTTTCTCTCGAAACTCGGCAAGAATGGCCGTGAAATTTTTGCCGATCTCAGAACAGTTTATGGGGATGATGCTGTGAAGGAACCAACCGTCCACAAGTGGCTAAAAAGATTCAGAGAGGGCCGAGACAATGTTGATTGTTTTTTTCGATGTTCGGGGGATTGTCCATCAAGAATTCGTCCCTCCAGGCCAGACAGTTGATGGAAAATTCTACGTCGATGTGCTCAGACGCCTCAAAGCTCGTGTGGCACGAGTTCGTCCAGAATTGGCGCGAGAGGGGCGTTGGATTCTTCACCACGACAATGCCCCTGCCCACACCTCTCTTGTTGTCCGTGAGTTTTTGAGTAAAAATTCCATTACGGTGACCGAACACCCCCCTATTCGCCGGATTTGGCCCCGTGTGACTTCTTCTTGTTCCCAAAAACCAAATTGGTACTTCGGGGGCGGCATTTGGGGGACATAAATGAGATAAAAAAAGCTACGACGGGGCAGCTGAGAAACCTACAACCAGAGGACTTTCAAGGAGCCTTCTCACAGTGGAAACGGCGTTGGCACAAGTGCATTATGTCACAGGGGGAGTACTTTGAAGGGGATAAAATTGATTTACCTGAATAATTGTAAAATAAAATTTTTAAAAAACTTTTATACGTACTTTCCGGACAAACCTCGTATGTTATGTCCATGGCTCTGATCATGTCTATAACGCGATGGTTAATATATATGTAAATAATAATTACCAGAGGGACACTTTATACAAAAGTCGTTTGGTTACCTTTGTCCCATTCGTGTTTCAACCGTGAAGCAGTTGTGTTTGCATGGTTATGTTTTGGTTTAAAGGATGGCAGTGTATTTACAGGATACAGAGGAATAACACCTTTGTCCTCAGGAACGGCAACGCATGGGAGTATCATGGGCGAAACAGTATACACTGTTATGTCTATGTTACTGCTCATGGATGTAGGCGACGATTACCATTTTCCATCAGGTAGGCCGTCAGTTTGTTGTTGAAAACTGCATTATCAGCGAAACACATAGACTATATATTGTTTTAGTAAATTCTATCTACCCGAGCAAAGCCGGGCCGGATCGCTAGTCCCAAATAAATGTAGATAGTAAATTTAATTACAATACGCAAAAACAGCAATCCAATTTTTAGATCTAGACTTTAGATACGGTTTAACAGCCTGTATTATTGAATAGCGGATTCCCTTTTAGATACTAGGTAAGCTTTACGCCTCCACACACTATAACTGTAACGGTACAGTATTTCTGTTACTTTTTATGACAATCTAACGGATTTCTTATAAATAGACTTTCATAAACTCAAAATTACCAGGAATTTTATACTTCAATGATGCCTGTTTACTGTTTGCCGCCGTGTAGTTCTGGCATAGAATGGGCCACCCCGTCTTTTCCCGTAGGCGTCGTAAGAGGCGACTAAAAGAACTTAACAATCGAGGCATAGTCAGCAGCAGTCCTGTTCAAACATCACCAAAGCCTAACTGCGATTGCCAATTCGCCTGCTAAGCGTCGTAAATACTGGCAAACCCAAGTGGACAGTTAAAGGTCGACATGATGATGCTAGAGGACTAATTAAAGAGGATTTTCAATTAAATATTTTTTATGCAAATTAGAACGGCAAATAACCTGACGGCCCACCTGATGGAAAGTGGTAACCGTCGCATATAGACATGAGCAATACCACGGACACAACAGAGTATACTGTTTCGCCCATGATACCCCACACGCGTTGCCGTCCTTGTAGACTTACTAATAGAATTAATTGACCTTTGTCATAATTATACCTATATAACTTTTAATAAAATAATTAATATTAAAAATGTAAAAGTAGATCCGTTTGTTCGATTGTTTGTTACTTAACGGCTTAACTAATCGCTATGAAATTTAGTAAACACGTATTATTTGGGGTGGAGAATGACATACGTTTTTTATCTCGGTCAGTGAAGCTATCTCGGTCACACAAACAAAATCCCGAGTAAAAACTAGTACTGTATATAATTGACGTCAATAACGAAAACATAAAATAATAAGTTTTTCCATGTAAACAACAGCTTACTTTCCCGTTTGTGATTCTAATAAAGGTATACATATTTCATAAAGGCGCATGAGCTGATTAGACACGGCCGTCGTACACTTGCTTTCTGTTAATCTCGATCATTACTGCCGCATAAAAACGGAAAGTTGCTTCATGTATGTTGTTCATTCATATTTATTACAACACTAGTTTTTCCCGTTGCTTTGCCTGCGTACATTCAGATATAAAGTATCTTGTTATGTGTGTTAAGTGTCGTTGTGCATTTACATTTATTACATCACTAGTATTTACCGTTGCTTTACCTGCGTTGCTTTACATTCGATAAAAAAATATGTAGTTATATGTGATAAATATTGTTCTTAATTCACATAGATCAAGACTAGCTTTTTCTCGAGCCTTTTCTTGCGTAAATTCTTGTAAGAGATATCTTATATTTTAATTTATCCTGTTATATTTTAGATCTAATTTTAGATTTTTCTGTCGTTTCGTGGTTCAGTCTGGTTTCTTGTCGTCGTTTACTTTATGGTACATGACATAACGTAGTGAAAAACGATACAGATTTGTGATTGAGTAAAAGTCCTGGAAATCGTATCCATTTGGAGAAAAAGTAATATATATTTAAGGAAAAATCTAAATTCACATCTGGCAACCCTGCATGGTAATTTCATTCATATATTCTTCGAACAGGAACAGACTATTTACAAACATAAGGTTCTTGATGACAGCAACTATTAGAAACAAAGGTACCTATAATTATAGGTACATCTGTTTTTCTCGCATTAGTTTAGGCCTGTGGTAACGCCACTTTTGAAATAAATTCCAATAAATCTATATTGAAATTGAGACGTTTCGCACTTCCAAATTGCAGTACTACTGACATAATGGTTCCATATTGTTCTATTAGATGTATATCAGTGTAACTTGTCGATGCAAACTATTTCAAACCGATCCCGATTATAACCTAATTCCTAACTGTCGTTTCATGTGTACAGTATAAAATTGTTATTAGCAATGGATTGATATTAGATTCAAGAGTAGACCTGCAAACCTCGTTAATTACACTAATAATAAAAAAAAACACATAAAAACCGTCAAGTAACAACTTGATCTTTTTAAAATTATATAACTAACCTATAAAAACTTATTGTTTTTACTTCATTACACAACTACCTAAAAATTAGCAATTCCAATTTTATAAATGAACTCTTACAACATATTTTTGCACAAAAATCATCCACTCTCGATGTAAAGGAAATAGTCTACAAAATTATTTAACGGTCCATGAACTAAACAACTAAATTTACTTTATAACGCGGATCTTCACGCCTTGTGCAGACCAGACAGAATTAAGTTATTCACCTCTGAAATTCCGTTAACTTCATGTTTGTTGACGCTAAAATAATATGCAATTCATAATTATGTATTATATCAACATACGTTATTTTAAAACTTTTTACGTATTTTGTTGTGGCTCTCAAAATCCTTAATCTTGAAGACATTTCTTTAAGAGAATAAATTAAAATAAATTCTTATGACCCCGTTTGCACTATTGACGTATATTAGCAGGATTAGTAAGAAATGATAAGTAAGGATGAAGTAGGTTCAGTTAGCTAATTAAATCGAATTCGACAATACTCTTAAATAACCACTGTGGTTTCTAACGGGTCCGTTATTAATAATCCCTTTACCCATGTCATGAAGGGGAAAAGGGATTATTAGTAATGGAAACTGAGAATCCTATTGCTAGCAATATACCCAACCAGGTCGACCTCCTCGCGGTTCCCCTGGAAACTATCATGGTTAATTCCTGATGAATTCATCATGATGGGCTAACTGTCCTGTTTTCATTCTCATCTATCACCCTTTACTGATGCTCCGCCAGCGTATCCCGTTAGCGCAGGCGGGGTTACTATACCATTTTCACCCATCAGAAAAAAAACCCATGTCATGAGTAGTATTGCCCGATAATCGATTAATTTATCGATAGTGTTTAAATAAAATAATTTAAGTCTCAATTAGCTGAATTGTTAGTAATACACCATACAACCTAAGCATGGTCTCCCTGCTAACATTTGATCTACAAAGGTCCTTGTCACAATTAGCAATCAGACCTACCTTCATCCTCAGTTATCACTATCCGTTACTAGTACCTCACCAGTATATATCAATAACGTCATAATAGACAGTCATCATCATTGCCTTGCCTTTTCCCGTTTATTCCCATACTAATCCCTGCAGCTGTCATTCCCGGACAAGAAAGAGGCATAGGCCTCTTTTATGCATGTCATCACCGTAAAATTTTCACCTCGTAGAAATAAAATCGATTGACCCTTCGATAAAATCAATTGTATCGATATGAAATTGTATTCAAATGAATCGATTATAATGCATTATTATTTTCTATGTATCAGTGTTAGTAGGATTGTATACATTCATAACTAGTTCAAAACAATACAATCGATTAATATGATAGTAATATTCATTTATAATCGATTATATCGTAATATGCAATACACAATGGATTATTAAATATTAACAATTTGTATCAAGCAACACCAGTCGTGAGTCGTGATCATGACTCGACTCTTGCAACAGAGTCGAGTGGCGCACATAAGTCTTTTATAAGAATTGTCCTAACAGACTAACAAAATTACCTTAGTAACTTGACGTTTTGAACGTAAATACCTTATAATATACAATTTAGAGAACTTCTTCGAAATAGTGCCTCAAAATTTTCACGAATATGATAAATAAATCAGAGGGAGACTTTGTACAAAAGTCGATTACTTGGGTACCTCTGTCCCATTCATATTTCAACCGTAAAGCAGCTGTGTTCGCATGGCTGTATTTCGGTTTGAAGGTCATATCCCACATATGGTAGTAAATTTACAGGGTACAGAGGAATAACACCTAAGTCCTCAAAAATGGCAACGCATGGGGGGTATCATGGGCGAAAGAGTATACTCTATTATATCCATAGTACTACTCATGTCTATAGATGGCGGTTATAACTTTCCGTCAGATGGACTGTCAGATTGTTTGCTATTCTTAGTTAAAAAAAATTTTTTTTTCTTTAATTAAACTTAAAAAAAAAATTGCAATGCCAATACTGCCGTGACCTTTTGCAATACAATCAGCGTTCATTATTTCTCATCTATTGCCTACTTTCATTTCATTTTCAACAGTAATTACTTAATTGATGTAATTTATTACCAAATCAAATCTCACGCTTTGCATTTCGTGATCGAATGTGTAACAATTCTAATCGAGTAATAAAAATCCGATTAATTGTTTGCTCGCGCTAGGTTTAACCTAAATGGATTATTAAATCGATGAATCGTGCAAAAAATGCAATAATAGATAGAACTTGAATCGATTTTAAAATGGACCGTTTTCTATTGGGTAATGTAAAATTTAATTAATAAGTAGCAAAAGTAAATCTAAAAGTTGTTAATATTATAATATATATAAATGGTCCAAAAGTCCGATTAAATCAAAAGCACATGAGAGATTCATAGTATGGCAACAAAATCCTTTTGAAAAATAATACTTGCCATTAGAAACGCTCAAAAATCGTTTAAAATTATTAAAAAAAAAACTTAACAAATCGAGTGGTAATATTGGTTATAAAAGTAATGGTGAATATTACCAAAACTTCAATAACCAATATTCCTTTAAAATCTTATCTATAATTATAAATATAATGTCATCATTATCAGCTGTTAACTCTTTACTGAACATAGGTCTCCCTCATAATATAAGATATGCCAATAGTTAACACGCTTGGCAGGTGGATTGGCAACCGCAGTTAAGTTTTGGTGATGTTGTCAGAGGGACGCTGCTGCCCATCCCTCGAACATTAAACTCCCTTAGTCTCACAGGTAAGAAAAGGATGGCCATGGTATGGTATACAAGGTGCACACTGCAGTGTAAAATTATTATACTAAAAATTAATAGGTACTCAATATTACTCAGTTTATTTACAAACGAAATCAAATATATTAAACGAACAAAACGTTGATAACTAGTCATAACATTTGCAATAAATGACATAATTATGTTTATAAATGAAAAAATAGTACGTATATCAAAATATAATAAATAAGCAATTTGAATATTTAACAGTCATAACATATGTAAAAATTAGATCGTTACAATTAATCAAATTGTTAAATTTGGCAAGTTCATGAAAGATGAAATTACAGATTACAGAAACTTAACACCTTAGTCCTCAAGACTAACAACGTTTGAAAGGTATCATGGGTGACATAGTATACTCTGTCATGGTACTATTCATGTCTATAGGTGACAGTTACTAGTTTCTATCAGGTGGGCCGTCAGTATGTTTGCCATTCTGCATAAAAAAATCAATTTAAGATTTTGATGCATAGAATTCTCATAAGTATTTAGGTAATCTAATTTGTCACTTTTACCACAAAACCAACTATAAACGTCGAAAAATGGAGCGCGTAATAGAGTGACTGATAGGCACAAGCTGTCAACCGCTTAAGTGTGTCTACTTACGTTTAGTTAAGCATCAATCATTCACGACTTTCGTGTCAACAATACAAACAAAATATTCGGTCAAAGTTCCCAAAATGGGCAAGTGGTATAACAACTTTTTATACCACTGAGGTGGCAAACAAGCTTGCGGTGAGCGGTTACCGTAACCTATGAACGCCTGTAAAATGTGCATTTCGCGCACGTTGCCGAGCCTAAGGAAATCTCTTATCCCTTTCTCAACTGACTTCGAAAAGAAGTAAGTTCTTAATTTGGTTGTTTGTTTGATGTTTGTAATCTTATAAGTCTGTCAGTTGTAAAGTTATTTAATTTTTTTTTATCTAAAAGAACATATTTATAGATTAATTTTATAGTTTTTTTTTTATCAAAATTGACTCAGTAGTTTAATAGTTTTTAAGTCAAAATGACGTCTTTTACCACAAATGCAGTCGATTTTTTGTAAAACACAATCTTAAATCAGTCTCGCATGGGACTAATATTTATTATTTAGAAACAACATAAAGTATGTTATTATGTTTTCTGTAGAATCAGAACTTAATTAATTTCTAAATATAGATAAATCAAACGCAGTGTAGCACGACCCCTACTAAAGGGAGCGACGACCTCAAATGCATTGCTGGAAGTCAGTGGCTTCAGATGGCTCGGGACCATTCCTTATGGCAGTCTATGGGAGAGGCTTATGTTTAGCTGCGGACAATTAACGGCTGATGTTGATGATGAATGATGAATACTTACTCATGTAGACATATTGTGTTAAATCAATGCACCGCCATTTACTCTCTGTTTAGCGTAACAGTTGACTGGTAGAGAATGCCATCAGGCATTAAGTCCGCCTTGTAGACATATTTTAATGTGTGCAAAAGTATAAATAAATAAATCGTATATTATGCATTAATACTACGATAATTCCTGTTGTAAGTCAACTAGCAAATCCGAGAGTTACGAGTAGTTAAAATTAGTTACTTATGTAATATTTTATTTTACTTTAATTTTATTTTTATTTTTATCAGACAAAATAATCTATTACAACTTAACTCATACAAGTGAGCTACATTCACAAAATTACATAACTAACTTTATGAACACAATCAAATCCATTTAAGTACATACACAAATACCGGAATCAAAATGCATCTGCCATACTACATAATCAAACAGCTGTTAAGTTTTTTAACCCGAAAATTACATAAACAACAAAACAAACCAAATTATACAATGAACGTGACTTTACTAAGTTATTGCTTCAGATAAAAAATCACGCCTGAAACATAAAAAAAAATATTGTCTCTATATAACGAGGTATCACGCGATTGAAACCGAAAGTACATAATGAATTTCAAATGATGCTTACTTGGAAACGAGAACATTAACTTGAAAAGTCATCATACTTGATTCTATTATTATACAAAGAGGTCATTGATACACAGAAAAAAAGCAAGATTCACAATCCCATACGAAAGATATATTTTCAAAACTATATCCAGTTCAAATAAAAAAATACATGGCTGCCATAAATTAAGGCATAAGTGTAATTCAATACTTACAGTAAATAAAAAACTATATTTTTAACTGTATAGTTCTGACATAGAATGGGCCACCCCTTTCTTTTCCATAGGTATAGGAGTCTAAGGAAATTTAATGGTTGAGAGATAGGCAGCAGTATCCCTCTTAAAACATCACCAAAGCCTAACTACGGTGCCCAATCCACTGCCAAGCGTAGCAAGTACTGACAACACCCCCCCCCCCCTAATAGCAAGACCCATTTTCAGTAATGGACAGTTAACGATTAATACGTATGATGATAATGATTTATTTAATTTTACAAAATTGTTTAGAACATTTCAGTTGCTGGAGTAGTTAGAAATAAGCCCAAAATTAGGTGAATTGCACTCTTTTTCCAGTGGTATTTTGAGACTCATTGTAGGGATTATCTAGGGTTTTTTTTATTTGTCATCGACCAAAGCTACACAG
This sequence comes from Galleria mellonella, assembly GCF_026898425.1. Taxonomy (NCBI): domain Eukaryota; kingdom Metazoa; phylum Arthropoda; class Insecta; order Lepidoptera; family Pyralidae; genus Galleria; species Galleria mellonella. Next base: position 1,691,619 of record NW_026442100.1, on the reverse strand, counting down.
TATTTTACATATTTACAGGGTACAGAGGAATAACACCTGAGTGAATAACACCTGAATGAGACCTCAGAAATGGCAACGCATGGAGGGTATCATGGACGAAACAGTATACTCTGTTATGTCCATGGTACTGCTCATGTCTATAGACGACGGTTACCACTTTCCATCAAGTGGGTCGTCAGCTTGTTTGCTATTCTAAAATGTATAAAACAAAAATAAGAAAAAGCTATAAGAAGTAATCTCTACACAGTCAATTCTGTGATGTTTACGATATTAACTAAGGAGCTGATCTCGTCAGCTGGTTTGCCATCCTAAATTATATACACAAAAAGAAACGCAATCATTTAGGTAAACTATGATAATTTTATTGAGTTATCACGATGTTTCGACCAAATTATACCGGCCGTGGTCACGAGTGAACTGATGTTTGCCTCCGCTTCCGAGGCAGAAGTATTTTCTTCTACCCATTCATTGTCCCACATCACACTAATTGGTCACTTTACTGAGGGTATCTCACACAAAACATAAAACATGCAACACGATAGTCTGAAAGTTAATACACATAAAAATGGGGGGAAAAGGATTGTAAGTAACGGAGACTGAGAATCCCATTGCTAGCAATATACCCAATCAGGTCAACCTCCTCGCGGTTCTCCCTGGAAACTATCCTGGTTTATACCTGATGAATTCATCATGATGGGCTAACTGGCCTGTTTTCATTCTCATCTATAACCCTTCACTGGTGCTCCGCCAGCGTATCCCGTTAGCGCAGGCGGAGTTACCATACCATTTTCACCCATAAAAAAAATACACATAAAAGTATACGCCTACTATATTATATGCATATTTTTTTTAGACATTATAGGAAAAAAAAATTGTGCGCTTTGAATCGCGGAACATTGAATGAAAATATATTTAAATTCAACTTCAATAACGCTTACAGCAAATGAATAACAACCTATCAAAACCACAAAAGCCGCAGAATGCAATTGAAAGCTAATCTTGACTTTCCATTGTCTCGATTATTCGAGCAAAGCCACGAGAATCGCTATATATTCACATGATAATGTAATCACTAGATAATGTAATTATACCCAGATCACATTATACGATTAATTGCCGATTGAAGATTACGTTAATTGCTAATAATCGATATACATAATCGACTATCGAATATAACGTCATTGTGTCGTGATACTTTCATTCTTTCACGTCTAATTATAAAAAAAAAAGATTAATCGAATCAAGATAAATCATGTGTTAACAACACTAATCGTATTCGTTACGATATAATCGATTATTCTTGATCTGTTATCGATTTGTCAACACATTATAATATTATCAACATTTGTACGTTTTTTTTTTTTTACTAAGATCGTAGCGAATATTATTATACAATAGGTGCATATAGGTGAGACAAGAGATTACTAGTAAGGGGACTAACGACCCCATTACTATCAATATAGTCTCTCATATTTACCTACATTTAGTCCCACCAAAAGGCCATTGCGGTTAATTCTTATAAATTCAACACGATGGGCCAATCGACTTGTTTTCATCCTCATTGGTTTTCCACCAACGTTTACCGTTCTAAATAGAACGTGTATATCCAATTCCACGATTGGTTTATCCATTAAGGCGACAAGAAGTAACAAACAGACAAACTTTCAAATTTATAATGTTAATAAGGATTAAAATAACATTTTCTTATTCTGCGTTACAAAGCATAAACTATCCAAAATATTTTTGTTTCCAACATAGCCTATAAAATTTACCTTCAATTCCTGTCACGTTTTTACGGTGCTATAAATATGAATTATACCACGATAATGTTCTACGTAGATAAAACTCACAATGTTACAGTACTTAAAGATATCTAACTGCTCACATATAAACATACAAGTTGTAGGAGAGTAGGCGTTTAACAGAACTACTTATCTAACATCACGCCAAATTAACATAAATATTTCTGGACATATTACACAGAGCCAACCTAGTCATAAACAACTTTTACTAATGTTCTACATAATTGGTACTTACATAAATACATTTTTTGTTTGTATTTTTAAATAATATATTGAATTTAATCACCAGAGGGAGACTTTGTACAAAAGTCGATTGTTTGAGGTACCCAACCCCTGTCCCATTCGTGTTTCTAACGTAAAGCAGTTGTGTTTGCATGGCTGTGTTTCGATTTGAAGGGTGGAATATGGTGTGAATTTACAGGGTACAGAGGAATAATATCTGAGTCCTCAGAAATGGTAACACTTGGGGGGTATCATAGGCGAAACAATATACTCTGTTATGTCCATGGTACTGCTCATGTCTATAGGCGACGGTTACCACTTTCCATCAGGTGGGCCGTCAGCTTGTTTGCCATTCTAAGTTGTATAAAAAAAATGCAATGATATATTCTAAGTGAATCGATTGTAAGAAAATAGTCTATATGTTTGCAGGCCAAAACTTGGCACTTGAACTGCATTTTACAGTATAACAATACATTGATAAGGTACAAATAAATACAAACAGGGATATGAACTCACATTTTTTTTGTACATGGAAACCGAATTAGCAACTATTTTAAGATTAGACAGTGTGTTAAACAATATAGAAATATGTTTAAGTTAACCTGATAGCAAGGTTCTGATTATTACTTATTTATTCTTTTATAGTATTCACGTTCTATAAGTAAAGCAAACAAAGTAAACGAGAAAGACAAAAATAAGGTGTACAATGTAAAGACTTACCTCTAGATGTTACTAACTTGAAAACTTTATATTCAGGCAATAACTAAGACGGACAGATAGTGAGTGCATTTGTAGGAAAACTACTATAATAACAAAGTTGGACACCAAAAGAAGACAGGACAAAAATATTAAAACATCTGTCTCCTTTTTGCATGTAAATTTTTAATAACAAGGAACTACTGAGGAAATTGTAGACCAAACATATCTTTCATCGTGCATTTTTCAAGGCACTGTCTTCCACGCTTCAAAATCAACCCCCATCGACAATATTTTCAAACCAATACGGCATCGTAACTATTAAAAAAGAGTTTATTCCTTCTGAAAAGGCCGGCAGCACACCTGCTGTTCCTCCGGTATTGTGGATGCTCTTGCGTGGTGGTAGTCACTTTTTTTTTATGTGATAACGGAATGGTAACCCCGCCTGTGCTTACGGTATACGATGACGGGGCACCAGTGAGAGGTAATAGGTCAAAATGATAAAGCAGATCAGTTAGCCCATCATGATGGATACACCTGGAATTCAGCACAATGGTTTCCAGGGGGGACCGCACGAAAATCAGCTTGGACATATTGCTGGCAACGAGACTGGTAGTAATCTGCTGGGACAGACGCGATACCGCGTTCTATTTTTTTTATATTAATTTTTTAATAATCAAAAAATATAATCGAATTGAGAGCCTCTTTATTTTGAAATCGATTGAGAACACGTTTATTTTAAGAGGAAATTCGATTCAACCAGATATATCTCTTGTATTAATTAAGTACTAGATATTACTGTTGTAAATCTATTATTCTATTATTTATGTTTAAAGCATTGCGTAATGTCTATACAGCTATTCATGTCTATATGCAACGATAACCACTTTCCATTAAGTGAGCTGTCAGCTTGTTTGTCATTAAATACTAATTTTTACCGGCGACTTCGTCTGCGTGACCTAGATATGTTTTTATATGGGATAAATAGTAGCCTATATCCTTCTGCATTCCACATATATGTATATATAAAATTTCATATTGATTGATTGAGAAATTAAAGTGAGAGTAACAAACAAACAAACTCACTTTCACATTTATAAAATTAGTAAATATTTAAAATGTAATACTTAAAATGGCAAATATAATTTAAGAATCGTTGCGAAACGTTGATAAATCCGCACTGTACCTACTTTACAAGATTGCATTGTGTGTTGACGTGTAACGTACACAAAATAATGAAATATGCACCAGAATGCATGCGGCGAATAATTGACGTGTCAGATGCAAGAGGAAATTCATCGTGGATGCGCAGTTTGCTTGCAATTTACTATACCTATGAATTTTGTTAGATATGCCTACTATATGTTTACTTTATTGAGAACATGTAAGCTGATGTAGTAGGAAATGAGTATCAAATGTTATATTGAGATATCGAAGGATATTTTGGATCTACCTATTTACTAAATTAAAAGTCACGAAAAAATAAAAACAATCGATATTCGTATGGAGGTTTCTTCAGGGTCGGCAACGCACGCGTAATATCTCTGATATTGCAGGCGTTCATAGGCTATGGTAACCGCTTAACATCAGGTGGACCGTATGCTAGTTTGCAACCTTAATGGTATAAAAAAAACCTATTCTTATGTAATATAGGTCTAGAAAAAAAATTGAAACTTTATTAATAAATACTAAAACTAGTTTTAAGAAATGGTTTCCGTTAACATACTGTACAATACCTATACAAATGCATATATACACACACATACATACTCGTACATGATCATGATGATCAACATGCCGTTTGAGAGACTACTTAAAATGCAATTGGTGTCAAGTAAGAAATTGACCAGATTCAATATATTTAAGGTCTTAATATAGAAATTCAAGATATTTGAGGTGTATCGTATTTTCGAGTCACGTGCAGGTAAAAAGTGGTATCGTCAAAGAGAAAGTGTCCAGACCGAAAAGACAATTAAAAAGAATAGATATCGAAGTAATTATCGATCGATCGATTAATCGTCGTGATAATTTTGTTAATTTCGCATTATATTATCTATAATTATATGATACTAGCTACATCCTGCGGCGTCGCCTGTGGTCGTATTGAATAGCTATAAAATTTCTCGAGTATTATTGCTATTAAATGTAAAAGATTTTTTAAATCCGACTGATAATTTCAGAAATTAGCGTGTTCCAAAAATTTAACTCTTTCACTTTATTACATTAGTACAAATAACAAACTTGCAACTCTTGACACTAATGGAAAAGAAAACATATATAAATTTATATAGAAGTAATGTGTTAAGTAATTTTATGAAATTTTTCGTAAAAGCATAAGAAGTATAATAACAATACCTTTATAGTCTACTAGCTTTTACACGCGACTTTGTCCGCACGACTAAGATATGGTCATTAAAAGGGATAAAATGTACTGCCTGTATCTTTTTTATTCCAAATAGTACGCAATACCAAATTTCGTAACAATCTGTTGATCCATAACGCCGCTGAGAACTAACAAACAAACTATCTTTCATATTTATAATATTAGTAAGGAAGGTAAATAGTAATAATAGATATAAAAATTTTGCGACAAATAAATATATTGTTCGTATTTCCATGTAGTATGTACCAGCTTTTTACCTCCAGGATATTGTGAGATGTATGATAAAGGAAACAAAATACAATACACAAGAAGGAAATTTTAAAATGAAACCCTACACTGACTCCCTCCTATCCTCCTCTCAATCGTGAACACACAAATCGATAAGCGACAAGATTATATATACTATATGAAAATATACACTCACATAAGTAAAATATTTTTAAAAGGCCCGCATCATGCCTGTAATTTCTCTGGTATTGTGGGTAGGTATTCATGGGCGGCAGTAGTCCCTTACTTTTTTTTTGATGCGTGAAAATGGTATGATAACCCCGCCTGGGTGATAGATGAGAATGAAAACAGGCCAGTTAGCCCATCATGATGAATTATGTTGCGAGGAGGTCGACCTGGTTGGGTATATTGCTAGCAATGGGATTCACAGTCTCCATTACTAACAATCACTTTCCCCCCAGTAGTCCCTTACTATCAGGTGAGCAGCATGCTCGTTTGACCCCTGTGTTATAAAAATAAAAGTAAATTTGCGAATTACAGAATTATATCTAGGTTAGTGCTAAAGGTACAATATCTTTATATATTAATTACAATATATATATATATATATATATATATATATATATATATATATATATATATATATATATATATATATATATATATATATATATATATATATATATATATATATATACTATCCAATAACGAATATGCTTAAAGTTTGCTATCCAAAAAATAATATTGGACTTTAACATATTCGAAAAATCTGACCGAAAAGAGCGATGACCTTTTTTTCGCTATCAAAGTTCAGACAAACCCAATATATAGATATCGAATCGGTATCCATACTACCCATACCTAATTAATCCTTATAGTGCAGTAAAAACATAAAGTTTGTTTAATAACTCCCAATTGAACTCTGCACGTAGTGGTATAATGTGTCGCCTCACCATTTCTATCTTTTTCTTTTCTTTATAAATTGCATAATAATAAGTAAAGTAAGTCAGTTGTTAATCAATTAAAATATATGTCAGTACCAACCTCGTCGTATCAATACATTCCATAATATTTACCAGAGGGAGACTTTGTACAAAAGTCGATTGCTTGGGTACCTCTGTTCCATTCGTGTTTCTACCGTAAAGCAGTTGTGTTTGCATGGCTGTGTTTCGGTTTGAAGGGTCGGATATGGCGTGAATTTACAGGGTACAGAGGAATAACATCTAAGTCCTCAGGAATGGCAACGCATGGGAGGTATCATGGGCGAAACAGTATACTCTGTTACGTCCATGGTACCGCTCATGTATATAGGCCACGGTTACCACTTTCCATCAGGTGGGCCGTCAGCTTGTTTGCCATTCTAAGTTGTATAAAAAAAATATATGAATACTTGAAGAAAAATCTTACCACTACGAAAGTTTGTAAGGATGATGGATGACGAACTCTTTCTCGCAAAAATTACTGAATGGATTTAAATTATATTTGGTCACTGTTAGATAATGTTCTAACTTAGAACTTAGGATTACAAATATATATATTTTGTATCTGAATTCCAAAAACCAGTATAATACTTACATGTACTTCTGCATAATATTTATAGTCTTTGAACTTGAGAAGTGAATAATATATTTAATGTAAAGTACCTATTATTTGTATTCGTGGAATGTGCTCTCTAGCGAGAATATCTACTCTTAGAACTTTAAGTTCTGGCATGTAAATTTTGAGTATATTAGACATTAAACCGCTTAAAACTTACATATATTCATCATACTGTGTGAATATAATACAAACAATACCCCCCAGCTTTGCACGGCATATTATTTTAATACATCTCAGTACCGGCCTAACGGTGAAGGAAAACAGACATATTTAAGCGGCGCCGAACTCCAAGGGAGTCGCCGAAACATAAAGCCCTATATGAGTTAAGCCCTTAAAACTTAATTTTGATTTTGGTATAAACAGCGCGGATCCTAGATTACCTTTTTTTCATCATCATCTTCGGAGAAGGCGCTCAATACCCGTAAACATTTTGATCAAGGAGACCATAATAAGAGATGGCAATTTAATTTTTAGTAAGTCAGAAAGGGCGCTGCCAAAATAGTTAACAGCAAAGAAAATCGTCTACTTGGGTACCTCCCCCATTCGTGTTTCCGCCGTGGAGCAGTTGTGTTTACATGGCTGTATTTCAATTTAAAGGCTATAGTAGGTATTTAAGGTAATATAATTATATGATAAAGAGGCATAACTCCTTGGTCCTTACGAATAGCAACACATGAAATGTATCATGGGCGACACATTATACTCTGTTATATTCATATCTATAGGAAACAGTTACCACTTTCCATCAGACGAGCCGTGAGTTTGTTTGTCATTCTAAGTAGCATAAAAAAACTGTATAATGTATTCATGTTGCATTTGAGATAGACGATTTAGATTATTTTTTATTTCGCCCAATGGATATTATTCCAGTCATTCGTATGAAGTTGCGGATGTAATCAGTTTATGTTTTAAAAAAAGGTTCGAAATATTTCTTAAACGTTTCTTTTCCTCGTTATATATTTTTATTGGTGCATAGAGATTAATAAATTCAGCCCGTACACATAAAAAAGACCATTTCCACAATACATATCTACCATTAATTTCACTTTTCTTGGCCATTAGAAATTTAAACCATATTAGTCGAAAGTGAGGCGTGGTATATTTTAAAACTACCGACAAACTTGGCATAATTATAGCATACGTGAGCTATGCTGTTATTACGTACGAGTATCTTTCATCTTTATAAAGATTAAAATGCATGAGTAGAGTGGTTTTTACCTATACACTTTAATGCCTAATTAATAAGGCCGCAGAGATGAAATTAGAAAAAAATAAATTTTATTCTGATAAAAAACTGCGACAGCATCCACACAGGGGTTTAAAGGTAATTAAAACAAAAATAACCAATATAACTAAGCACTACTGAAGTAACAAAATACGTAGAAGAAAAAAATATTAATAAATAGATAGAAAGATATTCTTTATCCTCTAAAAGATTACAACAGTAAACCTATTATAGATACAAACAATTATAAGAAACATATATTAAGATAAACACATATTAAAATGAAGAAATATATATTAAGTAGAGAGTTTACATTAATAAAAAAAAAAACACATTCATACATTTGCATGGCTGTTTTGATTTAAAGAATCAAATTATTTTACAGAGAATAGAGGCATAACACCATAGTCCTCAGAAACCGCAACACATGGAAGATTCCATATACATATTATTGTATTGTTGATGCTTCTACAGTATACCAAGATTCAAGTTTCATAGATCCCTACACATAATAATGTCTGTTTGGTGGTTATATGTTTTATTAAAAATATTTAGTACGAATGAGGTAGAACAAAACCCAAAAAGACAGACTGCAAAAATGATATGGCAAGAAATGTAAATAGATATGTATGAAAAAATATAACGTATAACTATAAGAATAAATTTATTAATATAATATAACTCCGACCCTAAATAATTAAGACAAAGGCTGAGAAATAACCATTGTGGTGCAGTTTAGTTATTCTAGAACCTAATATAACAACTACTCATTGTCTAATCTATGACGGGATTGAATACAGTTTACGCTAGCATGATTCTGTTGAGATAATTTTGTCGTGCGTGCTTAAACCATTCCTTGGAACTAGTTCTTATCATTTTCTGATATACAATGTCGTATTTCCTTAAGAACTTGCCAGCATCATTTGTTGTCATATCAGAGATTTTATATAACGTGATATCAATTTAGTGTTGCAGACAAACTAACAATTCTGTTTTTAAAAAATCGATTTACTAATTGACTAATTTGAAACCTAATATTACTTACTAGCTTTCACTCGCTTTGTATGCGTGAATTTTCGGAGTAGGTAAATACTGTTTTCTGACGTAAGAAAAATTATCTAAATAAATAGACCACTAGATGGCGTATTAAAATAAAACATATATCAAATATTAAGTTAGAACTCGAGAAGAACTGAAAACGAACTGCATTAAAATTGGTCCCGTAGTTTTTATATCAGAACAAACATGCAGACAGTCAGGCAAAAAGTAAAACAAAAAGTAGTTTTGTTTTTTGTTGAAGAGTTCTCATATATATTTTTTTTTTCTTTAATGCATCCTATGGTCAGACATCGTTTAGGTACAATTTTATTATGTTTATAGATAACCTATATTTATAGATAAGAAGATGTTATAATTATACGGTGTTGTTCTATCGACAATATGAATGGCTGACATTTTGAATAGCCATAACCGAGTTCAATCTTAACAAAAACATAATTATAGAACGTTCTCACTGCGAATTCATTTGTCAAGTAATTTGTAAAGTGATTCCTAGAAAATAGCTCTGCAAATGATACCTACTCATAATTGTCTTTAAATTCATTTAACATTAAAAGAATGTAATAAATAATTAATTATCTAATAAATGTTTTAATTTTTTATCGATTTGACTAATTTTAATAATATTTTTTTAATTTGTAATATTCATAATAGCTCGATAAAATTTTTTGAAAAAGAAAAACAATTGGATTTAATGACCTGCACATCTGTCCCACTCGTACTTCTACTGTGAAGAAATTATGTTTGCATGGCTGTGTTTCGGTTTGAAGAGTGGGATATAGTAGTGAATTTACAGGGTACAGAGAAATAACATCTGAGTCCTCAGGAATGGCAATGTATGGGGGGTATACTGGGCGAAACAGTATACTTTGTTAAGTCCATGATACTGCTCATGTCTATAGACAACGGTTACCATTTTCCATCAGGTGGACCGTCAACTTGTTTGCCATTCTAAGTTGCATAAAAAAAGAAAAGTATTTTACATTTTATTTTTAAATATTTATTTTATTACTACAAAAAAAAAATACAAAAAGCGAAATAGCCAGCTATTAAATGATAAATAGGTAATTTATTTATATTTATTCATTACTCGTGTCCCACTTACTACTGCAGCATATATGTACAAGTAGTTTGACCGTCATAAAGATTAAAATTTTGAGTGACTGATACGAAAACAATAGATAATAACTGTAATGTACCAGTCGGTATTTTTACCTGATTAACAAGTGTTGTGTTTAAAATACTAAGAGTAATTTCAAATAGTTTATCACGCAATTAAATTTATTTTAAATTTTATATTTGCATTTGGTCGTAAATCTGTTCGGATATAAATATCTAACGTATGCAAATGAGAGTGAAAGTATTAAAATAAAGGCAATTTAATATTTTAGTGTCATGTTTGTGGATTACATGAATAATAATTACCTATGTGGTTACCATAATGGAGTTCATTTCCCGCATTACGTGAGATTATTATTAAAATATATATATATATTTTTTTTTACTTTCATTTTCCGGGTTCATTGGAAATGTTAGTTTGTGTTTGTAACTTTAAAAAATCTATTTTTTTTTTTTTATATATGTTGTTCGTTCCATCTATTAAAAATAAACTGTGATAAAATTATGTAAAAAAAAAATATATGACTTGTACAATATTTACATTAATATTTATAATTTGAAATAAATATATCACCAGGTACAATTAATAATCTTAATACAATGACATATTTTAAAGTTTCTATAATCTCTAACACTAAAATTCCTAATAAATAAATTAATATAAACAACACGTAAACAATTTAATATTTCTAAAAAGTAATAATTACAATAAAAATTAAAGCTAAAAATTGCGAGAATTACTGGCTAACTATGGGGTTGCCACCAAAAATCTTTAAAGTTTAAAATTAATTAAAAGAAATAAAAATGTGTTATTGTAACTTGCATCTTTTTACTTATCTATCTTAATGTATATATATATATATATATATATATATATATATATATATATATATATATATATATATATATATATTAAAGTCATAGATTCCAGTAGATAAATAAGTCTGTTTTTTTGTATCATAGACTATTCAAAGTGAGATAACTTTATCGTACAATACACCGTGAGATTTCTCGTAATACTTACATACAGACGGACATAAATTTAGAATCAACTAAAGGCCAGGTTCAGATCGAGATATGTAATAAATGACTAGAACAATGCCGTGTGAAGTGTATTCTTTATTATTTTACAGTTTTTTTTGTGAGACACTGTGACCTAGAAAGGAATCACACCGTTATCAAAATCTGATAAAGTTAGGTAAACTGTGTCACGTTTACGTTAGGTTCAGGGTAATGCCTCTTCTTTGTTATTTATAAAAATAAATGTTTTTTTTTTAATGGGTGATAATGGAATGGTAACCTTGCCTGTGCTATTGGTATACACTGGTGGAGTACAGGTAGGGTTCATCATCACCTATCATAGGTGATGATGAAACGGGTCAGTTTGTACCATAATGACGAATTTGTAAAGAATTAATCAAGATGGTTTCCAGGGGGAACCGCGTGGAGGTCGACTCAATAATGGAGCTATGGGGTTTTTAGATCTGTAATACTAAGAATGCCTTACCCCCAAAATAAATAAATGAGTTTGCACTTATATGTTTAAAACGTAAATGTGTAATTATTAATTTACTTTTATAGTGTACTGTTAAACATTTACTGTATATTGGCAAAGAGTAAAACAACAATTTAGCTATAGAAACAGAAGTCAAAAACCGACCAATAAATGTGAATCTTACATTTTTAATGTTCCCTATTTCAGTCAGTAATAAATATTAAAATAAATAAAATTTCTACATTACAATTCGTTAAATAATATAAAAAGCATAATACTAAAGAGAAAGGATAGCTCTACTCACAAGTAATATACCATGACAGCCATGGAAGACATCTTTTTTTTATACAACTTAGAATGACAAACAAGCTGACGGCCCACCTGATGGAAAGTGGTAACCGTCGCCGATAGATATAAGCAGTACCATGGACATAACAGAGTATACTGTTTCGCCCATGATACCCCCTTGCATTGCCATTCCTAAGGACTCAAGTGTTATTCCTCTGCACCTTGTAAGTTCACGCCATATCCCACCCTTCAAACCGAAACACAGCCATGCAAACACAACTGCTTTACGGTTGAAACACGAATGGGACAGAGGTGCCCAAGTAAACGACTTTTGTACAAAGTCTCCCTCTGGTGACATCACAGTGTATTATATGATAAACAGATACTCTTCATGTCTACAAATTTATATAGATAAATAACAATATATTTTGGTTTTCCGTCAGTAAGATAGGACCATCAGCATGCCATTCTAGATCATATAATTCTTTTTTATTTACAAATAAAATAATATTATAATTTCGTAAAATTACATAGTGAGTATAAAAAAAAAACAATATAGGATGTTTACATATAATGTAAATAGATATTTATAATATCATATTTCTCAGCGTAACGTCAATAGAATTCTGTAAAATGTGACCATATGCTGAATTATATAACAATAAAATGTACACGAAATGTATGACATTAAAAATCATGTGATTTCTAATAAATTTATGAGATTTTCATGTATTGTTTTATGATAATCATTCATTGTTTGTCGCTATCTCCGTACAATGTCACTTTCAAGTGCCTGTATTAATGTATATTAAGTATTTTATATACTGAACCTTATTTCTTTTACTTAAAGTATAATATAAACTAAGCTAAGGTTATAAGGAAATACGTGTAACTTCAGATATCTCTGAATATATAACTCTCTCCATATATAGATTTAGGTACTTTCACGACCAACGTAACTCAAATCCGACTAGACCTTAATTTAAATTTTATAAACAGTCTCTTATGATGGCAAACACCGTTAACAAGCCTAATTAATCCGCGACATATTTTTTCTCAACCATATGGTTCCGGTATAGAATAGGCCACCCCTTCCTCTCCTGTGGTTGTCTAAAGAGGCGACTAAAGGAGGTCGAGGGATGGACAGCAGCGTCCCTCTTAAAACAACCACAGTCGCCTGCCAAACATGGCAACTATTGGCAAAACCCCCCACGGGGTAGGCTTATGTTCAACAGTAGACAGTTAAAGGCTGATATGATGATATTTTTTCTATCACAATTCTATTCCAGAAAAAAAACAGCGTATTATAATACTTATGATTACGGTATAAAGATTACGAGAGCACTGATTGATTGCGTAAAGAATCATTAAAATCAGTTTAGAATTATGTGATTAGTGTAGTATCGTGTGACATACACACACAAAAATACCGATGTATTAAGAATCTGTAATCGAGACACCCCTAGTGTTGCTGGCGTAACTATCAAACGAACTGTTTGCTTGTTTACCACATTCATGATATAAAAAAATATCTCTTTTTGAAAACTTAAAATTATTTATCTAGATAGACACAAAGAAATTTCATTGAGAACTACCTCCTATTTTAAATCGGTAAAATGACATAGTTATGTAGATAGGTAGACACATACAATTTAATACAATTCAGAGTACCAACGTGTATTACGACGTTGTCCAAAACCACAAGGTGGACGGGATTCATGAATTATACAAACGTTTGTTACAAATGGCCTACGTGAATAAATATAAGCCCACTCGGACCAAGACACGGATCTACCTGATAATTGGATAAAACGAGATATAGGAAGAAAAAGGGACAGAAAACTTGTATTCGTTATGTCAGCCAAAAGGAAAATAAGACAGAAAGCTGCATCAATTCATTATACTTTTCTTTTTTAATGGATGATAATGGAATGGCAACCCCGCTTGCGCTAACGGTATATGCTGGCGGGACACCAGTGAGGGACGACAGGTGAGAATGAAAAGGCAGGTCAGTTAGTCGATCGTGATGAATACACTGGGATTTAGCACGATGGTTTCCAGGGAAGACCACGTGGAGGTCGACCTGATCGCTAGCAATGGGACCGGTAGTCCGGTTTACTAACAATCCCTCCCCCCAATCCATTATACTGACTGTCAATGAATTGTATTTATCTGTTAAAAGAATTGTTGCAAAAAAATTTCAATCATCTATTAAGTTATCGTTTATTGAATAAAATTTAATATAAAAACTGAATTTACAAGGTACAGAGGAATAACACCTGAGTGCTCAGGAATGGCAACGCATGGGGGTATCATGGGTGAAACAATATACTCTGTTATGTCCATAGTACTGTTCATGTCTATAGACGACGGTTACCACTTTCTATAAAATGGACCGTCAGCTTGTTTGCCATTCTAAGTTGTATAAATAAAAGATATCTTCCATGGGTGTCATGGTATATTATTTGCGAGTAGAGCTATCCTTTCTCTTTAGTGAAACTTTACTTTTATTTTTTATTTTTAATGCTACTCATTAAAAAATAAAAAAAAAAATAAAGAAAAATATCAAAATCTTATCTCATATAAAATTTCAATGAGAATCGAAATCGTATTGAAATGCGACCCAAGTAAACAAACAACTACTTAATATGTACACGTCGATAGAATACTAGTATGCACTTGTGAAAGGTATATCTGTTTGAGGACTGATAAAAATGTAATTAGAAACCGTTATCAATAGTCAGTTAGTGATTATATTTAGGTATATGTAAACAGTTTTTATTATTTTTCTTACAATTAGTAGTAATTGTAAGAAATTTAAATTAAATTAAAATTTAATGTAGTAGTACATTAAATTTAATTTTTTTTAATTAACATGTTTTATGGTTTATAAGAGACGGAAAATATCGGCATAATCAAGATAAATTATAATAATTTATCTACGTTATTTCGACTTTTCGTGTCATAGTTAACTACTTTATAACATTAAATAAATAATTTATTAAAATAATATGAATTGTCAGTATTTGATCTTGACTATAAATATCGGTCTTTTAAATCGATTCGAAAGAGGAAGTCTGATATCGATATATAAGAAAATTGATGTTCGAGAAATTTTTCAAAAAGCGCTCTCTCGTTGATAAAATGAGTTATACTTATAAATAATAAGATAGTTAGATCTATAGTTAATGTAATTATTATGTGCTACCTAAAAAATCCCATCTTAGATTTTTATAAATAGATGATAAAACCATGATGTCATAGAAGTTAAACTCAAAACAAACTATACCCACAGTATTCAGCTTATTAAACAATCACTGCTAGAGCTTTCGATTCGGTTACCTTTGTGTAACTATTTTTTTCCTATACACAGTAGGAAAAATTGCTAGAAAGACACTTTGTATAAAAGTCGTCTGCTGGGTCCTTCCGACTCTCTTTTAGCAACTCTCTTCTACCAACAAAAAACTATACTTGCATTGCTGTTTTTAAAAGTATAGGATATAATAGTGAAATTATTAAATTACAAACTACGAAGGTATAACATCTTAATCCATAGAGTATCATGGCTAACAGACTATATTCGATAATATCCACGCAGTCGTATACGGCACCTATAGATGACAATACTATTTTTTCCCAAACCATGTGTTAGTGTAAACAAGGAATAATCCTTACTAATATAAATATGAAAATAAAACTTTAACGGCTTAACCGATCACTATTAAATTTAATATACGCGTAATATATGGGATGGAAAATGGCATGGGCTATCTTTTATCCCTGTCAGTATTCATATCCTGGTCACCCGGACGAAGTTGCGGGTAAAAGCTAGTATAAACATAAAAAAAAAACTTAAATTTAGACTTCTAACCAAAAACTAACTATAAATCTCATTCTATAGTTAAACTAAATACGTTTAAATTAAAACCTTTATCAAAATACGAAACGTGATATTATCGCATTTGATTTGTACCTAATGAAGTACTTCTCAGGCGCATTCTGTAAATTCATTTCTAAACGAGATAAGCAAAATATCTAATCAGAAAAATTTACTTGCTTTCATTCAATTAGTCATTAATTATGGCATTAATCACTGAATACCATTTTTATCATTCGTTTTTACTATGTGTATCTAACATGCGCTCATACATACACAGGTAGATAAGATAAAATTGAATAGGTAATATCTTGGACACTACACAGTTTGGTGGTAACTTTACATTGCTAGAGTCATTGGTGAGTTATTTTTATGTTCTTTTTCTGTTATTTATTTGGATGATAAATATTTATGATATGTGTTATCCGATAAATAAATAATATTGATTGATTAGACAGTGGTTACCTAACGCATTATGATGTGAAAGTGACCTCATTTTGTATAGGTAAGTAATGAGAAAATATAATAAAAAATGCAAATATATACAGCTACATTTCCTTACAGTTTCCTTGTTAATGCTGTTTTAAATTTAAATAATACGTGAAACGACTATTTTGAAAGTTTCATACAGTTCTGAAACTATACTGAACTGTTACATTGAAACACTTCGTAACTTCGTCTCATTATTGCGTTTCTTTTTGTTAGCTTATTTCACATTGTTTTATATTGAAAAATTTGTAAATATAAGTTATATTATAAATGTCAATCTAAAAGGCGTGGCTTCATCAATATTTTATATAATTAATATATCTAAATAAAATATAACATAAAAAGGAAATTGAACTATATTGCGTTGTGATATTATGAATTATGCAATAAATGTGAGTCACAATTAATCATCTTAGTAATGACTTATCTATATTCGAACATTAGGCACAAATTTCTCGCATAAGTGGAGGGTTTCCCCATACTCGTTTCTTTATTCCTGAAGATGTTGCCTTTACCATTTCCCTCCATCTATTGCGATTCTCAACCTACATTCATTGGTAACTTAACCTTTCTCTACCAGGGGGGAAAGGGATTGTTAGTAATGAGGTCTAATAGCCCCGTTGCTAGCAAATGACCCTCTCAGGTCGACCTCCACGTGGTTCCCCCTGGAAACCATCATGTTTAATTCTTATCGAATTCATCATGGTGGGCCAACTGATCTGCATTCATTCTCACCAATCATCTGTCACTGGTGCCTCATCGGTGTATACCGATAGCGCGGGCGGGGTTACCATTCCATTTTCATCTATTAAAAAAAAACTTTCTCTACCTGAATCATCCAACATTGATTTGAAAACTCTAGCTTCTTGTTCTTTTACAAATCCACCTAACCTATCACTATAATTATCACAAGAAGAACTTATGATAACTGCAATATATTTTATTAGTTTTTGGTAGTGATCGCATGAACAGAGCGACCGTTCCTCGATATTGGATACGAGAGATAGAATCAGGAATGAAAGTATAGATTGTAATAACTGAATATGATAGTTGGTGGAGCGAAATTGAATATTGAAGTGCCAAGCATTGAATGGACAATTATTAATATGAGAACATCTTATTAATCTACTATTACTAAGATTGACGACGTGGTTTAACAACATAATATAATAAATGGCAAGGTTTGTTACACTGGATGCATGGATGAATGTTTTTTAATCTTTCACGCAAAAACTACTAAACGAATTTAAATAAATTTGGTACACGGAATTAATTGTATAAAATGAAATTATTATATATATATATATATATATATATATATATATATATATATATATATATATATATAAGTAGGATACTTTATGTATTGAATCACGCTAACGGAGACGTAGAATATAGTTAGTATTAGCTAGTACATATTTCAAGTTTTCCTCGTTTTTCATTTCTTGTGTAAAAATTTCTTCCTATCCCCCTAATTAGTTCTTTCGATATCCTGGTTATAGAAATGGGCGATGACATGTTATTTCGTCATCGCGCGAGAATTATCACTTGTTGCATTATCACTTGATATGATAATACAAATAAAAAATTTGGATGTATAAAAATTACACTATATGCATATGTTTCTTTTATACAACTTAGAATGGCAAATAAGCTGACGGCCCACCTGATGGAAAGTGGTAACCGTCGCCTATAGACATGAGCAGTACCATGGACATAACAGAGTATACTGTTTCGCCCATGATACCCCCCATGCGCTGCCATTCCTCAGGACTCAGGTATTATTCCTCTGTACCCTGTAAATTCACGCCATATCCCACCCTTCAAACCGAAACACAGCTATGCAAACACAAATACTTTACGGTTGAAACACGAATAGGACAGAGGTACCCAAGCAAACGACTTTTGTACAAAGTCTCCCTCTGGTAAAATGTGTATGTATGTAAATGCTGTTAGGTATTTACTTATTTGCTTATTATTAATTTACAATGCAGTTTTTTTAGTTATCAGTATACTAGAAAGCTGGCTGTTTTTTGCACATATCGGTAAACGTGGTGAAATAATATAGTCCATTATACATTCAATACAATAGTCTATTAAGCTTTATCCCTATGCAAGTATTGAAAACTACTAAGTAAGTCACGTTAGATGATGTTCGCCTATTTTATGTCTATTTATCATTGTTATGACAACCCATTAACACCCCACGTGGGAATATACGACATGGAAAAAAATAAACAAAAGTATTTTCATTTTAAAACTTTTCTTTATTTATTTTGTGGAAAAATTATAAATTATAGTATAATAAATATTATTGCTGAATTTCAAATCATTCCAGACCTACTGGTATAATATTTAACTAGTGTATGCATATACTATGTACTACGATAAATAAATATATTTATTTAGTAAGTGTTTGTACAAGTAACAACATTGTTATGTCGTTTATTATGAATATTTTTTTTAATAATAGATAAGCAATTCTGTTGTCTGTTGTACACTGTCGTTATCTTGATAAGCACCTAATTGTTATGAATATAGAGTTAGTATATATTATCTGTGTATATAACACAGATATAACATATGCTATATTAGGTACGTATATATTTTTTTAATGGGTGATAATGGAATGGTAACCCCGTCTGCGCTATCGGTATATACTGGCTGGGAACCAGTGAGGTGCCCAGCCAGTATATACCGTATATATATGAAACAGGTTAGTCAGCCCATCCTGACGAATTCAACTAAAATTAACCACGATGGTTTCCAGGGGAAACCACGTGGAGGTTGACCTGACAGGGTATGTTGCTAGAATTGGGGCTATTTGACCTTATAACTGACAATCCCTTTCCCCCTAGATACGTATATTAAGTTAGGACAAATACATTTTAGACATTTTTTATAAATATCACCTGGACTATGTCTATGAACCTTTCGATTGTTATTTACAGTTACGCATTTCCAAGTAAGTAGGTACGTTTTCTACGTTTATCTAGCTTATGTTAACTCCTGTCAGCCGTTTATACTTGTTTCAGTTTGTGATTAGTACAAACTTTTTACAAACTTTCTTATGCCAGAGTATTTTACCTGAGAAAGACTGTACAAAATTCGTTTACATACCTCTGTCCCATTCGTGTTTCTACCGTGAAGCAGTTGTGTTTGCATGACTGTGTTTCGGTTTAAAGGGTGGGATATGGCAATGAATTTACAGGGTACAGAGGAATAATACCTTAGTCCTCAGGAATGGCAACGAGGGGGGAGGGTATCATGAGCGAAACAGTATACTCTATTATGTCCACGGTACTGCTCTATAGGCGACAGTCACCACTTTCCATCAGGTGGGCTGTCAGCTTGTTTGTCATTCTAAATTGCATAAAAAAATACATTACGACAGTATTATTTCTTTAAAAAACAATTCAAAAAAATTAACGACACCGTAAAAAAAGATTGCTTTTATTACAAACTTTTAAAAGTAAAAAATGTTTCTTAATTAAATTTATTGTAATAATACGTTAATTATAAAACGCATCATCTCTCGTAAAATAAGACCAAATGCAAATATAATCTTTACCTAGAAAGATTTTTAGTGAGGTACAAGTTTTGTATTATCTAGATTTAAGTAAGATGGCAATAGTGGGATAGGAGATAGTAGAAAGTCAATAATGTCAGACAGTATTAAGGATTTGTTGAAACATTATAAAACAAACGTACAAAATGAAGGACAACCGAAAAGCATTGGTTAGTATTATGTATGCATTATAAGTATATATATTATAGGTCCTGTAAATTCCCATATTGTAAAAAGGCGTAAATGAATAATTTTAAAAGCAGCTCTAAATGCAGTTTGTCTATTTATCATATCATATTTATCATTATCTAGTTAATTCATAGTTTGAGAAAAATTACAAATGCGTCCGTTTACATTTTTTACAAACACAAAATATGACGTTTATCGTATTTTTATCAAATTTTAATTAAGATTATTAGCATTTAATGTTATCGCATTAAAATAACGAGCTACAATACAAACGATGGCGTCATCGTCACGCATGTCGCAAGATAATGGGCTAGACTGGACTGTTTCGATAGAAATTAATAAAAATGTAACCAAATGTTATTAAAATTATGGCAAACATAATGCCAACCCACCAGTCAAACATGACAACTATTGACAAAACTCCTCTTAAGGGGAAGGCCTTTAACATGGACAGATAATGGCTGAGATACCGATGTCATCATCGTCATCTGATATGATGTTGATGATGACAAGCATACTCTCTAAATGAAATAAGTAACAAGTTTAACATCAAATCAATTAATCATTTATTAATTTGTACTTCTATTGGACATCAGTAAAGTGCCCCATCGTCGGGTCAATTATTCTATCTATATTTTTCGTAACTTCTCGAAAGTCATAATCTAAATGGGCTCTTTCGAGTTTACATAAGAAAAACATTGGCTCACAAAATACTTATATTTTCAATATTTATCTGCTATAACAAGATTTCGAACAAGTAACATGGTAGTAAAAATGTATGGAAAAAACGAGAGAAATCATGTAAGGATGTTACGCCTTAGCTAAGGTACTTACTTCCTTTCACCCACGGATTAGGAGCAAAGATGTTTTTATGCATTAGAAATTTCAAAAAAAAAATACTTACCTATTATTATTTTAGTATAAAGTAAATACAGTAGAATCTCGATTATCCGAACTTCGATTATCCGGATTAATTCTTCACGACTCTAATACCGATTTAGAAATTGTATTATGTATTAATTGAGTAAATAAGTATTATATAATCCATTATCTTTATAGCTCATAATTTTTTTATAGCATATTATCTAAATGACGTATGTAAAAGCCTTTACATAATAAAAAACATAAAAAATTTATTAATGTTTCATCTAACTCTGAAATCGATTATCCGGATTTTCGATTATACGGAATACCAAGGACAAGGTGGGCTGTACTCACCTCAAGATAAGAAAGGTGATCTTAACTATGCACAAAACCTCGCTGAAAAATAATGTTAAATCATACGCCAATAATAACATCCTTCTTCCAGGGTTGTTCACCATCCCCGAGTATCCTGAGTACGAAGCGAAGCGAGG
Organism: Galleria mellonella; assembly: GCF_026898425.1. Lineage (NCBI taxonomy): Eukaryota > Metazoa > Arthropoda > Insecta > Lepidoptera > Pyralidae > Galleria > Galleria mellonella. Next base: position 1,670,025 of record NW_026442100.1, on the reverse strand, counting down.
CATGTTGTCTGCAGCACTCGATGTGATCCTCACTACCCTGCGATATCTGGCGCCAGCAACTCTTCTGACCTTGTTCTGGGGGCAAGAGAGCTTCCTCTTTAAACTGCTTAAGCATATTGATTCTGCTTTTAGAGCAAGTAAGTGTTTTAGATTTGATGATTTTAGGCTTAATGAAATATTATTAATCTCATGTATTTTTAAAAGAACTAGTTTCAGGCGCATCTTAGTCCGTGCCATTAGGGCAAATCCGCCACTGCTTCGTGGTATGAAAAAAATTTATAAATAAATATAACAAAAACGTCATAATCATTGGTTAAACCATTAAAACGTCAAGAGATAACAAACAAACTCTATACTTTTTTTATTGGTGATAATGAAATGGTAACCTGGCCCGTGCTATCAGTACCTATACACTAGGCACTAGTGAAGGATGATAGGTGAGGATGAAGTCAGTTCAGTTGGCTTATCGCAACAAGTTTAACAATAATTAATAACGACAGTTTCCAGGAGCAACTGCGTGGAGATCGATCCGATAGATTATATTGCTAGCAATATTGGATTAACGTCCCCATTACTAACAATCCTTAACCCTCTAACTCTAACGCACGCACGCACGCACGCACGCACGCACGCACACACGCACACACGCACACACACACACTCTACACACTCAGGTAAAAGATAACCAAATCTCCAAATGAATATATTAATATAGGTACATACCTAATTACACACTCTTATCTAAACATTGCCTGTAAGATTATATATAATATACAGAAGCTGATAAAACATGATTACAAGCTATCAGACTTTACAATGATATATTAAATCTATTATTAATACAATATTCACAAACATTTAAATTTTTTAATATCTACTGTTAAATCAAAAACAATTAGGCTTTACCCGCAACTTTATCCGTCTGACCGAAATAAAAATATATGCATTGACCAAAATAAAATAGCATATGTTCTTCCCCATCCCATAAAATACTAAAAATTTTACAATAATTAGTTAAGATCCCATGTAGAATGTGTATACCAAATTTTATAGTCATTCATTAAGCTATTTAAAGGTAACAAAGAAATAAACAAACTCACTTTCAAATTTATAATATTAGTAAGGATTTATTAATAACGAAAGAAGCATTGTTAAGTTGTAAATATCCTATTCAACCACACGAAGCGATTAGGCCAGAGGTTCCCAAAGTTTTTTTTTGTAAGTGATAAAATATTCATTAGTTTTTGCCACTGCGTCCTATTTTAAATATAATTGTACAATGATAAAAAAATACCCATGATACTGTGTAAGATTTTGAAGAATAAAAAAACAGTTTAATGTATTTTTCACGACGGCAACTGTGGCGCAAACTTTAAGCACCCCTGCGGATTAGACTGAAGAGTGGAATTATGTCCCTTCTTGATGTCTTCGCGATTCCCACAATCTGACTCTTTTGAAACCGAGAGCGTGCAAAGAAGGGTTCATAAGCTCCATAGCATCCGTTGAGATTAAGGTCAAGCTTATGGGGATCCTTTGGGAAGGCCAGTATATTGATAGTGATTTATTCAGACCGGCTTTTGAATGAATTAATGAGAAAAAACTCTGTGTTATTCACTTTAAACAAGATTAGAAGTATGCCTAATATAAATTATATTAGTATCTTTACCAATAATATAAATGTGAAAGCTATGAAATTTGATACGAGTGTACAGATACTATGGGGGATAAAGAAGTATATAGGATACTTTTCATCCCAGTCAGTGAACATATCCTGGTCACGCAGACAAAGTTGCTGGTAAAACCTAGTTCAAAATAGTTTTAAATGTTATAAACATGACATATATTATTTGTTACCTCAATACTCGTAAATGCGTTACTTATCGATTGTTATAATATAGAATTTTACTAATAACCCCCCCCCCCCCCCGAATCCTCGGCCTCCCCTAATACTAATATTTCGGGGGGGCCCGAAATACAGTATAAGGAGAGCGTATCATTTTTATTAAAGACGAAAAGCAATGGTATATCCGCCTTTGCTATCGGTGCTGGCGCGACAGTGAAGAATGATAGGTGAGGATAAAGTTAGATCAGTCAGAATCGTGATAAATTTACTGGCAATTAACCACAATGGTTTCCAGGGAGGAGACTGATCTGAAGGAGTATATTGCTAGAAACAGACACTTTGTACAAAAGTCGATTGCTTGGGTACCTCTGTCCCATTCATGATACTACCGTGAAGCAGTTATGTTTGCATGGCTGTGTTTCGGTTTGAAGGGTGAGAGGTGTGAATTTACAGGGTACAGAGGAATAACACCTAAGTTCTCAAAAATGGCAACGCATGAGGGGTATCATGGGCGAAACAGTATACTCTGTTATGTCCATGGTACTGCTCATGTCTATAGGCGACGATTACCACTTTCCATCAGATGGGCCGTTAGCTTGTTTGCCATTCTAAGTTGTATAAAAAAAATACACGCTAATACTATAAAAACCTTCTGGAGCATAAGGATTAAGTTAGCTAGGGTACCGTATGAGTTGTTTGTGACTACGTTGTAATTTTACCATGTTGACGATGATATCAGCCTTTAACTATCCACTGCTGAATACAGACTTCTCCCATAAAGGGGTTTCACCAGTAGTTGCCTCCCTTGACAGGCGAGTTGGCAACCGCAGTCAGGCTTTTAATGATGTTTTAAGAGGGACGCTGCTGCCCATCCCTCAACTATTAAGTTCCCTTAGTTGCCTCTTAGGAAACACATGGGAGAGAAAGGGGCAATAGGTAACAGATTCTTAGACTATTTCTAAAGTGAAAAAAGTGTTGTCTTTCTCTCTCCTTGTTTACTTACTTGCTGTGCCCAACAGGGTCCATAATTGAAGTTGAAATGTTATCTACTAATTACATTATGGAATGCAATAAGAAATAAATGGGGGGGAAAGGGATTCTTGGTAATGGAGACTAAGAATCCCAACCAGGTCGATCTTCTCCCGGTTCCTCCTGGAAACTATCATGGTTAATTCCTGATGAATTAATCATGATGGGCTAACTGGCCTGTTTTCATTCTAATCTATCACCCTTCACTGGTACTCCGCCAGCATATCCCGTTAGCGCAGATGGGGTTACCATACCATTTTCAACCATCAAAAAAAAAGTAATAAATAAAACAACATGTTGTATATACCAGAAGCTCATGGCAATAACCATAATCTTGCACAATATCTAAACAGGTAGAAGTATATTATGTAAACAACTATAAACGAGTTAATGTTAGTAATCTAAAACCAGTAGCTACACTTGCATTGGCATATTTTATCACCGACACGGTACAGCGGTTCGAAGTAATCTATGTTTTGCCTAGATAAATCTGTAACTACCACTAGCTAATCTAACACAGTTCACGCTAGTCAATTGAAGTATCTAATCTATACATATAATAAAACTGTAGAGGTCAATTTTTGTACATAAAAAACGCTAAAAACCGAGTCAGGGTAATGTCAGGAGTGAAATAGAACATATCCAGATTTTTTTTAAATTTTAGGTTTATCTGTCTGTTTGTCTGTTTGTACAGGCTAATCTTCGAAACTATTGGACCGATTTAAACGAAGTTTTACATGGTGGTACCTTACATTTAACTCAACATATTAAATATTTTGTTTACGTAAAACTAAAGAGTTCCTGTGGGATAGTTAAAAAACTATAGCAACTTATACAGCTTAGTACACAACCTACTTAAGTAAAGTAATTTTGACTTAAGGCAAAGAGTAAGAACTACATGTCATTTGTTAATTTTAGTCCAGTATTCCTAGCCATAATAAATAGGTACATACATCGATACATACTAAACAGGAATAACAAACGCGGACAAAGTCGCGGGCATCAGCTAGTACTTAATAGATTTTGCTATATTTAAGCTAGGTGCTGTACTTGTACATATCTTTTGATATATTAAATATTTTTAAATAACTTTTTTTAACTATCTTATAATCTTCATAATTCCTTTGCAATCATCATCATATTAGCCGTTAATTGTCCACTGTTGGGCATAGGCCTCCCCCATAAAGGGGGTTTTGCCAGTAGTTGCCACGCTTAGCAGGTAGATTGGCAACTGCAATTAGGCTTTTGATTCGTGTCTATAAACGACGGTTAGCACTTTCCATCAGGTGGGCCATCAGCTTGTTTGCCATTCTAAGTTGCATAAATAAAAACTTTTAGTGATGTTTTAAAAAGGACGTTGCTGCCCAATCTTTAATCATTAAATTCCCTTAGTCGCCTATTACGACACTTATGACTTTTTACAATAATTATATTATATCTACCATTATTGAATAACTATTGGTATTTCTGAACTGCACTATTGACATACTCTGTCATTATGCCAATACTGAGAAATGATAAGTGAGGCTGAAAACTGACCACGACGTTTATCAGAGAACATCAGTGGCTACCGCCCTAACAAGCTTTTTTTTTTAAGCTACATTGCTGGCCCCCGTTTTTACTTATCAAATTGCTTTCCTCCGGGGGTAAGCGTAACTACCAATCCCATTACCAGCAATATACCCTGTCAGGTCAACCTCCATATGGTAACTGATCTGCCTCTTCATTCTTACCTGTCATCCCTCACTGGTGCCTCGCCTGAATATATCGTTAGCACAGGCAGAGCTACCATTCCATTATCATCTATTAAAAAAAAGTCTCTTCCCCCAATCGATAGGGTGTCCCTTATATTGTAAATTAGTTTATATAGATAATGCTTCGAGAAAAACAGTTCAACTTTTCCTTCCAATTTTGCGTAATAAATAGTTATAAGTGATTCCTTTATAACTTCTATATTTATTTTGTTTTAAAATTTCTGCATGTTTTTATTCCGTAAACACTCATTTTATTTGTGAAATAATACGTTAAGACACATTTTATGCGTAAGTAAGTAAAACAAGTCAATTTGACAATTAACTGACAAAAAGTATAATCTAAGTGTTGTAATAACAGCCATAAAACTACAGTTGTTTGCCAGCAGAAACATAAATGGGAATGAAGTACCTATGCAACCACTTGTACAAAATCTCAGTGTGGTAAATAAAAACATTATTTTAAATACCTATTCACATAACGTGTACAGGTAACTCACACTCTATGCGGTTATTTAGTAAAATAGTTGAAATAACATTAGCATTCAGAAGCGATTTAAGCGAACAACACGGCTTTATGTTTTCCTATAAAAGTTGACAACAATTTTACGGTGCGTACCCACTTCCGTTGTTTTGCAACCATCTTAAACTTTTAACATTCAAACTATTACAACACAGTTGGTACTAACACGTTTATAATTTTACACTCAGTAAATTTTCATAGCGCCATCCTGAGCGATAATGTTTTTTTTTTATACAACATAGAATGGCAAACAAGCTAAAGGCCCACCTGATGGAAAGTGGTAACTGTCGCCTATAGACATGAGCAGTAGACAACAGTAGCATGACATAACAGAGTATACTGTTTCGCCCATGATACCCCCCATGCGTTGCCATTCCTGAGGAGTCAGGTGTTATTCCTCTATACCCTGTGAATTCACGCCATATTCCGCCCTTCAAACCGAAACACAGCCATGCAAACACAACTGGTACACGAAAATGCTTACGCCATAATTATTTTTTTTTAATTTGTGAAATAATCTAAGAAAATAATAATTGTATATTTAATGCATTAATAAGTATAAAATTAATTCCGTTACGATGTAAAACATAAAGTATATAAGATTTATAATACCGTCAAAGAATAGTCATTACTTAGACTGTGCTTTGGCAGAACGACTTCAAAATGAAAGTTTCTAATGGTGTAAATTTTTTATTACTATGTTACGCGATATATCACCAATTCTAAATCGATTTTTAGTTTTCCAGTTATTTTTGCAGTTAAGTTTGCTTTGGTTTGGATTTGGTTCTTTTCTGGCTTAAAACATATAAATTTGAATTTGAAGTAATGTTTGGATGTTTGAATAGAAGTATAAATTTTTTTTACAATAATTCCCTATAGAAACTAATTGATAATTTTTATTTTCAGTCGTATTCTCGAGCGAGGACCAAAAACGAGCAGTAGTACAATGGCTGGACGAGACCGCAAAAGTCAGGGTCGAGACTCTGAATACAGTATGGCGGCACGGCTGGATACTCTGCGAGGTGCTGGACGCAGCCATACCGGGTGCCTGCTCAGGACATCCTCCTTCGCGGCTCTCTTTAACACACGCTCAGGCAATTGCAGACGATTGTCTTGGTGTTGAGCCCGTAAGTACATTAGGATTATATTCGTAAGTTCCTAGTTTTTTTTACTTCATCAACGTGACCGGGAACATTTTGATTGATCAGGATAAAAAGTAGCCTATATAAAAACAGTTACAGTTACATTAGTAAAACAGTACTTTGGTACTGGTTTACTAACTAAATTAACTAAACTAAGTTTTATCTTGCGGAAGTTCATAACACTAGTTATTTCATTAGAATTATTATTTTAATATCGTTGCAATGAGCATGTATGGTTAATCTTCGAATATTGGCAGTCACAAACAAATTATCATTACTTATATCAGGAACATCTCTAAACCACCTGCATTCATTAACTACCCTCAACACATTTAATAGACGCTTATAACCAATCCAATAAGCTAAAAGATTATCTCATATACTACATTAACTTGTAAGATATCGGAGAACTTTATACTTCATCTTATATTAAGCAAATTGTTTTTATTTCAGGTCTTTTCCCGCCAAGAGCTGGAATCGCATGACTCACTAAGCAAACACCAAGAATGGAAACTGGCTACTTATTTAGACCGCATCCGACTGGCTCTAGCAAAATTAACACCACCTGTCTCAAAACCTGTTTCTCAAAGGACTTCTCCAGAAACCACCCAATTTACTGTAGACTACGTTGCAAGAGGTTCTGGTTTATCAGCAGCTCAAGTTAATACTAGAATGCATTTCAAGATTTATCCAACTGGACAACAGTCGTTAGATCCAAGAGAAATAACTATTTTAATTAAAGGGCCTAAAGATACCTATGGAATGACAGTTCTCCCACCTATAATGGGAAAAGCACAGTTAATTAGACAAAAACTACTGGGATTGCAAAATAAACAAAACTTTACAGAAAACGTATTACCCATAACACAAGGTGCAACGTATTTACGAGCCTATGGTAAAAATAATATGAATAAAACTTATTATATACCAAAAACAAGGTATGATATTGAAATTGAAGGAGAGTCACATGCAGATCATATAAAAGTTAGTTATACTGTAAAACTTGAAGGCAGATATGAAATCTCTATAACGAGTAAGGGTCAAAACATAGTCGGATCACCATATACTGTAATAGCGTCTCATAATATTATTGGGACCTTAGAGAGAGAAAGTTTCTGCTTAGAGAATGGAGAAGAAATAGACATTGTTGATGTTAAAACAGACAAAAAGGCAGTTCTAAGAATTGTTGACTTTGGAACTGAAAAGATGTTATTGAAGGAAAATGGCTCTCTAGAAAAAATAACAGATAATGAAGCGAGAATACTAATGTCTACTGAAAATATGCAAAATATCACAACTCCTATTGATGAACCTATATGTAATGTCTTAAAAAATTATACAAATGCAACTTTATTACCTTGCAGTAATGACAGGAATAAAAAATTTCAAAAAACTGTTAGAAAAATTATAACAACTAGCCGTGTCTGTAAAGCATTTGTCGATTATATACCTAGAAAACATATATTAATGACAATTACAGAAAATGGCAACAGTCGACCAAAACACCAAGATATTCCAGATATTGTTAATTCTACATTGAGTGATGCAAAGCCGAAACCGTACCACATTTCAGATAGTAGAGATAAAATTATTATCCCTGATAGAATTTCAGTATCAATTTTAACGGAAAAACATGAACCTAATTTTGTATGTGACACTACATTGAATGAAATAAAAACACATAGTCTGGTAAATGATATAGACAATCAGGACAGCTTGGAGGAATATTGCTTAACACATGATGATAGTGACGATAATAGTCTAGTGTCAAATAAAACAAATTCACCAAATAATCCATTTATAAACGACAGATGTGAACATGATTATGAAACAGAAAAAGATTTAGGCTCCTTTGTAACAAATGAATATGAAACAAATAACTCTCAATGCGAAAAGATAGAGAATACATCTGTAAAGATATTAATAGACGAAAATGATGAAACGACCACGACAAACAATAATCCATTTATAGATACAGATTTAATTAAATTGACCCGACCAAAATCTCCTGTTTTCAAAATAATATCAGGTGAAAAATGTAATCGTGATGACACTGGTTATATAGAAAATAAACCAGAAAAATTAAATGAAGAAATACTGGGGAATGAATTTATAAATCCATTCTTTATACACCAACATCTACAATCTAGTGAATCATTACCGATTGCAGATTTTAAAATAGGGGCTCCAGTTTCATTGCCACCTATAATTAGAGCTACATCACCTGTTCCTGATATGGAATCTTTAATTATTACAAACAATGTAGATAATACACATGAGTTGAGTACAAATAACGACAAACTTTCTCCTGTATTTTCTACTCCAATACCTGCAAACCAAGTTAAGATAGAGGAACATAACTTGCCTGTATCTTCTACACTTCATAGTTTCAATTCAGAGGTGGCAGGTAGTTCACCTATATCCAAGAACAACAGTCAACATGAAAATTACCAAATCGATACAGAAATATCGCAAAACATTACACCAAAAAAAGACCTATGGGATTCCGCCTATGTAAGTATAGATGATAATAATTGTTCGCCAGATAGTAATAACAATGATAATATAGCCTTTACTGAATCAGTGAGCAAACCAAAATTTTCTCCTAATGAAATGAGATATGGATTAAAACGCGAAGAATTATCTAACATAGGTCCAGCTGAGAGGGAAATATGGCAAACATGCAGTGAATTAAATGACGATATCCTCATTATTCATGAAGATACCAGTGTAAAACCGAACAAATTCGAATTTAAACGTCCTATTTTTACTCCCATTATCGAAGAAAATGACAGAAGTATACCATCTGGAATGAAGAATATAAAAAAGGCAGAAAACTTTGAAAAAGACGATGTTACTGATGCTATAACAGTGGCATTTGCTGAACTAAATGACTTATATCAAGAGCACTTTCCTAATGTAGAAACGAATTCTACCATAATCCCAAGTGTAGATAATAAACTCCAAAGACAGGAAAAAGAACATACAATTGATACAATTTATGTCGATTCAGCATCTGAAATTGAAACAGATGTGAAGAGACAAAAGATAACTAAAAACACACTATTTGAAGGAAAGATTTCTGAGGTTCAGACAAATGCCACTGAATCCATTTCAGCAAGTCATACCCTTCAAGAAAACAAAACACAACAATCATATAAATATCAAGAATCAAATAAAATTGAAACACAGTTTGGAGACAAAAAATACACAAATATAGTATTAGAAAAAAAGAAATATTGGGATGAAAGAATACGACAAATAGAAGCGAAATCAGAAGAATCAACAACACTTCAAAAGAAACGTCGACTATCTTCTAGACATTTGAGAAATAACGATTCTCTAACAAAACGACGTGGTAAACAAATTGTCAAAAACTTTTTAAAAGCTGATGAGAATAAAAATGAGCATGGAAAATCATTAACTTTAAATAAATCAAATGTTAAAACTTTAAAAACTAATAATTCCCAAGAGTCGATAGAACAAGTGGAATCCGATATAAAGTTGGTGGAGAAATGGAAAAAATATTGGGATAATAAACTGGAGACTGATAATATACAAGACACAATATCTTGTTTTAAGACTAATATTCCAAAAAGTAATCAAACTCCAATAATAAATATTGAAGAAGTCGATGAAACTGATAATAATGACTACGAATCAAAATTGGCATCACCAGTGAAACAGGAACTACCAGAAGAAGTATTTAAAGCATTTGAGACGAGCCCTAAAAGATTTTTTGGTACATCTAGAAAACAAATTTTAAATAAAATAGATACTTTTTTAGGAAAACCAAGCACCGTAGATAAATCATCAGTAATTAACGGTGCTAGTCAAGATAGTGGGTTGGTGTCTAGTCGTATATCATTATTTCATAAAATATCGAATACAGAGGATTTATTATGGTCAAATCGAAAATCTCAGTCTATGCATAATATACATCAAAATAAATATAGCAATAAAAACATAGAAGATACACTGAGTACATTCAACGATAAAACTTTCGAATCTGACAACGAACAACGTATAAACGATATTAAGTTAGATATGAGTACAAAGAATACTTCGAGTAATAACTTAGTTCACATATCATTAACGGATAAATCTAAAAAAGTACCAAGTTTGGTAACTAAAGGTTTTGAATCACCAAATTCAACAGAAGAACGAGATCCAATGAAAAAAGACAGTAGGTATGTGAAAAATATTATTAAACAAATAAACTATGATAATCATCAGGAGAACAAGCATAACAAGTTAAATAAACTTTATCGAACGTCCATAAGCAAATCGGAAATGGACATCTTTAATAAAACTACTGACAGAAGAAATGACGAGGATTTTGATAAATATAAATCATGCGATGAATTGCCAAAAATAAATGTAAAAAATTTTATATCACTTTATGAAAGTGTTTCAAGCACTGTCAAACAACCGACATTAACCAGAAAATTAAGTAAAGTAAACATTCAATATCCACAAAAACCATTGCATATCAGCAACTCCACTTCAGGTATGTATTTTAAGCGAATATTCTTTTTTTTTATGCAACTTAAAATGGTAAGCAAGCTGAGCTTAAACATTTTAATAAACAAATTAAGAAATATTACAAAATATAAATTCATTCTAATATTTACTGAATTTATTATTGGATTTTGTAACTAATCTAATAACTAAATAATAAATTGTTGCTATTATTGTCGGTATATTAAATAAATATTAACAAAATATTATGTCTTTAGTTGTTGCAGAAAATATAATCAATCAACCCCAAAATTCATCACAACAAGAAATATATCAGGAACACGACAGTTATAAAAGTTTTGAAAGTGTAAGTATTGATAGTATCGATACTAAAACCAGTAACTCCTATGAACTTGAACCAGAAAATAGGGAAAAAGAAACAACATATGTCAGTCTATCGGATATTGAATTGGAAATAGTTGAAAGTCCAAACAAATCAATAGAACCTTCACCAGAAAGAGATGAAGACGCAATTAAGAAAGATTACAAATCTCGTTTTAAAATGGCAAAAGAATTCTTTCAATCACTGGAAGAAATTAGAGATGTAAAAAAACCTATAAAATTAAATGAATGTCAACAAATACAGCAAAATAAATCATCGGAATCTCCCGAAACAAAACGAACGCAAAAAAGAATTAAGAAAATAAAAAAATCACATTCTATGCCTTCATCTGAAATTGCAAAAATATGGAATGAAATGCAAGAAAATGAAAATAATGACTGTAGTAGTAAGCTAACAAAAATATCAGAGAAATTTAATGTAGATGGTTTATTCAGTGATGTTGTGAGTGGAAAATTAAGTAGGCAAGGTAGTTTGAGAGGTATAGCACATAAAAAGGCAGTGCTAGAAGCTTTCAGATCTATGGAGAACATTTCAGATCGGACAATAAGCCCTTACGAAATGGCAATGTCTGAGACTAACAATGTAACAAACGAAAATCAAATCAAAAGCGCGCAGACTTATTTGAGTGAATACCCTTATTTGCCAACAACTGATCCATCAAAATCCCAGTCGAGGCTGGATGCTAAAGCATCTGGCCTTATTACCTTAAAAGAACTGATGAACAAAAAGCCTAGAAGAAACAGCGTGCCAGATTTAAGGTTAAACACATCTTTTACTGCTGATCTATAAAAAAAAGCAATATGTAATTTTATTTAAAATTTAAAAGTAACAGTATTTACTAGTACCTAATGTAAGTTGATACTCAGAATAACTCTATTTCTATTATGTATATTTTTAATAACATTTTCTTTTTCTATTATCATTTCATTATATTTTATGCTAGCATCATCAACCATGTAACTGAATAATTGTCATAATATTTTTTAACTAGAATAATTCTACACATGTACAATAATGTACAGATACTGAATCTAATTTTATACTTAAGCTAATCATAAATTTAACTATTTATTCATCATTAAAATAATTGATTTATCTTATTGCACTTTCATTTACAAATTCCATCTCTGCTTGTAAGTTCCCCAGATTGAGTCAGAGATTGTTAAATGCAATGAGCGGTGGCTTATCTGTCATACTCGTGAACATATGATACTTGGAGTGAATGGTATGATCAAGATTCCGACTGTAAACTTTTCCATTTCTTATTTATTTTACATTTAAACATATAAATACATTTATAGTTCTACTACTTTATGATAAAAAAAAAACTATAGAATGACTAGCACATAAATAACTATAATATTACTAAACTACTACGCATTTACTATACTATTACAATTTATAAATCCTTACTAATATTATAAATGTAAAAGTGAGTTTGTTTGTTACCTCTTAGTATTTTGAATGGTTTAACCAATTACCAGTACATAGACTGAATTTTTTTTTTTATGGATTTAGATGGAATGGTAACACCGCCTGCGCTAACGGGATACGCTGGCGGAGCTCCAGTGAAGAGTGATAGATGAGAACGAAAACAGGCCAGTTAGATTATAAGATTTTGTATTCTATAACAGATTCTATTCTACCCATACGTCTTAGTCGTCCATAACTACAATAGATTGACTCAAAACCCAAAATGGATGTGCCGTGACATTAAATATCTCATACGCTTCAATATGACCGCATACAAACGTTTTGTTCGCCGCCCACCCGCTTCTTATTCGGTTACTAGTCTTGACATGCTATTCAAGAGCAGGGTCAATGCAGTTCGTTGCCCTGAATCATAGATAAAAAAAAAACTGAGGTTGACATTCCTATACAAGTCACTATGACTGTTTCAACAGAAACTAATGTGTAAAGATGATCAAGCTTCATTGGAATTATAACAGAAACATTCTCTAAATGAAATTAGTATAATATATAGAAATATTTAATTTAAATAACTATTTTTTTTTATTTTTATCTACTGCTATTTTTTTTAATGTCATCCATTAATGAATGGTAACCCCGCCTACGCTAACAGTATACGCTGGTGGGGCATCAGTGAGGGATGATAGGTGAGAATAAAAGAGCAAATCAACTGTTTTGCTCTGTTATTCCTTTATTATATTTTTATTACACCCCATCGTGATGAATACGCTTGGAATTCAGCACAATGGTTTCCACAGAGGGACCACGTGGAAGTCGACTTGATAGAGTATATTACTAGTAATGGGGCGGGGAAAGGGATTGTTAGTGATCGAGTCTGAGAATCCCATTACTAGCAATATACCCAACCAGGTCGACCTCCTCGCGGTTCCCCTTGAAACTATCATGGTTAATTCCTGATGAATTCATCATGACGGGCTAACTGGCTTGTTTTCATTCTCGTCTATCATTACCCTTCACTTGTGCTCCGCCAGCGTATCCCGTTAGCGCAGGCGGGGTTACTATACCATTTACACCCATAAAAAAAAAACTAGTATTGGGGCTAGTAGTCCGCATTACTTACAATACCTCCCCTCTACCCCCATTTGGATTTTTTAATGGATGATAATTGAATGGTAAGGCAGGCAGGAGCCTGCGTAAAAGGTGACGTTTAAACTAAGTCAGTCTATTGTGACGAATACAACAAGAATTGATGACGATGGTTTCCAGAGGGAACCGTGTGGAGGTCGATCTAACAGGGTATATTGCTAGTAATAGCGATTAACGTCTCCATTACTACCAATTCAGGACATTTTTATTAAAGTTTGAAAAATTATAATTGACATTGATGCTCCTTTCCACTTTGAGTTTGCTGGAAGAAAACAAAAAAAAAATATATATATATATATATATATATATATATATATATATATATACATATATATTATACAAGAAAGAAGAAGAGGTCTCTATTAGAGTGTATGCCGGCTTAGCTCGCCTTTGTAAATGTACAAATTTTACAATGTACAAATTGTAAATGTACAATGTTTGTGATTACCTACGTCATATTCTGTCAACTCGTCAATTCGTGTACAATAAAGAATTAAATAAAAAAAAAAGTTTTATATCGCAATAGTGTGAGTGAAGTTGAATATTTTTGTGTAATAAATTATTCATTAAAAATGTATGAATAAATAGTAGTATTAATAATAAACTCGAAGAGTACGAAACAAACTCGTTGTTAGGATCCATTTTTTTTTGTTTCGCTTGCTTTTTCTAAACCATGGTAAGAATTTTGATACGGATTTTACTGTCATTTGGATATTTGATGACATTCAATGATTTGTAATCAAACCACCAAAAAAATATCACGTTTCGTTAGCTTCAAAAGAAAGTAAGTACCAATTATACAATTATTCTTTACTACGCGATTTATAAACACGCGTACACTTACATAATAGAGAAGGAATAATATCCTACTATTACTACGCAGACCAAATTGAATTAAAACAGATTTTTATTTCGAGATTTTCTTCTTAAATCGATTTTATGGGAAAAAGGGTTAAAAAAATTAAACTACAAAACATTGTTACATACAAAATTTAATAAAAATAAATAATTGCAACTATTTATACTAATTTTAATAATACAATTATCTTTGTTAATTTCTGGATTGCAATACAATTTGTTCTAGATAGATCTTCCAATAGCAGTACAAGCAGTTATAGTACAAGCTCTGCTAAGCTAGGACTAGACGGCACTATGTAAATGAATGAATGAATGAAACAGTATGACATATGGATAGTTATAATTATTTTACTAACATTATAAATATAAAATTAATATTGTAACAAATATTGTTAATTCACAATAACATACACATGTACGTATTATGAATACTTGATAAGCTTCGCCATATTATTCTATTTATTGTTTATTAATTGAAAATTCCATACAAGTATTAAGAATCAACGCTATCAATACAATAAATTGAAAGCTGGTAAAAACACAGACTATTTTTATCAGTATACGCTGACAGGACACCAACGTAGGACGATATGTGAGAATGAAATTAGGTCAATTAGGCACAATTCACAACGACGGTTTTAGGGGGAGGGCTTATGGAGGTCGACCTGATGGGTTATATTCCTAGCTTACTAAGAATATACCCTACATGGGGGTTTCTAGTCCTCATTGCTAAAAATCCTCTCCCCCTCCCCCCATTGACGATCTGACTATTGAGGATATAATATATGACGTACGTCAATATATGACATATAGATTTTTTGATTTCTCGCAAAATTACACATTTTTAAAACTTATAAATGCTGTATGCAAATACGTATCTCAACTAGGTTAGCACTAACAATAAATGAAAATGAAGTAAATTTAAATTTATACTAAATTTAAATTTACTTAATATAAAGTATGGAGGTTTAAAAACTTAATATGTTCATCTACTTTTGACGTTGACTGTACACAAGGTTAGCCATAGTTGGTAGTAACAAGGCGAGACCCAATGACAGATTTATAATACTAACAATTTGCCACTAAAAGTCAAAATCTGAATATATTTCTTCAACGTCTCTTATGATAACGACCGTGGCTGGTATGGAAATATTCAAAATTATTACGTGATTTAAAATTTACTTTTTAGGGAAACATTCGCCTTTGTGAATACTATAACAAGGTTTGAATTTAATATACTCTTTTTTTAGATATAGGAAGCAAACCAGCATGAGGCTCACCTGGTAAGTGATTACCGGCGCCCATAGATATTCGCAGCATCAGAGGAATTACAGGCGTGTTTTCGCCCCATTAAGAAGGAATATGGTCTTTACGACTAACCCTGTATAAAAGATAAATTGTGACTAATTACCGTGGCATAGAGTTCACAATTCACTTTATATGTATTTGAACGTAAGTTGATGCGGCATCCGCTCGCCTCCACTGCAACCACGCGGCCACTTGAGGGTCTGACCGATCACCTCTAGCCTCCAGTTGTTGGTAGTATGCCTCTCTTATTATTCTAAAGGCATCAACGCTTCTGTATGGCAGTTTTGTTACAGGATCTATGTAGCGAGCTGGCTTCCTGAAATTGTATTAATTAACAGCGTTCATAAGTTTAACTTATCGAAACATCAAAATTCATTACAAATAAAAAAAAAATTTACAATTTTCAATGTTACTGATCGATTATTTAAAATTTTCCTCACTAACGAACTAAAACGTTAAACATGTAATAATATCCATATTAAGCTGCTAGTGAAAATTTAAATTTTGACAGCAATATTGTGTTTAAAAAACCGTAGCAAAATATGGAATGAGTGGAAATTTTTTAGTTTTTTATTTATATGCAATATATCGTCATAGTCGTAGAATACTGACGGATCTGACAAAGATTACATATAAAGATCCGTCAATATTCTACGTCTATGACGAAATTTCCGTGTGGTCCCGGCATAGATTAGGCAACCACTTCGTAAAAGGCGATTCAGGGAGGGCAAGGGATGGGCAGCAGCATCCCTTTTAAAACATCTCCAAAGCCTAACTGGAGTTGCCAATCCGTCTGCCAAGCGTGACAACTACTGGCAAAACCCCCTAAGGCTTATGCTCAGCAGTGGACGTTTAACGGCTGATATAATAATGCTTATCTATAGAATGGAATTGAACATTAAATTCAAAGAAAAATTAATCAACAAATAAAAAATTCAAACTTCCAATACCAAGTTTAAAGCTGTTACAAAATTCTCAATTATTTATTCAACATTAGCAGATAAATTGTGATTAACATTATATTTTGTGTACAATAAAGAATAAAGAATGATATCAGAGACTACATACTTAGTAACAGCACAGAGTAGATCCCGCCGTCTCTTTGGTCGCGACTTCGGGAAACAAGCTTTGAACGCTATATCCTTTATGTCGTTCTCGAACGATATCAATGTGCGCTCGTGGTATTTGATATTTTTGGTCTGCTCTTTCTGGGGTTTCTCGTCTTTACTGTAACATTAAAGGAAATAATTTGTTTAACATATTATATAAGCATGTGTCACATACATGTGCTACTTTATCCGAGCAGTAAATATTATCCATTTTTCTAATCTTCGTGTATAATATAGTATATCTTATATATATATTTGTTATTTATATATATTTATTTGATTATTATATGTAAATTTTAGTATGTATATATAAATTATTACTAGTACCGCATTCAAGTATCCTGACACTTCCCTAAGCTTGACTGGGAGAGAATGCTTTTAGCATTAAGTCCACCTTTTACACATACATGTACTAATGAATAAATAAATAAATTAAATGCCCATAAATAAAATAAATAAATCATAGTATGACTATCAGGATAGAAATTAATGAAAACTTAAATAAACAAATAATCAGCCCGACCATAAACTATCTGGCTGATGCCCAATAGTAGATTTGTAATAAAAAATCGATCGATTTAATAAAATGAAAAATTCGATATTTTACTAATTTCATTTCGAAAATGTTTCTCTGATAATTACAATAAAGTTTACCTTTTCATTAAATTATATTGAAACAGACTACAATCGCCTGAATCTCTAGAATACCCTAAATTATGGGATAGCATAATAGAAGCAATCATTTCGTGGAATGTATTCCATCATTTCACGGAATATATTCCAATCCAATTTAACAATCTCCAGGATTAAGTAAAGACAGAATTAAAGAGAGAGAGAGTGAATATACTTTATTTGCTAGAAACATATCTTCTGCAATAATATTATAAAGAAGAAATATATCTTTGTTTGCTTCTTTGCAATGGATAAAATCAAAAGCTACTCAACCGATTTTAAAAATCCTTTCATCTATCGAAAGCAGAAAGCTACATCAGTGAGTAACTTAGGCTACATATTAGTTTAGAAAAATCTTTCTACCCATGCGAAGTCAAGAAGGATATTTATCATTACTAACTCCAAAATAGCTCAATCGATTTGAATTAAATTTAATATTAATACAGATTAAAATATATATTGTTTACTCCAACTTGAGTAACTTATATAAATAAACAGAAATAATTATATACCTTTTAAATTTCTGGACGTCAACTTCCTCGTCAGGGCCTGTGACTTCTACATCTATTTTTGTATCCGTATCCATCTTCTCTATTTTCTCTTCGATTGTTTCAGTCTTTGGTTCTGTCATTGTTACATTTGTACTGCTTCCTTCCCCTGTTGACATTACCACTACAATAAAAAAAAAAAACTTTACAATAAACTCAGTCTTTTTACTACTTGAAAATGCGATTGTAATCTTGCTTGCATGGATAAACGGATTGATCTTTCATTGATGTGTTTTTTATTTCTTTAATGGAGTGGTAGAACCTATCTACGCTGGCGGGACACCAGTGAGGATTGATAGGTCAGCTAGCCCCTTGTGACGAATTTATCAGAAAAAACCGCGGGCAAAATATAGTACAGAGATAATTTTAGATTACATTTATATTTTTTTATTTTTTTTTTTATACCACTGAGGTGGCAAAGAAGCATACGCCCCACCTGATGGTAGGTGGTTACCGTAGCCTATGAACACCTGCAATACCAGAAGTATTACGCGTGCGTTGCCGACCCTGAAGAAACCTCTTTACCCCCCTTTTGAAGAACCCCACACTGTAGGCTTTTGGGAAAACATCGTCAGGGAGCTCATTCCATAACCTGAGTGTTCGTGGGAGGAAATAACTCTGAAACCGCGCTGTACGCAACCATTGAGGCTGTAGGATATAAGATGAACTCCCTGTCGATGGCGAAATCCTACAAAACCGATTTAATACGTGGACATAATATACACATAATAGAACACATAAAATACATTATCAAATTAAAAACTCCTTACCATCTTCATTTTTTATCACATCACTCAGCGTGATATCTTCCGTACTAGGTACAGTGGGTTTCTCTTCTGTCACTTCTTCTATTAATGGCACAGCAAAGGAGTGATATCTGTAATAAAGGACGAATAAAAATTAAGAAGATCATGAAGGTATAACATGTCAATTCATAAAAATGGCTACGGTAACCACTTACCATCAGATGGGCCGTATGCTTGTTTGCCACCTCAGTGGTATAAATAAAAAAATTCTTTATATTATAATGTATAAATAATATACACTTCTATATATATATATATATATATATATATATATATATATATATATATATATATATATAAAGAAGCGACGATTTAAAAAATATTGCATATCAATAAATTTATATATAATTATATAAATATTCCTTTATAAAAAAAACCTGCAATATCTCGGATGTTACGGGTCATGGGCGGCCGTAGTCATTTGCCATCAGGTGAACCATAATATGCTTGTTTGTTTTGTATTATAAAACACCCTTACCTAATAACCGGTCCGGTAATCGTTTTCTTTGTAGGTCTAATTTTCTTCCTCTCCATTTCAATTTGTTCAAATCTCTCTGACAAAAAAAAAAAACAAAAATACTGATGAATATACCTAACAATACTTTTAGTGTGAAATTATTTGATGAAATTTCTTAATAATTTAATGTCGTTTCAATTATTTTCATCCTACGCCTTTATAGGAGTTTGATAGCTTGAAGCACCATGTCAGTTTCAAAGTCTAAATTTTTTTTTCATATGTAAAGAAGGGTATTTTTTTAACGGTATATGCAGGCAGGACACGAGTGAGGGATGCTAGGTGAGAAAAAAAAATAAGAATGAATCAACAGGTCGTATTATGATAAATTCACTTATAATACATACTTATAACACGATAGTTACCAGGGGGAACCATGAGGAGTTTAACTTGACATGCTGTATTGCTAGCAATGAGGCTACTAATTCCCATTATGAACAATCCCTTCTCTCCTTTCCCCAAAGAAAAAGCGTTCAAATTCACTACTCAATCGTTTCCTTATACACTATTTTTTCCATCACCAAATACAAAAAATATCTATTAATTTACCTAAGCTTTTTAAATTTTCTTTTTCTGTTTCAAGTGCCTCTTCCAACAATTCCTCTTGTGTTGGCCATTTTTCTTCTACTTTCTTTGGTTTTTTCTTCTTCAACTCTGATCTTATCTTTATCCGCTGTTGTGTTTCTGCTGATTTTACTGCTGTGCTTTGTCTGATGGATTTTCGTTCTGAAATAAAACATCAAATGTAAGGGTTTGTAATATCCTAGCTATATTCCTTAGCTTCTCCTATGGTTGTAAAAACATGTCGAATAACCTATATCCTTTCTCAAGAAAGAAACTGTCAAATGTAAAAAGAATTTTTCAAAACCAACTGATAGTCCCAGAAATTGGCACATTCCAACAAAAAAAAACATTTTATTATATTAGTATACATTAGTATTCTTATTCCTCTCATTCACCAATTTCCTTTACACATTTCCAACATTCCCTTCCTTTTTTCCTCAATCCTTTCCTCCATAGCGTAGGTGACGGAAACCACCAACAAATGCATTCCCAAAGAGGGTTGATGTCAGGCCGGTCGTAAAACTAAAAACCAAATCTTTTTGTAACATGGATAAAATCATATTACACCAACCCCAAATGATTGGGATAAGGGTAGGAAGATGATGATTAGTAATTTTATTCTTTATGTTATAAGTTTATGTGTTTACAAGAGTAATGAAAAATTGTTAATACAAAAGTTGACAGTTGCCTGTACCTGATGTAGATGTGTCAAGTGTTGTTATTTTTTCTGATTTTTCAGTCTTTTCTTCTTTAGGCTTTGGTTCTTTTGTTTTCCTTCCAACTGGTTTTTTAGGTTTTTCCGATTTCTTTTTTCTGTTGGGATCCTAGAAAAGAAAATATCATAAATATAAAATCCAGCTACTATAATTAAAATAAATAGATATAAAATATTTTATGGTAAATATACTATATAATTACATTAATAACAATTTTAGGACTATTAGGTGTTTATATGATTTCTATTTATTTAACTATTACATTACATAAGTAGTACAAGTAAATAAAAAAGCTGGATTATAAAAGAATGACTAAAACATTTTACAAATTATATAAATATAAAGAAGTACAATATAAAGTTTGTGTCAAGAGCTAGGGAAACAGTAATAACTACATATAACA
Organism: Galleria mellonella; assembly: GCF_026898425.1. NCBI lineage: Eukaryota > Metazoa > Arthropoda > Insecta > Lepidoptera > Pyralidae > Galleria > Galleria mellonella. The sequence goes on along the minus strand of NW_026442100.1, from coordinate 1,648,798 downwards.
ATTTTCTTCATCTCCAAAGGTTTACTGGAAAAGATTTAGATTTTTAGAGAATTCCCATTGGCGAAAATGAAAGAGTTCTATTTTTTTTAAGGACTTTTTCATTCTTTAGGTATTTTACTGAACTAGGTGTTATTTTGAGAATTCCAAGTATGGACAAAATGACAGTCTAAAATTGATGATTAATATGGAGGGTTGTTGAACTTCTTTTAATAATAATAGTAGTCAATCTTCTAATAAATACTAATGGTAGTGGAATTAAACAAAATAATTCTAATCAAATAATCAGATTTTTTGATATATATCAGCCCTATCAGACCCTGATTTCTCAGATAAGATTTTATCTACTTCTCCTACTTACAGAAAGTGTTTTAATAGGCATCAATAATTTACAATGAGTTTTAGAACATTTGGCACTCACTTGTTAGTGCCTACCACAATGGGAGATAGAAGTGACATATTTGTATAATTTTATCTTTAGTACATTAATTATAATGACTATTTTTCAGATTTTTTGTTTTCCCCATGATGACAATAAAGAATAAAACAGCATGTTAATAGAAAATCATAGACAACCTTATAAACATTTGCATTTGTTTTCCTCTTCTCCTTGGATTCTGCCTCTTGATCAGAGTGGGGCTCGTCATCTTCATCTATATCAAAATCTGAATCCACAACATCATCTTGTTCTTTTTCTTGTCTGAAATAAAAACATCATCAATTAACAAATGTTTTAAAATATAAACAAATAAAATGTTTACAATTTTAAAAATTCAATAAAAACTGTAAACATTCTCAATATTTCCTTCGTTGAATAGCTACAGTTCCACTTAAATTCGATGATAAATAATATAAAAATTTAATGAATCTGAGCTTCAATTCCTAAGAGAAACTCTAAATATAGCTTTTTTTACAGCTTGCTGAGCGACTTTTAATTGGAGCTAGTTATGATTGGCTAAGAAAAGATTGGCTATATAGTCCGGGTAGGCTTCTTTTATTTCCTGTGGTGTCGTAAGAGGCGACTAAGGGAACTTAATTGTCGAGGGTTGGGCAACAGCAGTCCTCTTAAAATATCACCAAAACCTAAATGCAACTGCTAAGCTGCCAGCCAAGCGTGGTAACTACTGACAAAGCCCACCCAAGGAGGAGGCCTATATTCAGCAGTGGGCAATTAACGACTGATATAATAATGAATGCAGACAATAGCTAAATCACTTGGAATATTTATAATTGATGGCCATAATTTGTCCAAGTAACTGCAGTTGATAGACATATTACTTTTAGTTTACTAACGTTATAAAAATTGTTCACTATCACAATATTTTCATATTACTCACATGTAATCTCTGTCTTCTTCGACGTCCTGGAACCCACCGTAAGTTGTTTTATAGAATTCATCTTCTTCCTCTTCATCAAGCAATTTGGCCATGCGATTGCCAGCATTCGAGCGACGTTCTCTTTGAGCCATATTTTTATTTATATCTCTCAACACTTTTACAACAAAATTTGTAAATAATGTATATGGAATATTTAAAATAATATAATGTGAAAACACAAAAACATCGAGAAACGGGAGAAATAAGAACAAGCAAAAATTACTCTAATCTACTCTGTGTCACTTAGAGCAATTCACTTAACATCGATATATCGAGTTTACTCGATATATAGACGAATTGAGTTGATTCGATATAATAGCTTTGATTTTTTTACGATATATTTATAAAAACATGGATTCGATTAAAAAACTAACTGTAACTAATAATTACCATAAAAACAGTAGTATATATTAATATTATTTAATGATTTCATTATACAGGTAGTGACATCTGTGTGTGAGTAGTTAAGAGATACGCGTAACAACGGCAGTAATTATTTTTGCGGTGGGTTATTTTGACCTGGTCGTATTATACTTATTAAAAAAAATATTAATTTATTACGGTTACGGTATATAGATTCTGTGGATTTAAAGTCATTATAATATTTTTTTGTGAATTGTATTCGATATTAAAACATATTAGGAATGTGATTTCATTGTCCTATTGCTAGTAATATTAGATCCCCGTCCATACAATTCCCTTAATAAAAATAACTTGTTTAATTCGTCATGAGAGACCAAATGACCTGACTTCATCATATTATCATTATATCAGCCTTTAACTGTCCATTGCTAAATATAAACTTCACAGGCGGATTGTTTACCCCTGGCTTTAAAGATTTTATAAAAAGGGCGCTGCTGCTCATCTCTCTCAATCGGCTCTTACGACACTCACGGGAAAGGCAGAGGTGGCCTATTCTATGCCGGGACCACAGGATCAACCTTCATTATGACTTATTTCACTCATTATACCATCCGACGTATATCGATAGCGCGGGTGGCTCACCATTCAATCATTGCTAATTTAAAAAATTAGCGATACATTAATAATATTGATGCTGACATACGAAGTTTTATCGAATAAATATAAAAATATTAATAAATTTTTAAACAGACACCCCTAGTGTCAATGTCAGAAAAAAAAGAAGAGAATACATGCACTGCTAATAAAACACATGTGTATGATATCAATGCAACCAGTTAATTGTGTTTGAAAATTTTACTGTATAAAATAGCAAAATCTTTTATATTTACTCACTAATATAGAGATTTGTATCAAAAATTCTTTATAAGTAGTTGTTTGATACTATAAATAGTCATTTATTTGTTCGTGGTTGTGCTCTTTAATGGTTGCATAGAATAATTTTTAATATCTTTAATGTGAAAGTAGTGTTAATTCTTAAATTAAAAAACAATAGTAACAGAGTGGGGGAAGGAATTGTTAGTAATGGGAAGGTTAATCCCCATTGCTATCAATGTACCCTTTCAGGTCGACCTCCACGTGGTTCCCCCTGGAAATCATCGTGGTTAATTTTATTTGAATTCTGGATTGGATGCGCTAATTGATCTGCTTTTATCCTCATCAGACATCTATCACTGGTGCCCCGCCAGTTTATACCGTTAGCACAGGAAGCATTACCACTCCATTATCATCTATTAACAAAAGCACAATACACTATTTATACTAAGCGCCTTCTTTCAAAACGTACCAAATCTTTACTTGTTACCTAATAAAGTTTTAAGTTGTGGGGGGAGGGGTTCGGAAAGAAATTTTTAGTAATAAGGTTTAACACCGCCATTGCTAACAATATATTCTTATCAGGTCTACCTCTATACGGTCCACCCTGAAAACCACCGTTAGTTTTTTTTTTATGCAACTTAGCTAAAATAAAAACATCATCAATTAGAAATATTTTAAAATATGAACAAATAAAATGTTTACAATTTTTTTTTATACAACTTAATGGAAACAAGTGTCGTCACCTACAGTCGCCCATAGACATAAGCAGTACCATGGACATAACAGAGTATACTGTTTCGCCCATGATACCCCCATGCCTTGCCATTCCTGATGATTCAGGTGTTATTCTGTAAATTCACTGACATATCCTACCCTTCAAATCGAAAGACAGCCATGCAAACACAACTGCTTCACGGTAGAAACACGAATGAGACAGAGGTGCCGTGTCGTTTGCTCGGGCACCTCTATTATAAAATATTATCTGTGCCATCATGGTTAATTCTTGTTCTTAGGTTAATTTCTAATAATTTCGTCACAATGTCTTACTTGTATTGGCATTGACAGGGTTACCATTATATTATTATGCATAAAAAACTAACAACCATTATGGTAGCTATTTCAAGAGTACCTCAAAAATTGTGATGGTATATATTTGAATAAAAGATAAAATTATTTTGTGCGATTTATTCAATTATAACAGTTATTATAATAAGACTTTATTTCAGTCATCTTTAGTTGTTCTCAATAAAACTGTTTCCTATTAGGTTTTTTGTTGCCTTTTGTTACACAGATTTTGGATTATAGCCACATCTAAGGCAAGCTAAAATAATACTTGTCACCATAGTAATAATTCTCATTATAACTTGCTTTAAATGCTCAAGAGTAAAATTAATATTTATTTATAGTTAAATGTTTTAGTATAGTCGCTTTCATGTGATTTTACATTTAAACTTCTTAAAACATTTAGTATGTCTCTACTATTTTTGAATTAAGTACCATATATAATATAATAATTTGATTATTATAGTTTGAACATAAAACCACAAGAAAATATCTACGTTGTGAGTAGATCAAGAAGCATTATAACCAAATGAATATTGCAATATTTTTGAAGCCAAAATTATTAAGACCTTTTCCGTTAGTGAGATAGCAGACTTAACACGTTTAGACTTTAATTAAGGCTTGCGTAGACGATATACCTACTATCTTTGGCGTACGTATTTATAGGTAATATGTATGTAATTAACTAACAGTACGCTTATAACCTGATGTAAGATTAAACACATCAAAAGAGCATGCTACACTGCACATGTTTGTGACCTTAAGTATTTTATAGTAACTCGCTAAAGAAAGGGGAGTTGTTTTCTTTCTTGCTTACACTTCGGGACTACGTCTGTCAAAGTCAATATTGACTTCAATTTTGTGTTCACTTTACAAATTTTCATTTGGATATACAGTTCTTGAAACGGATGTAGGTAAAAAGTGTTGTATCCGTAGTATAGTTAATTATAGTGTGGCATAATGACAGATTTATTTACTTTATAAAACACAATTATATTATAACCCCTCCCCCCTCATAGTTACAAAAACTTAAAATTTCTACAAATCTATTTTAACTCCTACACACTGTTTTGACACTTTTTTCAAATTGAAAATTTAGTAGAAGTGAAAGAGACAAAACAGTTCTATAGCTAACATAGGTTTATGAGAGGTTGACATTTTTATAAATAAGGGAGTCATTTATAACATGTTTACTGTTTAAATAGGATTTGCTTACGTGGAGAGCGTAAGGGCCTGATAGACTCCTTATAGACTCCAAACGTAGTGAGGTCAATTCGGATTGACTACGAAAATTTTAAAGCTAATATAAATAATTATTTCATTTATTGTGGTAAGAAATACCGTTAAGAAAATGAAATATGCTCGGTGAAATACATATCGAGTGTTATATTCAACACAACTGTAATAGTCGATAAAATTAACAATATGATTCTGGCTATGATTATGTTTTTCAAATGGGTACAATATATATTTTGCATATTAAGGGAGTGACCACTTTAGAAAATGTATAATAAATCCATTGTTCTTTTCGTCTTATTTTTTTTAATATTCAATTTGAGTGTGTTTGACCACAATCTAAGCTAATCCCAAGTAACAATGTGCATTAATTGTGGTTTCATTAATTCAAGCATAGTTCTAAATATATCATACTCATTCCACGGATACAACACCTATCATTGAGTATACAAGATGACATTCACTGTTAAAACTAACTAAAAGTAACGTAACTAAAGATCACATATATTTTTGTTAATACTACAACAGAAAAAAAAATTATGGTTGTTTTAAATAAATAAAAATAATGTCTAATTAATAACAATATGATGTTGGAATGTTACGTGTTTGTTTTGTGATACTTAATAACATTAAAAATACTCTCAGTTAAATGTATTATTAATTACACAATAATTATTATAAGATAGACTCTCTCAAACACTCATCCTTAAAGGAGCAGCACTATAGAACAAAAAATTAAAACATAACACAATTAGTATATACAAAAAACACATTTCTACAAACATCAATTTAAAATTGTAAAATTGAAAATAATTATGTACTTATTTAATAGGTATTTTGTGAGTCAATTTGTTAAAAATAATTTTAATAGGTACAAACATGACACAATAAACTTACAATTCTGTAATAAAACTTATAAGATGCCATATGTGAGATTGAAAAATTTTATTATCAGACAGAATCAGTATCTTTCTGGTTTACAAGCTGGTAGAATCTTTTTTATAAGTTATTCTTGGCAGTAGATTACCAATGCTGTTTGTTGTTATTTACGTCGTAACAAGATGGCGCCACATTCGCAGACGCCACCTTTGCTATAAAAGCTACACTATTCACATTTAGCAAATTTTTCAACCTCAAATTTAAGCTAATGACTTGTAAAAAAGTTTTAAGGATAAAATATATTGTTTCAATAATTTAAGTACTATAAAGAGCCTTATGTAATACAATATATAGTTTGCATAACAAAAATGTTGCTAGGTATATTCTAAAATTTATATAAATGTAACTGATAGTTATACAGAATTTCATAAACACCGCGTTACGTTTATTCTCAGCGCAATAAAATTTATAAAAGAGCAACAGAATATTTTCCTACAATTATATTGCATCGAAATCATGATCGAGATAAAGTTTTTTTATAAGAATATGGCAACATTATTAACTTTAACGAAATATGAACATGTTTCTATACAAGTGGTAAACGAGTCCATATCTAAATATGCTTAAGTTGAATTAAAACGTCAAATATACAAGCGAAATGTCATTTAACAGATAAAGAATTATGTTGTAATTACCGTTCCAGATATGGTAATATAATGCAAAAATCATGGAGAATCATTTGCGAATTTCTACAAAGATCTCAAATTTCCACTGTGTCGCTTTTTGCGCGTACATTAAAGAACGTTTGCACGTAGTATATCAGATTATAATGCACAGTATATATTTTAAAAAACATGTATTTATTTGTACAAAATGTTTATGTTTGTACTGTATGTGTGTGACTAATAAAATAAAGATGGATTAATTTGTCACTTGTACAGAAGGGCAGTGCTACTCGCGCCATCTTACACATCTCATAATTACATTAAACTATCATTAAATTCAATATCGTTTAGATTAATTTAACTACATTCATTTCTATCATTCGTTTATAATATTCATTCTCTATTGGAGCACAGTATAGTTGTGACATTGTTATTTTGAGCAATTTCAAATCAAAGTTGCTCCTTTGACAAAAGACCATAGCCAAAATCATGTTTATTACATTAATTGTAGTCGCCTATAGATTTACAAAGCCTTTTTGCGGACTTGGCCCCAAGAAATTTGCACTACCTGTGCTCCAATTTAAAATAGTAAGAATAAATTCCAAAATTATATATTACAATAACAACTATAAATAAACAAATAGAAAACATTGTGATAATTACTAAAAAAAACCATAAAACTTTTAAAACGAATTGAACATTCATTATATTAGCTATTAATAGTATAAATCAATTAATTAGTAAATGATGATTATATGGAATATTTTTGGTGATTCAAATATCAATAATATCAAAATTAAAATATGATTTAACTACACTCATAAAATTCAAATTGTAAATTAAATATAACACTCAACTAAAATAATAACATATACTATGAACATTGACAAGTATCAAGAACAGGTGACAAACATTCGTGGTTCCATTTTCTAAAAATGATACGGAACCGCCAAATCTCTTACTGAGTCCTACTTAGCCTAAGTATTGATTAAAAGTAAAAATAGTGAAACAGTGAGTAGTTATATAGTAAAACATCACTACTTTATATTATTATATTATTGTATATTATATACAGGAATGTATTCGTGCAGTTGTGAATAAATAATTGATTACTTCAAAAAGGCGTCCATTTTGTAATATCAAACAACAAATAAAAGTGTCCACACAATCACACCAATTACAACATTTTATATCTACTATAATAAATAATATAATTAGAAACTAATTCTGGTAGATAAATTAAACATAGAGAATTAATAAAACTTTAAAAGAAGAATCTACTGCATTATTAAGTCGATGTTACATCACTAGTAATAAGACTTGTCTATGGCTGGATCTAGACTTTAAACAGTTTATTCTACATTGTGGTCAGTAGAACTATGGTACAAAAATACTATAAAAAAGTAACCCAGATTCATCTTCTATATGCTATCGTGGCCATAAACAAATACAAATGTTTTTGTAAAAATTCATTGGGCATAAATACAAAGATGTTAAATCGGAGCGATTGTATTTGATATTGCACTAAAATTCTTTATAATATATTGACTTTATATGATTAATACTTAAACAATATTTAAATAGATTGGAAAATAAGTAAACGTTAGTAATAAATCTAATATCATACGCCTTATTTAAGTAATCATAGTAGAAAAAAATACTAGTGTATAGAGAAAATTATAGAAGATGCCATGAAAGTATACTGAATAAAAATGGTACAATACTTAAGCCCTCAGTATTGTACTATTTTTGTTCACTCACACATTTCTCTAGACCTTTCACACAGTATTCGTTTATTCCCTGATCTGATGAGGTAGATCCTACTGTTTTATGTACAATAAGGTTCATACAATATTATTCAGACCATACACATGATAAATGATAATAAATATTATATTTCTTCAAAAAAAAAAAAAATTGTTATTAAACAATTTAATATAATTGTTCAATTGATTGATATAGCAGAAATACAAAACGCTTATTTTCCTACCCTGTGTTATAAAGAACCAGGCAAGGAATATGTGGGAGGCACCACTTAGAACACCCAGATCCAAGCCAATTCAGAAAAGTTTATGTCCATAATTTGCCCGACCGGGAATCGAACCTTGGACCTCATTTACGCAATACAAAATGCCCATCACGCCACAGAGGTCGTCAATGCAATCCAAATGGATTTGCGAAAACTCCAAGTTTAATCTATTGAATATATTTGGCGAATAGGTATACAGAGTTATTCTCAAAACAGTGACGTGTGAAAGAGTATTTTATCCATGGCATCTTTCTATACTTACAGTACTTAAATATAAATAAGTACAGTAGTGAAACACATACGAGTAAATCATATTTATGATTATTCTGATTCTTGCAACCCTGTGAATTCTAATCCTGTAATATAGTCAATAAGACCGTTTTCCAACTACCAAGTATGTACTAGTTTTTTTTTTTTTTTTTTAAATTGTATAATGTTGTTGACAAAAATGAAAAACCTCTAAAAATCTTGATGTAATAGATATAATCGATGAGTTGATTTACTGAGGCAAATTATTATCAATCTGTATTGTAATAAATAAAAAATCTAACTACTTTCTATAAATTTACAGATCTCAGAACATACCTACTGGGTTGATTCTGAAATGTCATTCTCTCTCAACCTGTCTCTACAATTCTCTAATTTTGTAGATAGAAAGAATAAAATTTAAAAGTATTATATACTTAGTCCTTAAGCCGTGTGGTCTCGGCGTAGAATGGATTCCTTTCTTTCCAGTGATTGTGATGGGGCAGCAGCGTCTCTCTTAGAATATCACCAAAGCCTATCTGCGGTTGCCAAACAATCTGCCAATAGTTACAACTATTGACAAAATCCCCCTTAATAGTGGAGGCCTATATCCAGCAGTGGAGAGTTAACGGCTGACATGACGATGATATACTTAGTGGGACAAATTCTGAACCTACATTCTCAAATTATCGCTATTTTTAAATGGAAAACAACATTTCTGAATCGAACCACTAGCACCCTAAAATACGACCAACTTAATATTTTATTATTTTGTTATTCGCGCAAATACCGTGAATCGAAACTTATGCAAATTTAAGCGCGTACTTATGAATGTGACGTCATTGGCGATAAGAACAGCTATTAAAATACGATGAAATAACAGAATACTACTTAAACGCAGTTGGTAAATTATTATAATGAGTAGTTGGAAAACGACAAGATTCAATTACAATACACTAAGAGAGATCTTAAATTCAAATCTCGAAGTAAAACATTTTGAGCTACGGGTACATTTCTAATGAGTTATTTATTATCGTAAATTACTCTAATGTATAATTATGTACATTGTTCCAAAAATCCTGTGAACATGTGCAAGTGATGCCTAAAATCGTATTTTTTTTAGTCGAAAATTTGGTAGTCGCACATTTGGCACGTTTTTTATTGAGCGGTAAATGTACCAAATGATAATGCAAGCTATATAAGACTTTACGTATCTTACAAATAAAGCAACAATTGTTTGACAATCGAACAGAAAACACAACAAAAAAAAATACTATCACAATTAAAAAAAAATCTATAATAATAATTTTTAAGAAACCTAAAAATAGTTTATTAATAAATTATAATTTATAAAATCCATAGACAATATGATTAAATTTTTAAACAACACCAGCCTTTGTCTATGACTACATTGGTTAATGTAATCATACTGTCTATGAAACAATGAATTCGTGCACTTTATTGTAAAGTGAACTACGTAATAATAATTCGTCATGTTTTTTTTTTGTTGTTTCCTATTTTTTTTTCTAATAACAGCCAGCCGTTAGGATCTTAATCTGTACCAAGTGAAGTGTCTGTATAGAAGAAATTTTATATTGCTACCAATAGCTATTCCTATGAATAATGTATATTGAAATACTAGTAACTCTGATAAAGTTATTTTAATAGTGTAGTCATATTAGCAACATGCTAAATGGCTGTCAAATTTTAAACATAAGGCATATTTGAATTTCTAAATGATATTCAAAGTGCAGTCGCACTAATATCGAACACCATATCTACGATTTCTTCGATTCGGAGCAGAAACATGATAATGGTGCTCCCTCTCTTTAAATAAATTGTTAAAAAACTCATATACAACGAGATGGCAGTATTATATTTCTCCTTCTCCACCTACAAGCGTCTTGCGTATGACTAGGTGTGCGACCCATCCACATAAACTTTTATTCGTTATGTAACCTACATATTTATTTTTTTAAAATCTTTTAGTACTCTCCAATATTATACAAGATACTTCGTAGCAGAATTTCATACTTTAAACCATTTAGACCGTACATCAACTATCAATTAGTGTTAGGATTTATTTTATTAATGTTTTATCGTGTTATGGCTGCAACATTTCAAAGATCAATTAGAAATATTTTATGCCATATGTTTAAAATATTACAGCTCTTTCAGATGTAACTTACTGTAACAGCCCTTTCAAGAAATAAACGTTGATGCTTAGTACTAGTTGATAAAATAATTATCAATAGATGAAATATTTAAGTTAACTTGTTAAGTGAACTTAAACACCTACGTCACAAGACTAAGACAACTGTTACATAAAAATATAAATAAGTTTTGATATCTTAGTTGCATTATCATAGGAAATGTAAATTTATGTTTGCTACAGTTTTAATAACCCTATTGTGCTTTCAATTTGATATTATCTGATAATGTATCAGTTTTAATTGAACTTTATCGGATAGATATTAAAGTAAATTATTGATTGCAATTCTAATTTGAAATTTTCAATACGTGAAATAGGCGTCAAAATATTTCAATTAAAACACAATAAATTTCACATACACCGCGTTAGGTAATAACGTAAGATTATTTTCAATAAAATGCACTAAAATTCTTTTACAGCTTAGATACATTAAAAGGGCATATTTAACGATAAAAAAAAAAATGTTGAGACGCGACAAAAATAAGCAGCTATTTTGACACTTCCCATTTCAGCTCAATTTAGTTGACTTCCAGATGTTGGTGAGATAAATTTGTGGTTTTAAAGGTAGTAATCAGATTGTCAGTAGACCCATGAGACGGGCACCCACTGGGGAGTGGAGCGGAGTCTAGCTAGAGCCGCTTCCAGTTGCGCCAGTGTGTCATCTATATCATTGTTGACGATCGTCAGGTCGAAGTAGTGGCCGTATGTTCGTCGAAGCTGTTCCGACTCCCGAACTAGCACTTCTAGGGAGCCGTCATACTGTAGAAAAAAAAAGTAAACAATTAAAAATTATTTAAGTAGCCACTTTATTTTTTATATTTTATAAACTGAGACGTTTGATATATGTATTTATATATTTACAACACAGGGGGCAAACAAGCATGCGGCTCACCCGATGGCAAGTGACTACCGCCGCCCGTAATCACCCACAACACAAACGGCATTGCAGGTAGGGGGGAAAGGGATTGTTAGTAATAGAGACTGAGAATCCTATTATACCTATACCCAACCAGGTCGACCTCCTCGCGATTCTCCCAAACTATCATGGTTAATTCCTGATGAATTCATCATGATGGGCTAACTATCTGTTTTCATTCTCATATATATTCTTCACTGGTGCTCCGCCAGCGTATCTCGTTAGCTCAGGCGGGGTTACCATACCATTTTCACCAATCCAAAAAAAAAATGGCATTGCAGGTATGCTGCCGGCTTTTTAAAAAGGAATGTGCTCTTTTCTTGAAGGTTATGTTATCGTATCGGTTCGGAAATACTGCTGCTAGAAGTTAAATCCAAAGATTTTTTTTTTATACAACTTAGAATGGTAAACAAGCTGACGGCCCACCTGATGGAAAGTGGCAACCGTCGCCTATAGACATGAGCAGTACCATGAATCTAACAGAGTATACTGTTTCGCACTTGATACCCCCCATGCGTTGCCATTCCTGAGGACTCAGGTGTTATTCTTCTGTACCCAGTAAATTCACAAAAAAAAATTAAAAGCTAATACTGTGTAAGTAAACTCACATCGGCGACATTATTGAGCGGCGGTGCAGCTATGAACACGACGTACGGCGCGAACTCTGAAGTCCGCAGAATCTTGAGCGCTTGCGGCTCCACGTCCAAGATGGCGATGCGTCGCTCCGAATGTATACGCCTGATTGTCTCCAGTTTCGTGCCGTACATTGCGTCCTCGTGTGTACCTGTTATGACAAATTGGAATTTTTATTATAATTATATTACAAAATAGAATTTATGTCAAAATTCTCAATCTATTTGAATGAAGTTTTGGTATATTATGATTTATTTTCAATTAATATGGTTGCATAGGCAAAATCGATTGCTTGATTACCTCTGTCCCATTCGTGTTTCAACCGTGAAGCAATTGTGTTTGCATGGCTGTATTTCGGTTTGAAGGGTGGGATATGGCGTGAATTTACTGGGTACAGAGGAATAACACCTGAGTCCTCAGGAATGGCGACGCATGGGGGGTATCATGGGTGAAACACTATACTCTGTTATGTCCATGGTACTGCTCATGTCTATAGGCGACGGTTACCACTTTCCATCAGGTGGACCGTCAGCTTGTTTGCCATTCTAAGTTGTATAAAAAAATGTAATACAAATAGAACGTACAAATAGAAAAGTAAGTACTTAGTAAGATTTTGAAAAGAAACTTATATTTTCGATCCCTCAATAACTTCAGTATAAATCAGTAAATTGTAATTATTTCAATGTTACCATATTCTAAATATTCGTTGGCAGCGATATCCGCCATCATTTCCTCGTGGGAGACGAAATAGTAGTGTCTGCCATTCTCTTCATCCGTCCTCGGGGGCCGCGTAGTGTCTGAAATTAACAATTATGATTAATTTTTACCGTAGTATTATAATGTTGGTTAAAAAAAAAATATAATGATAATAACTGAATTAAAAAAGTCACTCATATTATTTTTCGTCGATGACTTGGCAGCGTATAGTAGGGTTGCCAGATGCAAATTTAAATTTTTTTTAAATGTCACATTTTTTTAAATTTCCAGGACTTTTACTCAATTACACACTTGTATTTTCAATACGTTTTGCTATTCATTATAAAATGAACAAAGAAAAATTTTTTTTATTTATTTTTAACTTATTTTACCTTTTCCTTCTCTTATATGGTAGACAATATTGGGGTGGTCTACATACGCATATGCATTTAATAAAAATACAAAACTACCATAAGGTAGTTATGTATTTTATTAAATTCACAAGAGTGGCAGTTTTATTTAGATAGATAGATTTTTATTCAGTTATTATTATGGTTATACAACATAACAAAAACAAAAAAAAAAACTCACGTGGTATCGGGTAGGCGTATTGGTCAGGGTGTCGCGCGATGAGCGTGTTTTTGATATGGCGACGACCCACACCGTGAGCACCTAACAGCACTATCGTTTTTCTTTGAAACGCTGAAAATGAGAGAATAAATTAATGAGATATTAGATTTCACTCACAGATTTACTTACATACTTTCATGACCATTCTCTCATGAAAATATAACGACTGACTGGAACAAAATTTGCTCTACCTTCAATATTTTATGTATATTGTAAAAAAGTTTTTATGTTTATAAGTAAGGTTTTGAATGTTATTTTATGTACAAAGCAAAGCAAGTGAATAAAATTGATAAATTCTTTATCAATAACTATAAGTTTTAAAGGCCAGCATAACTTTTTGATTGAAGGAAACCAAATTGATAAAATGATATTACGTGAATATTACGTAGTGAAATATTTGCTTTTGTGCGTGAGTGTCGTAGGAGACGACTAAGGGAACTTAATAGTCGAGGAATGTACAGCAGAGTCCTTCTTGAAATACCATCAAAAGCCTAACTCCAGTTACCAACTCACTTGCTAAGTGTGGCAACTACTGACAATACCCTCCCCCACCACTATGTGAGAGGCATATATTCAGCATTGGACAGTTAACTTAATTGGACAGTTTAAATCAATCAGTCAGAGTAACTAAATATTAAATAAAAGTTTTATTTAATATTTAGTTTGATAACTTTAAATTAAAGATAAAAATACTGACATGGCAATTTAACGACCTCTTCATATGTGACGACATCTAGTTGGTCGAAGACTGCGTTGTGCTTCGCTAGATACTTGTCTTTAGACTGCTTTTTCTTGCGTCCAAATATTGAACAGTTCACTGAAACAAACAATTGTCCATAAGAATAATTGGTAACATATTAGGAAACACTTTTCTATAATATAGCTTGTATTTCATATTTTATTAAAACTTCAATATTTATTATCATGCTGATGTATACTTAAATTATGAATTTATATGCCTTTATTATAAACGATTATTAAAAAATACATCGATACATCCATGCATATACATCAAATATTTACTTAAGTAACTTATTCATATGTAAGAAAGATTATGAATTCAAAAAAGAAATTCCTGTTAATATTTTTATTTTAGTGGTTAATAAATTTATGATCCATCTAACGGAAATTGGTAACTGCCACCTATAGACATGTACAAGGACATTACACGATGTACCATATCCTTAGTATTCTTTATAAACTAAATGTGCACGGTCAGTTTCATTGTGTAATTCTGGGTAATCAATCAGAAAACAATTTATTGCGATGCCAATATCTAAAGAAACCGCCACACAAATAATGGGCGTTATCGAGTAATTTAATAATCCATTAACTCTAGCACTGGCCGAGAGCAATTATTGCTCATCGCATTAATTTTTTGACTAAATGATCAATCGTATAATTTCGAAACAAATATCTGATGCAATCTCATAATTATTTTATGAGATTAATATAATCGATTAAATTAATGCCATTAATTTTATCGATTATATTAATTTCGTAAATCAATATGCAGAGTTAGCAACCATTTTGCTACTTTTAGCCACTTAATAAAATACGTGAATTTTAGCATTATTTGATATAATTTGGCGCAATTTAATTTGACTGACATACCAGTACTGGTTTGACGTCAGTCTCCCTCGCATATTCAACTCGCTTCTTCTCTAGTAAACTATTTACCCAATTAAATTGATACTTGTAGATATATGACTAAATTTATTGTTTTGTTTTGTCATAGGGATAAAAAAACTTTCCGTGTATGTAGGGTTTAAGATGTTACACCTGAGACTGTACGTATAGTTGGCACTACGCTAATGTTACCTGTATTCTCACATCCGTCGGTATGTGACACGCATCCTTCAGCTCCTAGCGGCACAACATTACAACACGGTTCATGCAAACGCAATGGAATGGTATGGTATATTCATTACTTGTCATCTCTGGGGGAGGGAGGCACGCTACTTTTGGGAAATATCTTGTCAACCTAATAAGCAACAATAATTCCGAATTCCATATTGTTTACGAATTCAAAACAATTATTAAGTATAATAAGAATTCACAGTAAGCAATAATACTATTTAAAAGGAAAAGTGAAGTAGTTGAATTTTTCGCCTATTCAGTCAAATTAGAAATCATAATAAAGGTAAGTAATTCGATGTTCTCATATTTCATGTTTTTTATATACAGATACCTATTCAATTAGAACATTATGTACTGAATTATATATTGTTTAAAATATTGTCCCTAAGTATAAGTGATATATTCCAAATATAGCTGTAAATATTAACATTCAAATTTACACAAGAACTATTCCCAAAAGCAGCGTTTTTACAATGACTGGCGTTACACAAACTCCCTTCACACTATTCATTAGTATTATAACATCTAAATACTTTGGTCATTATCTACATTTGATTGTACATTGGCTATATAAATATGTGGATATAGAATGGGTCATCAGATTAGATACACAGGGTGTTATATAGTATCAATATAGTATAGTTATCAATATAAAAGTATTGTTACTTGCAGTATTTGGTAAGGATACCATGCAAAATCAGGTTGAATCCAAATATGATTATGTGGAGATTATAGTACTTTTTAAAGAGGGAGCTTGTATTACTCATTTAATATATAATAAGCAGTTTTACATACCGACTGTTCATCCATTGATGTTTATGTTTGAAAGCAAAATACGATATGTTAATGTTATGATAAATGTACACAAATGTAGCAAATTAGCCGACAAAGTCTAAATCAATATGTAGCTATATAGTCAATCATTAATAAAAATAACGTTAGAGCAAACTAGGTATGAGGTTACTGGAAAATTAATATTATTTAGAATAACAAAAACAATTTACAAATGAAATTGGATAGAGAACAAGAATATTTAGAATGTAATAACTATTAAATTAATGAAATTATAGATTTATGTAGATAAAGCATACCCAAAAATAGATACATTAAAAAAACATAGCCAAAGTAAAAATCATTCCAGTAACCATTAATACAAAATACATAAACTAACATCGATCTAAAAATACTTATGTTAAGAAGACAAAATACTTTCAAGTTCTCCCTAGCTATATATTTTAGATGAAAACATTTAGAAAACAAAGTAGAAAGAACGGACGTGTAGATTTAAATAATAGCTTAAAACTTTCACGATATAGAATGCCTAATACAACATCCAAATAAATGCTATTTGAGGCAAATCAAGTAACTATAGCTATAGACACATTTTGACAAATCAGAAGTAAACCAGGCATATGCAAAAACTATGGTATAATTAATTCCATTAAAAATTTACTATCAAAAGAGGATGCGGCAAAATGTCATTGAGGAGCAATAAATATAGAACGACGTTAGTTTATCATTACTAAGAAATAATATTTTATAGCAGCACACGGATAGACTAAAGACAAGACAGTTCTATTCATCTATTAATGTACTCATTATGTTGACGATTCTTAGGTCGCTTTATAAAAGAATCCAAGGAGGAGATTCTTTTTTGATTAATTGGTTTCCTTCTTGACTCATTTTTAAAGTTAACGATTGGTACACCGATCGATTAAAAATTTAATATGAGGCTATCACTAAAATGTAACAATATTTTAATGATAGTCTCATATTAATTTTGTTACGATTGAAGTCTTTTTTGTCGAACAGAATTTTAAATGAAGTTTTTCTACAAGATGACTTTTAGATGATGTTCTATTTAGTAGATACAGTAATATCACTGACTAATAAATAGGTTTTGTTGTAGTTCTAAGTTTTTCTCACGATTATTTGAGAAGGCCGCCATCTTGACAGTTATGAAAACAGCTCGCCAACAATATATATAGATACTAGAGATTCGTTTTATTATATCTTTGCCCATTCTCCTTTGTTTATGAACACATATACAACAGTAATACATAATATTGTTAAGAAATCTTTTTCCTTTTTACCTTGGTCGGTGTTCGATCTTTCCGCAGCAGCACAGGCGGCTCTCCACTCTTGGAGTTCAGGGCTGGGAATGAGACCAGCTGAACCACCGGAAGCATCTTTGCGTGCTTGCCACCAATGTGAATCGTCTTTGCTTATTATCTGGAAGGAATTTATGTTTACATTGAACAGAATTATATTGGTTTTTTAATTGTCTCAACGTAATAAGGGATACTAATGTAAGGACTGCAGGTCTATTACCCCTCTATACCCAGTAATTTCAGTGCCATTTCGCACCATACAAGCATAGCTGCTTGATGACAGAGACATGAATGATGTCGTAGTATGATACCAATATAGAGGACTTTTGTACAAAATAATAAGAGAATTACAATCTTATTATTATTTACCTGGAGAATATCCCCGGTATTGAACGCAATGCCTGCTTGTGCACACGGTATCAATTCGTCTTCTAACGGGTCATAATCAAATTGTGCTCTGACGAATATCTGAAAGAGAAAGTTTTATTAAAATATGAATATTATGAGATGACAAATGAATAAATGATAGAAATGTACGGTATGATAGGAGACGACATGTATGAGAATGATGATAAGCGTGGTAGTACAATGACTGATTTGATAAATGTAGGAGAAATGAGTGAATGTACTGTAGGCTTATGAGATGTAAAGAGAGTGAGATGAACTGTGAAGCGTGGTAAAGAACAACAAGCGCACAGAAACGGAGGAGATCGCGGGGACGCGCAGCCATGCCCAGGTGAAGAACATAACACAACATAAATCTGAAAACATAGGACAACATAGAGTAGCAACGGTTCTGGTCTCGCTACTTACTAGCACGGGCGAAGGCTTTATCCGGAAAAGCTAGTTAGAACAAAAATACAGGGTTTAATTTTTAGTTTTATATGCACCAATCATTTATGCTTAAGACAAGCATTCAGTGAAAGATTTGTGTGCGCTTGTCGACTCTTCTTTATTTATCTGTTATTTTAGTGTATTATAGTTTAATAAAAAAAGCAAGCGTTCTGCATCATTCTCGTCTAAATCAATATTAAGTATTACATTCAATCACATATCAGTATTAGCTTTTCACAAATGCTTTTCTAGTCTAACGTTTGTTAAAATGAAACTAATTGCTACATAGTTTTAAATAACAAACTACACAGATAGAATAATAAGAGAAGTAATTCCTACAAATTGACATATAAATCAAAATAATAGATGTTAGACAATATCAAAGTAGGTACAGAGAAATTATTACCTCACACGGTGGCGGTGCAGAACGGTAGGATGGCACAATCTTGAAGGTCACCGATCCACGAGCCTCGCGCTATAAAATATTTTTTTTTATTTACAATTTGGAATGGCAAACAGGCTGTTCAGTTACAGGATCACAATTTTAGGCTTGCATGACCAGTGATCCCACTGTCATATTCATATCTTTCAAATCACAATCGTTGTAAACGTAGCACCTTTACAGTAGAAACGCATACAACACGGTTTCAGAGATGTTTATTGAACACTCAGATTATGGAATAAGCTCCCTGCCAAGGTTTTCCCAACAGACTACAGCATGGGGTTCTTCAAAAGGGGGGTAAAGAGGTTTCTTCAGGGTCGGCAACGCGCGCGTAATACTCCTGGTATCAGGTGGGCTGTATGCTTGATTGCCAACTGAATGGTATAAAAAAAAGAAACAAATGGAAAGAGAAAACGAAATAAAAGTATTTCTGTGACTATATTGTACAGTTTATCATTGGTTGAAAAAAAAAGGAAATATAAAAAATTCTATATTACATTAAAAAGGAAAATAGAAACCTAAGTCCAGACTTAAATGTTAATTGGAAATACTTCATGAACAAAATAAAATAGACTTACAAAAAACTTTATGATTCGTATTCGTATGATACCCAAGTAGATAACGACGTTAATAAACATATTTTTACGAGTCAATAATATCATAATATTCTTTAAGGAGCAAGTTCAAAGAGTTTAGACGAACCTTTTAAAAGTTCCACATTTGTTTCAAATTGGCAATAAGATTAAAACCAGATACAATCTCTATAAACAGATAGGGAGAATTCGATATTTTATGATTGTTGTTTCTGTGTAATTATAAGTGTACATCATAATGCATTTTGCAAAAACTAAATAATAAATTTTGTAACTATACATTTCAATGTACGTCAAAATGAATTAATTATAAGCATGTTATCCATACCAGCATCCTCTGCAATTGCGCGACTGACTGATTGGCAACGGGCGTGCCGTTGATCTCTCTGATCTCGTCGCCGACGTGTAGCGTTGCCTGTCGGTGTATCATCCCGCCGTGCATTATGCGGGCTACGATGCATCGTCCGTCGTCAGCCAGTTTTAATGTTATGCCCTGGAATTGTTGAATTTAGACCGATTTATCAACAACAAAATCTGATAATAACTATTTTAAAATCGAAATTATTATTTTATTATTATCATATTAAAGGAATGGTCTCACAGAGAAACTGATACTTCTTTTTTTGCAAAGAAATATGGGCATAAAAATAACAGTAAAATTTGAGATTACTTTACTAATGCGGTCTGGCTGTTAAGTTAGAATGGGGGACTCTAAATTTTTTGTCAGTTTTTTAGAATAATTTTTAATTTGTTTTAATTACAAAATGTAAAAAACGAGTAAAGGAACAAAGAAAAAACCCCAGCGTGAAGAGATTTATGCAGTGGAATATAAATAAGTTTTTTTTTTATGAAACTAAAAATGATCTATAAGCTAAAAGAGCTGATGGCTCATCTGATGGAAAGTGATAACCACTGCCTATAGATGTGAAAGCATATACAATATACTTTGACGTTTATGATACCTCAATGTGTTGCTATTTCAGGTTATGCGATGATGATAAATTTCATTAAGCCATCGATACGTTAGAGCAGTGACAACTTAGTTTAATGTTTGATAGAGGTCTAGGGATTCCAAAATCAAATCCCAGCTTAAACCTCGAAATTTGATTATTCTTGTTTGGTTCATTTAAAAATAATTGCCATTGGTTTCGTACTTTGGAAAACATGTAAATCCGTTGTTTTATAAACCATGTCAGAGGCCTTCATGTACAACGAAGACGACCTAAAAACTTTTACCACTATAGTGTGACACATTGATACGAGTAGTAGTATTAACTTTGATGAATTTAATTAAGTATTTAGAAACTTATCAAGGACTAATTCAACAAACAGACTGTTTTCAATTTAAAGCCTTTATCATTTGCGTCACTGGTAACGTAGTAAATTTACTGCACTCAAAAGATAATAGAAACAACAATTTAATTCTCCAACGTCATTTAAATGCCCGTCCTTTACGAGGGTTTTGTTTGAAGTAACGGTGCAGCCCGGCGGCAACTTTATCCTACAGAAGTGACCATTGTTTTCACGAAAGCAATGACTATATATATAGAATGTATATAGAATCTGTGATCTCATATCCGTCCTGGGGAATTACGAAGATTTTCCTGAATTGCAATGCTGAAAAATGTCTCTAAGTACAAAATGCAACTTAGTCAATTTCAAAGAATGCCAATTCTTCTTACGTTTATAAGAAGAGTTAAAAGTATATATTTTCATTCCCTATTTCAATCCCATATAAATTGATTTTCCAATAAATGCTAAAACATAATTTATGATTTACACACTTCAAAATTAACAAATTTGGATTAAAAACGTTATACCCCATTCAAAAATAAGAGAGTTATAATTGGATAAGCTGTACTTACATATATAGATTCACTTCACGAGCATTACTCGTCACAATTTTTTAACGATTCTATGGTCACAAACATGAATATGATATCTATATCGAGAAACTGGAAGAAACTAAGGGGCTACCTATTTTTTCCGAATAATTTTACAAAGTAGCATAGAAAGTCGCTAGTTATATTAATTAGGGGCCATAGAAACATCCATAGAAGTATACATGGGAAGAGAAAAAATACTATACTTAGACTTAAAATTATTATACTCGATAATTTTTCAATCAGGACGAATTTTTTAAAAAAAGTAAGTTTATGATGTTACATGAGGTTTTTCACTAATCAAAATATAAACTCAAAGAAGAAAAAAGCACTCGGACTCTATCTAACGGTAAAAGGTCTGTACGAAGGACATTGAAGATAAGTGAGACTTCTACCGAGAATTGAAAATAAACTAGGTTATGTTTTTAAATACTCAACTTTAACTTTTTCACTGAATTACTTAATAAGAAACATATTATTATAAACATTGTAAATCCATAAATGGTACTAAAATAATAGTACAATGTTATAGTGTTTAAAAGCTGTGGATTTTGTAATAAATAAATCGTTTTATAAAATCTAGTCTGTTATTCTATTTTCACTGTTCAAATAAAACAAATGTATTGATATTTAGGTTATCGCTACCGCGTAATCAAGACAGAACGAGGCTTCAACTTCCGGCTCTTCTTCGTTTTCATGCCACGCTGTCGGTAGATAATCGATGCACTCGTTTGTTATCTAGAGAACTGTGATTACAGGACTCACCATTGGTTCGTCAGTATTCTTCTGGAACTGCACGAGGCGCACTCTAGTCACGTTCTCGAATTCTGGTTCGGTGTCTTCCTCGTCTTCAGGCGGCGGCGCAGTCGTGCGGCCGTTGACTGGTGGTGGCGAGGCTCGCAACGACTCCTCTCCATAAACCTCTCGGGCGACCACATCGTGTGCCTGCAGTAGGGCCTGCAACAATGGATAATGTCGTTAGTTAATAAGTACAAATATTATTACAGGGTGTACCTAATAGTAACCGTCTTGTGACGGAGTAAGAAAATGCAAACAATATGTCACTACTTCTTCACAATAAAGCAAAATATACCAGTAAAAGAGATGGAGAAAATTCATAGGTTAAGTATTAAAAAGACTAGCTAGCGTGGTTATATCCTCATATATTTAGCAATATGTCAAAGATCTATTGAATAAACATACAATGTATAGTTAAGGTGTAACTTTACGTTGACATGTTTGAAAAAAAAGGCTAAATATAATGCTGTAAATATACAACAATATAAAAAAAGACTTTCCAAATACATTTATTTATAAATAGATAATGGTGATTGAAATTACATAGTAAGATCATTAAAATCCCATTTCTCAGTTTTTAAAAATCGCACAAGTTATAAATATTTTTTTAAGTATTTACGACATTTAGGTTAAGCTCTTTAAAAAAATCAATTAAAATAAACAAAGACAGTTGAGAGTAATGGCTATGTTAAATATACTAACTATATTACACTTTCTATTATTAAGAACGACATAAACTTGAATAGTGTAGAGTTTATAAAGTATAAAAAAAATCGCCCTAACAACAATAGCGAAAGTTTAAAGAATAAAAATACGCAGTAATTTTGTTGCATCTGCATAAGATTTGCCCGAATTAATTAAGATATTAAATGGCCTTTTGTTAATTTTAATTCAACGTTCAGTTCAGAGGGACCTTTTGAGAACCCAATCAATCGACTACACAGACTAGATACCGGTCACTTAGAAATATTTTGCTCCACCAATTTCCTGTGATCCCCTTTCATTTTTCGCCCGAGCGCTTTTGGCATACAGCCGTGAAAAGAGGGATATCAAGCAACCGCTACCAATATTGCGTCTATATTGTAAATATACAAAATGTATACTAGCTATTGCAATGAAATTGCGTCGACTTTTCAATTGATTTTTCTTTTAAATCCAAGCAAATTAAATATTTACTTTCCAAAAATAACCGATTCAAAAATGTCAATATAGATAGTTTATAAAAAAATAAACAAATTTCATCTCACACATGACTAGCTTTCGAATGAAACAAACAAAATGAAACGATTTTAAGTATTTGCGAATAAATATTTAAACTGTGGCTCTTTACTGCACTGAAACATTAATTATAGTTCCAGGTAAAAAAGTGTTTGGAAACTATAAATTGTACAAGCATAATGTAAAGTGAATACACAGTTTTAGTCACAAATTTAGACATAGATACACATTATTCTATGATCTAAGGTTTATTGTGCACTTTCATGAGCTACTTTTAAAAGGATAAGTCAGAAATAAATACGTGGAAGTGTTTATTTGTCTTGAGCCTTGACAGATAATAAAAGCAGTTAAGTCTGTATTGACGATGTCTAACTGGATAATGTTGCAATTTAAAAAGAAAAAACCTCGAATATTTAAATATATAAATACAAGTTTTGTGGTTACGTCGTCTGTTTAAAGGTAAAATTACGACTTATACATGAATTTAGAAATCCTTGAGGTTCCATTACACAACACATATTGGACGTGTAATAAATTTCTTATTATAACATTAAGGGATTACACTTGAAGCCTATTTGTAGCGCAGCCAGATGGAAATCGTCGTTATAGAAGCGACGGAGCGTATCATAATGGTCCCTTAGGGACGAATTTAACAAATATTGATGTCCACCATATAAAACAAACGCTTTAAAGAAAACTTTACGACGGACAATAGAGGAGGAAGGTTTGTATAAAACTTACAGTATCTCTACATGTAACGAAATTGTAACAGTATTTAATTGAAATATTCAAGCAGACATCAGGTGTAAGTACAACGGGAGTGAAAACATTAAATACTGTAAGTAATAGTATATGTATTTATGTAATATTTTATTATGTATCTTAATATTTTATTTAACTGTATATCTGTTTATGTACTCTAAATATTAATAGTTGTAACACTTCAGCTACCCGCTAATAACATGCTTTCTAACTGCATTGGGTTGACTGGAAGAGATCTCTGTCAGAGATACCACCCTTGCTCACAATATTTATAAAAGCATTAACAATGTAATTTTCAAGTGCAATAAAGAATATATAAATAAGTCTACAATATTTAAAGTTTTCCCTTCACCAAATATTATTTTATACTATATTCATCTTCTATATTAATCTGCAGGCCTATATCTAGCAGTGCACGGATAATGACGGAAATGGTAGTTTGATAAACTACCGTAAAAGTTAACATTAAAAACCTAAACATTACTTTTTTTTAATAAATAAAAAATAAGCTATTTCAACAGAATTTAATAAAAAATGAAACAAACGAATAATTGACCCAACCATAAGACAGTCTGTTTAATAAAATCGTAATCGTAATAATTTTAATTAAAGAGTTTCTGTGATAATTTTAACAAAATTTGTTGCTTCTTAATTAATTTCTATTGAAAAAGAGTATACATGTACTGTGTATTAAAATTTTCATAATCACAATTAGGTAAATACCACGTAAGGCATAACATAAAATCATAACAATTTATACGAAATCAAAGATACACAAAACGTCTGAGGTAACCATTATTATTATATGCAGATTTATTACTTTTATGGGAAAACAATCCTCTGAAAAATATATGTTAACTTTTTCGTTCTTTTAGTAGAAAACATCTTTGATATTTGATATGGAAAAATATAATTGTTTCCAAGAAACGGAAAACAAGAAACATGACATTGTATACTATAATAGGGAATGAAGCTTCATGTTGGGAATATATTACAAGGATAATAAAGTCAGGAAAAATATTATTAGGTTCATAAACGTAATACACAATAAAAAGTATTTATATATTATTTTTAAAGTGGTTGTGAAAGAGTATAAAGTGATAAGAAATATAAATAGACGGAGTCTGACCCTGCACTTCTTGTCATATTTGAGTTAACTGGAATCTGTATCCGTATCTATTTTATTTTATTTGGCAGATCTTGAACGAATCCTTCATCTTATTAAATTATAATTATAGACATATACATTCTATTTATATTAGGTATTATTAGATTATTATATATATACTATTATTAGGTAATCATTTACTATTTTAAAATATTTCCATTATTCTAAACAACACTTCTAAACTTCTTGTGGATTTTTTTTCTATAATTACACTAATCATACAAGAGCTGTCTATGCTGTTTGTGTTATACTAAATTATAAAATGAACAAATAATCAAGTAGTGCAAATCTAAACGTTGTTACTAATGCAAAGCCTTAACTATAATTTTACAAAGAGGAAGAGATTGATAGTAACAGGAAGAAGTGGGCCTGTTGCTAGCAATAGGCTAAATCCCTACGCGGTTCTCCTTAGAAACCACCATTGTCAATTCTTGATGAACTTACTACAATGGACCAAACCTGCTTATATCTTTATTTAACATTCCTCACTGATATCCCGCCAGCGTATACTCACAGTGCAGAAGGGTGGGTAGGGTGTTACTATTCGTTTATTATCTATTAAAAAAACTTTCTGGCACCAACAGACTAAAAAAAAACAGTAAAAGATTTATATCCATAATCGCGGATACAAATACTAATTATCCGTATTCGTATCTATATCCACAGATATACATTTACAACGATCCAGTGTATCACTAATTAGCACAGCAAATTTTTTAAACAAAAAGATTTCAAAAGATCAGAAATGTCTGAAATTTAGATTTAAGCTTTAGAACTTAAAATTTTCAAATACTTGCCTGGAATAGACGCTAAAATATATTCAGAGAAACATAACACCCTATTCATATGATAATGCAAGAGTTGCATTTAGAGATACGAATGTATAAATCCCTTGCTGCTCTGTGAACACCGCAAATTCTAGTTCTCTTAGTAGTCTATTTGAACGTAAGCCGTTTTGCCTTGATGAGACCATTAAGAAGTGTTTTATTGTGAATTATTTCTTGTAAAGTTTACGATACATCTAAGACTAATAACAGATTACACATTTAAAAAAAAAAAAGAAACTTATAACAGAAACTTGGTATCAGTGACGTTGGTCGTTAATGAAGTAAGGTTATTTTTTTATATTAACAAGTTTATATTTGGTTGCTGGAAATACAGAAAGTACATTATAATAAACTACGAATTAAACAATATGAAGATACTATTCACTATTTCTTCTAATCTCCAAGATATCATGACTAAGAGATGACTAAGGAAAGAAAACACAATGCAATGAAAAATTAAAAATATTAATTTAAATATTCTTTTTTTTGTGGGGTGACTCGAGTCTAGCTGTGGAATGCTAATGGATTTTTATTATGATGAAGCAAACGAAGTACAAATAAATGGTAACGGACCAAAAAGAAATAATTGAAAAGATATTCGCCAATTTTAGGGTGCAACGACAGCTACACTTTAGTAGGTTTGAATTCAATTCGGTGAATCATTCGGGCTTTTTTCTTATTATTCACGATTGTAGAGTAAAATTGAAATATGACGAATTAATATCAATTACTTGATGAAATCAAACCGGAAATAACACGACTACATGAAACAATATTGAATAGCGAATGTTTAATTTTTTATTGCAGTTTTTACTTCTAAAAACTTTAGACAAAATGATCGAAGAATCTATAAGACAAAGTTTAGTATCAACAGTGTTACAATAAATGAAAATATTTATAGCAAAGTTGAAAACAATTTTAATTTAAAAAGTCTTTCAAAATGGTTAAGATTAGCGTAAACGTTTCGTAACATAAATATATAGGTATAAACAAATATCAGTTGAAAACCTCTAAATGTTTAAAAGGTCATTAAAAATTTGTGACCATATAATATTGGTATTATACAATTTTACAATTAAATATGTATTCAAGTAAACCATATTTAAATAAACTATGGAAGAAAGTTATATTCATCGTAGGACAATAAATAGAAGAAATGATGTTAATGATACTCGTAATGATGGTAATAATAATGACGAGAATGCATAAAAAGTACAAAAAATTTGTAAAATTAGAGACCGCGATTTTTATATACATACCATTAAAAACTACATTTATTAACCGTTAATTTGTATTTTATGTGAATATATCGACGATTTTCCAGGCGCTTGACGTTTAGGTTTATCAAAGTCTTGGTTTGACAGCACAATGCCCGAAATGTAGATTAATATGAATAGAGCCATATTGCCATTTGGTGGAAATCTACGAATTTTGGTCTAGGATATATCTATAAATTGACAAAGTAATAAACGTAAGCAATTTAGTTTCTCGCAAAAAAGTTTTTGCAGTAATTTTCTTTAAGGTTTATATTACCGTTTCAAAAGTTGAAATCTATTGTGACGACTGCGTTCAAAGGTTAAAGTTTAAAAATATATTAATTTTACGTTTTCATTGTTTAAAACTCTTCTATTGTAATGCTAGAAAAAACCATTTTTCTTTTGAAACGTACTTACTTCGTCTTATAAAATTTAGGATGCTGAAAATGTTACAATTAAAATATTCTAAATAAAGGCTACATTAATTTAAAGAAATATTTTATCAACAGAATACACAAATTGAGTAATAAGTTATGTTTCCAATAACAACAAAAAAAAAGTATTATTGAGGGCGATTCTATTAATTCTTTAATTTAAGATTTACAAGCTTATGAATGAAAAAAAGAAGTAAACATGACTAACCAAAATAATCTGAAGAAAGATCTAAATAATTAATGATAAATAGATTGACTACACACAGTAGTTGCTTTTAATTTAACCTTGAAGGTTTCAGAAGGGGAATTTCAAAATTAAATAACATACCTAAAAATCAAATGCAACCCAACTTTTTGTGCTGTTAAATCTGAAAAGAATTCCACTATCAACTACAAAACATTTTCAGCCAGGAAATTTTGTAATATTACGTCAACTTTACATCGATTTACCTTGCACTCAGAGGCGCAATATCACTACAAATCCACAACTCAATTGCTATGGAAGTACGAATATTACTGCTGGAAATTTGAAAATCAATTGTGTGTACAGTTACTATTGTTATTGTTTTTTAATTGAAAAATATCAAATTGTATAGAGCCCATATCTTTTAGTAGATATTTGCTTAACTTTTATTCTTTTAAACAAAAAAAAAAATTTCTTTAAGTACTAAATCCACATCAAGAAGAAAATAAATTTTAAATCTCTCGAAAACTAACGTACAGATTATTATGTCCAACCCAGTTCGAGTAGTAGACAGTTTGACACTAGGGATTCCCAGTTAATAACGAGTTTTATTTGAACTACTAAATCAATAACAGCTTTGATTAAAGTTACAAGTATAACAATTAAATACTTGTAGCAATATATTGAAATAAATGAATTATAATTATTTCTCCAAGCTAAAATTTAAAGTTAAATCTTATGTAACTTTATAGATGATCAAATACTGTAAAATATTAGAAATCGTAGAATATTTTTAATAATATCTTTTGAAAGCGATTTGAGAAAGTAAAACGTGACAGATCAGAGCGAATTCGTTTTATTTCAGAATACAGTTTTTCAAGTTTAACGATTCGAAAAGATCTATTTAAGATTATAAGGGTTGCGAACATTCCAAGACATTTTTTGATATAAAACGTTTTCAATAGTGCATTTAGAATACTGTTTATACACAATTCGAGTATAGAAGACAGAAAATAAATATATTATGTTATGCTTTGCGTAAATGATATTCCGAATTAGATTTTCGGGCGAGCCTGTTCGGAAAATGATATTTTCTAAATTGGTTCGGGTCTGGTTATTATGGAGTATGCCCACATATGTTCGTTGTTTAGTTTCCCATAATCAAAGTAACATTGTCTACTTGGCAGCTGGGATAATTGTATGGTTTTTTCAAATGGTTAAAATGAAATCGTGTGCGCGGGTTATATTTATGTAAATTCAATACACGTTGAAACATTTTGTAGAATCCGTATCTACTCGAACTCATTTCATAGGTTTTGTCTTTTGCAACAAGTGAGCTAACGAGCATTTTAATCGTATTATAGATACGGGCAAATAACTAACAGGATTTTAATATCACCTGACCTGAGTAGTAAAAATTTTACATACAAAAGCGTCCACTGTCCAAACTTTCCAGTGACATGTTTCTTTCGTCCTATAACATTGGATCCTTCAAACGTAGCGTGAAAAAGCACTTAGGGAGCCGGCATAGTGCGGCCAACCGTTAAGAGTGGAACGTTCTTTTTTCGGTTGGTCGTATTCATAGACCATGTCGTCGCGCGAGATGGTGTGGTCGCATGTCACATGTGTGCTCATAACAAAAATAATTCATTGTCTATGTTTTCGTTTATGTTCGACATGTAATGAAACGTAAAGTGAAACGTATAAAATAAAAAAAAAAAACGTAGTTTAATTTATTAATCAGATCTAGCTCTAAGCAAATCAAGCTATGGACACTTGCTGGTACTAAATAGTACCAAAGGTTGCCTGGAAGAGATCGCTATTAGCGATAAGGCCGCCCATTGTTTTCTCGTTGTGATTATTTCTTGTAATTATTTATATTATTTATAAGTTTACTATTGTAATCTTTTGGAGGAAACAATAAAGAGTATCTATCTATCTATCTATCTAAATATACTACCATTGATCATCGTATTAATCGTTATTAAAAATAACAATAGCTAACAAATTATTAAAAAACAATGGTTCCGTGAAATTTGAAAGTTATATTTATTATCTTCAGACAATATTCATTAAGCTTTTGATATTTTCGAGGAAATGCGCGACGCAATATGAACTTTAACTTGCTACTAGAAGTGTTTGATAATGACTGTTTACATTTTTAAAAACACAAAAAGTGTGAAGGGGAGGGGGGTGTTTCAAATATAAGAATGAAAAATATATATAAAAAAAAGTTCTGCAATAATCTTGTTATTGTTAAAACATATCCAAATGTTAAAATTATTTCCTTGTATTCTGAATCCCATTCCAATAATAAGGACTTATTCTGCTGTACTACAAAGAATATATGTGTAAAACTAAAAGGGAAAAAGCATGAAAAATTAAACTTGATGATGAAAACAAGTATGACTTCATCATCAAGTTTAATTTTTTTTTGTGAAATAATAAAAAAATTACGGTTTTTTTTTCTTTTCCTTTGCTTGTGCTGCGTGACTTTGTTTCTTGCCAAATTTCATGACTCTAGGTTAACGGGAAGTACCCTATAGATTTTGATTTCCTTTGCGAATGTTAAAATATGCGATATAAATAGAACATAATCGGCCGTTTATCTTTTGATTGCATCGATTTAGAAGCTTGATTTTTTCACAGGTTTAAGAAGTTGCAGACCTGAGTATATGATATTAATTTTAATTTTATTCCTCCACGCGTTCCTAAGAAAAAGGGTTTTCACAGACGGACAGATGGACAACGAAGTGACCCTATAAGGATTCCGTTTTTCATTTGGATACACGGAACTCTAAAAATTAAGTAAATTTATAATACTAAAGTCGGTATATTATAACTGTGATACATTTTTTATAACATTTATTTACCTGAAATATAATTACAGCTAACACAGAGTATAAAGAAAATGATTTTCAAATATCAATAAAACTGACAAAAAATTAGTAAATATCACAGCTAAAAATAGCTATGTTTGAAATTAAAAGGAAATGCGCATTTTTCGTTCGTTCATTTAAAAATTTCAAATAAATTCTTTTCATAAAAATAATGATTGATTTACGCAGTTGGTTACCTGAATAAAAGCAGCTTGTTCGTCTGTTACTCAAAAATAAGGTTCTTCATAAAATCTACTCCTTTTTTAAAATGAATTTAATATTTGCACGAATTTGTCAGTACGGCGCAATATCTATTATTCGCTAACGATTTAAATTTGTTCCTCAAAATTGATAATACATGCAAAGCCTTTTAAGAGAGTATGGTGACATTGAGTATAAATAATGGTATAACGATCAGTCTGTGTCTTGTCTAATCTAATATGAATTATTATAGCAATTGTGATATCATCTAATATAATATAATAAGTTTAACATTTTAATGATGACAATAAAAGAAAAATAAAAACATGCGACAAAATACACAAATTCGTACCTGTCAGGAAATATAGATTAAAATGAGGAGCGGCAATAACAGTAAATAAAAAACATCCGAATTTATCGGAAATAAGAATGCTGAGATAGACGTATCGGGTAATAAGTTTAAACAAGTAAGAAATGAGCAAAGAGTAACTGATAAGGGAACGGAGATTAACCTGGCATGGACCCGTTCTCAAGATCCTATTAAAAAACTGATGAACTTGAGTGGATGCATACAAGACAAAAAGAATCAAGACAACACATTATATTCAACATTAATGGTGAGTTTTATAATTTTTTTTCTTAGGTTTCAAATGTTCTAACATCAGTAATATTTGTTTTATTTATTAAGAATTATTATTCACTAGAAGTTAAAAACAACAATCAGTAATAAGTGAAAATGATATAAATAAGTATAAGTATTATTTTAATAAAGACAATTGCCGTTTAGAACTTTCTAGAAAAGATAGTATGTAATGAATTGTGATGTTTATTCAATGGAAGCTAGTGATCAGATAGGAATTATTAATGAGGTTCTTCAAAAGGTTTGTAGACACAGAGACAAAGGACGAAAGAGTTTCAGATAAACTCCTGATTTGTTCGAATTTAACATTTGATAAAATATCAACTTAGAAATTGTACATTGAATATTGTTGCATGTTTTATATATTAGATATACTTTTATATAAATTTTCCAAAAACATGTATGTGGTTCGTTTATTTGTAAAGGCATTTCTATTTGCTTTTGACATTGCAATAATTCGTAAATCAGTATACGTATATATATACAAGTATTATACCTCAAATACTGGATTTTCTTTCTCGTAACATCCCAGAATCCTTATCGTATATCAAAACAAGTACCACTTTGATGACTACAGTAAGCACACTAAATTTCCTCAGTGGGTTGAGTTACACACACTTTCGCGTTATGTCTTTGTTATATCCCTTAGGGTGTAATTCACAAGAATTGAAATATGTATCGTATAAAGTGCGAAGCTGACGAAATGTTGGGTTTACAATATTAATTGCATTCCCAGATGAAAGCAGCAGTGAAGCGTGCGGTAAAGCGTTTCCGCATTATTACGATGTGGTTATTCTAGGCATATAATTAAATACGTTGTTCAATTATTGTTACACAAATGTTGCATTTATTACACTTTATTTTCAGTATATTACTTTGAGTTTTGTGTTCTTTTAGACGCTATTAACAATCAACTGAACATTTCTAGACATTTTCATTCTGCATTACCACACTCAGCAAACATAATTATTGCGTTGAAATTATCTAGCGGTTATCTAAAACGTATCATTTAACATTATGAGTGTAACTCGTACAAATAGCGCTATAAATTTACCAAATATACGCAAGATAAGTCCTCTACGTGTGAGTTGCGAGAAAATGTTGGCATTTGTAACTTTTTTCATAACAAATAGGGGTATGTTGTATTTACGCAGCACTGATGACAGATAGGACTCATTTGTACTGTCAATGGTTACAGATTATTCACAGTGATGTATACTGCCTATGTATAAAGCCTTCTTAATAAAACAAATTAAATAAAAGCATATACAAAACAATTGATGCTGTCATAATGGCGATTCATCAATCGCTTCTGAAGTTGAGCTTTATCGATAAGTTGGCATAAAAAACTGGCTTGAGATATTTTCTACTAAAACACAGGTAAATTGTATTCGATTGATTAAAAGAATTACCTTGATATAATTTAAGATTTCTGACCATATTAATTTAGGTCAATATAATTATCTTATTGTTATTAATAATGCAAAATAAGAAGCCTTACGTAAAAAATCTTTTATCGCATTGTTTTAAGATAGGGAGGATGACAAAACAGTCGATTCTTTAAATATATTCATATTTCTAAGAATCACCTTTTCATAATAATTTTATAGTAATAGAATTAATTCCGTTAAATATTCCTTATTTTTGACATATAAAAAGGTAGACGACGCATAAATAAAGAATAAATAAGTGTAACTAATATCTAGATATGAAAGCCCAAAAAGAAGACAATCTGTACAATCACTTTGTTGTCCATAAACGCAAAGGAACGCATGCGCTCAGTATCTTCATAAGATGCATAAATCAGATCCTAAAAGGAAGAGGTGCTAAAATGCCCTCAAGGGAATGTTAAAATTTATAAGTATTTTCGGGTCACTTTTAGAAAAGGCATCCATTAAATTATTTTGTTCCATTGAATAGAGATTGCGTTTCTAGATATTTTTAGAATCTATGTTACTTACTGAGTAAAGAGACTTCAGTGGAAACTACCTCTGTTGTCATAAACAATTCTAGCTTCGTCGTTTCCCACTCTCTAAATAAGATCAATAGTGCTAAAGGAAATAATGAGCAACTAAGTACATATACGTATAGCTGATTCGAAAATATAATAACGGTATTTTTACAAATATCTTTCTAAAATACAATTCGAAATACTAAAACGAATACAGATAAAGTTATAGACACATTATTTATTATTTATTTACAATTTACAAAAATAAGGACTAAAGTAAATAAAAGGTGAAGTGACACAAAAGGCTACATACATTACACTGTAGTTAACTTCGTTTCGTTAATTTGATTCAAACGGGATGTAACCCTACTCATGGCAGGATGACAAAAACAAGCCATCTTTACTAGATAGGTCTATTCAGAATGAACGGGGCCAAGGAGCCAATTCTAGAGATTTATTAATATGTTTGTAAGCAGTGACAAAGGCTGGAATAAGAGATTCATGATGACTACACTAAAACATAAATAACACACGAAAACAATGTCTAACTGGCGCGCCGTGTATCATTTAGGTTATATTACTATGGTGTTTCTTGAATATATTTGAAAAGAGGAAATTATAAAGTGCTATATCTGTTTCCTACGGTTTCATCCGCATTCTACATTAACGAATACAAGAGATAATTCTTTTATAAAGTTCCTATGAGAATTTTGGAGTCTTCTTAAGTTAAGACGATTCTGTGACCGTGATTAGTTCATGACATACATGATAAAATACGTTCTTCGGTAAAATAAGTAACAATTAATTAAATAACTACTGTGAGATTCTAATAAAAATAATTAAATTATAAATTTCATGAGATAAGTACAAATCGATATCACAAATCCCACGGCTGGCAGTAATATTTATAATTATATATTTATTATTATATTAACATACATGTAAATTTTATAAGAAATAGAAAAAAATCATATTTAGACTAGGACACAAATGACACGAAACATAAAGTACTGTCATCAAACGATTTCACAAAAAAGTGCCCCAGATTTACAGAGCAGGAGCCTAAACAAACCTCGGCGAATAAATCTCATTTCGACAATCCTAATAAGAACTAAGTATCGCTTTAAGTGGTTGAGGCCAAGCCAACTTTACGAATTCGTGAAAGCTTCCCTCTGTGGGGTTCCCTTAATATTCCCAGTTTCTATATACTCACTTTGGACAGAATGGTCAAAGGCGTTAGGCGAATTTAAGAGCTGTTAGTGTTTAGATAAACACTAACCTATCGTTTTGTGTACTACTTTAATTTTGACAGCTTCAAATTAGTAATAAAAGTTAATATTGGCATTAATATCTCATTGAAAAGGTTACGGTTCGAATAATAAATAATAAATTAGAGTTAGGTAAAGAAGCGTAATTTTAAACAAATCTTGCTAAAATTATCTTGGGAGCGAATAATTTACCGGCGCCAAAGTTCAGTACAAGATACAAAGTTGATAATGAAGTTACATTAAGAGAAAACGAACATAAAGTCTAAAAAGAGGTAATTAAAAGTAAGGCACAGGATCAAGGCCTGCTGCCTCAATTGAGAAGCATCAAAGTTCAAATATTAATTGCCTTGATGAAACTTTTACAATTTTCATCGTGTACTCATAATTGTGCAATAATTTAGCGATGTTGTTGGATACTTCTAAGAATTAGGTAAAAGTTGTTATTATTACAATAACAACAATATTCTGAATTGTTATTGTTTGATTGAAGGGATAATAAAAATTAAATATAATTTTGAAGAGGACGTATATCTCAAGATTGTCAATTTTACAATACATGTCACATTTCAAAAGATTTATTTATTACACTATATAAAGCTACGTTTTAAACTCGTATATATGTATATAATTTTTCAGGTATGCCAAGTAGCTTATTAAATAATCATTAGCCGATTAATTAATCATAGAAAAACTAGAATGTAAATACTACTACACAAGAATAAAATTGCTTTAATGTATCCGTAGTACACACAACAAGCATGATACATTTATTCCCGAGTCCAATAACGATTTTATGTAAAAACTTCAGCAATGAGAGATGTCAAAACTGAGCACATAACTCATACAAATTTAGATGTTAGTATAAACGACCGCGCTAAAACTTTCACACTAAGTTTCATTAGTTCACAGACACTATTATTTTCTTTGGGCAGTTAAGCCGAATAAAATAAAAGATGAAGTTATAAGTACAGACATAAAATCTTATACTTCATACAGAATTTACATACAAACATTGAGTAATTTATGAATTATTCTGATAAATAATTATTTATGAGAATAATTAATGTAGTGGCGGCATACAAAATTAATGTAAACTATTAGTAACAAGAAATCAAAATAATTATAAGCGGTATTCTAAAATATAATAGCAAATAAGGAAATAAAAATAAATGTGCTCACGGCTCTAATTCTTATTGGAGTAATCAGATGCTTTAGATAACCGTTGTCGTTGGCAAAAGTAGGAACTCATTTATATTCCACTGCGAAGTAAAGCTCTATTCCTATAAAAGTTAGTATTACAATTTTAAGTGTTGGTGATAATCACAGCATCTAAACACAGGTATATATATATATATATATATATAGATTATATTCAGTGTCTACATAAAAATGCTTCGAGAAAAATCGGTCAACTTTTTCATACAATTTTGCGTGATAAATAGTTAAGAGTGACTTCTTTATAAATTCTATATTTATTCAGTCTTATAAATTCTGCATCTTTTTAATGTTATGTAAATAGTCATTTTATTTAGTAAATAATACGCCATTTTATTCAAAAATATTTTTGAACAAAATGGCGTATTTTTTAATCTTTGCCACTTTCTACCATCGTACGGCTCGCCATCGACAGGGTGTTCATCCTCATGTCCTACAGCCTCAATGGTCGCGTACTGTGCGGTTTCAGATTTGTTTTCTCCCACGAACACTCAGGTTGTAGAATAAGCTCCCTGCCGAGGTTTTCCCAAGAGACTACAGCATGGGGTTCTTCAAAAGGGGGGTAAAGAGGTTTCTTCAGGGTCGGCAACGCACGCGTAATTCATTCTGGTATTGCAGGTGTTCATAGGCTACGGTAACCACTTACTATCAAGTGGGCCGTATGCTTGTTTGCCACCTCAGTGGTATAAAAAAATATAAATAATACTGATAAAAAAACTAGTCAGCTAATTTGACAATTAGCTGACAAAAAGTTGATCCATTTTTGAGGCTCGATGCTCTATCTATATAAGCTAAGATATAGATATTTATATATATATTGATAGATATAAATGGAGCATATTTTGCTATTTTGGATCATAACCATTAGACACTGACAAGATTTATAGTCCTCTTAAATTTTACTTGGCGTTTCGAAATTATTTGCAACGATGAACTGTTGTCCACTTTGTCAAAGTCCCAAAGTTTTGAAGTCAAGATTTATTTTCCACGTTTCCATCATTTAATTTGAAAACAATGCTCCAAAATATTACGTGAAAATATATTTTCATAAGAACATTACAATCATATGTAAAGAAGCCCTTATAAGAAGGTACTGTTGTTGACACGCGTACATTTATCAGTAACTATGTACGTGAGAAACAAACGTATTCCATAAATAACTTTTTGTTTGCTTTCGACCTTTACACGCGTTCAATTCTCTTCATACAAGACTTTCTCTTCTTAATATTTCGTTAACAGGAAAATATTTAAGTACTACAATTTAGGTGTTACGCGTTTCTTGCACTTGGAAATCTTTAACAGTCAGCTCTTTGAAGCCCTTCTATACTAACAGGTTAAGTGACGGTAAGTACTCGGGTTACTTAAGTAAAGTAACCAAAACACGTTTTCTTAACGGCGAGCTCAAACATTGTGTACGGCCGGGCCGCATTTGTTCTCAAGCTTTTGTAGCTTTTGCGAAGGGCTTGGCACAATAGAAACTTCACAGACTTATGTTCAGCTCGTTTGAAAAGCGGGCGCGTCGGTGAAATACCTCGCGGCGAGCATATGAGGTACTTATAACGTGAAGCATACGAAGAACAGAGGCAGTGCAAACTCTGTTAGTGGTATTTGTATTAGCATTGCATGTTTGTTTTGAAATTGCCATCGGTCGGATAAGGGTTAATGCCGTTAAATGTATTTGTGTTTAGTGAATGTTAAGTAAATGTAAAGGGAAGTCGATGATTTTATTATTCAATTCTAACCATGTACCGCGACTTTGCTCGCGTTAAATAGTATATAAAGTATCTTATCTATGTGTTAACCCATCTACCGGTGTTCCAAATTTCATTTTTGTTGTGAGGATAAAAATTAGTATGTACAGTGAATACATAATTATATTTTCTATGGTAAGTACGTAAATATTCTTTACATTAACTTTCATCCCTTATGTATTACAATTAGGGGATTACTTTTGAGAAATACTGAAATAAAAATTTATTGTATTATGTAATAGATATTATGATTAATTGCAAGTAAATCGTCTAAAAATATACTTTCAAATTATAATACAAACTTTCAACCTTATATTTACCTTAGTGACAGAATTTCGTTCGAAAAATTTTTTATTACTTGTGTAGGTCGCACAATTAATGTATTGTTTAAATTTGGTATTACTAGCTTTAGTAGTTTTAGCTATACGTTGATGAGTCATCCGGACATTTCATAGTTTGATTTTTAAAAAAGTCCATTATTTTTATTCAAGTGTTTCTGGGAAATTTTAAGTATCTATCGGTTAAAAATGACGTCAGGCAGGCGGCCGGTCGTAAAACTATAAGTCAAATCTCTTTGTAATATGGATAAAACATATTATGCCGACCCCAAATAATAATTGGGATAAGGGTAGGAAGACAATGATATCAGTTAAAAATCCAATACAAACTTCCACCATAATATACCGTAGGGGCACAATTTCGAAAAATTTGGTAACTGCACCTTTCGTCGTTTCGGCTGTGCGTTGATGAGTCAATCAATCAGGACTGTTTGCGCTTGAAGCTGAGAGAATCTTGATGAAATGAAATGCGTTATTCGTGTCTCTATTTTTATAATAAAATTAAATATTACAAAGTGCGCGTTGTGGCAAGGCTTTCCGTTAACAAAATTTGAATATTCAACGGTCTAACGGTTGAACGTTTTGCATCTGATCTTCTAAAGTCGCAAGTCCAAAAAATATGAGTTTTTATTCTATTTTTAATAATCCTTGATCACGAAATAGGACTTTGATATTATAGTATAGATAACTATTATCTTTGTAATGGAAGCTGAGTTGTATTTGATATTTTATTTAATCGGAAAAACATGTTCAAATTTTAATGTTTTCAGTTACATTTATTCATTGCTAATGTTCATTGCAATTATTCGTTGCTAAATATCATCGCGAGTCTCTGTTAGACCATCATTATTATATATACTATATATAATAGACAAATTAATTTGTTAACATAATAAATATCTAAGTGAAATTAATATAAAGCCAGGCCGTAATTCGCACATCATAATATCTAATGCAGTAGACTAGTCTCCTACATTCGTCTCTAGGGTGATACGTATTCTTCGTACAAAAGTTAATTCAGTTACATATATAATGTTGTAATAATGTACTTATAAATTTTTATAAATTGCAATTATAACTTTATTTTGATTATACAGAAGAACTTTGAAAACAAATTAAAGCAATACTTTTTTATAGAAAACTTCGTCAAATTTGAAAGGTTGCTTGTTGAACCGAAAACTCATTAACTTGGAGTAGAAATTAGACAAAAAAAAATAATAGCAATATTATGACAAACTTTTTGGCACAGTTACATAATATGATATTTTAGGTAATTCGATATCAGATTCGATCGTTCGAACCATGACAATTTAAGACTAAAATTATCTGTGTTGAACACGCAACTTTATACTGATATTTTATAATCAATTTATTAAATTGCCTAACGATCGCATATTGAAGATTTAATGCTTTAGACATTATTCAGTCATCAGAAATGATTAAAGCGACATGAACCCAAACAAAGCAGCATGCAAAAACAAGTCGCCCAATAAACACTAAACAGAAGCAGAAGTTTAGCAATATAAACTCAAATCGATATTATACAGACAAGTTTCAACGTACAAGGTATACGCATATTGGCGTGGGACAGCTTGTACCACATGCTATGCATAAATACAACCGTGTTAGCACGAAATAAGCAGCGTTTTGTTTGGATTGTCGCCAATTCTGGTACGTGTTTACTTATGCCCCGTAGTCGAAAACACGTGTGAACTGAAATTTAGTAACATGAAGCAACATTTAAATTTGGAAACTTAAATTTAATAAAAAAATATAATAAACTATTATTAATAATAATTAGTAGTTATTTAAGCGTGGCGGCTACTGGCAAAACCCACCAATGGGGAGGCCTATGTAAAGCAGTAGACAACGAATATGATGGTTATTTACACACAGAGGCTGAAATTCAGAAGTCAAATATTATCATTATAACTATTAATTAATCACTATCGGATTTAATCCTTTCTATAGAATTAAGGGTTAGTTCATAAAAATTACGGTTATGCGTAAAGTTCTTTAAACCACGTAAATCGTGGTTTAAAGAACATTAAAAAATCCTGTACACCAAATGAACAGATCAGTTGTTTTCTTTCTATAATTCTCTAATTCGTCATTAAGTACATTTTCTGATGTACATATCAACATATTTATTATAAAAGATTGTCACAGAAAACTATCATTTCGAGAAACATTATTATGACGAGTTAAGATAATACGAATACCTAAAACAGTAATTTTAGATTCACATAATGGCCCAAATGGGAAAACGTCGAGATAAAGGCATAAAGAGATAAAGACTAAGGATGCCAGTTAACATGCATTAAAATTAATCTTTGACTGTAAGACTTTTAAAAAATATCCTTGTGGCTGCGGTATAAAACAAGCGGAATCGATTGGTTTAACATTTGTTATGAAATATCATAAAAATCCTATTAATATTATAAATGCAATAGTTTGTAACGATAGATGCATTGATATTCGTTACTGCTACTTAAACTACTGAACAGATTTAAATGAAATTTGGTACACGGGAAGGTTTCATTCTAATACTTAGCATATAGGATACTTTATGTACCAATACACGTGGGTGAAGATGTACGGGATACAGCTAGCAATTTATATGGATGAAACGTATAAAATACTGGAAAGATTTGTTCCTTATAAACACGACATTAAAATTCAACAGAGAGTTGCTGTCTGTTATGATGTCAGATTATCAGAATACCTTGTTTGTGGTATATGTATAACTTCTATTCAAATATGGCCTTTTCTTTATATGATAGGTAATTTAAAAGCATTTTTGTAACATGCAGTCAAATGTGCAAAAAATGTAATACTTCCGGAAACCTTTTCCGTTTATACCTTACTTACAAAACAATTAGCTATGATTTAGCAAAAAATGATTAGCTAGCTAATTCGTAATTCATACTTGATATATTGCTTATTATACTCGTATTATTGATTTACGATTTTACAATCTTAATTTTCCAGTGCAATTGAGTGCTTGACGTGACGAAATAAAACTTTTAAAAGTCCCGAGTTGAATTAGCATTATTAACTTGGATAATTGCTATTTTTAATAATGCCCAATACATAGTACTGTACTTTTAGATGTGTTTATTAAAATTATGGGAGGAAACATGAAAAAAAAAATGAACCAATTTACAAATTTAGAAAGCGACATAATTCAATTTGGTGGCGTCCGACGCACAACGGTTCTCAGGTACTTATTAAATATTCAGACCTGTTTTTGTTTTCACAAAGTTGAGTAAATTTAGTTAGCTATTCTTCGCTTGGTCCGCAAAGGACAGTTCTTAAGATTTACTATCCTACAACGTTGTGGAATTTTAAATGTCGTAATTCAAAACTTTACGAGGTTACCTTTCTGAGTGGAATGGATATTTTATTTATGTAGTATCAATACTGTATATAAAGTGAGAAGTTTGAATCGTACAATTCTCATATGATATAAAAATTTCATCATCTTATATTAACCATTAACTGTTCACTGCTGAACATGGGCTTCGCAATATTGGAGTTTCGCCAGTAGTTGTCATGCTTGGTAGGTGGGTTAGCAACCGCAGTTAGATTTTGGTGATCTTTTGGGAGGGAGTCTGCAGCGCATGCCTAGAACATTTAGTTATTCCCTTAGTTGCCTCTTACAACACTTACGTTAAAAGAAGGGTAGTCCATTCTATACCGGGACTACACGATAAATAAAAACTTAACGTACAAAAACTTAAAAAAAAAAAGAAATTGTAAAAGAAATATAAGCTTTAAATTTTCTATTACGTATATCCGTGATTAAATTATATGCGTGAAAAGTAATTTAGCCTTTACATAAGTCATAACAAAGTTGAAAAATCTCAGTTTGGTAATTTTTACACACTAACTTTTTTATTATTTTACTTCTAAAACAATTTGTGTACTTAAAATTACAAACAAAAACAATTTCAAAAAATTTCATATAAATGGACGTTTCTTTGTTGGGAGACGAAATAAGTATAATTCAAGAAAATTTCCACGCAAAACACAAAGATACACTTAAACGAAAAAAACAAATTACATGCCTTTGTACGGGTAGTAAGAGAAAGTCATAGATTTGTATTATGTAATCGTAGCTATGTTCGAAATGTTTAGTTGACAAAAGATTGCATGAGCGTTAAGAAAAATAATATTGAGTATTGGATTCGTCTTGTTGACGAATTCAATATGCACAATAAATACATATTATCTAGAATGTTGTACGAAATATTTATGATAGCCAGGTCGCCATTTAGATGAGATAATGTGGGAATGATTAATTGTTGTTGAATTAATTTTATCTATATTGCTTGTTTTTATTGATTTCAATTCGTTACACAAAACGGAGAATTTATTATACAGAAACAACGGTTGCCAGCAGAACAGTTAAACCGTTTAAGTGGACTAAACAAACACTGACCCGAGCATGATGTAAATAACGCTGTCCATGATATATGACACCCAGTATTACAAAACTATATTTGTTATATAATATACACTGGATTTGGATATATGATTATCACAATTGTGAGTTAATAGCTAATCGTTCTTAAAAAACATCAGTTTTTATTTTCATCGTTATAAATATTATTTCCTGAAGTTTATCGTTCTGAAATGTTGCCTCTTGTATTCGCATTAGTTATCATACCTTTAAACGAAAATACAAACTCATTCTTCTTCTTAACTCTATCTACTACCTAGTTCTTAAAATGTAATAATTTAAGTATATTTAGATTTAGAAAACAATGGACGCTACAGTAACAAAACAATCCTTTTGAAAATCGAAAAAAAATACACGAAATTTATTTATAATGAATATGCCGTTATTTCATATATAATAATATTATAAAAAAGATTTATTTGTTTGTAATAAACTCAAAACCAATTTAAAAAATTCTTTCACCTATAGAGAGCTACATTATTAGCAAATAACATAGGCTATATTTTGTTAAAATAATAACCACGCGAAGCCGGAGCGCGAATTATGAAAATAATTTGTGGAAACTATTTTTTGCTTTTTTACACGTCACATTGATATAATATAAAATCTCATAACTTTATTGCTCACGTATTCTATTACTGTATAGCGATGGCCTTTGAATATGTAATATCCGTTGAATGTAAAGGCACATATGATCGATAGCCAAGAGATCAACCGTTTTAACTCTTACCATGAATCACTATTACAATATCTGAATAGTTTAAAAAATATAAATATAATGATTATCATTTATTGTGCTTAGATATGACCGGTAAAGTAGAATGTTATGACATCTCTGAGTCATAGTACCAAATAACTCCACCTTAATATCTCTCCATTCAAACCAGAAGACACATACGCAATAACAGCAAAAACAGTAAACAGATGTGACATAAATTACCGCATAGGCAAATGTCGAAATTTATTACTATCTACCTTAAAAACTGATATGTTTTATATGTCTATATCTAGATATAGATATACCACACCAAGATGTGGTCTATTTGATTTGATTTTTTGATACTACGCATACGAAGTAGTGGGCAAAAAGCTAGTTACATTATGTATTCAAATTTTAAAGGAAAAGACACTTATAACCAGACTTTTTTTATTTAGAATAATAGCTATTGTAATTCATCATATCAGCCTTTATCTGGCCATTGCTGAACATAGGCTTCCCCCATTGACTGCTATAAGAAATGGCCCTAAGCCTCCTGAATCCATTGATTCTTTGCAATGCATTTGAGATCATTACTCCATTTAGTGGGGAGTCATTATACACTGCGTTTGCCCATACGAGATCGGTACTTTGAGTTATGTATATATGCCTATTGTCACTTCAGCTTGCTTCTCCTTTGGGCTATGTCGAGTACTTTGGTTCTTTTGCAGATATCCTCATTTCGGATTCTGTTATGCAAAGAAATTGCGAGCATAGTCCTCTCCATAGCTCACTGAGTAACTTGAAGCCGTGGGCAACCGTGTAGGACCATGTTTCGATTCACAGAGGTTATAGACCTTCGTCTTAAGAATTACGAATTAAGGTTTCACGAAAGGAATTACCGCTAACATTACGTACTTTAAACGGGAAACAGCTCTTATGAGGTTCAACCCAAAATTAGAACTCTA
Source organism: Galleria mellonella (assembly GCF_026898425.1). NCBI lineage: Eukaryota > Metazoa > Arthropoda > Insecta > Lepidoptera > Pyralidae > Galleria > Galleria mellonella. The sequence continues at coordinate 1,604,239 of NW_026442100.1, read as the reverse complement.
ATCACACAGTTCATAACTAATGATAGTTTAGTCAAAAGCTTTAGCGGTCGTTCAACTTGCTTAAGTTTGCAACTCACTTTAAATAGTTTCTCAGGTAAGAGGTAAGAAACCTCGAGTCACGTACAAATTTACAGATTTACTGCGAAAGTGTGGTTCAATTTAGCAAATACTAAATAAACAAAATATATGAGAGTTGTAAGGAGTAGTAGGAGTACATTCGAGACTCGCATATTATATAAACCACAAATCATTACAGACGGTATAAGAGCATCGCAGTCGTTTATACAAATAACAAAAAATACACAGAAAAGCGAGAGATTCACAAATCTAGGTAGATTAACTACTACGATTTTAGATAGTAGTAACTAGTACGCTCTAGCTTAAAGGCGCCATCGACGTTTCAAACATTACAGATTCTGATATATCATTATATGCCGGAAACACTTCAGGTTAGGCACACAATAAAAGAAAATACCAAATAGAACTGCCACTGTACAGAATAATGTTAAGTAAAAGAAAAAAAAAACGAAAAAAGCTTTTAACGAAGAGTAATAGTAATTTTATTATTCTCTTGTTTCTGGTCCTATTAAAGTCGCTTGTTACAAATAGAATGTCCTATTTAAGTGCAGATTGCTTGAAAGAAAGAGTTTCGTTCTGGAGCACTGTCATTACAAAAGATAGATGCAGTATACGACAACAATCAAGGTCTAATTGCCACAGATCACTTAAATATGCTTTTCTAGAGTTGCCAACTTTGTTTGCCTTATATATTTTAAGTGAATGAGGCAGTATATAGAAGGTTACATAAGTACGTTTATTTGATATAACGAAAAAACTACATGCGTACATACATAAAAAGTCATTCACACTGGTTTGTCTGTCAAAATTGCTTTTGATTGTAAAATAGATAAATAAAATAGATATCGATTTGAAGGAAAGGTAAGTTTTAAATAACCTTTCTATAGCCACTTCATTGAATTACGTCTATTTGACTTCAATTAATTGATGAGAGAAGTCAATATTTTGTAGTTATATTTTAGGCAATTTGATGGTTAGTAGGATGAATGAACGACAAATTATGACAATCTTAATAATAAAGGCGATTATCGAAGCAAAATTATGTAAACCATTTAGAATGCAAAAAGACAAAAAAATCTATACTTATAATAAATCTGTAGAGAGGTCAATTCTGTACATGAAATATATTTCCAAAATAACTATTAGTGATCGATACTGATGCCAAAAATGCTATCAGTAAAATTTTTGTCTTTCTGTCTGTATGTTCGTTATAGAAACAAAAACTACTCGACGGATTTTAACAAAACTTAGTACAATTATTCTTCATACTCCTGGGCGGGTTATAGTATACTTTTCATCACGCTACGATCAATAGGAGCAGAGTAGTAAAAAGAAATGTGTCTGTTACATCAAAACCACTGAACCGTGAGGAAGGACAGGCTACTTATTTTACGAAAAACGACGGAAACGCGGACGAAGTCGCAGGCAACAGCTAGTGTATAATATTATGTATATACAGCAACCTATAAGATCATTATAGTAGCGATACTTAGTTATGAATAGTTTTTTTTTTTTTGAGTCAGTACATACAATAGTTAATACAAGCCTACGAGATGTAATAGAACCATTTGTTATTTCAAAACGTGGATGGTTATTTTAAAATATGGAAACATTAGAATATAGTTGTTGAAATACAGCTCTCCAATGTACGAGTGGCGAACCAAAAAAGCCCTAAAAATATTCATAACAGTATCTGATAACTACGAATATGTTTTGTAATTAATATCTCTCAACGGAATCGTTTTACTTAAAAATAATATTACACATTTAGTAAAATTATCAAAACATTCTTTATTATTCATAAACTCTAAAGAATGTGGACAAAAAATAATTTATGAATATTGTTAAGAACAAATTATAACAGTTCGTTCTTAATCATAATAAATAAACATTTAACATAGCCATTACGTAATTAAATTTAAGTTTGTTACTTACTGATTAAAATTGTATTCTTGCCCATTTAATTAAGAAGAGTAGTGATTTTAATACTATGTAATATATATCAAGTTCTAGATCTATGAATTCGCCTGAAGATGCCTTCTATAGGAGAGAAAAACCTGACGCAAAACACGCGTGGACGGAATGTCGGTCGGAGGTTTATAGCTAATACGAAATGTTGTAGAATTTTTATAATAATAAAAGTAATAAATAGTATAGTAGTAAAAGTAGCGGTATTAAATAATATTAATCAATTAACCAGTGATAACAAGTACATTTTAAAAACCACAATGTTCTCTAGGTGTACGTAAAGTACGTATAAAAGTTTTTTAAAAATTTTATTTTACAATTATTCAGGTAAATCAATTTTATCCCCTTCAAAGTAAACGCCGTTTCCACTGTAAAAGTAATAGCTTTTTTTAATTTATGTCCCCCAAATTACCAATTTGGTTTTTGGGAACAAGAAGAAGTCACACGGGGCCAAATCCGTCGAATAGGGGGGGTGTTCGGTCACCGTAATGGAATTTTTACTCAAAAACTCACGGACAACAAGAGAGGTGTGGGCAGGGGCATTGTCGTGGTGAAGAATCCAACGCCCCTCTCGCGCCAATTCTGGACGAACTCGTGCCACACGAGCATTGAGGCGTCTGAGCACATCGACGTAGAATTTTCCATCAACTGTCTGGCCTGGAGGGACGAATTCTTGATGCTTTCTCGGCCCTCTCTGTATTGTGGATAATCCCCATAATATTAGATCGGCAAAAATTTCACGGCCATTCTTGCCGAGTTTCGAGAGAAACTTGATTACGACGCGCTGCTCTTCAACGGAAGCGGGCTCCATGCCGACGGGGTTTCGTTAAGAGGTAACTTCACAGATGGCGTGACATGCCAGTTCGAACCGCACGGCGGTCAGACCAGAACTGAAGCATTGTTAGGGACATAAGGAAGNGGTCCTGCGCTTACCNGGCCTCCCCACTCCTCTTTCTCGCATTCCAGAACACTTTTATACGAACTTTCCGGACAGACCTCGTATATAATTTATACCCATGTATTTCACTCAATATTGAACTTTATGGTCAATAACTCTGTACTACATTGAATCTTTATTCAATTTACAGAATTACAATTTTAAATACATTCATAACCTATTTGGCAACGTCTCCTGAACTTTGTCGTCTCGATACTGCCTTTGATCCATTTTATTTCGCAACAAAATATGATTTGTTTAGACTATTCTTTATGAAATTGTAACATTTAATTCTGAAATGTCTTTTCTATATTTTTTAGTAGCTCAATATTGCACATTTCGCGCTACGATCAAGATAAAGTTGGATAGAATGGACGGTGACCATTTTATTATGATTATATCGGCGCAAATCGGCCGTTTTAGTATAAAAGTGGGCTACATAAGTCAGTGGAATCGTTTACTCCATCCAACGTCCTCGCATTATCGGCACTTTCCGATAATGAACTATTTGACGCAGCTATTCAGTTGTGTTTCAAAGTGTAACCTATAGTCTGGAAAATGTTTCATTTCAGTATCTTTAAATTCAATTTCGTGACGCTATCTTTGCAACTGGTTTTAATGAAGTAAAGGGATTACCTAGTCATCATTATGACAAATACCACCGGTAATACTAAGAGAAAATAACTTTCATTACGTGTTTTTTTATATAACTTGGAATGCAAAAACGTTGACGGTCCACGTAATGAAAAGTAATATTCATCGCTTAAATACATGAATAGTACCATGAGCATGACAAAATATAATAACTTAACTTATAATTAACATTCACACTACCCGTGCGAAGCCGGGCTAGATAGAATTTTCGAAAATAATATACATGTTACTCTCAGATAAAATAGCTTTCTATAATTTAGATTGAATAGTTTTTATAATACATTACAAATACATCTATTCTAAGTATAATATTAATATAGATAATATTTCTAAAAACAATGTCAAAGAACGTAAAATTAATAATAAATAATATGTATTACATTGATAATATTACTGGAGTCCAAACAATTCCTTATATTATTGAGAATACTGCCAAAGAGATATACAAAAATATAATTAACATTAATCTTCGAGAAATTATGATTATTCGTAAATATTAATCTTAGATATTACTTTACCATTACAGGAGGCACATTTATTTGAATATTTAAATATCATCATAGAAAAATATAACTTCTGTACAGAACTAGTAAAATGTAAAATTTTTAAATACATAACAAATGGATTATAGATTATATAAACAATCAACCAACTGAAACCTACGCCTAAAATAAATTTTACTTATGAACATTATAATATTAGCCTCTACGAACTTTATGTAATGATAGACGCTGATGTGCTCAACATTATAGACTAAATAGCTTTTCAAATACAGTCTGCCATTTTCTATTATCACACCGAAACTAACGTTTAGAAATTTCCAAATAGATATTAATTTTGAATTTTCGTGTGAAATATTAATACGCCACACGCAATAGCTAATTGAAATACTACTTCGGGTGTGTGTACTGTTAGTGTTAAGCACTGTGATGCCTAAACTAAAAGTTATATTAAAATGTTAAATTTAGTTTTATTAACTTCAATTATTATAGATAACAGTAGTGTATTCTTGCTTCTTACACGTGGAAGAAACAATAATAGTATATGTTCTATGTAGTTTATTACATTATCAAATAGATATATTGTAAGGCCATCAAATAGAGATTAAAAACCAATAAATAAACGTCGATGCTGGTGATTGCGCACATTTAGTTGATTAACTTTACAGAGCCTTTTATAATTTAAAGATCCCTTCAAGCATTATAAATTAATTATAATTTGTCTAGATAATTATATATATTCATTATTACTATTTAGATAATATCACATATACTAATAAAAGAAATATATTTGTACCATGTACGTAACAGTTGTTATTTGTATCAAATTCTAATGCAGGACTTTCTAAGCAAATTCTGTTCCGGGGTACACAAATAAGTTTTTGTGTTGCTCCCTCCAACTTTGTTGTCATACCGGCTATACCCAAATTTAGCACTGACAAAATCGGACAACTTATTTACTCTGTCACTGTACATATATACATGTACAATTTTCAAAATGATTGATGTCGAGAATTAAAGAATTATACAGTCGGGTTGCGTTCTCTAAGATCCTGAGCCCAAGTATAATGCTCCTTTGCTATCCAGGGTTAAGACGACTGCTCTGATGCCAAAACTTATATTGAAACATCGAAGTTAGCTCTAATAACTTTAATTAATACAGATGACAATAGCGTACTCTTGCTGGTTGAATATAAATGAAATAACCAGACTAACGGTTTACTTGCCTTAACACTATACAGTTCGTATGAAATTTTGCTTTATTAAGATAGATGCCTTTCCTTAGTTTGGTTCTCAAGATTTTCATTTATATTAGCTTTATAATTTCTCTTTTCTCACTAGGAATTTATTTCACATTTGTTTTAAGGTTTAATTAGTTAAATAATAAATAAAATATTTTAATTTCTAATATATTGAACCAGTATGGTTGAGACGTAATAAGCAAGCAATTAGTTTGCTCAACAGAAAAATTCGCAGTAGTTTAATCAATACTCTACACATTGTTTGTGAAACAGGACTTAATATATAAAATAATATTTATAACTAAAAAGGTTAAAGTACTTAGCTTTCTTATGTTCTGTAAAGAAGTCGGCATGAAGATACGGATAAATATAGATTGATGTAAGGTTATAAAAACATATAAAAATAAAGAAGAATCTTCTCGCTTCCAAACTCGTATTACGTTTTATTATAAAATGTGTATAATTCATATTGCCGACTTCTAACCCTTTTAAATTGATATATTGTTGAAAAAGCAATTCCGTATAATTACGAACACATGAAACTGGCTTAACTTTTTATGAGATATACATATTCAGTTATGGCAGTTTGCTGCTGAACTTCACTGAACACAAGCCGTAACGAACAGTCGCTAAAAAGTTATTAGGTGAAGTCAAGGTAATTATATTGTTAGTCTAGTTATTCGCCGTGGTTTCTCCTGCGAGATTATATGGAAAAACATTCTTAGTAATTGTCTCATTTTAAAAAGAATGTGATAAGTTTTAGGTTATTAGTTGTTTTAATTTTGTGATTAGTCCCTTGATGGTTAATTTCATTATATCACTATATCTTTATTTAGTTTTAATAATACATCAACTGTAACAATTGTCTATACTTACATAAATGAGGATAGGATAATATATTTTATTAAAGTTTTAATTTAGATATGTTCCATCTGCTTATTAAATTTCACTCAAATCCGTTTTAAAAATATAAAACGGATTTGAGTATTTGAGTAACAAATATGCATAATTTTTTATAAACTTTAACATCCTGCTAATATTATTAACGTCATGTTAAACGAAATAGAATGTAATTTGGTATACAGACGGTCCATAGGTATAACAGATAAGGGTTACTAATTATTCTCTATATGTGAGCAAAGCCACGAATTACAGTTACTTTATTTGTGAAATTTGTGGGACATAAATACAGACTCATGAGGACGGTATCTGCGAATGAACAACAAATGAATTATAGCTATCACTTTACTGTTCGTAGCCGGAACAATTCTGTTATGAGTTAGTTTACGAACGCTTTTGCTGTACACTTACTTATATATCGGATATATTTACATAGTACATGTATTCTATCTACATAGTGGTCTATTTGGATTAATACAGATTAGTCTAGGTCTCCTTCAGGATCGCCATCCTTCCAAGTTCTTTTTAAATGTCAAAACAAATGTATAAATTATCGTTTTTAAATATATATATATATATATATATATATATATATATATATATAATTTTATGCTCTTCTTTGAAATAGATACAATATGCTATGTTCACCATTGTCAGTTGCTTAAAAAGGAATTAAAATAGGAATAATAAAGAATAAGAAATACGTAAAAGAACATCTATTCGACCTGAACGAGAACAGCAATGGCAATAGATTATCCCATGTTACAACTCGCACATAGAAACTCCGTATACAACTTCCCCGAGATATTCCTCTAAATTTGGAAGAGCAAAAATAAAAACAGCAGTAAATCTTACACCCGCTGTCTCAGTACACCAACATCGTATGTCAGGGATGTCACGTACGGCATTTATAAACTTCAACGCGTAAGACAGAGTAATGGATAACATCAGATGATTTAACGGCTAGAGACAGGAAAACTTGTCCCATCCATAGCTGATGTGGTCACCAACGAGCGGAGGTGGCTGTCGGGACGGGATGACAAATGGTCCGGGATGAAAGCAGAGCACAGCAGATAACTCGGCAATTTGTATGTCCTCTGTGGTTGAACATTAAGATTTCTTTGTTAACGTGTTGTTTATATACTGACTTTTATACAAGTCGTTCTGCCCTGTTTAATAGTTTATTTGTCAGAACGGAAAAGGAGCCTTCCAAATTCGTTGTAATTTCATACGGTTTTATTAATGTCACTCTGGCTACCATTCTTTTTAATCGAAAAAGTAAATTAAAAAAAATGGAAGCTAAAAACGACAGATGAAGTGTTTCGTAAATATATTAGCTTAAATATTTTTTTATTTAGAAAATAGAATCACTGCTGCTACGGAAATACCATTTGTAAAGCTAAATCAGTTTTTACGCCTACAAGAATAACAACAGTTTCAATTGTTACAAAATAATATGAGATTAACACGCAAGTAACTTATTAATCATTATCAATTGTAAAAAGAATTATCGATATCGATTTACAATAGGCAACGTAATCGTGTAGCTATATAGCCACATAAAATACACCACGAATCGATGTTTTCAATGTCTGAATTCTTTTCATTCGCTTCGCGATATATTTCTCAATCGAGAATGGATTTAAATGTCATTCCTTACACTTGTAACGATTTCAAACACACTCACAACAAATAAATCGTTCTTTTACTCATGCATTTACTTTTCTGTAAAATGTGTTTCTTTTAACAGTACGAATAAGACATTAAGACAGAAAAAAAAATTAGATATTAGACCAAACAAAATTTGTCGCGTCAGCTAGTTTGTAATAAAAATAGACTGATTCATCGTCGAACCCAAATTATCTAAATGTGGACCACCTATGTTCTTCATGAATAATGAAACTCCATTTAATATATAAGATTTTGAAATTCCTGCAAATAGTGATTGAATTTATTTTGTCCCCAAGCATCGTCTGCTTATTTATACGCGGCTACGCATTACGGTGATGGATGGATGGATGAGTGTTTTTAATGGACGGTCTGCGTTGAGGTTACTTAACTAAAAGCAATGAAATCGATACGTTTTCAGCTTGGACACAAACGCAAATAGTTTTTATGTTGAATATTGATAAAATAATCTAGGTTAAAATTATTTAGTACATCCAGTTTTTAATGATGTTTAAAACATCGAATTAATTAATAATAATTAGTCAACAATACAAATTAATAACAACAATTTTAACAATTTGTTTAATTCATTTTTTAGATATTTTTAATGTCGCCAAATAATTGTATTTACTCTAATGAGTGGATTTAAAATTAACAAATTTAGTTAAACATTTAAAATTTTTAACTAAATTTGTTTCGAAGATTGAGTTCGGGATAGACTAACTAGTGTTTAATAGTAAACAGTAATGGTAAATAATTATGGTTCTGACGACAAATAAATAAATAAATAATATGAAATCGATTAGCATTTTTGTTTGGATAAATTTTATAAAGTGAATTGTACATATTTATTTATACTTTTGCACACATTAAAATATGTATACAGGGCGGACTTAATGCTTGATGACATTCTCTACCAGTCAACTGTTACGCTGAACAGAGAGTAAATGGCGGTGCATTAATTTAATAAAACAATTTGTAAATTAAATAAATGTTTATACATACAGATATCAACATATAGTTTATGTGTATACAAGCCAATTTAATTATAAGCGAGTAATTGTTGCTTGAAATTATTTACTTTTGCACACTGCAAACCACAATACACGTGCCTAGGGAGTATACAGTGTTATTTGGCTTTAGGGGTTGAAACGAAGAGTGTTTATAATTGGGCCTACCTCACATTAATTTATGTTTTGAGTGTTGTAATGTTTATTAGGACAGAGTAAATCAACGATACTCATAATAACATAAATCATAATGATTACACCGAGCGAGATAGTAATGAATATAAATGAAGGTTAATTTAACGAAGTAAGGTCATCAACAAGTGTGTATAATTTGCGGTTTTTTCATCAAACTTCAGCGATTTTTTTATAAGGTTACCCTAATTAAGTAGCCGTAGGGTGTAAGATTAATTATACTGTGTTTAATTCTGTGCTGGGTTGGTGTGTTGACAAGATAGTAAAGAGGTAATGAGGACTTTACTGCCGACATACATAAAACGTATGTCGTATTGCTACGACGTTACTACGCTAAGGTTACGTCGTCCATAGTAAGTTTGCTGTTGCGACAGTGTGCATGAGTGTGTTAACTCTTATAATTGGGTGATATTTGTAGTTGTAGAGCAACTATAAGAAATACAAGTTTACGAATACTACATAAATATTATTATGAATTTTTTTTCTAAATGATTTTAAAAAAAGAGAATATCAATTCACTCGTATTTTTAGTACGTACATCTTATGTAGATATGATATTGACAGTCTATTAATGCACAGTAAATAAATAAATCTATCTAAAAAAAAAAACCAGTTAATTCCTAACCTTCTTATTCATAAAAATTAGAACCTCCTAAATTTATTTACTATTATAGCTATTGAAGTGTTTTGTCACCTTCTTTCAAATTTAAAATTTAGAGCAAGAGAAAAAGAACATTAATAGTTAAAATAGATTCACGAGGGGTTTGACATTTTTATAAGGGAACTAAAGAGAACTGAAATTTGGAACATACATTTATTTTATAACTTAAACATTCGCTATTAAAAGATTTTGGAATAATTTTACTTAAAGGGGAAACATTACACCAATCGTGCAAACCGGACTACAGCTAGCGCTACACAATTCTTAAATTCTGTACTGCTTAAATATTTTTATATAAGGTTTAGTTTCATGTTGGTTCCCTTTCATACTATTCTTTCTATATACCTATAGAGCATGCTCTTTTTCATTTTTATAAAAATTAATTCATTGTAAAATATGTTCATGTCTGTGATGTCTTATTGGATATATAGTCTTATCAATTATTGCTAGATATTTGCCAACTTTTATATTGATTTTAATTAAGCTATAATACTAGCAAGATATTATATAGTTTTTTTCGAATTAAAATGACCGTTAACTAAATAAATATTCGGCCATCAAGCCCTAAGCAACAACAATGTAGGACGAATGTGTAAAACACAGGAAAGCTCTTTACTTTATTAAGTAACCCAAATATCCAGAAATTACATATTAGGTATGTATGTGTCTTTGTTGTCTATACGAATAGTTCCTATTACAATGTGAACTGAAATGCTTTTATACGGATTTTGACAATGGAAATAATGCGTGTAGATGAAACTGTACTCCTAGTCCGTTTGTAATATGTCTAGTTAGTAACACAGAATATCAAATAGATTATTATTTATTCACAAATTGCCAAATTAACTCAAAACGAGATGTACAGTCCTATACAATTTAAACTAGTATTATAAAGAGGAAAGATAAAAAAGAACTACATATTTAAGTACAATAAAATTATGAGTGTGTATAAAAAATTGCAAATACAATCTAACTAAAGTCAACAGTCACACAGTACAGTATGTAATAGAAAATCTAGGCCGGAAGAAAATCTAGATCTCATAGGATTCAATATATTTATTAAATAATCATATTTTACCTAAGCATAACAATCAGTATGGAGACAAAGTGGCCAACTATTTAATTCCACATTATATAAATGAACTACTCACAGAATTATAGACAATGTAAAATGTAAAATATTAGGTACTTAAAATATACAAAAACATATACTCGGAGAAACTTAATGTGAAATGATTTATTTACTTTATTGAACATACTAGTAATATATAAAAAATATGATAGAGGTAAGCATATGTACAGAGACGAGCATAACTCTAAAAGAGTCTCTCTCTTCTAGCAAACCCAAAATGGAGAGGAGCCCCCAATGTCAGTACTCATATTGGAAACTTTCTTTGTAATTATCTATTTTACGAGGTTTTTGGATACGGCACATAAATGTAGACAGATAGATATATAATTTATTTCACATATACCACACTAATAACAAAAGATATAGATAGACATGCACAAAAAGAGAATGAATTATAAAAAATACATAAACGAAATAATTTTTTTTTGTTTGTGTCTGTGCCGCAGTTACACAAAATGGTTATAATTCAGTTTTGCCCTCAAAAGAGCAAAACACAGATTTTTTCGTTATGGTCAAAAACCAAAAATTAGGCGCCAAATTTCATGATAAAAAAAAATTGTGTGTATAAATTATAATTATGCATATCAAATAAGTATATAAGAAGAATTTATTTTTGGATTGCAAAAGTATGAGCATGTTTCTTCCTATAGAACCAAATTAAAATTGCTCTCAATCCGTCAACGCCACGATTTTCAAGTATTAACTTTCTTATATTCTATGCAGTAAAATCCCTCTTCTCCATCTTCGTGAGCGTTTCAATTTCCTTGTTTCCATTGGCATGTTCCATAGATCTAGTAAGTCTCTCATTTTTAAAATCCCTCCCCATACCTCCTCACGCTATAGTGGGTCAATCACGGTTCTGCGGCTGGATTGTAGAACTCTCTTCCAGTACAAAGACGAGTACGTGAAAGTCAATCGAATAAAATCTTCTGGAGCAGATTAAAAGAGCATATTCTGTCCTCATAAACGTATTATGTTTGTGTATGTACGTATTTTATATATATTTATTATTCTATAAAAATATATGTGTTCTGTAAATGTAAGTATATTGGAATATTATAAGTTCATATTTTAGTAAGCGTAATTTCTTAATAATGACTGAAACACTACAATCGCGCCGTTTCTTTTTTTTATTGCACGCACACTATCCGCTGATAAACTATGGGGGAGGTTTATGTCAAGCAATGGACAAAAATGACTGAATTGATGATGATGAAATGCATAAACTCAAAAACACTCTTAACTGGTTTTTTGTTAGTCCTATAGACGCGAGAGAAACAAAAAGGAAAGGTTTGTACTGGGATGAACTGTCCCTTGTCTAAGCAGGGAATACAACAAAGTAAAAAAGTGTTTATTTATTACTAGCTGTTTTTTGTTGTGATGTCTTATCTTCCGTTCCTGTTAGGGAATTGAATTCCGAATAAATCCTTTCTTAGCGAATGTCTACGTGATAAAAGAATTTTGAGTCTCAAGCGGTTTAGACTGTGCAATGACAGATCGATTAAGTCAGTCAGCCCAGAGTCAGGATATGTCTTTTTATATAGATTTTTGAGTAGATTTTTATATGACTTTCAATAGGTTCGGAATTTGCCTGTTTTTTCTTTGTTGTATACTAGACTTTACCCGCGACTTCCTATGCGTGACCTGGATATGTTTACTTAAAAAAACCGGGATAAAAAGTAGCCAATATGCTTCTTCTTCTCATATAGTACGTGTATAGCGAAGTTCATAGTGATTGCTTTAGTTATTAATGTGCTAAAAAGTAACAAACAAACAAATTCACTTTCATATTTACTATATTGGTAAGGATAAGTATTATAATGCGATATATTGTCAATTCTGTAACGATTTCGTTTACGAATTCCATTTGCATTCGGCAATATTTACTTTCGTGTTGGCTCGACATCAATTTGTTCACATTTAAAGCACCTGTTTATTGAGAAGCAAATTTTTTTATTATTATATACATATGTACTCGTATAATTATAATACCAATTTACTGTACTTTAAAAAAGTTATTTATTATTTTAAATTATAGGTCTTATTCGAAGTTAAAATGATTAGTAATAACTGTAAAGCACTTGAAAATTTTAATTCCAAAGAGCCTGCATAAAAATTAGGTCCTCCATTTTAATTTTTAAAACAAAAAGAGGAGAGAGGAAGATGATTGTTATCCTATAAATAGGCTTTTGTTCTTATCTTGGTCGAGGACGAGGTCCAAGGGCCCACAAGGTTTTCACAATGGGACCGCTATTGCATTAATTTGTTGAATAACACAAGAGATAGGTAATAAAATACGAGATGGATGCTGAGATATGTTTACATGGTAAAGAGGATTATAAGTGTCATCTGAGATTGCGATAAACAAGCGATAAACGACAACGAAATAACAATGTGAAATGTTAAAATGTTAATGTCAAAATGTAACGTTTTATTTTAAAATTATCCTATGTTTTCTGATACGTGTAAACGATATGCAATTCTTAAATATAGTCAGTAAGTTAATAAACATCTAATAATTTAATTTATTGACGTCAAAATGATATCACCCACCGTCTCAAATAGAATTCAATACAGACCTTTGAAAAAATGTTTACATCGCGCTCGGTGCATACATACACATATTTCGTCATAGTCGTAGAATACTGACGGATCTGACAAATATTACATATAAAGATCCGTCAGTATTCTATGACTATGACGATTTGTGATGTTGAGACGTAATCTGTTTGTGTCTCTGTGTGTGATAACTAGTGGATCACTATCGTAGGAAATATTCCGAGTGTATCAGTAAACTTCCATGATATAAACTATGTTTCTTAAGGAAATATGCGTAATATAACATGACTAATACGACCAAAGCCGAAGGTTTCTTTTTAGTACTTATATCACACTGTCAATGATCCAAAGCTGTCACGCTTTTTGATAACTGTAGTTAAAAATACAGTTAATTATGTGCGTTTTAACATGGGAGATGAAATTGAGCGTTAATTTGAATATAAAAGAGGGAAAATGAAGCCAAAAATAAAGTTACTGCTAAACTAGAAGTTGGATAGGTAATAAATCTTTTATTAGTCATAAAATAATACATCAAGGATGTACTAAAAAAAACTGCTTTAAATTTAATAAGTTCGGAGAGTAATAAAAGCGAATAATAGGGTGTGCGCAGACGAGCGATAATCCGTAGCAAACTTTTTTGCCCGGCAAAATAGAACATAGAATTGCATTACATAACGTACACGAGTCGATGGCAACTTTCCAGCGATTTGCCAGAGGTAGATTTTGTAAAAGTCAATTACTTGGGTATGTCTTCCCCACTCGTCTCTATCGTGAAGTAGTTATGGGATATAACAATAAAATCACAGGGTACAAAATATAACATCATTGTTCTCAGAAATGACAACATACAAGGATTAGCATGTTCATGGGCATCAAAATGTAATCTGCGATGTTCATAGCGCTGTCCATATCTGAAGACTGCGGTTGCCCCTATATATAGAGCATCAGCTTGTTTACCGTTCTAAGTATTCTTCTTCTTAAGGTGTCATCTCCTACCGGAGGTCGGCGATGATCATGGCGATCATTACCTTGCCCACCGCCATCCTGAAAAAGGATCTAGTGCTCATTCCGAACCAAGAGATTCAACGTCTTCCCGGTCTTCGACAACCTTGGATCTTTCCCTGTACTATAAGCTGCAGAAGACTGTATTTTTTATTCCGCATTGTGTCTTAGTTACAGCAACTTACGGAATTTTATAACGTTTATTATTTATGACTTTTTGTGTATGTTGTAAATATTATAAAATAAAATCGGTTATTTGTAACTTTTTCACTAGTGTATTGTGATATTACTTCTTCAGTAGCCACTTGCAACACCGTATCTACTGTATTGTGTATTGTGGCAAAATTGACATAGTTTTTAACTTACCCGTAACGGTAGCTTCCTCCTTTCTGATTAACAAAACTAATTTATTGAAGAAACTGGGGAAGATAATTATATGTGTCTTAGTAGAAGTATTTCTAATTATATTCCAGAACAAAGAAAATTGCCTGGAAGAGATCGCTTTTAGCGATAAAGCTACTCTACTGCTATGTACATTTCTAATAATGTTTCTGCTTCCTATTTTACTATTATTATCCGAATAATAAATAAACTAAAGTAACAAAGAGCCAGTCATATAGCTTGAGGAATCAATAATTAATATAGAAGAATGTTTCTTGAGTAGCAACCCTATACAAGCAAACGCAGTGTATGACGACCACTGACTAAACGAAGTGACGAAGGAGCAGCGAAGAGTCAGGGGTTGCAGATCTAAAAACATTCCTTATGAGAGTCTATGTTCAGAAGTGATGGCTGCCAAGATATTGCTTCTACTATAACCATTTGCAACAATATACTCGTATCATAAAATCTAACATTCTTATTAAATCAAATACATTTTATTTTCACGGCCATTTTTTGGCCTCCGAATGTGCATTTTGAGTTTTTGAATCGGACCTGTAAAAAATATTTTCATCTAATGTATGTACTCATATTCTGAATTTGTTCTAAAATAAAAGTTTATTGCCTAAATCTACTTAATCGAAAATCAAACGCAATATTAATGCGAAGAGACGTGCTTACCCATAGCGTTAAGGATGTTATCATCGTAAATGTATGATAATCCTACTTTCATAATACAATCCGTGATATTTCAGTTCTTTTTTCTATGAGAAATGAAATATTAAAAAGCCGAAAACGGATTTTTTTCCGGCAACCTTAACAACGAAATAGGTACTATATTATGAAAGTTATTTATTAAATCCTTTTTATTGTATAAACGGTTAGCGGTTTTCACTGAAACAAAATTTGATTGCAAAATAACTTTAGTTAAGGTCATACTAATTATTTTGTTATACTAAAACTCTAAATATAAACGTGTCTTTGTTTATATTTTATTCATAATATTAGAGAAAAAGAATATAATGTTTTTTAACTGAGTAGCAATCAGAAAAGTAACAGAAAAATAAAACGAGGATTATTTAATAGATTGTTAAAAATTATGTTCATTAATTTTATTAGATAAGTCCACTGGACAACTGAAAAGTAATTACCGCCATTTGGATAGAAAAAGTACTTACGCGAATAAAAGAAAATTACAAGACTTAAATTGGCCAAATTCTAAAATGTTTACGGAATTTCTAGATTACAGTTAAATATATTAAGTTATTTGATACGAAACCAAATGAAACGTTGCCACTGTTTCTAATTAAGCACTTTCATGCAGATATTTGCCATGCAAATGCGGACAAAGTGGTGAATTAGCATCTAATTAATCTCTTATTTGCCAAACTTCTTACTGCACTGCACGTACTAAATGTTACTTCATAATGACCTCTTTTACAAACGATTAAGTTTATTTGAAGCAATAACGTGATGAATTATGCTCTATAAAGTAGTTAATGTCAAAGGTATTTATTATTAATGAAGCAACAAATAATTTCTGTTTGTTTTTGGATGGGCAACTGGGCGGCTGAACTTTAGAACGCTAACGCTATATTTGCAAGCTGATGCTACAGTATGAAATAAAACCCATAACACAAGATTGTTTTCCACAAAAAAATATATATATATATATATATATATATATATATATATATATATATATATATATATATATATATATATATATATATATCAAAATCAGTTAGATTGAAAGATTAGAAGAAAAGAATGATTAGATATGAAATAACAAACGAAAAATTAATTCTCAAAATCTTTTTTTGAAGTCGCTTGAAATTGTAATAAATGTGTTTTAATTTTTTTTTTTAATTGGTAAGTGGCCTGCATTTTGCAAATAAATTAACTATATTTATACTATTTATTATCTAAAATGTATTAATGCAATTTCAACTATTTATTATTATCGGATATTTTGATAACAGAGAACCTGAAGATTTGGAAAGGAAGTAGAAACCATTTGGAATTAAGTAAAGATGTAACTTAAACTTCTAAACGCGAGCACTGTGACAGCAACTAGACTAATAATAGAAACTGGCAAACTTGATTGCTGTTTAGTGGCGTTGAAAGTGATTGTTTTGATAGGGTTGCTTGCTGTTTTATAAACACAATTAAGAAGCAAATGAGATTACAACCATCTGGTTTCTATATGTATGTATAACGGGAATTTTATGAAATTGCTATATTTGTTTTTCCAACAAATGTTACGACTTCAGTCAAAAATCTTTTACAGTACGGCGCTTTACGTCTAACACTGCGGGCTACAGCACGCAGAATAAGAGACAAACATAGTAAGTTCATAAAATTTCTTCCGTCGAACATCAAAAATTCTTCCGGGCACAAAATCTTTGTCTCAAATAAAAAACATTAAAAAATTGCGAGTATATCGAAATTAAAAAAAATCACACAGTGAGTGACAAACGGATATAGCTTTCATATAAAAGAAAAATACCTACTTATAACACCGTACGTATGTTGCAATGTCCCGTTGCATTATACGTGTCACGAAATCAATTCACTCCCAGTACAGATCTAATATTTCTGGTTGGCCGTCACTTATAACTTTCTATAAATATACTATTCTCAAAGAAGATTCGATTAAAACAAGACGTGATACACGTGTTTTATTTTTAAAATCGTTTTCAGACAAAGCGCTCAACCCTACAATCGGTACTGAAATTAAACCCGTGGCACCGCATGTAACCCCTAACTACCTATTTGTCAATGGGAAGTGAGATCGAATTCACGGCCGTCTATTTACCGACCACTCGATCGTTACCTCCAGTGGGCTGTTCGATACAGCGACAACAATAAATCTGCACCCGAGGCTTAATCCTAAAATCGGTTTACGGGTTGAGGGCTCGAGTTTTAGAGCTGCGTTTGTTAGTCAGCGTTTGGATTACGTATTTATAGCTGTGATACATTTGTCACGTTGTATATATTTCAGAAATTTTAGCAAACACATAAGGTTTTTTGTTCATCATCATCATAGTTGTCACTATAGTAATAACGTTTTTAATACCAAGTATGTTTTTAAATAAAAAAAAAGAACAATATTTTAAACATTATAGTCAAGATAATTAAGGCACTACCTATATATATTGCATTATAATACGGAGGGCTAAAAATTAAATATGAATTTCAATACTAATGTAGCCAAATATACATCAATTATTAAAATGTATCTTATCGTTAGAATAATATATTAATCTTACACTTTTTCCTTAGGGGGTACAACAAAAGAGCCCCATAAGATATACATTAAGTAGTAACAAGTATGGATTACAACCATAAGAACGATAAGTACGCCTATTTATTCACGCCTGTGGGTGACGGAAGCGGGCTCAGGAAATGCATTGAACAGCTTGGTAACTCGTACGTTATAATTACGAGTAGAATTGTTACGGAACGGCCTGTACGAGTTGTAGCCTCATTTCAATTATCTCCTTTCAATAATTGAACTATTTTGCTTGAGCACGCTGTTCGCGAGGACATCACAATGTTCTGTTATGGTGGTAATTTTTTTTATATTTATGAATAAACTGCAAATACTTGGTATAAGCAAATAGTTTAGTTCAGTTTAATACAATTAAAACACCAGAGGGACCAGGGGGAGACTTTGTACAAAAGTCGTTTGCTTGGGATAACTCTATCCCATTCGTGTTTCTACCATGAAGTGAAGGGTGGAATATGGCAGTGAATTTACAGGGTACAGAGGAATAACACCTGAGTTCTCAGAAATGGCAACGCATGGGGGGTATCATGGGTGAAACACTATACTCTGTTATGCCCATGATACTGCTCATGTCTATAGGCGACGGTTATCACTTCCCATTAGGTGGGCCGTCAGCTTGTTTGCCATTCTAAATTGCATAAAAACAACATTTTTTTTTTAAATTTCTCCATGGACGTATTACGTATAAACTATTGATCGGATATTGATAAAATTTTATGTAGTTCATAAAGTCTGGATCAACATATTTATAGAAAGAGAAAACTTTTATTGTCAGAAATGTCTGAATTCCGTGGGGAAATACAAAAAACGCCATACGCGAACATCACGGGCATAGTTTAAAATAAATATTTCGAAAGGTATGTGTCGGACCCGTTATGAAAGAGAAAGGTTTTATTTTATGTATTTATAGAAAAATAATAAAACGGCAAACGGCGTGATATGCGACCGGCTCCAGAGGGATTATTGTATTAACAAGCATCCGACATAAACACATTACCATCGGCGATGCAATTACATGGTTTTCCTTGATTTATTTACGTATTAACTATTATTTACGAGGGGACTACAGATTCAAACTTCAACCTAATTGTATTTGTATATGTATATAGTTTGTAGGTTTAAACATATTGTCAACTTATATAATGGTGATCCATAGATTTAGAACTACTTAAAATACACAAAATTTATGGGTTAATCCAACATGGCTACTTAAACAATATTTATTACCAGAGGAAGATTTTGTAGAAAAGTCGTTTGCTTGGGCACCTCTGTCCCATCGTGTTTCTACCGTGAACAAGTTATGTTTGTTTGGCTGTGTTTCGGTTTGAAGGGTGGAATATAGCAGTGAATTTACAGGGTACAGAGGAATAACACCTGAGTCCTCTGCGACGCATGGGGAGATTCATGGGCGTAACACTATACTCTGTTATGTCCATGGTACTGCTTATGTTTATAGGCGAGGGTTACCACTTTCCATCAGGTGGGCCTTCAGCTTGTTTGCCATTCTAAATTGCATAAAAAATATTCAAAACAATATGAACACACCAAATATTTTCATTTTTAATATGTTCATGTAAAAATATGTGTCTCTAATAGCAGAACTGTAATGTGATATCATTATCAATCGTAAATAAGGCGTTTATAAAGAAAAAAAAATAATAGTGCAACTTTATAAAGAAAAAATTGATGACACAAAATAGGCATGCTAATGTCTGTACCGTTCCGATATCTACATATCGGGTTCCTCTGGACATGGTGGGAAAAAGATCATCATCCATTTACGTATTGGGTACTACAATTCGATACTGGATTATCGATATTTAATATATTATTCACCTAATACACCTATAGTAATAACGTGGATGGAGAAGTGATACATATAGACAATAATAATAATAAAAAAAACTACTTCATGCGGCCAAATAAGCTGGTAGAGACGTAATTTAAACAAACCAACTATCTACTTGCAATCGTACGTATAAAGTCGCCCATAAAATTGATTATCAGGTGACCCGGTTGACCTGCTTACATTTTATGGTAAAAAAGGGCTACCTAGCCCTTTTCACTAGCTGTAGT
The DNA here is from genome assembly GCF_026898425.1 of Galleria mellonella. Taxonomy (NCBI): domain Eukaryota; kingdom Metazoa; phylum Arthropoda; class Insecta; order Lepidoptera; family Pyralidae; genus Galleria; species Galleria mellonella. The sequence continues at coordinate 1,583,988 of NW_026442100.1, read as the reverse complement.
AGGTGATCTGTTTGCTGCTTAAGGCGTAAAAAAGATTGATCGTGTTTATGTCACAGTAGAAAAGATTAAGCGTATAATGAAAGATGAACAAGTACTTTCAAGAGACACTTAGACATTACTTTTCGTCAACAAAATTAAAATATTTGCAACAAAAAAAAAAAAAAAAAACGTTATCTAAATATCACCATCTAAAATCAGCATTACATAATTTTTCCTTTGCATTCATATATAAGGCAGCACCGAAAAAACTGCTACTAAAATACTACAAATAATTAATAAATATTTACGAAAATATTAATGATTTATAAAAATCACAAAAAAGGGTTAGTCCACGTATTTTTTTTTAAATGTAAAAAAAAAAAATATGAAATTCTTTACACTCGAGAACTATTTGTATTAGTAGCAGTAAATACCTGAATCGACAAAAGGTCTTCGATATTGATGACGTAAGTTGATAATAAGTATGAAACGATACTATCTGTAAGTGCATATCTTACGATATCACTTCTATCGATTAATATCTACAGATATCATCGACGGATTCTGTTAGTTGCAAAAATGTACACGGAGATAATATCTGCAGATAAGTTTTATTGAACTTCTATATATAAAAAGAATGTCTCTAGCAGATTCAGCTGCGAATCCATGTATCACAATCCTGTGGGAATATAAAAAAGAAATTCCGATATAAGAAATTTCTGTAAAAGCTTTCATGTTTTTAGGCTATGCAGTTTCGACTGTGAATCGATCAATCATTCAGAATCCTCTTGTAAAATTTATAGTTCTCAATTTGTTTGTACATATATACCATGATTACGTTATCAATTATAAACCGATTTTCATAAGCTCACGATGTTCACGATTGAAGTCACTTTTTTGCGGAGTATAATGTACTTATAAATTTTATAGTACCTATATCTTATGTTCGATTTGTGATAACCACAAATACTATTAAGTTTTTATGCGTAGACACACGATAAAATCTTAGCCTGTAACGAGGTGCTTGAATTTTATGTTAAGAAATATTTTATGACACTAAAGCTAAAGAGTTGTTATATATTAGGTATAACATTGTAAACTATGGATGAAAGGGATTGTTAGTAATGGGTTCTAACAACCTTATTGGGGAAAGACCGCCTTACTTACCTTTATTTACCTTTTTACATTTTATAATTTTCTATTTTGAATATGTTTGTGTAGATAATTCAAACAGATAAGTCCACCTTTTGTTTCGAGTTTGAGTGTTACATGTACAGTCGACTTATAAATTACACTTCTTAAAATATTGAATGTACAGTATGACTTCCTTACGATTTTGTTATATGCAAAGAAAAAACATAGGGAACAAATAACACATTAACATTACAAATTTTAGTATGCACGTACATATATGAATATAAACTACGATAACTCATTTATTAACCGAGATCATTAGGTCCATTATTAGACCTTGGCATTAACGTTAATTACCATGTATGTGCAAAAGTTGCTCGTAATGCTATGTAAAAAAGATTTCTAATTGCGGAAGGGTTAAAAGGTGAAAATTAACCGCACATTGTCCAAAATACTCAGACAGCATGTGGGCGGTAGTAGGGTTAAACAGCGGTTTGTTTCTGACCAATATTAGAATTAGTCCCTGTTTTTGTTACCGCCACGGATGAAATTGTTATTGTTAAAAGAATATTTTATAATATAGTGTATATAAGGTTAGATAAAATCGGCATACCAAACTGAATAAAAATAAGAACCCAAGAGTCCAATTCACGCAATTACGTAACCACGCTATTCGTATGAAAAGTTCAATATTTTTTTTTACAATTTTGATCCTTGAGGAAAGTAGTTCTTTTTCATATATATATTAAGTTTCGATTAACTATGTGAAATAATCTTTATATAATCAAACAAGCATAATACTCGTATATGCATCATATACTTAAAAGGTTACATAAAATGGTTTAGATAATGGTATACGTATATGATTATTAACTATTATATTAGGCGCACTGAGACCCTTGCCAATTCAGTTTAGTTAGTCACACATATTCAACACATTGTCTCGTTGCATCCGATAACGGTATATAGCGTACGTGTACATAAAACTTATCGATCATGGTGTCACAGACTGATTCCGTTTCAGTGTAAGCCTCCATCCATGGCATAAATTGATATAAAACTGTTTTACATGCACATCTCATATCCTTATGAGGTTAGACAGTATTTTCTGCTGATCGTTTCGTCTCCCAAATGTGTATTAGAAAGATTTGGATTAATAGGATGTAATCTATCTTGTCAGATATCTCTATCGCATACGAAAGTTCGCAATTTGAAGAGTGCCTTTTTCAAAGACGTTGAAGTGGTCACGTCAATGTGGGCATAATAAGTTTATACAATAAGTTATTACTTATTTTAAAGATTTAAGAATTCTTAATTATAAACAAAACAGTTTATAGTAAAAATAAAAACAATAAAAATTTAAGTTGATCTAAACATAAATAAGTTAAAAAAAATACTGATTTTCAAAGCTTCAAAGACCTAAAAATCTTAATCCTAATAATGGCTTCAGCATAGCAATTCTTTAAACGATACATAAGAACCGATTCATTTTAGAACATATTGTATTCCCTAATGAAATATTTCGAATTTCTTACTTTGATATAAGTAGAATTTTAAGGTATTTTATCAGATATGTCTGAAATAGACGTCGCAATTAATTGGATATATATTGCGTGTGAATTTATCGCCCCACACAAATAGAGGTTAAATACTTGTCTCAGTTACTTTGTAATTTTTTTGTAAAATTTACGCAAAAAAAGCCTAGAGGACAGCATTATAGACGGTAATTTTCAAAAGTGTAGGACAGTGTTTACTACGAAAAATAGAATTTGTGATATCACAAGTAATAGTAGTGACACGTCTAGTTTTCATATAAATTGGAGCACTTGACTCATCTATTGCTATGTTTATTTTACTATAAAATAGGGTAGGGATTACCTAGGCGAAGAAGACGTGAATTGGTTAATACCCGTGCACCGTTTAATTATAAGATTAAGGATACCTCTATTTTATGTAATGGAATTATGCATACAGTGAGTGCTTTGGTGGTCGAGGAGTGTGTACAGATTGTTAAATATACATAATGCTTGATGGAATTGATAGCTAAAGAGAAATATGCAAATACAAATGTGATTGAAACGAAATATAAATACCAAGAGAAAGCAGTGCTAGAATGTTTTGGATATATTAAGATAATTAATTACAGTGGAACGAGTTAATAGATCAATAAGGTAAAGGAAGAATTAATGTGTAAGCTCGTCGCTGACGCCATCGGCAAACAGTTACAAATAAGATATTCTGGCTAGAAATTATATAAAGATTCACAACGTAGTTTATTATTTATCGTATTATTTTTGCATCATATATTATTGCTTTATATAAAAACCCTATGGATATTTCTCCTTTTGGGTTCACAAGAAACAAATCCTTTGAAGAGTTAAGTTCGCCTGTGTTCTTTTTTGTTATAACCTGATAATTATATTAAAATTGAATATACACAGGTATATAAATAAAGAAGAATATTTTGTACTTATTATGAGACATAAAACATATAATACAATAGAAAATTAACAAAAATATTGTAATACATCTGAAGAGTAAGTAGTCAGAAAGGTACTTTTATTGTTCCTTCTAAAATGTTATTATTATATAGCAGAATATCTATCAAAAGGAAAAATTATATGTCAAAGATCACATAATAATAGGCATTCTTACTACTAAATATAATGTTTTCAAGGCAGCTTTTGAATGGAGAGGAGGTGGAGAATTATAAATAGTTTAGTCGGAAGCTTGATATTTCCAGTTCGTGTTATAAATAGTTACATACTTACTAGTTCACAAAGTATTACTGTCTTGTCTATATCTGATAATCTCAATCAATGGTAGATGCAATAAATCTATAGATGTTTAGATTGTAGTGCTTATAATACGGGCTATGTTGATGATACAGTAATGCGCATATTGCGTGCTGTATTTATTTAAAATTATTAACTGCTACAACGCTGTTGGGTCTTTCATAGGTTATTGGAGTAATGTTACTATATAATGCTACTACTGCTTATTTACTATTAGTAATATATTCTTCAGGCGTTTCTGTTGGAAACATAGAGACGAGGAGTTATTTTTTAGCATTTATAACTGCCAACTTTATAAGTGCCTTATAGAAACATAAGTACAAAACTCGTCTTAGTGACGACAAACTTCAGTCAATAGTACTTCGTTTTAAATCACTCGTTTTTTATTTAACAGCAATAAACTTGTAGCAGAGAGTATGAATACAATAAGTTACTTAACCTTGTTCAACTTCATGATGTAGCAAGAGACGACTAAAATGACAAAGCACCGTACACCAGTGCAAAAGAAACCCGTAATAAAACCTATACCAAGCTGCCCGAGACGGCGTGGTAATCAGCCGATATAGAAATAATATATTTACACATTCCGCAAATGGGGGTGGAAATCCTTGTTAGAAGTACAAAATTAAAGGGTTACTATGGTAAAGTAACAACAATTTATGATAGCCAGCAGTAGGATTCGAGCGGTTTGATTTCAATTGGTCATAAGTTATTATAACTAACTGACAAGTCAAATCGAATAAGCTTTCAAAAAGATGAGTTCTATTAAGTTAATAAATTCTTTCAGAATTAATTGTGATCTGAGAACATGGAAAAGTAAAGTTTATCTTAGTTCATATCTAAACATGAAAGAACTATTTAGGTATTTTGATTGCTTGATTAATTTTATAATAACTGCACATGAATGTTAATGAACAAAGCACTGCGTAACATTTCAGTTACGATGAAATTTCCATACACATACCTTTTGTCTATCTTTGTAGTCAAATAAATATGTTTGCTTTTAATTGATTCTAAAGTAAGGTATCTATTTCCATTTGGAATTATTTATTTCCTAAAACAGACCATTAATATTATTTTGGTGCCTTGTTAATTAAAATTATTACCTAAAAGCGTGTCATAAACACAACAGATACAAAGTATTTTATCCGTGAATACATTTGTTTATGGCAGGTTACATAGATGATACGATTATAAGCTGTCATTTACGAATTATGAGAAAGTCTTTGATATGTCAGCGTTCGGAAAACTATACCATATTTACGCAACTAAAATTTACGAGTTTGGAAATAAAACTCATCAAACAGGCTTCGTTGCTAATAACGATTTATAGAAGAAGTCTAGTGAGCTATATAAAGAGCTATACTCGTAGAATGTATTGTGTAACAAACACGATATATTTCAAAATAAGATTATATATATATATATATATATATATATATATATATATATTATATATATATATATATAACACGACATCTCACTAGATGGAGATTAAGTGTCGCAAATATTACACAAAAGTAAAAAAATAGTAAGCAATTAATTCAAGATTGTTTCATATAGTATTATATAGGTGATACCAGTACCATTCAATTTTGAACAACGTTTTAACGAATAAATTTAATTGAATTAAATATTTTTTTTAAATTTACGATCAGGACTAAACATGACGCGATCACAGGTAAATGTTACCTGTAAGGTTAAGTTTGTTAATCCAATTAAACTGTAGGGTAATTTTTTTTTTAAATATTAGTGTTACGGATATTACTTCTGGAATAATTCAATATGAACATATGAATTATCGATTGTCTATATTATATGTTACTACATATAACAATACATAGTAAGGATCTTACTTACAAATAAAGAATGTATTGGCTATCATTATCATAAAGTATACCCACATTGTGTCTTAGTGAGATATTTCTGGATTTCCGAAAAAAAGATCCCACGGAAATATGTGTTTTTCCGATATAGCGCCTGTTGAGAATCCGGTGAAACGAAAAGGGATAATTGACTAATATTTATAGTATTCGATTAGTTAGTTCTTGTAATAAAACCTTGTGTTATATATAAAGTCGTATCCAAAAGGAAGATTCTCAATTCGTATATTTTTGGGGTTGTTACGCAATTGCCTTGCAATTTCTTTTTGTAACCGATACGGTCTTACAAAACAATGCTTATCTAAACAGTATTTATCAAAACACTGTCTAAATGATTACATATTGTTTGGCCAGTGTAATTTATAATTTTATTTATCACAATCTATATATTATGATAAAATGAATTAGCTTATCTTTTATTTTTAATATTATAATAGAGACTTTCTGTTGTTTAGACTTAAACAGATGTTATTAAAGCTTTTGTAGTAAGTTTTCTAAACATGTATTGAACACTTGTCTATCGCAAGCACATAAATTTAAATATATTTAATTGTAAGTCACTACGAAACATGACTTTGTTTATCGGTACGAACATTTTTTTTTTGCATAGCAAAATTATTATTAAAATATGAACTTAATACTACGGTTTCGTAGTAGAAAAAATATTTAATTTTATTTAAAAAAATACACAACACTGTAGACACGAGTACTTCATTTGTGGTAAAATAAGATAGCTGCAGGGTGTTTTAGATAATTCTAGAGCGGCTGTAAAAAACCGGATAAAAAATGATGTAAAAATAATTTCTAACCGTTCGGCCTATTTTTAACTTATGAAAAAAATCCTAGTTTCTACTAGACAATTAGAAACTAGAACGCTGCGCTGGTAAATCAAAGACACTATTTATAACGTCATTTACTTCTGTAAATATCAATATGTAATATTTTGAATGTGATGTCAGTTTAATTTTTATATTTTTAAGTATCTTCCACCAAAAGGAGGAGTTTCTAGATTTGTCTATATCCTTAACCGACTTCAATAAAGAAGAAGGTTCCGTATTCGACCGCATTTTTTGTATATATTACGTGATTACTCTACTAACTGTCAATTGACAATTATATTTACCACTGCTAAGGTTCACCCCCTTAATTTTGTCGTCGATCTTTTTCGAAGCAAACTCAACATATTGGTAATATCAATTTGTAGATACGTACGTATGTTCTAAGTTTAATCTAGTTGTATTACTTAAGGAACGTACCTGATCAAGGCCCTGTGGAGGCACGTAGGTGGGCGAACTACGTTTAATTGACGAGAGGGCACGCCGACGAAGCTTAACCTCGTCATCTTCGTTCCTAAATTAATTTCAAATCCGACCGCCACCTGATGATGAATAATTCTACCTAATAAATATTATGATTTATTAAGTTCACTCTCTTAATTTGCAAAGCGATGTTTCTCTTATTAAACAGAACGTGTTCTTAATTATTATCGGTATTTTATAGTAATCTATTAAACATTGAGAATAATGGTGCCTTCTAAAATAAGGACGTTATAAATTCGTCTGATCCATTTTCAGCAGAACGATAATTAATCTGCGATCTTAAAGTTCCATACATAAGCAATTTTTTTTACTTCATACTTATTTACATCCTTTATGGTGCTGTGTGGTCCGACACAGAATGGGATACCCTTTCCTATAACGTGGGTGTCGTAAGAGGTGACTAAGTGAACTTAATGGTCAAGGGATGGTCAGCACTAAAGTATAACTGCAAACTTAAAAATAGACCAAATATGGTAATATTTGAATATTTTTATTATTTATTATGATTGATATTTAGAAAAAATCAACACATAGAGCATGGAAGAGACTGATACAAATTGTATGGTAAAAAAGTTTCTGTAGTGACATTATCTAGGGAGAAAACAGGGGAGTGTTTATAAGGGAAAAACAGTACATGCATTTTCTCTTAATATGCCACGTTTAGAACCTGTAATCTCTAAAGAAAACTTTTTTTTTATTATCTATAACTTATAAGTTATAATGTATTATGCTGTTAGTGTTCCTTTAAATAAATAAATAAAACTTGCAATCCTCGGGAAACTAGTTTCACACTCGTCCAGTCTATGTTGTCCAAGATCGAACGATCGAGCCAGTCTGTAATGTTTACCAGAGGGAGACTTTGTACAAAAGTCGATTGCTTGGGCACCTCTGTCCCATTCGTGTTTCAACCGTGAAGCAATTGTGTTTGCATGGCTGTGTTTCGGTTTGAAGGGTGGGATATGGCGTGAATTTACTGGGTACAGAGGAATAACAACTGAGTCCTCAGGAATGGCAACGCATGGGGGTATGGTATCATGGGCGAAACAGTATACTCTGTTATGTCCATGGTACTGCTCATGTCTATAGGCGACGGTTACCACTTTCCATCAGGTGGGCCGTCAGCTAGTTTGCCATTCTAAGTTATATAAAAAAAAATGTTCTTCAATTACGTATAACTCATTGTGGAATTTTTATTTCGTTTTCAATATAATTATTAATTTTCCTCAAATAATAAACAATAGATAAATAAATTGTCTGGCCGCTCTAATACAATAGAATTTGATCAAAGGGGTCTGTCTGAGTTTACTATGCTTAGTAATAATATAGGAGAAAAAAAAATGGTTATAATAATTAACGCAAACCTGTTATATTTTTCTTTGTTAGAAATATATTTCATGAAAGAACTGAGTTAATTACTAATTTTTTACAAAATAATTATGGCGTTTTTTTCTGACATCATAATTAGGGACGTTATTGTATAATATAGAAAAAAATACAATATAAATGAGAACAATCTCCTTTTTTGAAGTTGTTCAATATTAACGCCACATTCTTGAATAAATGTTTCAGACAAATAATAAAATGAAATAGGAATTTGCTACTAAGATAGATTTTATATAGAGATACCCATAATAAATAGGTACAAGCCTAAATTCAGCGGTAAAGTACAAAATTTTGACGACGCCCCCTTAGAGAAAGTTGTTATGTTTCATTAACATTATACTATTAGGATTAATCGCTTTATATTCTGTAAGTAATATCTATAATAAATCATTGTACAAAAAAATCGACTCAATTATGGTAAAACCAGTTGTCTTGATTTAAAACTACCGAGCCAATTTTGATCGAATTTCTATGAGACCAATCTGTAAGTATATCCTTTCAGATAAAAAATTCGTTTACAAGTAATGGAGTTATGAAGTAACAAACTAAAAAAAACACATATAACCTAATTAAGAACGTCCTTTTTTTGAAGTCGGTTAAAATTCAACTGTAATAGCTGCAACAGTTTAGTTATAGGATATAAAGTAAAATGAGTTTGTTTAGGACTACGACCTAAAAATATAGTTCTTCAAATATTAGTGACTAATTAACATTTTTTTCCAGAGCATACGAGTATTGTTACTAAATTCTAGCTTCACATACTTATTATGTCTAACTTCGCATACGACTATAGAAAACGCAGGGAGGAAGGGCTCGAAGGTATTGACAGTAATGGGGAGATTTATCGTCATTACTAGTAATAGTCGGGTCGACCTCCACGCGGACCCTGCTGGAAACCATCGTAATTATTTTTTAGTGAATTCATCACGATGGGCCAACTGACCTGATTTCATCATCATCGTCTCATTTTCTACTGGAGCTACACCATACTATACCGTTAGCATACGTGTGCACTATTCCATCTTCATACATAACAGATAGAATACACAAGTACCTACATCAATATAAGTATATAAAAGAAAACTAAGCGTGCCACCACTAAAACATTAGCTGCAATGTTACAAAAACTATTTATTAATCTGAAACTCCCTTCCGCATCAAATCCTTCCGAAAATAATATATACTCGTATGCATACTTAAAGTTCTTGTTTTCGATTCGCTTTGATATATTCCATGAAGGACTCCGAATTGAAATTTCCAACGATCGTAACATTAACAATATTAGAATTGTGAAAGTTTTTGATGGTGTTGTGATGGTCCCCCCTTTCCCTATGTGTCACCCCTTATATATTAACTACCCTCTAAACTAAACCTACACATGGAAAACCTACAAAGCCTAAGAAAAGCCTACGAAGGCTTAACCTAATGAAAACCCATGAAAATCTAAAGAAAACCTACCCTAAAGAATGGCCTAACATCCTCAATATAACCCCATACCTATATTGCTTTATACACCCCAAACATCTTATGAATCATATAAACCCTTACAATAAACACATAATATTGAACAGATCTTATAGTAGAACACTTGATCATTTGGCCAGATAAATAAATGTGTGATCGTCTAGTAATGTAGGACCCGTTGTGTGTGTAATAACCAAAAGGTTCTTTAATTGGTATATGATAGGAGTTAAATTATGAAGATAATTGATAAAGCTTTAAGGATTAAGAATAATTAATGAATTATACTCATAATTCATGTAACTAGGAAGTTAGACTATAATATATTAATTTAATAGTAAATTACAGAATAACTGTAATAATAAAAAATGGGGGAGCGGTCGGGCCCCTCACACGCCCGGACCAGTGGAAGACTTTCCAACTATCTATAACTCTTCCTCCAAAAAGGTAGGGAAGGGTATTACTATTTATTAATGCACTCTGATGGTAATAAGGGAATGAGTATTCTCAGTTCCAAACCAAACATAAGTACATTTACTTCAACATTACAGTGGCTCCACCAGCCCCACGATGCTTCCAGTATAAATTGGTGTTTGCCAGAGGCAAACGGATCGGAACTGAAATCCCAGGATCACTCCGACACGAGAGCTTACTCATGGGCGATGACCCTTTCAGTCCTATATGGCGACATAGAGATCACCCACTAACAGTACGAAACTGTTTCCCAGCGTCACCCTGTTACGAGCTTACTCAATGGGGGTTTCCCTTCGGCTCCACAAGAGATCAGACCAAGAAGCGAGATCACCCAGACACCAGAACTTACTTTGTTGGGACATAACCCTTCGGCCCTATAATGTGACATTAGAGATCACCTGTGAAGACAGTCCGATAGAGATGAAGATTTGTGTGATAGGGGATACCTTCCACACCCTGGAATTGGCCAAGCCATATAATGTTGATAATTGCTATATCATAACATAGCATTGTCAATTTAATATTATTTACTTAATACCAAGAATACTCAAGGTTCAAGTTAAATCTGTTGATTAGGCCGGAGCCTAAGAACGAGTAGTCCAACCCATAGGTCGAGAGCTACTAAAAATAATGAGTGCTATTGAATGAACTATAAGTCCAGTCAATTATATATAATATTATTGTTGATTAACCACATTGTGAATTAACCAATTATTTATTCAGAGAGATATATCTAAAGGAACTATAAGTCCTTTAAAAGACACTGATTAATCACAAGTTAACAACGTCTCGTGAAATAACCAGTTGGGTTTTCTATAAGTTTGAGGACACTAAGTCCAACAAGCTATTATTGTGTTGAGAGTAATAGAGATCTTTTGTAATATTTGTAGAGGTTTGATTAATCACATTGTGAAATAATCAGATTAAATATTTATGTAATTTTATAGAGAGGACTATAAGTCCTAATTGGTTGTTGTCATAAGTATTGATAAATTACACATTAAAGTGCCAGGTCAATTATTATATATAGGTATATAGGAAGGACAATAAGTCCTATTTGTGTATGTTGTAGTAGTAGAGGCAATATATTGCATAATTATAATGTGAAAGATATAGATTAAATATATATTTGTATAGAAAGGACAGTAAGTCCCATACAATTATTGTAGCTGTACTATAGTTATACTATATCTACTTCCTTTTAGTGTCTTAGTAAACCTATTTACTAAGAGGATTTCTCAGATAAATAAGTGTTTTAGTGTTTAAATCATCATTATTAAATCCCTAAGAAATTAGGTCTTTAAATAATTATCATATCATTTAAGTGAAATTTCTCATATAAATAATTCTAATATTTCCCCTACAGTTATTATAAAATAACAGAAAATTATATAAATTTTCTATAGACTTAGATATAGAATCATAACGTGTATAATCTCCTTTTGTTTGACATCTGTCACACTAATGACGTATTGAATGACGTATTGATGTATTGAATTGAATTTTGATTATCTATCACAACTGTCAACGTAACAAATACTAGCAAGTTTGTTTATTTGTATTTGTTTAATATAATTAAATATAAAATCATCATATATCAACCGTAATATATAACTAAATTATCAGTGACATAAATAATCATGGTTTACACCAGAAATAATTAATAGTATCCAGTAATGCTGCAGTTTTATATTCATATCAGTAGCCAAGCTTACTTTCAAATTCAAGAATGAACAGAAGATTAGAAGTTTAACATTCTTATTGCAATTGTGCTTGCAATAATATATACATACAGTACTAATTATCAAGAACATTCCTCAAATACATGTGTGGTGAAGATTTTCCCAATATGCTATCTATTTGATTTCTAACCTCTAATGTAAATTTATTAAAGAAGTGAATAATCAGTGTTAGTGTTTGCTTTATTAATATTTAAAGTAATTGTCCTAACTTGATATTAATAGGTTCATATCTCCTTGGATACAGCCCAACATATACAACTAACTCGATAATGAAATTTATAAAATACTAATATTATATTTTACTACTTGTATATCTCCATTCTATTCCCATAAATATTCGAAATATGTATATTAAATATAAATCCAATAAAGATTCACTAATTTTAACCCTGTCTGAACTTGTCTAGTCAATATAGCATGAACAAACAACACACATACAAACCTTATCGCCATGACAACTTTCTTCCTAAATATGAGTAAAATAATATAATAAATAATAAATAACTCACACTTGTCATTTAGTACTAATTTTATACTGTACCTCATACCTAGTTAAGAGTAACTATAGTCAGAGAATCCTTTAGTACATTTATTACCATTAGGAAATAAATCCACACCTATAATATCAATATAATTAAATATTATTAAAAGCAGTAATATACAAAGAGTTGTTATTGTCAGCTTGCTCACTACAATAAAATCAATATTAAAGTTTATAATAAATCAAGACAAAATATCTATTTAAACAATATAGGCTTGTTTACCATAAACACCCCACAATCACATGAATTTATCTACTAACACAATAATGTATTAAAAGTATTACATCCACATAAAATCACTTACAACAGTTAAGCTGTCTCTTTGTACATATGGTGTAAAACAAATCCCCACATGTAGTCATGGATAATCAAATATAGACTAAGAATCATTAGTCTTGTCAACCGAGTAATGGTATGAAAACACTTCACCATGAAGCGTTAAGTATGAATAGATATTCTAAACCAACACTGTAGTAGTGTAATAAATATAAATATTTCATCATCATCATCGTCTCAACCATCACCAACCCACGACTGAACACAGGCAATTTCCACCGACTGACACAAGGAACGGCCCCACAATACACATAAAACAGTCACTCCAAACAATGGAGGTAGCCCACGCCACACTTGCATTCACAGGGTCGCCACTCAATAACCCCTCTCTCTCATCAATGGTTGCTTCCCCAGCAATGAGACCAGACCACAGCCACCTTAGTCTATTTATCCTCAATAAATAAATAATTTATAGTAACTAGATATGAATTAGATACTAGTTAGTATTATAATAGTTTAATAGCTGATTTAATAAGTATTTTCCAAAACTGAACAATTAGAACATTGAATCAAATTGATGAAGTTCTATCAAACGACCATATAATTGGATTTTGTATATGAGTAGAATAACGTAAGTACGTAAATTATATTGATGTAAACTTTGTTCAAATGTGATTGCATTTAACGATATACGCATTACCTAAAGGTATATGGACTCGACTAAATACGTATCTTAATAGTTGTTGGGAAAAATATTAAGTATAGACTTTGCCTGTGATCACAGTCAAAAATCTAACTACGTAGTAATAAATGGAACAAGCTCACCGGATTCTCCAGTCTTCTATTGATTAATTTCACACACTTAATCCATAGTGATACACTAAGATCTCAAACCCCTTCATCGAACCAGTCCCTCCTAGATCTATATCCTAGTTATTTTTTTATTTTATTGCGCAGTTCCTTAAAACACGACTCCCGCGCCATTTGCCGTCCTTCTTTTTTCTTTTTTATTCCCCAATTCCTAAAAAGCGACTCCCGCGCGCCCGCCGATCTGCCGGCTCTCATCTTTTTTTTTTTCTCTCACCTAGTAACGTCATAGATTATGTCACCGAAGGGTAGATATTTCAATAATCGGATTTAGCCTATTATTCGAACTGAACTTTTCTTTAAATTCAATTTAATTATATGTTAACGTATTTTGGTATTTTCTATTAAATTGATTATCGAATTTATAAAACTTTAAAGGCTCTCATAAACCTTATTAAACTGTGTTATATGCATCCTTTTTACACCTGATGAGAAAAAGGTAAACTATAATTTGGTTAATATAAAATATAATATATTTTTGTTTAATTTATTTAATTTTCTTGTGACGTCCACTACACTCTGGAAACACATCAAAGGAGTTTCCCTTCTGTGTCAATATTTCATATATGGTAACGTCTTCTCTGTATACTATTGTGAACCTTGACTTTAAAGTTTGTTTATATTAAATAGCTCAGCTTTCGCAGCGGTCACCCATAGGAACCCCTGTTTCTTTTCTATGTACTTATGGTATTAAACCTATTGTACTATAGGCGAACCGTCACATCCGGCCCCCTAATTATCAAGAAGTTTACCGGATTGATAATTACAACAAGATAAGTTTATTGTTACAATTTTTTTTTCCAACCCTAAAAATGTACTTCACATATGTGTATATAATTTAACTTTACAGAGCTTAAGATCATCATTTAAATTTTTCATTGATTCATCGATACTAGCCTAACACTCTGATATTCTTAAGACTCAAAACAATAAAAGTATTAAAAAGATCTTTAAACCCGAAGTTATGTGTTGTTGAATGTTATGTGTATGAATAGCCTTAAAATTTCTACTCAATATATTAATAATTAAGCATAATATTTATTTATGAATAGATTTGTAAATAATTATTTATAATTAATTTGCATACGCTGTAATGATAGAGTGAATCCATTAAATTTTATAATTAAAATTTTTATACTCGTTTATTTATATGTAATAAATTCAATGCATGTAATTACAATGTCATAAACAGCATAAATGAATACAATCCTAAATGTGTGTAAAGGAGTCTATAAAACCTAAATGTATGAAAAGCCTAAGTATGTGAGGAGTCTAAATGTATAAAACCTAAATATGTGAAGAGCTTCAAGTAAAGAACCTAATAGATACGTTATTTGTATCAGTAAATTTAGATAAAGTATCTATTTAAAAGATACGAGTTAAAACATCTAAATGGAAGTTCATAATTAAAAGCTTAAATGTATGAGTATAACATATCAACAAGCGAAAGAGCCTAAGTAAAAAACCTAAAGCGAAATGAAGTGAAATAATTTAAGCATTAAAATGTAATAAATGCAAAAAGGAATCCTAAAATAATTGTCTAAGTGTAAATAAATGATTAGATAAAATCCCAAGTTAATTAAATATTAAAATGAAGATGTTCAAATAAATTTGTTAAAATAAATTAAACAATACGAATAAAACTTTATGAAGCGTCTAAGTAACCACAAATACATATTTCATCTAAGAAATAACCTAGTGTTCATTGAATAAAAAAAAAAATAATAGTCCCTAACAAAATTCAAATAAATTTAATTTTTATTTATTAATTTTAATCATAGAAGTAAAGCTTATATAAATAATAATTTATCACCACCGGCCCCCCTGTCTGACAAATTTCGCATAAATTTTAAGACTCCGATAAATATGTTGCATAAAATAATACAAACGGCCCCATAGTTTAAAACTCTTATCTGTCTGACAAATTTTGCACGGCCCCCCAATTTTAAGACTCCTATAAATATGTTGCATAAAATAATACAAACGGCCCCCATAGTTTAAAACTCTTATTATAAGAAATTCCTTTAATATACTTAAATTACCAATGACTATTTCTTAATACTCTCAGAAATAACATGATCAATAAGTTTTATAATAAAATATTATGTAACCCCATTAGATAGATAGATAGATACCCCCAAAAAGATCACAACAGCAAACCTAACATAAATACAAACAACTACATTAGATACATCAATTAATTTATTTTGTATAATAAATTATTATTTCAAAAGATACAAATGTTTTGTGTTATGTGCAACTACAAAGGACTAAATAAACTAAGTGTGCGCAACATCTAAATATGTAAAATGCTTAGACATGTAGAGAATGCACATGTATAAACAACCTACAAAATCCCCCTCTGATATAAATATAAAGTTTTTTTTTTTTTTTTATAAAATGTCTAATTCGAAATAAGTGAATAATCAAATAGAATCTGAAATATAATTGTAAAATGCAATAAATAAATTATGTGAAGAACCCTAAATAATATATTTATAATAGCATCCTAATTAATTGTTGGAATTAAATTTAACAATATGAAAACATTTAATAAAATTTTCATATTTAGATAATTAAATAAGGTAACTAAAGGCCCTAACTAACCCTAATGATATTTTATGAAACGTCTAACTCTCAATTTGAAATCCCTATAAAACATTGTATAAGCTATTTAAACATCCTAAATTAAAATTAAATCATAATTATTTATTTTTTTTTTTTTTTTTTTTATATATAATCAATGTCACTGCATCATAAAAATTTATGAAATAAAAGTCAATTGGTTATTTCCTCAGAAATAAAAAATGTCATTAATTCATCTTAAATTATTTCTTTGATAATAAAATGAAATTAATCAATTTTTTGTATAAGTTATTATAGCATAATTATTGTCTATAAAATTAATATAATGTTAAATTAATAGTTCAGTAAGTATTGAGAATTAATGAAGCAAAAGAATAATAAATGTGTCCTGTAGCATAAAATTAGATCAATGTGAACTGAATATAACCTAGTAAGCTATCCTTACTACTATTGTTATGTACCTATTAGTGTAATACTTAATATTATTTATTCAATTGATATAGAGTAAAATAAAATATAAACCAAATCATGTAAATTTGTTGTATAATTGACTACAATAGGTAACCACTGAATGAATTTGGTAAATTAAATCCTAAGAACATGAGATAACAGTTAAATAGGCTATTTACCTATAGACATAGAAATCATGAAATTAGGTCCAAATCCTAGATCTATGACGGTATAATTATTTAGTCATAATCATCAAAAATGGTTTTGAGTTATACTATTAGCAGATATTACTGTTTAACTTTATACTCCTTCATATTTTAATAACCAATCCCTGAAGTCACAAGCTCCAATTGTGACCAAGTGTTCTTATTGATCTGATATGTAAATAGCCATGAACCAATTATATCCTGGTCACGGCACCAATTGTGATGGTCCCCCCCTTTCCCTATGTGTCACCCCTTATATATTAACTACCCTCTAAACTAAACCTACACATGGAAAACCTACAAAGCCTAAGAAAAGCCTACGAAGGCTTAACCTAATGAAAACCCATGAAAATCTAAAGAAAACCTACCCTAAAGAATGGCCTAACACCCTCAATATAACCCCATACCTATAATGCTTTATACACCCCAAACATCTTATGAATCATATAAACCCTTACAATAAACACATAATATTGAACAGATCTTATAGTAGAACACTTGATCATTTGGCCAGATAAATAAATGTGTGATCGTCTAGTAATGTAGGACCCGTTGTGTGTGTAATAACCAAAAGGTTCTTTAATTGGTATATGATAGGAGTTAAATAATGAAGATAATTGATAAAGCTTTAAGGATTAAGAATAATTAATGAATTATACTCATAATTCATGTAACTAGGAAGTTAGACTATAATATATTAATTTAATAGTAAATTACAGAATAACTGTAATAATAAAAAAAAATGGGGGAGCGGTCGGGCCCCTCACACGCCCGGACCAGTGGAAGACTTTCCAACTATCTATAACTCTTCCTCCAAAAAGGTAGGGAAGGGTATTACTATTTATTAATGCACTCTGATGGTAATAAGGGAATGAGTATTCTCAGTTCCAAACCAAACATAAGTACATTTACTTCAACATTACAGTGGCTCCACCAGCCCCACGATGCTTCCAGTATAAATTGGTGTTTGCCAGAGGCAAACGGATCGGAACTGAAATCCCAGGATCACTCCGACACGAGAGCTTACTCATGGGCGATGACCCTTTCAGTCCTATATGGCGACATAGAGATCACCCACTAACAGTACGAAACTGTTTCCCAGCGTCACCCTGTTACGAGCTTACTCAATGGGGGTTTCCCTTCGGCTCCACAAGAGATCAGACCAAGAAGCGAGATCACCCAGACACCAGAACTTACTTTGTTGGGACATAACCCTTCGGCCCTATAATGTGACATTAGAGATCACCTGTGAAGACAGTCCGATAGAGATGAAGATTTGTGTGATAGGGGATACCTTCCACACCCTGGAATTGGCCAAGCCATATAATGTTGATAATTGCTATATCATAACATAGCATTGTCAATTTAATATTATTTACTTAATACCAAGAATACTCAAGGTTCAAGTTAAATCTGTTGATTAGGCCGGAGCCTAAGAACGAGTAGTCCAACCCATAGGTCGAGAGCTACTAAAAATAATGAGTGCTATTGAATGAACTATAAGTCCAGTCAATTATATATAATATTATTGTTGATTAACCACATTGTGAATTAACCAATTATTTATTCAGAGAGATATATCTAAAGGAACTATAAGTCCTTTAAAAGACACTGATTAATCACAAGTTAACAACGTCTCGTGAAATAACCAGTTGGGTTTTCTATAAGTTTGAGGACACTAAGTCCAACAAGCTATTATTGTGTTGAGAGTAATAGAGATCTTTTGTAATATTTGTAGAGGTTTGATTAATCACATTGTGAAATAATCAGATTAAATATTTATGTAATTTTATAGAGAGGACTATAAGTCCTAATTGGTTGTTGTCATAAGTATTGATAAATTACACATTAAAGTGCCAGGTCAATTATTATATATAGGTATATAGGAAGGACAATAAGTCCTATTTGTGTATGTTGTAGTAGTAGAGGCAATATATTGCATAATTATAATGTGAAAGATATAGATTAAATATATATTTGTATAGAAAGGACAGTAAGTCCCATACAATTATTGTAGCTGTACTATAGTTATACTATATCTACTTCCTTTTAGTGTCTTAGTAAACCTATTTACTAAGAGGATTTCTCAGATAAATAAGTGTTTTAGTGTTTAAATCATCATTATTAAATCCCTAAGAAATTAGGTCTTTAAATAATTATCATATCATTTAAGTGAAATTTCTCATATAAATAATTCTAATATTTCCCCTACAGTTATTATAAAATAACAGAAAATTATATAAATTTTCTATAGACTTAGATATAGAATCATAACGTGTATAATCTCCTTTTGTTTGACATCTGTCACACTAATGACGTATTGAATGACGTATTGATGTATTGAATTGAATTTTGATTATCTATCACAACTGTCAACGTAACAAATACTAGCAAGTTTGTTTATTTGTATTTGTTTAATATAATTAAATATAAAATCATCATATATCAACCGTAATATATAACTAAATTATCAGTGACATAAATAATCATGGTTTACACCAGAAATAATTAATAGTATCCAGTAATGCTGCAGTTTTATATTCATATCAGTAGCCAAGCTTACTTTCAAATTCAAGAATGAACAGAAGATTAGAAGTTTAACATTCTTATTGCAATTGTGCTTGCAATAATATATACATACAGTACTAATTATCAAGAACATTCCTCAAATACATGTGTGGTGAAGATTTTCCCAATATGCTATCTATTTGATTTCTAACCTCTAATGTAAATTTATTAAAGAAGTGAATAATCAGTGTTAGTGTTTGCTTTATTAATATTTAAAGTAATTGTCCTAACTTGATATTAATAGGTTCATATCTCCTTGGATACAGCCCAACATATACAACTAACTCGATAATGAAATTTATAAAATACTAATATTATATTTTACTACTTGTATATCTCCATTCTATTCCCATAAATATTCGAAATATGTATATTAAATATAAATCCAATAAAGATTCACTAATTTTAACCCTGTCTGAACTTGTCTAGTCAATATAGCATGAACAAACAACACACATACAAACCTTATCGCCATGACAACTTTCTTCCTAAATATGAGTAAAATAATATAATAAATAATAAATAACTCACACTTGTCATTTAGTACTAATTTTATACTGTACCTCATACCTAGTTAAGAGTAACTATAGTCAGAGAATCCTTTAGTACATTTATTACCATTAGGAAATAAATCCACACCTATAATATCAATATAATTAAATATTATTAAAAGCAGTAATATACAAAGAGTTGTTATTGTCAGCTTGCTCACTACAATAAAATCAATATTAAAGTTTATAATAAATCAAGACAAAATATCTATTTAAACAATATAGGCTTGTTTACCATAAACACCCCACAATCACATGAATTTATCTACTAACACAATAATGTATTAAAAGTATTACATCCACATAAAATCACTTACAACAGTTAAGCTGTCTCTTTGTACATCTGGTGTAAAACAAATCCCCACATGTAGTCATGGATAATCAAATATAGACTAAGAATCATTAGTCTTGTCAACCGAGTAATGGTATGAAAACACTTCACCATGAAGCGTTAAGTATGAATAGATATTCTAAACCAACACTGTAGTAGTGTAATAAATATAAATATTTCATCATCATCATCGTCTCAACCATCACCAACCCACGACTGAACACAGGCAATTTCCACCGACTGACACAAGGAACGGCCCCACAATACACATAAAACAGTCACTCCAAACAATGGAGGTAGCCCACGCCACACTTGCATTCACAGGGTCGCCACTCAATAACCCCTCTCTCTCATCAATGGTTGCTTCCCCAGCAATGAGACCAGACCACAGCCACCTTAGTCTATTTATCCTCAATAAATAAATAATTTATAGTAACTAGATATGAATTAGATACTAGTTAGTATTATAATAGTTTAATAGCTGATTTAATAAGTATTTTCCAAAACTGAACAATTAGAACATTGAATCAAATTGATGAAGTTCTATCAAACGACCATATAATTGGATTTTGTATATGAGTAGAATAACGTAAGTACGTAAATTATATTGATGTAAACTTTGTTCAAATGTGATTGCATTTAACGATATACGCATTACCTAAAGGTATATGGACTCGACTAAATACGTATCTTAATAGTTGTTGGGAAAAATATTAAGTATAGACTTTGCCTGCGATCACAGTCAAAAATCTAACTACGTAGTAATAAATGGAACAAGCTCACCGGATTCTCCAGTCTTCTATTGATTAATTTCACACACTTAATCCATAGTGATACACTAAGATCTCAAACCCCTTCATCGAACCAGTCCCTCCTAGATCTATATCCTAGTTATTTTTTTATTTTATTGCGCAGTTCCTTAAAACACGACTCCCGCGCCATTTGCCGTCCTTCCTTTTTCTTTCTTGCGCAATTCCTAAAAAGCGACTCCCCGCGCGCCCGCCGATCTGCCGTCCCTCCTTTTTTTTTTTTTTTTTTTTCTCTCACCTAGTAACGTCATAGATTATGTCACCGAAGGGTCGATATTTCAATAATCGGATTTAGCCTATTATTCGAACTGAACTTTTCTTTAAATTCAATTTAATTATATGTTAACGTATTTTGGTATTTTCTATTAAATTGATTATCGAATTTATAAAACTTTAAAGGCTCTCATAGACCTTATTAAACTGTGTTATGTGCATCCTTTTTACACCTGATGAGAAAAAGGTAAACTATAATTTGGTTAATATAAAATATAATATATTTTTGTTTAATTTATTTAATTTTCTTGTGACGTCCACTACACTCTGGAAACACATCAAAGGAGTTTCCCTTCTGTGTCAATATTTCATATATGGTAACGTCTTCTCTGTATACTATTGTGAACCTTGACTTTAAAGTTTGTTTATATTAAATAGCTCAGCTTTCGCAGCGGTCACCCATAGGAACCCCTGTTTCTTTTCTATGTACTTATGGTATTAAACCTATTGTACTATAGGCGAACCGTCACATCCGGCCCCCTAATTATCAAGAAGTTTACCGGATTGATAATTACAACAAGATAAGTTTATTGTTACAATTTTTTTTTCCAACCCTAAAAATGTACTTCACATATGTGTATATAATTTAACTTTACAGAGCTTAAGATCATCATTTAAATTTTTCATTGATTCATCGATACTAGCCTAACACTCTGATATTCTTAAGACTCAAAACAATAAAAGTATTAAAAAGATCTTTAAACCCGAAGTTATGTGTTGTTGAATGTTATGTGTATGAATAGCCTTAAAATTTCTACTCAATATATTAATAATTAAGCATAATATTTATTTATGAATAGATTTGTAAATAATTATTTATAATTAATTTGCATACGCTGTAATGATAGAGTGAATCCATTAAATTTTACAATTAAAATTTTTATACTCGTTTATTTATATGTAATAAATTCAATGCATGTAATTACAATGTCATAAACAGCATAAATGAATACAATCCTAAATGTGTGTAAAGGAGTCTATAAAACCTAAATGTATGAAAAGCCTAAGTATGTGAGGAGTCTAAATGTATAAAACCTAAATATGTGAAGAGCTTCAAGTAAAGAACCTAATAGATACGTTATTTGTATCAGTAAATTTAGATAAAGTATCTATTTAAAAGATACGAGTTAAAACATCCAAATGGAAGTTCATAATTAAAAGCTTAAATGTATGAGTATAACATATCAACAAGCGAAAGAGCCTAAGTAAAAAACCTAAAGCGAAATGAAGTGAAATAATTTAAGCATTAAAATGTAATAATTGCAAAAAGGAATCCTAAAATAATTGTCTAAGTGTAAATAAATGATTAGATAAAATCCCAAGTTAATTAAATATTAAAATGAAGATGTTCAAATAAATTTGGTAAAATAAATTAAACAATACGAATAAAACTTTATGAAGCGTCTAAGTAACCACAAATACATATTTCATCTAAGAAATAACCTAGTGTTCATTGAATAAAAAAAAAAATAATAGTCCCTAACAAAATTCAAATAAATTTAATTTTTATTTATTAATTTTAATCATAGAAGTAAAGCTTATATAAATAATAATTTATCACCACCGGCCCCCCTGTCTGACAAATTTCGCACGGCCCCCCCAATTTTAAGACTCCGATAAATATGTTGCATAAAATAATACAAACGGCCCCATAGTTTAAAACTCTTATCTGTCTGACAAATTTTGCACGGCCCCCCAATTTTAAGACTCCTATAAATATGTTGCATAAAATAATACAAACGGCCCCCATAGTTTAAAACTCTTATTATAAGAAATTCCTTTAATATACTTAAATTACCAATGACTATTTCTTAATACTCTCAGAAATAACATGATCAATAAGTTTTATAATAAAATATTATGTAACCCCATTAGATAGATAGATAGATACCCCAAAAGATCACAACAGCAAACCTAACACAAATACAAACAACTACATTAGATACATCAATTAATTTATTTTGTATAATAAATTATTATTTCAAAAGATACAAATATTTTGTGTTATGTGCAACTATAAAGGACTAAATAAACTAAGTGTGCGCAACATCTAAATATGTAGAATGCTTAGACATGTAGAGAATGCACGCGTATAAACAGCCTACAAAATCCCCCTTTGATATAAATATAAAGTTTTTTTTTTTTTTTTTTTTTTATAAAATGTCTAATTCGAAATAAGTGAATAATCAAATAGAATCTGAAATATAATTGTAAAATGCAATAAATAAATTATGTGAAGAACCCTAAATAATATATTTATAATAGCATCCTAATTAATTGTTGGAATTAAATTTAACAATATGAAAACATTTAATAAAATTTTCATATTTAGATAATTAAATAAGGTAACTAAAGGCCCTAACTAACCCTAATGATATTTTATGAAACGTCTAACTCTCAATTTGAAATCCCTATAAAACATTGTATAAGCTATTTAAACATCCTAAATTAAGATTAAATCATAATTATTTAATTTTTTTTTTTTTTTATATATAATCAATGTCACTGCATCATAAAAATTTATGAAATAAAAGTCAATTGGTTATTTCCTCAGAAATAAATAATGTCATTAATTCATCTTAAATTATTTCTGTGATAATAAAATGAAATTAATCAATTTTTTGTATAAGTTATTATAGCATAATTATTGTCTATAAAATTAATATAATGTTAAATTAATAGTTCAGTAAGTATTGAGAATTAATGAAGCAAAAGAATAATAAATGTGTCCTGTAGCATAAAATTAGATCAATGTGAACTGAATATAACCTAGTAAGCTATCCTTACTACTATTGTTATGTACCTATTAGTGTAATACTTAATATTATTTATTCAATTGATATAGAGTAAAATAAAATATAAACCAAATCATGTAAATTTGTTGTATAATTGACTACAATAGGTAACCACTGAATGAATTTGGTAAATTAAATCCTAAGAACATGAGATAACAGTTAAATAGACTATTTACCTATAGACATAGAAATCATGAAATTAGGTCCAAATCCTAGATCTATGACGGTATAATTATTTAGTCATAATCATCAAAAATGGTTTTGAGTTATACTATTAGCAGATATTACTGTTTAACTTTATACTCCTTCATATTTTAATAACCAATCCCTGAAGTCACAAGCTCCAATTGTGACCAAGTGTTCTTATTGATCTGATATGTAAATAGCCATGAACCAATTATATCCTGGTCACGGCACCAATTGTGATGGTCCCCCCCTTTCCCTATGTGTCACCCCTTATATATTAACTACCCTCTAAACTAAACCTACACATGGAAAACCTACAAAGCCTAAGAAAAGCCTACGAAGGCTTAACCTAATGAAAACCCATGAAAATCTAAAGAAAACCTACCCTAAAGAATGGCCTAACATCCTCAATATAACCCCATACCTATATTGCTTTATACACCCCAAACATCTTATGAATCATATAAACCCTTACAATAAACACATAATATTGAACAGATCTTATAGTAGAACACTTGATCATTTGGCCAGATAAATAAATGTGTGATCGTCTAGTAATGTAGGACCCGTTGTGTGTGTAATAACCAAAAGGTTCTTTAATTGGTATATGATAGGAGTTAAATAATGAAGATAATTGATAAAGCTTTAAGGATTAAGAATAATTAATGAATTATACTCATAATTCATGTAACTAGGAAGTTAGACTATAATATATTAATTTAATAGTAAATTACAGAATAACTGTAATAATAAAAAAAAATGGGGGAGCGGTCGGGCCCCTCACACGCCCGGACCAGTGGAAGACTTTCCAACTATCTATAACTCTTCCTCCAAAAAGGTAGGGAAGGGTATTACTATTTATTAATGCACTCTGATGGTAATAAGGGAATGAGTATTCTCAGTTCCAAACCAAACATAAGTACATTTACTTCAACATTACAGTGGCTCCACCAGCCCCACGATGCTTCCAGTATAAATTGGTGTTTGCCAGAGGCAAACGGATCGGAACTGAAATCCCAGGATCACTCCGACACGAGAGCTTACTCATGGGCGATGACCCTTTCAGTCCTATATGGCGACATAGAGATCACCCACTAACAGTACGAAACTGTTTCCCAGCGTCACCCTGTTACGAGCTTACTCAATGGGGGTTTCCCTTCGGCTCCACAAGAGATCAGACCAAGAAGCGAGATCACCCAGACACCAGAACTTACTTTGTTGGGACATAACCCTTCGGCCCTATAATGTGACATTAGAGATCACCTGTGAAGACAGTCCGATAGAGATGAAGATTTGTGTGATAGGGGATACCTTCCACACCCTGGAATTGGCCAAGCCATATAATGTTGATAATTGCTATATCATAACATAGCATTGTCAATTTAATATTATTTACTTAATACCAAGAATACTCAAGGTTCAAGTTAAATCTGTTGATTAGGCCGGAGCCTAAGAACGAGTAGTCCAACCCATAGGTCGAGAGCTACTAAAAATAATGAGTGCTATTGAATGAACTATAAGTCCAGTCAATTATATATAATATTATTGTTGATTAACCACATTGTGAATTAACCAATTATTTATTCAGAGAGATATATCTAAAGGAACTATAAGTCCTTTAAAAGACACTGATTAATCACAAGTTAACAACGTCTCGTGAAATAACCAGTTGGGTTTTCTATAAGTTTGAGGACACTAAGTCCAACAAGCTATTATTGTGTTGAGAGTAATAGAGATCTTTTGTAATATTTGTAGAGGTTTGATTAATCACATTGTGAAATAATCAGATTAAATATTTATGTAATTTTATAGAGAGGACTATAAGTCCTAATTGGTTGTTGTCATAAGTATTGATAAATTACACATTAAAGTGCCAGGTCAATTATTATATATAGGTATATAGGAAGGACAATAAGTCCTATTTGTGTATGTTGTAGTAGTAGAGGCAATATATTGCATAATTATAATGTGAAAGATATAGATTAAATATATATTTGTATAGAAAGGACAGTAAGTCCCATACAATTATTGTAGCTGTACTATAGTTATACTATATCTACTTCCTTTTAGTGTCTTAGTAAACCTATTTACTAAGAGGATTTCTCAGATAAATAAGTGTTTTAGTGTTTAAATCATCATTATTAAATCCCTAAGAAATTAGGTCTTTAAATAATTATCATATCATTTAAGTGAAATTTCTCATATAAATAATTCTAATATTTCCCCTACAGTTATTATAAAATAACAGAAAATTATATAAATTTTCTATAGACTTAGATATAGAATCATAACGTGTATAATCTCCTTTTGTTTGACATCTGTCACACTAATGACGTATTGAATGACGTATTGATGTATTGAATTGAATTTTGATTATCTATCACAACTGTCAACGTAACAAATACTAGCAAGTTTGTTTATTTGTATTTGTTTAATATAATTAAATATAAAATCATCATATATCAACCGTAATATATAACTAAATTATCAGTGACATAAATAATCATGGTTTACACCAGAAATAATTAATAGTATCCAGTAATGCTGCAGTTTTATATTCATATCAGTAGCCAAGCTTACTTTCAAATTCAAGAATGAACAGAAGATTAGAAGTTTAACATTCTTATTGCAATTGTGCTTGCAATAATATATACATACAGTACTAATTATCAAGAACATTCCTCAAATACATGTGTGGTGAAGATTTTCCCAATATGCTATCTATTTGATTTCTAACCTCTAATGTAAATTTATTAAAGAAGTGAATAATCAGTGTTAGTGTTTGCTTTATTAATATTTAAAGTAATTGTCCTAACTTGATATTAATAGGTTCATATCTCCTTGGATACAGCCCAACATATACAACTAACTCGATAATGAAATTTATAAAATACTAATATTATATTTTACTACTTGTATATCTCCATTCTATTCCCATAAATATTCGAAATATGTATATTAAATATAAATCCAATAAAGATTCACTAATTTTAACCCTGTCTGAACTTGTCTAGTCAATATAGCATGAACAAACAACACACATACAAACCTTATCGCCATGACAACTTTCTTCCTAAATATGAGTAAAATAATATAATAAATAATAAATAACTCACACTTGTCATTTAGTACTAATTTTATACTGTACCTCATACCTAGTTAAGAGTAACTATAGTCAGAGAATCCTTTAGTACATTTATTACCATTAGGAAATAAATCCACACCTATAATATCAATATAATTAAATATTATTAAAAGCAGTAATATACAAAGAGTTGTTATTGTCAGCTTGCTCACTACAATAAAATCAATATTAAAGTTTATAATAAATCAAGACAAAATATCTATTTAAACAATATAGGCTTGTTTACCATAAACACCCCACAATCACATGAATTTATCTACTAACACAATAATGTATTAAAAGTATTACATCCACATAAAATCACTTACAACAGTTAAGCTGTCTCTTTGTACATCTGGTGTAAAACAAATCCCCACATGTAGTCATGGATAATCAAATATAGACTAAGAATCATTAGTCTTGTCAACCGAGTAATGGTATGAAAACACTTCACCATGAAGCGTTAAGTATGAATAGATATTCTAAACCAACACTGTAGTAGTGTAATAAATATAAATATTTCATCATCATCATCGTCTCAACCATCACCAACCCACGACTGAACACAGGCAATTTCCACCGACTGACACAAGGAACGGCCCCACAATACACATAAAACAGTCACTCCAAACAATGGAGGTAGCCCACGCCACACTTGCATTCACAGGGTCGCCACTCAATAACCCCTCTCTCTCATCAATGGTTGCTTCCCCAGCAATGAGACCAGACCACAGCCACCTTAGTCTATTTATCCTCAATAAATAAATAATTTATAGTAACTAGATATGAATTAGATACTAGTTAGTATTATAATAGTTTAATAGCTGATTTAATAAGTATTTTCCAAAACTGAACAATTAGAACATTGAATCAAATTGATGAAGTTCTATCAAACGACCATATAATTGGATTTTGTATATGAGTAGAATAACGTAAGTACGTAAATTATATTGATGTAAACTTTGTTCAAATGTGATTGCATTTAACGATATACGCATTACCTAAAGGTATATGGACTCGACTAAATACGTATCTTAATAGTTGTTGGGAAAAATATTAAGTATAGACTTTGCCTGCGATCACAGTCAAAAATCTAACTACGTAGTAATAAATGGAACAAGCTCACCGGATTCTCCAGTCTTCTATTGATTAATTTCACACACTTAATCCATAGTGATACACTAAGATCTCAAACCCCTTCATCGAACCAGTCCCTCCTAGATCTATATCCTAGTTATTTTTTTATTTTATTGCGCAGTTCCTTAAAACACGACTCCCGCGCCATTTGCCGTCCTTCCTTTTTCTTTATTGCGCAATTCCTAAAAAGCGACTCCCCGCGCGCCCGCCGATCTGCCGTCCCTCCTTTTTTTTCTATTTTTTTTTTACTCTCACCTAGTAACGTCATAGATTATGTCACCGAAGGGTCGATATTTCAATAATCGGATTTAGCCTATTATTCGAACTGAACTTTTCTTTAAATTCAATTTAATTATATGTTAACGTATTTTGGTATTTTCTATTAAATTGATTATCGAATTTATAAAACTTTAAAGGCTCTCATAGACCTTATTAAACTGTGTTATGTGCATCCTTTTTACACCTGATGAGAAAAAGGTAAACTATAATTTGGTTAATATAAAATATAATATATTTTTGTTTAATTTATTTAATTTTCTTGTGACGTCCACTACACTCTGGAAACACATCAAAGGAGTTTCCCTTCTGTGTCAATATTTCATATATGGTAACGTCTTCTCTGTATACTATTGTGAACCTTGACTTTAAAGTTTGTTTATATTAAATAGCTCAGCTTTCGCAGCGGTCACCCATAGGAACCCCTGTTTCTTTTCTATGTACTTATGGTATTAAACCTATTGTACTATAGGCGAACCGTCACAGTGTTTATACAGTTAAATTTAAATGAAATTTGGTACACTGATGAATCGTATTCTAGATTAATAGATGTAATACAACTTTTGATAATTTATGCAGACATAATCATGTGTCTCCGCATTTATCATAAGTTTATGTTAAAAAAACACCCAACTTTAATTGTGAGAAAATCAGTTATTTTGATATATAATAAATATATATTATAGGGCTAATCTGTAAGTATATACTCCCTAAGTGAGAAAGCATGAAGTAATAAAAAAATATACAACTAAATTGAGAGCTTCTTTTTGAAGCCAATTAAAAAAATATTTGACTCGTTAAATATTAAAATTAAAGTTTGCACGTTTATATTGTGGTAGAATAAGATTAGATAATTTTCTGTGAAATTAACTTATTCTAGAAAAAAAAAATGTAATTTTTAAATTATGCTAATTTAATTTACTTACATAGCAAAGCATTTCGGATACAGCATTTATTACAATGTCAAAAATATACTGTTCTTATTGACACTATTTAGAACGAACTTTAAATATTTGGACGTCCAAACTTCCCGCAACATTTCACATGAAAACAAGTCTAAAGTTATTTGTCTCTCCAACTGCCATTGTTTCTAGAACTTTGCATGCCACTTAGAAATTCATTTTTACGACTATACCATACCTATTTTACACAATTATTATATAGGTGCATTCTTATTTTCAATAATTGTAGTAACATTTTGTTCACATTAATTTTAAATCGAAACTATTTTAGAAAAAAATGTATTTAATTTTATTATACCTACACGTATAAATAGAGACATTAACAGAATTTTATTATTAACAAATGAAAAATTATGCAATTTAATCTTAAATTAATTAAAAAAAATACCTTTGAATATTTATATTATAAATATATTTTATAAAATAAATATTTTACACTATCAATATTACAAATAATAATTTCTTTGTCAATTAATTCAAAATCAAGATAAGTTTTATTAAATGCACGTAATATTTATTATTTAGGTTCTAAACTAGTTTCGAATATTTCCCCGTCGTTTTCCACCGCATCGGGAGACGCGACCGCCCGCGCTTCAGTCTGTTTGAAACTGAATATGAACATCGGCTCCGGTTATCCGGGAATATTTACAGGACACTAGTGCCAATTGAACTAGTTTGCACCCGTTGTGTTGTCCAACAATTCATCGTTATGCACTTACTGGTTTTGTATGGTAATTTGGCCTTAGCTGATTGCGGTATGGTAATAGATTTGTTGATTAATTAATATATACAGTTTCTAGAACTTACATACTATTTTAGATATCAGTAGAGTATATACAGTCTAGGAATATCTACATCGTATCCAATACAAAACAACAAGAATAACTACAAAATTTTATAACAAAAAACCACATACAAATTCACATGGATCTAAAGTTTTAATTTGCGTTTAATTTTAATTATCCTACTAACTCTACAGTGATTGGTAATGCATAAAAAGTAGTTTAATTATGGTATTAATAATTTTATTTTAAAATAGGTTTATGTTCCGGTATCATGCAAAAACTATGACTATTACAATAAATTCAATGAGATTTTCACAGTTTTATTGCTAAAGGTATAACATAAAATTTGGTATATGTTTTATTTTGAGACACCTTCTAAAAGTATTGTATTTCATTGGCTTTTCTACTTCTGAAATCCACGTATATGAAGTAGCGGATACAGAGTTAGTTCTTAACACCACCCTTCTGTAACACATATACACATACACATTTTAGTGTTTTATTATAATCGAACTAAAATGCATGTATTATTTCTCATCAAAAATTATGCAAACATAAAGGGAAATTTTCTACGCGGTTCAATTCTCCCACGTATGTGTAGGTCATTACGTACATTAAATACTTGCTATAAGTAAAGAGTTCTGTATGTGCGTCGGCATGAAAATTCTAACAGATATTTAGGCAACGTTTATTGTAGTGCGGAGGATAACTTCCTGTGCGGGTCGATCTTCCGCAATCCGAAAGTCTTAAATAAAAAAGAGCCACTGTAAATTCTTTGTGGTGTCTGAGAATACATTAAATCACCATTCCTATTCATCTAAAATATATAAAAAGAGGCGATTTTTTTATTGGACGATAATAGAATTGGAATGGTAAACTCGTCTGTACTGTGAAACGTTTTAATACATAGGCGGGGTGCCGAGCTCCAACGAAGAATGATAGCATTTGGACCATTGTGACGAATTATCAAGAATTAATTGCGACGGTTTTCAGGAAAGACCGTGTCGACCTGACAGGGTATATTGGGGCCGCTACCCTCCGTCACTGACAATCCCCCCATGCCTTCTCCCTGGCAAGAGTCGACTAATGTAACAGAGCACAATACACGCAAGAGAAAAACTTGAAATAAACCCCTATAATGCTAACATTCGTAGTGATGTTATTGTTAAAAGTTTTGTAAGCACACATTACTAACCACCGGTTTAATTTACGTGTAATTAAATCGAGAAAACTAGACTAGTTTCGGGATCAATTTGTGATCCTTAAGAGCGACTGTGACGCGTAAGTTAAACTGGTAGTTATTACATTACCAGAGGGAGACTTTGTACAAAAGTCGTTTGCTTGGGTACCTCTGTCCCATTCGTGTTTCAACCGTAAAGCAATTGTGTATATGGTGTGAATTTACAGGGTACAGAGTAATAATAACTGAGTCCTCAGGAATGGCAACGTATGGGGGGTATCATGGGCGAAACAGTATACTCTGTTATGTCCATGATACTGCTCATGTCTATAGGCGACGATTACCACTTTCCATCAGGTGGGCCGTCAGCTTGTTTGCCATTCTAAGTTGAATAAAAAAAAAAATTCGTAGTAAATAATATTCTTTTTTTATTATCCTCCTGTCACGGAGGAATCTTATTATAGAAAAGGTGGCGCTGCGGGGGAGTTACGACTGTCAATAATGAGGATTACAACGCGAGGAGGAGGTTCGCCCTTTTATGAGTGCCCAGTAGCAGGACGTCAATGGGTTTTTCAAAAGCCTTTATCCTTACATAAACCTCTTCATCTGGTTTCATTTTAGTATCTCGTTTCATATCTTGATATTATTAGAAAAATACTTGTACCCTCTTACAAATTGTTATAACAAATACTTGGTCTATTGAAATACAAAATATATTATAAAAATCTGTGAATTCTACAAGTGTTTTGTAATAATATTTATATGTGTTGACAAATTTCAAGTACCGACAAACGCATGTTAACATTTCATTTTCTTGTCTCTTTTGCAGTACGCTTTTGTACGCTAGTTTGGGAGAATTTCAACTTCTCGCTTATATACTATGCGATCTGTTTTATATGATCAGCTTATCTATCATAATAATCTATCTTTAATTCTTTAAAACAATAAATAAGAAAAAATAATAAAAGGCATAAGCGAAGGATCAGGAGACCCTGGAATTGTCTATCCCAGGTCATCATTTCTGCAATTGGACTATTTTGGGCTCAATATTTTTGACCACTATGACTGTTATTATAAAAAAAAAAACTGTAATAAACATATTTTTACATAACGTAAAAATTTTCATACCCGTAATCAAATTTCTTTAACTAGGGCGAAATTGTACATAAAACTGTATAAAGGTACTTACATAATTTCAGTGGTATACATCGCACCCGAGGGGAGAAACCATTTTACGATGAAATGATTTCATTTTTTAATCAAAGATATAAAGAGAAAGTAATAAATATAACGAGACGAGTTATGGAAATGGTTGGAGTAAAAAATGTAGGTATTCACATAGAGATATTTGGCACTTGGTAATCTTCCAGGAAGACATAAAATGGAAATATAAAAGAACAGGAATAGAGATATTATCATAATAATATTAACTGTAATGAATAAAATTGCCTGCTATTTCATATGAAATGTTATAACTGTGAATGGTTTGGCGATATTACAAATATGTTTTTTCTATGGTGAAATAATTTACTGAGCTCTTTTGATGGAAAGTGGTAAACGTCGCCTATAATCACAAATATGGGTCTGTCACTTATGGGTGGGAGCACCTAGATACTAGCTTGCACCCTTAGACTCAGTGCAATGACGAGCTATGAGAATTATCGATGATCCCAGGCATGCAAACGGTATCGAACCCTTAAGTCTTAGGAGAGATTTTGCCTCACTCTGCGTATTCTACCGCTTGTACAACGGATTGTGCTTAGAGGAATTATTCAATATGATACCTCGGCCACTTTCTATCATCGTACGGGTCGCTATCGACAAGGAGTTCACTCTCATACCTTACAGCCTAAATGGTCGCGTACAACGCGATTTCAGAGATGTTTTCTCCCACGAACACTCAGTTTATGGAATGAGCTCCCTGCCGAGGTTTTCCCAAGAGACTACAGCATGGGGCTCTTCAAAAGGGGGGTAAAGAGGTTTCTTCAGGGTCGGCAACGCGCGCGTAATACCTCTGGTATTGCAGGCGTTCATAGGCTACGGTAATCGCTTACCATCAGGTGGGCCGTATGCTTGTTTGCCACCTCAGTGGTATAAAAAAATCTTTCGTCTCCGTAGTCATATAGAATGGCACTGTCAGTTTTAGCTTGTTTGCCATTTCATATTAAATAGAAAAAGTCATCCAAAATTGACTGATAGTCTGGAAAATTATATGTAATACATAACACTGGCATTTATTAGGTTACGAGGCCATAACAATAATTCACTCAAAATCTAGTCGATCTTTGTCGAGTATCATTTTGTTGGTGTCTAACATGAAGAAAAAAGTAGGTGATTGATTATTGTAGTTACATAACATCAAAGGGTTACAAGCTTTCTTTTTTCAGAACTATACGATTTATATATACCTAACAAATGTTGCTTTACAACTTCTATATGTAAATAATAAAATAATGATTTATCAAACAAATTCAAAACGGAGGTTTTCAATTTGGTTGTATTTATTTTAATATTTGTTACTTTATAAATGACAAAAATAAAATACAGTTATACACTGATTTATAAAATTCCTTTTTTATTTGAATGGATATACTTACAGATTAGTCTCATAAAACATCATAAATTTTCATCATAGGTTCAGTAGTAAAGTTTTGAAAACAAAACAACTGGTTTTGGCACAATTAAAGTCGGTTTTTTTCGTGGAACACAATCATATTTATAAAACTGCTCTCATTAAAAATAAATATAATTTCATTTATTTATTGTTGCCAGATTAATAACGTTATTAAAAATAAACTTTCACATAAATTATTTTATTTTAAATTTTCATTGGATTAAAATTTAAAAGCACAATTAAAAAGTAAACAAAGAATTATATAAATACAAAACAATAAAATTAAATTTTTACTCTTATAAAATCAGACAAAGTATGTAATATCAACTTAATTCTGTTCATTTTAAAAATTACTCTTCTAACACAAGTATACTTTTAACAACGTTACTAAATTTAGAAGACAACAAACAATTTGCGGGTAAAATTAAATTACCCCAGAGCCAATAAAAGCTAAATTGAACCAATCGAACTAGTTTCCATAAAGGTGTTTAAAATAGACATAAAGAGATCGTAAAATTTTTTATATCTTCGCTTGATAGTATTTGTTTTTTTTTGGAATCTCAATTCTTTCTTTGAAACTATTCGAGAAAGGTTTAGATATTATTCTTATGCCATATCCCTATCCTATAGTAGTTTGTATTGACACAAATCTCTAATTGTATTATCAACTTTTGTTTGAAAAAAAAAAAAAGCATCACTTGAGTTTCTTGCCTATTCTTCACAGCTGACATTTGCATTCCGAATATTGCTTCCGGTAGAATCATAAAAATATGACTTTTCAAAATTGCTTGTAATTAAATTTACTTGAATATAAATTATTCTTATTCTAACAACCGTAAAGATTAATCAAAATTAATGATGCAAAAAGATTCAGAGGAACTGAGAAAGTTCCATCTTCGCTTAAAAACATTCTCAAAATGGGCTCCTATAGACTACCAAATTTCCTATACACCTTCGTTTTGAAAACGGTTGAAAGTACAACAAAAGTCGGACAATGAACGTAAATTTCTATTCTATGCCCTACAATATACAAATGCCATGCTGGTGCTATTCAGTTGTCTGTTTAGACTTGACAATATTAGAAGGCAAAGTGGAAAACCAGCGGAACACACTTTCACGGTCGAGAAGGTTTTACAATTTAACTCTGAGAAGGCCCGGAGCAGATTTTGGCCATCATTTAATGGTCACTTGAATCCCACATTTACATATAAATGTGAGTTTATGAAATGTTAAGATGTTTTATACTCATGGTTATGTGCAGAATGGATATGGATGAAATTTGGACACAGAAGGAACTTTTTATACTCATGATCGAAGTCTTATTAAATTAATTTTCGGGATTTTGCATAGACATTATTTAACATTATCCTCTTTAACTATAAAAAAGAGACGGTTGTTGTTATTAGAGTCCCACTCGATATTCACATAAATACATGTAATAAATATTTTTTCTATTTTGTAATCCTGTGTAAAATGTGGAATGTTTTTTTATTCCATTCTATTGTATATGGCGATAAGTGCATTCATACAGATATAATAATAGCAATATATAAAATAGCCTTTGTCTTTCTCCATCCTCAACACTATATCACTTTCGCATTTATTATATCAGTAAGAATTAAAAAAATGTCCTTTTTAAAATTGTCACTTTTGTAAAGTATCTAAAACCTTAAATTATTGTTATACATTTGCAATTTCACGATAAAGTTTGACAAATTATTCATACATATTCTAATTTTATGCATCTGATATATAAAGATGTTTTCGCTTGAGTGAGATTTATCGTTAATCGTAAAATATTTTATGGATACTGTCAAAACATATCGAAGGCTGCAGAAAATATAAATAAACGGACGAACTAACAAGTAAATACAATTAGGGAGAACGTTGGATGACCAGATGATACATGGCTAGGCGTACTCGTAAAGATGAAAAACGAACTACGTACGTGCACATTGCCTAGTTTACTTAGTACTTTTTTTACGAGGTCATTAATATAATGTGCTACTACTCATGTATCATGTAGGGATCATGTAACAATAGTTAATGTTTCTTTTCAATTGCAAGACAAGGCCTTTATACACAATAGATACACATGCGTATACAATCGGGAAATTTGAAAAGAAGTGGCGTAGTTACTCGTATTGTGTTGATCAATGTAATTAAATTTATAGCCGTTACATTAATAATATTGTAATATTTAATTAATAATGTCAATATAATTAATAACAAAATTTACAGCACCTTATATAATATTATTAATAATGTAAGTACTTATTTTACAGCATAATACTCGTCTATTTACAAACATTTTAACAGATATCGCTGAAACGTATTTTATAAGCTTGCTTTTTATCCAATTCGGAATGGCAAATACTCTGACAGCTACTTTATGGAAATTATAAAACCATTGTTTCATAATAAATACTTGATATGGGTATTTTCTGTAAGTTCAAAATAGTAAAGTTTAAAAACGTCGAGTAGGTATATGATGGAACAAGCATTATAGACGATATTTTATAAAGGGTTGGGTGTGAAATGGTAAATATATATATGTATATTAACTCTTTTTAATGTGCCCAATGTAAAGTTTGTATAATATAGACTACAGAATACAATACTTTTACAATAAGTAAAAATAATATATTCGTAGCTATGTTAGTTTACATATAAATTGGGGTATTAGCAACATCTTAGATACATATACAAAATACGTCCGATATCTTATTCGTTCATTTATGTGGCATAATTATAACTTATTTTTAATAGGACAAGTTTTGTTTATACCAGTAATAATTTGGTCAAAAAATACAAAAAAGACTAGAATCTCGTTAAAATGAAATTAATTAATTGCCCAAAAAAACACATTTATTACGTAATGACCTCAATTAATCGCAAATGAAAACAAATAAAAACAATGATTAATTAATAAATTAATCATTGTTTTTTCAATAATATAAATAAAGTACTGCATTAACTTTCCGGATGTATTTAATATTGAAAATATTAAAATAGAAGTTGCAGACAATATGAAATATACGTTTATATGAAACGATTCATGCACGATTAATGAGTGCTGACAAACTGATGCTGCGATGCAATGGTAATTAACGCCCGTACGCTTGTGACTTTTTCGTAAATGCAAGTAAAGCTTCAGTGACGTCATTTATGGAAAATAAACAAATAATATAATTTTTATGCTCTTAATTGAAAAATATATCAACATACATTTATATTTTAATAGTTTACTGCGGGTTTTGTCAGCATGAATATTGTATATATAGTATCCTACGTGTCAAGTTATAATATAAGCTGCTCATGTAACAAATTTTGTTGAAATCCATTTAGCCGCATAAGTGTGATTAAATAACAAATATTCGAAAAAATCACAAATTTTCATATTTATAATATCAGTAAGATTCAAACCTTTTGAAAAAAGAATGATATTTTGAATAAATCTCGAAAACGCATGGCTCAAGTCCACTTAATTGTGGGAAAATATGTATATATAACATGTAACATATAAAAATAAGCTATTTATTTCACCTGGCTTAGAAAAATGATATCATTTTTAATTAAAATAATAATTCATGTTTAGTTTATAATCGATGGTACAATTTAACAATATTTTCTTCCTTCAAGTAATCGAAGCGCTGACTGTCGCTATTGATAAAAATCCTCTGGAGAAATACAACTAAATATTATCTTTTGTATTCTGATGTTTGCTGTAATTCTATACGGCACTAATAGGGTTACAAGGAAATCTTGTAATTGGTTTCTATTATAATTTATACTTTAACATTACATAATTGTTACTTTGAGCGTTCTAAATTTGATTGATAGTACAGGGTGATTCATAAAATATATAGTCTGATTAGAAGAATATATTACATATCTCAGACAAAATATAGCCACAGTTTTGGAAGAATCAGTAGTCCAATGCTCTTTGAAAAGTCCCACATGAGTAGGTACGCGATAATTCTAGTTATATTGCTCTAAGTGAGTAGCAGGAATAAGTTCTTTAGTCTGTGATATAATTACAAGGTACAATATTTTATATATCTACTTTAAAATTTTACGTCTTTAAGTAGTGCTCTAGATCTCAAAAAGATGAAGTTTAGACACCATCAACATCGCAAATATTTCATAAACGTCTTGCACCAAATTTTTTTTATTTTTTCTCAATTATTATTGGAGACTTCTTCCTTCATACAAAAAACGGAATATTTGAAAAATAAGGTTTGAATAATATTTTCAGGAATGAATTAAGAAAATAAAAATGAATAGTTTTATTTTAAACTGGAATACAAAACAATGTAATCTATAAATTACATAGTTTTATACCCGTATATCAATTTATTTATATGCTTTTGTACATATCATATTTTTTATAGCTCGAGTATTACTAGATTATTATGTGAAAGTACAAATATAATTACGACCATACATTCAAATTAAGTTCAGTTATTAACTTTGAAAGGTTGTGACATAACTTTACAAGATACATCAAAAATTATCGAGAAAATATCGAATATGCCGCTAGCGATATATCGTAACGTATTCCATTGTGTAGAGGATAAAGGAATTGTGTTTAATCTGAACATTGGCAATCTGTTAACGTCACTTGACGACATAAAACAGAAGGTTTGGTAGTTTCTTTGTGTTTCCGATTGTTTATTATCAGTGACAGTACTTAGATATTCAGATGGATTCCCAGACATGATTATAAATTGAAAAGAGAAAAATGGTTGAACTAAAGTAAATCTCACGTATAGC
Organism: Galleria mellonella; assembly: GCF_026898425.1. NCBI lineage: Eukaryota > Metazoa > Arthropoda > Insecta > Lepidoptera > Pyralidae > Galleria > Galleria mellonella. Next base: position 1,544,524 of record NW_026442100.1, on the reverse strand, counting down.
ATTATATAAGCTAAGGAGAGCGAAGGATAGACAGTAGCATCCCTCTTAAAATATCTGTAAAGCCTAAATGCGCTTGCCAACCCGCCTGCCAAGCGTGGCAACTACAGTTAAGGGCTGAAATAATAATAATAAACCTTAGACTTTCATTCGTCTATAATAAACAATTTTAATCTATTTCGCGTAAATGATTCAAAGCATATATATGTAAATAGAAGAAAATAGAATGCAATTATAGTTTTGCAGTTAAGTATAAGGTTTAGTTATTGAAAAGTTTATCGACAACAAATTTATTGAAATCTCATATAATAAATTATTATTTCACAGAATAAGGGTATTACGATATAAATATTTGCTATATAAACTAACAACATTCTAGTAAAGTTTAAACTTACAAACTTAATTAATGACTACAGCAACAATTAACCCCATGTACAAACAAATGTGTAACCTTTACAATAGAATCCACAATACAAGCAAACCCTAATTGCTTTTAGCAATTGATTTTACGAACTATCTTTTGTCTAAATTTGTCGATATTAGGTCGAAAACAACAGTCCTCAGTAATGCAAGGAACTCTTAGCTGGAGAACAATATTGCATTCCGGGGATGTAGCGTGGCACACAGAGCAATATCATTTGTCATACGTAGCACGCTCGCTACAGTATATTGGTGTAATCGCGAATACAGCGGATACCAGCCATCATCCTAAGGAACTAACATGAATACAAAATAGACATTGAAATTTTTCGACGAAACTTTATCTAGAAGGAAATAAATTGGCCGATGTACACTTGAAAGCAAGCTATCCTGTAGGCAATGATTAATTAGAGAGACCGTAATCATTCATTGTGTCAACTTCGCGTACTAAAGTAAAAAAAGGAAAATGACAAAAGGGGTCTTTCGATTACCTGGTGAGGTAAATTGTTCATTCAAGTTGATGAAGTTTGATTAAAATTAAGAATATTTGAATATACTAGCTTAGTTCGACCAGATACATTTTGTTTTGCAAATTTTACAGGCAACATTACTGTTGATAAAAGTAATTACTTTGTTGTAGCTTTGCCTAGTGAATTAGGATATAGATAACCTGTATATTAATCTAGAACATTTATCTTCGGATTTCATCTCAAATCTTTTAGCTGTTGAATCAAGATCTTAGCAGTCATAAGGTTAGTGAAAGATATTATTATAATGGAAGGCGATATGACAGTTTGAAAATGAAGTTGAACACAACAAGAAACAAAATCAGTTAAGCGATTGCAGCTTTGATGTTCAATTTGAATATTATGCAACTCGTTGCATTAATGTATGTATTATGTGCATTAGTGGATTTAGCAAGAGTTTGAGAGTTATGTGAAGTGAGAACCGCAAGTTGGACAATACAAGAAGATTTACTGACGCTTCTGTCCGTACGGAATGGTGAACACTGTAATTAATAATTTGAGATGCGCAAACTTGAAGATGAAAACTTAGTTATGAATGTTTCTAAATAGAAATTCGTAGTAGTACAATTCTACAAATATTATGAATAATACTGAAATTGCTGAGATTTTGTAGAACAGTTTCACAAATATATAAAATAAATTTTACCTTCTATCTCATTTTATTATTGACGTTTGTAACAATATGCTAATAACCTCATTGTGGAGATTATAACTCATTTTTATCATTTATCTTTACTGGTCGCACAATGGTAGGAACAGGTAGAACACCGCTCTTATCTCTCACGGGCGGTTGGCAAGGACAAGTGGAACTGAGCTTTTTTGCGATCTATATGTATACACGCAATAATTACAATGTAGGGTTAATTTATAAAATATCTTGAAGTTTATCGGTGTGTCTTTACGATTGAATCGCGTCTTTTTGTATGACAAGTGTAACTACATTGTCTATATATATATGTACAACGAGAATTTCATGAAATTAATGTATGTCGTTTTTGACAATTATTTTGACTTCATCCGGAAGTGTTTTTCAGTGTACGGTGCTTTATGTTATAGCATCCCGCCTCGCTTTGCAGAACGTAGAGCCCGTGAAGACATCGGTGGCTGTGTCTAGTGTTGTTCTATACATTATATATAAGGACCTATATTGTTCCGCAAAAAATTATGCTGTCATAGTTAATAATGTTAAGTAATGTTAGGAATCACAAGAAATTTAAAGTTTCTTTTGTGTAAACTAGCAATTATTGTTTCCTCTAGCCAACTAGATTTAATTAAAATTCCACAATGCATAAAGTTTAATTGGAAGAGAATGGATGTTTTATGAACAGTGAATTAAATTCTTTGCAAGATAGTGCTAAATTAATAAACAAAATTTTTATGGAATACATCTGTTGTGGTAATTTTTTTTAAAGTTTTGCGAATTTAAATTTGTTTATAATTATAAACCTTAAACCTATTTATTTCTATAACCAATGATGATATATAAATAATAATAGGATTTGTATCAAAGTAAGAATTATATTATTTAGGTGAACGCGAAACAATCTCATTGCAGTGAATAATTGTATCAAATTGTAAAAGATTTGAAAGTACTTTTTATTATGGTAGGCTTTTATTAAATTAGATTAATCATATTGTTAAATTACAGATTTAAATGCAATTAATATATTTCAATGTAGACAGGTAAGCACGGACTAAAATATTTATCTTTTAATTTATTTTTTATAATTACAAAAATTTGTAGCTCGTCTTTTATTTTACTTGAGCATAATATTTGTGTATCCAAATAGTTGTTTAGCTTGAATACATACAAAAATCAAGGGAAATGAAACATTGAGATGATATCTACAAAATAAAACAATATTAACATATCTTAACAATCAAATATGTTAATATTGTTTTATTATATAACTTTAAATACAGATAGAAGAAATTGAAATATTTTCAAAAACAATAGAGAAAAACAAGGTCGGATAAACAATGTAACACTCGTGGAGTACAAGAGCTATTGAAAATTTGAAGATGTAGTGAATAAGGTTAATCTCATGACGCAGCCGACTTTAGAAGCAATCGAGATGCCGATGGCTACTAGACGAGCGCCTTCTATCTGTGTAGTGAAGCGGCCGCGGTTATTGGAAACGTGCTTAAGTTGGTATAGTGGTTTGTGCGAACGAGTTAAGTTGCAGTGTTGAGACTGTTCTCTGTAGACGGATAAGTGGAAATGAAAAGGACATCTTAAGGTTCTATATGTCTTATTGGCCACGACCACAGAATATTATTTATTCTGTACTGTGACTTAGCTCACGAGAAACTTGTTCAATAAACCGAAATGAGTTTCTATAAATACATCTAGAAACCGAATTCTGAAGACTAGTTGTTAATAAAAAGTAGATGATTAATAAAAATACTTTTTTAATAATTTTTAAACAAACCACGCGGTGAAGTGGTCGGTTTGGCATAAAAGACTAAAAATATGTTAATAACTATCCGTTTAATAATATAAATACTTTAATCCTTAAATAACTTTAATAATTGAAAGTAATAGTGTACGGTACTAAGATGTATGGTAGTTAATGTTATTTGTATTGTTCGGCCGGCAGCAGCACAGCACATGCCCCGTGAGATGTGTACACAGCTGGTGTTGTGGGTGATCATGGGCGGCGGTAGTCACTTACCATCAGGTGAGCCGCATGCTCGTTAGACCCCTGTGTTGTAAAAAAAAAATTGTATGCACTAGAAATACGCGAATGCAACTAACACTTTATTGATAAAAGTTATATATAAGGTACAGAATTGGCAAAAATATCCCGTAAATTACACAATATTTTAAATCGTTTACAATATTTACTTTAGACTACGAAGTATACCGTGTTTTGTATTTAAAACAAAATATAAGCGATTCAGGAATAACAGTTTAATGATATCTTAACATTACGTAATTAAACCTCACAGACGTTTCTAGAAAATGAATACGAGAAAAGAAATATGGTGCACACAGAATTAAGAGTAATAAATTGTATAAACATTAACTTAAGTAATTGGATTTTGTTACATCCATATGAGAGGAGAAATGGCGAAACTATTCAGGAATTATCGGGTGGATCCGTATAATGAAAGAGTAGAATGAAAATCATCACGTAATACAAATTGTCATTGTATACCGTCACAATAGCTTAACAACACGACGTTATATCACAATCAGAAAATACAACTAGGTACCTATATACAATTTCAATATAAAACCTTATTTCTATTGAAAACCTTGGAAAACGTTTTAGCTTTTGATAAAATATTGTTACTCTTTTCACTACTACATTTTCTATGCTTACACACGTTTTCCTTTTTCACGACCTAACAACATCTGAAAAGGTTATAAAATAGTCATAAACAATATATTAAAGAATATATGAATATTTTTATGTATCTAACTTGTGTAGTTAGACCAGGTTTCTCTGTGATGAAAAGTTGAGTATACACATATACAAATACAAGATGCAAATATATGTATCACGTATATATAATATCTTCTCGTTTGATATTGTACAGGGTAACTAGAAGGTGCCAAATACTTTTTGCATATATTTTTAGATTAATTACATTAATACGTTCTAATTATATATTAATATATATGGCCATGTAATAGAATAGGCCAATCATTCCTTTCTCGTAGGTGTCGTAAGAGCTGAGTAATCAAGGGCGAGGAATGAGCAGCAGTGTCTCTCTTAAAATCTTTCCAAAGCCTTACTGCGGTTGCCAATCCGCCTGCCAAGCGTGGCAACTACTGGCAAAATACCCCCTAGGGGAGGCTTATGTTCAACAGTGGACAGTTAAAGGCTGATACGATGATGATGAAATGTCAATATTTTATTTTTATGATTTGGCACTGCTTGGCTTGCCGTTTGCTTACGGCATAGAATAGGTCACCTTTTTTATCGTAGTTATAAGAGGCGACTAAGGGTTGGGATGAGCAACAGCGTCCCTCTTCAAACACCACCAAAAGCCTAACTGCGGTTGCCAAACTACCTAGCAAGCGTGGCAACTACTGGAAAAATCCCCCTTAAAAATTAATATTATTGTCTTATTTTTTTTTGTTTTGTAAATGCAATTAGTTGTGAATAATGCTTCTTTCTTTCCTTCCTTATAGTTACAGACTACCAGATAGTAAACGGCTGATATAATGATGATGATAACTGCTTGGTAGTTTGTATTCACTCAAATTCATAATTACATTCATATATATCGTAATTATTTTTTATTTTTTTTTTTGTAAATAACAACAGTTTCTTGTCCGTTCTTCTTATCTAAAATTACATTTAGATTGAGTTCTACCGCTCATATAAATTAAATGACTATTAAAAAATGCTAACATACATATATTATGATAAAAAAAAATATTTTTATTCAAGTGTAAATACACTTGATTAAAAAGTTCTTTGTTTCATGTTTTATTTCAAAACTTGTATATTTTGTATATGCACGCGAATCTCGGTGACTATTAATTTCTCTGTTAGATACCATTCGCCTATGAGATCATATAATAGTTCAGATTTTCAGAACTTTAACGATATCTGTAACCTTCTATTTTCGCCTTATTTATACCTAAATAGGGTATCATTAGGTAGTAGCTAATAAATTTGGCGTTAAGATACAGTACAGAAATGTTCTCGATGACTACAGATACCTACAGTACGTCATTTAGTAACATTTGCAAACTTAATTAAGGCAAATGACAGTTATCTTAGTCTTTCCAAATACACGTGACCGATGAGACAATTATAACTAGGTAAATATAATCTATTTACGCATTGGTGTGCGTCATTCACTATGAATTCAATACCATTTCTCCCGTCTTTTACTCAAAGAATTGTTCGAGGACATACTTTGAAAAAGTATGTTATTTAGTAATAATTTAAGTATATTGAATATTTGTTCGTTTATTACATCGTCGCCATTATAAGCTTTTCTTAATGCGAGCACATTTAACATTTATATTTTTTTACGCTTTCCACGTAAAATATGTCTGTATAAATCTTTATACGCTTCAGAAATAGCAGAGATATTAGTGTATATACACATAATAAAAAAAAAATTAAACGAATATAGATTTTTTCTTCACGTAGAAGCTCAAAATGAAAATATTCTTTATTCTGGATAGATTAGTATAATCACATACGTAAATTAGGTAAAGTTTGTTTATTAATTACATTATATGTTAATAACTGGAGTAGTCACAAAATATTAATATCTTTTTTAACGCTGACTAATATTTCAACGTATCTAAGACTAGGAAATTAATTAAATAACAATTTCACATGAAAAAGATATATTTTTAGAATATTTTTAGTAACTTTTTTCGTGCTAACTCATGTTCTTAGTTTTGGTAGGGAAAAAGAATGAAAAATTTCCACTAGTGGAGCACTAGTGGAAATTTTTGTAACGACATAGGAAAGCAATATGGTGGTTTTTATATCTGACAGTATTAAATGAAAATGAAACTAGCCTTTTTCTTTCCCTTCATACTAAGGTTCACTGAAAGAGTTTACTATTTAGCGATAAGGCCGCCCGATATTGGCTCTTTATCTTGCTTCGGATAATGCGAATTTTTATTTACATATTTTTATGTAATTATACCTTTCTTTGAGAGAAATAAAGCGAGAGAGAGTTCATTCATTCGCCCAAAAATACGCACTAAGCTCTGTGTTCACTTCGCTATATCATACCATGACCGTAGCTATCGAATCCGTTTTACCGAATCATTCAATCTAGTTAAAACATACAGATAGTTTTCTTAGTCACTGATAAACCTTATTATTCCTTATTATCTACATTATTTACAAAACAATGCATCAAAGAAAAGTTACCTACGGCATAAAAGACTGTGTGATGGAATCGCAATAAAGTATATAATAATCTAGGCATCTTTGTGACTCGCTGGTCCGGTTACCAAGATTACAATTGTAGAATACAGTTGAATAGACAGACACAATATTATATTCACAAAATACTTAATGAATATAGTGGGTATAGAGCTTTAGGGCTAAAATATTTATTGAATGTCACAAACACCAAAACTTATTGAAACGACTCGGGGATATGGCAAGAAATTGAAATGAAAATAGGACGTAATATTCTTGTACCGACATCTGGATTTACATAAATAATATGTTAATCTTTGAAGCTTAAATCTCGAGTAGAGTAAGATTAATCACGTTCAACATTAGTGTAGCTACTGCTGTCCCTAGCGATTTACGAAATATGACATTAATGTTAAGTGATGCGTGATGGAAAAAAAATTAGATTTAGATGTCCTATCGTTACTATGTAGTTTTATTGTATATTTATCTAGTGAATTTCGCTAGGAAATTTACAATCAGTAGGTAATATCGTATGAATTTAATTATACGCATGTTATAAATTCTATGCCTGGGTATATTCGGCACAGAATGGGCCACCCCTTCCTTTCCCGTGGGTGTCGTAAGAGACGACTAAGACACGGCGAGGGATGGGCAGCAGCAACATTTTTAAAAGCCTAACTGCGGTTGCCATCCCACCTGCCAAGCGTAGCAACTACTGGCAAAACTCCCCTTATGAGGAAGGCCTTATGTCCAGCAGTGGACAGTTAACGAATGAAATAATAATAATGTCATAAATGTGTCGAGATAGAGGTCACAAAATTAAGATCAAATCTACTTCTTGAAAAAAGAATAAGTTTGATACTGATAACTGCGACTAATTTTAGAAAGTCTTTATAATGTTGCTGTAGTTTTCAATAGTATTGTTTAATTTGTTTAATTTAGTATTGTTTAATTTTGTGTACTACATTTGTGCAAACTTTAGTGGTTGTTAAATTACTACTCGTATTTAAGTGTGTAACTATATATAGTTTTAGATGTTTGCCTTAAAAAAAAAATAAAAAAATTACTCTGGTAAGATATAAGCCATTTACGTCATTGGACACTAATAGATAATGGTGTGATGGAGATCCGTATTCAAGGTGTATATAATTAATATTAAATTAATGATAATGATATATAATTGATATTAAAATCTCCTACGCAGCATTATGAAACAATTTAACTAATTTTAGTCAAGCATATCTAAAAAAATATCGAAAGAAAGAAAAAGAAAATGCATTGTAATCGATTTCACGTCATAAAGTTTACAGTTGATGCCAATTAAGCCTCAGTTTGTAATAGAAAATACATGTAAGAATATAAATTAGGTGGAGTTAAAAATAGAACATGCTGTAGAAAGAGAGCTTATAGGATGACATGGAATAATCCATCGGAAAAAAATGTTTACCAAACAAGTATACAACATAACAGACCGAGTCCACTTATCTGTGTTACTAGGAAAACATCAAAACAGAAAATAAAGTAAGTAATAAATTTTAAGACGATATTTACTAGATACGTTTGTTGATTTACAAAAATATTTTGGAATACAAATATATTACACATATAAACAAGTACCTACTACAGGACTGTTGTTAGGATTTTAAAAGATACTGAAATTATATATTGTATTTTCGATAATCATATATATATATATATATATATATATATATATATATATATATATATATATATATATATATATATATATACATATATTTGGATATGGATATGGATTTACTACAATGTGGGCATGATAACTGTAACGTTCACCACAGCGGTAATAGTTGTCAAAAATACTGGTTTATCAGAATTTATTAAAAAATATAGTTGTGAAGATATTTATTTATTACTAACAACTCGCTCAGGACTTGCGCAGTTTATTTAAAAATAAAATACAGCTCATGTTACTCGCTAATAATTTAGCTTTTTATAGGTGAAAGATTTTTTTAAGTTTATCTAATATAAACCAAAAAATCAAATCTCTTTATACTAAAAGTTTAGGTCTCATTTAAATAGTGATCAATAGAGTGCTTATAAGAGATTTTTATGTACGAAAATACATAGTAGTGATTTGTGTATATCGCAGAAACTATAGACACAAAAATACATATAATTATATATAATAATGTTTAATTATTTATTGAATACAAAACAAAATATTTGTCATCATCAACATAATCTATTCCATTACCACAGATATGTATGTCACCTAGATAAAACATTCCCTTTACAGAATAGGTAATATGTGGTTGTATTGTTGATGAGATTATTTATAATTAATACTACGGGGAGTAGGTTGCTTCAGTATATTACTTAAAGCTGAATTCCATATGACACATCGGCATATGTTCTAGTACGAAAACGGAGCGACTCACCTTGTAGGTATTAATATTACTTAGAAACTAATAATTTAGAACTGGCTACTACAAATCAGTTTTTTTTTTTTGTTATAGTATACAATTCTAAAATATTCGTTTCTTAGTTTGTTCAATACCGTAGACAGACATCACGGAACGTGCAACTGGCTTCTATACAGACCTCGCATGGATTTTACTAACTTTGAACCGGGACCAAAAGTAGCCTATATCTTTTTCCATCTCATATAGTACGTGTACTAAATTTCATTGTGATTGATTGGGGCGCTATAAGAAAACAAACAAACGAATCCACATTCACGTTTATAACGTTATGAAACTTTACTCGCATTTTGAGAGTCAAATATTTTAAGAGCAATGGACATTTTGTAATGGACATTTTGAGTCTCTTTAAATAAATTTCATTCATGCTATTAATTTCTTCTATGTTATGAACTGAAAAGTGAAACTAAGTCAAGAACTTCGTAGTCCACTGGTTAAGAACATTGTTGCGCTGCTAATCTAATTATGAACCACAATGGTCAAGGAATGGAAAAAAATCACTTAAGATTTCAAGAATTCTCTCATAATATAGTATTGAAATATTGTTTTATATCGAATGAAATACGATAGCATAAGTTTTATGAGCATTAAAATACCCTAACCGCAAAGCGTCGATCAGAACGGACAATACGGCCAATCGAATTCCGACATATGTTGGAAAGTTTTCGGGCGAGGACTTGTTTATTTGCCACTCGGTTCCCCCGCGACTCTGTTCAACCATAGGCGAAGTTTTGTTTTCCTCCTTTAAAAAGTTTTTTCGATATTGCTCAGATGGCGTTATAGTATATATATATTTCTTTAGGAAACTTTACAAAGAAAACGCATTTATTTGTTTATTTCTTCATAATATCGTCCTATATTCGTTCTATATTATTGAACGGGTTTTCAAGGAAATATTTACTTATAGATTTTGCATTATTGATTGTTTTCCAGTTTGTTTTGTTAAAGTTGACAATATTCGAGATCAAGAAGAACTAACAATTAAAGTTAACATTCTCTTCTTATTCTACATTCCATTAATTGAATTATGTTAAAGGATTAAGTATCCGTTAACATAATTCAATTAATGGAATGTAGAGATACTAAGAGGGCGAAGAGTACAGAATAAGACCTGTGTTGAATCTAATAAGAGTTATAGACTCAGGTTTAGACTAAAACAATAAATCAAGATTTAAAATAGTTCCCGAATGTTTCGAGCAACACGAAACAAAAGCCTAAGTTTTAAACAGCAGAAATGCGATTTTGCTCGTTTGGTCTAACTGTGACAAATGCCAATAAACTATTTTTGGTTTAATTAATTAAAGATCCCTGTTTAATTAAGGCATTCAATATATTCAATAAATCTTTTCACGTTAAGATTCTACTCGTAAAATTTCTTCGTTAGCGAGAAAATTATTTTCTTTAGTTGAAATCTAACGCCCTCTTTGGAAATATCTTAACATTACGAAACACCACATTGTGAACACATTGTATGCTGAAATTCAGGAGTGTTCTAAAAGTATAAGCTACCTTTAAAAACCGAGCTTTGGCAGATGTCGCTAGCATAAAGAAAGGGAATTTTCCCGTAGATGGCGCTCACAATTTTCATTTAATACAAGGAAAATCATATAGATGGCGATACTGTAACTGTGATCGTAAACATTAAAGTGTTAACAAAAATTAAAGTATGATGGTATCTAAAATTGAATATAAATATTGTAAGAAAATAGGCATAAACTCTTTTGATAAACGACGATAAAATAACAAAAATAAAGAGATTTAGTTTAGTGTCAATATAAAATTAAGCAAGAAACCTATCTTGGCTATATTTCCTGTTAATATTACAGTATTATAATTTGATCGACACACGTACAACATTTCTTTTTAATTATAAGTCATACCTTAATATAAGTTTGTATCTCCTACTCTGCTTCATTACCTGTAAATAAAAAAAAAATCAGACAATTAAATTAATATTGAATAACGAATTTAATGTAACCAGATTCTGCAAATAAGTAAAAAAAAAATACGGAATTATTTAATAATATCTGAGCGTTCTAGATAAGTACTGAGCTAAGTAGATCCTGGCAGTTAGCGTATCCACAATAAAATTGCAATCTTATGGCTGTTGTTATAAGAGTGACAGTGTCCTGTCATTTTCATACCGTTTCTGAGAGAAAATTTAATAATTCCCCGATAAAACGATTTAGAGGCACACTGCAGGTGAAGCTTCCGTTTAATACGGTTTATACCTTTTTGGGAATATATTATTATCGTTTATTTTATACTGCAAGAGGTGAGAATCGATAATGTATGTGATATAACATAGTATTACTTATTAATATCAAGGTATGGTGTACTAGTAATCTGGCTCGGCTTCGCATGAGTAGATAGAATTTTCGAAAATAATGTAATTTTTTATAGGTGAAACGAGTTTTTGTGTTTATCAAACAAACATTCAAATCTTTCTTCCTATTTGTTGACCAATAAGTAAAGGTTATCACATTCCATGTAGTCAGTCGTCAGCTTGTTTGCAATTTCAAGATATAAAAAATATAATCTTCATGATAATCAACTAATATTTATTTACTCTGTAGGTAGGCAGCCCTGGTAACGACAACAAAAATGTAATCAGGCTGTTAATCAACTTATATTAACATGCTATATAGATAGCTCTGGTAATAAATTCCTCAATAATTCTGATAAACTTTACGGCATTATACTCGTATATAAGAACCATAAACTATCCAAAACTCGTGAATATTTTGTATACTTCTTTAGTTGAAATCTTTTACTTTGTAATTTTATTATTTTCTATTTTTTTGGGGTCAATATATTTGGATTGTTTTTGTAATATTTTCACATACATTTTGTTAAATTTCTAAAATTTATATGTAATAATCATATAGAACATCAAAACGTTGCCGGAGTCAATTCAGTTCTATTAAAACAAATTTGGAGATAAAACTTTACATGCAATACGTAGAAGTGGATTTAAATAGATGCCAAATCAATTATTATATATCCACATCTGTGGATCTCTTCATTATAAGCAATCTTTGAGCATCTATTTATCCATTGCTAACAATATACGTCGTCAGGGCAACCTTCACAGGATCCTCAAAATAACGTGGTTAGTTCTTGGTATATTAATCACGAGTCAGCTAGACTAAGACGACTGTATCCTTAACTGCTGTCCCTTGGAGCCTCGCCAGCGCCCCCTGTTAACACTATACTGATGGTGCGGGCAGGTACAGCATTTTATTTTCAAATTCTTAAAAAAAACATTCCATTATCAGGCCATAATAGAATTTCTGTTACTGGGTACTTTTCAACATACCTTATACTCGTAGAATATTGCAGAGTCATGAGACTGTTGCTTCTTCCCGCTATCTAATTAATATAAAGGTCCGATCACAAAGCCTTCGTTAGTGAGCCCGCTGAAAAGCGTAGCCCATTTTATTAATTACCACCTCAACATTTCGTTAGATAGTAGGTACGATAAATTTTGTCGTGATTAGTGATTTCCTGACAGTGATTGGTTTAGATGTATTATAGTTCGATATTTTGTCACTATAGAGAACATTTTTGTTCTTCTAAATACATAGATATATGAACAATAATTTAAGATTGTGCTTCACACAAAAAAAAAAAACCAATTTCAACTGCGGCAACACCATACATTTTCATTTAAAAAGTACTAAATCGATTTTGATATAATTTCTATGGGACCATTCAGAAGTATACTCGTATTATTACAGATAAAAAAAATTAAATCGGTTTATAACTGATGGCATTATGAGATAATAAACATAGAAAAATATAACCGAATTGAGAACCTCTTCCTTTTTTAAGTCGGTTAAAAAAGAAAATACTACTTATATAATAATACTTATTTCTCTATACTCTTTTTAATAAAAAAAACAATTGCGGATTCTAGTAACGAGTATTTGACACGGCTGTTTGAAAATATTTCGTTTGTGAATTGGATTTACATTATTCCGTTTGTGAAACCAACTTTTCGACATAAAAAGGAAAAAACAGAGTTAAATTTAGAATATAGATATGTAGAACGCTTATACTGTGGTCTTCAAACATACATATTTTTCAATCCGCTTTTATATTTGATCAATTAATTAATAAAATTCTCTAGTAATTTGATCGTGTGGCAAGAAATATAGCACTTAATGTGTTTGAGCAACAGCATTTCAGTGAACTTTATTCGAATAGTATGTTTCTTACTAAACAACCCACCATTACTAAATTATAGAGAAAAAGTGTAAACAAAATTTAAGATAAAGACAAATATCATAAAGGATATGACAATGCAGTGGAAGAACCTTTGATTTGTATCACTATAATACAGTAAATTTAGACATGATTTTGTAAATTAAAATATACTTCATATGGACTTATTTCCATAGCTACTACCAGAAAAGTTTCATAAGAAACGAGGAATATTAAATATTACAAGTAGTTTCCGCGTGGAGGAATTAACTTCTAAGTAGTATATATTAACAACAAACACCATCATTATAATGACAAGCCATTAACGCTCCACTACTGGGCTGAGGTTCCTCTCCCTAAAATGAGTATATAAAGCTCCAATTACGCTTGTCAGATCTCTCGGTATAAGATTTCATTTTAAATTAGATTATATTTATTAGTAAATTTTACCCGTGTGGATTTCAGAAGTAGGAAAACCAGTGAAATATATCCCACTTCTAGAAGATATATCACTATAAAACATACACTAAATTTGAAATTACACTTTCAGGGACACAACTGTGAAACCCCGATTCAATTTGGTGCAGTAGTTATTGCATGATACCGGAACATACAAACATACATTTGTCTGTTAAAAAAATATTGATTTTTCTTAAATATTTCCCATGTACAGACTAGTTACAATTTTATTATATTAGTAATATTATTTATTTATTTTATCCGTTTCTTCGTATGCGTGCACTGTGATTCAATGAAATGTACCACTTATAGATGGTATATCAAGTTAAAAAATTTACATATTTTAAGGTCAACCCGACTTGATCAAGTAGTTTCTACGCGATGCCAGAACACACATACTGACACATAAAAAAATATAAAAATTATTGTTTCGACATCTATTGCTCTTATTATAACGTCTTATATCAATTTCTCTTAAATATCTCCCAGTACAGACATCGTCCATTTATGATTTTACTACATGTGTATAGAGTTTCCTCCTCTAAGCCGTATCAGAGATAATAATATGGCAGTGTATATTGTCATTTTTTCCCTAGTCGCCTCTTTCGACGTAACATTCTCGTTATTTATTGTATTTTTACATCACCACATGGAGCTAATACAAAAATATTGAAATACTGGCTTTTATCAGTAACTTCGTGTGGCCGAGATATGTACACGGCTCGATATAAAAAGTAATCTATACCCTTCTCTATCTCATATAGTACCTGAAAATAATAATAATGTAATTTCATATTGATTAATTAAACTGTTAAAGTGCCAAGAGGTAACAAAGAAACAACAGAATAAAAAGAAACACATTTATGATATTAGAATGAACAATTATTTAAACTATCATTCAGAAGTACAATATTCAAGAAAAACAGTTATGACGTATAAAGTGAAATAATAATAAAAATTAATTTTAACATCAATATCGCTGACACTTTGCTTTAATCGACGCACATTCAAAATGATATGACCACATGAATGACATAACAACATGCTTGTACTGTCAACACTGAAAAAAGTTTGAATTTGACACAAAAATCCCCATTAACAAAATGATCCGCCATTTATTGAATTCATAAAAAATGTGATAAATGAAGAACGGCTCGATCGATTTTGTGCAAACTTCATATAAAACATCTACTAAATAGTCCGAACAAAGCCTAAACATTTAGTTTGGATTGGTGAGCTCGTTCTTGGGTTATAAAATTACAACGAAAAGTGGCATTAACTTTTATATTTATAGATTACCAGCTGACATCAGAATGCAAAATTTTTAAGTTTTAAAAAATAGACTAAACAAATGACTGTTAGAAAAATATTTTTGTAGCAGTAATAAATTCTTAAACTATGATATTTTAACTTATTTTGTCTAAGGATTCATTTAATCGAATTAAACTGACCAGAATAAATATAACATTATTTTCATTAAATTAAATAGAATTAACTGAAATTGTAGGCTATATTGTATTTTGCATGCCAATCATAGGTTTGCCGGAACATGTAAGTATTTTAATATATATATAAAATGACCATCAATATGTAGTATAAACCCTTTCAAATAAATAATATAATTCCAAATAATTTCCTTTCATTTTATTGCTTTATTCATTACTTTCCATTGCCAGTTAGGTTTACAATGTTTTACTGAATCCATTTAAATGCACCTGAACCTCCGCCAGTAAGCAATAGATTTGAGCTAATTGGAAACAGTATAGCCTTCTAACGATTTAACTTCGACTACTGGTTTATTTGAGGATTTGCTTTGTGGTTAATCCTGCTAACAAGAAACAGTATTTGTTTAACATAACTCTATACTACTTATATACATTTACCCCCTTATTTATACAAACGTCAAACCATTCATAAACCTATTTTAGCTATAGAATTGTTTTGTCTCTTTCTTTTATATTAAAATCCCAATTTGAATGAAAGTGACAATATATTGTAATATTTAAAGTATTGTAGTTTGTAAAGGTTTTAGTTTTTATAAATAAGACATAAATTATTCACCTATCTATTGATTTGAATTTTTTTCTTTCGGAAATTTACTCACTAATCGTAACATGTTCGTACATAAAACTTTTGAACATATATTGCCATTAAAAAAAATACGAAATCAGGTGCGAGTAAATTTACAATCCGAAGGCTCTGTTTTGTACTTTATTGGTACGGAACCTTAAAAATTATGTTATGTTATACAGAAAGACAAGCATATAGACAATACAGAGAAAATTATAAGGGTTCGTATTTAACTTTTCGGCAAAAAAACAGCGTCTTAGGAATTGCTGAAATGGATTAGTTGTTCAAAAGGTTTCGCAAAGCTTGTAAGGGAAGTAATTGGTTTTTAGAACAATAGCTGTTATCCTGATCTAGTAATTGAAAAGAAGTTGTTATACCTACCGTACCTACCGTACCGTTATCACAACAGTATTGGGTCGTATGAAGTTTATTAATTATCTTTTTGAATATTAGTATTTTATGGTAAGTTAAAATTATTAGATGAAGAAGGAATTCTTATATTATAAATGTGAAAATATTATAGTTTTAATGTAATAACTACGGGTTTAATTTACTTGTAATTAGATCGAAAAAGCTCGACTAGTTTCGGAATCAAATCGTGATCTTTATTCATGAGCAACTGTCACGCCAGCATGAACCTAACTTGTGCGGCATCGTCACAGGTAAAGTATTATAGTTGTCATCACTTGGCGCTTAGCAGCTTAATCAAGGTTAATAAAATCTGATATTAAATATTATATCAGATTATTAAATCAGATTATATTACATAAAAAATTAGAGATGTGGATGGTCATAGATTTTTTTATGTTGATCAATCAATATTATCGCCACCAAGCGGACAAATAAAATCTAGGAAAATATCCAAAAATATAACAAAAAATCCAACATAGAAAACACTTTGTATACGATAAAATTTAATTAAAGAGAAAATAAAAATACCATTAGAAGGAGAAAAGAGATTATCATAGAGAAGATAAATAGACATTGCATATACATAGCTAAAATTTATTAAAATAAATAAATCCAAAAATAGAAACTGGTTACTATTGTGACACAGGATTCTAATATAGACATCGTAAATACAGGATACAAAATAAATACGGAAATAAGAAATTCCTTTATCGAGTTACGGTTGATTTCCGTGCGCGCTGACATTACATGCATATTCAACGGACAAATCTAGTTTGTGATACACATGTACGTTTATATTACAGCACTAGCTGCTCTGCTCACGACTTTGCTCGACTAGTCTTTGAGTAACATTTTTATTCAAGTAAATTTAAATGTAAGTTTTTGGAAATTAATATTAATGATTTTACAGCCCATTCAGAATACAACTTCAGATAAGAAGTTTCTTGCCCGTTTGGGCAAGAAATTCGGTTGTTGATTTTTTAAAACTTGAATTTTATAAATTTGTGTAATACAAAAAGCAATACCAAATCGTAATCTTTACAATAAATTTAAAAATTTAATCATTTGTAGTGCCCAGAAGAGAAAAGTACCTGCATGCAGTACCTGTTCATAAGTATTATGGAGGGGCCATCCATTAGTTAAGCTCAACCATATTTTAAGGTACCCAATAACCCGGCCTACCGAGGAGGAAAAGGGATTATTAGTAATGGAGACTGAAAATCCCATTGCTAGCAATATACCCAACCAGGTCGACCTCCTCGTGGTTCCTCGTGGATATCATGGTTAATTCCTGATGAAAATCATGATGGGCTAATAATGTTTTCATTCTCATCTATCATTACTGGTATTAATTTGTTAAATATTTTCACCCATAAAAAAAACCCGGCCTACCACGTCTCCATCTGCCAGGATATTACTCAAGACACCCAAACACGTCATAGCTAATTTGAAATAATCTTATACTATACACTACAGAACAGTATTCACATAATACACGGCAAAGAGGCATCCGGTAATTAATAAGAGACCGAGATAAATATTAAAAAATCCTATACATCTACTATATAAAATGGAGAAACAGCCTCCATTTTATATAGTAGATGTATACTAAATTTCATAGAGATTGATTAAGTCGTTAAGGCGCTATAAAATAATAAACAAACTTACTTTTACATTTATAATATTAAGTAAGGATACGAGTATATTACTCTTAGCCGTGTAATTCCAGCATTAAATGGCCTTCTCCTTTCCATCCTGTAGACGTCGTAAGAGGCGACTGAGGGAATTTAATTGGCAAGAGTTGGGCAGTAGCGTCCCTTTAAAAACGTCACCAAAGCCTAGGTGTGAAACATAGGCCAAAGAGGACCTATGTTTAACAGTGGGCAGTTAACAGCTGATATGATGATAATACTCTTATACTATTTATACATGACTTACTATTGATTCTGTACATATTGCGATGTCGACCAATGCTAAAATATCGAACCGTTCTCTTGCAACAATGGTTTCCAAAACGTTCATCCAATCACAATTCACGCGTTTCGGGTATATCGTAATAGCAATTTATGGATGCACATGAACATCGTAGTATTGATGGAAACTTAGTAGTGAAGTTATGCAAGTATTATTAAATAGTGATTCCATTAGTAGATTTGTAAATATACATCACTTGTTTAGTTAACACATAAACAAGTCACAACGTATGTTTAATTAGTACTCGTATGTTTTTAGGTAAGCATAATTTCTCAGTAACACCACCACAATCGTCCTGTTTCTTCTTAGTACTATTTTCTGTTGGTAATTAATCCATCTTTCCACTTTGGTTTTGCAGACACAGAACTCTTACAGTGATTAGCTCACCTGTTGTTAGAGATGGGCAATCCACCTGGGTGGGTTTAAAGTCTGGTGGGTAAAAACCGGGTGTTTTGGGTTTATTCATTTAAACCCCATAAACACCCAAATTTTTTACAATGTTTATGATTTTGTAAATCATCATCGTCATCTCAGCCGCAAGACGTCCACTATACTGGACATAGACAATATTATTATGCAGCCTACAGAATAAAAAACTTTTAATTTGATTTTGAGTTTATTAAGAAAGAGATGAAAGTAAAATGTAAAACTACAGTCAATCACTTATATACAGAGTTATTACAAGCGATGAATTGTATATTCGATAAACTCTATTTCGTCTAAACTGTTATGTTCATTTACTTGCTCAATGATTCTAAAATCCTTCATTAAACTGAATGTCCTCGCATTATTTATATTTAAATTCCAGTTATAACAAATGAATGAAATTTTTTCAGTTCTTTCAGTTGTAAGTCGATTTCTTTTTTATTATGTATGTTTGGATACTAAAGGAACGCTCAGTTGCTGCCGCAGTACAGGGAGCTGATAGAATACGAATCGCTACTTTGCTTAACTCAGTGGAACCACAAATACCTTTCCACCATATTAGGGGCTCAATGCTATCTAATGAGCTCCATACAAATCCTCTGGCCCAAAAGTTTTCTTTAGCTTTATAACACGCCAAATCTGCCATTACATTTGACAAACTTAAGTGTTGGCTTAAATTGTAGATAAACTCCATACCCTTAAGTTCTTCCTCTTGAGTAAGTTCGACTCCTAGAGTCCTGGGGTCTAGAATATATGCTGAAAATGTATTGTCATTGCCATATTGCATCTTGAAGATACTGATGTTAGAATCTGCTGTTTGCTTTCTTCGCTCAATGTCGAAATCTCATTTAATGCAAAACGTATCTTAGCTTGTACATCTCTAAATGTAATGTATGTGCGATGCAAACGATTCTGGTCGCTCTCTAAGTAAAATATGCTTTCAGTGACTGGTTCCAAAATACTTATACATTCCCCTGTCTTCGTCCAGAAATCATAACTTAGAATTAAATCTTTAATATCTCTTGAAATTACCACATCTTCTCTAACTGTTAATATTTGCAAAGCTATCTTATTTGCTTTCAAACTTAGATCGAAAAAGCTTTTAACAAGTAACATGACTTCCCCATCTTGTAGCACAAGGCAATTTTAGTGTTTGTGTAGATCTTCACCCTGCCTTGATTTTATCAACAAATTAATCGTTGACTCCTTTTAACAGTTTTTATTATATTTATGGCTTGCATAATAAACACAGTTACTTTTGTATCTTTACAATATCTTGGCACAACAAGTTAAGGATATGTGCACCAACCGAGAGGAACAACAATATTTGAGTTTTGTTAATTCGAATGCCTTTTGTATATTTCTAGCGTTATCGCCAATAAGTAGAAACTTATTTGCTCCATACACTTTCATTACTTTTTCAACTTCTTGGCTAAGGATTCACTAGTGTGAATTACTTTCTGTATTCAAACTTTTAACGTATGCAGGTTGAGGTTTTGATATAAGAAAGTTTATTATTCCTTCATTTCTTAAATTAGACCAGCCATCGCACTGAAGGTGTAAGTAACTACAAGCATTTAGTTCCTCATTTAACTCAAAACGCATTTCTCTATATATTTTATCTAAGTATTTTGTCGCTAAAGCTTTACGTGAAGGTATTTTAATTTTGGTTGCAATTTTTCGAAAACATTGTATCCATAATAGGATGTTACACCATCGATAATGGCGTCCCTGTTACAAATATAGCTCTCGCTAATTCTGTTTTTATATGACATCGGTGTCTTGAAACTCAGCATTTATTTAGTGTTAGCAGACGACGAGGGCTTATAAAAGAATCATTTGTCTCTATCTCTGACAGTCCAGACATTTCGGTTTTGGACGAGCTATCTTTTATAAAAGTTTCATAGAGTCTTTTAATGTTTCTGGAGATTTTGGACAAGTGATAAGATGTTGAAGCATTTTGGCAGCATTACTGAATTTGTAGATTTATTACAAAGCTTCAAGAAACAGACTTGTTTGGTAAAGTACGTTAGTGCTCCCATATGCGTAAATCTTTAGGTCTCCCCATTGAACCTAAAAAAATGAACGATGATTATTTGGTCTGACGAAAATTCAACAATAGAGTGCCTATTTTTTTACAATGATTATTTCTTGTTATTTACAATAAATTTATTAAAAAAATAATAAAATAAATAAAAAAAAAAACCTTTGTAAAATTACATCTCCTCGGAGGATTAAACGCAGACGCTAGTTTATTATCGTATTGTTCTGTATTTTTCTCAAGAACTTCTTTAATTCGATTAGGTACTTACGCATATTATTTAAAAATAAATATCTAGTACACATCTTAGGCTATCCACCATTATTATCCAATGACGACTCTCAGCTAACTATGCACTATCATCCAAAATAAACGTGTATGGAAAATTTTATCCCAGACGGATGAGGATTGAGGATAATTGCATCAACATACGAACATACCTACATACTTTTATTTACATAACGAAATCTAAATAAAAGCTTGTAATAATACATCTAATTTTAAGTTAAAATTGTTAAGTGATCATGATATAATTGTATCATTCAAAAATCAACTTACCTTTAATTATTTCTAATGTTAAGTATAAATATTATTTAAATCTGCCCTTAATATGCACTTTTTTACTGCTTTTCCTACCTAACACGTTACCAGTAAGTCACGTTACCAGAGTCAAGTAATAGTGAACACGTTTGACAGTGATTGTCGTCGCCTCATATTCAGCGTCGACGAATAGGTGTGAATCCCCAGTCATAATGTATTGCATGCGTGGCGGTCTTACTTCAAATCCATAAACAAAGAGATAATTACAGAACTCGATCCTAGATGGCGCTGTTTTTGTGTGAAGAAAGTTTGCGGGCTAAAATACATATATCAATGACTTCCACAAAGAACAACATTTCTGTTTTTTCAAGTCCGTATTTCCGTATATAGTCATAAGATATAAGGATGGGCTACATTGTTATGCAACGTGATTTTGTCGCTGTCTTGCTAGCAGGGTTGACAGATATACGATTTAAATCGTACTCATACTTTATTTGTCTATTTTTTAATGTACGATCGTAAAGATTATGATCGTAATTCACACAAAAACATACGACTTTTTTAGTTACCTGGCAATTTATAAAAATAATTTATTGGTAACACATATTTTCAAAAAAATACGTAAAAACCTATTTTTTTGGGTGATTATGGGAGTTTATGGGTGTTTATTGGATTTTTACCAAAGCACCGGGTTTAAACCCGGTGCTTTGCCCATCTGTACCTGTTGTACATCTTTGTTCAAAATAATTAATAACAACGTAATCTTTAAATCATTTCCAATTTTGTATTGAAAACACATTCACAATTGTATTAAGCTTTCTTTTTTTCTCATTACAACTATAACTACAATTTTCAATATTTTTCACCGCCCAATTACATTTCTGTTTTTCTAAAGGTTGATTGTAAGAGAATGCTATATAACAATAAGTTCGCCTTGTGTACTAAAGATTATTATGTAATGGTGGTAAATAAAGAATAAACAAAATATTAAAGTCCCACTATTTCCACACACCACCGCAGTTTTCATTAGCATATAATGAAAAAAAAGTTTGCCCTCTTTAAGTAGGTCTCATATTCTCGTACAACTGACAATTATAATATTAACACATCTGAAAACAAAGGTAACATACTCGTATTTAGCACAGATTGTAAACAACGATAAAATAATATTAGGCCACGATCATAATTTAGCTAATTGTCATCAACTGCTAAGAATGTATAATAAGATATTATAACGTGAATAATCAAGGTTGTTGATTTGTTTATATTCGATTCCTTCTTTACAGTCTTCATAAGGTCGCCTCACTATTTCGTCACCCTTATAATTTTATACTTTCACTAGATATGTATCACGTGGTGTGTTCCTGTCTATTTAGATAGAAACTACCTTTGTACACACTTTGATAATTCGGATATAAGAAATAATATAAAGTTTTAAGGAATATTTCTTAATTTTTAACCACCGATTTTCAACCATTCCGTCAATGTTTAACACAAAATTTCTTATCTAACAACTGCTGATACAGACTTTTAGGATCCTGAGCTAATAAAGAATCGGACGAAGACATTATCCTATAGTCTATTTGTGTACTAAAGTTATTAATTTAACTAATTGTGATAATATTAAATTTCATCAAAAAACTACAAAAAGTGAACACCGAATTCAATCGCAGCAAAACAAGTAATTTCCTTTTAAAAATTAATGAAATTTTAAAATTAATTTAATAAAGTATATTTTCCAGCTAAAAAATTAAAACCGAATTGAGACCCTTCTCCTCTTTTGAATTCAGTTGAAAATAAATGAGAACATGACTGTTTTACAAGATATTTTTGTAATATCAGTGATACTATTTATTCCTCGCTCAGTGTGGCTGCTGCACGTAACACAGTGGCCGTAGATATCATTTACAGCAGATTACCTATACATGAGCTACACAATAGGGCCTTCATCATTTGTTCTGTTAGTATGCGGAGCTGTAACGAGTAGTGAAAACCTGAGTACAATGCCTGTCCATGATACGTGAACTATTTCTAGAGCATACTATATCACAAACATACTATATGTCACAAAGTAATAGGAACAGGAAGTACGTGTTCCCCGGAAATGAAAGAGAATATCGAAAATATTTTTTTCCCGTTCAAATTATTTTTAGTTCCCATATTAATACGAGTATTTTTTTTGTCATATTCATTACGTACGAGTATTATACTATACGTATAGTATAATCGCTATGTAGAGCGACGATAACTCCGTCAGACGTTTAACTGCGGTCCGGGAATCCGATTAATTCAGCTTAAACCTATAAATTTTCTAAGTATATATGGATTATTTAAAAAAGACTGTACGAGTAACGAATAAAAGAAACCTAAAGATTGCTTACAGTCATACCAACTACTGTCTATATTTGCAATACAGTTATATAAAATAGTAATAATAGTAAAATGCTATTGGAATACGGTCTGACATATTTATCTTCATTACATATATTACCTATTCAAACACGCGCCCTATTGTAATGATGATGAGGTGATATGGTTGACTGAATTAAAAGAAAGGTTTCTTAATAAGATTAATATCTGGATACGAAATAACTTGAAACGTTAGCGAAATTACAACCATTCTCTGCCAAAAGATTACGACAAACAAAGCTTGAAACTCATTACATAACGCTGACCAAAGAACATTAGAGAGAAGCTTCAGAAGAACCATTATTAAATAAAAGACAAATGACTATTTTATCTCAGTCTTATTAGCCAGGCAGGAAAAATAAGGGTTTTCACGGACACGTTATGTAAAACAAAGTAAATTCGGCACAATGATGGATCATGCCACTTCGCTATTGTAATGTATTAAGAGCTATCTCAATTACAAAGAGGTCGACGGTACAAATTTTGTAGTCTTTAATTGCCACATTAAAGCTTCCATTTTACGGGCGACAATTATAGCGTATGCCCGCAATTACTGTGTGCAAACAAAATCTGTATCATATGTATCAGACGCACCTGTTACTTTGTAATGCAATATATTTTTTTTTACTATACAATTACAATAATTATATTTTTCAATTTATTTATTTATAATATATATAAATATTTTATTTATTTTATGATTTTCTTTTTTACTTTTTTTACGTTATGATTAATGTTGGAGAAATTATTATACAGTGAGAATATTGGAGCGAGTTTAGAATATAAAGTCTCAAGGTGTGGCCGTTATGAGTGAAATGATTATGAGATTAATATTAAAATAATCTGGGCACGTGTAACATTGATCATGCAGCCTGAAATCTATGAAAAGATTTATGTATAAAAGTTTATTTAAGAAATTATGTTCTTAGTTGTTATTTGATAGAATTCAGAAATGTAGACGTTTCTAATTCCGTCTGATTATCCTAAACTATGGAAATTATATACCTATTAACTGTATCTCCCAGTTCTCCCAATGTGCTAAATTAAGATATAACCTACCGGTATACCAAATTTGACTTCAATATGTTTAGTTCAATAATCAGTAGTTTATGCGTGAAAGAGTAACAAATATCCATCCATTCATCTTTACAATCTTTTGCATTTATAATATTAATAAAATAATTGTATTATAGATACAATTATTTCATATGAGTATCGAAAAAAGTTGTATGGGAAAATAGGCAGACGCTTGTATTTCAGGCGCGTATTTATGTTTCTGTATATAAAGAACCAACCTTCAGCATTTAATGTCACACCCAGGAGACTTATGAGCCCTACAACCTTTACATATTAAATATTAAACATGTGAACTTATAGTACTAGCTATTAGCCGCGATCTCGTCTGCATGAGTGTGACACCTTCACATTCTTGATTTAAAATGTCGTTCTCTATCGTATATAGTACCTGTATTCCAAATTTCGTAGTGACTGGTTAAGTCGTTAAAGAACTAAGAGGTAACAAACAAAAATACTCATTTTCCTATTTATAATATTAGTAAAGATTGTCATTACTATAATCTCGAACCTTAATTTGATATGTACATACAGGTATAATCTTTTACCGAGAGGTAACAAAATTATTATATTCGCTTTCGGTTGAATTCTATAAAGATGAAGAAATTCAGTGCAATCTTTGATCTAAGAAATAACACTTTAAATACATACTCTACAGTGACTATACGATTGCATCTATGTAAAGAAATTCATTCATTAGTCTTAATACAGAAAAGTCTTGGATATATATAATTTTGGTAGATAATATTCGAACACTTTGGTCTAATAATACTTACCATATTAATTTTGAAATCACTATTAGCTATTTAAATAAATTTAGGTAGATTAATTATTTGATTGATTATGTTTCGTAACAACATTACACAAATTGAATCCAATATCAATACGATTTTGTATTTATTTATGTTTTTGTTATCTTGAAATTTAATGCACTTTTCCTTGATAAATATGCCATTACTAGGTAATCATTATTACTATCCCAAATTTTAATCGAATGTTGAATATACATAGTTAGATATTATGATTGTCAAACTTTATAGTTCTGTAGTTAAGACATTAATGAGTTTGAATTGGTCTGTGTGACAAGCATGATAATAAAAATATTATTTAAAAAGATTATTCCTTGTTCTTAGGGTAGCATTCCGAATTTGATAATTTTGACATACATAAAGTAATTGGAATAATGTATCAAATGGGGTTGCGTAAAAATTAATTATAAAATTGATGGATTATTATTATATTTGTGAGTAATAATTATGGTTTATACCATCATAGTTAATATTGAAATGTGTCTGTATTGACTACGTGGTTCATATACTCGTAACTCCTAAGCATAGAGATTAGTTAGACAATTAATTTCATTCAATTTTATCGCAAAATGTTCAAGCTACGAGTTGGATAGAATTTACAATAATTCTAGTTATAGTATTAGGTTTATGTTGGCTTAAATTAGGTAGAAGCCTTTTTTCTTTTTTTTTTTATTTAGAACCGGTGACACCCAAGAACACCCTGTGGTTTTTAGCCGGTAGGAGACCGGTAGAAGCCACACCCCTCACCCGGGGTATGTGGGTTTGCATGACGCATTTTTCAAATGTAAAACAAATAAAAAAACAAAATGCCGATTAGGTTTAACAGACTAGGCCATAGGAATATTTTAGTTCATTAAAATACAGTCACTGGTAAATTACTTATACTGCAGGATGAATTACCTATTGAGATAATAAGCAAGGAATTTTAAGTAAATTAAGTTCGTAAAAGGAATCTCTTAAGAGTTCTAAACTATGGCGGCCGCTTTGTATTATTTTATGATACAAATTTATAAGAGTTAAATTAAGGGGGTCGCGCAAGATTTGTCAAACAGTTGGGACGGTGGTAATAAATTATTATTTATATAAACCATACTTATATGATCAATTAATACAATTTTAACTTTATTTGAATTTTCCTTAAGAATTAATAAATTTTATTATTTAAACATTCGATGTAAATTGTGATTTATGAAAAATTAGATGTTAGTATTATGAAAAAAAAAAGTAACAACAAGAACAATAATCTATTCTGTTTGGTTTCAGATAACAATACGTTAAGAATCGTTATAGGTTAGAGTAAAAAGGAATTCAAGATGCCGAAGGAAACTAGGTCTAAGGGAAAAAAAAAGAACGCAGACATGCAGCTGTAAATCCAATAAATAGACGACCACAAGTATTTCTATCAGAATGGAGGGGAATAGCTTCTCATTTATCGATAAATCGCTTAATACAAAAAGTTATGATACCTATATATTCGAAATTAGCTCAATTAGAAGAAAAGATACAAGTTTTCTAAGAGCGGACGTAATAACTTATAAACTGATAATGTAAGGGAAACTATTAACAAAGCTATGATTAACAATCAAACTGTAGAAGGCGTTCAAGAAAATATGACTAAAAATGGAGGCATATTGAATATCGATTGTCCACTCCGCAGAATCAAGACATTAATACAATGGAAGTAGCTAAAATTGTGCTAAAATAGAAATGATGCAAGTATGAGGACTTCAAAAGAGATTTTTTGAAACATATTTGGGAGATGCAGAACAAAATATGTTAAGAAGAAGCATAGTTTATAACAAATGGGAGAGCACTAAAAATACAATGCTGAGACACTTTATTTCACTGTGCACTTAAGCTAAAATTTTGACTTATCCTATTCAAGAAAGTCAATTAGTGATATAAAGCATCACTTTCCTAAGGACGTCTAATGTGCTTGATCGAGTTTAATTTTCAAAGCAACTGTATTTCTGAGATGTATTGATGATGTAAATAGACAATGTAATTTAAATCAACAGGAAAAGCCTAATTAGAACACACAGATATTTAATTTAGTACAAGGGTATTCACAAATGTGCAGAACAATGTCGCAACAGAAGAAATCTGTACCTTTCATAAATGAAAATATAAACATCTTAGAAGAACTACTAATATAAAGAATTTAAATTGGTTAGAACAAAATTTGCATTATAATTTTCCTAGATAAATTGCAGGTGAATAAATTCAAATCTGTTTTAGGGAATAATAATGCAGTATTTACAAAATGTTTAAGCAAAGCAAATTGCTACGAACATAACATTAAGATGTCTCGTCATGTACCTGTTCTAAGACGCACTTATCCAATACCTTACATCTATAGAGAAAGGGTAGGGTAAAAGTTAAAAGAAATAAAAGAAGTAGGTATTATTTCCAGAGGCACTACACCATATAGTAGCCTATCAACAGTTACAATAAAACCTGATGGTTCGTTAGCATTTTGTTTGACGCTAGAGAAATAAACAAGCATATGTTTATTGATATCTGATGTGGAAGCTCCGCCACAACCATAAAATATTTTAATGGTGTAAAATTTATTAGTGTTATTGACTTAAATAATGCCTACTTCTAAATACTAATTTCTAAAGAAAGTAGAAAGTACACTGGGTTTACCTTTAATGACAAAAGTTACATTTATAATGCCCTACCACAAGGTCTTAAAATTTCTGTAGATAGTTTTAGTAGGGCCATGGATTTAGTCCTAGGACCCGGTGTAAGGCCGTTTTGCGTCAATTATTTAGACGATCTGACTGCACTGGCTGATGGAAGTTTGAAAGAGCATTTAAATCACATTAATATAGTATTAAATAGCTTAAAATCAGGTCTCGCTTGTAATATGGATAAATGTAAGTTTATTTGTAAAAAAGATAGATTGTTAGGGCATATTATTACGACGACTAATGGAATCAAGACTGATCTTGAAACGATAGAAGTTATACGTAGTTTTCCAGTTCCATAAAAATTAAAACTAATCTCTAAAGAAATAATTATATAATTATTATACATGGTTCGGTCTAAGATACAGTAAAGTAATACAGCCTCTCTGTAAATTATTAAAGAAAGGTCAGAATTAGATATGGAATGCTAATGAACAAGGTGTATTTGAATTGTTAAAAAATAATTTTTTTAACACTTTTATATTACATTGTCCTAATATCATAGGAGAATATTATTTACAGACTGATAGTTCAGGAATAGAATTAACAGGTGTGATATATCAGTTATATAATAAAGGTAAAATGAAAGTTTTAGCGTTCCGTAGTCGTGCTTTGAGAGGAGCAGTACTAAGATGGACTATTACGGAATAAGAATTCTGGGCAATTATATATTTTTAAGAAAATTTGAAACATATTTGAGAGTAAAACTAATAATTAATACAGATCATAATGCTTTATCATTTATATAGACTTAAAGATTATATAATAGTAGATAGAATTATCAGGTGGATATTGTACCTCGAGCATTTTTTTTATTCCTCTGAACATATTAAAGGTTCAGATAATATAGTAGCAGGTGTGTTATCTAGATTCCCGTCTGAAGTAGAATTAATACAGGAATATAAAATCTTATGTCATGAGATTTATTACGTAGGGATAAAAAATAACAAAGAATTATTATATAAATAAAATAATGTAGAAGAAATATAAGAAACCAACACAGAAATTAAGGAAAGTATGCATGCATCACATACAACAAATGGAAAAAGTAAATTGGAGAAAATTGCTTGGCGCTGTTGTGTCAAAAATAAAATTTTATACGTAAATATAGACAAAAGAGGATGGCTCTATATTTACCTGCAGAATTAAGAAATTAATTAAGTTTACAAATACATAAAGAGACGTGATATCAAGAATCTTACAAAATAATAAAATAATTTGAAGACTAGATTCTATTCTGAGGCTGAATATGAAAAAAATTACAAAATCGGTGTTACGGAAGTGTCATACATGTCAATAATTAATAAAATGTCTATATGTGCAAACATAACATACGTATAAAAAATAAATAAATAAAACTCTTAGAAACATAATAATGAGCCACAGAGTAACCTCTATTGAGTAAGCCCGTGGTTAAGTGATGCTGCGATTACAGCTTCGTACTGTATTTGCAAATTGATATATGCCACCTGATAAAACTGAAACAGTTGTCACCTATAAGTAAGCTCTCGTGTCTGAGTGATTCTGGGATTTCAACTTTAATTCTTTGCTACTGGCACAATAACAATTTAATACTGGAAGATTTGTGGGGTTAGTGGAGCTACTATAATATTGAATTAAATGTACTTAACTTTGGTTTGGAAACCACTGGTTTGGAATACTCTTTCCCATCTTACTTACTATCAGAATGCATTACTCTATAGCAATACCTACCCCTTGCCATTCAGGAAAAACCATAGAAAGTTGGCGGTATACTAGACGTTGAATTATTCACACATTTATTTATTTCGTTGTATGATTGAATGTTCTACTGTATGATCTGTTATTATATCTGGTAAATGTTATGTAATATAAAATATTAAATAATAGTTTATAGAGTATTTGGGGTGTTAGGGGTAGATTAGGTATAAAGTAAAAGTTGGGGTAATTGTTAGGGTGGGTTTTGTATAGTTAGGTTTTAGATAAATTTAAATGGGATGTTCGTTACAAGGTTGAGCTACACGCGATCGCCTCTGAAAACCATCGTTGTTAATTTATAGTAAACTTGTCACAATGGATCAATGATCTGACTTCATACTGACCTGTCATCCCCTACTGATAGTGCAGGCAGGGTTATCGTTCCATAATCATTCATAATAAAACTACCTAATACTTAAAGTATTCTCATATGAACAAACGAACAAGTTTTTGCTACCATACTTATAAGAAACATTGTTGTGAAAGAAATACACATCATTTATTATTTATTTACCTGTTTCTGCGTAAGTTCCGAACTACTCAGTCATTTGTAAAGTTAACCTGAGTGGCGGAGTAAAGTTGCTTCGACTTTGTGTTTCGTATTATACCATCGAGTGCCGAGTATCGAATCGGCCTCTTAGTCACGTCTTTGTAATTCCTACAAAGGGTTCTCAACTTCGTGAGCATATTTTGCATTCACGTATAGATGGATGCGTATGTGTATTATACATGTTTTAATTTAAAAAAATTAAATGTATCCTTTGAGGTATTTTTTATTGATATCAAAGCAAATAAAAGTTTACATTGTTTAAACAAATATTTATTAAAAAAGTTTAATTGCAATTGGGATTAGACTGCACTTTCTTCGAAGTACATCTTTATAAGATTCAACATCATCAAAATTTTTTGCCAAATTACAAAATTACAGATATTATCAATACTCAATAAAATACCAAATTTATATATAAATTAACTCTGGAATCGCTGTGCCTCCAAAAAATATAATTCTCCAAAAGATAAAGTCGTTAAAGAAATAGGCAATCTGTTAACTTTCTCAAGCGTTTCTAATAAATTTAGACTTTATTAACCCGACTATAACTCGCAGTAACAAAACATCGCAGACGTAATATACTGCAGAGTATTGTAAACCCTGAAGTAATTTTAATCAAAGAGTGATCATATGTAATGAACTTTGAGCACACGAATTGTCTGCTGAAGTTTATGTTCCCGCGCTGACTTATGAAAAGGTAAATAGCAGAACAAATGACTCGCATTACAGTAGCTAATCCGCTGGAGAAAATGCCCTGTGATAAATTGTCCGCAAATAGGATAAGGGGACGCGAAATAAACGGAAGGTTATCGTTGACAGAAATAAAGAAACTGGCAATTCGCTAACAGCTTCTCCGAGGACTCAAGTCATGGCCTGAAGGCGGATTGGTTTTTGTCATATAAACAGTGGGTTAAACAGTTTGTTTAATGGCATTTAACTTCGTTTGATCCATCATATGAATGTATGCAGATAATAGTGATATCAAATTTTATCTAAAGGATGTGAGGATATTATAAGACTTCTCGAAAAAGCATTGTTACAGCAGAAACATAATATACCTACAAAAAAATGAAGAAGATATTTCGTCTAATAGTGAAGTAAAAAGGTCGTTGAATTTGCCATAAAGGTTTTATATCTTTCTGGTCATACAAAAGGTAAATGTTATTGAATTTTTCTTACGTTTCGGTAGAATTATAAGTAAAGGCGGCTGGTAAAACTATGTTAGTGAAAATTTTATTAACATTATGGCATTCTCGTTCGATTCGAAATCTTTAAATATCAGTATATTAGTAGTTGTTAAAAATACGCTACTATGATAGAACGGATGGACGAATAGAACCCCACCATAAAAGTTCCTTCAATGTTACGGAAACAAAAAAGGTAACTTACCTACTATATGTTAGATAATTAAAAAAAATTGGATTATATGATCTCAAATATGACTGAACTGCATTTATCCAATTTTACGTTGTACATCTGTAGTGGCATTCTATCAGCTGACATTTTTATAATGACCTTTTCAAATCAAAATCAAGATGTAAAGATGAAGATAAAGCAGTTTCATATACGAGTAGTATTTACAGCTATACAAAACAGAACTGCTCTCCATGTGTGTATAACCATGTTAATAAAAGCAGATAGCTTCAACACAATGCGATAGAAATAAGAGGTCACTCTTCTGGTGGACAATGTTAGAACTAAGAATTTATTTACTATTGTTTGTCACTTGGACTGACGTCAATAGAATAGGTTTTAGCTGGCACAATTTGAGAAAGAATAATCTAACTAACAGAGGTAATAAGAAAATTAATTGACTCTTCTAGTTGGTCACATTGCGAGCTTGGATATTTGTTTCATTTACAATTTTCTATTTCATCTTGGAACGAACTTGACGTTAATAAAATCTTATATGCACAATCATTATATAATTAGGAGGTACATATTTATTTTTTCCAGTTTCTTATTATATTATAATTAGTAATTATGACAAGTCAACTTAAAATAACACTTCAGTAATTAAAAAAAAAAAATAACGAAAAACGCTTAACAAAAAAAACTTCTCATCCAATTTCACTCATTATTCATTAGAAGAAAATTCGGCTATAAAATATACTCAAAAATAGAACAGGTATGTACATTGAATATTATTTTGTTTGATATGTGACCATCGCGTAAGTTTTAAAAATTACCTAGACGTGCAAAGACTACAATTTACAGCGACGTGGTGCAATTCAATGCGAAACGTCGCGTTGGCTATAAAAATTAGGTATATATGTAGGTACTATTTACCTGTAATCGCGTCGCGTTAGGTCCCGGTAGTGAATTTAAATTATATCCAGAACTTTAACAAGTTCGATGGAATATTTATTCCGTTTAATGGTTTTCTACAAGACCATTTGAAAACATTTTGGTTAATTGACAATGACGACAACATTGTTCCTGAAGGAACTATAGAAGGACTATAACAGTTCTGTAAGAGTTATATATTGAGAGTGAATGAGTATATCGAGCATGTCTCATCATTTTTAAGATGACCTTTTAAATTTCATATATTTCAATTTTTTATGTCACAATACATTTGTTGATAGTTGAAAATCAGCAAATTAGTTGTATTCACAAATGCATTGATACATCACCCAACTTTTGTTCATGTTGATACATTCGAAAGAAACTTAACTAGTAAGCAATTATAGGAAACGGCTGTGATAGCATTTCTAACACCTCTAAGCTAAAATAATGACAAATATATATATACATACTACATTCAATCAGATGAAACGCAAGATGGAATGAAATTATTTACTTGCAAGGGCTTATAGTACGTACTACTGGTTCTTTATTTATATATTCCAGTGCTTACATGTACACCAAGACTATAATTGGCATTTGTAAATTTATAATAAGATTCTATTCTTATTTCAGAAATAATAATATTATATAATTAATTCGTTTTAGTCCAAATAATTTAATTCGATTTAATCTTAAAAAATAAATTATAATATAAAATAATAAACATATTATTATTAACAATGATGGCAGATCAGTGAATTTGTATATATTTTTATTTGGCGCTTATAAACTGAATTAACTATCAATAAATCTACATCCTTAATATATTGACGTATTGAACTGTAATACGTATGTAACTAATTAATGGAACAGAAATAAGATACGAAATATTTAGCTGTTTTAAAGATAAAAATCACGAGAGAGAATATTACACAGCTTAACTAGCGAGAAAATACAAGAGAGAATATTATCTCGTTATGAAAAACAACTTAAGTACGATGTCTTTATTGGAAATCTTCCTAGTTTCGTATCTCTATTTATAGGCTTGTCAAGACGCGAACTATATGTTGGAGAGGCTGCGGTCACGCTTGACAGTCGATATATCTTTAGGGAGACAACATTAATTAATCGATAACATCTACAAGTACAGTAATAAATGTTACAAGCTTGTTAAGATTAAAAATATTCCTCAGTTCATTTAGTTCTGACAAAATGACTAGGTATTTTTGGAAAATATCATATATTATTATTATTGAATAATATATAAATCATATCATTTACAGATGTTAAAGGTATAAGGCGTCAGCATAAAAATAAAAAAAAATACTGCTTTATGTTGTAGAATACATATTGTGTCATGATGCGCAAAAGATAACAAAAAATAAGAACCCACGTCTCTAATATTAGAGCAAATTGATTTTACTTACAATAAATACAACACATAAACCCAAAATTCCTCTAATAAATTTCCCTGAACAACGCATACTCCGGAATCGTCTGGATACTGTCGCCTTTTTTATGGCTGCAAAAATTGACACTGGACCCACTTAATAGTCTTGAACGGGGCAATCAATTACTTGTCCTCCCGTTCTTTGTAAAATGTAAATGGTTTAAGGCCTCTTAAGGGATAGTTGAGTAAATATCAACAAGACACGACATTAACAAATTCCATACATAAATGTCTACACCAATATTATAAAGAAGAAATATTTGAATGTTTGTTTGTTTATGACGAATAAACTCAAAAAGTACTCAACCTATTTAAAAAAAAAAATCCATCTATTGGAAGCTACATTGTCAACGAGTGAGAGAGCTAATATATTATTACCGAAAATTCTATCTATCCATGCGAAAATGGGCCCGATCCTTAGTTATAAATAAATAAGAAAAGATAAGGAACTCATTTAATATCATATTCATAAAACTTTGTTAGACCTTAGCAATCAGTTTTTATAATTTTTAAACATAAAAATCACGAAAATGACGCATATTAGAACACTAGTAAATCAAAAGTTTTTGTAGACGCAACTACAAAAACTTTAATTATTAAATACCATTAGGTGGAAGAGAAAACTTTCAGGTTCAAACGTACCCTCCTAAACTTTATTTATAGCTTAGTAAAATATACAAAGTTGTTATTAAAGTGGTTGGTTAGACGAAAGGAAAATACAAAGTTACTTCTAATATCTATGCTAATTTTCGTAACATATGGTATGTAACAAAAATTAATAATGATATAGGTCCATTATATTGAAAACGTACTGTAATTAATAATAACCGTGTAATCGCCAGTGAGGTTTATGAGCCGTAACCGAAATTTATTGTATGTCGTAACGACTTGCAGTACAGCTGGCGGTGTGTCGTTGCTTGATTGAAATTAAACGCAATGTTAATTAAAAACAAACAAAACAATATGTGTATAATAAAAATTTTAACGCACTTTTTAAAGTGGTTAATGTAGATGAACAAAATGTCACGTAGGGAGTTACTTACGTAGGATCAGTCATAATGTATATTAAAACGAAAATTAGAAACCCAATAATAGTTTTTATAGAACTAAACAATTTATCTCAAAAGCCTATAGTTGAAATATAAACAAAATTTGGTCGTTTCATATAAACATTAAGCTCCTGTGATTACAAACATTATTTAACAGATTTCAACTACGCTTCCTGTGGAAAATTGTTTAGTTACATGACAAAGTACTACAACTAAGTTTTGATATGTTACACTTATTACAGTGAACCCCATGTAACATTTCCGGAGCACTAAAGGTATTTGTTATCGAATACACATAATAATACGTTTAAGTCGTGTTATAAAAACAGTCAAGTTAACCATGTGGTCTCGGCATAGAATGGACCATACCTTCATTTCCTGTGTTGTCAGGTCGACTAAGGTAATTTGAAGATCGAGGAATGGGCAGCAGCATACTTCATAAAACATCACCAATTGCGGTTGCCAACCTGCCTGTCAAGCTTAGCGACTACTGGCAAAACCTCCCAATAGGGAGAGGTCTATGTTTAGTAGTGATTAGTTAACGGCCGATTTGATGATGATGAAAAAAAAAAAAAGAAAATAAAATATACGTGAGTAAAGGGACAACATCGTGTCCTAGTAGTTTTACCACTTGGACTTATCGAAAATTCGTAAGTTGTATCTGGCCTACATCAAACGCTTTGTGTGTTTGAGTCAATGTAATTTCCGACTAGCTGTTTGGATGATGGACGACGACGGAAACATGCCTCTCGAGAAATGCCTCTGATTACTTCATCTAGGATTACATTCAAGAGCATTCATATTTTAGTCATAATAAACAATAGCAGATGGTACATATTATCCACTGCTGTTTTAATAAAAATAAATAAAACAAAAAGAAACCATTCATTATTCTTTAAGGATCTTTATGCAAAAAAAAAAATATAAGTGACTTACGTGGAGCTCTTAGTCGAGTGAATTATTTTACCTTTGGTAATGAGTAATGAGCTATGATTTTTCATGTGAACTTTATATATATATTGTAAGTAAATTGTACACAACACATTTGTATAATTTAATGTTTCTTTTGATATATGAATTAAGTTAAAGCCTTAGTTACGTAAAGGAAAAGAAACTTGTATAATTCGTTCATTTATGTATGAAATATTTATTTATGTAACCAGTTGTTTACTTATGATTCACATTTATGCAAATTCTTACCATTATTATCTGCAATGCCAAACAACATATAAAAATACAAAATATGAATAGTATATAAATAATTGTAGCAATAAAATAATAGTAGTAAGTAAAAATTGTAGTAATAATAAAGGGGAATGTTTATGTCCAGCAGTGGACAGTTAACGGCTGAAATAATAAAATAATATAAACAATTGTACTTGGCATAAAAATTATCAAGAGACATACTCGTACCATCACCACAGAGCGTGTACGCATATTGACAGTTTTCTGGAACTGTTTTGGTTCTCACGACATAGCTGTGAGAAATATATATACATAATTAAATTCGAAACAAGTTAATCGAATCTGAAAACAAAGACAGGAAATAAATAATTTTAAATTAACTTATAAGTGGCCCGTTTTATTAATTGATTTGTTAGATAAGCTGAGTGGCAACAACAACCAACTAAAATTATGGCACTCTAACTATTCCACTGACTTTATCTCTCTCATTTGTATGGTGAAGGGTGCGCTTAGGGCAACATCAGAATATGACGTGACTAATAGCATAATATAGAAGATTTATAGCAAGTGCTTTGAGCTTGCAACGGCAACTACACTTACAAATGAAATGCTTATTTCAAAAAACAAACAGTGGCAAGATTAAAGTTAGGGGCACTTTGTTTGAATCAGACTTATAGTATTACGAGTATGTAAAGTGAGATAATTATCAAGATACTGACAATATAAATATTTAACGAAGTGGTTAATTCATTCACGAATATATGTGCAAAGTATTAATGCAAAGTGTCCTTAGTCCATATTTGAAATTTGTACTGTAATATACTAAATCTAGATTTGTTGTTACAAAGACATCTTGAACATCATGTTGACTATCATAGTCGAATAAACATCGTTGCTAATATTTTAATAGCCTAAGGAATATCTAGTAGCTTTCATAAATGGGATTTAGTAGTCAAGGTAACGGTTTATGTAACAAATAGCAATATAGAGTAGTATCTTAAGACCAATTGCGGTCTACTAGATATATAACAAAGGAAAAATGAAACTGACTGTATCGTTAACAAGACCATTGGAATTGCGCGTGACAACGACTGTGATGAAAGTAATTTTGCTTGACATGTTACAACTAATACAACTCTACGACAATGAATATTGTTTTGTCTATGTCGGATGAAAATATTCAAAAATATGCATCTACAATACAAAAATCTGTACAGTCTTTGTTTTTTATATTCAGACCTACGAAATGATTTTTAAGTTATACAATTTTTTTAAGAAGCTATATGGATATTATCGTGTATTATATTGTAATTCATGGCATTATACATTTAATTTGCACGAGTATACAGACGTACTTAAGATTATGTTCCACAAAAAAAAAAATCGGTTTCAATTGTGATAAAACAAGTAATTTTGATTTAAAAACTACTGAATCGATTTTGATATTATTTCAATGGGATCAATCTGTAAGTATATCCATTCACGTTAAAAAAAAGCTTAATCCGTTTACAACTGACGGAGTTATGAGGTAACAAATATAAAAAAATACATCTGAACTGAAAACCTACTGTTTGAAGGCGGTTGAAAAAGGAGTTGTTTCGATTTTGTTCTAGAATATACAGACGCTATTATTATTTTTTATAATAAAGAAATAGGTATACACACAGATATTAAAATATTAAGTAGTAGAGTTCGACCCACAGCATTGATTAACAAAAGATTTTCCATCTATTTAAAATATTTCAATCCCGTAACTATTGAACGCTTAAAAAATTCGAAGCTAGCGAGTGTTTTCACTTTCACACACTATTTTTTTTCTTTCTTCTAAAGTTTATTCGTCTGAAAATCAATATATATAACAAGATCGAAACACCGAAGAAGAAACATTAATTTTGTATTCATTAAAAAAAAAAAAAAAAAGCAAAGATTACGTAAATATAATAGGTTCTATATTTACAGAGACCCTTGGGATTTTAATTAGGAAGTTTTAATAATTTCCCAGAAAATTAGTCGAAGGGAAACTTTAATTAGGTTGTGTACACAAAGGCCGTATAATTTAGTTTGTTCAAAAAGTCACAGAACCGAAGCCTCTTGGGTATCTATCAGGTTCTGTTTTTATTAGTTCCTTTTTTAATATAACAGTGTAAACGTGTGATGTATGATTCAATTTTACGTGTAATTGGATTAAAATGATTAAGAGTTTATGAAGTGAGTTTTAGTAATTTCATAATGTGTTCATTTTCGTATTAAAAACATTATTATGTATCAATTAAATATAGATCAAAGCATTAATCTTTACAGTATGCATTGAAGTAATAATTTTATATCTATACATAGAGAAATGTCTTATTCGATTTATCACTGCAGAAACTACTGAGTCAAGAAAATGAATTTGTAGAATATGTTCCGCACATTTTTGAATTATTCAATATGTCTTTTTTGGAATAACTAAGGGAATGGGTTATATAAATATAGAGGAAAGCTACAGAATTGATTCTAGTTCTATTCATGTCTGCACACAAAGAATTGATTGCTAGACTTCTATCATCATATATTTCTCGTACTTCGTTCATTTATTTCATACTAGTCTCTTTATCTACTTGTCAATTACAGATATTATTAATTTATGGTAATATAAAAATCGTAAACGCGACATAAATTAATATAAATTGGGATCTTTATTCCTATCAAGTTTATCTGACTATAAATTTTAATCTACTAAGGATATTCAGAATTGCGACAGTTGAGTAAATCATTTGCTGTCTATTTGTAGATTTATTTCAAAACCCGGTAGCTTTGACGGTTCATAATATATCGTGACACATCAAAGAGGTCCCACCGTTGGGCTATGGACAATAATTTAAGACCGTCCTATTGTGTGTGTGGTGCATTGTGCGAGTATGAACGTTGGTTCTAGTTTGACGTGTATTCATGTCTATTTTAGGCACAATAGTCCCGAAACTGACAAGGTAACAGATATCGTAAGTTCGTATACAGGTCAAAATGTGCGTATTTCCGACGTATTTCCACCTATTTCACGAGATCTGTTTCCATTTGCACGTTACAAGTTGCAACTAGTATGTATGCGAAAATACTAACATTAGAAATAATAATGCTAATATTTTGAGAGTAAACTGTTTTGATAAAAAGAAAGAATAAACAAATAGAGTTCCTAATTGACAGACATCGTGTAACAAAAATTAAGAGGCCTTCTTTAGGTACCTAGATTAATTTTAAAATTAATACAAATAAATCTCTTAACGAATCCTCAAAATATGCTAGATATAAATTTTATTTCCTGGAGAATTCTATTGTTCTCCAATTCAACAATCGGGGATTGCTAATAACGTCAAACTAATATCCCAATTGTCAATTACGTTCAATCAATATCGGTGCTTCTAAATTAACAATATTAGACAGCAATCGCTTGATTTCACTTTATTGACAATATGGCACCGTGCAAGCATTTCATGATTCAATCAATTATGCTCAGTTCCCACTAATTATGGGTTTATTACTATATTGTATAAATAAAATGGTATGTAGATAAATTTATGAAGCATGACTCATCAGGAAATAAACAAATTAAAGAAACTAAAGTTTATTTCTTTAATTTGTTTATCAGTTTATCAGTTTAAATATTCAGGAAATATTTACAGTCATTCAAAATCAAGGCGTTTGAAATTGCATTTAAAAGCTAGTATCAGATAAAATAATATAGTTTAGGATAATAAAGTGAAATTATTATTTCTTTCTAATTTGTTCTTAATTATGATTCTGAAGTATACATGACTCTATATTAAAAGGTGCCTTTCAAAAGACGATTTTTTTGCTGTATGTTTTTTTTTATAGCAAAAAACTTAAGAAGCAAAATTTACTTGAGATACGATTCAGCATTCTACATCCAATTATTTTCAATCTAATGGGTTAATAATAGTACAGCAGTCTATTTTATCTTAATGGAAGTTATTGATTTTTACGATATAAATATCCATCATTCATTGGAAGAAGCAGAAAAGATATATAAATATAAATAACGGATTAAAGTAGATTATATTAAGTCGTTAAATTAACATTGCACTAACAACGTGATAAAGCAAAGTTATTATATTATTATATTAGGCAAATTATAAACTTCCAAGATAAGTCGAACTTATTCTGACCGCAAACAAGCTACCATATTATAGAGAAATATGGAAGAGCTGCCTGTAGTGAAAGATATATCTTGAAGTTATTTACGAGAACTATCATAAACTTGAATGCTTTACGAAAAACGGAATAGCTTATCTGGATAGGTGCTAAAAAATTTTAGTCTTAAATGCATTTAAAGTGACGGACCGTAAAGGCTAAAATGCAGCAAACCGCCATTTGGTCTTATCTGTACGCTATTTGGGAAATGGCGTAGTTTTATGGATCTTGCTATTTTTCGATGTGAATTTATGAATAAACGTTATTTATTCTACGACAAAGTTTGACACATAACAAGTTCGAAGGATCGTAATCTTTCTTTAATAAAAAATTGCTAGTGGGAGAGTGTTTTTATTATTATTTACAAAATGAATTTGTTAAAAAGTGTTAGAAATTTGCATAACCAATACACATTTGCCGTATACTCCGGGCATAGAATGAACCGCCCTTTCCTTTTCCGTGAGTGTCGTAAGAGGCGACCAAAGGAACTTAACGGTCGAGGGATGAGCAACAGCGTCGCTCTTCAAACATCATCAAAGTCTAACTACGACTGCCAACCCAACTGTCAAGGAGGCAACTACTGGTAAAAACGCCCTTATAGGGGATGCATATGTTCAGCAGTGGACAGTTAACGGCTGATATGATGATGATGAATATACTTTTATACAAGGCATTGTAAAATAGACGTACAAATCAAAATATGTAGTTCAAAACGCTTATTCCGACTTGTAGAAGTAGAATTAGGCAGAGAACAATAACTGCTTAATGTGCACACTTACTTAAGCTTCTATAAGCTGGCTTTGCAGTAGTTCGCAGTTACAACATTCCTAAATGCGAGAATATCTTATGATTCGTTAGTATTAGGTGGCAATTAATAAAGTATTACGTATTTATAGATAATATGGAACCTCAAATACTCGATGAATTAAATAGATAGACTTCTAAGAAACTACTGGGATACGAGAACTCATAGTTAACATAACAGATGGTATTTGTGTATGTTAACGATAATAACTTATAGTAGTAAACCACAAGGCTTCTGTACCTTAGACATAGATAACATATGTATATATATTATATATATGTATATACGTATATATATTTCATCTAAAGAAGGTAATATTACTAAATCGCCCCTTAAATTTAACAGTTACAGTAATAACATAGAGTAAATAAGGAAATATAAAATTTATAGAAAAGGAAAATAACAAACGAGTTCTGGACGTCAGGGTTATTGCGGCGTTCAAACAACTTAAGGCGTTCTTAAGTTCTCTCCGAAGAATGATCGATCTGTGGAAACGCTAGTATTTTAGAGGCGATTTCCTTGTAAATGGTCGTATCTCGTATGTTTTATATAAAATGTATTAATAATATACAATATAAACTTAGTTTTGCCCCATATAGTTTTATGTTGGAAGTTGGGTGTGAATTACGACTTTGCGGCGTGTATTCAGATAATATAGCAAAGGATGAGATATCGATTGACCTTCACACTGGCATTTGCATTATAATAGGTCAGAGACTAAATAACCTGGGCCGTAATGAACCGTATTGACGTATTTTCAATATGATATGTTTAGGTTATTGAAATGGAGTATTTATTTATTTATTTTTTTCACAACTGAAAGGGTCCCGCGATGGATCACAATCTCTATGGTGGTATGTATTAATTTTAATCATTTAGTTCAGTATTTGTAAAATATTATATTAAGCGATTGTATGATAAAACATAAACAAAGAAAATGTCATTGTTTAGAATCGGTTGTTTAAAATTCCTTAGAACTACGACTCAAAAACGCTTAATAATGTAAAGGATTATAATTTCTCATAACATGTCACTGAAACAAAATGTATCCCATTAAAGTGTAATTTGACCATGTTTGTATTGTGCAAGAACTACTGATCGAATTTTGATAAAATTTGATGTAGTAATAACTATAGACACCAGTTGACAAAAAGAATATTTAATACTGCGAGAAAATAGGAAAGTACAATGAGTGTAAAAGACGTCCGGGGCATAGTATCTAGTATAAATTGATTCAGTATAAAATGTATATTAATTTTCAAGGAAAAGGGAATTGGCAAAACACCTTATTTCTCCCACGCTCGAATTTGAACGTAAACATTCAATATTGGAAGGGAAAGTTGTTAATAGTTACGTTAATTTCCGCTTAAA
The DNA here is from genome assembly GCF_026898425.1 of Galleria mellonella. Lineage (NCBI taxonomy): Eukaryota > Metazoa > Arthropoda > Insecta > Lepidoptera > Pyralidae > Galleria > Galleria mellonella. Next base: position 1,501,530 of record NW_026442100.1, on the reverse strand, counting down.
TAAATATCAAAGCAACGCCCTCACCCATTAGTATAACGAAAGGCATAGTTTAGCTTGGGAGTGGTCAGGAAACTTTGCGGGAACTCCCGACGAATATCTCCACACCAATTGATTTACAAACGCCCCCTGAGTGGATTTATGATGCCATATTTTTAATTGGTTTATTATAATTTTAATTAGTTAACACAATTGTAAATGCCAGTTATACGAACTTGAATTATATATTTATAATTTTCTTACATTTATCTCACAAAATATTAATTAACGAACTGTTAACAATTTTTAGTTATTAACAAACTTTGCATAGTAATAATAGACGAGTCAGAGACTGTTTCGAATAAACTTTGAACATGATTTTTTTTTAATCGAAAGGGTAATACTTCCGTCTTGGTTCCGCACTAATTTACTCAAAATTGAAGTATTTTTGTTTTTAGGTATAAAATATATGTGCAGTTATATATTAAGCTATAAATTTTCAGTTTCAAAATAGTTTTTGTTATGTTCATGGTACTGCTCATGTCTATAGGTGACGGTTACCACTTTCCATCAGGTAGACCGTCAGCTTGTTTGCCATTCAAAGTCGTATTAAAAAAAAAATATTCGTTTTCGCATTTGTGTCCACGACTTTCTATATTAACACATTGTACATAGATGTACTTATGAAGATGAATTTTATTATGTGTACGTACATGTCTCTCTACTACAGACAGACAGATTATACACAGCTATAAATTTTCGTTTCAAAAGGTTTCATATTCACTTTAATTTTTGTGTATTGATGAGTTTCTATAAAAACAAATATTAGAGGTATATGAAGATTAATATATTATGGCATAATATTAAATGTGGTGTTATTTGTTTCATGTGTAAAGTAATAACTACAGATATGGTAGATGCATATTTTGCAGAGTAACTATAATTTACGTATTTAACTTTAGGGTTGTGCTTACTAGTTTCGAACTCGATACGAACACTCATATTTTTAAGCCACATTTAAAAAGAGCAATTTTTTTGTCTACCTGCATATATTTAACCAATTATACACTGATATTGATAAATTTTTCTATTTATATGCAAGAAAATTATCAATTTATATTCCTTAAGAATACAATAGGGAATTGTGGTAAAAGCCGTGAGGTAAGCTTGAATGAAACAGTTGGCTTGTGAACCCCTTAACTCAAGATAAACGCAGGATTGTGTGTAATCGGGCCTAAAAAGAACCAACTTCAGAACTAAATTTACATTCCATTAAAACTTTTTGTATGCGAACAGAGATGGAACTAAAATTGCCACACCTTAGAATTACTTCCCACCACCTTTATTTTGACGCCATAGAATTAACTACCCATAACGTACAAGTAATATTATACCTCTAAAAAACTTTTTATGTTCATCTTACCTGTATTTTCACTACTTATCCTTTTTTAACCCTTGGTCCAAAAGGAGTAATTAATGAGATTACTATTAATATATCAGCTGTATCGGTGTACTCTTGAACATAGTCATCCTCCATGGTATCCTTTTTTAAGTCGAGACTATATGACAATGACATGGTAGCGCCTAAATAAATAGGCCGATTTTCATTAATTTGTTCTTAGTTGTAGATGAACATCAAATCATCCTTGCATAATCAGCAATATCTAAATCAACAGTAACAGAATATTCTGGTTAAATATTACAACAGAAATATCGAGCTTGAAGTAGAATTGTGTGTAACACGATTTCGTACTGTCAATTTAAATATTTTAATTACATTGTGGCTATGAATATTCCCATCAATTTGGTCTTTTTTTGCATCAATTAAGTGAGATTCCTACCTTCCATAATTGATATGTATGGTACTAAATGGACAGGTTATATTAGTAAGTTTATTAATTTTGTATTCATCAGTGTCATTAAAATAATGCATGCAACTGTCATGACAATTCAATGAACAATTAAACCGCTAGAATGTTACAAATTCGTTTCTTAGTATATTAGTAAAAATGTAATGATCCAAAATAAAAATAAAAAATCATGGTAATGCTACTTCAACCTACAGCGTCGTAGAATCATTACAGAATCAGTTTAATTCGCAATTCCTTTCACAGATGTGGTTCGAGCGAAAAATTGCTTTTCAAAATAGCAATTAAGTCGATTAAGTTAAGAAAATGGTTAAACGCTCCGTCTCACTTGCAGTCTTTATTTATAGTCTGTTTCAATAGAATTTAATGTAAAGGTAATCAAGATGTGTCGAAATTATCACAGATAGGCTATCTAAATAAAATTAGTAAGTATTGAAACATTCAATCGATTAAAGGATTTTTAATTTGTACTATTATTGGACATAAGCAAATTGTCTTATCAATTGGTAAATTTTCCATTGGTCGTTTGTTTAAAACTAATAAGTTTTCTATAAATTTTGTTCATGGGCGACGTTAATCACTTACCATGATGTGGGCCTGTTTGCCTTTCTCACTCTCTAACAATAACAAACGTTCTTTGAACACAATGTGGTATAATTATTTTTATAAATCCCTTTTTAAGGTTTTCTCAATATATACAAGCCCAATCAAAACTAGCCGTGAAAGCGTGCCGACCGCAATAGGCTATTTAGCGACCGAGAAAAGTTTTTATGAATCCAAACAGACCCAACTGGTTCTGTGGCCAGCCGATTTATGACGGACCGAAGTTTGGGCGACAAGGGCTGACTTAATCGAATCCTGTAGAGGCTTTGGTCCACCTAATCAAATCTTGTCGAGTTGTAAGAGAATTTAGGGCACCTCAGCTCTGAAATATTCCTCAAAACACTCGGTTTAGCGTTCCAGATTAATTTACTTCGAAATTGAAGAGACAAAGGCCTTTGTTATTTATAAGCTTACCTCATACAATTCAAATTTAAGTCCTCGACCATTATTGGCTGGGAAAGGCTCATCATTAACCAATTTAACTAATTACGCAGGTAATGTAGAAGGAAATGGGCTGAAGTTTTCGCCGTCTATCTTAGGCTGCGAAATTGTGTTGACATCAATTATCCACAATCTCAGGTTGTTTTGCTTTATCTTTAACGTTGTTATATCACCCTTTATGATATTAACTTATTAAAAGTTCTTAAATTACTAAAGCATTTGAAACATGCAAGTCATATACGCTTTTAAGTTTAACTAATATATAAATAAATATAAGACTTTCGTTAAATTACAATTGTGATTTTAATAACAGCACAAGTTTGTACAAATCTTGATAATGATATGTGTATACCTAAACACGTCTATGTACCTATCTATGTAACTATATTTCTTAATTTTTAAATCCATTTTTATCTTTTAGTCTGATTACATCTAGAGTCAGCTTTGTGAATAGCTGCGGTAATATCAAGACAAATTTTAATGTTATTTAAACATAAAATTAAGGAACCTACACGGTTCTCATGAGCTTGTTACAAATTTTGTTCACTTGCCCCTTGTTAAATGTTCTTAACTTCCAACTATATATGCGATATAAAGAGAAAAATTAACAATCTATTTTTTCGGAAATTTGACGCTTCTGGCATCATGACAGATCGTTTATGCCGAATACAGAAATAAAAAAAAAAATACGGTGACGATAAGATTTGTTATTGTAATTTGATTTCTAATTGTATCCAGTAAATTTCAGCTGTAGCCTAATGAGGAAGAGGAAAAAAAATTGTAATTATTCACTGTGGTAATCCGCTAGGCTTTAATTTTAAAGAAAAAGCTACACCATTTATTATTAAACTCTATGAACAGAGTAACTTATTTACACCAATTTTGTTTTTGTGAGTTTGTATTTTCATTAAAATTCCAATAAAGCGTAATTATTGCTGCGAACATTGAGTTTCATGTATCATTAAAGACTTGGGCTTCATTTATATGAAGATAATGAAATGGTGCATTGTCCTACATAATATATAAATGCCTTCTTTATAATTATCAAATTTATACAAACGATATTATAAGTTACTTACATACACACAAATATACGCACGCACGCGCGGACGCAGACACACGCACGCACGCATGCATGCATGCATGCACGCATAGTCGCACAAAAATATATAACAAGCATAAATTGATATTTAAGTGAATATGGACGACCACTATTATTTTTGGTTAGCTCTTGGCCAATAATCAAGATGTCATGCATTATTATTTTCTTCTGTAGCTTAAAAAGTAAATGTCTTAAATTGAGATATTCGTTGATTACTGCACTATATTCTTGTTTCGGTTTAGGGTTATGTTTAAATTGCCATTCTACTCGTAATTGTTAATATCTAGAAGTAGCTATTTATTTTATTTTACCACATTTTTCTGCTGGTTTTACATCCTTTTTAAAAGGTAAATCAAGTTTGTATTTCAGATTCTTGTTGAAATTTGTATAATTCTTCGCATCTTTTTTCTTTTTGAGTACGGTTTTCATACCGATGTAAGTAAATAATTTTATATTTCCCAAAATATTTTCAACATAATATCATTATCATATATGTATAGATGTAAAATAATTTTCTGTTTTAGGTTTTGCGTTTTCTATACAGATTTTATTTCGTATTATTGTATATTCTATACAGACTCCCTCACATAGGTTGTAAATATCATTTTCAAATTTTGAATTTTCTTCCTTTTTTCTCTTCTAACATCTGCTATTAGTTGTTCATGATCTGTTTTAAATGCTTGTCAAGTCTTATTTAAACTTTCTAATCGCGTCTCTTAATAGCTTATGTTATTCTTTGTTTCGAACTTTTTTGATTATTTCGCTGATCTTTACAATTTGTTCATATCTTTATTAATATTTTTCATTTTTGAGAAGCTAATAAATGCAAATAAATCACTAAGTTAAAGTTCTGATAAAATTCAGAAATTTCACATGTACTAGTAATAGTACAATTTCTTCACAAGTCCTAATTGTTCACATTATTTTGTCTTATAGAGTATTTTTTTGTTTGAATTACTAACAACAACAGATACAGATTATAATTTTTAAAATTAAATTCCTTACAAAGTTAACAAATATCTAAATAGTGTCGTATCAATGGCAATTTGGAATTCATTAGTAATTTCACAGATCGTCACCTGTGCATATACAGCCGAAAGATTGTGGAGAAATAAATGGAACATGAATTTGCTTATATTAAATCACTGCAATTTATTTATAGTGCGTTTTAATTTTATTCAACGCCATCTAGTGACAAGTAGTCGAATTACTAGCCACACTGTTCCCGTGACTCAAATAAATTGAATATCTGACCGATATTGTCTATTATTTAATAAGAATTGTTTTTATTAATAAATTGTGATAATTTAGCGATTTATCCAAACACTCCTGATCACAGTCAGGATCATGGGTTTCATCTAAGGTTCTTACGAGTGCAAATTGTCATGTACTAAAGAGAGGCAAGAGGTAACATATCGATATTATAAAATCTTGCTTTACTAATTAACTTGAAATATGTACGAAATAAACAGTAATTATGGTGCCATACCAAAAAGGTAAACTAAGTTATGTAACTAAGTGTATGTATTACTCCAAAACCAAACTAAGTTATGCGGTACAGTCTTTAAGACAAATTAACGCTCAAAATAAGAAAACACAAATTTCATCATCAATAATAAATAAACATAATTATTTATTTATGTATGGAACCCTCAGTGTATGAATTCAACTCACACCTGTCCGGTTTTTTATTAAAACTGTTCCAACCTGATTTCTATAATGTTATTCACCTTTTAGGGGTAGATCTCAATGGCACTTGAAAATTTCATATAATAAAAAAATTTTTTGTTACTAACAATGTAATTTGAGCGCTTGGTACGCTTTCAGGAATATCACGTTTGCCCCCCAACTTTCACTTATGTTAAGTCGCGCAATAAAGCTGGGATCTTTTACGATCTTATGGCAGCACGTGTTGTATACGTTTATGAAAGTCGTGAAGTGTTCTTCATTATGTCGGAAAAACTTTTACACAAATAACAATTATTTTTTTTTTTACAAAAAATATACATGGCGACTACATAGCATCATCATTTTTGGGTGGATAATTTTATGGAATTATCAAGAATAAATTTGACCTTTTTATAAATACTAAAAGTTTAATGATAGAATTCATGGACACCACGGCTTCGATTCTTAAGTGTTTCCTTTTATTTTTCTATTGATTTAATGTTTCTGTTAACGATTTATTAAGTATTATATACTTTGGCTATTTTGTATTTACTTCGTATGTCTGGCTGACTGTCTTATTATAGCGACTTCAGATTTATTAAAATTAGTTTATTATAATCTGTGTTCTCAATATGTATTTAGAGATATACCTATATGTTTTATAATATTCAATAATGGTAACTGACAATAAATTTTTTTAATAGAAAGTTCGCTTAGGAAAATATAAAATTATTGTTACGGTGAAATTATATAGATCGATTATTATTACTGTGCACATAATAAACAAATTATATTCTTCTGTAGATAATAGTAATGATTATAAATAATTATAAAAGTGTTATAGCTTTGAAAAATTCAGATAATTTTTAGTATGAGTCTTGTCCCACTATTGGACAAGTTTATTTGATTGGCATCTTATTTTTTTATTCAGCCAAGATAGATTCTATACAATTTAAATGTAATTCATAAATATTATTATCACGCTTCATTATCATATCATATCGTGTGGTCCCGGCGTAGAATGGGTCACCTCTTCCTTTCTCATGGGTATCATAAGACGCGACTAAAGAAACTTACTGATCGAAGCATGGGTTTCAATGTCCCTCTTAAAACATTATCGAAGCCTAACTGCGGTTGCCAACCTGTCTGCCAAGCGTGACAATTACTGGCAAAATCCTCCTTATGGGGAGCCCTATGTTTAGTGGTGGACAGTTAACGGCTGTTATGATGATTATCATGCATAACAAAATATTCTTTTCCATGTATTTGAAAAAAAAAAACAAAAACATATTTAAATTTAAGAGAAGTGTAGATATTATTAAGATTCTTTAATAACAAGAAACAAAATTAAACGTATTTATATTACGTTTTATTCATTACAGTCAGTCTAAATTGAATTTTTATTATCGTACTGAAGGCAACCATTAGTAATGAAGACAGACGTAAAACATTAATCAAGCATATATCTAGAAAGATGAAAAATGAATGTGCAGTCATAATTTATTTACTCTATGGAAAATAATACAAGAGGTAAATAACTGACTTAGCTTGCCCGTTTCAATCGATGGGAAACTTCTAAAGAAACTCCAGATCCATACCTGGAACAAATAAACAAAATTACTAGAACCGACACCATAAATAACAAGATATTAATACCATTGTAAATTTGGGGCATCGAAACCAGTAAATTGTAATTACTGAAGTATTAAATAAAAATTTATTGCACGCAACTAATAAAGTGGATAAAAGTGTCCAACTTTAAACAGGGTTTAATGAAAATTTGTCACAAGAACCAGATTGCGATACTCCGACTGTAATATTATCAACAGAAGCCGCCGCGAATAAATTACAGCGGAAAGTTTTAAAAGGGAATGGTAAAGACTAATTACCGACACGAGTGTCACTAACTGAATTTAAGGGGACTTTTCTAAGGGATAGAGCGAATGAAAAGCGACCGTCGATCATGACCTATCGTTAGGGATGATATTGAAATTTTTTATTATGCACATTAATGAGACAAAGTGTTCTTATGTCTTTTTAAGTATGTACATTATAGTCATTGTTACAATGCTCAAATTGAAAATCGATATGAGAACAGTTTTTATCTACTTAAAAGTATATATCAACGACTATAATCTGTGATTGGGTAGTTAGTGGTATTTAATAATAATAAAATCATTTATTCAGCTACAAAACAATAATATTAATCAACTTCATACATAAAAATAATAATTCTGTGGTAACAGGTGAAACGCTCCCCACTCAGCTTCAGTTGCAGCGTGGTGCTGTAACTCTGATTTTCAATGGGGCCACCACTCTATAGGTAGCACTCGAGAAACAGGATTAAATCTATAATATACAATTAACTGGACTTTATAGATATTATATATGAATATAATAATATATTATTTATTGTATAACATATACGAAACAACATTGTATAATAAAGATATACAGAATAATTATGTATATCATGTAATTATCTATATAATTGTGTATTCTAATGCATCAGTTATAATTTATCTAACAAATTTACAGTTTTTGTAGTTGATTTAAATATGTTTTTAAAAGATATTTAAAAGACGAAATTGAATTTGTTTAATGCGATTAAACTAATGCAAAACTTTACACTACACGCCAATGCACGCAATATATGCTTGGTGAAAGGATATATATACATATGTTTTGGATGATAATGAAATAATAACCCCGCTTGTGTTATTGGTATATACCGTGAAATAATACGATGGCTTCCGGGGGAATCGCGTGGATGTCGACCTGATTGGGTATATTATTAGCAATAGGTTTAATCCCAATAACAATCTCTCCTCCTCTTCGCTAAGTGTGTTAGAATCTTATGTAGCGAATCCGCTATCGAAACTCGGATTAATTAGGTTTGTTATAGTGATTTCCGCCACCTAAGAGATAGTCGAAAATTAAGAATGTAATAAAGTTTACATTTTTAAGGTTTTTTGTCGGCCACATTAGAACTTAATAGATTTGCGGTCTATAATTCGGAGTTGTATACCATTAAGCCACGACGCTATCTACTTTTCAACCGATTTAAAAAAAGGAGGAGGTTCTCGGTACGGTTGTATTTTTTATTATTATGTTTAAATTCTCCCTCATCTATATCATCATATCGATTGATTTGGAAATTTTCTTTTTTTTAAGCATATCCTTCCAGATATACCTAATAGAAATTTCATCAAAATCGCTTTAAATCTATTTTAAATAACTGGGTTTGAAACGATTGTAGTTTTTTTTTTTTTTGTTTTTGTTCCACAAAAAATTATGGACTATGGATAATAAAAGTAAAACCTTAAGTGTAAGAGAACAACTCCTTGATACACAAATTATGATATATCTGTAGACGTAACATAGGATACCCAGGCTCGAGATAATTAACATTACGAGTATGTTCGTTGAAATTGAGGTGAATGAGAATCAAACTGGAAATATCATTCGCGCAACATTATGTCTCACAAGTAACAGTCAACGATCTATTCTTAGAAATTTTTTAATTTTATATTTAAACGAAATTGTCTTTGAATTATGGATAGCTATTAGCTAAAGAAAAATGGCGGGTTTCCGCTTATTACAAAGAGATAGACGTGCGTATATAATAATTGAAATCATCCAAACCAGTTTATGACAACAAAGATACAATCGTTACGTTAAATAAAGTATGAGTTGTTAATAGTGTGAATTCAGATGTAACTGGGTGAGAAATAACCGTCTGTCAAGCCCGCATCAATGCCAAAGTTACGGCCGGCAACCGCTTCCCGCACGCCAGGGATGTATTTGACATTACTCATTCCATCATTTCCTTGAGTGTCTTGGAAGAAGTCCCGCTAGAATTTATTCTTAGCATTTTCTGATTTACGTATAATAAAAAAAGTATTTTGCAAAGTTTTTTCTTGACTGAATATACAAAGTCCAATAAACTTGCGTTTAGATTCTTATGATACAGTATTACATTATTAAACATTATTACAGATAAAAAACCCAACATTTCTAATGTATGTTAAAATTAAATTCACATAAAAGCAACAGGGATGTTAATGGTTAATTATATTGAGGTAAGGCAAAAGCCATATAAAACGATAAAATCTGCATAAGCCAATATTTAAGATCAGTTAAATAAACTCCCCCATAAAAATTTTGGGGTTTTGTGAAATAAAATTTAAACGAGAAAGAAAATGAGTGTATGTTATAGATAATATAACATATATAATAAAGATTATGCCACATACTGGTTTGAAAATTTTAGAAGCAAGAAATGACCTGTATTATGAAATAGGTAATAAGTACAAAAAAGTTTTAAAAGGTGTTATAATGAAATGTAATATATTGTATTTTTAGGTTTCCAGTCACCGCAAGGCTTTGTGAGTTACAGATTTCGTATATTGTAAGATGTGTCTCGATGTACCAAGACAAGTTTTAAAGTTTACGTCACATGCTCGTGACGGTTATTTAGCTTGACGTCGATTTTCCACGATGGGCTCTATATTTAGACACCAAATTTATTATGAGTATTATTCAAAACTACTATTCCTATCAATTCTCACACAGATGCTTCAAATTAAGACAAAATGATAAACATTATTTGAAAATAATTCATAATTATTATTATCAACATAATAGATACAAAAAAATCCAATATTTTGTTTTATATACATAAATTATGTTTTAAAGTCTGAAAATAAAAAGTATTATCTGTAACAGGGCATGAGTGGATTATTTCTATGAATATGATGCTATATATCTATATACTTTATTTCTACGAAATTTGTATGAACATTATATATATTCTTTATTGCACTTGTAAGTTACATATAAAATAATCCATTTATAAATGTTGTGAGCAAGGGTGGACTTATCTGAACATTTTGTAATGTTTGTATGTAAGCAGTACTAACGAGGAGATTTCTGTTTTGATAATTTAAGATTTTGGTTTTTTAAGACAAAAATCTTTCGTAACAATAGTTAGCATGAGTTCATATGGGAGGAAACCCTATTGATTACAAACAATCATTAAACTTGTTTCAGACGCACGAAGATGTCTTGTAACATACACAAACGTTGGTTGAAACAAACACTTCCTTTTTTAATCGCCTAAATGTACAAATACTGTATATTTATTTACTGGTCAATAAAATTTGTATAAATGGCGTTTAATGCCATGGTATGTAGTGTACTAAAAATTTGCAAGTAAATTATGTTTAAAGTATGAGCTCAATTCCATTCTCTAATACCGAACTTTTATGTAAAAATAATATATATAAAACTAATTTTCATCAAGCTTCCCTCAAAAAATAAAATATGAGTAGGAAATCTTTATGAAAGATATATTAATTTGAGAAAGATCGGTAGAATCGAGAAACTGTGTCATTAGATTGCACCGGAAGTAATAAGAAGGAATTTGGACGAAAGCCTTCATTGTAATGTTTGGTCCGTTTGTTTGATGTCGATAGTATTTGTGTTACATATATATGTATATACAGAAACATATGAAATTCAAGAATTTCGTTTGATGGAATACCTTCATTTATATTTATCAAGTATTCCACGAATGTCAATTATGTTTTTGTACAATATTGCTACTACAGATATTTCAGAAGTCTTTAGTTTTATTAAATGAAGACAAATAGATACTAGTGGACATATTCAGGTATATTGCCACACATGTATGTCATATAAAACTAGTATCATCAGATATTGTCGTACAGCAGCTTTAGTAAAAAAATGTATATAAAGGTATAATATTGGCTGACATACCTCAGGATGTATCATTTATAGGTATTCTCAGTTTTTACAGTATATTTTACACTATTTTCTTTGAAAAGTTATCGATCGATGGAATAGATGGACCATTCGTGTAGAGAAGTCAAGGTGATATATAAGTTTCAAAGATATTACATACCAAATAATGTATTATTTCAAACTATTATATTCAAAGTCAAATAAACTTTATTTAAGGAAACATTTAGCAAAATCTTATTTTGTAATAGTATTGAATACTTAACTTTTATTTTATCAAACTGTATCATAAATTACATTGAAAATCAACTTCACAAACCCTATCGATATAAAGGTTACTTTGTCATAAATAAACGTTTATTATCCCTCTATTACCTACTTCAACAGAAAGCAAATAAAATTTATTCTCAATAAAAAAAATACCCATAACATTTTCGCAATCACGATATTTGCCGTTTCCGCTTGAGCGAGAATATCACAAAGGCTGACATCTTCAGATTTGTACACAAGTAAAACGTAAGCACAATAAGAAATATTTTATAGTCAAAGGTCTTTGAGTCGGCAGTGTCACGCCGCGGATGAAAGGAGTTCTCTCGCATTCATATTAAACCCACAAACGGTTGCGTCGCCGTGCAAAAGATTAAGGTGTCGAAAATTAAACTGGTGAAACGATTTGATTGTTTCGTCAATTTGCTTTTTGTATACAGTTATAATAAAATTATTCTCCACAAAAAAAATAAATAAATAAAAGTAAAAACAAAACAGCGACTACAGTTGCGACTAATACAGAACTACCAAGGAAGTAGAACCTACCGATAGATCGTAAAAATAATTAGTTTTTTAATAAAATACTTAAATTGCTATCGCGGGTATTTGAGTACAAATAGGACCATCTATGAAACATAAAAAAATAACTCTTCAGTTTAAAAATTTACAAGACGAGATGCTGGGACTAAATAATGTACGAACACACTTTGCACCGCACATGTTCGGAATACAAAACGTTTGTGTATTAGAAAAGAGGAGCCAGAAAGTTGTTTTATAAACTAGTTACCAGTTCGTAACTGATAACATAATAGGTAGCTTGAAAGGTTGGCCTCTGTAGTTTGTAATTTAATAAAAACTTTACGTAGTTTCACAGTGAACAACATAATTACTATGTATTGTGGTAAAAAAATATATATTGTGATGTTTAATAAACGATAATGTACGAAATTTATTGTACTATAAGTTCGAGAGGGATTAATTCGATTCGGGATATAAATATTGCAAAAAATCGAAAATCATTAATATGTTCTGAATCACGCATTACAAAAAAAAAATATGAAACTTATTTTTTTTTAATTTTATAACATATTGTATATACAATAATAGCAAAATAGATGAAATTTCCTTGTTAGTAACTATTGAATAAAACTCCCAAAAAGTATATAATTTTAGATAAATTTTAGGACTGGTCTTCTTTTATTTTTATTCACTGTCAAAGTTTTAAAGATATAAAAACATAGCCAGGTATATATAATACCCATATTGCGCATTGTTTTGAAATAAATACATTATAAAATATTCATTTCATTAGTTACAAAAACTTCTTTCTCGCCAAAAATATTGTGCAATTTGGTTTTATTTACAAACTGAATCGATACACTTTGTCCACTGTAAAGTGCAAATGTATTTCAAACCATTACTAAAGCACTCTCTTTTACGATCCAGGCTTGCGGCTTGCAAGATATGTCTGCACTTTTATGATAAATCCATATTTACTAACACTTTAAAGCGATTTGAAATGAAACGAGCTCCCATAATTCTGTGCAAAATATTCAATTTAGTTTAAGGTATTGTGAGTGTATCTCATGATTAAAAGGGCATTAATAGTTGAACTGTAAGAAAACATTTAAATTGAAAAATATTATTATAGAACTGCATAACTATGTAATATTCCTGTATGGACCCTTTATTTTTAAAGCCTATTCTGTAGGCCACATTCTTTCCTTTGCATGTCGTAAGAGGCAACTAAGGGAATTTAATATTCGAGGGATGGGCAGCAGCGTCCTTCTTAAAACATCACCAAAACCTAACTGCGGTTGCCAATTCGCTTTCCAAGCAACTAGCCTGGCAACTATTGGCCAAACGCCCCTTATGAGGAGCCCTATGTTTAGCAGAGAACAGTTAACAGCTGATATATCGATACTATATAATATAAATTTTTTGTACATATTTTTACATATATACCCTCATGAAAGTAACGTACTTCAATAAAAATACAAAGCCATATAATTAATAGGTATATTAATAAAATTTTACTATCAATTTAGTAAGTAAAAATATCTTACTTGAGATAAGTGGTTAGAAAATCATATTTCGACGTTTAATTACCAACACCTTCTAACTTTCATTTATAAAATAGTCACAGAATTTTTTCTAACAAACATTATCTCCCTTTCTATATTAGGTAGTTCAATATATTAAAAATTTACTACCAAATCAACATAATTTATGATTTCATCGTATTTGAAACTTCACAATTAGGAAATTTTCTGTGTTTAAGATATTAGAGGATTAATCGTTGATTTAATAAGAACATTTCATAGCCTTGAAAAACAAATGTCTAGCAATTTACTATAACGTAATAAACTTTAAGCCATTAAAAAGGGAATATAAAGTAAATATTAAAAATTAAATAGTTTCAAATGTAGTTATAAAAATAGTTTCCATCATGAAGTAAAATATAAAGAAGTTGAACGAGACATAAAACCACATTTATTTCAGCGAGTTGGAAGTTGTCCACGAGTAAAAGACAACGAGGACTCTTGGCTACTACGACGGCGCTTCAACGGTTGACACAAGTCGTGATGCAATATATTTTGGACTTAGTTTTTGCATAGCTTAATTTCCTAAGGACGGAGAGTGGGCCAACACTGACGGAAATGGCACAGTGCCAAGATACCTTCTCTATGGCGAAGTGGGTTGATATGAGGAATTTCGTTATTAAAATTATTTAACGTAGCGTTAGTAACCACATAATAACCGGTATAATACTTACTAATATTGTATACGTGAAACTAAATTTGTTTCTTACCAATATTCTTAACAACTTAATCATTCACTATGAATTTTTATATATATGAGAAAGCAAAGAACATGCTTCTTAATTTAATACTGTTCAGTAAACATATCCTGGATTGAACGGAATCGCGGGTAAAAGCCCGTAATGGAATAATTACAAAAATGAACGAAACTTTTTATTTGCATTCAATTTAACGTTTATTGTCAATACATGAGATTTTTTTAAATTTGTATAAGTTAGAACACAACTACTAGCTTCGTTCATTTTTATTATTATATCTACAAGCATTTTTTAAGCATTACCTATAGAGCTACAAAATATCCGTTTCATTCATTCGTTACCAGAAATTCGTTTTTAAACCGCAAACTTGCAGTATACTTAATTTGTCTTTGTCGTGTTTTGTGGCAGTTGTAAATGACGCTACTCGCTTCTGTATATTGTTTTTATACAAAAAGAATATGTACTGCGAATACAAAATACATTAAGTAAATACGAGTAGGTACCTACTGTAGGAGTGACATTTTATCTATTTATAACTATATTTGTTAAAAGTGGTATTTCTACTAAGTATTTCTACATCCCAATTATACCAGATGTCATTATTGATTGACTCATTGATGTGCTAAGAGGTAACAAATCAACGAACTCATTTTCACATTTATAATATTAGTAAGGATATTGTTATATGTATATTGATGTATGTTTACATTTATTGTGTTTTTATATTTTTTGTTTTCTTTTGTAAGATATCGCCATTTTAGAATATATTACCTTGTCTTATTATTATTTTTTTTTTTTGGTTCTTTTTATCCTATAGGGAAAGGCTCTGCCCATACAGATCATGTCTATCGTAATGATTTTTTATAGTTATTAATTTTTTTTCGGTTTAGCGCCGTTTTGAAATATCAAAGAAAATAATCTTTCAAATAAAAGTAAATGATAAATTATATTGCAAAATATAAACACTTTTTAGTTTCATGCACGAAAAAGTTAACATAAAATCACAAGGTAACTACTTAGTAACTAAAAGTTTCTTATTACTCCTGCACAACTTCACAGTAATGGAAATACCCTAACTCTACGAAGAGAAAGAAATCCATTTACATTGGTTGTTACTAAGTTAAACATGAAGGTAGAATCAACAGTAAGAATATAAAAATTGTGGTGGTGGAAGATGATTTATTTTTACGATTTATTGTGAGTAAAATGTTCGCTTTTCTTGTTTTTACGTCTTGGATATATTTAATTTTAGTTTAATTCAAAATCAATGTTATTAGAATTAACCAAGTCATACTTTACCCTTAAATATAGAAGAGAATCTATTATAAGAAACAAATAATAGCAATTTAATTTTAGATAAGATTTCGATCTAGTTCTATGTGGGTTGATAGTAAAAAAGTATAAATTTCCAAATTATTATCCTTAATTTTATCGGACTAAATCTTCGTGGGTAGTTTGAAGTATACATTTAATATATTTTATATGTTATAATCTGTCTGTAGATAAAACAATTTTGTCGAATAACCGTTAACTGCAAATGTGGGCAACTATGTTGTTACGAATCCCACGTGTGTTTGTAACTTTGTAAACGTTAACGACCAGAATAAAAAATAACCTATTCTCTCTATCTCAAGTAATATGTGCACTCCAAATTTTATGACCATTTTTCAAACCGTTATGTTAGTTAAGCCGTTATATTTACAAGTTATATTTTTAACTGTTCACTGCTGAACATAAACCTTCCCCATAAAGGGAGTTTTACCAGTAGTTGCAGGTAGATTGGCAATCGCAGTTAGGCTTTTAGACATGTTTTAAGAGAGACGCTGCTATCCTTCGCTCTCCCTTAGTCGGCTACACCCACGGGAAAGGATGGGGTGGCCCATTCTATGCCAGGACCACACGACGAAGATGATATAAAAACAGTATAGTAGTAGTATAGTAAACATTTGAATATTTATAGTTCATTTCTTAAACAAACGGTTGTGTAACGAACAATAAAGATATCTTTATGTATCCTGTTTCTAGGTTATGTGCAATTAAAATGTAGATAGATAAAATACCAGGTAAAACCATTAAAAGGAGAAGAGTTAAACACTAAATTAAGAGTTAAACAATCAAATAGTTCGTAACCGAGCTAGGCAAATTTATAACAGTCGTACGTTCAACACTAGAGACTATCCAGTTAAAACTAAATGGAAGATAAATTTGTAAAGACGAAATTCGCTTCAGTTTAGAACGAGAGAAGGTGAAAATAAACAGTCACACCTCTATCATTTAAAGACAATTGTTTAGAATACGTTGTGGTATTATTTTACTCAACAGATGTCCTATTATTAGAATCTGAATAGTGCGATTAGGAATGCAAATGTACAAATTTGTGTATACTTATGTATGCAAACGAAATCAATAGGGACGGCGCGAAAAAAGGATTTCTCGTCAAAAGAAAAAAAGCAAAAGAATTAAATATCCGGTCTGATAAGCAACTGGCCATCAGTTGCTAAAAGTCATTCGCATCAGCGAGTTTTCGATTTGGATTTATGCAGCTCGATAGGATATCAGATTGGTAATAGATTAATGTTTTATGAATCTGTTTTGTTCCTTTATGTGCACAATGATTAAAGTCGTGATGAGTGAATACTTATTCTGCTTTATTTGTACTAGCTATACCATAAGGAGCTGTAATGTAACAAACTTACATACGCTTTATAGTAATAAGGATTGTAAAAAATCATTCAAATAATAGTTCATGTAATATATATATATATATATATATGTAGAAAATTAAATACAGTTAGCATTACTCGATGGTAACGCAGATTTATATAGGGGAAAGAATTCTACGTATTTTTATTTGTCGGATTTTTTAAAGTATTTTTGGAATTTATCCGTCCGAAACAAAAAAATCAAATATTTTACAATAATAAAATATTTTATAAGATTACTTTACGTCGATATAAAATTTGTTTGTAGATTTTATAAGCTTAATATGATAAGCTTCAGGAGATTAATTACTCTTAGCACAAAATTTTATTTTTACAGAGATTATAAAGATGATATACATGTGCTATATAAAAATAATATATACAACAGTATATCAAAAGAATTTCAACAAAAGAATATATTACGAATAGGCTCAAAATATCTAATATAACTATATTTATACAATTTATTATACAGTTATATGTAAGCAAAAAGAAAATTTGGGGGTCGACCATCTGACATATTTCAGAGTACATTTCGATATGGATTTTTCTTATTTGTAAAATATCTCGATTCATGAATTATTTATGGAGAGGAAGAGATAAATTTAAATAACAGTAGTATCGTTTCTTTGAAAACCGACAATCATGGATAAATGACATACAATTTATTCGCAAATCTACCTCTCTATCTTCACACCAGGTCCCATATTGGAAAATCGATTACAGTACTACAAACACTCAAGGATTTTACGACCTTAACTACGTGTTTATACGTCACAATTATAATTTAAAACCTGTTAACATTAATACCGCGCTTTTTCTTAAATTTGTAATTTTCCTAAAAATAAATATATATTTGTTCTCTATTCATGTAAATCTGTAACGTTGGATGGATGAATAGATGTTTATTACTCTTTCACGCTTAAACCACTGAAGGGATTTAAATGAAATTTGGTACACGAGTAGGTTATATTCTAACTTAGCACATAGAATACTTTATGAACCGATCCACGCGGATAGAGCCGCGGGATACAGCTAGCAAAATATATGTTAGATATATTACACATTTTTCACATCACACATCATCATCATCACATGACATACATTTTTTGATTTAACAAAACAAAATATTGCACTCATGGTTGGAAATTTATCAGAATCCGGAACCGATTCTAGGTGTTTGTTATTATGATAGTTACATATGGGTATTGATTTTGAAAATTTGAGACAATTTGAGATGCAATATTTTAAAACTATAAGTAATATTATAAATTCTACTCTTGCAAACCCAGCCTGTAATAAATATAGGTGTTTAAATATAGGGCAAATAAGAAATTAAACAATTTTAATTAAAATCTGAACTTAGTATTATCAATTATAAGGCGATGTCTTAATTAGAGTTTCCTTGAAATAAGGGTTGATTTATTTTATCAATTATTAAGTGACGTATAAGCGTAATTATACCAGGAATACAAATTGTAAAAGAAAATGACAATACTTAGTTTATACAATTAAATAGAAATATGAGAAGGGAATTGATACTAGGTAATATTATATTAAGACCTAAAATGATGATGAATTTTGTGAAACATTCGAATGTTGGTAGAGTTTGTGACAAGTCTAACACGTCTAAGAGTCGAAAAGATACGTAGAGATGTCGTATTGAGGCCAATCAATGAAAAAAAATTCAATTTCCCGAATGCAGAATTACACATAATTTTTTTTTTTTTTTTACAACACGGGGTCAAACGTGCTTGCGGCTCATCTGATGCTAAGTGATTACCGCTGCCCATAATTACCCACAACAGCAAAGGCATTACAGGTGTGCTGCTGACCTTTTAATAGAGGAGATGTCGAAAACGATAACGATACATTATATAAGTTCTCTCGCTATTTAATTGCTTCCGTTAGTTCGTAAGATAATTTTTATATTTCTATTTTATTCTATAATAATAAATTAACAATAATAAGCTACGGTTTTTCTTAAGAAATGTGTTTAAATGATATGAAAATGCAACTAGACAAGGATCAACTTCAAAACTAACAGACGGCCAATCTTACTCCGGCAATGCAAATTGAGTCCAAATGGAGGATTGCTCTCTGATGAATAAAAAGCTATATGTGCGGCTATAATAATGAAGTATAAATAATATGAAGTAAGTATGTATGTAAATATATATATAATATGAAGTTGCTATTGCAAGATTCAATTAAAAAATAATTATAGTAGATTTATGCAATTTGAACTTGTTCGTTGTTCAACTTTCAAATTATCTGTTATTTACACTTTAACTTAAATTGACGAATCTCGAGAAGCAGTATAAATTATAACCCATTAACAAACAACCTTCAGAATAAAGGAACCCTAATCGTCCCACGATTGTTCTTTAAAAGCCTTTTCAGTGCAAAGTCAATTGTTGGTGTCCGTTAATAGAGGGAGGGAAATTGATTTTTGTTTTTAAATGAATATGTTAATAAAATCACAAAATAATTTCATTGTTCTGAACTAAGTGATTCTGATTGGTTTGTGAACGTTGTTTTCATATTCAAATTTTGATTGCGAACATACAAAGGGAAGTGGCAACTCGTGTTTTAATTTGAAGAAGGATGGAAAAAAATACAAGGAAGTTTTAAATTAATTCAGATGAAAGTCCCAAGAATGTACGTGACGCGTCTTAATTAAATTTAACTTCCTTTGATGAAAAGGTTTTCGTTTTTTTTCCTATAATTTGATTAAAAAAATTCATTGATATTGCCTATATTAACGACAAGTTAATTGTAGCTTTATCTTAATTATTATCATGGACCATGAACAAAGTTTTATTATACAATCTAGAGATGTAATTATATATGTATATAGTAGTCTGAGGATCAGGCGTTTGGTGTGATTGTGTGGTACATATTGTTATATTAACGAATCCATATCTTAATAGCAATTAGTGTTCGCCTGTGTGTTCGCCTTAAAAATAATTATAATAATGATTTTAGTATCCGTTGTTCTTCGTATTTGCTAAGTGAGCGAGTTACAAATGCAAAACGCAAAGAGTTTACGTTAGATCATGTATTCCTATGTACATGTATGAGTTAAATATTAGAAGAAGTCTTTTTTGACCTCAACGAAACAAAGGAAAAACAGATAAAAAGTCAATCTGCTTAATACGTGATCACAAACAAATTGGCTCGATTGTGTATTGAATTGATAAATGTAACACGGGCTTGTTTGATTAAACTCTTATTTGATTTGTGGCAAAATATAAAACTCGATTTTCACGCATTGAATGGTATACTCGCCATGGGCGCGGTTCAACAAGCTTGTACCAATACTAGAATTTACGATATTGGATCCGAATCGAACAAGTGTTACTTGCGAAATATTGTCATAAAAATAGAAATCATGAAGACAATGTGTGTTTGCAACAAGTTGGCGCTATATTATTTTCGCAATTTTGTATCTTTTCCTTATGCATTATACTATGAACTTAGATTACGTAGACAGAGAATAGTTAGCTAAATTGACGATTGACAGACTAAATTTTGATATATATATATATATATTTTTTAATCAAAATAAAACGAGACATTCTTTCAATGATGCAATTAATTAAACGAAAAATTTCCCACACAAAGGCGATTTTTTAATTTGAATTGGGAACTGTTTGAATTGTTGAATGCAATTTTAGAGATTTTTAAAATTAATAGCCTTTGTCAAACAAACAAATCTTACCCCTTTACTAGTATATATTTAACATATTCAATAATAGTACTGTTATATTACTGATTATTGTACCGACTACGCGATATTTTCACAAATTGTGAACCGATTTTAAAATTTTTAGAATCGATAGAGTTAACTCCCCTATTGGTCTCTTATTAATTTTGTTACGATTGAAAACACTAATAATTTTGTGAAATATTAATTATCAACTTTTCAATAGTTACAGTTACAAAACCGGCTTTTAACTTGAAAATTCATTTTCGCTACAAAAAATAAACATCTGTTACTAACGTTTCAATATAAGTATAATTTACATTCAATAAGAGTAAACCCTAAGCTCTTTGATAAGGGTATCGACTGTGTTCGACGGGATATAACTGAAATTTAATTTAGAGATAAAAATATTATTGTATATTTCTTATTTTCGGTGTCTTCAGAATTCAAAACTATAACAAGATTTTGATCATCATCATTAAAGATTATCATCATCATCATCGTATCAGCTATTAACTAACCACTGCTGAACATGGGTTTCCCCTATAAGGAGGGTTTTGCAGGTTTTGAAGCTGCCACGCCTGGCAGGCGGGTTGACAACCGTAATTAGGCTTTGCTGACCATATCTCGACCTTTAAGTTCCTTTTAGTAGTCTCTTACGACACTCTTATTCTTATTGTATGTTATGCTGCTGCGGATAAGTTTATGCATGATCAACAATATCTATTGGTAAAATAATCCAATATTCACTTACCGGCCACCGAAAGTGCAAATAGAAAAATTACAAATATATTATTTGTAAAAGCTGTGTAAGGACACAGCTTTCTACAAGGGCACAATATCTGTGTTAAATGCAATTTTAGGGATTTTATTACGATTGGACTCAAATGTAAGCAGAGGATTATCTCTAGCAATATAAATTACAGAAAGATTAAATTAAAAATACATATATATTAAAAAATTCAAAGTGTCGTGGTTTATTTATCATATAAAAGAGCTAATACATTTTCGCTGAACCGAAAAAAGCAATTTTTATTTATACC
Source organism: Galleria mellonella (assembly GCF_026898425.1). Classification (NCBI taxonomy): domain Eukaryota; kingdom Metazoa; phylum Arthropoda; class Insecta; order Lepidoptera; family Pyralidae; genus Galleria; species Galleria mellonella. The sequence goes on along the minus strand of NW_026442100.1, from coordinate 1,479,588 downwards.
AAAATGGCGGCAAACAAACCTGTCTAATGATAAATGGTTACCGAAACCTCTGGACGCCAATAACATTGGGGGAGTCACGTGCGCATTGCCGGTCTTGAATAAACTTTATTACGCCCGTTTTGAAGAATCCCATGGTATAGTCTCTAGGGAAAACCTCAGTAGGAAGCTCATTCCTCACAACATTGAAAAACCGATTTTGGATGAAACGAATTGGTAATGTATCAGTCGATTCGATCTATATATCCCCGTAAGGGTCATGGCGTGATGACAGATAGAATTTTCAGCGATGTAATAAAAATAAATTAGAAATGTCGACTTTAAATATATAACAAAAAATTACGCGATACGAGTACTAGTACATATGCGGTCTTTGTCACAGGAGACTTCGAGGAAATTTAATTAATGAATTCAGCTAGCGGATAAAGGACGACGGTTGTAAGAATAAATGTACAGGAATATTATTAGGGAATTTTGATGAGACATGCCGCATTTAGGTTGCATTAGAAACATTCCATTCATGATAAAAAGCAACATCATTCTGTTAATCTACTCTTTTAGCGGAACGTTCCATATAAATCAACCATTGAAAATTCTGAGACAACTTTGAAGTTTCCAAATAATTAAATGAAATTAATTTGCTAATACTGTTACATCATCGAAATCCAATATTTCAGTGACAGTTAATTGTCATTAAGATCTTATTGCATAATTAACAATTTATATTTTTATTGTAATAACTACCGGTGCCGTGAACTGTAACGTGAGCATCACAGCCGATCATGAATAAGGATTACGAATTGATCCCCAAACTAGTCGAGGTTCCTCGTTCTAATTACACGTAAGTTAAACTGGTAATTATTATATTAAAATATATTGTGTGCTTATGAAACTTTTAACAATAAATTGATCGATTTACTCTGTCATAAAAGCACTTTTAAAATTATCTTTAACACTTTTAGTGATTAACATTTAATGCAATGAAAGTTTGAACATACTTTTTAATAAATTTCTTAAACATTCTTAATAACATGTGGTTTTTAAGTGAAGAGACGAATATTAGTAAAGAAAATATAGTAAGAAAGGAAATTGAAATTATAATAATGAAGTTTTAAAAGCCTGTTCATAAAATATGATAAAAATGTCACTATACACATTCATTATGAACATTATCTCAGCCATCATCTGCCCACTGCTGAACATAGGCCTCCGGTATAGATTGCTATAAGGAACTCCCCTATAGATTGCCATAAGGAACGGTCCATAATATACATTATTAACCAGTAATACAAAAACATTCATTAGTTGTTACAAAAGCAAACTTTAGATAACAAATGTAGGATCCAATAGCAAAGTTTTACTTATCTGTTGTTTAAAAGATTGGGAACTGAATGTGTAAATAAATTCTGAAGAGAAGAAAAGTTAGATCACGATAGTGTTCTAAAGAATCTTATCACAATACAAACTTAGAATACGAAGATAAGTGGATTGGCGTCAGCTTTAGAAACCTGACAAGATTGAGTTAAAAACTCGATCAAGACATAAATGTGGTCAAAGTATTCAATATAAATGTTTTTAATTTTTCATAAGAATTTGCGAATAAAATATGGTTATTATTAACGGAAACGGCAGTTAATATAGTTAATATCGTTGTCAAAAGTTTTGCGAAATATAAAAGTAGTACACGATATATACAACGAATACGTCACAACAAAATCATTGCGTCTCTTATTATCATGTAATAATCGAGATGTGCATCGGACTACTGGTTGTTTTACACACTATGGTTATATGTGTGCGTATCTAAGTGAGAAAGTCACACACGATATCATAATATGCATATATGCGTCTATTCATAATTAAAAATGTGCAACTGTAAATTGCAAAGCTATTGTAATTTATTATAATTTTAAACTTTCGCGTTGTTTACACATATTTTAAATTCCCTTTCGGGACCTAACGCGAGGCGATTACAGGTGAAAAGTTACTATTTACCAGTAGTCATTGCGTCGTATTAAGTACTGATTGTGAAGTTAAAATATGTATTATAATTTATTGTCAATGTTTAGTAAGTACCTTACTTAACTGTACCTAAGGCTATACTGCTTAATACTTTTATATAGTAATATAATTTATGTCCTTAGCCATCAACTTCAATAACAACGTTGCGGACAAATGTATATCTTAGACCGGTGTGTTCTTACAGTAATTGAATCGGTGAGAGATTATTTATTATACATGAAAAAAAAAATTCTAAGCACGGTCAAAGGATACAAATCCGTGAGGGTGGGAACAACGTCTATTATTCGGCACACGTTCGTTTCGAACCACTAAGCCTGACTAGTACACGTAGAATTATTTATTCAGACGCTCGAATCGCTCCATTAAGCGAATAGGCCCGACCCGGGTAAACATTCACGTTGTGGGCATGGAGGAGGGGGGGAGGTAAAGTTGTTTGCTCCTGTTGTTATTAAGAACGATGTGCCGGACTATCTCATTTTAAAATCGGATAGGCCTTTTGATATCCATCATTAGGCTTAATGAGAGACCGGAAATTTACGTGAATTAGTCGACCCTCTATTTCATTAACTTTTCTCTCACCTGCATTATTCTCATGTCAAGGTTCAGGGTCACAAGCCTAAGGCAGTAACATTTTTATCGAGTTTTCGTTTGTATATGTGTGAAAATAAGTAGATTTTCCACCTGTTTTCGCAAAGGCCTATCATAGGTTACCCTAAAAGGTTTATACAGTCTACGTGTACACGTTGTGTATGTGTGAGCAACACTTTCTAGTAGAATTTAGTTAATGAATGAACAGATTCTTATTTAGCTAGGCCATGACAATTCAAACTTAATTACGTCTTTATTACAAAGGATGATATCCTCTTTTATTGGTTCAGACAGTTCGACTGTCTCTAGATATCCGACTTAACGGCAAACAGAACTAGAAGGAAAAAACTATTCTGGTGGTCGATTTTTGTTCTGTTTTTAAACTCTAATTGGATTTTTAAGTTTGGATTTGGAATAAGTCGTTCGTTTGTTTGTATAACAGGTTTTACTCATTACTTTATGCTCCTATACGAATAATGTTAAACAAGTAACACTTGCATAATTATTTCTACTTGTTACAAAATCATTAAAACGGCACGGCGGCGTACAAGTGCGGAGGCGATACAAGTTGTACCTCGCAGACTCGTTTGTAATCACCATATATAGTGCGGCCTTTGCGGTCTCATCAGCGCCGCGAGTTCACACCAGAATCACCTTTGTAATTTTGATTCCCCGGGGCCGCTTAAAGGAACCCTCTTAATTATAGGACACATTTAGTCTCCCGATTATTCGTAGACAAGAAACTTTAATCTGAATAGTTGTAACCGAACATTTGAGTTTCAATATCGATTACTCGTGTCGTGCTTGTAATCTTACTGCAGTATTACCGTTAACTTAGTCAGAATCCTTTCTGTGGAGCTATCTTATCAGAAACTAAGTTCGAACGTGGAATAGTTCGAAAAGGCCATCTGGTGTATATTTATCTTCATTTTATCTCATATTTGGGATGTAATAGATATAAACGACGTCACAAAGTCTGTCATTGAGCGTAGTCGGCTATTAGGGCGTAACGTGAAAGTTATATATTACATATAAAGCGGAAATTGATTCTGATACAGGAAATTGACCAACGGAGTAACTAGTATATAAGCTATAATGCAATAATACAATTTGACATCAGTACATGAAATATAATAAAACTAAATTTTACACCTAACAAACGATATTATATGTGCTAATATTATATGAGTTTGTTTGTTACCTCTTGGCGGTTTAACGGCTCAATGAATTGTCATAAAATTTGATTTACATGTAGATAGGAACGGTAGGATGAAAACGACGTAAGCATATTTTCATCCTGATCAAACATTACAATACTAATCACGTAGATGAAGTTTAGGATATTAAATAGTAGGAATTGTAAAAGTTATACTAAAAAATAATAGAAATAATATTAGTAACTTATAATAATTTGCCCATAATGATAATATTGTGTTTTCTCACCAATCATCAGTTAAGCAAGGGTTTGCCGGTGATTAGTATAATCGATATTTTACTGATAAATGTTGTTTGTAGTTAAGGTGTAATAGAATTAATAAGAAGTGACCTAGTCCTTCTAAATCTGTGAAAAGATTTAATTAACGTTTATAATTAAGGTTACTTCCGAAAAGCAATACACAAAAGGCATGTCGATGAATGCCACGTCCATGCGAGTAATGCCAAATTGCGACCGCACATAATTCTCGCCATGGCGTGGGCGAGTCGCGCGTTGTTGTGGAATGCCAAGCGCGTAGTACCTACGTAGACATGCTAGATCATATTAAATCACGAGCCTGATAGCGAGTACAAAATTCTTATTAATGTTATAAAATAAATGTGGAGTGTCAAGATGACTTTTTTACCTTTTAGCGTTTCAACGGTCCAATCAATCGTCATAAAATTTGGCATACACGTGATATCTGGCATGGAGAAGGGAATATCCTAAATTTTATTTCGGTCAATGTATGTTATACTATACTCCCGTATGTATACGTCCCGTTTTTGTAGGTAAATTAGTATATCAAAGCCATTTTAAAATTGGCTTGTGTCCCCAGATGCTTGCGGCCTTTTTTCGTTTTTTTTTTTATGTGTATAGGCAACAAGCAAACATTTTATTCAGCTGATACATAGTATATAGATGATAAATAATAGTAGCCCATGAACACTAACAACACCAGGGGAAACGGTAAGGCCTTTAAAAAGGTATTTTTGAAGGCCCTCTGACAAAGTACCCTAGCTAGAGGACTAGGTGATTACTGCAACTATGTGACATGTTTTAAATATTTGGCCTACATTTTTCTTTCTCGTAAAACGATACCTGTTAGAAATATTATAAATATCAACCTGACGTCAAGTCTTGGCATTGCGAAATTTACAGTCCGATGCAAAATCTCATGGAATGCAGTGGCATGTAATAAAAGCGGGAACCAATTTGATATTCCTGGTTGTATTCGTACGAAACGCTAGGTACTGAATAATAATGGTGTAGGATGCAGCTACAAAAAGCTCTGTGCAACTCCAATGAAGTTTAAAACAGTGTATTGGATCAATAGGTATTGTGGCATTGTGGTTCCGGTATACAATACCGTTTACAATAATATATGTATATCTAAATTATATACTATATAGCTCAAGCCACAACCTAGATGAACAAATAAATCGATTAAACTAAATAAAGTTAGTAATATTATCCAGGTTCGAGTATAATAATAATTTTCGTCCGGGCCAAAGCCGAACGTTATTGATTGCTCCACGCCAAATACAACGACACCAAATATTACTACGACTGAATGAGTAATTAGGGCGACAAGAGGTAAGAAACAAACAATAGAGAGACAGTTTATATGTTACTTATTGTACATATCGTCATAGTCGTAGAATACTGACGTATCTATATATTTAATATTTGTCAGATCCGTCAGTATTCTACGACTATGAAGATATGATTTAGCTATTAACAACTAGACAGTTGTATTTAATGTACAAAAAATTGAGAATCTATATTATTTTCGCTTCTAATGTGAGAGTGTCACCTTCTGGTTTCAAGTTCCTAAGCTGTTTTCTCTAGAAATTTAATTTTAAACTAGCTCTGCTCAAGACTCATTCGTATGGTGACAACAAAGTATCGCATATCAACACACGAGTATAAGCAGCTACTGAATTATCTTTAAGCCAAATTTCTTCAGAATCCATTTATCCGTTCTTGGATGAACACGAACACAAATAAGATCTAGTTACAATTTTATTATACATATGTACAAATACATCATGAAAATTAAATACCAACGCTAGTGTTGAGACCAGCCTTTACTTTGAAAGAGAGATTATTATGAATACATGAATACAAAATATCGAATGGTAACTGTTAATAGAATGACGAGCGTAGTAACACACAGTCAGCAATGTAGGAAAAAGCATGTATATTACCTCCGAATTTTGGCTTCCTTATATGTTATTCAATATAGATGCAAATCTGATAATCCGATTACTAAATTAGGTTTAATATACGTACGTACATATTGGCATACATGGAATGCTATTCATTTATTTAAATATCCACTCTGCAAGATGTGGGCAATCGAAAAAAAATGTCATTGAATACTTCAGACTGATGAAATAATGAGTATTTTACATCATTTTATTATTATAAAATTTAATTATACTTCTGTCTGTCCTTCAGTCCTATAGGAAATGCTTCCAGGGGGGGGGGGGGGGTATATAAAAACGACGTAATATGTATATAGTTGTAGTTAATACTAGCTACTAACATAGTTATGATCCTTGGCTTCGTCCGCGTGGATCACATACATAAAGTATCCTATGTGCTAAGTCGGACTGAATGTTCCGTGTACTAAATTTAATTGAAATCCGTTCAGTAGTTTTTGCGTGAAAAAGTAATAAACATTCATCCATCCATCCATCATTAGATACTTTCGCATTTATTATATTATCAACGGCGACATTTGTATGATGATTTTATTTTATATTTGTACATGTGTAAATGTAAAGTCATATTTAACACATGCTTTCCATCATTAATTTCATAATACTGTTATAACTATTTTACAATTTATTTATTGTTATTGGAATTGGTCTTCAATGGTCTTGGTCTTTTATTTGTTTTTTTTTTTTATTTTCTGCTTTTTAGAGACCACAATAATAACATTTTTCAAGTAAAAATTTGTTTAACATTTTAATGTTTAATATAAATAAGCACAAGACATTTAACAGATGTGGAAGCCAAAGACATATATTAGAAGTAGCGTTGTGCCGGAGATTTGTACTCTACGAATAGCATGGAACTAAGTAATAAAACTCAGATAAGATTAATGAATCACGAGTGATTTCTTGTACCAACTTTCGTGCAAGAACAGGCAAAACATGTGGTCGACAGTTATTTTTACACTTCACAATTTCTTTTACCTTTCTTTGTCTGCAATTTAATATTACTATAAAATTACTTTAATTGCTTTAAATAAATAAATTATTGAATATGTACATACGATTTCTTTAAATTAAATATACCTTTAAATACTCGCTAGGTTAAAGACTTTGTAGAATAAGCCCGCTTCTGTGACTACTCGTTATGTATTTCAATTATGTATCGAATTTCTCTCTGTATGATGTACGATGAAGAATTTTGAACAAACAAAATAAAACTCAGCAAATCCAGCAAACATTTGACTGGACCCTGCGGTCTTGCTTTAATTAAAGTCCAAGTTGCATACATTCTTACCGCAAACACATTTGTGCCGTTCTGCATGGCTCAGAATGCAATATGTAAATTCATTCGTAACCTCATCCCTTCGCAGTTACGCGTGGAATGTAAACCTCATACATACGAACTTGAGAACCTTATGACATTCGCTAGCAATCTGAAGGGTATACAGTGATTGGGCTTTATTCCGATGCAGGAGAGTGCATTTTTGCAAAATTCAATACAAACTGGAAACAAATACCAACATTTTGTTGGGAAGACAGTGCTGTTTATAATTCATGCCGTAGACGTATGGGTGGGAGTGCTCCAAGCTACGACGTATGCGACAACGCTACGTTACGGAAAACAAGAGATATTTCTTTTAGTCGCATTTGTTTGGCTTTTCTATCCCATTTGTCCTTTATGACTGCGTATTTTAAACCTGTTTCATACATTTGAATAAGATACATGGTATACATGGTATACATTGATACTGCAATAATGACTGCGAGATGTAAAAGGAGGTTCGTATATTACTTATTTTAGTTCTGCATATCCTGGATCTTTTTCAAAAAGGCCAATACAGTATTGGATTTTAACAAATTAACATCACCCGAAATAAAACTTTACAAAATTTACATAAAAATAAAGTCAAAGCAAATTTATACAACGGGAACAATGGAGATGAAAACAAATTGTCTGGAGAGGACAATTAGTCGGCATTCAAAAGCCATGGTAAATAAATATCTCTTCCGGAAGATATATTCGAGGCCGTTCCTATATCTTTTATAGTGATAAACGAGTTTAACAATTTTATTATGCAGTTATAAAGGATTGTTTGTAAAATTTTTTATAAAATAATCTACTTGCCCTCAATAATTTTTATCTGGGTTTTATTGAAACATGCACCACTTATATAGCGTTGTAAACTAAAAATAAGCATGACACGAGACATTTATCGAGATAGAAACACAAAATACCAATTTAAAAATATAAATAATAAAAAAAATCTGATTATTATTATGATATTTCTTTCTATACAAATAATTATTATATTTTTATAATCTATACAAATAAAAATCCATTGCTGATTAAATGTGTGTAAGCGGATGACTTTAAAACGGCTGCAACAATTTGGCTAATTCTTTTTTTGTTGTGTTTTTTTTTTTTCTTACTTTTAGGACAAAATTTGTATGGAAGAAGATGTTTGAGAAATATTTAGTACACGCGTAAAAAAACTAGGTCGGGCAACTAGTTTACAATATTTACATAAAAATAGAATTGAATAATTCTATTACTGAGATTTATTAAAAGGTGGGGATTCCACCCGATGAGATATGGCAACCGTCCCCAAAGGTGCCATGGACTTCCCAGATTATATTAAGCCTTCGGTAAAGATCAAAGTATGTTATTACGCCCCCTAAATCAGTGATTATACTCACTTTCTAAGGTTCTGTAATCTAATATCAAAAGGGAACTCATAAACTTTCGCCGTCTGTTTGACTATCCGGCCGTCCGTGTCCGTATGCTACAATAGTATAACTTTTTCAGCTTAATTTGGATATTTATTAAACTGTACAGGGATGTGTAATAAATGAGTCGTTGAAAATAAATCCAGTGATATTTATATACAAATTAATTTTCCTAGTACTAACATGAACTGAAATAAATAATAAAATAATTAATATTAAAACTTCTCCGACTTGAGTAAATAAATTCTCTCAATATTAAATACATAGTAGGAAAATTTCATAAGGAAAATGAACGTGTTTATTTAGTAATCAACGTTTCGATGAGCGGTTTGCGCGGCCAAAAGTCTGCATCTTGCAAAAATGTATCGACGAATCTAAATAGGTAATTCAAATACATTCTTGAATATTAAGTTGGCTAGTTAATAATAATAATAGTCTAATATTAGTTAGACTTAGTAGTTTTGGTTGCGTGTTGATAGTCAGTCAGAGTAAACGATTTTACGTATAGGTTAAAGACTTTGCTCAGTACAAAATAGGGAAAAAAAATGGGACTATAACAGAAAGCCTACTCATAGATAGTAAAAATAATTATCAAAACCAATATAATTTGTGCAAAAGTAGAAGCATGCTTGAGCAAAACTAGCATGAATTTAAGTTCCACGTGTGTCGGCAGTCATCAGTATCACTGTAATCTATATCAATATTATAAAGAGGAAAGTCTTTATTTTTGCATATTTGTTTGTGATATATGAACTCAAAAACTACTCAACCGATTTTAAAAATTCTTTCAGTTACAGAAAGCTACATCTATCAGAACTTAAAGTATCAACAATTTGACTATCAAAGCTAATATAAAATACTAACTTTCCTATCTATCAACTCGTGCGAGCTGATGACTAGTAATATATAATTTAGAAAATTCTAAGTATTAAAATAATTATACAAACTTAGGTGAATTTGTCCCGGTCAAGTCTGTACAGATTCCATTTCAAATTAAGCTCAGTGACCCAATTTCTAAACTGGCACAAAGTACCTGTCGCGATTGTTACTAGACGAGAGTTTACTTTAATCGACTGTTACAGATGTTCTAGCAAGTTCCAGATCGATAATGTACTCTTTGTACACTAAATCAAGTAAAAAGGATGATAAAGCAGTAAAAGTTTATAAAGTTATATGGAATATTTAATATTACAAATATTTATAGTTAATTGGTAGAGTCTATAGTATTAAGGCCGCCTTTTGTACCATATTTTATTGGTAAATAAAGTTAAAATAAATAAATAATTACTTAGTAAAATCCTCAATATTCTGTGTTTTCGTTGTTTTTTTTTTTTAGATTAAAAACCAACAATATAATTTAAAAACTTGATATAATTATGTATCAACTTTAAAAATGGTGTAAGTTAATGATAGTGTTGTTCGCTTATTAAATTTGTACTGTAACACGACGTAATGTAAAGGAGTTTTCAACCGACTTAAAAAAGACGGAGGTTCTCGATTAACTAATTTTTTATGTTTGTCATCTCCTTACTCTGGAATTTCAACCAATTTGAATTTTTTTTATCTGAAAGAATATACTTACAAATTGTTGCCATGGAAATTTTATCAAAATAGATTCAGTAGTCAGTTTTTAGATCAAAACAACTAGTTTTGTCACAATTGAAGTCAGTTTTTTTTGTACGACACAATCTTTAATTACTACATGTCCTATAAAGAACATATGAATATGAAAAACAAAATACCAGTAGTAGTAGATTCCCAACTAGTACGAGTACTAACAACTAACGATTAAAATTGGTAATCAAACCTACTGTATATTAAAAACATTAATTTTGCAAAGATCTACTGACAGTATACAAGTAGGTCTATTAATTATGTATTACTTCGTAGAGATCTTGTTCAAACTACACAATTATGCTTTAAATTACACACAATGTAATATAGTGTTACAATAAACTAAAGTGCTAATAGTAGATTCCCAACTAGTACGAGTACTAACAACTAACGATTAAAATTGGTAATCAAACCTACTGTATATTAAGAAAATTAATTTTGCAAAGATCTACTGATAGTACACAAGTAGATCTATTAATTATGTATTACTTCGTAGAGATCTTATTTAAACTACACAATTGTTTTAAATTACACACAATGTAATAGAGTATTACAATAAAGCATAATTACGAGTATAACAGTATCTCCATAATATACTGATATTAATCTTACATTAAAATGTCCTATTAACTTGATAAATGATAATGAAGTTTATATTCCTGTTTACACGTGTTTAATATGTACATAATCCTTACTAATATTATAAATTATAAATGTGTGTGTTTTAGCGCCTTACTGGCTTAGCCTATCGTTATGAAATTTGGTATACATGTATCATATTGGACGGAGAAAGACATAAGTTATTATTTACCTCAGTCAATCAATATATTTATTTAATTATTTAAACTCTAATGCACAGTGCAAATGTATATACAATCAATCAACATAGCTCGTTTACACGGACAAAGTGGCGGTAATAGTTAATGTATAGTAATTGAAATTTGATGGGCATAACTGTATTGTCTTGGATACCATATATGAAAAATTATATTTTTTTCTAACTTGGAGAGAATATGCCATTTGTACCATGCCCCTATAAGTAACCAATAAAGTTATTATCATTATATAAATGCAAACGGGAATTTGTTTGTTTGTTATGCTTTCACGTCTAAACCGCTGAATCGATAGTGATTAATTTTGGTAAAGAATTAGATAGAACCCTGGAAACAAATTCAGGCTACTTTTTCTCGCGGTCAATAAACATATCTCAGTTACTCAGACGAAGTCGCGGATAAAAATTAGTAAGTAAATAAGTATATATTTATATAGTACAAGTATATATTTATATAATACATGTTCTGTGTATCGATGTATCTCACGGTGACAGTTACGTTAAACCGGGCTGATTAATTCGGGAGTTGGCGGCGATAGGTATATTTCGAGGGGATAAAGGCAAAATACTGCAGTTCCGGAAAATCCCAGATCGCTGGATTTCAGGAAAAATCCGTTTTTGTGATATTCGATATCGTATGATATTTTAGCGGCACAAATAGGGACTTTTGGGATTTCATTTATAACCATAAAAGGAAGGTTCATTAAAACCCAGATGTTCCGGGAAAAATTCCCAAGTGCGATTTACGCCCCTACTGGAGGAAAGTAAGGAGAGAACAAATCAAAACTCACATAACGACAAAATTCTTTTAACTATATACGATATTAGCAAATACGTAAGATTCGATTAGTGTGATTTTTTAATAAGTACACATTTCCTTTGCAAAAAACAGAAACAGTGACACAACACACACACACAACTTAAAAACATGGTATGAAAGAACATAGACACTGTAAAATCACATCAGAGGAGAGACTTTGTACAAAAATCGACTGTATAGACACCTCTGTCCTATCTGTATTTCTGCCATAATGTTATGGATGGGGAAAGAATATAGTAATGAAATTAAAGAGTACCGAGGTAAAATACCTAAGTCCTTAGGAATGGCTATGCGTGTCTCAAACTGGTATTATTATTTATAATATATTATTATTTATTTACATTACTTTCCTCACATATTTCCCTCACATATTACATTATTTATAATATAATAGATTTATATTATATTTAATATGATATGTGGGAGGTACTACGTAATACTAACTTTACATGGTATATGATATATTCTTTAGCAATATATAGGTTGTAAGCCTTTTGGTAATAAATAGAAACAAAGTACAATTACTCAGTTCTTTTAAATTAGATATCATACTATTAATCATATAATTATTTATTTAACTTTGTATATGACATATAACAAGTAATATAACATAAATACCCAACTTCTGTTAATCCATTCACACTTATTTAACTATAACTTCTTTAGGACTTCCATCAACAATAATTGTGATATATTTTATATAATGACCACGTGGTTCACTATACTTGTTCACTCTTGATACGGCAGGGAGCTCCGCTCTGTTCAACGGTTGGACAAGAAGTGTCTCCCCACCCAAATGATAATCTTTTATATCCACACAGCCAAATTCGAGTAAACAAGTCAGTGAGACCACGTATTCTTACTAAAATAATTACAAAATCAATTAAAATATAAATTAGTGTTCTGTATACATTACAGGAATAATTTATTACAAAATTCGGTATAATAACAATTTTAATACTTTATTATATTTAAAGTAGTTACTTTGATTTTTATTAATATATGTAGGTACACATTTTGACATAAAATGTTTAAGAAAATTAATATAATTTAAAATCAATATCTAACACGTGCAATGTACCTTCACTATCAGTATTGTATTTTGCGATGTCTGAGGTGCTGTTCATGTTTATAAGCAACAATTACTACTTTCTATCAGGTGGGTCGTCAGCTTGTTTGCTAAAGTACCAATGTTACAATGACTTTAATTGATATATTGTAATTAAAACGTAAACTAATATTCACAATTTTAATATGAATAATCACTGATAATTGTTACAATATAAATAAACACTTGCGCTCACGTTACTGCGATTCACGATTAAAAGTCCCGAACGGTGTTCAAAACTGGTGGATCAAAATCAACAAAGTACGTAAGTCAATCCTGTATTTCTTACAGATAAAATATAAATGAAATACATGGAAAAAATAGGACAAGATGTAAAGCTGACGAAGTAATCTAATAACCAAATCTCAATTTCTTGAATTCTAAGCCAAACGTACAATTTAAGTCGTGTAATCAGGCCCGGAGTTGTGACCACAGAACCGAAAATTGTGTCGCCCATGATTCCCTGGAGAAATTTAAGCCTTTCTTCATTCTTGTCTCGCTATATCAGCGCTTGCTAAACTACCAACCCTGGGCTTTATTTTGCCACAAATTCTTATGCAATATTATTGTAATTAAAAGACCAACTCAAATCACAAAAACAATTCAGTTATATGTATACATAAACAATGTTCTAGACTAATGAATTAAAAAATATGAAGACATTGTTCCGAAGAAAATAGCTATTTCGTTAATGACAATATTAATATGTGAGGGAAGTAAACTATATCAATTGTAATAATATGTATTTATTTATATAAACTTATGATGAACTATGCACTCGTATATTTAGCGTACTTACACCAGATTGTCACGATTGTATTATTTTTTTGGTCTAACATTTTAAACTAGCTCCTAACTTTTTCATATTTTTGCAAAAACAGTGTTTACAAGGAACAATATTCACGTGGGTGAGAATTTATAATATATTTAACGGGCAAAAGATAAAAATACGACTGACCTATTTTTTGGGGCGACCTACATAGGTAATGACAGTCAATTGCACATTAACAGGGTAAGTAATGTCGTATCTTGATTATTATTTCTCTAACACTACATTAAATGCCAAATGATGCATAAAATTTATGTCGTAAAAGAGGCAATAACGATACATTTAGTAAAAAGTACTCGTAACGAGTGAGTCTCATATGAATTTTACATTTAAATGTTCAACTCAAATTTCGTTCTTTCGAAAATTGTCTTTAAAGCAAGAAGATAGTATTAGTCAATATATATATTTTTTTTAATTCTCTTTTCTTTTTTAAATACTGTCTCTTTTATCTGTTCCAATAGGTTTTAAAGCATTTTAGACAATACTAAGAACCTTGTCCTCACAAAAGATCTCAAAGATTTGAAAGGTAAAAGTTTTGGTTAGGGAAAATTTGGGTGTTAAATTTCGTCATAATATAATTTCCAGGAATTTTCGGAAAATAATATTTTTGAACAATCAATTTTAAGTTATATTGTGATCTCAGATATTCGCCATCTGAATAAATGTACAAGTTTATAAAGATGTTTATTATTTCATCACGTTTAAACTCTTAAACAGATTTGAATGAAATTTGGTGCACGAGAAGATTATATATCTTAAAAAAGTACAACTATAGGATGTACTACCATCCTTAATTTACAGAGCCCAACCATTAGCCAACCATCTTCAAGAACATAACTAAAACCTACTACCTCTTATTATAATTTGATTTTTTTCTCGTTTTAGTTATTTCATACCTACTTATCTTGTTATTGTGTGAAATAATTGTATACATAATATATATATATATATATATATATATATATATATATATATATATATATATATATATATATATATATATATATATATATATATATATATATGTACAATATATTTATGTAATATATATAAGTACTTAGTTTTAAGGATACCATACATACATTAAAAAAAAAAAGTAAAATATTATACGTTGATGGTTATTACTTCCTTATTTATTTATTAAATCTTGTAACTGTTTTATTTTTATTAATTATCTTCTTAATAGTTAATCATAAAAATGTTAATGACTACGAAGTTTAGTATTTTGTTATAATACAAAAATGATTTTACAGTCATACTTTCATTGGAAAAAATGTAGTATTTTTTCCGGCGTTCATCTTAGCTGAACCCGTTTTAAAATGGGCGGTACGCATAAAAATAAATTAATTATGTACATAATATGAAGTGTTTTTAATGTTCTCTTTGTCTTAATATAGATAGATATAGAACTTCCTGTTTTTGTAAGTCGATTAAAAATACATCTAGATATTCTAAGATGATACTCGTACCTAGTCGTTAGCATATTTTCTGTTATAAGTCTTCCTGGTTTCCACAAAATATAATTTTACAAAAAATAATAAATTTCTACAGTATTCGACTAGTTATGGCGTAACATCGGTCTCTGGCTATAAAATGGGAACATTTAATGCGATTGTTGACTTGCAAGTGCCAATCGACAGCAGGAAATGGGCGCTCTGAAGCCGGGTCGATGTTCCATCGTTTCTATGTAGCCGTTTCCTTGGCAATACGTAGGCGAAGTACTTAAATTACTTGGCCAGGATCTGTATTGAATGCCACTTATGTTTGCCAATTAATTGAAATGTATTTAATTGACGTAAATTTTACAAAATCTGAACACAATGAACTTGATGTGTCTTAATTAAGGTTCCATTTATATCATTGACGGCAAGTAGAATTTGTGAGAGAAGAATCTTTATGAATATTATAAATGTGAAGGTAGATTTATTTGTTCGTTTGTCGTGGCAAGATGTATTTTTGCCTTGATGGCTAATTTTGCCAATTACTATGAAATTTGGTATACACCTACACCTATTATATGAGATAGAGATGGTTATAGCCTACTTTTTAACTCATTTAGTGAACATATGGTCACACAAACATGTCGCAGATATTATAATTGCATTACTTGCGTTATGCCTGTTATCTTCTTTTTGTGTAAAGATTTCCAAAATCGTATTGGTGTCCAGTGCGACATCCAAGATTAAATTACACATTTATTACTTTTTTTTTTGGATTACGAAAGCTTTTACAATTTCTAAAAAAAGCCAGGATTTTACATACTTTTTACTTTAAAAATTCTATAGGTACTTGCCTAATCACAATGACCCTCACTCTATTCAAAAAAGGTCTGTCTGAAGGACATATGTAAATTTCTTTTTAAGTCTTTTGTGTGATTTGAAAACTCTGGTAAATTTGACACTTTTTTAACAATTTTTTTTTCTTTTAGTTTATTTTGTATTGATGTGTAACTAAAACGGTTAACACATATTCATATCGTCGTATTTACTTATTTTCTTTACAATGATCGTCTTGAATTTGAAGTCTAGATTTAGTGTACATATCCAAATAATTGTAACTAAATATAATAAAAAAAGTTAGATGTCTTTTGTTTCTATATGAGAATGAGATAGGAGATGCGGATTCAAATCCCACTTATTTTGAAATGTTTCAATTATTCGAATATGATTTCTTATATTTCAATAGTATTTCTTTCTGTTTCAATATACGAACTGTTATAATAATCTAATGTGAAAATTTATAAAAAAAAAAAATAGAGTTGATTGGAAAAGAAAAACATTTTATACAGACCTCAGATATGGGACAAGTACCGGAACAACGATATTAAATAAAGAAAAATATATAACAAAGAATGAAATAATCGTTCGCAAATTGTATACACTGCATAAGACTTCTGAAACAAGTATCAAAACACACAGAAGTATACTTCTGCATTATATACCGCACTGCGGTTGCTTACTACTACTCCGCTTTTGAGTAACACATCATTGAGCTGTTTTAAATTAAGCTTAAGCAGTAAGCTTAAGCTCAAAATTTATCTATATTGAATAAAATTATCACAGTTTTTGTTACTAATATAATATTGACGACATAAAAGTACACAGATCTATTGTTTTTTTTTTTTATAAAACTTACGGAAGAATGTATCATTTTTTTATTTATTTTTAGATTTTTATTTATTGTACAATTCAAAATTATAAGAGAAATGCATGTTAACTTAGTATTCGTTAATTTATTACGTGCTTTAAAATTTAGATGAAAATACTAATAAATCCTGTAACTTAATTAAAAACCCGATACATAACCCACATGAAGTAAACAAAATTAGCACGAGAGTTACGTGGGAGCAAACTCATTCGATTAATATAGAATTATCAAAATTGACTAAGTTATTATGTAATATAGGTACACAGACAAAAATATACCATCGAATTCAGTATATCCATTTAGAAGTCGAATAAAAAATAAAAAACAACCCTAAAACGAATTAAGAGTAAACTTGGAGACTCAAAGAATTAACACTGAACACGTTTCTCCACAATTGTTTCATTTTGCATAACAAAGAAACGAACTCAAAATAAACAACAACGGTGTGTTACAATAAAAAGGGATTTCAAAAACAATGGAGAAAGCTGAATAAAACAACCTTAAAAGTATAATGCAGGGATCGTAATACCACTAGCGGTTTCCCTAAGGGGTATCTAAGTCTGTCCTATATAGGGTGTCGTTTACACCATTAAGTGTAAACTGGGAGTCCCTCGTGTTTATGCAGAAGATACTAATTCAATTTTCGAGTATTTTATTGTCACTTACAAAATTAATTTGAATATTCTAATGACGGTATGTTAATGTAATTGATTAACGGGAATTTCATGTAAACGTAAGCACCGTACTCAAGCTGAAGAAGACTTCCGGACGACGTTGTAACAATTGTCGGAAACGACAAAGACATTCAATTTAATAAATTCTCCTTAAACAATTATACAAGGAGAAACGAAGTCTTTAACATTACGTAGAATTAAGAATCTACACATGCTATAGAATACATTAAGACAGAAATTGCGTTAATCAATAAAATCAACAATTTTTGAGCCTCTCATATTAACTTAGCGACTAGATGTGATACGGCATGTTAGTGTCATTGTATCAGCCGATAACTGTCCACTGCTGACCATAGGCCTCCCTCTTGGGAAATTTTGCCAGTAGTTACTATGTTTGACAGGCAGGGTTGCAACTGCAGTTAGGTTTTTTTTAAAGTTTTCAGGAGGACGCTGTAGCCCATTCCTCGACCATTAAATTCTCTTAGTCTCCTCTTATGGCACCCGCAGGAAAGTAAAGGGTGGCCTATTTTATGCTTTTAGGATCACACGAGACATCATCAAATTATTGATACCCATTAACTCCTTTCTTCCCGTAAGTAATAGTAAAGAACTAGCAAAATAGATAAAACCTTATCTAAAAAAGCAGTTCAGGGTACAATAATGCTGGCGATACCGAAAGAAGGCACATGCTTATAATAATTCTAAAAATAAAAAAGGTCGTTAACTATTTCTCCTTGTATAACTATATAAAATTACCCTAAATTTAAGAAATAATACTCATAATATAATTATAATTTATTATTAATAATTTTCTGTACTTTTTTTTATTAAATAATGACAAGTGGCTTCTGTTGTTACATTCTTGCAATTCGAAGAGGGTTTTACAAGTTCCAATCTAAACCCTAGGTGCGGAATTTAATTTCGATTTTATATAGAATATTTTTAATTCTTTTTTTAACAAAAAAATATACAGAACGGTTTTATATTTTCGATAGCTTTTTCAAATAATGGGTTACGAACTGGAAAAAATACGGTTTTTTATTCAAACTCTTCGATGTCGATGATCATGTAGGTAGGTAGGAAGTTATTTACTTCGCACATAAGAAATGAGCTGTAAGAAATACGCCAAGTATGAAATACGGTAATCTTAACACATCACAGCAACAATTTATGTGGCGTGAAAAATATGTTACTATGCATGTACACGGTGCTTTTGAAATTTAATTAATTCTTTAAAGCGTAGATGTTTTTTATATAATGTTATTTAGTTTAACTATCGTAAATTTTGTAAACCACTTTTAATATTAACAAAATAATCCTATTAATATAATGAACGTGAAAGTTTGTACAATGGACAGATGGATAATTGTTATTCTTTCGAGCATAAACTTCTGAATGAAATTTGATAAACGGGTTGGATGTATTCTAACTCAGCACATAGGATATTTTATGTCTACATATTCACCCGTGTGAAGCCGCGGAATACAGCTAATATAATAATAAAATTCTCGACTATCAATTCTAAGAATACACATGTGGACAGACAAGCAGATCGAATTATAGCGATGAAATATACTGAAAAAAATTCTAACCATAATAGTAAACGGTAGTAAGTCCCAAAGGATTATCCTCTCTTCCCTCATTCCATTACTTATTTTCTTTTATTTAATTTCCAAATATTAGATCTTTTCCTATGAATCTATATATTACGTATATATTTTATCTTCACGACAGATAGTGAGATATACAAAAACAAGTACACACTTTTTTCTACATCTTTACGCTATTGCTTATTTTCATTTCACCTCTTCTAAAGCACGGCATTAATCGTGAATCCTATTTCAAACGTCTGATTTTTCCCTTAAACTCTACACAGTACAGAAACTTTTATTTCAAATTTTAACTATCCAGTATCTATTATAATACGATACAAAGAGTCCATTAGATATTATGCGAGGTGAAAGTTTAGACTATAAAAGCAAATGAAATTATCACGTACTCGGAAATATAGCCACGAAATAATATTCCAGCAAAAGCCAACTAGTTTTAAAGGTACATCGATAATGGGCGTACATTTTGCAACAATATTTCGAACGTTCACTCCGACGACTTTGTCCAAAATGATTGTTACCCTTCATAACGTTTACTGTCCATTGAACCCTTTAAAATGAGGCCAACAATCTCGAATTAAAAATACATTAACTTTATTTTAAAAAGGTCATTTGCATCGACACCAAAATTGATAACGGTAAAAATAGGTTATTTAATATAAGAACTGAAAGAATATATATTGCTTTTGATAATTACGGTATGTTTTGAGTTGACGATACGATTAGACAGAAATAATTTTGCGAAAATTTATGCTTTGATACTTATACTCGTACATATATTAAGCAACTAAACAGTAATATATCTAATTGAACATAAATAATAATTAGATTAGCATCTATTCGGCTAATTCTTTTATCGTTGTGTTTGTAATTGTCAAGGTTTGTATAAAAGAAAATGTTAGAAAATCTTATGGAAAAGTGAAAACATTGGATTATAAAATCTCGATATAAAAAAGTAAGCGAGTGAGACAAATGACAATAGAAATATATTATAAAATATTAGCAGAATTGATGTCAAATGGACAGACTATAAAGGAATGATTAGGTCTCATTTTTCTTCATTATTACACCCGTGAAAAGTCGATGCAGAGAGCTGGTTCTTCAATAATAGTCAAAGAAACTTAGCGTAGTATTATAAGATTTATATAGGTGTAAATATTTTTTTATGCAATTAGTAAGGCAAACTAGCTAGTTAGCTAGTCAGCTAGTTTGCCTTACTAAATGCCTAACCTGATGGAAAGTGATAACCGACGCCTATAGACATAAACAGTACCATTGATATAACAGATTCTTTGTCGCCTATTATGCGTTGCCTGAGGACTAAGATATGCCTCTATACCATGTAATTTTATTGCCATATCCCTTCAAATCCTTCCAATTTAATTTTATTTTATAACCAAAATTATTTATTCTGGTATGTAGTATGAAAAGATAAAGGAGAAATTCATAAATTCACACTTAACTGAAAATACTTGCATAACAATATTACATTAAAATATATTTAAACATGATCTAATTAAAAGAAATTTAATTATAAAATGTTGGTCTTTCCTTAAATTAAAATTCATAGAGTAAAAGTAACGTAAATTTTCATTAAAGCTAACTTACATTTTTCGTAGAATTTCAAAGACGAAACGTTAACCCTTACTTATTAAACGGACTTTATTCAGAGTCTGACAGATGGCGTCGATTGCTTTCATCTGGAACTTAAAATATATCTTAGCGTTAACTCAGTCCCCCGCCTTTGACATCGAAGAGTTAATAATAATATGAATGGAACTTAATGTCAGTTTGCAGGTAAGTTAATAAATATCTGCTTAGAAGTTAGCAAGATTGTTCCTATGGGGCTCATCACACGTTTCTATATTACTAATTTATTATGCGAGTCAGAAAGGTTTTATTAGTTGTTAAGTTAGTAGGAGACACTCAATATCGAACAACTTCTAACTCAACCTGAGTTAGAATAATACGAATGTTAACAATAATACGAATATTAAAGAAAATAAACCAAATAACGCATTTCAAATATTATCATAATAAACCACGGCATATCTTTCAGGCATAGTTATTTTGTTAGCGAATTACAGAAAACATGTATTCAAAGCAATTAAAAATTTATAATAAAAATACAAAATAGGTATTTACATTTAAAAATAATTAAAGATTATTGAGGACTATCATCCCCATTGCTAGCAATATACTCTGTAAGGTCGACCTCCTTGTGGTTCCCTCTAGAAACCATCATGGTTAATTCTTGAAATCGATGGACCAAGTGGTTTGACTTTATCATCACACACACACCAATCACACACCTCACAGGCTACCCTTCCATTATCAAATATAAAAAAAACTTTATTTATAAGAAATCTAATATATTATATAGAAATAAAAATATTAATAAATTCAGTCTTACAATGTTATTCATAAAAACTAAAACCTACAAATCTATTTTAATAACTAGTGTTTTGACACTATTACAGATTGCTAATGTAGAGCAAAAAATAAAAAATTAATCATTAGCAAAAAGTATGTTCATTAGTTTAATATAGTTATAAGGTGGTATCTCAACCTATGCGCAGAGGAAAGAGAAAGCCTAGTCAAGATTTAATTTACAGAAATTTATAATATTATTCAGTTTGTAATTTGTTATCTATAATGATGGTTACCATTTTGCACCAGCCTCATTACAAGTCTCAGTAATAAAGAAATCGATAAAATAACATTTATAAATTACTTGTAAAAGTATCTGCAAAGCTTTCTGGAAACTATCAGATATAAATGTGAAAATATATGAAGCGTTCGACATTTTTATGGTCTACAAAAATCCATTTATTAAAAATCTATTTCTATAAACTATCCATTTTTATAAATATTGGGAAGGTAAATATATATAAAGCAGATATAACAGTAGAATAATAGATAGTTCATCATATTTTCGTCTTGACTAAAGATCTCGAGGTTCTAATAACACATTATTTACTGCATTCAACTAATAAAAAGACAATGGGTAAAACTAGTAGTATATCAAGAATATTAATATCATTACTGGCAATAAATAATTAAGCAAATCGAATTATAGTATTTATACGATCCCGTATAACCAGATCTAATAAGGAAAAAGATGGAACAGGAAAGGAAATCAGGAAAAAGTATCGAAGAAAAATGATTATTCATTTAATCTTGTGGTATGAGTAATACACATAATTCACAGCCTCATTAGAGAAACTAATGGAAAACGCCGATAATGTAAAAAAAAAAATTAAAAGTAAAACGATTTTATAATAAAATATGAAATCGTATTGATAAATTAAAAATACTAAGAAATATCATATATTTATTATATTTGGTACATAATAGGGGCTAATATTCATGAAATACATGTGGTATGAAAAGATGCTTTTCCATAAT
The DNA here is from genome assembly GCF_026898425.1 of Galleria mellonella. NCBI lineage: Eukaryota > Metazoa > Arthropoda > Insecta > Lepidoptera > Pyralidae > Galleria > Galleria mellonella. The sequence goes on along the minus strand of NW_026442100.1, from coordinate 1,456,792 downwards.
CGAATATAAATAACATCAGGTTAATTTGCAAACGATAAGAGGTATTTTAAGAAAAAGTATAGAAACTGTCAGATAAATATGTTCAATACGAGTAATAAAAAGTAAACAAATAAAAAGAAAACTGCAATATAATAAGACCATTTCTGTATATTCTTGTCAAAGACAACATAAAATTAAAATACAGTCTCGAAATGTAGCTTTTACAAGATAATTAGTATGCATGCCAATAAACTAAAACATATTATGTAGAAAATCTTACAATTATCACGTAAATGAGAGAAAAATTCAAATAATTTTGTATAATGTTATGGTGGTTTCGCATTCTGTATTAATGTACACGCATTTACGTACATATCACCAGACCCAAATTAAATTGCACGTAAATAAATAGAATGAGTACTAAATTAAAAGCAATGCTACATATTTGAGCGAAATTTTGTTTTGTATAAATTGTTTTTTGTATATGCCTAGTTACATATATAAAATCTGTATCACAAATATTAGTACGAACTGTATTATTATATATACTGTATGTATATTGACCTATCTGTAAATAATACCGAATATAATTTATAGAGAAAATAATAATACTTATTTTTTTTTCTATTCTAATAAAGCCAAGACATATCAAGTTGTTATTGATTATTTCGACGATTTCACTCATGAATGCATCCATAAACGATTTTTTTTAAATACTCTATATCCTGTTAATATAATAAATGCGAAAGTTTATAAGGATGTATAGGTATTTTTTACTTTTTTACGTATAAACTACTGAATGGAATTGAATGAAATTTAGTACACGAGTAAGTTACGTCCTAACTGAGCACATGGTATATTTATTGTAACGATTGAAGTAAGCAAAACCGCGGGATGCAGCTAAGTTTAAATATTACGTGTTCCCATATAGTTTTTGCTTCGCAAGAAGCAGCTTTTTTACTTAACAAAGATACATTGCAGTTTCAATCGAAATAAAAAGGCACCAACTCGAAAATGATCCTTTATGATTGCAAAAAGAAATGTTTAACTCGGTTCAGAATTGATAACGTAATTGGGTAACGTAGTAACATAAAAAATCAGACGAAATAATTAACGTTTTCTTTTAAAATTACTAAAAAATTGGTATTTACTTCGTGAGATTCCAATCCAAATAATTTAAGATTGTATTCAACAAAAACACCAACTTTCAATATGGCAAAAACCCGCTATTTTGATTTTAATTTCTATGGGACTGATCTGAAAGTACTTTCCTTTTAAATTCTTTTTTATTCTTTCAGTTAACAAAATCCCTTTCAGTTAAAAAATAGCATAATAAAAAGTAAAAACACTAAAATGAGAACCTCCTTGTTTTTTAGAAGTTTGTCTCTCCTACATTAAGAAATGTGCATTTGTGTGTAACCTCTGATGGGATAGTTAATCACAGTCATCTGTCACTACTATACTAACTTTAAATATATTACCAAGTCCGCATATACTTCGAAAAACTAAAAGTTCGTAGCGTTAGAAGCAATGATGACGCTACAAACTTTCAGAAGATAAAGTTTTGTAAGGGTACTTGATAGAAATCGTGTATTTGTGTACATGTAATTTACTATTCACTGTGCTCGACATTTCTTCTATACATCTTTTCAAGTTGAAAATTTCTTTGTATTTTTTGTTATTCAAATAAATGGTTCACATTTGAGAATTCCACAAGTATCCATTCAAGTTTATGAATATGAAACAGACAATAATATAAAACCGAAGGATATTGAAGGCATGACTGTCGTTAGCTTATTAAACTGCGTCGAAGTAAAATCTCACAAACGTTCCATTAGAATTTCACCGAGTCAGCGAAGCACAATCTCGTTTGTCTTATGCTGGGTACAGACTAAGCGAACTTAAACATATTATCTTTTAATTTGGGTGGTATTTGATTTTTTGAAATAACTATATTGTAATAGGAAAATGCCAAAATATATATATATATATATATATATATATATATATATATATATATATATATATATATATATATATATATTTTAATACGTTTTATTTTCTTATTTTACAATAGTTCATGCTTATTGTGTAACAAAAATTAAGAAGATATTGATACTTTTTTATACTGATATAATTAACTGTTTTTTTTACAACATATATATGTGTGTGTGTGTGTGTGTGAATATAAATCTATAACGGAATAGGACAATGTTATCATTTTTTTTTAATTAAATAGTGTTGTTATAATTTAGCATCATCATCATTAATAAAAAAAGTAAAAAGAAATAAAAAAAACTGTTAAACAATATTAATTGACAATAAGGATGTATATATATTTTTATTTATATAAAATGAAAACTATTTCATGAATAAAAAATATTTCTTTAACAATAATATTATTTATAACAATATGGAAAAATCTATCCAGTACCTTTGTGCTTGGTGTATACAGGATACCTTAACAATCTCAGATACGTAGCAAAAACCGTGACATTCAGAAAAAGGCTCTGCATATTTGCTCAGAGGGAGCCGTGTCCAAATATAATTTATTTTCTCCATAACCTAGATACCCAGATACTTTAATATTAATTAGTTATTCCAAAGAAGGGATGAAGTCGAGTTTATCTTACAAGGTTTTCATATATTTTTAAGAAACTTCTGTAGAAGAGCATTACATTTTTTTTTATTTTTTGTACAATACATTACATGCTATTTTCGCCAGTTCTCTAGCAACAACACTTTTGTTCATAATGTAATAAGAAAAAGCTGTTACATTTAAAAGATCTGTCTTGTTGAAATTGTCCTTTTTTAACGAAATATATTGTACACAAAGAGGACTTTAGACAAATTTAACTAAATGAAGCATTCACATAACTCGGATAAAACTTAACGAATCAACTGAAGCACTTATCCAGCGTGCCTCGAGTTGGGGATGGGTTTTAATTTAAAGAGCTGAATCACTCAGTCGACGAACAAATCGCCTCCAATATTGCAAATGTGCAATCACCTAAAAGTTGAATTTGTTAACTTACAAAGTAATATAATAATAGTATCAGTACAATAATAGTAATCATAAATAAGTAAATTTTTTATTTAAATACAACATTGATATGATGATTATTGTCTATAACATATAGTTTCTAATTCATTTTTGCCTCTTTTAACAGCTTCACAAATATATACCTAAATATACTTAACCCATACATTATACGGTGCCATATACCATGTTTAGTAACATAGTACTATAACGGAATATTCAATAATTTTAATATAAAAAATTCATAAGAGCATCGTAATTTCTGTGTCAAAATTGAATTTAGAATTCGTCATTATCAATTTCTGTCAACAATCTAAGATAAAAAAGCAAAACATATATATCCTTCACGCCTGTCTTTCATTGAAGTGGAAACCGAACAGAAACAATGGAACGTCAAATGTTCCGATTCAAACAGACCTCTTTCGCCTCCTCCACATTCATCTATTTATTCATACTCGCTCGCAAGTAATGGCTACTTTTAATTTGGCCTTTCTACGATATACGTCCATCTAGGACAGCCCCTATCGGCACATCCGTCACGATGCTCAATAAATCTCTTCCATAATTCTTCTTTCGTCCATCCTCACCACAAGAATAAACAAACGCACGCAACATTCTCGTTCTTTATATATATATATATATATATATATATATATATATATATATATATATATATATATATATATATATATATATATATATCTTTGTTATCATCGTCTTTCAGTTCACAATTCTCAAAAAAGAAAATATTGTACTTATATCGTTGGAACAATATAGTTCAAAATATTAATTCTTCAAACAAACATGAATATACTTAAATTTATTGGAACAGAATTCACTGTATATATGAGATTAGCGATATGAATACAGTATGAAAATTAATAGAAAAGGAAATTCAATTAATTAGATAGACACGGCCGTGCCAAATATGACATTTGAAAATGAACCAATATGGAGTTCAACGAGTAAACATTGTAACGATCGTGCCGAGGTAATCATTAATCAAACTCCCGATATTACTACCACTGCGAAATTTGTCTTGAAATGTTTCTTTCAATCCGCTTATATCTAGGCAAGGAAATTATTACAATATATTAAATTATTATCACCGTGATATGATTAGTGATAAACCACAGATAGTGATTTTTGCTCGCAACGACTTAATGTCGCATTCGTTACTATTAGCTATTGAAAGTAAAATATAAATTGAATGATGATCTTATTGCAGTGTGATTAAGTCAACCATCTGCTACGATTTCACTTAACTGCTAACGAAGCGCAGCCTATGACTCATGAATAAATCAGCGGGTCTACCATGAAATGAAATTCCAAAATTTCGGACTCAATTTTGTGTTTTGTTTATATAAAAATCGGATCAATAAATGGAATTTAACATTTCGTTTACCATACATCCTATCATACAAGTCCAAAGGAACAATATTTTAACATTTTTAATATTTCCAAACGGCATGTATTATGTAATTTAACATCAAATTTGTGTTTCATTTGACTCCGAAATTTCGGAAAACACTTCATGGTAGGCCCTCAGAACACAGCGACTAATCACGATTTCACTCAGTGATTTGTAGCTCATTTTATAAAACGACATAGCCGGAGTGACGTATGATTTCGCGTAGCATATGAAATTTAACTTATGACACGTGAAATAATCCAAGCCTACTTCTATCCGTCAAATTTTCAGCTCTTTGGAGACCGCCTGATCCATATTTAATGGTGTTTCTTTCGTGTCAACTTGCCAAATATTGGGAACATTGATATGTACCATGATACGCGAGTATTGAAAAGGGGTGACAATCGATGTGGAAATATCTCAGGCATATCAAAGGTGTCAAGGAATGTATCGGATACTAAATAGAAAGGCAAAAATAGGCAATATTATGAAGTATAATCAGGTAAGTGTCACAGTTTGAATGAAAAAAATAAGAGTATAGTGACGTAGTAGTCTATAAAACGTACTAGTTTTTACCCGCGTCGTCGTCCGCGTATCCGGGATATATTCATTGACCAGGACAAAAGTAGTTTATATCCTTTTTCATCCCATGTAGTAAGTGTATAATAAATTTCCCAGTAATTGGTTGAGCCGTTAAGGCGCTTAGATGTCACAAATAAATAAACTTACTTTTACATTTATATTATTATGGATAATAAACGGTGTATTTAATAAAATTGTATAAATACTCATGAGCAGATTGAGAGATTCGCTCAATAAAAATCAGCACTTTCAATTGTACAAAATTAGTATAGAACTAACACAGGTAAACTATGTTGATTTCAAAAAGATAAATAATTGATATGCATGTGTAGATCTTTTTGAAATCGAAAATCAATGCAGAATGTATAAAAAAATATTGCATACCATACACGAAAACATACAGTCGAATAGGGAATCTCTGTTACAGTCTTTGATACGTATTTTATTTTTCTATACAATTAAATATTCACACATTAGGTTTGATTATGTCACAGATATTAAAATACTCACGGTTATTCATACAAAAATAATTGGTGCATTTTTTTTCTAAAGAATATGTAAAAATAGGTAGAGTTAAGCTGTAATAGGAAAATGTATGTAATATATTAAAGATAAGAAAAAAATACTTACATCATGATATATTCAAATGTTGTTACTTTTTCCTTCGTCTGTAATTAAATTTTACAATACCTATTCTACAGAGATTCAGGGACGATTCATCAGGTACTAGGAAAAATTTACAACTTTTTTTCCTTAATTCGCCTAATTAGAAAGTTGGACGCTAATTTTGTACGATTTGTTCTTTTACTTGGATCTGTTCTAATTGATCATCCAACAGTTACACAAGAGCTTTGTTCGTTATACTCGTATTTAGGGGCCTGTAGTAACCTTTCCTTACAAATAATAGCTGTCTAGTTGAATAATGGACCAATATTAGGTTATTAGATTTAGGATGACAAATTTGCGCAATTTAGCTAGAAATAGGGGCGATTTGTTATTTATATTGAGTCGATGGATGTTCCTGTTTAGAATAGTATTTGTGGTTTATTTAATTTAGTTAGAAAGATAAATGGTGAATTATTATTTATTTTAGTATCAAATAAAATTGTAATGGTCTGGCTCTTATTACTGAACAATTTCTAAATGGTTTTCTTGTTCGAATATTTGATATATTTAACTATCTGTAATAAACTGTTTAATTATTAAATTTGTATACATAATTTAAAAAAATATATTATACTGTACCAACTTTCGGAGGCATAACATCATATTCTTCAAGGATGGCAATGCCTGATGGGTATCAAGGGCAGTGTATTTATATTATAACGGGAATTTTTAAATTTCGCGGGTTTGAAGAGTATGATTTTCATTTTTTATTTTATTTTATTATGTTGGCATATATGCTTCTGAAGTATGATAACATTTTAAGCTGTATTCAATGTTTACTTTATCTGAGGCAACCGCTAAGATTAAAAACATTTTTATGAGTTCGGCGATCTTTGTTTGTCGAAAGAAATGATTCAAGTGCAAAACCGTGTTATGACGTGAGACGAAATTATAACACGTTTGAGTAAGTCTGCATCAAATATTTTATTTAAATAATGTCAAAATTAATAAAAAAAAAAAATATAAACAGTAGTAAATCTTATTCTTTAAAAAAATAAACAAAATCATTATTGGCACAGATAAAGTAATAAGACACAAAAATTACCATAACATTTAAAGTTGTTTAAATTTTTTTTGTCATCAACCATAAAACAATATTTTTACTCGTCCTTTCGCATAATTTCCTACACAGCAGTAAGTTTTATGCTTAATACACCTCTCAGCTGTAAAGCTGACAGCGAAACGTGTCATTTTGCAAATTTCATTAAGGCTTGAAGCTGGTGTCGGCTTTGTTTGTCACTACGTTTGTCTAATTAACGTTATCAACCTCGCCTCAGCAACCTAGCTAAGAACTGATGTCAAATCACAGGACAATTTAGTCCATTCTCGTTTAGGAACGGACGACAAACGATATGTATAACGCGGGAGATAAATACTTATTATAATTATGATATAAGCAAACATGTATGCCATTCTAAACTTGCCCTCTTAACCGCCGCCTTAAAAGTCACCTATTGTCTAATTTTCACCATCGTTATTTTACATGGTATACGTTCTGCTTACTTTTGTATTAGATGGCGTTACGTTCAGTGATATTTATTGCATAAACTGAAACTGGACTATTTTATATATTTTATATAACTATAGAATATTTATTTTATTTTATATAATAAATATAGAATAATTGCAGTTTAGATTAAAAGAAGTAATAAAATACTATGAATTTTCTAATCTCGGCTAATTTACTTATTTCAAATATGTTGGATACCATTACAAAAAGTATTAGCAAAATCGGTTAAAAATTGCAGAAGATATCGCTTTACAACTTTAAAGGGCGAATTGAGAACCTACTTTTTTTGTACGTCCTATAATGCGTACAACTGAATTTTGTCATATCAATTAACAAATTATAGGAAGCCAATTACGGTGAAGAGTTCAACGTTTCATATTTTAGCCATTGCCAATACCGACCCTGTCAGGTGTTAATATCAAAGGAATTTTTTTCTTGTGGCCTCAGGGGAATCAACATACGAGGTCTGTCCGGAAAGTTCGTATAAAAGTGTTCTGGAATGCGAGAAAGAGGAGTGGGGAGGCCAGGTAAGCGCAGGACCCCTTCCTTATGTCCCTAACAATGCTTCAGTTCTGGTCTGACCGCCGTGCGGTGCGAACGGGCTTGTCACGCCATCTGTGAAGTTACCTCTTAACGAAACCCCGTCGGCATGGAGCCCGCTTCCGTTGAAGAGCAGCGCGTCGTAATCAAGTTTCTCTCGAAACTCGGCAAGAATGGCCGTGAAATTTTTGCGGATCTCAGAACAGTTTATGGGGATGATGCTGTGAAGGAACCAACCGTCCACAAGTGGCTAAAAAGATTCAGAGAGGGCCGAGAAAGCGTTCAAGATGATGGGGACCGTCGTTTAACGGTCAGACAGGTGGCTGAAGAGCTTTTGGGCAAAACCGTGGTCCACGAAATTCTAAGAAACGAACTTCAAATGAAAAAAATTTGCGCCAAGATCGTTCCGTGAGTTTTTGAGTAAAAATTCCATTACGGTGACCGAACACCCCCCTATTCGTTTGGCCCCGTGTGACTTCTTCTTGTTCCCAAAAACCAAATTGGTACTTCGGGGGCGGCATTTGGGGGACATAAATGAGATAAAAAAAGCTACGACGGGGCAGCTGAGAAACCTACAACCAGAGGACTTTCAAGGAGCCTTCTCACAGTGGAAACGGCGTTGGCACAAGTGCATTATGTCACAGGGGGAGTACTTTGAAGGGGATAAAATTGATTTACCTGAATAATTGTAAAATAAAATTTTTAAAAAACTTTTATACGTACTTTCCGGACAAACCTCGTACCTATAATATAGAAATATTTCATACGTATGTAGCTCACTCGTGCGAATAGCACTGCAATCATTGTATTTGTTTTTATTTTTTGTACATATTTGTATCTGCTATGAACTGTGCATTGTGCATTTCGAATATCATAATTATGATAATACGATCACAAATTGAGTTAATTTGGTTTATATGATGAACGGAATATTGTATCGACAATATACGAGTATTATCACAAATAGGTATATTTGTAGAAGGGATCTCTTTCAATGATAAGCCCACCCTTGCTCACAATATTTATAAGTGCCTTATCTATATAATTTACAAGCACAATAAAAGAATATACATTTTTTCTTTTGGTATCTTCCTAACGAATTTTCAGCATTCATTTATTCGTTAGACAATAAATAATCATGAGGATTGCAGACAAAAGAAATCTAAAGCAGTCAAGATTAAAGGATGTAACAGGGATGTTTGCGATTCACTGTAAACACAATTACAAAATGAACAGTCCAAATGTGCAACATTAAATAATATTCTGCTACGAACGTGACATTTGTGGAGTAATCGATAACATACGAGTAAAGTTATCTAGCAGAATTGGCGGAAATAGACAGCGGAATATTTTGGCATCACTCCATGTCTCAAATGGAATTATTTTTACAAGCATATAGAAGTTAGTGCAACACAAAGTTTATAAATATATAAGAAATATTTCAATTACGTTATTACGGTTAAACATGATGAAATCTAATAAACAACAAACGGAATACACAACCGGGCTCCCAAAGTCATGAAAGATAAAATAATATTTGCGTAGGTCGTGAAAACATTTCAATGTAAATTAGAGTCATAAAAAACTCTTCAGAAATTTAACGGAACGCCTAATGCGAAACAAATAAATGCAAATGAAACGCTCAAAATTGAGTTGAAAGAACTTAAATGTTTTAGTGAACAGTCAAATTGAAATAAAACAAAGCTACTCGTATCAAGAACTTTATTTACAGCATTTTCTAAGAGCTGACTGCACGTAAACAAAATAGTATATCGAAAGGAATTCAAAATGACAAACTCGGGTATCAAGGAAGGGTTGAATTAAATTTTCGGGGATGGTATGGGCGGAATACAAATTTAACAATTAACGGGTATCGACAAAGCTAGCTAATAGTTGTCCTTGTTATAAACGAGTTTCATTGTGACAAACGAACTGTGAATTTTGAACTTAATGAAAACGTCGCGGGTTACATTGATAAATATTGATGAGTCTAGAGATAAAAGTACAAGATAGCTTCTCGCCCAATGAAAATTATAAAAGACTATAGTTTTTATACTTTATTTTCAAATGTTTGAGTTAATGAAAATTGAGTTGGGATTATCACCGCTTCAACACTTAATTCACTACATAGACTTTCCCGTAGGTATAATAGGATTAATTAAAAAAAAATTATTTGTATTTTAGAAGATAAAATTATATTAAAAATGTATCATGATTTTTAATGAAACGATATCTCTTAGTTGAGCGTCAGATAGCTGTATCATCATTATTATTATGCGACGATGTTCCTCTTTTTCTAAACCGTAAAATGTGTTAATTCATCATATTTTCTGTATAAATAAATAAATAAAACAAAACTAAAACAAAGTTAACACGAGACTCCGATAAGCGATCTATTAATTTGCCTGAAGATGCCTTGTTAAGAGATAAAACACGTGTCGCAAAACGTGCGTGCCAACCCCAACCAAGCCTACCCGCCTGCCAAGCGTGGCAACTATAGGCAAAACTTCCTTTATGGGGATGATTTATGTTCAGCACTGGACGGTTAACAGCTAAAATGAATTAATGAAACAGTGACATGGACTTCCGCAAAATAACACCTAGTTCAATAAAATATTTATAAAAAAAATTAAATTACATTTCACAGAATTATTGCTAAAGTAAAATTTGCCGTGTAGAAATTCCCGAACTTTAGGTTATAACAAAACTAAATGTCCATCAATAGTAAACGGGCTCAATACCTGATTTTTATACCCTACTTTTGTTAGAACTTGAGCACATATGAATTTAAATAAATACTTATAGTTATAGTCAGAAAAAACACATTATAATCAATTCCTTCAGGAGAACACCAAATAAAAACTTACCTATGAATAAGAAAACCAAATTTTATTACGAGTATTAATCTGAATGGTTATCAGAAACATCTGTTTATCAAACCAACACCTATTCCTTTTAATACTGTATGAGTATCCTGAATGTTGAGGATGCATAATGAATAGGAACACGATTAATCAATTGATGAATTGTTCCGACAGAAAAGCTACGTATGGAAATTCAATTGATATATTATTAATTATAATAAAATATAAGAGTTGAAGACATTTTGAAAGTTTCAATAATCAATCAATCAAAAACATTACTAATAATTCGGTCTCTACGGCAATTATATTTATTTATAGGATTACCAACATAAGATACAGCTAAACATTTCAATACAATACACTGGTAGATTAGATCTTATTGTTCTTATATTTATAGGCAACCACAACATGCCTTGTGTTTGATAAATATTAAAATTGAATTAAATTATTAAATGTCATTAAATGAGTAAAGATATTAACAATATGAAAAACAATATTTAGTGACTTTATAGAATAGTGTCATTAGTGTAAGAGAGACAACTGAAGGTAAACGTCATATGAGATTCTTTTGTATAAAAAATACATAGGAATTTTTTTTAAGTATTAGCTTTTGCTTTTCGTCCATTACTTAGTACATGTGAATCTCCAAAGTAGAAAACCAATGAAATATACCAATTTTAGTGGGCGTATCAAGATAAAACATATCTGGTGGATTATAAAATTAGACGTTCAGGAACACAACTGTGAAAATCACTTCAGATTTTGTGCAGTAGCTTTTACATAATACTGGACAAAATTTGCAGACAGACAAATTTAAAAAGAATATTGTTTTGACAACTACATAGGTCTTATTAAGCCCCTCACATTAACTTTTCTCAAACATTTCCCATGTCATTGTCTAGTTACAATTTTATTGTATTATTAAAATAATATCATATTCACTATTCAGAATTATATGCGATTTATATACTCGTATCTATAACAGAATGAGATAGATTTGCAAAAGGCATTTTTATCTTTGATCTTTTCTGACGACGTAATTTATATCATTCAAGTTCCTCAAATTTTACAACCAATAAAGTTCACGTTTAATGCCACGACTAATAGCTTTTATAAGGTTTTAAATATAGACGCCAGTAAAACGTGTCTCGGCTTAAAAATGGACTAGCAATTGCATTTTCCCTTATTTCAAATGGACCTCATAAAAAACTGAAACGAGTTTCTAAGGACATTTCGAACGCGGCGTAGAGAGAAAACTTACAAAGACACTTAACTGACCACAACAGTCCTATTTAAGCTATAAGAACAACAGGTTTGGGAGAACAATACGAGAGACGTCTGTAATTCGTATTTTTTTTTTTGTTAGAAATGTTTTTCATTCGATGTTTTAAATTGTTCGGGAATGGAGCCATATTTTCTCTATATCTCGACAACGTTACAGTCAAGAACATCATGTCGACTTGTTGTATATAATATTGAGCACGATAACAATCGTGCCTGTTGTTTCCGGGTCTAGTTTTAAATTGGTTATGTCATGTAGCATTCGGTTCAAAATTGTAGAAATATTTACTCTTAAATAATCCGGCTTCAACTTTAGTATATTAATAATATTTCGCTGCGCTGATAGTCCCTATATGAACATATTTTAGTAAGTTCAACCTAAAATGTTATCCACATATTCTCATGGGCAATTTAGCTACCGCAGACTTCCTCGGTTCTTCTTAATTATCGGCTATGCCTCTCCAACCGCTGTTAAAGGTTGGATATAAAATTTTCACTTTTATTCAAAGACTTTAATTAATATTTGCTTTGGGGTTTATATTTTAAACTTACATTTTGTATTTAATTTCCTAGGAATCATTATGTTCATAATGAACCATTAAGGGCAAAAATTATGATGATTATGAATTGTGTGAGTATTACTTATAACAGAGACAGCTATAACTTGACAATGTTCTTTGTTACAGCGTCATAATATTACTAAAACTGTGAACGACAGGTAGTGGCGTATAACATATTTTGTCTCTAGGAGACATGGATAATTATATATTGGAGTACAAATTACAAATATAATTTATTTATATTATATTTTAATTTTAGCTTTGAGCCTTTAAAGTGGTAAGGTAATCTATTGATAGAAACGTTATCGCTAATAAGGTTATGAGATAGATTGTGATGGCGACGCCTAGTGTTTCTGTCTCATGCCAGCGCTAACCAAAGTGATTTTACCGATAGATTCGTTTACCATTTGTCTAATAGTAGTGGGGCAAGATAGATAATAGCTAAACGTTTATATTATTTAGTAATATATAATGTTAAATTATAAATAAGAAATTCGTACGAGCTGCACGAAAAGTTCATAATAATAATATTACGTATAATATTTTCGAAGCAAAATTACTTCATTTCGATTTCGTACCGTACTATACTGTTATTTATGAGTGTGTTATACTACCACAAAGCCGATCGCAGTGGCGTTTCTAGATTAGGAAATCCGATCCCGCGTTCTTAAAAGGAAAAGGAAGAAGAAATACATTGTACAAGCAATCGTACAGATAAAAAGCCACACGGAAAAAGTGATAATAGTAAATCAATATCAACAGGTACAACTATCTACCTACATTTACAGATTTCTAAATATCTAATCACAATATTGCCATTTCTGGTTTTAGACTTATATTTTATTATACACAATATTTGTTTATGTAGATATATATGTAGGTATACATCTACATAGTATATGTAAGTAGTTGCATAAACCTCCTTGTGGAATTGTCAGGATGCATCTATTTTTACATTTCTTGCTTACTTACTTTTTCCCACTATCTCAAAAATCTATATTAATATATAACTTGTAAGTCACTCAGTTTAAGTCTTTAGTATTTACATTCACAAACTTACAATGCGCTCCGTCAATCTTATATGTACAACTAGATTCAATAATCGAAACTCCTAGCATATGTGGAATGAATTTTGTAAGAAAGCAGGTTTTCAAAGGCAGTTAGTTAGGTTGCAACACTGTAATAAAAGCGTTTTGCCGATTTGATTCGACAGGGATTGTATTTCAACCATTAATTTATGGTTTATACAAATTTATTTAATTTTGTATAATATAATAAACTTAAATCCCTTCTATAAAGCCTAGGTTCCTAATAAAAGATAACAAGAAGATTTAGAGGGGAGTAGATGATAAGGGATTGTTAGTAATGGAGATTAGCGACCCCATTGCTAGCAATTAGCTATTAGATCGAATTCCACGCGGTTCTGCCTGACAAGGATCATGATATATTCTTTGTCTTCGTTACAGTTGACCAACTGACCTGCTTTCACCTTCACCTTAACCTATCATCCCTCATTGATGCCTTGCTAGCGTATACCGTCAACGCAGACACGGTCATAATGCACTTATAAATATTCATTAAAAATAACTAAGACATCATTATTATAAAAAAAAATCTCTAAAATCTAATACTCATCACATCAGCATTTTAAATTAAATATTTCTACGGACAAAACGAAGAATCAAAGAACTTTAATAACTGTAAAATAGGCACAAAACTATAGGCACAGACTGAAACCTATATTTTAATGCATTTTGGCAACAAGGTTCTTAGGTAGAAATTATTAATGAGAACAGCCCGTCCACGTTGGCTCATGAGTCGCTTATTAAATGCTGCAACAGCCTGGAGAAACAATAGTTCGTAATAAGTTTCGTGTGGAAATCAAGATAAATTTATACGTTTTCCTTGCGATTTGGAATTTTTGCTAGCATTTATTTTTATTTATTTATTGAGTTTTACCTACAGCAGCGTACATTTTTACATGACGATTAATTGTTTTTTATTCCATAAATGACAAAAACAATAGTAGTAGCGTAAAGTTAAAATAGCATTGCACTTGTCCCTTGAATATTAACAACTGAAACTTGTATTACATAGTGTTTGAAGAGATATCGGGTAGTATGCCTAATTCATTAGTTATATTGAAATCGTCTATTAATAATACTAATATGTTATAAACTATTAAATATGATAAGGACAGATCTTTTACAACATAGAGATTCTCACAAACCAACATCAATCCGATGTTTGAACGTTGGCGTTAATATTTTGATGGTATTGAAAAGAGCAGATCGAAATTATTAACGAGAAATGATGCAGACGTGTTTCCAGTTCCGATCAACATTCATTAACCGGAATGAACACAGACAGCCTCTAGTGACGGGAAGACTGGGTTTTCTCATTTCATTTATTTTAATGATTGAAATTTCTATTTTGCGAATGTAAATATAGAAAGAGAACGCCGTTTCACTGACCTTGTATCTAATTTCGTCAAAATCAATAAAATATTTTTACTCTCAGGAAAAAACTTCTATGAAGTGGTAAGAACAAGTAGACACAGTGATCACATGAAAGTACTTTCTGAATCCACAGACCCTCTTCTAAAACTATATAGAAACTTTCTCAATGTCTCGCGTCGTGACGTGTGGTATTTCGCAATAAAGTTAAAGATATATAGAGAGCGAAATTTGGAAACAAAACCTTCAGCGTTTCATATATGACACAGTTTTGTTATATCGTAACTAATGTTTAGTTACACGACATAAGACAAGCACACCATTATTTATTTCTTGAGATGGAAGACAGAGCATGTTCTAAATTAAATATTTAAAAACATGATCTGATCTTAACGTTACGCGATTACAGGTAAACAGTACTTATATAATCACAAAAGTTTAAAATTTACTATTCTAGATTACACAAATTACATTTGTGATAAGGCCGCCTTTTGTATCAATTAATATTTACTTATCTAGATTACTCTTTTTACTTTGTGCAATAAAGTGTAAATAAATAAATAAAATAAATCCTTTCAGATAAAAAAGAAATTTCCAAATCGGTTTGGTATTGACGGATTTACGAGGTACTAAACATAAAAAAATACAGCCGAATTAATAACCTCCTTCTTTTTAAAGTAGGTTGAAAATAGTATGTGAGGCTATTGTCGTATTTGACAAATAGTTTGAATAATCTAATTCGATCTTTTTCATTGATCTCGCAAACCAATGACTTTTTGAGAACCTCATAGGTGAAATTGAAGGATTTTCAAGTTCCCCTTTGATCTGTGAAAAATATGTTCGAAAATTTATTCGAAAAGATTTCAAATGATTGAAATACCATTTGCGTTACGAATAAAACCCAACTAGATATACAGAAATTATAAAATACTCGTTGGTAACATTTTCATAGGTTTGTAATAGGTAAAAGGCATTTCTATCGTATACTACAAAAATATTCCATTACTAAATAAATATTCCATTGTTTCTGCCTACCCTAATGAGAGACAGGCGTGACAGATATGTATGTATGTATGTATTCCATTACTTTATAGGTAGGTATATCACAGATACCATTTCGCGAATCCTGTAATTAAAATTTGTTAATTTCCGTCCAAAACGGGACGTTGACTATTTTCGTCTCAATTTTCATATCGATATTTAAAATTTAATTAAATGTTATGTTTTAAATTTTTTATACAGACAAAGCTTTTAAAAGGTAGAATGAGGCTGAGATATTTTATCGGCTGTTGCTGTTTTGGTGACTATAATTACTAGATTTACAAACAATTTTGGGGATATTCGAATTGTTCTCAATTTACTCAGGGTATGGACTATTCGCCGGGGAATTGCTAAAAAATTTAAAATTTTCACATCGCTTACCAAATTTCACTTCTTGTGAACTATGAATGGTATAATCAATATTGTAGCATTGGAAATCAAACTAAAGAGAAAAATGAGACCTATTTATAGATTTTCAAGTATAAAATATAACTTTGCTTTTGCAGTAATTTAATATTATTATTTAATACTAGCTGTCCCGCAGCTGTGTCCACATGAATCAATATATAAATTATACTAAGTGTTTAGTTAGAATATAAATAAAATATAGTGTACCAAACATCCAAATACGTTAAGCCGTCTATACGTGATTAAGAAACATACAAACATATTTCACATTTATAATTATTAGGATTGTAATTAAAAACATAGACTTTGAAGTATAGTCAATTGCAATATTATGCATAAAAGCAATAACATTAAATAAAAAATTGTAACATCAGCGTTTGTTATTTACTTCATAACCTTCGTGCGAAATGGCTGAAACGTACAAGCGAAATGAGCTTATAGGGGACATTATATTTTATAACAATATACATAATGTAGCTTGACGAGAAACTTATCAAGTCATCGCAGGGCCGCAGGCTTTATAGATATGAAACTAAACTTTATATGGACTTCTATCATGGAGGGCCATAAAGACGATCTTGGTCCTAAAACTAAGACTTGTCGCTCTACTATGCAGTAAAACAGACTTAGGCAAATGACCTTGTATGGAATTTAGTTCATTTACATTTTCTTATAGCATGTCTCTTCCTGGCACATCTAGTAAAATAACGAGTAAAATAAATAAGCTAAATTCCAATTGCAAAAACTTGTTAATTTGTATTTGTAGTTATGGATGATACGTATTAATATAAAATATAATAGAAAAAAAATTATAATTTTATTTGTGGTATACTGACATGAATAGCGTGTGTAAAATAAGTATTTTCTTTTTTGATATTTTAGGGATTCCAATTCTTAAGACCGTAAGAGTGTAAATAAAATATTTGTTACTATTATTATGATTAATGTTGTGTTTTATTTGTAACAACAAACAGAACAAATCATGAGCCTTACGGTTCTACTGTGTACCATTGTCTTCGACATTTATATAAGTAAAATTACTATACATTATTATTATCTTTTAACATGTCCATCCTATCATATGTGACCAGGCTATTTAATATTTAATTTAAAAAGAGGACATTCTATTTCTAAAGTTGCATCGTATACCTCGTTTACAACACAATGCAACATCAGAAGTAGAAGCATGCATTATGTTATTAATGTTAAGGTTAGCAGAAGAGATGATTGATGACAGGGTTAGCAAGACAGAACTGATAACCAAATTAATGACGAATAAAGTTGGTCTTTAAGTAATCTCTATCATGATTTTTGCACAATGTTATTCTTATTGTCATACTACAATATCTTTACAATTATGTAAACAATATATGATACAATACATTTATCAACCAAATTGTTTATAACGGAAATTGAAAAGGCATACGTACTATATAAATGAGAAGGGGAATTTTCACGCGCCATTACCTGTAACAAACAACAAAGCAATTATTATATTTTTTATCAACTTTTATGTTTCGTGTGGTGACGCAGTAAGAATACAATGTGATGTGTCATCACTTCTTTTCATGTATTTAAGGTCCCATATGAGGCGACAAAGAGACAAGTATTTAGCAAAGCAAGCAAGAGAAGGAAAATTTGAAATAAATCTCTCACCAAGCCGCCCGGCTAGCGAAGCAATATTAGTAGGCTATATCCTCTTCTTACGGGGGTTGACGTTAATGGGTTGTTAATGTAATGTTAAGGTTCATTTATGCTCAGAAATAAAGTAAGAAATCTGTGCGAAGAGATAATATGATATTCCTCAAAATAAATGAAAGGTATGATGATGAAGATTGTGTATTGATCATCATTTTTACCTATATTATACATATTAGAATAAATTTTGGATTAAACAATGAAATTACATTTTATAAAAAATACTCAAATGTAAATAAATATTAAAGAACCATATGAGTATTCTTAATCCGGTCACAAATAATATTTAAATAAAAAAATTGTATAAAATCAGTAGTTTATGATTCTATACAGTTAACAGTACCGGTAAGTTTTTATTTAATCATCCACGTGTGATTGAGCAAAATTCAGCGTTCAGAATTATTTCCCAGCCAATTGTGTAATATTCATATAAAAACTTCATGTCCATCCCTAATCCATCGTGTACAGAATTATAGAATGATAAACACGAATAGGTTCGAATACAAATGAACTCCAGCAAATTGTACCCGAAATATCGCAGTACGGGTTTCATATCTGTCTGGGCAGATTAATGGAATACAATTAACAAAAAATACACTGCGGGAACTACACGTAAAAACTAGATGAATTGCCGTTGTCCTCCCAGAATACTAATATTCTTCGATTTTCTCATTCATGTTCATATCATATATGACAGTTCATAAAACTGACAACGGTAGATGGTGAGTGGCAAAGTAGATGGCAAACGACTAAAAGGTACAAAAATAAGTACAATTCTGAATGAAAACCTTCATAACTTTAAAGAACAAAGTAAATGGAGGAAAACAGTGAAAGAGATGGTGACATAGCGGCGGAATAACGGCGTCGGTCAGTAACGGTTCTCCAGAACTTGTATAAACCAAAAACAATTTCAATTACGTTGGCTATATTACATGTTCACGTAGGATTTGACTTCAAAAGAAACCAAAGTCCGGTTTTTGTGCACATTTCTCACAATAAATCTTTGTCCTTTCTAAATCTTGTACCTTTTTGCGAGCCTGCTTCCAACACCTTTTACACTGTCGTGATAACGTTTAACATTGCCACAAACAATCGATTTGAAGTAATTTTAATTCAAGAACATAACAATATATTTTTAAATAATCTTACAATTTTTAAATATTTTACAGGCGATGATGTCTAGTTTGATAATTTAGGATTCGTATTTATATATATATTATATAATCTATGTAGCTTCCGGTACGTTATACCTTACAGAATGTTATGCTTCCGGCATTTAATGGCATGTCTTTGCACCAAAATAAAGACCAAACAAATGACGTTTAAAAATTATATTTTATACTCTTGAACTTGATATTAATAATATTAATTTGTTAATTAAAATTACAAAAATTATAAGAAGTTTTTCTTACAATTTATGATGTACTCGTATTATAAAATATTTATACTTTGAAAGGCTTCCGGTAAAAGATACTTGATGAAAATTTATACGTACAAAAAGTGATGTATAAAACATTCTATTTTCACAATATATAATCTGGCATTCCGTAGCTTGTACGTAATAAACATAATGAAATGATAGCCCTTTTTTATGTTCCTCGTAATATGTTTATGAAAATATAAAGTATGTTACATAATTGGTTTTATTAGAAAATTATTTACATGAAGCCAACAAAACTTTACTTCTGTATTATAAATCGCTAATATCATATCTGTTTTGAATTAAATACTTTCAAAAGTGTAAAAAAAAGTATTCCATTATTTCTTTTATAGCACATAAGGGCTGTCATATTTATTTTTCAATAGCAACTTTATACTATTATTAACCTGCTAAGCGGTTATATTTACAAAATTTCTAGGTACTCAATTCACTTATGCCGAATAAGAAACCATTACTTTTACGTTCATAAATTACTTAAGAATCAAATTTACCAATTTTATCATTTGTAACAGACATAGTCACCATACTTTCTACAATAATCATTAATCTCTTCTGTTTCAAATTTCTGTTTAAAAATCGAGTCCTTTCAGACATTTAACAATATTTACAAATTTTAATATTAATATTATGTGTTAATCCTAACTCGTGAGTTGATACAGCTTAAGAAAGGTACACGAATTCTTACTTTTGCTAGAATTTGATATACCTCACATATCAAAAACTAGAATGCAATTAAAACAAATCCAACAAATTAGATCTCTATACTTTGAAAAGTTATAACATGTCCCTTGGTACAGACTACTAAAACTGTAGACAAAAATACCAAAACACAACTTACAGATACTCATAACAAAAGATTTAAGCGTGAATAAATATCAGTATATACGAGTATTATTAGTAGATTCAAATTCCAATAGTTTCTCTCAATACTCTTCGTATAAAGTAAAAATTGTCAAAATGTCAGATGTCACCCGCAAAATGACACAACATGCAGAGTATAGTTACAATTTTAGCGTAAAAATCTAGAGCAGTGTCATACGGCGTCGACCTCTATGTGAGATAGGCGTTACGTTTCTCACCCACATCCCAATGTCGTATAAAGTAGGTGAGGAATGCCAGTCCTTAAAGGGTAAAGTGGTCATAAAGTATTTGCTACAAGACAGCCTTTATTTCTTTAGGGCAACAGATGTACGACATTCAAGATGTTTTTGTGTACTACTCGAGTACCATTAACATAAGATTTATATTAACAATATAAGTGGCCCAAATAGAAGGGATGGAAATTTGAGTTTGGATTTGGACGGCTTCGGGATATTTATGTTTAGAGCATCATTCATGTAACTCCCGGGGTTTGTTAAATGTATTGTAAATACGAAGGGAATTGTCAGTAATAGGGACTTGCGGCTCCATTGCGGTCCTACTAGGTCGACCTCCACGCGGTTTCCTTTGAACCCATCATGATTAATTACTGCTGAATTCATTACGTTCATTAGCAGTTGTTTTTGTATAGCCGTGTTTCGGTTTGAAGGGTTACAGGGTACAGAGGTATAAGATAATACCTCTGTACCTTGTAATAACACAGGTATCACCTTAGTCCTCAGGAATGGAAACACGTAAGGGGTATCACGATACTCTGTTAAGCCTATAGGCGATGGTGACCACTTTCCATCAGGTGGGCCGTCAGATTGTTTGCCTTTTTAAGTTACATAAAAAAATTCAACAAGACAAAAGCTCCGAATCTTCACAGATTCAATAGAAAGGATAAAATGTTTGAGTAGTTGCATGCGATAGCGTCATCTCTATCGCAAGAAATTACTTAATCATCCTACGACAAAAAAAAAAGACGAAAAAGCAACCTCACCAGTTTAAATTATGCACAGCTTAAAAATGTAACCCTGAACAAACTCTTTTATCAAACACTCCGAAAGAGTTCGGAAATCTCGTTAAATTCGAATGAATTATTCTCGCAGTTTCTCTCGCTGAATACGGAAGTAGTTCAGTGGTGTGCATCACCAAGGCTTCACTTTACACCGAAAAAACTTCCTCCTAGCGCTGAATAAGTAAACCTTCGCATTGTGGTGTCCGGCGCATCGTGGTCACACGTTAATGAGCAGAGATATAGGTCACAGGTAGGTGCACCAAGTTTAAAGTTGTTTTCTGGAACATTGAACTTTATTAAAATCCAAATAAAAAGACAGAAAAATTATATAAAAATTTAGAATAACATAAACACAAATGATACAGACTCTATGTGTCTCTGCAGTCATTTTTATAGTCTGCCTCTTGTTTTCTCGAAGTCTAACAATATTTATCGCTCAAGAATTCTTACTTCATCACACACTAAAAGATATAATACAATAAAATTCTGTTTCGGTAATATATTTAGTTTTTTAATGCATTGGACGTAATTACAAATATTCTAAATAGCACAATATTTTTTTTAAATTGCATGATTACTTAGTCAGTAAATTATTTTTGTAATACGAAGGAAACAAAGGGCCATACTATGCACTACATAAGATGATAACTGATGCAATGATTTTGTATATTTTAACTTAACTCTGAACTTGTTTTTGATGAAATTAAGAATTATAAACTCTTAATTGTGACGTCATTCACATGACCTAGATATGTTAAATGACCAGGATAAGTAGTAATATAGTCCTTCTCCATTCCACACAGTGCGTGTAAATCAAATTCAGCGCAATTGGTTGTACCGTTAAGGAATCTCTTCTCTATTCAACATAACAAACTCAAATTTTCACATTTATAATATATAATGATAAATAACTTTTTGTAAGATTACTATAAGACTAAATAAAAAAAATCACTATATTATATGTATGTATGTATATACGAGAAAGACTGACTAATCGATCAACGCACAACCTATTGGAATTACAAACTTGATGATTTCAATAAGCAATAATTTCGTGATAAGTCGAGATTTTTGGTATGTAAATATATCGACATTATGCTAAAATCATTAATCAAACTATAATTACTTTACACTTGCTCGTTGTTACCTAAATTTACTCTTAATGGCAAATATATTTAGCTAAGGTACCATACTAAAATTATACGGCGAGCAAAATTAATCGCGTCCGGGACATCTGGAAACCCTAATCGCAGAGTCAGCGCCCTAGTAAGCGTGGATTCATTAAAAGGACGGTAAATCGTGATGCAGGGTTTTCGTGCGTCCTTCAACATTCGTGGTAAAACTTTCGCTGAGACACGCTTGATGTAACAGGTTTGACTTAATTGTTGATAATTTGTTCCCTGTAAACGAGACACTTGATCCTGGCCCTCAATCTGCTCAAATTACAAAATTTACATTTTGACGACAAGATTTAGGAAAAAAAAAAAACAAAATATCAGTACAAAAAAATTGGTAATAAAAATGCATTGCTGTCATCCTTGTTATGGTACGAATAATACTCGACATTTTCGCTACTTGACAAGTTGACAGTAGAATATTTAACTTGACAAACATTTTTGGTGGCGACATTTGTTTTCATTGTCTTTGGGGGTTTGCTACGAGTACCTAGTAATAGATGACTGCTTGTAGATCAAAATTACTAGATTCAAACTCTTCGAGTCGATAAAATTTATATATCAGAGTAGGTCAAATTCCCCAGTTTTAGAGGCAATTATAAAACAAAGTACCTATAATAACGTAAGGGGAGGAAATTCAAAATACTGCGTTATATATAGACTGCTTAACTAGAGTAGGCTAATATCGTCCTCTTGAGGAATCTTAAAACAAGTGGTAAATTAATGATTTGTTATAAACAGGTATATTGTGTCTTTTAAAACCGCTGTACTGGTGAAAGTGAAACAAGGCAAGACCGTAGAAATTAGTTATAGGTATATAAAAGTTCAAATTTTATTTAATTTTTGTATGATAATGACGGTTTGTGGGCCTGAATTCGTTGGTCGCTCGTATGTTAATTTGGCCAAAGTGTGATATTCAAATGAACTCAGAATACATTGGCCCTTTGTTAGATATTGTAACAAGGGACGGTTGACGGTCCACCATGTTATTCATTTACTTAGGTTTCACACCGGACCAAAGCGATTTTAATATTATTCGTTATTATTTATAGGCAGTGCATAAATTGCATAATTACAAAAATAACTTGATTTCGAAAAACGCATACCTAAATAATAAATATTAAGATACATTTTGCTATAGCAGACAAAGCTAAAAACTTATGTAAAATTAAAATGTCACGCCTCGTTGTGTCAGAGTACTTGAATGAAAGGAATCTCTTTATTGTTCCCCTCAAAGAAAGATACAGTTACATAAAATATGTAGACAAAAAGAACACATTACAAGAAGCAAGATAAAGTGGCAACAATGGGCGGACTTACACACAGACTTAAAAACAGAGTGATGTCGCTAGATTATTCCTAATTTATACAAAATATATTTATTATTATATTTAAAAAACTTTTACTATCATATTACGGATATAATCATACATATGACAATATAATATAACAGCCTTGTAGACTGAAGAACTTACAATTTCATACCAGATGATCTAATAGGCAGATGGATATGGATGGTATTTGACCAAGAATTAGTTTCCAGAACTAGACTAAGATAAATTTTGAGCCCTTTAGCATTAAGCGTGTAATATTACGAGAAAGTTCTTGTATGTAAACAATTAGAAGTAATTTAGTATAAGATTATACCAATATACACTGTCTGTTGTAAGATAACCAGCTATTAAGCTACACCCATGTCAACTGTGGCTTTATCTTGCTATACACTCGCAAGAATTAAAATCGTTGTAAATAAAGATATTCTCCGCTGTTCATTTTTTAAAGATTTTTTAAAGCTTTTTTAATAATTATTATCATCGTGTCAACTCATTAAAGTCCCGCTATTGGAAACAGTCCCTCCTCAGAAAAAAAATCAGCTTACATTACCACACCTGCCAGGTATTGCTACGTTGTTATTATGACTATAATTCTCATGTTTAAGTGTACTATGTTTCTTTTCAATAATAGCGTCTTGTGCTACCTTATAGATCAAGTGATTGTTACACTGTTGTGACAATATACTTTGTGACCAAAGAGAGAGAGAAATAAACTAAATCACCTGCAAATATTAATGTTAAATTTATAAATACATACATCAATTGTTGAATGTAGCAAATATGTAGAAATTTTAAATATATAAATTTAACCATTCTTTGCTTAATAGGGGAAATTTCCATCATAAAATTGAATGCCCAAAAATTATATAAAAGAACAAGTTCACTTTAAGTTGAAGGTATCCAACGTTTTTTATGTCCATTGTAGAAAAAAAAAACATAGATGTCAAATTTAATTTTTTAACCGTTTTTCCTTTAATTTTGAAAATGAATTATATCACTGATTTATTTCACTAATAAAAAAAAATCATGCAAAGAAGAGTTAATTAGTATTAGTAATTATAATTCAAATGTAGGTATGTAAGTATGTAATAACATTATAAAATATGTATTTTATAATAATTCAAATAAAATAAATAATTAGTACCTAGGTACATCACTTATTATTCAAGTTGATCAATTTTAAAAAGAAATATTTACGTTTATGTAAACTTTGGCATGTATCAGATACTGTTCAGGAATCATTAAAAACATATAAAATATATTAATAACATGAGGATAACAGGAATGTCAGAAGCGAGTTTAATAACGTCCCAAGAGAACAGTATTTCGTGAAGGATTTTAATAATCAGAATTATATTAAATGCCGAGAATAGAATCAGTTTTAAGGAAATAACACGGCCCTTAAATTAAACATACTAATCGTTTGATGCAAATCAAGTAAAGACTTCTAATGTGAAATTTTCCCTTACTTTTGCCTCTAGCAGTGCCTAATAAAAACTTTACTTTGAAACGTTCGTTTAGCTTAAACGGAGTTTCGATCATTACTTCGAATTTTGCTAATATAGTGGCAATGATATAACTCAGAATGGAATGGAGATGATTCAGTCTAATTTAGAAAAGTTCGTGTTCTAAATTTGGAATATTGAAAAACAAATTTGTAATCTTTGTTCTAAGCGACTTAATACATATTTTGCAATATTCAGTTCCTGTTAGTGAAGCTCAACATTTTTGCAAAAGAAATATGCAATGAAAAACGACAAAAGAATTTTAATATTCACGTACTAACTTTCACGTTAGTTCTTAGGTTAATACGGAAAATTTAGATCTATCACATTTTGTGTCTTTTTTATTTTACAACATAGGGGGAAAACGAGGGTACCTGATGATAAGTAACTACTGCCGTCCATACGCACTCATCAGACATTAGAGAAACTGTAGGTGTTGCCGCCAGCCTTTTAGGGAGGATTATGACCTTTCCTTGAAAATTTTAAGGTTAATTGTCGTTTTTAGAACAGATCCAATCGTTAGTAGAACACTTTATAGTTAGGCTTAATATGATAACAATCATTTCGATTTCACCCTGCAGACATTCAAGAATACGTTGAAATACAGTATTAGTTATTAGTAGTAGAATTAAATGTACATTATTTTAGTAATCCTCGTCATATGCGATGTCAAATAAAGAGATGTGTATGAATGACTTCTGTTTACGTTACATACATAAATAAGACACTATTACAAAACTTAGTGATAGTGATTTTAAATTAAAATATTCTGTTTGGCATCCTTAGTAAACTATAATTTATTACATTTTAACGCTAAAAAATTTACCTAGTCATCATAAAATTTAGTATACATGTACTAATTAGGATTGAGATGGACAGAAGCTACATTTTATCCCAATCATTATATCTCGGTCACGCGGTCGAAGTCGCGGGTCACAAATAAAACTAGTAAATAAATACGGCAAACGTTTCTGGATAATCTGAAAGAGAAGTTTTCGGTATACATTCTTTTCTATTTATGCTCTATTTACCACTACATAAATAGGAGCCTTAGTTGTGTCGACGGTTCTCAATAGGTTTATATGGTACATTAGATCGGTACGAGTACGTAGCTAACAAAATATAGAATTTATGATACAATTTCTTACGTCCTAGTTTTGTATCTCCAACAGCCGTTTTTCGATCGTAATCGTAGCATATTCGTACTCATATATAAAATATATTGGATAAGTTTTTTGGCACGGAAATTAGCCCTAGCAACAACCATATATGTATACTTTATATATGGTACTTTATATATTTTTATTAATATAAGTGTTCTCGTAAAGTAATATAGATAGAGAATAAAGATTTTTTTTTTTATTTTGTAAGTACCTAAAGAAATACCTAACTGAATTTAAAAAGTTGCATTTAAGAAGATCATTCAAGCGATGAAATTCATTGAAGTGAGTAGTTTATAATAGTACCTTTTCAAAAGGAAAAGGAAATATTTTTTAAGCTGTAATGTACTTTCATATTCGGTAGTTCGGTTATCTGTCAAAACATCAAACATTAAAACTATAAAGATTTCTATTTCACATCCGAACATAATAAAGCAATTTTGACATAATCCGTACAATGTATCTTAAAGTATTAAATATGCACCGAAGAAATGTCAATTTAACGTAAGAGTAGCTTAATGCAAATTCTAGTCGTGCGTTTTAATACATCATATATCATGAAACTTTGTTTCAAATGCTCGTCAAGTTCTAGTTATGGAATTTAAATGAAATATTACAAAGTTGAATTTCTAGGTAGGTCAAAGCACCAATCGTCTTCAAACATCTTAAAAAATCTATCCCGTTTTAACAAACATGTTAAATTTTTTAAGCCGGATTCCCGACTAGCACATATATTATTTTAAATCCATTTTCAATGTACATAAAATACATTTATTTCACCAGTCTCTAGGGTCCTCACAACATCAGGCATTACTACATTTGAAATAGTACCTTCAATTTAATTTGTGTGCATATTTAATAATTATTTTTCATTATCTAATCATTAAACTAAACCTTTCAAATCAAACTGAAGAACTTCACAACAGTAGCCAGCGGTAAAATAAAAGAAATATAAATAAAATTTTATATTCCACGTTTGCGTACACAGTGATTTTGACAATCTGCTTTGCTTGTGAATCTGTTTTCGTTGCCACCACATCCGGAATAGAACATCGGCATACATTCCCTTCTGACAATATCGTAGAACCAAACGAAGAACATTCGGTCACAAGGACCCTTCGAGGGCACCTGGTAGCAATAGTACGGTATGTTCATTAGATTAGACGGGAAAGGCCCGTCAACTGGACCTGAAATTCAATTAGTGTGATGTATGAGATGAGGTTCATATAGACAAAGTATACAGGTATTGGTGAAAATGTATAATTTTAAAGGAAGATATAAGTGAATTACAAGTATCCAATAACATATTTGATTAAGTGCACACATACTCAAATATGTACGGAACTAAATTAAGCTATTAGCTCGTTATGGCAATAACAACCAATTGAATTAAAAATTTTAACCTACTAAACCATATTATTGTTATTATTCCAAAATTCACATCCGATTTTTGATGGACTCTTATCTTCTCTATCTTTATATAATAAATAATAATCAAAGAGATTAAATAGTAAAAAAAAAAAACAAAAAAAAAAAAAAAAGATTTTTGATGGACAAAAAGATAATAATTTTTTGTACTCGTCTTTTACCAAGTTTATTATTATCATCATAACAACATAATCACCCCTTTACTCATAACTAAAACCTACAAATATTAAAATGTTCAATAACTAAAATAGGTTTGACGTTTTTATGAATAAGGGAGGTAATTCTATATTTTTTAAATCTCATTAATATATTTGTTTACTGAAGAATAGATGTACATCTCTGAGATTCCACACAATCTTTAGTATCAACCAATTAATATAAATTTCAAATACAATATACTTTAGAATTCCAACTTGAATTTAATATTATTTAAATACGGTATTTTAACAGGCTTATACCCTAATAAAATTAAAATGGCATAAACAGGGCGCGAAATTGCATAATTCTAATATAATGTATTCCCTATTTTCGTTAAACTTTACAATTCCTACTTAAATTTTGATGGACAGCTGGCAGCTACAGTAACCGCGCTTTATGAGAAAATTTTGAAATTAATCAAAATATGACATAAAAACAGCAAATTTTATACTTTAAGTAACCGAATTAAAGTTTGATATAAACGTAAACGTGCAAAGTTACTGATCTACGATAAACTCTAAAATCTTATTTAATTTTTTCACCTCGAATATTACGTAAATATTTCTTTCATTTTTTAAATGTTTGCATTTTATTTCCATTGCCATGAATATTTGCGATTATTTTTGTTACTATGAGCGTGTAGGTTGGAAGTTTAGTATTTATTTGTATGTTCAGAAATGTAGGAACTTCTGAACAAATTAGAAGAAAAGCTAAGACGTCGCCAATAGAAAGATAAATATTTTTTTTATACCATAAAGGTGGCAAACCTGCATAAAGCCTGTCTGATGGTAAACGATGACTGTGGCCTATGGACGCCTGCAACATTAGGTGTCGCGTGCACGTTGGTGACCCTGAAGAAACCTTAATAAAACCTTTTTGAAGAACCCTTAAATATTCATTTAATTATTTATTATTATAAATTTAATCTTCCCTTCTATAACACTAAAGGTTAATTAGTATGTTTTTGATTATTCATAGTAGTATTTAATTTACATGTGAATATTCTTTATATAGTGGAAGTTAATAAAAGTAATACCATAAAGAAAGTAAGCATTGAACTAGAAAAAACTTATCGAATTATAAGAACTCTATCAGCCTTCGACGTTTAGCATTTTCACCTAATTTTATGGTTATGAAATTAAAAAAATACAAATAAATACTATACTATATTGGACACAAAATACTAGAATATAATTTAGATGTCACATGTCACTTACGTCCATCTTTAACATAATCATGTAAATGCCTGAAAGGTACATATGCCGCTTGTACAGTTATGAAGACAAATAATAAAAAGTGCGCACATACGCTCATTGTGGAATTTGATCTTTCAATATCTCACAAACGAAGCGGGATTGCAATAAAAAACAATCAATCGCAATATTGGTATGGAGATTTTATTGCCTACATCTGTATGAATTATAGATAACGCAATGACTACTGCGTTATTTCATTCGCAATTTGACACGAAAGATGCCTGGGTATTGCCTACATTATATAGAGTGAAATCAAAATCATTAGAGGTATGTAAAACTATTAATCTAGCTATACTATAAAATATATTAAGAGAGAATTTTTGTGAATCACAAATTGGAATTTGACAAAAAATTTCGAGTCTTCCATACTAACTTTACAGCTGAACGTGCCGTGTTTGTATGGAAGACTAAAATTGTTTGTCATTTTTCGACTCGTTTTTCTTAGATGAAAATGTTCAGTTTTGTAGGTAGAATACACTTCAAAGGACACTATTTCGATATCATCCTGGAGTTGTTTACAAAAGAATGACGATTAAATATCTAATAGTGAATTTACTGTGACTTGTCAGTGTTATGTTGTTGTTGTATAAGAAATATTTAATCAAAACATTTCTCGGAACAAGTAAAACCTATTTTATGCACATTTTTTTTTTTAATTTAGGATTCACATTAATTTATATTCAAGAGACGTGGATGTTTTTTTTTCTACTTTAATACATCAATAGATTAATTACAAATACGTAATTCGAAATAAAATAGTAAAACCTGTTCGCTGACATTACGCTAAGTAAAAATGCACGAATAATTGAAAACTAAAATTAACCTTTAGAACAAATCTTATAAACCCAACAATAATATACATGTGTATTGTATTCTATACGTCTCATGAATGTGAAACACGGAAATGTTAATGGATTCTCGTTGAATACAACAAAGTTATAACTGTGCATCTAATCCCTTTATTAACATGAACACGGCAGCCCCTTAAGGAAATGTTCACACTGTTTAATCGATACCAATATTTGACATAAACTCGTGACAAATGCCAATTTTAATACTAAATTAAAATACAAAATTAAATAAAGAGCATTCTGAGTATCGGTTACAATTTATTGAAATAGAAAGCAGGTAACCAAATCATCATATTTTTATATAATCATTAATTATCCACTGCTGAAAATAGGCCTCCCAATTGTAGGGTTTTGCCCGTAGTTGCTATGCTTGGCGAAATGGTTAACCATTAAATTTCTTTAGTCGTCTCTAACGACGCCCATGGAAAGTGGTCAAAAGTGTGGCCCATTCTTTACCGGGACTATACGGTAACCAAAATACAACCATTAAAAAATATAATTACAATTAAACTAACAAGATAAATATAACTTCAGCTTTATATTACTAATATTTTTAATATATATGACTAGTAATGGCAAACAAGTTGACGTCTAATAGACGACATATTGAAAAGTAACTCTTGCTTACAAATAATTAAAGTGCAGGGACATAACAGAAAATACAATAGCGTTGGATCCACACTACATTCGTAATGCCAGTCTCGGTTAGCTCTCGGTCTTATCTTGGTATGGTCAGTAGGAACAACTCGAATGGTGACTGGAACGCAACGGAATTGGTCTGGAGTATGAAATGGATGCACTGTTTCTTACGTAATAATATTTTACCAGAGATCGGATTGTATTATAGTGTAGATGTTACCGTTGCTAAAGACTACAAATTTCTTGTGTTAAGTAATAAATGTTTTTGAATATCTAAATTACCTATAGTTGTTTCGATGATATCATTAGAATGGCATTGTCATTATATCACTGCATATAAAAGAAAGTGCACTAACAATTTTTTTTTTTATACCACAGCTAGCAAACAAACACGGCCCACCTGATCGTAAGTGGTTACCGTAGCCTATGAACGCCTGCAATACCAGGGGTATAACGCACACATTGCAGACCCTGAAGAAAACACTTTACCCTTTTTTTGATAAACCCCATGGTGTCTTTTGGAAAAACCTTGCTCATTCCATTACCTGAGCGTTCGTGGGAGAAAACATCTCTGAAATCGCATTGTACGCGACCATCTAGACTTTGAGGTATGAGAGCGAACTCCCTGTCAATAGTGAGCTGTACAATGGTAGAAAGTGGTCATGGGCATCATATTGAATATACCGTATATAATCATTAGTGAACCATGTATGTATGTAATATTAAACGTCATTTAATATTACAACTAGAAACAATCACAATAGGGCCTTATGCGCATAATTACTTCATGAATAAACCGTCTCCACCCCCCCCCCCACTCCATAAGAACCTTCCTTGCTTAGAATTGCTCCAATATGCTCTCTTTGGCATTTTTACTTTAACTTGTCACTCCATCTCGTACACTTGTGTGTTTGCCTGTACGGAATCACCACTTAAAGACCTTTTCTTTCCGATTGGTTTATCAGTTATTCGAAGTAAGATGCCCACTGCTAGTTCAGCTTGCGGATTCTTCGGATTATAACGATCACTTTAGTTCTTTTAAGGATATTCTAATTTCGGAATGTATGATTCAGTGAAATTAACTACTAGTTGTAGCACACAGCCCTATCGCTCAGTAGAACGTCTTTGAGCATGCTGATACGGCTCCTGTATGAGCAACCTTCATCATGTGTACCTACACAAGACGAGACTTGCTCATTAAACACGTGAAAGAGATCCCTCTTTCTTGTATTTTTCAAAAGAAGTCTATTAATTTATTCGTACCATTAACCCATTAAATTTTTCCTTGTAAGGTTATATAAAATAATTGTAGTTTTTTTTTTTTTAAAATAATTGTTCACTTTATTATTTGCTTCTAATGAATATTGGTGTAATTTTATTTTTATTCATATCTACCACCAATCAATGGGTATTCTAAATTCTCATTTCATGCTTGAAAAATAAAGTTTATTTCCCTGGAATCGTTTCTTAAACCAAATGCAATCTTTCTACTGTTCTGTCCGTTTCACATTTTACGAGACGGTTGATAAATGCTAATAAAGATAACAAAACTGAAGTACACGTTGAGCAGCTGAAATAGGGCTTTATTTTGGCATGGAAGATGGGTTATCTTAGTAACAAATGAATGAATGTTCTCTTGACGCAGTAGGAGAGTGAAAAATCGATGTTAGAGCACGAAGCTAGATTTATGATGCCTCAATATCAGATATACACAGCGATAGATGCAGATGTCAGAAAACATTCATTATAATAATTACTATGAGTTTTACAAAATTTATTTGAAATCAATATACAAATATAGGTAAAATATATAAACACAGTTTATTTTGAAAACACAAAGTTATTTGTACTTACCAGAATTAACTTAAAACAAATATTTATAAATTTTTTATCTGTTCATAATAAAAAAAATTATAATAGTAAATTTAAAAAAAGAAGTTTAAAAATTTATGAATGTATCGTATGGATATGGAACCAAAAGTAATCGATCGCAGAATATTGTTGTTCTCAAGACAAACTTTGAATTTTGTTTTCCTAAAGTTGTTTATTTTGAAGGCGCATCTTTTGATAAAACTTTCGACAGAAGTAAGACGTGATATGAATTGTTATTATCTGTATATAGCATGGTAGTTCCAGAATATATATTTTGATTAAAACCCGACTCAATCGAGATGGTATGCTCTTAGCTGTTTCATGATAATCGCGTTAATCCATTCCACGATCAGTCGTTAAAAATTCTCTTAGAAGTATATAATTACTTCTAATCAAGATTACCTCTTTAAAAATTAAATCTGTTGTGATTTCTTTTAATATATTATTTATTACAATTTATAATTATTGCACACATTTCGAAGTACTGTCTTATATAAAATTAGAATATGAAAAAAGAATTATCAGGAGGCTCTATTACGATTTTATATACAACCAACACATATATAATAACATTTACTTATGATTGAGGATTGTTAATTATTAAATTGTATATTGTTGCATTGCATATTGTATATTAATTGTAATTAATATTGCATATTATTGATTATAGAAACATTTTGAGATGAAATTTAAAAAATTTCGACTTTATTGAAATATTTTACTCGTTGTCTTTAATTTCTAAAGTAAAAAAACCTTCAGAAGACCTTATCCATTACAATTTGTTTTCTTATGACTAATATTATAAATGTGAATGTTACTTTGTTTGCTTGTTACTTCTTGACGCATTAATGCCTCCAATAAATCATTGAAATGGCTAATATTTATTGCGATCAAACAATATAATCCCAGTCATGCGGACGAAGTAGTCAGTTAAGTTTTTTTACTTAAAGTATACACTGCACTATGAGATATATAAAACTTTATTGAGGTCCTATAACTTAATAATAAAATAATAACCGTAATAAAACCCTTATGCGAATCGTTGATTCTCTAAGGGTAGTGAAATTATGTTCAAGATCATGAATAATTAATTAGTATTAAAGGTCTATGTAATTGGATACATTTGATTTCAATTACAGTAATAGAGGACCGAAACGTTAAAATCACGAAAGGACGTCCTTCCGTGTAGAGCTGTTGAGCCATATATTGAATATGACGTTTATATAACTGTTAGAATTTTAAAATGTTCAAATCTAATTGGTTTGTTACTAATTAGATTTAAACATTGTACACACTTTATTTCCAAAAACTACGTATCGTATGCTTTACTTTTTTATCGTAATATTAAGACGGATTATTTCTTCATGGAGATTTGTTAAGAAGAACAAAAGCCTCGTTCTTTCGTTCTTCTTAACAAATCTTCAAAAATATTTATTATTATTATGAAAAATATATACTTATAACAGCCATAAATTCTATACTTAATCGGTCCTCGTTACCCCAAAAATATAATATTTGAATGATAGCGATATTTTGGCTCGTATTCGTAAAAGTTTTTATCATCTGTTTTCCCCGTTCCATCATTTTACTATTTTCTATTATGGTGAGGGTATATCAAAAAGGACATGTAAAAACTGTCTGGGAAAACAAATTGATCTGACGCGAACACAATCATTGTGGAATTGTTTGCGCGCAGTCATCTAAAATACGAAAGGAAATAAAGATGCCAAGGTAATCCCCAATTGTGATATCTGGGTCAATATGTCAAATGGTGAAGCAGTTTGTTTCGTTTTATTTTGGTAGCAATATATAGTCTAAATAAAATATGATATTTTAATTAAAATGTGGTTACTGATGTGATAGTAGCAAATGATGTCCATATTCCGGTATAAACCCATGAGACCTGTGGTCAGCGTACCGTCGTCACTAAGATTAGTTTGTAAACGGCGTTTTCAATCACCGATGTTAGTCCAAAATTAACAATAATTTTTTTGCTGTCGAACTGATTTCTCAGAACTCAGAAACTTGAATAAGAATTTGTTAGTATACAGACTGGTCAAGATAAAAAATAAAAATACGTCAAGCGGTAGTATATATATCATAGCACAAGCCAGTCACATAAAAATAAACTATATTAATATTACTATCTTAAGTAAATAAATTCATATATTAATATCTATAAATACATTTATTTTCGGCAAACCTAATTGTTTCTTGTCACTTCAAGCCATAAAAAATACTCATATAGGTTCCTTTTAATGTAATTTCGAAGTATCTGACAAAAGGAATCCATTTATTTTAATACTAATCCATTGTTCCCTCCAAAAATGACAGTTTGAAATAATTTAAAGAGGATTACGGCATTATTGGTAGCCTCTGATTCCATTAAACATTGTGGGCCCATAGATAGACCTTCATAATCTTTAAATTAACTTGGAGCAATTAAAAGGGCCAGAACCAGAAGGGCTTTATTAGAAATTAGAAATCACACTGAGATGGCATTATAAACAATTCGGTTTAAATTTGCTCTGTGAAAAAGCTACAAATCGTAATTTGTGAACACATACATATAAACACCGATTAACGACGAGATATTGCATACTTATATCTTACATAGGAAATATTTTAATTTGGAACGAGGACTAATGGAATCGCTTTGATTTTGATTCGTAACATGCAGTTTTTTTGGCCTGCAAATAAAAATGGAACTTTAATCATTACAAAATTTATTGTGGACCAATACCAAGACAAACTCTGTAGAATGCAAAAAAATTAAATATCGGTTCAGAATTTGCGACATAATCGCGTAAAATACCCACAAAAACAAATTCTAATGAATTGAGGACCTCCTTCTTTCGGAAGTTGCTTAACTGGAACCACGAATAAATCTATTAAGCGATGGAAAAATGTGTTACGTCGCCGACAACGGCACGTACTTAATTTCCCATAGGAACGTATATTGCAACGTGAAATTTGTACGTGGCATATTACACACATAGCTTGATTACATAAGTACGTACAGTAAGTGATTATATTGCTATAAGGTAATGGTAGCATAATTGTCAATATTAATATTAAATTTACAAAATTTAAACCAATATCACGATTATTCATATTTTAAAAATATTATAATATAATAATTAATTGGATTCGAAATGTCTAATAAATTCAAAATTTTATTTCTTCACGCGAAAACCAATGGAAAAAAGGGTTTGTGTGTAATATAGGTGCTAGTCTACATTGGCAGAAATATGCTTTGTCATTCTCTCCACGCGGTCCCCATGGAAATCATCGTGATTATCTTCCTAGTAAATTCCCAACGATAGGCCTAGTGACCAGACTTGATCCTCATCCTTTTATCTTTTATTAATGCCCTTATTTTATCATCATGCAGCCATTCCAATCCATCTTCATCCATTAAAAAAAAACGAAAATCAGTTAATAAAGTAATAAATTTTCATTTATACGTTCAGTCAATTCAAAATGAGTTTATTATACATATTTCAAAATAATATTCCACTTTAGTCACGGAAAATGAAAACGTCACGAACAGCAAACGCCAATTTTTCATAGAGAACGCTTTAATAACATCAGATGCACCTGTAATTCTTAAACTTTTTTTTGTACGATAAAAAGTAAATGTGTGTTTAAATGATGCGGTGTTATGAGTACTCGAAAAGATTAAATTTAGATAAATGATAATAAAAACACAAATTAAGGTTAATAAATTAAATTTATATTTACAGTTGTTAACTGTAACAAAAAATAAACAACATTTGCATTGGGATGGCGCTAAAATAAACCTTCCAAAAATTGAAAGCTAGTAACTGGGGCGTCCCAGAACGATAAAGTGCGCGCGTTTAACAGATTGAGTAATTTATAAGGTTCCTTTCTAAATTGATACTAACCAATATATTTCTTTCTCATTGCTTTTTTTTTAAATATGATATTTTAATTTTAATAAAATAATACCAAAAAATAATATAATAACAGCATGTTCTACAGTATACAATAACAGTTTAAAATTCAAATTTTTAAGTGAAATTAGATATAAATATCTTTAGATCTACGCAGTGCTCCCAGTTAGCCTATTTTAAAAAAAAGACTTCAATTACTTGTTGAATCAACAAAACCAGTTCTAGCTATAAATTACCTTATTGTTACTACATCTTATAACGCTTATCATTGTTTTAATATACAAGTATAAATCATATATATTAAAATTTTTACGTATTATATATGTACTTCTTATATATAATTGCTTTGGTATGTTATAATAATTATGTCTCATCTTTTTCACCACCACTGCCCTTCATACGGCCTCTGTTTTTACCTAATGATTAGCTAATAGAGAATGCCATATGGCATATTGTGCAATAAAAAATAAAAAAAAAGTTTGTCCACTTTAGATTAGACTAATAATAACGCATACATTGATATAACTCTATTTGCAAAAATGAATATGCAAGCGTACTACATACACATGCATTAGATTACTCAGTATGTTATACATGATTGTTTAGCAATTCTTATAAAATACCACTTATTCAGAATAACACAATTTTTATACTGTCTCACGCATCATTAGTTAGATGGGTTGATTTTGTGGGTATGTAAGTAGGTAGATCCGCCTACCCCTAAATCTATTACGGGGTGTGAATGTGAAATATATGTAGTAACGAACACCGTGCGTGCTGCCATTCAGTATTCCCCTCGAAGCAATTTCAACTCCACGATTGCTATTGTCAAACACACTCGAGGAATTCATCGAAATGTTAAGGCGGATTATTTTAGAAAGATATATTGCCATTTTATATTGCACGTTGATTTCAAACAGCGCCTTTGAACTTCACCTTATATTTGCACTTCACATGTAACAAAGGTTTAAATATTAGGACGACACATACAAGCTTTTATCAATATTTAATTTAGTATTTTACAATAATGACGTTTAAATTTTCACTTACATCGAGATGTAGCGGAGATGGAATGGAGGATAAAAATAATAAATCACTTTGTACCGACCTTCCTCAAACATATATTTTAGGATATTGAAAGAAGACAGCTAAGCGCTTCGTTGCGAACTTAATAGAATAAAAAAAAAATAATCAGAGCAGTAATCCCAGATGAAGTAGCCAGAGATAATTGAGCAGTTACTAGAGTATAAGTTTAAATAATAAGTTTTATATAAAGATCTTAATCAATTTTCATTGATTTTGTGGCGTAACGACACACTGTTTATACTCAATGTTTTATGGTTAAGGGTGAGCATCTACCCATTTATTTTTTTATATTCCATATATGTAATAATAAACTTAATGGTTGAGAGATGGGTGATGATGATGATTTCATGCCTGACGTGTGGTACCATCTGCCAGTGTTATGACAGTGTAACATTCTTAGTTTATTCACTTTATATCTCTGCCTTATATGCCCATATCGAGACAAACGATTACGTACTACACCCAACTTCTCTATTACTGGCGCTACTTTCAAACTATCTCCAATATGCTCATTTCAATTTTACCCATTCTTATCAAACACAACATCCATTTTGACATTCGCTCTCTTCCAAAAACATCCACTAAAATTACTTATATTAACTTATTGTTATAGGTTTATAAATATTTATGCAAGCATATCTTTCATCAATCTCTCCACATTATATGAAGTGAGGGTTCATCAATCAAAAACAGATGCTGCGTCGTACCGCCATATTAACGTGATAATGTAATACTGTCATCTTAAATAATCTTAAATAGCCCTGAAGCTTTATCATATTTTCTACTTTCGTAGCTTATTTAATATTTAAATCAAATTTAAAAATTTCTAATCCGGAATAGTAAGTTTTCGAGAAAATAAAAGTTTTGAGCGATTTACCCGAGTGTATTTTTGTTTTAAACCTTTATAAATATTTGCCTCAATGTTTTGAATACCATTAAAAATAGTCAAATTATGTAATATAAAAAAAAAAAACAGATTAAGATATTTCTTGTTGTAGAAATTAGAAATTATGTTTTTCAACAATTTTCCACATAAATACAGCGTGGAAAATGGTTAGCAAACATAATTTAAAGGCCAAAATTTTAAATCCACATAAACTTTTTTGGAATCCACATAGAACAGTCATGCCATTTTATATTATTCAAGTGCCAAATGGACGCCTATGAACGTCTGCAACGCGAGAACCATTGCGTGTCATTTGGAAATCCAAAAGAAATGTTTCACACATTAACAGATATAATAATTATTTTCTAAAAAAATAGAAGCTAGTTATTAGCTATTTGTGGTTACAGGGGATCATTTTCGCTTATTAAAATGACACAAACTTACCATTTAATTTTTAAACGAGTACATTATTATTAATATTAAAAATACAAAAATATCACTATGCTAATTTATTTTTCTGATTTAACCATAATGCCCAACTGAATGAAAAGTTAGAGGATTAGACAACTTTAGTAAAATACAACAAGGCACATAAAAGCCAACTCATTTTTTGTGCGTACTTTGCTACACACGTATTGAGGCCAACCGCCGACGATGCAAATCGCTTACATTGAAAATGCGCTCGCCGAGTTCGTCGAAAGCACTTGTAATAAATTAGGTGCAGATGCCACCACCCCGTGACTTGGTTACAGAAATGCCAACATGTGCATGTCACGACGTTATGGGCGTGTATTATTTTCTACGTTAAGACTAAAGAAGGTTACTTCTGTAGACGATTTGAAATCGCAAACAAGCTAATAGAAAATGGTAACCATAAGCTATAACCTTACTAATATTACAAATATGAAGGAGTATTTGTTTCTTACCTTCTAACGCTGTAATATTTAAACAATCACGATGAAATTTGGTGCACACGCATATCTATAGGCGACGGTTACCACTTTCCATCAGGTGGGCCGTTAGCTTGTTTGCCATTCTAAGTTGTATAAAAAAAACTATATGGGATGGAAACGGTTATAGCCTACTTTTTACCACAGTTAGTAAACATACCCAGGACAAGCGGATAAAGTCGCAGGTAGAAGGTAGTAAAAATATAAATAGCACCGCGGACATCACTGAATACACTGTAATGGACACTTCTTTGTTCATGAATAAAAACGCACGAGTGCACACTGCTATTCCTTATTATGATTGCGTACTCACTGAGTACTCAGTAATTTCATTGCTGCTCACAATCTTCAAATCAATACATTTATTAACTGTATTCTGTGACTTATGATAAAATGAGATAAAAAAATATTGTATATATTATTCTAAAATATAATTCATCTATATACTTTTTTTAAAGCAACTTAGAATGGCATACAAGCTGATGGCCCACCAGACACAAAGTGATAACCGTCGCCTATAGACATAAGCAGTACCATGAACATAACAGAGTATACTGTTTCGCACTTGATATCCCCCATGCGTTACCATTCCTGAAGACTCAGTTGTTATTCCGCTGTACCCTGTAAATTTATTCTCATATCCCACCCTTCAAACCGAAACACAGCCATGCAAACATAACTGCTTTACGGTAGAAACACTAATGGGACAGAGGTGCCCAAGCAAACAAATTTTGTACAAAGTCTCCCTATGGTGATTTTCATTCAGAGCGTCCTTATAATCTTTCATACTTATTAAAAAGGGATCTTCATATTAGGGCCTCTAAACAAAGTATCCTTCCATTAACGATATCGTTAATGAAAAAGTGGTAAATTGGACCCGGATTGACAGTGAATGTATTGACATTGTTTTCTAATAGTCAGATAGTCTAGGAGTGTAAGCTTTATGTCAATCCAATACGTTAGTACTTCTCTATTAACAACTTCGCTAATAGAATATTACTTTGTCTAAAAGCTCCGATCCCTCACAGAAAATCAATTACTGTAATACGAATATACAACATTATATACTTTTTCAATAATCGAATGAAGAAACCGCCTTATACCTCAGTACTTACACGTAATACTTAATGGGATCAAAGCTTAATGTAAAATTGATTCGGATTACATAAATTTATACTCTTGTTACTACTCCCACTGGAAATAGAATTTAATTGCTAAAATTTGTAAAGGAATAGAAATAAATAAGACAGTCAGCATCATATTTGACACGAAAGAGTCACAAAGCATGATACAATATATAGTTTCAACTGTTATAAAAGTGATTCTTTCTCTTTGT
Organism: Galleria mellonella; assembly: GCF_026898425.1. NCBI lineage: Eukaryota > Metazoa > Arthropoda > Insecta > Lepidoptera > Pyralidae > Galleria > Galleria mellonella. The sequence goes on along the minus strand of NW_026442100.1, from coordinate 1,415,843 downwards.
AAATTGAGGTTCCCCTAAGAGGTGTCGTTTCTTATGTCCTTACTTATTATATGGATGCTAATAAATATAAAATAGTTTTGTGAATTTATGTTCTTGACTTTAAATAATGCTCTTATAAACTATTAAAAAGTATGAAACAAACCTGTGAATGCGCCGCGCAATACTCGGGTGTGGGTTGTCTAAAAGGGCTGTGCACTGGGCACGAGGAAGAATGCTGCGCATGTTGGAGATGGTGGGCGTGCGCGTGCTGATGCGCGTGCGAATGATGAGCGTGGGGCGGGTGACGGTGCGGGAGTCGCGCGGGCTGCGGCGCATGGCGCGCGCACAAGTGGGTCGTGCTGCCATGGTGCTCCGCGAGTGACAGCGTCGAGCAAGATGGCCGCCAGTAGCCGCCCTCCTCCATGTCAGGCCCAGGGGGGCATCGCGCCGCGCCACAGCACGCGCAGCGCCGTGCGCACGTCAACGCATGTCGCCGCGCCTCGTGCGGGCACCAATCGTCGCGCTCGCGGCCCGACACCCTTTCCGCTGCCCACTGCCTCTCCCGCTAGCGTCTCCGCCGAGCGGATAATCGCAACCGCATCCTCTCATCCGAACGATCACGAGACTACACTCCTCGCTGTTTTATTCATAGACTCGACAGTTCAACACTTTCTTTAAAACACTACACAGTCCGATACTTGCGTTAATGAAGACGATTAGTCCTATAGCTCGCTTCAAATTTTAATGATTCATAATAAATATAAAAAGGTTCATAAGACTCCATCACTTAACCTGTACATCGTAACCGACCTTTTCGAAAACAACAATTATGGTAGGCATTTTATTTGCGAGTAGACGATAGCTTGAATGTTCAATAGCACCGTATCTATAACAAAAGCTACTATTGTTCAGGAAGTTGCAAGTTGCAGCGAAGGTAATAAACGGCATTCTATATAATGTTCTCAATGGTTTAAGTTTGTCTTTTCAGTAGTCGAAGTAACCACAGCGAAGCGCTCCAATTTAGATGCAAACACTACTCAGTGTGTTCCTAAGTTCCTCTCAACGAGAATGCATATCAAGCATTATTTGAACTTTATATTGGAATTATGTTTCCACGAGATTAATAGTAGATAAATATAACTTAAGGTAAATGGAAATAATCTAATTTAGGATTCGGAATTTTCATTTAATAACAACTGAATTTTTTGTTTGTAACATTTTTTATGCATTTTCATATTACTGAGGTACGACAACATTATCACCATATGGCGTTGTATGTATACAATTATCAAGTTCGAAAAATAAAATCATTAAAAAGCATTCGGTATTTCAACAAATTATTCTTGTTTAAACTTTATTGACCAATAAAGGCGAGATAAATGCTAATGGCATTTTTTAACCAGCCAACCTTTATTATTTATGACTGTCGATATAATTTTAACTTAATTTTTTGTTATCAGATATCACACCAAAAATACAGTACAACTGATAGTTAACAATATTTTTTCAGATTTGCTATTACTATTTGTAAACTTTCCAACCTCTATATGTATTCCAGAATATGTTCTAGGTTTTGGAATCATATAAAGTAGTAAGTCTCGAATGAACTAGGGAAGTCTAAATATGCATATGTCATAAAAAATGTAAGTGAGATTGCGGAGCACGTAGATCACGCACAAAAACTGTTACTACATCAGGCTTGCCCAATAAATAAGGCTTTCACGTTGCCGGGAGGCGAAATAGTGGAATAATAGAGCACGGAGTCAGGGGAGTCAAATTGGTACTCGCCTAGCTTGCGGTGAGCCACAGTTTAGTTGGATCTTAGCGGTGGAGACACAGTTGACGTATTCAATTCTATATATCACTCGACAGAGACGGAATATCATATGAAATGCAATTACCTACTATATGATTTTCAGTAGAAGTATTTATTTATTCAAACTAACATTGAATAAAGTCATATTCACTTTAAAGAATCATTATCTTCTTTTTTATGTAAACTAATATTATAAAGACTAATAAATAAAGAAAGAAGTATGACTATTTGTTTTAAATGAATAAACTCAAAAATACTTAATTGATTTTAAAAAGTCTTTCACCTATAAAAAACTACATCAGTCTACTACATGGGCTATATTTTGTTTTCAAAAAAACTAGAGATCTTGTACCTATCTACCAGTGCAAAGGCGGGGTAGGTCGCTAGTGAAATATGTCTTTACATTCATAAATATACTATGTTAAATGTCTCATTAAACAGAATTTGTAATGAATTATTGTAATAAATAAGTACCTAAATGAGTAGATACACAAGTTGTATATGTAAGGAAATATCCTATGCCTACATTAGTAAATGCATGGCATTGATTTCCCGGTAGACTGCAGTAGTAAAATATTCAAGTCATGCACCAACGAAAGAATTTTCTAGCGCCGCACATTTTAATTGGCGAGAAATCTAAATTATGAGAAACACCGACCATATTGATCCAGTAAATTAGAGCATGAGTTCTTACGTTATTCACATAATTATAAAATATTATAATGACACATTAACTTTCCATCACTGGACAGGGGTCTATCCCCATAAAACGAGGAAATTATTTTATTATTACCACGATGACCAGGCACCTTGGTAGGTACGAGGTCTGTCCGGAAAGTTCGTATAAAAGTGTTCTGGAATGCGAGAAAGAGGAGTGGGGAGGCCAGGTAAGCGCAGGACCCCTTCCTTATGTCCCTAACAATGCTTCAGTTCTGGTCTGACCGCCGTGCGGTGCGAACTGGCTTGTCACGCCATCTGTGAAGTTACCTCTTAACGAAACCCCGTCGGCATGGAGCCCGCTTCCGTTGAAGAGCAGCGCGTCGTAATCAAGTTTCTCTCGAAACTCGGCAAGAATTGAAATTTTTGCCGATCTCATTTATGGGGATGATGCTGTGAAGGAACCAACCGTCCACAAGTGGCTAAAAAGATTCAGAGAGGGCCGAGAAAGCGTTCAAGATGACCCACGTTCAGGACGTCCTTCCACTTCACATTCCGACGAAAACGTGGAAAGAATTCGAACTTGTGTTAATGGGGACCGTCGTTTAACGGTCAGACAGGTGGCTGAAGAGCTTAATTTGGGCAAAACCGTGGTCCACGAAATTCTAAGAAACGAACTTCAAATGAAAAAAATTTGCGCCAAGATCGTTCCGTGAGTTTTTGAGTAAAAATTCCATTACGGTGACCGAACACCCCCCTATTCGCCGGATTTGGCCCCGTGTGACTTCTTCTTGTTCCCAAAAACCAAATTGGTACTTCGGGGGCGGCATTTGGGGGACATAAATGAGATAAAAAAAGCTACGACGGGGCAGCTGAGAAACCTACAACCAGAGGACTTTCAAGGAGCCTTCTCACAGTGGAAACGGCGTTGGCACAAGTGCATTATGTCACAGGGGGAGTACTTTGAAGGGGATAAAATTGATTTACCTGAATAATTGTAAAATAAAATTTTTAAAAAACTTTTATACGTACTTTCCGGACAAACCTCGTATACAGTTTTATTACTAAGCTTTCCTTATCTTGCAATGATGTATTGTTTACACAGTAACTATTATTATCATGGTAATGTGCAGTGTTCCTCTATACCAACTTTACGACATCCTGGAGATGAATAACAAAGTAGACACATTGTACTCTTATTTCATTACTATTTGTATATGCATCATATGCATAAATAATTTATTTAGACCTTCGCGGATTATTGTCATTTTAAATAAATACATTAAGTTCAAACAAATCTGAATAAATATTACAAATAAAAATAAATATTATTAATAATAATACAAATTACAATTCAATATATATTTGAGACCAATGACATAATAATCTACTCATATAATTTTTAAGTGTTATATAGGACATGATAAATTATATTTTGCCAAGAAACCTTCTAATTAATGACGAACATTAACCGAACACTCTTGAAAAGTATAATAAAGAAAGTGGTAATATACAAAACAACACTCCAACAAAGTGCCATCGTTGTCACAGCAGGAGTCAATAAACCTTGACCTAAATGTGCCTCATTAAATTTGACTACGCCCTTATGCCGATTGTTGGAAGTCAATTAAAGGGAGAAGAACACAAATCCCGATTGTTCTGTAATGAAAATAGATGTTAAAGGTTTTTTTTTCGCCGCCTTCAAAAAGAAAAATATTCTCGATACGGTTTTTTTAAAATACTTACAGTTTGGTCCCACAGAAATTTTATCAAAATAACAGGTTTTGTCAGAAGTCAGTTTTTTTGTGTGACTCAATCTTTGATTATATAAATTTTATATATCTTCAATAATGTTTCATTTCATCATTTCCTCACAAAAAGTTTTGATAAGGTAAGGATGAATGATATCTATTAACATTATGTGCCAAAGTTTTGCTTGATTCGCTTGATTTTTTTATTTTGAAAAATAATTATTCTCGCAATATATTCTAAGATTTGTATAAAATTTAAAAGCCTAGATAGAATTCAACAATCCTATCGTAATCAAAAGTATCCTGTGAGTATTTAATATTATTTTTAAATAGACAATTTATGTTTCAGGCGAAAACCGTACAATATTAGGGAGAAGACGTTTGACGATCAGTTGAATCGATACGCAATCTGATCGATACAAAGGAAACACAAAGGCAAATCAGTAGCTTTTTAATAATTTTTGAATTTTATTATACATACATAACACTACTGAATACACTGTGACGTCCGTGAGACCCCTAATGTGTTGTCATGCTTTTATAACCTGTACCATGTCTGTATATTTATGTAGTATATCTGTGGCAAATGAAAACCCAAAACCGAACTTCTTCTATATATTGATTTCCCAATAGAGCGCTTACTGAGTGGAAAAAATATAATATACAACGAGTTATTACTTATTCAGAAATACTTAGAAAGCTATAAATATGTTATTGCATCACATAGCACCATAAATGAAAGTATAAAGCTTGCAAATGTGTAAAAAAAGTATGTATGTATTTTATTTACGAAAGTAAATGTAACGAATACATATAAGTACATGTTAAAGCAAATTTAAGACTGAAGAAAATTACGCATAAGAAAAAAGCCCTTACTTTGCCCTTAGCTTCGCGACCTTCGTCATGCCGAAATTGATACTTAAGAAAATGTGGCCAAGCCGTTTTTTACATTCTAATGATGTAACAAGAGATATTATCACAACACCGGAAGGGAGGGTTTATTAACTAAAATATTATTTTAATTATATGTAAATTAATTGTAACCGCTGAGACTGGATTTTGACTGTCGCTTGCAAAATTTAGATCGTAAATTCGATTCTAGGCAAATTTAAAACACGTATCTTGTTGTTTGCTATTCATTATAGAATAATTTAATCTTCATAACGAGACCTGCTGAATCTGACTCGTAAAGTCAACTTTGCAAAGATTTCATACACTCAGTACAACACGAGTAAATCAAATATATACTAATTACCGCCTCTAGTATAATAATTTTGAAGTAATTAATTTTATAACTGAAAAGAAAAATATTGGTGACAATATATAATTCAGGCATCAAATAGAACCACAACATGTGTTTCCATTGATCAATACTACGTACTTTGTCCTTAAATAAATAAAACGAAATATATTGACAGTTACATTCGAACAACGATGCATATGGATAAGCTGACCGAGGAGTCGGTGCCAGAAAATGAAACAAGGAAAACCGCTGACTGCAGTCCAAATTTAGGTCAGTGGGTCGTCAGTTCGCAGTCACTGTCATACAATGACATATCGTTGCAGAACCAAGTAGATATTGCATCTACTCGATACCGAATCCTAGTACGGCGCTTTCGACAAAAAGTTGGGACAGATTCGGTAACCATAAATATGACGACGGAATTTTCTTGCCGCAATGTTTTCAACCGGCTATTCAACATCACTTTATTAATTTTAGGCACGGCCCCCGTTCAATCTGGGTCGGTGAAAAATATCGCCAGCGGCATAGCTGAACACGATAATGAAAATAAATCAACGAAACTCCGCGTGCCCGTGCATCGTGAAAGCTTGATACGTGCTTCGACCGCTTTTAGAGACGCACAAAACCACAGTCAGTGTCTCTTTTCAAGGGTTAAGTCAACAAGCTTTAATGGAAATATAATACAACATCGAGGATGAGGGAAACCTCTATTTCTGGGTTACAAAACAGAAAACAATGCGGGAGGGTTTTTGTGTAGATATCCTTTATTTGACTTATGTTTTGAAATTCGTTCAACATTCCATATGACGTGTTACCAAACCCAACGTCAATTTATAAATTTGAAATATTACCGACGGATTAGGAAAAAAGTGAATTAGTTTACATATATATATATATATTAGTTTACTGTAAATAATTTATCATAATTAAAATGGTAATATATTAGCATCTACCAAAATTACTACACCCGTAGAAATAGGATTCCTATAATAATTAATTAAACCAAGATAAAAACCTATGTTACAAAAGATGAATGATGCCGAAATCCAATAGTAAACATTGCTTGAAATTTTACTTATAGATTCTCTACATATTTAGGCATCCATTTGGAAGAGACTTTGGTTTCACAAAGTCTATCCAATACGATGGTATTTGTACCTTGTCTATCCTATTATACATATTACATACTTGTATTTTATTAAATTTAGCCGTTTTGTCGTACAATAAAAACACTAATGATTACTGACGGTCAACTTTTATTGATACGTAATTCGAATACAACGTTACCATTTGAGGCTAAAGAATCATAAAAGGCTTTACTGCTAGAACGCACGGTAAAACTTTTATTTTTACTGCCTATGCATAAAAGTAAGTTTATCCCAAGCGTGTATTGAAACGGGATGTCACCTTGGGCGATGTAGCAATAATATAGGTCAGGGTCGCATTAGGTAAACGTCCGGGGTTCTCTTCCTGTGCCACAAATTCTGCCTCATATTCCACAGTAAATGTAAACGATTTATCCGAATTTGCATTTACTTTAGATTTTTATTCTGCCGCTAGATTAATTGCTGCATAGCTAATGGGAATTAAAATAAATAACTCTGGCTGTGCACATTTATTACACAATAAAAGTAAAATATATACATTGGTAATTTAAATAATTTGCCCGCATCCAGACTGGTAAATGTATAAAATACAAAAAGAATATTATAAAATCATTCCTTATTTATAAGTTTATATGTACATATCAAAGACGTTTAGATATATTGGGACAATTCGTATTATTATTTAGCTTTGTAACACACTTGGAAACGATTAACGAAATTGTAATATTTCAACTTAAATAATTTAAAATTATGTTCAACAATAAAAAAAAAATTACTTCAATTATGGTATAACCTTTTCCATTCTGAACCTGAAAACCATTCTGATTTAAAAACTGTATTACTAAATCAATTTTAATAATTTCTTATGGTACCAATCTATATGTCCTTTCAAATACGAAAATAATTTTTCAAGTCGATTTTTAATTGACCGAATTATGAGGTAACAAACATAATAAAATATAACCGAATTGAAAACCTCCTATTCGAAGTATATTGAAAAAAATACATTTTGAAACCTTTTGCAAGAAAAATTGATTTTGTAATTATTTATGGATTGGTGGTAATTTATGATTTTAGTGGTAAACAACTATGATGCAAATCGTCCAAGATATAAAAAGACATTGAAATGAATTTGTCTTTAATAATCTCTAATATATAGTTTACATAATATGATTTCGGTCAATACCCTTATAATTTCTTTGTTTGTTTGTCTATTTATTCAAGTATATAAAATGATCATAGTCTACTAGTTTCTACCCGCGGCATCGACTGCCTGACCGAGATATATTTACTGACTGGGATAAAAAATAGCCTATATCCTTCTCCATCCCATATAATATGGATATACCAAATTTCATAGAGATTAGTTAAGTCGTAAAGACACTATATGGTGACAAATTTGCTTTCACATTTATACTGTTAGAAAGAATAGGAATTAAAAAAAGAACAAAAAATTGCAAATTTCACAAAATTTATCTGTATTCAACGTTGTCAGTAAGCTTAGATATTATTTCATTACAAACACTTGATATTACAGAATCTAAAGATTAAATACGATACGTAAAGTCAATTTTAGTCTTTAAACAAAGCATAGTATTAATGCATCTGACGACTACTATTTTTCGTAAGCTCATTACGGTTTGTAGACATTACGTACATATGAAGTTCTCCAAGGCGACCGTTTAGTAACAAGAATATTGAGCGGTGACAGCTCAGTCGATAGAAAGCTTGGCTTTGGCACAGAGAATAAATAGGTTCTTTGTGGTTGCGGTCCGAGTTTCCGATACCGAGGCTTAAGTTTTTAAACGTATTTTTATATTATTTTGAAAAAGAGTTTAAACATTATGTTTATTGTATTTTTAAACTGAAAAGTTCTTAGCTCCATAGTATTGATTAAGTGTCATCAAGGACGCTAAAATTCACATACAAAATCTTGACAAGTTTAATTTCTACTACCTATTTAAAGATAAATGAACGGTGCATTGTAGTTCTAAAGATCAGAAAACTCCCAGACCCAATACAAATAGACACACCTACTCATGAATAGAAATGTTGGTATTGCCCAGGGATCGAACCCGCAGTCGTCAGGGGTATTATTAGTAATTAGAATTTATAGCTATTCATATAACCCTGTTGGATCATCTCCATGCTGTCCCCCATGACACCATCGTGGTTAATTCGGTTTAGTTGATCGACTAATTTGATTTCATCGTCATCTGTCATCCCTCACTGGTGCCCCAGCTGTTTATATAGATAGCGCAGTGCGAGAGTGCTATTCAATTTTTATTAATTCATTAAAAAAGGAACCTTCAGTAGTAATTTTTTTTAATTAATGAAAATGGAATGGTATCTTCGCCTGCGCTATATGCTGGCAAAGCATTACTGAGAACTGATAGATAAGAATAAAAACAGATTAGTTGGTCCATTAAAACAAATTTGATGATTAATCACGATAGTTTCTAGGGAAAACCACGTGGAAGTCGACCTGATAGGGTGTATTGCTAGCAATGGAGCTATAAAATCCCCTCGTTGGAGTATATCATTACACGACCGGGGTCTTCAGAGTAATGTTTACACCGTATGCGTCACAAGATGTATAACAAATTTTTGATATAAGATATATACCGCCTAAGTGGAATCCTTAGATTGCAAACTAAGCCAATTTAATCCGACAAACGGGCTCACTCGTGCAAACTAAATCCTTTTCAATTTCTCGAACGCTTATCGCTACGGCGCGCGGCGTAGCACTCGGCAGCTGCAGTGAGCCGGAGCTACAACAGCGCACGACGGAGATTTAAAATTTTCACCCAAATATTCTACACGGTTGACATCCATTGAGAATTCTTTTTTTTTTTCTATATAACAGACTCGCTTTAAGGGACGCATGAAGGTTAACATGACAAAGAATTTAGCCGTCCAATACTGTTCATGAATATTGGGAATTTCTAAAAAGGATACGTTATAGAAAAATTCTTTCTTCATTTCTAAGATTTGTTATTATAATGTATAGAGAAAAAGTAAAACAATTCAGGAATTAAAATTGATTAAATGCAAAACATTGCACAATTATTCATGGTTGCTAGTTAGAATTTCGTTTGTATTGGATTTGGATATTTCCTATGTATTCTATTTCATACTTGCAAAATGTACAAAGCAAAATGTATAAAAATAATTTACATCAAAAATTTGCAATATCTATTGCAAAAGTAGTACATAATATATAATGATATACTTATTTACTTTGTCATAAACATTTTTAAAATCAATTCGAGGTAAATATAGTAAAATATAGTCAAGTAGATGTGTAGTCGGTAGCGCCTAGCTTTCTCCGAACTAGATCTAACTTCGGGACTTACACAAGGGATTACCATAGTTAACACGGATACAGAAGCCATCTTCTCGATGTATGCAGTACATTTTCACAAAGAGAATTCTAAACGGCACGTATCTCCCAATAGCAGAATTATCAAAGAGACGCAAATAAATTCCGCCCTGAACAGTGAATCAACGTTAAATTGATTCCAACGTAATTATCTGCAACTGTGATTAATGCTTCGCTTTTATCGAGAAATCAAATTGGAAAAATCCATTTGACAACATATTTTTGGAGTTAATTTTCATGAATAGAAACAATGTTTTACTACACAAATGTTATTTTCAAAAGTAGAATAAAGCAAATCGGACTTATAAATTTATATAAAAACATATATGCAGATAATTTTTATATAAATCGAAATACTTTACTAGTTTTAGATTTAAGCATGTTTGTTTGCTTTTCAATGAAAATGGAACATATAAAAAAAATTAACAAAATAATTATACAATAATATATATAGTATATTCTTAACAATTTCGAGAAATATATAAACTAACCCTAACAACAACCATTGCATACATTCCTTTAAAATAATAATGTGGATTATTCTATTCTAATAGGCAAAATAAGATAATAAAAACGAGTCCGATATTCTGTGACACGTGACTAGTACAATCAAAGGTGAAAGAGGGACACAATTTGTTAGACGACCTCCAGACAGCTCAGGTGAATCGAGATAAACCGTTCAACATCGAATCTCTCAGCTAACTGTACCGAAGGCAGTAATTGCCGTCTAACAACGCAAAAACGCTACTACGAACAGTCGCTGATAGCGTTAACGTTCGACTAATTGTTGTTTTCAAAAAGGCATGTATAAGCTTAAGATCCCCATATGTGGGCCAGTAGTCGGCAACTTAGTTACTTCGTTACTTACTATAACAAAGAAGTTTTTGCACACGTTTGATTTTCCACTATTTGATTAGTTTTTGATCGTAATTGGAGCGACTACGTGGGGTTACACGCTCGGCGCGGCGTCGACTGGCGGGTGATCGGGCGCGTCGGAGGCTGCGCGGACCAAACGCCCCCGCCTTCATTCACTCACACACCACCGGCGGGGCCTAGCTCAAAACAGCCGGACTTATAATGCGGCATGTGCTTTTTTCACGCAAAATGGTCTCACCCGACTAGTATTAACATTAGCGATCCAAGATCAGCTGAAAAGGGATTTATGGTGTTTACATTCCGTAATATATAGCCTTTAATTAAAAGATGGAGTCTCTGAAGAGATACAGTAGGGATTTTATAGGAAAAAGAAAATTCCAAGTACAGAAACAAAGATGTTTAAAAAAATATGTAAATCATCTCAGGCTACAGACTAGGTAATTAACAGTTACCTTGTATCAGTTAATTGAATATGTAGGTATTTTAAAACTCACTTTTATGATTTCGCAGTCAAATAGAAAAAACGTAACTCTTATATTTTCTTGCTTTTTGATAGTCTCTTTGTACATCAATGAAAAAGTCACGAACTTAACATTAACATGAACTTGCAACTATGACAAGAAATAGAACTTGACTACAACTTCTTTTCTTCAGGATCTATTTTTGAAATAAATGCAATATTTATTCAAAACACAAAGTGAAAACTGCAATCTCATGGCAGTATTTAAAACCATCCTTCGGTTTCTGTTTTTTTGTTTAAAATACAATTTTATTTTTTATTTTTTTAATTTAGCCTTTTCTTCTTGGAATGTCTATCTAGAAGACACATCTCAAATGGTTTAGCGTTTGACAAACATATATAATCATTCATTTATACATAAGTCTACCTTTTTTGGTTGTAATAAATGTACAATTCTTTATACCGTCCCTAACACAAACAAAGAATTAACCACTGCGCGGCCAAACAACCCAACAAGAAGAAAACAGTTGTTAAACATTTGCAAACCAACATGAAAAATGACGTAATGCCTGTACACGCCATTTCCTGAAAGCGAAAAAAAATAATAGCGCACAAAAAGTACAGCGACGCTTTGGGAGTTCCGTAGCTTAATAAATCAAATTGGTATTGTATTGTCATGAAACAACTATGGAAATTGCGGATGCTTCGTAAGCGTTCTGCGTCCGCACGATGATCACTGAAAAGGGAGCGAGGCGAACTGGAAATAATTAAATTTTGGAGCCGATCATACGGACGGGTTCTTTCTAACCAACCCTAATTTATTTATACTATAATAAAACTGCAAAGTATAGTCTTTACATTGGAAATATTTTTTTATGACATCCAGCTAGGAATACCATAAATAAGAGATCAAATTGTGGACATTTCAAACATTATAAAAAGTTTAAAATATCCATAAATCTATATTTGAGAAACTTAATGTACTTGTATCTACTGTTTATGTTTATTTATTTAACATGTTGTATAATACAAATCAAGCATATTCATTCATTCTTTATCTTTACCTCCCGCTCAATCTAATACAATTCAAACCCACATCTCTCAGCTGTCTGAACAGAGTGCTTTCTCAGTTGCACAATGGATCGAATATTATTAGGTGCAAATTCAATCACTTTTTCAAGTTTCAAGGTTTTTCAGCTTGACGTATCATGTATGTAGCGTCCGTACTGTGTTATAAACTTTTTACTTGTGATTTTACATTGCAGAATAAATCCCAGATAGCTACGAAATGCAGCTTCGAATTCTGTCGAAATATTGAAGTTGTGAATCTTTAGAATTTCTGGTTTAACCAACAAATATATAAATCTTTTATTGTCTTATTTTTCACAAATCTCTCAAATTTGAAAAATACGACTGCATTTGAAAATCACCTTAACATCAAAGTCATGTAAAATAATTCTCAGATATGTCTTTTGTATTTTACCAACGTATAACCAAATCTGTTACGAGCTCTAATCTATAAATAAGTACAGTACTTTTAGGCAAGGGTTTTAAAAAAAATCAATGGAAACAAGAGAAACAACTAGTATTATATGTGTATAGAGTATAATCACCGAATTGAATTTTCCGTGGCATCTGATGAGTTCACACTTAACAGTAATATACACATAGCTCGAGCTCGATTCGTTTTTTCGATCGAAAAACAACGCATATTTAACTAGTTGAAACATAAATACTACAAACAATATTTATAAATAAAACAAATACCTCACAAACCCTCATACGCTGTCAAGGCAGAGAAGTAAACAGAAAATTGCATCTCCATTTCCTTTGATCAGTTATTTACTCGAGTAATATTATTCTTTCTGGTGTTACAGCGTGATTTTTTTCTCTATACAGAATAATAATTACAATGAAATCAGTCGGTAACCAATTTAAAAAAGGGGATATATCGTTAACTTATCTACACAGCCGTTGTTAATTTTATCATGTTCAAGTGAATTGTCATCTGTGTCTCCTTTTATTATGCGTGTACACAACCGCATTTAAATTTTTATGTCGGTGCGGTTTATTGGCAAAATTTTGGTCACTCGTAACAGGCTATAACTGCAGGGTCTTGAATAAAAATGTTCCCTGAAGGGGTTTTGAGTAAGACATTGCGGATATTGAATGGTCCTCTTTTTTGTGTCGTAGAATTCGCATTTTAGAAGGCCCCCGAGACGATAGTGCTAATAAAAAACCTGTTTCAGGTTTTAGTTTCAAGGATTGAAATAAATCTGTTTGAACATAAATTGGATTAGTTTCTTTACATCCACGTAAGATTTTAGTTTCGCTGTTGCGTATCTGCGATTAAGATGCCGTGCCTTTACATAAAAGCTATGTTGCTTATTACATCACTCACTCATAAGACAGTGCCGATTTAAGAGAAAAACATTCAAAATAGGCAATTTTGTAATTGATTAATATTTAATAATATTAGCGTGGTAGCAGGTAAACAATATGCAGCATCTTACACCATAGACGTAGCGATACATGATAATGTGTGCTACTGTATTTTCGATGATGTTTCTGGCATTATTAAAGTTAGGTGATGTCATGGGAAACAGTGTGTATTTGACAAGATATAAGTAATGCGACTATTGGAAATCATATTATTTTTTATCTTGGTTTATATTTACTATTTGTAGACCAATTAACTTTACTAACTAACTAATTAATTTACAAAAGTCGATTGCTTGGGTACCTCTGTCCCATTCGTGTTTCAACCGTGAAGCAGTTGTGTTTGCATAACTGTGTTTCGGTTTGAAAACATCTGAATTTAGACAGAGGAATAATTTTGAGTCCTCATGTGGGTATTCTATTATGTCCATGGTACTGCTCATGTCTATATAGGCGGTTTACTTTCCATCAGGTGGGCCGTCATTGTTTGCCATTCTAAGTAGTATAAAAAAAAAAAAAAAAAAAAAAAAAAAAAAAAAAAAATTAAATCTCCTAATTAACTATTAGACATACACGAGTATTTTTTTAAACAACTGTGAAAACATTTATAAATAATTTTGGAGGTGGGTTGTGTCTATGTTATGCTTATTTATTTGGCATGAAGCGAAGCAAGCTGACCTCAGCAACAATAGAATAGTTTGCTTGCAAGTAAAATTGGCTTTGATTGTTTGTATTTGGGTCACTTACAGTATTTAATCCGGCATATTTCCGTTGAAAAATTAACGGTCATCGCTCTCGACCCTCTGTCAAAGTACCTTTACAAAAACCAGATTATCAAGTATAGACTCGAAATTTTCATATGAGAGGCAATTGAATAATAATCATGTACTTGTAAGTTTATTTATAACTATATGGAAGTCAAATCCTTTCAGCGATAGGCAGAAGAAACTAAGCATCAAGTCTTTACATATTTTATAAGCGAGAAATAATTTACAAGCATTTCTTGTTGCATCCAAATCCATATCTCGTCTCATATAAGCATGCATTGTTTCTAGAATTTTACTTTAAAAAAAGAAAAGTATTATAGTTGATATTGACAGCCGTATTCTGAAACGAGATATTAACTATTATGAATAATAAAACAATCCATAATAAATAGAGACGAAACTAAACAAAGAATGAATAAGCTAGTGTTCTATAAAAAACTGACTTTAATTGTGTGGCAAAACCAGTTATTTTGATTTAAAAAATTAAACTGCCATACCCATTTTGATAAAAATTCAATGAGACCAATCTTTAAGTAAATCCTTTTAGATGAAAAAATAATCTTTCCAAACGGTTTATAACAGGCAGAGTTATGAGATAAGTAATATAAAAAATACAACCGAGTTGAGAACTTCATTTGTGAAGAAATTTGATACAATTGGTATAAATTCTCGGCGTACCATGTCACGTCATAAAGCAAAATGACAAACATCTATATCCCAATTAAACATCAGGACAATTAAAAATACGTATGAATTAGTAACAAAACAACCATGGCACACACAACTCGAAGTTACCTCGTAAAAATAACTACACTTGTGTGCTCTGTTGGATGAAAGTTTATATGAGAATGTAGTGAAAGTGTGGTTTCAGTAGAGATTAAAAGATCCACAAGTGCAATTTAGATAAAATATGGACAAATTATAAAGTGGCATAGCTGGCTTATTAAAACAACAACCTTTCAAGACGCAATTGCGTTAAGAATTCATGGTTTCCAATGAAAAATGTATAAGGTTCAAGAATGGGGAAAAAGATTGGGGAATAAAAAATGTAATTAATGGTAAAGTGTTTAAAAGAAACTGCTGAAAATAATTGAAAAAAAAGGAAGAATGTTACAATTATATTAATCAAAATATTTCATTGTACGGTGGCTGTTATCGACTGTTTCTTTTTTCGTATCTTATTACGCTATTGCTTCACAGATTCTGGACCGATTTTGACAATTCTTTTTTTTTTTTAATAAAACCAACTGAGGAGTAACATTCACAGATAAATCACGATTCGTAGAGACCTTTATTCCTTAATTCAATTGCCGCTCATTTTTGCCTCTTTAGCATTCTTTAGCTCTTTAGCGTTTATTATGTAAGTGTATTATTCTTCGGAGGGTAAAGAGTTTTCATTTTATTTTCATTACATTTCTATTATTAGAAACTAAAATCTTACTATTAACTATAACGTTATGTGGTATATTTACTTATATTTACTATATTATTAGTGAAAATTTTCCATTATTCGAAAACAAGATATATATTTTTATAGATTTTTTTATACCACAAAGGTGGCAAATGACCCGTCTGATGATAAACGGTCACTGTAGCCTTTATGGATGCCTGCAACATCAGAGGTGTCCCGTGTGCGTTGCCGACCATGAAGAAACCTTAATATGTCCTTTTAGAAGAACCCCATATTGTAGACTTTAGGGAAAACCTCGGCAGGGAGCTCATTCCACAGCCTGAGTTTACATATTTACATTTATATTGCGAAAAAAAAAAAAAAAGAATAAAGCCGTTATTTTTTTACAGAAAATATAAAATATAAATTATTTGAACATTCACGACTAATAAGAAACCCATAGGCCTAGTAAAAATGTTATTAACTACTATATTATTAAATGACAATTTTGAAGTTGAAAACCGCTACAGGGTCTTATATGAACCGCTACTTACGAAGGACATTTGCGCGGTTGCGACAAAGTTGGCCCATAAAAATGGAATATTAAATGAACATTTCTTTCCGTTTGCCCGGTTTATAGCGGTCAGTTTCACTGTCGGCTGCAGTTCTATGTCATTTTATTTCGACGAAGCCCAAGTATTTTTTCAAAATATGTTTAGTAGTTTAGTTTTTAAAACAAAATAACCGATTTTGTCACAATTGAAGTCGGTATTTCTTTTTGGTGGGTACAAACTTTAATTTTATTCTATTGCGACATGTTTCATTATATTAAAATCTAGGATACTATTTCCTAAAAATATAAATAGCTGTTTTAAAATTCAAGCGATTAATTATATCACTAATTGGCATTAAAAATTGCTCAATTAGTTTCAGTGAGTAATTTAAAAGACTCCTAATAAGTTAAGAAATTTAAAGTTTCTTATAGATTCCTTTGAAGAGCATAATATTCTCAAGAAATACGGTATTTATTTATTACATCCAAAGAGTCTCAATGACAGAAATTATTATTATCTAATAACTTCATAAATATTAAATTTATAAATATTCGCTACATTTCAATTGTAAAGGCGTGTTACATGACCTTCTACTGAATAAAAGTGACGGCCAAGTACAGTAACCTATAGCCTGAGGGTTCCGGACAGTACACTGCTCACTTTACTGTTACTAAAAAGTTACATAAAAAGATCAGCAAATTAAATATTAAAGTAAAAGTTACAATACTAATTCTTAATTTTCAGAAACATCAGTTTTCCTCGTGTTAATTTTCTGTTTCTTTGAAACGAATATTTCTCAAATAAAGTTGAAGACAGGAAATTCAAATAATTAGTTTCTGTTCTGATATTGTTTTTAATACTTCGTCAATTTGCGTAATTGACAAAATAATAAAAATATGTTTGTATTGATGTTTTATAAATAATACATATTATTTTCACGGCATTGAAAACAACAAAAACAAGAATATTATTAATTTTTCATTTCAAATTAATATCCGTAACAATATCCTTATATGCGGACAGAAAAATAAAGACAAACAACAAATTATATATTACATTTCACGTCTTCAAGTACGTAATCCTAAAATTAACAAAATAATGCAAAAATGTTAAAATCAACGCGAACGAAGCATAACAATAACAACCGTGAGAAAATCTCAGACATTCGAACCACAATAATGGTGTTACAGAAATAAAAATCTCGTAAAAAAAATCATTTTCACCTTATTTTTTCAGGCGCAGATGAATTTTCTAGAGCGTAAACAGACAAATTATCATATTTATTGTGGGTCATAAAGCCATGCGCCGCCGTATTGTATCTCTGAAACATCAAATCTCAGAATACAACAAAAATAACTCAGAATATACAAGGAATTATTTGTAAATACAAATTTGTTATTGCAAACAATTTAACAATCCATATCTAGATATTTGCAAGTCAGACGTTTAGTTTCAGACAAAAGACGAAAGTTCACTCGTAGAAGATGGGAATAAAATTGAAACACTACAGATAAAAGAAACAAATGCTTAATATGCAGAGGAAATACTTTATTTCAAATAAAGATATCAAAGTAATAAAGCTTCTAAGAACTGTCCTATTATGTTTATCATATAATCATTAACGCCGAAGTTGACAGGGCACAAGTTCAATTAATCTTTATTAATTTCGGATGAAGTTTATTTTTAGAAAATTAATTTCACACGTACGTAAAACACATTTTATAGATGATTTAAAACGTGTTAAATTTAAACATTTACGATTATTTTCGTGGTCCAACTTCGTCTCGTGGAATGTGTTAACAAGTTGCATAGACATGGATACTTATGCATTCTGTGATGGACATTACAGAACGCACAGTGATGCACATGGTTTACTAAGCCTGAGAACTAAAGTATTTCGTATTCGTATTTCATAGTTTCTCTGTTCCTGTATATATTTGCTTTAGTGGATTACAATAATTTCCGTATAACCAAGAGTTATTGAGAATTTCTTCGATTGTAACAACAGTTATATAGAAGAATAAAGCAAGGAGAGCTCAATAAAATATCTCGAAAAGTTCCACCTCTACCTAGATGTTTAACGGGCACTTTCAGTAATCGAATACCATTCTCGATATTGGATCTGATTGGCAAACCTATCGGTCTTATTAGAAGAGCGAACTTAATCCGGATCACAATTCAATAATCGCTTTGAAAATACATTGACTGTGGTGGCGAAGTTTGAATCAAGATATTACAATAATCATCATCCTAATTAAGTTTCAGTCGAGTCAACGTACGATGAACGTTTCTAAATTAGACACTGATCCCAGGAACGCTGTGACTGTTCATTGATTTTCTTTATGGATATATATATATTTAGACGAGTACAAACCTAACTAGATAACCACAATATCACAATTGATGGATCTTATGTCATTAATAAAAAAGTATCATAAGGTACCTTTTTAATGGATGAGTAATGGTAACCCCGCCTGCGCTATCGGTATAGGATAGCGGAGCACCAGTGAGAGATAATAAGCGAGGATGACAGCAGGTCATTCAGGACGGACGATCAGCCCATCGTGCCTAATTCCACAAAAATCAACTACGATGGTTTCCAGCGGGAACCGAACGGAGATCGACCTAATAGGTTATGTTGCTAGCAATGGGGCTGTTAGAACCAATTACTAACAATCTCTTTCCCTCAGTATCATAAGGTAGTGTTAACCGATTATTGGGGACATCATTGGGATACTAATATTCACTACGCTTTTTACTCAGAAAGAAATAAGTAAGCTCGGATTAGGATGTTTCGGAAAAAAGATATAAAGAAAAATCTCAACCACATGATTAAAAAAGTAATATTTTCTGTAGTAGGATTACAGACTATCCTGGTCAGAGGCAAGGGCAATAAATCAATTTGAATTGCTCGAAACGCCAGACCGGGGACTAATGCACCTGAAATAAACAGTTTAGATAAATCATTCAAATTGCTGATCTGTGTTATTTTATTTATCTTTTATATGAGGAAAATATATTATATTGGGAATCATAAAATTGTATTAAAGAAGGAGAAAAAGTAATGGAAAACATTGATGTGAAGACATCCGAAGTTATTGAATATATTTGTTTTGGCGATGCTTATTTCCTTTTACTAAATGATTTTAAATGAAAATGTGCAGACTCTTTGAAACTTTAGTTAAAAATATAAATGATTGCCTTAAAGAAAAAAAAAAAACAAACTTTCTACCTTACATTTTCTAACATCAAGAATTGCAAATTGCAGAGGTGCTTGGGACGTTATGAGAACGGTGATAAAGATTCAACTAGAGCAAATACATTTGGAGTAGTAAATTTAATAAAAACGATGCTACTTCTATAGACGTATATATACTTTGAAATATTTGACTCGCTATATCCCGCGACTTCGCCCGCGTGAATTAGCACATAAAGTCTCCTATGTGCTAAATTAGAATATAACTTACCCGTGTACAAAATTACATTCAAATTTGTTCAGTAGTTTTTGCGTGAAAGAGTAACAAACGTCCATCCATTAATCCATCGTTCATAAACATGTCGCATTTATAACATTAGTAGAATTGAAATAGACGAGACTTTTTAAGTTTCATATAGAAAAAAAATCATCCTAATAATACTGCAGGTAAATCTCGAAGGAAGGTATAAAGAAGAATTACAAATTGATGTCGTTTAACTTCCTATTGAATCACGCCATTGAAACCCTCTTTAATCAGCCTCACCGATATCATTAATTCTTCCAACGTTTAAAGCGTCCCTATCACCATGGGATTTATTATCGAATTTTATATCGTTAATGAAGAGCAAAAATGTTTGGACTTTATTTTAAGTACATATATACAAGTCAATACAAGTTATTATATTTCATTTTCCTTTTTTAAAAACGATAGGCGATATTATACTAACAAAAATAGACCCGTTTTTTTTTATGCAATTTAGAACGGCAAACAAGCTGACGGACCACCTAATAGAAAGTGGTAACCGTCGCCTGTAAACATGAGCATTGCTCATATTTACATTATACTGTTTCACCCATGATACCCCCCATGCGTTGCCCTTCCTGAGGACCAGAGGGAGACTTTGTACGAAAGTCGATTGCTTGGGTACCTCTGTCCCATTCGTGTTTCTACCGTGAAGCAGTTGTGTTTGCATGGCTGTGTTTCGGTTTGAAGGGTGGGATATGGCGTGAATTTACAGGGTACAGAGGAATAACACCTGAGTCCTCAGGAATGGCAACGCATGGGGGATATCATGGGCGAAACAGTATACTCTGTTATGTCCATGGTACTGCTCATGTCTATAGGCGATGGTTAGTACATTCCATCAGGTGGGCCGTTAGCTCGTTTGTCATTCTAAGTTGTATAAAAAAAAACTCAGGTATTATTCCTCTGTACGAATAGGTCCGAATCAGTTTTCAACCGACGGAGTTATAAGGTTTCAAACATTAAAAAAAACAACTGAGAGAGAACCCCCTTCTTTTTGAAGTCGGTCGTTGAAATCAAAGACAAACAACTACAAAGTCTTTTGTCTACTTAAAATATATCTAACAAGGATCAACCCAATAATATTTTCAATACTTATCGCTCATCAAAATCAATCAACAATACAAATGCATCCGACATTAAAGGTAAACCCTAACATGGCACGGGGTACAATCACACCATTTACTAACAGTGACTTTCACTTTCCTGTGCACACAGCAGAAATGGGGGCAACGGAGCGTTACAGACAGTGTTCCCATAGCACTGAAGGCTTGCGAATAGGGTGGGGTGATAAGCTTACATGACATATCGATGTTAATATTTATACATACTTCCGAAGGGCAACTTTATTATAACAAGATACTATATATGTTGATGAAAAATAATGTTATGTTGTTTTTAGATTCGTTGGATCAAGAAAATTTTTATTCGGAATAAAAAGAAAAACAATACATTATACATGTATAATTGTATGTACTAGACGTTAGGAATAAACCTATACGTAATACAGATAAGCCGTAGATAGACAAATCACTAGATTTTAAGAGAACTCCGTTCAATATCATAAGGAAACAAACTGTACATAAACGTATATGTTAAATAATATAATAAACAAGAGTTATTGTACACAAAACAACATTATACATATAACATTGTTACAGAATAAGCAGTTACAGTTAGATCGTAGATATGTAATCGTAATGTTCATTTTATTTCAGGTAATCCATAAAACATAGATTTATAAGTAGCATTACCTTGAGCAGCATGTCACGTTAACGAATGACATAAAACTTCAGACATAAGACATAACACCGCTATTTTCAACCTTAACAAACAGGCAACAAATAAAAATGAACATAACACTAAAATCACCGAGGATAATGAAAGCATCCTTGGAATGAAAGACTACGCAAACAATGAGTTGCGTAGAACAAAGGACTCATTTCTAGAGAATCTACTAGGTACGTATTATACGATATCGATATATTTCTGCTGTTGCATAGAGTTTGGAAGCTTGAATGGAGGATCGTTTGTTTGCCAAGCCTGAATTGCGAGCGCCGCGGGCTGCAGGTCGTCGGCATAACTTAAGAACATACCCCATACTTGTGTATAAATAATTACTATCCTCAATATAATAATGTAATAACATAAAATTGTTATTTCCGTTTAATAAGCCAAAAGTATAGAAATTCCCATAATTGATAAAAACTAAATCTACTAAAAAAACTATTTTAGCTGATAAATTGTTTTGTCTCTTTCAAATTGGGAATTTAGCATAAAAGAAAGAGACAAATTAATAGCTAAAATAGGTTTATGAAACGATTGACTTTTTTATGAATAAGAGCGTAAGTACTCATCTTGCGTTCCTGTGTCATCAATCAGATGTGCCTGTATAGTAGTGTGTTTTCGGTTTGATTATTAAGTTGGTAGTGAAAATTTTGAGAACAGAAACATAACATTCGAATGTCTGAAAATGGTATTGCATGAACTGTGCATAATTATAGAAATTGCCATTACTCATTCCAAGCCGTAAACAAAAATCCCTTAATACAGATTATTGAAATATAAATATACATAAGCACGGGTTTTGCATAGTACAGTTAAAACATCAAAACTAATAACATAAAACAGAAAATATATACAACACAAAGTTATATACGAGCAAACTCGTTAAAATCAACAAGCAAACGACAAAAATTATAGCTCCGGAAAGTAATGCCTGTTCCTTCAAATTCGCGGGAAAGAGAAAACCGTTTTAGTCCATTATTTATTTAACTCTAAGTAGATATTACCAAAGACGTAAAATCCTTCAAGCGCAATAATTTTTCGGAAACAACCCCTCTTAATATTTATTGTGTGGAATGACAATTTCAAAAGTATTCGAACAATAAAATCTATAAGTATTACATTTCAAAAGATTATTTTACAAATTACCTCCCTTTTCTCTATTACTTTGTATCTATGTTTATAAAATATTCATAAAATGTTAGTTAATAAACAGTTAAACACATAAATCAATGGCCAACGGAGTCAACTTAGTTTAAACGTTAAAGACGCTTCAACGACAGGGTCAAATCATTTCCATACCACCATTTTACCCTCCCACTAACTTAATCTTGCTGCGTGACACCTATAAACATAAATTACAATGTCGTCCTCGGCAACTGCGTTACATATTTTAGTTCTTGTCTATTAGGGGGTTAATACATTACTATCCATGAAACCTAATGAAATTTCTCATTGATAACTTTCATCCTCTATTTAAACCCATTGGTTCATTCTTTTATCCTTTGACTTCAATAATATACATATGATATAAACATTATTGTAATAACCCTCATATATATATATATATATATATATATATATATATATATATATATAGAATTGAATTTTTAATTTTACACGAATTGAACGAATACTTATTTGACAAATAGCCTTTCCTAATTTTTGAAAGTGTTTCAGCCTATGTTGTTTTATTTAGTACAGTTTCACTTGTAGACTTCACTTTTCCATGGTATTCTTTAAAACCAATCATAAATTGCTAGTGCCTTAATAAATAAATAAAACATGCACGAACAAAATGGTAGTCGAAGATTGAAGGCTAATATGGAAGGTTGTAGAACTTCGGGAAGTAATAGTGGTGGTCAATCTTGGAGTGTTGGCAGTCACGCTCATACTAATGGTAACGAAATTAATCAAATCAGTGATATGGATTTCCGCAAGATAACACCTAGTTCAGTAAAATAATTATCAATTGTACATATCGCTATTTTTACATTAAATATTAATATAAAATCACTTTCACTAAACAGATTCGAATTACCTACAAAAAGGATGTACAAAAAGACCACATCTGTTGTAAAGTATTCAACATACAATTATACTTCACACTTAAATAGTACCAACGGAAATATTCGAATATGGTGTAAACTGAGCATAAATTATCGCAATGGACTCGTATAATGAAATGCTTTTATCGTTTTACAGTGCATTCGGCGGTATTTAATGAATATTTATTTCACTTACCAGACGAGATATCGACGAAATGCTTACCTGGAAAAAGAAGTATAAAATTATTAAGATATAATGGATTAATTTACTTAATAGAGGATGGCCGTTATTGTGCGTGTAATTTGGTGTCTCCCTTTGTCCGTACTCGATCCAAAAGATAAACACCCATATATCATTAATGAAAAACCACAGATGTGGTTGGCACATTTTCATCGTGTTATAGCAATATTATTTAGTAAGTAAAAACGTAATTGTTATAATCGAAAACTTAAAAAGATGGGCCTGTAGACAAGTGTCAAGTGAACTCGTTGATGAAATCGACATCGTTAGCGAGTCCGTGAAATAGAATGAGATAGCAACGTTTGATGACTCATTCCAACTCACGGACTAGCTAACGATGTCGATTCTATCGACGAATTCGCTTGCTACTTGTCTAGAGGCCTTGAATATTGTCCCCCTCTTTCTTTCTCTCGTTCTCTATTACACGAAATCGTCAATATATACACGAACTCAAAATCAGTCACAGTATACTTATATTTACATGAGTAATTTACATTTTGTATTTTATTTCTATTAAGTTAACAGAAGGTAACTTAACAAAAATTACTGTTTGTTTTAATGTACAGAATATTCTAATTTAAAATCATTACCTTTTGTCAAAATTAAATTATTAAACAGGTAAGCACTATAACGAATTATTTGCGGTAGAAAATTTTGTTAAGATGGATGGCGATTTTATCTAAAAATATAAATAATAAAAATAAACAAAATAAAACAAAATAGCAATAAACATAACTAAAAATAATAATGAACCTATTACATTAAACTAAGCTAAACATAAACTATGAGTATTAGACCATTTTTTTATAACGTGAAGGTGGCAAACAAGCATACAGCCCGTCTGATCGTAGACGGTTAATGTAGCCTATGGACAACTGCAACATGAAGGATGTAACGTGCGCGTTGCCGATCTTAAAAAACCTAAATACGGGGTGTTTTTGAAACCTCTCTAACTCTCTCTCTCTCTCTCTCTCTCTAATAGAATGTCTCTAAAATGACAGAAATACTAAAATACTTTTATTAATTGAAATACATATTTTTATATTATACATTATTTGTATCCCGGCTCTTCACTCGCGTAAAATAAAAACAATGCTACTTTAATAGACGTATGTACATGTTTAAATATATAATGACTCGCTATATTCCGAGGCTTCGCCCACGTGAATTAGTACATAAAGTATCGTATGTTCTGAGTAAGGATATTTTTAATTCATTCAAATCCATTCCGTAATTTTTGCGAGAAAGAGTAACAAACATCTATCCATTCTTACAAATCTTCATATTTATAACATTAGAAATACAGTGTAGAAATATTAAAATGAAACGCCTTCAATTGTTCAATTTATATAGGATCGAGAAGAGAATAAACCCTTTCCATTCATACAAAAAACCAAACGTCCTTACCAAAAATTAACGAAGATGTATCGCAACATATATACACACACAAAAAAAATACGGTCAAATCGAGGATCTCTTCCTTTTTGAAGTCGTTTAATTACGACGCGGGGATGTAGCAAATCTCCCTCATCAATCACGTTCAAATCCCAAAGAGATAGACAGTTGCTTTTTCCTCTCGTCGCGAGAGGTAGTACGCAATTAGAATTTCAATCCAATCGGTGCGATGCTAAATTGAGACAATTTTCTTTAACATAAAGATAATTAATCTATCTTCGTACCTCGAGAACTGTAAACAAACATACAACGATAAAAATCAATAATCTTAATTCAATACAAATAGAAGCAAAGATGGAAAGCGAAACGTTCCATAGACAAATTCAATTTAAAATATCAATTTGAATTTAGAACATGGTATCGTCAATAAAGAAATTTTGCTTTCCAACAAGCATAAATAGAAATGGTGACTTCAATAGTGACCAAAATAATTTTCAATTGTAAAAATAATTATGAAACACGTTCTAGAAATATGGATGATATCACATAAATAAGGACAAAAATACAGACGAATTTTGGATGGCGCTCAAAATTCCATCAATTGTTTGAATTATTAGAGATAGATGGATGGATGGATTAGATGAACTCAAAATGAACGCTGTTACTAGGTACGTAGGAATACAATAAAAAAAAAAAGAGTATTTTCTCATTATTCCACGTCTCTTCACATAGCGAAGCGATATTTTTTAGTCGTAACTGAACACATTCTGAATACTTCAGTGAACTTTGCTGTAAAAGCTGGAGCTTTTCACACGGTAAAGAAAGGCCAGCTTGCAATTGCAATGAATACTGCATATTTTTTAAAACATACTCGTATATAAGTATAGCATATAAATTATGTCTACTACTTTGTGAACGTTGCAAAAAGGCGTACACTGATGTTTGCTTACATACTCGCCTTTATTAATACTAGATTGGTATACATTCTGAGTATAAATTTAATAATGTAATTACATCTTTATTTCTATTCTTTTATTTTTTATATTAACTTCAGTACACAAGTACGTATATTTTTAAAACAAACAGCGAGTTCTATTATGACAAAATGAATACCACCTTTTATATCATTTAAGATTAAAATTTAATGTACTTATTATTTTTATAAATGGTTAAAAAGTATAAATAAATAAATGCACTTATAAATATTGACTATTAATCTTTTTTTATACTACTATGGTGGCAAACAAACATACGGCCCATTTGATGGTAAATGGGGTTACCGTAGCCTATGAACGCCTATAACACCAAGGATTTCATGCGCGCGTTGTCAACCCTCAAGAAACCTAAATACGCCCTTCTGTAGTCTCCAGGAAAACCTCGGTAATCTATTCTAATTTAAAAACACACAAACAATTAGATTTGCCTTAGATATTTAAAGGTATATATTTAAAAACATTATTTTAATAATTTAGAACACAGAATTGTGTTTCTACAATTCGATTCTAATCTGTAACAAGCAGGATTTAGTTTAATAACTGGAATCGTCAAATTCGGGTTATCAAAAGCTCTCATTAATGTGACACAAGACATAGCTTATATATTTGGTACGTATAATAAAACTTGATAAGGTATTAGGAGATCAAATTTGGGATCATGTTTGCTTTTCATATGCCTATAATCCCTTGTCAAAGGAAAGGAAGCGACCACAACCCTTTGATATAAGCTAATAATGTTATATTGGTGTCGAAAGCCGGTTTTATGTTGTATCAATGTTTTGTGTCCGACTAACTATGGCGAAGGCAGTGACAGGAGCCACGTTGTATATGCATATGTAATACTTCAGTAACATATACACCTTTCTATTACAAACCTCCATATAAAACCTAATAGTACTATCATACAGTATAACTACACTTAAGTCCTTCTGCTGATATTTATTTTCTGAAATGAGGTCCTTGCCGAGGTTTCCCCAAGAGACAGCATAGGGTTCTTCAAAAAAAGGGATAAAGAGATATACTCAGATAGTAAAATATTCAGGGTTGGCAACGCGCACGCGTCTACAATAATAATAAAGTCTAATAGTGTGTCTTACTAACCTCTTATTATCCAACAGACAAGCCGTATGCTTGTAAAGTATTCATAGGTTTTTCTATTTATTGTGCAATTATAATAATTATATATCGACCATCCTAAAATTAATGGAAAGGTTATTCCTAACGACAGATCTCCCAGAAAACCTATTTTACTTATGTATATATTAAAGGACTTCATAAAGATCATAACTCATCCTAATTTTTAATATTTATTATTATTTTATTTTTAAGTTAATTATATTTCCTATTATTCCTGTCTACCACTGCCTGGTAAATAACACCATATTAAAAGTCCTATTTTCACACTATGTAGGGGTTTAGGTGGTTATATATATATATATATATATATATATATATATATATATATATATATATATATATATATATATATATATATATATATATATATATATTATATTTATTTTACGCCATCTAGAAGTAGTGCATTTCGTCAGTTTACCCATTTCTAAAATCACACGTACTAAGTGGTGGCCAAAAAATTAGTATGTTAATATTTTAATTTTATTCGTATCTCAGTTTGTTAAGTTATTCGGTCAAATAAATGTATTGTGCTTTATATTAAAATGTGGTCCACAATTATTCCCAATACTTGTTGTGGTCAACCAAAGCGCAATTAATCATTATTATACAACAAATCAACATGCACAATATGGGCATAAATACTGTTAATTCTACCAGATTAAACAGTTGATAATTGTCTTACTTTTAAAGCTAATATTTATTTTTAACGAAGATATATATGTAGTATACTTTTTAAATAATCAATGAGATAATATGTAAAATTATACATTTTTTTAAATAAAAAAGTAATGCCGATGTTACCAATTCTATAGTAGTTAAAAGTCATCTTACTAATATAATAAACTTGTAATTAGGAAACGTCTGTACGTGGGAATTATTTAAGAAAATAAATAATATGAGGGCTCTAAATATAACCAATAGAGGCTAAAACAATACATTTCAGAAATTTTATGTCTGTCAATAACAATAAATATACCATTTTTTTTTTTTCAAGTAAACTTATAAATTTTTTAATAGTATTTTTTTCATTATTATTAGTATTGAATTTATTAGTATCGAATCATATAAAAACTACTTTTTAAAAAAAAAACTACTTTTTTACATTTGTGTTCCTGAAGATCTAACTTAAAAGCAGGTGTATGTTTTATTTCGATACACCATCTAGAAACAATCTATTTCATTAGTTTTTTTTCTTCTAAAATCGACACGTATAAAGTAGCGGGCAAAAGCTAGTATTGTATAGTAAAGCACTTATATGATCCCAAAACGTTGTAAAGTTATAATTGAACATATGTTTCATATGTAAATTAAGCCCCTGGCTAAAACATTATTAGGTGGCGACGTGCGGGTGACCCGGTCTAAGTTCGCCCGCATATGTAATACTTTGGTGTTAACTGGGCGCTAGTAACATAGTTCTTTTTAGGGTTGAGCAATATATAGCATATGTATTACAATATCTATATATTATCACAACAGATATATATTAGATATCTATTACCCAATATACAAAATTGAAATAAAGAATTCAATCGAAATAAACATAGTTATCCGACCGGTATGGGCGATATTAAAATGGGTGACAATTTTCATTATCAACATCCAGAGAAACCTAATATTTGGATTCTGAAGTAGTACTGATATTTGTATATACCTAGTTCTTTCTTAATTTACAACTAGCCATAACCCGTTTTACAGTTTATGGTAAAATATAAATTTTCTTATCGTAAATAGTACATTACTGTCGAGGCCAGAAATAGAGCAATTGACAGCCGAGTAATATTGGAAAGACGAGGCGAAACCTACTAGGTACTTCCTAAGCGATTTTTAAATAAATGAGGTTGTTAATTTAGGCAGAGACTTGTTTACTACTTTTACTCAATTTGCAAAAATTGGAATTTGAAGTTTTTGAAATGAAGAAATTGATTTAAGAAACAATTTCATATTGAAATATAAATTTCAATTTGTAGGACAATTACGTCGTTACAATTGTGCAGCAATATAAGAATATTGTTGTACTGACAATTACTGGTATATTATCTTATCGATTATGTTTAATAATGATTTTCCAAATTGGAGTTAAACATTATTGTACTCAGAAAAATTACCTTATATATTTATTTTACAATATGAGTTATACCATATAGCAACAGCAGCATTAGTATTAATAAATATTTCAAGCGATAATTAATATTATTATCCACATAATGCGAACTAATGGGTGTTAACAGATACCTGTTTGCCCTATAGATCAATATAACAATTAAAGCTAACACCTGCGCATTGCTTAATCCCGGTTCGTCCCTAGAGGCATCTGCATTTTGTCCTTCTATCAGTTGTAACTTAAGATAAACACGATTATAGGAATCGATTAGATTAGGATAGGATCCGATGAATAAATTCATTGGTAGGTATAAAGACAGAAGGGTTGATCCATACTATAATGGTTATCACGGTTCGTTCTTGGTCCAATCTCGGTCAGTCAAGTGGAAGAACATCCAAATTGATCGAATTTGATTAATATATATTATACTAGCTTTTGGCCGCGACTTGGTCTGCGTGACTGGGATATATTTACCGACTGCGATAAAAAGTAGTCTATATCCTTCTTCACTCTATATTGTACATGTATACCAAATTACATAGTGAGTAAATAAGCCGTTAAGGCACTTAGATGTCACAAACAAACAAACTCAAATTCACATTTATAATAATAGTAATGAATACACAAAATATTTATTACGTGACAATACAGATAGACATCCGGCTGGGAACGAACCGTGATCAATATTGTGACTATATATATGTAATATAGTTACTTAGAAAACTAACAACATTAAGATATTAGTTTTCTAAATAACTACTATAATAACTACTGGAGCAAAGCGCATTTTTTATTGATTATTGAAGAAAAATTGTAACAGATGTCTATAAAGCTAAACAACACCATGGGCACTACAGAATATACTGACAATTATGGCATCCTCGCCCTGCTGTTCTTGTAATTTCAGACACCCTTCAAACCGAAATACAGCCATATAAATACCGTTGCCTGGTGGCAGAAACACGAGTAGGACTGGGATACCTGGATATTAATGATCTAATTCATTGAATATGCCCCTTTGTACACATAATAAATTATTTTTAAATTACTGGATATATCTGGATAATTTATTATATATATATGGCTTTTATTTTGATAATATATATATATATATATATATATATATATATATATATATATATATATATATATATATATATATATATATATATCAAAATAAAAGCCTTTTGTCCGCACAGAACATGTCAATTGTAACTGTATAGAGTATCAGTTTTTTTTTTTTATAACATAGGGGCATGCAGCTCACCTGATGTTAAGTAACTAACACCAAAGGCATTGCAAGGGTGCTTGCAGGACTTTTAAAAAGTAATATGCTCTTTTCTTGAAGGTTATGATGTCGTATCTGTTCGGAAATACAGCTGCTGAAAATTGATTCCAAAGAGTATAATTTCATTTCGAATTTTCCTTCTAAGGCACTGCAGTACTGTTATTGGTTTATGGTGTTGTTGAGTGTGTGTGAAAGTACTTATTATGTTAGTCTATGGTAATACTACACATGAGACGCACCCACAACATACTCGTATATTGTACAATTACAATTCATAATATATTATGGATGTTACAAAACAGCGCAGATAAAATACGATATGTTTGATGATAGCACAGTAGATACGCAGGTCAACAATCATAACAATCAGCAGTGTACATCCGTACCGGCAAATAGGGTAACATTCACTCGATCCGCCCCACATGGCCTGAAAAACAGTGGATAACGAGCGAATGCGACTAACAATCACGGAAAGTCGCATTACGGATTACTCTCGTTTATAGTACAAGCTTGTTTTCCATAATAAAAACATATGCAGGAATGCTTTGTTGCATTTAATCAATAATAATTAAAAGACTATAGTAGTACTGTTAGTTAGTGCTATCTATTAGGGTGATACGAAGTGAGGTATTGGGTAAGCATACTGGAAGACTGTAAGGCTCACCCAGTGGATGTAATAAATAAATAAATAAATAACACCATCATCATATCAGCCGTTAACTGTCCCCTGCTGAACATACGAGGAGGCCTCTACCTCAGGGGATTTCGTCAGTTGTTGCGACGCTTGGCAGGCAGGTCGACAACCGCAGTTAGGCTCTGATGATGTTTTAAGAGGGACGCTGCTGCCCATCCCACTAGCATTAAAATTACTCTTACGACACCCACGGGAAAGGAAGGGGTGACCTATTACATTCCAGGACCACACGGCAGACATAAATACATGAAAAGACAAGTAACTAAGCGAATAAATAACAATTATAAAGGACATCATGAATCTGAAAGTATGCAAAAATGTTTATTACTTAAATGATTTAAAAAGGTTTCAATAAAAATTGGTATGATACAAATGGACTCCTATACCTGGATTAACATATGGTATGCTCTTTTACTCTTATACACACGAATAAAGTCACAGAATGCAAGTATTATTCATAACTAAATTTTAATTGTAATGATATAAATTCAATAAACATTCTGTTTGCATTCAAAGAGAGAATCAATTAGTTCGCTAGAATTGTATAAAATAGGACACAAAGGAACAATGTTCATTTTCTTTTGTTATTATTTTTTGTGAAACACGATGAGAGCTAGCCCATACCATTATAGAAAGATATTTAATACACTATTAAATATATTTCTAAAATATTATCCTACTTTTTGCTTAACAAATTGGGAAATTTGGCATAATTTATAGCATTCAATACGTAGATTTGTCAATGACTCGACCGATCGATGACCTATAATGAAGACTGCAGTAATATAGCAGTAACTCAGACATTGAAACTATGTCCTTCTTTGAATAGTGAACGTTTTCATATTAAATAATAAATTTATAATATTTTTAATTATTGACAAATCTTAATGATTTTTTATATAACAGCAACGTATCTAATGTTGAAATTAAATTAAATTTATTGCGATGAATGTGGTAAATTTAGGTAATATTATACATTTTGTGTAACCTTAACATTCAGCCAGATTGGCATGCAACATTTTTATATGTATTATTAACAATTACTATTAATTACAAGTTGCATGACTTTAGTAATGTAACTTGTAATTAATAGTAAGTGTCATTATTCACTCAGTTACGTTAGTCATACATTTACAAGTAATACAATACTCTACATTTAAAATTCAATTATATAATATTGTCCATTTTACTTGAAAAATAATCTTTCAGTGTATAGAAATATTTTGTAATTAACCATTTACATAAAATGACTTTAAACCTTTTCAAACACAGATCAGTAAGCGAATTTGGTAGTTTATTATAAATTCTTATACATGATGAATAACTGTTACTATGATATAGACGTGTTTCTATGTTTGGTAGCTGTAATGGTAGTTGTAATGTTAAAACATAATATAGATAAAGTAACTACTTAAGGGGCAGGTTGGAATTCACTGTTGGTATCGAGGTCGTATAATTAGAAGAGAATGTTTAATTAAAACGAGGTGAAAAGAAATACGACTATGGATCCCAGATGGCTTCACACATAACTTACTACATACAATTACAGTTGAAACTCATGTATATATATTAGTGACTATTACCTATGCATAGCTTTCTTTTTATTATAAAAAAATCTTGCATTATTCGTATTTATTCCATTCGTACTCATTTTGTTCTTTCGAGAAAAGTAATCCTACACAGATTTTATAAATTATTTCCAAAGCTATAAATTAAAAAGCACAATCTTTTCGATTACAGTGGCCGTTAAAGGAAATTTTGCGAAAAACCGTTTATCCCATTTTACCTTCCGTAACATCATAAGAACACACCTTTGTAAATAAATATTTTATCCATACTGTATATTTTATTTTTGATTATCTTTAATCTTCGTTGTCTTATATTATAAACAACACAATATTAATTGTCTACTAACGTCATCTAGTTCTTCGTTTATCTTTGTAAACAATTAGTATAAGCTTGACTGAGTATTGTTAAAAGAACACTTCTCATTCGAAACTCACGTTCTGTTATACAAATTGTTATTGGAACACTAAAAATAAATAATAGATACACTACTTAAAATATATACTTTATAGACTGTAATATAATAATTTTGCTTACTGAGGCCTCTCTTTTCACTATAAACAAATATGAATACCAGTAAAACATAAGGCTTTTGTTACAAAATAGTTTAATTTATTCCTTTGGGATCAAACCCGACTCTTCGCACCGAGGTCACAAGTTATGTTATAGGTTATGCTATGTAACATGACAGAGATAAATTAGTGGAGAAACGGATTTTGGGTTTATTCGGGTCCGAGTAAAATGATATCCCATCTCAAGGTTAGACAGAGAAAGAACGTACATTTTCCACATCTTCTTACTTTTGAGATTATGACTGTCTCTGCAGGGTTTCATGGAAAATATTAGCATCCTTTTATGAGAGTATTCCGTAAATGAGTATCTAATCCGTAATCCAGTAAAAGAATATCAGTATATAAGTGTCAAGGTCAAAAAACGTCAAAATTTTCAGCTTCTCATACTAACAAGGCACATTCAAAGGTGAAGATAAAGCACATTTTTTTTCGATTTAAACACATATTTTTACCGGAAAACTTGTAGAACAATTCCTTAAAAGGATGCCATGATTATGCATTAGGATTTTACTGCTGGAATATACGTTAAAATGCAATAAACTTTACACCTCTACAACGTACTAGTGTCCTTTCTACTTTTTAAAAAGGAACATAAGTTTTCAGGGATGTTAATCCGAATATTAAGGAATTTACTAAAATGATAATTCCAATTATTAAGAATCTACATTATTATTATTTAATATATATATTATTATAATTTTTAAACATTTATTTAATAACTAGAAAAATTCGAAGTTGTGGGCCCCCTATCAACTATCAAGCATTTTACTAACAAGTAACTATTACCAATCTATTCATTATCATCGTTGTTATATTATATCAGCCATTAATTATCCACTGCTATAGAGGTCCTCCCCATAAGAGATTTTGCCAATAGCCACGCTTGGCAGATGGGTTGGCAACCACAGTTAGGCTTATCAGTCTATTGTTAACTATTATATACACCAAATCAATGAAAATTTTATTTCCCTTTATATATCTGATAAACTTATATCCTGTAATTCGATATTCCATACAGGTGGTAAGTTTTAAAATTGAGTTCCCAACCCAGTTCATATAGTGGTTAATCAACCTTAATCGAGTTGGAAGTCGACTCGCGTCTCTCAGTGCATTTATCATGGCAAATCTAGTTACACGAGTCTGGAGGACAATACCCAGTATATTAGAACAATTTATTTCCGCTCCGATTTTATCTTAAATTTACCTTGACGCAAAGTACAATATTGATAGCACGTATATATATTTCTTAGTGGACAAAATTTTCCTTGTTTGCCTCGTCTCTTAATTAGGAAGAGACAATCCTGTTTAGTCTGGTCAAATTAAAACCCCAATTTTCTATGCAAAAGTACTCGTACCTTGTAAAAACACGGCTACCACTATCTAGGCAGACTTTACCATTTAGAAAACTCAATGATTCTAAACTTTGACAACAAAAATGTGAAATATTGTTGCTAACAATGTTCAATATTTTAGAATCAAGCAGATAACTAATAGACATACCCAATTATTGATGTGTAATTACAAATCACCAATGCATGTCGGGTACTTCCCATTAATTATGATGAATTCAGCGCTGAACATGTTTCGGAGAACAATGCCTAGATTTCAAAGCGGGTAGTATTGTTAAGACTTCTGGCTTTACACAGTGCAAGTTCCAAATTAATTCATTCAAAGGCAAAATGCGGAACTCTGCCTTTATTTTTATTTATATTTGAGTACATATTTAGCTTTTTTAATTGCTACAATATTCAGCAATTTAAAATAAAGAATTAAATACATTTTTCCTCATAATCAATTACATTTAATAATACTCAGGAACTTTATGATTTTGCTATATATTGAAATCTTAAGAAGTACTGTGAGATCCACTAAAAGCATTTAATATGAGTAACTATTAAGGACGTCATTCTATCTGCAAAATTTTCGGTCTGTAAAGGTCTGTATAAAAGGAAACGAGTAACATACACACAAAAACAAAAGCGAATCGAGAACCTCTTCCCTTTGGAAGTCGCTTAAAAATTATGATGCTGCATACGGGCAGATGGCCAGACGTGATAAACCTAAATGACTTACGATGCATTTTTGACTTTTTTGCTCAAGAACAGCACTGAAATATTCCATCTAAAATTTTTAATGTGTGCAACGTTAGAAACTGCTGACAATACCATCATTAATATAATGGACGTAGATAAACTACATAGATAAACGCTTGATTTGAAAAAAATCGTAGGAGAATCCGGTCGGAGGGACCAATTTCCTTGACACTTCTATACGCTTTCAAAAGAAGAATCGGTATGCGATCAGCGATTCTACGTCATTAAGGAACGTGCCATCGAATTGGTGTGAAGGTCCTTTTAAAAGAGCTTTCACAGAAGCCAGCGCAGGATCACGTACGATATTATCCGTACGTGCAATTTGTGTTGACTTACGCTAACGCATTACAGTTTAGCATACCTACTGTATTTACAACTTCAATGTAACGCTATCGTAGAGCACGTGTCATGGCTGTCGCGCGGCGACAGGTCTGCTGCGTGGAAAATTTGTAAATTAATGTTTTCGTAGTGTACTGTATACAGGGTTAAATCGAAATCATTAATCCTCTTACAGGAGAATTTACTCGTACATCTGTTTATATCTACCTATCGTTTTGTTAGTATTGTTTTATTACATTTTTCAGTTTCACTGGCTACACACATTTTCAAAAGAACAATAGCAATTTCAATTTTATCCCGTAATATAACCGAATTTAATAAACCAATGTTTTTCAATTCGCTTAATAATATAATTTTCATGGCAATGTAATATAGGATTGTAATAACTTATAGGATTGTACTAGATACAAAGTAGATGTAATCTAAATGTTTTATGTTGTATAAAAGAGATTGAATAAAAGAGAATTAACGTGCATATGTGTTAATTGATGAGACCGTCAGTATAATATAATAACACAATTAGTGTGATGTGAGACAATGAGTGGGTAGAAGAATATACTTTTGCCTCGGAAGCGGACACATGATAACGCCACATCAGTCTACTTGTGACCACGGCCGATGTAACATAGTCGAAAATCGAGATACGAGTAATTCAAGTAAATTAATCATAGTTCATCTAAATGATCGCGTTAATTCGCTTCTCTAATAAAACATAAAACGTTCGCGTTGAACATTTATATCCGACTGGTAGTTCCAGAGATTACAGCATTCAAACATACTCTTCCGTTTTATATAATAGAATATAGATTTATACGCGACATATCCCGGACACATTAATATTGCTTTCACTCAGATAACGAAGTAATACGAGACACGACATATAATTACCGGCGTGCGACAATGATCCCAGGATTATGCGTTGAGAGGGTACTTTCCATAAGAATAGCAGTGTTTACCCGTCAAATTTGAAAGAAAATTAAACGACTAATCTCTTAATTTTCTACCAAAATATAGATAACAACGAACCACAGACAAAAATATAATTGGAGACTTATTTTATTATCTTTTAATGTTTGGCAATACTTCCTTACTTTCGTTGCTGTATTTGAACAAGAATTAAAGATTTGCGTCGTTCAATAAAATCAAAAACTCGAAGTCCGTACAACCGCAAACGTGGCATCCAAACTTTGGTAATTAGAAACTGGCAGAAGAATCCAAAAAACATGTATTTACATAAGGACCCATTTATTATTATGTAATTTTACTGTAACAAATGATATTAATTTTATTTTTAACCAAAATGAATTGACTCCTCTTTAAAAGTCAATTTGATTGTATTTTCAAGTATTTTTTACCAACATAAAAATAATCATTCAATATTATTTTATAAATCATTTAATTTTATTATTTTTAAATAATTTTGTTTAAAATTTAACAAGTTGACATTGTCAAACTAATGAGAAACGTCCTCTTAACTCACACAAAAACTTCTAAGAGTCGGATAAAATAATGCGGACCAGCGTCGTATCGTGTCACATTTATATCAAAGTTTTTAATTTAATACCCGTAGACAAAGTTCAGAATTCTGTGTTTAATGTAGGCTGTGCTGAGTGTTGGTGAAATATTAAATAGATAGGATTAATTTGGCGGACGTTATGAGATTCGAGATTAACTCTAAGCTTTATATAGAAATTTTATTAAACACCGATAACAAACATAATTAATCCGACTTGAAGCGGTATGCTCGCCCCCTGCTACGTTGAGTTTTAATGATCTAATGATTACGCTCGGCGAAATGTGGGAATGTAGAATTCTACGTTTACTATAACGACAACAGTCGACAAATGCCTCTGACTACGTCATTAGGGATGAGATAGTTATGAACATATTTATCATATTACAAGTTTTTCCAGCGACTTCGTGAAACTGAGACTGAAAGGGATAAAAAGTAGTCAAATCCTTCTACATCGTAAATACTATGCCGTATATCAAATTTCATAATGATTTGTTCAATCATTAAAACGCCAAAAGGTAACTAACTAATAATCAGAACTTACTTGTATGTTTATGTTACTAAGACATCTTAGTTTGTACACTTGTTCAAATACACGAATAGCAAACAACAACCGGACATTATTAGAAACTGGTGACACATCTGGAGGTGTAAGTAAAAATAAAAATAGCAGTCACATAAGAAAGTCCATTAATTAAACTTTAATGACGTAATTAAACCTTAGTTTACGTTATCTTTTTTTATACTACAATATTGACAAAAAAAGCACACAGCGCGTTTACAAATGTAAATTTTAAGTTAAACATATCCCATGTATTGATCTA
The DNA here is from genome assembly GCF_026898425.1 of Galleria mellonella. Classification (NCBI taxonomy): domain Eukaryota; kingdom Metazoa; phylum Arthropoda; class Insecta; order Lepidoptera; family Pyralidae; genus Galleria; species Galleria mellonella. The sequence continues at coordinate 1,377,329 of NW_026442100.1, read as the reverse complement.
GAATATGATCTATTTATGTATCAAATATCATTCATTCGTTCACCTATTTAATCGTGACTATGTAATAAACATCTGAATATCTTTACAAATGTTCGTATTTACAATATGAGAAATATGTGATAGGATATAAATATATAAGTTTTTTTTTTTTTTAATAAAACCGTAAATAAGCATTTCAAATCGTCAGTTTTTATGACATTTCAAAGGAATTCAAGGTTATCATGTAATGGACGCAACATATAAGAACCCGCATGAACAAAGTGAGCCCAGCTATTTTTGAATAATTTTATAGATAAATTGAAATTATTTGTACATTTTAAAAATGCTTACTATGGAACAAATATGGAAGTCTTTTAAATATAAACTAGAACTAGGATATCAATATCATATTAGCCGTTAACTGTCCACTGCTGAAGATAGGCCTCCCCTTACCTCCTTAGGCCTCATCACTGTAGTATATTATGTTCACGTACTGGCCACTAATAATTTGTAAATACTGGCCGGTAATAATTTGTTCTATTTATTCTTTCAATGAATAAATTAGTGTTTAACCAACTCGCTTGCGTATCACTACATGGTGACAGCGGTGCGTTCATTTTATAGTTTTAAAATTCATATTTTATCATAAATATCAAATATTTTTTTAAAATTGATATAATTTATTGTAAATTATATTCGTAAATATGGAGCACGCGCGTCCTCCAGCGGAATTGTCGCTTGATGGTAGTCCGGCTGCACGCTCGGAAGCGTGGCGAAAATGGCGGAAAATGTTCGAGATTTTTCTGAAGGCTTCTGGAGTTAGTAAGGAACCTAAGGAAGTTCAGGCAAGTTTGTTGGTTAACCTCATAGGACCGGCCGGATACGAGGTCTATACAACTTTCACTTTTGACGATGGCGAGACGAATGATGATATCAATTGTTTGTTAAAAAAATTTGATACTTATTTTGTCACGAAGCCAAATATTACGGTAAGAAGATTTAAATTTTTTACACGCAACCAAGAAGACGGCGAAAATATTGATCTATATGTGACCGCCTTACGAGTATTGAGTCAACAATGTGAATTTAATGAATTACAAGAGAGTTTGTTACGAGATAGAGTTGTATGTGGTATCATCGACAACACTGTAAGAGACAGGCTTCTTCGTACGGACGACTTGACTTTAAACAAGGCGATACATATATGTCAGGCGGCAGAGATGTCTAAAGAAGAAAGTTTATGTATAGACAGGACACCGGAAGTTGTTCAAGTGAACGCGGTTCACGATAAGAGTGTCGTCCGAGGCGCTCGACCCGCACGGGGTTCGTTCCGGTCGAACGGAAGGCGACAGCGTGGCAGCGGCTGTGGCCGCGGCGCAGCGAGCTACCAGCAGCAGGAGCAGCAGCGGGAGGCGCGCGGCGTGTACCCCGCGTGCGGCGGCCGGTGCCCCGGCGGCGAGCACTGCGCCGCGCTGTATGCATCGTGTTATGTATGTGATAAAAAAGGACATTTCGCGCGAGTGTGTGTACAAAAGAAAGCGATGCGCAAAGTATTAAATCTCAGTGTAGAATCGGCGAGTGACAATAGTGACGAGGAAATGGTTTTTGTGGATACTATTGAGGAGGGCAGAAAACTGAGTAAGTCGTCTTTGGAATGGACAGAGGTAATGGAGTGTAATGGTAAAAAAATTATTTTAAAAATAGATACGGGTTCTATGATCAATGTTATTTCTAAAAAATATATTTGTATTTGGGTTTCTCTATTATGAATCTTAAACCGTTCACAAAACGAGTACATTCCTTTACGGGTAATCAATTGCCAATTTTAGGCTGTGATATAATTACTTTTCAATATAATAATAAATATTTTAATTTACCATTTGTTATTTCTGATTTTAACTGTCAGAATGTACTCGGGTTGGAAAGTTCAATTGTTTTAGGTTTAGTCAATCAAATAAGTGCATTAAATATTGAGCAATATTCTGATTTATTTCAAGGTTTAGGTAAATTACCAGGGAAATATAGTATTATAGTAGATAAAACCATACAGCCCGTTGTCTGTCCTACTAGAAAAATTCCTTTGGGACTTAAGGACAAATTACGTCAGGAATTACATAGAATGGAAGGGTTAGGTGTAATCAGAAAGGTGACATACCCTACTGAATGGGTTAATGCAATCGTTCCCGTAGCAAAAAAAGATGGCAGCATTCGTGTTTGCTTGATCCTCGACCTCTTAACCGCGCAGTCCGGCGTGCGCATTATACTTTGCCGACGGTGCCCGAGTTGGCAGCGCGATTACGTGGTGCTCAGGTGTTCAGTGTTTTAGATGCACGGTGTGGTTTCTGGATGGTGGAAATTGATGAGGCCAGTGCTGACCTTTGTACGTTTGGCACGCCGTTTGGACGGTACCAGTTTTTACGTTTACCCTACGGCATTAACTGTGCACCCGAGGTGTTTCACGCTAAGATTAGGCAACATCTAGAAGATTTAGAAGTCGAGTCTTTCATTGATGATGTTATTGTATGGGGCCGCAATAAAGAGGAACACGATTGTAGGCTTAAATGTCTTTTGCTACGTGCCAGGAATGTTGGTATAAAATTTAATCGTCAAAAATGTCAATTTGGAGTGTCTGAAATTACATATTTAGGACATAAGTTTGATGCAAACGGTATGCGAGCAGATTCCGCAAAAGTTAAAGCAATAATGGAGATGCCTTATCCTAATGATAAAAAGGCACTAGAGCGATTCTTAGGAATGATAAATTATTTAGCAAAATTTATTCAAAATTATTCGGAATGTGTAAATGTGTTAAGGTTATTACTTAAAAAGGATTCCGAGTGGTTGTGGGAGGCTCAGCACACTGAGGCTGTGGATAAACTGAAAGCAAAGCTAGCGAGTGCGCCAGTGTTGGCGTTGTACTGTGAGCGCACCCCCGTAGTAGTGTCTGTTGATGCGTCCAGTGTAGCATTGGGCGCTGTGCTACTGCAAGATGGTCGTCCAGTAGAATTTGCATCGCTCACTTTAACCGACACTCAGACCAGGTATGCGCAGATAGAAAAGGAAATGCTAGCTATCGTGTTTGCAGCCGAACGTTTCAGGCAGTATATCTACGGTAGATCAGATGTCACCGTTCATACGGATCACAAGCCGTTAGAAACTTTATTTAATAAACCATTGGTTTCTGTTCCGGCGCGCTTGCAGAGGATGATGATGAGAGTTCAAGGCTATGATTTTAAGGTAGTATATACACCAGGAAAGTATATGTATATAGCCGATACACTGTCGCGGGCACCTTTAAAAGATCTAATGCATGATCGTGTTACTGACGAAATTGAAATTCAAACATGTTTCGTGTTACAACATGTACCTTTCAGCGAAGAAAAAATGAAGATTATTAGGGCTGAAACGAAGATTGATAATGACTGCAGACGACTGATGAATTATATTACTAACGGTTGGCCTAAGAATAGACGTGACGTCCATGAGAATATAATTGGTTTTTGGCCTTATCGCGAACAACTTCATTGTATGGATTATATGATTTTCAAGGGTGACTGTATATTTATTCCGCGCACTTTAAGAGACAATATGGTATCGCGAGTGCATGAGGGACATTTAGGCATAGAGAGGTGTAAGCGGCGTGCTCGCGAGGTGATGTTCTGGCCGGGCATGAGCGAGGACGTGGAGCGCGCGGTGCGGGGCTGCGCGGCGTGCGCGCTGCACGCGCCTCGTCCTCGGCGCCATGCTGCAGCATACTGTTCCGGCATTGCCTTGGCGGAAGTTAGCTTCCGATATTTTTGAATACAAAAGGAAAAAATACATTATTTTAGTTGACTATTTTTCTAATTTTGTAGAAGTTGGAATATTACAAAGTCTGAGCTCTAAAAACGTGATTAATTTTATGAAGGAACAATTTTCACGTCACGGTATTCCCACTGAATTAGTTACTGACAATGGTCCAGCTTACAAAAATTGAATTTAGGAGGTTTATGCGTGAATGGGAAGTAGAACATGTGACGTCGTCTCCGCTTTACCCACAGTCTAACGGAAAGAGTGAGAGGACCGTCCAGACGATAAAAAATATATTAAAGAAATGTGTGGACTCGGGCCAAGATTTTTACATGGCACTTTTAAATTTTAGGGCTACACCACGGAATAATTTAGACTCTCCTGCACAAATTTGAATGGGTCGGCGAATAAATACGAAATTACCGATTACTGAAAAGTTACTGTCTGAGAAAGTGAATAATGAACGGAATTATTCAGCGTTAATGGCAAACAGGAAAAAAATTAAAAAGCATTATGATCTGTCGACGAGGCCGTTGAAACTTCTCTTTCCAGGTGATAAAGCGACTCTTATTGATAATCGTTGTAGAAAACAAGTTTCAATTGTAGAGCGTACCCGTCAACCCCGATCATATATTGTGGAAGATGAACATGGAAGTCGTTATAGGCGCAATCGCAGTCAATTGGTCGCACGTACTACAGGAACTCGTAAAGCAGCTCATTTGTTTCAAAGTCGACCAGCAGCGTTTCTCGAATGCGGCACTTCACAAGAAGCGATTTCAATTAAACGTGCACGTAAACGTAGGCAAATTCCTCACGATATGTCTTCGTTGCCTCAAAGCTCGAAAGAAATTGCCACATCTAGTACTGTTACGACAGATGTCCACCATTCAGCTTCTTCACACAGTGAAAATAAACTACTAAGTGATAAATCACTTTCGCCGCCCTTAGTTCCTATAACAAGGTCAAAGGAAAGAACAGCGCGAATGCTGACAGACTTATTTGTTAAACAATATAAAGAATAAAATAGTAGGCTTAGTTTAATATTTTCTTTTATGATTATTATTAATCTGGAGTGTTTTTATTTTTATTTTTAGTTATTATGTTTGATGATGTTAAGTTTCTTTTATGTTAATAACTAAGCGTCATATTATAAACTTACGATATACTATACATAGATATCGAAATATTTGTTGTTCTTTGAAAAAAAAAAGTAATATATTTTTTTTTCTTTATTTGTATAACTTGTTACTTTATTATTATTATTTTTTTTTCTTTCGAAGGAAAAGAGATGTAGTATATTATGTTCACGTACTGGCCACTAATAATTTGTAAATACTGGCCGGTAATAATTTGTTCTATTTATTCTTTCAATGAATAAATTAGTGTTTAACCAACTCGCTTGCGTATCACTACAATCACCTTAGTCGCCTCTTACGACACCCACGAGAAAGGAAGGAGTGTCATAGTATGGACTACCAGTCTATAAATAAGACATCACATTTACTATTTCTATTTCAAGTCACACGACAATGGCCATCCCGAAATACAATGCATTTCAACTAGCTCTTGCAGTTTCAGAATGACACGAGATTTTTACGTACCTACTGAAATATTCCGCAACTGTGTTACAACACGGTCGTTGGATATTAAGTAAGTCCGCAACTCTGTTACTTTGTGGCTGGATATTAAGTAAGTTTCGATGTTTCTGCTTTATTCTTTTAAACAAGAATATTTCTGCTATATAATATTCCTTTTAACGTAGATAATGCTACTATAGATATTAGTTGCAACTTATTATCCGTGTAAATTAGAAATAAGAATAATATTGTGCTAAGCGAGGAGAGAGGAGTCGATGGATGCGGTTGGCACAGGGCCGTTCCTTGTGGCAGTCTGTGGAGGAGGCCTGTGTTCAGCAGTGGACAGATAATGACCGAGATGATGATAAATCATGAATAAATGCTCGTATTATCTAACAATTTCCATTCAAATCTGTTAATAATACATAATACAAAATATCATTACATATACAAAAGTTCGCGGGTCATAGCTGCTACTCAATAAAATAGAACGCTATTCAGGAAAATGAACAGCTTTCATCAAAATAAAAAAAAATATGTTTAACTTTTTCATACACACCGCGTCCTGCAATCGATTTATAATCCGTTTGAATAGAACTTAATGATAAAATGACTAAGTTTTGATAAAAAGAATTGATGAATGAAGTCAAAACAATCGCTCAATCAATCGATTTATAATTTGTAGTATAATTGGACATCGCCAGACTCTCTTATTATCGATTCAGTTATTCATTTGTCTACATTTTTATTATATTTTATTAAAAAAAAATTTATTACGGGAAAGGGTCAAAAATTATTTCCATATTTCGCCTATGCTCTTTGAGGAGGGTTATGTCATATAACATTTCGTGAATTGAATGAGCTTTTCCCTTAGATCAGTGATACTCAAAGTGTGCTACACTGTGCCCTGGGGCAAGGCAAACCCTCCGCGAGGGATAAGCCGTAACAAAATAAGTCTCAAATAATGCAGCACATCATGTTTGTCCGTTAGATAATAGAAACGCGTTCAAAAATTATCTGTGGCCGAATTCAGATTATAGCGACGAAATTGAAACAATTTGATTAATCTGTATTATTAAATCAAAACATCGTTACGTGACTAAAGCTGGTATGTGGTAAGCTAACTATTAAAATGAAAATAAACTTAATTCAAGTAGGCTTACAAAAATCGTTTTTAAATCGACATTTTTTTGTGAGTCTATTGCAATTTCGAAAGTTCTCTATAAGAAACTACAAGAAACTAAACAGTTAGTTATAATTTCAAATCTCTGTTAATATTATTATTGCAGAATTGTCAATAAAGGAACCAAATTAAAGAATAAATTTATATATTTATATATAGAGTTTGAGGTTTTTTTTTAATGGATGATAACAAACTGCTAACACCGCCTAATGGAGACTGAGAATCCCATTGCTAGCAATATACCCAACCAGGTCGACCTCCTCGCGGTTCTCCCTGGAAACTATCATGATTAATTCCTGATGAATTCATCATGATGGGCTCTGACCTGTTTTCATTCTCATCTATCACCCTTCACTGGTGCCCCGCCAGCGTATCCCGTTAGCGCAGGCGGGGTTACTATATCATTTTCACTCATTAAAAAAAACACCGCCTGCGCTAACGGTATATGCCAGTAGGGCACCAATAGGGGATGATAGGAGAGAATGAAAAGGCAGGCCAGTTAACCCATCCTGGTGAATACTACTGGAATTTAATACAATGATTTCCAGAAGGAACTACATGGAAGTCGATCTGACAGGACATATTTCTAACAATGGGACCGGTAGTCCGCATTACTAACAATCCCCCCCCCCCCTACAACTGGAGGCTGGCTCGAACCGTTCCTTATGGCAAACTATGGGAGAGGTCTATGATTAGCAGTGGACAGTTAACGGTTGATATTGTGATAAGAATAACAACTTAAGTAGCAATCAAGCTAACTATCCCAGTCAACTTTATTGTGTAACCATCATCTATAATTACAAATAGCACCATGAGCAATACAAGATATATTAATCATATTCATGGTACATTACATTTCAAACTATTCTGATTACGTTTTTTTTTATTCCACTGAGGTAGCAAACAAGCATACGGCCCACCTAATGGTAAGCGGTTACCGTAGCCTATGAACGCCTGCATTTCCAATTACGCGCGCGTTGCCGACCCTGAAGAAACCTCTTTACCCCCCTTTTGAAGAACACCATTTCTCCATCATCTCACCATTTTCAAGAAGAATGCCTTTCGGGAAAACCTCGGCAGGGAGCACTTATTTATTTTGTCTTACTTATTTTGGGACTATGAAAAACATTTAATTTTAAAAAAAAAAAACTCATCGCCAGTCCGAGAAAGACTACCTAGACACCTAACTCACTTCGTTGACCCAAAAAAGTCTAAAGAGGTCAACACACTTCTGCAAAATGTCCTGTAATATCGCCACAACAAATTGCAGCTACAAATTCTTTCAGCTCACGTCCATATAGTATTATTAATCATGCCTTAACTGTACACGAATGGAACAGCCTTTGTCTCACAGTTTAGTGTTACGTTACAAATTCGTTGCATTTGCAAACACAATTTACTCCAGCTTGTTCTAATAAGCGTCAACTCCCTATAATGAGTGCTGTCAAGTTTAGGATGACATGTTATTACAGCGTAATTAGATCCTTCCCCTGACAAGGTGGCTGTGTAAAGGTAGATTAAGAGGGTTTTATACCGCAATACAGGCGACATCTGTGTAACCTTTTTCAAACGTATCTAAATTATTTTATATTACTAAAAAATAAATAACGTAATGGTTAATTTTTCAAATGTAATCACATTTATTTAACGAGTAATATTTTAAAGACATACCTATTTATGTACAAATTGTATTACAATTGATGCTAAAAAGCAATACAATAACATATTTTTAAGGAAAGAAACTAATCCATAATTACATAGTCAGAGACACATTCCATTCAAAATCACTATCATCTTCATCATATCAGCTTTTAACTGTCCACTGTTGAGCATTTGCCTTCCCCTAGGTTTTTTGCCAATAGTTGCCACACTTGGTAGGTGGTCTGGCAACCGCAGTCAGGCTTTAGAGATGTTTAGAGACAGACGCTGCTGCCCATTCCACGCCCTCCTTGGTCGCCTTTTAGAACAGCCACGGGAGAGGAAGGGTGGCCTATTCTACACCGGGACCACACGGGACTTAATTCAAAATATTGGAAGCTAAAACATTTAATAATAATAATAACAACCTAATTTATACGAAATAGAATACGTCTTACATAATCTATGTATTATATTACATCGTTAATTTTAGACCTTTACCAAAGATATTGTTAAGAACAAAGTAACTACACTCATATAAGTTCCTAAGAACAGAGCCAATTTACATGCACGATTGTAAGCATGATTAATGGCGGAAGAAAATTGGACTTACCTCGTTAAGCAAGTCGTATCAATTTAAAATCCATAGAGACTACACACTAGTAATGTACCGAGTCAAGTTGACTTGAGTACTGACTCAAATACCTAGTATGTACTAGATTACTCAATATACAGTAGGTACTCGGATATACGATGTTCGAATACAGGTTTCAAATACTAACGGTACTCAGATACCACTCGTTTGTTTTTCATTTTCCTATTTTTTTCAGCATCTTATTTTCGGTAGTACCAAAGAAAACAAAAATTATTAAATTACTGAAGATTTATTATCTTCATAAAAATAAACTTCCGAATAAAAAAAATTGTATAGTATTGTAAAATCTTTATTGTACATAATTAATATTGGATACATTAAAAGATTTAATATACAATGGCGGACTTATCCCATAAAGCTATATCTTACAATCAACCTTTGAGAAGCTGAAAGAAAACTGTAGAATGTACAAGGGTCAGGACCGTACAGTTAAAGATAAACTAAATAATATCTAGTAAAAATTTAATATATAATACAATAAAAAAAACTGTATACACCTACATATGTAAATAATAATAACACTTATGTATAAATAATAATAAACCTACACACATAAATACATATAACAAATACATAGATACATATATGTAAGGGATAGAGATTTTTGGGACTCGATTATTTATACCATATAGGACTTAGTGTGAATATAGATAGCTAGATATATCAATAGAAAAAGTATTCGAATACTTATCCGAATCCTCGGACACGAATCAGTATTCGATTCGTTTTTAACGAGTACCAAAATATTCGAATACTAAAAAAAGCCTATTCGGCACATCATTACCCCACACCAAACCCTAAGGACGCATCGCCTTATAACTTTCAGGAAACTTTACAATGATAATTGAAAATGCCACACATTTATCGCACACTCGTATATAATAACACTGTTAGTAATCGACACATACATAATTACATACATACACGTCACGCCCGTTTCTCATTAAAACAACCTTTTTCGCCTACACCACATTCATCAATATACAAGGTTACCGGTTATGTGTACAGATGGGCCGTGAGCTTGTTTTCGCAGTTTCAAAAAAAAAAATCACCGTCTACGATAACAATAAATTATAATGACACGTAATATCCATTACTTTAACACAATATTACAGAAAAAAAAAGTAAAATGAGACGACTTAATAAGATTACTGTTCTTTCAAATAGATTTCGAAAGGCGTTGTCACAATATCCATAATAAATCCCGCTTAGGTACATTGATTTAAAACGGAACAAGCTTACTGCCACCAATCTTACGAAATTTTGTTGCTTAACTGAATAGGTAACAGAACATACCATAAATTACTTTAAAATATATAGGCATTACTATAATATATTCAACAGACACTGAGATGCCGAGAGCTAGGCTTAGGTACGTTTATCTTGACCTAGCATGAAATAGGTTAACCATGGTATTTGTATCTGTTACTTATAATTTTAATGCTCTTCTTATATGATTGAAAAGTAGTTTGTCATGGTATGGGCATGTGATAAGTAGGAAAGAAGAGAATACGGTAAGAAAGGTAACGTGGGTTACGTATAAATGTGGATGGTTATAAGTTCAGAGGAAGATCCGAAAAAAAATGGACGGACTATGTGAAAAATCACACGACCAAAAAGGGTCTGACTAGTGAGACGACTGTAAACAGAGATGAATAGAAGAATATATGTAAAAACGCAAGAAGTAATATTACATAATTTACAAGACAAAAAGAAGGAAACTAAAAAAACTATAGGTACTACATTAGTCAAAACCCGCTCTCCTACAGGGAAATCTCATCGCGTCAATAACCAAAAATTTATTGATGTATATGAATTAATAAAAATGTTACTATTCGAAAGATGATTTCCATTCTATTATATATGTTACTAAATCAAATTGCATTTAAAAAGAGAACTGAACCCAAAATATTTTCTAATACAATCATTATTCAGTTTTATTGACTGTGTTTTCAAAATAGAATATATGTATATATATATATATATATATATATATATATATATATATATATATATATATATATATATATATATATATATATATATATATATATATATATATGGTATATATAATTTATTTGTTTCCCAAATAACAATGACAAAATAAAGAATAATACAAAACATTAATAAAGGAAAATATTGAGTAAAGTTGGCATCAACACCGTTTACCAGTTTCATTTATCTATCTTCTACTCCCTTGCGGGAAAGAAACAGTATTACTCTCATTCAGTATATTTTATCTCCTTTCCAATACCAATATATCTTTTATAAAACAAAATTAGTAAACCATAAACTACTTACAAAAAGGACGAATACATCTGTACCATTTCAGTACATGAGAAACAAATCTTCACACACTTATACGGACGGTACGTAATAGTGTTACGGAATTTATGGTAACCCTACTCCTGAGATGTAAATGAAGAGATACGGGCGCATAACATAAAACTTTTATAAGAGCAACATACGACGCGCCACGTAAATATAATATTCTCCGATACATTCGAACCAACTTCAGCATTATGAATAACTTGAAGATTTTTTTTACTGACGAATTTTTACTTTAGTAGATGTAGTCGATTGCTTTTTTCGGGCAATGTAAAGTGTTAAACATTAACAATCCTAATTGATTACGGAATTTTTTTATTGATAAATAATATATAAAACTTGCCGTGTAGATTCCGGCATAGAATAGGACACCCCTTCCTTTACCGTGGGTGTCGTAAGAGGTGACTAAGGGTGGAGAGATGGGCAGCAGCATCCCTTTTAAAACATCATCAACCAAAAGCGAAATTGCGGTCGCCAACCCGCCTACCAAGCTTGGCAACTACTGGCAAAACCCCCTTATGGGAGAGGCTATGTTCAGCACTGGACAGTTAACGGCTGTTACAACAATATAATAACTATATATAAAACTGGAATGGTAACACCGTCTGTGCTACTGTGTCCTAGCGACAGATTCTTGGTAACAATGAAGTCAAATTAGGTGGCTCGTCATCATGAATTTACCAAGAATTAACCAAGATAGTTTCAATCAGATCGTTGGCCCTCATAACTTGCAATCCCCTCCCCCACAGAATAATGTATGCACTTTATTGTCTTGTGTCACACATGACATGACAAATAGGCCTCAGGCTCTTTAGGTTGCATTAAACAAACTTTAAAGCAAAAAGATGGACTTTGAAATTGCTTTATTGATTGACATGATGCCAGAGTCAAAAACACATACAAACTTATAACACGCGACCCTCTGCGTCGACAATAAAAATAAAATACGAAGTAAGTAACAAATAAACAGTCTATAAAAATAACTATAAACAGTTGACATCGTCAAGGGAAATAAAGGCGAGACATATAATATTTTAAGCACACGTTTGGTCACTTCTTAAAATATTATGTTATCTCATATTTCTATGAAGTATGGTCGCCCTTTAGGTGCGTGGACAGCTATTTTCCGACGCTGTTTATCCGGAAATCTTTGTTGTTTATACGTCCAAGTTATGGATATTGAATTTTGTTTGAGCAAGGCCACTCTCATTTCGTATTCCCAGCATGTGTGCCCTAATAAAAGTTTTGTAAGAGCAAATGTAGGTAAATAGAGGTACGACTCTTCTGTTCTATTCAAAATTATTTGAAGCGAGTCCGTGATCAGCTTGTAGCAGTGCATGTAATATTGTATCTGGGAAACAGTTTTTTGTCTTGTTCCCTTCGACTGTTAACCGAAAAGACTTTCTTAAAAAGTAAAAAGACTATATGAATATGTGGTACATGTATTAAATATGTCACTGACATTTCTATGCGTGTTTAGTAAGCATAGGACGTTTTCCGCAGCGACTGACGACATACGAGTATATTGAATTTGAATACAAAATTCGTATGAAGCGATTTCTGATGAGCCTTGTCAACAAAGGGTGAAACCGGGTTTCCCTTTCGTTTGATATCATATGGTACGGAATATTCAATTCTTGAAATATAATAGTTCCTTAGTGATAACCGTAAATAAGTGATAGCTGAACTTTGTTAAAAAGAGCGACGTCACACTACATGCATGTCCGACGACAACGGATTACAAAGAGTAATTTTATACAGACAGAATCTAATTATATTTTACTAGCGGCCCGCTCTGATTTTGAAAGGCTTTTTTGTATAAAAATTAAAACAGCCAGATAATGTAGTTTCCTATATGTAAAAGAATTTTTAAAATCAGTGAGTCGTTGTTGTGATGATATGTGTGACGGGCAAACATACAAAAAATCAAATCTTTTCTCTTTAGAATATTATATGACAGTGAAATTACAAAGTACAGAAACATAACACCAAAGTTCTTAGAAACGGGCATTTTAGCCATTTAGTTCTATTAAAGTCGTGCTGCAAATAGCAGGCCTAAGTGCCTGTAATGTGATAGAATTGAACAATAGAACTGTACGGATACATTCGAAATGGCAAAGCACTAATTGTACGATTGGCACGGTGCTGTTCATATCTATAGGGGAGTATTACCACTTTCAATCAAGTGGACCCTCAGTTTTCGCCACTCTAAGTACCATAAAAAAAATTCTTATGTAAAAAAAAGTAAAGTGGAATAAAATTTTGTACTGGTTCAAAAATATTGAAACCCATAAATTCCATGTACATTTTAAAAAGAATAACTTCATTCGGATTGGATAAATTTTATTTTTACTTTTTTCGTCGCATGTTTTTGCTGAATTGAATTCTCTAATGAGGTTTTTATTCAACCTTGAAATGATAAGTTAAAGATTCCAATCCTACTACTATTTTTATTTTTAACTTTCAACGACAATGGTTGATGTTTCATTCACGTTGGAATACTCTGTCTTATTATCTATTATGTTTCACTGAAAATCAATCCATACATTTGTTGTTACGAATTTCTTTTCAACTATAGCGCCATCTGCCATTATCCACTGTAACAACAAGTATTGAAGCACACCAGTGTGCTACAGTTCAATTGGTAAAATATTTCCATTCTTTCATATTAGTGTCATCATGTGTATTGTAACATTTGACATAAATATAATGTTTATTAAAATCATAGACTTCTGCGGTAAACATCATTAACATATCAGCTGTTTTGTTCACTGCTGAACATAGACCTCCTCCATAAGGGAGGCTTTATAGTTATAACACTTGGCAGGCGGGTTGGTAACCACAATTAGGCTTTGGTTACGTTCCACAGACAGTAGTACAATACCTTGTCTATAAACAAAGTATATACTATTTTTTTCCTGTTCATAATTTATTCATTCATTCATCATCCTTACGTACTCTTAGCGGCTGTAGTCGTATACGTGGCAATGACCCACGCTCGTATATATTACAAAAACTGTGTATGTGATAGTACGTCCTATTCGCTCGGCACTACAATGAGTATGGACTGACCTTTATATGAGGCAGTGCAAGCAATCTCCGCAGCTCGTGTATGGCGGAGGCGGTGGCGGGCGTAGCGGCAGCGGGTGCAGCGCCGGCGTGCCGCAGCCGTGCAGCCGCTTCAAGCGCTTGCCGACACCGAGCGCGACCTTCCGCCGCCGGCGCCCGACCACTTGTCACCACTACCGTGCACGCGATGCGGTCGTATACCTGCCGATACAGTTAAGGAATTAATAATACATACCACACAATCACGTTGAATGTCTTATCCTCAAACTATGATACCCTGTATGTATTATGTGAAATCAAACAATTAGGAGTAAAAGATCTTATCCATTATATGTAACCTGAGTTAATTCAGAAACGTTGGTTTCATAAATTGAATAGTGGCAAATCACTTATATGAAGATATGTGTGAGTAAATATTTTCCCATTTAATTTTAAATTAGATAGTTGCAAAAAACTAAAGTCGTCGCATTGCTTACGTTATATAATATTTTAATATACATTTAATTACATTAATTCTGTATAGATCTTAATGCGCAAAATTCATAATTAAAAGCATTGAGAAGGAAATTAAATTAATAAATTACCAGAAGGAGACTTTGTACAAAAGTCGATTGCTTGGGTACCTCTGTCCTATTCGTGTTTCAATCGTAAAGCACTTGTGTTTGCATGGCTGTGTTTCGGTTTGAAGGGTGGGATATGGCGTGAATTTACTGGGTACGGAGGAATAACACCTGAGTCCTCAGGAATAGCAACTCATGGAGGGTATCATGGGCGAAACAGTATACTCTGTTATGTCCATGGTACTGCTCATGTCTATAGGTGACGGTTACCACTTTCTATCAGGTGGGCCGTCAGCTTGTTTGCCATTCTGTTGTATAAAAAAAAAATATCTTGAAAAATCAAACTTAAAGATAATCTTACCTCTAGAAGTGCTCTCAACTGCAAATCGTCAAGCACACTATGGAACAAATCAGGATCCATGAACGTTGGTCCATCCTGAAGTACTGATACGTCATCCAAGGACTCCACTACTAGATTCACAGCTGCAACAAAACATAACATTATAAGCACACATTATAATGAAGAAAAAGTGAAGCTTCTAAGAAATTTCTCTATATATACCGAAATAAAAAAATCTGAAATATACGATCGGAAACATCACGAAGCTCAACAGAGCTAATATCTACTATAGCAAATTAGTACAACTAGTAATTTCTCTCCATTTTTTTAAATCTTTGGCACAGCGAATTAAAACTCAAAGCAATTCATTAGTGCAATTAAATTACGAAGGATGACTGTGACGGCCAGTATAGTTGTTTTTATTCAGTAATCTTATATGATAAATTTAAGACCCGAAAAAACAGATAGGATATTAGGTATGAAATAACCCCATTTTCAACCCCAGAAAACTATCGTTTATTAATTATATATATATATATATATATATATATATATATATATATATATATATATATATATATATATTTATATATATATTATATATATATATATATATATATATATATATATATATATATATATATATATATATATATTATGTTTTTCTTTTATTTTTACAAGTATTCTCAACAAAAATAAATTCCTTCCTTTGCAAAAAATAAAAATATTGGCCATTTCAGAAAAAATCTATATACAATGCCATCTAGGGGAAACAAAGACAAGTAACAACAACAGCTAGATGTCGTTGCACATAAAAAAGACAAAATTATCAATTTCAATAATAAAAAAAATACATTACTCACCAGCAGCGTTGGCCTCTTCCAACATGACCTGACGCCGAGCAGTTTGCTCTTCATCTTCTTCGTCATCGGCGGCCGCGGCTGCAAGAGTAGCGGCGCGAAGACGCCGCCGACTGTTGAACTTCTTAAGCTCTTCCACTGTTCCCGCCAGATGAATACGGTTTTGCTTGTCACGGTCCTGTAAAATACTTTATAGTTATCTATATAAACTAAATTAATGTTCGCAAAATCAATATTGGTCAGTTACGAGAACAAACCTAATAGATTGCAGAAGAAAAACAGTCTGTTTAGTATTTACGAAGATATCGCGTAGCATGCACAAAAAATACAGGCAAATTAAGAGGTTTTTTTCTACCTCAGTGGAGTAACTACCTGCTATAATGTATGTATAGTCATGCCATGACTTGACGTTCACGACGTTCATATCAAATTAATTATAAATTGTTAACTTTGTACTGATTTTTTTTTCATACGCGTGAACAGGATCTATTAATTATTAATTATTTTTATATCAACCCTTAACTGTCCACTGCTGAACATAGACTTTCTCCATAAGAGGAGTTTTGCCAGTTGTTGCTAAGCTTGGCTGGCGGATTAGCAACTATAGTTAGGCTTTGGTGATGTTCTAATAGGGACGCTGCTGCGCATCCCTTGACCATTTATTTCCCTTAGTCGCCTCTTACCACACCCACGGGAAAGAAACGGGTAGCCCATTCTATGCAAGGACCACACGGCATCGTATTAATTGACCAGAACAAATAGTAGCCTATGTCCTTCTCCATTCTAAATACACGTACGAGTAGTACCTATAGCAAATTTCATTTCATTCAATTAGTCAAGTCGTAAAGTATCAAGAAATAACAAATAAACTCAATTCCACATATATAATATTAATAAAGATTAAAAAAGTGTAGAAACCACAAACACGTACCCTTATCCATCGATGGTTGAGCACCTCTTGGATATTGATTCTTTGAGTGTGGTCCACTGTGAGCATACGTTGGACTAGATCTTTGGCGGCGTCGCTTACATCGTCCCAGAGGGGCGCGTCGAACTATGAACGTAACAATAATGTACAATTATTTGTTTTATAGTAGTGATGGAGTACGAATAAGACGTGTCAGCACCCCTTATTGTCCTTAGTAAGAAATAGCTAAGGAAATAAACTATACAATAATATCTAATACATAAGGAAAACTCGAAAATACCCTATACCAATCCAACTGGCTGGGAGAAGGGATTGTTAATAATGGAGATTAGTAGCCCCATTGCTAGCAATACTTCCTGTCAGGTCGACCTTCTAGCTGTTCCCCCTAGAAACAGTCGTGTTCTATTCCAAGTGAGTTCATCACGTTGGCTAACTGACATGCCTTTTCATTCTCACCTATCATCCATCACTGATGCCCCACCAGCGTATACCGTTAGCGCAGGCGAGTTTACCATTATATTATCATCCATTAAAAAACCCCTGTGATATTTTGGTAATATTCAAAGCTCACCCTCAATCTCCCACGGCAGATAGCTTCAAACAATCTTTCCCGTGTACCGGTGAATGGCAGGTATCCAACTAGGAGTACATGTAGTAGGATGCCAGCGGCCCATACATCTACAGGCTTGCCGTACAGCTGGCTGGAAACTACCTCGGGAGCCATGTAGTGAGGAGTGCCAATACGACCTAGGGAGAACAGTTTTATTATGTGTTTTATATAAAAAAAAAATTAAAGCATGTCTTAGTCCAACTTGCTAGGCTAAGGCCTCGCGAATAGTATGGCTGAAGAAAATTGGCTTTTGGCAGAAGTGGCTACTTTCATACACATTCAGAATTATATGTGTGTCACAGAGTTGTAACTACAAAGCAAAACGAAAAATATTTTAAAATATAAAAAAAAATTGCCATTACGGATTTATAAATTTATAGTCTAAACTAAATATGGCAAGGCCTAAGATCAGCAGTGGACAAAGAATATCTGAAGTCATGATGATAATGATTAAAATATATGGATTTATATTGTTATTTAAAGGAAATGGGAAATTCTTCTAGAATACATTTATCTCATTTTTCACAGTAATAATTATGTTCGTACATAATAAGTTATGCAAGCTCTCACTAAATATCTAAACTATCTCACTAAATAGACGTAAAGTTCTGTGTCTGTTATATGATGTGTTTCATTGACGATATTTAAAATTCTAGTTAATTTCTAGCGCAAAATTATAAAAAGAAAATGAAACAAAAATATTTTACCTTGGAATTCTTTTTTGTTTTTAATTTTGAATTTGTGAAAAATATCCTTTACACCAGCTGTTACAGGCATATACAAAAATAGATTAAACAGCAGACTTATAAACTTGCAATGCCATCTATGTATAAAAGAAAGCACTATGACTGAACTTACAAGTTCAGTTTTCACTGCCATCTAGTGCACGTTTGCTCAATGTTAAACCAATTTGAAGTACAATTGGGTAAATACCCTTTAAATTACAAAAAAATGAAAACAAAAATTATAAATTATAATGAGATATCTATAGTTTAATTTACACTAATCTATTGGAATATAATAATATCGCGCGATTTCCATTAATTTCACAAAACTTTTTATTAAAACAAAAACTTTATAAATTTTTACTTATGATATAAATTTTTTTATATATCACTCTAATCAAGAAAATAAAAAAAAACCCTATGACAATGTTACCATTACATTCTAGTTTTTAGTATATATTTATTATTTGTAAATATTATTGACAAGACTAAATAACATAAAATCTAAATTATTTTAATACATTTGTATTGGCACAAGCGAGCTGTTATCATGATAATGTAACATGAAAGCCATATCAACATTCAAGCATACGATTATTAGATATACATAATCACAATAAGAGCTCAGTCAAACAAACGCCTATGGCATAATTCTAACAAACTGCCTGCCGTATTTATTAGACCACAAATAGAAAAGAATACTGCCTACTGTGCTTATACAGTATAATTCAAAACTACGTTAAAGAAGAAAATGGAATATTGATTACTTGGCAATTATTAATTGTCAAGTACAATTATTAATTGTTATGCCTGGCTGTACATACTGTACCTGGCTGTATATACTGGCAAAAACTACCCTTATGGGGGAAATTATGATCAGCAGTGGACGGTTAACGGCTTATACAATAACAATTATTAATTGCGAATCTTTTTTCCTTATAGAAATATTCCAAAAAAAAATTGTGAACTGGTATTCCATGAGAATTAATATCAAGAAATACAATCATAATTTACTTTTTGTAAACATAAATTCCGCTATTTTGTAAAGACATTAGACAAAAAATCATGGAATTCCATAATTTCTAATTTTAATCATATCCACTACAAGTGCTCTTTAAATATTCATAAAAGAAATTAACAATATATATATAGATAAATAGTGATTGCCATATCGTTATTTATTTTAGTATCTTTATTAAATTTTTGTATTATTAGTCAATTGAATTATTATAATCAGTTAGTTTTTTTTATCATTAGTCAAAAATTTCTACTTACTTGAGTGCTATTAGTTAATGGATAATAATATATCGGACGACGTAAATACTAAATGGGTATTTTTACACACCATTAGTTAAGATACCCATTTGAATTCGCCCGATTAAATATTATCCTAAGTAAATAATGACATAAACATATAACGTCAAATACTTACTTTAGTTTATGAAACGATTATTAGACAATACAATGATTTTGATAGGATTGTACATCAAGACTATCACATGTTATACCGGGGAGTTAGTATGATGAATTTTAAGAGGCCACTATGCTAAGAAACGAAACGTAATAATGCGATATCCTGTCAAAATGTATGTTTTTTTTTTTATTGTCTATTAACATATTATTAGCATTATTTCCGATTAACTCAGAATGGACATAATTATGATGCAAAGAAATTCATTACGTGGATGAACGTAATGCGAGGGGTCAATCATTCAAAAGATGTGTTTACCATGAAAGATAATCTAATTAAAAGAGGAAAACCAATTAGAGGAAAAATATTAAGTATTGTGCTGACCCAAAAATTTGCCAAAAAGTAAAGATAAGATTAACAACTTACGGTGTAGGATACACCCGCATCCGTCACTTAAAAATCGCTTCTATCTAGTTTCTAGTAGGATTCTAATAAGAATTGTAATTAAAAAATAAAACAATTTGACAGGAGATCATATGGTCCCATTTCATAGCGAGAGCGACCACTCAATGTGTTACTGTGAGGTGCTAATGTAAAAAATCGGTTAATACGTGATCCGTTTAAGCGAATTTGCACTTTATTGTCTGTCGCGTAAGACATATGGTGTTACATTGTGATTATGACTGGAGACAAATGTGCTGATGGAAACTGCACATAATGTCCATGCAGTTAGGGTACAACTTCACTGTGGAAGTCTTACCGTACTCGTCTGATTTGAGATACGCTTGGCCCATAGGACCCATTAGCGGTCGATTGTCCATCACCAATTCTGTACAATACAATCAACTGTCATGAACTCGTTATTATAATTTTAGTTATTAAGAGAAATTATATTGTTTAATAACATTAGTTTTAATTATCAGAATCAAAGACACAGGATGAGTAGTGTTTTTATTTATTACGAGTAATCCACCTGATGGAAAGTGGTTAACTTCGCAAAGAAACATTAACAACACCATGGACATTATAATAATATAAAAATAAAGTTATTTTATCAAAACTTTCTAATTGAGATGTTTATGAATATATGAATACAAACATTTTACACCAATAAGAAAAATAAGTAGTAAAGCACTCGCCTATAGTAAATAATAATAAACAAACATTGAATAGTTTGACTAAATAATATAATACCACTACAAGTACCAGAAGATAAATTATAAACAAATAAATAAATGAACATAATTAAAAAGACATTATATAAAAAAAAGCATTTAAAATTATAATAAGTACTTCAATTTTCGACATACATTCAACATTAATTTCAAATTACACTAATAAAATTAAATAATTATGCAAAACACTAAAGTCGAATACTAAAATATATAGAGAAATATTTGTGAAACATAACAGTTTTCTAATCAATCAACTTTACAACAAGAGTTAAAAAACTAATAAATTTCTATGAACCATATATGCAAATAAATTTCGCATATAAATTACGATAGTCAGTATGTATAAAAAATATAATGTGATTAAAAATGTACTGCACTTAATTTAAGGGATTATGTATAATAATTAAGCAAATTAATATAAAATTTTATAAATATATCAGAATTAAAAAAAAAATCTACTTTTTATTTACAATGTTACTCAGTACTATGATTTTGTACTATTACATAGCAGTTATTGCCCCTAGATGGCGTTATGTATAGAAACTCACAACTTTGTTGCTACTTTTGTTGTTATTATGCAGTAATCTAATCAAATATTTGCAGTATATTTTTAAATATCACAACAAAAAAAAATACTAAAACATAAAACTCTAATCATGAAACATTTTTCTAGAAAAGACACCTACTCATTTTTATTAAATTGTTTATATTTCCTAATATACATTACCTGCTACATGACTATTCAAATTGTTTGATGGTACTCTACTTTCAATGCACATCTGCAAGGTGACTTTTAACATAATCAAATTGGGATTGAACAGATGTCAAACAAAGTGAAATAGTAATAGTGTGTACTGAAGACACAAACTCTATGTATCTAAGTATCGTCCGTTTGACGTCTATTCAATACCATCAAAAGTCAGCCTGCTGGATTCAATAATTACAATACGATCAAAATAAGAATAGAAACATCAATGACCTCGACTAGTAAACTTAAACTTTAAAAATATAAATTAGGATTTTGTAAGGAATTTACAAGGGAAAAGTGCACAGTTCCACTATTATTATTACAAAATATTATACATATATAACATACATACAAATGACTAAATTCGAAATGTCATATCATTCTCAAAGACAAAAATTGTTAGTAGATACTGCTACGAATTATAATGCATAGAGCAACACGCTAAACAGAAACGTCACAAACTGATGGAAGATAAATATCTTAGAATTACTTATTTTGACAGCTAAAACGTCAAAATATGATGGTAAATCAGTCCTATCCTTATTTTGATCACCATATGTGAGCTTACTTTTTTTTTAATTTTTTATTTTAACAAACCTGGAGGCGCGCGATGTGATGTCGGTGTGGGCAGCTGAGCGGCAACACCAAACCCGCCAAGCTTGACGGGGGCGCAATTATCCCGGCCTGCGAGCAGCACGCAATGCGGCCGAACATCGCGGTGTACGATATCGTTTTCGTGGCAGTAGCGCAGTGCTTCGAGTATTTGACGCATGTAGTGGCTGGAAGTAAATAATCTTCATACATAAAAATCCCGTGCCACAACGCTCACTTACTGTAATCTTTCAAACTGCTCAACCGATTTTAATTTTGTAAATAGGTATTGTTTGCTCTAATTTGAGAGACAGAAATGAATATATTCAAAGAAATAAGAAAGAACTGATACGAAACGACGAAACATTTTTAAAAATACAGTACAGTGATTTATTTATTCTAAGTAGTATTAAAATGTATAATGATAACTCCATAAAGATTTTAAATTTATAATACGTCAATTATTCAATCACGCTCAAATGGTTGAATGGACTTGAATAAGATTCACTCTGCCACTTCACGCGAGCAAAGCAAGGAAATATAGCTAGTTCAAATTATCCAACTTACCATGCTACAGCCTCGCTGTAGACAAAACCAGCGCTGGCCCTGCGTACCACTTCAAAGCAGAGATCAGAACCATCCATACTGAAAAATACAATGTTGAATTTTTCATTTACAATACAATAAAAGTTAAAAAACAATACAGTAACATATTATAACTGCCAATGTATGATGAAGATAATATCCTTGACAATATTGTGTACTGAACTGTCTGAAGAGAAGTCTATTAGACTAGTGCATGAACTTATGTATTACAGACAGAGACCTCTAGTACTTGGTCCTGTCTATTTACTATGTAAGAGACAGCACGAAAATATATATATATTAATAAACAGAAAATAATGTAGAAGAAAGATAATTTATACATATTACAGGGTACAGAGCCATAATACCTTAATCCTCAGTAATGGCAATGCATGATTGACATCATGGCCAACACTATTGTCCCTGGTATTGTTCATATCTATAGGCGACAGTTATCACCTTCAATCAGGTGGTCTGTAAACTTGTTTTCCATTCTAAGTAGTATAAAAAATAAAACAATATTAAGGTAAATAAAAATGAAAGACTGCCTTTGTTTTATCATTCTA
This sequence comes from Galleria mellonella, assembly GCF_026898425.1. Classification (NCBI taxonomy): domain Eukaryota; kingdom Metazoa; phylum Arthropoda; class Insecta; order Lepidoptera; family Pyralidae; genus Galleria; species Galleria mellonella. The sequence continues at coordinate 1,354,012 of NW_026442100.1, read as the reverse complement.
AACAATTTCTTGTCTCTATCTACAACATACTCATACATTTAAATGAATGAAAACTCTTTATTATTCCCTTTAAAGAATGATGCAGATTATAAAGATTATATATATATTGCTTGCAGTTAGGTTAGGTTAGGTACTTTTAAATATATATATAATTAATATAAAATTAATATATAACTTAACCAGTCAAAAGTACTATTGACTAGCAAAATTAGCCAAAAGTACTTTTGACCGTATGCTTTAGTCAATAATACTTTTGACTAAAATACCAGTTAAAAGTACCTAACCTAACCTAACCGCAAGCAGTCAAAAATGTGCCAATGTGCTTAAAAGTTACGTAGATTGCCTACGTAACTTTTAGGTTAAATGACTCTTTAGTTTAAATTACTCTTGAGGTTAAATGAGGAATATTCAGATAAACTAAACTATTAGCACAGATAAATACTTACTATTCAAAGACCATGTACAGCATTCCCTCGGAACTGTATGTCTCAAGTAACTCCACAATATGTGGATGCTTTAGCATGTGGCATATTGTAGCCTCTCGTTTCAGATCTGGAACATCGTTTAATAATTTTTTTATAATCATGTGTCAACCATATATAAGTATTTTTTGGCCCTTTAGTGTCTGCATTCATTATTATTGCCTTGTCTTTTTCCAATTATTTGAGGTCAGCACAGTATGTCTTCTTCTTTCACAAATCATTGTCAACTGTCATTTCTGGGCTCACTGCTCTTTTATGCATATCATTTATCACACAATCCATCCACCTTTTCTTCAATTGTCCCCTTCCTTTACATTCATCCACTTTCCTACTTAACACTAATTTAACTGAACAATGTCTGTACATGGAAAATATTTCAAAAATTCATATAAAGCTTTTTAATAGGATCAATAGAAGCCAAAATAATATTTTTTAGAATTTTTGTCTGTCTGTATATTTGTTCTGACGTCACGAAAAACTACTGCACCAATATGAATATAGTTTTCACTGTTATATCCCTAAAGGTCTAACTTAAAAACTGGTGTATGTTTTAGTTCCAGAACATATAGAGATGGTTTATTTAATTGAATTTCCTCCTGAAATCCGTGCATACGAAGTAGTAGGCAAGAAATTAGTCTTCAATATAGACAGATTGCAGATATTGTAGATACTTACAAAAAATGTGCTCATAATCACTTATTTGTTTGAAAATAGAAATGAGGTAAGAATTAATGCTCTTTAATCAATACTCTTATCTTTCTTGCATCATCTAGTCAACTAATCAGCGAAATGTTATATGATGTAGTGTAATATGATATGGTAAAGCAAAATATACTGTGACTTCTTTATACTTATTTATCTATTATCCAAATTCTCAAAGTATAGAATGGGTTAGGTATCACCAATTGATAATTTGATAACATCCTTTGGAAAATGGTTATTTGGAAATATATGAGTATGTATAGGTAGATAACCTAATGCAATTACTTCATTATGCCAGGAAACACTTTAATCTTTAAAATATATATATATATATATATATATATACCTGCAGTGCTTAGTCCAGGGCTAGCGGTGAATCGAGCCACATCAACAATCTTCACTGCAAACTGCTGTCCAGTTTGACGGTGAACACAACGGCGGACCAAACTAAATGGTCCCCTGGAAATGATCACACAAAAAGATGTAAGACAACATATGTCTGTTGGAGGGAAGGGATTGTTAATAATGGGGACAGACAAGAGCCCATTGCTAGCAATATACCATATAAGGTCAAACTCCTCGCAGTTCCATCTGATCTTTTTTTTTTACAACACAGGGGGCAAACGAGCATGCGGCTCACCTGATGGTAAGTGACAACCGCCGCCCATGATCACCCACAACACCAGCATCATTGCAGGTTGCATGCAACTTAATTAATAGTTATAGTTAATAAAATAAAAGGCATGATTTCATCCTCACCTATCATTCTTCATTATTATTCTATCAGAGTGAACAGATAGCAAAGGTAGGGTTGCCATAACATTATCATCTTAAAAAATATGTACCTGCTATGTACAGGTATATATGTGTAAAATTTGATGAAAATTTGTCTTATACATTAAGATAAAATTCTGCTTTATTGCTTGTCTATATGATGGATCATAATAGCATAATATATGAGTAGCCAGGGTCGCATGACATAATGTAAATTTATAATGTATAATATAGGAGTACAATATAGGTAAGTTAATACAATTTAATGATGCAACTACAGATAATAGTTAAGTGTTTTTGCAATATAATATGATTAAGAAGAACAACACTAATTAAAAATGTTTAATAACATAATTATTCATATCCCTTTTATTACAAATGAGTTGTGTTATCTTATGTTTTGACAAATTGAATAAGATAATTTAGTATTTATCACAGCTAAGTATAGAATATAATAACTTTATTACGATCAAACATAAGACTTGATTCAGAAGTACCATTTATTAAACCTTATTCTAAATTTAAACTATATCTTTCATATTCTACACACTGTAGCATGGTGTGACTGCCTGTAAACTTTTTCTAATTTTTACTGTAAAACAATAATTTTTGGAGTCATATCAATATAGTCCATCTAAGGACCATACTTAATATTTTGTCACAATCAAATATTTTAATAAATATGCACATTTTAGTAATTTGTTATATATGGTCTTAATGATCAGTCACACACCATGATTCAATACACAGAGTATAGTTATAAATTATGTTGTAACCTATTTCAGACGGCTGCAAATATATGTGGCCTGAGAAAAAAGTTTGAATATGACAACCCTAGACCATTAGTCTCCAATTTATCTAATTATTGATAATAAAAAATCTAGAATAGGCAGAAACTAAAAGTGACTGATAACATATTTATTCACTAATATTTAACAAAATTTTAAACTTCTAAACATTCAGTGGTGTTTGTAATAATACGGGACAAAATATTCTTATAAATTTTATAAAATTATATAACATTTAAATAACAACCTTCATATTTACATTAAATATTCAACTTCCCTTATGTTTTGTTTTATGAAAAAAAAACTTAGAGATGAAATAAAAAAAAAATGTTTCTAACAACTAACAGTAAGTTCACTGAAATCAAAATTTCCAGTTATATATAATTGCTCATAGACAATTATTTACTTATTAATTGAGATTCAGGGAAGTTTTAAATTTACCTTTTTTAAGGGAATGTGTATTTTAGATTTTTTGTATATAAATATGGTAATCAGATAAAGTTGAATAACTATATGATTTAAATAATAATGATATAAAAATAACATTTTAATACAAAAAAATATTTATGACATATTCAAGTAAGAGTAAGAGATTATAGATAGCCTTTAGGTAAGCAAATAGATTTTAAAATTATATTATTATGTGCCTGAGGCTTAACTATAAATATGTGTAAAAATACTTACTTGCCAATAATTTCGCATAATTCATACACTTCATCGAATAAAACTTCGTCATCAGCCATTTTGCACACAAACACAGTTTACTAAGTTTCAGAAAAAGGTAAAAAATATCATTTTAGCACAGCCTTCATCCAGGGAATACTATGGTTACGCCCAGAGACGATTTTCGTAAATTACAAGGACACTATACATTAAATGAACACCAATTGATATCTCAACAGGAAGTCTTGTATTTCATTATTAAATAATACACAAAAATTAGTGTACCAGCGTAATTTGTGCATTTTCAAGAGAAAATTTAAGAAAATCGCGAAACATTTGATGCGAAACTGTAAAATGACACTAATAAATTACACTCACGATTTGAAAGATAAAAATTTAATATTATAGTAAAAGATAAAGTGCGGATTAATAAATATTAGCAAAAGAATGTAATTTTTCATACAATATCAATTTATATCAGAAAATATTTTTTTATTTACTTTTGACATTCCGAGGGTTGCAAAAATTCGGAATGAAGTTAGCAGCGCGAAATTTGGTGTTGCCATAATATAATAAATTTCTAACCTAAAAAATTATATTGTTGCAGTGACTTTTATACAGAAAGAAATAACCGGAAGTTAACATGAATAAAACCATTTGGCCTATTATAAAAACGATAAATTAATATCTAGCCAGTATTTATTTGCCATAATCCTTATTTAGCTACTTATATTATGAATAGGAAAATGAGTTTGTTACGTCTTGGTACCTTAACGGCTTAATCCATTGTTATGAGATTTGGTATACATGTAGGTACTATATTGGATAAAAAAGGAAAGAGGTTACTATTTATTCCGATCAATCAATATATCTCTGTTATGAAGATGACATCACGAGTGATAGCTAGTGACTGAATAAATAGAACCTTATAATTTCGTAGGGTATATATATCCTATCCGTGTAATAACAAGCACATTATCTAATCTTCATTAGATCCAACTTTATAGTAAGATTTATTATAAAAATTATATATATATTTTTTTAATTATAAATATTCTAAAATATTTAAAATTAACTCTTTCATAGTTTTGAATTAAGAACTATTGATACTTATTTTCTCCCAAAACCATAGGCGTATTTAGAGGGAGAAGGGGGGAGTGGGCCGTGTCCATTCCAGAACTGTGTAGTGGCTTAGAATAAGAAGCAGAGCATTCAACAATAGACAAAAACATGTCTAAGGGACATATGCGCCTTTTTATGTAGCCAGACAAAGGAAAATAGTTATAAACACCCAAATGCTCAAAACACAGACAGACATATAGACACATAAATAATTTTAATCAGGATTAGATCGATTGTGCAACAGAATAAGAACCCTTAATAATGTGGAACATGAAGTATTTATGTGAGGAAGAAATAGGTGAATTTAAAATTAAAATACTTTAGGAAAAAATATTTTATTGAATATTGTTATGATATTTATATACTCATGACAAATTTACCTAATTGTCTCTTAATAATATAAAACATACATACACATTCAAATGTAAATTAATTATGTATAAGTTCATAAGAGATTATTTAAAATAAATAACTTAATTTCAATCAATAAGATTTATATTATAGCATACTATATACGAATAATCTATAAGGGAAATACCACTCAGAAATAATATAAAACATCAATCCTACTTAATCTATTTTTCTAGATTTCTTACATAGTTACACACACTAAAAAAATATTATTCAGACTTTTCACGAGAACAGGAAAAGTGGGCTATATTGCACTTTCGATGTAATATTAATATCAGTTCATGTTTTTTATGTTATCATAACTAATATATATTATTATATAATGGTATATAATGTAGTAGTAGTCAGTTAGTCGTATAATTCGCCGAGTGGTCTCTGCTTAGAATGGGTCGTCCCTTTCTTTCCCGTGGATGTCATAAGAGGCTATTAAGGAACTTAATGGTCGAAGAATGGGCAGCAACGTCCTCTTTAAACATCACCAAAATCTAACTGCGGTTGTCAAACCGCCTGTCAAGGTAGTAAAACCTACTAATAGAGGAAGGCTTATATTCGGCACTGGATAGTTGACTAATGATGAAAAATCAGTTAAAATGATGACTACTGTAAAATATATAACTTAAATAAACAGACCGCCATGATATACTCAGGTAATGGAATAAGTAACTAAAATTATTCTAATACTTTTTTGATAAAACATCCATAAAACATAAGTTACAATATTAATCGTTTTCCCATTTTACTCTAGCATTGGAACTAAAAACCAATGACTTAAGACCAATAAAAATAAAAATTAAAACCTGACAATATAAATTTAAAAATAATACTTTTGGAAATTATATAATTATATAATTACAAGATTTAACTTATAATGTAACTTTCTGTCTTCTTTGATATCTAGTTTCTGCACACAAGATTGTTGTTTGTTTAATAATATTATTGTCAGAGTTAATTGGACAACACACAAACATTATAAAAAAAAATACTTGATAATTTACGTATCACAATTAAATCTAGTACCGTTGTTTACTTTCTGTTTAAAATATTCACAACTAGGCACTGTTACAATAAGTTCAGAATCTGGATACTTATTTCTTTGCAATTTATTAACATTGACTATGTAACTACATTGATAGTCAAGTTCGTAAATCTCAAACGTAGTTTCCTGCAAAAAAAAAATAAAAAAAATATTAATAATTATTTTTAATTATTAAAACATACTTAATTTTTAGCACATTGGATAAATTTATTACAATTCTAATTGGTAATTTCTGCAATATGGTAACACTGTGCAGGAAGTCTCAGGAAGACTTTAATTTTAGACCGTGACTATCTTCATAGTCATGCTCATGTCATTATTTTCAAAAGGGAATTGGCGCTTACTGTTTCGCGCATAGATACGTACATAGGTACCTATATAATAGCTGTTATATATAGTTTTTTTTTAAAGGGTGATAATAGAATGACAATTCCGTTTTCGCCATTGGTATATGCTGGCGGGGTACTTGTGGTAGATAATAGGTGAGGATGAAAGCAGGTTAGGTGGTCATTTAACAACAATTAACCACGACGGTTTCCAGCGAGAACCGCGTGGAAGTCGACTTGTTAGGATATGTTACTAGCAATGGAGCTGTTACACCCAGTTACTAACGATAAAGCACATCCTACTTTTACAATAGATAATAAGGTTAATTATATACCTCAGTTGTCGCTGAAAAGTCTTTCTTGAGCTTCTTTGGATTTTGACATTTCTGTGTTCTCCAGTACACGTAGTATCTTAAAAAAATAATAATTTATATATTAAATAACTACCTATATAAATTGTAGAGTTACGGTTCGTATAAAACAGATTAAATGGAAATAAATGTATATTAAAAAACTTATTAGAACTATATTATTCAACATCATCTTTTTTCTCTTATCTAAACTGTATGGTGTTGGAGTAATATGATTTATACAGAGGTGGTATATTGTTAGGCAAGTTTCCTCCCAAATTCCCCCTCCCCCCTCCTGGGTGGTAAAATTGGTAGAAATCTACAAACTTATGTTAAGACTAGCCTTTGCCTGAGAATTTTTTCGCATTATCGGGATATGGTCAATAACAGTGATAAAAAGGAGCCTATTTCCTTCTTAATTCCAATAAGTACGTGTATTCATTCTCATTTATCATCTATCACTGGTTCCTCACCAACGTATACCATTAGCGCAGGCGGGGTAACCACATAATACTAATACTACTATTTGTGGTGTAATACTACAATTTGTAGTAATTGATTAAATCGTTAAGATGTTAAGAGGTCACATAGAAACACACGTACTTTCATATTTATATTAATATTTAAGTACCTAAGGATTGTAAAGAAAATAAAAAATAATTTACTTTCCGCGCTCTTCATTGTTGGCGACTGGGTCCCATGAGATTTTCGCTTTCAGCCTGTTGCTATTCCACAACACTTTATGTAGCTTCAGTCCTTTTATTTTCCTATCACGTTTTCTTAGTAACTGCGGTGGTGAATCTAGAAATATAAATAATAGTTATCTATATTTTATTATTTATATTTCATAATTTTATCCTATTCTGTTTTATTGTATATTGAGCAGTTGTATTTTGTAAATAATAATAGTTGCAATTTATACCTACATATGTCTACTAACTATATATCCATTAGCTACTTTAGTACAACTCAAGTCCGTATTTTATGATATAGATTAATACTAGTTAAAGGTAGTATCGGTATCCCTTTACAATATCTATATTTTACTTACTTTCGAACACTAAGACGAAAAAAAGGTCATCATTCAATTTGATGTCGCCAATACCAATCCGACATTTCTATTCATTTAAATAGGGGGTTCTTCACTTACTTATTATATATTACATAAATGATTTGTAATATATTTTTTTTTGTAATATATATATATATATATATATATATATATATATATATATATATATATATATATATATATTATAATTAAAATATATAGATATTGGTATATATTACCCACCCTTACTTAATATCTTAACATATATAGGTAGTTTTATAATTACAGCTATCATATCTCCATGTCATAATGAAATATTAATACCGGCACGTATTAATGCTCGTTATAAATAATCATATAAATTGCCTGATTCTAAGCTTGAATATCCTCTATAGCATTTATGTGAATCCAGACAACCTATACGTTCGCAACTCGAACATGCAGATTCGAGTCAATTTAGTAAAGTTCTTAAATTGGCATTTGATATATCTATATAAGTATAATAACTATTATAAGTAAGTATGTATCAATATCAGCGACTTGCTGATACTTAGACAAACGGTTTTTGGGTACGATACATAATTATACTCTGTATAGAATAATTATATTGAATAAATATTTATAAAAATAAAAAATAAAGTAAGTAATTTACCTACGGGTATATCGGCTACTAACGCAACGATATCAAGTCAAGTTTTAAGACAATGTACCTTGTTTCTGGTTGACATTAGAACCAGGGGTATTATAAAATACAGCAGCTTTGTCGCTCCTCAGTTTACCGAGACCAAACTGGCTGATTGCTTGCACTTGCAAAAAGTACATGGAATTCGCTTGTAAGTCTTTGATGTCGATGGACGTTTGATCCTGTGAGAAATAATTACATATTAAAAACAACTCTGAAATAATTAAAGATTTAATTTTTTAAAAAAAAACTGACTTCAATTGTCACAAAACCAGTTATTTTGATTTAAAAATTAAACTACTTAATCGATTTGGATAAAATTTTGAAACAAAGATTTTTCTAAATTGATTTAGAACTGACGGAGTTATGAGATAACATATAAAAAAAATTAAACCGAATTTCTTTATGAAGTCGGTTTAATATTAAAAAAAAAAAAAAACTTATAGCTTTTAGAATTCATTATCAGACTCTAACCACCACACAGGGTTGTAGTTTTTACATAAATAAATCAAACAGGACTAAATACGACGGAATTGTGATATTATATATAATTTTATTTTTATTAATTAATATTTATTAGGTACCTTAGAGACTGTTTGATGGTTGACAAGCAGAGAATCCAATTCCCCACCGACACCTCTGGCTCTTCGACTCCAAAATACTTTGTAGCGCATGACGGGTAAATCAGACTTTGGCTCCTTCCATTCCAATCGTATGGTAAATGTGCCTTTAAATTTAAGGATAAGACATGTGTCTAGATTATTTATTCTTATAACAGGGGTAAACAAGGCAGATAAATTAATAAAGTATGGAAACCATAAATGTGATATCATTACACAACAATTCTCATCACCTAAAATATTACGTACCATTTTCGGATTTCAGTGGCTTTACTTTCAACTTCTTCGGTGGTGGCAGAGGCCTGGGACCTCTTCGTGGTGTAAATGGTGCACTTGGTTCTGAGAACCCTCGGGTGCCAATTGCACTGACAGCGGCCACACGGAATCGGTACCAATGACCAGGCTTCAGCAGGTTTCGAAGAGACGCCTTTGTTCTGTTAACAATCAATTGTTTTTATTAACCTAATCAAATATATATTACTCGTGTGATCCCGGCATAGAAAGGGCCACCCTATCCTTTCCCATAGATGTCGCAAGAGGCGATTAAGGGAATTTAATGGTCGAGGTATAGGCAGTAGCGTACCTTTTAGAATATCACCAAGACTTGATTGCAACCTAAACTTGGCCACTACTGGCGATACTTCCAAGGAGGTGGTCTATGTTCAGCAATGGACAATTAATAACTGATATGATGATGATGAATCAAATATATATTATAATATGAACAAACCACATCTTGGAAGCTTATAACGAGCGTTTAAAACCTGATAGTTTTACAATTTAAAGCACCTTCCAAATTATCACTAAAATCATAAACAAAACAGTCCTCTAGTCGAAATACATACGAATCTATTGCTAGAATCGTTATCGCTAGCAAGTCCGTGAGATAGAACGAGGTGACAACGCGCGCTGTCTTGTTCTTTCTAATGTGAGTGTCGACTGTTGAGAGCGTGGACTGTATTTGTAGACTATAAACACTGATTATATAAATTGGTGTATTTGCACATATTTTTAAATAGCTAAAAATTACGTACACACAGCGACCGACCAGTTTAGAGTACGGATACCATTACAATAGACAATTCTATGCTACGGTACCTGTGGCGTCACTATATTGAAAATAAATATACATTTTTAAAAATATATTTTGTTACTAGCAACATTAATCAAAACTGTATTCATACACTCATGTCCATTTATTCTCATTAACCACCTAAAATTAAGTCCTACTTATTTGAATAAATGAATATTCTAGTCTATTATGAACTGGTTTAATTAATAATCATAAATTTTGGCGTTCCACACGAACTATCTTCGTTTGTTGTCATTCTGTGCCTTATACAATCAACATGGTACATCTCATTTAGAGTTACTCGTATGTTTTGTTTTATAGCTACGAGTAGTAAACTGGTGTTTCTTTTTTTTTTAATAATATTAAAATTTAAATTAATTATTATTGTAATTATTTTTGTACATATTTAATACTGTAATTTCTGTGTCACTTTCGACTCATATTTGGAAAAAAAATCGATTTTATCCGAAAAAATGTTAATGACTGCGATTTCGTTTAATATTAAGTATCTAAATATTTTTGGAAATATAGAAAGATATTTACGGAGAACCACACGGGCGAATCTGCAAAATTACTTGCATGAATGAATATTAATACAGTTTAAACACGTTCGACTACCCACTTAAAACTCGCTTAACAGTTAATCCTTACTAGATTCCTGAATTGCAATGTATAATGGATAATTAACGTAATAACCGCACATATAAGCTTATTACGATACCTATGTTATAAGAGTTGGGTATTGGTTTATCAGAAAGTAGATATTAGAACCGAAACTGTGATATCATGAGAGGTAATGAACTGTTTATATTTTTACGTCACTGTATCGTTATAAACTCTGTTACGGTACAATGCACGACTAACTCTCTAGGAAGTCACGTAGCAGAAAGTACATAATAGTTTTTTTTTCTGTAATCAATATTCTAATTTGACGATCGTTTGAAGTTAAAATTGGTATTGCGACAGATGTTACGCCCTATCTAATATTTTATTATCGGTGCGACATGCGTTAGGTATCACGAGCGAATTATTATTTCGATTTATCGACACAATAATCGCATCGATAACTTTTCGATTCTTTTTTTAGTCAGTCATAGATATTCAATATCATCAAACATGCAGGGTTCATCCTTAGATTAAAATATCAAACGATAGATCCTTATTATCGGTACCTTGTATGGAACACATAGATCAGGGGCAATTTTGTAACAGTCGTTATTGCTTGCGACAGCTATCATTGACAATTATAACCATTAATCGATTTAAATTGGTCACACACGTAAAACATCGCCATGTGTTCGATTTAAACAACGAATCCATATATGAAGCGATAAATCGTAACGATCCATTGCGTTACGTATATCGGTTCTTGTATGAGGCCTTACAAGACCAATTTAATTCCATAGCATGTTGATAAACTGTTATCTCGAGTTTTTGTTTCACAAATAGAAATGACAATTAAAATCATTACATATTTAATATGAGAGTCCCATAATGGCATCAATACGGAAGTAAATCATACTGAATTTAAAAATAATTATTCAAATCGATTTAGAATTGGTATAACCATAAAATATACAATTTAAATTAATTGACAATTTCTTTCTATTCGATATCTAACTTGTATTACTCCAGAATCGAACCCCTAAAAAGGCAAACAATAACGTCGTATACTTTTATGACATCAATGAATAGAGTCGATTAAAGGTATTAAATTTGTCTAATAAATATAACTATGTCTTTAATTTACATAGATACTCACTTATTCGTTCTTAATATTAAATTCCATTGTCCAAGTCTGGCCTCTTCATATTTCGGTCCTAAATGATGTTGTTCTTCTAGAAGATATAAAATCTTCTCTGGAACTGCTCGGGCCGCGTCTCCAACACCATCTGACCATTTGACGAGCACGGACCGTTTCTTCTCCTTAGCTTTATCCATTACTGGTAGAGGTGGAAGCCCTGCATTTAATTAAAATATAACTTGATAAGATTTTTTAATAATACTATCAAAACTAAAGAAGCTGTCGTCACGACAATTCACCTAAAGGGTAGTGGTATATGTTACTGTCAGACATTGGGTGAAATGTACTAATTTTATTTTGTTTTATCCTAGGTAATCAAGAAAAGAGTTAGAAAACGATATAATTTTTTAGCCAAGTTAGTGTGAGAGTCTCAAAATAAAAAAATAAAACTCAAACAAACAAGGATTTTAACGATTTCATTTTAATGAACAAGAACGTAGTATGGGGCTGCCCATTGTATCCATTGTACACTCCTACTCTTGAAAACTAAAGGATTATGCTTTGATAGAACTAGCTATTCAATACCAGACCAAGTTTTGTTGTATTATAGTAGAAATAGACAATGGTTCTCTCTCTAAGTGAATTTAAAATAACTCTACCACCATGTGTGACATTGATACAGAGTTCAACTTTAAATTAATTTCTATCTGTATTAGTTAATATCTAATTAATAGACGCTTCATCTTCACACACTTGATAATGTAAGCAGATCAATTGGTTCGTTGCAGGTGGAACCGCAGGTATGTCGACAGCACCGCTGGGTACCGTCACATTGGGAGTCGCTGTTGCAAGCTTCCACGCATGCATCTTCCCATTTGGGTGTATCCGTGACGGGACACGTTCCTGGCTTTTGTTTGTGTCGGCATTGTGATCGGCACTGTAGAAAAAAAAAACTACCTAAATAATTTAACAATGCAGGCATGGTGCGGCGTCTAATTGATACATTCAATTCACATCAAAATATCCAAATTTTGCAACTTTCATATTTTGGGATAGTAGAATTATTGTTATTTATAGTATTTACCATCATCATTTTCATATCAGCCTTCAACTGTCCATTGCTGAACATAAACCTCCCCCTTGTGGGGGTTTTCCAGTAGCTGCCACGCTTGGCAGGCGGATTAGCAACCGCAATTAGGCTTTAGAGATGTTTTAAGAAAGACGCTGCTGCTCATCCCTTGCCCTCTCTTAGTCACCTCTTACGACACCCACAGGAAAGGAAAGAGGTGGCCTATTCCATGCTGAGACCACACGGCCTTATAGTATTGTTTGAACTAAATTGATTTGGATATTCAACTATCCATTTAAATATAAATCTGCTTTATTGTTTTTGAAAATTGTCGTTCCTATCGAGTTTTAAACCCGCGTTTTATTAATTTAGTAATTACAAAAATTTTTAAACACCTAATTATAAGAAAGAAGAAAATGATCTTCCTTTTATTGCAAGTTTAATTATTATAATAACCAGACTATAAGTAATATTATAGAAACAAACAGATAAGTAAAATAGTTTGATTTGTTTCGATGACGAGAACCGAGTCGAAATACATCAGCGTTTGCGTGTCGATTATCATAATTGTGTGAGAATCACGCGTTCAAGTCTCTGAAATAACAGGTTCAATATTCTATCAATAGCTGCTGTCGATTGGAAATAAAAAAAAAAAGAAAAGAAAAGATTAAAATCGAAGGTCCATAGAGCGGCAATTGTTGTTTTCAAAAAAGTAAATAAAAGCATGTTCATCGATCGTCAATCATTTCTGTGACAGGGTCTAACAAAAGAGATTATTCGGAGAGTGACGTTTTTAATTTTAAAATATAAATAACGTAATACTTAATATACCTACTATTATGAATGTAAAAATTTGTAAAGATGCTCGGATGTTTGTTATTATTATATAAAGTATAGTGGAATAGATTTAAATGAATGGAACACAGGTAGATCAATATCTAGATAAATCATTAGATATTTTTTATTCTTACCCAGGCAAAATTGCTGGAGTATATAATAAGTAGTTACATTCCCCTCTATTTCAGTAGATCTTGTTCCTATAGCCAATGGTGTTTTTGTTGAATATTCACATTGTCACGTATTAAATTTATGACTGCATTTCCAATTGTAATAAGAACTATTAAATAAAATTGACTTCAGAGCAAAAAGTAGGCCTCTTCCTAAAATTGGTTAAGCGTTATAAGCTATTGAAGTAGGCGTGTAATTTTATGTTTCCTATCATAAAATAATTTTTGCTCTGGAATTATCGCTGCCAAGTTAGCCAGCTGACCATTTTTTATTTTGTGTTGTATAAACATTTTATAGGTATATTCTATTAGATACTTGTTTTAACATTACTTTTCTGTACGCCTTTTTAAATAAATTTAAATAAAGTTTAAATAAATAATTAAAAAATATTGTTGCTGTCGCATGTAATCGCAGGTATTTTATATGCACAATGCGTGACATAGTCGACATACATATTAATATAGAAAAAATACATATAGCATTACAATTTACTAGCGTTAAAATATTTAATTTCTTTACTAGTCGAGAATGTGGCATTAATTATTAATCGTTACATGAACTCTTTTTTATTTTATTTTTTTTATTTTATCAAGCACAGTAATTGTTAGTTGTAATTAGATAACATGATTTTTATCATTAAAACTATATCATTCATTATTATCTCGTAATCATACAAAATAGAAATTGTTTAATGATTTTTTATAGAACTTTGTTTAGTAATAGTCTACGTTACTATCTGATGCTCTGTATCTAATGCGGTTTACTAGAACCATGCAAATAAAGTAAAAGCAATATTATTATTTGTTTTATTTACACAGTTGTACTTGTATGGTCAAGCGCTGTTACTGTTCCACTAACTTGATTAGCATCAGTATATTAGTCTAAAGAAAGGTGCCTTTGAAATTGTATGAATCACAATGGAAATTAATACTTGCATAGTACATTTGTAAGGAATACTGATGTATACGAAATGATCACTATCTTAACTCTGTCTAGGTTCAATGTGCTATAAAATGTGACTCTAAAAATAAGTTAAATATAGTTAGCATCGAGCGATGAGTAATACGACTGTTTAATTTAGTAAAAGGAAGATATTACTTTTATTAGTACTACGTTTATAATATATTGAGTTTTTTATCAACTTAAAGTTTATGTATATAGTATAAAGTATAAATCGATTGATTTAGTTTTTCTTATTGGGTACATTACGATGTAACACGTTCAGCTCACGTTTTCGCGAATCCTATAATTCATAAAATGTCTCCACCCTTCTAATATCTCCATGCAGAGATTTATGTATACATAAGGAGCTCTTATGAAAAAGTTCAACCACGCAGGCTTTATAATTTTAGGATTAGTCAATTGAATTGTCATTTGCATGTCTAGTTCAAATAATATAAATAAACTTAATTATATTTTCAACTACAAGCCGCCTTCAAGTTGTAACTTAAGTGAAGTTAATTGAAGGCGAAACATTGTCTATTTGTATTATCAATCATTATTTATTAGCTGTATTCCGTAGATTCGCATTTGTAAATTGAGATAAAACGTGCTTTATGCGCTCATTTACATTAAAGACTATATAGTGGTCAGATTTCATTGAAATCCTTCAAATCAAATCAAAGCGTGATTAAGTAACAAATATCTTAACGCTCATGTTGAGATGGTAATAAGTTTAATGATGATTCTAAGCAAATATTTTATTTTCTAGTACAATACTGCTATAGAAATATTTTATAAACATTCCAAACACATTTAACTTACCTTACTTTTAGTTTCTTTATTAACATCCAAACACATGAGATCACATCTAGCCTTCGATAGAGAATTCGACTGATGCTTTGAGAGCATTCTCATCAACCAACCATCAAAATCACGAGAGAAAACCATCGGCACCATCAACAAAAACACCATCACCACCAAAATCTTCACTTGCATTTTGAATGTCATTTTCACTTAAAACAGGGTATACAGTTCAATATATTTAAATGCTATTTTTACACATCGAACATACTTATGTATTTCTTACAAAATAACTTAGAATGAGTATTCCTTTTCTATATAGGTATAACCTAATATAATTTTTTTCGTGTTTACACGTTATGAAAAATATCTGTATTGTATATCTTAATGTTATAATTGAATAAAAATTAATAATTCGCTGCGAATAGGTAAAACGCAAAGGTCACAAGTAATATTGTTAAATTTAACAGGTTATCGGAATTTGATAAGTGACGCATTGGACACGATATTGCAAAACTAAAATTAAATATAACAAAACCCAATCAAGATAATAATTATGATAACATATTTACTAAATAATCCTTACAGCCAATATATCAATAAGCATTGTTGAAATTTAATAAATAAATAAATCAAACTAACCATTTTATTTATTTGGGTGCAAAGGTTAATCGTAAGTGATTACAATTACAAAATTTTTAAACATATTTAATTTAGTTACCTATATGAATAGTAGATAATGTAATTTTTTTAGTCATTAAAATAAATAAAGTTTACAGAAATTCCAATATTTCCAATCAATTTCCTAAATTTAACACACACATCGAATCATAAAACATAACAAAGTTTTATTTGTATACAAAAGTTATAGATAAACTTTTTGAGACTGACAAAATATATTTCATAGTCACCCTATCGTGTCATTGACCTTAACATTCGGCGTCGAAATCTGATTTGACAGACTGCGAGCGCTTGGCTCGACCCGCGCGGTTAGACTGCGCGTACGCATCGTATACACGAGTTCGTGCCTGGCTTCATTAATGTACATCGATGATGCTTTCCTGCCTGTGTCGATGACGGAAAGCTGCTTTTACCGAGTCAGTTTCCTAATTAAAAAATGGACATCGTCTTCCTGCATTCAATCGGCATTCCATTTTGTGTTTACTATTGTTTTTGTTTACGACAACCGAAATAACACTCTAACATATATGGATTACGTTATTATTTTGTTTGCTTTTAAAATTTTTATTCTAACTGTAATGATCAATTGGGTTATACTGTTTTATTATTTATTATATTGTGCAATTACAAAATCTCTATATTACATTAATTTGGATTTAATTTACATACATTACTTTTTGTTTATTTACATGAATTTGGGCTGGTGATTGTGAATGACATATACATATAATTTATAATCACCTCTATATTAGGAATAATTTATTTAATACTTAACTTCTCTTTAAGAACTAGATTGAGGATAAGTTCATATTCTAATACCTAGTGCGTTAAGAAGAGAAAGTCATCCATGAATGTACTCGTAGCTATGAATTGATGAAAAGAATATAAATCACTATACTTTAATAGAACATAATGAAAATACTAGAATATAAGACAGTCTACTGATGCTTAATTAGCACTAATAAAAAAAGGACTGATTAGATGTTTAGAGTTGTCACTAATTTTATTTAGAGAGTTCTTCTGTTTTAATTTTAACAAATTTAAGCGACTTCGTCCATTAATATAATATTTATGTCCTTTTCCATAATAAATATTGTATGTATGACAAATTCTATGTATCTATAAGATTAATTGCTGTAAGGCGCTAAGAAGTAACATATACGAGAATAAAACTTAGTAAGAATTTATATTTTTTTAATATTTTAAAAATATATTTAATAAATAAATATTTCATATCTTGCTTGCATGTCTAGATGTTTGTTATTCATTAATGCTTATTCGGCTTAAAATATTTGAGTTATATTTGCTGTAGGGATAGACTAAAACATAACTTATAATACAGAGGACAAATAAGCATGCAGTTCACTTGATTGGAAACGCAGGTGTGTTGCCAGCTGTTTAAAAAGGAATATGCTACTTTCTTACATTATAGAAGAAAAGATCAATCTAAGACTCTTATCTTGAAGGTTACAATGTCGTAACTTAGCACATAGGATACACTGTTTATACATATACTGATTCACGTGGACGTAGTCGTGGAAAGCAGAAGAATATATTCAATTACGGTTTTCATCCCTTCAGTATTTAGTACAAACAAACAGTTTTAATATTGCAACAGAAACATTAATTAAACTCTTGAAGGGCATCCGGTGCACATACACAGCAAGCAATCAACTGGTCGTTGACTCCTCAGCTTCTTTGTGAGCAATTTATCTTCGCTATATTGCATTTTTTTTTTATTTATAAAGCACTAAACAGCTAATTAGAAAGGCTATTCTCGTATACGTTGATTCTCAGAAACGTTGTGATGGGATTAAGTTAGGGATACGTCGTGCTATTGACTTGCAAAAAGAATGATATGGTGATCATTTCGGTATCATTCATTGACCTATATAAATTTATTATTTGTTATAGTAGGTTGACGACCTAAAATTAAATTTCGGTTTATTACGAAAACTTTTATATCATTATCGTCACCATTGTTTCGAATACTCTCTACTGTTGAATATAAGCTTACTTTATTATATATTTACTTATATTATAAGAATTTATTCGGTGAATGTCAGATTTAAAAATTGTTATTTTTATTAGTCTATTTGTGAGAATGCAACTATAATGTAGCTTTTACCACCAAGTAACTAAAGTGTTATATGTATCATCTTTCATTCTCTTTAACCACATATTTCTTATTTTGTCTTTTAGTAGAGGACGAGACTATCTCGTAAGATACCTGGTGTGTAGATAAGTAGATTATGATCATTATATCAGCCTTTAACTGTCCATTGCTGAACATAAGCCTCCCCCTAAGGGATTTTGCCAGTAGTTGCAAGCTTTAGAGATGTTTTAAGAGGAAGTTGCTGCACATCTCTCGCCCTCCCTTAGTCGCCTTCTATCATAGCCACGGGAAAGGAAGGGGTGGCCTATTCTATGCCGGGACCACACGGCCATTATCATATCAGTTATTATCTGTTCACTGTTGAATAAGCCTCCCCCATAGAAAGGCATAAGGAACGGTCCTGAAGCATCTGCAGCTACTGACTCTCTACAGTAAAATGTATAGATTAGTTAGACGACAACACTTCTCAACGGGGTGGGAGGAAAGGGATTGTTAGTAATGGGGTCTAACTGACTTATTGCTAGCAGCAGCCTATCAGGTTGACCTCCACGCGGTTCCCCCTGGAAACCATCGTGCTGAATTCTAGGTGTATTCATAACGATGGGCTATCTTACTTGCTTTTTTATTCTCACCTATCATCCTTCACTGGTGCTCCGTATACCTTTAGTGCAGGCGGAGTTACCATTCCATTATCACCTATTAAGAAAAAGACATCTCTACGTATTAATTTCCAAAATATTAATCAAAATAGTATTTCTGGGGGCAAAAACCTGTGAAACAGGCCTTCAGTCTAAAAAAGTAATGGAATACGTAGCTCCGTATTCATATCAATCTTACTGTCTATTAATAAAGATTAATTTAATCTAGATGACAATACAATAGACGTCATAAAATGCGTATAATGTTTGGATGTTTTTTTGTATCGTGGAAACCATATTTAAATTTCTTATCATAAGACAGAATGATGGATGCATAATGGGCGAAGTTATTTTATGAATGGGTCAGACAAAAAGTTGCATAAGAGATACTTATAGGAATGCTTTGCTTCATTATATTATAGGATAGCTGTGGACAAAATAGTAGAATATGGTTCATAAATATTTACTAATTTCTTATATTCTTGACCACGTAACACATTTATGAAACAGATGTAGATTAAAATAAATAAGCGAGTACCTACGTCAATCTATTATGAAAAATATGTGTGTCTAATCTTACCATTTACCGTATTACAAAAGCTATTTATTAGTATCCAGTAAAATTTCGCAATAAATTATTTAGAAAATATTATGTATTATAGAACGCCGTGTAGGTCCCTGCATAGATTAGGTCATCCCTTCCTTCCTCCGTGGAGGTCATAAGAGGCAACTAAGAGAGCTATGAAGGGGAGAGAGAGAAGAGGTCCTTCTTAAAACATCACTGAAAGTTAAACTGCGGTTGCCAACGCGTCTGCCAAGCGTGGCAACTACTGGCAAAACCCCCTCCCCCTTATGGGGGGACTATGTTCAGCATTAGACAGTTAGGGACTGTTACAGCTATGGAACGTAGTCGTTCTCAATTCACCTGTATTATTTGTGTGTACGTAATATGATATCCATGCCATTTCAAAAACATATTTAGATTTGTTTTTCGCAAATGATACTTCATAAACAATAAATTCACTAGACACTGATAACTGTCTGATCTCTCTGTATAAAAAGCATTTTTTTTTCATTTATTGTTGTGTTGTTTCAGATGTTTTGACATCGTAAGATACATAAAGGAAAGGTGCTTACAAAAAGTGGGCGTCGTTTCTGTGTTTTGTATTGAGTGACAACGCATATACTTTCATATCTGGAACATCATATTTTGAAAAGTTAGCTCAAAATAAATTGCTAAATATTAAATAGGTTATCGTGGTAAGAGTCTACTACATGTAAATTTTTAACTCCTCTTTAAATTCGATATGACAACAAAGCTCTTAGTCATAAAATTTACTTAAATAAGTGATACTTAGTAACAATATTAATAAACAGAAGCTGCAAAAAAATACAATATCACTAGTTCATATATATATATATATATATATAGAATAGACTTAATTTGACAAGTAAAATCAATTAGTATGCTACGTTACCAATGTTAATGATAGCAGCTGCTGCTTCATTAAACTTCTTATTGAACTTTTATGTATTATAAAGAATGCATCTTTTTGAACGTCCTGATAAAAAGTCTTAACAAAATCTTGACTGACGTGAATCCGGGTTTTATCAATTTAAAAGGATCTGGCCATTGTACCAATGAACTGAATTTCTTCGAAACTAATCCTCTTATTCGATTTTTAAAAATACATCACTCGTTGTCGACGTAAGCAGGTTCCTAACAAGTATACATAAACATCGATGTAATATGAAGTGTTATAACATCCGTTTTATTATAAGTACAATATTGAATTGCAACTGGTTGTTTAAAATGAATTTATAATTGATTTATTTTCGCTTGATTCGTCAAGCCTCTTCTAACAAAAGCTTATGATTTGTATTATACTTATCCATTAAAATTGTGATGTCATCCAAAATCTGGTTTAAATTGTTTGCTTATATTTTAAAAGCAATTTAAGAGCAAGCCAATTCGAAGAATATAATCTAGTGGGTGCCAATTTTTCTATAATAAATAGACTTGTACCAATAGATGAACTAACCGTTCTATAAATTGACAGACTAAATCGTTAGAAATATCAAACTGAAAACTTCATTCCAATTGATAGGAACATGTTGGTCTTATGTTAGTTTTATCTAAAGTGGAAACGGATTTTTAAACAAAATCTTAATCCGTGATTCTGAGAAGTATTAGGTTACTACTATTAGTATATTATTTGCAACATCAAATATTATATTTCTTGTACCCAGCGCGACTTCTGAGAATTTGTTTATGATATTTATTATGAATACCTCACAAACAGACAAACAGTATCGTTTTCGCGTGCAGTTGTCGTTGAAAACGATGCATTGCTGTGACGCAGTACATCGACATTACTATAGTTCTCGTTTGCATGTAACACGAGTATTTCGTCACGCACTATGGAAGGTGAACTAGTTCTTGAACGGGTTATTAACTACTTGCTATACTTTGTCTTAAACTAGCTTCCTTCATATGTCTTTCCGTCCTTCCGTTTCAAAATTTGTAAAATTATTTTAAATTTTTTGTTTTGTATATATTTAAATTTATTTTCAGGTAATAGGAGTAAATTTTTTATAGATATGTTAATAATATTTTACTTTATTACTATTATTTAATAATACTCGTAATAATTAATTTAATATAAAATAATAATAAACTATTACAATATTTAATAATAATTTAATTTCTTTTTTTTTACGCTGCCGGTGCGGCTGTGGTTTCAGTCTCATTAGCAGCCGTAGTGGCAGCGGGAGCAGCAGTGGTTGCTGCAGGCGTCGTCGCTTCTGCAGAGGATCCACCAGCCCATGGGAATAAATTCAACCACCATGAACCACCGATGTTTTCTAGGGACACGTTGAGGCCGTTGGCTGGTGCTGTAACAAGTTTTGCCCGCAAAAAAGCAAAATTAATATCGACTGTTCAGTTCGACCAAACACAAAGGTTATTCAATTAAAAATAAAAAAGACTAGGTATCAATTTCCATCTGGATTATATTGGTTAGTATTCGGGTTTATTTTATAAAAATTCCCGAATTTAAAATATCACCATAAAGTACTGGAAATATTTAACATTATTAAATATCTCAATCAATATATATCAATATTATTGGACAAGACAGAAAATTTTGGTACTTCGAGCCGGATTTGAACATTTGATTTTACATTTTAAAATAAGAATAAGAAGTACTTGGTACTTTTATTATCATTCTTATTTTAAAATGATTAAAAACACTGACGGAGGACGATAACATATTTTGTAAATAGATGTTTTTATAAGTCCATGTCACTTCGAACAAAAAATGTTTCACTGAAATCTATGCAAATGGTAAGTAGTACTTACTTACAATAAATTTGAAAATTTTATATTATAAAGTGTCTGATCTTTTTATAACACCTATAATTTATATAATTTTAAAGAGAGATATATTATAATTACTTATAGAATATTATTAATATTGATTTATTTTATTATGTTAATTAATCTAAATAGTTATATAAATTATTTTTTCAGTTTCATATACATAAGAAAAAAAGCCTACTCTTGGATAACGTAGTAATTATACTTGCTCTGTGAATAAATATATGTACCAATAATAATTACAAAATGTTAAAAAGAAGCGACTTTCGCCATACAATGAATCTCACGTTCTTCTTACTCGGGGAAAATACTGTTGGCTTTTGTTTAACACGAAATGCAGCAGTCGGTAGATTAAGAGAATAGCTTTATTATTAATTGTTAGATATAATTGCTAATAAAACAAAGAAGAAAGTGATTGTTCATCATCATTATTTATCAGTCGTTAACTGTCCACTGCTGAACATAAGCCTCCCCATAAAGAACGAACTTAACCCCAAAAACTGGAAGTCATATCTTTCTTGTATTTATCATTGGGGGTTTGCTAGTAGCTGCCATGCTTGTCAGGCGGGATAGCAACTATAGCTAGATTTTTGGAGATGTTTTAAGAGTGACGCTGTTGTCCATCCCTCGACTATTAAGTTGTCTCTTACGTAACCCACGGGAAAGGATTACTGTGACCTATTAATATAAATGGCACATGTATAAAAATCTCGCGTCACTATGTTCGTTCTACTGTAAAAAATTTCGCGAGTACACTTTATATTTAAATGGAATAACTATCGGTTTAACTTACGTGTAATTTGGTCGATAAAATTTGTTTAATTTCACAATTTATCGTTTTTTTTTTTTATATTTAGTTTAGCATCACAGCAAAACAACAAAAATTGCTAGCAAAACTCCTTTTATGAAGAAGGTCTATGTTCAGCAGTAGACAGTTAATGGTTGATATAATATAAAAATAAAGTTAAATAAAATGATAATATATAATATTTACACAAAATTATAATACTTACGTATCATCAGGTTGAGCGGTGCTGGTGGTTTAGTGGGTGTACTACCGGCTTCATCGGCAGAATCTGATGGACTACTATCAGAATCTGATGACCCACTTGGACAGGCGAAGCAGGGATCGAGTAATACATCTAAGAGGCCATAATCGTCATCACTGGATGAATCGTCATCGTCGCAAAATAAGTTACATAAAACTGAACTTCCTGATGGCTGTAAAAGAACATGTTATAAGTAATCATACCTTAAATCACAAAGTTAGTAGTAAAAAAAAAATTTTTAATGGACAACAAATGGTAGAAAACAAGATCATGTCCATATATATGATTGAAATAGGTAACTTTATATCTAACTGTATTTAAGTAAATATTACTTTTAAAATATTAAATATCTAACATTACAAAAACAAGCTATTATTTTATATATATATATTTTTATCCAACTTAGAATGGCCAACAAGCTGACGGCCCACTTGATGGAAAGTGGTAACCGTCGCCTATAGACATGAGCAGTACCATGAACATAACAGAGTATACTGTTTCGCCCATGATACCCCTCATGCGTTGCCGTATATGATTAGATATGGTTTATAGAAGATATATCTTTTGAATGCAGAATAGGAAATATTTCAATGTTAAATTAGACACCGTGACAATAACATGACAAATTGTTTTGTCCGTTTTTTCACGTATTGTTATTATGTAAAATATAAAATCAGCTATTCCTCCGTCTTTAATCTTATATTTTAAATAACTATTTTCTTGAAGTTGCTGTTACTGACTGCCCAGGACTGACTCCCTTAATTTCATGATTCTCGTATTCCCTACATGACGACAAACGAAAAGTGATAAATATATGTATATATATTTTAAAAGAAAGTTCAATGTCGCCTCTTGAACTTGTAGAAGTGGTTGTCGTATTATGTCATTATACATAAAGTAATAGATTTTTATGTAGACATAGGTATTGTCTAAATCTTTGGGTATTGTATATTCATAACAATTATATACCTAAATTTTTTGCATTTACAAATTACTTAGATTCAGTTATCGAGATAATATAAATAAATTTGTTTCATTAAAATTATTTATTTAATATATTTATTATAATATGACATAGAGAAATTATATTACATTATAATTTTTTTTTTATCTAAAAGATATTGCTGTTCTCTATTGAGATTCTCTATTCGGATGTATTTTTGATTATATTCGTATAGTTCTACGATTTAGATCTATTACACGACAGACAGTAGAACAAAGCGGACTTTTTGTCTGTTTAGTTCTTTTTTAATGTTAACTGCCTCATAGTCTTTTAATATTGTATACACTGACTTGGAAAATTCTTTTTTTATCTGCAAAATTTTAAATTATTCGAATAGATCGTTAAGATAATTGCTAGGTCAATCGTTTCTAAATACTTTTATTGTAATAGAAATCAAGTTTTTTATACGTACGTAATAGACATTAAACGTAGAAAAAGAATCTTAAGTGCTATCATTTACTACGTGACATCCTTAATCTTGATACAAAAAGTATTTCATAAGATTTCGACCTCCAATAAGACTCCCGACTAAACTTTAATCTGTCGTTAGCAGTTCCGTATTTCGAAGGAAAAACTAACCAAAGACAACATTATATTATTCACACACACATAGTGAAGATTTGAAAAAAAAATTAAATATTTTTTTATCTGTTTTATGAATGAAATATATTAGTATTAACCTATAATTACTAATATGTACCAATATAATTATTAGTTATCTAATAATATAGTTTCCTTATTTGTTTTTTGTTAGTTAAATATATACTCAATAGAATTATGAACAGTTTTTTAAATTAATATAAATACAATAGATTTTTGTAGACAGATTATATACAAATATATAAATATGAATATTTTATTTAAATTTTTCAGTGAAGAGTAATGATAAATAAAAATAAGTAATTTATCCATTTTTATTCTCACAGATTATGTTATAAAATATTATCCTGTATAAATAGAAGGTTCTAGTAATAAATAAGTAACACACCGATCCAGTAACCAACCGTTGGGAGACAATCATCACTAGCAAGAATAAACACGGTCGCACTTCAGCCATCTTCGATAGATTTCCATGAATGACCGTAAAACGCCTCCTATACTTATACCCATAGCCAACTATTGAATTACTTTTGAATAATCATTTACGTAATACGCGTGTAAAACATAGATTAAGCGTAAATTTCATCTATTAACTAGATAATAGGGGAGAGGGGAAGCGATTGTTTGTAATATTTTTTTATACAACTTAGAATGGCAAACAAGCTGACGGCCCACCTGATGGAAAGTGGTAACCGTCGCCTATAGACATGAGCAGTACCATGGACATAACAGAGTATACTGTTTCGCCCATGATACCCCCCATGTGTTGCCATTCCTAAATATGGTCTAACATCCCATCGCTAGTAATGTACTCTATTAGGTCGACCTCCACGCGGTTCCCCCTGGAAAACACTGTGCTTTATTTGTTGAATTAGTCATGATGGACCAATTGGCTTACTTTATCCTCATCTATCACTGGTGCTCGTATCTTGCCGTTAAAACGGGTGGGGTAAAAATAAAGGTAAAATTTAATATAACATAAAATGAGACATATCCAGGATTGATCTTTTTAATTTTTGACAATAAAATCATATTTGCAGCCCGTTTTATACGGGGTCGCCATATGTGATTTTTTATTTTCAAATATAATTTTTTTTTCTCCAAATGGATACAATTTTCTTCACTTTAACCCATTGAAAAACTAGTATCGACTTTTGGTACATTTTACCATGTATCACAAAGAGAAGAACGAAAAAGAAACACCTTAATTACGTTTCTGTGTTTAACTTTTCTTACCCTCACCTTTTCTGATTAATTTTTTTGCTTTGCTATCTTCATATATATATATATATATATATATATATATACATATCGCTATATAGTTTACAAACTTTAAAAATAAATACTACTTAATTTTTTTCTAGTCAATATCACTTTTCTTAAAGATTATGCAAATAGATTTTTTTTTTATACAAAATTGCGAAAAAAATACTCAATCTACAAAGTTGTGTGGATATGACTTTCTGTTTTCCTATATTCTTTGAAAAACTTCGCCTTCGTATGATTTCTGAAAATTGTAGAATATTTTACATGAACGAGTGTTTTATTCAAGCCGCATTGTTTCTAGTTAGACACGGTCAACACTGAATGTCATATGTATGATGTTTTGACATTACATAGGTACATATTTTATTGTATTGGGCTCAGACGATTACCCTGTGGCATACTAATTATGCCACGAAACAATCGCGCGTGCCCTATCGTTCTTAGTAAGCGATTTTGGCATTGAATTTTCATACTTACCTAACACAAATTGTAAAACCATTGTTTATAGTAGGAGGTACATTGAAAGGGGGGAAAGGGATTGTTAGAAATGGAGTCTAACAGCCCCATTGCCATATTTTCTATCAGATCGACCTCTACATAGTTCCCTCCGAAAACCATCGTGACTAATTCTTGTTCAATTCATAACGAAGGGTTAATTGGCCTGCTTTCGTCTAGTAGGTACCAAATTTGAATGACAGAGCTCAAATTTTCCATATCACAAAATCTGTCTTCATATCATAAGTTTCAGAACATCTAATGCTCAAAAGATCAAATTCTTATAATACGATCATATGAATCAAAGTCAGAACATTTTTTTATGCATCTTAGAATGGCTTAGCAACTACTTAGCAAACAAGCTAGTTGCCTATAGACATAAGCAGTACCATGGATATAACAGAGTATACGGTTTCGCCCATGATACCCCTCATGCGTTACCATTCCTGAGAACTTAGGTGTAATTCCTTTGTATCCTGTAAATTCACTGTCATATCCCGCCCTTCAAATCGAAACACAGCCATTGCAAACACAACTGCTTCACGGTAAAAACACGAATGAGACAGAGGTGCATTCTTCTGGTAAATTCGTATATATATTAATTTATAATGACACATGTTACTACACCCATTTTGAGCGAACACAGGGACAATATGGTCGCTGAATACGATCGACCGAAAAGATAATGTTACGGTTGGCTCATTAAATATTTTATAAAGAGAAAAACACGTCAAAGAGGAAAAATATTCTTATTATTCGTATAAGAGTTTGGAAACTTATTTGTACATGAGCGCGGGCGGCATACAATGTAGGGATGCAGTTGCGGGCTCATTCACGTGGAGTGATGTCGAAAAGAGGAAAATGAAACAAGGGAATGTATCACTGATCATTCCCTTGGAATAGGTGGTAGAAGATAATATTTCATAACTAGTTGTTCTCCGCGACTTCGTCCGCGTTTCCGTCGTTATTCGTAAAATAAGTAGTCTATGTCCTTCCTAACGGTTCAGTGGTTTTGATATAATAGACACATTTCCCTTCACTGCTCTGCTCCTATTGATCGTAGCGTGATAAAAAGTATACTATAATCTGCCCAGGAGTATGAAGAATAATTGTACCAAGTTTCGTTAAAATCCGTCAAGTAGTTTTTGTTTCTATAACGAACATACAGACAAACAAACAAAAATGTTACTGATTGCATTTTTGGCATCAGTATCGATCACTAATCACCCCCTGATAGTTATTTTGGAAATACATGTACAGAATTGACCTCTCTACAGATTTATTATAAGTATAGATAATGACGAAACTATAGAAGCAATGTTGTAGTTGAAGCTATATTGTAGAGACAGATAGATAGATATTGTTTATTGCTTCTTTCAAAAGATTATGGTACTAAATTTATTATAAATACAAAAAATAACAAGTAAAGATCATACTGAAAAAACAATGAGTGTCCTTATTGTTGAATGGCTCTTCCAGGCCACCTTTGAATGGAGGTGAATATATTCATAAATAAGTTTGGTTGATAACGCTATATGGTGTCAAATTCGCCATTTACACTATATAAGAGCGTTAAAGTTTAATAAATAAATAAGGTGTTTGCATTGTTGGCTGTCCTTAAATAAAATACGTGAATACACAAGCCCACGTATATATTTCCGTACCGATTTTCAATTAGCTGCATCGTAGATAAGACCGAACGCAAAAAAAAAGACGAAACTATATTTAGACATCCAATATTTACTTTTTATATTCATTACATCAAGAGTAGTTGAACAAACCGTTGGATTTCTAGGAATATCAGCTTGACAGCCATTGTTTGTTTTTTGTATTTAGTCATAGTAGTCCAACAACGCGATTTGATCCGATGATATAAGAAACAATAATTAATTCAAGACTATAACAATAGCAACGATAAAGTTGAACATTGATGATCCAGCAGAAATCCGTTTTCACATTCTGCCATATGAGCTGAAGATTGTATTAGTAAGAAAATTGCTTTGTATCACAAGGGAATTCATGTATTATTTAAAATGGTATATATATATTATACTAGTCTTTACCCGCGATTTCGAGTGACCGGTATAATTAAATTGATGGAGATAAAAATTAGCTCGTGTGCATCTCCAGCACAAATAGTAAATGTATATCCAATTTTGTAACGATTAGTTTTTTTTTTTCCTTTATGTGTGATAATGAAATAGTAACCCCATCCGCGCTATCGGTATACACCGGTGGGGCACCAGTGAAAGATGATGATGAAGCAGGTCAGTTAACCCATCGTGACGAATTCAACAAGAAATGTTTACGATAGTTTCCAGGGGGAGCCACGTGGAGGTCGACCTGATAGGGCATATTGCTAGCAATAGGGTTGTCAGACTTTATTGCTAACAAACCATTTCCCCCCTGTAATGATTAGTTAAGTAATTAAAGCTAACAGTGATATAAACAGTATAGTACAAAATAGGTAATATAGTATAGTCGTAGTAGTAAATTAGTAAGGCTGGTGTATTTATTCATTCTTTTTATGCTACTTGCAATGGAAAACAAGCTGACGGCTCACCTGATAGAAAGTGGTAACCGTCGCCTATTGACATAAGCAGTACCATGGACATAACAGAGTACACTGTTTCGCCCATGATACCCCCCATGCGTTGCCATTCCTGAGGACTCAGGCGTTATTTCTCTGTAAATACCCTGTAAATTCACTACCATATTCCACTCTTCAAACTGAAACACAGCCATGCAAATACAACTGTTTCACGGTAGAAACACGAATGGGACCCAAGCAAACGACTTTTGTACAAAGTCTCCCTCTGGTAAATTTATTTTTAAATTTAGTTATTGAATTTAGTTTTCTGGAATTTTCATTCATTGATGTCTCACTAGTGTAAAAATAAAAAATAAAACACACAAATTACAACTTCTTAACTTTAGTTGCCTATATACCTTACAGTCTTATTTGTAAGTTTGTTATAGATATTTTGCAATGTATAGTTTGGTGCAAACTACTAAGAAAAAATAAAACATGAAATATATAAATAACATATGATATATCTTTGTAAGGATATCAATCAAACATCATTCTAAATATGTAAAGCAGTTGTGTTTGCATGGCTGTGTTTCGGTTTGAAGGGTGGGATATGGCAATGAATTTACAGGGTACTGAGGAATAACATCTGAGTCCTCAGGAATGGCAACGCATGCGGGGTATCATGGGCGAAACATTATACTCTGTTATATCCATGGTACTGCTCATGTTTATAGGCGACGGTTACCACTTCCCATTAGGTAGGCCGTTAGTTAGTTAGTAGGTAGCTTGTTTGCCATTCTAAGTAGTATAAAAAAATGTGTTATGATGATTTTACTTATGTATAAAAGACAGTTACAATTTATCAACACTTAGGCTGACTTACCTTTCTAAGTTGCATAAAAATGCCCTTATTGAACTTAATAAATAATCTTAATAGCTTTTCTGGCAGAAAGAGAAATCTTCTTGAGAAAATATCGCAGAAGGTCTTCATGATGATAGTGCCTACCTTTGGATTCTAAATTTGCATAGAGCTGTTAATATTCCTTATACTTTGCAATATAGTTCTGAAACCTTTAAGAAAATAGCGTACTCCTTAAAAGGCAATTTCTCTGATGTTGCGGATGTCTATGGATGGCGGCAATCAATTACTATCAGGTGAACCGCATGTTTGTTTGCTCAAGAAAGTTTGTTTAGCGTTTTCTAATTATTTTTTCTATTGCTACCGCTTTGATTATAACGTCTATTTTACTTCTAAGAATCTCATTGTTATTACAAGAGAAAAAGCGATTATTCTGCCATTTTCACACAGTACTGTATTGAACTTTGAGAGGCAATTAGAACTTAACTGTAGTAATAGACCTAAATGGACGCACATGGAATTCTAATAAGTCAATGTCTATCGTAATTTCAAGACTGTTTGTCTATGTGTATTATGTTTCTGGAATTTAAGAAATAAATATGTTCAGTATGTTTTTGGTTAAAAAAATGCTTATGAGTATAACTTTATTTAACTCTTACGCGTGAAATTTAATTAATTAATTTAATTTTAATTGCACAAATATATGTATTAAATAATGGTACATATAGCGGACTAATAAATGCCTTTTCTCTCAGTCAAGCATAGAGTTAGCAGAGATTTATATAGACGATGCCTTTTTTTTATTATTATTAAGAGTCTCTGCTAAATATTACTGATCTGTTTGGAAACTTATATTTTTCTGCCAATTATACTCGGATTCATAATATTACTACTAGTTAATGTTATACCAAGTAGGTAAGTAGTACAACTTTATAGAGTGTAATCCACTTAACCTATTATACTAAATTAGTATATACAGACCTTGAAAAGGTCATTAGTAATTACTCACGGTTAATGGAAAGCTCAAAATGAAACAAGTATAGACTGACTTTAATAATTATTATTTATTGAAAAAAATCTATCATTACTAATTATTTTTACAAAATACTATACATTGTCTTGGTGTTATTGAAAAAAAAAAAGAAATAAAAAACCTAAATAAATTACTTTTATAAAGTACAAAATTATATTTTAACGTAACATTATAAAATGATATTATTAAACATTCTTGTTTGCTATCTGTTTAGCCATAAACTAATTTATTTGACAATTATCTTAAGAATACTAATGTCCGAATGCAACTTTGTAGGTGATTCCAGGCTTCCTGGGTATTTTGCTGTTCACCTCCACGAGTATCGGAGAGAAGTCAGCTTTTGCCGGCTTCGAGGAACAGTTTTTATGTGGTATTGGAAAAACATAATTGATGTCCACGTCGTATCTGTAAAAAGTGTAATTCAATTAATTATTTATAACTATTTATGTATTAAGTCAATGGAATATATTATTTCTAGATGGCGTGTCAAAATAAAAAATAGTCACATAAATTTTTAAGTTAGACCTTTAGAAATACAACTGTGACAACCACATCTAATTTTGGGCATTTATTTTTGCGTGGTGCTGTAAAAAACTAATAGACAGACAGGTAGTTACAGAGATAACCTTGTATCACAAAAATTTACAACTTCTTTCTCAGAAGGCACATAATCTAATATCCGAATAATGATTGAAAGTAGAAATAAATGAGGCTAGGCTTTTAAAGCTAGCTAGCTAGCTTTATTACGACATATCCTTCCCTAGCTTAACGTTCTAGCTTGGCACAAAGCGGTTTACACACAAATGCAATAGAAAAAACAAAAAAGTTAGAGCGCAGTATTTGCTCGGTTATTAGTTTTGCTGTTTACTTCACCTTGATAGAGTTAACAAGCTTAAAAATAGAACTATATCCAATCAAACTATCCTAGCTGGTAACTCTGACTTTACATTAACTAAATAGGCTAGAAATTGAAGTAGTACGCTATGAACGAAGCCAAAAGTTAGTTAGTTTACTGTTTCTACAACAGTTTAATTATCCTTGTTTAAAAAAAATGTTTATATATTTTTCTCTTGTCTAAATTTATTTTTATTCGTCTATATTTTAGCTTTTATTTAATTTAATATAATGAGAAAATGAAATAATGTAGGTTTTTCACTTTTATGATTAAAAATAATTCATAATATATATATTATTTATGCAGGGTTCAGGTGACGGCGATTTTAGTCGCTGGCGATTCGCTAGCGTATAAACAAGAACCCGAACGAAGTTTCTCACAAAACAAAAACTTAATAAGGTACATCATAAATATTTTATGTAACTCGCCAAACTGAGCATTAATATGTATGGACTTTCTTGACAGCTATTACACTTAATTGTTTTACATTATGTCAACGTCGTAACAAAGTTTAAAGATCTCTGAGAGCATTTATACTGTGAGATTTTATCTCTTGAATATTTTTTTCGAGCTGCTTTTTGGAGTCATATCATAATAAGATATATAAAAAATTTATACTTCACAAACCAACTTCTATCAAATATGTATTTTGAATTATATTTAGTACTTGCGTGACATTCTCTTTTAACGCTACGGATAGAGTATTATCAGTCTCACTCTTCAATAACTTTTTGAACTTTTATAACCCTGACGTAGAAGGTTGGAAGGGATTACTAATAATGGGTACTAGCAGCCCCATTGCTAACAATATACTTTATACTCTGCCAGATAAGCCTCTACGCAGCATAGGGGAGCCTTTGGAAATCATCGTGCTCAATTTTGGGTGAATTTATCACATTAGACTAATTGCCTTTGAATTTTATATAAAAATATGACATTATTTTATATCTAGCAGGCAAAAGACGATATTTCGTCAGTGTTTACCTTAGTTCATTTAACTGTAGAATGCTGTGTGTAAATTTGTAAGTTACTTTTTAGTATTTTACTCTATGGTTATAGTTACCTATCATTTGAGCGTGGTATTACGTATAGAGTAAGTATAAAATGTTTGAATTATTAATTATAATACTACGATAAGTATTATAATTAATAATTCATATATATACCTAGTCAATTATATACCTTTTTTATTTTGTTGATATATTGACTATATACATATATTATATAAGTCAATTAGGTACTTTTTATTGGGAACAGCTTTCGTTGCAATTTGGCATCGATACACAGGGTGTACTGGCTTTCTGCCATTATTGCTATTGATTAACTATAAACGTACTCCTAATGTGGTACATACATACTGACATAGGTAATAATAATAATTTATACTTATATATTGATTTAGTTTGTCCACGAAGGTTGCGTTAACCGCTTACTGTACGGTTAGATAGAT
Source organism: Galleria mellonella (assembly GCF_026898425.1). Classification (NCBI taxonomy): domain Eukaryota; kingdom Metazoa; phylum Arthropoda; class Insecta; order Lepidoptera; family Pyralidae; genus Galleria; species Galleria mellonella. The sequence goes on along the minus strand of NW_026442100.1, from coordinate 1,320,372 downwards.
ACTCTTTATTGTTTCCTCCAAAATATTACAAGTTAGATGGGCTGTATGCTTGTTTGCCACCTCAGTGGTATAAAAAAGTATGGTTTTTAAATAAAAACAAATATTTTATCACAATTGAAATCGATGTATGCTTTCGTGGGACAAAATCTATTAAGTCCCATCATCATCATCATCATTATATCAGCCGTTATCTTTCCACTGCTGAATACAAGCCTTCCTCATAGACTGTCATAAGAAACGGGGCCGTTCCTTATAGCAGTTTACCATTAGGGAGATTTTGCCAGTATTTGCCACGCTTGACAGGTGGGTTGGCAACCGCAGTTTAGCTTTTGATGTTTTAATAAGGACGCTGTTGTCCAACCCTCGCTCATTAAATTGCCCTGGTCTTACGACATCCACTTGAAAAGAAGGCACAAGAATGGGCCATTCATTCTAAGCCCGAATTACACGGATAATGTCTCAGTTTTTGAAACAACCATAACAATTAAACTAACCTTGGCAACTTGTCTCTTAAATAAGCCATCACGTTCTTCGGTAATGAGGTTTTTCTTGATAATACGAAAGCACTAAGGTACCTAGTGCCTTCCCTCTGTTCAGCGCAGTGCAATAAAAGCGCCCAAGTTTTGTACTCAGTATCTAATACGTATGTATTATATATACCATCATCTGGAAGTAATATTAATGACTGTATTACAATATTCAACTTTTATAAATTTCAAAAAAAGAACATACCAGAGTGTAACTGTAGTAGACATCGCACATAACGCGGTACTCATACCATACATACCCACGCTAACTAGACACCGTTTTCCCTTATATGTGTGAATACGGGTCGGTATATACCGACGTTATAACGTGTACATGCTGTGAATTTGTTATGCCCTTGTTTACTCATCCCACCTGGGCACGGTGCAATGCGAACGGTGCTTAATTTTGCTGTCAAATAGTTTATTTAATGAGATGAAAATGGAATGGAGACTTCGCTTGCGCTAGCAGAGCACTATTAAGGGATGATTTAGTGAAGATGAAAGTAGGTCAGTTATCCCAGTGTGACGAATTCATCATTAATTAAGTTTATAGTTACCACCATGGTTACCAAGATTAATCGCGTGAAGGTAGGTCTGATAGGGTATATTGTAAATATCGGGATAGCTGGGTACTAGTACTACTAACAATCCCTTCTCACTTGTCAAACGGATAGTTTGTATGCTGTATAGTGTAGGGTTCAACTAATGTACACAGCATTCTTATGTACACAGATTTCTCTTCATATCACAAGATCTTCAGATCGGAAATCGCCATAAGATGACTTTAATGTTGCAAAGTACATTATAGATTACGGAGGTATAACTCCTTGGTCTTTAGAATAGCAACGTATGAGGGGTAACATGAGCATTATTATACTGTATATTAATTAATCTTTTTTTAATTAATTTGATGCCTTTAGGCGATGGTTACTATTATAGTTGAATGGTATTTCCAGTTATATAAAAAAATTCTTACAAGTGATTTCAGAATGCGTCCAGTGAGCGGGTTCGTTCAAGTCCACTCGCCAAGTGATGTTGCCAAGTAAATTTTCGCCCAGCGGATCGTCAGCGAAGCGGTAAGTGAAGTTCATGGTTACACCAGGCGTCCATTCCACCGAACCATCTAGAATTAAACACGTAAAGGTGGATTACTACAACATAGTTCTTGATTTCTGAACTAGAACATAACGTGTATTATATTAAAATAACAATATAAAGAGATTATGCATTTTCCATCCGTTAAATAGTTTAAAGGAAGTACAGAATATCACCGTGTAGTCCCGGCATAGAAAGGACTACTCCTTCCATTCCCTTGGGTGTCATAAAAGGCAACTAAGGGTACTTAATTGTCAAAGGATGGGTAGGAGCGTGCCTCTTAAAACATCATCAAAACCTAACTGTGGTTGTTAACCCGCCTGCCAAGCGTGATAATACCCCCAAGAGAAAGAGGCCTATGTTCAGTAAACAGTTAACGCCTGATTTGGTAGAATACGCAGTGTTTCTAGCTGTCAAGTTACCTGGAATAGAGGTCTTTATATTTTATTATCGTTTTCAATCTATATTTTTTTTTTGTGGGAAAATTATTCTGATTCATTGGTAGAAAAATCTCTTAAAAGGATGACAATGATTTTAGATTACTTCTTTGTATTTTCATCTATAATATTTTAGCAAGCTTAGCCTGTCTGTTTCTGTTAAGTTTTCAATAACTGAAAAAGCAAACCTTCTGCTTGTACATGGTCATCTTCTGTAAAAACAGCTCTCATACAGCTGTACGAGAGAGCTTCTTCTTCACTCGCATAATACTCCACCACGTACCACTCTCCCAGCAACTGGGAATATAAAAGGCGAAAAATAAAATCTTTGTCATTAATGTTTTGACAATTTATTTGAGATATAAGATTTTAGTTTCAATTTCTAGAGAAAAAAAGAAAGAAATATTTTTTTATTCAAGTTATATTGAAACATTCTTGAACTAGTACATTTTTGTAAATTTACCATCTATTCAAAATTTCAGTTAAAAAGAACAAACAATAACTCAGCCGTTGGTTTCTTTTTCAAAAAGTTGATTTTTATAAATTATAAATTTGTGTGAATACAAATTATCAGATGCAGATAATTACCAAGGAATATCAGATCTTAAAAATGAAGATATTGCTATACAATTTGAACAAAGCAATAAAATAAATCAATTGCAGCAATGAAGAAACCAGTTGAAGTGAAAACTACAAACCGTATTTTTATTATTTTCTAAAACGCTAAATATTATTATCACAGAGGTATTTTTATAAAGAAATTTACTAAAAATAATTTCACCGATACGTTTTTTTGCATGTATTTGTACGTTATCGTTAGTATATTGTAGCAATGTGTTTTCGCAATTGATATGGCTTGGCTCCATATTGGTCTCATACTAATTTTGTCATATCAGATATTACTGTATTTTTTTTATCGAGATTTTATTTCTGACAGAATAAAACTCAAGAGCAAGTCTTTATTATCCTTGCTTTCACTTCACACATATGTTGATGTTACGTTTAATTGCTATCACAAATATAAAAGGCGTTTCAATTACATATTGCGATTATTTAAAATTCATGAAAAGCTACAATTAATTGTACTGAAGTATTCACTATATAATATCAAATAAATGCTTACAAAAAATAAGTTGTCAATTTTAAATTATTATTTTACAATCTATTTTTCTCTTAATTAAGTCGAAATGAAAGATGATACTAATGTAGTTAGGCACCTTATAAATAATATAAAATTCTATCTATGATAACCTTATATACCTTATTACGCTGATTAGGTATTATGAGAGATGAGGAGTGAGTTTGAAGTTCTGTTACTTTATCAAAATTTCAAATGATTTCATTGGGATCCGTATAGAGTACTATTTAAAAGAGTAAATTGTCGGCAATAGACTACGAAACCTCACTACACATTATTTATTATATTATCTGTACTCTTATCAACCAAGTATCACATCGTTTTTGTATGAATTGCACAAAATATGTTTTATTGAATTCATTAATAATGAAACCAATATAGAATATCTGAAGAAAAATGTCAAAAAATTGATTTACTATGATGTATGATGCATTGCTCAAGTATCTAATCGTATATTATAAGCAACAGTAGTCACATTCCATCAAATTGAAACGTCAGTTTTCTATTCTTAGTACAACAAAGAATATGGTAATTAAAGTGCACATCCCACTTGCCTAATAGCGATAATATAGCGAATAGAAAGTGAAATGATACAGTAACTTGTATCTTTGCTTTCAAAGGAGTGTACCGGAACAATAAGTTTATTGAATAATGTATGCAAATAACACGCGGACACATCACTGCCAAGTGTAGCCGCACCTGCTAGGTCAATTTGCATTGTATAATGTTAGAATAATCTAATAAGTAAGTGATAACTAGTATGTATCTTTATTTTTATTGTTGTATCACAGTGTATAGAAAAGACTTCTTTATATTATGGTTTGACAATGGGCGATATACATAGATCATAATACGTCTAGATGAAATGTCGAGTACGAAAAATCGCTACGTCAAAGTTACGGTAAATTACTGTAGGTATTTTAAAACAAAGTGCCTAATCTTTGGGATTTTTTTTTATATTTGAACTCTTTGTGTTAACTAATATTACAAATATGAAAGTAGATTTGTTCGTATGTATATTTGTTAGCTTATACCGTCTTAACTTCTTAACTACTATAAAATTTTGGTGTACATATACTGTGTGGGATGGAGAAGAATATAGGCTTCTTATTATCCTGGTCATTAAAATTATATAGTTCACGCGAATGAAGTCGCTGATAAAAGCTAGTACGTAGAGTAAGTACTAAAAGAAATAATAAAACTTATTGTCTTAATTAGATACTATTAATATTTAACAAACTATAATGCTATTATTTTGATATCATATTCAAACATACATTGACGAATCGCGTAAAGCTACGTATGGTTAAAACACATAAGATTAAAAAAGTTGGACTGTTTTGGTGAAGTGTTTGTGACTGTGTTTGTATACGTTCATCTAGGAATGATAATATGTGTATTGTTCGTAGACTATGAATAGATGTTATTCCAGGTTATAGATAAATTTGTTTGAGATCAAAATACAAACATAAAGATAGATACAGGATGTAAATATTCTTTTTTTTTTTCCCTTTGCAACTTAGAATGACAAACAAGATGAAAAACCTGATGGAAATTTTGGTAAAGTGTTTGTAGACTGAGCAGTACCATGGACATAGCAATTATAATATGTTTCTATTCCCCCCATAGACTTGCCATTCCTGAGTTATTCAGGTTTATTAAATTTGTACCCTGTAAATTCAAAATATCAAACATTCAAACCGAAACAAAAAATGTAAATACCTCTTTTTTATGCGAAAACTAGAATGTCAGTTCTATACCCTTTACAAGAATCTTATTTTTATCAATCTAAAGTATTTTAGACATAAATTTTATGCATTAAAGAAATCCCGAAGCATAATTTAATTATAGTTAATAAGGTATCAATTCAGTGCAAAAAAATATTTAGTCTTTATTGAATATTAAGGCCATATATTGATAGAAAATTACATGTTGCTATATCTATTTATATCAACATCTATGGATCGAAATCATAAATACTATATTTGTCCCATCTACATAATACTCATTATCTATATTTACATAAAACAACAGATCAATTCATAGTTCAGCCAACCCAATACATCGAATTTAAATACTTTATGTTAATTCTAAGTTAACCGTTAACTAATTTATATTCCTACGTATATATTAGTATAGTTCACTCGACCTTCAGAAGATGCCAAATATATTATGTGTAAGTACTTATCTAAATGTAGTTTCTGTTTGGCCGAGTTTTGTTTAAACATTTCTCGACAATGTTACTCAGTTTGATTACTGAGTAACACCAGTTGAGTAATGAATTAAACTGATAGAATAATAGAAATCAAATACTTCAAGAATTTGTCTTTGTAAAGAAAATTAATCACAAAGCGTAAATTAGGAAATTATTACTTTTTGAAGTTAATTAGAAACCTATAGTAATAACAAATGGTGTGAAGAATGATTAGAACAAAATATACTCGTGCATGTGACATATAAAATTTGATTAATGTAGAAACAATTTTAATAGCACAGTGCTGTTATCAATTATACATCCGGCGCCTACGCATTCACGCGCTAATGTTAATAAAATAAAATAAATGTGCAATTATAAAAAAAAAAAATACATCCATTTATAAACCCTATATTACGTAAATATTATGTTACGTTTATTTAAGAACGGTTATAATAGTGAATAGTTTTTTTTATTGTGGTGGTTAACTTTTTTGAAATTGTAAAACTATTCTTTGATAAAATTGACATAGAAAAATTGAGTAACATAGACACGAAAATATAGGTTAATTGACATTTTTATTTTTGAAATCATATGAGAAATTCGACTTTAAACTTGATATTAGTAATAATGTGTCCAATATAAAGTAAGTATAATAAAGATTTCATAGTATAATACAATACGGGACTAACATAGGAATAAATTTTTCGATTAAGTAAATGATTATCGTATTAACACAAAATCACTTAGTAATATACATACAAAAGTACAGTTACTTTGAAGATATAATACTGTCTTGAAGTATTAACATTAAATTTCTATTATTTTTTTATGTGAAAAAGCAACAAACGAGCACATGTTCCAACCCGATATTAAGTGCAGCCCATGAACCCTAACGACATCAGGGGAATAGCCAATGATTTTAAAAGTTATAAATATTTTTTATTATAATCCTCATTTTTTTATCAACATATTATTTGGGTGTTGTGCATGTTTATAACTGATGCAAAAACAGGATTTAAACAATGTTTATTGTTAATGTACCCAATTATTTGTGACATTAACATGTCTAAACATATAAATAAGTTGCTTTAAAAAAAAAACTGTTTTAATAAAACAAAAATTGTACAAATACGTTAATAAATCCTTTCCATTAAAGATAGAATGTAATAAACAAAATCGAATTGAAACTCTTTTCCTTGTTAAAATCATTTAAATACATTATACATTTTATAGCGTAGGCACCCTGGGCAGGTGGTTTCTAAGATACAGTATACTTTATACTAGTTCAAAAGTCACAAATCATATTCTATGTTAGACTGTACACAACATTAAATATTAAACTGTCTATGTTGTAACACAATTTAAAATTACATTTATTATTCTTAACATATTAACACAGAAAGGGTTTGATATTTATTTTTATTATTTTGTCGACTACTAGTTATAACCACGACTTCCATTTTTTTTTCACTCCATTGAACCGGGGATGGTTTCAAAGTATAAAGGGTTTTATGTGGGGTGACGACCCTACATTCCTAACGATTCCACTTTATCCGCTCTTATGAGGATAATGCTTGACACAATTTTATATTTAATTTCGTTACTTCTACAATATATAGCAGATAGTTAAATTTTTAACTCTTTAAATAGTTTGATAATAAGGTCTAGTAGTCTCAACACTAGCAATATACCCTTTCAAGGTGACTTCTACACGGTTCTCTCAGGAATCATCATTATCATTTCAGCCATTATCTGTCCACTGCTGAACATAGGCTTCCCCCAGAGACTGCCATAAGGAATGGTCCTCGGCCACTTGCATCCACTGACTGCTTACAATGCATTTGAAATGACCACCTCAGTCTATTGGCGAGTTTCCTCAAGAAATAATCGTAGTAAATTTTTGATGAATTCGTAACATCAATAGGCTGACTTTATCCTCATCTATCATCCCTTCCTGGTGTACTGCCAGCATAAACTAAGTAATGTAGATGGGATTATCATTAATAAAAAAAAAACATGAATTGATCGCCCATTTTAATTTTAATTTATATAAATAATTTCTATTATGCCTCACTACTTTACTAAAATTTAACACACAATTATGACACAACTAACCTGGGATAAGTCAAAATGTGGCACAGCCCTGACTTCCGGACATTTTCTTTTATTTACAATCCTTCCGTATGCTAATTGCAACACAAACACCAACAAAACACAATTTGCCAATTTAAGCATATTTACAAACTGATAAAACAAATTTATTTGTTGTTAACGAAATATCATTTATTTATTATTTAATGATTGTTACCGCGTCATATAAATTTAGTCAAACATAAAGCGTTATATTTACAAGAAGCGTAATGTTGAACTAACAAAAGGGAATTGTTTGTTATCAATCGGTATGGGACATCAGTAATGGGACGTTGGCAGCATACCATTATCAGGTGACTCATAAAATTATTCACTGTAGTTTTAAAGACTCATAGTCGACCCAGACCCTTTTAGGATTGTAGGGTCCCGTACTAATTGGTATAGAGGAACCTTTAGTCGCGTATCTGCCACAGAGATACTTAGCAACTATTACAGATATCGATTTAAAGTTTGCAATAGTTTTTAATATTATCGAGTTTCTTTCCGCAAACTTTCAGAGAGTAGAATGATCTTGCCGGCTTTTCCCTAGAGATTACAATATAGGGTTTTATAAAAAGGGTGTATTAAGGTTTTTTCAAAGTCGGCGATGAGTACGTGACACTCTTGGTGTTGGAGGTGTCCATAGGTTACAGTGACTGTTTACCATCAAAGGGCTATATGCCTGTTAAAGGACATCATTTGCATATTATAAAATACATTTTTTTGCGTCCACCAAAGTTTATGAAAAATTAATACATAATAATAAGTAATTAAATTTCCCCATTAACTACGAAATCTAAGCATGCAATCTAAAATTGTCGTTGTTTATAAATATGTGTATTATTATGTGAATGTTAAGACAAAAAATAAAACGATCTTTATAAATCGTTCAGTTTTTGAGAACTTATTAAATATTCATGCGCTTTAAGTAGGTAATTAGCCATAGTAACGGCACAGAAAGTTAATAAACAAGAAAACCCTAACACTACTAGTAATAATAATAACTAAGTAAACACTGTTTCATACCCGTATCTTACAATAAACACATTTTGTACATAAGATTAGTTTATCTTATATTAGAACTAATATGTACGGAACTCTTGTAACTTGTACAAAACAACTCGTACTTGGTTTATCTCGGTTTGTTTGGTTGGTTTTATTTTTATTTGTTTTATATACGTTGACCTTTATATAAGGATTTAAGTGTTTTAAAAAATCTGTTTAAAATGATTACTCTAAAACTGAATAATTTAAGAATGTGTTCGACAAAAAAAAATCGACTTCAATTGTGGCAAAACCAGTTATTTTGAATTAAAAACTAAACTACTAAACCGATTTCGATAAAATTTTCGTGGGTCAAATCTGTAAGTATATCCTCCTTTTTTTGAAGTCGGTTGAAAAAGTTATAATTATTCTTATTGATGTACATGTTATCTATACTGAGGTACACTGTAAATGTACCAACGTGCCAAGAAAACTTTGATGCATAGAACGTTACGCTAAGCGTGTACCAAGTTAAACTCGTAATGGAATTTCCCGGAAACTTCTTCGGATTAAGAACTTCTACACTCGAGTGTAAACCATGATTTGTCTTTGTGCTTTTACTTAGAAACAGTAATTTACTTTTAAAACCCTTTACCTGGCTGCCTTGGTGCAGGTTTGTGAAACTATTATGTGGATGAAAGAAGTAAAGAAAATACAGTATTTTATCAGTTTTTTTTATGGAACTTAAAATGACATCCAAGCCGACAACCTACCTGATGGTAAGTGGTAACTATCGCTTATAGACATGAACAGTATCCTGGACATAACAAAGTATATTGTATAAGCCCATGATACCATTTATTGCATTTTAATCTAGTTTTCACTATTATAATATTGTAAAAACTTGTTTGTGATATTACCGCAAGAATATTTATGCTTATGCTCTTACATACATATCGGGTAAAATAGAAAATATTAATAAAAATCTTTTTTTTTTTAATTAAAAACTCAATTCAGCTGAATTGAGTTTTTCACGAAACGTACATCCCTGCAGTTGTCCATAGACGGGCCGTATGCTTGTTTACTACCATAGTAGTATAAAAAAAGCCACAATTTGTATGACATAAAGTTATAACACTGATCAGCGGCACTATATACAAACAAATATAAAATTCTTTTGAACATAAATTGGATCAAATTGAATCATTGCAGATTCAGAATTTTTTGCGAGGTTTTCTCAACACAATATTCCGATCTCAAAATTAGAATCATGAAAAAGTCGATTTACTTTATTCTATTATATTTTGTTATGTTCTGTTCTATTTCTTTCAATTCTAACAGTATTCTATTAAAATATGAATAAACGGACAGACAATCTACAGATATTAATTATGTGTCTATTATCTCCTAAGCTTTTCATGTTCGCGGCATAAAGAGATTGATTTAATATAGCGAAGATGAAAGCCGCCATTTGAATGAAATTATAACTTGATCACTTGCAAACGCAGAAGGTTTCTATTTAAATAAAATACTCTGTGAAAACCTCTCATCATATTTCTGTTTACTTTAACCAGTAGGAAGCGGGAACTGCGTAATTTGTATTGGATATACAAAATAACATATTTAGAATTTAACTTATCTATAGTATACGTTATGTTTGATAAGGAAACATCAAAGTTAATAAATCCCTTAGAAGTTTATTGTTCTCTCTCTACCTAAATTGTTTATTTAAAATCTCTCTTGTACATAATAAAGAAAACATAAGGAATAAGTTAAGTATTGAACAATGCAATAGTAGACTAATTCTTTCAAGAAATAGGTATCTTCAAGTCAGTAAAAGTAAAGAAAATATTGTATTAATGTTTTCATATGGAAGAATTAAGTTCAATACATCAAAGAGGGGAACACGTTGCTATTCTCGAAGGATCTAAGATTTTTTTTAGTTTTTGGTACACTGATGTAATTGGATATCCCGTTTTCGCTATTTGATATGGGAGATGGAGTTCTCGAAGTGAAAGAAGAAAAGGGCGGCTAGAATAATAGATTAATATAGAATCCTGTAAATAATGGTACGTATGTCTATTTGGATGGATGTCCTATTTCTGAGAATAATGTGGTAAAATTATTCAGTTTTAATGATGGAATACTTGAAAGAATGTTAATTATTGCAATTATATCCTCCTTCTAATTGTGAATTCATTTTGACGATACTTATTTTGTGTTTTGTCATACTAATTGTATGTATCAAGATTGAAAATGATATTTTATGCACAAAATTTTAATTTATTCATATTTCTCTTTGAACTTTGAACGTGATTTATGACTTTTAATAGCTTAGACCTGGTTTCCAAAGTTATAATGCTAAAATTGGCTTTTAACGGTATACCTACCTCAAACACATATTAATCTTTCCTGTTTGCAGGCTACGATAAGCTTTTGTCCATAAATTTCAATATTTTGAATTTGCAACGCAGAATGAATGACGATTTTATCAGACTTCGTGTCATCTGTGATTTTATTAATGATTTTGTTGTTAAATTAATTTTACTTCTTGGTTTCTTACTTGTTATGACATTTGATTGTGAGTGTAGACTGAACATCTATAAAGTTGATAAGGAAATCTTCAATAAACCCTATTCATCGTGTTTAATTTTTGAAGTAAGATGGACTATTAGGTTCATATTTTTTACAATAATATAGGTAGGACTTTGATGCATTAATAGAATCTGAATCCATATTCCCTATCTTGTAATGGAGTAAAAAACAGAATTATATCACCATTCTCTGTCATCTGCAGGAAGTTGTAAAAGGTGACGAAGGAAACTAAATACAGTATATTAATTCAAGAGAAAGAAAACTTTAAATGAAACCCAATACTAATAAGTTCATTAAATTCTCCATGTCTAGTTTTTTTTTTAATGGATGATAATGGAATGGTAACCCTGTCTGCGCTAACGGTGTATGCTGATGGAGCACCAGTGAGGGATGACAGGCGAAGATTAAAAGGCAAGTCAGTTAGCCCATCGTATGAATACATCTGGAATTCAGCAAGATGGTTTCCAGGGACCATGTGAAGATCGCCCTGACAAGTTCGATGTCCAGTTATATAAGTATAAAAAGCTATATCCTTCTTTTATGGGGAGAGACGTGTTAATAGGTTATTAAGCAGGTATTCCTCTGTACCCTGTAAATTCATTGTTATATTCCACCCCTCAAACTGAAACAAAGGCATGCAAACATAACTGCTTCACGGTAGAAACACGAATAGGACAGAGGTACCCAAACATACGACTTTTGTACAAAGTCTCCCTCTAGTAAACTAGTACAACTTCACCCATATAACGCAATATGCGCATTTCAATGGTATGTAGTTTATTATTTATTTGCTAACTTTAAACCCTATTTATTATAGTATTTTGTGTACAACTATGGTAATGGTATAAAAAAATCATTGTCCTTTTCATTAATTATCTACACAATAACTGCAGTAAGTCTATTTTAGTGCTACGCTGCATCAGAATCAATACCTATTGTATTTATATCCGTCGTTAGTAGTTCATCATTTGCATGTTTCGAAATGCACAATTTGACTTGCATAGAAGGGCGCATCCTTTAGTACCGTTCGTCATCCAGCGTCGTACGGAATATTTACAACTAGAAAACTATGTCAATCATACTATAAACTGGTCCCATTAAGTTATCGATGACTGTCAAATAATAATGAATTTGTTTACCGCTTTGTTAATCTCCATGTGATGACTGATGAGTATTAATATTTTGTGTACATGACATACAGACGCCAGATTTGTTTAGTGGCTAATTATAATATCATAGTCCATTGTAATTATCAAATAGATTGCAATAGATTGTCTAAGAGAGGAGTCAGCGATCTGTGGATAGAGCTTGTATATATGAATTGAGTTATGAAAATGTATGAAGCAAAAGATGATTGGTGTAAGGCCATTTGCAATCTATTCTGTCTGCTAATCAAATATGAAACGAACATAAGATATAAGTAGTTTGTATTAATATACACGTATAAGTGACTATATGTACATGTATAGTAACTATATAGTATAACTATATGACTATATCTAAATATTATTATTTTATTAATAATAATAATTTTTTATTATAATGTATATAGATAGCCAGACTTAAACTTTTAGATATGGACGGTGATTTAGTTGATATAATAAGTAGATCGACTTCCTATAGGTATATTATATGAATAGAATTCCCGAAATAATATCATTTAACAAAATTCATTCAGTCATTTAGATTTATTATTCGGATATACGTAACAACATATATATTCATATCCCCATTTCGGAAACGAAAGAATCTTTTTAGCGACTTTTAAAAGAAAGAGGATCTCAATTTGTTTAAATTTTTTTATGTTAATTAATTTCTGAACCGAGTTACACAATAAATTTTATAAACTATAAGGATTACTCTCGCATTGTACTGGTTTTAATTTTGTAACGATTTATACTGGCATTTTTCTTTGTATATTCTACAATGTAAATAAACTGCTTGTTGCTAAGCAAAATATATTTAAATTTTAAATATATGATTCCACGTTCTAAATTTAAATATTTATAATAAAAGATATCTACAATACATGTATGTAGTCTACGAAATATGTTGTTGAATAATGTGCATTTTAATTTTTTTTTTGCTGTAGGAACAATAATAATAATAATAGGTACTTTTTTCTACAATTCAATGAAAAACATTTTCAGAAATACGACAGTTAATAGGTACTACCCAGAATTGACCCATTTCCAAAATAGTATGTCATGGGATCGACCTTAATTAAAGTGATTGAACATGGTACCGAACACATTGATGAAATATGATGCCCAATAAAACATGTTTTAATTATCAATCTGAGCCACATACCCGAGGCAACAGGTGTGACCGCATACAGATTTCGTTTTGAATTAGCAAAATTCGTGCCGCTGCGACTAGTTTGGGAAGCCCACTTTTGATGAAGTGTATGTCGATATTGAATTACTATACATGTAATTAAAAATTGCCTGACATCAGTGTGATACTGTTTGAAGTTCAACTGTATTTTTGTTTTGCGATATTTCTTTTATATGTAACTCTATTTTTTTGCCCGCTACTTTGTAAGCGTAGATGTCAGAAGTAAGAAAACCAAGGAAATATTCCACTTCTAGGCGGCATATTAAGATGAAACGTACATACATTTTAAGTTAGATCTTTAGAAACTTAAAAGTTAAAGTCGCATTCAATTTGCTTCAATAGTTTTTGCATAACACTAAAACAAACATACAGACAGACAGTTGTTAATACTGTTATTAATACCCTTCATATCAACGATGTCTCTTAAATATCTCTCATGTACACAGAATATATTTAAGAAACATTGTCTAGTTATGATTTTATTATATTAGTAAAACATGAAATAGCATAAAATCTGATGGTCCACGTGGAAAAAAAGCGTCCCTTACAAATAGGACCGCATACCTTTGACTTTACTAAATACAGTGTGAAGAGTGTGATAATTTTTCTCATGGGTTACCATTCTTCAAGACTAAGGTAATGTCTCCGTATCCTTAGATATATGTAGGTATATCCATGACTACTATGTACTACTTGTGTAGCAGTAAAAGTAAAATTTCTGGGTGACAAAAAATACAAAAGGAAAACCAAGGAAGGCATTTATATTTTTTCTAATCAAAAACTAATGAATTTATCAGTCTAGCTAGTGAATCTGAATATCTGTATTAATTACTAATTTATATATGTGAATTAATTTGTGCTCTTAAAAATGCATACTGAATTGCAAATTCTTTTTATTATGCATTCAGGTCATATTATATATTTTCGAAAACGAATAACAAAATGGGTTACAACTGTATGTTATAAATTGATGATTATCTGTAAAATTATTGAGTGATAATTGATTGCTCATCATCATAATGATCTTTGTCTTCCTGTCATTATTTCAATCGTTTGGGGTTGATGCAAAATATGCCCTTTGTTATATTACACATGGTTTTTGCGTTTGATTTTACGACCAATTCTTCAGCATTTTAGACAAATGATTCTAAGTACTTCAAAACAAAGTAATATATCAATGGATCAATAAAACTAAATACGGATATTTAAATTAGGACGATAAGTAAGTTCCTACAATATTTTTTTTTAAAGAGCCTCATGGTGGATATCGCAAGTATAACATTAAATCTACATATTGTCTGTGTCATACCTGAAAGACCAAGTAGGGGGGGGGGGGTCACTCACTCGTTACCCACTCTTGAAACATAAAGATCTTAGATCATAGTGCCAAGTTATTTCAATAGCTTATTTCACTTTTTAAATGAGAACACATTTACTTAAAATTTAATGACGGTAGAAAATAATGAAACTGAGGTAGATAAATATACATAAAGTTTTCTTTTGTATATTATTGTCATATCTCTTTGCTCATCGTTAGTCTATGTAAGGATACGACGGCGTTATAAGAAGGATATCGTCATGTTGCTAGTGATATCAGTATATCCTCTCGTGTTAACGGATAAATGCTTAGTGCTAATATCTATTAAATATTAGCTTTCTGCCCGCTACTTCGTGCGCTCGGATTTTAGAAGTAGGAAAATCAATGTACAACCACTTATAGATAAAGTGTCGAATAAAACATACAAATTACATCTTCAAGAACATAAAAGTGAAAAACGTATTCAATTTGGTGTAGTAATTTCTGCGTGATATCGGAAGGAGTATACAGATAGACAGACAGACAGATGAAATTTCATAAAATTATTATTTAATCACCTTATAGCTCTTATTAAAATCTCTTTTATATTTTTTTTTAAATATTCCAAGTACAGATAATGATCAGTTACAATTTTATTATATTTATTATTATTACTTCTTACTTATACGTAAGATAAGATAAGACGCCTATATTACACACTACATCCGCATAATAATAGAGAAACATTTTATCGTAAAATAAGAATTTATAAATAACCTAAATTCTTTATGTCACACATCCGAGCAGAATCCGGATATACAAGGCAATCTAACGACATTGCTTACAGAAAGTGTTTTTACTTTTGTCGGGCTGCGTACGAGTTTTCACCGATTCGTCTCTTTATCCTATCGCGGTCAGGGGAGCGTTTATTTTATTATGCGTACTTGTTCATTGCACATTTGGTACTTTTTGATTGGTTCTTCGCAATGCACTATATCGGAATGTTCTTTGAAACGATAGACACGGCATTGGAATGTTAATAGATAATTAATTTTAATACTTTTTAGATAGATTGACTAGGGTACTTACGGAATAATCGGAGAATTGGGACTTGGATCAGACGAACTGAAAATATGCGGCAATTATTACTTTTTATCACATAGACGGTCAGCTTGTGTATATATAGCTATATGGGGTATGTAGGCATGATAACTCATAGTAAATTAGGGAACTGTCAAGCTTCCTTAGTTGGTAAATATAACAAATAAATAAAATCCTTATGAATAGCAACACATCTCAGCCGTAATCTCCAGATGCTGTTCATGTATGGACAGGCGGCAGTTACCAGTTTTCATCAGGTGGGTCGGAAGTTTGTTTGCCAGTTTAGGTATCATAAAAAAGCTCAGCTGATAAAAAGTATATATAATTATAACAATTCTTGCCTATAGCTGTGTGTGAATACGGATATCTCAATATTCTTCAATTAATTGTGTTGCCAATTGTAATTTGTTATATGTCCTTCATGAGACGCGATTATTGACGTCTAAGATTTTATGTCACCATATTTACTAATTTCACTGTCATATTTCTTTAATTTTAATCTTACAATGGCAGGCAAGCATAGCTTTATTTGACCATCCAAGGTCAATTTTAGTTTTTCTTCTTACATCAACTTTACATACAACTTTTACATACAACTTTATCTATTTTTATAAATTGATTATATTAATACAGGTGTATTGGTAAGTTAATTTATTGGCCTTGGCCTTGTATTGTTTAGTTCTAGTTCCAATTATCTCCAATAATATGGACAATATGACATTGTTGTTGTTTAAAGTGACTGCGGTTGAAGTAAACTTATAGATATTCTTGTTAGTTTACAGATAAAAGTTTGGTTTATTGTATGCTATCACACTGTATGAGACAAAAGTTATCGTCTTTTATTTATTTCTTGGTCAATTCAATAATGACACATGTGCATCTATAAGGGTGTTATGCGACTTTCAGCTCTAAATTGACATTTTTACGATAAAGTTTGCTTTCACGTTAAACATATAATAATTTTATTATGATTGAAGACTTTTTCAGAATAAATCTCTAATATATTTAATAGTATCTGCTTATTTTCTTTGTATAAAAATAAAATAATAAAATCATTGACAAAGCTATACTCACAAGACTGTTGATAAAAAAACATTATTCTCTACAATGCCGCGTCTAAAAATGTTAAAGGCAAAAAGACAAGCTGAATCTCTCGCGAATTTAAATTAGTTTACGCTGAGGGAATCACAATGGTCGAGTTTTTGTGGCATACCCGTAGTAAACTGATCACGTAGATGGGTATACGCGCTTTCCTAGCATTCCTTGCGGTACGTGATCTCAGCTGTTTCAGTTTTGAACGTTGAGTTCGACAGCCCTAAAGACAAACACCAGATTACAAAGGGGATTCCAACAACTTTAATTCCCGACTAAAGTAGCATTTGAAAGTCGCGGTGAAACTATTTCCACTGTTATTTTTTATTTGTTGTTTAAAATCCTAACCGCTATTGTACTTGTGAATGTTAGTTTTTTGTTTTGTTTCATCTGAGTATCTAAAAGGCTTAGCCAATCAATTCATGAAATTTTATATACATATATGTATAATATTATATGGGATGAAGATGAATATAGGTTATATAGACTAACATATTCTATATTTTTATCACGGTTAGTCAACTTACCCTGATCACAATGATAAAGTCGCAGGTAAAAACTAGTATCTTATAATTAGATTAGAGATCTGTAATCAAATGGATGTTAAGTGAGAGAAGAACCAAAAAAAAAGCGAATGGACTACGTGAAAGATGATATGCATGAAAGTGAGCTTGGATTTAATGGTTTATATGAATAAGTAAAACAAAAAAATATATATATACAGCGTAACCCTAAACAATAAGCTTTGTTCCATGTGTCAAGGCGACGATGATTTGCAATTAAATATTGTAACGTGAATACATAATTCAATATTGCTGTTGTATGAAAATGAGTTCCAAGCTAGGTACCAGGTACTAGGTAGATTAATCTATTTGGATAAGTTTTGACAGCGTTGTTGTCCCCGAATTAGGGTTACCTGTGATTGATGTTAATTTAAACGCTGTAACTGCAAGTATTTTGTGTCGTGTTAGTTACAACCCTAAAATTAGACTTACTAGAACAAAATTTTCTTCATACTATAATTAATAAAAATGTATATACATTACAGATTAAAATCGAAGTTGTGAATCGTCATTAAACTTAAGAATGTAACCATGCCATAGAACATATCAGGATAGAAATTTCATGATTTTAATATATTATAATCTTAAATTATATAGAGTGTCGCCATACAAATGTTTCGAGAAAAGCGGGTTAAATTTTTCATACAATTTTGCCTGATAATTAGTTATGAGTGATTCCTTTATAATTTCTAGGTATATTTATTTTGTACTCCTATTTCCGCATTTTTTAATGCGTATAAATTCATCTTATTTATTAAATAATCAAATATAAATACGTCAAGATACATTACGTGCGTAAGTATATAGAACAATAATAAAAAAAAAAGAGTCAGCTAATTTTACAATAAACTGGCAAAAATTTGACCCGTTTTTGACGTTGGACGCTCTATCTATATATACAACAAACATGATAACGGCCCACCTGATGGAACAGTCGCCTATAGATATGAGCAGTATAATGGACATAACAGAGTATACTGTTTCGCCCATGACACCCCCCATGCTTTGCCATTCCTGAGGACTCAGGTGTTATTCCTCTGTACCCTGTAAATTCACGCCATATCCTTCAAACCGAAACACAGCCATGCAAACACAACTGCTTTACGGTAGAAACACGAATGGGACAGAGGTAATCAAGCTATCGACTCTTGTACAAAGTCTCCCTCTGGTATATATATAATCTGAGATTGTAATTTATAGCATAATTACCATGTGGTTCCAGCATTGAGTAGGCCACCCCTTTCATTCCCGTTGGTATCGTAAGAGGTGACTATGGGAACTTAATGGTCGAAAGATGGGGAGCAGCGGCCCTATTCAAATATCACCAAAGTCTAACTGCGTTTGTCAACTCACCAGCTAAGAATGGCAATTACTAGCAAAACCCCCTTTATGAGGAAGTTTTATGTTCAGCAGTTAATGGTTGATATTTGTTTTTTTAATGTTTGTTAATTTACCTTAATGCACAGGAAAATTCGGTGTACATTTGGCGGACTTAACACCGGACGGTGTTCTCTACCAGTCAACCATTGGGCAAACTGAGAAATACGTAGGCGGTGCATTTTTAAATAGAGGAAAAATAAAGCAATGCTGATATGATGACGATGAATCTATAGCATGGCTAGATTTTTACCGTACGCCTACTTCGTATTAACTTGTATATGTTGATTTTTTTTTTATATTACCTATGAACGCCTGCAATATCAGGAGTATTACGCGCACGTTGCCGACCCTAACGAAACCTCTATATAGATAATATAATATTAAGGCATTTACCGGCGTACTTAACCCCATCATTCGTAATGAAAACATTCTTTGCCCGAAGCGATATGCGATCAACGTTCCATGTATGAGAACAGACATCCGTTGCCCTCCTAGAACGTAAACCTGGTTAGGGATTGGCCAGTTTAATGCGACCTTTATATGTCCATCCGAGCTCTAATAAATTGCACGAAGCAAGGAAGCTTTCTGGAGTGCACAAAAGATCAACATTAAATGGTTAAAATTTTACGTTAACGAGTCTCAATAATGCAACATGTGGCTAAATGTTTTAAACTGAACTAGATGACATGTGATTATGATTTTAGATTTATGTTTATTATTTATTCGAAATAATTTATATGACAACGTAATCATAGAGCTATGATTGATGTTTAGTATTTATTTATTACAATTTATTTTAATATAGTTTTTACATTGATTATTATTAATATATAATTTATTATCGCTGTTTTGGGCTTTTGAACTGTGGTGACTAAAGTTTGGTACAAGCACTAACCTTCAATTTGTGTTATATATTTTGACATTACATCTAAAAAAGACTAATTGTTTGAAAAAATAAAGGACATTTAAACAAGTGAAGAAATTGATGGATAAGTATTTGTTTACTTATTTGTAACAGACTGTATTAATTATTATAAAAAAAAATATTGGTAGGAAAAAGTAGCACATTTATTCCTGCTGGTTGTACAACAGATGGAAAAAATCCACTTTTTTTTACAACACTGGGGGCAAACGAGCATGCGGATCACCAGATGGTAAGTGACTACCGCCGCCCATGGTCACCCACAACACCAACGGCATTGCAGGTGTGCTGCCGGCCTTTTAAAAAGGAATATGCTCTTACACCGCAGGAGGAAAGTTGATACAGACAAGTGAAACTGGCCAAATATATGAGTATATTATTATATACATGCCAAACATGGTAAAAAATAGAGAAAGGCGTATGTTCAGCAGTGGTCAGTCAAAAACCGATTGGTATGGTATGTTATTCTATACATTGATATAACTGTGGAGGTATTTAATATTTTTATATTATCAGAACTTTTATATGAACAATACTGTGGATCTTACAGTACATACCGTGCCGCCAAAAGGTTTGCCCATCTTGTATAGCAGCTCCCAGATCATCTATTTGGGACTACAACACATTGCTTTTTAAAAGATTTTAAATAAAGTTGATTTTTAGTACGTCACAATTTTTTTTTGCTACTATTTTGCGATTACGTCGCCAATTCTAAATTTAATTTCGCAATTTGTATTGCTGCAGATCACACATAATAACACAATTATAAATCTTATGTTGTTTTATGTATTATCTATTCTTTCGTGTGTGTGTTTCAAACAAATAAACGATCTATCTATCTATCTATCTATCTATCTATCTATCTATCTATCAATTGTTTTTACTGTCAGTAGAGTTTACTTCCGTGTTGGTTTCAATTTAATTTTGTAATTCCGTTTGGTTCCGCAAAATAAAATCTATATATTGCGAAACATAATCAAGAGGCAAAGAGCCAGTTACATAGCTTGAAGAACCGACAACCGATGGAAAAGAAAGGTTCTTGAGAGGCGACGACGTACAAGCAAACGCAGTGTAGGATCACTCTGCACTAGATTTTTTTTTATAATATAGGAGGCAAACGAGCATGCAGCTCACCTGATGGTAAATAACTATTGCCGCCCATGATAATCCGCAACACCAGAGGCACTGCAGGTGTGCTGCCGGCCTTTTAATATGAATATACTCTTTCCATATCGCTTTGGTTCGGAAAAATTGCTGCTGGAAGTTAATTCCAAAGAGTGGTTGTGCGTGGAAGAAAGTGTTTTGAAAAACGCACGGTGGAGGACAGTCACTCATCCAGATAGGTGGGTTGGAACTTTAGTTTGTGGCTGATTGTACGGTGGTTCAAATCAGTAGCAGTTATTAATCCGAACAAGTCCTCAGAGTACTTCTCATTAAAAATTCAGTGGATGCAGGTGGCTTGGAACCGTTCCTCTAGGCCTATGTTGAGACAGTGGACAGGTAACGGATGATATGATAATGATGGTGTTGATGAAGTTGCGAATTAAAATATATATGTAAACATGCAATATTTACAATGTAAAACTACATTGGACAACCATCTATAAAACATTATATCGTTTATTAGTGAGCTCATGATTGACGTTGAAGATATACTATAGCATATGGAAGTAGTTTACCTAAAAATTTAACTAAATACAATGAAAGCTCTAATTCATGTCGACGGAAGTTTGTGTCATTAACTTACATGTTCAATGAGCTTCATAAAACTGGAGTAAAGTGTGAGAGTTCTTGTCTATTTAATTAACCATGTCAATAGGACACTAAACATAATGAAAATGAATATATTTGTAAATTATAAAAAAAATATAAAAATAACTTTGCATTGCAGGGAGTCAGTGGATGCAGGTGGCTCAAGACCGTTCTTTATGGCAATCTATGGGGGAGGCCTGTGTTCAGCAGTGGACAGATAATGGATGAGATGATGATAATAACCTGTATTATTTATATATATTTCAAAAATAAAGAGGTTCTCAATTCGATTCTATTTTTTTTACTTGTTACTTTATAACTCCGTCGATTCTAAAGTGAATTGGAATTTTTTTTTTATCTAAAAGAATACAGATTGGTTACAATCTTACAGATTGGTTGTGTAAATTTTTTTATCAAAATCTATTTAGTAATTTTGTTTTTAGATCAAAATAACTGGGTTTGTTATAAATTAAGTCGGTTTTTTTTTTGTGGAACCCAGTTTTTATTATATTGCTTCGTTTTCTGTCGCTCTGTCGCATTGGATGTATAATTATGATAAAATAATTTTAATTGTCTAGTGTTAAGTTCATTATAATGGTAACAGTTGACTCTGGCTACCTCATTACAATTTCTAGTAGAAATATATTTTTTTTTATCCTTTATTTATTTAATCATAATTTTAAAAGTTTTAAAAGAGGTATAACGCCAACAAGTGGAAAACTCTGGAATTAGAATACAGGCTTATATTTTGGACAACATATTTCTATTACTATTCAAAGTGGCAATGCGGCTAGCCTCTTAGGTACGCTGTTAGTTGGCAGTAACTTTATAAAATTTTGTATATGTATACATTTCTTTAAAATCATTGTATTTAAAGTTAT
This sequence comes from Galleria mellonella, assembly GCF_026898425.1. NCBI lineage: Eukaryota > Metazoa > Arthropoda > Insecta > Lepidoptera > Pyralidae > Galleria > Galleria mellonella. The sequence continues at coordinate 1,297,944 of NW_026442100.1, read as the reverse complement.
ATATGTTTATAGACATCGGATAAAAAATTAACATACGTTTTAAAAATAAAAATAATATGACAAATATATTTTGTTAACTTTAACAATAGAAGGAGCTTGGAAGTTTAATAATAAGAGGTACAGTTTTATAATACCGTTTTTTATAAATACAAATTAATATTTATCTATTACTAATATAAAAACGTACGGAAGCCAATATAGTTTGCATAGAAGAGAGAGAGAGAGTGGGCGGCACAGACAAGAAAAGCCAGTGTTTAATACAGATTTAATATTATATAATACATAGATTATTTATTACATTCTAACATATTCCAATGTTTTCTGTATGTTGCATATGTTATTATCTTTCTAAACAAAGTATAAAGTAGCTGTGATGTAGATGTTTTGAGTATGTCACGCTCATCAAAAAATAAAATGTCCAGGTACTTATATAGCGTAGTAATGGGCCGGGTTGTTGGGTTCCATAATGGTTGAACGCAATGACGGCCTACTCATCAATCATACTTGTGAACGAGTACTTACAGGGGCTAGCTTGCTGTTGTCACTATGACTGATTTATTTTACTTAGCTATCTTGATTTTATTGTATTTGTAAGTTTTTATTCTAACATATTTATGAGTTTATAAAAGTTTCTTAGTTATTCTGTAAAAAAAAGATAGGCTCTCGACAGTCTGCTATCGGAGGATTCTTGGATACTTCGGCCATGTTGCTCGACGACAGTACGACAATCTGGACAAACTAATGGTTGTAGGCAAGATAGAGGGAAAAAGACCACGCGGACGATTGCCTAATCGATGGTCGGACCAAATAACCGCCGTTACGGGACTGTCAATTGCAACTGTGTGAGCTGAAGACCGTTCATAATGGAATAACATCATAAGAGAGGCAACGGACACCTTTCAAGGACACGACCTTTAGTAATGAAGAGGACGAAGAGAGAACGAGTTATTCTGTAGAAATATAAAAATATACTATTAACAATACTCAAAATAAATAAAATATTTGCATAAATATATTTTCTATTCTATATTTAAAATTCATTACTTATATCACAAATTACATTAATATTTTATTTTTGGTTTGTTATAGAAAATTAACATTTATCCAGTTTTATTATAAAAGATAATGCTATACAAGTAGTCATTGGTTGATAAATAAAAATTTCTTATTTTTAAAAAGTAGAATAGTTATTAATCATAATCACGTATCAGTTATTTTGATTTAGAAACCAAACCGCTGGATCGATTTTTATGAAATTTCCATGGGATCACTCTAAACGATGGAATTCTGAGGTAACAAACATATAAACAATACAACCGAATTGTATTTTTTTTTGATACCGAAACGAAAGTTCTCCTTTTTTAAGTTGGTTAAAAATTTGCGAGTCAAGTGCAGGTTTTACAAACATTATTTAAAAACACTCTGAATATTTATGTTCTTAATTAAAAAATGTAGTACAGATATTTTTAATGTCAATTGATTTCGATAACATCTTTAACAACTACAAATCAGGTTTTTTATTTATTACTATAAAGACATTTAAATGTACACAGTAGTACTAGTAGCTACTGTATGATAATAATGTGGTAGAAACTTAGAAAGAATTCAATTGAGTTTAGGCAAGGTAGTGTGAGTTTTCTAAGTGTAAGTAAGTTCCTCATTGACATTCCAAAGCCATTGGCTGCTTAATTAAATACAACGTGGGCGCTTGTTGGCATGGCGCCTTTCTTTCATCTTTTTTTCTTTAATTAGCTGCCTTATTAGTATTTATCATCATTCATTGAAATGTTAAGGAGCTATTTATTGAACTGTGTACAAGGATTACGATTAGAGGAAAAATTACACAAAACATTTATTCTATCGATAATTGTGCGTGTAAAGATTTTCAACCGACTTCGAACAAAAGGAGGTTATGAATTCAATTGTTTTTTTATGTTTTTTACTTCATACCTCCGTCAGTTGTAAACTGATTTGAAAAATTCTTTTTTTTTCTGAAAAGATATATTTACAGATTGGTCCCATAGAGATTTTATCAAAATCAAAATACATATAAATAAATAAATATAAATAAAGGTTTTGTCACAATTGATTTTTTTTGTGGAACACAATAAATTATCCTAATTCCCTTGCTTATATAATACTAATTCTGTTATTATACACACTATTACGGCTACTACACACTACTTAAGGCTACTGTAAAACCTTAAGAATAATTTATCCTTGTAATGTTACATTAGGCGAGAAACCAGCAATTAAGTTTTTTTTTAATTCTCATACATGCATTGATATGTAGGAGGTTATTTTTAATTACACTTGTTTAAATTAGTATGTTACGTATCTCCGCTAGTTTACAGATTATTATCATAAACAAACTTAAATTGACTTACAATCAAATTAAATTTGTCAGATTCATTTAACTTTACCGTTATAGTTTTTTATTTGGTGATTTTTTTCAGTTTTTCCTTGTTTAGTACATCAATAATATCAAATAAACAAAATATGAATACCACTTTTGTTTTTGAGCTTTAATAGTTGGAATAAAATTAATGTACTTATCAACACTAATCGATTATAAAAAGAATAATCAAAATTGGTTCAAAATTGGTGAAAAACCCGCGTAACTCCTTTTTGAGGTCGCTTAAACATAATGAAACATAATTTGTAATTTAACCGTATGCCAAAATTTTATGTCAAATTAAAACAAAATGAAAATTCCATTGTACTGAACCGGTTCTAAGATAAATATATTCATACTTTGACCACAGAAGATCGTTTAGGCATAGCTTTGTTGTGTGTGCAAATATTATTTCGGGAGAGTCGTGGGCTCGCTTGATTACCATTTATATTTGTTGTTAGAAATTAAAACAAACTAGAGAAATGGCAACTGGACGTACTATAGAAAGTATTTGCATGGTATATTTTAATAAGTGGAGTGAATTTGAAATAAATGAATTTTTTTATGCTACTTAGAATGGTAAACAAGCTGACGGTTCACCTGGTGGAAAGTGGTAACTGTCGCCTATAGATATCAGCAGTACCATGGACATAACAGCGTATACTGTTTCGCCCATGATACCCCCCATGCGTTGCCATTTCTGAGGACTCAGGTGTCATTCCTCTGTACCTATAAATTCACTACGTGAATTTACTGGGTACAAAATTCACGCATAGAATTACGAGTTAAGAAAGTATATCAAATGAAAGAATGATGAAAGAGAAAGTGGGAGAGAGAGAAAGAGAGGATGTGAGAGTAGAAGATGACGAATGGGGAAGGTCCTAGAATAATCTGATGAATGATCATGATTAAAGATCGTATATTTTTGAAGAGTACAGTATTTTTAGGGACCGATATAGGTAAATAGAATATGGATAAAAGTGGTTGCAACGAGAAATATGAGGATTAAGGTTTTTGGGACTATCTATTCTATCTTCCTACTTCATAAAGTACCTGGCATTAAGTTAAACAGATTTAAGTAGAGATAGTACAACTATCTCTACTTAAATCGGTTTAACTTCTGTTTTATTTTAAAATTAAAATTATTTTTAATGAAAAACAAAATTACATACTTATTGTGTTGTATCGCATATCTTATGTATTATTAGTATTAGAATTGTACAGGGTTCGACTCTGTAATCAATAGACGGTCCTGCAGTGCACCGCTAATATGAAGAAAATTCAATAATTTCGTTTTATATATTTATCTACATATTCACATAGCAATCTCTTATACATATGATTCATATAATTTTTTATGTAAACAAAACAAAAACTTATCTCCACGTTATTTTATATATGGAATCCTCGGCGAGTGAGTTCAACTCACACTTGACCGGTTTTATTTATTAACTCGGGTATTAAAATGTGTGGTTTAACGTTCTCTTTTAAATGAAAGATGATCAATACATTTTGTTTTATAATATAATTGTTATTTTACTATTCAGTATTAATTCAATGCCATAAAATTACACTTACAACAATTACCAGAGAGAATTGAAAAATCTCGTTAATCGAAAAGAAAATATTTAAAGCAAACACTTGTTAAAAATATATATAATCTATAAATCATAACAATTACCCAGTACTCAATTTCGATGTATGGTGGTCCGAATTTGGCCAAGTTTTCTAAGAGAAAGTGAATTATTTTATTGCAAATAACTTTAGTAAACTGGTTCTGTCTATGTAATCGGCTGGCAATTTTTATGATGGTAGCTATTCACGGATTTATTGATCGATTTTAGCTTATCGATTAATCAGCTATTGCTCAGTATTGTTTCACATATAATTTATGTTGGATAATAACAATGTTTAACAAGTGTCAGTTTGGGAAAAGGATACCTATTTCTTTTTAAGATACTTAAAATGGTAAACAAGATGACGGCTCCCCTAATGGAAAGTGGTAACTGTATATAGACATAAACTAAACCACGATCATCACAGAAAGTGTACTGTGATGCTTATGTTACCCCTCATGTGTTGTAAAGTTTTATGTCTCCATACTCTGTAATTGCATGGCTATATCTTACTCTTCAAACCGAAATACAGCCAACAAAGTATAGTTGCTTCATGGCAAATAGTACTCGAGTAGTACAGAGGTACCTAAGACGATTTTTAATGTTTATGTTTAATAGGTGAAAATGGAATGGTAACCCTGCCTGCGCTATCGCTGTACGCTGGCGGGAATTACCAGTGAGAAATGATAATGTAGTAAGTTGTTGTTGTGGACTGTATTTTGCTGCTACTATTGATATTTATTGCGTTTTTACACTTTGGACAATTAATAAACTAACTTGAATCAAATTATTAGAACTAGAAGTAAAATATAGGTGAAATCATCAAAAGACTCATTGTTGATTAAAGATTATGCTCAATAATTAAAGAAGCATTGTTCAGTCTTGTCAAAACTAATATGAAAATAATAATTAAAATTGTAATGGAATTGGCGATGATATCGCATAACATATAGAAACAAATATAGGCAATTTGAAAACCTCATATTTGGAAGCTACTTAAAAACATTGAGTTTGTGTATAAAATGCTGAGGCGGGTTGTCTATTCTCTAGTATTCTTGGCATTGCGTGCTACCAACTATATGCATTCCAAATTAGTGTCACCATAACTGACAATAATAACGTCAACAGTAGTTCGAGTGCACACAAATATATTAAATATAATATGTGCACGACGCACTTTTTTTGTTTTTTTATTTTTTATATTTTAAATTTTTTTTTATTTCTATATGTTACAAAATATTTTGAAAATATTTTTTTACTTGAAGTAATTGCCATATTTTGTTCGTTTGCTATTTTCTTTTTATTTTGTGTATGTATTTTTATAATTATATTACCTTTTTAAAGACATCGTGTTTTATCTTGGTTTAATTTTTTGTTTCTTATTCGGTATTTCGAGCACATTAGCCATGTAGGTAATGGGTTTAGATTTAAAAGATATAATAAATGTAATACCTATAATTAGTTTTCTTTTTTAATTCAAATAAAAATGAATGATACTCATAATGTGTAATTAAATTATTAGAAGAAATGATCCGAAATATTTTCCAGATTCTAAAAAAAAACTAATAATTAGGTAATTACACAATAATACCTGATTAGTTTAGTCTTTATTTTTCTTTAAGCTTGATTTGCTTGCAGTTCTAATCGCAATCTATGTCTTTAAATATCCTTAATCGCTTAGTCAATGTATTACAACCATTATAATATTTTAAATAATTTAAAAAAATTAAAAACCTCATAGTTGGAGTACTGTCAGTATTGAATTTACTGTGGCACCGGTTCCACTCAGTAGTTTGGGTAAACGCAATAAAATGCCGCTGTTCTACATCAAAACAAGTTCTATTACATCCGATCCATCACAATACTGACTGCTAATCGTGAAACTACACGATACGAATGTGGAATCTTAAAAATATATATATAAATAAAATTGTGGCTATCGAAGTATTTGTGTCAGTGTGTTGAGTGCGTACGTTGTTAGCGTATATCGGGATAGTAGAGTCATTGGTACATACCTTCCTACCACATACATAATAGAAGCCATAGACAGCCCACTTTGCGGAGGTTGCTTTGACACCGTAGAAACGTTAAAAAAACCTAAATAGCTCCCGTCCATGATTCACTGTAGCACGTTTTTTATGGGTAAAAATGAAATAATAATCCCGCCTGCGCTATCGGTATACACTGGCGGAGCACCAGTGAAATAATAGGCGAGGATGAATGCCAGTCAGTTGGCCTATCGTGATGAATTCAACATTAACCGCGATAGTTTCCAGGGAAACCGCGTGGAGGTCGACCTATTGAGGTATATTCCTAACAAGGGGGCAGTTAGACGCCATTACTAACAATCTCTTTCTCCCCCCCCCCCCCCCTTCATTCCTATCGTAGAACGTTAGCTCATACGCAAAATAAAAAACAATGAACGCTGAGGCCTATCAAAGTTTCAAAGGAGAGATTAGGCTATTTTTAAATCTCATAATGAATTTTAATCATATCATAAGTCTCTTTATACTATAAAGATATATATATATAGATAAGTGCAATAGAAAAGCAAAAGAGACACGATTAATTAAGTCAGAAGTAAAATAAAGTTTCTGGTTAAATAAAGGTTATTAATCTGATATATAAAGTAGGTCAGTTAGTCCATCATGATGAATTACACAAAAATTAAGCACAATAGTTTCCATGGGGAATCGCATGGAGACTGATCAGACAAGGTATATTGCTAGCAATGGGACCGCTAGTCCCTATCACTAACAATCTCTTTCTCTCTGTTTGCGTGGGTATCCCTATATCATTTAATTATGCCAAAGAACTTGCTTGCATGATCAAAAAAATGAGATATAACAAAAGTACTGGGTTTTGTGGACTCAAGTTTTTCATGTCCAGAAGATCACTATTACGTAAATGTTTATCTCTTTTTGTTGGCTACTATCTTTTACCCACGACTTTGTTCACATGACCGGGTATCTTTACTGACCAGGACAACAAGGAGCCTATGTTCTTCTTCATCCCATATAATTTGTGTATGCATCAAACTTCGTAATAATAATATGATAACACTACATGATTTACTGAGTGCAATATTTGAGCTGATAGTTATTTTTATAATTTTCAAATGATCAATTTAGAAACAAGTCCAAGAAATATAGGGCAACGAGATTTTTATACGAAAACTGGAATTGGTCGACTGTTGAAACTCTTGAATAGTTTACAGAAGATCGCAGCTTTGTTGTTTGTTGGTCAAAAATTATATTTTAATGTATGATGTTTCTAGTATTGCAGGGTTTTGTAAGGATATAAATTATTATTAGATATTAACGGATAATATTATATTAATCGTGTAATAAGCTTTGACATAAAATCCTTGACAATTATTTTTATCTGTTGTGTATTAATAAGTTTTAAGAAATAATAAGTTTTAAGTTAATTTTTTTTAAATTACAATTTAATTAATTAAGATTGTATTTGTATTTTAATTTTTTTTTTCATTTCATATAATTTCAACTCTAATTATCTCAATATTTTACGGTGATACTCATATCCAATTACATGATTTAAAAGCATTGTATGTGCGAGATCGAGACAATTGTGTTTACAAATAATTTCATTCAAAATGAACACAAAATTTACATTTTTCTCACGATCAAACGTTACCAATAGCTACCATCGATCATTAATAACATTATCAGTGCGCGAAAACGGAAAGTGAAACATCTAATTGATTGGTACTAATTTAACAAACAATATTTCGTCAATTAAGAAACAAGTAATCAATTAACACGTCCATCGAAAGTTAAGCGCGTAGACACATTGCCTTTTGGGTGTTGACTTTGGAAGAGCACAAAAAAAGAATGTTCAAACAAATAAAACAAACAAAGCGAACGTTTCGGTCACAGATAGCGAAAGCTCTTATTGACATGTTGGAAAGTAGTCGGTGTTCTGTAAGACCTTATAATTTTGAGACGCTTCTGAAAAGGGACTATTCGTCTTATTCAGGCTAGTCTCTTGTTATTGTGAATTGAATTGTACAGATATATCATTATATAGTGATGTGTATAAAAACAAATTATTTTAAATTATTTTATTAAAGTTTTAACAGCACCTATGATAATTATGCAGTGAAGTATCAATTATCAGCTAATAAAGTGTACAGAGAGTTTTTTTTTATGGGTGAAAATGGTATGGTAACCCTGCCGGCGCTAACGGGATACGCTGGCGGAGCACCAGTGAAGGGTGATAGATGAGAATGAAAATAGGCCAGTTAGACCATCATGATGAATTCATCAATAGTTTCCAGGGAGAACCGCGAGGAGGTCGACCTGGTTGGGTATATTGCTAGCAATGGGATTCTCAGTCTCCATTACTAACAATCCGTTTCCCCCCTAAGTGTACACAGATTACTATCTAGTAAAAGTGTAAGAAATACATATAAATAACAGTAACCGCTAGTACATATTGCAATACTATTGTGAATTATAACACCACTTATATTAAACAATAAGACAACTAATGATATATGAATTCAGACACTTGACACAAATTATTGTATTCTGCAAATTGTTACAACAATAGCAAATTAGATATGCAATTAACAGTCGTAATCATATTTACAATATTCAATCGAATAACTGTCTCAGCTCACCGTTAAACTTTCCAATTAACATTAGTGCAAATGGTGATTTTGCAATAATATTTTTTACAGACTTGTTTAACAAAAGTGATATTCTAATGTAAACGGTTAAGATTAACTTTATCTGTGATCTGGCACAATAAGATAGTCGGTTCAATGTTTTAAAAGCTGTCACTACGGTCTTGGTCATCGTAAACATGACCACACCTCAACTAAAGCATGGCCCTTTTTTCTACTGTTCCACAGTATAAAGTTGATAATCATGTAATCTTGTAAATCATATAAGCTCTTACAGTACTCCATATGTTTGAATTGTTACATGGAAAAATAATTTCTATAATTTTTACATAAAGTTCGAGGTCGTCTCAAATGTTTTATCAACATATCACCTTTTTCTATCACTCGTTGATCGTATATCGGCCACGAGGTTTGTACTAAAACAAAAGTTGGTCGTAGCAGCGACAAACCGGATTCTATACAGTACGGTGGGGATCCATTGACGGCTCTTAGAGGCATAATACACTATTGAATATATAGCATCACAGCTAGATCAATTTACTAAGTGAATAGCAAATAGCAGTTGAAGTGTTACACTAGCTTAGTGGCAGGTGCCTCGGACTCTGGATGATCATTCTCTATCGTTTCAAAATTAAAATTTGATGTTATGAGTACTACAGCAAAATCATTATTGTAAGGACCAGATTGAACTAAATTTATAATTTGACACAGAGCTGCTTCAATTTAGTTATTGGAAACAATAAATGTAAAATTTTAATTTTAGAGAGACGGTTTATGAACTAAACTTTAGAATATGAATCTAAATTATTATAATCCTAGATCATGTGTTTCTTCTTATAAAATGAAATATGATTCTCATAAAATGGAATACATACGGAATGTCGTCGATCGATTTGCTGCCATCTCCAAATTACTGTATCTGTTTACTCGTTATTGTCCTTATCATTACTATCATGCGTTATACTAAGTTTTATTTTCCATAACAGTACGATTAGAGACATAATCAAGAATATTTCAGACTCTAACCAAAGAAAAGTTCGTTTATAAGTTCATTAAATCAATGACTAAATCTGGAAGTTCATGTACACAAATTTTAAATATGTATACATCAAGATGCTGAGTTTTGATTGGTCATTTAAGACTTTATATATTTAATGGCTTTTAATGGCATCGGTACATTAGGAGATCACAAAATACAATCACAGAAATATCTCACCGTGTAACAGTATAATTTGATGATTAATTATAAACATCACTTGAGTAGGTATACAAATGTGTAATTTATACTTATAAGATCGATTGTCTTGACTGACTGTTAACACACTGTTAAAATTATGTCCGCAAATTTCTTCAAAAAATTATTTTGAAAAGTTCATTAAAGGGGACACACGTCACTACGCTTGCAAAGCCATAGATAACCGATAGTCACGTAAAAAATGCAACATTGTTATTTTTTATTATTGAAACATGATTATAATGAGAATCTACTTGTAACAGATTCCCAACAAATTGCAATGTCCGTCCCTGCAATGAATCATAGACGAGGTAGACCGCGGCATTAATTGCGAGACAAATCCTGATGTATTGCGTACATACCCGCTTCTCTAGGAATGTAATGTATGCAATTATTTAAACCAGCTTTAGGTCTTTGGCAGAGATATAGATTTACATAGATATCGCAACTATCTTTAGGTAGATACTTCATGAATAGTTTGCATGTCAATTTCTTGTATCCAATTTAAGCGAAAAACCCTAGTCGATGCTGTCAAAATTTCTATTCGGATTAAATTTTGTAATGATAATTCAAAGAATTAAAAAAAAATACTTAGTACTAGTAGTATTACAGATATTAATAATATTTTTGGTAGAATTTCGAAGGAAGTGAGCTATCAATGAATATGTTGAGCCTGCGGTTCACAGTGCGGTCGTGTCAGTATAAAAAAAAAAAACTATATTACCGACTCTGAACTGATTATGTTTTTTTATTTACAAACGGTGGATTAATCCAGTGGCAGTTTTATGTTAATTTTATTACGAGCAAAATTAATTACGTTACATCAAGACTAAAATGAATTTTGTTTCGATTGAATCGCTTTTTTGCGGATTTAAATTTCAATTGTGTAACACAAATAGTTTAAAGTCTCAGGCGTATTAACACTAATACACCTGAGTATTGAGAATGTAAACATATAGCTACTACACCGTAGCGATATGTTTATATTAGTAAAGCAAGGGGTGCTTATAGTCCTACAAATATTATAAATGTGAAGATCGTGAGGATGAATGAATGGATGTTGGTTATTCTTTCATGTAAAAACCAATGAATGGTATTGATAATGAAAATTGGAAAACGGTTAAGTAATATCCTAACTTAGGATATAGGACATCATCATCATCATCATATCAGCTTTTAACTGGTTTTGCCAGTAGTTGCCACGCTTGGTAGGCGGATTGGCAACTGCAGTCAAGCGTTAAAGATTTTTTTAAGAGGGACACTGCTGCTCATCCCTTGCTCTCCCTTAGTCGCCTCATACGACACCCAAGGGAAAGGAAGGGGTGGCCTATTCTATGCTGGGATCACACGGCAAACATAGCACGGCAGGGGGGAAAGGGATTGTTAGTAATGGGGTCTAACTGGCCCATTGCTAGTAATACACCCTATCAGTTCGACCTCCACGCGGTTCTCGCTGGTAACCATCATGGTTAATTCTAGTGTAATTCGTCACTATGGGCTAACTGACCTGCTTTCATTGTCACATATCATAATTATAATAATAGCATAGGCGCGGTTACTATTCTATTATCACCCATTTAAAAAAAAACAGCACGGCACGGCACATAGGATGTACTAATTCACTCCAGAGAAGCCGCGAAATACAGCTAGTTTATATAAATTAAGGTAAGTACCTTAATTGTGTATGCGTCGTCTATTTATTCTATATTTATAGTCTTGGTACTTCAGTAAATGATATCGTTCAAGAGCAAGATTTAGAGGAATAATCAGAAAAGGCACTTCTTATTCGATTGTGTTTTGTGCAAACATTTTTTCTTTATTTTCGTGCTGATACATAAATCTTTTTCGTATAGTAAATCTTCTGATAAGAAGGTCTCACGTTCGCTGGGTGTTCCTTCCGTACCCCCACTAAGGTTTATGAAATTAACTAGAGCGTGAAAATATAAAATTAATTCAATACGACTATTTTTTTGTATGTATTTTACGAGAATATATCTCGTAAATACATACAAGAAAAAAATACAAATACCCAATTACAAATAGACTTAAAGGATTTTTTAAAATCTTTTTGACGGGTTCAGTTCCATATTTGTTTTATACTAGTGATCCGCCCTCGCTTGGCACGGGTAGAGAGATAGAAAGATAAGTTTTTTTTTGCCGTTAATAAGCAAACTTATGATATTTTAGGGTTACGTAATTGTAATTTTTGTAGGGATCTATAATTTTTTTAAAAATAATATATAGCTTATATTATTCACTGTTAATGTAGCTTTCTATTCTATTTTTGAATTAATTTATTACAAACAATCAAATAAACAATAACTCTTTCCTATTTATAATATAGTAGGGATTGAATAAATAAGTCAAGATTACAGTAGGTTTTTGTTTAACAAGTTCTGTTTTGTGTAGAACATTCGTGCCGTATAATAGAATGCTCTAATTTCATTACGTTTTTAGCAACAATCTATAAATTATATAATTATATATTTATTTATATTTTATTTGAATGTATTTTATTTTATGAACGAAAAGGTATGCTTCATAGTAGACTCTCAAAATCAAAGTCACGTCCATTCAAGATGTTATCTCGTTAGTAGCTTAGAACGTATTAAATTTGTTTTGATTTTTTAATTTAAGAATTTTTTTAAAGAAAATAAAACGTTTTTGTTTTTATTTTGGTTATTTGGAGCGAACTTCATGAGAGCTTTACAACATAACGAAATAAATATTTTGTCTTTTGTCGTTAACACAGTTGACATAGTCGATACATCAGGCTTAGTCGGACCATAACGTACTGAGGATAAGTAGAGGTGTTTACTAGAAAAGTACATAATATGTGTTGCATCCGGGGCGGCGGGCACGCGACGCGAACACATCGTCGTAATATGCATTCGCTGAATAATAGCGCACCTGTATTCAGACTTCGAAAACTTTCAATTCACGTGCCAAATTAAATATTAGTTCTATAAAAACTACACTGGGTGGGTCTAATTCATATATTTCTTAAATATTATTTTAAAATAATGGTTGCACGTTAAGATTTCTCCTTATATAGGTATGCTTGGTAGGTTGTCGAGTTTTGCCTGTGATTAGAATAACGATTTGGCTAATAAAAAAAAAAACTCCTTTAAAAATACATTACTTTACTGCGTAATAAAACGAAATGATATTCCCTATTAAAGTACATTTTAAAATAAACTACTTTAATTGTAATACAATTTATATGAAGACTAACTCGATAATTTATTACATCAGCCGTTAATTGTCCGCGGTTTAACATAGGCCTTTCCCATAAGTTTTGCCAGTAGTTGCCACGCTTGACAGGTGGGTTGGTAATCAAAGGCTAGCCTTTGGTGACGTTTTAAGAAAGACGCTGTCGCCCATTCTTCGACTATTAGGTTCCCTTAGTCGCCTCGCACGACACCCACGGTAAAGGAAGGGGTGTGCCCCAACACTGCGTATCGATAATAAATCTTATCCAATGTAAAAAGATAAAAATTATAAAAATAATATTTTTATGGTAAAAAAGCAATATTTAACAAAAATTAAATGAAGAATGATATTGCAGTGAAATTATAAAGAAGGTATGTGGAAATAAATGATAATGCATAAAAGGCACTAAGAGCGTCACAGAGTTCTGTAATATTGTAAGGTGGTGTTCATTTCCATAAGGTTCCATCAGGTGAACCATTAATTTATTTGATATTTCAGAGACACAAAAAAGACGGCACATGAATTTAAGAAAGATCCATTATGATGCGGGTACATGCGTAGGTAGTATGTGTTTAGGTAGTACGCAGTAGTGGCGAGAACAGCCCACTTGCGCGCGCGCATCCTACTCGCGACCTTGCCGACACACATGCGCCCCAAGATTTCACTTCCTCTAAGCGAGAAAAAAATGACACCACGTTGTGACTTTATTATAAACATTGAGATGTTTATTTACGACCAATTGAAATATATTAAATCTTATCCTAATTGACGAGACAAGTATTTTTAATAATTATATTTGTAACATTTGATCTAGTAGGTGCCTGCTATGATAACAGTTCCAGATATTTTTATAATAATTCCAATTACAAACAAGCTAACGATACATATCCTAACTAACTAACTAACCAGAGGGAGACTTTGTACAAAAGTCGATTGCTTGGGTACCTCTGTCCCATTCGTGTTTCAACCGTGAAACAGTTGTGTTTGCATGACTGTGTTTCGGTTTGAAGGGTGGGCGTGTGTGAATATGGCGTGAATTTACTGGGTACAGAGGAATAACACCTGAGTCCTCAGGAATGGCAAAGCATGGGGGGTATCATGGGCGAAACAGTATACTCTGTTATGTCCATGGTACTACTCATGTCTATAGGCGACGGTTACCACTTTCCATCAGATGGGCCGTCAGCTTGTTTGCCATTCTAAGTAATATTAAAAAAAAAAAAACTCTCACCTATAAAAAATATATAACTACCAATATAATATAATATCTATGAATCCGTCGTATTCATATGTTTCCATTCCAGAGAACTAAGATGTTGTGATTCAGTCACGTAACAACTTCAGAGTTTTCTTATTAGTTTCGCACTCGATAGAAGCCTTTATTCATGAGCACGGCTCACTCGTGATAGTTATTATTCAATATGATGTTGTGCTTTCCTATGTAGTAACTTTATAACTATAACTCACAATTTAAATACGTACATTGTAGATATATATAAAATAAAAAAACTGGTGTATGTTATTTTTTTTTATAGGGAATGAAAATGGAATGGTATTCTCACCTGCGCTATCGGTATACGCTGGCGGGGTACTAGTGAGGGATAACATGTGAAGATGAAAGCAGATCAGTTAATAAGTTTTTAATGGATGATAATGGAATGGTAACCCCGCCTGCTCTAACAATATACACTGGTGGGTCACCAGTGAGAGATGATAGGTGAGAATGAAAAGGCAGACCAGTTAGCCAATCGTGATAAACACACCTGAAATTCAGCATGACGGTTTCCTGGGGGACCAGGTGGAGGTCGATCTGAAACGATATATAGCTAGCAATGGGACTGGTAGGTCGCATTACTAACAATCCCTGCCTCTCCCAGTTAATAAGTGATGAATACAAGAATCAACTATGATGGAATTGCATGGAGGTCGACCTAACCCTAATATACATATTTAATCTTATAACAATACCTTATATACATAGAGTATATATAATCTTTCTCTTTAGTGTATGCTATATTAGAATTAGTTACTTCTTGACCTCTCATTATATGAAATATCGAAGAAAAAAATAGTATAAAAACTTTTTTAACTCTTATTTTACCTATATACCGCTATTATTATATACCGTTTACCATCAGGTGGGCCGTATGCTTGTTTGCCATCTCAGTGGTATAAAAAAAATATATACTTTTTCGTATATTATACCTTTTCGTTAAAAAGCTTCAATATCGCATAATCACATGTTTTTACACATTAAAATGACATTGAGTACCAACTGTGCAGGAAATACGAATTCTCAAGTACTTCAGCTATATCATCCGAAATAAAAACGATATAGAACATCTAAATGTCCAAGATTCAGTGCAAGGCAAACGTTCTCGAGGAAGATCATTAACGCGATGGTCTGACCTCATGAAATGGCCATACTGCAATCCATTGTAAAATGCTCTCGCTTGGCCGTGAGCAAGAATAGATGGAGGCACATGGCGAGGACCTCAATCGCGAAAAAGAGCCTCATCGACGATCCACTATAATCATGAAAACTATGACCACTCTGTCAAGAGTGCACAACTGAAGACTGTGAGTGCAAACAAAGTCGTGGGAACAGCTATTGAGCAGAATATTTTCCAATATTATTTGATAAAGTTCAGAAATAAGTCTGCAACAATATAAAATATTGAACTTTGACATAATTTATGATTTTATACAATATTTAAAGCCATAATTTCTTTGTGTTCCAACAAACTTGATTTCCCGGAGGAAAAATCATCCGAGACAGGCGAAACAGTCTCTGACCCGCTTCGTTTGGGTCATTTATTGGAGAATAAGTTTTTAATAATAGATACATTTATTGAGAGAAAAGTTTTTGGGTACCTCTGTCCCATTCGTGTTTCAACCGTGAAGCAGTTGTGTTTGCATGGCTGTGTTTCGGTTTGAAGTATGAGTAACACCTAGTCCTCAGGAATGGCTTATTATTTTGCAGAAATAGTCTCATATTACCTAAAAATGGTCACAGTATTCTAAAAGTTGATAATAAATGATAGGATAGATGGTTTATGTTCAATAGGCCGAAGGGGGACTGTTTATATCTAAATGAACTTTACGATGCTCTCTACAAAGTCAAAAATTGGTCAGTTTTAGGTAGTTGTAAGGAACATTGTTTGGCTAGTTAGATGAAGAGACCAAATCAAGGAGAAGATTCTACATACAGTACAAGACAAACGTTATGACAAATATAAAGTTTGTTTTCTATTGTTAATAAGTGTTACTCTTTTTGTTATAGGCAATAAACGTTTTATTTTTTCATTCCTTCTTTACAGTATAATACGAGTAATTATTCTCAGTAAAAAAGTTACGAGACAGTAATGTTTTTACATTCTCCTTCCTTTCGTAACGATCTCGTAAATGATCCAATAAATCAATTACTTACGTAACTGATTTATTGGATCATTAACCAGATTTAAATATACAATTCCTCGAAACAAATTAATTAAATAATGTATCTTTGTGAAAACAATTACGTAGATCCTTTTAAAATACGAGTAGTAGTGTTCTCAAATACCTACTAATTATTATTACTTTTGTATATTTTTATGTTACCGCTACTTTTTATTCCCAAAATGTCGTAAGAGGCAATTAACGGAGTATATATATATATATATATATATATATATATATATATACATATAACTAAATTATATACATATATATATATATATATATATATATATATATATTATAAATATATATATATATTAATTATAAATAATTAGATGATAAACAAGCAGGTTATGATGATGGGTTCATCGTGGTGAATTTGCTATAAATTAACCATGTTGGTTTCCAGGAAGATAGCGTGGATGTCGACCTAACAGAGTGTATTGTTGGCAGTGGAGTCCCCATCAATGTCCTCATTACTAATAATGCATTCCTCTGGTTACTATGAAATAAGTACAACAACACAGGAATTCAACAGAAAGAAATTCGAAATAACACCCTGTACCAACCCACAAGCATAATAGTAGATTAACATCTCTAATGGAACTAGAGGTATACCCAGCAGTGGGATGTTAATTAGTTGTTATGGTTATGATATACATATATAGTATTTCTCACAATGAATCTGTAAAAAGCTAAAAAAATAAATTATACTTAGAATATTGAATTTTGCTGTGTCAGTTTTTAAGTCACGATGACTTAATAAAATGAATCGATGAATTTTGTATATTTTTATGTTAATAGAATTCAGAGTAGATGCTAGTTTTTTTATGCCACTTAAAGAGACAAGCTGATGGCCCACCTGATGAAGAGTGGTTATTGTCGCCTACACACATGAACAGTATCATGAACATAACAGAATATACTTTGTCGCTCAAGGTATCCTTTATGTGTTGACATTCCTGAAGACCAAGGTACCGCTGTGCCTTGCAATTTCATTGTCTTATCTCACCTTCCGAACCGAAATATATGCAAACACAACTCCTTCACAACAGAAACACGAATGAGACAAAGGTACCCAAGCAGACGAATTTTGTACAAAGACTCCCTCTGGTAAATGCTTAACATTCTTGATTTTCATTTACACTATCTTTAGTTGTTCATTCTGGATAAGTGTCGATGCAGGTGGTGTTTATATGTCATTAATTAAACGAAATGCATTATGTCCGGCGAGAAGATTCATAATAAATAACTTTTACAAATGAATGTATTAAAATCACTTCATTGCCCAATACTCAATCTGCTATAGAATTTACTGATAATTATATTTATAATTTATTACAATGTTTAGGATTAATTTAATTTTAACCGACTTTAAAAAGGATGTTGTCAATTAAGTTTTTTTTGTTTGTCACCACATAACTCCGTCAGTTCTAAACTGATTTAGATTTTTTTATCTGAAAAACTTACAGATTAAGAAAAAAGACTTACAGATTAGTCCCATAGTAGTAGATTTATATTTATTATATTTATATTTATTAAAATCAGTTCAGTAGTCTAGTTTTCAAATCAAAATAATTGATTTTGCCACAATTAAAGATGTTTTTTTTTCTGAAACACAATTTTAATTATATAATCTTTTATACATACTATACATGCATTGTGAAATTATGTAGTGTATTTAATTACTTCTCAAATTTTTTTGGCAGATGTTTTTTAGAGATATCAACAATTATTTTCTTATATAAATTTCTATTAAACAACCAATATTTCTTATAACACTGAGACAGACTGGGTAATTCTGTAAACAGCTTACATAATTATGTATTCATTTCTATTAATATTCTTGTAATAAATGCGAAAGTTTGTAACAATGGCTGAATGAATGCTTGTTACTCTTTCAAATAAAAACTATTGAACAAATTTGAATGAAATTTGGTACACAGGTAGCTTATATTATAAATTTACATATAGAATACTTTATATGCTATATATATTTTGGCTAAAACAGTAGGATACAGCTAGCATTTAATATAATTGACATCCAATTAAATCAGGTTCGTAATGCATATGTATTTTTTGTGTATATTTCCCTTTAAATCTATTATGATCATTATTTTATAAAATAATATATTCTTATTGGTGATTTTTTTTTTATTAATAATAAACTTTTACATATTATGAAGAATTAATTTTATTCATGAACTGGTCTTATTATATAATATATGATATAATATTATAAATGTGAAAGTTGGTAAAGATATTTGAATGCTTAATATTAAATATATTTGTTGCTTAATTACGAGTACATTTAAACTATTGAAAGGATTTCAATAAATTTGTTACGTAGATAAATATTCTTAGTCTCTACTATTAACATTTTATATAATTATTTCAATTCACGCGAACGAAGCAGCGAGATACATTTGTATCTAGTTAGTTATGAATTAATTCTCTCTATGTTTTGTAGAGGGCTCCGGTGGGCTATTCACATTGTTTGCATTGCGTTAGAAAAGTTCCAACAAACATAAAATATTTCCGGTGAAACCATGTCCTCTGAGGACGTGGGAACATGTTGCTTTAAATAAATAATTGAAAAGCACGTGGCCTTTGACTTTCTTTGTGAATATTTCAAATGGTGCGAAGAATCTATACAGCAGATATAGATAATACTTGTTGTAACCCGCGGATTCGCCTACGTTAATTTGGGTAAAAAAGGTTCCATGTATTACGCTAGGTGTGTCATCTATGGTTACCATAAATAGAAAGATAGAATCTAGATGAATGGGACAAGGAGATTCCTGTCTCTAAGAAAAAAGTGCCAAGAAGAGCAGCGGATACTGATGCCGCAGTAGAAAATCGTGCTGCGCAAAACATGCACTAGTGAGGTTGCCAGAGATGAGTTGCGGGAAACTGTTACTTTATCTCCTATCAGCTGAGCTTGCATAACTGTGTTTTGATTGGATATGTAGGATTTACCTATCTATTGAACCCATATAAACTCACTGCTGGGCATAGATCTCCTTTTTGTTGTGCCTCTTGTGACGGTACTATGCTGTATTTCTTGTAAATAAATATTCATTCATTCATAACCAAATCTACTATCAGCACTATGTCATCCGACCATCAGGTTGGTCTACCGACATGCCGTTAGGGTACCATGGACGTTAAAATATTTATTTATTTATATGCTTTTGCACACATGCATTGCATAACTTTTAATATAGATATTAGGTTACAACAAAAATGTACACAGGCGGACCTAAAAGGATTTCTTCTAGTCAACCTTGAGAAACAGAAAGGAGAAAGTATTTACATATATGGATTATTTTTTAATAGGTGAAAATGGAATGGTAACTCCGCTTACGCTAACAGTATACGCTGGCGGAGCACCAGTAAAAGGTGATCGATGAAAATGAAAATAGGCCAGTTAGCCCATCAAGAGGAATTTATCAAGAATTAACCATGATAGTTTTCAGGGGGAACCGCGTGGAGGTCGATCTGGTTAGGTATATTGCTAGCAATGGGATTCTTAGTCCCCATTACTAGCAATCCCTTTCCCCCCACAGGTTTGTATATATAAAGATTAACATATATGGAGCAAAAATAATATTATAAATAATAAATTATATTATTAGTAGTTATGTTGTTAGTAACAGACCATTTTACATCCCACCATTACGGTATCCACTTTTCATCATGTCGGTCCTCAGCTTGTTTACCATTCCAAGTATATCAAGTGGCAATGCGTATTGTCTATCTGTTCATGCCTATATGTTTGTCTGTTTTTATCACGCGGATCGTCAATCTGTTTGTTTAAAAAATATATAAAATTGTGTTTTATAATATTTCCACGCGAATGAACGTCACTCATCAATATATTCCATCAAAATATATATCTGGCATCAAGCTATAAATTATAACAAAAAAAAAAAAACAATAATAATTCCCATAAGATTACTCAATTAGAAAGTCATTATTTGGTATGAGATACACTGTTTTCTCTATTTACACGAAACAATAGACTAAAAAGAGCTAATAAATCTGAGATCTATTTCATTAGCTTTGAAAACGTACAATGCTAATAAAGGAAGCCTAAGCGCAATGTAAACTATTTACAATATAGGATTTTTTTGTGAAAGAATTGTATTAGAAAATTTAAGAAAAAGTTGCTCGTCAGATAATATAATACAAGCGCAAACATTATAAATGTAGCAACGATCAAATAGTATGTAATTAAGTAACAAGAAAAAGGCAGGCTTCAAAGAAATGGGAAGGCGGCGTTGTGCCGCCTTTTCTTCTTAATTTTATGGCTGGCTAATATTTCATTTCTCGTTTAATGAAAACTAGTTGTGTCCCGCGGCTCTTCTCACGTGAATTAGTATATAATGTTTTATTAGTAAGTAAAAATTAATTTATATATATGTAATAAAATTGTAACGAGATGAAGTTTCTAAGATATATATATATATATATATATATATATATATATACATGACTATTAGATATGAAAGGTCTTAATAACAGCAAATTTATCTAAATAATACGGGTAGAAGCTAGGATAATAACTTTTAGTGTTTTTTCCCGTCTGTCTGTATGTTTATTTGTTAACGCATAAATTACTACACACTAAATTGGATTTAATTTCTAAATTGAATTGAACAGTTTTATTCCTGATATTTAGAAAGGATTTATTTAATTAATTTGATAGTTACAAAATCCATATCCGAAAGCCAATTATATGAATAATATATTATATTTTTATGTTAAGTCTAGAATGTCTGTCTGTGCACTGAATTTAATTTGTTTTGTCCTTTAAACGGGATTGAGTAACAAACGTCCAGATTATCTTTACAAACTTTCACTTTAGAAATTAGCACTTTAAATAGATATAAAGAATTTTATTATTCTACTAAAATAGTAATCTAGACAATTTGTGTTTTTGATGTGCGTAATACGTTGCATACGAAATGCAAAATGAATAAAACATAACTTTGTTCTTTGTCATATTTAACACATATCTCAAATATACTACAAACTGGACATTTTGTGCTACGTGTCTCGTGAAACTCCGATGAACGTGAAGGTGATTGCACATTTGCCCACACCGAAATAATCAACCATGTGAAACCATCTTTTAATGTCAATTCTTTCGGTGATCCGTCTGATTTAGCACAGATCAGTGTGCAAGAT
Organism: Galleria mellonella; assembly: GCF_026898425.1. NCBI lineage: Eukaryota > Metazoa > Arthropoda > Insecta > Lepidoptera > Pyralidae > Galleria > Galleria mellonella. The sequence continues at coordinate 1,276,204 of NW_026442100.1, read as the reverse complement.
TTTATAGAAATTCAAATAACAAATTTTAAAATTCGAATCTGACGTCGTGTTCGGTATGGACAAATGTGCATACACCTTTAAGATTTTATGCTAATAAAACTTTTGCTTGCATCCTCGACGCTGTCGCATTTGATTGTCATTCTATATTACCCGTGAAAGTGTTCAGTATTCTACGGAGATAGGTATTTGCATAATGCAATGGTAAGATAATCTTTAGCTTAAGGGAATACTAATATTGTTAATTGATTATAATTTTTAAGTCACTTGTACTTATTTATTTATTTATTTACACTTTATTGCACCAAGTAAAAAGAGAAATAACAAATACAGTAAATATTAATGAGAAGTGATACAAAAGGTGGCCTTATCGCTAAGCAATCTCTTCCAGACAACCTTTGGGTAGAGGACATTGAGAAAAAGACAAAGGGTAGGTGGCGCACTATTATATAAATATTATCATATACAAACATATATACATACATACATACACATACATATATACACAATTAAATATATACATAACATACACATACTTAACAGCACACATACAACAGAAAAAAAAATTACGAAGGAAAACGAAGAGAGAACACAGGAAAATAGTACTAAAGTGAGAGGTAGTAAGATTTAACAGAGGTTTTCAAGCTAGTAAGAATTTTAGCGAACCGAATAGAGGTAGGTAGTGAGTACTTAGTATTATGATCTCTTACTACTATTATAGAAGTGAACGTTTCTAAAAATATATCCATTTTGTTACAAAGTCTATTAAAATTAAAAAACAAGGACGCGAATATACTACACCACGGATATCACACAATGCAATGCGATATCTTTTCTCGAAAATAAATATACATACTTCTTATCTTATTTTACTCTTACCAATTTATCTGTAGGTACTCTGTTACTATGTATATAGCTACTAATAATATAGGTTATTTATCACATCAGTTTTCCGTCTTATTTGTTATGCTTTTTATATAAATTCTATAGATACTTTCTCTTTTCGGATTGTCAAGGTTGAGTGGAAGAAATTCTTTTAAGGGAGAAGTCCGCCTGTGTGTATTTTTGTTATAACCTAATATCTATATTGAAAGTGAATGTACAAAAAAGTATAAACAAATAAAGAGAGATAGAGATATTATATATATATATATATATATATGTGATATGTGTATTTATATACAATAAGAACAATAGTTGTTAAAACCATAATTTTTAGAAATATTGTCTGTTGATAGATGGGACGGATAGATTGAATGCCGTTTTCACTAAAAGTCTAACTTCAAATCTGGTATGTGTTTTATCTTCATACATCATCTAGTAGCCATCTATTTTATTGGTTTTTCTATTTCAAAAATGTATGTAATACATTTAGTATATACTTCTAGTATCTAATATTATAAAGCTATAACTTACTCTTCATACTGATATAACGATTTCAAACACAGTTTTTTTGGAGTAAAATATGGATACAATAGAAGTGTTTGTACAAACGATATTTATCAAGATTAATAAATATTACTGAGTACATTTTAGTCGTCAGGAATCATTATACTCGTAGACATATTTAGGGCTGAGCTGTACTCACCCCGGAAATTATTTAGGGCTGAGCTGTACTCACCCCGGAAATGGCTGGTGTTTATTCAAATGTTTGAGCAAAGCTTCACAGAGACGTGTCTGAGAGTATATAAGCCACTTTGCAAGGAACAAGATCGCTCCTTGAAAATTTCCATAAATACGCCAGTGAGAATGGTATCAAATAAGAGGTGTCACTGATACTATAATAGATACCGATATATCCAGACCTTTAAGAAACCATTCCTGACGTGACTTGTTTTTGGTTATAAACCATATAACATTTTCAACCGACTTCCAAAAGTTTGTATTTCTGTTGTATTTGTTACTTCATAACTCCGTCCGTTCTAAACCGATTTGGATAGATCTTTTTTTATCTGAAAGGATATTCACGCTTACAGATCCCACAAAAATTTTAACAAAATCGATTCAATAGTTTTGTTTTTAAAATTAAATTAACTGGTATTGTCACAATTGAAGTTGGTATTCTTTTATGTGTTTTTCTTTAATTATCTATCGATAATTATCCAAATTTGTGTTGATATTCGCTAAATAGTCAAAATTACCTTTATTTACAAACGATTTAAAATGTAAAATGAGTCGACCGCTCTGAATTTGCACAATTAAATTTTCTTTGCGTACATTTAATTAAAAGCACAGTGTTGGTACTACGAGTATCTGTGATTGTATCGAGTGCCAATTAACAATCCCTGTGAATTTTGCTGGACAGCAATTTGCAATATCAACAGTGCATTTTGTGTGGCTACTAAGCTATGCTAACTTATAATGGATACAACATTAACAATTGGAATTAATATGCCAGTATAAAAACATTAAAATTAGTTCCGAATGTTTATTTTGATAGCCTATCATTAACTCGCTAGTCAAATTTTTTTACAGATAATAATGGAATGGTAACTCTGCGCTAACGGTATACGCTGTTGGAGTACCAGTGAGGGATGATAGATGAGAATGAATAAGTACGTCAATTAGCCCATTGTGATGAATACATCTGAAATGTAGTACGATAATTTCCAGAGGGTTCCCCTCTAGAAAGTAACATGGAAGTTGATCTGACAGGGTAATGGTAATATATGATAAAAAAATAAATGGTAATAAGGGTCTAGCAATGGAACTGGTAGTATGCATTGCTCACAATCCCCCTCCCCCCTCTTAGCGATCTCATATTGGGTATTCACTCATAATATTATGCGTTGACTTAGACACCTCTTACGATATCCTGTGGATGAAAATAAATGGTCTTATTTTTATTTTAACTCTGTCACCTCCAGGAAATAACCTCAAAAATCCATCATAATTATGATATGCCAACAACAAAGGTTACAGAGACAAATCATCTTATACAATAATAAATAAATCATTGTAATCCATCAATTCTACTCGCCATATATCCGCTTCTGTAATATTACTAATATTAATGTCTTTATTCAACAACAAAACGGGCAATGATTGAATAACAAAAGATTATCACAATGAATGGTACTATCATTCCTATGCACGTTGACTGCAATAGGCAATATAGAATGTATCAAATCATATCATTTAGGTATATTTTAAGTTTAAGATAAATATAAAATTTCAAAAGAAAATATACCTGTAAAGACGGACATTATGTGTATATTAATGTGAGTACAAATTATGTTTAATTGTCCATATATTTCGTTCAATATCCAAAAATATTCTATATATTTAAATAAATAATATATCAATGTATAATATAACTGAATTTTGTATATTAAAAATAAATAAAAAGGTTTTATTTGACAGACATAAAATTTATGTTTCATATTTTCTTTGTGTACAGCGTCTTTTATCTATATTGTAGCTACTTGTGAAAACCAATTAGTAGCTTATTTTGTGATCCTAAATTGTATCTATTTGCTCTCGTGTAGCCCTGGTTTTTCTATGAATAAATAAATAAATAAATATAAACATGGAGGAGGAGAGAAGAGATATACAAGAGAAAAAAAAATGAAAAAGATTTCAATTGTGTCAAAACGAGTTATTTTGAATATTTTTTTTGATGGGTGAAAATGGTATGATAACCCCGCCTGCGCTAACAGGATACGCTGGCGGAGCACCAGTGAAGGGTGATAGATGAGAATGAAAACAGGCCAGTTAGCCTATCATGATTAATTCATCAGGAATTAACCGTGATAGTTTCCAGGGAGAAGGTCGACCTGGTTGGGTATATTGCTAGCAATGGGATTCTCAGTCTCCATTACTAACAATCCCTTTCTCTCCGAGTTATTTTGATTTGAAAACTAAATTACTGAACCGATTCTGATAAAATTTATATGAGACTAATCTCTAGGCATATCCTTTCAGATATAGTATATAAGTAATTTCTAAATTATTTTACAACTAACAGAGTTATTATTAAATAATAAATGTGGAAAAAAATACAACCGAATTTCGGACCTCCTTCTGAAGTCGAACTTTTACTACATTAAAAATAAATATTTATAAATAATATTTGAAAGCAACGAATCGATTTCTATTCACACGTAATTTTAGTTGATTTTACGTAATAATAATATCATCACAATCGTTTATTTACACCCATTAGAAAGGTTATTCTCATAGCAAATCGATTCTCAATGAACTTTCGAACGATATCTATATCAATTTTGAAATCTTTCTATCGCACACGAACATGCGTTATAATTGTTAACGATCTTCTTTTAACTATCTGGTTATTGCTTTATGAAGTAATGTGTTACATATAAAATATTTTCCCAGGCTTAATAATGTAATAAACTATATTATATTAATTAACATTATTTTATAGTTACCGCGTGGTTCCGGAATAGAACGGACCACCCCCACCAATCCCGTGGTTGTCGAAAGAGCGACTAACGAAACTTACCCTACTTTGCATAATGGTGGAAATTTCCATCATAACATTAAATACCCAAAAATTATATAAAAGACCAAGTTCACTTTAAATTGATTGTGTCTGGATACCTTTTTAATGTCCATTGCAGAAAACAAGACATAGCTATGAAATTTATTTTATTAACCATTTTTCCTTTAATTGTGAACATAAGTTATATCACCTTGATTTATTTCACCAATAAAAAAATCATGCAAAGAACCGTTTTTTGCATGATTTTTTTATAATAGTCAAGAGATGGACAGCAGCGTCCTTTTCAAAACATTAAAAGCCAAGCGAGGCAATTACTGGCAAAACTCTCTTTATTGGGAAGCCTATGTTTAGTATTGGACAGTTAAAGGCTGATATGATGATGATAATGACAGTATTAATATCATAAGATCGTCATCATCATGATGATGGTTTTATAATATCTTTTTACAGTGAATTACATTCAGCCCCGGTTGTGTAAGTACCAGAAAAGTGTTTAACGACGGCATTTTTCAATCATTCTTTTCACATTAATTTTGTTAAAATATCGCTTACTAGATATTTATTACATCTCTCCACACAAGAGTAGGAAGAGCTGGCTTTTAGTGATAAGGCCGCCCATTATTTTCTCTGTGTGTTTTCCTTCTTGAAACTTTTGTTTGTGCTAAGTTGTCTACTTGAAACTTTCCGAGGGAGCAATGAAATATATATTTCTACAAGCATTTATCCGTGACTTTACCGAGCGACTGGGATATATTTACTGTTTGGGATAAAAAGTAGCCTACAACCATATCCAAACTATATAGTACATGTATAATAAATTTTATACTGATTGGTTAAGCTATTAAGATGTTATAATGTAATAAACAAACAGACTCATTTGTGAGGACAGGGAATGTTAGTAATGAGATCCAATAGATCGATTACTAGCAATATACCTTAATAGGTCGACCTCCACGCTGTTGCCTTTGGAAACCATCGTGATTAGTTTTTGATAAACTCATCACGATGTACCAACTGACCTGCTTCATTCTCAACTATTATCCCTGACTGGCGCCCGCAGACGGGGCGACCATTCCATTTTCATCTATTAAAAAAACAAACTCACTTTCACATTTATTAAATTAGTGAGGATTATTTACGGAGACGAATTATATGTATATCACGCATTTTTCTTATTTTACTATATAACACATAACACTTTGTCATGGTCTCCACAAATCTCGGAGGTCAGTAAAAAAATATTTGCTGCAACTTTTGCCTTAAATAGACTACGTAATTTCCTCCCAGTTAACACCAAAATTGCGCTCGCACACACCTTACTCCTACCCATTCTTGATTATGCCGACTCTTGTTATTTAGACCTCACCGAAGAGCAAATTAACAAGCTTGAGCGTCTCCAAAATTTATGTATCCGCTTCATATTTGGTCTTCGCAAATATGATCACATTTCTCAATTTCGTACTCAACTCAAGTGGCTCTCTATCCGTTTTCGTCGTAATCTGCATATCCTGTCTCTTCTTTACACAATCCTTTTTAATCCTGCTGCTCCTGATTATCTAAAAGACCGATTCTTGTTTCTCAGTGATTTAATGATCATACTTTACGCAGTGTCAATAACCTCCGACTTAAATTTCCCACTCATTCTTCTTCCTTTTATTCTAAATCCTTTACTGTTCAGGCAGTTCGTCTATGGAACTCACTACCTACCTCTATTCGGTGCGCTCAAACTCTTACTAGCTTCAAAACCTCTGTTAAATCTTACTACCTCTCAGTTTAGTACTATTTTCCTGTGTTCTCTCTTCGTTTTCATTTTTTTCTGTTGTATGTATGCTGTTAATATGTGTATGTATGTATATGTTATATATGATTAATTGTGTATATATTATATATGTATGTGTATATATGTATGTATGTATCTATATATGTTTGTATATGATAATATTTATATAATAGTGCATTTTTGTCTTTTTTTGTCTATATTGTCTGGAAGAGATTTACATATTATTTATTGAAAATATAAGTATAATATATATATATATATATATATATATATATATATATATATATATATATATATATATATTACAATATATATATATATATCCGGTTATACAGACGAAGTCGCGGGTAAAAGCTAGTGTTAAATAAAGGCCTATTATAAAACAATGTCTCTTTCCAACGCTATCAAATTATATGATTAATGATATCATTGTCAACGCAAATAAAAATCATCATTCACAGACAGCGAGCCGGTAATCTCGAGTCTTATCCTTGCCGGAGCGTACCGACCTATGACCACCCGAAGTTACACACAGCCCATTCATCATCGCAACGTAAGCTTTAATTCAGCTCAATCAGTTCGGATATTTGGTATGTATGTAGGTAAACTTTCTCCGGGTGAAATGCGTGGAGGGGGTACCGCGACCTTGTTAGAGGGAGGCAGAGCCACCTGTGGCAAACACTTGTCATTGAGAGAACGGCGCGCGCGCACCTCCCGCGTCGTTTCACGGACGACCACGTGGTTTCAGTGGGATTGTGTGTGCGAACTGTGTGTGTGTTGGAACGTTTTGCTGTTTTTTTCTTTTTTCGGCATCCTGTGGAGATCGAGCGGTATGTACAGTTTTTTTAATGATAAAAAAATTATACTAGAGTCTTAAGTATATATATAGAACATAAAAAATATGAAGTAGTTATATAAAATTTTATTGAAAATACAAAGTATATATAAAATATTTACAGTATCTATTGAATTTCAAGTAAGTATAGTTTATTTTAATATACTTTATACCTTAGTATTTATTCTACATATTAACATAAACATTTATTAAATTTAATACTTAAAAAATCTCATATAGAATACCTGTAAATTAATATACAGGTATAATTTAAAGATATATTACTTAAATGTATTACTTCCACCACATATAGAAATATCCAAAATTTCTAATTATAATATGCCAATAATTAGACTATACGTTGAATGAATTTGTATCTGCATATCATACACCTATCATTACGTATAAATATATAAAAAAAGTCATGTGTACGAGAAATCACTAATCGGAACAAATCGTTACGAAGTGGGTCGTCGCACGCGCCGCCCGCCCAACCGCGGGAAAACTACCGACATTGACACCGCGTCCATTAAATTTCAGGTCGTTGAATTTATTAAAATATTTTAACTATTTACCTACATATCTGTATAACGATATGTTCCTAATCTTTTAAGTTATTAATACATTATGAATTATATTAATATGTGGGTATACTTGTTATAAACTTGTTATGATAATGTTAGTGGTGTTTATAAAATAAAGATAGGAATAAATGTGTAATTTATAATACGCACTTATGTCGAATAAATGGAAATTCACTATTATCTTATTATATATTTTAGTATATTTTAAGTTAAAAAATGGACATTAAATTACAATATATAGAAGCAATTTACAATATCTTAATATAAAAAATCACAATGTTCACTAACTCAATAATAATAATAATTCATTTACTGAAATACCTTATTAGTGTTATAGAATCACACATTCAACCGGTGTTAATCAAAATTTTGTATGTGTGTTTTATACTTTATAAAAAAATTGATCCATTAATAAAACTATAAATAAATGCATGTAGAATTATTACATTAAATATTAGGGAATTAAATAAAAAAAAATTCACATGCTGTCAGTTCTAATACACAGCGTCATCTACTTCTAAAATAAGAAAAACTTATACAATATGTACTAAATTGATAGATTTTGTGTACTATCACGTTATTCCTTACTAGGTAGGTAAAGAGAGCCAATATACGTATCCAATTTAAAGATTTAACGAAAATGTAATCCTAAAAACGTAAAGTTAGGAAAAAAGTTATCTAAAAGAATTTACAGTAGTTAAATATATTATATCTAACTGCCTGACCCAGAATCGAACCTGGAACTTTATTTAGATGAACAACGTGTTTAACTAGTAAGCCACGTAGGTTGTCCGCATAACGGAAATGTTAAGTATCTGGTATAACATGTATAACATTAAAAGACCTTCAAGTCACGAGGGTCGGCTATATTCGAGTGATGCCTCTACAGTATTACAGGTTGCAGGTATTGATAGGCCGACTACGCTGGATTGTACAAAAAAGGCAGAAAGAATATTCGAGTGAGGGTGGCGCCCTCTCTTGTTAAGTTTGTGTAACGACACCAAAACTCGTAACAACTTCTTTATGAGACACCTCACTTTGGAACGAGGCACAGTTCCAGCGACCCGGGTGTAGTTAACCCCAAAGCTGAAGCTGGGGCAAAGGGGTCTGCCCCGAGGACCCAATCTAACTTTCCTAGGAGGATCTGTTATATACCCTGATTGATTGAGACAGTTAACGTGGTTTACTGGAAGACGGTTTTACATGACTTTACGCGACCTCTAAAGTACAAAATAAGTGGAAATTACTTTTACAATGATCTATACGAGAATTTAATAAATTCACCGGTTTGAGCTAAAATTCGATCTTGTGATCACTGATTTACAATCAGGTGTCCGATTAAACTACGAGTGCTCGTGACGGAAACTACTACTTCTATCCGTGTGAACGTACCTGCTTCCTAATGAAAATCCAAACGATGAAGCCAGCTATTAAGGTAAATGAAATCAAAAACCCGAGGGTAATCATCCCCAGTGATGAATCAAGAGTAAAGGGTATCGCCCTGAGCCCATCTAGGAGAGTTAAGAAGACTTACGTAGGGATACATGGCATTACGTGCGTCCAATTTATAGAACAATTGAAGATCTAATAATAAATTTAAAAATTCACCTCAAATCGTAGCCAAGCATTGTCGAAGCAAACAACGATGAAGCCAGCTATCAAAGCCACTGAAGCCAAAGACCTGAGGGTAATCATCCCCAATGTAAATCCGGAGCAAAAATCCTCTTAATCCTCTTAAGAGGATTAAGAAGACTTACGTAGGTTTTCCGTGTGTCCAATTTACAGAACAATTGAAGATCTAATAACGAATTTAAAAATTCACCTTAAAGCGTAGCCAGGAATTGTCCAACTGAGCTATCACCGGTCGAGATTGCACCTACCGAAGTTATATGTTTATCTAGATAAACATAATTACTAGTACCATTTACAAAAATACAGACTTATTAGTCTGTTATTACAGAAACATTAATGAATTGACTAAACTGATCTCGACTTTAAGATTTGTTAGTCCTTTTTAGTGAAAAAAAGTGTTAAATATGAGTATTTACTTCTTTTCAATTATTTACATATTCTAGCTAGTAATATTATACACTGTTACTGCAATTAATTCATGTAGTCATTCGTGTATTTGAGATTATTTTTCTGGCCCTTTAAAAAAGGTGTATATGGAAACACAAACATGTCTTTTTGAGGCCTTGCTCGCATCGTAGGATGGGCACCAAACGATTCTAGTGTGGTCATGGCCTAACCAGTTGCCCCTCTAAATACGCCTTAGTAAATTTGTAGAGCACATAATCAGAAATAGGCAACGAGCTTACACGAACTATACTAGTAGTTAGTATTAGTAATATAAATAGTATCATAAAAACAAACTCATTACGCAATATCTTTCTGAACAAATTCAAATGATTTCTTTTTAATCAGAAGACTGTAATCGTAGTTTATGATAATTGTCTCAATATTGAAGTAGAACTTGTAAAACATATGTTAAATCATACATAATCAATACAAATAATATAAGTAATAATATCACGCGATCGAAGTCATTGATGTTTTCTAATAGTTAGAAAACAAAATTGTATTGAAAGCGGAAAAAATATTTCGGTTGTTTCATCACTATCACGAAATACTCGTAAATCCATTGTTATAAATATCAATAGATGAATTTATTGTGCCGTAAATTCATTCTGCAGTTTTTGTACATTGCAAATACAAAAACAATGAACTCGTCTAATAATGATGTTACAACCCGGCTTCACACGGGTAGATAGACTCTTTAAAATTATACATGTCTATGTTAATAGCTGATAATGTATCTTTCTATGGGTTAAATTATTTTTTAAATTGGTTGAGTATTTTCGAGTTTATCCATTACAAACAAACAAACAAACAAACAATTTTTTCCTCTTTATAATATTAGTATAGAATTATCTATATATGATATGAAGGTATTAACCTACATATCATCGCTCAGTTATATCCGACAGTTTACTCAGACATATTTGCATGGAATTATTGATTAAATTCTTTTATGTTATCATCATTATTTCAAACATTCACAGTGGACTTGTAAACATTATTTTAATTACAATTTTTTTATACCAATCTATGTCATTTACTTTTTATATGAATGGACGTTTGCTCTACTAATATCACTTAATTAAAAATAAAAATCGTTCTTTTCAAATAACTCTGTTATCTCATTGTTAGCGTAATACTCAAATAATTGACAGCATAACATTTAAAACGGATTTGGGACCTTTCAACCTAGTAATTTAAATTACACGGTCGATTTTCGGTTCATTGAACATATTACGAGACTTTTTTTTTATAATCCATTGAAAACATTTCTCCGGCTCTTAAGTGTAACTAAATAGATTTAAGCCTATTAACGATTCGTTTAGGCGCACTTTATATCTCAAGTTAAAGTTAATTATGACACAAGGTGAGACTCGAGAGAAATTAAGCAACCGGCCCTTAAGGGAAAGTCGTGTTATCAATTTTGAAGATCAGTGAAGCCGCCAACATTAAGCAAGTACACGTTGTAGTCAAGGTTATTCATATTCAGAATTATATTGTCCACAAACGTAACTATGTTACTGTACATAACTTCTAAATATGAATTTATACATATATAAATAGACGTCGCATTTATTTTTCAAGTCATTTTGGCCTTAAATCTCGAAAGAGCTATAGATATAGCTATATTTTTATAGGTATATAGATATAGGCAGTATTTCCGAACCGATACGACAACATAATCTTCAAGAAAAAAGTATATTCCTTTTTAAAAGGCCGGCAGCACACCTGCAATGCCGCTGGTGTTGTGGGTGATCATGGGCGGCGGTAGTCAATTACCATCAGGTGAGCCGCATGATCGTTTGCCCCCTGTGTTGTAAAAAAAATAATTTAAAGTAGGGGAGGGGGTCCGGTGAGTGTGCCCACCCTAAAATTGTTTGACGCCTACTCAAAGATGTGATCGGAATTTTGCAAAAATATGCCTGATAGTACTAATCCTTTTTTTTTTTGAGAGTTCATGCCTTCGCTCCTTGATAACTTAATTACACCCTAAAACTTAATTATGCTAGTGGGTGTAGATAAATTGCGAATCGTGAATCAATGAATCTTGATTCGTTTACATATGAATTTTATATCGAAAAAGTTAAATATTCATGGTCTATCTGAGTTAAATAACTGTAGTTTTTTGAGTGGCAAATTCGTTATGCCCAACCGTTCATGAATAATACAAAAGTCGTAACTTTCTTATAATATTATTGTAGACGCTAGTTTAAATAGTAACTCCAGGTTAGTTTAACTTTCTCGATTATTAAACTTTAGAATGGGTCTCTCAGGAGAGGACAAGAGCAATTTAGACCCTTTACAGGTAAACAGGAAGCTTGGACGCTGCGAAGTCCATGGCATTCGTTTAATAGTCATTTAATCGTTTAGTTAATGATAGAAACTTCATCTCCGGCCGGCTTCAATATGAATCGGAATCAACATAATAACTTTTTTTTTGTAATCCGCCATTTCTCTCGTCGAAGGCAGATTGCTCGAAGTTTATTGGTGTATTTGTTGAAAAGTTAGTAGCTTTGGTATTGAATTGAGAATCTTTTTATTTCGCAATAATTTTTTTTTTTAAATGTTAACGTAGAATATAAGTTATTAGCAATTTACAGAGATTCTCAGCTTTAGAGTTTCTTTGAGCCCCAAAAGTGTCCAAGTCTCAAAATAGGATGAAGAAGAAACCACTACCATTGTTTTTATCAAGGAAGTATTTTATCAGTAACCTGAACTTTTACTCAAAAAAATATGAATTGAAAAAAATGAGAAAAAATAGAATACTCTCATCTCATCACGCTTTTATTTAAAGCGTGTTAATTCATCAATTTAGTATGGCAATAATCTAACAACCTGGCGACTTCGACTTGAAGAAGAGTATTTTCCTCAGTCAATGTTCTGGAGTTGGGACCCTCTGCCGTCGCTCTCATTGCAGCGATGGAGAGCTTTATGTTCCGGATCATTATGCTCTTCCAATTGCCAGACCTGCGAATATAGTCTTGTTATTTTTTTACAAGCTCTGTTGCCAAGTTATTATGATACGCTCTAAATTTCTTGTCATTTTTTGTTTTATTTTTGGAAAAACATTTTATTTCATTAATAGAATAATTGAAATGGACGGTAATGGTAAATATAGATCATCCCGTTTGTCAGTATTGATAATAAGACAATTTATGTGTTAGTACCTCACCTTTACCATTATAACAGGTCAATGATCGATTCCCGAATTTTTAATAACTTACTAGTTTCTCCAAATGATATTTTGTAATACTCCCGTTTCGAGATGCAGCGCTGTAAAATTAAGTTGCCGTCCAAATTTTAACTATTAAATTTAACTATCGAACAATCAAGTAAAAGTTCCACCCACCGCACTTTAACCCATAACTAATGAGTACACGTAACAAACTGTTTACGTGGGAAAATAATTTTTTATGGTAATTATTATCTATTTAGCGTTGGGAGCAACCTTTGTTTAGTAAGTTCGAGGTCATAAAATGGAAAGTAGTTTAACAGCCAGCTATGTATTCTCTAGAAAGCCTATTTTCGTGTACATGTCTGCGATGTAGGTACATGTGTATATATTAATAACAGATAATTGTTAAGAAATTTGAAGAAATATCAGCGTTAGCCTTTTTAATTAGTAAAAATCTTAGAGTATGTAATTGTAAATTTATACAGAAATTGAGAAAAGTATATCATTCTTATCTGGATTTTTGTTAATTTGACTGATTTGATTATTGACTCTAAACATTTACAGAGTGATACACTAGTAGATGATATTTCATTTTATATGGATGAGAATTACGATAGTCTACACTGTGTCTCGTTTTCAACCGACTTCGAAAAAAGGAGATTCTTAATTCAATTGTGTCTATTCTTATGTTTGCTAACTCATAACTATATCAGTTATATATCGAATTGTAATTTTTTTAAATATATACTTACTAATTAGTCCCATAGCGATTTTATTAAAATCGATTCAGTAGTTCAGTTTTTAAGTCACAATAAATGGTATTGTCACAATTGAAGTCGACTTTTTTTGTTGAACACAATCCTAAATTATTTAATTATAAAACATATACAAATACTCATTGAACTATTATAAAATTACTTCTGCTTTAAAAATAAAAAAAAAGAAGTAAAGAATCCGAAAAAAATAACGCTAACAAATTAGAATGTCCAAATAACGAGACGAATAACTAAATCCATGTTGAAGTATATGAAGAAGTTAAACAAGATTTAGATGCTAAACAGAACCAGTATGGAGAAAGTTCACATCTCGTTGGGTCAGGCAGACGATGCTAGCCTTGTATTATATTGGTGTTAATAGATTATGTTTATAGGTGACGGATACGAGTGACTTATTTATATGTAGGTACGTTTTATAAGTTAATTTTATGACATCGATGCCGGCTCCTAAGTCGTTCGATTGCGATGAACTAGTTTAATCTAGTTTAAACACGTTTAATATTTTTATTATGTTAAATTTTGATTCTATGAAATCATTAGGTTCCTTCTAAAAAACTTACAACCTGATGTTTTTATCATCCTTTTATGATCGTCCCTCTCCCTAAAGAGCTGAGGTTCACTCACTTTTCTTAGATGCATGGCACACTACCATTGCCCTTATATTCCACTCATTTCTACTTCGTACATCTGGGTTTTGAAATGAGCTCGTTTCTTCAGTTTTTACAATACAATATAATATGGGATATAACATATTTACAAATATTTAAAAGGACTAGGAACGCACAAGCAGCACCTCTCGTGTTGCAGGTGTTCACGGACGATGGTAGCTGTTTTCTATCAGGTGGACCATTTGCTTGTTTGCCTTCCTAATAATTGAAGAAGTACATTGAATATTTTTTTCAGAAATAAAGTTGAAAAATAAGCCGTTTTGAACCATCTATACTTAAACAGTGTATGTTTTGTCAAAGATCTTTAGTTTCACTTGTAATATGTTACTTTAAAAGAATGATTTCTCTCGGGTTTGCCTACGTAAATTAGTATACAAAGCATCCTCAGTATTAAGTTACGAAATAATATACCCCTGTATATTTTTTTCAAAACTTTTTTTTAACTTTCTTGAATAACAAACATACAAACATCCAACAACAACGTACTTTTACATTTATAAAACAAAAATACAATAGTTAGATTTAAGATTTTACTGCGCAGAAAAAAAATGTAACTTTAATCGTGGTAAAATTAAAATGAGACCAACTTGTGAACAGTCACAGTAAAGATTACTTTAAATTCATCAGTAGTTTACATTTTTAAGCGACTTTTAAAAGTTGAAGGAATTTGTAGGTATTTTTTCAGAATTGGTGATGTAAAAATTGCTTAAAATATACACGATTATTACTTATGTCACGAATATTGAAGCAATTTCACTCTCATGGCAGTTTAATATTAGATATTAATACTGTGACAATTGAAGCTTTTGCTTTTGTCCGGCGAAAATATTGTTATTTATTTATTTTATTTATTAGATAGCTATAAGATACTTATAAATACATAACACAGATACAACATAAACTACTATTGCTTAGTTTTACCGTGTAGCGAAGCAAAATGTATAATGTAAACAAATATAAACACGCAATTTTGCGTTCTAAATTTTCAATTGCATTCCAAAAGAAGGAAGTTCTCAAATGGGTTGTATTTTTTTATGTTTTCCACCATATTACTTCGTCAGTTCCAAAACGATTTGGAAACTTCTTTTTTTATCTAAAGGGATATATATATTTACAGATTATTCTTATAGAAATTTTATCGAAATAGTTTCAGTAGTTTAGTTTGTAAATCAAAATAACTAGTTTAGTTATAAATGAAGTAGATTTTTTGTGGAACATATTTTTAATTACTGTACAAATACGATTTGTTTGCAAAGTGAAAGTAAAAATGAATACTTATAAAAAGTGTTCAATACTAAATTTTACTTGTCAATTATGCTAATTGGACTTAGTTTAAAGGATTTAAGTAATTGCACAGTCTAAAAAACGCTTTCGCAACTCTAATAATTATATTGTTTTTATTGTTATTGGTTTGATTGGAACATATTGGAGTTTGATTGATTCTGTTGATGTCACGTTTGTCGAAAGTTAGTTACTTATTATAAAATGCAAAAAGTTTTATAATTAAAAAAAGCAATAAATAAGCTACCGTCATTGTGGTTGGTAACATTAATTATTTAATCCAATCAGTCTTTTACGACAGGTAGTGATGAATGAATATATAGATGTGATAATGAATAGATAATGATTATACATTAATTTTGAAAAATATACTATATACGTACGTATAATATATAGAAACGTCGGTAGTATAACCGTAATTAGTAATGAATTATAAAGTATATATATTTATATATACTTTATAATTCTTATTCATAATTCTTTAAATAATAATTTATTGTCAAGTAAATTTTATAAAATTTTTACTTAAATAACAGCCTAATTAAAATTATATATATATATATATATATATATATATATATATATATATATATATATATATATATATATATATATATATATATATATATATATAAAACTAATCACAAAAAAAAAAAAAATAATGATCAGTCCAATAACTTCCCCAAGAAATAATTATTAAATAAATGTACATTGTAATTTACAATAGTGTTTTAACTATTTATATTTAATACACAAATATGGATACAAGTAAAGTCAACATCGAACTTTCCCGGTCAACAATAGGAAAACTAGTTTATGATTGTTCATTTCATGAACATATTTATTTATTAATTTTGAAAAACGAATTCATATGAAATACAACCTGCTTGGTCTAAAAAATATATATTAAAAATAGATATTTATATAAATAAAAATGTAATATAAATACATGCTCCGCGTAATAAAAACATCTAGTTACTATAAGATGTTCATGTTGATTACTAACTCAATTCTCACAGCTTAATAACTTAATGTATTTTATGTAACTTTCTAGAGTAGTAACTATTAAATGCACTACTTGTACTCATATTTTATTGACGGAATACATTCCAGGCCAACAAATCCTTATTAACATCACAGTAATTAATAGTGTAATATTATAAATGTGAAAGTAAGTTTATTTGTTTGTAACCTTATAATGCTTTAACAGTTTAATCAATCATCATGACATTTGTTTTTTTTTTATACCACTAAGGTGGCAAACAAGCATACGGCCCACCTGATGGTAAGTGGTTACCGTAGCCTATAAACTATTTGGTACACACATACTACATATATGGAATAAAGAAGGATATAGAATTTTATTCCAATCGGTAAACAAACCCCGGTCACACGAATAAAGTCGCTGACAAGACCTAATAACGTGTATAAGTATCTAACGTTTGTAGGTATTAAACTCATTATTGTAGCAGTAAAAGAAGGAGGAGGGGGGCTTCTTATATAGTCTGTAGATATGACATTCGATAGATACCATATGTCGTCATAGTCGTAGAATACTGACGGATTTCTATATGTAATATTTGTCAGATCCGTTAGTATTCTACGACTATGACGATATATGAAGTAGAACGAGATAGCAATATCAGCCGTCTTGTACTTTTTTTACGTACCATAAATGCGCTGAAGAAAACATATTTACCAAAGAATTCGTTTGCCATTTGTAGAGGGGAATTTTTTATGGGATGAAAATGCAATGATAACTCTGTATGCACTGGCGGGATAATAGTGAGTGGCATTAGGTGAGGATAAATCATGTCAATTGGTGCATTACGATTAATTCACCACGATGACCTCCATGGAAGACGACCGCGTGAAGGTCGACTGATAGAGTATATTGCTAGTAATGGAACTGACAAATACCATATTTAACAATTCTCTCCATCCTTATCCAAGGAAGAAGTATAAGAGAAGTGGGTAAGTTCGTTATACGTATGACCGAGTTGTGGCGAAAATGATTTAGTTTAGTCAAATTATATAAATAAAAACTCATTAATTATCTTTATATATTAAGTGTAGGATGTGCAGATTATTATAATGAATAGTGCTAATCGATTACGATTCAATTTCCTGTAACATGATTGTAATTATGGCCAACATCATTATTCATAGATGGTAAAGTGTCAAAATTATGCCTAATGTGAAGGTAATTCGATAAAAGGATGTTTCAACTGTGCTCGATTGGCGGGTAAGCTGCCGTACTCTCTGATATTGGGTCAATTATGACATCGCTAATTTTAAACGGATTTTTTAAAATTATTTTTTTTAATTGGTAGAGTTTACTTTCGAACTGGTCTCTTAATAAAGGTTTGCAGCCATTGTTTTTCTTTGTGGGGTAATAGAATCTAAGTGTACTATATATATAACTAAGTACGAGTATATTTAAATATTTTCAGTTTAATGTATCTACAAAAGGTCTTGTCGTTCATCGGTATATTTTATCATGATAAAAGGTGCTGTTTTTTTGGACTGGTGTATTATACTCATGTTACACTCAGTCCACAGTACCTACCCGCTTACATAGTCACGGGGAAAGTTCTCTGTCCGAAACGTTCACGAAGCTATAATTGACATTTACAAACGATCTTTTGTTTGATCTGCAATGTTGCTACTCAATAACTCACTCGGTTTTCGCTCACGAACAATAGTTGTCATAAAACTTCATACAAATGACATAGTGTTTTGTAATTGGTGATTACACGTATGTACAAATGAAGTTTAACAAATGAGAAGTTTGTATTATAGGCATTTTAACTGGGGCTTTTTGTAACTACTTTAATATTAGGCCATAGATTATTGTCTCACTCTTTTCTACTCATAGACAAGATAAAACAGCTATTTTATTCGAGTACGTATTACTAGCAATCCGCTCTAGCTTTGTATGAGTATATATGTAGATAGAAAGATAAATTAGTGTTTTATATTAGCTTTATACAATTATATAATATGCAAGTCCGGTATGGTCCCGGCATAGAATAGACCACTGCTTCTTTTCCCGTCGGTGTCATAAAAAGAAGAGAGATGGGCAGCAGCGTCCATATTAAAACATCTTCAAAGCCTAACTACGGTTGCCAATGCGTCTGCTAACTAGGTGACGACTGGCAAAAGCTGATATCGTCATAGTCATAAAATACTGACGGATCTGATAAATATTACATATAAAGATCCGTTGGTATTCTACGACTATGACGATATGATGATTATGGTTAGTTTCATGGAGGAAATTTTTGATACCTTGGGTTACATTATACTAATCGTAGAGAGCTTTATCTTTTTTTTTAATTAATAATATAGCCTATGTTACATTCTGACAATGCAGCTTTCTATAGATGAAAGACATTTCAAAATCAGTTAAGTAATTTCTGAGTTTATCCATTGCAAATAAACTTACAAAAAATCAATTCTATAATGTTACTTGTAATATAGATATTATGGTTAATTTCGTATATATTTACTTGTTAAAAATGTGGAAGCGATTTTGTTTGTTTATTTGTGATCTCTCGAAGTAATTACCATACATGTACTATATATGGGACAAAAAAGGATTAAGGCTACTTTACCCTGATTAGTGAACGTATCCTAGTTACACAGACGAAGTCACAGGTAAAAGCTAGTACTCGTATAATTCACCTTCGAAACTGTACTAATCGTTAATATTGCTCTTTCATCGTAATACGCCTATTAAATCCGGTTAAGCACACGAAATGAATCGTATTAGGATTCATGTAAAGTGGTTCGATTAAAAAAAAGGAAAGTTTGTAAAAGCCGGATTCAGTGACATTTAGTACATAGATAAACTGTCTACCGCCTTGACATAGGATACTTTTTATCTAAATAGAGATGGCAGTAAATAAAATACATTTTGTAAATCCTACTAGTAATATGTTATTCTTTCACGTTTAAACTACTGAATGGATTGGAATGAAATTTATTATTATATATTCTTTATTGCACAAAAACATACAGTAACAACAATAAGTTAATAACAATGTTAGCAAAGGCGAACTTATCTCTAAAAGAGATTTCTTCCAGTCAACCTAACGCAGTGGCATAGGAAGTAGTGAGTGGGCAGTAGTAGTGCAAGACAGAAATTTAAATAAATATTTACATAAATTATAAATAATTATATATATACACACATGCATTCACATATATACATACATACACATACACATATATATACATATACACATACACATACATATACACACATACATACACACGTTAAATACAACATATAAATATCAAATACAAGAGAACACAATGATGACAGTCTTCTAATCATTTTTATATTTAAATTAAATTGGAAAGATAAAATGATTTTAATCTTTTTTTGAAGGAACTGCTAGACGGGCTATTCTGAATATTCACGGGAAGTTTATTCCACAGCTGTACAGCACGATTTAGTGCACAGATAAGTTATATCCTAACTTAGAATATAGGACACTTTATATACTAAAGCATATAGGCGTATTTAAGGAAAGGGACAAATGGACCATGCCCCCTTCAGAATTGTTTACTGCCCAACACAGGATGCGAGCAAAACTTCCCAAAGACACGTCTTAGAATGCATATGTGCCTATTTGAAGGGACTAGCCTCCCTCTTAGGTAATAATCTTAATAAATTAAATATATTTAATTAATTTATTAATATAATAATTTAGATAATAAGATAATTTTAAATACTCTAATGCTAATTTACACAGGCGAATCCGTGGGATATAGCTAGTCATTCCTATTTGTAAATCTTTAATGGTATTGATGTAAAGCATTTCTCATAATCATCTCTTTCATCATGTGCACCTGGCCGTCCGTAATTGAACAATCAAAGTGCGGAAGTGCTCGAAACGGTATAACTTAATATAAAGACATTTTGTCTTCACCAAATGATCTATCAACGCATAATAAAAATTTGTAATGTATCCAGAAGCTTTCAATTTTGTCAATAAGTTAGGATTAGATTCATCATATCAACTGTTAATTGTAGACTGTTGAATGAAGTCTTCTTATTGGGGGGCTCTGCCACAGTAATTGCCACGCTAGGTATATTAGATTAAATATTGATACAGACGGAATATACGATAAAATTTGTATTGTATTGTAAAATCTTTATTGTACATAACTCAGATTAAACACTGGTAAAAGATTTAATGTACAATGGCAGACTTATCCCATAAAGGGATCTCTTACAGTCAACCTTTGAGAAGCTGAAAGAAAACTGTAGAATGTATAAGGGTAATAACTGTACAATTAAAGATAAACTAAATCATCATCATCTTCTTACCCTTATCCCAATAATTTAAGGTCGGCGTAATATGATTTTGTCCATATTACAAAAAGACTTGGTTTTTAGTTTTACGACCGGCCACCTGCCTGACGTCAACCCTCTTTGGGAACCGAAAGATAAACTAAATAATACCCAGTAAAAAAATTGAATATATAATACAATGAAAACAGCTGTATATACCTACATATGTAAATAATAAAAGTACATGAATAATAATATAACATTAATACATAAATAAATAAAAACTTACACACATAAATTGTCATATATATTTATGTTAATTTTTACACAGTATTTTTTTTTGTTACGGTGTATTCATTAATTACAAACTGTGAAGCTCAGTCGATAGCATGAAGTAAAAAAAAAAATTCGAAAAACTTTTACATTGGCAGTAATTGCGGGTGTCTCGCATATCAACTGAATACATAACAGCTTTTGAGCGGCCGCCCAATCGATTATCGCCGCGCGGCGGGCGATGAGCGTACGCACCCAACCGCTCGTAGGCGGCGAGCTTTGATAGTGTCGTCACCCAATTCATATCGATAGATAAAATAAAATAATTTCCAAAATATAACATTACGATATTTTGATAACATTTTAATTTTATTTATAAGTTCAACTATCATTTTTAGTAATTTTAATAATTCGTTATTATATCTATTATTTATAATTAAAATATATGAAGTTTGCTCTTACAGAAGTAAAGTTTATTGATTTTATTACTTATTGCTTTGCTTCTAAGTATTGACTTATTGAGCTGTGACTATTTTGTTTCATTCATTACGATAACACAATTATTTTAGTTTTGTTGTCTCTTAATATTCTTTAATTTTCTATACAATTCTTTTTTATTGTGAGTAAAGTCGTAATAAATTATTCTGAATCATAACAGAGTCAGTAATTATCAAAATTATTGAGAACAAAAGCCTCTTTAAAAGTTTAGTACCTTAATAATTATTAGTGAATAAAAAAAATAAAACGGAGTGATAACGGTACGCTGTCTGCTTGCCATGTCGGATTGAAATAATAATAATTATAACATTAATCATGAGCACTTTTAAATAATAAATTTATGACAACTATTTAAATTGTAAACATGAAAAGAAATGTTATACATTTATATCTGTGTAAATTGATCATAAGACAATATTTACATTATCAAAACAACTCGGTTATAAATTATTCACTGCTAATGTTCAAATGAGCAATTTCCTTTACGAAAAATTGATTACATATATAATCCGGAGGCTATTTCAAATTATTGTCCGTTCATCAACAATCACTGCTTAATAAACACACGAGCGTAGATATCGATATCGATACCTGATGGGCAAACATCGATACATGGGATCGCTAATTAGTCGCCTGGTGAAAGTTACCGACCGACTGACCACAATCCGATACCAACTCGATGTTTTTGGTGCCGATTTTAGATCGATTCAACTTTCGTTTTTGACTACTCTTACTTACCGTTCACTACAAGTGTCGATTGAAACACTGATTTATTTTTGAATATCGATATGTACCTATGCGGGGACAGTGTATCTTATGAATTTGACAATAAAGATTAAATTAGAACATGGTGTGTTAAAGTTATGTTTGATGTTACTTTTGTCGGCATTTGCATATTACATTTTCATTACGTTTTTTTTGTGACCACTTATTTGTATTGATCTCTTCGATTGGCAAGTTTAAATTGTTTTCAGCATGAGATCATATCTAATTAAAAAATCTGTAGATGTGAAGGTTCGAGAAATCTTTGCTTTTCTAATTTAACATTTGACCGTCTTACCACAAAAACGTACTTGTGACAGACCAGTGTTAAATACATGTTTAGAAGTCTTGCTAGAAAAGTTTGTCTAAAAACTGTTTATATCTAAATAAAAGAAAGTCTGTATTGTACAAAAAAGGTATTTCAAGTAATAGATTAAATTACCAGAGGGAGTCTTTGTACCAAAGTCGTTTGCTTGGGCTCTGTCCCATTCGTGTTTTTACCGTGAAGCAGTTGTGGCTGTGTTTCGGTTTGAAGGGTGGGTTATGGCAGCGAATTTACAGGGTACAGAGGAATAACACCTGAATCCTCAGGAATGGCAACGTATTGTGGGTATCATGGGCAAAACAGTGTACTCTGTTATGTCCATGATACTGCATACGTCTATAGGCGACAGTTACCACTTTCCATCAGGTGGGTCATCAGCTTGTTTGCCATTCTAAGTTGCATAAAAAAATATACATTAAATTACAATAATTACATAAAATCGCCATATAATAAGCACTTAAAATTACAAATGTAAAAAAACACATTCAATACAATACATAACAATAAGTTACCGCTTAGCATATCATGAATGACCACTGCTGAACGGCGAAAATATATGCATACTTTAAATAAATATTTATAAGAATTTTATGAATACCATATATAATATAAAGCAACCACGCCCACACAAACTCACACTTTTTACTTCTCATAAATCTTTCGAACTCCTAAAAGAGTATCGATACATCAAAATGACCATAATTCATACACGTTACAATATTTGGTAGCTCCGATGCATCACAATAACAATAAATAACTTCAGAACAGTGTTATCCAATCTTATCGAATACGTGATTCCTTTATAAGTAAAAAATTCCAGCGACCCTCCAGTATTGTGATGAAACTAGGTCAGTGATTAAAAAAAAGATGAGGCAATTTTGGGAACTCTCTGCCTATAACCATAAAAAACACTATACTTCTTAAAGAATGTAGTTTAATGCTCATAATCATGATATTATGTTTTATGTAATGATCCTTCTGAGGATTATAGTATATTATTTAAAAAAAAAAATCATTAAAATCAGTTTTTAGATTTGAAGATACAACGTAACATACACCAAAAACCATTATCGAATCAAAAACCTCTCCCATTCTTTTTTCTTTAAACCATTTAAAATTAACGCGATAAACTTACGGGCGACATTATGTCTGGCAAGACTTTCGTAGACATCGCTTCAAAGTGTTTCGTAGTAAATACGGTCCGTTGTATAGAACTTGGCTTATACCAATTATCAAGACTTTGTATATTTATTGATATGTTTTATTTCGACTTTTAATAATTAAATTAATGGCTACTGAGGTAATATCTATTTTAGAAGTTCTATTAATTAAAACACTAGCTGCAAGGTATCGACCATATATATTATAATGGACCCAGAATAAAGTAAACTCAGTCTATTCGATTTATGATAAAAACAATATTTTTCAAGGACAATTTTAGTAGAATAGTTTACCTACCGTTATATTAGTTATAATTACTGTTGATGAGATACTGATTTTCAATGTCATTTATATGGAAGAGCTCTACTAATCGAGTATGCACAAACATCTGTGCCATGAGGTCTACCATCTGGGTTTACGAGGTGGTTCCCAGACACGTGTGTGCTGCGTTGCTGAGCTATTGTTCACGACAATTGCATGTAACTGTTGACGTTTCCTGGGAGTCTATGGGAATGAAATGGAATGATTTTAATTGCATTGTTAGATAAGGTCGCTTTTAGGAGATATTATCGATTTTTATTTATATTATAAATTATTATGAATAAAGCTATATAACAGGCAAGCTTAATTTTGTAAGATTTATCTCTTTTTTTTTTCAAATTCAGAATGAAAAGTTGTTTTGTTAAAATATAGTATATATATATCAAGATTTTTTTTACCTAATTTCCGAGGCATATTGTGTTATACGAAGAAAAAAATACTTAAATTCAGTAGACAAAATAATTAGTAAATGAAAGAAAAAGGTCCAAATTGTATGGAATTCACTTATTTAAATTATCAAAATTAGCTTCAATTATATCTTGTACTTGGCGATATTTAATATCGTGAAACTAGGAACATAGGAAATACGATCATATCGAGCTGTCGGAAGGTAAATTTATCAACCTATTACACTTGTTTTAATTTTATATATTTAGACTTTAATGGAATACCAAAACCTTATTTTAAGTTATAGATTTAATTACTACCTATAACTAGTATTTAAAAAAAGCCATTCATTTATTCTGCGTTTTATTGCCATTTAATTAAGATAATTTTTTCTTTACCCTTCATAATAGGGCTTCTTAATAATCTTAATAAGCAAATCTTCCGATATTTATAGTCACTAATCATTAGAGTGGTAATTAATAAAGATGATACACAATATGTTTACAGCAATACATTCCGATCCTATCTCTTGTAAGTCCACTAAGTAGTAATTATTCGACATAAGAACATGCTACAATAAATGAAATGCCACTTGAGAGATAAGTGCCCAGTAAAAGTGTGAGCGAAAGCAAAAGTAAACTTTTCGTATGTCAATGACCGTTGTATCACGATCTCGGCTGCCCACGACTTGACCGTCAAACTTGGTAAGTGCTACGACATTGCCAAGATGACTATTGGATAATGTACATCATTTATATTGCTTGTTGAAATACGTGTGAATTGGAGGAACGTTAAATTACTGTTTATGTTTTAATTAAAAAAAATTCCTTTAACTATAATCCCTAAAGGAGTAAATAGAGGTATTTGTCTTTCAGTTGAATGGTAGAGGATGAAACTATGCCACATCTTTTTATCGAAAATACCTCACCGTTCGAAGGTCTCTAACCAGTACTTTTTGTCAGTAATAAACTATGGAATCAAAACATTGTCCTACACAGTTGCTCGTATGTAAAAGCCTCAAGTTTTTGAGCGAGGCATGCTTAGAGTTTCTTTGCGTAATAATCCGAAATGAAGACATCCGGATGAACCAAAATGATTGACATATACAGGTACAGATAATGACAGAACAACAACAGCTAAAACGATTATGATGGTGACGAATAGATGATGAACGAAATGCTGCACCTGCCTATGCTTACAGTATTTAATGATAAGTCGCATGTGGGGGATGAAATGAGTCAGTTCAGTTAGTCGTTGCGGATTCACGAGGAATTACCTACGATGGTTAGTTACTCGTAAATTAACTCGATGACACTGATGCTCCTTTCCACTTTGGGTTTGCTGGAAGAAAATTCTATTAGAGTTAAGCTCGCCTTTGTACATGTGATTACCTACGTCATATTCTTATAACTGGTGTGTACAATAAAGATTAATAAATAAAATAAATGGTTTACAGGAGGAACTACGTGGAGATCAACTTGATATGTATACTTAATATATTACTAGTGACAGGAATTAACTTCTTTATTACTGATATTCCCTTCTTCCCCCTAGTTAAAGGTATATTACATATTATCAGTTAACAAATTCCTCAATTTCTTGATTGAGCGTAATCAAGGCAGATATTGGTTGTGAAATATCACTATGAATTGGTAACTTTGTGTAACTTGTACTTAATGCTTAATCCTATAGTGTAATGCGAATGCTACTCGTATTATGATATATAAATTACAAACACTATATTGAGAATGACGATTTTTTTTTTATTTTAGTTCTATGCGATCTATTATATGAACGAGATATTTGTTTCTCTTTTTTCATTATTTAAAAGTGTAGATACAATAAGTTTGGACAATAATAATGCATCTACCAGAATGTTGGATTAACAACTGTAATATTATTTTAAAATTACCATATTAATATACCTACAAATATTTACCATTTGAAGACATATATAATAGTGAAAGATAACAGTAATTTTTAATAAGCATTTGTTAGAAGTGGAAAAAAATCTATAAACTTAAAAGACTTATTTCCTTTCTGAAATAACAATAAAATTAGACTATTTATGGACAGGTAGCAACACTAGTCACTAGTGTTATTCAAAGTGTCGACGCGTGACAACTAGTGACGGTGAAGTGTCAACTCGTGACATGTTGTCACATTCAGATATTTTGAAATCCTCGAAATGACACGTGAGTGGTGAAAGTGTAAACAAAGACTTTCGTTTGAACGAGTTCAGCTTAAATACCAAGTATTACAGTGGATAGTTTTTATTTACTTTGAACACAAGTGAAGTTTTATAAAAAAAAAAAAAAAAAAACTTTTTTAAATCTTATAGATATCTTGGCTGACCAGTAAAAGTAACTTTCAATATTTATGTCATAGAATATATATTATTATATAGTGAGGATCTGATATTATTCGTCTAAAAATCAGGGCAACAGAGTTCCCTCTGTATTCATCATTTTCAGGAAGAAAAGTTAAATACCTTGCTTCTACTTCACTTTTCTGTAATTATTATAATTTCGCCGCGTGGCTCTGACATAGGATGGGTCGCCCCTTCCTTTTGCGTAGGTACCGTAAGAGGCGACTAAGGGGACTTAATGATCGAGGGATGAGCAGCAGCGTCCCTCTTAAAATATCATCAAAGGTTAATTGCGATGCGCGGCAGCTATTGACGAAACCTTCCAAAAAGGGGACGCCTATGTTCAGCACTGGACAATTGATAATGATGTTAACTATAATTTCAACTAAACTAGTTTTAAATGAATAATTTATATTTTTTTATCTACAATTCCATCACTATTCATTAATCAAATGACAATTGACAGTCAAGATTGACATAACATTATGTTCAAATAAGTGACATTGTCGCGAAATACTTTCGATTTCAACTGCGTGTACTGAGTAGGGGCAATGCTCGCAATCTAGTGCGAGATAGACACTAGTCTAACACTAAATATTGTTCGTACAGTGTAGTTTAAAACCAGTTTGTTTTGTTCAATGGACGTAGTTATATCTAGTTTGTTATCTTTTGTTAGATATTTATAAAAAAATCTTAATATCATTACATTTATCTATTACGTATTATTTTGTAACTATTTGTAGGAATTCTTACTAATTTCAGAAATGTGAAAATGGATGTGATTGCTATTTATTAGCCTATAATGGCTCAATAGAACTTATAATTTTCTTTCGTTATAATTTTACATGAAAAAAGACAATATAATCAAAAATGGTAATGGGCACACAAAAACTAATAAAAATATATTTTATTTTATCTTTGTTTATTTCTTGTGTTATGAATTTCTTTCTCTTTAAATTGATGTGTTAATTTAATTTCGAAAACTTAAGAGAAAATTAGTATACTAAAAATATTGAAACAACAAAAGGGTCGTAATTCAAATATACTTTTATCAAACAAAACGGACAAAAAGATTCACCGTTCGCCAATAAATTAACGGTACGTATGCGTTCACACACTATAAAACATCCGTGTAAATTGTAAATTCGTCGTAAATACTGTAAAAAGTATTTTTATATTTTGATTAAGTATATATAACTGAAAAACGATTTTGAATCGTCTGTCGAATGCACTTAAGTAGATTTTCCTTCGAAGTCGCATCGAGTTCTCCACGCTGCGACGAATATCTAGGGAATAAGAATAATTTCATCTCCTATTATTTGTTCTACTAAAATTTGATTACATCTCCATATAAAATGTGGGTAATAAACGTAGCTACCTTAATTTTCATTATTAAAGAGCAAATTTTGAGAATGTTTATAAATAAGGCAGTTGTGCTTACATAATGGAATATTTTTTAATGGATGATAATGGAATGGTAACCCCGCCTGTGTTAACGGTATACGCTGGCGGGCTACCAGTGAGGGATGATAGGTTAGAATGAAAAGGCAGGTCTATTACCCTATCGTGATGAACACACAATTCAGCATTATGGTTTCGAGGGGGGGGGAGCAAGTGGGGGTTGACCTTATAGGATTTGTTGCTAGCAATGGGACTGGTAGTCCGTAAACATACACAAAAAATACTTGTGATGATTAAAAAAATCATCTTGTAAACAAGATGATTTTTTTGATGAAGTCGCTTAAAAAGAAACAGTCATGATTTTAAGTCGACTAAATATTCGGAGATATTCTTCTCACATTTTACTCACATATTATTTTAGATTATATAAATACAAGTTTACTTTTATGGTAATTACCTTCCGTAATTCTCTATTCAGGTTTTTGATTTATATTTTTATTACATTTAAATATTGTGATTGTCCATAAATTATTATAGAAGACGGGCCCAAAGTCCAGACGAATAAGGTCAAGTCCACATGTCCAAGTGAAAGTAAATGAAGTAAGAAGCGCAAACGGTCGTGAGACTTTTGTATCGTGGGTGACTGAAGTTGAATGGGTCATTGACCGTGTTTAGATTAGATATAATAAATAAATTATTAAATATGGAATGAGAATGGAATAAGAATTTCGTGTTGTTTATTTGTAACGCTAATGTTAAGATATCAAATATTTATAAAGTTTGAGTATAGCGGAGGATTTCTTCCAGTCAACCTTTGATTGTTTTTGATAGAGATTGTAAATCGGCGGAGGCAAATTATTTTGTAGCAAGAATAAAATTAAGATCCTATCGTTGTGTATTGCTTGTATCACTACTCCTTTTCAACCAACTTCAGAAAAATCAGGAGGTTCTTTTCTATTTTAATTCGGTGTTTTTTTTTTATTATTTTAATTTTAACTACCGATTTAACTTACGTGTAATTTGGTCGAGTAAAGCTTGACTAGTTATAGGATCGTTGGGGACTCTTAATCTCGAGCGACTGTGGCACAATCGCAAACCTAACTAAGCGCCTCGGCCCATTGAACGCGAGTTGTAGGCGTACTACCATATATGTGTCTTAATTCATAACCCCCTCATTTATTAACCGATTTGGAAAATTCTTTTGTTATTATCTGAAAGGATATATTTTCAGATTGGTCCAATAGATATGTTATCATAATTGATTAAGTAATTAAAATTTTAAATTAAAGTAACTTGTTTTGACTTAAATTATTTTGTATTCGAATTTAATATAATAATTTTATACTATATTGAATTACCTTATTAATAAGTTTCATGAAATATTATAGAATAAACATGAAATAACACATATGAATTTTTGATAGATGATATTTTTGTTACTAATTTAAATATTCAAAGAGATTTTTTGAATCGAAGCACTTGGCGTCCCATTGTTTTTGCCTACCCTAATGAGAGACAGGCCTGACAGATACATATGTAAGTATGTATTTAAATATTAAATATCTCAATGTAATAAACATTAACTTCTTACCTTAGATTATTTTATTTTAAATATTTTTAATATATTTATTGTCTCAATATTTTAATATAAATCGATGTGATTTTTCAATGCTTAGTAAACATTCTTTTTTGTTAATTTTAAACTCTGTGAGAAATTTAAAAAATCTTTTCAAATATTCAGACCACGGTCCTCTCTTGATCCTTGGATTTTCCCCGTTTCAAACATAAAAGTGTCACTGGGACTTTGTTTATTAAAAGATCCTTTCTCACTCTCGATTGACATTAGATTTTGAACGACTTTCGTTTAACCACGTAAAATAGGAATGCTTGTAGTTGTATGTATTTATGATATACTCCTATCTTTCTAGTATAACCAACTAAACAAACTATGTATAATTCAAACATTTGTATTCATTAGTAATGTCGGTGTGGGTGTTTTCTAAGTAGAACATGTGTGTGTTTCCAAAAGAAAAATACGAAATGCGTGGAATAAAAAATTCGATTATTTGTCCAAACCAAAAACTTCTGCAACTTTATAAAAGTGATTACATACCATTTATACGCACGAAACGTTTTGTGTCTTTCTTCTTCATACGTACGGCCAAGAAGTGGAACTCTCTCACTGCGTATGTTTTTTCATCTAAATATAATCCGCACCACTTTAAAGCAAATGTGAATAGACTCCATCTTAGACGAAATCATCACTTTTCATAAGGTTAGATCGTGATCAATTGCAGGAACCTTTAATAGCAAAAAAAAAATTTTAAAATGAAATGAATAAAAGAATTCGTAGTAGTTAACAACTTTTACAGCTAAAGATTAAACTGCAGGCTTTTGCGAGTATAGAATCAAATTCAAGTCATTAGAACTATTATTTGTATAAGAGGTGTCTTCCACTAGTGTCAAAATTTTGATGACCTCATCCGTTACAGAAGACATGAAGATTTTAATATAGTTTACCGGATGACGTCTACACTTACCTTTCTAAGCACGAATCAAATGACTTTTAAATTGTCCAAATACGAGTTGGAAATTTTAGAAGTAAATTTAAAAATGTTAAGTAAAATATTGAAATTCGATCTTCAAATTTCCCAGATCAAAGTCAAGTGCTGTCGATATTCCTAAATCCATTATCAATGACCAGTGTTTAAATCACTGATACTGAATTTTGATTATTCTACTAATATCATTAATGACAATTTTTTTAGAGACGTTTATACGTATGAGTTACTCACGTTTAAACAATTGTTTGGATTTTATAGTTAAAAGTTTCGTAAATACATATAAAGAGTAAGAGCCCCAGATGGTCCCGAAACTAGTCGAGCATTCTCGACTTAAATACGTACACGTATCATCATCATATCAGCAGTTAATTGTCCATTGCAGAACATAAGCCTTCCCCATAACCCTTTTAGACCTGAACGATACGGGCGTGAGTTGTAACTTTAAAAAATTCTAAAACCGCACGCAATTCATTTTTACGCACGAAGCTGAAATAAAATGATAGTGAGATTCTAAACCAGCCAATAAGAAATAATTTTAGCGGTTAGGTGGAGCAGTAGTCTCGTGCGTGCCGGCAAGATGGCTTGGCTCCAAAACACGAAAATATATTTAATCTGAAAGAAAAAAAATCTTGGGTCTGAAAGGGTTAGGAGAAGTTTTATCAGTAGTTGCCAAGCTCGGTAGGCGAGTTGGCAATGGTAGTTAGCCTTTTACCGATGTTTCAAGAAGGACGCTGCTGCCTATCTCTCAATCATTAATTTCCCTTAGTCGTCTTTTACAGTATCCACGGGAAAGGAAGGTGTGGCTCATTCCATGCCGGAAACACAAGCCGAACTTACTTTTAACGCAGAATACTTTTTATCCTAATTCACGCAAGGAAAGCTACATGATGCAGTTAGTTAATTAACATTTGAAATGACTAACTAGACCATGACTCATATAATAATGGAACAATAGCGTAAGTCTATTAAGAGTTATCATTAAATTGAGACAACGAAAGTGGAAGCGAAGGAATTACGAATAATAAAAATTATATTGGAATTTTTAATAAACGTTTATCACGATTTTACCTTACGATAAATCGACTTTCTTTTATTGGACTCGATTGTCGATTCTGTATATTATATCATAGCGTACGTGTCTGTTATCTACGATTGTAACAGTTTAGGAATTTTCATGGAGATGAGAAATTGTGAGATTTGCTAGTGCGATGCAATCGTTCAAATCATTCGTCTATTTTTAAAAACTTTTATATTTAAAATAATAATATTATGTCTATACTAATATTATAAAGATGAAAGACATGATTGTTTGTTTGTAATGGATAAACTCAAAATCTGCTAAACTATTTTTAAAAATTATTTCATTTATAGAAAGCTACATTATGAGCAAGTAACATAGTTTATATATTTTCAAATGTTTGTCTAATCAGGCAAAGCAAGGCCGAATCGCTAGTGACATACATTATTAAAATTTATATTAGGTTAGGCTCAAATTCTGAACCTACTTGTTTTACAATTGATCTATTTCAGTGTTAATTCACACAATTTCTAAATACAACCCATCGATTGTACAAAATATATTATAAAGATATGCAAAGAAAAGTTTTAGGAACCTATTAAGGTGGCCATTATAGACTTTCTCGGACACCATGATACAACATGTCAAAGCTGAAATAAATTTCTGGATACAGTAAAATCAAACAACCGCGACCGTACCATTAACCTTTAAATAAAACTGAGTTAAACTCATCAAAAGTTGAAGTGTAAGGGCGCACCCAGTAATTATTCTGTGAACCGCATACTTTGCAGCGAAACACACCACAAAAACTTTAAAGTGACCGAAAGATTCCGGTACTGGCATACACTTTCTCTGTATCCCATGGCCTAGTTGGACTTGGAGTGAATGCAACCCGTTCAGCAGGAACGCCCAAATATAAGAATGAAAGAATGATTAAAGTGGACCGATGGCCAGATCTGATTTCTAGCCAATTAACACTTACAAACTCGCTAATGGGTTTTCGAGATCCAGCGGAGGATAAAATATAAATGAGGCAAATAAACATACTCATGACTGTAACTTTTTTATATCACAAAGGTGGTAAACAATCATATAGCCCGTTTGATGGAAATCATTCACTTTAGTCTATGGACGCCTGTAATTGCTGATGCGGTTACAACAAATTTCAATTTCATCGTGCATATTTGGCTCTAAATATGCACGAAAAAATACCAAGTCTCGCAAAGTAATTCCTCCACTTCAAAATGTTGTATGGTCTTATGTAAAACCAAGTCATTTATTTTACTAAGTATCTATGGTAGCACTCATACAATACTTTGTTATAAAATGTTATCCATACATTTACCTATTAATATTTTTAGTGACCATATCAATATTAGACATCTTTATTCCTATAATAATTATAATGACTCATTCTATTCATTGTCATCATCATCATCATGTACAAAATAATTTCTTAGTGCTTTCAAACGCTGGTACTTTCTTTCTGTTTTTGTACTTGTTTACATTATTGTTGAATTTTGTTCCGGAGATTATATTAGATAGCTCTTATATGTAAAGAAACAACTTTTTCGCTTTAAATTATTAGTATCCATTAGAGATTAAAGCTATTACGCATCTTGTTCGTAATACGTAAAAAATCTGCTATAATTTTATCAATATAAACATAACATTTTTAATTTATTACATAACAAGATTAATAGCGAGTCCTTTGCAATCCGCTCTATTGTTCTATGAAAGCACATAATATACAAAAGCGAAACGTTCTCAAACTTTCCTTTTCAAATTCCTAAATTGAGGTTAAGGGATAAGCCCACCTCGCCTCTGCTGCGACCTCTCACCCTTGGACTTTCATTATGGCAACCGTTTTATTACTTTTACTAGGATTCTCACAGTTATAAAATATAGATATATACACAATGAAATAATTATGAGAGAAAAAAGGCAGATTTCCAAGCTAGCCGGAAATGGAATCTGGATGTTGCGTTAAATTTGTGTATGTATGACATTTGCATACATAACCGCAAAAATGACTAATACTGGCCATCTTATTTATTCTTTTGATCACTTCATTGCATTTAAATTATTTGAAACTTGTGGTAAATGAAATAAATAAAAGTTTGTATGTACTGTCACCTGTGTTTGGAACAATTTTTCAGTTGTTTTCTGAAAGAAAAACTAATCTTTGTATCATGTAGGCAGTCGACAATATCAATGTATATTTTTTTATATATAACAAACAATTTTGGTATTTTAAACAATTATTTATAGCTATATCCTGTAACTTTGCCCATGTGACTTCTAGATAGGTCATGTAGAAAAAGACAAGAAAATAATATATCACATTAATAATAATAATCAATACCTTTTCCTTTTCATGTGTATCGTAAGAGGCAACTAAAGGAACTTAATGCTCGAGGAATGAGCAATACCATCCCCCTTAAAACATTGCCGATGCCTAAAATTGTGGTTCCCAATCCGCCTGCCAATAGATGTAGGTGGCTCAGGATCATTCCTTATGGTAGTCTATGGGGGAGGATTATGTTCAGCAATGAACAGATCATGGCCGAGACGATGATTATAATGATTAAATACAAAAAGGTGCTCTTACATATCTGTTGACAACACAAAAACTAGAATAGTATTTACAGTTTGAATTGATAATAATTTATAAAGAATCTCGTGAGTACACAACGACAATGCACCGGCACGGTCCGCCCCCGATCTACTGGGAAACTGGGTCTGCGTTCGTAATACAATCTAGGTTCATTATGGGAACGCGTTGATAGGCTTCATGATTTGTTCAATTTAATATTATGCTAAAAAAACTGCGATTGAATGCGAGAATAAACCTTATTAATTACAAAAAGAAATATCAAAACTGGTTCAAATTTTGTGAAGATTTCACGTAACATACTAAAAACCTCATTTATTTGAAAGTTGCTTAGTAACGTACTTCATTTAGTCAGGCGATAGAATTGTAATATTAGGATTTTTTGGAAAAAAATTAACGGATTATACTTCATTTATATCTTTAGTATTTTGAATTTTCCAAAATTATCTTATTTTTACCTGTCTGAACTTTCTTAATTTTGTTGTCTAGTTTTTACAAATACTAAGTACTAAGTGTGATTATATTTAGAAAAATGTATTTTTATATTAATTGAAATTATGTAACTTTCTTGAGAAATATTTTATCATATTCCATTCACACGGTATGCAGATATACCTAATGATAGAATATTTATAATCTTGATAGATCTGTTATTACGATGTGTCAAAATATTGACATAACTATTATATATTTCATGTTAAATTATTCAAAATCATTTATTGACTTTCGCTTTTACTTATGCATATCTGCGTAATGTATCTCTTATCTTGATTTATTCATTGAAAGGAAGTATATAAATTGAGTATAAAATTTGCATTCTAAGCGATATTTTCGTTTACTTATTTTGTTAGAAAGTATTTAGGCTCATTTTACTTTTATCTGCATCGTGGGATAATAACTTTTAAGATTTTTTTGAGTAATTTTTTATCAAAATAATATTTATTTTAATTTTACTGAGGTATGTTAGTGTGGGGGAGGTTTACCATTCCATTGTCATCCATTAAATTAAACGGTATACGCTGTCACGGCATCAATGAGGGATGATAAGTGGAAATGAAAAGGCAGGTCAGTTAGCCCAACGTGATAAATACACTTAGAACTCACCACGATGGTTTCCAGGGGGACTACGTGGAAGTCGAACTAACAGGGTATATTGCTAGCAATGGCACTGGTAGTCAACGTTACTAACAACCCCTCCCCTAATAGGAGATTTTGCCATTAGTTTTCATGCTTAGCAGGCAGGTTGACAACCGCAGTTAAACTTTGCTGTATCATGTACCACTAAGTATATCGGATACTCGATCAATTATTGCAATAAGCTATTAAAGTCCGAATATTGGATCATTCTCATCACCGTAATTACAAAGTACAGTCGGAACTTTAAATTGACACACAAAATATTATAATTTATAATATTACAAGAAAATACAAAAGTGCCTCTTTGTAATAACTGTTAAGTATTGTGTGGGTCGAGCATTGTCCCTCGTGAGCACAGGCCCTAAAACTTTGCGCTCTTGCCTACTTTCTATTTTCTCACTTAAAAAGGTAATAAATAAGGTTGTAAACTATTTACCCATCCTCAGAAAGTATGTAAATAAATATATTATATGCAAACATGTATAGTCAAGTCCTAACATTGTAAACGTTCACTTTCCCCATAACGCTAAGTACTATTGTAAATCCAATATTCGTACTTTCATAACACCCGGATGGTAAAATGAGACGACTTACGTTTTTGTTTTTCTTTTTTCACAGAGGATGCGGCCGAGGCGCGGATTGGCTATAGGAGTTCTTCTCATATTACATATGGTGAGATTATTTACTGATATGCGTAGAACTTTCTCACCAATCCTAACATTGTTTCTGCTTAGCAACATGGAGCTTGAATTACAATAATAGGTCAGTCAAAACCATATTTATTGTAGAAAGTTAATAGAAAGATAAATACTTTTGTTTCCTTCGAAAGTTTACAAATTAGTACAGGATATTAGGTATTTTTTGATGAGTGATAATGGAATACAGGCTCCTCTGCGTTATCATTATACACTGACGAGGCACTAGTGAGGGATGATAGGTGATGTTGAAAGTAGGTCAGTTAATTTATCGTGACACATTCAAGAATTAACCACGGTAGTTTCCTGAGGAACCGCACGGAGGTCGACCCGATTGAGAATATCGCTAGCAATGGGGCTATTGCACCGCCTTATTATTGATCCTTTCCCTCCCGATATTAGGTATTAGGTACTTATTTGTGCCGTTACCCGGTTTATGATGTATAATATTCGTATTTTTTGCAGAGACTTCTTTTAATATGAAATCTATAACAATAATATATTTTAATAACTATATATATATATATATATATATATATATATATATATATATATATATATATATATATATATATATATATATATATCTACGACATCTGTCTATATTTATAAGAATATATGTGTATTGTATCATACATTCATGTAGGCTACAATACAATAGTTAATATAAACGCCAAAATCTAGACTTACCTATTTTATAAAAAGTATACTCGCTTTTCCTTGGCAATGAAGTAAAAATAAAAAAAAATAAAATAACAAATTCAACAGACGGGCGGTCACAAATTTATTAATTTATTGAAATCGAAATTAGTTTTTGAATGTCTTATAAAGTACCCACTAAATTCATTAAGAGCGTTCATAACAAAGCGTGGCAACTTCGTAATTATTTGTCAGTTTAAAAAAATTGTTAACTTTAAACTTTCGCGTTGTTGACACATATTTTAATTACAATATTGAGATTTAAAGTAAATAAAAAAATTGCAGGTAAACAGTACTTACATACTTGAGAGCCTACCATGAAATGTTTTCTGAAATTTCAGGCCCGAACGAAACACAAATTTGATGTAAAAATTACATAATACATACCGTATAAAAATATTAAAAATGTTAAAATATCGTTTCTTTGGACTTTAATGGTAGGATTTATGACGAAGTAAATTTTAAGCTCCATTTACTGAGCCAATTTCGGTATGAACGAAAATACGGAAATGAGTTCGAAATTTCGTAATTTTATATATTGGTAGACTCCTGCTTTTTTATTGTTGACGTTTGGATGTGGACACGTCATACTAATGTGTGACGCCGCTCACATTAGTATGTCGTGACCACGACGTGGTGCATTTCACGTCAAAATGTCGACAATAAAAAAGCAGGGACATGGGTACTATTTACCTGCAATTCTTTTCATTGCATTATGTCCCGATAGTCTGTTTAAAATTAGTAGTGTAGTATATTTAATGTTTCCAATTTATTATTCAAAAAGTTTTGTACTTACGAAATAAATCAGTCGATAACATTAAAAAAATATTCATTTATACTTTATTATACACGAAAATTACATTGTTATAACTTATTTTGAATAAAGATGTACAATGGGTAAGCTTAACTTTGTAAGAGTTCTTTTCTAGCAAATCTCGAGTGGAAAAATATTAATTACTAGCGGGCAGTGTGCGTATAATAAGAAGAGGGAACAATATGGTCGTTTCTACTAAGAAATAATAAATATATTTATAAATGTTAAATAGTTTTTAAAAATTGACAGATAAATACCACGTTGCCATACTTCGGTAAACAAAAATTATGAACGCTCCCAAAAATAAATGAAGACCATATATTTTTAAATTAGTTAAAATGAAATATTTTCTACATCCATAATTTTGTCTTTCTTAACATACTTACGTATTTACTTCTAGATTATAATATGCGTATTACCTCCCAAAGTGGGTGAACTTTGCTTTGTAAATTCGCATTTGCCTCAGGAGACAGTTCGCAAAGTTGGGTAAACGGTTTCTGAATATAAAATGACTTGTGAAACTTAATTCATGGCTAAGTTCAATTATACATATGTATATCAAACGAGGGCGATACAAACAAACAACAAATCTGTTCTGATTTGAGTTTGCATATGAGATTATTTATTTTAATATTAATAACAATACTGGATATTGGACTTGGCCGTGTGGTTATGGCATAGAATAGGCAACCCATTCGTTTCCTGTGGGTGTCGTAAGGACTGACTAAGAAAGGGCGAGGAATGGGCAGCATCGTCTTTCTTAAAACATTTCTAAAGCCTGATTGCGGTTGCCAATCCGCCTGCCAAGCGTGGCAACTACTGACAAAACCCCCCCAAGGGGAGGCTTATTTTCAGCAGTGGACAGTTAAAGGATGATATACGTTTAATCCTTATGTTGTTTTTGTATTCTAAACTTTGAAAAAACCCGGATAAGTGCGTTGGACTCGCACACAGAGCATACCTAATCTGTAAATAGGATTTTTGTGTTCGTTACGTAATAAATTCTATTGAATAAACATATAAGTACCTATGGTCATCTTTATACAATTTTAATATGAAATACCTAATTTATTGTTCTTGTGATTAGAGTATCCTTGCTTTGGGGTATTTATAAATTAATATTATGGTTAAAAAACCGGGCTGCATTATTAAATCTGTCTGTGAAGGTTGTTTAAATATTTATTTTATTTTTTTTAATTACGTTCAACGAATTTAATTAAAATTAGTTAAGTAAATAAAACATTATTCTAGATTTTCTATATAGGATTTTATGGTATTATTAATATTATTTACAACTTTTTCGTAATATCTAATAGAAAAAACATGGCAACATTGTATAGTACTTATTATTATTATATATATTGAGTAAAATTTCAAACCGCAAACGCTCTATCGATCTAATGCTCAAGCAGTTAACGAGAAATCGAATAAATATGCTTATCGGATAGTAAACTAATTGCGATTCAGATTTTACGCGTCATCGATAACGATTGTGATCGACTTCACATCACTAGATTGATAGGTGCATTTTTTATGGATTTACTATAGTAGTAAAAAATGTACTTTTACCGAACTTTTCTAGTTAAGTTATTTAGGCATTCCGGGTCTGGAAGATATTATCTCATGTTGCTGAGTTGATGATGGAAGCCATAGCGTTGTTTAACGATTAGGTGTTAAGGAATAATAAATAGTTCAATTTGCTGACAGAAGCTACTTAGTTAGTATTTTAGTAGGGTGATTATGAACGAATAATTATTTATCGATTATAAAATTTATTTTTAAAGCAATTTTAAAAAAGGATGAGGTCAATTCATCGGTTTTTTTCTTTTTTATTATTAATGTTTGTTACGTCAGAACTCCGCCACTACTAAACCGATTTGAAAAATTCTTTTGTTGATCGAAAGGGTTAAATCCTTAGGTTGGTCCCATACTAATTTGGTCAATATTGAAGTAGTCGTCGTCGTTGTCGTTCTTCTTCTTCTTCCATTTTATCCTTACTTCTTTACTAATATTATATTATAAATATGATATTGAGTTTGTTTGTTTGTTATCTCTTAGTGCCTTATTGGCTTAACTAATCAGTAATTACTATATAAGTCATATGGTATTAGATCCACCTCTTATATTATGTTTATTAAGGTTATATTATGTTTATTATTTTTTATCATAAATTATTTTTTATACTAAACATGTACCAGCCACGCGGGTGAAGCCGTAAGTAAAAGCTAGTGTTGTTATAAATACAAATAATATACTTATAATTTATATAAAATATAATTTATATATATACTTTTAATATTATTATTTATGTAACACAATGGGCATTGGAGTGTTTTTGTAATGAAGACTTAAAAATAATGTGAAATTATATTTGATATTCACAAAAAACTGCGACCAGTTTGATCGTGACAAAATTATGAAACCAAGAAGCGAAAATTGAAAAATAACTCGTAACAACACACACAAATAAAAAAAGGAACTAGAATTAAAAAAAGAAACCCTTTTTAAATTCCTAAAAAAATGTCAGCAAAAGTGTACATAGATCTCTCTCAATTTCAAACATTTATCGAGATAGGATATTCTGATCTGAGAGTAAACTAGATACGATTAAATTTCACGCGTCATCGATAACGATTGTGGTCGACACTAGATTGATATTTGTAATAGGAGCAATGAGTAACTAGTATATTAAAGTAACTATAGTGTATACAATATAATAGTGTCTTTGCTTTCCTGTCAATATTATAAATAAGAAAGTTTGTTACAACTTGGTACAATAACTTAGTGAAGCAGTCGGCTTTGTCTCGTCCTTCCTTCTTCCTCTACTATTTTACTAAGTAGTATACAACTTTATACCAAACTGTCAATTAGCTTTGTTGAATAATATTAATTCTGAAACCAGTCGAAGATCCTCGAATTTAATATATGAGTAAAGCTTATAAAATAATAACAAATGCTATTACTCCGTTAATGACTTTTGTACTGGTGATTAAAATAAATACTAGAATTAAAAATTATATTTGACGTATATATTACAGTTGATATTGTTGATTGTAAAATATATTTATTATTGTTATTCAATACTTGTAATATTAAATTTAATTTAATGATTTTTGTATGATCATACTTAATTTCAGATATAATGTATATTGTTTTTTGAATAAATGACTAATGAGGTCGATTCTGAAGTGCCATTCTTTAAATCTATCTCATCTCTAAACTTAAAGTTAAGGTTTATTTAATTGAATGCGCTAATCGCATTTAAAAAATATATTTGATAGCTCATACCTTGGGGTAGGCTATTCAAGATCGCTATACTATACTGTAAATGGATGATAATGGAATAGTAAATCTGCCTACGCTAAAGGTATACACTGGCGGGGTATCAGTGATAGATGATTGGTGAGGATGAAGGCAGATCAGGCTCATCGTGAAAAATCCAACAAGAATTAATCACAATGGTTTCCAAGAGGAATCGCGAGGAGGTCGACCTGATAGGGTATATTGCTAATAATAGGGTTGCTAATTCATATTACTAACAATCCCCTTTCCCTCTACTGTGAGCTTTAGGATATAGCTAGTTACATACATGTAGTTATATACGTGTAGGTATTTCAAATATTAATTTCCACCCAAAGCGGAAGTACTAGTCAAAGATAGTTGAAGAATTAATGATTTGATATCATTGGTATCTATTATTTTATTGACGAAGCCGTAGCAATCAACATCAGCATCAAACACAACAGCACAGTTTAGATGTTATCAGCATAAAAATAAATTAACAGACCATAAAGAGCGATGTGCTTATTAAACTTCACTCGAGCGTAATTGCTAAGATCAAGATCAAAAATAAAAGGAAGCCAGTTATCTGATTGTGCATCACGATAGCCGTTCGTATCGAAATGTTTCTATGTACAAATAATATGATACTTTTGTCCACAAAACTAACTTCATTCGTGACAAAATTCAAATAAATAATAATTTTAACAATTTACATTTATTTAAATTTAATTATTCACTGATTTTTATCAATTAATTAAATTTTCAAATTTAAATATCAACATGGTTGCCATATTTCTCAAACCAATGTAAAGAAGAATAAAAAGAAGTTACTGTTATAAATTTTATATTATTATTTAGAAATCTGTCTATTATTACGAAGAATATGGGGTAAATAGGGTTGGAGAAAATAAATTTGTTCTTCTTTGTTCCAATTTGTTTTCAAATAAAATTTCATTACAAAATAAAGGAAAATAGATTAGCATACCTGCTAGTATGTCTACGTCATTATACAATTATAGAATAAAAAACAAATAAACCAGCGTGAAGACACAATTTCTCTTATTACTATCCAAAATATTAGATTCGCTAGCTTCCAGTCATATAAAGCAATTTCTAAAAGAAATTGTAAATTTAAAACAATTAAAAAAAATAATTGGAAAGTATCACAATTATTTCGTACAACGTATATATATGAATGAAATAATAAAGACTTTGTACAATTATGTATCCATTATTATTATTTTAATTTAAATAAGCATGAAATTACATCGTTACTAAATAATATATATATTATAAGAAAATAATAAAATTAAATAATATATAACTACAATTTTATTAAATATAAATGATAAATGAAACAATGCGTTCCCGCCGAAACGCCAAATGTTATGTATTAGAAAAAAGCACTGGCTTCATCGTAGCGTAGAAGAACTAAGTTTTAAATTTCGAATTAAATTAATTAAAAATATATAAAAAAATTAATATTTTAAAAGTTTGACATTAGTTGGGTAGATCTTGAACAACGAAGTAGAGCGGTGCTTGGCAGATGAAAGTTAATGATTTTTAATCGACACGCACTTACCGTTTATGGTCCATCACTAGTGCAACGCCAACAAATCAC
Source organism: Galleria mellonella (assembly GCF_026898425.1). Taxonomy (NCBI): domain Eukaryota; kingdom Metazoa; phylum Arthropoda; class Insecta; order Lepidoptera; family Pyralidae; genus Galleria; species Galleria mellonella. The sequence continues at coordinate 1,233,319 of NW_026442100.1, read as the reverse complement.
CATGTCATTTTGTTTCACTCGGTTATTGTCACAAAGTTGCTATAATCAATTAAGATCAATTTTTTACCATACTTTACATAATTTTTCACTTCACTATTGAAGGCATAAAAAGGTAAAGATATTCGATTTCCTTCTTATAATCAAATCGATTTAATTCTATCGATAATGCGAGGCCTGATGAAGACCAATAAAAAGGCTATATCACAAATAATGGTACAATATATGAAATATAAATAAATAAATTTTAGTTATAAAAAATAATACTGAATAGTTTAGTACAAAAAAATATTTAATGGTTAGGTTTACGATTAGTCGCTAATACGCCTTAGTAAATGGCCGAATATTCGTTTAAATACTGTCAAAATAATTATAAAATAGTGTTAAGAATGTGTAAATTATAGAATCATCATAAAATATACCGATATAAATAATCTGTGAGTGTACTCCACATAAATATATATATATATATATATATATATATATATATAAATTGTGACAATATATCTATGAAACCAACACGGAAGTAAACTCCATCGATTACAAGAATAGTCAAAACTTGTGCAGAATTATCCTCGATATCATTAAAATCTGTTCAGCATTTGAAGCGTAAATGAATAACAAACATACAAATATTTTTTATTTATATTTTATATAAAATAAATAATCTTGTTTATAAAAAAGTATTTCCATCAGTAGTTTAACAATATCATACCATAGTGTACTTAGTTTGAGATAAAATGCTATATATGTACCTACTCGTAAAATAAACTATAGTATTTGTTAAAAAAAAGTAACGAGTTTACAGAAATTCGTTACGCACGTACATACATTTGTGCCAATAGCTCTGGGGTGTGTCGACCATAAAGAAAGAGAGAAATAAATTCTAATCCGGTGACCGGGTATATGCACCAAATATGGGCATACGTCGACCTACTGCGCCCGCGCTGACGGACGCTGAAGTTCCGCTTAACTCCCCCATTTACCTGTTTATCCAAGTGAGGTAGTAAAACAAAGTAAATAAATCGAACGGAAATCAGTAATTCGAATGATTTGAGCCTGTAAAATTATTTTATATGACTATAACACAATAAAATAGTGAATTCCCTTTGATTAGGAAAGGAAAGTAATTTTGAAATGGACTCTATCGAAAATGTAATTTTACGACATGATAAAAGAAACACATAAAAAAAAAAGAAAAACGAAAATCTTATTTTGTTTCCCTATTACACTGCAAGTAGACATTTAGACCCTTAAGCTAAAATCAAATGCTGACTGCCAGACTTACCATAATTGTAGCTGTCGAATCGAAATCTATTCTACCGCATAATATTGTTGAAATATATAAAAAAATATATTTTATTTACTTAAATACCGAATAATTGTAGATAAATTGATAATTTACGAGAGGAAGAAACTTTTAGACATTATATCATGACAGATTTGAAAAACTAGAGAAAGAGTGGGCAAAGAATTGCCATACTAAAGAACAAAAAATATTATTTTAACTGGCCAGTGCCGTAAAATTATAATATTTATTGTCAATGAAAAGTTAACAAGTAGAATAAATTGAAATGTACAGTTTTTAAAGTCACTATTAAAATATATCTGTAAAACTAGAAATGCAGATATATTTTATTACGTACATATTTTTGATAAGAGCATATTACTAATGTTCTTTTAACATAAATTAATACAATCTAGTTCACCATTGACTACCTATCTAAGTTGTCAATACGCTGTTTGACAGGTTGAAAGCAAACTACAATACTTACAACAAGTATTTTCTGTAGGTACCTATATATTTACGTTGCATTTTGTTTTTCATATTTTAATGAATTCTTAAGCATACAAAAAAAATTATGACATTATGACATACTTAATTGTTATTTAGAGTGATTTATTTGTCAGAACATGGTTTTTACAGATATTGATTTGTTGTGAAGTACAAATATTCGCTTTATAGTCTAAAGCATGCAAAATCATTATTAGCTAGGTACAAGTTACATTACATATAATATATACATATTTCTTCACCTCATCTGAGCTGACTCGTCTATCATTCCTCATTGGTAATCTACCATTTAATAATTTAATACCATTAGCGCTATCCTATCTTCATATGTTTACGAAATATGTATATATACAGCCATATACTGGTAACATAGAAGTAGTTGCCATGACAACATGTTATCTTAACCACCTGCAGAAATGTCTAATCAGCAGACGAGCCTAAATCGACTGTATGGCACTTTCCGACAATAGACGCGGACCTCGTGTCGCGGTAAGAGTAAAAGCTGACTTTCCCGCCATCGCATCTGCGACCTACACCGTCGGCATACATTGAACTTGAAATCCTGCTCAGTAATGTAACTGCCGATACTTTGTCGTTTTACCCTACCAACCAACTTTAAAAAAGGAGGAGGTTCTCGAAACGGTTGTATTTGTTTATGTTTGTTGCATCATAACTCCGTTATTTATAAACCGTTTTAGAAAATTCTTTAATTCTTTGAAACTATGTACTTTCAGATTGATTACTTAGAAATTTTATCAATATCGGTTAAGTAGTTTAGTTTTTAAATCTAACTGATATTTCCACAATGGAAGTTCTTAAACGCAATCTTAAATTATTTTTCATAATGCCCTTTTTTCGTAGGTTTCGGTTTGCTTAGAAACGCGTGTCTAAATCTTATGTTATGTCCTACTCAATAATGTAATTGCCGATACTGTGGTATTTAACCCTATTTTCTATAATGATTTTTTTTTTTGCAATTTGTATTATTAAAACTAATGAAACTAGTTGCAAAACTTTGTTTCATTTCTACATAAATTATAAATGTAAGGATATGTTGAAGTATCAATAGATTTTGTAAAAACTCTGTAAGATAAAAATTGAATACAAAACCCTATTTTCACATTTTATGGGGAAACAATTTGAATTAGCATCATAATTTGAAATGTTAATTATTCATAGCTAAACTTAGGCATCCCTCAAAGAGTGATCGATTTTTTCTATATTTTAATGGGTGATAATGGAATGGCAACCCCACCCGCGCTATAGGTATACACCGGCGGGGCACTAGTGAAGTGAGGGATGATAGGTGAGAATGAAGCAGTTCAGTTAGCTCATCGTGACGAATTCAACAAGAATTGTTCACGATGGTTTCCAGGGGGAACCACGTGGAGGTTGACCTAATGAGAGACCTAGAGCATGTCAAACTCCATTGCTAACAATCCCTTTCCCTCCAAAGTGACCGATTAAGAAATGAGTTGTGTAACCTTCATTCACTCATCTTCTACAACACTTACATAATCTTCAAGCGTTTCATATTATGAATATAATAGAATACCTTGCAATATCCATGTCAATGTAGACGACTTATGTATAAAGTAGGCATGAGTAATATAGACACCGATTCGATATCTATATATTGGGTTCTTCAGTACATTGATGGTGTATGACCCACTTCTATATCACCCATATCGATCGGATATTTATTTTCGAATATGTTAAAAGTCTGCTATCCAGAAAATAATATAGATAACAGACTTTTAACATATTCGTTATTGGACCAGTACATATTAATACCATATTGTAGTTAAAATATATAGATATTACTATATATTATCCACCCCTAGTACAAAGTCTTCGTCTGATAAATAAATACAGATATAAATCAATATTTTTTTCATAATCGTTTACTTAATGACTTTCAATTTAGCGTTAAACTTAAATCGATATTATACTGCGTCACGCTATCTCTGCAAGGAAAGAATATAAACAATCCGCGAGTTTGTGAATCGAGCACACGTTCTGTAATTTAATGAAAGTAAAATTTGCTAAGAGCATCGACCGAGCTCGCACTGACACACTGCACTTGAGACGGCCACTCCTCAGTAAATACTATGTCGGATACAAAGCGGATCTTGTTTGCTGTTGATACCTACGTTTATACTAAATAATGATTTAATGAAAGCCATTTCATTATTCGCATAATCATTACTTTTGTTAAAACCATTAGTTATGGTTTGTTTCGAAATATGGTAAATATTTTAATAATGATAATAGAACTTCGACAATATAATGATATTATTTAAAAAATAATTATAAATTAAAAATATTGAATTGATTTTTATAATGTTTTGTTTTTGGAACTTTCTAGGTAAATTTTCAATTGGCTTGTAAAAGAAGTTTCTCAATTAGAGCTTATTCTAAGTAATTTTATTAACAACATATTTTTTCTATTTTTATTTTATTTAATAGTGTTTAATACAATATTACAATAATGAATTTACTTCCTATTATTAAATTACGTTATATTAATTTCAGTTAATAATATAATATTTAGTAGTTATTTAATTATTTGTATACAAATTAATAATAAATACTTATAAAACAATACATATTCTCTGTATAAAAGAATATTGTCTATAAATAAATAATAGATAGACATTCTGAATTTAAGAGTTTGTTTTTATACAACTTAGTGTGGCAAACAATCTGACGGCCCACCTGATGGAAAGTGGTAACCGACGCCTATAGACATGAGCAGTACCATGGACATAACAGAGTGTACTGTTTTGCTCATGATACTGTCCATGATAGTTTAAAAGAGCATTGACCCAACAACCACTACGACTGAATGACCGTTGATCACCAATGACTAGACAGACGCCGTATCAAATAAACTGCGGGTCTTAAATTGCTTTTTTTTACAATATTTTGCTTTACGCCAAATAACTTTAATTTTATTACATATATTTTGCGTGCAATTATTGTTTTGTTGAATAGCGGATTTCATAATATCCCAAATCTTGGAATGAATTTAGTTACAATCTTAAAATTTTGCAGTTAGGTTCTTTATGTAAGGTAGATGTACAATAAGAAAGGAATTTCGAAAATTTATACCGGTTTTATTATTATTTATATTTTTATTTATAAATTGGTACCGGTATTAGGCACTCTTTCCTTTCCCGTGAGTATCGTAAGTGGCGACTAAGGGAGCTTAATAGTTGGGAGATAGGCAGCAGTGTCCCTCGCAAAACATCACCAAAGCCTAACTGCGGTTGCCAACCCGCACGCTAAGCATGAGAACTACTAGCAAAATTCCCCTTATGGGGGAGGCCTATGTTCAGAAATGAAATTAACGGCTGATATAATAAATAAAAATATTTTTATTGATGCTTGGTGTTTGTTACGATTAAGGGAAATGACGTATTTAATAAAATTTGATACACTGATATATCATATACTGGGTAGAGCTGCGAAATACTACTAGTAAATACACATAAAGACTTGATTGTGCTCGTATTTTATAAGTACTTCTTACAATTATTTCTGTTCCGACACCAATGGACCATTCATCCATACGAAATATATGACTGCCATAACTTCTCGTAAGCAATAAATACATTGATGTATACACGGTCTAGTTTTTAAACGACTCTATCAGAATTTAAAAGCATTTAACGAGCCAAGCTCTACTAAACAAGATAATGTTTTAATAAAATCGGATACTGACTGAAATTAATGGCCATCTTTTGTAAAACAGTCTCATCTCACCAATGAGTATAATATATCAAAAACTGTTGTAGATTATGGTTTAATATACGGCTCTTTTACTCGTAAGGTTGAAGCGAGTAAGCATTATTTCACACTTAGACCATATCATTGAAATTGTGGTCAAATTTGAAATAAAACATATAGTAAAAAACTTGTACTTCTTATTCATATTGTAAACTAGTATTATAAATTTTAAATCGCTGAACATAATCCAATGAGAATTAGTGCTCACATAAGTAAACTAACATTAGTGTCTTATATATAAAATGATTTATTAGTATCAAATAATCTAAAATAATTAGAAGTCATTCTGTTTAAAAGGGATAAAATAATAAACTAAATAGATAATAAAATACTATAAATATACATCAGTAAGAAAATTCTTTTACCTTATATAGGTCAATAAAATTAATTTAAACGTAATAAAGCCAAGGAAAAGAAACATTTAATTAAGTAATATAAAATTGTAAACACTCCTTTAAAATGTTAATAAACTTTGATTTTTGAATGATTAAATTACTCGAGCCGGTTCACAATTTGGTCGTAATAGTTGCCGCTCCATCTTATAGATTACGATCGGACACTAAACTATGTCCCTTATAACTTTCTCTCATATTTATTTTATTACACAATTCATGTAACAATCGGTCTTCCCTGCTATTCACCCGGATTCCAATCTAAAATAATTGCTGGATGTACGTGAAGGAGGTCTTTATGGCCGCGAGTATAAATCTTTATCGAAATAATAAAAAAAGGCCCCAACACATCTCTTGTTGGGGCCAATACTTTCTAATTTCATACCTCGAGGCGAAACAAATGAGAGTTATAAATGTCTTGACGATTCGTTAATGCTGGGTTCGGAGATGTCAACACCCACCATGTTATAGGCACCCATCGGTAATCATAGACCGAGGGTTTATAATTTTAGATACGCTTTTGATGTCACGGCCACCCATTATCTCACTTGAATTTTGATCACAGGACATTAACTGATGCGTTCATAATAATAATATATAAAGAGATTATTGAAAATTGACAATATCTGCTTAAAGACAGAATTTGTTGATGAAATTACTATGTGATCAATACGAATATAAGCTAAGCTAAGTAAATAACCTGTCGACGCTTAGTTGAGTTCAAGTTAATGAAATTTAATGAATTCGTACCATATGAATAATAATAATGATAAAACAGTCGAATTTTTGCAAATTTAAAAATAAGATTTGTTGCCCATCTTGTTGTCCATCTTTCGATAGGAATGGAACTCAAAGAAGAATTTTAAGAGGAAAAAATTTTGGAAGCGAAGGTAGATTGAAGTCGTTTTAAAGCTATTTTGAACATTAATAATGGCTTACAAGACCGTTATTTAATATAGAATACTATCGTATCGTTATTCCAAATCCCAAAATAGTGACTTCTGTTAGAGCTGTTTGTACGGTAAGAATTTTGTACTACATTCAATTATTATTCGATGCTTCAAACTGATAACTTCTGACTTGACCTATTTAAACAATCAAAATTCTTAACCAAACTATTATTCCAAAGTTATTCTAAAACACAAACTAATTTATAATATTAATCATTCAGTATTCTGAATTAGTCATCTCTGATAGATTTATCAAACAACAACGATATTTTAAAGTTTAATATTATTTAAAACCTTGAATCTGAAATTTTAGAACGCAATTGTTTCTGCAGTCTCATTCTGAATTTCCAAGTTCAATTGGGATTTTGTACCTGTTATCTTACAAGTTATTCCAAGTTCCAAACCTTCTTATAAAACTTTTTTGATTACTCGATGTTTTTATTTAGTAATCTCATTTATGTTAGTTGATCGTCTTCCCAATCGAAGTCGAATATAATTCATTTATCAAACTACAATTTATATTAAAAGTAAACATTCCAGTAAAACGAGTTATTGGAAAATATTGGGAAATAAGAGCAGCCAAATCAGCCATGATTTAAGTCAAACAAATACGAACTCATGAACAACTTTCACATTATTCTATGTATACGCCACAGGAAATCGGAATCCACGGTCATCTGCAACACCCAACATTAGTAACCCAGATTATTGAGTGTTTAAATTGATCGTTGTCACATAGCTTCTGCTACAGGTGTTAGCCAGCTTATTAACACGGTCAGTGTGTCGTATTAAATAATATTAAAAACTACCCACGCGCGGTAGGTAGTGAAAGCTGACTTGGAAGAAATAAGTAATTTTCGATGAAATAAGATAAGAGATACAGTGGCTTATTTATGTGATATGTTTATTTCTTATTACCTCTCTTCTTTATGTTGACAACACAGTAGTGGATTAGTGATGGAAGATGATATTTATAAAATTATAAAACTGGGCAAGACCACGTTGTGCATAAACAATCTTTTTACCAATATCAGCTTTTTTCCATATACATTAAAAGCTATATCGCTTTGGCAAATTTCTTTGATTCGAAAATTATTTATTGCTTCTCATAAATTAATTTTGCTCTCCCCAGAAGTTGTCTTATAAATTTCAGTGTGAAGAGTTAAATTCGAATGGATTTGATAACATCTTTTAAGAAATATTATCCTATAGAAAATAATTAAAACCTTTTACATTTTCATTTTCTCCTGCGACCCATTATTTTTTAACGAATTTTATGATAACATTTAGGTAATTATTAAGGTAGAGCCATATTATAGGTAAAAGTAGAAGCAACTTATGCTGTATAATCAGAGAAATGAAACTCCCTTAGAATTTAATTTCGTTTTTATATAATTATAGAATCTCAAAAAGGAGTAAGTATTTAGTTAAAATTAATTTAAACAAAACATGGTACATTTATTTTTAGAGATATTTACAAATAACTAACATAAACCATGGACACAATAGATTATACTGTGTTGCCCATAAATGTGCTGCCCCTTCATGCATTGCTATATCCCACCATTTAAACCAAATATATATATATATATATATATATATATATACACAAAATATACGCAGCCAGAGGCATCCAAGCAGACGACTCTTGTTAAAAGTCTTCCTCTGGTAAAATCCCATAATACAATTTCCAATCAAGATAAAATTAACTACCAGCTCTCACTCATGACAAAAGAATACTGATAAGCATTCATTTCTTATTTCAGAGTGGAACTCTCAGTGATCAGTCTTCGAACGAAAGTAGCGGCGGAGGAGGCAACGCGGGCGCTGATTCCAGTAGTGCAGCTGAACCATCAGCGGACCAATTAGCAATGGAATCTTCTGAACGGGATACCCCAAGTCATGCATATAATGGACCCCCACCACCGGCTCCACCACCACATAACAGGAGGCAGAATCCACCCCATCATCAGCCTCATCACCCATTAGGTAAAAGATTAAAGTATTTGAAACTAGATTTTACCCGCGACTTCCTCCGTAACAAGGATAATGTTGATTGACCGCAACAATAAGTAATTTGTGTCCTTATCTACTCATATCTACTTGTATGTCAAATTTCATGACATTTGGTTGAGTCAAAATATAACAAACAAATAAGCTAACTTTCTTATTTACAATATTAGTAAATATTCATTTTTGCATTTATACTAAAATGTTTAGTACTACATAATATTATCCAATTAAAAACTAACTGTAATCCCCAATTTTATCTAGATTAATTACGATGTTTTTTGGAATATTTACATTATTAGTATAACAGGATTATCAATTGTGAAATATAACGACAGTAAGAAAGAAACGGATAAAGTAATAGGAACATTTAATTAATTCATATTTAATATAAAATTATATCATGAATAAATAATGTATAATTATTATTTAAATAACACAAAACCACTCTCTGGTTACGCTAGCGTGAAAATAGTTACTATAAATTTTGATAACTCCATAACTGTTAATATTATTAATAATATAATTACAAATCTGCACGGTCCTTCTGTGTGATTTATTTTGTTTTTTTTTTTTATTTTCAGGCATGCCTAGGATTCCCAATCATCATCCAATTCATTCAAAACCATTCGCTTTAGGACACTCAGTGAACCATCATAAGAATGATATTGGACCAGGTTTCCGTGGACCTCCGCCTCCTCCTGCACCTCCGACTGATGCGCAGACCTCAGCTAGTGAAAAAGTATTCAGTGGCGCTGGAGATGTCTGGCCAGCTCCTGCACCCGATATGCCGAAGATTGTATCACTTGATGTAAAATGTGAAAAGAATGCAATGCGAGTCTTTCTTAGCTTTGACAAACCATTCTTTGGAATAGTTTTCTCCAAAGGACATTATTCGAATCATCAATGTGTACACCTTCCTCCTAATTTGGGTAGATCATCTGCTTCATTCGAAATTGGTGCTCATGCCTGTGGCACAGCTGGCAGCGGTGATCCTCGATACAGAGGAGATGTTGCAGCCGCTGGAACCTACTTTGAAAATGTTATAGTTATCCAATACGATCCTCAAGTGCAAGAAGTTTGGGATCAAGCTCGTAAATTGCGTTGCACGTGGCATGATCAATATGAAAAGGCGGTAACATTCAGACCATTCCCAGTAGATATGTTAGACGTTGTAAGGGCAGACTTTGCTGGTGATAATGTTGGATGCTGGATGCAAATTCAAGTGGGTAAAGGACCGTGGGCCTCAGAAGTCTCAGGACTTGTAAAGATTGGTCAAACAATGACCATGGTTCTGGCTATCAAAGATGACGACGCGAAATTCGATATGTTAGTTCGAGATTGTGTGGCTCATGATGGTCAACGCGCACCTATACAATTAGTCGATAGGCGAGGCTGTGTAACAAGACCTAAATTGATGTCAAGATTTACGAAAATTAAGAATTTTGGAGCTAGTGCCAGTGTTCTTTCATATGCTCACTTCCAAGCGTTCAAATTCCCGGATTCCATGGAGGTCCATTTCCAATGTACTATTCAGATTTGTAGATACCGATGCCCCGAGCAATGCTCTGATGGAGGTCATAATGTGATTGCACCTCATGCTGAGTATGGGCCTCCACAAATCGACGCTTATCCTGTTGGGGTTGAAGCTAGAAGAGATGAAAGAAGAGTACGACGACAACGACGAGCCACTTCTCCGGAGAAGGAAGTTGGCGTAAACAGAGTTATTCGAGTGGTGTCTGCTGGCGATTTAAATTTAGATACATCGGAAGAAAGTCCAGCTCCTAAAATTGTTCCGACACCAGGCCTAGTATGTATGACTACACCTGGATTCGCAGCTACGCTTGGTGCTCTTCTTGCCACTTTGCTTTGCTCTTGTGCTGTATCAGCAGTATTATTCATAAAATTGCGTCCTATAACATCGTTGAAAAAGAAAACAGCAGCTATCTCGACGATAGCTCGGCCGCACCCACCGCCCACAGCACATGTAATTTCAAAAAGTCGGTTCTATTCGTAACATCATCTATTTAACTCAATTTGTACATATTAGTGTGATGAGACTGATGTTTGAGGATCATGCCAATTTTATGTGCGTGTTATCAGAGTGCTCAAAAATATTAAATGGAATTGCAGAAGCACGTATTTAGTATTAATAATTTATTGAATTTTAATTTAGCAAAAACAAATGCTGTAAAGACGCTTCAATTAAATCTTTGTTTCCTATATAATTATAGGTAGATTATGAAGCATTTGTCTGTAATTCTTTAACAATACATTCAGCTTTTCCATTGGTTTATGAAAGTGTTTCTTTGGTGGTCTGTTAGGTGTGCCTTAGAGTGTAACACGTTACATTCCAATGAATGATAGGGCGAATATAGAACAAATTAATGAATTCACAAATGTAGTATTACATTTAACATAAGTACAATCTTCTGTTACCTCTTTTCAAATAAGTATTTGAATTAGGGGCAACGGAAAATACACGTGTTATATCAATATTTAGGTGAACCGCTAGCATATAATTTAACTTGTCATTAGTATTAATATTATTTAATTTAGTTAAGTCGTCGTTATAGTCATTGCTACGTGTAATTTATTTATTTTATACCACCTGAGTACCTCTTCTTCTTATTAACTTTATTTATTTTGTTATCGAAGTTGTTTTTCACCACAATACTACGAATGTTTATCTTTTGTTAGAGAATGTTATAACTCTTGTTAAATGTTAATAGTTTCCATAATTGTTACGCTCGAAGTCCAAATAATAGAAAGGAAAATATTATATAAATTCCATTCAACTGCAGAAACTGTAATAAAGAAAATTTTCAGAAAAAATAAATATTACGAAGAATTTGTGTGTTTTAATTGGGTACCCTACGCTGTAAATGAATTACCGTTGATAATATTAATAACTGAGAAATACAAAAGCAGAAGGCACCGCCTAAGGCTCTTCAAGTCGATGATGAAATAGTATTTTTTTGTTGAGTAAGCGTACTCCATCTTAGTTTTTGTCATTACTCACCATCAACTGAAGTAAAATCATATGCAAATCCATCTTGAAAAAATAAAAAAAATAATTTTATTGTATGTAGGGATAACAGTTATCTATAGCCATTATAAGTACTATCGACATGATGGAAAAATACGATAAAACCCATGATAATAATTTTTATGCATTATCAATTCTAAGATACTTTACTACTAGTGACCGATGCTTTATTGTTTGACTGCTGTGATTCACTTTTTTTTTTTTTAAATACCATTATTACTTGTAGAAATGTGTATTGTTATGAAATATATATAATATTGATATTACAAATACACATACACTATCCATTAGGTTATTCTCTGAACCTAACCTTAAAATTGTAATTTCAGTTTGATAGTGTAGTGAAATCTTTATTCTAAGGATCAATATAAACAAAATTTTTAACACATTTTAGTCAGAAGTTTTATAAAATAATACTTTTGCGATATTATCAAACTAAAATGAATGTAAGAGATATAGATTTAGAGGTGACTTCAGAATCGTCTCCAGTGCCCATTTACAGTTTGTAAAAGCAGAGGAATAATTTATTAAATACAGATACCCATACCCTATTTCACTCTTCTAATAACGTACACTGATAAGTAGTTCAGTAGTATAATTTACAGATAAAATTGAAGTAGTTTAAGTAGAAGTCCATATTGAAACCTTAAAAAAAAACAGCATTAACCATCCTAAAGATGGGCATCTTTAGGATGGTTAATGCTGTTTTTTAGGTAGGATTACCGGCGTAACACACCTGCAATTTCTCTGAGTCGTATGCATCTTTGCTCACTTAGTTATAAAAAAAGTAATAAAGCAGGCTATTTTGTAATGATGTACTAAATAGACATACAACCTTATATTTAGTAAGTTCAGGGAGGAAAGGGATTGTTAGTGATGGAAACTGAGAATCCCATTGCTAGCAATATACCCAATCAGGTCGACCTCCTCGCGGTCCCCCCTGGAAACTATCGTGGTTAATTGCTCATGAATTCATCATGATGGGTTAACTGGCCTGTTTTCATTCTCATCTATCACCTTTCACTGGTGTTCCGCCAGCGTATCTCGTTAGCGCAGGCGGGCCATACCATACCATTTTCACCCATCAAAAAAAAACATATTTATTCACAAAGTTTCGTGAAAAACAAGATTTTGAACTATGTTTTTCCATCACCACTATACGTGTAAATTAAATTTCATGACGATTGGTCAAGTCGTTAAATTAACAAATAAACAATTGTGCGGGGATCAGACCTGCAAATATTAGAAGGTCGTTAATTTAAAATTTCTACTATAATCCACAGGTTTAGGTGGGTGATTACTTTAATATAAAGAAAATTTTAAATTAAATCCTCTAATATAGCATACCGTTTAAACAGCCTGATCAGAGTGGGCTTTTTTTCAAGTCAAAGTTTTCATTCACAGTCAAATTCTATGGTACGGAGGCATAATACCAGAGGGAGACTGTACAAAAGTCGTTTACTTATGTACCTCTGTTGCATTCGTGTTTCTACCGTTCATTTGTATGGCTGCATTTTGGTTTTAAGGGTGTATTCATCTTCATCATCATATCAGAATTTAACAGAACAGAAAACTCCCCTTTGAGGGGTTTTGCCAGAAGTTGTTACGCTTGGCAGGCAGATTGGAAACCGTAGTTAAGTTTTGGAAATGCTTTAAGAGGGATACTGCTGCCCATCTCTCGCCTTTCTTTAGTCGCCTCTAATGACATCCACGGGAAAGTAAGAGGTGGACAATTATATGCCAGGACCACACATACATGGGACATGGTAGGATATAAGTGTGTAATTGTGTGAATGTACAGGGTACAGAGGCATAACACTTTAGTCCTCAGAAATGTCAACGTATGGGGGGTATCAAGGAGGAGACAGTATACTTTGTTATGTCCATGGTACTATTCATGTCTATAGGCGATGGTTATCACTTTCCATTCCATCAAGGGCCGTCAGCTTGTTTGCCATGCTGAGTTGCATAAAGAAAAACTCAATAATGGAAACACAATTCTCACAGCAAGCAGGAGCGTATTTTGTAATGTCCTTGGTGCTCTTTATGTCTATAATCGATGGTTATCACTTTCCATAAGGTCATTTATCATTATTCTTTTAATTTAAAATAAAAAATATTCGAAAAGCTCTTTCAACATACATTTTATTCCATTAAACAAATTAACAGGCGCTTACGCGTTAAACACATCGTCACCGCAGCCGTACAGAAAAATTGCAAATACATATTCATATTATTAAAATGTTCACAATAAATACTGAACCCCCTGGATACGTAAGAATATATAATAGAATATACCAGAAGCACCATAACCGAGTAGAAGGACACTTAATGACAAGTTATATAATTTTTTTCTATAAAAAAAAGTAAAAATAAAATTGCACTCAGAGAAATTATTTTCTCACATATTCTTCACGTAACTTAATACAAATTATAATTTCATTATCATAAATGCAAGATATTTGGGTAATCGGCATTATTTAGTGATAGTTTAATATAAAAATAGTTCAATTGTTTATCAATCTTGGATCGTAAAGCATATAAAATTTAGCATTTAATTATATACGCTTCAATGCAAGATTAATTGATAAACATATATTTTTTTTTAGCTTTATTACTTAAACTATAATTAAACTAATCATAGCTATATTTTTAAATATAGATATGTGTATAAAAATACAAAAATAAATTATTTCAATTTGAGCAATTATGAAGAATTCTATCTTATGTGTAATAAATGCGATGTATCAGAGAAGTCTATTTTATAAGTAGCTTTCATTGGTGTCTCAACTATAGTATATTACAATATCATTACTGTATTATTTACTAAATTACTAACTTAATTTAAGTACATTATAATAGGTACTAAAGCAAAATAACTAAGTACTAAAGATGCTTCCGCCATCGAAAAGAGAAGAGTTTAGTACTTTTTATAAAATTTACAATACGAAATTCTAAAAGAATAATGTAAATAGTTCTTTTTTAGAGTTATTAATTTCTGAAATATAACAATTAAAAAAAATAAAAATAAGAACTTAATACTTCAGAGTATTATACGTTTTCCTTTCGAATTTAAGCGTTATTACAGTATTCAGAGGTAGCTTTTTTGTTTAAAAATAATATTTAACTTGATATGCTTCAGTGAAATTGTTTTTAAAACAATACCGTAATATGAATTGTAATAAGGGATCTTAATAAGAGCAACAGCAGTCAAAACAATATTTTCTGCCTCTCTGTATATTTGTTCTGGTATCAAGTAAAAACTATTATAGCAAATTGGATGCGATTTCCACAGTTATGTTCTTGAAAGTCTAACTTAAAATTAAAGAACCTACCATAAAATATTTTCCCAGATTTCAGGGCCGAACGAAACACAAATTTGATGTTAAAATTACATTTATATACACCATTTTAAAAATATTAAAAACATGAAAATATAGTTCCTTTAGATTATTATGATAGAAGGTATGACAAGCGAAATGTAGAGTTCCATTTACTGGGCCGGTTCCGCTATGAATAAAACCACGAAATTGATTCTGATAATTCGGAATTTCATTTCATGATAAAACCCCTAGTGTATATTACATTTTGATACGTCATCTTAGAAGTAGTTTATTTCATTATATTTCTGTCTTCTAAAATGTACGTGTACGAAGTAGCGGGCAAAAGCTATTAACTAATATAAAAGTGCTAAAATCAGACTCCAGAGAACTCAACTGTGGGATTAAATTGAAATTAATAGGTATTTAGCTTACACTTTTAATTTAATATTGTTGGCTACAATATTTTTTACATTATTAAATTTCTGTGGTCAATTTATTTGGAATGCGATTTTGCTACTTAAATGCAAACTTTAATATTATTTTACACCAACTGTAAGATAATTACTAAGTTTTAAATCTATAGAAGCCTCAGCACCCTAAAGATAAGGTTTTGATAGAACATAATTGACTTTAAAGTATAAGAACTAAAATTGAAACTAAGTTGAGCAGAACATGTGGAATTAACTAAACTTAACCTAATGGCATGACTCGACGTTTATTCTTACCTGTTAGATACTAAGAACACGTTGCTGTTTAGCTAGAATTATAGTACAGAGATGTGGTCTACAAATTTATAATAATAAATCATATGAAATTTATAAACATTAAAAGATGTACATAAAAATAATACAATATAAGTATAAAAATTAAATTACGTAGTTAATTTATTATAATATTATGACCACTTCATTTAATGGGAACACGAGTGACGAACTTTGAAACGAGATTCATGAAAGAAAAATTTTAAATTCTGCCCTTGCTATGAGACACGTATTTGATATATATATATATATTATCCTCATTAAAGGTCATTAAAGTCCAGAAGGACTCAATATATAGATATCGGATATTACTCATTTCTAGAAGCTAAGACTTAAGAGGTTATACATATATATTTATATAACATCTTAGTATACCAATACTTATGATAACAATTAAGACGCTCTTTCACAAAATCGTTATATGAATTCATTCGCGTTCTCAAATCAAGATCTTAGTGAGAATTAATTGTGTCATAATAATGTAACATATAATTAACTGGCTAGCTATCCATAGTAACAATATTGTAATAATATGAAAATTTCGACAAAATACGACCTAAACTCTATACTACAATTCGAACTTATATGTATATATATAAAACAAAGGAATGTACTGTACAACACTTAACGGTATAACGTGTATAAAAATATTCACAATGTGAAATGAAAATCGAGTTTCATGGGACTTAGTCCGTAGCACCAACATTGTAAGGCAATATTCCAATATAATTTATTAATATAAATATATTATTATACACTAATAACAGAGCTGAGACAAAACAGTTCATATTTATTAAAATTCAAAATTATAAATTCAGATTCAATATTAATATGTATTCATTTTTACCTATTGAAAGACTATATATGTTTATAATTTAAAAATAATGATTATTCACATATCCAGTAAAACAACAGTTTTACATATTTTACGGTACATAAATAACCGTTATTTTATAAGAACTATGTTTTTAATTTTATCAGTTACGTTATTCTAATATTATTTGGCATCGGCGTAACTAATTTTGAAGTAACTGTGCCAGTTAAAATAACGATAGAAGAATTGCAAAATGTAATATCTAACCAATTATTTGTTCAACCTATAATAACTTTAGTAGGTACAACTGTTTTGTCACCGTTGTATTTCTCAAAAAATATATAATATTTGTGCATGAATGAATAAAAATATGACTGACCGTGCAAATCTAAATAAGGGAACAACGAATCATCCCAATTTTCAGGTATCTCAACGCTTTATTGGAATTCGTAATTCCTAAGAAAATAATATTTCACTATACATGAAAATCGATGGGACTCCCAAAGGAAACAATCCATGTAAGAGTCGCATCTTTATGTCTACACAGGTCGGCGCCGTAACAGTTCCGTAACTTGGTATTGTAATTTATGACATCCATATGGATTAATACCACTAAATTGTATGTATGAATTTAAATATAGTTTCTGGATCTGATAGACACAAACTTGTGCGGACAACCGCTTATAGTCTAAAAACAGTCTTAGATAGTTTTTTGTGGGATTTGTTGTCAGCCATCGCGGGAATGATGTGGATGAGTTGGAGAACCTAGAAGTCGTAGTGCCATCCATGCAGCTAATGAGTGGGAAGCAGGAGCTGGTGATACAGGGACAGAAGGCTGAGAGGCCATCCTAGATCGAAGCCTTTGTAACATCACAGCGGCTGCTAATGCAGCGCCTGCGGCTGCTCCGGCGGCTGAAGCAAAGAGAGCGCCGAAACTAACAGCACCCATACAAATTCCGTAGACCACCTAGAAATAAGAATACACAAAAGTAAATAACTGTCACTTAAAAATTATCTCATAGTAATAAGTATATTTGGATTCAATTTATGAACAGCTTTTTGTATAAATTTTGATGGCCCATATTCTGGAATCACAAACATATTCTGGATTACGAGGAAAAGACCAAGATATTGATTAAGTTTATTGATAATATCATCATCATAATATCATTACCATATTAAAAGAAAAATGAATCAGAACCTATATGCGGTAGGTTGACTTTAAAAAAGTTACTGGTAAATTGTGTTTTGGACTGGCAAGACAAAGGTAGATGGAAATCACTAGAAAAGGTTTTGTATCTAAATATATGTTGAAAAAGATAAGAACTATGATAGTTAAATATTATATGGTATTTTATATTTATTATGCACTTTGTTATTTATGTCTATAGACGATGGTTATCACTTTTCATCAGGTAGGTTTTAGCTTGTTTGTTATTCTAAGTAATACCTCTGTTTTAGTTAAGGCACTGAAGTTGAAAAAAATTGTTATTTAAAATATAAATTACTTTTGTAAAAATACATTCTGCTCAAGTTAGGTTATAAATTAAAATTTACCTCTTCTCTAATTCTTCCGCTAAATACAGTTACAGGTTCTCGTGACGGTCCAAACGCTAGGTCAGCTTCTGAAACTACTTCATATATGCCTGATACACCAACGTCAGCTGATCTTGCATCACGCACTGTTCTTCGCTTCCTCAATGACCTGGGACCAGCTACAGCGGGACCAGGGGGCTTAGCTGGCACCACTTCATCGCCTGATGGCTCAATTTTCACTTTAGAACCAAAATTGCGAGGACCTTGAGGGAAGCGTTCTCGTTCAAGTTCAGTGGGACGATCCTGCAAACAAATTGATTTAAAATAAGTAACACACATTTAAAACTATGTGAATTACGAGTATAGAAACATTATTATAATATAAATTAACATATACTATGTCTTGTTGAAGTTCAAAATATTCTTTAACTACTGCTTCCAAAAGTTGAAATATAATGTGTAAAAGTATCAAATAATTTTCGATAATGTCTACAAAGATGTAATGAAAATGTATATGTATATCTTTTTTTAATATTTCTTACTAAATTAATATTGCGATACGTATTAAAATTCTGTATCAGGCAAAAACAAGGGAAAGCTTGTTGTACTTACTGTGAATGGTCTAGCAAGAGCTTCAACGAGCTCATTAACAGCAGACATATGGTCTGACTCTGGTTCAACGACTGGAGCTGGCGGTCGGTGGGACAAAGGCGCTGGAGGTGGTACAGCATCGCCAGAGACCTCGTCACCAAAAGCTTCTTCTAGAGGCAGACGCTGATGATCCTCTAAGAGACTCGATTCGGCATCTTCAGCTGACGAATCACTGTAAATTAATTTTGATATTTTTTATTATTAAAAAAGTTAAAATCTTTTATTATGCTGTATTCACTCACTATTTGACCTTGCAATTTATCAAGGTACAATTAGTAGCTTTGAACAGTATTTTATGGTTCTTTGTAAATCTATGTTATGAATTTCAAAAATGAATAGTAATATGAGTAATGTCATAATAAATATAACTGACACCATTTATAATAACTATGAAATTATCTAATAAAATTTTACCCGATTATGTTTTCGTTTGATATTTTTATTAGAAAATAATTTTACTAATTTAAATAAATGTAACATACTTAATTTCGTTATGGTCCTGATGAGTCCTGTCGTCTTTTCTGTCCAGAGCTCCATGTCTTTGCTGTGTTACGCCAGCTAATTGACAATGGTCCAGGCATCCATGTCTGCAGATTTCCACCTTGCATCTAATATGGACGCTGAGAGCATCTGGGAACTTGAACGCGTGGAAGAATGCGTACGTTATGACTGTAGCCCTTTCATCGGCTGCTTTAGCTTTGAGGAACCTGGAAATTACCAAAGTTGTTTCTCTTATTAGTATAAACTAATGCAAGCAATGCAATACAAAAGACGCCTTTATTTTTAACGACTAGCCTTAATTTTAATTATCGAAACTAGTTTCGATATACTATTACAATATGTTTATAGCGAAAGTTTAAGTACCTTACTTTAAAAAGTACTTACCTTTACTTACCTTCAAAATTAAATATCTCAAAGTAAATAGTTTTGAAAATTGCTAGAAACAATTCCTACCTTCAAAGTGTTCTTAAAAAAGGATATTTTTTATAGTAATGATCAATAATAGCAAAGTTTATAAAACTAATAAATACCTTGATATCATTTTAGGCCGAAGAACACACCCGTATTCATCTGATAGCTGGATGATGTGCCCTGAACCATCTGAAGCAGCGCACGACTTCACTCGCATGTCAAATTCACCTGTAACGATAAAAAATTGTCCCTTTAAATATCTTCCAAGATTGTCTATTTTTTGTTTTTAAGGTGGCAACCGAACTGATACTGCATCTGATGAGAACTGCTACCGACGCTCATGAATCCTTGTAACATGGAAGGAAATTACTCTCTAACATAAATTAAATTAGTAACAAACAAAAAATACAATACATTAATGGATTTTTTATTTGTATCTACTATTACTGAAAATTAGCAGATTGTTTTAAGGCCACTTCAACTATTTATTTGTTTACATGATTATCAATTCTTTTAACAAACAGTAAACACGTTTTTGGAAAAGTCCATTTTACAACCTATATGAGTAAGGTAAAAAAAAACCAAAATTATATTTCATTCAATATTAAAATAATTTAATTAAACTATGTTCTAATATTTTTTTTTTTTGTATCCCATAAGCAGTTCAAGCATCTTTATAAAGTCTATAATTTATAACTATTATTATATGATTAATGACAACAAAATGTAATAGATAAAGGCAACAAAGCCTAACAGTAACAATTACTGTGACATTATGACTCATTATAAATACCTGTGGCTAATAATAATCAATATAAAAAAATTATGTAAGGCGTCGTAAAGTTCAAACGATTTCAAACCTTACAAAAATCATATTAAAAACTAATTTAGAACACGTTCTATGCTTACTAGTAACACATTAGTTGCAAAACAATGGATCCATTATCACAGTATATAATTACTGTTTTAAACTTTTTCTAAACATTTAAGTGAAAATTAAACAGTTCGCATGAACCACAGCCGTTTAACCTAAGTAAATAACTTCGAAGACGGAAACTCGTAAACAAATATTCCATTAAACAAAGTAAGCAAGAAGAAAGCTGTCGTAACACTAACGTGCGTGTACGCACTAACAGAAGATAAACTAAGTAACTATTCCTGGAGCCCTAAGATTTCGCTGCCAAGTCGAAACACCTACAATGACAAGATGTATTTATTTTTCATTCTTAGGAGAATTTTCAAATACATTTTCTTATTGAATGTCTTGATATATTACAACATAATTTCAATTTGATTTGACTTGAGTTTTGATAATCATTCAATATATACTTTATTGGTTACAACATTTAATTTTATAATTATACTATGTAACTATACATATAATATTATAAAGTTTGGGTTTTGATACATAAAACGCTGTAGAGCTTTTTTGCATCTTCGTTTACAGTAAAGCTGTTGTCTCCCATTTCTATCGGCATTTTCTTTAGACATTTGGAGATATAATTGAAAATTCCCAAAAAAAAAATGAGTTTCTAAATTTAGTAGTTTGAACACTAGGTTGTATTACTCAGTTATTTTACAATGGCTTATTTTTAGTATCATTTTAGTCAACACATACAAGTTTATTACAAATTCCTTTTAAATACGTAGTGAAATTCCACATATTTATTGTAATACTTGAGGTGTTGAACGAAATGGTTAAAAGATATCCTTTATGAAGCAATACATGCGCGCAAGCAATTTCGCGTTGATGTTTCCTAGAATCATAGCCAATTTACTCTCAGTGAATTTGTTCTAAAGGGAATATATTCTTCCTAGTTGTTTAGTAGTTTTAGACAGGGAGAGAATATGTTTAATTTGCACCATACGTATTTGTTTTACTTTTAGTGTCAACACGAGAAGCATAAAATATAGATTTTTTCTTTATACAAAACTTAGAATGGCAAACAAGCTGACGACCCACATGATGGAAAGTGGTAACCGTCGCCTATAGACACGAGCAGTACCATGGACATAACAGAGTATACTGTTTCGCCCTGGGGGGTCCATGCGTTGCCATTCCTGAGGACTCAGGTGTTATTCCTCTGTACCCTGTAAATTCACGCCATATCCCACCTTTCAAACCGAAACACAGCCATGCAAACACAACTGCTTCACGGTAGAAACACGAATGGGACAGAGGTACCCAAGCAATCGACTTTTGTACAAAGTCTCCCTCTCAATATTTCATGCTTCTATACTAAATATTTTGTGGTGTCTTTCTTCAGTAGCATAGTTTTCACGCCTATAAATATATTGTGAAATTTTTTATCCTCTATCATTACGTGGAATTTAATCATTAGGGTATTATTGAATTTATCGGGACGGATATTATATAAAATACTAGGAACTTGTTTTGGTTTTACACGGATGCAAATTGTTCTGTAAAATCATATTTAAATGACAATAAAACTGCCTCCATAATCACATCAATCAGCCGTTTACTGTCCACTAATGAACATAGGCCTCCCATAAAGGATAAATTTTGCCAGTAGTTGCCACGCTTGACAGGCGGGTTGGCAACTGCGAAGAACTCTTTGATTGATGAAGAAGAAAGGTAAGGTCTTAGTTTTAAGAAATGTTACATATAATGGGTACCATGTATTCACGGACCACAGTGTATTCAGTAATATTTATACTGCTATATATGCTATAAGTGACGATTATCAGGTGGATTGTTAGCTTTTTTGTCATTTCAATTCAAAAAATAAATTGCAATTTTCGTTCGTTTGTTTTTGATTTTCACGACAGCTGAATTGTGTTCTATCTATTTAGTAAATTTAATTTCAAATCTATTTAAATGGTTAATAGGTTTGAAATTAAATTAAACGGGATTTAAACTTTTGTTTTCACTTTGCCGTGTGGTCCCTTCCTTTCCCATAATTGTCTTAAGAGGCGAATAAGGGAACTTAATGGTCGACGAATGTGCAGCAGCATCTCTCTTAAAACATTACAATACGGTTGCCAATCCGCCTACCAAGTGTGGCAACAACTGGCAAAACGCCTCTTATAGGGTAGGCAATATTCAGCAGTGGTCAGTTAACGGATGATACAAACTTTCATATTTGTAATATAAATAGGGCCAATATTACCTAAAATCTTTTCATATACTAATTGCTTCTAAAGGAATACGATACAAAATTTATAACGTTTTTTTAAAAAGCCAATTAGATAACCTAAATTAGTAATGTGCGTTCGTGCACAAAACTTTAATTAACGCACGACTGATAATTCGTCAACCGCTAATATCTTTTAATGATTTTATCTTTTTTTAGGGTTTTAAACGACCTGATTAGCTTTTGCTATTAGTAGCGACTTTACTTTCCCAATTGTAGTCTTGCTTTCCCAATTACAGAATTGACTGCGTCTACGTCTCACAGTAGGCACCTACTCGTACCTACAAACCTACCTTACAGTTACCAACTGTTATTATTTAAAAAAGTATTACCATTATAAAAAACTACAAAAGTGTTCTCCTTTTATGTTTTTATTTTGTTAGGTATGATACGCGTTATTTTCACTAATCAATTTCAATTATTCCTTTTTTAATAGAAAAAATTACTTTTGTGACAGTTTAGTAGTATTATTATTGAGTATTGTAATTTTGTTAGCCGCGTGGCCCCAGCATAGTCTACCCCTTCTTTTCTACCCCTTCTTCTTAGAACTTAATAGTCACGGGATAGGCAGCAGCGTCTCTATTAAAATATCACTAAAACCTAACTGCGATTCCCAACCCGCTAAACGTGGGGGGAAGGGATTGTTATTAATAAGGTCTAATGAACCCATTGCTAGTAATATACCCTATCAGGTCGACCTCCACGCGGTTCTCACTGGAAACCATCGTGGTTAATTCTAGTGGAATTCGTCACAATGGGTTAACTGACCTGCTTTCATCCTCATCTATCATCACTTACTGGTGCCCTGCCAGTGTATACCGATAGCGCAGGTGGGGTTACCATTCCATTATAACCCATTAAAAAAAAAACACGCTAAGCGTGGCAACTACTGGCAAAACCCCCCAAGGTGGAAACCGATGTTCAGTGGACAGTTAACGGCTGATATGATGAAGATTAATGTTATTTTATTAAAGTGTAAATCTTAACCGACTGCAGAAAAAAGCTTTGAAAGTAGTAATCCTTTAATGGATATTTATAGTAGAGAATATAATTATGGAATATGACATCATTTCGCGTATTCGTATGCAGCTCCTGTACTATAATAATAGTCAAATCTAACGTAGTAGGAAATATGCGTATAGATTGAATCTCTATATAATATTGAATCAGAATATTAAGATTATGCTAAAGTTCTTACTTTGTAATTTAAAATATCTAGTACAATTATAATATTGCAGTTAAGAACCCATATCGATTCATTATTTGATGTACAAACAGTGAAATTGTTACTGGCGAACTCGATACAAGTCTCATCTGTAAATTAATTGATTCATTGAATTTTAAATGTACAACGCTATCGGTGTCAAACGGCATACTAGTCTTTGACAGGGTTGCCAATTGTAACATCGAAAACTACTAAAATCCCAGATTTTTATTCTTTTATAATTATTATTTAAATTTATAACACAATGTGATTTCATTCACCTAGTAAATAATTACACATAAAATATTTTTTATATGTAAAAAAAAACTATTCAAAGTTTAAAAAATGCAATGCTCTCTAAACACTGTGCAATGTGTGCTAAATCCGAAGAACTCGGAAAGGATGGCAACCCTAGTCCTTGGTCGCCCTAGCAACGGCCGCTTGGCCCGTTAAGCAAACCCATTCGTATTTGTTCAGTTTACTTTTTACTATTCTTTGTACCGTTACAGCATATGTTTGCACGCCATTATTACCCGTTCACGTTAAAACGGAAATTTGAAGGGTTTTATGACTGTTTTACTATGTATTTTATTAACTGTAGTACGACATTTATGTCTTATTTAAATAGTTAACATTTAAAAAGAATGTAAATATATCGCACGTCAACAACAGAATAATCTATGAAAGCTATTAGGTATATTTTTTTTAGTTACTAACTTTGGTTATTTTGAAATGCTTATTAAAAAATAAACTTTTGGTTAACGAATAAAACAATCTGCAAGAGAAGTTAGTACATAAGAGCATAACAATCATATAAGGCAAAATGTATTAAAATCTACATTATTTTAAATTACTTTACTTTAACTTTAATTGAATTATCAGAGATATTGTTCAAAAGTGCAAAGTACCCTCTGTCCTATTCGTGATTCTGCCATAAATTGCTTACGAATGCCTGGCTGTGTTTCAGTATAGAAGGTGGGATATGATAGTGAAATTATAAAGTACAGAGACGCTGCACCTTAATCTTTAAGAACTGCAACGCATTGGCATCCCAATATATTTTATATTGTCCATGGTACTGCTCATGTAATCATTTTCCATTAAGTGTTCCGTCAGCATGTTTGATATTCTAATTAAAAAAAAAAAAAAAAACAAAAATATTAATGTAGGCAACTATCCGTTTAGATATTCTAAATAATCGAAAAGTTGCGACGAATATAGCAACATATTTTAACATTCAATATTTCAAGTCGTGACCGTATCTTGAATAGTGACGTTTCGAAAGTTTATTTATAGAAGTTTTAGCCTTTAAAAAACTAAGTCTAGATTAGACGGTTGTTAGTTCATGATCATCAGTTTTCGTCGCTAAAACGAGTCAAGAGGACCAAGCCAGTATCCAGCGAGAATAGTTCTTCATGTGGGACTAGTTTTTTTCTGTCTAACCTTTCGTTTATCACAGCACTTACAGCTCAGTAATTCAGTAAGCATCTTCCAAATAATTAATATGGTTACTATGATATTTGGAATAATTTTAAATATTTATTTATCTAAACTTATATTTGTCTTTGTCTTAGGAAGATCCAAAGTAGTAGAATCCCGCAAAATTCAAATTGATGATATAACTTTAAATAGTGCATTATATAAAGGAAATACATTTACATTATTTGTTACTTATGATGGAAAATAAATAAGAATACAATATAAAAAAAGAGGTTTCTGAAAATTTGTTTACCCCAATAAATACTCAACATAAAACAAATCCATAGTAAATATCGATGAGTCATTTAAAACGGCACTACGATCTATTAAAAAAAACAATTCAATAAAACGTATTGAAACATTTGGTTCTCACATTAACGATCTTGATTCGAGCCCAAACAAACATACGCAGTTAAACCGCTATCGTTATGGGCGGCACCGTTACTGAACAGACAGACAGACTAACCTCAGTAATTCACTCAGCACGTGGGAGACGTTAATGGTCAGTTTCCAGTTTCCGTTGGAAGCTTGTTTTAGATCATTCTTGAAACCGCTTATGGACATTTAATATTCAAATTATGTTACAGATTAAATTACTACTTAAGTTAAAATGTTTAATGTAGAGACTCAGTAAACCTAATTTAAGGATGCCCAATAAATCTTCATCATCATCAAATCAGTCGTCTGTCTGTCCACTTCTCCACTTATTGTAGGGTTTTGCCAGTAGTTGCCATATTTGACAAGCAGGTGGCGACCGCAGTTAGGCTTTGGTGATGTTTTCAGAGAGACGCTGCTGCCTTCGACCATCCTTTTGCTGCCTCTTACAACGCCCACGGGAAAGGAAGTAGTGGTCCATTCTACGCCGAGGTCACACAACAATGTGACCATGCCTACACCAAACTTGTCTAGTGCCGATTCCAGGACCTGATTAGAGCTTTTAACTATGTGAAAAGACATGTTTGAGAATCACAGATTTTGCTGACATACATCTATTTAATGGTCGAGGGAATGAGCAGCAGCGTCCCTCTTAAAATATCACAAAAAGCCTAACCTGCCTGCCAAGCGTTACAACTGCTGACAAAACCCCTCAAGGGAGAGGTTTGTGTTTAATATTGGACAGTTGATAGGTGATATGATAATGATGATATACATCAATGTTCCTGAATCCTGTTCTCAAAACCTTGGATTCATTGGACCCCTGAATTTTACCCTCTTGTCCATTAAAACCGTACGAAACTTCCGAAAAGAGATTATCAATTCCTCTGTACAATTTTTGTGGCTATGTTATGAGATTAAGTCGCCGATTCTAAATCGATTTTGATAATTATCGTTTTATAATCGATAAAGTTTACTTCCATGTTTGTTCCATGTTAATTTTATGACGACTGAACCGCAGTATGTTTTTTTTGGTCGAGCAAAGAATTACTTGTTACAGATTAAAATTCAATTGTATTAATAAATACTAATTTTACTAATACTATACTTCTACGAACAAATTGCTATCTAATGATTTTTATATGAATTGCGTATTTGCTTAGTTTTATTACTATTGTATATAAGCTTAACCTTAGATTATGCACTGTATCATGGGTGTATAATAAAATATGCTATAGGCGACCCAGTATGCACAACAATATAACAACATGCTAGACTGGTACATAGCTGTCTAGCAAGTTGATAAATATAAAATTAAGCAATTTTGTTATATATAAATTAAATAAATAATTGTGTCTACAAAATATCTCGTCGTTCATTAGTATTTTTTTTTTATTTTGTCGTAATTACATTTGATATTTCTTTTTCGCAGAGTAATGTACTTGTATTGCAGGGAGTTATGCAGGTGGTTCAGGACCGTTCTTTATGGTAATCTATGGGGAAGGCTTATGTCCAGTAGTGGACTAATAATGGCTGAAATGATGATGATAAATATATCTGTATGTACGTGTATAGTACATAGATTTATTTTTGGTACATTTGTTATGCCCACTAACTTATTTAAATTTATTTTCTACTAGCACTTGCCCGTGAATTCCTCCGCGTGATACCTTGATTGCTCAAACTAAAAAGTAACCTATACTTTCTTCTTTGAAAATAAACAGTATTAATGCAATATACAATACAAAAATGAAAAATAAACTACTAACAGTAAAAACCATGTATCGATATGTATACTGACCCTATGAATAACCAGTACATAGATCAAACAATTAATTGAAAGTGATTCGAAAAAAATAACCATTCATAATCGGCCCACAAATTGTGTGAGAACAAAATAAAACTAACAACTTTGAAGTTTATTACTTAAAAATACGAATGAATTTAGATTGACAAAATTTTATTAAGTACGGGAATGCTGTTGTGTCGATGTTTATATACCTATTATAGATTTCTTAATTTATACACATACCGCGTTACTCGTTAGCTAGTGCATAGTACATCATAAAGTGATACAATAAGCTACTAATATATATAATAAAATTAGAACTAAACGATGTCTGTACATGGAAGAGATTTGAGAAACATTAATATAATGGGTCTTAATTAATATTTTTTTGTAATTTTGTCTGTCTGCCTGTATGTTTGTTTCAATATTACGCAAAAACTACTACACTAATTTAAATGTAGTTTTCACAGTAGTATTTTTAAAGATGTAACTTAAAATTTGTAGGTTTTATCTTGATACACCATTCAAAAATAGTACATTTAATTGTTTTTTTTACTTTTGAAATCCGCATGAAATAGCAAGCATACAGCTAGTTCGAAATAACAAAAATTGTGGTTTCAATCATCGTAAAGTTAACCAATGAACTATTAGATGTCTCATGTACAAATTCGATTGAAAATATTTAAATTAGAAAGTCGAAACGGTAACAATTAAATTTTACTTCCTGACAAGCAGTATTTTACTTCTAAAAGAAATACAGCAACTTCTATTTCACCAACACACAAATAAACGCTGTTGAGCGCAAAAAAAAAAACAAAATCAATTCAGAATTAGTAAAAAATACAGATGTATTGAATAGATTCGAGCCACTTGAAAATAGAAATCTTTCAATTTATAATTATTTCAATGAATACCATACAACTGCTTGACTATTAAAGGAATCTTTTGATCGCAATCAAGCTCAATTATGTACATCTATGTTATAACCAAGAATATTCAAATTCGAGAAAATATAGAAAATTTTAGATATTAAACTAGACCGGTCGAGAATCGAACTCAGGACCTCATTCACGCAAGCAACACGTCTTTAAACGTGAGAACTAAAAATCTGAATAAAAACTATAGTCATCTTGATAATCCATTAGTTGTCTCATGACCTTATTATTCGACTACGCAAATGACTGTTTGTCATGTTAGAAATATCGCCTGGGAAATGTACAAATCGATGGCCGAATATTTACACTAAAGATTACAATGACAAGAATTATTTTATAGATATGGCAAACATCGCCTACGGGTGCTGAATCATCATTTATCGTTGATGACAATGACAATTTATTATCCGACTACTGAAGAATGGAGTTATGTTCTTTAGATGTGTGCGTATGTGTGTATGTATTTCTTTTTTATTGTAGGATAATGGAATGGTAACCCCGCCTGTGCTAATAATATATGCTGGCAGGACACCAATGAAGGATGATAAGTGAAAATGAAAAGGCAGGTCTAATTGACCTGCCTTGTCTATCGTGATGAGTACACCACGATAGTTTCCGGGGAGACCACAAGGAGATCGACCTGATAGGGTATATTGTTAGCAATAAGACTGGTAGTTTGCATTACTAATAATCCCTTCCCCCAAATTGTATGTATTTAAGTAAATCCGAATCTATGGGGCAATTTATAATGGCGAATTTTCATTAATGGTGTATTGTCATTAGAGTAAATAATCTGGTTCTTATGATATAATCATATTCGTTTTAAGACTAACACAGGCACAGATTGCACGACATAATAATAAATAAATATGGCTGACTTAATCTTGGAATGTTTAAGTAACTTTATTATGCCCCCTTTTTATTACAGTAATTTGCCAATACATTCAATTTAAACAAAAGGTATAAACGAGTCTTTCTGTTTCAAAATTTTTAATCAAATTTTCAAGCACTATCTGGCATGCGATGGTATGAGTAATTTCGATGACAATGAAACACTATGAGATTATATACCTATATATATGATTACTACATATGATGATACACTACTACAGTGTATTGTATAATCCTAAATTTAACACGTGAGTGGTAGAACAATAAACAATATCACGTAAACTGTATAAATTTGAACTGACAAATAAAAATGTGTCAAAGAATATATCAAAAATAATATAAAGCAGAATAATATAAATATAAATAAATATAATAAGACCATCTGGCCAAGCTGTTAGTAACACAACGGTTAAAAAAAGTCCAGCCTATATATAAATTACTCCATCATGTAGTGTTTTCAAATATTTTAAATGCATCATTAAACGCGATGTAAACAAAATACGTCTACATCAATTCGTTACTACATAAAATGATAAAAATCATTGCTAAATATCCTAATTTGTTGTCGTAAACCATAGACTATAAAAATATTTGACACGTTGCTTAAGCCTAACCGCATAACCACTGGTAAAAAAAAGACTGTAACTTTTATAACAAGCGGGTTCTGTCTATATAATATAAAAAGTATAAGTTATAAAATATAGATTTGTGGCCATTAACAATAATTAACTATTGAGCCAGACTTCGTTATTATAAACTTTTTTTAATTGGGTATAAAGAACTTTATTTCAAATACAAATAACATTGCATTGTTCTCTTTATAATAAGTACTTATTAATATACTTAGTAAATCTTGATGTTTATTTCTGCTAGGAGACATGTTATTTTTCACACATGCTTTTAACTTATTTTTAAACTATTTATAGACGTGGAATCTTTTAATAATTCCTTATAGAATACCGGATACCGTGATATGAAGAACTGCATGTGGACAAATTCTATGTTTGAAATTTCATCAAAATATATTCAGCAATTTATGTGTGACTTTTTCTATAATGAAGGAAGCAAAGGAGGATGCAATTCAAATGAAGTAAATGACTATCGCTGTCTATGAGCATCCATAATACCGGAAGAATTGCGCATTTACTACCGGCTTTTTAAAAAAGGAATACGCTCTTATAACTCTACGTTAGTTAGATATGTAGTTTAATAGGGTTTTTGTTTTTCCTTATCTTGCTCTACTGTCATAAGCATCGTATAATACAAGTATTAGACGTTTTTTATAATCTCAGAGAGACCTTAAAAATAATGAGACAAAATTCCAAGAGAACATCTTTGAAATGACTGCAATAAAATGTGACGTAATACTGTAATTCGACTATATTTTGCCCCACCACGTGTTAAAGAATACAATGGGCAATTTAACATGAATTCAGTTTGAATGTGTGTAATTATTAATAACTGGACACACCATAATTATCGTAGGTAAGTACGTTGTACAATCACCAAAAATGATGGTACAGTTTCTATTACGCATACAAATGTCATTTTTTTCTTTTCCGTCTTTTAATATTCTTTAGCCGTAATAATATCCGCCGTGTGGTCCCGGCGTAGAATGGGCTACCACCCTTTTCTTTCTTATTGGTGCCGTAAAAATAGATAAAAAAAACCTAATGGTCGAGTGATGGGCAGCAGCGCCCCTCTTAAAACATCACCAAAAATCTAACTACGGTGCCAACGAGCCTGCCAAGTGTGGTAACTATTGGCAAAACCCCCCATATGGGAGAGGTTTATATTTAGCAGTGGACAGTTAGCGGCTGATATGATGGTATTAAATAATCTTTAGCCTATTTGTTACGCGATATCTTAAATTTTCAGAGGGAGATTTTGTACAAAAGTCGATTGGTTGGGTACCTCTGTTCCATTCGTGTTTCAACCGTGAAGCAGTTGTGTTTGCATGGCTATGTTTCGGTTTGAAGAGTGAGATACGGCAGTGAATTTACAGGGTACAGAGGAATAACACCTAAATTAAAATTGAAATTGACAGCGGCTGGCCATTGAAAAGGGCGGCAAATATTATTTTTGCCTGGAGCGGCAATTACGACGGCGATCGGTTTATACTAATTAACTATACTTACATTTATCTAATTAACTATAAATCTTGACTATTATTATCTTTGTATGTTGGTATTGATAAATCTTATTTATAGAAAATATTTTATTAATGTTTAGAGATATCCATACATAAGGTTCCATTCACAATCAATGCTTATTTATCTGCCAAACATGCCTATTACTTAAAAGATAAACTTTCAAATGAGAGGCGATTACTAACGCTTTATTGTATTAAATAGTGGCTCCGTATCTTCAATAGGCCTTTGGATTATAGTAAATTGCTATGTTCGTAGTAGAATCGGTTTCTTAGTATAAATAGATGATCATTTAATTCTCATAACTGTATTTAACCTACATGTATGGGTACTTTATACTTTAGCTTTACATTTTTTTTAATAGCACGAAGGTGGTAAATAAGTATACCGTCTGATGGTAAACGCTTACCATTTGATGGGTGTGTTAGGTGTATGATGTGCGCATTGTTGACCCTGAAGAAACCTTAATATATTCTTTCTGAAAAACTCCATAGACTCTAGGGAAAACCTCGGCAGAGAGCTTATTCTACAGTCTGAGCGTTCGCGGGAAGAAAATCCTTTGAAACCAATTATTACAATTTTTTAATATACACATATAGATAAAAAAAAGTCAAGTTTCTCAACTTTGAAAGGCACGTTTCGCTTACTGGCTTTCGACATCATGTTATAGCGTTCTCGCCTATTTTATATATAGCAACTCAATCAGAGATTTAGAAGTGACTGATAAACAGACAGACATAGAAATAAATGCAGTTAGTTAAATAATATTCGCCTAAATTCATGCTAAGTCCCATTCGAAGTAGATAGAGAGAATGGAATACCTCTGGCTTTCTTTTTACATATCTATATATTTTGCTTCATCCACTTTTATAACTCGTCTTGTACATACGCGCTAATTCCGGAAACTTGAATATGATGATGATGATCATGTGATGATGATGATTATGTGATGATGATGGATTAGTCTATTTAAATAGAAGTTTATGAAAAGATGTCCAAGTTTATTGAAATTATCACTGAAAGAATAGCTAAATGTAATTAATAATTTGGAATATTCAATCAATAATGGAATTTATATTTGTACTTTTATTGAACATCATACCATATGATGAATAGCATATCTTATGATGATGGGGTTACTTTTGTAATAAACTCCAATAGATCGATATTGGAATTGAGACGTTTCGCACTGTCGATTTGAAATACTAGCGGTATAATGGTTCTATAACGATCTAATAGATGCATATTATTGAACTTGCCAATGAAAACTATTGCAAACCGATCCCAATTCTAACGTAATTCCTTATCGTTATTTCATGAGTACAGTACAAAATTATCATTATCATAGTAGACTGGACTGATATCAATATTAGATTCAAGAGTTGACCTGTTGGCCAATTGTTCATTTATTTATATTTTCATTAACGTTTACCAGAGGGAGACTTTGCACAAAAGTCGTTTGCTTGGGCATCTCTGTCTATTTGTGTTTCTACCGTGAAGCAGTTGTGTTTGCATGGCTGTGTTTCGGTTTGAAGGATGGGATATGGCATGAATTTACAGGGTACAGAGGAATAACATCTGAGTCCTCAGAAATGGCAACGCATGGGGGGGGGGTATCATGGGCAAAACAGTATACTCTGTTATGTCCATGGTACTGCTCTTGTCTACAGGCGACGGTTACCACTTTCCATCAGGTGAGCCGTCAGCTTGTTTGCCATTCTAAGTTGCATATAAAAACTTCTTCTGAAACAAACTATAGGCCTGTTTAGGTACTTACATCCATCTATTTATCCACTTTCGCTTTGTATGTTTCGTCATCCTTTTATCCGATAATAAAATGATAGATAGATAGATAGATAGATAAACACTTTATTTGAGCCATTTAACACACGTAAATTAATAAATAAAATGAAACAATTTGATTATTTACATTTTTTCAAATATAAAACAACATATAAAACAAAAAAATTAATATTGGAGAAATGTTTTCAGCAAGTGTGTCGCAGTGACCCAAAAAGGCTACAGCTCAGTGATACCTTTGCTTAAAAGCAAAGCACTGATTTTCAGCTACAACCTGAAGTAAGGCTACACGGACGCGTGCAACAAACCCAGAGTGTTACCAATTTAACCTTTTATTTTGACCTGTGTAACCAATTTAATAGCAAAAGGTAAAATTATATTATATAGATACATACTTATATAGATGATGCATAAATAATATATTTCATTAATTAATTAAACATAATTTTTAACATATACAAATAATAATTCACCACAGTAATTATGTTAAAAGCAGTCGCTACCAGGCAACTAATCCAAATGTTTGCTTATTTAATAATAAATGTTGCTTTATCAACTTTTTAAAAATTGATTTGGATGCAGCTAGTCTCATTGGAGGGGGTATGTTATTCCAGCATTTAGTCGCCTGGTGGCGAAAACATCCGGTAAAAGCGACTGTCCTATGGTTATGAACCGCCAACGGGGGCCGCGTTGATCGAGACACATTACATCCATAATAATTGTTGAAAGTCGGAAATTTGAGTTTTTTATATAGATATTCAGGGGATTTAAATTTCACAAGATCAAACATAAGTACAGCAAGATGCAATCGTCTACGTGAGTCCATGTTCAACATAGATGCTTCATTCAAATATGGTGTAATGTGACTACGAGGTGAAACAACAAAGCAAAAGCGACAGCACGCATTCTGAATCCTCTGTATCATTCGACGAGATGAAGAAAGGAGACGAGGCCCGTAGACCAGATCACCATAATTTAATCTGGATAATACAAGAGATTCACAGAGTGTAATTCGTGATCTTTCTGACAACAAATTTCGTATCTTGTATAATATTTTAAGTCGATAAAAGCAATTCCGGACCAAACCCAACACATGGTTTTCAAAACGTAAATTACTGTCAAAAAGCACACCAAGGTTCTTTGCCTCGCAAACATGTTCAATATTTGTATCACCGATCTTTACAACTAGATTATCATTCGATGCCTTCTCAATTTGATTTTTCGAGCCAATTACCATATATTTTGATTTTAAAGGATTAAGAACAAGAGCATTATTATTAGACCATGCAGCGATGCGATCTAAATCTTCATTCATTTTCTGAACGGCATTAGATATCCCAATTTGACTTCTAGATATATACAGTTGTACATCGTCCGCATAACAATGATAGTTACAGTTCTTAATAACATTAGGGAGGTCGGCACTGTATATAATAAATAGAAGTGGGCCCAGTATAGATCCTTGAGGAACTCCACGCTTCACCAACCTGGGGGAAGATATCATACAAGTACCATCATCCTTCAGCAATTTAACCGCCTGAAATCGCTCTCCTAAATAACTCTTAAACCAATTAATCGAGTGATGATTAAACCCATAATATGACAATTTAGAGAGTAATAATGAAATATTGAGACTATCAAATGCGCGGGAAAAATCAAGTAAAGTTAATATAGAGCCTTGACCATTATCTTGAGCAGCCAATATGTTGTCTGTCACATCAAGCAATGTTGTGACAGTGCCTCTGCCCTTTCGAAACCCCGACTGGAAAAGCGGCAGTATCTTGTTGACTTCAATGTATTTTAATAATTGAAAGTATATGGCTTTTTCCAAGATTTTAGATAAAAAAGGCAATATACTAATAGGTCTCAGATCTTTAAATTCCTTTGGATGGTCAACTTTAGGAAGAGGAGTAATTAATGCCTTTTTCCACTGATGAGGAACCACACCTGTTACAATTGATTTGTTAATTATATCAGTAATAATAGAGAGAGTATGTGGTAGGGTAAGCAAAACCATGTCTCGACTAATACCATCAGTCCCAATTGCGTTTGATTGTATGGACAAAATATACTTGGCAACATCATTTGAACTGATAGGTTCCAATCTAAAACTAGGCGTCGTTGTATTAAACCGATGAAATTCAAAATAGGTTAGCTGTGAAATAGGGACTGTTTCAGGTCCGGGTACTTTTAGAAAATATTTATTAATACTATTAGGGTCGTTAAAGCTGTCAGGAAGATAATCACTTTTACAAGGATCTATTAATATTCTATCCCTCAAATTCTTCCAAAACACTTTACTATTACTCGTATTAGAGTTAATATAATGATTATAATAGGCTTTCTTCTCAGCAGCAATACTCATAGACACTGTATTTTTGAGGTCTTTATAATATTTTTTGTCCCTCTCTAATTTAGACTTACGATATTTATTATGTGCTTTGTTGCGTAAGTCAATCATGCACTTAATTGTATCAGTTATCCAAGGAAGTGACTGATGACGTTTGAATTTTCTCGTCATTATTGGAGCATGCCTGTCGAAAAGGGACATAATAAGCGTATTAAATCTATCGACCATATCATCAACCGTGCTCATACACGAAACAGATGCCCAATCATGTGTAAGAAGGTCCTCATTAAATTTATTTATGTCTATATTTTTTATGGGTCTATATGTCACGGATCTAGGTGGAATTTTAGATTTTCTTAATGTGAGAGTAACATTTATCATCGCATGACCAAGTGAACCAGTAATATTTGTGACAGAAATGTCACGGATCCTACAATTTGTACATACAAGATCAATTAAAGTATCGGAACCAACTGAAAAATGTGTCGGTTCATTCACTATCTGTTTAAGATCCATACAGCTTAAAAATTGGTTGAATTTAATTACACTGTTATTCGAACTATCGAGTAAATTGATATTAAAATCACCTAGCAGCACAACGTGATCATAGTTTGAAAAATATGTTACCGATTCGGTTAATGCATCAATAAATAAGTCTACGTTTAACCACTGTGGTCTATACGCCGTACCTACAATAACACGATAACCATTTACTATTGTCGATAGCCACATCTGCTCAATACCTCCATTGGGATGCTTTACATAGCGCACGCGCATGCCTTGCTTAACATAAAAAGCTACACCACCCCCTCTACCGCCACGCATGTACTGCGGACGCGGCGTGTTCCTTAGCCGGTACCCTGGCACCGTGGGGGCACGCGCCTCCTGGCCTGCCGGCAACCATGTCTCGTTTATCGCCACAATATCCGGTTCGAAACGATTCATTGCAATAATGAAATCATCATGACCTGTGTTCAACGATCCCGCATTATATAGCGCTAACTTAAAAAATTGACTTTTCATCATCATGGCATCGCATATACACATGCATATATATATAAGTCATAATTGTACATTTGTAAATATATTTTTGTTAAATTTGTATTAATTAATGTAATAAATAGTAGTAGATAAATAGACACAACACATACTTCAAAATAATTGCAAAAAAAAGAAAATAGTAAGCTATTAAAATATAAGTAAAAGGTGTAAAAAAACAATAATCGGTACATGTGTAGTATCAATACAAACGGTTCAAGATCATAGGATATTATCACTGCGACACACTGGTTCACCCTACTTTTATATGTAAATAGCGGAGTAGCCGTACAATGTGTATAAAAAAGGAAAATATATACAAAACCACTCAAGCTATTAAACAATAAATAAATATACTCCAAAATTGTAAAAAAATTGACTAAAGCATGCAATAAATGTAACAAAATACTATAAAAAAGAAATAAAACTAACACTACCTCAAGCTTTTGTACACTGATAACAATAAAATATAGATTATAAACAAATAATAATGTTTTTTGTACATTTTTAGAAATTTCGAAGAAAATGTAATTACAGCAGTGTACTAAATATGTGTAACGTAGAGATTTAAAAAATAGAGCGAACCGCTTCCGGACCAAAAACTCGAACAAAATCATCGTCCGTCCGCAAACGCAAA
Organism: Galleria mellonella; assembly: GCF_026898425.1. Classification (NCBI taxonomy): domain Eukaryota; kingdom Metazoa; phylum Arthropoda; class Insecta; order Lepidoptera; family Pyralidae; genus Galleria; species Galleria mellonella. Next base: position 1,195,534 of record NW_026442100.1, on the reverse strand, counting down.
CGTGGAGAACCTTTATCGTGATATTGCCGTACATATATCCTGCCTTCCTTTGTCCACACGTAGCGCCATTTATACTGATTACAAAAAGTCCGTGCGCGTCGAAATAGTTGTCTGTTAACCTTTGTCAACCTCTCATTTACATAAAAGCGACGCGGTACGCCCGGCAGCCCTGTTCCTTCCGTGGTGGCACCGCGGCGTACCCGCGCAGCCTGTAGCAGCTGATCACGGGTAGCACGGCGCGCCAGTCGTACCACAATAGGACGAGGGCGCTCCGAACTCACTTCTAGAGACTCTGCCATGCGTCCCACACGTCTCGCACTCACTATGTCCTGATCGGACAAATTAACACCCAGCTTAACAGCGAGAGTCGTAACAACATGCGACAGGCTTTCCTCTTTTTGCTCCGAAATACAAGATATTTCTATATCGTTTAATAAAAGATCTTGATCTCTATCGTTGATGTCCATTTTTAACTCGTTAATAGAAGCGAGAAGTGACGTGTCACATTGCTGCACACCGGACATATTGCCCATCCGATTCTCCAAGCTATAAATGCTTATTAAAGTGTTAATAAAGTTCTATGTCAAATCACAGTTGCTAAACGGTATCCGACAATCCTATAATAATCATAATGAACTATGTTATTAGATGAAATTGATAGAAATTTGAATGAAATACCTATTTCGTATATCGACAGTCATAAAAGGCTAACGGTCCTTTATGTAGGACAGATGAAGTCAGATGGAAAATATGAGTATGTATGTGATTTGATGTAGGGAATGTTTAATTATATTATTTATGAGCTCCGTAGTTAAGCGGTCAAGCCACAGATATGGGTTAAATAGATGTCGCAAGTGGTCACATTTAAATATAATTTGCGTGAATTTTTAGTTGTAAAATACACTTTAAGGAAGGCAATTTAAACTGGGTCACATAACGATACAGAATTTCTACAAGATATACGTAACTTAAATAAAACTGGTATTTTCTAAAGGATTTAAATTACAATAGTATTAGTTTTTTGTCAGCCGACATCAAAAAAGTAGGTATATTTATTGCTTCATAATTCTGTCAGTTATAAACCGATTTGGAAGATTCTTTTTTATCTAAAAGGATATATTAGAGATTTTTATAAAAATTTTATTAAAACCGGCCAGTAATTTAGTTTTTATATCTAAATAATTAGTTTTGTCACAATTGGAACCGATTTTTTTGTGTAATACAATCTTATTATCTTTTAATATGTTTTATGAAGGCGACTACAGACTAATACACATTTTTTTTAAGTTTCTAATTCATATCTAAACAGTAAATTATATCTAAATATTTGAGACGTACTAAATAAATAATTTCAATAAGTTAATTTCGTATTAAAATTAGTGCAACGAATTCATTTGTTTCTTTTCTCTTGAAAGCATCGAAAGATGAGTGATCTGTTACTTTACTCATATATATATGTAATTAAAAAGTAATTGCTCAATCTTATAGTTAATCTTAAATTTGAGTACTTCCTGTTTAAAATTACAAACTGTTAGGATAACACCATACCACGACGTAATTCACACCAGCTTTCGATAAACCATTTATAATTATAACTAGGTGTATTGCTGTTAATAACATATCTACAGCAGAAACCATTAATTCTAAATATCTTCATTAAAGCATTAAATATGGATTGATTTCGATATACGTGTATGAAAGAACATTCTTCAGTAGATAAATTTGATATTATTTTATTACTACATATAAAAAGATTTCTCATTAAATTTGCAATTAAATGTGTAATTTTATTATATTTTAAACGAATTTAACAAATATCTAAGTAAAAAATATTTTTTTGAATCATCTGTGTATAGAAAAGAAATATTATTATCTCGTAATTTTATCTCTTTTAATATTTCAACTAATTATTATTAGTACTACGATGACTAAAATGTTTAAATACAAAAGTAAGTAATATAAGACTTACCTCTATAGTCATTTATAGCGACGACAAGCGTGAGCGTGGATCCTAATGGTACTATGCCGGACACAGGAGGTGCCCATGGGCCTTTGCCAGCTTGTATCTCCATCCAGCAATCGACGTTATCTCCTAAAATAATAATAAATGAGTTTTACTATTTATAATATTAATAATAAGTAGCAATCCGGTCTAGATTCGAACGGAAATATATTTTTTTTTAAAATAATATATAGCTTATATCATTTTCGATCGAATATTTCTTTGTTAATGTATTTTTTTATAAGTGAAAATATTTTTAGAATCATTTGTGTAATTTTTTAATTGATCAATTACAAAAAACAATTAAATCTTCCCTCTTCATTATATTAGTATAAACAAATATTATCTATTGTCAACTACAAATTATATCTTAATGTAACTAATTTAAATAATATAGACAGAGTGTCTCCATAGAAATGCTTCGAGAAAAATGGACCGACTCTTTCATAAAATTTTTCGTGATAAATAGTTATGAGTGATGCCTTTATAACTTCTATATTTATTTTGTCTTCTAATTTCTACATCTTTCTAATGCATAAACTCTTTTTATTCATTAAATAATAATAATTAATAGTCAAGATACATTTTATGCGTAAGTATATAGAACACTGATAAAAAAAACAAGTCAGCTAATTTGACAATAAGTTGATCCGTTTTTGAGGCTCGATGCTCTATTTATATATTCTAAGGTAACTAACTATAAACAAAAAAAATTATGAACATAATGTACCTACAGCTAAGCTAAGCGACCTTTACTAGGCAACCTATGGATAGAAAAGATATATTTATAAAATATTTAAATCAAAGTTAAAACCTAAGGATAAAAAAATAAACAAGTCAATATATATTATATATGTATATTATTATATATTATATATATATTTTATATATGTGTCTATCCCGCGACTTTACACGCTTGAATTAGCATAAAAATAACCTATTTATTTTATATTTTTTTATATTTGGATTATAGATATACCAATTGTTCAGCTATTCCGGCATGATGTAGTAATAGTAAATTTAAACATCTGCACATTCATAATACTAATGGGATTAGGTATCTTTGTATTTCCACTATATTTGTGATAAAGAAATAAGCATTTTATATTGTGTTAAAAAATTCTTTTCATTTCCAAAATGTCGTAAGAGATGACAAAAAAGAACGTATCAGAGTGATAAGTAGTGCAGGTACAGAAAACACCGTCCGCTGTTAAATCTGCCAAATACACAGACAATTTCACTGTACTTTAAAATTTTAATAAATAAGTTTAGGGAAATTAAATTAGAATTAATAAATGTGCAGAAACACATTCTGATATTTACCTGCTGTGTTCGAAAAAAGTTTTCGAAGCGGACAGAGTTTGAACCCGCACTTTCTACGCCATGCCGGTGCTCTTAATAATTACCGTAATAATATGTCTAATTCTACTAATTAAGAATGTGAAAGTATGTAAAAAAGTTGGAATGTTTGTTACTCAATTACGCATTAACTGTTGAACGGATTAGAATAAAACTTGGTACGGGTACATTTTCATATATTACGCGAACAAAGCCGTGTAATACATAAGGTCGTAGATAAATAACAATAAACATATTACACAATACTATATAGTACCAAAACACACACACACGCATATATATATATACATAGAAAATATTCATATACTGATAAATACAAATGTTTATATTATGCAAGAATTGAACCTGCGAGCATGGGATAGAAAGGCAGCGAGTTAAATTCCTACACCACCAACGGTATTATATAATAATGTAATATACTATACTTATAGGTAGAACTATTATTAAAAACATTACGAAACGTCTAACTACAGTTACCAATTTGCCTATCAAGCGTGGCAACTATTGACAAGAACACCCTTATAATGGAGACGATACGACGATGACTATTGGTGATCGCAAATTTCGAAACAAGTAGGATTTGAACCATATTTTAAATCATACCGGGGTCAATATTCTTATTAGTAGTAGAGCTATCGCTTCGTTAGACAGCCATCTGGAATCTACAATCACGCTTAGCACGCACGAAAGAATAAGTAGAAATAAAAATGAAATAATAAAATTTCACCTCTGAAATCCAACTGCACCACGTCTAAATCAGCAATCACCATTGGTGGCTTCGAAGCGGTCTTTTCATAGTCATTGAACCATTCGCATCGCAGTCTTTTCGCCTCGTCCCAAACTTCAAGTAGATCTTTATCGTATTGCACCACCACTGTGTTCTCGTAGAACTGCCCGTGAAGGTCTGAAAAGAAGAAATTCTGCAATGTAACATGAGTTTTTGCCATTAATACTTATTATATGATTTTGTTCAATGTTGCTACTAACATTTTAGGTAGATTATGTAGACAGAAAAAATAAATATGATAATTACTTATTACTTTTTTTGTCAAAAACATTTAATCACAAATAAAATTATAGTTTATTTTTTAAAATCCTTATTATTGCGAGGGCTATACCCTAGGCGGATGAACTTGCGCAAAAAGTGGAAGTCGTCCGAAGAACGCGGATCGGGCCAGAAGCCTTACGATCGATGTCACTCAAGCGAAACTGACCCTTAGAGGCCTTCTAGCTAACTCCCTTTCAGAACTGCCGGCCATTAGGACATTAATCTTCCAACTTTGACTGGCAACTAATACGTCTAACTTCTATCTCTTCAGGTATAAAATCGAATTCGCATTGTCAAGAGCCGTGTATAATGTGACACGTTTCGCTGAATGCACTTAAAGTTGCAAATACTTCGTTACAGCGGGAAGGAAATACGTTTACTGTTGCACTGTGAGATGGCATCTAGTGTCAAAGGAAAATGAGCCTTGTACGCTTCGCTATGCGGTCTGGCCGGTGGCGATTCTTAGAAACAATGCCTGAGCAGAACACATTCGTGGAAGGAGCGGGACGCATGCGCCCGTTATACACACTAGCAATAGTGGACAACTAGGAATCGGAACGAGAAAAACTCACTTACTTTGTTAAAATGAGACCGACGAGCAGTAACTTGGTCGGGGGCGATTTATTGCGAAATTGTTAAGAATTACCGGTACTTACCGAGAAGCTAAACGGCTTATCCTCACTAATATTATAAATATGAAAGTGAGTTTGTTTGTTGTTTCTTGACACTTTGGATTAACGTACTAAGTAGTATTTGGCATGAAAAAAAAACGCAACTCTATTTCGGTCAATCTATATGTCACATGGACGAAGTCGCAGCTAATAGTAATATATTATAAAATAAATTATAGAATAATTTAACATAACACTTTATATTGTATTATCAATCTTAATTATTACATTCGCTTTGCATTTTTATTAATGTTTCATTGCATTGTTAGTTGCAGTCTAGTGCAATCTAATTACTACTGCAAGAAATCAGAGCGAATAGCTATAGCGTCAGGAGGTAACAAACAAACTCATTTTGATATTTTATAATATTAGTAAAATTTAAGCATTTTTCATTAGTAAAGTTAATAAATATTAGTTTATGGTAAGTCTATTACAACAAAGACTCTCAAAGTATACACCACGGGAAAAATAAAATCACAATACAAGATTCTCCTGTTTTTTATTCGCCAGAAACTAATTTTATAAAACCATTAGATATCGTATTCTTTTATCATTATACGTATTTCTTACTAGAGAATTATATGTATTAGTAATATATACGAGTATTATAACAAAAACTAAAACCTAATTGTGTTTAAATTTATTTACCTTATAACTTTGTCGGAAACATAACCAATACAAGCTAACAAAAACTTCTAATTGACTATTAAATTACTTAATAAAACGGTGTTATGTCGCATCTCAGAATACGTTTAATTTTTCTGACCGTCCAAATTGAATTTACGATTATCTCACAAGCGTAAAATTGAATTAATATACGATATAAAGAGAAATATGGTCAATTTTGTCAAAATTGTTTTATATTTATAAAGTGTTGTACACAGAGTAAGATATGGGCAGAGTGTGTAATGAAACGGGATTAAGAATTTATTTTTAAGTAATTTTAAAAAGGCAGATTTTTTTAATATTTACATAAATTTACTCTTTGAATCCTGTTTATACTAAGTACTAGATATTCAACTTAAGTTTAAATCTAAAACAAACTACATTTAAACAAACTGTGAAGGATAAAATAAATAATTACAAAAGTGGCTTTTGATTGCATTTTTCTTGATTGAATATCCTGCTTGTTATTCTACGCCCTTGCTAATTAAGGGCATAGATAGAATATCAAGTAAGATTTAGTTTCAGTAAAAACTGTTCTTTATCATTACAAAGTTGATATGGGATCTACAAAGACGAATTGACAGGGTTATCGATTACAAAAATAGAATATCAAAATCTGTTTAGATTTGTAAAAATCGAGTAACATAATAAAAAATTGGAGGGAAACTGAGAAAGAAAGAGAAACTAAGAGAAAGGAAGAGAAACTTCCTGTAAATATTCATGCAGCTCAAAACTAAATTATCTTTTAATGACAGCAATGTTACATACATACATATCCGTCACGCCTATCTCCCATTAGGGTAGGCAGAAACAATGGAACGCCAAATGCTTCGATTCAAACAAACCTCTTTTGCTTCTTCCACATTCATCAATCTTTTCATACACGCTCGCCGGTACGGGTACTTTTAATGAAAAAGAAGGAAGGAAGGAAAGAGGAAACGAAAAAGGAAGCAAAAGCTTGAGGAATGTTATAGTTTATAAAATATTTTTCAGATTAAAATCTAAAGTGAAGAGATTAACAACTGCATTGACTTGGCTATGGATTTTTTAATGAATGACAATGGAATGATAACCTCGCTGATAGATTATATGATGATGATAAGCATGAAAGTAGATCAGTTGGCTCATCGTGATGAATATATTGTACAAAAAAAGACTACAATGGTTTCCAGGGAGCACTGGGTGAAGATGGATCAGATAAAGTGCATTGCTAGCAATGAGGTGACTAGTCCCATTTTTAACAAACCTTGCCCTGACTAGGGATTATGTTACAAAACTCTATACCAAACTAACTTTTTAGTGATGAAAAATATCTTTTAACAAATCATGTAACACGAGAGACTCACGTCATGCCTCGTTTGATATAGTATTGTAGACGAAATGTGGATATGACGAGTATCACGTTCACCACAACGGTAGTCGACAAATGCCTTTGACTGCCTCATCAATCATATAGTCACAATTATATACGTAATACATACATATTTATTTTATTTATTATATAATCTGTACTGGTGTACTAACACAATTATTCGCAAACAACATTTACTATTTTCTCTTACCATGCACCTTTACCATTATCTACAGGTTATATTCAGAAACTGTCAGATGTAAAGGTATGTTCTGACATTAAACTCTGAAAGCTATTTCTCTAAGACACTGTAGTAAATAACATAAAATATTTAACGAATACTACTGTTACGAGCATGGCTTTATTTGTCTCGGACGACTTCTGAAGTAGTAGAGTTTAATTGAATATGGAAGCTCTTATGAGGAGTAACCTTCTACTGAAATAATTACTAAGAAATTTAAATTTGTTTTCTCTTATAAAGTTATACTATTTCGTAAATAACATGATTACTAATTATCGGTTTAGTTTTAGCATGAAACACTTAAATTATTTTCATGTCACAGACAAATGACAGATTGACATGTCATTAAATAAAACCCCAATTTTATAAAAATAATATAATTACTATTCATTATTTTCATCGACTTCGAAAATTTTAATATACAACTAGAATCTTTCACGCGACAGTGTTGTATCGAGTCAAAACCAATGGACACTATTGCAGTAGTAGATTAGTGATGACCTATCTCGAATTTGAACTTTAGACTCAGTAACTGACTTGATGTAAAACGGCACTTGTGGGGTGTAAATTGTACACTACATCACATCCAACATCAATGGACAGAAACGACAGCTCAATGGGAATGCAGCCTCGCATCCCGCAGCTTCTATTCATTTGTCAGATAAATTATACAACACTGACACTGGGGAGTCCAGTTTAGACAGTTAAGCTTGAAGTTTATGGAGATTTCTTTCACTTGTAAATGAGTAAATGTGCATTTACTTTGTTACAAAAAGGCTACCAAATACTTTAACCTCTTTTAATACAGTACTGTAAGTAGTGCTACTGCAACAAACATAAAGATGGTTTAATAATGTTTGTTAATGCAATCTGATTATGTATTCATCTCCCTACAAAACTTCATTGGAATGCATTCAATAATCAGTTCAGAGTACGATATGGCTGATATATGTAAAGAAGGTAAAAACCCTTAAGAATTAAGAAAACAATCTTGAATTATTTTTTATATTTACTCATAGAAATGAGATATTTTCTCAGAATAAAAAATTTCTAGTATTAATACCTGTACTAAGTTGTTATTTCTACCACAAATTGTCTTATTAAAAGTAGTGCTTGCTAATGTTAACACAGTGTTAAACAAAAATTTATCTATTTTGTAACTTGATTCTTTGATATTAAAATTTATTTATTTTAATTATTAAAATTTTCTAAAATAAAACTTACCTATACCTATAAATATATAAATATAAATTTACCTATTACCTATGTACCTATAGTACATATACGATTTCCTGACAAATTTATTACATACAGATAGATAGGTAGTATATATAGATAGATAATACGAATACTATATACTTCTATAAAACCCAAGTACAGTGGTGACATTCTGTATCTAAAACAACTACTCCAACTAATTTGAATCTTAATAAACGACTTATACATTCATGTAAACATAAAATTTTTCTTGATTAAAAAAAAAAACAAATTATCCTTAATCTAATGTTAAAACTACTCTTATACACAATTGTAAATACTAATAATTATAAAAAAAGAAATGATCTTTAAAATTGTCAATATTTCAATATGTATTGCAATGTTCATACAGAAAAAATACCTATAGACGACTTAAGAACCTCAACCTTTTTAAAGACGTTAGAAAATTAACAGCAAATGTCATGGATGGCAACTTAGACATAAAACAGTTAGAGTAATTGCGAGTTTGCCGCCGAGACCGCGCCGAGATATGTCGTATGTGGATTTATGTTATTGAAAATCTAGGTAGATGTGACTACACATAATTATAGTTTTCCTGGCCGGCCTTCAGATTGGCTTTTTCCTGGCTTTTTCACTTCAATTACTCCTTAAAGATATCGCACGACGCAGTTAGACCAAGTTAGTCATGATTAATATAATAATTGTTTCTGATGATAGTTTTATAAGCAGCTAAATAGCATTGAACGGGAACTGTTAGCGACAGCGCTGAAAGAATGCTTTTTAAGCTGCTTTTTATCAATCGATTTCGAAAAAGGAGGAGGTTCTTTTTTTAGTCGTATTTTTTATGTTGGTTAACTCATTTTAAACCGACTTGGAAAATTTCCTTTTTTTAAGATATAAATTCAGATTAGCTCCTTAGATATTTTATCAAAATCGGTCCAGCGGTTTAGTTTATAAATCTAAATGACTGGTTATGCTACGATTGAAATCGGAATTTATTTGTAATACAAAATCTTAAATTATGTTGAAAGATTTGAAGTATCTATTCACAAATCACACCATCCCATCAAAACGCATCGGAATTCATTATTTATTGCACTCTTATTGCACATTATTCATTGCTTTACTTCTATTACTAGTTTGAAAAATTGTCTATCCCACAAAATTTTCTTAAGTACGTTACGCAATTTCTTTTCCAAATCCTTTATCAATCGATAAAAAGTTTACTCCCATGTTGGTACACATTATAATTTGTCAACATTTAAATTACTATTAGCAGAGTATAGAATTTATAAATATAAAAAAAAATCATTTAAAACTAATCCTATTATTTGGGGGAAATATTAAAATTTATTCACAATATTTTCTATGTAAAGTCTTTTTATGTGTTCATCGATTTTTAAACACATTTAATAATTAAAAACCATTTGGCTTTATTGAGGAAATTTACAACATTGTGATAAACTAGTTGGAATTAAATATTCTACAATTAATAAATTATATATAAACATAACTATACTTAATCATTGCTGTAGACAGCACAAAAATAGATTTACATTACGGTACGGTAGGTAAAGCGTATTATTTATCGCCAATAGTTTAAATTCGCGTGTTTGAGCACTCATCGTATTTATTGATTTCACACTAAGAAATACGCTAAATGATTATGTATATCAACTAAGAAATACAAATAGTGTTAATTTGTTAACATACACTTTGAAGCTTAAACAAACAATCCTATTAATAATACAAACGTGAAAGTTTATTAAGATTTATCGACGTTTGTTACTTGATCACGTTTCAAATTAACGGATGTGTAAAAAATTTAGTAACCAAATGAGTTGTAGATTTTTATTTCAATACACGCGAAAAATTCAATAAAGTCATAGAATATCAATTGTTAAGTCATTAAATTCAGTAAGTAATAGAAGAAGTAATAAAGTCACAAATACTAGTCAAATAATTTTTGTAAATTTTTAACAATTTACGGTGGCGATTTTAATTTATTCCTTTTTTGGTCGAGACAAATGGATTTACCCTTCCAGACTAGATCATTATGCACAACCATACTCGAGTTCTTTCTTCTTTCACTTATATTTTATATGCATTATACAAATATTATTTATACCACTATATTGGCAAAAAAGTAAGAATATACGGTCTAGTTGATGATAAACGGTTACCGTAGCCTACAAACGCCTGCAATACCAGGGGCATTACGTGCACATTGCCGACCCTGAATCTTTTTACTATATTTTTGAAGTGCCCCATGCTGTAGACTCTTGAAATAACCTTGACTTTTTGAACGTTTTGGGAATTTGATAAACTCATATTTCACATATATCATTCTTTTCTTTGATCATACTAATCTCTAGATAATACACAACAAAATATCGCAAACCATAGATATTACTCGTATTCCAATTAAACGTGATTCCTTGAAGCGAACTTTCCTTTTCAAAGCGTTCCTTTTTAAAACGATTTACAAAAGAAATATGTTCTCTATTGGTATAATTTTTTTTATGGCTATTTTACGTGTGACAGTGTAGTTCTGTTTTTAATAATTGTTACAATCGATGAAGTCTACTCTTCTGTTGGTTTTATATTAATTTTAATAAGCTGCCAATTTTCTTTGTGGAGTGAAATACATAGCTGTACTTGCTGAAAGCTCATATTTGAAAAAAGAGAGGAAGGGCTGTTTAGTTTGATATTAGAGGCAGGAAATGTCAAATTATTCTCATTGTAGTACTATTATATATAGAGTAAAATCAAAGTCATTAGCCGTTCATAAAACTAAGAGTCTACCTATGTTTACATAATATACAATATAGTGGAAGAAAAATTTTGTTATTCAAAAAATAACGACAAACAAATTTGTATATGAAGCACAAAATTGTGCTTCTCATACAAACTTAAAAGCTGTACGCGCCATCTAATTAGAGGTTGTTCATAATTTTTGTAGTATATCGACGTTTTATCTTTTGGAATATTCAGTACCACAAGTAAAAGTAAAAAACATGCTACTGACTTCAACTTTACTCTGATACTGTGATCGTATCTTTAAATTAATTAATAATTTAATCCTAATACGTTCACATTCAATAATACCCTTAAAACATGACTCATTTCTCTGCATGACATACTGCACAAATATAATCGATTACATGGCAACTTCTCCGTCGTATGTAATGATATTGAACGGAAAATATTGCTGAGCAAATTGCTAACCTCGATTGATTTTCAAATTAGTATCTAGTAACCACTTACCAGGCTTCGTGCCACACTTGGCGTATGCGATCCGAAACGAGAAGTACGTCTGGCCGGTAGATGGAGGCACGTAGACGCACCTGGGGTCACCGTGTTGACCTGCGGGCATAGGCACTAATGAAGGGTCAAGTTACATTGTAACGTAAACATAGCGGTGGTGTAGTGCTTAACAATAATCTTGTTGAAATAGGTGACCGTGTTTATACAGACTCGCGGAATTAATTCCGCACCCATTACCTTTAAAACTCATCTTTAATAAGGATAACCATTCTTTGCATTCACTTTAATAAAAAAAAAAAAGCCTTAGGGCAGAATTGCCAACAAATGACTGCTCATATAATTGCCGTTTCTGCCGAATGTAACATACGACACGTCCGTACTTTGTCTAACAAATTACTCAACGTAGCAGTAAGTTTGCAGTCTTATTTTGATTTATTTGTTTTATTGTTCGGTATTTTTAATCACCAGGATATTAAAAAAGAGTGTACAAATATAAAATTATCAAATAAAAATGTTTTCTTAAATATTAATTTTTTTACAGTTTTACGCAAAAACAATACGCACAATCTTATTTAAGTATTTTTAAGCACAGTTTGTTACATTTAATCTTATGAGAGACTGTACAAAGTGAAAATTGTCTAATATTAATTTGTTTAGAACCAGCAATTCGTCATATATATGAGTATAAATTGTTGGTTAAGTACATACAAACTTTCCATAAAAATATAGAAAAAACATTGAATCCCATATTAACATATGCTACATAGTTTAGAATAAATAAGTATAGAAATAGATAGATGCGGACATCATCATACAGTCAACAAATAGTGTATTTATTTCAACCGACTTCAAAAAGAAGGAGATTTTCAATTTGGTTGTACATTACTTTTTATGTTTGCCATCTCATTCAAATTAACTTCGTCAGTTCTAAACCGATTTGAATTTTTTTTTTGTTTAAAAGGATTTACTTACAGATTGTTCCATAGAAATTTTATCAAAATTGTTCAGTAGTTTAATTTTTAAATTAAAGTAACAGGTTTGTCACAATTAATGTTGGTTTCTTTTTGTGAGAGACATTTTTTAATTATCTTTCTCATAAGAGGCCAGGGGCTAACTGAACTACTTTCGTCCTCGCCTTCATTTATAATCTTTCACTGAATCCCTGCCGGCGTATATCAATAGCGCAGACGGGGTTACCATTTCATTCGTTTCGATTAAAAACAAACCGCAGCGCAGATGGATTTACAATTCCATTATCATCCAATAAAAATACGTGCATATATTTGTGTATGTATCGAGTGAATGCAGTGTGTTTCTTCTTCGAATGGTCACATTTGAGATAAAAAAAACATGGTTATTTATCTAAGGAGTCAGCTTTTGAAAGGAGCAGTGTAACTACTGTACATAGTATTAACTTATACTGTAATACAAGTGTTAAGTGCAAACGCTTCTTTACAAATTCTAGTTTAGCTTGGTGGTGTAATAAACCTGGAAAGTTGTCTGACAAATTATAGACTGGCGATGGCTCGTTTAAACGCAAACAACACGAGTCGGCACTTTAATTGATAGTATGGGTATGGGCTGCCACTAAACTATTTACTTGCAGTTCATTAGTAAAGTAATTTCTGATTTAATTACATACTGACAAATTATGCATAAGACTGCTTCGTATGCAACATATTTAAAGGACTGTCAACAAGTTGTTTCACTTTTCAGATTGATATTAAATAAGTGCATAGAGATATTGGTTGTACTGTGTTAATTTGGAAAATAAGTCCTTCCTTCTCTTTCCGTGGGTGTCTTAAGAGGCGACTAAGGGAACTTCATAGTCGATGGATGGGTAACAGCGTACCTCTTAAAACATCTCCAAAACCTAACTGCGGTTGCCCAGCCCCGCTCCTTATGACAACCTATGGGGAAAGCTCAAGGCTTATGCTCAACAGTGGACAGACAATGACTGAAACGCGATGATAGAGGTATTGGTTACTACTAGTTAGGTTAGTGACTGCTATAGTCAAAAAGAGACATACATATATGAGAACAAAGGTATTTGATAGTCTGATATCTTTTTTTTATTTTACTAATCCATAAATAACGATTTTTGGCTGTTATCAGATTATGTCGTTCGAAAACAAAGATCTATGAAGATGGATTTGCTGTGATAAAATTCTGAAATATAAATCTTCGTAGAAGAACTAAAAACGTAGATAAAACCCAAATAATTGGAAATAAAAAATGACAGTAAGCCGGTTTTATTTTATTTTATCTAAGTACAAAAACATATTTTACGCCCTACTGTTTTGATGAAATGACATATCAAGATTATATACTAATCGCCTAAAGTATAGAAAAACACATTAATATTTTTCCATTTTGCTGTTACGCGTTTAACTAATTAACTCAATTAAATTTTACTTTCTAATTACGAAGTTAATTTCACTATCTATATTTTATTCGTATATTATGCATTAATGGGAATTAAGAGAGATTTCTAAGCTGCTACTTTATGATGCGTAATACGTATGATCGCTTGATAAATTACATGATCTTTATATTTTTATATTGAGAGATAAGGAATAATTTGTTTGTCCGTTTAAAATTCCTCAAATGGAGAGCTAATATATAAAATAGTACTTGTATATAATATATAAAATGTAATGTATAAAACTGTAGGTGTGTACCTACCGTATGTTTACCGTATTAGGTGGATTTGACTCTAAATAGAGATGTCTCCCAATTAACCTTTGCCAGTATTTGTAAGAAGTTCAAACTATAATGAAGGAAGTATAATGTGATATAACTATTTACAAACGCAATATATATTAAATTTTTATCTATGTTTATTTTTTACTTTAATTTCTTTTACAACCAAATAGACGTACGTATATTATATTTTTGAACTATATCGGCATCTATTACGAAAATTACTAAACTTTCCGATTAGTATTCAATTATGCTACAGCCGGCCATCCTTTCCTTTCCCGTGGGTGTCGTAAGAGGCGATTAAGGGAGGGCGAGAGATGGGCAGCAGCGTCCTTCCTAAAGATCTCCAAAGCCTAACTGCAGTTGCCAATCCGCTTGCCAAGCGTGGCAACTACTGACAAAATCCCTAAAAAAGGAGTTCAGTAGTAGACAGTTTAAGGTCTGATATGATGATGATGATGCTACTGTTACTTCATAAGTATCCTTTTATTTGTGGAATACCACAAAGTGGAAGTTGGAATTTAGAGAAAAACTTATATATCTATGTATATTACTATATGGTGTGTGCTACTAGGTACTAATGATGATAAAATTAAACAATTATACCTGTAATAATACGTTAAACATGATTACGATAAATACTTAACAATTTTATTATAAGAAAACTTCGTTTTTCCACGTCGCTTTAATTATTCAGTAATCTACTCGATTGTACAGTGATAAATCCCGCAATTAAGTATAATAATGTTTGACAATCTCCGTGGCGCTGTGGTGAGTGCGTTGCTTTAAGTAAGTGAGGTCCTGGGTTGATTCTCGGACAAGCCAATTTGGGAAGGCAACTTTCCTGAATAAGCTGGGGTCTGAGTATTTTGATCTGTGCCCCCAGATATTACTTGATTACTTATAATACATGGTATACTAGATTAAAGGCCAGACGTTTAATGTGATCATCATCAGCCGTTCATTGTTGAAAACAGGTCTCCCCAAATTGCCACGCTTGACAGGCGAGTTGCCAACTATAGTTATTATTATTATTAATGTACTCACTGGTAGGAAGAAGGGATTGTTAGTAATGGGGATTAACAACCCCATTGCTAGCAATAAACAATATCAAGTTGACCTATTCGCGGCTCCCCCTTGAAACCCTCGTGATTAATTTATTTTTGAAATTTGTCACGATGGCCTAACTGACCTATAATGCAGGAGAGTTGCCATTCCATAATCATCCATAAAAAAATGTAGTCGCTTATAAATTTACTATAATTATATTTTCGCAATAAGACAGGAAAATATTGTCAAGGGAATTAGAAAAGCTCTATAATATATTGCAATATATTTTGCGCAACAAACAAGTAACTAAGGCTATAATGATCATCATTTGTAAGTGTCAATTTACTCGGATAAATCTTTAAACGATTTATTTGGTCATTTGTTGTGCGTTAAATGTATTTTCGATGTATAATGACGACATATATCACATATGTACATTGTTACTAAGAGTACCTAATAAATACACGCAACGAACAAAACAGAATGAAGAAATAATTGGAAAATGATAATTCGATGTCAAGATTACTCCATCACTTATGTGTGAAAACTATTTGATTTGTTCAAAAGACAGAATTTTAATGTATGAAAATATTTTTATTGATAGTGTTCATGTTGTAACACTTTTACTAAATCGTAGAATTGTGTTGTTTCACAATCCAGTATTAATGGATCGATAATTTACATCTTAAAATATCTCTATATTAATCGCTCTAATGATAGTATCGATATAATGTACTCTAATATATCTACAATTTCATGATTTTTGATCGATAAACAATTGTTATGTCAATCTAGCTATATTATCAATAATATCGGTAATATTAATAGCTAAATCAAAATAGTATTATCGATTTATTTTATTATTATTTTTATCTTAGTAATGTTTTTTTGTGCAACTTGGAATGGCAAATAAGCTGACGGCTCACCTGATAGAAAATATATATATATATATATATATATATATATATATATATATATATATATATATATATATATATATATATATGATAAATAGTAAAAATAGTAATTCATGTCTATAGGTGATAGTTATCACGACTCCATGGTATTCCATGGAAGTAACATGTATATGGAATATGGAAGTAAGAGAGTGTTTCCCATAATACACTTCATGCATTGCCATTCCTGAGAATTAAGTTGTTATGTCTCTGTAATTCGTCATTTCATTGTCATATCTCACTCATCAAACCGAAATACAGCCTTGCAAACACAAACCCTTGTAAAGAGATACAACAGCAGACAATTTCTGTACAAAGTCCCAGTTCAGTACAGTCGTCGTTAATTGTTAAAATAATCGATTATTCGATGCCCCATATTATTAATCGATATTCTTACAATATTAGTCAACACTAGCACAAAATAAATAATAGTTACACGCTTTCTGTGTAAAAACATGACGACTGCTGACAAATGGTTGGGAACTTTGGTTTTGTCGGTAGCGACGGCACTTACGGAGTGCAGTTGGCTTTTTATCAGCCGCAATACCCTTTTATTGAACTATAATAACTGGCTGTTAGTTTCCATACAAAAACCCAACTTATGAATGACAAGATAATTTTCTGAACAAATGCGTCTGTCATTCAAATTGTTTGTTTTTTATTTTTTATTTTAGTGCAGTTCATTCAAGCGTAACGTCTACATTGAAAACTGTGTGAATGTACAATCATTGCGTTCCAGTTTTTAGAATTTACTTAGATCAATTTAAATACGGGAAAGATAGTAACATTATTGTACTGTGTTTTCGCGCATGTATAATGTGAGTCTATGTATGAAAGTTTGAAGTAAAAAAATTATTAACATTAGTTTCATTATTTGTCACTCATCTGATTTATTTAAGGTTAACATATGAAAAATTTTATATGCTAATTCGAGTAATTTAAGCTGCCCAATATACCTAGTACATACGACAAATATGAAAATTTGTAACTAAAGATATTTATTCTACTGAATGATGCTTAAAGAACTGAGGAAATTGGAATGAAAATTGTTACATGTATAAACAATATCTCACACAAACAGCATTATACATATACTAGCTATATACAGCTGCTTCAGCTACAAGAATCAGTATACTTTAAAGTATCTTATATACTAAGTTAGTATCCGTGTACCGAATTTCATAGAAAAACATTCAGAGTTTTTGTTTAAAAGAGTAACAAATATTCATCTATCTCTACAAACTTGTATCTATAATCGCAGTAGGATGTAAAAGGAAAACTTGAAACAAAACCCTATGCTCTAGGCTAGCGTGTACGCTAATAATACGCTAATATCTTTCTCTAATGAGGGGAGGGCTACGTTTTGTAGGAAGACGTTAATGAGTGGTAGAAGTGCGGACTTATGCAGGTACTAGCTAGTTAGTAATTTCCTTTTCTCAACAAACAAATCAAAGTAGCTTACATTTTACTACATGGTGTCTGTGGTGAAACGTTTGCCGTTTGCTCTTAATGTCACATGTATTTTTAACTTCTTTACCTAATCATTAAATCCTAATGAAAATAAACTAATTAAATATTTTTTTTATTTATTTCTTCGTTACTGACCACATTACAAAAAATGTCTTGTACAAATGGCGGACTTAATGCTATATAGATTTTTCTCCCAGTCAACCAATCAATATTTTTCCATATATTTTATGCATATACAGTGTATATAATTATATTAATGCGACAATTGTTTGGTTACGACGTAGAATGGGTCACCCTCCCTTTCCCGTTCCCGGGTGTCGTAAGAGACGACTAAGATAATTTAATAGTCGAGGGATGGATAGAAGTATCTCTCTTCAAACATCGTTAAAACCTAACTGCAGTTGCCAACCCGCCTGCTAAGCATGCCAACTACGGACAACTATAGTTTAGCTTATAATATTAGCCAAAATATATATAATTTTAATAATTTTTTTTTAAATGTAATATTATTTGAATCTCTATTTAAATATTATATAACTTAATTTTTTCAAACAAAATAAAGCTATTTATATTTGTAGCCAAAATTAATTAACAATAATATATAAAAAAAATAAAATAGATAAGAATAGATGAAAAAAATAGAATTGCTTATTACATATATGAAAAATCGCGCGTTCTCTATATTAGAAAATAATAATAATTAAGAACACAGAACTGTCACTCGTCTATGCAAGCCTTAAGAAAAAAAGTAATAAGTAAATATTTATTACTGTCATTATGTGCTTCTATAGTGTCATTATACACGAAATATATATTTTTAATTCACCCCATAACAGTTCAAACTGCTTTTATTACAGAATCAAATTAATAATGTGAACATATCTCCACTAAGTGCTAACTGGGCCATGTTAGTATTAATAATTCAGTATGTACCGTCATAATTGTAAGTGAAACCTTGGCAATTATTGTGTGCAATTAGAAACGGTCTGAATGACGTCCGGCACTGCGGCGTGAAGATACAGTTCGTTAGGGGTACATACTGAATCTTTTTATCAGAGAATGTCAGTAGGTATGTAGGTTTTATATAGGTACTAACGGTGTCTGGTTTCTAGAAACACACAAATGTTGATTCAACCCTATTAGGCAATTACTCACATAGACGCATCATGAATATTTTTAGAGCTGTACTTTATGATATCTTAGTCCAAGAATATGTTCTTCGTAAGCCAACTAATTCTCATTTCTCACTTATCCGAAATCAATTATTTCATATTTTACAACTTTAACATCCTATGAAGATTTCTAACTACATTAATTGAGAATGTTTGTGTGTTTACATATAAATCGGCAATTTAAAAATATATATACATACATAATAATTTTGAGTACAAATTATAATAAAATACAATACAACAAAATCAAATAAGTATTTAGTAATAATACAATATACTATTAGTTATTTACATGTATAGGGATATCAGATATACCCAGTATTGTTCGTCAGTATGCCTGAGAACTGCTGAGCCGATCTAGCTAATTTTAAATTTAAATTTATTGAGACAGGACTACTTTCAGGACAACAAATTTAAAATATAAAATGGCTAACTCGAATTATAATTGAGTTCCATGATTTTTTCGATCCTACATTTCGTCGATGAAATTCTTCATTAAGCAATCATTTTACTATTAATAAAACGATTAAGAAAAATGTTAACTTTTTATGGATTTTGATATTGATTACCATGGGTAGTATTAGCTCAAATTTATTGTTTAAAAATACAGTAAAACATAATTATTCATTTATGTGGCAGGTACAGTTGAAAAACATAACTTTGACGTTACTGACCCTTACAGGTGTATGCCACTAAAACGAGAGTAATGTTTTGTTTATCAGATATGATAAAATATGTTCTCAAGTCACAAAGATGAATGTTATCACTTTTTTATCTTAACACATTTTTTTTTTATCATCAACCGTCTAATTAAAAGAAGAGGATTTTTTCAATACAATGATATTTGTGTGTACTCATTAAAAAGCAACACTTTTTAATTTTGTTCTTTTGTTGGTTTTATACTAATTTTCTTTTTTTTTTCAGTTTTATACTAGTTTCAATCTTTAAAATATCAGCCCTCTAACTGTTCACTGCTGAACATAAACTTTCTCCTAAGAGTTTTGCCAGTAGTTCCACGTTTGGCAGGCGGATTGGCAAACGCAATTAGTTAATACACAATTAATTACTGCCTATCCCTCGTCTTCCCTTAGTCGCACTTACGATGCCTACGGGAATAAGATGGCCTATTCTACACCGGGACCACACGGGAAATGTGTATATACATGGGTCACTTACTATTAAAACACACACTCTAATAAAACTGTATCTCATTGTAATACAGTTTAAAATTCAAATTAATATTTTATTTTAATACATACGAGTACTTTCATGAGTATGAAATATAGTAATGAACATAATAAATAAATAATAGTTTATAATTCACTTTTATTTTTATACTAACATCACATTAAATTATATTTAAAACAATTAATACTGAAATAAAAACTGAATGTATATGTTGCATGAGCGAAAGTGTAGAAAATTAGGCTCTTATTTATAACGCCAGTGAAAACGAAAGCACGGGCTGATTTGAATTTGAAAACGCTTTTGTTAATTACTGAAAAGAATAATTTGTGAATTTGTTACGCGAAATGGGACTAGAATTTGTAATAGAAATAAACTTAAAAATTATAAACAAAAATAAATACAAATAATAACAAGTCTGTGGGGTTTCTGTTTGCAAGTACTCCGCTACAATTATTCTAGTATGTACAATGGATTTAAAAACTTATTCTCCTCAAACAATTATTATTATACTATAACAACTGAGGACGTACAGTTTAATCAGGAATTTATACAAAACTATATTCTTCGTATGATTGATAATTATATATGTAATTTGCAACACCCTAATACCATTTATGTAGAGGACAATTGTTTAATGTATTTAACAACTTTACAATCTCATGATGAATTAACATAGAATTAAACAAATTACTTCTATGTTATTAATTGTACAAAACGAGTTTTTTCTCCTAGTTAAATTGTTATCATTATAGATTTTTTTTTTGATGAGTGATAATGAAATTGTAACCCCGCCTGCGCTATTGGTATACGCTGGCGAGGCACTAGTGAGGAATGATAGGTGACGATGAAAGCAGGTCAGTTAGCTCATCCTGATGAATTTCACTAGAATTAACCACGATGGTTTCCAAGGGGAACCGCGTGGAGATCGACCTGATAGTGTGTATTGCTAACAATGGGGGAGTTAGACCCCATTTTTAATTCCTTTCCCCTGTCATTATAGATTTGACTATACAGGTGTGTATAAAATTTTCTTCTATAATAGATATAGAATTTTGTACAGGAATTTGTAGGTGCTTGATACTAGGCCTAGCCTAGTATGATATAAAAACAATTCAAATCAGCTTTATAATTTACTAATTACAGTTTTAAAACTAATTTCTAATCAGAGTTAATTTTAAATTCTCACCTTTTGAAGACACGATACCCTCGAAGGGATGTGAGAACGTGAGATGCACATCCATATGGTCCTTGCCGCACATCACCTCCAACGACTGTATGACTGGCATGCCGTCGGGCCGGTCCACCGGCCACAGTTCGCCGGCCCGCGCTCTTGGCTGTAACAAAACAATACAAATTGTTTATATAACTAGATATGTCCCACTGGCAAATAATACTATTATTAATACTAGCGACCCACTTCGGCTTCGCTCGAATAAATGAGTAGAAGTTATTTAATATTTATTTTAAATAAAACACAGCCCATGTTACTAACTGACAATGTTGCTTTCTATTTATTTATGGTAAAGCATAAAAAATAACAAGAATTAAGAATACAAATCAATATACTAATAAAATAAATTTTACATGAGACAACATCAAATTTGTACTCCAATAACTACTATGCATAACATTCACTATTATAAACATAAGGATAATAGCGACTATAGATTTATATTAATAAATTGACAGTTTAAATATAACATTGCATTCTATAGGTGAAAGAATATTTAAAATCGTTTAAATACTTTTCGAGGATTTGTCCATAACAAACAAAAAATCTTTTTTTTTATAATATAATATCAGTTTAGATTAAGTCTACTTTAAGTACTATATATTTTTCTATAAAATATTGCCAATAAAGAATAAATATTCATGCTAATCTTAATGCTAATATTGAATATTAAAGGACGTAAACTTTTTCTAATAATAATAAATGTCAATCGTTAAATGTTGGTAATGAAATTAAACAAAATAATTTTAATCTACCAACTAGTAATATGGACTTCTGCAAAATAACACCCAGTTTAATAAAACATAAAAAAACACGCGAAAAAAATTAAAAGTGTCAATGAGTCAATACAACACAAGAGTTGTGCAGTGAGTTCTACATTTTGAACAATAAATGCATTATTTATTTATTTAACTATTCTTTTATGCACATTGAAATGTATACAAATGTATGTGTGTTTTATTTATGAAATAGATATTTTAATCCTTTATTTACATTTTCTACTTGTAGTCAAAACAATTGGCGGTTCAGAAATTAGAAATTTCGTCAAAGGTCCCTCATTTAGAACCACTGTCCTAGACTAACAACTGAGATACTTTTATCTTAAATCACGGGTGCAAAACCGCGGGATGCAACTAGTAAATCATAATAATGAAACACGAATTAATCATCTGATCGAACAATACACTGAAGAAAATACAATCAAGATACCTACTGTGCGCTCAAATTGATATACCGCCTCCGTCGTAAAACCTCACCAGTTACGATTTTACGACGCTTGTTATTCTCGCTGTTATTGTTTAAAAACATTTACGATCTATTAATAACAGTTTATTTAACAAATGAATTTATTATAACACAACACTTATGTTTCGTTACCGAAAGAACAATGTCATTGTCAGATTTTATCGCTGCCGTGTTAAATGTAATGATTTTTTAAGTGGTCATCATTTGTTATTACTTTTTATATGAGAGAAAATATTATGGTCTGGCTATGACCAGCGGCTTTGTTTATTGAAATTGGTATAAAAATATGATGTTATTCTAAAATATAGGCAATTTGTATATTAAACATTTAAATTTATTAGCTATTTAAAATTAATTATATAGCCTAAATATATTTTATAATACTATTTTTGTTCTAGAGGTTTGCTGTCAGAATTTATGTAAAAAAATTCCATATCTATTAATTCATAACATAGTTCACCGGAGTACCACGTTACGGTAACTTTGTATACGGTTTTTTTTTTCTCTGGTTCTTTCTAGTTTCCTCTTGTCGGTGCTGAGGTGGAAAATAAGCAGTTTTCCACCTCAGTGGTATAAAAAAAAGTTATCAAATCCATTCGCCTGTCTAAACGTAAATGACTAATTGCAATGATATTTGCACGTGTATATAACAAATAGATTTTTAAATATATTTTCACAGTAAAAACATTGTTTAAAGCATATATATTTTGAAAAGGTTTGAAAGAAAAAGTAGCTCGTAAGTCACTGCTTTTATTGCGATCACTAGAATCGAAATTCAAATATTTTTCGACTCTATTAATATATTCGTGCGACGGTAGAACAAAATCAACTTATACGTAACGTTTGCTCACTTTGATGCAAGATGACTTTTTAATATTTGCGATCGATTTTAAACTAAATAATATGTCATAAAGAAATGTTTTTACTCGTATAGTTCTCAAAAGACGTATAATGACAAGTATCCTTAAAAGATTGTAGTGTAAATATAATAAACATGCAAAAGATAATTTTGAAAGAAACGTTTACTTCAAAATTGGATGATTGTCGTGAAAGGTGTAGAGTGGCCAAAGAATAATATTTAACAGAACTGGCGAATAACATTATTGTTATTTTTACTTATTTACCCGCGACTTCATTCACGTGACCAGGCTATGTTTAATTAATGGTAATTACCAGGATAAAAATGAATGAACGGAAGAGAGAAAATTCTTTATTCTTTATTGTACACAAACATAATGTTAAGAATAATTAATTTAAATAATCATAGACAATCCTAGTTACATTTTTTACTAGATCATAGATCATAAACTGAATTTCTGTCCATTAGGAATAAATTATGCATAACTGAACTGAATATAAAAATATGTAAAATATAATATAATAAATATAATAGACATGTTGAAGCATAAGCATAGCATCATCATGGTTTTTCTATTTAAAAAATATAGTCAAAGATTATTTAATTATTTCACATATATATTTGATATTTCAGAAAAATACAGATTTTATTATAATTATCTATAAACGTATATGACTAGAAAGAGGTAAGTAGGCATTTAAATTGCTAAAATACATACTTGGCATATCTACTCATTCACTAGTCATTTATAATATTACGTATACTATAATTTCACATGTCTTGTCCATAATTAGGCGATCTTTGTTAAGAGGGCGATTTGATGCATCGCGCGCGTACTTTCCAGGAACGGCGCGGGTGCATTTCGTTCCCACGCGCGAACAAGGAATTCACTAAACGGGATGCACTTATGCAAAATTCTACGTGTACGAGCAAGACTAAAAGGATCTGAGTTTCAACAGCAATTACCATTCCCGTGCACGAAAACATAGCGGAAAACCTGAATGCTTATACGACTTTTTTTAAGAAAACCTTAATATTATTTTCTTTATTTGTTTAAGTTACATAATAGTGACTAAATGATCAGGTAAATTTTATATAACCTTAAAACGTTATCTATTAAAAGAAATTCGAAGTAGCTAATAGTGTACCTATACAAAATTACGTATTTTAATCTTTCAATTTTCTAGCTAAACATCAGGAGTTTTTTGACTGTTGAAATAACAAAACAAAAAAAATCTATCAAACACTTCATGAGTTAAATAAATTTAAGTATGACTAACGAATCGTAATTGATTTTATATACATATATAAAAGAGAAAAATATTATTTAATGTGATATGATAATATGATATGATAATATGATATTTTTGATATATATAATATTTATTAGTATGATAAACACATACCCTAAAAGTGTTTTCTGACCAAATTGTATTTAGCCTATTAATTTTTTTAACAATTATTTATTTTAATGTTAAACTCGGTATTAATCGTCCTGAATTGAGGGAGAAATTAATAAATTCTAAAACCGGCATATACTCGTATACATGAGATGCTTAGACTTTGTAAGAGATGTATGTGAGGATATAGGCTTCGGAACTCAAACCTCTCTGCCTAGCTCATACGAGCTAGAAAAATATAAAAATATATATAATTTAATCTATGTATCAACAGCAAATGCCGTTTGGTCTCGGCGTAGAATAAGGCACTCCTTCCTTTGCCGTGAGTGTTGTAAAAGGCGTTTAAGAGAACTTAACGGACAAGGGATGGACCGCAGTGTCCCTCTTAAAACATTACCAAAGCCTGCAATTGTCAACCCGCCTGCAAACCGTGGCAATTACTGACAAAACCAATTATAGGGTGAGAAGGAATTGTTAGTAATGGAAGGTTAGTCCCCATTTCTATCAATATACCTTATTAAGTAAATCTCCATGCGAAAACTATCGTGACTAATTTATCGTTGAATTCGTCACGATGGGCTAACTGGCCTGCCTTTTCATTCTTACATATCATCTCTCATTGGTGCCCCACCAGCGTATACCGATAGTATAGACGGGGTTACCATTTTATTATCATCCATTAAACCCCCCCTTATGAGGGAGATCTATGTTGAGCAGTGGACAATTAAAGCTTGATACAATAATAAAAAAATAATTAGCAACAGTAGTGAAAGTGTCGATTGATCACATTTTCACCGTAAGACAGAGTACGAGTATATGAGAAAATTACAACAATAACTACCGCATGTTTAATGGCACAGTATAAATCTTCATTTGCTGGAAGACATCAGGTTAACTGGTGTGAGAAATTATTATTAACTAGGTCTAATACACGTTATATCAATGAATCATGCAAAAAGTAATTATTAGATGAATTGTGTTGCCCATTTGCGGGTGATGTTTATTTGAAAGGCCATTCATATTTGCTGATTGTTCAATTAATTTTTTTTTTAAAAACTATTATTGCTGGAATAGAATATTTGAATGGTTCTATTCTTTTTTTCATTACTACGTAAAGTAAACGAGTGGATATAGCTCTTATAAAATATGGACATCGATATAAATGTAGGAAGCGTAGTCAGTCCTATGTCTAGATATAGATAGATTTAAATTTACAACAAGCAGGAACTTATTCCGCAAAGAATATATATATATATATATATATATATATATATATATATATATATATATATATATATATATATATATATATATATATATATATATATATATATATATATATACTTTTACTTGATGATACTTGATGTATTTACCGATTCAGGTGGACGAAGCCGCTGGAAATAGCTATTATTAAATACTTGCATTCCACATACGTTTATACGTTTAAGATTACATCTGGCATACCATCTGTGTCCGACATAAAGTGCTAATTACATACCGCGACCCGACAAATACCCGAGAAGGAGCCGATAATACCACACTATAAGATAATAATGAAATTACTGACTTTAATTGCGTTCGTCTCTCGTATCGATGTGGGAAAGTGGAACGAACGCGGGCACCTCTAAACACTTATTACGATACTGTCCGTTATCAAGAATGCATCATACATGCATGATATAGTTGATCATATATTTACGTTAAAAATTATGCATATCCATGTAATATTTATTTATTTATAAAAGATACATCAACAATATGTTCATAATAATTAAATAAACTATATACAATGTTATAAGTAATGAAAAATGACTATTCAAAAATGCTTAAATCTAAGTTTACTTGTATATATATATATATATACACACACACACACACACACACACACACACAGATAAAGCAACATTTATACATATCCATCCAATGCCGTGTGGTCCCGGCACAGAATGAGCCACGCGGATGTCGTAAGAGGCGACTAAGGGAACTAAATGATCGAGGGATGGGCAGAAGCGTTCCCTTTGCATCACCAAAGCCTAACTGCGATTGTGAACCCGCCAAGCGTGGCACCTACTGGCAAACCCCCCAATAAGAGGAGACCTATATTCAGCATTGGATAGTTAATGGCTGAAATGGTTTTGTCGGGGGAAAGGGATTGTTAGTAATAGGGTCCAACTTAGCTATTGCTAGCAACAGCTAAAAAGGTCAACCTCCAAGTGGAAACCATCGTGGTTATTTCTAGTGGAAGTGGAAGTTCATCACGATGGGCTAACTGACCTGTTTTCATCGTCACCTATCGTCCCTCACTGGTGCCAGCGTTACCGTTGGCACAGGCGGGGTTACCAATCTATTACCATCCATTAAAAAAGTAAGATATGGTATGGTAGACATGTAGTATAGTATATTGGTGTATTTTATTTGTGTCAACCCTAATTAATACGTCTGTCGCGATGCAGTGGCAAGACACTAAGATCAAAGGCGTTTAATTAACGCAACTTATTGTATAGCACTAATAGTTGAAATACAAAATCGAGTATGTCTTTCCTATAATGGTTGGTACGTAACATAATTCACGTAAAGTTGCGGCTATTTTAAACGCATACCATAGAACATAAACCGTAGAAAGTAATTCTTACCGGTGTATTTAATACCTACCATATAATACGTGAAATGGTATGCGTAATAACATTCACATAAATTATAAACTCCTTTGATATACGGCCGAGTGTCGGATGTCTATCTGTTACAGACAAAATGTATGAGATACTTCCATAAAAATTTCCTACTTTTAATAGAATGTTAGAAATAAACTAGGTTATATTATTTATATTATACAGATGTTAAGGGTACACCTAATCATATGTTTTCATTATTTTCTATCGCTCATCAGTAGAGGTGTTACTCGTTAGTAAGATACACATAGTGCGCACGCGATTGTATTTGGCACGTAGAATAGTGATGGGATTAGTTTAGATCAATATAAATAACGTTACCGATTTTATATATTAATTTATAAATTATTATTTTAATATATAAAATCGGTAACGTTATTGTAATATGATATATTACATTACAATTAAATTTTATGTTATATTAAAATGTCTTTCTTTTATACCTACTTAATTAGCCGTATAATATAAAGATATACCTAATCCCACGTATTCATTATTTTCTATATTGGTGATTGGTAGTGATAGTACTTATAAGTAACATACACATAGTGCATACGAGATTGTATTTGGCACGTAGAATAGTGATAGGATTAGTTTAGATTAATATAATAACGTTAACGGTTTGATATTTTAATTAAAATTGTATTACAATTTAGTTTTATATTATATATTTTATTTCTTTTTTAATTAATTAGTTGTATAATATAAAGATGTTAAGGATATACCTAATCACACGTTTTCATTATTTTCTATATTGGTGATTAGTAGTAATGGTACTTGTTAGTAACATACACAAAGTGCGCACCCAATTGTATTTCTTACGTAGAATAGTGATGGGATTATATCATTAAAGTGATGTTACCAATTTTATATTTAAAATAATTTAATTAGATCACAATTTAGTTACTATCATATTATATTAGCTTTAACACATGACTTTATCCTATTTACCTAAATTCTTCTCCAGTTCAAATACTGCGATAAAACACATAAATATCCGAATAAATCTTAATAAAATTCTATATGCAGATGATCAATATTTTAGAAATGAAAAAAGAAAATATTAAATATTATTTTATGTGTAAATCCAAAATCACACATACATACATAAAATCAAAAATCTTAAATCACAACTTAGGGTAAACTCTGAGCTGCGTAGGCAAAGTACGATCATAGTCACATCACTATAAGAAAAAGCAGTAACGACTCATTGCAATGGTGCGTGCGCGGCGCGTGTCCGCTGCCATTACTTTAATGACGGACTTGTGAAGAAAATAATACATCGCACCGCTGTATTCCTATACCATCAGTTATTACTGAAGCAACAAGATCTTCATTAAATTATTCTTTGGAGTTTCTCAAATTATTTGTATCAAGTGGAATCGTTAAGGAAATGTGCGCCTTTCGCCTCACTTGGATCCATAGATTGATCCAAGGATATTTTTCTTTTCACTGTCCGCCTGTGAACTCAAAAAGAAAAACAAAAATAAACCACTAAATGTAAACTTTAAAAGTATTTGATCTCAATTTGTCTAATTATAACCAATTTAAAAAAGGATGTGTTAAATTCGACTATACTCGTTTTTTTCTACAAAACTAAATGGATTTAAATAATTAATTGCTTTTATAAGTACATTATTACAGTCAAGAAAGGATACAACATAAGTAAAAAAAGTAACATATAACAAAATGCTTTTTTTATACAACTTAGAATGGCAACAATGAACGGTCTACCCGATGAAAAATGGCAACCGTCGCTTATAGGTGTAAACAGTACCATGGATATAACAGAGTAAAGTGTTTCACCATGCGTTGTCATTTCAAAAGACTAAGATGTTATGTCTCTGTATCCTGTAAATGCGTTACTTTGTATATATGCTTACTTTATTTAAATATTTAACAGTATGCTACAAAGCTGAAATAATTTTAAAATGCATATTTATTTATTATATTGATCGTATCTTAACAATCACTATTTAAGTATATTTAATAGTAATATTACTACTATAAAGTATATTGCTGTAGTATTTAAAAGCTAAATGAAATGGAAACACGCAAATTAAAATTATCTAATCTAAATTACACTGCACTAAGAATAATTTTATGACTCTTTAAACGTTGCTAATTAGTAACTTCCCGAGAAATAAAATATGAAGTCGGTTTTTGCATACATAGCTTTAGTACGTAAATTTATAGACAATTATAGTTTATTTGCAAAAAATAATGAGAATTTTTAAAATGTAGTTTTACTAATAGAGATACACAAGTACAAATAGAGATACACAATGTTTGACCTGTCTGAATTTATAAACAAAACATAGATATGTAGGTGGCTAAGGACTGATATTCTGCATATACATATCTTGTAGTAAAAAAAAAAAAAAAACCTAAACTCGAATCCTGTTATAATGTTAAATACAGTAACTAATCTACTGTACATTTAGAGAATTATTTATTATACTTTTAGTTCATATAATTTCATATTTTATAAGGTTATATGGAAATAAACCGCGGAATAAATATTCATTTCTCACCGTTTATTTTGCTTTCATCCTAAGAAAGACACATATCTACTATTAATACCAACTTAGAAGTGTTAAAAGCCACTATTATAGCCACCGAAATGAGTGAATGACTCTTATCAACTTTGTTCTTGTTTACAAAAAAGAATTACGATTTTGTTCCGCAAAAAAACCGACTTAATTATTGGCAAAACTAGTTATTTTGAATTAAAAATTAACTACTTGATCGATTTTGATAAAATTTCTATGGAACCAATCTAAAAGTATATCATTGTAGATACAAAAAAAAATATTTCAAATGGTTTATAAAAAAATAGAATCTCCTTCGTTTTTGAAGACGGTTGAAAAAATACAGATTTAGTTTAAAAACGGCGAAGAACTAAGAGTCTTCCTTCTTTCTTTAATCAGTTCAAAATGTACCAACGCTAGTTTATAGTGAAGTTTTAATATTCTCCCATTTCACTCGCAATGAGAACATAACATCAACTTTATTGGAATACCGATTTTAT
This sequence comes from Galleria mellonella, assembly GCF_026898425.1. Classification (NCBI taxonomy): domain Eukaryota; kingdom Metazoa; phylum Arthropoda; class Insecta; order Lepidoptera; family Pyralidae; genus Galleria; species Galleria mellonella. The sequence continues at coordinate 1,164,737 of NW_026442100.1, read as the reverse complement.
AATCATAAGTTTTACAGCTCATTTTATTATACACGTGGGTGGTTGCGGTATCTGAAAGGTCAATTAATACTGGTTACGTATAATTTATGCATACACACCTGGACCCTGGACGTATGTTATTAGCTGGTGAGTTCAAGAGGTTATTGTTATTAATAATGTCCAAGGAGAATTTCAATTTTATTATCCTTCTTCTGTTATCAAAAGAAATACCTTTTAACTCACATATGACATACTTTATTAATCACTTTAATTTAATACCTCATATTTATATTTTAAGCCAGTATATTCGAATGTTCCTTATGTTTAGACTACACTAGCTCCTTATAACCAGGCACAAAAAATATGAATTTTACTTTTAATTTTTTCTTCTAATTCATTTAGAAGCTACTGTTATACAAAACGCCTATTCTTAATCCATAGCAATCAGCGAGCTTAACAGCTCACACACAAAGCTATTCTTAGCAATTCTTGGGTCGAAGATTAGATAAAATATGAAAATTAAGTAAATAAAGAATATGTTAATTTGAAACAATTCTGACATATTTTAAAGACCAAATAAAATAGCTAGTAGTATGAATATACAGTATGTTCATCAATAAAATCCATTCTTAAAACTTAAAAAAATATTTCTACAAAAATTTGTTACCAAAATAAAAAAAATTCTTTAATTTTCGAAAAATGGTTAACTTGGGTCTGTCTGAATGGCACTATACAGTGCAAGATATGCTCACACCTATTATTATGTAGTGCATTTGATATATATATATATATATATATATATATATATATATATATATATATATATATATATATATATGATTATACTTTTATTCGAGATTTTTTTTTCACTTTTTATTAATTTTTTTCTAGGAAAAAAATGTTTGTGACCCTATAATGATACCAACACTAGTTTTAAGCACTGAATTTCGTAAATCACATACTGTACAGAAAGTGGTCATAAATTAAATAAACCAATACTTTAAATAGTTTATACGAAAAGCAAATATTAAAAACATTTGAACTCTTTAAAATTAACACCCAGTTTAGAAATCAACAGTGTAATGACGTTACATGTGCTAAACAATCTGTGGACAATATCAATGTAAATGGTTTAGAATAGACCAACTAAACATTGCTTTCACCACTTCATTCATATTATTAACATTACTCATAGCTACTTCAGTAGAATGAATTTAGTTTTTTTTATTATTACTCGTTTAAAAATAGCAAGGGTCGAATAAGGGATTGTTAGTTATGGAGACTAGAAAACCCACTGCTAACAATGTTAAGTGTATTAAGACAAGTCAGGTCAATTTGTATCAAATGACATATTTTCATTCATCATGCTCTCACACAGTGAGAGATGATAGAATGATGAATAAACTCTCATAATGCAGCAGTATCACTCCGTTGTCACCAATTACAAAAAAAAACTTTTATACGTAGACAGCCTCTTAGTAACACCTTAATTATTTATTAACTTACAATAAAAAATAACAGTATGGTCCCGGCATAGAATATACCTTTCCTTTCCCGTGCGTGTCGTAAGAGGAGACTAAGTGAGAGCGAGGGATGGATAGCAGCGTCTCTCTGAAAACGTCTCCAAAGATTAACTGCAGTTGTCAATCCACCTATCAAGCTTGTCAACTACTAGCAACACCACCTCCCCAAGATCTTTCTTGCCTCCTGGCTAAAGTTCAGCAGTGCATAGTTAAAAGTTTATATGTTGTTGATGATGTTTAAAAAATTCGATGGGGTTATATTATTATTAGAAAGTTCCTATGATCACCATCCGGCTTATTAATCATAAGTGAGAAAATTTGTACCCTTTCGCAGGCTTTATATATAAATTGTATGACTTGACCGGTTTCACCCTACTATGATATGCATAAATTTTAAGTCTTAGATCGTATTAGACATTTACAATCAATTTTACCGTACCCCACGCAGTCGGGGAGGAAGTTATTGGTAGTAGGGAGTAGTACCCCATTGCTAGGAATATACCCTATCAGGTCGACCTCCACGCGGTTCCCCTTGGAAACCATTGTGATTAATTCTTGTTGAATTTGTCACGATGGGCTAACGGACCTGCTTTCATCCGTATTTGTTATTTCTCACTGGTGTCCCGCCAGCGTATACCGTTAGCGTAGGTGGGATTACCATTCCATAATCATCCATATAAAAAAAAACCCCACGCAGTCAATGTCAATCGACGTACATTAAAATAAGAACAAGGATTAATTACAAACTCCACTATGTCAAAAAATCTTCAGTATTAGCATAAGGGGAGAGAAGGGATTGTTAATAATGGGGATTAGTAGCTCCATTGCTAACAATATACCCTATCAGGTCGACCTCCTTACGATTCCCCCTAGAAACCATTGTGTTCTTTTCCAAGTAAATTCACTACGATGGGCTAACTGATCTGCCTTTTCATTCTCGCCTATCCTTCTTCACTATTGCCCCGCTAGCGTATATCGTTAGCACAGGAGGCGTTACCGTTTCGTTATCAACAATTACAAAAGTTTCAAGGTAATTGACATAATACTTTATAATTGATAAATCAGTGCCATTGAAAATCAGGAAATCGATCTTATATTTATATACTAGCTGTATCCCATGGCTTCGCCTGCATAAATCCGTATATTCAACAATTTTCAATATTTTTCATCATATAATTAGGGAGACATGGATTTTACGCTGTATTATTATATCGCTTTTAGTAATAAACATTTTTTGTAATGTAGTTAATAAATAATATATAAATAAATAAATAACTTAGTATATAAAGTATATGTTAAGTAAGGATATAAAGTACCTGTGTATCAAATTTAATTCAAATGCGTTTAGTTGTTTTTGCGTGAAAGAATAACAAACATTCATATACCTTCCTAATACTCCCCAAATATTGCGTCTAAATTGCGCCCACCAAGTACCCTCTTGTATAGGCATTCCGTCACCTGTATCCAATAGCGAGGACGGGATGCCTTATATACTGTACCGCAAACCATAAAATAAAAAATAAAAAAAATCATCTATGCATCCATCCTTACTCGTACTTATAATAATAATAGAATATTACATTTGATATACTCGTATATATCCGTATATAAACGAAATAAAATAAAATAAAAACTTGTGTCAATAATTGACACAATTTTTTTTACAAATAAATCGCACTTTTAGTTGGTGACGATGAAATGGTTACCTCGCTTGCGCTATCGGTATACACTGGTTGGGCACTGGTGAGTGATGATAAGTGAGAATGAAAGCAGATTAGTTGCAGGGCCAACCCATCGTGCAAATAAAAAAAATTACCACGAAAGTTTCCAGGGGAAGCCACGTGGAGATCGACCTATTAGGATATATTGCTAAGAATAGCGATGTTAGACCCCATTACTAACAATCCCTTGCTCTACAATAAATCGTACTGGACAACTGAACGTAGCCCAGTCCTATACTTCAAAATTATTTTGTAGTTAATTTTCTTGATATATTTTACTTTTCATTATTTCATTTAAATCCATTTACATTTTCTTTTCTTTTTTATAACCTTTAGTTTTATTTCCAACTGACACAAATAGTTTGATCATAATATGGAAAAATTACAGTATCATAAATTAACGAAGGTGAATAAAGGTTAAAGAAGGTGGTATAAATGTGAATCACTTCTCAAATATCGTAACTATGTTAACAGATATGGAAAAAGTAGGCGATTCTGAGGACATACTAAAAGAAAGCGTATGACTCACGATTTATAAGGCCTTAAAGTCACACGTCGGTATGTGAGGAATGCGAGTTTCATCCGGAAGCCTCTTGTTTAGATTTACATTGATTTGTATCTTGATTATGAATATTATAATTATGAATATCTTTAAGTAGGTGCGAGTAGTAAAAATTCCAAACACGTAATTTTTCAAAATTGCGAAACATTCTTAATGAATATAATAAATACAGAAAATTTAAATGAAAAGCGATACAAACGGCGGGCTTGTCACTAAGCAATATCTTTCAGAGAACCTTTGGTTAGAGGACGTTGAGAAAAAAGACAAAAGGGTAGGTGGCGCACTATTATATAGATATTAATTTATACAAATATATTTATATTTGTATATATACACATATAAATAAAAACATAAATATATACAAAAACACTTAATAATTCACATACAATAAGAGAGAATGAAGGCAGAAAATAAAGAAAGAACACAGGAAAATAGTACTAAACGGAGAGATAGTAGGACTTAACAGGGGTTTAGAAGCTATTGAGAGAAAATTGCGTACAAAGAAAGCAATATATTTTTATTATTTTAGTAATGACTGAAACTATATTGAGATTGTTACAAAATCTCATAGAAGGAAATTCGGAAGGCAAAAGTAGTTTAAAGTAACGTACTAGCACATAACCGTGGTATTCATATTATATATATATATATATATATATATATATATATATATATATATATATATATATATATATATATATATATATATATATATATATTTTAATTGTATACATCTATAATAACATTACTACTGTAATCTTTTGGAGGAAACGATAAAGATTATCTGTCTGTAATTATGTATTTCAAAATTCATATAAAACAAATTTACCTATACAGTACCAGCAACTATTCACATTATCTGTGACTTAATCTAATTGATTTTACAATTAGATAATATTTTAATTACCAACGAACCTAGTAATGTAATATAAATGTAGTTACTATCACTACTATAAAACTTTATTCAACCTATCGTCAAAATGTCCAAATGATGTCAGACTTGACAGAATATCTGATGTAAAAAAATCAGCAAGTGATCTGACGACTATTGGCTACCTACGCTATAAATTCGCGTAGCAACAGACCAGTCCGCGTCTCGAATGTCATCCAAAACTTTCGTCGACGCGTATTAGTGTAGTGATTACTATAATATAAACACGGTTGATCTTGACCCGTGTCATGGTCAACGTATCTCTGACCACTATATACAACTACTGAAATTATAATTATTTATTTCAACTTTCTTGTATATTTATTTTTATGACACAGTCGTTAATTGTGTTTATTTAACACTTAATGGATAGGTCGAATCTATTTTGTCTTCCCTATTTCCGGAAATTTTTAGGGGAATTAAATAAATAACAGGCAGATAGTACTTTAAATAATGGCAATAAAAAAATAACAGTGTCCATAAAAGAAAACTCAAAATACAACGTACGAAAAATTCATGCAAAAACGTAGATCTACGTAGCCTGTCCTAGGAAGTCAGAATGGAAAATGTAAATCTACGAAGCCCGCCCGTTAAGTGTTAAGAAGGGGTATTATCGAGTATGAAACTCCGGAGTTAAATAAGTGAAAAAATCCAATAATTATATCTCATATTTTTCTTTTTATTTTAATAGTTGATAGATACGCACTTTTTTATAGCTCACCGGATTACTTCAATTCGTTTTTTTTTTTTAGTAAAGATGCCGAGATACCCACGATGAAGGTAGAAAGTAAGCAACTAGAATAACAGATTGTTGTAAAATGTAAGATGCTGACGACCTTGTGTCGCTTGATGAAGATGCCTATTTAAATAACAATTAGTTAAGTGATTTACGTTACTAATTATGTATTTCATATACAAAAACTTATTTCACCCAAAGCTCCATAATTTTATTTCCAGCGATTATTTATGTTACGATCATTATTTAACAGGTTAAGTTGAAGTTGTGACTTTGTACGAAATTTATCGTTATTAAAAGATAAATACCATGTTGATATATTTACCTAATATATGGATTAATGAACATAAATTTTTCACTCAATTACCGGATTAACAGATTCACACAAATACAAATGAATGCGGATCTCATTTCCCGGATATAAATATTGGATAACAGCCCATCACTAGTATGGTCGAACGCCGGTTTGACCACCTGTGACCGTTGTCGTGTGCTGCTTATGGCCACTTTTCTTTGACCTTATAGACAGATAGATTGCAATCGGTGATTAGCTTAAAGACAATATTAAATCCTTTACGTATTGGCTCGTTTATATTTATACACGATCATTGACCTTTGTTCTTATGAAAAGTTGGTATATTAGTTATTAAAATATGAATTATATTTTAATTGATATATATTGAACATTGTGTTGCTGTGTGGTACCGGTATGGAAGGGCCTCTCTTTCTATCCATTATGAAGGGAACAAAACTAACCTAAGTCTACTGACAAAACTAAACTACTAACAAATCGCTCCAAGGGGGAGGCTTATGTTCAGCAGTGGACAGTTTACGGCTGATACGATGATTATGATAATGATGATGATATTAGAGACCAATCAAAATAGTTTTGAAATATTAAAACCTAGCGAATATCTATATATTTTATATCGGTAAATATAGTGAAAGAGTAAAATCTTTAAAATACCCATAAAATCAATGTGTACGGTGATTCTATGGTTAATCACCATTATCTTATCAGCCATTAACTATCCACTGTTAAATATAGGTCTCTCTCTTGGGAAGTATTGTCGGTAGTTGCCACGCTTGACAGGCGAGTTAGGCTTTTGACAATGTTTTAAGAGGAACGCTGCTGCCCATCATACCTCGACCATTAACACAAATAAAATATATACTCTTACTATGTCAAGTTTATAACTTTTTTTAAATTAATTTAGTAAAAATATTGAGGAACTTATATATATATATATATATATATATATATATATATATATATATATATATATATATATATATATATATATATATATATATAAACACAGTGCTTAATGAAATAAATAACCTAATAAAAACCATATTTATGCTAATGTACATACAAACGTAAGGATGTATCCATGAGTTAGATAACATCTAATAGATCTTAAACATCTGCGTAGGTAAAACAAATGACGAATAATTGAATATTGTTTGCAGCTATCTCTCTCTAGTCTTGTTATTATTGTATGATAATTACCTTTAGGAAATCTTCCCAGCCCCCACCATGACCACCACGCGTCCACGCCTGCCGCCATACACATGTACTTCAAGTTTTTTGGCACTGTGTCGTCTGTAACTACACTAACCGACTTGCTAAGTTCAACGGCACTGCCAGGTGGTATAATTTCGCGGGTTAGAACCAATGGATGTCGCATAATATGAGAATTAATTAATTTGATTTCAAATTTATAAGAATACTAGTTTTTACCCGTGACATCGTCCGCGTGACCGGGTTATGTTTACTGACCGAGATAAAAAGTAGCCTATATGCTTCTCTATTCTATATACTACGTGTTTATCAAATTGGTTTGTCGTTTGTTTATTGTTTACCATAGTAATTTGTTAAGCCGTTAAAACACTATGAGGTAACAAGGAAACAAATTCACTTTCGCATTTATAATATTGGTATGGGTTATTTTTAAAAGTTGAACCATCCTATGAAACTAACTACATTTGACTAATAGATTCTGAATTGACTCTATTAGCCAATCGTAATCAGTCGCGTACTAATTTCCATAAATATAATTAAGAACTTTTTATTGGCCCTACAAATCTTATAATAAAATGTAATAAAATTCTTTACGGTATGACAATTCAAAATATGTAATAATGCATGAATATGCATTTGAAATAGAAAGTTTGAATCAGGAAGTTGTAAATATAATAATGTTAGTGAAACTTTTTCAGTGTTTAACATTAACTATGCAACATTTCTATTCTTATACTTAGTACGAATATGAATACTGATACAATAAGATAAACATATAAAACCTAGTCATCCAATTAGACTATCATGATATCGCAAAACTTTAGGTTTCAGCTGATGATTTTATAACATTAATTCGCTTTGATGTTGAGGATTCATTACCGAATTTCTATTTACATAAAAAAAATGAAACCCGGCCATAACTGAAATAGAAAGTTAATATGATCTCAACATTGTATAAATAAGTAATTAGAGGTTTGCACTTTTCGCGTGCGCTCCAATCCGCCAGTGTCCTATCTAGTTACACTCTAGTTCTTCGCAGTTGATAATGATGATTACAGCTTACTATCGCCGACGGCTACCACCGATAGACATGTCATTTTCTCACCGTGTTAATTGAATACAAGATGGATAATTATTTTACTGTTACATGATAAAAAATCATATGTCCAAACCGACATTATTAGCCGCTTTGTGTTGTTCCTACCTGTCAATTGGTCATTAACGGATTTCAAATGTGTCATAACGCCTAAAAATTCTCAGTAAATTATATATGTATATATTATTATAATTATTAATTTATTTTTAATGTATAAATAAACTGTGCGAATAAAGAAACTATCTCTAAATATCACTGACTTTGATGCATTCTCACTTAAATTACTTGGGCGGGTTTTATTATCATAAAATTTACATACAACTCGAACGAGAAATCAGCTGAAGTCTATTGATGAATGGATGCAAAAGGTAATATGTAAATGACGCGCAGAAAATTTAATGTGCTTATTTTAATATTGACCATAATTACATTTATTATACTGTATTTTTGTTATAGACTTAAATTCACTATTTATTTAAAAACTTCAACAAAAACTATCGAGAATATGAGCATTATAATGTATTATTTGACGCTATTAAAATTAGATTCTCAACGATTTATTATATCCAATATAAATAATGTCATTAAATTTCATCATATTTTAAAATTATCTATCCTTTTCGTATTTTTTTTCTAACAGTTAAATTAACAAATAGATGAAAGTAGAATTAATGAAGCTTATTTATTATAAGATTTATACAGAAAAAAATTATAGTAGTAAATCTAGGTATACAAATAGGTATATGCATTTTTTGAATTCATATAAAACTGTCGAGTTCAACACCCGATTAATTTAACCTATCACGTAGCGACATGCAAAAATCAAAATGCTCGTGGGAGTATAATTTGAGTTCAATTAAACAGATAGCTTTAATGCGATCCGGTATATTTGTTCGCTGAAAATATCGCCTCGAGTGTTTCTCCAAAATATTGTTTATCTTTGCAAAAAATTACATTAACCGACTATGTTATTAAATATCGGAAACTCTTGCCATATTATGCTTTCACGCACGATCGTAAGGAAACACGAATACATATTTTTTATTACCTTTTTACAAAATTAATAATTTGTAGCGCGGTCGAGGTCTAAATAGTACTTGATTATATTGTTTTTCGCTATATCTGTATTTTTGAAATCAGGAAGTCCATTTGGGTGGCACACATTGTTTGTCTCTGATTTCGTTTTATTTATCTTTAATTATGATATTATCTGTTGCTAAAAATAAAAATAACTTTTTCACTAATAAGTGAAATTGAAAATTTCAACGAATAAATATAATATAATTAATAATTACTTACGGTATAATTAATATGCAGAGTAAAATTTAGTGATTTTAATTTTATCATTATTACATTGCTTGCGCCACCTAGCTACCACCTTGTTTATTTTCTCCTCTACCCAAATGTTGTCTAGAAGAAAATGCTTGAGTAATAAAAGCTTAATTTTCTAATATTTGCAGAACTATATTTTTTATTTTCATTAATTAGACCAATAAAAAATAAAATTTCTATAGCAATCACTTAATAGAAGGTCTAAACACAACGTGTCTTCTCTTCTATTTGGACTCCATGTCTATTCATGATTTATCTGCTCAATCAATTTTCGTTAATTTTGCTAATAATTTGGATTATCTATGAGTAAACGTTCGATCAATTTCAATAAAAAAAAATATATTTAAATGTTCGATTTTTATTTTAGTTAAAATGAAAGTTTAACAAAACTACGATCTGATAAAACAAGTAATGACAATAAAACGCAAGTCAGTCCATAAACAACAAATCACACAACACGCGAAAAAGGGAAACAACTCGAAGCGGATATCCGCGGGGTTATTGTACGCTCAAAATGGTTCATTTAGCGAAAGTTACACCACAATAAAAATTATATATACGAATTCATTATACTTATTCACCTTTCTAAGGTTAACCCACTAAATTTTGATGACAACCGCGCTTTTTTCTTTCCTAAACGCATAATTTGGGCATGTAATTTGATTACCATTTATTTCTTTTATTTTATGTCGAGGTAATTGTGCTTACTATATTATAATTGAATTATACGTTCGCGTCTCGAACATTTTCTATATAGGTTTCATAATAACTTACAAATTGAGGTCTAGGGTACCGATAAAGCACTCTAGGCTCTATTAGGTTTATTATGTGATCATTTTGTTTAGCTATTTTGTTTTAGGTGAAAATTGTTTATTAACAACCGTCTGTGAAGAATAACTATCAGAGAATATTAAAAATTTTTGGAGTGAAATTGTAATCGAGTAAAATCACTCTCTGCATCGAATTACGCCTTCATACTATTTTTCTTTTTTTGTAATAATCGTATTATTTTCTTGTTATTTTATTACTAATACAAAATTATTTTATCCCTATGACCTCTACAATAAGTAAGAGCCAACTAAGGGAACTTATGAATATTTATAATATTTCAATAATAATAACAAAACGGAACCTAATGGTCAAAGGATAAGCAGCAGCATCCATTTTAAAATATCACCAAAAATCTAACCGAGGTTGCCAACCCGACAACCTAGCGTGGCAATTATTGGCAAAACCTACCTTATGAGAATGACCAACGCTCAGCAGTGGACTTTTAAGGGGCTATATGAGGGGTTATATGAAACAATGACTACTATTTATTATTTTAAATATTCTATTACTACTCGCGCGAGGGTGTCGCCCTTTGGTGTTTGGTGAATTATTATGTCACATTGCTGGACAAAGACTTTTCCTATTTTCTTTTGTTTGCCTTTATTTTATGTACATTCAGGAATATCTCTGACTAACAGTTAACACTCATACAGGTATGATCAGCCTCATCTCATTAAGTCAGGATATCTGAAAATCTTTTGCCAATTTTAGGGTTCTATGAATTCTTTTTACACTTAAAATACTTGTTTCTTAGTAAAGTTTGAATCTAGATCTCTGTTATTTAGTCTAAAAGCTGACAAGATTAACATATACTTACAAAAATGGCGAAAAAAATAAATTTATCGATACACACATTTCGAAACATGTTTTAAATTTGTGCGACAGTTATAAATACTAATAAATTTTGAATGGCCTACCTCAAACATACATTTTGATTAATTACAGTTCTACATTCTATGCAAACTTCTGTTTAAATTGCTATAATTTTCGGTAATTTTATAGTACTGTCCATTAATATAACATAAATTAATATGTATGTGGCACAATCAAAACTGTATAGATACAAAAGAACATTATTATAGATGATCCGATAATAAATGTCACGATTAGCATCTAAATGCCAACGATCTACATCTAATGGCCAGGGCCTACGCGTCCAATTTGAAATTAATTACTAGGTGCGTTACAGTTTTAATTATAGGTGTATGCTTTAGAAAAATAAAACACATTGGATAATAGAATATCAAAGTAACCACCCACCTGATGAAAGTGATGACTCTTATCTCTATCGCCCTTGGACCACCTCTGTGTTATACCAACGTTTGACTTCTAATACCTTGGCATTGTTTTTGGCAAATAATTGGCATTTTTTGGGAGAAGAGATTGATAGTAATGCGAAGTACTAATCCTATTGCTACCAGTATACCTTATCAGGTAGATTCTCACGTGATCTGTCGTGCTAAATTCCAAATATATTTATTACGATAAGCTAACTGACCTGCCTTTTCATTTTCACTTATCATCCCTCACTAGTGCCCCATCAGTAGATAGCGCAGACGGGGTTACCAGTCACATCCATTCACCCATATCATATCACCCATTTAAAAAAAAACTGACATCAATAATCTTGCATTTTTTTCTAACTTATATTATTATTCTAACATAGGAATATGTTGCATAGAGAAATCATTTTTATCTTAATATTTATATTCTAGTTCCATTTTATTTAGAATATATTCAGAGCTAAGATTTTCCTGTAAAATTTTGTCTGTATACATATTCATAGTTAAACATCGACACCTCATCATGAAGTTTAAAAGTCCCTAATCCTATCATATAATGGGTATTTAATTGATAATTTATCCCACGTAATGAAGTAACTAGATAGGTACTCTGTATGATTATCAACAAAAGATTCATTGTATTTGTATTATTTTTTTGTAACAATCTGGGATACCGGTAAAAATTCACAACACGTCATCTGAAAAATGATTTCACTCATTTTTATTTCATTATTTGAAGTTACGACTAGATTTAGGACTAAATTTTTTTTCAAGTGTTTTAGATAAAAAATCTTATATAATTTTTTGGAGATAAAATAGATGTAGAAATTTCTAGGTAGTTAGTTGCTTTTAAGAGTTTTAGTATTATTATTTTTAAAACTCATATCTTCACTATTTATTTTTCAGTTTTAGTACTTGTAAACCATAGTAAATTAGATATTATAGGAAGATTAATGTTACATTAAGAGTTAGTGTGGAAAGCTGTTGATTTCGTCGCTCGTTTAGTGGTTACTGGGTAAAATAGTGAAAATAAAAAAAAATATTGTTAAGTGAAAGTTAAGAAAATTGTATTAATTTGGAGAGAAAATATTTAAAATGTGGAGAAATAGGAAATCACATACAACAAGGCTGCTGTGAGTCTATGTGTATACATATAATGTAATTAAAACAAGATCGCTTTTTATAGATTGTTGTTGGGAGATGAGATGCTGCGACGTAAATACCTTAACGACAACTTCTGAATGAAATCGAAAAGTGCACTAAATTCATGATAATTAGTTTCGTATGTTACAAATGAAAATAAATTTTTAAAATAATATTTTACTGATCATTACAACATTATTGATATTCAGATAAGTCAGGCATGCTAAGCAATAACATAGAAGTCAAAACAAGAAGTTATCTTCAGGACAGAATCAATAACCACAACCATTGCAAACTTAATTTACAGGTAACATGAAACACAGACATATAGAAGTGATATCAATTTGTTTACTATGTAGCAGATGTATGTAAGTAATTTGTGCTGTTTATGTAACATTTAAATCACAACACAGACCGATTACTGAAATATTTTGAGTAGCGAATAGAGTAATCAATTATAATTTCAACTTTAAAGCTAGCGTATTATGTGTTTTTTTTATTTTTTTATGTATTGATATATTACACGATATTTTAATCAATTATGAATATATTTGGGGACGAATAAGTTTTTATTCTAAAGTAGCCTTTGCCCTTTTCTATCCCATACTACCTGTATTCGAAATTTGAAAGTATAGGTTAAGCCATCAAAGCGTTAAGAGATAGCAAACAAAACTCGCTTTCACATTTATAATACAAGGATTTTATTGTACATAAACTCATATGTGACACGACCTAGATATTAAGATATAATAATACTTTATCCCGTAAACTACATCTTTCAAATGGTGTTTAGATTTACAATTTTATATTAAGATAAATTGCAAAAGATAGCTCTAGCTGACATGTAAACCGACGCGCAACACAACAGGTGCGCAACAGTAAAGATAATATCTCAGTTGAAAGGAAAACATAAACCAGTTAGATAAACAATTAAACCAGAAGTTTATCAAAACCTGATATAATGGTAAAATGATAGTAAAGGAAATACGCATTTAGAATTTTCACAAATCCACCTCGAGATATTTGTTAAAAGTTGGAAACGTATTAATATATTTTAAATACACAATCGGCACTTAACGCGATGTAAAAGCTTTTACAGGAAAACAGTACCTACATACCTGCTTCTTTATTGTTGACGTTGTATTTAAAATAATGTGTAAACAACGCGAAAGTTTAAAATTAACTAATTTAATAATATTTATAAAACAAGTAATAAATAAAAAGAAAATTATATAATACGGGTATAAAATTAGTCAAAACAAACATTTAAAATGACAAACACAGTAACTTCATTAAATAGTTATATATGACTGTTTAAGTTTTAAAAATGAATAAGTATTAATTATTTAAAACATATTGGTGTACAATTTTTTTTATGTTCAACCCGTGTAGACCCCAATAGACTATGAAGACTAAATTATTGTTCTAGACCAATTCAATGACAGAGAAAAATATTTTGAATCCCACTGGAATCGACAAAGAATTTATTGAAACTCTTGGTTCATCTGCAAATTACAAGCACTGCAACCAAATAGAACAAGATTTGCATTATCGAACAGACTTACATCTTTAAAACTAAATCAATGCATTTGCATTGATTTGCTAATGGAAATCATTAATCAAACTATAGACTCTAAAAAATAAACTTAGATGTAATCTCCCATTTATTTTCAGACAAAATAAATTAATGTAAAAACTGGTTTTATTAAAAACTGCATTTTTAGTAAAGATGAAACATAAATAATCATTGTAATCCGTCTAGAATTATAATTGAAATTCAAAAGAATCATATGGATATATAGACAGAAGAATCAATTCACATAATTCAAGAATAATTCTCTTTATTTATTGTTGACAAATATTTGAACAACGCTTATTTATGTATAAATACAGGTAGCTGTTACATAGCTAATAGTTTTACTATTTCACTTTTAGTATGTAAACCCATAAATAAATAATATTGCCAATATTTTATATATATATATATATATATATATATATATATATATATATATATATATATATATATATATTACCCCGATAACAAGAAATACTTACACTGCAATGAAAAAAAATTTAATTAGGGACAGAAACATCCCAATATATTTCAACTTGCAAAAAACTGGTTAAACACACTAAAATATTTTAATATCGTACGTTTTTAATTCATAAACAAACACGCTATCTTATAATCGGATTCCAATTTAAACGCAAGTGACACTACAATCGCATCTGCAGTAATTTCGAAGCGAACCCGTGCGTACTAACTCACGCGTTTATGCGTTTACGAGCAATTAAGACCGGCCTATGGATGTTTGATGTAAATAAGGCCCTCCCGAACCGGATCGTTATTACTTTCGATGGATGAAATCGAACCGATCACAGTCAGGATTGTCGAAGTGTACCAACCGTTAGCATTCCAAGACAAAGCGTCATCAGAAGAACTGCATATTCATCAGAATCCGTGGATGGGCAAATTTCAGACCGTTACCGTTCCACGATTCGACTCACGCAAACGCCCGCCGTATCTTATTGTTGTACGGAATGCATGATGTATTATTCATAGAGAGTGCACAGCAAATTGCAAGACCTGATACATACAGAATCTATAAACTAGTGACCTTCAAATAGAATGTGTTAACAAAGTCAGAGAGTATAAGCATAATATACGAGAAAAGCAGGAAGCGGAGACAAATGCAAATTTAAATTTCTAGGGACATTCTAAGTACGTTGTGGAGAAAGTTTACCATAAGTTATTGGAAATGATCAATGATTTCCAAATTATGAATGTGTTTTAACATAAATTATAGTAAGACTGTTTAAGATGAGAAATTAGTATATATTAATTCATATATTAAAATTTTATCAATATTGCTACACACAGTTACATCATTACTTATTTCAAATACCATGGATTTTTTCATTTAATGATACAAAATTACGATTAATAAACATACGAAACGCTTGATGACAGAAATAAGTACTCGCTGAAGTTTGCAATATCAGCAGTGCAATACTGTTATAAAACAAAAGCCATTACCGACCGAAATATGTTAAATAACTGAGCTAAAAAATAGTTTATCTCCTTTTCGTGAACTTCGTGATCATTGATAAATCTATTAAAGTACAAAGAAGTAATAAACAATCAAACTCACTTTCACATTTAGTAAGGGTGATTTCATAAACGGTGACGGTACATCTTAATATAACGAATATCATTATTAAATGACTTTTACAAAAAAGATCATAAAGACTAATTACTTAAGAATTTAATGTCATATTAATTCGAATTATATATCCAGTACAGTCCATAAAAGCAATAAATTACAGACACTATAAATCTTAATTCAGGCAACAAAGTAAAGATCGAATTGAGGAAGCGGCGTCAATTTGCCACAATCAACCGAAGGAAGCCAGTGGAATTGTGAACTCGGTCGGTAGTAATTAGACTTAGATAATTGAGCTGATGGTACATGACATAGACAATGCTTGATGTGCTGGCTTCACACGGCTTTCACAAACCATTACATGTTCGCAGCAGGACGTGTAAGTACGTGAAGTGGACAGCTGACGAGACAAAATCTAGGGTTGTCACAACGTAAATGGATTTTTTATGCAATACAGAAAGGCAAATATAAAAACTCACAAGCCAACTGATGGAAAATAGTAACTATCGCCTTTAGATATAAAGTGCAAACGAATATCATAGAATAGGTACACTGTAATTTCCAGAGAACTGTGTGTTATATTCTGTACTTTCACTACCATATCTTCAAACAGAAATTCAGTCGTACAAGCACAGTTAATTAATTATAATCTGTTAATAAATATTATTCATTTGGTAAAATTACCTAATTGAGGAAGTAATGAATGTGGATATCTCAACAGGAAAGCTATGTATCGTGAAATAAGTGAAACAGAGCGGAGCAATGATAAGATTATCAACTAAATAAATGATTTCAAGTCAATCGAAAGATTAACATACAGAATAATATATATTCGATAATGAAAGTTAAATGTAAATTTGATTCATTTTGTAACCTTATAAATAGGTTTAGTTTCAACTAAATAGATTGTTTACTTCTTATCTCTTCTCTCTCAAGTTCTGCATAATAAAAATTGTATCATTTTATATAGAAAGACGTTAAATTGATAAATAAATCAATCAAACTGATCACTATAAACATAAAATACAATGTAAAGTTTTATTAGTTATTTTGCTCGTAATTTGTTGATGAAAGTTGCCAATGTAATAAGATAAAGGTGTAAAGTGTTATACAATTCTTAAATTTAATGCCACATTTGTTTATTTATTACAGTAGTATTTTAAATCAGCGTCAAGTTTAAAGAAGGACATGGCACCATTTTAATGCTTTTCCATGGACTTCAAAACAAGGGGATCCTCATTTGGGTTGTATTTTTTTTTGTGTTTTTTTACCTCATAACTCCGTCAGTTATAAATAGATTTATAAAATTCTTTTTTATCTGAAAAGAGAAGATTTACAGATTTCTTTCGTAGAAATTTTATCAAAATAGGTATAGTTGTTTAGTTTTTAAATTTAAGTCGGTATTTTGTGGGACACAATCTTAAAATATTCGTATTTTCTTTTTATTGTTGAAATGATTATTCTATAATTTAAATTATCATGAATGAAACTTGTTATGAAGCTTACTTGGTATTTTCTTATTTTTCCAAATATTTTCAAGTCTCTTGCGAGATAGACGGTGAGACGATTCACAATTTTTATCAGATATAAAAAAAATCTTATTCAATCTTGTTTGAGACTTATCGATCAAAAGTTTACCTAATAATTAAAGATTGTGTTCCCAAAAAAAGTAACTTCAATTGTAACCAAACCAATTATTTTAAACTAACAATTGAACTAGTGAACTAATTTTGATAAAATTTCTATAGGACCAATCTGTAATGTATATACTTTTAGATAAAAAACATTCCAAATTAGTTTAGAACTGACGGAGTTATAAGGTAACAAACATTAAAAAATACGACCGAATCGAAAATCTCCTTATTTTTGAAGTCGCTTGAAAATAAATTTCATTAAGAAGTCGCAACATAGTGAATAGTCGTATTTTAAGCTTTATTGTGCAGTAAAGTGTTACAAACAAACAAAAAAGTAATTCCATGACATGATTTACTGGGAAATGGAATCTAAAAATTCTGTCCGCGTTTGCTATTACTATAATTTAAGCCCATAAAAGTGCTATTAACACAATTGCGACACATTGATAAGAATGCGAATGAGACTCCTATGAACGACTTATCCAAAGTTAGAAGACAACATGTATCTTAAATTACGGGACTCTATAAAATTTACGGGACACTCCTCCATTCAGACGATTTCTGATTAATGCTTTAACGATAAGGCTCATCTGTTTGTTTGTTCCTTGTAATTTTTGTTTACGTTAAATTTTTGTCTGTAATATTTAGAAAGAAATAAAAAATATATATATTATTAGCATTATAGGGTTTATTTCTGCAATTGTTTAAATTATAAAATGTCGAAATAAGACAATAATGCATGCATGAATGCATATTACCTTCTTTTGGCTCAAAATTCGACAGACTAAAATCTGGCCGACATGACATGACTGAAGTAAGAAACTGAATAAAAAATATATTGTGTGAATTACTTGTATCATACAAGAAATTTACATACACTTCTTTTGTATCTGATCATACTTTCATAGATTTATTACTGTCATTATGTATTTTGATTTATAACAATAGTAGATACTATTCTTTATCTAAGGTAACATGTTCATCATCTAAAATATTATGCATATGAATAAAAAAAATCTTAATCTTAGGGTAAGAAAAGATTTAAGAGAAAAGATTTTATTTTTTTGCTTATACATCGAAATTAAACTTTAAAAACATTTAATAACTTATTTTAAAAATGACCTTCACCTATAGAAATCTACATTATTAGCAAGTAATAACGACTATACTTTATTAAAAAATCCATACAATGTCGGGACGGATTACTAGTCTTTCATAAAGTACCTAAGTTACACGTACAAGATGTATAGATAACTAAAAAGTATAGTTATGACCTGAGGCTAGATTATTCCTTTTGTAATAACGTAGAATATTCAAATAATCAACCCTATACAAATTGGTATTGTAATAGGTGAGCTGTGGGTCGTGTTACGAATGCAATTCTCCGGTTGTTACAACTGATAGGGCAATATTATTATGCTGGGTTATGTATTCTACCCTGTGACGGGAATCACTATTGAAAAGCATTCTTGGACTCTAGAACATTCCTGTATAATTCTCTGTATCCTTCTTATTATCATTTGCGTCTTGAGCATTTATGGATACAGTTTTATATGGAATTGCTATGATGGTACCAGATGGTAATAGTGTATACAGCTACAAGAATAATGGTGTGAAAATTACTGAATAGTATTTCTTTGACAGATATTTTGTATTATGCATAAGTTGATATTACTATATACAATTTCTATACATTTACGTTACATACTTATTAAGTCTGTTTAATTTGACATACAAAATAGCAACTTATTGTTATTTATTACTAAAAGGTAAATTGAAGGTGAAAATTTTTATGTTTATTTTTTGTCTCTGATATAAATATAGAAAATATTAAATTTACCATAATTCAAGTTTTTACTTGTCGTCAGAAAGGTACGTTAGGTTTCCTTTGGGAAAAGCCTAAAATTTACATGTGAATATAAATGTAAGCAAATCCTAAGCTTTACGAGTAAAACCCAAGATTTACCGATTTCTCTTCCAACTCTATTTCAGGCTATATTTTTGACCTCCCTAAACAACATGACACCCAGTGTTTCCTTTATCTGTCCCAAGTAGTTATTTCTCGATAATTTATTTATTATTTTGCTAATACACGGACTCATATATTATATGTATTTAGGTACAACAATATAGCCCGTCAAGATATTTCACTCATCGGATTGATTCTTTATGAAGATAGAAAGTCACTATTAACTAATCACACCATAGGATGACTATCTATGAATTAAATCATATGAAATGATTAATGATTTCTCAACGTGTTATAAATTTAACGGCAATCCGTCTTACTAACAAAGTTATTAGCGATGTCTGCTGGACAATTTATCATCGAATTGAGATATTGAGATTTAGAGGTTTGATCAGAAATTGTATATATATAATATATTTTAGTACACATTAATCCATCTTTGGTGTAAATTTAAAAATAAGATAATAAACGAGGTTTTCGACTTAAATATGTTTTTTTTTTAAAGTAATACGATATTTAGGTACTCCAGTTATGAAGAAATTTTAAGTATTTACATCCTAAATAACAGGATTGGGTTCCCTTTTGTTGGTTCCACTTGACATATAGTTTAAAATAACTGTTTATTCAATCTTAAAATAGTTTTTTTTTTTTTTTGGAAACTAAATTTTAAGTATCTGTATATGTTATTACAAGATATAAGTATCATAAATTTTTACTGTTTTTTCTGCGAGAACAAGAGATAAAAAGTTAAATGTGGTTAAAATCGCGACATAGCAGTGTTTACGTAAATCCATTCATTCTACCATAATAACCCATTAAAGTTTACTACGTTAATGGACGGCTTACTATTAGGCACGATTTCTTCGAACATTTTAAACTTAATTCCATAATTTTTGATTTAAAAATTTGATTGTAGAAAAGTTTATAGCTGTCAACGAATGTCACGATTTGGCTTGCGATCAGTACAGCCAATCGGTAAGGTCAAGATCGTGCTTTCCCTTCACACTGCCGACTAACCAACTTAATTTATTAACATGGCAATTTATCAACCCTACCAATTGTCTCTATACATCCTAAATCAAGTGATGTGTGACTGTATATCTATCCGTAGCATCGAAACTCGTAAATGAATAGACCGATTATGATGCGTTTTTTCGTTTGAAAGCGGATGTGATCGAGATGATTTTTAGCTACAATTTATAAATCTATTCAGACGTTTCAAGACTGTCAGCTGTTTTATAGGTTAGTTGGTGTCGCGGATTTTTTTTAATTTTTAATAATATTATAGTTATTATGAGACAAAAGTATTATAAATAATTTTACTAAAAATTTTTGTACAAGTGACTACTATCATAATTACAAGTGATAATTTTTATAAACATATAATATAATGTTATAATAACCCACTAGATGGAGTGAAGACCTCAAATGCATGCAAGTCAGTGAATGCAGGTGGCTCAGAACCGTTCCTTATGGCAGTCTATGAAGAAGGCCTATGTTTAGCAGTAGACAGATAATGGCTAAGATGATGATGAGGATAATATTTATACTCCTTTTAATTTTATGACATTAATTAAAAAACAAGGTATTGACGTAAAAAAAGTCGTTACATTAATATTGATATTGCAAACTAGTATTTCTGATTTTCATTTCCAAAATAAGTTTTTAGTGCAACAACAACAAAAATAAAATAATAATAATTCTACTTTTCTCGTAAGAAAGACACAAAAAATACAGATTTATAATGTTTAACAAAGACATTCTGTTAAATATTATTTAGATAAATTAATATAGAAATATAGATATATTTCTATACAAATTTTATAAAAAGGAAAGATTTCATTATGTGTAATAGATAAACTCAAAAATTACTTAACTGATTTTAAAAATTCTTTCACCTGTAGAAAACTACATTATCTAGTAATGTGTATATTATTTTCGAAAATTCTATCTATCCATACGAAGTCAAACTAAATCGCTAGTTATTAATAATTTCATCATTATTAAGTTTATAATTGACTTTTCAAGTTGACTGTACTATAACTATCTATCTGTTTTTGCGGTCCAGTTGCCAGCGTGCGATATGTACACTATGTATGCCACCGGACGCGCAAACGCAGTGCGGGCTCAAATGGAGCGGATACACTGGCTGTTACACGGATAAACAAGAAGGTCTCAAGTCTCTAACCAGCTTCATGTATCGAATGACATCTCAAACTTGCTAGGTTGCAATGTCGACCTCACCAAGGACGGAGTTTCGATTCTGCTTACTCAACGCTGTTCTAGGGCAGCTTTTTGTAGCGGTGTAAACGGAGCTTGGTGGTATTCGTTTTAAGAATTCGAATTTGGAATCATTACTTTTTAATACTAGCCAGTTATAAAATTGTGTACTAGAAAAAGGTTTACCTCGATTTTCGATATTATAAGAATTTTAATTTCGAATTATTACTTTTTAAAACTAGCCAGTTATAAAAGTATTGTATTAGAAGAAAGGTTTAATTCGGTTTTCAATGTTATAAAATCAATTACTAACAATCTTTTTTTATATTGTGTTCTATTTTTATATCGATATTCTGTTTTTAAATTATTATTAAAAAGAAACCTTCAGTCTGCGCAAATTCAATTTAAGGACGTTACTTCTATTACTTACATTAACTAATGCGAGAATTAACCAAACGAATGTCGTTCTTGGTATATGTGCGGCGACATCAGATGCCATTTTAGACCTGTAACAAAAAAAAACTTTATTTATATCAATAGCCAAAAAACATATCAAAACAAAGAGAATAGAACCTGCAGTCTTGTAAAAATAAATCAAGTAAAACATTCTTACAGGAAAAGAATGGAAATGAAACGTTTACTTTTAATATAATTTCTAACCGGACTTAAGTTCAAAGAAAAATTTATATCATTTACATAAGTGAAAATATCGGAATAAATATGCGGAGTAAACTAGTTTCTGATGGCGTCTGTTAACCCTAGTCTCCACTGGTGAACGCTGCATCTCTATTGTAACATTATTTATTAACAGTACAGTTAAACCCATGGTATATAATTTATATTAAAGAATCCAATTATATTCCGACGTCTTCCGCCATTAACGTTTTCTTTCATTTCTGAACTTTTATAAAATAATATTTAATTTATTTTGCTTTATATATCTTTTTTAAAAATAAATATAGCTAATAAATATTCCTTTCTTTATTAGTTGTCCAAGTCATGAAAAAATCTATAATTATTTTTAAAACTTATATTCATTTTAACGATATCATTTTATGAATTTACAATTTTTATCATTACCGACAATTGTTTTGATTTCATAAAATTTCCATAACACATATATGTATACATATATGTGTTATGGAAAATTTATATGTTGTGTTGTGAATGTTATTTCAATGATACAGGATATAAGTTGATAATTCCCTAACTCTATCAAGGCAGTAACCTCTACTACGTACAAAAAGAGTTATCAAAATCGGTGCAATGTATTAAAAATATAACTGAAAAAAAAATACGTATAAATTCAGAATTTCTTCAATTTTTAACAGGAACAAATTTAGATCAAAATTTAATTAGTAGTATATGTTTTAATTTACAGAGTTTTCAACCACTTTGAATGAAATATATTAAAGGTACCTTAAAGCTTGGCAATTATTATAAGTTATCTTCTAAGTATGTCATATTGACAATTTAGTACTTAGAATCCTACTTCACAATTTGTAAATATATAGAAACTCACTTAAAATGTATTTTTTTTTTATTCAATTATAATTTATTTCTTATAATACGCTGCATAATTCTGCATAATATATGTTAATGTATAATGCATATAGCTCAAGCTACGCATCAGTGGACAGCAGGCATTAGAATGGACGACAATTTGCTTTCTCGAGCGAAAACGATCACGGCCAATGTCGCCACTACGTTGTTTCCCATATTCTCGTATTATGACGTGTTTTTATATTAATGTCGATTGTAGAACACGTGGCGTTTTATACTGCGGTTTTAAGTAACAATTTTTTTAACAAATTTAAAATTATAATTTTTAACAAAATAAATTTAAAATATACATCCGTAGCAAAAGTGCGTTTCAAATTTAAAATTCGAATAGAACATAATTATTTGTAAGAATTTTTAAACGACATCCGATGTAAGAAAGTTTTCCTAAAAAGACAATGCCAAATAAGAAAAAGAAAAAGATTAAAAAAAAGGTTTAGATAATAAATTGATTTTTTATAACTATGCTATCATATCGCCAATTCTTAAACGATTTCATAACTTCTTCAATCTATAAGATTTATTTCATAATTTTTATTTGAAAAGCATTATTTTAAGAACAAAATTTAATTGCAGACGCGATTTTATAAATGTTCAACATGAAATATCTACATAATATCTCATCGTACATCGGTATATGTAATTAAAGTCGCTTTTTTTGTAGATTTAAATTTATGAATTCAAAAATACTCATTAAACGTATATTTACTCCTTTATTAATTTTTTGTCCTCAATTCTAACTTTTCTTCAACATAAATTTCTTGTAAGAACCAAAAATTAATATTTTACAGACATCAAATAAAGTCTTTATAAATATATAACGGGAATTTTATGAACGTACTATGTTTCACGTTTCCGAAAATGGTTTCGACTTCATCCGAATTTATCAAATGGGAACGAAAGAAAGAAATATATTTATTTTAGTGAACTTAAAATTAAGCATTTTAATATAGTAATTTTTTCATGATCCTACCGCGCTTTCGGAGCGCAATTTCAGCCAAAAAGAACGTGCAAGAAACTCAGCTATATAGCTGCATAGATGTATATAATCCTTCTATAACATTGGCTAATACTAGTTGTAAAGTGATTAGCGAACAGTTTATTCTCCACGGGGTTTCCTATCACTAACACTCCAGCACCGGACCCGTCAAAGTAATGACATAATTGACTTTTATTTGACAGCAATACCATCGATGAGATATAAACTTGGAAAATTCGACCTTAATTTCATTCGAATATATAACAAAATTGCTTATCAAAATTTCTGACATCTACAGTAATTATTACTAGAAACTTAGAAAGAACATAGTTTTCTCTGCAGGCGTTAAATTCTCGAGATCCATGTCAGCTGTCAAGTGTATGATATTTATTATTATAGAAGTATATTATTTAGTTCAAAATCCTACTATATGTCATTCACAATAGATATTTTCTAAAAATATTAAATCACTAAAACCGTCAATGCATGAAAAACTTAATATTATGAATGTATGTAACTCAATATTGTAATTATAATGTAGTGTAACTATTGTGGATTATTGAAATAAAATTTTATTCAATCAATCTAACCGTGTATGTAATTTATAAATATAAACTCATCTCAAATAATGTATTTAATAACGAACAATATACAATTTTTATTTAAAAAATAATATTCTGTATTTAGTACTAAAACAAAAACCCAGCAATTAACTAATTCCCAAACTAGGATACTCTGTATTAGATAAATCAAGTAAGAACTCAACGTAGAATACACTAGATATGAGCCAACTTTGTCTTCACAGATGAGTAACTTCTTACTCCCCTTGATTTCATTATTCAATTAAAACAATAAAACTAGGTTGTTGATTATTACTTACTCGTATACCCTGTTACTCAACTTCTTGTAACAAATATATTAGATTGAGAACTTTAACCTTTACAGGGAGAAAGAGATAGTAAAAGATGATGATTGTTAAGACAATAATAAAAATAATGAAAAGAAAAGATTTTAAAGCTCAAAGATTAATTCGTAATCGAAAAGAACAAATTTTCCAAGTTCAATAAGTATCAATGCAGAGAAATGTATGCTAGATTACGATATAATAGCAGGAAATTATATGTTTTATCTAACGACGTTTAAATATGTTATTCTAAATTGTAGTCCCAGTCTGTGACAACTCTATAATGTCTGTATGAGCTTGTTACCGAGGAATTTCTTGGAGCGTGAAATCTGCAAATATTCGCTATAATATGTATGACTTTCAATAACTCTATAAATATAATAGACAAGACTTCCTAATAAACAAACTTTGAGCTGCGAGTTCGTATTTTATTCGTATTATTTCTATAGTATCATCCCTATGATGGAGATATGTTCATTGACCAGAATGAACAGAAGCCTATGTCCTTCTTTATCTCATATAGTGCATGTATACCAAATTTCATAGTTTCTAGTCAAGCCTTTAAGGTGCTAAGTAAGTAAGGTAAAAGTTAACAGACAAGCATTCTTAAGGTTGCCTCTTTATCCTACTTTTATGTAGTGAAGTTTATCTAATAAAGTTTTCATTTTGTTTGTGTACATATTGTTTTTTAATGTACTATTTTACATATAGTCGTACATTTCATCATCATTCTTTGAAGGGAACATAAAAGAGTTTTTATTAATTTATTGAAACTCATTTTTACATTTTATAATATTAGTAAGGAGAATAATGTTTGATAATGTATTCACACATTCATCGTCATTTCAGCCTATATCTATTCACCGCTAAATATAGACCTCCCCATGTTCAGCAGTGGACAGATAACGCCTGATATAATCTATAAATATGATAAAACTATAGAGGTTGAATGCCTGTACATAGAAAAAAAAAACGCTAAAAAACGATTCAGGGGGATGTGAGAAGTGAAATAGACCAGAGGAAGACTTTGTACAAAAGTCGTTTGCATGGGTACCTCTATCCCATTCGTGTTTCAATCGTGAAGCAATTATGTTTGCATGGCTGTGTTATTGTTTGAAGGGTGGGATATGGCGTGAATTTACAGGGTACAGAGGAATAACACCTGAGTCCTTAGGAATGGCAACGCATGGGGGATAATATGGGCGAAACAATATACTCTGTAATGTCCATGTTACTACCTATGTCTATAGACGACGGTTACCACTTTCCATCAGGTGAGCTGTCAGCTTGTTTGCCATTCTAAGTTGTATAAAAAAAATCCAAATTTTTTCAACTTTTTTGTTTCTCTATCTGTTTGTACGGGTTAATCTCCGAAACTCTTGGACCGATTTAAATGAAATTTTGCATGGTGGTACCTTACATCCCCGGTCAACATTTTGAATACTTTCAATAACGTAGAATCAAAGATTTACCGTGTGATAGTTAAAAAAACTATAGTAACTTATACAGCTACTATACACAGTACACAACCTACTTAAGTAAAGTCATACCTAAGGCAAAGAGTGAGGACGATATATCATTTGTTAATTTTGGTCCAGTATTCCCAACCATAATATATAGGTAGGTACATACATCGATACATACTAACCAGAAATAACAAACGAGAACAAAGTCGCGGACATCAACTGGTAATAAATAATAATGTGTCTTTACTTAAAACTGTAAATCTCTGTATTGAATTCTACTTTATATTGGGTGTCACCTTCCTTAGCGTGCTGTCATCGTCCCTCATTATTAGTTTACTTAAATATATAGTATTACTCGTCTGTATAATTGGAAATCTTAGAAGGTTTGTTCAGCATCATTCTTGTTCTTGCATAGCTCACTGACAGGATAAATACTAATAATGGGGATCCGTTACTCGAGTTTCAACTAACTATGCATTAGTACCAGTATAGTATTATGTGTGACATTAATCTACAATTCTACATACTATACACAGTTGCACCTTTGACTTGAATACCACACAAGTGTTCCAGTCAAAGGTGCAATTGTATAGAATCGTTATATAGAGCAGCGGTTCCTATTCTTTTAAGATAACGGAACGCACAACAAATACCTTTTACTTTTTGGGACCCCATATCAAATGATTACAAATAAAAAATACTGTAATATAATAAGAACAAAAGCTTTTATTAATATAAAACTTTTAAAACATTTTATAAATATTTTAAGGAAAACTATAAAGGGCTACTTTATAGTTTTCCTTAACTTTTAATGTGAAGAATGAAATTGTTTTACTGTATAAATAATCTCGCGAACCTTGGTGACTTATACGAAATCCCTAAGTTCCACAAAACTCACTTTAGAAATTGCTGATATAGAGACCTATTTCTTTTATATTTTCTATTAGTGGTGAATTCTATCATAAGAGAATATTAACCTAGACTAAAATAACTAATCGGTTTAATGTAAGGTATTATATCGAGTTTTCTTTCTACATCTACATTTTTTTGTTTATTTAATGAGACAAAATATTATATAAAACAATGGATCTACATAATAGTCTCAGATTAATAATTAAATACACAGTTACAACTTGTGTAGCATAAAATGGAGCATTCATGGTCTCCCCTGAAAAACCATCGTGCTGAATTTCAGATGTATTCATCATGATGAGCTAACTGATCTGCCTTTTGCCGTTCTCACTTATCATCCCCTACTGGTGCCCCGCCAGCGTATACCGTTAGCGCAAGCGGTGTAACTATTCCATTATCATCCATTAAAAAAAATAAGCATTATAGAAATTTCAAATTAGAATTCGGTTCCATTTCATTTTTACTAAAACATATAACTTGAGTTGTTTAATTAAAAAAAGAAATCATTTGTAAAATTACCACTCTTTTAAAGTGCCATATTTAGACATTTCTTGGTCGACCCTAGTTATGAGTAATAAAAGGTATAATTTAAAACTCAGTTATAATAATTATAAAACTAAACTTTCACCAAGAAACAAAGTTGACATGTCAAATAAATTTTTAAACTTTACATGTAACTGTCCAATTTGTATGAAATTATCAAATTATTAGACTATATTTTTGGGGAAAGTTATCCTAAGTTTTGCGAGTATAATGAGGATTAGTATACCCACTAACCCAGTACATCCTATCTTGCACTATATAATTCAAACTGTTCTAATATAAAAGTGTATCAGATTGATGTCTTCATACAGCAAAAAGTGTGGTTTTACACAAAATGAAAGTGCGTTATTATACTTGCATGTGGAGAGTCTCACACGCAGCACGCTCGATTAACTCGCGATATCGAACTGATTTCCCCTAATACTTATGCCCTCATTAACACTGCATTTCACACTGCACATTATTATATTACGCTTCTGATTATATTTCGTTAAGAAGTATTTTTATACAACGTGGAATATCAAATAATTTATTATTTATTTATTTAATTCTTAATTGTACACACTAGTTATAAGAACATGACAGAGGTAATCAAAAGTATAAAGGCGAGCTTAACTCTGATAGAGTTTTCTTCCAGCAAACCCAAAGTGGAAAGGAGCATCAATGTCAGCGGATACAGCAGTGTACAATATTGTAACAATTTTTAAACAGACAAAATTAAATTAATTACATTATATTTAATTAAATGATGGCTTGACTTATAATAAGTTATAACCATTGCCTATTCTGCTAACAGCACTAATATTATAAATATGAAAATTTATAAAAATGTTTCTTATTCGATTACGCTTAAACGGCTGTACAGATTGAAATGAAATTTAGTACACGTATAGATTAAGTATATCATAACTTAAAATACAGTATACTTTATATAATAGACGTGGATGAAACCGCAGCAAACAATTAGTAGACAATAATAACAACAATTATACAATGTGGCTGTATACCTTGTTAAGATATACTCATACATTGGTATTTCTGAAAACTAAGTTGTTATTTGTAACTAGTGTACAAAGCCATAACTTATATTTCAGTGCATGATTATACACTCTTCAAATTTAAATAACAACCACATTCTTGGCTTTAAAGAGACCCTACAACAGTCAGTCGAAACTTTAAATTGACAGTGTATAGTGTCGACTAGACCCGGACTCACGACCTTTGGGGTCTGGAAATAGTAATATATTATGTATAAGTGAGCCCTTAGGTCTTACTATAACAACAAGTTATTATGCTCCTACCATAAGGCAATCCCTTTAACCACGTTATCGATAGATACATTATCACTACTGCGTACATGAGATAGAACAAGAAAAGATATCTGGAATCTTGTTCATTCTTATGCGAGTACTAATAAAAACGTTACCTATCACTAGATTCGAGACTTGAATATTAAATAAACTTATTTTGTATTTTCAGACATATTTCGATTTTATCCGGAAGTCTTCTTCAGCGTAAATACGATGCTTAAGTCTCAACGTTCGAAACGACAAACAGTAAATACATAATATATATATATATATATATATATATATATATATATATATATATATATATATATATATATATATATATATATATATATATATATATATATATATATATATATATATATATATAAAAAGTCAGGTGCGTGTAAAACTCACACACCGAGTTTTTCGTACATATATAAACCGTATATAAATATGAAATAAATTAACCTTTATTGTTTTTTTTATACAAAATAGACATTAGATGTCATTATTATTAATAGTACAATTCATAATTTCTTTTTTAAGGCCATAATCGTGATTAAAATCTGGACCCCATAACTATGTTTGCTTTTGGAGTTTTTTATAATTTCTTGAAAACCGTGTCAGTTAAGAACATCGTATCATTTCGCCTATAATATTCATATATATCTTTATTAACTACTATTATTTTAGATTTTCCGTTTCAGAACCCTCGCAGATAATGAGGGAATGAATTTTTTCTCCCATGTGCGATCAAAACTGAAAAATTATTATTAATTTTATTATTATTATTATTATTGAAAAATTATTATTTTTATTATTATTATTATTATTTGTTAATATTTTATCATAAACATAAATAAAAATGTTTTGAAATGTATAAATTAAGCCTTTTCATATGATACTTCATTTGGACTAGTAGAACAATTTTGAAATTTTAATTACCCCTTTTGGACCTCCGAGCAAAGATAATAAAAATATTTTTTCAATTATTTCCATTGAAATATATGCGGATCAATAATATAAAAAATGTAATTTAATTTATCAAATCAGCAGTTAATAGTTACCAAGATATAACGTTGTGATAGACGGACGGACAGACGAAATCGCACCATAAAGATTTCTTTGTACCTTTTTGGAATGGAATACTAAAAGTGAACGTAAATAAAAAAAATAATATCACTAGATTCATTTACCAGCTGTCTAAAGTAGCTAAACACTATCGTATGTATATTGTAAGTGTACAAGAACCTACATAACATTGGTATCCTATCAGTAAGTCATTATGCCCAGTCCATAATAACATGTGTCTGTACGGACGATTAATAACTTGTGCTTACCGAAAACATAAAGTGTAAAGGCTTTATGATAAAGTGTATTTATCAGAGGATTGGAGGGCAGAGAGACAGCCTTATCGGAGATATGCTCCTTTGAAAGCCTGCGGGTGCCGGCACTGTGTAGTAGGGTTCAACGGCCCGCTTTATTTTTTTTTTTAACAAAGCTCATTTAATTCTATTATTGTACATGTTAACAATAAGGTCATTAAACCCTGTGATGGTCCCCCCTTTGCCTATGTGTACCCCTTTATAATATAATAACTACCCTCTAAACTAAGCTACACATGGAAAACCTACAAAGCCTAAGAAAAGCCTACGAAGGCTTTACCTAATGAAATCTATGAAAATATAATGAAAACTTTCCCTAAAGAATGGCCTAACACCCTCAATATAACCCATACCTATATTGCCTTATATACCCCAAACACCCTATGAATCATATAACCTTTCAATAAACACATAATATTGAACAGATCTTTAGTAGAACACTTGATCATCTGGCCAGATAAATAAATGTGTGATCGTCTAGTAATGTAGGACCCGTTGTGTGTGTAATAACCAAAAGGTTCTTTAATTGGTATATGATAGGAGTTAAATAATGAAGATGATTGATAAATATTTAAGGATTAAGAATAATTAATGAATTATACTCATAATTCATGTAACTAGGAAGTTAGAATATAATATATTAATTTAATAGCAAATTACAGAATAACTGTAATAATAAAAAAAAAATGGGGGAGCGGTCGGGCCCCTCACACGCCCGGACCAGTGGAAGACTTTCCAACTATCTATAACTCTTCCTCCTAAAAGGTAGGGAAGGGTATAACTATTTATTAATGCACTCTGATGGTAATAAGGGAATGAGTATTCTCAGTTCCAAACCAAACATAAGTACATTTACTTCAACATTACAGTGGCTCCACCAGCCCCACGATGCTTCCAGTATAAATTAGTGTTTGCCAGAGGCAAACGGATCGGAACTGAAATCCCAGGATCACTCCGACACGAGAGCTTACTCATGGGCGATGACCCTTTCAGTCCTATATGGCGACATAGAGATCACCCACTAACAGTACGAAACTGTTTCCCAGCGTCACCCTGTTATGAGCTTACTCAATGGGGGTTTCCCTTCGGCTCCACAAGAGATCAGACCAAGAAGCGAGATCACCCAGACACCAGAACTTACTTTGTTGGGACATAACCCTTCGGCCCTATAATGTGACATTAGAGATCACCTGTGAAGACAGTCCGATAGAGATGAAGATTTGTGTGATAGGGGATACCTTCCACACCCTGGAATTGGCCAAGCCATATAATGTTGATAATTGCTATATCATAACATAGCATTGTCAATTTAATATTATTTACTTAATACCAAGAATACTCAAGGTTCAAGTTAAATCTGTTGATTAGGCCGGAGCCTAAGAATGAGTAGTCCAACCCATAGGTCGAGAGCTACTAAAAGTAATGAGTGCTATTGAATGAACTATAAGTCCAGTCAATTATATGTAATATTATTGTTGATTAACCACATTGTGAATTAACCAATTATTTATTCAGAGAGATATATCTAAAGGAACTATAAGTCCTTTAAAAGACACTGATTAATCACAAGTTAACAACGTCTCGTGAAATAACCAGTTGGGTTTTCTATAAGTTTGAGGACACTAAATCCAACAAGCTATTATTGTGTTGAGAGTAATAGAGATCTTTTGTAATATTTGTAGAGGTTTGACTAATTACATTGTGAAATAATCAGATTAAATAATTATGTAGCTTTATAGAGAGGACTATAAGTCCTAATTGGTTGTTGTCATAAGTACTGATAAATTACACATTAAAGTGCCAGGTCAATTATTATATATAGGTATATAGGAAGGACAATAAGTCCTATTTGTGTATGTTGTAGTAGTAGAGGCAATATATTGCATAATTATAATGTGAAAGATATAGATTAAATATATATTTGTATAGAAAGGACAGTAAGTCCCATACAATTATTGTAGCTGTACTATAGTTACACTATATCTACTTCCTTTTAGTGTCTTAGTAAACCTATTTACTAAGAGGATTTCTCAGATAAACAAGTGTTTTAGTGTTTAAATCATCATGATTAAATCCCTAAGAAATTAGGTCTTTAAATAATTATCATATCATTTAAGTGAAATTTCTCATATAAATAATTCCAATATTTCCCCTACAGTTATTATAAAATAACAGAAAATTATATAAATTTTCTATAGACTTAGATATAGAATCATAACGTGTATAATCTCCTTTTGTTTGACATCTGTCACATTAATGACGTATTGAATGACGTAATGATGTATTGAATTGAATTTTGATTATCTATCACAACTGTCAACGTAACAAATACTAGCAAGTTTGTTTATTTGTATTTGTTTAATATAATTAAATATAAAATCATCATATATCAACCGTAATATACAACTAAATTATCAGTGACATAAATAATCATGGTTTACACCAGAAATAATTAATAGTATCCAGTAATGCTGCAGTTTTATATTCATATCAGTAGCCAAGCTTACTTTCAAATTCAAGAATGAACAGAAGATTAGAAGTTTAACATTCTTATTGCAATTGTACTTGCAATAATATATACATACAGTACTAATTATCAAGAACATTCCTCAAATACATGAGTGGTGAAGATTTCCCAATATGCTATCTATTTGATTCCTAACCTCTAATGTAAATTTATTAAAGAAGTGAATAATCAGTGTTAATGTTTGCTTTATTAATATTTAAAGCAATTGTCCTAACTTGATATTAATAGGATAATATCTCCTTGGATACAGTCCGACATAAACATATAACTCAATAATTAAATTTATAAAATACTAATATTATATTTTACTACTTGTATATCTCCATACTATTCCCATAAAATATTCAAAACATGTATATTAAATATAAATCCAGTAAATATTCACTAATATTAACCCTGTCTGAACTTGTCTAGTCAATATAACATGAACAAACAACATACATACAAACCCCATCGCCAGGACAACTTCCTTTCTAAATATGAGCAAAATACATAGCCTCACAAGTGTCATACAGTACCAATTCCATACCGAACCCCACACCTAGTCAAGAGCAACTATAGTCAGAGAATCTTTCAGTACTTTTATTACCATTAGGAAATAAATCCACACCTATAATATCAGCATAATTAAATATTATTAGTAATCAGTAATACACACAGAATTGTTATTATCAGCTTGTTTACTACAACAAAATCAATATTAAAGTTTATAATAAATCAAGACAAATTATCTATTTACACAATACAGGCTTGTTTACCATAAACACCCCACAGTCACATGAATTTATCTACTAACACAATAATGTATTAAAAGTATTACATCCACATAAAATCACTTGCAACAGTTAAGCTGTCTCTTTGTACATCTGGTGTAAAACAAATCCCCACATGTAGTCATGGATAATCAAATATAGACTAAGAATCATTAATCTGGTCGACCGAGTAATGATATAAAAACACTTCACCATGAAGCGTTAAGTATGAACAGATATTCCAATCCAACACTGTAATAGTGTAATAAATACAAATATTTCATCATCATCATCGTTTTAACCATCACCAACCCACGACTGAACACAGGCGATTTCCACCGACTGACACAAGGAACGGCCCCACAATACACATAAAACAGTCACTCCAAACAATGGAGGTAGCCCACACCGCAATTGCATTCACAGGGTCGCCACTCAATAACCCCTCTCTCTCATCAATGGTTGTTTCCCCAGCAATGAGACCAGACCATAGTCACTTTAGTCTATTATCCTCAATAAATAAATACTTTATAATAACTAGATATGAAACTAATTAGTATTGTAATAGTTCAATAGTTGATTCAATAAGTATTTTCCAAAACTGGACAATTAGAACATTGAATCAAATTGATGAAGTTCTATCAAACGACCATATAATTGGATTTTGTATATGAGTAGAATAACGTAAGTACGTAAATTATATTGATGTAAACTTTGTTCAAA
Organism: Galleria mellonella; assembly: GCF_026898425.1. NCBI lineage: Eukaryota > Metazoa > Arthropoda > Insecta > Lepidoptera > Pyralidae > Galleria > Galleria mellonella. The sequence goes on along the minus strand of NW_026442100.1, from coordinate 1,130,042 downwards.
TGTGATTGCATTTAACGATATACGCATTACCTAAAGGTATATGGACTCGACTAAATACGTATTTTAATAGTTGTTGGGAAAAATATTAAGTATAGACTTTGCCTGTGATCACAGTCAAAAATCTAACTACGTAGTAATAAATGGAACAAGCTCACCGGATACTCCAGTCTTCTATTGATTAATTTCACACACTTAATCCATAGTGATACACTAAGATCTCAAACCCCCTTCATCGAACCAGTCCCTCCTAGATCTATATCCTAGTTATTTTTTTTATTTTATTGCGCAGTTCCTTAAAACACGACTCCCGCGCCATTTTTTTTTCTTTTTTTCTTTTTTTTTTCTTTCTATTGCGCAATTCCTAAAAAGCGACCCCCGCGCGCCCGCCGATCTGTCGTCTCTCTTTTTTTCTTTTTTTTTTTCTATTCTTTCTCTAATAACGTCATAGATTATGTCACCGAAGGGTAGATATTTCAATAATCAGATTTAGCCTATTATTCGAACTGAACTTTTCTTTAAATTCAATTTAATTATATGTTAACGTATTTTGGTATTTTATATTAAATTGATTATCGAATTTATAAAACTTTAAAGGCTCTCATAAACCTTATTAAACTGTGTTGTATGTATCTTTTTTACACCTGATGATAAAAGGGTAAACTATAATTTGGTTATATATAAAATATAATATATTTTTGTTTAATTTATTTAATTTTCTTGTGACATCCACTACACTTTGGAAACACATCAAAGGAGTTTCCCTTCTGTGTCAATATTTCATATATGGTAACGTCTTCTCTGTACGCTATTGTGAACCTTGACTTTAAAGTTTGTTTATATTAAATAGCTCAGCTTTCGCAGCAGCCACCCATAGGAACCCCTGTTTCTTTTCCATGTACTTATATGGTATTAAACCTATTGTACTATAGGCGAACCGTCACATCCGGCCCCCTAATTATCAAGGAGTTTACCGGAGTGATAATTACAACAAGATAAGTTTATTGTTACAAATTTTTTTTTTTTCAACCCTAAAAATGTACCTTACATATATGTATATAATTTAACTTTGCAGAGCTTAAGATCATCATTAAATTTTCATTGATTAATCTAATATTAATCATACTATCACAATATGAATCAGAGATACAGATAGCTAAAGCTAATGTTATTCAAAATTCTTAAGGCTCCCAGAATGTCATAGTAGAATCTCTCGTCGAATGCGAAGAAGTGAATGTGTTATAATAGTGTGTTCCAAACGTCAGAATATACAACACAACATGCATCCAAATTAATAATAACTTGTATTATCAACCCAGACGCACAAGTATGCCAGATAAACTGACGCTTAGGGTGCGTTACAAACAATAGTCTATAAAAGTGGCCATAACAACCGAATATTGAACAGAAAAATTGAGACTCGTTGATCTGTGAGAAACTCCATGGAGATCGTGACCTCTAGTCTCCTACAGCCATGACTAGACCATCCTCAACTAACGGAATTTGGCCTCATCAGTGATTCATGGATATAGCCTCACCCTCTCTCGATGAAATCTCTGATATACTTAAGACTCAAAACAATAAAAGTATATAAAAAAAAAATCTTTAAACCCGAAGTTATGTGTTGTTGTATGTTATGTGTATGAATAGCCTTAAAATTTCTACTCAATATATTAATAATTAAGCATAATATTTATTTATGAATAGATTTGTAAATAATTATTTATAATTAATCTGCATACGCTTTAATAATAGAGTGAATTCATTAAATTTCATAATTAAAATTTTTATACTCGTTTATTTTATATGTAATAAATTCAATGCATGTTATTACAATGTCATAAACAGCATAAATGAATACAATCCTAAGTGTGTGCAAAGGAATCTATAAAACCTAAATATTTGAAAAGCCTAAGTATGTGATGAGTCTAAATGTATAAAACCTGAATATGTGAAGAGCTTCAAGTAAAGAACCTAATAGATACTCTATTTGTATCAGTAAATTTAGATAAAGTATCTATTTAAAGATACAAGTTAAACATCTAAGTGGAAGCTCATAATAAAAGCCTAAATGTATGAGTGTAATGTATCAACAAAGCGAAAGAGCCTAAATAGAAAACCTAAAGCGAAATGAAGTGAAAAAATCTAAGCATTAAAATGTAAAAAAATGCAAAAAGAAAGAATCCTAAAATAATCGCCTAAGTGTAAATAAATGATTAGATAAAATCCCAAGTTAATTAAATATTAAAATGAAGATGTTCAAATAAATTTGTTAAAATAAATTTAAACAATACGAATAAAACTTTATGAAGCGTCTAAGTAACCACAAATACATATTTCATCTAAGAAATAACCTAGTGTTCATTGAATAAAAAAAATAATAGTCCCTAACATAATTCAAATAAATTTAATTTTTATTTATTAATTTTAATCATAGAAGTAAAGCTTATATAAATAATAATTTATCACCACCGGCCCCCCTGTCTGACAAATTTTGCACGGCCCCCCAATTTTAAGACTCCTATAAATATGTTGCATAAAATAATACAAACGGCCCCATAGTTTAAAACTCTTATCTGTCTAACAAATTTTGCACGGCCCCCCAATTTTAAGACTCCTATAAATATGTTGCATAAAATAATACAAACGGCCCCCATACTTTAAAACTCTTATTATAAGAAATTCCTTTAATATACTTAAATTACCAATGACTATTTCTTAATACTCTCAGAAATAACATGATCAATAAGTTTTATAATAAAATATTATGTAACCCTATTAGATAAGTAGATAGACACCCCTCATCGCCTCCCCCAAAAGATCACAACAGCAAACCCAACATAAATACAACTAACTATATTAGATACATCAATTAATTTATTCCGTACAATAAATTATCATTTAAAAAGATACAAATGTCTTGTGTTATGTGCAATTACAAAGAGCAAAATAAACTAAGTGTGCGCAACATCTAACTAAGTATGTAAAATGCTTAGGTATGTAAAGAGTGTATATGTATAAATAACCTACAAAATCTCCCTCTGATATAAGTATAAAGTTTTTTTTTTTTTTATAATAAGTGTCTAAGTCAAAATAAGCGAATAATCAAATAAAATCTGAAATATAATTGTAAAGTGGAATAAAGAAATTATGTATAGAACCATAAATAAAATATTATAATAGCATCCTAATAAATTGTTGGAATTAAATTTAACAACATGAAAACACCTAATTAAATTTTCAAATTTAGGTAATCAAATAAAGTAACTAAAGGCCCTAACTAACCTTAATGATATTTTATGAAACGTCTAACTTTCAATTTGAAACCCCCTATAAACATTATATAAGCTATTTAAACATCTTAGGATGATCAAAATCAAATCATAATTATTTAATATTTTTTTTTTATATATATAATCAATGTCACTGCATCATAAAAGTTTATGAAATAAAAGTCAATAATTTCCTCAGAAATAAATAATGTCATTAATTCATCTTAAATCATTTCTTCACAATAAAAAGAATTTAATAAATTTTATGTATAAGTCATTATAGCATAATTATTGTTTATAAAATTAATATAATGTTAAATTAATAGTTCAGTAAGAATTGAGAATTAATGAAGCAAAAGAATAATAAATGAGTCCTATAGCATAAAATTAGATCAGTGTGAACTGAGTATAACGTAGCAAGCTATCTTTGCTGCTATTGTTATGTACCTATTAGTGTAGTTCTTAATATAATTTATTCAATTGATATAGAGTAAATGAGAAAAAAAAAAACAAATTATGTAATTTGTTGTACAATTGACTTCAATAGGTAACGATTAAATGAATTTGATAAATTAAATCCTAATAACATAACAGTAAAATAGGCTATTTACCTATAGACATAGAGATCATGAAATTAGGCCCAAATCCTAGATCTATATTAAATATAAGAATAAATGAATGGACTCCTGTATACCTAACCTACATATATAATTAAAATAATTCAGAGTAAAAGAATTATTAATATGGGCTTATTTACCATAAGATAAACACTATAAAGCTCTGATTTTATAATAATTATGACAGTATAATTATTTAGTCATAATCTTCAAAGTTGGAGTTGAATTATATTATCAGCAGATATTACTGTTTAACTTTATACTCCTTCATATTTTAATAACCAATCCCTGAAGTCACAAACTCCAATTGTGACCAAGTGTTCTTATTGATCTGATATGTAAATAGCCATGAACCAATTATATCCTGGTCACGGCACCAATTGTGATGGTCCCCCCCTTTGCCTATGTGTACCCCTTTATAATATAATAACTACCCTCTAAACTAAGCTACACATGGAAAACCTACAAAGCCTAAGAAAAGCCTACGAAGGCTTTACCTAATGAAATCTATGAAAATATAATGAAAACTTTCCCTAAAGAATGGCCTAACACCCTCAATATAACCCCATACCTATATTGCCTTATATACCCCAAACACCCTATGAATCATATAACCTTTCAATAAACACATAATATTGAACAGATCTTTAGTAGAACACTTGATCATCTGGCCAGATAAATAAATGTGTGATCGTCTAGTAATGTAGGACCCGTTGTGTGTGTAATAACCAAAAGGTTCTTTAATTGGTATATGATAGGAGTTAAATAATGAAGATGATTGATAAATATTTAAGGATTAAGAATAATTAATGAATTATACTCATAATTCATGTAACTAGGAAGTTAGAATATAATATATTAATTTAATAGCAAATTACAGAATAACTGTAATAATAAAAAAAATGGGGGAGCGGTCGGGCCCCTCACACGCCCGGACCAGTGGAAGACTTTCCAACTATCTATAACTCTTCCTCCTAAAAGGTAGGGAAGGGTATAACTATTTATTAATGCACTCTGATGGTAATAAGGGAATGAGTATTCTCAGTTCCAAACCAAACATAAGTACATTTACTTCAACATTACAGTGGCTCCACCAGCCCCACGATGCTTCCAGTATAAATTAGTGTTTGCCAGAGGCAAACGGATCGGAACTGAAATCCCAGGATCACTCCGACACGAGAGCTTACTCATGGGCGATGACCCTTTCAGTCCTATATGGCGACATAGAGATCACCCACTAACAGTACGAAACTGTTTCCCAGCGTCACCCTGTTATGAGCTTACTCAATGGGGTTTCCCTTCGGCTCCACAAGAGATCAGACCAAGAAGCGAGATCACCCAGACACCAGAACTTACTTTGTTGGGACATAACCCTTCGGCCCTATAATGTGACATTAGAGATCACCTGTGAAGACAGTCCGATAGAGATGAAGATTTGTGTGATAGGGGATACCTTCCACACCCTGGAATTGGCCAAGCCATATAATGTTGATAATTGCTATATCATAACATAGCATTGTCAATTTAATATTATTTACTTAATACCAAGAATACTCAAGGTTCAAGTTAAATCTGTTGATTAGGCCGGAGCCTAAGAATGAGTAGTCCAACCCATAGGTCGAGAGCTACTAAAAGTAATGAGTGCTATTGAATGAACTATAAGTCCAGTCAATTATATGTAATATTATTGTTGATTAACCACATTGTGAATTAACCAATTATTTATTCAGAGAGATATATCTAAAGGAACTATAAGTCCTTTAAAAGACACTGATTAATCACAAGTTAACAACGTCTCGTGAAATAACCAGTTGGGTTTTCTATAAGTTTGAGGACACTAAATCCAACAAGCTATTATTGTGTTGAGAGTAATAGAGATCTTTTGTAATATTTGTAGAGGTTTGACTAATTACATTGTGAAATAATCAGATTAAATAATTATGTAGCTTTATAGAGAGGACTATAAGTCCTAATTGGTTGTTGTCATAAGTACTGATAAATTACACATTAAAGTGCCAGGTCAATTATTATATATAGGTATATAGGAAGGACAATAAGTCCTATTTGTGTATGTTGTAGTAGTAGAGGCAATATATTGCATAATTATAATGTGAAAGATATAGATTAAATATATATTTGTATAGAAAGGACAGTAAGTCCCATACAATTATTGTAGCTGTACTATAGTTACACTATATCTACTTCCTTTTAGTGTCTTAGTAAACCTATTTACTAAGAGGATTTCTCAGATAAACAAGTGTTTTAGTGTTTAAATCATCATGATTAAATCCCTAAGAAATTAGGTCTTTAAATAATTATCATATCATTTAAGTGAAATTTCTCATATAAATAATTCCAATATTTCCCCTACAGTTATTATAAAATAACAGAAAATTATATAAATTTTCTATAGACTTAGATATAGAATCATAACGTGTATAATCTCCTTTTGTTTGACATCTGTCACATTAATGACGTATTGAATGACGTAATGATGTATTGAATTGAATTTTGATTATCTATCACAACTGTCAACGTAACAAATACTAGCAAGTTTGTTTATTTGTATTTGTTTAATATAATTAAATATAAAATCATCATATATCAACCGTAATATACAACTAAATTATCAGTGACATAAATAATCATGGTTTACACCAGAAATAATTAATAGTATCCAGTAATGCTGCAGTTTTATATTCATATCAGTAGCCAAGCTTACTTTCAAATTCAAGAATGAACAGAAGATTAGAAGTTTAACATTCTTATTGCAATTGTACTTGCAATAATATATACATACAGTACTAATTATCAAGAACATTCCTCAAATACATGAGTGGTGAAGATTTCCCAATATGCTATCTATTTGATTCCTAACCTCTAATGTAAATTTATTAAAGAAGTGAATAATCAGTGTTAATGTTTGCTTTATTAATATTTAAAGCAATTGTCCTAACTTGATATTAATAGGATAATATCTCCTTGGATACAGTCCGACATAAACATATAACTCAATAATTAAATTTATAAAATACTAATATTATATTTTACTACTTGTATATCTCCATACTATTCCCATAAAATATTCAAAACATGTATATTAAATATAAATCCAGTAAATATTCACTAATATTAACCCTGTCTGAACTTGTCTAGTCAATATAACATGAACAAACAACATACATACAAACCCCATCGCCAGGACAACTTCCTTTCTAAATATGAGCAAAATACATAGCCTCACAAGTGTCATACAGTACCAATTCCATACCGAACCCCACACCTAGTCAAGAGCAACTATAGTCAGAGAATCTTTCAGTACTTTTATTACCATTAGGAAATAAATCCACACCTATAATATCAGCATAATTAAATATTATTAGTAATCAGTAATACACACAGAATTGTTATTATCAGCTTGTTTACTACAACAAAATCAATATTAAAGTTTATAATAAATCAAGACAAATTATCTATTTACACAATACAGGCTTGTTTACCATAAACACCCCACAGTCACATGAATTTATCTACTAACACAATAATGTATTAAAAGTATTACATCCACATAAAATCACTTGCAACAGTTAAGCTGTCTCTTTGTACATCTGGTGTAAAACAAATCCCCACATGTAGTCATGGATAATCAAATATAGACTAAGAATCATTAATCTGGTCGACCGAGTAATGATATAAAAACACTTCACCATGAAGCGTTAAGTATGAACAGATATTCCAATCCAACACTGTAATAGTGTAATAAATACAAATATTTCATCATCATCATCGTTTTAACCATCACCAACCCACGACTGAACACAGGCGATTTCCACCGACTGACACAAGGAACGGCCCCACAATACACATAAAACAGTCACTCCAAACAATGGAGGTAGCCCACACCGCAATTGCATTCACAGGGTCGCCACTCAATAACCCCTCTCTCTCATCAATGGTTGTTTCCCCAGCAATGAGACCAGACCATAGTCACTTTAGTCTATTATCCTCAATAAATAAATACTTTATAATAACTAGATATGAAACTAATTAGTATTGTAATAGTTCAATAGTTGATTCAATAAGTATTTTCCAAAACTGGACAATTAGAACATTGAATCAAATTGATGAAGTTCTATCAAACGACCATATAATTGGATTTTGTATATGAGTAGAATAACGTAAGTACGTAAATTATATTGATGTAAACTTTGTTCAAATGTGATTGCATTTAACGATATACGCATTACCTAAAGGTATATGGACTCGACTAAATACGTATTTTAATAGTTGTTGGGAAAAATATTAAGTATAGACTTTGCCTGTGATCACAGTCAAAAATCTAACTACGTAGTAATAAATGGAACAAGCTCACCGGATACTCCAGTCTTCTATTGATTAATTTCACACACTTAATCCATAGTGATACACTAAGATCTCAAACCCCCTTCATCGAACCAGTCCCTCCTAGATCTATATCCTAGTTATTTTTTTTTTATTTTATTGCGCAGTTCCTTAAAACACGACTCCCGCGCCATTTTTTTTTCTTTTTTTTTTTTTTTTTTTTCTTTCTATTGCGCAATTCCTAAAAAGCGACCCCCGCGCGCCCGCCGATCTGTCGTCTCTCTTTTTTTCTTTTTTTTTTTCTATTCTTTCTCTAATAACGTCATAGATTATGTCACCGAAGGGTAGATATTTCAATAATCAGATTTAGCCTATTATTCGAACTGAACTTTTCTTTAAATTCAATTTAATTATATGTTAACGTATTTTGGTATTTTATATTAAATTGATTATCGAATTTATAAAACTTTAAAGGCTCTCATAAACCTTATTAAACTGTGTTGTATGTATCTTTTTTACACCTGATGATAAAAGGGTAAACTATAATTTGGTTATATATAAAATATAATATATTTTTGTTTAATTTATTTAATTTTCTTGTGACATCCACTACACTTTGGAAACACATCAAAGGAGTTTCCCTTCTGTGTCAATATTTCATATATGGTAACGTCTTCTCTGTACGCTATTGTGAACCTTGACTTTAAAGTTTGTTTATATTAAATAGCTCAGCTTTCGCAGCAGCCACCCATAGGAACCCCTGTTTCTTTTCCATGTACTTATATGGTATTAAACCTATTGTACTATAGGCGAACCGTCACAACCCTTTGTACATTTATCTTTGTATATCGCACAGCAGTATATTTTTTAAACTACTGTGTTCTAAAATCGAATCAACACCTATCTAAATATATAAAAAACTCGTGTATAATATATAAGAGACTTTCCTTTCACGAAGTTTTCTGTAACATTTTTATGAAATATTGTAAATATTATAGATAGATAGATAGATACTCTTTATTGTTTCCTCCAAAAGATTACAATAGTAAACTTATTATAAATATAAATAATTACAAGAAATAATCACAATGAGAAATCATATGCTCCAACTTGAGGCAGAATAGTTTTCATTCTGGAGAGAAAAAAATAGATCCAGTACGTAACAGAAGAGGGCTAAACTACGTTAACTAAGTCAACTGTACAAGTAATGTTAACAATTAATGTTGCATACTAAACTGGCTGAATATTAAGGTTATATAATGATGTTATCTCAATTTACCATAATCATCGCAATAAATTTAATTTTATTTTATTTCATCTCATCTCATTTCAACTAATTTCTTTCAAAACTGATAACATATTTTTAAGAAAATATTTTTAAACCGAGTTTTATTATTTAAATATTAATTTAATTAATCCTAAATGAGATATTTGAATGTTAAATAAGCGAAATACTGCTCAAATTAAAAAAAATATTTATTACAAAAAACAAATTTCATTATCTATAATATTGTACCAGACTCAAATTATGCTAAGTTGTTTAACTGCTGATACTAGTCTATAACAGAATGATATAGGTACTTGTAAAAATTTTTGTAAATAAATACATGGAAAATACATCTATAGAAACACACTCATGAAAAAAAAAGTTCATATTGAGTATACCGCAAGAAACAAACCAGTAACCATGGGAAGAAAGGGCTCCACAAAAGGTTCCTTATCAGATATATTTAGGACTACGTAGGCATTTACAAAAAAAGGATATCAGCTTGATAAAAAGTATAATTGCTGGGCTCTCAAAAATCTCACATAATCACAGAACCCTCAAATTCCCGAACCAGCCACTTTTTAAACTCTTCCTTGAATTATTAATGTCGGCAATGGAATGTGGGTCGATTCCATCAATCAAATTTACTTGGCCCGTGGCCCGTGGCCCGCGGCACATTTTAGAGAGACTGCATAATATGGCTGAACAGTTTTATGGGCGTTCGGTTGCTATGTGACATATTCGGTAGTCAAAAGCTATCAATAATATTATTGGTATTCAAATGTCAATTCTGTGAATCAAATGATAAACTTTATAATAACCTTAAATAGGTATATATGAGACGACTTGAGATGTAGATGAAACAAGAGATGTGTGTAAGAAAGAAGCTTTTGGCATTTGCTTCTCACTGGCTACTCCACTTGGATCTTGGTGTGATAATAAATAGATATAACAGTAACTAGCTATAACTAATTTTATACGATAGTGAATATCGCAAAACTAAATGTATATTGAATTAGTGGTCCGGAATTATCCGGCCTGGCTTCCCGGCTTAGCTTTTAATGCTAGTAGCATTCTCTACTAGTCAACCTTTTGGATATTTGATTAGATTTTAGATTAACAGCCGCAAAAATCCTCCTATTTGTATGTAATTGATAATTGCTATTGTGAGTGTATTGTTATTGTTCTATATATAGTTTTATTCTATATAAAAAACAATATATTTTATAGAAATAGAGTCAGCATCATAGAAAAAGAATTAACACTTATTAAAAAATAAATGAATAGAAGTTATGCCATTTTCACGTAACTCGCAAGCTAAACCAAATAAATTCCTAAGTAGTAAGTATATTGGACAATGTATTATCTCCTTAAGTTGTTATTAATGTGATTATTGCATGCGAAAATAATATTATTAATGATCTTTTATATGAATTAAGTCGTATAGTAATCTGAGATGTCTTTTTGATTCGTTACACACAGAATGATAACTGTTTGGAGATATAAGATACCGCCCTAATGATTTTAATCATTTTTATGCCTGCGCTTTTTTGTGGAGAATGTTATACTATTATATTTCTATATAGTAATATATATCTATATAATATTGTTTTTTTATATTATAATAATAATAATATTTTTTTACAACTTAGAAAGTATAGAGGAAGGGTTTTCTGTGCTGCAGTCAGTCATTGTTCTATTTTCCACAAATACAAAGGGGTTTCCATTATGGCATTGTTCTCGTCACTATTTTAAGTACTTTCTGGTATGAAAACTAATTTTTTTTTATAGAACTTAGAATGGCAAACAAGCTGACGGCCCACCTGATGGAAAATGGTGACCGTCGCCTATAGACATAAGTAATACTATGGACATAACATATACTGAGTTATGTCCGTAGTACCATAGTACTGTTGCTATTCTTGAGGACTGAGGTGTTATTCCTCTGTACTCTGTAAATTCACTGCCATATTCCACCCTTCAAACCGAAACACAGTCATGCAAACACGACTGCTTCACGGTAGAATCACAATTGGGACAAAGGTGCCCAAGCAAACGACTTTTGTACAAAGTCTCCTCCTGGTAATTAATGATATTTATGATTGTTTACATTTTTCGTATTATTAGATACATTTTTAACTGTAACCGCAAATTCCGTAGCTCCCGCGAGCAGTGATCTAATAATTTGCCTAAAGACACCTCGTTTAGAGGTGAAACACGTGTCGCAAAACGTCGCAAACTAAATAACAGTTGGAGATTGATTTGATGGCTAATATAGAAGGTTATGAAATTTCTGGTAGTAATGATGGTCAATCTTCGGTTGTTGGCAGTCACACTCATACTAATGGTAACGAAATTAAACAAAATAGTTCTAATCAAATAGCCAGTGATATGGACTTCCGCAAGATAACAATTAGTTCAAAATAGAATATTAAGTATCCTATGTATTAGTATATAATCGTGTACCCAATTTTATTTAAATCCGTTCACCCTGCTTAGAGTTAAGGAAAAAAGACAAATTATTAGACCTATTGAGGACAGAAGGGGATAAATGTTGGGACACTTGATACAACACGATGAACTTATGAACATTATAATAGAAGGTAAGATAGAAGGAAGGAGGGGGAGAGGGAGACCGAGACATAGTTACATCAGGCAGATCAAGGAAGGAGATGGTGTCGTGTCGTATCAAGAGGTGAAGGAACTCGCTGAAAATCGTAGTGAGTAACAAGAGCTCCACCGACAAGAGCGTAGCTCTTAAATAGGATAGATAGACCCATTTTAATATGATTAAGTACCTTACAAAAATGTCTTCATGACAGACCTTTATGGCAGTCTATGGGGGAGACTTATGTCCAACAGTGGACGAATAATGGCTAAAATGATGATGTTGAAGTAACAAACATACAAACCGCTAAACATTCAAACATTTTTATAATTTTCATATTTGTAATATGAGTAGAATAAATATTTTGGTGTTTACGCAGTTAAGCAGCTATGAATATAAACTGGAGGAACCATAAAACATAAACTTAATATATTATCTAATAAAAACAGTTGTCAAAATACATATATCAAAAAGAATATTAAAAAAATATTATATATATATATATATATATATATATATATATATATATATATATATATATATATATATATATATATATATATATATATATATATATATATAAAAGCCAGCTGACAGTAACAACTGTGTTTCGTTAAAATATGAAATATGGCAGGGAAATTACAGATAATACTTTAATCCTTAGAAATAGCAACGCGTATAATTAAAAAATTGCCAAATTAAGTTAATAATACATATTGATTATACGACAAGACAATAATATATAATATATTGAATATACAAAATATCACCTAGTTTATTAAGAGATGCGTTATTTACATCCGACTTCAAAAAGGAGTTTTTCAATTCGGTTGTATTTTTTTATGTTTATTACCTTCCGTCAGTCCGTTATTACAATCCGTCAGTTGTAAACCGATTTGATTTATCTAAAAGGATATATTTACAGATTGGTCTCTCAAAAATTTTATCAAAATTAATTTAATAGTTTAGTTTTTAAATCTAAATAACTGGTTTTGCTATAACTGATATCGGATTTTTTAGTGAAAAACAATTTCATTATTTGTGATAGAAACAAAACTTAATTCACTAATCTAATATATATTCAGGTTAACGTATGTACGTTATAGTTAAACTGTATGTTTTCGCCTCTATGTAGCCATTTTATATATTTATTTTACGAGTATTTTATTTGTTTTCCACAGACCGTAGCCATTATTCAGGTCGTTAACCCACATACAGAGTACGGTCAAACGAACGACAACAAACAAAGTATCGAATTAAAAAGTTAACAAGAAGCTATGTTCAATATTTGAGAAACAAACAGAGAGTTTACGAAATACTGGGATATTTATTCAATAGTCTAGAACTTTTGACTATTCAAATTTGTTTTACTGTTAATCAATCAACTTTTTCACACAGAAAATATCAGTTTTCAAATCAATATCTGCTCATCGATGATACATCAATCATGCATCATTAAAAGCAAATAAAAATAGTAATAATAGATGAAATGCTAAAAAATAGATTTTATAATTTGCACTTGATATTACTCGAGATTTTATCCGTGTGTTCGGAATATATTCATTCACTCCACGCGGTTCTCCCTGGAAACCATCGTGGTTAATTTCTGTAGAATTTGTCATGGTGGGCTAATTGACCTGCTTTCATGCTTATCTATCATATCTCATGGGTATATCATATACTGATAACGCATGAAAGGTTACTATTCTATTATAGAACCATTAAAAACCCAGTAAAACCATAATGAAATGTTACGGTCATAAAAATTTATGATACTGAAATATATTTAACTAATATTTCTTGCGCATAAAAGAAAAAGATTATTTCTCATACATGTTAATAAACGATCCTGTTTGGCTGCAGGCGATTTATTTAATTAAGTTATAAATTACACCCTCGGTATATATGCATCAAATACTATAAGAACAAAAACAAAACAAAAAAAAGAAATTGTCAGGTGTTAATAAATATTTGGTTAAAAGTGACAATAAATAATTAAGAAAATTGTATTGCGTCACGTCAGTAAAGCAAAAAAATTTTGTAAGATACAAACTTTATGTCTTTATGCCAAATGTCTCATAAATCTATGTCAGCTATTGAAGTTGTCTCTTACTTTTGTATTAAAGTTCCAATTTGAAGGAAGTTGGTAAAACACTTCAATAGCTAATATAGGTTTAGTTTTTTATAAATAAGGAAGTAAGGCTAGAAAGTTGAAATTTGGAACATAGCTTGATTTTATAAAAAAAATTTTAAAGACTTTCAACTTAAAAAGGAAAAACGGCAACACGCGTGCAAAGCCACGGGCATAAGCTAGCCTTTTAAAATGTATTTACATAAAATTAGACAATTGGGATTGTGATTTAATTTTGTATGTTTGTCGTTTCGTAAAGTAGGTTTAATAAATTCTCGTTGACCAGTTATCTCACTGATATACTAAAATTGAAACTAGACTTTGTCTGTACATGGAAGGTTTAAAAAAAAATATATGAGGGATTGTAATTAAATCAATAGAAACTAAAACAATAATTTTCAAACATCTTATCTGTCTGTTCATTTGTATGTTTATTCCGACATCAGGCAAAAACTACTGTATAAACTGGATGTAGTTTTAATTGTGTTTGTGTTCCTGAAAATCTAACTTAAAAACTGATATATGTTTTATCGTGATACGCCATCCAACTATAGAAATATAAAACTATAGTCTATTTCATTGACTGTTTCTGAAATACACACGTAGAAAGAAGCAGACAAAAGGCTAGTATACAATTGTATTTAAAAAATTAAAATACATTTTAAAAATATAATTTCACATTTCTAAACTCACAGTTCCAGCATGCGGCATCGTTGAGTAAGTCTATAAAAAAATTACGGCAAAGGTGTTACTTGCGATGTATGTGATCAGCGACCATGATAACTTCCGCACATAAATCACAAAATATTATATCATGAGAATCAGCGGCTCGGTCGAGTTTATTTTTTGCTAAACCGCACCCATTTTAATTAAACCACATCAAGGAAGTGAGTCAGTAGTTAAAATGGAGCACACCTGTACATCATAAAATTAAAAAGATTGTGAAAAAACTTTTATCAGACATCGGTTTGGACAGGTAACATAAAATCTATTAGATGACGCTACGTACAACACAAAATCTGAGTAGGTTTAGATATTTGGATAGAAAAATAGGCCAGTTCTACATAAGCCAAATGTTTTTATCAGAGGGAGACCTTGTACAAAAGTCGATTGCTTGAATACCTCTGTCCCATACGTGTTTCAACCGTAAAGCAGTTGTGTTTGCATGGCTGTGTTTCGGTTTGCGTGGCGTGAATTTACAGGGTACAGAGGAATAACACCTAAGTCCTCAGGAATGGCAGCGCATGGGGGGTATCATGGGCGAAACAGTATACTCTGTTATGTCCATGATACTGCTCATGTCTATAGGCAACGGTTAACACTTTCCATCAGGTGGGCCGTCAGCTTGTTTGTAATTCTGAGTTGTATAAAAAAAAAGTTTATCCATTTGGGAGATAAAAGTGAAATTTTTTATTCCCCATTGGTAAAAATGAATGGAAATTCATTCCCACTTATACCTACCGAGCGTTTTTTTACAAGTATACTTCTATACATAAATAAGTAGATATTAATCTTTTTCCAAGTAAGTACCACATAAACAGACCATTCACCTGGTCATCAAGCTAGAATTATCTGTGTTATATAACTACATATGAATCAGTCAACGAATATCTTGGGGTACAATCCAGAATACCCGGAATTGAGCCAATTTAGAACAAATCATTTTCTAAATTGACCCAATCAAGAATCAAACCGGGACTTCATTACAAAAATCAAAGTGCTTGCCGCTGCACCACAAAGGTCATCGTTTTCCAGTAATCTCTTTGATAAAAATAACGTTATTTATAAAAAGCTTTTTAACGAAAAATTAAACGTCTGACAGATTGACATGACAGGATTCAAACCCACGTCTCTTTGTGAAGTGTTAAATTTATGACATTTAATAATAGATAATATAATCTATTATTATTATTAGACAAGACTATGTTTTGAAGGAAGAGTGAAGTGTCTACGAAACCGACGTGCATGCTTGAAACGTGTCATTAAAAATGGATAAAGTAAGAGATGCATGAAGAGACCTTTAGCACTTGGTTCTCTTCGCAAATGGTTTAACGTTAAATATAGACAGACAAAAACTTAACTAATTAATCATTAATTTAATTAATTAAATATTACAATGTGCAATTAAAATCGTTAGCTTCCTTCTAAAAGAGTATTCTGCCAGTAAAACAAAAGATTTCCACAAAAGAAACGACAGAAAGCTTTAAGCCTATTACGCATATTAACACGGCATATCTACTTGTTAAGTTAGTATATGAGGTTTAGAGATTTTTTCCTTGTATTTGAATTTTTGACTCGTGAAATTTCTGTCTTATTACGTTCTATGTTCATCGTCGTGAGAAGCAACTAAGGGAATGTAATGGTCTAGAGATGGACAGCTTCCCGCCTGCCAAGGGTTGAAAATACTCACAAAACCCGCCAATAGAGGGAGTTATATGTTCAGCAGTGAACAATTAATGGCTGATATGATAATGATGATGATGATCTAACATCTAAGAAAACTATTATTCATCAGTATATACTACAATGTATATACTTACCAGTCACCGTATTTCCGTCGACTCGTGTTCTTCGTTCTCCAAACGATCATTATTCATATAACACTAACATGTACATATGTCACAACACAATTGTCACCTTCTGTTCCCGGTGTAGGCCGACGAGTGCACGCCGCACATAATCTTTTTTTTTTTTTAAGTTGCCACACTGCACTCTGTATGGATGTTTTATCTGCAACAAAAAAAAATTGTATCAATATAAAAGTTTTATTACTATTATAACTGTTGAATAATCATTAAAAAAAACTATTTAATCTGTGTATGGGATGTAAGTTATGAACAGGTGAAATTCAGCTACCCTTAAAAAGGTAATTATTACGATTTCTTCCTAATTATATTAATATATTTAAAATATATATATGTTTTTTTTTTAATATATTTCTAATATTAATATCTCATATCCTATCCAAATTGTAAGTTCAATAGGAAACAGCGAAGTAAATCAAACCTCAGTACAGTACACTATCGGCTTTTCATATCTGTAAGTAATCTTGATTCAGTCAAATCAAACGCGATTAGATCGCGATTGTTGGTGCCGATTCCCAATTGTTTGTTTACGTTAAGCCGATACCGATGTTACTAAAAAGTGAAGCATTAAATGAAGCTGTTTTTGTATGATCTTGATAGTGACAAAGCAAAAAAAATGCAGACGAAAAAAGTTCTCAAACCGATTTCTTGTTGTTTGTACTCATAAATCAACGATAAAATGCTTTATATTAAACACTGGGGTTTTCCAATGATTTCATTTAAGTAACAAGGATAATATTGATTGGGATGAAAATAAACTGTCATTTTATGACGATGGGTTCAGTTGTTAAGACGGAAAGATGTAAAACAAAACTACTTAAATTAATTCGAATTGTTCAAACTTACATTCACATAATATTACGAATAAGGACTAAGTAATAATGTATTATAGTGGTATTAATATTATTTTAAAATATATAAATATAATAGGTACATACTTGCATTACATAATACACATACAGTACAAACCTATGAATAAGATATTAAACATTAGTTACAAATTTTGATTCTCGATTATTGTCAAGATTTTAGGAATGACCAAAATTATTAAAATACCATACCATATATTAAATGTTAATGCGCTTAATAAATTATTATTAATATTTTCATGATTTTATATAAATTTTTTTATGCGACTTCAAAAAGAAAAATGATTTTGTTATAGCTTTTTTTTCATATATTTAACAATATAAAATATATACAAACTATCTTATCCTATTATAAATATCACGATTTAGAGTAATGTTATGATTACTTAATTATTTCCCCATTGAGATATAAAATTGTTTAAACCACGAAATATTTCAGTCCTGCTATTATCATAATGTAAAACATATCGTAAAATTATTAAATTATCACTTGATGATATTTTTACTGCAGAAGTAAAACTTTAACATTTCATAAAGATATTTAAAATGAATAAATATTATTAATAAAATTTAGTTCATAAACCATATGATTATTGCTTGTAAAATTTCTTATTGTAGTTTTAATTTGGCTTTTTTATATGACGTACGTATATTGCCTTACTACGAAATTTTTCTAATTAAACTCACGCAATGAACTAAGTTCTCAACATATTATATACTTAACTACCACCAAAATGCTTAATTAAGCTGCTCTTAACAACATAATCGTAATGCAACGCAAAGTACCATACGTAAGCCCTTAAATGTAAGGTCAGTAGTAAATAGCAATATGTCAAGGCACAACAATGGACCATTCATGGCATTTTTATATGTACAGAAGCGTTAGTAAGTGGGTAATTACTAGGTACATACCGTTAGCTGCTTAGACTGTTTGTAGACTGAAAATGTGTGTTAGTACCAGGAATAGTATTGTTGGTAGACAGAATTATGTGTTCTCATATTTCTTTTATTCTTTTGTAATGACTTACTGTATGAATTCTAAAATAAATTATTTATTTATATATTTGAATGCATAGAATGAACTATGTATGTTCTACAAAAGAAACTGCAACTACTATTTTGACAAAATTATTATGAGAGTAATATATAAGCATGATGAAAATCAATGTCAAATTGATAAAGACCTAGAGTATACATATAAAAAATTACGTCGAATAATCAATAATTTTTTAACCAATGAAAAAAATTTTAAAATAAAAAAAATGTTTTTGTATTTTGTTTAAGCAATTCCAAAATTCTTATTTTAAACTAAAGTATTCAGATCCGATCTGGTTTCATGATTTTATCAAGATTGATGATGTATTTTTTGTTGTGTGTGAAAAAAAATAATTCTTGTGTACATCGCTATCTATGCCTATCTATATGTACTATGTAAATATTTTCTCTAATTACCACATCTTAAATTACAAAGGTCGCTAGATGACAGCACTGACAATTTACTGTTTCAGTCGAGATAAATTCTTAATTTGACATTAATAGTTAACAATGAGTTAACGTATTAGATATTTTTATGCCTAACACCTTACAAACTATTAGAAAGGTAAAAAAATCTGTTTTATACTAAAACGACAATAAGAACCGCGTTATTATCAATTGGAGACTTTCGTCGAATTCCAAACCAGTTAGAGATAAACCTGATCCATGCATAGCTAATATGACTTTCAAGTTCATGAATGAGTAACAGTTGGAACACGTGATTTTAGTTACTGTTGATATGCCTAAAGATTCTAAATGAAAACAGTTTTTCTTAAAGAAATCCAGCAGATTGAATTGTCAATTACTAAAAGACTCTTTAGAAATAATCAGTCATTACCTCATTATTATTATATGTGACCAATTAGATATAATATTATTAATCAAATATGAAAATCATACAAATACTTATTTGAGTAATGATTTATTTTGTGATTGAAAAAAATTTCCGAAGGGTCTCAATAATATTTTAAGAATAATTTGCCAAAATTATAAGTTAAAAATATTTTTAAAATATTTATATATTTATTATATAGTACCAACTATAAAGTACTTATAGTAGGATAAGTAATTAAAGGAAGGATATAGGTATTAGGCTCATATTATGGACTTGATCAGTGAGAACTGATCATAAAAAAGTGTATTTGTAAAAGTGCTAAGCCGTTTCTTATTCAATATTATATTTTGAAAAGAAAATCGACAAAAATGTTTACCCATCGTACATTAACACAGCGTGTTTAGTTAAGTTTGTAGCCCAGTTGTACTAGTAGTAGGAGGTTTAATTTTTTTTTTACATTAAATATCTTATAACATGGATAGATTCTTCATTTTACATCCCGCTAACGTCTTTGACTTAAATCAAATTTGTAATTTTCTGCAGAGGACAATCATAAAATTGAGAATTACCTAAGTACCATACAAACAATAGACCAAAAATAATCAAAGTCCTCGGTCGACTGATTCGTTAGATCATAACAGCCACATGTGGCGTTAACAAACTTTTTTTCCTAAAGTTCACTGACTCTACCCTTTAATGACTCCAACACACCTGGCTGGTACAATTGTTAGTAGAAATAAGTAAGAATTTTCTATATTAAACGAGCTGGCGGTTTCTACTTTCACTCCACGAGCTTTGCCCATTATATGTGAGCTTGTCATTGTTTGAAATGATGTGGTTACTCGTACTTAAGTAACAACAATGACTTAAATGCGATGGTCCAGTAACAAAACATGATAAACTAAGTAGACATTATAGAAGAGATACTTCAAAATAAAGAGTCAATGATGCTGTAATTTGGATAGTGGGCGCAATCGTTTCATCAGTAAGCTTTGTTAATCGATTTAACTGTTTAAACATAAATTTACGATATGTCAACAAATATTGAATTTTTAGGATTTATTCGTTTCGAGTGGGCGTGACAACGTCATAAATTGAGTTTTTGTGACATTGTCACGCCTACTCAGAATTGTCATACAAAATGTAAAATTTTCTAACCATAAAGCTAGTCATAATTATTTGATTTATACCATTGCCTTGTGCAGTACTCCCGGAAAGTAAATCTAGTTACAGATGTCCGTTTAATTAAAATCCATGTAGTAATTTTAGATACAGGTTGAGTTAATTATTCCAACACTTGCACAGGAGACGCTCAAAAAATATTATCTATTTTTTAAGTTTACCTTTTTTCGTTAATTAGGTTTTTTTTTAGAAACATTACAAAAACTGTTGCTATGAATGAACGAGAATTATTCATTCTCTTGTTTTGTAGTGTGCTTATCGGTACTTACAAGTGGTCTCCACTTCAATGCTTTAATAATTATAAGAGCTCCTTAAAACTACTTGCGTGGGCTTTATAAATTTAATAATTAATTTAACAAACAAAATTATCAAGCACGTTACTGTAAGTACCGCGAGTATAACATTAGTAAAATACCACCCACTCACTAACTGGTAAAACACAAAATATCAAAAAGTACTTGAGCTAAGAAGTAAGTATGTAAGTAATTTTTAAAAGTTTTTAATCCAGGAACGTCAACAGCATACTTGTATTTCATTGTAGCATTCACAATAAACATGAAATATATTAAAATATTAATGTATATACCTATTAAAGGTATTTACAACATTAGTTTTTATATTTATTTGCTTACAATTCTTTGAAAGACATATCAATTCCGTTGCCAAGAAATTTTATAAATTTGCTCTTAACATTGTTGCAACAATGACATGAGAGTAGACAGTAGGTATACATTATTTATAAGTCACTTATAAGTGGCTGATCATCCAGCCTTTTGGATTGAACTGAGATATGGATTCCATGATATATTTATTTGTAAATAACCGTCTCTCATACTTTTATTTACTCACTCTCATGACGTAGGCGTTATTATAATATTATACAATGAAGCACGACACGCGGTATCTGCGATTTTATCATCATGATATTAGGAAAACAAAATGTATGCAATTGTATGAACCCGCTTTTAATTTTCCACGATACCGCGATGTTTTGTTCAGAAGAACAAAATGTATCTATCGTAATGATACAATCCTTATTATATATATATATATATATATATATATATATATATATATATATATATATATATATATATATATATATATATATATATATGTACAATAAACTTTACACATTATATGAAAGATTTACCGTGATTATATTTTTGTGGCTTCCGATATTTCGATGCTATTACCTGTGACCAGAATGCTTGTAAACTAGTTCACGTTTCTGTACATCAAATTATTATAAAGCTTATCTAATGCAATTAGTACATGCCGTATTTGGTTCAAATAATTATTCAGATATGCGACTACAAATACCAGATTTAGATAATTTATAGAAGAATTTATGTTACTATCTTATTGGTTGCCATTAATTTTACATTAAGTGCTTTTAATGAATACGATTTTAGGGAATTTAATTTTATTTATTTTCATTGTGTATTTTAAATTATATGTTAAAAATATAACATACACTATAGTCGAGTTATACAACGTGAAATGAAAATCATTAGCACTTTTCAAAAAGAGTATTCTAACAGTAAAATCGAACATCTTTCCCAAAGAAATATGAGGTCAAGTACCTAAAGCTTTTCCGCTAAAACAACCTAATACATGAAATCGGTACTATCACTTAACATACTTAGATAAAAAAATATAAACTTTTTCAAAATAAGTAAATAAGCAGTTACATAACTACTTTCAAATATCATAATTCGTCAACGATTAAGGGCCATTAAAAAAAACACTAACATGATCTCTATAAAAAATTGTACAAAAAACAAATCAATTTAAAAATAATCTATTACAAAAACGATGATCTAAATAATTACATGTCTTTAATATTACATTCTAAATATTTTGTACTATGCAAGTAACACAATAACGATGTGTATAATTTGCCCTAATAAGAATCACGAATCAATTTCGCCAAAATATAATAATAAAATTCTATAAAATTAATAATATCAATAAATTTTCAATACAACATAACGACTTAAAATATTTCTTATTATACTATACATTACGCATTCAATAAAGAATAAATAAAAGTGAAATGCTGAACAAGACGTGTATGCCTCACTGTACGATGTAAACTATTTAATGAATATGTGTTAACAATGGTCCCAAAGTACTCTGTGAATGGACCTACATCAGTAAACCGTGGTTTAATTGTAAGACACGAAATCGTAACTCATTCTATCGCAAGTTTCATCTATTTGGAAGTACCAACTTGACTGTCATAGACTAAATATTTTTAACAGAAAGCCGATTTTAAAAAATTTATATGAAAACAATATGGAAAAAATCTGCATAAAATTATAGATAAATTAGATTCATTCAATTTAGTTAAATACTCGTATTGGCGAAGATATTGTGTTACAAAAAACAAACACAATACGATGGACTTGTAAATCTCATTCATTCGATTGGAAAAAATATCAAATTTGACAGTTATGTTAGGGCTCAAAAATTTTTTTCTTTAGTGTATGTCAAAATAAATAAATAAAAAACGGTTTTGTTACACGTCTGTTTGTTTATTCTATGATAGGGGTATACAACGTTGATCGATGACGGGCTACAAACAATAATTAGTGAGTTCGAAGATCTTTACGAATCAATATGGGGCCAGGTGGTATAATAACATATACCTAATAGGTAATTCATACTTGTATTATTATCTTCTTCTTCCTACCCTTTTCACATATTTATTTGGGGTTGTCACAATATGTTTTCTTATTTCATTCATCTCTATTTGCAGTCATCTCACTAGTCACTCCCTTTCTAGTCATGTTTTCTTTCACCCAGTATCCATCCATTTCTTTTTGGGTCTTCCTTTACCCTGTATTATCATAAATGGCAAAATAACATAAAAAGAAACTCCTGTAGGATATATGATTTTACTAGCCAAACCGACAATTTTTTTACAACTTATTGCTAACTAGCAGATCCCAATTTAATTTCATCCCTCCAAATACATATACCAAATTTCGTTAAAAGTAAGTCTAAAGGTTACAATAGTAACGGAAATGTTGCGAAGTAATAGAATATCTTGGTAAGGTCATGTCATGCACAGAAATGAAAGCAATGTTTTAAAGAAAGTGTTAATTATGATAATATCATACTATAACAAACATAAGAAGGGGTAACCAAAAAAAGGTGGATAGACTGTGTAAAAGTTAATATGTAAAAAAGAGAAGTGAGCCCGAAAATAAGTGACAGGTATTTGTGGAAGAAAAAGTTATACTGCGCCGACCCCAATTAAATGAGGAAAGGCAAGGCAATAATACTTCCAAATTTCATGCGGGAATGACTATAGTAACATTTATTTTTATATATTGTAATTAAACGTATCTCGATACTTTGACGGCGTAAATTAGGATAAAAAATCCAATATGAGAATATATGAGAATCTGTTCAACCGTTTAAGTATTGTTGAGCGACAAAACATGTTTACAAACTTTCATATTTATAATATTAGAACACGGTATTTATAATAACATAAAACTTGTTTTTAAACTTTGACAAAAATAGAAAAAAGTAGCATTTTACCATAAACTGTTCCATTATATTTTTAAATATAAATTTAAAATTTCCAATCAATATCATCATTATAAACATAATGACAACGACCATTTATATTGAAAAAAAAATCTCTACGAAAAAATGAATACTACATATTTTTGGAGTTGACAATCTCATTAGAATATTTTCATTAATTGTCCCCTATATCACCAATATATACAGTTATACTAGCCGTGTGGTTCTGACAGAGAAAAGGCCACCCCTTCCTATACCGTGGGTGTCGTAAGAGCCGACTAAGAGAGGAAGATGGATGGGCAACAGCGTCCCTCTTAAAACATCTCCAAAGCTTAGCTGCGATTGCCAATCCGCCTGTCAAGCATGACAACTACTGGCAAAATCTCCAAAAAAATATATTTTTTTTTAAAGGAATGGCAATTCCACCAATGGAAAGTGGTAAAGGCCGTCATAGACATGAGCAGTACTACACACAGATAATAAATACTGTTTCTACCATGATATATTTATCGTTGCCATTCCTGAGGACTCAGATGTTATTCCTTGTAGATCCATAAATTCTCACGCCATATCCCACCCTTCAAACCGAAACACAGCCATGCAAAACACAACTGCTTCGCGGTAGAAACACGAATGGGACAGAGGTCATACTATTGTACCAAGTCTCCCTCTGGTAAATAAATAAAGGAGAGGCTTATGTTCAGCAGTGGATAGTTAAAGGCCGACATAATGATGAGACAGTTATACACACAGATAATAAATACTCTTTCTACGATTATATATTTATCATTAAAACATTGTAGATCCATACTTTTCTCAGCGGCCAGTACGGCAACTTAGTTTGAATAAAAAGATTAACTTGAAGATATCATATATTCACTACTACTACGTGGGAGAGAAGAAACAGGTTATAATTCAATCGAATGTAAGACAAGACGTGTACAATATTGATGGAAAAATATGACTTTGACATTTGTACAACTCGTATTTTTATTTGGCTTATAAAAAAGAATGGTCTATCGCTAAATTTGTCTTAATTATACGAATTTTATATATTATAAATATATAATAAATTACGGTGATCATCAACTATTTAATATTATTATTATTATATTATTTTATGCACATTTTCTTAATATGAAAGTAAAATTGTAAATCAAGCACAATTTTTTTCAGAAATATAATTTATTAATTTTAAGTTCAATGACATTTTGTTAAGAACTGTCTAATATTCTAGAAAATGTTGACATAGAAATACTCAATTTTGTACAAACCTATTAGTGTAGGAGGCACTTTAGCTCCACTTAACATCACAAAATATTAAATTTTGTTTGCAGAACTCTTTAAAGTTACCGAGTTACTGCAATTAAATCAATGTGGGTGAGTTAATTTTCACAAACCTAACAACTAAGGGACGCAACTTTTTAGTTTTAATATTATAAGCATTTTAGCAGACTGCTAAAAAAATTTTATGATTTTTGTGTGTATTTTAGTAATATGTTAGTACACGTACCTCCAATTTTAAGAACATGGTGTAGCTTAAACAACTTAGTGCATTAAATAGTCATTAGATTAATTTTCAAGAGTCTTCAAAAACTCCGTCAGTTATAAACAAATTCGGAAAATTATATTTTAGCTGAAAGGGTATACTTATAGATTGGTCCCATAGACATTTAATTTTAAAATTAAAATAACTGATTTTGTGGAAATTGAAGACGGTTATTGTGAAACACAATCTTAAGTTACATGTTGTCGTTACTTAGTCCTAAGTGTAAGAATGTTGTAAGGTGCATTTATATACTACAGTACAGTTTCATAGGTAATTTCCTGCCTCTAACTGGGTAAAGGTCGGTAGGTAATTTTCTCTCCATACTCACATTAAATTCGAAATTCGAATATAAATAATAATTAACATTTTCAATAGCTTCTGACCCGTGGTACACCCAACTACTGAACTAGTGCGTTCAAAACTTGCCCATGGTCTTACTACACCGTAGCATAGATATCTACTTACATTGGTCGATTACATCGATATATTTAAACACCGTAGGGCATTGCTTATTTAGATCGTCGTATTTATGAGCTAATACTTTATAATAGACAAGTCAACAATCTCTTAGATTAATTTAAACAAATGATTATTATCACTACTTATGAATATTAATGTGTTTACCTACAAATTCTAAACAAAAATAAGTACATTATAAAATTACGAAATTGCACTTAGATTCAATTAAGTACATCATGAAGACAGATATAGTTTTAGCTTCATCTATTTATATTTTTATTTTTTACATTTATCATATTCAATAATTACTGTTTTTTAACAAACTAATCATCATACCATCGTCATATTATATTAGCCATTAACTGTCCACTGATGAACATAGGTCTCCCCTTAATGGGAGGGGGGGGGGGGGTTGCCAATAGTTGCCACGCTCAACAGACTTAACACCTGCAATTAGGCTTTGGAGATGTTTCAAGAGGGACGGTGCTGCCAATCCTTCGACTATCGAATTCCCATAGTTGCCTCTTACGACCACCATGGGAAAAAAGATACTATACCTACTAGAAATAAACAGATTACCTATAGGTGTGCACATAAACATGTTTCGAAGATATATTTGAATGAAAATGTTATTTATATATATATGTTTGTTTGTTACCTGTTAGCGCCTTAATGGCTTAATCAATTACAATGAAATTTGGTATACATGTACTATATGGGATGAAGAAGATTATAGGCTACTTTTCACTTCTCATTATGATCACTAATCAGAAGAACTACGAAACTCTAATATGGATGTCCTTTGACATTAGCATTTTATAATATTTTATTAAGACAGAAAACTTTTCTTTGATTCTTAGTACAATAACTCTTAATGATTAATATGTTGTAAAACAGAGAAAGCGAGACATTTATTAGGTGGAAAAGAAGCACCCAAAAGATAAATTAAGGTAGGTGGCCTCACGCATACTAATGGTGACGAAATCGGACAAAACTACACTAATATATTAATTAATAAGATGAACTTTTATTCAATCAAATATCTAAGAAAATATTTTAATATATTACATATTATTTAACTGTAAAATATTTGTTGGTCATTACAATTTTAAAATTTTTTAACTTTAATAAATGGTTATAAGGTAAAATAGAAAATCAGATTTCAAATGATACTAATGATTCATGCTAATATGGCAGAAGTAATTTGTAAAAAAATGACGTAACAAATTGGTTTCTACAACAAACAATAGAAATGACTATCTATATTAATAGTTTAAATGTGAAAGTGAGTTTTTTTTTTGTTTTCTATTTTTTTTATACATACATATCTGTTACGCATAGAATGCCAAATGCTTCGATGCTATTTTTTCCAAATGGTATAAAATTTAATTTAATTGAGATGTAAAAGGACATAGGAATATAAGGAAATGTTAACACACTCGATAAACATAAACCACTCATGCGAAATCTGTAAAAACTGCTAGTAGAAAAATGGTTATATATTTTAAAAATATATTTTTATGACAATTATTAATTGTCAAGCGTATTTCACAAATAATTTTATATTGTAATGGATTTCCACCAGAGAGCAGTCAATTTTTCAAACGACTTCAAGAAAGGCAAGTCTTTACCGCATAATTTCGTCAGTTCTAAATCGATTTGGAAAATTCTCTTTTTATCTGAAAGGATATACTTACAGATTGGTGTCATAGATATGTAACAAAAATCGGTTTAGTAGTTTATTTTTGAATCCATATAACTGATTTTGTCACAAGTGAAGTCACTTTTTTGTGGGGCACAATCGTTGATTACTACTTAATTATTTACTAATAATGATATACAGGGCGCTTCACGCC
Source organism: Galleria mellonella (assembly GCF_026898425.1). Lineage (NCBI taxonomy): Eukaryota > Metazoa > Arthropoda > Insecta > Lepidoptera > Pyralidae > Galleria > Galleria mellonella. Next base: position 1,101,896 of record NW_026442100.1, on the reverse strand, counting down.
CTGAATGCCATTATTAATTTTGATACTTCAATACCTATTTAAATAGCTGTTAACTCAGCCCACTAAACACAATATTAAGCCTTTCTTGACAAATAGTAAATTAGATAGATAGGTCCATTATCGCAACCACTGCATAAGACGACGAATACGAGACAGAATCATCTATGCATGTAATATCAAGAACGTACCTATCGATTACAACTGATTCGTTAGGCACCGATGGTCACTTACTATTGATTAATCGATAAATCTCATTATGAATTACGTAATTGATTATTGAATTGTTTGTGGTTGCAATTAAACTACCGATTTATAATCGATATCCAACGATTATGTATTAACTAAACAGTAGTAGCAACATGTGACTAGATTGATTATTCCATAAGATATTCATTCGAGTAGTTAAGAAGGTGGAGGCAGAGGGAATTAGCAAAATTTCCGCCAGTTGCGCAATTGTGATTTAGGTATAAATGATTGATGAAACACAAATATGCGTTCCGCTAGACACGATGTGTTTTTTTTTTATTGTAATTTCGAGTGAAACATTTTTTTGTTATACATATTATATTTGTTACTTTAAATTTTAAATATACGAGTACTTGAGTGATTGAGAAAATAATTCTGCACATTAAAATATTTTTGTCATCGCATTAAATTCTTAGCAGATAGCGGAAAAAAGTAAAGCCACGCCATACGGTCCAACATCAAAGACAAATAAGCACCTTGACCACTTTAAAAATATATTTTATTTTTAATAATCTATATTCAGAAATGTGAATAGTATTAACATTAAGTTCGCTATTCATTCCTCTATAAACACGATTTCGATGTTGATTGCATCGTTACATAGGTAATCGCATTATAACGATAAGCGCTTCGCTAAGACGGCTATAATATCACCAACAATGTTGCTAATACGTAAATACAGCAGAATAATGATTCAGGTTACATGGAAATAAGTTCCGTGAAGACGTGCACGTTTTATACTGAAGTAAGATACGCTTACGTGAATGTTCTACTGTTTAATTGGTAGTATTTTATTGGTTAATCTTGAAATACCAAGATTCGTTTCTAATGTTTTTAGACGGTTTTTTCTTTTTAGATAAATATGTTCAGTTTCACTGGTAAAACACTTATTTCAAATTCCAATTTCACCCTGTATACCATTATCCATTTCAGCTGTAACTGTCCACTGCTGAACCTTATTGGAGGGTTTGGCCAGTAAATGTCACGCTTGACAGGCGGCTTGGCAACAGCAGTAACCGCTGCTCCCCATCTCTGGACTTTTTCGCACGAATTTAGAATTAATTTAGCATATGTCTGATCATTGAAATTTATTATTATTATTATTTCAGCCATTAACTATCCACTGCTTTTCCCATAAGAGGAGTTTTGCCCGTAGTTGCCATGCTTGACAGGCGGATTGGCAACCGCAGTTAGGCTTTTAGAGATTTTTAAGAGGGACGCTTCTCTCGCCCTCGCCCTCGCCGGTGTCAAAAGAGACGACTAAGGACCTTTTACGACACCCAGGGGAAAGGAAGGGGTCGCCCATTCTATGCCGGGACCCCACGGCATCCCTATGTACTGCTACAATATTATCTGTTTTATGAAATAAGAAAATATACACAATGAATTCAAAAGGAAACAATATAAAAGTAATGGAAATAAAGAAAACTCCATATCATAGCGACAGGTTTATTAGCGAATGCCTAGTCTTTTATACATTGAAAAGTGCGTGGGTGGCGTAACATAAACTGATTCAATTGATTTGAATAGATTGTGTTTACGCCCTATAAGTAACACAAAGTGAATGGAGTTGTCGACAAAGAGCTACGGCGTCTGGCGATATAAATGTTCATTCGTATAATGCTAAAAGCCGTATAATATCTTAGGAAACAACATGTTTCAAAATAGCACCCAGACTCAGACATTATACACTACATAAGTATAAAAATGCTTACTTAAAATATATTTGATTTTATTTAGTGTTTCCTAAAATGTTTTATTGTTTTCTGACAATTTAAATCCAAAATTAACTAAATGCAACATAAACATAATACTTACATATATTTTACTTCAATTTGTCTCATATCAGTTATTAAACAAGAGTTCGTGTAAATGAAATCAAATAAGGAAATGGGAAGCTCTGGTTTTATAAAATCACTTAAAAATAATAGACACCAAATTGTCAAGATTAAATCTCCGGAGTATTCAGATATGTAAGTCGCATATACACGTAAATTTTATTCAGAAACAGCAACTTGAATTTTAACAAAATTAATGTTGACTAGTAATCTAAACGAAGTTTATTTTGAAAACTCCAGTTTTAATATATATGAATTAATAAGGCGGAATCATATTTCAAATGAATTTTACATCGCAACTAATACGAAACACATAAACAGTAACATTCACATGAAAATAAAATATACTTTTGAGTTTAGAATCACATCCTTTTTAAACTGATGCAAAAATCAAGATTTTGCATAAGTCGAAAAGCATTTTAAGGCTCACCTGTCAATAATCAATTAAACATTGGACTTTACAACAGTCGTGATCTCGCCTTTGTGTACTTTACAGTTAGGTAGTCGGTCAATACGGATAAATAATTCATGTGTCCCCGAAAAAGTCGGTGTGTCTTGTACAGTATAAAAAGACAATAATGTGAGCAATATTTTCAATACATACTTATTTACGATTTCATTTTGCTTTACAAATTGGTAAGAAACTGTACTGGCTTACTTTAAATACTGAAGTCTTTATTTAGACAGCTAGTTAACAATTGGAGCACATTGCGAATTTAATGGCTCGTGAAACGTTGCTGGAAGTTATTTTTACTGAATAATTTAGGTATTCATTAGAAATAAAAATGTGTAAAATAAATCCGAGACCATTACTCATCAATGGAATATGATATAAACTTATTTAAAAATTTATAATTGTATCTTTTTGGTAACACTATGATTTGCGTCAATAGGTTTGTATGTAATTCTACTAATTTCTATAATATGAACAACTACCGTAAAAATTACAAATAGTACGGTAGGAAGAATCCTTTTTATTTGTCTTCAAACACAAATAAAACAGTTTTTTCATATAAGTATTACATCTGCATATTTATACAATTTAGTATTGTATTGTAAAATCTTTATCGTACATATTTAATTACAATTAATGGATAAAATTAGATTTAAAAATTTTGGCAAATAGAATGCAGTGAAAGTCAGAGGTTTTTTTTTTAAAAAAAAAGATTGTTTTGCATGGCAATCCTCACCCATTTCTTCAACTACCTAGATACGAAATCGAAATTTCATCCTGACTGAATCCACTAAAACTTTACATGATATGACGTCTAAACAACGGAACTCTATTATATCTACGTCCATTAATCTTTTTATCTGTTTTTAGGTTAATTTAAACTTTAATAACCTCGCGTTATTTCTTATTAAAAGTACATAATTATAATTAAATAAATTAACACAAAGAAATATAATTAGTAGCTATTGGTATTATTAGTTATTCCGTTGGATCACGGTAAAAAGAAATATGTTATTGTTCCTTTAATAACTTGGCAATATATAATTAGTCTTCTTACACGCGTAAAATGAATTAGCCGCATATCAAATTTTAATTTGACCGTAACATTTCGAGCGTATACGTAATTTTAGAGTACAGTACTACGCACAACTGTCCATCATCATGTAACATCCCATAAATCGTTCATCTACTTGATAATGAGAGCGATGTTGCATTAATTTATAAGGAAAATCGGAACAATTGTTTATAAGATCGCGCCGTTACATTTTTAATTTCAAATGTCGTGGTTCGCTGGGCGAGTAGGCCTTCGGTGGTTAGAGTTAGCAATTGGCATTGTTTATAAAGGCAATTTCATACGTCGTCATTATGTTTTCGTTTTGACAATACCTTTGATAAATAAAGACGCCTCTTGTGTGACACGTATTCACCTTTTTTTTTTTGTTGAGAACTCGTCAAACGTTATGTTAAGGAGGATTCTTTAATAAGTTGGGTCCCAAAAAAGTTTTTACTTTTGAGGGTAGACAGGGTTTTAGATACAAAATAAAACTTAACATATTACAATATAGAACGTTTTAACAATATGAATTTTCTATACCATAAGTAGATTATATGACGCATTTATAAATCACTCAATCTTTAAATACAATTTAAAACTTCATAATTTGGTCAAAACTTATTGAAATCGTCTCACCTTAGTTCTCGGAAGTGCCAACACGTGAGAAGTACCAAAGGCATCACAGTGTACTTATGGTAATATTCAACTTTTTTTATACATTTTAATATTACTATAAATACAGCAAACAAGATGATGGCCACCCGATAGGGTTCTGTTCCATATAAAATATAAAATTTACTCTTTTATAAATAATTTAGGAGTTAAAATTGATACGTAAAGCACATGCAGTTGCGGTATCTATTTAGATCCATATCTATGCTGTCACTTCTGCCTTCTCATGTTTCAAGCATTACGGTATATTTTTGTTATGCGTGTGCGCACGTTGCGTGTAAGTTTCATACGCGGCGAGACACAGCGCGCACGAAATTCATTTTCCGCCAGTAACAAGACAAATATTTTAAACATTCGTCATTAGTACTTTTTGGGTTACACATGAAAATTGAAATGTCGTAATATAGCGTAACATATCTGTCCAATTTATTAATTTATCTTTCTTTTGCGTAACATCTCTTTTACTATATGCATCAAAATAGGCTTAATGAGGAGACAGACATGTTTTTGTCTAAATTTTTAAGTCCTGTAAATATAGTGAGATCCTTCTCCTTTTGAATTTTGTGTAATTTTATTAGCCCCCTACCCCTTATTGCTGATTTTACGTGATTAAAGTATACTCCATAAATATTTTTTTCTCATCTACGATATTTTTTTTTAATTAGAAATGAATGTTCTTTAAAAACTATGGATTTTTAGTACCACTTAAACCTCTTGGGTTTGTGTGTGATGGCACTTTACATTACGTTCTCAAATAGTAAGTACTGACATTAATATACTGCAGTTTTAACAAGGTAGAACAGTAAATATTAAATTTTTTTAACAGTAATATTGCTTCGCAAGTTGGTAGATAAAGAATTTACTAATTTAATTTATTCATTATTATCTATTTATTTATTTAAAACTCCTACTTAAAATTAGGCCACATTTAAAAGGCATTATTTAATTAATGTTTGTAATTCTAAAACTTATTATTACGCCCGTCCTTTCTTATTTAAAAAAATAAATATTTTTTTATTGCAGTCACCTAATTTAAATATTTTAGTTTCCTCTTCATTCAATATTCCCACGCTATGTCGCGCAAATATTTCCTACTAGTTAAAGCAAATGTCTCGTGAGGAACCTATTTTCTGCATTTAACTAGTCACTCGGATGAAGCAGTATCAGTTACGATCTAACGCCTGCACGTCAACGCAGTACAGTCGCACTTAATAAATGTGGGTAATATATTTTTATATTTATCAATTATGAAAATATAATAATAAAGTGAATGTTTTATGGTAATCTTTGTATTACTGTATTTGGCTTCTTATATCTATAATAATCAACATTTTTGTCCTAGGTACACAAATAGAACCAACAAACTTTAACATCAAAGCAATACAGAATTACAGACTTATCAACTTACCGACAGACTTGACATTTCGATACTTAACAGTTGACATATCATGACAATGATAATAACAAAAAATAAATGTTGATATAAATAACAAATTTACATTAGATACAGATTTTACAAACTAAATTACATTTCAATATCAACACCTGTGTTTAACACATTCTTATTGGACGCGTTTTTTTTATAAGGTTACCGAATATAAATTCTCCAGATACTTCGATTCGATATTTTAATGGATGATTGTATAATGGTAACTACGTGTGGGGGGGAGGGATTATTAATAATACGAACTACCAGTCCCATTGCTAGCAATATACGCCATTAAAAACCATCCTGCTGAATTCCAGGTATATTTATTACGATGTGTTAACTGACCTGCTCTTTCATTTTCACTTATCATCCCTCACTGGTGACCCGCCAATGTATACCAATAACTTATCATCCCTCACTGGTGACCCGCCAATGTATACCAATAACGCAGGCGGGGTTACCATTCTATTATCGGCCATTAAAAAAAAACTCCGTCTGTGCTATCAGTATACACTAACGAGTCACCAGTGAGAAACAATAATTTAAACTCGATGGAAACTTTCGTGATACCATAACGAGTTATAAAACAGTTCAGTAGCGAATATCATATAAACTAAAATAATGATATCTTTGAAGTTACCAACTCACATTATATTGGCATAGACTGTACAGGTGTGTGCTCAACTATTAATAATTATTTTATAGATAATATTTTTTCTTTTATTGATTTAAAAAAAATTCGTATTGAACTTTCACTGATGTGTAGAGATAAATTGAGTTTGTTTATAAATATCTAATAATATGTGATCGATCATCGGCCTCCTGCAGTTTACTTTGACTAGAAGTGTTCTTTTAACTCAAAATCTCCCCAAATTTCTCTCTACTCGATTTATAATGATCAGAAGTTAATCTTGAATGTACAGATTACCATCGTAGATACATAAATAAAGGTGATTAAGTGAACACGATGGGGTTTCCATTTTGGATTTTCACCACTGGTGGTAGATAGTTTTTAACATTATTTAGTAATTATAAGTATAGACAGTAAAATTACATGAAAATCCTAATCCTGGATATTTCAGTGGAGATAAAAATGATAATTGCAGTTTAGATGCAATTTTTATATTAATTAAATTTATCGTATTAATGTTATTTTAGTAATCCGAGGAAGTGGATATAGGAGTAAATGTAAAAATGACTGCGAATAGAGAAAAATGGAAGAGAAAAAGATATTACGTTGGCTCGAAATAAGTAATTGGTGGTAAAGGTGGTAATAATAAACCGAGGAATGAAATCTATGTACATACAAATAAAGTTTAGTCATTTTTGACGCAATTCATTAAATCTTAGAATAAGAGCCCAATTAAAGTGGGCATACTATTGCAAATTATGAAACCATACCAGCGATACATTCGATTTTTATGTTAACATATATGTTACATTGAACTCATAACCTAGGATCGTGATGTGATGCTATATTCGTAAATACAACTTAATAATCAATAACATATCCTGAAATAAAGTTATTTTCCCCTTTGCAAGTAAACATAGTTTATAATAATAATACCATGACGGACCAATAACCTGAGTTCGTCCTCGTTTTTCACTCTTCATTGATGCCCCATCATTGTACACCATTAGCGTGGGCGGGTTTACCATTCCATTTCCATCCATTAAATACGCTTTAAAAGTAATGTTATTTGGTTTTAGGTCGATTTGCGATTCAGCCTATTGTATTTATTTGACTCGGTGACATCAGCAGCCCGAAGCTATCAAATGCTACTTCCCAAAGCACAGACATGACCCTAAAGAATTACCATATGTAGTAAATGTTTGCCTATTCACAACAAATCGAGACCCGACACCATAACTCTCCAAATCAGTAAGTGAACCGCCGTTAACGCATCTCACTCTGACGTTATCATAGTGATCATTTTAGTATAATTCATAACAGTTCTTCTCAAGATTTTTTATTTATGGGCCGTAACATTAAGTTGACAAGTTATATCTGTCCGTTGCATAGGACTTTTAGGTAATATTGACGTAGTTTTATTTTAGCTAATAGTATCTCTTATTGCTATTTCTGTCTGGTACATAACATCGATATGTAACAAGCACTGCAATTGCTATTGTTAAAAAAAAATGTGGAAGTTCTTATTTGCGATTAAATATATTGTCTATATTCTGATTTTATATAAACAGAGATTACATCAATTTCTCGGATGTTTTGAATACCTATTTCAAATAACAGTCTCTCGCATATACATGCTATCCGCTATATTACTCAAAGTATAAGTTACGATTATCTATTCTCATATTCCAAAACAACTTTAAAAGTAAGTTTAATTTGGTTTAAAGAACAAAAAATACATTAGGGACGATAAAATAAACTGTACGTAAGTAGGTTTTATTTTTAAAGTTTTATCGAAATCTTGTACAAATATATCACGATAATATTATTATATTATATGTTCGCTGCTTGCAAATAGTTGATGAATCTTTTTTTTTATTTGAACTCTCCTCAAATATTAGCAACATGCTGTTACAGTAATTTTGTATTAAATAAAATCAGTTTTACTTAATATTTACAATTATAAACAATTATTTATTTAATATTACCTATTGCGATATAGATACAAACATCAGCTTACTTTTAATTGCTTCGTGGTCTTGTGTTTTACAGGTTGAGTACATCTGGACTAGAGGATATGCCACTGCGTGTGAGCAGCGAAGCGTGAGCTCTATAAAGCGGAGAGAGCGCGCGCAACTCCGCCGTATACATTAATAAATTAATAATGATTTTATGGAATTCCGCTAGCTTAGGCCGTAAGCCGGACATTTTTATTCGGAGTAAGAATTCGGATTTATTTTAAACCAGCTATATCCTGTTACTTTGTCTGCACAAATGTATGAATATTTGATTGATTGGCAATAAATAATATTATTTTTGTAAAGCTATTATACATAGTATTGTTTATTATGATTCCACTGTGATTTCAGATGAATGACATTCAAATGACAATAAGATAAAAATTAAAATAAATATGCTCAAGTTTTCTTAGATAAATACTTTGTATTTTTCAACTATTACCATAATTTTAAATGTAACACACGACATGCTTATATTGAATCCAACGTTATTAATACACGCTGAACATAGGTCTCCCCCATAGACTACCATAAGGAACGTTCCCAAGCCACCTGCATCCACTGACTGCATTGCGGCAGATTTTTAATTAAAACTAATTACAATTAATCCCAGATATTATCCATCTGTCTTAATATAATTATTCAATTTCATTCAATTCATACAATCGTTTATGCAAGATTGAGTAACAAACATCCAAACAAATTTTCATATCTATGTATATTAATATAATAAAGCGGCAATACGGTAGCGGTTTGGACGGGCTAATCTCTGGTAACTACCAGTTGGAAAAAATATTTATTGCATTTGATAGCACATTCAAGAAATGTGGTATCAAATGCAATCATTTTTTATATCTGTTTATAGGAAGGTTTTATAATCTTCTTATATGTTATGTATAATATATATTGAGTATTCTTATAGATCTATATTGAACAGCCTTATTGCTATTTAACATTATGATACAACCACGGACCAAACTGAGGTTTACAGTTAGTTCGATATTAACCTTTTTAAAAAAAATGTCAAACCTATTTTAGCTTTTGAAATGTTCTATCTTTTTTTTGCACTAATTTCCCAATTTGAACGATAGTGACAAAACACTCTAATAGTTAAACGATTTTGTAGCATATTTTAGTTTTTATAAATAAAGGGGTAACTATTATGGGTGGGTTATATCTACCAATATCTATATATTGTAGTTACAATATCTATACATATATCAGCCCAATAACCTATATATTAGAAAAGAAAAACCTACTCGTAATAAATATAGATATCCGATTAGTATGGGCGGTATCGCAATGGGTGGTCATCAATGTCTAGTAGAACTCAATATATAGATATCAGATATTATCCATCTCAAGTAACTGTATACAGTTCACGATTAACGCTATATATATACCAAAATCGTAGAAAGCGACGAATAACACCGCTTGTCCAATTTTGTTATTTTGCTATCAAATGTGCTGATGTTTGAAGTCAACATAAAAAAAAATTAGTTCAAAAAAACATTTCGCACCTCTTCGAAAACGTTTAATTATACTAATGTTTAGTTTCGATTATATAAAAAAAAAACTTTTTTTGTTTGTTGATAAAAAGAAATGATTGATCATGTGCGAACCGAGATTCATCATTTAACATGATGAATGACAGTAGTATCGTGAGAGAAACTTACAATTTTAAATGTCTTATTCTAGTAAAATCACTAGGTAGTGATGACCATCATTAGTGATAGGGTCTTTAAACTTTGTTTTTTTTTAACATGTTTATTATTAAGAATGTCTGACATAGACTTTTTTAATTATTTATTTGAACAATCTTATTGTAAATAAATAGATAATTAAAATTGCATTCCACAAAAATGCAATCGATTTTGATAAAATTTTGTGGGACTAATCTGTAAGTATATCTTTTCAGATAAAAAAAAAATTTCCAAATTGTGTTATTATTAACCGAGTTATGATTTTGAAGTCGGTTGATAAATAAGTTACAGTTAAAGACTCTCTCAGCTTCATCATATCAGCTTTTAATTATCCACTGCTAAACATAGGCCTCATAAGGGTGGTTTTGGCCAGTAGTTGTCACGCTTGACAGGTGGATTGGTAAATGTAGTTAGGCTTTGGTTAAGTTTAAAGACGGACGCTGCTGCCCATCCCTCGACTATTAAATTTCCTTAGTCGCTTCTTACGACACCCATGGGAAAAGAAAGGATGGTCCATTCTATGCCGGGACCACACGGCATGTAATAATATGTAATATGATAAAAACATACATGATCACACGAACAAAGTAGTAAGCACAGCTGGCAGTGAAATAAAAATAATCATTAAAAAACTCTATCCATAAAATTGCCACTTTAAAAAAAAACTTACAATATTTTACAGTACGCTATTATTAAATTGGTATTTTGTATAAAATTATAACGCTGATTACAATCTCCCACGCGCCTTACGATTAAAATATATACTTACAACTATTAAAACTGATCTTGACTGTATAAAAAAAGACAATAGGGATATTTAAACTCGATTACAGGCTAAACTAACAACTATACATGACTGAGGTGTGTCTATTTGAAGTTATAAAAACTTGTAGATAATTTATCTCGTACGGCGCGTAAACTAATCTTATTATATCATTCATAATATTAAAAAAGTCAAGTATTTACACAAAATATTTTTTGAGGAAAAAACATGATTGATGGCGTTTAAAATAGAAATAGAGGTGATTATAGTAATTTTACGTACACAGATAAAACAATTCAACATGTGTGATGTTAGGAAAAAGTATACTCGTATGTAAGTGCCTGAGACTGTCAGTCATTCTGTACATCATGAATCACTAGTGTATAAACAGCATTAGGTATAATTATGATAAAATTAAACTAAGTAAAGAAAAATATATTTTTAAAAAAGCTCAAACTTTCTGTTTTCAAACTACAAAAAAGAAGTTCTCGACTCTGTTGTATTTTTTTTATATTTGTCACCTCATAACTCTGTCAATTCTAAATCGATTTGGAAAATAACTTTTTTGACTAGAGGGATATATTTACAGATTAGTCTTTTAAGACCAATTTTATCAAAATCGGTTCAGTTGTTTAGTTTTGACATCAAAATATCTGGTTTTGTCACAATTAGTTTTTTTGTGAGACAAAATCTTTAATTATTACCTAATGAAAAATATCATACGATATTAGGTTCACTGTTTCTATAAATTTTATTGTACAATGAATAATAATCTATGCAAATTGAGTACCTCCTTTTTTGCAATGAAAAAACAATTTTCCGGTTAAATTAATATTAAAATTGAGTAAATGTTGATGCTCCTTTCCAATTTTGAGTTCCCTTTGAGTTTGCTGGAAGAGAACTTTTATAGAGTTTAGTTTTAGCTCAGCTTTGACAATATTCTTTCCACTGTCATGTTTTTTTATGTATTATTAATGTATACAATAAAGTATAAATAAATAAATAAAAGTTGTTTAATTCCATGAACTGGATTTCATCTTTCCATATCCATTATATACAACTGACCTCTTATATTAATACTTACCCACTCATTAAAATATACCGTATCCAGTTAACAATTGAGCCAATATCGAACGGTCCACCATTAACATCTCTAAGCCCTGCGCCGTCCATAAATTTTACTTATCTAAATGAATTATTAGATTCTCGGAGCTTCTTTTAATATAAATTACTAAGGATTAAATTATGATCAGTACTAATCGAATATACAGTTTGGGTCCCGGGTCTGTTATTACTTGGATTGTAAAGGGATAATGGTATTTGTGAGATGGAGGTTGAAGCCACAGAGTCCAATTAACTTCAAATTAGATAATGGTTAAACAACGAGAAAGATGAATATAAAACAAATTGCTTGAGTGAATACGTAATAAAAAGATTTTCAACTAGATAGTTATAAAATATGCCCGTTTTTTTTCAAGATAAAGGGTTTAAGTGGACCATTGACTATTTAATCTGGTGGGAGTAGAAACATGTTTTTTTTTTGATGGATGAAGACGGAATAGTGCACTCGGCTATGCTAATACAATGGCAAGTTACTGCCGAGGATGAAATGATAACGATGAAGACAAGTCAGTCGTCTCATCATAACGAATAAGAACTAAACACGATGCTTTTCAGGGGGGAACGTGTGGAGGTCCACCTGACAAGGTATATAGCTAGTAATGAAGACTAGCGTTCTAATTATTGACCGCCGACGGCCCCCATCCCATTAAAACCTGAAAATTTCGCAAATTTCCTCGTATACCATAAATAATTCTAGAAATTACCGCAGGATGGACGAGTGTAGGAGGACTAAGTGGTTAATAGTTAATATTAAATAAGATATAAATTATTTGACTATTCACATTATAAAGCGACATTAAAAAAAGAAGAATTTCAATTGAGAAGATATATTTTTTATGTTTAATAGCATATAACTCAATTTATAAATCGACTTAGAAAAACCTTTTTTTTTTTGGTGTCATTTGTCTAAAATTGGTTCAGTAATCTCATATTTTAAATCAAAATAACCAATATTTGGATATCTACTGTGCCTCCTCCCCTCCTAATACAGAGTATGATCTATTACCAAATTTTATTAAAATTTGTCCAGCTGTATAAATGTGACTAAATGTATGAATGAACAAAAACTCAGAAATATCTAGGTACAGTCGGGTTAAATACTAATAATATAATTTTATATGTAAGATTTACTGTCATGATGTTATAATTATTTCAATGAATAAATAAATAAATCTTATCGACTGAATAACAAACATCTAACAATCTTTTTTATAAACTTTCACACTTAATATGTTAGTAAAATAAAACGAAACCCATCATCTTCGTAAGACAAGAACAGATGATTGTCCTGTCATATTCATTCCTGTTTGATTTTATGATATATCAAGAATTTACACTTCCATCATTATATCTTAGCGAGGAATGTTTCACCGTACAAATTGTAGTCATATTGTCAGAGTCTCTATTGATTCAATACATAGCCAATCAATAAAAGCACCGAAACCACAAATTTAAATAGATATAGACGACGCAAGTCTTTCAATTTATATTAAAACTAAGCATGGAAATAAACTACTTGCCACGGTGACATACTACTTTTAATTACGTATTATTTCTAATACAGTGTCTATGAAACATCTCATCATCATCAGCTGTTAACCATCCACTACTGAACATAGACCTCCCCCATAAACGGAGATTTTGCTAGTAGTTGCCACGTTTGACAAGTGGGTTTACAACCGCAGTTAAGCGTTTGGTGATGTTTTAAGAGACGTTGCTGCCCATCCCTCAATCATTAAGTTTCTTTAGTCGCCTTTTACACACACAGGAAAGCAAGGGATGACCCATTATATGCCGAGACTACACGACATAGAATAGGTTACCCCATGAAATCATCTCGTCGTCCATTAATGTTTCAGTCGATTTAAAAAAAATTAATTAATCAATTATTTAAATTATAATAATAATTACTTAAATTAGTCGATTTATTACTTAATTTTTTAACGATCGAAATCGCTGAATTTTATTGCAGAGTAACATTCATTTTTATATAGAAACTATTGTAGGTCATAAAAAGAACCTACTGTCAAAATTTGGTAGTTATGTTATAACGTTAGTAGTTTTGGCTGTGCGTTGATGAGTCAGTCAGTGAGGAATTTTCTCTTCATAATATAGTACAGATTGACATAGAAACACAGGATTCACTTTTAACAAGAGCGCAAGGCATTTCAGAAACTTTGACAAGCAAACACATGGCGTCGTTACATCTATTTAATTCTACGTCTATGATCAAAGCTCAGCGAAACCAGCAACAATAGTTAACTCTCTTCATTCCCGTCGGTGTAATGCTTTTATTGACGCCATAAATATCGCGTGTTCTTTAACAATAATAGCATTGGAGTCATAAATATCTTAATTCAACATGTGAGGGATAAAGGTATGGGTAGGTATTAATTCCTTACGAGTTGAAGATGTTCAACATGTTTGTTATACAGAAATATTTTTTTATATTAGATACTAGCTTATACCCGTGACTCCGTCTGCGAGACCGAGATAATAAGTAGTCTATGTTTTTCTTCGTTCCATATAGTATACTATTTATTCATTAATTTCAGTTATTAGTTAAAATGTTAAAGCGCTAAGAGGTAACAACCAAATTAGCTTTTATTATAATATTTGTAAAGATATTCGTATAACCTTGATTCTGATAGAGCTATCATAATGGTTATAAACTAGTATTATGATAAACAATCTCTAATCAGCAGTTTTTTTTTTAATGTTTAAACTCTTATCCTGCAAGTATTTCAAATATCAGATCAAATGAAAACCTCTATTAGAACTCGAAGCCTATCATTCAGCTACTTGTATCAATGCAGTTACTTTTTCAGTAGCATCACATAATTTAGAGTAAGTAATTTAGTTGGAAAATCTTTTTTAAACATCATTAACCCTGATCTAGATGCCACCTATCGCATTATAAAACAACTATATGATCCTATATGATGCAGACTAGCATGTTACTATAATTTTTGGTAGGATCTACGAGTATTTTGAAGTTTATTGAAAAATAATAGTAAATGCAGGTAAAAATGATGGTGTCCTACTAATTGTCAGTTGTAAAATATAATGAACACTTTAGAAATGAAAAAAAAAAATTGCCAATTGTTTATTTCTATGGGTATAGAGTAAAATATACGTAGCTATAACTCGAAATTAAGTTAATTATAATGTTATGTACCGTTAACCCACTATATGAAAATGTAACATTTTTTTTTACTTTACACTCATTTCACAGTCAATGTTCTGCGTGTAATAAATTTATATTAATTAATATTATACGTGTATTATGGAAATTTCCGGATATTTGTGGGGTATCATGAGCGAAACAGTATACTCTGTTATGTCCATAGTACTGCTCATATCTATAGGCAACGGTTACCATTTTCCATCAGGTGGGCCGGTAGCTTGTTTACCATTCTAAGTTGTATAAAAAATATTGTTAAAAATTTTAAACTGTGGGATTGGTAGAAACTATTTCAAAGTACGGAAACTATTGTATAATGAACGTATGTGAAATATCTACGAGTACATACATATGAAATAACAATACAAACTGATAAACGAAGACTCTTAAATCGCAAACCATCAACTAACAAATCACAAATTACATTTTTTATTTCATCAAAAAAAAAACTCATTTTGAGCAGTGATATTTCAGTCAAAAATAAAAAGAGAGTAACACCTCATGTATCCAAATCTTACCAAAGGGAATAAGAAAAGAAAAAAAGCTCAACATCACGTTGCACCTTTAATTATTTATTTAATTCACTATATTTATAATATACTTTATTGTACACGCTTGTGACGGTTCGCCTATAGTACAATAGGTTTAATACCATAAGTACATAAAAGAAACAGGGGTTCCTATGGGTGACCGCTACGAAAACTGAGCTATTTAATATAAACAAACTTTAAAGTCAAGGTTCACAATAGCGTACAGAGAAGACGTTACCATATATGAAATATTGACACAGAAAGGAAACTCCTTTGATGTGTTTCCAAAGTGTAGTGGATGTCACAAGAAAATTTAATAAATTAAACAAAAATATATTATATTTTATATATAACTAAATTATAGTTTACCTTTTATCATCAGATGTAAAAAAGGATGCATACAACACAGTTTAATAAGGTTTATGAGAGCCTTTAAAGTTTTATAAATTCGATAATCAATTTAATTTAAAATACCAAAATACGTTAACATATAATTAAATTGAATTTAAAGAAAAGTTCAGTTCGAATAATAGGCTAAATCTGATTATTGAAATATCTACCCTTCGGTGACATAATCTATGACGTTATTAGAGAAAGAATAGAAAAAAAAGAAAAAAAGGGAGAGACGGCAGATCGGCGGGCGCGCGGGAGTCGCTTTTTAGGAATTGCGCAATAAAAAAGAAAAAAAAAAGAAAAAAATGGCGCGGGAGTCGTGTTTTAAGGAACTGTGCAATAAAATAAAAAAAATAACTAGGATATAGATCTAGGAGGGACTGGTTCGATGAAGGGGTTTGAGATCTTAGTGTATCACTATGGATTAAGTGTGTGAAATTAATCAATAGAAGACTGGAGAATCCGGTGAGCTTGTTCCATTTATTACTACGTAGTTAGATTTTTGACTGTGATCACAGGCAAAGTCTATACTTAATATTTTTCCCAACAACTATTAAAATACGTATTTAGTCGAGTCCATATACCTTTAGGTAATGCGTATATCGTTAAATGCAATCACATTTGAACAAAGTTTACATCAATATAATTTACGTACTTACGTTATTCTACTCATATACAAAATCCAATTATATGGTCGTTTGATAGCACTTCATCAATTTGATTCAATGTTCTAATTGTCCAGTTTTGGAAAATACTTATTGAATCAACTATTGAACTATTACAATACTAACTAGTTTCATATCTAGTTATTATAAAGTATTTATTTATTGAGGATAATAGACTAAAGTGACTATGGTCTGGTCTCATTGCTGGGGAAACAGCCATTGATGAGAGAGAGGGGTTATTGAGTGGTGACCCTGTAAATGCAAGTGCGGTGTGGGCTACCTCCATTGTTTGGAGTGACTGTTTTATGTGTATTGTGGGGCCGTTCCTTGTGTCAGTCGGTGGAAATTGCCTGTGTTCAGTCGTGGGTTGGTGATGGTTGAGACGATGATGATGATGAAATATTTGTATTTATTACACTATTACAGTGTTGGTTTGGAATATCTGTTCATACTTAACGCTTCATGGTGATGTGTTTTTATACCATTACTCGGTCGACCAGATTAATGATTCTTAGTCTATATTTGATTATCCATGACTACATGTGGGGATTTGTTTTACACCAGATGTACAAAGAGACAGCTTAACTGTTGCAAGTGATATTATGTGAATGTAATACTTTTAATACATTATTAATTGTGTTACTAGATAAATTCATGTGACTGTGGGGTGTTTATGGTAAACAAGCCTGTATTGTTTAAATAGATATTTTGTCTTGATTTATTATAAACTTTAATATTGATTTTATTGTAGTAAGCAAGCTGATAATAACAATTCTGTATGTATTACTGGTTTCTAATAATATTTAATTATGCTGATATTATGGGTGTGGATTTATTTCCT
Organism: Galleria mellonella; assembly: GCF_026898425.1. NCBI lineage: Eukaryota > Metazoa > Arthropoda > Insecta > Lepidoptera > Pyralidae > Galleria > Galleria mellonella. The sequence goes on along the minus strand of NW_026442100.1, from coordinate 1,084,353 downwards.
AATGGTAATAAATGTACTAAAGGATTCTCTGACTATAGTTATTCTTAACTAGGTATGAGGTACAGTATAAAATTAGTATTAAATGACAAGTATAAGTTATGTATTTTACTCATATTTAGGAGGAAAGTTGTCATGGCGATAAGGTTTGTATGTGTGTTGTTTGTTCATGTTATATTGACTAGACAAGTTCAGACAGGGTTAATATTAGTGAATATTTACTGGATTTATATTTAATATACATGTTTTGAATATTTTATGGGAATAGTATGGAGATATACAAGTAGTAAAATATAATATTAGTATTTTATAAATTTAATTATTGAGTTATATGTTTATGTCAGACTGTATCCAAGGAGATATTATCCTATTAATATCAAGTTAGGACAATTACTTTAAATATTAATAAAGCAAACACTAACACTGATTATTTACTTCTTTAATAAATTTACATTAGAGGTTAGAAATCAAATAGATAGCATATTGGGAAAATCTTCACCACACATGTATTTGAGGAATGTTCTTGAGAATTAGTACTGTATGTATATATTATTGCAAGTACAATTGCAATAAGAATGTTAAACTTCTAATCTTCTGTTCATTCTTGAATTTGAAAGTAAGCTTGGCTACTGATATGAATGTAAAACTGCAGCATTACTGGATACTATTAATTATTTCTGGTGTAAACCATGATTATTTATGTCACTGATAATTTAGTTGTATGTTACGGTTGATATATGATGATTTTATATTTAATTATATTAAACAAATACAAATAAACAACTTGCTAGTATTTGTTACGTTGACAGTCGTGATAGATAATCAAAATTCAATTCAATACATCAATACGTCATTCAATACGTCATTAATGTGACAGATGTCAAACAAAAGGAGATTATACACGTTATGATTCTATATCTAAGTCTATAGAAAATTTATATAATTTTCTATTATTTTATAATAACTGTAGGGGAAATATTGGAATTATTTATATGAGAAATTTCAGTTAAATGATATGATAATTATTTAAAGACCTAATTTCTTAGGGATTTAATCATGATGATTTAAACACTAAAACACTTGTTTATCTGAGAAATCCTCTTAGTAAATAGGTTTACTAAGACACTAAAAGGAAGTAGATATAGTATAACTATAGTACAGCTACAATAATTGTATGGGACTTACTGTCCTTTCTATACAAATATATATTTAATCTATATCTTTCACATTATAATTATGCAATATATTGCCTCTACTACTACAACATACACAAATAGGACTTATTGTCCTTCCTATATACCTATATATAATAATTGACCTGGCACTTTAATGTGTAATTTATCAGTACTTATGACAACAACCAATTAGGACTTATAGTCCTCTCTATAAAGCTACATAATTATTTAATCTGATTATTTCACTATGTGATTAATCAAACCTCTACAAATATTACAAAAGATCTCTATTACTCTCAACACAATAATAGCTTGTTGGACTTAGTGTCCTCAAACTTATAGAAAACCCAACTGGTTATTTCACGAGACGTTGTTAACTTGTGATTAATCAGTGTCTTTTAAAGGACTTATAGTTCCTTTAGATATATCTCTCTGAATAAATAATTGGTTAATTCACAATGTGGTTAATCAACAATAATATTATATATAATTGACTGGACTTATAGTTCATTCAATAGCACTCATTACTTTTAGTAGCTCTCGACCTATGGGTTGGACTACTCGTTTTTAGGCTCCGGCCTAATCAACAGATTTAACTTGAACCTTGAGTATTCTTGGTATTAAGTAAATAATATTAAATTGACAATGCTATGTTATGATATAGCAATTATCAACATTATATGGCTTGGCCAATTCCAGGGTGTGGAAGGTATCCCCCCTATCACACAAATCTTCATCTCTATCGGACTGTCTTCACAGGTGATCTCTAATGTCACATTATAGGGCCGAAGGGTTATGTCCCAACAAAGTAAGTTCTGGTGTCTGGGTGATCTCGCTTCTTGGTCTGATCTCTTGTGGAGCCGAAGGGAAACCCCATTGAGTAAGCTCGTAACAGGGTGACGCTGGGAAACAGTTTCGTACTGTTAGTGGGTGATCTCTATGTCGCCATATAGGACTGAAAGGGTCATCGCCCATGAGTAAGCTCTCGTGTCGGAGTGATCCTGGGATTTCAGTTCCGATCCGTTTGCCTCTGGCAAACACTAATTTATACTGGAAGCATCGTGGGGCTGGTGGAGCCACTGTAATGTTGAAGTAAATGTACTTATGTTTGGTTTGGAACTGAGAATACTCATTCCCTTATTACCATCAGAGTGCATTAATAAATAGTAATACCCTTCCCTACCTTTTTGGAGGAAGAGTTATAGATAGTTGGAAAGTCTTCCACTGGTCCGGGCGTGTGAGGGGCCCGACCGCTCCCCCATTTTTTTTTTTTTATTACAGTTATTCTGTAATTTAATATTAAATTAACATAACCTTCTAGTTTCATGAATTATGAGTATAATTCATTAATTATTCTTAATCCTTAAAGATTTATCAATCATCTTCATTATTTAACTCCTATCATATACCAATTAAAGAACCTTTTGGTTATTACACACACAACGGGTCCTACATTACTAGACGATCACACATTTATTTATCTGGCCAAATGATCAAGTGTTCTACTAAAGATCTGTTCAATATTATGTTTTATTGTAAGGGTTTATATGATTCATAGGATATTTGGGGTGTATAAGGCAATATAGGTATGGGGTTATATTGAGGGTGTTAGGCTATCCTTTAGGGTAGGTTTTCTTTAGATTTTCATGGATTTTCATTAGGTTTAGCCTTCGTAGGCTTTTCATAGGCTTTGTAGGTTTTCCACGTGTAGGTTAGTTAAGAGGGTAGTTATTATAAGGGGTGCAAAAAGGGGGGACCATCACACGCTGATAATACATAAAAATATGATAGACATAAGTAAATGTACAAAGGCGAGCTAAACTCTAAAGAGTTCTCTTCCAGCAAATCCAATGTGGAAAGGAGAATCAATGTCAGCAGGTAAAGCGGTAATTATATTTTCTGTTATTCCTGTTTACGGCTGACTGATAGATAACGCCATATGGTGTTAAGCCCACCATTTACACTACCTAGGGGTATTAGAAATTAATAAATACATAAATATATCTCACGTACATAGGTAAAAAACTTTTCCTAAGATATCATATTGAATCTAGTTTTTAAGCGACATAAAAAAATTAAACATCTGAATTTTCTATTTTTTTTTTTTTATATATATATGACTGCGTTACCAGTACTAAAACGCTTCTGATTATTCTATTTGGAAACAATTAAAAGACAATCTACAGATGAAGTATATTATTATACATTACGTATACATTTTTTTTTTTTACTTACATGTCCACCCTTATAAACTGGACTACGATGAAGTTGCTAAAACTGATTGTCGATTTTACATTATGCATGAACAAACAGACAATACAATTCTAAATATTTTAGTTTCAGACACGCCCAAATACCTTATTGTATTGTATGTTAAAACCATTGATATACAAAACAACCAAGAGTCATAAATTAAGATCTACACGTAAAACCGTCGCTAAATTAAATTAAAAAATACTGTCATAGAACAAGAGTAAAATCAAATACTTACAGTAGTAAATGACAAACTACGCGTGAACGTTAGATTTTACCAAATTAATAAGAATATTCATTCGCATGCCTATAAAAGATTGAATAGTTATAATTGAGTGCAAAATTTTAATAACTGTGCTCTGTTTTCAATGCAGTTTTTTTAGTCATTGTATCTAGGATCTTATATATATCCATGGTCATAATATATTTTTCCGGTAGAAAATGCCATCAGGCATTAAGTCCGCCCTGTAGACATTTTGTAATGTGTGCAAAAGTATAAATAAATAATGAAATTTTTTAATATCTAATATTTATTGTTTTTAACTAATAATCTTAATCAGTAATCATGGAAGGTAAAAACGATTGGGCCTTTAGGGCCCAGCGGTGGGACACCACACTATGTAAATGATCTTATAAAAATCAAGTTACTCTGTTACACATAACTAAATATTGAAATAAAAAGTACTTATGTTAATAGTTGTAATTATCGGCACTTGGTGGTACTTTGTATACAATTTGATATTATTAGAAAACACTTTGACTCTTCCACAAAAAAGGTTTTATACCTACTAAACACCTGACCTACTTTATTACTGAATTAATTTGAAAATACCCTAAATGACGAAACTGGTCAGGTATTTATTAACGTAAAACCTCTTTTATGAAAGAATACTAGTGTTTTCGAATAACATCGAATAAAAAAACAATCTTTATGGTGAAGTAGTTTAATGTAATGCTTCACTTTCCAATTATTGTGCATTCGATCTTGGCACGCTTCTTTTTTTTAATTAAGTAAATAAAAATTATAATCTAATTAGATACTAAAAACAGGGGAGTACAAACAGCTAATCTATTTTGTTTTTTAGCAGAAAGTGTGCAAAATACACTACTACAAGAACTAACCACGAGTCTTCGCTATTAAATTCAAATTAGAAAAAAAAAATACATAGCCAATTAATTTGCAAACGTTATTTTTTTTTTCGAATTTTAGCAAATATATTTTCTTTAGTGTTCAGTGTAGAAAAATATTATATTTTATATGTCGGATTTTATTGCTGTGTAATTTGATACTTTAGCATTTTATACAAAAAAAAATAATAATTTCTTTAAATTTAAATGTGCATAACAACGAGAAAGTTTAAAATTAAAAAGTTTTTATTTTGCCAAGTTTATATCGGATGTTATTCTGCAAATGCAATGACATATTTTGGTTGTACAGTATGAAAGTGCACGTTCACAGTTAAAACAGCAAGTCACGTAATAATTCACACAACAATCCGATAAGAAACCAACGTTAGTGGAAACTATGAGGAATGCACAATGTGCGCGTTGATGTCTTTTGTATACACACCTCTTTATGCCCCGTGTTCGCTTTGTTGCCGCTATCTTATCTTTTATCTTACTTCAACAACATTTCACGTAAATGTCTCACTTGTTACAGACGCATAAAAGCTCTTTAAAGTGCTAAAAAAGCAATAAGTGGCACACGGCTAATTAAAACCTCGCTCTACCGATAAGTACTATCTCGTCGAGATATCCATTAGATTAGCTGGACATTGTAAACCTAAAACAAGTCTCGTATCGCAAAACTAAACTTTTCGACCGTATAAGTGATGTGTTACTAACATACTTCTGTTAACATAAAAATACGATTTTACACCGTTGCGAATGATAGAAACACGTTATTGTTAAATCGGTATTTCTGAAACGATAGCACACAAACTCGATTCGCACGGTGTGTACAACACTTACCTGGTTATTTTAAAATAATGAAATCCCAGCACAAGTGCACAACACTTTTGAAATTAGAACAACGAATTAGGGTTGCGCCACGCACGTGTCGATATTTCGTTGGGGCGGTGCGATCGCGATGTTGTCGCCGGAGCGGGCCGCGAGAGACTGGCGCGCCGGCGCGTCTGCTCGCACCTGCCGCCCGGCCCCCGCGGTTAGTGACAGGTGAAAAGGTGTATCGACATCGATAGTCGACACATCCTTATGTTGTGGTGCTTGATATCGGATAGTGTTTTCCGTAAGGAAAATTATTTACGACCGATATAAAGAAACCCTTCAATTCGACTGTTTTTCTATTTTATGAAATATACTGGGCAATTCTGAATCGATTTAGAACGTTCTTTATTGGAAAGGGCTTTTTTTATGGGTGAAAATGGTATGGTAACTCCGCCTGCGCTAACGGGATACGCTGGCGGAGCACCAGTGAAGGGTGATGGATGAGAGGATGAGAATGAAAACAAGCCAATTAGCCCATCATGATGAATTCATCAGGAATTAACCATTACAGTTTCCAGGGAGAACCGCGTGGAGGTCGACCTGGTTGGGTATATTGCTAACAATGGGATTCTCAGTCTCCATTACTAACAATCCCTTTCCCCCCTATTGGAAAGGGTTACTCCCGTGTCGATATAATAAACATTTCATCAAAATAGTAGTCGGTTTCTTTATATAATCTTAAAATATCCGTTGTTAGAAATACATTTTCTTGTTCATATGATACGCAGGTCCGTCTCACTAGTACAACAATTACATTAACTCTATCTCCCTCTCATTAATCACCTACTTCAGTTACTATGACAATTGCAAACTATTGTTATTATTACATGTTCAAAACTATTATCTTAAATAAAGTAGTCAGAGTTACATTACTACTGTTGTAGGGTGCGTATATTCATATTCCGTTATAGAAGGCCCACGTTTTTTTACAACACTGAGGGCAAACGAGCATACGGCTCGCCTGATGGTAAGTGACTACCGCCGCTCATGACCACCCACAACACCAACGACATTGCAGGAGTGCTGTCGACCTTTTAAAAAGAAATATGCTCTTTTAGATTAATTGTTACCGTTATTTTTCATCATCGGAATTTGATGGAAATCAAAATCAAAAATTAGTGTCGGTAAATTTGGAACTCCCGACCGTTGAAGTCTTGTCAAAGTAAATATTTTTTTTTTCTTTATCTAATAATTAAACATTTTAATGAGATAATAGAATCCAATACATCGCATACTGACTACTTAAAATACTAGCTATTTCTTGCGGTTTCGTTTACGCGTACCTATCATTATTTAAAGTATTTTACGTGTTAAGTTAGGATGTGAGTTATCCATGTTTTTTTTATACAAATTAGAATGGCAAACAAGCTGACGGCCCACCTGATGGAAAGTGGTAACCGTCGCCTATAGACATGAGCAGTACCATGGACATAACAGAGTATACTGTTTCGCCCATGATACCCCCCATGCGTCGTACGAAACTTTATTCAAATCGGTTCAGCCATTTGCACGCAATTGAAAAACAAACATTCAAACATCTTTACAAGCCTTCACCCATATATAATATTAATAGAATTTAAATTTCATTCCACCAACCCAAATAACTTGTTTGTTAAATTACAAATGAAAAGTATTTTAATACTATAAATTAAATCATTGAAATATAAGATAATTTATCATCATGTCATCAGTTTATTTGAACTCGAGCGAATAACAGAAAGTAAGACATTAAGCCAACTAACGTACATAAATAACAACTTGATATATTCTCCCCTGAATTGCTCAATGGAAAACACACAGCATAATTATTTCTAATGAATATCACTCGACCAACGATTACCGACGATCATTTTATCGAAACCGCGAAAGTGTAGGGGACCGCACTAACCACGTAGGAACAGCGTACACCGACTGATCAAATTAATTACCTCATCTTGACGCGACGCTCTCAATCCAAACTGTGCAACTCACTCTTTCACTCACCAAAAAAAAAAGTCGAAAGTTAGTGATGCAATTCATGTGACATTTTTTATCAAATCTTTCGAATAATCAAAAATCGGTATGATTCGATTTCGTATTAGTCACCGTTACTGCTTTATTATCTATGGAGACTCCTACGGAAGTTACTATTTTTTTAAATACATATATAAATATATATAATAAATATATTTATATTAACTGGTAACTGATAGTGAAATAATATTTGCTAGTAAAGGACTCCTCCTTAACTTTAAACTTCAAAATGCTTAGCTGGTTTTCTAGAAAAAAATCTAAATTAATTATATAAAACTATGGGTATAACCCATAGTTTTATATAAATTTTATATAAAAAATTAAAGTATTAAAGTTTTATATAAAAATTAAAATAGTACATAAACTAGGAACATCTATTCTTGGATAGAAAAATGCCGTTATTTGCAAGAGACTTATCATAACGGACTCTTGTGTTTTATAAATGGCAATTCTATGCATGTTGGTTTGAGTAAATTTTGTGCAAGTATTAATAAGAATGGCCGTGTGGTTCCGGCATAGAGAAGGCTACTCCTTCCTTTCCCGTGGATGTCGTAAGAGCCGACTCAGGGAGGGCGAGGGATAGACAGCAGCGTCCCTCTTAAAACATCTCTAAAGCCTGACTGCGATTGCCAATTCGCCTGCTAAGCGTGGTAACTACTGGCAAACCCCCCGAAAGGGGATGCTTATGTTAAACAGTGGACAATTAAAGGCTGACATGATGATGATTAATAAGAATAAGGTTAATTCACATTGACTTGACTCCGCTCAAATTTTCCAGATTTACGTTAAGAGGTTAAAATATTTTTATTTTAACCTCTTAATATAACCTTAACGTAATCTTAACGTAACGTGAAGTTTAGAAAACTTGTGATCAACTTTTATTACTAGAAAGAATAAAGCCATATCTTAATACTGAAATTTTTATCAGATGATATGGTTTTAGTAATGTTAGAGTTATTTTAATCGAGTACATAATTTTTATGATTCGAACTAAATACACAAATTAGTCACAGTCACATCTCTAGACGTATATCTGTCTCGTTCTGTTTAGTATAAAAAAAAATGCTTAGAACCTTTGGCGGCGCGTGCCGAATATGAAGCGACGATTTCAACTGTGCTTGTGAATGAACGAACGGTCGGTCCCGTTTGATGTGTGTATAGCCGACCACAAAACTAAATCACCTACCTACTCGTATAACAAACCCTATTACTACCTTATAATAAGGTAGAAAATGTATTATAGTTGCAGCCGTACCATTGACAATTAGAGATATGACATGACGGTATAAGTAAATAAATAGAGGTTATATTCATAGAGACAACAGTATGGGGTTCTTCAAAGAGGGTGCTATTTTTATAAAATCTTTATCGTAGATAATTTATATATATTGGTCACATTAAAATATTTACAATGGCGGGTATATTCCATAATAAGATGTCTTACAGTCAACTTTTGAGAAACCGAATGAAAACTATAGAATATTCGAGGTTTAAAATTGTATAGCTAAAAAAGGGTGTATAAAGGTTTTTAGAGTCGGCAACGCGCACGTGACATCCCTAGTGTTGCAAGCGTGGATAAACTACAGGCGGGCTGTATGCTTGTTTGTCACCGTCGTAGTATATAAAAAAAGAAATAATAAAGAAATATTGCACGTTAACAAGTATATTTCAGCCAAGCACTTAATGTATCGCTATGGCTACATCGCATTTCTGAATTAATTGTATGCCTAGTGTATTATTTATAGAATTAATCATCGATAAAAAGTGTTATATATATATACAAATAAATATTGATTTCGTTACATATTATTTTTTTTGCAAGTGACTACCGTGGTGGCGCTAGTCACTTGAACTACATGAACGATGGACCGAAACACCGGAAGAATTGTAGTTCCTCTTTCAATGACAAAGTCAGTCTATAGGCTTTTGTAAAGTAATGGATAAATAACTAAATGGATAGTTAACGGTTGACATGATAATAATGATGATGTAGCTGACATAGTACGATCGAACACTGAGAATAGCACCATAATATGGTTGTCTCTGCGTTCTCATAGGATTGTGCGGTCACAAGTTAATTAGTAATATAGACTTACAGTCCCATTCCTAACAATAGTAATTCTGTCAGGTTAATCACTCGAGAACCATTCTTCTCCATCAGTTGTCGGTTCTTCGAGTTATATAACTAGCCTATTGCCATTGACACATGAGAGTCACATTATCACAGATAAATATATATTATGATTATCTTAGCAGTTTGAGTTTTTTTATGCACTGGAATAATAAACAAGCTGATAGACTATTTGATGAAATGTGCCAACTGTCACCTATATATAGGTATGAACACATAAGCATTAAGTACATCTCATAACTAAATAAAATTTAAACTACAAAAGGATAAAAATAATAAAATCGTAATAAAAGTATTAAATATATTTTATGTATGTATAATACTTACATATAAACTATTTACATGATATCACTAAATTTACCTTAAATTTATATATAAAAAAAAAAAACTTCTTAACTTTAAACTATGAATTCTCGGTTTCTTTGTATCTGTAAAGAAAACATAAGATTAAATAGTAACATAATAAAAACACAAAAATGATCAACTCAAAAGTTGACATATCTTTGTAATGGTAGTGAATCACCCATTATTCTCTTCTAACTGCTTGTAATGTAAATTGAACCCCATTTTTCTAGCTAAGCCTCTCATTTATGCCATTGTATGTTCTAACTGATTATTATTAATTATATATCCATTATTTGTTCAGTGCTGAACTATGTACAGCTGCACACTGTCAAGCTTGTGCTCACATCACACTCGCTTATGACTATGAATCATGAATTGATCCATGAAACTAGTTGAGATTTTCAGTCTAACTGCATGTAATTTAAACTGGTAGTTATTACATTAAAATCAATATTGGATTTTATTCACATTCACCCCAATGGCAATAGTTAATAAATGCCTCTGGCTATATCATTAGGTATCATATCTAATGTATAACCTGCCATAGTTTTATCATCAATTACCAATAATAATTACATAGAAAAATACATACTTGCAAGATATACATGTGTAGAAGACAGTCTGCCCTTCATCAGCTGATCGTAACTGTAGTGTTGCATAGGACATTCTCTCACCACCACATTTCGGACACTTCCTCTCAACAACAGGCCCCTCAGGATTATCCATGTTTACTATATCCTTGTGATTCTCTAAAGATACTGAATTGAAATGTATCGTGTATTGGAACTTGAGGTTGTTAAAATCTGAAATAATTAATAAAAATTTACTGAGAAATTTGTTAAAAAATATACAATATACATACAGTCTACAATTGAAGTATTTATTTATATATACATAAAACTAGAAATCTATCAATCTACCCAAGTTAGAGAAGGACAGAAACTAAAAATTTTGAATCTCCCATAAGTTAAGACTTAAATCTAACTTAAGAACTGGACACCATGTTAGTTTGAGAGGCGCAACATTCAGTCATTGTTCAACCCGTTTCTTGGTGAAAATATTTAGTTTCACTAATGGATCTTTCATTTCATTCTGTATAAGAACACTAATATTTTTTTATATACCTTTTTATACCATGAAGGTGGCAAGCAAGTACAACAGTTTATATATTATCACTGGATTATTTTTAATAAGGATTTCTGATAATCAATATTTTTTAATATCTCTATGCCTACCCTAATGGGAGACAGGCGTGACTGATATGTATGTATGTATGTATGTACAATCTCTCTCTCTCTCTCTCTCTCTCTCTCTCTCTCTCTCTATATATATATATATATATAATAAAGATAAGTTGTCATGTTTCTTTAACCTATATACATATATGTTATAAAAGAATAAACATGTGTATCCTTACTTTCAGCACCATAAATTTCTTTGCAGAAATAGCACTTCACAAACCCAAATTCCTTGAGTAGAGGCAAAATCGACCCACACCGGGAGCAAAATGCTGTGCTACTTGAAAACACACCTGCCATTCTGTAGATGATAAATTAAATATAATATTAATTTCATTAAAAATAACATTTACTACAAATTAAGTAGATTATATTCCTATTAGATACAAGTAGGATTTCTCGATTACCAATCAGCATTATCACCATATCAGCCCTTAACAATCCATTGCTGTACATAGACCTCCTCGATAGACTGCCTTAAGGAATGGTCCCGAGTCACCTGCATAGCCCTTGACTGGGGGACATTTTTTTCCTATGCTATTGAAGAGTTTTGCCAATAGTTGCCACACTTAGTAGGAAAGTTGAGAACCACATTTCAATTTTGATGAAGTTTTAAGGAGACTGCTGTCCATCTATTGATCATTATATTCTTTTAATAGCCTATTACAATACCTAAATATAAAAATACATCCGAATATACAATAATAATATTTATTTATTTAGACAACATAAGGCCCATTTTATTAGTTATAAATTTACTTAACCTAGTAACATAAATGAGTGGTCATGACACTCTTGCAATGATAACCTGTCCCACCCAATATTTTAGAATGGGACAGTCCATTTTACCGGCAATTATCTTTTAACGAAAAAATTTAGTCTATTAAAAACAGGACTTTATAAGGACATAATTGACAAATTTCTACTCTAAAAAGTGCCATCTTTGTCACTCCTATCTACTGATATTTCAGCAAGCTAAAATTATCAAATTTACTAAATTCAATAATAACTACTGACTGAAGTTATCCAATTAAAAATATTTACCATAAGGAATGTGTGTACTAAACTGAAACCAAGTAATAATGTACTGTTCCACCTGCGATACCGGTATACACTTGCAGGACACTAGTGAGATGAGAAATGATAGTAGAGGATGAAAGCAGATCAATCAGCCCTCTATTTTATTTACCTACATATAAAATTTATCCGTATTTCGTAAAATGACACGAGATAATTTAGGGAGAACGGTAAATTGTATTTACTATTATGCTTACCTTTAATATCTGATAAATTAATATGTGTTCCTTGGTCAATGTGGGAAGTAATACAAACAATAATAATAAAAAAACTCGATTAAATGTAAAATTAAACACAATAATAAATAGAAATAGTTATAAAGTTTCACTTATAAACCAAATAATACTCATAAAATACCACGTTTTTTTGACATTTTAAGATCTTTACCGTTGTTTGACAACTATGACAATCAGCAGTAATCCTATGATATTGACATTTAGTATAGAATCGATTAATTAATCATATTTACTCGTTAATCATTTGAATATAATATTATTGATTATAATATTGTATTTTTAATTAAGTAAAACAATTTTATAAACCTATTTTGGTTCATAATATTTGTCCATACTATAATCACTGTCAAAAATCCAATATTACTAAATAAGCCATTTGATTAAGAGCAGATTACTACGCGCAAGGAATATATTTTCTAATAAATAACACTGTATTTTAATTTATTTTCGGGAGGCAACGTACTACGCAACAATAATCACGGTAAAATCACTGGAAGATTTGAATACTTTCCTCAATGATCTCAATAGTATTTCTTAACAAGTAGCTTTTAAGATGAACACGGACAAATCATATTGAACGTTCATGTCATATTACAAAAAACAGTTAATTAATTTTTAATAGTTATTTTCAACAGTTAATTAAGCTTTAAAATCATTAAAGTATACATTAACCGAGTAAAAACATTCTTCTATTCGTCACCTTTTTAGTTTCTTTTAAATATATTTATGGATAGTGTTTTCATTTCGTTCGTTAGTTTATTATAAATGCTTATTATCATACAGTAGGCATTTCTGCTATATATATATATTTCTTAATAACTGACGAAACATGAATAACATGATGGAACAAAAGTTATTATAAATACGTTTATAGTATTTGAGTATCTATAAATAATATAGGATATTGGGTGGAAAGGGATTGTTAGTAATGGAGACCAAGAATTCCATTGCTAGCAATATACCCAACCAGGTCGACCTCCCCGCGGGAACTATTATTGTTAATTCCTGATGAATTCATCATGATGGGCTAACTGGCTTGTTTTCATTCTAATCTATCACCCTGCATTGGTGCTATGCCAGCGTATCCCGTTAGCGCATGCAGGATTACCATTCCATTTTCACTCATAAAAAAATAAATAAACATAAGATATTAGTAGAGTCAGTCTAACTCGTAAGTCAGCACTATTTTGTTTAATACACTTTTATAGTGTCACAACTTATCTGTGAACTGATGGGCGTCGCCATCGTCGTTTCAGTGTTGTTAATTAATTCCAATGTACATAAAAGTCCGGAAAGTTGAAATTTTTTTATTTATATTATTTAGTTTGTATTTACGATAAATTGTATGCGGCATTACCAGATTACATATATTATTCGCAGTTTTGGGTTGAAATTTTTAGGTAATCAAAATTATGGATAAATGAAATTTTTGAAGACTTGTGAGATGAAAATGAAAATGGCCTTGAGATATCTTAATTTTTTATTAAAATTTTTGTACAGTAACCTATAAATACTGTGAAATACATTAATGATGATAACAAAACATAGATAAGTTAAGCATAAGGGACGATACTTTTCGGTTTATTTTGTAATTACATGGCAAAACATAATAAAAACAGTAGATCGAGTAAAAATGAATGAAGTCGTATCAATTTGGAGAAAAATATTTCGTATTTAGGTAAAAATCAAAAATAGCATCTGGCAACTCCGTTTTTGTGTTTTTTTTTCGAAGCTCTGTACATGTAGGCTCTGTAATCTGTGGTGTAAGAAAAAACCTAAAATATTATTTTTTCTTTTTAAGTGCTTATAAAATTTTATTAAATATTTTGACTATTAAACTTTTTCCAATAAAATTTAGGTAAGTACTTGGTTAGTTGATACTTTTAGATAAGCTTGTTGCAATCTATACTTGGTATATTAATAATTACAATGCTAAAGTAAATTGTTATATTTTCTTATTTATACTGAAATTTTGGCGGCTTCTAACTTGGTTTATTGAGTATCCTTAGGTATTATACTATTATTATATCACACTGCGTAGCTTTTCTATCAGTTATCACCCCTATAAAATATTAGAATTTAATACATTATCAACCGGCTTCAAAAAGGCGGTTCTCAATTCGGATCTATTTTTTTTATTTGTTACCTCATAATTCTGTAAATTGTGAACCGATTTGGAAAATACTTTTTATCGAAAAAAAAAATATATTTACAGATTGGTCCCATAGAAGTTTTATCAAAATCGGTTCAGTTGTTTATTTTTAAAATAACTGGTTTTATCACAATTTAAGACAGTTTTCTTGTGAAATAGAATCTTAATTGTTAATTTAAAAGTATCAATAACCAGGAAAAAGTGTATACTAAATTTCATAGTGATTGGTTTAACAATGTAGGTTCTAAGAGTTAGCAAACAAACAAACTTGTTTTCACATTTAGGATTTGGTGATGTTTTAGGAGGAACACTGTTGCCCATCCTGTGACCATTAAGTTCCCTTAGTTGTCTCTTATAACATCTGTGGGAAAGAAAGGGGTAGCCCATTCTATGCCATAACCATATAGCAACCTGGCATGGCATAGCAATAATACAAGTAGTCAATATTTCAGAATACTAAAATGGATGAAACAATGGAAACATCAGATTTAAGTTTTAATCAAACAACTCCTTCGATGAATGGTAACCAGTCTATAGAGGGTTCAGCACCTGTTGCCGTTGGCCCTCAGAGTGGAAAGCATGAGGAGTTCTCAGTGGAAAAAGTTCTGGACAGAAGAATTAAAAATGGAAAAGTTGAATATTTATTAAAATGGAGAGGCTACTCCAAGTAAGTGACAAATTATATTTTATTTTTGTTATGTATTTATTAGAGATGTCTAATGACAGTTGATATTTGGTGTACTGAGGGTAAAAGATAAATAAATCAGTTTGCTTATAATCTCAACTTGGATGTATTCTTTAATTTTAATTGATTGTTTTTAGTCCTCTGAGGACTTTTAATTATTTATAATATAATATCATATAAATGGCACTCCTATGATATTATTTTATAAATCCATTTTACTGTTAGTTCAGAAAGTAGACTTAACCAAGAATTGGATGATAGATATGAATTGCTGTGATATGAATTTCTTGAATGTGTAATTTCAGTGAAGATAATACATGGGAGCCAGAAGATAACCTGGACTGTCCTGAACTTATTTCGGCATACGAGGAGGCCCGATTGAAACGGGAAAGGGAAGCGCCTGCCCCTGTTGTTACAGAGCCACCACCAGAAGAAAATCAAAATGTACGCAAAAGAGGCCGGAGAAGCGAGAAGAAATCCAAAAAGATTGAAGTGAGTTATTTTCTTTGAGAAGTTACGTCTAAACATAATTGCAAAGTATTGCTATATTTAATGTTTATGTTTAAAATAAGCATCATATTTAGTAGAACTTAGTAATTAAACTGACACACAGTTTATTTACTAATTTCTAAGGAATGTCTTAATTGTTAGGGTTTCATAGGAAAATAGTACAATACAAAAATGCTTTTATGCTGTGTCTTTTTCCATCCGTCTTTCTGGTACTGTTTTATATCTCAACAGTTATATAATTTGGGTATTGTCAGTGCACGTATATTCTAAAAGAAATGAAAAAAAAATTTGCTAGAGGGTCCAAAAAGGTAACTGTAAAGTTTAGAATAATTCTACTAATTAAAGTGCATCATTATATGAGAGAGATTATTTGTACATTTCAAAACTGTTTTTTAATTATATTTATAGGTTTAATTTATTTAAGTTAAAACAAAAAAATATTATTCCCTCCCCTTTTTTTCTCTTATGTTCACAAAACGAATAATTACAGTTTATAAAGGTATATGTATATTAAATTTTCATATTAAAAATGGATATATACATAGTATCAAGTCCAGGATTGTATAAATGTACAGTCCATATCTATAGACGTTTAGTGGCTGCTTTCTATTAGTTCCCGTTTGTCTGCCATTTATGATAGCATTATATCTAAGAGTTTTTTGTTAGCTGATTAACAGTTTACTGTTTTAAATAACACAAAAGGCTTTATCTAAGTTCTTCACACAAACATTTTCAGGAAATTGATAAACCTCGCGGCCTTGATAGGGGCTTGCCTCCAGAGAGGATATACGCGGCACAATTGCACCATGAAGTTCTATATTTTCTAGTGAAATGGTAAGTTGCTGTGTTGCTTCTTGTAAGCTTGGAAACATTGTAAAATGTTTACCATTACCAGGGAATAAATTAATCTGTCCTTCTTCATCCCAAACATACACACTCTAATTAGTCAAATTTCATAATTTGTTGAGCTACTGAGGTGTCAGTGTATAATAAATAAACTTTAAATAGAAAAGTGGATAAGCGTAAAAGAATCAGATTTGTATAACTATGTCAATTTGTATAATAATCTTCGATTTAATTTACATGGTATCTAAAAGTACTAAATGATTATCATTTTATTTTATTGCATTTTCTATATTTTTAGGCAGGACTGCATTGAGTTGGATGTAGTTCCAGGGAAAGATTTAAGCCGGGCATATCCTGAATTCGTCATTAGATACTACGAGAGCTGTGTACCATTTTCTGTTCGGCATAAAGTTGGAAAAATCCCAAGAGTGGCTCCAGAGGTATGTATATTTACATAAATATATATTGTTTTAAAAGAAAAACAACTATTCTAAAATTTTTAGTTTAAAAAATAGACTTGGGTAAATAACTTGTTTGTAACTTTACCAGGCCATAAAGATACAGAAAATTGCTAGTAAATAATAATAAATCTGCTCGTATATCTCTGTCTCACTGTTTGTGTACTGAACTCGCAGATTCATTTGATATTTTAACAGTATTGACTATTACTGATGAATGAATAATAATACATACTTACATAATAAAAAACATAATTTTTGTAAATATATTATTCTATGTGTATGTATGTTCATTCATATTTAAATGTATTAATGTTATTATTTATCGAAATATTTATTTATTTACAAATTGATTTTGTTAGACCAATGCACCAGCCATTTACTCTGTTTAACGTAAGGGTTGACTGGTAGGGAATGCCATTTGGCATTGAGTCCGCTTTACAGACATGTTTCAATGTGTGCAAAAGTATAAATAAATAAATAAAATTTGTCAAATAATTAATTCACAGTTGTTGCAGATAATATAATAAATACATATTATAGTGTCATTGGCCCTTGGTATCGTAAGCATCTTATAAAGAGCATAGTGTGAATATTGGTAAACCGTTTTCCTTTCAGCTCCCGCTAGAGCCATCTCAAGAAAGCGAAACATCAATGAATATTTCTCAACCTGAAAATGATACTTCTGCTTCAAATCCCTCACAAGGTAAATAAATATAATTGTCTTATACATACATTTTTAAACAATAAATATGTTATTTATGATTCACATTTCAATATTTATTGTTTAAAAATTCCGTACAGAATCCTTTCTTGTTCAAAACTGTTTTTACCCTTTTAAGTATGGGATATACACTTTTCTCTCCCGTGGGTGCCACTAAGGGAATTTAATAGGAATGGGCAGCAGCACCTCTCTTAAAACTTCACGTTTTTAATTGTTAGTAACCTACCCGTTACTTCCATTGCTAGCTATACATTGCTTAGGTCAAGTTCTACGCGGTTCCTTTTGGAACCCATAGTAGTTGATTCAGCAAACTGCTCTGACTATTATCCTTTCATTGTCCACTGGTCCTTTGACATTAATAGCATAGACGGTTGCACCATTCCATCTTCATCCATAAAAAAAGTAGGCTTTTCAAGACATTTAAAATATTTTTTATATATTTTAAAATAGTGTCCCCATTATATTTTGTATATGGCAACCTCTCTTCCAATAAACGGGCGATTCGAATGGACGTGTTTTCATTTACTTCGACCGTAAAGAATATTCCTGCTCGTTCCAAGGTAAATAAAGTACATACATCCATGTCTGATCTTTCTCTAATGTACCTTTTTCAGCGGACATCCCACAAAAGGCATTACCATCCGCTGATACGGAGAGTCATTCAATGGAAGTTGCAGTTAATTGATCTTCGTTCTTACAACGCTACCAATAGTGATTACTGAACTTTATGTCTTTAATAATGAAATTATTATGGTATAAGAATGTAGGTTATGATAAAATTTTAAATGAATGATGAATTGAAATACTTAAATTTAAATTTGTTGATTGTTGTATTTTGTTAAACGTGTCTGTAAAAGAATGGCGCTCAGTATAGCGCAGATATATTGAGTGCCGTTCTTATTCTCGTATTAGTGATGGCGACAGAAAGAATTGGATGAGCAGATATCAGAATGTCATCATAACAAGCCATGACCATCCCACTCATTTCACGAGATATAAAAGGTTATTCTACTATCACCACTTTATTCAGGCAACTCGGTTTTATTTATAATATTTTTCAATACTACTTACTGGGTACAGAGGAATAACACCTGAGTCCTCAGGAATGGCAACGCATGGGGGGTATCATAGGCGAAACAGTATACTCTGTTATGTCCATGGTACTGCTCATGTCTATAGGTAATGGTTACCACTTTCCATCAGGTGCGCCGTCAGCTTGTTTGCCATTCAAAGTTGTATAAAAAAAAAGCTAATCAAGTTTAGATGCAATTATTACAGAAACGCTCTTAAAAAGATATTAGTAAACATCGAAATATTTAGTCAATCTATTATTTACTTGTATTACTATTGGTTTATTCGTCGTTTTGTCCCTGATTAGAATGAGTCACCCCTTCCTTTCCTATGGGTGTCGTAAGAAGCGATTAAGAGAACATAATGGTCGAGGGACGGGCAGCAGCGTCCCTCTTAAAACATCGGTAAATTCTAACTGCGGTTGTTAACCCGCCTGCCAAGCGTAGCAATTACTTACCCCTCCCCCGCCCCTACCATGTGGTGGAGACTTATGTTCAGCAGTGGACAGTTGACGGCTGATATGATGGACATCAGCAAACTGTTATATGATTGGGTCAATTTTTTTTTAATTTTTTTTTTATGTTTTAGCATTTAATTGGGTCAATTATATGCTTATTTATACTTTATTTTTTTATAAAAACAACTTTTTTGTACTGTATTGGTCTGACAACCGCTATTTATGATGCGAGATGATAGAAGTATTGACACATTGTATCCCTATTTTGTTAATATACCACAAATTGTATCTTTCAACAAACAAATTTCTGTACCAACAAACATTACGATTGTTTATAACTTTTGGTTACCAAAGTGTGGCAACGTTTCGATTACTTGTAAATTTTCAAAAACATTTGAAAAATATTCTGTTTCTGATTAATTATTTAAAAAGTACTCTGTGTACAAATATAAATCGTTAATTATATAATATGTTGCATTAAAAATTGTACCTAATTAAATTTTTGCTTTGGAATTTTTTAAATAAATTTTTGCCATTGAAATCTAAATTTTCAGTGACAACGTAATAAGTTATTATTATTGCATGATTAAGGTTTAAATCAGAGTAGAGTATTATAAGCAGAGTAGTTTTTAAAGAAATTATTTTTGAAAATTGATAGATAATCTTTACTATGATCTATCTTTATTATAAACGCTTTTAATGTTGTGTTTTTTTTTTAACACTTTATTCTGTTCTTTTTTTTATACTTGGTACGATTCACCAATAACACCAAGATTTTGTGTGATTTACCATCGATTTTTAGTATACTTTATTTTAAATTGGTAATTTAATAAAATAATCAAAAAATAAAAATATTTCATATTTATTTTATGCACAATATTATTTCGGTAAGGGAATATTAAGATTATTAATTGTGCCAAGTAAATATAAATAATTTGTAATGTAATGTAATTAATTACTTGACAATAAATTCAAATATTATACTCATTATTTTTTTTTCGATGTACGACTCATTCATTTTAATTACATATATGGATCTAAGTGCATGGTTGGTTTAAATATGTGAGTACTTTATATTTATTATGTAAAGAGCTACAGAGTTTGTTTTATAAAAAGTCTTTATTTTTTAATGATGTAATGTAGATATTTGGCTAGTTTTAATGTGTATTCAGTAATGAAAGAAATCCCATTTCAAAATCATGATATAATAATATTTTTATACATTGTAAATTGAATTAAATGTTTAATTAAATTATTTATTTTATTTTCGTTAGTTTTGTAGCTATTATCTATTTGCATTGCATATATTACTCATGCTACTAGACCACTGATTACTTTTTTTTGCGACTACATATATATTCCCTATATATACCCCTTTTTTCATAAAAATTTAAATCTTTAAATTATTATATTAACTGTTGGGATGTTTTGTAACATTTTTTTGTAATTAGGTATTTAACGCAAAATAAAAAGACAAAACACTTCAATAGCTAAAATAAGTACACGAGGTGTTTAGTGTTTTTATGAATAAGGGAGACAGTGCATAGAAATTAGACTCATAATATCAATACTATAATGGTTTTCGCTATACGTTTTTTGTATTGTGGGGATAATAAATCCGTAGTCACCAGGCGAAGCAGCATATTTGCTTCACCATTAGTGTTGCAGTCCTCACCAATAGATTTCTAATAATATTATGAATGTGAAAGTTTGTAAATATGTTTTGGATATTCTTGACTCAATCACGATTAAACGGTTTTGAATGAAATTTATTACACGGGTAGGTTATATACGAACTTAACACACAAGATACTTTATATACTGTTTCACGCGGACAAAGCTGCGGACAACTGCTAGTATAGAATAATGTATACTTATTTTGTACATTACGTGTCTATAATAACTTCTATACGATTCTGAAATAATCTATGGAATTTTTAATTTAGCCACATCATGAAAGGTGATTTGTTTTTTTAGGTGTGTGTGTTTTTCATAGTAAATACTAACTATGGTGTTCTTTAAATACCTATATGAAATTGGAAGGAAGTAAGTTATTAAAAATAAATAAAAATGCGATATTTTACACATATGTTTATTTTATTTCTTATTTAGGAATATTCTTACGATTAATCCCTGTAAACTAGGTAAAAAAGTATAAACAATACTGGGCTACAAATTAAGTACTAAGAGTATCTTACGCTTTGGCACGGTATCGGAGATTTCATCATTCGTCGAGCAAACTTCATGTACAAACGTATGCGCAAGTTGTAAAGTAACAATTTCATCACATCTATATTGGGTATGTTAACATTAGTTATTTGAGTTTTTTTTTTAATATAAATTACCTACGTAAATATTTTTAAACTTTTAATCTATGATAATTTATTAAAATATAATTTAAATTGCAAGCTATTGTTTGTAAATAAATAAATCTGTTTGATCAATCTTTAGAATATTACACATGCAACATATCGTCATACTAGGAAGTCTGCGACATTTTCCCCGGCTTAAAGTTTGTTAAGGAAAGGAGAGATTGACGCGAAGTTCTCGCATTCAGGAATGAGTTTGCCTTTGAACTTGATGCATGATTCTGCGCAAAGTGGCCCGTCGAACCAGGCTCCAAGCATCTTCTTGCACTGCGCGCAGTTCTCAATGCAGATTTCCATAGGATCATACCCGGTAGCTGGAAAAGATTGCAAAAAAATAATAAGTCTACGAAATGAATGAAAAAATATATATATATATATATATATATATATTTATGATATCACAGTTTACTTATTACATATTATATATACAAATCAAACTATGCAAACAGTGAACATGAAATAAGAAGGTATAAAAAGTGTCATGAATGTTTTATTCAGTTGAGGTAATCCTTAACGCCATTAACGTTCCTTGAGATATAACAATCTCTTGCACCTACTATTTATTGATCTTTTATAATATGGGTTACATTTTAATCATAATGGCAATAGTCGAAAAATGGCCTCCAATTGCCTCTATTGTTTTTTTTTTTTTTGATGGGTGAAAATGGTATGTTAATCCCACCTGCGCTAACGGGATACGCTGGCGGAACACCAGTGAAGGGTGATAGATGAGAATGAAAACAGGCCAGTTAGGCCATCATGATGAATTCATCAGGAATTAACCATGATAGTTTCCAGGGAGAACCCCGAGGAGGTTGACCTGGTTGGGTATATTGCTAGCAATAAGATTCTCAGTCTCCATTACTAACAATCCCTTTGCCCCCACATCTATTGTGTGTTATGGTCATTAGCATATTTTTTAATTTATAATAGATTAATTTTGTTTAACGTCTAAGAGTATCTGAAGAATGTGTGACTCTTCATATTAATTCAGCAACATTGATAAATTGTTCGCTATCGGCCGTGGTGCGTACAGCGTAAGAAGGTATTTAGTTATCTACCTATAGCATATCTGTGTAGGGTTGACGCGGCTTATGAGAAAGTTTATGATTTAAATACCACTGGGCTTGTTGCATTGGTTCCATGTATGCCATCTATTCTATTTAAAATTTGTATACTATGAGTTTTGGATAACTGATGAAGAAGAATGATTTGCGAATTCTGCGGGTCTACCATGAAATGAAATTTTGAAATTTCGGACTTAATTTCGTGTTTTTGTTTAGGTATACCAAAATCGGACCAATAAATGGAGTTTAACATTTCGTCATACATCCTATCAAAAAAGTCCAAAGGAACAATATTTTAACATTTTTAATATTTTCAAACGGCATGTATTATGTAATTTTAACATCAAATTTGTGTTTCGTTTGGCTCTGAAATTTCGGAAAACATTTCATGGTAGGCCCTCTGATTACTTACAAACGAATGCTCTGTATGACAATCCTTCATAATATGGAATGAAGATCTCAAAAAATGTCGCGCGTAGCGTAATTTATAGTGAAAATTAGATGATGGATAGTTGTAGTGACAATGATTACTACTCGGACAATGGTGAGGGTGAGTATTGAAAGTTTTTATGCCGCCTCTATTGTACACGAAGGTTTTTGATATGGATTAAGGGACGATCGCTTTCCAGAACATGAAACGAGTAACAGTCACTCTTAAAATGATCCAAAAATAAATTAAAAAATTCAAAGGTTTTTAGGCTGAGAAACAATTTTGGGATTCCCGGGCCTATCATCGGTTTATGTTGAATAAAATATATATAGTTAAAGTGATGACGCTAATAATCAGATTTGAACTTTTTGACAGCCCTATTATGTCCATTGAGCGAACTGTCATCGCGAGGTCAAGTGTAAGCGACTAAGGTGAATTGCGTAACAATACACGGCGAAAGTAAACCGGCCAAATCGCGGATTGGGGTCATTGCCTCGGTTAACATGCGCGTCTTCGGTTATACGAAGGCCCTTTTTACATTGATGGTTTATGGTTTTCCAAAGTAAAAGTCAAATAAATCGTTCCTCGAATAAATACGTGACTTTCAGCTTGAATAGTCATTAGGTGTCCTCCGTTAGCATACTATATAGAAAAGCTATAGTATCTACCTAATATAGATAAATGTACGGATGGATAGTACCTATAGATTTGCATTTTACAATATTCCAGTTTTGTATTAAAAATACATATGGGAAAGAAATAATCTGAAATCCAGTGATAAGTGTCCACTGTACTGAAATACAAAAATTTTTTGAAACTTACATTCCAAAATAATTATATTGTGATAGAATTTTTATATACCACGTATATGGCAAACAAGCATACAGCTCGTCAGATGGTAAACGGTCACTGTAGCCTATGAACGCCTGCAATACTAGAATTGCCTGGATAAAATATTTTATTTTTGTTTTTCTATACGCATAATAGATATACTTCTAAATATTCTGACACGTTAACCCGTATTGATATTAAAGCTCGAAATGATGTGTAATGCATGTCCTGTATTGTACACACTAATTTAATTAGTATTTTAGTATGAATTCACGGTTACTACATATACTATATGCTATTCGTATATAAATCTATTGTATCATTATATACACAATGCATTAACAGTTTACAAAATTACAAGTACGTAATTAATTTAGCAACCAACACATATAGGAAAAACTGACGCTTACTGTCTATCTAAAATGTAGCGTGGATGTACTGGTACGACGGAATAACAACCAAATGTTAATATCAAAATATTTGTGTAGTTACTGTATGACACAATAGTTATTTTAAACTATTCCTAGATCTGTAACAGCGAAATGCAATCCAATGATTAATTACGAAAACTCCAGAATTAATTACACAATTATGAAATTGTGCAGAGATTTTCTCCTAAAACGTCCTTATCCATCATAAGAAAAAGTTTTTGACAATTTTCACTGAATCGCAAAATGGGTTTCGCGCGGGCGAATCTGGGTATATATATTAGTTATATAGTAAAAAGTCATTATGGAAAAAAGAAACCACTTACATATCAGTTATCATTTGTGCTTTTGACATGAAGAAATAGAAACGAAACTTATCTAGCTATAGATTCATTTGTCTTTAGTTTAAGAGAGTTTATTCTTTGCAGGTCATATAAACGACCTGCAAACCTGACCTTTGTTCTTAGCATCATCAGTATACTATAATAATAAAATGGTGTGGTTGCATATACATTTACTTCGTCGTTCCACTTAGCTACAAATCGTCCTACAACGCGTTCGTGAATTCACATTCTCCACTCTAGAACTTGTCCACTTCAACGGTTATCGACTTTACGAGAGATTTGACTAACCCACTAGCACTTCAATATATGAATTCATTAAGCAATGTACATATTTATATGTATGAATAATGTATATATAATATTATATGTATATGTACATATACTATATGTATATATAATATTTAAATGTATGTTATGTATTTTATATACTTATTTATGTGAGTATTTAGGTGTATGTATGTATTCTTATGATTATTTGCATATGTTTTTTTAACACAAGCGTTTCTTTTATTAGATATAGCTATTTATTGCGTCAAATAGCTATTGCCTTTTTCTTTTTTCCTCTATCCAAAGGTTGTCTGGAAGAGATTGCTTTATTGATAAGAATTAATTTGTTTTGGATTTGATCTCTTACAGAAATTCCAATTATACCCTTTTTAACTTGTTGAGTGACTTTGAATTAGTAATATATATTATGTCTAAATTCAGCACCGCATTAAGGTTTTATGGTAAAGGCGACAAGAGGATTTGAAGCAGTTATCCATAAGCTAGCTACTCAAATCGAACTGTATCCTTTTCAAGATTTTATTTTTTATTTTTAGCATCTGTCTTTGCTTTCGTTTACATCGTTTTCTTAGGGTACTGAGTCTCTTGATTGAGAAAAATACAACAAAATCAGATTCAAAATTATGTCGAAAAATAATCTACCTGTTCACTTACGAAGTATTTTATGTAAAATTTCATATTCAATAGGCATTTAACGTTTTCTTATCTAACGCTTCATCATATAAAGTTTATTTAAGCAATCTCCCTAACCACGTTGACATGGCGTAGACAATCCATATAGTAGTAGATGCGACAAAGTAGGTAAATTTTATATTCTATTCTATAGTAGAATGTCCCTTTCAAATATTTATACATAGCTATACAAATATTGTGGTCCTTTAAATCTTTAAAATAAGTATTATGCAAAAACAATCTGAATTAAAATAGATACGGTAGATGTAATTTGCAACAAAAAGTTTTAATTTAAGCTTAAACTAGAGTTTTACTTTGTACTAAATAATAAACATACCAAATTAGATAATTCGATTATGAAGCGAGACTTGAATTATCTTTTTAGAAAACATAATGAAATAGTTTTCTGTTAGGAACAACAAAAGGGGTAAGTAATCGATTATATGCCAATGTGTAAGATTCCGGTGCAAAGAAAGGATCTCGCCGTGTTTCCATATGAAATCTGTATTGGCGTCTTTATCAACATTGGTGCCTTTATAGTAATTGCTAGTCGTTGGAAATAATTTTTGACCAAATATCATAATGGGTGATAATGGAACGGTAACCCCACCCGCGCTATTGGTATACACTGGCGGGGCACCAGTGAGGGATGATAGATGACTATGAAGCAGATCAGTTAGCCATCGTGACGAATTCAACAAGAATTGTCCACGATGGTTTCCAGGGGGAACCACCTATTGCTAGCAATGTCGAACTCCATCGCTAATAATCCCTTTTCCCCCATTTTACTGTGTTTAACTACTACTATTCTACAACAACGTCATTACTGTGTTTAATTCTTTTTATAATAATATTCCTGAAATTATTAGTCTTTATTAATTTTGTCATGGTTGAAGTTGCTGTTTTTTTATTTTGAGCAAAATCGATTTATTTAATAGGCTTTTTAAGATGAAAATGAAATGATAACCTCCGCCTACGTTATTGGTATACAATGGCGGGGTACTAACAATTGAGAGATAATAGACGAGAATGAAGTCAGGTCAAGTAAATTATTTAGACAAACTTACCAATAGCGGGGTTGCATCTGACGTGTCCAACGTTAGCCAAGATTGCAATTACGGTAAAGAGGGCGACGGTGAGTTTGAATGCCATTTTAGATTGGTCTGGAAAAAAAAGGAAGAATGTATTATTTATTTATTTATTATTTATTGCGCAATAAAACTTTGTCCAAATTGCGAGCTTAATATCAAATGGCATTTTTTACCAGCTAACCATTAGGTAAAAACAGAAAGCGTATGAAGGGCAGATGTGGTGAAAAATATGTGACATAATTATTTATTGTTTCATATTTTTGATATAATAGATACATTTTGTAATTGATTTTTATGTTAGTATGATAAGTTAAGATGTCACCGTGTGATCCTGGCATAGAATAGGCCATCCCTTACTTTTTCATGGATATCATAAGACGCAACTAAGAAAAGATATTGGTTAAGGAATGTAAAGCAGCGTTCCTCTTAAAACACACCCAAAGCTTAACTGCGCTTGCCAACCGGCCTGCCAGCTACTGGCAAAACTCTCTCTATGGGAAAGGCCCTTTTTTTAACGTTTGGAAAATGCTTTATGCAGACCCATACACCTTGTGGGAGGTGAATGGGTACTGTAGGAATCCCCCCGTAAGATGGGGGTGTACCCACCAAAAACCAAACGATATACCCTCGAGGTGCCATATGTCGGAGACAGGGCTCGCTTTCGCACTCACCACATCTCCGACGGCAGCGACCCGCCCTCTGATGGTAAGAGCAGGTCTCCTCTCTCAAGATAGGGTGGATGGCGTGCTCACCCTACTACTCGGGAGATGCGCCGGTATATTAGCACATCCGCCAGGACCATTGGGACAATACCTTCGTCTATGGGAAAGGTTTACGTTTGGCAATGGACAGTAAATGACTAGTATAATAATAATAATAATTGATAAGTTATAAAATATCATCATCGATTCAGCCGTGTATTGTCCTCTACTGAACAAAACCCTGTCCTATAGATTACAACAAAACGGTTTTGTGTCACATGCATCTATTGACATCCTGCAACAGATTTGATGCCGTTACTTTAACTAATCCAGAAGGTTTAATACATTTGCCTATGCAGGGTTGTCACTTATGAAATTTGCTTCTCTAATGGCTTCGTTTATCCGTGAAATACATAAATAATCCTTATTAATTTGTATAGTACGTTAAACACTTATTTAATATTTATAATAAATGCGTCTAAAATCTGTTTTTTTATTATCACGGATAAACTACTAAATCGATTTTGATGAAATTTTGGTAGTTTGATACTTTCACATCCAGCATTGAACAAAAGATTCTTTTCTTTTATTTACTCCCTCATATCGTTCACATGCATGAGCAGACTTTATTAACAGAGATGTGCGACAGTCATTGTGCTTACTAATATTATGAATATGAAAGCGAGTTTGTTTGTTTGTTTACATTATAGCACCTTAAGGTTTAACTAATCACTATGAAGTCTAGTATATACGTATTGTATGAGATGGAGAAGTATATAGACTACTTTTTATTATTATGTTAATGCATGTAAAAGCTAGTAGAAAAATAAGTTTACTATTTTATTTAGAATAAAAAATGTATCTATAAAATTATATCTGTAGTTACTCTTATAAAAAATTGTAAGTAGACAAACGTATTTACAGACCACTAAAATATAAAAAAATATAAAATATTAGAAACCAAAAACAAAATATCGATTTCAATAAATATAAGGTACCTGCAGATAATTATACAAATATAATGAAAAAAAAAATCAATAAACATAAATAAACTATACTAGAAAAATGTAAAGGAGACTACATACTTACCCTATTTATTTTAGGCTGCATAAAGCTTGCTTAACGGCACAGAAAAAAAAAGTAATATAAAAAAGAAAAAAATATTTATTTTATCACTAATTAATCAAATATTTATGACCACTTATCCCGCTTATCACTACGTTACACTCTGCGAGAACAGATAGACAAAGGAAAATCGTCGCACACGTCTGTAGATAAATGAAACTTGTTTAAATATGTAACGTGTTCACTATGTATGCGCACGCGCAAGGTGGGGGCGCATGTAAGGGATACCCGAGGAAACGGATCTGTACTTTTGCGAAAGCCGAAAGTTCTAAGTAGGAAGTCCATAACTTTGGGTTGGTATTAGTATGGATCTGATTTATAATATTTTAATATATATGAAGATATTAATTACTATACGCATGTATTCATTATGCTATAGTCATAGAACAACTACATATAATAATGTTATTACCAGTTTAGGTAATAAAGAAAAATAAGGACGAGTGAGACTTGAAGCTGTTCTCTAAATGTGATCGTTTACTCTGATTATAACGGTTATATTACTAAATCGATCTGGAATGATTTTGTCATAAAGATATCGTAGAATACGTATCAAATGTACGATAAATCAAATATGTGGTTATAAATTTTCATAGGTATCATGATCACATGTTAAAGAGGACATAAAAAGAAATAAGAGATAAATAGATTTGACCTATCGAAAAAGGGTGCTTTATTTAAAAAATGGAAACTATATAGAGAGAAATTTTTAGATAGAAAAAGAAAACAGAGCTAAACAATGCCAGGGTCACGTTGAGGCCTCATTCAATAAGTAAGATGGACACGGGCAGTAGTTCAAGGTTTGCAAACTGTTACGTTGATCTATTCACAGAATCGATTGCTTGATTTATAGATTGCGAAATTTGGATAACGTTATATAAGGATATTAGGTTCGATATGTGAAAAAAGACTTGTGACGCCGTAGCTCCTAAAATGTACTGATTCAATATAGTTTTTATTTATCTGAAGAATTTAATTGGCATGGTTCCTAATTATATTTAATTATATTGAGAGTTGTTTTAATTTTAACTACTTGTTTATATGATAATAGAGAAAAATTAAATATATTTAATCATTAATAAATAAATAATTCTAAGCTTTACCGCTTTAAGTATTATGTAATCTATGACTTATATCCTGGTGTCGTCAACATTGTTTTCTATAAAGTGAAAACCGAAAGTCGAAGCAGACTAGTAGGTAATGTTACTTTTTTAAGTTCGTCGAAATTGTTTATCGTTTTCTAATCGAGATAAGTACAATTAATGTTGTAACATATTATATTGAGCAGTACCATCAGTTTAATATATACAAACATTGCATTATTATTTTCATAATAATACTATTTACTATTTATTTTAGTATAAATAGTAATTATGTATTAAATATTACTAATTACAAGGCATAGATTTTATACCTATTTTTACTAGTACACGATTTTGCACGATGCTTTGTATGATTGCATGATTCCAAATAGATAACATGTCTACTCTTAATTTTGTTATTATACGTAAATTAATTTAATAAATTCATATCCATCATATTCTTTAATGGTTGAACGACTGGATCGCCTTCAGTGATAGCCCCAGGCGTCTGAATGCTCATTTCATACACGGATGATACCTAGTGGATAATTCAATAACCTTTTAATGGTAATTATATGAATAAAACATCCAGGAACATTTTGATTACCAAAAGCAACTTTGTAATTTTTAAATACTATAACCACTGCTTTATAATTGTATTGTTTAATTTGTAAATCTAATACATTTTAAATAATTATACTACCTATACTTTTTTTAAATAAAATATTGTAAACATATTGTTAAATTACTTTGTAAAATTCGGTACTGTATCGAGTTGCATATCGTAGAACAATTTTTTTAATATTCCAAATAAAAAGTAATATAAAATTCAAGTCTATTTCAAAAACTATATTATTTGTTAGATCTGAGAATAATCGTAAGTGTAGAAGACAATACTTTTAGGATAAAATTATTTTACTTCCGCGACAGTGCACAAAAGTCAAATGTAAATAACCTGTAGATACGAATCGTACTATGAATATTTCAGTATTGTATCGATTGCAGTTATACAAAACCGGTATAGTTAAATGATAACTATACTAAACGAACTAGTAACAGCAATGTATAACGTAGCATTCTAGAATTACAAGTAGCTAGTACGCTCTCCGACCGCATTTAGGAAGCGGATCTCTTTATCGTTCGATCTGTTTAAATCACAATTATTGTAGACACTTCCTAAATAAATTCATGTGTGTTCATACACATAATCCGGATACAAATAGCTCCTACGGCTTGTGATTGATTCTTATGCGTCTTTGTACACATTTCCGCATATGAAATCATTCCACGTAATATTCCAGTTCGATGGGATTTTTTTTATAAACAAGATTTACTAGTTTTCGTTTTTTATTACCATTTGGTTAGGTCATAAAAATAATAGTGTACAAACGATTATTTTACATACGAGTAAATATCATGTAAAAATCAAGCAAAGTTAAGCTAGCTAGTACAAAAGACGTTTTTGTATTTCGAAGAAGTTGTTCAGTTTTCTAATTTTATATAATGTAGATATATCCAAGGTATTTAAAAATGATACGAGAAGAGTTGATACTGTTTATTAATAAAAAAGTTCTTGGCTTGACATCAGACTAAGGTTGCTATGGTATAGATAATAGAATTAGATACATAAAAACATTATTTTTATAATAATAAAAAAAATACGTGTGGTCTCGGCATAGCATGGACCATCCTTTCCTTTTCCATGGGTGTCGTAAAAGGCGATTAACAGAACAGAATGATCGAGGATGAGTAGCAGCGTCCCTCTTAAAACATCACCAAAGCCTAACTGCGGTTATCAAATCGCCTGCCAAGCATGAAAATTACTAGCATAACTTCCCTTATGAGGGAGCCTTTGTTCAGCAGCGGACAAATGACCACTGATACAACAACACACAACCAAAATAAAAAAAAAGACGATATGAGCACTTTATCTTTTATGTATGTTTTCAACTTGCAACAAACACATTTTCATTATTTATAAAATATACGTATTATTTAATAGTTACCTGAATGGAGTGATTTGATTGTAACTGGTTGTAGTAGATCTGAGACTGGATGTGGAATGTGCAGAGAAATGGTGTTCCTCGCTTTTTATATAAGTCTAGAACCACTCAAATAAACGAACCGTGTCCCGGAACAACAGGAGGTTGAGTTCCATTGTCTTGTTAGTGCTAATTTAATTTCGATAATACGTTTCGAGAAAATAGCCACCATTTTATTTAGAAAAATAAATTTAAGTACTAGCTCAGCTGTGTTAGCAACTGTACTTATTGTTTGCAAGATTTTGTACAATAGAAACTCTATCAGTCGTTAAGTGTAAACTGCTAAACATAGGCCACGCATATAAGGGGGGTTTTGCCAGTAGCTACCATGCTTGGCTACAACTCCTCTAGTTGGCAACCGCAGTTAGGTGTTTTAGGCAGTAGTTTGGTGATGTTTTGACAAGGATGCTGCTGCCCATATCTCGACAATTAAGGTTCCTTAGTTGCCTCTTATAAGACCTACAGGAAAGAAAAGGATCTATTCTATGCCCGGATCACAGGGCACTACTTTGTAGAGTATACTCTATATCCTTTAATTTTACTGGCAGTCTAACAGTTACTTACACACACACTTACAGGCAGTTTACTGGCATCCTCTAATTTTATTTGGAATGAATGCAGGTTAGTTGGCCCACCATTACGAATTCGACAAGAATTAAAGATGATGGTTTCCAGGGGAAACCGCGTGAAGGTTAACCTAAGAAGGTATATTGCCAGTAATGGGGCTTTTAGACCCCATTACTAACAATCCCTTTCCCTCCGTGTTTGCAATCTCCGTGTTCGGGTTGAGGGGTGGGATATGGCAGTGAATTTACAGGGTACAGAAGAATAACACCTTAGTCCATAGGAATGGCAACTCATGGTGGTATCATGGGCGAAACAGTATATTCTGTTATGTCCATGGTAATGCTCTTATCTATAGGCGACGGTTACTATTTTCCATCAGGTGAGCATAAAAAAAATAAGGATATAACTATATCATTACTACCATATGAATGTCTGTAAAACCAAAGATGTAATTTTTTAAGGATTTTTCAAGTCCTTTATTTATATTCGTTTTCTCTAGTTTCTCCTCTTTTTTCTAGTTTCTTACTAAAGAGAACTGGTAACTTTGAGCAGTCAAAGAAAGTTAGTTTTAAATCAATTAATTAAATTCGATTTAAGAGAGAAATCCAGCTATCTTCTTAAAAAAAGAGAATTGTTGTAGAGACATATGGATTATTGCAAAAGTTTTTCCTTTAAAATACCCATTCTAATAATAATAATCTCATCTATTGAATAATTCAGAAAATATTTTTGGAAAGTTGTAGTGGAAGATATAGATAACAATGGCAACTAGCCTTGCCTCCCTTACTTTATAAAAAGGCGCGTACTTATTAGAGTAAAGAGTTGGGCCATTTAGAGCTCACCCTCCGTCATTTATTATTATCATTGCTGGCCATTGTTATACTGATTTATATCTGGCATATACATATGTTTGATAAATGATGCTAACCTTACATTTTCTACTCTAATAGATACCTATTCGATGTTATATATGATATTCTTATTTGCTAATGTCGTAATGTGAATGTATTTTTGCTTCTTTTTTCCCCTTTTGGTGTTTTAATAATTATCATTGTGAATGATATTGTGTACACGAAGTATTTGGTATGGAGAAGAAGGATACAATATATATTATTTGGCGAGTCAACAATATCAATAATATATCAAATTACTCAATAGTTACTATATTTTATGATGCTTATCGTTGTGTATATACTCGTATAAATAAATAAATAAATATATATACATTGTCCTTTATGCGCTTTCCGCATTTACCCTTAAGTCTTAAGAGAGATTTTGCCTCACTCTGCGTGTAATACCGCTTATACAACAGTTTGTGCTCAGAGAAATTATTCAATATGATGCCTACGGCCACTTTTTATCATCGTACGGCTCGCCATCGACAGGGAGTTCACCCTCATACCTTACAGCCTAAATGGTCGCGTACAACGCGGTTTCAGAGATGTTTTCTCCCACGAACACTCAGGTTATGGAATGAGCTCCCTGCCGAGGTTTTCCCAAGAGACTACAGCATGGGGTTCTTCAAAAGGGGGGTAAAGAGGTTTCTTCAGGGTTGGCAACGCGCGCGTAATACCTCTGGTATTGCAGGCGTTTATAGGCTACGGTAACCGCTTACCATCAGGTGGGCTGTATGCTTGTTTGCTACCACAGTGGTATAAAAAAAAAAACCTAATGGTAACTTGGCAAAGAATATCATATGGCATTAAGCTTGCCACTTTTACAAGGTTTTATTCTGCAATAAAGAAAAAAGTAAATAAAATACGATCTAGTCTTTTTTTTATCCTGAAAGTAATTCGTTTAATCAATATGTTCTAGTCACGAGGACCAAGTTTAGGGTACGATTAATATAGAACTATTTTTATAAAAATAAAAAACCTAATATCAATACAAGCTATGGACTATGAGGAAAGTAAGATGTGCTAGGCTGATGTACTAGGTACTAGAGTTCTCAATGTACAGAGTTCGAATATAGGTTTTGAGTGCATGTGGTACGCGAATACTATTCAAGTCTTTATCGTAAGTTTTTATATGTCTGTTAAATCGTGTCACTTTTTCCTAACTAAACGGAAAATTATTAAATAAGTGAACATATTTGACAGAAGAGCTACTGAATAAATTTGAGTGCCTTCTTCGGTCTACGTAAATATGATTGTGTATCCGCTTTTCGTGCTCAGTTAAAATGGCTTCCAATTCGACTTCGACATGATATGCACATCCTCCTACTCTTTATAATATACTTAATGATCCCAATTCTCCGTCTTATCTCCGTTCCCGGTTTCGAATTCTGCCCCCTCCCTCACGTCCCAGACGTGCTTGTCTGGTCCAGTTCAAAGTATTAGAACTCCCTACTTGTAAGAATCATTTTTTTGGAAATTCCTTCTAGGCTACCTGCGGATATACAGGATAGTCACTCCATTACTTCCTTCAAGAAAAGATTGAAATCTCACCTTTTAACTAAAAATACATGATAATACTATGCATTTGTACATATTTATATGTATATATAATATTTATTTATTTACTTATTTATTTACAATTTGTGTAGGTTTGTTTTATTTACATTATTTTTACCTGTACCTTTCCTGCACTCTCTTTTAGATATATATATTGTCGAGTGTAATGGAGTAGTCGAATATCTAAACAAGTACTCAAGTACTTGTTCGCGTCCTCCGAGTATAAATCTTTTCGATTAATATAGTGCAACATGTACTGGTTAAAGGCCATCGTCTATAAACTTTGAAGTATTTTGGAAGAGAAGACGGCTTCGTAGCTTCTTTTGTTATCGAACTTTTTTTTTTATAGAACCTACATTATCTTAAAAACGTCCAAAGGCTGCTTTTAAAATACTGGGAAAATAAATATACAATGCCCCTAAGATATAATTACACAGTAGGACTCTAAGCAAAAGAAAACCTATCATTATCCAAATGTAATTGCACTCATTCAAAAGATCTGATAATTAAAAGCTGTAATATATAATAACAACAATTTACAATTAAAAAAATAATATTTATTTCGTAAAATGTAATTTTAAACGCAAAATTTCCAACTTTACAGACAATTTAAAACTTCAAACTACTACTTTACAAAATACTATCAATAGTTACACTTGATTGAGTTCCAAAACTGAAAACCAATCAAACTGCTCTGGTCAAAACCACAAGATATACGATGCTCGAACTTCTACGGGTCGAAATTGAATCTGCAGCTTCATGAACTCAGTTACAATATGAACGTGTCCCTAAAGATTTAACATGGATTTGGTACAAGAATTGAACTTAATATTAGTAACCTTAAATGTAGTTAAATATTGTATTTAGGACAGTAAACGTATATTTTTAGACAGGCCTTGCTTGATGACAGAATAAAATTGAGAATATTAACTTAATTCCAATAGATTTTGGGTAGATTGTTAGATTATTGTCTAAAATCTCATCAGTTATCAGTTGTATGTTGTAACACAATTTTTATTTATTATAAAACAATGTATCAAATTTGAGACACAACATTTTAGATGCATAATGATTTGATGTAAAGTTGCATATATTGTTGTTAAGTGTTTATTAATTGAAATGAAAAAGAAACTAAATCTCTTAAAAAAAACGAATTCTCACTGGTAATTTGAATGGTTTAAGTATTGTAAAGATCGAATAAGTTTTTAATATGAGCATTAAATTTTTGTGCTTGAATATGTTAAGGTGTTCAGCATATAACGAAAAAGAAAATAAATCGATTGGAAATAAAAAAAATATTATTATTTTTGTGTCTTGTTGTCTTCTGCTAGTATTCGTATTTTGGGTATGCTGCCTCGATGTAGTGCGTTGGAAGACTATTTATTATTAATTGTATGTGTTGTTATAATGGATAAATTAAATTTAATTCTTCGTGTAGTAAATATAAAAAGTAATTTTTTAAATTGGGCATTGAATTTTTGAGATCAAAAAAGGAATAAGTTTTAAACTATTCAGTTCTCAACATTTGGTACTTCATCGGCCATACTTGCGAGAATCAGATTCTTATCAGTGCCTTGGGCTCTTTTAGGTTCTAGTGCGGCTCTCATTTCTAAGGCACGGGTGTCTGTCTCGAGTGATTGGTTTTTGTCGTTTAAATCTATGGCTATCTTGATAGATGTCGCTTCTAATGCGTTGTAAGTAGCTCTGAAAAAAATATATAGTAGGTATTTGTTATTCACTATTTATTTTCTTGAAATTTCAAAAGCTTTAAGGTTTGTTACATGTGTATACGCCATACACATACACACACACACACACACACATATATAAATATACAGGCAAAGCTTGTTTTTACCCGCTACTTCGTACGCGTGGTTTTCAGTTATAAAACAATGAAAACTAAATTCAATTTGATGTAGTAGTTTTTGCGTAACGCCGAAACAAATATACAGACAGACAAATCGTCCAGTCACAATTTTATTGTGTTAGTTGAAATTATTTTTTTTTGTTGCTATAAATTGTTGGATAGATTTTATTTTTATTATAATAAACATACAAAAATGGGACTTAACAATCTAGAACACCTACGTAAGTATTTCATAAAAGTCCGTCCCATCTCACTTCTTGGAGAAATTTTTATTCGTTCCGCTTTTCAAGCAGAACACATATATTGAGATTTACTTACTCGCCTAGACCACATGAAACTTTAAGTCGCAAAGAAAACTTAAGTTAACCTTACAATGGGACTACTTGAATTGGCTCGACGCCCGTTCTTAATATATTATTTTCACCAATTAATTATAAGTAGACCCAAATTTCTATGTTTTCTACGACATTAAATTTAATACATTATGAAATACAAACATGTCTTATTTTTTGAGCATAATTGGTTACTTAATTATGCTCGAAGCATACTCAAACGGCTAAATGGATTTGTTTCCAAGATGGACTGTAGCTTACGAGTTATTAATATTCTAATTTTAAAGGTCAGTTTGTTATTGTTTTTTTTGTAACATCTTGGCGCCTTAACGGCTCAACCAATCGTCATAAAATTTGGTTTACATGTAGAAACTATTTAACAATAAGTATCAAGCACACCAATTGCCTAATAATCAAGCTTTGATCAGGGTATGTTACTAACTTTACCCAGAACAGATTCGAGCTAACTCAGAAAAGTTTATTTTCCAAATTGGCTAGCTCGGGAATTGAACACGGGATCTGATTTACGCAAATCAACATGCCCATTGCTGCGTCACAGAGGTCAGCAAATTTTGTATGGATAATGACATAATAGTCTATATTAACTGCGGTCGATCAAAATGGGATGTTTCGTCACGCAAATCGCAGGTAAAGACTAGTATAATATATTTTATATCAAAATTATTAATAGTTAATTACTTAGCGCAGTCCAACTTATCTTGCAACTGCCGTATGGTCTCTCTGAGATTACGGACTTCTTCCTTCAGACCTATATCAGCTTCATCCCCGGCTAGCTCGATGCCAGGTCGATATCCTCGAGTCTCTAAGCGAGTCTCGGCTACTTTCAACGCGTTTACTTTATCGGCGAATTGTTCACCCAATGTTTTCAACTCGGTGCTCAGTTTATCCATGTTTTCTTCCATCTGTAGAATAGATTAAATTCTATTAATATAATAAATGTGAAAGTTTGTAACAATGGATAGACAGATGGATGTTTGTTTATTACTCTTTCACGCAAAAATTACTGAACGCATTTAAATGAAATTTTGTAGACGGGTAAGTTGTATCCTAATTTAGCATATAGGATACTTTATCAACGCGGGCAAAGCCGCGGTATACAGCTAGTACCATATACTCGTAATACTACTAGCTATTGTTTACAGTTTAGCATACGTAGTATTGTTTTTTTTTGTTATTTCTTAAGTTGATAAAATCCTTCTATAAATTAAGACATATTATGTTTTCTGTTCTGATTCAGGTGGGTAAAACTGAGGGCAAAACATACATGTATTATTGCATAATATATGTTGTAGGATACAGCTAGCGTTCATATTTAAGGATTTAATTAGTTATTGAAAAAAAAAACTAACGTATTTACCTAATTTTTTTTTTTCTTATTATTGGAAATATCTAATAATAGCTTTTAATACTCTTTACGTTGTTAATTAACTTCGTACATCAGTAATAGGGTACTTAATTAAATAAATTGTTGTCTCCGGCAAATAGTAAAACATTTATTTGCGTTCAGAATATTAATTCTCGTTGAATTCTACATACGAAATATATAATTTTTATTCTAAAGTCACTAACAGTGTATGTTCCTTTCTATTTTTTATTTTATATCATTTTTATAAATTGGAAGTTTATTCAATTTTGTTATTTATTTTCGTGAAGAAGATTATGTCTAGCCATTTAAATATATAGCTAATTTGCTATACATACCTTATTTGACTTTGATTTTTTTCTATAAGCACGTCGAAGTAACTTTCTCTTAGGAACGAATTGTGGACTTATCCTCTTTGGAATATAGATAAGGAAGTCTGTTCAAATAACGGTCTCTATTCGACCAAGATAAGTGACAATTTCGTACGCATTATCGAAAAATAGTACATGTCCAAAACCGGTGGCCCTTGGAACAGGAACCGAGGCTATTTCCGAGTCAACTATTAAAGCCATATAAGACGAGATCATTTTAAATTATGAGTTTCAATGCTCAATTAAAAGACAGAGAATGTGGTGAAAGTAAAAATATAGAATTCCATGATTTCGGCGGCTGGCTCGCCCACTGCCTCACACGTTGGCTTCTAATATTTATTTCACTAGGTGTTCCCTGCGACATTGCTCGCGTGATTCAATGTATAAAGTATTGTGTTTGTTAAGTTAGAATTTAATTTATCCATGCGCTAAATTTAATTCTAATTCATCCAATCATGTAAATGTAATTGAGTAACAAATATATTTTGCAAGCTTTTATTACATTTATTATAGGTATAGGTAATATAGATACCGATTTGATACCTGTATATTGGGTTTCTCTGGACATTGATGGCTGAAAATGGGTCATCACTCATTTCGATATCGCTAATATTGCTCGGATATCTATTTTTAAATATGTTTTTTTTTTTGGCGGGTGAAAATGGAATGGTGCCACCTGCGCTAACGGGATACGCTGGCAGGGCACCAGTGAAGGGTGATCGATGAGAATGAAAACAGGCCAGTTAGCTCATCATGATGAATTCATTAGGAATTAACCATGATAGTTTCCAAGGGGAACCACGAGGAGGTCGACCTGGTTGGGTATATTGCTAGCAATGGGATTCTCAGTCTCAATTACTAACAACCCCTTTCCCCCTTTTAAATATGTTAAAAGTTTGTTATCCAATATTATTTTTTGGATAACAGACTTTTAACATATTTGTTATTTGACCAATATATAGAGCTTCTAACTAAATACGAGTATTACCCACCTATAATTTATAATATTACTAGGATTTCTTTATTTTAATCAGGAAACTATAGGCCTAAATTTAATAGACACACATATATTAATAAAATATACATGTTATATATTATAATGGCATATAACATTCAGTTAATGGGGAATATTCTTTAATAGTACCTTCCTACAGTGCAGGAAAATGTCTATGACGTAAATAGTCAACAAATACTTTCTACTACCCCATTAGGAAGAGTGGTCCTGAGCGTTTATATTTACTAGCTGTTTCCTGCGGCTTTACGCCCGTGAATCAGTATATATGTATCTTATATGTTCAGTTAGGATATAACATACCCGTGTACCGAATTTCATTTAAATCTTTTCAGCAGTTTAAGCGTGATTGAGTAACAAACATCTATACAAAATTAAACATTACTCAATCGTGCTTAAATGGAATTGAGTAAAGTTGTGGGTCTTAGCTAGTTATTTTCCACATTATTAAGAGAAAGTGTCTAAGCTAATTTCGACCAAATTTTGTTATTATGTATGTATTAACCCAACTTAGTAATAAATTTGGAACTGGTATATATTTCATCTGAATCGGTAGAGCGAATAATGTAATAGAGCTGATAGCCCGATCTCTTCGTTTTATGAAGTTGCGTAGACGGCGGAGGTCTTTTTATATTGGACGACGATATGATTATTATTAAGGTAATAAGAAAGGTTAGTTAGTTCAATTCTTAAATCTACAGGGATTTAATGATAAATAGGGAAGATCATAGAGCTTCTATTAATAGAGTCAGTTCTCAGTATCGAATGTCGAAGGTAGCACACATACCAATGGTAGCGGAATTAAACAAAATAATGATAATCATCTAGCCAGTGATATGGACTATCGCATGCTTTAATGTTTTTTTTTTTAATATTTTTATGTTATTGCATCAGACATTAGTTGTCCACTACTGAATAAGGCCTCCCTCTTAAGAGGGGGTTTTGCCAGTAGTAGCCACTCTTAGCGGGCAAATTGGCAACCACAGTTTGGCTTTAGGTATAAAGAGGGATGCTGCTGCCCATCTCTCCACCGTAAAGTTCCTTAGTGGCCTTTTACGCGAAAGAAGGAGTAGCCTATTTTGTGCCGGGACTTACACGGTTATTTCTTATGGCATAGAAAAATTGATCTCCTACACGCAATGGCGCGAACAACGATTAGTTATTAAAGAATAAATACCTTCATCTTCTGCCATTCTAACTCGTTCCTTGCTCTCTGTGTATCGTAGATGCGTCTGCGCAGCATATAATTGGTGACGTCGGTTTGAGCTCGTAGTGCGTTCCTTGCTCGTCCTCTCGCCACGAAGAGAGCCTCTCGCAAACGAAGTGTGTCTTGCAACTCATCCATTGCCATTTTCTTGATAGACTCACATTTATCAAGCCATTGATCGTAGGTTATCATTCTTTAAAGATAAATAATAAATTAAATAAATACTACTAGAGATATTACAGAGCGTACATGTAGTCCTAAATTAAGTAAGAACTTTATTGATGCTAGACAACTGATGTTAAGACATTATTCATAAGAAAATACTTAGAAAAATACAAACAGACAACTCCATAAATACAAATGATTATTGAACGGGGATGTTTTTTTTAATGGATGATAATGGAATGGTAACACCGCCTGCGCTATCGATATACACTGGCGAGGCATCAGTGACGGATGATAGGTGAGGGTGAAGCAGGTCATTTAGCCCACCATGACGAATCTAACAGTAAATTAATCACGATGATTTCCAGGGCGAAGTACGAGGAGATCAATCTGACAGGGTATATTACTAGCAAAGGACAAAATAGAAATAATCATTTCTAACAATTCCTTTTTCCTCCTTGGACGGAAATCGAACCCATGGCCATGTGAAGGTATAGCGTCACCAAAATAGTGACGGTGTTTTTTTTTAATGGGTCAAAATGAAATGGCAACCCCGCCTGTGCTATTGGTATACACTGGCAGGGCACCAGTGAAGGATGATAAGTGAAGATAAAAGCAAGTCAGTTAGCCTATCGTGATGAATTTTACAAAAAAATATCATAATGGTTTCCAGTGGAAACCGACCTGGAAGTCGACCTGGGGCTATGAGTGACGATGGTAGGTTATTTTGGATTCTATGAGTAATATAATCGGCGAAATGACTATAGGTGAATATCAAGAGTTAAGTTCACTATAACGGCAACAGTCAGTAATTGATAGTGAGAGGCAATTATCGACTGTTGAAGATTATATTCGGTGATCATATTATTTACTAGTAATCTGCCCAGGCTTCGCACGGGTAAGTTAGAAAGATAAAATTAGTATTTTAAATTAAAATTTTTTAAATTTTGTCTTATAGTATTAAAGTTTTCATAGCAATCTAAATTTTTTGTTAAATAAAATATTGCTTTTATTACTTGCTGATAATGTTTCTTTCAATAAAAGAAAGAATTTCTAAAATCGGTTGAGTAATTTTTGAGTTTATTTATTACAAACAAACAGATCTTGCTTCTTTATATATATATATATATATATATATATATATATATATATATATATATATATATATATATATATATATATATATATATATATATATATATATATATATATATATATATATATATATATATATATATATATATATATGCATGTTTAGTTTCTTTTCTTTACAATTCGCAATAAGCAATTATTTATTCTGCAAAGGAAAATGGCAATTTCAATGAACACAAAATTGAAACAGGATTATAGTTCACATAGAAAACTATCGATTAATGAAAAAAAATGTGCAGAATTGTTCAGAATTGATAACGTATTGGTATTACAGAGTTATAAAATAGAAGAATTGAAAACCTTTTTTTTTATTTACTTAAATCTTATAAATTCCCTTAGTCGTCTCTTATGACGCCCATGGGAAAGGAAGGGGTGGCCTACTCTATGCCAGGACTACACGGCAAGTAGAATACTATATTAAATCATTATCATTACTTATATTATAAATGTGAAAGTAATATTGTTTGTTACTTCATAGTGCCGTAACGGCTTAATTAATCACCATGAAATATATTTATGATATTAATATAGATAAAGGTTTTTTTTTAATTCTAAAATATGTTAAAAGAGACCCTATCTTTTATATAATTTTAATTGTAGACTGAGGCAGCAGGTGTACTAAATGTGAATTTGATTGCATTAAAGAAAATGGAGTGCTGGAAAGTTCCGTCAACATAACTGACTTTTGATAACAAAGATGATTATAATACGTTTATTTGCAGATAAGCCATTTTCCGCAGCTTCATCCACGCTGAATCCACTATTTCTTGTGCCCGCAAAAATTAAAAAAAAAAATAGTTACTTAGTGATTCATTTGCTTAATGTATAACTAAAAAACTGTTGCATAAGAGGAAGATTACCAAAGTCGTTTATTGGGCACGTCTGTCTCACTCATGTTTCTGCTGTGAAACAACTGTGCTTGCATGGTTGTGTTTCGTTTTGAACGGTGAGGTATGGCAGTGAAATTACAATATATGAAGGCATAATACTATAGTTTTTAGGAATAGTTACGTATGAGGTGAATTATGAAGGGAAAAACGGAACCCTTATAGTACTTCGTTGTTTGTCCGTTTGTCCGTCTGTCAAGATCCTTTTTCTTAGGAACGCGTGGAGGTATCAAGTTGAAATGAATATCATATACTCAGGTCTGCAATCTCTTAAAGCAGTGAAAAAATCAAGGTTCTAAATCGACGCAATCAAAAGATATGGCCGTTAATGTTCCATTTAAATCGTTTATTTTGACATTTGCAAAGGGAATCAAAACCTATATGGTACTTCTATTTGACTTAGATCATGATATTTGGCAAGAAAAAATGTCACATGGCACAAGTAAAGGAAAAAATGTGAAAACCGTAAATTAGTAGTTATTTCGCGAAAAAAATTCAACTTGATGATTTTGTACGGAACCCTCACGCGAGCCCGACTCGCACTTGACCCTTTTTTATTATTATTACATCAGACAATCGCCGACCGTTCACTGTCCACTGCTGAATATAGGCCTCTCCTATTGGGGGATTTTGACAACCACTGGGTTGTCACACTTGGTAGACGGGTTGGCAACCGCTTAACCTTTGGTGATGTTTTAAGAGGAACGCTGCTGCCCCTCCTTCAA
Organism: Galleria mellonella; assembly: GCF_026898425.1. Taxonomy (NCBI): domain Eukaryota; kingdom Metazoa; phylum Arthropoda; class Insecta; order Lepidoptera; family Pyralidae; genus Galleria; species Galleria mellonella. The sequence goes on along the minus strand of NW_026442100.1, from coordinate 1,040,389 downwards.
CCAATAAATTCCCTTAGTCGTCTCTTATGACGCCCATGGGAAAGGAAGGGGTGACCCATTTTATGCTGGGACTACACGGCTAGTAGAATACTATATTAAATCATTATCATTACTTATATTATAAAAGTAAAGGTAAGTTTGTTTGTTACTTCATAGTGCCGTAACAGCTTAACTAATCACTATGAAATTTTGTATACATGAACTATATAGGAAGTAGAAGTATATGAGCTACTTTGTATTTCGGTCAGTAAACATATGTTATGTGAACGAAGTCGTGGTTAAAAGCTAGTATAATTTATAATTTAATATAATATTCTACAAAAAAGGATTCTAACATGTACCTATTTATAGGGGAGAAAGAGATTGTTAGTAATAGGGTCTAACTGATCGATAGCCAGCTATACACCTTATCAGGTGGACCTCCACACGGTTCCCACTGGAAACCATCGTGGTTAATTCTAACGGAATTCTTCACGATGGTCTAACTGACCCGCTTTTATCATCACCTATCATCCCTCACTGGTGTTCCACCAGTGTACACCGATTGCGCAAGAGGGGTTATTCCATTATCACCCATTAAAAAACATGTATTTATACAATAAAATTGCTTCCTATACTAATTTCATAAACATGAAAGTTTGTAAAGACATTTAGATGTTTAATTCGAAGTTTGTTAGTCACGCTTAAATGGCTGAATGGATTTGAATGAAATTTGGTACGCAGATGGTCCTTGTTTTAGATTAATACTTAGAATACTTACAATGTTAATTCAAGCGGATACAACCGTGGATTACAGTTTGTGACAATATAATGACAAGATGACAGTAAGACTGGTAAAACGCTTGAATGTTATCCGCAGCTTCCAAAAACGAACTAAAATATAAAATTTTGAGTTTTTGGAATCTATATCTAGATTTAAGTAAATAAAAAAAAAATTGTTTCAATTCTTCTATTTTACAATATATATATATATATATATATATATATATATATATATATATATATATATATATATATATATCCTGTTTTAATTTTGTGTTGATTGAAATTGCCATTTTCAATTTTTTCATTGCCATTTAAAGAAACTAAACATGAAATTCCTACAATATATATATATATATATATATATATATATATATATATATATATATATATATATATAAAATCCTAACTGCGGTTGGCAACCCCCCTACCAAGCATGACAACTACTAGCAAAACCCCTTATGGGGAAGGCTATGTTCAGCAATGAATGGTTAACGGTTGATACTACAACAACATATATATTTATACATATAATTTATAGCTCATTTACTTCGTAAAAGTGTCGCCCAGTAAACTACTATAGTCTTTGTAATGAATGTGACCTAAAAACTCTTGATAACAATGCGGAACGCTCAAGAATTCAAGAGTTTCTTTGACTTACAATTACGCTATTAAATAAAATGAAATTTCAATTTAATAAATGAAATTTATTTAGTTTTGTTCAAAGTTGGAGAACGAAGGCCGTCTCGCTCTTATTTTTAATAACAAATATACAGTTTATCTGATGGTAAGTAACCACTGTTGTCAATAAATACTTCCAACGAAAGAATTGTCGGCGCAATATTGGCTTTTTAGAAAAAAAAATATGCACTTACTGTAAAGGTTGTATTTAAAAAAATAGTCGTAAAACTGCAAGTCAGAAGTGAACACTTAGCTTACGAACTTGTAAACATTATTTTTTGGTTGTTAAGAAATTTTTTTTTTTACTAAGTATTTATTATTAGATACTAGCGGCCCGTCCCGGCTTTGTACGGATGGATATTATTACATTTTAAAAAGTGGCCAATAAGGGTGCACACGCAACGGAAGCTTAAAAATGGAGTAACTTCTCCCGTTTTCCCAACATTTCCCTTCACTGCTCTGCTCCTATCGATCGTAGCGTGATGAAAAGTATACTATAACCTGCCCAGGACTATAATAATTGTACCAAGTTTCGTTAAAATCCGTTGAGTAGTTTTTGTGTATAATGAACATACAGACAGACAGACAAAAATTTTATTGATTGCATTTTTGGCATCAGTATCGATCACTAATCACCCCCTGATAGTTATTTTGGAAATATATTACAGAATTGACCCCTCTACAGATTTATTATAAATATAGAAGATAAAATTTTATTTTTTTGAGACCCTATTAAAAATATTTACATCAAATTTAAGGAATGGATTACGTTAATTAAATTACTGTGTGTGTATGTATTAAGCGTGATGGTCATGCGAGTTCAATACTTTTCCCCCAACCTAAAAAGTGCAAGTTGGTGCCTGAAGAAGTTGTTACATCGAAAATTTTTTGATAGGGTATAATTTTTTTTAAAATACGCACAATGGTAGAAAAGCTAGACAAGTTGAATGAAAACAAAGTTACCTTTTAGGATTCTTCAATGAATCAGTTTTGTAGGTGATATTTGCGCAGTCCTTGTCTAAATTGAGCATGTCTTTGTCAATCTGGAGGGCTTCGTTTTTGTCATTCAAGTCTAGTTGGAGTTTGAACTTGACTACTTCTAACTTGTTAATCTTTTCCCACGCAGATTGGCATCTGTCTATTAACATTTTCTTGTTACTCTCCGTCACGCATAATTCCTGGAAATTTGATAGGGATCTATAAAACGGATGGAAAGAGTCATTTGTGATACGTAGTGGTTATAAGATCTGTGTTTATTTTCAATTTTTCAGTAGTTGAGAAAGAAAACAAAAAAATTGTGACAAAAAAAAAACTATAATGTCTCAATATAGATGTAATTTAATTATGTATATTTATTAAATTAATAATAATATAAATGTAAAAGTGATTTTGCATGTTATCTCTTGGCGTTTAACGGATCAACCAATTGTTTTGAAATTTGGTATTAAATGTACTGTTTCGGTGAGAGAATAACTCAACCTACTATTTTATCCTGCCTATTAATATATCCTGGTAACACGAACAAAGTCGCGGCTAAAAGATAGCAAATAAATAATTAACAATAGACATTTTTTATCTTTAATATTGACGGCAAGGAAAGCAAAATTCGATAGACGGTGGGAAGCCTATTCAAAATGCAGGGGAATTTTTAATTCAAGTTGTGCTTGGTGAAATAGAGATGTGGATTATATTTGTACTTAGAAGTCATACAAGTCACAGTATAATCACGGTCTAGCAAGGGGAGCCATGGCTATCGATTTTTGCCTTGTTTGGTCTTCTTTAATTAACCTTCAATGTAAACAGAGTTACATTTTTTTATAAAGACTCTTATTGACTCAGCGTCGAAACTATTTATAAATTTAGTACAAAAGTATGTAAACAAGCAAATTAAGATATATAGAAGTAACAATATTTATGTTACACGTTTCGCATTTAAGAGAATTTAGTCACTGATAATGTAAATTTTGCTAGTATTTCGTATCAATTGTATTTATCGTATATTTTAAACCACAATGGCTATTAGAGACTTATATATAAATGTGTTATTTTAATTATAAGAAACATTTTTCCAATCTCCTGCAATCTTAATGGCGTAGTAGTATGTATTTTTATTAATGAGATTCCAGGTTCGACCTCGATTGGAAAATTAAACGAATTTATTAACTTGGCTCTGATTTGGGTCTTTTAAGTATCCACCAGTTTGTTATCTAGTCTCTCATAATAACTTAGAATACGCTGAAAACCAGATAACTGATGTAATTAGCATTGTGATTGTTAGAAGCTTCTTAATAACTTTTTTCAACTCGGTATCAGCAAGATCGTAAGTCAACTCAGTACTTCTTCTACCATCGCGATTCGACAGACATTCAGAGCAGACCAGAAGAGGCATGTTTAATTGTTCCAACTCGCGTTCCGTAGAAGCTTTCTCTTCTTTTAAGGCCGCCATTTCTCTGTCTAAACGTTCGAGAAGCTCTTGTAATGTTGATTTCCATTGTTCTATTTCATAAACCCTGCACAATAAAGGCATTAAATTACCGTCGTTTGTTAAATTGTTGCAATGAGGCTTAATGTTTAAATATTTATTCTATTGCACACAGACCCACATATTCGAATATAAAATCTTTTACGACTGTAATTACAGAGGGGGTAGGCAGAGGCATTAGTCGGGTATTGTCTTTGTGGTGAGCGTAGCAGTTTATATGGACGTATTTAGTCAAATATTTATTTGAAACCAACTTTTGGAGCTAGTACTTCGAGAACAATGATAATAATGATGTAATGGTTATGTCTTCTAATTAGCAAACACTCTCTTAGGTGTCAGGGAGAATCCGTTGGTGAGCTCTATAGCGGTCGACATTTTGTTGATAAACATGTGAAAGCAAAATGTGCACTTTAAAGTGGAGCCTTGTGGAGTGCACAAATTGACACAAATGTAACAACCAGAGTCTGTTTAAATCGTCAAAAAAGCATATAGTGAGCTACTATTACTAAGCGATCATAAAGAGAAGAAGATTTACAATAGAAAGTATTTTTGTGTATAAACACAAAAATACTTTCTAAATATAGATTTTGATAATAATTTGAGTATTATCATAACTAAAACATTTATTTTTGGTAGAAGAAATCTTAAACTATTGTGTTTAATCAAATTTTTTTTTTATTATAAGCCTTTCGAAGGAATAATTAAATAGTACTGAACATAATCTTTTCCATAAGGAGAATGTTGCCAGTAGCTGTAATGCTTGGAGAGCGGGTTGGCAACCGCAGTTAGTTTTTAATATTTTAAAAGGGATGCTGCTGTCTATCCCTCGACTATTAAATTCTCTTATTTGCCTCTTATGACACCCACGGGAAAGGAAACGGTGGACCATTCTATGCTACGATCACATGGCGTTCTATGTTAAAATTTTATGACTCGTACACACATGATTTCGAAAGTTTTGAATAATATACGTATAATATAATATAGTAACGAATAATACCTTGCTCTAAGTCGATTGTTATTATGGTAGCTGTCCCAGTCAGTCTTGATTCTGGTTTCGTTACGTAGTTGGTGTGCAGAGTGACGTAAATCAAATGCATCAGCCCTTCTAGTATCCGCTGTTACCTGTTAATGAGAATTTATAATTTATTTCACACTTGGGTTTTTTATGACATTGCTATATCTCACATATTGAGACCTGATATATTAATGTAAAGTCTTTATATAATTAATACACAATTATCTAGTTATAAAAAAATAAATAAAGGCACGCAGCACCAAAGACGGCCGAATTACTAAAAGTGATCTTGTAACTTTCAAAAGATGTTTGAAAAAAATTGGGTAAATTGGCCCCTTTTATCTAATAGAGCTCAATCAATATAATTTCCCAATTTTACATTTAATCCGATTTTAAAATATTTAAGCCTAAATTCAAGCCTATATTTAAGCCTAAATAAAATTAAAACTTAAGAATAAATCTGCAAGTTAACATATGCGCCATATATTTATAAATGCCAGTTTTAATAAGGAGAAGCAGTCATATTTACATGGTAGTGAGATATAGCAATGAAATTGCAGGGTATAGAGGTATATACCTTAGTCCTCAGGAATGGAAATTCATGGAGGGTTTTTAATAGGTGATTATGAAATAGTAATCCCGCCTGCGCTATCGGTATACTCTGACGGAGCGCCAGTGAGAGGTGATAGGTGAGGATGAAAAGATAGGTCAGTTAGCACATCATGACGCGTACATTTGGAATTCAGCACGATGGTTTTCAGGGAGGACCATGTAGAGGTCGACCTGGCTGGCTTAATTGTTAGTAATGGGGTCCTTAATCTCCATTATTAAAAATTCCCCCTTCGCAGCGCATGGGGGTATTGTGGGTGATAAAGTATACTCCATTATGTCGAAAGTACTTTCCATCAGGTGGACCGTCAGCTTGTTTGCAATTCTAAGTTACATAAAAAAAGGTGTTAAAAAAAACTAATTCAAACGTAATCAATCTATTTTACATACTAGACTAGAACATTCCGAGTCCGACAATGTATTTTGACGTTCCACTAGAGTTGAAACCGTTTGAATGAATATTTACGATGTAGTATTTGAATAAAATTTACATTGACTGCAGATGAAGACAATGTTATTTACAGATATCAAAACGAATGCGCGTTTTATGCACTTTATTCTCAACGTAATGGATATGTATGTATTTACATGGTCGAATTTACTCCTGCGCGTAATTGGCTAGCAGAGATCTGTAGTAATGCAACATATTATTAATCTAAAAGGATGATAACAGTAATAACAATATCCTCAGTACAATTACTTATGTAAATATTTTTTTTAAATTACGTTACTTTTTTAAATAAAATAAAGCTTGCTAATAAGGTAAATGAATTTTTAAAACCAGTTAAGTATTTTTTAAGATTATCCATTAGATGGTAAAAGTTGAATTTTCCCTCTTTATAAAAATCCATTTTAATTTATCATTATCATGCCAGCATATAATGCATATTATAGCAGTTATTTATATACAGAGTGGAGTGGAAATCATTATCGCCCTTATAAGGGAGTGTTCTATTAGTGAAACTGAATTTTTTGTTTTTTTTTGCGGGTAAAATGTGAAGAAAACTTTTTATAGTAATACGTGCAGCTGTCAAAGTAAACACTATATATTTTATTATTATATTTATCCAACCCGTATAGTAATAAAATAGTAGATTACTGTTTTACTAAAAATATTGAGTCTGATACCTACAATTCTATTTAGGTTAGGTCCTTATTTCTATAGGCGACGGTTACCACTTTCCATCAGGTGGGCCGTCAGCTTGTTTGCCATTCTAAGTTGTATAAAAAAAATAAAGGTAGTCTTTAGCCACTAAAAAAATTTTACATAAAAATTATCAAAGAGATTCTTCTCCTTATTTGTAATGAATATATAAAAGTTTACCATATGTCACTGATTAAATGTTTGTAGTCCAATCATGCATAAAAAGCTGAATGGATTTTATTCCTATTTTTTTATTTATGTCATTTTGACACAGTTTGACAGGATTGTTTTTTGAATGAAAGTCTTTCAAAAATATATATCCTTTTCTAGCAATTTATTTATTTTGTATTTTTTATTACATAAAAAGAATAAAACTACTTACCAAGAAATATCATGGCAATTTATTCAACTTTAATATGATAGTAAGAAGAATAAGATATGGTCATTAATATATTTTTTCAAAGGTTTATTAATAAATTTAGTACAGATAATACTGTATTTGGAAAACAAACTTTTGGTATTATACGTAGTGGATATTAATATTATTGTGGCACTTTGTTGCTATCCATTAATTAATATAAAACAAGATCATTAACCAAAGTAATGACAGGAAAAGGAATTCACAAGCTAACTACTAAATAAAATAAATTTACAATTACTTTATAAGATAGCCGAATAAAAGAACTTAGTTTATACTCATTAAATTTATAACATAAAGCAGCTGAATACGTGTCAAAAATTACAAAAACTCAAACTGTCATTATTCAATGCGGAAACTGTGACCGGAGTTCGATGATATTCGAATCTTTCCGCGATAGGCTTACCAAGCAATTTCCTGGACTCGGGGAAGGCACATAAAACTTTTCTAATTTACCAGCAAAATCAACCGCGCCCGTAAAATTATTAGGCAACCATGTCATGAGAGTGTGTCTTTATAATATTTTAAAGTAGGTTGAATATTAAGTAGGCCTTTGACCAGCAGTGGGGTACTACGAGAAAAGGACGACGATGAAAAGGTTAAATACTTAATTGATCATATTTAACATCTCATACACTATATAATTATTAGTATTTTATTATATGAATAGTTATGTACTAAATTTCATAATATTTTTTTTTATAATAAATAGACAATAATAACTTAGAACAACATATATATCTGATCAATTGCAGCAGGAGCATAATCTATTCAAATAAAATTCTTCCACATTCATCAATCTTTTCTTACACGGCCGGTTACGGAAAGAAGGTCGACATTTATACAGCCACAAACAAACCAAGATAATATAGCATTTTTGTTATGATATAATATATAATTAAGTTATAATATATAAACATATATAGTGAATTATAATTAGACCAGATGTTATCAACATAGACAAAATACATAATAAAATCTTAGATTATATAGATATACTTACTAAATCCAATTTTGGTGGAAAGAAGAATTTATCCAGCCACAAACAGCGGAAGATAATATAGCAATGATATTATGGGAAAAGCTGGCACAGACAAACATAATAGTGAATTACAACAGACCAGATGTTATCAACATAGACAAAATACATAATAAAATCTTAGATTATATAGGTATACTTACTAGATAAAAGTGTTCCATCGAATTAGATTATGGAAAACACAAGCGATAGTAGAGTACTACTATTGTTTCTGTTTTTCATAATCTAGTAATATTGGTAATAATGGTGAGACCGACAGATGTAATAGCAAGTAGCTTGAATAGGTATTGTAAATAACTACATGAAAACATCAATATATGTAGATTACAGAAACAAGCAGCCATTTATTCTTCAAAACTTATAAGATTTTGCCAATTATGCACCACATCACCATAAATATACACATATATGTATATAGAGTCAAGAAACATAAAAGTAATATACATATAATGAACAATAGTATATATACAATGAGTCTGGCCCACTATACTGTATTCAGTTTGACCGAGTCTTCAGAAACAAACTTGGTTTCGCTAAGTCACATTAGAGTGTATGCCAGGTAATAAGAGTCGGCAATATGAGACATAAAGTATGGAGGACCACACATTGCACAATAGTAATAATAACAGAATAATAATAAAATTATAACCTGCAATCCATACAGACGTGCATCCCAGTCCGATAAGCTTAAATGCGGCAGAGGTTTCTCAAATGTCACAACAGACTGCATTGTTGATATCAAAATAATAATAGAAAAAAAAATAATAAATTTAGTGTTTCTTAAAATATTTACGTTGACATAATGAAAGTAGAGATGTCAATTTATAATTTTTAATATATATTTTCTTTTTTTAAATTGGCCAGTATTTCAAGAACGACTGATAACCGTAAACAAAGATCGAAAGACAAATAATGGAAGTTTTATAGGATTTTTTACACTTCAACTAACACAATAACGTAATCTTCATGGGTATATTCCTTTTTGAAAAAACGTGCAGTGCACTTGTAGTTCTTCCGGTTTTGTGGGTGCCCACTTACCATTAAGTGAGCGCAAGGGGCCCCCTTTTTTCAAAAAAAAAAACATTAAGTACCATTTATCGGGGTTACATGTAGTTAAAAATTATTTTAGATATTATTATGTATTTCTTGACATATTAATTTTGGACATTCACTTACAGACAAATACAGTAAAAGAATTTTCTTATCTCTTCAGAATTACATTTATTTTTTTAATAGTTTCAATTCAAAGAGCTTTGAAATTATTTCTTGGAAACGATTGCTTTTTAGAAAAATATTTTGTAACTGGAATAATTAGTTAAATATTACTGAAGTAAAAAGAAAATATTTTTTTCTGATTTCAGTCTGGAATATTTCTAAAATTCAACCTTTCATATACAATAATTAGGTTTATTATTAACTAATACTTACTCATATTTTCTTGAATTGATTCAATTCGAGCTGCGTTTTGTCCGGGTTACAAAAGTCTTAAAACAATATCACATATAACTGTACCTTTAAAAGAAAACGTACGGTCCTGATCCCGAATTCCCAAATAATGGGACAAAGGCAGTGCGATGATGACTCCACGTTTAGGCAAATAAAATCTCTGCACATTCAAGCGACGTTTGTCAACGACAAAATGCTCTAGTTTATTTTACGTGTTTCTCAGTTATAATTTCTTCCATTGTAGGTAGGTACAGTCGTCTAAAGCAGATTGGTTAAATTTTACCGCCCGATATAACTTTGTACTTCACGGAATGGGCCCCAGGCGTGTATGTTTCAAAGATTTTATGTACAGAGGAGAGTGATGTTCAGATGTGCACGGTACATGAGCCTGTAAACATTTATATAGTGACAGCTCGAAGTAAATTCTCTTGTAACGCGGTTATTTATCTGTCTATTATAATCACAGTAGGTATATCAAATGTAAACCGCTTTAAATTTCCCCAAATCTAACAAAATTGTGCTTATACCCTCGAGAGTAGACACTTTTTTGTTTAGTTTGCTTCAAAATGTGAGTTGGCGAAGAATGTGTATCTTCGATAGAGAATTCAATTAAGATAAATCGATCTATATTTATAAAATTGCCGTATGGTCCTGCATAGAATAGGCCACCCCTACCTTTCCCGTGGGTATCGTAAGAGGCGTCCATCTTAAAACATCACTAAAAGCTTAACTGCGGTTAACAACCCATCTGCCAAGCATAGCAACTATTATAACTCCCCTTATGGGGAAAGCCTATGTACAGCAGTGGACAGTAAACGGCTAACATGATGATGATGATAATGATATGTATAAAGATCAATTGTTTTGTCACGATGGGCTAACTGACCTACTTCATCACCTATCATTCTTCACTGGTGCCCCGTCGGTGTATTCCGATAGCGCGGGTGGGGTTACCATTCTATTATCATCCATTTAAAAAAAAACATGATGATGATGATGATATGTATAAAAATCAATTGTTTTGCGTTTGTATCGAAAAAACTACTTGATTTGCACATTTTTCATTTTATTCGTTATAATACGGGGGTGGTTAAAAAAAGTTGGAAACACTAAATTTCAGCTCCAAAATCGAAAAATTAAAAACCAATAATTTGATCACTACTTCGGATTAAATTTAATAGAATGCGTTATAGGTGATACGTAGTTCACCGGGTCATCTAGTTGTGTAAATAATTATATGTGTCCTACTTAACTATCTGACCCTGACATATATGTTATTATGTTTTTTTTCTTTTACATTGCCAATCTATATATTTCATAATCTATATAGTATATAATGATTCATGCTTTATTTATTCATTATTATTATTTTCGAAAAGTAGTCTGATATTTAAAAATAAGTTATAAGAGATGCATGAAAAAATAACTAGTTAGCTTGTATAGAAGAATTGGTTTTATTTATGTAATGGGTTGATTTTATTTATTGATCTTATCTGTCGCTTAATTTAGATATTTATCATATAGTCAGCTAATACTTATATAAAAACACTATGCTGAATTACACCAAATTTAGGTACTTTATATTATGTCCAACTTACTTAGGTGAAATTTTAAGGCAAGGACTTTCTAGCTGATTACGAAAGAATGTAATATTTTTCAAGTATAGATCTTAACAATAGAACTATCAAATGACGAAGATATAAAATAAATATAGTGTATTAACACTATATTAATATTATAAATGTAAAAGTTTATATGTTTGTATGTTACCTTGTTACGTTTAAATAATAGAGCCCGAATTAAATTTAGGACATAGTTGTATCATATTGTAGATTAATACTTTATGTATTAATTGACACGGGTAAAGCCGCGGGACTTGGTTAGTAACACAATAAGTAATTCAAGCACTTTATGAAATTCTTTATGCAATTTCGAACCTACTTGGCTTGTTGCAAACTTGTTAATATTGCAAGCAAACCGAGTAGTGTAACAATTTACCTTCTTAAGTTTTGCATCTGAGACGCGATAATATCATCTCAGATGCATAACTTAAGGCAACGTAGGCTAAAAGTTAGAATTTATTTCAGTATGTTTCCGAGTTACGTATTCTAGCGCTAAAGTGTGAAAATGATATTTACATGCAACGATAAAATTCTTTTAAATTGTTTTATAAAAAAAATTTACCTGTTTCATTATGAAGTATGTTTATCAAAGTTAATATTAGTATTCCCATTCGTGTTTCAACCGTGAAGCAGTTGTGTTTGCATGGCTGTGTTTCGGTTTGAAGGGTGGGATATGGCGTGAATTTACTGGGTACAGAGGAATAGCATCTGAGTCCTCAGGAATGGCAACGCATGGGGGTATTATGGGCGAAACAGTATACTCTGTTATGTCCATGGTACTGCTCATGTCTGTAGGCGACGGTTACCATTATCCATCAGGTGGGCCGTCAGCTTGTTTGTCATTCTAAGTTGTATAAAAAAAATAGTATACTATTTCCATATTTTATTCTTATGATATTATTTATTTATTCATTATACATATGTGTCTACATTTAATGATAAAAGCATAGTCAACCATAGGGAAGTGTCAGAATACTCTAGTAATTATTGATATACATACATACTAAATTTACATATATAAACGAATATATATATATATATATATATATATATATATATATATATATATATATATATATATATATATATATATATATAATATATTTACACATATATAAAATATACTATATTATACACGAAATTGAGAATAATATAAAGTACTTACTATATTGATGCCTGATCATTGTGTTATCATCATCATGTCAACCATTAACTGCCTACTTAGGAGCAGTCCTAAACCACCTGCATTCATTGACCCCCTGTTATGCATTTGAGGTCGTCCATCTTATAGTATGGTATATATTATAGGTTATGTCGGTCACGTTGGTTCTTTTGCTGATGATGGGGATAAAAAGATGTAGAGTAAGTATGCATATTACTCATCTAATTGATTAGTATAAGTATACCATTGTATATCTACACAAAATAGTCATGATTATTGGCATTTTGTGGAACTTTGTATCATCATCATATTAGACTTCAACCGTCCATTACTAAACATAAGCCTACCATTGGGGGAGGTTTGCCAGTAGTTAGCACGCTTGGCAGGCAGGTTGGTAACCGTAATTTGGTTTTTAGTGATGTTTTAATAGAGTCGTTGCTGCCAATCCCTCGACCATAAGCTCTCTTCGTCGCTTCTCATCACACCTACGTAAAAGGAAGGGGTGGCCTATTCTATGCCGGAATGTATATAGCGATATTTATGTATAGGTGTAGCTATAATATTACATATTTATATAAAATAGTCATGATTATTGGCACTTGGTAGAATTTTGTATACATATTGAAATTTAATAAACATATTTAATAAAAATAGTACAAACTCTTTCACAAAACATATTTCATAATAAATCGGTTTCGCCGTTTAATATATTTTCAAATTTATAATTTAGTAATTTTTATTGTATTTATCATAAAATATTTTTTATGGTACAAGTATTTTCTAATAATAACGATGGGATATCGAAAGTTGAAACCGCAATTACAGTTCGATAATATTCTGATTGTGGTTTTCGCTTCAGTGTAATTAATACATGGTAAATAACTCATACTAATGATATAAATGTTTTATTGTTAAATATACATAGTTTTGTTTATAAGTCCACATTTTAATGCAATAATTACCGGTTTATCTTATCTGTAATTTGATGGAAAATGTTTGACCAGTCATAGCCGTTCAAGACTATAGGATTCCCGGATGGTCCCGAAACTGTTATGTCCATGGTACTGCTCATGTCTATAGGCGACGGTTACCACTTTACAAAAGGTGGGCCGTCATAAAAACAAAAAAAACCAGTTGAGCTTTTACGACCAAATTACAACTATATTAAACCAGTAGTTATTAAATTAAAAATGTTTGTTTGTGTCTAAAGGGTTAATTACGGATTAGTAATATTCAAGTTAAATTTAAACATTCCTACACAAATTCAAACTATTGCGGTATAACTAACTGTATATGAAACTAACTTGTGACCTCTTTTTTATCTTCACCATCCCGGATGGTTTCCACGGTTTTATGAAAACGGTTTTATTAATACCATAATTGTTTTGTATTTTCAATGTCAATACTTAAAAACAAGGCCATTGTTACGTTCTCCTGTTTACAAAATAGCACAGCAAACAGGCTATCCACAAAATTACAGTAGATTGGCCTACTTTCCCTATTACGTTAAAGTTCATGGATGCCCACACCCCGAAATGCTTCGGCGTGCGTGACCATAAATCGTACTACTATTTCCTTGCTGATATGTTTTGGAAGCTTGCCAGTGACGTCCGCGCAGACAATAGGGGGAGATCTTTAATTTTTTCGTATCAATTCTAGGCAACGGAATCAGATTCATACTGTTTTTGCATGAGGATAAATCAGATAGTAATAAATTAAATGATTATTGATTATTATCTTACATAACAACAATCCGTTGATTTTGCCAATTCTGAAGGGCATTTTTGTCTCTATCCTCAAAGATTATAATTCTCGCTAATAGCGTAATTATAATTCCAAGAATTAGTAAACTAAATTTGTAATAGAACTCGAGTCAGAACTTTACATCTGAACAAAAACACGTAAAATTTTAGAGACACGTTTCAAGAATACCGCCTCAAATTATCACCATCGTACTCGTAATTCTAAAAAAATATCATTCACGTTTATAAACAAAACTAAAATTGTTCTTTTAATATTTACTAAGGGATTTGAAAAAAACTCGAAAAAGATTTCGTTATCTAGGATTCGCAGTTTTACCGTCCTATCTTGATAAATGCTTGATGGTTCAGCCTATCACGTTGTGTCCCTTCATAGTACTATATCTTGATGATATTATCTGTACGTTCTTGTAAGGAGTATCCCTTGCCAATGTTAGGTTTAGCCCCTGGGACAGTTTTTGGCTTGAGAAAATTTTAACTGTGTAATGGATAGACAATGGATTTTTTATGTATGTGAGTTTATGCGACTTAAGTTTTGTTAGCAGTAGTATTTATTATTATAAAAATATTATTGTTAGAGCTACGTTAGTTGTACGTTTTGGATATCTAATTTTATTGCAAATCATATAGAATGAAATTGTCTTGCAACCAATCAACAAAACCTGAGAGCGCAGGTTCTTCAGTTGGCTAAAAAATATTATTATATTATAGTATATGATATGTCGTATATTTCGTATAGAAGGGAAGAAGGTTAAGGGATAAGGCTATGGACCTCAGTAATGTCAATGCATAATAGGTATTGTGGGTATTATAAAATATTCTGAGTTATCCATGATGCTGTTCAAGTCTATAGACGACGGTTACTTCATCAAATGCAAAAGAATATCATATTCCAACAGCTTCATCTAATTAATGGTTCATTAGATTCATTAAAGTATAAAAAAATATTATTATTAATCAATTAAATAATTGATGTAATGTCAAGTAACTTATATGTATGTATTAGACGAAATGTACTTAGCCAATAATGATTTTGTATGCTTTAGACTATAAGGCGAACATTTGTACTTCACAATAAATCAATATTTGTAAAAAGAATGTTCTTAAATAATTCTATCTATCTATCTATTAGAATCATCATCATTATCATGCCAGTCGTTAACTATCCACTGTTGAACATAGATTTTTCCTATAAAGGGGGATTTTTTTTGATAGGCAGATTCATATGGGTGAAAATGGTCTGGTAGCCCCATTTTGCCAATATAGATGAGAATGAAAATAGGCCAATTAGTGAATTCATCAGCTGATGCTTGATATTGGCAGATTGGCAACATCAGTAAGTCTTTGGCAATGTTTTAAAAGGGACACTGCTGTCCATCTCTTGATTATAAAGTCATCTCTTACGACACCCACGGAAAGGAAGGAATGGCCTATTCTATGCCGAGAACATACAGCAGTGAGACATGCCATATGCTAGTTATATGTACAATTTGTGGGTAGAAGAGCGATTTTAATGATTTATGATGGATGTACGGGTAAATACAATAATTGGTAATAGAATACAGTTCATATCTCGAGGTGAAATTCCACAATTTTTACCCCGAGACAGGGTTCCAACCAATGACGATAATGAACCGTTACTTGATATTAGTAGTAAAATATCATTATGTGGAAGGATATTAATTTAATAAACATAATTATTTATAATTAGTAAGATTATGAAAGTACTTTTTAATAAGTCCCTAACTATTAATACAACAATGTAAAAGTTTGAACTGTACGAAAAACCGGATTAAATTATGCGAATTTTTATCGAGAACTATCTGACACGTTGAACTTCGTATCACCTATAACGCCATCTATTAAAAGTATTTCAAAGTAAGTCAATTTTCATATAAAATGACCTATTTTAATTTTTTAATTATTCAGCAGACATTTTTTTCCTTTCAACCACCCCCCTATTACAACAAATAAAAGAAAAAAAATATATGCAAATCACTTGTTGATTTTCGAGTTTTAGTGAGAATAATAAATGGTCATTATTTTTATACATATATAAATTAATCGTATATATAAATGTTTTATTAGTTTCGAAACTTTAAAGGACAAAATATTGTTATGATTTATTTCAATATTCACATCACAATATTAAAATATTTACGAACTGCGGTCAATGAATTTTTAAATTCAATTGAAATGTCAAACAAGCTGACTGTCCACTTGAAAAATAGTGTCCGTCGATTATAAACAGAAGCAGCATCATGGTTATTATTATTTTTTATGTAAATTAGAATGGCAAACAAGCTGAGGCTCACCTGATGGAAAGTGGTAACCATCGTCTATAGGCATGAGTAGTATATATTTATAGCCAAATACTTACCATAAGTAAAAAAGGATATGTTTGGAACATTAATGTCATCACTTTATTACAATTTATTCCTTGTCCACTGTTGGACATAGACCTCTCTCATAATTTGCCAAATATATGATCTTGCGTCATTTGCATCTAGGGGCTTTGAAAATCGTCGCTCTGTCACGAGGGGATCGCTCTCACTGCGGTATTTATTCATTCGGTATGATTACTTGCACTACACTGGAACATTACATTTTAACAAAATTTGTATATTTTTAAATAGTTTTATCATTCAAATAATGAAATGTACCAAAGATATAAAGATACATATTTACATACTAGTATTTACTCGCGATATTGTCCACGTAATGTAAGAAAGACTCTGTTTTCCGCACTTAGCCTCTCATTTGGGCCGTTGTGCGTATTGTCCACGTATTCGTTATGTGTTTTTTAACTGGATATTGTACTCTGTGTCCTTTTACTACATATTTTTTACTATCAAATTTCATCACAATTGATTGAGCTGTTAAAGTTCCAGAATTAACAAACTTAAGTTCTTATTTATAATGTTAGTACAGAAGTTTAGATTGTATTTACATGCTTGAATACACCAGGCAAAACATTACCCTTCTTTTTTAGGCAGTCGGGTAAAAATAAATTTGTGGGAAAATAGTAGGCATGGGTATTATCAGTACCACTGCGATATCTATATATCAGTTTTCTTTGGACATTGATGGCGGAAAAAAATGTCATCATCCATTTTGATATCGCCCATACCAGTCTGATGTCTATATTCATTCCGATCGGATTCTTTATTTTGATATTAAATATTGGATAACATACATTTAACATATTCATTTTTTTTATACTACTTAGGTGGCAAACAAGCATACGGTAATGGTAAGCGGTTACCATAGCCTATGAACGCCTGCAATACCAGAGGTATTATACGCGCGTTGCCGACCCTGAAGAAACCTCTTTACCCCCCTTTTGAAGAACCCCATGCTGTAGTCTCTTGGGAAAACTTCGGCAGGGAGCTTATTCCATAACCTGAGTGTATTCATATTGGGTCAGTATATTGTAACTAAAATATATAGATACTGCTATATATTGACTACTCCTAGTAAGTATGTAGTGTAATAAGGCCATAAACATCGTTAACGGACTACTCTGCATTCAAAATATAGATGTCAAATATATTCAAAGGTGGCATACAATGAATAAGAATAAAAGAAACATTGTCAAAGTTTTGTATTATCATAAAATCAATATCCAATATCACATTTGAATACAACGCACACGTTTCGTATGTATAAGTCTCGTCGTATGTTTGTTCCTACCTTTCATCTCTTTTCAAAGAGAAGTAAACACCTTGACATGGCATTTCATTATAGGACGAGCTTTGTTTCTGTATTCGAACCATCTAGAATGTTTCTTGTTTATTCTTCCGAATGAGATTATCTTTTATGCGCCTAAGTATTTTATTTAGTGCCTTATATCCCGACGATGTGGTATCCCATTTACTGGTAGCAACTTCGCCGTTTCTCTAGATGAAAGTAGTTTTATTCGGTGTTTTTAGTGTACAATATAATATATTATGTACAAAGTCAAGGATTTTGATGAGAATACTAGATAAACTGATGTTTTATTGTATATTTTATTAAGGAACTCTCAAAAGGAGAAGATTGTTGATACTTTTGTAGTTTTTTTTTATTAATATATTACACAGTTACATTGTCAATTCTGGAGCGATATTAATGATTACATTTTCAATTAGTTTAGATATTCCTGTGTTGGTCGTATATTAGTTTTATATGAGTAATTGTTAATTAGCGAATCATTTTTTTTGTTGTATTGTTTAAAAAAGTTATGTTATGAATCATTTACCCTGGGCTCTTTTTATTTTGTAGTCGGGTAACAAAGCATATCATTCAGGGTAAGTTTATTTATTTTGATATTATTATTTAAAGTTGTATAGGAAATTAGTATTTGTACTACTTTCCAATAAGTTATGACATATATTATTTTATTTTTAGAATCTCTTTAAAAGTCAGTTTCTTGGGGTCCAAATACAATAGCATTTAAGTTTTACTTACTAAATAATTAATATTCATTCAATATAAACATTGTAAATATCTAAGACTAAGCAAGGAGAAAAGGTTTATACCTTTTATTTTGCAATGGATATGGTCTAACATGATGCGATATATATGAGATGGGAGGGTACGATATAAGCACAAGTATGGTACAATACAATGCGGGATTCATCATTGTTTTTCCGTAATGCAGATTCGAATAGGATTTGGCCCACAAATTCTTCTAATACAAATATAACACTCGTATTTACATATCCGCTTTTTGATATCTGCAAAAAAATACAAGAGCGTTCCGTTCCTGCATTAAATTTAGATTCCCTACGAAATCCAGCCCGCTTGAGGGGTTCGTAAATTCACCTCGTCGACGGTACAGAGGCGAGAGGAAGATTCAATATATAATGCACGAATACGATGCTATATAACCGTGTAACGCATCCCGTGAGAAAAATATAGCGAACACGACTAATTATAGCATTATTGAAAGTGGCATTCAGTAAGAGAGCTGGGAAAACTTAAATTGTATCAAAGGCTTAAACACAGACACAGTGTAAGGAACTACCAGTGGTCCAAGGTCTGTTGTCTCCGGAATGACTAAATTTTTCAAAACGAGAGAGAGTTCATTAGACTGTACTTAAGAAAAGGACAATTCGGTATGAAGAACGACGCTGTATATGAGATACGTCTGTATGGATACCAAAGACTTGTGTTTTGCCGTTAAGCAGCTGGGCTTGCCTTGTTGTTACAGTTTTAAGGTAATGGTAGTAGCATTACTAAGTAATAAGGCATAACATTGTCAACGACCAACAAGCCTTTATGTAGGCTTAGTAAATATTGAAGAAATAATGGAATACATGCGATCAAAGTCGAGTAGGTCAAATGCTTTCTCATGTTTTCTGAAGATACTCTTAACTTATAAATGGCGTCAGAAACTTGAGTCTACGGCAACCGAGCCTCATGAGTAATGCAATTATAAATTAATGTTCGTAAAAGAGTATTAAAACTGCCACGAAAGCTCTTAGTCTCGGCACTTGATATTATAATGGTAAGGGCCTCTTTCATAGGATGTCAGCAAATAAAATTAAACGCTATTCGTTGGTAATTGGTAAGCGCATCACTTGAGAATTTGGCATTTTTAAGCGACTTCCAAATAAGGATATACTCAATTCACCTGACTTTTTTACCTATTGTGTCACGTTATTATATTGCTAATTCTAAACCAATTTTTACAACTCTCTCATTAATCAATAGGGTTTTTTCCGTATTTGGTTCTATTACAGATTCGTAAAGATTGAAGCTGTCGTTTTTAAAAACAAAATTTATGTTCAAACATGCGATATTTACAATATAAAGTATCTAAGAAATATCTTGCCCTTTATCAGTTACTTCACGATTGAAATAGTTTTTTTAAAGATAGCGGTCTAAGTCACCATAAAAATTAATTTATTATTATGATGTAACAGGTATACTAATTACTATCTCAGGCAACATACTCTTACAATTATATTTAAAATTTGATTAATATAAGCATATTTTATTGTAGTTTACTGTAATGAATTGTGAAAATAAAATAAATTGATTATTATTCTTACTAAATAAAAAATGTAATTGTTAAACCTTTCTAATAATTTGATGAAGATTCTTAGAAAAAGGAAAAAAAAGAGAGTCTATGAGGTCAGCTAGTAATTAATACAATGCAAAAGTTCATTGTACCTAATTATAAACTTTGAAAAAGACATCAAACAAAAGGTATTGTAATGCCAATTTAAAATTTTCATAATAATTGCCTTATTCAATGTACATATATTAGTTAAATCCAAATCAGAATTTTTTTAACGTCTCGGTAAATTATTGATACCCATTAATTCCTCTCTTTCTGTTACTAGGTAAAGTAGATAAAACTTTATTTGACAAATCAGTTCAGGGCATGACAGGGTCGATATACCTGAAGAAGGTAAAAACCCTTAAAATAAAAAAAAAATTGCGTCCCAGGATTCGTTCTCCTATAAATTTTCGCTTCTAATACTATTGAGTTATTTTATCGTATATTAAACTTGCTTGTAACAAGAACTGGTATAAAACTCAATATTTCACGGACCTATTAAGTAATTCCAAGGGGAGATTGCATAAAGAAGTCTGCTCGGGTATCTCTGCATCGCTCGTATTTCTGCCGTAAACCAGATGTGCTACACATCTGCTTCAGTTTGAGAGTAACTGCTATATATGATGCCATATCTCACATACAGCGACATAAACAACAATTACCGGGTATATATGTACATAAAATTAAAGTTCCTAAAACTTTTTAATGAAAGATAATAAAATAGTAACCCCGTCTGCACTATTAGAATAGACTGGCGGGGTATCAGTGAGGGATGATATGTGAAGATGAAGCAAGTCAGTTAGCCCATCGTGACGAATTTTATAATAAATAAAACATGGGGACCACGAGATCAACCTCATAAGGTATATTCCTAGTAATAGGGTGGCTCATCCTGATTATTAACAAACCCTTTTCTCCCGCATACCATGGGCATTGTAATATTCAGTGACGTCAATTTTCTTTCAAGTCTATAGGCGTTAGTCATCACTTTCTATCAGGTAGGCTTTCAGATTGTTTACTAAAAAAATAGCCGCCAAGATTCTTTTATTGAACGTTATTGATCAACCATCACTGGGTTAATTGGTGTGAAGGAAGTATTTAATATAGAGTCTGGGGAGAAGAATTGTGAAACAATGTAAACAATAATGATGCCTGTATTTATTATACAACTAGTTTGACTATTTAACTCGCGGCTTCGTCCACGTGACCGGGTTATTTTGATTGACTTGGGTAAAAATAGCCTTTTTTCTATTTTATACTACGAAGGTGGCAAACAAGCATACAACCCGTCTGATAATAAATGGGTACTGTTGTAGCCTATGGACGTCTGCAACAAGTATGCGTTGTCGACCTTGAAGAAACCTTAATATATCTATTCTGAAGAACCTCATACTGTAGTCTCTAGGAAAAACTTCGGCAGGGAGCTCATTCTACAGCCTGTGCGTTCGCGGAAGAAAATTTCTTTGAAACCGCACTGTACGTGACCGTTATGGTTCAAGCGTGCCTGTAAAGAAGCCTGCCAGGCTACTTTTTGTCCTAGTTAATGTTTTTTTATTCAATTCATAATACTAGATTTCATAACGATAAGTATAGTAGTTAGCACCAAGATCTAATAAATAAATAAGTCTACTTTTACATTTATTATACTAGTAAGTATTTGGGTAACTGTTACCATTGACTTACACATAATTAAGATTGTGTTCTAAAAAAAACTGACTTTAATTATGGCAAAACCAGTTATTTTAAGTTCAGAATTAAACTTCTAAATCTATTTGGATAAAATTTGTATAGGACCAATTTGAAAGTATATCCTTTCAGATAAAAAAAAAAGAATTTTCCAAATCGATTTACAACTGACTGAGTTTTGAGGTAAGAAATGTAAAAAAAAAATACAACGAAATGAGAACCTTCTTTTTTAATGCAGTTGAAAATTTAAGACGCTAAATCGCGAATTTATTTATTTATTTACTCTTTACTGCAATATAAAACTTTGTACAAGTGGCGAACTTCATGCCTTATATCATTCTCTACCAGCCAACTATTAAGTAAAAATAAAAAGCGTATGAAGGGCAGATGTGGTGAGAAATATGTGACAACCGTGAAGCAGTTGTGTTTGCGATATAGCGTGAATTTACTGGGTACAGAGGAATAACACCTGAGTCCTCAGGAATTGCAACGCATTGGGGGTATCATGGGCGAAACAGTATACTCTGTTATTTCCATGATACTGCTCATGTCTATAGGCGACGGTTACCACTTTCCATCAGGTAGGCCGTCAGCTTGTTTGCCATTCTAAATTGTATAAAAAAATAAAATATAAAAAAATATACATAACAATACATAAGAAATACACATATAATACATAAACACTATTTTTGTTTACATTACATTTTGCTTCACTATACTATGAAAGTAAGCAATAATAGTATGTGTTGTATCATACTGTGTTGAAGGTAGTTCAAAAGAAGTATTTATAATACAAGGAATTTTTGTAAGTAACATTTAATATGGGATTAATAGTAAAACCAATCGATTGTAATAACTATTTACCAGAAATGTAACATACACAAAAAAACTGTCAATTTAAGAAATTCCTCCTTTTTAGGCGGTTGATAAAATATGTGTAAATTGTAAAGTAGGTGAGCCTGCACAGATAATGTTATCGCAAAGTAAAAGTTTACTAACATCACGTAATAGGGTTTCACAAGTTTGTTGACCTCAAAAATGTAAATTTACTCAGGATTTAGCAATTGTATAAATTGAATAAGACCAGTTTATTATTATTCACGTTTGAGCGACAATGTAGTACAAAATTTAGTTTACTTTAGCTATACCATAGTATAAGTAATAATACTAATTGGCTATACTATATACGACAAGGGTGGCCGACTTGACTAGACCGAAGATATATTGTTTACTGACGAATCCTTGTGCGATCTACTAATTAAATACTTATTGAAATTTTTTTTTTATAAAACTTAGAATGGCAAACAAGCTAACGGTCCACCTGATGGAAAGTGGTAACCGTCGCTTATAAACATGAGCAATACCATGAATATAACAGAGTATACTGTTTCGCCCATGACACCCCATGCGTTGCCATTCTTGAGGTCTCAGGTGTTATTTCTCTGTACCCTATAAATTCACGTCACATCTCACCCTTCAAACCGAAACACAGCCATGTAAACACAACTGCTTTACGGTTGAAACACGAATGGGACAAAGGTACTCAAGCAAACGACTTTTGTATAAAGTCTTCCTCTGGTGGTGGTGTCGCGAAGTCACGATCGACTGGCCCATCGTGACTATTAGTCGAGTCGATCGTGGCAAGGCAAAAAATGTAATATTTTGCTAATCTAGCGGAAGATTCTCTGACATAATGCTCACACACTCACATTTATCTATGTTTTCCCTCTTAATAAAATAAAAAATATTATATTAATACATAATTGTGTATTGAATTATGTTGTTTCATATGAGATGACCACTACTACCACCAGAGGGAGACTTTATACAAAAGTCGATTGCTTGGGTAACTCTGTCCCATTCGTGTTTCTACCATGAAGCAGTTGTGTTTGCATGGCTGTGTTTCGGTTTCAAGGGTGGAATATGCTGTGAATTTACAGGGTACAGAGGAATAACATCTGAGTCCTCAGGAATGGGGGTATCATGGGCGTAACAGTATACTCTGTTATGTCCATGGTACTGCTCATGTCTATAGGCGATGGCGTCTATAAGATATCACTTTCCATCAGGTGGGCCGTCAGCTTGTTTGCCATTCTAAGTTGTATAACAAAAAAAAAAATATTAAAACAGACTATGTAGTAGGACAGAGTTTACGGTTTTGTAAATAGATATGCGTTTATCGACCTTTGGCGCTGACTGTACAAGCTTTTACATTCCCTTATAATTTTAACTGGATTGACTGTGCATAATTTGTTTCACCATGATCGGATCACATGAGAAATTTATTTGTACCCGTAAGGTTTATGCATATTGAGGCTTTTAAAATTCGGCCGTTCGTTTTGGTCGGTAGAGCAGATACGTCTTCATGCCTCGGTGACTTTTCATGTTATTGGACAATATCGAGAAAAATATACGTGTAATTTAATCTTGAATAGCTCGCAGGGTTACTGTTGTGTCATATAAATTCAAGGTACATTTATCATAATTTATGTAATATTAAACCACCGCTATAAAAGTAAATTTAAGACATTTTCAAAGCGTAACCGTAGCTGCCAAGGATGGCGACTACTGCTTCTTGTGGATAGCTAAAGCTAGTGCTAAAGCAGTGGACAGTTAAAGGCTGATATGACGATGATCCATATAATGTAGTACCGCCTCCATGACAAAAATTGGCAGAGAATGCTACAAGCATTACGTCTGCTTTTTTGCCATATTTTCATTTGGTCAATAATGTTATTTAAATAAATAAATACATGAAATTATTTACATATCACCACCGCTCTCGATTATGTAGTATAACAGAGATATTAATGCATTACAAGTGCGTGTGCCTTATGCGAATGTGAGGGTGTTTCGACTGCATTCTGGACATGACCACGAGCAGGTTGGTTGAAAACTAAAAGTATTGCTTCTGAAGTAGAAAATACCATGAAATAAAAATATTTTTGGCAGTTCCTCAAATGTACTTACACATTTTTGTGTAGAAACTTAGAAATTAAACTATATCTATTTATATTGTCTCTGTAAGACTTGAAGTTAGATAATAATACGTTCATAAAGGCTTATACATTTGTTCCATAAAAACCGTGTAAAATGCACCAATAGACGACGGAATCTTTAATCGACACATTAGAACGCTGAATCGAAGTCATCGCAAGTGAATTTTGATCCAGTTCAACCAGAATTTTGTATCGTAAAGAAAAACGACAATAAATGCCGAGTAATTGACGATGGAGTTGCCAAATATCAAAATTGAAAAAATGAAAAATATGAAAAATCAAAATTGTTGTTTTATTAAAATCTAGGGATACGGTCCGCGCTTCGGTCTCTAATAATATAGTTTTTTTTACGTGTGAAAGAATTTTTAAAATCGACTAAGTAGTTTTTGAGTTTATACATTACAAACAAACAATCAAATTATTCATCTATATATTATTAGTATACTCGTAGACTAACGACTCGATCCAGTTTCGCACGGGTTGCAAATCGTAATGTATTTAACATAGTAGGGTTCCGAAAAGAAATATCTTGACGACACTGAAACTCATATCAAAATCCGTTGCGTGGTTTACATGAAATAAGCGGAGTGGCAAATAGGCGTGGACAGAGATTTTGTTTTATACTATTTAGAGATTTGCATCGCATGATAAACTAGCATCTGTCAACATAATGACTAGTACAGGGCGTGCGCGGTCAGGGTAGTGCTCTATGAGCATTTATCATTGTTTTTATATGGCGCAGTACGTGTTGAACGGTAATGGAATAAAGAATTGTTTTGTGACCGAAAATAATATATAATGGGGATAGCGTGGAAAGCATTCCACGGACAGATTGGGGCGTGACCGTAACATTATTTACGTGATATGATTTCGGCTAAACTAGTTTTTCATGTTTTGTCCTCAAAATAAATGGAAATATCAGATAGACGATCAGATTGATTGTGTACTCGAAAGAAGTCAAAAGTCCCGAAACCGGCGTGTTTCACAGATGATTTATGAAAGTTATTTTACACAACTCGGAACGGCAAACGACATGATAGGCCTGATTGAAATTGGTCCAATGTTTACGGAGACGAAAAGCATTATGTTTTCATAGTAATAACGCTTATACATTTTCATTTATAAAATCTATGAATTCTGAGATTGATGTAGATTCTTTTAAGTATTGATATTGATCTACAGAAGTATTTTTTTTTATTAAAATTACATTAGCAAACAAGCTGACGGCCCACCTGATGGAAAGTGATATCTTATAGACGTATATAGATATGAATAGTACCATGGATACGATAAATACCCTTCATTCGTTGCTATTCTTCAGGACTAAGGTGTTATGCCTCTGTACTCTGTAATTTAATTGCCATGCCCCACTCTTCAAACTTAAACACAGTCATGCAAACACAACTGCTTCACACTGGAAATAGGAATGGGACAGAGGATCTAAACAAACGACTTTTGTACAAGGTCTCTCTCTGGTTAAATGTTACTATTACAATTTAGGTGAAAGTAAAGCCGAACACGAACTCCTCTGACGTGGCTTACCAGACGAAGGTATTGTGTGCTCTTGGAAGCACATGACAACCATTTAGGATACTAACGGAAGCCTACTAAGGCTAGGCCTTTCTTTTCATTTAATTGTACAGTCTATTGTCTTTATGAGTACCTTTGTTTTACTCGTGTCTGTTGTTAAGCAGCGTGTATGATAATTAAATAGCACGGCAGGGAATTAAGCAATTATAACATCTTAGTGCTTAGATAAAACAACCTAGGAGGAAAATTAGAGCTTTATGTAATATGGTTAAATGGCGACAATTGCAGTTTTCCATCAGGTAGGCCACTAGTTCGTTAGCTATTTCAAATAAAACAAATAAACGTAAGCACTTATCTTCGCAATAGACGACTAAAAAAGAAAAAAAAAAAACTAAAGAGGTGAATAAGCGAATAAGATAAATAAATGATAATTTTTCTGTCTCGTTATTCTGTATTGCACTAAATAAATCTGTACACTATGGAATTTTATCTCAGCTAATGAGCTAACCATTAAGTAGAAACAGCGATTATTAGGCAGTAGTTGAGAAAAACTAATACATTACGATAATGGAATAATGATGATAATGAATAAATACGGTGACATGGATGACATACATTCTAAGGTATATTATGTAAATTTAACGATCCACACACGTATTTTGTTGAGGTTTAGGGCCATTGATTAAATCCACTACGGCCAGTGAATGTCTAATGTGACGAATTTAATCCTTTAAAAGCTTGTCACATAAGGGTTCCACGGAATGTTTTGCTGGTATCGTTAATTTGGCAATTGACATTGGTGACGGGCGGGAATTACAGTTTGCTTCGTAATAGTGTATTAATCGGGTATAGCTTATGTCGGCCATTGACTTATTATGGCACTAGTATCTACACATGACTTCGTTTACTCGTACGTGATTAGAATACGTTGACTGACCAGATTAAAAAGTAGTCAATGTCTTTCTCCATCCCAAATACGACGTGTATAGTAAATTTTAGTACGATTAACGCGTAAATTAATTAGATCCTATTATGTATTTCTAAATATGGAGATGTAATACGTAACAAATTAACTTTCGTAATTATATATTAGTAAAATATAGGTGAAATTACACAGTACCGAAGTATAGCATCAGTCCTTTGGAATGGCGGCGTAGCTATACCATGGGCATCACAGTGCATTTTATGATATTTATGGTGCTGTACATGTCTTTGGGCGTCAGTTACCACTGTCCATTAAGTGTGTCGTTAACTTGTTTACTTTTTTTGTACAACTTAGAATGGCAAATAAGTTGACTGCCCCCTTGATGGAAAGTGGTAACCATCGCTTATAGACATCAACAATACCATTGACTTAACAGATTATATACTGTATACTGAGTCGCTCATGATACCATTCATACATTGCAATTCCTGAAGACATTACTCAAATATAATAAAAAAAAAAATGTTATAATTCATAGATTTTCCTATATTATGTTCAAGAACAAAACAATCCTTATATTTTCATCTTACTAGCCTTTAAAATTTGAAGAGGGACAACCTTCATCATAAATTATAGCTTGGTCATAACAGAGCCCCTAAAATGACATGCTAGAATGCACACGTGGTTTACATAAAGGAGAACTTTCTATGCT
The DNA here is from genome assembly GCF_026898425.1 of Galleria mellonella. Classification (NCBI taxonomy): domain Eukaryota; kingdom Metazoa; phylum Arthropoda; class Insecta; order Lepidoptera; family Pyralidae; genus Galleria; species Galleria mellonella. The sequence continues at coordinate 1,012,345 of NW_026442100.1, read as the reverse complement.
CACAAAATTTCCATCAATTTTCTTATCAAGACCTAGTCTACTATTACTACTATTTTTTTATACAACTTAGAATGGCAAACAAGCTGACGGACCACCTGATGGAAAGTGGTAACCATCGCCTATAGACAGGAGCAGTACCATGGACATAACAGAGTATACTGTTTCGCCCATGATACCCCCTATGCGTTGCCATTCCTGAGGACTCAGGTGTTATTTCTCCGTACCCAGTAAATTCACGACATATTCAACCTTCAAACCGAAACACAGCCATGCAAACACAACTCTATCTCGAATTATAGATCCCAAGTTGTCGTTACTGTGAATTTGACGGACACCAATACCTTTGTGTATCAATTTATATCTATCTATATACCTACACACCAAGTTGCTTGAGAGGTAATCAGAGAGAATCGAGTGTCAAAGACCTATATACTTACTCGTACATACATCTCTTGCTTCTTATACTTGTCTGTCAGTTTGTTTCTGTCTTTATTATGAAAAATATCAAACGAAATTAAATGACACTGGTAGGTTTGCTCTCTGAAACGCTGGAGTCTAATATTTTATTTATTTGTTTAAATCTTTATTGCACCGTAAATAGAAATATATACAATGATAATTAGAAAATTCAAGTGAAATACAGTAACATAAAGTGCAGATCATACTCGTAATATAGAAATAATAGTAAACAAGACGGTCTTATCACTAGGGCAATCTCTTACAAACAACGTTTCGTTATAAAAGAAAAGATAGAAGGTAATAAATAATACCTATTTTAGTCTAATCTTTACTAATATTATAAATGTGAAAGTGAATTTATTTGTTTGTTACCTGGTAGTACCTTAACGGCTTAACCAATTACTATAAAATTTTATATATATGTACTATGTGGGATGAAGAAGGTTACATACTATTTTTATCCCGGGCAGTGTAAATATATCCCGGTCACCCGGGAGTAGTCACGGGTAAAAGCTAGTATTATGTAGTCTTTTTTTATACCACTGAGGTGGCTCTCAAGCATACGGCTTTTTTTTTATATAACTTAGAATGGCAAACAATCTGACGGCCCACCTAATGGAAAGTGGTAACCGTCGCCTATAGAAATGAGCAGTACCATGGACATAACAGAGTTTACTGTTTCGCTCATGATACCCCCATGCGTTGCTATTCCTGAGGACTCAGATGTTATTCCTCTGTACCCTGTAAATTAACGCCAAATGAATGGTAAGTGATGGTACTCACTTGATGGTAAGTGGTTACAGTAGCCTATGAACGCCTGCCGAAAATACTGGCAAAATGTGTCAATGGCGAGTGTCATGTCTGTCACTGTAGCAATAATAGCAAATATCTCTGACTATAGACATATGAAGCTTTAATCAGTTAGATAGGCATTTATAGGTGAACATTCTTTTCCAGATAAACATGCATTGAAAAATTATAAATTATTTTGACATATTTTATAGGTACTAGATAGCTGGAGGCATCGTCTAAGCCTATAGGTCTATAGGTATAGTACAGGTGTATTAATAGCATACCTTTAGTCTAATTTGCAGATTACAGTTAATGATTTAATAATGTAGAGAACAGACAAGTTTTATATTGTACTTCTTAATATGTTACCACTAATGATACGTATTAGAAACAAGTCACTTGTACCAACCAGTGACCGAGTGCAGCTGGAACCTAATGGCGGTAATAGCCCTTAACAGAATCCTTGTGCTACATCAACATTTTAATGAGGCATCCATCGTTTATCCCGGCGGCACAGTAATTATTAGGTACTGTGTTCGATAGTAGGTGCAGTTAGATAGAAGCGTGTGTTGGTACAAGTGTTTATTATGCAGTTATTTCTTGATAGCAATATAAATGGGGATATCTGTATAAGAATTAAACCAATAGTTGCAAAGAATATTAAGGTGAAGTTTAAACGGGCGGACTATAAGAAACGACAACATTTAGGGAAGAAATGTCGTCCAGTGGTAAAAGTAGGCAGGCGCAACGTAGAATCGATTCTCCACTACATTAAGTGACTTTTTAAAATGCAATGAAGGAACTTAGAGGATTTAAATGATACAGGATGATGACATCATAACCTTCAAGAAAAGAGCATATTTCTTTCTAGAAGGCGGGAGTCACTTACCATCAGGTTAGCTTCATGCTCATCGTTTAACAGTAGCAGTTTACGGATTATATTCAGAAATGGACAATCATCAGTCGGAATTATTATAATGATATTTCTTCTTGCAAAATCGTGGACTGAAATAATTAATTATTCTAAAATTATTATTAGATGTGAGTGAAACAAAGATTAATTTTGAAATGAAATCAACGAAACATTATAGGACGAATATGAGATTTTCTCTAGAGATTAGAGAATGGGGTCCTTCAAAAAGGATGTATTAAGGTTTCTTTGCTGTGTAATTCCGGCATAGAGTAGGCTTCCCCTTCCATTCTCGTGGGTGTCGTAACAGGCGACTTAGGGAATTTAACGGTAGAGGGAAGGGCAGCAGCGTCTCACTTAAAACACCACTAAAGCGTAACTGAGGTCGTCAACCTGCCTGCCAAGCGTGCTACTACTGATATAACCCCCCAATAGGGGGGGGGGGAGCTCTATGTTCAGCAGTGGACAATTAACGGTTGATATGATGATGATGATAATGAAACTAAAATAAAATATGATCAATAATAATAATAATAAGATCAATAAGATCTTTCAAAAATGGCGTATAAAGGTTTCCTTAGATTTGCCACGCGGATGGCGTACCAATGATTTATTATTATATTACATACTCTTATACTATTAAACAGTTTTTTGTTCCTTCTATTGTAGCGGTTTTCTATTTATACAGACAAACAAATGTACGGGACGAAATACAAGAGGCCCTTTTATCATTCGGAACATTACTCACAAATTTCCGTGAAGACATATAAAGTTGTTTATAATAATTTCCGAGCTATTAAATTCAAGACTTCATATTATTTACCCAAAATATGTACTTCGTGAAATAACTTCGCCAACGAGTGGGTGGCTAATATTATAAACTCTGTATTGTATTTCTATGTATAATCAAAGTTGCTTAAGGTCCCTCCCTTATTTTATAGTCAAATCCAAAAATAGTTGTCGGATCTTACCTTATATCCATGCGTAGTTACTTGGTTTAAAATATGTTAACATGTATATAATTTGAGACCTTCTGTAAAAATAAACAGGGAATCAAGCTATGGATTGCAAAAAGAATTACCAAAATCGATTCATTATCTAACACACTCGCAATAAAATATAATTAATGTCTTTTAAAGTTCTTTAATAAGTGGTTTGGATAATTTTTTTATAATAATATACCAATTCCGTCAATCATTCCCTAAATAAACTTTTTGCATTGAGAATTGTGTTTTGTAAGCGTATAACAAATTTGCTTCCACTCATGTATATGTTTATGTATACATATACATAAACATATATATGAGAAAATTTTATAAAATTTCATAAAATTACCTATTATACATATATAGATAGATAGATACTCCTTATCGTTTCCTCCAAAAGATTACAATAGTAAACTTATTATAAATATAAGTAATTACAACAAATAATCACAATGAGAAAACAATAGGCGACCTTATCGCCAAGAGCGATCTCTTTCAGGCAACCAGGCATATATACAGACATTGTTAAAAAATAAACATAAGTTTTAAAAATATTATATGTAATCATCATCATCATCATATCAACATTTAACTGTTCACTGCTGAACATAAAACTTCCCCTTTGGGGGATTTTACCACGCTTGGCAGGCGGATTGGCAACTGCAGTTAGGATTTGGAGATGTTTTAAGATGGACACTGCTGCCCATCCTTGTCCTCCCTTATTCGGCACTCGGGGAAAAGCAAGGATTGGCCTATTTTACGCCAGGACCTACACGGCTATTGAGATTAAATAAATATGGCTTATTATTATTATATTTACTAGTATCAAGAATTAAATTAAACACCACTGTATAAATACAATGGAGATATTTAGAAATTAGTGACTACTATAAACAGTTTTTTTTAGTATAATGAACGACCTTTGGTAATAAAAAAAAACATTATTTGTTAGTCAAATAATGTTTATATCTATTTCGGGTATATACTTAAATAATTATTTTATTGAATATCAAGTTTACTGTTAAGAAGAAACTCGAGAAATATAATATTTATGCAAATTCACGATGTTTTGAATGAATATCTTGGCCATTGAAAGTTTATTTTAGTAATTTTCAGCATAGAAACTGTAAACTTATGAGCGGTCCATCCTCTTCAAAAGTCAATACCGAAACCTACTACAGTTATAAATGTAAGTAGGTATATAAGTATAATATAGTAAGTTATTATTACGAAAGTTATACAAGTTTCGTAGTAAATCAAGTCGAACCCCAAATACAGAGGCATTAATGAAATTGAACAATTTGCATTAAAAAGAATTGTCAAACTTTAAAAATATTTTTTATCAACCTTTCTTACTAAACAGATTATGATAGAATGCTTGTATGGATATTTCAAAAATTATAAAATTATCTAAATTATAAAATATATCTCATGTTACTCAGAGTAATGCAGCTATTTCAAGTTTATCCATTACAAATAAATATATAATTAATAAATACTTTCATATATATATATATACTGCATTGTATATATATATATATATATATATATATATATATATATATATATATATATATATATATATATATATATATATATATATATATATGAATAATATGAAATACATATATATATATATATATATATATATATATATATATATATATATATATATATATATATACATTTTGATAGACTTACTTCCGGAAGTATTCTTCAAGGAGAATACGGCGCTTTGCGTCACAGCCAGCGTCTCGTTTTGACACATAGACATCGTTAGATAATTAAAGATTATGTTTCACAAAAAAAAAATACTTCAATTATCTCAAGTTATTTATTCAAAAACAAAATCGCTGAAAAGATTTTACAAATTTTCTATATGAGTTATATGTAAGTATGCCCTTTGAAATAAAAGAGGATTTTTCCAAATCACTTACTTATAAACATAAAAACTACAACTGAATTAAAAATCTCCTTCTTTTTGAAGTCGGTTGAAAACGAACATAAACTTTTCTTCTTTATATATTATTTATACCTTTATATATTAGTTTAGATAAAATTTGTGTTGAAGTGATAATTTATTGGTATTTAACATTGAATAGATGTTATAGAAAAACAGAGATATTTGGCTTCAAAACTTAAAAGTTATCCTATTTCTAGGTTTCATAGCAAAATCACTAAAACGGCAATATTATAGAGTTTTATCGCGTCAACTTATTTCTTTTGTTGACCATCTGTCTGCAGAGACTAGACGCATTATATGTACTGAAACTTTATTGGAAGATGTACAAGAACCAAAATCTATCTTTTTTGTACGACTTTGTGTCCTATAAAGAAAAAAGATTTTGTCAGTTGTAAAACGCCTACTTCAGTCGTAATAAAATTAATAGGAGAAATAATATTAATAGAAAAAAGTATCATAATCGCTCAAGAATTAGAAAAGTTATTACATTATATGATATAAACATAAAAGTGAATCAAATACTTGTAAATAAAAAAATCCATAGACGAAATCCGGACAATCTGGAAAGGGCCACTTGGATAGTTATGTGGAGGGAAAAAGGAATCGAGGCAAAATAGCAAAAAGATGGATGGATGCAATTCAGCAGGCAACTTAAGCTACACGTCACAGGCTACACATCATAATGACGCCCCTCAGCCATGAGGAGACGAAGAAGAAGAAATAAAATCTAATAAAATTGAGAGCTTCATTCTTAAAAATGTTTTAGATAATATTTTCTCTTCAAACTTCCAAAGTATTTAAAATCTTTAAATTTTGAGTCCTAAAAGATTCAAGAAGTTTGTACTCGTTATGTATATGAATTTGAATTTATGATTTCAAACTATTGTGGTTATTTATTTAGGCCTTACCGTTATTGTAGTTTTTTTTTGTCTACCGTATTTAAGTATCGTTGCAGCCACCATGTTCAATGAAATATAAAATTAATAAAGATTAATAAGTACTAAAATGCAAAACTAATGTAGGTCCAAGGAGCCAGAAATAAAATTCCTTCTTTACGCAAGCGATTTAACCTTTATATAATTGCAAAACCAAATCTTAGAAATAATTCATAGGAGCACACACACACACACTCGTTCATTTGTCGTTCATTTTAATCTTTTTTCTCCAACCATTCCTCTCTTCACTCCACATCCGTCTCTTTTCATTCCTCGTATTCTAATCTATGCATACAACATTCACTTTTAACATACGTTCCGTTTCATACCAATCCCACACTAATACGATTCATACTATCTCTTTTTATTTATAGTTTAATTAATAAAAAAATAGCGAATTGAACTCATACACCAGTTCAGTACTCTTTTTGGACCTCCTAGCAAAAAAGTAAAAATTTCTTTTCAGTTATTTCTACTGGAAACTTGAAACATAGGTGGGTCAATAGTACGTAACTCTATTCCAAATTAATAGCATTAATAGTTGATGACATATAGCATTGAGACAGAGCCCCGGACGGACGGACGGACAAAGTTGCATCGTCGGCGTTCTTTTGTATTTTTTGGTATAGATTTAAAAAAAGCAGTGAATTTTCAAGGTACGAGAGGTTAGAAGTTAGGTAAGGTAGTTAGAAAAGGCACATGAGGAGTAAGTATTATGGGCATCATAGTGTATTCTATGATATCCTTGGTACCGTTTATGACTATAGTTTACCGTTACTTTCCATCAAATTGGTCGTTCAATTTGATTACCATTACAATCTGCATAAAAAATACCTTTATGACTATGATACCCGATAGAGTAGTTAAAGGCCATTATGTTGAAAGTTACCCTTAACATGCCCATATTTTGGTAACTAATATAGCAGGTAGCGTGCCTATCGTTGCCTCCCGTATTAATTAAGTGCATGCTAAAATATCTGCCATATAGCCCCGGCGTAAAATGGGCCACCCCTTCCTTTTCTGTGGATGTCGTAAGTGGCACATGGTCACCTCTTACGAACTAAATGGTCGAACGATGTACATTAGTCCCTCTTAGAACATCACCAAACCCTAATTGCGGTAACTATTGGCAAAACCTCTTCATGAGAGAGGTCTATATTCAGTTACCGGCTGATATGATAGTGATAATAAATACCAAAATAAATACACATGACTTTTGGTGTTGGTTAAATTATGAATGACAATTTTAGATAGGATTAGATATGGGTAATACCGAAATGTATGTACTGGGTTTATCTGGGTTTTAATTGCGTAAAAAAATTATCACCTGTATCGACAACGCCCATACTGGTTGGTTGTGTATATCCATTTCGATTGGGTCCTACATTGGATAAACTACATTTAATATTTCTGATAATATACCAATTAATAGATATTGTAACTGTAATAGGTATATAGATATTGCTACATAATACCCATCCCTAGTTAAGATACTTTATCACGAAACCTCGACACTTTCTATGTTAATAAGTACAAAGACATAAGCAACTACACTTGTGTTTAATTAACTTTCAAAGGAGTTTCCTCCTATGAACGCTCTGGTTATAGAACCAGGATTTGCCAAGATATTCCCTCGAGAAAACGGCTTGGCATTCTAAATATTCTATCTTCTTGAAAAGGTTTCTTTAGGACGGTAATGCGCACGTGTTAACTTTAATTCTGCACATATTCACAGTGTATGTGGTTGTACCGCAGTTTGTTGCTTGCTACCTTAGTGATATACTATAGAAAATACTTTTGGCCTAGACTTTGAACGGTATAAAAACAAGTAAATTTCTTCGTCGGAAGTTGGTTTGAATAAATTAGGCAGTGTAATATGAAATGAAACTACAGAGCATGCCCTACTTTAATCTAAATAAAAAAAAAAAGAAAAAAAAAACTTTTACAGGAGATAGCCAAATTTAGAAACTCCTTTAAAAGTTTATTCAAAATAATATCGAAATATTACCAATATGCTTAATAATAATATAAACGGGAGTCCAAATATTTGTATGTAGGTACTTATACTACTTAATTACGCTTTTAATGGCTAAATGGATTGGAATGAAATTTATTACGCAGATGGACCTATATTTAGAGATATTTATATACAAATTCAATTCATGTTAACAAAGCTAAATAAATTAAAAAATCATATTTTTAAATATATTTACATTTAAAAAACATTTGACTATTTCGTACATTGCTGTTAGTGCTCTAGAATTTATTAACTATTGTCCCATTGGCTCATTATTATAAATAAATATAAGTAGGAACGTATGTTTAATTTTATTGACGAGAAATATTTTAATGTCCATCAAGTCTTCTCTGCATTTCTTCAAACATAGACCTAGATTAATAATTTTAATGAACAGAATCAAAAACGCAATCTTTCAAGACTCTTTAACTAGTGTAGCAATGAGTAATGTCAGTGATGAATAAAATTAAAACATTCCCTTTTTTTACAGTATAATAGAAACCGAAATGACTAAAAAATTGTTTTATGTTTATGCACAAAACAAGGGTGGGAAAGAGGCAAGAATCTGCCATATCATGGTCACAGTGTCGATAGGCTCGGCTTATATTTCGTTCGCAGACGCGCAAGTACCTACTCCCTCTAACAAATTCCAAGTTTGCATTTCCTCGCATCTTTTCTCACAATACACACGTACTTGGTACGTACCAAATCTGACATAACAATATTACGATGTGATAAAAAAACCCGATCTCTGAATAGAGATTTTGTTCGCAGGTTCGTGGATTAGATTTGGATACGAACAAAACACGATTTTTGATTCAGTCTGCGTGCGTTCGCCGTACGGTGTAGGTGTGTCGTAAGCGTTTTAACGTCCAATAGTTTCGCGACTTTGCCGCCTTTCAGTTAACGATTTGAAAAAAACTTTGAATAGTGACACAAAGTGTAAAAATGACGAATGCCCTTGTAGATGTTTCTTGATATTTGTGACTAGTGTGCTCTTTCTTGTGATTTTGCGAGTTGTGAAGTTTATTTCAACATCGAGAGTGGATTTACGAGTGTGCCGGCATTTTGCGTGTGAGTATAAATTAAAAAAAAAATGTATATGAAGGTCGTGGTTTCTTAAATGTAAGAACTGCCAAATATTTCTTTAAATCTGTTTTTCGCGATACCATAACGAGCAGCTGTTTATCCAAACTGATAAGTGACAATTCTATTTATCGGTTTCTGAGTAAACCAAATATTAAGTAGATAGGTATGTGGTACTTATTTTATTAGTATTTTCATCTACGAGTATTATTGCCACTAGAGTAATTACTGTTCGAAAATATGTTAGGTATGTTGTGTTTGTATAAGACACAAGTTATTTAACTAATATGTTTTATGAAATAGGTTGTGGTTTTGTTTTCAATTTAGTTACAGAATGAGATTGGGTTTTGAATTAATGACGGAAAGTTAAAATAATAATACATTGTCTACAGTGTAATAATAATTTGACATTTATAAAATAAAAGGTAGGTGAGCACTTACACATTTTATTAAAGTAACAATAGCCTTCTTGTATCAAGGTCTACAATGTTGTATGATTTATTGGTCCGTGGATACTCTTAAGTAGATATAATTAAAAAAAAAATCTGCAAAGAATATTAACCGATTGTTCTACAGGTCAGAAGGCAGAGTGCTTATTCAATTGAGTAGTGTGCATATTTGCATTCATTATTAGTTTGCTTGCTCAACATGCTCAATGGATTTTACGTGATACCCATTTTTTTTTTAAATAATAAATATATATTCCTTACTAAAGGAGGTTAAAGTAATTTGCTAATTGCAAAGCTTTATCTCTCCAGTATACCAACTTACGTAAAATGCAGAGAGCAAAATTGCAGTACTGGTGCCTACTTTGCAATTTTACTCAAATTTATTAGGCACTTTGTATTAACTCAGTAGCTTTATGGTATAGACATACATATATAGATTTCATCATTTATACATACAATATTTAATTTAAATAGGTACTTACGTTGTGAAAAAAAAACAATTACTTAATTAGTAGAAAAATAAAATACCCTAGTGATTCTTCGTGTGGTCCTGGCACAGATTAGGCTATCTCTTCCTTTGCTATAAGTGTCGTTAGAGGGGACTAAGGAAGCTTAATAGTTGGGGGATAAGCAGCAGCGTCCCTCTAAAAACATTACCAAATCTTAACTGCGGTTGCCAACCCACCTAACAAGCATGGCAACTCCTGGCAAAACCCCCCTTATGGGGGAAGCCTATGTTCAGCAGTATACAGTGTAACGGTAGGTACGATATGATGGTTTTATTTATTTTAATTTCAATACATGATTTTATTTAATACCTATTTAGGGAAATTCGTCATTTTAATATAATCAAATTAAAACTTCTGTATTCTAAATTAAACTTTGAGACAAGTTCATTAGACCTGAACAATCAGAACCGTTGCTTTTGTATTGTATTTAGTACAAATGTAACTTGGTAACAGCATAAATTTCCAAACAGTTAAATCAATTTATGATGTTTGCTGTTATGAAATCATCTTTGGATTTATCTTCGTCATTCTTTTCGATCTGCCAATGATTCTCTCTTGAAAATTGGCTACATCAAATTTAGTTATAAAGAATAATGATCCCGAATTCTTTCACTGTCTGCACGTATCTACATATAAATCTTCATAGATATTTTGTAATATTTTGTAGTGTATAATATTAAAAAAAAAAATGTTATTTTTTAATTGTTACGAGTCTAAAAATTGTGTTTCACAAAAAACCTGTATTCAATAGTAGCAAAAATAAACGAAATGACTGAATCGATTTGAAAAAAAAAATTGCAAAACTAATCTGTAAGTCCATAATATATGCTTTCAGATAAAAAAGTTTTTTTAATTGATTTACTTTATTTATTTATATCGAGTGATAATTTTAAAAATGTCCGGTTCAAATACAAATTAATTTTCTTCCAGTAATAACTTTAAATCGAACTAATATGAATATTTTGAAAAATAATTAGTCATAAAGTCGGTCCAACCCTGCTATAACATGTGGTTACCTATAAATAGCTTTTAATTTTTATTTATTTAAATTAAGTATTAAAATAAACATCTAAATATAATGTACGTACATACAAATACAATTTTATACCAAAGAATTTAATATTAGTACCTACTAAAGTTGTTTGGTGTTAATTTTGAATATTAATTAATACATACATACATATCTGTTACGACTGTCTCTCATTAGGATAGGCAAAAACAATGGAATGCCAAATACTAGTATTTAATTTTACTTGAATATAATTTTAAGGCAAATTTACCTGATCAATAGATTAATATACTTGCATGTTATAGTTTAAGTTTGTATTTGCAAACTTCTGTTATATGCGACAAATAAATAAAATAAAATATTAATTTATCATGTTATTGTTGTTTAAAATTTAAGGATATTTTTTTTATACAACTTAGAATGGCAAACAAGCTGACGGCCCACCTGTTGGAAAGTGGTAACCGTCGCCTATAGACATGAGCAGTACCATGGACAGCTACATGGATAGTAACAGTATACTGTTTCGCCCATGATACGTTGCCATTCCTGAGGATTCACTCAGGTGTTATTCCTCTGTACCCACTAAATTCACGACATATCCCACCCTTAAAACCGAAACACAGCCATGCAAACACAACTGCTTCGCGGTTGAAACACGAATGGGACAGAACTCAAGCAATCGACTTTTGTACAAAGTCTCCTTCTGGTATTATTTATTTACAGTCACAGATTTATAAATAATATATATAACTAATAATAGAAGATATATATTACTTGATATAATCGATGGACTGGTGTATTGAGTATTGTTCGTATTACTATTGTTGAAACGTTAAAGAATATAATGGAGCAAATAAATGATTAAATTAATACTAACATAATGAAATAATATTAAAATGTAAATTAAAATTGTATTAAGGATCCAATATTTATATACGCTTTTTATATACTCGTATAACACCTTGTATTTCATGTTTCAAGTAAATAATAAATGAATGAACACTAAATGACGTTACTGAGCGTGAGTCTTTCCTTATTAAAAGAGGATATTACTAGGTATACATATTAGACGACTTGATATAGTTTTATTTTAAGACCAGCAGTTTCCCGCGGCGTTGCTCGCTTCCATATAGTTACTGTATATCATTCCCATTGGAACTCTTCATGAATTCAGTCTTATATGGTATTATACGTTTAAATAATAATTACGTACCTAATACCGTCATAAAGTTTTTGACAATTTAACTGATAGATTATTTTATAGCATTTCGTATGTCATTCTTTAGATTGATATAACTTTTTGATTTATGAACCGATTGAAATAAAACAAACACTAAATGTTAAGTGTAACAACCCGAAATGCAATAGTGAAAACCGTGTTCAAATCGGTTAAGTAATTTCTGAGATTAGCGCGCACAAACGTACAAACAAACAGATAACAATTCAAAAATTCATAAAGCTCCCCTACAATAGTTTTTCTTATATATCTTCCATGTACAGACAGTGATCAGTTACGATTTTATTATATGTATTGATTGATGATTTGAGACCATCTTTTAACCGCGACTTCGTCCGCGTTCTATGCTCTTCTCTATCTAAAATAATACGTCTACTTGTATGAAATTTTATGACTAATCGTCATAAAGTTGTTAAGGCGTCAAGAAGTAATAAACAAATAAATTCACTTTCAATAGTTTTGCCCACAACCTCGTAGGCGTGGATTATGCAAGTTTATGACTACATATTAAGATATAAACACAATTTTACTTTAAACCTACAGGAGTACGACCGAGAAACCATATTTAATTTGGTGTAGTAGTTTTTGTTTGTCCCCATACTATGGTCGCGTCATAGAATGGGCCGCTTCTTCCATTTTCATGGGTGTCGTAAAAGGCGACTATGGGAACTTAATAGTCCAGTGATGGGCAGCAGCGTCCGTTTTAAAAATATCAGCAAATACCAAACTACGATTGTCAATCTGTTTGTTAAGCGTGGTAACTACTGGAAAATCCCTTAAATGGTAATATGCCATAAGGAATGTTCCCATACCTTATGGTAGTCTATGAAAAAGACTTATGTTTAGTAGTGAACAGATAACAGCTGATATCGTCATAGTCGTAGAATACTGACGGATCTGACAAATATTACACATAAAGATCCGTCAGTATTATACGACTATGAAGATATGATGAGTAGTTTTTGCATAATGTACGGACGAACATACAAACAGATAGATATACAAATATATATAAATGAAATTTATTAAAATAATTACAGTTAATTATTCCGACGATTTCTCGTCTATTATAACGTGAGTAACCTTTAACCTGTTTACACCTCGAAGAATACCGGAATGAAAAGTTTTTATAACTCGTTTACATATATTTACATATTGTATACAATAGTTATTGTAAACTGTGTCTCTGTATTATATTAAATGATGAAAGAGTATTTATTCGTTACATCATGGCATCATAGCGGCTCTATGGCCATAAATTTTACCATGGAGAAGCTATAGTTTTATTCTGCTCCATCAATATTGTATCGATAAGGCGGAAGAAGTCACGGGCAAAGCTTATATTTTAATTAATTTTTATTATGTTTATTATATTCCATGAATAAATATATAAAGGTGTTTCAGTATTCGGTGTTTATAATAAATTATTGAGTAAAAATAAATATTATTTAAATTAATTAATTTAGCAAATATTAAAATGTTATTTATAAAATAAATCCAATTTATCGCTGAACGGGATACTATGCCATTGAGGCAAAAGTAATTAAAATATGAATTATGTAATTATTTTACGTAAAATATATTATTTTATAGTGTACGAGTTATTTGTTGTCATTTTGTATAATATTCTAAGTAAAATTAATACAGAAACGTAGGACATATTTAATTAAAAATATTTATTAAAAACAAGTTGTAAAGGTTTTTAAGATAATAATATTTATATAGAATATTTGAAATTGTGTTTCACAAGAAGAAATGACTTGAAATGTATCAAAACCAATTATTTTATTTTAAAACAAAATTATCGAATCGATTTTGATAATTTTTTTTATGGGACCAATTTGTAAGTACACGTATATCTTTTTAGTTAAAGAAGGAATATTCCAAATCGGTTTACAATTGGTTTATAACGAAGTTATAAGGTAACAAATACAAAAGAAACATTACAACCGAGTTAAGAACTTTCTCTTTTTGAAGTCGGTTAAGAATAAAGTCGAACTGGGGACTTCTTTTGAATGTCGCCTAAAAACTTACTCATCTTATTTCCCACAAATTCTGTTGATATTTTAACGAAATATTGTAAAGATATTTATATGTTAGTTGCTTAATTACGCTCAAATGGTTTGTATACATATTAATGAAAAATTTATATACAGACGGACCATATTTGGATTAACACGGGGAGATTTTTGCTTCGGTTTACGTGAAAAAAGCCACGGGATACAGTTTGTAGCCCATAAACTACAGTTCGATTCGTTAAGTCGATAACGCCTGATGAAGAATAGCCTTAGTTGGCAGGGTTATGATCCTATCAGGATCTCTGGTGGATGGATACAAAGGAATTTATGGCATCATAAAATACAAGCGTTGTTTCTTCTTGCCAAATAACAACAGTCTAGGTTATTGTTGTTTGTATTGCCTCATTTAAAATATTCATATTGGACTTTAGAAGGATTCCATTTTTGTTTACTACCTATTTGAATTTAAAACTGTCATTAAAATGAACATTCGTTTAGATGGTTGATGGATATATTTTGAATTGCAAATGGTTTCTGTTGTTTCTAAGAGTTATTAGTAATGATTAAATTTTAAGGGCGTTCAGTTTTAATGAACACGGGTTCATTAAGACTATTGGAATATTGGATACGGATCCGAGCTTTAGATTACATAGACTATATAGCCTTTCCCTTAGATAGACGATCTCAATACAAAATTCGCCAAATTTTTGTAAATTAAAGATTTAGGATTTTTATTTGTAAAACATGTGTATTAGTAAATGCAGATGTTAACATTTTATTCTACATGTTATGTCTGTACTGTATACAGAAAATTATACTAAAACTAATTGTATATACTAAATAATAATTATACAATTCAATTGAAAAATAAAGATAATACAAAATTCTTAAGTCTATATTTGAAAGAATTAGATAGAATTTTCTCTTACGAACGCTCAGTTTATGAAATGAACTCTCATGCCGAGGTTTTCCCTAGAGACTACAGTATTGGGTTCTTCAAAAATGGGAATATTAAGGTTTCTTCAGGGTTGGCGACGCGCACGTGACACCAATAATGTTGTAGGCGTCCATAGGCTACAGTGATAGTTTACCATTAGAAAAGCGGTATGTTTGTTGCCACCTTTGTGGTATAAAAAATAGAGTATCATGATTAGTGCCGTTTGTATACACCAATTATTTTAATATTCTTCTTTTTTACACTTCTCTCTTCTTTATTTTATACTCTAATATAATTAACACACTCTGCAATGTCTGCACAGTCTTTAACAAATATATATTTTAAGTTGTACAAAAATGTTTCTAATTGACGTGAAATAACGTGTTGAAATATTAAATATAATAGGTACTAATGGTAAGTAATATATAGCAATATCTATATATTGTAGTTACAATATCTCTTATATATGTATAATATCTAAAAAAAGAACCTGCTCGTAATATATTTAGATATCCGATTGGTACGAGCGATATTGCAATGGTTGGTCACCAATGTCCAGAAGAATTCAACATATAGATATTGGATATTTAATTATTAGGTACAAAGGATACTAACAGCCAACTGCTTTTAATAATCACTTTATATTATAAGTATTTTTGGTAATAATTCAGAACGTAGTTATGTTGAGTTATTTATTGAATTTTATGTATTACCTTTCAATCTTTCTTATACCGATGTGTCTAGAGTATATTACATATTATCATTCTTAGACTCTTATAGTTAAGTACATTTATAAATTCATATTAAAAAAAATATCTCGAGTGTGCATTTAAGATGATATATCCTTAATGAAACACTACTCAAACTGTAGTTCAAAGTATCATTTGGGAGCTAAAAATATATTTATTAAACCTTTATTGGTCAATAAAACGTGATGGGTATACAAATAAATAAAAGGTGAATGTATACTAATTGCATTCTGTACTAGCCAACCTTTATGATATTTGTTTATAATAAATAAAACTCAGTGATGGTTTAAGTTGCTGCTTTATATGTGTCTTATTTTTTTTTTTTTGAGGCGGTGACTTGAAATTACGAGTACTTTGTAATATGTGCGACATTATGACAGGAAATTGGTAAATTTTAAAATATTACGTCTCTTTGCTGAGCAAAGGTCTCATCTCTATTCATCCATATACCTAGTTCGTATAAAACGCAGAATGCAGAATCATTAAGTCAACAATACATTCAATCACTTTTGCGAGACCGCTGTGTTCGACTCACTCAAGTTTCGTTTATTAATCAAACAAAACAAAACAGCAAACAACAAACAGTTACTCATTATTGTTATTCACTTGAGATCGATTTATTTGTACGAACCTTAGAATCTATAGAAATAGGTCATGTAAACAATATGGTATGATGGGATATTTTATAGTTATTATTGAGTAGATGTGATTTTATTTTGAATGTATAAATTCATTTGCATTTCACTGTTGAGCGTGAGATATTCTCCATTATACGAGGATATTAGTCTATCACATATAATCACGTTAGCTAGGCGGTTTACTGTAGAGTTTATTTCGAATTTTCCTCTTGTACTGATTTATGGCGTTTTATTCCCTTAGTTGCCTGTTCTGTTATTCTATCCATTCAAATTGAACTTTAAACTGTTCGATCAAATATTTAAAAAATACGAAACGCACGACGAATATTTTAAAATGATATCAAAAAATATATTTCCTATTTGGGTATTAAAAACTCGTTTTATACGAATTCATAAATAACGAAATAAGATTCATTTTCTATTTGACGACTAGATTAACGGACTTTGAAGATATTTTTACTTGTTTCATCGGTGGATGAATCTTATATTTCGTATAAAACGGATACCTCAACTCCCCTAATGCTAATCAGAAGAGTTCATTTTCTTGATCTCTTGACCTCATTTGTGCTGAGTAATATGACCCCACTAAATAACCTCAGTAACCACTATGTTGACCATGTTACAGGAGTCATTTATACCTATATTGAGATTGTAATATCCGCTACTTTTGATATCAAAGTTTTAGGTTTAACAACAATAGCTTTGTTAGAGGGAAAAGGGATTGTTAGTGATGGAGACAGAATTCCATTGCTAGCAATATACCCAACCAGGTCGACCTCCTCGCGGTTCCCCCTGGAAACTATCATGGTTAATTCCTGATGAATTCATCATGATGGGCTAACTGGCCTGTTTTCATTCTCATCTATCACCCTTCACTGGTGCTTCGCCAGCGTATCCCGTTAGCGCAGGCGGGGTTACCATACCATTTTCACTTATCAAAAAAATAAAATAGCTTTGTTAGTTTCATAGTACCTACGTTACGACTTCTTCATATTCTTAAGTTTTTGTTTATGTCATATTATAATTATAACAAATTTTAACACCTTCCACATCAACTTTATCATTCATAGTTTATATACATGTATGCTACATTGATTAGAGATGTAGTTTTTTGTTATTGCTTTTACATCACATTTGTATAGATATACGGTATTGCAAATAATTAATTAAAAGGTATATTAAAAGATTAAAATAATAGTAGTATTAGATATAAGGGACAAGAGTCTGTAAAGAATTAATTTATTTACTAAATAACAAATCTACATAATAAGAACACTGAATTAGATGATTAGTTATTATTAACAAAAGAATGGTAACAAATAAGTAGAAGGAACACTACGAGTCATTGTTTCTGCAGTTTAAACATCTCGCCATTATCGAGGCCCGACTTAGGGATCCAACAACAGCGTCGCTGTTGTTTCTTGCTCTACCATCGGCACGTGCTGTTTCTATTGCCAACGGTAGATATAATAAACCTGTAAGTGATCTGAGCCACTAAAAAACTGTTAAGAGTGATTTTGGTCAAATTTGGTACGCTGATAAATTTGTATCTAGTTTAGTATATAGGGTAAGGTAATTTTAACTATGGAAGAACGTCTCTTTCTCATGGGAAAATTAAAAAAAGTTCCACGTAATCGTCGTCACGAGCACAGTTGTTACGTAAAACAGTACCGTATTATTTTAGTACTATTTTTAGGTCTCTACACGTATTATTTTAGACAGAGCTAATGGAATCGTTAATGACGATGTATGTTCACACTTATTATATCTATATATATGCCTTCGTTTGTAGATAATTTTGTTTATTTTAAACATGCTTTTGTCCGCAACTACGTACTCTTTGAGTTTGAAAGTAGTACTAAACCACTTTTAGGTGGCATGTCAAGATAAAACATACAAATTTTTCAGTTACATTTTCACGAATAAAAATGAGTTAATCATATCCAATTTGTTACAGTTCGTGCGATGCCGGAATAAACAGGCAGACAGACAAATTTTCTAAAAATTGTTATTTTGAATTCTATCGATTTTATTAAGATCCCATCTATATTGTTTTTTACAGATTCCCTACGTACAATTATCGTTTAGTTATATTCCTTAGTAATATAATATTACAAATGTGGATGTGAGTTTGTTTGTTACATTATAGTGTCTTAACAGCTCAACTAATCACTATGAAATTTGGTATACACGTATTCAATAGAATGAAGAAGGATTGAGGCTACTTTTCATTCAGATCAGTACGTAAATATGGGTTATATTTACGGTCGGACGAAGTCGCGGGTAAATTCTAGTTTTATTACATTAGTAAGATAAAAAGAAACATTTAAAAAAAGATGGTTAGTTAGTTTCACTTAGTTTCACTCGAGATAAATGAGCAAAGGAAATTATCGCTGTTACGGTTACTACTCAAATTTATTTTCATAATAACTCGGGGCTAAGAGGGAAAGTAGAAATGATACTAAACAACATCGTACTCTATTAAGTAAAGTAAACCTCGTGAAATATTGGTTCGTTTTTTTTTATATTCTGTCAATTAAAACATAAAAATATTTGCTATATTTATTAAAATTATATTATATAATAGATTTTGTTTCAAGAAAAAAAAAAGCATCGACTTCAATTATGGTAAAATCTGTTACTTTAATGAAGTAAATGAGCTATTAAACCGTTTTTGATATAATTTCTAACTAATCCAAAAGTATATCTTTTTAGACAAAAATAGAATTTTCCAAATTAATTTATAAATGACGGAATTCTTAAGTAACAGTCACAAATAAATACAACCGAAATGAGAACCTTCTCCTTTTTTGATGTCGGCTAATAAAATATAAGAAAATAAATTTATAGATTAGAAAAAACACTTATAATCATCCACAAATTGTTATAATATTTTGTTTGTTTTTTTGTATATTTAATTATTACTTGAATTGCGAGTAGTACAATAAAACATTTGGTAGACAGAATACAGTAATCTCAAATGCCTTCGTTTTTAAATATTGTCACATAAGTAAATAATATTAATATTTAATTTCCGTATCGATTTTTTTCCAAGTCGGCGGACAACAACAGAATTTTTATGGCCATAATTCAGTAATGAGCTCAAAGGAACAGCTGATTGCTAATGTCCACAATAAAATACACCCGGCCCACTGTAAGCTCGTTCATCAACCGCCCACTTCCTCATTAATGCACTGTCAGCAAAATATCACTTCTGCCGCCGTTCCAATATTTTCCAAGTGTATCTTTCAGACCGTCGCTACATTATAATATGACAGGTTTTTCACGATTTCTCGACGTTTGCGCTTGGCAGCTTTGAAATCTAGTGGGGTGTGATATTTTAGATAATTTATTTTAAAATAACTTTTTTCCCGTTATTTCGTACGTATGGATTTCAAAAGTAGGAAAAGTAATGAAATAGGTAATATATCAAGAAAAACATACACTAGATTTGAAGTTGGACCTTCAGGAATACAAATTAAGATCGCCTTCAATTTAATGGAGTAGTTTTTGCGCGATACTGGTACAAACATAACCAGACAAAATTTCTTTATTTTGCCATCTATTGTTCTTATTAAGACTTCTCATATTAATTTTTCTTAAATATATATAATATTTCCCACATATAACCACCGTATAATCACAATTTTATAATATTATTAGGAAGTAAGATTATTTCTTTTTTTCATACCACGGAGGTGGCACACAAGCATATAGCTCGTTTGATAGTAAAGAGTTGCTGTTGCCTATGGACACCTGCAACACTAGAAGTGTCACGTGCGCGTTTCCGATCCTGAAGAAATTTTAATATACCCTTTTTGAAGAACTCCATACCTTAGTCTCTAGGGAAAATCTTAGCTGAGAGTTCATTTCACAGCCTGAGCGTTTGCGAGAGAAAGTTCCTTTGAAGCTGCACTTTATGCGACCATTTAGGTTTAAGCGTGCGAGGATGAATTCTCTGTCGATGGTAAGCGGTGCGATGATAAAATTGCTTCTGTTATTTAAATACAATAATAATTAGAAATCGGATCAGAGTGGAACAAAATATAGTTAAACATACTTGATGTATATGTTCTATCATTTTTAAATGGAACTGTGTCTATAAATAGGGGTTAAGGATAACAAATATCTGATAATCAATTTACGACAACTGTTTTTTATACAAGTGGTAATTTTTTAAAAAAGTGGATATGAAAACCATAATAAACACATTGCCTGAGCATCACAGTATATCACAGTATATATACACATATATATATACAGTATATATGTATGTATGTATATATATATATATATATATATATATATACTATAGAAGATAGATTGGCAACCGCAGTTAGATCTTGGAGATGTCTTAAGAGGGACACTGCTGCCCATCTCTCGCCTTCCCTTAGTAGCCTCTTACGACACCCACGAGAAAGGAAGGTGTAGCTTGTTCTATGGCGGGAACACACGGCCGTTTATTTACCTGATTATTACTAGTAAATTACTAGTTTACTAGTTACTAGCAAAGTAACTGCTATATCTCAACTTTCAAACAGAAACACAGCAATGCAAACAACTATTTTGCGGAAGAAACACAAGTAAGACAAAAGTACGAATGCAAATAACTTCGTATAAAGGTTGTATTATATTTGTGGGTATTTAAAAAATAAATATTACTAGCTTAACTAGATTTTCAAGATCAACATTTGTCTACAGACTGGATTGAAATAAATGTTAATTAAAAAAGATTCAAATTTCCTGTTTAAATATCAAATTTGCGATTGAAATACGAATGCGAGTCTATTATTGTACTCGTGTGTTATTTGCTAAACTGAATAAGATGAAATTTAAGGAAATAGCCTAAAGCTCAATATGGAAAATTTATGGTATAATTTACCTAGTCGGTATAATATTGTACTGTAATATAGCAGTTAAAAGGAGATTATACAACATGAACCGCAGAGAATAATGAAATTGGAACGTTAATGAAATTTTAATTATTTCCTCATTATAATGATGACGTAAATATTTATGACAGTCTTCATATTGATTCTTCTACATACATTTTCAACCGATTTCAAATAAAAGGAGACTCTCAATACAGTTATATATATATATATATATATATATATATATATATATATATATATATATATATATATATATATATATAAATTTTGATGGGTGAAAATGGAATGATGAACTCATCAGGAATTAACCATGATAGTTTCCAGGGGAACCGCGAGAAGGTCGATCTGGTTGGGTATTATGCTAGCAATGGGATTCTCAGTCTCCATCACTAACAATCCCTTTCCCATTTTTTATATTTGTTACCTCACAATTTCATCAGTTATAAATCAGTTTGGAAAATTCTTTTTTTTATCTGAAAGGATAGATAGATAGATAAACACTTTATTTGAGCCATTTATGACACACGTAAATTAACGATTGAGTTTATACAATCAGATTATTTACATTTTTTTTTAAATATAAAACAAATATTTTTTCATATTTTATCAGAATAAGGATATTCTTACAGACTGGTTTAGAAATTTGATTGAAATCAGTTCAGTGGTTAATTAACTGGTGTTGCCATAATTGAAGTCGGTTTTTTTGTGGATCAAATCT
Source organism: Galleria mellonella (assembly GCF_026898425.1). Classification (NCBI taxonomy): domain Eukaryota; kingdom Metazoa; phylum Arthropoda; class Insecta; order Lepidoptera; family Pyralidae; genus Galleria; species Galleria mellonella. Next base: position 990,038 of record NW_026442100.1, on the reverse strand, counting down.
AATTGTATTATAATAGTATAAGATATTAGTAAGTATGTAGACTATAGATACTTATAATTGATGAAGTGTCTGTTTAATTATCAATTAATTGAAAACTAAGTTTAAATTTGGAACACGTTTAAAATAATTTAATTCAAGGAATCATTTATAAATCTTGTCTTACTCGTTCATCGTTAAATAGAGTAAGTTTTAAAAGTTTTAAAATTTGATTAATTTAATCGAAGTTGTTCTAGAGAGATATTTTACCTTAAACTTTTGTTTTATAGTGGCTCCGAGTGGCTCATAAACTGACGGCTGATTTCATAGGAAGTAATAATCATTACCTGAATTGCTGAGTGCATGTAAGTGCATCACTTTAGAACGGTTGCAATTGTCAGAACATGCAATTGTAACACGGTTTGTATAAAGAACAAGTTCTTCATATAAACCGTGTTACAAACCTTGGTTTGTGACCAAATCCTTAGATAATAAATAACTTTTAATTTTAATTTAATGGACATTTATTTAAGAAGATCTTTAAAAATATTTTATTTCCGGAAAAAAATACCAAAATCTATCTATCTATTCTATTTAAGAGCTGCGCTCATGTAAGTGGAACTATTGACACTCACTACGATTTTCTGCGAGTCTCTTCATCTATTTTTTTTTTCATTTATTTGGGAAAACTAACAATGACAAAATAAAGAATAATACATAATATTAATCAAAGAAAACATTGAATAAATTTGCCACCAACACCGTTTACCACAGTTTCGATTCAAATGTAATATAAATAGCTTAAGCAAAGAAGAACAGTTAAAAATGCTGTGAATCTTTTAAAGATTAGCTTTTTAAAAGTGATTAATAATTTATATATTATTATATAGTGCCGTTAATACTACTTTTTTGATAGTAGTATTAAAATTTTCTCTAGAAATAAAAATATTTTTTGAGAACGCTTACTATCAGGCAGGCCGAATGCTCGCTCGAGGGCTCGAATACCACCACAGTGGTATAAATAAAGATCCAATTATTGAACACCAACACTAATTTTAATTAATATAAATAAATAAATATATGTTTATATCCATATTAATCCGATTTAATCATTTCTACGAGTATGCAAAACCAATAGTTTCAGTTGTCAATCTGTTTACATTCCAATGTGGCAATATAAACACCAGTGTCGCTGTTCAGTCATTGTGAACAGATCACATCGACAATACAATGCAGTGTTTTGCGTTTGTATTCAATGTGGACCACTCTAAATGAAATCTATTATTTGAACAGGAAAAAGAAATACACCGCAAACAAAACCGATATTCGGTTTTCGTTTGCGCTTTATATTATTTCTTCTATAAACACTTTCAGTTTCTTGTATTTATATAAAATATTTATATAAATACAAGAAACTGGAAGTGTTCATCTATAATAGTCTATTAAAATTTATAATAAAATTCCCCAGCACTTCAAAGAATTACCAACTAATTACTTTTAATCCTAATTACAAAAATGGCTTATTGACCATGGTTTCTATTCAATTAATGAGTTTATGAAATTAAAAGTGCAATAAGTATTAATATTATAATAATATTGTTGATACTAATCAGACCTACTAATACGTATATAAATGAAATAAAGTATATTATTGGCATGAAATTGTAATTATTTTTCATAAGAATTGTTAACATTGTTCATTTAGTATTTTAAATTTTTCATGCCTAATTGTGGCCAAATATGTGGACTTATTATTATTTTAACACCAGTATACTTTTCATGTTTTTTGCAAAATTATACTTTCTATACTATACAAATACAGATCGTATTTTTACATAATTTATAACAACTTGAGTTTTATTTAATTTTATTATAATTTTTACAAATTTATTATATTGTACAGGTAGTATTATAGTCCCCGGTTAAAATAAGGGAATTTAATAGTCGAAGGATGGACAGCAGCGTTCCTCTTAAAACATCATTAAATCCCAACTGTGGTTGGCAACCCGTCTGCCAAGTGTGGCAACTATGGGAAAAATCCCCCTTTTGGAGGAGGCCTACATTCACTAATGGCTGATATGATACATAAAGTTGAAAAAGTACCACGTACTGTATTATATTATAATATAATACTTATTAATAATTAAAAATGTTCTAGTGAGTTGATTTGTTTAGTATACACGTTCTATATAGGATGGAGAAGAATATAGGCTACTTTTTATTAACATACTACTGTCACATGAATGAAGTCGCGTGTAAAAGCTAATATTATATCATATCATGTCCTATCATATCATATGGTGTCATATCATCAAAAGTTAATAACGTATAAAGGTAATATAATTTTATAATAATCATAATTCTCTTTATTTTATATTATAATTATCTCTTACGTGCGACTTTGTCCGCGTGACCAGGATATGTTTACTGACCGGGATAAGAAGTAGTACATCTATATAGTACATCTATACAAAATTTCGTATTAATCGGTTAAGTTAATAAGATTAATAAAACAAATATACAAAAAACTCACTTTAACATGCCACATTTCTTTGCTATTTTACGTGAATGTAAAGTAAAATTTCATGTAAGAATAATAAAAATAAGTAATCGCATTGTTAAGACTGTATATTCCACACTGCGTACCTGATGACCAAGAAATTTATAATAAAATAATTTTATCTGATATTTCATTAAATAATATTTGTATAATGTAATAAAATGTAAAAATTGTAATTAATTGAAACTATTATTGTAATGAATGTATATCCATAGTATTTATTTATTTATTCTTTATTGCACAATAAAACTTTGTACAGGTGGCGAGCTTAATGCCATATGACATTCTCTACCAACTAACCAATAGGTAAAACCAGAAAGCGTATGAAGGGCAGATGTGGTATAAATTATGTGACATACTTATAGTAACATACTGAAATAATTATACATAATCATATATAAAACTATACACTTGAAATAAAAAGATTTATTTATTATAATTATTAATAATATTACAAAGTATTATATAAGTTGTAATAATTAATTATAGTTGTGATAATAAAACTATTTTTAAGATTTATTAGTTATACTACCAACGACGCTCATGTGAACGGAAAAAAAATACCATATGTTCTTTGCCATCCAAATAATTTAAGTTTTATATCATTTTTCCTTGAAGATTCATGTATTTTATGACCTAATGTTCTAGATTATATATTTAAATATTGCTAATTTGTTTGTCAAGCTCATTTGTCCTTACTAATATTAAAAACGTGAACGTAAGTTTTTTTATAATGGATGATAATGGAATAGTAATCCCGCCTGCGATATCGATATACGCTGGTGGAGTACAAGTGAAAGATGAGATAGATGAGAATGAAACAGATCAGTTGGCTCATAATGACGAATTCTTAAAGAATTAATCAAGATGGTTTCCAGGAGGAATCGCGTGAGGGTCGACCTGATGAGGTATACTGTTAGCAAAAGGGCTGTTGCATCCCCTTACCAACAATTTTGTTTGTTATCTGAGAGGCCCTTTAATTGCGTAATCAATTAATACAAAATTTCATACACGCGTACTAATATAGAATAAAGAAAAATAGGTTTTTTATTCTGTTCAATAAACCTTGCGTCATGCGAACGAAATCGCGTATAAAAGCTAGTATAAATCAAATTCAATAAACGAGACAATAATAAGAGCCTTATCAGGATCATATAGGCCGAAATACTTTGTTAAGTTTAAAGCGCTTAATTTGAAAGTAACGACCAGAATAAACTTGCAAATTATTCACGTCGTACCTCTACACCTAAATGAAAATCGTAAATTCGAGTCATGGTGTTTAAATAATAAACAGGTAAGAGGGTTCCGTATGTTTAGAAATGCGCAATAGAACGAGGCCGTTGTTAATGAACAAATTCGTTTAATGAGTTACGGCGGGAAGGAGTAAAACTGCGATTATTATATTGAAGCGATCGATGTGTCGAGCAATTTTATATAGGTACAGTCGTGTGTAATAATATCTAAACACTTCAGTACTTTGTCAGTGACAATTTTATATATTAACTTTAAATATGGATGAATTTTTTTTTACAGATGTCACTGAAAGTATGCTAATTCTAAACTTATTATAAATTGCCCATTGCTAACATTATACCCTTTCAAGTCCTCTGGTACCTCCTAGGAACTGTCGTGGTTAATTCTTATTGGAATCATCACGAGCTAACTGACCTGCTTTCATCCTCACCTATTATCTCTAACTGATGCCTCGCCATCGTGTACCGATAGTGCAATCGGTGCTATCACTACTTTTTCACCGGGGCAGGGGGAAAGGATTGTTAGTGATGCGGACTACCAGTTCTATTGCTAGAAATATCACGTGATCTTCACGTGATTCACCTAGACGGGATCATAACTGACCTGCCTTTTCATTCTTACCCATCATCTTTCACTGGTGCCCCGCCAGCGTATACCTACCGTTTGCGCAGGCGGGGCTCCCGTTCCATTATCATCCATTAAAAAACTACTTTTTTATCTATTATGAGAAGGGAAAAAAAGCATTCACATATAAATGTTGGCGAGTGTACCGCCTTATGTTTAGAATGGAAAACGGTATAGCAATGTCCATAAAATAAATTGTTCAAATTGTATTCCGAATTCAATTGAAGTTCTATTCAAAGTTGATATTTACGCATAATTTATCGAAAAATCGATAATCGAAAAAGTGATCACGGTTATTTTGCGTTGTACCAAGGATTTGAATATATAAATAAGTATATATGAATTAACTGCGGAATCAATATGCTAAATATTATTAGAAACGATTAGATGATCTTTAAAATTTCAATCATTCAAGGACGATAGAGAATACTAATAGTTTCAGAGATCGAGGCCTTGTGTTGCAGGTTGTTAATATTTTATAATTTTTAGAATCCGTTAATACTGTTGCTTAAGTACATAAGTAGCTAAATAAGGTTTTTATTGTGTTATTTTTTTTTATTTAATTAGCATGAAAATACATTTTAAAAACTATAGATTTTTAGTGCCACTTAAACCTCGGGCTTGTGTGCGATACTTTACATTTCGTTCTCAAATGTCAATTTTGTTCAGTGCCCTTTGTTTTCTTTATTTAATTTCACCTACATTTAGTTGTGTTATTTTCATAATGAATTACGTAATATTGACCAGTCAGATAATGTTCCTATATCTATACCTCTTACAAGAAAATGGGTTTTAATTTACTTCTAGATTACTGTGTCAAGAAAAACTTGTATCGATAAAATTTTATATTCTTCAAAGTACATATTTACTTACATCTTATCTTTTCAAACTAGAGATTTTTTTACGCAGTCACGCGAAAAAAATCCTTTTTTCTACAATAATGGAGGTTTCACTTAACCTCGCAATAGTGGTGCTGCGGGCATTCAATTGTAATCTTTTATCTGTATTGGATCCTAGTGTATGGAAAGTCCCAAAGGTAACACCAACAATTCGTAATGGTTGTTGTACTTTCTGTAGTATTGAATACTTAAGTAATATTGAGAAGCAATGTTGTTGCGTAACTATATTTTTTTTTATATTTTTAAAAACATTCTTGCAACATCGGTTTTTTTTTGTGGTTATATTTCAACCGATTTCAAAAGAGGATGAGGTTTTTATTTCGGTTATATTTCTTTTATGTTTATTACGTTGTAACTCCGTCATTTATAAACCAATAAGAATTTTTTTTTATCTGAAAAGATATAGAATACTTCCAGATTGGTCCCATAGAAATTTTATCAAAATCAAAATAACTAGTTCTATTTATATTTTTAATTAATTTATTTATTTATTGATCACATTGCAACAAAATGTTTGGTACAAAAAGCGGACTCAATGCTATATTATAGCATTCTCTCATAGTTAACCTTTGTATTAACAGAAATGTAAATATAGTGCTGTCACAATTGTAGTTGAAGTTTTTTTTTCTTGTGGAACACGATCTTAAAATATTTTGTAATCCATAGGGTCGACTTCCGTGTTGGTTTCATATTCAGTTCGCGACGATTTAACCTCCTGCAGGTTTTGTTTGCGAAGCAAATATTAGTCTTCTTTTATGGATGAAAATGAAATGCCAGCGTCGTATTTCTGATATACTATTGGAAGATGACAAGCGAGGTTGAAGTTTTTGAAATGAATAATAATGAAATGGTAACCTTGCCTACGCTAATAGGCACTATACACTGGGGAGGGGGGGAAGGTATTGTTAGTAATGGAGTTAGACGGCCCCATTGCTAGCAATATGCCTTATTAGTTCGACCTCTACGTGGTTCCCCCTAGAAACCATCGTGAACAATTCTTGTTGAATTCGTCACGATGGGCTAACTGATCTGCTTCATTCTCACCTATTATCCTTCACTGGTACCCCGCCGTAGTATACTGATAACGCGGGTGGAGTTACCATTCCATTATCACCCATTAAAAAATAGTATACGCTGGCAGAGCACCAGTGAGGGATATTAAATGAGGACGAAAACGTAGGTTAGCTAATCGTGATGAATTCACTTGGAATTGAGCCCGATGGTTCCCAGGGGGAACCGCAAAGAGGTCGAGCTGACAGGGTGTATCGCTAGTAATGGCGTTACTAATCGCCATTAGTAACAATCTTTTCTCCCCCCTGTAAGGTTGAAGTTAAATCCGGTGGCCCATCGTGACGAATTTACTAGGATTTATTTACGATGGCTTCCAGGAAGATCGTGAGCGTGCTAATCTGATATTGTATGTTGCTTTGGCTACTAATCCTCATGACAAACAATCCCTACCTCGGCAAACAGTGGGTTCGAACTATGACGTCAATCTTGAGACAAAGTACATACTATCGGTACAGTCTTCATTGTCTGAAAAAGTGACTAAAATTCTGATATTACGGTGAATATTATAGCCTATAACTTACCAAGTTTAATGCTCTCAAGGCTTTTATGTACACAACACTGCTGCAAGTTACCCCCGGCACTTATATGGAGTGAGGTATTATGTTATAGGTACTGTGTATGTTCTAACTTAGAAATAACTGAGGTCTCCTGGTATATTACAAAGCCGTTTAGTGTTAGAAGTAATTTGAGTGTACTCAAAGTTGTCTATAGTTATGTACTTAAGAGTCTTAAGGCACTTGCATTTGCAATCTAATACATTTATTTATTTACATTTTATTGCATCATTTAAAAATTAATAAACATGTATTTTTTTCTATATATTTGTTCCGGCATCATGCAATGCGGCATTCATCGAATTGTATGCGGTTTTCATAGTTGTATTCCAGAAAGCCTAATTTAAAATCTGGCATGTGTTGTATCGTCATATGGAATTTATAAGTAGTCTGTTTTAGTTAGTTTTTTACTTTTGATATCCATGCATAAGAAGATACGCGGGCAAAAAGTTAATATAATTTATGTGAATACATACTTAATTATTGTCTTATGAATTAATTTTAAACATTACGTACACGTGGTGACGAAATTTAAATTGTGTTCAGTTAATACCACTAATACAACTAATAAATATAAATAAAGATACAATTTATTTTAATGCATAATATACTAAATTATGACAAATATAAGTAATTGATTTATTTGTCATATGAAGGTATGTCTTAGTAATAAATATACGTTTTTGTGTACAAATGAATCACTTTAGAAATTTGCAAAATTAATTAATAAAGATTAAATTATAATCGTCATATCTACCATTAACTATCCAATGCTGGACGTAGGCCTTCCCCTATGGAAGGGAGGAGGATTCCAGTAGTTGCCGTGATTGGCAGGCGGGTTGGCAACAGTAGGTATATTTTAATGATATTTTTAAAAGAGATGCTACTTCCCATTTCTCGACCATTAATTTCTTTTAATCGTCTCTTACGACACCTACCAGAAAGATGCCTCTACTGTTCATTCTATGCCAGAACTACACGGCTAAAGGATTAAATAATAGTTTGAAAATAGTAGTATATTGTAATTGAAGAATACGTTTATACAGGTTGAAATCAAGATCATTAACTAGTTGTATGTAAAACTAAGCATCTATCCATGCTGTAGAATATATCTATTGTTAGAGGACAGAAATTTCGTGAATCAAAAATTTAATAAAGACAAGGCAGGTTTTTTTTTTATACAACTTAGAATGGCAAACAAGCTGATGGCCCACCTGATGGAAAGTGATAACCGTCGCCTATAGACATGAGCAGTACCATGGACATAACAGAGTATACAATTTCGCCCATGATACCCCCATGCGTTGCCATTCCTGAGGACTCGGGTGTTATTCCTCTGTACCCAGTAAACTCACGCCATATCCCACCCTTCAAACCGAAACAGCCATGCAAACACAACTGCTTCACGGTTGAAACACGAATGGGACAGAGGTACCCAAGCAATCGACTTTTGTCTCCCTCTGGTATGGTATGGTTCATAGGTTTCTTTTGGCCTCAATTTTTTTATTATATTTCGATCCATCTTTCTTTGGTCAAAATGTTTAATTTGTTGGTAGAATATACCTCGAAATCCATATTACACTTTAGATTCTGCTTTATTTGTAGATATGTGAGATTTGTAGTTATAAATACGGAACATCTGGTGTTAGGTTACCTTCACACATATGGAGAGATAATTCATGTTATCGGATAACTTGTGAGTGGAAAGTTTCGTAGGCGAAATGTGAGCGAATTATTAGGTGCGAAAATATAATGGTAATTTAGTGGCACGAGACATTTTTTTACATTTTAACAACTAGCACTTTAGGTGGAGCCCTCCGAGCCTAAGAAAACAGCAGTGATAAATATGTATTCGGGGTTTATATTCGGAGGGCTTTTTGAGGAGAGAACGGACCGGGTTAGTCTGTGTGAACTTAGGATCAATGTCCACTTGTAAGCGTACCTTCATTTTCCTTTTGAAAATAAATCGGAAAATAATAAAAGGAATATGTTTATTATTCATTGACATTTTATTGATGCATTGTAGCAGTGTAGCAGGGGTACTACCTCGCCTTATCTGGAAGCAAAGCGCTTGTTAAAAATGCGAACTACCACTCCCATTGCTAGCAATGCACCCTGTCAGGTCAGGTCGACACGATGGGATAACTGACCTGCAGTAAGCCCATCGTGTCGACCTTTTTTCATTCTTATCTATTATTCTTTACTGGTGCCTTACCAATGTATACCGTCAGCGCAGGCAAAGTTACTATTCTATTATCAACCAATGAAAAAACCTTACCTTACTTTACCATATCGATTCTAAATAAATTTTAACATAATTGTAGTTGTAATTAATGAAGTAAAAACAGAAAAAAAAAAAACAATTGAACAAAACGTATTTATTATTTGTAAAAAGGTCGCAGTATTTTTTTATGCAATGTGAAATTAAAAACAAATTCACGACTCATCTAATGGAAAGTGGTAACCGTCGTCTGTACACATGAACAGCACCAAGGGCATCACGGAAATACACCGTGACGCCCATGTTATCCCACATGAATTGATATTTTTGTTTACACAACCGTGTAAGTACTGCTGTTTAGTGGCAAAAACATAAGTAGGGTAGACGTACCCAAGCAAACTATTTAATGAACCTGATTGGAAAATATATATTGCGAAGTAAGTTAGACCGTTCAATAACATAAAACTAGTAACTCTTGCATCGTCCGATTTCTGTGTTACTTTGTGAAATCTCAAAATCTACGTACCTAATTGAGTTTGTTAATTGCTGAAGTTTGTGCTAGAAATTGCGGTGTATACTTACACAAATATTTAACTTACATTTTGCAGACGTCAAGTCTCGAAGGCAGATGACGAGGGTATTAGTTAAGTTATTAATAAATATACCGGCTTGATAACTTGTGATTGTGGCTGTTTGAACTATATTGCTTATTTTAAATACTTAATTACTTTGTACAGAAGTCGTCTGCTTGAGAAAGTTTGTTCCAGTAGCGTTTTTACCGTGAAGCAACTGTGGTATGGTAGTGAAATTATAGGGTACGAAGTACGGAGATATGACACGAAGTTCTCAGAAATGGCAGTGTATGATTGGTGCCATGGGTACCATAGTAATCTCTGTCATATCCATGGTACTATTCATATCTATAGGCGACGGTTATCACTTTACGTCAGGTAGATCATAAGTTCAATTATCTTCCCAAGCTACATAAAAAAAGATAATTTTTATACAAAAAAAAAGTGGCAAACAAGCATACAGCCCATTTGACCACTGATCACCAGAAGTTATAAGGAAATCAAACAGGTGTTGCTTATTCGGAATAACCTTATTACGTATAATTTAGGCAATAATAATTCAAAGTTCCATTTTAGTTTGTGAAGTGTTATCTATTGGAATTAATGACCAAAGATACAACCCTAATAAATTTACACTTGGCCAAGTTTAGATTCTGATTGTTAGTGTTAAAGAAGCAGACTAGCTTATCTGTGTATATTTACATAGTCTAATATATCCTGGGCATTTTATTTATAATGATGTCATGTTTTTACAAGAGATTTTAATTTCGATGAGAAATAAGGATGTTTAGAATTTCCAAGGAGTTTTGTAATAATATGCAAATGATGTTATAGCCAGTTCACATACATTCGCCGATGATTGAGAATGATAACATGTGAAGGGTATTATTAAAATCACAATGAATTGTATGGTAACCATGGTGCTTTTATTTACTCGCAACGTTGTCTACCTAATTGGGAATATTAATTGTCCGCTTAATAGGTAGCTTATGTCTTTTTCTATCCAAAACACTATACTTGGTATGCACATTGGTACATACCAAGTTATAAAAGCGATTGATTGAACCGTTAAAGTCTAACTAACGTTTAAGTAAATTTAGGCGACAGATACTGCTTTTTATCAACTTGTTTTGTTATCAGTAACCTGCACATATAAAAAATGAATCTTCTTTTTTATTACACTTCGTCAAAATTGGTCATTGATGATTTATCCTAAACGACATTGACTTACCTCTAGATAAACTATTATTTAATATTTATGGTAATTACTGTATGACATAGCAGGTCAATGTTATACATATAAAGATGAGATAATTTTCATATACATATAAAAGCAACTGTGTTGTGTATAAATTTTCATGTCGATTTGTTGAGCTGTCAGAAGATAACAAACAAACAAAATGACTTCCACATTTATTATATTAGTAGGGATAAACAAAATATTCAATAGTATGTGTACATTGGCTAAGTCTGTAGTATAAAAACGATCCTTTTTGTTATGTACAGTACGGTCTATAATGAAGGTTGATGAAGATAAGCCACGTCGATGTTTTAGTTTGTTCATCCTTTACATACATACCTGAAAGTTTTGTCAGTTCAAGGATGTCAGACAGATTGTTTTTGGTTTTTGATTTTTATTATGGACTCGGCTTATTTTGTAAAATTGATTTGGTTATATTAAATCGTCGACATTGATTGTGTAGTGATGTAAAATGTAGTACACGCCTCTTTTCGATGGTAGTGTGTTCTGTTCTTTTGCAATATAACATACATTATGTTTTGTTGTGGATGTTCCAATGTATGAAAATATTTATGTTTATCACTGGTTAATTCTTAAAATATGATGATGATAAATAATAATTAAGTAAACTTTGCCTTTATCGCATAATACCTTACAGTGGAAGTTATACTATACTATAATAGTAAACTTTTAACTTGTACATTATATTCATGTTAACTTCACTCAGCATTTTGCTAGCATCTGACGTGGGCTGAGCTAAGAAATTCCGAATGGCTCGGATATCAATGCTATGTTGTTCAACAGTTTACCTGATGCCGGATTCACTAGGATTTCAGCTATTGTCGAAACTGACACACCGTGTTTGATTTCATTCGTATAATCTGTTTCACTATTCTTGTCACAATTAATACATGATCTAAGTAATTCTTTATAGTTCTTTACAAATTATATAAAAAAGTAATAATGTGCAAATGAAATATTCTATACAATCTGGTCATGGAGCCTGAAGATCACAATATCCTTCATCATCATCATCATAATTTTAGCCATCATCTGTCCACTGCTGGATATGATTACTATGTTATCGGCTAATCGAAGGTAAGTGATATATTCGTGATATTTATACAATATCCTTACTGTATTATAAATATAAAAATGCGTTGGTTATCCTTTGCTGTTTTCTGAGTTTAACCCTCATGAAATTTATTATAGGTACACGTGTATTCTGATTATGAAAAGATTGATGAATGTGGAAGAAGCGAAAGAGGTTTGTTTAAATCGAAGCATTTGGCGTTCCATTGTTTCTGCCTACCCTAATGGGAGACAGGCGTGACAGATATGTATGTAGTATTCTGATTATGTTTTTTCAAATTCAAATCATTCTTATTCAAATAGACTTGTTTACAAACACATTTTAATTATCTCTGCTAACATTATGAGTATTTATTTAAATATACTATGTCTAAAATTACATGGCCATTAATTAATTAATTAATTAATTAAAGTTAATTGAAATGTAGAATAAGATTACGGTAAAGGCTAGGACCATAAATGTAGAAGTAAGATTAAGATTGTTAATTTCTTATTTCGTGGCGCCTTAATACATAAATACATACGGCGACATAAATGATTGTACAAAATTTGGTATACAAGTAGACTTCTGGATGGAGGAGGATATATGCTTCTTTCCTAGTTATGCAGACGAAGTCGTTAAAAAAGACTAATATATAACAGTTTGTTTACAATTACCATTTCTACATATAGATAATTACATTCTTTTAATTACTTTAGACTCGAGTAATCTGACAATGACACGAAAAAACAAGTCTTGTGCCTCAAATACATAATAATGTTGTTTATACAAGCGTAATTCTTGTATAATTGTATACATTCACGGCTGGTGCCTGTTTAGTTACGCAACTGTGAGCAAATAACCGGTTACGTTCCTTTATACCTATTAACACAGCCAGGTGCATACGAGTTATTTAGATGTCAAGGACTTTTCTGTATGAATGAGATTCCATTTTTGTTTCTCGGTTGGGCATTAGTAAGGAATACAACTTAATTTGTATTTTAATGTAATAACTGCCAGTTTCACTACGTGTAATTAGATCGAGAATGCTCGACTAATTTCGGGATCAATTCGCGATCCTTAATCACGAGCGGCTGTGTTGCAAGCGTGAGCCTGGCTTAATTTGTGTTTAAAAGTGGCAGTATGCCTTTGAAAGTAATGTTTTTGTAAAGAGATATAACCTACGAGTTATTAATTCTTTTTTTAGAACGAGTCTAATGTTGTTACAGATTGGGCTTTGCTGTTAAAATTAGCGCATGCAGGGACTATGGTGTCATTAAAGCCACATTTATTAAAACTCGTTAAAATACGCTTTAATTTTTGGAGGAAACCTTTATACAATACAAATGGGTGGGTACCTCTGTCTCATCTGTTCCGACCGTCAAGCAGCTGTGCTTGTATAGCTGCTGTCCGGTTTAAATAGTGACATATAGCAGTGAAATTACAGGGCACTGTGACTCAACATCTTCGAGCCACAAGGGTCAACTAGGCGAGGCCCTTGTTTTTGCGGCCGTCCATAATCCACGATACATACCTTTAGGGTATTTGCAGACATTAGAATTTGTAGGCGAACTACAAAATTCCTGTTATGTTTATTGGGAACTTGCCAGTTGCGTTATGCACTGCAAATCTTTTTTGACGGATATATAGTATGGATTCTTTAGCATCTATGCAGGATTTTAGACAGTTGTTTTTTGCATTTGCTAATGCTGTCCATTATATTGTTTCTTCCTCACTTATTATTACTATATGCTTTTATGTATTATTATACGCTTGTGGAGGTCGCGTGCTATGATTTCACGATCGACTGCTAACTGTTAAAAATAATGGTGCCTATTTCATTAAATATTGCTATGATTGCTTGCACTTTCTTCTATCAAAATAGCGTCATTAGCTAACTAGTAGCTAAATATAAAATCTAACAATTTGTTTTGGACTTTGGAGCTTAAGTTTTAGTAATTCTCACGTGTTGAAGAAATACCTATAATGTTTTTAAAAACGAATGTTTAGTAATACAAATATAATAAAGGAATAAAACATGACAAAACAGTCCATTAATTATTGGTAATAATTAATGGGCTATTTTGTCATGTTTTATTATAAATAGCATTTGTATTATGGGTGTGAGTAAAGAGCTATTATTAGAGCTATAGAAATAATCTCTAAATTAAATTAGAAACAAATCGAAACTTTCATTGAGTTTTAATATCCAGATTGGAAGGATAAGCAATTTCAAGTGGCAATGGACTGGTCATATAGCTCTAAGAATCAATACCCGATAGGGGAAAGGTTCTTAAGTAGCGACCTCGTACGGGAAAATGCAGTATAGAAGGACTTCCTACTATATGAAGTGACTACCACAAATACATTGTAGGAAAACAGTGGATGCAGGTGGCTCAAGACTGTTTCTTATGACAGTCTATGGAGGAGGCTTATGTTCAGCAGTGGTCAGATAACGGCTAATATATGATGATGATGATCCAGACTGGTATTTGGTATTTATTTATATTTTTAGTTCCTAAATGACTCGCTACAGCCAGCGGTTATTGATGCTCATTAATTGCGTCGCTATTATCGCTTTTACGTAATACGAAAATGGAGATCGACAACTATTATTGTGCAATTTTCGGCTAATATACACAAATTAAATGATACGTAATCAGCCTGCGGCTCAGATAAACATTTCAGTCGAGAGGTGTTTGGAATAAAAATTAAGCCACTACTATTAACGAGAGCTACCTACTAGTATTTACACGTGACTTTGCGTGATTGCGATGTTTTGATTGACTAGAATAAATATTAGTCTATAATCCTTCTCCATCCGAAGTAGAAAATGTATGCAAAATTTTGTGAGAATTAGTCGAGCCGTTAAATTGTCAAGCATTGTAACAAGTAAATTCACATTCCCTTGTTAATAATTTTTAAGAATTAGCTATTATGGTAGTATCTCGCGAGTTTTCCTGTGTGAATAGGTGTATAAAGGATCTTGTGTTTTATTTTATTTTTTGGGTTTTTATGTGAAAGATTAATAAACACCCATCTATACATTCTCATAAATTTTCTCGTTTATAATAATAACTAGTGTTGCATTCCAGCTTCGCACAGATATATATATATATATATACAATTTTCGAATATACCATAATAGTCTATGTTACTCGCGAATAATATAGCTTTCTATCGGTGAAAGAATTTTTAAAATCGGTCGAGTAATTATTGAGTTACTCCATTAGAAGCTAACAAACGAACAATTAAATATTTCCTCTTTATTTATATTAGAGATTATTATTGATACCTAGTAGGATTAACAAGGATATCTTATCTGTAAAATACTCGTGTGACGCAAACTTTTGTAAGAACAATTAAATAGATAACCGTAAGAGGTTCCAAATAATGCGATGTGTGATTACTCTACTTGCTCATCTGTGCCGCTTGTTTACCAAATGTTACAACATTGTACTGTGTACTGTTAACACACTGAACCGCCGTGTCGGGCGAGGTCAGTATGACAGTTCCCTAATGAATAGCTTTGTAATTGATAATGTACTTTAGATAAATGCTGAGAGAAATCTGTATTCTTGTTTTTAATGGCTATATTATAATGTACAATAATATGATGTGATAATTTTATTTATTTAGACAAATAGGTATATTTTGGCTGTTCTTATCTATACTGTATACTACTAATATTATGAAGAGGAAAGATTTGATTGTCTGTTTGTAATGGATAAACTCAAAAACTATTCAAACAATTTTAAGAATTCTTTCGCTTATAGAAAAAGCTACGTTATCAACGAGTAAGATAGTTTATTATGCGTGCGAAGAGGGGCCGAATCATTAGTTATAAATATGTGTAATGTGTAAATACATTACATATGTATCTGACTTTATTCTCTATTACAGCTTTTTTTTTTCAATTTATACTGTTTAATAATACGTATTTATAATTTATTTATATATATTTCACAAATCCAACAAATGGTTTACTTATAAATGTATGAAACTCTTTTTTATAAATATATCACGACCGTTTTGTGTATTATTGTGCTATAATGTTTACGACCGTTCATCCAATTCACCAGTCAATTGAAATAATAAAATGTCAGAGTTGTATTGTAAAAATAACATGGCGGCCTTCGCTTTAATGAATGAATGTCTCAATAGGTTTTTTGCGCGAATGTTATGAACGTTTTAAATTATTTTTATGGTCCCGTAGTCGAATTAAAGACCCTTTTTATGCAGCTTAGAGTAGCAAATAAGCTGACGGCCCACCTGATGAAAAGTGATAATCGTCCTCTATAGATATAAACAGTACCATGGACATAACAGAGTACACTGTTTCGCCCATGATACCCCCAATGCGTTGCCATTACTTAGGAATCAAGTGTTATTTCTCTGTACCCTGTAAATTCACTGCCATACCCCACCCTTTAAACCTAAACATAGTCATGCAAACACAACTGCTTCACGGTAGAAACACGAATGGGACAGAGGTGCCTAAGCAAACGACTTTTGTACAAAATCTCCCTCTGGTAAACAGTATTATAGTGTTTATATTTTCAATCGACATGAAATAATAGGATAGAAAGATAGATAAATACTCTTTATTGTTTCCTTCAAAAGATTACATTAGTAACCTTATTATATGTACAAACAATTACAAGAAAAAAATATACTTAGAAAACAATGATTTATCGCTAACAGCGATCTCTTTCAAACAACCTTTGGATGGAAAAGAGTGACGGAAGGTACGAAATTCTGTTAGTTTTTAAATACTCGTACATATAATACGTACAATAGAGGGGGGAAAGGGATTATTAGTAATGGAGACTAAGAATCCCATAGCTAGCAATATACCTAACCAAGTCGAACTCCTCGCGGTTCCCCCTGGAAACTATCATGATTAATTCTAGAGGAATTCATCAAGATGGGCTAACTGGCCTGTTTTCATCCTCATCGATAACCCTTCAAGAGTGTCCCGCCAGCGTATCCCGTTAGCGCAAGCGGGGTTACCATTCCATTTTCATCCAATAAAAAAATACGTACAATAGAAGGTTCTCATATCAAGTGTTTTTTTTTGTCTATACTGGATGTTTCTCACAGTGTTGCCAGTGTGAATAAGTATATGGAATATACTAGTATATAGTATGTAATAATATACTAGTGTTTTTTTTTTGATGGAGTAAAAATGGTATGGTAACGGTAACTCCGCCTACGCTAATGGGATACGCTGGCGGAGCACCAGTGAAGGATGATAGGTGACGATGAAATAGGTCAGTTAGCCCATCGTGGCGAATTCAACAAGAATTGTTCACGATGGTTTCCAGGGGGAACCACTTGGAGGTCAACCTGGGAGGGTATATTGCCAGTAATGGGGCTATTAGACTCCATTACTAACAATCCCCCCCCCCCCCCCCCCCAATATACTAATGTTAAATTATATACCTAATTCAATACGTATAAAGTTCACTTATATTATAAAAAATATGTTCATATCTAACATATAAATATTTATAATAAGTAAAATATATTATTTCTATGATTATGTTTTTCTTAGAATATTGCCTATAAAAAGCGATCTCCTTGACCACCCCTTCCAATATTTGTTTAGTTGATAGACTTATAGGACATTTATGTGGCATTAGATATCCATGTTTTTCCCTTAAGATTCTCATTCATTTTAGAATATTTGACTTCAAAAGGAGGAAACGTTTGTATGATTCGAGATTCAATTGATGTTTGTACAACGCCGACGAAATTATTTTTTGGTTCACTGAATATCAATGGATATTTTTTTATTACGATTTTTAAGCGACTTCCAAGGGAATCAGATTCTTAAATTGTATACTTTTTTTGTTGACTATTTTTATTTGTTTTTATAGTTCTTGTCATAATTGATCAAGTTTATTCCTATATTAGTATCACACTGTAACGGCTGAGGCTTCGATTTCACTTTGTGGTGCAGAAAACTGCTTGTTCTAAATTCTAATATTATCAGTGTGTTTAATACGTCTCGTCGTTTATCAACTTCGTGTGTATTCAGTATTGAAGTCGCTTTTTTGCGTATTAAAATGTACTAGTATTGATGAGAGAAAATATTCCAGTGTAGACAGAAATAAAAAAAAAAATACAAGCGAATTAAGAACCTCCTTTTTTTGAATTCGTTTGAAAATTAGTTTTTTTTTCACGCAATATTCTCGATGACCTCGGTGGATTTGCAGTATAACACATTACCTTACATTCCGTGAGTCGCGTGTTGGATTTCTGCACAAAACAAATATTTGTAAGTCATTAGTATGATTGTTTGTATTGGTTTGGTTAATTCAATGTATCATACATATGTATGTATTAAAAAAAAAAAGTGTTTAAGTATTTCTGTCAGTTGTCTATTAGGTATATATGGAACAAGCTCTCCTTAGTTTTGAACTAGGTGGCGCTGTGTAATATTTATAAAAAAAAAAATATCAAGTGATCCAGAAAACAGAGATATCAGTTTATTTAAAAATGCAATAATCATAATTAAGGCTGTATTTCCATTAAGAACAAATACTGGTAATATCATCATTGTCTTTTTCAATTTAATCGAGTAAATATTATTTTGAAACATTGTGCTCACTATTGATTTATACGAGTTAACAGTGGAATAACACCACAATTTTGTTCTATTGTTTTCAATATAAAGAACTTCCGTGTGACAACGCGTGTTCTAATTAAGTATTGTGTTATATACGGTGTGGTACAACTAACAGTGTATCTACCACGGTACCACCCATCACGACGAAACGGGTCAGCGCCGTGACTGTTTTGATTTGATACACTCGCTTTTATTTTGTTTTAGATGCTTTTTATAGAAGTTGGGAGTTTTGTTCTACAGTTTTTCTGCTGTTGCAATTTTTTTCATAAAACGCCATCTAGCGGTTATACTTGTAACTAGAAATTGTAGCACGAAGATAAGTATGATGGTCTTTTTTATAGGTGATAATGGATTAATAACCCTGCTTGCGTTATCAGTATACGCTAGCGAGACACTAGTAAAGGATGATAGGTGAGGATGAAAGCAGGTCCATCATACGGTATCCATACGAATAAACCACCATGGTTTCCTGGAGGAACAGCATGGAGGTCGATCTGATAAGGTTGTTAGTAATGGAGCTGTTAAATCCCTATTAGTAACAATCCGTTTCTCTTTGAATAGTGGCTTTAGGAAGGATATAGAATTAAAGGAAACAGTAAAAATAGATGTTTAATTTTAAGAGGCATTTATAATTTGTGAACGCAAAGTATGAAATCGATTATCCTCTTGCATAATAAAATGCGAAGCTATTTGTTATCTTCAGATATCTACAAGGATAACGAAATTACTTTTAAAATCCCTGTTATCGAATATCAAAATTAATTCAAGGTTGTTCACTGCCAACTTTAAATAGATAATTAATTGATGAAGATTATGTGATTTAATCTGTTAAATGTGTGGTAGTGGGGGGGGGGGGGTATTATTAATACATCCACGGCTTCATTGCAACCAACATACTCTGACAAGGGTTTTTGTAACCCCCCTGTCAGAGTATGTTGCAAATCCAATTACGATTCGTTTAAGGTACAATAATCATATTAGCATTTGCTTTGTA
The DNA here is from genome assembly GCF_026898425.1 of Galleria mellonella. NCBI lineage: Eukaryota > Metazoa > Arthropoda > Insecta > Lepidoptera > Pyralidae > Galleria > Galleria mellonella. Next base: position 970,367 of record NW_026442100.1, on the reverse strand, counting down.
TAACCCGCCGAGTTCAATAGGCTTCTCAGACTGAGGGCGTAACATTAATGGAATTACTATATTTAAATGGGCGGGTTATAAAAATTAAATCTTAGTATGATTCGTGTACAGGGGAGCTTTAATCCTCTCTGATAGAGTCTTTTCAAGAAATTATCGTAATAAATTCTTGGTGACTACATAACAAAGTAGAAGGATAAGCAAGCTAATGTGGTAATAGGCTGGTCACATAGCACATAGCGCGAAGAACCGACAACTGATGGGGAATTTTTGAGTGGTGACTCCGTACGGGCAAACGTAGTATAGGATGACCCCCGACTAGATGGAGTGACGATCTGAAATGCATTGCAGGGAGTCAGTGGATGCAGGTGTTTGAGGACCGTGTTTTATGGCAGTCTATTGAGGAAGCTAATGTATAGCTGAAATGGTGATGATGATGACATAATAAAGGGTCAATTTATCTGACTACATCACCTATCATTTTTTATTCGTATCCCGGAATGTAGACGGGCTTAATATTTTTATTAAAAAAAAAAGATTTTTAAGATACTTAGAATTGCTAACAAACTGATAGTTCATCCGATGAAAAGCGGTAACTGTCGCCTATACATATAAATAACATAATACAAATACACTTTAATGCTCATGATATCCTTCATCGTTGCTATACCTGAGGACTATGGTATTATGCCTAAGTACTTTGTGATTTCATAGCCCTATCCTATCCTTTAAACCGAAACACAGTCATGCAAATACAGCTGCTCCACGACAGATACAAAAGTACCCAAGTAGACGATTTTTGTACAAAGTCTCACTCTGGTAAAGAATTTAATCGAAAATAAGAAATTAATTTATATATGAATATATTATTTGTGAATAAATCTGTTTAATCAATACTTGATATCCTACGTCCTTTAAGTCACGAAGATATTTAAAAATCGATAGATATCTGCGCATAAAGATAATGAAAATATGTTTATTAAGTGTATTATTTATATTTATTATAATTAAATTTAAGGTTGTTCACTACTAGTGATAAATCCGTCATCGTCATCATCATATCAGCCGTTATTTGTCCACTGCTGAACATAAGCCTCCCCTATAGACTACCATAAAGAACTGTCTTGAGCCACCTGCATCCACTGACTTCCTGCAATGAGAGGTTGTCATTCGTTCTAGTGGAGGGTCATCTTACACTGCGTTTACTCGTATCGCCACTCAAGAACCTTTCTTCCCCATCGGTCGTCGGTTATTCCAGCCCACTGCTACTTCAGCATGCTTATCGATTATTTTGGTTCTTTTGCGTTCTTTATAAATCGTATAATAGAGTATAATTTATACTAATATATAAAGCGGCAGAGTAACATCGTCTCTGAAACTACCAGTCAGATTAGAAAAATTCCTTTTGCATTTGTAAGCTCACTTCTTGAGGAAGGTTATCCAATAATTTTTTTAGAAAGTCGCTGGTAACAGTTTTTTTTAATGGATGATAATGGAACCTCACCTGCGCTATCGGTATACACTGGCGGGGCACCAGTGACGGATGATGGGTGAGGATGAAGCAGGTCAGTTAGCCCATCGTGACGAATCCAGTTTCCAGGGGGAATCACGACAAAGTCGACCTGACAGAGTATATTGCTAGTAATGGGGCTACTAATTCCGATTACTAACAATCCCTTCCGCTGGATACAGTTAGTACCGTATAAGGGGTTTAAAATTTTTAACATGCCGATCAATTTTGATGCCGACCTTACGTAAATACATTATTTGGTACAATAGTAAAATTAGCTAATATTTGATAATAGAAGTCGTGCATATTCTTGCTCAATAAGTCACGAAAACACATTGAAATCGATAGATACCGGCACAGATAACCAAATAATTATTTATTGTCCCCGTTATCTACTATGCATACCAAAATTAATTCAAGGTTTCACTGCTAACTACGGCGGTTTATTAATTGATGACAATTAAATTTTTCCGCTCGTTATATCCGTACTTATATTGTAGAAGAGAAAGTGATTGCCTTTCTGCTTGGTTTTCACTTTTGAATAATGAGGGAATCGATTTTAATGATATTTGAAACCTGGAAGGGAATTAAAAACTCTGAGAAAATTAACTAAGTTTATCAACCTTATTTGTCAACCGGTCATTTAAAAAGGAGTTTATTAATACGTTTGTATTTGTTTTTTATTTTTTTAAATTTAAGTTAATTTGTTTTACTACAACTAAAGTTTGTTTTACATGCACGAGAGTTTATATGCACGAATTGCTGAGCAAAAAACTGCTTGTTGTAAATAATTAACGGGTTCTTAGCACGTTTATTATTACATTTATTTGAGCGTGCAGATATTTCGATCCTGCTGCATGAGTCATGGCCACGACGTACCTGACGAATATTATAAAGAGAAAAGAGTCGATTTTTTGTATGTTTGTTCATAATGGATAAATTGAAAAACTATTAAAGTAATATCCATTACTTCTGCCTACCCTAATGGGACACAGGCGTGACAGATATGTACCTATGTATGAAAAACTGTATAGGTGATTTTAAAAATTCTTTCACCCACAGAAAGTTAAATTATTAGCAAGTAAGTATTAGGCTATATTTAATTATAAAATAAACTGTACAAAGCCGGGGCGGGTCACTAGTTACTTGTGAAGTGAACCGTATAAATCTTACAGCATTTACAAGTATAAAAAACTGCTTGTCGTGTAACAGAATGTATTTGTTCACATACGATTACGCGTTCTAAATTTAAATATTTTTTTTTAAATGTACCGAATGTATTTACGAAACGTCTCGGCATTCATCGGTATGTCTTGTCACATTTGAAGTCACAATGATTTTTTTGCACAGTAAAATATATTTGTTTCATAATATATTAATTACTAGTTTTTGCCTGCTACTTTGTTCGCGTGGATTTCAGAAATAGGAGAACCATTTTTATTCCTTAACTCTGAATATATGTATTTATGTGCGATGTTTATATATATGTATAGCTATATGCATGTGTGTGTTTACTATTTATATACGTTAAGCTTTATTTTTAGCTATACAATTTTTATCCTTAAACATTCTATAGTTTCCTTTAAGCTTCTCAAAAGACGACTAAGAGATTCCTTTATGGGATAAGTCCGCCATTGTATATTAAATCTTTTTAATGAGTCCTATGTAAATTATGTACAATAAAGATTTTACAATACAATACCGATGAAATAGTCTGCTTCTAAATGACGCAAGACGATAATACATGTGTGTAAAACTGTGAAAACCGCATTCAAATTTATGCAGTAATTTTTGCGCGATGGTAGAACAAACATACAGATTAGAAATAAACCAAAATTTTAAATATTATTATTAGGCTTCTACTGTACTTATTAAAAGTCCACATATAAATTTTTATTTTCTTAAATATCTCCCATATATTGACATCGCTTAGTTACAATTTTGTTATATTGATAAGGCTCTTATGATTGTTGGCATGCTACTATCAATGTCTATGAGCTAATATCAATATTTATAATCACTTTTTAATTTATGATATCTAGAATTATCTAGATGCAGTCCTAGTGGCGTTATCATTTATCATTGATAAATTAATTATCAAGAGGTAAGGACGAGCAGACTTTGAACGCTTATTGCGTCTTTTTAAGTAACTCGATTTTTTTACCAATTTACATACATACATGAACATTAAATATCTCTCTCTCTCTCATTAGGGTAAGTAAAAACAATTGAATGACAAATACTTTGATCAAACATATCTCCCGTTTTCTCCATATTTTAATATTAGAAAATGGTCAGCGCTCGCATGAGCAAGAATAAGACAGCTTATGTCGCCATCTCATTCTGTCACATCACACTCGCTACCGATAACGAATCTATCAATAGATTCGTTTGCACTTTGTCTAGTTGATAGTGCCATTGTTTGCAACACGATATCTTCAGCAATAATGAACCGTGTTTGATGTATTTTCTTTAAACGTAATATTTTACTTTTGTATTGGTCTAATTTTTAACATATACGATTGTATATTTTTTTAAATCTTAAATTCACAAACCCGTATTTATTTAAAGAAATCTTATCAAAATATGATTCATTTGATATTGTTATCTTCAAGCAAGCCATGGGATATAGCGTACAAGCTATATCCCATGGCTTTGTTCGTGTGAATCACTAGATAAAGTATCCTATTTACTAAGTTAGGATATGACCTACCCGTTTCCCAAATTTCATTTAAATTCGTTCTGTTTTTTTTAATGGATAATAATGGAATGGTTACCCCGCCTGCGCTAACGGTATACGCTGGCGGGGCACCAGTGAGGGATGATAGATAAGAATAAAAAAAGCAGGTCAGTTAGCCCATCGTGACGAATACACGTGGAATTCAGCACGATGGTTTCCAGGGGGGACCACGGGGAGGTCGACCTGGTTAGGTATATTGCTAGCAATAGGACCCTTAGTCTCCATTACTAACAATCCCTTCCCCCAAATCCGTTCAGTTGTTTTTGCGTAAAAGAATAACAAACATCATCCATCCATCCATCCTAACAAAGTATTGCATTTCTTATATTAATACGAGTAGGATTAAAAATTCTTAACTATTCCTGCCTTAGTAATAGAAATGTACTTTTGTCACAACGGAAATGCTTAGGTACGTGATTTTTAATCACATACAGATAGGAAAGTGATTCATAATAATTTTTGTACTTTGTATTACATCCTGTCGCTTTAATCGTTGCATGACAATGTTTTGTTTGAATATTAAGTATCACTTTTTCTCTTAAAGTAGTCAGTATGCATTTGGAAATCAATATTATAGTTGATGATTCATTCATTGATAATTATAATCATCGATCATGTACATAGATAGGGGTTAATGACGCAAGTATCTTAATTTGAAAACTAAGCAGGTCATTACAAACCGACTGACTGTGACATTCATCCTACTTCTTACTTGAAATTACTATATATATACATGTGCATGTATATATCCATATATATATATATATATATATATATATATATATATATATATATATATATATATATATATATATATATATATATATATATATATATATATATATATATACATCACGGTACTCATTTAGCCAATGATAACGATATTTTAGCGCTTACAAGAGAAAAATCCAGACGCCGGACGATGCTGCCTAGCTGGTTCTAATTCAATTATGCGTTAGCGATAACGTATCTATCGACAAATTAATTTACTGGGGGGATTTCACTTTTTAAATAATTGTTTTCTAATAAACTTTTAAAAGACATTTCTCTGACACGTTCATGTAATTGTAAGTTCATACAATATTACGTGTTAACTTTTAAAAAAAGATTTAATAACTCTGAACGATTATTATTTAAAAACTACTCTGATAGCGATAAGTTGTGAGTAGTGATTAAATACAAACTTTTTAAATTGAATACATATATAGGTGTACTGTAGACTATAACAAATTAAAAGAAAAACCAATTCTCTATTTTTAAACACCATTACCATTTCTAATAAAGTCAAACTTTTGTTACCGATCCGCAAAATGAAATTATAATATTATTACATTAACAAATTGGTCCCAAAAGTGACTTGTCAATTTTTAAATACACTTTCCATTTTCCAACAAAATCAATTCACAAAGTAATCAATACTTCCTTTAAAAACAAATATGAGTTAATAAAGAACAAAGTTCGGGAAGTCGTGAAATTGGAAACCCCGACCACTAAGTTCGCCGCTAATAAAATATTCATTACGCTTGATTGACTCGAACACGATATCCGAGATAAATTTGCATATACTCGTAATACGGACATTGTCGGTATAGTGCGGACACTGTTCATAATATTATCAGTCTTAAGAGCTTTCCTATAATCGTACCAGTGTATTAAGAGTATTCATATCGATGTCTATATATGTATGTACATATGTTTTTAATGGATGATAATGAATGGTAACCCCGCCTGCGGTATACACTGGCGCCACTGACGGATGATAGGTGATGATGAAGCAGGTCAGTTAGCCCATCATGATGGATACATCTGCAATTCAAACATGGCTGTGTTTCGGTTTGAAGGGTAGGATATGGCGTGAATTTACTGGGTACAGAGGAATAACACCCGAGTCCTCAGGAATGGCAACGCATGGGGGGTATCATGGGCGAAACAGTATACTCTGTTATGTCCAGGGTACTGCTCATGTCTATAGGCGACGGTTATCACTTTCCATCAGGTGGGCCGTCAGCTTGTTTGCCATTCTAAGTTGTATAAAAAAAGAATACGGCATGATGGTTTCCAGGGCGGACTACGTGGAGGTCGACCTGACAGGGTTGCTAACAATGAGACTGGTAGTCCGCATTACTAACAATCCCTTCCCCCATATACTTATGTGTAACACTAATACATGCCTAGACAATGGCGGACCGGTATAAACGTAGCGGGAAACTCGTGCATATTAGTACAGCGCAACGGTCACAATACTATGCTGCAAATTTTTATATTTATCGTGCGATTGAGACGTCCTCTATGTGACATATACTTTACTACTACAAACCTGTCTTGTTGCTCGACAGAAGATACCACGCCGACATACACATACCACCTGTGTATGTTGGCTTAAAACTAAAGGACCCGGAGGTTGTAGCTTGCGGAGTTGAAGCTGGGGCAATGGGGTACGCCCCGAGGCCCCTATTTCGCTCGTCCTTACCATCTAGCGGGCCAAGAAGACCTGATTGATTGATGTTGTTGTTGCTATATAAATTATATTATAATATACTTATTTACCTAAAAGTAAAAACGATAAATTGTTTATTATTATTTATATATAATTAAATGTTGTAACTGCTCCAACCAGAGTATTTATTAATATTGTATCAAATAATATGTAACGGGAAATGAACGAACTCACCGTGTTTGCCTTTTCTGAATCGTATTAAAAATATGATATTTTGTTTTTATTTTTTATGTAACTTTTAAAAATAAATGAACCATTTTCAATATTTATGAACGCTTATAATAAACAAGTAAATAATTTTAAGCTTTGCAAATAATTAAAGATTGTGTTTTACAAAATAAACCGACTTTAGTCGTAGTAAAATCAGTTATTTTAATTTAAATATAAAAGGCTGAATCGATTTTTATAAAATTTACTATGGCACGCATCTGTAAATATATGCTTTTAGATAAAAAAAAAATATGGGATGGAGAACGGCGTAGGTTTCTTTTCTTTTCGGTTAGTAAAAATATTCTGGTCACGAGAACAAAGTCGCGCGTATAAGTTACAAATAAACTAGATGTTACTTGATTAGGATATAAAACACAATACTAATCACACAAATCTAAAATTTAAGTATACAGATTGAAATGTAAAATATCAATATATATTTTTAAATAGTTTTTAGATGTAAAACTGAACAAAGAAATATAATAAATATGCCGTGTCTAGCTATCGCGTTACTATGGGAGGTTCTATTTTTATAGTTTTTCGATCCATGTTTCTTAAGGGAAAATGTTCACTTTCAGTGACAGAATACTCAATCTCTTGAAAGGATGCCAATTATTTCTATTTCAGCTTATATCTTAACATGGAAATACTCTAAATTCTTTATCCAAACGTGCCTTTGTGCTTATATTTTTTTTGGCACGTTCTTTTTATTTTGCTGACTATGGCAATGTTTTTTTTTGTTTTTATAAGTTAGCTTATGGGTGTCGACGTTGAATTGTATAAACCGTTTATGCTAAATCCTGGTTCAGAAAAGGCTGCTTTGCAAGACGGGTTCTCCAACTAGATGTGGGATTAACTTAGTCTACGCAATCTCGGGGCATGTATTATATATGAAACAAACTATCGTATACCAGAACATATATATGTATTATCATATATATATATATATATATATATATATATATATATATATATATATGATAATACAGCTTCAAATTTCTATATTAATAGTTGACATAACATTTAACTACTTGAAGATATAGTAAAATTACTTAATCTATTATTAAGTACATATATTTACTAATATGTTTATTATCATTATTTTAGAATGAGTAAACCGCACTAGTAGACAAGAGTTATAGACAAAATTCAACCGACTTCGAAAAAAGACGCTTATTATATTTTTTTTTATGTTTGTTACCTTATAACTTAGTTATGAACTGATTTTGATTTCTTTTTTTATCTGAATTAAAATTACAGATATAATAAAAATTGCAGATTTTAATGATGTGTTTTTTTAATGGGTCAAAATGGAATGCCTGCTTTGTTTGATGATGGGTTACCTTCGTCATGGATACACTTGTAATTTAGCACAATGGTTTCTAGGAAGGATCACGTTGGATTCGACACACTGCTACTTTACATTGCTAACAATGAGACTAATAGACCGCATTACTAACAAACCCCCCTCAATAATGTTTTAGGTACTTTAATGGTAACTAATATCGGTTTACGATTACTGAACAAGAGCTACTGTTACAGGTTATTTTTGATAAAGATGTATGCAATACTCAATTCGAAACTTGAGAAGTCTATAAAGTTCATTTAAGCACACATGTATAAAGTTCATGAATGTTGAGATAATGAATACATTTTAAACTATATATGCATACATGTATCTATATGTATGTATACACACATCTCATGATACTACTCGTATAGTATATTTTTTCATAGATTACCATTTCTGAAGATCAAGATGTTATGCTTTGCAGGGTATAACTTTGTTGGGCCGGGGTAATACCTGTGGGAAGGTATTGTCTCAATGGTCCTGGGGGATGTGCTAATATACCGGCGCATCCCCCGAGTGGTAGGGTGAGCACGCCATCCACCCTATCTTGAGAGAGGAGACCTGCTCTTACCATCTGGGGGCGGGTCGCTGCCGTCTGAGATGTGGTGAGTGCGAAAGCAAACCCATGTCTCCGACATATGGCACCTCGAGGGTATATCGTCTGGTTTTTGGTGGGTACACCCCCACCTTACGGGGGGATTCCCACAGTACCTATTCACTTCCCACAAGGTGTATGGGTCTGCATAAAGCATTTTCCAGGCGTTAAAAAAAAAGGTACAACCCTGTAATTTTACTACTATATACATCCTTCATCTTTAATGATCGAGGGACGCCCGTCCCTCCTAAAACATCACCAAAGCCTACTGCGCTGGGGGAAAGGGATTGTTAGTAAAGGAGTCTAATTTCCTCATTACTAGCAATACATCCTGTTAGGGAAACCTCCACGCGGTTCCCTCTGGAAATTATTGTAGTTAATTCTAGTGAAACTCAGTACGATGGGCTAACGGACCTACTTTCATCATCACCTATCACCCCTCACGGTGCCTGGCTAGTGTATACCTATAGCGCAGGCGCAGGCATTTAATTATCATCCAATAAAACAAAAAGTCTACTGCGCTTGCCGAACCGCTTGCCAAGCGTGGCAATTACTGACAAAACCTCTCTTATAAGGGAGGCCTATGAAGGTATATGATGATGATGATTATGATGGTGTAATGGTTTTTTTCTGGGTTATTTTTTATACAAATTTAAGCAGGAAAGGCCACGGGATAGAGGTAGTGATGTAATATGCGTGTGGCAAACCTAATCTGAAGATTAAAATACCTATTCCACGAAGAATGTAGATACATTATACTGATGTGTACAAGATAAACAACGTCATATGAGATCAGACGGCTGTCCATTCACGTTTCGTAATCGTGGGAAGATGTGATTAGTGGCTGTCAGCTATCCTTCTAATAACGAATTTCTTATCTAGCTATTTTTATAACACATAACTACACATATTTATAATAAACTAATTCTTATAAGTTATTTCAGTTTACCGAAATATATTTTTTATTGAGGGTAGAGTGCAAGTTAGTAGGCATAGAGCAAATGAGATAGATGACCTAAGACTGCTAGTGAAGTAAGGGACTGGTCGCCCATTGAATGTGAAACCCCGATCATCTTCCGTTTGCCGGGGAAGAGACACCCGGGATTTATCGATTACCAGGATAAAAATCAAAGTATGAATTCTCCATCCTAAATTACAAATTTTAAGTCCCTTGGTCGAGCCTTAAGGTGTCAAGAGGAAACAAACAAACTTGCTTTCACATTTAACCGTGACCAGGATAATATAATATAGGTAATCAAGATTCGATTGGATCGAGGAAAACAGTCTTTACATTCTTGATTAACCGTTTATTAAATTTCATGATGAATGATTAAGACGTTAATGCACTAATAGGTGACAAACAATTAATTTTCACATCCTTACTAATATTAGTACTAAGTCTAGTGAGTATTATAGTAACTGCAAACCTGTTTTGCCAAAGGTTGACTGGGAGAGAATGCTATATAGTATTAAGTCCGCCTTTTGTACCAGACATTTTTTTGTAATGTGGTCAATAAAGCATAAATAAATAAATAAATAAAAACCTTTATTGTACCTCTTTACTCTAAAAATATATAAATCGTCAAAATTGTACAACGAATAGGCAATGCTTTGTTTGTACAAACGATAAAACGTGACCACAAGATTGTTCATACAAGTAAATTTGTTTAAGTTGTTCTCTTTAATACACAGAAGATAACTTGGTCAAATATCTAGATATTATTTTGTCGCTACAAAACAGTTAAGGTAATGTTTGTATTTGTATTCCGTTTGTTATTCTTGTTTTTATACCAACTGTTTCTTGCAGCTTTGTCCGCGTGGAACTATTAATTTCCTATTCCTTAGGAATTCTTTTAATAAGACTTGCTAAGTAGCTTTGAACGAAGCAAAAAGAGCTAATAGTGTTTTAATCTAATAAAAGCCAATTATGCATTGAACATTATAACAGCAACTGTAAAAGTTTGGGTATTGTAGGTTTTGAAGCTAGATACTTGGATTGTATTTAAATTACCCACAATAGAAAAGCGGCGGGACATTTCTAATGACAATATATCACTAGTAAAATGGTCCATTTCATTAGACTAAACAAACTTAAACATTTGGCATAGGTATGCAAATTGGAACCGCAAGTAATTGGGACACATTTGCTAAAAGTAATAAATAGGAAAGAAAAAAAAAGAATAAAAGAACGAATCGTGAGATGAACGCGTAACACTTTAAGATTAGGGTTTTTTTGTCCCTACTCATTAGCTTTGACCTCGGCTAGAAATACAAGGTCATTATATATTTAACTCGCCAGAGGAATTCGCAAATGTTTACTGTGAGTGATATAACGGCCAGATGAAAGACTGGGGCTTATGGAAATAGGTAACAAAAATAGAATATACATTATTTGTTTTCGTAATACCTAAGTGTCTTAGATCTAGTTTACTATTATATATTTGTTATACAAATTGGAATGGTAATAAAGTAAAGAGTAAAAGAAAATAATAAACGCCCATCAGACAAAAAGTAGCAACCGTTGTATATAGAAATGAATTATTTAGTATTAACCATGCATTGCCTTTGTTGAAGACTAAGGTGTTATGCTACAGAATCTTTTAATTTTACTGCCATTTATACTGAAATACAGCCGTGAAAGTTCAGCTGTTTGGCGGCAGAAATACTATTGCGATAGAGGTTCCCAGGACAATAGTGATTTCCGATGAATTCTCTTCCTCAATAATTTTGTCACAATTACATTTTGGAAGACACATCATTAAAAATCTAACGAATTTTAAACTCAGTTACACGATACTCGCAATGAAATCTACAATTTTTTTAATGGATAATGATGAAATGGTGAATCCATCTACGCTATTGACATACGCTGGCGAGGTACCAGTGACTGATGATAGGCGAGAAGGACGTCAGCCTAATAGGTCCATTATGATGAATTCATCAGGGATTAACCATGATAGTTTCCAAAGAGGACCATGACCTTTTATATAAGCAATAATACTGTCTTTATTACTAACAATTCTTTCTTCTCCTCAAGGAGATTTACACGTGGAAAATCTAGCATATACACCGCAGCTAGTGATAACAAAGCTGGAGCAAAGATACTTAGAAACGCGGTCTAATTAGAGTGCCTTGAAAGCTAATTACCGAGAACAGACAGACCAAGGAACAGAACCTCCGAAATATTGTAAATGGCATCAAATAAATTGATCCACCAGCTAAAAAGGCTAAAAGATTTTATAGCTCCAATTTCGCCAGTTAAGCAGTCGTTAGTTCGGTTCCATTTGCAATTATCAAAATTTCGATATTGCGCAGCTGGCCTTGGTTTTTGTCTCAATTAGAGAAATTGCGTGCGTTAACATTTGGTTTAGTTCCGAGTTTCGCTTCCAAATGTAGTGTTTAATTGCCGATATTCTTATTTTGATATGTTCTTACATTTTAAGTACTCCTAGGTTATACGTTTTCTTTTAACAATTAAAAAAGCAAGATAATGAAACATATTTCACAAATTACTTCACGTACATGATAAAAATGGTTAAAAACTTATTCTTTTGTATGAGAAATGTGATTATTTGGAAATTAAATGGAAAATGTTTATTATATTATTTATTGTTAATATTTCAGTTTCTTCTTATAATGAGTCATTAAAGATTTATGCTATGCTCATCACTAGAAAGAATTGAATTTAAGAATGTGGATATGTGAATGAGAAATACGATGGTATTTTGTTTTTTTTGTATGTTTTCCTGTTTATCTATAGGTGATGGTTACTACTTCCCATCAGGTGAATTGTCAGTTTAGTCGCCATTCTAAGTATTATAAAAAATCTCATTAACTTCTGCTGAGCGTATGTCTCTTCAGTTATTTTTTATACATTAAATGTGTAATTTCTGTTATAATCTATTACGGTTGTGGTTATTATTGCTATAAAAAAATAATTTTATTCAAACCTCGACCCGTAAACAAGTTCATTAGCATCCGAAACGAATCCTACGGTCGGAATTACAAAGAGTTAGCGCTGTTCTCTTTGGAACTTGGAAGTTAGTTCCTAGCTAATTGTTCGGTCATTTGCTACATCGGCGGTAACTGATGAAGTGAGCCGTTGTTTTGGTCGAGGGGAGAATAAATAATTGGATATAGGCTTAGATATTTCTAGATGGAGCGTGTAGACGTTCGCCTAGTGGTAAGCTATTGCTGTTTATTCGACACGTTTTTCGTACTAAGTTTTCATTTATAAAAAGGAAAATGTCTATAAAGCAGTCAGCTAATCGCAGGCTGGCGTGTAGTTTTTTTTCATATTAAGTTTTTAGTGACAGTTAAAATTATTGTCAGTATATGCAAAAGTCTGGGAGTATTATTTATACAAATAAAATGATGGCTTATATGATAATAGTCTGTAATTAGATTTCTAATATAATTTTAAGTACTTCGAAATGCACATCCTTTCAACTGACTTTAAAAAGAAAGTTTCTTAATTTGGTTGCATTTATTTATGTTTGTTACCTCATAACTCCGTTAGTTGTAAACTAATTTGGAAAATTATTTTTTTATCTGAAAGGATAAACTTACAGATTGATATTTTAGAAATTTTATTAAATTCGGTTAAATACTTTAGTTTTTAAGTCAAAATAACTAGTTTCGCTACAATTGATCGTTTTTTTTTATGGAATACAATTTATTTTAATTTAGGCGTTTGTCGAAACCTACGCTATTGGGTGTAAATTTAAAATAAAAAAAATTTATTGATCAAAATTAGTCTTTGGTTTTTCAATGTAGATACAAACAGCTACATATATGGGTATGTACATATGCACAATTCAGCTACATAGATCAAGTATCTACTTGATTTAAACATCTGTAAATATTACCTTCCGAAATTTATCCTCCGATATTTGTGTAAAGAAAAATATTTTCCTAATGCATACATCAAAACATTTGCAGCAAAATCACATATATATGTTCTATAGGCATAGAGGAAGTAAATTTATCCTACACGTTGAGGCCGTAAAAACGAGATATGACTGCACATTTGAATAAGAAGTCATGAAATATATGAGTTTCGTCCAAATAAGCAAGTATTCTTATGAGTATAATATATCTCGATTGTCTTCAGACAAACCGTAAATTTGTATATCGTTTAATGTAAGAGTATGCTAAAAAACTCGTAGAGTTAGACGTAAAAGCTCTTCCTCTTTTGAAGGCGGTTAATATGATTAATATTTATGCGAAGGAGAATTTATGTGACAAATTTTAATGACAATACTTCTAAACTACAGATTAAGCATAATACTTGCAACATTATAATTAATTTTGATACATCATTGAATAATGTAAGAAATTAAGATTTTATTAAAAAACTACTACTTTAATTAATATTTTCACTTTCTTTCACGCATAACCACTCATTAACATCATAACCTTCCAGAAAAGAGTGTATTCCTTTTTAAAAGCCAGCACATCTGCAATGCTGATGTTGTGCGTGATCACGGGTGGCGGTAGTCACTTACCATCAGGTGAGCCGCATGCTCGTTTTGCCCTCTGTGTTATAAAAAAAAATATGGACCCAATACAGAAGTAAGTCCTATTGATTACAAAAAAAGATCTAAATTGGTTTAGACTTGATGAAGATATTAAAGTAACATACGCTCAAAAAATCGGGTTTAAAAAATCTTTAAGTCTTATAAAAAGCAGGTACTTATAAAATAGATATAATAAAAAAAATACCCAGATTCACATTCTTATTACAACTGAAAGTGCCCTGAATGATGAAGTGTCTAGTTGAATTAAATCAGTATTGTATGGGTAAGAAAAAAGTGAAGTCATATACTTACAAAGTTTGATGGATGGTTAGAAACGTGTGTATAATTAATTGAATGTGCTTTGTTTTCAGTGATGTTCATTAGTCACTGATTTGCTTTGATGAGTTTTTGCTTTTTTGTATGACAATGCTAATAAAACAAAATGGGCAAATATTTCCTTGACAAACTGCGGAGATGACTAGTTAACCCGTAAATGTCTTAAATGGATCCAACGACAATACAAGCCAAAACACGATGAGTTACAGCCAATTCTTACGCCTGGCGCCTGGCGGGAGGCCAAAGAAAATTATGAATTTAGAGTGATTTACGCAATCGGTGTTGTACTATTTTTTTTTTGTTATCTAGACCTTTAACTGCATCAATGGTACGTGTCTAATGTTGTTGACATTAGCATAGCGCAGATGCTTTCAAAATATTTTCTTGTAGATGTAAGCTACAAATATTACTGGTATTGACAAAAGGAACTCTTTATTATTACAGTTGGCATGTGTGTGTATTAGGCAGACCGCGTAGGCGCCATTGACAGTGCCAGAAAGCGATAGACTAATCTGAAGAGCCGAAGAGTTATGCTCTACCATTAATCGGGCAATGTTCTTTTGTCATATTATTAGTTCGAAGTATTAAGAAAATTAGGATTAAATGCTAAATTTTTATTATTTATATTTACAAGCATTTCGATAATATGTAACTTTAAACATAATAATAGGATTAGTAGAAGTGAGACGTACTATTAATATTGTAAGAATTTTAGGTAATTTTCTTTGATAATAATAATTGCAAGAGATTCTCACGTATCGGACGAGGAATTTACGTGCCCTCTAAAACAAGATGTAATTGACAATTATTTATTTAAATGACCCAAAAATCCATTTAAAAAAAATATTAGGAAAAAAGAAATCAACAGTAAATGCAATTCAAAGTATGAGACAAGTTTGAAAAATGTATTTAAATGGCCTGAGTTGAATTTGAAAAGTTTTGGAGTAAGATTGGATTTTACGTTTCCTTATGCAAAGTAAACCAAATTCCACCGATTTAACTGTCATCGCTTTAATAATTATTTATTTATTTATACTTTTTGCACACATTAAAATATGTATACAGGGCGGAGTTAATGCTTGATGGCATTCTCTACATGTAAATGGCGGTGCATAAATTTAACAAAAGCAATTGGTAAATTAAATAAATATTTTGAGGGATAATATTAATACATTTATATAAAGTTTCATCCCAATCATCTGGACGAGTGGCGGTCTTCCACCGTGCATTTTTTTCTACGCACAACCATTCTTTGGAATCAACTTCCAGCAACAGTATTTCCGAACTGATACGACAACATAACCTTTAAGAAAAGAGTATATATATTCCTTTTTAAAAGGCCGACAGCATACCTGCAATGCCGCTGGTGTTGTGGGTGATCATGGGCGGCGGTAGTCACTTACTATCAGGTGAGGTCGCCTGTGTTGTAAAAAAAAATCATAATGTATTTTTCTTTTTTTTTCTTGTTTATGTATAAACGACATAGTAACGTAAATACAATTACACACAACGAATACATATTTGACTAACCCGAAGAAAGGAATAGCTCTATAAATATATAATGAATATGATGAAGTACCTAATATTTTCTCAAGCCATCTTATCTAAATTCTCAATTAATTGTAGTCACCAATACTTCATATAATATTATTTTTGTTCTTGTGGCACAATTTTATGATTTAATATTATTGTGTTTCTTTTATCCGATAGAAAGTTTTCAGATATCAGTAGCACTATTATCCTGCTAATTTTTCCTCGCGACTGCATCCGTCTGACCAGAATATAGACTGGGCCAAAAACTAGCTGATATCCTTCTCAATCTCATACAATTTTTACGTGTTTATTAGTTAAGCCATTAGGGCGCTATTAAGTAACAAATAAAGTCACTTTGACATTTATAATATTAGTATGGATTAGTATCTACTTACGAAAATATGACTTTATTATGTTCTCTAAAGAATACAGTATGGGATTATTCAAAAAGGGTATATTAAGCTTTTTTAGGTTTGGCAATGTGCACGTGACAACTCTAGTGTTGCAGGTGTCAAATAAAGACTGTATTATTGTTTATAATATATAATATGTTACGTAGGGTAATCCTAACTTTACATGTATATGTTATATTTTTAGCAATATAAAGGTTGTAAGACTCTTAGTAATAAATATAAATGAAGCACAACTACTCACAGTTTATTTATTTTAAATATCATACTATTAAATCATAAATTTACTTATTTTACTTAGTATATAATATATATAACAAATAATTTAAAATAAATACCCACCTTTTGTTAATCCATTGACACTTATTTAACTATAGCTTCTTTAGGACTTCCATCAACAATAATTGTGATATAATTTATATAATGACCACTTAGTTTACTATACTTGTTCACTCTTGATACGTCAGGGAGCTCCGCTCTGTTCAACGGTTGGACAAGAAGTGTCTCCCCACCCAAATAACAATCTTTTATATCTACAGGGGCGAATTCGAGTATACAAGTCAGCGAAACCACGTGTTCTTACAATTTCATTACTTTTTATTTAAGTATCATGATAATAAATAATTATAAAATCAATTAAAATATAATACTACAAGAATAATTTATTGCTAAATTTGGTATAATAACAATTTTAACATTTTATTATTTTTAAAGTAGTAAGTCTGATTTTTATTAATAAATGTAGGAACACATATTAAAACAAGATGTTTAAGAAAATTTATATAATTTAAAATAAATATCTAACACAGGCGTCCATAGGCTGCAATGACCGTTTATTATCAGACGAGCTTATGCTTATTTTCCACATTCGTGGTATAAACAAAAATCATTTTAGACGACGCCTAAATTGTAGTGTATAATAATTAAAGGTAAAGTAATTATGTGTAGAAAATAAACAGATAGTATGTAGGACGTTTGAATGTATTTATTCTTCTAGTTTGTTATGCTTTTTTTTTCTATGTGTAGGTGTACAAGTATGGTTGGAGATTATCATGTTAAATCTAAGCTCTTCAAATTTATGAAGTTTTTGTTGATGTAAGTATTTGTTGTCGAACACATATTATGGATTTAATTATTTTGTTATTTTAAAATTATAAGAAACCGATTAGTATATTAAATTAATTTTCTTTTCATATTAAACAAACAACTTTTCAATTATAGTAACTATATTGTATTTATTATTTTCTTAATTAAAATTAATTTTGATATATTTAATTATTCTTATTACTTCACTGAATTTTTAAAATGTTCAGATTGTCGTTATAAAGAGGTATTTTTAATTAACTTCCTATTCATATTATAAATGCGAAAGTTAGATAAAGATAAATGGATGGAAGTTTGCCACTCTTCTACGCAAAAACTAATACTTAATGGAATTGAATAAAATTTGGTACACGGGCGGGCATATCCTAACTTAGTACATAGAGTACATACTTTATATAATACTCACGGGGTCAAATTTACAGACATAGTTAGTATCAGACTAAATCTTGACTAATTTCAAACTGACTTTGTTTAATTGTTTTTACTATTGTTTTGTTTTGTTTCCTTGTTAGCTCTATATTAATTTTACCGCGATTAATATAGCAATTTTTTTTATGAATATGAAATTTTGTCGAGTTAACACACTACTTATCTTAAGAGCTGCGTTATTCCTGCAGATGTATCTACTTATTTTCTTAAAATCTATTTATACGCGGAATTATATTTAAATAAAGCATCTCTTTGTTCGCTTATTTATTTAGTTTTTATATCATTCATCTTTCTGTCAATAGCACTGCGATTGCAATTTACGATCAAAATTCTCTCCTTGGTCTTAAGTACCACTTAAAACAAATAACCACTTGAATGGTTGCAAGTCACAAACATAAAACGTTTTATAATTGATGAATTTATAATTTTATGTTATTTTTCATTTAAATATTTTATGACAAAATAGTTTTTAATGAATATATTTTGTGACATACATATTATATACTCGTACAAAAATTGTTGACGCAACACGAATAATGGCAACTCTGAAGTGGGGTTGGGCACGAGATGCGAGTCGTATGGCGAGCGGTAGGGAGCCAAAATCCGTTCATCTTGGCTTCCTAAAAATAAAAAATAAGTCGCAAAAGTTGTTGTATATGATAAAAAGACGATCTCGACTAGTATAAAGACTGACTTGGCCAGTGATCGTGCGAGATGGTAGAAGTTGGGGTTGACTTTTACCCAACAGTGGGAAGTATCAATTGATTGCAGTATATTTTGCTGTGTAAAAAAAAAAACAGTGATATAATAAGTACTTCATTGTGTATTGGTGTTTCTTTATGGAGTCTGCTAAGAATCACGATAAATCGTGACAAAACGAAATGAACAATGAAATGATGCATTGATATATTAGATTAAAATTATTTTAATGTAAAACGCAGTGGTACCATAATTGCTTAACGATAAGGCCGCCTTTTGTATCACTTTACATTTAAATCTGCTATATTTTTAATTTTTGTAAAATTGGCCGTCTGGTCCCTATATAGAACCACCCCTTCCTTTTCCATGGGTGTCGTAAGAGGCGACTAAGGGAGGGTTAAGGAATGGACAGGAGCGTTCCTCTTAAAACATTTCTAAGGCCTAATCGTGATTGCCAATCCACCTGCCAAGCGTGGCAACTACTGGCAAAAACTTTCAAGGAAACGCTGATGTGATGATGATGATGATGAAATAAATCACAAAAGATATTTTGTTCTGTAATAAGCAATTTTTTGTTTCATAAAGAATAATAATAGTTACAACATTAATGTGGAATTAACTATAAAAATTTGTAAAAAAATGGTGACGTAATCCCGTAACATGGCCACAAAATACAGTCGAATCGTGAATTTCTTTCTTTTGTGCGGTTAAATGCATAAAAGGAAATGGCATTGTGTATAAAAGGAGGAAAATGGTTACATTTGATTCCATTTGAGCACTTTGAATGTAAAGTTCTCAAGCGAAAATCGTGTTTTGCTTATTATTTAATAAGTACTGTTCTTGTATATTGGCTACGGTTATTATTTTCAATCAGATGGGTCCTCAGTTTGTTTGCCATTCTAAGTTAGATAAAACAATATTACTTAATATTTTTACGTAAATGATTTAAAAAAAAAAACACTTATATTTTTTGTCGTAATTCATCGATTAGGTCTATCCTATCCTATCCTATCGATTTATGTAGATACAAAAATATAAGTTAAACAATTGTTCGCATACTATAACTACTTAGTAAATTTTGATAAAAATTTGGTGATAAATTCATTCCTAAATATACATAAAAATAGATTTATGCACGTTTTCATTACGATTCGTTTATTTATAATGATACTGCTAGTCTGTTTATGTAATAGTGTCCGGTCTATAATGGATTCTAATGTGTGACATAAAATACGTTTACCCAAGGACTCAGCAGCATTAATGTTGGTATACAATGACTGGTGAAGAATAAACGTAATTAACGTACCTACAGCCAAACTGAATAGATAGTATTACGTATTTTACGTCACAGTTGACCGATCACATTCACCTTTAGCGCATTTAAAAGTAAAATAGACCTTTTGTAGTATTTGTAACACAATTTAGTGCGTAACAACTTAATTTATATTTCAATGTAAATAAAAATCGTCCGTATTTTTTCACGCGAGTGCTCGAATATTCCTCTGGGGAAGAGGTATTTTTCTGTAATAAAAAAAAATATATATATTTTGGGTGCTATTTTAGGTAGTCCTTGTGGTTCTGGCATAGAATAGACCACCCCTTCCTTTCCTGTGAGTGTCGTAAAAGGGGAATAAAGGAACCTAAAAGTAGAGGCATGGGCAGCAGCGTCCCTCTTAAAATATTTGAAAGCCTATTTGCATTGCCAACCCGCCAACTTCTAGCAAAACGCATAGGGGTATCATGGGCGAAACAGTATACTCTGTTATGTCCATGGTACTGCACATGTACATAGGCTACAGTTACGACTTTCCATCAGGTAGGCCGTCAGTTGGTTTGCCATTCTAAGTTGTATAAAAAAAACTCCCCTTATGAGGAAAGCTTATATCTAGTACTGAACAATTAATGGCTGAAATGTATGTATTTTAGGTACTAATTTATCACCATACCAAATTTCATCAAAATCCACCAAGTAGATACTTAGTATGTAAAAATTTCTTTAACTGGTATTTTAGTATTTAACCTTTTGGAGGAAACAATAAAGAGTATCTATCTATCTAATATTTTCACTGACACATTTTTATATTCACTATTAATTATTGGTATGTAATTTATATTTTGGTACGGATTGAACGTGGCAATTAGGTTATCGTTTTGTAGTTACATTTAGCTTCCCTTTTCCTCTTTTTTTTATAACCGATAAATCACTAATATTTCCCCTATTCCTTTGGGGAGGCCGCAAACATTAAAAATAACACTATGATCGAGTTTTGGCGGAAAAATAGGTGAGAAAAATATTATGTATACGGAAAATAATTCACGCTAAAATCTTATAACAATTTTAACAGGAATATTCTTTTCATCTTAGACATTTTTCTTGTTATAATAATAGAATTGTAACAAGACAATGTCTGTACATGGGAGATATTTAAAAAAATATGAGATGTCTTACTAAAAATAGTAGAAAACAAAATAATAATTATAATAAAAACGAAGAAATTGCTTAAAGGAAAAAGTCCCCCTATGAACATTTTGGTTATAACCTAATATCTATATTAAAAGTGAATAAACAAAAGCATATAAATACATATATAAATATTTTTTAGAATTTTTGTCTGTTTGCCTATATCTTAATTATGGCATTATGCAAAAAGTACTGTATCAAATTGAATGCGGTTTTGTATTAACTATTGTATTTATTGTAAACTATTGTATTTCTCAAGGTCTACTTTTGAAATGTGTTATCTTGATATGCTATCTAGAAGTTACATACTTCCATAATTTTTGCATACGACATTGCGGACAAATACTAGTGAAAAAAAAAAATAACAAGAAAAATTAAAAGGAAATTCAGCATTAATCTACGTTTTCTTCCTTCGGTTGGCAATTTTTAATGCCACTCCGAATGACAAACACACTGACAGCGTGCTTAATAGTAACCGTCACTCATATATATTATATATATATCATATTGCAGTGAATCAATGAAAATTTTGTTGTTGTCTGTACTATACTGTCCTGTGAGACTAAGGAATAATAAATCCTATCTGATGTTTTAATATTTCAACTTGTCAGTTTAAAAATAGGTATTTTCTATTATTAATAGATAGATAGATAGATACTCTTTATTGTTTCCTCTAAAAGATTAAAACAGTAAACTTATTCTAGATATAAACAATAATATATTTCGTGGAAATTATTATACGATAATTATGTTCTCGAGTTCATTAAAAATATATATAATTTAGAAAACTTGTCTTTAATTTACTTTTTTCGACTATATTCTTAAAGTATATAGAAAATATTATATACTTGCGAGATGAGAAAATGTAACAATTTACTAAAGGTATCTAATAAAATGATATGAAAAAGTATTTATAAAACTCGTAAGACTTATTTCACAGCCAGATTCATAAAGTTTAATAAAGAACTACATTAAGTACTAATATTTTCACGTGAAAGTTGGTAAGGATGGATGGATATTTCCAAGTACTTAATTATTTATATAAAATGTTTTTTTTTCTACTCTTGAATGATTTTGTATATTAAATTAATTCAATCAACTCATTTAATTTCAAGAACAATTAAATGTTTGCAATGCAGGACAATTGCGTATGCTCGGTGAGATTCAAAGGTCCAGTAAATTCGAAACGAAATATCTTAATTCCAATTATAAATAATTATCACATAACTGTAATCGAATAACATTCACTGCTGAACATTCGATCGATTCTATAAGTATTAAATCAATACAAATTTTGTAAGATGAATAGATGAAATCCGCTTTTTACATTAGATTATAAAGTTATAAAGTGTGTAACTTTATAACATTAAGCAGAGTTAATAAAAGATAGTTAAAAGTAATTCTGTAGCTTATGTTTTAGTAATTTATGAGTAGTTCAAAAACTAATTACTAAATAATGGTACACCGTAGTAGTATCAAGTACTTGGATTTACAATTACATTGTAAGTCTAAGTCCATAAGGACTTGAAGTGACAATGTAATTTTAAAACGCAATCTCTTGTGATTTATACTCGTGCTTGCACTCATGATTTATATTTATCATTTGACAATGTTTGCGAACGAGCATCATTAGAATTGTATTTAGCAATTTATTGATTGATGATAATGTTTCGTACGATCCATCTCGGTTTGTTTGTTGCTAAGAAAGTTTTATAAATTATACTTTACTAAAGACTTGCCCTGGCTGTTCACGAATAGCCAGATTTTATTTAAAAAATAATAAAGGTAGAACATCTATTTTTTTTTAATAAAATACAGTCCGTGTTACTCGCTGGTAAAATTATCAGCGATTAATATGAGATATTAGAAAGTTACATAGCTTTCTGTAGGCGAAAAAATTAATATCAGTTAAGTATATTTCGAGTTTATCCATTAAAAAAGAAGTCATATCTTATGATAGTTAAGGTACTTGGTAATTTTATGTTACTTTTGTAATAAATTTGTTCATGAGAAGTATAGACATATCGTAAAATAAATTATTTTATGTTTTGTCTTGCAATATGTAACAAGAAAGAACTGTTTTATATACTTATAAAACGTATTATAATATATATGTAGTAAATAATAATTTATATATAAAAAGATCTAACTGATCTATCAAAAAAATAATTCAAACTGCTGGGATCTGAAACTTGAAATTTTGCTTGTGGTTTTTATAAACTTACCTTGGAATATTACAAAATACTAGTAGACAGCCCTAGTGCCGCATGGTTTCTTTTTTAAATAATATATAGCCCATTTTATTCACCGATATAATTTTTAAATCGGTTTTATATTTCTTTGAGTTTATCCTTTCTAAAATCTTTTCTTTTTATAATATTAGTATATATTACATAATAATTTTTTAAAGGATTTTCCGAAATTCCCATGGGAAACGGATCCGGGTTGTCCTTCATAGAATATGCAAATAAACCCTTGCAAAATAAACCCTTGAATTCAATTCTAGGTCAGAATCAATACAGAAAGTACAAAATTGGTTTGACTTTTGTTGCGTCTTCATTTGCTTTTTTACGGCAACGTACTTTTTGTATGTATTTTTAACCGACATCAAAAAGAAGAAGGTAAACAAATCGATATATAATAGTTTTTGTTCAATTATGTAATGTCTTTAAGTCTCAAAATTATGTCATTTGATTTAGCTTAATCTTTCTTTTAGGTCAAAGCATTCAAAAGCTTAAATTCATTTAAAAAACAAATATTTTTCTCCTGAAATTGTTTTTTTTTTTGTTACCTTAAATTATTTATACAATAAAAAATAGCAAATAAGGGCTGGCGGCTGATGGTAAGTAATATCAAACTTATAAATTTTACATGACGCTCGAGGGACCCCTCCACATTGTTACTCCCAAATATTAAGGACTTTCCTCCTCTTATCTCCGCGATTGAATTGGTTTCTTATGATTTAAGAATGTTTATACCGAAGTCTGGCAACTTTGCATTACTGTTAATTTTTAAAAGTAAATAAACAATTTTAATTATAAAAAGAATTGTGTTATTTTATGTTGATCATAAAGAATATTTTGGGATCAATATGAAGACAAAAACACTGGTTAGATTATTAGAATCGTTCTGTTTAATTCCGCTGCTATTAACATAATATTTAAACTAAGTAATTTTAATCATCTAACCAGTACTATGGGGGGGGGGGGAAGGGATTGTTAGTGATGGAGTTTGACAGCCCCATTGCTAGCAATATGCCCTATTAGGTCGACCTCCACGTGGTTCCCCCTGGAAACCATCGTGAACAATTCTTGTTGAATTCGTCACGATGGGCTAACTGACCTACTTCATCTCCTCACCTATCATCGTTCACTGGTGCCCCGTCGGTGTATACCGATAGCGCGGGTGGGGTTACCATTCCATTATCATACATTAAAAAAAAAACAGTACTATGGACTTCCGCAAAATAAAATTCAATACAGTAAAATAGTAGAAAATAAATAAATAATAGAAAACGAAAATTTTAACAATAAAGTTATAAATTTATTTATTTATTAAATTTTAATACGACTAGATAGTGTAAATGATGGAGTTAACACTGTATGGCGTTGTATACCATTCGATCGTAAACAGGTATAACAGAAAATATAATTGACGGTGCAATGTGATATAAATATATATATAAATATTTTCAAAAAGTATTTTTGTAGCGAACTCATTATTTGAGTGACTAAATACAGAATCTATTATTATTAAATTTAATTCTCATCTCCCCTCTAAAGGAGAAGAAATGACAAATTTTGTTATTATGCTTGCTGAAATGTAGCGGATATGTCGAGTGCTACGTTCACCATAATCATAATAACTATATAAATGCTTTGACTCTCTCCACCAGTGATTAAAGTCGTAAACATATTTCACTTTCAATATTTTTACATAATATACGCCTTATTTTTTTTATATTAAACAATCATTAAATTTGTATGTATATACACATTTTATAACATTGCTTCTTTTTGGTTGTTAAGAGCTACAAAAATCCTATTAAAGGAAATCTGTTTATATACTTTATTATTTTTTATTTGTAATATGTTTGTTCCTTTTTCATATCCATGCAACGTAGCTTGTACAAACAAAGCGATTAATAATATAATAACTTTTGTGAAGCGAGACGCTGCAACGAATGCGTACTCCCCATAATATAAAAACCGATCAGGTGCGAGTTCAACTCACACGTCGAGGATTCCGTACATAAATTAAATTTAACTATTATTATTAATAATATCTAAAAGTATTTCAAATTTGAAATCGTAAATTGTCGTAGTTTTTAAGATAAAGCGTTGTGACAGACACATGGATGGAAGAACGGACGGACAAAGTTACGCAATGTAGGTTTCTTTATACTCTTTAAGCGTAGAAGTCTGATAAGGCTTCTGAATAAAGGCGAAACAATTCTTTGTAAACCTAATACGCAATAAGTTCTTCAACTTTTCATTAATTTAGTATAAAAACATCTAAAGCCGTATTATCATATTTATTGTGTTGAAAATTGAGTCAATTTTATTTGCCCTCCGCGAAATGAAAATAAAACTCAGTATTCTTTTGTACTTTTATGGGGAGGAATGCATAAAATATTCACGGATGTCTTACAGTAGGTAGTGAAAAGTAAGGCAAGTCAAATTGCCTGTGTCGTTATGATAGATGCCAAATTCCGTTGATATAACATTTGCGTGAACATCGAAGAATAAAGAATGACGTATACTTATTCAAGAAGTCCTAAATCTTTTTTTTATTGAATATGAATAGGTTACACACTGAAATTGAACTTTAAGAAGACAGCTGTAAATGAAAATAATGGTACAGCTATTTATCTAGTCTTTTACGAGAGTTTCATTAGAATATTGTTAAAGAATAAGGTAATACAGTGACAAAGAGAGAAATTAAAAGCCTTTTTACCTCTCTGTTTGACGCTGTGTAAATTTTGTGTATCCCGCCCATGACACTGTACTAATCCGTTAATATTATATTCACAGAGCGAGAGGTCTAAAATTTAGCGGGTTATACAGGATCTAATGTAATATGATTCGTTTTTACACCCTTTATGTAACGCAATGTTTCCACGATCCAACCATAAGTCGTGCTCATGAATAAGGATTTCTATTGAGTCCGAAATTATTTGGATAATTTCTAAGATAAATACATATGTGAAACTGATAGCTGTCAATGTAACAGTGAAAATCAGTAAGTATATAAAATATATAAAATAAATTGTTTTTTTTTCTATCTTTATTTATTTAGGGATTTTTGTCCTTTTAGGCACGTCAGTCCCATTGTACCTTAATCAATTTTAGGACATCATTGGATATACTTTAACAATCAAAAGACAAATGAAATAATATGAACGAAAGCAATGTTGTGGAACAATTATATGGTTTACATAAGTGGAAGAGAGAGAGAAAAAAAACTTAATGATCTATGGTCCGATACAGGCCTCAAGGCAGGTAGATCTACATTAAATCCTACATTCAAACATATCATAAACCAGTCTCGCGTCGTCGGATGAGGGGTCTGTTAGAATGGCTTGTAACATTCCTATATTATTTTTATTAATCCGTAACTTATCACTTTTTTCCTCTCGTTGTTATTCTCGGAAAAAATAAATCGTTAAGTATATAAATAATATATAAATTTAAAAAGTTACTAAAAAACATATCACTTTCAAACTCAACCAGATATACAATTCGTATATCTAGTTGAGTTTCTAATGATGCTAAAATAAAATTTGATTACATCCAACTTATAGGAAAAAGACAGTTTTATAATTTAAGGTAAACAAATTAGATTTTGATTTTATAATATTAACAAAATTCTTTACAAAATAGGAAAATGAAATATTTTCGTTAATAGAAATATCCAAATTTATTCAGAGTTGGCGACAATATCGCGTTGCAGTTTACACAGAACAGTTGAGTTGAGATTTTTCTCCTTAATAAGAAGCGACTTAAATTCGTCTTGTACTGTAACAGATTTGTATTGTTAATTCAGATTGAGAAACATCGTTTTAAAGATCTTGTTTGCACAGTGTTTTTGTGCAATAAACGCGCTTAGAGCATGAAGCAATTTTTATAATACTGTAATGTAACATGCGTGCATTACACACATGCATAACACGGTTAGATAAGCGTCGTAAAAATACTGGAACGCCGTGTGTTACATTGCTTCCATTCTATCTTAGATAAATAAGTCGCCAATCCGATAAGCGCTGCAGTGAAATTTTTATTACGATAGAACTCTCTTGAAAAACAAAAAATTGTATATTGTTGGGTAATATTTTGGTAAAATTTTATAAGTTATTATAAAATATAAATATAAATTAAAAGTACTTTGATTTTTAGTCATAAAGAAATTAACAACCATAATAAAAATGAACAATGCATCTCTCGATTCTTACTTTTAGGTCATTGCTTCATCTCTTTGGAGGTTAACCTAGACTACGTTTATTTCTAAAAATTTTTATTTAACCTATTTTTTTCATATTTTTTCCTGGTACCACGGAGTTGGAACGGGGCATAGGAATTTTGTACTAAAAATGCAAATTTTGAACTAATTTTATTTGTCTACTGTATGCGTAAACATATATGTAAATAAAGATCTATACATACATATGTTTTCACAAGTTTTGTTAATTTTATAGTTACATATTGTTCTTTTTAACTCATTCATTAATAGTGCCTACGTAAGAATTTATTTACCACTATTAGGTTTGTTGGAAAAGATGTTTTTTTAGAAATATGTTAATTTATATATATTTATTTATTTATTAACATAAAATACAATTTTCATAGATTATACTACTTGAATATATTAATTCTTATTTATTCTTATAAATAAGAAAAATCCAATTTACTAGAAGAGGATGGAACGAAGCCAAAATCTACTATATACATCAAAATTCGAAACAGTCTTAACTGATAGATACAGTAAAATATAAACTCTTTAGGTTTTACTTGTATTTATTCTTTGCAGTAAGTACCAGTCTTCCAATAATAAAGTGTAATCAATTAATAATAATTATATCATCATCATATCAGCCTTTAACTGTCCACTGGTGAACATAAGACTCTCCCTTGGGGGAAGAGTATTTACTAGTAGTTGTCATACTTGGCAGGCGAATTGGCAACCGCAGTCAGGCTTTAGAGATGTTTGAAGAGGGACGCAGCTGCGCCTATCTCTCGCTCTTCCTTAGGTGGCTTTTACGACATCTACGGGAAAGGAAGGTCTAAATAATTATATACGCCTATAATATTGTAAGCATGTAGATAAAAGTTAAATTTTTGGGTCTTCATCTATTAATAATTATGACAGTGAATGTCATAATTTATGTTGCTTTTAAATTTTTCATTGTTGTCTTCAATTGTGATATTATGCGGGCAATAGAAAGTTGACTTAAACCACTTTTATGTTCAATAAAAAAGCTAAGTATGAAATAGAATAGATGATCGTCCGCTACTAGAAGTAGCAAGAGCTTACCTACGGGTATATAGCTTGAGAAAACAAAGCAAACAAGAGACACGAAAAGATATTTAAGTGGTGACCACCTATATAAAAATATAGTTTAGACAAATAAAATACAATAAAAAAGAAAGGTCAATTACGGCCTACATTATTACAATAGTTTAAAATAAATGTAAGTAAACTACTTCCAGTTAGTTGAAGTATGATTAAGCTCTAGGTTCTGAATATAGCAATTAGTAGATTAATATTTAGTTCTATAACTCAATAATAGGGAAAACTTACTTTTAAAACAAAATTTTCACCCATAGCGTATATTCATTCGGCAATGAGTACAATTTATAGTATATATTTTGTACTCACAGTTTGCGTGAACATTGTAGAAAAAAAACGTAGCCCTTAGATTTTTATATATATCATGTACAAAGGTGAATTATTGATATATAATCATTAAGAAGATAATGCCTATCATTAATCATTTATTTTCTTTAGAATCCATAATCGTCACAAAATTTTGGTGGGTATCATATTTTATATATTGCATAAAGATATACATAATAGAGATAATTGTTATTGAAATTTCTATTTATTGCCGACGGTGAAAAAGAGACAGCGTGCATTTTGTTTTCGTCCTGTTGAGAAATTTTCTGGATGAATTCTAAACAATTGTCGAAAAACAACAATGGAGCTTATGTGATTTACCGTAATAGAAAAGCAAAATTAACGCAATTGTAAGGAGTGGCTTTTAATTTTCCACAATGATATCGAGTACACAATATCGTGGAATTGATGGAAAACTCAAATTCATCAATTAACGTAAGAATTAAATACAAAACATAAATAACAATTAAAATAAAAATTAAATAATAATACTAGCTACAACTTAATCTTATCTTGCACATGTGAAGTTGAGTTTGTTTACTTGTTACTTCTTAGTACCTTAACGGCTTAACTAAACATTATGAAGTTTGGTATTCATTACTCAATAAGGTGGAAAATTACATAGGTTACTTTTTATCCTAATCAAAGAACATATCTCGGTCATTCGAATGAAGTCGCGGATAAAATCTAGCTACATTAAATGTTCGAGATTTACGAAAGAATGCATGTTGTTTTCTTAATATTTAAGTTTATTATCATAGTATTAAATAAAGTAAGTATAACTTACTATATATATTACAACCTAGCATATTACTGTAGTCTAAATATTTATTGTATACCTAATACTCTAGTTTTTTTTTTTAATTTTTCATCCTTATAATTATATATAATATGAATACGCGTGTTGTGGCGGCCTTTAATTAAGGCAGCATTTTATAATGTAACCATATTATCATTTATTTTAAGTAGTAGTATGCTTTGTTGGTTGTCCTTAAATAAATAAGTAAATAAATAAATAAATATTCATCAAGAAATATGGTAAAATGATAAGAAACAAAAACTTACGAAATAATTTATAAGTTTCTTAAAAAGGCTTTAATCCATAATGTTCGAATGTTTCACCAGTGAGGTAGGTTGCCTTCACAATGTTCCTGCATTAATCACTGTAAGGAGCCTTAGAGAGTTACAAGATAATTTACGCTTCGTTATAATTAATTTACATAGTCGATATCATTACGCAGCTACAAAGATTCTCTATAAAATATATTGTTATTCTTTAAAGTAATTAAAATAAGTATAATACATAATTTTTTCAGTATAAATTATTACGCTCACGACTGCAACCTAATCTCAGGTTGCGTAGTTTGAGTAAAACAGAAGACAGTTCTTTTTTATAAAGATTTTGATGATTCTTTTTTAATCGAAAAGGTTTGCTTTGGTTCTATACTAATTATATCAGATAGTTTGGTAATCTGTTGTATTTTTTGGAAAAAAATTAAATATTATGAAATTTATGTCGTCAATATCTAAGATTTTATTGTTAAAAATTTCGCAAGCAAACATTATATTTTAATTTAAAACTACAGGTTTCACTTACGTATAATTAAATCGAAACTCAGCGGGCCGAGGGCTCGCGTCCAGTTGCTCATGACTAAGGATCACGAATTGATTTCTAAACTAATAGAGCTTTTTCGATCTAATTATACGTAAGTTAAACCTGTAGTTATTACATTAAAATATCGGAGATAATTATTTAGTTTATAAAATTTTCTATATATAGAATAAGTGTATTGCAATAGATAAAATAGATTATTATTCGGTAAAGGAAAATCAGGATATCAAGACGGTTTGAATATTTCCACTTAAAAATAAAATTAAACTTTCTAGTCTCAAAGAAATCTCTTTTCTGACAAAACCCTTGGACGAAGTTTAATTTACTTTTCTTCGTATTTCATACTACATTTTCATCTCAAAATGCGATTCAAGATCAAATCTAAAAAAAGGGGAAGAGGGAAAAATCTCTTTATATAAACTCACCCGTTTAATTAGTATGGCTTCCGGAGGAATTGAAACAGCCAGGCTCGATATAAATTATATTATTCCCTTTATCACAACAACGTTGCTGCAGACACAAAAGAAAGTCGCGTAAATGATTGAACGTTTGTAACTTAGTCATGTGTAATGACTAAATGAATTTAAAGAAACGTCATACCGATAAATTGTTCTGTATATTTTAGTATTTACTTAAGATATTTTTATCCCGATATTGTGTACTTACAGAACAAAGTGCCGTGTAGGTTCCGGCATAGAATAGGCCACTCCTTCCTTTCCTGTTGGTGTCGAAAGAGGCTATAAAGAGCTTATGGCGGAGGGATGGGCAGTAGCCTCTTTTTTAAAACATAACAGAAGCCAAACTACGGTTACTGTCCGCCTGCTAAGCGTGGCAACTGCTGGCAAAACACCTTTTATAGTCCTTCATACATTAACTATAAAAATAAAGTAGAGGTTGTGTTAAGCAGTTGTTAGTTAATGGTTGATACAATAACAGAACAACGTAAACTTAACCTTCGAGAAACCTAATAATTTAATTTTAAAACATCTTTTACTTTATATGTAAACATAATATTATGATGATATATGGGCTCCATTAATAATCAGACCCTGATCAATACTTGTCAGCAAATTACTCAGCATGATTAATCAAATAAACTCAGCCTTGATGTGCTTGTATTGTTTTATTAAAAAGTTTTTAGTTCTACTTTTTAGCTCCTTCATAAGATCAGTGCTTTATATACAGTATTATTATCTGAGTTACATACAAGTACATATATAAAATTTAGCTCAGATGAATGCTGTCTAAATCCTGAAAAATGAATTGTAAATTATGTACATAAAATACACAAGTACATGCGATTTGTTTGTTGCTATTCAAACAAAAGCCTGTATGCTAGATACTTTTATTTATAAAAAAAAATTTATGATTAGTGGGGAAATAAAGCATTTTAGATGTGAGGAAGTATTACGTGAACATTATTACGTCTCCGAGTGCATTTTTTTTTTCATTTATTATATTTCCTTATATTCTCTTTATTATAATAAAATTACAACACATGAGAACATATGTTTGTAATTTAAAAATTATGTCTCCAGGGAACGTTTCTCTAACGCTATTATAATTATTTATATGCTAAAATGTACGTTGATTATTTCGTAACTGCGCCCTTGAGCTAAAACACGATCAAGTATACCGTATACTCGCAGTTTGTACATATATATATATATTGAGGTACGAGTATGAACGAACTGGTGGGCTGTATAACCATACATTTACGAAGCTAATTAATGTCAGTGTGGAAAGACAAATCGCAACACTACCTACGGTGTTAAGTTAATAATAGTCATCCACATCAATCAATACATCCCACCTTGATAGCATACAATTATTCTTATAAGGAAACGTGAAATAGGAAACATTAGTATCCTTTTACGGGAATATTCTGCCAGTGAAACAAAATATTTTTCCCAAAGGAACATGATTCGAAAAAAGAGATTGCAATTTCATTGATGTTGCGGGTGCTTAATTGCTTACGGGCGGTGGTAATCACTTACCAACAGGTGAGCCGCATATTCGTTTGGTTCCTACGTATAAAGAAAAACGAGCAGTAATTCGGTCAATACAAATTGTCGCTACCAACCTTCGTCCTTGGGAATATATTAGCCGATATTAACACAATGCGTCCAGTTGCCAAGTAAATATGAGAAGAGATTTTTTTTTATGTAATGATAATAAATATTTACAGGTCTATAGGCTACAATGTTACCCCACGCGGGTTCCTGATCCTTAAGTAATTTTAGTCCCTTATCAAAATCTGTTTGTGTTGTTTATAAAAATTCAGTGAAAAAACAGATAAATACGGACAGCGTAAATAATGTAATACAATTTGTTTTATATTATTTACAGATTTTATTATTATTTATTCATTAATAGTTGAGGGGCTTTTGCCCTTAAAGAACATGTCAGCCACATAGTAGTTACACCAGAATTTTGATTTTATTTTGAAAAGCGTACGATATCATTTAATAGTTTCACTATTTAAGAAAAGTAGGTCTAAACGTTTTTAATTTTATTTATTTATTCATTGTAATGCATTCATGTACATAATATAGTGTTGTTACAATATTATTTCGAAGAGTAAATACATAAACTCTGTTTGGATTTAGCAATATTTAGTCGATAGGTAGCTAATATACATGCATTAAAATTAATTTAAATGTTAGATTCTATTTAATAACTTTTACAAATAATTACTTGTTTTTAAATAGATTTTTCACGCAATAATTTCGATTTATATTGAATAAATGAACAAAAAATTATAATATTATATTAAATAAATTTATGTAATAAATGAATTGAATATTGTTAATATAAATCAACTTTCATACAGTAAATGTATGATAAGATAAAGATAGCATTGATATGATAAAAGGGAGCTCACTGAAAGCAGTAGCAAATAAACAGACAAATAAATAAACCAATAAAAAGATACCAATTCGAAAATTAATTCAAATGTATATATTACATACCGTTAGAATATCAATTTATTCTTCCAAATATAGTGTAAGAAAGTAGCTGTATCTCGCAGCTTCGTTTGTGTAAGACAATGCATAAATTATTCAATGTTTTAAGTTTCAAGAAATAACCTACATGTATATTAAATTCCATTCAAATCCATTCAGTAGCTTCGCCTGAAAGGGTAACGAACATCCATTCATCTATCATTATAAATTTTCTCATTTATATATTAATAGAATGTAAAATACTTGAATTAAATATACCTCCTTTAAGTTACAGCCAAGCGAAGTTTTAATTTCTTTTATATATAGGTATAGACTTAAAGTGAAATAAGCTAGAAACAATCTTAACATCTGAAGTACATACAGCTATTCAAAACTAGTTATAAGAACTATTCTATTGTTGTGGCTATTTGCAAACTTTCGATAACATAAACTTTCATTATTAGTAAAGTTAGTCAAAATATATTATAGACTAACAGAAGAATTTTTTAACGAGAGTCATTGTTAAAATTTAAAACATTAAATTATCGAGTATTAAATTATATAGAAATAACTTACTGAAAACTGACACTGCGAACAGAGAGTTTTGTTCAAATTATTTTTATTATTACTTGATTTAATACAAAACATTATTAATATTATTTGTATTATATTATTACAGAATACGGACTATGTGCTAGTTGAATACAATAAATATTTATTATTAAATATACTCAGGTTTTAGCAATATAAATCGTTGCGATTCTGGTAATTTTTAATATACGTACGTAAATATTTTTGCAAGAAAAATATTTGAAGATAAAAAAATAAAAATATATTATTTTATATATTCTTGTATTGTATATTATGTTTCACTTATAAATACTTACATTATAATTAATTAATATTATTAGTATAATTAATAAATTTTATCTTAATTGATAGCAGGGAGTCAGTGATTGCAGGTGGCTCAGGACTGTTCTTTATGGCAGTCTATGTGGGAGGCTTATGTCCAGCAGTGGACGGATAATAGCTGCAATGATGATGATGATGAGAATTGATGGTCGTTTTTTATTTAATTATTAATTACAGTCTTAATTTACTTTTTCCTTTTGATTACTTTACAGTTATTTTTTTCCTTTTTTTCTTACGCTGTATTACTAATTTCTATGCCACACCGTATTGGGTTGATTGGGAGAATATTTTTTAACAGATACACAGGCTCACCTTTTTTTTTATTATCTCTAATTATAATTTGTATTATATATATAAGTGGTTTATAACATAGGATATTAAAAAGTACAACACTGACCTCAAATAATGGGATAAAAGTAAAGCAATAATGGAACATAGCCTATTTAATTATTCTCAGCTCCTGTAAAACAATCTTAAAGCGTTGTTCACAGTGAAATATCTCGGGGGGAAATTATGAAACAACAGTCATGTTGGGCTTATTGGATTACTTTATAACAGTCATCATTGCTTTATTTCATTCGTAATAACAATTACACGGAACAAGTACTTCCTTATTTTTTTTCTCAGCCGCGAAGTAAATGTTTGAATTTTTCGAAATTTGTTTCTAACAAATTGATACTTTGCTTTGTATGATGCTAGGTACATAGAACAATAACAAATAATACAATTCGTGTTGATTTACAGATTCGTCGTTGTTCTACAATGCTTTTTATCATTATTTTTCCTGTTGGAATTTCGATTAATCTTTTATATAGAAAAACATAAGTTGATTTTATAAAGTAATATAAGAGGTAAATATAGGTTTGTTTATATATACTTACTTAATATTTAATTAAAACTGTAAACATTTTATGAACGAGATATTTACTATACGTATATATTTAGTAAGTTACAAAGATATAATCATATTAATATATATTCTAAAAAAATGTGCAAATTAAATTTTCCTACGCAAAATTTAGAATTTTTCACACAATTCCTTCCATTTTCAATATCGGTACTTTGATGGACTTTAGAATTAGACATAACATACGAGTACTTTTATCGTAATATAAATGATAAAACCCACGGTATATGGATAGTATAACTAATTTTAAATTAATTAATTTTTTTGTATTTAATAATCCTTTTCGACGTCATAAATATCTTTTAACTTTAAAACTTTCGCGCTGCAAGTTTTATTTTTGAGACTGGAATTAAGGCGATTATCATAGTTTACGTAAGTGATCGCGTTAATTTCTGTCATTTATAAGTCATAAACGTCTGTTTTTTATCTTTTGACACCTTTACCAATAAATCAACGTTATGAAATTTGGTATACTATACGTATTTAGAATTAAGAAGGACATAGATTGCTTTTTATCCTGGTTAATTTATACAATCTAGTCATCCATTGAAGGAAGAAAGGATTGTTAGTAATGAAGAGCTTACTAGCATTACTAACAATATTCACTATTAGGTCGACCTTCACACTGGTTTTCCTTGGAAACCATTGTGATTGATTTATTTCTAATAAATCAATCACAATTCGTCACGACAGGCCAACTGACCTGCTTCATCATTACCTATCGACTCTCACTGGTGCCCCGCCAGTGTGTACCGAAACCACGGGTAGTGTAATCATTCTATTATCACCCATTAAAAAAAAAAAACTTAGTCATCTATTCAAAAACTCTTGTGTTCATTTGTTAATATTAAGTTACAAGTAAGAACAACTGGATCTAGAATAATGTATGACACAGGAAAGGAAAGGAAAATTTACATCAGATTAAATATGTACAGGCGATAAATCATTGAACAGTAAAAATAGATACTATATGTAAGGGATATTTTTACCCAAACAAGAGTACTAGGATTATATTTTATGTATCCAACGCTATCTTATTTAAATATGCCACGAGTCTTATATCTGATTTATGTATTCGAGCGTATTGAATTCTTTATAGAAATGTAAAACATGTTTTATTTTTATCCACTTACGGTATCTTTTGCTTACTTTCAGTACTCATATCCAACTTTAAGAACAATGTAACACATCACAGGATCGGTCTCGAGTTATCCTGCATTTCTGTATCCTGCAGGTGGCTGAGGACCATCCCTTATACCGGTCTATGGTGGAAGCCCATGTTCAGTGGACATATAGATAATAGCTGATATGATGAAAAAAATAGCTGTATGGCGTCATTTTGGCATGAGTAAATTAATCTAAAAAATATTCTATACTAATGTACTATAAAATATTCCATACTCTTTACACACAACTTTATCCGCTCGAACAGGATGTATTTACTGACCAGGGAAATCCTATATCCTTCTCCATCCCATATTGTACGTGTATACTAAATTTCATAGTGATTGGTTCATTTATAATATTAGTAAAAAAAAATATGCAAACAAGTTGACGGCCCACCTGATGGAAAGTGGTAACAGTCGCCTATATAGACAAGGATGTTATTCTATGATATGGCCTATATGTAACATATATATTAAATAATGAAGTTCGTACAAATGTTTTTTTTTTTTTGTAATTGAATAACAGGCATCAAAGATCTTTACAAACATATATCTATAATATTAATAGAATAGTAGGAAGGATAAATAATTTTCTTCTACAATTACAATTTGAATATTTTATATCTGACAAGATATACGAGAGATTTTTGCTTGACAAACGAATATTTTATAGATAATATAAAATAGTATAATAGGTAAGTTCTCGTCACTATTCTAATATTTGAATAACCTCATACTCGTGTATGGTTACATAAGCGTAAATCAAAACAAACAGGATAGAATGTGGATAGTAACAAGGTATTCTTCTGAGAACGGATTTTATTTATGTGACATCTGGCATATAGACATATTTTCCCGTTACTTTGGTTATCCATCATGAGCTATCTTGATGCGAATTTGTTAGTTTTGTAACAGTTATCCTTTGAAACTTATATTTTATTTACATTGAAAAATAGTTGCCGTTGAAAGCGACAGGGCCCGATCTAGGCTAATTGCACGAAACAGCAAAATTTTAGGGAGGCAAAACTGATATTAAAAATGTCTTCGTGCGCATCGGCGTATTTGTATCAAATCAAATGTTTCAGTTGTAAGATATATTCAGTTGTAAGATGTCTTTAATCGTTAATATACAATACTTAGAAAATACTATTGACAAAAGCATTAAGATAAGCTTAAAATATTTTGTAAACTCCAACTGTAAACGGAAAGTTTAAATATAAATTAATAGACATTTTGACTTCGTTACTATTTTACTATATTTCATGAAGATATATAGTTAATAAAGTGAAATAAAATTAATGGCGTCAAATATTTATTACGTTTATCTAGAATGAAATACTCATAACTGGATCAGTCACTGGTAACTGTAAAGCGTAAGGTAAGCGGTTACCGCAGCTCACTATCACTTGCTAATTTGCTGTTGCCACACTAAAGGAATCATTCACACGGTTCCTACCTTTGTAGCATAAATAATTTGAGTCATAGTGACTTTAATATTATATCTTAACTTTCAAACTGTAATAGAATATATAAATACGGTACACACACACAGTTACTAGTTACAGGTGAGAGATCGATACGCAAACGATTTTATACATAGTGCTTCTCTATTAAAATGATCGTATAGTATACTGGGTTCCATTTTTTTATTTTTATTTTTTATTTTACTGTAATAGGAATTAATGTTATTCCTTAGATATATACAAATACAGAACAGAATGCAATTCCAGTAATCCATACTACATTTTTAATATGACTTCGTATGAATCTGCATTCATAAAATAAACAAACTGGAGCAATCCCAACGGGTTTCTTTGCTGAAACTGTGTTACGGTATATTACTTTCGTATATTTTATATAATAATATCTCTTATTTGTTAAGCATAAGGTTGAGTTTTCAATATTAGAAGTTTTGTGCACTAGTCTTAGTGAACGATGGTATATTAATTACTCATATTTCGTGACTACCATTTCGCGTGAACGCTTCGTCTTAATGAATTAATTTGATGTAGCAACAAGGGAATTTAATATTTGCGATTAAAAAGACTTTCAGGGATCCCAGACATTAATTAGTCGCTCGTTATATGAGCTAAAGTGACTGGAGATGAAGTGTCGATTCGTTTACAAATATAATGTGTCAATAAAGATTAAAAAGTTACTCCTTAATTTGTCGGTACAATAATACATTGACCCAGTTCTGTAACGGTTTAAAATACACATTTTTAGTGAGTGCTTCGGTTTCTTGAGTTACGCGGTACACTTGAGTCAACGGTATTTTGGATGCCAGGAATTCTCACTAATTAATATATCACCATTGTCATCATATCAGCCGTTAACTGACCACTGCTGAAACAAGGCCTATCTTTATTCGGGGATTTTGCCAGTAGTTGCTACGCTTGGTAGGCGCCTTTAAGAGGGATGGTGCTGTCCATTCCTTGACCCTTAAATAAGATATATTAAATAATAAAACAATATATATTGAATAAAAACAATTCAATAAATACTCATGCATCCCGAGTTAATCGTGACAATTGTGATATTTTGTAAGCCAGTAAGTACTTGGTAAATAAAAAGTATCAAACACCAAAGTTTAATTTAAAAAATACAGGTGGACATTTCTAAAAAAAATAAAATGAAATCCCTTAAGGAAGGAAAAACCGTTTACGAATAAAAGAGCGATTATTTTTGTTTTGTCCTTTGGAAACCTGTCAATCCGCTATTAAAATGAATTCCCTTTTTCTTCACGTTTTAAAATACTTTTTTTTTTATTCTGCATATTTCGTTGTATTTATTTATTATGAACCTGTTAATGATATTTTTTATACAAAGTGATAACTGCACCTTCAGACACATACAGCACCGTAAACAACACAAAAATTTAGTAACGCCCATATTTTTAATTAATAATAAGGGAATGGTAACCCTGTCTGCGCTAATGGTATATGCTGGTGGGGCCCAAGTGAGGGATGACAGGTGAGAATGAAAAGGCAGGGCAGTTAGCCCATCCTGATTAATACACCTAGGATTCAGCACGATGGTTTCCAGGGGAGACCACATGGAGGTCGACCTGATACAGTATATTGCTACCAATGGTACTGGTAGTCCGCATTACTAACAGTTCCTTACCCTCTGACGTCCATATTACTTCTCTCGTGCCACCAAAATAATATTTATAAACAAGAAATGTTCGATGTAACACACCTATTCGAGTGAAGTGGACCGAGCTAGCTAGTGTACATAATAAACTTTGTATAAATTGGTCGTACATGCCGTAACAAAAACCGCAATCTCGACTCGACAGCCGCGTATTATATACAGGAAGGAAACCACTGTGCGACGGAGTTACAACGTTGGATCTTGTACAGGATTACCTAGTGTGGGGGAAATTGACAGCGTTTTGAATTTGATAACCTTTAACCTAATGATTTTGACATTGATATGATTTTCTTACATTTATTTAATTATATAAAACTAATAACAATTACGATATGAATAGATACACACCAATATTTAAATAATGAATAATAATAATACAGAAAATATATACTTATCGTGATACAATTTCAATGACTGGATAATATTGCAACAGATTCTTAGATTATTTCTAAAATGAAAAAAAGTGTTGTCTTTCTCTCTGTGCCCAACACGGTCCATAATTGAAGTTGATGTGTTATCCACTAATTACATTATGGAATGCAATAAGAAATAAATAAATAATTTCCATCATAATGAGATTTTGTGTTCATTGGTTTATTTAATATATATAATGGTATTTTTTCGAAATTACGCATTATAAACTCATAAAAAAAATACTTAAAAATAGACGATAGACGCAAACAATTTTATGAGAGAAAATTGTTTGCGTCTACCGTCTATTGTTGCATTTAAGCTTTATCTGGCTTCTCGTACTGTTTCTTATTGTCTGCATATTTTATGAAATAGTAAATTATGAATAGGAAAGTTAGTGAATACGTTTAATTAAGAGAAGGTATAAGAGATTAAAATTAAAAATATAATAAATCTCTTTACATTGTTGTACATATGGAGGTGGCATATTCTTAAATAATAAATTCTCTGTAATAATATATGAATAAAAAAAAATTGTATGTAATATATGTAATTTACCATAATTCTGAAACAACTTCTAAAGTAGGTATTTCTTATTTTAATTCGCTTAGATAAGGTTATAGTCTAGTATGTTACCTAGTGGGTACTAATCATGTTTAAAAACAAAGCACCTATATCAATACAAAGAGATATATTACTCCTGAGGAATAGAATAGTTTGTATAAGACAAGAATCGTGTCTGCAATCATAGATAGGTTAAGAAATGAAACCGCTGCACCGTACACCACAAAATACTTAACTCTATACCTTTCTAAAATTTATACTAATATATACAGTAAAGATAGGTAGAGTCTGTACTTTATTAGTAAGATTCCTGCGTTATTTGCCGAGTGTTTCGACAAAAAAAAATCGTATTGAAGTCAATGAAACCGTTTCGCTTTGCTCCAAGCGCCTTTTGATCCTAGTTCGTTCGATTGATTACAGGTGGTTCAAAGTCAAAGGGTGCCCATTTCTTAATAATTCCACTTTCAATTATATCACTGGTTTCTAATCTATGAATTTCGAAAAGTAAATTTCAAAGGTTTATTATGATTGAAGTCGAAGGGCGGTGTTTAATAATGCTGGCTTGTTTTAATATTTTAAAAGATTCTAACAGCGCTTAGGTGTATTAAATTCAATTAATTTAACGAGGTTTCGCTATTTAATTTAACTAATGTCAATATTTATTAGTGTTGATTTAACTCTTAATTAATTGTTTTTTAATATTTGTTTTAGACGAAAATTTATTTATTTTATTTTATTTTCAGGTAAGTACGGCGATACAACTACTTTGCTGTAGAAACACGAATGGGACAGAGGTACCCAAGCAATCGACTTTTGTACGAAGTCTCCCTCTGGTATGGGTTATACTGAAATAGGTGATGATATCAATGTTCAGCGGAACTCAATAAATAAATAAATAATCTTTATTTTACTCTTTGTTACAATATAGTTTGAAGTCCCTAACTCCCGAGGTAGGTATGAAAAAACCTGTGTTACAGGCGTTAGTGCCCTCTTCCATATGTTGTTTTACATTTTTAGTGAGATATATACATATCGGATCGGTATTTATATTACTCATGCCTACTATGAATGAAAACTGAAATATTTATAGATATTTTAATTGTAAATGCTTTATGCTATATATATATATATATATATATATATATATATATATATATATATATATATATATATATATATATATATATATATATATAAAATATCTGTGGCAAAAGTATCGCGCAGAAGTCAAATAGTCAGAAATTATATGACCCGTAACTGTTAAATATTCTGTGTCCGTATTAAGGTCGTCACAGCCGGCGCATGTAATATTTTATCTGTAAGTATTTGCGTATATAAAGTTGTTTTATTTGCAGATATATATAGATTATAAACGGAATATACAATTCTACTTAATATTATAAATGTGTGTGAAATTGTTTCTTTGTTACCTTTAACGAATTGATGGCTGAATCAATTACTATGGAATTTGGTACACACGTATGTACTACACGTATGTGGTATGCTACATCTTCACATTCAAAATACCTCAAAGTTTGAAGACTTCTTTAATCAGTGCGTGTTATTAGTGATGACCGAAACATGGTCTTACACGGTTTCCCGTATGCAAAAGTGCAAAAATGCAAGTTACCTAGCAAGCCATGGAGAGAGCTATGAGGATAGAACCAAAGTAACCGACCTAACTCGAACAATAAATAAGCTGAAGTAGTATTGAGCTGACCAACATAGCTGGAAGAACCGACAACCAATGGGGTATAAAAATTCTTGAATGGCGATCTCGTACGGGCAAATGTAGTGTAGAACGACATCTTCATTAGATAGAGCGACGACCTCAAATGCATTGCAGGAACAAGTAGTCAACGGATGTAGGTGTCTTGGGTTTTATGTTAGTCTATGGGGCAGGCCTATGTTCAGCAATGGGCAGATTATAGCTGATATTATATATTGATATATGGGTGAAAAAGGACAGAGGCTACTTTCTGTCCCAGTCAGTAAACATATCCAGTTATGTTCATGAAGATGCAGGTAAATGCTAGCAATATCATTATTAATATGAAAATCAGTACAATCTGAGTTTATCGAAATATCGCCTCAATCATGACTATGGCCCTTGAAATACCTACAGATATCTCCTATTAAAAAAATGTTTACAATGTCTAGACTAGATTATCCGCTAATCATTTTCTCTTTCACTGCACCGAGTTGGCTGGAAGAGATCGCTTTCAAAGATAAGCTCGTCCTTGCTAACAAGTTGTTAAACTAATACAAATAAACAATATTTAAAAAAATTCTGTCTATTTATGTTTGTTTCGGTATCATGCAAAAACTATTGCATGGAATTGGATGCAGTTTTTATAGTTCTATCCTTGAAGTTCTAACTTAAAATCTGGTATATGTTTTATCATAAAGTAAGTAAGCTATCTAGAAGTAGACCATTTCATTGGTTTTCCTACTTCTGAAACTCGCGCAACAGAAGTAGCAGGTAAAAAACTAGTTTCATATAATTTTTTACTGTACTC
Source organism: Galleria mellonella (assembly GCF_026898425.1). Lineage (NCBI taxonomy): Eukaryota > Metazoa > Arthropoda > Insecta > Lepidoptera > Pyralidae > Galleria > Galleria mellonella. The sequence continues at coordinate 926,891 of NW_026442100.1, read as the reverse complement.
ACTATCAAAAAGTATACGTATAATCGATATCTGCCGATAGAAAATACCGACAGTTTTGACAATAGGATATAATAATGGAGGGTTAAAAAGCCACTTTATGTGAATTGTAATACGATTTCGTATAATCCGCAGAGTTTAATAGGCATCTTATACTGAAGGGGTAATACTACGGACTAGCCCAGTTTTTTTGGTGGATTTAGAACTATATATCTTATTGTAACACGTGTAAAGTGCATTTTAAATGTATGTATTCTTATATGTTAGTCCATTGATTTATATGGAGAGTGATACAGATCGTCTATTTATAGTTCTAAATACTATTAATATAAATGCGTTTATAAAGATGGATGAATGTGCATTACTCTGTGATGCAAAACTACAAAGCGGATTTGAATGAAATTTGGTACACGGGTAGGTGTACCACATAACACATAGGTTATTTTATGTTGTTCATATTCATAACTATTAAAATCATTTATTATTGATATCTTAAAACATATTCTATATCCTGGAATGAAATGGGTCACATCTTCTTTTCCCTTGGATATTGTAAGAGGTGACTAAGGCAATTTAATAATCAAGAGATGAGCAGCAGTATCCCTCTTAAAACATCACCAAAACTTTTTTATTTCGTCTGCCAAACATGGCAATTACTGGTAACACCCCTTTTATGAGGGAGATCTACGAGTATGTTAGGCTAAGAACTTTTCAAATGACCATCGTATGTTCAGCACTGGATAGTTAACGGCTGATATAATAAATCCAAAAAAAAAAAAGATTAACCACAAATACATATTTAAATTTTTTAATCAAGTACGTAATCATAAGCGAATTACCTAAATCTCAAAGTACACGTAGTTGTGTGTACTTTGAACAGGCTCATATAAAACTGGAGTCATATAAGTTCCAATAGGTAATGTTTTCGAATTTACACATGTTTTATGTGGAAACAATTTAAAAAACAAACATTATAATGGTATTTTCGATAAGATTAAATGATTAGTGCTATTTCTTTATCAATAAATAGATTTTGTAATATCACAACTAGTAATGTAGTTGGGAGACGTTGAATTTTCAAGTACACTTAGGTAATTGCGTTGTCCATGTCTATCTATATATGTGACATAAAATTTAACACTGTCTCTTTTAATAGATACCTGTATAGGAATTACATTCATTTTATTTTTAACGAGTCCCACTGAGGTACGTGAGGGTGGGTGGTCTGATTAATTGAAAGTAATAACCCATTCATTCTACAAACGGTACAGTATTCAGGGCGAAATATAAAACATTTTGTAACATCTAAAGTGGTTTCTATAACGGTAGTCCAATAAAACAATTCGGGAATCTATATCACATAATAACTGAACGATATTTATTTGGGTTAATGTATCGACGCGTGCGGCAGTCCACAGTGTAGTAACAGATAGAGGGTTTTGATGGACGTACCGTCTTATTGCGTTAATCTATTTTTATTTTTGTTTGATGATTGTCTTAATCTAGTTACGAGTATTTTCAATATCTAAAATGTAGATTATATGTATATGTTACTAGCAATCTGTATAATCTGGTATTCTGTATAATACCTAGGCAATAGAATACATAAAAGTTTATGCATTAAAAATTATTCATTTCACAAAAAAATAAAAAATAAAGCAAAAACAGCCGAAAAGAAGTCACTCCTATATTACTGGTTATTGAAGTATAATTCTATAACTATTGGTCAAAACAAGTTGATATTTTCTATGTATACTGCAAATAACAATTAACACAAACCCAACTTATAAATAAAACAGTAATTTCGAGTGCAATAATTCTGAATATCTATTTAAGATACACAATGCCGGTAGATTAGTAGGTATTTTATGCAATTCCTGGGTACTATATACATTACCTAAGTAAAGTACATAATGAATATACTCAATATATTTTAAATAAACTATCGGGACTTTACGCTATGTAAAAGCTTCTACAGGTAAATAGTACCTACATACCTACTTCTTTACCGATGTTTCAACGTGGATTGCACCACGTCGTGGTCTTAACAGGACTGAAGAGAACGGCGTCTTCGTGTGGCTGCGAGCTGCCAGTCTCTTCGGGTACCCTCACATTGCCACCATTATTACATAGAGCCACCCTACACATTGCACTCACGGTATCCGCACTGCGTTTCAACAAATTATCGCGTATTTTTAGTGTACCAATTACTGGGTCCCATGTGAAATATGTGTAAACAACGCGAAAGTTTAAAATTAACTAGTCATATTATTTCATACATTGACTGGATGGCCGAAGTAATCTATTATTTGCCTAGATATTACATATAATATCGGAATTACACAGATTGCTGGTTACATGTAAAAATATATATCTTTACATCTTTCGCAAGCTACGCATATAGACCATAGTGCCAAAGATAGTGTCAAAGGTATCAAGGTAGGTAAAATTGTGATCTGGAGATCATAAGATTGAATTTTAAATTTTAAATTAATATATATGAGTAATTTAAAAATGATTGCCGCTCCCGTTGTGCTTTGGAGAGAACGTAAAGATATAGTCCGACCAACCGCTTTAGGATTGACATTATTATACCATTCGATGAGATTTTGTCCTGTACTTATTCTACACAATTTTGTTACAGTTTTTGATTAAAGTGGTAAATTCCGGGAAAACATCTTAAATTATTTTGGTATGATTACATAGATTTCTACTAGATTTCTTGTTCTTAAAATAGAAGAGGCTTGTTTATAATAATTTTATTTTTAGGGTTCTATACCTCATAATAAAAAACGGAACACTTATAGGATCACTTTATTATGCGCTTATTAAGACCTTTTTCTCAGGAACGCGTGGAAGTATAAAGTTGAAACGAATATCAAATACTCAAATCTAAAATTCCTTAAAGCTGCAATACAAATAAAGAGAAAAATCCGAAAATTTGTTGTCATATCACAAATATCAATATTTAATTTTGCTATTAATTTGCTATAAATCAATATTTAATATATCTTTTTAAATTACAAATTGTATCGATCCCTTGGTGTGGAACTCAGATTCGTATTTACCTACCTCTATTCGGTGCGCTCAAACTCTTACTAGCTTCAAAACCTCTGTTAAATCTTAGTATCTCTCACTTTAGTACTATTTTCCTGTGTGCTCTCTTCGTTTTCTTTCGTAATTTTTGTTCTGTTGTATGTGTATGTATGTATGTGTATGTATGTGTATGTATGTATGTATGTATGTATGTATGTATCTATATATGTTTGTGTATGATAATATTTATATAATAGTGCGCCACCTACTCTGTGTCTTTTTCTCAATGTCCTCTACCCAAAGGTTGTCTGGAAGAGATTGCTTAGCGATAAGGCCGCCTTTTGTATCATTTCTCATTTACTGTATTTGTTATTTCTCTTTTTACTTGGTGCAATAAAGTGTAAATAAATAAATAAATATTTCGCTGGTATTTTTTTGTTAAAGGTAAATTCAATTTTGTATCACATATTGTACCTACGTCAATGTTTGATAAACAAACAATTCACTGGTATTTTATAAAGGTTCAGTTTCATTTATTCGAATGAATTTATAGCGATTGGAATTCATGGTAGGTATTTGAAATCAGATTATTTAAATAGTGTTTATATATATGTATAACGGATTCTACTACGTTTGTCGTTTTCAAAATTTATTTCAATTGGAACATCCGGAAATCTTCTTCAGGGTGAGTACAATGTTTTACGTTGCAACGTCTCACCCTGCACTAGGCATGAGTAAAACTGGCACTACTCCAATATCTATATATTAGGTTCTTTTGGACACACAAAATTGTTTTTTTTTTTATACAACTTAGAATGACAAACAAGCTGACGGCCCACCTGATGGAAAGTGGTAACCGTCGCCTATAGACATGAGCAGTACCATGGACATAACAGAGTATACTGTTTTGCCCATGATACCCTCCATATGTTGCCATTCCTGAGGACTGCTTCACGGTTGAAACACGAATGGGACAGAGGTACTCAAGCAAACGACTTTTGTACAAAGTCTCCCTCCGGTTGGATGATTATTTTAATTTCGATCGGATTTTTCATTTCGACATTAAATATTGGATAACAGACATTTAAAATATTAGTTATTGGATCAAAATATAGATATTGTGTTTAAAATATATTACCTACCTCTACCCTGCACTGTGAGCTGCAGCTCGCAGAACCAGTGAAGACATAAGTGTAAGACACAAAGGATGATTGAAAGAGAAGATTGGTGAGAATGAAAGCAGGTGGTCTACCATGAAATGAATTTCCGAATTTTCGGGCTCAATTTCGTATTTTTGTTCGTACCGAAATCAAGCCAGTGAATGGAGCTTAACATTTCGTTCATCATAAATCCTATCCTAATAGTTCAAAGGAACGATATTTTAACATTTTTAATAATTTTAAACGGCATGTATTATGTAATTTTAACATCAAATTTCTGTTTCGTTCGTCCCCAAAATTTCGGAAATCATTTCATGGTAGGCCTACAGGTCAGTTAGCCCATCGTGATAAATTCCACAAGAATTAACCACGATGGTTTTCAGGGGGAACCCCATTTAAGTCGACCTTATAAGATATATTGATAGTAATGAAGCTGGTAAATCCTCATTGCTAACAATCCCTTCCCCCTCCCCCCAATTAAGCCGTTTAGGTGCTAGGAGGTAACAAACAATCAAACTCACATTCACATTTATAATATTAGTTAAGTCTAACGCAAGCAACCTGCAGGGTATAGCTAGTTCATAATATTTGTGTGCAAAGTGTAATAAAATGGTTATCACAATCCAAGACTCGGCAATAGAATTTATAACACTGAACAATTGGTCCCATAGGGAAGGATGGATAACAATAAAATCGACTCTTAATATAAATCGCCTATTTTGACTTATCCATAAACCTCGACGAAGTTCCTCAGTTGTGTAGACAATATCAGTGGATTGTAGTTATTTATGCTGGCTTTACTCACGTTTTTAATTCGGGGGTGTAAGATTGTGTTGCTGTGCTGCTCGCGACACCGTTGTAAACCGCGTTCATGAATAAGGGCTCTTTATTATTATTATTATTAAGTGCGAAACTAGACCGACATACACGAATTTAAAACGTGAATAAAGCTAACTATCTTAGTTACAATATATTATGACTCAGAACAGTCAGTATTTCACGATATCAAAGGATTTTTTTTTAAATAGTCACAGGTGTTTATAAAATATGCTGGTTCTTGTTGTATATATTATTATTTGTTAATTATATTTAATTGTAAATAAAAATGCCGTCTGTTAACAAGTTAACATGTTAATGTAATATATATTTTTATTCCATTTCAATTGTTTATCAACTTTTATAAAAAATTACAATTGTCAATCTATGTAAAAAGGTTCATTTTGAACTACAGGGATGAACTTTAAATACGCTATCGGGACTTAATGCGATGAAAAATTTTACAGGTAAATAGTACCTACATACTTACATTCTTTATTATCGACGTTGTTTACATATTTAAATTATGTGTAAACAACGCGAAAGTTTAAAATTAACAGTAGGCATGTAGATTGAACTAGGATGATTTCCACGGATGTGGACTTATTACATGATATTTTTTTATGTTTTTAGAGGATATGACTAGTACTGGAGACTAACTTCTCTGTTACATTCATCCCTTCCGGGACACTGCTAGCAATGACATCCCCGTTAGACATCCCTTCCGTCCGATTTTGGTTAAGTGTCATATATATTTATACTTTGCACTTGACTCGGTATTTTAGGGCAATGCTCTTACAACGATCCTCTAAAGCAAATATGAAAATAGGCATGCAGGTTAAGAGCGTATGAACGCTCTTTGTTTACCGAAGTGTGGCAACGTCGCATTTATTTGTCAGTTTTCAAATGTAATTTAACATTTTCAAATTTTTCTGACTGATTATTTTTAAAGTACTCAACTATCTAGTGTACTAAAACATTAAACATAGAATACATTGCATATAAATCTAAAGTTGAAAACTTTGCACCTACTTCATATATTGTTTTGGAATTTTTTTAATACATTTTTGTCGTCACAGTTAAAATTTTATGATAGCTTAATATAAAATATTATTACTTGATTAACGTTTTAGTTTGTTAGCAGAGCACTTTTTTAATAATCGATCAGAAACATTGAAATATCTTAAATCGGTTTTGAAAATTGACAGATAATTGCGATGTTGTTATACTTCGTTATATCCACTCTTAAAAGAGTCGCTTTATGTGAATCATAGTGCGAACAATTTTGGTATAATCCGCCGATAAAACTGAATTAGTCCATTTACGCCCTCAGCGTGGGAGGTCTATTAAACTTGGCAGGTTATATAGAACGAATTCTGTCATGATTCGTATAAAGCGACATCACACTGTATACATATTTGAATTTATAAATTTTTCCATATTACGTAACACATATGTACAATTCTGATATCATTATAAAAAAAAAATTGCACAGTGATTTTTGTAACCTCGTTATAACATATATGTCTACTTGTATAGTTATTGTCTTTACTAATATTATAAATGTGAGTATGTTTGTTACTTCTTGGCGCCTTAACAGTTTAACCCACTTCTATGAAATATGGTATACAGGTACTGTATAGGTTGGAGCAGGGCATTGGCTACTTTTATCCCTGTCAATAAACATATTTTAGTCACTAGGACTAAGTCGCAAGTAAAAGATGTATACATACATATAATAAAAATCGATAAATATATTTATATCGATAACTATTTCTCGAATTAAACGGCACTCTCAACTTAAATAAAATTAGTATATTTGGGCTCAGTAACCGTCATCCTCTTTATAATTTTAAGTTATTGAATTAATTTCTTAAAACCTGTTAGGCCATTAAAGATATACTTACATATATATACACCAAAGATCCGAACCTAATAAAACATTACCAATCTATTTTAAATAGTCGGCCAAAAATAATTACAAATACAGTTTACTCTGCCCTTTATACGTCTCTGATTTACACACTGTGTAAATAAGCTCTCGTGTATATACCCGATTAGTACACTCAGCTGGGTTTTTACGTTAATGACAATGGCTAATATTTTAACAAAATAAACAAAGCGTTGTTCTGAATAAATACAGTCAAGATTGTGGCCCTTATTACACCAAAAGGGTGCAACCACAGGGCATGCAAATCAGCCACGGCCCTGTAAACCCCAAAAGGACATTTTTCTCTGTTTTAAATTACACAGTTTGTTTACCTTTATTTAGTAAATCGGATGTTTTAGATTCCGTCCCTGTTTCTGTTAGAAATAAGATTGTACACAGGTAAATAGATACCTATCCGTAATTGGAAACTTCTCATTAAGCTTTAATAATTTAGACTGTACGATACCAGCAGAATTTCAGTTCATTCTACTTTAATACAGAAAAAAAAAAAATTAAATGACTTTGTTAATTACTAGCTGTGCCTGTGAGTTTTTGTATTTTTCTCTCGGTGTAGGACATTTTCTCGCTGTAAAGTAAAAAGTATTCTAAACGTTGACTCGAATAATAGAGTCGCCAAAGAAAATCCAATGTGGTTTTTGTGGTAACTCTATAATTGGATTTTAACTTCATCATCATTATTTTAGCCGTTAACTGTCCACTGCTGAATATAAGCCTTCCTCATAAGGGGAGTTTTACCAGTAGTTGCCACGCTTGGCAGGCGGGTTGACAACCTTTGTTAAGCTTATATTATTTTAGGGAAGTTTTAAGACGGACGCTGCTGCCCATCTTTCTACCATTATTTTAGTCGCCTATTACGATACCCACAGGAAAGGAAGGATTTCATTAAAATCAATTTATAGTTTAATAGTTTTTATACATCTTTGATAGATAAATAAACAGACGAAAATCCCGTGGATAATGTTATTCCTGTGGGGAATTATTCAATATACCATTTTAAGTGTCCATTTACATTATTTGGATTATTTGTGCAAAAGCTGCAGTTTTAGCTGCGTATTTGCATTCATTAGTCAGTTATTTACTTTAACTCGTATAAACATATTATGGCTCTAACATTATATCAGCCGTTAACTGTCCACTGCTGAACATATCCTCTCTCTATTGGCGGGATTTTGCTCAGTTAGCAATAGCGCAGTTGTTTTTTTTTGATGGATGAAAATGGAATGGTAACCCCGCCTGCGCTAACGGGATACGCTGGCGGAGCACCAGTGAAGGGTGATAGATGAGAATGAAAACAGGCCAGTTAGCCCATCATGATGAATTCATTAGGAATTAACCATGATAGTTTACAGGGGGAATCGCGAGGAAGTCGACCTGGTTGGGTATATTACTAGCAATGGGATTCTCAGTCTCCATTACTAACAACCGCTTTTCTCCCGCAGTAGCGCACTTAGGTTTCGGTGATGTTTAAAGGACGCTGCTGCTGATGAGCAGCATTATTAACCATCCTCCACCAACCTCGACCATTAAGTTTCTTCAGTCGTTTCTTACTACAGCCACGGAAAAGAAAGGGGTGGCTCATATAATGCCGGGACCACACGGTATAGAACATAATATGTATTTGTATGTGTTTATAATTGTATAAGTGCGTGGAAACAAAGAACATATCAATTTTCTAAAGACGGTGGAAAATGATTCCTATGGATCTTCGCCAATTCGGAAGCAATTCTATTTGTAATCGATAGGGCTCATTCCCCCTGTTAATCCCATATTGTCATGATTGATGACGCAATTTTTTTTTTACGAAGCATAACCTCGTAATACGTGATTGTACGATTTTGCGTATTATGTGTGTACGCGTTTTAAATTCAAATATTTTTAATATGATGTGGCTATGAAGCATCTCATTGTACTTTGCTGTTTTATTTGTTTTAAAATATGAATATTTATTTTTATTTGTTATTTTCTATTTTCAGACCTTCAAAATCTGCTTGTAAATAATAGTGCATGTGGTGTTAGCCTGTAATAGAATTTTACATTAAGTACTTTTTATTCATGTAAAGTTTAATGTATAAAAATCCAATATTATGCTAAGCTTCGAAACCGCTTAACCGATTATAATGAAATTTTGTAAATGTGTAGTATTTACTCCAACTTGAGAGATAAGATAGTTTTATCCCGATAAGAATAAATGGATTCAGTAGGTGGCGGTAGGGAACAAAACAACATTTGCAGGGTAAGTTAGTGTTTTTGTTTATTTTTTTATAACATAGAGGGCATACAAGTAGTGTATTTATCAATATATATAAATAATAATATAGAATTGAATTCATACCTATTTACAAATGAAACACCAAAACAATCAATCTCTGAATCCATACCTTCTGGATTTTTTTAGTACATAAAACAATTACCTACCCTCTCACTTAATAGATTCATGGACGGATCAACTTTGCTATCTAAAGAGCTTGTTAAGGGATAAAGATAATCTTTAATTGGAAATGGCAGCTATTTCTCACGACAAAGCTCTCAAATTAATTCTGTTCTTACTTTCCTGCAAGTGTTCTCGTAAGTTCACGAAAGGACAATCTCGTGACAATTTTATTTCTTATCTAATAATATATCTTTCTTTATTTTGTATAATAAAAATATATTTTATTTGATTAAAACATACCCTATATATAATATAAGTATATGTATATTGCTTAATTGGTATAAATAGTAGCCCTTTGCATTCCTAGCACTACGTGTATAATAAGTGTCATCAAAAACATTAAAATGTAAAAAAATGCCAAGTCTCGAGTCGCAGTTTTTCCACTACAAAAAGATGTAAGATCTCATGTAAACCAAGTCAGATGTTTTAGATGGTATTAATGGGAGCACATATCAACAGCTTTGTCTGATTTATTATCTTCTTCTATTTATTCTATACAACATTTGACCATATCAATATTAGGCATCATTATTTTTATAACAATTATAATGATATGGGAATTATACAGCATCATAAGTATAAAAGAATAATCTAATACAAAATCTACTATTTCGATTACTAAGTAAGTCTAAACAGTGCACTTAAAAATAAAGTGTTTTATTAGTAGAAAATGCTGCTAAATATCATGACGATCGGTTGAACTGTTACAGCATTAAGATGTAACAAAATTTTCAATTTAATAATATTAGTAAAATTATAATGTAACTAAATTCTAGGTATTTGAAGCAAATATGTAATACCTTCTAATAGAAGGCTTATGTTCAGAATTGGACAGTTAACGGCGGATATGATAATTATAATGAAAGGAAATATATTTTATTGTTTAAATATAATGCACTTTAAGTCATGTTTTCAATGTATCTTTAATTAATGTATTTTTTCTCGATATCCTGCTGAATTTATTTATAAATTTTTTTGCTTGTTTTATTATTTTAATTTAAAATATATTTGATATATTATATATTGCGAAAGTAGAATAATGCAGATATTAGAGTAGGCCTACACTGATCTATTATAATCAGAAAAACCGTATACTACCAGATTCTCCAATTGGCAATCTTTTTTTTTGAAGTTTTAAAAAACGTCACTGATTTTTATCAGAAATAAAGAAAATAGCTAGTGCTAGTTCTGAGACTACTAAATATAACGTTTAATAAACTCTTTAAGAGCATTTACACTAATGTGTATTAACAGAGGAATTATTTATCAAATTACGAAACAATTTTTAATACTTTTAATGGTTTGAGCATTTAAAAATGCTTTAGTATCGAACTAAAATGTCAATAAATCAATGAAATTATTATAAAGATATCACTTTAAAATTTAAAATTCGATAACAAAACAGCATTTAAAACTTTTTGAAAGAACATTATAAAGTAGGCACAATTTTTTTATGGTCATGTTTACGTGTAAATTATTTTATGGTTAACGGTGTAGCTCGTTATCAGGATACTTTATAAAACATTGAAAATTGTTTTATTGTTATTTAATGAATGAATAAATGGAATTTATTGCTAAAATGTGGTATAATAAGGTGATATGGTAATATTACAAAAATTGTATTCACACATTCGAACAATTGACAAATAATCATTATACCTGTTCACATTTCTTTTACAACTTATAAACTCTACTTTTGAAAAAAAAAACAACATTTAAGGTTCTAGATTGTTCTTCACAGCTGAAGTCGCAATCGGTACTGAGAAATTAAGCTTGTTTGCAATTTTTTTTTATAATTCCGATGTTTTCTTTTTGATTTTTTATTATAATACGCCGGCCTCGGATATTATTTTCAGGTTTATAACTTTTATTATATTTTTCCATCTTATGTACATGTACATTCAACATATAAACTACTTATTCTATTATTGCAATCTTAATATGAGCTATCTAACTCTAATCTAGTCTACTATCTGATATACTATCTTGGCTAGGGTGCTTATTCTATATTTTATTTACATTTAATTTACTACCAGTTTTCGTATTTCTACTTATTTAGTTGCCTATATTTTAACAAACAAAGGTACAAAGTTTACCAGAGGGAGACTTTGTACAAAAGTCGATTGCTTGGGTATCTCTGTCCCATTCGTGTTTCTACCGTGAAGCAGTTGTGTTTGCATGGCTGTGTTTCGGTTTGAAGGGTGGGATATGGCGTGAATTTACAGAGTACAGAGGAATAACACCTGAGTCCTTAGGAATTGCAACGCATAGGGAGTATCATGGGCGAAACAGTATACTCTGTTATGTCGATGGTACTGCTCATGTCTATAAGCGACGGTTACCACTCTCTATTAGGTGGACCGTCAGCTTGTTTGCCATTCTAAGTTGTATATATATAAAAAAAAAAAAAATATACTTATTATACGATAATTCCGATGTTGCCAGACTTTAATAAGAACCAGTACGAATGATCTTAATACACGGATACGAATTACTAATACCTCAATAATGTTTATATATAGGATTATTGATATAATTTGATAAAATTGTTCGTTACTAAACCAGATTAGATATAACCGCTTGTCCGTGTATTTGCAATAGTATGGTGGTATAATTTGTAATTAACAGACAATTGGCAACTGATATTTATTTATTTAACTCTTTATTGCACCATAAATAAAAGTATACAATGACAAGTGAATAATGATACAAAATTTTCTACCTATATTTTGTTTACTGGCTATGTTCCGCAGCTTTGCCTGCATTATTTAGTATATAAATTATGTGTTAAGTTAGAATATGGCCTACCCGTATACCAAATTTTATTCTAGTCCGTTTAGTTTAAATATCTAAATATCTTTACAAAATTTTACCTGTAATATTACAATTTTGTAATTTTTAATTTTTTATGTTTATATTGTTTAAATAGATTTTTAAAATTTGCAACTCTGAATTAGGTAATCTTATCAAGAATTCCAAATATAACCTCTTGATATATTTATATGACGGGATTAGAACTCGAATCTCTTAGTTATCCTGCCCGAGTATTTTTTTTATACCACTGAGGTGGCAATCAAGCATACGGTCCACTTGATGGTAAGTGGTTACCGTAGCCTATGAACGCCTGCAATACCAGAAGTATTACGTGCGGTTTGCCAACCCTGAAGAAACCTCTTTATCCCCCTTTTGAAGAACCTCATGCTGTAGTTTTTTGGGAAGGAGCTCGGCAGGGAGCTCATTCCATAACATCCTCTTAATTTCTAAGAAAATAATAACATCCTGAGGAATAATTAAAGGTAAAATTTCTCAAACACTACACATGTTACGTTACCTTATTTATTAATTTTATATTACCTAATAAAGCGAACGCTAATTAATATTTATTACTTGTACTAAGTACTACTTGTATACAAAGTTCATTGAACTCTCAATTACTTTATTCTGTACTTGGTACTTATTCGTTTTGATGATTATAATTTATAATTATTTTATTAGTTGTTGTACGCTGTTTTAATGGCATTAATAATAAAGATATATTGTAATTTAAGATATTGTTCTCCAAGTAAAACAACTTCCATCGAAACAAAATTAACATAGTTTATGAATTAGAACACGAGTTACCTAAATAGACTTATTAATTCTCGTCTCTTATAAAAATATTTAGATAAAATTAATATAGGTCATAATCATCAAACACAGTTCAGAATTGGCGAAGGTAGCCTTTATTTTTTTTTTGTGTATGTTATGTAACAACATAACATATACAAAAAATAAAAGCGAAATTGACAACCTCTTTGTGTAATATACTAATATAATCTAATTGTATTTTTTTTTATTTGAAAAAGTGAAAATAAAATAGTGACTATCGGTATACACTAGCCGGGCGCTAGTGGAACATGAAAGGTGAGGATGGAACAGGTCGGTTGACATATTGTGACGAATTCAACACATAGCAACTACGATGGTTTCCAGGAAGAATCACGTGGAGGTCAATCTGATAGGGTGTTTTACTAGCAACAGAGTAGTCAGATCTCATAATTAACAATCCCTGTCCTGGGGGGAAAGGGATCTAATTAAATTAAAAACTTCCATTTAAAATAGTTTTGAAAGTAAACTAGTTTAAAAATAAAAATATATACATATATTTGCGACCATAATCTTTCTACTACTACCCTGAGTACATTTATTGGCTATTACCGTGGTAGATATAAAAGTAGTTTATAAAACGGTAAAACCACAAAATCTTTAATGCGAAGAAATTCTTATCGATAACATGAATAGTAATACTACTTTATTTTTCGGAAACGAACCGTTCCGATGCGGTACTAATGTTCAGTAATAAACAATGGCAATAAACATAAAATTATACTAAACTGGTTTCTAAACTATAACTTTTATGTTATAATACGTACCTATCCGACGCATTACTTAAGAGTTATGCAAAAAGTTACTCAGTAATAAAATTGTCACAGAATTATAACGGCGTACTCAAAATGTGTATCATTTTCATGATAGATGCTTCTACGGTTATGCTTCCATGGATCTGGATAAAAACTGTGTATACTTATATATTACTGTAAAATAGATTATTGACGACATTTTAGCATATTTTATTCAAATCTGATCAGAATTTAGTATCTATATATTTTTAGAAGTACTGTTGTCTAGTTCTAGCATAGAATGGGCCACCCCTTCGTTTCTCGTGGGTGTCGTAAGAGGCGACTAAAGGAAATTAATGGTCGAGGGTTGGGCAGCAGCTTCCTTCTTAAAACATCACCAAAGTCTAACTGCGGTTGCCATCTCACCTGCCAAGCATGGCACCTACTAGCAATCCACAATAGGGAAAAGCCTATTTTTAGCGGTGAACAGTTGATGATCGATATGATGACGATGTTAACATTTTTAGTAAACTCTGCTTCACTTTTTTACGTGTTCCATTTTTAGGTATGTAAACAAGTTTTGTAGGATATAAATTTTCTTCAAAAGAGGGGTAAAGAGGTTTTTCAGGGTCGGCAACGCACGCGTAATACCTCTGGTATTGCAGGTGTTCATAGGCTACGGTAACCACTTACCATCGGGTGGGCCGTATGCTTGTTAGCCACCTCAGTTGTTTAAAAAAAGAAAAAAAAAAACATAATTTTTAGTAACTAAGAAGAAACCATATGCATGCGTGTATGCATAATAATATTTGAGATTTTATTGTGACAAACCAAAAATTAGGTCGAGGACTGCTTCCCACCGGATTCTACTACTCGTAAAAAACGTAATAAAGATAAAGAGAAATTTGTATTTAATAGTTGTATCCTGCGGCTTTGCCCATAGTCGTATGGCCGTATCGCGAAGAAGATAAAAAAATATTACTCAATACATGAGCTATCAAAAAAAATGCTTTTAATCTGGCAAGTGGTTCAGATATTAGTGCATTCAAACTAACAAACTGTTCCGTTTTTTTTATATTAGATTCAAGTACAAAACGTCCTTCATCTGCGAAGGCCATGAAATAGAACAAAAAGTAGATCCTATATATTAATCTAGAACATGGGCCATTCATGTACGACATTTTATTTAATAGCACACTTTGTCATAATACAACAACATTTTCTGAATACGAAGTTCTGAAGAGTGTGAAAATGAAATACTTTCATACACTGTAAGATTTGTAGTATCAACTAGTGACTTACCCTGGCTTCACATGGGTTTCACATACATTCGCTTATCTATATACAGAAGTTTAATTAAAATATATTGAACAGATATACTTCTCGTACAAAATACCTAAATGATAGTAAAACCTGTGGTGTGGTTTAAAAGAAGTAAGTATAGAAATAGACGTTTCCCATTTTGTTTTGTACTATTTAGGGATGGCACGTTCTTTGTAAAGTGTTCTTTAACAAAATAAAAAAAAAAGAGGATTATGTTTCTTTTTAATTATTTTTGTGTGCTTATTACTTGAAAGTTTCGTTGGTAAACTGTAGGATATTATTAATCGAAAAAGTTTATGGTCACACTGGTTTCATACTACTTTTACCTTATGGAGTTCTTAAAAAAATGTATACTAAGGTTTATTATTATTCTCCCTTTGTATATTAATTTCTTCCAACTACTGGATATCAGGGCCAAGATAAAATATTAAAATTCAGAGTCCGTTGATAACAAAAGAGGACGAACCATGACCTAGTGATGTAATAATATCTAAGGAATTGGGTCAAACTGTTTATTTATTCCCATTCTTCTAGATATAGTAAGAATATTGAATATTCGAGCATAAAATTGTAACCTCTTATTTTACATAATAATAAAATTTACAAAGTAACTAAACTTTTACAGTAAATATATATACATATAATTTAATCGGATAATAATGATATAAAACAAAGTTTATTATACGTTACATTTTGGAATCTATGTACTCTAAAGATTGTACTTATTTATAATATGGGTAATTACATCAGTTGTTTATTGTCCACTGCTGGGCATGGGCCTCGCTTATAAAGGCGTTTTTTTTTTGCCACGCTTGCTAAGCAACCGCAGCTATGTTTTGGTTATGTTTTAAGAGGGACGCCGCTACTCATCCCTCGAACATTAAGTTCCTTTAGTCGCCTCTTACTACACCCACGGGAATGGAAGGGTGGCCTATTCTATGCAGGGACCACACGACGCGATCCAAGATTGTACTTATCTATAACATGGTTACTATTGTGTTCTAATATTCCTATCTATTGTAGAATATTTTAGTAACTTCAAAGTTAAGTTTATTTAAACCAATTATAGATAATATTGAATGTTTCTGATAGGTAGGTAATTGGAAGTTATCATTAACCCTTAGGGCTAAATTCTTCATAGAGCGTCTACATATTATTATGGTAAGTCTAAGAATACCACCACAGTATGTATGTATAACCACTCGCACAACCACTCTTTGGAATCAACTTCCAGCAGCAGTATTTCCGAACCGCTACGACATCATAACCTTTAAGAAAAGAGTATATTCCTTTTTAAACGGCCAGCAGCATACCTGCAATGAATCTGGTGTTGTGGGTGATCATGGCGGCGGTAGTTACTGCCCATTAAGTGAGCCGCATGCTCGTTTGCTCTCTGTGTTGTAAAAAATATATATGTACCCCTACCATAGTCTAAAGAATTTCCCGAACTATAGTACTATTATTTACGATATTACCACTCCTTTGAGTTGCGCTGATATTTTGTAAAACGAGTGCTCCATACTTGGTATACTTTACAAATTTGTGCTAACAAAATTGGGGAGAGGATTATTTTACTTGGTCGGTCTACTTTGATGAGTTTCTCTTACGTGGTTATTTCCTGCTCAATTGGTTACAATGGACGAACTTACCTGGCTTTATCTTCATTTATCAACCTTCACTGGTTGCCCCCAGCATAGGCATATCAATATTCAAGGTCGAACAATTATTTCATTATTATTTCTTAAAAAAACTTTTAATTTTGCTATCGTCATATCGTTACTATAAAGTAAATTATGTAGATTATGGTTAATGTTACCAGATAAACGTATGGTACATATGTTTCATTCACATACATACGTACATACATACACTACTCATATGTACATACATCACGGATTTAGTTTTGAAAATAAATAGTGATACATTAAGCCTATTAAAATTATGACTTTAATAGTGAAACAAAATGTATAGTTTCCAAAATTATATACATTGTAAAATCCACACAGCCAATGAATAAGGATTAGTAAAATGATAATTGTAGCAAATTTCAATGTAGATTAATATTGGCACAGAAATATGCCTATTATTTAATATGATTCGGTATTATTTTGTAATACGGAAATCGATATCATATATTAAACTGTATATATATATATATAGTCTGTTTAGAAGAACCAACGACCGATGGAGAGGAAAGGTTCTTGAATGGAGACCACGTGAGGCCAAATTAGTGTAGGATGATCTCCTCACTATATCACGACATCAAATTAGTGGATGAGAGTTAGTGGATGCAGGTGCCTCAGAACTATTCCTTATGACGGTCTATAGTAGATACCTACATAAATTTAGAAGTGGACAGGCACGGGTTGATATGAAGATAGTCTATTTTAGTACAAGTTAATGAAGATAAAAGTGTTATAGAAATTATCACAGAAATACTCTTTAACGTAAATTAGTAACAAATCAAATCATTCGATAAAAAAATAATCTTCTTTTAGTACTAGCACCAATAACAAGTGCATTAAACAAATATTTATGATTATGATTAATATAATCGATAAGGGCATTAGTTTCCCACGTACCGCCTTGGAGATGGGAGGACGAGAGGGGTTACAAAATTGTAGTAATAGGATTTAACAGCCACGTTGCAATATACCCTATCAACTCGACCTCCACGCGGTTTTTCCTGGAAATCATCATGGTTAATTATTGTGGAATTCATCATGACTGGCTAACTGTCTTTCATTCTTACCTATAAGGTCTCACTATATTGATGGCGCGGGCGGGGTAGCTATTCCATTCCCACCCATTAAAAAAATACTTCCCGAAAAGGGAAGGCAGTCAGCTCTGTCTTTGGGCTGTCGCTCATGCACCTTTTAGACTCCTAACGAAGTGATATTAGCGTAGCTACTGAACATCAGCAGTCTTCATGGTCGGGTTACTTATTCATTTCATTACATATATTAATTAATTAATTATTTAATAATATTATCAAATTAATATTATTATATTATTTTTCCCTATATAAGGAGGAGAGTAATAAGATGGATTCGTCGGGGCATTCATTCATAAATTTATAACTATACTAGTTTTTATCCGCGACTTCGTCTGCGTTATCGAAATAGGTTCATTGAACGTGATAAAAAGTAGCCTATATCCTTGTCCATTCCATATAGTAGATACTTGTATAACAAATTTAATAGCAATTGATTAAGCAATTTAGACGCTATAGGGCCAAACAAACCCACATATGAGTAAGGATTTATCTATTTTTACAATATTAGAACAAATCTTGTGGTCTTTGCCTGTATGTAAACGTCTAGTATCCTATGTTTTATAACCTAGAGAATAATTTAGTGTGTGATTGAGTTGGGTAATAAATGGGCTATTGTTATTACAACGAAATAATCTGGAGTGTGGTTTCATTCAATTTCGTTTATCCATTTGAACGTGATTCATTGCAAGTATCCAAATATTAAATATAAAGTTAGGTTACTTTATTAACGACGTGAAATTAGACAATGAAATAAATAATATAATACAGTCACCTCTAAAATATGAATCTCAAGATAATTTCGTATGGGTCACGCCTCACGCTTATATGGTTTCCTATTTTGGGATTATCTTTAATGAATGTGGTTTAACCTTGTTAATTGATACGACAAACAAGCATGAGAACTAACTATTCACGGTCCCAATTATGTTAATTAACAAATATTTCGACATAGCGTCAATAAGGCGTTGAAATAAATCTATTAATATTATAAATGTGCATGTTTAAATATTTGTTATTCAAACTCACTTAAACAGTAAAACAAATTGTTTTGAAATTTTGTATACAGAAGACCTTAAATTATATAAGTATATTACATTTATTCACGCCGGCATAATCGCCGGGTACAGCTAGTATTTTTAGTAATTTGATCAACTTCTGCACGCGACTTTGTTCGGCGTCAGAATGAACTGCGATTTCGGTTTGGTTATCATTTTTAGATGATCCAGAGGGTCTAGCATGAAATGTTTTCTGAAATTTCAGGGCCGAACAAAACACGAATTTAATGTTAAAATAACATAAAGTACCTACTGTATAAAAATATTAAAAATGTAAAAATATCGTGCCTTTGAATTATTACGATAATATTTATGATAAACGAAATGTTAAGCTCCATTTACTGGGCCGATTTCGGTACGAATAAAAACACGAAATTGAGTCTGATAATTCGGAATTTCATTTCATGATAGATCCCCTGGTTTACAAGCACATCGTAGCGTGAATAAGTTCAGCTTAAAATGTAGTTTTTAAGCCATAGTGTCTATTTACTCTTAGTGATACCAATGTGAAGTGTGCATTTTTAATTCGATTCAATCGTTTTGTTATATTCTATGTACACGTATTTTATCTTTCTAAAAATCAATCGATGACTTTTAGATCAAAATTAGTATAATATATGTGTAACTTATGTTTGTGTATATTTATCTATTATCGTAATTGCCAAAAGAATGGACCGATTTCAATACGTTTTTATTTAAAGAAGAATGATTAAGATAGTATCAATTCTCATTAATACTCGTATTTACTGTATTTGTTATTTCCCTTTTTACTTGGTGCAATAAAGTGTAAAATAAATAAATAATAAATAAATAGTACCAAAAATTCATGGGTTGGGTGCGAATACTATTTGCATTTTCTATGTTAAATTTATTACCTTATCGTGTAGGTATTAATTCAGAAGGATTATGACATTCCTTAAACACCGAGCAAGTTCGAAACCTCCGTTAATAGAATACGCATTGGAATTTTACCGCCGTTGAAATTTTCACTCGAATACCTGCTATTAGTACCATAATGAGCTGCGACCTATTAGTGTTATTAATATTTAATTAGTGTTTATATGTAACCGTAACTGGGGAATAATGAAAACCAAAGTAAAACTGTATATTTTGAAAAGAAACAGAGAAAAAAGTGTTAAAAGAAAAACATTAATCGAAAAAATATAAAAATACAAATATACAAAAAAGGCCAGCTAGACAAGTCTATCAATAGTAACTATAAATAAATAATAAGTATTACTATATAATACAAGGTGTATTACTTTACCCCTTTTTATATTATTAGTAAAAAAATGGTTGATAATAAACCCACGATTTCAAACAGTAAAATTAAAGTTAATTTTAAACTTTTGCGTTGTTTACACATTTTTTTTATACAACTTAGAATGGTAAACAAGCTGATGGCCCATCTAATGGAAAGTGGTAACCGTCGCCTATAAATATGAGCAGTACCATGGACATAAGAGAGTATACTGTTATTATACATATTTTAAATGCACAAATAATAGTCTTGTCGCGACCACGAAATAGTGCAATCTACGTCGAAACGTTGGCAATAAAGAAGTAGGTACTATTTACCTGAAGCTTTTACATCAGGTTAAGTTTCGATTGTGTATTTAATAAAATATAAGTGAAATTATGTTCAATGAAATGGCGTTCAAACTCAGATAAATTATTCTACATATGCGTAGAACCATGGATGAATCATAAAACATTAAGGTCTTGAATCTTGATTAAATGAACCTCAAAGCGTAGTTTAATTAGTAAAAGAACATTTAAATTTGACTATATGAGAATTAAATTTAACATAGCTTACTAATATAACTTAGATACGATTTTAATTCGCGTTCTTTGGAGTTTGTAAGTCGGTAGCAAACCATTTAGGTCGTAACACGCTCCTTTTTTCTTTCATTCCCACAAACAAGCCAGGATTATCAAAGCGTTATTCTGCTAGTTCAGCAGCTTTCGCTCCGTTGACTCTGTAGGCGCGCCACAAAGGTAACACGTTTGTGAGTAAAATATGGATACGAATACGAATTGAACGTGTTGGTTGGTTAATCGAATAATATTTTAATTTTCGTGACCTAATACAACGCGATTGGGGGAAAGGGATTGTTAGTAATGGAGACTGCTGGAGATTGCTAGCAATATACCCAACCAGGTCGACCTCCTCGTGGTTCCCTCTGGAAAATATCATGGTTAATTCCTGATGAACTCATCATGATGGGCTAACTGGCCTGTTTTCATTCTCATCTATCACCCTTTACTGGTGCTCCGCCAACGTATCCCGTTAGCGCAGGCGGGGCTACTATACCATTTTCACCCATAAAAAAAATTTACAACGCGATTTTAGGTCAAATAGTACCTCATCATCATTATCTTATCAGCCGTTGTCTGTCCACTGTTGAACATAAGCCTTCCCCTTAGGGGGTTTTGCCAGTATTCACCACGTTTGGCAGGCGGATTGACAACCGCAGTTAGGCTTTAGAGATATTTTAAGTGGGACGCTGCTGTCCATCTCTCGCCCTCCTTAGTCGCCTCTTACGACACCCACGGGAAAGGAAGCCTGGCCTATTCTATGCCGGGACCACACGGCAAATAGTACCTATATACCTAATTTTATCATTGGCAATTACAACATATGATATGTTGTGATATGATCAAAGTATGAAAGTATATAATTTATAAATTTTTTTTTGTCTATATATAATAACAACCATTCAAATTAATAAGTTTTTTTATATAGGTTTGTCTTATATTTCACAATGTAGAATGTTTCCGAGCCACCTGCATCGCAAATCCTTTTCCTGACAGTTATTGGTTGCTTGAACTATATGGCCAGCTCATTGCTACTTCAGTTTATTGAGCTTTGACATTTATCGGTTGTTATAATATTGAACTGTTCCAGTTATTGTGTGGGCTGCATGTTACGTTGAATAAGGCTTCTTTAAAGTTTTTTGTTCGAATATTATATGACTTCTTATAAATACAATAAAGATTATAACAAAAAAAAAATCTACTGAGTTAAAAGAAAAAAGTGAATATATTTTAAGGTTTAAAGCAATCCGTGCTCGTGACTAAGAGCTCCTATCGAGCATAAAATGGGCGAGTCGGCCAACCCTGTAGTTAATACAACAAAGTAATGTTTGCCAATTTTTGTTACATTGTTAAACATTTATTATTTTATTTTTTAAAGCTTACGTTCTTTTAAATAATTGTCAGAAACAACATACACAGTAAGTTCATGAAATTCCCTTTGTGCATCGTATAGATATTTATTTTTTTGCATCATGTGTGTAATGTAATATGATTCAAACACAAATGAAAATCAACAAACATTGCAGTATTTTATATCGTTTATCACCACTTTATTCACGACATATAAAATATTTAGAGCTTCAAGGATGCCTCAATAACAGATTCACATCACGAGCGGCGAAATCTGAATAAATTTCCAGCGTTTTGTTCACGCAATTCTTTGATATGTCTTTTCGTCGTATTTCAACAATATTCACTCCAACTATATAGTTATTGAGTCCTTCAATTTATGTATTTACTTCATCAATGACGTAGCCTATGCTAGTGGCATTGAACTTTGTTAGCTGAAGTTCATCTTAGGTACCCTTTACACTATTATACGCTAATAATAGAGGGCATACATTATAAATTGGGAGCAATTTTTCAATAAATATTTTAGTTTTCTTCTTTTTATTTGATCTATGTTTTTCTTGATAAAATTTGTAAAGATCTGATGAAACTTTATATATTAAAATATACCTATTCAATATTTTTTATGTAACATGAAAAGACAAACAAGCTGACGATTCGGAAAGTGGCATATATTTTGTTGTTAGTCAGTCAAATAAGAGGGAAATAAACCGTAAACGTAAGATGTTTATTGAACCCATTTGCTCTTCTTATGAATGAAATTTGTTGGAATAATGATCGATCTCTCTCCGTTTCTTGTATAGGAGAAAAAGAATCTAGATCGGACTATTAAGCGAACTATTCGTTTAGCGCAGTTTCACACACAGGTTTTCTTATTTATGTATATGTAATGATGATTTTTCACCCCTTCCTTTTCCGTGGGTGTCGTAAGAGGCGATTAAGGAACGGCAAGTGATGGGCAGCAGCGTCCCTCTTAAAACATCTCTAAAAGCCTAACTGTGGTTGCCAACCCGCCTGCCACGCATGGCAACTACTGGTGAAACTCCTCTTATGGAGAAGGCTTATGTCCAGCAGTGGACAGTTAACGGCAGTAATAATAATTATAAATAATGATAATTTTATGTGATAAGTATATATTTTTTAATCCTTATATTTATAAAATTTGCATATAATCCTATATTATTGGATAATGAAACGGGCTCCTTACAATGCTTGGTCTTGATCAATTGGTACCATATAACGGTTATATGATATATTAACTAGACAGGCAATGTATTAATTTAGACAGCCAGACAAGTGTTTATTATAAATTCTATAACTCTTGAGCAATTTGCAACTTAGACTTATAAATTTTTCTTCATAATTTATTAATTTTCTTTAACATCTTTTAATTTTAAAATTCCTTTAAATTTAACTGCATATTTTATTAATGAACTTCAAAAAATAAGTAGGCTCTAAATTGGATTAGGTTAGTTAAAATACTTTAGTTATATACAACAGTTCTATAGATATTTTATAGTTATAATTAGATATTTGATTTTTTTACCATTTATGAGCATACATTATGTTTTTTTTTTGATGGGTGAAAATAGTATGGTAACCCCGCCTGCGCTAACGGGATACGCTGGCGGAGCACCAGTGATGGGTGATAGATGAGAATGAAAACAGGCTAGTTAACTCATCTTGATGAATTTATGAGAAATTAACCATGATAGTTTCCAGGGAGAACCGCGAGGAGGTCGATCTGGTTGGATATATTACTAGCAATAGGATTCTCAGTTTCCATTACTAACAATCCCTTTCCCCCAGCATACATTATCTCAAAATTACTGAATAGTTTTGTTTAAAATTTAATGACAGCTTAGTATATCTAAAACAGTTTCGTAGGAAAATATTTCCATAGAAAAAATAAAATAAAAAAAAAAACACTCATAGGGTAGAATAGATGGTTTTTTAAATTGGTAATGGTTATTCTATAGTAAGCCGGTCATTCCATATTAGATAGAAACTAGATTGATTACATTTTACTTCGTCAAATATAAAAAAATATAAATATATAGCAACATTAAAAACATAAGTTAAAAAAATTTACTTATGTATTTTTTATTATTTTAAAAATTGTTAATATTTTATACAAAGTCCTTTGAACAACTTGTATAAAGTCAATTTATTCGTTCCTTTTAATATCTAAACTCAAATGTTCGATTATTTACGCTTATTGTATCAATAACCATGGATAACTTTTAATTGATGCTAAGTATGAAGCGTGAGATTCTATCCCATCCTGAAGGCGAACTTACTGCCGTCTCTTGTCTACTTTGTTAACGGCGTTTATCATTTATTGAAATAACAATGTAATTAGAACATAATAGTATTTATTGCTTTCTTTTTTTTTTAAATAGCTAGTTTTTATAAATAACAATGTTAAAATTATTTGCTATAGTACGAGTACTTCTTATAGAGAAACTATTTTATCTTTGACTAGTTATACGCTACTTTGGATGCACGGTCGAGATATGTAGATTTACTTGGATCAAAAGTATGTGCTCTTCTGTATATCAAATACTATATATGTCAAATTTGATGGCGATAGATTAAGCTATAAGACACCAAGAAGTGACAGTCACTTTCATGTTTATAATATTAGAAAGGATAATGTAATCAGTCCCTGATACAATTATAGTGCAAATAATGGAAGCGACTGAGGTAAAAATACAAACGAAATTTGTCAATAGTTTCTCTAAAGAGTAATGTGATGATAAATGATCAAAATAGAATTGAAAGGAATAATTTTGAATTGCTGATTCATTCACTAAATTATAGCAGTGATTAATTATATAGTGTTATTTCCAATTTGTTATTATTGAATTTAATGATTGATTCCCCAATCGTAAAGGGGGTAAATTTACTATCAATATGTTGAGTTAAAGGAAGAATTTATTTAATCTGTTCTTAAAGTAATAAGCTTTTCGATAGGAGAAAATAGTTAAAAATAGATTTAAATTTCGTTTTTTAATGCTGTGTTAATCTAGTCTTTATCTAATCTGGATATCTCAAACCATAGATTAAGGATAATATCCTACGTCTTTAGATATTGAATCTAAGTATTACATAACACAAAATTTGAGTATGAGTTTAAACTACACGCTTTAAGTGTAATGTTTACTCTGACAACTTTAATCCTGTTGCTTAATATATTAGGGAGCTGTTACAGACAAATACATACATAAATATAGGCTTTGAAGTTATAATAAAATTGTGTGGAGACTCGGGACACAAAATACGTAATAGTACTTTGGGGGTCCATAAAAGTGTCAAGAGGCAAATCGAGCGATATGTTTACGGCAACACTCGACTAATGTCTCTAACTACCCCATATGGAATTACTGTCGTGAACATTTTTATATTTCAATGGGTTATTTTTTTTATACCACTGAGGTGGTAAATAAGCGACTGTAGCCTATGAATGTTTTCTATGCCAGGGACATTACGCGCGGTTTGCCAACATCTTTATCCCTTTTTCGAAAAACCCCATGCTGTAGTCTCATGGAAAAACCTCATCTTAAAAAATTGTTTTTTCTGAGAGGTTTACTAGATGGTTGAGAGATAAGCTTATTAAATTTCCATTCGGTTGATACCAATTAAACGGGCGCGTCTAATTTCATGTTTCCGACTTATTTTGTTAAGAACCTTAAAGAGTTATTTGTTTATAAGAGCATCTACTGTTAAATTAACAAGAAAATATCTCCATCATCTACGTCGCCCGTTATATTACATTATATTGTAATATGTGTAATATATATTTTATAGTATATAATATATATAATTGAACTAAATAACAAGTATATTATTCATGTATTATATTTTAAAAGTACTTATAAAATTGTGTCGTTGTATTTATTAACTGTCTTGTTTATTTCCTATATTGTACAATGCAAATAAAGTATACTTATTCATTCATTCATTTAAAAATTAGTTTATATTAATAACTGATAATGTGGCTTCCTATAGGTTAAAGTGTTTTTAAATTAAGTATTTTTTCGAGTTTATCCATACAAACCAAATGTTTCCTCGTCATAATATTAGTTAAGATATAATAATATTGATAAAATAATATTTTAGAATGTTGTTGAGTGTTTCTGATAATATTAAGAAACTACTGACTAAACTGTCTTTAAAAAAGAACTTTTTTACCTTATTCGAGTACATATATAGTATATTTATACATATATTTGTTATTTATATATATTTATCCGTTTAAATATATAATTTTATTAAGTATGTATATCAATAATTACTAGTACCGCATTCGGGTATTCTGACACTTTCCTATGGTTGATTGGGAGAGAATGCTTTTGTCATGAATCACCAGTAGACATAGTATACAGTACTAATAAATAAATAGTTGGCCATGTAAACATATGTACTAATAAATAAATATATGTTTGTATAATAGACAAACAACAATAACAAGTACTTATTTATATTTGTAGTCGCTTTTTTCAGGGCAAAATGTATTTGTGTATGTATAGTGACCTTCGCGCGTGTTACTCAGTCTGTCCTACTAGTAGACCTATATTATTGAACAATGCGGATACAGTTTAAATCGCGACTCTCCACAAATGATCGTTCAAATATATCTTTATACCTATATAAATGGCTAACAAGGTCAATGTTATATAATCATTGTGTTTGACATCGGGTCAATAATGTATGATTGTTATTTAATGGTAGGTCAATGTCAAATGAATCGTTAAACAATACACATACGTGCGTGTAAACGGTCCGTAATTTGTTTTGCGATATCTCAACCTTAGAAGGTAGACACACTCGCATATAATAACCGATATCAGAGAGAGTTAAATGCTCTTTATGTGAATGGTAATACGATTCATTTTGTATAATCCGCCGAGGTGAATAGGCATCTCCTGCTGAGGGTGTAATATTGACGTACTAATACAATTTCATTGACCGGTTATGCGAAACGATTGGTACCTATTTTATGAGTCGCTTAAAGCGGGCTTCTTTTGAGTTCCATGAATTTTGTATAAAGAATACTTTAAACAAGAATGACGTTTTTAGTTTGACGTTATTGTTTTATATGTTTGTTATGCGGTATTTTCATTAACCATGAACCAATTTTGATATTTTTTATTTAATTGATAGTCTTATTGGTCCTATATAATATTTTTCATAAAATTTTGTATATTTATGGGGATAGTAGTGTACTAAATTGTATAATTAATATATAACTTAGAAATTTTAAGATATCGAAAATGCAATATACTCGTAGTCATAAAGAAATAAAGTACTAGGAATGCATAAATATAGCAACGTATTACTGATAGAGACGTTAACAAAATCAAACGATGTGAAATACAATATTGTCTAAAATACAATATATGCTTTCATTGAGCCATTGCTTCATTATTCTTTTCAAGTTCAAATGCTACTCGTGCATGTTATCGAATAAAAGAAATGAACGTTGCTCTAAATGTGGGCGAGGATAAAGCCCGTGCCTTTCAAGTTAATATATCCAGTGACATGATACCTTAAATCATATCTAGATATATTAGAAGTCTCGAATAATGCTTGACTTATTAAGGGCACTTCACACATCCTCGCCAAATGTCACGAAACCCGCCATCGACGGGACTCAACGAAAGTGCCTCTCTATTATTCTCGATTCGCTCATTTGATCTATTGTATTTGTTGAAGATGGAGATAGAAATAGCTGCTGTTGCAACCAATTGATTGTTGTTTGCGTGATTGCGTGGTACTTATAAAATATTTGTCTGTACATGTAATATTAAAATATAGAAAGAGGTTTAGTACACGGACATAAATTTTAGAATATTCTCTAAAGATAACACCTTTATATGTTATTTTGCCATCTATACTTTAATTATACACGTGAAAATTAAATATTGTTTATAACCTACGCTATTAGATGGAGAAGTCATGTTTGTACGCCTGTGTACTCGTACTTTGTCATGCTTTATTTAAATAAAATATTATGTAGAATTAATAACAGGTTATAATAACTTGTTATTAATTTTAAGTAACAGTATCTGAGAGAGAATTTCATTTCGCAAAAGACAAGGACAGATTCCGTAAGCTGATAGTCAACCTTTACTAGTTGGAGAGACACTATAAGAAGAATTCGCCGTATGTGTTCCGGCATAGAATAGGCCACCCCTTTCTTTCCCGCGGGTATCGTAACAGGCGATTAAGAGAAGGCGAGGGATGGGCAGCAGCGTCTTTCTTAAAATATCCTCAAAAGCCTAACTGCCGTTGCCATTTTATCTGCCAAGCGTGGTAACTACTGGCAAAACTCCCCTTATAGGGAAGGCTTATGTCCAGCAGTAGACTGCTAACGGCTGAAATAATAATAATAAAAGAAGAAGAATTTAAAATATACATGTACATGAAATAAAGCTTATACTAACAAATAATTTTTGATTCGTTAAAAATTATAATCAACCCAAGAATACGCCACAGTACCCGAGATGAGACCAGTCTATTTCCATTCTCGTATCAGGAAAATTTCGTTGTCTTGACGAATGTGTAGAGAGGCATTTTAAGCCTAGAAGGTTAATGTAAACAGTTTAGAACCGGAGAAGTGTGAATTTATCTAATGATAATGTTGATGTCGGGTTATTATTATATAGGATGTTAACATTATGATAACTTGCAATGTTAAACTGTCAGCGTTGATAAGAGTTGCTGAAGTAAGTGTACGCATAGATAAATAAATATGCTATACAACTAATATAGGTATGTGGAATGTGGGTGAAGTAATGAAATATGGACTGTCATCCAATATGACTAGTTAAGTACATTTTTATAAGGATAAATATTATTAATATATTACAAAGTATATAACAAAACTCTTGATATTAGAAACTAAATTAAATTAAAACTAAACTAAATTAAATATATTAAACTATGTTATTATAAATAATATAGTGTCGACTCATTTTAGAGTTACTGATACTCGTACTAGAAAATATCCAAAAAAAATATGTCAAAATAAAATATATATATATATATATATATATATATATATATATATATATATATATATATATATATATATATATATATATATATATATTAGAATTTAATTCTAATTACATAAAATTTATTTTACATTAACTGTAATTGAAATGAATTGTAGTAAATAAATTAATAGTAATATAATTTAATAGAACTAACTGTATTCTTCTGCTTTTATCGCATAGACTAGAATGAAAGCATCCCACGTTAATCTGGAACACTTTTTATATGTGTAGATACCGAAATTTAAAATCACATCTGTTATTTATTAAGTAAAATACATATGATATTAATAGGAAATAGTATTGTAGGTGTTTATCGAGTGAAGAGATATATTATTTTTGGCCGCAACGCCCAGTATGACTCATTACGCGCAACGTTATCTCATTCTTGCATAATATATGGAAACCATAAATATTTCATGCTAATGTTATCTAGTTTCTTACTCTGATAGTATCCCTTAAGGGTCGCAGTTATCGTTTTGCTAAAGTAATGAAATATTTAATTTTAGTAATTGCGTGGGAGAATGTAGAAGCGAATCATACGATTCTAACATCATCTTAATTTCTGTTTCTATAGCAATAATTGATATTTATTTATTTATGTGTAGTTAATAATCTAGCGTTGGTGGATCTTACGGTCTAGAAGATAAGAAAGAGAACATGTCTTCCAATTAATCATTATTCATAACAATTTATGAATAGTGTCTATAAATGTATATGTTCATACTTAATTAAGAATAAGTCTATGTTAATATTAGATGTGAAAATAAAATGGTATTACCATGTGGTCTCAGCATAGAGTGGACCACCCCTTTCTTTCTTGTGGGTTCTTTTACAACACAGGGGGCAAACGAGCATACGGCTCACCTGATGGTAAGTGACTACCGCCGCCCATGGTCACCCACAACACCAATGGCATTGCAGGTGTGCTGCTGGCCTTTTAAAAGGGAAGATGCTCTTTTCATTAAGGTTATGTTGTCGTATCGGTTCGGAAATACTGCTGCTGGAAGGGTTTCGTAAGACTAATGGTAACTAATGGTCGTGGGATTGGTAGCAGCGTCCCTCTGAAAACATTAACAAAAGCCTAACTGTGGTTGCCGACTCGCCTGCCAAGCGTGGCAACTATTGGTGAAACCCTATTATGATGGAGACCTATGTAGTGGACAATCAATGGCTGATATGGTATATGGTATGGCATTTAAAGCCAAATAGACAGTGCTTCTTATATTTTTCTCATTAAAAACATACTCGTAATCATCATCATCATCTGCCCTTATCCCGATTATTTGAGGTCAGCGTAATATGATTTTATTAATATTACACAAGGTTTTGCCTTTTGGTTTTACGACCGGCCGCTTGTCTGACGTCAACCCTCCTTGGGAATGTACTTGTTGGTCATATCCTCCACCTACGGTTAGATGTACTATATATGTGTTATTATATATGTATAATTATAGTTCCTACTTTGTTTATATAGGTGTAATATAATATATCTTTTCATAAACAATATTATATATATTTTTTCAATCCTAGCTCTTATTTTTCTTTTTACTTATATTTTTCACATGCTGTGAATCATATCTGAAATAACAATACAGTATAAAGTCGATATACGAGCATGTTCGAACGTGACTTTTTCGCGTTCTTGATTAAATAAAATCTATTTTTTATACATGTGATATTTTGCAAACATAATAAGAGATATTTTATTTTACAGGGAGATGGATGTCACAATAACTAGTTCTTGCAGTAACAGTTAAACTTATAGCTACTTTATTATTACATTATGAATTTACAACTAGTTAATATTTTTATCTTTTTTACATATCGCCATCTAGTAACAAAATAAACAGATTATATAATTCTTAAAGAGTTTATATTCAGTAGCGTATATTTATTTGTTGTTCTATAAATAATTTCATTGATAAATAATAAATACCTCGATAAATAATGAAAATGCAAAATTACTGAAGTTAAAAATGTATACAAAATGAATGGCGTGAAAATTCCCAGTATGAATGAACAAAATATGTAAATTTTGACACAATAAACTTAAGTTAAAAACACAATTCTTTCTTCAGTTTTTTCTTGCTCTGCATATTTGTTTTTCGAAACGATTCATCGATGACCCTTGAATAGTGATACACTGAGATATCCCTTAACTAGAGCTTTCGATCTACGATAAAAAATAACAATGTTTTAAATCGATTCTAATCGGGAAGTTTGAGATTAAATTAACATTCAAAATTTCATTTACAGTTTAGTGATTTGAAAAAAAAAAGAAAAACCTCACAGAGAAATTGTTTAATTTACTGAAAAAAAAAAATCACACTTTACATTGCTACAAAGGGATAATTCTTAAAAAATAATAATAAAAAACCACACAAAGAGTAACACATTATTAAACGGGATGGATTGATCTCGATTTGTTATTTTTCGTATCGATTATTAAATCGATTTACTTTATAAATATCGATAGAAAAAAATCTAAGCTCGAGTTTCAAAATAGCGATCTTCGATCCATCGAATCGAGATCGGAAACCTCAACACAATGTGTGTCAGAATCATCAGTAGAATAAAGCTTGTATTGTGCGCACCTACATTCCAATTATAGGTTCGATCACAATGAATGTACTTCTCGCTGTTTGTTTGAAAATGAACTCTACTGTTGTAGCATAAAGTCCTCTCTTTTAATCACTAGTCATTCTCGAGAATACACAAGTGAAACGAAATAAATCCATCGATTTCATAAAAAGACGTGGTTAGATTTTTTGTTTTTGTTTCTGATTACTCGGTTACTCAGCGTTTTTCATTGATTAGCTTTCGATCAGTATTGATTGTGTATAAATTGGATTCCATCCAAGAAATCTCCATAATGTATTTTTAACCATTTTCCAAAAAGAGGGATTTTCCGACTTCTTCAATAGTCATCGTTATGTTTCAACCAATTTACACAAAACTTAAACTAATTTTACACCTCTACTTCCCTCAGGAAACACTCTGTGGATAAATGAAAACCGCATGATAAGCCGTTCAGTAATTTTCGAAATCATCGCGAACATATAAACAGACAGACGCGGCGGACGACTTTGTTTTATAATATGTGATATTAGTATAGATTACCAAATATTAATCATCATTTATGCATACAATGCTACAGATAGGTATTATTATAGTACTAATAGGCGGGTAGATGTTAATTGAGCGAGAATGGCACACGTAATAGTAGTTAATTACCTTACCATAGAATAGCTTAGCTATATAGTAAAAGCTTTTGCAATACATACATTAATATCAATAGAGCGTTTTAAATACCTATTTTGCTGTATCGGAAAAAGTACTTGAGATAGGATAATGATATCACCCGTTAACTTGTGATGGTCCCCCCTTTGCCTATGTGTCACCCCTTATATAAAATAACTACCTTCTAAACTAACCTACACATGGAAAACCTACAAAGCCTAAGAAAAGCCTACGAAGGCTTTACCTAATGAAATCTATGAAAATATAATGAAAATCTACCCTAAAGAAAGGCCTAACACCCTCAATATAGCCCATACCTATATTACCTTATACACCCTAAACATCTTATGAATCTTAAAAAACCTTACAATAAACACATAATATTAAACAGATCTTATAGCAGAACACTTGATCATTTGGCCAGATAAATAAATGTGTGATCGTCTAGTAATGTAGGACCCGTTGTGTGTGTAATAACCAAAAGGTTCTTTAATTGGTATATGACAGGAGTTAAATAATGAAGATGATTGATAAATATTTAAGGATTAAGAATAATTAATGAATTATACTCATAATTCATGTAACTAGGAAGTTAGAATATAATATATTAATTTAATAGTAAATTACAGAATAACTGTAATAATAAAAAAATGGGGGAGCGGTCGGGCCCCTCACACGCCCGGACCAGTGGAAGACTTTCCAACTATCTATAACTCTTCCTCCTAAAAGGTAGGGAAGGGTATTACTATTTATTAATGCACTCTGATGGTAATAAGGGAATGAGTATTCTCAGTTCCAAACCAAACATAAGTACATTTACTTCAACATTACAGTGGCTCCACCAGCCCCACGATGCTTCCAGTATAAATTAGTGTTTGCCAGAGGCAAACGGATCGAACTGAAATCCCAGGATCACTCCGACACGAGAGCTTACTCATGGGCGATGACCCTTTCAGTCCTATATGGCGACATAGAGATCACCCACTAACAGTACGAAACTGTTTCCCAGCGTCACCCTGTTACGAGCTTACTCAATGGGGGTTTCCCTTCGGCTCCACAAGAGATCAGACCAAGAAGTGAGATCACCCAGACACCAGAACCTACTTTGATGGGACATAACCCTTCGGCCCTATAATGTGACATTAGAGATCACCTGTGATGACAGTCCGATAGAGATGAAGATTTGTGTGATAGGGGATACCTTCCACACCCTGGAATTGGCCAAGCCATATAATGTTGATAATTGCTATATCATAACATAGCATTGTCAATTTAATATTATTTACTTAATACCAAGAATACTCAAGGTTCAAGTTACATCTGTTGATTAGGCCAGAGCCTAAGAACGAGTAGTCCAACCCATAGGTCGAGAGCTACTAAAAGTAATGAGTGCTATTGAATGAACTATAAGTCCAGTCAATTATATATAATATTATTGTTGATTAACCACATTGTGAATTAACCAATTATTTATTCAGAGAGATATATCTAAAGGAACTATAAGTCCTTTAAAAGACACTGATTAATCACAAGTTAACAACGTCTCGTGAAATAACCAGTTAGGTTTTCTATAAGTTTGAGGACACTAAGTCCAACAAGCTATTATTGTGTTGAGAGTAATAGAGATCTTTTGTAATATTTGTAGAGGTTTGATTAATCACATTGTGAAATAATCAGATTAAATAATTATGTAGCTTTATAGAGAGGACTATAAGTCCTAATTGGTTGTTGTCATAAGTACTGATAAATTACACATTAAAGTGCCAGGTCAATTATTATATATAGGTATATAGGAAGGACAATAAGTCCTATTTGTGTATGTTGTAGTAGTAGAGGCAATATATTGCATAATTATAATGTGAAAGATATAGATTAAATATATATTTGTATAGAAAGGACAGTAAGTCCCATACAATTATTGTAGCTGTACTATAGTTATACTATATCTACTTCCTTTTAGTGTCTTAGTAAACCTATTTACTAAGAGGATTTCTCAGATAAACAAGTGTTTTAGTGTTTAAATCATCATGATTAAATCCCTAAGAAATTAGGTCTTTAAATAATTATCATATCATTTAAGTGAAATTTCTCATATAAATAATTCCAATATTTCCCCTACAGTTATTATAAAATAACAGAAAATTATATAAATTTTCTATAGACTTAGATATAGAATCATAACGTGTATAATCTCCTTTTTTGTTTGACGTCTGTCACTTCAATGACGTATTGATGTATCGAATTGAATTTTCATTATCTATCACATCTGTCAACGTAACAAATACTAGCAAGTTTGTTTATTTGTATTTGTTTAATATAATTAAATATAAAACCATCATATATCAACCGTAATATACAACTAAATTATCAGTGACACAAATAACCATGGTTTACACCAGAAATAACCAATAGCATCCAGCAATGCTGCAGTTTTATATTCATATCAGTAGCCAAGCCCACTTTCAAATTCAAGAATGAACAGAAGATCAGAAGTTTAACATTCCTACTGCAATTGTACTTGCAATAATATATACATACAGTACTAATTATCAAGAACATTCCTCAAACACATGTGTGGTGAAGATTTTCCCAATATGCTATCTATTTGATTTCTAAACTCTAATGTAAACCCATTAAAGAAGTGAACAATCAGTGCCAGTGTTTGCCTTATTAATATTTAAAGCAATTGCCCTAATTTGATATTAATAGGATAATATCTCCCTGGATACAGTCCGACATAAACATATAACTCAATAATTAAATTTATAAAATACTAATATTATATTTTACTACTTGTATATCTCCATACTATTCCCATAAAATATTCAAAACATGTATATTAAATATAAATTCAGTAAATATTCACTAATATTAACCCTGTCCGAACTTGTCTAGTCAATATAACATGAACAAACAACATACATACAAACCCCATCGCCAGGACAACTTCCTTTCTAAATATGAGCAAAATACATAGCCTCACAAGTGTCATACAGTACCAATTCCATACCGAACCCCACACCTAGTCAAGAGCAACTATAGTCAGAGAATCCTTCAGTACTTTTATTACCATTAGGAAATAAATCCACACCTATAATATCAGCATAATTAAATATTATTAGTAATCAGTAATACACACAGAATTGTTATTATCAGCTTGCTTACTACAACAAAATCAATATTAAAGTTTATAATAAATCAAGACAAAATATCTATTCAAACAATACAGGCTTGTTTACCATAAACACCCCACAGTCACATGAATTTATTTAGTAACACAATTAATAATGTATTAAAAGTATTACATTCACATAATATCACTTGCAACAGTTAAGCTGTCTCTTTGTACATCTGGTGTAAAACAAATCCCCACATGTAGTCATGGATAATCAAATATAGACTAAGAATCATTAATCTGGTCGACCGAGTAATGGTATAAAAACACTTCACCATGAAGCGTTAAGTATGAACAAATATTCCAAACCAACACTGTAATAGTGTAATAAATACAAATATTTCATCATCATCATCGTCTCAACCATCATCAACCCACGACTGAACATAGGCAATTTCCACCGACTGACACAAGGAACGGCCCCACAATACACATAAAACAGTCACTCCAAACAATGGAGGTAGCCCACACCGCACTTGCATTTACAGGGTCGCCACTCAATAACCCCTCTCTCTCATCAATGGCTGTTTCCCCAGCAATGAGACCAGACCACAGTCACTTTAGTCTATTATCCTCAATAAATAAATACTTTATAATAACTAGATATGAAACTAGTTAGTATTGTAATAGTTCAATAGTTGATTCAATAAGTATTTTCCAAAACTGGACAATTAGAACATTGAATCAAATTGATGAAGTTCTATCAAACGACCATATAATTGGATTTTGTATATGAGTAGAATAACGTAAGTACGTAAATTATATTGATGTAAATTTTGTTCAAATGTGATTGCATTTAACGATATACGCATTACCTAAAGGTATATGGACTCGACTAAATACGTATTTTAATAGTTGTTGGGAAAAATATTAAGTATAGACTTTGCCTGTGATCACAGTCAAAAATCTAACTACGTAGTAATAAATGGAACAAGCTCACCGGATTCTCCAGTCTTCTATTGATTAATTTCACCCACTTAATCGATAGTGATACACTAAGATCTTAAACTCCTTCATAGATCCAGTCACTCCTAGCTCTCTATCCCAGTTATCTTTTTTATTTTATTGCGCAGTTCCTAAAACACGACTCCCGCGCCATTTTTTTTCTTTTTTTTTTTTTTTTTTCGCAATTCCTCAAAACACTCCCGCGCCCCCGCCGATCTGCCGGCTCCTGCTCTTTTTTTTTTTTTTTTATTCTTTCTCTAATAACGTCATAGATTATGTCACCGAAGGGTAGATATTTCAATAATCAGATTTAGCCTATTATTCGAACTGAACTTTTCTTTAAATTCAATTTAATTATATGTTAACGTATTTTGGTATTTTATATTAAATTGATTATCGAATTTATAAAACTTAAAAGACTCTCATAAACCTTATTAAACTGTGTTGTATGTATCTTTTTTACACCTGATGATAAAAAGGTAAACTATAATTTGGTTATATATAAAATATAATATATTTTTGTTTAATTTATTTAATTTTCTTGTGACATCCACTACACTTTGGAAACACATCAAAGGAGTTTCCCTTCTGTGTCAATATTTCATATATGGTAACGTCTTCTCTGTATACTATTGTGAACCTTGACTTTAAAGTTTGTTTATATTAAATAGCTCAGCTTTCGCAGCGGTCACCCATAGGAACCCCTGTTTCTTTTCTATGTACTTATGGTATTAAACCTATTGTACTATAGGCGAACCGTCACATCCGGCCCCCTAATTATCAAGGAGTTTACCGGATTGATAATTACAACAAGATAAGTTTATTGTTACAATTTTTTTTTCCAACCCTAAAAATGTACCTCACATATCTGTATATAATTTAACTTTACAGAGCTTTAAAATCATTTAAATTTTCATTGATTAATCGATACTAAGACCCTCTGATATTCTTAAGACTCAAAACAATAAAAGTATTAAAAAGATCTTTAAACCCGAAGTTATGTGTTGTTGTATGTTATGTGTATGAATAGCCTTAAAATTTCTACTCAATATATTAATAATTAAGCATAATATTTATTTATGAATAGATTTGTAAATAATTATTTATAATTAATTTGCATACGCTGTAATGATAGAGTGAATCCATTAAATTTTATAATTAAAATTTTTATACTCGTTTATTTATATGTAATAAATTCAATGCATGTAATTACAATATCATAAACAGCATAAATGAATACAATCCTAAATGTGTGTAAAGGAGTCTATAAAACCTAAATGTATGAAAAGCCTAAGTATGTGAGGAGTCTAAATGTATAAAACCTAAATACTGAAGAGCTTCAAGTAAAGAACCTAATAGATACGTTATTTGTATCAGTAAATTTAGATAAAGTATCTATTTAAAAGATACGAGTTAAAACATCTAAATGGAAGTTCATAATTAAAAGCTTAAATGTATGAGTATAACATATCAACAAGCGAAAGAGCCTAAGTAAAAAATCTAAAGCGAAATGAAGTGAAATAATTTAAGCATTAAAATGTAATAAATGCAAAAAGGAATCCTAAAATAATTGTCTAAGTGTAAATAAATGATTAGATAAAATCCCAAGTTAATTAAATATTAAAATGAAGATGTTCAAATAAATTCGTTAAAATAAATTTAAACAATACGAATAAAACTTTATGAAGCGTCTAAGTAACCACAAATACATATTTCAGCTAAGAAATAACCTAGTGTTCATTGAATAAAAAAATAATAGTCCCTAACAAAATTCAAATAAATTTAATTTTTATTTATTAATTTTAATCATAGAAGTAAAGCTTATATAAATAATAATTTATCACCACCGGCCCCCCTGCCTGACAAATTTTGCACGACCCCCCAATTTTAAGACTTTTATAAATATGTTGCATAAAATAATACAAACGGCCCCCATAGTTTAAAACTCTTTTAATAAATTCTCTTTAAATTCCTTTAATATACTTAAATTACCAATGACTATTTCTTAATACTCTCAGAAATAACATGATCAATAAGTTTTATAATAAAATATTATGTAACCCCATTAGATAGATAGATAGATACCCCAAAAGATCACAACAGCAAACCTAACACAAATACAAACAACTACATTAGATACATCAATTAATTTATTTTGTATAATAAATTATTATTTCAAAAGATACAAATATTTTGTGTTATGTGCAACTATAAAGGACTAAATAAACTAAGTGTGCGCAACATCTAAATATGTAGAATGCTTAGACATGTAGAGAATGCACGCGTATAAACAGCCTACAAAATCCCCCTTTGATATAAATATAAAGTTTTTTTTTTTTTTTATAAAATGTCTAATTCGAAATAAGTGAATAATCAAATAGAATCTGAAATATAATTGTAAAATGCAATAAATAAATTATGTGAAGAACCCTAAATAATATATTTATAGTAGCATCCTAATTAATTGTTGGAATTAAATTTAACAATATGAAAACATTTAATAAAATTTTCATATTTAGATAATTAAATAAGGTAACTAAAAGCCCTAACTAACCCTAATGATATTTTATGAAACGTCTAACTCTCAATTTGAAATCCCTATAAAACATTGTATAAGCTATTTAAACATCCTAAATTAAAATTAAATCATAATTATTTAATTTTTTTTTTATATATATAATCAATGTCACTGCATCATAAAAATTTATGAAATAAAAGTCAATTGGTTATTTCCTCAGAAATAAATAATGTCATTAATTCATCTTAAATTATTTCTTTGATAATAAAATGAAATTAATCAATTTTTTTGTATAAGTTATTATAGCATAATTATTGTCTATAAAATTAATATAATGTTAAATTAATAGTTCAGTAAGTATTGAGAATTAATGAAGCAAAAGAATAATAAATGTGTCCTGTAGCATAAAATTAGATCAATGTGAACTGAATATAACCTAGTAAGCTATCCTCACTACTATTGTTATGTACCTATTAGTGTAGTTCTTAATATAATTTATTCAATTGATATAGAGTAAATGAGAAAAAAAAACCAAATTATGTAATTTGTTGTACAATTGACTTCAATAGGTAACGATTGAATGAATTTGATAAATTAAATCCTAATAACATAAAATAACAGTAAAATAGGCTATTTACCTATAGACATTGAGATCATGAAATTAGGTCCAAATCCTAGATCTATATTAAATATAAGAATAAATGAATGGACTCCCGTATACCTAACCTACATATATAATTAAAATAATTCAGAGTAAAAGAATTATTAATATGGGCTTATTTACCATAAGGTAAACACTATAAAGCTCTGATTTTATAATAATTATGACAGTATAATTATTTAGTCATAATCTTCAAAGTTGGAGTTGAATTATATTATCAGCAGATATTACTGTTTAACTTTAAAACTCTTTCATATTTCATTAACCAATCCCTGAAGTCACAAGCTCCAATTGTGACCAAGTGTTCATATTGATCTGATATGTAAATAGCCATGAACCAATTATATCCTGGTCACGGCACCAATTGTGATGGTCCCCCCTTTGCCTATGTGTCACCCCTTATATAAAATAACTACCTTCTAAACTAACCTACACATGGAAAACCTACAAAGCCTAAGAAAAGCCTACGAAGGCTTTACCTAATGAAATCTATGAAAATATAATGAAAATCTACCCTAAAGAAAGGCCTAACACCCTCAATATAGCCCATACCTATATTACCTTATACACCCTAAACATCTTATGAATCTTAAAAAACCTTACAATAAACACATAATATTAAACAGATCTTATAGCAGAACACTTGATCATTTGGCCAGATAAATAAATGTGTGATCGTCTAGTAATGTAGGACCCGTTGTGTGTGTAATAACCAAAAGGTTCTTTAATTGGTATATGACAGGAGTTAAATAATGAAGATGATTGATAAATATTTAAGGATTAAGAATAATTAATGAATTATACTCATAATTCATGTAACTAGGAAGTTAGAATATAATATATTAATTTAATAGTAAATTACAGAATAACTGTAATAATAAAAAAATGGGGGAGCGGTCGGGCCCCTCACACGCCCGGACCAGTGGAAGACTTTCCAACTATCTATAACTCTTCCTCCTAAAAGGTAGGGAAGGGTATTACTATTTATTAATGCACTCTGATGGTAATAAGGGAATGAGTATTCTCAGTTCCAAACCAAACATAAGTACATTTACTTCAACAT
This sequence comes from Galleria mellonella, assembly GCF_026898425.1. NCBI lineage: Eukaryota > Metazoa > Arthropoda > Insecta > Lepidoptera > Pyralidae > Galleria > Galleria mellonella. The sequence goes on along the minus strand of NW_026442100.1, from coordinate 886,133 downwards.
TACAGTGGCTCCACCAGCCCCACGATGCTTCCAGTATAAATTAGTGTTTGCCAGAGGCAAACGGATCGGAACTGAAATCCCAGGATCACTCCGACACGAGAGCTTACTCATGGGCGATGACCCTTTCAGTCCTATATGGCGACATAGAGATCACCCACTAACAGTACGAAACTGTTTCCCAGCGTCACCCTGTTACGAGCTTACTCAATGGGGGTTTCCCTTCGGCTCCACAAGAGATCAGACCAAGAAGTGAGATCACCCAGACACCAGAACCTACTTTGATGGGACATAACCCTTCGGCCCTATAATGTGACATTAGAGATCACCTGTGATGACAGTCCGATAGAGATGAAGATTTGTGTGATAGGGGATACCTTCCACACCCTGGAATTGGCCAAGCCATATAATGTTGATAATTGCTATATCATAACATAGCATTGTCAATTTAATATTATTTACTTAATACCAAGAATACTCAAGGTTCAAGTTACATCTGTTGATTAGGCCAGAGCCTAAGAACGAGTAGTCCAACCCATAGGTCGAGAGCTACTAAAAGTAATGAGTGCTATTGAATGAACTATAAGTCCAGTCAATTATATATAATATTATTGTTGATTAACCACATTGTGAATTAACCAATTATTTATTCAGAGAGATATATCTAAAGGAACTATAAGTCCTTTAAAAGACACTGATTAATCACAAGTTAACAACGTCTCGTGAAATAACCAGTTAGGTTTTCTATAAGTTTGAGGACACTAAGTCCAACAAGCTATTATTGTGTTGAGAGTAATAGAGATCTTTTGTAATATTTGTAGAGGTTTGATTAATCACATTGTGAAATAATCAGATTAAATAATTATGTAGCTTTATAGAGAGGACTATAAGTCCTAATTGGTTGTTGTCATAAGTACTGATAAATTACACATTAAAGTGCCAGGTCAATTATTATATATAGGTATATAGGAAGGACAATAAGTCCTATTTGTGTATGTTGTAGTAGTAGAGGCAATATATTGCATAATTATAATGTGAAAGATATAGATTAAATATATATTTGTATAGAAAGGACAGTAAGTCCCATACAATTATTGTAGCTGTACTATAGTTATACTATATCTACTTCCTTTTAGTGTCTTAGTAAACCTATTTACTAAGAGGATTTCTCAGATAAACAAGTGTTTTAGTGTTTAAATCATCATGATTAAATCCCTAAGAAATTAGGTCTTTAAATAATTATCATATCATTTAAGTGAAATTTCTCATATAAATAATTCCAATATTTCCCCTACAGTTATTATAAAATAACAGAAAATTATATAAATTTTCTATAGACTTAGATATAGAATCATAACGTGTATAATCTCCTTTTTTGTTTGACGTCTGTCACTTCAATGACGTATTGATGTATCGAATTGAATTTTCATTATCTATCACATCTGTCAACGTAACAAATACTAGCAAGTTTGTTTATTTGTATTTGTTTAATATAATTAAATATAAAACCATCATATATCAACCGTAATATACAACTAAATTATCAGTGACACAAATAACCATGGTTTACACCAGAAATAACCAATAGCATCCAGCAATGCTGCAGTTTTATATTCATATCAGTAGCCAAGCCCACTTTCAAATTCAAGAATGAACAGAAGATCAGAAGTTTAACATTCCTACTGCAATTGTACTTGCAATAATATATACATACAGTACTAATTATCAAGAACATTCCTCAAACACATGTGTGGTGAAGATTTTCCCAATATGCTATCTATTTGATTTCTAAACTCTAATGTAAACCCATTAAAGAAGTGAACAATCAGTGCCAGTGTTTGCCTTATTAATATTTAAAGCAATTGCCCTAATTTGATATTAATAGGATAATATCTCCCTGGATACAGTCCGACATAAACATATAACTCAATAATTAAATTTATAAAATACTAATATTATATTTTACTACTTGTATATCTCCATACTATTCCCATAAAATATTCAAAACATGTATATTAAATATAAATTCAGTAAATATTCACTAATATTAACCCTGTCCGAACTTGTCTAGTCAATATAACATGAACAAACAACATACATACAAACCCCATCGCCAGGACAACTTCCTTTCTAAATATGAGCAAAATACATAGCCTCACAAGTGTCATACAGTACCAATTCCATACCGAACCCCACACCTAGTCAAGAGCAACTATAGTCAGAGAATCCTTCAGTACTTTTATTACCATTAGGAAATAAATCCACACCTATAATATCAGCATAATTAAATATTATTAGTAATCAGTAATACACACAGAATTGTTATTATCAGCTTGCTTACTACAACAAAATCAATATTAAAGTTTATAATAAATCAAGACAAAATATCTATTCAAACAATACAGGCTTGTTTACCATAAACACCCCACAGTCACATGAATTTATTTAGTAACACAATTAATAATGTATTAAAAGTATTACATTCACATAATATCACTTGCAACAGTTAAGCTGTCTCTTTGTACATCTGGTGTAAAACAAATCCCCACATGTAGTCATGGATAATCAAATATAGACTAAGAATCATTAATCTGGTCGACCGAGTAATGGTATAAAAACACTTCACCATGAAGCGTTAAGTATGAACAAATATTCCAAACCAACACTGTAATAGTGTAATAAATACAAATATTTCATCATCATCATCGTCTCAACCATCATCAACCCACGACTGAACATAGGCAATTTCCACCGACTGACACAAGGAACGGCCCCACAATACACATAAAACAGTCACTCCAAACAATGGAGGTAGCCCACACCGCACTTGCATTTACAGGGTCGCCACTCAATAACCCCTCTCTCTCATCAATGGCTGTTTCCCCAGCAATGAGACCAGACCACAGTCACTTTAGTCTATTATCCTCAATAAATAAATACTTTATAATAACTAGATATGAAACTAGTTAGTATTGTAATAGTTCAATAGTTGATTCAATAAGTATTTTCCAAAACTGGACAATTAGAACATTGAATCAAATTGATGAAGTTCTATCAAACGACCATATAATTGGATTTTGTATATGAGTAGAATAACGTAAGTACGTAAATTATATTGATGTAAATTTTGTTCAAATGTGATTGCATTTAACGATATACGCATTACCTAAAGGTATATGGACTCGACTAAATACGTATTTTAATAGTTGTTGGGAAAAATATTAAGTATAGACTTTGCCTGTGATCACAGTCAAAAATCTAACTACGTAGTAATAAATGGAACAAGCTCACCGGATTCTCCAGTCTTCTATTGATTAATTTCACCCACTTAATCGATAGTGATACACTAAGATCTTAAACTCCTTCATAGATCCAGTCACTCCTAGCTCTCTATCCCAGTTATCTTTTTTATTTTATTGCGCAGTTCCTAAAACACGACTCCCGCGCCATTTTTTTTTCTTTTTTTTCTTTTTTTTTATTGCGCAATTCCTAAAACACGACTCCCGCGCCCCCGCCGATCTGCCGGCTCCTGCTCTTTTTTTTTTTTTTTTTTTCTTTCTCTAATAACGTCATAGATTATGTCACCGAAGGGTAGATATTTCAATAATCAGATTTAGCCTATTATTCGAACTGAACTTTTCTTTAAATTCAATTTAATTATATGTTAACGTATTTTGGTATTTTATATTAAATTGATTATCGAATTTATAAAACTTAAAAGACTCTCATAAACCTTATTAAACTGTGTTGTATGTATCTTTTTTACACCTGATGATAAAAAGGTAAACTATAATTTGGTTATATATAAAATATAATATATTTTTGTTTAATTTATTTAATTTTCTTGTGACATCCACTACACTTTGGAAACACATCAAAGGAGTTTCCCTTCTGTGTCAATATTTCATATATGGTAACGTCTTCTCTGTATACTATTGTGAACCTTGACTTTAAAGTTTGTTTATATTAAATAGCTCAGCTTTCGCAGCGGTCACCCATAGGAACCCCTGTTTCTTTTCTATGTACTTATGGTATTAAACCTATTGTACTATAGGCGAACCGTCACAAACTGTCCACTGCTGAACATGGCCTCTCCCATAAGAGAAGTTTTGCCACTAGTTGCCACGCTTGCCAGGCAGGTTGGCACCCTAGTTTGGATTTTGGTGATATTTTATAAAGGACGTTGCTGTCTATTCCTCGAATATTTAGTTCTCTTAGTCGCCTCTTACAACCCCCACGAGAAAGGAAGGGGTGGCCCATTCTATGCCGGCACCTACATGGTTAGATAATGATATAATTAGGTATTAATAACCTAAATAAAAATAAAAGAAAAACATTGTTTTTAATTTTTTAACGACGGCTGTATTATATATTTCTGTGACGCAAAGCGCTGTACGTTCCCTGAACAGAATGTCCACGCAAATGATGTTTGATCATGGGCACACGTGCTTTGATGGCTTGGTAAATGAAACGGAAACTTACTGAACTTGCTAATTTATTTCTTGTAAACATACTGACAAGTATTTTGATTGAATAATATTAACTGACTTACATTTTTATGATTTACTAATAACTGAAATATAATCGCAGAGACACGCTTGCTTGTCCAAGCTTGGACAGAAGAGAGATAATCATAGACAATTCTAGTTATATTTTTGCTAGGTCATAGATTCTATGTGTACATTAGGAATAAATTATGATTAATTGAACTAAATATAAAAATGAGATTTAGATATGTTGTAGTATAAAATATTGCGTAAAAAGAAGACTTCTGTATGAAGTCGAAGCAATTGTAAGAAACAACAAACACAGTAAGTTCATAAAATACCTATTATGCATGTATATAAACAAAAGAAAAACAAAATAATTTTGCGTTATAATTAATTCTTAATTTTAAATAAAAAAAGCCATGGTGATTAGTTTTAAAATATTTGAATTTAGAACGAGGATTTGTGTTTACAATGTTTTTTGTAATTTGAAAATACATGAATATCCTGTATATGTTGATATATGAAGTTGATATCATCCCTTTAAGAGATTGTTCTATTATTGAAACTAAACATTTTCACCTAAAAAACATGAGACGAAAAAAATAAAAGTATGCCACTCATATGAAGACGCCGCATTCAGTTCTTACATTAATTAATGTTCTTTTTATAGTTGAATATGTGATTTTAGAAATTTCTCTATGTTTATGTTTAATTTACTCCTAATTGACTTAATTTTACATATGACATACGACTTCGATTTCACTCTGTATATTAGTTACAAAATTGTCTAACAAAATAATACAAACGAAATAAAACTTACCTCTTTTTAAAGTTGTATAAAAACCTAATACGCTGAACACATATTCATCTTTATAAAATCAGTTTAAAAGGAATCGCATATACTCGTACGAACTTCGAAGAAAAATAATTGACTCTTGTTTAAAATGACGGAATGATTATAAATTATAATATATGTTATTAAACTTAGTAATTAACCAAAAATTTACTTTTATCACACACCAAATAATTTATGACAATAGATAATATTCTGAATGCGTCACGTGTGGTAATTTTGTTTATGATTTTTTTTTTAATTCTTAGTCATATTTGTGATAAACTTACTAGTCGCTAACCAAATGTTTTAAACATAACAATTTTGTTATTTAATAATCACCGATGATATCATCATGACACCAGTAGTGTTAAGCCCACTTTTTGTAGCAAATTTTATTAATTTATAAACGTTAGAGAAATAAGCAGCGTAGATAGGAAACGAAATTTTAAAATTGGCACACATAAATAACTAATCCACTGAATGGTTTAGTTATTTATGCGTATATATTGTAGGTTATTTTATTTAATTTTATAAAAGTAAGATCGTAGAAAAATATACAACTCGCCGGTGCATAAAGTTAGGCAAATAAGTTTGTACAAAGTTAAAAAAATTCTCTAATTGACAAGTCAATTAGCAATTTTTGCGCTCAACTATTTTCTTATTCTGAGGGAGGAGGGAATATATGTAATAGAACTAACCGCTCTTATCTTTCTAGTTATTTACTCTATCGGGCCAATCTTTATGCAGCCCCCCTCTATTCTATCATCCTATACTGATACCATAGAGGAAAATATATGTACATATATTTGTATATATCATATATAAATGTAGGGGAAAATATTTTCCCTTACATTTATATTAATAGTCCAGCAGAGGTTATATTTTCATTAAAAAAATAAGAATCCTTTCTAATATTACAAATGTGAAAGTGTGTTTGTTATTGATTAGCGCCCTGAATTTTTTTAATGGATAATAATAAAACAGTTACCCTGCCTGCGCTGCCCTAATTGATGATCAGATACAAAGTTCTCCTTTATTTATCCTGGTCAATGAACATATTTCTATAACACGAGCAAAGTTGCCAATAAACGCTAGCAAAAAATGAAAAACTCAACGTACAGCATTCAATCATTACTGTGTATTTTATTAACAGTATTTACATTTATCTTACACAGTAATATAATAAATTGTCATCATTGATTGAAAACATCCGAATGGGACTTAGATCCGCAATTTCTATTTAGATATAGTTCAATTAGTGAAGATAGGTTAACATGATAAAAGGGCACAGTTCGCGTCAATACGTTGATAAGTAACCCGCGATTACCTCTTCAGTTTACCAGATTCCATTAACTAAACAAACTGTAATTACATTAGAACTGTGTAATGTTTGAATTTATATGCGATCAGTAGCTTAGAAGTGGTTAGAAGTGGTTCAAGTGGCAATGCGTTTAGTTACTAATAGATGTTAGTATAGTGGCTAGACGTTTTAATAGTAGCGTCTAGTAGATCAGCTAAGCTGATTTCTTTTTATACCGCTGAAGTAGCAAACAAGCTATATAGTCCATCTAATGGTAAGCGGTTACCGTAGCAATGGAGAGATGTAATAGCCTTTACCGGTCAATAGCATTTTTTACATGTCTTTTTCATGTAACTTAAAATGGCAAACAAACTGACAGCCTACCTGATAGAAAGTGTATAAACAGTACCATGTATATAACAGATTATGTCGCTCATATACTTTATAGAATGCAATTCCTGAGGACTAAGGTGTTATGCCTCTGTACCTTGTAATTAATTTTTTTGCTATATCCCATCCTTGAAACCGAAACACAGCTGTGCATACAAAACTGCTTTACAGCATAAACACGAATGGGACGGAGATACTCAAGTGGATGACTTTTATACAAAATCTCCCTTTGGTTTCAATTGCAAACTTTGTTTAGCTTGAGACTAGTTGGAACCACAGAACTACAGTCTTACAGACTCAATCAGTGACCCAACGTTTTTGGTATTATATATACCAAATCGGGACTTATTATTTTGTTTTGACGTGTCAGTTGGACTACTTTCATTCGATAGTGAAACTATTTCCACGATTACATATAAATAATGTAGTAACGTCATTTTTGAGTCTTATATCAAAAATTGTGCCATCCAAAAAATTATACATTATAAGATATGGATTACATGTTTTATTTGGAGATTATTTATTATTACTATTTATAATAATATAAATAACTTAGTCCACATGACTATGGTATATTGTTTAACCGGGACAAATAACTTTTTACCCCAAGTCCTTTTCAATACCAAATAATGCCAGTATGGTAAATTTTGTGACAATTGGCAACATAAACCATTAAAGCTCCAAGAGGTAACAAACAAACTGATTTTCACATTTATAATATTACTAACTTTTCCCCGCGACTTCACCTGCACAACTTAGACATGAATATGTTCATTGTATGTGATAAAAAATCGTAAAAAAACTATGACCTTCTCCATTCCATATAGTATAGTAATAGTAAATTTTATAGCGATCAATTAAACCGTAATACAGTACTACCGTAATACAGTAGTACAGTAGGTAACAGACAAACAAACTTAATTTCATATTTATAATCGTCATCATATCAGTCTTTAACTGATCTTTGCTGAACACAAGTATCCCCCTTGGGAGTTTTGCTAAAATTTCCACGCTTGGCAGGTAGATTAGCAACCGTAGTTAGCCCTTAGAGATGTTTTAAGAGAGACGCTACTGCCCATCTCTCGCTCTCCTGTAGTCGCCTCTTACGACACCCATGAGAAAGGAAGGAGTGGCCTATTCTATTCCGGGACTACACGGCTATTTATAATTTAAAGTATTATTGTATTATTTATTACCCCATCTATAGATTTTTATTTTTCCTGACTTTCTTCTTTTCATCCTTGATTTCTTTTAAGATGTTTATAACACTGTTCACTACGAAAGCCTAAGACTGATCGTGTAATATTCGCTTATATGGCCTGATATAACTATCAATCACGTGAATGCTCAATTAAAGTCGTCACTGAAAAGATTCCGTTACAGCATCCTACTGACGATATTGCCTCTATTGAATGAAACCCACGTACTACTGTGCAGTCATTCATTTACTCAGTGTGCAATTCTATTTATTGGATCGCTTGCGTTATGTGAACGGAATTAAATTAAACTGAGTACGCAGTCTTGTAAATCTTTCTAGTCTTATTCTTTTTTCATTAATTTTAATGTTAAGATTTATTTTATACAACTTAGAATGGCAAACAAGCTGACGGCCCAACTGATGTAAAGTGGTAACCGTCGCCTATAGACATGAGTAGTACCAAGTTGTATAAAAAAAATGTTAAGATATTTTTTTATATACATCAAAAGATCTAATAGAAAGATATTATAAAGATAATTATAATTATTTATTATTATATCAGCCTTTAACTGTCCACTGCTGCGGGTTAGCAACCGCAGTAAGGCTTTGGTGACGTTTTAAGAGGGGCCCTGCTGCTCATCTCTTGACCATTAAATTCCCTTGTCGTCTATTACGACATTCACGTGAGGGGAGGGGGAGGCGTGTGGCCCATTCTATGTGTGCGGGACCACACAGCGGGTAAAAAGTGTATAGGGCTAACATCGAACTAAACTCAATAATTAGCAATAATAAATTATCTAAAATAATAATTTTAAACCTGTAAGGGTATTATAAAATATACATAGAATAAAATAGAGATAAAACTCTGTTTTAAAGCTGCTGAAACAAAAGCAAAACAAGAATTATTTGAAGTAGAAAAAAGGCAACTAATTAGTGTTCCATTTTCTGAAAGCACTATTTTGTATCTATGAGAGACTTCAAATGTATATTTTCTTTATTTTACTGCGGATTATAAATAGTTTAACCTTGTAATATCAGGTGACCTATAATTTTTTATTAATATTTATTAATATTAATAAGCATTATATTGCCGTTTGGTTCCTACATAGAATGGGCCACCCCTTTTTTCCCGTGGGTGTCGTAAGAGGTGATCAAGTGAACTTAATGGTCGAAGGATGGCCAGCAGCGTCCCTCGTAAAACGTTAGCAAAATTCAACAGTGGGCTAACCGTCCACGTCTGGGGGAAAGGGATGGTTAGTAATGGAGACTGAGAATCCCATTGCTAGCAATATACCCAACCAGGTCGACCTCCTCGCGGTTCTCCCTGGAAACTATCATGGTTAATTCCTGATGAATTCATCATGATGGGCTAACTGGCCTGTTTTCATTCTCATCTATCACCCTTCACTGGTGCTCCGCCAGCGTATCCCGTTAGCGCAGGCGGGGTTACCATACCATTTTCATCCATCAAAAAAAAACTGTCCACGGCTTATATTATGATAATGATGAAGCACTATCTTGTATTTATTTGGCTGAGACTTAACATGTATATTTTCTGTGTTTTACTACAGACTAAAAATAAAATGTGAATACAAGTTTATTTGTTATCTCTTAACGCATTAACAGCTTAACCGATCGTAACGAAAGGTATACATACATTTACTATTTGGTATGTAGTAGAATTACTATGCATTTATCCCGATCAATGAATATATAATGAATATGTAATTATTTATATTTATAATAAGTTTTCTATTGTAATCTTTTGGAGGAAACAATAAAGAGTATCTATCTATCTATATCTCCCACACACGGATGAAATCGCGGGTAAAAACTAGTGTGTACATGAATTTAATTGTGGCTGAGTTAGTATCAATTATATATGCTAATATCATTTTAAGTATATATACTTAACTACTTAAATATATGCATAACTGTTTCAAACGCGAGGGAACATTATAATATGTTGCGAATGGATGATGTTGACGGATCGTTTCCTTGGGATACGTTAGATATATTACATTGAATATATACCACCTGTACACTTTTACAAATATATTCATAACTCTATGAAAAGTGTTTTATCTATACTAGTTTTCTTTTTTTCATAATAAATAAGCACATATGTACCTATCATGAAACAATTTCAATGATTGGATAATAATGTAACAAACTAATAAACTGGGGGGAAAGGAATTGTTAGTAATGGGGTCAAATAGCCCTATTACTAGCAATATACCCTGTCAGGTCAACACTCCACGTGGTGCCCCTTGGAAACCATCGTGACTAATTCTAGTTTAATTCGCCAGGATGGGCTAACTGACCTACTTTCATCTTCATCTGTCATCCCTCACTGGTACCCCGCCAGTGTATACCGATAGCGCAGACGGGGTTACCATACCATTATCACCCATTAAAAAAAAAAACTCTAACTATTTTTAAAGTAAAAAAGGTTATCCTCCTCTCTCCTTCATGCTGTGCCTAATAGGGTCCATAATTGAAGTTGTTTTGTTATCTACCAACTACATTAATAATAAATAATAAATGCAATAAGAAATAAATAAATAAATCAACATTTTTTCCGTAATAAAATTCCAACTTCATTTGTCTTGTGTCACAAATAAAGGACGAAATTTTGTAGACACATTAGACTAAAAATATTCAAATTTAGAGACTACAAGCTGATTTTTCCCCATCACATTACGCTTTCAGTTATACGGATGAAGTCACGGTTAAACAAAAGAACCATATTTGAATCAAAGCTTACTTAAATATCCTTTTGAAAATTAAAAAAAAAAAATATCACAAGTTCCCTTTGATCGTGGAACAAAAATTCTCCGTTTCTCATTTTTGTAATATTACATTGAACTTTCAACTCAGGTCGTCCTCTATGCGCAATTTTCTCATTGTTGTGATTAGACAGACGGTCCAGCTCGTTGTGAGTTTATTTTAAATAATTTTGTATTTGAACTGAATGAAAAGGGTTAGTATATTAATAACTATTGCTGCAAAACTATCTAAGTAATAATTTATCATTAAAGTTTAACACTGAATATTTTAATTGCAATATATTATGTTTAGTATAGGTTGAGATAGGGAACCATATTTACCATAAGGTATGGTTTTGAATTGACTGCATAAATTACTACTGTTACAATCTGATGCCAAGAGTTTTTAGGCTTACTTCGTCAAAAATGTCTCTAATCACTAGAAGCTTTACAGGGAGAGAAAATGTTACTACAGTACTGTGGACTAGCAGACTTATTAATATACTCTGCCAGGTCGATCTCCACGCAGTTCCATCTGGAAACCATCGTGGAAAATTTTGATGAATTCATCAATTTGGGCAAACTGATCTTTTATACAACTTAGAATGGCAAACAAGCTGACGGCTCACCAGATGGAAAGTGGTAACCGTCGTCTATAGACATGAGCAGTACCATGGACATAACAGAGTATACTATTTCGCCCATGATACCCCCCATGCGTTGCTATTCCTAAAGACTCAGATGTTATTCCTCTGTACCCTGTAAATTTACGCCATATCCCACCCTTCAAACCGAAACACAGCCATGCAAACACAACTGCTTTACGGTTGAAACACGAATGGGACAGAGGTACCCAAGCAAACGACTTTTGTACAAATCTAGTAAAATCTGAAATCTCTGAAGGATCTGCATTGCGTTTGTCTTTACATGTTTACCTGTCGAGAATATTTTGAATATAGTACTTATTTATAAAGTACAAAATATTAAAAAGAATATAAAAACCGACTAACTTATAAACTAAAGTAGGTTTTCGTGGAAAAAAATCTTAAATTATTTACAAATTCTGTTTACTTTGATGTTCCTTGAACTTTGTATATTTTTTATTTTATAGGTACTCAACTAACTACAAGAGGGTTATATTTTTATACTCTTATATAATTTATGGCAATGTAAGAGACGTTGTATATTTTAAAGTTCAGTATTTAACATTATTTTTTATTTATATGTATTAAATTGTTGTTTTTTATATAAAACTAATTGATTCCCACATCTTCTGTTTCCCATACAAATTTCTAAATATTGTTTGTTCTTTTAAACCTACTTGGTAAACGAGCATGCGGCTCACCTGATGGTAAGTGATTATTGCCGTCGACATGATTGTTTTCTGTACTAGTATATGAGATTAAACAAAATATTGTTTCAGAATTCAATAATTATTAATATTCACGTAAGTTGGTCTAGAGGACTAATTAATATTTTTATTTAAAAAAAAATTAAACTATGTAATGAGTACCTTTTTTGTAGTTGTTAAATATGAGATTTATTATTTTATTTTATTTAATAGCTATACGCAAATAATTAAAAAATAAACAGAAAAAGAATATTCGACATTATAGTCTGCAAGTTTTCCAATGCGGATAGGGAGTTTTTGTCTCGGTTAAGAACTGTCTTACGAGTACAATTGAAATTCATTTAATTTGACCTTACAGATCTTGCAAAAAATAGATATAATACTTGTAGTAATTTCCTGCTATGACAGTTTTGTACAAAAAATTATTGATATTTAGATATCCTTACCTGGTATATAAACCTACATTTTGTTGATACATTCTTTAATTCACTCTTGCTAATTTATAAATATTAAAGTGATTTGTTTGTTATCTTTTGGCTTTAAAGTTACAATCAAGTATATATAAAAATAGAGGGACAAATTTTTAGTAATGGAGAAATAGTATCCATTTTTTTATTTTCAGTAACCTTCTTTGCGCAAAGGTAAGTAAGTTGTCCGTAAATAAGATAAATAGTTTTATTCTTAGTTGGGTTATTACAGGAAACAAACTTTAACCTGTTGATAGCAAAGTGCAAATTTAAATGATTTACAAGTGCAAAGATAAAAAGAATATAAGTAACATACTTATCCAGGAAAATGTCATAAAAACTTGTCACGAATTTGTAGGTAAATAATTGCATAATCTATTATATCGCTCAATAATATATTACATATACTAAGAAAAGAATCTAAGAATTCTTCAATTGTTACATTTTATCTTATAGTTAATATATTTGGCATTTGGCTATACAAAAAATGTATAGACCGATTCATTATCGAAATAATCACCAATAAATAATTTTTATAGACTATGGATGCATCAATCGCTCTTTTACAAATACTATAAGGTCTAATATTACACTGACGGTGAGTGCTATTGAACGAACTATGACCTATTATATCGGACTCTTACTGACATTATGTCTACACTTAATCGACCATCAAGAACGCCGCGACGTGACATGAAAAACAATACTGATATGTCCATTGTTTGGGAAATCTACGATGTATTTGCTTATGTGGCAATATCGAAATGAACACGATTGAACGACTATTGCATTCTTAGGGCTATATTACATTATTAATGCAAGGTTAAGCGATCTACTAATACAATAAATGGCGAAGTTTGTGACGATGGATAGATGAATAGATGTTTGTTTGTTACTCTTTCACGCAAAAGCTATTAAACGGATTTGAATGAAATTTGGTATACGCATAGATTATATTGTAGCTTAGCATATAGAATACTTTATATATTGTTTCACATGAGTGAAACTGCGAGATTTAGTTAAAAATATTTTTATATTACTTTACTTTTTTAGTTACATCTGTTTACCAAATGATGTAGTTATGAATGCACTATCAATAATGAATTGAATTGAATGAAAAAAATTTTTTCTATGTCGTATTTAAAGACTTTAAATATGGTATACTCGTATACTATAAAGCAATACTAATATTATTAATATGAGGTTTTTTATTTGTTTATTACTCCTTAGCACTTAACAAATTAACAATCTTTACAAAATTCGAGGTTATATAGATACTTAAATAGTATTTGGTGCGGAGAAGGACATAGGCTACTTTTTATCGTCGTAGGCACAGTTAGTGTTTGTATACATTTGTCAGTGTAATACACCCTTTACTCTATTTTAATGATCCAAATATTTTTTCTTCAGACAGCAGTTACGGCGCGCAAACAAGGGGGAGTGTGTTGTAACTCTTCGCTTTACTACGGTTCGGATTCTTTTTGTCGGATGCGTCACCCGTTTATGGGACGTTTGGCAAAACGCCAAGTTGTAGAATGCGTAAAAAGTCGATCTGTTTATAGTATGCAAGAATGGAGTGACCTTAGTGAGCTGAAGAGCGATAGATGATTAAAAACGGTCTCCGGCTCCACCAAGGTCTCGTAGCTAATATATTATTATAAAACTTGCGTACTAAATTCTTACTAATAGATTGTTTATTTGTCACTCCTTGGCGTATGAAAAGTTCGACCAATCATCATGGAATTTGTTATACGTTCTTATGTTATTTGGGACAGTAAAAGACTTATGATTTTTGTTTATATAAATAAATAATATCACGATTCACAGAAACGAAGTCACGGGTGAAAACTTTTAATATTTTTACAAAATTCAATTTGTCATGGAAATATCGTGAAAGTATAAAGATTGTATCGGTGAAGCTGAATATTAAAAAAAGTTTAAAAAATAACCTCGTTAAAAAGGTTTTTTTCTTTAATTGCTAAAATTAGTAATTTAAGAATTAGTAAAAAAATTATAAGTGCCTATGTAGTTACCCACAACATTATTATAATAATTTTAATATAAACAAGAACAAATTCTGAACTATTATAGTATCAACCACTACTAAAGCATGTAATCTTACTCGTAAATCCTGTTTCGAAATTGTTTATGTTTGTTTTAACTTTGTAAATTACAAAGCTCATATATTTAGACCTCAATTTTGTATCGAATACCATCGATTAAATAACTTTAACTAAGATCGTGCTTTGGAATAAATCTCACAAAGCAGCATTTTAATAATTAAATTCCTTACTTTGAATAGAAATTTGACCAAAACTTTGAAACAAATTTGAAAAAACCAAAGGTGCAAAAACACCAAATTTGCAATGAACTTTGAGTAATGAGGTATACTTTTTTATAGCCCAAACAACCGTTAAACCAAGTAAAGTTTTTGTGGTTTAACTATGAAATTTCCTTTTAAACGTAAGGAAAAATTATTTTATACTGTTTTATTTTGTAGTTATAAAAACAATTAATTTTATAAAGAGAAGAGGGTTTACAAATGACTGTTTATGAGAACGTGTGTATGGTTTTTAAATTTACATTTATTATTTATTTTTTATATAATTAAGTATACTTTTATTTTAAAAAAAAAATGTCTAGTACATATATATACAACAAGTTTTGTCATTTTATATCACAAACCTTACTAAAAACTAGTAAAGCAATGCGAGTATATAGATATTTTTTTTTTTGGTGTCATATGCATAAAATAAAATATAGCAGTAAAGACCAGCTTATTATTTTTCATATGCACAAGGAAAGATTAGATTGCTACTTCTGCAGGGGGCTTACTCTCTATGTTGGGAGTTATATATTTTCCCAGTCGGGTTTGTTTATGTTTGTACAAATACTAGGTCAGGGCGTTTTCTATATCATCAACAAACTGCTCTAGTGTTAGTATATGGGGCACTACAAAACTGCAATATTGTGAGAATTCGTACAGCAATGTGAGTGAAATAATATTGAAGACTTTAAGCATATGAGTACACTGGCAAGTTTTATTTGCTCTGCGAAAAGTTATAAAAAACTAACCACTCAAGAAAATAAATAAACTGTCTTGAAGATTTTGACGGTGGTTACGTAAACATAGAATTAAATTAGTTGATGTATTGTAAAATGATTTCAAATAACGTTTTCAATTAATTTCCTTTTTTTTTGCTTATGTTACGCGATATGTTCGCCGAGTGTAAATTTATTATGATACTTTCTTTTTATAATTGACATGACATGATATTTTATGACACGTTAAAAAAACAGATACTTTAGCTGTTTTTTGTTATCGTGTTATATGTTTAGATAATTTACATTAGTTACTTTTATTATATATTCTGTATATATTTTAATCTTCTATATATAATCGTGCAGTAGGTAAAAATTATATATTATATAAAACTTTTTAAAATTACCAAAGCATTCGTCACATAAAAATGTAGTAGTATATGAACTAAAAAATCAACGTATTGATATTTTTACGTACGTATAAGTACTAGGCGAGCAGAACTGTGCAGAACAATGATATAGTTTATTCGAAAAATTCATAGCTATGTTAGTATACTCATAACTCAGATTTAGCTACGGATTAAGACGCAAGCACTGTCAGTCGTCTCATAAATTAGGACAATTAATCCGTCCCGTTCAAGGCCAGTCTGTTATAAATAAACTAGCTTTGTTGAATTTCTTTTACGAATAGATAGATATTTGTTATTGTTTCCTCCTAATGATTACATTACAGTACCAGAAACAAGAATTATAAGAAATAGATTCATTCAAAGAAAATAATGGGCGGCCTCATCGCTCGAAGCAATCTCTACCAAGCAACTTTCATAATACTCGAGTAGTAGGTACCTCCATCTTAAAATACATAGCCAAAGTATATTATTTTTGTACAGTTATGTTTTAAGGAAAAATAATCTCATTATCATCATCATATCAGCCCTTAACTATCTACTGCTTAACATAGGCCTCACCCATAAGGGTTTTCGCCAGGTTGCTAATCGCAGTCAGGCCTTGGTGATGTTTTAAAAGGAAAGTTGCTGCCTATCATTAAGTTCCCTTAGTCGCCTCTTATGACTCCCACGGAAAAGGAAGGGATGGTCCTTTCTATTCCGGGTCCTTGGTCCTTTCTATACCACACAGAAATAGTTAAAAAAAAATACTAAAGTAATATTTTTTACTTATATTTCCAGAGCTGTTCAGAAAAGCTACTTGTATGCTGGCATCAGAGGCCATTTGACCTTTTTCGCACGAACGCAATAAAAAAGTACCTTCTCAGATTGGCGATGGGCTCATGACAGTCCATGGGTATAAAATGGTCACTTTAGTGGTACATAATAAAATACTAAAACGATTCACATATATAGTTCACCTAGTTGATTTATTTTTTTATGATAATACTTAAAATGGGTTAGTTGATATTTGAATTGCTAACAATAATTGTCTGACACATTAGTAGGTGAAAATTACTTATCTGTAGAGTCTAAATGAATCTCACTACAATGTCTATTCATTCATAATCAATTAATCCATATGATTATATATATATATATATATATATATATATATATATATATATATATATATATATATATATATTCTTTATTGAATATAATATGTCAGCATTTCTCTTTATTATGAGGAAGTCGAAGACTGAACTAAACAAAGTAATCGGTCAATGCAAAAGAAGGATAACTCGTAATGTAATTTATCTAGCAATGGGTTTTAGCTTCTTACGGGTACATCTCTATTTTTTTTTTTAATAAAATACACTAATTTTGCTTGCTGATAATGTAGCTTTCTATAGATGTGTAGGTATATTTTCAAAATCGGTTAAGTATGTTTTGAGTTTATTCATTACAGACAAAATATGAGATCTTTATTCTTTATAATAAGTTAAGACAATACTAAGTGACTCTGCATGTTCCACCGCTACAGCTTATTAATCGTTTAATATGATGCGTATGGTCACTTTCTATCATCATACATCTCGCTATTGATAGGGTATTCACCCTTTTGTTGGAATCTGGATGGTCGCGAACAGCGCAGTTTCAGAGATGTATCCTCCCACGAGCGCTCAGGTTATGAAATGAGCTCCCTGTCGACGTGTTTACAAGATATTACAGGTTGGGATTATTAAAAAAAAGGGGTAAAGAGGTTTTTTTAGGGTCCGCAATACATAATGCTCCTGGTATTGCAAGCGTTTATAGGCTACGGTAACTTCTTACTATCAGGTGGGCTGTACGCTTCTTTGCCACCTTAGTGGTAAAAAAAAAGAATAGCATAGTTTTTAAGGCTATATTCTTTGGAAAAAAGAATTGGGGTGGGGCACGTTTCTCACAGAGGAATTTTAATAAAATGTTAAGGGCAAGAAGGCATCATCACATAAAAAAATATCACCTAAAAAAAAAGCGCTCTTTTCTTATACTCCTACTCGTAAATCATGTCTAATACAAGTGATTAATATCGTCATGAAACTTTTAATAATGTGTTTGCTATTTCTGAATACAATCTCTAAAGGTCAACATAATGATAGCACATAACGTCAGTCAGATCTTTGGTGTCATAAACAACTGATTTGCAGTTTATCTTGTGAACAAGTTTATGAGTGGGACGTATCTGATACTATATCGAAAAAATACGTAAATACTATGTCTCATCGATGAATGTTTCCCTACGAGATTTATTATAGCTTTAACCTTGACACACAAGAAGTTATATGTAAATCTACTTATTGATTTGTTTGTTTATTTGTTGATCCCTGCGATTATTTATGTGCTGTTATTTATATCTGCGTACGATAAAACATTTGCAATATTATAAATATCTTTTATTTATTTATTTATATGCTTTTATATATGACTACATAGTATAAAACAAAATCGTTCCCAGTCAGTCTGTCCATATGTATCTTTAAAATTACACAACGGATTTTGATGCAGTTTTTTTAATAGATAGAGTGAGTCAAAAGAAACGCTTGTATGTATAATACATGCATAATATAATAGGGAAACACTAATAATTTTATCGTATGATAAACTTAAAAACTATATATTCGAAATTGTATACTGTAGTACATTTAGCATCAGC
This sequence comes from Galleria mellonella, assembly GCF_026898425.1. Classification (NCBI taxonomy): domain Eukaryota; kingdom Metazoa; phylum Arthropoda; class Insecta; order Lepidoptera; family Pyralidae; genus Galleria; species Galleria mellonella. Next base: position 867,211 of record NW_026442100.1, on the reverse strand, counting down.
ATTACATACGTGAGAAGCCGGGGCGGGTCGCTAGTTCATTTATAATACAGATATTAGGTTATAACAAAAATGTACACAGACGTACTTATCCCATAAAAGGATTTCTTCCAGTAATCCTTGAGCACCCGAAAGATGAAAATGTCTATGGGGTTTATATATAAAGCATAACATATACGGTAATCGTATATTTATTTACTGCATGATTAATGAGAGGAGAGAACAATAGCTTTCCAATTAGATAGCATTTTTTTTGCAAGTACATTATCTATGTTTTCACTAATTTTATTCTGAACTAATTTTGATAATTCTTTATTCAATTGATGTGATTTATTTCCGTGTTGTTTTTATATTGAGTCACGATTGAAATAGACATATTTGTTACATTTACCCGTAATATCGAGTTAAGGATCCTCAATATGGAAGCTCGTACTTAACAAGTTTTTGAGACTGTGATCGGCAAACAAATTGTCGACTTGCCTGATCGATGGAAAGTGGGTAACAGTGTGAATATAGACATGAATATATATAACATATATATTTTATATTATCTTGTTATATTTAATAATTATGTTATTTTATAATAATAAATACATCTTAATACGAGTCAATACTCGTATTACAAGATGCAGCTCAACAGCTGCCATTAGCATTAAGTTAGACTTAGAATGATAAAACTTTTGTGCATCATGTATTAACGTGGCGCATCCAAGTGTGTATTTAGTATGAAAAAACTATACTTTATGGCATTTATACTTTATGGCATTGGTAAACTTGTCATAAACATTAAAAAATTTAAAAACTATAAGAAAAGATCTCGCTGAGAAAACAATGGGCGACCTTATTGCTAAAAGCGATCTCTTCCAGGCAACAGTTTTATTTTTTTTCTATTTTTTCGTCCTATATTTCTTTAGAACAAATATTTAGTTTTATTGGCTGAATAACTCCTTAATAGGTGATTAATAATTTGATTTTCCATTATACAGACTCCAAAATATCATCATCATTATTTCAGCCATTATCCGTCCACTGCTGGACATAAGTCTCCCCCATAGACTGCCAAGAATGGTCCTGAGCCACTTGCATCCACTGACTCCCTGCAATGCATTTCAGGTCGTCACTCCATGTGGGTGGGGAGGGGGGAAGGTGCTCTTACACTGCGTTGGCCCGTGAATATATTTATTATCTATTTATCAACATCATTAGAAACAGTTGATTCTTGAAGCTAATTATATGGTTACTCATTCCACAGAAGACCTCAGTCGATGTAACTTAACATCATTAATCGAAACTGGATTAAGTCTGCATTTACCTAAATCTTTATTTATTGCGTAATATTAAATCGGTTATAGCTCATACTGACTTAGATACTTCTCTTAAGATTAATGAGTGATTTTGCCTAATAAGTGTTATCGACTGTTAATTAATTAATCGATTATATTTGAATAGAATAATAAATTAACCAATACGATCAATAATAAAATGTAATGGATTACCAATTTATACATTTATAATTGACTAACATAAATATCAAAATTAATTAATTAATCAACATACCATTGATATAATTGTTAATTGTTTAATCAATTATTAACAAACTAGTTGTCAATATAATCAACAACAATTTCTATAGTAAATTGTATGAAATTTTAAATAATAGGCCAATTGATACTTAGAATAATGAATAATCGATTATTAAGAAACAGTAATCGAAGGATACAATGAACTATCGTGACGTTATAGCGACCATAAACCTGAATGCAGCATTACCCGGTAATTCATTGATGTTTTATTGTCGAATGATTTGCAGATGTTTGACGTACGCCTAATTAAGCAGGGTTCGTTTGATGTACCGCAAACACTAACCATAGGCTTTGGAATATAGCTTTCATGGATAATAAATTACAACGCAGAACCAATAGTATCAGTTGGTAGATTTCTTTGTCCGTTTTGAATGTTGTTAAGCCTAAAATAAGCGTTCTAGTTTTAAACATTAGAGTGAAGTTAAAAAATTGTCTATGCCATAGAACATATTAAGATACAAATTTCGTAATTAAAAAATGACAAAAAAATTTGAGTCTTCCATACTAACTTAATATTTGATCGCGTCCCCTTAGTTTAGGCTTAAAATTATTTGTCGAATTCTTTTTAGGTACAGCTTGTAAGCTGTAAAATAAGTACTAAGTGTATTTTCGTGAATCAAAAATTAAAAATTTTTGGCATTTTTAAAAAATGGCAAAAATATTTGACCCTCCTGGCTGTACGCGCCGTGTTTGTATAGAGGCTTTTAATTTTCGCCATTTCTCGACACATCTAAAAATTTATTTAAGAAAAAAAATAACTTTCCATATTAAAACGCTCCCTTAAAATCATTTTATTCTTAATTACTTTAATTTTATTCTGTATAATAATAAATATTCTCGAAATTCATATAGGTAAATTACGACCCTTATATTATAACTCATCTAAACTGGCCTGCCGCACAGACATTAATTCTGTAATGAGAGTGCTCACACAAATCACACAATGGCGCCGTTCAGTTCAATTATCCGTTCGTTATCATCTTCATACTAGTGGTCTTGAGGTCAAGTAATGTGTGCCATTATACGGCCGAGTTGATTTGATGCTTTGCACATGTGTTTCTTGTTAAAATATTTTCTGCTTTTTTGGTGATTGCAAAAAGGAGTACATTCATAGATTGAATATATATATATATATATATATATATATATATATATATATATATATATATATATATATATATATATATATATATATATATATATATAAATTAGCAATTGTCCAGCCGTTCTCGAGTTTTAGTGAGACTAACAAACGTCAATTCGTACTTATTTATTATAAATAAAAAAAATAATAACAATATAGAATAATGTTTTGAACTAAGTATACATTATAAATCTGTATATTTAATTCCTATTTAAATTATTAATGTTACTTATGTGTTACATTATTTTTAAAAATATAAGCGTTAAAAAAGTCTAAGTAAACTACGTAACCATAGTAATGAATGACATTTCTTCGCCCATTTTTACATTTTTTCCGTGGCAGCTGTTAAATTACGAACATTTGTTTAGTCTAAGATACAAAGCTCAGTGTTCATTAAGCGCAACACTCAATTTTCTTCTTTTTTTTTACTCCAATAAAACAAATCTTGTAAATTAAACTTGTCTATGTGTTGTCTATAGAGAATCGTAAAACATTTTGTTATTATCGTATATACTTTCATTTCATACTCATTTTTATACAGCAAATATATATGACTGAAGAAAATGGCAACAAAAATAAGACAGTATATTAAGTTTATTAACTTTATATAAATATATTTTTTATTTTCTGTAAATAGTAAATTTTATCTTGATACAGGACGAGATGATATTGTACATAGTTTTTGTATCTTGTTTCTGTGCAAATTACGAGTACAACTGTGTAATTTGCAGCTCTGCTTTAATGGCTGTGATTCAGAAGTGTAAAATATTTTAGTAAAATTGCTGACACCCGACACTAATTATTACTTACAGCTTATTTCTCGTGTCTCTTTTTCTACATAATTATCTAAGTCAGACTTCACATATTTTCACTTGTGATAGATAAGTTTTTAATTAGTTATGTTAATGGTTGACTGGTAGAGAAAACCATTTCGTGTTAAGTTCACCAAATGTACATATTCACACTGTGCATTGAAGTTTAAATATATAAATATTTACAAATAATAAAAAGCTACGTGTTTATATTCTCCTCTCTTATTAATTCATATATTTTGCTTTTAGCATAATAAACGCATGGGGGGTATCATAGGCGAAACAGTATACTTTGTTAAGTTCGTGGTACTGCTCATGTCTATAGGCGACGGTTACCACTTTACATCAGGTGGGCCGTCAACTTGTTTGCTATTCTAAGTTGCATAAAAAATATCATCAGTATTTCGTCTTCATAAACGAACTAAAAGAAATATCATTAATTAACTCAAATAAATATCTTAAATTGTAGATCTTAGAAAAATTATGAAACTTTGCACAGAAGTTTTTAAAAGAAGGAATTTATTTATTGTATTCCCTATGGACTTAATTAGAGGATGTAACTTTATATGAAATTTGCTTATATTATTTGCGTAATACCATATTATATATACTAATACAACAATTATTTTTGAAATACTATTATTTCATATTTCCATTATTGACTGCTAAACTGAGGCTTACTTATGGTACGAATCTGCAGAAACTTCGAAGCATTCTTCACGTATAAATTATTGTCATAAAGACAAACAATTAGATTTTTCGTTTGTTATAGATAAATTTAAAAAGCACTTAACTGATTCTAGATCTTTTTTTATCTATATTACACTAATCTAGTAACAGATAACAACCGAGTGCCAACCACTAATTACACTTTCAAAACTGTAAATTTAATTAACTACGTAATCGACGCTTCGTATCAGCCAGCGCTTAATATAGTTCGAACAACTTAACAGAGTGAACTAATTCTTAAGCAAATTAATACAATTGTTGATGAACATTCGGATTACGACATCAAAACTTTAATGAAACTAATTATTTAGGAACCTGCGCGTAGTCAATGTCTTACAATTTGGTTCTATTTTACACTTTAGGTAGTACTCATTGAGGGAATTACCAATAATTTTTTTTTATTATTAATTTGAGCGTGGATATTAATACTTTTTAAATGACTTACAAAACGAAATGCTTTTAATTCTTATGGTTTTTTTGTGTGTGTAAATTCTGAATTGATTTTTGATGTTTTTTTTTACAATCTATACGGTTTGTTCCCATGTTGGTATTATATTAAAATTTTAACGATTGAAGTTGTTTTTTTTTTTACAAAATCTGCATATTATTTAACGTCCATGGCAAATTGCAGCTACCGCTGGTCGCTTTTAGGTCGCGGCCTGTACTGTCTATTGGGAAATACATTTGATATATCAATGCATATTTCTGAACTTTTAATGTGAAATTGTTTTATGGCCAATAAATGTTTCGTATTCTGTGGAATTGGATTAGATGTATGCATCAATCATCAATTTCACTTAACGATTATTAGATATGTGAATTACTCTACTAATATAATTTGAAACAATATTTTTTTAAACAGTGTTTTAGAAAACTCTATTTTATTGGTTAAAATATTGTTCAGTAAGTGTAATAATGTTTATTTGTAATTTTTTTGTGTAAATATCTATAGATTATTACCTACAGTTAAATTTATTAGTGTTATATAAATACCTTCTATTTTTAACTTTCTTTTGTTTAGACTTAATAAGTGTTAGACACTGTTTGTATTAAGATATCTAAATATGTATTTAACATTTGTCTATAGCAAGTTTAACTTTTTTGTGGTAACATGGTAAATGTTTAACTCGTGTTAAATGTAAAATTGTATAACTACCAACTGTGTCCACGGCTTCACCGGCTCCGCTAGTGCAAGATAAGGAAAATTCGAAATAAAATCCTTGAAATAAAAACCGATAAGCCAACGTAATATTAGCAAGCTAATGCCCTCCTTTTTTGAGAACAGATCCATGCATAGAAGTAAATAAATGAACTATGTTTAGCATAAGAATATTAATGGGTAGTAGTGTCAAGTTTGATGAAATTAAACTTTAACAACCGACTTTAAAAAAGGGGAAGATCTCAATGCGATGGTATTTTTTATGTCTGTTACCTCATAACTCCGTCAGTTATAAACCGATTTAGAATTTTTTTCTTTTTATCCAAAAAAATATATACTTTTAAATATGTTTTTTTTATGGGTGAAAATGGAATGGCAGCCCCGCCTATGTTATCGGTATACGCTGGCGGGGCACCAGAGAAGGGTGATCGTTGAGAATGAAAACAGGCCAGTTAGTCCATCATCATGAATTTATCAGAAATTAACCATGATAGTTTCCGGGGGGAACGCGTGGAGGTCGACCTGGTTGGGTATATTGCTAGCAATGGGATTCTTAGTCTCCATTACTAACAATCCCTTTCCTCCCACTTTAAGATATGTATTAGACAGAAACTATTCGCATAATACCATTCAGGTAAAGCAAGGTTACAAACCGAGTTTACATATCTGCAATAGTCCGACCTAAAGGGTTATGAACCGAGAGATAGAAAAATGTATTTTAATATACGGAGTACATGTTTCACAAATTCTTTTCCTAGAATAGGGCATGGTATTAAAATTTTAAAGCATGCAAACCCATTGAAGGCATAGCTGATATATAAATATGCCTGAAATTTAAAGTATTTATATTGCTTTCCAACAAAACTTTTCATAATAGACCATATATAAATGGAAATCTACTAACTAGGCGTTGTTCGTGGGCTAGAATAAAATATGAATACATTTCCGTAGGGATCTCGTTAGAATACCCAGTTTAAAAGTATCTTGTTCAACAAGGTTCTGCAAATGTTACCTATTCGTACTTAAATTCAAGGGAACCAATACAACATCACCAAATTGAGTTTGTCATTGACTTTCTGAAGAAATTATGTCCTTTTATTCTACTGTTATATTAGAAACAATAGGTAATGAGAGAGATTTTGTACAAAAATCTTCTCCATCTACCTCTATTCTGTTTGTTTTTGTCGTAAAGTAATACCATGAACGTTACAATGTATTGTGGTATCCATCATATCTATAGGTGGCAGTTATCAATTCACGTTAGGTAAACAGACTATCCGCTTGTTCGCCATTTAATATCGTATAAAAAAATCAGACGGTTTAGAGATTCTTGATGTCTCCCAGATAAACAAAACTAGTCATATAACATATATTATCTCTAACCTTTTCGGGATAGACAGAAACCATCAAAGATTAAATGCTACGATTCAATCAGATCTCTTTATTCATATTCATCAATTGTGAAGTATTTATACAAAAAATCTATCTATTTTTAACTTAGCCCTTCCGCTCATCAATTATTTGGTCGACGTATGTTTGTTTAGGGTGGCCTCTATAGCCATCTCCACTAAGAATGGGTATTATATATTGTAGTTACAATATCTTTGTATTGATCCAATAACGGATATATTAAATATATATAATATGGAAGTGAATAAATCGATCGAAATGTATAAAAAAATATCCGATTGATATGGACGATATCAAAGTGGGATAACCTTTTATTCCACCATCGTTGTCTTGCTGCATTCCATATATAGATTGAAGCACTACCAATATTGGCCATGTCTAATCTTCACTCAACTGCACTCGATATATTTCTTTCGTAATTCCTTCTTCATTCATCCTTTCCAAAAGACTTAACCGACATTAACACTCCCATAAAACTAGTTGAGAGAGGCCATTCTGAGGATACATTACACTCTCTCTCTCTCTTGCATGCATGTAATTGAGGTTGTCTGTAAGAGATTGCTTTTAGCGATAAGGCCACCTTTTGTAATTGTATTTGTATCAATATGCTATGTATACATCTATTTTGTGTGTAATAAAGAGTTTGTAATGTTATGTAATGTAATAAAAAATTGCACATGGCTTACCAGATGTCGGGTTTACGAGAATTAGAACTAAAATTCGTTTATTTACTTGAATAAGGTATTATACAGATGTATAATATAGTATCTGAAAGAAATTATAGTTCAAATCTTATTTTCTTACATTGTAGGCATCAAACATTGTAAATTATTAACGAGAAAGAGAAATTATTTCATATTTACAAATATATTAGTTTCTTTTTATATACTTAATAGTTAACTATACCTTTTTTTTCTGATGCACGAAGAAAGTATAACTATAATATTATAACTATAGTATGTTTATATATGTATAACGAGAATTTACTCCCGCCCGTATCGACGTCTTTACGGACTCTGCGAGTTACAGCTTGCAGTGCGAGATGAGACACTGTGACGCCAAGCTCTGTACAGTACTCCCCCTGAAGAAGATTTCCAAATATATATATATATATATATATATATATATATATATGTATGTATATATATATATATACATACATATATATAATTTGTTTATTATTCGTATTCTTATAATCACATTTTGATCTCTCTGTATTATGTGTCCACTTAGATAATAAAATCGTGTTTATTTGGTGGTAATTTATATATATAATTAACATTTCTCAAAGTATTTTACATACATCAACATAGCAAAATAATTTAGACCAGAAGAAATATGATTTAATCCGTCTCAATGTCAAAACAAAATATTAGAAAGGTTATTTTTTAATATTTCCATACTAGGTCAATATCTTTGGTATGTCTCAAATGATTACATAACAATTCGAGACGCAGTGCTATCTAGATCTGTCCGTTAGACAACTAGTAAGATGGAGTTCTGTAGGTTGTCTTCGATATAGTCTTCTTTTTTCAGTTATACTAAATTGAAAAGTTTCACTTTCCAACAGCTGGTCTGGTTGGGATAATAATCTGCATTTCTTAGACATCTGGATCGAGTGCGTGCCCAAGTATATCACGAAAGCAATAAATACAAGCTGAACATTTAAAAAATATTTTCTCTTTTCTCCTTGATTGGCCAGTGTTCAGTATAAAAACTATTTTAAAAATAAATTTACTACTAATTCTTAGTATTAGATAAATAAAATAGATATTATTTGATTGATAAATAAACATAGGAATTGAAACCAGGCTTATAGAACAAGTTACGTACTCACTGGCATTCTGCCAACAGGGTTCACTGTGCTCTCATATTTTATGATACAGTTGTACGTTATATGTCTAAGAATTACTATGTTTGTTTTGCCTTCCTAATTGGCAGTAATGGAATAGTATGAAATATTCGGCCTTCACCTTTTAAACTCGACTTTATTGTTATGTTTTTAAGATCCTTAATATTCTATACGCAGAATCAATCAAGAGGCACCTCTTGGAAGAGGCGAGAATTGATGAATTAGAAGGTACATAATAATCAACCAATCGAATCATTAATAAAAAGATATGCAAAATAGAATTTGAATATTGAATTTGGTTATGAATTTACGAGAAAATAAATTCGGTTTTTGAATATTGAAATTGCAGAAAATTTTATTATTTTTATATATAATTTAATTCAGAATTTAAAATAATTGTATAATATAATTTCAATAACGATTAGAAATTGGAGTCTAGTGTATAATAATAGTTCTCTTCGTTGAATATCCAGAGTACTCTCAGATTTAGCATAAGGCCATGAGATACATCACAGGTGGAGACACCTAACAGGTAAGAATGTAACTATTCATCTATCCTTGTTACTCTGTATTAACATGGCACGTGTATAAAGGGGACATCTACGTAAGACACAAATGAATATCACCAAACTATTGTACAATTTCGCTTTAAATTGCCCCAGTAAATTGAAGTTAAACAACTATGCTGACACTAATCCTCTTAAACTGGGTATTACATGAATATTAAGGTACTTCCAAAGGTTGTGGCATGTTTAGTTTTCGAATATGGGCTTAACGTTCTATTTTGATCATAGCAGGTACATCTAGGCAATTATTTGAGTTATATATTTACCTATTAGCCATATAAGGATACTTAAGCTCGAACGATACTTCGCTTGTTCTTGATCTGATCTCGGTGTGATAAGAAATCTGTGGTAAAAGTAAAGAAAGAATTTGAGATTGAGCGTGACTGGATCAGAAAGGGACTAGACTGCAGAAGACACGCACTGTTTCTTATATAATAATATTTTACCACATCAAGATCGGAGTGAGAACGAATCCAGACCACTATTATCGATAGTGTGGATCCGGCCTTGAAGTTTAATTGCGAAATGATTATAAAAAATAAAAAAGTACGCAATACCTTCACGAATTTGTGAACTAATGAAGATGTACTTGTCTGCTGAATGAAGAAGTCTACTTAATATAATTTAATATACTTCCAAAAAGATTCCCAATTAATTGATATTGATTTTCTGTAACCATGTTACGCGATTACGTTACTAATTCAGAACCGATTTAAATAGGGTATAATACATATTTTTGTTCTTTAAGTGATAAACTGCTTATGGTAATGCAATATCTACTAATACACATACGATTTCGTATTCTTAATTCAACAGTTCTTAATTCAAAATAAAATAAAAAAAAAAAACATATTTGATTCGTTATTTTTTTATCATAATTACAATTGTCTTTTTAGATTTCTGTCTATTTCATAAACTATTATCAGATAATTATTTATTGTATAAATAATGATTGCAAATGATTCAGAATTGATGAAGATATCACGTAGTTTCATAAAAAAAACAATCGAATTGTGACCCTCTTTCTTTTAAAGTCAGTTCGAAAGTATTATTTTCCCACGGGAGTTCATCCTGTAGAATCTTTTAAGTGATGTCCAAACAATGAATGAGCGATGAAGTATACGGTCTGTTGGGAAATCTATATCTTGAAAGTCATATTTAATCAGAATATTATTACACGAAGATTGTCTTGATACCTTACAGAATTGAGAAACGACGAAATCGAACGCGACTCACTTTAACTTCCGAAGTTGTGGAGTTTTCACGCGTCTACCCTCTAGAGGCGGAAAGAAAAATCCTTATCATTGTTTTGACAAATACTTTCAATAAGATGTAGACTAACAAGATTCTGTTATCCTTTTATTTGATTTAATGTTCAAGAATTTAATACAAACAACCAATTTGCAACCCATTCAGAAAAGGACGCCAATTCTATTGTATCTCTTTGTGTTTTGTATATTAGGGAGATCGATCTATTTATTTATTCTTTAGTGACTACATAACAAAAAAAATGTCTGGTATAAAAGGCGGATTTAATACTATATAACATTCTCTCCCAGTCAACCACCTATGTTTTTAAAGATGTTGATATATTTTTAAAAGAAGTAATCGTTTTCGTATTTTTTTTTAATACAATTTTACCAGATGGAGAATTTTACAAAATCGTGTGCGTGCGTATTTCTATTTCACTCGTGTTTCAGTCATTAAACAGCTGATTACATGATTACGTTTCGGTTTGAAGTTTGCGATGTGTGACAGATGTGGGGCGGTACGATCTAATTTATTTTAGTGAAACTCACCTCTGACTATCGCGACAACTTCTATTGGAACCATCCTTTCTTGACTACACTTTTTCACACATACATCGTATATACACACTTTTATTTACGTTGCATCAGGTTTCTTAAAATATATAGGTGCTTTGCATTCCAACCTTTACTGGCCACCATTGTCCCCCAGTCTCCTGCCAAGGGTCGAATTACGTCATATTAAGCCGAGGTCAAAGCAGCTAGGGCGCCCTTAGACATTATAAGACCTCTCTGAAAGTTAAGAATATCATCAGCATTTATCTGCAGCCATCTGCAGTCAATAGCAATAAGATAGTTGAAAAAAAAAGGTGTAGAGAAAGGGTTATTAGAAATTATCATCATATTAACCATTATCTATCCACTCCAGAACATAGACCTCCTCATAGACTGTCTTAGGAAACGGTCCTAAATCACCTATATCTATTAATTCCATTAAATGCATTTGAGGTCGTCACTCTATTATTAGGAATGCTAAATATGAATTGTATGCCTCATTGATATAAAAATTGCTGTATATTTTTTAAATCTTCATTAAACTATTTTGTTTAAATTCTGCTTTTAGGTACTTAGCGTCATTTGTTCCACAGCAATATTTTTTACTTAATATCTCCCTAAGATCCACTTAAAAATCTAGTACTCCACTCTCCCAAAGCAATTCTCATTTACCTTTCTCAGATCCATTAGTTTAGAACTTTAGATGGATAGATGAGGATGAATTCCCAGAATGATAGATAATAAATTTCTCTTAACAATAATCTTTTAAGTAGGTTACGTATTTCTTTCTTTTCTAGATGAATTTTATTGCTAACTACATTTTTACCAGCTACTAGAAAATGTTGAAAAACATCTGAAATTCACGTACATGAAGTAACTAATGAAATAGACTAGGTTTAAATAGTGTATCAAGATGAAATCTACGCCAGATTTTAAGTTAGGCCTGCAAGGATACAACTGTGAATATTGCATCCAATTTGATGTAGTAGTTTTTGCGTGACGTCAAACATAAAGAAAGACAGACAGACAAAATTTGTAAATATGTTTGTTTCCTTAATATCGTCCGTACACATACAATATTTACTTTATTATACATTTTTTTATTTAAGAATTATTTTGATAGATATCAAGTATACACGTACATCTTATTAAAATATTATTAAGCTAGTGACTTTTTTCGCCCAAATTTTGGATCAACCCAGCATATGATATACTACAGAAAAATCTAAAGAACTCTTTTCTCTGATAATAATAATAATAATTTTAAAGTAAAATTATATGTACGTACAGTCTTACAAGCAAAAAATTTTAAACTATTTGACCTTTTTCTATGTTTAACGCGCGCAAATTTTCGTATGACCTTTCTCAACTCTCGCGATCCCTCGTCTTATCCTGTCTGAGATAACTTCGTTCTAGCTCACATATAGTTATTAAACTTTCTTAATTGTCCCCACACTGCATACAAGGTGTACGTGACCCGATATACAGTTAATATGGCTATACACACAGTAGCTTGCTTTAATTAAAACGGGGAAAGAGCCAAACATTAATTGGGTGTCTTTTTGTCCTTCGTTAAAGCTTTGTCTATTGTTAAAAAGTATTTATGCCATAAAATATATTTAATTAAACCCGTTTCATTTAAAAATAAAATACAAAACTAAAGCTAATATACTCTTTTAATTACTTGCTATATCCTGTGGCTTGGCCTGCGTAAATATTAACAAAAATTATTTATCTGCATTGAATTTTGTTTTACCTATTATTTAGATATTATTCAATAATACATACTTATATAAATATTTTTACATTTTTTTTTATATTTATAGAATACACGCAAAAGGGTTAAAAGGTACAAAAATAGTAAATAAGGCAGATAAGAAGAAGATCTTTATATTATTTTTCAACAAAATGTAGTCTGTCTGTTTTTAAGTATATCTATTACTAAAAAAAAAAAAACTTTTCTCTTATAACATTAGTTTACTTAAATAGACTTAGATATTAGCTCTTTATGTTGCAAATATAATATAATCTGCAATAAGTCCTTAACGAATTCAGGCAAAGGGCCATTTACTTTGATTAATCGCCACTTTATTAATACGTCGTGTTATCTAAAAGGTACGTTTATTAAATCCGATCTTATAATCGATCCCTGTGAATTCCCGCATACTCGTAAATGGCTTTTTGTTTGTAGTTACCGAATTTTGTGTTGGATTTATAACTTCTAGCTTTTGGGTCTCCTGAACTCACCAGATGGAGCCATCATTTATTATATACCATCTTACTTAAATGTACGTAATGCAGTGAGATCTCTGTAATGGATAAAGATGGAATGTTGCACCCATTTATGCTAATGGTATAAAATTGCGGAGCACCAGTTGAAAATGAAATGTTGAGGATGAAGTCGGACTAATTTCTCTTGAATTCACTGGGATAGGTGAATTTAATAGGAATGATATGGCCAATTGCGATGCATTTCAGAGTGGTGATATATTTCAACTTGATAGATATTAGGAAAGTAAAAGTAAAAATAAGTTACTTCACTTACTGTTCACTTTTTTTTAGTATGCGAAATTTGCCATTAAAATAGTTAATAATTATTATATAATATAAAATATTTAATAGTTTAGTAATAACGGAATTATTCTCGCAGATAGATCACTGTTCTCATTTTGTCATAATACCATAATATTAGACTAAGGAAACTTAATGGTCAAGAGGTGGGTAGTAACGTCCCCTTTAAAAGATCACTAAGGCCTAACTGTGGTTGCCACCCGCTTACTAAGCGTGACAACTACTGGTAAAACCACCCCAATAGCCTATGTTCAGCAGTGAATTTCAGCAGCAGTTCAGCTAAGAAAAAAGGAACTGATATTCTGTATATATATATATATATATATATATATATATATATATATATATATATATATATATATATATATATATATATATATATATATATATATATATATATATATATATATAATTCTGAAATTCAATTTTCGTTTTTTTAATGGAATAATATATTTAATATAATAATCAGAGGAAGTTGGTTACAATTTAGTCAAGCGGCCATACATAAAGATATTTCTTTTTTTTTATACACCACAATTTTTGGTTGTTTTTTTATTTTATTTTATTTATTGATAGAAAACACGTCAAAAATACTGTGCCTATACCTAACATAACATCGTATATTATATAGTATACTCTGTTATGTTCATTATATTGTTGATGCTTATAGATAGGTAAAGTGGTAACTGTGACCAATTTTTATAAAGTGGGCAGTATGCTTGTTTGATATTCAAAGTTGTATAAAAAAACTATCAGATGTTTACTACTTATTGTTACTCATTGTTCATTCTCATTTCATTTAATATTAATAGTGCTTAATACCTTTTGCCTTTCCAATGTGAATTTGCTCGATTTTGTGGTGTGGATGGAGAAGTTCAGAGGTTATTTTTATCCAAGTCACGTGGAAGTAGTCGCGTTTACTGTTAGTATATAAAAAAAAGAGAATACGACAAGAACTTACTAAGTAGCAAACTTAACAATGATCATTTTATAATTACTTAGAATGTATATTATATATTTACCTATAATAATCGTCAAAGTTCAGAAGAAAGTTTGACTATTTTTATTTATGTCACGTAGAAGAAGTCGCGTTTACTGTTAGTAAATAAAAAAAAGAGAATACGACAAGAACTTACTAAGTAGCAAACTTAACAATTATCATTTTATAATTACTTAGAATGTATACTATATATTTACCTATAATAATCGTCTAAGTTCAGAAGAAAGTTGGACTTATTAAATTGAAAGTGAAATTCTTCACTTCGTTAAAACTTTTAATGATTATAATTAGAATATAATTATTGTGTGCTTTGGTAACAGTCAGATTATTAAGGAAATCATTAATAGTTAAATAATTAGTTGTAAAAGTATTAAGATAAATCGTCATAGTCGTAGAATACTGACGGATCTGACGAATATTACATATAAAGATCCGTCAGTATTCTACGACTATGACGAAATGTTCATCACAATTTGTGCCAGAGGGAGACTTTGTACAAAAGTCGTTTGTTTGGGCACCTCTATCCCATTCGTGTTTCTACCGTGAAGCAGCTATGTTTACATGGCTGTATTTCGGTTTGAAGAGTGGGATATGGCAGTGAATTTACAGGGTACAGAGGAATAACACCTGAGTCCTCAGGAATGGCAATGCATGGGGGGTATCATGGGAGAAAAAGGATACTCTGTTATGTCCATGGTACTGCTCATGTCTATAGGCGACGGTTACCATTTTCCAACAGGTGGACCGTCAGCTTGTTTGCAATTTTAAGTTGCATAAAAAATATGGTTATCGTAATTAAAGAGAATAAAAGATTACGTCTGCAGTGTAATTTACCCATGTTTATTATTAAAATTCATGAATCTATATAAAAAAAACATTTTGAAACTTCCCATTGAAAAAGAGGCGACTCATATTGGGGCTCGAATCGCACTTGGTGTGAAATGCCCCATATTGCCTAAATTATCATATATTACGAGTAATAAATAGTTGCCTTTGGAAATCAGTCATGAGGAAAAGTGAAGTTTCAATTTCTGAGAAAATACAAATGGCCATATATATAGTATTAGCCAATAAATAGTATTACAGATAAAATCCTTTATAATGTACTTCAATCTAATTTATAACAGAGATTTCATTGTATTTGCTCTTGTAATTGGTGCAAGTGCCGCCGCTTTATGTCCACTGACGTTACACAACGGTTTAAAGTATATTAAAGTGTTCATTGAGCCTAATGAATGCGATAACGATCTTCCTTTATTAATCTATGCGGATAATTTGAGTCGCCTTGAAACTAATTAAGACTTGTAATGTTTGCTTGTGAACGGCCCTACTTGTAGTAGTACAGTTATAATCTAGGTATCTTGTTATCTACAGTTTATTTGATAATTTCATTATTATTTGTTTATTTATTATCATTAATTGCTTAGACCTTTTTTGAGGTAGACTTGATTCTATTATAAATAAAATAGGATAGGATATAAAAGTATATCTTATCCCATTTATACTTTAAAAAATGTTTCTATACATGCCATGGATTTCGGATACGCTTAATTTGATCCTTGTAATTTTAATATAGTATATTTATATTTTAATACAGGTTTTGCTCCCTCATAAATCTGAATATAATATTTATACAAAATTAATTCTCTTAAGAACTATAATTTCTTTTATTTTTTTAGTTATTACCTACTAATATTATCATACAATAAAGATGCAATCTATAGATATAGATTTAACTGCTTGAAATATGATGAAATATGAAAAGCTAATCGGGTATTTTTTTATTCTTTTGAATAGTGTAAAGGCAGTAAAACTGCTATTTACTGTCATTCAAGATCTTCAGCTCATAAGGGCCGGTAATTCAAGACGTACCTCTGGTACTGTAATATTAGAGACATCTGTAAGCTGCGATGATCATACACTACCAGGCAAAAATTATGCTTCATATACACAGTTATCGTTGAAAATTATGTCACAAATTCACAAAAATCATAAATTAAGTTATTGTCAGTCTACCACAGCTATTTTTATTTCGTCAAATGAAACATGGTACGTAAAAGAATAAAAATACAGTTATATATATGTATATCCAAAAAACATCAGCATTCTTCTTTCTTTGACAGTTATGTAACATTATTTCTCATAAATTACATAATAAATTCTTTTGTTCACAGGGTCGTAAAGCCACGTACTAAAAGCTGATTGTGCACGTAAGTACACAAATAAATGTTAAATTGATCATCTTGTTTGCTCATACTTTGGTTCCGACTAACTCTCGGTTTAGTAATGTATTGAATACGAGATGCGATTTTATTAATTTATTAATTTGATCACAGTAAACGATTTTTACCGGAGATTTTATATAAAAGACGTAGATACATTTAGGAAGAAAAATTTTGTGTTGACCTCGTACGGGCAAACGCAGTGTAGGACGACCCCTCCCTTTAGACGGAGTGATGACCTCAAATCCACTGCAGGGAGTCAGTGGATGCAGGTGGTTCAACACCGTTCCTTATGGCAGTGTATAGGGGAGGCTTATATTCAGCAGTGGCTAAGATGATAGGTACACACTTGTGTTTTGTTGTGAAGTAGCGCTGCTTATACAGTTATTTCTGTTTAAAAGTTAGAATCATCAACATCATCATTTAACGTTAACTTTCCACTGCTGAACATAGGCCTCCCTCATAGACTATCTTGGTGTTTATAATTAGGGCTGGTAGGTTACAAAAGGTTTGGGTATGACAGTGAATTTACAGGGTATGGAGGTTTATCACCATAGTTCTGAGGAATAACAATGCATGACAAGTACGATGGATATCATAGTATATAATTTGTGATGTTCATGTATATAGGCTACTGATTTTTTTTATAAAGATGATAATGGTATGGCACCTCCGCATTAACAGTAAACACTGGCGGGCCAGGAGTGAGGGTTGACAGGTGAGAATGAAGAAACAGATTAATTAGCCCGTCGTAATGAAAAGAGTGAACGAGAAAAGAACATTAATTAAAATAATAGAGAATAGAAGAGGCAAAATGCTGGGCCACCTTATACGACATGACGATTTTTTAAGAGCATAGTAGAGGGAAAAATAGAGGGCAAAAGAGGAAGAGGAAGACCGAGGAATAACTACATGGGACAGATAAAAGAAACACTAGGTGTCATGTCGTATAGGGAGGTCAAGGATATGGCCTGGGATAGAACTGGCTGGAAGAAGATGCATGAATTAGTTGCACAGACGAGAGGAAACTCTTAAATGGAAAGAGAGATGAATACACCTGGGATTTAGCACGATGGTCTCCAGGAGGGACCATGTGGAGGTCAACCTGATAGAGTATATTGCTAGTAATGGGACTGGCAGTCCGTATTACTAACAATCCGTTATCTCCCTATAGGCTAATGTTACCACTTTCCATTACGTGAGCACTCAACTTGTTTGTCATTCTAAGAATTATACAAATAATTGACGTACAAATAAAACGGTATCAACGCGGGAGTCGACCTTATTGTTACCAAGAATAATCAAAATCAATTCGGAATTTCCGATGATATCGCTCGTATACATATGTTTATGCGGACTCTGTATAAATTTCCATATGCTACTCTTTTTTTCTTATTTTATATAGTGAGTTCTAAGAAACAGAAATAACACGACTATTTTTATTTCGACTTTGTATAAATTCCTATCAGTTATTAGGCTAAATTTATTTATATTTTTTTTTGTGTTCTTTATGCAAACTTCTAAGAAACAGATACTGTGTACAATATGAAGAGCCTTTATAACGCCCGTTCAGTAGATAGCGTGAAAGAAGAAGAAGGAAACTCCATTGAGATTTCCACCACTTTACCGAGATTAAAATTGTACGATTGCTCCATTTTATTCAGATAAGCGGTTTGCATGCGGATACGACGGGGCGGATCCGTTCTTTATAAAAGTTAAATCAACCAGTGTTTAATTCTTATGAAATCTATTCAATTGCCGCGTGGTCCCGCTATAGAATGGGACACCCCTTTATTTCCCATGGGTTTCGTTAAAGGGAACTTAATAGTTGAGGGATGAGCAGCAGCGTCCCTCTTAAAACATCACTGAAAACCTAACTGCGGTTGCCAACCTACCTACCAAGCGTGGCAACTACTGGCAAAACCCCCCAAATAGGGGGAGGCTTATGTTCAATAGTGGATATTTAATGGCTGAAATGATGATGATGATGATAATGACTTCAATTCAATTGAAATTATATTCAGCTATTTAATGTTTATATTGTATCCACTGACATAAATTTAAATAGATGTCGCAATTTTATGTAGTTTCTTTCTTCCTGCAAAAGAAAAAATACACACCAGAAAATATACAGATTCTGTACTTATTAGTGGAGATTTTAATATTTTAAACTTTAAATACTACTTTTAAAGTCAGAAGTATATTAAACCAACGTTTTCTTCGTTAAAATGCAAAATAATAATTCACGTCATTATTCTTAACTTCAAACTTTAAATAATAACGATATAAGATTTTGTCTTTATGCAACTTAAACATAGAAGTATGAGTGAGCTTTAGTGAAATGAAAAATATATTTCGTATATTTTTCTACAAGTTTATTTAACTAAAGTTCAGACAGTGATGTATTATATATGTATACATTTTTGATAGATATGTAGATGTGTTTCATCTATCATAGATGTTAAATTAGAAAAATTGGAAGTAAATAAGAATATTTCATTGTATTAGTTTTGTATACTGGGCATTAAAACTATTCCTGTGAGTGTAGCCTCATGAAATAATTAGCAGTAATGTAATAAGACTTTAGTAATGATAAGAATACTAGTACCAGAGGGAGACTTTGTACAAAAGTCAATTGCTTGGGTACCTCTGTCCCATTCGTCATTAAGGGTGGAATATGGCGTGAATTTACTGAGTACAGAGGAATAACACCTGAGTCCTCAGGAATGGAAACGCATGGGGGGTATCATGGGCGAAACAGTATACTCTGTTATGTCTGCGGTACTGCTCATGTCTATAGGCGACGGTTACCACTTTCTATCAGGTAGGCCGTCAGCTTGTTTGCCATTATAAGTTGTCAAAAAAATAAAATAAAAAAGTTTACCTATTCCTTAGCGCCTTAAAAAGTTAAAAAATAATATATTATTATTATTAGTCTCCTTCTAACTGAAAAGAGTCTCTACATGATATGCGTTAGTCAACTTGTAATATCTATGTACAGATGTAAATCTGTAAGATTGTAGATATTTTTAATAATTACAAATATATATAATGCATTTTAACTTCAACATAATAGTCGAGGGTTTTAAGAGCGACACTGCTGTCCAAGCAGTGTCGCTCTTAAAACATCAAAGCCCAACTGCGATTGCTAACCCGTCTGCATAGCATGCCAACTATTGGCAAAATCCCCCAAGGGGGGATGGGAGGCTTATGTACGGCACTGGACGGTTAACGGCTGATGTAATGATCATGCATTTAGGGCCTCTAGCCATATTCGTTTCCGTTCTCGCAACATGAAATCTCATCTGCCTATTAATTTAACAATTCAATATCGTATTCAGTATTTGCGTAAGCATCGCTATAGCGCTTTGTAACATTATAATTTGTCTCACTGGTACTTCACTAAGGCCGTCTGGGCTATTCATAAGTCCTTTGAGTATATACTCTTGCTTTGGGAGTAGGATGCACGAGTGGTAAATAAATGTGTGTATAACACGTGCAATAAATTATTAAATTTAATAAATTTCCTAACTTTATATGAAGTTACGATTTCAATTACCTCTTTAATTTCACTATATTTGTAGTCAATGTAGGTCCCTAACATGGCTTAGTGGTCAGAGGCTTCACATGCCCTCTGAAGCACGCAGTAAATGACAATTATTTACAATTAAAAAAAAATGGAGGAGGTCTTCAAGTCGGTTGTATTTTCTTTATTTTTCGTTTTTCTTTATTACTCCGTCCTTTATATTTATAAAGGACGGAGTTCTAAGATAATTTGAAAATTTTTTTTTCAACTGAATGAATATAGATACTTTTAGATTGATTCCATAGAAATGTTATCAAAATCTATTCAGCAGTTTAGTTTTAAAATTAAAATAAGAGTAATTGGAATTTTTAAATCCCAATATGAATTAGTAAAATTCAGAGATTTAGGCTGGGATTCGATCTTTGGATATTAATCATGTTTCGATAATAGATATATGATGATCATAATATATTATAGATTTCTTGAAAACAATTTTTATATTGGTCCTTTATTTTATTATAGGACTAAAGATGAAAACCTATTTGTCTGATGCCGCAATAAAATAAATTGATCAGAAGCTATTCATAATAGTAATAAAGATAAAGATGGTAGATAAATGGACAGTTATCAAGTAAGTACGTATTACCTATATGGAAGGAATAGTTATTTTACGTTTTTGTTTATTAGAATAGTTTTGATCCAAACGGTATTTTTGTGTAACGTAAAAAAGAGAAAATTGTTCGAGTATATTTTTGTGTGTCTGATACACTTAATGATTATCATCATATGAGCCGTTTTCTGTTCATTGCTGAATATAGGCTTGATACAAAGTAATACACATTACCTTTGTCAAATATTTATAGACATTCAAACGACTACCGAAAGAACGTGATTCCTAATTTTTCTGTATTTTTTTCTGCATTTCTTTTTCTGATTTTTTTCTGTATTTATTTGTAATTCGAAATGTTCACCAATTTTTAATATTTCTTTTTATTATCGATAGTTTGTTAAATATTAATTTTATATATTAATTGAAGCAACTATTTATTTTAGAGCCTGCAATGTCTAACCATCTCAAATCTCATATCAAATAGTGGCAAATTATCTTTTTCTTCGCCTTAAATTACAATTTTTTTTTATTATTCCCTTGTACTGACGGTTCCTGCACACAATACTGACCAGATAGATTGACCAGATTGTAAAAATATTTTCCTATTACGAACCATGCTTCTTTGAGAGGATTCAGTTTCTTGAATGGTATCGTTGGATTTTGGTTTGTCATGAATTTACACAGAATGTTCTTTTGAATTTTCGAACCTTTTATACAGGGTGAAATTGAAATTGTAAGCATCTTTTGAAGGGAATGTTCAGCCAACTGAACGGCATATTTTAACCAAAGAAACATGAATCAAAATACGACAATTTTGAGCTTCCAATATGTTGTATTTAGTTTAGTTTAGTTAGTTTTAGTTAGTTAAATTATTATTGAAACGAGCTATCAAATGTAAAAAGATTCTTTTAAATCTAATCGGTAGTTTCAGACATTTTCTCTTTCAAACAAACAAATCGACTCTTTAATTTTTTTATATTAATATATATTTTGGAGAAACCATAAAGAAAACAAATTGGAATCCATATCTCTAATTGCTTTCTCTTTTGTCGTATGATATGCATAAGTATACGAGAACCCAT
Organism: Galleria mellonella; assembly: GCF_026898425.1. Classification (NCBI taxonomy): domain Eukaryota; kingdom Metazoa; phylum Arthropoda; class Insecta; order Lepidoptera; family Pyralidae; genus Galleria; species Galleria mellonella. The sequence continues at coordinate 845,146 of NW_026442100.1, read as the reverse complement.
AAAAGTATCATCAATCTAGACTAGGGTTAAGGGCATCTGGTTTCCTTGGGCCTCCAGGGATGTAATATAATGTGTCAGATGTCTTACAAGTGTTTCATTCATTACAGCTTTCTTACGCACGGAATGTATTCTAAAAATATATAAAAATGTTTAACATATCAATATTTATCGTCATAATTTATAATGTATAATAATACAGACATACATAATATGATATTATATAATACAATAAATGAATATAAATTAACATTCATCACCATCATCATAAGGATAATGATGATAAAATAATATTAATTACAAGTAATTTTATTACAGCTTTCTTATGCAGGTAATATATAAATAAATAAATGGTTAAGTGTAATATAAAGAAAATTTATACAATATAGTATCAATTAAAATAAATTTTTTGTTTGATAATAAAAGACTTTAAACAGAATCTTTTAATATGCTTGGAGAGCAATCTTTTAAAGAAAGGAATAATTTTTGTTACAGCTCATTTGCAATGCAATTTCCATTCATCTAGCCATTATTGCATTTACCCATATTTTAGGGAATATCTTATTATTTTTTATATCCTAGTTGACCTATATTTAGTATAATGTACTGTAAAGGAGGAAGAGGATTATTAAAAATGGGGTCTAAAAGCACCATTGCTAGCAATGTAGCAGGTCGTCGTCTATGCGGTTCCTCCTGGAAACTGGTTTATTCTTTTTTAATTCATCATGGTGGATCAACTGTGCCTTCATGCTCATATATCTCACTGGTGCCTTGCAAGTGGATACCAATAGTCAGGCGGGCTTGCTATTTTCTTTTCAATTTTTTTTTTATTTTTAATTACAAAAAAAAAAAAATAAAAAATTCATAAAGGATGATTTTGTTTCTGTATTGTATGTGTATATTTATACAATTCTAAAAAAATATACACACAGTTTTTGATTCATCATCATCACCATCATATCAGCTGTATACTGTCCACTGGTTGGTGATGTTCTAAGAGGGCGCTGCTGCCTATCCCTCAACCATTACATTCCCTTAGTCGTCTCTTACGACACCCACGGGAAAAGAAAGGGTGGCCTTCGATGCCGGAACCATTTATATATATATATATATATATTCCTAAAAAATATACATACATAGTTTTGCTTTATTACGATATTATTATATATGTGTTATAACCAAAAATAAAAATATTTAGTGATGCATATATAAAAATTCCATTGTAATAAGCACGTCGTATAATTTAGTTCTGTGACGTCATATAATGTTAAGAAACATAACTTCCACTGCAGTAGATATTCGGGGCACGGTTTTAATAAAAATCCGGTATTTGCTTGTAGCGTAACTTATTGAGGTATTCTGTGCTTCGCACCAAACTTGTCTTACTTGGATAAAGTTTGCCATTCAGCAGATACAAGGATGAAATAGCTACATAAAATTTGGTGCATAAAATTTCTATACAGCACACTTTTAGATCTCACGTAACATTCGTATAAGAGTTTGTGATGTAGTTTTGTGTGTTTATTAAAAGTAAATGGTTGCTTGGTGTGTGTTGATGTTAAAATTTATTATATACTAGAAATCTGGTCCAGCTTCGTACGGGTAAACAGAATTTTTGAAATTATATAAAGTCTCTATTACTCTTTGATAATATAGCTTTCTATAGGTGAAAGAATTTTATAATCAATTAGTAATTTTTGTATCTATTACAAACAATATTATAAAATATATAATATAAAAATAGACTAGCTTTTACCCGCAATTTCGATCGCCAGACCGAGACATGTTCACGTACTGACTTATATAGTACGTGTAAACCAAACTTCATAGTGATTGATTTTTTTTATTCAACTTAGAATGGCAAACAAGCTGACAGCCCACCTGATGGAAAGTGGTAACCGTCACCTATAGACATGAGTACCATGGACACAACAGAGTATACTGTTTCGCCCATGATATCCCCCATACGTTGCCATTCCTGAAGACTCAGGTGTTATTCCTCTGTACCCTGTAAATTCACGCCATATCGCACTGTTCCAACCGAAACACAGCCATGTAAATACAACTGCTTTACGGTTGAAACACGAATGGGACCCAAGCAAACGACTTTTGTACAGTCTCCCTCTGATGGTGATTAAGCCATTAAAACGCTAAGAGGTAACAAACAGACTCAATTCCATAATTACTTATTGTAAAAGTGTGTTTGTTTGTTTGTCTCTTCGAATTTTAATAACTCGACTAATCGTTATGAAATTTAGTATACACTTATTATTTGGGATAGAAAAGGAAATAACACCCGTGTCCTCAGGAATGGGCCGTCAGCTTGTTTGTCATTCTGTTGCATAAAAAAAAAACATATATGATCGAATACATTAGTAATGTTATAGTAAAAGAAAAGAAAAATATTTTTATATTCGTTTAACACCTCTTAGCGCCTTAACAATTCAAATTATAATGAAGTCAACATACATGTATTATGAGATGGAGAAGAGTATAAGCTGCTTTTTATTTCGATCACGCGATCTAGTTAATACAATACGTCGTATGTAAATACGAAATTCACATTTTGCTATGACTTTCCTGATCACATTCTGTTTTCACAATCCAATAATCCCATCAAATACGGCAAACCTTGAAAGCGTATTAGGCATGACATGGCTTCGATATGACAAAGGATTATCCGGCATATTTTGATTAAAGTTTGAATATTTTATATCTGATTCATCTCTAACAGGGAAATCTCTGTTCTGACGGGCTAATCTAGTATGTTTCTATGGTTTATACATAAAAGCTTCAGCGTTCCATAATCAAATTGTCAAAATGAAATTGCGTAGATGACGCTGTGTAAGATGTAAGTTTAAAAAGTTTACGAAGGTTCCCAATTTAAATATATTTTAATTGTGATATTGTGCTGGTCCCCCCTTTTGCCCCTGTGTACCCCTTCATAAAATAACTACCCTCTAAACTAACCTACACATGGAAAACCTACAAAGCCTATGAAAAGCCTACGAAGGCTTTACCTAATGAAATCTATGAAAATATAATGAAAATCTACCCTAAAGAAAGGCCTAACACCCTCAATATAGCCCATACCTATATTACCTTATACACCCTAAACATCTTATGAATCTTAAAAAACCTTACAATAAACACATAATATTGAACAGATCTTTAGTAGAACACTTGATCATTTGGCCAGATAAATAAATGTGTGATCGTCTAGTAATGTAAGACCCGTTGTGTGTGTAATAACCAAAAGGTTCTTTAATTGGTATATGATAGGAGTTAAATAATGAAGATGATTGCTAAATATTTAAGGATAAGGAATAATTAATGAATTATACTCATAATTCATGTAACTAGGAAGTTAGAATATAATATATTAATTTAATAGTAAATTACAGAATAACTGTAATAATAAAAAAAAAATGGGGGAGCGGTCGGGCCCCTCACACGCCCGGACCAGTGGAAGACTTTCCAACTATCTATAACTCTTCCTCCAAAAAGGTAGGGAAGGGTATTACTATTTATTAATGCACTCTGATGGTAATAAGGGAATGAGTATTCTCAGTTCCAAACCAAACATAAGTACATTTACTTCAACATTACAGTGGCTCCACCAGCCCCACGATGCTTCCAGTATAAATTAGTGTTTGCCAGAGGCAAAAGGATCGGAACTGAAATCCCAGGATCACTCCGACACGAGAGCTTACTCATGGGCGATGACCCTTTCAGTCCTATATGGCGACATAGAGATCACCCACTAACAGTACGAAACTGTTTCCCAGCGTCACCCTGTTACGAGCTTACTCAATGGGGGTTTCCCTTCGGCTCCACAAGAGATCAGACCAAGAAGTGAGATCACCCAGACACCAGAACCTACTTTGTTGGGACATAACCCTTCGGCCCTATAATGTGACATTAGAGATCACCTGTGAAGACAGTCCGATAGAGATGAAGATTTGTGTGATAGGGGATACCTTCCACACCCTGGAATTGGCCAAGCCATATAATGTTGATAATTGCTATATCATAACATAGCATTGTCAATTTAATATTATTTACTTAATACCAAGAATACTCAAGGTTCAAGTTACATCTGTTGATTAGGCCAGAGCCTAAGAACGAGTAGTCCAACCCATAGGTCGAGAGCTACTAAAAGTAATGAGTGCTATTGAATGAACTATAAGTCCAGTCAATTATATATAATATTATTGTTGATTAACCACATTGTGAATTAACCAATTATTTATTCAGAGAGATATATCTAAAGGAACTATAAGTCCTTTAAAAGACACTGATTAATCACAAGTTAACAACGTCTCGTGAAATAACCAGTTGGGTTTTCTATAAGTTTGAGGACACTAAGTCCAACAAGCTATTATTGTGTTGAGAGTAATAGAGATCTTTTGTAATATTTATAGAGGTTTGATTAATCACATTGTGAAATAATCAGATTAAATAATTATGTAGCTTTATAGAGAGGACTATAAGTCCTAATTGGTTGTTGTCATAAGTACTGATAAATTACACATTAAAGTACCAGGTCAATTATTATATATAGGTATATAGGAAGGACAATAAATCCTATTTGTGTATGTTGTAGTAGTAGAGGCAATATATTGCATAATTATAATGTGAAGATATAGATTAAATATATATTTGTATAGAAAGGACAGTAAGTCCCATACAATTATTGTAGCTGTACTATAGTTATACTATATCTACTTCCTTTTAGTGTCTTAGTAAACCTATTTACTAAGAGGATTTCTCAGATAAACAAGTGTTTTAGTGTTTAAATCATCATGATTAAATCCCTAAGAAATTAGGTCTTTAAATAATTATCATATCATTTAAGTGAAATTTCTCATATAAATAATTCCAATATTTCCCCTACAGTTATTATAAAATAACAGAAAATTATATAAATTTTCTATAGACTTAGATATAGAATCATAACGTGTATAATCTCCTTTTGTTTGACATCTGTCACATTAATGACGTATTGAATGACGTATTGATGTATTGAATTGAATTTTGATTATCTATCACAACTGTCAACGTAACAAATACTAGCAAGTTTGTTTATTTGTATTTGTTTAATATAATTAAATATAAAATCATCATATCTCAACCGTAATATATAACTAAATTATCAGTGATATAAATAATCAAGGTTTACACCAGTAATCATTAATAGTATCCAGTAATGCTGCAGTTTTATATTCATATCAGTAGCCAAGCTTACTTTCAAATTCAAGAATGAACAGAAGATTAGAAGTTTAACATTCTTATTGCAATTGTACTTGCAATAATATATACATACAGTACTAATTATCAAGAACATTCCTCAAATACATGAGTGGTGAAGATTTCCCAATATGCTATCTATTTGATTCCTAACCTCTAATGTAAATTTATTAAAGAAGTGAATAATCAGTGTTAATGTTTGCTTTATTAATATTTAAAGTAATTGTCCTAACTTGATATTAATAGGATAATATCTCCTTGGATACAGTCCGACATAAACATATAACTCAATAATTAAATTTATAAAATACTAATATTATATTTTACTACTTGTATATCTCCATACTATTCCCATAAAATATTCAAAACATGTATATTAAATATAAATCCAGTAAATATTCACTAATATTAACCCTGTCCGAACTTGTCTAGTCAATATAACATGAACAAACAACATACATACAAACCCCATCGCCAGGACAACTTCCTTTCTAAATATGAGCAAAATACATAGCCTCACAAGTGTCATACAGTACCAATTCCATACCGAACCCCACACCTAGTCAAGAGCAACTATAGTCAGAGAATCTTTCAGTACTTTTATTACCATTAGGAAATAAATCCACACCTATAATATCAGCATAATTAAATATTATTAGTAATCAGTAATACACACAGAATTGTTATTATCAGCTTGCTTACTACAACAAAATCAATATTAAAGTTTATAATAAATCAAGACAAAATATCTATTTAAACAATACAGGCTTGTTTACCATAAACACCCCACAGTCACATGAATTTATTTAGTAACACAATTAATAATGTATTAAAAGTATTACATTCACATAATATCACTTGCAACAGTTAAGCTGTCTCTTTGTACATCTGGTGTAAAACAAATCCCCACATGTAGTCATGGATAATCAAATATAGACTAAGAATCATTAATCTGGTCGACCGAGTAATGGTATAAAAACACTTCACCATGAAGCGTTAAGTATGAACAGATATTCCAAACCAACACTGTAATAGTGTAATAAATACAAATATTTCATCATCATCATCGTCTCAACCATCACCAACCCACGACTGAACACAAGCAATTTCCACCGACTGACACAAGGAACGGCCCCACAATACACATAAAACAGTCACTCCAAACAATGGAGGTAGCCCACACCGCACTTGCATTTACAGGGTCGCCACTCAATAACCCCTCTCTCTCATCAATGGCTGTTTCCCCAGCAATGAGACCAGACCATAGTCACTTTAGTCTATTATCCTCAATAAATAAATACTTTATAATAACTAGATATGAAACTAGTTAGTATTGTAATAGTTCAATAGTTGATTCAATAAGTATTTTCCAAAACTGGACAATTAGAACATTGAATCAAATTGATGAAGTTCTATCAAACGACCATATAATTGGATTTTGTATATGAGTAGAATAACGTAAGTACGTAAATTATATTGATGTAAATTTTGTTCAAATGTGATTGCATTTAACGATATACGCATTACCTAAAGGTATATGGACTCGACTAAATACGTATTTTAATAGTTGTTGGGAAAAATATTAAGTATAGACTTTGCCTGTGATCACAGTCAAAAATCTAACTACGTAGTAATAAATGGAACAAGCTCACCGCATTCTCCAGTCTTCTATTGATTAATTTCACACACTTAATCGATAGTGATACACTAAGATCTCAAACCCCTTCATCGATCCAGTCCCTCCTAGATCTATATCCCAGTTATTTTTTTTTTTTATTTTATTGCGCAATCCCTAAAACACGACTCCCGCGCCATTTGCCGTCCTTTTTTCTTTTTTACCCAATTCCTAAAAAGCGACTCCCGCGCGATATTTTTTTTTTTTTTTTTTTTTTCTATTCTTTCTCTAATAACGTCATAGATTATGTCACCGAAGGGTAGATATTTCAATAATCAGATTTAGCCTATTATTCGAACTGAACTTTTCTCTAAATTCAATTTAATTATATGTTAACGTATTTTGGTATTTTATATTAAATTGATTATCGAATTTATAAAACTTTAAAGGCTCTCATAAACCTTATTAAACTGTGTTGTATGTATCTTTTTTACACCTGATGATAAAAAGGTAAACTATAATTTGGTTATATATAAAATATAATATATTTTTGTTTAATTTATTTAATTTTCTTGTGACATCCACTACACTTTGGAAACACATCAAAGGAGTTTCCCTTCTGTGTCAATATTTCATATATGGTAACGTCTTCTCTGTACACTATTGTGAACCTTGACTTTAAAGTTTGTTTATATTAAATAGCTCAGCTTTCGCAGCGGTCACCCATAGGAACCCCTGTTGCTTTTATGTACTTATGGTATTAAACCTATTGTACTATAGGCGAACCGTCACAATATACAAACTGTTATTACAGTATATATTTCACAATTAAAATATATTTGGTATGTGATATATAGTGGTAATTGTCATCTATAGAAGATATATACTTAATATATATTATATATATAATATATGGTAAATCTTAGGCATCGTAACGCTCTTGTACGTATTCTTCTCGCGTTTCCATTCCTGAAGACTTCTCCAGAATGTAAGAGCTCTTAAAATTTTCCTTAATAAAAAAGTGTACATTTTTTACATTGTTATATCATTGCTACGAGTGTATCTAAAATTTTACATCGGAATGCAATCACAAAAGCACAGCTGCTTGGCTACATCAGTAGGACAGAAAAACCCATACAGACGATTTGTATAGGTATAAGATCACTATGTATGATTCCACGTTTATTATTTGTACAGATCTGTCTATGTTTATTTATGTAGTTAATTAAAACTGTGCATCACAATGTATATAATTGTACATATATAGATAGAGATGCACATATAATTTATACAGGTATATTGTAAGAGAATATTGAATTACTTCGGCTAAGTTTACGTTTGAAAATTCTATTTTTGAATAAAAGCAATAACATTCCAAAAATTCCAGTGTACACACAATATTAACGCGTAGTACATACGTAACTGGCTAGTGGCCGGTTGATCCCTCCGCGTTTGTTCCTCTCAGGGCAAAGGCTCTTTGTTTGGTTGTAATTTATTGGGCTATTAGATAAACTCATGGCGTACCCTTGCCATATTATCCGTACACAGGTTTTAACGTCAACATCGATATCTGTCATATTTATTGTAGGAAAGGACGTTGTCATTATAACTTTTTTATCGATTTATTACTACATCATCATCATTATATTATGAGCAATAGCTGATACTATTACGCTATCGACGGATAATAATCCGTCCACAGCTGAATATAGGCAAGCTCTATAGATAAAGAACAGTCCTGAGCTACCTGCATCCACTGATTTCCTGTAATGCATTTGAGATCGTCACATAGAGTGACATCACAAAGCGGGGGTCGTACTAGATAGATAGATATATAGTACTAGTGTAGGAACACTGTGTTTGCCCGTATGGAGCCCCTACTCAAAAACCTTTGACAATCGGTTGTCAATTCTTCGAGCTATGTGTTCAGCCCACGGCCAGTTTAGCTTGCTTATATTATTATTAATTGATTGTTACTTATCACTTACATTAATTAATTTATTATTTAATTTAATTAATGTATTACTTACTTTAATAACTTAGGAGTATTTTAATTACTTTGTTATTACTTTATTTCTATAATCCTTAAAAATGTATTACTGGGCCTGGACCCATTGTTATAAATGTTAGTTTAATATTGTAAACTAGATATGTATTAGACAATAATTGTAAATTACTTGTTATGCCATTTTGAACAATAAAACAGAAAGAGGATTTAAATTTGAATGTTTGTATTAAAGCCTGACTAAATCCATACAGCAATGTCGAATATTACTATAATAATGTCGATCTCATATTAATTTTAGTTAAAAGCGAATTTTATAAACAAAATTATTAAATTGTTCCAAACAAAACAATCCTGTTAATCCTTCAAATTAAAATTATCTACTTGCCTCAAAAATTTAATTAAAAGTCTTACAAAAGTGAGTAATGTTTTAATACTAATTATTACATGAATACGATGGGATGATATATAAATACTCCTTTCATTTAATTCGTTTATATAATCGTAAAATGATATATGGTTACTATTGTAATAATACAGGAATATTCTAGAATGATTTTTTATTAAACGCAAGTTGTTGCTTGTTATTTTATCATTATGTTTATATTCCATTATTTATGTATACAGTTGTTCCAAAATTCGTCGCTTCAGTTACTTTCAGAGCTAAATAAGTTATGAGCGACAAGAATTGATGTTGTGGCCAAAATAAATAAATGGTGCTTATAAATATCATTCGTTATAAAAGGCAAAAAATTTGATTAATTGGTAGCTTATTTGTTAGAGACTAATATAAGTAATAGCCCTGTAGTTCAGCCATAGAACGGGCCACTCCTTCCTTTCCTGTGAGTGTCTTATAGGGCAACTAAGGGAACTTAATCGTCAAGGAATGAGCAGCAGCATCCCTTTTGAAACATCATCTAAGTTTAACCGTGTTTGCCAACTTGCTTGTCAAGCGTGGCATCTACTGGAAACACTTCCCAATAGGGAGAGGCCTATTAGTAGTGAGCAGTTTATGGGTGATACGATCATGATGAATATAAGTAACGGGGACGCCAGTTTCCACTAGTTTAGTTAAGTCAATCTTTATGCGGTCCTCCTGGAAGCTATCGTAGTTAATTACTAGTGAAATTACCACGACGATTAACTGATCTGATTTTATTCTTATCATTTTATCCTCCACTTCTTCGCAACTGCCATTAATGCTATTAGCATAGCTAAGGGCATTATATTAAAATTCCAGTTCTCACTAGTGTTTTACTTTAGCTTCAATATTATGACTAAAGTATTAATTAAAATTATTACGATGAAGTAAAATTTCGTTAAAACGAAAATCTTGTGTTTTGTCTATGATGTAAAATACTGGTAGTAGTGCTTACCCTGTAAACAAAGTCTTTATTTTACTATCACAAAATAAAAACATTATTTTGACTTTATAGTAACATATTAATGATAAGTAATCTCATAATATTATTCTTATTTCAAACGAATAAAACGGACCGGTGAATCGACGACAATTTTCATCATCGTGATGCAATTGAGGCATTTAATTTGAAATATTTGAATTTAGAATAGAATTTTAGAATATATATATACGTATATCTATAAGAAGTAGATTCGTTAAGAAATTAGCAGAATATTATCCTGCAAAAACAAACGGAGGCTTAAATCACACAAAAGTAATAAGGGACAAACATGAAAGCAAACTATGTCTCTATCGATTGTCAAATCAAGGCTCTTAGACATGTGGCAAGCGAATCCAGAATCATTATTGCAAGAGAATATATAAGTTAGAATGGGACATCGTACGTTGCTATCTCATTCTATCTCAAGGACTTGCTAGCGATAACGATTCCATAAAAAGATTCGCTTGCCATTTATCTACAGTGTTTCGAGGACCAAACCAAACGATCATCGAAATCCTATCGATTGTATAATCAGAATTGTTAAAAATATTACAGTAAAAAAGTACAGACTAATTGCGAATTTAGGAAAATAAATAATTGTTAAAAGTTACGAACTCTTCAGTCTCTTTTTTAAGTTCATACTAAACGAATAAAATTGATGAAAAGTTAATTTTAAATAAGCGAATTCCACAAAGCTATCCTTGACATAGATAAAGAATAGTACGTACGTTCTTAATATTTAGAGTCCTTAGTCTAGTTATTTAGTATAATTATTTTATGACTTTGATTTTTTATTATGACTTTGATATTGGTGTCACTATTAAACTAGTCTAAATTGCTGTAGCATTTTTGCGTTTTTGCTATGGAAACTTTTATGTATGACGTACTTGTAAGTCCTTGATCCCAATAGTTTTACACTGACTATAAAAAATCTTTGATGTCATTGATTAAAGTCGAATTTGTGAATCTCCACATTTTAATGGTGCCGACATCTGTTAGGTTAGCTTCTACTCGTTTGCTCACAACTGTCCATATGTCACTGCTGACTGACACATGGACAGATGCCAACAAAAAGTTTTAAACTTTTTGTTGCAGCCATACTACGCAGTTTGGTCTGATTTTGATTTTTTAGAGGATTTTTGTTCGACAAACGATTGATTTATATTTTACACAACATGAATGGTAATCAACACATATGGTATGTTCTGTCAACTGGTAACAGTCCTCACGCTTACGATGCCATTGGTTTGAAATATCTATTATATATAGGATGTGATGTATCTTAAAAAAATTTAACAAGTAGATTATGCTCTGTAAAAATCATAGCAACTTTAGTTGTGAAAAAATAATATGAATAAGTAAACCGGAAAGTAAAGAAATTATCGAAATTTATCTGAATTGGCGAATAAATCACTTATATAACATACGCACAAAAAAGGCGAATTAAAAAAAGAACATGCATCATTGTTCCTGGCAATGACATAAAATTCTATTTTCGTCTTTGAATCTTCCATAAAATCCGTTCAAACATAATTTAATTTAGGTTAATAGGCTAGAGCCACATTAGGCCGATTCGATCATAAATAAATATTTATTTTAAGTATGTTTATAATGTCTGTAGTTTATTATATCGTCATGTAAAGCTTTATAAATAGCAATCGCTTTTATAGGAGCCAAGTTAACAAGTTAATGCAGCTGAATGTGAAGGTGACTACTACGTTTGATCAACAAAGTGTATGAATGTGACACGAAGTCGGAATTTATAGTTTTTAATCGCAAAAAAATCTACAAACTAAAAATATGTCTATACGTTTTTATGATGAACTTAACATAATATTATCTATATTACACTTATATAAAGTGATAATATAATATGAAGGCAGATTAGAAGTCAGAGTGCATTTTTTACGCATAATTGAAAAAAAAAATACCACAGAAAAGCTACTAAATAAGAATGGGAGAAAGCTTTTTCAATGAAAAAAAATAAAGTTTAAATTGATCATACTTGTCGAAGATATGCAGTAAAATAAAAAAGAAAATAATTTATAAGTATTTAAGTCAGATGAAAACGGATATTCGTGAGAATTTTCTCTTTTAAAAATAATATCAAATATACAAGACTATGCTTGAACGATCTTTGAAAACTTTTTACTTATAAGTACTTGTTGTAACTTGTAATAAGTACGGCATATCAAACATCAAGTGAAATGTGAACAGGCGTCGCAAATGATGATCACAGGGTACAAAGTATAAGGCTACAAAGTACCGGACAACATTGGTATGCATCTCATGTAGTAACGTTGAGCCGATATTTGATAAAAAAGAAATTTTGTGATAAAATTTGGCACTTAGCGGAATATAAATTTTGTCTCAGTTATAACATTACATTTGGTTTTTATATTTTATTTGGGAAATTTATGTTGACGAAAAATAATTATTTCAATAATTTTGAAAGTGAATTAGTAGAATGATTCATGGCTTCATTGGTTATATGAAGATTTATATTATGAGATAAATAAATTAAAAATATATATATATTCTTGTTGGTTTTGTTGTACCGTGAAGTAATTGCGTTTACATGGCTGTGTTTCGGTTTGAAGGGTGGGATATGCCGTGAATTTACAGGGTACAGAGGAATAACACCTGAGTCCTCAGGAATAGCACATGGGGGTGTCATGGGCGAAACAGTATACTCTGTTATATTCATGGTACTGCTTATGTCTATAGGTGACGGTTACCAATTTCCATCAGGTGGGCCGTCAACTTGTTTTCCATTCTAAGTGGTATAAAAAAAAACTTGTTTTAAGCAATCCTTCAAACGTAGCGTGAAAAATGCACTTAGAGCCGTCATAGTGCGGGCTAACTATTGAGAGCAGAATGCATTCTTTTCAGTTGGTCGTATTTATGGACCATATTGTCTGTATGTTTATTCAAGATGGTATGGTCACATGTCGTGCTTATTATAAAATAATTATAACAAGAATAAATAAATAACTATATAATACCTCATCGTTTATCTTTTTAGAAATAAGCTTATAAATGTATTTATGTATAATGGTGGACTTTAATATTTATTACTCTATTTCCTAAAGGACTAGATGTAAAGATCAAAGTTGAAGCGACTTACCGAGGTACGTACCTCCGAATTACGAGTACCTAGAATGGAACGTTATTTGCATAATATTTCATCAAAATTGTTTATACTAATAGTAACTCAGTTTACTATTAACCTAAATTGAAAAAAAATCCAGACTCTGTTATAAAGATAGTTAATATTTAGTATGTTTGTAACTATGTCATTGACCTATTTGGCTAACACTCAACGCCGTTATGTGCGTTCTAGTTAGAAAAAGAAATTACTCTCCTAATGGCGTTGCTTTCAATCACTCTTTGACTGTGTAGCACAATAACTTATTAAACTGCTTTTTTAATGTACCGTATTGCATTCTGTACTTGCTTTTCTATTCAATTTTGTGTCGTATTTGTAATGAAATAGGACACACGGCCTGGCTTCGTATAGTTAAATAGCATTTATGAAAATAATATGTAGCCCATATTACTCGTTGATTATATAGATCTCTATAAGTGAAAGAATGTTTTTGAATAGTTTTTGAATTTATTCATTACAAACAAACAATAAAATCTTACCTATTTTTAATATTAATATTGTTAAGACTAAGTCATACATATTGCGATATGCATTATGTACATACGAGTATATGTCTATCTGACGTCTATCTTCCATCGCATTTCTATCAATGAATCTCTTTCGTTTCTTCTACAATCGTCAGATCATTAATACAAGCTCATCGGTTAAGACTTTTAATACTTGTTTAGCATATTATTTAGTTGGTCGATATTAATTCATTTAGCGCGATTTCAACTTACATCTCCGAACATTCCCACTTGATATATTTCTTTTATAAACCGACTTTTATGCATTGTTTTCAAAAGATTAATGCTACTAACATCCTCTTTTCCGTCTTTATCGCTATAGTATTTTTTAATCAATGAAACTCTTAAAACTCCTAAAATTATCGTTTAATACCACATTAATAGTGTAAATTAATCACTTTTATTTATTTATTCTTTGAAAAACATTCAGTCTGATTCAACCAATATATAGCCAAGTTACATTTATGTCGAGTCATAAATAGTTTTCACATTTGCGACATTTTAATAAATGACATGTGCATTGGTAGGGCTTTATATCACTGCTACTATTTATCCTGATTTATGGTTTTTAAACGGAAAACATTTTGGATTTGACCACTGCTGTCAGCTTAATTTCAGTGGCAGTGCATTTGAAATCTTCCACTACAAAAATTTTATAATATTTTTTGTTATAGTTTTTACTCGTGACTTTGCGTGATAGGCATATATCCACTGACCAATATAAAGAATAGCTTATGTTCTTCTCCATACTATTTAGTACATATATACCATGTATAGTCCCCATTATATTTCCCGTGGGTATCGTAAGAGGCAACTAAAGGAGCTTATAGTGGAGGGATAGGCAGCAGTCTCCTACTTAATATATCACCAAAAGCTAAACTGCGGTTGCCAACCCGCCTGCCATCTACTGGAAATACTCCTCCTTATGGGGAAGGCTACGTTCAGCAACGGATAGTTAACGGCTGATATAATATACCATTATAGTGATTGGTTAAACCGTTAAAGCGCTAAGAGGTAAGAAGTAAAGTAGTCACTTACCATCAGGTGATCTGCATGCTCATTTGCCCCTGGGTTGTAAAAAAAAAAATAAACAATCTTTCACATTTATAATATTAGTGAGGATTCGACCAATAGTATTTAAGAAATTCAATAACTTTGTCCAATACTGTAGATAATATAATACCCAAGGCTAAAGAAAGAAGAAAATGTAATAAAAGAAAATAGGCTAAATTCTTATTAGTCGCACACAATAAAGGTTCGGTCGACTTAAAAAAAATGTTCCTTAATTCAACTCTATATGGATCATTCAAAATTGTAAATATGAATGTTATTTAAAATTTCAAACACTTTATTATAATTATGCTAATTCCGCTTTAGCATATCGTCATAGTATCAGCCTTTAACTTTCCACTGCTGTTCAACAGCCTCCCCTTTGGGGGGTTTTACTAGTAGTTGCCACGCTTGGCAGGCAGATTGGCAACCCTGAATTTGGACAGGATTTGGAGATATTTTAATAGGGACGCTGCTGCCCATATCTCGCCTTCCCTTAGACGCCTTTTACGATACTCACAGGAAAGGAAGAGGTGGCCTTTTGTATGCCGAGATCTAACGGATTTTTTCCGCTTACTTTTCTAAACTAGGCAAGGAATTTTAATATGGGTTTCACTGGTATTTAGATATTTTATTTTACAGAAACTTTTTTTTTACAGAATCCGAGGCGGGTCGCTAGTAAAGATTAAATTGAGAGATGTATCTTTCCGTTCCCGTATCACACAGCTTGAGTGCGTTTTCAATTACGCCACAAAAGAAGTAATACTCAGCTGGAAAATGTTTTAATCTTTTCTTAGAACGGCATGTCGTCTCATAAGCTTTTAGCATCAGACTAGAAAGTCATATATGCAGAGATTTGTGCTTATTTTGTCCAATATTGTGCTAAATATACCATAGAATTATCTATGTAGGGCAGCTGCTGTCTAGTTCTCGCAGAAATGAGATCACGCCTGGATAATATTGACGATAAAACACATTCCCATATGGCGATATCAAAAACGTAACTGGTTATGATCACTTAACTGTTATGCTGTAGAGGTGAATTCAATTCTTTATTAAGCAACTTCAAAATGTATGAGATTATCAACTGAACTCTTTTTTTTTTTCTGTATATAGTTGTCTATGGTAATAAACCTTGAAGGCCTGACTAATAGGGTTTATTCCCATGTTGACATGGGAATAAACCCTAGTCCCGTTTACATTGTTTCATGATTCGTAGTTTTATTTATAGCTAAGTAAATACCTTTCGAGGTGACCTGCGAACATTTTAATATTTTATTTATAATATCTCTATACTTTTTAGCATTACACAATAAGAACAATAAAATGGTTGAAAGAGAAAAAGAGCAAATAAATAAATTTATACAGTGTAATGGAAATTTGTATATTCTAAACCTGTGATTTAGATCAGGACTTGGGTTATTTACCTAATGACAAAATAATATAAGTACTTAAGAGAAAATAGTTTTTGTTTCGCTTATTGCAACAGTTTTTTTCCAAAAAGTAAAAAAGACACATTAAGCAAATTTTTCTTCTTTCGTACTGCAGTCATTTTTAGTATATGCAATAGTAAAATATTCTATAATATACAGTACATATTACTGTTTTCACATAGAGAAAGAAGGAGTAGTAACACGTATATTTATTTTATAGAAGTGTGCTTACTTATTTATTATATGAATACTCACCCTTTGCAAAATTACTTGCATCTATTATTATTCTAAACTTTCATATCTCGACTTCAAGTAGCTACTTTTAAGAATAATAGAATTAAGTTGCTAAGAGCTTTAGTACTGTTTTCCTTTATAAGTAACTCTCTTGCTTGGCAGTGCCAATGAACTCATTGCGTGCATTTGCCTTACATTACTAGTCTACGTCTCACTTAGCTTAATGGAGTATAATGGTATGACTAATTACATCAACGGTATCAACATCTATTAGTAATGCAAATGCGCCGATTTGATTCTGGCATCTGCAACAGAGTATCATAGTAGTAAACAGTGTAGTACGTTTTAGTATACAATTGAAGAATTAATCATCAAAATAATTTTAAAGAAAATAATCCGACTCGAAGGACCAAGTTGGTTAGGTATTTTCTAGTTAAGGATTGTAATAAAGGATGGTGATTAAATGATAAATCAGCAAACTTTGAAAACTATTATAATAACTCACAGTCTGTACTTAATTTAGAATTAATAAAAATATAATATAGATGATTGTATCATATCGTAGATGGCGCAAAGAAAAGTGACGAATAAATAAAAAAAAAATCAATTGACGAAGTGACGACAAAAGCTTAGAAGCGGATTCAGTACGATGCCTTTGACAGTGTTGTGGTTTGGTGAAGTTCGAACATCCTTAATCAAATAAATAATTTAAAAAAATATTATATTGTAAATAATCAAAGTTACAAACAATAACATGATATAAATAATGAAAAATTTGATACAATATAATAAAAGTGTTGTCACTTATCAAAATGAATTCCTAATTCTACCAAGTGCTAACAATTTCCAGCATAAAAATTTGTAATAATACGAATATAAAATCCTACTGTAATTGTTACAAAAATCAACCTCAGCTTTCAATCAAGACTACGGTGTTTTATTTTTATAGGTAATTCCGTATAATCACAGTTGTAAACTGTAATAATAATTGACCTTGTGATCAATTTATCGAATCAAACAACTCGAATCGTGTTCCCAATTCGTTATTCGGTGGATTGATAGGCATTAATTTGTTTAGAAATCTCCAATTCAGTGTTGTAATCATTTTATTTTTATCCGGCTTTAAAAGGAGTTTCTCAATTCAATTATTTTATAATGTACTTGAGCTTCGGCTCATATTTACATAAATACATAGAATTTTTAAAAATAATATATAACCTATGTTATTCGCTTATAACACAGCTCTCTATAAGTAAAAGCAATTTTAAAATCGGTTAAGTTGTATTATAAGTTTTTGACTTATAAATTACCTTTTTAACTTTAATTATTTTTGAGTTACGATTATTTAAATGGTATTTTATAATTATATTAATATAATTATATAATACTATTACAAACAAAGAATCAAATATTTTCTCTTTATAATATTAGTATAGATTAGTTATTTTCCGCGGAATCTGTATATGAATTATCTTATGTGTTAAGTTGGGATATAGCTTACCAAATTTCATTTAAATCCATTCAGTTGTTTAACCAAATAGTTTTTCCAACAAAATTTAAACCAAATATATGTGAAATTAAAGGTTGGTTAGTTCTACTCTTTTATTGTTTTTTTTTTACACTTAATTTTTAATTTAATTTAATTACATTTTTAATAGCAGAATTCTATGGGATTATGTGGTTAAACTATTCAATAATCATACTAAATTATAATTTCACATATTTTTCTAACAAAACCTATTTAAATTATGACAAGTTTAGTATGAAATTAAAATTAATATGCTTGTATGCATGCTATGCTTTCATTAAACAAAAAAGAAAAAATAAAATTCAAGTTAAAAACAGCAAAGATATTCCGTAACGTAATTTATGCACAAAACAAGTTGAATTGACAACATCCTTCATAATGTTTTTTATTTTCCTATATGTAGTTGTTTATTTAAAGTAAAAGTATTTACCACAGAGAAAATAATACTGTCATCTTCCCGACTAAATAATCAAATTATTACATCGTTTTTTATTTTTATTTTCTGTATCTATATTTATTTAATACTACTATGAATAATTCATAGTCCCCTATTTATCAAGCTAATAACTACAACCAATACTAAAATCAGGAAACTGATCACAATATTAAGCAAACTGCTATGTTTTTTCCCAAGAAAACTCTGAAATCTCAAACCTTTGCACTAGTTTTGCTAGAGTAGTATAAGCTTAACAATAGGTTCTAACAAAATCGTCGAGTTCAACGTCCCCACACATCCTACAGAAAACTTTAGTATTATTTTAAAAGGTTCTGTTTGTCGCTGAATTGTACGTTTCTTCTTTGGATGTATTGCTTGAAAGCTTTTAGAAAGGATACACAAGGTTAATGAAATAGGTACAAGTAAGTTTTATCTAGGGCTAATTGAAACTTGTGGTTTTTTCGCTTACATGATTTTGTATATACTCGTAAAATATTCTATTACGAAATTTCAATAAGATCTACGCAGCGTCTTTATAAATTTACGCATATAGAATGAATAATTATATTTTTATATATTTATTTAAATAATTTTACTAACCAAAATAAAATAAGGTACAAAAGGCGTGCTTAATGTTATTAGCGTTCTCTACCAGTCAACCTTTGGAATGATCACGAACATGGCACTTAATTATTGGAATAGGCAAAGAAAATAACAAGTGATAATGTTAACCTATACAAAATAAGTAAATATAAAGGAATATGCATATATATATACACACGACTAAATAGATATATAAAATATAAGTAATATATAAAAAAAAAATATAAAAAAATATGTTTAGCTACTAATGTTGTTACGTGTGTAATAAAGGTGTGCATGGACTCTTCTCTTAAGCATGAATTTATTTGGAAGTTATCGAATATATATATATATATATATAGACATTACAAAATATTACAAGAAGAAATAGCCTTGAGTATGCGTTTAAAATACTGTTTATATTAAAAATGAAATACAATAATTCACTCAACAGTGATTGTGCTTAATTAATATGTTTAATTGAATAATTATGTATTCTGTGTATTGAACGAAAGAAGAGAAGTTTTTATAAGGTTCCCAACAGGTGGGAAATTCTAAGATGAAATAATGAAATTCTAAGTCGCATAAAAAAATTACAGCTTTTGTGATGAAATGAATTTTAAATATATGTGGTTCTAAACATAATTATGTTAGAATAAGCTTTATTAGACAATATAAACTTCAATAAATTTATATAATGTATAAGACTAATTGTTGAGTTTCTTGTAATATCTTCATAGAAGATAATAACTACAATAGAGTCACGATAAGAAATTACAACTTAAAAGAACTTCTGTATAAATTTATTCAACTTATATTTATTTGACTTTGAATTAAATATTCATGTATATTCACATTGTTTCGGTACAATACATATTCAGTCCTGCTAAAACCAAGATAACACATCCACAAACAAAATCGTGGCTCCAAAACTAATCCCGGCTTGACATACAGCCTCTTCCTGTAAGACAGTGTATTGTTATACTTAGGGTGAGACACTGATGGTAAACCAGTCACAATAGCCCTATAATCTCTTGGGATTGTACCTTACTTTCATTAATAGCTGTATCCCGAAGCTTCATTTGCGTGAATTAGGATAAAGGATGTCCTGTATTAACACATATCATCATCAACATTTCAACCATTATGGGGGGGGGGGAGAGTTGCCAGTAGCTGCTACGCTTGGCAGGGAGGTTAGCAACCGCAATTAGACTTTGGAGATGCTTTAAAAGGGCCGTTGCTGAGCATCCCTCGTCCTCCTTTAGTAGCTTTACGACACTCACGGGACAGAAAGGGATAGCCTATTCTATGTCGGGACCACACGGCAGATTATTACATATATTATAATAGTCTAATGTACAAATCGCTTGCGAAAATAAATATGAAAATCAATGCAATATCAGCTAAGACCGGCGAATTAAGAAACTCATATTTTTGATGTCCCATTAAAAGGAAAACCCGATACAGGTTTTATGCCTATTTTATGCGCTGCATAATAGCTTTATTTATCACAAACCTGTTTTAATTCGTATATAAACGGATAAATTAGATACTTTGCCGAGTTGTTTACAAATATAGCATTAAGAATAAACAATTTTATGTTCTAAATTTTACCAGAATTGAAGTCAGGTTTTTTTTTACATACATACATACTCGTATATATCTGTCACGCCCGTCTCCCATTAAGGTAGGCAGAAACAATGGAACGCTAAATGCTTCGATTCAAACAAACCTCTTTCGCTTCATGCACATTCGTCAATTTTCATTTTAATCTAAATTATATACATAATATATATATTAATTTATTCTAAGCATTATATTTGCACATTGTGGTTTTGTTAGTTAAGTGGGAGCTTATATATCATATTACATATAAATGTAATCAGCAAGTATATAATACCTAGATATGAGATATATAAATTGACAATATATAAAACTGTTATTATACGATGTAAATTAAATAAAACAAAATAAATGAATAACTTCTTTCATTTTAATTGAAATTAATTAAATTACTCAAACGATTAAAACACGGTGTTATTTCGGTATGCTATTCTAGTAAGAAATATGTGTAGTCGCTGCTAAGTTCGATGGACACATACTAACAATTTATTTGAATATTAACATTTTCATTAATAAAATTACTTGCTCTGTTATCTATCTTAATTTTTTTGTGTCTGTTTAGGAGCTTTATGTTCACGACATAACCTTTTTGCATTGCTTATAAAACTATTTATGTTTCAAAGTAGTAACATTATAGATAGATAGATAGATACTCTTTATTGTTTCCTCCAAAATATTACAACAGTAAACAATAAATATTTATAAACAATTACAAGAAATGATCATAATGAGAAAACAATGGGCGACTTTATCGCTAAAAGCGATCTCTTTCAGGCAACCTTTGGATAGAGAGGAGTAATTATAAACAGTTTGATCGGAGGCACGTTGAAATTCTATTATTTCTAAAATATAGAGATGTGAAACATCTAATAATGTAAACATATATATCCCTACTTATTATATATACTTATATACTATTATATATATACACACATACGTACATATATACACACATATACATACATACACACAGATTATAATGACAGATAAAAAATACAAGATGTGAAAATTTCATTAGTGCCAGTGCCATAATTTTTTTTATCTTCGCAATTTAAATTATGATTTATTCCACCACGTGTATAGACTGTTTGAAAGATTGTATGCATAAAAGAGGAGTGAGCCCGCAAATGATAGCTGACAGGAATTTGTGGTTAAATAAGACATATTGCACTGACCCCAAACAAATGGGGAAAGCAAAGCAATAACTATGATGATAATTAACTTTCGTAGTGTTTAATTTAGTTCGAAAATCTGAAAATTTCTTCGTATGTGATTACCTATCAATTCATTCAAAAATACTATAAAGACAGCGTTGCATAAATGAATTTTAGTTAAACATTTAACAGAATGGTCTAGACGTCAGAGGTGCGATCGGAAACACTTGATATTAAAGGGTGACACCTCATGTAAGTATATACTATACTCATATAGTATACACATATGAATTTATAAGGCGGTCTCAATGTCAAGAATAAATTAATATATGTATATAATTAAGATTAAAAAGAAAAAACCAACTTCAATTTTGATAAAATCAATTATTTTGATTTAAAAATTAGATTGATACACCAATTTTGATAAACTTTTCCATAGAACCAATCTGTAAGTATATCCTTTCAGATAAAATAAAATATCCAAATCGGTTTACAACCGACCGAGTTATGAGGTAACAATCATAAAAAGTATAACAACCGAATTGCGAACCTCCACTTGCTCATTTAATTAAAACATTTTCTTTTTCTAAAGTTAATTCAATTCTAGCTAAATTAGCTAGAATAATACACATTTTTTTCTCTTTTAAAGTTTAAAGCATTTCTTTAAAACAATAATATTTCTGCAACAAGCTTTGACACTCGACTCTTGGAGTAAATCTTAGATTTACATTAGAATTTATAGAACTTCGTGGAAAACTTTCAAACCGCATAGCATTATATTATGTTTCACAGTCATTTGTATAATTTAATACCATTGTTGTTCAGAGAAAATAGATGCCAGTGAGAAATCATGTAATTTGAATAAAGATGGTTATCATCGAGGTCTGACATTCGATACCTAGCAATCACAGTTATTGATTGCGGTACTGGGCTCCTAATATCAAATACTAGCCTAAACCTGCGTATGTTCAAATTCAGGTTTGGATTATTTTAAAATAATTACCACCTACTTCGTTTGAAACACGAAGTAATGAAGCTGCCGACTGGTAGACCACGTCAGAGGCACGATTGGAAAGACTTGATATTAAAGGGTGACATCCTTTTACGTATATATTATACTCGTATATGTATACGAGTATAATGCTATAATATTAATGTAGTAGTTATAATATTTAGACTGTAGCACAAAAATAAATTGAACTATTGTAGTTAAACTCTTTCTTCGTAACAATGATTAAAATATAATATAATTTTTAACCGACTCGAGAAGGAGAAGTTTCTCATTTCGGTTGTATTTTTTATCTCATAATGTGTAATTGTAAAAAGTAGCGTTATGTTTGTGACCTCTTGACTCTGTCATTTATAAATCGATTTAGATTTTTGTTTTTCCTCTGAAAGGATATACTTTTACTAATCAAAGTTTTATAGTTTTATCAAAACCCGTTCAGTTTATAATCAAAATAATTCTAAGATTTTATTTCCACAAAATCTTAAATTATTTTCATAACCTAAATTATTTTTACATAATAATTTGTCTGTGAGATCCAGTAACAACTTTTTCAATGGTCTTTAGAGCGTTTTGAAGTTAGGTATTGCTACCAAGAATCACATTCTAATACTCAGGAACCATTATCAGAATAACCATTAGAAATAAAAACATCACTTAAAAATAAGTATTAGATTTGTAAATAACAAGTCCATACTCCATTAATTCTTAAAATGAAAAAAAAAAAAATTAAAATAAAAAGTTCAAATTAATAAATATATTATTATTATAATAAACGCATTTTTATGAATAAAATAAAAATTTTGGTTATGATAATTAAATTTTATTACTGTTTTTGATGATAAAAAATATTATGTAGTTAGAAAAACTGTTACAGAAAACTTCCTAAGTTTCTTATCATCTTCATTTTAAAATATTTTTCCTAGTTCCTACAACTTCACACTTCAAAATGTTTCATAAATGAAATTAAGTCAGAATTTTCTACATGAAATATAATTTTTCAAATAAGGTTGTCAGGGACATTTTGTTGACTATATCTTGATGGCAACTGTGTAACAACATTACAAGTAAATATGAGCGTATTTTTGTTTGAAATTACCTGTACTACGATAATGGGATAAAAATAAACACATCTAAATATGCTTAAATCTATTTTTGTTGGAAATATTCTCTCTTTATCTCTCAAGGCATCTTTCTACTTGCCTCATGGTTGATTGGTAGAGAGCATCTTTATGTCTGTCATGATTATCTTGGCTATGTATACGAAAATTAAGTAAATATATAAAAATGTGAAAATTTTATTAATCAATTTTATTATTTAATATTTTTATTAATCACAAGTAATATGATAGCAAGCAGGCTGGACTGTGTGTACGTTGGTCACTGCTGCGCAATTTCCAATAGAATTGTGCAGCGGTGATTATCTGCATATTATTTAATATATTATATATGTGTGTGTATTGTGTATGTAAATTTACTAACATTAGTTTTAAGAATATTGTTGTTAATAAATATTTAATGGACCAAAAAAGTCCGAAATAAAAATTATTATTATTATTATTAATAATAAACTTAAATAGATTTGGCGTCTTAAATTCGTTCTGTATTACAAATTTATCGGGCAATAGTGACGACTTTTTCTAGAGAAATTCTAATATATTACAGCTTCAGACCGAACTAAGTCCAGTACACAGAGGGAGCATTAAAAACTTACAAATACACATATCGGAGTCACGGCACTCAAAATAGCTCGAGTAACTCCTAACTTTACTGGGGACGGTTAAAAATCCGCTGGATTCCAGCGATCCACGGCTTTGCCCCGGGGAACGGATCGGATCGGGGCAAGCATCGATAGTTCCTAGTTCCGTTAAAGCTTTGCCTCGAGTCACGGAGCGCTGTAATGTTATCGGGTCGTTATTCTCAGTACTAGTTGTTTGGAAGTCGAGTACTGCCTCATTATTTTATATTTGGTCTCGTTTTAAATTTGTTCACGACATAAAACCTTTTTGCATTGCTTTAACTATTCGAAATTAAAAAAAAAAAAAAAAAAACTATAATGAGAGATAAAAAATATAAGATAAGAAAATTCCATTATGGCGTTTTATTTACCTTCACAATTTAAACTATGATTTATACAAAATTATTAAATGTATTTTTAAAGAACAATAAATTGATATTTCGTTTGGATTAGTATTTTATCAGGGAAGTATATCCAAAGTAGTTTATATGAGTAGATATAGTTCGCACTATAAACCAAGCAATACATCCAGATTTCTAAAAAAATATACATTGTTGCATGCCTTCGTAAATTGTTGCATATGTTTACACAAAATTTTACATGAATTTCAAGAGAATAAGTTTTCAGAACACTTACGTATGTTACAAGACGTCGTCATCAATTTTAAACCGATTAGGGTAATTCTTTTTTTAGAGTATGAAATTGTTTTGATACAAGTATAATGAAACTAATACATTTATACCTAAATTACAGATTTCCACAGTTAAATATAAATGAATAGATTAAATAAATATAGAATAAATTAATGACATGGATATCTCACACCACTACTTAAGTAATATAAATAAGGTTTAAGTTATTCTTTTTTTTATTACTATTATATCAGCCATTAACTGCCCACTGCTAAACATAAGCCTTCTTAATATGGAGGGTTTTTGCCAATAGTTACCACGTTTGACAGGTAGGTTGGTAACCGTAGTTAGACTTGGGTCGTGTTTAAAAACGCCGCTGCTTATTTCTCGATCATTAAGTTTCCTTTGTCGCCTTTTACGACACCCACGCGAAAGGAAGGGGTGGTTTATTCTACGCCGGTATCATAATATGTATACATAGGGGGGAAAGGGATTGTTAGTAATGGAGTCTAATAGCCCCATATACCCTCTCAGGTCGACCTCCACGCGGTCCCCTTGGAAACCATCATGGTCAATTCTTGTTGAATTTATCATGGTGGGCCAACTGACCTGCTTTTATTCTCATCTTTCATCTTCCATTGGTGCCTCGTCGGTGTATACCGATAGCGCGGCCGGGGTTACTGTTCCATTTTCACTCATAAAAAAAATACGTATGCATAAATTAATTACTTAATACATTTAGGAAATATTGAGAACTTGTATACATATCTCTTATTTTCTAGTACATAGAATTTAGGATAATAATATGAAGACCATCACAAGAAATACAAGTACAAGGCACATTGTAAATTTACTAGAATAGATTATGTTTTATCATGCTGAAAGGCTTGAAGTCGTGGGTGTTTGGTTACATTCACTTTATCCTACAGGGTAAGGCTATTTGCTACAGACATGAACTTAAATGGATGTTTATACTGTAAGTATGGTCTGCATCAAAAGTTGATGAAAAATCTTAATTTATTTTCAAACTCTATTAATAAATAATAAATAAAATAAAAATATTTGTTATCCATCTAAACTTATATAAAAAAAATATTAGTATTTTTTATGAATATGCTGCTCAGTTCGGAATGCAATTTTAGCTGCTTAGAACAGGCAAGAAACTTAGTTTTTTTTTTTTTTTAATAAACGTAGAGCTTACAATAAAAAAAAAAAAGAAAAAATTACTATGAGGGAATTCATATTAATAAAAAAAATGCAATCAGTCACAGTACTTGTAGAGGGTCACAGTAAAAAATAATATTCTTTAGAACAACAATATATAACACGTGTAGATACAAGACGAGACAACCATTTGAATAGAAACAAAAAACTTAAAAAAAAATTATCAAGATATATATGTGGCCAGACTTAAATTTACATCATGGCCACAAAGAAGTTTCAATAGTACTCTTGAACAGACCAGTATAATATTTCATATAATACACACATATATGCTGTTATTTACATTAGACACATTTTGATCTTTTACAATGTCTATTTAATTTTAGTGTTAAACTTACTACTAATGTAGATATCTTATGTGTTGGAAATAAGTAGACATTAATGGACCATTGATGCTGACTGTATACTTGTCATTTCATCCTGTAGGTGTAAAGCATTCTATTAAACTTCGCCTAAATTTCTGATTTTACTGCTATGTAAATAAAACTGCTGCACGGTAGAATTACGAGTGTAGTGTATAAAGTTTCACTTTTGATAATTATGGGAACCATATTTAATATAATAAATGCGAAAATTCGTAATTATGGATATGGGTGGAAGGATGCATGAGCGTTTGTTACTCTGTCATGCAAAAACTACAGAATGAATTTGAACACAAGAGTAATTTATATCCTAACTTACCACATTGGACACTTTATATGTCGATTCACGTGGTAAACCCGCGAGATACAGCTAGTGATAAATTGAAAAACAAATTTTGCAGTAAGTTCAGGAAATTTGATCATCTAATAATATCACTGATGCGTTTCGTTATTATATTATAGTTATTACTTAGTTACTTTTAATTATAAACTGTAATAATAAAATGAAGAATCAATAATAAAATGGAAAAAAATTGTCTATTGCATTTTAATATAAACTACTGAATTGTATTTTTTATGTAGATTTATTCGTTTGATATAATCCGGGATGAGCGTCAGTCTGACTTCCTGTAGTTGTCAGGGATGATTCATTTCATGGCGATGTCACATCACAGTCGGTCGTTTAGGAGTCATCTCCGCATAGTTGGTCGAGCTATGATTTATTGTATAGTAACAAATGATATAAAAAATGTGGTAGTAAAAATATTAAAATGAAGGTTTATTAAAAATGTTTGGGTAAGTTGGGTAATATATATATATATAAGGGGTTTGGGTCTCAGTTTTCTTTTTTTCAATGGTTTTCGGGACGACGTCTCTAAAAAAATCCGAAAATTAGCAGAGAATAAACTAACATAAATGTTAGTTTATGCCCGGCAATTTTTTTTTTTTAAGTATAATAATTGCCTCATCAGGGAAATAGATATTTCAATGTTTGTTTAATGAAATTGAATTAAAAATTATTTGAAAATTACATTTTATTCCATGTATACTATTTCCAAAAAAGGTAATCCAAAACCTAATTTTTGGCTTAAAACTCCAAAACTCATAAACAGTAACACAAATAAACATTAAAATCATGATGATTAACTTTAGTCGAAGAAACGACATCAGATCAATAAATAACTGTCAAACACATGAGATATCCCATAGATTAAGGGTTTACAGGGATATCCTGTTGTTCTTTCATATTCCTCTATTGTCAGCAATCGATACGATTATGTTAATTATAAATATTTTAAAAATAAATCAGTTAAATAAATAATTAATTAAAAAAAAATAGAAATAATTTCTTACACAGTATTATTTTTAAAACGTATGTTCATTTTATAACGATGTCTATGCATAACGAGAACTTTATTAATTTACCGTTTGTCGTTTCCGACAATTGTTTCGACCTAATCCGGAAGTATTACAAAAGGCGTGCGGAGGTTTTAAAAAAAAAATATAAAATTCACGTTGTGCATGTATTATATTTCGCAGTCTCTCTGACTACCGATAAAAATAAAATTAATTATTAATTGTGCACGATTCGTATACTGAATACTATATATATATATATCACTTTTTCCGAACAAAACAAACTAAAAATTCTTAGACCATTCAATAGGACATTCATATTCAAGGGAGCGCAGTTTTTCCCTACTGTCTCGCACCTACTCATCTTTGTACCGAAATAAAATAAAGATCGATCAATTCCAACAATTTTTTATTACTCTTCCCACGTAATAGTGATCGAACGCTTTGTTTTTACTTGCATAAGCACTCTATTGCTCTTAAGTTAAAATTTATGCCAACATAGATAAAGAATAGTAACTACGCATAAATGTATAATGACCATACAAATATATTATGAAGCTCGATTAACACGCGTTACAAAATAATTTTAATGTAAAGGTAAACTTTGGTGTGAATGGATGGATAGAGTCACAAAATTTTCACGCAAAAACGAAATTGAATAGATCTGAATGAAATTTGGTACAGGGATCGGTTATATCCTAACTCAGAAAATAGGAGATACATAGGCGAAGCCTTGCAAGTTAAGTAAAGTAAGTACTTTCTTAAGTTTATAATACAAGTATTATAAACTTAAGAAAGTTTAAACTGCATGACCTAACAACGACTGTATTATCTGCTAAAATTTTGTAATGGTAATTTAAACAATTTATTTTTATTGGAACTTTAATTGTGCAATAGTTGCCATATATTTTTTTTACATCCACGTATTCTGTAATTTCATGTTAAAGAGCTATACTAATTAAATTCTGACTATGATGCAAATACAATAATAGGTTACCTGGAAGATATCGCTCTTAGCAATAAGGCCACTTATTATTTTCTTAGTGTAATGTTTTCTTGCAATTGTTTGTATTTATAATAAGTTTACTATTATAATCTTATGGAGGAAACAATAAAGAGTATTTATTTATCTGACTATTGTAAAGACGAGGTCACGGGCTAAGTTAGTGAATGAAATTACTCGAGTATTCAGGCATTGCGGAATAAAAGGGATTTGAGATCTTGTACTTTAGGCTTAGGTTGTAACGAAACGAAGATAGTGTGATGCCGCGGGCGAATAAGAATTTCGCATTAAGCTGGGTTTATATCAAACAAGCTAACACTCACTCATCCCCTACTCTTCTCACTTTTGTTTAGTATAAACGTATTAAATACATTTTTTTGTTGCTCGAACACATTTTTCATGTATTTATTTAAATAAAAGTTATTTTCACCAGAGGGAGACTTTGTACAAAAGTCGTTTGCGTGGGTACCTCCATCTCATTCGTGTTTCAACCGTGAAGCAGTTGTGTTTGCATGGCTGTGTTTCGGTTCGAAGGGTGGGATATGGCGTGAATTTACAAGGTACAGAGGAATAACACCTGAGTCCTCAGAAATGGCAACGCATGGGGGTATCATGGGCGAAACAGTACACTCTGTTATGTCCATGGTATTGCTCATGTCCATAGGCGACGGTTACCACTTTCTATCAGGTAGGCCATCAGCTTGAAATATACCTAGCTTTATTTACGGCTAAGCGTTTTGAATCGGACGCATCTGTTGCTATTTGTAAGGTTTCCGAATTTCCGTCTTCTTGGCCTTACAAATAGGTTAGATAAGTACTCAGTTTGTTTATAAGACCAAGAAGGTCATTGCATTGGTTAAGTTAAACAACTTAAGCAATGCAACGACAAGTAAACAACCAAAGTTCAATCGCTGTTGCTTATCAATCGAGACCAGTTGTACTCCAACCAATACTTGCACAGAGGGAAATAATTTACAAGATTCTGTATTTTAGCTTTGATTGTACCTATACTTATTGATGTTTGAGTGTAACTCCGCCTTTATGCACATAAAGAGATCTCAGCAAAAATATTTTATAGTATTACTATTTTATACCTACATCACAATATCAACGTTACTTTAGAAATAGTATATTCAGTCGGCACAGATAAGAAATGTTACCGAAATTGAATTTTAGTATTCATTTGAATACGCATGTAACGTAAGATAATATCTCTACGAGATTTGAAAGGTTTACTGAAATACGTAGGTACTAATCTCTTTATTGTGATAAGGTCTTGGTATAAAGACGATTATGTAACGTGTAATGCCTGTTTTTACGTGTGTATAATATATTATTTCATACAGTATGCTCGCAGTCTCTCTCTCGAACTGATTTGATTGCGTCTGTCTCTAGAATTTAACTTAAATGTGAGTGTGACTATTCGAAAAAGGAACGTAATGAGGTCGGTTTATACACAATATACAGTGAGTGTAAAAAGTATTCGTACACCTAGGGTTATAATAAAAAAAATACGAATTTGATAGACTTTCCTCTATTTATTTAATTTAAATCAATACTGTTAAATAGTTTAACATTCCCGCACTTTGTTTATGATAATTTTTGTTTTATAAAAAAAAATTATACAACATAAAAATATTTTTACGTTAACTAAGCAAATAATGACAAACAAAAAGTATTCGTACATTCATTCTTTTTTAAATGAAATTCTGTATAAATCATTTATTCAATCGAATTTTTCATATATCTACAATGCCAAGGTCATTTTTAATACGTAGGTATTATACGTAGATATTAGACGTTTTAGTTGCACTCGTGACAAGTATAGACGTGTTTAGTTACAAAAATGGGTCGTAAAGCAAAAGAAACGAGTGAAGAGGAGAGAAAAATAATTATTAATTTGCATAATCAATGCAAATCATTATGTGAAATTGCAAAATTTGTCAATAGACCACGTTCAACCGTACAGACTGTAATTGATCGGTTTTCTATTACTAAAACACTAAAAAACAAACCCAGAGGTGGAGCGTCCATCAAAAATCACGCCTCGATTGGATCGGAAAATTTTAAATTATGTAAAAAAAAATCCAAAAATTAGTGCCCCTCGAGTCTTACAAGAAATTAATAATATCAATGATTGCCATATTTCTGTTAGTACCGTTCGGAACGTATTACGTAGTAACGATTATCATGGAAGAACTGCGCGTAAAAAGTATTGGGTAAATGATATTAATAGAAAAAAAAGATTAGAATTCGCAAAAAACATATTAATGAAAAAAATCATTTTTGGCAAACTGTTATTTACTCAGATGAATCGAAATATAATATTTTCAAATCGGATGGACATCATATGGTATGGAGAAAACCTAATATGGAATATAAGAAAGAAAATTTATGTCCAACGGTAAAACACGGTGGTGGGTCAGTATTTGTATGGGGTTGCATGAGTGCTTTTGGGGTGGGAAAACTTGCATTTATTGATGGAATTAGGGATCACAAAACGTATATTAATATTTTAAAAGAGAATCTTCTCTCTAGTGCAGCTCAAATGGGTTTTAACAATAATTGGATATTTTTACAAGATAATGACCCTAAACATAAAGCATGGAATACTAAAGCATGGATCCTGTTTAACGCTCCAAAATACCTAGAGATTCCTCTTCAATCACCTGATATTAATATTATAGAGCATGTGTGGGATTATCTCGACAATAAAATTCTAAATCGACCAATTTCGTGTAAAGAAACACTAAAAATTGCGCTTCGCGAAGAATGGGCATTGATACCGTCTTCTTATATTTTCAAACTAGTTGATTCGATGCTGCAGAGACTCCAAGCTATCATCAATGCTAACGGTGGTCCAACAAAGTATTAATATTTTTTTAATATTCATTTACTTACAAATTTTATAAGTGTACGAATACTTTTTGTTTGTCATTATTTGCTTAGTTAACGTAAAAATATTTTTATGTTGTATAATTTTTTTTATTAAAAAACAAAAATTATCATAAACAAAGTGCGGGAATGTTAAAATATTTAATAGTATTGATTTAAATTAGATAAATAAAAGAAAGTCTATCAAATTCGTATTTTTTTTATTACAACCCTAGGTGTACGAATACTTTCTACACTCACTGTATATACTCATAAAAATCATTTGCTTATGCAGTAGTGTCACAGATTTCATAAATAATATAATATTTCTGTTTCTGTTATAGTAGTGACAAGTATATAGTAGTCACAAGGACAAACATGGATCACGCTGTTTTTGTATAAAATGTCTGAAGCGTAATAATGTGCAATAACAGTTTTCTTGTTATCATTTTTATTATTTTGTTTATCTTACCATCCCACTGTTGGATACGAGGCTATCCTATAAGACGAGGATAAATCCTCATCTTACAGGGAGATGCTTGATATTATAATTCTAACTAGGCTGGTTTGAAAAGGATTTTGTGCCTAGTTTTCCTTCTCACATTTTCCTTTTTGATCGTAGTAAAAAAAATACAGTGAAACAAAAATAAAATATATTTATAGTTATATTAAAAGATGCAAAAGTTTATCATATTTAGCTAGTCTGTAATTCATTTACATTACTTTGATGTTATTTATTATGACAGAAACGCTTCATGAAAATGTAGATACCTACTTATACTAACAAAATAAAAAGCTGTTAAAAGGCCGTAGGAATATTTAATTTATTCGATCATACTGTATGGAAAAGTTTCGTAAAATTTCTTATAATAGAATTTTATTCTTGACTGAAGTTCGGGTTAATTAAATCAGTTGTAAATATTTTTTTGGTAACCTATTTCGCTACATTTTATAAACTTAAATTTATAAAATAAAAAATATAAAAAGATAAACTAATAATAAGTAAGGTAAACTGAGTAATATGTTTTATATTAATTGTATCTCACGATTTCACCCGTGTGAATAAGTATATAAAGTATTTATTTTTATATATTTAATAATTAGTACAAATATGTGTACATGGCGGACTTAATGCTAAAAGTATTCTCTCCCAGTCAACCATAGGGAAGTGTCAGAATACTCAAATACGGTACTACTAATTATTGATATACATACATACTAAAATTACATATATAAATGAATAAATATATATAAATAACAAATATACTTACACATATATGACATACTCGTATACACGAAATTGAGAATAATATAAAGCACTTACTGCTCGGATAAAGTAAAAAAGTGAGCGTGAACGTTTTGAAAGACGGTTTAGTCGGTAGTCTCTTAATGACATCAGGAAGCGCGTTCCAGAGTCGTGAAGAATGTAGGTGAAAAGAGTTTGAAGCGTAACCAGTACGGTAGGAGGGTATTCTGTATGTTAAGTTACGATATAACCTATGTATGTAACAAATGCCATTCAAATCCGTTCATTAGCTTCTGGGTGAAAAAATAACAAACATCCTAGAAATTTTAGTAATAGTAGGATTAAAATTAATGTTTTTTTTTTTTATTTAATTACAACACATTCATCGAATATATAGCTGTGAAATTATAAAATATGAATCGATCTCGATTTTATATCTATAAAACCTAAGCCCTTAACAATGTATAATATTATATAAAAAAATAACACATGGCAACATGAGGGAAACTGTACAAAAATCGTTTGGTTGGACATCTTTGTCTTATTTATGTTTCTGCGTGAAGTAGTTATGTTTGTAAGGCTGTGTTTAGGTTTAAAGGGCGGGATATGGTAATGAATTTACAGGGTACAGAGGAATAACATCTCAGGAATGGCAACGTATGAGAAGTATCATGGCTACTCTGTTATGTCCATGGTAGTGTTCATGTCTATAGGCGAAGGTTACCACTTCCCATCAGGTGGGCCGTCAGCTTGTCTGCCATTCTAAGTTGCATAAAAAATACATGAATTGTACTACGAGTGTCACAGTATTGTATGTTGCTGTAGGTACATATTGTAGGTACCGGTTATTACTGTACATGACATATTTGCTGTTCGAAGTTGCATAACAATTAGACGAATAAGTACTATCACTAGCTTTTTATTTACTAGGTTATTATACTGTTCTAATTTAAAATTTCCAAAGTGACTTAGTCAATGACGACTCACCTACTATTTATAATAGTTTACAACCGTGCTTTATCGTTTCTCATTATCGTTAAACTTTTAGACCCTTTTGTAATGGTCGGAGCAGACGATGCCATATATGAATTCTGT
Organism: Galleria mellonella; assembly: GCF_026898425.1. NCBI lineage: Eukaryota > Metazoa > Arthropoda > Insecta > Lepidoptera > Pyralidae > Galleria > Galleria mellonella. The sequence goes on along the minus strand of NW_026442100.1, from coordinate 810,625 downwards.
TAGTTCGTGAAGCTTTGTCTAGTTAATATTGTTGATTGAAATTTAACTCAATAAATATCAACAAATACGTCAATACATGTCGTAAATAACTGTATAAATATAACGAATATAATAAAAAACGTCGCACGTGGACAGTCTTTACTCTTCTACAGAAAATGTCGCACAAATTCTGGTAAACGAATATCATTTAATCGAATAACCATCTTATTTTTATTTATTAGTATAAAAATTCAGAATTATAGAAAACATGTTCTATTACCATTTAGAAACCACGTAGGTTTATATTAATGCTAAATACACTGAGATTATTCAAGTTGTGTTAATATCATATAAGAAGTATTTTTTTAACGTATTGTTATAACGACTGTAATTCGAATTGCTTTAAGAATACGTAATATATAAATTGAAATAGAAGAATTTTAGAAACAGATTTATTAACATTATTTTACAAAATATCGTTGATAATGTTAATGATGATAATATAAAATCCGTGCAAATTTTAAAGATTTTACTACAGACCACAGAATTTCCTAATTAAATGTATCTATAACTTAGTAATATGGGGTTACGTATTGTGATACGCATTTACTATTATTATTATACTAATGACCTATTTTTTGGTAACATGTGTAATGTGTTACAGTTTGTTAACCTAAAAAAATTATATGCGCCCACAATTCTGCATCGTACGGATCGCAACGAACAGACCTGTTTATAAAAAGTACGTCTACTGTATCCGCAGTAAGTGAAATGCTTATGCAATTCTCAATTATCAGATTGTCGACACCATTTTTTCTTAGAGAAGAACGGATTAGTCATTTCCCTATGTGTATTCTTTTTAATGGATCATAAGGAAATAGTAACCCTGCCTGTGCTTATGGTATATGCTGGCGGGGTATCAGTAAGGATGATAGATGAGAATGAAATACAAGTCTGTTAGCACATCGTGATAAATATATTTGGTATTGAATACAGTGGTTTCCAGGGTCTACAGGAAGGTCGACCTAATAGGGTATATTGTTAACAATGGAACTGGTAGCCTACATTATTAATAATACCTTTACTGCCTAATTTTTGGGTGATTCTAAATAGATATGTAAAATGATAAAGAACAAATCGTGTTGGTTGCTTGTTTGATAGAAAAACATGAATAAAGAATGGATAACAATGAATGACGGACGACGTCAGCGTGGGGGTGCGTGCACTGATTAGCAATCCATATGTCATCGGCGTGCATTGTAAAAGTTGCCCATTCGAGCAAGTGCATTCTCATTACCAAGAAGCCGATGTATATGTTCCGTGCTATGTGAATCTGTGAACATAGTTGTATGAGTTTTTATATACATATATATCTGTCACCCCTGTTTCCCATTAGGGTAGGCAGAAAGTTGAATGTATGAGTTTTTTTTTTTATATAAAATATTTAAATGTGTTGCGTCTGAATCATGTGATGCAAAGCTATGGACACATACGTTTAACCGTTTGTAACCGCAGTCGTTTAATATAAAAAATCTATAAAATAAATTTACATATTTCAACTCATATTTATTGAGGAAAGTTTGAAATCTTTGGATTTCGGATTCAACATTCATTATTAATGGATTGTACACGGAATGTTCTTCCTCATGTTATCTATTATGTATGTAGAATTTCTGAACGATGATGGAATGGAACGGAATGAATGGGACGAATGATTGAATGAAAAACAGATGGGAGTTAAGAAGGCAGCCATAAGAAGCAATGTACTCAGTCATAACTTGTATGAAAAAAAATTAAAAATAAAATGGTTCTATAAAAAAACTCTCTTTTATCTTGCGGACCAATCATCCCACATTCTTGGGGGCTCGTCCGGGATGGAGGGTCGCACATAATCGAGATGTACATGAATTTGAGTAAAGGAAATGCGTTTTATGAAGACGTATTCTAGGACGTACATGATAGCCTATTTAAGGAAGATTGCTTTTAATTACAAGACGAAAGATGGCGAAAAACAAGGGTGTTAAAACAGAATAGGCCCATCGTAAAGAGGCGTGGCTAAAACTCGATTCATTGCCGACATTCAACGGTATCGACAAGATGATAACGGCGTCAAGATGGGCGCAAGAAATCGAAGAAAAAGCCGAAATATTTGGTGAGATCATTACTCAGCAACTAATTTTGACTCAAAGATCATTAACAAACAACGTTTTACTCTGGTTAAAGTTCGAGAAAACTTTTAAGATGTATAAAGATCTCAACACCGCCATTTTAAAGGAATTACATGAAATTTTAACATTCAGAAAGAAAAATAAGACCTATTACGAAAATATACTATTCATGAAAGGGCTTGGAAAACATGGCAAACTACCAAACTACTGTGTTATTAAATATATTATTGACGGAATTATTGACTACGAAATAAACAAAATCATGCTGTATAGTATTACAAAGTACATATCACTCAAAGAAAAGTTACAAGTATACGAGTCTATGAAAAAAAAGATGAATATTGCTAGAGAAAGAAATCCTAGCATGGCGAAACAGAAGATAAAAGATGTCAGAAAATGCTACATGTAATATAGTAAATTTCATACCGATCACTTGTGCTGGTAAGACACAAAGAAGTAATAAATAAACAAATGAACGAACAAACACGCTTATTTCCACGTTAATTATAGTTAAGGTTACTTCGTTTTGATGTCGGTTACGAGGCCTTATGATGCTCATTGTCGATATAAATCTCAGATTCCTAGTCATAGATTATGGAGCTCATTAATCAGAAACTGGCGTCCGATTCGCATTTCAACCACAATGATGAATGAGCTGTTCGACGATTGAAGGGATTGATTTGTTTATTTGAATTAGATAATAATATACAGCTGCAATAATATTGCAAATATTGGTAATACAAATATAACGATTTGAATTGTTTAAATATTTTTTATTGTTTTGATTTAACCGCCATTTATTATTTTACTATTAACGTGAAGTATAACAATTACAACTACATAGCTATAATAATAATTATTAATAAATTAAAATTTAAAATAATAACTTAAATTTTAATTCAAGAAAATAGTCCACTAGTATTTTCTTTATTTTTCGAAATTTAAAACTATAAATTTACTCGTATTTATTTATTTTCTTAGTTTATTTCATTGATAACCTTCGGAGCAGTGTAAACTATTGCATAAAATGAGTTACCGGTAAGTAATTTAGAACTTGGTCAGTAATTTGATCAGGGAATATATGTAACGAAATTTTACTAAATTAGCTTAGATTCAATTTTGTAGATTTTACCGTCATAATCGTTGTGCAATTTCAAAGGTATTTTAAATTTAGGTTCAAAAATTTATTAGATCGACTTATATTTATTTAGGTACACTGTATGTATGTAATAAAATTGTAGAAATAAAATTATATAAAGAAAGAAATCCTACGCTATAGAAATTGAATTACGAAACTTACGTACGATATGTACTCGTAAAATTATTTCTCTGAAGAAGTATTACATTATTTCACAAAAAAATGAAATTTCACTAATAAATAAATCGTGTCATAGAATTATTAAACGTTCCAAATTCAAAATTTTAGTTTATATATTTTTTCTTTGATACCATGTAGGTTAAAATTATACCTTATATTTAAAATATATTAAATGAATAAAAATAGTGATTAAAGTAACTGCAGTATACTCATATAAAGTTTACAAAGTATCAGAATGTCTTTTAAAAGTACTAACTTGAATATCACAATAGGCACTTGAAAGTAACTTGACTTGTTACACTTGAACACACAATTTTGAGTACGGTACACTTCACGCCCCATTGTTCCTGTAGGCTCACGAAGAGACGGGTAACTTATGCCCTTTTGTTCTTCATGTCATCTCATACAATGTGTTAGTCTTATAAGCTATTACGTGGGGCATCTTTCAGGAAATTGCTTTTAGGTTAAACGCTTAGCAAGCGGTATTAAAGGACTTTATAATGTTAATGGACTCCGGTGGCTGTACACTTAGATTATGGACGACAACGCTGCATTATCTATGGAATCCAGTAAGTTTTATCGATAACTGTATATGTATTACTAGCGATCTAGTCAAGTTTCATACGAGTAGATAACATTTTGGAAAATTCAATTCAATTCATCTTTATTCAAATATACTTGTTTACAAGCACTTTTAAATAGTCATTTTTATTTTATCTACAGCAGGGTTCGGAAAGTTATTATCTGTTGAGAAGAGCCCACTAGAAATATAACAGTTAAATCTTTGTTAACATTATGTGTATTTATTTAAATGTACTAATGTCTAAAAGTGCATAGTCGTTAGAAGCCCATGTATAATCGAATAACACCATGCACATTTGTCGTTCAAACTCTAACAAATCAAATAATATATAACCTAAATTACTCAGGGATAATGTAGCATTTTAATCAGTCAAAATCAGTCCAGTAGTTTTTGAGTTTAGTCGTTACAAACACACACAAATACAAATCTTTCCTCTTTTTTAATTTTAGTGTAGATGTGTATGCCACATACATAATATTATATTTGATATATATTGATTTATTATTGTTTATTAAAATTTAATTTAAAACTTTCTGCAGCAGTTTGATCTACATGAAATTCATGTCTATCTAATTATAATAAAAAGTATTCTACGAGTTAATTCAGAATATGAATCATCTATGTACGAAGTGCTATTTGCTATTTGATTTTTTTATTGTGATTGGATAACAAAAATATTTATAAGCTTTTATTTTTGTGTTTCCAGCTGTATTAGATCAAATTGTCCAATGTAATCTAGTACATTGTTTATCATCATGTCGTCACGGCATAAACTAAGCCATCCCTTCATTTTCCGTGGTGTCGTAAAAGGCGACTAACGGAGGACGAGAGATGAGCAGCAGCGCCCCTTTTAAAACATCTCCAAAGCTTAACTGCGCTTGCTAACTCACCTGCCAAGCGTGGTAACTGAAAAAAACCCCTATTAGAGAGGCTTATATTTAGCAGTAGAAGGTTAAAGGTCAATATAATGATGATGATAGTGTCCATCAGTTTAACTTAATTATCAAAATCTATTCAAAACTAGCGTTGTAATACTATATAATCACATAAAATAAAAAGAGATCGAGAATCCCCTCCTTTTCAAATTTCCTTAAAAATATATCAACGCATCCAACTTTCTTACTTCTTGAACATGTCTAATGCCACAGTTTTTGAACCAGAAAAGTCGCGGGAACTTCTATTGTGCATATAAGACTAACTTGACAAAAGGAGCATTCCACACAATAGGATTCTACAATAATTTGAGGACAATCCAGACGAAAGATCGAATCCGTACAATGGGTGACGGCACCGCGAAACCTCTACTCAGACAGAATAACCGTGTGATGAATATATTATTATGGCTATTGTTGACTTTTTTGACGTTAAAATCGAAAGCGTAAAATCAGAAGTTCGGAGGAAAGCGGATATTATGGGTATGGATTATTATAATAGTTTCACATCGCATCCTATTATTTATTCAGTAGCCATGTAAATGAGACCTTTCTGACTATAGTGTAAATCGATTTTTTTTATTATAATGGAACATTCTTGGTAACTTTGATATTATCTCATTTAAAAAAAAAAAAAAACACTGAATTGTATTAATCCGTGGCCTAAAAGAACCAATTATATTTCGGCGATTCACGCATGTGGTTTGAGACCGATAAAGCAAAAATGCTCGAGTTGATATATAGTCTTAAAGGATATCCTGTGTAATCTTACTAAAATACATAATGAATCTCCTTTTTACTATATAGTTATAAATAACTATAATAGTTAGAAGTGAAATGGTGATATTTTAGACCATATATAATATTAAAAATGCCCATAGTATTAATAATGTTAATAATTATTATTAATGTTAATGTAACTAATAATAATAAGTGCGACACTATAACACCAATGGCCTGGTCTGTTCTTAAGTTATATCCTGTGTTATTGGAACCAAACAACAAATATTCATCCCACAGGCACCCTCCAGTACATCCAGTAAAAAAATCCAGTAAACTTTGTTTTCTAAATTGGCCCGACTTGCAAACGAATTCGAGACGTTTAGGAAAATCAGCATAACCATCACTGTGTCACGGAGGTTGTTGTTGTTATTGTTGATGAATATACAATTGTATTATTGTATTAAATTGTATATAGTATTAGTAATATCCATAGTATAATAATTGTTTTGACAGTTGATTTGAAGATAGTAAAACATAAAGACGACAATGAGAAATCAAAAAAGGAAAAGATATTTTAAAAAAAGAATAAAATTTAAATTAAGAAAAAGAAATGTATAAAAGAGGTTCATATGGACAGTTACTAACGCCAAGAATCATGTCAATGACTACGGTGTCATCAATACCAATAGTGTTGTGAATATCCATTGGCTGCGTTTAATACTTTTCATTATGTGGGCCGTTAGCTTGTTTACCGTCCCTTGTGTTCCACAAAAAACACATTTTCAACGATGAAAACAAATAGGTATGGCCAAGCGAAAATGTTTGAAAACCTATTTTTAGGGGACCGTGGAATTTATCAAGTTTCGGATTTGTCTAAAAAAAAACTTCACTGGAACTTTCTTGGGAATTTTTCTTTAGCATGAATAGGGACAGGTTGGTCCGTATTTTTACTCTGAATGATAAATAGTTCCTCGTAAAGAAAAGAATTGCGGTTTGACCATTACTGTTATTGTACTTTCTGTGTTATTGTAGCATATGTGTAGGTATAGTAAGTCGATTTAATACTGAAATTAGTATCCTTTCTTGTTTTATTATGTTTTGTGATATTATATAATATAAATTGTGCGTGATAAGGATTCTTTTTAATAGCTAACATGCACATGTTAGCCTTGATATTTCAAACGTCCATATCCTGCTGTAAATGCTATGTTATATACTGTAAATGTTGAAATATCACCAAAGTATAAATGCAGTTGTCAACCCGCCTACCAAGCATGGTAACTACTAGCAAAACTCCCCTTATGGGGAAGGCCTATGTTCATCAGTGGATATTTAACAGCTGAAATAATAAAACATAATATGCTCCTGTATGTAGCATCAGATGTATCGTTGCTTGCTTATCTCTCACCATTGTAAGAACAATTGAAACATATTATTTACATTATATTGCAACATTAAATCGTTATAGACAATATATAATGTAAAATTACTGAATCTAATCACATTTACCTAACCGTGAACAGACTTAAATATGGAAATTATTTCCATGTAAAGAGTTAATCAGAAATTGAATTGAAACGTAAATTATTGGGGTCGGTAAGATACGAATTCACGATCTTTGAGGTCTTTGAGATCGTAGCAAATTACTAAGCTGCGATGTTTCTCATATCTTTAACATTATAGCTATTGTACTGAGTAGGGCTTTTCCCTAGACGTATCATGACTACTTACACTTAATTGGGCTTGGCCATACAAGATCTCATTACTTTTTAGTGCTACATGATCTTATTTGTACAACCTTATTACAGAAATTGTTTTTCATAAAATGTTATGTTTATTTATTTATATTTTACTAGCTTTTACCTGAAGACGATGCGACTTCGTTCACGTGACTAGGATATGTTTACTTACTGGGATTAAAAGTAACCTCCTTCTTTGTCCCATATAGTACATGTTATGAATCATGTTAAAAAAAAGCTTTTGAAGGATCGCAATTTATTTCTAACTAGCGATCATAAGTCGATGTAAAACTATCAGTGTACTATTTCACGTAGTGGTTCGATTTATGTGTGTACCCGAAGGACCCCGCTGAAAATCAGCACTGTAGTCTATCGACTACCGCACGATTCTCAGTAGGGACCTTTTTAACAAATAATACGTTGCATTTCCACAAATATTTTTACAATGAATAGTGGTAATTGTCTGCCTATTGTTTTGTTAAATAAATGGCATTATTATCATTATTCAAAAATCAAGCAAACTCTGTTAAAGATCACGATTGCTTGATTAAAGCTACTTTTTTTATACCACTGAAGTCGCAAAAAAGTATACGGTCCGCTTGATGGAAAACGGTTACCATAGCCTGTAAATACTTGCAAAAAAATAATATGAAAGTTAAAGCATTTTGGTAAACATGACGTATACATGGTACCGTCATACGATGGGCTCGTATCTTGATTGATGGGTCACGAAAAACCATGTTGAGGAAATAGCCTCATTATAGAGGCACGATGTATGAGAGTCGATGTTACATGGAATAAATAGAAAATTGGTATAAAGTTTATTAACATTGCGTTAACTTTTTCATATATTACGTATAAAGGATTGTCATTTTACACCATTGGTGAAATTTTTATTCGACAAATGCAATAATTTTATCTTAATTTGTGCCATTAATTTTAAAATTGTTTATTTATTGGTAACAAATAGACATTTCGATATAAAACCATATTTTATTTTCAAACACAGCAGTTACAACAAACCAAACTAAAACGAAAATTACGAAAAAGATCACGCTCGAAAAACATTAGGTGAAATTAGATTTTTTCAAATGAAATATACAAATAAATCATATTTTGTTTATTGATATGTAGCAAATACTTAGTATATGAATATTATAAACATCTTATATAATATTAACGAGATTCTCCAACGCTAACTATAATAGTTTCCCTAAAAATAATATCAAACAAATTGTCCAAAACGCATTTCCGCCAACAGTAAACCACAATTGCGTTTACCGCCGCATTTTCACGCGTGTAATTTGCAGCGGCGTAATGTGGAATATGAGTGAACATTAGTGAATGTAATAACTGGAACGGAATGACAGCAGAAGGCACAATAAGAACGAGATGATTCTAGTGTTAGACGCACGCGATGTGTATTATCTGCACACGTGTTCTTGTAGTGGTATTGGCTTACGCACTCGTTTTTCGTTATCACACATTCTGTGGGAATTTTGGGAATTCTATTCTTAGTGCTTATCTACGTTATTACAGTATAAGGAACTCCTTTCAAAGAATTCTTTTAAGTTCTCCTTTATACCGACTAACAAACAACACACAGCTTGTGTGTTGTTTGTTAGTCGGTATTTGGCGGTGCAGATAATGGACGTTAGACGCGCCTTTAACGCGCGGTTAAAGGTGGTTATACTAAATGAGTGGGTAATCATTATTTCATTGTTGAATATGAAAGATTATCCTTTTATTACCTACGTACTGCATTCATAAAGTTTTGCAGATTGCTTGAATTTGTAAAATTTTATTTTTTCAGTTTAAATTTGTAATCTTCGTTAATGGTTGTTACTCGAATTTGAGTAAAATTTTAATAAGGTTTATATAAGGTACTTTATATACTAATTCACGTGATCAAAGCCACGGCTTTTGACTTTCAGATTCAGTCTTATAATGTTAGGTACTGTGAAATATATTCCTCTTCAATTATTATAATAAGAACCAAATGGTCAATCATTCTTACGTAATCGAGAGACGAGATTTTGAAATAATTGTACGAGATTTTTTATTACTTAAGCATATTTATAACCCAAGATCTCGGGGTATTAGAAAATTAACTGGTATTATGATATAAAACATTCGTATTTTGTTCAATATAAAGTATAAGGCTTAACATTACATATAAAAAATATCTACTCACATAGAGTTAATAGGAGCGGGCGTTCGAAGCTTATTTGTGCTTAAGTATTTTTTGTATCGGTTTCATTCTTTATACAAGATACTTCCTTCTAGTTCTACTAATATTGTGAATATGAAAGTTGTGACTTTTTTTTTACTTATAGGGCCGGCCTAAGTTTATCTAGCGTCTTAATATAATTTACACCATTTAAAAAAAATATTATTCTTTTTAAAAATTCCATTAAAAAAATATTATTCTATTTACTATTGTGAGTACTCAATCATCTGACAACTATCAATAGATTCAACTATTGATTGGAAAACTTACTTAATATTCCTGTCCAGCTGCAATTTTTTATTTATAAGGGACTACTAGCAGTACTAAACATTTACAAATAAAAAAAAAATAACTAGAAAAAAGGTCACACCGACAAAACAATACGCGGCCTTATCGCTAAAACCTATTTCTTCCAAGCAAATTAAGATGGAGCGCATTAATTATAAACAGTTTGATGGACGACATGATAAAATATATTCATTTCTAAGCACATATGGATAGGTAGAATATGTAATAATAGTTTTGCTGCATAATCATATCATGGTAAAAATATTTTATATTTGAGCTGTTCATCCAGTAAATCAAACGTAATTAAAAAAACATACATCGAAACTAATTTTCTAATTATATTGGTAGGATATAAAGCATTCCACATCGTGTAAGACGTGTTACGCTTCCCGAAAACACTTGTAACTTGAGACTAAGTACCTTTCTTATGGCTTTGTGGCTGTAATCTGATCACGGAGCTCACATAAAATAACTTAACAGATAGCTTATTTGTAGTCTAATACCCTTAAGTTGTTATAACAAGTTCTTCGCGATATTACGCTGTTTTTATTAGTGTGATAGAATTTGTTACGCGGAAAATACGCGAATGTCTACAAAATAGATTTTTGCTTTGCGACAGTCAGTTTTTTAATATGCAAAGAAACACGATGACTTAAATCATCAAAATATTATTATAGGTCAAGCAGGAAAGTAAACTCTATTGACTGTAAAATAATAATAAAAAACGATTGATAATCGGTAACTACTAAAATATAGATGAGTAGATTCTTCTTTTGGATGTCGCTTAAAAATAAACGATAATTAATGACATGTCATTCGGTTAGTGATTAGCGGTTAATGATGATTAGAGGTTAATGATTAGCGGTATTTTTAGACTACGATAAATACCGCTAATGATAGCTAATTTTTCTACTACTAGAGTAAGAAAATCTCATTATTGTGATCCGATGAGCCATAAGTTTGCGGCTCGTGAACATTCCTTGTTGATAATTTATACAAACTGCAAGGAACAATGTATGCCCAATGTTAGTCCACAACGTGGTCTAGACGACACTTGGTTATAGCGGTCTTGGCATACATCCAAGGATATTACTGTGAGATAGTAGCGTTTAGACTAAAGTCTATGTAAGTCGTAAAGGTGCAATTTTCTTCCAAAATTATTGGATTCAACTTGAAGACTAGTTTATTTGTTAAGGGATTGTGAAAGAAAAAATAAATTCTAGCAACTAGAGAACAATATATTATTTTGTATGAATTTTTGGATTCTATTCGCGGTGATTATTATTGGTGGGTGTATTAAGCTGTGTCACTAAATATGTACTGTCTGGTTTCTCACAGGGCTCTTTACTTGAGAACCAGGTCATTGATATGATTGAATTGCGACTATTACCGTTTTTTTATATCACATAAGTTTCATTTATATTCCTTTCTTATATTGCCTTATATTCGGTAAACTAGTTGATTGATTGTAAATGTTATATATGTATGTGTGTGTAATTGTATATAGAAGAACCATACTTATTTTTTATACTTACATTATAAATGAAAACCAAAGATCCCTGTTATTAATATTTTTCTCACAAATTCATAAATAAAAATAAGAACGCTCTCCACACTTAGCAGAGACTACTTTTAGAGAAAATATATTTCGAACACAAATTTAAGTGTAAGTACCGCAATAATATTTAAAATCTCAGAATTGCAAGAAGCGAGTGAGTTCTTTAAATATTTATATGAACATAAAGTTTGTCACGTCAATGTTTGTTCGTAAAATGTTTACATATTTTTTGCACTGACATCTGCATTATATTTCAAAATTGAATTAAAATTTATAACAACTGGTTGAGCCATTTAAACGTTAAATATAGTAGTAAACAAACATTGGTTTGGTAAAAGTAAAAAAAATATTATTTTTTATATAAAATACAATACCAACCCAGATTGGTAAAGTCTAAGATTTATTAATGCAACCTAAGGTTTACCAATATACGGATTTTTGCAGAAATATATAAATAATATTTGTAAATATATATTGGACTATAAATATATATTTGTCTTGTAGCCCCTGCATAGAAAGGGTCACTCCTTCCTTCCCCTTGGATGTCTAAAAAAACTAAAGAAACTTAATGATCGAAGAATAGCCAACAGCGTCTCTCTTAAAATATCACCAAAGTCTAACTACAATTGCCAACTTGCCTGTCAAGCATGGCAACTACTGGAAAATCTCTCCCTTATGGGGGGGGGGGCGGCTTATGTTCGGTAGTGAACTGTTAACGGCTAATATGACAATGATGATATATAGTATTTGTAAATATAATATTTGACTAAATCTAAAGTTCAGGTCATAACAACTGTGACGATGTGCTTAATTGAGAAAGTTACTGAGGAGAGCCTCAGTACAAATGGTTACTGGCTTACACGTTATGATACCGAAGTGATTTCAGATTTAGATTCGCTTCAATAAACATATTAACTCAATAACTAAGCGATCACGAGGTTGTATTTTTAATATTACTAATATAATAATACAAGGTGATATTTGTACATGGAAGATATTTAGGAAAAATTACCTAATAAGAGGAGTTTTAATAACAGCAATAGATGCCAAAACAATAAGTTTTAGAAATTTCATCTATCTGCACGATTGTTCTTGTTCATCAAACAAAAACTATTGCATAAAATTAGATGCGGTATTCACATTTTGTATTGCCGATGGTCACTCTTAAAATCTGGTGTATGATTTATTCTAATACTCCATTGAGAAGTGGTCAAGTTTGTAGTTTTCCTACTTATGAAATTTACGCATGTTTAGTTGCAGGCAGAAAGTTTTTAGAATAAAGTCATAACTACACCAACTCAATTGAATATTTGATCACGCCACATCAACATTTGCTCCGAACATTTCCTAGCGCAAATAACTAAAATGGAAAGAATATCGATCGACTTTAGATATCTATAAATGCATTTCTCCGACAACCGTGTTGGTACGAGTGCAAATTATTACTTTGAAAGACAGCGCACCAAATTGGATATTGTAACTGGGTAGCGTGGCACTTCCGACATAGAATTTTCTTTTCTAGTCACACATAGGGGTTCTTATAATGAAAACTAAAATGCTTTTTTTAGTTTCTTATTATTCAATACAACACTATTAAGATCGCGAATGAAAGAGTATTTCAATGTAATATAATAAAAAAAGTAAAAGAAAATAATAATAATATAATAACAGTAATTAATTCTCTTAACATTTTAAGACTACAAAATTTTAAATTATTAATTCTTAATTTTTTTCGTTGAGATTTAATTAGAAAGAAAATCAATGTACTTAAATATTTTTATAAGTAGAAAGATAGGATCTAAAAGATAAAAATAATGGGCAGCTTTATCTACTTATCTATTCCAGGTAACTTTTGTAGTGAGAAGAGTAATTATAATCAGTTTTTAAGGAAACATTACTTTAAAAGCAATAGATGCTTATTTAAAATTATTATAAGATAATATTTTATTGTACAATATTGTATTATGTTAAGAGTATTTTATTTTATTTGACAAATTAAATTGACGAAACATTGTAGTGTTATTGATTCTAAATTATCATTTTATCATCATAAATAGATGATTGAATGAGCATCCCATAATCTATTAATCGTTATTTGAATGGAACTTCTTGATTTCAGTATTAAACCTTATGTTTGATATCTACTCTGAGACAATAATATCAATAGATTGTAATAGGTAATATTATTCCAGTGGAATTGATATGTTAATCCAAGATTATTGAAGTAAATCCATATATATACATGTATACGTGTATTTTAACTTTGTATCGTTCAAATGTAAATGGTACTAAGTTAAATTTTGTGGGAATTTTGTTTTACTTTTTTATACCATTTTCAATAAACTTTAAAAAGGAGATTCTTAATTTTGTTGTATTTTTTTTTATGTTTGTGACTTCATAACTTCGTCAGTTGTAAACTGTTTTGGAAAATCTTTTTTATCTAAAAGGATATACTTATAGATAGATTCTATAGAAATTTTATCAAAATCGGTTCATTAGTTTAGTTTTAACATCAACATGATTGGATTTTGACACAATTGCAGTCGTTTATTTTTGTAAACAAAATTTAATTATATTGTAAACAAAAACCTCTAGATATTGATATATTTCATTATATTCGACAATTAATAAATAGAAAGGCAGTCATTCACTATCAAAGTTTATTTGTTCGTATTTTTTGCTATTCTAGTAAATATTTTGTTTTGGGCTTTAATATTGCACATCTCTTAGGTACAGCTTATATAATTTAATAAGTTTGTTATTGTTGTACAGGACAGCATATTCAACTGCGTGTGGGTGGTCGTGGGCAGAAAATGAAAGATATTTAATTTTAAGACTTTTATAAGCGCAACGTAAATACTTTTACAAAATTAAAACGTAACACCATGTTCGTCGTCATCATATCATCGTATCATGCATCTCTTTCACTCGTCACTCATTCATGCTAACGTCATTTATTCTAGTTTATTTTCACATATGTATACATTTTTACTTTTAATAAAATTAATAACTGTGTAGTCCCAGCATGGAATGGGCTACCCCTTCCTTTTCTCTGGGTGTCGTAAGAGGCATCTAAAAGAATTTATATTTATGGTCGAAGGATGGGCAGCAGCGCCCTTCTTAAAACTCCCCTTATATGGGAGGCCTATGTTCAGCAGTAGACGGCTGATGTGATGATAAAATTAATTAGATAACACAGCGTTATCTATAATATTTCTGAACCGATATGACAACATAACCTTCAAGAAAAGAGCATATTCCTTTTTAAAAGGCCGGCAGCACACCTGCAATGCCGTAGGTGTTGTGGGTGACCATGGGCGGCGGTAGTCACTTACCATCAGGTGAGCCGCATGCTCGTTTGCCCCCTGTGTTGTAAAAAAAAAAAAAAAACCAAGCAAAGCTCATACTACGAGTACATGACAAATAATAGAAATACATAAATAATTCACAGCTGAATTTACTCGGATGAGAATTATTATGGCAATTCAGTGCGACAAGCAAAATAAGCAGTTGCAAGAATAAAGTGGCACGGCAAAAATGTTTTACAGCTCCGAGGTTTGACGTAATTCAAAATGTCTAGTTCGGAGACATCCGGCACCTCCATTACGCGAACTGTTTCGAAATATGTAACTGGGATTTCTCTCAATTTTTATCTGAATCTGAAGCGACAACATAAATCCTAAACGCTTCCGATCGTTCTTCCTACGGACTGACAATTTGGTTAATTTAATATTCTTGTCAAATAAATTATCTAACAACTGTAATTCCCATAATTTCGCCAACGGAATCAATTCTGTAGCGCCATTACGAGTATATAAAGCCACTTAAGCGGAAACATTGTATTATGGACTATCAAGAAAGGAATTCAAATAGTTACATCTCTAATCAGTTGTAAATTTATTTTACAATGTTACTTAAATTTTTTTGTGAAATTTAGAGTAACAGATTAACTGATGGCCCAACTGATAAAAATGATAACCATTTCTTATGGAAATAAACCATACCATGGTCATCATAGAACGCTGTAACACCCATAACAACTCTCATTTGTTGGCACTTCAAAAAACTAATGTATACTTTGATAACGCTACAAAGATACGGTAGTAAAATTTATGAATATAAATACAAAAATTTCAATACTACTTTGAAATAAAACATAACAATGCAACTGCCCGTATTTGACTGCACAAACACGAGTAACAATACAGATAACTTTGTACAAAACCCTCTGGTAAAAAAAGTATCTACAACTTATATGAATTTGAGTCGAAAGGCAGAAATAGGGGTTTGTATTTATTACCAAATACCATTAAAGCATATCTTTCACAATCTTACCAAAAATTTACTTTTCTGTTTTTTCTTTTTATAAAAATTAAAATAAATTTCCATTTTCGTCAAAGTTTAACTCCTTTTAGAGCGTTTTAACTAATTTCAGTTGTAATTATTCTATTGACTGAAATAAAATTACAAATGAACTAGCAAATTAATTAAGAAAAAAAGCTAAAAGTGTTTTAATTGGAAGTCATGGTGCCAAAATTAATGAATCCAATTTGAAGTTTTGTTTAACTTTCTAACTTCCCTGGAAAAACGATTAGGAGTACTTGTTTCCAATTTAGAGACAATGAATAATCGATTTATTTACTTTTAGTATTAGATTTTCTTACAAGAATTATTAATTAGTGTTTAGATGTGGCTAGGGCTAACCCTAGCCGCCTATTTAGATAGCAGAATACGGATGTTAACTGTGATTTCTAAATGTCGGTAAAAATAATATTGTGTCTACGAATATATGCTAATTGTTACTAGCAACTCAGGTTAGCAACAGTTAACCTTTTTTATATATATATATATATATATATTTTTATTTTCTTTGATATTCTTAATTCAAGTCACATAAAAAGGTATTATAAGTTTTACGTGTCTGTATGTCTGAGTGGCATCGTAGCTCCTAAACGAATGGACTGTTTATAATGCGGGTGTTTTTTATTTGAAAGCCAACTCGAGGTTCTTAAGATCTGTTCAGGCGTTATGGGGTTACTTCAAATTTTTAATTTATTTTTTGCGTTTCTTTTTTTTCACCTAGTTCAAAATGTACACAGTTTTACGTGACGTCGATTTTTATTATTCTCCAGTCACTCTTACCTTCCTATAGGTATCAGCAGATATGTTTTAATTAGCATACGTATGAGAAAGAAAGCAAGAAGCCGAACGTTACTGTTTCTTTCTATCTCATGCTTGTAGTAACGATAACGTAAAAATTAAAAGAAGAGTAGAGAGGTGTTTTGTTTTAGTAGTGAGACATGGTACTAAGCTTTCACAGCGTACACTGAATATCTACGATATTACGATGAAAAATATATGCCACATGCATAGATAGAGTTCTTTTTAAAATGAAAAAAATGAAACGGTAATCCTGCCTGTGCTATCTATCGGTATAGGCTAGCGAGACATCAATTAGAGATGATAGGCGAGGACGAAAACGGGTTTGTTAGCCAATCGTAACGAATTAGACAAAAAATAATCACAATGTTTTCGTGTCTAATTCAGCCTTATTGATAAGAAATAAGAATAGATAACAAATTGACAGTAGTTTAGTATTCAATTCAAAAAACAAACTTTTAACAAAACTGGTTATATGTGGGCGAGTTTATAATTTTGCCGTATACGGATCATACTAGGAATTGTAACCCGCCCATGTAAATGTAGTAATTCCATTAATGTTACGTCCTCGGTCTGAGAAACCTATTGAAGTTGGCGGGTTATGCAAAGCAAATCCTATTATGAATTGTGTAACGTGAGTCTATTTTACACTAGTCCTTGTTTTGTGTTTTGGATTGTGTCCTCAGATATTTCCTACAATAAGATATCCTACACTGAAGACTAAATAAATGTTATAATTGCAAGGCACTCAATACTAAAGCATTTATTGTTCATAAACAAATTATATTTAAAATATTTGAATTTAGTATGAGGAATAGCGTGTTTTCAGTTGTAATTTTAGACATAGTACATTTAAATAAATGCATATAAATATTAACAAAGATTTAAAAGAGTACTTAAGAGAGACTGTTAAGTTTTTTGTGGGTTCTTCTTAGCAGATATTTTCCAAAGCCTGCAATAGATTCATAGGTCTGTTTTAATTAAGGTGATTTAAATCTTTAAGCAGCTTTTTTGGTTCAATCTCAAAATTACTTTCAGATCCATATAGACATTAAATAATATAGATTCCAAAAAGAATTGACAATGCAACTGCGTAATATACTCATAAATAAAGACGAATTAAGAACCTCCTCTATTTAGAAATCGTTTAAAAACAAAAGGAAATAAAACATCTACAATCAATATATAAAAACTGTCAACAAACAAAGCCGAATACTGTAACGGCAAACTAAAGAGCAACCCTTGTCCTCACCTACGTCATAGCTAAGCCGCACCAAAGCCTACGTTTAGTAGTCTGTGAAGAAAGTAATTGAACATGATACGTGATTGGAATACCTATTTGTTTAACAGAACAAAGAAACTACGGGTTTACTTTTCGATTATACTACCCTAGTTGTAATAGAGCCAGGATTTCGATGAGAGCATGAACTTTTTGGGCAGGCTACTAAAGAGTCGGTTAGAGTCAGTTGTTTGTTTTCATTTATCACTAGCTCGCAGCTTTGCACGCGTGAATTATGGAAGAAGTTATAATAAAATAATTTTAGATGTATCACGATAAAACACACACCTACATATATACATGTGTGTGTATGTGCATGCGTGCGTGTGTACGTGCGTTCATGCGTGCATGCGTGCGCGAGCGTGTGCGTGCGTGCGTGCGTGCGTGCGTTCGTGCATGCGTGCGTGCGTGTATGTGTTTTTAATTAATGTGTGTTTATAAATAATATTAATAATAATGAAACATCGAAATATAGAATTTAAGTTAGATCTTTAAGAATACAATTGTAAAACCTTATTCAATATGCAACAAATAGATAAATAGACATACACAAATTAACTGAAACTTTTTTTCAATATTATTTCGGCTACTATTAAGACCTTTTTCCTAAGTTATAGTTTTATTATATTAGTAAGAAGTAAGATAAAATTAAGGGTCGTATTATGTTTACCTTTTTATTATTATGATTTATAGGTTTGCTATTTTAAAATATGAACTCAAACGCAATAACTCCTGTTATGTTTGTTTATTATAATATACTCCTGATTTGTTCAAGAGATAACTTAAAATGTCATAATATGTATTAAATTTAGAAAATACAGTCTCGTCGTTTGAATTTTAACTATATCTTTATACATTTGATCCATTACGTAGTAACAAAAAAAATACTAAAAATCTATCTTTTCCTGTCCTGACATAGTAACTAGAGTTTAAAAATTTCAGAAATTGACCTTTCTGTAGCTTTAAAATTTTCTAAACACTTTATTCTTTCAAAAACCGTTAAATTCAATAAAAATAAGTTATAAATCATTAAGATTTCAAATTTAAGGCTAAAATAAATGAAAGCAAACTCAAAAATCATTTCCTTTCCGTGTACCTAAATGAAAATAAATATACAAGCTGTATATTTCAAGTGAAGGAGAAAGTGGAGCATTTAAGATAAAAAGAACTGATGTGATTCAATAAAACTTTGGGTTACTGTTGAATGCCTTAAGAGAGAGAAGTTGTGAACGTATTGAACAAACCGTGTAATCTGGGACCAGATTTATATTCAATGTAATGAAGTAAAATATTTTTTTAATACTAAAAATATGTAGTATTAGTTTCTACATGCGAATTTGTCCGCGTAACTGTGATATGTTCACTGACCGAGATAAAAAGTACTCTATTTTTTTCTCAAACCCATAGAGTCACCAAATTTTATAATAATTGGTTAATCTGATATAGCGCTAATAAATAGATAACATACAAACAAACTCACTTTCATAATTTATAATATTAGTAAAGACAAGTAACGATTGCTGGGTGATCTAGCAAACGTTGTTTTGCCCCTAATCATCATCTACCTTTATTTCTCACTGGAATAAAAACATATCCTGTTATCAAGTTGAAGCAAATAATATATATGTAAAATAATATATATAATATATCATTAAAATCAGTTTAACAGTTTTGGAGATAAACGCGAATGAATAGTGTGAAACAGGATTTGGGTATACGAGTATAAAAATAAAATTACAAATTTTATAAAATATTTAATACTAGTTACTCTTATGCGTTAATTTACGTTGCCTTTAATTATTTACGCGACTTCTAAAAGTAGGTATTTAATTTATCAGAATATTAACTGTAAAAATATTAATTGTAAAAATCTTTACTGTACATAATTTATATTAGACTTATTAAAAGATTTAATATACAATGGCGGACTTATCGCTTAGAGGGATTTCTTACAGCCATCCTTTGATGATTTAAACGATTACATTACTCCATTCATGAACATATTTTTACAATAAAATAATTTTTCAGAATTTTAATTCAGTATTGGTTCTATTTTAATTTCAGTTGCAATAAAGTTGCAGTTTATCTTAGCAAAGGAAAAAACTACTAGTAGCGAAGTAATATCCAAATGTAAACATGCGAATTTAAGTTTTAAATTTAGATATTTACAATATAGTGTATCTTCGAAACATCTGTTTTATCAGTGTACAAGATTAAAGTCACTTTTCGGGGAACAATAAATGTATATTATTTAAAAATTCATTTTAGGAACTTTATATAATTATTTTAATGTAAATTATTAGTTATTCTATAATATAATAATATTAAAATGTCTGTCTGTAAACATAGATGTTGCAACATTTAACTGACATTACTGGAAATATACTTATGAAAACTTATTCCACCTTTGATCTCGCAAGCTCACGTCTGCTTTTCCAAAGTTAAGAATCTCAGATAAGTCATCAAAATTGTATAAAGTAAACTTTGCTTACTAAAGTGCCTAAATATACAATAATTTTAGCGCATATATGTATCTAATTTTTAATTAACAATACAAGTAGTACTAATTTTTTTCTTAATACAGTCTACTTTAATCATCATTACCTTTATCCTATTGTGTGGTATGATATGGTAGCTGCTGTATGTTTCCCTTTTATACTAATCTCTATCATTTGTTATACTCGAACACTCCTTTTACGCGTATCTGTTTTTCAGACATTCTTCCATAATTTTTTGTCCTTCTTATCATTTATTCATGTTTAGACTTTTGTTGTCTTAATATTATATTCATATTTGAGTTATATTAGTGAGTTGGCCGTATGGTCCCGGTATAGAATAGGGCACCCTTTTCTTTTCCGTTGGTGTCGTAAGAGGCGACTAAATGAGCGAGACAGATTGGCAGCAGCGTCCCTCTTAAAACATCCTTAAAGTCTAACTGTGGTTGCCAATCCTCTAGTGTAGCAACTACTGGCAAAAATGGGAGGTATATATTCAGCAGTGAACAGTTAAAGGCTAATATGATGAAGTGATTATAATATACGATTTGTGTTTAAAACTCATAATTGATATATATTGTATATTTTGCATAATCACACTAGACACTTATTATTTAAATTTATTGTTTAATTTATTGTTGATTGTTTAAATTTAATATACATTTAAGAATTCTCATGCATAGGACCCAAAAAGCAAAAAAGCATAGCTATTAAAATTAGTGCCAAAATCTTTAATAATTTTATTTTTTCTATTTGCTATATTACTAACAAAAAATATACTTCTTTTATAGAAATTTGCTCTCTCTATGTGAGTTGAGTTTAATTTGTAATTTGAAAATATTTATTTACGATAAAAAACAGAACATCGTTTCTTCTTTTTTAAATTATGTTTTCTTTGTTTTATCAAGTTGTTCTTTTGTAAAGGATTTTCCTTATTTTTTTTTCCTTAAGAGAAACATTAAAGCCCAAATGTCACTAACTGTCACAGGGTATACAAAGAATTTATACACGTAAATACATGTAACCTATTGTATACATTT
This sequence comes from Galleria mellonella, assembly GCF_026898425.1. Classification (NCBI taxonomy): domain Eukaryota; kingdom Metazoa; phylum Arthropoda; class Insecta; order Lepidoptera; family Pyralidae; genus Galleria; species Galleria mellonella. The sequence goes on along the minus strand of NW_026442100.1, from coordinate 789,133 downwards.
AATGGTGAACACATTTAAATGTTTAATAATATGGTTGCGTGACTTTCAATTAGTAAGGCTTATATTTAACAAGGAATCTGTTCTTTCTTCTTTCTCTAAGTCTTTTGTTAGCGAATTTGAGGAAATAATGGTTTCTGTACAAGTCACATCAATACTGAGTACTATCATAATACAAACTCATAAACAAAAGCATCCACTGACCCAAGAATACTCAATCAAAATAGATTGCAGAATTTACATAAAAAAATCCCTTCGGATTTCTCACTTGATGTAGTTTTAATATCTCCTCTGTTGAAAGATGTTCTAGAGATGAAAGCAACAATCGTTTTAGGAACGCCCGGTCTTTAATTTTCTTTTCATCGCTGTGACCCCTTTAAAGAAATATATAATGAATAGCCCGTATTGTAGGGACATTAAAAAAAATGTTTCGTTTCGTGATTCGGTTATTAATATACAGTTTTCTGTATTCCTTTATTGCTGTGATAATGGGTTCGCGGAATTTGCACAATACATTGTATTGTTCAAATTGTTTATGAAACAATGACGTGGTAGTAGGTCCAGGTTCAAATTCAAATCATCTATATACAAATGGACTTGTTAACAAATACTTTTAAATCATATATTTTTTAAATCGACTATCTAAGTTCAAATACGATTTCTTAAGATTTGCTTTGTTTGGTTATACTTAGAAATTATATAATATAAAAAGTGCTAATAGATTTCACAAATTAAGTAAGTAAATTAATCAATGACAAAGATTTGTATTAAAAATGTTTTAATTTATATTATAATTTAATTTATATTTAACATACATATATCAAATTTTATTTTTTTTAATTATACAATATCATCATACCTACTTGTACAATTAGTCCATTGCCCTAAGGTTGTCTTTAAAAGATTGTTTTCAGCAATAAGAGGGCGTTACTGTATTTATTAATATTAATATATTTATATCGTTACAGTTATTAATTGTCTTGTTTATTCTCTATATTGTATAATACAAATAAACTTATTCATTCATTAAAAATGTGAAAGTGAGTTAGTTACCTTATAATGCATTAACGGCTTAACTAATTAGTATGAAATTTAGTCTAATATACTATAAGGTATAGAGAAAGATATAGGCTACTAGTTATCTCGGTTAGTGAACATATACTAGACGCGCAGATGAAGTCGCGGGTAAAAGCTAGTTATTCTCTGATTTTGCGTCTTTCGCTAATGCTACGATAATGAATTCGCGAGAATTTGTACAATAATGTAATTTCAGTTTGTTTTTAATAAACCTGTTAGCATAGATGTAATCGAATCAAGTAATTTTGATTGTATTTCTTGTATGTAGCTACCTTATGCGATTTATCTGCTGTTTGTGAATGAATTTTAACAATAATTAAATTAAATTTTAATGGTTCAGTTTCAGTATTCTATTTAGAGGGGGGTGGGTACTATATAGAAATATCTATATTATGTAGTTACAATATCTATACATATATTGGCCCAATTACATACATATTAACTATCAAAAAGAAAAATCCGCTCGTAATGAATTTAGATATCTGACTGTTAAGGGCGATATTGTAATGGGTGATCACCGGGGGGAAAGCGATTGTTAGTAATTGAGACTTAGAATCCCATTGCTAGCAATATACCCAACCAGGTTGACCTCCTCGCGGTTCTCCCTGGAAACTATCATGGTTACTTCCTGATGAATTCATCATAATGGGCTAACTGGCCTGTTTTCATTCTCATCTATCACCCTTCACTGGTGCTCCGCCAGCGTATCTCGTTAGCGCAGGCGGGGTTACTATACCATTTTCACCCATCAAAAAAAAAATGGGTGATCACCAATATCCAGAAAAACTATATATAGATATCGGATATAATTATTATAATTTAAGTCGTTTGTTGTTGTAAAATATATATTTTCCAGGAAAATAGAAGTTTCTTAATAACATAAACTAGAAATCATATGGTAAAAATATAATACCTATTACTCACATAAATAACAATGTATGGCATAAGGAAGTCTATTATTAGTTTATAGGTGGTAGAGCCACGCTGTAATACCATATGGTATTGCAGCATGAATGGGCCGGCTCGACCGGGGAAGTTATAAGTGGCCGCACTTTTAGTGCGACCACATTCCGTATGGTGAGTGAGGGAGTCAATCCTATACCCATCCCCTTCCTTATCCTAAAATCCTCCCCCAACTCCGTCCCCCCATCTTTCAATACCATGGCAGTGGAATTTAAAAAAATAACGTACAATACCAGCAGCCATGTTGCTGGAGAATCCTCCCTCGAGCAACCACGCTATTCTGGGGGGGCAAAATTCCGCTTATGGGACCAAGGGCAAACAGAGCAAGACTTCTGCGTTTTGCTCAATGTGAGAATATTAGGGGATTCATTCAAACCTGAACGCTGTCCACCACCACCTAGAAACGGCGCGGCCGGCATTGCTCTTCCTCACGGAGACACAGATATCCCCTCCTAACGAAACATCATACCGGACCTACCCGGGGTATAAGCTTGAACATTGTTTTGTTTCGCGTGCCGGTGTATGTGCGTATGTCAGAGAGGATATCTGCTGTCGACGCCTTGGGACTCTTGAAGGTACGGACCTGTCCATTCTATGGCTGCGCGTAGATTGCAATGATCCCCGCATCTATGCGTGCCTATACAGTTAACACTGTAATTGAGCACGTCCAAATGGCTACAGATTCCCTGCTTGAGCAGATTCCTTCCGCTGAAGTCGTGATTGTTGGCGACTTTAATGCCCACCATGCCGAATTACAATATGCGGGAATCTGTTCATGATTTGCTTTGGCTTAATTGTTTCCTCGCCTACGCGAATCCCTGATGTGTTGGACCATTCACCTTCACTGCTGGACCTTCTACCACCCGCCCAGACAACTATGTGATCTCCGTCGAAGCCCCGCTTGGATATATCACTGTTTGGTGCGGAGCGAAGTGCCTCTTACGATCCGACTCTATATATTGTATCTTACCCATGGAGGCATTCACACTGGATGATCCCGACTTGCCGATTCCATTGCTGATATGGAATTATTTATTCCTAACTGTGGTGCCCGTCGGCAATTGGACCTCCTAGAACAGCATCTCGTCTGAAACACTTCCTATCAAAATCCTAACACCAGTGCTCTTAAAAGAAGTATAACTCTGCCTCTAGGTCTTTCAAAAGAGTTATAGCCACAGCGAATGAGCATATTAGTAGAATAAGAGACTATTTGCCCTCTGGGACTCGAGCTTTCTGGTCTCTTGCCAAAGCTGCACAAGGGAATTTCTGTAAGTCATCTTTTCCACCTTTGCGCAGGGAGGATGACTCGTTGGCCCAGAACGCTAAAGAAAAGGCCGATCTTCTTGGATCCATCTTTGCGTCAAACTCGACATTGGATGACGGGGAGAAACCACCACCGACCATCACGTGTTGTAGGAGCTCTATGCCTTACATTAAATTCACGCATAGCTCAGTGCGTAGAGCACTTTTCTCCCTCGAAATCCATAAGTCGAGTGGGCCTGATGGTATTCCTCCAATTGTGCTTAGGACGTGCGCACCAGAGTTGGCTCCGGTTCTTACGCGTCTTTTTCGGCTTAGCTACTCATCGGGCATAGTCCCAAAGTTTTGGAAGACTGCTCTGGTGCATCCGATCCCTAAAAACTGAGATCGCTCAGATCCAGCTAACTATAGGCCCATAGCTATCACTTCCTTATTCTCGAAGGTTATGGAATCCATCATTAACCGTCAACTGCTCCGGTACCTAGAAGAGCACCGGCTGATCTGTGATCGCCAGTATGGCTTTCGACAGGGACGTTCGGCCGGTGATCTTTTAGCTTACTTAACACACCGATGGGCAGTGGCAATCGAGAGTAAGTTAGTCTGGATATTGCGAAGGCCTTTGATCGGGTGTGGCATAGAGCGCTGCTTTCAAAGCTACCTTCATTTGGGTTGCCTGCGAGACTGTGCATTTGGGTCGCCAGTTTTCTCAAGGAACGTAGCATTAAGGTCGTAGTCGACGGTGCATGCTCTGATTTAAAACCTTTGAATGCTGGTGTCCCGCAAGGCTGTGTACTATCTCCGACTCCTTCTGCATATCAATGATATGTTACAGATAAGTAATATTCATTGCTATGCGGACGACAGTACAGGAGATACATTATATACCGGTCATGCAAAGAAATACCGATGAAATAGACTTGTGTCTGAAATCGAAACTTCACTCCATCAAGTTTCGATCTGGGGTGAACAAAATCTTGTCCAATTTAACCCCAAAAAGACACAAGTCTGCGCGTTTATTTGTCGTATCTCCTCACTTTCAGGGCACTTCCCTTGATAAAAAGTCAAGTCTAGGAATTCTGGGCGTTGATATATCTTGCGACGTCCAGTTTTGAGGTCATCTGGAGGAGAAGGCTAAGATGCTTCCAAAAAGTAAGGAGTGCTCAATAGGGTGAGACGATATTTCATGCTAGAACACCGCCTGAAATTATATAAAGCCCAAGTCAGGCCGCATATGGAATATATATTCCTTCCGTTAGACCGCATTCAAAGTCGGGCGGCTCGAATTATCGATAGTCAACGCCTTACTGTCCGACTTGACCCATTGAAACTGCGCAGAGATGTTGCGTCTCTGTGCATCTTCTACCGAATTTATCATGGGGAGTGTTCTGAGGAATTGTTCGGATTGATACCTGCTGCTGATTTTCACCACCGTACAACCCGCCACAAACTAAAGTTTCATCCCAATCATCTGGACGAGTGGCGGTCTTCCACCGTGCGTTTTTCAAGGCACTTTCTTCCACGCACAACCATTCTTTGGAATCAACTTCCAGCAGCTGTATTTCCGAACCGATACGACAACATAACCTTCAAGAAAAACATATTCCTTTTTAAAAGGCCGGCAGCACACCTGCAATGCCGCTGGTGTTGTGGGTGATCATGGGGGTAGTCACTTACCATCAGGTGAGCCGCATGCTCGTTTGCCCCCTGTGTTGTAAAAAAAAAAAAAAAAAAGTCCAATTTCCTCTTTCTCTTAGCAACACAAGTTAATACCTGAATTGTCAATGTATACGGAAATTAGACAATATACTATGTTGTTGCTTTTAAGCATTTGTTTTATTAATATATTTTTTTCCTTCTTCAACAGAACAAACATGAGGCCGTCGGCATCTCTGCTCTCCATTTATTTCTACGCGCTGTTGTCAAGCGGAACGTCATCGAGTGGCGATGACAGACGGTGGCTGGTAGCGTTAGTTGACTTAGTAGAGTTAGACTATGTGGACCATTGCGAGCAAAGAGCGACCGCTACATGGAATGAGCTCATTGGAAGTAGTAAGGGACTGTCTACAAAGGTCAGTAACAATTCTGAATATATCTAATAGTTAATTAATATATCTACGGTACAATCAGAGAGAGACTTTATATATTTTAGAAAAGTCTGCTTGGGTACCTCTGTCTTGTTTGTGTTTTTGCTATCAAACATGGCTGCTTGTGTGACTATACATTAGTTTGAAAAAAATTGATATGTCATTGAAATTACCACGTATAGAGTCTTACTTTATTTCCAAAGAATGGGAAAACATATAGAAAAACCTTGGGTGTTCTACGTGCTATTCGTATTTGTGGGCGACGGTTGCCACTTTTCATCAAGGGGGCCGTCAGTTTGTCTATGTATTAAGTTGTTTAAATAAGAGCTGGGTTTTTATATTCCAAATTTCTTAAAAATAAACATTTAAACATATACAAATATATAAATATGATGAGAGTGTTTAAAAGCATTTAACTTTTAAGACATTATTGGCAATTTTAAAATATAGGTAATGTTATTGTAGTGATCTTGATGATTAGATATATGAATGATATTAATAATAATGTATGTATGATTTAGGTAGGCCTAACGCATACATATCTTCATATTAGCCGTTAACTGCTCACTATTGAACATACCCCCCCCCCCCCCATAAAATACCTTTGTCATTGAGGGGTTTTGCCAGTAGGTGCCATGCTTGGCAAGTAGCTTGGCAACCGCAGTTAGACTTTGACGAAATTTTTAAGACGCTACACAGACGTACAATTAAGTTTACATCAGCTGACTCTATAATCTTTGAATTATCTACAATGCCATCTATTGAAATTATTTCGAAGTAGCTATTCCCATACAAAACTATTACTATTAAACCATTACTATTTTTTTGGTTATTTTTCAGCTGAGCTAGGATTTTTTCCTACTTTTTTCTTCTAAACTACCTCTGTGTTATAGCGGATAAAACTATAATAAAATATTCAAATCGATCAAGCCGTTTTTGAGTTTAGGTGAGACTAACGAACGTCGATTCGTTAAAAAATATATGTGTGTGTGGGTATGTGTATAGAAAATAGAAGTGTATGAAATAAAAGTCGAATAATCTTAAATATGATACAATATATTTTTTCAAACAATGATTATCGGAAATCTAAAAATATCATATTTAATTTTACATTGTTACTTTCAACGTAATGTATTTTGTTTCCATATTCGTGTTATTTTAAATTAAAATTTTGTTGATTTTATAAAGTGGCTCTATAGGTCAACGGAGTTGATTTTTAGCGTTATCATAAAAATGATGTCATTATGCAATGACGATGCTTAACTCGGGAATAAATTATTAGTAGGAATATAACATGTGATTCAACGAATTGTTTCTATCCTTGGTACTAGTTAGAGTAAGAGAAAAGTTACGCCATCTAGATAATAATTGGATAACACAACCCAATTCCGTCAAATTACAGAAAATCTATACTACAGTACTAATAGCATATATATATATATATATATATATATATATATATATATATATATATATATATATATATATATATATATATATACCAAAGATATATGCCCATGATGATTGGTTAAGCCATTTAAGTGCTAAGAGAACAAACAAACAGACAAACTCACTTTAACATTTATAATATTCATAAGGAACTTTTTTTTATTATTTGTCCATAAGTATTAATATTTTTACTTGAATTTGAAGATCGTTTGAAGACTTCTTTACTGGATCACAAGAAAAACATGTCATACGGGTCAGTTCGCTAGGTATGAGTATAAAAAATACGTAGTATTAACAAAAGTACGAATATACTAACTGACGTGTTCACTGCTGACAGGTAATTTTCAGAGATAAATTTCTTACACATCAAAACAAATGCTTGGCCTATAACTAAACTGTCATTATAAATTTGGCAATCCATGTTAATATTTTGCCATCTATTTTCTTTTTACTAGATACATTAATGATATTTTTAGATTAACAGTAACATAAATTAAGACAGTATTATATAACCGTCATGTGGTCCTGGCATAGAATAGGCCACCGCTTCCTTTCCCTTTGGTGTTGTAACAGGCGATTAAGGGAGGGCAACAGATAGACAGCAGCGTCTCTCTTAAAACATCTCCAAAGCCTAACTGCGGTTGCTACATTGCCATTATCACCCATTAAATAAATCTGTGATTATAGTACTTAATTGGAGCTAGTTACTTAGATAATTATCACTTATAGCATATCCATAAGGCACGGTAGTTTTTTACTTCAAAATTATATTTAAAAAACGATACTGATTATTGCGGCACGATTATGAATTTGTATATATAGTACAACTTTGTTTTTGCAGTGAAAAATAAATGTTATACCCATCTCTATGCAATCCTAAGTACCCGTGATAAAATAATGCTTGTTTAAATGAGGATTTATAATACGGGATAGGTAGTTGTCTTAAACGTCTAACCGTTGATCTTACGGTCGCAATTTGTCGTGTTTACACAAATCGTGTGGTTTGCTACAATGTTTCGGAATCACACTTATAAAAGCTTCTATTTCAGGTGTGACTTAAAATCTTTATTAATTTGATAGGTATTTTGGTAATATTTTCAGATTAAAAACTAGATATAGTTGTTAATCTACGGACGTATTCATAATATCTACTCGGAAACCATTCGTTTTGTGCTCAGGTGCGAGTGAGTACTTATAAAAAAATTTAAAAACAAGATTTTAAAAAGTCACGTAATAAATAAATAAGTAAAGTAATAAATAAAGCTTAATAATATAATTCTGTCTTTCTAATCATATTTAAAATAACAACCGTATGAATGAGGGTTTATAATGTAAGTTCGATGAATGCAAATGATACGACCGTTTGATATACGGTCGCCAGATTATATTTATACCTACTTGTGAAAACTTTCTTTTTGTAGCGAGAATAAAATAGTCAAAGATGTATTTTCGTGAATGAAAATGGCATAGTAACCAGTACTAGTAAGTGAAAATAGGAGAGGATGAAAGCAGGCCAATTGGCTTATAGTGATGAATTTAACAAGAATTAACCACTATAATTTGCATGGGGAACCACGTGAAAGTCAATCTGATAGGGACATTGCTAGCAGGGGAGCTTTTAGACATCCATTACTAATAATCTCTTTCCTTATTATGTGTCACAGTTTGGAGGATGGGATATAGCAGAGAAATTTCAGGGTACGGAGATATAACGCTGTAGATGTCGACTTGAGACAAGAATATTGTCAAGCACGTCACTATTTATTTTTCTGAACCTACATAAATTTGAAATAGGTTGGTAGCTTACAACTCCACTATCCTCAGGAATGGCATCACATGGAGGGTACTATAGGTATCAGAGTGTATACTCTGTGAGGTACATTTTATTGTTTATGTACTCATATAGGTGACAGTTACTACTTTTCTTCACATGGGTCGTTAGCTTGTTTACCATTATGAGTATGATAAAAAATAAATTACGGTAAAATAACACCCGTGTGAATGGGGTTTTATAACGTACGATGGATAGGATTGTTCTAACCGGAGGCGGCTGTCTGCGGCACGCTCCATCTATGGTCTGAGTACATGTGTAACGCACTTGTACACATATGCCAATCTCAAGAACCGCCGAAAGAAAATTGGATAGAGTTTTACGACGTGTATTACTTGAGGAAGCTTTATGTTTATTAAACACTAGCTACTGTTGAAGACTTCATTTGCATGGATAATGAATAATATGCAGTTCTCTGTTCATTTCTTTTTTTTTTATATGTACAGCACAATATAGATAAATAGACACCCAACTTCTTTTGAAGTTGGCTTAAAAGTAAGTAAACAAATATCGACCTGATAGGGTATGTTACTGGCATTGAGATAGTAGTCCGTATTACGAACAATGGTAGTTATACGATTAATAAAAGCTAAAGCAGTATAAGGTGTAAATGGCGTATTTGTGACACACTTCAAGCGGCGTACCGTATATACTGTAAACATAAGAATCGGGAACACAAGACCGTGTGAATGTGATTAATTTACACTTTGAAACATTTAATTTCAAAGCATTATGTTCATCTTATACCACAACGTTGTCAATATGTCGCTGTAGAACTTTATAGTCTTCCATAATACCGACAGCTACGAATAGTGTCAAATCGTCAGCAAACATGAGACATTGAGCAGTGCTAATAACATGTGGCAAGTCATTGATCATAATTGAAAACCAAAAAGGTCCCAGGGTACTGTTCTGGTTTACTTCGGAACCGGTATCATAGGATTCTGATCAATAACCATTTAATTGAACGTATTACGAGCGATCGGAAAAATATCTGATAAATAATTTTAAAAGCTTTGGTGTAAATCCTACTTCTGAGAACTTTTTTAATAAAATATCATTGTGAACGCGATCAAAAGCTTTTTTGAAATAAATTTTGCCACGCCTACTTGCCAATTATGATCTATTTCTGTAACTGTACAATTTATAAAGTTTATCAGATAAGCGGTAGTCGATTTATCAGGTCTGCTGACAGTCTGTTAGTTGAGACTGAACTTGCTTAGATATAAGTCTATTTAGAATGGTTTTATATACTTTTTCTAAAGTTAAAAATACAGCAACGTGGTTTGAAATTAGAGATTTACAACCATCCTTTGATATAGGTGTAATTCTGGACACTTTCCATAACTACGGAAGTATACGAATAATACCTGTTCGGAGAGCTAAGTTCATTATATGTAGGAGAGCTTTCTCTAAAACTCTTATAGCATTGTATAGTATATTTGATAATAAATTAGTGTATTTGGTAATAAGTGAATGCCGTCAAGTCCAATGGATGTTCCTACCTTCAATCGTTTTACTGCTCGTTGCAGATGGGCTAGTGTTATATCCTCGATGGTGACGCGAGCATCGTATTGGCCTTGCATTCAGCCAGTTTGCCAGACCTATTTTAGGTTTATCGTCTAAAAAACTAAATTCAAAATTTTTGTCATTTTAAACCTAAGCACAAATATCGCTTTAATGTATGTGTAATATAATTTTATTTCTGAAATTTCAGAATTTTCTGAAAATAAAAATATTATTATTGTAAATTTAAGGTATATACCTTAATAGGTCGGCCACCATGCGGTTTCCTTTGAAAATCATCGTAATTAATTATTGATGAAAGAGTCATGATGGGCCAATTGACCTGCTCATCCACAATTATCATACATTACTTGTGCTCCGTTAGTGTACACAGATAGCGCAGGCGGAATCCATTCCATTTCCACCCAAAAACAAAAACAAATCGACTCATTTTCACATTTTTAATATTAGTTACTATGGTATTACTAATACTCGAACATTTTATAAAATATCGCTAGACTCGTGTATGGGATGTTGAATTGAAATCAAATCCATCCGGTTCACTTTTATCAGTATTACCTGTTTGATTTACGTGTTATTTTATACAAATGTTGAATTGTACCGTCGCTATATATATAATGGGTACTATATTTTATTTTTGGAATTCTTTGAAAAATCTTGTCTACTGATATTTTTGATGTGACGACGCCTCAATTATCCGGTAGACCGCTGTGAGCTTCTACGTAGGTACGATAATACGTTGGATTTAGTGGGAGACGGAATAAAAAATAATAAATACCACATTTTATTCATATGTATTAATATCTGTAGTTTCATTTTTTTTTATAGATTCATTATTAGTATACGTTGACGTAATACCTATTATGAAGATGATAAAAACATATCGTTAGCCCATCCTGGCGAATTCATCAGGAATCAACCATGATGCATTCCAGTGAGACAGCATGGAGGCCGACTTAATAGACTTTATTGCTAGCAATGGGTTGCACTGGTCTTTTAAATTAACAATCTCTCTCGTCAATATGTACAATAAGTTAATCAATTAGATTGAAAAATTTACTAACAATTTGATCAAATTTTCTTCTACAACTTTTTTCAAATTATATATATATATATATATATATATATATATATATATATATATATATATATATATATATATATATATATATAGTTCTTTCCGAGTAAAGTAGACATATAAAAATGTATGAAAAGCTTTATATGTAAATTTAAACATTTGTCAACTTTTCGTTCTTTATTTGTCTAGTACGTAGGTATATTTATTTTTACATATACATAAGATCCGTGCCTAAGACATCGCTATTTTTTATGATAAGTGCTGTCGTGGAAACTCCAAATGTTACATCGATGAATAAATAAATTTAAAATATACTGTCCACATTTTCGAGAAATATCTTATCATTAAACATAATAGCGACGGAAATGTATCAGAAATTTATTTGAATGTAGGTGTTTATGACATACATGTACTGCTCAGTCATGAGACGCGAATTTTGGCACGTGACCTATAAATAAATTGAATGTACCGTTCCCTTCTGGGAAATAAATGCGACGTAAATATGTATCACGTTTACAGAAATTCATACTAATTATTATAAATATCAAAATGAGTTTATTTATATGTTAGCTGTTGCCGTCTTAACATCTAAACTAATTGTTACGCACGTAGTATTTGGAATGGAGAAATACATAGCAACTCTTTATCCCCGTTAGTCAAGGTCGAAATTCATGAAATTGTTAAAATTAATTGAACTCTTGAAAGCAGTTATCATAAAATTTTATAGTGAAACTTTTCATTCTAATAAATGTGATATCTCATTTTAATTGTGAATGTATTGTGGGTGCATTTATGTTTATGTATATACTTGTACTAATACAGGGATATGTGTACGTTTATATAATTTATCATAATTTTCGTTCGCGAACATTATATAATTTCATATTCATTATTTCAGCTACTCCTATTACGCTTAAAGGGATAACTCTATGGGATAAGTCCGCCATTGTATGTTAAACCTTTTTTATCAGTCTAATGTAAAGTATGACAATAAAAATTTATAATAGCAGCAACAACAACCACAACAATTATTACAACAAGAACAATAATATCGAATTCAATATTTTACTGAACTAGGTGTTATCCTGCGGAAGTCCATATCACTGTTTTATTTAACTAAAATTATTTGGTTTAATTCTTTTATCGTGAGTATGTGTGGCACTGCCAACACCTAATAATTGATCATTACTATCAGAAGGTCCATAATCTTCCATATTAGCCATTACTCTCCGACTGACATTTTGTTCAAGCACATTTTGTGACTCTTGTTTCTCCTTTAAACAAGGCATCTTTAGGCAAATTATTAAATCGCTGCTAGCAGTACAATGTTAACCGTTTAGTACTGGAGTGATAAGATTGTTAATAACAGGCACTAGCGCCCCATTGCTGGCAATGTGCCTCCTCAGGTCGACCTCCATGCGGTTCCTATTGGAAACCATCGTGATTTATTCCACGCGAATTCGTCATGATGACTCAACTGACCAACTTTCATCCTCATCCCACTGATGCTCCACCAGTGTATACTGATAGCGCAGATAGGGTTACTATTTCATAATCATCCATTAGAAAAAACCATTCGGCACCTAAACGGCAAATGACGAATTTTAGTTGCCGTAAAAGAATAGAAAATTGTGCATACTGAGATCAGACTGAAAGCGGCACTATAGTGTGAATCCGGCCCTAAGCGTAATATAGGATATGATATTCTCTTCTCCATTTCAATACATAAGTGTTACTAAATTTTTTGACATTTCTATAAGCCATTAGGGTACAAACAGGTAATTATCAAACTTACACATTTATAATATTAATAAAAATATCCATGATGTGCTTGTGAATAAGGGGCGGTTGTTTCTTTACCTACAGTGAGTTGCCAGTTTATTAGTTTATAACTTCGTATAAAAAAATATAATTAATGTTTTAATATATTATGCATTCAATATATTGTTATATAATTCAATGTTTATAATAAAACAAAATTATTAGTTCTTTAGTTCTGATAAATGAACAATCGAAATTGGATTCGATACTATAAAATACAGTTTTGCAATTTGCTGCTGTTGTTTTCATTGGCTTATGGAAATTTAATATTTAAATAAGTCATTCAAGTACTGATATGTTATTGGTATATAAATGATGTGAAAATAATAGTATCGTAATTTCGATTAATTGTACAATTTAATTACACATTTATATTGAACATTGACTGATAAATTTTACTTATTAAATAGCTTTTATCCGCGATACCAGATAAAAAGTACATAGCGTATGTCTTTATCCATATGTTTATATATATTACAGATCATGCATAGTACCTGTGAGTTTATATGTATATATTTATCGTACATATCATAACAATTGTTTGAGCTCTTAAGGTATCAAAAATTGACAAACAAATTTACTTTCATATTTATACTATAGTCATTTTAATGCATTCATATTTCTTTTATAACTTTTGCTTAAAAAAATATATTTTCTTCTCCGCTGAAATCGCATTATGAACTGGGTAATATTATTACTTCAGTCGTTAACTATCCATTGCTGACATAAGCCTTCCCCATAAGGCGGGATAGCAACCGCAGTTAGGCTTTTAAAAATGTTTTAAGAGAGACGCTGCTGTCCATCCTTCGCCCTTCCTTAGTCGCCTCTTACGACATCTACGAGAAGAGAAGGGGTGGCCCATTCTATGCCGAAGCACACACGGTGAACTATTATATAATATTAATAAAAAAATACTAAACAAAATATTTATAATTAAGTTTACTTGAATAACAAATGTTTTTATTTATTATTTGTACTGAATATTAGAAAATATATTATTAAACGAAAATTTCTTTGAAGAACCGGCTCCATTTTGCTTAATAAATAGTAATATCCTCTGTAAATAAAAACTAGAACCTCTTATAAACCCTTCTTAACTATTACAGCCTGAGCAAACGAAAGATACTTTGTGGGCAAACAAAATTTCTCTTTATGTTCGCCTCGTCTTGTCAGGCCTTTAAGTCTGACTAAAGCCCGAAAATTTCATGCAACAATACACACATATTTTGCAAGTATACGAGCATAGCTTACATAAAGAGAAATTATTCCCGCGGGCAAAATTTCCAACATCTGGGAACCTTTAGTGTTTTGTCACTTTCTTTCGAATTAAGATAACAATTTATTTATTTATTTAGCATCACCAACATAAAATACAGCGAAACATTTCGATACATTACACTAGTGGATTACGGCTTACTGTTCTTACATTTAGAGGCAACCACAGTATGCTTTGTGTTTAAAAAATATTAAAATAGAATTAAATTATTAAACAATTAAATGGCATCAAATGAATAAAAACAATTTACATTCACCCGATGATACCCAACAATTCAAATCACACAAATTAAATTAAAAATAAAAACAAAACGTAATGGTGAGGTACGAGTACATTACCTTTTTAATTTAGACATGAACAGAGTGACTGTCAAAATGAATATCAAGTTCAGGCTTGGTTTTGACAATATCATTTATACTATACAACTTTTTTTTTATGCTACATAGAATGGCAAACTAGCTGACGGCCCACCTGATACAACGTGATAACCATCACCTATAGACATGAGCAGTACCATGAACATAACAGAGTATACTGTTTCGCTTATGATATCTACCCCCCATGCGTTGCCATTCCTGGGGACTCAGGTGTTATTCCTCTGTACTCTATAAATTCACTGCCATATCCCATCCTTCGAACCGAAACACAGCCATGCAAACACAACTGATAGAAATACTTAAAAATAATTATTTTGTAAATGTATACACATTATATGTAGAAAACACTTGTGTGGGCATCGAACCTGTAACTATCTGAATGTGAGGCAGTATGTTTAATTACTAACCACTAAGGTTGTCAAATTAGGAGAAAATTCGCGTATTAATTCAAAATTATCTTTACAGTTGGAGAGAGACAAAGCATTCGGGATATTCTCGAGACAGCAAACGTCTGAAGTAAAAAGAGGTCTAACAGGATACACTCTAGCATCGAACGATGATGTATTGAGACGAAAGGTCAAGTTGCTACTTCAACCTGGGGATACACTATTGGAAACGGAACAATGGATCAGAGTGAGTTTCATTTGTAATTACCAATTTATGTATATACTATTTTTTACATGCAAATTCATCCGTATGATCGAAATTTGTTGACTACTCAGAATAAGTAGAAATTACAGAGTATAAATGTATAAAACCCTCATCATCATCAACATCCTCATAGGAACCGTTAACTGTCCACTGATGATCATAGGCCTATCCCATAAAGGTGTTGCCAGCAGTTGCTACGCTTGGTATGCGGGTTGGCAACTGCAGTGAGGCTTTTGGCATTGTTTTAAAATAGACGCTGCTTATCTCTCGACTGTGACACGATAATGAAGAATAAATATATTCTGCCCTATATGGGCATTTAGTTTATTTTGTTGACCAATTGGATACATACTTAATTATTATATTATACAACAAAGTTACCAAATTCAACGATATTATACAATAATTAATATCGTTGATAATAAATTATAAATATCTCATATCAAAATAGTATAAAGGAACTTTTGCGGTGGACTTCATTCATCCGTTTATCTGCCTATTACAGCGTTACATCTAACTAATAATGCTGTTTATTTCAAATTTGGAAAATCTAATATTAGGCCACTGAATGAATATTTATAAATGCATGAAAAATTATCAAAATTGCACTTTTGTACCTCACTATACAATAAAATATATCTGTGCTTCCTTTTTGAAAAAGTGCACAACTTAATTCCGAAAGCAACCATCAAGGGACCATAATAAGCTAATGGACAGCTACTCCATCCGTTCGATTTGTTCTATGTAGTTTCACCCTATTTAATTTGCTGTTATATATTATTATATTAGGAGTGAAACTCTGTGAGTTCTATTTTAAACCCATATAATTGAATACAAGGTATTTTAATTAATTCAGTTAATTAATACTACAGTAATAATATTATTATATAAAATCTATGAAATACGTTACAAACAAGCTGAGTTATTATATAATTAGTTTCTTTTTTTATAATCTAGGGATACTCAAAGGAATGTATATGTACATAAGAATAAAAAATAACGCTGGCCTATTTATCTTATTCAATGTACAACATAATTAAAACGATATAGCACTCATTAATATTTTGTTTGATATTTTTATTCATAAAATAAAAATTGTAGATATATCCTATTTATATATAGAATATTTGTATTTATTAATAATAATAAATAAGAAAGATTGTATCGATGGATGAAAGAAAGTTGAAGACCACTCCTTCCTTTCCCGTGGGTGTCGTAAGAGGCGACTAAGGGTGCTTGTGATGAAGGGATCTGCAGCAGCGTTTCTCTTAAAAGGTCTCCAAAGCTTAAAACTGCGGATGCCATTCCGCCTGCCAAGTGTGACAACTACTGATTTTGCTTGGCTTATGTTCAGCAGTGGACAGTTAAAGGCTGATATGATACATATATACACACATGTATATAATATCAATTTCATCGTATTTGTTGCAGCTAGTGACATTTGGTGATACCGCTTTGCATCGACTGCGTTTCGCCACTAATTATGATTGCGGCAATAACAGGAATTGCACTTTAAGAGGTATGTAATTTATCTTTTATCAAAACAAATCGTAAAAATCTTTTTTATTTAATTAGTATGAATGAATTTATACAACTTAGAATGGCAAACACTAATAATAAAGTACCGCGTTCATGATTCACTGTTCATCCCAAAGGTTAACTGGTAAAGGATGCTACTAGCATTAAGTCCGCCTTTTTATTATATTTTCATTTGCTCAATTTTTTTTTATACAACTTAGAATGGCCATCAAGCTGACGGCTCATCTGATGGAAAGTGGTAGCCGTCGCCTATGGACATGAGTAATACTATGGACATAACAGAGTATACTGTTTCGCCCATGATATCCCCCATGCGTTGCCATTCCTGAAGACTCAGGTATTATTCCTCTGTACCCTGTAAATTCACGCCATATTCCACCCTTCAAACTGAAACACAGCCATGCAAACACAACTGCATTATGGTTGAAACACGAATGGGACAGAGGTACCCAAACAAACGACTTTTGTACAAAGTCTGGTAAAAATTATGTAAAGTATGAATTATTTACTAAATATTACAAATCAACTATCTATTGTATTTCTACATACAATAATGAAGTTTATTTAAAAAAAAGATTATCTCTGTTGTCTATCAAAATAAAATAAGTACAATTCATAACTCCTGTACTCTCAAACAATAGCTTCAACTTGTAATGAAATAATGTTCCGTCTACATTTTTCTATTGGTCAGAGATATAACTTTTTCTATTTTTATTCTGAAATAACAGTGCAAGCGTTGTTATATTTTTGCTATAAAAGAATAAAGCCATTTAATATATTATTAAAAATAATAAAAAATGTTATTTTCATTTAATATTTATTATGTTTTGATTTCTTTACTATTATATTAAAAAAAATACTTTTAAAATTCAATTTATTGTTCGCCAATTAGAAAATACAACATAATTACTTTCTTATTTAAATAAAGATCTTATATAAAGATGAAATTTTATTGAATTTTCTATATTATATAATAAATTTTGATTACTCATTAAATACATTGTTCTAATCAATGTCAAATATTTAATTAAAAATTACAGTATTATTTTATAATTAATTTTATTTGGCACTGTTTGAATTCTTTTTTATGACACGATTCATTATTGTTTGAAATTACTACGAATTTGTTGTCACAAATACATAGAATTCTACTGTTGCCAACATACATAGATATGCCAATGTATGCATTTTACATAACAAATTATATTTAAAAATGATTAAAGTAATAATACTGAAGTTGATTAATTCAGAAATACGAAAGATGTCATGGCTACCACAATATATTCTCTCTCTCTCTCTCTGAAGTTTATAGATATATTTTTGTTATTAGATAGCTGTTATCATTTTCAATCAAGTAGGCCATCAACATATTTTTTAACGGTGGTTTTCAGGGAGAACTGCATGGAGACCATTACTGACGATTCCTTTCCTCCTCATCAACATATTTGCAATACCATGTATAAAAACATTTGTACCATAAATTTAGATTACGTTCCATAAAACAAAAGAACTTCAACTGCGGTAAAATCAGTTATTTTGATTTAAAACTAAACTGCTGAACCGATTTTGATAACATTTCTATAGTATATTCTGTCCTTTCAAATAAAATATAATTTTCCAAATCGGTTTATATCTGACGGAGTTATGAGGTAATAAACATAAAACAATATAAACGAATTTAGAAACTTTTCTTATTGAAGTGGATTTAAAAGACAATACCTTACTTAATTCTTAATTAATTTTCTAAATATAACCGTGTTAATTTTACAAGAACCTGAATATTCCATAATGCCATTTTAATTTTATCACTTCAAACTTTGTCTCATAAAAAAGTTGGGTACTTTTTCTATTTAAAAATGCAAATATAAGTCGATATCCTGAATTTCTGATCTTAAAATTTAAATAGAAAAAAAAACTTTATTTATAATTTGATCACGTTCCGCAAATTAGTCTTACTTGAACAACTTTACATTAAAGGCGGCACGAAATCTAAAAATACGGTATTCTTTGCCTATTTAAGAAAGAAAATAAATTTTAGCCGAGCGATCTAGTTAATGAATTAATGAAGTCAATTAACATTTCTCGACCTTTGTCGATCAACAAAGTAATTTAAACCCTAAGACAACAATTTTATAGGACCGTAATAAAATACGAAAACAAAACTAAAAGATAAAACAGACCCGAACGATACTATACAGAATAAATTTTCAAGTCATTACAAATTTTATAAAGTGTACGAAACTTTCTAATAACTCCATGCCCGGGACGAATGGTCGTGTAAAAAGTTAATTTCTCATTCTGCGCCGGGGTAATTTTTTCAAAGAAAAAAATACTGGAGATTTCACGTTCGTAATATAAATGGTAAGGTGTTAGTAAATGCTATTCGAGTGGTCATTTTGATGAAAGGATTATAAAGGAAATTATAATATATCTCAGTAGATTTAATAGAAATTTACACACAGAGCCAAACTTTGTCTTTAATTTAAATTTATTATTGTTATGAATTATGTATTTGAATTAATTAAAATTATTTAAATAAATTAATTTAAAATTTAATGCACAGTGAAATTCTATGTACAATTGGCGGACTTAATACCGGACGGTGTTCTCTACCAAGCAACCATTGGGCAAATAGAAATAAGTAGGTGCATTATTGAATAATGTAAATGTAAAGTAATACAAATTATATTCATATAAACATACACATTATATGTTAAATAAATAAATATATACATATAATAAATACATACATAAATAAATACACGAATATTAGTATAACAAAGAATTAACTGTATTAGAAGAGTGAATAAAACAATAAATGAATATGTCAATGAAAAAGGTTAAAAGGGGTATCATTAGGGTCATACGATACTGTCTACTATTGGACATGGATCTCTTCTCATCGTTTGTAAATAGGTTCAGTATGTAATAATAATAAGTACCATAATAATCATACTAATTACCTGATCCTCAAGATGGATACATTATATTATAATCAAGCAACGTACATCTGTGGTCATAGCTAGAAAATCCAATTCCGAAACAATTTAGATAAGTTCGTTTACTAAATTGGCCCGACTGAGAAATGAACCCAGGATCTCATTACAGAAATCGATGTGCCTGTCTATTGCAGTGGCATGATGGTCGTCAGATATATAGTTTTATGTCTAGATTTTCTTCTCCTGCACTGTTTTTTTTTTCTATGGGTGAAAATGGTATGGTAACCCCGCCTGCGCTAACGGTATACGCTTGCGGAGCACCAGTGAAGGGTGATAGATGACAATGAAAATAGGCCAGTTAGCCCATCATGATGAATTCATTAGGAATTAACCATGATAGTTTCCAGGGAGAACCGCGAGGAGGTCGACCTGGTTGGGTATATTGCTAGCAATGAGATTCTCAGTCTCCATTACTAACAATCCCTTTCCCCCCTCTCCTGCACTGTTGTACCATGCTATTTTAGTTGCCTTTTATATCATCTTAGAGGTGAAAAGTGTTGATGATAAGTATAATTCCATCACCAAAGTGATGTGATAATAATATTCAATTCTTTGGGGCTATAGAAGATGGTTACCATTTATCATCAGGTGGAATCTTAGCTTATTTATTAAGTCCTATAAGGAAAAGTGAGTGTGACATAGTGAGAGTTATTTATTACTAAGAATGCAATGATGTTGGCATCACTGAAGTGTGTCAATCATTTATTTTACCAGAATGATGCAAAGAAATTATTTATAATGTAGTTAAAAATAAGGAAAATATATTGACCCACGAGAGTAGTAACAATTTACAGTATTTATTAGAGGTGGAGATACTAACTGTGGATAGAAAAATCAACAAAAAAATTCAAAATGGATCTCTTAATATAAGTGGGATATCATATAAAATAAAAAAATATTACTCGTACATATTCTACATAATCACCATATCAACCATTAACTGTCCACAGCAGAATATTTGCCTTCCCATAAGCAGAGTTTTGCCCTACTTGGCAGGCGGGTTGTCAAACGCAGTTAGGCTTTGGTGGTGTTTTAGAAGGGACGCTGCTACACTTCCTTTGATCAATAAGTTCACTACTACGTAGTGTAATAGTATGTAAATGTCGTAGTAAAGTATCTGGTTGTAATAGTTACGATGTAACTAATACAACAAGATCCAAATATCAGCACACTCAAAATAAACAAATAATACTGGTCGGAACTTGTTAATTATATATATATAAAGCAATAAAATTGTAAAATCCGATACCAAGAGGACTAAGGGTATTTTGCGAGCGGTGCAAACGGGAGTGCTGGAGAAACCACTGAAGTTTGCAACTTTTAATATAAATGGTAAAGTATTGGTAACTGTCGTTTAGGTTAACTTTCCAATAGATGAGTGTAGCAGATGTTGCCATGTTAGTTGAAATAGCTTTTAGATATTATAATGACTTACATGGAATTTAAAATTACTTCTATTCTACTCGTACTTGAACTTCTTTTAAACATGTACAGACTTTTATTTAAAAAAAATTGTTAGATTATCAAATGAGGTCTTGAGTATTTAAAAATACTGCAATTAATACTTATTGACATATAAGATTTATATCAAATTTATTTATATCAAAATATATTACAGATATAATAATAATGTGTCTCAGATAATGGATTATCTAGAGTTTCAGAACGTGGGGAATATTGAATATTGTTATGTATCGTCATTATATCAGCCGTTAATTGTCCACTATTGAACATAGTCCTCCCCTTTGAAGGGTTTGCCAGTAGTTACCACGCTTGGCATTGTTATGTACACTTTAATGGACTTCGAAAAATCTTCAAAACTTTGTAACTTTTTTTTGTAAAAACAATGACTATATTACAACGATTAATTAATCAATTAATTTAATGTTCCTTCTTTTCTACAAAGATTGTTTCCTTTAATATTTTTACGATTGACATTCATCAGAAGTTTGGACTTCTAAACAATGCATTCACGGAATTCAATTTGATTCTCAGAATTTCATTACTATTCACACGGTCGACCTATGAACGTCGCGGTGAACTCCCGGCATCCAGTTCATTACCATTTTAATGGCTGATTTGATGTAAATATAAGCATTACCCTATAAATATTCGACGATAGGTATTCGGTATTACGGTATATATATTACATAAGCTATAAATTTACTACTATTTATGTTTTACTGGCTGCTTTGTCTAGATTATATTAATATATTTTATTTCGTATTTTAATAGAATAGGAAGTTTCGTCGGTATCAATTCCTTGAGCACATGTCAGTGCGTTGGCCATAAAAAAATTTTCAACCTCTAAAATTGCTGCGGTATCGAAATTACGTGACACTTCTCCTAAGATCATTAAAAGTATTAAGATTCAAGGAGTAAATATTTCTAACGACATTCAGCTCCGGAGTAATTTGCACAGATTAGAAATTTTCAAGAAAACTAAATCTATTTTAACTATTTGTGATTTCTTTACACACTACAATCACACTTTACAATCTTTTAAATTAAGAATTTAATTCAAAGGAAGAAGACATCACTTCTATAGCTATAATTCAGCTTGTTAGACGTTTGGCATTTTTATAAATAACCACATTAGGATCGTGTGCTATTATAGACGCCCGTCCATCTAATGGGTGAGGATCTAAAAAAGGATCAGGTTTAGGTACTCGTAATCGCTGAACTTCTTAGATTTATCTGATTTCGTTAAAAATCGACATTAAAAGTTCTCAATATTAATACCAAAGCGTAAGAACAAGAGTTAACAAAAAAAAAAAAAAACTATTTAGATTTTATTAATACTAATTTAATAATTTCGTTTCATTGATTCGAATAACTACAATGAAAAGTAACTTAATACTATCGTTGCATTTATTTCAAACTATTTTAGCTTATTATATTATTGGAAATGGCAATGCTACTCCTACAAGAACCATTATCATGTCCTTGTCCTATTTACAGTTACTCGTATATCACGTCTGCATAAATGCATTAGTTATAGTATCTTTATTATGAATAGAATAACCATCGTGTTTGCCTTTTGTATCAGATACAGTTACTATGCGAATTCGTGTGCATTGTTGTTTTAGAGCAGAAACAGATAAGACAATGAACTGACTCGTGAAATTCCAAACCACAATTTCAAACATATTAATAGTAAAACAATTGTTATCTAGACGACTAGATATATTAACAGAAATAGACTTAAGAAATAACACTGCATTTATTTATACTTATATCAACTATATTTATTGTCAACAGAATTACAAAGCAGCCTGGCAAGACAGCAGGACGAAGAAAAACTTATGTCTATGAAGAAGTCTTGGGAACAAAATTTACCTAATATGAATGAATATTTGGAACAAATTTTGCCACTACTAAGAAATGCTTCTAAGGAAAACAGTAAGTGTATTTATTTTACATTGATTGAGTAATTAACATCAGGTATACAGTTATCCCTCATTTCACTGATGTAACATTTCGATTCGAGTGCTTAGCTTTCATTAGAGTAATTAATAATAATGTTGTATTAGTTTTACCTAATTGATATCCGATTCGAATATTAATTAATTTGCACAATCTAGATAAGAGTAGTATAGCATAGACTCGAATTTGTCCTCGAAAATTATTGCTTACCACACTACAAATTAACTACTATTAATTTACTACAAATTAACAATACAACTAAGAGTGTTATATAGAATTGTTATATCCATATAGGTGAAATTCTATGCAAAAACTCTAAAATCAATAGTTATTCAAAACTTTTGCGGATATTAGACAATAAATATTTTTAAGGCATTATAAACATTCAGTTTTTATGTTATAGTTTTTTAATATTCTTTTATATGATGGCAGTTTTGAAATAATAACCAAAATGAGGGCACAATCTATAGCATTCAGATTTGAGAAAATTAGTAAAGACTTCGTTTTTAAATTTGCCGCTTATAAAGAAAAACATATCTGGAATAAAATATGTGTAACCAAATCTGAAGGATAAATAACTACTATAATCACTGGTTATAATAATGATAATGATAAGAATAAAACAAAAGATAAATCGGATATAACAGATTTTTTATATAATTTTTATTCAATCAATCAATAAACCACACACTTTTCCAATCGCCTTTATTCAGTATAATACTATCAATATTAAATAATTTGTGTTTACATTTACTTATATTTCATATTCTGTAAATTTCAAAATTTAAGATCTTACTAAACTTCATCAATAGCAATAAGTTTTAAGGAAAGGAAAATAAAATATTCGTCAAAGAATCTTAATCGAAAGGGTTTGTAATTATCTCGCAAAATAAGGCATTATAAATGTAAACTCTAACCCTTTTAGCTAATGAACTTTTAACGACGTTTTCATGGTAAAAATACGATGGTTTATTATTCACTTTATTTACATTGTTTATTTTATAACCAAGTATTTTACTGTAAATAAATAATACTCAACTTCTTGTCTATTAATCTATTCTGATAATAAATAAAGGTAAAAATAGTTTTTTTTGTATTTTAAGGAGTAATTTGTAAAAGTATTAAAATAAAAAATCACTAATAACCTACACTAAACAATTTTGTAATTTACTGTTTTAAATATTATTATTTATTTCTAGGGATCAAGAAATAACCGAATTCTAACAAGTATTTTCGTTTAAAGATAATATATAAGCATACATTATCTTTATCATCATCTCAGCTATTATCTGAGTTGTCCGTACGGGGTCACCACTAAAGAATCTTTCTTCCCCATCGGTTGATTATTGATTCTTCGAACTATGTGACCAGCCCGTTGCCACTTCAGCAATTAACTTCAGATTATGTCGGTTATTTTGGTACTTTTGCGGATGTCCTCGATTCGGATTCTATCACGCAAAGAAACCCCGAGCATAGCCCTGTCCATATAAGCTTACGATCTATCTAATATAAGATATTTAGAAGCCTGCAATACTAGGCAAACTTTAGTCCCGAAAAATCTCACACCCTTTTTTAAAGATACATTTTCACACTATACTAACGTTTTTATTTCTGGACTGTTTTTTGCATTACATTATTATTATTATTTTTTTGTTTGCATTGAATTACATTATTTTATTTTTATTTTAATATTGTTACAATCCTTTTATACCACAAATCTTGTAAAGTTGATCTCCGAAATGATACCCGTATTTCCATTTTTCCATAGATTACGATACTGTTGAAGAATATTGGGATTTCCTTGTTGAATACGAAGGAGCTATACTGAAGGCCAGGGAGTTATGGGATAACATAAAACCTCTCTACATAAAACTACATAAGTACGTTTCACTCAGATTGAAAGGGGCAGATGCCGTTGGAAAACCTTTACCTGTCCATTTATTGAGTAAGTACTTTGTACAAAATTTTTTACTTAAATTTTAGATATACAGTTTTGAAACTTGTATTCACTGTTATATTACTGTTTTCCATTTAACAAATATATGCATGATAATAATTATTGTTAAAAGAATATGTTTTATACTAAAATAATTATATACAGTTACTTTTTTAATTTCTTTTATGTCTCTTAGAATGACAAACAAGCAACGGCCTACCTAATGGAAAGTGGTAATCGTTGCCTATAGACATGAAGAAGTACCATGGACTTAACAGCGTATACTGTATCGCCCATGGTAACCTTCATGCGTTACCATACTAAGGTCCAACATGTTATACCTCTATATCCTGTAATTTCACTGCCATATCCTATCTTCAAACCGAAACAGTTGTGCAAACACAACTACTTAACGACAGAAACACAAATGAGACAGAGGTAACTAAGCAGATGATTTTGTGTAATGTCGTCTGCTTGGTTATTATGGTATAATTAATGAAAATCTTATTATTCAAGTTTACATTAAAATATTCACGAACATCTTTCTGTTAATAAAAGTTATAAAAACCAACAGCAAAATATCTCAAGTTTATAATCGTTTTCATAATTTACTTTATACAAAATAACTTTTAAAAACTTTCGACAACATAATACATAATATACGAGCCGCATTCACTGGTGTTAAACCACACAAGTAACAGTAAGGCGATTTGCCAAAGACGTAAAATATTTGGAGCGCTATACCATTGGGAATACTAAACTTCCTTGGTAGGTTGTTCCAGAACTTACTACAATAAGAAATCTAATTTTCTCGCAGAAAAAGCATTTGTAGAAAAATTACAAGTGAAGCAGTGGACTTTTCTCGGTATATCTCTGAATAAATGGCTTTGATATTTCTTTGCAGAATCTTTAAACGGAGACGACTGGTCAAATATTATAGAAAGTTTATTACCCCAACATCCTGCTGTATATCAGAAAGTTCATGCAAATCTTCAACTCAAGGTAATTATATTATAGACGATTAATAATACACATTATACTATACAAAATCATGCGTCCTTTACAAATATAATTATGCATTGCTATATTGTGTATCAAAAAGTGAAACTATTTATCAAGGTTATTAAAGGTTTATTAGCTATTACATAAACGTTGTCGAGCCTAAACCCTTCGCTCTCAGAATATCCTCCTATTACATATTCTGAGTGTGACAGTAAGGCTTTATAAAATTGATATTATGTTACATTATATAGCATATACAGATTGGCCGTAGACTTGTTCTAGATCTAGTTTCTAGCAAGATAGTTTCTATTTATGTAAAGTGAGTCACTGTACTTACGAATGAAAGTATAATCTCGAATTATAATGATGTTTGAATATATGGATTATTCATAACTTCATATAGAAGAGCCGCATAGCATTCTATGCTCTTTACATAAATAGAAACTATCTTGCTAGAAACTAGATCTAGAACAAGTCTACGGCCAATCTGTATATGATATCTCGAATACTGGAGTAGTTATTTGTAAATAGAACTCGTTAAAAGTTCCTTGGTTGTATATTCTATACAGATCTTAAATAAGCCTCTAAAGAAAAGAAAACGACCGTAAAAGTGACCTATATAAAACTGTAAGCGATTGAAACTCAATAGGCTTAGAATCCCATGAGAATCATATGGCTAGCTTTTGTTTACTGTTTGAATTGTCAATAAATTTTTGATATGTGTCTTGTTAAATTTTTACCATTTTGTTCTTCTTTTTAATAAATGAACAATACTCTATACTTTTAAAATGATGTAATAGAAAATTAGATAATGTGTAGGTATTCTTTCTGAGGAAGTTTTTTTTGGCAACCTGGCTGGTAATCTGGCTATTTAAGATACCGCTTTTAGACAGCAAGGGGTTTGATCCCAGGAAAATACAATTATTTTTGTTTTATAATAACTATTTGAATATCTACATATAATTAATATGTATATATTTACAAACAAAAAATGAATTCAAATATTTCATTTTGCTTTTTAATATCCATGGTACAAGCTCTGTTTAATTTGAGATTAGATGGAGCTTTTTAATTTGTCCAGTGTTTTTCTTTCTTTAATTCTAATTTCTTTTTTTATTATATTAAAATATCTTTTTGCAGGATCTCGGAGGTATAAATGCATTTAAAACAGCAGTTAATCTGATTCAAGAATTAGGATTAGGTGAACTAGAAGCAGATTTATGGACAGATTCAATATTTAATAGCACTTGTCCTCCAATTTTGCTGGATTGGTGTAAACCTAATAAAGTCCGTGTCGTCTCATGTAAAGATGTTAGTTTCGTTAACTACGTCGAGGCTCATGAAGCTGCTATGAAAATTAAATACAAAGAGATCGCTGCACTGCATAGCAATAATACTTATATACTTAGAGAAGCTCCTCGTTATTCTGGTAAGTATTAAATCTATCAGTGCTATATTTTATAAGAGAAATGCAAAACTATCATTTATCTAAATTATCTCGTTATTACAACCAGGTTATACTGGCCGTAGTTACGAGTAGTCTAAGTTTGAGTCTCGTCTCGTCTCTTATTAAACATAAAACATACAACGTAAAAGTCTAAAAGTCGATTTATGTGTTTTTTGATTTAAAATTGTTAGAATGGACAATAAAATATTAAAATATTTATTATATATATATATAGGTATATATGTTGTTATTGTGAAATAAAATGAAATATACAATAATAATTAAATAATATTTATAGCAAATTAATTTCTGCTCATATATCGCTGTATTGACAACACTTCTGGTTGTAGGCCATTAGACTGCGAAACTATATTTAAGTTAATATATATCTTTTTTACTATAGTTTATACTTATATATATTTCATTTCAGCAACATTCGAGGCTATTCCTGGTTTCTTTTCACTCCTAGCACTAAATCCACATGCTTTGAGTAGAACTGGTCTGTTTCCATTAGACATATTTAGCTACAATGCAAACCACCATCGTCTCGTTCTGCAACTTATAACAGCTTTGAGAGATTTACCAAAGTAAGTTTTATTTAGTGATAGAATCAAAATATAATTCTAATTTCAATTTAAATTGATATTATGTAATTATTATCTAAAAAATATGTATCCTTAAATTTATTTACTTTCAGATTAAATTTTTATTTAGCTGCTGATGAGTGGAGGTTGAAAGTGTTGATGGGATCGATCCCGTACTCTAAAATAGCTAGTAGTTGGAGAGAGTTTCGCAAAGACTTTTCACTTTTAGAAACATCCGACGTCGATCTGCTTGGAGATCCTTATATTTTATTCAACAAACCATTTATAGGGTAAGCTTTAAATATTTATAATTTATTGAAAAACTCAGACGCACATAAAATAACAATTTAATTAATAATTATTTCACAATTTACAGAAAATTCATGGGCTTAATTCTAAAGTACCAAATCTACCACTCGTTTGCTGAAGAACTGATATCTGATGAATCTGATTTAGTGCAATATGTCAGCGAAAATAATGAACGAATCAGGTAAAAATATATCTTTTTTTTTATTTAAAAATAAACTGTAAAAATTTATATGAAAATAAAAATATATATTGTCTACAGTGACACCATGATGCAAGGCTTTGGAAGAGTCTGGCCGGAAATGGTTAATGATTTATTAGCAACACGAGAGAATGGATTGGAATACACTGGACTTACAGATTACTACCGGCTGTTAGATGATTACTTAGATAAACAGTTGGATCCACCTAAAGATGCTAGTGATGATTATGTTGAACCCATAACGGAACCCATACCTGAAGAGAATGAAATTATTGAATTTAGTGAAGTAAACACTGAACCTACTGTCAAAAAAGGTGGCACACATGAAGATTTATTAAGTAATGTCATAGATACAGGTTTCAATGATCTACTTTCAAAACTTGACGCGGAAACGTCTACAGTGGGCGTATTAGAAATCAAGAATCCAGTACATTCTGGGGACCAAAGTAAAGATACAAAAGAGGCATCCTATAATACTTATTGGTGGATAGGTATCGCGGTCGCGTTAGCTATAATAATAATACTAATAGCAATAATTGCGAGGAAACGTCACAATCACAGAAAGCAATTGGAACGACAGAGAAGAGAAAACTCGCATGCCTGATTTGAAGAATATCGGTTCTAGAAAAGGAACCGATGTGATTTAGGACTAAGACTAAACTCTAGTGAAATCATGCCAATGCTATATTTTTCAGAAAGTGAGTGAAGTCTAGATATCGTTTTAGTGTTGTTCATCTATATTTCTTTACAAACTGCTATTAGTTTAAAAATTGTGTTCTATTTTGCATGTTATAATTTATTCGTATACTGAGGTGCTCTAACTCATTCACTATCATTGCAATTATGTTGTTAATAGTATTTGTACAGTTTCATCTTACCTTCCATTAAGGATATAAAATTGTGCTAGATAAATAAAGTTTCAGTAAATATTTTTGTACATATCACAATTTGCAAGATAGTATTATAAAGATTGTTACCAACAGTGTCTATAGTAATTGTACAATATGTACATTATAGTTAGGTGTAATTTCGCTGTGCCTTAAGCGTCTCAATTTCTAATAAGTAAGATGCATAAATGTGTTATTAGAAATGAACTTTGTAAAAAATAATTATATAATGTAATTTTATAAAATCTCTATTTACTCCGCTCTGCGTCTCTTAATTTAAGTTTTGTTCAATTTAAATAAAAACATATATTTCATATTTTAAATTTAAAACCTATGAGTTTTCAATTTTATTGCGATAACCAAATATAGAGTATTTTTGTTTGATGTCTTTGTAATTTTAATTATAAAATGTTATATTGAAATTTATCATTAAGTTTTACAGTTAATGAAGCATGAATTAGTAAAAATTTGTGTCAGATACGAAAGAGAAATAATAAATGTTTTAAACATTAATGTATATTTATTTATAAGCCCCATAATTTAATCCCATCTGCAGTACGACAATGTAGTATAACGAGATAAGATGAGTAATAAGGTAATTAGTTATCAGTAGTATTAAATTAATTATGAAACAAGTATTTACGATATGTGGAGATATCGTTATATTACCCAAAACCTCAACCTAATAGAAGTAGGGCAAAACTTCTAAATCAAATTAGCATGAGATAACTGAATGAGCGCACCAATTTGTTTATTAGCGGGGACGTCAGGAATTCTGCGAACAACAATCTGTTAAAGGTCCCACCCCATCTGTTTGGTAACAAAATGACACATTAGTCCCGTGAGACTTCAGTAGTGAAGCGTGGTTACGTTATTTGTCTTCACCCTTAATTTTCTTAGTGAGCCAAGTGCCAGAATTCACCGCACCATGGTCTATTTATTAAAGTTAGTTACGATCCCCTATTATTTTTATTGATTACTAGCTGTCCGACCCGGCTTTGCACGGGTAGACAGAATTTTCGAAAATAATATACAGCCTATGTTACTCGCTGATAGTATAGGTAGTAGTATTTTTTTTATATTTAATTAAGTAGTTATTGACTTTATCCATTATAAACAAACACAAAACATATTTTTTTTCCTCTTCATAATTGTAACTAGAGAATAATAAAACATACCACTTGAAACTTTATTGTTGAAGTAACAGAAAATAGGTGTCAAAATATATACTGAAAAGAGTATGAAAAAGAAAAAAAAAAAGAATATAAAAGAAAGTCGAGATCTCTACGAAACTGACAATAATGTAACATTAATTTTCCTATTAAAGCTAATATAAGATACTATATAATTTCTATTATGTGTCCGTGTGAAGTCAGTGCGTATGGATAGTATTTAATAAAAAGAAAATATGCACACGATTGTGATAGCTACTGGAGTAGTCATTTGTCGTTTGTAGCTGTCATGGTGAACGTTATATTAGACACAGCCACATTTCGGCGTACTAGTTTATATATTGATACAAATTCAAACTTTTATCTCTCTTTCTCTCTCTCTCTCTCATTAGATATTTCATTCATTAGTTGAAAATAAATAACGAATTTTTCAAAAACAGAGTCAAATACAATATTTTGTTTTATTGTATTTAAACGATCTAATCGCTGATAAAGAAATTTATGTAATTATAGGCTAAGGGCCTATAATAAATTTATATATTGACGTCAAATATATTATATGTGCAATATAAATATTATTTATATATAATCTGTAAAATCTTTATTATATACCGTCACATATTTATTTATTAATTAGTACAAATATGTGTACATGGCGGACTTAATGCTAAAGCATTCTCTCCCAGTCAACCATAGAGAAGTGTAAGAATACTCGAATGCGGTACTACTAATTACTGATATACGTATTTACATTTGAATAATAATAACTGTATCGCGTATACACACAATGTATGAATTATGTACATTAGAATCACATTAAGGTGACCTTATTGTTGAAAACAATATTTTCAAGGCAGTCCTTAAGGAACAGAGTGCATAATGGAGCAGGTGGATAGACAAAACAAAAGAATGCGAAATGAATATTTTTTTTACAACACAGGGGGCAAACGAGTAAATGGTAGGTGACTACCGCCGCCCATGGTCACCCATACCACTAATGTCATAACCTATAACAACCTAGTCATTAATACGTCATTAATATCATCATATCAGTGCAGTGCTGATCGTATAATCACTATCAATATTATTTGCATAATATATTTTATAATTAAGAACTACATACATATATGTAAGATATATGTAAATATATGAAAGTGAATGATACCAAATTAGCTGAAAGTTGTCGCTAAAAATAATAATAAATTCTACAATTCTAAATGTAGCTGGTAAAAAAATCTCAATAAAATATTATACTTGTATTATTAAATGAAAATACGAGTAAGTATCAGTAAATTATTTATAAAAATAGCTATTCCTTAAATAGCTTGTCACAATGTCATTTCAAATATTCAAATAAAAGGAACGATATTTTTAGTATAAAAAATAATTATTAAGCTTATTAAAATAAACACCGAACAATTTACCGGTCATGTATTTTTAGTATGTTTGCGCTTACGTGATTTATTTCTTGGCGGTATAATAAAGTGGCCCATTTTTATTGTTTACGACCTTGTTTTATGAAGGAAATCATGTGTGCCCTTGTAATGCTTTGTTATTTCAGCTTGGCGTAATGTCGAACCCTTTAACAGTTCAAGTTTTGAGATTATAATATAGTCTGTTTCAACAGAATTTAATGATAATGTAAACAAATTAGTAAATGACTCGACTAAAGGACAGTCTGCTGGTTTTGTTAATGGGTAAAAAAAAATAGTGCCTTCGTCTGCGCTATCAGTATACAATGGTCGAGTACTAGTCTGCTAATGTTCAAAAGTATTGATTGTATTACTTCAAATTTGAGAGAGACGTGAATTTGAATCCCGTCACATTGAATTTTATAGGTAGCTAAATTTTCAATGCAGTATTGGCGAAAGCAGGCATACGCATTAAAAAAATACTTTCAAATTTTTCAAAATCGATTTATTTCCCTTCTGATCTCATACTTATTTTGTCAATACTCGTATTGTCAAGTTTTATCACAGGTTATATAAACTAAAAATACTTTTTTTATTAATGAAGAGTCCCGCGATTGATCACTAACTCACGTGATTGAAGCAATGATGTGGTCTAGATGGAGCTCGCGGGTCCACTAATACCCTATATACACTTGCCTTAAATGTATGCAGATTGTATTTGGATGGAAAAGCAATAAACAAAAATACACTGAGAACGTACAGTGAAATAAAAAAAAAGATATGTCCTATTAGGTTCAATGAAAAAGGTGTGCGTAGAAAAAATATTAGTTTGTCACGAACGCTGTCTATAAATTTTCCCATTACATTAAATAAACATGGATAGGTAGTACAAAAAGCTCAAAAACACTTCGCATATCGTATACGAGTCGGTAGGTAAAAGGTACTTTTACTTTAGAATAACTATAATATCACTTTTTCATAATATGTAATAAAATGCTCAAATTATTCCTAGCTCTGTACAAAACGAAAAACGATCTGTAATATCTAATATATAAAATTCTCGTGTCACGGTGTTTGTTACCAAACTCCTCCGAAACGGCTTTACCGATTTTCATGAAATTTTGTGTGCATATTCGGTAGGTCTGAGAATCGGCCAAAAATTTTTTTTAAGGGTAACCCACCACAAAAAATTTTTTTTTTATTTTTTTGACAAAATTTTTTATTTTTATTTAAATATGATTGAGGATTGAAAAATACATACAACTTTAAATTTTCATCGTTTTACGATCAACCCCTGTATTTTAATCGCGATTTTTATATTTCGCAAAAAGTGGTAAAACAACGTTTACGGGGTCAGCTAGTTTTTTATACAATACGATTAAAACATGATTATTTGGTAAACAAGTTAACGAACTACCTAATGTAATATTTATCACCTATAGACATGAATAGATAAGACCACGGACAATACTGATAACAGGGTGATGCTCATCATACCCCTCATGCACTGTTATTTCTAAGACGTGTTATGTCTCCGTATTCTATAGATTCGTGCCGTATGGCCCCGGCATAGAATGGGTCACCCCTTTTCTCGTAGGTATCGTAAGAGGTGATTAGGGGAATAATAATAGTTGAGCAATGGACAATAGCGTCCCTCCTAAAACATCACCAAAACCTAACTGCGATTACCAATTCACTTGCCAAGTATGGCAACTAATGATAAAGACCCGCAATACGGAGAGGTGTATGTTCAGCAGTAGATAGTTGTCAGTCAGTCAGTCAGTACAGTAGCTGAGATGAAGATGATTCTAAAGATTCACAGCTGTATTTTATTTTCAACCGACTTCAAAGAGGACGTTCCCTATTTGGTTGTATTTTATTTACTTATTAGATTTTTTTATACAACTTCGAATGGCAAACAAGCTGACGGCCCACTTGATGGAAAGTGGTAACCGTCGCCTATATATAGACATGAGCAGTACCATGGACATAACAGAGTATACTGTTTCGCTCATGATACCCCCCATGCGTTGCCATTCCTGAGGACTCAGATGTTATTCCTCTGTACCCTATAAATTCACGCCATATCCCACCCTTCAAACTGAAACACAGCCATACAAACACAACTGTTTCACGGTAGAAACACGAATGGGACAGAGGTACCCAAGCAATCGACTTACTTTATATTCGGTTGTATTTTATTTATGTTTTTTACCTCATATTCCATCATTTGTAAATTTATGTGTAAAATATTTTTTTTTTTATCTAAAAGGATATATTTACAGATTGATTTCGTAGAAATTTTAACGAAATTCGTTCCGTAGTTTAGTTTTAAAATCAAAATAACTGATTTTGCCACAATCGAACTCTATTTTTGTTGTGGGACCCAATCTTAATTCATACTAAAACACAGTCATGCAATTACAGTTGCTTGACGGAAGAAACACGATTCAAATCCTCATCATAGTTTTGAATTATTTATTTCTGGCGTTAATTTTTCACATCCATATAGATATTGTAAACGTGAAATTGAGTTTGTTTGTTACCTCTTAGCACTTTAATGGCTTACTAAATCGGCTTATTAATCAATCACTATGAAATTTAGAATATATGGAATAGAAAAGGACTTAGGCCACTTTTGATCCCGGTCAATGACCTGTCCCGATCATGCGGAAGAAGTCACGTCTAAAATTTTGTAGTACGATACATATTTGACGTATTATTTACAGTTTACGTTAAAATAGATCCTACCTGCGCTATTGGCTTGCGATTGCGTTGGCGGGGTACCGGTGAGGGATAAATGAGGATGAAAGCTCAGTTCGACCATCATGTCGAATTTACCGGAAATAACCACGACAGCTTTCAGGGAAGTATGTGAGTGATGATTTTGGTCGTCTTGATAGAGTAATATTCCTAGAAATACGATCGCCAGTCCTTGTTATGAAGAATTCCTGATATAAATAGTAATAATTAATTAAATAAATAAATAGTACAGTTGTGTATTATTGTTAAATTCGGGCTGCAACTCGCTGAGCCCGTGAAGATGTCAATGCAGGCAGGCGTGGGGGCGGAGACAGCAATAGTAAGAGACAATAGCACTATCGAAGATGCGTGGCTGTATCAAGAAGTGATGTTTCTACTCTAGAACTATATGAATTTACTTATCTTTTAGCTGTAATTCTATGAATCGGATACTACAATGACCAGTCGTAAACATAATGTTATTATTATGTTCATAAAATCCTAGTACTATTACGACTGTATTTTATCAACAAACACAAATATTTCCGAACTTTTTGCATATATGAAAATTAATAGTGGCCCATGGAATACTGATCTCTTTGGAAAAAAACGTGATTGCTATTTATAGTGCCCAAGGGTCTACGATCTTGATTTATATGTGAATAGTCTCATGAAATATGAATGAGCCTCTAAAATAAGGTATACCCATGTTTCCGGAATTAACTTTCTTCACTCCACCACAAAAGTATGATACTTTTTGATTTTATTAACAAAACGTACTCCTTAATATATAAAGGCACTGACAAAAATATCTCCTACTTCATTATTTAGTTAATGAAAAAGTTTGTTATTAAAGTCTTAGTGGGTCGGATATTATACGCTGCGCGATAAAAGCATAAATTTCTTGATCAATACAAAAGTTGAGGCAATTGATGGATGCCTTAACTTGAGAAAAGTTGAGCGAATGACTAAAAAAATATACAGTTAACGGCAAAGTTGTTTGTGACAAAGTGAATGAGGATCATCTAATGGTTATCAACAAGTTTTAATAGAGGAAGTTCTCTTTCAGATATAGATATACAAAAACTTTAAGGTATATAGTATATTTCCATAGAAATTAATGAAAATGTAAACAAACGAATAATTGACTCGATCATCCACTCGTTACTCATCCACACTTATTGGATCCACTGATGTCCAATAATTCATTTAGAAAATATTTTTGTGGTAATTTCGATAAACTTTAAAATTATCATAGAAACATTTTTTAATAGGTAGACTCAGAAACAGTGTGGCTAGAGAGAAGTGTGGATTGAAAGACGATGTAATGACAAAAATCGAAAATGAAATATGGCGTTGGTTTGATCATTTGGAGAGGATGGAAAAAGGAGAATTACGAAAGAGATTTATCAAGCCCGAATAAATGGAGATGTTGGTAGGGGCTGCCCTAGCGGACATATGTCGACTGAATAGACGACGTGCTGCAGAATGAAGAATGTAGAGGAAGCGAAAGACACTTATTTGAACCGTATCAAATTTCCATTGTTTCAAAAAATCCATTTTTTCTGTCTACACTAACTAGAGACAGGTGTGACAAAACACTTTTTAAATCTTTATTCTATTTTTATTCTATTGAAACAGGCTATAGAAAGATTCAGAATAGAGAACATTCAATAACCAAATAATTACTGATTTACTATTTATAACAAAAAAAAAGTTCTTACAATTGGGAGTACCTGCATTGAAATACATTCTAATTATAAATTTTGCCATCGCCAAAGGGGTTATTAATCAAAATAACCTAATAACATGTAACATCTGGCACACTTCGTCTTAACTTTATGGGTTTTGAGTTCATTTTATTGGTACTTTCACTTTACGATCCGTATGTTTCATATATATACTACTTTATAATTTATCTATTTTAAAATTTCCAGTTTTATGTTAAATATAGGTATATATCTATATATATTAACTATAAGTAATATAATAATACATAATAAGTATATTTTTGTAAATATTATTATATAATGTATTTATAGATACTAATAGAAATATTATTTATCAGTTATCTAATATCTATAGTACACGTTTAAGCTCTACTTAGTTTGGAACTAGATGGCGTTGTTTATTATTGACTAAGACTAATTTATTTAATAGTAAAATAATTCGTTAATTAATTATTGACTATTACCTATTTTATTGGCTTTAAAATATTTCACTTTTAAAGGATTTTTAAACCAAAACTATGATTGCAAAAGCCACAGATTGAAAGTTTTGATTTACGAATATTACCGTGGTTCGATATGTATAATATGGTAGTAAACAAACTGTGTAATGTCGACAACTTTTAAAAAGTTGTTACTGAAAAATTATAATTATTTCATTATAATTAGTTCATTTTGTTCAGTTATAAAGTGACTATTTTTTTCATAAATACATTTTCATATAAAAACTTTTTAGAGTATTTTCATCATCTTTTTCAAAGGGTATGCAGGCGATTGATTGTTCGATATTTAATTTTCCCAAACAATTTGCCGATAAAATAACATTTACGTCGTTCATGGTACGAAAGTACCTTCAAAATTTTGCAGAGAAACATCTGGAGAATTCTGTTCCAATCTAAAGTTTTAATTTTTTCATTCTTGTATATAAATATCAACACTCTTGTATGTACACACGTATGTTGACAGAATTTAAATAACTAAATTTTTTTAATATTTTTTTTTAGATATGACATTTTCTAGGGTACTTGAACTGCCAACAAGCTGTAAAAAGTTTTTCATTTTGAAGAGTAGAATTTGGTAGAGAAATTAGAAGATAACATGATATTTTAGTTGTCACTAATGGTAAGCATTAGGCATGGGGGTAACCATGGCGATTATAGTGTATTTCGTGATGATGCCAATGTTTATAAATGATGTCTACTACTTTGTGAGGCCTTTACTTATTTACCATTTCAAATTGCATAAAGAAACTATCTATATGCAATAATATTACAAAAAAGGAAATATTTGATCGTTTGTTTGTAATGCATAAACTTGAAAAACTATTCATCCGATTTTAATATATCTTTCATGAAAGCTACTTTATTACCAGTGGAGACAGAAAGGATGAAATCAGCTCAGTTCGCTTATTGTGATGAATTTGCCAGAAATCAATCATGATTTCCAAGAGAATCGCAATTAATTGTAAGTCGATCCGATAAGGGGAACTTAGATCTCAATTAGGAACAATCCGTTCCACCTGAATTTGTATGTAAATTACATGTAATTACTTAGTTAAATGTACGCTTTATTGTACTCGGATATAATTACGGTTACTTAAAATGTAATAGAATAGCACGTATGTCACTTTAATTACGGTTTTCCTTCATTTAATTTCATAAACGCTCACGAAATTTTATTGCTCTCAGTACTGTAACATGGTACAATTATTTTTACCAATTTTAACCAGAGGGAGACTTTTTTACAAAAGTCGATTCTTTGGGTACCTCTGTCCATTTCGTGTTTTTACCGTGTGTGTGGCTGTGTTTCGGTTTGAAGGGTGGGATATGGCGTGAATTTACTGGGTACAGAGGAATAACACCTGAGTCCTCAGAAATGGCAACGCATGGGGGTATCATGGGCGAAACAGTATACTCTGTTACGTATGTCCATGGTACTGCTCATGTCTATAGGCGACGGTTACCACTTTCCATCAGGTGGGCCGTCAGCTTGTTTGCCATTCTAAGGTGTATAAAAAAAATCTATTTTAAGAAGTTCATGTATTAATATGATGTAAGCGGTATCTTCCTATTTTGTTACTCCCACCAGCCATCAGAATTAAATAAGCAAAAGAAAACCGACAGTTACTTTATTTGATTTGTTAAATTGATAAATGGTAAATTATTAATTGTGTGCCACATTATCTATATTTGTTTATTTAAATTATGCCATTGCTTTGTGGTTGTGCCTACTTTTTTAAAACGAAATTCTAAGTAAATTCCTAAAAAAATAAATTTATTTTATTAAGTTTTGCAAGAATCTAAATGTTGAATAGCAATAATTATCACTTTATATAATTAATATATCAAATTTGAATGTAAAATAATAACACCGTAGTTCTCAGAAACGGTAACACAAGATGGGTGCCACGGACGACACAGTGTAATATGTGTATATATATTTTGGGATATTTATATTACTATACTGTCTAGGCGGCAGTTACTATTTTCTATCAAGTTTACTGTTAGCTTACCATTTCATAAAACATAAGATTGTCTTCAATTGTGTCAAAACCAGTTATTTTCATTTAAAAACTAAACTGATTTTGATAAAACTTCTATAAAATCTATCGTTAAATATATACATTCAGATAAAAAAAAATCTTTTCCATATCGGTTTAGAACTAAAGGAGTAATAAGGTAACACATTATATAAGTATAAAGTTTAAAAATTTGTATAAAAAAAATTATAGTATAAGGTAAAAACATTTAAAAAAATCAATCGAATTGAAGACTTCCTTCTTTTTGGAGTCTGTTATAAATACATAAGATGTTTATATTACGTATACATTACTCCTATTTTATATTGATATTAGTGTGTATCTTTTATCTTCTATTCAATTATTAAAGCTCTTACATTAATACTATTCCTCAGAATCCGAATGCTTTCATCACCCCAGTGGATGTCTTGTGGTCGGGCGTCGGGTTTCAATGGTTGCCATAGAAACGGGAATAACGGAAACCTCAAGGGTTCCCGTGGGATTATTAATGTTGACCCTTACAAGTGGCTGGCGTAAAAGTGATGCTTATCAGATTTTCTGATGATGGATTAACTTCGGAGCCATTAAAAGTTATCTAATTTTTTAAATTAATGCTTATTTAATTATCCTATTAATATTATAAATGAGAAAGTTTATAAGGAATGATATTTGTTACTTTTTCATGAAAAAAACGACTGAACAGGATTTAATGAAATTTGGTACACGGATAGGTTATATCACAACTTAATACATAGAATACTAGTTGTATCTCCGATTTTGTTCTTAAAAGCAGGAAACAATTATCATTACAGTTTTTATTGACTATTTTGCTTTAATTAAGACCTCTCATACAAGACAGTAGTACAAAAATAAGTTATCTACGAAAGGGAGAATTCGTATAGTTATCTATTTGGGCACCTTTGTCCCACTCGAATTCCTGTAGTGAGCGCAGCTGCTTGCATAGTGTTGTTTACGTTTATTGGTACTACTTTCTATCTGGTGGGTCATTAGATTCTTTATTATTCTAAATGAAATAAAAAAATTACATATTTATGGTTTCCTTTTATAATATATTTTCAATATTTTGTTTTTAATTAAATAAATATTATTTAATTAATTAAATTACATTTAAGATAACATTATTATCACCTCTCCTAATATTATAGATGTAAAAATTTGTTTAGATGTTTATATGTGTACATCACATAATCATGTTAATGAACACGAATAAGTTATATTCGATTTTTACACATCGGATTATTACACATTGATTTATATGTATAAAACCATGAGATAAAGTTACTATTTCATATTATACAGACAGACTAACTTTGAAGCAGTAACCGCCCATAAGCTATGCAATACAAGCCCGCTTGTTGTAGCCCTAAACTTACTCTCTCAGCTTGTAACATTGTTACCTCGCCATAGTCATGGACTATTGAAAGTCTAGTATGTTATTATGTAATAATAATAATATAATTATTAAACTTAAACTAGTATGAAAGATTATTGTAGTGACAGCAAATATGTTATTTTGTTCAATGTATTTAATAAACATTTTAAATTTGGATTAATATTACCTAAATTAATTTTAGAATTCAGTTTTATTTATGGACAAACATGATTAGAGTAAAAAAACCGATCAAGTGGGAGTCAGACTCGCGCATAGAGTGTTCCGTACAAAATCATCAAGTTTATAATTTTTATACGGTTTTCGGTTTTTTCCTTTACTTGTGTTATATGACGTTGCTTCTTGCCAAATTTCATGATTCTAGGTCAACGGGAAGTACCCTATAAATTTTAATCCCTTTTGCAAGTGTCAAAATATGTGATATA
The DNA here is from genome assembly GCF_026898425.1 of Galleria mellonella. Classification (NCBI taxonomy): domain Eukaryota; kingdom Metazoa; phylum Arthropoda; class Insecta; order Lepidoptera; family Pyralidae; genus Galleria; species Galleria mellonella. Next base: position 748,007 of record NW_026442100.1, on the reverse strand, counting down.
AATGGAACATAAACTGTCGTATCTTTTAATTGCGTCGATTTAGAAGCTTGATTTTTTCAGTGCTTTAAGATATTGCAGGCCTGAGTATATAATACGAAATTCAATTTGATACCTCCACGCCTTCCTAAGAAAAATGATCTTAACAGACGGACGAACGGACAGCCAACGAAGGAACCCTAAAAGAATCCGGTTTTTCCTTTTGAGATACGGGACCCTAAAAATGACCGCACATATGCTATATCTAATATTGTAAAGTTGTAGATTGATGTTAAAAGTGCATGATTTTCTTTTACTATTATGACTAATCGAGAGCGTCGCCCTCTAGTGTCGAGAGCCTACCAGATAACAGATAACAGATAAATACTCGACGTGTTGTTTGAAATATAAATCAAATGACAATAATTCTTATATGATCCAAACATGAATTTGAAAATTCAGATGTTACCTTTATTGGTTTTAATTTGAGGTTTTTTTTTTATTATTATTGATATATAAAAAATACTCATAATAGATAGTTAAAATCGATAACGAACAGTGACTTTGTTGGAAAATTTTTTTTAAAGCTAATTAGACAAGAAACTAAAGCCAACTTCATTGGGAGACAACTCGTTCGAGTGTTGGTACGTGAATCAACTTAAAACACTACCATTGTCCTTTATAATATGGTATAATTTTGATAAAATTATGAATTGATATATTAAGGTTCGGGTTGTAATATTAAATATCGTTTGAATTTAGGTAAACTACGAAAAAAAAATTAATTTATCAATTTCAGATAGTTTCATAGAAGTGTCACTAAATTTTTAAATCACTTTCTAGTAATGATTTTAACTTGTTAAAAGTAAAGCATTTATAGAGTTGGCCGTCTTTATTCATATGTCCAATAATTATATCAATTTGAAAGTGAGTTTGTTTGTTTAATTTTTAATATCATAAGGTTCCTTAAAAGCACAAGAAATGGTCATTCAATGGCTCAAACAATTGTCATGAAAATATACACATAGTATTTGGAATGGCGAAGGATTACAATAATAATTTATAATCATACATTACAATAATAACTTATAATACATTACAATAATAACTTGTAATAGGTTACTTTTTATCTCAGTCATGCGAACGAAGTCGTGGGTAAAAACTAGTTTATAAAGAAAAGTTGGAAAAGTTATAAATTACAGTTACGATGGGTTAAAGTTTTATGTTACTAATTACAATAACCCATGATTTTGAACGGCCACCTGAATTGGCAATTAGCTAACGTAGGTATATTTAAATTTATACTTCCCGAAAACATTCGTAAAAGAAAGCTATTTACCGACAATATTACAAGTAATATGTGACAGGAATGGCATTTTGGCATAATTCGTACAAAACATTTAAAACATAAAATAATGGCTTTAATTGGATATTTACTCTTCATACAATTAATTCATGTTTAATAAAGGTTTAATATAATCCTGCTTAATATTAACGAGAAATAGTCTGAATTTCAGTATAAACGTCCTTTTAATTAATGATAATAATTACCCTTGTAATCATAATTAATAGAGTTCACTTCTGTTTGAATTAAAGGTAAGTTAGGCATTGAGTTGGAGGCTTAGTAAACAGTGCTTACAGGCAAATTAATACCTAATTATGAACTTCAAACTAAGCCAGTAGATTTGTGTTTTCTTTGTTTAAAACAAAAAACAAATCAATCAAATTTTGGGCAAACAATCTAATGGGTCACACGATGAAATTTTTACCCAAAAATATGGATAGCAAGATGGGCATCACATACACTGTAACACCTATGTCGCCTAAGATGTTAACCTTCCTTATTTTGTAATTTTATTGCGATATCTAAGCTTTAAAAAATGCCGAAATAATTAACTGCTTTACAGCAGACACACTAGTGAGACACAAATATTTAAGTAGGTGAATTTTGTACAGTCTCTCTCTGGTAATCAATGATTACACATTTTTTTTAAAAGATAGTAATAACCTCGATTTCATTCAATAAAACCCATCTTTGTACAAACAGATAGGTATAGTACACATATAGTACTCTTTTATTTATTTTTAAATAAAATATTAAACAAACTGTTGTTCGCTAATAAATTAGTTTTTGGCGAAAAAATTTTTAAGGTTTTTAGTAAGCAATGCAATGAATAAAGCAAGTTTATTCTTTTTATAACATAGGTTTAAATATAGAAAACAGAAAAATATAGGAAGTAAGAAATTAAATGCAATATATGTAGTTCTAAACTATGTATTTAATATTAAATTCGTATACATCCTCGTTCAGTGTATACTATTACTTATTAACTCGTAACATGATAGAAAATATATTAAAAATATATAGTTTTTTTCTTATCGTGAAACTTTAGTAGTATCTTCAGTTTCAATTTATGCTGTACTCGTTTAAAAACTGTCGGAATCCTTTCCGCTTTTTACCGTAACAACGTAAACATTAACCACAGAGAATGGAGAGCGAGCTACTGTTGAGAATAGTAATGCAAGAACAAGAAACAAGTATGTCAGAGTATGAATACATACTATGAATAGAACGAAGCGTGTTTTCTTTTTATTTTATAAAGGTTTAAAAAAGTTTTTAATACATACTTTTCTTATGTAAGTTATGCGATATCTTTGCGAACTGTGGATGGATTTAGATTTTTTTTAATAAACAGTTTACGACCGTGTTAATTTTTTACTGTTTTTATCATTTTGTTTATTTGGTTATTTTAGATATTAAGTTAACATATATGAAAAAACCCTTTAATTCATTTGTGTCAAATTCTAATCAAGTGTGAGTGGGAGAGAACGGCTACGAGAGAATAAGGGAATATTTAATATGCTCCATTGACCTTGGCGTTGTCACCTCTCTTTCTATCTGCTTAATCTTGGGCATAAAACCCATATTATTATATTGGACATTTGAAAACCTTTTTTCTCATCAGTTGTCTTTGCTTTCTATTTGGTCGATATTTCATTATTATAAAACTAAATAAATTTATAGTTATTTAATATGTAGTGATTATGTCTTTTGTAAGCAGTTTAAAATGGTAAAGATGAGTAGGTATTAAAGTTCGAGATTATTCCTTTATTTGTGTAAATGTATTGTATTCCTGTAGTGTATTAGTATTAGATAGGTACCACTCGTGAGAAGTTTTATCACTAGGGCTTTGTAAGAAACACTTATTTGACCGCTTTGTCCTAGGGGAGGCCGAGGTCAAGTTCGAACACCAGCCCTCTTACCGACTTATCTTGAATAATAAGACACGACTACACTCTCTGAGACTTAATTTAGCAATAGAATGGAAAAATATTTGGAAGAATAATAGGATGAGAAGATTTGTATTTATTATTTACAGTACAATATAGTCCAAAAAGAAAAATTAAATAAGTAATAAATATATATATTTTTTAAATTTGTGGCTATATTATAAAGCGAATGTGAACGTTTGTGCTTACGTTTATACATTATTCGAGCGGTAAGTATTATCTATAATATTATTCATATCTTCATGTATAATACAATATATTATATAAAATATACTGTATTATACAGGAAGATGTGTATGTATTTGTTATTTACAAATGTTATTATATATATATATATATAAATTATAGTATGTATCATCATTATATCAGCCTTTAACTGTCCACTGTTAAACATAAGCCTCCTTGGTGGGTTTGCCAGTAGTTTCCACGCTTGGCGTGCGGATTGGCAACCGCAGAGAAGCTTTAGAGATGTTTTAAGAAGGAGGCTGCTGTATATCTCTCGCCTTCCCTTAGTCAGCTCTTATGATACCCACGGAGAAGAAAAAAAAAATTGATACTATGCCGGGACCACATGGCCAATAAAATATTAGTGATAGATTTATCGCGTTAAAAATTCCGTGTTCGACCTACTGCCAACTAACGACCTTTTTATTTATTTCTACTAATATTATAAATGCGAACGTTTGGGACGATAGATGGATTGTTACTGTACTAGTATACGGATTGGTTGCTTTAACATAGCAAATTGAATATTTTATGTGCTGATACACGCAGGGAAGCCACACGTTATATATACGAGTAGTTTAAATTATATGATTATCGTTATATGCTTACGGCTGTAATTCTTAATGTAATAATTAGAAATCTTTGTTGATTATTGCTGTTGTTTACCATTTATTGCATTTTCAATAAAAATTAAACTTAAATTAATTTCATTTTATCTTGCTCTCAAGAATGAAGTTGTCCTCTGACAACTTCATTTTTATCCTCATTCATACTTCACTGATATTTCTTTCGTATTATTTGCCTTTTAGCAATTCATAAAATCGAATCACCACATAATTTTATATGAAATTCGATATCATATCATTGTTACAGTAAATTTTATGATAAATACAACAAACAAACAGCGCACTCCTTTCTTTGAATTGAGGAGGCAAAGTTTGCCCGCTTCGTACGAACTTTGTTGTGATAAAATCCTTTAATGGATGACAATTTACTGTTATCGACGTTTTCGCTAGTTAGTGTTCACGTAAATTAAAAAATCGTTTGTAGCAAATGATTAACCTTTAAGGCACACTAGTCACAAATTTGCAATGATTCGAACTTTTTGCCTGGAATTCGTTTTAATAAGGTAAATTGTAAATAATAACAATGTTTATTTTGTTATGTTATTTTTGCTTATGATCATATTTTTTTTGTAGAGAGTCATATTTATACATAGAACAAAAGTCGTCTACTTGGGCAATTTTGTCCAACTTATATTAATGCAAAGTTTTTGGTATTGGCTAAATTTGAACTCGCGACTTTTAGCGTCTATGAAAGCTTAATATACATTTAAGTATTGATGTTCTTATTTATTTTCAGAATATGTAAAGTTTTTTTTACATTTTATGATATAAAAAAAAAAAAAACTTTTTATCTAATCTATAACACTCGTTCGTGAGTAGTAACTCTTTATAGTGCGTATGAAAATGAAAATGGACTATTTTATTATTTTTAATATTTATAAGTTTACTATTGTAATCTTTTGGAGAACAGTAGGATAAAAAAAAATTAACAACTTTTTTAATATATATTAATACTGTTATTTCAAACATTTCTAATTATACATTATTATCGTACATACTTATTTACACAACATTTAATGCTATTTTTATCAAAAAGACCGTCTTACTGTATTTACACAATTGTATCGTTGCATTTATCAGTTGTATAATGTTGTATAATGCAAATAAAAGATACATCATTCGTCCATTCACACGTACTCGCTTATATAATAAAAAAAAAAACTATCACCGTAAGATGAATTGGTAAATTAACTTTAATTTATTTTGTTCGTTGATGCATCAGAATTTACACAGAGTAATCATATGGGTGTCATTTTCATCAAGAGAATTACCATAATGTTAATAATAAAAAGTAAGCCGGGAAAGTTATTAACGTGAGCTCATATTTTTCAACGTTATCATTTTTTACACAAGCTTGTAACTATCTGTACTGAGGTTTTTTCCACTACAGCTATTTGTATGGATTTTTCTTTTTTTTTATATAGATATGTAAAATATACGTAACATATGTAATTATAATTCTTTATTAAACTTTAATACACCTAGGTAGATGTTGGACTTAATTTATATATTAGATTTATATATTATAAAATATTTTTTGCGATTATATTCCTTTTTAAATATAGTTAATAAGTGCGTTTTACAAAAAAACGGAGTTCAATTGTGACAAAAGTAGTTATTTTGATTTAATAATTTAACTTCTGTTGTTAAAAATAATATATTGATAAAAATTCTATGGAATTAATCTGTAAGTGTATCCTGTCAAATAAAAAGAATTTTTTAAATTGCTTAATAATTTATAACTGAGTTATAAGGTAAGAAACAAAGAAAGTACGATCTACTTGAGAACCTCCTTTTTTATAAATCGGTTAAAAGTGCCCTTAGTCAGCTATGTGCGAGGGTCTAAAATCTTATTTATTAACTAACATTAAACAATCACATTGCTGGATGGGTATTTTCTGTATACTATATAGTATCACTATGATGTAAGCCCATTATTATGAAGCTGGCCAAGGTATAGAGTTTTTATTATAACTGAGACTGAATTACAATAAAAATCAACGCATGATAAATTGTATATTTCAAAACTATCAAAGAAAAAGGTTTAAATAAAACATATATTAAAAAGAATACAAAAATACAAATATATAAAAAAGGCCGGCTAGTCAACTTGCCAACTACAATAATACATACATAAAATATGCCTAAGTTCGAATCGACAATCACCTTTCGATTAAAAATTTACGTAAAATACAAATATATTATTGTATTAAATATAACAATATATACACATAAAGTAATAATTCTGTGCGATTTCACGAACTGATTTGTTAGATACATATTTGCATATTTCGTCCACAATAATAGCATAAATATATTTGTATGTACATATAAATTGCTCCCTTTTAGTGAGATAGCAACGGAGGGTTGGGAACTGAACGCTTACAGGCTATTTCAATTAGCAGACACCCACGTCGAATAAAATTTATCGGTAGGTACAGATTCGATTGACTTTTCGGCTATGAGAACATTTTCTGATTTTTCGGCTCTGACAGTAGAATTGGACAGTATTTTAGAAATAGGTATGATAGTGGAAAAATACATTTTAATACTTTATATTTTGATTTACTAAATCCAAGTACTACAAAATCCCCCCCCCCCCCTCCCGCCCCTATAGAGGAGACCTATGTCCAGCAGTAGAGAGTTAATGACTGATATGATATGATGTAATGCATCTGTATCTTATTATTTCTATAAGTTTAAAAAGGAATTCTATCTCATACGCTTGAAGCATATAAAGAGGTATTAATTATTATTTCTTTTATTTATTACCTATGAGATAATTATCAACGTTACTGTTATGAAAAATAAAAGAAGAAAGCATATTATTTTCTGCAAAACATGTTTGATAATGAATACCGTGTATATCTTCAGGTAATGAATTCCAAAGACATAAAGTTTGTAAAGTAAAAAAGTACGAGACTTGAAACTACTTTTATAGAGAGGCTCTTGAGGTAAGGAATTTTTATAGCGCAGATTTCGGTCTGGGCTGACGGAGATATTGAACTTTACTTTTTAGATATTTTGTGGAAGAGGGGACAAAGATAATTGATAAAATAATGTAAAAACTGATACGAAGTTTTATATAATATCTCTGTGATGGTTATTTGTTTAAGGGAAGCTATACGAAGATATATGATTACATTTTTTATTTGTTATTGTTTGGTAGTAGTTAGTAACAATCAACAAAACCTTTGACTATCCCAATAGGTGTTACGGTAGTTTATTTTATTTATTTATTTATTTTTACAATTATATATATAAGATTGTATATTTTTGAAGGTTATATTGCTGCATTTTATATATTTATATAATCATGTAAGTCTTGTATTATTCCCTTTACTTAACTTTTATCCCGAAAACCTACTACATATAAAATGTCGTTGAATTTAATTTATCTCACACTTAAAAGGTTTATTTCGTGAATATTCTAACACAATTGTGAATTTTACAGGTCAGTAATTTATGTGATTTAGGTTCAGTCAATAAAACAGTAACAGTGTTTCCAATTAAAAACAACAGTTTAAAATTTTGACCTACAACAAAGTTTAACTTCAATAGTAGCAAAAATTATGTGACAATATGTAAGAAAAAAATCATTCAGAATTGGTGAAGATATAGCATAACGTATTTATTAAACTATACTAGTATAACCTCATTTGCATATGAGGTGAATAATAAAGAAAGTTACTTCATCCTTTGAAAAACAGTTCATTAATTTAAGGTTAATGAACTGTTTTTCAAAGGATATTTTTGACGCCTATTAAAATAAGCTTATTTTAATGTATACATGCAATAGTATTTTTTTTATACAAATTAGAATGGCAAACAAGCTGACGGCCCATCTGATGGAAAGTAGTAACCGTCGCCTATAGACATGAGTAGTACCATGAACATAACAGACTATTTTGCCTATGATACCCCCCATGCGTTGCCATGTTGCCAGTCTTGAGGACTCAGATGTTATTCCTCTGTACCCTATAAATTCACACCATATCCCACCCATACTATATAATACTATACTATAAAATCATACTTATAAAAAAAACTTTATTCATTGAACGTTGACCTTTGATACTAGGATTTTTTTATTTTACTTCTAGTTGCTATAACAAGATCTATTACTGTGCCTCAATTGATTGACGAAGGTAGTGACTTTTACACAAAACAGCTTCGTTCCGCCTCATCACGTCCGATGACCTTACGTTACACATTTAAACGAACGGACTAAAGCCTATGTAACGCTAGACTGCTGTTTAATAACTGTCGTTTATTATGGGGCTACTATAAGGGTCTGTAAAATCATTGTTAACACATCACAAGCCTTCCTTCATATATTGAGGTAGAATATAGTTAATAAAATGTGGAATCATAGGCTTAGCTCGCATAGCATTTAAATTACGAAATATTTTTGTTTTAAAAAAAAAAATAGGATTTTCAATTATGGCAAGATTATTGGACCATAACATACTACACAAAATATAGGCGAATAAAAAAACCTTATTCTTGAGATTAGTTTTGCAATCTATAGAGTTCATTTCCATATTAATTTCGTGACGGTTCTAGTCTGTTTTTTTTTATACTACTGAAGTGATAGGCAAAGATACGGTCCACCTGATGGTAAGCGGTTACCATGGTAAGCCTATGAACGCCAGCAATACCAGGGGTATTACGCGCGCATTGCCAACCTTGAAGAAACCTCTTTACTTCAATTTTGAAGAACCCCATGCTGTAGTCTCTTGGGAAAACATTGGCAGGGAGCTTATTCCATTTTCATTTTATTTGCAAAGTGCTCGTTGTGAAGCAAAATAGTGTATATATATGTATATATATATATAATATCAACATATTTAAACAATTTTTTTGCATATTTTTATTTTTTATGGGGCTTTATTGTATGAATTAGTATAAAAAAATTCTATGTGTTCATTCAGGACATCAAAATTTATGAAAATTAGTAGCAGAAAAAAACCATGTAGCATAATATACTACAAGTGTGGCGTTCAATTTATTCGAAGGGGCTAGTACTTAAGCGGGATTTATAAGGATACCCTTTAAACGGCTTCGTTTCACACCAGGATGTAATGGTCCAATCTTCTCCAAATGAAAATGTGGGGTCTTAAATGTCCCAAATCTATATTAAAATTTATCTGTTCTAACCTCTGTACGTACGAGTGAAATGTCTTTGTTCTAACCTAGAATATTTTTTCTAATAAATGTCAGCTATTAATAATTTTAAGGTATCCTTTTTTATTTTTACAGTGTAATATGACTATATACGTTAGGTAGATATATATTATGGATACGTTTTATTATTCATAATTATTCAAAATCTTCTGATGCTTACACTACATAAGATGCGATATGTCTAAAAGTGCATATGGTTTTTTCCATCTGTGAATTTCTTCAATATGGGATATTCTGTAACATGGAAGCAACTCTGAAATTACGTCGAACAATCCATTGAAGCACTATAAAAATAAAAATTAAGCAATATGACTAAAACATTTTCATTATTTACCTGAAGACCTCAATGAAGCAGTTTCACCAAACTTTGTTATCGGGTTTAATCCTAATTTGTTATTTTTTGTAGTGGCTCGGTGCTTTGTTCGCGGTAATTTCAAAGTTGCTCCCATAGTGCAGAAAAAATAAGAAATCAGCATAAAAAACTGATAATATAATTTCGTGAATGCATAGCAATATGACTGCAACAGCTTCATTGAGATCCTCAGGTAGGAAACGAAAGAGAACTATATATTGTTTCACTCAAATATGAAATATATAAAAAGAATATACGAAAGAAAAGGGTCTTTCCAACATTTTCTATATAACATATCTCTCATATCTTTGAAAGCTAATAAGCTTAATCTCTCGTCAAATACGTTTTGACATCGCTACAGTTTACGTAGAGGATTGTAATCCCCTAAGTTCAGACCACCTACTGTGACGTTGTAACGACGTCGCGAACAAAATTGTCGGTCATTGTGTAGCTGTAGATTCGGGTTCGACGGAAGCAATCTCCAGTGTGTCAATTTACGAATCGATGAACAAGGGTCACGGGATTTTTTATAATTTGATAACTTTTACCTGAGAATTGGAATTGGATTTCACGCACAATGGAGGCCTGGGTCGCAAGGTAGAAAATAATCATATATTTTCGGAAAACACTGTGAGTGTTTGCATTCTTTTTGTTTAAAGGAGTTTAATGAGTGAAATAAAAAAGAATCTGTTTATTTAGATGTCCATGATACTGGTAATGTTTATAAGCGACAAATACTACATCGCATCATGTTGCTTTTAATTTGTGTTTCATTCAAGAGATATAAAAAAAAAATATATAAATTTAATAATTAATATTTACATTACTTATCAACGTATGCTACCAGTCAATTGATAGAACTAAATGCAAATATATTTAATAAATGAAAAATATTTCGGCAAATTATATAAAAATTCTTAAGAATACAATATATTATAGAGATCGAACTCACAATTATTGGGAGTTGAAGTATATAATATAGAATAGAATAAATAGTATATAATATATACTCGTACACTGTTACATCACCAAATTTGTAATATTTTAAAGCCACTTCGAAAAGGACTTCTGTATCTGTATATTTTTAGTGCTACTTGTAAGTATTTTTTTAATAATAATGTTAATAAAAAAATATATTTACTCGTATATTAGGTAATTGATCTAAGTCACAATTTAACCAGTTTTTTTTTGCAAAGTAAAACGTACTAGTCGTAACCTTGTTTCTACTTAAAGATACAAAAATTTTAAATTGATTTTGTATTATAATTTCGAATTGGTATTTAGAATGCACAATGTCTGAATAATTATGTGTTTGATGTGTATATTTATTTCGTTTTAAAAAAAAGATCATCAGTAAAAAATTTTGTTGTGAACTTTGAAGACGCATATTAATTTTTTTTTCTTTTGAGGAGCAGAATCTGCTTATTTTCTATTTGTAGATATGGATTTATGGTCACGTCAAAATATTTCGATAGAGGAACATTTTGCAAATTGATTCTGTGAAACCTAGTTGATTCCCCTTAAAATCAGAATATGTTAGAGATACGAACACAACATAAGCCCTTCTATATCGAGTTCGAATACAAAGAACAGCTCTACAGATTTCATTCAAAGTGACAGGTGAATTGATAAATGATCCTGCGCTATTGTGCACAGATTTTTCTTTCACCTTTTCTATATGGTCGCTTCTATTTACTGGTATGAAAATAATGGCAGTCGCGTTAAAATATACTTATTTCGTGGCATTTATGCGGCATTGTTATATACATGAAATACTCACGTTGTCACCTTAGTCCTACAATTTCATAAGAAATATTTAAGATTTCGAGCGCCATGCTAGCTACTAACGTATTTGGTTTTGGAAGATAGCAAACAAGCATACAGCCTATTTGACAGAAAAAGGTCACTGTAGCCTATAAAGGAGGAATGTCACGTGCACCTTTCCAATCTTGATTAATTATCTTGATCAAACATTAATACACCTTTTTTTTTAAAAAACCCCATACTGTAGTCTCTTAGGTACTACTTGGGTGAAATTTATTTATTCTTTTTCTTGTAGTAAAATATATATATGTTACACGGTGAATTTACTGAGAGAGTGGAAGAAATAGAGAAACTAGGGTGATACATCAAACTAATGAAATCATTTGTCAAATGAAATTAATTGTTTTAATAAGTGTTTTAGATTTACTTTGTAGAATTATATTATCTGTGGTCACACTGACAGCCATTCGTAGCCAATGGATATCTTTATATGAAAAGATAGTTATAACTATATCTTACATTACTCCTTGTTCTACATTAATTTCAATTTCATTTAGCCGTTTAAGAATGATTAAACCCAAATATTTTCAGAAATTCTTACGTTTTTAATAAGATTCCGATTTATATTTTTTGTTAATCAGAAACATTCAGTATTATAAAAATACTATACTTTCTTACAATAATGGTGTATATCTTTTCTATTTCTTTATTTTCTATTTATTACTTTTGTATTCTTTTCATAATATTTTTCAATTATATAAGAAAAGTTAAAAAGTAATTATTAAGCGTAGAAATGAGTGCCCGAAATAGTACTAGGCATTCAAATCTGTTTCAATAAAGAATAATGAAAAGTTAACAATGTTTTTGTAGAAATTATCACAGAAACGTTCTCTAATGAAATTAATAGTAAATCGAAACATTTAATCAATCAATCGATATTTAATTGTATTAATATTGGATACCATCAGACTGCTTTATGGTCGGATTGAAGGAGTACTAATTAGGACGCCTGTTATATCTTGCAAAACATTGTTATTTATTGTTTCATATATTAGGATTCAATTGCAAATATCCTCGAATTAAAAAAAAAAATCACAATCAAAAATTACAAATAAAAAAAATACATTGTCATAAAACAACCAAAGAGATTGTCAACACGGGTCAATTGCATGTTTGGTTAAATTTTCATTTAATTCTATTCAACCTATACTCACAGGGGGGAAAGGAATTGTTAGCAATGAAGTTTGACAGCCCTATTGTTAGCAATATGCCCTATTAGGTCGATCTCCACGTGGTTCCCCCTGGAAACCATCGTGAACAATTCTTGTTAAAGTCGTCACGATGGGTTAACTGACCTGCTTCATCCTCACCTATCATCCTTCACTGGTGCCCCGTCAGCGTATCCTGTTAGTGCAGGTGGGGTCACCATTCCATTTTCACCCATAAAAAAAACCTATACTCACACTGCGGTAAAATGTAACATAAAAGTCTCACCTATCAGCCACACTGCGTTCTCGTTATCGAAAAATATCTACATGTGACACGTGTTAACGGGGTTCAGATATCATTTCACATTTATATGTTTATTGAACCCCGAATTCAGTGCACGTATCGAGGTTTCACAGGTAGTGTTTGTCGAGGGATTTTTGATTATAGTCAAATAATAAATGTTTCCCCATTTATTATTATTTATTGAATTAGTATATAGACTATCCTATGCGCTAAATTAAGATATAATCGTGTACATAATTTTACCCATATCTATTTAGTAGCTTTTGTGTAAAAGTGTAACAAACATCTATTTATCTACTTAACCTTACAAACTTTGACATTTATAATTTTAATAGGGTATAAAAAATAATTCTCAGATGACTATGCGGTAAGATAAATTGAGAATTTTTAAGCGTTTAAACTTCTTTTGATCTTATATTCAGATAAATATTTTTACGAAAAAAGATATAAGTTTACCAGATAAATACTTAGCAAGAAAGCTCTTTGCATAAGTCCAATTCATGTTTCTGCCACCAAGCATCCATAGAGCATTGAAACCTTGAGATTTCACTGCTATATGCAACAATTAAATAACAGAAGGATAATATTGATTTACTTAGAAATAGTATACCCAGGGTCCTATTCTATTGAAACAAACTATAACTTAGGGTAATCAATAGAATATTTAATAATAGGAAAGTATTAATTATGACTATTATATACGTATCAACTTTAACTTCATTCTCGCTTGATACATATATGTATGTTACATATAGTAAATATTACCATAATGTGTAAGCTATCATTTGGATCACGCTATATTGCACAAAATATAGGTTCAGGTAACATAAGCAATTCAAAGATAACATCATAGTATTCAATGTATTCTAGATTATCCATGCATAATCACTATTTCGTCGATTTGGTCTGGGCCCATAGCGTATTGATTTCAGAATATCAATGCAACAAGCGTTCGTCTCCATCTCGAGAACAAACATTAACTGATATTACTGATACCTGACTAATTTCGCATCGAAGGCGTAAGAACTAATTGGAAGATCAATTACGAGTATTATAGAAATGATAATTCTTATAGCATAATAATTCTAAGGTGAATAGATAGTAAAATGTCAGCAAGCAAGGATTTTTTTAATAAATTAAACTATTTGTCGATAATAAAAAATATTTAATTATTAGTAAAATTCAGATATTTTATAAAAACAGAGAAAGTTCAGTTTGGGATCATGCCCAACTAAGAAAACTATATTTTTTTATTTTACTGCTCTTATACATTCTTCAGATGTAAGATGTAACTAAGAGAACAAAAGTATACACACTACAAGTGATAGAAATCCTGAAATAAAATCCTACATTAAAGCGCCAGGCGCTTATTCTACGTAAAGGAGAGAGATTCGTGTCCTAGTGTGTATGACCATGTAATAATTTAAAGCCCACAACTATACTCAAAATATTTGAAACAGACTTATTATTTATATAAATAAAAAACTTTTTCTTAATCTATGTAAGCGCCTCACTTTGAAATGACTTCATCTATTTGACTAATTCTTTATTGTTATATTTGTTAGAATAAGGTTTGTTCGAAAGAAAATATTGAAAACTCGTACAGAAAAGTAAAAAATATGGAGATAAAAAAGTGAGCGAGTAAAACAGAAGATAGTCGAGAGATATTTAAAAATATTGACAGCATAGTCGTACTGCAAAGGAAGGATTTGGTCTTATTGTCTTCATTATTGTACCCATGCGAGGCCAAGTTGGGTAGCTGGTTTCAATTGTTTTTATCTCTATGTGTCTGTGAAGAGTAAAATTGTATTCACATTTACATTTCATCTAAATTATTTTATCTGTTTACGTTATATCTAATTATCATACTGATCATCCTAAAGTATAGTCATTGGCCGTGTCAACAAATATACCTATTACTAATGGTGAATAAGTTGATCTAAAAGTAACACCATTTTATTTTAGAAACAAATATATCTAAATAATAAATGCCATTCAAATAAAAGCCCTATGATATAATTAAAGTTTTTTCATCCAATTTCAAAGTTGTGTTATATAAATATAATTTATTCTGCATGCATAAGATATAAATGAATCCGAAAAGTTTATAAATGGGCATTTTGAAGGTGGACGCTTGCTCCCCTAAAATACGTGTATTGAATTTTAAGAAGGTTAATGTTCTCTATATTCCACACAGAATTTTTAAATATCAATATTTTATTAAATGACATATTTTATATAATTATGAATAAATAATTATTGGAATTTTTATCTAGTTATAATTAATTAAATTTTAATATTCTGAAATTTCATTTAATTTTCTATCGTTGAATGCTATGACAATTATGAGAGTATCAATATTAGAGAATAAGTTATGATCGTGTTTTTTTTTTCTGAGAAATAAAACAAAGGGAAGAGTCTCCGGAACTGGCATGCATATGTATGAGATGAGTTATGAAAGTGGATGAAGTTGGAGATATATGTAAAGATAGAAGTCTCTGGCACTCGGTTCTCTTTACGTAGACTATAAGGTTCTAAGTTCGTAAAAGAAAAAAACTAATACAAACAACATTAAGTTATAGATAATATTAATCTAATAGATGATATATCTATAGATAGATAATAGCCATTATTTTAAAAACACTATCGGGACTTAACGCGATGGAAAATTGCACGTAAACAGTACCTACATACCTGCTTTTTATTGCCGACGTTTCGACGTGGATTGCACCACATTGTGGTCACGACGGGAGGTATGCAGGTACTATTTACTTGCAATTTTCCATCGAATTAAGTTCCAATAGTGTAGTCAAAGTGTATAAAATATGTATAATGTATGTATGTAAAAATGTATAATGTGTATAAAAATAACGCGAAAGTTTAAAATTAACTATGCTAACTATTTCTCGTGAGTCTGCTCTCGTGTATCACTATATCATGTTTTGTATGTTTTAAGTCAGAAAATAATCTACTTGTGTACTAAATTTCATTCAAATCCGTTCAGATGTTCTAGCATATTGTTAGAATTCATCATCAGCCGTTTCAGCCGTTAACTTCTCACTACTTAATAAGTTAAGTCTAAGGTTTCAGGTCTAAGGACCTAAAACATCACCAAAGACTAACTGCGGTTGTCAACCCGCCTGCTAAGTGTAGTAACTACTGGTAAAACCTTTCTTACAGAGAAGGGATATGTAAGTAGAATTATTTAAGAATAATAACCATAATACGGTAGTATTACTGTATACGGTTACCATATATAACTAAATTCGTAAGTATAAAATTACTCGGAAAATTTTTAAGTAAAAGTATCTGACCTCTATACAATATACGAAAGAAGAGAGAAAAGGTCCCACAAAAATAATTTACAAATCAGTTCCCACCCCGAGTTGAAGTTCATTATATTTTCTCCCATACTTTTATATTCATATTTCCATTGAGTCTATGTCGCAAAGGTAATTATAACTTTTCAAATAGCCTCGGGAAAACGGAGAAATAAGGCAATAAATACTTAGTAACGCCACGTTGTAAAGTTTCGAAAACAAAAGTGGCCTATTAGGCCGTAACGATACTGTCCTGTAGGTGGAGAGAGTCGTTCCGATAAAAAATAATTTTAGAAAACGTAATAAGTAGGTACTTTGTATATCTATTCGATTATAATACAGGTTGAAATTGAAATATATTAATTTTACCTTTTTTCTCTTCGAGCGATACAAGATTTGTAACAATAGTAATTGCGCATAATCTTAAAGACCTGTAAAATAATTTAGAGATTTAAAACACTAATTAATTAATAATAATTAGTTCCTTCGTATTCAGATATATTATACCTTAATGTTAGAATGTAATTTATAAAAAAAAAAAAACTGAAATATGACTAAAAACCAATATAATCAATCAGTACAAAATTATAAAATGGCCAAACATGGCTTATTTGCTATTTAGAATACCATAAAAGTATTATTTATCGAATATTTCGGTAATTATATATTTACATTCGACAAACATCAATATTGCGTAGAAAAATCTGTTAAATGAATTAGGATAATTCGGTTGTTACATTCACTCGATTTATATAGAATATATGCCGTCTGGTCTCGGCATAGAATGAGCCACTCCTTCCTTTCCCATGGATGTCGTAAGAGGCGACTAAGAGAATTCAATGTTCGAGGGATGGGCAGCAGCGTCCCTCTTAAAACACTACCAAAGCTAAACTCGCCTTCCATGCATGACGACTACTAGATAAACCTCCCAATAAGCTAAGGTTTATGTTCAGCAGTGGACAGTTAGATAGCTGATATGATGATGATAATTCACTTGACAGGTAGTATTTTTTTATACAACTTAGAATGGCAAATAAGCTGACGGCCCTCCTGATGGAAAGTGGTAACCGTCGCCTATAGACATGAGCAGTACCATGGGCATAATAGAGTATACTGTTTCGCCCATGATACCCCCCATGCGTTGTCATTCCTGAGAACTCAGGTGTTATTCCTCTGTACCCAGTAAATTTACGCCATATCCCACCCTTTAAACCGAAACACAGTTATGCAAACACAACTGCTTCACGGTTGAAACACGAATGGGACAGAGGTACCCATGCAATCGACTTTTGTACAAAGTCTCCCTCTGGTATTCTTTCTATATGTTAGATTTCAAATTTTATTTAGAAGTTGGAATACATAATTAGAGCACACTGGAATATATGAACATTGGTTGGAAAATTTATTTACAGCGTTGGCATTTTGTTATATATTCCCACAGAGTTTCTTGTTCTTTCTTATTATTTTAATATCCACAATACGTTCAATTTTAGTGGATACATGTACAGCTTACAAAATAGCTTGCATCGCAGCAGCTGTTGTATCTAAATATGTAATATGTTACTATCGGATATGCATGGGAGTCCATATGCAACTTCAGCAAATATTTTTAAACACTCCTGTTATACAAATGTAATCCTATATGTATATTTGAATGGAAAATCTATTTCAGTCAATTCGACTGTTTAAACGTGAATAAGTAACAATAATCCAAATATCTTTATGAATCTTTACATTCACAATAATAATAGAAGAATGAGGGAAATGACAGTTTACCTTTTTAATAAATGAATTGCTATGAGTATTATTAAATTAAACATATAAAAATATAATATTTATTTAAGTCTAGAAAGGTTATTGTTTTTAATTTCTATATGCTTGAATATTTTCCCTGAAGACAGTCTATCCTTTTTACCATCTCGAAGTATCTAATAGTTTTTAAGACGCAGCATTTTATATTTTACTCAAAGCTATTTATGATACAATCCAATCGGCACTGTAGATGCAATTTACTTACTCGTTTTTATAGTGGAGTATATCTTACAGTAGCCTAAATATTATAATAGTAAAAATCCAAAAGACTATCTGTGATTACTAACCCACCAGCTAATCATAGCAATTACTGGTAAAACCCCCCAAGGAAAGGACTATGTTCAACAACGCACAATTAACGTCTGATATGATGATGATGATGATGCTGTTGGTACATGGGCAGTGTTTTAAAGAAATAAATATGAGAGGTCTTATTTCTTATAAAAACTTAAAAAAAAAAACTCTTAAAACTTCTCATATTTATATGGACAAATAGAATCCAAAATAAGAATTGTTAGAAATTTTGTCTATCTTTGTGTTTGTTCCGACATCACACATAAACTACTACACTAAATTGAATGCGGTTTTCGCACTTGTATTCACTTAAAGTCTGGTATATTTTATTCGATACGCCATCTAGAAGTGCTTTTGCATTTATTTAATTAGTTTTCCTACTTCTGAAATGCACGTGCACGATGTAGTATGCAAAAACGTAGTAATAATATTTTTATATATAATTTGAATATGATATACAAAATACAATGAGATTGTATTTTAACACAAGTTTTTGGTCAAATTTCCAATGATATCAATTACATTAAAATCAACTTTAACAAATTGGTATAGAGTAAACTTGAAAAATTGGGTGCCATTCCAATGAGGTAATTAATTATTAAAGCTATTATTATATGAAATTAATAAAGTAATTAATTAGGGAATAATTTTAAAGAGGTATAATGCCAGTATCTTGATATGCTGCCTCGGTGTGGTGCGTTGAGAGACTATTTATAATTAATTGTAAATGTTATTTAAAAAAATTTATTAGTTTAAATTATTATATTGTACAGTTTTCTAAGTAAAACAAAAATCTCGATTCTCTCTGTTTTGTTCTGTAAAAACAGGTACGGTAATTTAAAAAAAATGATAACAATTTAGATTCATCATCATCATTATCATCATTTCAGTCATCATTTTCATCCGTCCACTAATGGACATAAACCTTCCCCATAGACTGCCATAAAGAACGGTCCATCCATTGATAATTTAGATTAATCTTATTTATTTATTCTATATTATAATTATTAGCTTACCAATTTATACTATTTATTTAAAAGTTCACGTATTTCTAAATATACCATAAACACAAACACGCATTGAGGAAACAAATAGACCCTTACAAATCTTCTACAACCATTGAGTTTCCGCACATTTAACCATGTTGAATATATCTTTATTCTATTCATAGAAAGTTATTTTCAAGTATTTTCATTAAGTTGATTGCCTAACTATATATATATTTTTTTTAATGGGTGATAATGCAATAACAGTAACTCCGCCTGTGTTAACGGTATACGCTGGCAGGGCACCAGTGATAGATGATAGATGACGATGAAAGCAGGTCAGTTAGCCCATCGTGAAGAATTCCACGAGAAGTAACCACGATGGTTTCCAGGGGGAACCACGTAGAGGCCGACCTGATTAGTAACATTGCTAGCATTGGGACTGTTAGACCCCATCGCTAACAATCCCTTTCCCCCCAACTATATATTATAAATTATATAATTAGGCATATTTGCATACATATATTTTGGCATTTTAATAGTGTGTATTTACATGGCTGTGTTTAGGTTTGAAGGATAGGATATGGCGTTATTTTCAGGGTAAAGATGAATAACATCTGAGTCCTCAGGAATGGCAACGCATGGGGTGTATCATGGGCGAAACAGTATACTCTTTTATGTCCATGATACTGCTCATGTCTATTGGCGACGGTTACCACTTTCCATCAGGTGGGCCGTCAGCTTGTTTGCCATTCTAAGTTGTATAAAAAAAAATATAATACGACATCTAATTATAATTAATACGCTGCATTTATAATGGTAGAATATATTTATTAAGCAACTTAGAAAATCAAATAAGCTTACGGTTCCGGCCTAGCATGGAAAGTGGTAACCATCGCCTATAGATATAACAAACAGTACCACAGATGTCACAGGATATTTCGAGATACCTATGAAATCCTTTCTCATGCCATTCCTGGGAAATATAATCTTATTTTTTGTATAATTCGTAATACTACTGTCATGTTTCACCTTTTAAACTGAAACACTACCAAGTACAGTTGTTTCATGGCAGAATTCAATAAGAAACCACAAAACTTAGTCACCATCTCAAATGTATTGCAGAAAATCAATGCAATGAATGCAGGTGACTCAAGACCATGCTTCATGACATAATATATGAATTTATATTTAGTAGTGAACACATAATATATATGTTATATTTATTTAGAGTATAAATTTTGACGATATTTTTTTTTTTATATAATACAACTTAGAATGGCAAACAAGCTAACGGCCTACCTGATGGAAAGTGGTAACCGTCGCCTATAGACGTGAGCAGTACCATGGACATAACAAAGTATACTGTTTCGCCCATGATATCCCCCATGCGTTGCCATTCCTGAGGACTCAGATGTTATTCCTCTGTACCTAGTAAATTCACGCCATATCCCACCGTTCAAACCGAAACACAGCCATGCAAACACAACTGCTTCACGGTTGAAATACGAATGGGACAGAGGTACCCAAGCAATCGACTTTTGTACAAAGTCTCCCTCTGGTAATATTAATAATGTTCATTTTGTATGTGGAGATTTATTAAGAATATAATGTGTAAGCATACCTTTTCATACTTAGAATGTTGTAAGAGATAACTAAGGAAATAATGTAGACACCACAAGGAAAACCCTAAACCAAGCATGATAAAACTAGGTTATAATATCTTCCTCCTTTGAGGCCTAATAGTGGAACATTTATATAATGATGATGATGATCATTATCAAGATAATAAACCCTTAGAGGTGATTCAGGAAGAGCGTAAAGTGTACGCTCTACAGTATTTAAGATATATTATTTTTGAAAATTAATCATCTCACTAATAATAAATGCAATCTTGTGAACTTAATTTGTAAATATAAATAATGTATTTTGCAATCCTAAAATAAACTAATTTAAAACCAATAAAAATTCACGTTACGTGCGTCAGTCCCTTTAGAACTGTTTCCCTTTTAAGGCCTTGGCTTAATTTGAAGGAGCTGTCTACCACTGACCTTCATTTAAGATGTACATAAAACTGCATAATATATTGTTACGTATTGGTTAGCCATGTATAATATGTATGCATGTAGCTATATGTACTATAATATGAAATTTTATATGCATCAGTTTTAAAGATAATATTGGATAATTCTACAGCATGTAATAGTAGTACCTACTGATAAGTAAACTAAATTAGGAAGTAAATTATATATATTGTAATTTATAATATTGTATGTGTTGTAATATATCAAATAATAATTCAGTTGTAACTGTGCTGGAAAATGAAGTTCAGGGTGTTTGTGCCAGTGACTGTAACCCTAAGAGTAGCACAATGGTGTTCTCTGACAGAATAGGCTGTAACTTTGGGTCTATATTGAAGTATCATCTTAAGGGTGATTTATTAAACTACTGCATGCCAGAAGCATCATTTACACAAATAATAAATAAAATTAAGTCTACGAAAATGAACAATATGACCACAATTGTGTTATTTTTTGGTAATAGTATTCAATTAAATAGGCAGGATGTAATTAAAGGAATTGAATATTTATTACAATTAAATGTGTATAAGATTGTATTGTGCGCTTTTCCTTACACAAATAGACATCTTCATAAAAAAATTAACAGTAAGGTACATTACCTTAATAACTTATTACATACATTGACATGTCGTCATAGTGACATTTTGACATTTTTTGATACTAATAGTTTTATTAGTGATTTTTATTTGACAAAAGATACAATGTATCTTTCTAAATCATCTAAAAATAAAATAGCCACTTTAGTGGCTTATAATATTGACTACATGAACAGTTTACATGGTAAACTTAAACATAAAAATGCTGACATAACAGATAATTCTATTAATATTTGTGACATAAGTACTATGACTGCAGATTTAAACTGCTCACAAAGACAAAGGGAAAGCAATCAGAATTAATAATTGTTCATCAGAACATACAAAGTTTTCCCGGCAGCGAGTTAATTATACAATTATTTTTAGAAAAGTATAATATTGATATTGTCTGTTTCACAGAACATTGGCTTAAAGAAAGCAATATGATGTTCAATTTAAATAATTATAACGTTGTCAGCTGCTTCAATAGAAAGTCAGTTAACAGAGGCGGGTCTATGATAATTGCAAGAAATAATATTAAAGTAAAGGAACGTGCTGACATTGTTAGACTTTCTATTGAGTGTTGTATAGAATTATCTTGTATAGAACTAGAAAATTATATCCTTATATGTGTGTACAGGCCTCCTAATAGTGATTACAATGTTTTTGAAGGGGTGATGGAGGATATTTTAAAAAAAGTATTTAATAGTATTAAAAAAATTATTGTATGTGGAGATTTTAACGTTGATATTCTTTGTAATACACCCACATGTACAAAAATTATTAGTTTATTTCAGTCGTTTGATTTATGTCATGTCTTTCATGAACCCACTCGTGTAACTGCCACGTCTGCTACTTGTCTTGACAATGTTTTTTGTAACTGCGAGTATACAGAAAAATTCATAATAAATAAACTTCCTTCAGATCACTGTGGTCAAGTTGTTAAGTTTAGCAGTCAAATCAATAAAGTCAACAATAATAAAAAATCAAAAAGACAAATAAATGTTTACAATATTAATAAATACAAAAGCGCGATTAAAAATAAATTGGATTTGCTGTTACAATCTAGTAATAATCCTGATTATCTTTACACCAAGCTAATTAATATTTTATCCGGAGAATATGATCAATTTTTCAAGAAAAAAGAAGTTCATGTTAAATCTAAATTCACGGAATGGGCAACAGTAGGAATACTTAAAAGTAGAAATATTTTGTTTGATTTATACGATCAAAAAAAATATCGATTTGATGACAAATTCACCACTTATGTAAAAAATTATTCTAAAATTTTTAAAAAAGTTTGTATTATGGCTAAGTCTAATTATTTTAATAAACAAATTAAGCAGTCTTCTGACAAAATTAAAACCATCTGGAGCATTATAAATAAAGAAACTGGAAGATCTAAAATAGCCTGTAATCAATTTACATTAAATTATGATAATAAATTAATAACAACAACAAAAGATGTAGTTAATATTTTTGAAGATTTTTTTGCTAATATTCCGATTGATATTACATCTTCTCTGGACTCATCTCAATCTCGAGCAAAAAAATTACTAAAGACTAATATCGGTTGTTGTTCTTTAAGATTTAAATTTTCACATGTTAGCCCCTTTCATATCATAAAAATATTCAAACAGCTAAATTTAAAAAATACGGAAGACCTTTGGGGCATGTCTGTAAAAGTAGTTAGTTCTTTCATAGATATTGTTGCTCCATATCTAGCCACAATTTTTAATAAATGTATTGATAATGGCGTTTTTCCACATTTAATGAAATTTAGCAAATTAATCCCACTATTTAAATCAGGACATAAATTTGAGCCAGGGAACTATAGACCTATATCTATTTTGCCAGTTCTAAGTAAGGTGTTTGAAAAGATAATGTTAAATCAAATGTTACATCACTTCAGGGTTAACGGACTGCTTCACAGTCAGCAATATGGTTTCACCGCCGGCAAGTCTACCACTGACGCAGGTGTTGCGCTAATGACACATATTTTCGAATCTTGGGAGAGGTCACAGGATGCACTCGGAGTTTTTTGTGACCTATCAAAGGCATTTGATTGTGTGGATCATAAAACGCTTTTGTACAAGCTCGAACATTATGGTATAAGAGATAATGATCTAAAATTAATGAGAACTTATTTAGAGGATAGGGTTCAAACTGTAGATATTGACGGTGTAAAATCTAAGGGAGCTAATATTAAGATGGGCGTTCCACAAGGGTCAATCTTAGGCCCCTTTCTCTTTTTAATCTACATAAATGACCTTCCCTTTATGGTAGAGAAAATTGCAGATATAGTGCTGTTTGCGGATGATACTTCGTTAGTGTTTAAAATTGGACGTCAAAGTAATCAATTAGACGATGTAAATTGTGCTATGTCTGCAATATTAAATTGGTTTACATGTAATAACCTATTATTAAATTCCAGCAAAACAAAGTGTATAAAATTTACACTTCCTAATGTAAGACTAATAAATACACAGTTATTGCTTAATGACGAAATAGTAAATTTTGTTAATGATACAGTTTTTTTAGGTATAACAGTGGACTCGAAATTACAATGGGGGCCCCATATTTCAAAATTGGCCAGTAGACTCAGTTCTGCTGCATATGCAATTAGAAGAATTAGGCAATTAACAGACGTGGCGACGGCTAAACTTGTATATTTCAGTTATTTCCATAGCATAATGTCTTATGGCATACTGCTGTGGGGTAAAGCAGCCGATATAAATACTATATTTGTTTTACAAAAGAGAGCCATACGTTCTATTTATGGTATGGGTTCAAGAGAGTCATTACGTCAGTGCTTTAAAGACTCAAATATCCTCACAGTTACTTCACAATACATTTATGAAAATATTATGTATACACGGAAGAACTTAGAGAGTTTTAAAAAACTCAAAGACTGTACAAGTAGAAACTTACGCAATATAAATAAGCTTATTTTACCTAAATGCCGTCTGCACAAAATCAGTAATTCATTCTATGGTAATTGCATAAGATTTTATAATAAACTGCCGGAATCTGCATTAAATCTGACAGAGAGGCAATTCAAATCTTATATTAAACAATTTTTATGTAAGAAAGCCTATTACAGGATAGACGAATTCATAGATGACAACATATCAAGTAAATAATTAGTTTATTAGCATACAACGTTGTAATTTTATTTTCTCATTGCTTTCTTGATTTAATTGATTAATTTTAGAAATATGAAAGCGTAGCGGTTTTTTGTATTAATTGCCGCATGCATTCTTATGTAAAATGTGAATACTATAACTATCAGATGGCAATTGTGAGTAGCTTTGACGTGGTCTAGTATTTTGAGTAGTCATGCTCACTAAAATGTCCAGACTTGTGGCGGCGTGGTGGGCCGGGTCATTGGGCTCCCTAAAATATGGTCGAGCGCAGTGATGGCTGGCTCATCCGTCATACTCGTGAACGGGTGCTGCTTGTAGGGACTGGTCTGCTCTAATCACTATGACTGATTTCCTCTTATTAATTGTTTAACCGGTTGGTTATGTATTCAATATTTTTTTCTTTTTGAGTATTTAATTGAATTAGTGCTAATTGGTGGTTTGTATTCACACAATTAAACTTAAAAATGTAAAGTAATAATAAAAATATTTAAAAGAGCATCACGCAAGTTTCTTGCTCGTTCTTCTTGTGATGAGACAGCTTTCCGAACGAGCGGTAAATTAAAAAAAATGTAATGACTTTTCAAAAGTGCTTGAATGTAAGTTTATTTGAATAAATGATTTCTATTCTATTCTATTCTATTCTTTTTTTCACCGCATAATAAAATTTCTGTTTTGTAAAAGGTTGACTGGGAGAGAATGCTATATAATATTAAGTCCGCCTTTTGTACCAGACATTTTTTTTGTAATGTGGTCAATAAAGAATAAATAAATAAATAAAATAAATTACATATTAATGAAAAGAAATGTAAAATCAAAATAACTAAGATTTATTTTTAATTTATTTAACTGTCATACTATGTTACTATAAGACATAGAGTGGATAATTAATATTGTTATTATAATTTC
Organism: Galleria mellonella; assembly: GCF_026898425.1. Taxonomy (NCBI): domain Eukaryota; kingdom Metazoa; phylum Arthropoda; class Insecta; order Lepidoptera; family Pyralidae; genus Galleria; species Galleria mellonella. Next base: position 721,954 of record NW_026442100.1, on the reverse strand, counting down.
CGTACAATAGATCACATTGTTATATCTCACAGTAATTACTGTTTGGTATTCCGTAGAATGCTGTATTTGAAACCAATCTACGCAAGTGCTATTGACAACACACAAATGAAAATTATCGTATATTTATAAGAAGACTAGCTTTGTTCGAGATATCTTTAATAACTGGGATAAGAAGTAGCTTATGCCCATCTCCGTTCCGTATAATACGGGTATACAATTATATACCAAAAAATAGTGATTGTATTAATTTATGTTGGATTTACTCACGTTTTAAATTCGCGAATTCCCAAATAGTTTCATACTCAATAGTGACTATTTACAGTGATTAATTAAGAAAACTATATTTATAATATTTATTTATTTACACTTTATTGCACCAAGTAAAAAGAGAAATAACAAATACAGTAAATATTAATGAGAAGTGATACAAAAGGCGGCCTTATCGCTAAGCAATCTCTTCCAGACAACCTTTGGGTAGAGGGCATTGAGAAAAAGATAAAGAGTAATATTAGTAAAGTTTAGCCAAAAAAATTTTCTTTTTGTAATGCACAAAAATATCAAATACATATAATAAGGAAATATGACAAATGTAGTAAAAAAATTACATAGAAATGAAAAAGAGTAACTACAATGAACGAAAATATGATTTGACTTGTCCTTTAAATGAAGCCAAGGACTGATCACTCCGTATAGACGGTGGCAGCGAGTTCCATAGACGCACTGCCTGAACGGAAAAGGAATTATTATTTAATTAAATGTTATAAAATTTACCTACATTTATTAAAAGCTCTGTGTCTACCACAAATCTTTTTTTCCATTCCAAAAGTTTTACTTTACTTACATTAAAATTACATTTCTTTGATGGTATTATCGAAATGACAATAAAACTTTTGAAACAGATCTTCCCTCTGCTATGCATAATTCAAATATGACAGGTAAAAGCGGAGTGTATAAAAAAGCGTAGATACAAAAAAAAGAGCAAATCCATTTTTCTTAATGCTGTTTGCATCCAATAAAAATACGTAATCATGCTGAAACCCACTTATAAGAATCCAGTAGATTTTTAAAAATAAAAAGATAGGAAAAGGAAAGGAAAACAAAGAATTATGCAACCTCGAATAGGTATTAATGATTGGAAGGTTAGATGACAAACACCAATAGGGCTTACTCTTATAAGGTGATTTGATTTAATGTATACATCTTTAGATCAATACATACAAACGAGACCCTTTACTATGTTTATATACATCTATATTTTATTTCGCAACAAGTAGGGTTTTATTTCGTAAAAAAGAATGCTCAGTTCGGCACAAAATTAATCCCTGTCGATTTCAAAGAGTTGTGAAAATCGATTTAGGATTGGCGGTGTAATCGTGTAACATTGTCACGAAAAATAAAATGAACTGAGGATTTTCCTGCTTTTCAAGTCACTTAAAAATAGTTTGAAGCATTATATACTGTTATAAAAGTCTACGGGAAAAATACATAATTTTAGTTCGTTTAAAACTACAACAGAATGTCTATTGGCAACAAAAAGTTCCCTTGTTAGTGTTTAAATTGAAAGCTTGGTGCGATACGGGAATTGATTTTCTGTATGTGTATAGAATAGAATAGATATAATATTTATTCAAACAGAATTGTTTACGAACTCTTTTAAATTGTCAGTTTTTATATTTTTACTGATTGTTTCAAGATATTGTTTTCTGTTGAGAAGCCTGCAAGAAACTCAATAGTTATTCTTTTCCAATTATTATATACAAGATAGATTGAAATTTGCTTAGGTGCTGTGACTATAATTAGAATTAACTTCTATTTATATGTATTGTTAAATGGAAAATAAACAAGCAAACATGAGTAGGCTAGTCCCTACAAGCAGCACCCGTTCACAAGTATGACGGACAAGCCAGCCATCATTGCGTTCAACCTTATTTTATGGATTCCAGTTAGGACCTTAAAATATGCATGACTAGCTTCAAGTTATTTAAATATATGGTATAGTATACATAGGAGTAAGTATAAAATGTTTCAAGTGTTTCAGTGTGTACTTGAAAAAAATAAAGTATGTAGCACGTATTACCTACTAGCATAGTGTAAGGAACTTCATATACAAGCATTATACATATCTTTAAACCTTCACATATACATATTACTAAATTACATATCCTGTAACCTCTCTTATATTTTAACCGACATTCGTTCTCTAAAATGTTCTATATATTTCAAAAAAAAAATTATATGATGTAATAAAAAATACACTTAATAAAGTAGTGCTACATTAATATTTGTTAAGTTTAGGGATGAAAATAATATGCAGTATTAAAATGACGAGATTTTATTTATAGCCATTCATAACGAGCGAGTCTGAACTTTGAATAGCGAAATCTTTTCGAAATTGAATTGGTGTGAAATTACAATCTCAATTAGTACTTAATTGTTTCCTAAAATAAACAAATTAAGAGAACATTCTTGAAAACTTAATTAATTCGAGATCTATCTAGGTAACTAAAAGTATTGCAATGAATGAACCTGATTATAGACGTTCAAAAAAAAAAGAAAGATTAGTATTTCAAAATTCAAAATAACAGTTATTAGCAAAATAGAAATAAATACATATTTAGAATAGCAAACAAGATCACAGCTTACTTAATCGACAGTGGTAATTATTGCCTATAGGCATGAACAGCACCTTGGATATCACAGAACATGGTAAGGCCCAAGGTAAAACTTGTGCATTACTACTCAGATTTTATGCTTCCTTAGTCTGTATTTTCGTTAGTGTATCCTATTCTATATATCGAAACACAGCTATGAAAGCATACCTGCTCCACGGCAGGAACAATAGAAATCACTTTTGAAAAGTCTGGTCTAGCAGATAAATCGAAGGAATTTTGGAATGTGATGTGTCTCTTAAATCAAAAACAAGCAGCAAGTACCTTTACACTAATTAGCTAATTCCTCCAATAAGATGCTAATCAAAACCATTGTCACAAAATTGTATTCAGAGAAAGCCAAATCTGATTGCCACTGATGTATTAAAAACAAAAATTATCTCAAATTAATGATAATCAGATTCTCATAATTATTTCAGTTATCCGACTTTAGATTTCTGAAATCTTTATGATTTGTATTTTAATTTAAATGAATGCAAATTAAAAAAATAATTGCAAAACCTGCACCGAAAATTAAAGAACATAACCGCGAAATAACAACCTTTATTTTCAAAAAATTATACTCAGAACCACATTGTTTTTGTTTAATTTTCTATTTAAGATCAGCGCTCTTGTCAGTGGAGCTCTTGCCACTCACTATGATTAGGCGTGTTTCTTCATCTCTTGATATGACACAACGACTAAAATCTACCTACCTTCTTCCTTTTATCTTACCTTCTATTATAATGTACATAAGTTCGTTGTATTGTATCATGTGTCCCAACATTTTCTCCCTTATGACCCCAATAGTTTCTATAATTTGTCTTTTTCTTAATCCTAAGTAGGACCAATTACTAATTCGCTCTTTCTAGCTAATTTTCTTCATTTTTCTCCAGTACCACATCTCAAAAGCTAAGTTTATTTGTTTCCTTCGAGTTAGTGCCCACGGCTCACATCCATTCAGAGCTAAACTTCAGATATGATTAATTACTACTTAATACTCTTGATTAATCTTTTTTTAGTATCTTTTGCTATCTTAGACTATAAAAGATATTTTTTTATTATGGAATTTTAACTTTGTATGATACAAAAATTCTAACTATACGTGTACTTAATATATAAATAGATAAATAAATAAATAATGGTACCTCAAGCACGCAAATCTATTCAGGCATGTAGAATTTATAGTAGAAAAAAAAAATAAAACTTATATATATGAACCACGAAATGATGACATTTCTTTTTTAGGCAGCCGTCTAAAAATGGAATAAATCTTACATATTCATCAGTTACCAGACCTGTGAATAAGTAATCGAAGTTTTCGGTGCAGAAAAAAAAACAAAAGAAAAAATAAATAAAAGGAATCCTCGAAGGAAGCAGGAACAGAAAGTGTACAACGGTTAAACCAGATAATTGATTTGACAAACCATCAGCCTCTCCAGTTTTGTTTAACATTCACGAAGTTTAAATAAATATGATCAGAATTGATAGAAATAAAACAAACTGCGCTCTTCCCCTTTAATTCACAAACGACTTTGGAAAGGTTTTCAATTCGTTTGTATTCCTCTTTTTTGCTTGTTGTCACCGGGGATTCAGTTGAAAATTTAAATTGACGCAGAAAGTCGGTCAGATTTAAACTCGCTACCTTAGGGGTTGTCTTTAAGCAAGCTATTTATTTATGTTGGAAAAGTGTTTATAAACTGTGGTTCCTTTTGCATAGACTATCTAATTCGTGTGTGTTTTTTTTATATCTCAACAAAACCCTTACTAAATTAATACATTATAAACATTTTGCCAATTACTTCGTATACGCGAATTTTATAAATAGAAAAATCGATAAAGTAGATCACTTTTGGATGGATGTATCGAAATAATTTTTTTCAGGAATATTACAGAGCAAAATATATTCAATATTTAATTTAGTGCAGCAGTTTTTTTTTCCTGGAATTAAAAAAAAAAATTAATAATTGTTATTTTGAATTATATTTGAATACACCTGGCATTTAACACGATAGTTTCCAAATGGAACCACGAGGAGGTTGATCTGACAGGGTATATTGCTAGCAATGGGATTGGTAGTTCGCATTACTAACAATCTCTTTCTCCAAATTTGAAGGATTGAAATATGGCAGTAAAATTATAGAGTACGAAGGCATCACATTATAATTGTTAATAAAAGTAACGCATAAGGGAAATCATAGGCATCACAGTTCATTTTTGGATATTTTGTCCGTCAGCTATTCTGTTCTAAATTGTATAAAAAAGAAAGTTTAAAGAAAGAATCATTTCGAACTAAAGGTTATATTTTTTTTGTAAAAAATTGCTCAGGTCGAATGACTGAATGCAATAACGAGGGTGACTGAGCAATTTGTTTAATGAACATTGTATACCTTGTTGACTTGCGCCAGCAAGCTGTACATAAAACAAGTCTATTGTTCCATTCTCTGGCAATAGTGGCGTAAAGGGAATTTTAATGAATTTTCTTCCATAGTCTCAGCTCAACGTTTCCATTTAAAATAATGGCTAACATTACAACCAAACATTTCCACAAAGGTGCTATTGAGAGTGGTTGATACGGAGCGCCAAATAGTATCGGCTTATTTAATCTATCCAATATGTATATTTGTACAATATTGTACATTTAATATAATAAAACTCTATCTGATCTGTATTTGTATATAGACAATATAAAAATAAATAATGCGAAAGATTTTAAAAAAATAAATTAAAGCCAATATTTGATTTTCAGCATATTCTTTTAATTTTTTATTTATCTGTAAAATTTGTATACATATTAATACTCTATTTACTTACTTAACGAGAACCTTTGTTCTAAAAGGTATTATAATCACAGATAACACATTATCGTACCATACTATATGTTGAACTGTTAACTTGTCCAGTGCTAAACTTAGGCCTCCCTCATAAAGGCGTGTTGGAAACTGCAGTTAAGCGTCGGTAATGTTTTAAGAGGGGCGTTGCTGCCCATCCCTCGACTTTTAAATTCCCTTAGTCAGCTCTTACGATACCCAAAAAAGGAAAGAAAGGGGTTGCCACCACACGACCATAGGGTAATAATAAATAATATAATTACTACTACTACTACGCTATAATTTATAATTTTTAAGATACAAAAGTCACAGTCAAATAAATAACCAGTGGTTCAAAGCATTTGGAATCCCGAATGATTACATGATAATTCGGGACACATTGCTCTGTCTAGACGTGTCCATTAGATGACTGATAGGAAAGACATTCTTTATATTGTGCGACATTTCTACATCAAATACAATAATTTACCCAAGGTTATTTTTACATTTCGATCATATTATAACGTTAGTAGTTTTGAACTAACTAGTGTAGTAATATCACATAATATGAAAATCACAATGTTATGCAAAATAAACTTTGTAATTCCTGTAAACTGGTTCATATATTACTGTGATACACTGTTTAGTTACCTACAGAGTAAGATTGAGAATGAGCTATACCACTCTGAGAATACATCAGGTTCAATTTATATGAAATGATTATATTATCATAGTAAAATTGCCTCTTATAAATTATAATCCTTATTTTATAATTACCATTCATATCAGCTAATTACTATTCACTGTTGAACACAGGTCTTCTTCATACTGCTATAAGTAACGGCTCTGTGTAGACTTGGAATATTTCACATATAGCAAGTATAATATCATATGATTCACGTAGTCATACGTCACTCCAGCTATGTCGCTTCATATTTACATGTAATAGATAAAATTTGTAATACATACAAATATCTATAAAAGTCATCCCGTTTAGATTTATTCGTGAGTCATCGGCTGTATTCGGTTAATGGTGAAATTAAATCGCACTACTAACTGGGCTGAAAAGAGAAAGCGTTAAAAAAATGGATAAAGTGTGCTAAGGTCTCTATTCGTTCGCTCTTATTATAAAAAATATATTTCACTTTAAATACGCAAATAACAACAAGTGCGACATTAGGTCATTGCGAGTGAAACTTACTCTTATTATTTATCACAAGTGGTATTACTGTGACAATCAAAAAATAATTTAAATGGCAAAGAATAAAATGTAGCAATAATTTCTATATCTAGTTCTGCACTATCTACATCCACTAATGCCCTGCAGCATATTTGAGGTCGTTGTTCTATCTAATGGGGAATCGTCTTATACCAGATTTGTTTTTTGTCTAGTATTGTATCGATTATTAAACACATATCAAGACGCAACCACGACTATTAGATGCAATTTTACATAATTATTTCTTTATTTATTTATATATCAAGCGATTTAAAAAAGTGATAACGAATATCATAGAACAGATGAATTCATAGAAAATAGGTAGTCTAGTTATCCATATAAAAAAAGAAAATTTTATGCCTATAATGGGATTCTGGAATCAATAGACAACCCAAGAAAAGAGATGAGCGGAAAACCAATTAATAACGTCCCAAAAATACAATACTAAATTGTTCATCCGTAAACTATATTGCCATATGCCAGTTATATTCCGGCTACGGATGCTTGAGCACGGCCAGTCACTCAGTTATGTGACGACCGTTTTGACCTATTTAAGGCAATTTGCTTACAGAAGGCAATGTTTATTTAAGAGGATTACACGTTGATGTCACGTAGGCTGCAGTTTCACGACGTCAAAGAATTCAAAGGAAAATTTCATTTCAGAAATATCAGTTACGTATTTGACTAAATAAAACATAAAAAAAAAAATATTACCAAAGGCCTCATTTCTACGCTATATTTATACTTTCATTAATTAATTATATTTAATTATAAAAAAATTAAAAACAACAACAATATATATAAATAACATGAGTTTTTAAAAGTTGCTTTTTTCTCTGAAAAGGTTATGAGTTCAAATCTAACTAGCGCCAAAATATTTTTTAATGGAGTGAAAATTAAGTTTTCCCCTAACTCCCCTCCCTCCTCCTGCTTGTGTTATCGGTATACGCTGGTGGAGTAAAAGTGAGCGATGTGAGGTGAAGAAGAAGTTAGTTAGCCTATCGTGACGATGAGGTCGACCTGAAAGGGATAGAGATCTGATGTGTGTTAAACTCCATTATTGATAATCTTTATACCCACGCAAATAAAACTATTACATGTTCATAATTTCAGCCGTTAACTGTCCACTGCTGAACTTTTATTAGTAATTACCACGCTTAACAGTCGAGTTAATAATCGCAGATAGGCTTTAAGAGATGTTTTAAATTTGCAGTGAATTTACAGGGTACAGAGGAATAACACCTAAGTCCTCAGGAAAGGCAACGCATGGGGGTATCATCAGCGAAACAGTTATACTCTGTTGTGTCCACGGTACTGCTCATATCTATAAGCGGCAGTTATTACATTCTGTCAGCTAGTTTATCATTCAAAGTTGCATAAAAAAAAAAAAAACATTAAGTTCCTTTAGTCACTTCCTATGACATCCACAGGTAAGGAAGGGGTTAGCCCCATTCTATACCGGAACTATAGAGAATATTATACTACATATATTACATGTTATTGCACATTATTTTCAACTTTCTCTCCAGTAAAGTGAAAATATTGTCTGTAGGTCATTGAATCTAATATGCTCTGCGAAATGTGGGTATGCCGAGAATTACTTTTTCAACAATGTAATAGCTGATAAGTTAGCTTATGACTAATATTACATCATACGTGGATCTGCTCTTGTTTGATAGTTTATTTTTATTTAATAATACGTATAAATAGAACTTACCGGTCACATTACCCATATAAGTGTAAAATTATCTTATACATAACAATTTGAAAATAGTACTTGTCGAGTTTCTTGCAGATTCTTTTCAGCAGATAACACACCGAATCCTACAATATTATTAAAAAAATTTACGATTTAAAAGAGTCTGTAAACAAATATGTTTAAATAAAGATTATTTTAATTCTCTTTTATTCATTTCGTCACATTTAATTATATATTTTCATTTTTTAAAAAGTAGCAGGTTCTTAATTCGGTTGTATATTTTTATGTTTGTTATAATAATAATAATAATAAATCTCTTTATTTTCAGGTATATACCCATAGTTTACAATTACATTATTAATTATACAAACTATTGTTATTATTTTTAAAATACACATTAGTTATAAAATACTAATTTAAATTATTTCATTATAAAATCTTTTACCTCCATCAGTTATGAATTGAGTTGAAAAATTCTTTATTTGTATAAAAGGATATAGATACAGATTGGTCCCATAGAAATTTCATCAAGATCGGGTTAGTAGTTACTAAAAACAATTTTATACAAATTAATTAATTCTTTTGTATAAATCGTTTACAGTTGTAGGTTAAATCGTCACATACTGACAATCCGTTATTCAAGCACTATTGCTACATCAATCAAATCTATTCTAATGGCCTCATTCCTCAATGTGCCACAAATTGCTACAGCTATATACTAGGAATGTTAGATAAAGCGCTGTGAACTAATGTTAGTACAAGAAATTTATGTGCAATCTAAAGTTCAGTAGATATTCTAAAATTATAAATGAAAAAGTGAATTTGACTGTTTGTTTGCTACATCATTATATCATTGTTTCATCATCATATCAGCCGTCATCAGGCCACAGCTAAACATAGGCTTCTTCCATAGACTAATAAGAAATGGAGTCATCCCTTGAGGCAGTTTATCATTGGAGGACTTTTGCCAGTAGTCGCCACGTTTGGCGGGCAGGTTGGCAACCGCAGTTAGGCTTTTAGTGATGTTTTAAGAGAGACGCTGCTGTTCATACTTCGATCATTAAGTTCAGTCATTTCTTAACACTCGCGAGATGGGAGGGGATGGCCAATTCTATGCAGCGACACACAAGCATAGAAAAACAGAAAATGTTTAGACCAATATAAACTAGTGAATACGAATATTTCTATTGTACGAGGATCAAACCTGTGACTACTGAAAAGTAAAGCAACATGTTAAGCCACTAACTAGATTCTAAGGTCGTCACTTCTTTAAAAATGTCCATCAAGTAGCAAAATCTTCAACAAATACGAATTCCAAATTCCTACTTTCAACAAGTACAATGCCGAGTATCTGAATTATACTACAGCTCAAGCAGTTAAAAATTTAAAAGGACTCGTCTTTATGACCATCTAAACAGAGTATTAATTTGCGACACAAATAAAAAATATAACTGTCATCTCAGAGGGAAATGTACGAGCGAGTGAAGTGATATTTTTATTGCGTACCTCTTAAAATATATTAAAACCGTTTTTCTGATTCATGTTACTCGTATTTACCCTAGGAGCGTTCTTCGACTTTATACACGAGATTTAATTTAAACTTTATTATAAATACGTTGTTGCCGTGTCGGTCCTAGCACAGAACAGGCCATCTCCTCCTTTCCCGTGGGTGTCGTAAGAGGCGACTAATGGAGGGCGAGGGATGGGCAGCAACGTTACCCGTAAAATATCTCCAAAGCCTAACTGCGGTTGCCAGTCCGTCTGCCAAGCGTGGAAACTACTGGCAAAACTCCCCAAGGAAAAGGTATATATTCAGCAGTGGATAGTTAAAGGCTGATATTATGATGAAAACGTTGAGTACCAAATCAATCTCTTAACATTTTAATATACATTCATATTTATTTAAATTTACCTTAATAGGTAAATTAATAAATATACTGCTCCGTATATTATGGACACCCTTTGCTCAAATTCGACTTACGTCACATTGAAAGCAAGTTGAAACATTCATTGAAGTTGATTAAAGTAATACAATATGTATACACATACATATATAAAATAAATAGAATTAAAAATAGTTCTTTATTCCTGTGAGTTTGTACATTTAAATATAATCAGTTCGGAATGCAATTTGGGCTGAAAAGAACAGCTGCTGCTATATATGTGTATTTTCTTTTATATAGGTACGTACAAGAATTTATATGTATATATACATATACATATATATTATTGTAATAAAAAGTAACTAGTTATATTTCAGCGAGTCTGTTTATTTCCAATAAACTGTCAAATAGTTTAGTAAATTAATGTAATATTAAAAAAGTATATTTTGTCAATATACAAGTTAAAAAATATTACGCATTAAAAAAAAAAACAGATAAAGATCGTCACAAAGTTTAACAAGTTAGCATAATAAATATTCATTGAGACTATTTCAAATTCCAGTTCAAGTCCTAATTGAATTATTCAAGTTCATTTAAGAGAAAAATATCTTGTTTTGCTGTATAAGAAATATTTTAATTGAATTAGTATTTTTTTTTATAAGGCGTGAAGATAAAGGTAATTGAATACTACTGCGACTAGACCACGTATTAAGTTAAAAAAAGACTGAGTGACCAAGAATATAAAGTGTTTCTATTCTTTTATTTGTGTAGATACTTCGTTTATGTACCGCCTTATTCTTTATCATTGCTAGTTATAAAAAAATCTTGGAAGTCATTAACTGACCTGCTATTTATATCTATATGAGAACATGTAAAGCTTTATTCATATTTCCCAAAACGTTCAATGGAAAATAAAATATCCATATTATTTTTGGAAACTTAAATATTTATTCTTTATTTTTATATATGCCGTGTTTCAATGTCCCATTTCTATTTGATCTTGGTCTTGTTACAAATAATACCAGATATATCTAATGGAAAACATTTTAGCGATAGAGAATTTCTTATGAACCGGATGGCTATTTTGTTTTTTTTTTTTTAATGCTTTTTGTCCGCTACTTTGTGCATATGGATTTGAGAAGTAGGAAGATCAATTAAATTAACTAGTTCTACTCGTATATAGATGGCGTATCAAGATAAAAGATACACTAGCTTTTAAAGTATACATTTAGAAATACAACTGTGAAAACCGTATCCAGTTTTGTACAGCAGTTTTTACCTAATGCTGGAATTAGCATATAGACAGACAGAGAAAATTTTATATCAATTTTACTTAAATACCTCTCATGTACAAATATCGTCTAGTTACAATTTTATTATATGAGTAAGGTTTTGTAGTGATTAAACCATAATAATTTGTTAAGCTTTTAATGGTCCATTAAACAAAATTTATTATTAAACCTTATTCACTAATCGTCTCTATAAGATTTTGTTTATGTTTTAAAGCACGCGTGTTATAGTATTTTTGTAAATTAATATATAATACATACACACTTATCTATATTATAATTTAAAAACGATAATAAAATAAAAAGGACATGTTTTTAAATTATTATTAATTAAAGCGCTCTCATACGTTCATTATTAACTAAAAATATATATACTCGTTATTATAAAAAATACGAATATTTCATATTTACTTATAAAATACACACAGTTGAATTGAAAATTAAAAATGAAGTTTAAAAATGAAATTCAAAAATTTTTTTCTTTTGCCTATATCTCATATTTTTATAAGTTCAATTTTATAATTATGCAAACAGGTTCACCCCGAAAAACCTCGTGGAATAATATTGAAAATTGCAACGACGAGAATCGTCAGCTTCAACGAGCTACTGCCAAAATTAAAAAGACCCCTGCAAAGTAAAGATACTTCTCAGTTGATAGATATAATACTTCAGTGGTAAGTTTTGAACAGCTCTTCTTATAGTGGTAGCGTTATGATTCTTTTTTTTAGCAAGTCAGCTCATACGTAGACAACGTGTCGCAAAAACTCGTGGTGTGTTAAGGTTGTGGATTTTGGCTTGCTTCCCAATGTTTAATTAGTTGACTATGCTGAACTATGTTAATTTGTTAGAGCTGGTGTTGTTTTAGGTGACCATAAGAGAGATAGGTGACTACGTTACATATATTGCTGTCAGCATTTTCAGTTGTCATTGCGTTTATATTCATACCAAGTACAATGTTCATGATGAAGATTATATGTATTAATTATATTTTATACAATATCAGCCGTTAACTGTCTACTGCTCAACATAGGTCTCCCCTATTGGTATGTTTTGCCAGTATTTTCGAACCGATACGACAACATAACCTTCAAGAAAAGAGCATATTCCTTTTTAAAAGGCCGGCAGCACACCTGCAATGCCTTTGGTGTTGTGGGTGATCATGGGCGGCGGTATTCGTTTACTATCAAGTGAGCCATATGCACGTTTGCCCCTGTGTTATAAAAAAAAAACATCTGAAACAAAATAATATCTGTTATATATTATTTTTATTTTTTTCATTATCTTTATTCTCTTCTCTCTCTCTCTCTCTCTCTCTCTCTAGAATTGGAGAGATATTAATGGTTATGCTGTAAGAATATTGACTGTATAGAGAGCAAAACTAGTTACAGATATTTTAATATATTATAAATATATTTTTTATATTTAAATTAAACCAAAGTCCCAGAGTATTTTAAGACTATTGAAGATTATATAATATTGAAGATTATAGAATATATAAGAACAGTGGTAACTGTCAACTATAGACATGAACAGCACCATGTATATCACAGAATGCACGGTGATACATTCACCGTCGTCATTTCTGAAGACTATAGTATTATGTCTCCGTACTTTGTAATTCAAACTTTGAAACGAAACACAGCCATGCGAGTACAGCTTCTTCACCGCAGAAACATGGTTGGAATAGAGGTATCCATGCAAATGACTTTTGTGTAAAAGGAGACTTCTCTTGGTAAGAAACTGGTCCAAGAATAATGCTTAAATGTTGTAGGTTTAATCCCTCCACAATAGTGCACCCTGTCGATTTTGTTATAACTAAATTAGATGATTTTTTTATAAGAAGCATAAATCTGAAATTAAATTTTTAATAATTAAAACCCGTAGGTATTTATCGATTTTTAGATATAATATTAAATATTCTTTAAAACAGTAAAGGTATAAATGAAAGTCTTAGGTATTAGCGTAATTTACAACTCGGCACCTTAAATTTAATAGGACAAAAGAGGCTGTCGAATTCTAATTTGCAAATTCAAAGTTATAAATTAATTGCTAGTCCATATTATGTTTGTTTCATTAAACCAAATTTCAAAGAGTTAAATGGATATTACTTACATAGCATTTAATTTTGTAAATTTGGTTGCTTTGATCTCATTTCATTTATTAATTGGATTAGCTGTGTATATTTCTGCTATGAACATGTTAATAATTTTATGTTACATCTTTTGTATATATATTCCTATATATAAAATATTTATGAATTTATTGCTAATAAAGATTTGTTCTTTATTTATTTATTTTATCGAAACAAAAATATTTTTCCTAATAAAACTTTTAATTAATGATTTGTAAAAATATATGATTGATAATATGATTGTTAAATATTTACAAAAATAAGTACACGGTCGCTTGTAACAAAAAATATATTATACGTGTATATATAAGTTGGTGTTCAATATAGAAAAAGATACTAAAAATATATCTCTAAAAAGGTGCATTCAGCAATAAAACTTGGTTAATTTAGAATGTTTGCCATCTGTAACAAACTTCTTTCTAAATTGTTTTTGAAACAAGAAATGAGTGCTAAAGGTCCCAATCCTACTCATTATATCTTGCTTTATTTACTTTCATTTAACGCAACTCATGCTCGCCACGTCAATTATGTTAAAATAGAATACTTTATAATATTTCGGAATTGACGTGACATTTTATCTCTCTATTTAAAGTATTCTATTGTGATTTCAGTCGGATAACAGTAGGAACGTAGGTAGGTAGGTAGGTAGGAAGGTAGGTAGGTAGTACTAAGAACTAAGGTAATGCCTACATATTCTGTAATTTTACACATAATTATAACGATAAAAAACGAGTAGGTAAATTGTAAGAGTGGATGCGCTACTTGGCATATGTGACCATTGACTTATTCGGGCTACTGTCTCCAATACACGACCTGATTCATCACGTCTTTTTTTTTTCTTCAGGGTCGGCAACGCGCGATTAATGCCCTTGGTATCGCGGCGTTAAAAGGCTACGATAATTGCTTACCATCAGGTGGGCCATAAGCTGGTTTAAAAAGTTCAGTGTTTAAAAAGAACGTTGCATAGTTTTATAAAACTAAACTTGTGGTAAGTGAACATTTAAGGCATTTCCGAAATGTAATGAAATATTCAAATTAACAAAGTAATCAATCTAAAACAGCACTGCTATAAACAAAGTTTCTCGTGATATAGTAGACAGGTTCGCCGTAAATCCAAACTACGCAATTAGATACACGATACTTGGTCCTGATATGAATCTGTGCTGAGTTGTTATTTTTATAGCACAAATGCATTATGCACAAAGTTAAAAGCTCGCTTTGAACTAAGAATACAGTATATATGTAATATATTTATCTTTTTAAATATATATAAATAAATAATATTCTTTAAACTATAATCCGTAATGGAATAGACAGAAGGCATTTAGCGAGCATGGCCATTATGGTGAATGTAATATTTGGCATGCGTTATTATTATCATACCAGCTATTAACTGTTCACTGCTGAACATTGGTCTCCACGATAAAACGCTGCCATAAAGAACAATTTCAAGCCATCAGCATCTAATTACTTTTCTCAAAAGCATTGTAGGGAGTACCCAGCAATGTATTTGAGGTCATCCTTTCAGCTAGTGGAAGTAGTAGCAGTAGTCTTACACTGTGTACAAACACGTGTAAGACAAACAAAAACGGAGTCGTCACTCAAAAACAACAAGCTTACATTTCATTTATTGAAGTCAGTTTGTGTACTTAACTATATCCAACCACTTATTTTTTTTTTATACCACTGAGGTGACAAACAAGCATACGGCCCACCTGATGGTAAGTGGTTACCGTAGCCTATGAACACCTGCAATACCAGAGGTATTACGCGTACGTTGCCGACCCTGAAGAAACCTCTTTACCCCCCTTTTGAAGAACCCCATGCTGTAGTCTTTTGGGAAAATCTCGGCAGGGAGCTCATTCCACAACCTATAGTCTATCTTTATCGTTATCCTTTGATCCTGCATTATTATCACCATGCTATTTTCATTATATCAATATTCAATTATACCAGAAAATACCTTTTTAAGCAATTACCATAAAAATTTGATTCCCGTTACT
Organism: Galleria mellonella; assembly: GCF_026898425.1. NCBI lineage: Eukaryota > Metazoa > Arthropoda > Insecta > Lepidoptera > Pyralidae > Galleria > Galleria mellonella. The sequence goes on along the minus strand of NW_026442100.1, from coordinate 706,272 downwards.
CTTTGTCTGATTTTTGTAGCTATGTTACCGGATTACGTCGGGTTTCTAAATGGATTTTCATAATTCGTTTTGCAATCAATGGTATTTGCTCCCATATTGGTCCCATAATAAATTTGTGACGTTTGAAGTCACCGTTTTTTTTTTCACTGAAGCAATAAATTCTTATAACGAAGCAAAATTTACTTTTCATCGTCTACATTAAAAAAATTTCAATATAGTAGTTGTCACGTTAGGCAGGAGGGTTGGCATCCGCAATTAGCCTTTTGGTGATGTTTTAAGAGGCCTCATCTCTCAACCATTAAGTTCCCTTAGTCATCTCTTACGATACCCACGGGAAAAGAAGGGGTGGCCTATTCTATGCCAGGACTACATGGTAAACACTACCAAATATATATACTATCATAGCCTTAAAAGTTTTGCTTTACTAAAACATCCTCAGTGGACGTTTTAATAAAGACTAAAAATACAGATGAAATGACAAATACAGCGTATTCTCAAAGTTTCTTATCTATTCTCAAGTAAAATATATAATAATGAGGTGTGAACTAAGAAATGCTATGTACAAGCCGACCCGAAACAGTAAAGATTAAATTTATAACCCAACTCGTCTTTCTATCATCGTAAAGTATAATTTACGTCTGTCACTGTTTAGTGGGAGCATCTCTGCGGGCGCCCCTACAATAAAATGGAACAAGAGATGTGTTACTGTGCCTTTTATTTTATTATCCAATTTAGATGAAATTGTTTCCTCAACTGACTTAACTGAGAATCGAACTTGGAAATGGGAACAGCGCGATTAACTATTGAGATTTTCCTTATTCATTATTTGATTTTAACCGCGACTTCGTTAGCGATAATGTTGATTGAGCGAAATAAAAAGTAGCCTGTGTCCTTCTCTGTTCTATATACTACGTGTGTAGTAAATTTTATGATAATCGGTTGAGCCATTAAAGGGCCAAGATGTAACAAACAAAATCATTTTTACATTTAAAATATTTGTAATCATATAATAATTCATCATACCTATAATAATAATGTTTACCTTATTTCTTAAATAAACTTTTAGATTAGCGGTTTATTTTTTTAGTTGAAAAAATTTATTAACTACCAGGATTATTTAAATTTATTCTAATATCTTGAAACTTCAACAAAATATGCTTTGTTTCTTTAAAATTTAAAAAAAAAAAATTTCCCTGTGAACTTTCTTAATTAGAAATAAAATCTCAAAAAGTTAGAACTGAATAGAATTTAATTATAATTAAAATTATTTAATTATAAGTTTTTATTTATTTATTTTTACTTGGTTATTTAAAAAAATTGCATAGATTAATTCACAACATATAGCTCACAATAAATATATAATAGATTAGGAATAGAACCTATCGCATTCATAGATCGCAATTTTGCCACGCGAGTACCTTATAAAATATATATGATTTTGGCATACATGTATATTGTTAAATTCTCTATCTATATTTTCTAAATTGTTTGTAACAATATACAACTATCTGGACGATAAAGAACAAAATTAAATTAAAAATCCAAATAGTACACTTTATACCCACAGATAAAAAAAAATTCATATATACCTACGAGTACTAATTTTATGGTATATAATAGAATAGATTAAGGATAGTATCTGTGAATATTATGTATTATGTTTATAGTCCATTTTTAATTAAACTTCTAAAAAACAAAGTTGAGACGTAGACAATACTTTATCGCTTTTATCTTAATTATTCACGAATGTCAAATAAAATGTAAATTCAATGTTTATGCTGTACCAAAGTTAAATACAATTTTGGTACTAAATTATTAATATTTTATGATAATAATAAAGGTCAAGTTCTTCTAAATTATTTCAATTTTACATTTATTTAATTTGTTTTTCTCAACCAATTGAGCTATGAAACTTACATAAAACACAAACCTTATTTTTTTTTCTTTTTTTATTAATTAGTTTTTCTTTTTTATTTTGTTCCAATAAGCAAAATTAACAATATAAATTAGAGGCACTTATATGTTATGATTTTAAACTGTGACTTAAAATCTATGTAACATCAAAATAAAAATGAAAAATATTTATTTCTGTAAAAAAATTGGTACACTACAAAGACGGTTGTTATGACCTTCTAGTAAGTGATATAACTTGTATTTAAAGGCACTGTCCTCCTCATTAAGGATTACTTTTGTTAAGATAAAATCCAAGTCAAATAGATACATAATATTAGAAACATATAATGTTCGTTTATTTAATCATACATAATTTAGTATCTTATTTTACATTTCAAGTTGTAGAAAATGTTTAATTGTTATTTTAATTAAGAAGTGTGTAACAAAGAGATGTGAATCTTCAAGAATATGCACTCACTAGACTAACTGCTTCAGTATTTTTAAATACTATTTCCAGCAACATACATATTCATGACTTTGTAAATTATATTCAGACCGCAAACTTGGTTCTAGCCATTTCAGGCCACTTGTTTTAAACGTATTCAACTGTTATAAATTAGAACGACATTTTCATCTGATTGAGAATATAGAATTATTATGTATGGTACTTACTCCAAAGGACGAAAAAGGAAGAAATATGAGACTCCCATACAGACAGTTTTTTGTATGAATAAGTACAGCGTGATATTTTTCTTAGACAAAGTAAGAATCCAGACTATTTACATCTAACGACATCCTGCAACATTTTTGAACTTATCACTCGCATATCATATCATGATCATCAATGGTCATGTCATATCAGGCTTGTCTTTACGGAGTCACTACTAGAGAATAGTTTTACCCTATTCATGGTAACATAATAATCGATAATCTACAATTATGTTTACATGCATGTATATATATATATGAGTGTGTGCGTAACTATAATTAAATTAATTACAGCTATGTTTATACGCTAATTAATATCTGAAACTGAGGGAGACTGTACAAAAGTCGTTTGCTTGGGCACCTCTGTCTCATTCGTGTTTCTATCGTGAAGCAGCTGTATCTGCAAGACTTCTATTTGAAGGAGGGGATATGGCAGTGAATTTAGTAGAAGACTCAAGTAACACTTGTGTCCTCAGGAATGGCAACGCATGGGGGATATCGTATACTCTGTTATATCCATGGTACTGCTCATGTCTATAGGCGACAGTTACTACTTTCCATCAGGTGGGCCGTTAGCTTGCTTACTATTCTAAGTTGCATAAAAAAGACCAATATTCAATAACGAATAATTAATCATCAAGACATCAAAACGACACGCGATGCGACACTGAAGAAAATTCGCACTGAAAACATTGTTAAAACGGAAATAAAGCCGGGAATAGATAGCTATCGGGTTTTTTCGTCCTTATAAAGAAGAAACTTGTTTCCCTCGCAAAGGTCGTTAAATTATACGCAACATTTAATCTCGCGAACGCTCTGTTTGAAGCAAAAATATTCAGTGCTTATCCTCGTACCCTTGTTTAACTTTCTCCTTCGTGTTAGAAGGACTGTAAACATTATTTTGACTTAAATTATTTATATCTAGTTATCAAATGCGACTTTGTCCACATAAATAGGATATAGTACTATATATTCTTCCCTATCTTAGCTGTAAAGACCATCTGTAGTTGTTGATTAATTTGAAAAAGTAGTACAAGCATGCCAATAATAACAATCGGTTGAACCGTTAACGTGGTAAAATGTATTTATTGGATACATTAAACAACGTACGGTTTGAAATATAAATGAACAGTTAACCAATGTTAATGGAATAGATCTCGATAAAGAATAGATTAATTGTAAAAAATATAAATGGACGGTATTTTTATTGTAAATAATTTTAACAGATAGGTAACAGCTACTAAATACGATGCTTAGAAGCAGAAAGGATCGAAGAACAGATTTAATTATACTGTTTAGATTTTGCTATTGTTGCTATGCTTAAAAATAAAAAAAAAATACTAAATTTTTTATGATCAAATTGTCTTGAATAATATTAAATAAACAAATTTACTTTCAATTCTACAATATTAGTAAAGATTTAATAAATTTAACCATAATTGTATAGTAAATAAAATTATTAATAAAAAATCATATCAATAGGTAAGATGGTATGATGGAGGAGAATGGAGGAGACCAAGGTATACTTACTATATGCCTAATGTGTTTCCTTGATCTGCCGATCAAGAAAAAGTTTATGTCGTGTCGGATCAAGAGGTGAAGCAACTCGCTGATTATATCGTACAGGGTGGTAAGAGCACCACCAACAAAAGCGTAACTCTAAAATATAAAGAAACAAAATAAAGTGAAATAATAATAAAATAAATTTATAAATGTAATGTGTGTTTAAATCCCTTCCCTTGTATTCCCAAATGCTTTAAAATATTTTTAAACATACTAAATATTTATATTTACTTTAAATATTTTATTATAATTAATATTATTTGAGTAATCCCAGAGGTTATTTGGAAGAGATTGCTTTAGGGACAAGAACGCCTTTTTGAAATTTAAGTGTATTATATTTTTTGTATTATTATTTAGTTATTAATAAAAAGTTATTAAATATTTTTATTAAACAAAACTTCCATCTTTACGATAATTACAAATGTAAAAGTGGGTATATATATTTATATAGTAGTAGAGTACCTATAAAATGTGTGTATAACATTCATAATTTAATTATCTTGTTTAATTATTAAAAACGACTAAAACAAAAAGTAGACCTGAATGTAAATTAATAATCAGAACAAGTCAACTATATATACTCTCAACAGAGAAAAGGAATAAATACTCGTACTTCTATTCAAAATGTACCAGAGTTGAGTGCAAGAAAGGGATTTATTCATAGTACCTAACAGTTGCGAATTTGTGTTCCTTGTAGTGTGGTACACATTTAAACAACTTGTGGGACATTTTACATTCTTTTTTTAATTTGAATTTAAAAAAAGAAGAGTTTCTCAAATCATCTATATTTTTTTTTTTGTTGTCAGTAATTTAATATATAAGAAAATTGTAACTAAACGATGTTTGTACATGGGAGATATTTAAGAAAAAATAAAATATATATTAATAAATTTGAGTGGTCTTAATAAGACCCATAGATGCTAAAATAATATTTTTTTTGTAAATTTTGTCCGTCTGTTTGTTCTACCATTGTGCAAAAACTACTATATTGAATTAGATGCGGATTTCACAATTGTTTTCATGAACGTTTAACTTAAAATTTTAAAATATATTTTATAGTGATACGCTATCTAGAAATTGACGTTTTCCTATTTAATTTAAAATAAATAATGTTTGTACATGAAAAATATTTAAGATAAATTAATATGAGAGGGTCTTTATAAAAGCAATAGACGCTAAAAAAATTTTAAATTTTGACTGTCTGTTTGTTTCAGTGTTACACAAAAATTGCTGCACAAAATGAGATGTGGTTTCCACAATAATATTTCTGAAGATCTAACTCAAATCTTGATATATGAAAACATATTAATTAAATAAAATTATATATAAATACTAATTAAAAACATTAATATGTTTCCTAGTAATCACTATTTTACTGATTTCCCTACTTTTAAAATTTACCAGTATTTAATAGCAGGCAAAAACCAGTATTATTATAAAAATAAATAAAATTAACAGATCTTTTTAGAACAAAATAAATAACAAATATATACATAAAACGAAATTAGAATTTTAAAAGCTATCGTTTTAGGTTTTTTAATATCTTTACTTATATAGATAGATACTCTTTAGTGTATCCTCCATAAGATTACAATAGTAAACCTAATATGTGATAAAGAATTAGTTGCATTTTACGAATCTAATGAATCTAGTCACTCAACCGCGTGCCGTCTTGAATTCGAATAAACTGCACGAAACGTGGGTCTTTTCGCATAGTTTATTCAACTTCAACATGGCAGGTGGGCTTACAGTTGTGTCCCGGGTAAATTAATTACAGTAATTACCAGAGGAAGATTTTGTATAAAAGTCGTATTTCTGCCCCATTTGTATTTCTCTTGCAAAACAGCAGTGCATGGCTGTATTTAAAGAGATATAGAGATAGTGAAATTACAGAAATCGGAGGGATTTTTGTTCTTAGCGATATCGTTATATCTGGGGCGTTGTGAATGTATCAGTGTATCTAGTAATGTCAAAAAAAAATTCAAAATAAATATATTAAATATACATTTAGAGTTAATTAAATAAATCAGTCATACTAACTAAAGTCGACTAGTCATCACAAGCAGCAGTCGTTCTCGAGTATAACGGATGATCATGCTGTTATTGCATTCAATCACTATATATATATATATATATATATATATATATATATATATATATATATATATATATATATATATATATATATATATATATATATATATATATATATATATATATATATATATATATATATATATATATATATATAAATTTATTCATTTACTTATTTATAACTTATCACTTAAATAAAAAAAAAATGCACTAGTGATGAATCTCAACACGATCCATATCTATTTATGGTCACCCTTGCCGCAAAATGACTGTATCGTGTAACCGAGCACGTTTCCTGTATTTCAGAACATTTTAACGTTTCTGTTGTGAAGTTAACCGGATATTTTTGGTAGATACAGAGTGTTTAGCGTATATTTAATAATGTACAGTAACTTAAATTTAAATGTAGATTGTAGTGAATAAATTTGAATTAATTAAGATATTAGATACGCGACAAAAGTTATGTATCAAAAATATGAATATATTTGTTTACTTATATGTAGTTACATATAGACTAAATATATACATACATATGGCGGGCAAAATATATACCTATGTAGTGTATTTATATTTGTGTTATTATTGTGATATCTTGATGCCTGAGGATGACGAAACGAAATAGATCGTGTACGTATAAATAAAAAAAATCAACAACAATAGTGCAATTTATAATAACTTACTTATTTATAAATAAATAAAGATTACATCTATTAGTATCTTGGTAGGGCGTCCTTAAATTATATAGATAGAGTCTCTCCATAGAAATGCTTCGAGAAAAACGGGTCAACTTTTTCATACAATTTTGTGTGATAAATAGTTGTGAGTGATTCCTTTATAACTTCTATATTTATTTTGTCTTATGATTTCTGCATATTTTTAATGCGTAAACTCTTATTTTATTTATTAAATAAAACGTCAAGACATATTGTTAAAAAAAAAAATGAACTAATTGTCAAATTAGCAGACAAAAACTTGACCCATTTTTGAGGCTCGATGCTCTATTTATATAGTCTAAGGGCATCTTATTTATGATCGACCGAGAGACAGCTTACATACACAGCAAAAAAAAAAATTGTCCAATTTTCCAAGCGCTTATGGAGCGAGAAAAAACAACACACGACGTCATTGCCAGAGTTTAACAGGCTTTAACAAAGATTGATAATGTAGGCAACGTATAATAAACTAAAGGTGATTTTTTTATGTAACTTAGACTAACAAATAAGTGGTAAACATCGACTATAGACATGGGCAGTACCATGGACATAACAGAGTGTACTGTTTCACCCATAATACCCCTAATGTGCTGCCATTCCTGAGGACTCAGATGTTATTCCTTTGTATCCAGTAAATTCACTGCCATGTTCCACCCTTCAAACCAAACACAGCCCTGCAAACACAACTGCTTCACGGTAGAAACAAAAATGGGACAGAGATACCCAAGCAAACGACTTTTGTACAAAGTCTCCCTCTAGTAAAATGATTTTAGTATAACCAACATAATAAATTAATTCTATAAAATTACGCCAAAACAGAAGCTGTTAAAAGTCTAGAATTATACGGTACACTCGTTCACACGAATCCCAAAGGTATTAATAAAAAAATAATAACAGTTTTGGAGCAAGAAAGTTATATTTTACCCGGACCGTGATATGCTCTCATAAATTTTATATTTACTACAGATAACATAATAGGGGGTAATGAACGTGTTATTTTTCCCCCGTTGGACATTATCTACGCATGTTCGGTGGTTATACAGCTTTAATAGATGAAACCTGTTTATTGTATGCGGAATAATATGAAAACTTTTGCCTGCGACTTTGTACGCGTAGATTTTGAGCTTTACCCCTTTAAGGGTAGGGGGAAGGGATTATTAGCAGTACGAACTGCCAGTTATATTATTAGTATGTATCCTATTAGGTCAACCTTCCTACGGCTCTCCTTGGAAAACATCATGATGAATTTTAAGTGTATTTATCATAATGGGCTAACTAACCAGTCTCTTCATTTATACTCACCACCCCTCACTGGTGTCCCGCCAGCGTATACCGTTAACGCAGGCGGGATTACCATTCCATTATCATCTATTAAAAAAAATGTTGAATTTTCAAAATTCCTTTCTTACTTTTTACTTACGCTATATAAAAAATTTCTCTGCTAAATTTCAAGATTCTAAATTCATCGGTTTCGGCTGCGACTTGATGATTGAGAGTACATCTGTTTTTAGTAATCGAGTTAAAAAAATTATATTATAAATTTAGAACAAATTTCTTTCCGAAATATTTAGATCGATTTGCTTGTTTCTAATCAAAAATTATTTACTAATGACGACTTTTTTTTATTTATTCAAAGTTTTGTTTTGTAAAAATAATTCATCAGAAGTTTTATATATACATATTTTTTTTTTTATACAAACAGACTAACAGTCCACCCGATTAAAATGCTAACTGTCGTCTATAGACATGAATAGCACACGGGACTTATATACTGTGTTGGCCACAGTACCTCTCACGCATTGCCATTTCTGATGACAGTGTTATACAAATAATATTACTGATATAAACTGATAAAAGTAGTAATACAATTTGATACCTATACTTCGTATAGTACTTTCATCACAATAACATTGAAGACACTCTGATTTCCCAGTGGATTTAGCAGCGTACAGATAACAAGTCAAAATTGAACGGTATCAAACTAACTGTATTATAACCAAAGTTAGTTGATAAAGTGTAATAAGAAGACTTCTTTAAAAAAAAGTGACTATTTATTTTAAAATACGACAATAATTTGCGAGATGTTCCATAGACATTTTACATTTTTTTTGTAGAACTAAGGCAAATAAACATACAACCCGTCGGATTGTAAACCGGTAGCGTCGTATATGTATGTTTGCAACACCGGGTGTATTACGCACGCGTTGTCGATCCTAAAGAAACCTCATTATGCCCTTTTTTAAGAACCCTATACTGGAGTCCCTAGGGAAAATATCATTGAAAATATTTGATTTTGGACCATAAAATTGTATATATACAGGTACATTTTGTTTGGCAATAAGCAGTTTACTGGTGATTGTAACATTATTAATTATAACATAATTATAACGCATGGCTTTCTTCATCGTACAACCTCGGATCCTTCCAATGTAGGATGAAAAAACTTAATGAGTAGACGTAGACAGACCAGTAGAGCTGACCTTTGAGAGTAAATCATTCTCTTTTCGGTTAATTGTATTCATGGACCATATTGCCTCTATTTGAATAGGGTGATCACATGTCATACTATAATAAAAAAAATACGATTCTACATTTTAATTTATAATGTTTTTAATTAAATGTGTCTAAAAAATATCTCGTTATTCATTGGAATGTTATTCCGGTGTCATTGAGTCGCTGTTTTTTTTTACCTAGCAAAATGCAAGAAAATAAAAAAAAAGGTTTAAATCAACGGCTTTTATACAATCTTTTAAATTTTCGGACTATATGTTATTAGTTAACTAACGAGTCAAATAATAATATATAGTCCCTCTGTCTATGAATGTAATTCCTTTCATTTTAGGAAAAAAGGAAATAAAAATAAACATCTATAAGATTTTTGGAAAAAATAAAAGTGCAATATTTTTTTTAAGAAAAGAAAATGTTCATAAAGTAAATTTTCTTTTGATTAGTGTACTTCATTAAACGGAGCGACATTAAATAAGAGTTTTGTAATACAACAAAAATTATAAAGTAACGCTTCAGTACTTTCATTTTAACCTTTTAAGTTACGAAATATTTGTTTTGAAAGTCGTTACCGAAGTTTGCGAAATTAATATTGCGCTTTATTATCATCATAGCGAACTTTAACTGATGAACGAACGAATCTTTAGTGAAAACTTAAATTTTCATTCATTACTAAAATGGCAACTTTATTAGACAGGGCAATTTTATTGATGGAATTACAATTAATGTAATGTACTATATTATATTCAACATTATTTGTTTGTGAAACATGCGTATAAATACTCGTACATGCATCTACATGTATTAACAATACAATTAGTTTTTTTTTATACAACTTAGAGTGGCAAACAAACTGACAGCCCACCTGATGGAAAGTGTTTCACTGTAGCCTATAGACATGAGCAGTACAATAGACATAATTGTTTTGTCCATGCGTTGCTATTCCTGAGGACTTAGGTGTTATTCGTCTGTACCCTGTTAATTCACTGCCATATTCCAAACACAGCCATGCAAACACGACTGAAACACGAATTCAACATGTTTAGCCTATATGGTATACAAAAATATGTGGGTACACAGATAGTTTAAATTTACATATACAAGTCAATTTCATACAATTACTATTACTTTGCTAGTTTTTTTTTGTGATACTTAGAATGGCAAACAAGCTGACGGCCCACCTGATGGAAAGTGGTAACCGTCGCCTATACACATGAGCAGTACCATGGACATAACAGAGTATACTGTTTCGCCCATGATATCCCCATGCGTTGCCATTCCTGAGGACTCAGGTGTTACTCCTCTGTACCCAGTAAATTCATTCGATTACTTGGGTACCTCTGTCCCATTCGTGTTTCAACCGTGAAGCAGTTGTGTTTGCATGGCTGTGTTTCGGTTTGAAGGGTGGAATATGGCGTGAATTTACTGGGTACAGAGAAATACGGCGAAACAGTATACTTTGTTATATCCATGGTACTGCTTATGTCTACAGTCGACGGTTACCACTTTCCATCAGGTAGGCCGTTAGCTTGTTTGCCATTCTAAGTTGTATAAAAAAAATCCATCTAATGGAAAGTGTTAACTATTGCCTATAAACATCAATATAATATACTGTAACACCCATAATATTCCTCATGCGTTGTCATTCTCAGAACTATAGTGTTAATCTTCCGTACCCTATAATCATTAACTTATCACCTTCAAACCGAAACAACCATGAAAGCATAGTTGCTTCACGCAAAAACATGTATGAGACGGAGGAGCCTTGCAACTACATTACAACTTTATCCAGGTACATTGGTCAAAAACATATATAATTTTAATTTATTTATGAATCGCAGCCTTTCTAATCTAAAGACTAAATTTAGTTTCAAGTCAATGGACTAATTGTTTTTATAAACTTTCCCATTTATAATATTACTGGGACTAGTTGTAATACGTAGCAAAAATGTTAAATTACGAATAAAAAGCGTGGTGTATCAATATAAATAAATCACCTAGAAGATGTTACATCTGTAATCATATTATTATCAGCTATTGAATGTCCACAGCTGAACATAATAACTTTTATCTACATGCGTAACAAATTTAATTCCAAACCTTTCAGCCATTTCAGTTTCATTAAATAACACATGTTCAAACATCTTTACTAACCTTCCCATTTAGTACTCTTAGTAAGGCAGTACATTACACTACAGTACCTAGATATTTATTATTAAACCATTCTATCAACCCACATCTACCCTTATCTTACAATAATCTAGCATGAATTATTTCAAGCCTTTACTCAGATAAATTATAGATATCTTTGAAATAACGAACACCTTACAACTACAAAAAACATACTAAAACAGTTTTCATCGATCTTTTTATTATAGAAATTTGTGTCTTATATGAAAGCACTAAGAGCGTTATTGGTAAATGCGGTCAGCAAAGTATCCTTTAAAAACAATTGGAATAAAGGAGCGGGTTGTAAGCCGTTCCTTCTGTAGTCAGTGGCACGCCCTTCCTAAATGATATGGCGTCGTACGAACCCGTAGGCGTCCCATTACACGGGTGTCTCACACAGGACCGATTAGATTGAGTCCTAAGGCATTCTTTACTATTGAATCTTATTTGAGGCGCCTTTGTCAAATAGCCAACAACGGGATTTGCATACGGAAAATGCGGTACAAACAATTTTTAATTTCGAACTTTAATGTACTAATATGACTTTTTATAAAGAATTCCTTTGCAAACATTAAAAAAAAAGTAGGCCGTGCCTTATAAATATGTGATAATACTAGGGTTATACTTACTTTACATGTTGCGGAATTGACAGTTGGAGTTTCTGTTACATATTATTTATTTATTGGGTTTGAAATTGGCGAACTTTGCACTCTAAAAACAATTGACAATTTGTATTCAAAGTTTAGTAAGTATAAATTTATTATTATTATTATTAATAATTAATAATTTGTTGTGCTTTGGCAATAACTTTTTTAAACACAATACGGTTGTAGGCGTAACAATTAGTTTATTTTTAAGACGTCCATAATTCTGTTTATATTTAGACATGAGTATTTTTTAATCATGTAGACCATTAGCTTGTTTACCGTACCTATAAAAAATAATATGCTTTTTTAGTGTAAACATTGAATGCGCACTTTAAAAATTACAAACAGTTGAGCCTTTTTTATTAACTGTTTATAAAACAATATTGCATTTTATATACACATCCTGCAAAATAAAAGGTTGTTTTTATTTATTGTTTGTTATTATTCCTGTTATTTTTTTAACGTTACAAAAACAACTTTTTTTGTATTTTTCAATATGAGTTATTTTACAATGCTTTCTCCATATTCAGCATCTGCGTATACTATCCGATTGACTATTAACATTATTGGCCTTTATTTAGTTTTCTTGGTTAGTTACATACCATCAATGATCGATATAAAATAAAAGAGTGACTAAAAAAACCTACTTCAATTGTGGCAAAACCATTTATATTTATAATATTTAACTTAAACTAAATTAAATTGAACTTAAAAACTTGACTACTGGACGGATTTTGGAAAAAAATCTATAAGACCAATCTGTAAGTATATCCTTTTAGATAAAAAATTATAATTTTTCATATAGGTTTATAATTTACAGAGTTATGAGGTAACAAACATAAAAAAATACAACTGAATTGAAAACCTCCTTCTTTTTAAACTCAGTTGAAAATAAAATGGATATTGTTAAATTTTAATGCCAATAACTTTACAATATTATACAAAAAAGAAAACTACAATTTCAAATATGTACCGCTACCGATCTGGATCTAATGATGTTTCGGAGGCAAGATGTAATAAGTAATTAGAAGTGATCGTCTAAAATATAAATAATTTTATATATATTCTTTATTGCACTTGTAAATTATATTGTTAATACATTTATAAATATTGTGAGCAAGGGTGGAGTTATCTCTGACAGAGATCTCTTCCAGTCAACCCAATGCAGTTAGAAAACATGTTCTTAGCGGGCAGCTGAAGTGCTACAACTATTAATATTTAGTGTACATAAACAAATATACAGTTAAATAATTTAATACGTTTTTAAACATATAATATCTTATAAATACCATAAATGTCAAAGTTTGTAACAATTTTTGGATGTTTGTTATTAAATGACGATAAAACGACTAAACAGATTTGCAAGGAGATGCACAGTACATTATATTCATACTCTGTGTATTTTTATCATGTAAATAATTCATAATTAATTCACGTAAATAATTCCACAATAATCGTAACTAATTAATCGTAAATAATAATCGTAACTAATTCAAGTAAATGATTCCACAGAATACCGAAATATTCATTACATTTAACTATAAATTTGAAATATTTCTAGTACCTGAATTTTACCTAATTTGATTCAATTTCAATATTAAGCATCTTGTCGCGTGAAGAGACCTTGTCTACGTAAATCTTATTATCTAAAAATATTCCCATTACATCGTCTCTAAAAATATTACAAATCTGCCTAACACTATCTAAATTATGTTTTAAAATATCTATGTTATTATAAATGTTCTACCTATTAATAAATACCTTTCTGATTTAATAGTGAATGGACAAAATTATGATGAAATAACACATTTTGTTATTAAGTTTTATTAAATATAACATATTAAAACTCGAGGCATGGACAGCAACGTCTCTTTTAAAACATCACCAATGCCTAATAGCGTTGTTGCATGCTTTGCCAACCCGCCTACCAAGCGTGGCAACTACTGGCAATATCCTCAATAGAGGGAGTTCTTTATTCAGCAGAGAACAATTCATGGCTGGTATGGTAATAATATGGTAGTAAAATTATAGGGTACAGAGTCATAACACTTTAGTTCCCAGAAATGGTAACTCATGAAGGATATTATGAATGATACAGTATACTCTGTTGTCAGTACCATGGATGATAGTACTGTTCATGTCTATAAGCAATGGTTACACCAATTTCCATCAGGTTGGCTGTCAACTTGTTTGCATAAAAATAAATTTTATAATTCTAAGTTGCATAAAAAGAATCAGTAGTAATTTAGATAAATATAGTATGAATAATCTATAACATACAGAATCTATAAACATATATAATCGAAATTCTATCAAACTAGTAATGAGACTGTCAAACTTGACGGTGAAATTTCAGAGCCAAAGGCTAGAATAGTTTATAGTAACAGACCTTTATTTAAACAGATCTATTTATTTATAATTACTTACAGGTATTGCTTATTTTAGATACTATAAAACCGTTACCAAGAATAGTAAGCTGTTTGATATTTGCTCTGATAGAGGCGACTGAGGCGGTAAATACCATAGATATCAAACGATATTCTATGCATCATTCATTCACCATATTACCTGTTAACTGTCCACTGCTGAGCATAGGCTCACCCCTTGAGGGGTTTGCCTATAGTTGCTATACTTGGCAAGCGGGTTAGCAACTGCAGTTAGGCTTTGGCGAAATTTTAATAAAGGTCAAGAACTGCTGCGTTGCGTGATAGTAGTACTCGTACATTGCGTCCTTATAATAATACATTACAATTTCCTCAGATCTATATTTTTAAGCCTATTATTTAGTCGATCTTGAAACTCTTGACACCAGATGGTGACACTTTCACATGTAGTAAAACCTACATTACTACTTACAATACGAAAAAGAAGAAGAAGACTCTCAATTCGGTTCTCAATTATTTTTATTTTGTGTTTGTTACCTTATAACTCCGTCAGTAGTTAGACGATTTGGAGTTTTTTTTATTTTTTTTTTTGATTTATTATTATTGATAAGATATACTTTGAAATTAGTCCTATAAATATTTTATCAAAATCTATTTAGTAATTTAATTTTTGAATAAAAATGAATAATAATAAAAATTCATTAATTTGAAGTCGGCTTTTTTGTGGAACATAATCTTCAATTAAGATCACAAAACCGGTAGAAATTAATCCAAGTTATTTATTAAGCTATTTAAAAGGCATTTATAATTAATACTAGGAAGTCAAGTTATTTATAAATCGTTGCTTCAGGGTTTAGGCATTAGATATTAAATATTTCTACCAAATTCTTCCTTGAACAGGAATAATAATATTTATATTAAAACTTAGTTTAGAAACTAAATTTTAGTTTAAACGTAATGAAAATATATATGTATAAGAGTATACATTTTGATAGAGATAAAAATGTACAAAAATTAGCGTATTCAGACATAATAAAATACACTAAGGATTTCGAGACGGTTCGTAGATATATTTAATGGAAAATATTATAGTTATGTGTCCATATAATTTGTCACAACATAAGGAAAATATATATTTATTATTTTTTTCACAACATAGGGGGCAAACGAACATGCGGCTTACCTGATGGTAAGTGACAGTATATTAATAAGATAACAAATAATACTTACTAATATTATAAACGTGTGTGTTTTGTTTGTTTGTTATATCTTATCACCTTAATAGCTGAACTAATCACTTTAGAATTTGGTATACTCATACAATATTGGATGCAGAGACTTAAGCTAATTTTTATCCACGCGAAAAGTCACACGGAAAATGCCGCGGTTAAAAGTTAGTTACTGATATATGACATTGATTTTTTAAAAAAAAAAAACAATCTGCTGTGGAATTCTCATTTACTTGCCTGTAATGGGAACTTGGTTTGAATTACGTTATATAGTCCCGTATGCAGGGGCAATATCGGCAACAAATTACATTGTCTTCATGAATATTTCATCCTGTAAGCTCCAGCTGATATTTATCTGAAAATTAAACGTGACTTTGCCAACCGAATATATTAATTTTATTTTCCGTAAGTTATCAAATCATTTATAATCCAAATCGATGGAATCTTCAGATTGCAGAATTAAAAAAGTTGATATCTATTATCTTTGGAATAACAGATAAAGTTTTATTTAAAATCTTTATTTGAAAAGTTAACATTATGAGTTTGTAATAGGATTATAAAAAATCCATTACCTTGCAATATATTTTTATAAATTTAATTTTACAGACTTGAAAAGACTAAGTAATTTTCTATTCTGATAGACTTTTTCTGTGTATAAACATTACGACATCTTGACTGTATATATTTGTATATGAAAAAGAAATTAATTAAAATTGTTGGTATTTAGTGGAATTTTAAATGATTAATATAATCATCAGAAATAACATTTGTGGTAATAATTAGTTTTGAAATGTTTCAAAATTACAAGTTTTATCAGAAATTGTTATAAAATTATTTATTTTTAAGTTGGTTCCGTACTATCTATTTATACAATTTAGTACGAGATTATCCCTAAAGGAAACATGAAGTTACTTTTTTTTCCCAATTTATTTATATCTTTAGAATTAAATTTTTCGATGGTACTTTGGTTCGACTCCGACTTAAAAGGAAAAATAATACGAAAGAAAAATTCAAGATCTCATCATATCTATGGAAATCTGAAACGAGAGCTATGTTTATTTATTTTCTTTAACAACCTTTATTGTGCACCTAAAAGAGAATAAAAGAAAAGATCAAAATATTGAACAGTGTATAAGAAGACTTATCCTCAAAAGAAACATGTTCAAAGGAAGATTTTACGATGCATTTCACGTTGTGTGTTTATATTTGAAAATTTAACAATTTCCGTCACTAGTCGATACCAAAATGCATGATTAAATATAGCTGTAAACTTATGTTTTAAATTTACATCTATATTCAATGCCAATATCTAAAAAAGTGATAGGTATCATTTTAGACTATATATAGTAGTGCTGATTGATTGATGGGTCATAGGATATTCTACTTTGAGGATAGAGCATTAGGTCATTGTTACGCTGTGCAATTTTGTGTACCCACTTGAGACTGAAACATTTTTTCTTATTAATGTATAAAAATTGAATAGTAATCTTCACTAATTTGCCTTAGCGAGCACCAATAAAAGATGATAGGTGAGAATAAGATCATGTTTTAGCTTATTATAATGAACTCACCAAGAATTAACTAATGCTCGTTATACTTACTATGTATATATTTATATATATTTATGTATTTATGTAGGTGTTTGTATGCATGTATATGTGTATCCATTCAAACTGTTTACAGTTACTCCTCTCCATCCAAAGGTTACCTGGAAGAGATCGCTTTTAGCGATAAGGTCGCCCATTGTTTTCTCATTGTGATTATTTCTTGTAATTGTTTGTATCTATAATAAGTTTACTATTGTAATCTTTTGGAGAAAACAATAAAGAATGTCTATCTATGTTTGAAATACATTTTTAAATGTTAAATAAAAATAACAACAGTTAAATATAACGATAGCGAAAGGCATGTAACAAATTGTGCTATCTCATGAAACCAGCTTAAATTTTACGGTAGGCTGGTTGTCATCGCCGAGAAAAAAGGAGAATTAATTATATTCAGCAGCAGTTTACAGCTACTCTTGTCATGGAAGCATTAAAAATAAAACGAATATAAAACTGAAAGGTGAGAGGAATTAAAATAAAGCTGAAACATCTTGCAAAATTCGATGTGGTTTTTCTATTCGCAATTCTCTTGTATTTTTTATGTTATTTATATTGTTTATGTATTTTACCAGAGGGAGACTTTGTACAAAAGTCGTTTGCTTGGGCACCTCTGTCCCATTCGTGTTTCAACCGTATACACACACACACATACACACACACACACACATTTACACACACGTATACACACATATATATATATATATATATATATATATATATATATATATATATATATATATATATATATATTTTGATAATTTTAAAATATGCTTATTTAATAATTTAATATGCAGGTATTCATGTAGTTTCTCCTGCACTTCTCACCTCAGCTCCTGCCTACTGTTCTCGCACGGTCAGCGGCAGCGACAATGCAATATTTTTACCGGCTTAATGTTTTTATTTCGCACTATCTTCTGACAAACAGTATCCATATATAATTAACATGCTGTAAAATTTTCATTTTAATGTTCGTAAACTACTATGTATGTATACTACACTAACTTATAGATGTACATTCCAAATCGTATATTTATCTTTAAATTTAAAATAAGTATAATAAAATATGTCACTTTTATTATACGGTTTCACTAAAACATTAAAAGCTATAGTTTGCAAAAGTAATCTTGTAAAAGGTCAGAAAACTGAATAACGTACATATTTACTTAACGCTCGACACAAAGAAAATCATCACCCCAAATTAAGTTGGACCTTTGTCAAAGGAAAGTTCACCCTTAAACCGATATGCGTTCATATTTCTCCTATTATTGGACAGATAATGTTGTTCTGACAAAAATTGAGTTACATGGAAAAACTTTCACATGTGGCTTTTACACTCAACGTAATGGAAATGATGTAAATAAACGATTAAACAAGAATACAGGACAAATATACAAGAATTTGACTGAAAAGAACTTTTAGAAATATACAATGGTCTATAATACTTCAACAATCAAAACGGATGTTAAAATACAGTATTTATAAAAATTCATTAAGAGATTGAAACATACTTATAAAGTTATAATTCAAACACATTATACTTCTTTATACGAAAGTCGAGTAAAACAATTTAAATTTAAACGATTATATTTATGAAGATGTTTTTAAATATCTGTATACATTGAGAGATTTTGTTGCGAAAAACTAAAAGTATCTCCATTCAACTGCATATATTTTGCTCTTCTATAATGTAGTCATGATAAAAAAAAAACGTAAAATTCCATTTTAAATTGTTTGTTTTTTTTTATTTTTTCAGACCGCTACTTTGTCAATCGATCGTATTGACTATACGGACTGTTCTTTAAAAATATTTATTTTTAAATATAATCATCAAAATTTAACTGTCCTCAAAGAACTTATCATTCCCTCGCTGTTATGAAACAATGTGATTGGAGTAATATTTAAAGGCCTACCAAGCCCCACATCAAATTTTTTTGTAGTTGGCATTATTGGTCTTGAGAGTTTATACTAGAGCAGAAACTTAAACTTACAGAAATTTAAATAATAAATATTTTAATGTTTACAGAAAAATGTATAAAGCTAGAAAACGATCTAACAAAATTAATACTATATGAACGTCCATTTAATATTAATTTATGATGTTTGATATTGATACATTGTTAAATAATGTTCAAAATGGCTACGGTAACCACTTACCATCAGGTGGACTGTATGCTTGTTTACCACCTCAGTGGTATAAAAAAAATTGTACGTTATAATCTATCTGAATTAATAAAACTACTATTTTCATATGAAAATCGTATATGTTACAAAAATTATAAATTAGAATATTTAATAAATTTTGAGTTGGATTTAGTGAACTTATAGGCATATAATAAGGACTTAAAATTAATTATTTCTCTGTCAAATATTATAGAAGAATAGGGAGTTGGAAACATATAGAATATTACTAATTAATATTACATTTTTACGTAAAGAGGGCGCTTTGCGTATATAATTTTTTTTTTATAATAAAATAAGTTTAGTAATAAAATAAGAAAGCATTATTGTGAAAATATAATTACTTAATTAACTTTAAAAAGATAAAGGTTTAGCGAATAACTAGGTATAGTTTTGCAAATAATAAATTCAGAAGGTATTTAAACATTAATAGATTTTGCTAAATAATTTAGGACTAGCTAGGAATTTCAGCTAGCGTAGGAGAACATTTTCGATCCTTTACTATTGGCAAAACAACTACTTTTCTACTGGAAGCATTGTGGGGTTGGTGGAGCCATTGTAATGTTGATGTACTAATGTACTTTTGATTTGGTTTGGAACTAAGAACACGCTGTACTTCCCTACCTACACAGTGCATTATGCATCTCCAATACCCCTGTCTTTTTAGGAGGAAGAGCTAAAGATAGTTGAAAAGTCTTCCACTGGTCTGGGTATGTGGGGGGCTCGACCACGCCCATATATATTTTTTTATTACAATTATTTTGTAATTTAATATTAAATTAACATAACTTTCTAGTTTCATGAAATATGAGTATAATTCATCATATATCAATTAAAGAACCTCTTGGTTATTACGCACACAACGGGTCCTATATTGTTAGACGATCACACATTTATTAATTTGGCCAAATGATCGAGTGTTCACTATAATGATCTATTTATATTTGTGTTTAGGGTTTAAAAGATTGATGACCTTTTATTTACTTTCCAAAACCTTATCTTGGGGGAAGGGACCATTACCGGGCCCACACGCATTCGCTTTAAATATTTTCCAGATCATAACTATTCACTTTTAATTTTATACAAAGTATTAGTAAGCATTAAACAAAAGTGTTTGTTTAATTGATTGATCGTGCATTGAAAAAAAAACGTTTTTTTTATATCTTACTACGTGGGGAAGATTATTCATCAACTAATTCACACAAGGGGAACAGCACGTTACAACTACGAACAAAACCACTAAGATACAGCCAATTTGCAATAATTTCGGACGTCGTCGTCTCGTTCCCACAACATGAAGTAGTAAAACCACCTCTCATGGTCTGTATGGATTAGTTTGGATCAACTCTCTTACAAGTGTTAGATAGCTATAAACAAGTTTTGTTTTCTCACAGTTGGATTTTATGTTATTTTGTATAATTTAGTTTCGAAACGTATGTTTATACATATTGCAAAGTATATATGTATCTGTATATAGTTGTAACAATTCTTTTTTTATAATCATAAAGTTTTGTTCCGCAAAAAAGACCTCAATTGTGATTATTTTTTTTGTAAAACCATGATGACTGTTAAATCCTTTCAGAATTAACGATGATATCTCGTATCTTAAAAAATAAAATTACAAACGTTGGCTGTTTAGGAATATAAATTCAAAGATACTATTCGAATGATAATATTTTTTTTTATACAACTTAAAATGGCAAACAAGCTGACGGTCCACCTGATAGAAAGTGGTAACCGTCGCCTATAGACATGAGCAGTACCATGGACATAATAGAGTGTGTTTCACCCGTGATACCCCCATGCGTTGCCATTCCTAAGGATTCAGGTGTTATTACTCTGTACCCTGTATATTTCACGCCATATCCCATCCCTCAAACCGAAACACAGCCATGCAAACACAACTGCTTTACGGTTGAAACACGAATGGGACAGAGGTACCCAAACAAACGACTTTTGTACAAAGTCTCCCTCTGTTAATATTGTGTCAAAAGCATATATAAATGAAACTAAATCGTTTTAAGGCTATTCAACGCTTTACACGGTTTGGGCGTTCCACTATATTAAAGAGCGCGATATGTTACAAATTTAATCTAAGTAACATATATGTCTCTTCACATTTATGTTTGATGTTATTAGGGTTAAGAACCGCTAGTAGTATTAGTGAAGTATCTTCGGAGAATTGCAGACATTTTGTTTTTTTACTATGTCGCGACGATGAGTCTGAATCAAGAAATAATTTAAATTTGTCTTCCACAAGAAAAAACGACTTCAATTATTACAAAACCTTTGATTTAAAAACTAATCAAGTGAATCAATTTTAATAATATTTCTATAAGACCAATTTGTAAGTATATCCTTTCACATAATAGAATAAACTTTCAAATCGGTTTGCAACTGACGAAGTTATGAAGCAACAAACATAAAAAAAATATACAACCGAATGGAGAACCTCCTTATTTATGAAGTTAGTTGAAAAATTATGTATAAAACGTGACTATTCGTAACCGCTGAGGCTGGCATATCTTTTACACACTGTTCTTTATCATCAATGATCCTATCTTTCTCACTTATTTAAAAAATAGGTATTTGCTCATCAAAGACTGCTCTTCTCTTAATCTTCGTTCATTTCACAATCGTCTTATCGCAACAACCACACCATTTTGGGTATATGTCAAATTTTTTTCACTATAACTGACAATAGATTAATGCAGAATAAATACCAAATATCTACTTGTAAATTTATATTAAAAAAAAAAACAAATGTTCTAACTACGATTTACTTAACAATTAATACATCTAAGCATACTTATCGTTGTTTTAACACTGTCTATGTGGTATGATATGTATTGTTATTTTATATTAGTAGGTACATATTTTTGTTTAACATACGTAAAGTTATATCAGTATGTTTTAATTACATAAGACACCACTATTTCATCACCACTGCCTGTCAAATACTGTTTTTACCTAAGGTTTAGCTGATAAAGAATATCAGCATTAAGCTCGCCATTTGTACAAATTTTATAGGCTTTTTATGCAACTTACAATGGTAAATAAGATGACGGCCTACTTGATAGAATAAGGTCACCGACGCCTATAGACATGAATAGTACCAAGGACATAACAGAGTATACATACAGTAAAGCTTATGATGCTTTTCATGCGTTTCCATTCCATTTTCACGACTTTATATCCCCCGCCACGAATTAAAGTTTCATCATCCCAACCACCTGAATGAGTAACGGTCCTCCACAGTGCGTTTTCAAAGCATTTTCTTCCACGTACAACCAGGCTTTGGAATGAACTTCCAGCAGTGGTATTTCCAAACTGATATAACATCGTAACTTTTAAGAAAAGAGCATATTCTTTTTTAAAAGGCTAGAAGTACACCTGCAATAACTCTGGTGTTGTGGCTACTTATAGTCAGCCGTAATGACAAACAGGTGAGTCACATGCTCGTTTGCCCCTGTGCTATAAAGAGCATCAGTTAAAGGCTGATATGATGACGATAAAGAGCAAGAACTAAGGTATTATGCCTCTATGCCTGTAATTCCATTGCCCTATCCCACTCTTTAAAGCGAAACACAGACATGCAAATAGAACTGTTTGGTTTTGCTTATGTTATAAAGAATAAATAATAAATAAATCACCTTGTACCCTAACTTTAAATAAAACCTTCTTCGCTTTTTATAAAATAAACTTCAATAATAATAATAATACTGATAAAAATATGCTTATGTTGGGCATGTATTTATAAACTCACACTTTGATAACAGAGCATTTCTATATTTTATTAAAACATCCTATCTCTATATTGTTAAGTAAAGGAAATTTAACTAGACTACAACTGGAAACCATTAATATTCAACTGTGTGTATGTACCCTAATACCCTTTGGAATTTAGTTTTCTACATATACCATAAAAATGTGATACCAATTGGTATTAAGTCATAATCTTACAAGTAACATGTATAAAGACTCAATTTCGAACGATAATAAAGTTGAATCTAGTGAAGCATCATAAAGTGTTTTCCATCCAGTGGTTCCGTATGGCTCTCACGAATTTACCGCCCTTTAGCTTTCGATTCCCACAGGATTACAAAGTCATTTGCATCGATTTCGCGCCATTTTTCGATGTCATCTTTGTAATAGTATAATTTTGATTCCATGTGTGTTTCAACAAGATTAGCTATATCATTTATTACTCTACAACATGGTTTTGTTATTTTTTAATGGATTTCAATACCCTGCTTGCGCTATCAGTATACACTAGCAGGGTACAAGTAAGGAATGATAGATAAAAATAAAGCAGATCTGTTTGTTTATCGTGACAAATTCAACGACAAATCAATCACGATAATTTCCAGGAGGAACTGCGTGAAGGTTGGCCTGATAGGATGTATTGTTAGCAATGGGACTGCTAATCTCCATTACTAACAATCCCTTCTATCCCTGGCTTTGTTATTTTAATTCCATGAATAATTTGTATTAATAGATATGAGAGCAAATTTCTTTTATACGGAGTTAGTCATGTTTATGAGTCAAACCGATAATAATTTTTGAACTTTAGACAAAATCAATCACGTGTTCACAAGGTTAGTACAAATTAATCTCCTCGGTGAAAGCTGGTCTATTTTATGAATATTATCTACATCATATCATAGATTATGTAGATAAAGCTGTTAATTGTCCACTGCCAGTAGTCGCTATGCTTAGCAGGCGGGTTGGCAACCGCAATTATACTTTGGTGATGTTTTAGGAAGGACGCTGCTACCTATTCCTCGACCATTAAGTACTCTTATTTCACTCTTACGGCATTCAAAAAAGAGGTGGCAAAGTTAAAACTAATACTATAATTTACGACGATTAATGGCTTTAACGACGAATTATTATTATTATCATATCAATCTCTAACTGTCCACTGCTGAACATAAGACCCCATGCCAGTAATCGCTATGCTTGGCAGGCGGTTTGGCAACCGCTTGGACGCTGCTGCCTTTCTCTGACCCTTCCTTAGTCGCATCTTACGACATCCACGGAAAAGGAAAAGGGTGATCCATTCTATGCCGGGATCACAACGATATTCGATGACGAATGCTTCCTAAAATAAATTATTATTGTTACAAACAAGACAAATCTAAAAATATGTATCCCAAAATAAAAAGGGGTATCTAAATTGATGACATACAACATAATCTTTGGGAATTCTTTTGGCAACGCACAAGGAATACAAAAAAACCAGCATAATATTTTCTGATTTTCATGGCGTTATCTGTGGTATTATTTCCGTATTCATGGGTGACAGTTATGGTTATAACTTTCCATAAGTTTGGTCAGCAGCTGGTCGTATATTTTTCGCGGGTATCTAATAAAAAAGCAGATGTAATAAAACTATGCAACAAGATCAGCA
The DNA here is from genome assembly GCF_026898425.1 of Galleria mellonella. Classification (NCBI taxonomy): domain Eukaryota; kingdom Metazoa; phylum Arthropoda; class Insecta; order Lepidoptera; family Pyralidae; genus Galleria; species Galleria mellonella. Next base: position 681,172 of record NW_026442100.1, on the reverse strand, counting down.
CGAAAAAGGAACTTTGTAGAAGAACAGGAAAATATGTTATACCAACGATAAGTTACCAAATGCAAGTACACACTCTTAATGTTAGTCGACTGTTCAGACAAACGACCACTTCCGAAGTGATAAGACTGGAATGAGACTTGAAAATGGCTGTTAATTGTAGCCTCATCTGATCCCGTACTTTTTATTTTATTAGACTTTTAAACGTACTTCAAGTTTGCAGTTTGTGGCGTTAGAGACATGAGTTTATCGTACCTATCAGTCTACTAAACTTTTTTTTACTGTTAACGTTACATTCTTCAGTCTTTTGTTACTTTAAATACTTATACGTAGATAGTTCTGATATTTATATCGTATAATATTTTTATTATTAATTTATAGACGACACCGATTTTTAAACATAAGCTATATTTTAATGTGATAATTACGTGTAACAAAATAGAAAAAGCTCGAAAAGTTTCAAACTCAATTCGTGGTCCTTAATCAATAGCGACTGTGACGCGAGCGCCAGTATGACTGCGCGCCTCGGCTCGATGAGCGCGAGCTGTAAGCATTTGCGACTTTTTTATTTATTACATTAAAATGTAATGTGTGTTTACAAAATCTTTGTAATATTTATATGTTATATATTATGTATTATATCACCACATTAATTCAAAAATAAAATTTTTATTGATGAAACTGTTTATAATTACTCCTCTCCATTAAAAGGTTGCCTAGAAAAGATCGTTTTTATAGCGATGAGAGCGCTCGCTTTTTCTAATTGCAATCATTTATTGTAAATATTTGTATCTATAATTAGTTTACCATTTTAATCTTTTGGAAGAATCAATAAAGAGTATCTATCTTATAATATTTGATTTTTAGAGGTGACTATACACGGTAAAAGTAATAAAATATAATAATATGAAAGGTGATAAGTCAAGTTAGTTTAATAAGCTTAATTTTTTTTTTGTTATTTATTGATCCATGTTATTATTAATTTTTTTTTTATATCTTATATATCGTTTACCTATAATTACTTTGTAACTACCTAACTTCAATTAATATTTTAAACAATGCATGTATATATTTATAGCAGTAAGGAATACTTATAAATTAATACGGTACTAAAAAGTAATAATAAGTAACTGAAATTTAAATATTAAATGTGCATTTAAAAGTCTCATTTTTGTACTTTGAATAGCTTACTGTATCTCCAAATAAATTCTCTATATTACAGGTACTTTGTGGACTTATTGTGCTGGCTTCACGGTTCCAAAGCTAGCGCTTTTAGTCTATTAAATCCAAAGAACCTGGAGAAAATTTCAACAAGCTACGAGGATATATTGCACTGTTTATTTATTTTTTGTTATCATTGTTGTTGACATTCTAAACGAAGGTATTAAGTTGCTACATCTATACTTACAAAATTTTTTGTCCTATCAACACACAGCTAAAACTACTAACTTTAGAAAGTTGAAATTTAGAACTTAGATTTATTTTATAACGTAAGCATCTACTAAGAAAGAATTTTTAAAAATTTCAACTTGTAACAGACACATGATACTATGCATGCAAAGTCGCGGGCAACAGCTAGTTTTTTATAATATATAGAGAGTGAAATAATTAATATTCTCTTAAAGGAGTCTTCTAACAGTAAAACTATGAGTAGATATTTTTCCGAAAGGAATGAAGGTCGATTGACAATAAAAAAAATTTGAGCCTTTTACGCGTCTTGTTAGGTTAATATTGGCTCAAAATATTTTGTCGTTTCTAATTTGTTTATTCTTTAACATACTTTGTAACGTAAGTACATTTTAAGTTTTATGCATGGCCAACTACTTCGTTTTCAGCCTGTATATCTCGCGTTCATTGATCTACAAGGTAAGAAACTAGGAAGAACTTTTCAACCAGAAGTTCAGCTAGTTAGCACTGTCTTTGAATTGGATTAGCCGACTCAATGTTGTAATTACATCCTCCCTGACATCTCTGGAGACGACCGGAACATTAACGTTGGCTTGTTATAGAAGTTAGCCAATCGAAACCCATTTATTGACTGATATACATTTTGCTATGTACTTATAATATAATCTTTAGGAAACTAACTTTTCTGAATTGGCTCAGGTCTGGATGTCCGGAGTTGTGCACTCAGATGTTTGCTGTCTGGATTTTTATAACGTAGGGTTATACAAAATTGCGTGGCACTTATTATTATTCTTGTATGGAATTAAAATAATTAGCATCTTTTTTGAAAAGTATTATCAAATTTAACATTTTTCAAAACGTGATATTAAAAAAAATATATATTTTTCTTTTTTCATAATCATCATCTCAGCTCGGTGTAAAGTACTAGATATATAGAATTTGCAAACTGTTTTCCACCATGTGTGATCTGCTTTCCACATACATCCATTTCCCTAGTGTAAAAATAAACCTTGTAATTTTCATTACAATTTTAAACATATTTTGTTTAAATTATGAAATTGTCTGGTCCTTAAACTAGGATGGTATTATAAGATACTAAATATATAAAAATACAAATATAATGTACTGTATGTATAATGTACAATCCAATTTAGTTAAATTCAGTTAGCTCAACCAAGAATCAAACACGCTCCTAACACTGTGGACGACGTTAAAATAAACCATTACACTCCGTATATATCTTGGAATTCATGCCTATTTTTCAGTGGATCGAAAAATCAGAAGCCTAATCAGTTTGCATTAGGCTTCGTTGAAGTGATTGATGATAAATTATGACTATTTATATTTGCTTCGCTTAAAATTCTCAAGAGAAAATACCAAAATTCCGCTCAGGTTTTTAAGATTGACTGGAGAACATTTTTAGAAATATGTCTAAAATTTCAAAGAATGTTATGTGTATTTATGTTGTCTTATTTTAATTTATGTATCACAGAAGTGAACAGTAATTTTTTTAAGAACAATAACTTACCATTATCTAGCCACAAATATTCCGGGATATGGTCGACGCATTATTTTTTCTCATAATTTTAACCAAACGCCAAGCACCCAGAAATTATTGGTCTCATTTTTCCTTATTTTAACTAAATATGACTTAATGGCGAAGTGGCGTATACTTATAATAAAAATTTTAGGATATAACTTAGATATATTCTAAAAGACTTCCGAAAGAGGGATGAAGATCTTAATTTGCTTGTATTTTTGTATATATCTTAAGCGATATTTTAGCCAACTCTGATCCGTTTTTGATATTTCTTATACTTCTTACAATTGTGTATATTGATATACTGATATAGCGGTTATTAATATACTGGTATCATATTAATTTTATCACGACTGTTGATATTTTTTTTTTTCTTATGTTTATTTATTTTAAATATATTTATAATAATATGTTAAATTTGTATTGTATTGTTATTTATAGCCCTATAGTCTCGGCATAGAACAGGCCATCTCTTTCTTACCCGTAGGTGCCGTAAGGTGGGCGAGGGATGAGTAGCAGCGTCCCTCTTAAAACATCTCTAAAGCCTAACTACGGTTGCCAATTCGCCTGTCAAGCGTGGCAACTATTAGGAAAACCCCCTGACGAGTAATATGATGATGATGATAATGATTGTTATTTTATTATTATTATTGAAAGACGGGCTTCTTTTCAAGCAGAAAGCCTGTGACACTGCGACATTTCCATGATCTTTTGTACTCGCACTTTTTTTAAATTAGCAGCTAATTCCTATCAGTAATAGGAAATTAAAGACGTTTTTTGTAGCGATATTTTTTATCTGTTCAGGATATAAAGTGTATTTTACAAAGGAGATATATCCTTTATATATAAGTGAGCTACAGCCATAAATTGTTTACTTATTACTTATAAAATATATATTTATAATCAATAAGTGCAGGTACTACTTGTATAATCATCATCGTCATCATTATATCAGCCTATAACTGTCCTCTGCTAAGCATAGGCCTATCCCATATAATAGGTTTTGGTTAGTAGCTGCCATGATTGGCAGGCGGATTAGCAACCGCAGTTAGCATTATGGTAAAATTTTAAGTGAGACGCTGCTGCCCATGCCTCCAGCATTAATTTCCTTTAATCGCCTCTTATGTCACTCAAGGGAGGGCGAGAGATGGTTCATTATATACCAGTACTATACGGCAATTGTATAATACGTTGATAGAGTTATTATTTAAAACTGCAATGTTATCACGTGCTGTATATTCGTATATATTGTATATATTATTTATTCAAATTTATATATCATTGTTTAACTACATTGAAGGTAAATCAATATGTATATTATATAAATATATATAAAGAACCTACTGTCCTATTTACATAAACACATTTGACTTGTGCCCTTATAACCAAAAATAAAACACATTAGGAATAAAATGAAAATACATTTGTTGACAGAAAGATTAAACCCATAGTAATTCGTCCTTATAAGAAACCTTTATAGAATTTACCATAGCGTTTCCCTTACATCAAAAGAATCGAATACATCTCTTTTAGCAGAAAAAAGTTTTATTCCGTGCCCATGTAAGTGAGGTTCCCCTAAATGTAAGGATTTGAATATACTGGAGGTGATACTTGAAATAAATAAGAAATATTCGCAACGATAATTCTTAGCTTACGTTTTCTTTGAACGGTTTAACATTTTTTTGGGGGGGAAATAATTCGGTATTCTTCAGAAAAAATATATTTAAGATATTTTCTTTGTCTAAAATTTTTTTTTATAAGTTTATAAAAACTGACGATTGACTCATGGTGGTGCGAAACGAAGTTTATTTATTAAGCCTTGGCGTTTTAACATTCCAACAAATTGTTATGAAATATGGTATACTAGTAATTTTTTTAATAAATGTTAATAGAATATCAGCCGTTAATTGTCTATTGCCGAATAAAGGCCACCCCCTAAGGGGATTTTGCCAGTAGTTGCCATGCTTGGCTGGTGGGTTGGCAACCGCAGTTAGGCTTTGGTGATGTTTTAAGAGGGACGCCACTACCCATTCCTCGACCAGTAAATATCCATACTTGCCTTTTATGAAACCTATGGAAAAGGGAGGAGTAGCCCAGTTTATGTTGAGAACACACGACTGTAAATATAATGTTCTATCTGATATTTTAATTCGTCAAAAATATCATGTAAATAGTTGTCAAGAAGTCATGGGTCTTAACTAGTTTCACGGTATTCTATTTCAAATTAGCTTTTTGACTGCTACTTAGTAGGTACTACAACCATCAGATAGGCTGTATGCTTGTTTGCCACGTCAGTGGTATAAAAAAAAGTGTGGATTTCACAAGTGGGAAAACCAATGAAATAGATCACATCTTGAAGGTATAACAAGACAAAACATATACCAGATTTCAAATTAGATATTCATAAACACAACCGTATCCAATATATGTATCCAGCAGTTCTTGTGTGATGCTGTAACAAACATATTGTAAAACAGGCAGACAAATAAATAATATTTCAAAAAAATATTTTTATAGCATATATTGTTCTTATTAAGACTCCGCGTTTAAATTTATCCTAAACTCTCCCATATATAGCCATCGTCTAGTAACAATATTATTATATTAGTATGGTAAGATAAGATAACTAAAATATCTAATATTATAAAGTATATTAAGTAAACGATATTAATATTCAAGTTATTATTAATTAAATCGAAACTTTTGGAAGACAAGACTCCTTGTTCCGGCTATTAAATAACTTCATCTATTAAATTTGGGCATGAGGTCGAATTAGATATTATAGCATTAGTGGTTTGCCCAAGGGTACTTGTTACAAACGGGAAACATAATTATTTAATGAAAACTAATTAGGTTGTTATAAACAGAAAACGAAACATAAATTTTAACAATAAATTAGTTAATATTGATAATATTAAATTTAAAAATGTACCGTCTCAAAAAAAATTTTTAGTTCTTGACCTGTTTAGCTAACACGTCAAATAACACTATTCTATGTGCAATGTTAAACATATATGCTCAATATAGTATGTATAAATATATAATATATAAGAACTTAGTACTTCTTATAAACACTTAATAATATCTTTATAAGAATAATAGTTTAATTGGAGAGTTTACTCTATTATATTATTATATTGCAATATTAACGCCGTCTAACATAATAGGCAGGAAATTATTTATTTTAGAATAAATTACCGATTTAAAATTTTCCAAAACATGCAGTGATCCGTGAACCAGGTTAATGTTACAAACTTAAAAATTTTAAACAACATTTAGAAAATCTGTTGGTCGGTTGTTGGTTTGTCATCATATCTGGCTGCTGAGCAGTCAGAGAATTGACAAGAGAAATAGCTTGATAAGTGGGAGCAAATAGAAATGATAATATTTTTTTAGTATGAAAATCTGGCCGTATTATATAGGTTTTATGATTAAATAGTAAGTTTTCAATTAAATTGTGACTCTTGTATGGATTTAGCTTAATATCCGCCACAGTTCCAATGACCGAAGTCAGTTAAAGTTTAATTTGAACGGTTGATTAGTCTGTTACATTGTCGACAGTTCGTTATCGTTATCAAGTCACGCAATGCCAATTTAATGTCTGAGATCATTTCAAAAGGTTTCGTGTTCATTTTAACTTGATGTTCAGATCGATATCCAATATTATGACAAGATAGATCCACTATAGACCAGTTACTAGGGAAAGACTTTGTCATCTGCATGAGTTACTCCGTCCCCTTTGTATTGCTGTGTTAAAGCAGTTGCACTTGCATAATTTCATTTCGATTTGAAGTGGAATACAACTGTGCAATTACAAGTTACTGAGTCGCGACATTAAACTTGGCTGGGCAGCATTCGGAAAACTATGCTACAACTTTTCATCCAAAATATCTCAAAGTGTGAAGACGAAGGTCTGTAATCAGTGCGTGTTGCCAGTAATGACTTATGGAATCGAATCATGGTCCTACACGATTGTCCGTATGCAAAAGCTTCACTCAGCGGGCTATGGAGAGGGCTATGCTCGGAGTCTCTTTGCGTGATAGAATCCGAAACGAGGATATCCGCAAAAGAACCAAAGAAACCGACATAGCCCGAAGGATAAGCAAGATGAAATGGCAATGGACTAGTCACATAGCTCGAAGAACCGACAACCGATAGGGAAGAAAGGTTGTCGAATGGTTACCCTGTACGACCAAACGCAGCGTAGGGTGACGCCCCACTAGATGGAGTGATGACCTGAAATACATTGCAAGGAGTCAGTGGATGCAGGTGGCTCAGGACCATTCTTCATGGCAGTCTATGGGGGATGTTTATGTCCAACAGTGGACGGATAATGGCAGAAATTATGATGATAAATGATGAGTCGTGACAACATAGTCCTCAGAAGTGGTAACGACCATTGTGCTGTTTATCTTTGTTCAGGCGATGGTTGCTTCTTTATAGCCATTGCCGTCAACTGTTTTGCTATTTTCATCTTAAAAAAATTACATATTATTTGGTTGTAATAAATGAACAGAGAGTAAAGGTGAGTATAAACACACACGTATATAAGCCACTGTCCTTATAAGCTCACAGTACATATATAAAATTTTCAAATACCAATAACTAACCTTAATATTGAATGAATTACTACTGCTTCTTGTGTTGTGCCAAGAGTTTCTAGACTGTCTGTAACCGACTTCACAAAAAGGAGAGGTTCTCAGTTCAGTTACATTTTTATTAACTTTGTTACCTCAGAACTAAGTCTCAGTATGGTCCAACTTCGCTTCGATCGCTTTCGATCTCCGCACAATACAAACATGTTCCAACGCAACAATTCATAAGTATGTTTGTTTATATTGATCTAAGTCTATTCTATATATGTATAAAACATGTATTGCTAGTTTATCTACCATTTGTCTAGTACAGGCTCCGCGCTGCGTAATGATGTCCAATATTTTTTGTTTATTTATATCTCATCTGACTACGGAAGCAATCTTTCTTGTGATTAAATTTGTTTAAAATGAAATAAAATAAATGAATTAGTCATTAAATTCAAACGGAAATCTTTTAAATGAAATATTAAGTTTTTTTTTTTTTATATTGACACTTATTATCACAAGCAATATTTAACAGTACCACGTCATTTATATCTACCTACCTTTACATTGTATTAATGAAAGAATGAAAAGTCTTTATTGTTCCCTTCAAAGAATGATACAAAATAAAGATATGTACACAAAAAATAATAATTAGCTTAAGTACAACAGCTTAATTATAATATAAGATAAAGTAACGACAATGGGCAACTTAATAATTTGACCTACTGCAGTTATAAGGGTATATAATATTTAAAACGGAGTAGAAAAAAAAAATTATAAAATTTTTAAAATTACGGTTTGACTACTAAATACTACGTAAACTAATCTTTACCTTAGCAATGAAAATACAGATACAGCTTAAGCCAGTTACAGAAAATGTAAATCGCATTTTGTTCGGAACATTCTTGTACGCTATTTGTCAACGTCACTTTGAGGGATGCAGGAAGATATCTGTATGAAATCTGAAGCTCTTAGAGCGATGCCTTACGTCAAAAGATTTTATATTGTAGTGGGCTCACGTATGTAAAGCCACTTGTCATGCAATTTATTTAAAACTAGCGATTCGTCCTGGTTTTGCACGGGAAGATAGAATTTTCGAAAATATAAAGGCTATGTTACTCTCTGATAATAATACTTTCTATATATAAAAGAATTTTTAAAATCGGTTGAATAATTTTTGAGTTTATCCATTACAAACAAACAATCGACTCTCCTCTCCTCATTAATGAAAAAATAAAAAATAGTGTTGTCACTCTAGAACTTTATTATCGGTTAGCGATTGCTCGAGCCATACAGTTGTCCTATTGGATTTAACTTACATATTTTTTAAACCATATCAGTCACTCCAGTTTCTTCTGTAAGTTTTTTTATTTTTTATACTTGTACGTTAGATAGTTCTGGAACATATAAAGTGCCATCTCTATCGGTTAGTGATCTGAAAGAGAAAAGCGTTCTTTAATTAGTAATCAAAGTAGTTATATTTATGTGTTCTCTTTCTTCGTGAGAATGGAGAGGAATGAATACAAAAGGTTTATCGTTAGTTTCAGTTGGCTTTTGCATTTGCTAGTCCGACCATTTATATAATAATATACAATTTTCTATATACAAAGATATATCTAAAGATACGCCTACTAAATTGAGGTCACTGTGAATTGTATTTAGACAAGGCAAGATAATTGATAGCCGAAAATACGAGTAGTATATTAGTATGCCCTATCGAACCCGTAACTTAAGTTATTCATAAATTTATGCATAGTTTCTGATAGTTGTACGAATTTAAATTGATTCCAACTAGGTCAAAGTAAAGACTGCTTTCGTATTTCGTATAGACCTTGTTAATTGGACGACCCAAGACGTCTGCAAGATGACTACAGTATTAACTTAGTCCTTTAATATTTCATTTGATCCCAAGCTCAATTTATTTTCACTGAGATACTGTAATCTAATTTTATTTATCTACTTTTCTATTAGAAACATTATATGTTGAGTTAACGTATTTTACATTAGAATATCAATGTATTTTTTTAAATTAAAATGTAAATATGACAAAAAAAAATTCCATAAGTAGATAAGAGAAAAGATTACAATTTTATTAAGATATTTTGAATAAGAAATTTTGTAACTTCTTATGGCAACGATAAATAACGATTTGTAATGGAATATATATTTTGTAATACATGCATCTATATATGCTATATCAATAAAGCGGTATTAAAGGAGGGTGAAATGATGTAAATGAAGTCAGATTAGTTGGCTCATCATGGGAAAATTAAGAGGAATAAAATACTACGGTTTCCAGGGGAAACCGAATGGAAATCGACCTGCCTGTGTATAATACTAAGGCCACAGTGGGAGGTAGCTAGTACTATTTTCAATAAAGTATAAGTATAAAGTGATACTTAATTAATTAGACGTATTTTATAGCAGAGATTGGGAATCGACAATAAATTAATAAATTCAGCAATATTTAGGTTTATTCTTCGCGTTGTAGTTTACTGCAGATGACAGCTTTTTACTGTAAACAAACTATATTGAGATAGATGTTTAGAGTAGCAGTATTATTTTTATAGATTTAGTTGTATGTTATTCGTTCCATGCTATAAAGCGTGGAACATTTGAAGCGCAGTATCGTTGGACCGACAGCATAAAGTAGTCCATATGATGAGATGTGTCTGATTTAAAATATGACTGAATGGAATAGAGCTGGAAATATGTTACAAAAAAAAAAAAACACCGAATATAGTTAAAGGCATATCTGGGAAAATCTCTATACTTAGTACGCTGCGGTGGGCAGATTTTTTGTTTTATTTTATATTGCGTTTGACCTAATATGTTCAATAGGGCTCATAAGCTCATGAATAGCTTTTTTAATTTTTAAAAGAAATAATCTATTTTTTTATTAATAAATATTATAATATGTTAAATAACACATTCTAATATTTTACTGTATCACATTTAAACCAGCTAAAATTCTCTTGCAGTATACAGTTCATTTACAATCACAAATTTACAATACACCAGTCACTGTTTACATGGACAGCAAACGCTTTCACAATTAGACTAAACAATTAGAAATGGATTGTAATGCCCTTTGACTGTGTAATTAAATCTTGCATAGTTCCAAATTACGTTGGTAACTTTACAGCAATAAATGTTAAATGTCACAGATGACTGCCTTTTGAAATACAATTAAGAATAATCAATTAAACTTCGAAATTTCAATTGGTTAAAAGGTTAATTTTGGAAACGAAATACGATATGGAAAGCCTTAATTCATTGGAAGCAACCCATTAATCCACTGTCCCATTGATGGAAAAGTTTAACGTTTTACATAGAATCAATAAAATTAGAAAATGATAGTTTATTTATAAATATTATTTTAGTAATATAATAGTAAATAGTAGATTAAATTAAATAAATCTCTGAATCAATCTACTAAAAATTTGTCAATAATTCATATCAAGTTTCAAGTTGTATGTATTAATATTTAATAGGCCACCCCTTTCTTTCCCATAGGTGTTGTAAGAGGCGACTAAAGAAACTATAAAGTTCCTTTACTCGCCTTTTACAACACGATGATTACGTCGAGGTATGGGCAGCAGCATCCCTCTTTAAACATCACCAAAGCCTAACTGCGGTTGCCAATCAGCTTGCCAAGCATAACAATTACTGACAAAGCTTCCCAATAGGGGGAGGCCTATGCTTAGCAGTGGATAGATAACGGCTGATATGATGATGATGATAATGTAAAAATTCTGCTTAGTTTAGGACTATATAATACACAGCAATGTTCAAAGGAATTACTTGTTGTCTACTCTTTAATAGTGAAGTCGTAATTCTATTTTTAAAGTTCCCAAAGTTCACGAAATTAAAGTATTCGAATAACTAAATATCGTTACAATGACATGTTAATCTGAAAGACAGTTTTCTCCGACATCGAATAATAAATTGACTATGCTGTGTCAAATAAAAACAAAATAAGCAGTAAAAGTAAGTACATCTTGTTTCACATAAAATACATTCAAATTAACAATATCAATATAATGAATTAAATAAAGAGCTAATCGGCGAAATATGTATAAGTCAAGTTCACCAGAATACGAATATAAACAGTCTACTATTTTTGGCAATCCCATCTGAAACTGAAGTCATGAAAAACTTTTATTTTCAAATAAAAAAGAAATTATAAATAGAATGAAAGTTAAGAAATAACGTAAAATCCATATAAGCATTTTGTAAACAAGACGGGGTGCTATGATCAATCAATTTTACAAATTGGCGGCTGTCAATCAATGAATAGGCTTCTGATTCTCAGTTAGTAGCTTCGTTTTAAATTAAAGGATCAATAAATTTTATATACAAAATATTTTATTGAGTATTTCATACCCGAATTCCAAGTAATTACATAATAGCGTACAATATATCGTTATATATATCGTGCATTGTAAATTAATTAAAATTATACGGGTGAAGTAGAAATCATCCTTTCAAGAAAGTTTAAAGAAAAAAAATATTTTTTATAATAAACGAAATCGTTGAAATACGTCAATAATATGATTGTTAAATGTAATATTATTGTAGAGGCAAAATATTATGAAATGAAATATTTTTTATAATAAAAGTTACGTCAATTCGAAGTTTAATATATACATCTTTAAAGTTTTTGTGTTTAATTAATGAAAACTAATGAGCTAGAGGTCAACACACCTACGTTCCATAATTTTAATGATTGATTAAAATAATTTTATTGCACAATTAACGTTTGTTTTATCAATAGATTTCTGTTATTAAGTATTCAGATTCTAATATATTATGATAATGTAAACGTAAAATCGTTTAATTTTGATTTACTTTTGCACATAAACAGTTTCGCTCTATAACATCCATAATATTATTTTTCAGAATACAAAAGGGCGTAACCGGTTACTCGTATCGGTTTAATAAATAATATATGGTACAGTATTTTTTTAATATATATATATATATATATATATATATATATATATATATATATATATATATATATATATATATATATATATATATATTCTAAATTCCACCATAATAATAATTACTATTAATGCCAGATGTTTTAAATAAAATCACATATTAAATTTTAATTATACATATGAAAAAGGTCAAATATCTAAGTTGGACTAGCATAAGAAACTTAATAAACAAGTTGCTAGTCTTATGGCATAAATACAATTACAATAATAAATAGCATAAAATCTTGAACCATTTAAATACTTAATACCCACTCTCGCCCTCATATATCATAAATTTTCAACTTTTTAATCACAAAGTAAATGTAATTTTTAGATTATGACTTGTATATTTTAATAATATAAAAATTTATGTTGAAATATGAATTAAATTTATTTTTACCTAAAAGTTTAAATAACACGGTACAAGTATGGTGTAGATACTAAGAAATCTCTTGGCTCCGCAATAAAAACAAGGGTAGTGTTAATAAAACGGACAAACAGTTGTTTTATTTTATCTCAAGTTTATGAAGGCCTTTATGGGTTTTTCTATTGCAATCTAACAATTGTGTAGTAAATGTTGTTACAGGTATTTTACAACCTACTTCGTATCGGGTACTAATACTACACACTATTAAATTTGTCTTACAATGCACATAATATATAACGTAATAGATAATTAAGCCCTGGCTTGGTGTCTAAGCACCCTAAGGTAGTTTACTTTTTATTTTTCAGTTTGTGGTTAAAATATGGATTTAGGTTTTCGTGTATTTTAGTTTAATAATGAGCGTTGCGAATTTATAATACATACTAAAATTTGTGTTTTCTAAATATGACTACAGGTGACGTGGGTTACCTCAGTACCTTACTGTAGCATTGTCTTTATAACCCTCTGTAAACAGAGGGTTTATTTTTTATTTAAATAAAAAATTATACATTGTAAAGAAAAAAAAAGTGGGTGTAAGTCCTATCGGTTGCAAAAAAAAAAATATCAGAATTTATCCAGAACTAGATGACCTGGTGAACTTCTTACCTTGTAGGTCACAAGTTCACAATCTATTAAAAGTAATCGTAAGTAGCGTTTTCTATACACAATTATCTTTTTTTTATTTTTCAGTTTTTTTTTAGTTGAACTTTAGTTCTACCAACCTTCTTTCAAACCATCTCTGAATTATAACAAACAAAACAAAATATTTTAATCGATAAAGCCGTTTTTGAGTTTTAGCGAGGCTAATAAACATATATTATGAAAATATATACATACATAGCGTAAATAATAATACACTCTTTACCGACGTTATTTTTACAAACCCATATACACAAAGCGAATGTTAATAATTTAAAGCAGGTACTCGGTTCGACTGTTTTTTTTTATGTATATATTGTTTGATTTTAATATAAAATATTTTACGAGATGAAAAATTAAAGGCATTTGACCAGAGCTTTTCGAATCTTCTGACACATGAAACAAGTGACAATTATTTTTAAATGACTTTATAAAGGAAAAGATTCGAGTTCGAATGTTTTTTTTTTTTTCATTTTATTTGATTTTAATATAAAAGGTTTTATACCATGACAAATTTATAACGTCAGCGTTTAATATAGCTTAGCAGACGAAATCTTTATGAACCCTCCAACATGCCAAGTAAGTGGCAATTATTTTTAAATGATTTCGAAAAGGAGGAGTCACGGTATTTTAAGCGATAGAAGTCCAGCAGTACACACTTGTTTACCCCGGAATAAGCACATCTCCATTATCTATTTTCCCATATTCGGTGGAACTTTTTGTGTTTGTGTACTACATTTTAATCTTTCTAATTTAACTGCGATTTATATATTTTTTAAAAAGAACCGAATTTATTTCCATATTGATTCCATGATAATTTGATTATGACTGAAACAGCTGATGTTTGTTAAATAAAAACTTAGTTTATACTCAACACATTAGTCTATAAAAACTGACATATTGGACGTCACAGTATATGCTATAACATTCAGAATATTTATATGTAAATGGTAACTAATTTATATGAATTGAGCCGTTAGTTTATTTGTATAAAAAATATTCAGAAATACAAAATAAACTAAAAAAATCTCCAAATTGCTCGTTTTAAATTGAAATGTATATTTTATATTTTTATTTACTTAATTAAACCAAATTAGATTTTATTACTACTATGAGAGAAGCACTTAACTAAAGTCGGTGGCAACTTGTTGAGTCAAAGAGAAAAACTTTATCTCGTATTATGTAAACCGTCGAGTGTGACTGAACCATTTCACTTGGAGAAGTTTTTTTAATGAACAATGTGGCAAACAAGTACATAACCAGTTTTTTTGTAGATAATAATAAAATGGCAACTCCGGCTGCTCTATCAATATATGCCAGCGACGTTCTAGTGAGAGATGACAGATAAAAGCAGGTCAGTTGACCCACCGTTATTAATTGACCATGATGCTTTTCTGATAAGTTTACGTAGGAACCACGTAGAGATCAACCTGACAGGATATATTGCAATGGACCACGCACGTGGTTCATGGATACCTACAACATCAAATTGTCGAAGGAGATCAGAGGCCTCATTCCTATTCCAATGTAGTCTCTCAGGTCAATATCCATATATATATATATATATATATATATATATATATGTGTGTGTGTGTGTGTGTGTGTTAATATATATATTTGTCTATAATAATAATATAATAATTTATATATATAATATATATAATAAAATAATAATTGTCTCGCATGGCAGGCATAACCCGCTTACAACGAGTGGTGACAAATATACAACTGCAGTTAGGTTTTGGTCATATTAAAAGAAGGATACCGCTGCCCATCCCTCGACTATTAAGTTCCTCTATTCATCTCTTACGACATCCACGGAAAAGGAAGGGATGGCCTATTCTATGCCATGACCACAGAGTTACTATATATTTATAAGTTATTCAATAAAATAAATATGACAGTATAATATATTGACATTAATTTATAATCGCGTTTATTGATTTAATATCAATCAAAGGTTTTTTTGTTAGACATTTGTTTGTAGAAAAAATGATCAGATTTTTTTTTAAATATCAAGTAATATGAGATTGATCTGTATTACTGAATATAATATATAGCTGCAAATTTGGTAATATAATGTGCTCCATCAGACAATATAATAGCTATCATGTTTCGGCACGTTTCGCTGCTCATTAACTTTGAGAATTTCCTTCCTGATACATAATAACTACGCAATTTATATAAAAATATCGCTACTTCACTTGTAATTGATATGATCAATATAATATTTTAGTATTCCGTATTGAATTGAATAGAAGGTCATCTCAGTGTATTAGTTTTTCTTAGAAACTATTATATAACAAAGATCAAGCATAAATTTACCTAATAGGTAAGAACGGGGAGGGAGAAGAAATTGTTGATAATGCGGACTACCAGTTCCATTGCTAGCACTATACCCTGTCAGGTTGACTTCCACGCGGTCCCCCCTGAAAACCATTGTGCTGAATCCCAGGTATATTCATGACGATGGGTTAACTTACCTGCCTTTTCATTCTCACCCATCATCCGTCACTGGTGCCCCGCCAGCGTATACCGTAAGCGCAGGCGGGTTTGCCATTCTCATCCATTAAAAAACATAATGAATTGCAACTTTACATCTCCGAAGCAAGTACCAGTCATTATTAAACCATTCATATATAAATTTGAAAAATCCATTGGTTTAGGCTTCACTCTTTCAACAAAAATTAATTAAGCAAAAATGCTTCTTGACATATACCAGCGAAATAAATAATGGGTGGAAAATAACGGGTGATAACGAAAGTCGATCCCGAGTCGCGGGAAGAGGTGAAGAAAAAAAAAAGTGGCTTACCGGACAGAAATCAAGCGTTATCTAATGATAGTATAAGAAATTACAAACTTTAAATTTTTTTAAGGTAGATTCATAAGAACTCAATGTATATCTTTTATTTAGTATGAAAATTTCGGTAGGACATCTTACAAAACGAAAAACTACAGGAGTTCTGATTAAACTTGGAAAAGTAATAACGATCTGTCGGACCGGTTTCTGTTTGCAAGTTTCAGTAAAGTCCATCTCGGTGCATGGATATTTTTATATCGTAGAAAAAAAAATCGTTACGTATTTTTTCCACGATCGTAACAGCTTCTTTGAATTAATTATGAGTATGTTCAACAAATGTTGCAGTGTGATCTGGGCATGGAATCTGGGGTGGCTTACCACCCCCTTTTTTATGCAACTTAAAATGACAAACAAGCTAGTCCACCCGATGGAAAGTGTTAACTATCGCTTGTACTCTTGAACAACAAAGTGGACATAACAGAGGACGTGGATCCTCGTAAATGTCGTAAAAGGCGACTGAGAGAACTTAATTGTTGAGGGATGGACAGCAGCGTCCCTCTAAAAATATCACCAAAAACTACATTTGCCAATCCACCTGCCAAGTGCAGCAGCTACTGGCAGTCCAGATGAGGGAGACATATATTCAGCAATAGACAGATAACCGCAGATATGAGGGGGGAAAGGGATTATTAACAATGGAGACTGAGAATCCTATTGCTAGCAATATACCCAACTAGTTCGACCTCCTCATGGTTCCCCTTGAAAACTATCATGGTTAATTTCTGATGAATTCATCATGATGGGCTAACTGGCTTGTTATCATTCTCATCTATCACCCTTCACTAGTGCTCCGCCAGCGTATCCCGTTAGCGCGGGTGGGGTTGCCATTCCATTTTCACCCATAAAAAAAAACCGCAGATATGATAATGTGCAAAAAAATTTACCTCGACATATGAATGATTCTAGTATATATGTATTTCAATGTAATATTATTGATACGCTTTTTATATTTAGAATTAGATAAAAATACCTTTCTCTACTTGTGACATCATTTGATCACTCAAGGATCATTTTTTAAAAAAATTTGCTTAAAATTTCATTACGACTGTTTCCCGCTTACAAATTATTATCAGAATATTGAAAGTCATTTAAATTTTTACTCACTTTTCTCAAATAAAATGGAATATCTGAATGTTATCTTAAAGTAACAATAATAAGTATATAAAAAAAAATAAGTAATGTTGAAAATAGATTTAAGATTTTATAAAAAAAAAGAAATAATATAAATAAAAACAAGACTTCATTGGAAATATACACCATACAAAACAATCGAGGTTTCTTCCAGTTCTTGTGTTTGTTTTGACCAGATTGTGTTTTCCAACGACTAGAAGATAAAACAAACATTGGAGCTTATTTTCTAGCCGTTCCAAATTATATTTACCTTGAAAAGACAATGGAATTTCATTTAGATGACTTCATGAGACATTTTGTAAATGGACACGTAAATAAAATCAGTGTTATAATACTTTTACTGAAGTTGTTAGAGAAAGCAATAAAATGTATTGGGACATAATGTTCAGATTCAATTTTATATATGTTTGTATATATTTTTATTGTTAGAAAGGCAAACGAAGAGACTACGCACCTGATGGAAAGCAGCTACTGTCGCCCATGAACACCTGCAACATGAGAGGGGTTGCTTGTTCGTTGCCGACCTAATAAATGTTTGTAGGCACGTTTTTTGAAATTTCCCGTATTTTATACCACGAAGGTGGCAAACAGGCATACAAGCAGTCTGATGGTAAGCAACAATAGGGGTATCACGTGCACGTTGCCGACTTTAACGAAATCTTAATATATCCTTTTCGAAGAACACTACACTGTAGTCTCTAAGAAAAACGCCAGAAAACTCATTCCACAGCCTGAGCGTTCACAGGAAAAAACTCCTTTGAAACCACACTGTACGTGACCATTTAAGTTCAAACTTATGAGGATGAATTCCCTGTTGATGGCAAGTGGTGCAGTGACAAAAAGTCGCAAAAATTTAAAAACAACGAAATCTTTTTAGTATCTTATCCTAACAGCAGAGTGTGCCGTATTATTATCAAAGGCTCAACTTTTTTTTTTCGTTTCTAGGCTCATGTTACTTTGGTGAAAACATTCGGTTTTATATAACATTTCTTTATAAAAATGTTAACAATTTTAATTATATATATATATATATATATATATATATATATATGACCCGTCTCTAATAGAATTTATGGTTAATATTCAACAATACTAACTAATATTAATATCATGTACAGAAAGATGATGGTACTCTATAACATTGCACCATATAGTTTATGAACTGTGGAACCAGAAAACAAAGAAAATATTATTAAGCTATTACAGCTCCACAAGTTCTTAAATTAATTTTATAATGTTTTCAACTTTAACATTTTCAATTTCTTCATCAGTCTTCAGTATAAACAACTCTCTTTTTACTTAATTATACTCCATCAACAAAGGTCGTATAATTCCACTCTTCTCAGTTGGGAGAATTATAATTTATCTGAACGTCCCACATCACAAAAGTTTACACAGCTTTACTTTCAAGTAGTCAAGACACATCAATTTGCGAGAAAACCGTAAATCAGATTTAGTGGTTGTAATCGCCTCACGTAGACTTCGAGTTAATGACTCATATAAAGCGATTTATTCTACAAATTGAAAGTGGAAACGAAATCCAGCGTGTGGTGAACGATAAGCAAGGCGAACGATTATCTAGAATTTTAATTGTTTTATACGATAATCTGATTCCTGAATAAAGAGACAGTTACAGAGAGTTTAAAATATTTAAAATATTGAACAAAATGCGCGTGAATGATTTATGGGAATAACAGTTTAAAAAATACTGTATATTATTATTATAATATTTTTTTATTGTTAGAAACTACGTCATTAATATATTAATACATCAATTAATTAATATATTTTTTATAATATTACGATATGTGAACGCGAGGAAAATATGGTCCATGTATGCTAAAAAAAGAAGTTCTAATATTCTTTTATAATGCAGTTTTTTTAATGAGTTTTATTTAATTAATAAAATTAATATTTTAAATTAAATTAAACATTATATTAAGTTTATTTATTACATATTAATAATTAAAATATTATTATGTAATACATAAGCAATTATTATAATATTCCGATATTATCTTAGTAAACGACCGTTTTTAGCAAAAAACATGAAGATAAACATGTTGTTTACGATATATATTTTGTTGAAACTGTTGTTGTGAGATTTACACAAGTAAAATATGTTTTATATTCGTATCGTCTGTAATGTACGCTGCAGAAAGATGTCGTGAAAATCATGAATATAGGTATATTAGGTGGGGAGGGGATTATTTTTTTTAATGGATGATAATGGAATGGGTAATGATAATAATTAGCGTCGCCTGCGCTATTGGTATACGCTGACGGAACACCAGTGAGCGATGATAGGTAAGGATGAAATGGCAAGTCAGTTAGCCCGTCTTGATAAATTCACTTGCAATTAAACACGATGGATTTCAGCAGGTGGAATTACGAGGAGGTCAACCTGACAGGGATTGTTAATAATGGGGCTACGGAGGATTGTTAGTAATGAGGTCTAATAGCCACGTTGCTAGCAATTGACCCAATCAGGTCGATCTCCACGCGGTTCCCCCTAAAAACCATCATGGTTAATTCTTGTCGAATTCTTCATGGTGGAGCAACTGACCTGCATTCATTTTCGCCTATCATCTTCCACTGGTGCCTCGTCGGAGTATACCGATAGCGCGGGTGGGGTTACCATTCTATTTTCATCTATTAAAAAAAATAATGGGGCTACTAGTCCTCATTATTAACAGTCCCTTATCCCCAGGGAGAGGATTATTAATAACAGGAATTATGCATCTTGTTGCTAGCACAGTATATCCTGTCAGGTCTACCTGTTTGTCTTTGGAAACCAATGTAGTTAATTGCTAGTGAACTTGTCATGATAAGCCCACAAATTTATCATCATTCACTGATGCTTAGCAAGCGTATATCAATAGTACAAGCAGAGTTATCATTGCATTTGTCACAAAAAAATAAATAAAAAAAAAAACATTGAAAATCGATTCTGAAGCATCATCTTAAATATATTTACTTAATTATGTAAGATAACAAATACGTTAGAAAATTCTAGATTTAATTTGAAAAAGATATAAACTAAAGCCACAACGTCAAAGCGTGGGTGATGCGATGTTGCTAGCGTGGGTGTATCATAGACTGCGGAGGCCGTCTAGCTTCTTGTGGATCATTAAACAAGTTCAATATTGTTGAGAAAAAAATGTACTCGATTGGTAAACGCAACGATAAACAATGAGAAGTTTATTTATTAAAAAAAACCAACAGCGCTTTACAAATAAAATTAACAAACATTTTATAACAGAGTAGTATGGCCAATAAAAGGTTTTTCTAAATTAAGTTTTGTAGATTATGTAGTTGATAATTGTTGAAGAAAAAACAGAAAAATAAAAATGTATATATATATACTCATACAAAATAGCAACCATAATTAGATTAGCTCAAAAGTATTAAGTTTACGTGTAACATATTAATAGCATGGCATTTGCTTAAAATTTGAATAACCCCTTTTCTATTTGCTGTTTTTGTACAAGTAAATATATCCATTAGATCGAATGATGCATTATAGGTAGATGTTAACCGTGATAAAACAGAATTCCTTCCATAATTGGTGAAATGGCGCAGTATATGAAATAAGGGAGTGTGAAGGAAGTAGATAAATATCCTATATTTTGTAGGTAGTCTATATTTTACTAATATTTATAATAAAACCCTAACTTAGAAGAAGTCTGTATATAAGAGATAATTAACAAAAATGTACAAGAGGCTTCTTAATATAGCAATAAAAGCTAAAACAATATTTTTTTGAATTTTTGTCTGTCCCCCTATCTATATGTTTGTTTCGGTATTACACGAAAAAGTACTGCAACAAATTAAATGCGGTTTTCATAGTTGTGTACTGTCGAAAATTTTATTTTGATATGCCAACTAGTAGTGGTACATTTCATTTACTTTCCTACTACCCAAATCTACATGTACATAGCGGGCAAAAAGCTTTCTGTAAATATTTTAATTCAGAACGTAAAACTCGCAAATAAAAAGGGTAGCTTCAATCGACACAAAAATTAAATGGATCTAACAACTGGAGTAAACGGTCTCGATTGCAAAAATAGTTATGATAATTATGTATTCATAATTAGTGACGTAATTCCTTAACATTAGCAAGTTTTTTTTTTTACGATTTTGAAGTAAATGGAATGTTAGTTGAGTATAAAGGTACTGTTAATGATGTGCGCTTGCGTTTAATGATGAACAGATGATGATGATGATGATGATGATGATGATGATGATGATGAATAAATACACCTAGTATTTGCAGCGATTTAACTAGGGTAAATAAATAAATACTTTTGAAGCGTTGATGTAATATATATTTGATGTTATGCGTTGAAGTTTTGTTTTGCGAGTCCGTTACAATTTTGAAAACCTGAAAGGTCATGTAAATTTCTCCTGCGCTATGATTGGCGTTCTCGCGATGCCGTGATGAGCGGCTCTTGTTACTGGTTGATGTTGTGTGTAATTATCTATTAATAGCTTAGCAGTCGTCCATTGGTTTTACCGCTGAAACCGCTTCATTATACACAGGAGTGAATAATATTATTTGCATATTGTTAATGCTTTAACATGCCCCCGGCCTTGAAAGATTCTACTTTCAAGTCTTCCTCCCAGAGAGGACATATTTTTGAGAATGCCCGCCTAATCACGCCTGACTCGGTCCTTATATCAGCAACTCTTGATACGTCGTCGCTGCCTGGAATAGTGGACACGATACGACCCAAATGCCACTTTAATGGAGGTAAGTGGTCATCTTTGATGAGTACTAATGTATTTGGTTTTAAGTCTGCTTGACGTGTTTTCCATTTATTCCTTGTCTGCATCTCGGATATATATTCTTTGGACCATCTTGTCCAAAAATGTTGGCGAATTTGTTCCACACGCTGATATCGTGTCAAACTCGTTGGCGCGGCGTCTTGAAGATCGTTGCACGGTGGTGCGGTCAGCGGACGACCAACCAAGAAATGAGCAGGGCTTAATGGAAGATAATCATGAGGATCCGTGGACATAGGACTAAGGGGACGAGAGTTCATGGCAGCTTCTACTTGAGTTAATACCGTGTTGAACTCTTCGTACGTTAAATGTAAATTCCCGACTACCCTTCGCAAAGAATGCTTACATAACCGAACCCCTGCTTCCCACAAACCACCGAAATGAGGAGAATAAGGAGGTATAAAATGAAAATTTATGCTGTGACTAGTAGCGTAATTTAAAATATCTTGTGAACAATTAGAGAGGAACTTATGAAATTCGTTCATAAGGCCGACAAAGTTTCTGCCGTTATCAGAAAATATATCAGACGGTTTACCACGACGAGAAATAAACCGATTGATAGCCAACAAGTACGCATCTGTTGACAAATCCCCTACCAACTCTAAAGTAACTGCACGAGTAGTGAAACAAATAAAAATTGCAACATATGCCTTTACAATGCGTGCACCTCGACCTTTGCGGTTTAAAATATAAACTGGACCCATATAATCAACCCCTGTATACATGAAGGCAAATCCTGGGCTTACGCGTTGTATGGGTAGATTACCCATGAGCGGTGTGAGGGGTTTGGCTCGAAATCGGGCGCATTTGGCACAATTATAAACAGTTTGTTTAGCAACATTCCGTCCACTAACAGGCCACCACGTTTCCCTTATCGCATACAAGAGAGCCTGTGGCGCTGCATGTAGTAGCCGCTTGTGTTCTGCACGAAACAGTAGTACTGTGAAGTGATGTTTAGCTGGTATCAATATGGGATGTTTTTTATTGTAAGAAAATGAAGTAGAATTATTAAGTCGACCGCCTACTCTAATTAAATTGTTTTTATCGATAAATGGATTTAAATTTGATAAATTGTGCGAATTATTTAATTGACCGTGTTTATTTAATATATCGTAGGTGTCGGAATAGGACTCTAGTTGCGTAAAATATACTAATTTCTGTTGTGATTCGTTCAACTCATTAACACTCAACACACCTGTCCGTTTATTAATTTTATTTTTTGTGTTGTGTATGAAGCGTAACATGTAGGCGCAGGCTCGTGTCATGCGATTGAGTTGAGAGAATCTATGGAATGGAAACCAATTGTTTTGATGTGTAATGTGATTGCAATGTACTGATTTTGACTTGATTTCAGGCAAGTCTAACACTGACCAGTCCGTGTTAGTCTTAGATTCAGTACAGTTGTCCTTTGATGCGTCATAAGTAATGTCGAATAAAAAGAGGGGGCCCTCCCACCATAATTTACAGCTATGTAATGTATCTAAATAGGATCCACGGGACACTATGTCTGCTGGATTTTGGTTGCCTGATACGTGGCGCCATGTATGGTCACTTGTCAATTCTTGTATTTCAGCGGTCCTATTTTGAACAAAAGGTTTCAGCAAATTAGGGTTCATTCGTAACCAAGCGAGAACAATAGTCGAGTCGGTCCAAAAAACTACCTTACTAAATTGACACCGTAGTGATTGTTGTATTTTTTCGAAAAGTCTAGCACCTAACAGAGCACCACACAGCTCCAACCGCGGGATACTGGTAGGTTTTATAGGGGCGACCTTTCCTTTTGAACACAACAATCTGACAGTGATCTCATCGTCATCACATATGCTGCGTTCATATGCGCACGCACCGTAGGCCGTCTGAGATGCGTCTGTAAAAATGTGTAATTCTATGCGCGATGGATTATTACCTATTACGTTTCGCGGTATGTGTATTTTAGCGAGCAAGGGGGTGTTGTCGACAAATCGTTCCCATTGTCGAATGATATCACTGGGTAACGGTTCATCCCAGTCGAGCTTTAGTAGCCACAGCTTTTGTAATAAAACCTTAATTATAATTATGAAAGGACTAAGCATTCCTAACGGGTCAAATATTTTAGAAATCTTTGACAGTATGACGCGTTTAGTTAATGTTTCATAGTCAATACTAAATTCTGTACAAAAGTTAAACGTGTCAGACTGATTACACCATGCAAGGCCCAATGTTTTTTGTTGTGTATTTTTATCGAGAGACAACTCCTTTAATGCGTGTGAGTTATGTGATGGAATTGACTCTTGGCTAAAATTGAATATCCACTTCCGTAGTGGAAAACAGCCTGACATTAAGGTTTTATTAACCTCCTCACAAAGTTGAATTAAATGTTCAACACTGTCAGAAGAACCAGTGATTAAATCGTCGACATAGAAATCCTCACGTATAGTTCTACTAACTTCTTCATTTGAGCTTTTAGACGCCAACTCCTTCAACGTTCGGCACCTTTCCTCAGCGTCCAACAACGGACGCTGAGGAAAGGTGCCGATGCTGTACCGTATGTCACTGTGTTGAGTTGATATATACCTAACTCATCTGTGGGGTTTTCGCGCCATAATACTAATTGTAAGTCGCGTTGATTATGATTCACTAATACCTGCCGATACATCTTTTCGATGTCGGCACACGCTACCCACCGATGTTGCCTAAAACGTAATAAAATGGCAATTAAGTCACCCTGTATAGCAGCACCTACGAGTTGTAAGTCATTAAGCGATTTACCTGAGGTGGTCGTCGCGCTCGCGTCAAATACAACTCGTAGTTTTGTTGTAGTGCTATGTGCGCGAAATACTCCATGATGCGGCAATATGTAGTGTGGAGTATTGTATGTATGTACTTGTGACATATGGCCTAAATTAATATATTCCCTCATGAATGAAACATATAATTCCTTATATTCCGGTGTGTGTTGTAATCGTCTTTCAAGTGCGTAAAAACGATTTTTTGCTTGTAAATATGACTCACCCAATAAGAGAGGGTCAATCTTAAAGGGGATGCTTACACAAAATCTACCATCTGTTGTGCGAGTTGTAGTTTTAATAAAGTGTTCCTCACAAGCCTTTTCCTCATTACTATGTATATCAGTAGCCCTAGGAAATTCCTCAAGTTCCCAGAACTTTCTCACCTGTGTGTCTAGTGAGTGGGTAAAATTACAAAGAACCTGAGAATGTTTGTGTGTGTTGTTATATATGGGCCCCGATATGATCCATCCCAATTTGGTATTTTGTAAAAATGGACCATTCTTTAAACGAATCTTTCCTTCGTCAAGGAGATCCCAGAAATAGTCCGCACCTATTAAAATGTCAATCGGTTGTGACTCATGATATGATGGGTCGGCTAACTGTACGTGAGTCGGAATGCGAATATTATTTATATTAATTGATGTTGATGGTAAATCTGATGTAATATTCTGAATAACTAAACATTGTATATTTGTGGTGTAGGGGCTACACAGGGATTTGATGATGATGTTACAAATCTGCGTGCACTGTGTTACCGCGCTGCCTACACCCTTTATGGTATGAGTGGACTGTATTAATGGCGTGCCTATTTTCTCGCAAAACGATTGTGTTATAAAACATCGCTGACTACCGTTATCCAGTAGCGCCCGTGCGCTGTGATAGTTATTACGTTTGTCACAAACTTCAATCATAGCAGTAGACAATAATACTGAGTCACTATTCGATGTCGATAAGGGCACATGCGATTTGCCATCTAATGTGAATAGTGCTAAAGCGCTCTTTTGTTCGTGTAAAATAGAATTATGTTTTTTCGAGCAATGTTTACAACAACCACTCCGGCAGTCATTGACGGAATGTCCGGAGCGTAAGCAGTTCTCGCATAGTTTATTTTGTGTAATTAATTTATATTTATCGGCAATTGATAAATCTAAAAATAATTGACACGAATATAATGAATGTTTAGAATGACACATGGGGCAAGGTTTACGGTGTACAGGTGTATATTGTTGATATTTATTCGTGGACATGGAAGAAACGTTACAGTGTACCCTCTGCGATGAGTTATGAGTTGGTTTTTTATTAATATTGTGCGTTAAATTATGATTTGTACTTAATAACGTTTCTAACATGTCTGCTCGACGCGAAATAAAATCAAGTAGACTATCAACTTTCAACTGACCTTCAGATGCACTGGTGTTAAGTGAGAATAGGAGTGTTTTGTGTTGCTCCCATTCACGTTCAGTATTCGAATCGAACTTGGAGACCACTATAAAAATAATTAGTGTGTCCCAGTGTTCTGTTGGTTCGCCGAGAATTTTTAATGCGCGGATATTTTTTAGGACGGTATCAACGAGCTTTCTTAATAATACTGGTGATTCTTTTGTTAGTGGCTGAATTGAAAATAGTGCCTTGATATGATTGTGAATTAACAATCTGCTATTATCATATCTATTAATTAGTAACTCCCATGCGACGGAATAATTAGATGCTGAAAATTCAAGTGAATCTATAACTAATTCAGCACTACCCTTCAATGACGATTTTAAATAATGAAATTTTTGAATAGGGGTTATTTCTTTAGAGTTATGTATTAGTGATAGGTAAATGTCTCTGAATTCTAACCAATTCTCATAGGATCCATCGTAACTGGGTAGGGAGATGGTCGGTAGTTTGACCATATTAAGAGGTCCCTGATGAGATTGTTCAGAGATTTTATCGTCAGATAGCACACTGTCAGCCCTAGCAATCACACTATAATAACTGGTTTCGAATTCCTCTCTACACTCTAATTGTTCATCGATATCATCAGAATGTTCCTCAATTTTAGACTGAACTTCGTTAAAGTCGGTTAAAAGAGAAGAAGCACCTTGTATGCGTAACTTAAGTTCAGCCTTTTTGAATAATGCCTGTTGGGAACATACTGATTCTACATATTTTTGTAATTTAGTAAGTCTACCTTTTATCACGCCCCTTTTGCGTATATAAACATTTATTTCACTACTAGTCTTACTGGGGGAGCTAGTAGGGGACTTAATGGGAATAGATAGGTTAGCTTGATTCATCATTGTGGTTTGTGGAAAGAATGTGGGTACTTACGATTTGCGAATCCGATGCGTTGTTTATTCTGACCGGTACCAAATGCGGTCTGCGTGATGCTATGATATGAATGTTAATACACGGCACTAGAAGTATAGTAAACACGGTATTAACACAAACGAAAGGGAATGTTGTGGGATATCTTGGCTGGTACGTCTACCGAACTGCGCTTTATTGATGTTCGTGTCCAGCTTGCGTCTTCTATCCAACAATATTCCTTGACTGGTCGTTGCTCTGGTTTCTGAAGATCCAGGAACGAAGGTCCAAAATGCTCTGGTTTCTGAAGATCCCGGAACGAAGGTCCAAAATATGCTCTGGTTTCTGAAGATCCGGCTCGAAGGACCAAAAATTATGTTAATGATGTGCGCTTGCGTTTAATGATGAACAGATGATGATGATGATGATGATGATGATGATGATGAATAAATACACCTAGTATTTGCAGCGATTTAACTAGGGTAAATAAATAAATACTTTTGAAGCGTTGATGTAATATATATTTGATGTTATGCGTTGAAGTTTTGTTTTGCGAGTCCGTTACAATTTTGAAAACCTGAAAGGTCATGTAAATTTCTTCTGCGCTATGATTGGCGTTCTCGCGATGCCGTGATGAGCGGCTCTTGTTACTGGTTGATGTTGTGTGTAATTATCTATTAATAGCTTAGCAGTCGTCCATTGGTTTTACCGCTGAAACCGCTTCATTATACGCAGGAGTGAATAATATTATTTGCATATTGTTAATGCTTTAACAGGTACTTTAATTGTTTCATCATGATAAATTCACCAAGAATGAAATACGTTGATTTTCAAAGAGATTTGAGTGGAAATTGACCTAATTAGGGAAATTGCTGCAAATCCGTCAGTTCAGTATTTTTTTTTTAATTTTTGCTTGCTTTTGATATTTAATTTGTTTAACTTTATAGGTAGATATTATGACAGGATAGTAAAATATTTATGTATATTAAATTGTTTTATGATTAATACAATATTTTTTTCTTAATTTATTCTATAATAATCAATATAATAAAATATAAATTGACTCAATGCAAGATTTAGCACTCAGTAAATGATGTGACTTACCGGATTAATATTTTGTGTGTTGTTTCATGCATAACCACACTTTTTAAAAGACAGATAGCATGCCTACAATTCCT
The DNA here is from genome assembly GCF_026898425.1 of Galleria mellonella. NCBI lineage: Eukaryota > Metazoa > Arthropoda > Insecta > Lepidoptera > Pyralidae > Galleria > Galleria mellonella. Next base: position 652,583 of record NW_026442100.1, on the reverse strand, counting down.
GTGGTATTGCAAGTGCTTCTGGGCGGTGCATGCTCGTTTACTCTCTGTGTTATAAAAAACAATACAAAGCGAGTGGCAAATCATTTGAATGGTTCAAACATGAATTCAAAAATTCAGAGGCTTAGACTAAATTTCAAATTGGGATTCTCGGATTGCAGTCAAATGTTAAGCTATCACCATTATGAGAATAGAGAAAATAATATAAACTTAAACTGTAAATAATAATCCAAATTTTTCCTTCGTGGTTTTTTTCCCAACAATGTCGGAAAACAATCAAAACACCTTCATTATGAAAGTCAGCAGACAGCCTATCGACACTGTAACCACAAAATTAGAATTCACGTTGTAGCGACTAACGAGACTCCAACCGCTCAATCCTATGGCTAAGATTGCTCTTTATTCGTGTACTCCACAATCCCCGATTTTGATTAGAAATGTTGTCCATATATATACACACAGCAATGTAATAGGTTTATATAACGTAACATTCTGTCAATACAGTGTCACAGGGTTATTGCAGGCGATTACATTTTCTTTTGTTTATACGTTAATAAAAACCTTTTAATAGTAATATTTTGAATGAAAACTGGAAAACTACTATGAAATATAATTATTACTATTAAAAAAAAATTTGTACTTAAATAAAGGAACGAGAATTAATAAGTTACATTTCTTCTGCTTTTTTTTACAATCAAATGTTACGCCTTACTTCCCAACTTGACCCACTGAAACTGCGCAGAGATGATGCATCTCTGTGCATCTTCTACCAAATTTATCACGGGGAGTGTTCTAAGGAATTGTTCGGATTGATACCTGCTGCTGATTTTCACCACCGTACAACCCGCCACAAACTAAAGTTTCATCCCAATCATCTGGACGAGTGGCGATCTTCCACCGTGCGTTTTTCAAGGCACTTTCTTCCACGCACAATCATTCTTTGGAATGAACTTCCAGCAACAGTATTTCCGAACCGATACGACAACATAACCTTCAAGAAAAGAGTATATTCCTTTTTAAAAGGCCGGCAGCACACCTGCTATGCCGCTGGTGTCGTGGGTGATTAAAAAAAAAAAGGAAACGCCGCAATGGTTAAAGTTGGCATGTCTCTGATTACTCAAGTTGCAGTTCTAGTCATGAGAATAATACGAGTATATCATTATTATCATTTCAACTTTAACTGTCTACTACTGAACATAAGCCTCCATCTTGAGGGGTTTTGCCAGTAGTTGCCACATTTGACAAGCGGATTGGCAACCGCAGTTAGGCTTTGGTGATGTTTTAAGAGCGGCGTTGCTGCCCATCATTTCGCCTATAAGTTTCCTGAGTCGTCTCTTACGGCACTCCCGGGAAAGGAAAGGGTGGCCTTTTCTTTGCTGGACGATATATTTTATGCTGCATAATTACTCCACGCTACACAAAACAATAAAGAATGTGCATATTAGAGTGTAAGTTATTTCCACTATTTCACCAAAAGCATTATATCATACAGCCAAGAGTGAGACAAGTCACCAAATAAATCTTCGTTAAGCTTTGATAAGTGTTCTTTATGTTGAGACCCGCATCAATGGATTCCATAAGTTATCTTTAACTTCTTGACAAATTTCGGTCATTTGGACCACTTTGACGGTGGCTTACAGGCTTTGCATCTTTTGAAAGGTGTTTTAGGGTTCTGATATAGTTTTATATATAAAAAAAGAATCAAAAACATAAAGTATTGTTATAATATCTTTCAAAGTATGGAGACAAGAATATCTATTGTACGTTAATGTTAACTCAATATATATAAATAACTAGGTCATTCTTCGCCAAAAAAAAAACAAAGTCGCACCATAAGGGTTCCTTTGCACCTTTTTAGTACGGTACCATTAAAAACAATTTTAGTCATAATAAATTAATATTAAACTCTTATCCCACTACCACCCACTATTTTGATAATATGAAATCCACAAATAGCGAGATTTTTAAATGTAGAATGTGCAATTGTCTGCTTTACTGTACACAGTATTTCTGTTGATCAATATAGTAATCGAAATAAATATAAAAATCGTAATTGAAAAATCGAAGTTCAAAAATGGTAAATGTGTCGCATAACATACAAATAAAAAATATTGTTAAACTGATAAATTCCTACATTTGGAAATCGCTATAAAAAATCGCTAAAATATACAGAAAAATCCATGGAATATACAAAGATTGACACATCATATTCGCATTTTTACTTTGTATTCATTTCTAAGAACTAAACGTAATTTAATCAGATTTGAATAAAACAGTTTTTGTCAATTACAATCATTCTTTCTCAATTTATTCGCCAATTCCAATAAACAAAAAGATATAAGCGCAAATACAAAAAGCATCTTAAATTTAATATTCTTAATTGCAGCGTATTTATCTGTCTGTCAGAATCTCATCTGTCATTGTTGCATCGTTTTTTTTTTTTGCTAAGATTTAGAATTTTTTTTATACAATAGTTTTGTAGACATGTAGATTGCTCGAAGTTAAAATAAGGACCACATGAATTAGTCGACTATTTTAAATAAAAAAAAATTGCTTGCAGTAAGGGCAATAGTTAAATAAAGTGACTTATATTGATTAAGTGAAATAAATCAGAACGGCAGTGAATAGTTAATGCTTGATATGGTGAATCAGAAATATATACAATTAGTTTTGATTTTAGTTATTTAATACCTATTGATAAAATAAAAAATAAATAATTAGAATGTTCCCATATATTAAAGATCCTATATATAAATATATGTGAGAATGAATATTTCTTTTTTTTTTTTTTTACAACACAGGGGGCAAACGAGCATGCGGCTCACCTGATGGTAAGTGACTACCGCCGCCCGTGATCACCCACAACACCAGCGGCATTGCAGGTGTGCTGCCGGCCTTTTAAAAAGGAATATACTCTTTTCTTGAAGGTTATGTTGTCGTATCGGTTCGGAAATACTGCTGCTGGAAGTTGATTCCAAAGAATGGTTGTGCGTGGAAGAAAGTTTTGACCGCCACTCGTCCAGATGATTGGGATGAAACTTTAGTTTGTGGCGGGTTGTACGGTGGTGAAAATCAGCAGCAGGTATCAATCCGAACAATTCCTCAGAACACTCCCCATGATAAATTCGGTAGAAGATGCACAGAGACGCAACATCTCTGCGCAGTTTCAATGGGTCAAGTCGGACAGTAAGGCGTTGACTATCGATAATTCGAGCCGCCCGACTTTGAATGCGGTCTAACGGAAGGAGTTGGTACTGTGGCGCTCCTGCCCACAGGTGAAAACAGTATTCCATATGCGGCCTGACTTGGGCTTTATATAATTTCAGGCGGTGTTCTGGCATGAAATATCGTCTCACCCTATTGAGCACTCCTAACTTTTTGGAAGCTATCTTAGCCTTCTCCTCCAGATGACCGCAAAACTGTACGTCGCAAGATATATCAACGCCCAGAATTCCTAGACTTGACTTTTTATCAAGGGAAGTGCCCTGAAAGTGAGGAGATATATACAAACGGCGTCTTTTTTTAAACGCGCAGACTTGTGTCTTTTTGGGGTTAAATTGGACAAGATTTTGTTCAAGATCGAAACTTGATGGAGTGAAGTTTCGATTTCAGATACAAGTCTATTCCGGCACTCATCGGTATGTGCCCGCGAGATCTTTGCATGACCGGTATATAATGTATCTCCTGTACTGTCGTCCGCATAGCAATGAATATTACTATATATTCTAGAAGATGATTGAGAGAAGCAGAAATGAGAATAAATGTGATAGGTAAAAGAGATGCATGTTACGATCGTGATTGGTTGATAAATAAAGTTACTGAGATGACGTTATCTTTTAAAAATGTGTAACGTGTTTTTTTTAAATAAATAGTTTAATATTGAGATTCCTGTAATTTTTCAACCGTGACCTTTCACATATATATGCATTAAAAATAGGCTTGTGTAATATAAAAAAATAATCTGTTAATTTTATTTTAAGTCTCTTACGGGGTAAGCAGGGGAAGCCGAACATCTATTGCCTCTATTTTTACATGCCTATATATCTTATGTCAGATACATTTTCGTAACTCGTCTCATACATACACGCCGGTTCGGGAAACTTTTAACTCTTCGTTTAGATAACCTGTATTTATTAGACTTACAGTTGGTATTCATACAGGGGCAAGATAATCATAGTATACTGTTAATGCTGCGAAAAAGACATAAGGATGTTATTTATGGAGATAATGTGGTAGTTAATGGAAATAAGCAGCCGACAAACGCAAATAATTTACAAGTAAAACAAGAGAAATGATAATTGCATTTTATAGTTAATTCAATTACCAATTTTTTTAAGCAATGCAGTTTGTAATTGTGAGTATATAAAACTTTAATGCGAATGTTGTAATATTAATTAAATGTTTGCATTGTTTTAATAACGATTAAAGAATTTGTGTAATATTTAGTGTATGCATAAATAGATAAACCAATATTTTTTTTAAGTTTCGTTTTTACATTCAATCTACCTAGTTTATTTTATTTATATATAATAACATACGGATTATAATCCAGAATATAAATTAAAATAAACTTTTAGATAGATAGATACTCTTTATTGTTTACTCCAAAAGATTACAATAGTAAACTTATTATAAATATAAACAATTACAAGAAACAAACTCTTAGGATTGAGAAAAAAATATTCTGTATTAATAATACAGAATATTATAATATATACTATATATAATACAGTCGGGAAAAATCACGATATACATCTTTCAAAATAATGGACTAAGAGTAATCTAACCATAATTTATTGATTAATTATAAAATATCTTATTGCAATAACTTACAAAATTAATAAAAATACATCACATTCGTATGCCTTCCAAATTTCTTGTTATTTTTAGTATTTTTAATTTATTATAGAATATAACAAAAAGTCTTTTCATTGTAACTGTAACAATATATATAAATAAAAATATAAATAAAATAGGATAAGTCAGATATTCAGGTACGAGTAATTTTTTGGACTCATTCTTTTAATGGATTATTGGAAATCCATTAAATCAATGCGCGCAAACAAGACATTAATTTAATAACCTATACTTATAATGATGAATATTATTTGAATATTTCCTCGATAACCCATGAAAATATTCCATTTGTGAAAAAATATTTCGAATACACTGATAGATCACATATATAGTATATTAACATATTTCATTTATACAATTTCAAATAATATAAAAGAATCTGAGATACTAAAACAATAAGAATTGAATAAGATGGCTAGCATTACATTAAATTTACATACACGTACATACACACATATCCGTCACGCTTATCTCCTATTAGGGTAGGCAGAAACAATGGAACACCAAATACTCCAAACAGATCTCTTTCACATCATCAATTCATCAATCTATTCACATGCTCTCCAAATAACATTGGACAGAAATGTATGCGAATGTAACAGATACCTACGCTAATTTAGCGTCATTTCCATCTTCTTGGCGTACTTATAATGTATGTCTTTTATTATAATATCATTGGGGATGACAATATGTTTTATAGATACATTACTATGAAAATATATATTTTTTATTTAATTTCTAGCTTTTTGCTCGTTGCTTTGTATGCGTAGATTTCAAAGGTAAAAAAATTAATTAAATATTCCATTTCTAGATGGCGTGTCAAAATAAAACGTGCTCCAGTATTTAAATTAAAACTGCAGGAATAAAACTTTAAAAACCGCGTCTAATATTATAAAGTAATTTTTGCGTGATGTCTGAACAAACATACAGACAGGTAAAAATTTTAACGTTGTTTTGGCACTTATTATAATAAAATTTATACACAATAAAAATGAAGATATTTAAGAAAAAATAATATGAGCCTTCATAAGACTTAGACTAAGTTTTAGTAGATTGTGCTTTATAACCGCTACCTATTTTTTTTTCTTCTCTGCGAAAGAAATGTAATGCAGCTTTAGTAATCACTAAATATAAAATCTGTACGAGAGTGCTATCGATTACAAGAATTATTATAAAAACTGGTTTAGTATTAGTGATGTAATAGCCACAAAATATATAAATTTATTCAAGGAATCTCCTTTTTAAATCCCTTCAAAGTAAACCGTTAGAATACAATTGCATACGTGGGATTAACACCTTGAATTTCCTGGAAAAGCAGTACTAGCTTCCTGGTAATATTGTATGCTACACCGTCAAAAGCTTGCCGAGGTCCTTTTCCGTGGTAAGCCTTTATAGAATGTTATATACCTATTGCAACTGTCGACTACTACAAACATTCATTCCTTTGTAAAGATATCATTTTCAAATAGTATACGAATTGTTAACGTGTATTCGACAAATGCCTTACGTTTCATTAGGGCAGAAAATTTTCGATATAAATAACGTATTGTCATGATTCTACCTAAATTAATGGCTGCGGTAATCGCTTACCATCAGGTGGGCCGTATGCTTGTTTGCCACCTCAGTGGTATAAAAAATAATAATAAAATATAGTATGATTTCGCAATTATAATGTCAATATTATATTTATTATAGATCATCATCATCATCATCATCATCATATCAGCCGGTAAATGTTCACTACTGAACATAGGCCTCTCCCTATTAGGGTGTTTTACCAGTAGTTGCCACGCTTGGCGGGCAGGTTGGTTAGGCCTTGCTGATGTTTTAAGAAAGGCGCTGCTTTTTCAACCATTAAGCTCCCATAGTCGCCTCTTACGACACCTATAGGAAAGGAAGGGGTAGTTTTTTTTATGCTGGGACTATATAGCAAGAATTTATGGATAATAAATGTTTTTTATCATATTCTAATAATAAATAAATTTGTCAATGTTATTATAATATTAGCATGTATTAAAAGAATTAGTGCCCAAGTTTTATTTATTGTATCCTTTCATTGGCTGTAAACAAACTGTAATACATAAATAAGCATGAATTTCTTCAACCGCATATATAAATTCCGAAAAATTTAATATAGAAGCAACACTAGAGTTGGCTGTATTAATTATTATGAAAAGAACGATCGAAATTCTTACCGAAATTTACAAGGATACCTTGTAAATTTCGGTACGAATTTCTTGTTTGAATCTGAAACGAGGATATCCGCAAAAGAACCATAGTAACCGACATAGCCCGGAGGATAGGCAAGCTGGAGTGGCAATGGGCTGATCACATAACTCAAAGAACCGACAACCGATGGGGAAGAAAGGTATATGAGTGGCGACCCTGTACAGGCAAACGCAGTGGAGGGCGAGCCCCCACTGGATGATGTGACGACCACAAATGAATTGCAGGGAGTCAGTGGATGCAGGTGGTTTAAGACCGTTTCTTGTGGCAGTCTAATGGGGGAGGCCTATATTCAGCAGTGGATGGATAATGGCTGAAATGATGATGATGATGATAGTGTATTGATATGTTAACAATAAGAAGCTAAGAGAAAATGCTTCTACCTTAGAACTAGAGATATGGGAACGCCACATTAGCATACTCGTGACCACGGCCGATGTAACCTAATCGAAATGTCGAGGTAATTCAAATAAATTATTACAGTTTGTCCAAGAGATTAAAGCATGAGGTATTTAAAAAATGGAATAAAGTGGTTTCTTCAACGTTGGTAACGAAATGCCCCTGATACTGCAGGCGTTCATAGGCAACGGTAACCGTTTGCCATCATGTATCTTGTATGTTTGTCTGCCACCTCAGTGGTATAAAAAACCCTAAATGTTGCGTTAATTCTCGTCTCTTATAAAATATAATGCATCTGTTACGAAGTACCAAGAGAATTGTCAATGTAGCCTTCAGTAAATGGAAAGTTAGCGCATGTACATTAGACTATGCTAAATATGACTTGAGGGAGGACTTTGTAAATGAAATAATTTATCCCTTTCGGTATAAGTAGGTGTAATTAATTAAATTAGCTTGTTTTAAAACTAACCAAAGCATTAGTATGAAATTTAATTTAGTAATATAATATGTATAATACTATTTATTGTGTTATAAGTGTACTTAAAAGTTCTTTGCATAATATAAAATATAATTTATAATAGATATAAAATAAAAATAATAGCTACCTACTACAAATTTCATAATTAGAATTAAATGCGTGAGTCACAGAATAAATATATAACATATTGTGTGTATTTATTCTATGGCATAAAGAACTTTATCTCAAGTTATCTATCACATATTAACGTTTAATCTGTAATGTTTAGTATAATACATAAGTTTCCGATTATCTGAGTTGATAAGGCTTTTATATATTTTTTTGTCTGTTATGTTACATTTCTATACTTTGGTAAATTATTTATTGTTATTTATTAATTTTATTCCTTACTTATTTTTTAACAATCAGAACAGAAGAAAGATTTCATAAGCAAATTTGTTTAAAAAGCAGCCCTGAACTAAATAATCTAAATAATTAATAAATAACCGACTGGTTGAGTCGCTTATTTATTATTTCTCTATACTTATGTATGTACGAAAGCTAGTGACATGACTAGTAAAGATTGTTTTTAATGTTTACAATCATAGGTTAAATATCCTAAGTACTTAAGTACCTGCTGACTAATTCGATACATATAAATGAAGCATCAAGAATGAAATAAGTCTCATATTTTTTTAATAGGTAAAAATGGCATGGTAAACCCGCCTGCGTTATCAGTATACACTGGCGGAGTATTAGTGAGAGGTAATATGTGACGATGAAAAGGCAGGTCAGTTAGCTTAAAATTCAAAAATAAATTAGTAACGATAGTTTCCAGGGAACCGCATGAAAGTCGACCTGATAGAGTATATATATACCAATGTGGACTAACCTCCCCATTACTAACAATCACTTCACCCACATCTCATTTGTTAGCTGACAGGTCGTTTTTTTTATAATAACTATATATACAAATGTTTATTTTTATTTTCAGGATATACGAATGTATAAAAGCATAATATTAATATATACACACAATATATATATTTATATATTTAATTCTAATTATATTTGTATAGGTAGCTATTATTTTTATTTTATATCTATTATAAATTATATTTTATATTATGCAAAGAACTTTTAAGTACACTTATAACACAATAAATAGTATTATACATATTATATTACTAAATTAAATTTCATACTAATGCTTTGGTTAGTTTTAAAACAAGCTAATTTAATTAATTACACCTACTTATACCGAAAGGGATAAATTATTTCATTTACAAAGTCCTCCCTCAAGTCATATTTAGCATAGTCTAATGTACATGCGCTAACTTTCCATTTACTGAAGGCTACATTGACAATTCTCTTGGTACTTCGTAACAGATGCATTATATTTTATAAGAGACGAGAATTAACGCAACATTTAGGGTTTTTTATACCACTGAGGTGGCAGACAAACATACAAGATACATGATGGCAAACGGTTACCGTTGCCTATGAACGCCTGCAGTATCAGGGGCATTTCGTTACCAACGTTGAAGAAACCACTTTATTCCATTTTTTAAATACCTCATGCTTTAATCTCTTGGACAAACTGTAATAATTTATTTGAATTACCTCGACATTTCGATTACGTTACATCGGCCGTGGTCACGAGTATGCTAATGTGGCGTTCCCATATCTCTAGTTCTAAGGTAGAAGCATTTTCTCTTAGCTTCTTATTGTTAACATATCAATACACTATCATCATCATCATCATTTCAGACATTATCCATCCACTGCTGAATATAGGCCTCCTCCATTAGACTGCCACAAGAAACGGTCTTAAACCACCTGCATCCACTGACTCCCTGCAATTCATTTGTGGTCGTCACATCATCCAGTGGGGGCTCGCCCTCCACTGCGTTTGCCTGTACAGGGTCGCCACTCATATACCTTTCTTCCCCATCGGTTGTCGGTTCTTTGAGTTATGTGATCAGCCCATTGCCACTCCAGCTTGCCTATCCTCCGGGTTATGTTGGTTACATATATATATATATATATATATATATATATATATATATATATATATATATATATATATATATATATATATATAATCTAAACAAAACCAGTAATTTTATTAAAAAAAATTAACCTACTGAACCGATTTTGACCGTCAAATCTGTAAGAATATCCTTTCCGATAAAAAAAAAAAAATTTCCAAATAAATTTACAACTAACTGGGTTATGAGGTAACAAACATAAATAAAAATATAATCAAATTGAGAACCTCTTTCATTTGAAGGCGGTGTAAAATTAATATAAAAATTTAAATATGCGCCATTTAAAAATAAAAGGTACACTGTCTTTGTAGAAATTATTATAGAAGTCTAGAGTTCAACGTTTTTGGGAAAAGAAAATAATTGAATTCTACCAGGACAATGTCTGTTACGCTACCTAGGAACTAATAAAACCATTACTATTTCATCGCAAGAAGTGGCGGAAACTTTCATTTCAAATCTAAATTGCAATATAAAGGTTCGAATGAAATTAAATATCACAATAAAATTGTCTTCTTTTCTATAATTTAGATATTTCAAGAACTCGGTTTATTTATGAACATTGTCGAGAGGTAGCTTAGTGTGTCTAGTGGAAACACTTGGTACATGTAGTGTATTATAATTAACCATTTACGAGTAATAACACTGTCAAATGGAAGCTTAACTTGGCGCTTGAATATTACTTATTCTCTATTACTTAATATAATATTAGGTATATATTTTAAATACTTATTCTAAATTAATAGAATATTTATTTATAGAGAAGGTATATGATGATGTACAATTTAATTAGGACGTTTTAATTTATTTTGTATACAAAATGTTCTATATATTTATTTTCAAAAATTAAATTATTATTAATTTATTTAAATTTTACTAACTAATAGAATATAGTACATAATGCAAGTTAATAATAATAACCAACCTTTGAAATGCAAATATTTTCAAAAGCGATTTAGTATATTAAATATATAAAATATATTGTTTTGTTTGTTTTGTTTTATACAACTTAGAATGGCAAACAAGTTGACGGCCCACCTGATGGAAAGTGGTAACCGTCGCCTATAGATATGAGTAATACCATGGACACAACAGAGTATACTGTTTCGCTATAAATAAAATATACATCATTTCTGCCGTTAACATAAGCCTTCCTCATTAAGAAAGTTTTGCCAGTAGTTGCCACGCTTGGCAGACTGATTGGCAATCACAGTTAGGCATTTAGAGATATTTTATGAAGGACGCTGCTGCCCATCTCTCTACCATTAAGTTCCCTAGTCGCCTCTTACGACACCCACGGGAAAAGAAGGGGTGGCCTATTATATGCCAGGACACACGAACAGTCGAATATATATATATATATAAACTAATATCCTACACATATTACCTATATGCATATGTACATATATACATACAGATATTATACAGAATTATGATCAACTTTTCTATTTTATTACGTAATAAAATGAGCATATTTTATAATGAATATTTTATTGTATATTATTATAATTGGCAGGTTTATTTTGGTTATACAATAATTATGCGAAACATGTGGTACATCCACATGAATTAATTAAAATAACGACATCATTTCTAAATTTTACTCGACAGAAGCGCACATCCCTAACCTGCAACCAATGCCATGCGTTAGAGTGAGACAGATTTACAACTTTCTCGTATACCGCCAGCGATGCGGTTGGCGAGTTATCGTTGTTGAGTCCTTAGAGGTCTCTATAGGTACCAGTGCAGTCTTCAGACAGGTTAATGCAATGTATGTGCCAAATTAATAATAACACAAGATACGTGCTTACAATGAGATGGTGCAAATTTGTTGTTAGTAGTTAGTTAGTTTAGGTTAGTGACTAGTGTATTAATAATAAACTCGTGAGCTATTAGTATATATGTTAACAAGTATAACAAATGAGTTACAAATGGACTGTATCTGTTTTGTTGTTTGTTTTGAAGTTAATTTTCATGTAAGAATTTTATTTGAGAATATTTGAGATACAACTGTAATACATACGTATTTATAGAAAACAAATAATGTAAAATAGTGATAAAATATTAATAAAACAATAGCAAAACGTGCGTGAACAAAATGGTAGTCGGAAATTGATGGCTATAATGGAAGATATATATATATATATATATATATATATATATATATATATATATATATATATATATATTGTAATCAAAGGATATATATATATATATATATATATATATATATATATATATATATATATATATATATATATATATATATATATATATATATTAATAATATTATATTAATACGTAATAAGATACTCTAATTAAATTTCATAAAAAAAATCATAGGTTGAAATAATATGAAATAAATATTTCTGATACTTTCAAATGTACTGTGTACCAACTTTGTATTTAAAATATATTTTTGGAAATTCTAATAGTAGTTTAGTTATTAACATTATCACAACGCCCAGTCTTAAAATTTATTTATTTATTCTTTATTGCACATAATTCTTATATATAATGTGTATAATTGAAACACTATTCGTTGTTAAGTGTATCACTTGATAACTCCTGTATCAAGTAAGGTTGTAAGGCCATAAAGTCACCCAATGTTTTCCCAGCGTAATCATTTCTTGTAATTGTTTGTATCTATAATACATTTACTACTGTGATGTTAAATAAAAACTACTATGTATAAAATTAGGCTATGTTTTATTATTTATAATATTTTGATATCTGAAAATTGGACTGGACACCGTTTCTCAGGCCAATAAACCGAATGTTAATTCCGTAAAAGTGTGAAACCAACACGGGAATAAAACAACTATAATTTTTGGAGAAAACAGGTAAATACTCTAATATACAATTTTTATATTCACCGTAAAACTTTGCTAAATCTCATAAAAATATATTCGTACACGGTAAGAGGATATACTTTTCAACGTTGAGTTCAATTTACTCTTCGACCGATTCATTGCAAGTTTGCCAAGTTTTACTTAGAAAAACACCGAACCTCGGTGTACGGGCAAACACAGTTCCTGACTGAACTTTAATTTAACACCGCCATAAATTAAAGTAAGAAATTTTAAAGAAAATTAGTTTCGTCCAGTAAATTTTCCGAGGATATAATTAAGTTAGTGCTTTCAAGAATGTCACCGTGAACTTTTAATGGGATGCCTGGTATATAGTGTTGTTTAATAATAATCGTTACCGTTGTAGTCGTAATCGTCACATGACAACACAATTAATCGATTGTGTATTCACAAAATAATGTAATCGATGATTAATAATTAATTGATTATAATAGGATACTATCGATTTTACAGAATATTTTACGATTATTATAATTAATAATATTAGATTGAACTAGAAATCGATATGACTAATTCTATTTACAGTGTTTAGATTATAATCTATATACAAGTATAATATTGATATTTCTTTGAATATAAAAATAAATATATATATATAATTCATAATTAATAACTCATTCCTTCTGTTGTGACTTCCTAATGGAATTTTATTATGTCGATTATTTAAAATTAAAATACACTTTGTGCCACTAAAATATTTTTATTATTATTTTATACACGTGATCGATTTTATATCGTACCGAATCGAAATATATATTATTCTGAAAACTATCGATTAATTTAGATTAGGCAACACTACTGGCAATGCCTGAAGTTCACTATTATTTTGTCTTAACTGAGATATTAAGTTGATTGTTAAATCACCGAAGCGGACATAAAAAATTGCTTGCGACCTATTATCCCAGATCGGGTAGGTTGATAGTATGAAATGAAAGTTACTTAGGGATAAGTTTAAATAAATAGTGTGAAAGTCTAAACCGTTTTCGAGCATATTAGAATCCAACTTTGCAGGGTCTATCGTTATCACTCGGATTAATTTGGTTTGTTCTAGCATTTTCCATCATTATGCAACCAGTCATAAATTTAAATTGAGTTACAATGTTTTTGTTGTCGGCCTGTTTCGAACTGACGACCCTTAAAATTTACATTATTAACTCACAAATACAAACAATATCCAATAATAATGTATATGATATAAAAATAAACTACAAACAAATCCCGAAACTCCAAATAGAGCGAGGAATGTGAAAAGTTTTGCTTATATTGCATATTCTTAGCAAGTTAGGTCTGTCCCTCTCTAAAATATGTATGTCTCCGAGCCATAGAGCTCAGAAAGTTTGTATTTTGCAACCTTTCCCTTTGAGGGTCCATAAATAAATGGATCATTAGAATAATTGGGTTGTTTTGTAATATGGCGTTATATTCATAAACTCAAAGGTTTCATTCGAAAAAGTTGGGAATGTTTTAGAAATTTGTGATTATTTTGTGTGTCTCTTTGAAAATAGAATCAAAAAAATTGTCGGGTTTGAAATAATGCTTCCTATTTACATAGTACTCATATATTATAAATTGGTAAAAGTGTTTGAACATTTGTGATTTTATCATCATCATTTCAGCAGTTATTTGTACACTTCTGAACATAAACCTTTCCCATAAAGGGAGTTTTGCTAGTAGTTGCCATGCTTAGCAGAGGGTTCGCAATCGCGGTCAGACCTTTGGTGATGTTTCAAGAGGGACGCTGTTGTCCATCCTTCGACCATAAGTTCCCTTAGTCGCCTCTTACGACACCCACGGGAAAAGAAAGGTGTGGGCCATTCTATGCCTGGACCTACACGACCAATATATGTTATTTTTAAGGTATAAGGTAATGTTAAAGTGCTAATAAATGCAGTTCTAGTGTTACGGTATCCGTGATGTCACCATGGGAACTGTTAGAATATGAACGCTACTAAAAGTGGATAATGCTCTCATTGTTAATAGTGAATAAGGTTACGGTAACCACTTACCATCAGGTGGGCCGTATGCTTGTTTGCCACCTCAGTGGTATAAAAAAAGTGAGATAGAGACCCTTTGCCCATTTTTTTTCTATAATTATAATTATATAAGAATTGTCCACTATATACTGCATACTAATTTAAATTTCATGTATTTCATATATTGTAAATTTTTGAAAGTATTTGCTAATAGGCAATGAATACTATTTATTTATTTAGAAACCTATTGACCACACATATCTAGTACACAGTGCAAAAAGTACAGTACACCAGGTTACGGCGGACTCTTATTTATTCATTACTGGTTTTTACCTGCGACTTCGTCCGTGTGACCGGAATACGCGAATTGACCGGAATAAAAAGTAGCCTATCTCCTTTTCCATTCCAAATACTACGTGTAAATCGGTTTTCATGACAATTGCTTGAGCTGTTATTACGTTGAGAGGAAACAAACAAAAAAACACATTCACTTAATCTAAAAATTAAATAGATGCTGAAATAGTCTAGGTCGTTTTTAAATTACAAAACTCACGTATCTCAGTAGATTTCATTCACAATCACTCAGTGCTATAAAAATTTAACAAAATCAATTTAGTAGTTTAGTTTTATAATTAAAATAACTGGTTTTGTCACAACTAAAGTCTTTATTTTTTAAAACACAATAGTAAACCTATAGATAAGAGGGTTAATTCCATTTTAGTCAGGTATTAAATTTTTGACAATTAAAACAATTTTTTTTAAATAGATCAAGTTATAAATTCAGAAAGAATATAAAACGATGTACTTATATACTACGTTTTACTTTAGAGAGCTGTCATTTATCTTAGCTTAAAATATATTATTTTTAATGCCCTCAAAATTAACCTGATAGCTGTTTACATAACTGTTTGCTTACTTGTTTTATTCAATTTCAATCAGGCAATTATCTCTACAGATAAAACGATTATGTGAACAAAACAAACGTGCACATAGCGGTTCCTTGTGTTTATAATTTATAATATACTATATATATTTTTATGTGTATAATTTCTCTGTTATTTGATTATATGCGGTCATAGAAATAATTATATAGTTCTTTTATTACAGATTTCTCTTTATTATTAAATTTTTTGTTTATTAGATGCTGTGATGAAAGCACTGCACTCCCTGAAGAAGCCTTCAAGGAGTGGGAGAAGAAAAACAATTGTCGGAAACAGTAAACATAATAAGTTCATTAAATTCCCCTAATCCTCTTATATACACTTCCCTTTACCTTTTTGTTTATACCTTACCTTCGGTATATTAACAAACACCTACATATTATAAATAGCTTATATTAATTCGATTTTATACAAACGCCATTTTCTCTAAGTTGCAAATGTCAAAGTATCCTTCATTTATGTATTTTATAGAATTAAATTTGGATGAGAGCTGCTTTGAATAATTCTTAGAAATATGCTCATGTATAGATAATAACAATTTTCAAGCATACTTGTGATAATTATCGCCATTGATTCGAAGAATCTGTTTGTTTACCATGGAAATCTGTCAAGAATTTCTCAGTCAAAATCAAAGAAGGAATGCTGTCAAAATAATACAATTTTGCATTACTGATTTGTGACGAATAACTTCCATTTTTCGGCTGTGAGTTTGATTTCGTTATAAACGTGTTTCATCGTATTTGAATACGAAAATTCGGGATACTGTTTCATGGTGGAGACCCTGTTATTTTTTCTAAATGAAAATTCCACTTGGATATATATTATGTAGATATAACGTCTCAGTGATGAAATCGGAAAACACCGTTTAAAAATTCAAGCAATCCAACAGAAGTTGCAGATGAAATTTAAGTTTGTGACACAGAGTTTAATAGTTTGTAGATTAAAAAGAATTGTTATAATAATTACTAGATATATTGTATGATGTATAGGGTTGTCACTTACGTATTGTGACAGCCTCCGTGGTGCAGTGATGAGTATGTTGCTTTGCGTAAATGAGGTCTAAGATCCTTAAGGCCAGGTAATCGCTTATTAGTGTGACACCTATTATTACTGACCAATTGTTTCAATAAAATTTTGTCCTCAAAATAAAGTGTAAAAAAAAAAGTGTTACAAGTGTTTGTATTTCTTTACGTTACTGTAGTTCACAAATAGATGGACTTAATATCATCTTACTTCCTTTTTCGCTTTTTAGCTATTTTTAATGTGAATTTATACATTGTGCTAGTTTTTAAAATTTTAATTGTTTTTTTAGAAGCAAGTATGTAAGGATCTTTGATGCAACGTATAATCTTAATATGTTGATAAATTTTAAATAAATAATATATTGTTAAATTTATTTTAATTATGAGAGTTCTATAAGATACATAATGGTATCATGATATAAATATGGCAATTATTTATAACTATTAAAAGCTTTATACACATAATATAACTACAAATGATAAATGTCTTTTATTTTGCCACTTTCACATGTAATAACATATGGATTTTTGCAACTTGATAGTAATTTTAATTACACCTCTATAAAAAGAATACAAAAAGTATACACAAAATAGAATATTTAATGACATGAAACTCCTGAAATTATAATATTCAAATTTATAACACAACAGAGTATAATATTACATACATTCATTATCTCATTAAATATTTTTGCATGCCTTCACATTTGGAAAATATAGATATTCAGGTAAATCTGAATTTTAATTATATATAATTACATTAATACTGTATTAAAATGAACTCGTGAGAGATCATTTTGTACACGTTACATTTACAGCAAATATATTAATAACTCTAAATATACTATACAGAGTTATTTAGTCTCAAGTTAAAAAAAGCTTACATTAAAATATTTGAAAACTGAATATATCCCTTATATACAAGTTTTTGTAAATACATACAATATACGTAAAATGGTCAGACCAAATGAAAGGAACTTATGAATAATGTTTAAACTGTACAAGAATCAAACCTGAAACCGTTGAAACGTTAAGCAGTATGTGAAACTGCTACACCATACATACGTAACTAATATCGTGGTAAAATACATTGTTTATTATTCGCTCAATTGTTTGCTCGTGTGTAGTCTCACTCATTTAAATATTTCGAGACCGCTGGATGTAAGACTCGAGAATTCCTCGTTGTTAAATAAATTTTAAATGTCAACAGAAAATGTAGTTAACGAAGGGATGGTTTAGATAGAAAATCACATTTCTTCGCATTCCGAGAAGTAGTGTTGTATGTAATTGAAAAGAATCGTAGTCTGGTGTTTTACCAAATCTCCTCGAAAATGCTATAGTGATGTGCCAGCATCAAAACACTGATTTATCAATTTTCTTTCGAGTATTGCTGAGTCCAGTTCAAATTTAAATATATACATATCTAAATCTTCAAAAACTAATAGAGACGAAATAAAATCTAGACCACCAGCAGCAATATATTATAATTACAACAACGATAATGTGCTTGCATGCCCGCTGTGTGCAAGAATTTTTACTATAAAAATTTTCTATGTTACCCTAGCCTATTATTATATACAATTAATTAACATTAGCAGAGTCAAAGCTGTCACCATGATCGAATGAAGTCACCATAACTGAAAACGGTCAGGATTTATCATCATCATTTAAATCCATACATTATAAAACTGTGAAAGAGAAAGTTTTTTTTTTCTTAATTAATGATTCGTTAAAAAATTTACTTAACACATACTAATTGGGATGAAGAAGGACATAAAATACTTTTTAATTCGATCCCAGTCACGCAATTGTAGTCACGAGTAACAATTTGTATGTATATATAAATGTGTTTTCAATATGCCAATTAGTTGTCTCGTATCTACAGTTTAAACTCTGCTTAGTTAGGTTCAGACGATACTGTGTATTATGTTCAGGATTATTTATTTATTGCATAGATTAAAGTTAATACCTGCATTCTCAAATTTATTGTTCGCTAATCTAAATAAAGTGCCACTTACATATTCTTTGCTTAAACAGAATAATGAAGTAACAGTACTTTATAATGTTAATTTTTACATCTAATGATACAAATCATCATCATTCAAATGATCAAATCAGTCGTTAATAATGTTCTCTATACGGGAAGTTTTTTCAGTAGTTACCACGACTAACAGGCTGGTTGGCAATCACAGGTTGGTGATGTTTTAAGAGGGATACTCATGCCCACTTCTCGATCATTAAGTTCCCTTCTTCATCAGCATATCAGTCTTTAACTATCCACTGCTGGATACAAGCTTACCCGTTGAGAGTTTTCGCCAGTAGTTGCCACGCTTGTCAGGCGGATTGGCAACCACAGTTACGCTTTAGATATGTTTTAAGAGGGACGCCACCACCCAAGTCGCCTTTAATGATACCCACAGAAACAGAACAGATGTCAAACAGAACAGTCTATTCTATGCTGGGACCACAGGGAAATGAGATAAGTAAAAACGTTAAATTTTAAACTGGCAAACTATTACCTAGACGTGTTTTCGTCACAAATAACTATTGTACGTTAACGTGCATTTAAATAGTAATTACTAACGAACATGGAATATTAGATAGGTAACATAGTGGACAAGACCGCATTGCGGTATATGTTTTTATACGCAATCAAATTTCCAAACTCAATATTATGTTTATTGTTACGATTTACGAATACGTATTTGAAAATATAACATAGCATTCCCCAGTTTAATAACATCTAACATATTTAATGTATAGCAGGAAATGTTTAAATGTATTACAATAACGATATCAAATCGATTCTAATTGCCCGCACTCGTTGTTTAAAAAAAAATTCAAAATTTATGTTTTACAGAATTTCAATTTTTTTTTTACAACACGGGGTAAACGAGCATGCGGCTCATCTGATGGTAAGTGACTACCGCCGCCCATGGTCACCCACAACACCTTTTGTGACCTAATTAATTTTTATGTTTTAACATTTTAATTTTTGTGACTTTATGCTATTTGATATTTTATATCAGAAATAAACTTGAAAAATTCTATTTTCATTTGAAAATAGAAACTGCTAAAACTTTTGTCTATTGTTCTCTACTGAAACTCTCTCTTCATAGAAAATAACGCAATATCATAATAACACAAATGTATTTAAAATTAAGTTAGTTTGAATATATATTATTTGTATTTCAATAGTTTTAGTATCAAATTCCATTCGGATAAGCCTTGGTGTTAAATTTCACATTAGAATTCAATTTAGGTAAATAAACCTCATTTATATGAATCAAAATTTCGTATAACCCGACGTAACTGTATCAGTTTATTAATGTTACACCCTCTGTGCGAAATATCTATTCAATTTGATGGGTTAACGCCTTCGACTTTTTGTCCGCTCTCAGTTCGATTAAAAAAATACGATTTAAAAATTTTCAGTTTAAAAAATGTAGTTCGGACCCTATTTATTATTATCGTCACTTAAATTTATAAACTATAAGCTCGCAAATAAAAACATGTAAAGATGTAAGAGTTGAATTATTTGTGGAGGAAGCACGGAAGGGTTATAATAAAAAATATAGTGTATTTTCTGTCATAAAAATTTATATATTGTCTATATTGTATTATGTCGACTATTGTTATCATTGTAACCATATTTATAAGTATATTAGATTTTTTTACAGCTCTGAATATTTAACTATCATATACCTAGGTTTAAATTAATCATAAAGAAAAAACATATTTTTAATTAGTGAAATGGGAAAATTGGAGTCACGGAAAGCGCCGCATATTTTAATTTCGGTCAGAGATCACAATTATATCTTTCGTATTAGAATAATTTATGAATCCAGCATCTGTTCTAAGAAGTAATTGAGAAACCATGGACATTTTGTAATATAAAAAACTTTCAAAGCAGATCCATTGATTTCTTTATTTCTTTGAAATTAAACTTTTCCAATATCAATGTTCTAATTTTAATAGAAATTCTATGCATTAAGCAACGATTTTATTACATTCCTTCTTCTTCTTTGTTATCCTAAAAGGAAAATATATTTTTATGGGCATCGTCCTGAATTAAAGATGAGTTGTAAGTTTTAAGGAAATGTACGTGTTTGGACAACAGTAATAAATTAAGGGGCACATATTTTGTTTTACGTCCGATAAGAACTTAATTTGTAAACACGTGATGTGCATGATAATTCAGATATTGTACTTTTTATTATATTTTATTGTACATTCTAAAACTGTTTATTTTTAGAGAAAAATGAACAAATAATTTTATTTGTTTATTTACTTAAATAGTATACGAAGATGTAGATAAGTAAGAAGGCGTGATATTTATAATGATTTAAGTAGTTAATAAATAAAAATACTAATTCAGTTGGCTGATATTTTTTGATTTCTTTAAATTTTTTAGATATATTATATAATTCAAATCACATTTTCTTTCACTGTAGTTACTCTTTTCCATTCCTTTGTAATTTTTGAACTAAATTTGTCATATTTCCTTGTGTGTGCTATGTATGTTATATGTGTATATGTATGTGTGTGTATGTATGTATATGTATGTGTATATATATTGTTATAGTAAATAGTTTAATAAATTATATGTATTTGATATTTTTGTGCATTACATGTTTTTGTATTTTATGCACGAAAATTATTAATTCACTCTTGCGCCACCTGCCCTTTTCTATCTGTTCTCCTTTAACTAAAGGTTGTCTGTTAGAGATTGCCCTAGCGATAAGACCTTTTGTAACTTTATGTGTAAATTTCAATCTGTATTTATGTTACTGTATTTCACTTGAATTATTCACTTGTCATTGTATATTTTTATTTATGGTGCAATAAAGAGTTAAATAAATAAATAAATAAATAAATTTTCTACTATAAATACTATTAAAATTATCGTAATTTTATAATTTTACATACGATTTACAAATAGGTATCAGAAATACTACAATTGAAATCATAACATTCATACGTGGATTGTAACATTATTATCTCAAAAAAAATCACCTTAAATTCAAATGTCATTCTGCGGGATTCATTAAAAAACATTACGCTTACACGTTGCCCCAAAGTCATAATTAAAAATGTAACAAGCATCTCGTAAATTAATAAAGGAACCTATTAAGTTTAATGCGGATTTTTTTTTATATTTCTATTAAAACGTTCCCAAATGGAACCGAAGTACACACAACGAGTAGCGGTCGTTTAATTGTGTTGTCTCCGTATTTTTCAATTTAACGGATAAAATACGGACGATTATTTAATCTGTAAAGTGTTTCATTCACAGATCGCGATATTCGTTGCTTTTTGTATTTCGCGAAGGTATTATATACTGTTTTAATTAAACTAATACATAAAGCGAAGATGAAAGAGATATAATCATTTATATCCACCATTTCTCACAAAATTCATAAATGTATTATCTAGATAATTTATTTATTTATTTATTTATTTATTTATTGAATATAATGCTTTTCCTTACTTAATTTATTTTTATTTATTTATTCTATTAGTACATATATGTGTATATGGCGGACTTAATGCTAAAAGCATTCTCTCTTAGTCAACCATAGGGAACTATCATGATACTCGAATGCGGTACTAGTAATTATTCTTTATATACTTTAATCCTTACTAGTATTAAATATGAAAATGTTTTTTTTTTTTTATTTTAACAGCTCTTGAGCTTTCACATTTATCAATTCAAATTTAAAAAATCAAAATATTTATTCATTCTCCACAATACTGTTTGAACAAACTATTATGTAAGACTATGAGTATTCTCAATACATACACTGAAGTGTATGTATTGTGGAGACTGGTAGCTGAACTAGGAAAACCTGTGCTCAGTAACAATAAATTTGACAAATACTAGTAGATAAGATTTTATTAATGGTAGTGGAATTAAACAAAATAATTCTAATCAAATAACCGGCGATATGGTTTTTCGTAAGATAACACCTAGTTTAATAAAATAATTAAGTATACTGCTTCAGATATTCGCCGTAACTAATAAACATTTTACGTAATTTCAAATTATGTGATAAGGTCGTGTCCTAGCATTAGTTCTAAAAATGTCGTCCTTATCTTAGAGTATTCTGTGATCAGTCACTGTCTTAAGCCTTTTAAATATTTAGTACCTACCAACGAAAAGCTTGGGCGCTTCGTTCTTTTTCTAGGCATTTTCCTTATCTCAGAATTTTCTTTTGGTAACTTTTAAAATTAACAATCCACTGTGCTTTTGTAGCAGCTCATGCGAAGTTAACATATAGTATACTGTGTGTTCAACACAGCAATATTATATTTTGTCCTTATAGAAAAATGTAATACAAAAATTCGCCACCTTAAATCTTTAGTGTTAAGGCTCAAGATTGCTTACGCTTACATTTACATAGATGAATGCTTGTTTTGTTTTTGTAAGTGCAAATCCTCTTCCCTAAAGCTATTTGCCGGCTACAACTGGTTTTTACCGCTTTACTTAACAACATGACCGCATTGTAAGAAAAGCAAAGATTTTTTTACACCGATATGGATATATAATTTAAGTGTAATTAATTAAACATATGT
This sequence comes from Galleria mellonella, assembly GCF_026898425.1. Classification (NCBI taxonomy): domain Eukaryota; kingdom Metazoa; phylum Arthropoda; class Insecta; order Lepidoptera; family Pyralidae; genus Galleria; species Galleria mellonella. Next base: position 629,217 of record NW_026442100.1, on the reverse strand, counting down.
TATTACTAACTTTTGTTATTTATTTCAATTGTGTTGTTAAAATACATGGTGTATAATTACCTATTTGCTTATTATACTTTATTGCTATATATTAGAGTATTAACAGATATACATACCTACATAGAAAAATTCAAGTAATACAGTTTTTTTTATTGAGAATTAAATAATATTAATACTAATTGTGGTAACCACTGAATATACAATATTGAGCATTTACTAAGTATCATAATTTCTGTAGATACATAGATAGGTAGTAAATATACATACTTACATACTTACTGTCAGCTTGTTTGCAATTCTAAGTTGTATAAAAAAAACACTTGGCCGGACTATTTCTATGCCCGGACGTGGGACCACAGAATAGGCCACCCCTTCCTATCCCGTGGGTGTCATAAGAGGCGCCTAAAGGATCGACAACAGCGTCCATCTTAAAACATCTTTAAAGCCTGACTGCGGTTGCTAATCCGCCTGCCATGTATGGCAACTACTAATAAAACCCCCCAAGAGGGAGGCTTTTGTTCAGCAGTGGATACTTAAAGATTGATATGATAATGATGATGAAATATACATACATGATAAATAAATTATGTATATTAATGTAATATAATAATTTTAACAAAAAACATTATCCTCCTTTCCTCCGCAGTAGAGTAATATGACATAGGCAAAATATATGACCATGTAGTGTGTATTGTTGAAGTTATAAAATTATACACATATAAAATAGTGTTTTACGCAAGCTGAAAATAAATCTCTCGCCACCGACTTTATCTGACCAAACCACGCTCCGCGTCCATTCGCCACTTTTCAAGAAATTCTGTGACGTTTTCCTTTATAAAATATTATCTACGAGTATTAGATGCTGGTTAACATTATTAAAAACTGAAACTCATATAAAGATTCACTGTAATTTGAAATTTTTAGTCACAAAAAATAAATAACAAAATGTACTTTTTTTTAATGGTCTGATTTTTCAATGGAGGACAACGATTTCTTATGTAACAAGCTGTGTCGACAGCTTCTGCTGTGTAATCTAATTTCAACGATTGTACGATTCATCCTCTCAGCGATCCCGTTCTGCTGACTGATATACATTACAATATTCGTCGATCACTTTGTAAATATTTTATTTTACAACCCATAAGATTCTCTTGCTAATTATATAATTTAAAAGTGACAAAAATATAAAATAAAAGTAGTACTTTGAGTACTTTTGACTTTTATACAATTCTTAATTTCTCGTTGCAAGGTTTGGAAAATTTTTATCATAATGTAAATTTTGTAACTCCTTAACATTTACATTCACACTACATTTATTTAAAAGTTTACATACATCCTTTCCATTTAGATGTCCTAAACGTTCGTGCCATAGATATAACTCATTTCTCTTACTCATTAAGCACGCACTCTCGAATTCACGTAAGTAATATAAATTCCCTTTGCGGAATGTGACTATTGATAACATACATTGGTAAAGCACTAGATAAAAAATACACGCCGATAAACAAACGAATCTGTGAAATCAGAAATTGAAATTTGCGCGGATTGTTAGTCCATCGCGGTGATTTGGAAAATTTATCTGGTGGTTTTCTGCGGGAATCGCTTAGAGGTCAACCTGATAGGGTATATTGCTAGCAATGGGGCTTGTAGACCCCATTGCTAACAATCTTGACTCATCTTCCTCTACAATTTTAACTTTAAGGTAGTCTGGTTTCGGTAAATCATCTCTCGATTCTACCGCACACCTGAAGTTTTCCGATTAGGTAGGACTACTAGTACATTGTTGTATTGTATATGATAGAAATATGGGTTTAGAAATGATAAAAAATTGAGACTCAAAAACTGAGACTACAGATAATTCAGACATCTTTCCATCAGGTGGGACGACAGCTTGTTTGCCATTCTAAGTTGCATAAAAAAGAGAACCTTTGGACGGAGAGCAGTAATAAAAATAGTATTAAGGTTAACTTGATATCTAGACTGTTACGAGTAGTATTGGATACAAAATTTTTTTGTCTTATGTTCACACATGTTTCTTTAGAAGAAACGTTCGACCCGGCTCGTGAGATCCTCACAATATGAATATTAGATTATAATACCGAAGTCTAGATGCTCGGGAAACTAATATCGTCTAAATTATCCACGAGTCATGCATCAAGCAAAGAAACACGAGTATATAATAAAATTATAACAAGATTTTGTCTGTAAATACATAGAAAATATTTAAGAGAAAACGATAAGAAAGATCTTGATTAAAAGCAAGAGAAGTTTATGCAATAATTACAAAATTCTGCACTAAATTTGTTTGGTTTTCACAGCTATGTTTCTAAAGATCGAACTTAAAATCTTTTCTTTAAAAAACTTAAAATATTTATCTCTATACGCCATCTAGAAGTCTATTTCATTGATTTTTTCATTTCAAAAATCCACGTGTTCAAAGTTACGAACAAAAGCCAATTTAAAATATTTCCAAATAAATACGGTATTGTGAAGATTCACTGTGTTATTACAGGTATCTTTAAACAATTTCAATGAATGGAAAATGGATAAAATCTCAAGAACTCGCAAATGTAAAGTCGAACCACGTTTTACTAGTATGATTGATGACTGACCGGCCCAACAGAAGGATTTAGGATCAAGATAAGTGATATTTCACGCCTGTAGATTTCGCTTGCGTGTGGTCACGATTTGCACGTAAATCTTTATACGGTTTCACTGAAAATTGTTTTATATTTCGTGCAATCGAGACTTATGAGGGAAATTGTCGGACCAAAGTTTGTAATAAACAAAATTATGCTTTGATAAATTAGCGTAAAATTTAATAATGTGGACTTCGCAACAGTCTCGTTAGCTGTTTGTGGTAGTCATAAATTATATTATTAATTAGGTAGAAAGCATAGGATATGTAATTAGAAACATTCATTAATTTTAGTGTTCACTTTGTAGAATATTATTTAAATGAATATTTACATGTTTGGACTAAGAGAAGTCTTCTTATATTCATTAATTCAAATGAATATGTTTTATATAAAGCCATCTAGTTCTATACTAATCTGAACTTTTAATGTAATTGATACTGACTGGTAGAACTAATTAAATATATTTTTTTTAAATGATATACTAATTATTATAAACAGAATACACCTAGTAAATACAAAGAGAAATGCGAATACAAGACTTATATTACGCGTGAACTAAACTTGCAACCATTGGAAGATGAGACAGCCTTAAACCATTGCATTATTAAGACCATCGTTTTATATGCGTTTATATGTTATCTCTGCAATATTTTAGTATCTCTAAAAACAGGTTGAATTCTTCAAAAGTTATGTACTTCGGGATAAATATTATCACAAGCAACATAACTTAGGTATCTATGAAGTTTCCTTCTGACTTAGCGCAAAGTTGGCAACGACGTTGTAGGTAAACTTCTATCAGATTACATCGTTTGTACGTTAGAAAGCTTTTCTGTAGATCATAAAATTCAATAAAACCCTTTGAACAATAATATAAACGAATATCCCGAGACAATAGGTAAATATTTTTTGAATGGCTGGCAAATAAAATTATAAAAGGTTTCCAATTAACTTTTTATTTGTCTATACAGCTAAATAAAAGTCACTATGTGTAAATTTAAAAAAATTAACATACAATTCTGTAAGTACTTACAATATTTTTAATTTAAAATTTTTATCAATGAAAAAAAGAGGCACAGAAAAATAGATTATTGTGCTTATAAAAAAAAAAAAATATTTTAGGATAACATATTGAAAAAGCAATGTACATAAATACCTTTTTTTGCTTGTCCATCCATTTATCCATTTTTTTATGCAACTTAGAATGGCAAACAAGCTGACGGCTCACCTGATGGAAAGTGGTAACCGTCGCCTATAGACATGAGCAGTACCATGGACATAACAGAGTATACTGTTTCGCCCACGATATCTCCCATGCAATGCATTCCTGAGGACTCAGGTGTTATTTCTCTGTACCCTCTAAATTTACTGCCATATCCCACCCTTCATACCGAAACACATCCATGCAAACACAACTGCTTCAGGGTAGAAACATGAATGAGACAGAGGTGCCCAAACGACTTTTGTACAAAGTCTCCCTCTGGTAAACCTGTCCTGTTTTTCTGTCCTTCTATTAAAGTAATATATTTTAGCAACTACTAATATTATCGATATAAAATTTTAATTATGTTTTATCATCATAGCTAAAAGAAAACATATGTAACTACGTAATTGTGTTTTCTAAAGTATTTATTGGTCTTAAAATAAAATATCATTTTAGTAATAACTACAAATAAAATTTCAAAAGCGCAATCAGACAAAGGGACCCTATACAAACAAATCAAATCAGCCGCGATACTACTATAGAAACTAGCAAGTGAGTCAATTTGTTAGCAATTTGTGTAAACACAAGTGTTCGACCGAAACTAGACGGGCAAAGTTGAACAATAGGAACTATTTTGCTCATTGTGCTGAATTTGCGGACGACACAGCGAATTGGACTTAGAACAATTTGCAAAGATAATCTCGATTAGATGTCAGCGTTATTAGAATACTAGAGTTAGTAGATGATCAAGAATCGTGTTGTTGTCGATTTCATTTTAACGATGTGTATTATTTATTCTTAATTGACTTTTTTAAAGGGTACAAATGGAATAGTAATCTTGCCTGCACTATTGGTATACTCTAGCGGGGCACCAGTAAGAGATGATAGACGATGAAAGCAGGTCAGTTAGTCCATAATGACGAATTCTACAAGAATTAATTACGATAAATTCCAGAGGGAACCGCGTGTAGGTCAACCTGTTAGCGTATTTTACTAGCAATAGAGCTTTTAGGCCGTATTACTAACAATCCCTTCCCCCCTGCGCTTTAGTGGGTTATTACCCTCATAACTAAAGTATGACCTCCAACAGCTCCTCCATTTTTTTCTGTTTACGGCATACTTGGAAGCATCATGTACGTTGATAGAAACGATATTGCTCCTTTAGTTGGACCCATGTATCAGGTTACGCCTTCAGTGCCTTTTATTATTTACCAGCTTCATCTTGTGGCTTCGCCCACGTAAATCAATACATAAAGTCATCATGCGCTAAGTTAGGTTATAACCAATACATGTACCAAATTTCTTTCAAAACGATTAAATAGTTTTCGCGTGAAATGGTAACAAGCATACATTCATCAATGCGGGATTTTTTTCTAGATTTCTGTCTATTTTCCTGGGGATTTCAAAATTCAAAGTTTAAGAATTTCATGAAGATCGTAAAGAAAGAAGCATCTTCACGGATCTGCGATTTCTCTAATATTGCAGGTGCATATGGGTTGCTGTAATCACATACCACCAGGTGAACCGCATACCTTTTTTCCCATAGGTATGTTATAAAAAAAGAAATAGTTAATAAGTATAATAGTAATGTTCTTTTAATACAAATAATTCAGTTTTTTTATTAATTTTGTTCAATTCTTTTAGTGTAAACATGTTAGTCTAACGGGCAGTCCAAGGTATTTTAAGCCTTTTAAGACAGCACCACTTCTCAAAGTGGCTATTCGTTTTCGATTCGAAGATATACACTACTAGTGCATTACTATTCTAAGTACTCGTCCATTACTATGAATATTTTAAGCATTTTAAGTTAACTAGTATTTTTATTATTTATGTTGACTTACATTTTAACTTCGGTAATGCTCGACTAGTTTCAAACTCAATAGGAGCCTTTATTCATAAACATGGTTCAGGGCTGCCTCGAGCAGCACTGCGCAAACAGGACGCTGTTTGTTGTTTCTTTGTCACTTATATTTTTTTATTAACGTAATATCTTTGCCAGAACTGTTCTGTTTTTAATTTTTAATAATTCTTAACATATTAATTTTGTTACGATCAAAGTCACTTTTTCTTCTATAGAAAATCTTAAATATTTATTTTATTATAAATTTCAATAGCGCTAAGTGTACAATATAAACCTGTAATTATTTAAAATCTGTCTGTAACCCGGACTGTCAATTGCAGCTGCCCTGCGAGAAGCTGAAGACCGTGCAAAATGGAATAATATCATAAGAGAGGCCAGACTTTCAAATATTCAATAAGAGAGTCCAAATTGAAAAACTAAATATATATATATATATATATATATATATATATATATATATATATATATATATATATATATATATATATATATATAAATATAATCTTTTATAATTTACTAATTTAAAAATCAAATAAAAAATATGATGCTTTTTTGAAGAAATTTTTATCAGTCATTTCTACAATAACTTAAAGTTCTTTAATAAATAATTTTATGACAATGTTGCAGCAGTGTCAGTTTTATTATTTAAATTATTTTTAATTTATAATTATTTGTTTTGTAGATAACAAGATATGTTTGTCATTCAAATATTCATTATGCGCGTAGGAACAATTAATAGTTAATAATATTTTTAGTTTTTTTTATAAAAAAATATTATCATCTTCATTTAGCAATTTTTTTATATGTATACCGCAGTTTCGCCTATGTAAATCAATGCATAAAATATTCTGTATGTTAACATAGCATAATAAACTGTTTACCAAATTTTATTTACTTCCGTTTAGTAGCTTTTGCGTGAGACTACTAAATATATATATATACCTGTACTCATAATGTTACGCTTCAATAATAATAGTGGAATTAGGTTGGTGAATTGTGTCATTGATCCTTAGAGCGCAGCCAATTCACGCTCTACCAAGTATTTAGCTTCCATTGTTTCACCTGTGTATAAACAAGATAATGTTTAGGTATCAGAGAGAGCTCTACATTATACTCGTATAGCAAACTTTCTATTGTGTTCAAAAACCTTACTGACAGAATTTAATATCCACTCATTTTATTTCATATCGAGATATTTTCATTTCTTTATTAACTAGCTTTACTCACGACTTTGGTCTCTTTTGGTATACAATACACCAAACATTGGTCACAATTAATTATGTACAAAACTTTTTCATACTTTTACATATGTTTTATGTTCTGTACTATCATGTACTGTTCTTGACAATAGATGACTTAAACAGATATCTACGTAAGTGCTTTTTAACTACATCACGTCAAGTCTTATACCTATGATTAAAATGATTTTTATTTTTTATTTAAAATAAAATGGAAAACAATCTGACGTCCCACCTGTTAGAAAGTGGTAACTGACATCTAGACATGAACAGTACCACGGATAAAACACAAGCACACTATATCGCCCGTAGTACACTTCATGCGTTGCCATTCCTGAGAATTAATATATTATGCCTCTATACCCTGTGAATATTTAATTTCATTGTTATACTCGTATTACACTTTAATTCAAAACGCAGTTATGCAAATACAACTGCTACACGGCAGAAACAAGAATTGGACAGAGGACACTTTAAATAGGATAGAGGAGTCCAAGTAGATGACTTTGGAACAAGGTCTTCTTCTGTTAATAATAAATAAGAATCTTAAATAGAAATATGAAAACAAAAAGCAAAGTGTATTTTTTTTAAACTGCAACTGCAATAATAAAGTTACTAGGCCAATATGTGTATTCAATCATGCCTGACAAAGTGTTATCCAAAAATTTAATATACTGCATAGAAAAGATGCCAAGAATATAAAGACTACGAAAGACTGACTGAAAGAAAGAGAAATTCGTTATTTTGCTGCCAAGTAGCTGTACTTACGTTACTGTATTTTGGTTTGAATTGTGTAATGAAACTATAAGCTACAGGGACATTATATACTTTTTTTTTTACATGTTAAAAGTGTCACAGACGTTACACTGTATTCAGTGATATGGTCTATTCTCTAATGTCCATGACATGCATGCCACAGGCATGCCATCAGCCAGTTTGATATTTCAAATATTATAAAAAAACGACAATTCGTTTAAACACATTATTGTTGTTCAGATGTACAAAGTATGTGTCTTAAATTAATTGTGTATTAATTTGAAATATATTTGATCTACGTACCAAACATCTTTCAACAAATATTTATTCAGATGTTTAAAAAATAGTTCAAACATTTTAACAAATTTTGACGTCGATAACATTAAAAATATATTAAATCTGATAAGGTAGTTTAATTAAGCACAGAATTATTAATCTCCTTTTATCATTTTACTCACATAAAAGCTGGCTTATTTATAAATTAGAATTCCCAATACTAGAACACAATTATTAGATATCGAACATCTGGGGATATGATTCTGAACAAGAAGACCCGAATTAATTTAGAAAAGTTCGCATCCAAAATTGTACTCGACAGGGAATTGAAGTAGGGCCCTCATTTGTGAGATGGGATGCGTTTAGCGATTACGAAGAAATCGTTACGGTATCTAGATATTATTTACTTTTAAGAATTCTAATTTTCTTGACACATACTCGTATAGGAAATTGGCACATATGTGAATAAAAATAAGGTGTATTTTACCTCAATTGATGGTATTTAAATTAAAAAACAAAATATTCTAATTACCCACCGTTTATCTGATGTCACTTTTAATTGTAACAAAAAATCTTAAATGACTTCCTTTATATATTATTCTATAGCATCTACTATTATTCCTTTATTACACAAAGAGATAACTTTCCATTTATGATTTTATTGTATGATTACTAATATTAGCTTACTATTTATAAATTGATACCGAATAATAAAGCTAGGACATATAAACATGTAATCTATCAGAAAATTAATTCCTTATACTTATTGATGTTTCCACAAATATATGTCGAAATATTGCATGCATTTTAGTAGTAGAAACAAGAATAAGAATAATTTTTATTCAGTATAAACTTATAAATATTTTTAAATAATCATTTTTTATTATTGTGAAAATAGTAAGAAGTATTGAGATAACATAAATGTAAAATAAATGAAATAATTTATTACTTACACATCCGTTGTTTCATTTTAAACTGAAATATACAATTAAAATACCCATACCAAGCACTATTAACACGTTTGCTACACAAGCACATTTGCCACCGCGCCGGTGAATCACAAGGGATTTCCAGATATAGGGTAAGGATTAAACAGTGGAATCTCATGGATTCTGATTCGGATCGGACGTTGATTGATGGTGTACGAAAATGTTTTTGTTGTGATAGCACTTTAGTATGTTCACACAGTTGGAATCAGCGGAGATCATTAGGATCATCTGAACTCACATTTAGTAATACATTGATCCGTAAGACATTTATCATACTCATTGTTTGAAGATCAAAGTGCTAAAGTTTGTGATGAGCTTAGTACTTATTTTTGACGGGTTATGATAAATTGCTAGTAGTCACCGACTTATTTGATTTAATCAGTAAATAATGAATCGTATATTTTTTTTTTTAATTTAATTATTGTTTTTAATATTTATTATAAATTAAATATTATTAAAAGAATAACAAAAAGTATTCACCATTAATATTGAATTGAAAATGATTTTATTTAAAGTAGTGTATTTTTTTATTGATGGGTCCCGCAATTTATCACAATCTTATCATATAAAAAGTGATACCAGTTTTTTTTTTAATATTTATGTTAATAATTAGTAACATATTACGTTATATTACTTAAGAATAGGTTAAATTTACTTACTATTAATTATAATGAGTACCAAACTTATAATGCTTAGATATTTAACAAAACACTTTACAAAACAAAATATACAATCAAACAAAACACTTAATGAACCGTTTGCAATAATTATTTTAAAAAGGGTAACAAAATAATCGTAGAAAAGAAATTATTGTAAAGATTTTAATCAAGAAAGTAATTTATAAAAGCCTATAGTGTATTTGATTTTTATCTTATTCTATCGTACAAAAAGGTTATATAAATTGAAGTGCTTTTAGTTTTGAAAGGTTTTCTCGACGTGACAAGTAGAAAAGAATTGTTTTTTTTATTTAATTAAATGGAACCTAGATCTATAGAATAAGAAACGTATATGAATGAGTATATACGAAATCTGACAATAACACCAATATTGGTAAAATCGCGTGGTAATCATTTGTTAATACCTATTCCAACTAACCATATTGATTTTATTATGTTTACTAAAATAATCACCCATATAACATGGAGCTCTTATTGTCAGTTTTAAATGAAAGTAAGCACAATTTTTTATCTTAATTTCCATTTGTGTATATATCGAATGCAAAAAGAATTATGTCAAATTTTCAAAAGTGATTTCATAATTTTTAACAAAATAGCGTGCACAAAAAGGAACAAAGCAAGAACCTTCTAATCCTTCTGATAATACGGTATCTATTATACATAGATAAGTCAAACAATACTCTGCCAGAACCAGAGGAATTATGAGGGTATATAAAACATTATTCTCTTATCAATTGCGTGTAAAGTTAGCAGGCTCTAACAAAGGTGATTTGGCCGGTAGCCCGACTGTTTATAAGATTTACAGCTGCGCTTTATTCCGCACTGTTCTAGTTGTAAGCTAGTAGTTGTACAATTTCATTTTGTACGACTTTGGCCTTTCTTGTAATCACTATTTTATTTAAGAATTTATGTTTAAGAGAGGTGCCGCACTAAGATTTCTCACTATGTAACGTGAAATTATGTAACATGATTTTTTACAGGACAAAAAATATTTTTAGGTTTTGAAGTACAAGTACCAGTGTGTGTATACATGTTCATAAGTAATATCGTTTGTAAGTTACCTTTTGACACCTTAATGATATACATACCATTTGGGATGGACCAGAAAGTATATAACGAGAAAGTAGAGAAAATTATCTAGAAAGATCTAATTAGTAATAAGGAGCTCCTATTTAGGATTAAAGAAAAGAGACAAATTATAAAAGTTTTGAGGCCATAAAGGAGAAAATTTTGGGATACTTGATACGACACGACGAACTCAAGAACATTATAATACAAGGTAAAATAAAACAAAGCAGGGAAATGGGGAGACCAAATAGAAATAGGAATAGGATATGAATAGAAATTTATTTATATATAAAAATAAAAACACAAAAATACAATCACAAGATACAATGGGCAAATAGGCATAGCTATATCAGGCAGATCAAGGAAAAAGTTGGTGTCGTATTGTATCAAGAGGTGCAAAGAAAATCGTAGTGAGTTGCAAGAGCTCCACCGACAAAAACGCAGCTCCTAAATAGGAATCAATGTATCAACACATCCCGGTTAAGTGGGTAAAGAAAAAGAATAAAAACACATGGATTTCTTTAAGCATAATTATTGGCAAAGATTTTGCATAATATATACATAAAATTCCAGTAGAATAAAGTTCCTTCTAATTTTTTACAGTCGATTTATTAGGTACTCTCCAAAAATATGTACAAATAGTTGTATTATTTCTTATTTATGAAACTAACAAGCCTAGAGTGAACTTTTTCCTCCTAATTTAATATAAGCAGCGCTTTCATTAATATTTATTTGCACATTAGTTTTCTAGTTTTATTTATTTGAATATTGAAATATGCTAATATACGAGTATATAACAATCAACTTCCAGCAGTAGTATTTCCGAACCGATACAACATCACAAGTACGATCATAACCTTCAAGAAAAGAGCATATTTCTTTTTAAAAGGCCGGCAGCACACCTGCAATGCCGTTGGTGTTGTGGGTGATTATGGGTGACGGTAGTCGTTTACTATCAGGTGAGCCATATCAACGTTTGCCCTTGTGTTATAAAAAAAAAAAACATTATCTGAAAGAAAATAATATCTGTTATATATTATTTTTATTTTTTTCATTATCTTTATTCTCTTCTCTCTCTCTCTCTCTAGAGTTGGAGAGATATTAATGGTTATGCTGTAAGAATATTGACTGTATTGAAAGCAAAACTAGTTACAGATATTTTAATATATTATAAGTATATTTTTTATGTTTAAATTAAACCAAAGTCCCAGAGTATTTTAAGACTATAAATATGAATTTACCTCCGAGAGGTGCCGAGGATCACAATACAAAATGTCAATACAAACGAGAGAGTAATACGTGTACAGAATCATGCGATGTTTTGTCAAGTGTAAGAATAAGGTTGGCGAAAAACATACGAGAGATTTCTGTCCCGCCGCCTTATTTTCGACAAATAAAAAATAATGTATTTCATTTTAAAAATTAATAATTCCTCATGTAATTTTCCTTATACGAGTATATTTTTGAAAACATCAAAAATAGAGTAAATGTGTAAAATTAACTTGATATAATTTTATTAAAATTGACTAATTAGAATATTCCTAGATTAAATAATGATCAAAGACTGAAGGCCGATAATGAAAGGTCATATCGTTTCTACTATTAGGAATTAACAGGAAATCGATTTTCATCATCATCATCGTTTATTGAGAGTCATTACTTCGCGTAAAAATTTGTACACATATTAATGCTAACGGAATTTTAAAAAAATACTCGTGTTACTAAAAACCTAATAAAAATCACTTACAAATAAAATACCAGTTTATATTGAAAATGTACCGTATTAATAATAAAAATAATTAACAATTTCATTGTTATTTTTTTATATTTTTTTTAAATAAAGTAAAATATAAAAACACAAACTACAAAAGGGTTTGTAATAATCAGTGATAATGGACTTTCGCAAATGAACACCTAATTTAATAAATTAATTATCACGAAAAGATACTTTCTGCTATTTATTTATTACTACCTATCTAATGGTGATCTAAAAATAACATTCCCCACTTTCCTTTGTATACAAAATACATAAAAAGCAATAACAGAAAATCCAGCTGCTTTCCCTTACATTATTAGGGTTTATTCACGCGTACGATCTTTGGAAGTTCGCAATAAAATATTTATCCACCCTCGTATCTTTCAACATTTTTTTCATCGCCAATGAACTGAAACATTAATGACTGAAGATTACGAGGATTATAACGACTGCCGTAATGACCTTTCAACGCTGCGGTCAGATAAGGGAAATTGGACCGTATGTTTCAACTGAAAAGGATATTTTCACCTGTGCCTCTGGATATATCCGTGACCGCGATGCCAAAGCGTGCTCATATGTTCCACATTCTCTTTTTGTACGTGAGTGAAATAAAGTTTTATAGAAGTTTTATTTAAGAATTCCCTATAGTTCTCGCCAGTGGTTTACAAAAGGTATAGATTGTCGATAGATATTTTGTGACCGCATATTGTGCTCGTTATGGTAACATTGTGTATTTCGAACTTCGTGCTGTATAAAGTTAAATAACTTTATGTATCCATAAATTTATTTTTATAGAATGAAATTGAAATAACTAACGTTTTTTAAAGGATAATATATTTTCTATTTTAATATAATAACTACCGATTTACATGCAATTAGGTTGAGAAAGCTCGACTAGTTTCAAGACCATTCAAGACCCTTAATCATGAGCGGGTGTGACGCGGCGCGAGCTTGATTGCGCACCTCGGCCCGCTAAGCGCATTAAATCGATAGTTATTACATTAAAATATAATGTACATTTACGAAAATTTCAACAATATTTTTCTGTTGGTAAAACGGAATATTTTTTTCAAAGTAAAAAATGTTGAAAAAGTTATAAAATTTAAGACACCGAGACTCGCACGGCATAACTAGCTGTCAATGGATGTTCAAAATTGTCATTTTATGAAACATTTGTTTAAAAGAAATTGGTAAAATTTTAAAAAAAGCATAAATTATCAATCATAAATGTTTGTTACTTATTTTCTGTTACAGAACTCTGCTAAATATGTCTTACAAAATTTGTATTGAAAGTTCGTTATCTTTTATAAAGTAGTACAAATTTAAACTCCTGGCCTAGAAGTATTAAGGTTTCAAAGTATTAAGGAATTTATTAAGTAAACTGCTATATTAATAAAACTTTGAGTGCTTTTCAATTTTTTAAGCCGGATTTCCTTCTTTTAGAATAGATAATACTTGATAAATTGAATTTATATTAATCCATATATGAGATTTAGTTGATTAACAAATTATTATTTTCTAAACTTCTGATTCAACTACATGTAAAATAAATTAACAACGTTACTGTAAAATTACTAATAACATTACTGTAGTAATAAAGTAACAATATATCTTTTCATTCCTGAGATGTCGTTGTATGAAACTAATTTAATAAAACTAATAAACTAATTAAAATATAATTTAACTACTTTACTTTAATTAACTACACAAATTTTTGGCCTTTTCAGTAACGTGTTTTCTTCGTACTGTAGCTAAAAAAATATTAAATTTTATTATGCAAAAAAACCTTCAATTGTGGCAAAACAAGTAATTTTGATTTAAAAACTAAACTACTAACTAAACTAAACTAAAAAAGATATTGATAAAATTTCTATAGTATGAATATGTTAATATATCCTTACAGATAAAAGAAGAATTTTCCAAATCAGTTTATAATTGATGTAGCTATAAGATAACAAACATAAACAAAAAAATACAGCAGTATTGACAATCTACTCTTATTTTAAAGTCGGTTGGAAATACACTATACTAAACTCCCGTGTTGATTGAAGGCTATAATTTACCTCTTATAAGTGATGTCTAGACCTAGCAGTGGATCATTAATAAATAGTGGGTCCTTAATGATTTGTTAAGATTTTTTTTTAAAGGGACAAAATGGAACTTTATACCCGCCTAAACTACATACACTGGCGGGGCACCAGAAAGATGAGGATGAAAGCAAGCCAGTTAGCTTACTATGATGAATTAAACAAGAAGTAAATACGGTTTCCAGGAGGAATCGCATGGAGATCGACCTGATAGAGTATATTGCTATCAATAAGGCTGTGAGATCTCATTACTAAGAATTTCTTCCCCCCCATTTCAGCTGGTAATTATCCATTGATGAAATAAGGTTTTCTCATAAACTACTAACTGTTCTCTATAACTAGTATAATATGACATAAATGGTATTTGCCTAGTTATATTAATATTATTCGGCAAGCTAAATAATGTTTAGCAACATACAACGAATTGAAATCAACTTTTGAAATTTATGTCACGAGACAAGTTTTAACAATGCATTTCACGTAATATTTGAGTTTTTATAGTTGTTACTGGCTTTTCCGATATACTTAGTATATTTAAATTAATGCAATATTTAGTAGTATTCATATAACTTTTGATAATATTATATTATGAAGATATATTCTCAATAAATATTTTCTCATTTTCCCTATTTTGCAATGCATTAATGATTTTTTTCTGTTCTGTGGTTAGGGCTATCAAAAACTAATTATGAAGCATCATTATGTATCATATATCGTATAAGAGCATTAGCTATATTTATATTAGATCACGAGAAACCACCATTAGGGGGAGGGAAATTTTAAAAATTCTATAATATTTTTTTTACAATACTTAATATGAGAAAAAAGCTAACGGCGCACCTGATGAAAAATGGTATTCTTCGTTTATAAATACTAACAGCACCTTGAACATTAAAGAATCCATTATTATGTCCATCGTACCCCTCATGTATTGCCATTTCTAAGATATCGTGTTACAAGTCATGTAAGCATATGTTATATTTTCATGTAATAACTACCGGTTTAACTTACGCGTAGTTAGATTATGAGCATGGTAGTCAAGCTCGTGCTCGTGTCACAGTTACTCATGACTAAGGATAACGAATTGATTCCGAAACTAATCAAGCTTTTACAACCTAATTACACGTGAGATAAACCGGTAGTCATTACATTAAAATATGACACACTTCTGTATCCTATAATTTCACTGCTATATGTCCTTCAAACCAAAACGCAAGTCCCAACTACATAGCCTTTTACGGAAGAAGCAAAAGTGAATGAAGGGTTTCGTATTGTAAAATATTTTCAGATATCTAGAAAGAAGAAGACTACAAAGAAGATTGCGTGAAATCAGCCCAAAGAAGGTTAAGCTCAGGCAGGCGACCGGTCGTAAAACCAAAATCCAAAGCCTTGAGTAATATGAATAAAAACATATTACGCTGACGACTAATAAATGGGATAAGAGCAAGAAGACGACGAAGATCTGGAAAGAAGAATTAAAGAATGAAAATATAGTTACATCAGGCCAATTAAGAAAACAGTTGGAGTTGTGATGTATCAACGTAGAAAATGGAATGTGCCTTGATGCTCAACGAAAATCGTAGTGAATATTAAGAGAGCTTGAATAATTAATGTACCAATGTAGTCTTATCAATATAGGTAGAATTTAATGAATGCTCGTAATTCGCTGTGGTTGTAACAAAGGATTATTAGCTACAGGGGAGAACGACAGATTTCGTATGCACATTCAAGGAAGGCATATCATTACCATAGGTCAACATTTCAGTTTCATTACTGATTCAGAACTTCGTCATGCAATGGTTCCCAGAATTCGTATACACCAATTATTCAGTTTTAATCAATTATTCGTATAAAGGTGAAGTTAAATCAAGATGTTATTTATTTCTGTTGTATGGTATGGTAATATTAGGTTATAAAAAAGTCTTATTGTTTAATATTATTATAATTATATTATAATTGTAAAACTTTGTAACAAGATACTTGAATGAAACTTAGTACACGTGTGGGATATATTTCTAGTTAACTCATCTTTATATACTAATATACGTGGACAAAACTACAGTATACAGCTAGTCTATACATAATTATAATAACAAAATATTTAAAGCTATTACAAATTTTTATATTCAATTTATAGTTATAATTTTTCAACTAATTTAAAATTATACTGTCAGTTGTAGTTAGAATGGCATCCTTTGAAATCAAGAGTTTCTAGGCCGCCTGCACTGCCTACAAAGTTTTTTTAATGCAAGCCGCACAAACAAGTCGAACAACAACTTTACCTGTTCTTCGGAATAGGAAGCAAGTAATGACCATCATTTTGTATTATAATTATTTATGTCGGCTTGCTCACGTTTTAAATTCAGGGTTGCCCGATAAATATTTATAATATAGTATGATTCAGGATAGTTCATTCAACAGTCATATATTTTTTAGAACTTCGTAAAGGACAAAAATTTTAGATGAAATAAAAAAAAATATCATAAAGAAGCCGGTATAATTACCACGGCTTATTTCATTCATAATTAGAATCATGATTTCGAACATTTGTCAGATTTTTAAGGAAAAATCATAATGTGAAAAAAATATGGGGAAAAAACAAATCCTGAATATGTTCATACCTTATTTTTTGTTTCAAGCAAACAGGCATTTATCATCGTTATCGAGTGATGACAAAACCGAAATTTTATCCCACAGGTCAAGGGTAGCTCTTAAAATGAATAATGTTCAGGTTTCATATTACTACCTACGTGTAAATTTTTTTCCTGATAACCGATGATTTATACGGACGTCGTTTTAATTTTGATTTCATATTTTAAACACGACTTATAGATAAATCACGAAAATGTTATATAATGTTATGGTGCGAGCGTTAATGGTGCTTATAATAGTTCAAGCGTAAAAAGAAGGAAAGAAAAAAAAAGAGAAAATTAGGTAAGTATCAATGTGTGATATGACAAAATAATTTTAAAATATAATATTATATTACATTGGATACGTACGTAAGAGCGCTTTATGTTATATTGTGTACTAGTCTTTATCAGCGACTTCGGCCGTGTGACTGGAATATGTTTAATGACCGGGACAAAAAGCAGTCTATATCTTTCTCCATCCCATATAATACGTGTATACCAAATTTAATATAGTGTTTGGTTAAGCTGTTAAAGCGTTATAAGGCAACAGACAAATTCACTATCACATTTATAATATTAGTAAGGGCATGATTGTTTTATTTATTTAACGAGTTACCCTTAAATTACTTTAATGTGCACACTTCTTTAGCTACTGAGAATTGTACTTTAAATTCTCAGTAGCTAAAGAAAAAAAAGACTCTTGTGCAACTTAAAATGCCAAACATCTAATGGTGTAGCTGATGAAAATTGGTAATCATCGCTTATAAACATTTAGAAAAGGAAATAAATATTTTCAGTTATTATCTTGATTCATAATACGCGTTTTGTACACCACAATGCTTTGGAAGTTAGCGACATAATTTAGTGCTTAGTAATATGTACAAACAAAAATGTAGTTAATAGAATTCTTATAATTATTATTATTATTTCAACCGTTAACGATCCACTGCTGAATATAAGCCTTCCCTATAAGGGGAGTTTTGTCAATAGTTTTACGCCATCTAGTAATGACAGGCGGGTTGGCAACCGCAGTTAGGCTTTTAGAGTTGTTTTAAGAGGAACACTGCTGCCCAACCCTCGCCCTTCCTTAGTCGACCCTTATGCCACTCACGAGAAAGGAAGGGATGGCCTATTCTATGCCAGGATCACACGGTAATGATACAGTATAGTAAATGTGAAAGTGAGTTTGTATAATACCCACTTAACTGCTCAACCAATTGTAATGAAATTTATTACACATGTACCATTTGGGATGCAAAAGGAGAAGAAGAAGAATTTTTATCTTACTTAATCAAGGTATCACGATCACGTGGATGTAGTTAAAGGTAATGAATAGTCAATACTATATACTAGCTGTCAAAGTTAGTAAATAAATACACCATTCCATGTAACAAAGCATTTAAAGAGTTTACAGATTTCACTTGATTATAACTATATATATATATATATAAATATAAACTTCAACTTCTGAAAGACTGTGCGGAACTATTTTAAAACTTTAACTACCTGAACATTCACTTTATCCAAGTCACGCTCCAAAATAACAGCTCCCTACAACAGGTGTCTTAATCTCTTCATTAGGACCGAGTCCCTTAACTTATTGTTTAACGAGAATTGCTAATTTCCTTTCTATTATACAACTTTCCGCGTCTTTTGTGTGATATAATGAAGGGTTTATCAGACGCTGAGATTTTGCAAGTGAACCCTCTCATAATAATGCCACTGTGAGCTTTGTATACTCTAATTGTATATAACGGGTACCTACCTGCATATTATGGGGTTTCAATTTACGATACCTCGGGGACTTGAAGTCTCATTTCCATTATATATATAAGGAGTAGGTAGAATTTGTTTCTTAAGACAAATGACGACTGCAATTTTGATAAAATTATACTAACTTGGAAAAAAATGCTGTAAAAGTGTATCATCCTATGAAATTAGAATTAGTAATAGAAATTAGACATATTATATTATTGAATTGATGATTTCCTCGGGAATAAGTGTAATAAATTTCCTTAATCTATGTTTTTATACTTTAAATTATCTTCTTTTACCATCTATTTTTATTTACCTATGTATCACATAATAAATAAATAAATATATGAAATGAAATGACATCATTGGGAATATGAACAAATTGAAGAAGTTTTATTAGTGCTGATTATACATACAAGTTACATAGTTACTTAAGTTATACGGATAATTAATTTGCTCAACAAAATGAAGGCGTATGCATAGCAAGACAAATAATATTTCCAATTTTGCTCACATACCCGTATGTTGCATATAATGACTTATCGTTTTGTTTCTCTATTACTATCATTGTATGCTATATCTATTATTCTAGTAGATGATTAAATGATGAATTTCGAAGAAATAATAATATATTTGAATTTAGAATACAAAATATCATGTCTCAAGCTTTAAGATTTTTTTTGTGATACTATACAATATATAAAAGTTCTCTTTTTTCTTTGAGTTGATCATTTTCGGTGTTGGTCATCACCATAGTTCTTCACGCTACACAAACTTGTGCGTGATTGATATTACTATAAAATTTTACCATGGTCTGATTTCTTTATTGAAATTAACAATACCTCTTAAAAATGTTATTAAATAAATAATATTTAATAATGCCACATATCTAAATGAATTGTAATGAAGAGGTGAGATAGTTTAATTATATGTGTGAGGGAATTTATTCAATCGTAAGAATTTTTTATTTATGTTTCAACAACAACACAACTCAGGTTGACCTTGAACTCGTTTTACAATAGGAAAGGAAAAGTGACAGAGCCATGCCAATTTCGTTTTATTGTTCCTTTTATATCAGGATTAACTGTCATAACTGTTTATTTCTCTTTCGTTTGCGTTGTACATAATTGTACTTATGTCATTTAAATATAGAATATAAACATTTTAACATATTTTTGTATTACTACATATATATACATACATACATATATATATAAATATACATACATATTAATGTATATTTATAAATAGAACGTGTAATATTATGAGTCTGTGGTACTGGTGTAATATGAATGTAGTTATGACAGTGTATAGAGATCAGGAGAAAGGTGGATATTCATGCTTAGTAAAAGGACATTAATATACTGCATCGATGTCGTTACTAACTATAGACTGCGACCCGCAGTGCGAGGCTAAACACTGCGACGTCATCACCCTGACGAAGACTTCCGAATGAAGACAAAACAAAATAAAATTGGAGACATTAAAAATATGTAAGTTCACAAAATTCTTATTACATACGCATATATGTATATAAAGAACAATCCCGTATCCCGAATTGTATTTGAATAATTAAGGGATACACCGCTCTCTATAAATGTCCATTAGATGATGGGTCGAAAAGAGTTAATCAAAATGTGTATATGTGTATTTGTGGTACACTACAACATCTCCTTCTCAATTCTCAAATATTAATTTACTGAGTAATTAATTAAATAAATTAAGTAGTTCGTTTCATTTAGAAAACAATTGAGGTTTATAAAAGTCTCAACATCCATTATCTATGCAACATACCGCATTCGAAATACCCACAATCACGGCCATACAAAAGCAGTAATTAATTCGTAAATTCGACTAATCCATTCAGAACAGACGGAGGATTTCTTGGGAGGCGAGAAAATGGTACAAAGATCCGAAATGGGTGCCACTTAAGTAAATTGCCCGTAATAAGACAATCGGTAACAAAAGAAATGTACCATTTGCGATAATGTCGAGACTGATGGGCGTCAAACTGTTGTTTTCTGTGTATTGTAGATTGCACAAAATATAAATATATACAATAAATTATATACAAGTTTTCCTATATAACAGAAAAACCTACACTTTTACGATTTCAAAGTCTTAACAATAATAATTTATAAATATATACTAACAAATTATAATCATACTGAGTTCGTATATTTTTATCAGGAATCATCTAATTTAGAAACCTCTTGGGACCCTTAATTATGAGTGTCAATAGCGAAGGCGGGTCTGAAAAGAATAATTCCTAATTAGCGGCAAAATACACATAAGTCAATAAATAGGTTATTTTTAGAATTAAAATATAATATCTTTTTGGAAATTTTAACAAAGAAACTCCTATTTTAATATCAACCTTTGTTTAAAACTAAAAACTTTGTTTAAAATAAAAAATATATAAATTTAAATAAAAATAATAATTTATTAATGTACTAGCTATTACCCGTGTCTTTGTACACGTGGTATCGTTCTTCCCCTTCAAGTTCACCAGAGGGCGACTTTGTACGAAAGTCGTCTGCTAGTCACATTGTTTATAATTACTTTTCTCCATCCAAAGGTTGCCTGGAAGAGATCGCTCTTAGCGATAAGGCTGCCCATTGTTTTCTCGGTGTAATATTTTCTTGTAATTGTATTTATAATAAGTTTGCTATTGTAATCTTAAGGAGGAAATAATTAAGAGTATCTATGTACCTCAGTCCCATTCGTGTTTCTGCTGTGAAGCAGTCTTATTTGAATTTAATGGGTTAGATATGGCAATAAAATTACAGTATACAGACATATACATAACACCTTAGTCCTGAAGACTGTCTGTATATAG
Organism: Galleria mellonella; assembly: GCF_026898425.1. NCBI lineage: Eukaryota > Metazoa > Arthropoda > Insecta > Lepidoptera > Pyralidae > Galleria > Galleria mellonella. Next base: position 607,442 of record NW_026442100.1, on the reverse strand, counting down.
GGCACAGAGTCGTTATACTTTAGTCCTCAGAAATGGTAACGCATGAAGGGTATCATGGGCGACATAGTATATACTTTTGTCTGTGGTGGTGTTCATGTCTGTAAGCGACGATTACCATTTTCCATCAGCTTGTTTGCCATTCTTAATTGAATTAAAAAATAAAAATTTCAAAAATCCTTTCTATGGATGAAGGATGTATAGGTTATAAAATAATCCTATGTTCTAAAATTATTCTTTTTAGACTTAGTTGTTTTGGCTATGTATTGATAGTCAGTCAAGACAAATGATTTTATAAGAATAAATGAGGGAAGGCGATATATATTTAGATGCATTGTTCTAATTTTAAATCATCACAGTTCATCAATCACATCATCAAATTACCTTGTGATATTTTAGTAAGAGTACAATTTATCATCAAATCTATTTATTTTTAGATACAAGATATCGAATTATAATCCACTACTGTGAGTATAAATCTTCTATTTTTCTGATTATCCCATTTCGGTTTGACGACGTAAAGATATTTATTATATTTTTAAATTTTTCTTAACATCACAACAATTAACTGCGAGATAAAATATCTACAAACAATAAATCGCGATTAACAAGGATCAAATAGAATTAGAAAAATATATTTTTTCCAACCAAATAAGAAATGACGTATTACTCTTTGGAAATCATCTACTTGTATAAGACGAATATTTTTTTCTTTTAAAAGAAAATATACCAGATCCATTTACACCTAATCAGCTTTAATGACAGTCATTTTAACTGAATCTTTCCTTGGTTCCTTCCGAAAACATCAAAAATATACATAATTCTCTAAATAAAATACAAGCGCCAAATAAATAACGAAAATTACAAAATGAAAAATATTTGTGACTATTTTCATCACCGAACATAAACAAACATTCCATATGCTATATGAGTGAAAAGTTAAAAATGTTGAAATTTGTATGAATAGTTCAAATTATTTTTATTTATTTAAAATTTTAAATACACATTGAATATAATATTATAGTATTATTTAAATCGTATAGATTTGTTTAAAATATCAATTAGTCTACCCATACACATTACAGATACGTTAATACTGAATATGTAAATAAAATAAATAAATAAAAGGATCATAGAAAATTAACTAAGAAATATATATACTTATAAAAAAAGGAAACTAACAGAACATAGTTTACAAATATAAAAGAAAATCAATCAATTTAGCAAACATAACATCTTAGTGTGTACAGGTAATGTAAAATTAGATAATAAGTTGAATAATCGAGTATCTACTCTATTTATTTTGGAGGTAACATTACAATTTATATCTAGACTTATACTATACTCTCTAGAGTATAAAAATGGATATAAAAAGACTTCTGTAAATATGGATAAAGATTTTAAGAACTCGATCTATATATCTTGAAATAGATCTGACATGTAAAGATATAGGCAGAGGTACCAAAATATGTTCCAGTTTACAACGTAACCACAGAATACCAAATTACTCCCTTTTAGGATTATTTGCGTAATTTCTGTTTATTACACCTGTTTTATATACAAAATGTTGGCATGATTTAAATCTATTCTCATGGTTTTGCGTATTTAAGCAGTGAGTAATAAATTCTTGCGGCTTTTGTGATTCTAGCTAAACAAAATAACTCAAAATAATTAAATTTGCACTCCTTTTATTATTTTCTATTAAATTTAAAATCTATTTATATAATAATATCTATTTAATTAGATTACAGATAATTAAATAATAGATTTTTTGTGTAAATATCTATTTAATATTTAAATAATCATCACGCCATATTAGTCGTTAAATATCCCCCAATGTTTGGCAAGCCGGCAGGTAACCGCAGCTAGATATTTGGTGATGTTCTAAGAAGGACATTGCTGCTCATTTCTCGACACTTAGGTTCCTTTAATCGCCTCTTATGACACTCACGAAAAAGGAAGAGTAACCTATTCTATAGCGGGACAAAATGAATTATTAAAACATTATATTACTTTATATTTTATACAAGTACTTACCATCAGGTGAACCGCATGCTCGTTCGCCCCCTGTGTTGTAAAAAAAATCGATGCAAATTATTTTTTTAAATAACTTGATAAAATTAATAGTTTATATCTGTAACATAGTCCACGTGAGTAGCATATATTGATTAGCCAGGATAAACAGTAGCCCAATTTTGTAGTTCATTTTTATTATAATTTTTAGTCATTTTTATTAATCCCGCTGTGGGTGTTATCATATATTTTATAAAGTTTCTTTCTTTCTTTTTATGTCGGGGTATAAACTGCGATCGTTGGAAAATAAGACTGACTCTTAAATTCCTACACTACTACTAACTACTAATAAGAGCTAAGAAGATAACTTGTCTTAGCTTTTATGAATGATAAACTGTTTTGAAGATGAATTATTTAAGACTTTAGTGGTCACCTTTAGGTGAGCTTATTATCCACTTCAACTTGCATACAAAAAATTCCCTTGGATTTTACTTACATATATTTATAATCTACACTAATATAAATGAAAGATCTGTGTATGTTTGTAACGAATAAACTCAAATTTTACAGGACCGCATTCAAAAATTCTATCACCATTAGAACTAGCAACGACATTAAAATTACTACATTATCCTTGAGTAACATAACGAAGCTGGGTTATATCGCTAGTTATGTTATAATTTCACTAATGTACCGGCCAGGCTTCGTAGGAGTATATATATATATATATATATATATATATATATATATATACGAAGCCTATATATATATATATATATATATATATATATATATATATATATATATATATGTATATATAGCCTATAGTACTCTGATAATATAGTTTTCTGTAAGTCAAAGAATATTTAAAATTAATTAAATCGTTTTGAATTTGTTCATTACAAACTAACAAACTAAACTATTATGAGAAATTGTTTGCACTGATACCTGCTTCCGATTTTCACCACCTTACAACCTGCCATAAATTAAAGTTCCTTCCCGACCATCTGAATGAGTGGCGGTCTTCTACCGTGCGTTTTTCAAGGTACTATCTTCCACGCACAACCACGCTTTGAAATCCACTTCCAGTAGCAGTATTACTAAACCAATACGACATAATAACGTTTAAGAAAAGAACATATTCCTTTTTACAATACTGGCAACACGTCTGCAATGCCATTGGTATTGCGGGTGCTCAAGAGCGGCGGTAGTCACCATCAAGTGAGCCACATGCTTGTTTGCACCGTGCTATAAAAAGAAATAACCATCAAATATTTTCTTTTTATATTATTAATATAGACAAGGAAATATTTTTATTACCCATACTTACCAGATGCCGAGATCTATAGCCATTAAAATCGGCAATAAAATAGGAAACGTTTTCTTGCTACAGTATAAAATGTCAGTGAAGTTGTTTTTAATGCCTGACTTAAATGAGCTGCGAATAACATAGCATTGAGAAACTAAAGAAAATTCTTAATGTTTTTCACCTAGATATTTTGTAATGTACTTATGTATTTAATCTTATTATTAAACTTATGTATTTAATATTAATTATGAAATTGTATATATATGACACATGTAATAAAACGTATGTAAATAAATAAGTAACTTTACCAGAGGGAGACTTTGTACAAAAGTCGATTGCTTGGGTACCTCTGTCCCATTCGTGTTTCAACCGTGAAGCAGTTGTTTGCATGGCTGTGTTTCGGCTTGAAGGGTGGGATATGGCGTGAATTTACTGGGTACAGAGGAATAACACCTGAGTCCTCAGGAATGGCAACGCATGGGGGTATCATGGGCGAAACAGTATACTCTGTTATGTCCATAGTACTGCTCATGTCTATAGGCGACGGTTATCACTTTCCATCAGGTGAACCGTCAGCTTGTTTGACATTCTAAGTTGTATAAAAAAAAAACAAATTACACGGTATTGAAACATAACATATTAGTTCTTAGAAATATCAATGCACGAGAGATTAGGCATGGGTAATAGGATACCGATCCGATATCTTCATACTGAGTTCGACTGGACATTGATGCCAGAAAAAAGATCATTACCCATTTTGACATCACACATATTGGTCGGATATTGATTTTGAAATATGTTAAATCAATAAAAATAATATTGGATAACAGACTTATAATATATTCGTTATTGGACCAGTATATATATATATATATATATTGTAACTAAATTATAGATATTGCTGTATATTCCCCATCCCTACGAGTGATATAGATGGGCGTCACAGTGCAACATTTTATATTTTTAAAGTTAGATGAGCAATAGATATAAAATAAGTTTTCTCTTTTCTATTCTACGAGTAGATAAACAAACTAACTAATGACAAACAAGATAAAATGAAATAAATGAAAATATTTTAAATAAAATTATAACTAATAAATGTTGTTTCACAAAACAAAACATAAACTGACTTCATTCATACTAAATGCAGTTGTTTTGATTTAAAAACCAATCTACTCAACTGATTTTGATATACAAGTATATCCTTTCAAATATCTGAGGTAATAAACATAAAAACATACAACCGATATGAGAACCTGCTTTTTTATTTGAATTCTGTAAAAAAAATGCATTACTAAGCAATAAAATCTAAAAGTTACATACATTAAGCTTAGTGGATTAGATACAATGTTTTCAAAAATTGCACATTCTCGTTATGATATTTTTAAAAGGCTTTATTAACTCGTGGATACATCCGCGAAGAGTGCAGCAAAAGCATGAAATAAAAACGGAAACGGAAACTGGGGACAAGGTGAATAAATAGCCACGTTTCCCACCTAAAAATTCAGTTAAAACTAGTTAAAAAGCTTTATGAGTATATTAAAATGTTGTCGCGAAATGGGTAGCATTCGCAAATATGATGTTTTTTTTTTATTATTTTTAGGAATGTTTTAGGTTTCGCGTTTAGATAGGACAAATCGTAATGCTTAGTTTTATTTTCGGTTGACATATCATCCTGAAATGTAACTGAACAACTTTGCCCAAGAGACATCATAATATGATATAGATTTTTTTTTACTTTTCATACAAACATCGTGGTCAGATATTTTATTTCATACTAACTTATACACGCGACTTCGTCCACCTCACCGAAATGTTTACTAAGATAAAAGTAGCTTTATTATTAGCGTAAAAATAAGCTAAATGTGCCAAATTCTATAGCGATTGGTGAAGCTGTTAAGGCGCTATAAAGTAATAAACAATGGTACATTACAATCCATGGTACATTACTTATTATATAGAGAAATATTATACATACTACAAGGGAAATATTACCAATCATCACCGTCATTGTCGTATGAGCTGTCCATTGTTAAACATAGGCCTCCTCATAGACTGGCATAAAGAACGGGGCCATTACTTATGTCGGTTTAACATTCGGAGGATTTTACTAATATAATATTACCAATACAAACTAAAATATATATATATATATATATATATATGTATATATATATATATATATATATATATATATATATATATATATATATATAAATTTTAAATTGAAATATTTCATTCCTTTTTGTAAACAACGATAGTTTATTTTTCATTTATACAGATAGTTATTTAAACAGCATTATGTCGAAAGCAAAGAGAGTCTGTTTTAGAAAAGCGCAAGGTAAATATTTATAAGATGAAACTGAGAAAAATTTCAATGTAAAATGTATTCATTCCTTATAACTACTTAAAGAATAAACTTTGTAATAGACAACGCAATTTCAACTTTATGCGCACGGATATTAAGATTAATACTTGATAACTAAATAAGTAAGTCTTTGAAATATTAAGTTGTTACAAATTTTTATTTATAATATATAGTTAATTTGCCATGTGATCCCGGCACAGAATTGGCCACCTATTCCATTGCCTTGGTAAAGGTCCAGTAAGAGGTGACTAAGGTAATTTAATGGTTGAGGAATGAGTAGCAGTGTCTATCTTTAAACATCACCAATGCCTAACTGCGGTTGCCAACTCGCCTGCCAAGCGTGGCGACTACTAGCAAAATCACCTAAAATAGGAGGCCTAAGTTGTAGTGGACTGCTGAAGACTGATATGATGATAATAATGATTAATTAATTTAATTGATTAATTTCAAATTTATGCGCAGATAGGTCACATGATAAGTTAACACAAAAAATATTGTGTGTACTAATACAATTTAAAATAAAAAAGAAATCTTGAGAGTATATATAGTATAGAGGTTAGTAAGATAAGCCTTAGATAAGATTTGCCCCCATTTACCCCCAACATTTAGTTACTAACCTTTTTAAATTTTAGTATAAAATAGTGTAATCTCAACAATGAAACATCTAAACATATTTACAAAATTCACAATAATAATATTAGTAGAATTATAAAAATATCTGAATCAAAAATCTCTTTTACTTCGTTGAACAATTTTAATATGTCATTCACCCTATTTAAATGCTAATGCGCTGTATAATCAAACGTAAAACACATTAAAAAAGCAGACGGGTTGAGACGCATTTCCTTAATAAAGTTGTCATGACAATTTTTCAGATGGCAAAGTACAAGTAGTAATAATCTCGGTTAAATAGGGGTTAGTAAACTATGCCACATCTTAGCGAGCGAGTTGTATTATGCTACAAAAAAATAACACAAAAGATTTAACCATAGATTTATATTTTTGGTACTGAAACTGGGAACACCTGGAGGAAACATAAACACGAAGTTTCCAATAGATATAGCCCGATATTCAGCTTGTTCATCGTAAGCAAGCTGAATTGGTAATGAGCTTGCTTTATAGCTCCAAGAACCGAAAATTGGCCCCGCAGACAAGTAATTGAATTCATCGATAGAACAGTTTCAATCAACGCTCACATGAGAGAGAAGAAGATATTAAATGTCACTATCTTATTCTATATCATGAACAAGCTAGTGAAAACATTTCTATCGATAGATTCGTTTGCAATCTGTCTAGGAGGCCTGACAGGAAAAATTATTCCCTAATGGGGATTGCGTTCAGGAAGATAAAACGATGAGGGTTTCTATGTTTTATAGGAAGTTAATAGATGCTAGTAGCTTGAATATTGTAACAGATTATTCGGATCTGTAAATTATAGACGTGAAAGTAAGTTTAGTTGTTACCTTATAGCGTCTCAATAGCTTAACTAGTTACTATGAAATTTTATTTACACGCACTATATGAGACATAGTAAATTATAGAGTACTTTTTATTCGATCAGTAAACATATCCCTATCATGCGAACAAAATGGCCGATAAAAGTTAGTAATAAATAAGTCTTTTTATATTTTTACTTTAGAAAATTTTGTCTTTTTTTTTGAGTTTTATGTCTAACTGTTTATAACAATTCAATCGATATACGTTAATAAGTAATATCAATTTAATTCTTACACATTATTTTTATACTAATTTTAACCTACAGTTTTGTTTTCTTATGTCCTTCTTCATCCCAAATTGATACATTTAGGCTAAATTACATAATTATTGGTTAAACTTTTAGAGCACTGAAAGGGTTATTTATAAAAGTATTTTTATAATTTACTTCCATAAAAAAAAAACTAACCAATAACAAATCCATAAATTTCTACGCAATCCGTTTCATTTCATCTTGTTAGTTTAAGAAACCTGAGCATTTTTCTTTGTTTCACAACACCCGATGCCTCTATGAAATATTGCTTTCGACGGCATTACTAATCCCCGTAAGATATATGGCCGCTTCGTAGAATTTATAGGGCAAATGTAAGGTACCGCGTCTTTTGATTGCAATAAACTTTTTTAGAAAAATAACAAAGTAAATATTGCGACAATATCTTTTCAATATCTAAAATGCTGAAAACCAAATAATTGTTATTTTACAATAAATGTAACAACTGCAAATCCTATCGTGTAACTTATTTGTACTTAATACATATTATGGAATTCTTAATTTAAATTATTAATTATTGAATTAAGGATACATTCCTTGTATTATATGTTTATATGAAATGAGAATTAGAGATGAGAAAAACGCAATCATTTAGGTAAACTATGATAATATAGCCATGTAGTTCCGGCATAAAATTAATCTCCCCTTTCTCTTCCGTGGGTGTCGTAAGAGGTGACTAAGGGAACTTACTAGACTAGGAATGCGTAGCAGCGTCCCTCTTAAACCATCACTAAAGCCCAACTGCGGTTGCCAACCCGCCTGCCAAGCATGACAACTACTGGCAAAACCTTCCTTATAAGGGAGACCAATGTTCAGCAGTGGACAGTTAACTTCTCTATTCTTACTACTTAATTACTTCCTGTATACCATTTAGTAACAGATTAGCCAGCCAATTATATCCCGAACAGCAAGAAACATGTTCAATTTCACAGTTAATGTTAATGAGGACAAAATAATAAATATAAATAACAACAATGTTAAATTATAGGTGTTTTTATTCTACCGAATGAAGCCGAATAAGCATACGACCCATGGCCGATGGCCTATGGATGAACGACGTAATTATAGCTTTTGGCTTTTGCATCTGCAACACCTGGAATGTCACGCGTCTGTTGCTGACCCTTAAGAAACCTAAATGTGTCCTTTTTGAAGAACTTCATATTGTATTCTTTAGGGAAATCCTCGACAAGAAGATTATCTCACAACCTTACTGTTCCCGGGAGGAAACTCCTCTGAAATGGCACTATGCGTGACAATTCTGGTTCTAGGGTGGGAGGATGGATTCGCTGTTGATAGCAAGCAGTACGATGGTGAAAAATGGCTGCAGGCATAATATCGAAAAGTTCTTCATAACATAATCCGTTGTAAAGATAGTAAAAGATTCAGAGAGAAGAGGTCTCGCTTTAAATTAAGGGAATTAATACCGTCTATAACTTGGAATTGTCGACAATTTGCGTAGCACGTCATGTAAATTTTTCGACATTTATTATGTCTCTGAGGTAAATAACTATGATCATAGATTATTTCAGACTTTTACCATTATAGTAATTAATCTTAGGTTTTACTAGAATACTTTTAATTTACCGTAGTACAGGCTTTTAAACTCTTCAAACTTAAACTCAAAAATAAATTATATGAGAAAAAAAAGTTGAACAACATTTTGGATAATAAAAGACGACCTTTTCTAAGAATTTCTGCATAATTTCATTACAAAATTATTCCCCATGATTGTTTCGCGGTAATTCGCATTAAGATAATGAGTCTTAAATCCGGAAGCTACGTAAGCATGATTATAGGCAACGGTTACAATTTGCCTTCTAGCGCGCACTCTCTTTGTCATTCCACAAAAAAAAAGTAAAATCATTTAATTATATTTGACAGGTAATACAGACATTGTTATTCTTACGGTATGAACCCCCCTAAATTTCTCGTTAAAATTGGAGAGAAAGAAGCGAAGATTAATGACTTAGAACGTAACAAATAGACGTGACAGAATCAAGGGGCGTGACACGGCCGAGGGACACTAAAGGTTGTGGGTATAGGACAGAAATATTAATAAGCCTTCAAACAAGCAATCACAGTAGTGATTATGTATGATTCTTTGTGTATGTACACAAAATTTTATATGTGACATATAATAAATGTAAATGAATATGTAGAAATTAAACAACTTTTAATTTAACTAATTAAAATGTAAATAAAAACCAATATTTTTAATTATAATTTTATTTAAATGTAAATGTTATAATAGTAATATTATTATATGTTAATTGGCTGACTTATGTACGATTCGTACTGTTTTTAGATATTTTTTATTTTAATTCAAATTTAAAAAAATTATACTTATAAAAGTAAAAAATAAAAGCAAATAAATATATAATTAAAAGTAACGTTTTATTTGAAATCAGAAGATCTAAAAGATACTAGTAATTTAAATAGATATATACTCGTATATAGCAATGAAGGTTCAAACTCTTCATATTACTAAGGTTGGCAATATGCAAGTAGTGCCTTTGGCGCTGCAAGTGGTCTTAAACTGCGGTAACCGTTTATCATTAAGCGGACTGTAGAAATACAGTGAAATTAAAATGATTACTATAATCAGCGTCACAATTATCAAGTAATGCCCTACATTCTACATAGTATATTAATTAAAGAAATGTATTTTTTAAAACTAGTATTAATATTCTATTTTTTTACAACACAGGGGACAAACGAGCATGCGGCTCATATGATAGTAAGTGACTACCGATGCGGATGAGCACTTGCAATATCACAGACATTGCAGATGTGCTGCTGGCTTTTTAAAAAAGAACATGCTTTTTTCTTAAAGGTTACGATGTTGTATCGGTTCGGAAATACTGTTATTGGCAGTTGATACCAATGTGTAGTTATGCGTACATTAAAGTGTTTTAAAAAACGCATAGTGGAAGACTGCCACTCATCCAGAAGCTTGGGATGGAATTGTAATTTGTGGCGAACTGTATGGTAATAAAAATCAGTAGGTATTGATCCGAACAATTCCTCAAAACACTCCCATGATTTATTATTATTATTATTTCCACGGAAGGCTTATGTCCACTACTGAACATAAGCCTTCCTCATAAGGGGAGTTCTGCCAGTAGTTGCCACACGGGTTGATAACCGCAGTTAGGCTTTTAGAGATGTTTTAAGAGGGACGCTGCTGCCCATTCCAAGCTCTCCCTTAGTCGACTCTTACGACACCCATGGAAAAGGAAGGGGTGGCCTATTCTATGCTGGGACCACATGGCGATAACAACGACGATACAACTCCATGATATATTCGATAAAAGATGCATAGAGATGCAACTTCTATGGAATATAATAATTTCATTAATAGGATTTAAAAAAAAATTACATTTGTTACCATACATACGTATGTATGTATGTATATATTTTTAGATGAAAGAAATTTGTAATAAACAAGAAACAAAGTAAAATAGCTTTGTTGGAATATGAAAGTCCTGCGGTTTCAGAACTCGACAAATAAAACTAGTGGAGAACGATTTTAGTCTTAGTTCACGGTATTTTCTTTAAAATATTTTATATTTTAAAGTTTATCATTTGTAAAGATTCTTTTGTTAACTAGTTATTTTCCGTAACTTCCCTGTATGCATTAGTATATAATGTTATATAAAAATCGGTAAAAAAACTTTTAAGTTAAACGGTTTTATTTTATGTGCACTGAAAACTACAAAATAAATAAATAGTTACTTACCTATCAACCTACGTAGGTAATCTCGGTCATTAATATCTCTGATGGTAGTGGTTGTCATAACATGAACCATGTCAGCGGCCGAAAGGCAGTTCATGAGAGAACACTAACACCAGGGTTTGCTTGGTAGGTAAACTAAGCAGCCCACACTATATCAAGTAGGTATTTTGACCTTCTAGTTCAGAAATATTTTAGTACTAGGCAGAATAGCTTTTAGGCATATTAGACTAAAATAAAAACGTGGGGCTCATTAACTATTTCTGTACTACTTTCTACTATACTAAGTGTGGATTGCATCGACTTATTATAATCGTCATCATCATCATCCTAGCGGTTTATCCCGGTCGCATCCGAAACCTCATAGCTCCGGAGTCCAGGGTCCGCTGAATCGACTTACTATAATCGTAACTGGAGGTTTTGACCATCAATAACCAGCCGTTACGGCTTCACCAGCGAACGCCGAGCTCATGATCTACCAAAATATAAGATATGCTCTGCTATAGGTATGATTTCAGAGGGGCCCCACGTTTTTATTTTAGTCTAATATGCCTAAAAGCTATTCTGCCTAGTACTAAAATATTTCTGGACTAGAAGGTCAAAATACCTACTTGATATAGTGTGGGCTGCTTAGTTTACCTACCAAGCAAAACCCTGGTGTTAGTGTTCTCTCATGAACTGCCTTTCGGCCGCTGACATGGTTCATGTTATGACAACCACTACCATCAGAGATATTAATGACCGAGATCACCTACGTAGGTTGATAGGTAAGTAACTATTTATTTATTTTGTAGTTTTCAGTGCACATAAAATAAAACCGTTTAACTTAAAAGTTTTTTTACCGATTTTTATTTTCTTGTTTTTAGTATTTAGTGAAATTGTTTACCAAATATTCCTCATTCTATTTAATTCATTCAGTGCATCATTATTACATGGTTTCTTACCTGATAATTTAGTACAATCTAATTCCTCAATATATAGCCCTTCCAGAGACTTGATTCGACTTAGAGCCACGTATGCTTGTCCTTCCTCAAACCATTTTGAGCCCAAATATACTACTGCATGGTCGACGGTGCTGCCCCGCATTTTATGGACGGTGAATGCCCATGACAAAACTAAGGGCAACATCCTTTTTTCAGCCGTACCATAATTGAATTTTGCTGGAAACTGTATGGCTTTAGGGTAAATAACGTGCATGCCGTCTGTGCCAAAGTCAATTAAAACTGATGATATATCTGTTTCGTCCATTTGGGTTCGACGGAACTGAGGCCAAAAAATTTCTGTAATGTGGCCTATAGCGTCATTTACTAATCCTTTTGTAACGTCAATGTTGGACCGCAACATTACTTTTGCACCTACAAATATTTCAAGTACTGGTGGTAAGCCTCCAGTCTTATTTATATTTGTTGGTATTTTTTGTTTATTGTTACCATGTTGTTCCCACGATTAAGGGGCATTGTGACGGTCGACCCCCCCCTCGCAGTCCAGTAAAGGGGCAAGGCTTAATATACAACAAGATGCGCCCAATCTTGAGGGGGAAGCGCTTACGACATTACATTTTTATCCACGCTAATGCCATACAGTCCTTGGCACGTTTTAACCTATTACCTTAACTTGGGTGGTATAACTACCGCTTACTAACGAGGTATCTAATTACCTATTTTTTTTTATCTGCCCCTCTAACGTCACACAATCTTAGACGCAACTGTTCTCGATACGACTAATCATGCCCTCACCTAAAACGCCATTTTGTGACAGCGTCCATCTTGAATTTGAAATTTTGACATAATCATCGTGTTTTACTAGTGTAGCCCTTTCATTTGATACCCATATTGCGGGGGTTAAGGAAAAATATGTAATCCGCCATTTTGTATCGGCGGCCATCTTAGATTTATAATGTTATTGATTTTATTATATTGTATTGTCATCTAAATTAAATGTGTGTACCAAATTTCAGATCAATCTGACAACGGGAAGGTGCTTAAATTCTAATTTCTAATTTTGACCCAAATAAATAAATACCGTACGGGTCGAGCTAAATAAAACCGTTTAAAAATACCGTATGTGTTAAGATAGTATATAACCTATCTGTGTACCAAAATTCATTTAAATCGATTAGTGCGTTTAAGTGTAATTAAGTAACAAATATGTAAACTTACTTTTTGTATACTTATTATTTATAATAAATTAGTAGGATTTACTTAGGATAATATATATGTATATATATATGTTTAAACATTCTCTTAACATTGTACTAAAAATTTGTCTCTTTTTTCACCGTTAAAAATAACATTATTTCGTAACTCTGTGTCTTTGTTGCAGTCCTGAACATTTACAGGAGGCACCCATTTGTCATAGCAATCTCTTCATCCCAACTGACGCTCGTGTTCCACTTTCTTGTAAAAACAAAAAATAAAACAACTGCAAATGTCATGTTTTTAATTACATTGTTTTTATTATGCCGCTATTTAAATTTAAATTATTATGGGTATTTAAATAATACGATTAATTAAAATTATAATTTATTTATAAAATGTACTTCTTTTAAATTCTAAATTATTAACAACAATTACTTTTAACCATAAATATGATGGTGTTTATTATTAATTCTAGTTTAAAAAAAAAGTTGTAAACTTTTATTTTTTGCCATTCGGCTTAGAATGGTAAACAAGCTAACGGCTCGCCTGATAGAAAAAGTGTCGCTTAGGTTCAGCTATGATCAGCATCATGAATATCACTGAATATACAGCAACGCATATAGTTACAACTACATTCATTAGGGGGAAAAGGGATTGTTAGTTATGCGGACTATCATTCCCATTGCTAACAATATACCATATCAGGTCGATCTCTACGTGGTCCCCCTAGAAACCATTGTACTGAATTCCTGGTGTATTCATCACGATGGGCTAACTGACCTATTTTCATCCTCACCTATCATCCCTTACTGGTACCTGGCCAGCGTATGCTGTTGGCGCAGGCGGTGTTATCATTCCATTATCATTCATTAAAAAAACAAACTACATACGTTGCCTACCCTTAAAACTATGGTTATATCTGTATACCCTATAAGTGTTGACAATAAAAACATTTAAAGAAAATATGAAAGAATAATTAATATCACCTAAATTAAAAAAGGTATTAATAAACAAATTGGAAGAATATTATAAACGCGAATAAATGTGTTACCAGTAATGATTATACTGTTCATGAAACAAGATATCTAAATTTAATTAATAATTTGATTTACTTCCTAGATGATCTTACTCATATTTAATTAAAATTTAAGAATTCTTTAATTATAATAAATTACTAAACCTTTTTTTTTATAAAACTTTACGAATGAGCTCCGTTCGTTTGTGTAATCCTATTTAATTAAAACTGTAATCTTTTTGAATTATATTCTTCTTTATATAATTATTATTCCACTATTTTATTAAACTTTACGAACAGAGCTAGTTTTTGGCAAACAACACTCTGGACAACGTAATATTACCACAGCAATAAGGTGCTACGAAATTTCATTTTACATCATATAATTAAATGCATTGTACAATAAGCACTGAAATGTAAATACACCGACAGAGGAGCGTTGTTGAATTTATTTAATTAGTCCATACACTACCATAAATTACTTTAATTTCTTATAAACTATTTTTATAAGAGTGTGTACAACTCGTCCTATGGGGAAATCCTTTTTTATTTACTGGGAAAGAAGTTTAAAGTTCTATTCACGTTATAAATACACTAGCAGAATATATACTTGTATACCTACGTTTATGTCGTAATGTCGTATTACATGAAACTCCCCATCAACATGATTTTTATTATGATATCTCCAACAATCATCATATTTCAGATAATTTACACAAAACCTTAATACATTACATACTCGTAATCCTTTTTTCTTTATAAATTTTCGAATTGATTGAGTTGAGACAGTTGTAAAACTTTATTTTGTATGAGGTTTTTTTTTTTATACAACTTAGAATAGCAAACAAGCTGACGGCCCACCTGATGGAAAGTGGTAACCGTCGCCTATAGACATGAGCAGTACTATGGACATAACAAAGTATACTGTTTCGAACATGATACCCCCCATGCGTTGCCATTCCTGAGGACTCAGGTGTTATTCCTCTGTACCCAGTAAATTCACGCCATATCCCACCCTTCAAACCGAAAAACAGCCATGCAAATACAGCTGCTTCATGGTTGAAACACGAATGGGACAGAGGTACCCAAGCAATCGACTTTTGTACAAAGTCTATAAGTATAGTGTTGTCTAAATATGTATGAATATGTTTATAGTTTATTATGCGATTAATATTATAACGAACGACTAGCGATTAATAAAACACAATTCTAAGCCGATTTTGTTAATTCTTTTTGCAATCGAAAGAGTGTTCTCCGAATCAGTCTCTTATTAATTTTACTACGACTAAGGTATCTTTTTGCGACATAAAATATTGAATTATTTATTATAGTGTATAGAGCCGAATATAAATCAGGTCGATAGAGTCTTAAGGGAATAGCAATTTGTAACACAAGATTTCTATTAGAACTCAATTGATATGCTCTAATACACAGAATTGTCAAGGGTCTACTCTGTGGTCATATCCAATTAAACTGTTTGTTACTGTCCAAGTTCTGAACGACTCTTTAAAATTAGATACGTATAGTGAAGACTCGAGCTGGAAAGGGGAAACTTGTGTACTTTGTTTTCTAGTTTACTTGTGACTAGCGGAGAGACAATGAAAATTTTAATTTATTTTTTCCCATGTGCCTACTTAAAAGGGATAACATTATTATTTTTTTTTATTTTTTATTTTAAAAATATAGATTTTGATAGCTATACTAAACTTGTACAAATAGGGGGGAAAAGGGATTGTTAGTAATGGAGACGAAGAATCCCATTGCTAGCAATATATCCAACCAGGTCGACCTCCTCGCGGTTCCCTCTGGAAACTATCATGATTAATTCCTGATGAATTTATCATGATGGGCTAACTGGCCTGTTTTCATCCTCATCAATTACCCTTCACTGGTGCCCCGCCAGCGTATCCCATTAGCGCAGGCGGGGTTACCACTTCATTTTCATCCAATAAAACAAAAACTTGTACAAATATGACGATAGAATTACAAAGTACTAAGGTGTATAGAATAACAAAGCGTGTGTATAAAATAAATTATAAAAATATGGTGTAAAAAAAAATATATATGAAAAATTATAATATATTCAGACCTATTAACGTTGCCACATCCCTGCAATACGGAAATGCGAGAACAGTCATCCGATAACCGTGCCTTTCACGGTTTTCCCAGGGAAGTGTGAATCTAAATGGGCTTTAATGGAATGCGAAATATATTTCGCGGCGAAGTTAAAACGTTGTTTGTCATGTCTCACCTCCAACGCCCGTCAGTAGAAATTATTGCTGTTTTATCTAATTCGAGCATGTTAAATTAAAATTAAATATGTATATATATTATTTATATGCTAATATATATTAAACCAGCCGAGTGGTCCTGGCAAAAAATAGACCACCCCTCCCTTTCCCGTGGATGTTATAAGAGGCGACTAAGGGAGAGCGAGAGATGGGCAGCAGAGTCCCTCTTAAAACGTTTTCAAATCCTAACTGCGGGGCAACCACTGGCAAAACTTCTCAAAGGGTGGGCTTATGTTTAGCAGTGGACAGTTAGAGGCTGATATGATAATATATTCTTTAGTATACCATCATATCATATCTGGTACTACTTAGTAGTTTGTATACACACAAATTCATAATTTAAAAAAATTTGAAATAAAAACAGCAGCTTAGTTTCTTGTCCATTCTTTTAGCTGAAACTGAATTCCAAATGGGTTGTATAATCATAAAAATAACTATTACAAAAATATTTAAATTTAAGTTTATTTAATTGAATTGATATTCCTTTTAAGTGACTTTAAATGAGACAATGACTATAATAGTGGTGACAGCTTAATTAGGTAACGCTTGACTGCAGTCCACAGATCCTAAGATCGAAATTAATTCTAAACTACTGCATTTTTCAAATTCGTCTTTGGATGAATTAAAATAATTGTCACTCGCTTCGTGCTTAGAAAAGTAAATACCACAGTCATCTGGCAAGCCAAATTAGAGGTCTTTGTCTATAACGAAAGCGGCCTAGAAACAATTGGTACCAGAGGGCGCTACTCTCACACGAGTAGCAGTACTAGTCTGTAGGTATTCGTTTGTATGACGTCACATGACATCTTTTTTTATACCACTGAGGTGGCAAACAAGCATACGGCCCACCTGATGATAAGCTGTTACCGTAGCCTATGAACACCTGCAATACCAGGGGTATTACGTACACGTTGCCGACCCTAAAGACTCTTTTTTATACTTCATTTTAAAAACTCCATACTGTAATACATACTACATACTGCTTCTAAGAGAAAAACCTTGACAGGGAGCTCATTCCATAACCTGATTCATCTTCGTCTATTCTAAATTTATTTTTGTAATACATGACAATTGTAATGTAATAAAAATTGTATTTACTTATTTAAAATCTGAATATACTTTAATGAATACATATTATTTCTTGGCTTGCTGATGAACTTTGGATCTTTTGACATACCTAATTTTTGTCCAACTATTTTTGCAGTCTATAGAGTGTATTATCATTTCGATTTATTAATATGTTTTGGGGAAATAGAAATTAACATAATTTTGAAAGCTACTATATATCCTCGTTTCTCTTAAGCATGTTGCAGGCAAATAACTAGTTCCTGTTATTGGAAATGACAGAAATTTTGTGCTGCAAAAAAAATTACCCTTAAACCTGTCATTTCTTCGAAGTGTCGACGAAGTCGTTATCTCTGCGGATGGTGTCAGGAACATTGGCTGCATTTCCTCGTTAGATCTCATCAAATAGAGATTTGTTATGCGCAACAACGAACGTGTAGATTTTGGGCGCAATTGTTTTTTTATACTTTCGAAAAAATACAAAAATATAAAGTAAGAGTTGAGTTTTTCTAATATTGAAAAATGAAAGGTAGATCAAACTATGTAGAAATTAAATTTGTCACGTTTAATAAGATTATAATATAATACAAAAAAGTGTCAATTAGTTAGCAGCAAAGCAAGAACCAGCTTTAATAAAATATAAATACAAATAAAAACAGAATAATTTAGGTACAAGTGTATTCAGAAATGATTATAATTAAGTAATTATAATCGTTTCTGTAAAGTTATTTTTTTATAATTCTGCCGTCCATTTGGAATGCAACTTCAGCAAAGAAAAACGGGAAATAAACTCGACTGTTGCTTTTTTTTAAAAAAAGTTGATTTTACAAGTATAAATTTGTGTCAATGCAGACTAGCAAATAGTCCAAGAATTATATAACTAATTATTTATAAATATTAAATAAAATAGGAATACCAAATATGTACCTACATGTAAAAATATATACCTACATGTAAAAATAATTAACAAAAATTTGTATGGATAAATTATAAAGTATAAAATATTAATTAGGAATTAAGAAAATAGTTTGGTAAAATTTATTTCTAAAAAAGAAATGCTTTTAAAATATTGTTCCTATCTGATACCTATAGTGTTAAGTAGATACAAAAAGAAGACTAGTTTCGATCGTACAATACTTAATAGGAACAATTAGCAAATAAATTAACAAAATTAAAAAAATAAATAATATTAATTTCATTTAAAATTATTATGCGAATAATAATAGCATAATTAGTTAATAATAGTATAATAATTAATTGATTTAATTCAATAATCTAATTAAAATAGGTAAAAAAAAATTTAAACTAAAAAAAATTTCTTATCAGTTCTTCTCGCCTGATTCTTTTTTCTAAACTAGTGACAGAACTGATCTAACATTTTAAAATTGTCATGAAACAAAATGAATATAAATATATTCATTCTGTATCATTATTATTAGATTGAATATAAAGTACGCGATTTACGCGATATAAAATTAAATCTCAATAGGTAAATGTACCTTAATTATAACATCATAGAATAATAAGTAAACAATACAAGAAGTTATAGTGTCAACACGTAAATATAATGAAATAACAGCAGGTCAGTGTGGCCTATGATGTGACTGTTGTCTCGAACTTTGAAACCAAAATCACATGGAACCTACTTTTTGAAAACATACGTGAGAAAATCGGCAATAAAACGCTGCAATATGTTTTTGCTGTGTATATTTTTTTTTACCTTTTGCTACAAGAAAAAAAAATTTAAAAGTTTGTAATGATGGAAGGAGGGATGGTTGGTGGATAAATGTTTATTACTCTTTTACGCAAAAAGTACTAATCAGATTTTAATGAAACTAGGACACGGATAAGATAAATCTTAACACATAGGATACTTATTTTTATGTATTAGTTCATGTGGACCAAGCCGTGAGAAAAGTTAGTGAGAAATAATACCATTTATTTATTTAAATAACTTTATTGACCAAAATAAAATAAGATACAAAAGGCAGACTTAATGCTAGTAGCATTCTCTACCAATCAACCTTTGGGTTGAAGAGAAAATAACGAACGCGAAAAATAACGAATTTCATTATTGGAATAGGTAAAGAATATATATATATATATATATAAATGAATAAAATTTAAAAGATGGTACGGTACATACGGTTAGCATGGAATCTATATCATCATCTATAGATATGAATGGACAATACAAGGCACACTGCAATGCCCATGTTATCACTTATGCTTTGCGCTTATACCATTCCTGGGCACTAAAATACTATGTTTCCGTAGCTTGTTATTTCACTGCCATATCCCACTCTTTTTAACCAGAACACAGATATATAAGCACAACTGCTTGATGGTAGAAATACGAGTATTGCAGAGGTATGCAAGCAGGCAACTTTTATGCAAATTCTCCCTCAAGTATATAGATGGCGCTTCTTATAAGAAAGAAAACTAGTGCAACTATTGGCATGATGTATAAAATAGCTTTTCTGGAGAAGTGAAATATTTGTAACGAGGACTATATAGCCTGCTATGTTGAATTCCATACAGGTCTTGTGTAAAGTATCGTGATTAACCCATATTAAATTCATCAGGATGGGCTTACTTGATCCTGATATTTCACTGGTACTGCATTAGGGTAAATCAATAACGCATACGAAGTTAGTATTTCATTTTCATTTATTAAAAATATATACAAATTTTGTCAGAAAGTATAATTTAGCAAATAGATAAATCTAGTAGCCTTATATTATAATTAATAATTATGAAGCTTATTAGAGACGTTAAAGATCATAGAGCAAAATTAAGAACATAATTCGAAACAACATCATCATCAGTGCTTTTCTTAAAATAATGTGTACTTGTTTCACCAAGTTCATGGTAGCGACATAATAAGGATCAAATAAAAATAAGGATTAAAAGGTATTGAATAAAATGTCCAGATTATAAAATAAAAATTTAGGATTGTTAAAAAAATATTCTTCTGAATAAAAACCGTTATATTTTAAATATTGTGATTTTTTATTTATTTTCAGTGATAGAATCGTTTTTAGCAATTGTTTTGTCGTTCTATTTTTTATATAGTTTGTTTCTTTAAAACATAATACTATCGTTATTGTTGTTTTATTATGCTCTTTATCAGTGGAAGCGGTACCTATAATAACTTAATATATTCTTGCTGGAAGCCGGATATTGCTTTATCAATTTTACAATTTCTGTGGAGCGTGTTCCAGACGGGAAGATGTAAGCACGATTATCCTAAATTGGTAAGAAAATACAAATTAATATTTCCTTAAGGATTAAAGCATCTTGCATATCAGTATTATTATAATTGCTCCAATATCTTAAGAGAAATTTGAAGTAACTTCTAAAAAGTGGAGTTTCTTAATTCATGAGTAGACAGAAAGATAAATTACCATAGTATATTAGATTAGCCTCAATAGGTTTTTTTTTTATTATTGGTTACATTATTATATTTTTTGTAAAGTTTTTTAATAATATATAACTTGTATTAATCGCAGATAATGTAGTTTTATATAGACTAAAGAATTATTGATATCGGTTTAGTAATATTGAGTTTATCTATCACAAACCAATAATATTTATATATATATATATATATATATAATGAACAAACAAATATCGATTCATATTTATATTTTTTCATAATACTAATAGAAAATGGGATAAATTATGCAACACAATTGTTACAGTTAATCCAATAGATAGTTCGCATTCACAATAGACTAACGTAGATCCTCGACGGCATTCCAACTACTATTCCATCTAGTTACAGGCAATGTTTGCCCAAGGGCGTCAAATCTCTAAGTCAAATAGTCACACTTCAAACGCTATACCCTAAGGAATCCGTGTTCTGTTTAGTAACCTTTGTATGAGTTCCTCTTTTTCTCTTTACGTCGCATTGTCTGATTTCTTCTAAATTCAAGTGTTTCTTTCGAGAGGCAAAATACTATGTTTCTATTGTTATCTGCTTGATTATTTTCAATGTTTAATTTATAGTAAATTGATATTATTTTCTTACATATTGCTTGCTTGAAGATGGCCTAGGACTATTTTTTTCTGGCAGTTTATAGGGGATCTATATATATACATATACATGGTCAACAGTGGGCCAATAATGGTCGAAATGAATGAATATGTGATTTGCTTATATCTTGAATTTATTATACATATATTATAATACATTAAAAAAAATTAAGTAGATTGCAATTGAAATATCAATATAATGTATTTATATATTAGGTAAAAATATATATAATTAAAATATTTAAAATCTATTTGCTAAATATGTATCAAGTTTTTTTTTAATGTAGTACTACATTATATGTGATCAACTACGTTCTGCTACCAGATAGGTATCTTAAAGAAAATGGGAAGCGTGCTGGGAATAACTGATTATTTTTTTGATTATTGGAAAACACCCGCGTTTATAATACAAGAATATCAAATTAGATTTCTCAATCAAGTCAGAGAAAAGTTAGTAGTTACAAAAATTAAATAAAAATTATTAAATATTTACTTGTATCTAGTGATATATTAATAGGAATGTGACTTTCCTAAACAGTATATCTAAGTAAATTATTATACGCAAAGATTATTACGGGCAAAAGTGACACGTTTACTTTGTCCCTTCTTTGTGCAAGGCATTTTAGTAATTTTTAGATTATATTTAATTAAATAATTTAATATATTAAAACCTACTTTCAAATGCAAAAACCTGTTTACGAAAAATCTTGTTCATAAAATAGTCAGACGAAATTGTAACAGACGTAATATATTCGCTACGGACGCTGACGAGTTGTCGTTAAATAGCAGAACCTACTCAAATGCAATGCGCACATTAACTCACAGAAATAAATTTAAATTGAACTACCATTGAAAATTAATTATGAATAATGATTAATTGCATTTAATTAAATTTCAATTTACTATTTTGAGGCTATGTTTGAATGACAAGCTTTTTAAGAAAAACCTTAGTAACGAAATAGTTAAATAAAATTGTATAAATATATTCACTATCGGCTTTGAGGAATTGTCGTTAAATATCAACATGAAGTCAAATGTAAATGCATACTTTACTTCACTTGCGAAAGTAAATTACGAATGAACTATAATTGTAAATTAATTATAAATAATAATTAAGAATGAGGTATGTATAAATATTCACGGATATATGAGATTACGTAAAATGTTACGTAGAATTAATACCACTCTATTGCATGCGCGAAGGCATGCGACTGTGTTACAAAGAAAAACTGCGATGTCGTTAATCATAAAAATAATATAGAACCAATATAAATAAATTGTAACGTTCAAGAAAAGAGCATATTCCTTTTTGAAAGGCCGACAGTACACTTTCTATTCCAGCGGTGTGAGAGCGAGGGATGGGCAGCAGCGTCCTTCTTAAAACATCTTTAAAAGCCTAACTGCGGTTGCCAATCCGCCTGTCAAGCGTGACAACTACTGGCTAACCTCTCCTTTTGAAGAAGTCTTATGTCCAGCAGTGGAAAGTTACCGGCTAAAATAATAAAAATAACGATTACAAAAAAAATATTGTCAAAAATTAATAAAATCTGTTTAGAATTGAATGTACTCTAATTGAGTTTTCAAGATGAATTTTTAGTGTACATTTAAAAAGTCAATTTGTAAGCTATAACAACAGCAAGTAAGTATACCAGTAAAATACTAGAGGGAGACTTTGTACAAAAGTCGATTGCTTGGGTACCTCTGCCCCATTCGTGTTTTAACCGTGAAGCAATTGTGTTTGCATGGCTGTGTTTCGGTTTAAAGGGTGGGATACGGCGTGAATTTACTGGGTACAGAGGAATAACACCTGAGTCCTCAGGAATGGCAACGCATGGGAGTATCATGAGCGAAACAGTATACTCTGTTATGTGCATGGTACTGCTCATGTATATAGGCGACGGTTACCACTTTCCATCAGGTGGACCGTCAGCTTGTTTGCTATACTAAGTTGTATAAAAAAATTGATTTTTTTCCAAAAAATGTCAAAAGCAACAATAAATTTTTAAGATTCCATATTAAATACACTGCAGCATCAAGTTAGTGGAAAAAGAGTTTTTTTTTTTTGATATAATAGATGTTTATTTTAGAAAAATGTTCCGAATGATTATTTTTTTTTTAAATTTAACCTCCAGCCAGTATGAACAGAAAAATATATAAAAAAAAACTACACCTATTAAGGTTCTACGTAGATTTTTTATAACCAACAATTTAGTATGGTCATTATTAATCATTCTTTCGCCACTTATGAAAGGACTTAGTGACGAATGTTCGTATTATTTTTCAGACATGTTCATTCCAACTATACCTATTTCAACGATTCGAGCTGCGAACTTTTCGGGTTTTAGTAAATTTTCATTCGTTACATTGCCGCGTTGGGTTGTGACTCCGCTTCGACCATTTTCCCGGTGAATATTGAATTAGTGCTGCTATTTGAAATTTAATTATTTGAATTTAAGCCATTCGTTGCAATACGTGAAAATGTAGAAATATGTCAGTATGAAACCAAAGATAAACTGTTAGTAAACAAAACAAATAATTGAAATAAGAATTAATTTTTCGAACGTCGAGATATTTAAATTTAAAATGCGAAATAAGCAGTTATTTTATTCAGCAAAAAAAAAAGTAATGGCTTCTAGTACCACTAAATTAATATAAGATCAATACAGTATAGTGACTAAAAATTGCGAAAATAATTATACAACATAATCGAGTAACAAAGTCGCAATTTTTGCTCAACGAAGAAAAATTGTAGCTTCGGAAAAATTAATACAATAATAAAGACAAACACGAGGGTAGGTCCTATGGATTTCAAAAAGAAATATGCAACATAACTGAGCAACTAGAAAAAAAAATACATTTGATAATCTCCTTTAGTTAGAAGTCGGAAGAAAATAATAAAAACGTCACACTGTCAGCCGCATCATACTACAGCACGAAGAGTTTAGATAAATAAATATCACAAAGTATTTGTACTGGAAACATCGGTAGGTAATACGTGGAAACAACCTGTACACAAACAATTGATTCAAATTGTGTATCAGAGGTAACCAAATACAAAACAATACGTGCTATCGAAATCAAATTTTGATGTGCCAGAAATCCTTACTAGTATTATAAATGTGAAATTGAATTTGTTTGTTATTCTATAGCGTAATTAGTATATAATTGCCTTAATAAATCACAATGCAATTTGGTATACACGTACTATATGGAGTGGAGAGCATAGGCTATATACTTTTTATTTCAGTCAGTAAATATATCCATAAGTAAAAGATACTCATAGAATTCGTATACCAATTAGATATTTCGTAGTCTATGACAAAATATTTCAGAGAATTTAAACGAATCAACGTGACAAGTTGAAATTAAGAAAGCATTAAATTATAGAAAGTTTTTACAGTTAATATATTTATTTTGTACTGCCACAAGGACTAAAACTTTTAATTTCTTTATTTCTGTGTTCATAATATATAAACTAAGATTTTAGTATGTTAATTTATTAATTACAATAACGTCACGCTAAGGACATATTGACATTTTCTTATAATATAAAATAATGTTTTTATCAGAATAAAATTTATATGCGATAAATCCTATAGGCTTAAAAAAGAAAGGCTTACTAAAATTGGTTTAATTTTATCGTAATTTTTTTCTTTTTTTTTTGTAATTTATAAGTTTACATCAATCATAATCAATAATTGATTATGATTGATGTAAACTTATAACGATCCTTGATTGATATTTTATTATTATTTTATTTAAAACTCAATTTGAAATTTAAATTATACGACGCAGTTGATAACCTCCCTTTTTTGAAGCCACTGAAAAAGTATTTTTATACACATATGGAATAGGTGTTTTATTAAATAATAAAAATTTATGATCAAAACTCACACAGATTTTGGTTAATGAAGCGTTCAAAATGTTGATATCGAATGCTATGTTTTAAAACAAAATTTCGATATTAAAAATTTCTTATTTTAGACACATTATAAATAATTAAAAATAGATGTAATATTGATTTTAATTTGTTAATAACCCTTTAAATTAAGTTCTAAACGTTCGTGAGCTTGTAATAAATTTCAGATACGTGGTTTATATATAAATAATATTTTGTCTGCAAAAACAAAAACAGACTTTAGTCTTAAAAAGTATTCGCTGGTAAATTTTTATTTTAAAAGGAAAAATTGCATTAATTTATGACAAGATAATTAATAGATACGTTTTCAAATCAATGAATCTAATATATATATATATATATATATATATATATATATATATATATATATATATATATATATATATATATATATATATATATATATATATATATATATATATATATATATATATATATATATATATATATATATATATATATACATGTTAGTATAGATACATGGACATTATGAAGATAAAGAATTTAGACCTCCCTGTAGACATATTTTAATATGTGTAAAAATATAGATAAATAAATGATAATATTTAGGATGAATCTTACCCAGCCCAGAACATTACTTATTCACCATTAACTTGAAGAGACCCAAATGCTATTTCTCCGGAAACACAGAAGCAAGAAGGGTATTCCATTCCTTCGCAATACGCAGTAGAAACGAAGTGGCGAATCGCTTCGTGCGGATATATGGAACTTCTACGACGTAAGGATGAATCTCTAGTATTCGACTTATATTATCCTTCAGATTGAAACTCATACTTATATGACAAATTCTAGGAAAATAGGTAAGAGTGACACAAAATTTCAAAGAGGTTTATAAATCGATTTTCACTAATAAGCATTTCGTGGTGATAGTGTGTATTCTATGCTAGCAGGTAGAATTTGGTTGTAATAAAATTGAATTATTTGATGAGAAAATAAATTATGATAATTTAATTAAAAAATATTGTTTAAAAAAATCGTCCTGTGCACACAGTAATATGGCCCATGAACGCAATCAAACGAAAAGAAAACATTCCATTTTCAACAGTTATGTAACACCAGCGATAGATGGGGTATTGCTGAATAGACATGTAATCCTTAACTAAATTATAATACTTCTATAACACAGTCGATTAAAAGGCTACAATTTATAACAGACACACTAAAAACTTTATACTGGAATCAACATTAACTACATACCAAAGTACTTTTGTAAGTTTAACACGTTTCTGTTCACATTAAACTTTTTAGCGGCCTGCGGGTAGAAAGTGTCACAAGCATACATTGCTTTTGTATCTAGTTATATAAACAAGTCTATTTAATGTCAATAATTGTAAATATATTGGTTTTTACTAGTGACTTCACTCGCGTGACTGCCTTATGACTGACTGGAATGAAAAGTTCTTAATGAATGATAATGAAATAGTAACCCCGTCTGTGCTATTGGAGCACCGGTGAGCGGTGATAGGTGAAGATGAAATCAGGTTAATTAGCCTATTGTGATAAATATCCCGAGATAAAAAGTATATAAAGCTTATATAGCCTATATCTTTCTCCATCCCATATAGTATGTATATATCTTTTTTTTATACTACTTAGAATGGCAAAAAAGCTGATGGTCCATCTGATGGAAAGTGGTAACCGTCGCCTATAGACATGAGCAGTACCATGGACATAACAGAGTATACTGTTTCGCCCATAATACCCCTCATACGTTGCCATTCCTGAGGACTCAGGTGTTATTCCTCTGTACCTTGTAAATTCACGCCATATCTCACCCTTCAAACCAAAACACAGCCATGCAAACATAACTGCTTTACGGTTGAAACACGAATGGGACAGAGATACCCAAACATTCGACTTTTGTACAAAGTCTCTCTCTGGTAATGATTGGTTAAACCATTAAGGCGCTATAAAATAATAAACAAAACAAACTAATTTCCATATTTATAATATTAGTAAGAATAGCTGTACAAATATACTAAAACCAAGTACATGCAAGGTGGTTAATTCAAAGTTATAAGTAAAGCTGATAAGAAATAGACACGACAGATACATCTATTTATTATGTATTGCACTGTAAGAATGTATACTGTTTACTTTTTGAGCTTTCAATATACTTTAAGCTAGCTAACCATTAAGTTACCAATACCCAACTTAAATTTGACACCATATTAATTTTATATTGTATCTATAACAAAATACCCCATTTTTTTATTAACTTTTTTTTTAAATGAAATTTATTCATTTTCACCGATAGAACTCTTCCAAAACTAACATGCTAATGATTACTATTCTACCTAGTATATAACCAAAAATAATTTATTTACCCTTCTTCGACAGTTGAGTAATAAACAGTGATATCAAATTAATGAAACAACTCGAGTGCTAATTTTCACAAACCATACCAAGGCAGCGGGAAGCTCTTTAAATTTATATTGGAAATTCCCTTCGACCCTTTATTATTTCCTCAGGAACTTGACGGTGTCTCCTCGAGCTATTCACCTTCTAATAAATATTCTCCAGTCATTCCGAGTGCCAATGACAGTGGCTCCAACTTAATTTGAATCTTGACAAGTTTAAAACAATGATTAATTTCCAACTTGTAATATTTCTCAAACAGATGGCACTTGTAGTTAAGTTATTAAAAAGTAAAAAGTTTCAATCGTTATTTATAAAAGTGTCAAACATCTACTAACAGTTTTAGTTAGTGATATTATTTTTTTTTCTTTCCTGGGAAATTAATCCTTAATTGAAAAGTCGATGAAAACATGTATGTACGAGGATATACTTAAAATATACTTTTGGAGGTATTGCCACTGTATCAATGTAACAAAATTCTATATATAAATACTAGACACTAGTTTATCGAGACAAACTTCTCCGAAATACCAGACAGCTAATTATATTGGTGCTAATGCCCGCGACCAGAGGGTAATCGCCTCCGAAGTTGGTGGCAAGGCAAAAGGGCTCGCCTTGAGAACTCCTACCTGAGTCTTTTCGAGAGTGATGAAGACCTCGCCTTAAATTATTTCTCAGGTTAGTGAAAGTTACAAACAAAATTTACAAAATTTTATTAAGGTACTCGAATATTTTAAATGACATGGGATTTAAGAAATATACAAGAAACATTAATTAGGTATCCACTTATTTAGTACATTAATCATCATCATCATATTAGCCGTTAACTGTCCACTGGTGAAGGGAGAAGGGATTGTTAGTATTGCGGATTATCAGTTCCATTGCTAATAATATACCCTAACAGGTCGACCTCCCCGTGGTCCTCCCTGGAAACCATTGTGCTGAATTCCAAGTGTATTCATCACGATGGGCTAACTGACCTGCCTTTTCATCCTCACCTATCATCTATCACTGGTGCCCCGACTGCGATAACGGTATACACTAGCGGGGCACCAGTGATAGAATTACCATACCATTAGAATCCATTAAAAAAAAAACTGTCCACTGGTAAAAATAGGCCTATATCACTAGGAGGGGGGGGGGGATTGTAGTGTAATGGCAGGCGGATTGGCAACCGCAGTTAGTCTTTGGTAACTTTTAAAGCGGAACGCTGCTGTCCATCTATCGACCATTAAGCTCCCTTAGTCGCCTCTTATGACACCTACGGGAAAGGAAAGGTGGTCCATTCTATGCTGGCACCACACGGCGCATATACTCGTACATAAGTTGTCTTAACAGAGATTTAAATTTACAGTCGACACATAGTTTCTTACATGGTCATATTACTTAACCATTCGAACCGATTCAATATGCCCTAAGTGCTCTTGTGAGTGCGGTCTGTGTCAAATGGACCGTGTTATATTTTAAAAGTAAATCCTTTTAGCGCATCTACCCACTTCCCGTGGGAGGTCAGAGATTCGAATTTTATTTTACCCCACCATTACATTTTTACGGGTTTTTATTTTACCGAACTAAGTGTTATCTTGCGGAAGTCCATACCACTGATTATTTAACTAAAATTATTTTCTTTAACTTTGCTACCATAAGTACGTGTGTAACTGCCAACACTCGAAGACACCACTATTACTAACAGAAGTTCCACAACCTTCACTATTAGCCGTCAATCTCCAACTGCCATTAATGTTTTTGCCATACCATTTACTTAAACGTGATAGGTAGTTGGGTATTTTTTTTGATGGGTGAAAATGGTATGATAACCCCGCTTGCGCTAACGGGATACGCTGGCGGAGCACCAGTGAAGGGTGATAGATGAGAATGAAAACAGGTCATTCCATCATGATGAATTCATCAGGAATTAACCATGATAGTTTCCAGGGGGAACGAGGAGGTCGACCTGGTTGGCTATATTGCTAGCAATGGAATTCTCAGTCTCCATTACTAAAAATCCCTTTCCCCCCAGTTGGTTATTTATAAAGGAATTAAGATAAAAAATATCTACCTCTATATCTGAATTTAGAACTGTCGTTAGAGTATGATTTAGAAATATCATGTAAACAAAAACTTTTTTGCTCACTGACGCGATAAAAGCTTCGAGTTAAAGCTAGTTAGGGGTAATTAGAATACCGTTTAAATTACTTAGAATATTCTTTCTGCGCCATCTCTATAGCATTTTAAGAATAAATTCTTACCTTCTTCTTCTTCTTAGTGTGCACAAAAATTTGTTAGAATAAATAAATTTATTCGTTTCCAACAGAAGACGCTCAAGCAAGATTTTATTGAAATACTGAATGGAATTAGTTCGCAAAACAGTGAACAGATGTCGCGTTAAACTTCTTTTTTATTACATTTTTTAGTATATATATGATTTTTATATGAATCATGTTTCTCAAATTTGTACTATTACGCTATTATCTTCTGATATGCAAAGAACTTAGATTTTTTTCTTCTACGCCATCTGTTGTAATATACTAAAGATAAATTATTACAGAATATGAAGCACGCATAATTAAATAAAGCACTGAAAAGAAGCAGATTCTGAAATTAAATATTAAGTCGTAGTTCACAAAGCTTTTAACAGATGCCCCCATCAATTTATTTTAATGAACTTATTTTTATCGTCAATATAAAATTATGAATATTAAAATTAATTTCTAAATATTTGTAATAAGTAGTTAAATATTAAAAATATTATTAAAATATGAATCAATATCAATAATTAACATATCATTTAAGAGAGAAATGACATTTTTATATTGTATTAAAATTTCTATGTCATAGTATTCGTTTACGCATACGCTTATTTACAAAACCTATAAAACTGTTTTAGTGATTTTTTTTAATGTGTTTTGTTTACTTCAACATGGTTGTTTATGATTAGGTGACGGTAAGGAGCAAAATATTTACCGAATTAGTTAGTGTTTATATATATATATATATACATTCTTATCAAGTAATTATAATGATAGTTCATAAATGTGTACTATTTTGCTTCAACTTAAAGGATTTTTTTTGATGGGTGAAAATGGTATAGTAACCCCGCTTGCGCTAACGGGATACGCTGGCGGAGCACCAGTGAAGGGTGATAGATGAGAATGAAAACAGGTCAATTAGCCCATCATGATGAATTCATCAGGAATTAACCATGATAGTTTCCAGAGAGAACCGCGAGGAGGTCGGCCTGGTTGGGTATATTGCTAGCAATGGTATTCTCTGTCTCCATTACTAACAATCCCTTTCCCCCCCAACTTGAAGGATTAGCTTAATATTATGGTGTCCCGACAGATGGCAGTAGGGCTAAAATAATGTTTTCTGGTCGAAATGTTAACTTTATTTATTTATAAAAATAGCTAATGATTCAATGCTATTTATAATAACCTATTATTTTCCTTGTATTCCTAACATTTGTAATCGTATAAATAATTTTATTTTAAAAGCATATACGAACGAGTTTGTTTTAGGTATATATTCTCATTAGTGTTACAAATAGGAAAGTGAGTATGTTTATTACTTCAGGACAGTTTAATGGATCAACTATATGTTATAAAATTCGGCATATTACTTTTATAATTGGCATACATACAATACAATTATGAGTGTTGAGGAAATTGAGGCATAAGGAAAATTACTAAAATAAACCAGGTAAATAACAATAATACAAAATTGAATACTTATAGTAGTAATTTTGCCATGATGGAAGACAATACATTGAAATTGTTATTTTTTATATTAATTTATGTCGGTACGTAATTTTTTTAATTTATTAAAATATCTTGCTTAGCTTATTTAGTAGAAAGATCAGTGCAACTGGATGCGATTTTTTATTATTATCTAAATGTCAAACATTCTTTACATACGATATCTATCTAATTACAAACTTTAATGGCAAAAAATATTTTATCATTTAACCACTATACAAATTACGAACTTTTTTCTACGCGGATTTCTCCACCTCATGTCGCTACCTTTCTTGAAATATATCAATCCTATGGATTTATATATTAATATGCAATTTATATATAGCAAAATTATCAACAGAATTACACCGCGCCTATTTTATTTTTCTTCCACACTTTATTTCCCCACAATTCCAAGAACATAAAATTTTCACCCAAAAGAATCTAGAAGCGCAGAATTTATACAAAATCATTTTTAAATTTATAATATTAGTAACGGTATTCTTATGATATTAATGAAAGATTATAAATTAGTATTATTAATGAGATATTAGTTAATTACATTGAATGAATATTTACTTGGGAGTTAAGTACAAATGAAAGTTATATTCAATTATACATTATTTATTTTATTAAAATGCTAGTAAGCATTTCTATGTAGTTTATGGTTCTTACTTTCTCCATAACAATAATATAATCTTAATAATTAGAGGAATAACATTTAAAAAATCCATAAAAATAATGTTATTTTTCTATGTTTTTAATTTCTTTTTCAGCTGTAACAATGTGCGACATATTAACACCGCCAAAATCAATGACTGCGGTAGGTTTTAAATCTACATAATAAGTATGCTTTTTCCTGTATTATACTTACGTACTTAAATTTATTTTAATATAATTATAATAGTTAATTACTTTTCTTCATTCAAAGATTGTTGGGAATGGATTGCTTTTATCTATGAGGCCGCTCTTCGCACTTCGTCTAAGTGTGATCTTTTTAATTTTTGTGTTTTGATAAATTTATTACTGTAATATTTCGGAAAGAGCAATAGTGTAATCTAAATTAATTCAGACGAAATTATACGAGTATCATATATAAGAAAAAATAAATTGAACTAATTATTAAAAATGACAAAGAATTTCACACATACATACATGGACAGTAATAACACGTGATCACCATATTTGACTTATAATAAGAGCTTTATAATAAGGCAGCAGCATCCCTCTTAAAATATTACCAAAAGCAGAGAGAGACTTTGTACAAAAGTCGATTGCTTGGGTACCTCTGTCCCATTCATGTTTCTCCCGTGAAGTAGTTGTGTTTGCATGGCTGTGTTTCGGTTTGAAGGGTGGGATATCGCGTGAATTTACAGGGTACAGAGGAATCACCTGAGTCCTCAGGAATGGCAACACATGCGGGGTATCATGAGCGAAACAGTATACTCTCTTATGTCTATGGTACTGCTCATGGTACTGCTCTATAGGCGACGGTTACCACTTTTCGTCAGTCTTGTTTGCCATTCTAAGTCGTATAAAAAAAAGCCTAACTGCGGTTGTCAATCCGCCTGCCAAGCATGGCAATTACCAGCAAAATCTTCCTTATGGGACAGGTCTATGTTCAGCAACAGACAGTTAACGGCTGATATGATGATTGAGATATTTGCTAAAATTTATTTTTTTATAATATAGGTAAATAATAGATAGACGCAAGTGGAGATATATTGTTTTATATATAATTACACCTCTTTTATGTCTATTTTCAGACAGCAGACTTAGGGGCCAACGTATGTGCTATAAAATTGAGTAAGTGAGAAATAATTCGTATAGGTAAACCGTATAAAGTAGAGAGCGATTATTTTTATAAGTAATGGAGAGTTAGTCCTTATTGTTACTAATATACCTTGTCACGTTCCTTCCTCCCCCCATGGTTACCTTTAAAAACCATCGTGTTTCGTTCCCGGTGAATTCTACAATATGGGCCAACTATCCTTATTTCGTCGTTTCCTATCATCGCTCAATGGTGCTTTGTCAGGGAAAACTCGTAGTGCAGGTCGGGCTACAATTCTATTAATTAATGAATAGCCATTAAAAAAAATTCCTTAGCATTACACTTGACTGCCAAAGGGTAATCCTTACATTTGTACGTATGTCTTTTTTATACGCATAACAATTAAAGAATTCACCTAAGAACAAGACAATTTTTTATAAATACAAAGTGAAATCGAAGTATTTAGAAATTATTGCCCAATATTTTTTATTCTTTTTTTTCTTTCAGGTAAATGTCCTTCGGCAACGGTAAACCAAATATTTATCTTTGCTTAAATATTTCTTTGACTTCTAATTTTTCCACAGTTTACACAAAATATAATTAGTAATATTTTTTTATAACATAAGAATGGTAGACAAGTATATAGTCCGTCTGATAGGATTAGGCCACTATAGCCTATGTATGCCTGCAACACCAGGCTTGTCATGTATGCATTGTTGATCCTAAAGAAACCTAAATATGCCCTTTTTGCAAAACCCCATAATATACTTTCAAATTAACAACATAAAAAAAATTGATGTTTAAATACCTATATCCTTATTCTGTTTAGGAATATAGTTTTAAATATATACAGTTAATAAGCTATACGTTTTAATGCCGGCAACAGACTGACAAATCCTCGTTGAGAGGTAGGTACACATTTTATAATTGTCACATATTAGTAATGTACCCACAAACATCACACTTACTCGTATACTGTTTAGTATGAAGGTTAGTAGGTACTTAATTTTGAATGGAAAATAGCATATTTATACCGATCAGTCAATATATGCCGGTCATGTGGGCAATCTAGTATTTCTATACATTTCAAATATTAAAAAAAAATGAGGTATTTAGCTCATCAATAACATCAGTTGAGATATAATTAATTAAATTATTAATGTCAGTGAATGGATGTTATAAAATCTACTTTTATTTATGTATATTTATAAAATTTTCAAGTGACTCTTTCGGCAGAAAAAGGCAATAAGGTACGAGTGAGATCTGGATGATTCTTTTTTGCATATGCCACAAAAATAGTATAGAAATATATTACCCGTCTGATGGTAAACGGTTATTGTAGTAGTACATATATAAGACATTATATATGTCATACAGATTGTTGTTTTTAATTTCAGGGCGATATTGGAGTACCTGGTGACCGAGGACCAATAGTAAGTTTTTTTGTAATAGATGAAAATTCTGAGATGAAGGTTTTGTACAAAAGTCGTTATAAAAGGCAAGTTATGAAAGTTTACCTTAATTTTCGCGTCAATATTTTATAAAACATACAGCGTGAAATTCTGAAAGTTGATAATGTAAATAATTAATTAATATTTTATTTGATTTGGAAAACAAATATGTGTCTGTCTGTCTGGCTATAAATACTGTTTACTTTTCTTTTTTCAACTTGTTATTATTTTGAATTTGAAACTCGTTTATTATTTTAAAAACTTCTTTCGATTTCGCGCCATTTCATATATTTTTGCGTGTTTATTATCAAATTACAATATGGAATGAGGTGTTAAAATAAAATAGTATTGCAGTGATCGCGTTGTACAAAGTGGGTATGGAGCCATCGGTTATATTCCAGACACTTCAAAAAAATCAGTCGTATCTTCGTATATCGTACTATCAACAGATACAACAACACTTCTTCTATCGAATACCACATGAGATTACATTACTTCATAAAAAAAATGCATTTTCTTTTTAACAGAACTTATGGCTGGACTGTGTATATTATCAGCAAAATTGTTATAAATAAATAGAAAATATTTATCATTAAATAAACAGACGTAAATAAGTAAATTACCTACTCAATTGAAAAATCAAAGCAATATGAAGAGAGAGAGAGAGAATAAGATAATTATATATATATATATATATATATATATATATATATATATATATATATATATATATATATATATATATATATATATATAATTATATTATGATATATATATATATATATATATATATATATATATATATATATATAATGCTATGAAGTTTTACTTGTAATTAATTATATGTGCAGGGTAAGCCAGGTCCCCCAGGACGCGATGGACTACGTGGTGAAAAAGTAAGTAAATTTACTTAATATTTTAATACGTATAATTAGTAAGTATTAAGTCCTTACATATGAAATTGGCGTTTTGTACGAGAGAAATATAAAGTAATTTTTTTTTGTAAAATATATTTAATTAATCAAAGCATGTACCGTTGTTACCTATGCACTTTTATCATCTCAGAGGTAGTTCATTGATCCTTTTACTAAAAAGACCACGGGGGCAAGAATCAATAAACTCTTTGAAAGCGGTTTTGACTGCTGCATCGGAGTTGAATTTTTTTCCATGTAAAAAGTTGTCCAAATTTGAAAAAAAATGGTAATCTGTTGGAGCAAGGTCCGGGGAGTACGGTGGATGTCGCAGACATTCCAATTGTAGCTCATCTAACTTAGTGGTTGTTTGTTGTACAGCAAATACAACATTATGCGTTTCCTATTTCCTTGGTTAGGATAAACATGCTTTAGGCCAAATAAGCTAGCTAATTTAGGAATTAATACTTATTTTTTACAATCAGGCCTTAAAGTAAATATACGAGTAATTAATTAATTTTAATTATTTGTAATATGTTTCTAATGTGTAGGCATGTGTTTCTTTCTTCCATGTATTAGGATGATACTACCCTATAAGCTGATTTAAGATATGGTCAGTCTATGTACAAAATTATAATATTTAATTTAATATAAACATTTATTTTAATTTCTGTTTTGCACTACTACTGCCCACTCACTACTTGCTATGTTACTGTCTTAGGTTGACTAGAAGAAATCTTTTTTAGAGATAAGTTCGCCTTTGCTAACATTGTTATTAATTTATTATTGGTACTGTATGTTTTAGTGCAATAAAGAATATATACATATATACACATATAATTTAATTTGGAATTGTACAAAAATTCAATAAACTTTTTAAAACCACATTTGTAATTATATTTTATATAAAAAATGTTATACGTTATTAAGAAATTTGTGAACATAGTATGTTCACAAATTTCTTTCATGGTATCTAATGAGAAAGTTATTACATGGTAGATGGTTGTAATAATGATTTTCCATACTTTTAAAGATTTTTATATTTTTTTTTGTCTTTTCAGAGTTGAAATAAATTTACTTAGATAAAACATTTAAATCAAGAAATTAGTTCTAATAGTTGTGATAATGATTTTGAAAGATTTTTATATTTCTTATTCAAGAAGATAGGAGTGAGAAATCCATATTCGATATATTGAAGTAAAAGGGGATAGAATACTTTAATATTTTATACAACAGAATATAACGTAGATAACATACAGAGACAATATTTTGTTACAGATGAACCGCTATATATTTTTTTTATTTACTCTTTATATTCAATATATATAAATAAACTTAATAAAAGTGTGCCAAATTGCTGAAATACTTAATATTGAATAGGGTTGTAATAAAATATTTAAAGTACTCGTAATAATTGTATTCATCTTTTATTATTTAACGATAACACTTATTAAATTAATTACATAATTCACAATCTTTTAATCATATTATAAAAGAAATAAATTATTTATTATCAAACACTTACTGTTTTATTTAATTATATATGATGTGGCTATGAATTTAAATGGTAATTCATTGTATTTGCAGGGTGAGAGAGGTATCTCAGGAAGAGATGGATTACCAGGTCCTATAGTAAGCGTTATTAATTATTTACTTAATTTTAGTTATACATATATTTCTTTATTCCATATATTAGGATAAAGTACCCTATAGGCTTCTCTCTTTCTTCTTTCTTCATTGAAGAAGATATGGTTGTACATGGATTAAAAAAAAAAGAGAATAAGACACTGTAATATTTTGTACAACAGAATACAATGTATTTAATACATACATAAAATATTTTGCTACAAATTATATACATATTTTCTTCATTCTATAATCTCGGATACTTCCACGTATCGTAAAAAAAGTATTTAGTAAGCCAGCATAATGCGGTCAACTGTTGAAGGAAAATATTTCTCTTTTCAATTAATCGTATTCATGGAGTAATTTTTTCCTGTGTTCGTTCAGAATAATGTAATCACATGTTGTGCTAAAAAAAGATAAAAAA
Source organism: Galleria mellonella (assembly GCF_026898425.1). Lineage (NCBI taxonomy): Eukaryota > Metazoa > Arthropoda > Insecta > Lepidoptera > Pyralidae > Galleria > Galleria mellonella. Next base: position 569,495 of record NW_026442100.1, on the reverse strand, counting down.
AAAGATTAATCACAACAGAATTTCTGTTTTGCTCTTTATGTTATATTATGTTTTGTTCTCTCTCTCTCTTTTTATTTAAAGTTTTCTCTTGTCGGTGCAAATAATTCATGCATTCTCTTCCAGCGAGCTCTATTCCATATCTTTGATCTCTCTATAGAACACGATACGTAGTGTTTTCTTCATCTATCCCATATAGTTAGATATTTCTTGGTCTTGTCCCTTTCTCTTTTTTGTTTTTTTTTTTAAATATAATATGTATAATTCTTTATGTTATGTATAATAAAATAAAATAGTGTTTGTGTTTACCTCTTATTACTTACCGATAATGTTAATAATCATTTTCATACAAAATTTGTTTAAATCTATAAACAAAATTTGTTTAAATATAACTAAATGAAATTTTTAAATTTTACTTGTAATTTATTATATGTGCAGGGTGAGCCAGGTCTCCCAGGACGCGATGGACTACGTGGTGAAAAAGTAAGTAAATTTACTTAATTTTAATTATACATATATGTTTCTTTATTCTTTAGTGAATACCCATATATAAAAAAAATATCGTATAGGCTAATTTAAGATATTGTCAATTGACAAAAAAAAATACATTTGTAATTGTACTGCAAATATTTAACAATCTTTTAAAAACACTTTACATAAATAAATATAATCACACATACTAGGCTCAGGGATCTGTTTTAAGTAATTAGATTAGTTCGTATTAATTCGTACATAATTTTAAGCTACTTTTACAAAATAGATCCTTATTTTTATGTATATTATTTTCAGTGTTGAAATGGATTTGTAAATCATTCAAAATTAAGTAATTCATTTGCACATGCTAGAATCTAAATGGTCGCGTACAGTTCGGTTTCAAAGGAGTTATCTCCCGGAAACGTTTAGACTATGCGTAAGTCGAGATATCGTAGATATTCATACTACAGTTTAAAGTTCAAAAAGGGTGTGTTAAGGTTTCTTCCGGGTTAGTCAACACACATACATCAGTTGTTGGCGTCCATAGGCTACAGTGGCCGTTTACCATGAAACAAGATGTATGGTTTATTGCCAAATTTGTGTTAAAATAAATTAGGTCTACTTATAGTAGTTATAAAATTGAAAAATTAGACGAACTTACTTAAATGAATCCGATTATAATTTTATGAACGTTGATCTGAAATATATTTGGTTAACAATATATAATAGTATTCCTTCACTACTAAATGGTATCGCGGAATTTAGATTATAAAAAAAGGGTTTCTTTCTTTGATGTAGTAGTAATCTTTTGTCTCTTGTTAATGTCAGTCCTGTCATAAACTGTCACTAGTTTAAAACTGAATTAAGTTGAGTCGAGTTAAACAATATACCTATCATATATTAGTCGAATTCCTTAATATTATTAATTATATTGACGCTAATTTGCAGTTCTTTGATTTGACAAACATATCGTCATAGTCGTAGAATACTGACGGATCTGACAAATATTACATATCGGCATAGTCGTAGAATACTGACGGATTTGACGAAGATTACATATAAAGAGTCGTCACTATTCTACGACTATGACGATATATATATCCATCAGTATTCTTCAACTATGCCGATATTGTTAACAAACCCGGTAATAAAGGGGCCTAGTTTACTATTATTTTATTTATTTTTTATTGCACAATAAAAGTTTATAAAAATGGCGAGTTTAATGAATTGAATGACATTCTCTACCAGCTAACTATTAGGGAAAAAACAGAAACCGTATGATGAGCAGATGTGGTGAAGAATATTTAATAATACAATATATATATATATATATATATATATATATATATATATATATATATATATATATATATATATATATATATATATATATATATATATATATATATATATATATATGTGTGTGTGTAATGTATTATATATGTAATATAACAACGATAAGTATTATGAGATATAGTAGCTTGTCACTAAAGCTGGTTTTGTTGGCTTAACAAATAATTAAAAAGTCTTTGTTCAAAAATATCCTTATTGGATCCTCTGCGTAGATTGTGATGGTCCCCTCCTTTTTGCACCCCTTATAGATAACTACCCTCTAAACTAACCTACACGTGGAAAACCTACAAAGCCTAAGAAAAGCCTACGAAGGCTTTACCTAATGAAATCTATGAAAATATAATGAAAATCTACCATAAAGAAAGGCCTAACACCCTCAATATAACCCCATACCTATATTGTCTTAAACACCCCAAACAACCTATGAATCATATAAACCTTTACATTAAACACATAATATTGAACAGATCTTATAGTAGAACACTTGATCATTTGGCCAGATAAATAAATGTGTGATCGTCTAGTAATGTAGGACCCGTTGTGTGTGTAATAACCAAAAGGTTCTTTAATTGGTATATGACAGGAGTTAAATTATGAAGATGATTGATAAATCTTTAAGGATTAAGAATAATTAATGAATTATACTATAATTCATGTAACTAGGAAGTTATGTTAATTTAATAGTAAATTACAGAACAACTGTAATAATAAAAAAATGGAGAGACACGGTCGGGACCAGTGGAAGACTTTCAACTATCTATAACTCTTCCTCCTAAAAGGTAGGGAAGATTACTATTTATTAATGTGATGGTAATAAGGGAATGAGTATTCTCAGTTCCAAACCAAACATAAGTACATTTACTTCAACATTACAGTGGCTCCACCAGCCCCACGATGCTTCCATGAGAGGCAAAAGGATCGGAAATCCCAGGATCACTCCGACACTATTACTCATGGGCGATGACCCTTTCAGTCCTATATGGCGACATAGAGATCACCCACTAACAGTACGAAATTGTTTCCCAGCGTCACCCTGTTACGAGCTTACTCAATGGGGGTTTCCCTTCGGCTCCACAAGAGATCAGACCAAGAAGCGAGATCACCCAGACACCAGAACCTACTTTGATGGGACATAACCCTTCGGCCCTATAATGTGACATTAGAGATCACCTGTGAAGACAGTCCGATAGAGATGAAGATTTGTGTGATAGGGGATACCTTCCACACCCCGGAATTGGCCAAGCCATATAATGTTGATAATTGCTATATCATAACATAGCATTGTCAATTTAATATTATTTACTTAATACCAAGAATACTCAAGGTTCAAGTTACATCTGTTGATTAGGCCAGAGCCTAAGAACGAGTAGTCCAACCCATAGGTCGAGAGCTACTAAAAGTAATGAGTTTGAATGAACTATAAGTCCAGTCAATTATATATAATATTATTGTTGATTAACCACATTGTGAATTAACCAATTATTTATTCAGAGAGATATATCTAAAGGAACTATAAGTCCTTTAAAAGACACTGATTAATCACAAGTTAACAACGTCTCGTGAAATAACCAGTTGGGTTTTCTATAAGTTTGAGGACACTAAGTCCAACAAGCTATTATTGTGTTGAGAGTAATAGAGATCTTTTGTAATATTTGTAGAGATTTGATTAATCACATTGTGAAAGAATCAGATTAAATAATTATGTAGCTTTATAGAGAGGACTATAAGTCCTAATTGGTTGTTGACGTAAGTACTGATAAATTACACATTAAAGTGCCAGGTCAATTATTATATATAGGTATATAGGAAGGACAATAAGTCCTATTTGTGTATGTTGTAGTAGTAGAGGCAATATATTGCATAATTATAATGTGAAAGATATAGATTAAATATATATTTGTATAGAAAGGACAGTAAGTCTCATACAATTATTGTAGCTGTACTATAGCTATACTATATCTACTTCCTTTTAGTGTCTTAGTAAACCTATTTACTAAGAGGATTTCTCAGATAAACAAGTGTTTTAGTGTTTAAATCATCATGATTAAATCCCTAAGAAATTAGGTCTTTAAATAATTATCATATCATTTAAGTGAAATTTCTCATATAAATAATTCCAATATTTCCCCTACAGTTATTATAAAATAACAGAAAATTATATAAATTTTCTATATAGATATAGAATCATAACGTGTATAATTTCCTTTTGTTTGACATCTGTCACATTAATGACGTATTGAATGACGTATTGATGTATTGAATTGATTTTTTATCTATCACAACTGTCAACGTAACAAATACTAGCATTTGTTTACTTGTATTTGTTTAATATAATTAAATATAAAATCATCATATATCAACCGTAATATATAACTAAATTATCAGTAATATAAATAATCATGGTTTACACCAGAAATAATTAATAGTATCCAGTAATGCTGCAGTTTTATATTCATATCAGTAGCCAAGCTTACTTTCAAATTCAAGAATGAACAAAAGATTAGAAGTTTAACATTCTTATTGCATTTGTACTTGCAATAATATATACATACAGTACTAATTATCAAGAACATTCCTCAAATACATGTGTGGTGAAGATTTTCCCAATATGCTATCTATTTGATTCCTAACCTCTAATGTAAATTTATTAAAGAAGTGAATAATCAGTGTTAATGTTTGCTTTATTAATATTTAAAGTAATTGTCCTAACTTGATATTAATAGGATCATATCTCTTTGGATACAGTCCGACATAAACATATAACTCAATAATTAAATTTATAAAATACTAATATTATATTTTACTACTTGTATATCTCCATACTATTCCCATAAAATATTCAAAACGTGTATATTAAATATCAATCCAGTAAATATTCACTAATATTAACCCTGTCTGAACTTGTCTAGTCAATATAACATGAACAAACAACACACATACAAACCTTATCGCCAGGACAACTTCCTTTCTAAATATGAGTAAAATACATAACTCATACTTGTCATTTAGTACTAATTTTATACCTTACCTGAGGTACAGTTATCTAGTTAATAGTAATTATAGTCAGAGAATCCTTTAGTACAATTTATTACCATTAGGAAATAAATCCACACCCATAATATCAGCATAATTAAATATTATTAGAAACCAGTAATACATACAGAATTGTTATTATCAGCTTGCTTACTACAATAAAATCAATATTAAAGTTTATAATAAATCAAGACAAAATATCTATTTACACAATACAGGCTTGTTTACCATAAACACCCCACAGTCATGAATTTATCTACTAACACAATAATGTATTAAAAGTATTACATCCACATAAAATCACTTACAACAGTTAAGCTGTCTCTTTGTACATCTGGTGTAAAACAAATCCCCACATGTAGTCATGGATAATCAAATATAGACTAAGAATCATTAGTCTGGTCGACCGAGTATGGTATGAAAACACTTCACCATGAAGCGTTAAGTATGAATAGATATTCTAAACCAACACTGTAGTAGTGTAATAAATACAAATATTTCATCATCATCATCGTCCCAACCATCACCAACCCACGACTGAACACAGGCAATTTCCACCGACTGACACAAGGAACGGCCCCACAATACACATAAAACAGTCACTCCAAACAATGGAGGTAGCCCACACCGCACTTGCATTTACAGGGTCGCCACTCAATAACCCCTCTCTCTCATCAATGGCTGTTTCCCCAACAATGAGACCAGACCATAGTCACTTTAGTCTATTATCCTCAATAAATAAATACTTTATAATAACTAGATATGAAACTAGTTAGTATTGTAATAGTTCAATAGTTGATTCAATAAGTATTTTACAAAACTGGACAATTAGAACATTGAATCAAATTGATGAAGTTCTATCAAACGACCATATAATTGGATTTTGTATATGAGTAGAATAACGTAAGTACGTAAATTATATTGATGTAAACTTTGTTCAAATGTGATTGCATTTAACGATATACGCATTACCTAAAGGTATATGGACTCTACTAAATACGTATTTTAATAGTTATTGGGAAAAATATTAAGTATAGACTTTGCCTGTGATCACAGTCAAAAATCTAACTACGTAGTAATAAATGGAACAAGCTCACCGGATTCTCCAGTCTTCTATTGATTAATTTCACACACTTAATCCATAGTGATACACTAAGATCTCAAACCCCTTCATCGAACCAGTCCCTCCTAGATCTATATCCTAGTTATTTTTTTATTTTATTGCGCAGTTCCTTAAACACGACACCCGCGCCATTTTTTTTGTTTCTTTTTTCTTTTCTTCTTTACTGCGCAATTCCTAAAAACCGACTCCCGCGCGATTTTTTTTTCTCTTTTTTTTTTTTTTATTGCGCAATTCCTACAATTCGACTCCCGCGCCCCCGCCGATATGCCGTCTCTTTTTTTCTTTCCTACTTTTTTTTTTCTTTCTCTTCATCTAGTATCGTCATAGATTATCTCACCGAAGAGTAGATATTTCAATAATCGGATTTAGCCCATTATTCGAACTGAACTTTTCTTTAAATTCAATTTAATTATATGTTAACGTATTTTGGTATTTCTATTAAATTGATTATCGAATTTATAAAACTTTAAAGGCTCTCATAAACCTTATTAAACTGTGTTGTATGCATCCTTTTTACACCTGATGAGAAAAAGGTAAACTATAATTTGGTTAATATAAAATATAATATATTTTTGTTTAATTTATTTAATTTTCTTGTGACGTCCACTACACTTTGGAAACACTACAAAGGAGTTTCCCTTCTGTGTCAATATTTCATATATGGTAACGTCTTCTCTGTATACTATTGTGAACCTTGACTTTAAAGTTTGTTTATATTAAATAGCTCAGCTTTCGCAGCGGTCACCCATAGGAACCCCTGTTTCTTTTCTATGTACTTATGGTATTAAACCTATTGTACTATAGGCGAACCGTCACAAGATCTACAAGGATTTTATTCTAAAGGCTGATAGCGGTAACAGTAAAGGAATTTGACATAAATCTAGAATTGTGTGATCAGAAGGAGATGGTGAGATGAACGTAGATTACGGGTATGGGAGTTTTTGAAAAACTGAAATCTATCTTTTAAATACGTAGGAGAGGAAGTATCAATGATGGTAGAGAATAGTGTGTAAAAAATATGTAAGTCTTTGCTGTTATGAATGGTCAACCATTTGAGCTGTGAAGGGAAATCCGAAACGTGGTCATACTTACGCAGCTCGAAGATAAAACAAATGCCTTTGTTAAGCAAACAATTGTTTACGCCTTTATTAGCTTACAATTGCTTCGTATAAACAGACACTTATTTATAGTCATCTTTGCGAGCAATATAATAGTTTAATTAAAAAAAAAAAACCTATTTCTTTAAATTATATAAAATATATTTCAAACATGTTTAATTGGACAAATTCAACATATTTGAAATATTTTATATTTCGAATACGTTTAATTAGTCGATGAGTTTTACTAGTTCTGGATGAGGGCGGTTTTATATTATCATGATATGATGATGAGTGTACAAGCCATGATTCTTATTCCTAGTTTTCTTCTTCTATCTGCACAGTTTAGAGAACCCGCAACATATACACAATAACAAATTATATATTTATATAGGTAAATGTATAAATTGACGACAAAGGGTGATGTTATTTTTACAACAAGATTTTCTCTTGAACTTCCTAGATCATTCATTTAAACTGAAGAACTTTGAATAATGATTGGACTTACAACCTCTTTGTTGTGATGCAATGACACTAGAAAATATCTTTCAAGTTTAAATTGTTGTTATTCACTTTTATCAATAATATTTATCATAGATTTTTCAATAAATATTTTTTTTATTTATACTTAATCGACGAAGATGATCAACGTACATTATTAACCAATTATATAACAGATCAACATGATGAAATAAAATGATGATTTTGAGAGATTTATTCCTTTCTCATTTAGGGAGACTCGGGTGATATTGGACCTAAGGGAGATAAAGCGGATAAGGTAAGACAGAATAAGTAATTGATTTGATTTTATTTTATTGTTATGTGATAAGGATTTGATTTTATTGTTTACAATGTATAAACTCAAAAAATACTTAACTGACTTTAAAAACTATTTCATTTATAGAAATTTACATTCATAGAGATTAACATAGGCTTTTTTTTTATAAACTGTAAAACTTCATTATATTAAAAGTTGAGGCGAGTTTCAATTGTTTAATATAATGAAATGAAATCAAAAGATATAAGTGTTCTGTGTTTTGTTGTCGAAATATCTAAAATTTATAATAGTTATAACAAAATAAAAAATATATAGTTTATGTACACTTTTTTTATTTAATAGCAATACTTGTAATTAATTTCGTAACGCACTATGTTTTAATCGTGTTATAATAATATTAGGAGTAAATTATTTATTATCAATCATTTACGGTTTTATTTGTATTATGTATAACAATGCTATGAATTTTTATTTGTAATTCATTAAATGTGCAGGGTAGTCTAGGTTACCCAGGACGCGATGGACTACCAGGTAAAAAAGTAAGTAAATTTATTATACTAAATACTTTGAGATCTATAATTATTAATTAATAAATGCATGCAAACGTTTAATAATTAATATCATCATCATCATGATATCAGCCTTTAACTGTCCACTGCTGAAAATAAGCCTCTTCCTTAGAGGGGTTTGCAAGTAGTTGCTACGCTTGGCTGGCGGGTTGGCAACCACAGTCAGGCTTTAGAGATGTTTTAAGAAGGAGGCTTCTGCCTATCCCTCGCCCTCTGGGGGGAAAAGGGATTGTTAGTAATGGAGATTAGTAGCACCATTGCTAGCAATATACTCTATTAGGTTTACCTCTTCGTGGTTTCCCCTGGAAACCATCGTGATTGATTTATTGTTAGATTCGTCACGGTGGGCTAACTGACCTGCTTTTATCCTCGCCTGTCATCCCTCACTGGTGTTCCGGCTGCGTATACCGATAGCGCAGGCGGGGTTACCATTCCATTATCATCCATTAAAAAAATCCCTCGCCCTCCCTTAGTCGGTTCTTACGATACCCACGGGAAAGGAAAGGGTGGCCATGTCAAGACCACACGACCAAATAATTAATAAATATAACATTATGTTTTTCTTACTTCCTTGTATTCGGATAGACGTACCTTATAGGCTAATTTAGAAATGTTTCAATCTATGTTAAAATGTATATTCGTTATTTAATACAATGCCTAAACACATACACAAGGGGAATCTAACGAACTAAATGTGTTTGTGGTTTCCAACAATTGTTTCAACTTCACCCGAAAGTCTTCTTCAGGGGGCGTCTTTAAAGGCTACGCCCCCTGGAGTTTTAAACAATATCCTGCCCGTTCTTAAAAAAATGTCTACTCTTATAATTCCCTTGACAAATTTTAATAATTATAAAGTTTTGTTTCAATCTGTTTAGTTGTCTCTTTCATGATGAGTTAACGAAAAAAAAATATCTACATAACTTTTCAAAATTTAAATTGTTCTATATAAGTAATTGCAAGGTAATTGAAAGAAGAATATTAAGCTGTATTAAGTTATGTTTATTGGTGACAGTGTGACAGTTAGCACTTTCTAATAAGGGGGCACTGTCAACATTTTTGCTTACGTTAAGTTACATAAAAAACATCAAAGTTATACTTTGCTAAATTACAATAAACAGATTATTTATGTGATATTTTCAGGGCGACAAAGGTTCTCAGGGTGAACAAGGACCTATAGGACCGCTTGTAAGTATATTAACATATCACAATTTAAAAATACAATCATATTATTTTCGTGAAATATGTTTATGTTACGCAATTATATCACCAATTTTAAAATCGATACTTAAAAATGCCCAAAACAGCAAGAGTGGAGTGCGATGGTTTTTCTAATAATATTAATATTCGTAAGCATTTTATATCGTTTTTAACTTTACAATTTATTATTAAAATATGAACTCCCAAATAATACAAGAGAATAACTATATATACTGACATCCTGATTTACATACACATGTATTAATAACTTGACGCTTTTTAGCGAAACATTTGTAGGGAGATGTTCAATTTATATAATCTTAGAACAATATGTTCTTACAATTTTTCAACCCACTTCATTTTAGAAAATTATATGAGTTTTTATCGATAATTATGGAGACTGAAGGATTTACCTTAAATACCATACTTGCGGTTTTGCAATTATTATTTATAAACACTTATTTTTTTATTTATAGGGATTACGGGGAATTAAAGGCGATAAAGGTGTAAGTACATAACTTTATTTCTACATATTGGTGCATCACTAGCGGACTAAGCCCATCGGAGGCCCGGGGCTGCTAAGCTTAACGAGACCCCCAATTTAAGAAGTTAATGTAATTTTAGAAGCTTTTTATTCAGTTCACATTTGTATTTATTTAGTTTTTATTACACATATATATATATATATATATATATATATATATATATATATATATATATATATATATATATATATATATATATATATATATATATATATATATATATGTTTATTTAGTTAAAATCTTGCAAGTAAATTTTAAAATAAATTTAAAAGAACATATATAGAGTATGAATATGGATGAGAAAATGGAGGTGTTTGGAGCCCCTCAACTAGACCAGAGACCAACGCGGGCCGTCTCTTTTGAGAGATAGATAGTTATTTTTACATTTATGAGATTAGTATAAGTTATATATAAGTAAGGGTGTAAGGATATATATAAGTATAAACAATCTTTCTGTATTTCTTATTTAATTATGTATTTCTGTATTTCTTTTAAACCCTTAAGTTAGTTTTGGGGCCTGATGCAAAATCTAAGCACAAAGTTGATAGTCACCTAGACTTTAATATAGCAGTAACATATTTATATTTCAGGAATCAGGCAGAAATGGAAAAGACGGTGAAAAGGTACATTTTAAGAGAATATTGAATTTTATGCATAAATAAATTAACATAAGTTTTGTATGTAATTCAAAATGTTTGATACGTAAATACGATAGGTATTTTAAAATGTTTTATATTAATTTATAGTAACATTTGACATAATTTATTTCCTTTCTACATAAATCTTTACAATTTTTAGTAAATTATAGCATATAATTGTGTTTCTCTTCATATTTATAATATTATTAAAAACATTAAAGTGTTGCCATTAAAATTAAGTTTACATTTATTATAAATAAAATAAAAATACCTTTATCTAATGCTTGATACATAGGTTTAAAATTTTCTGTATTATGTAAATATATTAATTAATAAAATCTTTACAGGGACTTACTGGCCTTCCTGGAGTACCAGGAGTCTGTGTAAAAACTTGCTCCATACCAGATGATCTGGAGGATGGTAATAATAATAATAATTAATAATAATTTTTTATTTCAGACTTTTTGGGCCGTTAAATATTTATTAGTAACAATATTCTTAAAAACTAATGTTAGTAAATTTACATACACAATACACATACACATACATACACACATACAATATATTAAGTAGTGTACAGATATATATATATATAATATAATCCTATCAATGAAATTGAATAGTTTTCTTAATAAGTAATGTTTCGAAAAACGTGAAAAAAATGTTATCCTATAGTCAACGATTACCATTTTTCATCAAAAGGGCTATCAGTTTGTTTGACATTCTAATTTATATCTAACTTTTTTATGGTTTCAGTTGTACTGTTAGAATATTCTCTTAATAATAGATTTTGTTCCATAAAAAAAACCATCTTCAGTCATCAAAACCAGTTGTTTTAATTTAATTTAGTTTTAAATAAAAATTGGTTACTTATTCATTTTGATTAAATTTCAATGAGACAAAGTTAAAAAAAGAATACAATCAAATTGAGAATCGAATATATATATAAATAAGGATAAATACAAATAAGGAACATTTTAAAGTACGAGTATTTATTTATTCCGTGGTTTTAATGTTAAATTTAATCAATAAGATTACAGTTAGGAAGTTCTGCTTATACAATATGTAATCAAAACTCATTAATTACACTGTTATATATTTCATACCATTGTATATTGCGTAAAATAATACGTTTACATATTTTTACGGACATTTATTTCTATATAAATATTTACAGATGAAGCTGAAGGAAAAACGGAAACTGTATATACGCAGACATGCAAGAGCCTAATTAGTCTCCCTAAAGGTAAAGAAGATATTGTGTCTAAGGTGTTATTACATTATATAAAGATTCATATAATATCTACCTACTTTAGTATTTAATTTTACACAAAATATGCCAAGACGGCGAAAGTAGATGGAGCAACTGATTTATTTATTTATACTTTTGCACACATTGAAAAATGTCTACAGGGCAGACTTAATGCCTGATGGCATTCTCTACCAGTCAACCGTCACACCAAACAGAGAGAGAAAATGGCAGTGCACAGATTTTAAAAAATAGTTAACTAAATAAATATTTTAAGTGATAACAATTTATGATAAATAAATACACATAGAATAATATACTTACAAAAAAAATACGCACGTAAATCACATACAATACATATATACATAAATAACTATACATAGTATATACTAAATTAAAAAAATATATAAATAATAACGAATTATATAACATATTAATTAACACCTCAACAACTTTTCATTGTTGAGGTGTAACTGATATAGCTTTTCTTCTTTCCTTCATGATATGAAATAAATTTGACATGAAAAATAGGCAATTTAATAATCATTACTATTTTTACAGATACTATTCTATCGGTGATGCCCGAGGATCCATTTCATGTTGTTTGCAAAGAGGATAGAAAAACATGTCTAATGTTAGATAAAACAGACAGTAAAATGATACCCGTTCTTGCTGTAAATTATAAAGAGAACAACAAATCATTTTGGCTAAGCGAATATTTACCATATTCGCCAATAACTCATTATTACAATGTAAGTACATACATGACATTCCGTGGTATATTACTAGTGAAGATAATGAAATTATAATATTGTTTTTATTTTCAGATAACAATGCAACAACTGCTATGGCTTCATAGTCGATCGACATATGTGACACAAACTATAAGATATCATTGTAAAAATTCGGCTGTGGCGCCGAATAATAAGACAGAGAATTCCTTGAGTTTATTAACATGGAATGATAAATTAATCGGACCTTCTCCAACAGAGAACTCTCCTTTTCATTATAAACTTCATGATGATAGTTGTACGGTATGTTTTTTTTTAAATAATCATTGATTTTGAATATTATTGTCATTTTATTAATAATTTTGCTATATAATATATTTAAATCTTGTTAAAATATCAATTGGGAAGTAAGACTTTTCGTTTATAAAATTAAAATCAGTTCAAACTAACAAACTTATCACTTAACATAGACACGAAAATGGAATTGAGGTCCTCAAACTTTTATTGGTATACCTAAATTCTATTTCTTTTGTATTTTAATGTATACATTAATATAAAAGCCGGTAAATTTATAAATTTTAGGTTTAATTAATAAATTATAGGACTTACCAACAAGAGTTGGCCAATGTAAGTATTTTATAAAAGAATTTTATAGGTTTTCACCAAACCAAACCTAATCAAATTTTCTGATCACGAACACCGCGCCCTAAACGTGTATAAATATTATGTCTATTACTGTAAAACTTGCGGTAAATCTAAAATTTTACTACAGTTACATCAGAAATGTGATAAATATAAAAACAAAAATAGACATACTTTTATTAATATTAAAATAGACATCCGTTTATTAATTTTAAGGAAATTTTGAAACAAAACATTTATAAAATCACCAACTTATATTGATAAATTCCAAGATTTATCAATGTTCGAGCTTTAACAGTAATGCATTTTAAATATATATAAACGTTTTTTTTCTAGGAATCTGTTGGATCAATGGAATGGAAATACACTGACATAAAACTAGTCGATACCGTTAATCGTTTGCCCATAATAGACTTCCTCATCAAGGACGTACGGAAGGAAGATCAAAGTTTCTTTATTGAGATGAGAGAGTTATGCTTCATTTAATTTTTATTAGTTTTTATTAATAATTATTATATTCTCATAGTATAAGACACTAACAGCGCACTGCCCAATTTGCAATTTAGATTTTACTTCCCAAAAATTAAGTTTATTAACATAATGTTGTTGCAAAGTTATTATATTCTAATAGATTGTGGTGGAAAATAAAATTATTATGATCATCCAATTTTTTTTTATTTCGAACATTTTTTATCATTGTGATAAACAATGCTTGACCATCAACATAACTAGATATCCAGTCAGAACATCAAAAATGGTCGGACGAATACCGAATATCTGGTAGAGTAGAAAATATATTCGGAGAGTATATAAGAGTATTATTTGGAGCCCTCATGAAACGAAATATAATGTTACAGAGAGTTCAGATTAAATTTGCACGTTTTATATATAATAAATGTATATATAATAAATATATATGTATATAATAAACTTTACGGTTGATATCCTTATTAGTACTCATCTCTGTTTGTATCCGGAGGGGTAGGTATAGAAACGCTCGAGGTAAGGCGAAAGTGCAAAAGATATGTTGATCAACGGCAGAATAGACAATCCTGCAACTCTCAGCCGTTATTCTTTGTACGCACCCCAACGATGCATGAGATTGCGTCCATGTCGATCACTATCGGCACCGCCGGTTCGCACCTGTACTGCTCAGTTTGATTTCACTTATCAGTCTATTTCTCTGGTCAATTCTCTGATTGCTCAGCAGTCAGATATTGATATTTTTATTAACAAATTAAATAGATTTTTAAATGTTGTTTAAAATTTATAAGTTTGTAAAATGAACCTGTGGCTCACTATAAGTTTTGGAAAACTGTAAGTGTAGTTAGCAATTTATGAATAAATAAAAAGGGTAGATCACATCGTAATCTTTAAGAAAAAAGCATTTTTCTTTTTAAAAGGCCGGCAATGAATCTGTAAAGCTTCTGGTGTTACAGATGCTCATGGATGGCGGTAGTCACCTACCATGAGGTGAGCCGTATGCTCGTTTGCCGTATGCGCGTTTGTAAAAGTTCTTATTACCCGATTGCAAAATGATGGAGGTTTTCAATTAGGTTGTATTTTTTATATGTTTATTATCTTGTAACTCCATCAGTTGTAATCTGATATGGATTTTTTTCTAAAAGGATTTTTTTATACATTGGTCTGAAAGATTAATAAAAAAAATAACCTTTATCCTTGTCCATCCTATATAGATACAAATAATTAAAATAATTAAAATTATTTTTCTGCGCCATCTGTGCACTTTAAGGATAAATTCTTCCCGACCAACGTACAACAAATTTAGTTGATAAAAACAAATTACATCGTTCCAACAGAAGACGCTTAATAAGTAGACTTCACTGAAATCCGGAATTTGTTCAGCCTAAAACAAATATCGTTAAACAGATGTCGTTTCAAACTTTTGTTTTAAATATTTGATTGCTTTTTAAATATATTTTTATATGAGGAAAAATTTATAGAAATCATTATATTTACGTTTATTCAAGAACTCATCATATTTTTATCAAATAGGTATAAATAGATTCAATATTCAAATTAATACTATCGTTAAAACTAAGACGAGAGTAAACAGTGCAAACAGTATAATTAAAATATTTATACACGAGCCATTTTTATCTTATCTATATATATATATATATATTATATATATATATATAAAAGATTTATTATCACAATGATAAAAAATATATATAAAAGATATATTATCACAATGATAAAAAATTTTCGAAATATATATATATATACTCATACATACATACCGTATATTCTCATTTATTAACTATGTCATTTAATCAAAAAAGTTTATCAAACAACAAAATATTTTTTTTCTAATGTCTAAATTATTCGTATGTATATAACATCATCTGTACTAGCATGTTGGAAATACCTTGTTACAGCACATAAGGTACTAAAAAGCATCATCTAAAGTCTAATACTCAGAAAATAGTTCACAAATCTGCGAATAGATGTCTCTATAAATTTATTTTTATAAAATTAATTTTATGTCTATATCAAATGCTTGTTTTTTACAAAACAGATGTATGTATATTTAATATATTAGAAAATAGATAATAATAAGATAGACTTATTCCAATAATTATGCTAATGAGTAGTTAAAAATTTCGAAACGGGCGGGTTTGAATTCTCCCATTGTCGTGACCAGAGGTATATGATTTTCGCATTATTCTATACTAGCTTTTCTTTGCGACGTCCGCCGCGTGACCGGATTATGTTCAATCTATCTATTCTATTTAAGAGCTGCGCTCTTGTCGGTGGAGCTCTTGGTACTCACTACGATTTTCAGCGAGTCTCTTCATCTCTTGATACGACACGACACCAACTCTCCGTGATCTGCCTGATGTAACAGTGTCTCGGTCTCCCTCTTCCCTTCCTTTCTTCTCTCTTACCTTCTATTATAGTGTTCATAAGTTCGTTGTGTCGTATTAAGTGTCCCAACATTTTTCCCCTTCTGTCCTCAATAGTTCTAATAATTTGTCTTTTTTCCTTAACCCTAAGCAGGACCTCTTCATTGCTAATTCGATGTTTCAAAACAAAGTTAAAAGTATTTTCTGTCCTTTTCTCTATTCTTCTCTCTATGACAATTTTGATACAATTTCAATTAGACAGATCTGTAAGTATACCGATAGTGTAGGCAGTTACCATTTCATTATTATCTTTAAAATATCTTATCAAAAATCTACTGAACTTTCTGTGTCACATTTCAGTTATAAATGTAATAGGGAATATGAAATCAGCAAGGGAGCAAGGGAGACCACGCTCAGTTAATATCACATCATCATCAGACCATAAAATATCCTTCATGAGCACATAGGATATTTTATAAAAATATTTCCGTCCTTTTATCACATGAGTAAAACAATATTACCATATTTTTTGTGCAACTCAGAATGGTAATCAAGCTGGCGCCCATCAAGCACATTAGAAGTTACAGAATAGTATGTAAAAGTTTAAGCTTGTATTTTATAAATACATATTTAGTTATGTTTTGAATAATATAGAAATATAATATAAATCATATTAATAATATAATAAATGTGAAAATAATTATATATATATATATATATATATATATATATATATATATATATATATATATATATATGATATATTAGATACGTAATTTGTCTCATAGTATTTATTTACTACGATTATTTAACAAACAAATTCAGTTTGCTGTTTTTCGACACAAATGAAATCGTATTTGTAATCGTATGTATAACAAAATTTATATGAACTTCCTGTTTGTCGTTTACTACGTAAAGCATCCTGAAAAATCGATACTCATCCTAAAAAAATGCATCCGATTGAAGTAGAAACAATTGTTGAAAAATATGTAGGTATTTTCAAATTATTGCTAAATTTTATAGGGTATTTACCCCATCTTGTGTGACAGTGGCAATTTTTGTTTTCGGAAATAGCTAACCTTTCGGCAGTATAGTCCAATAATTATATATTTCAATACCCAGTCGTATAACCTATAGACTCGTTTCGTAAAATAATTATACCTATGTATCTTGTTGTTTTACTTGTTTACATTGCCTATTAGCGGGATTTGTTATCTAAACTCGTATTACGGATTCAAAAGTGCCCACATTTACATATCCCATGCAAACAATATTAATAAAACCTCACCGGCAGTATCATATACAACTATTCGTTAAAATTTCTGATCACGTAGGCCTGAGCTTGTGTTGGGCGGCGTACTTAATGGTTTATTTTATATTTTTATATTGCGGCAATGAGTGAGACTTACTCTTTTATGCCGTATTGATAGAAAGTATTGACTGTTACCTCTAAATATGTTTAGCACCGAGAACGTCACGGTATACAAGTATATGTGACTTGCTCGATAACTTCACAACCACATCTCATACTTCAAACCAAAACACAGCATACTTTTATTATGTTATTTTGGTTCATAACAGTTAACTACATACAATGACTCATCTACAATACATAAATATTTTGAAGATTTTCTGTACAGGTTAAGAATTCTACTTAATTGTAGTAATGAGAAATAAAGAGAATAAAACTATGAAAGTGACAAATATAAAAATGTTAGATTAATTTTTTTTTTTACAATATTTCATTAAATTGCATAAATTTTCTTACTGATTTTATTATTAATTTTATAACTATTAATGGGTTACTCGATATCATCGATAAATCAATCGTTTCTATCGATAAACCGAATTATATTTAATTTATTCTATTTTTCTTTTTTTTAACACAGGGGGCAAACAAACATGCGGCTCACCTGATATTAAGTGACCACCGCCGCCCATGATCACCCGTAACACCAGAAGTTATCGCAGGTGCTTTTAAAAAGGAATATGCTCTTTTCTTGAAGGTTATGATGTCATATCGGTTCGAAAGTACTGCTGCTGGAAGTTGATTCCAAAGAGTGGTTGTGCGTGAAAGAAAATGCCTTGAAACACACACGGTAGAGGACCGCCACTCATCCAGATAGTGGGAAGAAATTTAGTTTGTGGCGGGTTATATAGTGGTGAAAATCAACAGCAGGTATCAATCCGAATAATTTCTCAGAGCACTCCCATAAAATTCGGTGGAAAATGCACAGAGATGCAACATCTCTACGCAGATTCAATGGGTCGAGTCGGACAGCAAGCTGCTGATTGTATTCGGGGTGAACACTATCGATTTACAAATCTAAGTGTTGAATAGCAATCGATATCGGTAAATGCTCATCAACCGACTTCAGAAAAGGAGAACATTCTCAATTCAGTTGCTTTTTATGTTTATAATCTCAGAACTTAACTATTTTTAAAAGGGTTTGGAATTTTTTTTTATCGGATATGATATACTGTCAGATTAGTTCAATAAAATTTTTATCGAAATCAATTCAGTAGTTTAGATTTATCTAATATCTAGAAGGAGATGAAAGCATAGAACTTATCTCCCATATCAACCCAGAACCTGGCGCGGCTATACAGAAAGACCCGACTCCAAATAGTGCTGGGATTAAGAGTTGGGAAAAGAAGAAATTCAGCAGTTTAATTTTAAAATCAAAACACCTGGTCTTGCCATTATCGAAGTCGGTGTCTTTTTTATTGTGGAACAAAATATACTGCTTTTATTCCACGCATCAGGGTTTATAACTCGAATTTCAAACGTTCATGTTCCCCAGCCATTTATCGGAACAAAAGAGTTCTCATAAATGAAACGAGTGGCGTGCGATATTCATCTATTTTCATTAGGTGTTGCTCTGCTCTGCTTGCCAGATTAATCGTATATAAAGCCTTTGTTTACGGGAAGTCATTATTCAATTAAATTTCGCGAGCAGGCGTGAGCCATTGTGTTAGGTGACTGATAACAAAGCTTTATAAATCTCGTAATATTTGTGTGTATTATATTAGTTGATCTATTTGACTTTTTATTACTATTATAGTAGATAATTAATAATGTTTGCCTCCAACTTGCTGGAGTTTCGTCAGATGACCACAGAGTGTTCGTGTTCAGAGAATTAAGATATAGATATTATTTCTATTATTGTTATGTTGTGATTTAAATCTAATTAATATTATTCCATTTAATTATACATATGTGTTACTGTACTGATACCTTCCTGCGTGAGCGTATTGGAAGACTGTAAAGTTCACTTAATAAATGAAATAAATTAATAATGTAGAAATATTTTTTTAAATAAATAAGCTGACTGCTGGAAATCGTTTCCATTGCCTATACTAGTAGATGGAATAGCACCATGAACGTCATAGCATTCTTTGGGGTATCCATGGTACCCCTCATTCTTGGAGATTACGATGTTATGTTTCCATATTCTGTAGGTATATTCACTACCTTATCTAATTAAAAAAATCGAAACAACTATGCAAGCATAATTACTCGACAGAAACACGGATGGAACACACAGAGATATCCATGCAAAATTCCCCTTTTAGCTCTTTAAGCTATGCGGAAATAATTCCGTTAAATGAATGTTTTGGAAAATGTTTTTGTTTGCAGTTTCATTACATACATAGGCTTTAGGATACTTAAAATCTATAAAATTGCTGTTTATATTGTAACATGATTTGTATAAATTATAAATTTTATACATAATATTGCTTTGTCAATTCCGGGACTAACACTAATTGAATATATTTAATATTCAATTTATAATATATTCTTAATAAAATTATAATAATATTTCGAAAGGTATTTAATATATTTTAATTTTGTTGTGCCACTTAAATAAATTCAATGTGGGCAATTAATTAAAAATCAAATATCAAATTATTGGGTGAACATGTTATAACTAACTTTATGGAGTTATATAAATAATTTTATGGGGAGAAATAACTTATATTTCTACATACAAACAATATAATATATATAGTGAAGTTACTACTTATTTAAATAGTTTAACTATTTTTTATCCTGCTTTTTAATAATTAAATGACGAAACGTATGCTAAAAGCTCTTAGAAACTACATTAATATATCGCAGTAAAGCCGAAATAAAGAACAAAGTAAGCTAGCATCAAAGATATTCACATTATAGAAAGGTCAGGTCTGAAACCGATGAAACTATTTGAAAAGATATATGAATGCGGAGTATGCTAAATAAGTATATCTGGAAAGAAACAAGTAATTTGTGGTTTTTTTGATAGACACATAATACAAAGTTCCTGCCTACTATAAAGCGAAGAAAACATGAGATTATTTATATTTTTTTATATTTATACATTATTGAGGTAAGTAAAAACATTGGAACGCCAAATGGTCTGAATAAATCAACAAACCTTTTTGTCACATTAATCAATCCATTCATACAAACGCGCTGGTTACAAATGAGTAGTCCATCTATATACCTACCTAATGACTAAATAGGTGATGTGCACAAAAAGAGAAAAATTAACTCTCAATTTGTCATTCTTATTATAATAATAATGTTAGAGGATTGTAATATATTGGTAACTAATATATATTTTAATATTTTGGTAATATATATATATATATATATATATATATATATATATATATATATATATATAACTTATATATACACTTATTTTCAATCAACTTTAAAAAGAACGAAAGAACGAAGTTCACAATTCAGTTGTATTTTTTTTTGTTTCTTATCTCACAACGCTTTCAGTTGTAAATTGATATAGACTTTTTTTATCTGTAATGATATATTTACAGATTAGTACCATATAAACTTTATCAAAATCGGCTCATTACTTTAGTTTTCAAATCAAAATGGTTTTGCTTAAAATGAAGTTGATCTTTTTGTGCAATATAATATACTGACTACATGATATAATTACATGACTTTTGTGTCAGGATTACGTTTGTGCGAAAGGAAATGTTTGAAATATTGTACGAAAAAATTAAAAAAAATACATAAAAAAGTCAGTTTAACAGATGACAGTATAATATATTATATAAATTGAAAGATATTAAAAAGCATTGCAATAAGTTATGGTCTAAATTATTCATCATTTTATTTCATTATATGATCCTTCTGTAAAATAAAGATTTGGTCTCATTTTCTTCATTAGTAGGTTTACATAAATTAGAAAACATGACGTACGAATTAATTCTCATTCAATCCTGAAGGATGCCAAGCGTTGACGTAGGTGCAGTTCTGTAGGTAGGACCCTTTAGCACAAAGCATAACAAATTACATAATTCATCGTCATTATGGCTCGTCCCTTCTCGCCCTAAAGAAAAATTGCAACAATCCCTCACAGACCGCGTTAGCGAACCTTTATTATTATTATTCATATTTTCAGATAATAAATGATCAAAATCACCCCTTGGAAATTATTTCATTATCTAACTTTCTGTTATTGGTCTTTACAAGACGGTAATGAGAGAATTCGGTTCTGATCATTATCATTTTATAATTTTGATAGTTTATTATCCAATTATAGCAAATTCAAAACAAAGAGTTATGTTTTTAATAGAGCTATATATAATATATATGTAAGTATGCGACGGTTGTGGTGGTGCAGTGATCTGATACGCCGCCTCATATTTTTATGGTGGTGGGTTCATCCCTGCACAATGCAAACATGAAATTTATTAAAAAAAAAGCATATATGTGTAACAGTTATGTAATGCTTAGAGTATAAGTATGTACAAGCACTTCGCTTAATTTGAGACTAGAGGATGCTGTGTGTAAGTAAATACTTACTTAGACTAGAGGTACATATATAAATGTTTACGTACTTCCAATCTAGCCTCGAATACAATAATCGTAAAGAAGAACGGCTTTATTATTTAACTTATTCGTTCCAGCAACAAAAATAAAATTTGTACAGTAAAAATTAATATTTGACATAGGGTTACCTACTGCAAAAATCTATTCCCTTCTTATTTGTTTTTTCGTACAGCAACAAGCACATGGCCCAACTAGGCTTATGGCCAAAATGTGTTTGTAGATTCTGTCATAATGAGAAACAAATCATCATTCATCCCAACCATCTGGACGAGTGGCGGTCTTCCACCGTGCGTTTTTCAAGGCACTTCCTTCCACGTACAATCACTCTTTGAAATCACACTTCAAGCAGCAGTATTTTCGAACCGATACAACATCATAACCTGCAAGAAAAGAGCATATTCCTTTTTAAAAGACCGGCAGCACACCTGCAATGCCGTTGGTGTTGTGGGTGATCATGGGCGGCGGTAATCACTTACCATCAGGTGAGCCGCAAGTTCGTTCGCACCCTGTCTTGTAAAAAAAAAGAAACACCGCAGCATTTAATTTGTGGCCGTGCCCCGCTCATTCATAAACGATATACCTCTTTTGGAAAATACGATTTATATCTTGAGAAGATAAAAAACATCGATACAAAAAAATTTGAGAATTCCTATCACTGATAGGAATTAGTAGCGACCTTTAAAAAAATAGACGAGTACAAAAGATCATAGAAAGGTCGCAGCGTCACAGGTTTTTCTGCCTGAAAAAGCCCGTCTCTCAATAATCAATAATAATAATTGTACCGTTTAGAGATTGACCTAACTGAGTATATTACTAGCCATGGAGACTAACATCACTATTAGGGGCGGGAGGGGGGTGTTAGTAATGAGGATTAGTAGTTTCATTACTGGTAATACACCCTGTAAGGTTTTTTGTCAATACCTTAAAGATTGCATTAAGTTATGGTTTTTCCACTTAAAACCTTAAAAAATATTTAAATCGATAGAGCCGTTCTCAAGTGATGTGTTTACCAATAAGTAGCAGTTTATTTATTTATATAAATAAAATCTCTGTAATCTATATTACAGAGTACCTCACTGAGAATTAAAAATGTATCAACATCAACATTAACGAGTCATTCTGCCAATAGATGAAGGAATTCCCTTGAGACAAAACCCTATCCATAGTAATATAATGCATGAAAGAAATCTACTATAGGTATTACAGTGTATTCTGCAATGCTCGTGGTACTCTTGTATATAGGCAACGGTTACCACTTTTCATTAAATAGGATAATAGAAAATAAATTATATTAATTTATTCATTTACTTCAAATTTTACTCCGCGAAAACTAACCCAAATTAACATGGAGCCAATACGGTAGTGGGAAAGAAATTGCACAAAAATATTTGTTGTTCTGTGCCCAATAATAACTTTCTTTTTTTTATAACATAAGAAAGCTTGCGGCTCACCTGATAGTAAGTAACTACTGCCGCTCATGAGCACCTGCAACCTATAATATTGCAGGTGCCTTTTAAAATCTTTTTGAAGTTACTTAAATCTGAGGCTACATATAAAGTAATATTACCACTAAAGGATGTAACAGAATAAGAAATAGGCTACTTTTTATCTCGGCCAATCAACATATCCATGCGTTTTTCAAGGCACTTTCTTCTATGCACAATCACTCTTTGGAATCAACTTCCAGCAGCAGTATTCCCGAACCGATATGATATCATAACCTTCAAGAAAAGAGTATATTCGTTTTTAAAAGGCCGGCAGCACATCTACAATGCCGTTGATGTTGTGGGTGATCACGGGAGGTGGCAGTCACTTACCATCAGGCGAGCCGCATACTCGTTTACCCCTTGTGTTGTAAAAAAAATATCTCGATTACGAGGACGAAGTCGCAAATAAAAGCTAGCCATAAACAAAATTAATTTTAATTAAACGCACAGGTATTACAAATTGAACAGCAGCTCTTATCCATTACAGTAGTAATGAATTTTGTGAAAACTATTAACAAGATTAAGAGGCTGTTGAGTTTCAAAATGAAGTTCGACTAAGCATAGCCATTAGAAGAGACGCTTGACGCCATCACAACAACATGTCGCTACCTGTCCACCGTGATATATGCGACCCTCGCCTAATTGCTTGCCTCTTTACAGTAAATGCAAAATTTCTACATAATTTATGTAAGGATTTCATATTAGAAAAAGAGACACTCAAAAAATGAAGACCACAAAAAGAATACAGCGACTTATTTCATCAAAACATGCTGATGAATGATGATGAGAATAAATTTACTAATAGAATGCACAATTGTGTGTGTGTGTTTTTTTTAATGGATGATAATGGAATGGTAACACCACCCGCGCTATCGGTATACACCGGTGGGGCACCAGTGAAAGATGATAGGTAAGGATGAAGTAGATCGTGAAGAATTCAACAAGAATTGTTCACGATGGATTCCAGGGGAAATCACGTGGAGGTCGACCTAATAAGGCATATTGCTAGTAATGGGGCTGTCAACCTCCATTGCTAACAATCCCTTTCCCCCCAACACAATTGTGTGTTGATAAGTAGATTTTGTGACAATGTTAAGTTTTAGTAATATAATACAAATTACTTATAACATTAACTATTCCTGCGACTTTATTTATTTATTTAAATAACTTTACTGACTAAATACAAATAGGTAGTACTAAATACAAAAAGCAGATTTCATTTAGTAGGATTCTCATAGGATGAGATATAGAGGATAGGATGTAGGATAGGAACAGTGAATAACGAACGGAATGATATACATATATTCTCTATGTACAGTTTATATAAATTTTATATTTGTATATTATATTTATAATATTGTCAAACCTATAAAAATATTGTAACAAATATTTAACTACTCTCAACAATAAAATGTTTATTATTTATACTAATATCATGAAGTGATGAATGAATGAAAAACTCATTATTTTCCACTCAAAGAATAATACAAATTACACACATATGTGCAATGAAATGCATTAAAAGGTAACACATACAAATAATAAATTTAAAGCTATTAATTTGCATATTTAGCATTTACTATTTCAATGCTACATAGTAGGAGTGCGTACATATGGAATTGAATCGGACCAAGCACGGTCGTTAGCGTGGAGTTTAATGACTCAAATGACCCGTTGATGTAATGACCTTTGACACTTTGGCAACACAGGAGGGAGTACCTGACGATTGTCATAAGTGTGAATTTACGAAAGTTGAAACGACTCTGGTGAAATTTAACCTGCATTACATATGATTGATAACACCACATTTACTATCCTAATACCATGTAATTTGAAGATGATTACATATAGAATTGAATTTGCCCATATCATCGAGCGATCGTTAGTGCGAAGTTTAATGACTCAACCGATTCGTAGATATAATGATCTTTGATACTTTATAAACACAAAAGTATCTATCTCATATGTCTCTAAAAGGTCAACATCGAACAACTGCATAAGTTTCAAATTGTAAGTCTAAAATGACTCTTAAAATTAAGCTTATAGGTACTATATATTGTAACGATTAAAAATTAACGAAAACACAATATGGCATAAATAATAAAAAATACTAAATATGCTTTACTAAGAACATCAATAAGCCATAAAAACTAGAAATCTGTTACTCAATTATCATATGTATTAACCGTATAGGTCTCGGTATAGAATAGGCCACCCCTTTCTTTCCCGTGGGTGTTGTAACCAGCGACTAAGGGAGCTTATGGTTGAGTGATGGGTAGAACTATACTCTTAAAACATCACCAAAAGCCAAACTGCGATTGCCAACCCGCCTGCCAAGCGTGGCAACCACTGGCAAAGTCCCTCTTACAGGGGAGGCTATGTTCAGCAGTGGACAGTTAACGGCTGATACAACAACTAATCAATATTCTTTATTGTAAACACCGAATAAAATCTTAATATAAATAACTACCGGCCCGCTATGTCTTTGAGCGGGTGCAATATTTTTCGCTCTAACTTTAAAACTCTTCTACACATTTTATTAAGGTTAGTACTTTGTCGTGCGTGAAAGTACTGCACTAATATTCTCTAAGATTTAATAAAAAATGGCTTGTATTTTACTTTCAACATAAAGACCATTATTATGGCTGAGATATTAAACTTAGATATATGGTGTCGTGGACTTTTTTGTAAAGCTAAGAGCTAAGACTTTATTCCTTTATTTCAAACCATTCAGACAGAGCGTGTCATATTATAGATTTTTTGCCGACTTCAATTACATTTATTGTGCATCAAGCAAAATTAGAAGCGCTGAAACCGTTACTTTAGGTATAAAATTATTCTTGACTAGTACCTAAAACATTAATTATGATAATTAAATGTACGCCCCAAGAGTACCAAGTCAAAACGATCGATGCCTGTTTATAAAATTCAAAAGAAGCTTAATACTAAGACCCGATAAAATTAACGAGGGACCCTTGTTTATAGGACCGGAAAAACGTCCAAAAAGTTTATTGATATTTCGCTGGATGACTTGGGAACTTGGACAAATCGAATGGCGTGAAAATTGCTTTGTTTTCGTGAACTTTTAGCAACCGGCGTAAATCTTTCGGGGAATTTCTATAAGTGTCCACCCTTGTTTCGAATCTGTTGGCGCAATGCTATAAATATTTATGTAAAGTTTGTAAAGACAATCGACATGAATAATTCGAGACCCTTTACTTAGGCACTGTCAAAGAAATTAGCATAAGTACATTTTATTTGTGAAATGTTTCTTTCTATTGGGAATATGTAAAACAGAATTTTTAACAGAATGTAGCAGGTAACTTGTTATAGATATATGCTTTTTGCCTAAATTATTTTTAAAAAAATAACGAACAATGTTAAAAATTGTTGGTTTATTTGAAAGACACAAGAAGATTTTGAACATAATTTAAAATTGGGTTCTATAAAAAATCAACTTTAATCGTAACAAAGTTTGGTTTCGATAAAATTTCTATGCGATCAATCTGAAAATAAATCTTATGCGGATAATAAAAATCAAATCAGTTTATAACTAAATGAATTATGAGAGAGTTTGTTTAAACATAAAAATAACCACAGAATTAAGAACTTCCTTCTTATTTAAAATTGGTTGAAAAGTCACCAGTCGAGCAATACCTGTTGCGGCCGTATGCTTACATAGCTGTATTTTAGTATTGAAAGGTAATATGACAGTAAAATTACAGAGTACGGGAGACATAACACTCTAATTCTCAGGAAACCAACACATATGGAATACCATGAATTTATGGTGTATTATATGATTTTTATATACATATATGTATCAGCGTATACCGATGGGGAAGAAAGCTTTTTAAGTGGCGTCCCCTCACAGGTATACGCAGTGTAGGATGCTCCACTTGATGGAGTGACGACCTCAAATACATTGCAGAGAGTCAGTGTATGTAGGTTGCTCGGGATCGTTCCTAATGGTAGACTGTGAATCAGGTCTATGTTCAACAGTGTACAGATAATGGCTTATAAGATGATGATATGATGATAATGATGCGCAGACGCGATTACCATTTCATTTTTATACCATAAAAAGTAGTAGCCAGCTTGTTTATTATTGGAAGTTGTATAAAAAAATTATATAAGAGTAAGATAGATATAGATCAGCCATCTTACGGGTTAAGTTTCAATAATGCAGTAATGTCCTATTTTTATTCTGTTATCGTCCAAACAGTGTAGGTGCGTACATCATTGTTAAGGAAAAAACAGGGTGATACCTATGTAAATCACGAAAAGGGCCACTTGTGCACCCTCATTCACTATTTATTGAAATGTCGAACATTTAAAATGTCGATGTATGGGATTCAAGTGAGAACATATCAAAAATTTTATATATTTGTATTTTTAGGGCAATTGTAATATTTGGTAAAAAAATTGTCTGTTGAGTGCTTCTTAAGAGATTTAGGGCTTAATGTTTTGATATATTTTTAGGACTCAAAATATTGAATAATATTATCTTGTTGTTTATTTTTTTGATTCGTTTGTTGTTGTATTATTTTTCCTCTCAAACGACTTTCTTTACCAATTCTAAATTTTAACGTCTTTTTTTTAATTGAAGGAGTTTACGTTCTTGTTATTTCTGTACTAAGTTCATTAAGATTTTGTAATTTATAAAGATACCATTCCTGCTAAATATAAAATATATACTCATAATATTGAAATCAATCAATTGCTCTTCTTCATCTAACGGTTGTCTGGAAGAGATAGCGCTTAGCGTTAAGGTCGCCCATTGTTTTCTCAGTGTAACCTTGTAATTTGTATTTATAATAAGTTTATTATTATAATTTATTTATTATATATAAAAATCCACAGCTCTTAAAAACACAAAGTACATGCTAAGTCTCTTATGAATACAGCCAATAACAGATTTTATTCACACAAACGAAAATGATAATTCCAATACTTTTGGAGGACTCAATAAAGATTAATAACAATAAATCAATCTATCAATCACGTATGCAATTAGGTATATAAAGTATTTGCATTCTCATAAAATGTATTTATAAAATGAACTAATGTTAAAACAGATTATATTTTATCTAAATTATTATAAGTAATATTTTTTTCTTATTTACATATATTCAAAGATAAGAATTAGTTACTGTCAACGTATCATAAGCGAATAATTTAAAAGTACTATAGATTAGAATTATTTAGAATGTAATTAGACAGATAAACTGTAATTAGAATGGTAAACCATCAAATAAATATCAATTAATTTATATTTCATTTGCAATATAGATAAGAAAGAAAAAAATAAGTTCACCGTGTTGATAGCTGGTAATAGATGGTAGCGACATCTGGAGTAAATTATACCGTTGCTAAGTCGAGTAATAACAACTTTTCCCTATCAGCCGCATTTGTGCCATATTCGTGACCACAATTATAAATATCTTTACTAATATTATAAATATGAAAGCGAGACAGTGTGTGTTTGTGTCTATGTATTGTTTTTTTGTTTTTGTTTCTAGTAACAAATGAAATTTAGCATACGGTTAGTATATGGGATAGAGAATAACTGTTAATCGATATATGTCGTCTACATGGTCAAAAACTTGTATATATATCTTTCTGTTTTTACCTAATGGGTAGAGAATGCCATATGGCATTAAGCTCGCCACTTGTACAAAGTTTTATTGTGCAATAAAGAATAAATTAATAAAATAAATATATACAGTTTTAACATATGATATATTTATACAAAATTACTTTAAATGGCTTATATCAGAAAGTAATTGATTTGTTCATCAAAATGGTATTGGAGAAAATGTTTGTTCTGCCCATTAGACAATTCCAACTTTATGGTTTAGTATAAAGTTTTAAAGGTTTGACCGCAGTCACCAAAGCTTTTAGTGTATAGGGATTTGAATACATTTAACTGATAAAAAAGGTAGATAAAAAGTAGACTTGGAACTAAGTAATCACTACGAATATAGGTACGTACTTTAAATTATTTATTTTGCTGTTTTTATACCACTGGGAAGTGCTGTAGTATGTAATATGTGACTGGCATATCAAACAAGCATATTACATCTTTCTTCATTCATTCATTTCTTTTTTTAATCATTTTATATACTATACACTTTATATACATAATACCTTATATTTGCGACTTCGTCCACGTGACCAATATATATTTACTTCCCGGAAAACAAAGTACATATATACCTATAATCTTACCCATCCCATATAGTACGTGTATACCAAATTTTTTACTGGTGGGGGATAAGGTGCTATAAAGTAACAAACAAACAAACTCACTTTCACGTTCGTTACATTTTTACATTTATAATATTAGTAAGGTTGAATAGATTGATAAATATGGTAGTAGCAGAACTAATGTTTGTATCGGACCACTTGACGTACAATTGTTTCTGACTACCCTAATGGAAGACAGATGTAATGTGTATATGTCTAATCTACGTATATCCCAGTAAACGACTAAATCGATTCGAGATCGATTACATAGATAGATACTCTTTATAGTTTTTTTCAAAAGACTACAATAGTAAAGCTATCATAAAATACAAATAATTACGTCAATTTAGAAATTTTAACTCAAATTTTCTTTAATTACAAAATAGTCAACAAAAAGAACAAATTTCGGTTCCAGCGCCATCTAATATTAATATTCTTTGTCTAATGTTGTTTAGAGACCAACCACCTTAAGTGGAAATAGCCACATTTTCACAGAATACAAAATTCTGCATAATCTGACCCCGATCGTGGACTCTCGAAGTTTATGTGAGGTTGCGTCCTATACCATAATCTCTGTCCACGTACATATTACGGCGCAACATGATACATTATTCTGTAAGTACCATACACACGGGAATACTAAAGTTGAGTACGACAGGACCGTCGGCACTGGGCCGTGCTATGAATAATTTAGATGACCGGGCAATGTTCGCGAAATATTATAAAGCGTGTCTTATATGAGGTGCTTTGCTATGCAGATAGCAACCAGTCTACTTATTTCAAGCTTCTCGTGTGGTAGCCACATTTTTACCTATTCCTATTATGCACAGTAATGGAAACGCTACCTAAGAAAGAAGTTTGTAAAATTCGTTACTCGTATATGGCTGCAGTTTTAAAGTAACAAAGTATAAAATCTAATTAAACATATATATGGCATATTCAGAATATATGTGGATCAATATGTGGATCCCTTGCAGGCCTTCGATGTATTTGAATCAATAAAATCAATGATGACATTTGAGTAATAGTTATAATGAAGCTATGAAGAATCGAATGGAAAAGTGTTATTAGTTTTAGTACTATACCAATAGTTATATCATCATCATATTTGCCTTTAACTGTCCACTGCTGAACATAAGCCTTAGCCTTAGGGGGTTTGCTAATAGTTGCTACGCTTGGTAGACAAATTAGCACCTTTAGGCTTTAGAGATGTTTTAAGAGGGATGCTGTTGCTCTTCCCTCGACCACTAAGTTCCTTTAGTCGCCTTTTACGACACCCACGGCAAAGAAAGAGGTGGTATATTTTATGCCAGGACCACCAATTAATGATTAATTAATAATTAAATTTCTAATGTTATTAGTTTAGAATTGATGATAATTTCGTTATTTCGATTTGAGAAAAGCAATAACTAAATCATTGTTTGACTGCAGTTCGGCGATTCTGGAATTTTATGTTTAAGTAAGGACCATTTAAAAATGTTTTCTATTGCTTTGTGCTTAAGAGAGAACATAAAGATCTTCGTATATAATGATAGTGGTCTGGAAACGCTTCATACCAAAGGGTAACACTCACTGAGTGGCAAGTATGTCTACATTAATAAACCCGCTATAACTCTTTCCCTGTTACAATTTCATAAATCACTATTCGTAGATTCAAACCTCATTACCGTTTTATAAAAAAATATAGCAGTGTATTATTATTTAGAGATACTGAATGGAAGCCATCCATTTATCTTTCGTTTCAAGGCCGTGTGTTCATAAAAGTATTTCTGTATAGTCTCCCCAGAGGGTGCTGGAAGCATACGCGAACTCAGTTTCGAGCGATATTATTTCTGAGTTATTACTAAAGTAGTAAAGCCATAGATTATCTGAGTGTTCAGTATGTGTGTAGTTTATAATAAAGTAGTAGTCGTATTATATTTTATAATAAAATAATCAACACTTTATTATAAAATACAACTATAATCCACCTAACTTTGTTTAAGTTTATTCGTTAATATTATTTGTAAATTGTTGGAAATGATGTCGTTATAATCATCTAATCAGAATCTCTGTTGCTGGAAACAGGTCTTTTGATGATCTCCATGGCGCAGTGGTAAGCACTTTGTGTTGTAAGGTCCCGGGTTCAATTATCGGTTGGGCTGATTTAGGGAACGAACTTTTCTGAATTGACTTAGGTCTGGCTATTCTAGATTGTGCCTCCAACTCTTCGTTGCCTGGTTCCTAATAATACAGGATATTGTAGTTTAAGGACCAGGTAATCGGTGTTATTATGTGGCACTTATTTATAGAAAGAAGGAATGAAAAATATTTATATGCCAACACTTACTTATTATTATTTATTTGTTAAACAAAGTCACCGTGTACTTTTGTTCCTATCACCACTTAATTTTTATGATTTATACTTTTTATACTTTTTTATTACTTTTTCTGATTGCTGGAAATATACCTTTTTAATAATTGAACAGATGTATAAAAATTGTATATTCATAGAACATAATGTATGCTAACACATATATATTCTATATTATACACATAATATATATAGTATAGTATCTTAATTCAGACAGGCAAAGCTGTCAAATACACTTAGTGAAGAAATAAATGCGATAACGATAACATAAATTGCTTAGGCATCAATTCAGACACCGAAAATCTAAATGCCTATCCCTCATCACCTAATCTCAGATTGGTTACATTTAGAAACGAATCTAGGATCCCATTTACATAAAACTATTATTCTCACTGTCATTAAGACATTTGCATGACATAAGAGGCAAAAATAGTGCTATATCTATAATTATATGTGAAATATACCTCACGGCTCGTAAATTGCCATTCCTAGAGGAAACTATGGCATTATGCCTGTAATTTCATAGCCATATCCCTTCAAATTTAAACATTGCCATCTAAACAGCCTTATAGTATAACAGAAATGCGCGTAAGACAGAAATATCTAAGCAAATGATTTTTGTTCAAAGACTCACTGAGGTTTACGTACCTATTTCATGTTATTTTTTTGCAAAATATACGATTTATATTGTAGATAGATTTATGAAGGATTATTGTTAATTTTTCTTTATATTTATCATTTCTTGTGCACTTTGTATCAAATTTGGACCACCCAAATTTCTTTTTGTCTATTTTTACGTGTATCTTCAAAATGTCATTTAATAATGATACATATTATCATGCACGATAATAATTTCTTTCAATAAAACCATTTAACAAATCAACTTGTGTGCAATACTAAAGAATTGCTTTATGCGACTTACAGAGTATATAGTTAAATTCAATAAGTACTAAGGACAAAGGAGTATGCTCAAAGGCGCTTGTCCCAGGAAATTAAACTTTACATGCGAATGGTTACAAAGCTAATCGTATCGAGAATTTATTAAAATTCCTCTTCACTTGTACGATGCACTATTGAAGAACAATATTCGCATGTGCTATAGGTTATCTGAATATTGTAACACACAAATAACTTTTAGTACGTGCTTGGAAAGTGGCTAGTTTCTTCCCCTAAAATATGGGAGAAAACGCTAAATATATTATACTTAATATTAAAACAGTGGGAGGTAATTTTGTATGAAAATCCATTATTAACTCGCTAGTGTAAAATAATGTATAGAAGTCCACTTTTAATTAGAAAACTATCCATTTTGTCTAATCTTTTCAGATAAATAGTAATCACTTAAAATCAGAATGACATTTATAATAATATTATGTACATAGGTACATGTATTTAATTTTGAAAAATTTTATTTCATAATATTATTATTTCATCATTTCAGCCATTATACGTCCACTGCTGGACAAAAGCCTCCCCCATAGATTGCCATAAAGAACGGTCCTGAGCCATCTGCATCCATTTATTCCCTGCAATGCATTTCAGGTCGTCACTCCATCTAGTGGGAGATCGTTCTACACTGCGTTTGCCCGTACGCGGTCGCCACTCAATTTCGACATATACAAATACTTAAAATGAAAGATATTTTGTGTAGAAAATGGAAGAAAAAATCACAGATTTTGGCTATAATTCAGCCCTTAACCTAAAAATACCTAGACTGTCAAGCATTCCACTAAAATAACCTTACTTTTGGTTATTGTTTTATATTACAATATAAACGTTATATTTATATCAAATCTCAAGCATCTTCTAGAAAAAGAAGCTTTTGTAATAAATATGACTAGTTAGAAGCCAAACAAATAAGGAAAGACTTTCTTGAGGTTCAAAGATTATTTTGGTCGAAATCCAACCCATGTTATTAGAGATCAAATTGTTTAGATTCCGTATCTCCCCTTTGTTTTTCAAGCATCCTTTGAACACAAAAGGACTATGTTTGTGAAGTACTATTGATTGAAACTAAATGTACCTACCTAAAATTCAATGGAATTTCTCTAGCTGTAGTCAATAAATGTCTAGATTTATTATTACCACTAATTAACAAATAGATTTAAAAGATCTGTTATTTTATATTTCGGAGGCACTGTTTTGAACTATTTACTTCCTACAGTATTTCCGAGGTTGTCACCGTATAGTAAATTTCGTTTCATACAGCGATAGCTTGTTGTAGTTCGCTACTAGAATCTTTACTCTCCCAGCTAATGAATACTCGTGATATGTAACCAATTCATTCCCATTCATTAAATTTTAATGATACAAAAACGTAAATAGTGTCTATGTTTTGTTTAGATATACTTTTGATACATATAAAATGATTTAAACGGCTAAACTTATCAGGTATTTATTATAACAATCCTCGTGGAGGAATATAAGTATTTTTCTAATACTATTAACATTGATAAATGTTTTCTAAATTCAATGCAGCTATATGCTTATCTGTAACCATTATTATATCAGATCATATAATAATATTATAACGTATACATTATGATATTATGACAATACTTTGTTGTAGTCTCCGCAAATCTCTGAAGTTAGTAAAAAAATATTTGCTGCTTCTAGTGCCTTGAATTGATTATGGAATTTCCTTCCTATCACCATCAAAATTGCGATAGCTCACACCTTACTCTTGGCCCTCATCGATCATAATCATGTACTCCTGTTATTTAGACCTCACTGAAGAGCAATTAAACAAGCTAGAGCGTCTTCAAAATTTATATATTCGCTTCATATTTGATCTTCGCAAATATGATCACATTTTTCAACTTCGTTCTCAATTTAAGTGGCGCGCTATCCGACGTAATCAGCATATCCTATCTCCCTTTACGCGATTCTTTTTAACCCTATTGTTCCTGATTATCTAAAAGACCGATTCGTGTTTCGTGATGCGGCTAATGGCCTTACTTCGCGCAGTGTTAACAACCTCAAACTTAAATTTACCATTCATTCCTCTTCTTTTTATTTTAAGTCCTTTACTATGCAGGCAGTTCGCTTATGGAACTCACTACCTGCCTATATTCGGTGCGCTTAATATATCTTTAAAACCTCTGTTAAGTCCTAATACCCCCCCCCCCCCTTTAAGTACTATTTTTCCATATTTTCTTTATGTATATATATATATATATATATATATATATATATATATATATATATATATATATATATATATATATATATATATATATATATATATATGATGTGTGTGTGTATAAGACCGTCTTTTCTATCATTTCTCAAATTAACTGTGTTTATATAAATGGTGCAATAAGGTATAAATAAATAGTAGTATTTGGTACTCAGTTCTCTCTTCCTAACCTACAAGGAACTTGGCGTGAAAATTGATAGATATGTATATTAGTCTTCTCCTTTCCTCAGTGGAATCCCATTATTCGTAAAGACCACAACACCATTACTTAAAGTAAAGCCGCAACATCTGTTTACTAACCCTATACTACGAGTATATTAGGAAGTTTGTCTATGTGACATGTACTCAAGAAAGTGTTGCCTAATAACGTTATATATATTAATCGATATATAATATAACCGATTTAATTGATTTTTCATTTAGAAACACAAATTATCTAATTTCGTAACTGATAACAAGATGTATAATATTATTTTGTATTTATTTACTAATGCTTTATTATAAGCATGAGTATCCCTCCAATATTTATGTTTTGGTTTCCACTAGAATATGTTGCCGATAAATAAATCTATTTAGATGCTCGTGTCGCCCATAGTAGTCACATACGTTTATTAATTATAATCGGGTTATTTATTTATTATTATATATCTATATTTAATATAAAAAAATATTAATAATTAATGTACATGAAGTGGTAAAAATTAAAGCGATTAGAAATGCAACAAACGGTCTTATCTCAAATGCAATCTCTTCTAGGCAACCTTTGCAGAGAAAACAATAAAACAAAAATAAAGTAGATGACATTTGAGTAAAAAAAAAAGTAGTGTTAAAAAAAACAATATACTTATCATAATTAATTGTTTAAAATATTATCGATAATTTTATAATAATAATATATGCCACACAATCACACCAATTGTCTAGTCCTCAAAGTATGATATCCTGTGTTATGAAGAATCAGGCAAGTAACATCTTAGGATATATCCCAGAATATCCAGCCCGAGTCAATTCAGAAAAGTCAATTCTTGTTGAATTCGTCACGATGGGCTAACTGACCTGTTTCATCCTCACCTATCATCTCTTACTAGTGCCCCGCCGGTGTATACCGATAGCGCGGGTGGGGTTATCATTCCATTATCATTCATTTAAAAAAAAATTCAGAAAAGCAAAAGTACTAAAAAAAGATAGTATACTTCAAAACTCACTCATAATACAATCATAATTATTATAAACCGCGAACGATTATAATCCACATTCTTAATAGGCTAACCGATATTTAGACCAATCTAAGAGTACACAATCGATTAATTGATATTATTATTAGGCAACACTAGTTCGAGGTGTTACATCGCAATTTGTCATTCGAAATGACGTGTTGAATATTCCACGTACGTAATATGTAGAGAATAATTTAGGGTTTTGAAGTTATTTCTCTGGACATTTTCTACCTATAAATATTTGTAGAAGTTTATTTTAGATTTCCAATTTATATGTGTAAATTTCCTTAATACGCCAGAAAAGTACATCAAATATCAAACCTTTTGGCAATTAGGCTGTTGCTATTGACATTTCTCTGAAATTGTGTGAAACATCAAAATTGCTAATAATACCTACTTTGCGTTTTATTACGATAACAAATTACATTTTACATTAAAAGTATAAAAAAAAACTATGCTTATATATTATTTTTCTACTCTATTTCATCCATATTATTTGTCAATAAAAATCGCGAGAAAAAAATATTAGTAGAGGAGACGACATTAAAAATGAAAATACACGTATTAACAGTCATTTAATATAATTATAATGAATTCGAATAAATCATTAATCTATATTATGTTTAACCAATTTCATGATTGTTTAAATAAATTAATCCATTAAATAATTTTAAATTGCGGCCTCCGTTCGAGAATCCTATTAATATAATAAATGCAAAAGTTTGTAACGATGGATGGATATTTGAATATTTGTTACTCTTTCACGCAAAAACTATTAACGGGATTTAAATAAAATTTGATACACGTGTAACCTATACCTATCTTATATATATATATATATATATATATATATATATATATATATATATATATATATATATATATATATATATATATATATATATATCTTAGCGTATGTTCGAATCCTGTCGTAAAGAACTGTCAACAATTTTCTAATTCAACAATTTTTTATATTAAAATGTAAACAGAAATAGAGTTAGTACTTCTGTGTACAAAGAATTTCGTTCTTTTCTACCGACTTCAATAGGGAGGTACTCAATTTGCTTGTATTTTTTTTATATTTGATATCTCATAACTCCATCAGGTGTAAACCAATTTGAAAATTATTTTTTTATCTGGAAGGATACACTGACTGGTAGGAGATTGGTTCTATAGAAATTTTGTGAAAATAATTTCGTTACTTTAGTTTTTAATCAAAATAACTGGTCTTGTCACAATTTACCAATTTATCAGAGGGAGACTTTGTACAAAAGTCGCTTGCTTGGACACCTCTGTCCCATTCATGTTTCTACTGTGAAACAGTTGTGTTTGCATTGTTGTGTTTCGATTTAAAGGGTAGGATATGGCAGTGAATTTATAGGGTACAGAGGAATAATACCTGAGTTCTCAGGAATGGCAACGCATGGGGGATATCATGGGCGAAACAGTATACTCTGTTACGTCCATGGTACTGCTCATGTCTATAGGCGACGGTTACCACTTTCCATCAGCTGTGCCGTCAACTTATTTGTCATTCTAAGTTGCATAAAAAAATATTAAGACGGTTTTTTTGTAAAACATCGTAATTATGAATAGTCAGTTAAAAAAAAACTTCAATTAATTCAGCACATCTAACGAGCTCGAGTGGCTTTTGTTAATTATGATATAGTAATATGTTAATTAGTACCGCACAGAGACAAGGCATTTTCTGTTTCATAACACGGCGACATATCTCCAAAACTTAGTTGACAATGTACGCAAAGATGTTTGTTATGGAAATCACAGGGGATGAAGATTAAAATAATTTATGCAAACAGAAGATGAAAGTTTAATTTTAACATATAATTGGATAAAGACGTATGCCTTAATGAGGTTATGGCATTCGTACGTTAATTCGCGGAATAACTATTTCTAATATTTGTTATTTTAATAACATTATTACAAAATGGATATAGTTGTTGATCAACATAATAAAATCACTAAATGCGTAAAATTTTCCATCTAGACATGTAAATATGAATCGCGGATGGGGTTACCATTCCATTATCACCCATTAAAAAAAAATGTCCATGGTGCTTCTGTCAAGTGGACCGTTAACATGTTCATCATTCTACATATCATGAAAAAAGAATATTTAGATGTTTAACAATATTAACAATATCTTAATCCTCAGGCTTATTAATCTATGAAGATAACGAAATGCATTCTGTGATGTGTATGGTATTAGTGATGTTTTTATAGATGATAAATACTATTAAAGGGGGGGGGGGAAGGATTGTTAGTAATGGGGTGTAATGAACCCATTGCTAGTAGTATACCCTATCAGGTCGACCTCGTGGTAGTGGAATTCGTCACGATGGGCTAACTGACCTGCTTTCATTCTCATCTATCATCACTCACTAGTGCCTTGCCAGTATATACCGATAGCGCAGGTGGGGTTACCATTTCATTATTACTCATTAAAAAAAATACTATTAAAGGGTCCTGCGATTGATCTCACCTAATTGAAAGTGATGATGTGATCTAAGATAGAGCTCCCGGCCTACGAACAGATTATGGCCCCCATATTTATTTTAAAGTATTGTCATGTAGCTTATAACACTCCTTAAATTCTATCAAACTATTTATTTGTATATTTATTAATAGTTTTTATATTATCCGTGTAATCGAGATATATTAATTAACTCGGATAAAAAATAATTCTATATCCTTTTCCATGCCAAATATTAAGTACAAACACAGTATTTATCAAATTTCACAACGATTCACTGTTGAGATGGTGCCAAGAGCTAACAAAGAAATAAATTCTCTTTCACATTTATAATATTCATCACTATATCATCCGTTAACAGTCCACAGCTGAATATAAACGTCCCCCATAAACTGGCATGGTATTTACCATTATTAGAGAAGAAGGAGTGTTGCCAGAAGATGGATGTTGGCAGATGGATTGGCAAATATACATAGACTTTGACTTTAGGCCCATCTTTTGACCATGAAGTTCCTTTATTCACCTCTTATGACACCCACAGGAATGGAAGGAATGGCCCATTCTATTCCGGGGCCATACGGCCTCTTTACTAATAATACTACAAATTAGTAAAGACATACTGTCTCTTTGCTGAGCATATGCCTACCTATTCAGTATTCTCTATATATTCTCGCTATTGAAATTTTTTCTCAAATGTGTTAAATTCACTTAGCCATTTTCCACGTGATTTAATCTTGATGCAGTCTTTCAGAACTTCGATTATTGCCTTGAACTTTAATTATTTAAACGTTGGATTATATCTAAAAAACCTTAATCAAGCACCATTATTTGCAAATTTAATATACATAGAACTGGTAGGAGACATATTTTAAACAAGTAACTACGTAAAAATATATTTTTTTTAATGTGATACTAAATTCCCATTTCTATTTAATTTCAAACCCTGCAGTAGTTTCATAAAAAAAATATGATTTAAAAGTGCTTCTAAACAAGACAAGTTTGGTCTATTGGAATAAAGATGATCTGAATTTGAATTTAACTATCAGATTATTTCAAAATTTAGAACATAACCTATAACTAAATTCTCTAACAGCAGAAAAACTATTTCTAATTCAGCTTGCAGAATTTGACCCAAATAAACTAACATTGCAAGTTAAATAAAAGCTTGCAAAAAAAACGTAGCTATGCTTATTATCCACGCTGTCTGCGCAACTTGTAAGAATATCAATCAATCTCTTGTTGATACGACGTTTACCAAGGCGAAATTTTGTTGGTCCCCCGAGTGTTGGCTTGGTCGGAATCCTTTATTATTTTGTCGTCACTTCGTAACACATTATTTATCTTTGCACAGCGGAATTGTTAGAGACATTCCCTTGAAACTTATTTGGATTGTTTCTGCATTTTGCGACTTCCCCGAAGATTTGGAAGCTTGAATTACTTATTACCTCTACAATAAATAATTGTTATCACGTTATTTAATTAACAAATTTAAATATTATTGATTATTTGATAGAATAATGAATAAATAAAAACTCATTATTGTTCTAATCAAAGAAAAAAACAATTATATAAAATACAAATATTTAATATTAGTGTTTTTATTTTTTTATTTTTGGCATATATATACAAAAAAAAAATTACAAGAAACAAGATAGAAAGTCAACAATAGGTGGCCTTTTTACTAAATAATGATCTCATTTACGTACCCTTAGATTGAAGAAGAATAATAACACTATAATTTTTTAACTACTTAGAATTGGAAAACTACTAGTGTTCCATGTCTATGTATGTGTATATAATGGAAATATTATGTTCTTGCTATGTACTCGTATGTGTAAGTTGTGTCCGACAATTGTTTTGACTTCATCCAAAAGTCTTATTCAGGGGGAGTACGGCGTTTTGTATCACAGTATCGTCTTCCATTGCAGGTTGAGGTTCGCAGAGACTGTGTAGGCATCAGTGCGGACAGGGATGGGGGCGGAGATAGCAGCGGCAAGAGACAATACCGCTGTTGAATATGAGTGGCTGTATCAAGTGTCGTTACAGTTGACTGTGGAGGACTCTTTTATTTTGCTACTGCTGTCTTTATTGTTTCACTGAAGTTTCTTGTCTTCAGTTTAATGCCTTCTCCTCTTGAAGACGACTTCAGAATTAAGGCGATACAATTTTTGGAAACATTCGGTATTGTAATACAACTGTTTTGAACTGTTGGTAAAAATGTTGATTGATGGATGTATGGAAAAAATAGCTTGGATGGATTCTAACAGTTTCAATTACATCTTGTGTGATATGATGATAAAACATAAAATATAGTAAGCCCATTTTATCTCATAGGTAAGGTCTTTTCTAAAAACATTAATGTAATGTTTCCGTATTGAGAATTGTTCTAAGTTTTTCATAATTATTTCTTTTAAAGTGTCGTTGTAAGTAACAAGAATTCCACCAACAAGAGCGCGACTCTCAAATACTGAATGTATTAAATGAATAGGCATCAGTTTCCTTATAATAGGCATCACCTTCCATTAAATGAACCATCGTCTTATTAGCCATTCTGAATAATATTAAAGAAATATGATTTCTGCAATGCATTTTGGTTATCCTAAATGTATAAATTATATTGTAAGCTATCAGTTAAAAAAGAATTAATTATAAGGTGCTGGACTAGATTAACATAAGCATGACCCTTTAACTCTACAAATCTTGGGCGTGTTACCCCGACATACAATAGGCATTTAAAGGACTTCGAATGCTGGTGATGATGATGACGCTTCAACCAATTTATTAATTGGTTGAAGAGACAGAAGATAATAACCAACATTATATATTGACAACATTATATATATTGACAATAATGTTAAGCGTGTAACGTTAGTGTTAATTAATTCTCACGCGTATGCACTATCCACGAACAAGTTCCATTATAATTATTCGTTGAAAGGATTAATGTGCTTTTGACGTCAGTTTTAACTAATTTAGTGCCATACCATTACCGGCAGTAGGCGCTTCCAACTTGTATAAGTGGATATAAATTTACCTTATGGATCTAGCAAAAACAAACATGACACAAAGTTCATTGTTAAAACAATTAGAAATCTTTTTTTTTAATTAAATACTAGTTCTAACCCGCGATTCTGTTTACATGGCATTACGCGGATTTTTTTTTATACCACTGAGGTGGTAAGCATACGACCCACCTGATGGTAAACCGCTTACCATCAGCCGTAGCCTATGAACACCTGCAATGCCAGGGTAATATTACGTGTGCGTTGCCGACCCTAAATAACCCTCTGTACCCTCCTTTTGAAGAACCTCCTTTTGACAGTAAGCAGTCTAAATGTGTATGTTTTTCTCCATCCAATTTAAGCGTGATGGGAAAAAACCAAAATCTAAATATAAAAACTTCTTATTATAAAATTGTTATCGAGGCTTTAATTTTGTAAATTATAATAACAATTTGTGTAATAATATTTATTATTTTGTCTAGTTCTAAGAAGATTTCATTACTTATCTCTACAATAATCAGAACCTTATACCGATGTATAATCGTAAATAAAGGAAATGAGAATAGCATCTAACTTTTATTAGCGTAAACAAAGATTACATGTATCAGTGCTGTCATTCTCAAAGTGTACTATAGAAACCTAGGACCCTACAAAGAATCTACCGTAATAGCATAAAGTTTCAATGAACAAAGCGTTCCAGAGGGAGACTTTGTACAAAAGTCGAATGCTTGGGTATCTCTGTCCCATTCGAATTTCTACCGAGAAGCAGTTGTCTTTGCATGGCTGTGTTTTGGTTTGAAGGGTGGGATAGTGGGATATAGTGTGAATTTACAGGGTACAGAGGAATAACACCTGAGTCCTCAGGAATAGCAACGCATGGGGGGTATCATGGGCGAATTAGTATGTATGTGTACTGTTATATTCATGGTACTGCTCATGTCTATAGGCGACGGTTACCATTATCCATCAAGTGAGCCATCAGCTTGTTTGCCATTCTAAGTCGAATATAAAAAAAAATTAAGACTATAAAGTAACACAAAAAATATATTTTCAACAAGATTGGTCAGTGACAGAATTAAAAATTATTTTTATAACTGAAACAGAAACAGTATTATAATTTTCTAAATATTTTTAATATTGATCCTTGTGACTAGCAGCATGGAGTTTAAAATATATTTTTATAGATTATTTAATAATTAACTTTCATTAGAAGTATTACCAAATCGACACGAATTAGTGACCTTAAAAAAAAATATTACTTTTTAAAAGAGCGACAGCACGCGTACAATTCCTCTAATGTTGCAGGTACATAGGGGTGGCGTTAGTTACTTATCATCAGATGAGCCACATGTTCGTTTACCCTCTGTATTATAAAAAAATAAGTAAATTATATATATGGAAGAATGATGTACAACCATGTAACTATTTCTATATTATTTTTAGTAAAAAATAAACATAATAATGGATTTTTTTCATATTTTAAAAATCTTTAAAATATTTAATAAATCGAATTCATCTGTATCCTTTTAAGGAAATGTTTTAACAGAGACATATTTTTTCTTAAGAAACGTGACTTGATATATGATACACAAATTTAAATTTCCGTTACTAACACAAATATCATATTTTAAAAATTCTAAATTAGATTTCATATTATAATATTTATGATGATGATAATGATGATTATAATATTTTTAAAGATGTCCGTCGCAAAACAAGTTTGAGAACCGTTGTCCAATGAAACGTGCCTCTTCAGCAAATCATTTTGTTCGGAGAAAATCGAGAATCGGTTTATTTGGTTTGTATCATCTAATTATGATAAGAGATATCACATATTGTGTGAAAATTGGATAGTGAAATAATGTGCGGGATTCACGCACGCCTAAATATAAATATGGCCTCTGGCTTTATTTACCTTCAGTCTTATCGTGGGCTTAAATAATGCCAATACCTCTCGGGAATACTTAATAAGACTTGTTTGTAATATAATATTTGAAAATTGTTATTTGAATAAAAAATAGAAAAAATATTATAAATACTTAACAACAAATTACTGGGATCTTATCGGGTTATAATAAAAAAAATATAAGATATAGTATAGAAATATAAAAAAATATATGTATGTATGTCAGCTATCTAATAGCTAATAATACTCAGTCTCTAGTCGATAGTCAGCAACTCTAGAAATTCTTAAAAATTTTAGCAATAGATGGCGTTGTGTGATATATCCAAAGATAATTAACATGAATGAAAAATAATCCTACTAATATTATAAATATGAAAGTTCGCAAGAATGGATGGATGTTTGTTACTTTTCACATAAAACTACTTAGTGAGTTTGAATAAAAATTGGTACAACTATAAATTATATTTTAAATTAGCACATACATAGATACTTTAAGTAGTGATTCACGGAGGTAAAGCTGCGGAAAACAACTAGTAGTGCCATACAAGTCAAGTGGTGCGACACAATCATACCAATTGACTAGTCCTCAAACTACACCAAACAGCTATAGGCACAACCCAGAATACCATACCCGAGCCAAGTCAGAAAAGTTCGTTCACTAAATTGGCGCGACCGAGAATCGAACCTGGAACCTTAAAGCAATGTGCTACACCATTACTACGCACATTTTCAATGAAAAAACAATTATAAAGGTACTGTTACATTGAAATAAATTTCAAGAATGTTCGAAATTTATTTCAGAGTAAAGATACGTTTTATTACGAGCGAAATAAATAATTTTGTTAATTTGCTAACGAACGCTCAAGTTACATGAAAATTCGACCTGCCTGTAAATC
This sequence comes from Galleria mellonella, assembly GCF_026898425.1. Taxonomy (NCBI): domain Eukaryota; kingdom Metazoa; phylum Arthropoda; class Insecta; order Lepidoptera; family Pyralidae; genus Galleria; species Galleria mellonella. The sequence goes on along the minus strand of NW_026442100.1, from coordinate 524,554 downwards.
ATTTAGAACATTCATTACAAAACAAAATATAAAAATGGTGATTTAAATGAAAATAGAAGAATATTTTGTATTGCCAGTTATAAATTATTGTTTTTACAATTATGATATTTAATAATCATGTTTTTTTTATATTAGTTTTTATAAAATATAAAAAAATAAGAAGAAAAAATTTATGCAATATTTAAACTTTTAATAATCAAACAGAAGTATTGAAATATAACCGTCCACCTTGGCTTTGCACGGGTTTAAAAATGAAAAAAAAGACCAAATGTTTTCTTTATTTAACCCAAAGTTTTCAATTTTCTGAATTATTTTTCAAACATTTTTCATACGAACCTTATCCTATACATTAAAAATATAACAAATAAAAATTAGACAAATAGATTATAAGTGATGCGCTTACAAAAAAAAAAAATAATAAATAAAAAACATATATTCGATAAAAGATTTTTATTTATATAAATAACTAGCTTTTACTCGTAATTCCTTTTTTTTTATCAAAATAAAAGAAAAACAAATCGTCAGCATGATGTTCACTGATCAAGAAAAAAAATAACCTTCATTCTTTATAATGCAAGTATACCAAATTTTATAGAGGTTAGTTAAGCCATAAAGGCGCTAAAAGGTCACAAACAAACAAGTTTACATTTATAATATTAGAAACGATTCTTGAAAATTGACCATAAAAACCAAAACTCGTACATTGCCGTACTTTTCTATGAATGGTTTCTCTTCGGAGATATTATTACTTACAGGCAAATATCCCAATGAGTGGAGCAATTCATTCCATATGTGTGACCTTTAGATTGTTGACTAATCACTCTGTCCATTAGTACAAATCAAATGTGAAGCGGGACGAGGACTTCTGGAAGGTAGTTGTAAAAAAGATATACTACTTGGAGATGAATTATTATACTATTAGAGATTAAAATTCTTAAAAAGAACAAAAAACAATACCGATACACAATTATATAATTATTAATACTATGAAATTATTGTTAGAACATATTTATCAAATTTCAAGCAATAAATTGAATATGAACAAATAAAAATTAAAATAATAAAGAATAACACTGCAAAACGACTGATCCGTCCTAGTGAACGATGTAGAATGAATCGCCGTTTCTAAGTGTACAATGCGCATTGCCGCAGGCGACCCCTCCAACAGTATACCACCACTCTTGCATTATGTCATCTAGGCCACACCTTCATAAAGTCAAAAATCCTCTAATAATATAACCTAATAAGATACTATCACGAAATATACAACATATTATATGTCATACAAAATTAAGCTACTGGCAACTGAAGTTGCACGTGAACAAAATAAAGACAAGAGAAATCTTGCTTTTAGCGTGAATCCTTATTTGCTGCTACATCAAATATCCCCAGCTGGGGTTAATAAAGGAAATCCTGCGGGCACTACTTTTCAGAAGGATAGTTCATAAAATCTACTTCGTGCCAAAAATATTTTCAACTAACCCGCATACTAAACTTTATCATAATGTACACGCGGGACTAAGCACTCGCAAAGTTGTTAATGAAGGGCGAAATGGATAAAACGGTGTCGGAAACAAAAGTTAGTCAAACAAAATACCAAAAATTAGATTTAAAATTGGAGAATTTAAAATTGGAAATATTAAAATTGCTTACCTTTTTTTATTTTTGCTATTGGTAATGATGAACTGTATATTTTACAAAATTCAAGTTTTGTATGAGGTTTTATGAATATTCTCCCTTCACATTGTTAGAAGACGTGAAGATATATATTATACATGTACTTATACATCATTAAAAAGATATTTTATCACCATCCTCATTACTAGCTGTTAACTGTCTACTGTTAAACATAGGTCTCCTCCATAGATTGCCACAAGGAACGGAACTATTTCATATGGCAGCTTACCTTTGGGGGGATTTTGCCAGTAGTTGTCACGCTTGGCTATATTGTTCTAAGAAAAACTGCTACCTATTCCTCGACAATTAAGTTTCCCTACTCACCTCCTACGATACCCACGAGAAAGGAAGGGCTGGCCCATTCCATCCCGAGACCACACGATAAAATATTTATACCTGATAAACATTAAGCCGACAGCACAACTTCAATGCTGTTGGTGTTGTGGGTGATCATGGGCGGCGATAGTCACTTACCATCAGGTGAACTGCATGCTCGTTTGCCCTCTGTGTTGTAAAAAAAAAAAACATTACTATCCTCCTTTTTTGGTAGTCGGTTTAAAACAGAAGTAACGCAATAAAAGTAAGCTGAATAATTCCACCACAAACAAGATACTTAGTGAGTCCGTTTCTGTGATATTGAGTGTTAAGTCCGTGCATACTCATATGTAACGAAGCGTGAATAAAATAAGTCCTGTACGGATGCGAGGCGTAATAATGCGGAAACTGGCCAGATGGCGGGCGATGATGTGAATAATCTGATTAGAAATGAGAACTAAAATAAGAAATAAGCGTTATTCTCACGTAACCAAATTAAATTAAAAAAAATTTGATAAACATGTTTTTATTAAATTTACGAGCAAATTATGTTTGACCCTTCCTGTAGTAACGACTTTTAAGGCACACTGCTATGCGTGAATGAAGTCACGGGTTTGAAACTTGATTAGGTCAATTTAGAAAAGAGATTTTGTATTAAGTATTCTGTGTTGTAGCTCCAAATATTTATCTACATATATATTATACATAGACTACTGGATATATTTAGATGATAATTGGCATAAATTTAGTAGTTTATATTTAGTGTACTTTCGAGGTACTGACGTATCTCCTTATAGGTATTATTTATTACATCAACATCCATTATTATCAACCTACACCCACCGACTCAATAAAGGCCTTTTCTCTTTTACTTCCAATTATAACCGAATCAGATAATTCCCTCAAGTATACTTAAATTAGAGCACAGTACTCTACAATAAAATAACTTTTCCTATAATAATTTGTATAATCGTATTATCGCATTCAATATGTTTCGAATTTATTATAGAAATATAGAAAATTTCTTTAAATTATTATTCAATATAACTTAAACTCTATTTGAAAAATATATTTTTTATTATATCTATATATCCTAATATTGTCATATCATCGTCGTCATATCAGGCGTTAACTGTCCAGTTCTGAGCATAAACCTACCCCATAAGGTTTTGCTAGTAGCTGCCACGCTGGCGGGCGGGTTGACAAACATGGCGGGAGAGTAAGAGAAAACCTGCTGCCCATTCCTCGAATATTAAGTTCCCTTAGTTGCCTTTTACGACATCCACAGGAAAGGAAAGCTAACCATCATTTGTGTATCCGTAAAATTTACCACACTTTTTATATTTAATTTTGACACGAATTAATAGAGTTGATAGCAAAGTTTACCGATTGAAACTGATTCCAATATTTCTGATCGACTATTTAAAAAGTGTTTTATGAATAAAATTATCTTAGCTTCTAAAATTATCAGATATTATTTGTAATAGTATCCAAATTTCAGTGATAATAAGAATCTTATTGCACGAAAAATAATTAAATTATCTATTAGAGCATTTTTTAAACAATCAATCAGAAAAAATATTAAAATAATTTAATATTTCTTGGAACATTTCGGAACGACTGCTCTTATGCGCTATGTAAATATTATGTTTTATTAAAATATTTTTATCAAGAAAAGTATAATTATAATCGCATCGACTGGTATTATTAATTTTTTTTTTTTATAACGGAAAATTACAAAGAACTGTTCCTTTAATAGAATAGCCACAGAAAATGTGTTTCTTTAAATCCTCGCTTTTCATTTACGCGCTTAGACGGAATAGGCTCGTTGGCCAAATCGGTTCCCATTGTAGTAATTCGAGTTATTTTATTTTTGCTCTCCAGTTCCTTTAGCTCTGTACGTACATTACTATTTACCGTAAAAATATTTGTTTTGTTTTTATTTAATTCAAGTTATTATTTTTGAAATATGTATTCATTTTCACTACATGATACTGGACATCGCGAACTTATTGAACTTACTGTTTGTTATTTCCGACAATTGTATCAATTAAGGTTGTAGGTAATAACAGAGCATCGTGGCTTAGAGATATATTATCCCAAGATATGGACATTGAATTTAAATACAGAAAAAATAATAATAAAAAAAAAACTTTTCGCATCTATTTCAATTATCGAATTAAGTCTGTAGTGACATTTAAGTCTACCAATTCACCATTAACGAACTAAATTAATACGGATGACAGGGGTCGATTCGCCCCCTGCTACGCTATATTCCAATATGCTAGGAAAAATGTGGGCATATATATTGTTACGTACACACCAACGGGAAGTATCCTAAGAGTTGACTGATAGAGAATGTCTATAGTATTAAATTATATAATTAATTAATTGCACTACATTTTATTGATCAATAAAGCTTAAATAATAAAATAAAAATATCAACTAATGCCTCTGACTATCTCATCATGGAATACAGTAAGAACATGTATCTTCCTTATTTTGAAAAAAAATATTAAACTATAAATAACTTTAATTAAATTCTGCCTATAAATATAAATTCCTTCCATATTATCAGTATTAATATTTTCCGTTGATAATACGGAAGATTCTATTAATATAACTTGAGTTTGATATCAGATATGATCTAATTATCTTTGATAATATCGGAAAATTGCATTATTGCCACATATTCCTGACTTTGATCTCAATCGATCAATAATAACTCTCATAAATATACTAGTGTACAAGATTGTAATAAAAAATGCCGTCTTAACGACGGTGTGAAATTGAGTTAAATAAGAGTTAAATACATGTCTTATTGTATTAAATTGTTTCTAAAACATGTTTATGTCTAAATAAAAGAAGATCTCTTTTATTAAAAACAAAAAGTAATACATTTTATTAAAACAGTTTATAAATTTTGACACAAACTTGAATATACTGACAAGTAATGTTTACCTAAATCACTTTGACAGAGATTTGTCAAATACTGTTTAAATAGGCAGTGTTTTAAGTTACTTTTGTAATGAGACCAAACATAGATAAAGTTTTACTTTTCACTGCAAATTATAAAATAACAAAGAAAAAAAAATTGTATATCTAATAATTTTTTTCTTATACAACATAAATTGATGGGGTCCTAAAAGGAATATACCTAATATTATTTATAATTGGCTCTGAAATTCCGCTCATGGAAGCATACTAATTGCTCGTTATTATAGGTTTCTGTTGATTTTTCAAAATATTCTACCAATAAAAATAGCATAAAGCCTTGTGTGAAGTTATGAGAAACTTTGCAAAATAAAAATTTTAGCTGCCTCTTGAAAACCAACCAACAAAGCAAATTAGATTAATTCAAGCGTAAAATAAGAATTGGTTACCTCTCTCTATGTACGTTATTTTGAAACATATTAAATGAATTAACGTCAATCTTTGCGTTATTTATAAGAAAATACTATTATTACTTATATGAGCATATCACCCTTTGTCTTTATCCATCATACACGAGTCTCCGATATGGCTTACTGGACAGTGACTTCATGTGCCTTTCGAAGCAAGTGACAATAATTATTAAATAATCCAAACATAAATTTGAAAATACAGAGATTTTATTCTGAGCTTTGTTCTTGGAATCTCAGGAGCTCTGTCAAGCATTATCCGACTAAACTTTTACTGTTTCTTCTATTTAATATCAATATTTTATACTGCGGAAAATAAAAATAAAGTTGACCATCCACATACAGAAAAATAGAATTTAAGATTTAAAATTGTATGATTAAATACGAGTACTATGGTCATTGCATATCATTACTGATTAATACTTTATACATAGGTGTATTTTTAGCAAACTTGTTGCTTGATGTAAACAAATAAATAAAACAATAATAAAATTATTTTATATTTAACAATATGCAATTAAAAATTCCTAACGGAACTGCTTTTTAATTGACTTCAAAATGAAAGAGGTTAAATTCAATTCGATTGTATTTTTTTTACGTTTCATCTCGTAACTCCATCAGTTGTAAACCAATTTGGAAAATTCTTTTTCTATCTGAAAGTGTATACTTATAGATTGATACCATAAAATAATTATCAAAATCGGTTCCGTAGTTTAATTTTTAAATCAAAATAACTGATGTTGCTACAAATGAAGTCGGTAGTTTTTGGAGAACACAATTTTTTTAAACTGTGTATTAAAATCGAGTTAATTGAAACAAAACGTTGAAATAAAAATCATTTTGTAACACCAAAATTTACGATATACAAAAACGCAGTTCAGAGCGTTATATGAAAGGGAAATGTATTCGTATTACGGATTATTCGGACTGTATTTCATTTTGGAGTTTGTCTGCTTTCACCTTTGTTTAATGAACCAAATAAAATTCTTGCTGAGGGGCTTTTTTCTTGTTTACCTTTTTCCGGATCCGTTTGCCTTATTCTTTTGTGTTTGATACCAAACCAACAGGTGTCTATTTTATATTTGTTATAAATAAAGTATTAAATATGATTTGTCGATACATATACGACAACTTACTGTATAAGAAAGAGCCTTGTGAATTTTTCTTGCTTATTATTTACTTATTAAGCTGTCCATTCATATAGCGGTAGCATCATAAAAAAATACTATTCAAATCTGCTTGTTTATTAGGTTTTGTTAGGTTAATTAGGTTTACTAAAATAAAAAAATAAAAATTCTTAAAATAGCCGTGTTTTAATATATTGGCACTATGGTCCAGTGGTAAATATCTTAACCAGTCGTACAAAATCAACAGGTAAACATTAACATAATTCATCTTTGAATAAAATAGGTCCCTGATTCCATTACTGATCATACTAATTTAGAAATCGTACTAAATTCTAAAGTCATGCTAAGTCTCTGAGAGTCGTGGCTTGATATCTTCAGGTGTTAGTTAACTGTTTTTTTTTTTATAACACAAGTGATTCTAGTTTGAGCATCAAGCGATTTGTGTGATTGTGTTTTACTCACCTAATTATCATTCTATTTCCAAAATTAATTTTCAAAGAATTTCTCACAGTACTGTCTTCTTAAATTCTCTTTATATTCAAACTAACAAAATCTTTTAATAAATGAATACTAGAAGGTATCGGTTAATAGAATAATTAAACCGAAGTAATTACAAGAATAATACAATCATACTACGTCATAATATATTTTTTATTCAACCTTTTCTTCTTTCCTATTGAAAACTCTTCGATTATATATAATTAACAAGGGTCAGGATTTGTATAATATCGTATTTCCTATAACACAGATATTTTGTTGTTCATTACATATTCCATGAATTGTACGTTGAGGGAGACTTTGTATAAAAGTCGATTTCTTGGGCACCTCTGTTCCATTCGTTTCAACCGTGAAGCAGTTGTGTTTGCATGGCTGTGTTTTCGGTTTGAAGGGTGGGATACGGCGTGAAGAGTCGTGGCGTACAGAGGAATAACACCTGAGTCCTCAGGAATGGCAACGCATGGGGGATATCATGGGCGAAACAGTATACTCTGTAATGTCCATGGTACTGCTCATGTCTATAGGCGACCGTTACCACTTTCCATCAGGTGGGCCGTAGCTCGTTTGCCATTCTATGTTGTATAAAAAAAAAGTTATAATATTTTTAGTAATAATTGGTTTGGTTATTTCATTAAAATGATTTTGTTTAATTCTGCTAACATTAATATGTGCATGACAGTCAACACTCGAAGATTGAATCACCACTATAACTACCAGAAGCTCCACAGCCTTCCATATTAGCTATCAATCTCTGACTGACATTTTATTGACGCACGTTTTGAGACACTGATTTATTGATTTTTGTATTGAAAGTAATTTTGAATCATGCATAATTTTTCATTTAATCTCATCTGTCTCACTCGAGTAAAATTTTTCAACAATTTTTATATGGTACATTAATAAACAGACTTTCAATATAAAAATCACACATATACATAGTATATACATATTAGCGGAATGAAACAAAACAATGCTATTGAAATAACCAGTGTTATGGACTTCCGCAAAATAACACCTAGTTCAGTAAACATTTTTTTTAATAAAAGTGAATTACAGATAAATCCAATATGGTATCTGTATTACGTATAATATTATGACATAGTATAGCAGTACAGATTCTCTTCTCTCTCTATTTGCATCGTTCTTGATGATACTACTGGTGTACGCATACAATACATCGAGTACTATACACACATCGCAGGATGTAATCGATCACCATTGAGAGCTGGGTAAGGCCGGGATATAACACATCTTCTAAGTGATAAGTATTTACCGTATTGTATTGAAATAAATATTAGATATATTATTAAGAGCATTTTCATAACAATATTGTGAAACGTAATCGAGTAATAGAAATTATAAGAACGTATTTTATTTGTCTTTTCCGCGAATTATTTCAATTTTAGGTGGAAATCTTTTTCAGAATTAGTACAGTAATAAGTCGCAGTGTCTCGTCTTGCGCAATTTAAAAATATAAACATAAGTTTAAAAATAAACTGTATTATGAAATCGTTAAAATAAAAAAAAATCTTTAAAATTGAGTGACGTAATAATTAGTTTTATTTAGATGAAGAACGTGTTTTAAGCGGATTTTGAAAAAAACATTATGTCAACGCTTTTCACAAATCGCTTTAAGTTCGGTTCTCGGGATTACAGAGCACTTTCTAGAAGTGCATTCCATTAAAGGTACGGTACAGATAATATAGTTAAATAGTAGGAGTGATTAATATATAGCAATATCATTAGATATTGCTATATATTAAATTACAATATCCATATATTTATTTATTTGATCAACTAGGTGAGCCTTACAGTCTCCCAATATGCTCACCCAGGATATTTATTATAATTTATACCAGGATTTATATTTTAATTATATTAACACAAACACTTAATGGCCACCCGACGAAACTTCAGCAAGTTGGAAGCAAATATAGACTCAATAACGAATATATCATATATCGGTTATCGAATATACAATATCAAAATGAATATAGATATTCGACTGGTATAAGCAATATCAAAATGGGTGATGAATTTTTTGCAATCAATGTGCAGAGGAATACAATATATAGTTATTAGATTAGTATCGATTCCATTGTTTCTGCCTACCCTAATGGGAGACAGGCGTGACAGATATCTGTGCCTCTAGTGAGAAAAGTTCAATTTAAAATGGCCACTTTTCAGGAGAGCCAAAAAACTATTTTAAATAAAGAAAAAAAATTCTGCTGCTTTTATTATTTGCTACTTGAACAAGTCAATGATTGCATTTATAGTAATTTTTTCTCCTCTTTCTTATGAAATTGTCGGTTTTTGTGTAAAACCTATAGTTTTAAAAATAATTTTATTATACCTAATCACACTTAACAAAAATATTAAAATTATCATGTGAAAATAGTTTTAAGTTGAATTAAAACTATTTTATTGAAGTATTGAAGAAAAACAATGTTGTGTATTTTACGCTATAAAAAAATAATTGCTATTAAATGGTGTAAAAGGGTAAATCGAACTGATTCATTTTACACAAAAATAAATTCATATTTAAAGGTTGGTTCTAAGTATCTTGTCATTTTTGGCACTATTTTTTGTAAAATATTGTAGTTTTATTTCTAATTATGACTTTTTTACACAAATATTTTGTTAATTGTAGCCTTTTACATGTTTACTATCTCTATTGTTTTTAAAGATATCGTTACGATTCTTATACCATTCGAAAGAGAAAAAATTGCTTATTTAAAGTAGCCTAAAAAAAAAAAGGCTATTACTTGAGTTATACTCTTTCTCACTAGAGGCACAGATGTATGTATATTAGTATCGATATTACCCATGAAACGTTATAACGTTACCAAATAATGTTGTCAGCAATAGAGAAGTTAATATTAGTAACTCACAAGCATGCAAGCACTACTAGGATAGAGGTACCAACTTTTACACAAAGCCTTTCTCTATAGCGTTAGCAGGAATAGATAAGTTGGTATCACTAACTATACCCTTGAAGTAACATATGTACTATTGATAATTTTAGCCTTCCTATTCCTTTACGACTAATGCAGTTAATTTATTGTGTGTAATTTACAGTGATTCTATTGTCTTTAGAATCTCATAAAAAAAACTCTTCATAAAAGGTACAGAGCTAGAAGTTTTTCATTCTTCAAAACACCCACATCTCTGTATTACTACACAAAGCAATAAGATAATTTTACCTTTCTTTCTATTACATTGCAAGCTAAAACTTTTATATTCTGAACGAATTCTCAAAACATAGTGCAACTGAATTAGATTCGATAAATTGTAGTTTGCTATCGACCATTCTTAGAATTACTATAACAAGAAATTTACATAAAAAATATTAAGATTTATTTAAGGTTTCGTTTGTCTATTTTCTGACAACCTCGATTTTTCCAGAATGATTTTTTAAAATATTCGATATGGATCGCTTTTCATAAGAGGAATATAAAACCTACTATTATCTGGCTAAAATCGGACGGTTCGGTAAGTATGTCATTTTATTTCAAAATTACCTTTTCTTACATTGCAATATTGAGTTTGATTTTGTTAATTATCCGTATGATATTCTAATGATAAAATTGTATGAAAATACGTCGTATCAGATACCTATAATGACAGTCAGGAGTTTACCTATACATATAGTTATATTATTTATCGATAATAAGCTAACTACCTATTTTCCATGGCTTTGCTAGCGTGAATCAGTATATTTGGTATATAAACTAGCATATTAAGATATAACCTACCCATTTACCAATTTTAATTCAAACCCGTTCAGTCATTTAACCGTTATTAAGTAACAAATATATAAACATCAAAATATTTTTAAACTTGTACATAATGTGTGTATAAATAATAACAATATAAGTTGTAAATAGTAATATAATATATTGGTAATAATGATATAGTAATATTATATATTATATAGAGGTAGTAACCTTGTCATCTCTTATTATTTCAACCAAAATGTTATATCTATTGCTGTAAAAAATATTTTACCTTCATTAGACAAAATAACCGAACCGAAATGGTATAAATATAGCTATATAATAAAATAAAGGAAAAAAAACTTATTATAATTCATTAGGCTTAAAATATAAACGAGGCGAAAAAGTTAACCAAGCAAAGTAAAAAAATACGTTTAGAAAATGAAAACTTACTGCTTTTGCTGCTTTTAATTTTTCCGTTTCGTAATTTTCTTTCTTAATGTTTTTAATTTAAAATAATTTTATAAGATAATTATTTATCTAGTACATTTAATTTAATAAGAGCTAGTTACGGTATTTTCAGCAATTAAATATACTAATTTAAAGTGTTTTGTATCTTTATTCATAGTATTTAAGCATTTGTATTATAAACTTTCCTCAGAGTTCTAACTTCATACGCTGCCATTCCGCATCTAACTTTCGATGAAACTGCTAACGAGTAGAAAGGAGAACAGTTTTATGTTCGTATCTATTTTGTAACTATTTGGAACTACTACCTTCTACCTAATGAACTTCTAGCAAAAACAAAAAAAGTCTGTTGCTTTTAATACAAAAATGAGGAAGAATGTAAATGTACGACTGTTCACTTATTGGAAAGTGGTAATTGTCGTCTTTATACATGAATCATAAGTATAAACCTTTAATTCATATATATATATATATATTATATATGCTATGTTGCCACCCCTTAGCAATGCATACCATTTCTGAGGAGTAAGATGTTATGACTATATACTACATAATTTCACTGCTTTGTTCTATCCATGTGATCCCGGCATAGAAGAGGCCATCTCTTCCTTTCCCGTGGGTGCCGTAAGAGGCGACTAATTGAAGGCGAAGAATGGGCAACAGTGTCCCTCCTCTAAAGCCTAACTGCGGTTTCCAATCCGCCTGCCAAGCATGGCAACTACCGGCAAAACTCCCTAAGGAGGCTTATGTACAGCAGTGGACTGTTAAAGGCTGATATGACTACACTCTTTACACATCGGCTTTATGCTAAAAACACACATGAAACAAAGATATAACATATGATCTTTTAACAAATTTTTCCTCCTTTGACTTTGTATATAAGGATAATAAGTCACGTATAGGGGGAAAAGGATTGTTAGCAATGGAGTTTGACAGCCCCATTGCTAGCAATATACCTTATTAGGTCGACCTCCAAGTGGTTCCCCCTGGAAACCATCGTGAACAATTCTTGTTGAATTCGTCACGATGGGCTAACTGACCTACTTCATCCTCACCTATCATCCTTCACTGGTGCCCCGCCTGTGTATACCGATAGCGCGGGTGGGGTTACTATTCCATTATCATCCATTAAAAAATAAGTCCCGTAAATAAAATTACAGTAATAAAGTAATTATAAGCGAAAGAGTGCATTATGTGTTAACGAGATGCTACTCCGTCTTATAGACCTTGAGTTCTAAATATATTATACCTCTAACTACACCTTTAGAAATTAAAGTCGTGAGCATTTTTAGCCAGATTAGATGTAATTATGACTAGTACAATCAATGTCACCATGGTTAGTAAAAGACAACATTAAATTAACAAATATAAATATTTTTAATATACTTAAACAAATAATGCTTGCTAATACAATCCATCTCTGACTTTTGCGGACTTAGTAAAAAATTCAGAGCGCCGACTTTACAGTAAATGCACGGTACATAATAAAATGACAAGTACGATCCTCATAATTTAGATTTCGCTTTACGACGAAATGAAAAATAAACAGAGGGAAAAAACCACCGCAGAGATATTCTCGTAAAATATAATGAAATCTTTAGAAGTGATCCGAGTGAACACGAATTGTAGTTAGTATAAATCAGTATTATTCACCATTATTAGAACAATCCATTTCTACCCTACTGTTAGACATTTCTTTATTGCTTGTTTGCTTTGTATACAGCCTATTGATACCACTATAATCAAGATCTTAGTATAGAAATTAACAACATAAGTATTCAAACATACATACTCATAAGTGAGCCTACATATGCACGCACACACGCACACGAATGCACATACGCACACAACGCACACGTACGCTATTGCGTACACACACACACATACTAAAATTCGCATGTCATATTTTTAAGCAATTTAAAGAATTGTTCTTTTATTATACATATATAATCTAATTCTAATCTAATAAATAAAAATTCCACATTCCGCCTCGCACCTTTCATTCTTCAAATCACGTAACTTTAATTTTTTGGTTCACTTCATTTACTATTATTGTCAGTATAATATATAATATTTAAAAATAATATATCTACGTATCTTCAAGACAAAAGACGACTGTAGTAAGTAATTTTACTAAAAATGTGGGAATTTTATTTATTTATTATTAAATCCAATCCGGCTTCGCACGAGTAAATATATATGTATATAGTCTTTTTTGTATTTAGATTAACAAATCTTCGTTTTGTTTCAATTTTATTTCTTAATACATAACTTTTTCTAATGCAAAAGTTGGAGAATCTATAGTAAATACTTTATAGAAAGGAAAGGCCAGTACCTATAGTTTCTTAACTGAAATAAAACCATTCCATTGTTTTCACGCCTATTGAATTATTTTAATAGTTTCAAATCCCCGGTAACTCAAAAGCATTTGCTTGTTTGCTGGAATTTGCGGTCACAAAATCGCTGAGGCGTTTTGTCCTAACTAAACCGCTTATATGTCATCAGCGCAACCCACATCAGGGAAGTGTGTAAACAATTCAGAAAGTGAATTCTTTAGGCCTTCCGCACGCTTTAACAGTTGAAGTCCCGAACCTTCAATAAATAATTGTCATTTTATGATAGGAATTTGAAAGTATATTACGATCAGAAAGATGACGTACTATCTGTGGGAGGAGTCGGAACTGCATAAAAGCGAGAAGGTATCTAAATATAGAAGCCCTTGGCACTCAATTCTCTGTATCAACATCGTAAAGTTTCTTTTCCTTGCATGAGGAAAATACTTCATTAAATAGAATAATAGGATAAAATTAATGTTTCTCTCCAATAGGACCTAACGCAACTAATGTTAATTTATATTAATTCTATAACAATATCATAACGATGTTAATTATATGTACATACAATAAGTTCATAAAATTTTCCGTTATATATATGTATAACGGGAAATTTTATGAACTTATTGTTAGTCGTTTCCGACAATTGTTTTGACTTCTTCCGGAATTCTACTTCAGGGTGAGTACGGTGCTTCACGTACAAATATATTTTTTTTTATATATTATTTAAAAAGTATTTGGTGCTGAGTACTAAATACTGTTAGGAAGAGGCTTAATGACTTTATTTATTAGTTATTAATGAAGATATTCAGTTATAGTGATAGTTGCATGCATCGGAAAACTAATGTTGGCGAAGTATTTAAAATAATTTTAATCAAATATTCAATAATTATCAACTATATAATTTGTATATATCTATATATACACACACACATATACACACACATATATATATATATATATATATATATATATATATATATATATATATATATATATATATATATATATATATATATATATATATATATATATAGTTAATATAGTAATTTATTATGATTATTTTTAATAATAAACCGCCTTCGTTTATTACCATTTTATTATATTAATATAATAGTTTTTTAGTTCTCAAAGGTTGGTAGAAAATGTCATTAACATTAAGTCCGCCTTTTGGTGTCATTTTGTTTATTACAATATAAATAAATAAAAAGGAGGAAGGAAGGAAGGATATGAACTTTCATAACATATTAGCTGTTAAATGTCCACTGTTGAATATAGGCCTCCACCATAGACTGCCACAAGAAATGATCCCAAGCCACCTGTGGATGTCATTAATACCCTGTAAAGCATTTGATGTCGTCGCTCCATCTAGGGAAGTTGTTATGCATTGCATTTACTAAAAACAATAGCTAATTTAAGAAAATAAAAATTAATAACTTGTACTTATAATGACTTTTAAATAAATAAATATATCTAGACATTTCACGTAATATGTATATACCTACCCAGGCTAAATAAAGCTTGTGCTATGAGAGCTGGACATCATATATTATTTATAAAACATATACTGGGTATCAGTGCTTAGTTCAATAGAAGTAGACATCATCATATCAGCCGTTATATGTCCACTGATGAACAAGGGTCTCTCCCATAGACTGTTACAAGTAACGCGGCCGTTTCTTATGACAGTTTACCATTGGGGGGATTATGCCAGTATTTGAGACGTTTGGCAGGCTCTTTGGGAACCACAGTCTGGCTTTGGTGATCCGTCGACCATTAAGTTCTCTAAGTCGCCTCTTGAAACACCAACACACCAACACCCACGAGAAAAGAACGGATGGTCCATTTTATGCCGAGACCACACGGCAGTGTAAGTAGACATACTCGGATTAATTAAGATAAAAATTTATATTAAACGCGGATTGAATGTACAACGATAAGAAGGTGATGGCAATATATGATAGGAGGACGTTCGTCCAACGCGGTATCAATTTAATTGGTATTGTTAACAATTGTTTAATTAAGACAACGTTTTCTTGATTAGGAGAATATTAATGCACAACAGTACTA
Source organism: Galleria mellonella (assembly GCF_026898425.1). Taxonomy (NCBI): domain Eukaryota; kingdom Metazoa; phylum Arthropoda; class Insecta; order Lepidoptera; family Pyralidae; genus Galleria; species Galleria mellonella. The sequence goes on along the minus strand of NW_026442100.1, from coordinate 508,949 downwards.
TGGACTTCCAAATTACAATTACAAGTAGTACCAACTGGCGACAAATGGTTCCCTATTCTGCTTTATGGGATCTCGCTCAATACACGAAAAGCTCTAGCTATTCAAAGCCCGTAATATTGTGACCCTAAAGTAAATGCGGGCTCTTTCTGTACGAGATTAATTGGGGAAAGTTAAGCCTGTCTTAGACATGGGTTATTTTCTCTATTGTTACAATAAATACAATATCTACTTTAGTGTAATAATTAACAATGAAGTTATTCTAATACTTTGTTTATTTTTCATTACAATTAGGGACATAGTTTTAATAATTTGGAAGACATTGTGCAAAATCATCTGCATAGATAATTTTGTTTAACTTGAGTTTCGGCTCAAAGATCAAATGCAAAATTGTTAAATTGTTAGATACAAAAACATAACATTTTAGTCCTCAAAAATAATGACGCAATAGGAATACCATGAAATTTTTGTATAATATTCATGGTGTTATTAGTGTTATTTTTCATTTCGTCTTTAGTACAGGTTAGTTGTCTTAATTTTAGATATTGTCCGTAATGGAGTCGCAAAATCTTTCTCAGATGAAAAGAATAATTGAAAAAACTTAGAGAAAAGGAAGCGACTCATGGTCTATTGACCTACTGAAGGGAAAAAACCGGCACGCGGTACGGGTGGTAAGTGCTTAGTTGGAAGTCGACACTAAAGTCGTCCCGGGCCAAACTTGTCGTTTATTTGAGCGATTTCTAAGCACCCGATCTCGACAATTAGTCACTCCATTGACGGATTCGAAAGAACCGAAGAGAATTCAACGTTTAATAAATAACCAGATAATAATTCTCCTGGCTTGTCGCGTTTAACTCAATTCAAAAATAAACAGCGCTAACTTGAGTCTCAACTCTCGAAGGATATAGAGGCACATAGAGTTGCAAGGCATAGACATTACCGCTGAAAAAATCAACGAGATGGAATACGATGTGTTCAGTATCTTGGGTTATCAAATTCACGAGCGTGGAGGTGGCAGTGATTGCTCTGGAAGTGGGTCTGACTTCTAAAATGATAAAGCATGTAGCAACAGTCACCAATTTAGTAGAGTACTGACGTGACGAGTTAGTGGAATTCGTGCAAAAATCTGCGGCTCTATTCATGCAGAAAACTGAGAACAGTTCACTTCGGCATTGCATATGTCAGAAGAGACAATGGCTAGTGGCATATTTTATCATCTCCACGTGGCAACAATATCAACTTTTACTTTCATAAGGCGACTCAAACGTCTCACAGAACTATCTTGTACTATCCTGAGATTCATGGTCGACACTATTGTTAAAGTTATATTGTAATAAGGTCGAATGAAGATAATCAAGAACCCGTTGGTATTGGTAGTGATGTTGTAATGTCGAGGTGTGCTTCTAGGTTTTAACTTGTTTTGAATCTTATTGTGTTTTGATTAATTTACTTATTTCTGTAAAATATTATAAAATTCTGTATATTAAGAAAAAAAAAATTCGTGATTCAAATATTTATATACAATAAAAAATTTGGAGTCTCCTATTAATAGTCGAACGCGAAACGCGCGAATTTTAATATGAAAGGCTCATTTGTTTTTATCGCTTATCGATACATATTCTTTTGGGAAAACTAATCAGTTTCACTATTAGAATACTCCTTTATTCGATTTATTTATAGCGTATAGAAAAAGTATGAAAAAGTATGAATCGGAAATTTTCGGACAAAGCAAACGAAATGAAATTAATATTATATATTTTCACATTGTAATAAGCGAACAAATATTCAGTGAGAGATTCCGTAGCGACGTACTAAAACTCGAAGTTTGAAATTCTATCTTGATCCCTACGTGACTTGGATTTCAATGGCTTTCTGGGAGTTTTACCATGAAGCCTCATCTATTTCTCGCTTCTAGAAGTATACTTTATAGACTCTCATATCATACTTTTTGTATTATAAAAGTTGAATTGATTTCTGTAGATTAGAAAATTTGAAATTCTAAGAAATAAATAAATACATGAAATACAGACACGCTTAATGCTGTGTACAAAAACTCTCATTATAGTGATATAATTTTTGTGCTATGGGACAATGTGTGGATAGAAAAAAAGGCCGGCAGCACACCTGCAATGCCGTAGGTGTTGTGGGTGACCATGGGCGGCGGTAGTCACTTACCATCAGGTGAGCCGCATGCTCGTTTGCCCCCTGTATTGTAAAAAAAAAAAAATAGAAGAAAATACTTCTACTTTGGAAACGGAGATATAACAGTTCTACATCAGTCTACTCGTGATCATGGCTGATGTAACCTGGTCGAAACGTCGAGATAATTCAGAAAAATTATCATAATTTACCTAAATAATCACCATCATAATATTTTCCATCTTTTATAAAACATAAAACATGCAGCACGGAAGTCTAATAGAGTTATTATTAAGAAATAAAATAAATCAAAGCTTTAATTCGAAGTCAAAGTTAGAGTAATTAGCCAAAAATAAAATTGAAAATTGATAGTTACAATATATTGTACTCGTATTAGTAAACTTCAACTACGTATTATTTGTCCACTTACAACATAAAAAAATCTATTAAACGAATTACTTTTACTGAGAAAACAAGAAACATAATTAAACTGGAATTAGTACGATAATGTTATTTTATTTTTTATTAGAAAAAAAAAAAGAATTTTGTTTGTTTCTATTAAACATTTCCAATGATTGGGCCAAATATTTTATTGTTTCAAAATTTGGGAGTAATAAAAATGCTGTTACAGACATTTCGCGTTTCTTGCACGTAGTAAGTCACTTAGATTTCACTGCAGAGTGGGTGCCTTATTCTATTTCCGCCTTCATTTCTTCTATAAGTTTTATAAAACTTGCCATTGTTACAAATGTAATTGTAGTAAGAATATTAATAAGCATTTGAGCGAATAATAACATAGAGAGAGACTTTATACAACTTTATACTATTACCATTCCAAATGGGTACCATAAAAATTCATTTCTAGCAAATAAAATTATATAATTAAAAAAATATATGCATTACAAATAGATATCTATTGTATATATGGTATACGGAAAGGTTGTATCATCATCATCATCGAATCGGCTTTTAACTGTCCACTGCTGAACATAAGCCTCCCCCATGGGGCTTTTGCAAGTAGTTGCCATGCTTGGCAGGTGGATTGGCAACCGCATTTAGATTTCGAAGATGTTTTAAGAGGGACGCTCTCCCTTAGTCGCCTCTTACGACACCCACGTGAAAGGAAGAAGAGATCTATTCTGTGCCTGGATCACATGGCTGGTTATAGCCTAACTTATAGGATAAATCATCCTCACCTATCATCCTTCACTGGTGCCCCGCCGGTGTATACCGATAGCGCGGGTAGGGTTACCATTCCATTATCAGTTATTAAAAAAAACTTATAGGTTACTTAATACAATGATTCATATGGACGAAGCTACGGGATACTACTCATAAATCATAAACAAATTTTTTTATTAGTTAGATATAATGAAATGTATTACTAAAAGTAAGTTGAAAGGTTTGAATTAAAACAATTTTTTATAGCAACAGTGATAATTTATTTCACCAATGATTTCAATATAAATTAACATCAGAATTTCACTATCTCAACGTCATTATTATAACATCACACAACACAAGCAACACGAGAATAGATGTACACAATCTCGTACCTGGAACAATTAAATCATTTCAATTAGTAATTGGATGTTACAAGACAATGCGGTTTTGTTCCAAACCATATACACGGAAAGGGTAACGCTTCGTAATGACGCAAAGTTACTTTGCAAATTTTATAACACTACGAGGAAAAAGACGCGCAGAAACAGTTTCCTTCTACTCCCGAAGGTTTTTCTAAAAATTATATATAAATTTGTGGTTTGGTAATTTCTCATTAAGTATCATTGAAGTAGATTACTAAATAAATTAAACTTAATAAGAAGCTAAACAAGTTATATTGTTGTCATCACAGAAACATTCACTAGATTAAATTAATAACATATCTAAACATTTATCGATCAATTAATCGATATTTAAATAATCGGATTAATTATTCGTTTCAGTTCTATTGAAATAAACTACACCAATACATTTCGAAGGCTATAGGTTCGAATCTGGCTGACATCAAAAACTTGTTTACAAATTAAATTTTCTAATTTCTTTTTTGTATATCTTATTTTATTATACATTTTAACTAAATAGGTACACCATAGACATTTACCTTATTATATTTATAATCAAATTAAAAAAAAATACACAATAGACAATTCTACAGACCCAAATACCGCAACAAAAATCTGTCACTGTTGGTATGATCGTAATTTAGAGATTGATAAGAATGGATTGTGTTTCGTCAATAGAGCACCAAGACGAGCCTTTCGACTCCCTAAAGCTTTGTGTCAATAGACCAAATCAATATTGAATGGAATGTGTTTTGGTCCGGTCCACTTCTATTAGAGTGCTAGATTTTAATTTAGCATTGCAATACGAATGTCTTCGTTGAATGTTATAGATTGTTTTAAAAAACATGGTATTATTTCATCTTGGTACGTGAAAAATTCATGTAGCATGTTAGTTTTAAAAAATAAGCATCTAATAAATGAAAAATAATTTGCACTTAAAATTCAAGCCTTTATTATATTTATTTTCTTGTTCTAATTTACTTCAGTTTTTCTTTCTTTTTAAAAAATAAATAACTATAATTAAATTGCTGAAATAATTTTCAAACTTCCATGTTCCATTAATGCTTGTAATAAGTGCTAATAAAAGAAATACTTTTAGATTTTGGTATCTACTAACAATTAAGAAAGTACAAATACAATTATCATCGTCATTATTATTTCAGCTATGGTATTGTTCATGGCTGAACAACAGCTTCGCAGATAAGGAATGATTTTAAACTACCTAGCTCAATTGAGTATACAAAACATTTATAGCTCTCACTATATTAACTTTTGCGGATAACCTAACACACTATTTGTACAAAGTCGCTACTAGAGTTTTTGCCTTAGATCACTTTTATTACCGCCATTACAGTAACATATTAACATGTCCTTGCTGGACATCGATCTCTTTAGAAAAGATAAATATAGTAGCGCAATTATAATAAGATATATACAAATATATATTTAATTCGCAGTTTACGTACCGCTATCTGTGTCCGGCATAGTTATACTATGCATCTCGGAGTCTCGGAGGAATAAGTAGTCTGCTTTAAAGCCAGTACCGTCCAATCTGTCGTTAGACTTGAATGTGATCCTGAGGAAGTTTTTCTCCGACGTAACCTGTAGTTCCTTTATTTGACCGCAATATCTGTGACTATGTGAGTCTATCATTTGACTGGAGAATTGTACGTAATCGCTCGCTGATACTGCTTCACATCTAGAATTATAAAAGTACTAGTTTACACCCGCAATTTTATCTGTGTAACCAGTATGTGTTGATTGAATGAGATGACTGAGTACTCGTATCTTATATCATAATCAAAATCAATATCACTTTTATATGTATAAATTTCATGATATTCTTTCTTTAATATTTATAATATTAGCAAAGTTATCATAAAGTTAAAAAGAAATTAATTTTCTAAAATAACCTCCTTATAATCTTAAATTATAATATTTAAAATTGTAAAGGAAAATATTTTAATTTTATATTAGTAAGGCTTCAACATCTTTGCTATAAGTATACAGTGTTTAGTCAAAACCACGTGAACATCGGTACATGATACTTTTAAAATAAAATCGCGGGCATAACTAGTAAGTATTAGTACATGTTTGAAAGAAAATGGACTTAATTGAATTTAAATCAAAAGAAAATATTATAGATACAAAGTAAAGACACCAACGTTATTTAATGAAGACAAAGTTGTAATTATTGTTTTATACAATCCATTTAAATATTTAAAATAGCAGAAGTGTCATTAAACCTGATATTACAATGCGTTTAATGACTAAAATGTTGGGCAATACAATGTATTTTCATGAATACTAGGCTTCCACAATCCATATAGTTCACTAAGTGGACCCGTTTATCGGGTTTTGTAAAGAAAAGATTACCATAACTTTACGTCGCCTCTACATAATATGTATATATATATAACGTAATGACAAGAAAATACATCGTCGCATTGACAGTGATAAATGTACAAGATGCTGCGTGATATAACACCGAAGAAGAAAATACATTTTTTCACAACCCTAGATAGTTTAGTGATTTGTAACCGAACATATGACAGTTCGACCTTTTATGCTTCAAGAATGAAATAATAGTAGTTACAAATCTAATATTCTATTTAATATATCGTAGGGTCTTTATAAACTTTACATTTTAATCATCGTCATCATCACATAATATTTAATCTGAATTATTTGCATTGTAGGACGACACTCCTCTAGTGAAGCGACAACCTCAGATGCATTGCAGGAAGTTAGTACATGGTATGGGTAGGTAGCATAAAGGATGATTGGAGACTCCGAAAGTAATCAAATTTTCTATCATAGATATTGGTGTCTGTATGTTAATATCGTCAAATTTATCTAGAAGAATTAAAAGCATTCGCGACTGTATTATAAAATAAAAAATTAAATTTAAATTTAATTCATAAAAAAAAAAATCAAAATTGTAGATATTTTGCCAACTTATTTATAGTTAATTAGCTTAGTTGTTTACACCTCAGTATCATTAAATTCATTATAATCGCAATTATATACTTAGATTCTGAAATAATAATATAATTTTCTAAGTCTATCTCTACAATCAGATATTTATTTATTCTCCCATTCCTTATATCATTCCCTACATTTATCAATTTAAAATTAATTCTATTATGAGGCGCCGTAATTTCTAATAATAAAAACACTGAAATGCATTCATAATCTTTCCTTTTTCTAGGTACTCGTAACTATATATATATATATATAGAAACATACATATATAAATTACTTAAAGAATTTGTAAATTATTAAAAATACTTACGGGACAACACCTTCGACATCAAAATAGGTGAAGTGCAAATGTATCCTCTCATTCTCGTTTCCGTAAAAGAAATAATTACACTCCGTGTCCCTTGGATAGAGACCAGGGTAATTTGGTGATGTCACAACACCCTTCTCCCTCTCACTGCTATTAAATACAAAGGCACATGGAAATTCTAAGAGCTGGCTCCCTGATGTGATCCCATAATCTGAAAATAATTCATGACTAGTATAGTACCAATCTACTTACTTTACTCTCATACTGAGTGCTATAGTAAGTATAAATAGTGCTATAGTTGTAGTATAGCTGTAAATCGCTGCTTCGGTCGCTAAAATAATATTAATTCTAAGTTAAGATCTCACTACAGATTTTTGCAGGTACAAGATGGTAGATGATAGATGAGTAACTGTAGATTGTTATTAATTGAGTTTAGGCAACTTGGGTGCATCGTATTACGTCTTCGCTGATTTTTCATTTAAACCAAGTTTTATTTAAGAACTTTATACCTTTTAAAGTCAGCAATGGGATTTTAAGATATTAGAACAAAAAATCTACGCATCTAGGATTAACAATGCGTACATGATAATGCGTACTCTAATATTGCAAGCGTCTATAAACAACAGTAACTATTTCATATCAGATGATCAAAGGTAGCAAACGTCCTTATAGGACGTTTGCCACCTTTATGGTATTAAAAAAACATGTTTAAGCTTCTTTAAGCATTGCTTTGCGTTCCTCAATAAACTAAATTTCTTTTTTTTTGATATGGTTTATTATTCTTTACCAATTTTTATTCAAATGCGTTTACTTTCTGTTGTGGTGGTGTGGTTATATCATAGATACACACATTCAATCATATTCACATTTTCAATATTAGTATTGGTTAATATCGTAGATATTAGTATAATTTTAGAATTAAAAAATTGGAAATCCATATACGAAAAACACAGAATCAATTTTAAAAATTAATATCTTAGACGTTACAGGTGTAATGAAAATATTGATTTGATTTGATGAATAAATTGAAAGAATTCCAATTCATAAGAAAGAGAAATCAGCAAAACCAAGGTTTCCCTAACAAAAACGGAGCCACGTTTTAATAAAACAGGTAGGAGGGAGCAATAAATCGTATTTACATTTCCGCTTAAGTAAATTGAACGGAAAGATTGATCTATGAATCGTACGAAGCAGATTTCTTATTGAAATGCAATTGTATTTTTGTTTCGGCGGACCGAAAAAAGAGAAATTTTTAAATCACTTTTTGTAACAATTAAAAGATGATCGACCTTTATTAGCTTTTTAGTTCAGTGCCTTACTGTAATACCAATATCTTGATCGTATTGTATTGTAGATAATAAGTAATTAAAAAGTATTATTTACTTTTATTTTGATAATTCTGGGTTGCGGAAATGGCAGAGCGACCTGTCCTTGTTATTGGATACGGTCAACTCGAAATATGAGAGATAGAATTAAGAATAAATGTAAAATTAAATATGACAAGTTACAGTTAAAGGGCGAAGTTAAAATAGTGTGTTCAAAACTATTCTTATGGGTAGTGTAAGCAAAAGAGATATTTGTTGACTGATTTAAAGGTACATACATAATATACTAGCTGACCCAGATAACTTTGTTTGGACTTCAATCGTCAACTGTCGGGTCCATATTTTATTATCTGGCTGAAAGTACCCTATCTCTAAAGTTGGAGCAAACAGTATACATTTATAAAATTGCATTTAAATCGGCTGAGCAGTTTTGAAAATTAGTGAGAACTTTGTGATTAAGTTATGTAAAGGTAAGTCAAAGTCTTTTGAACATCTTGCAGCCAATACAATACCATCATCATCATATTAGACGTTAACTGTCCACTGCTGAATATAAGCTACTTTTTACCAGTCGCCAGTTTTGCCAGTAGTCGCCACATTTGGCAGGCCGGTTGGCAACCGCAGTTAGGATTTGATGATGTTTTAAGAAAGACGCTGCTGCCCATCCCTCGACCATTAAGTCCGCTTAGTCGCCTCTTACGACATGGCTTAGTCCATTCTATGCCGGGACCACACGACGATAATGTAATGTCTTTTCAACTACATTGATCTCACGAAGTGAATAAAAAGAAATGTGACGATATATAGAGAAGATCCACTTTCAGCTGTGGTTGAAGAATGATTGTGCTTAATGAATCGGCGCAACTTTTACAAGTATAATTAAATATAGTATAAAACAATATCCAACTTTCAAATAATTAAAATTGCATTCTAACAAGTAAAATTAAAAAATACCTAAGCCAAAAATTCCAATTACACCAGTTTTCAAATAAAAAGAGCACATTTAAATCGGAGAAATTTTTATATGCCTTTTCGTTTGATTCATTCAGAAATACGCAGATAAAGGCCCTAAGCCTTTTATCTAGTGGGGAAAAAGGATTTATTCTTTAGTTTAAAACTCATCCCTTTTATCAGTAGAACATCATGAACTAACTCGAATTTAAAAGATTGTCGTTTATGCTTAAGAAAAATAGGAAGTATCTGATTGCATATTTCTTTAAATTGTAACCAACTTATACAAGCTCTAGCTTGTACAGCTACAGCTTTAAAAGAGTTATTTGAACTAGCTTCTTTGTATCAGCAAGAGAGATTAAACAGAACATTTCTGCTTGGCGCAAAGTTCTTGGTTCTAGATACTAACCTTCAACAAAGGCGTAAGATATCTTAAATCCTCTACTATGTCTCGATGAATAAATTCCACGGAACTCGATCGATAGCTTTGGTCCGTTTGACATTATTGGCTTTGGTATTTCGTTCCCGCAAAACGAAGCCATTTTCTCGAGTCGACCGTCTACATACAAAAACACGTCCAGGGAGTCCATGCTTTCGCAGCTGAAAAACACAATACTAGTAAAGTCCTTATCAATTATTATCCACATTAATAAATGAATTAATTTATTTATTGGAGTCATAAAGATTAATTATCTACCGACTTCAGAAATTATGGTGGAATTTAAATTGATTGAATTTTTTTCAAGCAACTTCTTTTTTTATTTTCTCAATCAATTATAAACCTTTTTCGAAAGATCAATTTTAACTGAAAGGATGTACTTATAGATAAGTTCAATAAAATTTTTATTAAAATCGATTCACTGGTTTAGTATTTAAATCAAAATTATCGGTAAATCCAATCGATGTCGGTTTTTGTTTTATGGATCACAATCTTAAATTATTTTAGTAAGACTAAAATTATGTTAGTGTAACATTTATTATTATTACAATTTGTGTACATCATTTCTGCATTATACCGCTTGATATGATGCAGCAATGATACTTCATATTAACATTCGTTATTCGTAGGCAGTCAATAATGTCTAGAATGCTGTTGGTGTTCTAGCGCAGCCTATAAAATATCTATAAATTGTTATATCACTTGTTATATTTTCTAAAAGTGGATTGTGTTAATAAGTTCGTAATATTGTTCATTAAAAAATCTACTTCCGAGAAATTTATTACACACACACCCGCTTTCTGACACAAGCATTCTTTTTCTTTCCCTCACAAAACACACACACACGCATACACGTACGCATGCACGCGTACACACACAAACGTCTTCGATTTATGAACTCGCTTAAAATAAATTTTACTTTTGTCTTTTTACAAAAAAAGTACATCTATCCTTAAGTATATTTATTAGTTCACCAAGTTAAAGGTTGAAAAGTTATTATGCCATTTATTAAATATTTACATAAAAATTCTTTTTGTTCAATTTTAGTTAAAGTTAAATAATAAAGTTTAAACATGTTTAATCATCAGGGTTCATGTTTTAATATTATTTACTAGCTGTATCCTGGGGCTTTGCTCAGGTGAATCAGTACATAAAGTATCTTATATGCTAAGTTAGGCTATAACCTATCTATGTATTTGCGAAATTTCATTCAAAGTCGTTTAGTAGTTTTTAGATCAGAGAGTAACAAACATTCATCTATCCATCTGTCCTTCAATCCATTCCAAAGTAACGAAATTCATTCAATGACGTTGAGACTCTACGAGTATACTGAATTATTTGGCCAGTATGATAATAATAAATTAAGATTGAGAAGAGATATTTATGCCCAGCCATGGGTCATTATATTGCCACAGTTGAATTATAATATCCATGCTGGGTTATTATAATTCAGTACTTGGACATAACATAACAAAGTACAGTACTCTGTTATGTCCATGGTACTGCTCATGTCTGTATGCAACTTTGTTTGCCATTCTAGTTTGCATAAAAAAAAATCAGCAAATAAAATACATATTAATAGCTACTACATTATTATGGTCATCACAGAATATATATACTGTGACTGTCCATCCATGAAATCTTACTAAAATAGTAAGAATTAGCTCCGATTACTATGTAAAACGTTTATGTGGATACCACTCATATCTCTGTCACTATGTAGTTGTATGATTTCGGTCTGAAGAATAAGGATATATCAGTGAAATTAATAAGTAATTATAGAACTTGTTACTAGAAAATGTATGTAAAATAACACTAAATCTCTCTTATTATTTAAAACTAACTCCGTTTACCATCAGACGGGCCGTATGCTTGTTTGCCATCATAGTAATATAAAAAATAAACCTACGATACTGCCTGTCATAATTTCATTGCTTGTTTAGACAGGTCTAGAAAAGCATCTAACATCTGTTCAAGTTTAAATATAGGAGAGTATATATTATTAAAAATAAAAAAATAAATTATGTTGTAATAATTGATATGTATTCAGGTACAAAATGTATTTAAAATAAAGAAATAAAATTACAAATAAATGTCATTAAACTGATTAAACAATGTTTATTCATTTGTGCTGAGTTTTATGAAATTTTCTTTAGATAAACAGTGTTTTAAATATTCTTTGTAGTAAAATCGAATCAATTCAATGTAATTGTTAACAAATATCCAATATTTTATTATTTGTAACAATAGTCTTAGAAATAAAAGTATTACACTTTCTTTAAATCCTTCTTTAAAATAAAAAAGAGAGTTTAATCGTTTGTATAGAAAAAAGAAAATTGTAACAAATTAAGATTGGTGCTTATGACAGTTGCCCATTATAAAATTTGAGTGATAAATTAATATCTCCAGCAGGAGTTACAGGCTGTTAGCGGAATTTATAACGTGTATAACATAAAATTATAATATAATATTTATTAAAAAATATATTGACTAGAATTTAAACATTTTCTTTAATATTATTTGTTTGAAATTATATTTAATAATAAAATAAGATGTAAAAACTTTTTATGATACTTGTTATTAACTTTTAAAAAGACAATAATTTATAATTGCTAGACAGTTTTTTTTATTGGCTGTTACTTAATTTTTTTTTTTGTGTCTATGCACCTGCTGTTATTGAGTTGCTGAATACTTTAAAACACATGCCGAAGATTCGGTTCGAAGATCGATGCCGAAGAAAAGACTCGGCTGGTATCTTAGTTTTCCAAACCACTTCAAATGTACTTAACTTCGTCTCGTGCCTCTACTATCACTCGAGCAATCAATCTTTATTAACATTTGAACTGTCACCCACGTGAATAGTTCACGTAATTCATTTACGTAATTAAAAATGTTACTTAGTAAACTTTACAATAAAATTCTCTAAAAGATCCGACTTAAGTATTTATGCTATTAGTTACATCAACGAAATTAAGTAGCTTGACAGAGACAAAAAATCACTAGGTAAATGAAGCAAATTTAAGAATGAATTTTAACGTGAACTATTGAAATGTATATACTTACAAATGACTTAATAAATACTTATTTATTGTAAAAAATGTTCCATAATACCTATTTAAATTTTCGGTCATAATAATTCTGTAACATGTATTTTTTCTACTTTTTATCTTTCATACTTCAACAAAGAAAATGATTACTAAAAGTATTTTAATAAAAAGTATGTAGCTGTTCTTATTACATCAAACAAAATATTATTCATTATACTATGGCCATAATAAAATAAAATTAACTAGGTACACGTTCTAATCATACCATCTTTATAAATAGTAATATTTATAAAGTGTAGCTTCCTAAAAATTCCTATAAATTATTTATAATTTAATTAATCTGGTTTTCAAAAGTTCATTATTTTAAAGGTCATTGTTATATAAAATTGCCGTTACAATAATATATTATATACAATACATCATAGACATCACAAAATACAGTGACAGACGCATAGATATATTTTATCAAAATCAGTTTTTAAATGAAATCAACTAGTTTTATCATAATTGAAGTCGGTTTTGTTATGGGGCACAATCTATATTCATTATTACTTTTTTTTTAGGAATTTTCTGTCCTTATATATTAAATGTCACAAGCAGACTTTGTATTTAATAGTTTTACGTATCGCTAACGGTAAAACGGACAATTTTATCCTATATTGCTATACTTATAATAAATACCTTAATAAAATAAACCTGTAAACCGATCCTAAGCTGTACACGCTCTGAATATAGTTGAAGCCATTCAAGTTACTTACTCGATAATATTCTCAGTCATCCTCTGTAAGCTGAAATCTTCGAACACCAGTCTCACTCGCTCCCTCCCGCGAGCTAGAAAGTCATAGTGACATTGCGTTTTTTGGAGGTACGGCGACGGGTACAGAGGGGACGTCAATTTGCCGCTCTTACTCTTGTCACTGTTGAATACTTGATGACACGACGACGCTAAAACATGTCTCAGATTAGTATACAGTAAGGTTAATTAACGTAACTTATTCCTTGAAACGTGTTATATTTATTAATAGGGTTCAAAATTTTTTTTTGATTACAAACAGAATTATATATATATATATATATATATATATATATATATATATATATATATATATATATATATATATATATATATATATATATTAATATTGGTTACCATTTGGAAACGTATAAAGCCTCTTTTTTAGCTAATTTCTTTTCTTTTTTAATTACTATAATTTACTCAAAGCTTTTTAGGGAAGGAAAAAATAATTTTGAAATTGGAAGACAAGACCGTCTATTGGGTAATATAGAAATAAGTAAATAAAATATTATTGAAATAGACTAGTAATTGTTATGACTAAATAAATAACTGTCTATACTGCCAATACAATTTTCAAATAATATTTCATTTATCGAGACTCGCTCCTATTACAGTTTTATTACATTATATAGATAGAAATAGATTTCAAATATTGCCCTGACTCCATTAAGTTACAATTACATCTCGATTCAATTACCTGCAGGACTAAGTTTCATTCGGTTTCAATTTTTATTAAGAGGTCGAAGGTTCCGTACGCGGATGGAATTTGAAATAAGGTTTTATTCTATTAAGTAATTTAGAAGTATATATATTAGAGTTTGTTAGTTTAGAAGAACACTAAAAACATTTATCAATATATAGTTATTTGTTATATTATTTCTTAATACAGAGAAATACTCATAAATGTTTAAAATTTTTGTCCACAAACAACAATGCTAATCGTAACAAAATGAGTATAATTATATATTTGTATTACATTAAAATAATTATCAAAATCGGTTTAGACTTAGCAAAAGTATCGAATAAATTACACACACAAAAAAGGAGGCGATTTGAAAACTACTTTCTTTTTGGAACAGCTTTAAAATAATTCTTTAAGTTTACATCATAAAGTTATCCTTTTAAATTTACATCATAAAGTATCTGCGCTAAAATCCAATTATAATATTATATAATGTATTAATATTTGAATTACAGAATGTCACATTTTTATAAATTCTTTAATATTTCATACTCAAAATCTTTTTAATTTACAAATAACGTGTACACAATTCTGAAACAACAGGGATTCGGGGTAATAAATATGAAAAAATAACTTACTAGCAGCACTGACTGCCGGTCCTAAACCGGATATTGACTCTGTCGTACTCGACTTTTTAATATCAGAATCTGTTCACAAGAAAAAAAAAATATAAACAAATATTAATATAAATTCATGGCACATAAAAGGACTAATAAAACGAATCCATTCATATCTTCTTGTCAGCTCTTTATAATTTGAATGTCATTCATACCGTTAAATAGCCTTCATTCCTTTTACGATTCTTGAAATTCTTGAGTAAACATTTTCTCAAACATTACATTTGATAAATTAATTTCTGTAATAGATATTTAACATCTAAATCACAACATTCTTAGAATATGCTTACTTAACCTGCGCTAGAATTATCGTCCATATGGAATTGGTAGCTTGCTTTGAATCCTTGACCCGGCGTGTTGGAATTAGCCGTAAATTGAACTAATAGATCTGAACCGGTCGATAAAATCTCGTAACCTGCGGGAATGTACGGATTAACTTAGGATTGTTTAAACTAATTACATACGTATTTGTAAATACAATTCCTTTTCAGGTTTCCCTGATAAGCGATGGTCGAAACGGAAACCTTATAATTTCGTTACTAAGAATATTCGACACGCTATAGGTCGATTTTGGCTACGGTTTCCACATTGTATTTATCAGGCCGTCGATTTGTATGCCATTATCAGTACAGTATAAAAAAATGTATATCATTCTATATTACTACATGTGAAATGTGAAATGACTATTGGTGGGCTCGCGAGTTCTCTCTTAGCTTTCCATCAGATGAGATTATGATCGATCTTAGGACCACTCAAGAATTTAAAAAATTCTTACCTACAATTTCATTACAAATCATTGCAAGTACAGGTGCCGTCGATAATCTCCCGTCAAAAACTTTTATTATATCGGCTCGATTGAGACAACTGGAAACAAAGTTATTATGAATATTGAGAAGGCAATATATCATCAGTAAACATCTGTCTGTATAATATTACCTTTCATCTCCTTTTTGAAGGAATGATTCCTCGAATACTAATTTGATTCGCTCGTGTTGTCTGCAAGAATAAAAGTAATATCATATCAATACGAACAATATTTACCCAGAGACCAATTTAGTTTCTGCTCGGTTTGAAATACCTATTTTGCATATTTATAGAAAAACTTCATCTTTTACTCTCTGCGCTGATTATTTTCAGCGTTCAAATTCAATTTCTACTCGATATATATTTTCTTTAATATATTTACAATTTTTTGTCATCATTAACATAGAAAATATGCAATCACAATCAAATGTTTTGTAAAGGACCAGAATGTGTTTAAAATTTTATATTTTGTAATAACAATACCAATAAAAATTTTATATGCAACTTGCATTCAAACCGTTGTACAAAAGTATGGACCGTTTAATGGCGTAAAAATATCAAAATCTGTTACAGTTAAAAATTAGAGAGACAATTTTGTTTCACATGCACACCTGATACAAAAAAAAAAAATATTTTATAGGCATGCATTTTTTACTTTAAAATTAATTAGAGTTCCTTTTTAAATTTCGAAGTTGTTAAGTAGTGGAAATATACTTTTTTTATATCTTTGCTAAAAGCTCTTGAACAAAGTAGTTTTTTTTTTTTTTTAATGTAATAATGTTTTTAATTATAGTATGTTTAAGCATAAAGTTTAACACTGATTACTACACTGGGCTGAGACTGTCTTGTAGGAAAGAGTTTCTATCTAATCCTCGATACTCGATAAGAACTCTTATTAATGGTTCCTATTGAGTGTAAAATCAATCAAGCATCACTGATTTTAATACGTGACTAAAGCTGATACAAATTATTACAATATTCATACAGTATAATAGTCATAACTCACGACAGTTACCATTCAACAATGGTTTCTATGTTGATTTTTTTTGGTACTACTATTGAGAATTCATCTCAAACTTGCAAGAAGGTTCAAGGTCTGCTGTCTCATATTCGATAATCATTCTTATTAATATTAATTTAAGCCCCCCACTTGTACAAAATTTTATTGTGCAATAAAGAATAAACAAATATTAATTTCAAATGTAAAGTCTGTTTAATCCGTTTCTAAGGCAAAATTTTTAATTGTTTATTTCAATCCTAAAGGTACGTCTTAAAGTTAATTTTCTAAAATTTATGTAACTTAGTAATTTAGAATTTTTGTACCTTGCACTGAAATGATAGGTACACCTGATATTGCTAGGGTAACTCGAAGGGTAACGAGGACTGTACAATCGACCATGGGCTGGCCTGTTGGGTTGTGAATTAAAAACGTAATCGCACCATGTATCCGGTACCTGAACGCCATCCGTTTCGAAGTTTCCTGGAAAGTAATAAATATATTTTAGGATTGATGGCATAATTAGAATGGTTTAATGCTGAACTCATTCCTTTTAATTTTATCTTAATATTCTACGTTATCTGCCATTAATTGTCCACTGCAGAAAACTATTGGCAAAACCACTGCAGAAATTTATTGGGGGAAGTATCCCCCATAAAGGGGGGTTTTGCCAATAGTTACCACGCTAGTCAGGCAGGTTTGCAATCGCAGTTAAGTATTGGTGATGTTTTAAGAGGGACGCTGCTGCCCATTCCTCAGCCATTAAGTCCTTTTACGACACTCATGGAAACTGATTGAGTAATTCATTCTATGCCGGGACTTGCCACTAGGACAAAACCGAGAACTACTGGCTAAATACCCTTTTGTGGGAGGTCTATGTTCACTGGGGCGGACAGTTGACTTATAATATAAAAAATCTAAGAATATTGTACTCTTATGTTGATCGCGACACAGTCGAAAACTATGTTCATGTTATTCATAAGCACTGTTCATAACTCTTATAGCTCAGCACAGATTAAAAAGTAGTTGGACATTTCTGAGGATAATTCCATTCTGAGGAGGATTCCAGGTCATGATGGAAAACGATATTTTCCTGATTGGCCTGGGTCTTGGATATTTATCTATATATGTATCTATTATAAATATAGTATCGTCGAGTTAGCATCCCATAACACAAATCTCGAACTTACTTTGGAGCTAGCTCAATCTGTGTGATTTGTCCGTATATATTTATTTATTATTTATATTATTCATGTTTATTAACCAGAAACTAATTAATTAATTAATTTCTGAGGATAATATGTTAGTAAAATAGATACAAATAATTAAAACACTAGTATAGTCTGTTTTAATGGAAATTAATGAAAATGTAATCGAATAAGTGACCCGTCGCAAGACAGTTTGCTAATGTCCAATAGTAGTACAATTCTAAGTCGATTAATTTAGTGTTCCAATTTGTTACTTATTTCATTTAGATAATGTTTCTGTGACAATTAGATTATATTAAAACCATATTTTATTACGGGTTGCCTTGCAAATAAAAGTAACAATTACTAGTTTAAATAGATAGTTTTATATAATACTAGCTGACTCGGTAAACGTTGTTTTACCATATACATTATTTCTAAAACTATATATGAAAATATATCGTACTTCAATTATTATATTCGATTGTCATCTTTCAACCCTATTGCGGCATATAAAAATTGCGATTAAAAAACAGGGTTTGATTGTAAAAGCGTGAAAATTTGAATTTGTATGTATTTTTCAATGCTAAATTATAATAAAATAAAAATGGAAAAATATGTCAATGAATTAAAAAATTTTTTTTTGGGAGGGTCACCCTTATTATTGAATATGAAAAATAGATGTTGGCCGATTCTCAGACCTACCCAATATGCACACAAAATTTCATAAAAATCGGTAAAGCCGTTTCGGAGGAGTTTGGTAACAAACACCGTGACACGAGAATTTTATATATAAGATATATATTTTAATACTTTAAATAGATACTAGACGAACTGTCTGATAACTTATATTAAACTACAACTTAAATCTATATTTGACTAAAACTAATTTTGGACGCCAAGAGAGGTAAAACTATGGTTATCCTTAGGGATATTAAATGTATAACTTCAGGATTCAATCAAGGGAATTTTCTTAGATAACAATGAAGATACATCGTAATTAACTGTGATATCATGTGTTCCATGTAACCGTTAATTAGGTATATCAATTTGTATGTCTGAGTCCCTTCTGTACGAGTATATAATCATCTGAAATTATTTAAGATTAGGTAATTCGTTTAATACTGATTTAGTAATGCCGATGATCTTTAAACTACTGGTTCTGTTCACTAGTATTATAAAAACGAAACTCAATTAGGTCAGCTTAAATCACGTCATAACTTTCTTTATTCTACCTCTCCAAACATGCCGTCTACTGTCACCCTCTGGTCTTATTTTACCCTCATTTTATTGATGATATTTATTATTCAACTACCCTGTGACTATACTTCATTGGGATAGCTAAATATATACGGGGTGAATAGACCTTCTGCACCAGAAATACCGTAATAATTTATTCGAAGTTTACTCAAATGTATGTTATGTACTTACGTCTATCTATAAACCTATAGGTCCCAACAAATCCTGTAGCATTAGTTGCCTTTGGTCCTGTGTGTAGCTCCAAAACTAGTAATGGTCCATGAGAGTACAAAGCTGGTGGAGCGTCCAGTCTACTGCCACAAAGAGCTCTGGTCCAAGCAGAGTACTCATTGACGCCAGGTGGTCCAGGACCATGCGTACCACCTTCGGAGTACACCTTCAGATAATCACCCCGAATACAACTGCAACAAAAACAACCTTTAAGCTTGAACATTGGGACTCTGGGCATCATGCAGAGTTATGGTTTCTGTTAAGATAAACGAGCGCAAACATATTTTTTATATCATGGATAGTTTACAAGTTTCCATAGCCACCTTCCGTCTTCATCATCAGACCATTTTCGATGCTTTCATAATGTTCGATGCTAACATAATAATATCACTAAAATTATATTGTATAAATATGACAAATTTCAACACAAGATTTATTATTAAAATTTGTTAATTAAATTTGATATACACATATATGTCAGCAAATTAAACAAAATATTTCAATAAATAATAAAATAACTAGGATTTTCGGAAAATAAAACCTGTTCAGTAAAATAAAAAAAATCGTAACGGAAAGACCTAATAAAAACAAGTTAAATAAAAGTTTAAAAAGAATTTATGACAATATAATAAGCTTAAGTCTTGCACGACTGAAAAGAGATTAATTAATGTGTGTGTTTGATAACAGTATTAATCAGTCTCACAGACTCACAGACAGATGGATCTAGGTGACTCTTTAAAAACTATTGTGGTTATTTACTAGAGAATTTGCCATGATATGCCTACTGTATCCTATACCTACGGTATCTGATTGCACTTCATTGTCATCGTTATATTACTCATTGATATCCTGCCGTTATATACCATAAAATTGTATTAAACATAGTTTAATATTTTCAACTGGTTTCAAAACAGAGTTTCTCAATTAGTCTATTTTTTCTCATAAATCCGATAATTATAAACCGATTGATAAAATTCTTTTTTTTTTATCCGGAAGGATAAACTTACAGATTAGTCCCTTAGAAATTTTATTAAAATCAGTTTCGCAGTTTAATTTTTAAATGAAAATAATTAAAGTGGATTTTTTTTGTGGAACATAATCATAAATTATGTTTCATTTAATAACAGTTATAGGTAAAAGTACATTAAATACATAAAACAATTGGAAAGTAATAAAATACTAATAATTATAAAATAATTATTAATAAAATAATAATTATGAATATACAATTGAATTAAAAAAAAAATTGTAGAATATTATAGAGTTTACAATCGCTAATTTCGAAATTTAATGTCTTTAACGTTCAAGAACTCATCGAAGTCAGGTTCTATATCTCACAGGCTTAGTTAGCTCAGTTTGATATCGTTACCAAGTTAGTTTTGGAAGTAGTGAATAAGCAATAAACTTTTGGTTAGATTGTAGCTATGTAATTATTGAAATGGATAACTGTAATCCTCGAGATATAAAAGGATAACTAGAAATATAAACTCCATTAGTAAAGTCAAATTGAATTTGTTGTCATATTCATAAATATGCGCAAACTCAATTTTAATAGAACATAATGAAAAACCAATAAATTTTTTGTTAATTTTATCACAGGAACACTTTAAATGAAATTAGCAATAGAAACATTTAATAAATTTATTTATTTTTGATTTGTACTAATATTATTATCATCATGTCAGTCATCTACTGTCTACTGCTGAACGTAGGCCTCCTCTATAATGGGGGATTTACCAGTAGTTGCTATCCTTGACTGGCGGATTGTCAACCGCAGTTAGGCTTTGGTGTTGTTTTAAGAGGAACGTTTTTGCTCAACCCTCGACCATTATGTTTCCTTAGTCGCCTCCTACAACGCCCGCGGGAAAGGATGGACTGGCCTGTACTATGCCGAGACCATAAGGCATAGAACTTCTATTTAATGTTAGTAGACTATCTTAAAATCGGGTCAACTAGCTGACTTGGCTGTGATCGAAATTCTCACCATAACATATATTGTAATAAATGAATTTATTATGGTTATGTTTGATGTTCAGTAATACTAAAGACAAATAATATTAAAGACAAACAATATTAATCTATTCTCAATTTGACCACAGACTTTAACGATAAACAAAAGAGTATTATATGCGTATGTGTGTCAAGTACATGGTAGTGTGTGTAATGTTTTTTTTTTTTGTTTTTATTAATTTTATGTATTTTTATGTATAACTATTTAAGAAATATATATTAGTACTCTAAACTACTTTTCTATATAAACTATAAGTGTGGCAAATTTCATACTCCTCAATCCGCACAATTTTCGTGAAAAGGTGTACAAAGATTTTGCTTCACGTATTTATGATTAAATTTATAGATACTATATGTCAAATTTTGTGACAATTAGTTGAACCGTTAATAATTCTACATTATGATGTCAGTTCATATTGTGCACTGTAGTTATTTGCATGTTAATACATGTAGATAAGTTCAAGTAAGTTCAATAAATAAATTAAAGTTTATTCTTAGCGGAACACGTCGCGAAGTTAGTTGAAAATTATGCTGTCATATCTATACGTTAGCTAGGTTTTAAAGTTACTTCGTGAAGCGTTTTAATTACTCAGACAATATTCTCTAAAATTTAGATTCTCTAAGAATAATATCATATTAGAAGGAGACTTTGTACAAAAGTCGTCTGTCCCATACATGTTTTTGCCGTTAATCAGCTGTGTTCCAATTTTAAAAATGAAATATAGCAGTGAAATTACAAGGTACAGAAGTATACCACTATTATTATATAAGCCATTAACTGTCCATTGCTAAACATAGGCCTTCCCTATAAAAAGAGTTTTGCCAGTAATTGCCATGTTTGGCAGGCAGATTGGCAACCGCAGTTATGTTTTGGTGATATTTTAAAGGGATGCTGCTGTCCATTCCTCGACCATTAAGTTTCTTTAGACGCCTTTTACGACACCGACGACAAAGTTAGAGCTAGCTTATTCTATGCCGGGACCATACGGCATTAATACTATCGTTCTTAAGAATAGAAACCTCAGAAGGAACTTTGGATATCAGCGTATTCCTGTGGTATCTATAGTGCTGTTCATACCTACAGATGATGATATGTGGTTTCCGCTTTTCATAAATCTAACGCACTCTAAGTATCATACAGAAGAATACAGTAAAATTGAATATCATATCAAAGTCAAATCACATAATATCATCAGAGATTAAGTATATATCAGATATGTATTATGGAAGGGTCAACCGTTAGATCACAAAAACGGAGATAGAGTTCCCATATCAGTTTTTGTGATCGTGAGTAATCTACTCGTGTAAATATAATGAGTTTATACTCTCTACAAATATGACCAATATTGATTTTGGTCAGATGTCTAGAGTCATGATAATCTGATTAGGTATACAACTTTTAGTGAAAAAAGAAAGAAATGAAAAATTTACTATGCCAATGGTCTAGTGAAAATAAACATTCGGTTTTACTGATAGCTATCGATTCGCTTAGATAAATGAAGAAGACGATGATGAAGGTTCATCACAAAGCAAAACATTACATATTCTATACATGATGAACTATTCATTTGTATTCATATTTTTGTTTTTTATTTTATCTCTTTCTAACTGCGTTTGCCGTTGACCGCCGATGGCCTTTACAGTTTCACCGAACGCGTATGCAGGGGCGAGTGCAGATCATCTCCTTCTTTTTAATCTGAGTTTCCCTGAAGAGAACATCTACATTTTTTTTAAACTGTGTTAAGTCGTTAATTTTTATATGACAACCATTGTGCTATTATATTATTCTATATTTTGTGCTGAGTATTTTTGTATTTTTGGGTTTTATATTTTTTTTTTTTACATTAAATCTGTCTGTACAGTATGATTACTGTAATCGTAATCATAGTATTTTCTACCATATACATACATATATAGTGCTGTTTATGTGTATAGGTAAATATTCCCAATTTTTTATAAAAAGGAGAAGTAAGGACTGTTCACTAGGGAATATTGGCCCCATTATTAGCAATATATCCTGTCAGGACTATCGCCACGCGGTTACCCCTAAAAACTATTGCGATTAATTCTTATAAATTCATTACAATGAATTGACTGGCCTGCTTCATCATATAAATAAAAACTTTCCATAAGATAGATCGTTTACTTGTTTGCCATTTGTGGTATACGAAACTCTTTACATATACTGGATTGTTCTTTTATCATTGACTTATGATTGTGACATTGCTTTTCTAACTTTCAATGTCTATCATCATACTAATGTATCTTTATTTTTAGTTGGAATAAACTAATTTTTCCCTATGGTCTATATCTATGGGGCCATCATAATATGCCTTTTATATTTTTATACTGAATTTTCTATTGTCTTATGTTTTACAATTCTGTCATTTATAGTTTTTATGTTTTCTGAGTGATAAAGACGTGTAAAAGAGAAATACAATATCTAGCATTTTATTATCAACCCGTTTCTCTCAATATCGTTGTGTATCACTATTTTAAGTCTTATAAAAAAAGATATTGATCTTAAAGAAACAATTTAAGTATTCATTAGGTTTCAAATAAATCTAGCTTAGTTCCGTAGATTGAGACAACGGTTGTCAAAGTTTTAAATAGCCCTTTAAACAGAACTGAGCAACACGAAAGAGCTCCTTCAATTAATTAACAACGAAACACCGCAGATGGAGAGGAAAATGTAAGGGATACAGATAAATTATATACATTTAATGGAAAACGATCCAGCATAAACTAGTAGTTGGATGGGAATACTATTGTCGGAAATTTATATCGCGTGTAGATTAAATTACTAAAGCTCCGACAGTTATAACGAGTTGACGATTTATATGTAATTGAAACGAGAACTGTTTTAGCTGTACTGAAAATTTAATTATACTTAGCGTGCTCAACGTTGTTTGTAGTAAATTATATTTGCAAAAAGTTATTGGTGTCAAATAATTTCAACGAAAACTTATATTGAGTGCAACTATTGAAGGTTTCAATATAACTTAATCTGACAAAGTGCATTCATTTACGTCCTTATTCATAATTCACCAGAGGGAGACTTTGTACAAAAGTCGATTGCTTGGGTACCTCTGTGCCATTCGTGTTTCAACCGTGAAGCAGTTGTGTTTGTTGTAGATATGGCGTGAATTTACTGGGTACAGAGGAATAACACCTGAGTTCTCAGGAATGGCAACGCATGAGGGGAATCATGGGCGAAACAGTATACTCTGTTATGTCCATGGTACTGCTCATGTTTATAGGCGATGGTTACCACTTTCCATCAGGTGGGCCGTCAGCTTGTTTGCCATTATAAGTTGCATATAAAAAAAAAACAAATCTACATTAACTGTCTTTAATATTTTTTTTTCATATTGGGAATTTAGTAGCTAAAATAGGTTTTTTTTTTCTTTTACAACACAGGGGGCAAACGAGCATGCGGCTCACCTGATGGTAAGTGACTACCGCCGCCCATGATCACCCACAAACCCAGCGGCATTGCAGGTGTGCTGCCGGCCTTTTAAAAAGGAATATACTGTTTTCTTGAAGGTTATGTTGTCGTATCGGTTCGGAAATACTGCTGCTGGAGGTTGATTCCAAAGAATGGTTGTGCGTGGAAGAAAGTGCCTTGAAAAACGCACGGTGGAAGACCGCCACTCGTCCAGATGATCGGGATGAAACTTTAGTTTGTGGCGGGTTGTACGGTGGTGAAAATCAGCAGCAGGTATCAGTCCGAACAATTCCTCAGAACACTCCCCATGATAAATTCGGTAGGAGATGCACAGGTTTATAAGAGGTTTGACATTTTTATTAATAAATCAGTTAGGATATTGTTTATCTGGGTAATAAATTTCATTCACATCTGTTCAATAATTTAAGCATTATTCATGAATATATAAAAATCTTTGCAAACACTTACATGTAAAATAAAACCTATTATTCACGAATTGCGATTTATTAATTCAGAATTTTGTGGAGCAATATTCTGAATTAATTCCAAGATCTATTTAACCGTTTACGGGTGACTGAGTAATGAACATTCAAACATCTTTATACATTTCCATTTTTCCACCATTATTAATATTATTAATAATGCGACTTATTAGTATTAAACTCTACAGACAAAATTTAATTATATACTTATAGATGCCACATATATTATTTACGGTTAGTGAAAATTCATAATGAAATTTTTAACTTACTCACTTAGTTTTATGGTAATATTAGTTTATCTTTCATTTACAAACCTCTTCATTTAAATGGGCCTACATATTTAGTTTACACACGAATAATAATTGATTATAAGTAACCTCCGTCCCAAGAATAAATAGTTCGGAAAAAATCGTGCTATATAAACAACTTTTGTGTTAACCAGAGTTGGGGAACAACATCAAATTAAGTACGATAGGTGGCATAGAACGCAATGCGGGCGGGCAAGTTGAAGTTAATTAGAAAACAACATAGGTACGTGACCGTAAAACAACATAAAAGTCATGTACAACATAACGTGTGCGGAGGGACGTTTAATCTCATAACATGACCGACGTAAATTAGTTTCTTTTTGTTGATTATTTCAATTTTAAAATTCATTTAGTGAAGTCAGAAACCCTTCATATAACCACATATTAATGAAGTTGGGGTGTGACGGATTAACATACTACTTTATCGTCTAATAGTCACGGGTCCGATTCTCGCACGAAACAGACATTTTGATTCATAAGTACACCTGTTTATATTGTCCTGGATATTTTCTGTCTACAATTTGTATGTATTATATTTAAAAAATAATATCGATGAAATTATATTACTGCATAAATATTTTAAACAAGACAAATACGACAAATTAAATAATTAAATACTGCTTCATAAAAAGCGACTTCGATCATGATAAAATTAATATTAACTGTATTAAAAATTATTATTTTAAAACAAATAAAACGCACTGATGAACGACGCGATATTTCGCAGAAAGTCACCAGCAGTAAAACGTCGGACAGAGCTGCGAGTTACGGGTAGTCGTAAATAAATTACAATCTAAAACAATATTCAAAATTAAGATTGAGAATTTCATAATGAAAAATGGCTATACTAAATAAGTTTTTTCTCAACAAATTAAAATGTTTCTATAAAAAAAAATCTGTTGGCATTGGACAACAGAAACTGGTACTATATAGCAGTTAAAGTATAATGACATGACAATGACAGACAAAAAATATAATGAGAAACTTTACGATTGGCTTTCTAAAAAATTTTTTTACTTACTTGCAAACTATTTCAGATAAAATTTTAAGAATAAGTTCGAAATTAAATATTTGCATGTCACGCAGTTGAATACAGAGATACTTTTTTTAACATTAAATACTTCCAATGTAATAACCTATATTGAAGCAAATAAAATAATTATTAATTATTTTTAAAAAAATATCAAAGCTATTACAGATTAATTTCTCTATTAATTCTAACAATTTACGTTATTGACGGTATCGTAATCAAATATAGGAGTAAGGAATTGATATGGATTTAGAAATTTACCAAATCCGTAATGAAATTACAGAAGACTAAATCAATTGTAGTATTTATTACAGAAACCCGAGATTAAATATATTTGTGTGGGTACTTCATACGTTATTCAGTGTATGGGTGACCTGCGAAAATTGATTCGGTTAAGTATTCACAGATACGACACAAATTTAGAATATATTTATTTTCACCCCCAAACCTTCGCATATTAAAATAGTAATTTACTGTAGATATGTTTCCATTATATAGTTATGTCTCGTTATGGTGGGATTTTTAAGAATTCTTAAATAGTAAAATTCCCAAATATCATCAATGAGTCAGAATATAATTTTCTTTCTTATTATAATGGAAATGTCCTTTACCATCCTATGAGCCATTTACATAATTAAACATTACAATATAGCATACAGCATAATCCTTACTAATATTATAAATTTTAAATTAGTTTAATTTTTTCTTGTTTGTTTGTTACCTTATAGCGCCTTAACACTTAAACCGATGACTATAAAATTTGGTATACACGTACTATTTGAGATGGAGAAGGATATATATAGACTACTTTTTATCCCAGTCAGTAAATATATCCAGATCACGTGGACGAAGTCGCGCGTGAAAGCTAGTACTAATACATAACCCAATAAAATGTAGGCTAGGTAATCCTCTTTCATTTTAAAGTCTAAATATTATTTACCGATAGTGTACAACAGTGTAACGTCGATGAGTTACTGAAGATAAATTTTCATTAAAGGTTTCCTTTTAATTTATTATTTTTTTTATTCAGTTCATTTAAGTTATAAAATTTACCAATTACCGATTTCTACTGAGAAGTAGCAATTGTTTTTTACTATGATTTAGTCCGAAGGGTGAAATATCCATTGCAACCTCTGAGATAAAAGACATAACACTTCAACCTACAGGAACGCCAACGCAGGGGTATAATGAGCGGTGCTGTATATACATTGATGCCCGTTGTTCATTTCTATAGATAGCGATGACTGCTTTCCATAAAATAAACCGTCGGCCTGTTTCGCACTCTCAATTTTAATGTAACTACTTTTCTGCGTAAATCATTTTAATAGCGGTTCAACTACTTCCATATAAAATGAATATGCGATAGTAAAATATTCAAATCCCACCCCAAAATACTCAAATCTAAGCGTATAATAAAAAGTCAAATTAACATATATCTTATACGCACACACATATTCGGTGCGCTCAAACTTTAGCACGCACACACATACTATTTTCCTGTGTTCTCTCTTCGTTTTCCTTCGTCATTTTTTTTTCTGTTGTATGTGTGCTGTTAGCACACACACCTACCCTTTGTTTTTTTCTCATGTCCACACAAACACATACACATATCCAAAAAATATTACATATTTAAATTAATCCTGTCCGCCATGCTACAACTGTTAAATTTCTTGCTTTGACTTCTACGAAACGGGCTTTGTCTAGTGTGGGGTCATACCTATATTATACCACAGACTGATTTTAAATAAATAAAGTTATTATCTGTTTTCCTCATGGAGTTTATCATTTAAAAAATCTTTGACCTCCAACAAAAGATTATGAGGATCTTAAATGTTCTTGCAAAGGAAAAATATTTGCGTGTCTTAACAATTTGTAGCGGTCCACTTTAGGGACTTTGGACATCCAATCACAGCTCTTAAGTTGTTACAGCAGTTGCTCGGCAAAGTGATAACATAAACTTGAGGGCAGTAAAGATACTTCAAACAAATAATTATTCTTTATGAGAGGAATTTTCTGAATACACCCACGGGTGAAGTGCGAGTCGTAATCTTGTGAGATGGTGATTGTCGGCTTATGAACACGAGTGTGACATATAGCCGTGTGGACTGAACAATCTTAATTGTATAATGTATGAATAAAATATATAAAAAAAAAATGAAAATAAAAATAAATTGAAGTAAGTAAGCTTCCTTAATTATACAATATTATTATACCTACTTGTACAAACAATTAGTTTGTTGAACTGAAGTCGTCTTAAAAAAGATTGCATTCAGCAATAAGACCTTACTATGCTTTCACATTTGTATTGTTATATTTATTAATTGTCTTGCTTATTTTCCATACTGTATAATGCAAATAGAGTATACACATTCATTTATTTATAATAATATTAATTATAATATTTTAAGCGAAAACATCATACGTCAACCTTACAATTCCATATAAGGAACTCTTTCATTATTAATAGGTAGGTATTTTTGTACTACTATCTTTTTTTATACTGTAACTAAAGACTGCAGTATAGGATTCTTCAACACGGACGTATTAAGATATTTTTTTTTTATGCAACTTAGAATGGCAAACAAGTTTATTCCGTGGTGTTACAGACGTCCATAGGCTACAGCGACTGTTTACCATCAAACGAACTAAATGCTTGTTTGCCACCTTTATGGTATAAAAAAATCATCTCAAACTTAGATTCTGGAAAAACGAATAGATAGTGGAAGTAATGAGTAAATGAACAACGTTATACAGTAATTATTTGTCAGAAACAATTTAGGCCAAAAACCGCAGCAGTAACATATAAATTCCCCTACATATTTGAACAATAAATACTCCTACCATATTTAAACTAAATCCTGTTCAGGTTATAACTTTTCAATAAATATTGTAAATGTGTTTCAATGTTTATTATTCAATGACGCATAAACGATTGAAAGGATTTTGCATAATGACCATTTATTCTAAACTAGTTTTTACCTGCCACTCCACTCAGGTGACCTGGATTTGTTCACTAACCAAGATAAAATATAGCCTATAACCTTCTTTTATTTTATACCACTGAAGTGGCAAACAAGCATACGGCCCACCTGATGGTAAGCGATTACCGTAGCCTATGAACGCCTGCATTACCAGAGGTATTACGCGCGCGTTACCTACCCTGAAGAATCCTCTTTACCCCCCTTTTGTAGAACTCCCTGCTGTAGTCTCTTGGAAAAACCTCGGCAGGGAGTTCATTCCATAACCTGAGTGTTCGTGGGAGAAAACATCTCTGAGACCATGTTGTACTCGACCATTTAGGCTGTAGAATATTGTATAGCAAATTTCATAGTGATAGTATAGACTAAGAGTTAATATACCTTTTATCCTAATTCATACAGGAAAAGCCGCGTATTATAAGTATAGTTAGTTAATAATATTACTTTCTTAAAATGTTTATCAACAGCCAGAAAAAAAGAGGAAAAACATTGTGTGGGATGTATTTCGTAATTTATATCGGAATTCAAACAAATACCGCTGGAATCATGTCAGAACAATATTAAGAATTTGTTATTACTTCCAGTGGAAATCTTCCATTTTGTCTATTTATGGATTACAACTCTGTGAAAATAATTCATTATTGACAAATAATATTTCCAAAAGGATTATATTAATTTTCAGATTCTTTCATGATTGTTTCGTAAAACTACCAATATAAAAAAAGAAACTTCTTGATACTTCATCAAGAATCTTGTTAATTATATTTAATTTTATTCATTTTTTATACTGGTAGTTTATGGGGTCTCATAAGAAATTACTATTCATGTATGCTTGTGGGTCTGTAGTCTAGACTACTGGCATTGATTATCAAACCTCCTGTATTCCCAATTCACCTCTAACAGATAGCGTATAATAAATATTTAGATAAAGACATACCTACTCCTACACAATTGGACGTCGCATCTTAGATCCAAGAGCTTCATAAACACAGTCTAGTAACTTTCATTACATTATGATTTATTTTCTTACCATACTTTGTCTCGACATAGCGTCCTTATCTTACGTATAATGGTTAGCCAACGTACATATCTCTGTGTCCCGAGAATTAACGAGTTGCGTTGATGCGTTTTCCAGAAAGGAGCACAAGGCAACATCGTCGTCTAACTTAATTAATGAGTCCTATAAGCTATTTCTGAGTCGTAATATTTGTAAAGGCACGCTCCCAACAATCTTAATATCGACAAAGAATTGGCAAGGGGAACAATTTTCGGTATGCGCTCTCGTATGTGTATTATCTTTACTTCCAGAAATAATACGGCTGTTTTCATTTGTCACATTTGTTTGTTCCTTTCTTTTCGAAATACGTAGCTACTTATTTCTATAATTATTGTTACATTAATTTTAAGTGCATTTGTAGTTTTATGTTTATAATTCTACCTACACATTACAGCTGTATGTCATTCGGTTAACCAAAATAAACAGAAAGCTAAATGTTCCGATTCAAAGGAAATTCTTCAGCTTCTTCCATATTCATCAATCTTACATGTCTATACAGAAAAATACTTTTCGATGTTCCGAGTAAATTATTCTCAAGGGGATATACACAGAGTAATATTGTTATTCTGACCTTATTTTTACATCAAGGATTAAAAACAAATCCTGTTATTTATTTACTTATTTATTTAGTAATGTCAACAATACAAATACTTACAATGACATTATAACTACATTAAATACTAAATCTAGTATTTGCATCAATTATAGACACAACATTCAAATAATACGTTTCCACAAAAATGAGGTTATAAAAAAAATAAATCATTATTATCTTTACTGATATTATGAACTAGCGACGCGCCCCGGCTTTGCACGGGTGCAATATTTATTTGCGTAACTTTTATACAGTTTACTGCATTTTAGTAAAACTGATATTTTGACATGTGTGAAAGTATTGCACTAACATTCTTTAAGATTATAAATGAACGGCCTATTTAGCATATTTGTGCGTGTATATATATATTGTAGTTTTTCTCTTTCATCAACAACTCAGCGCCCAGCTTACTCGCACGGCCAGCGGCAGCGATAACGCAACAATTTTACCGGCTTATTGTTTTCATTTCGCATTTTTACCTGGCCAATTGTTGTACTATACTATATATATTATACTATAACTTCTCCAGTTCTGATACAATTTGAATATTAATTTTTAAATGAAAATGTCTATCCTTATATTGATTTTATACCAAATTAGACGAAATTAAAATTGAGCTGTGACAGAAATGTGTAATAATTTCATGATATTCATAGAAACAAATAAATTTTTCTTTTTTTTTTTTAATTTGCTACGATGAATGAACGAAAAAGTTCTGTTATATTTAGATCATTAATTTTTTCCTAACTATAGATAAAAAGGTATTATCGTAACAGTTATTCTATGATCCAACCCTAAATAGAATTAAGCATGACAATGTATGTTAACGATTTACTCAGATATTCCCAGATTCAACCTTATAAATTTTTATGAGTTGTTATAGTAAACCGAAATACCACTAGAACTTTTGTTACTTTGAATAAAACAACTAAATACCTTACAAAGGATTTGTGTGTTCTTAAAGAGCAATAAATACACAAACGTTCCCAACTTTCAACGCAGAAACAATTCCAGTGCGAAAATTCTAGCCAATACAAAACACAGACATCGTAGCAACACTGGGACAATAAAAATAGTGGAATCCCGAAATCCCGCGAACAATACCAGAATCCATGACTATAATTTGTCGAAACGAGTTTGCAGCGACACCTACCTATTGGGAAAAGCGAGCTATTTTTAACCTAAAAAAATGGATGCTCTCTGCTTCCTACTTATGAACTTGCTACTTTTTTCCCCCGACTCGTTCGTGTGAAATTAGTTCTTTGTTTATAATGATCTTTTCCGTAGTAACCTTACTCATTGTTAGAGGTTGATTTAAAAATAGAATTTAGAGTAGGAATATCAATAACAAATTTTATAATCATCTATTTAGTTCAAACTCAAGTAAGTAAACAAGCGTCCTACAATTTAAGATTGTATTGTGCAATAAAGTAACACAAATAAAAATAATTACTTTAATATATAATAGTATTATAAATGTAAGTGTAATTAATATACAATAACATATTGTTCTAAAAATATCAAATATCAAATTAAATATACGACTATATCCATAGTAATAGTAAATACCTTTTTTAAAGGTAAACAATTGTGAGAGTACTATTGACGAGTTGTCTACACAGAGGTAGTGTAACAACGACATACAACAATATCGCTATTTGTTAGTTGATTAGAATTATTTTGTTTAATTCCGCTACCATTAGTATGATACTAATAACTAAACAGTGATGTGAACTTCCGCAAAATAACTCACTAAATCAGTAAAATAATATTATTATAATTATAAATAGGAAAACTTGTATAGATGATAAATTGTTTGTTACTCAATCATATTATAACGATTCAATGGATTTAATTCTAATTTATTATCCAAGATTAATTCATAAAATACCTATATCGTAATTCACAGGAGTAAAACAGTGGGTTACAGTCATTTAAATAATAAATATTAATTATTCAAACAACTACAGCCCAAAACTGTCAAAACTTACGACTTTTTTTAGTTCAGAGAAACATTTTTTTTTATTGTTATAAGCACCCGTTTATAAGAAAATGTAATATATTTTACGGATAATTCATCAATAAATCTCACGTTTCGATCCCCCAATCAATTCATTACAACCCTTTCAAAGTTCTGCTCGTTCGTCCTGTCAATTTTTTCCCAAAAGTTTAATAACTCTAGAGGGTTTCGTAACTCTGAAGAATATAATATAGCTGCTGACCAAACCTTTGTCGGTACAGTTAGGAACGCTCTGCCTTTTCGTTTTTAACAGACAAGATAAAAGGCGACCGCTATCTGTTCGATGCTATTAACTGTAGCTTGTAAGAGTGAACGCGGTACGAGTCTTCAGTGAGTGATTTATTTCTTTCAAGTATATATATACATATATATACCTGCAATTTTGTCCCAAATTCCTTTATCTAATTCTGTGGATATTCAGGACATTACTGGGTCGAAAATTTTATACATTCCTTAAAAACATCGGCACGACCAGTATGGATATTACAGATTATAAATTGTACTCTATTCGCCGACAGTTGAATAGTTTTTTTTTTTTTTTTTTTTATATAAATTTTATTAATACAAAACAATTTACTTAATGAGAGACGGCGTTGCCAAACTTTCAAATTTGGCTGACATGAAAAACTTTTTGTTTTTTTTTATGCATCTTGGAATGGCAAACGAGCTGACGGCCCACCTGATGATAAGATATATATATCGCCTATAGACATAAGCTATACTACTATAACGTAAATGAATAATAAAATAAATAAATGAATAATATACTTTAAGAATACATCCAGATGAAGTCGAAACAATTGGTGAAAACGACAAACCATAGTAAATTCATAATATTTACCGTTTTTTTTTTTAATGGATGATAATGGAATGGTAACCCCACCCGCGCTATCGGTATACACCGCCAGGGCACCAGTGAAGGATGATAGGTGAGGATGAAGTAGGTGAGTTAGCCCATCGTGACAAATTGAACAAGAATTGTTCACGATGGTTTCCAGGGGGAGCCACGTGGAGGTTGACCTAATAAGGCATATTGCTAGCAATGGGGCTGTCAAACTCTATTGCTAACAATCCTTTTCCCCCCTAATATTTACCGTTATACTCGTATACATATACACACCTCACGATTAGTATTCAGTGGGTATTTACGAAATTGACATTAGTAATTATCGGAGTTTAATTTCGTAGATAACATGAATGCCGTTTCCGTATTGAGTAGCTATCTAAACTGGAAGTTGGAACATTACTATCTATCACGTCTGTCGCTACATTCACCTTAACACACAAAATTACTTAAGCACCAGTAAGTACAGATATTTGGAACTACTATGACAGTTTACGGTGTAAATGTTTTAGTAAATTCTCTAGTAGGTAATTTACTATTTTAAAGTAGGTATAAATGTAAGGATTATTTATTTAAATAACTTTGTTTACAAAGAAAATAATGCTATAAGTACTATTTTCTAATAGCCAACTTTTGGTATTTTAGTACATAGGATTTTAAAATGAATTAATATATTCTTCATTCCGTGTGGTCCTGACATAGAATAGGCCACCCCTTCCCTTCCTGTTGGTGTCGTAAAAGGCGACTAGAGGAACTTAATGCTAGAGGGATGGACAGCAGCGGTTGCAAACCCGCATGCCAAGTGTGACAACTACTGGCAAAACTTCTATTATGATGAAAGGTTATCTTCAGAAATGAACAGTATGTACATAATGATATTCTTATTTATTTCCTATACTAATATAGTAAAACTGATTGTTATTGTTGGCATTTATTAAATAATTCATTATCCTTGAACAAGTTAAAGTATATATTTAAAATATCCCAAGAAACGTCCTGTATAAATGCTTTTTTTATTTCTCTGAAAATATTAATCAAGCTATTACGTAAATTAAAAAAAAAAAGAAACGAATAGATCTAACCGTTTTCAAGCGATACGCTTACAATCAAACGGAAATTAATTTTTATTTATGTACACAAAAAAAAACCTTGTGTACTTTATAAAATGTCAATTTCTTGATAAATTGTTAGAATAAGTGAAATGAATTTTTTTCCGTGGAATTTCGCGAAGTTATCTATCAAGCCTTGTGGAAATCGTCTAAATTAATTAAAAACTTCTTTTTAATTCCTAAAAATTTACATAGACTGAATGGGCGAAGTAAAGGATTTTGTTGACAATTTGAGTAGTATCTACTTTCTTTGACTTAATCATTTGAGTCGCTTTTAATGAATTAACAACATAGAAATACGAACCTTTTATTCTAGAGGAATTATAACAATTTGTTTTAAAAAAATTCAACTTAACTAATTTTAGGAATCTTTTAAATTAAAAAAGTGGATTAACAAAGAGTTTTAAGTAAGAATAGTAGCTTTTGTCTTTCTCGTCTATCTTACAAGTAATA
The DNA here is from genome assembly GCF_026898425.1 of Galleria mellonella. Lineage (NCBI taxonomy): Eukaryota > Metazoa > Arthropoda > Insecta > Lepidoptera > Pyralidae > Galleria > Galleria mellonella. Next base: position 473,247 of record NW_026442100.1, on the reverse strand, counting down.
CGATATATTATCGTAATTTACAAACGAATTACAATAATTTAAAAAGTTTCCGTAAATATAGTATAATTATTCTTCAATATGATGTATCATATTTACTATAATTATATCAGCCAACTGCCCACTGTTGTACATAGGCCTTTCCCATAAAGGAAGTTTTGCCAGGCCGGTTGGCAACTACAATTAGGCTTTGGTAGTGTTTTAAGAAGGCAACCTATGATCTTATGAACCTATGAACCATCAAATGAGCTTTTAACTGTCCACTGTTGAACATAAGCCTCCCTCAGGGGGGTTTTGTTAGTAGTTGCCACACATTGCAAGCGGATTGGCAACCATAGTTTTGTTTTGAAGATGTTTTAAGAGAGACGCTTCTGCCCATCTCTCGTCTTCTCTTAGTCGCCTCTTACGACACCCACGGGAAAGGAAAGGGTGGCCCATTCTATGCCGGGACTACATGGCATGCATTATATATTTTTTTATAATTCTAGCAAGTATGTTTTATTTATTTTGACAACATTAATTAAAATTAATACCTCTAATTAATGATGACGAATACCAAAAAGAGATCTACAATGTTCCATCCTACACATTGAAAACTCAAGCCCGACCGCAAAGGACCTTTTAAAGAAAATTCCGGGAATCTGTGACAAGAACGCTTAGCTACACAATCAGGCATTTTAATGAGGTGTTAATACTTATTTAAAAAATATATTTTTATACTTGAGTACAATACAGAATACATTCAGAAATCTAAATACAGAAAAAATAGATATCATTAGTATCCTTTACAACCCTTTATTTATATATATATGGGGAAAAGGGATTGTTAGTAATGGAGACTATAAATCCCATTGCTAGCAATATACCCGACCAGGTCCACCTCCTCGAGGTTTCCCCTGGAAACTATCATAGTTAATTCCTGATGAATTCATCATGATGGGCTAACTGGCCTGTTTTCATTCTCATCGATCACCCTTCACTGGTACTCCGCCAGCGTATCCCGTTAGCGCAGGCGAGGCTACCATACCATTTTCATCCACCAAAAAAAAACCCTTTATTTATTTATTTTTCTTTTTAGAGTATTCTATGAGTAAAATTATATATTTTTTTTAATAAAACATGAAGATCAAAAAGCTGTAATAAATCAGCCTCCTATACTGTGGTAATTCGACAACGGGCTGGCTCGCGTTAGTATAGAGATCAATTTTATGTTGTTTTTTGAACCATATTTTTTTTGGGGGAAATATTTAGTTTTCTATATTCCACAGATATTAGATAAACGTAGCCCAATAGATATATGTAAAAATTGTACAATATATAAGTACATATTTATAATATGCCGCTATCAACTCTTTTTCCCAATATATTAGTTTCGCATTCTGCCAAAAAAGTTGCCCGGTTGCTCTCGACACATCAATCATATTGCTCACCGCTGTCGGCATACAGCGATGAGCAAAGAACATGTTAGTTTTTATACACACTTCACACAAATTGTAGGATAATATTTGAAAATAATATTTATATTCGTAGCTAATATATGCGTCACGCAATCCCTAAACGCAATTGGCTGTTCAGGCTTGTAGTAGATAAGTGATGAACGACTGATACTGGTATTGCAATAATCAACATAATCAAAGAATCCTGGCGTCGATATCCATTCTTTTTTTTTTATACAACATAGAATGGCAAACAAGCTGACGGCTCACCTGATGGAAAGTAGTAATCGTCGCCTATAGACATGAGCAGTACCATGGATATAACAGAATATGCTGTTTCGTTTCCATGATACCCCTACCATTCGGGCGCATTTTCATTATGCTCGAGCTCTTCGAAAGGACTTTTCTCATGTTCCGCTAAGAAGAATAGATCTAGCAAAATAGGCTCCTCTTCCACTGACATTGACGCTACTCAACGGTGTCACGAATCAGTATCCGGACTTCAATGTATTAACTTGTAAGCTTGTCGAGTTTCGTAGAATGACAATAAATTATTTAGAAAGTGTCCAGTAATTACATTTTATTATGTTTTGTATATTAAGGGTCCTAAGCGAAATGGGGAACTGCCAAGCTCGGTAGTTTGGTAATTATAATTAATAAATCTATATTTCTAACCTCCAAGGGATATTATTTTAAAAATTCTTCCTAGAAATATTATTAACTAGACTTTATCTGCGGATTGTCTTATACGTGCCCTTTTTTATCACAAGACAACATTTACACTATAATCTATATATATATATATATATATATATATATATATATATATATATATATATATATATATATATATATATATATATATATATATATATATATATATATATATATATATATATATATATATAATATTGTGACGATTAATTGAACTGTTAAAATACTAAAAGGTAACAAACAATTTTTATTTTACAATTTATACAATAATTTGCTACACAAATGGATAGACGAAATACTTTTTATTATAATTCACAAAAAAAGTCGGTTTATGAATAAAAGAATGTATTTAATCTGTCTATCTGTAGCTTTTGCAACTATTATAATAATTTAACGTGTGGTCCCGGCATAGAATGGGTCACCTCCATTTCCTTTCCTGTGGGTGTTGTAAAGGATGACTAAGGGAATTTAATAGTCGAGAGATAGGCAGCAGTGTCGCTCTTGAAACATCACCAAAAGCCTAACTGCGGTCGCCAGCTAATCATGGCAATTACTGTCAGATCCCCCCATAAGGGATGGCCTATGTTTAGCAGTAGGATAGTTAACGATTGATATAATTATAATGATAACAATTTACACCAATACATCTCAAGCTCTCGAAATATTTTGATTCATTTCAAATAAATAAAAACTGTATTCTGTTCTTGTTAATTTCATGGGGACATACATATGATCAATTCCTTTCTAAGTAAAGACAACTCCGTATGTGTCCCTGTACTGCTGTACACGTGAATTTTGAAGAAAATGAAAACAGAATTAATGCGGTCGAAACACGAGCACTGCGAGGAATCTGTGGAGTAAGGCTGTCAGACCGCATTCGTAATATAGCAGTGCAAGACTTGAGATGTTTCGAACGAAAGTGTCGTTGTAAAAATGAGAAATGGCACGCTACGTTAGAGCGTGCATGTGGAAAGAATGTCAGATGAAAGGATAACGGAATAGAGGTACAAATACCTACCTAGTTACATATTTATATCTATCTCGTGTCTACATATACAGAAGTCTGTGACACTCGCTATTTTTTGCTTTATATATATACATATATGTTATTTTTAGTAACAAATAATAACAAATATTTTCAAAAGAAGTCGGTAACGCAATTCGTCTTTTTTACTACTCATATATTTTACGAGATTACTATTGTTAACTAATTCTAAACTTTGTGTATATACTAACATTATTTAATAATAAATAATTTTTTTCTTTAATTTATTACGTCGTCAATTCTGAAAATATTTTCACAATTTTTATGCAGTCAGCTTACATTAGTCTCATTTTAATTAGTTTTCTTACGGACCAAAAAACTATTTCTTTGAACGGTATTAATTATCATTCATTCATGTCGTGTAGCTTCGAAATAGAATAGGCCACACCGTCCTCTCTCGTGGGTGTCGTAAGAGACGACTAAAAGAACTTAAGTGTCTTAAGATAGGCAGCTCTTTAAACGTCACTAAAGCCTAAACTGCACTTGCCAATCCGTCTGCAAAGCATGGTAACTACTAACATAACCTTTCTATAGGGGGAGGTCTAGATTTAGTACTGGACAGTTAATGATATGATATGGTGATGGATAATAAATCTATTAGACAAAAATCAACGCCATCTGTATGACCTCATCCAATAATAGTATAAGTTAGCGTTATCCCGCGTACCAACTGTGCATTATACGCGATTAGTTCTACCAACGTCACCGCAACGCGCCTCATGATGTATAACTTGTGTACGTGGACTCTGCCAGGAATAGCGAGCTGCGAACCTAATATATTATACGCAATTATTTCTACGTCCATAGTACTCACGGCACGGTTCCATTACGTATTCGGTGTCATTATTATTTGACTACATTTGTGATGAACAGTCACGTAGTATATAAGCTTCCTCATAATGACCTGTGCAGACGAGGGTGACTTTGTCCGCAAACAATATTTCCCCCTTACGTTTGACATATCTCCCAACGCTTTTACCACAAGAGACAATCCCCGGAGTAAATTTAGCTTGGTCATAATAAAATTCCTAAAATTGTATGCTACAATGCACACGTGTTGTTTACGTTAGGGAAATTTTAGCCAAAATATCCTTCGTCTGCATATGTCTTAAGAAATTGCCAGTAGCATGTGGTTATATTCTAACATTATAAGATATCAGTATTTTTAATGCAACGTAATTCTAAACCTACTATTATTTTTAAATTACCTTTGTAGAAAATTTCCGAGTTTCTTTTCGTGTCCTAAATAAAGATATCCGCAAGAAAAACCAAAATGACCAAAATACCAAGGCTTAAGAAGGATAAGCAAGCTGAAGTGACCTCGCGTAGGTAAGGGCAGTGTAAAACGAATGGGGGTAGGGATTCTCAGTAATGGGATCTAATTCCCCCATTACTAGCAATACATCCTATCAGAACGACCTCCACGCGGTCCCCACTGGAAATTATTGTGGTAAACTCTAGTGAAATTATGATAATAGGTTAACGGCCCTGTTTTCATCGTTACCTATTATTCCTCACTGTGGGCCAACGTATACTGATAGTGCAAGTGGGGTTACCATTTCATTATCACCCATTAAAAAAAGACCTTCCTACTAGACGGAGCAATGACCTCAAAGACATTGCAGAGAGTCAGTGGATGCAAGTGGCTTAGGATTATTTGTTATGTCAGTCTATGAATATAGATTTAGCAGTAAACATTTAAAAGCTGATATGATGATGGTGAACAAAACTGCATTCAAATAATATACAATCTCTCTTATAAACTGATGTAAATTGGTGACGAAGAGATAAATCTCTATTCTCTCTATTCTCCCCAAGTTACATTAAATATTGCACAAAAAGTATATATATATATATATATATATATATATATATATATATATATATATATATATATATATATATATATATATATATACGTATTACTAGCCCAAGGCAGCAATCGAGCGAATTGTGTTTTGGTTAAAGATATAAAACCTTACTCCATAGGAGTGGCAACGCATGATTGATATCGTGGGCGTAACAGTATAATTTTCTGTGACTTACAAATTGCACAGGGGCTGTTCAGGTCTATAAGTGATGGCTAATACTTTTTTCAAGCTACAAAGAAACTTTGAGACTTTGCAAATACAATATTATATGTTAGGAGGGCACCGTTTCATATATCAAAACCAGATTTGTACCTAATAATTCCTGTTAAATTCAATTAATCAATTTATATTCGTGTTTAAAAACCATCCAGTCACCTTTAACTTTAATAAACTTATACGCTTGTATTTTTTATAAGGATATTATAAGGATTATATATATAGATAACAGAATCATTCTGAGAAATTTAATATATCGTTTACTTATAATATTTGTTTTTTAAATACAAATAATTTCCATTTAAGGAAAAACCTAAAATAAATCACGTTAATAATTATTTATTCAATAAAGTTATTTATATTTCCAAATTATAAAAAGAAACCTTTTTCAAGAATGGCAATACTCCAATTCTTTTTAATAGCAATAAAAATGAAAATATTGTGAATGTAGGACGGTAATGAGCAACGCCTTGGCGAAATAAAAAATGTATTGTCATTCTAACTGAGTGAAAAGAACATTGTCCAATATTCGAGAAGAAATGTAAAGGGGCATCGCTAAAAAACCCGTCGCCCGACCCCAAAACACAGGACGTTATGAAAGGAATCATTGAAAAATATGAACGTCAGGTAGGAAATATCACCGTATCTCCAACACCCATAGGTTTTGTACATCCACGTGAGCATGTTATATTTATGGCCCACAATAGTGGTACAGGGACAGAGACAAACGACGGCCAAACAAAAGATAGTTTGTATATACATACTATAAACTACGAGAACTCACATGACTCTCACTCACGTGAACTCACTATTTTAAATTTTTATTTTTCATTAAAATCATAACTGATCTGTTCCTCCACTGGACACGGATCTCTCTTTTAAGAGGATCGTATATCACCATACTTACTATGGTGCCCATGTGACTTGGATTTTAATACAAATGAAGCTACATATATAAAATTTTATGCATCTTGAACCTATGTATTATCTGACAGTTTGAAAGTTTTATGACACTATTAAAACGCCGAAATCACTGTCACTTTTACATAAGCTCGCTCAGATAAATAAATTGATCTATAAGTTTTTGATATAGTTTACTATTTTAAATTCACGATAGGGACTTAATGCGACGCGATTACAGGTAAACAGTACCTGCGTACCTTTTTTTTATATAACTTAGAATAGCAAACAAGCTGACGGGCCACCTAATGGAAAGTGATAACCGTCGCCTATAGACATGAGCAGTACCATGGACATAACAGAGTATACTGTTTCGTCCATGATACCCCCCATGCGTTGCCATTCCTGAGGACTCAGGTATTATTCCTCCGTACCCAGTAAATTCACGACATATCCCATCCTTCAAACCGAAACACAGCCATGCAAACACAACTGCTTCACGATAGAAACACCAGATTTTTATTGGCGATATATAAATTTAAAATATGTTATATTGCCACTTTCATTCGGCAATACAACTCTGCACGATGAAGTACTCTTTGTCATCGCGATAATTCTTAGTGGGCAGCGGGGAACAGAAAGGGAAACCGCGCCCACACCGCCTAAGGTCGAGGACAAATGAAGCGCCTTAAGTTCCAATTGTGAAAATAAATAACACAAAAGTTTAAAATTAACTATATAGTTTATTTAATATTTTTATAGCAATTAATATAATAATTATGTATGTATGTTACTTGTTGACATATATACGTAATTTTTTTTTAATCGATGAACAGATTTTGAGTTTATCCATTAAAAACAAACAAACAAATATTTACTGTTTATAATCTTATTATATTCGAATATTAAAAAATGAAATAATCGTAATGTTATTTCTATTTTACTTTGGATGCAAAAGTAGTAAGGGCTTGTGTGTGTGGAGACATTAATTTTCCTGTAATTGGTTTAGGAACTAAAAGTGGGTCAATCCGTAGATGAGATTTTTAGGTGTTCCTGATTTTATTGTCGCTAACTTCTAAGTTCATGGTAAAAATCTGTATTTTATTGGATACAATAATATATTACATTACTTTCCTATCCTGTAAATGTCGTAAAATGCGACTAAAGGAAAGTGAGGTATAGGCTGCAGCGTCTCTCTTAAAATATCTCCAAGGCCTAACTGCAATTACCAAGCCGCCTGCCAACCATGGCAACTATTGGAAAATCCACTAAGAGGGAGGCTTTTGTTCAGCAGTTAACAATTAAAGACTGATTGATATGTTAATGATGAATGATGTAGTAACACACGAAGTATGAACCAAAAATAAAATTCAAAAATATCACTTCTTTTAATTTTCTTCCGCACCTACGCAAAATAGGGAGCCCATAACAATAATATTACACTTTGGTGAACCAATAATAGCCAATTTAGAAGGATAGTGACAAATAAAAATATACAATTGGGGATCTCGTAGTCAACAGTTTCCGATAGAATACGCGTTTACTGCCTTCATATCCGCCTTTGAACATTTATTTTAAGCACACATAACCAATGGATTACTCCTGCAAATGTGACCAAAACGTAAATAAAATTTTATACAAGTTCTCCCACTTCCCGGAAAGGTCCAAAACTAAATATGTACTGGATGCTTTTATCTTTTATCGTAAACGGAAATGCTAATTAAGATTTTATTGGCGCTGTAGTAAAATTTTCATTAACACTCGACACTGTATTATTTATTCCATTTTGTTGTAATAATTTTATATTCCTTTAATGCCTACTGTGGCATAACGTTATACAATATGCATGAAATTATTTTGTGGCCGTATTGTTAGCTGCGAGGCTCGTACAACATAAACTTAAGTAACGGGAGACTGGAAGAATGTTTTGTGAGGGGTTCGAGATAACTTCACGTCCGCAAAGTTATTTGATGTTATTCGAAGTGTAAGTATGCAATGTTTATGATGAACTAAAGGCTATTATATAACTATAAAAACAAAGTTAGATAGGGGAGGGAAAGGGATTGTTCACAATAGGGACTAGTGGCCCCATTGCTAGTATCAAGCCAATATATACCAAGTCAGATTGACCTCCACGCAATCGCACCTAGAAGCAACAATTTATTCTTGGTGAGTTAGTTATGATGGGCCAAATGGACTTAAATCCAGTTAACCTTTCTAGTCTAGACACCATTATTTATCTTATTCTATGATATGACGATGCTAATAACGATGAAATACGAGCATGAGTTAAAATGTATTAGTAATACATGACGTCTTGTTCTTTCCTATGTGTGCAGTAACGAAAACGTATTTAACTATTATTTAAGAACTGTGCTATTAATTACCTAATTGTATTCTCTGTTGGAAATAGGAAGACATAGGTCTATACCTATCCAATAGTGGACAGGTATAGACTGGGTTAATAATAAAAATTTAGGCATTTGCTAAAATTGCGTAGGTCCATGTTTCAATTTACATAACAAAATACATCGACACTAGGCCACTGGCTTTCAAACTTTTAACCTTATAACCTCGACACTAAAAGCAAAGTAGCTGCTTTTTTTAGTTCATAGCTTTTGAATTTTAATTCTTATGCTTTTTTTATTTCAATTAAGTTTTCGCCTTGTTTATCTACTGTCATAATTTTTTGAAAATAAATATAATATTATTTTTAGAGAAAGGAATCTCGTAGTAACAACATATACTAGACCGCCTGACTAGTGTGCTAATAAGCTAAAGAACAAGATCTCTTATGAATGGAGATATGTGCCCAGCAGTGGGACGTTAATAAGTTTGTTTTATAGCACTGACATGGCATACGGCCCATCTGGTAATAAGCGGTTACCGTAGCTTATAAACGCCTGCATTACCAGGGGCATTACGCGCGCATTACCAGCCCTAAAGAAACCTCTTTACTCTTTTGAGCAGTAATTTCATCTTCTATAATTATAGAAATAAATAACCAGTTATGCTAGAAGAGTAATCAGTTCCAATATAAACAATTTGACCAAGTCATTTTCACACATTTTCAAGAGCCAAAGGCGAATAGAATCTTCAGTGAACTGATGTTATATTCATGATGTGGAGTTATTTGATTCTTCACAAAATAAATTTCGTCGACTTATTTTCTTATGTATTTTACATTTTGCAAGGACTTATAAGAATAGGGTGCATTCCGTGAAAGGATTTAGATACCGGGAATATCTGAAATTACTTGTCACAATTACTTTTTAGATCGTTTACTAACTAATGGCATAAAAAGGGCCTGATATCACGCGTGGGCTGTACTTTTGGTGATAAGAGCTTGTAGGCCGCTTCGTTACACTAAGGCTTCTGACGTGGCTTACTAGACGGCAGCTTAACATGTTTTCCAAAGCACAAAAGAAGTAATAATCATTTTCGTCCGGCTTCAAAAACGAAGTAGTTTTCAATTCGTAGTATTTTTTTTTTCATGTTTGTGACCTCATAGCTTATCAGTTATAAACTGATTTGGAAAATAATTTTTTTACCTGAAAGTATATACTTTCAGATTGTTCCCATAGAAATTTTATCAAAATTGGCCTAGTAATTTTTAAATCAAAATAACAAGATTTTTTTAAACTAAAATAATAGATGTTGCCACAATTCAAGTTGGCATTTTTAATGGATCACAATCTTAATTATTAAAGTATCCAAATATGAATTTCAAAATTCAGAGAGCCGGGATTTGCTCTTAAAATTCCCGGACCCTAACCAATCACTGTTTGACATGGCTGATATTAATGAATTTGTCTAATTAATAGATTAAAATATCATATATATTTTAATAGTTCTGGCAAAATTTCACCAAATCTATTTATATAGTGAAAAAGAGAGGGCAGATGAATATCTGACATCAACTTTTTATTCAAAGCGACTTCAGGAGTCTTCGCTATGTTTTTTATTCATACAATATATATTTAATGTTCAGTTATTAAGTTCAAAGATAAGTGAATCCTTAAGAAGGGTAATGTATTTATTTTATGATACATGACACTGTTCATGGTTACCGTTTTTCATTGACTAGCCCGTCAAATTCTTGCCAATTTGAGTGGTAAAAAAAGACACATACATTGTATAACTAAGATTCATTCTGTGAACTCTCGTTTATTTAACGGAAAAGCTTACAACGCCCATTCACTCTTTTCACATGTCTTATTCATGAATTTCGTGAGAGCTAATAGACAAGGGATGTGTTTTAGCGACGTTAACTAAGATTTTCCTTAGTGATCATCTAAAATGGAAAAAAAAATCCCAAGAGATCGAAAAAAGAAAATCATGTTTTTCGTATAAGCCTAGACTAAATTTATAATAATCTAGATTTGTCATCATTGAATATTAGGTGATTTTTTTTATACCACTGAGATGGCAAACAAGCATACGGCCCACCTGATGGTAAGCGGTTACCGTAGCCTATAAACGCCCGCAATACCAGAGGTATTACGCGTGCGTTGCCGATCCTGAAGAAACCTCTTTACCCGCCTTTTGAAGAACCCCATACTGTAGTCCCTTGGGAAAACCTCGGTAAGGAAATGGAAATTGAAATGAAATTGGAAATGGTGACTAATTCGCATAGAAAAAAGAAAAGATTAACCATCGCCTATAGATATGAACAGTAGACTAGGTCTTAGAAAATGGATTTTCACGTCAATAATATCCGTCATGCATTTTTCATTATAGTACGACATTTGACTGCACCATCCTTAGTGAACATAGAGACAACATGATTCATGAACACGATCAACCGAAAAGAGAATGATTTACTCTCAACGGTTGACCGCATTATACCAACTCACTAAGTGCTTTTCCATGCTGCGTTTGAAAGATCCAAGGTTATAGGCTTTCTATTCCTTAAGACTGTTCCTTGTGTGTACTACCCTTTTAAACTGAAACATAGCTACATGAACAGTGATATTTGGCGCCTCTATCATATATAGATAGATAGATAGAAATTCCTTAATGTTTTCTCAATAAGGTTACAATATTATACTTATTACAAGTACAAATATTTACAAGAAAAATATTACACTGAGAAACCAATGGGCGGCTTACATACATATCTGTCATACGTAGATAGAAATAACATGAAGACACCTTTTGTACAGTTTTTTTCATGCAATTTAGAATGGCAAACAAGCTGACGGCCCACCTGAAGGAAAGTGATAACCGTCGCCTTTAGACATAACAGAGTATACTGTTTCGCCCATGATGCTCACCATGCGTTGTTATTCCTAAAAAACTTAAGTGTTCTCTGTACCCTGTAAATTCACTGCCATATTTCACCCATCAAACCGAAACACAGCCATGCAAACACAACTGCTTCTCGAAGTAGTAACCAGTAGAAACACGAATGGGACAGAGGTGCCTAAGCAATCGACTTTTGTACAAAGTCTCCCTCCGGTAAGTAAAGATTCCTTCTACTCGTATTTTTTATAAAAAAAAAATTTAAATCTTCTCTAAAGCCCTTGCCCGATACTAAAAAGTATTTAATATTTTAATCCAATAATTTTATAGCTAACAGAAATTGTAATTGTTTATAAAATCATTTATAGTTCCTCAAACAGAAATAGGCCAGAATTAGAGTATAAAATTTAGGCGTACTTAAATAAAATTATAATAAGACACTACAATAAAATAATCGTAACGCTTAAATTTCAATTAAGAATTTATACTTGTAAATTATTACTTTAATTCTTAATTGAAATTTAAATTGTATCCTTTCAGCTAAAGCTTTTATCAAAATTGTTTCAAGATTTTAAGATATTCAATCTATGACTAAACGAACTATTTCCTAACAGGATAATAGATAACTGGAATGATAGTGATTTCTTTATAATTATTTATTTACATTTGTTTATAATAAAAAAACTTTTATTCAAGTTAATTTAATAATTCGCATTTTTTATCATAGCTAATATTAGAAATTTAGGAGTCGTAAGAGGCGACTAAAGGAGGACGAGGGATGAACAGCAGCGTCTCTCTTAAAACATTTGCCAAGCGTGGAAACTATTGGCAAACCTCTCCCCCCAAAGGGGAGGCTTGTGTTCAGCAGTGAACAGTTAAAGGCTAATATGATGATGATGATGATGATGATAGACTACAGCAACTTAACATAGGCCTCCCTCATAGACTGCCATAAGGAACGGTCCTGACTCATCTGTATCTACTGACGCCTTGCAATTCCTGCAATGGGGTTCATCCTACACTACGTTTGCCTGTACGGGGTAACTATTCAGGAACCTTTTTTCCCCATCGGTTGTCGGTTTTTCGAGCTATGTGATCAGCCCATTGCTACTTCAGTTTCCTTATCCTTTGGGCTAAGTCGGTCATTTTGGTTCTTTTACAAATATATTCATTTCGGAATCTGTCACGCAAAGAAACTCCGAGCATAGCCCTATCCATAGCTCACTTACTCAGTGATTTAGAACTTTTGTATGCAGGCGCCTGTGTAGGACCATGTTTCGGTTCAATGGGTCAGTACTGATAACACGCACTGGTTAAAGATCTTCGTCTTCAAACTTTGAGGTATTTTAAATGAAAAGATGCGGCGTAGTTTGCTCAACGATGCCCAGTCCAGTTGGATTGGTCGGTTGACCTTTCGGTCGAAGTTGTAGTCCATCTTATGAATTCAATTAAATTAAAACTAAATACATTTTCATTTAATATTTTTAATGATAACAATTATACTTAAACATTCCACGAATTACAAGCACCCATACAAATATGCAAAAGGAATCGGCGAGTAAGCGAGGAATTAATTAAATTTACATTTTATTAGTAAGGCGTCGGTTGTAATATAATGACAGTTCCATTATTCAACTTCATTCTTTCTTCGAACACCCTAATTTGGAATTCATTCTTTGAATATTTTTAGATATGAAATGAATCAGTGAAAGTTTCTAACTGTCAATCATTTTTATGGATGAATTTTAATAGAATTAATAGCTTCCGTCCAGACTTAAATGGAAATGATGAAAAACTCTACGTATATGTAAATAATTTCAATCAAATCACGAAGTCCAAGAGAATATAAAAAATGATAGGCGCATACCTATTTTATAAAACTAAGAAAAGAAAAATCATATTTATTCTATAAGGTGGTGCGAACCAGTGTACAGCTAGAAGTCTATCGAGCTTCGCGCATTCTATCTTAGTGACAAAGGGCGAGAATAGTGGCGGTGCTTCAAGTGATATGACTTAGCATATTTATTGGTATTATTCTTTTTTATTTTTTATAATTGTATTATACTTCTTTTTGTTCTTTGTATAAACCGAAAATAGAAATTTTATAATGCTACAACTAATGTTAGTTAAATGCAGGTTGCTAAATTAATAGCTCCAATAATATTACTCATAGTAGGTAGTATAACGTTACAAGGCAGCGATAAAGTGAATCAAATGACCTTGACCATGAGACATAATGGCTAAGCTTACCTTTAAATACAAATAATTATAAATGTACAGATTGTAGTTTAAGAATCTAATTAATTTTATTTTTATTTTTTTATAATTTTTACAAAATCTGGACTTAACGTTTTAAACATTACAATCGTCAGTCATACATTTCCAGTTTTTTAATTAAAAACCTGTGCCCTACCTATTTAATTTTTTATTAATTCTAATCAATCACGCCCAAGTGGCTGAATGGATTAAAATACAATTAGGCATACCATTACAGCTAAATTAACATATAGGCCAAATTCAACCTAATTCACATGAGTAAAGCTGCGCAATATTCATTAAATAATCACATAGAAATAACAATTAGTCTCCAGTGCTGTGACAGTACGCATTAGCCCCGTGTTAGCTGTGTGTGCAGTTTTTAAAATGAAATTTACATAACATATTTTTTGGGCACAAAATAAAAGTATACAAGGAAAATTATTACAGAGTGTGCAATTATAAAATGCGGTATTATCTCTAGAAGCAATCTTTTACAGAAAAGATAACAAAAGTAATAAAAATACAGAGAAAAGTAGGTGACGCACGTTAGACGCTTATTGGCTTTTACTTATGATTTTGTCTACGTGACCGGAATAAAAATAATATATGTCCTTCTTTATACCAAATACAATATGTATGTCAAAATTTTATGATAAATGGTTAAATCGTTATGATGTTAAAACGTAACGAATAAATAAATAATCGTAAACAAATTCCAAGTCATAATTAAACAAAATGTAATAATAAATATTTAATTCCAGTTACGTAATGAAATTAACAGACATATCTTGTTTTCCTTATAGATAACGTGATAGTTATCTAATCTTATAGCTTTTCTGTGAGGATTATTTAATCTGTATACTATTTGCAGTGCATTTAACCGTTAACAAAATATAATTCAATGACATTAAAAGATAAATCAAATTTGGAAATTGTCACCACTTCTTTTTGCTGACAAAAGGAAAAACACATAATACACCAGAGCAAGGAAATAAAAATAAAATCCTATATCATCCATCTGACTAGCATTCAAATGTAATTAGGATTATATGAAAGATATTATATTCTGAGAAAAGACTCATGCTCAGTGTAATACTAATGACAATATTTTATGGTCTTAATAATAAGTAAGTAAAGGTTCGTACTCACTCGAGATGCTCCTTGTAAATGTCGAAGTCGGTGAACACAAGCTCGACGATTTGGTGCGGCGCCGCGACGAAGGTGTAGAGCAGGCAGTCAATCTGCGCCGGGTACGGCCGCGGGTAGTCGGGGCTGCTGAACGTGCCGCGTTCCTTACCGTACGTGGACGTAAACCGAAGACATGTGCAACCTGCGAAGCGAACGATATTCTTAATTTATAGCTCGATAGGGCTGCGAATTAGGATTGATCTCTGTGATAAAAAGATTCTGACCCAGTCAATATCGAAATTTTGGTTTCTAAAGTGACCAACCCTAGACCTTTTTATTTGAGTTGAGACTTTTTTTACTACCTTAGAAATTATATCCCAAATCTTATTACTATACTCATCTGTCCACTATTTATAAATGCAAAGTATAAATAGATAATAATCAGCTGTCAGATAATCAAAATATATATTATAAAATTAATAATACAAGAAGTTTCAACAATGATAAAAACTTTAATATAAATAAAAAATGAGGTATTACAATCTATGTTATGATTTCTTTGTAGGTGTATTATAAAGCACTGCTATATGTCACAGGGAAAAATATGATAACCGTCTTGTGTGATTTGAAGCCCTCGCCTTCTACACCCCATATGTTACACTAGTTCGTAATCAGTCACTTTTTTCTCACAAAAAAATGTGCTATTATTTGTTTGTTATTTATTTTCAATTTAGAATCTCGTTTCATAACTTGGGTGCCGTTGACAGTTTTTCAAACTACCCATTGTGACGGTTCGCCTATAGTACAATAGGTTTAATACCATAAGTACATAGAAAAGAAACAGGGGTTCCTATGGGTGACCGCTGCGAAAGCTGAGCTATTTAATATAAACAAACTTTAAAGTCAAGGTTCACAATAGTATACAGAGAAGACGTTACCATATATGAAATATTGACACAGAAGGGAAACTCCTTTGATGTGTTTCCAAAGTGTAGTGGACGTCACAAGAAAATTAAATAAATTAAACAAAAATATATTATATTTTATATTAACCAAATTATAGTTTATCTTTTTCTCATCAGGTGTAAAAAGGATGCATACAACACAGTTTAATAAGGTTTATGAGAGTCTTTAAAGTTTTATAAATTCGATAATCAATTTAATAGAAAATACCAAAATACGTTAACATATAATTAAATTGAATTTAAAGAAAAGTCCAGTTCGAATAATAGGCTAAATCTGATTATTGAAATATACCCTTCGGTGACATAATCTATGACGTTATTAGAGAAAGAATAGAAAAAAAAAAAAGAAAAAAGAGAGTCGATTTTTAAGAATTTCGCAAAAAAAAAAAAAAAAAAAAAAAAAAAAAGGACGGCAAATGGCGGGGAGTCGTGTTTTAGGGATTGCGCAATAAAATAAAAAATTAACTGGGATATAGATCTAGGAGGGACTGGATCGACGAAGGGGTTTGAGATCTTAGTGTATCACTATCGATTAAGTGTGTGAAATTAATCAATAGAAGACTGGAGAATCCGGTGAGCTTGTTCCATTTATTACTACGTAGTTAGATTTTTGACTGTGATCACAGGCAAAGTCTATACTTAATATTTTTCCCAACAACTATTAAAATACGTATTTAGTCGAGTCCATATACCTTTAGGTAATGCGTATATCGTTAAATGCAATCACATTTAAACAAAGTTTACATCAATATAATTTACGTACTTACGTTATTTTACTCATATACAAAATCCAATTATATGGTCGTTTGATAGAACTTCATCAATTTGATTCAATGTTCTAATTGTCCAGTTTTGGAAAATACTTATTGAATCAACTATTGAACTATTACAATACTAACTAGTTTCATATCTAGTTATTATAAAGTATTTATTTATTGAGGATAATAGACTAAAGTAACTATGGTCTGGTCTCATTGCTGGGAAAACAACCATTGATGAGAGAGAGGGGTTATTGAGTGGCGACCCTGTGAATGCAAGTGCGGTGTGGGCTACCTCCATTGTTTGGAGTGACTGTTTTATGTGTATTGTGGGGCCGTTCCTTGTGTCAGTCGGTGGAAATTGCCTGTGTTCAGTCGTGGGTTGGTGATGGTTGAGACGATGATGATGATGAAATATTTGTATTTATTACACTATTACAGTGTCGGTTTAGAATATCTATTCATACTTAACGCTTCATGGTGAAGTGTTTTTATACCATTACTCGGTCGACCAGATTAATGATTCTTAGTCTATATTTGATTATCCATGACTACATGTGGGGATTTGTTTTACTCCAGATGTACAGAGAAACAGCTTAGCTGTTGCAGGTGATTTTATGTGAATGTATTACTTTTAATACATTATTGTGTTAGTAGATAAATTCATGTAACGGTGGGATGTTTATGGTAAACAAGCCTGTATTGTTTAAATAGATATTTTGTCTTGATTTATTATAAACTTTAATATTGATTTTGTTGTAGTAAGCAAGCTGATAATAACAATTCTGTGTGTATTACTGGTTTCTAATAATATTTAATTATGCTGATATTATGGGTGTGGATTTATTTCCTAATGGTAATAAATGTACTAAAGGATTCTCTGACTATAGTTACTCTTAACTAGGTATGAGATACAGTATAAAATTAGTACTAAATGACAAGTGTGAGCTATGTATTTTACTCATATTTAGGAAGAAAGTTGTCATGGCGATAAGGTTTGTATGTGTGTTGTTTGTTCATGCTATATTGACTAGACAAGTTCAGACAGGGTTAAAATTAGTGAATCTTTATTGGATTTATATTTAATATACATATTTTGAATATTTATGGGAATAGAATGGAGATATACAAGTAATAAAATATAATATTAGTATTTTATAAATTTCATTATCGAGTTAGTTGTATATGTTGGGCTGCATCCAAGGAGATATGAACCTATTAATATCAAGTTAGGACAATTACTTTAAATATTAATAAAGCAAACACTAACACTGATTATTCACTTCTTTAATAAATTTACATTAGAGTTTAGAAATCAAATAGATAGCATATTGGGAAAATCTTCACCACACATGTATTTGAGGAATGTTCTTGATAATTAGTACTGTATGTATATATTATTGCAAGTACAATTGCAATAAGAATGTTAAACTTCTAATCTTCTGTTTATTCTTGAATTTGAGAGTAAGCTTGGCTACTGATATGAATATAAAACTGCAGCATTACTGGATACTATTAATTATTTCTGGTGTAAACCATGATTATTTATGTCACTGATAATTTAGTTGTATATTACGGTTGATATATGATGATTTTATATTTAGTTATATTAAACAAATACAAATAAACAAACTTGCTAGTATTTGTTACGTTGACAGTTGTGATAGATAATCAAAATTCAATTCAATATATCAATACGTCATTCAATACGTCATTAATGTGACAGATGTCAAACAAAAGGAGATTATACACGTTATGATTCTATATCTAAGTCTATAGAAAATTTATATAATATTCTGTTATTTTATAATAACTGTAGGGGGAATATTGGAATTATTTATATGAGAAATTTCACTTAAATGATATGATAATTATTTAAAGACCTAATTTCTTAGGGATTTAATCATGATGATTTAAACACTAAAACACTTGTTTATCCTAGAAATCTTCTTAGTAAATAGGTTTACTAAGACACTAAAAGGAAGTAAATATAGTATAACTATAGTACAGCTACAATAATTGTATAAGACTTACTGTCCTTTCTATACAAATATATATTTAATCTATATCTTTCACATTATAATTATGCAATATATTGCCTCTACTACTACAACATACACAAATAGGACTTATTGTCCTTCCTATATACCTATATATAATAATTGACCTGGCACTTTAATGTGTAATTTATCAGTACTTATGACAACAACCAATTAGGACTTATAGTCCTCTCTATAAAGCTACATAATTATTTAATCTGATTATTTCACAATGTGATTAATCAAACCTCTACAAATATTACAAAAGATCTCTATTACTCTCAACACAATAATAGCTTGTTGGACTTAGTGTCCTCAAACTTATAGAAAACCCAACTGGTTATTTCACGAGACGTTGTTAACTTGTGATTAATCAGTGTCTTTTAAAGGACTTATAGTTCCTTTAGATATATCTCTCTGAATAAATAATTGGTTAATTCACAATGTGGTTAATCAACAATAATATTATATATAATTGACTGGACTTATAGTTCATTCAATAGCACTCATTACTTTTAGTAGCTCTCGACCTATGGGTTGGACTACTCGTTCTTAGGCTCCGGCCTAATCAACAGATTTAACTTGAACCTTGAGTATTCTTGGTATTAAGTAAATAATATTAAATTGACAATGCTATGTTATGATATAGCAATTATCAACATTATATGGCTTGGCCAATTCCAGGGTGTGGAAGGTATCCCCTATCACACAAATCTTCATCTCTATCGGACTGTCTTCACAGGTGATCTCTAATGTCACATTATAGGGCCGAAGGGTTATGTCCCATCAAAGTAAGTTCTGGTGTCTGGGTGATCTCGCTTCTTGGTCTGATCTCTTGTGGAGCCGAAGGGAAACCCCCATTGAGTAAGCTCGTAACAGGGTGACGCTGGGAAACAGTTTCGTACTGTTAGTGGGTGATCTCTATGTCGCCATATAGGACTGAAAGGGTCATCGCCCATGAGTAAGCTCTCGTGTCGGAGTGATCCTGGGATTTCAGTTCCGATCCTTTTGCCTCTGGCAAACTCCAATTTATACTGGAAGCATCGTGGGGCTGGTGGAGCCACTGTAATGTTGAAGTAAATGTACTTATGTTTGGTTTGGAACTGAGAATACTCATGCACTTATTACCATCAGAGTGCATTAATAAATAGTAATACCCTTCCCTACCTTTTAGGAGGAAGAGTTATAGATAGTTGGAAAGTCTTCCACTGGTCCGGGCGTGTGAGGGGCCCGACCGCTCCCCCATTTTTTTATTATTACAGTTATTCTGTAATTTACTATTAAATTAATATATTATATTCTAACTTCCTAGTTACATGAATTATGAGTATAATTCATTAATTATTCTTAATCCTTAAATATTTATCAATCATCTTCATTATTTAACTCCTATCATATACCAATTAAAGAACCTTTTGGTTATTACACACACAACGGGTCCTACATTACTAGACGATCACACATTTATTTATCTGGCCAAATGATCAAGTGTTCTACTATAAGATCTGTTCAATATTATATGTTTATTGTAAAGGTTATATGATTCATAGGGTGTTTGGGGTATATAAGGCAATATAGGTATGGGGTTATATTGAGGGTATTAGGCCATTCCTTAGGGTAGGTTTTCATTAGATTTTCATGAGTTTTCATTAGGTTAAGTCTTCATAGGCTTTTCTTAGGCTTTGTAGGTTTTCCATGTGTAGCTTAGTTTAGAGGGTAGTTAATATATAAAGGGGTACACATAGGCAAAAGGGGGGGACCATCACAATTGGTGCCGTGACCAGGATATAATTGGTTCATGGCTATTTACATATCAGATCAATAAGAACACTTGGTCACAATTGGAGCTTGTGACTTCAGGGATTGGTTATTAAAATATGAAGGAGTATAAAGTTAAACAGTAATATCTGCTAATAGTATAACTCAAAACCAACTTTGATGATTATGACTAAATAATTACACAGTCATAGATCTAGGATTTGGACCTAATTTCATGGGCTCTATGTCTATAGGTAAAAAGCCTATTTTACTGTAATTTCATGTTCTTAGGATTTAATTTATCAAATTAATTCAGTGGTTACCTATTAGAGTCAATTATACAACAAATTTACATGATTTGGTTTATATTTTATTTTACTCTATATCAATTGAGTAAATAATATTAAGTATTACACTAATAGGTACATAACAATAGTAGTGAAGATAGCTTACTAGGTTATATTCAGTTCACAATGATCTAATTTTATGCTATAGGACACATTTATTATTCTTTTGCTTCATTAATTCTCAATACTTACTGAACTATTAATTTAACATTATATAAATTTTATAAACGATAATTATGCTATAATAACTTATACATAAAATTTATTAAATTCTTTATATTATTAAAGAAATAATTTAAGATGAATTAATGACATTATTTATTTCTGAGGAAATATCCAATTGACTTTTATTTCATAAACTTTTATGATGCAGTGACATTGATTATATATATATAAAAAAAAAAATTAAATAATTATGATTTGATTTTGATCATCCTAAGATGTTTAAATAGCTTATATAATGTTTTATAGGGGGTTTCAAATTGAAAGTTAGACGTTTCATAAAATATCATTAAGGTTAGTTAGGGCCTTTAGTTGCTTTATTTGATTACCTAAATTTGAAATTTTAATTGGGTATTTTTATATTGTTAAATTTAACTCCAACAATTTATTAGGATGCTATTATAAATATTTTATTTAGTTTTCTTCACATAATTTCTTTATTTCACTTTACAATTATGTTCAGATTTTATTTGATTATTTACTTATTTTGACTTATTATAAAAAAAAAAAACCCTTATACTTATATCAGAGGGAGACTTTGTAGGTTATTTATTCAAGTACACTCTACATGCCTAAATATTTTACATACTTAGATGTTGCGCACACTTAGTTTATTTAGTTCTTTGTAGTTGCACATAACACAAGACATCTGTATCTTTTGAAATAATAATTTATTGTACAAAATAAATTAATGGATGTATCTAATGTAGTTAGTTGTATTTATGTTGGGTTTGCTGTTGTGATCTTTTGGGGGAGGCGATGAGGGGTGTCTATCTACCTATCTAATGGGGTTACATAATATTTTATTATAAAACTTATTGATCATGTTATTTCTGAGAGTATTAAGAAATAGTCATTGGTAATTTAAGTATATTAAAGGAATTTAAAGAGAATTTATTAAAAGAGTTTTAAACTATGGGGGCCGTTTGTATTATTTTATGCAACATATTTATAGGAGTCTTAAAATTGGGGGGCCGTGCAAAATTTGTCAGACAGGGGGGCCGGTGGTGATAAATTATTATTTATATAAGCTTTACTTATATGATTAAAATTAATAAATAAAAATTAAATTTATTTGAATTTTCTTAGGGACTGTTATATTTTTTATTCAATGAACACTAGGTTATTTCTTAGATGATATATGTATTTGTGGTTACTTAGACGCTTCATAAAGTTTTATTCGTATTGTTTAAATTTATTTTAACAAATTTATTTGAACATCTTCATTTTAATATTTAATTAACTTGGGATTTTATCTAATCATTTATTTACACTTAGACAATTATTTTAGGATTCCTTTTGCATTTATTACATTTTAATGCTTAAATTATTTCACTTCATTTCGCTTTAGGTTTTTTTTTACTTAGGCTCTTTCGCTTGTTGATATGTTATATTCATACATTTAGGCTTTTAATTATGAACTTCCATTTAGATGTTTTAACTCGTATCTTTTAAATAGATACTTTATCTAAATTTACTGATACAAATAACGTATCTATTAGGTTCTTTACTTGAAGCTCTTCACATATTTAGGTTTTATACATTTAGACTCCTCTAATACTTAGGCTTTTCATACATTTAGGTTTTATAGATTCCTTTGTACACACTTAGGATTGTATTCATTTATGCTGTTTATGACATTGTAATTACATGCATTGAATTTATTACATATAAAATAAACGAGTATAAAAATTTTTATTATGAAATTTAATGAATTCACTCTATTATTAAAGCGTATGCAGATTAATTATAAATAATTATTTACAAATCTATTCATAAATAAATATTATGCTTAATTATTAATATATTGAGTAGAAATTTTAAGGCTATTCATACACATAACATACAACAACACATAACTTCGGGTTTAAAGATTTTTTTTTATATACTTTTATTGTTTTGAGTCTTAAGTATATCAGAGATTTCATCGAGAGAGAGTGAGGCTATATCGATGAATCACTGATGAGGCCAAATTCCGTTAGTTGAGGATGGTCTAGTCATGGCCGTAGGAGACTAGAGGTCACGATCTCCATGGAGTTTCTCACAGATCAACGAGTCTCAATTTTTCAGTATAATATTCGGTTGTTACGGCCAATTTTATAGGCTATTGCTTGTAACGCACCCTAAGCATCAGTGTGTTTGGCATACCTATGCGTCTGAGTTGATAATACAAGTTATTTTAATTTGGATGCGTGTTATGTTGTATATTCTGATGTTTGGGACACACTATTATAACACATTCATCTCTTCGCATTAGACGAGAGATTCTACTATGACATTCTGGGAGCCTTAAGAATTTTGAATAATATTATCTTTAGTTATCTGTATCTCTGATTCATATTATGATAGTATGTTTAATATTAGATTAATCGATGAAAATATAAATGATGATCTTAAGCTCTGTAAAGTTAAATTATATACAGATATGTGAGGTACATTTTTAGGGTCGAAAAAAAAAAAAAATTTTTTTTTTTGTAACGATAAACTTATCTTGTTGTAATAATCACTCCGGTAAACTTCTTGATAATTAGGGGGCCGGATGTGACGGTTCGCATATAGGGAAATAGATTTAATATGGTAATGTCAAAAGGGGAGGGGAAGCACAACAGAATATTTGTAATTATCAATCCGGTAAACTCCTTGATAATTAGGGGGCCGGATGTGACGGTTCGCCTATAGTACAATAGGTTTAATACCATAAGTACATAGAAAAGAAACAGGGGTTCCTATGGGTGACCGCTGCGAAAGCTGAGCTATTTAATATAAACAAACTTTAAAGTCAAGGTTCACAATAGTATACAGAGAAGACGTTACCATATATGAAATATTGACACAGAAGGGAAACTCCTTTGATGTGTTTCCAAAGTGTAGTGGACGTCACAAGAAAATTAAATAAATTAAACAAAAATATATTATATTTTATATTAACCAAATTATAGTTTATCTTTTTCTCATCAGGTGTAAAAAGGATGCATACAACACAGTTTAATAAGGTTTATGAGAGTCTTTAAAGTTTTATAAATTCGATAATCAATTTAATAGAAAATACCAAAATACGTTAACATATAATTAAATTGAATTTAAAGAAAAGTCCAGTTCGAATAATAGGCTAAATCTGATTATTGAAATATACCCTTCGGTGACATAATCTATGACGTTATTAGAGAAAGAATAGAAAAAAAAAAGAAAGAAAAAAGGAGGGACGGCAGATCGGCGGACGCGCGGGGGTCGCTTTTTAGGAATTGCGCAATAAAAAAAAAAAAAAAAAAAAAAAGGACGGCAAATGGCGGGGAGTCGTGTTTTAGGGATTGCGCAATAAAATAAAAAATTAACTGGGATATAGATCTAGGAGGGACTGGATCGACGAAGGGGTTTGAGATCTTAGTGTATCACTATCGATTAAGTGTGTGAAATTAATCAATAGAAGACTGGAGAATCCGGTGAGCTTGTTCCATTTATTACTACGTAGTTAGATTTTTGACTGTGATCACAGGCAAAGTCTATACTTAATATTTTTCCCAACAACTATTAAAATACGTATTTAGTCGAGTCCATATACCTTTAGGTAATGCGTATATCGTTAAATGCAATCACATTTAAACAAAGTTTACATCAATATAATTTACGTACTTACGTTATTTTACTCATATACAAAATCCAATTATATGGTCGTTTGATAGAACTTCATCAATTTGATTCAATGTTCTAATTGTCCAGTTTTGGAAAATACTTATTGAATCAACTATTGAACTATTACAATACTAACTAGTTTCATATCTAGTTATTATAAAGTATTTATTTATTGAGGATAATAGACTAAAGTAACTATGGTCTGGTCTCATTGCTGGGAAAACAACCATTGATGAGAGAGAGGGGTTATTGAGTGGCGACCCTGTGAATGCAAGTGCGTGTGGGCTACCTCCATTGTTTGGAGTGACTGTTTTATGTGTATTGTGGGGCCGTTCCTTGTGTCAGTCGGTGGAAATTGCCTGTGTTCAGTCGTGGGTTGGTGATGGTTGAGACGATGATGATGATGAAATATTTGTATTTATTACACTATTACAGTGTCGGTTTAGAATATCTATTCATACTTAACGCTTCATGGTGAAGTGTTTTTATACCATTACTCGGTCGACCAGATTAATGATTCTTAGTCTATATTTGATTATCCATGACTACATGTGGGGATTTGTTTTACTCCAGATGTACAGAGAAACAGCTTAGCTGTTGCAGGTGATTTTATGTGAATGTATTACTTTTAATACATTATTGTGTTAGTAGATAAATTCATGTAACGGTGGGATGTTTATGGTAAACAAGCCTGTATTGTTTAAATAGATATTTTGTCTTGATTTATTATAAACTTTAATATTGATTTTGTTGTAGTAAGCAAGCTGATAATAACAATTCTGTGTGTATTACTGGTTTCTAATAATATTTAATTATGCTGATATTATGGGTGTGGATTTATTTCCTAATGGTAATAAATGTACTAAAGGATTCTCTGACTATAGTTACTCTTAACTAGGTATGAGATACAGTATAAAATTAGTACTAAATGACAAGTGTGAGCTATGTATTTTACTCATATTTAGGAAGAAAGTTGTCATGGCGATAAGGTTTGTATGTGTGTTGTTTGTTCATGCTATATTGACTAGACAAGTTCAGACAGGGTTAAAATTAGTGAATCTTTATTGGATTTATATTTAATATACATATTTTGAATATTTATGGGAATAGAATGGAGATATACAAGTAATAAAATATAATATTAGTATTTTATAAATTTCATTATCGAGTTAGTTGTATATGTTGGGCTGCATCCAAGGAGATATGAACCTATTAATATCAAGTTAGGACAATTACTTTAAATATTAATAAAGCAAACACTAACACTGATTATTCACTTCTTTAATAAATTTACATTAGAGTTTAGAAATCAAATAGATAGCATATTGGGAAAATCTTCACCACACATGTATTTGAGGAATGTTCTTGATAATTAGTACTGTATGTATATATTATTGCAAGTACAATTGCAATAAGAATGTTAAACTTCTAATCTTCTGTTTATTCTTGAATTTGAGAGTAAGCTTGGCTACTGATATGAATATAAAACTGCAGCATTACTGGATACTATTAATTATTTCTGGTGTAAACCATGATTATTTATGTCACTGATAATTTAGTTGTATATTACGGTTGATATATGATGATTTTATATTTAGTTATATTAAACAAATACAAATAAACAAACTTGCTAGTATTTGTTACGTTGACAGTTGTGATAGATAATCAAAATTCAATTCAATATATCAATACGTCATTCAATACGTCATTAATGTGACAGATGTCAAACAAAAGGAGATTAT
This sequence comes from Galleria mellonella, assembly GCF_026898425.1. Taxonomy (NCBI): domain Eukaryota; kingdom Metazoa; phylum Arthropoda; class Insecta; order Lepidoptera; family Pyralidae; genus Galleria; species Galleria mellonella. The sequence continues at coordinate 446,976 of NW_026442100.1, read as the reverse complement.
ACACGTTATGATTCTATATCTAAGTCTATAGAAAATTTATATAATATTCTGTTATTTTATAATAACTGTAGGGGGAATATTGGAATTATTTATATGAGAAATTTCACTTAAATGATATGATAATTATTTAAAGACCTAATTTCTTAGGGATTTAATCATGATGATTTAAACACTAAAACACTTGTTTATCCTAGAAATCTTCTTAGTAAATAGGTTTACTAAGACACTAAAAGGAAGTAAATATAGTATAACTATAGTACAGCTACAATAATTGTATAAGACTTACTGTCCTTTCTATACAAATATATATTTAATCTATATCTTTCACATTATAATTATGCAATATATTGCCTCTACTACTACAACATACACAAATAGGACTTATTGTCCTTCCTATATACCTATATATAATAATTGACCTGGCACTTTAATGTGTAATTTATCAGTACTTATGACAACAACCAATTAGGACTTATAGTCCTCTCTATAAAGCTACATAATTATTTAATCTGATTATTTCACAATGTGATTAATCAAACCTCTACAAATATTACAAAAGATCTCTATTACTCTCAACACAATAATAGCTTGTTGGACTTAGTGTCCTCAAACTTATAGAAAACCCAACTGGTTATTTCACGAGACGTTGTTAACTTGTGATTAATCAGTGTCTTTTAAAGGACTTATAGTTCCTTTAGATATATCTCTCTGAATAAATAATTGGTTAATTCACAATGTGGTTAATCAACAATAATATTATATATAATTGACTGGACTTATAGTTCATTCAATAGCACTCATTACTTTTAGTAGCTCTCGACCTATGGGTTGGACTACTCGTTCTTAGGCTCCGGCCTAATCAACAGATTTAACTTGAACCTTGAGTATTCTTGGTATTAAGTAAATAATATTAAATTGACAATGCTATGTTATGATATAGCAATTATCAACATTATATGGCTTGGCCAATTCCAGGGTGTGGAAGGTATCCCCTATCACACAAATCTTCATCTCTATCGGACTGTCTTCACAGGTGATCTCTAATGTCACATTATAGGGCCGAAGGGTTATGTCCCATCAAAGTAAGTTCTGGTGTCTGGGTGATCTCGCTTCTTGGTCTGATCTCTTGTGGAGCCGAAGGGAAACCCCCATTGAGTAAGCTCGTAACAGGGTGACGCTGGGAAACAGTTTCGTACTGTTAGTGGGTGATCTCTATGTCGCCATATAGGACTGAAAGGGTCATCGCCCATGAGTAAGCTCTCGTGTCGGAGTGATCCTGGGATTTCAGTTCCGATCCTTTTGCCTCTGGCAAACTCCAATTTATACTGGAAGCATCGTGGGGCTGGTGGAGCCACTGTAATGTTGAAGTAAATGTACTTATGTTTGGTTTGGAACTGAGAATACTCATGCACTTATTACCATCAGAGTGCATTAATAAATAGTAATACCCTTCCCTACCTTTTAGGAGGAAGAGTTATAGATAGTTGGAAAGTCTTCCACTGGTCCGGGCGTGTGAGGGGCCCGACCGCTCCCCCATTTTTTTATTATTACAGTTATTCTGTAATTTACTATTAAATTAATATATTATATTCTAACTTCCTAGTTACATGAATTATGAGTATAATTCATTAATTATTCTTAATCCTTAAATATTTATCAATCATCTTCATTATTTAACTCCTATCATATACCAATTAAAGAACCTTTTGGTTATTACACACACAACGGGTCCTACATTACTAGACGATCACACATTTATTTATCTGGCCAAATGATCAAGTGTTCTACTATAAGATCTGTTCAATATTATATGTTTATTGTAAAGGTTATATGATTCATAGGGTGTTTGGGGTATATAAGGCAATATAGGTATGGGGTTATATTGAGGGTATTAGGCCATTCCTTAGGGTAGGTTTTCATTAGATTTTCATGAGTTTTCATTAGGTTAAGTCTTCATAGGCTTTTCTTAGGCTTTGTAGGTTTTCCATGTGTAGCTTAGTTTAGAGGGTAGTTAATATATAAAGGGGTACACATAGGCAAAAGGGGGGGACCATCACACCATTAACATAGTTCGTTTTTTCCAGCCGCGACATTTTCTTCATTTTTAATACTGTTTACTTGATATAAATGTTTAACAAAACGAAGACATGTAATCAGTACGAGTACATAAATTATTATTTACAGTAGAAGCATTTATACGTACCATTTTTTTGAATAAAATTTACCTGATGATAGTTGTCAAAAATAATTTTATTGATTTTTTTTTTTACAACACAGGGGCAAACGAGCATGCGGCTCACCTGATGGTAAGTGACTACCGCCGCCCATGATCACCCACAACACCAGCGGCATTGCAGGTGTGCTGCCGGCCAATTAATAGGGTATCTATGTCAGTCAGTATTAGTATGACTATCTCTAGTAATAATTCTATACATTACTATTACAGTAAATTTTTAGTTGTTATTCTGATATCATTATTTACCACTGGTGAGCATAAGACTTTCGATAGAATGACTCTGAACCATTTGTATCCGGCATTAACGAGTCCAGTCGAAGAATGATGACGGGAATAAAAGATCCTCAATTGGCGACCTCGTATAAACGAGTGCAGTGTATAGCGGTCCTCAATAATTATTTGGAGCGACGATCTCAAATATATTGGAGTAGATAAATGCAGGTGGATCAGAACTATTTATTATTAGTTTATAATGGAGATCTGTACTCAACAGTAAACATTTGACGATTGAAATAATGATGTTGACTGCACAATGAAATTGTCCACGAAAATGAGTCAAAGATTTTTTTATTATAAAATGTATTAGCACGACCTACTATTCAAACAATCAACACTATAACTAGGTAAGTAGTTGCAAATGACCGCAAAATTCCGGTAAATGCTCGTGGAAGTTCGCAGGTCTGCCACGTCGGTTATTTAGGCTCCAGCGCTATGCACCACCTTTTGTTCCACGATCATTCACAGTCGACCTAATCGTACAATTCTGACTGCAATTTGGTTGTTGTAATTTAGCGGAATCGAGGTCTGAACGTGAGCGAATCGATTCAAAGTTATTAGTGTTTGGCCACTGTGTAAAGCCTTAGAATATGTGAATGGATTGCACACGATGAACTTCAGTTTTAGAATTGCAGCAATTACTTTAGAAAAAAAGAACATTTTCTATAACCGATTGTACAATACGAGATTTAAACATATACTTTCTAACAGTCATATATTATAAAAAATAGCAAGTCGAAGTGGCAATAAATTGGCTTTTCAAAAATTCCAATCGATAATTGCCCCAGCATAGAATAGGTCACCTCTTCTTTTTCCGTGGGTGCCGTAAAAGGCCACTAAGGGACGCAGCGTCTTAAAATATCACTAAGAGCCTAACTGCGGTTGCCAACTCGCCTGCCAAGCGTGGTAACTACTGGTTAAACTTCTCTTATGGATAAGGCTTATATTCAGCAGTGGACATTTAGCAGTTGATATAATGAATCGAAAATTTATTAGAACGATATGCTCTTAAGTAACGAAATCATATAGAAAGGCTGTGTAGAACAACTCCTTAGAATGATGACCTCTAATATTTTGTAAGAGTCAATGGATAGAAATGACCTAGAACCATCAACAGTTTATGAAAAAAATTTATGTTAACAAATTGACAATTATTAATGTTGATAATAACAATGTAAGATAAAGTAATTAACTACTACTAAGGTAGTAAATGTTTTATATGGCCTCTACTTATTATTGGTTATTGGTCCACAATAGTTTCCATTTTACATGGCCTTCCGCTCATATTTCAATCAACGCATCTTTTAGTTGTAATATTAAACAAAACTGTTGACTTTTAAAAAGCTAACACATTGATAATGCCCTTTATAAAGTTTATATACTGACGTTACAAGTTTTTTTGATATATTTTTATTAGATGTAGTATCAAAGTTTCTGGCAAAAATGGATACGTTCATTGTAATTTTTGTTTACGTTTCTCAAAAGTTACTCATTGAACTTTAGCAAAAAATCGTAATCCAAATACGAAGAAAGATTGGCTAAAATCCAAGTTCAGAATGAATATTTATTAATAGAATGTTTGTGCATAAAAATAAAATATTGGTAATTTGAATTAATAAGACGTTTTAACCGTAATATGCTTATTTAAGCTTTGTGATATTTATAATACTGTAGGCGTAGACTTCCATTATTTACAAGGGAAAAATATATAAAAATAAAAAGTACAAGTATCTATTAATCTGAAATATACAACTAACGTGGCAACTACTAGCAAAATCCCTCTTTATAGAGCAGACCTATGTTTAGCAGCAGACCGTTAACGGCTGATATGATGATGATGATGATGATGATGCAACTAACGATGATTATTTATATCGGTTTATGGATAAGCCTTATGTTGAATATTAAACAATGTATGACTAAAACGAACGTATACAACACAAAACAAACAAAAATATCACAAAAATATATAATACTGTACGAAATGTTGAAAAATACGTCACTGCAAAAACATTTTGCTTAAAGAAACGTTGATGGAAAAATAAAAAAAAATTTCATTTACCTTACTAACACGATGCGTCCAGTCGTCAGTCAATTTCTTGTAATTTTACGATCTTTAGGAAAAAATCTTTAGTTTCTCTGATAAAACACTTACTTAAACGTTTTTGATTTCACTCTATTTAAACATACATTCAGCCATCTTAACTTCGCGACTCTAGAGATCTTACTTGGTATGAACCATCATCCTGACTTGATTTATTGCAAGTCTCTCTAATGACCGTAATGAAACTGTGACTAAATAAAGGAGCGGACATTACACGCGAGCTCAGCTTTGCAGCTGATGAATATTTTATGTAAAAATCCCGGCAACTTACTTCTTTAAGAGCAATCTCAGACGTTGTCAAATAGGAATCTTGAGAATTATTTCAGACCGAATTGAATATAAAGACGCATTTGCAAATTCACTATGATGGTTTGGTGTCACTTAGTTATGAAATAAGGATGTCTTTTATGATTAATATTGTTTACTTTCTTTTAATACAACTTCAACTGGTAAACATGCTGACAATCCATTTAATGGAAAATAGTAGGTAACTATTGCATATAAACATGAACTGCGGATATTGCAAAATACATTGTGGTAGATACATGTAACACCAACTTTTGTGTGGTCATTCTTCAAGATTAGTGTACTACGAATTCGTAATTTTATTGATAAGAAGCATTCTTTAATTTGCATGGTGCTTCATATCTATAGAAGGTAATTACCACTGTCCATTCGATAGGTTAATAACCTATATGCCACTTTATGTTGTACAAGAATCTCGTAATTTATTATTTCTTAATTTCTTCTATTATATCACTATGCTAATGATATCAAAATTAAAGTTTTGTAAATGACAATAATTTTACATTAATGTAACCTTAACTATAATTTAACCATATATAAGATATTTTATCATTTTTCAATTAGTTATAAAACTTTTTTAGTCAAAAGTGACAAAGCACTCACTATAAATCCCTGAAGGATATACGGTCACAAATCCTGCCTGAAGGTAACCTTTTTCAATCTAACTTACGTACTTATTTCGACCCGTTATGGTTCCAGGAAGATTATTCTTGTTCAAGCGAGCTCATAAAGGAGGAGATTCTCAATTCGTCTGCATTTATACATATGTTACATAATATCTCTCTGATTTTGAATAATTTTAATATTTTTTTTGTCATTTCATATTTTTTATGCATTGTTTAAATAAATCAAAAATGTTAATTTCGACTATGAGTTTATTTCGATTTAATAGTTACATTGGCATCGAAATAATGAAGCTAAATGATAATTATATGAGAATAATTGCAGAAGAGTCAAAGTGGATAATATAGGTCGGTCATACAGGTCAACGATGGGGAAAGAAAGATTCTTGAGTGACAATCCTGTATACATTGTGTAGAACATGGTCCAAGAAGGGATGTCGGGATGTTTCAAATGATACTCAATTAATAATATATGCCGACGATACCAATGCCATAATCTCCGCTATGGACATAAAGGACCTAGAAATAAAAATCAATAATGTTATAGCTCTCTTACATGAATGGTTTTCTGTTAACAATTTATAACTAAATATAAACAAAACATGTGTCTTACTATTTAAGTCAACTTCTAAAAATAAGGATACTTTGGAAATATACCTGAATGGTAATAATATCAAAGTTGTTAATGAAATTAAATTTCTAGGTGTAAAGATACATTCTGTACTGAAGTGGAAATCTGAGTTAGACTCTATAACTAAATCAGTTAGTGCATCATGCTATGCTTTGAGATATTTGAGGGATATGTTAACTGTTAATCAACTCAAATCAGTCTCAAATTCAAAATCAATCAAAATTTAGACACAGCATTAAACTGTGGGGAAACAGCTATAATTATAATGTGGAAAGGGATTTCAGGTTGCAAAAAAGAGCAATTAGTACTATCGTAAGTAAGATCGTCACTCCACCTAGTGGCGTATCCATCAGGGCTCTATCTAGTAGTAATTTCACAATTGCGTCATTTGGTAAATTTTTACTGAAATAATTTCAATACCGTCGGAAAAGTAATACTGAAATGAAATTCGAATGGAAGCAATTTGTGACGCAATAATATAAATTAGTAATTATTTTAAATGTAAAAATATTAAGTTACTGTAGTAATTATTTTATGCAAAGCGTATATAAAAAGGAATTGTCTACATAAACAATTATTTGAAGAAAAAAAACATGAATACAACTAATTTATCGTCCACTTTTCAATATGAATTTTGTAACTAAGAGACGTGGAATCGAATTCTATCGAATACAACAGTCGTTTGGCTGCTCTATCTGACAGGATTCGAACTTGCCATTACTATATAAACAGATAACATCTGTAATTCCGTACGTACGATCTCACGTCACATGTTAAGTATAACACTCGTAATAGACCGTTCCGAGTACGATGTGCTCCTTTTTCGGAAGGACACATTTGACAACACCAGCATAGATGGGAGGGGAGATTTATTTTCAGTATGAAAAAAGGAATAGGACTAGGTCGTCGGATCGACGGACTATGTGGAGTATATTACATATACTGTATTTTCAGTAAGTAGATAGCTGAAATTTTCTAGTCTAATCTTAACATATAAAAATCTCGTGTCACGTATACGTTAAATTAAGGAAATTTTTAAATATGTTTTGTTTACTCCAAAATGGGAGACAGGGTAATATTCAATCAGTCAATCAATAATTTATTTGCATTGCATAATGTACAGCTGAGTTTTACATGAATCGAACGCATTATATTTACAAATATAATTAAATAATTCAAATATTGTTTATACTAATAAGTCATTAAACATATTAATGTTATAATAACACTGATAAATCAATAGTGCAGTGAACTCTTTCTTTAATTTGTCGAAACAAAAATCTTTTAAATAGTCAAGTTATTAATAAAATGCAATTTCTATTATAATATATACTATTGGGAGCACAACAGTGTCATCATCATCATCATCATCATTATGAGCCTTTAACTGTCCACTGCTGAACATAAGCCTCCCCCTAGGGGTTTTTACCAGTAGTTATCATGCTTGTAAGGCGAATTGGTAACCGCAGTTTGGCTTTGAAGATGTTTTAAGAGGGGCGCTGCTGCTTAACCCTCGTTCTTTCTTAGTCGTCTCTTACGACACCCAAGGGAAAAGAAGGGGTGACCTATTCTATGCGGGGACCACACGGAAACAACACAAACACACAACAGTGTATTTGACTTTAACTATACTAACAGTTTTACATTTATACACTGAGTGATCATAATATATTAATTATATTGTGATTACTTAAAACAGTCGCGTGTTTTTACTAAATTTTAATTTACTAAATAAACAAGAATTTTGTTTAACAAATATTGCTACTTCAAGAATATATAACGAAAGTACTGCAAGAATTTTCAACATTTTAAAAGCTGAATCACAACTGTCTCGTATCTTCAGACAACACATTTAACCTGACACATTTTTATCCCGATAAGAAAAATATGGACCTGGTGGGTAGCGGTAGAAGACAAAACAACGTCTGCCGGCTTAGCTACTATTTATGTAAATATAAATTAAAATAATCTTGACTCACTTGGATTTATGGCGTGCCCTTCATCAACTGTGTGGAGGGATAAATGTAGCAGCAGGATCAAGGCAGTAGACGTCTGAAAAATAAATAATAAAGCATGAAACCATCGTAAAACGAGGGTAGGGGAGGAGAGCGCTGAGAAATAATGGACACCAGCAGTTTTATAGTATCTACTATTTTATTATTCCATTTTATATTTGAAAAGAACAGGCGTTTATGAAAATTATTAATAACTAGCAGCAAAAAACATATACGGAACCTGAATAAATAAATATATATATATTTTATTATATATATATATATATATATAATTAAAAAAAATTGTGCTTTTTTTATATACAACTTAGAATGGCAAAGCTGACGGCCCACCTGATGGAAAGTGGTAACCGTCGCCTATAGATATGAGCAGTACCATGGACATAACAGAGTATACTGTTTCGCCCATGACACCCCCCATGCGTTGCCATTCCTGAGGACTCAGGTGTTATTACGACACTCACGGAAAAGGAAGAAGTGACCTATTCTATATCCATATCTATATCTATATACATATTACCGTGAAAGTCCCGACATAGAATGGGCCATCCCTTTCTTTGTCATGGGTGTCGTAAGAGGCGGCTAAGGGGAACTTATGATGGAGGGATGAGGAACAGCGTCCTTTTTAAAACATCTGTAAAAACCTAACTGCGGTTGCCAACCTCCTGCCAAGCATGCCAACTGGCAAAACTCCCCTTGTGGGGAAGGCTTATGTTCAGCAGTGGACAGTTAACGGCTGAAAATAATAATAATAATACATATTAATGGTGCCTACATTACTCACCTAACGTTCTTTTTACCTATCCATTTATTTCACTAAACTAACATCGAAAACATTTTCTATAAAGGTTTGCAACACAGATTGCTCAATCGGAAGTAATCTCGGCCAAATCCGGCGACCGTTGATTCGATTCCGGGCTAATGTCCCCGTACATATATACAAAAGTTATTTATAACACTCCACGGTAAAGGAAAAGCGTGCGGAAACAGGAACATCTGGAATCGGTACTGTTGGAGATAATAGACCTGTCGTGTTGTGTGATATATAGATATAATATGTTATGCAAATAATTCTCATAATAGATATCATTACCACTATACGCGTTGTGACATAGTGTGGATGAAAGACCACTGGAACCAGAATAAAATAATCATCATGTCAGTTATTAAATGACCTCTGCTGAACACAGATCTTCCCCTTTTAAGAAACTTTGCCAGTAGTTACCACGCTGGGCAGATGGGTTGACAACCGCAGTTAAGATTTGACGATGTTTAAAGAGAGACGCTGCTGTCCTTTTCTCGGCCATTTAATTGCCTTCAGTTGCCTTTTACGACATCCACAGGAAAAGGAAGGGTGGCTCATTCTATACCGGAACCACTAGGCTAGAAAAAATAATAAGTGAACATAATTTTCAAGTCATCTGTATTTTTTATATGTAATTACTTTACAAGATTATCTCATCAAATGTAAACCGATTTTGGTAATTCTTTTTAAAAAATGATACTTTTATATAGACTCCGTATTAATTGTAAAATAACCGAAGTCTCAGGGTTTCTTTGCTGAAAAGAGAACTGTTTCGTAGCTAAACTTCCTTGTAGACATACGAATCCGCATCATAGATTTAAATATTCGATCTGATGTGTCTACGAACGACTAGATGTTTCGTAGACAAAACATATCTATCATCGATGTATCGTCGTATTTTTTCTAAGAAATAATGTGTATTTCTGTAGAATTTGATTTTGATTGGAAAAATCTAATTTTAGGTGAGAATAAAACAATAAAAAAATAACTTGTTTTCTCGTTCAAATAACGAAGAGTAATCGGTCGTTGAAACAAAACGCCAGCAAAGCTACGTCTTTGAAGTCCCTTGTGTTTGGAGATAATATTTACTTGGGGACTGTTGTGTTTTTATCAAACAAACGTTATAAAAAGGAAACGGTTCGTATTTGCACATGAAAATATTTATTGTGGTTTTTTTTTTGTCTAAAATATTTCGACCTTTTTTATTTATACTTGTAACGTCTGCGTGGGAATCACTGTTCTACTCGTAATTCTGTTACGAAATCGCTGTAATTGTATGACTGTGATTCAATTTAAAGGGCGAAATATCAGCCGTTATCTATCAACTGCCATAAGGAAAGGGACTATTCCTTATGGCAATTTACCATTGGGATAATTTAACTAATAGTTGCCACGTTTAGCAGGTAGATTGGCAACCGCAGTTTGCGGTGTCCAATCTACCTGATAAACGTTTTATGACGTTTAAAGAAGAATACTGCTGTCTATCCCATCGACACTTAAGATCCCTAAGTCGTCTCTTACGATACCCACACGAAAGGAAGAGGTGACCTTTTCTATGCCTAGATCACACGGCAGAGAAAGAGAGTGTAGCATATAACAGTGCAATTATTACGTACAAAAGTGGAACGTCTTATTCTATATAAATGATAACATATGAGAAGTACCATAGGAATCACAATTTATTCTATAATCTCCATTATAATTACATCAATAAGTGATGGTTACCACTTTTCATCAGGTAGTGGTTTTGGTAGTTTCTGAAATATATACTATAGGTAATACAATACTATACTAGAACTAATATATCATACATATATCGGTTACGCCTATCTCCCATATATCTAGATATATTCATAGCATATATATCCTAAAAATATTACACTTCATCGAAAATTGGCTAATAAAGGTATCGCGTAATATAAATAATTAATATTATATAGGGAATGTTTAATACTGTTTATAGTCAAGTAATATTCTCAAACTCATCAAAGGATTAATATTGAAACGTGAGATTGTGATAATATTATAAAATATAGGGATTCGCGTTTATTTATATATACTCAAATTATTACGAAAACTTACAAGTTTGACTGTTACTTAAATAAGATGTAATTGAGAATAACTATTATATGGGGTTTCTTTACGTGATAGAATCTGAAACGAGGATATCCGTAAAAGAACCAAAGTAACCGACATAGCCCGAAGGATAAGCAAGCCGAAGTGGCAATGGACTGGTCACATAGCTCGAAGAACCGATAACCGATGGGGAAGAAAGGTTCTTGAGTGGTAACCTCGTACGGGCAAACGCAGTGTAGGACGACCCCCCCCCTAGGGTAAAGGGATTGTAAGCAATGGAGTTTGATAGCGCCATTGCTTGCAATATGCCCTATTAGGTCGAGCTCCACGTGGTTCCCCCTGGAAACCATCGTGGATAATTCTTGTTGAATTCGTCACGATGGACTAACTGACCTACTTCATCCTCACCTATCATCACTCACTGGTGCCGCCGGTGTATACCGATAGCGCGGGGGGGTACCATTCCATTATCACCCATTAAAAAAAGACCCCCCCCCACTAGATGGAGTGGATGACGTTAAATTCATTGAATAGAGTCAGTAGATACAGATAGCTCAGAACCGTTCCTTGATAGTGTATGGGGGAGGCCTATGTCCAGCAGTGGACGGATAATGGCTGAAATGATAATGATTATAAATATATAATATACGTACGCATATACGCGAGAGAGGAATAGAAAAGCACAATTTTGCTCGATTGAAAATAACGCACTATTTTTGAAATAAATAAAATGAAAAGCTGTTACTGCCAATACTATTTTATATTCTACCCCTATAGATATTGAGTATTGATTTCCGGTACAATAATTTAATTTCAATACTCGCGTGTTGTGAGCGTGTCTAAGGCTTCGAGCCTGACATGTTACCTACATGAAGGTTACCTTTCAGACTAATTTGATATAGGTGAAAGTCTACGCACGCGATATTTTTGTGCCTATCGAATGTTAAATAAAAGATCACGTTCTGTATTTTCGCCTTTTACTCATTGAATATTCTAGCAAATGTGAAGGTATATCTCTATGTATCTTAAACTCCCTAACAATTTAAGCTCTAAAAATATGAAACGTTTTATAAGTAAATTGCAATGTTCAAAGAAACGTAACGAAAGTTGTGTTAAAATTTGCTAGAAATTGTATATTTTATTCTATCAAAAAAGATAGACAAAATTACATGAAATAGTAAAATAAATTTTTTGTACATGACTGTGTATTTTATTACAATAATTTTCGCTTTACAATTCAGAAATTAAAGAAATTTTTCTCAGGCTATTATTATATTATTCTTTTTCAGAATATTTCAAACAAAATTTTTTTCTAATCGACGCGGCTTTAATTTCAGTACTACGATAAAGGAATTTCTATTTTCGTAAATTTCTGTGATATCTCTAAGTCTACAATCATAGAGCTCGACAATACTCCTATAGTTTAGCTACTCTGATTTTCGATACTTCAGTTTATTGCTATAAAATGAAGAATTGGACCTAACGGAAATTAATCGATAAAATCAAATTATGACCGAACGAAGACGATGATGCTAATCAAATTAACGCAAAACTCTGTGGTGAGATTCTGTCAAAAATACAATAACTATTTCTTTTGTTAATAAAAGACGATTCTTTATAGTTAAAATGCGAAAATTGAGATGAACGTATAGTTTGGTAATAGAAAACATTAAATATTACTCATATTATCAGAGTAAGTTTGATAATAGCTTCAGGAACAGAGAAGTTAAGAAGTAATAGTTTGTCTAGGTTCTTATCAACTTTTATACTTTAACTTTTTTATATCAACCAGAGGGAGACTTTGTACAAAAGTCGATTGCTTGGGTACCTCTGTCCCATTCGTGTTTCAACCGTGAAGCAGTTGTGTTTGCATGGCTGTGTTTCGGTTTGAAGGGTGGGATATGGTGTGAATTTACTGGGTACAGAGGAATAACACCTGAGTCCTCAGGAATGGCAACGCATGGGGGGTATCATGGGCGAAACAGTATACTCTGTTATGTCCATGGTACTCTTATCAACTTTTATATAAAATGAAACAAAAAAACTGTAGTAAAAAAAATATGTCTGAACTAGCAATCCGCTCCATTACGATCGCCGCCCAAGTAAGATCTTATATAAAATATAGTCCATACTACTTGCTAAATAAGTAGCTTTCTATAGATGAAAGATTTTAAAAATCGGTCTAGTGTTTATCTTAGCTAATCCATTAAAATCAATAAATGATTTTTTTTTATATAATAAAGGTTTTAATAGTTATAAGAATAGAAAATCTAAAAATATATAAATGAACTGTAAAAAATATAGTCTGAATGACTGCAGAAAATATTACATTGACCTAAAATGATAAAGGATATCTAAGTATGTTACTTACATACTTAGATATCCTATATATTTTTAAAACTTTCTAATTTTACATTTTGTAATATTAACTTATATTTTACTTCCGTGTTCTTATCTTTAACTCTACCGTTACTTTTCTACATATATAAATTACTATGCATGTAGCGACATAAAGGTCAAAGTTAAGTGCTTCAAATGATGCATGTACTTAACTGTAGCGGTCTTAAGTTACCCTTATTAAATATTAAGTGCACTCGCTTTCAGCAGCAATGTAGACTGATATTTACTTATTAGTGTCATATACGAGTATGATATTTGTGGCTAAAACATTATTTTTAAAACAAAAAAAAATACACTTATATTTTTATAATTTTATCGACGAATTAACTACATTATTTTTTTAATAACAGATTTTTTACTTTTATACATAACAAATTGACCTAGCCGTATGGCTCTAGCATACAATGAGCCTTTCTCGTGGGTACTGTAAGAGGCAACTAAGGGAACTTAATGATGATGGGCAGTAGCGTCACACTCAAAACATCGCCAAAAGCCTAACTGAGGGTACCAACCCGCCTGCCAGGGGTGTCAACTACTGGCGAAAGCCCCCTTATGCGAAAGATCTATGTTCAGCAGTGGGCAGTTAACGATATGATGATGATGATGATGATGAAATTGACTTTGATCATTCTTATTTTTATGTAGAATATTGTGTATCATGTCTGTACTCGTATATTCCACATATTGTGATCGGGATATACTGATAGGTCAGGATAAAAAATAAAAGCATTCGAGATGCTAGCAGCTTTTTAAAGTAATTTATAAATACTACAATATTAAATGATATTTTTGAATCTCATATGCTTCTTCATTTTTTTTGGATATTATAGTTTTTAGAGCCAAAAAAGACATTTGCTGCTCATAACATTTTTTAATTAACTTTTAAAGCTAAAAGTTTTATCTATTTAATAAATAAAATAGCGAAAGCACAAAATTCTAGTTCTAGTTAATATAATAGAAAGAATCTACGTCCATCTCATTCTAAATACTATATACGCATGTTAATTTAATAACAATTGTTACCGCTACAAAATAATAATAAAATAAGCTTTTTTTATTGAAATCATTTACAAATCTATATAAAAAAAACCTTAAAATATAGATAAGGTATAAAATTCTTCAAAATTATACGAAGCCATGTGCTTCAGCGGTCTCTAAGTAGGATTAAATGGCACGTGGAGTCATAGCCGAGCCATAGCACCGAGATACTCCAGTGGCGTATAATACCTCAGAGAGATATTTCCGGCTTGGGTAACACCCTCACATTCTGTTAGTTTGTCGAGAGACACGACTGGAATACGAATCGTGATATCGATGTCGAATCATGCCGTTCGAGTATACAACTTAAATGTCACTAAAATTGACGGTAATTGCATTTATGTTGAAATATCTTATGTAAGAATAAGGACATTATATTCGTGTTCATGACAATAATATAATATTATTATATTATTGTTGTGAGATCCCGACATAGATTAGACCACTTCTTTGTTTCCCGTGGGTGTTGTCGAGGCGACTAAAGGAGCTCAATGATCGAGGGATGGGCATCAGCGTCCCTCTTAAAACATCACCAAAGCCTAACTACGGTTGCTAATCCGTCTGCCAAACATGACAATTACTGGCAACAGGCCTATGTTCAGCAGTGAAACAAAAAGTAGTGTTTTTCTCCATCTCAAATACGATGTAAGTGTATACTAAATTTGATGACCATTTGTTTGAACGTTAAAAGACGTTAAAACATATAGTAAATAATTATACTTACAATAAGCTAACTACAACTCTAATATCATATGTACTCATATATTAAATAAGATATGGTCTGTCTATATAATAAAATAAATTTGAAACCTATTTAATTATGTTTAAAAATATATAGTATAATATTTTTTAAAGTCTCACGCGAATGATAGAAAGTAGGTAGTGCAAAAGGGCCCTATTAAGTAAAGATTGTTCATTCTTATTTCACAAGTATTCTGAATCGTATTTTACCGTTTAACCAAAGTTTTTTTTCCTTTGGAGATACGGAAACGAGGTTGTGAATAGAAACAAATATTTGTCTACTTTCCATATTCCAACTAGATACCCAACTTTGAAAATAAACATGATATTTTCATAGAATATAGATATAAATATTGTAATTTGTTTGTATGAATATTGCATTAACTATTGTTATTAAAGAATATACTTATAACAATCCGAAAAGACTTGTTAAGACTACTTATAAAGGCGGTATAAATTCGAATGACGTAAATCTACCTTTACGCCAAATTCTGTAGGATAAACAAACAGAAACGAAGACTAAAATCTTAATCCTCATATATATCTTATCATCTAATTTGTTTCTTACAATACATTGGTTCGGATTTTAATAATTATTACCAATCATTAGGGTATATAAAATGGAAGTTTGTGAAACTTTTGGTAGTAACAGTGGTGATCATTTTATGAGTGTTTTTTTTTATGGGTGAAAATGGTATGGTAACCCTGCCTGCGCTAACGGGATACGCTGGCGGAGCACCAGTGAAGGGTGATTGATGAGAATGAAAACAGGCCATTTAACCCATCATGATGAATTCATAAGGAGTCAACCATGATAGTTTCCAGGGAGAACCACGAGGAGGTCGACCTGGTTGGGTATATTACTAGCAATGGGATTCTTAGTCTCCATTACTAACAATCCATTTTATGAGTGTTGGCTGTTATACAAATATTAAAGGTAGCGATATTAAACAAAATATTTGTAATCAAGTAACCAGTGATATGGACTTCCACAAGATAACGTTTAGTTTGATAAAAGATGCATGTTTGTTACTTTTTCAAACAAAAACTACTAAATTTGGTATACAGGTAGTTTATATCCTAACTTATTACATAGAATACTTTATGTACTAAAACGCAGGAAAAGCAGCGGGGTATAACTGGTTTTAAAATATGAAATTTGAAATCATTTTTATTAACTAAGCAAATTGATATAAAAATTCCGTTTTATTATCTAACCACTATATTTTCTGGTAAAATCACAACCATTGCGGTATATAAGTCCATACATTATAAATCCGTCACTAAGTAATTCGTTTCATAAAGTATACGAAATAAGAATTCTGTGAAGAAAACCCACCGTACCCTGAGGCATTATATACGCTATACGTACTACTGTACCTACATATAAAGGTTCTAGCATCTCATATTAGGATAAGAGGATTAGGGTCTGGTGTCGGGTCTTAGTCGCAATGACTTGATTCGGTCGCTATAGGCTTTCCGTATACCCATTTGTAGCCTCAACACATACCGTTTAATATTTTAAATGTATAAGGGTAAATGTATTTACGAAGCATAATACACAAGGAATAATAACCACATTTTGTACGATCTTGAAATAAACATACTGACAGTGAAGGAAAATAATAAATGTCTATGTTAAATTGCTTTCTTTGGTTACATTCTCATTTCTATGCTGTACATTATATAAATAAGTTATGTAGTAGATATATACATACTACAGGAATTTATTTAATAGATGTTAACCCTGATTGTTCATCGGAAACAACAGTCTTTAATATAATAAGTTAAAGCTACTCGTATCAGTTTACCTTACTTTGTTATCATACAAGAAGTTTTTTTTCGTCACCATTATACAAGACGTCTGTTAAAATCAAACCACTGTCCAGTATACAAATATTAGTGAGGAAAATTCGAAATTAAATTAAATCTTGGTACAGGCCAAGATATTTGCCCATAATGCCAATAGCAGCTTAATATATTAACATAAATATGCAAGTACGACGTTTAAGGGATAAATCTATTTTAAGAATTTATTATTGTAATTTTTACGAATCGGGGTTTCTGGTATATTATGAGTAAGTCATCTAAATACCAGTAAATTCATTATATTTTGTTTTTTTTACAGACGTATAGTGTTTTCGATTTTTTTAGTAGTATTTATTGTTTATATTATAAATGCAAAGTTTGTAACGATGGATGGATGTTTATTACTCTTTCAGGCAAAAACTACTGAACGGATTTGAATGAAATTTGATACACGGATAGAATATATCTTAACACATACGATAATTTATATACTGATTTACGTGAGTGAAGCTGCGGAATATAGCTAGTTATTAATATAAGATTATTATTTAGAGAGGGCCTTGGCTCAGTGGTATAATACACCAATTAATAGATCGCAAAAGTAATGAGTTGGAATTCGACCGAGACAAAATATTTTGCATATCAATTTATAATACATTTCAAAATAACTTACCGGCGATTAAAAACACTAATAATAAACCAGATAAATTTGCGTGATAGTGACAGACTGTAAAATTCTCGACAAAACGTGGAATTATCTATAATTACATTCACCACAATTACAACACTAAGCAAATGCTATCCCGTTAGGGATTACAGTTGCTAATAAATTAGTGTATTTTTTTTAATTTAAATTTATTAATTTGTATATATTTTACTAGGGATGTACTACTCTAGTAACCTTTCCGATTCTAGAGTAAGGGCGCACGGTTTTGCAACTCCGGCCTTTTGACCACTATAGTTTCTGACCAGTATTCCCTTATCTACTGCAATGTACCTTTACCAACTTCTTTTACTCCCGTCTCTCTCCTTTTCTCTCAATCCTTTTGCTCTATACAATGAGTAACGGATACCACCAACAATTGCATTCCCAACGAGATTTGATGCCAGGGAGGCTGCCAATCTTAATCCTTGTGTAACATAAATAAAAACATATTACGCCGATACCAAGTACTTGGAATAAGAGAAAGAAGAAGATGAATTTGTCAGTTGAATTAAAAAATCTCTATGAAATGTCAACAAATGGACCATCATCATCATCATCATTATCATCTCAGCCATTATCAGTTCACTGCTAAACATAGACCTTTCCAAATGAATGTTACATACGATAAACACCAAATCTGTTACGAATAATCATATATACATAAGTATATACATCTAAATATTATATATCCAACACAAATTGAGCGAGATTAACAAATTGGCAACATTTTAAGGGTTCGCAACGCAACCACTTTGATCAGCGGAAATTTACATTAAAACCGTGAAATATTGAAAACGTTTCTTTTACGGTTGTTTGTAAATCGAGGAGTAAAGAAATTGATATCTATTTGAATTTTACGACGTAAAACTTTTTCGTGAATGGAAGAAAATAATTTGGGTTATTATTTTATACACACATCGGTAAATTTAAAAAGGTAATGATACTTGTATTTGTGATTGACCGACTGTAAATTAAAGTAGTAAGATAGGGTAGGACCGTATCTTTTTGTTACAAAAAAAAATTTTTAAATCAGTGTTTAATGAAACTCTGTTTAAATAATTAAAATATTATTAAGTTAGTGTAATATTGTTTATTTGTAATTATATGTAACAAAATCTATAGATTTATTATAATAATATACTTTAAATAGCTTTTTTAATAACATAGACTGTATATTGTTTAGACATAAACAGACGTTAGACATACTTTTATAGTCAGACATCTAGACACGTATTGAATACCTCTCTATAGCAATGTATATATATGAATAATGAATGTTTTTCTTTAGATTAATGTAATGAAATTAGTGTACCGTCTGTGTCAGTGCAGTACAATTACGTTGTCTACCTGTTTCCCATTAGGGTAGGTATAAACAATGGAACACTTCGGAAATGCTTCGATTCAAAAACTTCTTTCGCTTTCATCAATCTTTTCATACAAGCTCGCCACGTACGAGTACTTTTAGTTTGGCCCTTCTTCAACATGTCGCCTATTTGGTCAACATATGCACATCTAGGGCGACCCTTACCGATATCTCCATTCATCCTTGCTTGATAAATCTCTTTCGTAATTCTTCTTTCCTCTATCCTCTTCAAATGACTAAAGCAGCGCAATATTCCCTTTTCGATTTTTCGATGAAGCAAAGGAATGTTACTAAAAAGTTACAATCACCAAAGTTTAAGCAGTCACAGTATTTCAATACCTATAAAGCGTTGTATGCATTAAGTATACGACCTCTCCGAGGTCACATTAAGAAACCCAAATCTTTTAGATTTATTCACAACTTAAGTTTTATCAGACCAAACTATTTCCTCTCGCAACAATACTTGGGTCATATCTCGAGGGAGGCTTTCCTAAATGTAAATACAAGTTTTTATTCGCAAAGCTACATCTGTCAGCGTATCTATGTAGGGTTTTTATTATACGAGGTTTGTCCGGAAAGTACGTATAAAAGTTTTTTAAAAATTTTATTTTACAATTATTCGGGTAAATCAATTTTATCCCCTTCAAAGTACTCCCCCTGTGACATAATGCACTTGTGCCAACGCCGTTTCCACTGTGAGAAGGCTCCTTGAAAGTCTCTGGTTGTAGGTTTCTCAGCTGCCCCGTCGTAGCTTTTTTTATCTCATTTATGTCCCCCAAATGCCGCCCCCGAAGTACCAATTTGGTTTTTGGGAACAAGAAGAAGTCACACGGGGCCAAATCCGGCGAATAGGGGGGTGTTCGGTCACCGTAATGGAATTTTTACTCAAAAACTCACGGACAACAAGAGAGGTGTGGGCAGGGGCATTGTCGTGGTGAAGAATCCAACGCCCCTCTCGCGCCAATTCTGGACGAACTCGTGCCACACGAGCTTTGAGGCGTCTGAGCACATCGACGTAGAATTTTCCATCAACTGTCTGGCCTGGAGGGACGAATTCTTGATGGACAATCCCCCGAACATCGAAAAAAACAATCAACATTGTCTTGACATTTGAGCGGGATTTTCTTGATTTTTTTGTTCGTGGTTCCCCGGATGTCTTCCACTCTTTGCTTTCACGGCCATTCTTGCCGAGTTTCGAGAGAAACTTGATTACGACGCGCTGCTCTTCAACGGAAGCGGGCTCCATGCCGACGGGGTTTCGTTAAGAGGTAACTTCACAGATGGCGTGACAAGCCAGTTCGCACCGCACGGCGGTCAGACCAGAACTGAAGCATTGTTAGGGACATAAGGAAGGGGTTTCCCCACTCCTCTTTCTCGCATTCCAGAACACTTTTATACGAACTTTCCGGACAGACCTCGTAGAATGCACCACAATTTGTCATCTCCAGAGGCCAAGTATTAGCATGACAAGAGATCCGAATTTGCTTAACGTTTCCCCGTCATTTAATACTGCCGAATGCCCATTCGTTAGAAGAACTCGCTTTGAAACTACCTATGTTACGCAAACGGAACAGTTCTACCGGAATAAAGTAGTTTTAAAGTTCATGAACTGCTTGAAGTTTCGAAGTTAGAGTTAAGAAGGATCGTTGGAACCACAATACTGATCCGTTTTGCGAGATCGTTCGTAACCCAAGACTTCAGTATATATATAGGATATTCAAGAACGAATCCAATTGTAGCTACGATCGGATTAGTTCTTGAATCGTCAAAATATTCATGTCTCGTCTTAACACTGATCATTGACTATTGTCATTCTTAAGAGCTTTCATGTCGAGTTAATAATAGATTTTATAAATCGATTCTATAAAGGAAGCACTTCGCTACCTATACAAAAATGTAGGTAGATTTAATTATGCTTGAACACTTGATAATTTTATCGCAAAAATTAGCAGCGTTAATCGTGACAAAATAATATTAACTAGCATCGACGTAAAATATTTTAAAGTTACATTAGATTCGAAATATTTTAGTCGTGTGTCTGTATTATTTTATTTACAAAACAAATAGTTTTCTTTTAATTACATAGACTAAGATTGTGTTGACCGACAGAATAGACAAAACCAGTTATTATGGTTTTAAAACTGAATTACTGGGCCGACTTTGATATAGTTTCTATGTCACTAATCTATTAGTACATTTTTTCAGATATAGAAATAATTTTTCAAATCAATGAATAACTAACTTATGAGTTTTTATGTATAATCTCCTATTTTTTGAAGTCAATAGAAAATCGGCAGCTTCAATCATGATAAAATATATATGGTACCAACACCATATTGTTTGTAAAGAGAATTACCAATATAAATTCTGACGTTGTGACATAATATATCTAATGACATAATATAAACAAAGAATGACAAATTGAGAACAAAGTCGCAAGAAAAAGAAAATATTGTCAAAAATCGGTTTGATCATTCTCGGGATTGACTCACACGAACAGATCACTTTGTCAGCTGCATTTACCATAATTGGAAATTGATCCATCGGTGTCGGCTATGGGATCCAACTTTGGATCTCTGTGAAGTGCCACCGTAACGGGTAAACCCATCTTCGTGAAATTCTTAGTATGAAAAGTTGCAAAATTATTTTAGATTTCTACTACTTTTCTTGTTGCAATTTATTTAGGTTTATTGCTTATATCACTATTTAATTTCGTTCAATGAATATACTAGTACGATAAACTCTATGTAAGAAATTAATCCTTACTAATAATAAAGTCTGTTTGTTACTTTTTAGTACCATAATTGTTTAACCAATAAATTTTGCGATTCTCTAATTTATGTTATGTTCAGGTAAAGTACACTTAATTTTAACTAAATACATTCACTTAAAACTAATTTCAAAAAGTAGTAGAACTTTTTGTACACACTCCCACTAAATCAGCTTCGAGCTTCGACCTATACAATATGTATAGGTGAGCGACCTATTTATCTATCTTGTACAATACTCATACTTTACAATCTAAGTTAGCAACTACAAGCTACAATCTCACAAGATTTCACATTTATGTTGGTTTAATAAAGACTAAAATATAATTTACTCCGCCTTAAGGCACTTTCACATAGAGAAAATATGAAAGGACATTCTGTTATTATGTCAAATTCACATTGACACGTAAGGGTCATGCCAAGGACAGTATTGTCTTGTCTTGAATAAACTGAGCTAACTTTGTACTGATAATTTATAAGTTTTTAAATATGTTTGTATGTTTATCTAAATAAATATCTGTTTGTTATTTAACTACATTTCAGCTACTAGAACATATTTTAAGTGATTTTTTACAGTCATCATCAAAAGTTAATGAAAATACTAAGATTTTCGAAACTTAATTCTTTTTCAGTATTCCACTGGTACATTTAATTATTTATATATTAGGTGTTACAAATAATTTAAAATTGTGTTCCACAAAAAAACCGACTTCAATTGTAATAAAACTAGTTACTTTAAATTCCATTTTTAAACTATGAAGCTAAAGAAAGTGAAATAAAAAGTAAAAAGTAAATATAGTTCAAAATAATTCAAAACAAAAGAGATCAAAACAAAAAAAAACGACTTCACTGTAACAAAACCAATTATTGAATTAAAACTTTTGCATACGGGTAATTACCCGTTACACTTTTTACACAATTGTGTAGGACCATGTTTTGATTCAATAAATCATCACTGGCAACACGCACTGGTTGATGACGTACATCTTCAAACATTGTGGTGTTTTGGATAAGAAAATATGGCGTAGTTTCCCGAACGTTGCTCAACCGAAATGTATAGATAATTCAGGTAAATTATCATAATTTATCTAAATTATTGCGTTAATTCCCATTCCTTATAGAGCATAAAACATGTTTTTTTTTTTTTTTTATACTACTTAGAATGGCAAACAAGACGGCTCACCTGATGGAAAGTGGTAACCGTCGCCTATAGATATGAGCAGTACTATGGATATAACATGTACTGATTTATGTCCGTAGTACCATAGTACTGTTGACATTCTTGAGGACTGAGGTAGGTGTTATTCCTCTGTACCCTGTAAATTCACGCCATATCCCACCCTTCAAACCGAAACACAGCTATGCAAACACAACTGCTTCACGGTAGAAATGGAACACAGGTATCCATTTTGTACAAAGTCTAAAAGTCAATAATGGATAACAAAGACTTAATACCGTTAAGGACAAAGTCGATTCATATTGACCAGTCTCAACTCATACCATTACAATGTTCCACAAATATTTCTATAGTACATTTTGATGATCAATCGGATTATTAGCAGATCTATAGCTAAAACTCATCTAGTAATCTGTTATTACATACAACTAGTTTAATTACACTTGTGACCTCTAGACGAGTAAAGTTTACTGTACTGTATTTGTAATTTTACAATAATAACCATAAATAGTTCGACAGAATTATTTAACTTAAGATAGAATTATAAGAATTGTAAGTTATCTTGTTATAGTGATTTGCATAGAGCTCTTCGCTGTTATTATTATGTTACTATTATTATTCTTATAATCTCCCAAATTTTCTTATAGATTGAATCTATAAGATTTTATTTTTAATGACTTCTACCCCTTTAAAAAAAGATTACCATCTCTTTAGAGAGAAGATGGTAAATTTACCCCCGGCGTAATTATTATTGTTATTACACTCATCGAAATATGATCATATCGAATGTTAAGTTCATTATAACGGCAACAATAAATTTATAACTTCCGTGGAACAATAGCGGGTACATTGTTTTACGTTAATGAGGTCTCAGGTTCGATTCCCGGTTGTGTTAAATATCAGGTAGTTTAAAAAAATGTAATATTGCCAATATAGATTAATTATTTCTTTACTTTGTGTAATAATGTTATCCAGATTTGTGGCCACCGATTTGCATTTAACAATTGGAATAAATAAATGAAAACCAGACATTTGAATTCTAGAAGCTTTTCTACAGCAGTGGTTTTAGGTTTAATGGACTCGCAGGACCTAAAATATACAAAGACGGGTTAATACCTAACAAAGCAGAACTTGCAGGTAGAATTTGTACAATCAAAGTTTTAATGTAGGAACATTAGCATTGGATTCAAAGTAGAAAATGCCTTGAACGCATTTACTAAAAACTTGTTTAAAATTATAAGTAAGTACTTACTTAACTTCGACTATTTGCATAAGCTAGGAACAATTATTATACCAAAAATCGTTATTATCTTTTAAAACGTCTTACAATTGTAAAATTGTTAAAATATGATCATATTTATCAGCCGTTAACTGTCTACTACTCAACATTGACCTCCCCTATAAGTGGGGATGTTGCCACTACTTGCCATCCTTGGCAGTCGGTTTGACAACCGCAGTTATAATTGATGATGTTTTAAGAAAGACGCTGCTCTCGATCCCTCGACAAATAGGTTATTTTTAATAGATTAAAATGGATTGGTAACCTGTGCTAACGGTATACGCTGGGGCACTAGTAAAGGATGATAGGTGATTATAAACGCAGGTCAATTAGCTCATCATAATGAATACATCTGGAATTCAGTACGATGGTTTCCAGGGGGAACATGTGGAGGTCGACCTAATCGGGTATATTGCTAGCAATGGTATTAGTAGTCCACATTACTAACAATCACTTCCCCCCCCCCATCATTAGGTTCTCCTAGTCGCCTTTTACGGAAAGGATAGTCTATTCTATGGCGGGACCATACAGTAGCCGAGACCACATGACAATAATATAATAAATATTAGACTAGCTCATTACAATCAACATTCTAGAAACAAAAACAAGTTATACCTTTAACAAATTTTGTGAAAATTCAAAGTAAACAGTCGAAGAAGAAAATGGGCCTCATTTATTGGGCTCCGAGAACAAACTTGTAACTTTGATGTCATTTTGTCTTCAGACAATACTGTGGCTCGGGACAGGGCTTACAGTTGTGAGTTGACGTTCTTGAAAGGCGATGCTCAAAGATTTACATAATAACAATGCATTTTATATATTTTTCAAGATCCCTGCTGGGCCTTGGAATTTGTTCATTGTTATGATTTATGTAATATTTTATACGTATACTGAAGTCATTAGCCGTTGCCGTTTGAGAAACTGAGTCATCTCATACCATTTCATATCATCAATAGAATATATTAAGACAGTAATTTCATTAAAACAAAAAGTATAAAAAAAGTCTTGTCTCCTACACTAACACAACAGCTGGACTGTTTAAAAAAAAATTTGATCATATGACTGTATTTTACCCGGTCACGCAGATGAAGTCGCGGGTTACTTTATCCACGTGACCGGGATATGTTCACTGACTAAGATAAAACTAACATATAAATTTCTTAATCCTATATGTGTATACAAAATTCCATAGTGATTGGTTAAGCTGTTAAAGCATTAACAGGTAACAAACAATCTTACTTTCCCATTCATAACATTAATTTATTTAGAATTTTAATTAAATTAATAACCTGTTTATTGTTTACCTAATTATCAAGATCAAAGCACACGTTAATGCTAATTATAGCAGACATAAAGGTATTATAAGCAATTAATTACTGGGTGTATTCGACCGTTCTGTTGTAAATCATGTGGAAATTCACCCCAGTTTGAGAGAGGTACCCTCTGCGCCGTATATATGGCATATTCTTTATTCATGAGCGAAACGAAATAACCTACACACGTAAATTGATCAATTTACGCCTATGTGTGGGTGGTTTGTTTTTTTTTTTCTTTTATAATATACTAGCTGTATCCTACTGTTTTTTTGTGTTACTAGATTAAATGTGCAATATAGTACTAACCGAATAAAGAGTCGTCTATATATTTCTCCATTGCCAAAAATTACATGCTAAGGATTTTGTACATAGATATACATGAGATAAAATGTTTCATTGCATTTCTCCTATGAAATAGATACCATATAGTTAATATGATGAATCGTAGTTTTTTTGTAATTTCTGAAAAACAATGCTAGTTAGAAACATTGTTATATTCTTTCTATAATATTTACATATTTCTATTATAAACCATAATTATAAAGGCATAGGAATATATATAGTCTGAAAATCTCTTCCATATGATACATCACTAATATGTCAATTTTGAAATTATGAGTAACTGTTCGTTTTGTATTGGATTTGGATAAGATTAGAATATAAAATAATAAAAATCAAAATATTCAAATATCTACACAAACCTTGGAATTTATAGCATTATATTATTAATAATAATTTAATTTCTAATCTCGGTACGATGATAAATCTTTGATAAAAAAAGTAATCAAATAAGAGTATACTGGAGAATTATAAAAACCAATCAAATCACGTAAAGCAAGAAATATACAATATTTTTAGATTAAAATTATTAATTGATTAAAGAAACTTCCCTCCTAATTATTATCTTTAAGAACTGCTATCGAGGTGACTGAGTTCCCCTACTGCCCTAAGTGTTATTTCATAGCTTGATCGACATAACGGCGACTAGGCAGATCGAGACGACCCGATTGGCTTAAGTCGGGACATTTAATTTCTAACTCTTATTATGTCTCCCAGAATAAGGGTAAAGGTCCCTTAAAATGATATAGTATGACCTATTATTACTGAGCAAAATTGGATACTGGATATCAATTAAAAGACCCACCTTTTAATTAACATCTTGTTTGTAACTTCGTTCTATTAACAAAGTTATTAACATCCGTCCCTCAATTAATTTAAAACTTGACTGATTTATTGCCATATGAACACTTTATTCGAGCTGACTCCCTTTTCTCCCTTCTCTTCCGTTTCAAATGTCAAAAATATAGCGCTCTGTCCACGCATATATATTTGCGCATTTATAGATATCATCTATTGATATAATAGTTTCAGGCAGTCATCGATCTCATCGTTTTGTATGCAGTATCCAGATTCTTTGTTTGCTTATCGACTTTGTATCATATAAATAACTGAGTGTCGATGAAACCGTATAGCAGTTTGGTTAAGTCAAAAGTTCAACAAATAGATACCAACTTAATAAGGGTTGAAAAACCGGTATTGACATTAAAAGTTTTTTTTTTGTTCTTTTTATCTTACTTTTTATATTGTTCAGTTAAATTCTAATTCCTATATCAAAAAATCTAATCATATTTCTTATATTGCAATTTAAACAGATGACAGATTTCAAGAATTTAACAATATGCTTTTTTCTTCAAATTAACCTTTTACGTAATAAAAAAAAATAACACTTGCTCCTTTTATCATAAAGTACGCACAACCACTCTTTGGAATCAACTTCCAGCAGCAGTATTTCCGAACCGATACGACAACATAACCTTCAAGAAAAGAGCATATTCCTTTTTAAAAGGCCGGCAGCACACCTGCAATGCCGTAGGTGTTGTGGGTGACCATGGGCGGCGGTAGTCACTTACCATCAGGTGAGCCGCATGCTCGTTTGCCCCCTGTGTTGTAAAAAAAAAAAAAAAAAAAAAAAATTTTCTGTTAGAGTAAAAGCAGCAGAGTAAGGGTGTCCAAAATGAGTCAATTCGAATTTTATGTACAGCTAAAAGGTTTGATCTGGCACTTTGTGAACTTTTATTCCTTGAAAGTAGTAAAATCTCTGTAAAAATGTCACTTATTTTTATACTGGCTTCGCGCCTTTGTCACATAAACTAAAGTATTTTAATAGTCTCATAGAATGGTTCCTTAGAAGGTTTAAATTATTACTAAATTGAATTTCATTGAAAAGCCTTAATTTGAATACTTATCTATCTTAGTTTAAAATAAGTATAAATATTTGTTCGCAAACTAGATTATCTGATAAGATAAGATCTAGACAGAGACTATTCAACATTTTCAGATAGCAAATTCTATAGGGGCTCCAAAGTAAGTATAACTTTTGTTAATGACATATTAATACTTGTTTTTATGTTTTAAATCCTAAATATTGAAAAATAAAGTTTATATATATATATATATATATATATATATATATATATATATATATATATATATATATATATATATATATATATATATATATAGGCAAAACTGAGGACAACGGTTAGTCACTAATTCTAATCTACTATTCTCTAACCTGAAAGTTAGTATATCAACTTTTTAACAAACAATACAAAATGCTGAACAATTACAGAAGAGAAATAAATTTTATATCAACTAAATGGATTCTGTTAATCAATAGCTTCTTTATGTGATAATTTACAAAGTAATTTCCTTTAATACATAAAAGCCCTCAGGTAATTTGCCAAAGTGATGGGGGAGCGTAAATGTTAACCGCAACATTGAAAATGTACAAAAAGCTACCAACTTTTGGACTAACAATACGGGGTGGTAGCGACTTGGTTGTAGACAGCATTTAATTTATGTTTCTCTAGTAATTCTCGCGACTCTGTGTATAGGGATTAAGAATTTTATCTAAACCAAATGTTTCGAAATTCGAAAATAATAAAAGCATGATGTAAATATTTAATACGTACTTCAACATCATGATATCAGCCGTTAACTGTCCACTGCTGAACATAAGGCTCCACTCCTATGTGGGATGTGTCAAGTCTATACTGCCTTTGCCATTGAGGGTATTTGTCAGTAGTTTCCAAACGCAGATAGGTTTTGGTAAAATTTTAAGACCCATATCTCAACCATTAAGTTTACATAGTCTCTTTCTCCTACAACACCCACGGGATTTTGAAGAGATGACCTATTCTATACTCGAACCACACGATGGTAATCTCGACTTTAATACAGCTGGTTAGAAATAGTTCTATTTTATAATATAATAATAAGTAATCCTACAGAAAGGATTTTTTATGATTTAAATAGCTAATATATAATATATATGTAGCTAATATATATATCAGTATATGTGTATGTATGGGCGTGTTTGTATTAATGTAACCACATTATCCTTGAATATTTTTTATTAAAATTTTTCGTGAAATCAGAAGATGTTTTGCGTGAATTCCTTCTTATTCTTACTAGTATTATAAATCTGATAGTAAATTTATTTGTAATCTCTTAAATTCTTAAGAAAAATCGAATGTTTATGAAAGTAGATGAAACAAGATATGTATGTCAGTATTTTACACTCATTTCTCTCTACCAGTACCACAAAGAATTTGACGTTACAATAGAGAACATCTCTCTCGTGAAGTAGGCCTTTAACACTTCGAAGATAAATAAGTACTTATGAAAGTTATTACTAGGTCTATATAGATAGATAAGGTACCTATATTACGAACCGAAAACTTGGTTTACGAGTCCTTTTGTCCCACTATCTAAGATGTCATCTTGGAAGTATCTCTTTAATATTTTCGTTCACGCCTCTTATATCCCCTACGTCAATCTTTCATAATACTTTTAACTTGTACTAATTCTGTACAAAATTATCTGAGATATATTCAGAAACTAAATTATTAAGAGCTTAATTATTATAAGGACAGGCAGACAATATATTTAAGTAGGTAAAATTTGAAATATAAATAAACTTCTTTACAATTTTACTATTTTCAAAATGACAATTTTTATTATTCTGTTACTCAATTCGGAATATCATGTGTATAGAGAATAATACCCAAGAAACCCAAATTTGAATTTCTTAATAAAATAATTATTCTCAATATTGTAGGTTAATAAAATAGATTCTTTCTAGTATATTAAATACGATTTAAAATAAAAAAAAAACTTACTTATAATTTATATATTACAAAACCGGAAATTTTATTTTAAGATAATTTAATATAATATATATTTAATATAGTATTATACACAAAAATGTATTTTAAATTGATATTTATAATATATTTCAATAATCACTGAATCAGTTTTCTGAGTTTTATCTCGTTATGATTATTATATTTCATTATTATTTAAAAATGTAACGAAAAACAAAGCATAATATTCTGTATCTATCTGTGTTTTTTTTTCAAATATAGTAATTTTAGTTCTTTTAAAAGGGTGACCTTTGATATAAGATACTCTCTGAGTACAGAAAAAGGACGTGGTAGGACAGGATCATAGATAAATAAAATTAGAATTTAAACTTTTATTGGCCTCATAAACAAATCCTTTGGTATATTTTCACAACAGAAAAAAAAACAAAATCACCTACTTACCTTCATATTTTCGGTGCCCATTTGAATTTTAAGTCTCTAATCTGAAAAAGAAAAACATATTATTATTATTTAAAATTATAATAACTAACAAAATCTCAATTGACTAAATTTATTTCTATACATAGAAATAGAAAAACTATAAGTTGCAGAATGCAGAATTTTACGTGTAAATCATAATGAATACATATAGCAAACTTCCAAATAAAGAGACAATTCGTCTGATTTTTTCTCACTACATTCTGTGATTTATTTATTGGAAAACCAACAGCTTGCAATTTATAGTTTAAAATAACAATAATTTAAATAAAAAGTCAATAACAGGTTTTCACAGACTTAGCAATACAAAATAGTCATGACAGAATCAATTACTAAACTTAACAGATAGTAAACAACAATTTTTACACTATACTAGTTAGCATAAACTGAAACAGCAAAACTGAAAACGAGTGGAAATTCTTTACAGAAAATTTCAAATTAATTTCCTGATATTTTTTTATTTAAAATCATGTACTCGTATATTGAAATGTAAAGATTAATTAACTTAGAAAAATAATTACAATTATGATAATCTTGACGTATCAATTTATAATTAACAGAGTTATAAGATAACAAACATAAAAAAGTACAATTGAATAAAAAATCTCCTTCTTTTTTAAGTCGGTTTAAAACGAAGATTAACCGTATATATGAGGTTCTTTGATATACTATATATCCAAAAAATTATTTCATGGGCCTACTGAGAATCGAACTGGAAATCTAATTTATGCAACGTTGTAACTGAGCAACTGTAGAGCTCTTTATTCATGACGTAAAAGTGTAAAGTAAATCCCTTAAAACGAAATAAATTCTCTCTTTTCAGGGTAAATATAAAACGTAACTTATTTTATGAACCGTGAAAATGTAACCCTGCAAATTCTTTATACCCTTGTATCCAAAAGCAATTTTGATTAATGAGATATCTATCTAAGATTCATGAGTGTCATTATGATTTTATGGTCCCATAAAAAATGGCATTCACCTTAATACTTCAATTTAAAAATAAATTTATCGATTTACTCTGTACATTTTTCGATTTATACCAAACGCATCTGTCAGGTTTGTTAATGGCGTAATTTTTTAACTGGCGATCATAAAAAATGAATGCTAGCAAAAATATAATGTTTCCAGTCTACGAGTATATATTTACATAATCTTTACCATTCTCACTAAAATAAAATATAAATACACAATAATTTTTTTTGTTACCTTTTGCATTTTAACGTTTCAACCGATTATATATACTAATAAAATTTGATATGAAAATAGTATTTATCACTAAAAAGAACAAATGCTCCTTTTTACTTCTATTAATATATCCCAATCATACGCAAATTTATTGGTAAAAAATATTATATTACTATTTTGGTGCAACATTTATCCCAAACATTTTGATGGAGCTTTATAAACGAAACGTCGTTAATTTTATCATAATAGTGAATACAAAAAAATACGTGTAAGATTTATTTTATAAGATGATAATGGAATGGTACCCTGCTTACGCTACTGATATACACTAGCGGAACACCAGTGAAGGATTATAGGTGAGAACAAAGCTGACCATTTGACCTATTGACGACTTTATAAGAATTAATCGCGACGATTGCCAAGAGAACCTGACAGAGTATATCGATATCAATAAGGCTGCTAGTTCCCATTATAAGCAATCTCTTCTCCTTTGTGAGTAAAATTATACTTGTACTCGTACTTACTTGCTACAATTATTTTCATTTAGAAAAACGTGTCAAGTTTTTTCGAGGTTTTCTGTAAGCTGTCATAAAGCAGCCGTACTTATATGACTATGTTTTAATTTGAAGGGTATAAGAGTTAAATTACAAGGAACTAAAGTATAATACCATTGCTTTCGGAATTGGAAACACAAAATGAGTCACAGTATATTCTGCGCTGTTCATTTTGCTGTTTATGTTCATAAGCTAAAATTACCAATTACCATTTTTCAGTAGGTACCTATTCGCTCCTTTGCTGTGTATATACACTATATATATATATATATATATATATATATATATATATATATATATATATATATATATATATATATATATATATATATATATATATATATATATATATATATATATATATATATATATATATATACATACATTATACATATATATATACATTATAGTTACATATTACTGAGAATAAGTAAACAACCAGTTGAGCCACCTGATGGAAAGTGGCAACCGAAAGTTGAACGACTCCTCTGAGACTAATATACATATCAAAGGAAAAACAAAAAAAAATAATGGAAAAAATATATCAAAAGAATTGAATTGGCTCAACACCAGCAACAGGTGCATACATTTTATTACAATTTACTTATAAACTTGAAAGTGTGTTTGTTACTACTTAGCGCGTTAACGGCTGAAATAGTCTATGTGAAATTTCGTTTACAGGTATTATATGGGATAGAGAAGTAGAAAGACTTTTTTTATTTTAATTAGTGAATATATCCTAGTCACGCAGATAAAGTCGCGGGTTAAATCAGTATATGATTTAATATTTTGAAACTGAAATTTTCGCCAAAATTTTTATGTGTTTGTCAGATACTTGTCTATTAAAATTAAGTATACAAACCACTCGGTAATATTATATGTAATTTCATTGTTAAAAGTTTACAATTTTAACTGTAAGAAAAAACTAGATTGACTCACTACTTGTATTTTTGTCAAGAATGTTCGATTAATTTTAAACCCACAAAATATTATAAATAATTTTATTTTGTTACATACATTATTATAAGAAATTGCGACATATGTGAAACATAAAGAAACAACATTTCAAGTTAATAAACAGCAATTGCAAAATATCCGTTAGTTAATACAATAGATGAAATAAAGCTGTGTTTTCTAAGATCGGATCCATCCTTACCTGAAATTTACACACGCGTGTTTCTTCGAACATTAGCTTTTCCTGTAGCAAAGTGCTTTTACGTTAAATTCTCTTTTTGTAAGATTGTTTTAGTACTCACTAAAATGTTTCACTTCAAACTACTTACTTATAAGATTTTTTTTTACTTTAAATAATAATAATAGTTTAATTATTCCTTTTTTGGATTATCCTACTAATGCTCAGTTATGTAATTATTTTGTTTCAATAATTAATCTAAATGAACTAACAATACATTTTAATGAATAGATATAAGAATATAAAGTATAGCAGAGCTTAACTTAAGGGCTGAGGATTCCAATTTTAGCTCAAAAGTATGAGTTTTCTAATTTATATTGTAATTGTTTGTTTAAAGATTATCGCTTGTTTGTATTTCAGAGTACACGTAAAGTAAACTTATTAATAATTTTAATAGTTATCCCTATAAGTTAACTAGTTAATTTGAGGTCGTATCTCTATTGAGAAGAGGTTATCTCATGAGGGTAAGACGGTCTCTTTATGTAGGTAGAAAGATAATATCAAATGCGTTATAGAATAGACTCAGGATGGTAGAACTGCTCCGTGTGATACTCTGTAAAGGAAAGTTATGTCTAACAATGAAAAATCTTTAGGCAATTGAATGGCAAACAAGCTGACAGCCCACCTGATGAAAAGTGGTAACCGGTGCCTATAGACATGAACAATACCATGAGCATAACAGAGTATACTATGTCCTCCATTACACTTCATGTGTTACCATTCCTAAGGACTAAGGTGTTATGCATTTCATTGCTATATCTTGCCCTTGAAACCGAATAATGCCGAGTAATTTGTCTTATGAAGATCTAGTTTTTAGTTCACAAAAAGAAACTGCGAACTTAATAAATTTAATAATAATATCCTATCTATCAAAAAATAAAATCGTTCCTGGATTTTACAAATATATAGCGTAATATACATCCTATTAATATTATAAATGTAAAATATTATAAAGATGAATGGATGGATTACTCTTTCATGCAAAAATTACTCAATGAATTTGAATTAAATTTGGTACACGGATAGGTTATATTCTAACTTAGCACACAGGATACTCTATATACTGATTCATATAGATAAAGCCACAGGACATCACTAGTAGAGGAAATAAACGAATTTACAGATTCATTCTTTTGAAAATCGTTTATAACGATTACCAATTGTTATGGCAATAGATGCAAATATTACCCACATCCGCTTTCGAATACTTGGTTATCAAATATTAAATCTGAAGAAAGCAACGGAAGAAATATTGAAAAACGCTGATGATAATAATATAAAAACGCGTCCGTTTCTAAAATTTAGGACAGGTTATTAAATTCAGAGGCAGAACGAAGGCAATATCGGAAACTCATTAATAACGTTACAGGCTGCTTCTAATTTCATCGTGACTTGGGCATATTTTCTAAATGGATCAATTTTGTGGATATTATAAGCGAACAAAAATAATTTCATTATGAACTTGTAAAATGAATCACCGTGATTATAAACCTTTATAATCGGAGTGATTCGGTTTACAAGTTAAAATATTGTAAGTGTTATCATGGGTAACTTGTAATTATTTGTCAATTTGTACTGCCGCTTTTGACAGTATCCGTTTTCTTCGAACCTTTAATTGATAAAGGGTTCAATTATTGTTTAACTTATACAATATTAAGTTTGTTATCAAACTTCACTAGTAAATAACGTACAAACACAAAACTTTGATTTTTAACCGATTTCAAAAGGAGTGGGTTCACAAATTGACTATTTTTTTTGGATGTAACAAAATATTCTCGACTAATAATGAATTGTCTTAATGCTTCTTTTTTAATCGGCTTTCTTTATTGTAGGCCACACAAAATTTTATCCACTTTTAAGATGGATATTTTTGAAAAAACAATATCTTATAGTTAATTTTAAATTTTCGCGTTGTTTACACATATCTTATAAATCATATATATTATTATTATTATTATAATATTTTATATTTTTAACTTTTTTCAAACGTCATGAGAAACTTTTATTTTAATTTGATACTTTTTAAACATTTTCTCCGTATTTGTTTTTTTTAACTATTACTCTTTATAAATAATTAAATATAATTAAATATGTAATTATTTTTTTTTAATATGGTTGTTTGACTTGACTATTTACTAATTGCAAATTGATTAAAAATATAAAATATTAAACGATTAAAAAACATTCTTGACTTGAATTATTAGTTAAGCTACATTTACCGCTTTACTGGACGCTTGTTCGAAATTAACAATCACTGTGCTTGACGCCTACGCGGAGGCGCTTGAACGCCATCTATCGGCGATAGTTTTAAACGGTGTTTTAATAATATTTCTGCAATACTAAACTGTAATAAAAACAAATGCATTCATATATTTACGCGTATAAACATATATAATACTTTCCTTATCAATCAACGCATTTCAAACCAATATGCCTAAGCGGTATTACGGTATAGACCCATTTCAGTATAAATTATTGCAGTTTAGTACTACACAAAAAAGTTGGAAGTCTCGTATAGTATTGATAATATACGAGTGTTTCGACTTTTTATGCTGTAAATTAAAAAGCTTTTACTTGGCTTTATAGTTACTTCCACACCTTGCCATTTCGAGTGATAAATTGCGCCGGTGCACGGTATTTGGACCCATATATTCGTGAAGTTATGCGAGCAGGTACACAATAGTAGCCATTCTACTAAACTCGAGTATTACGAGAGATTCCTAATTGATAAATGTTTTAACTGAACGCGACAATATATTCCAAAAAAAATAACACGATTACTTTCATGCTAATGCTAATATAACAATTTAATTAAAGGGAATTATAACAACATTTTTTTATTAAAATTACAGTTTTTTAATAAAAAATCTAGACTAGTAATCTTATGAATATTGTTTTGAAAATAAAAAAAGCATCGTATTCAAGATATTGTTCGATGCAGTAAAGAAAAATTACTTCTTCAATAGTAACTTGCAAAATTAATATGAAATGAACACGGGAGTAAAACCTATCAATTGAACAAAGAATTATCAAAACCAGTATATAAATAACAAATATTAATATGCACGCAAAAATTTTTCAATGAATTAAAAATTTCCTTCTTTTGGCAGTGACTTAAATATACCTTAAACCGCCTATATGCATACTGTAATCATAACCTACTAATTTTTGTTTCCTATATAACCTATATCCTTCTTCATCCCATAAGATAAATGTATACTAAATTTTATAGTGACTGATTAAGCCGTTAAGGCGTTATAAGGTAACAAACAAATAAACTTACTTTCAAATTTATATAGTAAGGACAACTTATTATTATTTTATTTTGTTACTATCGCAAACTCGTTACATGCATTCTAACCATATTACGGTATTATTCGTTGGTAACTTGATTGTTTTTCCTAAATGTATTATTTGGACATTTTTTGGAAATAAATAAATAACCACACCAAATATTCAGACACATATATAGACTAGAAAAATATTATCCTCCTTACTTTGGCAGTTGGATAATAAAATCTTATATTGCCACTGCTAAAACATTTACTATTCATTTCTTTTTCATGTAATATGATATACGCAGCGATTCCCTTAGAAGTTTCAATATAAATTGTTTCGCATAAAATACCACATTCACCGACCTCTAAGGTCGCATAGCGAACGCAAATATTCAAGCAAGCAAGTATAGCAAGTATTCAATATAATCTTTTTCTCACTCAAAATGATTTACTTATCTTGAGAAAAATTTTATGATTCAATAATTTAAGAGTGTGCTCCACAAAAAACCGGTTTCAGTTATGGAAAACCCAGTTATTTTATTCAAATAGTAAACAACCTAAATTATCGATTTTTTATGGAACCAATCTGTATATATAGTCTTTCAGATAAAAAAAATCCGAATCAGTTTGTACGAGTAGTTGATAGAGTTATGAGGTACCGAATTGTTCTCAATTTGGTTTTGGTTTTTATGTTTATTACCTCAAAAAAACAAATGATTCTACGCCTTCTGTTTTAAGTCAGTTTAAAATGTTTAAAAAAATATCAATCGAATGTTCTCATGTTATTAATCACTCGTCATGTTACTAATAAAATAAATACGAAAAGTAACTCTATCGATAAAGTACTGAACTTATATGTATAAACATTAACGTGTATTTTACCTTAAAATTTCCTCTACAATTTAGTTGTCAGAAACCCAATAGTATTTGTGATATTAGTACACAATAATCACAATGCCCCACAACAATAGCAACAAAATTAACGCCAATATTTATTGAAGGGATATGATCAGTGTACGAACGATATTGTATTGTGTCAGCCGTTAACAGTCCACTGCTGAATTTAGCCTTTTTTATGGGGGGGGGGAGTTTATAGTTAAGTTTTGGTGACATTTTAGGAAAAAATATTAAGCTCCCTCGACCATCAAGTTCCTTTAGTCGCCTCTCACGGCACTTATGGAAAAGATAGATTAGTACATTCTCTGACTATATTTATATATAATATAATATAATCATTATGAGACTTGGTAAACATGAAGTATTTGTAATGAAGAAAGGTATAGGCTAAGTATATTTTATCGATGAATATTCGGTCACGCAAACAAAGTTGCAGACTAAAACTAGTAATATATACAACAAACATTAATGTAACTAATTAATTAGTTTGATAAATTACTATATTTGTGACAATTTTATTTCGAAACAATAACAATTACTTAAAAAAGACTCGAAAGTTAGGCAATTTATCATAATTATAAGCTAAACGAATGTCCCAAAACTTTTATAAATCCAACGTAACATTTAATTTACATTTATTTCTTTCATCATTAAGGACTTTAAATTTGCAAAATCTACAATTTCCGTTATTTATATACTTTAAATCTCATTTCGCTGAACACAAATGGCAATAATAAGCTTGAGGTCCAATCCCGAAGCCTGTTGGATTAAACCGTTCGTCTAGATAGGTTGCGTCGGTAACCCAACTTGGGTTTAATGTAATTTAAAACGTCGGGTAGTTTTGGAGTAAATTTAATGTCGGCTACTGTAAGTAAACGAACTGTACCCAGATTTGTCCATTATAGTAAACCTTTGAAGAAATATCAAATTGTTTTTTACAGCGCAAGCTGACAATTTAATAAACTATGCATATAAGGTTGGCAAATCTACTACATAATAATTAAAGTATCCTATTAAGTTTTCCAGTCTGTTATATCTAGATCTATAAAATCGTTTGTCCTAACTGATTATCAACATACAACCAAAACTACTACGTCTAGGAAGTTGAAATTTACAACATAAGTTTATTTTACAGCATGAGGTTCTTCAAAAAGGGTGTACGAGTATTAAGATTTCTTAAGGGTTGGCAACGTACGCATTACATCTCTAGTGTTACAGATATCCATAGGCTACGGTAACCCCGTTTACCATCCGACGACCCGTATGCTTGTTTGCTAGCAAAGTCGTAAAAAAGTTTTAGAAAATATCGTGCGTACAAAATCATGGGCAGCATCCAATATGCTATAATTATGACTAGACAACCATTATTCATATTTCATTTAATTCATTCATTACTCATTGCTATTTTAAGATATAGGTATCATCATGTAAATGACTATGGCTTACCAATTAGATAGAAATAAAACCAGGTTAAAATTTTGTGCGCATTGTGTGAATTAACTAGTAATAATCAGTGAAACAAATAAATTTCATTTCAAAAAATAGAATTTACATGCCAAAATGTTTGTTTTCTACTGTTTTTGATATACTAATTTTACCAATTATTTCCTGTAAACATTTTTGGCATCCCTATATACATATTAATTTAATAAAATTTACCCAAAAATCAAGGTGCTAAAATTTTTATAAGAGAATTTTTTCTACATACATTAATATATTGCAGGAAATCAGTGCCTGCAGGTGGCTCTCGACTGTTTTTTATGGCAGTCTATGGAGGAGGCTTATGTCCAGCAGTGGACGAATAATGGCTGAAGTGATGATATAATATGGATTATAGGATTGGGGAAAAATCTTGTATCATGATATATAATAAGGTGTCTGAATAGACGGGATAAAGTAATATTTAAAAGCTTGAAGCCGTTCCATATTATTTTAAAAAAAAATAATATCATTCTGCGCAACGACATATTCTTAACATGGTACCTAGGAGTCGTTTTGGAACTAATTAAATACTGAAATCTAATACCCAAAACTTCAATTTTAGATGTATTATCATGAAAAAAGAACTTATTTTCAATAATAAATAAAGAAAAAGACGGTGCTTTAGGTGTGAGTTTTCCTTATTTCTCTTTTCTGCACAATATTTTTCTATTGGCAAAAATATTGCGTAAAAAAAGATCAAAAATTCTATATAATAAACAAGATTACATCAACTGTGAAAGAGATTAAAGTTAATATCCCACAAAAAGCAACTTCAATTGTAATAAAATCAGTTATTTTGATTTAAAAACTAAACCGCTGAGTCGATTTTGATAAATTTTTTGTGATAATAATCTGAAAGTATATTCTTTCAAATAAAAGAGTTCTAAATCGATTTAAATCTAACAAAGTTATGAGATAACAAATATAAAAAAAAATACAACAGAATTGAAAAACTCCTTCTTTTCGAAGTCTGTTGTTGAAAATATATACGTTTATACTCGTATTTCCCATTTATTTTCTGTAACGCACCTATAATAATACACCATTTATTATAAATAAACGAACAAATTTCCTTAATCTGGGCCAATTCACTCTTACAACATAAACAAGGGATGTCATAACGAGATAACCAAATTCAGATACAAAATATACGATTTATTCGTAATTACCGTTGGGCGTGCGAGAAAAGGGGATAGATTTCGCGGACATTATCAGAAAAGCAAATAATATGTTTTTGAATTATAAAGATAACCCACATTAACTCTTTTAATGGACGTATACAAATGTGATATATCATTCATAATTTGGGTACATTTCAGAATTTAGTAGGTAGATACATAAACGTATATAATTATTTATGTGATATTAATACTTTTTTTTTTGCTTATTTATCCTTTTTATTAAACAAATAATTGTAAACGTACGACCGTTTGTTTTGTTTATTACCTGATGAAATTTTAATGACATAAACAATCCTTATAAAATCTGGTTTACTCATACGTATAGAATTTCGGGTGGAGAGGTACTCGTACATAAGTAAATATCACGTTTAAGAGCTTTTATAGCTCTTACTTACCTGTCAATTTTCAGAAACAATTCAACGTTTTCCAATGTTTCTAGCTGATAATTTAAAAAATGCTCTGTTAGAGAATTGAAACGTTAATCATAGTATACATTGCATATAAAACTACCGTTAAAAACTTTGCAGTTTTTTTTTAATATACAACTTAGAATGGCAAACAAACTGACGGCCCATCTGATGGAAATAGGTAATCGTCACCTATAGACATGAGCAGTACCATGGACATAACAGAGTATACTGTTTCGCTCATGACACCCCCCATGCGTTGCCATTCCTGAGGACTCAGGTGTTATTACGACACTCACGGAAAAGGAAGAAGTGACCTATTCTATATCCATATCTATATCTATATACATATTACCGTGAAAGTCCCGACATAGAATGGGCCATGCGTTACCATTCCTGAGGACTCAGATGTTATTCCTCTGTGCTCTGTAAATTCACGTCATATCCCACCCTTCAAACCAAAACACAGCCATGCAAACACAACTGCTTTACGGTAGAAACACGAATGGGGCAGAGGTACCCAAGCAATCGACTTTTGTACAAAGTCTCCCTCTGGTACTTCATTTGCGTTTTATTTTAATTTTTTTAATACGTTTTTGTAATTTATATTCACATTCTTAATGTCAGAATAATAAGAATATTTGTGTATATTTGTGTGTGTGTGCATGTGTGTGTGTGGTGAAGGTCGCAGATAAAAAGTATTTTTATCAAAATAAAAACAAGTGATAATTTTTCTACGTGTAGCTGCATCAATATAAAAAAAAAAACTATCTAATCTAAATCATAACAAAGAGGCAAGAAAAAAGTTTGTACCTCCCCTAACATCCCACCACGTCCAACTGTAGAGTTAGTATGGGAGACACGACTTTTACTTGTTATATGAAGTATTCTGCAAGTGACTTATGTACCACAGACATACTCTTTTTATACCCGGGAATAAAGTGGGGTTATTTTCAAACTTACATAAAAATTAGAAGAAGAATTAGATCAATGCAAATGAAATTATAAATAATATTTAAATATATTCATGTAAAAATTAACTGTATTAAAATTAATTATATTAAAATATTAAAGTAAAATAAATATTATGCATAGCTTAATGCATTGATTATGGATAGTTAACGCCCATATAGTACATAGCATGATAAAAGAAATATCAGTGTTGCTGTGCCGAGGTTTTAATAATAGTGATAAATGTGGAAATAAATAAATAAATGTCCTATCAAAGAAACTATTTTCAAGAAATATTGATTCTAACTAAGCTTTTAAGTTAGTAAAGGAAATTTACTTACTACTAATT
Organism: Galleria mellonella; assembly: GCF_026898425.1. Taxonomy (NCBI): domain Eukaryota; kingdom Metazoa; phylum Arthropoda; class Insecta; order Lepidoptera; family Pyralidae; genus Galleria; species Galleria mellonella. Next base: position 405,185 of record NW_026442100.1, on the reverse strand, counting down.
TTGTGGATTGGTTACATTACAATTATTTTATATTCATGAGTTGATATGTATTTATTTTGGTGACTTTTCTATGTCTGATTTTAATACAACAGCAATTTAAAAAAGCAACACTTGTCTTTTTTGGTCATTCTTTTCAGCTGATGTTGCATTCCGAACTGAGCGGTAATTAATTAAAAATGAGTATTCAAAAATACTTACATTTAAGTTAAATTGAATAAGAATATTTTTATTTTATTTTAATGAAATGGGGGAGGTTATGTTCAGCAGTGAACAATTAATGGCTGGTACAACAATGAAATGTATATATGTTCAAAAAATATTTAAATTTGTATTCACTATTATTAATACACATAAACAAGCGTTATTTTTTTTTTTTGAGGGCAAACGAGCATGCGGCTCACTTGATGGTAAGATGCGCACCTGCATGACCTGGATATGCTCACTGAAGGGGACAAAAAGTAGCCTGTCTTTCTCCATCTCACAAACGAACTCATTTTCACATTTATAATAATATTAAAATAGAAAACGAATAATTATTATGTGTCTACAATATATGCAGGGGGGTGAAGGAAGTGCTAGTAATGAGGAATAGTAACCCCATTGCTAGCAATATATCCTGTCATTCCTGCTTCATCCTCGCCTATCATGCTTCTCTGGTGCCCCGTAAGTGTATACCAATAGCGCAGGCGGGATTACCATTCCATTATCATTCATTAAAAGATAACAAAGTGCACATATAAGGTAAAAATTTGTAGATACAATATGTACCTATTTATATCAGTACATTCAAATAGAATTATTCGTAAATCTGATTACATTGCAAATTATGCTCTCATCTTTATATCCCAGAAGGCAATACTAATATAACAAGGGATTATCAGAGCCAATATAGCAAGTAACATCTAACGTTAATCTTGAAGCCATTTATCGTTAATATACGATCTCCCTGAGGATTCATCGGTCGCTTGATTAAACGATGACTTTGGATGTATGGTTATGGTATAAATAAGATGTAGAACATAAATTAATAATGCGCTTTGATGTTAGCAAGGCTTAAATTACCTCCGCTTAATCCAAAGATATACGTCAAATGCATATCGCTATACTTGTTGTTGAAAAAATATAAACCAATCTCTAATTGGGAAGTAAAATATTACAAAAGAATATATGATCTTTTTAACGAACTTCAAAAAGAACCTTTTCTTTTCTCAATTCCATTTTTTTTTATGTTTGTTACCTCATAACTCCATCAGTTGTAACTCAATTTGGAAAATTCTTTTTTATATGAATTCATATATACATTGGTCCCATAAAAAAATCAAAAGCGATTCAGTTGTTTAGTTTTTAAATTAAAATAAATGGTTTTGTCACAATTGGAATCAATCTTTTTGTGGGGAAATCTTCAATTATTAAAAACAAAATAACTTGACCATTATTTCATTAGAACTATGCTTCTTCGAATTAGTCGATTCAATGAATTTGTGGAAACGACAGCGATGTTATTTTAACAAATCAAGTAACACAGATTTAGAATCGTGTTTTATGGATAATATTTTTATATAAAAAAATAATATGTGACGAAATTATATGACTATCGTTATATCCATAAATATTTAATTTTTATGGACATAACGATAGAAGATATTTAATTTAATACACCCACAGCAAGGGGTAGTTATTTGATATCGCCTTACATTGATATACAAAAACGTTTATTTATTAATAATAAATCAAAATAAACGACTAATTTATTAACCTGCATATTAATAGATACGGAATGCTCCTAACAATACTTAAACCTATCACCGCGAAATAGATCAAATCTGAAATAAACAAATAGATAAATTTTTCTTAACTCTAGAAAACATTCTAAAGGCACAAGGTTAATTTTATAACATATATTTTATGTGCATTATACAAAACATTTTTTATTATAAACATTAAAAATTATTAATGAAATGTAAAATAAAAATGAAATTTGAGAAACTAATCATCTTAAAAAAATTAAACCTAAATTTATAAAATTTATAAATTGCCTAAATATTTAGTGTTTTAAAGAAATACAATCTGGGGTGACTGAGTGTAGCTCGATTATGTTGAGTCATTTATCTTATTAAATTAAATTTTGCCTTAATAGGTGTCGTACCTGTATACATTTTTCATCCACGAAAACTGTCATTACGTCGAAATCGTTTACAAGAACTTGAAATAAATAATAATAAAACATGTTTATTGCCATAAAGATAAATGACGCAAAACCGCGGGATTTAACTGCCTAAATTAGTATATAAATCAGTTTATTTATATGTAAATTTATAGATTCTATAACCGATATAAGTATATCATTATATTTTATTGTATCAGCCGTTAACTGTCGACTGCTCATCGTTAAACATAGTCTTCCCCATAAGAGGGATGTTACCAGTAGTTGCCACGCTTGGTAGGCGAGTTGGCAACCGTAGTTTAACTTTTAGTGATGTTTTAAGAAGGACACTGCTGCCCATCCCTACGCCATAACCTCCTTTAGCCGCTTCTTACGTCACCAATGGAAAAGGATGGAGTGACCTATTATTAAATGCTGGGACCTAAACGGCTAAGTGTATCATAGTTCGATATAAATGCTGAAAAGAGTAAAAAAAAGAGAAAATTCCTCGGTCAATATTCTGCCTGTATGTATTATAATAGATCACATAGAGAGCCTCTTGAAGTGATTACGTTTACTTCTAAACATAACGAAATATATTGCTTGTTTAATAGTATTAAATCATTACATATCCAATTAGGAAATGGAGAACTCTACTAACATTGTCCTATTCAAATCGTTAGAGTAACTTTAATGAATCTGTAGTTGGAATCAGTTTCTCGGTAGGTAAATTTATAATCCGAGTAGTATACTAGTTTCTGTACAATGAAATTACAGGGTACAGAGGCATAATATCTTAGTCCTCAGGAATGACATTGCATGAGAGATATTATGTCATTGATACCTACTTTTACTGTTACTACTTTTTAATAATACAGTTCACGTCAGCTTGTTTACCATTCTTAATTCCATAAAAAACCACAAGGTACTTGTAGCACTACTTTTCTATTTTCGTACTTACAAAATATCAAATCAGAAGATATGTAATTTAAGTTATTGTGTGCGGTGATTTGGAAAACTAAAGATAAGTGTTTGCCAAAAATATGAAAAATATACAGGATTGGATCACGAAACAAGGCGTAAAAATTTTGCGCCTTTCATAAAGCAATGAAGGATGAGGACTTTGATAAAATGTTTTTTACATTAATTTCCTGTTATTATATTAAATATTATTATTATTTTTGTTTACATGTACATTATATATTTATGCGGAAGAAACGAAAGAGATTTGTTTGAATCGAAGCATTTGGCGTTCCATTGTTTCTGCCTACCCTAATGGGAGACAGGCGTGACAGATATATATGTATGTATGTATATTTATGTATTACGCTTTTAAGTAACATATTATTTCTTTTTTGAGAGAATAATAGAACGTATCACGGCATATAATGACGATAATATCATTTTATTAAGTTTAATTATAAAATTATTACTCTTCTATTATTGCTAATGCTCTTGAGATAGGGTGTTTATTTATTGTCAGATATATTACATAAAAATATACTTATATTGAAATATATAAATTCAAATTTCTTTAAAGAAAAATAAAAATTACTTTTTTTTACCTAATTTATATTTGGTTTTCTTTATAATCTCTCTACAAGTTTATGAAAGAATAAATAAATCTTTCAATTTCATGGTTACTAACCAAATAAGTAAAACTTAGAAATTTTAATATTTCATTTTTGCTTTACTAGTTTCAACAAAAAATAAATATTCAATTGCTGCGGGCTAAATATAGCTCCATATCAATTATAACATTTAAATAATTGAATAGTCAACGACAACTATAACTTTCCTTTCGCGTTCACAATTTTAGTACGACAGTTTCCAGTTTGTTTTAGAGTTTAGTAAATATTTTAGTTAACAATAATATTACACTAGACATTTTGACATTGCAAAATGCTTTTAGTATTTAATGCCTGTTACTTGTAGTTGAAACTATGGAAACATTAAACCAATGGAGCCCTACATTGTAAGTAGTTAATTACACTTTTTGGTATGCTAATTACTTTACTATTTTTTTAAAAGAGATTTATTCCCGCGTTGATCTTGTACTAAGTTTATAAAGATTTAAATTGTATTTTGTGGATCAAAATCTTGTTAGTAAAATTTTAATCTTCGCACTTCGCTTTGTTTACGAATATTTAAATTCACGATCAAGACTTAGCGCGATGGGATTACAAGAAAATAGGGCTTACCTAAAATCTATCTAAATCACTACATATATATATATATATAGAATTATATGATACCGTTTTAAATTAGGATATAACTTAACCGAATACTAAAATTTCATTTAAATGTTTATGCGTGAAAGAGTCACAAATATCCATCCTTATATACATTCTCAAACTTTCGCATTCATAATAGAAGTAAGATTATTAAAAGGATCTAGCAGGAATAAATGTCACAACGGCCGACGACACTGTCGGAATTTTAAACTCTAAAGATTTTTAAAGCTATCAGGGTGGTAATAAGTCAGACCGAGCGCTTAAAGACTCACTTCACAGATACTAAGAGTACTTTTAATAATTTGCCTCGTTATATACATTGTCTAAGAAGAATTTCTGATCTGAGTTTGCCGTGTTATGACTGAGCCACTAACGAGATAAGTTTCTTACTGTTCCCTTCTGTTCGGACTGTCTCCAACTTGAAAAGAATAAGTAATTTGTATTTTCATACATTGTAAAAAATATTTACAAGCGAAAATAGGACTAGCTCGAAAGGGTTCCGTCCCATTGCAGGTTAAATATAAAAAGGTCCTCTTAAATAAATAATATTTTTCACGTGTGTTATTTTTTGTATGTTTTCATTTCCTGTTTTAACTTTTAGTATTTTGTTGGTAAACTGCAGAATTTTCTTTTTTTTAACCTACTTAAAAATGGAGGAGATAATTAGTATAATTTCATTTATTTTTATTGCATCTAGCTACCTATATTTCAAAATATCTTCGTCATTTGAGAACCGATTTCATGATAAATCTGATGAATAAGTATTTTTTAATCAAAAAGTTTCATTGATCCCGTAGCAATTTCTTAAAAACTTTTTTTTTATTTTTAAAATAATCCTAATTATTTTATTAAAAATACATTACAGTGAATTTAATTCATAATAAAAAATAGACACAATCTTGAAGAAAAATTGTCTTAAACAAAAGCTCTTTGTATTTTCTTTAAAATATCTTTAGCCCTTAAAATGTTTTATTTTTTTCTATCAATTTTTATAGTCAACAATGAAATTTTACTGTGACTTAACACTGATGAGGCCATAATTTTTTTTTTTAATATTTAAAATAGTAATATTACATTTAGTTTGCTTCAAACGCTGTTTAAAAAATAAGTATCAAGTTAAGGAAACTCCTATCTCCCCTTTTTGGTCGTATGGGTGCCCATTTAAATAAATCTCTTTTAATCGTTCTTTACTATCTACGGCTTTAGATTACTGTAACGCGTAGCAATAATGCGTGAAATTTTATGCGTTAACTTTTTCAATAGATAAAAAATTATACACACATTGTTGGTTCAATCATGTAGTTGTACGGAACCCTAAAAGTGACTAAGTGAACCAAAGTGTAACAAACTTTTGTGACAAATTACTAAAGGAAAAGCAGTATCACGCGCTAAATTATTCTTAAGCACCATTTCAATAGATTTACTTACAACAACATAAAAATATTTATTTAATAATTTATTTCTTTTTTTTTGTATTAGCTGGACAAAGTGACCACACCAACTCAATATCTTAAAACTAGTGAACTCAGAGTTCAGGAGCGTTTTCTCCTGTATTTCACCTTCTCTCTCTCTCTCAAGAAATCCTACCAAGGTTTCGTCTAGAGAGTGCAGTATGCAATTCTTCCTCATTTGTACATTGAAGTTTCTTCAAGTTTCTAACTGCCTACCTTGAACTACTGACAAAACCTTGCACACTTGACTCCCCAAGTGTAGCAAATATTCATATGCTGCAATAATCAATTAATAATAGACTGAGTTGTTAGCATGTTTGTCCTTTTGTGGTATAAAAATAAAGAAAGAGGCCAGTGTGGTTCGAATATCTCAAGATTTTCAACACAGTTCAGTACTGCGCTGGCGCCTATGTCTTTTGACGCCCCGCTTAAATGCCTCAAGATTATAGGAATGGGGAAAAACGTAGGAAGGAAGAGAATTCCGTATTTTAATGATTCAGCAGAGATAACAGTCTGTGAATGTTTTAGAGGACAGAAATAGCGTCTATATTGTAGCTATATAGGTTATCTTTTAAACTGTGGTGTTTGAAAATAAGTAGGGAAAAGAATCTTATTTGAAATTCCACTATAGTGAGAAACTTGTTGATTTTTTACGATACTATAAAAATAAACATATAATCTATTAGCATTCTACTGAACGCCAATGGATGCTTAGTTACTATTGAGTACCAATTTTACTTTTAAAAGAAGATTTTCTCCTACTTTTACGTTATTGGCTAGGTAGCTCGGTATAGAATTTTATTTCAAGTTTTTCTTAGCTAGTACTTTTGTGTATAAAAATACAAAGATAAAATAAGAAATGTGGATGGAAGAAGTGGCGACACATTTTATTCTTACTTCGTCAACACAGGAACTTACCTAATTGAAAATGATAACTATCGCTCTTAGACATACGCGTCACAAAATATACTGTGACGCCAATAATACCTTTCGCACGTTGCCGGTCCCGAAAAATAAGGTATCGCTTTTTGTGTCAGATATACTTCTGGTGTCACTTTTCGGTGTTCCAGCAGTAAGCACGTATGATAACATTAAGTTCGTATTATTATATAATTTACAAAATATAGTTCATATAGAATAAATAAATAAATAAAAATTATCATCGCACTAGTTACTGTATCACGATAGAAAAAAGCAAAATGTTGTTTTCAAAGAAGTAATGAAAGTAGTTAATTTTAAACTTATACTTTGTTAATGCATATTTTAAATACACTATCAGAACTTAAGGCGATGAGAAATTGTTGCAAGTAAATAGTACCTACATACCTGCTACTTTCGTGTCGAATTCTCGGCAATAAAGAAGCAAGTATATGGATAATATTTACCTGCAAAAAATTTCTCATCGCGTCAAGTCCCGATAGATACTGATAAACTTTAGCAAACTTTTAATTAACCACGTGGATAGAAAGTCATTAACGTGTGATCATAATGTATTATTTATAATACGACTAAATTTAATGCAAGTATAAATAAGTTTTTTATAATGAAATCACTCTAAGAAACATAGTCACATATAGTAGAATATATTACGTTCTACAATAAATTTTATTTTTATTTTAAAGTAAGATAAAATTAGTAATAATTTATTTTAATGCTATTCACGTCTTTAAATCATATAATATTTAATTTACTAAAATCATAGGCATAATTTGAAAAATTATTAGATTTTGGATTTTTTTATGTTTCTAATTAATTTAATTTTTCTGAATTAAAAGCGTACGTTCTATATAAATACTTACTTTACCAAGAAAACTCATGTCACGAATGGTATCTTACAAATGGAACAACTACAAACTCAGTTCTAAATTCAAACGTCACTTCGTAACCGTATAGTGCTACGTCGTAGCGTGCGACCGGCGCCGCATTCAGATACCGACTGGGATGTAGTCCGATGCTCAGTTCTCGCTCGTAAATCGGAACACTGATGGGATAATGCGTTGATTTTCGCAAACTACTCCCTGAAATGTCCTGTAGTTATCGGCAGTAATAACAGCCCTCCTTTTCCTATTGCAGTTTTCCTATTTCACTCACGACAAAAGTAATTGATAACACTGTCTGTATAACAGTTTAATAAACCCCTAAAAGAATGAATATTGTTGATTTGACCTAATAATATGTATTCATAAGATTATGTGCAAAAATATATAAAATATTGCAATAAAATGTATTATTTTAAATACTTTTTATTTTTGATAAGATAGAATTTAATTTGTTTCGACGTAAACAAATATTAGACAGTCTAAACGTGCATTGAAAGACTATAAATCACAAGTTTAACTTTTATGTAGTAAGACAGATATCATCATCATCATAATATCAGCCTTTAACTGTCCACTGCTGAACGTAAACCTCCCCTTGAAGGGTTTTGCCAGTAGTTACCAAGCTTGGCAGGTGGATTGGCGACCGCAATTAGGCTTTAGAGATATTTTAAGAGAAACACTGCTGCCCGTCCTTCGCCCTCCCTTATTCGGCTCTTACAACACCCACAGGAATAGTAGGGATAGCCTATTCTATGCCGGGATAACACGGCACACTTTATAAAACAGATATAGTTTAGATGAATGTTTGCGACAAAAAATGAATGTTGTATATTATTTAATTAGACTTGTAAATGAGAAGTTTCTATAATTAACTGTAGTACGATGGAATACGACAAATTGTCGTGATAACAAAATTTAAGTAAAACAAAATTAAAGCATTTGTATGATGATGAATTTTTTCCGTGGGTATATACTTCATATGACGTTTGGAAAATTCATTTGCATACATATCACTTCTTTATAATTTAGTGATGATAATATCGTGTTACGATAAACTAAACAAGCGCCTTTTATTGACAATATGAATGTAATAGAAAACAGCTAGTTATATAGACAAATGCTTTTCAAAGTGTGTGTGGTGGTGAAAACTACTTTAGTAAAAAAAAAAACAAAGTTATACTCATAAAGATAGATTTATTAAGAATAATGATAATTAAAACATTTGTATATTAATACAAATTAACAAAAAAAATAAGTCGGGGGTCGCCAAATATTTTTTCATACTAGGTCGTGTCATGAAAAAAGTTGATAAACACTGATCTAGACTATCACTAACGTTCCTATTTTTTTTTCTTTTTCAATTCCAAGTAACGATTAATTTAATAACCGGATTAACGATTATTCATTTCAATCGAACTCTCGATTAGTTTTATACCCATCCGGGACCCTTAATCTTGATGAACGGTCATAATGTATAGGTCATAGGTCGTGTCATGAAAAAAGTTGATAAACACTGATCTAGACTATCACTAACGTTCCTATTTTTTTTTTCTTTTTCAATTCCAAGTAACAATTAATTTAATAACCGGATTAACGATTATTCATTTCAATCGAACTCTCGATTAGTTTTATACCCATCCGGGACCCTTAATCTTGATGAACGGTCATAATGTGAGCGTAAGCCTGCCCGGTTATTCCTACAATTATTATATATTGTGTACTTACAAAACTTCGATGAATAAAAGTAAAAATATTGCACGTGCTTTCATTTTGGTCGAATTTTGGAAAACCTAATTTTTTTAAAACATCATAATATCATATGTATCTTGGGCTTTATTTACTTGCATTAAGGTAAATATTTATTGTGTTCATTTCGTATGCGCTCCACCTACATGCACCAAATTCATTCAAATCTGTCATAACTTTAAATAAAAATGAAGATTGAGTAACAAACATCGAAATATCTTTACAAAGTTTCACTTTTATAAAATGCAGGGGTTTCTCGCGGCTTTGCACGCGTGGAGCCCGTTATCTCCATTTCCCGTGAGAATTTCGGGAATTCTTTTATTATACAGCGTGGGTGTTAATTCACTTACCTTGTAAAGTAAGAAAGTTCTGTATAAAATTTCATTTAAACTCAGCAGTATCGACCATACGTTTACGTTGTCATTAAGTTCTTTTTTTATGCATACACTTAGATTGAAGTTTGAAAACAAAAGTCTTTAACAGATTCTTTACAGAATCGAAACATTATATTTACACTGCTCATGAATTATAAATAAACTATGATATTTTCAGAAATGTTTAGAGATAAGTCTGAAAAACTTAAGTCCGAAAAAGATACTTGAGTGATGATTATATAGGCAAACACAGTATAGGATGACCCCACACTATATGGAGCGACAACCTCAAATACATTGCAGGGAGTCAATGAATGCAGGTAGCTCAGAATCGTTTTTTTAGCAGTCTATATGAGAGGTCTATGTTCAGCAGTGGATGGATATTGGCTGAGATGATGATAGAGATAAGATGATATAGTCTATGCTTGGAATTAAGCTCAGTGATAAAATCTGGAATCAAGGTCTATACTACTCTATGTGAAGCAATGAACAATTAACAACCGAAATGATAAATAAAGTTATATACTTTATTACTATATATTAATAATCATAGAATATAGTCAAATGTAAGATAATGTTATTTAAAACTCACAGTATCTCAAATTGACCTCACCCCCCCCCCCCCCCCTCTCAATAACCTGTAATTACATATCGCAACAGAATGTCTCTAGATCGTGCTCAGCTTGCGCCCGCCATGGTATTCTTTAAGAATTCTCTTCGTAAACATTTAAATACTTTATGTCACAACCATAATATATGCTATAAGTGCTATGGTTAATAACGCCATTAGTTTTTGTAACCCACCATATGTAACGATACTTCAGTATATGCATCTGACCTTTAATACATTGAGGTCACTGATATACTATAAACTTAAAATTAATATCCCATTTCTATTATGTAATTCACTATTACGAGTATCACTTGTATTTTTTTTATTCAAAAATCAACCTTAATACATAGGAGATAAGAACTTAACTATGACACTACACTCTGTTTCCAGATACGACAAGCAAATGAAAACATATGACTCCACGGGGAACGTATACCACTCCAACGTTATCAATTGATTTCGATTTACTCTCTAAGGATTCCTTACTACATTCCTTTCCTTCATTAATTAGACTCTTTGAAGACGATCTTAATACAATTAAAAACGTTAAAAAAAATACCTGTACAGTTTTGATTCTTTTACTTCTTTCGCCATTTTTATTAGCCATTTTTAACAGCTGTTAATTGTCCACTGCAAAATAAAGGCCTTCCCCATAAGGGGAGTTTTGCTACGGGTAGTTGCTACGCTTGACAGGCGGTTTAGTTCCCTTAGTCGCCTCTTACGACACCTACGGGAAAGAAAGGTATTCGTTCACCATAGATGACGCAAATCTTATATAAACACAATATATAATGGTTGTTGATTTCTAAATGAGCGGCTATTTGATAAGTGATTATCACAAATGTACTTTACAAAATATTTTTATTGTTTAAATTAGCAGAGATAAGTATCAAAATATAAAGCCTTCAATAAACCCATATTTATTAATAGTATTGTATGCCACTTATTAGAATAAAAAAATTGCTTAGAAAGAAAAAAGAGGAAAAATATTTGCATAAATTGATGGAGGTGTCTGAGATATTTGATGTGTCTATAAATAAGGGATATATTTTTAAATCCATAGATGAATTTTGCATAAAGTTATATTTGATTTTACATAATGGCGTTACGCCTTGAAAGGTTGTATTCCAATAAAATGGAGAAATTTGTAAAATGAAAAATGAACAACACTCAATATTATTGTAACGTTTCTTTTGTGATGTCATACATTTCGCAATATAAAGCTGAAGGTAAACTAAATATTTGTATATTGATATTCAAAGAAAAATAATATCGTTCCACACTACGTTCAAAATGAAATGGCTATACAAGATTTGCTTTCGTTTACCTCAACGGGACAAAATAAAAAAAAACATGCTACAAAATTGGCACCGCTTTCATAACAACGACACATAAACGTCACCTGTCGACCATATAGGGAACTCGTCGGGTTTGCATCGCGTCAACAGAGCTCGTTCACGAGTAAAGTTACTCAGCTTACCGACAACTGGTGTCCGATCGAGCCTCGTCTTTTGAACCGAAACTATAAGCTGTTTTTGTTTTAATAATACAAAAATCGAGAATTCAATGCTTTATGTTGTAGAGAGTTTATTATAATATTTATTTCATACTGTAACGATTAGGAAATAAAGAAGTTTCAAGATGAATTCTTTTTACTTTTAAATAATTTAAACATTAATCGAAAATGTAGATGTTTAGTCTGAGATTCGATCTTGGTATCCCCTTAATGTATATGTCTAATACATTATATGACTGAGCTTTCATCTCTACAGCTTGACTGATTAGTCCATTATGAAAAAAACTGTTTGAAATCGTTAATTTAATAAAGTAATGCCCATTACTATGTTAGACTCCTTCACTATCTAAGCTTTACAACCCTGGAAAGCACTGCGTGATGGTATCCTGGAGCATCCAAGTTACATTTCTAAGTAAATTCATGTTAAAAAAGTCCATGCTTACGTTATGAAGTCATTACAACAACAGTAGCTAGTCATCATCTTATATATTTTATTTATTCATTTATATATTATTTATATTTTTATCTATCTATCTATATATATATATATATATACTACAGACTATATATAGACATCATTTTATATATGTAAATATTGTTTATTGTGTACAGGTATACATTATAAACTGTTATTATCTTTTCCTATTCCAATAATAAAATACTTCATTCGTGATTCACTGATCATCCCAAAGATTAACTGGTAGAGAATGCTACCAGCATTAAATTTGCCTTTTGTACCATATTTTCTTTTAGTCAATAAAGTTATATAAATAAAAAAAAATGAACACAAAACACCTTAATACTTATCTTGATGCCATCTCACGATTCATTTACACCCTCGTATTTTGATAGGTGCTCGTTTTTTTATATGCCATTACCAATGTGCAAAATATGCAAACGATTTTATACAATGACAGAGCGATATCGTAGTCAAGAATCGCAATAAATATTTACTATCCTGACTCCTAGATACATCGATAGTGCTACAGACAAAAAATAGTTCATTTATTCGAATAAAACCACACCCAGAAGTGTGTAATAAATTTGATTGAACCACAGATAGTGAATAATAAATGACACTCGTAAATCTCATATGAAATCCCTATAAATCTAATGTAAGTACAGTATGTTCGTATGTTTCGAGTTACCCGCAGGTGATTATACTGACAAAAAATATATAAAATGGGTTATTACGAACGATCACGCGATAGTTGTCGATAAGTAGTTATAATGTAGCGGGTTATAATCTTTTTTTATACAACTTAGAATGGCAAACAAGCTGACGGCTCACCTGATGGAAAGTGGTAACCGTCACTCATAGACATGAGCAGTACCATGGATATAACAGAGTATACAGTTTTGCCCATGATACCCCCCATGCGTTGCTATTCCTGAGGACTCAGGTGTTATTCCTCTGTACCCTGTAAATTCACGCCATATCCCACCCTTCAAACCAAAACACAGCCATGCAACATAACTACTTTACGATTGAAACACGAATGGGACTGGGGTACCCAAGCAAACGACTTTTGTACAAAGTCTCCCATCTGGTAAAAAGATATTTTTACCAGATACCAAAATTACTCGTTTTTACTTCCTTTACTTTCCTCAAGTTCATAAGAGAGGACGTTCTGATATCACTATTTTTTTGTAAATTATATTTTAGTATGTGATCAATAATAATAGATTATATTTATCAAGAATGGAGTTCATTTGTTTTGGTAGAAAATAAAAACTAATATACTATAGCACTAACTACAACCTCTGAATTTTTTACGTGTATGTCACGTATAATTATTTATATCAAATTACAAATATAATAAAATTATATTTGACAAAATGTATGTATAATTTTATTACTACTTTTCTTTGTAATAAATAACAAAAAATCATACAAATTGTCTTGTCCAAGAAGGGAGCAAACATCAAATGGCAGTATCAAATACGTATCCAGCGAAATAGTTGCTTACACGACATATGGTTTACTATAAGCAAATTGCATAACATTAAATTCAAATTACATTCACTATATAGACATTCGTGTAATTACAAACCGCGCTTAACCTTCCTTTGGTTAACCTTCAGCCATTAGTAAGTAATGTTCAAAAGCCCTCGAGCCCAAATTTAGTTTCTGACTAAATTTAATACACATATTGAAAACATACTCACGTATACATTAACATTCCACGCGATAATGCGTCTACGAAAGGTCATGGTAACGTAGCGTTGCTAGATGCGATTTCTTATTTCTGCCCATATTTTAAATATTTTTTCTCCAAATTCATACTGTCTCCACGTTTCAAAGTCATTTCCTGCGTTTAATTATTCATCTCGTGTTCTTTTATTATCTTTATTGGTAATTTCTATAAACCTTTGTAAAGTTATATATGGTTTACAAATATCAAAACTAAACAAAAATTTCCCCACACCCATTTTATTTTTACTAAAATTTCACCAACACAAAAATTATGACTCTAAATCGCGAAAAAATACCCAATCTAGCAACACTGTGTTAACGATACACTGATATCACGTATCGTTGAAGTGGTCGAAAGTCGATCAAAGAATCTGTAGTACAAGTATCTATCTAATAGAAACTGTTCTGTTAATAGTCCTAATCATCTTTGGGTATAGGAAAATTTTTGATATTAGAACTACTTATAAAACTCAACGATGAAAAAAGTTTTCATGTTACGAGTCGAATAATAAATAATCAATACAGCTTAAACAAAGCTTTCAATTATATATTCATAATAATGAGAATATGTACAATAACAAAATCAAGGGATTTCTTCTTACATTTTTAAATGACAATCGTTGACTATATTGTGTATTATATTTTTCTATTTTATTCAAAATGGTCGATGGATGACAATAAAATAGAAGCCCCACATGCGCTATTGATATACATTGCTAAATACCAGTGAAGGATGATAGGTAAAGATGAAGACATATGAATTAGCCAATCGCGATGATTTTGTCAGAAATCATATGTAAACCTCCTAGAAACTACCTTGATTTCGCAAAGTAAACGCGTAAAGATCAATGTGGTATAGGCGGGGAGAAGGGATTGTTAGTAATGGGTATTAGTGGCTCCATTGCTAGCAATATACCGTGACCTTCTGGAAACTATCATGCTTAATTCCTAGTGAATTCATCATAGTGATGAGCTAACTGAACTGCTTTTTCTTCTTCACTTATCATTCTTCATTAGTTTCCCGCCAACGTATACCAATAGCACAGGCGAGGTTACCATCCAATGTTCATCCATAAAAAAAACTAGACAGAATAAATAACTAGCAATGACAATTTTTAAAAAAAGAATGCGAACGGTGAATATTAATTTATGGTCCCAGGTCTGTCACTATATAATTTTAGTATTACGTATTTTGTGTTCTTCTACTTTAAATATTCTAGGAATAGGTAGGTAGTAGTGACACTGTATAGTCTCTGAACTACCGAAAATACCGTTTACAAATTTCATTTCGCCAATCGTTATGTAAAACTGAATTTTAGCAGCCATAACGAAACGCGACATTCTCATAGAATCTCTTTTAAATTACCAATTACTTTAAGTGAAAAGTATACTTTTCAATTCGATGGACAGTTTTGCAAGTTGTATGGACACTTTATTAAAATTAGCTTTTATGTAAGTAAGTGGCTACGTCTGATGCTTTTCCTCTTCCCTGTCATAATTGGATTATCGAAAGCTTTCAATGAGGATTTTTCTACAAAGTTTTCAATTGATTTCCTACGTTTATACATAATTCGCGTTTATTTGCTACTAATGGACTTATCTTTATTGAGGTCATTAAATATCTGACATTATGACATTTTCTCTCGAATTGCATATTTCTTCTTATCATATTATCAAACATTTTTTTTTTTCGTACTTCTTAATAATAATTAAAAGAGTGTTCTTATAGCATACGAAGATATTATTAAGAAAAATAACATTCCTTTCAACAAAATCTGTACAAAAACTTGATTATATAAAAATTGTCTGAAAACTTTAAAACCAGTGCAAAACAGCTGTCAAAATTTATAACTTATTCTATAACAATGTAAGCCAATTTTAATACTCATTCAGATATATTGAAAATCGCTTAATTATTTATAAGAATTGAGAGATTCAGCTAAACAAGCCAGGTTAAGCCTTAATTTTTTTTTTGCGTAATAATAATTAATCTTGTGAGACATGTCATTTTACTGTACAGATCTTGAATTTCAAAGCAACAATCTAAGAAAGGTAAAAACTCAAGTCTACCTCAAACGGAACAAAAGGGTGTACTTAAGTTACAACTAATTATACAAAGTACTTACCCAGCTAATGCTTACTTCGCAATTTGTGTACGCAAATATACATAACTGGAGATATTACGTAAATAAATTTTTATAACTTTTATACATTGTACAAAGTATATGGGAGTATTACATGTACATTACGTTTAAACTGTAATAACTCGTAAACCCACTGCTGGATATGAGTTTGTATGTCTTCATACACAAGTACATTTTGTTTCGGAAAAAAATTCAATCCTTAATAAATACATACTTATATACGTAATATAACTATATTAGATAAAAAATATTGCAATTTTAGAATACGGAATTGTATATTTACAAATCTAAGAACAAAGAATGATACTACAAATAGACTTGGCTTCGCAAAAAATAATCATATGACAATTCTTTGAAGGTTTGAAGGGTGGGATATGGCGTGAATTTACTGGGTACAGAGGAATAACACCTGAGTCCTCAGGAATGGCAACGCATGGGGGGTATCATGGGCGAAACAGTATACTCTGTTATGTCCATGGTACTGCTCATGTCTATAGGCGACGGTTACCACTTTCCATCAGGTGAGCCGTCAGCTTGTTTGCCATTCTAAGTTCTATAAAAAAAAAAAAAAAAAAAAATCTAACCATATTGTCTAGACGTTTCTGTTGGATGACTAATAAGAACAAACATTTTATACTCAATATTTTTTTTTTAAATAACATGTAGATATATGTACACCTACTTATATGCTTAATAATATGCTCAGAACATGACTAATAAAAAATCCTGCGAACCTAGCAGCATAGTCATTTAATCACATTGTCAAATAATTTTACCAGAGAGCGACTTTTATACAAAAGTCGCTTGTTTGGGCACCTCAGTTCCATTCGTCTTCCTACCGTGAAACAGTTATGTTTGCATGGCTGTATTTCGATTTGAAGGGTGAGTTCTCAGGAATGGCAATGCATGGGAAGTATCATGAGCGAAACAGTACTCTGTTATATCCATGGTACTGTTCATGTCTACAGGCAACGGTTACCACTTTCCATCGAGTAGGCCGTCAGCTTGTTTGCCATTCTTATTATATATAAAAAAAAAGGAATAGAATGATTCACGATCAGGAGTTATCGCGTCGCGTTAAATCCTGATCGTGAATTTAAAATATGGTTAGTGCACGTCATTAGTAATAAATATGTTTTATTCAAGTGAACTTAAAAATAAGCATTTTTGAATAGTCATATTTTTTAAACTACTGCCCAGTTTGAAAAGCAATTTCGGCTGAGAAGAACGGGCACGAAACACAATGGTAATTCTTTTAAATAAAAGGTAAGTGTACAACAAAAAAAAATGAAAGGATAAAACGACTATCACAAACTTCATATTGACAAAAAAAAAGAAAATTATAAATAAAAAGCTAACTATCCGCTACTGAATATAGGCCTCCACCTATTGGAAAGATTTGCCAATATTTGCCACACTTGACAGGTGGGTTGGAAACCGCAATTAATCTTAGGTGAAGTTTTAAGAGGGAAGCTGTTACCCATCATTCGATCTTTAAATTCCTCAGTCACCTTTTACGACACACACAGGAAAGAAAGGGTGGCCTATTCTGTACCGGAACCCTACGGTAAAAGTATACCCAAATGTTATAATGGTGTTAATTAGCGTTAGTTCCAGGCTTCGTTTTCGATGCACGTGTAACATATCTTTTTATATTATAATATCATTTTTCATATTATTCTTGCGATATAATAAAACGCTTCAACTCAACAGGTTTCTTAACCAGCAAAGAAGATATTAGTTAAATTTAAACTTTCGCGTTGTTTACATATATTTCAAATACACTATCGAGATTTAGTTCAGTCCTGTCATGGCTACGACGTAGTGCAATCCACGTCGAAAAGATGACAACAGAGAAGCAGGTATGTTTACCTGCAAAAAATTGTCATCGCGTTAAATCCCGACAGTATACTCAGGATATTAGTTACTGTATGAAAAGTTAATATATTAACAAAGTAACAAGGCTTGCACGACGTCAACCGATTTTTCTAAACTGAACCCCTTTAATTAAACCAAACTCTTTTGTCCTTCTCAAACAGATAAATTATTTGCAAACTCCAACATTTCTTAGGGTATTACCTATCCAAATTTATGCTCAGTAAGGGCTGGTTGGATAAAAAAAGTGGATTTTATTAAAAAAGTTCGCTTGTCCCTAACCGGGTCGCAACGCAAATGACCTTAATCACCGCCGGTTCAAAGGTTTATTTAACTAAACGTAGGTAGATATCTCACTTTACATTAATCTAAAACTGCCTAGAGTATCATAAATTTATTTTATGTGCTGTATTGATTTTTATAATTTTTGTGATTTTTTATATTAACTTAATATTTTTTTCTACTCTTGTTTTTATTTATTTTTCTTTCCCTATTACTACTAATTTAGAGAAATCCTCTAGTATCAAAAATTTGCCTTCGTTGTACAATTTACATGAACAACTCTATCACATCACTATAATAAATATAATTAAAATCGGTTTATAATTGACGACCATACAAAAAAAAACACTCCCGAAACTAATACATAAATAATGTCGAGATAAATTACTATTTCCTGTAACTTTTATATTTGTTAATAACATAATCTTAGTCTAATACTAGTATATATCTTACAATAAAATAAATAAATAAAAAAAAAAATTATAAATTTGGTCACCGCTGAGATATCGCATTAGAGATCCTACAACAGTGACCAGTGTAAAGGCAACCTCAGTTCAACCTACTTACAATCATATTCAGGATGCCATTGATACTGCCCGCACCCTATACACCAGTACACGCCTCTTTTACGCGTCACATCCTAAAAGCAATTTACGCGAGCTACTGTAAACGCACCTGATGCACTACAAAATCGTGGCAATCCCAACAGCAGCCTGAATACAGTATTATATTGTATTTCCTTTGCCTTTTTCTGCTTTGCCAGGATGAATTAGCAGGTATATAATAAGTGTTAAATTAAGATGTAATCTATATATATATATAAGTAGTATGTACCAATTTCATTTAAATTAACTTCGCTGTTACTAAACAAATAACTAAACATCTTAAACTTTCATATTTTATAATATTAGTAGATTTACAATATAGCATGACTCACGATAGTTATTATTCTACAAGAATACATAAATTATGTATCTCCTTCTATATTAACTCAGCTGCAAATTAAAAAGTTTCTGATGAATTTCAATCTCGAGATCTCCGCGGACTGTCACTCAAATGTTCTGACCGACTAAGCAGTCACAGCTCAATTTTACTTTTCAACACTCAAACATAATTCTCTCTGACACAATTAATTCGTCCAAAAAATTCACTTAAATATTACATTCTGAAAAAATTAAATAAAAATAAATAAATAATAAAGATAAGAACACATTTTATACTTTCATTTTCCTGTCTATAATTTGATTTGTTTTTTATTCTATTGTATTTTTATTTGAATTTTGTAATTGTCATTATATATTTTTACATATTGGATGCAATATATAGTTAAATAAATATTTTTATGAACCGCCACGTGATACCGACTTAGAATAGCCCACCCCTTCCTTTCCCGTGGGTGTCGCAAGAGGTGACAAAGGGAATTTAATAGTCGAGGGATAAGAAAGAATGGAGAGGGACGATGCTGTCCCTCTTAAAACTTGACCAAAGGCTAACTGCAGTTGCCAACCAGCCTGCCAAGCATCGCAACTACTAGTATAACCTTATGGGAGAGGCCTATGTTGACCATTAGAGATTAAACGGCTGAGATAATGATGATGATGCCTGTGACAATAATTCCAATAAAATAGTCACAAGTATTTAAACTTTTGATGAACGTAACACAGCAGGCCCACATTTTATCAAGCATATCAGAATTCAACACAGCAGGGGATGAGCCTCCTGCCATCAGATACACTAACTTGATATTAGTGATTTCCATCATCGGCATATTTTGTGTAAATAAGGTACCGGGCTCGATTCTCGGCCAAGCCAATATAGGTCCTCCCTCGGATCTGGGTGATATGGAAAGCACTTCCAGATATTTCTTGTATCCTAGATTGAGAACTAAGCAGTAGGTAGGTGGGATACGTGTTTATTTACACTTTTTTTTTACAAAACAGGGGGCAAACGAGCATGCGGCTCACCTGATGGTAAGTGACTACCACCGCCCATGATCACTCACAACACCAGCGACATTGCAGGTATGCTGCCGGCCTTTTAAAAAGGAATATACTCTATTCATGAAGATTATGTTGTCGTAACTTAAAGTTTAACGCGCTGTGTGATTTGTGTAGATTTGGCGATCACCGGAAGCCGTTCTTTGTTCTCAATATATATACGATCTTTGAGATCTGAATTATACCACTCGGGCATAATGCTCACCTTTACTGACCTTCCATCAGGTGAGCTGTCACCTTGTTTGGCATAGTTACATATAAACAAGAATAAATATACTATATTAGGTTTAATACGAGGAGAGCAAATTTATTCGCTAAATTGCCCGTAGACAAGCAAGATGAATGACTTAATAAATAAAAAAACTTTCAAGTATTAAAAGATTTACGTTCCTCTATTTATAATTTATATTAAAATTCCGTTACGTAAGTGTTAGCGTACGAGATTTTCATCGTACTTGTACGAATAGCCGCAAAATTACTGCACCTTATTATTTGTAATAAGGAATATTTTGATTAAATCCTTACTAATATTATAAATATAAAAGTGAGTTTGTTTGCTACATTTTTTTTTATACAACTTAGAATGGTAAACAAGCTGACGGTCCACCTGATGGAAAGTGGTAACCGTCGCCTATAGACATGAGATGTCAAGATATCTTTACCAGAGGGAGATTTGGACAAAAGTCGATTGCTTGGGTACCTCTGTCCCATTCGTTTTTCAACCGTGAAGCAGCTGAGTTTGCATGACTGTGTTTCGATTTGAAGGTTGGGATATGGCGTGAATTTACAGGGTACAAAGGAATAACACCGGAATCCACAGGAATGGTAACGCATGAGGGGTACAATGGGCAAAACAGTAAACTCTGTTATGTCCATGGTCTGTCATGCTCATGTCTATAGGAGAAAGTTACCACTCATCCATCAGGTGGGCCGTCAGCTTGTTTGCCATTCTAAGTTGTATAAAAAAAAAGAATTACTATATTAATTAACCAGGTCTCTATCTTTGTAATTTTATGCAGAATCATTATCCTCTGTCATGGACAGAGTGTTGCCAGCTTATAAATGTTGCCGTAAATCCTTGGTATTCTTCTCTTAATTATTTCTCAATAGTTATATACTAACTTAGCAAGTAGGATACTTCGTGTACTGATTTACGTGGACAAAATCGCGGAATACAGTTAGTAATTTTATATATAATAATATATTATACCTTATTATTAGATCTGTATTCGATATAAACATTATGTCAAAGCTTGGTAACAAGGCTGCCTTCGAACATTGTAGTTATTATTACAATGAAAAGAAAGAAGAGTAGATCCATTCAACAAGCTCTCCCTAGAAAATATTGAATCCCCCTTAAACATTTTCTTTATTAGCTTTGCTTTAGTGAAATTCACAAGATAATTCTAACTAATAACATAAATGTGAGGGTGGATAAATAAAATAAATAAAAATGGATTGTTAATCCTTACTAATATTATAAAAGTGAATGTGAGTTTGTTACTTCATAGCATTTTAATGGTAATCATTTTGAAATTTTGCATTATATGGAACGAAGAAAGCAAAACCTTTTATTTATTTAAACTTCAATGTACAATTATACAATATAAGTAAGTGTACATATAGCGGACTTAACACCTGATGGCGTCCTCTACCAGTCAACCATGAGGCAAGCAGAAAATTAAGTAGGCTATGCATTTTATTCCGGTCAGTAAACACGTCCTGATTACACAGACGAGTTCGCGGATAAAGCTTATATATAATAAATAATATGAATGTAAAAGTGAGTTTATTTGTTACTTTATAGCGCCTTAACGGCTTAATCAATCACTATTAAATTTTATGTACACGTGTTTTATGGGATAGAGAAGGATATAGACTACTTTTTATCCTGGTCCGTAAACAAATCCACGTTACGCGGACGAAGTAGTGCTTAAAAACGCGTAATAATATAATTTTGGCACATTTACCGTACCAACTAACCCTATAGAAATTAATCAAATTTAATAATTTTCAATGTATTAATTTTACCTAGTATTTAAAAATACCTAAAAATATTTAAGTATTTTTTTTTAAATACATAGTACAAAATATTTACAAATACAAGGCGCTTGTATTCTACAGGGATAGAAATCGCATCTATCCAAAATTGAAACTGTAGCAGATAATTAGAGTAAAAAGTTAACGTAGACATCATTTTTTGAAAATTGAAATGTCGGAATATCTGATAGCCCTCTTAATAAATATATTTGTATAAAAAATATATATAATAATGCACAGATTTAATTTCTCTACCAAAAACAACCTTAATGTAAAACCTCTTTACTGCATGGCAGACTTAATAAGTCTCTTAAATTGAAGCATTTCTCGTCAGTCCAAAAGTCCGAGGATCACATTTCATTACTTTATCGGCAACTAAAGATCTGTCGAGTATTTTTATGTAGTCAGAATCCTTTGATGCAAACGACGCGACAAAATTTAACGAATGCTACCGAACTACATCCTTATGTGAGATCAGAATCTCAGTGATCTAGGAGGCTTTTATTTATATTTCACTGGAATATTTATATACATAGTTTTTTTTTTTTAATTTATTATTACGTTATATAATTTGATATGGAATTTGTCAAGCGTAGAGAGATTGTTTCCAACAAAAAATCAACTTAAATTATGGCAAACGCAGTTAAAAATATACAAATAAACCGAATTTGACAAAATTTCTGCATAAAATTCCAATCATCTTCCTACCCTTATCCCAATTATTTGGGGTCGGTGTAATATATTTTTATCCATATTACAAAAAGATTTGTTTTTTTTTACGACTGACCACCTGCCTGACGTCAACCCTCTTTGGGAATGCATTTGTTGGTGGTTTCCGCCACCTACGGTATGGAGGAAAGGATTGAGGAAAAAAGAAAGGGAACGTTGAAAAAGCGTAAGGGAAATTGGTGAATGAGGAGAATAAGGGACTTATATGGGAAAGGAAAGGGGGGGGGGGGACACTGCAGTTGCGGAAAGGACTGGGACACTGCAGCGGCTCGGGAGGCCGGGATCGCATACCCTTATTCTAGAGTCGAACAGATTTCTAGAGAAGAACACCCCTGAAAAATTAAAAATATAAAATTCCAATATGAAATTAAAAAGCCTTTCAAATAAAAAAAATAATTTTCCAAATAGGTTTACTAAGATTATGTAATATGTTATGACGTAACAAACATAATTAAATACCTATAACCGAATTGAAAACCTCCTTTTCTAATATTTTTAAATCCTTTTAAAATATTTCATTCGGAACAAGTAGTTGTATGTAAATAAGAAACAATAACAAACGGTGATAGTTTGGTGTATATCGTTTTTATACGACCCTAAAAATAGACACTCAATCCACCTACATCCATCCATCCATCCACATTGTATATATTTCCCTATATTGTATAACATAAATAAAATATAGTCATTCATTCATTCATATTTTTATGTATATATTACAAGATGTACTTTTTATATGTATCTACAGGTTTAATCCCGCTTTGGTCTCATATTAAATAACAACACTGTTGAAATTGCCATTTTTTTAGAGCAAAAATCATACAAAAATCATCATTATTATTCTGAAGTGTGAGTGGATATATGGATACAGACGATGTAAAAAAAATAAAGATCAATAACATTAAATTTTGTTCTACAAAATTTATATAAGATCAAGATAAGATAAAACCTTTCTATTTAAAAAAAAATATTAAAATCGCATTAGCTAATTTTAGTTTAGTTATTTTAGTTTAGTTTAGCTAATTCTGAATCGATCGCGTCATCGATAGATTCAGAATTAGCTAAAATATCGATCTTAGCTAATTCTGAATCGATCGATGTTACGATCGTCACATACGCATAATGAAATACAATTAAATTGAGAACCTCTTTTTTGTAAAGTCCAAATAACGCTTCATATAATATTCACTAAATGAGTAGATATTCAAAACTTATAAGCTATATATACGAGTAATTATAATTGCTTTTACTAAATACAGTCTCAAATCACGAAGTGATGAATCAAGACTTATCTTCTACCAGATACTTAAATACCATCTTTGGTGAGTTATTTATTAGTTGTAGGGATTAATTATAGTGAAAAGTTAGAAAATGAGAATGAATACAGATGATGAATTAGTGGATAATTTAAATACGATAAGGGTTATCATTCGTGTGCATAAATAAGAATCAAATTCAAATCGTGTGCATAAATAGCATAAATATTCGTGTGCATAAATTTACCAGAGGGAGACTTTGTACAAAAGTCGATTGCTTGGGTACCTCTGTCCCATTCGTGTTTCAACCGTGAAACAGTTGTGTTTGCATGGCTGTGTTTCGGTTTGAAGGGTGGGATATGGCGTGAATTTACAGGGTACAGAGGAATAACACCTGAGTCCTCAGGAATGGCAACGCATGGGGGGTATCATGGGCGAAACAGTATACTCTGTTATGTCCATGGTACTGCTCATGTCTATAGGCAACGGTTACCACATTCCATCAGGTGGGCCGTCAGCTTGTTTACCATTCTAAGTTGTATAAAAAAAAAAGAATTATGTTTATGATTATCTATCTGTATAAGTATCTGATTCATCAACTTTCAATATACATTCCTTTCATCATCAACATCATCATACCAGCCTTTAACTATTCACTGCTGAATATAAGCCTCCCCCTTGGGAGGGTTTTGCCAGTATTCGCCACGTTTGGCAGGTGGATTGGCAACCGCAGTTAGGTTTTAGAGATGTTTTAAGAGGGACGCTCCTGCTAATCCCTCGCCTCTTATTACATCCACGGGAAGAAAAGGGATGGCCTATTTTATAACAGGACCACACGACCATTCATTTCATATACTCAATTATCTTCTCACATTTATACCAACTCGTTCTGATAGTGAGTAATATTTCTAATTGCGATCTGCCAGCCGTACTCCGTAAACACTGTACAATTATTGTATTTCAATCATAATTATGTATATGGAGAAGTTCACAGAAAGATCTTTATTGTATTATCCAAATGCTATATAACATACATATATATATATATTATAAATGTTAAACGTTGTCCAATTAAGCAAGATCTTTAATGGCATCGTTGTAATAAATAAATAAGTATATTATTTTTTTCCACTTTCATTTTCTATCTACATTCCTAACTTTTGCTGTCATACTATACGATAACAATTGCTAAAGAGTATAGAGTATACAAGAAGTATAATTTATTTTGTACAATATAAATAGACTCCGCTCGACGTGTGGTCCCGGCAAAGAGTGGGCCACCTCTTTTTCCCCGTGGGTGTCGTAAAAGGTAACCAAGGTCACAGGTTTAATGATCGAAGAATGGGCAGCAGCGACCTTCTATAAACTTCACTAAAGCCAAACTGCGGTTGCTAACCCGCCTACAAAACGTGGCAACTACTAGCAAAATAAGACGAGATGTATGTTCAGCAGTGGACAGTTAACGGCTGATGTGATGACGATGATAAACTCTGTGCAATAAAGTATCTCTCTACGTCATAGAAGACACTTTCTTCTGAAAGAAGAAGAAGAAAGTATCTTGTCGTGACGTCGTGAGAAAGAAATATCGATAACCTAAATCGATATCTGTCATCTATTTAATTAACTGATATATATATACCTCACTGTATTTTTTCTTAAATGAATAATAATGTGTACGAGTATCTTTTTATGTACTTTGTTATATACCTTAACTCTTATTATTCGTATGTAGCTATATCTATTCTACGAGAAGTAGATACAATTTTATGTAAATTTTAAATCATTATTTTATACAATGAAAGATTGTGGTAAAAGAGGATTATGATAACATCATTAGAAAAGGTCCGTCATACAAATGTGTCCATTGTGCTATAATGGTCACACCTTGTGGGCCAAATTTACATTTTATTTACAAAATGACGCATTATCTCCACTGTAATGCACATTTTTCGTATGCAAATTATGACAGCCCCGTATATATTGTATACGTTTTACATAAATTATTATAATGGCGCGGTTAACTCTAGGAATGTGATATTTTGTGATGACATGCCATATTGTATGAGATTCGTGTCGTTTGACGTTGATTACATGGTGGAATTCTTGATGTTTGAACCTTTACGTCTTGTGAAACATCTAGGTATAGTCTGTTTTAATGGAATTTAAGAACGGCAACAAATTTTGTTGAAATTATCATACAAATAGTCTGTAATGAAATTAGTAACAAGTCTAAATATTCAGTTAATCGATTTTTAATTTGAACTACTATTGGATATCAGCAGATAATTGTTTTTTGTTTAACATTTTCATTTATATTTAGTTAAACTACAATAGACTAAGTACAATCAGTCCCTCACAATAATATTTACCATATACTACATATATATTTCGACTTGTATACGTATTGACTGTGGCTTTTACTAACGACTTCGCCCACATAGACTTTGATTTTAATTATCTTTTGAGCACGTTCCACTGGAACAAATGAGTCTATGGATCTAGGTATATCTATTTATTTGAAACAATAACCATTTCTGTCGAACCCGAATCTTCACATTACATTATTTATAATTTTAACTAATATTAGTTACTCTTGTAATAGTTTTACAGAGAGAAAAAGGGATATATTGTCGAAAATAACAGCATTTAAATTAATACTATAAAGTGAAAAAATTAAATATTTTGTTGGCAATGAACAAACTAAAAAATGCTTAATAGATATAAAAATTATTTCACTCAAATAATCTACATTATGAATAAATATCATGGAGTGTATAATATTTGAAAATAAACGGGGTGAAGCCATGGCCAGTTGTTAATAGTACATATTAACAAATTGGTATGAGTCCAACAAAGAGGCTTTATCACTTTGTATAAGTATTATTACGTAACATAGTCTTGACTAATATCATACATTGTCTTTTCTAACACTCTATTATGGTACATAACGCAATAATAGGTGCACGACGAATTCATAAACTATATCATAGTCTCCACTACAGCCATGTAAGTCCCGGCATAGAAAAGGCTACGTCTTCCTTTCTCGTGTGAGTAGTAAGAAGCGACTAAGATAGCTTATGGTGGAGGGATGGGCAGCAGCATCTCTCTTAAAACGTCACCAAAAGCTAAACTGCTGTTGCCAACCTGCCTGCCAAGCGTGGCAACTATTGGCAAAACCTCTCTTATGGGGGAAGCTATGTTCAGCAGTGGACAATTAACGGCTGAAACAACAAAAACAACACTACAGGTTGCTAGCGACCTTCTGCTACAATTATGTCCAGACTCTGATAAGCCAGGGATATGGATCTCTTATCATGAAGGGAGGCTTAGGACAGCCTGCTAATACAACTATAAGTAGACGGCATAATGTAAGCTTCAACTTCGAATTTGTCTTTTTTTGTATCATGCTTGTTTCTGTAGTCACTTCTTTGACAGATCTTATCAAATCATCTTACAATCATTACATTCTATTGTATTCTTCTGTTGACTATAATAGTAGTTTATTGACTTTTATAATAGATTCCCCAACGAAAACAGCACTGCATTAATTGCGGTGTGTACACTCAATCAACAGAAATAGATTCAATATAAGTTTATAGTTCCCTATTTCGGTTCCTCACAAGACAAACATTAGTGAAAGGTCATACGTAGAGATGAGATTATATGTATTATGACATATCGATAGTGTCGATGTTATTCAAATGTCACACATCCGATTCTTTTAACTTATTTCAATATCATTATTAAAATTTCAATTTTAGTACATTTTTAGTGTTTATCTATCGAAATAACATACTTGAATAGACAATTTTCAGGTATATTTACAATAAAAAAAATAAAATAAAATATTCAATTTACGTGTATTTTTTTATATAAGGCCATTAATTTGTTCAAGTTTTAAAATAAATATTTTTAGTAGATGATGTACATGAGGTTGAGTAAGAAATTGTTATATATACATATAAGTTTTATTTAGACTTTGTGTATCTATTAGAGTAACAATTATAATTTAAAATCTTGTGTCAAATGTCAACAAAAACCGTGCAGTAAATTGTACTTAATGTATACATAGAGTAAAAAAAATTGAAACTTGTTTGTAGTTATTAAAAAGTATATCATCGTCATCATTTCATCCATTATACATCCACTGCTGGACATAAGCCTACCCCATAGACTGCCATTAACAACCGTCCTGAGCTACCTGCATCCACTGACTCCCTGCAATGCATTTCAGGTCGTCGCTGAAAAAAAGTATATACATTATATCATATATAAAGTCAATATAATAACTACTAAAAACGTAGTAAACAAAAAGGAAAAAAGACATAAAATCTTACGTTACCCTAATCGCCAATACAAACTTGATGAGATAGTTATCTGACAACCGTTTGAATTATTTATCGATATCGATTATCCCAGCCCTCGGACGAACCCATATTATCTGTCTAAACAAACACTCGATCACCGAAGACAATAAAAGTTGCATTTTACCCTACAGAACCCATTGCCAGGCCGCAATGTACGAGTGAAAGTTTTATGGCCCTCCTTATTGGGCAAGAAATAGCTTTATTGTACGCCCGATATGGACCTTAGGGTTACTCTGCATAATCCCGTAGGATGTTCCTCCAAATATAGCTGGTTTGAATCGCCTTATTAACAAGTTTATTTTGGACAAATGTTTCATTATAATCTTGTATTAATTTTGTTTATTATGATAAATTTTACTTATGATATTGTATGGTATTGTAAAATCGTCATTATATATACTTTACAAAGGACACATTAGAAATACTTATTATACATCATCATCATTATATCAGCTTTTAATTTTCCACTGCCGAACATAAGCCTCCCCCTTAAGCTTAAGCTTTTCCCTCCAGCTTAAAATACAACTTAATAAGACAGATAAAATTTAACATTGTTGTTACATACTATACAATAATATAATTTTGTTATACACCTACAAATATAACTATATATAAATAACACATAAATAAATATATACCTATAGTCTCTATTGGCCCAATGAAACAGAAGTTTCAGAATACAATTTTATGATACCTTCTTAAAAAGAATTTAATGATATATTTAATTTAATGGCATCTTCAAGTTATTAGAGAGTGAGTTCCAAAAACTTGCAGTATGTACCGTAAATAACATGGCATAACTTTGAGTATTGAAACAAGGCAAATTTGTAATAAAGTCATTACTGAATCTTATGAATTTATAATATTTTATGAAGGTAAAGTAGATGCAATAGATTTAAAAGGCATTAAACAAAAAAATAATAATGTAGACATTTGTAGTATGTATTTGGAAATAATTATAAAACTGTAAGAAACTTCTTTTTATTATCATTATTTATTAATATTTCAGCCATTCATTTCCACTGTTGAATATAGGTCGCCCCATAGACTATTACAACCAACTGTACTTTGCTACCTACTACCACTTACTCCCTGACTGTCTTATGTCGTGGGTAAATGTTTAAGGTACAGTAATAATAGGATAGATACACTATAGTGATTTTGATGATTAAAAAAAAACCTTATTAGATAAAAATCAATTACGAACAAGTATGACGTTTGATGACCAACCTGTAAGCGACGGCTTCAAATCACCCGAATACTTTATATGATACCTACGAAGAAAAAGAAAATTGCTTAAACACAACAAATTACTTATAAATATATATTTTTTATCATAATGTATAAGCAAATCTTTTCTACAAAACCTTGAATTTCCCTCATGGCGTCCGAATTACTACACTGATCTCACAAGACCAACGAATGAATAGCTGAATAGGATGCATTCCTTTAACCTTTCCTAGAGGAATTCAGAAATTAAAAGTAAGGTCAATAGAACTCTTTTATTCGTTCAAAGACAGAACTTTTCCTTCCACTATTGCTTTAGGTAAATTTAAAATAGCGGAAAAAATAAAAAATTGTGAAAATACTTATTTGAATAACTTACGAGTACATAAACATTTTCATATAATATATATGTTGTGTTGACTCTAATTCATGGATATGTCACTAGCTTTAGTACAAATGTAATTTTCATATAGTAGATTCCTGATTAGTAATAGAATTTACTAGAACTCGAATATACTGTGTCTCGAGATAAATCAGCTAAAAGCAGTTGGACAGTCCAGTTGAAACTAAGTTAGTAGTTCGTTTAACTTTAAAGTTAGTCGCCAACTATTTTCCTAAACTCTCCTGTAATAGTAACCGCTGTATAACTAGCAGTTTTAGTTTTAAATGAAGCTTACGCTATTGCAAAATATAGTTTTGAATACACAAAACTAAATAGCTTGATGAATGGAAATTCTAGTAATATTATGTTTGTAAAGATATTTAAATGAAATTTGGTAATATAAACTTAAAATATTGGGGGGGGGGGGAGGATTGTTAGTAATTAGGTCTAATAGCCTCATTGCTAGCAAAATACTCTCTCAGCTCGACCTCTACGCCGTTCCCCCTGGAAACCATCATGGTTAATTCTTGTCGAATTCATCATGGTGGGCTAACTGATCTGCATTCATTCTCATCTATCATCTTCCACTGGTACCTCGTCGGTGTATACCGATAGCGCTAGCGAGATTACCGTTCCATTTTCACCCATTAAAATAAAAACTTAATATATTGTAAATCATTCAGTCTAAAACATGGGAAGGATTGTAAGAAAAAAATAATATACTATAGTCATAAAGCTAAGTGAAATAGTTGCTGTATCAATTAATTGTTCTATTATTTGCTTACAAGATGATTAAAATTATAGTACCAAAATAAATCTGACAAATTCAGACATCGCTATAGAGACTTTACCAATAGGTTATCATCATCATACCAGCCGTAAACTGTTTACTGCTGCATATACCTTCTCCATATGGGGAGTTACGCCAGTAATTGCCATACTTAGCAACCGGGTTGACAACAGCAATTAGACATTTAGTGATGTTTTAAGAGGAGCATTACTGCCCTCTACCGTTGAGTTCCTTTAGTTGTCTCTTGCAACACCCAAAAGAAAAGAAGAGGTGGCCCATTCTATGCCAGGAATAACGTTCATAAACTTATTTTAGTTATTGATCTGTTTTGCCTGTTTTTTTTTTTTTGTGCTAAATTTCCAATTTGAAATAAAATGAGAAAAAAAGGTAAGAATTAAAATAGGTTTCAGTTTTTATGCATAAGGGTGTAATGCAAAGAGGTAGAACAAACATCTGACGGCACTTTTATTGCAATCTCTATAGTACATTTTATCAGAAACAATTTTAACACACTTTGATATTATTATGCTCTCGTTCCCTACCCATTTATTGTACTTTAATATTCTCAAATTACTTTTTGAAATAAATTTAATCTCCTCTTAATTTGATCGGAGCTTCTAAGGTATGTAACTTCACTCCTTCAATTAATAAGATAATATTATAATTCTGTCAATTAATTTCAAAGAGAATACTTAAGGTTTTATTATACATTTTCATTATTTTCCAAGACGCAAAAAAAAATTTAAATAAATTTATTATAATAATACTTGATATATATTCATTTAAAATTCATATAGATAAAATTTTAGTGTTATCTATACTTGAAAAATCCGTTGTTAGACAGGACATCGATTTATTAATCGTCAACGTAAAGCCAAAACTATTATGTCTAGAAAGCTGAAATTTGGAGCATAACTGTAGGTACTTTATAACATAAATATATTAAAGGTAAGAAAGAATATTTAAAAACTTCAACACACGACGCATGAAAACACAATATATTTAAAGCGGTAAGCAACTGGTACTTAATAGATATAAAAAAAATATCCTCATATAATTAATTTATAGATTAACAAAGTCGTATATTTCTAATAGCTTGGTTCTATTAATTAATTTTAGTATTCAATAATTTATTGAATTTATTTCATATCTCTATATATAATTAATATATAATTTTCATATACAAAATTGTAACTGATGTGTTTGTTTATATCGTCATAGTCGTAGAATACTGACGGATCTATATACGTAATCTTTGTCAGATCCGTCAGTATTCTAAGACTATGACGATATGTTTGTTATATTATTTATCTGTTTTAATACATCACTAACTTTTAACCGTGACTTCGTCCGCGTGATCGGAGTGTATTAATTGATCACAATAAAAAGTATATTATTCTTCATTCCATATAGTACGTATATACCAAATTTCAAAGTGTTTACTTAATTCATTTAGGCACTAAGAGGTACAAATAAACAAACACGCCTTCACTTTCAATAATAATTATACTTCATGAGTGTTACTTCTTTTTTCATAAAAAAATATTTCAGATAAAACAATCGTTATAAAGACGTGTGTATATAGGAATAAATTTTGTAAATACTCACACACGCCTCTCCACTATTTTCTCACCTATATAAAGATCTTTTAACGGTTTATGGAACAATAATAATGTTAGACGTACCCCATTACTTCCTCTTGGTGCGAAAAAGCTTTATAGCTCCACGCCTTGCCAAATCGCGTGTAAGTTCCACAACTGACCTAATGAATTTATGATGACGCTTACGGTAAAATTATTTCCTTTCGAAATACATAATACATAAACACAAAGTTATTCGTCACGCCTATTGTGAATCGAGTTTCTGATTTCTATTACGATTGCCACGATATTTTTCAATTAGAACAAACTATTTCTATATGGACAGAATGAATACAGTGCTATTTTATGTACGAGGAGTGAAACGTGTAATAAGATTCCTTACTAAGCTACTTAGATATCGTGTTGATAGTAGACTAAAAAACATACGAACCCCTCCATACAAGCAGATGTACGCACCGTCTTAGAAGTAGGTACTACGAGAAATTGAAGGTATTTTGTCATTTATTGATTCATATTTCTTTGGGATTTTTTTTTAGTTTTACTTATAGAATACTCTTTTAAGAATATCAGCATTCATCAGAGGGAGACTTTTTACAAAAGTCGTTTTCTTGAGTACATCTGTCCCATTCGTGTTTCAACCGTAAAGCAGTTGTTTGCATAGCTGTGTTTCGGTTTGAATGATGGGATATAACGTGAATTTACTAGGTACAGAGGTGTCTTTTTCTCAATGTCCTCTACCCAAAGGTTGTCTGAAAGAGATTGCTTAGCGATAAGGCCGCCTTTTGTATCACTTCTCATTAATATTTACTGTATTTGTTATTTCTCTTTTTACTGGGTGCAATAAAGTGTAAATAAATAAATAAATAACACCTGAGTCCTCAGGAATGGCAACGCATGTGAAGTATCATGGGCGAAACAGTATTCTCTATTATGTCCATGGTACTGCTCATATCTATAGGCGACGGTTACCACTTTCCATTAGGTGGATCGTCAGCTTGTTTGTCATTCTAAGTTGTACAAAAAAACAAATAAATATTATAAAATATACTTGTAGAGTAAAAGGAATAAAGATCTAAATATGAAATTATTATATGTATTACATCGACAAAACAAATTCTAAATCTATCATATAAAAGGAAATGTCGATTGACTGACTGGCCCATAAATTAACGTACAACCGAAACCGCTGAATCCAGAATCTTGTAATTTTGCAGATAGTTTCTTTATATAGCGTAAGTGAAAAATAAGAAAGAATTTTTGAAAATTCAACTCCTAAGGATGTAAAACGGGGGTTGAAAGTTTCTACGGAATTTCGACAGTTTATGAGATACGTGAAATATTAGATTCAAGATTTAATTCAAAACAAAAATTAATATGGCCATTAGTTTCTGAAGAATTCACCCCTAAAGAGGTAATAAAATACGAAGTGAATATGAGTGAATTAATAGCAAGGGAAGTCACGGGCAAAAACTAGTTTGTAAATCAATGGTAGCGGTAAATCACTGGTAGCTTTATACACATTTGTGATCTAAATAAGAGATATTAGTAAAATATGACAATTTTGTTGTCCGTAATTATTGTCTAATTAATTCGGAATTTGAACTCGCACCTTTTACATCATACCAAAGCTGGTACTTTTACCAGTTGATCTATGACTGAATCATTTATTTAGTATTTCAGTACATTTATAACTGTAATATGTACGAGTACTTCTATACATGTAATATATACCATGGAATTGAAATCTCGTGTTCTTAACGCAATTTCAATCAAAGACATCAAAGCAACGCTACACGAAATATCTCCAAAATTATTTACATGACCTAAGTACTACATAAACGTTATATTAAGGCAGCTTTGGTCTCGTTAAAAGACTTCAAATACTCCTTTTAAGTTACACGTGGTAACATTTACTTATATTATGAGTATAAAGCCTAATTCATATTAAAAGTTTTTTTTTTTATGTTTAACGATAAATTAAATGGAATTAATTCATAAGAACTTACTAGTGGAGGACTATGTACAAAAATCGTCTGCAAAGGTACATTTGACTTACTCTTATTTTTGGTGTAAAATAGCTGTGCTTGTCATGTCCTACCATTTAAATTGACACTGTTTCAATTTAAATGATAGGATATGGCGGTATGATCCGAACTGATACGACATTATAACCATCAGGAAAAGAGCATATTCCCATTTAAAAGGCCGGCAGCATACCTGTAATTATTCCGGTGTTGCGGGCGCTCATGGGTAGCAGTAGTCACTTACTATCAGATCAGCTATATGCTTGTTTACCCTCTATGTTATAAAAAAAGACATGACAGCGAAATTACAGGGTATGGAGTGATAACATCTTAAACCTCAGGAATCGCAATGCATGAGTGTGAAAGATTTCATGTCTATAAATAGGCAATAGTTGCCACTTTCCATTAGATACCTAAAAATAATAATTTCAATAGCTTAGAATATAAAAATATAGAGCCTTATATTTTTTTGGAAACTTGTTGATAGATTGAATTTACTTTTGGTAACTAACTTCAAAAAAGATGGTAGTTCTATGTTCGACTACAAATATATATGTTAATATATATTTTTTCTTTTACGGTACTAACTCAAATTGTATTACAAATAATTTATTGGTGTTCGATAAATGTAAGGATATTTGAAAATAATTGAAATAAAAAAGACGAGAAATTAGTGCACGGCAAATACGTGCCTCAGGATACTAATTGCCTTATACAATACGCAGACCAATTTCACTAATTGGTACCATTCATATAAAGAGTACAGCAATTCGGAATAATTACTGGATAATTAAAACTATTATTTTAGATGTTCAACGATAAAGGGTTAATTCGTTAGGAGGGTGCGGAGAGGTATCGATTAAATAGGAGAAAGTAGACAAACAGCAGCCTTTACCTGCTGTTTTGTCCATAGAAATTTGGTATATAATGCATAAACGCTTAAAAACTAAATTTTATAATATTACTGGTATTTTGTAATATGCCAAAGGCATTTTGTACTCAATCAATGTCATTATTACCATCGTTAAATTAAAATTTAATTAAATAAAAAAATACGTACGATATTCTAAAACGCTTTGATATAATATCAATATGTAATTAATTTAATAAATTTCCTACTACATATGTAACATAAACTATACTTACCAATATATAGTAACTATTATAGGTATGAATATAAGCAACTCGCTACATAATTGTATTTTGTATAGAATAACAACATTAATAAATAATAAATAAATAAATATTACAATTATCCATAATAAGGATCCGCATACAAATTTTTCGATTATAATTTTCAAGTCCTCTTAAATATCACAACATTTCAGAATAATTAGAACGTTAATTTTAGACATCACATGACATCTATTAATTATTATACTTAAATAATTAATTTGTTATACATTTGAAGCTATTAATTAATTTATTCCTATTAATTTTCATCATCATTATTGTTACCCAAACTAATAAAATTAAATTTGGTTATTCATTGACATTCCTTAGTTCAGTTAGAGTGCCCAGTTTGTTGTGTTATGTTTAATAAGATTTATACAAACATTTCTTATTTGTTTAATAAGACTCAAGAATGTGCTTTTACTTATCAATTATCTTGTTTATTTATATAGCATCCATTTATTTTTATTCAAATTCAATCTTTATATTGTTCAATATATAAGAGGTTATTTATTGCTAGCTATGCCCCGTGGCTTTATTCACGTGAATCAATACTTAAAGTATCCTGTGTGCTAAGTTAGGATTTAATCTCATGTACCAAAATTCATTCCGTTCCGGAATCCGTTCAGCAGTTTTTACACGTAAGAGTAACAAGTATCCATTGATTTATCCGCCCATTCTTACAAAATTTTTCATTTATTAAATTAAGGGGATATATTATTATTAATTATAAATACGTAGAACAAATAATTCGTAGAATAAATATAACATTCAATTATACATACACATACACACATACACATCCAATTTATAATATGGGTTCTAAAGAGTCGGCTCGTGAACGTTTTAAAGAATCAAACATCTACACAGATATCTCTCGATACATATATTCTATTATATATAGCTCAAGTAACCGGTAACTGATAAAGAAAAAAGGTTCTTGTGTGACGACCTCGTGTAAGCAAACGTAGCATAACCCCATTAGATGCAATGACGATCTGAAGGGTGTTGCAGGGAGACGCTGGATAAACATTGCTCAAAAACATACTTTATGTCGTAATATGAGGGAGACCTATATCCACCAGTGGACAATAGATAGGTTGAAATAATGATAATTATTATTAATTATAAGTGATATTAACATTTATCATCGCCATTAATGCTCTAAACAACAATAACTCATGTAAAATTCCCCTTTTTAATGTACAAAGGGGAACTGTTTTACCTCTATCATATTTTTATGTATTATTCGTTGTACAATAAATCATAAGTAAATTAAATAAATATTAAACAATACTAATTTCAATTTAATTAATTCGCAACAATACTACATTGTGTTGAATATTTATTTGTTGTTATTTATATGTATGTAGTTATTATTTTTGTGTTGAATATTCTAAACAATAGTAATAAACAATACAATAAGAACAAGCAAGAAACAAACGAAAAAAGAATAAGAAATTACACTTTTATTTTCTAAACTTGACAGCTCAATATTAATATGTTCAAATTGCAAAATAACATACGAAATTTAAACTTCCAATAACCGAATGTAAAAAAAGTTTAAATTAATATAAAATTGTATTTTTAATTTTATGCTAATTATTTAATCTATTATACTAGATTCCCCGAATATCCATGTGTAATAAAAACATTGTAAAAAATTCTATCAGTACGACTAAAATTAGTTTTGTTTTATTTCGTTTGTTTATATTGTTTATACAAAATGTACTTTTTGTTTTACCAATTTTATAGTAATTTAAAATTCCCACAGAATAAATTAAAAATTGATTTGTAATGAAAAAAGTAATACTCAATTTATTTCGGTACCTAACTTTAAAAGGCTATTATTGAATAAAACAACCAATTATTGTATTTAAAAAATAATCCAAAGTAGACGAACCCGTAAATGTAAAAATAAATACAATAGTACATTGTAGATGTCTTTTCTAAAACGAAATAGGGATTATAAAAATAAATAAGAAACTATAAAATTTGACGTAAGAAAGACGTGAAACACCAATTCTGTTAAAACCAATATAACTCTACATTGTAGGATTTGAAACACCTGTAAATAGCGATAATAAAGAAACTTGTTACATTACTATCAATGCTATTCATTACATAAAATTGAATAAATAATACAAGTATATTGCCGTATGGTTCCGGCATAGAATAGGCTACTACTTATTTTCCCATGAGTATCGTAAAAATCAAATAAAGGAATTAATGGTTGATTCACGGGCAAAAGCGTTCTTTTTAAAACATCACCAAAGCCCAACTGCGGTTGACAACCCGCCCGTCACCTGTCAAGCGTGACAACTATTGGCAAACCCCCTCTTGTGGGGAAGACCTATGTTCAGCAGTGGACAGTACTTTTATCCAAATGTAAACTCATTTTAAACAATGTTTTGTGTTATAATTAAAAAGGTTTTGCTTTAAGATCGATCCCATACATGCTCACTTCATTGCAATTTAAAACTATAAGCGATAATAGTCAAGTAATATAATTTATATTTTATCAATACAGAAATAAATATTATCAATCATAAATAGAATTATTGAAATCAGTACTGAATTAATACGTAACTTTTACCTATAATTATCATAAAACATAAACCAATTGCGAATCTTCTCTTTTTGATATTCGTATTAATAAATAGCTATATCCCACGACTTTGCTCGCGTGAATTAGTAAGTATATAAAGGGCCCTACGTGCTAAATTATAAGATAACCTATTCGTTTGACATATTTCATTTAAATCCATCCATCCATCCATCCACCCATCCATTGTTACAAACTTTCACATTTATAATATTAATAGTATTAAAATTTCAGTTTGATACTATTTTTTATAGTAAATAGATACAGCATTCTAGGGAGACTTTGTACAAAAGTCGATTGCTTAGGTACCTCTGTCCCATTCGTGTTTCAACCGTGAAGCAGTTGTGTTTGCAGGGCTGTGTTTCGGTTTAAAGGGTGGGATATGGCGTAAATTTACTGGGTACAGAGAAATAACATCAGAGTCCTCAGGAATGGCAACGCATGGGAGTATCATAGGCGAAACAGTATACTCTGTTATGTCCATGGTACTGCTCATGTCTATAGGCGACGGTTACCACTTTCCATCAGGTGGGCCGTCAGCTTGTTTGCCATTCTACGTTGTATAAAAAAAGCATCTATTATTATATAAAAATGTTGAAAATAACAAATAAGATGAAGATACGAAGATCTCATTTCTGACCTCCATAAAAAGATCATTGATCAGAAATAAAAAGCTAAGTTCCCCAAATAACGACCCAAATTGACTAGAGGTCAATTTATTAGGGTCCTCCATATTGCTTTCCACATAATGGGTTCATCATACACCTCGCAAAACTCACCTTTCCTTTGTTATTTTATGGTTAAGTGAAATCTTATTGATTTTCCCATATTTATTAGAATATAAAAGAGTCACCGATCTCGGGAAGATTATGGTGACCAGCAGTCAATAGATATCACACAAGGTATATAAAACATAAAATTTAGTACTTTTACTGCCTAAAAAAATGTAAGATTGTAGTGTAGATAGAATTTTTATTATTAGGACGAAAGGGTATAACCCCAATCAGAAAGAAAATTTCTCAAGCGGAAATTCAGTACAGGTAAACGTACGGCAACCATCCACTAGATAGAGCGATGACCCCAAATATGTTGTAAAGAATGAATGCAAGTGACAGCTAACAACTCTTAAATACAGTCCAGATCTCTTGAGAATGAATCTAAGCCTAAACCTTTGAATATTTTCAATTCATATCTAAATGGATAATCCTTAAAAAAGACAATTCACCTCATCAGAAGCTTTCGTGTTCAGTATGCTTACAAATTCTTAGCAACACAACTCGCACGAGCAATATTAATAAATATTTACCAGAGGGAGACTTTGTACAAAAGTCGATTGCTTGGGTACCTCTGTCCCATTCGTGTTTCAACCGTGAAGCAGTTGTGTTCGCATGGTTGTGTTTCGGTACGAAGGGTAAGATATGGCATGAATTTACTGGGTACAGAGGAATAACACCTGAGTCATCAGGAATGGCAACGCATGGGGGGTATCATGAGCGAAACAGTATACTCTGTTATGTCCATGGTACTGCTCATGTCTATAGGTGACGGTTACCATTTTCCATCAGGTGGGCCGTCAGCTTGTTTGCCATTCTAAGTTATATAAAATAATAATAATAATTAAAAATGGTTAGTCGTATAGAATTACTTGGTTTGATTCTGCCGAAAAGCTCAATTTGCAGTTTGGGCGCTGAACAGTCCGAGCTAAGCTCCGAGCAGCGATTAATTTTCCTAAAGATGTCTCGTTTAGATATGAAACACGTGTTGCAACATGTGCGTCGACTGAATAACGGTCAGTAGGTAGTAGAACTTCTACTACTAATAGTACTAGTCAATTTTCAAATGTTGCAATCGCACGTATACTAATGATAGCGTAATTAAACAAAATAATTTATATTGACTAAAACGTAACAGATTCTCGCAAAATAAACACCTAGTTCAGTAGAAAAATTAAAAATTATCTTCATCTACTTTTTGCTTCAGAAAGTTAAGTACTCTTGTTGTCGACTGGTAAGCCATGTTAGACGCCTTCGCCCATAATAAAGTCGACCCAGAAACTTTTGACACGGGAGGATACATCCTTCATACGAGTAGTATTTGTAATAGATGCAAATAGCTCAGAACTGTTTCTTATGGCAGTCTTTGTGTTCATGCAACTTTAAATAGTAACAAACAGACGACCCACCTGATGTAAATTCTACAAAGGAGGTCTGTCTGCTAACAGTAGATAATGAAATTTTGCGACGTGTCTGATGACACGAAAGGTAAGACAGCAATAAGTTCACCTTGTTTTATCTAACAATTTTCCCTTAATAATGCTCTAATTTTAAACAAAACCTCTTAGCACTAAACGGGAAACTTATAACGAGTAATAAAGATTCTCACTACACTTTCACCATGCGATTTAGTAATTTACAATATATTCATTGTACATGCACTGTTACTCTTTTATTGGACGTTATTCTATTAATGGTTTGAACAAGTAACGCAATGGATTACGAATAACAAATTTTAACGTTTTCACTTCCGTTTTTATGTAGAAGTACAAAGGGGTTTGTTCTTTATCACAAGCCGGCATCGACGTAAATTCTGACCGAATTCACGATGGTTTTAAATTGCGTAGATACAACAATTGAGAAATCTTAATATTATTGCTAAATCCAGTATTATGGTGTAAATAGGTCCGTAGGCAATATTAGTAGATATATATTTTTGTTATTATAATGATTATAATTACGTATAAATATATTTATTTCCTTATGTTAATGAATAATAAAACAAAACATAATTAGTATTTTTTTTATTATAACAGCTTTAGCACCATAGACCACATACATATGTTAAGGTAGATTATAGAAAAAACTGAAGAATAAAATCTGCCACTACTCGTATATCCGGCGTTTATGGACCCTAAGAAAGCCTTTGATTCGATCAACACATGGCCATGAGACTTAAGTACCTAAGGATAATTATTATTAAGATGGCCTATTAATGGTATTGAGTCTCACACAGATGCTCCAACACCTCACCTGCCTTTCCAGTACAATATATCTAAGTACAATTGTGCCCTTTTATCACTACGAACAAAGTGAATAAACCTATTTCACTGTTCAAATACAATTAGGCAGAATGTGTTTGTGTAAAAGTATTGGCTTGTAAGGAAAATTGAAGAAGGAGCTCAAATAAGTAAACATACAGATACGAATAGTAAACTGAAATACACTATTTGGCTTTAAAAGAAACCACATTCATCTTTCTTGACTTAATATCTTATATTACCTTTTGTACGAATCTGTCTTATTTGATACTGGATCTTCTGTTGTAAAAGTAATGTAGGATACATTCTGTTTGCTTTTTATATAACTAAGTACAAAATTAAACAAATAATGGATTATTTAGGATTTTTTTTTTTATACAACGTAGAATGGCAAACAAACTGACGGCCCACCTGATGGAAAGTGGTAACCCCTATAGACATAAGCAGTACCATTTTTTTTTTTTACAACACAGATGGTAAGTGACTACCGCCGCCCATGATCACCCACAACACCAGCGGCATTGCAGGTGTGCTGCCGGCCTTTTAAAAAGGAATATACTCTTTTCTTGAAGGTTATGTTGTCGTATCGGTTCGGAAATACTGCTGCTGGAAGTTGATTCCAAAGAATGGTTGTGCGTAGAAGAAAGTGCCTTGAAAAACGCACGGTGGAAGACCGCCACTCGTCCAGATAATTGGGATGAAACTTTAGTTTGTGGCGGGTTGTACGGTGATGAAAATCAGCAGCAGGTATCAATCCGAACAATTCCTCAGAACACTCCCCATGATAAATTCGGTAGAAGATGCACAGAGATGCAACATGGACATAACAGAGTATACTGTTTCGCCCATGATACCCCCTATGCGTTGCCATTTCTGAGGACTCAGGTGTTATTCCTCTGGATTTTGCACCACAAAAAAATATTGTGTTCAATCGCGGAAAAACCAGTCATTTAATTTAAAAACTAAACTACTAATTTAAAAGTATCTCTTTTCAAATAAAAAAGAATTTTCCAAATCTGTTTATAAATAACGAAGTTATGAGCAAACCCCCCTCATGAGAGAGACCCATTTTCAGCAATGGACAGTTAACGGTTGATATAAAGACAATGATACAAAGACAATGATGATGATGTAGACACGAGCAAAGTTGTGGGATGCAAATAATCATATTTACTAATATAGTGCAATGTGAAACTGAGTTCATTTGTTTATTACCCTTTAAGCTCCATCAGTCCTCACGAAATTATATGTATATACCTGTAATATTTGGGATGGAAAAGGATATAGACTATTTTGTATCCTTGTTTATCAATATATCTACAGTAAATATTTACAATTGTACAAGTTTAAATTATTCAGTAATTACACACACTACCCTCTATTTACGCATTCATTAATTCGTTAAACATACACAGAGGTATACCTACAGTATGTACCTTTTGAATATATTTGTAGTGAAACCTCTCTGAAGGCACCTATTCGCATTCTGTACCTGACAGCCCATAAATCCTCAGGCTCTTTCTTAGTCGTCTGAGCAAATATCTCAGACTGAACAAGTTTGGATCTACCAAAAACACGGATGTAAAATATTATCTAGTGTATAATTTTATACACTAGATTTATGTATAATTAGTTGAATAAACGTGTAGTTACAAGTATAATTATATAGAATAAAATATAATTTTCCGTGTAGTCCCGGCATAGAATAGGCCACCCCTTCCTATCATGTGAGTGTTGTAAGAGTCATCTAAGGGAGAGCGAGGGATGGGCAGCAGCGTTCCTCTTAAAACATCTGTAAAGCCTGACTGCGATTGCCAATCTGCCTGCCAAGCATGGTAACTACTGGCAAAACCCCCCAAAGGGGAGGCTATTTAGCAGAGGACAATTAAAGGCTGATATGATGGTGATGATGATGAAAATAGAATACAATATAGTTACTTAGTCGTTATTTTTAGGAAATTTCAGCGTTATCTATCAAAGTTGTGGTAAATTGTTTAGGATATTTTTTTATTTGTCACGCTTATTAAATAATCACAAACAAAATATTACACTTAAAGATTTATAGACATATTAATATTTAACTTGACTATTAGCTATTCGTTGCTCATCTTTGAGTATCGTCGTGGAGTAAATAAAAAATGAAGTTTGAAATTAGGTAAATAATTCAGTTTAATTATTTATTACTCATCATCGTCATCATCATTCTATCAGTCGATTACTATCCACTGCTGAACACAGGCCTCCCCAAAAAGAGGTTTTGCTCGTTGATGCCCTGGCAGGCAAATTGGTAACCGCAGTTAGGCTTTGGTGATGTTTTAAGAGAGACGTTGCTAACTATTCCTCGACCATTAAGTAGCCTTTCGCCTCATACAACACCCACAGGAAAGGAAACAAAACAAAAGAACAAAGTCAAGGAGAAACTTAGTCTAAAATATGAAAAAAAATCATGACTCAGGGTTTTAATTTGTTTTTTTTTTATTTCTACGAAATGACGGTATAAAAGTGCAACTTTTATATCCATCGTCATTTCGTAGATATTATGCCAGGATTAGCCGTCTACCAAGAATTAATGAAGTCATAATAAAAAAAAATAATATTGCCAGAAATTTCACGAAGGACACTTCCAGCTCATCCTTAAATCTGCAGTAAATAATAAATCCAGCGCCATGTTGTTGACATAAACAAATGCATAACGTCTAGTATGAAGACAGGAAAGCGACCATTTACATTTTCGTCAACAGACACGTCATATAAAAGTCGCGCATTAAAATTTACTTGCATCTGTCTCTTATGTTATTTATTTTTACGTTATATTTTTTTATATCAACAAAAGACGATAAATATACAACACTAAAATAGATATCTTTATTAAAATTTAATCACAAAGATTGATTTTTCAATATAACAATAATATTTATCTTTGAATGACATCAAATAATCTTTATACAATACTTCTACAGATTTTACGCCATTTGATTCTATCACCCAGTTATTAGAACAAAAATGGGTAAAAATCTCTAAAGTTGTTTTTTTTTTTCAATAAGTAACTAAGCAGCTAAATGTAAAGACTCGTCGACTAGGCTCAAGCCAAACAAAACAGACTCATGATACTTAACAAGAGACGACTAGAAGAAGAAAGAGACGGAACTTATCTCTTTCTCCCTTACTCTACGAATAATAATAGGAGCTACGTTACTATTACTATTGAAATTTACTTGCAGAT
The DNA here is from genome assembly GCF_026898425.1 of Galleria mellonella. NCBI lineage: Eukaryota > Metazoa > Arthropoda > Insecta > Lepidoptera > Pyralidae > Galleria > Galleria mellonella. The sequence goes on along the minus strand of NW_026442100.1, from coordinate 360,342 downwards.
TTGCTTAAATAACCTGTACATAAGAAGTAGGCATTGTTCCTTGCTGTCACCTTTGCTTATGCAAATGAACTGAGACTCATTGAGGCCGCTCGACTTGTTCCATAATAGTTTTGTATCCTTATTCTATTAGTTAATACATAATTATTAAATAATTCTGTTTTACTAAAAAGTATATACTAAAAACATAACACTTTATAATAAACATATATGCATTTAAATAAAATTATTATACTATGAGATTTTAATATAAAACTTATATTAACCATTTTTTTATATGTAAATACCATCTTAATATCTGCGTGTAATATTATGTATAATATTTTCAGCCTATAACTTCCAGAATTATGTATTGTTCGATAATATATACCAGAGGGAGATTTTGTACAAAAGTCGTTTGCTTAAGCACCTCTGTCCCACCTGCACCTGTTTCTATCTTGAAGCAGTTATGTTTGTATGGCTGTGTTTCGGTTTGAAGGGTAGGATATGGCAATGAATTTACAGGGTACAGAGGAATAACTCCTTAGTCCTCAGGAATGACAACGCATGGGGAGTATCATGGGTGAAACAGTATACTCTGTTATGTCGATGGTACACACATATATATATAGTTTTTTCTAATACTTGCTCTCTTTATACACATATAATATTTTATTTGTACTCATAAAACATGTTGCTTAGTCGATAGTTACTATTATCAGGTAGACCGTAAAATTAATTGCCCTATTCTATTGGTGACGTTGCTATAATATAATATAAAATACTGATACTGATAAACTCATCTACAGCGGTGGCAGATAACAGGCAAGACTCCTAATGAGTACCTTAACTGGACATATGCCAGTAAATATACTATACAAGATGGCTCTATATTCGGACACACCATGCAAACTGTGCGGTGAGAAATCGGAATCCATGAAACACTTGATGTGTAACTGCGATTCGTTGGCAAGTATGGGTATAAGTCTACTGGGACGACTTATCCAGAGCCAAGAGACTACAAATATCTTAAACCGCGGGATATAGTTAAGGTAACACATAGTATCTATGAAATAATGGTATAAGAAGCACAAAAGATCCCAATGGGTCGACATGCAAACATGCAATGGCTTAACTGACCCCATCAGCAAATATAAGATAAGATACTATATGTAACGCAATGTCACATATAATATTATCAGAATAGGCATGTTCACTCTACAAACTTCTCTATTCATGACGCAATTTAAATAGGTTGTCCGTTACTAAATGTTTATGAATTTCACAGAATATTAAAAGCTTTCACGCGCAGAAATGTAGAGGAAATTTCTGTGTTTAACCCAAAATGTTTGCAGACCAGTTACAAACGTCCAGTTCCGTTGACTGGACTTTTTTTCCAGTTATATTTGGAAAAATGTTTTAAAACTTTGTACCTGTGTAGAGCCATCATTATATATGTATATCGTACATAAACACTTTATTGTATATAGAAAATTTAATTTAAAACTGTGCAAAATGTTTAAAGACGAATGTTAAGGAATGCTATCTCGGTATATATTAAAGGATTGTCTCAATTTGGAGAAAGGTGGGCAGATAAATGGGGCCCAATTAGTATAATGAACGTTTAATTATAGTTAATATCCGCATATTCACGATCACATGATCCTATTACGACCTTAGCTTAAAACTTGTTTAAAGTAATTCAAATTCTGAGCGACAAACTCTTAACTTACCCAATGAAAAGTTCTTCCTAATTTCGTTAATGAAATTAAACAATTAATGTTTCAGAAAGACGTCATATTCCTCATACAAATGTAAATTTTAAGTAATACTAGATCTGAATCCTGGAATACCTCTAGGCAAACACTTGCGGAAATTATAACTCTTGATAGTAATATAAGTAATTCATAAAAATACCCTTATTCATAAAAACCGAAACCAACGAGAGAGACAAAACTATCAAATAGCTAAAATTAATTTATGGGACGTTAGATGTTTTTATGATTACGAGCCTAAATCTATATAATTAAAGTCCAAAATCTAAAAATATGAGTTGTGTTCAATACTTTGAAACAAAGAAAACAAAAAATAAGTAAATGTCAAAAATTATACTAATATATATTCACTAGCTATTCCTGCGACTTTGTTCGCGCGAGAGTTATTGAGTAATAAATACAAAAAGCAGCCTATGTACTTCGAAATCACAAATGTAACGACTATGACAAATCTAATGACGATCGCTTTAGTTAAACCATTAAGGCGTCGAGGGGTAACAAACTAACAAATAAACAAAGTCATTAAAAATGTCATTCCAATGGTGGAGTTTGTTGTTATCGTCATTATTGTTTATTTCCATTTAGATGTGCGCATTTTTTTATTTTACATCCAACGATTATATCCACTATAACTGATTGTGTTAACACTTATTGAATTATTTTAAATACATAATCGGGACTAAATACAATGTAAAACCTTTTACAGGTAAATAGTACCTTTCGCCTCAATGGTCGCGTACTGCGCGGTTTCAGAGATGTTTCCTCCCACAAACACTCAGGTTGTGGAATGAGCTCCCTGCCGAGGTTTTCCCAAAAGATTACAGCATGGGGTTCTTCAAAAGGGGCGTAAAGAGGTTTCTTCAGGGTCGGCAACGCACGCGTAATACTTCTGGTATTGCAGGTGTTCATAGGCTACGGTAACCACTTACTAGGGCCTACTAGGTGGGCCATATGCTTATTTGCCACCTCAGTGGTATAAAAAAAATAGTACCTATATACCTTTTTCTTTATTGCCGACGTTTCGATATGGATTGCACCACGTCGTGGTCACGACAGGACGTTCCACGTCGAAACCTCGGCAATAAAGAAGCAGGTATGTAGGTACTATTTACCTGTAAAAAATCTACATCGTATTACATCGTATTTTTTTAATATGAACGTGTGTATGGGCTCGTACAAATGATTCAATGTTTCATATTTCAATGTTTGTTGTTGTTCTGCAATAAAAAAAAATACTATTAATATAATAATAAAATTAACAATTAAAAAAAGATGGTAATCAATGTCATATTTTAAGCAAGTAATCATATCAAGAGTTAAGGTTATTTGAATAGTTATCATTTAATATAAAGGCAAACAAACCTTGTCCTTGATACGATTATATATTAGTATATATATATATATATATATATATATATATATATATATATATATATATATATATATATATATATATATATATATATACAACTATTAGTTATCACTATCGATTAAGTAATTAATGTTTTCATTTATACAATTTATATTGTTGATTGAATTATAATGACATATTGGAAAACTATTCCGTTACAAATACGACGATATGCCTGACGCATCACTTATTGAGACCAATGTTTAAAAGTGACTACGTTTGATTAATGAAACAACACACGATGTAATTTCATTGAACAATTTTCGATGCACTAAACAATTATTGAAAAAAGACAGTTACTTACAGCATTCATTCATTGAAACACATTCTCCACTGGCATCTCGTAATTGACCTTCTAAACAGAGACAGGCTGGTGCGTAACAATCTGTTGATATCGATGCACATGGCAATGGATTTATGAGATGTTCGCAAGTCCGTACACAGATCTCGTGGTAGCATTTAAAATACTTCTCGTTAGCAGCACATTCTGAAATACAGAATACTAATCTATACCAATACCTAAGATTATATAGATTGATATTAGTAGAGCATTGAACCTCAAAAACGGGTCAACTTTTTGTCAACTAATTGTCAAATTAGTTGAATCTTATTTTTTAACAGGTTCTATATACTAACGTATAAAATGTATATTGACGTATTATATAACAATTAAAATGAATGTATACGCATTAAAAAGATGCAGAAATTATAAGATAAAATAAATATAAATTTATAAAAGAATTACTCATAACTATTTATCACGCAAAATTGTATGAAAAAGTTAACCCACTTTTCTGGAAGCATTTCAATGGAGACACTCTATCTATATAATGTAAGGTGTGACGGTTCGCCTATAGTACAATAGGTTTAATACCATAAGTACATAGAAAAGAAACAGGGGTTCCTATTGGTGACCGCTACGAAAACTGAGCTATTTAATATAAACAAACTTTAAAGTCAAGGTTCACAATAGCGTACAGAGAAGACGTTACCATATATGAAATATTGACACTGAAAGGAAACTCCTTTGATGTGTTTCCAAAGTGTAGTGGATGTCACAAGAAAATTTAATAAATTAAACAAAAATATATTATATTTTATATATAACCATATTATAGTTTACCTTTTATCATCAGATGTAAAAAAGGATGCATACAACACAGTTTAATAAGGTTTATGAGAGCCTTTAAAGTTTTATAAATTCGATAATCAATTTAATAGAAAATACCAAAATACGTTAACATATAATTAAATTGAATTTAAAGAAAAGTTCAGTTCGAATAATAGGCTAAATCTGATTATTGAATTATCTACCCTTCGGTGACATAATCTATGACGTTACTAAAAGAGAAGGAAAGAAAAAAAAAGGGACGGCGGATCGGCGGGCGCGCGGGAGTCGGTTTTTAGGAATTGAGAAGAAAAAAAAGAAAAAAAAATGGCGCGGGAGTCGTGTTTTAAGGAACTGCGCAATAAAATAAAAAAATAACTAGGATATAGATCTAGGAGGGACTGGTTCGATGAAGGGGTTGGAGATCTTAGTGTATCACTATGGATTGAGTGTGTGAAATTAATCAATAGAAGACTGGAGAATCCGGTGAGCTTGTTCCATTTATTACTACGTAGTTAGATTTTTGACTGTGATCACAGGCAAAGTCTATACTTAATATTTTTCCCAACAACTGTTAAAATACGTATTTAGTCGAGTCCATATACCTTTAGGTAATGCGTATATCGTTAAATGCAATCACATTTGAACAAAGTTTACATCAATATAATTTACGTACTTACGTTATTCTACTCATATAAAAAATCCAATTATATGGTCGTTTGATAGAACTTCATCAATTTGATTCAATGTTCTAATTGTCCAGTTTGGAAAATACTTATTGAATCAACTATTGAACTAGTTTCATATCTAGTTATTATAAAGTATTTATTTATTGAGGATAATAGACTAAAGTGACTATGGTCTGGTCTCATTGCTGGGGAAACAGCCATTGATGAGAGAGAGGGGTTATTGAGTGGCGACCCTGTAAATGCAAGTGCGGTGTGGGCTACCTCCATTGTTTGGAGTGACTGTTTTATGTGTATTGTGGGGCCGTTCCTTGTGTCAGTCGGTGGAAATTGCCTGTGCTCAGTCGTGGGTTGGTGATGGTTGAGACGATGATGATGATGAAATAGTTGTATTAATTACACTATTACAGTGTTGGTTTGGAATATCTGTTCATACTTAACGCTTCATGGTGAAGTGTTTTTATACCATTACTCGGTCGACCAGATTAATGATTCTTAGTCTATATTTGATTATCCATGACTACATGTGGGGATTTGTTTTACACCAGATGTACAAAGAGACAGCTTAACTGTTGCAAGTGATTTTATGTGAATGTAATACTTTTAATACATTGTTGTGTTAGTAGATAAATTCATGTGACTGTGGGGTGTTTATGGTAAACAAGCCTGTATTGTTTAAATAGATATTTTGTCTTGATTTATTATAAACTTTAATATTGATTTTGTTGTAGTAAGCAAGCTGATAATAACAATTCTGTGTGTATTACTGATTACTAATAATATTTAATTATGCTGATATTATAGGTGTGGATTTATTTCCTAATGGTAATAAAAGTACTAAAAGATTCTCTGACTATAGTTACTCTTAACTAGGTATGAGGTTCAGTATAAAATTGGTACTGTATGACACTTGTGAGACTATGTATTTTACTCATATATAGAAAGGAAGTTGTCCTGGCGTTAAGGTTTGTATGTGTGTTGTTTGTTCATGTTATATTGACTAGACAAGTTCAGACAGGGTTAATATTAGTGAATATTTATTGGATTTATATTTAATATACATGTTTTGAATATTTTATGGGATTAGTATGGAGATATACAAGTAGTAAAATATAATATTAGTATTTTATAAATTTAATTATTGAGTTATATGTTTATGTCGGACTGTATCCAAGGAGATATTATCCTATTAATATCAAGTTAGGACAATTACTTTAAATATTAATAAAGCAAACACTAACACTGATTATTCACTTCTTTAATAAATTTACATTAGAGGTTAGGAATCAAATAGATAGCATATTGGGAAATCTTCACCACACATGTATTTGAGGAATGTTCTTGATAATTAGTACTATATGTATATATTATTGCAAGTACAATTGCAATAAGAATGTTAAACTTCTAATCTTCTGTTCATTCTTGAATTTGAAAGTAAGCTTGGCTACTGATATGAATATAAAACTGCAGCATTACTGAATACTATTAATTATTTCTGGTGTAAACCATGATTATTTATATCACTGATAATTTAGTTGTATATTACGGTTGATATATGATGATTTTATATTTAATTATATTAAACAAATACAAATAAACAAACTTGCTAGTATTTGTTACGTTGACAGTTGTGATAGATAATCAAAATTCAATTCAATACATCAATACGTCATTCAATACGTCATTAATGTGACAGATGTCAAACAAAAGGAGATTATACACGTTATGATTCTATATCTAAGTCCATAGAAAATTTATGTAATTTTCTGTTATTTTATAATAACTGTAGGGGAAATATTGGAATTATTTATATGAGAAATTTCACTTAAATGATATGATAATTATTTAAAGACTTAATTTCTTAGGGATTTAATCATGATGATTTAAACACTAAAACACTTGTTTATCTGAGAAATCCTCTTAGTAAATAGGTTTACTAAGACACTAAAAGGAAGTAGATATAGTATAACTATAGTACAGCTACAATAATTGTATGGGACTTACTGTCCTTTCTATACAAATATATATTTAATCTATATCTTTCACATTATAATTATGCAATATATTGCCTCTACTACTACAACATACACAAATAGGACTTATTGTCCTTCCTATATACCTATATATAATAATTGACCTGGCACTTTAATGTGTAATTTATCAGTACTTATGACAACAACCAATTAGGACTTATAGTCCTCTCTATAAAGCTACATAATTATTTAATCTGATTATTTCACAATGTGATTAATCAAACCTCTACAAATATTACAAAAGATCTCTATTACTCTCAACACAATAATAGCTTGTTGGACTTAGTGTCCTCAAACTTATAGAAAACCCAACTGGTTATTTCACGAGACGTTGTTAACTTGTGATTAATCAGTGTCTTTTAAAGGACTTATAGTTCCTTTAGATATATCTCTCTGAATAAATAATTGGTTAATTCACAATGTGGTTAATCAACAATAATATTATATATAATTGACTGGACTTATAGTTCATTCAATAGCACTCATTACTTTTAGTAGCTCTCGACCTATGGGTTGGACTACTCGTTCTTAGGCTCCGGCCTAATCAACAGATTTAACTTGAACCTTGAGTATTCTTGGTATTAAGTAAATAATATTAAATTGACAATGCTATGTTATGATATAGCAATTATCAACATTATATGGCTTGGCCAATTCCAGGGTGTGGAAGGTATCCCCTATCACACAAATCTTCATCTCTATCGGACTGTCTTCACAGGTGATCTCTAATGTCACATTATAGGGCCGAAGGGTTATGTCCCAACAAAGTAAGTTCTGGTGTCTGGGTGATCTCGCTTCTTGGTCTGATCTCTTGTGGAGCCGAAGGGAAACCCCCATTGAGTAAGCTCGTAACAGGGTGACGCTGGGAAACAGTTTCGTACTGTTAGTGGGTGATCTCTATGTCGCCATATAGGACTGAAAGGGTCATCGCCCATGAGTAAGCTCTCGTGTCGGAGTGATCCTGGGATTTCAGTTCCGATCCTTTTGCCTCTGGCAAACACCAATTTATACTGGAAGCATCGTGGGGCTGGTGGAGCCACTGTAATGTTGAAGTAAATGTACTTATGTTTGGTTTGGAACTGAGAATACTCATGCCCTTATTACCATCAGAGTGCATTAATAAATAGTAATACCCTTCCCTACCTTTTAGGAGGAAGAGTTATAGATAGTTGGAAAGTCTTCCACTGGTCCGGGCGTGTGAGGGGCCCGACCGCTCCCCCATTTTTTTATTATTACAGTTATTCTGTAATTTACTATTAAATTAACATAACTTCCTAGTTACATGAATTATGAGTATAATTCATTAATTATTCTTAATCCTTAAAGATTTATCAATCATCGTCATTATTTAACTCCTATCATATACCAATTAAAGAACCTTTTGGTTATTACACACACAACGGGTCCTACATTACTAGACGATCACACATTTATTTATCTGGCCAGATGATCAAGTGTTCTTAGAGATGGGCAATCCACCTGGGTGGGTTTAAAGTCTGGTGGGTAAAAACCGGGTGTTTTGGGTTTATTGGGTTTAAACCCCATAAACACCCAAATTTTTGGGTGTTTATGATTTTGTACTTCATCATCGTCATCTCAGCCGCAAGACGTCCACTATACTGGACATAGACAATATTATTATGCAGCCTACAGAATAAAAAACTTTTAATTTGATTTTGAGTTTATTAAGAAAGAGATGAAAGTAAAATGTAAAACTACAGTCAATCACTGTCAGATTCAGAGTTATTACAAGCGATGAATTGTATAGGTTCGATAGGCTCTATTTCGTCTAAACTGTTATGTTCATTTACTTGCTCAATGAAAGCTTCTAAGGTATTTTCTTCATTAAACTGAATGTCCTCGCATTCAGCTTTATGTTTAAGATTCCAGTTACAACAAATGAATGAAATTTTTTCAGTTCTTTCAGTTGTAAGTCGATTTCTTTTGTTATTATGTATGTAGCCTTGGATACTAAAGGAACGCTCAGTGGCTGCCGAAGTACAGGGAGCTGATAGAATACGAATCGCTACTTTGCTTAACTCAGTGGAACCACAAATACCTTTCCACCATATTAGGGGCTCAATGCTATCTAATGAGCTCCATACAAATCCTCTGGCCCAAAAGTTTTCTTTAGCTTTATAACACGCCAAATCTGCCATTACATTTGACAAACTTAAGTGTTGGCTTAAATTGTAGATAAACTCCATACCCTTAAGTTCTTCCTCTTGAGTAAGTTCGACTCCTAGAGTCCTGGGGTCTAGAATATATGCTGCAAAATGTATTGGCCTCATTGCCATATTGCATCTTGAAGATACTGATGTTAGAATCTGCTGTTTGCTTTCTTCGCTCAATGTCGAAATCTCATTTAATGCAAAACGTATCTTAGCTTGTACATCTCTAAATGTAATGTATGTGCGATGCAAACGATTCTGGTCGCTCTCTAAGTAAAATATGCTTTCAGTGACTGGTTCCAAAATACTTATACATTCCCCTGTCTTCGTCCAGAAATCATCACTTAGAATTAAATCTTTAATATCTCTTGAAATTACCACATCTTCTCTAACTGTTAATATTTGCAAAGCTATCTTATTTGCTTTCAAACTTTTTAACGAAGTAACATGACTTCCCCATCTTGTAGCACAAGGCAATTTTAGTGTTTGTGTAGAATCTTCACCCTGCCTTGATTTTATCAACAAGGAACTTAATCGTTGACTCCTTTTAACAGTTTTTATTATATTTATGGCTTGCATAATAAACACAGTTACTTCTTGTATCTTTACAATATCTTGGCACAACAAGTTAAGGATATGTGCACAGCAACCGAGAGGAACAACATGTGGATATTTGAGTTTTGTTAATTCGAATGCCTTTTGTATATTTCTAGCGTTATCGCCAATAAGTACAAGAAACTTATTTGCTCCATACACTTTCATTACTTTTTCAACTTCTTGGCTAAGGTATTCACTAGTGTGAGGATTACTTTCTGTATTCAAACTTTTAACGTATGCAGGTTGAGGTTTTGATATAAGAAAGTTTATTATTCCTTCATTTCTTAAATTAGACCAGCCATCGCACTGAAGGTGTAAGTAACTACAAGCATTTAGTTCCTCATTTAACTCAAAACGCATTTCTCTATATATTTTATCTAAGTATTTTGTCGCTAAAGCTTTACGTGAAGGTATTTTAAATTTTGGTTGCAATTTTTCGAAAAATTGTATCCATAAAGGATGTTGCACCATCGATAATGGCGTCCCTGTTACAAATATAGCTCTCGCTAATTCTGTTTTTATATGATCATCGGTGTCTTGAAACTCAGCATTTATTGTAGTGTTAGCAGACGACGAGGGGCTTATAAAAGAATCATTTGTCTCTATCTCTGACAGTCCAGACATTTTGGTTTTGGACGAGCTATCTTTTATAAGTTTCATAGAGTCTTTTAATGTTTCTGGAGATTTTGGACAAGTGATAAGATGTTGAAGCATTTTGGCAGCATTACTGAATTTGTAGACCTTATTACAAAGCTTGCAAGAAACAGACTTGTTTGGTAAAGTACGGTAGTGCTCCCATATGCGTAAATCTTTAGGTCTCCCCATTGAACCTAAAAAAATGAACGATGATTAGTTGGTCTGACGAAAATTCAACAATAGAGTGCCTATTTTTTTACAATGATTATTTCTTGTTATTTACAATAAATTTATTAAAAAAATAATAAAATAAATACAAAAAACCTTTGTAAAATTACATCTCCTCGGAGGATTAAACGCAGACGCTAGTTTATTATCGTATTGTTCTGTATTTTTCTCAGCAACTTCTTTAATTCGATTAGGTACTTACGCATATTATGTTAAAAATAAATATCTAGTACACATCTTAGGCTATCCACCATTATTATCCAATGACGACTCTCAGCTAACTATGCACTATCATCCAAAATAAACGTGTATGGAAAATTTTATCCCAGTCGGTTGAGGATTGAGGATAATTGCATCAACATACGAACATACCTACATACTTTTATTTACATAACGCAAGCTAAATAAAAGCTTGTAATAATACATCTAATTTTAAGTTAAAATTGTTAAGTGATCATGATATAATTGTATCATTCAAAAATCCACTTACCTTTAATTATTTCTTGTTAAGTATAAATATTATTTCAAATCTGCTCCCTTAATATGCACTTTTTTACTGCTTTTCCTACCTAACACGTTACCAGGAAGTCACGTTACCAGAGTCAGAGTAATAGTGAACACGTTTGACAGTGATTGTCGTCGCCTCATATTCAGCGTCGACGAATAGGGGAATCCCCAGTCATAATGTATTGCATGCGTGGCGGTCTTACTTCAAATCCATAAACAAAGAGATAATTACAGAACTCGATACTAGATGGCGCTGTTTTTGTTTGAAGAAAGTTTGCGGGCTAAAATACATAGAATTTCATCAATGACTTCCACAAAGAACAACATTTCTGTTTTTTCTAAGTCCGTATCTCTTCCGTATATTTCATAAGATATAAGCTTGGGCTACATTGTTATGCAACGTGATTTTGTCGCTGTCTTGCTAGCAGGGTTGACAGATATACGATTTAAATCGTACTCATACTATTATTTGTCTATTTTTTAATGTACGATCGTAAAGATTATGATCGTAATTCGCACAAAAACATAAGACTTTTTGGTTACCTGGCAACATTTTTATTATGAAACGAACATGCTCACATCATCAGTCACATGCAACAATTTATTGGGGATTTCCCCTTCACATCTGGCAGTCCTGCTTGCTAGAATATAGGTAAGTCAGCCACAGTTACTGACGATCGATATTTAAAGGGTATTGTTTTTGTGCTAAATATTTCATAAAAACGTTATTTAATACTTTGTGGATTATTAATTTAGTTGATAATCACTGGAAGTAAAATGGATGCTAATTTGAGAGATCAAGATCTTCGTATAAAACAGTTAATAAAAGAAAATCTACGTAAGTACTCTTTTTATACCTAGGTAGGTAAGGTATAATAAACACAAAAGGTACTTAGATCGCGTGTGTTCGAAGCATTTATTCTAATAAATTTAATTTAAAATTGTAGAAAGAAAAAAATGTCTGCCAAGCCGTAGCCGAAGCCGATCTCCAAATATATTTGGCGATAGTGAGACCCAGTGTCCAGATGATTTACCCAGCGTCGTCGCAACAAAGAAAAAAAACGAGGATAAAGTAAAAGAAAATTTACTGAAAGAAGAAACAAACTGTTAATTTATGGAGAAGAGGATAAAAGAAATGAGTATTTCGGACTGTTAGTGGCTCAAGAATTTAAATATATACGGCCATGTGTGCGAACGAGGTGTTATGAAGAAATTTTAAAGTATCTACGGGAAGCAACAAGGCCAACATGTTGATCAACTGCAACATGAAAACACTGAAAATTAATTACTTTCATTTTATTATATATAGATTTTTAAAATTTCCTGAAATATTATTAGTTAACGTTTTATTTAATATTGTAGAATTGATCAATACAATTTATAAAAATAATTTATTGGTATTACTTACATATTTTCAAAAAAATACGTAAAAACCTATTTTTTTGGGTGATTATGGGAGTTTATGGGTGTTTATTGGGTTTTTACCAAAGCACCGGGTTTAAACCCGGTGCTTTGCCCATCTGTAAGTGTTCTACTATAAGATCTGTTCAATATTATGTGTTTATTGTAAGAGTTTATATGATTCATAGGATGTTTGGGGTGTATAAGGCAATATAGGTATGGGGTTATATTGAGGGTGTTAAGCCATTCTTTAGAGTAGGTTTCATTGGATTTTCATAGATTTCATTAGGTTAAGCCTTCGTAGGCTTTTCTTAGGCTTTGTAAGTTTTCCATGTGTAGCTTAGTTTAGAGGGTAGTTATTATATGAAGGGGTACACAGGGGCGGAAAGGGGGGGACCAGCACAAAGGTTATAAGTAATTTAATATCGCGATAAGATTACGGACGAAACCGCGCAATATAACTAATTATTGATAAAATTTATAAAAAGGAAGTTAAAAAAATCAGAAGATATTTTTAATTAAAAGGCCCATACAAACAAGTAACTCCTCCGTTGTAAATTACGTTTATTAAAAAAAAGTTAAGAAGTTTTACGTTTATAAATAGAAATAAAATTGTTCCAGTTTTCTCCTTCAGGCTCTTTTACTTAATTTTTGTCACTAAAAATGAATATTAAAAAACCGATTATAATAGGCAGTATCCGTAATCGACGTAAACTATAAAACGCTTACTCAGAGGTTGGTTTTCGTCTATCGGTGACAAATAAACATTTACAATTACAGAGAGCAAACAAATGTAAAATATGTAAGACGACATATTTATTGAACTGAACTAACTTCATCGTGACTCTGTAGCTCTATTTATATTAATTCCGTAATAAAATTGTCTGTGGTCAGATCATTATCATTCATCATATCAAACCAATAAGTATAGTTAGTCATGATCTCATATCTTAATTACATGTTTACATCCATGTACCTACTTACCTGGAGTTTCTTTGAAAATTTTATTGTACTCCTCCCTTTCCCTGACATGGCATCAGAAAGAGACAAGAAGATCTTCAGGTCTGCACGGTTATATTTACGTCAATGGTGATGTTGTTTGCTCCGTTATTTTTGTTCATAGAAAAACTAATTCGTTTAGATACTTCGGTGCTAGTGAATTAGTGCAACATAGTGTAGAAACAATACCCAGAAGAGTCCGAAAATAACAGGCATCAAAGAATTTTATAGCTCTTTCCTTTTTCACTATGACTGTAAAGTCTCCCGGCAAATATTTATTTCAATATAATAATTGAAATAAAAGACGAAACAAAAAATTTTGATGTAACATAAAAAATTGAAAACAGTAAATAAAGAAAATCGTTCGCTTAACGGAATATATACCATATAATCCAACTTTTGCTTTGACATAAATGTTCAAAAGAGCGTAGGGGTAAATCTCACATGTACATGTACACAATAAAATTACCTCCGTAGTAATTATGTTACTCGAACATCACACAAGGTAGTAGAAGCTGTGTAGGTTCATCAATTTGTTTAGTAATGAACATTGATTAACAAAACCAACTAGATGTCTCATAATGTGAGTTTCTGTTTTAATTAATATTATTTATTTATTTTTGGTGTAACAAAGAATTGCAGCAAAACACAAAAATAAACAATAACAATTATAAAAGTTAAGTAAAATACAGCAGCGTAAAGTACACATTAAAATATATACATAAAGGTACAAAAGGCGATCTTATCGCTAAAGCAATCTCTTACAGACTACCTTGTAATATAAGAAAGAAGAGAATTTATTCAGAGATCATATAAAACAAAAAGTTAAGTTTAACTAATACAATATTTTGAACTAAGTAACTAACAATAATATACTAACTAACAATACATTAAATACATTAAAATAATAATATATGGAGGTAGGTAAGTGTGTTCCTATTTTTAATAACAGTATAAAATATAAAGGAATTTATTCAGGAAATCATTCGTCTCATACAGAAAGCATTTTTTAAGTTTTTTGATTAATTTTTAATGTTCAGTTAGACGATATTATTTAATTTTTATTATTTCAGTAAATTTTTAGTTCATGAGGCGTTATTTAGCAATATCACATCTGAGTTTTATTTCAAATCTTTGCTTTATCTAGTTCTAATTCTTAATCGAAGGGCAAGCAGTAAGTAATAAACTTGAGTTATACATGAACTTTCCTTGTCAAATTAGAGCAGTTAAGAATATTGAGGATATACCAAAACATGGAACTTACGATGTTTTGAATACAGTTTCATAACTTCCCTTTATGTATGCGTAATAAAATAACAAGTAGCCATTCTTTGATAAACTTGCAATCTTGCGGAAAGATGACAATAATGTTGGAATTGTCGGTATCACTTCGCAATTTCTTTAACGAAATCCATTAGTGGTATGACGGCTGACGATATAAGAGTACTGGAAGTGATTGGGTAAATTCACGTTCAATGGTTTATTTTATTTTTCTATGGATAAATAAAATCTTATCTTATATAAGTTGAGGGTCTCTATACTTTCTAAATTTATCCTATAAGGGTAATCCTGTATTGCGAGATTCTTCCACGCTATATTTTACGTATTTAGGATCATTTTTGCGCGGTTATCTTGTGCGGCTTTATACAATTTAGCTATGTTACAAAATACACAGTAAAATTTCTCAGTATAAGCATATAAATCGACAACATATTTTTTGTTTATATTTAAACCAGATAATAAGGTTGTAATTTGATCGTTGAAAATAATGTAAGTAATTCTATATTTTATTGACATAATCATGTTAAAAAATCAGATTAATATAAGCCAGATGACCTGAGTTCAACCTCATCTTTTTGTTCCTCACTAGTGCTCCGTTATTGTATACCATTAACATATGTACAATTACATCAACATCTATTGAAAAAAAACAACATATTTATATATTATAATATAAAGGGTGTTATGGACATCATATTATCGTGTATTCTATTATATCTATATTCATTAGGCAACGATTATCACTTTCTCTCATTTAGGCCGTCAGCTTGTTTGTCATTCAAGTTAATTTTACTAATTACATAATTTTACTAACAAAATTTTAATTATACAATGTCTATAAATAAATTATATTAAAAAAAATTATGTGAGGGATCTTAGTAATAGAATCCAAGACAATATTTTTTAGAAATCTTCTCTATCTATTCGTCTGTATGTTTATTCTGGCATCATAAAAAAATAATTGCACCAAATTGAATGTGGTTTCTACAGTTCTATCTATCTATCTATCCTATTTAAGAGCTGCGCTCTTGTCGGTGGAGCTCTTGCCACTCACTGCGATTTTCAGCGAGTCTCTCCACCTCTTGATACGACACGACACCAACTCCTTCCTTGATCTGCCTGATGTAACTATGTCTCGGTCTCCCTCTCCCCCTCCTTCCTTCTATCTTACCTTCTATTATAATGTTCATAAGTTCGTCGTGTCGTATCAAGTGTCCCAATATGTTTCCCCTTCTGTTCTCAATAGTTCTAATAATTTGTCTTTTTTCCTTAACCCAGTTATATTTCTTAAAATCTAGTATGTGTTTAATCTTGATACGCCATCTAGCAGTGGTGTGTATCGTTGATTTTCCTACTTTTCAAATCCACGCGTACCAAATAACAGGCAAAAAGTTAGTAAACAATAATAATATCGTTCCTTCCAGACGTTGTTTTGCCGTCAAGGCCCATACAGCACAATTTGTCGCTTCGTGGACACATTAAAAGGAATATCATTTCACTAATGGACTGCGTATACTCGTATGTCCACAACTCGAAACACAACTCCAGGTGGCCTTTTGTTGTCACTTGGGAACTGAGATGAGGCATTATAAATAATATTTCTCTAGCACGACGCACGGCACTTAAGAATATCGTACGTTCAATAGTACTGTGAAAGTTTTCTTATCCTAAAAGTATTTTCTTTAAATCTTCTATATATATTAAAATAATTTATTTAAAGAGCAAACCTTCTTTTGACTTTTTCAAAGACTTTTATAGTTGAAAGTGATTATGGGTAATTAACAGCTGCACTATTAGTTGCCGCTTGGTATTTTACGATCACCTACTTTAGAAATACTTCATTTTCTACACCATTCTAAGACAAACTTTGTTCATTAATAATGACTTCCTGCTTTTGCTGTTGACTGTACCAAAAGACGTTCCAAACGATAATCACCTCAGAAATTACAGTAGTATTTTTTTATTTATTTATTATAAATATTAATAAATAAAAAGGCATTATAATCCTTTCAATAAATTGATTATAAATGCTACTAAAAGCACAAAAAATAGTAGATATATAATAATAATAGATCTAACAGTCGATAATGATTAGCTAAAATAATGATTATAATTAATAATTTTGAAATAAAATACGTTATCACCGTGTAGTCCCGGCATAGAATGGGCTACACTTCCTTTCTCGTCAGTATCGTAAGAGATGACTAAGGGAACGTAATGATTTAAGGATAGGTTGCAGCGTCCCTCTTAAAACATCCCATTTCTTACTGCGGTTGTAATTCAGTCTACCAAGTGTGAGAACTACTGCCAAAACCGTCCCTTATGGGGAAAGCTTATGTTCAGCAGTCAACAGATAACGTCTGACATAATGATAATAAAGGTACATTATACCTCGGTCACATAAAGTTGCAAGTAAAAATAAGTTATTTATAATTCAAGACTTACCAATGTTTTATGTTACAAGAGACCTTTACAGAAACATAATTACGGCCTTAGAGCAAACATCTAATATCCTGTTTAGAATGCCATATAAATCATAAGGCTTGGTTGGCGATAGTTGGAATTTCAGGCAGTCCCTTGCTTCATAATTTAGGTTGATACTATACCAAAGTTGGTACAGACCAATCTCATTAAATAAATATTATTATTTATTGCAACCAAAGATGAAAATACAATATATATTTAAAGTAGCAAGCGTCCGTTATTTTGTTTGTAAATGATTAATCCATTTCTCGAATTTGCCTGCGAATCCAGATGTTTAATTTAAAAGAGGTAACTGTCATATCTAGATATAAATAGTACCACATACATCGCAAAATATACTGTGACATCCATTATTGACATTCTTTATCCTTTATTGTACACAAAAGGTTATTGAAATGCAAAAACAAACATTCATTGCTATTTTTGACGACTAAAGTATTACACCCCTGTAACTTAATTGTCATGTACACTTATGTAGTAAGTTTCAATATTGTTTTATTATTGGAAAGTATACGATTATCTTATTACAGTTTCATTTAATGTAGAAGTTTATAAAAAAAAAACTTTTTTCGTCTAATAGTAGTTAATAACTATTTTTACAGTCCAACTGGACTGTAAAAATAGTATTTGCCTCATATTATAAATATAACCAATAGTAAGTCGACTAGAACGTATATAGCAACGACATATATTAGATTTTAGTGAGAATGATTTTTTGAACATTAATTGTGAATATATATTTAAATATCAAATATTAAAAATGAACCAAAATTACATTATTATTTATAATGGTTGTTACGGAAATATTATAAAATACCTATTATGTTTCTAAAGTCAAAGCTTTACAAATGTCTAGCGTAGATACTACGAAAACCACAAATAATTTAAGACAAACAATAATGTTGAGCAAATTTAAACTCTAAAATAAAGCGCGTACGATATCAAATCATTTAAATTATAGTCAAGAAAATAGGAGCTATCCCGGACTTGACAAAGCATTCGTCTCCGCAAACAATAGGAGAAGAAATTCGACAAAACGCAAGATAAAGATGAAATATAATTTTGATAATGGAGTTAAATTTATTTCAACTGAATTTGCTGACTTACTTTGTCTGAGTTTGTGAGGTGTTAAAGATGTTGTACAGTTTCATGAATTCGTGGTTTATTAACAAGATTCATAGTAAAATATAAATATGTTAAATTTACACTTTAGTAAATTTGTAAAGCAATTTATATATAACTGAGTAGCAACAGGGAGTTTAATGAACTTACTATATTTGTCCTTTCCGACGATTTTTGTATGGTCAATGAGTATAAATTTATTTAAAGAATTTGTAACACTGACAGTTTATATTCTAACTTCATATATAAAATCCTATTAATACAATAAATACGAAAGTTCTTAACGATAGATAAATGGATGTTTGTTACTTTTTCACGCAAAAACTACCGAACGGATTTGAATAAAATTTGGTATACGATTAGGTTTTATTCTAACTTAGCTTCACTTAACTTAACTTTTATAGGATACTTTGTTTATTCTCGCGATTTAATCCGAGGGATACAGCTAGTAATCCTACTATAATAGTGTATTATAATAGTATATTATAGATGTTTTATATTCTAACACGCTTAAATGCCTGAACGGATTTAAATCAAATTTTTGTACACGAATAGGTTATGATGGACTAACGTCTATAATATTAATCATAAATATACTATATTACTTTACTGTTATAAGATGGAAATGGTAAAAAGTTTTAAACAAGTAAATATTTCTTTTTTATTTCATTTCACAATGTACTCGTATTTTAAAAGGGGCATTTTTTTGTTTATTTTCATAAATGCACAATTTAAAAAAGGGTTTATCTGATACAAAATATTATTACGGTGAAGGTTATGTATACATTTCACAGCTTTTTAATTACATTTTTATTTTTAAAGGTGCGCATTGAGTTGACAGAAAGTTAATAATATAAGATGGTCCTAAAATAATACACTTTTCTGGCCTCCTTGCAGTGAGATAAAGCACGAGCGAAAGTACCCAAAATACTTAGCGCATGGTAATATTTTTTATAAAAAAAAAAATAAAGTGGTCATAACAAAGTCACAAAAAACTCCATTCTTTTTAAGCGACTTTTGGATGGAATCTTATCAGGAAAGTCTTCATAAAAAATGTAAACAAATTGCAATCGTCCATTTTCAAAATATGACAAATAGGTATTATTTATTTATTTTACATTCTTATTATCATGAAGTTCTTAAAACTTGTATATTTATTATTATCTAATAATATTTCTCAATTATGAATCTATTTTAATAATTATTTTTATAATGCGACGAAATTAATATAGAATGAATGTGTGAGTAAACCCTATATACTTGTATTGATTCCGTAATTATTTTGTCACGACTGAAGTTCCTTTTTGTTGAATCTTCAATTATTATATTAAGAGAAATAATGTATTGGAATTTTTCACAGATTATGGTCGCTATTTTATGTTATAGTGTGTGTAAATATTGGCGAAAAAATAATAAAACGCATACGACATACATATTAATTAAACCTATAATACATTTTCAATTTTGTTTATTTTAGCCCTCGTTTCTAGCCAATTTTCTTGTAGGGACAACTATTTCCTTCCTAACAACTCTATTCCAGGCTATATCTTTGACCTTCCTATACGACATGACACCTAGTATTTCCTTCATCTATTCCATGTGGGTATTTCTCGATCTTCTCCTTTTATCTTCTATTTTTTTCTACTAGTATGCTGTTTAAAAAATCGTAAAATCATAAAAGGTTTTTTTATACGACTTAGAATGGCAAACAAGCTGACGGCCCACCTGATGGAAAGTGGTAACCGTCGCTTATATACATGAGCAGTAGCATGGACATAACAGTATATAAACATACTGTTTCGCCCATGATACCCCCCATGCGTTACCATTCCTGAGGACTCGGGTGTTATTTCTCTGTACCCTGTAAATTCACGCCATATCCCACCCTTCAAACCGAAACTCAGTCATGCAAACACAACTGCTTCATTCATTTTGCTTCTATTCTTTCTCTGTTGTTATTATTAATATTCTTTTTTCTATGTGACCGATATATGTGATGACTTCTAACAATTCTATAAATAATCAAATTTTTTATACACTAATATGAATTATATCTAAGATACAAGTAAAACTGTCGTTTAAGATTTCCTAAGAGTAATAAAGGTAAAAAGCGAAAAAAGTAATATAGAGGAAAAATCGTGCTCAACTTGCGACAGTTTGTCCGCCCGGAGGGGAACTAGTTTTACAAAACTTTTTAACAAATCGACAAAAAGAAGAACTCCTAGTTTACCTTCAGTTGTGAAAATTTCATTAAATGCCACTACTAGATCTTCTTTATTCACTATTATCATCATCATATCAGGCGTTTACTGTCTACTGCTGAACAATGATTACAAAATACTGATGATGTATACATCGTAATATACGACTACACAATTATAATAATACTAGTGTTCACCTGTGACTTCGCGTGACTGTAATATATTATTTTACTGGAATAAAAGATAGCCTATGTCCTTCTCTATCCCAAATACTACTTGTATCAATCTTCAGATTGATTGGTTCAGCTTTTAAAGCACTAAGAGATAATGTACAAACTCACGAGAGAGAACAAAATCTTTAGTAGGGCTGTCGTTGCTATCAGATAAGCTAAGCTAGCTCCGCCAGATTGACCTCCACGTGATTTCTCTTAGAAATTATTAGTATTTATTTTTGGGGAATTCAACACGATGGGCCAACTAATTTGAATGAGGAAAAGGGATTGTTAGTAATGTAAGCTACCAGTCTCATTGCTAGCAACATAAGGTCGACCTATACATGGTCTCCCCTGGAAACCATAGTGCTGAATTCCAGATGTATTCATCACGAAAGGCTAACTGACTTGCCTTTTTATTCTCACCTATCATCCTTCACTGGTTAGCGCAGGCTAACTAACCTGAACTTAAAAAAAATAACCTAACTTCATCGGGGGGAAAGGAATTGTTAGCGATGGGGTCTAACAGTCCCAATGCTAGCAATCTTACTAATCAGATCGAACTCCACATGGTTCCCCCTGGAAACCATCGTGGTTAATTCTGGTGGAATTCTTTACGATGGGCTAACTGATCTGCTTTCATCGTCATCTATCATCTATCACTGGTGCCCCGCTAGTGTATACCAATAGCGCAGGCGGGGTCACTATTGCATTATCACTCATTAAAAAAAAAACCTGATATCATCCCTTATTACTACCTCACACTCACGCTTCACATAAAAAAACTCACTATTTCTCGTATATTTATAACACTATACTGAAAGCTATGAATTATATGCATAGCTTGTATGGTGCCTATGATGATCCACATACAAATGTTACAAATAAAAGTTATTTCGTCATTAAATGCATTATGGTTACGTAAATTTAATATCAAATTCATAATCTGCCAGTTAATTCACTAAAATTGCGACCACAATGCGCTTTATGTAAAGTGGTTATCACAGTTTCCTCTGCACTATAAAAGCACCACCACCATTCTGAAATACGCATTAAATCCAGTAATAAGCGCACGGAATGGGTAGTTCATAATAATTCCTCGTACACGCCGGGCACCTCGGCTCTCGAGGCTCGAGGCCACTACAATTATTCACATAATTGCCCCATTACCATTAAAATAAGTCGAGAGGCGAACTTGGTAAGGGATAATGAATATTCCAAAAATACTATCCACTGTTGCTACACGGCTAAATGATGTTACAGAGTTAAATGCTCAATCATGAGTACTTAAATACGCCGTTAGGCATACATTACACGTGCGTAATAACTTACGACCTTGGTGATGTAAATATTTAATACACCGCTTTAATATTCAATAGTTACGGGTTCGATTCTCACACAATACAAAAAAAACGTATTGTATTGAAGAATTACTTTGTTTTCATTAATATATAGTACATATTACAAATAGAGAATTGATAAAAGTACTTATATATAGTTCGCATAGTACAAAGTTAAAATAAAATTTGTTTCAAAAAAAGGTATTATCGTCACTCGTTAGTAAATTATTCATGCCATTTTATCTGCTAAGATAGAACACTTACCTGTTCTTCATATCTATCATCATTACTATATAATATAAGTAACATATCGTATATACTAAACCGTAATTTACAAAGTTTCACTGCAATCAACAATTGATTGTAAAAAATATCAATTATAGTGATTATAATGATGTTATATATATATATATATATATATATATATATATATATATATATATATATATATATATATACAATGTGTTATATATATATAATATACAAATATATATAATTAAATCTGTTAAAATATCAGCTTTACCTCGGACCATGCTACAACGCGGAAAGTAATTAGTATTATTTAATTATGGAAGAATTGCGTCGTCTACGCATTACGCTTTCGCAAAAGGACTGCGTTATTTCTATGGTAAAAAAAATCTCGCTAAAAGTACCCGGAAGACCTCCTCGCCTACACAAGTTCCTAGCGGAGTAAAAGGTTTCTTATGTACAAATCCAAGATAATGGTATATCTCAGTGCTAAATACTATACAAATCCGTTAAGCTGCTTATACGTGAATGGCTTAGAGATATCTGAACATCTTTTCAAACACCTTGCCACATTTGTAAAAGATAGGTAAGGTAATACGATTGGATATATTAAGGATTTCATATCTAGCATTATCTCTGTCGCCACAATTGACATACATATAATAATGAAAGATGATATCTTACAGAAAAAAACGACTTCAATTGTGACAAAACCTTTTTTGATCTAAAAACTAAACTATTGAATCAATTTTGATAAAATTTCTATGGTACTAATCTATAAGTATATAAGCCTTTTAGATAAGAAAATAATTTTGCATATTGACTTAGATCTGGACCGAGTTTTGAGGTAACAAACAAAAATACAATCGAATTGAGGACTCTTCTTTTTGAAAGCGGTTGAAAAATTACAATTACGAGTACCTAATTTTAGAAGACAATAAATTAAAAAAAATACTAGAAATGATACTTTATTTTTCTCGATAGGTAACTCTGCTATTGAAATTTTAATTCACATTTAACTATTAACATATTTGCGAACTTTAATCCTTAAAGTCATTGTCTCGTTTTGATTAAAGGGTAAATCTTAATAAACAAGAAAATTGTAGTTTTGATTGTACGAAAGATAAACCAAGATATATTGCTTTCATGATCTAGATACGGAATCTTAAAGAGAGTAAGCAATGTTTTGTTTTTCAAATAAGACTTCACTGCTTACAATGGATTATTTCAAAGTGAGTATATTCATACTATATTCCACTATTATTATATATGCATATATGTATCTAAATGGAAATAAGATGTATTTATTAAATTAAGAATCAAGGAAAATTTTTATAAGAATATTAGAATATTGTTAATTCCTACACTAGATTGAGCCTAAAGTGGATAAGTAGTGAATAAAAATGGGGAAATGTCCTCTTATAAATATAATTACAATAAATAGAATAACTCTGTTATCTCCATGGTACTGCTCATGTCTATAGGCGACGGTTACCACTTTCTATCAAGTGGACCGTCAGCTTGTTTGCCATTCTAAGTTGTATAAAAAAAATCGAAGACGTAACCGAAGCCACACATAATGGTAGTTCAGATAAATTGATTTGGATATATGTAATTTAATCCCGCTTTACTGGTTGGCCGAATTCGTCTAAAATTTACTAAACAAGGAGCTGCCATGAAATATTGTCCAAAATTTCGTGGCCGAATGAAACACAAATTTGATGTTTAAATTACATAATACATACCGATTATAAATATTAAAAACTACAATGGTAAGATTTATGACGAACGAAATGTTAAGCTCCATTTACTGGGCCGATTTCGCTATGAACAAAAACATGAAAAGGCTGAAAATTCAGAATTTCATTTCATGGTAGACCCCCTCATAATTTTGGACTAGTGATACGACCCATCTCCGCTCGGTCTTTTTAAAAATGAAATTGATTATGTTACTCATTCATAATGTAGTTTTCTATAAGTGAAAGGATTTTTAAAATGTATTAAGTACTTTTTACAAACAAAAAAAACTCTTTCCTCTTTATAATTTTAGTTTAAGTTTACACAAGGCAGTATACAAAAATGCGGGATGTACCATAGCCAGTGATAAATAAAATTTAGATACTGGAATAGTAAAAATATCTATTACTTTCGCAAGCAAACGTTTGCTTACATTGAAACTTCATACTAAAAGCAACGGAGCATACACAACTCACCCAATAACAAATACAAACATGACATTTATGAATACAGGAGGTGATATTTTTCATTCAGTTTCCCCATACATCACATCCGCTCTTATATTGCGCGTGAAAGTGGTTGTGATACTTGTATTCGGGAAAATACATTATAATGTAGTATGTAAATAGTATTTTTATATAGCACATTCATATATTAAAAGTTGGTGTAATATTTGACGCGTGAGGTGTATCGTCTTAGTAAAGTGCGAAGCGACACGGGATTAACTGTATACTCTGTTATGTTCATGGTAATGCTCATGTCTATAGGCGACGGTTACCACTTTCCATCAGGTGGGCCGTCAGCTTGTTTGCCATTGTAAGTTGTATAAAAAAATATGGTATGTTTATGTGTATAAGTGTTTATATCAAATACCACAAATATTATAAATAGGTAATGGTTATAGAGGGAGACTTTGTACAAAAACCGTTTGCTTGAGCACCTCTGTCCAATTCGTGTTTCTATCGTGAAGTAGTTGTTTGCATGGCTGTGTTTCGGTTTGAAGGGTGGGATATGGCAGTGAATTTACAGATTACAGAGGAATAACACCTGAGTCCTCAGGGATGGCAACGCATGGGGGTATCATGGGCGAAACAGTATACTCTGTTATGTACATGGTACTGCTCATGTCATCATCATATCAGCCTTTAACTGTCCACTGCTGAACATAAGTTTCCCCTTTGAAAGGTTTTATCAATAATTGTCACGCAGTTAGGCTTTAAAAACTTTTTAAGAAGGACGCTGCTACCCATCTCTCGCCCTGCCTTAGTCGCCTCTTATGTCACCCACGGGTAAAGAAAGGCTAGCCAGTTCTATATCGGTAGCATACAAACAATATACAATTATGTTCTCCTGTTAAAGCATTAACAATATGCAATTAATATTATTCACTCCTGCGTATAATGAAGCGGTTTCAGCGGTAAAACCAATGGACGACTGCTAAGCTATTAATAGATAATCACGCACAACATCAACCAGTCACAAGAGCCGCTCATCACGACATCGCGAGAACGCCAATTATAACGCAGGAGGAATTTACATGACCTTTCAGGTTTTCAAAATTGTAACGGACTCGCAAAACAAAACTTCAACGCACAACATCAAATTTATATTACATCAACGCTTCAAATTATTATCTATTTTATTTACCCTAGTTAAATCGCTGCAAATACTAGGTGTATTTATTCATCATCATCATCATCATCTGTTCATCATCAAACGCAAGCGCACATCATTAACATAATTTTTGGACCTTCGTTCCGGGATCTTCAGAAACCAGAGCATATTTTTGGACCTTCGTTCCGGGATCTTCAGAAACCAGAGCATACGTTGGACCTTTGTTCCGGGATCTTCAGAAGCCAGAGCATACGGTGGACCCCAGTTCCTGGACCTTCAGAAACCAGAGCGTACGTGGACCCCCGTTCCTGGACCTTCAGAAACCAGAACATACCTTGGACTTCGTTCCTGGATCTTCAGAAACCAGAGCAACGACCAGTGGAGGAATATTGTTGGATAGAAGACGCAAGCTGGACACGAACATCAATAAAGCGCAGTTCGGTAAACGTACCAGCCAAGATATCCCACAACCTTCCCTTTCGTTTGTGTTAATACCGTGTTTACTATACTTCTAGTGCCGTGTATTAACATTCATAGCATCACGCAGACCGCATTCGGTACCGGTCAGAATAAACAACGCATCGGATTCGCAAATCGTAAGTACCCACATTCTTTCCACAAACCACAATGATGGATCAGGCTAACCTATCTATTCCCATTAAGTCCCCTACTAGATCCCCCAGTAAGACTAGTAGTGAAATAAATGTTTATATACGCAAAAGGGGCGTGATAAAAGGTAGACTTACTAAATTACAAAAATATGTAGAATCAGTATGTTCCCAACAGGCATTATTTAAAAAGGCTGAATTTAAGTTACGCATACAAGGTGCTTCTTCTCTTTTAACCGACTTTAACGAAGTTCAGTCTAAAATTGAGGAACATTCTGATGATATCGATGAACAATTAGAGTGTAGAGAGGAATTCGAAACCAGTTATTATAGTGTGATTGCTAGGGCTGACAGTGTGCTATCTGACGATAAAATCTCTGAACAATCTCATCAGGGACCTCTTAATATGGTCAAACTACCGACCATCTCCCTACCCAGTTACGATGGATCCTATGAGAATTGGTTAGAATTCAGAGACATTTACCTATCACTAATACATAACTCTAAAGAAATAACCCCTATTCAAAAATTTCATTATTTAAAATCGTCATTGAAGGGTAGTGCTGAATTAGTTATAGATTCACTTGAATTTTCAGCATCTAATTATTCCGTCGCATGGGAGTTACTGATTAATAGATATGATAATAGCAGATTATTAATTCACAATCATGTCAAGGCACTATTTTCAATTCAGCCACTAACAAAAGAATCACCGGTATTATTGCGAAAGCTTGTTGATACCGTCCTAAAAAATATCCGCGCATTAAAAATTCTCGGCGAACCAACAGAACACTGGGACACACTAATTATTTTTATAGTGGTCTCCAAATTCGATTCGAATACTGAACGTGAATGGGAGCAACACAAAACACTCCTATTCTCACTTAACACCAGTGCATCTGAAGGTCAATTGAAAGTTGATAGTCTACTTGATTTTATTTCGCGTCGAGCAGACATGTTAGAAACGTTATTAAGTACAAATCATAATTTAACGCACAATATTAATAAAAAACCAACTCATAACTCATCGCAGAGGGTACACTGTAACGTTTCTTCGATGTCCACGAATAAATATCAACAATATACACCTGTACACCGTAAACCTTGCCCCATGTGTCATTCTAAACATTCATTATATTCGTGTCAATTATTTTTAGATTTATCAATTGCCGATAAATATAAATTAATTACACAAAATAAACTATGCGAGAACTGCTTACGCTTCGGACATTCCGTCAATGACTGCCGGAGTGGTTGTTGTAAACATTGCTCGAAAAAACATAATTCTATTTTACACGAACAAAAGAGCGCTTTAGCACTATTCACATTAGATGGCAAATCGCATGTGCCCTTATCGACATCGAATAGTGACTCAGTCTTATTGTCCACTGCTATGATTGAAGTTTGCGACGAACGTAATAACTATCACAGCGCACGGGCGCTACTGGATAACGGTAGTCAGCGATGTTTCATAACAAAATCGTTTTGCGAGAAAATAGGCACGCCATTAATACAGTCCACTCATACCATAAAGGGTGTAGGCAGCGCGGTAACACAGTGCACGCAGATTTGTAACATCATCATCAAATCCCTGTGTAGCCCCTACACCACAAATATACAATGTTTAGTTCTTCAGAATATTACATCAGATTTACCATCAACATCAATTAATATAAATAATATTCGCATTCCGACTCACGTACAGTTAGCCGACCCATCATATCATGAGTCACAACCGATTGACATTTTAATAGGTGCGGACTATTTCTGGGATCTCCTTGACGAAGGAAAGATTCGTTTAAAGAATGGTCCATTTTTACAAAATACCAAATTGGGATGGATCATATCGGGGCTCATATATAACAACACACACAAACATTCTCAGGTTCTTTGTAATTTTACCCACTCACTAGACACACAGGTAAGAAAGTTCTGGGAACTTGAGGAATTTCCTAGGGCTACTGATATACATAGTAATGAGGAAAAGGCTTGTGAGGAACACTTTATTAAAACTACAACTCGCACAACAGATGGTAGATTTTGTGTAAGCATCCCCTTTAAGATTGACCCTCTCTTATTGGGTGAGTCATATTTACAAGCAAAAAATCGTTTTTACGCACTTGAAAGACGATTACAACACACACCGGAATATAAGGAATTATATGTTTCATTCATGAGGGAATATATTAATTTAGGCCATATGTCACAAGTACATACATACAATACTCCACACTACATATTGCCGCATCATGGAGTATTTCGCGCACATAGTACTACAACAAAACTACGAGTTGTATTTGACGCGAGCGCGACGACCACCTCAGGTAAATCGCTTAATGACTTACAACTCGTAGGTGCTGCTATACAGGGTGACTTAATTGCCATTTTATTACGTTTTAGGCAACATCGGTGGGTAGCGTGTGCCGATATCGAAAAGATGTATCGGCAGGTATTAGTGAATCATAATCAACGCGACTTACAATTAATATTATGGCGCGAAAACCCCACAGATGAGTTAGGTATATATCAACTCAACACAGTGACATACGGTACAGCATCGGCACCTTTCCTCACCCCTATAAAACCTACCAGTATTCCGCGGTTGGAGCTGTGCGGTGCTCTGTTAGGTGCTAGACTTTTCGAAAAAATACAACAATCACTACGTTGTCAATTTAGTAAGGTAGTTTTTTGGACCGACTCGACTATTGTTCTCGCTTGGTTACGAATGAACCCTAATTTGCTGAAATCTTTTGTTCAAAATAGGACCGCTGAAATACAAGAATTGACAAGTGACCATACATGGCACCACGTATCAGGCAACCAAAATCCAGCAGACATAGTGTCCCGTGAATCCTATTTAGATACATTACATAGTTGCAAATTATGGTGGGAGGGCCCCCTCTTTTTATTCGACATTACTTATGACGCATCAAAGGACAACTGTACTGAATCTAAGACTAACACGGACTGGTCAGTGTTAGACTTGCCTGAAATCAAGTCAAAATCAGTACATTGCAATCACAATTGGTTTCCATTCCATAGATTCTCTCAACTCAATCGTATGACACGCGCCTGCGCCTACATGTTACGCTTCATACACAACACAAAAAAAAAAAAAAAAAAAATTTAATAAACGGACAGGTGTGTTGAGTGTCAATGAGTTGAACGAATCACAACAGAAATTAGTATATTTTACGCAACTAGAGTCCTATTCCGACACCTACGATATATTAAATAAACACGGTCAATTAAATAATTCGCACAATTTATCAAATTTAAATCCATTTATCGATAAAAACAATTTAATTAGAGTGGGCGGTCGACTTAGTAATTCTACTTCATTTTCTTACGATAAAAAACATCCCATATTGATACCAGCTAAACATCACTTCACAGTACTACTGTTTCGTGCAGAACACAAGCGGCTACTACATGCAGCGCCACAGGCTCTCTTGTATGCGATAAGGGAAACGTGGTGGCCTGTTAGTGGACGGAATGTTGCTAAACAAACTGTTTATAATTGTGCCAAATGCGCCCGATTTCGAGCCAAACCCCTCACACCGCTCATGGGTAATCTACCCATACAACGCGTAAACCCAGGATTTGCCTTCATGTATACAGGGGTTGATTATATGGGTCCAGTTTATATTTTAAACCGCAAAGGTCGAGGTGCACGCATTGTAAAGGCATATGTTGCAATTTTTATTTGTTTCACTACTCGTGCAGTTACTTTAGAGTTGGTAGGCGATTTGTCAACAGATGCATACTTGTTGGCTATCAATCGGTTTATTTCTCGTCGTGGTAAACCGTCTGATATATTTTCTGATAACGGCAGAAACTTTGTCGGCCTTATGAACGAATTTCATAAGTTCCTCTCTAATTGTTCACAAGATATTTTAAATTACGCTACTAGTCACAGCATAAATTTTCATTTTATACCTCCTTATTCTCCTCATTTCGGTGGTTTATGGGAAGCAGGGGTTCGGTTATGTAAGCATTCTTTGCGAAGGGTAGTCGGGAATTTACATTTAACGTACGAAGAGTTCAACACGGTATTAACTCAAGTAGAAGCTGTCATGAACTCTCGTCCCCTTAGTCCTATGTCCACGGATCCTCATGATTATCTTCCATTAAGCCCTGCTCATTTCTTGGTTGGTCGTCCGCTGACCGCACCACCGTGCAACGATCTTCAAGACGCCGCGCCAACGAGTTTGACACGATATCAGCGTGTGGAACAAATTCGCCAACATTTTTGGACAAGATGGTCCAAAGAATATATATCCGAGATGCAGACAAGGAATAAATGGAAAACACGTCAAGCAGACTTAAAACCAAATACATTAGTACTCATCAAAGATGACCACTTACCTCCATTAAAGTGGCATTTGGGTCGTATCGTGTCCACTGTTCCAGGCAGCGACGACGTATCAAGAGTTGCTGATATAAGGACCGAGTCAGGCATGATTAGGCGGGCATTCTCAAAAATATGTCCTCTCTGGGAGGAAGACTTGAAAGCAGAATCTTTCAAGGCCGGGGGCATGTTAAAGCATTAACAATATGCAATTAATATTATTCACTCCTGCGTATAATGAAGCGGTTTCAGCGGTAAAACCAATGGACGACTGCTAAGCTATTAATAGATAATCACGCACAACATCAACCAGTCACAAGAGCCGCTCATCACGACATCGCGAGAACGCCAATTATAACGCAGGAGGAATTTACATGACCTTTCAGGTTTTCAAAATTGTAACGGACTCGCAAAACAAAACTTCAACGCACAACATCAAATTTATATTACATCAACGCTTCAAATTATTATCTATTTTATTTACCCTAGTTAAATCGCTGCAAATACTAGGTGTATTTATTCATCATCATCATCATCATCTGTTCATCATCAAACGCAAGCGCACATCATTAACATCTCCTATTATAATAAAGTTATAGAACATAGCTTAGTTTGCTAATACTACCTCACCTGAAATGTGACGAGTGGTGTAATTATTCACCATCCACTAGGGGCTCGGAGTTGAATTAACACGGAAACGAGAGGAACGTTCCTCTCCTCCAAGTTTCAGCTATTCTAGTTTAACTACCACTACTAGCCAAGTTGTCTCTTATTGATCCGTTAAACTTGTCCAACTCATTAAATCTTCATCAATGACTCGCTAGTAATAATTGTTATTAAGAGCTCCTTCATTGCTTTAGTTTGAACTTACCTATGTTAAATCTCACTAGGTGATTTATGAATGTAATGAATGAATGAGTATAGATAGAAATATACTTTTTATTGTTTCCTCCAAAAGATTACAATAGTAAACTTATTATAGATACAAACAATTGCAAGAAATGATCACAGTTAGAAAACAATGGGTGGCTTTATTGCTTAAAGCGATCTTTTCCAGAAAAATTTTGGATGGGGAGGAGTTTATTATAAATTTTACCAGAGGGAGATTTTGTACAAAAGTCGATTGCTTGGGTACCTCTGTCCCATTCGTATTTCAACCGTGAAGCAGTTGTGTTTGCATGGCTATGCTTCGATTTGAAGGGTGGGATATGGCGTCAATTTACAGGGTACAGAGGAATAACACCTGAGTCCTCAGGAATGGCAACGCATAGGGGGTATAATGGGCGAAACAGTATACTCTGTTATGTCCATGGTACTGTTCATTTCTATAGGCGACGGTTACCACTTTCCATCAGGTGGGACGTCGGCTTGTTTGCCATTCTAAGTTGTATAAAAAAATAACAGTTTAGTTGAAGGCACCTAAAAAACTTTATCATTTTTTAAAGCAATTAGAGATGATATATATACAATAATGTAAATATATATCCCTACTCATTACTTTATTTACATTATTCAACATCCTTACTAATATTATAAATGGAAAAGCAAGTTTGTTTGTTTGTTTGTTACCTTATTACGCGTTACGGCTTAACCAATCATTAAGAAAATGTACACACGTACTATATGGGATCAAGAAGGATATTGGCTACTTTTTATTCCAGTCAGTAAAGATACAACGCGAATAAAGTCGCGAGTAAAACTTATTACTAATAAATGGAAAATTTAATTGTATAAGTACAGTAAGGCGTTCTTAATAATGTTTATTAATAATTATTAACCAAAAAAAAAAACATGAAAGACTCTAAATTCTTGGAATTACCTGATTTAATATTATATTTTCTTAAATCTTTCCAATTATTATTATTGATTATTTAAAGTTCTAATTTTAAGGCAATTTTAGAAAAACTCGATTGCTATTTTAGTAAGTTCGCCAAACCTACTTATTGTTAACTTTCCTTGAAATATATTCCTGCTCCTATAGCACAGCACAAAGTAAAGTTACGAAGCTGTTTGAGTTTAAATAATGACTTGGTAGAGTAGTTAGTCAGTGAAACCATTAAGGAGGATTTTCAAAGTTTCAATTCACCATGATAATATATCGATCTCTTACACTTACAGTATCATAGGAGATAATCAATATTGGGCAATTTGTAAATATATTAAAATGCTAGTTTTTATCCGTGTTCTCGACGTCACCGCGATAAAATGTATCCTATGATCTTCTCTATTTCATATAACACGTGTATCAAATTATATATATATATACGTATATCAAATTTTACAGTGATAGGTTAAGGCGAAGGTGGTTAGAAATAACAGTAAATTTCTTCAGGGTCAAAATACCCCTAGAATTGCAGGCGTTCATAGGATACGGTAACCGCTTACTATCAGGTAGGCCGTATGCTTGTTTACCATATAAGTTTGTGGTATAAAAAAGACCTCACTTTCACATTTATAATATTCGTAAGAGTCATAAAAAAAACTTGAAATCGATGACAATAACATGTTCAACTGTATAATAAATCTTTATCCATGCTGATTACATTATTTTTTATTTATTACCTCTTGGCGCTAAAATGGCTTTTGTCGTGAAATATAATAAACACGATCAAACAATATACTCCAGTCACGTGATCAAAGTCACGAGGACACCTTATCTTACTAGTTTATATATTTGTTTGTGTATTTGTTAGGGGTGGGCAAAATATAGCAATATCTATATATTTTAGGTCCAATATCTATATGCTGGTGCAATAATGAATATGTTAAAAGTGTGTTACCCAAAACATTATATTGGATAACAGATTTTAACATATTCGAAAATATATATCCGCCCGATATGGGCAATATCGAATTGGACGATGACCGGTACCGGTGAGGATCGGTATCCAAATTACCTATGCTGAGCATTTGTTACATTATCACGATTAAAGGGTTAAAACAGATATACTCGTAAATAAAATTTGGTACATGGGTAAGTTATATCCTAAATTGACACATAGAATACTTTATATAGTAATTCACACTAGAGAAACTATGGAAAATAACTTATAAAGCAGCCGTAATACCTACATTACAACATTAACTATATTGAAAAAAAAAAACAATAAAACGCAAACCACATATTATAAAGCCGTAAACATTGTAAGCATTTACTTATACATTTTCAATGAAAAAGAATATAAATTTAAAAATGGAAGAGGCAATTAAAAATTAAACCGGTGTGAACTAGATTTTCATCCACCGATTAGGACATGCCCTCTTGTCGCGATGGATTATTAAAACTTTCCAATCCTCATAATAAAGTTGAATATTGAAAATGCTGACTCCATTTTTTGCTACGTCAGAGCCGTCTCTAATTGCATCGAGTGGTGCAATTTGTAACGGCCTAGTTTTGAAATGGAACAAATATGAAAAAGTTATTGTCACTCAAAATAAATGTGACGATTTTGTTAATTAATAATTGAACCGCAGATTTGTATAAATGCAATTTAACCTTTTGTTTTACACATATTATGGAAATGTGTTTAATTATCGCATTCCATTTATATTAATTTTCACTGAGGACCACTAGGGTCCTGAATTTATTTGGAAATTCATTTTTAGACTTGAAAAAGGAGGAGCTTCTCAATTTGAATGTATTTTCTCTGTATTTATATTACTTGATATATACTGAACCGACATTGATAATTCTTTTTTTTAATCAACATAGTATTTATTCTCGTTTGCTCTCTTATCAATTTTAACACGAGTGAAGTGATAAATATTGCAGAGCAACAACTTAAATTACATAGGTTGTTGTGAACAAATTGAAAGAAACCGAAAATAGCAAAATTCGCCTCTTTGACATATTTTGTCTCTCACAATGCTTTATTTGTATTTAGTTTATACAATAAAGTATTTCCTTTTTCATTTTGTTTTTACATGCACTATTATGTATATGAATGTAAATCGGTCTTTCCATAATGAGTGTTAGAGTAATATAGACAAAATGTATTAATATTTCCTACCTACTAATCAAGAGACCTACGAAGATATTTGATAATGTAGTCCAAAGCAAAACTTTATGTTAATTGTCATTTACTTCAAAACAAAGACAAAAGTTTTGATAGCTGGAAACTTGAAAAGAAATTAGCCTCCGAACAACAAATGTACTTACATTTCCAGTTCGAAGGCTAATTTATTTTAATTTAATAGTCACTACTTTGTCTCTAATGTATTCAAGTAGCTAACTTGGATATATATAAACTTTTGTTTTAAATAATTTATTTAAACTTTTTTAATTAATATGAAACATGTTAGAAGACCTAGAGGTGTTGCACATTTTAGTTTTCATAGATACAGAAAGAGTACACTTAAATAATGAAGGAAACCTTCATAACAAAAAAATATGAAACAGTAGAATTAAACAAACCTACCCGCATGCCAAGCATGGCAACTACTGGCAAACCCCCCCATTTAGAGGACGCTTATGTTCACCAGTGGACAGTTAACAGCTGATGTGATGATAACGAATGTAAAGCAGAAAAAAAATAATGAAAAGTATGTCTATATACGTTAATGGGTATAAAGGTAATTTTTTTGAACCTACTGTGTTTATTTTTTTAACACATATATTATTGTAAGATAGATCAATATGTATTATCTAGAATTTATAAAATAAATTTACACTAATTATGTTACAAATGTAAAAGTGAGTTTGTTTGTTTATTACCTCCTAACATACTAAACTGCTAACTTAGTAGATTAACAAATCACTATTTATTTTAGTACACGCATACTATAAGGGTCGCAGAAGGGAATAGGCTAATTTTTATCCCAGTCAGTGAATATATCCCGGTCACGTGAACGAAGTCGCGGTTAAATAATCAGTATGCTATATTTTAACGTACACCATATCTAAACTAATGGGTCAAATCCTCAGACATGTAGACACGCTTCGCGCAACACAAAATTCTCTTGGGTCTAAATTTATTGGAAGTATGTTTATTGTAAACATAAAATTTAATGTTTTATATAAAATAATTCAGACTATTGTCAGAATGTTATACGTCAGTACTTCATTAGTGACTCAATGATTGATGAATACCAGTTTTCAAGCGATGACAATATTGACTCATTAAACAATATGAATGAACAATACAAAATATCCATTTGTAATAATTTATCGAACAATTTTGTTAAAATTTATTTTGTAAGTGGATTGTAATAAAATTTTGAATTGTGACTACTAAAACAATTATTACAAATACTCTGTAATCCTACTGATTATTTGTAATCCTCGGTTACAATTTTTTTTTCTATTTAAGAATAACTTATAAATTTAAATTATAATTATAAATTTCAAAATTCCAAACGGTACGTGCTGATGCTCAATGGTAATATAGTTTTCTAAAAATGAAAGAATTCTCTCTACCTGTGAGAAACCGAGCCGGATCAGTAGTAGACTATAAATAGATTACTGTGTACACGAGTACATAAACAATTAATTATTAATTGTATTTTAAAAGCGCTACTATCAAAATCAAAACACTACAATATTTAACATCCACTCTGAATCCGTTAGAACAAAAAAATCTCAATCGGACTGTGAAATTGCATTGTTGTGCATCCTACATTTCTGTGCATACATGAGTCTACCGTTATTAAACGATATGAAACCTACTAATGTAACCTAACCTAACATAGTAACACAATTGCAATATTCATGAATATTTTTCATTTAGTAAATATATTTTAAATGTATTACAATGGAATGATAAACCCATCTACGCTATTGCTATCATTATATACATCATCATCATATCAGCCTTTAACTATCTACTTCTAAACGCGAGCCTCCCATATAGGAGGGGCATTTAGCCAGTAGGTGGTATGCTTGGCAGACGAATTGGCAACCGAAGTAAGGCTTTTAAGAAGGACGCTGCTGCCCATCCCTCGACCATTAAGGTCCCTTAGTTCTAACTATTGGTATACACCAATAGAATACCATTGGAGAATAAAAGAGAGAGCATGAAGTAAGGTAACATTTCATGACATAATCATAATGATATTGAAAATTTATAATAACGTTATAATAATCATAATAATAAATAACGTTTAATCGATCGAGCTAAATAGAAATATAACGCCTGCATGACTTCTCATGGACATCACAATGTATTTTGCAATAATCGTGGTACTGTTCTCGTCTACAGGTGTCGATTACCATTTTCAATCAGGATTACCGTCAGCTTATATGAGTATATTTGTCACTCTAAATATCGTAAAAAAGTTCAATATTCCAGTATTATCTTAAAAAAGTTATTTGTTATTTTAATAATGTACGACAGTTACTGTGTTATTTTCTTATGTTACAGATTTTTTTATTAATAAATTGATGTTATTTTGTTTAATAACATGATTAGATTTATTTTCTTTACAACCAAAATTAACAACCTTTTTTCAAGTAAACGAACCCCTGAAAGTGTTTAGCCCCTCATAACTATTTTATATCCCCAATACATATTTGTATTTAATCGAATCATCTTTAGGCAGTAAAGATAGATAGATACTCTTTATTGTTTCCTCCAAAAGATTTCAGTAGTAAACTTATTATATATAGACACAAACAATTACAAGAAATAGTCACGCGGAAAAAAACAATACTCGGCCTTATCACTAATCACGATCTTTTCTAGGCAACCTTTAGGTACAAAAGAATAGTTATAAACAGTTTGATCGAATGTACGATAAGAATTCTGTTGTTTTTAAATACATATGGAAATGTAAAGCTATCGAAGTTTTCATTTTAAACAGAGAAAATAAATGTAATTTCTGTTTTGCAACTTAGAATGGCAAACAAGCTGACGGCCCATCTGATAAAAAGTGGTAACCGTCGCCTATAGATATGAACGCCCATGATACCCCCATGCGTTGCCATTCCTGAGGACTCAGGTCTTATTCTTCTGTAGCTTATAAATTCATTGTTATATCTTACTCTTCAAACCGAAACACAGCCATGCAAACACAACTGCTTCATGGTAGAAACACGAATGGGACAGACATGTCCAAGGAAATTACTTTTGTTCAGAGTCTCCCTGATAAATAAACTATTTACCATTCCTTAAATGACGAAACCAGTCAGGTGCCTTTTTATTATAATAATTTTCTTACACATACTATACTCCACCGACAAGAAAGATCACAGCTCTTAAATAGGAATGAATGAAAATTGAAATAGAATAGAAATAGCATAAGAAGGAACATTTTTTTTTTGCTGTTGTTCATCTAGTGATTATTTGGATATGATTTCAAATTCCCCCTATAAATATATCTTCATTTGACCTATTTTATCATCGAATTGATAATGTAATTTTTTTATTACAAACACCACAATCAATGTAACATCTAATAAAGTTGCACTTTAGTCATAATGAATTAATACTTATGAAGTTTTATTACTCCGTCTGTAATAGTCCGCCCATTAACGTTAACACAATTGCATTAATCACTTTTCAACCAACTCCAAAAATAAGGAGGTTCTCTATTCGCTTGTACATTTTTCAAATTTGTTATCTCATAACTCTGTTATAAACCAATTTTAACAATTCTTTTTTTTATCTGAAAGGATATTTGTACAAAGTAGTTCACGTTAAAAATTTTATTAAATTCTTCAATCAGTCATAGTTATATATTATAAAACAGTACAAGAATTTATTCTAATTTTAAAGGCAAGTATTGAAAATATTAACTTAATAAAAAAACGTATTAATTAAGGATAATTACTCAACACAGACGAAACAAGGTAAATAAGTTAAGATGGGTTAAGTATTCAGATCGAATAACTTATCAGATTTGTATATTTTTTGTTATTATGTATTATATCAGCAGAATCAGCATTCTCGAGGGCAGTCATTCCCTATGTTAATCTGGTCTAAATTTACATTCAAATGGGATTAATATCTAATACAAGCATGACGAGTGATACAATCAGTCCATTCAAAAACTACATAACACGAAACCCTCAACGCGTGAGTTAACTTGCAATCGACCAAGTATTGTAATAGCGTCACTGTAATTTATTATTTTTTTAATAATTGTAATGAATATTTTTTCCTCATTTCATTTGCACATATAATGTATGGATGTTTAAGAAAATAAGTCACTAGTAACGTTGACTCACTATAAACATGTTGTTTTTATTTTATTTGTTGTTTAATTTTCAAATGTTTAATTCTGGGTTTTCGCAATGCACGTCATCAGGAGGTATGTTATTTTTTATTATTCAATTAAATATGAATCTTATAAATTTATCCTAAAAACTTGGATATAATATGCAATAAATGACAAAATATTTTATGATTCAGTGGTTGGTGAGAATTCGCAACATAAATTATAGCAATGCTGTATTTTTGATATAAGAGACAATTAGGAATTTTTTTTTATCAATTTAAATTAATTTTATCTTTATTCATTACTAGCTTTTACCCGTGACTTCGCCCGCGTAACTCGGATATGTTGATTAACCGGGAAAAGTAGCATATAATAAATGTATACCAAAGATCATGATGATTGGTTAAACTATTAGAGGCCAAGAAGAAAAATCACTTTCATATTTATAAAATTAGTAATGGTTTATTGTTCATAGAACCCAGCTGTAGCAGAGATAATGAAGTGTTCGTAAACTGTAAAGTCGAATGCCCTGATAGTTACTGTCCTGTGGACGACAGCCGTGGGATTATTGCATGTGACCCACCATATCCTTGCCCACCTGGTTGTGTTTGCAAATACACACACAGAAGAAAGAGCTTGACTGATTTACAATGCATTGAACCTCAAGATTGTCGTAAGTATTTACTATTCTAAACAAAAAATTTTGGACTTCAACCTTTAGCTAATTATAATATGATATTACTTACACGGGATTAAATCTTTTCGATTAGAAAAAAAGTAAACCATAATTAAGATTATGTAACACAAAACTTACTTCAATGTGGCAAAAAACTATTGAACCGATTTTGATAAAATTTCTATGAGACTGATTTATAAGCATATTCTTTCAGATAAAAAAATTACAATTACAGACTTATAAAGTAACAAACATTAAAAAAATACAACCGAATTGAGAACCTTCTTCTATTTGAAGTCAGTTAAAGATCAATACAGATCATTTACACAAAAATAACATATAGTTTTAATATTCGTTTCCAATTTTAAAATAGCTATGAACATATGAACACAGCGTAAATACTCGTAAATAAATAATCAGTGAAAAAATATTAAATGGCGATTAACTGTTTTTTTAGCAATAATTAAAACAGGAAATGATTCTCACGCGTATACATATTTTTTATGTATGTTACGCAATATCTTCATTAATTCTAAACGGATTTCAGTCATTCTAGGATCTAATATCCTGGCAACACAATTTTGTAAAAAAAAATATGACAGCTTTTTTTATTAAATACAAAATAATATACTCGACAAAAAGTAGATGATGTATTATATTCACCACAATAATAACACTCAACAAATACATTACACTACCTTATCAACAATTACAATCGTAAGCATATAAATTTATTGTATTCTTTAACTTTCTTTACAATATAGCCCCAGTGAATTGCACTAGACCTAATGAAGTATGGTGTAGTTGCCCCTCACCCTGCCTCGCAGAGGGGTGTGCAGATGTTAACAACCAGCCAACTACATGCAACACACTCATTAAGCCTGTTTGTAATCCCCGGTGTGTTTGTATGGATGGATACTTTAGGGACGACCGCGATATTTGTGTTCCTGCGGAAGACTGTCGTAAGTAAAGGCTTTTCCTTATATCTTAAAACAGTTTTATACCTACAGGTATTAAATATTTGTATTTC
Organism: Galleria mellonella; assembly: GCF_026898425.1. Taxonomy (NCBI): domain Eukaryota; kingdom Metazoa; phylum Arthropoda; class Insecta; order Lepidoptera; family Pyralidae; genus Galleria; species Galleria mellonella. The sequence continues at coordinate 319,755 of NW_026442100.1, read as the reverse complement.
AAATTACCACATTTTCGCCCTCTTTAACTCTTTCCCTATTTATTCGTGTGGGAAGTTTAATAAATCCCAAAAATTCTTCTTAGAGATTATCTATTTTAAAATAATTAACTTTTATATTAAGTGTTCTATTTTTGGTCACTTTATACTACGAGCTATTTATTAATCATTTTCTACATCGGTAGTTCGTAATCATGCAAAAGACCAAACTGGTCTATAAAATTTAATTTTGTTGAAAAAGAGCAACCACAATAAATGATTTGTTCTATCATTTTTGACGCATATAAATATTTTATTTCTTGTTTTTATTGTTTTAATAGAAAGAAACTACACTCATATTAATTAATACCTACACTCTACTTCAATTTTTTATTACAGCAGATGCGCAAACATGAAGGCGGAAAGAATATTTAATAAAAGCAAGAAAACGCCAAGAATACAGTCTCCTAACACCTAGATAAATTTATAGAATAAAATAAGATTTATGTATTTTCAAACTTTAATAAAAGTTGCTACATTAAAAATGTGCCTTTTTTTCAAAATAAATCTTATTGGTTACCAATTTTATTCCTAAATAGATGAACTCCTTTCTTTGTATGTGTAACAATGACGTACATTATACTAAATAAGAATGCAGTAATGACATTTATTTGAAACACTTAAAATGGCAAATAAGCAGCAGGATTCATGATGATGGAAAGTAGTGACCATCACCTGACATAAACAGTAGTATAATTATTACAGAACATAATATCCCTTAATAAGACTAAGATATTATGCTATATTTGGCAAAATCACTACCATTATGAAATATGCTATAGTATACCTTTCAAACCAAAATACAAATATGTAAGCACGGCTGCTTTACGGCAGAAACGCAGTTAAAATAAAAGATACCCAGTCAAACTATTTTTGTACAAGTCTCCCAAATTTGTACAAAATCCCCATAGGTTACCTGATATCCTCTGTTCTATGCAATACAAAAATTTCTACAATCTGACGATGTAAGTTTAGAAAGATATAGATAGATAGATACTCTTTATTGTTTCCTCCAAAATATTAAAGTAGTAAACTTATTATAAATACAAACAATTACAAGAAAAGAATACACTGAAAACGCAATTGGCGGTTTTTTTGCTAAGAGCGATATATTTCAGGCAACCTTTAGATGGAGAATCTTAATTATAAATAGATTGACCGAAGGTTATGAGTCCGTTCGAAGAATTTATCGTTGAAAGAATTTATACGGTTTGCCAACAACTAGATTTCAATAGTTTTATCTCACCCTCAAAACTTTGTGACCGTTCGCCTATAGTACAATAGGTTTAATACCATAAGTACATAGAAAAGAAACAGGGGTTCCTATGGGTGACCGCTGCGAAAGCTGAGCTATTTAATATAAACAAACTTTAAAGTCAAGGTTCACAATAGTATACAGAGAAGACGTTACCATATATGAAATATTGACACAGAAGGGAAACTCCTTTGATGTGTTTCCAAAGTGTAGTGGATGTCACAAGAAAATTAAATAAATTAAACAAAAATATATTATATTATATATATAACCAAATTATAGTTTACCTTTTTATCATCAGGTGTAAAAAAGATACATACAACACAGTTTAATAAGGTTTATGAGAGTCTTTAAAGTTTTATAAATTCGATAATCAATTTAATATAAAATACCAAAATACGTTAACATATAATTAAATTGAATTTAAAGAAAAGTTCAGTTCGAATAATAGGCTAAATCTGATTATTGAAATATCTACCCTTCGGTGACATAATCTATGACGTTATTAGAGAAAGAATAAAAAAAAAAAAAGAGGAGGAGAGACGGCAGATCGGCGGGGGCGCGGGAGTCGCCTTTTAGGAATTGCGCAATAAAAAAGAAAAGGAAAAGAAAAAAAATGGCGCGGGAGTCGTGTTTTAAGGAACTGCGCAATAAAATAAAAAAAAAATAACTAGGATATAGATCTAGGAGGGACTGGTTCGATGAAGGGGTTTGAGATCTTAGTGTATCACTATGGATTAAGTGTGTGAAATTAATCAATAGAAGACTGGAAAATCCGGTGAGCTTGTTCCATTTATTACTACGTAGTTAGATTTTTGACTGTGATCACAGGCAAAGTCTATACTTAATATTTTTCCCAACAACTATTAAAATACGTATTTAGTCGAGTCCATATACCTTTAGGTAATGCGTATATCGTTAAATGCAATCACATTTGAACAAAGTTTACATCAATATAATTTACGTACTTACGTTATTCTACTCATATACAAAATCCAATTATATTGTCGTTTGATAGAACTTCATCAATTTGATTCAATGTTCTAATTGTCCAGTTTTGGAAAATACTTATTGAATCAACTATTGAACTATTACAATACTAACTAGTTTCATATCTAGTTATTATAAAGTATTTATTTATTGAGGATAATAGACTAAAGTGACTATGGTTTGGTCTCATTGCTGGGGAAACAGCCATTGATGAGAGAGAGGGGTTATTGAGTGGCGACCCTGTAAATGCAAGTGCGGTGTGGGCTACCTCCATTGTTTGGAGTGACTGTTTTATGTGTATTGTGGGGCCGTTCCTTGTGTCAGTCGGTGGAAATTGCCTGTGTTCAGTCGTGGGTTGGTGATGGTTGAGACGATGATGATGATGAAATATTTGTATTTATTACACTATTACAGTGTTGGTTTGGAATATCTGTTCATACTTAACGCTTCATGGTGATGTGTTTTTATACCATTACTCGGTCGACCAGATTAATGATTCTTAGTCTATATTTGATTATCCATGACTACATGTGGGGATTTGTTTTACACCAGATGTACAAAGAGACAGCTTAACTGTTGCAAGTGATATTATGTGAATGTAATACTTTTAATACATTATTAATTGTGTTACTAGATAAATTCATGTGACTGTGGGGTGTTTATGGTAAACAAGCCTGTATTGTTTAAATAGATATTTTGTTTTGATTTATTATAAACTTTAATATTGATTTTGTTGTAGTAAGCAAGCTGATAATAACAATTCTGTGTGTATTACTGATTACTAATAATATTTAATTATGCTGATATTATAGGTGTGGATTTATTTCCTAATGGTAATAAAAGTACTTAAAGATTCTCTGACTATAGTTACCCTTAACTAGGTATGAGGTTCAGTATAAAATTGGTACTGTATGACACTTGTGAAGCTATGTATTTTACTCATATTTAGGAGGAAAGTTGTCCTGGCGATAAGGTTTGTATGTGTGTTGTTTGTTCATGTTATATTGACTAGACAAGTTCAGACAGGGTTAATATTAGTGAAAATTTACTGGATTTATATTTAATATACATGTTTTGAATATTTTATGGGAATAGTATGGAGATATACAAGTAGTAAAATATAATATTAGTATTTTATAAATTTAATTATTGAGTTATATGTTTATGTCAGACTGTATCCAAGGAGATATTATCCTATTAATATCAAGTTAGGACAATTACTTTAAATATTAATAAAGCAAACACTAACACTGATTATTCACTTCTTTAATAAATTTACATTAGAGGTTAGAAATCAAATAGATAGCATATTGGGAAAATCTTCACCACACATGTATTTGAGGAATGTTCTTGAGAATTAGTACTGTATGTATATATTATTGCAAGTACAATTGCAATAAGAATGTTAAACTTCTAATCTTCTGTTTATTCTTGAATTTGAGAGTAAGCTTGGCTACTGATATGAATATAAAACTGCAGCATTACTGGATACTATTAATTATTTCTGGTGTAAACCATGATTATTTATGTCACTGATAATTTAGTTTTATATTACGGTTGATATATGATGATTTTATATTTAGTTATATTAAACAAATACAAATAAACAAACTTGCTAGTATTTGTTACGTTGACAGTTGTGATAGATAATCAAAATTCAATTCAATACATCAATACGTCATTCAATACGTCATTAATGTGACAGATGTCAAACAAAAGGAGATTATACACGTTATGATTCTATATCTAAGTCTATAGAAAATTTATATAATATTCTGTTATTTTATAATAACTGTAGGGGGACTATTGGAATTATTTATATGAGAAATTTCACTTAAATGATATGATAATTATTTAAAGACCTAATTTCTTAGGGATTTAATCATGATGATTTAAACACTAAAACACTTGTTGATCTGAGAAATCTTCTTAGTAAATAGGTTTACTAAGACACTAAAAGGAAGTAAATATAGTATAACTATAGTACAGCTACAATAATTGTATAAGACTTACTGTCCTTTCTATACAAATATATATTTAATCTATATCTTTCACATTATAATTATGCAATATATTGCCTCTACTACTACAACATACACAAATAGGACTTATTGTCCTTCCTATATACCTATATATAATAATTGACCTGGCACTTTAATGTGTAATTTATCAGTACTTATGACAACAACCAATTAGGACTTATAGTCCTCTCTATAAAGCTACATAATTATTTAATCTGATTATTTCACAATGTGATTAATCAAACCTCTACAAATATTACAAAAGATCTCTATTACTCTCAACACAATAATAGCTTGTTGGACTTAGTGTCCTCAAACTTATAGAAAACCCAACTGGTTATTTCACGAGACGTTGTTAACTTGTGATTAATCAGTGTCTTTTAAAGGACTTATAGTTCCTTTAGATATATCTCTCTGAATAAATAATTGGTTAATTCACAATGTGGTTAATCAACAATAATATTATATATAATTGACTGGACTTATAGTTCATTCAATAGCACTCATTACTTTTAGTAGCTCTCGACCTATGGGTTGGACTACTCGTTCTTAGGCTCCGGCCTAATCAACAGATTTAACTTGAACCTTGAGTATTCTTGGTATTAAGTAAATAATATTAAATTGACAATGCTATGTTATGATATAGCAATTATCAACATTATATGGCTTGGCCAATTCCAGGGTGTGGAAGGTATCCCCTATCACACAAATCTTCATCTCTATCGGACTGTCTTCACAGGTGATCTCTAATGTCACATTATAGGGCCGAAGGGTTATGTCCCAACAAAGTAAGTTCTGGTGTCTGGGTGATCTCGCTTCTTGGTCTGATCTCTTGTGGAGCCGAAGGGAAACCCCCATTGAGTAAGCTCGTAACAGGGTGACGCTGGGAAACAGTTTCGTACTGTTAGTGGGTGATCTCTATGTCGCCATATAGGACTGAAAGGGTCATCGCCCATGAGTAAGCTCTCGTGTCGGAGTGATCCTGGGATTTCAGTTCCGATCCTTTTGCCTCTGGCAAACACCAATTTATACTGGAAGCATCGTGGGGCTGGTGGAGCCACTGTAATGTTGAAGTAAATGTACTTATGTTTGGTTTGGAAATTAATATATTATATTCTAACTTCCTAGTTACATGAATTATGAGTATAATTCATTAATTATTCTTAATCCTTAAAGACTTATCAATCATCTTCATTTTTTAACTCCTATCATATACCAATTAAAGAACCTTTTGGTTATTACACACACAACGGGTCCTACATTACTAGACGATCACACATTTATTTATTTGGCCAAATGATCAAGTGTTCTATTATAAGATCTGTTCAATATTATGTATTTATTGTAAGGGTTTATATGATTCATAGGTTGTTTGGGGTGTATAAGACAATATAGGTATGGGGTTATATTGAGAGTGTTAGGCCATTCTTTAGGGTAGGTTTTCATTAGATTTTCATAGATTTCATTAGGTTAAGCCTTCGTAGGCTTTTCTTAGGCTTTGTAGGTTTTCCATGTGTAGGTTAGTTTAGAAGGTAGTTATTTTATATAAGGGGTGACACATAGGCAAAGGGGGGGACCATCACAACTTGGTGTGAAATTGTGCGACAAATACCTAGTTCCGACACAAATCTCTCAATGTTTGCTGAAAAATCAATACAAATACTTTGAAATAAATATTTTGTTAGTAAGTTGCAAGCCTGAGAGTTTGGATAATACGAGTATAAATTGAATAGTAACTTTTTTATTAAGAATACATATGTCCTATTTTCATCTACAAAAAAATAAAAGAAAATCAATAACAAATCTATACAATTTATAAGATCTATTGATAAGCATTTGAGTAACTCTATTGTATCTACTAAATACAGGTAATACTAGTTCTAGGTTGGGCGGTATATGAATCTGTTGGCAACACCAGTTACTCAGTTATTAAATTGGCAACACTGGTAACTCGAGAGATAGATTCCCGCCTTTTTTATTGTATTGATTCATTACATGTTGGGTGCCATTTCGTTTAACCGTACAACCATTATTGGGGAATTTAAGTCGCATCATCTAGTCCAACTACCAGCAATTGTCCACTCCACTCCAATATTAGACCCTTATATTTGGTGATTGATTGATACTGCAAACAATACCATTTGTCTCACTATCAGATCTGTATACTGAATATAATAAAATAGCTAAATAAAGCTTCATTACCAAATATTATTAAATTTTATTAAAATTTGTGGTTTCGTTACAACTTAAAGAAAAAATAACTATTATAATTAAATGTCTTCCAAAAATGAATAGTTTCTCAATTGGCGTATATTTTCAAATGATTAAAAAAAATGAAGGGTCTTATTATTTTATTCTATTTTCTTTTATTTATTACCTTACAATTCTGTAATTTACAAATTGATTCGAAAAATTATTTATTATCTGAAAAGTTATACTGTCAGATTTGTTTCGTCAGAAATTTTATCGAACTCAGTTCTGTAGTTTAGTTTGTAAAACAAATAACGGGTTCTGCCACGATTTTTGTTATTTATCTTAAAGTTTTTAATGTTTTTTATGTAACAAAATCTTAAATTATATAAAGATATTTCACTTGACTCACTTTGTATCTGGCAATACGTAAAAATAAATTTCAACAGTACATTTATATTTGTATTTATATTATATTTATAATTGTTACTAATATTATAAATGTAAATTTGGTTTGTTTGTTTGCTGTATATTATCTCTTGACATCTAACCTCTACGACTAGTTTTATGTAATTATACCAAATGTAATTGAGAAAGAGATAATATTACTTTTTATCACGCTCTATAAACATATCCCGGTCACGTAAACTATTTGTGGGTTATAGAAAAAATTATATAAAGTGTAAAAATAAAGAGCAACACCGCACGGCATCGACTAGTGTTACAACAAAGAAATTTGATAAGGGGCTTTCCAAAGGAAATCCGATAGAGGTTGAAAGAATACTGAGACAACTACGGAAAATTGAAGGGAAGCTGCCGGTGTTCGCCGCCTTAAACATTTCACCCTTCGCCGAGCAACTTTGTTGCGAGATTTCGCTGGAGTATCCGAGTGAATGAGATTTCTTGAACTGCTCACAAAATGGACATAAAATTATGCTAAAAGGAAAACACCTTCAGATAAGCACTTATTTATTAATTGCTAACTGTATCTCGCGACTTCCTCCGCTAATAATGGCTACTTGCTAGGTAGGTAGGTAGGGTAGGTATAGGTAGAAAGCAAAACAATACTGATTATGTTATGATAAATAATAATAATGTTCTACGATTGTTACGCAATATTTATAACTAATTCATCATCATCATCTCAGCCATTGTCTGTCCACTGGTAAACATAGGCTTCCCGCATAGACTGCCATAAGGAACGATCCTTATAAACTTGTATTCACTGACTCCCTGTAAAGCATTTGAGGTCGTCACTCAATTAGTGGGGTATCATCCCCCACTGCGTTTGCCCGTACGGGGTCGCCGCTCAAGAACCTTTCTTCCCTATCGGTTATTGTTTCTTTGAGCTACTCGTATATGACCAACCCATTGCCACTTTAGCTTGCTTATCCTTAGGACTATATCGGTTATAGTTGGTTAGTTAATTAAAATTATTTTGTTTAATTCTTCTACTATTTGTATGTGTACGACTATCAACATTTGAAGATTGACTATCATTATTATATATTTATACATATTTTATATATTATACATCACCAAGTTCAGTAAAATGTATTTATTATTTTTCAGACAAGAATAAAGGATAACCACTTTGACTACGACGGAATTGCATTACATAAAAATAAGATTTAATACTATTGATACTTATTTTTACTTTTATCAAACGATAAAAAAAAAAAGGAAAACTGTCATAAGATATTTACGTTATTATAAAACGCGAAATTTTCTACAATGTTTAACAGACTTTGGCGGTTATTTTTAATTGTTTAAAATTTATATTTATTATTATTATTTTAGTCGAACATTCTTGATTAAAATACTCATATTCAATCAATTCGTTTATTATTACATTAAAAGATTATTTTTTCATTAAACGTGTTTACTCCCCCTTACGGACCGTACTAATTTTGTCAATATTAAAGTATTTCTTGGAACAAAATATTAAATATCGATTGATAACTAGATTCTGCGTATTGTTTCGTCCATAAAAATTACATAATATATATTATGTAATATATAACATTTATTAAAATATGTTTGCATTAGGTATATACCTACATATGTTATTTTTTAACTTTGTAAGTATTATGCATACTTTATTTTAAACACTTCTAGTTTTTATCCGGGACTTTATCCACATAAGCATACTATATTGATTGACAGAGATAAATAGTATCACTATGTCATATTCCATCACAAATACAATCTGTCCTTGTACCGTAAACTTCATGACGATTAGTTGAATCCCCATACGCCTGCACGCACACCTGCACGCACGCCTGCACATATGTATTCCAACTATGTATGGTAGACATCCTTAAAAAATTAACAAAGTAAAATAATTCAAAATTTACTTGACAATAAATATTAAGGCGCGAAAATGTAACAAAACAAACTTAATTTCACATTTATAATATTAGTAAAAGGGGGGGAAGGAATTGTTAGTAATGGAGTCTAATAGCCCCATTACTGGCAATATACCCTCTCAGGTTGACCTCCACGCGGTTCCCCCTGGAAACCATCAAGTTTAATTCTTGCCGAATTCATCATGGTGGGCCAACTAACCTGCATTCATTCTCACCTATCCTCACCACCTTCCACTGGTACCTCGTCGGTGTATACCAATAGCGCAGGCCAATACATTATCGCCCATTAAAAAAAAATTGTAAAAACATGCATAAGATACCAAGACAATATACACATATAGTACATATTTTATACATTGGTAAATATTAAAGTAAATAAATAGTGAGAACGTATGAAATACAAAAAAACAATAGCATAATTATGTTCAGTTTAACAAATTAATAAAACGATTAGTTTAACACTATTGTACAATGTTGATAATTACTCGGTAGCTGAGTAGTAACTTAAAAACAAAAGCAATTAACTAAATGGACGCTTATTATTATAGATGATTGTAAAAGATGCCACGCAATCATTTAATGGTGTATTTATATAAGGATATCAAATCAAGGAAAAATCCATTGAATTCGCACTTAAGAATCAAAGAGTCATTGTAAAGGAAAAAGGAAAATTAAACATTCATTTAATTCTAGACATTGAGTCAAAATTTGCGTGAAATTGTTCACAGTTCGTGTCTAACAGTCGACAAGTGCTGACGTCAATTAACATCATGTCGAAGTTTATTGTGTTTACATTGGTCTTCTCGTTTTGGATTTATTATATTCATAGTGAAGGTATAAATTAATGTGTTATTTATTTAATTCATATATTATATTAATTTTCCCATTTCTAATTAAGGAGGTTATAAGTACAGATTTAAGATCTCACGCTCTTATAAAAATGTCTTTAGTAGTTCTTATAAGAGTGATGTTAATGCCGGAAGGTAAACTACTACCGTAATAATCGTATACAATGACCAATGACCTACTACTATGAAGTTGAATACTGAGTTCTGACATATATCTTTATTATTCTTCATATATATGTATATCTATATGTAAACAGTTTTACACAAATCTATCTCATGATAAGCCTTATTATTTCCAACGCCACTGTATTAGATAGACTAGAAGAAATCTCTTTCAGAGAAATTCACTTTTGGTTACACTGTATCTAGTAATTATCTGCACTGCATTTTTAAATACAATAAATCATGTTTATTTTTATTTATTTTAATGTGTATGTAAGAATATGACAGAGGTAATCAAAAGTACAAAGGCGAGCTTAACTCTGATAGAGTTTTCTTCCAGCAAACCCAAATTGGAAAAGAGCATCAATGTCAGCGGATACAGCAGGGTACAATATTGTGACAATTTTTAAACAGACAATGTTCATGTTTGTCATTTTTATCAAATTAGCATTGTGTCATCGCATTTATTATAAATATTTATACATATTAATTCAAATATATTGACTGTTCAAAGTTTTGGAATCATCACTCATCTACTAATATTCAAACATTATTAAATTTAGTTTATTCCCTACAAGCTGTATCCCGTCTTCACCCTCATAAATTAATATATAAACTATCCTGTGTTAAGTTAGGATATATCGTATCCGTGTACCAAATTTCATTTAAATTCATGCAGTAGTTTTTGCATGAAGATGTAACCAACATCCATCCATAAATCCTTACAAAATTTCGCATTTATCATAATTAGTACGATATTAATAGGATCGTTGGTATCCTTTTTTGTAGTAGAGCAGCTTTGAAAAAAATTTGTGGGTAAAGCAAAAGGTTGATCGTATTCATAAGCTATATTGTCTCTGTTTTTTTGCCCAGATTGGTATGGTCACATGTAATGCTATTATAAGAAAAAAGAACTATTAGTTTTAATGAGCAGTACGATAAGTAGAAAATAGAATTTTTCAGTGTTACACTGTTTCTTAGACTATAAATATCTACTTTACTGAGATCAAGGACTCGCTGCTATTGTTTGACATCTATATATAGACACCAATTTGGTGTAATTACCTCATTAAATTTACATTTGCATGACATATCATTGTAATATGGAAACTAGTGTAAATAATAGTAGTAAAACTTGCTATGTTTCTGTTAGTCGTAAACTTGAATTATTAAACACATACAAGAAGCATCAAAATTCAGGATGACGGCAATCTACATGCAACATAGTCACATGGAAACAGAGTAACATGTTTCTGTATAAAATAAATATAAACAAAACTGGTTCTAAAACTAAAACTGTCTAAAACATTATCTCCTCACATCTTTTATGAAAACTGAGATACCGTTTAGACTACAAAGAGTTAAAATATAATACCTACATCTTTTTTTATTAAATATCTAATATTTGAGTGTGTAGCATTGTACATCCAATACATAGAAGAAAAAAAACATTTGAGGAATACGAACCTTAGGACTGATAAATTTCATATGCATAAGATTCGTACCATATCTAGAATATTTACTACAATTGTATAAGTTGGTGAACATGTTTGCATGTATATTGTAGTTTATGAATAAATAATTCACGTTTAAAAAGCTACACAGATTTGATCAACATTTTATAAATAGATAAACTATAATTTCTATTCCAATTCATGCATATAAAACCACTAGTTTTAGCTAGTTATTTTTACTTGACATATAATAATTTCAAATTTACCTTATACATGTGTATTCCGTACTTAACAACTCAAAACATGTACTTTTCAAGTGATCCAGGTTGTAAAACGTTCGGTATGCAAGCACAATGAGATGCAAGTGGAGTGTGCGCACTGCGGCCCGAAGAGATGCGATGACCTGGGATCCCCGGTCCCCTGCATTGGTGCGAATGGAATATGCCGACCGGAATGCGTGTGCATCGACGGTTATGTGCGAGACACTAATGGGACTTGCATACCGAAAGATGAATGCCGTAAGTTATTTAATAATGTAATTAAAATTAATTTACATTAAAAACTCTGATAAAATAGCAGATGCATTGAATATCAGTTATCTAGTATATGACATGAAAATATAAAATCCGACCGATATTAATATGGATATCTGACTAGCATAGGCGATACAGAAACAGGTAATGGACTTTTTGCGCCATCAATGTGTAGTAGAAACTAATATATCTATAAATATCGAAGAGGTATAGATATAACACATGTCTTGCCATTGCCAATAGTGAGAGTTCAATGCCATCACCAGTAGTAAGTAAGTTTGTCATTATACCCACTAATTCGTTAAATTAAATGGGCATGATGTCTGTACTATTTTACCTAGTAGGTACCACCAATACTACCATCAAACTTATTGACTTCTGACTTCTGGTCATAGAGGTAATTTCTTTCATATTATTTATATTCATTAGAAGAAAATTTTAGCTTACTAATACTATGATAGCCAACCGATTTCGTAAAGAGTTTTTATCTCGAATTCTTCTTCTGTATTTGTGTATAATCTTTTATTCCCTTGATCACCTCTTAAAATATTCTAAAGATGAAAAGAAATTATGAGGTGACATTATTATACATTCCTTCATCACTTGCAACTCAATCATTACAATGATAACTAAATAGATGAGTAATTGTTAGTAATAGAAACTATCTGTTCCGTTGCTATGTTGGTAGCCCTATCATGTCGACATCTACACATTGGAAGTCATCGTGGTCAATTTCTGATGAATTCATAACAAGCCAACTGATCTGAGTACGTCCTTACCTTTACCTTACCTTTTGCGTGATCACTGTTACACTTATAGCACAGGTAGGATTACAATTCTATTATGATCCTTTAAAAAAATATATCTAAATTATTTCTGTGGAGAGTTTTTTGTGTACTTTTTATTGTACTGTTAATTTAAATATCAGTATAGTTACTATTTAATTTTATTATTCATCATCTCGTACTATAAACGTATACATTAAGAGTTAGAGCTTAATAAAATGACCTCTCTCTCTCAAAGTCGACACGCTGCGGTAGTTTACTACGCAAATACGTATACTTTAATACATTGTATAGTTTCGGTCGCGAAATAGCCTTCAGGATATAATTTAATAGCAGAAGCTCTAAACTGCCGCTTTAGTGATTCGCAATAGAACCATAAAACGATTCACATTTACAATTCATCTATTTGACACTACTTGAGAAAATCTAAAATGGTCATGAATTGTTAATATATTAAAGTATTGTAATATGTATGTAAATCTGAACTATAAATTCTGGAACATTACCGCAGAATTGCGCATCTCTCTATATTCTACGAGTATAACAATTTTTGGGATTGTATTAGGAACCTTCATTTCAACATTATCAAAATAACAGTTATAGGGAGGGAGACTTTGTACAAAAGTCGATTGCTTGGGTACCTCTGTTCTATTCGTGTTTCTACCGTAAAGCAGCTGTGTTTGCATGGCTGTGTTTCAAGGGTGGGATATGGCGGAATTTAGAAACACAAATGGGACACATTCGTGTTTCTTTCACCATGAACTCTTCTTCCCCTCACTATCTGAAGGAGCGGTTTGAATTCTTGCATACCGTCAATTCTTTTAATCTTAGGCTGTGTTTCGATCATTGAAGGGTGAGATATGGTACGGCTGGTTTTAAAACAAAACTGAAGAACTATTATTTGAGCAAGTTGTCATCAATGTGTTTATATGTCTGGTTAATAACACTTTTCGTGAACAGTATTTATATATTTTTATGTATTTGTGTAGGCGTTTATGTCCATGTATGTATATGGCATATGTATATATGTATATATATATATATGTATATGTGTGTGTAGGTGTATGTATATAAATATAATAATGGGGGATAATATTTATATTATTATATGTATCACATCTCCCATATTTAGAAACAAAATTTTTCATCGTATGTTTATAATTACTCTGTTATGTCCATGGTATTATTTATATTTCTGTAATTATTTATATTTATAATAAGTTTACTATTGTAATCTTTTGGAGGAAACATAAAGAGTCTATATCTATCTGACGGTTACCACTTTCCATTAGGTGGGCTCAGCTTGTTTGCCATTCTAAATTAAATAAAAAAATAAAATAAAAAAAAACTTATAGAAAACGTATTCCATTAATCTATGCATTATATTAATTTCTTACTCGTATGAGAAATGGCCAAAAAATGAAATTGTCCTTACGGATAATTCTAGCTGCAAAGCACACTGATATGCAGCACAAGTTCAGGTAGATTGACGGCTCTGCCACAATACCGTCCTACTGAGCATTTTTTTTAAAGATTTAAGCATAGATAAACCCCCATCTAGCTCTGAATTTGTTTTCATTCCAAGACTCATAAAATCCACATCTGTTATTACTAAAGTGTTATGCCGTTTATGGATCCGCAAACTCTAGCTTTGATCACATTTTCAGTTTCCATCAGATTGATCCAGATCAACCTCGGAACTCTTTAATAGTAAAAAAGAGCTGTTTATTGAAATCCGTTATGTCCCGTTTCGTGAGAATTTTGAGAAATCCTTAAAGAAATTCGTCATAAAAGAATCTATTCAGTATCAGAAAGTCGGTTAGAATGTCTTATTATGAAAATAAATTAAAATATGTTGCCATAGATCTTTTTTTATAGCACAGCATAGTATAGTGGTATGGTATGGTCATATGACCTTAATATACCACCATACCAGGCTGAGCGAGTAACCGTCTCATTTACGGATTATTTATGGGTGGCAGCGCCCGCGTGACATCCCTGGTGTTACAGGCGTCCATTAGCTACAGCATTACTGTCAGACGAGCCGTATGCTTGTTTGCCACTATAGTAGCAAAGTACAAAGAACTACTTTCACACATTGTCATAGTAGTATAAAAACATATTATAATATGTTAACAAGAAAGAAAAAAGTGCCAAGTAAATGTCATTAGTAAGTTTGTATGTTCATTACTGATTTCTGAGATAAAGCGCTTTGATTTAGTTTAGGGTCCAGTCTCTCCGAGTGTTATATTGCCATATCTGTATTTACATTTATCGATATATAGTTTTTTTTTTTCGTATGGCTACTTATTTCCTGTAAAATTTGTGGAAATATTTTTTTATCTTGATACTTTAATGACTTAACTGATCATTATGAATTTATCATAGTAGCACCTATGTTAACGAAGGGCGTAGGCAACTTTTTATTTCTATCAAATATGTTCCGACCATGCAAATAAAATCACAACCTCAACACACTAGTGTATATAACATATTTAGATGAATCACAAATATGAATAGTTAAGGGACTATGAACTAACAGAGTAATTGTTTTAATCCTTACGTTTTTATAATTTTAATAGATCTAATGAAATGAATGGACTTTACAACACATTATTACTTTTTACTTTTCTATTATTATACCAATTCATCTGACCAAAGTTTTTTTTATACAACTTAGAATGGCAAACAAGCTGATGGCCCACCTGATGGAAAGTGGTAACCGTCACCTATAGACATGAGCAGTACCATGAACATAACAGAGTATACTGTTTCGTCCATGATACCCCCATGCTTTGCCATTCCTGAGAACTCAGATGTTATTCCTCTGTAAATTCACGCTATATCCCACCCTTCAAACCGAAACACTGCCCTGCAAACACAACTGCTTCACGGTAGAAATACGAATGGGACAGAGGTACCCAAGCAATCGACTTTTGTACAAAGTCTCTCTATGGTAAAATATATAATATTCCTTAAAAAATGAGCTATCAAATGCAAAATGAATTTTTCAAATCCCACTGATAATTTGGTAACTGGTAACGTGGTAATAAACTCTTCTTATGGGGAGAGTTCCATAAAAGGAAAATATTAAAGGACATAGTAGGCCATTAATAGATTATTATAATATTAATAAATCAATATTACATATAATACTAAAATACATGATATATAAAAACAATTGACAAATGACACCCAAGAATTTGTACGTTGCATGCTTATTGCATTTAATATTTTATTGTGAAACGAGGAAAACGTGTAAAGTACAGCTAAGACAAGTTATTACTCAAAGCAAGTATGTGAACATGTACTTTAAGGAAATCAATTTGTTGATGTTATAATTTACTTACCCGTTATGCAAATATCATAGGTAGATAGGTATAAATCTATATACGAATACGTATTCGTTATACTCGTATGTGAGTATATTGTTTCACTATTTCATTATGAAATCACAGTAGATACTTTCTTCAGAATGTATAGTTAATTAAAAAAAATTATACAGCATGAGACTTTGTACAAAAATCCTTTGCATGGGTACATCTATCCCACTCACATTTTTGTCATATAGCAGCTGTTTTTGCATGCTGGTTTTCAGTTTAAAGATTGGGATATGGCAGAGAAATCAAAGCGTACGAAAACATAACACTACACCGGTTAAGAATGACAACCCATAAGGAATACCATGAAATGGCAACCCTAATAATCTCTCATGAATATAATATGACGGTTACAGCTTTCCATCAGGTGTGCCGTTAGCTTGTTTCCCGCTCTAAGTTTAAAAAAAAATTTGTGTAGAACCGACGATTTTATATTAAATATTTTTTTTATTTCAATAATTATAACTATGTCTATAGACAAATGTCAATCCTGATAAAGAAGACAATCATCAGCGCATTATTGTCTCTTATTGAATGTATTTGTTGTCATCAGCTAGTTGCGGTGGTGATTTCAACGCGACGTCTGGTTGCGGAAACCATTGCGGCAACTCATGTTCTGACTACAAAGAAGTAAACAAGACGTGTCTCACCGGTTGCCGTTACAACAGCTGCGATTGTAAAGAGGGATACGTTTACAACGAGCATTTGAAGTTTTGTGTTTTACCAGTAGACTGCTGTGAGTATAAATATAACCTTTACAGTACTTATAATAAAAATTATTTTACTATATGAGTATTTTTGTATCAGCCGTTAACTCCTACGTTCACTGGCAAATAAGCAAAATTTTGGAGACAACCATTGGTTAATTGCTAGTAAATTTATCACAAACTCATTATTGGATTGGGTTTAACTTATCATAGTATTTATTACACATTAGCATATCATTAAAATTCGTTGTATGCCTTATTTCATACTCATATCCATTCACAAACAATTTCTTCGTCGTGTGTTTTGTTTTCGAAAATAGTAACAATTCTCTATCCGCCTTTTTATAAAAATACAATTCCGAAAATATCAGAAATATACAAATAAATGACGTACACAATTTTTATAATCAAGAATATTATTGGAGCTTAACATTTAGAGTTTATTAAAATTGTAATAACATTATTTATCACATAATAGCACATTATACTCGTACTATATTGTACATCGTATACATGTCAATATTATTAT
This sequence comes from Galleria mellonella, assembly GCF_026898425.1. Classification (NCBI taxonomy): domain Eukaryota; kingdom Metazoa; phylum Arthropoda; class Insecta; order Lepidoptera; family Pyralidae; genus Galleria; species Galleria mellonella. The sequence continues at coordinate 302,496 of NW_026442100.1, read as the reverse complement.
AAATAATTTAATTTCAATTTCATTGGAAATTCCATATCGCAAAACTGGTCAATTATTATCATCATTATCATCACCATATCAGCTATTATCTATCTACTGCTGAACATATATAGGTCATCCCAATAGACTGCTATAGGCAACAGTCCTGAGCCTGTCTTGCATCACTTTATCTAACGACCTCAAATGTCCAACATTTGAGGTCGTTTGTACTACACCGCATTTGTCAGTACAGAGTCGCCACTCCATAGTCTTTCTTTCCCATTGGTTGTCGGTGCTTCGAGCTATATCGCTAGCCCATTGTCACTTCAGTTTGCTTATCCTTCGAGATGTGTCGGTTACTTTGATATGAATAAAATCAGTTGATCAGAATGGCTATATGTATAAAAAAAAATATTTATACAAATATTTATTAAGTCATATTAAAATACATATATACTGTGACACCAGCAATGTAATGGCATACCATTACGTTGTAGGTGACACATGATACCTTTTGAGAACGAAAACAACGTAGATACATATTGCTGATTCAATGCATAAATATGTACCTAAGTAGTATTTACTTAGAGACAATAGGTCTCTCAGCACTCAAAAGAGTCACACAAACCTACCATTTAGATACAGAAAAAAATTCTAACTTCATTGTTTTATTGCTATATGTATTGTGTGTCTTTAATTTTATATACAATATGGCAAATAAGCTGACGGCCCATCTAATGGAAAGTGGTAATTTGAGAACAATTAACACGAGGGTATTAATAAGATCAATAGAGATCAAGACAATATTTTTTTTTAATGTTGTGTCTTTATATCTATATGTTTGTATCTATATAATTGTTCCGGAATCACGCAAAAACTATCCCACCAAATTGGACGTAGTTTTCACAGCTGTATTCCAACAAGTCTATTTCAAAATCTGCTATATAATTTATCTTGATGCGCCATCTAAAAGTAGAAGATTTTCTATTTCTAAAATCCATACATACAAAGTAACAGCCATAAGGCTAGTATTTTAAAAGACTAGAAGTCTCATTTTATACTAAGATTTTATTGCTAAAATTAATATTTTTAAGGTTATGTTTTAGTACCAGAGATGACAATTGTAAAAGATAGTTTTTTTAAAAGTTTCAGATATTAATTTTTATTAATAATTATAAATTCACTTCACATGAGAACATTACTAAACGAAATTTCATTAAACTTATTAAAAATATAAATAAATTGTCTAATAAGATACGCAACAATAATATGCTGAAATAAACTTTTCTATAGTCAAGCTCTAGTTGGACTACTAACAAACAATAATTGTATTTTTATATCGCATAAATTCTAAAAAAGCGTCTAAAAATTAAAATCTCACTCATTATTAACAGTATTGTTTTTTGTTGCAGAAAATTTACGGATGAGCTGCAAAATGGGATTGTTGAAAGTTTTCCGCGCTGAATAAAACGAGAGGAGAAAAGTGTAAGAAGAAAGTTTTGTTCGAAAGTATGTTAAAAGAACTTTTAAAGAGACAAATGATCGACGTCGCAGAAAATACATCGATAAATAATAAAATAAGTAATTCAGACTACTTATAAAATTATTTGTATTTTTGTTATCTTACTAATATAAAAAAAATGAAACTAAACGATGTCTGTACATGAGAAATATTTAAGAATAAGAAAAATTAATATGATTCTTGATAAGACCAATAGATGCCAAAACAATAACTTAAAAAAAAATATCTGTCTATACGTTTGATTCGGTATCACGAAAATGTACTGCACTTAATTGGATGAGGCTTTCACAGTAAAATTCCAGAAAGCTTTGTTAAAAATCTGTATATGTTTTATCTTAATACATCATCTAGAATTTGTTATTTTATTGGTTTTCCTACCTCTGAAATCCACGCATATGAATGGCGGACAGAAAGCTAGTACTTACTATTTATTGATGCTTAATTAATTCCTGGTCACTGTCTAATTGAAATCATAACTTAAAATATTAAACAGTATTTCATAACTCAAAAAACCAACATCAGAAGAAGATATGAAAAAATCTTGGATTTTTGACACAACACCATTAGAAACTAGCTCAAATTAAGCAAAGCTTATGAAATATTTTAACTCTAAGCCTGTAGTTGCAGAATCAACATAATAAATTTCTTTTCCCAACGTTATTTTTTACTACGTTCGTTATCCTGATTACCTCCAAACATTAACGCCAGTTAATAATTCCAATTTCGTGCTAATCAAGTGATTAATTGCGTAACAAATCAGTTTGCAGGCCGTTGACTAAATTAACGGAACTTGGAAAAAGTTCTTATTAAGTATAAGACAAACAATCGCACAAAGACCGGGCAAAGTCAATTATAGTTAGGGGAATAACATTTTTCCTAACCAATTATGTAGTTTCGAACTACAATTCGACAGCCCGTCAATTGCGGACGAAAAACCAGTAAGACAAATTAATCTGACGTTACGCATTCTTAGTAGACATATATATGTATTTCTATACATCTATATAAGCTCAGATTAGAAGCCCAATCTTGTTTAGGAGATAGTGGTAATGAATAATCGATAAAAAACTAATTTACACGACTTGTATAGTCGTGTAAATTAGTTTTTTATACAAAAATATTCTCGACTATTTATTTATTTTATTACGATAATAACAATTCAGGAATAAGATAATATTTTCCTAATTTATTAAAAAGTTTAAATTTTAGAGGAAAACTATGAAAAAAAAGTACATGATGTATTTTTTTTATACTTGAAAATTAATGGACACATTGTCTGTTCAGTTGACAATACTGTCAAAGTTGTATCGTATACAATTAGCTTTAAGATTGTAAACAATGAGAACACATCCTAATTGTCTATGTCAGTTGTCTATGTGATCTAGACTTGTTAATTTATCTAAGCAAAATACAAAAGGTTTTGGACCCAGGTAATTTTTCAAATTCTATCTACCTAATCTATTTTTACCCTACTTAGTCAATTTATACCTAAAAGAATTTTGAAATAATACAATATATCATTCATGTTGTCTTTATATAATACGTCTTTATATAATGATTCTGAAAAAAGTAGCAGTAAACAAGATAAAACCTGACAATTAAATAAAATAATTAATTGTTTAATCAATTATAAAAAAGGGAGAAAAGGTACTTAGAATAAGGCCGATAAAATCATTAATAATAATAACATTTTTAGTAATTAATTAAATAACTTATCAATTTAAATAGTTTAGGATATTATACAGAAGTCAAATATCTCATAATTTTTTTATATCGCAAAGATAGCAAACAAGCATACAGCCCGTCTGATGGTAAACAATTACTGCAATACTATGGATGTCTCGTATACGTTACCATTGGGCCATAACTTATAGTATCAAATTAACAATATTAATAAGCATATTCATAATCTCATAATTTGTTTACATATTTATTAAAGTGAATATTTTTAATTATTGAACGTTAAAATTTAACGACTTTTCCTTCTTCTTATTTAATAAAGCCGTCTGATCATAAAACAGTTTTAAAAGCTGCATCCACCTATAAAAAATTTTAGACATTAATTCCTGTATATACCTATGTAGAGAAAACAAAAAACAAAATTTCCACTTTTATGAATCGTTTGCACTACGAACTGAAAGTCGGAAAAAACTTAGTGAACCATAAAAACTTGGATGAAGTTAATAAAATAATCTTCGAATAGTGATGCGATGAATCGTTTTCGTCAAAATACTCGAACTGGAGAGAGGAAAATCCATTTGAGAAGCTCAAGTTTCAGAAAGCATTTAAACTTATATTTTTCACCGTCCGAACGGTTTCGAAGATTTTGTTGCTCTTTTAACAAATAGTACTATTCTTGGAGGACAAAATGTAACAAGAATTTCATTTATCGTAGTCGTTTTATAGAAGATACTCGTTAAAAAGTATTTATTAACAATTTGGCATAACAAAAATGTGTTTACCCACTTGATAAAAAGTGGCTACCGTTTTTTATAGATATTAATAATGATCACCACTAGAGACATCATGGAATACCCCGAAAAGTAAAAAAAAATGACGTAACTATAGCTGCCTAGAGATATAAAAGTAAGACAGAGATAACTTTAGAGTTCACGATTTTTGTACACCATTCTTGTAACGACCAGTTATTTTTCAAATAATGAGAAAGGACTTTTAGTTACGATTTTATCGGGACTGATTAAGTATCCAGTCGATTATTTTAATATAATATACGACAAACTTTTTTTAATTTTACGCTAATAGTCTCAACTGACGTCAATTTACTTTGTGAAAAAAAAAATATTTTATTACTTTAATGTTCATGTACTTTTTCATAGATTTTAGTAAGTAACTCGTTATCTATTTAATTGTTTTACTTATATTATCTCCAGTAAATAATAAAATCAACTAATCGATTAAATCTAATCACATCACTAAAACCAAGTGGGGCTCTCAATGAATTTCATAGCGGGCAGGTATTAAATCTCGTATATTCACAAGAAAACTTAAATAATACGAAGATTACTTTGAAATTTGATTCAAACTGACAACAGGGGAATATTAAAATATCAATTTTATGCTTTAACATCCAACGAAGTTTCCAGTCGCAGTCTTTACGTTGAAAGTTTGATAACTTTGAAAATTCTCGGGTTATTGTATTCAGGCGGAGTGGACTACAGAGGTGTCATTAGAAATTTCAAACAAGGGTTAATAATTAATTAAAACATTAAATGGTTATACATATTTTCTAAGTCATTAACGAGGCACGACGGGGACAGCGACGAAGAAAGATTTATGAAAACTAAAGAAACTATATATTTATCAAAAGCCATTTATCTGCGACTATTCACGTTGTCTCTAAGACATTACTTTAAGGGTCTATCTCTTAGCAGCTTTTGTAAATGCACATTGTATATTAATATTCTACATGAATGTTTTTATTTTGTACGCAATAATCTGTTGTTTTGTGATGTACCTATTTCCATTATGGAGTAAACAGAGAAGATCGGGGCAAGAAAACTTCATTCTTATACATATTTAACAAAGTAAAAGTAACTTTACAAGCTAATAAATATTCGTTTATGCTTGAACAATTTCTTAATAGAATTGCTATACTGATAGATGGATTTTTTTATAACTTGCTTTAAGATTTTACTATGCAAAAACTTTAAGTTTTAAAACGTCAGTATAAAGTATTTTATTAATTAATATATAATATAACTCAAAAGTGAGCCCCATTGATTGTAGGAATAATTATCGAAATCAATTCCAAATTTGCGAACATATTGAATAACATACAAAAAAATTTTGAACCTTTATAGTTTTATGTACTTGTATGACCTTTACCGCGAATTCACCGCACATAAAAAGAGGAAAGGTCAGTAAATAATTGAAGATTCACTATTTGCTTATTCATGTCTTAATTCATGGACGAACTTAGACTTAATCCTTAGATTTGAATAATATAACGCTTGTGGTTTTAATTCAAACTTGGTTAAAATTGACCCTCCCATAATTCCTAACCGCTTATATTACAAGAAGATGGAAGGTATCGTATCGTATATATATTATATATTGGGATATTTTGTTGCTATTTCACAATGTATCATTATCATCATAATATTCTCAAAAATGAAGACCTTACTTTACCAGAGGGAGACTTTGTACAAAAGTCGATTGCAGAGGTACCCACCTCTGTCCCATTCGTGTTTCTACCGTGAAGCAGTTGTGTTTGCATGACTGTGTTTCGGTTTGAAGGGTGGGATATGGCGTGAATTTACAGGGTACAGAGGAATAACACCTGAATCCTCAGGAATGGCAACGCATGGGGGGTATCATGGGCGAAACAGTATGTGTGTGTACTGTTATGTCCATGGTACTGCTCATGTCTATAGGCGACGGTTACCACTTTCTATCAGGTGGGCCGTCAGCTTGTTTGCCATTCTGTCGTATAAAAAAAAACCTTACTTCATTTTTGAGTATATTATGATGATGATCATAATGAATGATGTATAGAAATAATCTATAACGAATACAAAGAAGTAAAAGCGATTAAAAACAGAACTTAAAAACAGAGCAAGTTTCACCTAATATATAGGTATGTTATCTATTTAAAACAGCCGATGACTTTTTTATAGAATATACTAAACCCAAAATATTAGTGGTAGTATATCATCATCATCATTCCAGCCATTATCCGTTCACTTCTGGACATAAACCACCCCCATAGACTGCTATATAGAACGGTCCTGAGCCAACTACATTCACTACAATGCAATAAAAAGGAATAAACTCTTTTTTTGAAGGTTACTATCCCTATTGTTTTCTCCATGCCGTATACTCGTAGTACTTGTTTACGAAATTTTATAGTGACTTGTCACTCACTTAATACGTAACGAAATAACAAACAAACTCACTTTTACACTTATACTATTAGTAAAGATTTGCGTGAAACATTAAAACCCTCAGAAATTACAATGCATATGGATATTTAAATTACATTCAATGGACGTCATCGCCAGTTCGCCGCTTGACATCCACAAATCCTCTACGACCTATTGTTCTGAGCCTCTCCAAATTATGCTAGAATATGAATGCATTTCATGTGAATGAAAGGATATAGAACTTTTTATACGAAATATTTTTATTTAAAAATGTCAAACAACTTCAAAAAGAAGAATGTTTTCAATTCGATTATATTTTTTTATGTTTATTTCCTCATAGCTTCGTCAAGTGTAAACCGATTTGAGAAAATCTTTTTTATATAATAAAATATACTTACAAATAGGTCTTATAGAAATTTTATCATAATTGATTCAGCAGTTTAGTTTTAAAATCAAAATGAATAAAATTGCCACAATGCCACAATACAGTAACCGTTTTTTATCAGACTATATGATTCTTATATATATTCTTTATTGCACTTTAACAATACATACGACGATTAGTTTAACAACTTATTAGCAAGGGAGGACTTATCTCTGAAAGAGATCTCTTCCAGCCAACCCAGTGAAGTTAGAGAGAAAATAATTTAATTTGGGTAATCTTTGCCACTTTCGTAGTATAAAAAAAAATTAAAAATCTTTTTTTTATGATACTCAATCTTAACTTAGAACTCTTGGCAATTTCCTATAGGCCTACACTAAAATATCACATATCTAACTTCTAAACTGACGAAATTCTATACAAAAATTCAATTTCCATTTTACCCCCTTAGGGACTGAATTTTCATAATTCCGTTATCACATATGTTATAAAAAGATCTTATCTGCAAAATTTCAAGGTTCAAGATTCAGCGACCTTGACTGTGGCTCGGCTCGTATCTAAAAAAATAGTTCTCCAAATCAGTTAATAAATGACGGCATTATAAGTTAAAAAATATAAAAAAAATTCAATCGAAGTAAGACTATTCCTTTTTTAAAAGTCGGTTGTTAAAATCGTTTACATAAATTCACATAAGCAGGCTGGTAATAGTATACCAATACGTATCTCATACGTGGAGAGACTCATACTCAGACAGTATTCAGTATTATAGTATTTTTATTTAATTATTTTTAGTAATAGTCTTATAAATGTCGAAGTGAGTTTGTTTGTCTATTTGTTACCTCTTTGCACATTAACGGCTTACCAATCGTCTTGAAATTTACTATACACATAGTATTTTTTATGGAGAAGAACATCGGCTACTTTTTGTCCCGGATAATCAAATAGCCAGACGAAGACGGAAAATTACTAAAATAACTGTGAGTATGGATTGTTATTATATTTGACTATTCTTAAATAAATAAAATAAAAATATTTTTTATTCAAATAAACATAATTATAAGTATTTCTTAATTGTCTTTATTTTATGAATGTTCTGCCTAGTTCGAAATGCAATTTCAGCTGAGAAGGGACAAATTTAAATAAACAGCTACCTGCACAATTATATAAAGCTTAATAATACAAAGATATACGTTAATGTTTGATAAATTAACTATGTTTGATAAAGTTTGAATCATCAGCACAGTCAGCCGGTTTACGGGCCAAAGCCGATTCCAACTATAAATTGTAAGCTCAGTTCGTAAGCCCGAGTTGGTTCCTCTCACGTCATCGTTTTGTATAACTTTCCAAACGATTTTAACGTAACGTACTGTTAGTTAACAATTTTATGAACTCCGTATTAGTTTTTCGTTTTCGAAACGTAATTGCAATTAGTTAGCTTTGGAATTAAAAATATAAGTGAAATAGAAATTATTATTCTACCAGTATTTCTAGAAACAGTTTCTTTTTTATTTCTAAAAATATTCATACTTCATTATTCATTCATTCGTATCGTATTCATTCATTCATTCACACTCATAAAACTGAACATTTTTCTCAAAGAAACATGAATGAAAAAATGAGAAACCCAAAAATTTCGTACTATCTATCTATAGTACGAAATTTTTGGGTTTCTCATTTTTTACAATACAATCAATTGTTAAATTAGTATCTGCTTACTTCCCATTCTAGAATTAATCTTGACAACTTGTTTTTTTTTTCAATATCTATTGGTTTGGATAAAATGTTTTAATATTTGTATTAATATACTAAAACGGAAGAGATTATTTATCTATACTAATTCATGAAATTATCAGTGGATTTGAAAAATTCATTTTGCATTTGATAGCTCATTTTTTAAGGAATATTATATATTTTACCATAGAGAGACTTTGTACAAAAGTCGATAGCTTAACCACCTCTGTCCCATTCGTGTTTCAACCGTAAAGCAGTTGTGTTTACATAGCTGTGTTTCGGTTTGAAGGGTGGGATATGGCGTGAATTTACTGGGTACGGAGGAATAACACCTGAGTCCTCAGGAATGGCAACGCATGGGGGTATCATGGGCGAAACAGTATACTCTGTCATGTCCATGGTACTGCTCATGTCTATAGGCGACGGTTACCACTTTCCATCAGGTGAGCCGTCAGCTTGTTTGCCATTCTAAGTTGTATAAAAAAAAGATAGGGTATTTAATCCACATTAAAATACAACTGCCGGAATACCTCTAATATTTTATGTAATACATTTCTCGGCGTATTGTTATACTACTGTGAATGCTGATGTCTTAAAATAATTTAATTACAGTCTTCCAAGAATTTATTGATATGACGTAATTAAATAGACATACTATATACGTGTTATACCTATTAAGTATGTGAACTTTTTGCCTCTGTAATTTTAATTACTCGATTATATAAAACAAAACGACATACACGTACGTCGTACACGTATGCACACACATACTCCTAATGTGTATTCTGTGATATCCATTGTATTATTAATGTCTTTAGGCAACGTTGCCAGATTGGGTATTTTTTCGCAATTATGGGTAAAAACTAACGAATGAGGAAGTCCTGAAATGCGTGAACGAGAAAAGAACATTAATTAAAATAATAAAGAATAGAAGAGGCAAAATGCTGGGCCACCTTATACGACATGAAACACTAGGTGTTATGTTGTATAGGGAGGTCAAGGATATGGCTTGGGATAGAACTGGCTGGAATAAGATGCATGAATTAGTTGTATTGACAAGAGGAAACTCTTAAATGAAAAGAGAAGACATGGGTAAAAAAATTTTTGTTCACGAAATAATGTAAATATATATTTATATATATATATATATATATATATATATATATATATATATATATATATATATATATATATATTACTTTTTGAAAAATTATGACTTTATAAAATAAACAGAGGTATATAAGTAGATAAAATATATAAACGAAGGTAGCGAAACAGAATGGGATAGATAGGTAGAGAATAAAATAAATTAAAAGTAGCAAAGTTTTATATTTTTTCATCGTTCACTTTGTGCTATATGGCAACACGTAGTGAAAAACGACACATGTTTGTGATTAGCTAAAATTCCTAGAATTCGTATCGATTTGGTGAAAAAATATTTAACAATCAGGCAAAAATTTAAAATCATATCTGGCAGCCTTTTTTCTTAGTAACGGTCACTTACTTCATCACTTACCATCTGTTGTTACTTTATGTTGAGGTCAGTTTTTACATACTCCATAAAACTATACTTTTTTATGGAGTATGTATTGTAATGTCATCTTAGTGTTTCACGTGTAAATTGTAATACACCGGATAACTAAGTTCCAAGTGTCGTGATCAAATTTGAATCTTTCATCAAAACCAATTAAAATTCAAACATTCAATTACTACTCTAAACGAAAGCGACGATTCATAAAACGTGTCATTGTTTATAAATTTTCAATGAAATCCGCGAGACTGTTTTGTATTATATACTTTAATGAAAAGGAAAGTAACGTTATATAGCAACAGATTTGGATTTAATTCCTAAGGCTATTTTAATCTAAATTTCGATTCTGATTCCTCTGTAGACGACCAAAATCTATGCTTATAAATATTTTGTACGTATTGTTCACTAACCTTAGGAGCTGAATATAAGATTTACTGAAGTTTATTAAATAAAAATAACTTATATTTAAATTGTTGTCAATTTAAAATTTATTATTCTGACAATAAAATTTTATACATATTTAATAAGACAAAACATTATGTCATCACTGCGGTGTAACACTGCAAGGTTCCTTGGCTGAAAATAAAAAAAAAATAAGATTTTTTTACATTAATGATTCAGTTTATTTTATCCATTCATCCAACCATCACGAAAGCATCATACAATAAATGTATGTATTTAGTATCATCATGATAACCATTAATTATCTGTTACAAGGTATAAGCCTCCCCATCTAAGCCTGGACTACTATCATTGTTTTCAGGGCTGTGTTTATGTTTGAAACATCCTTATAGCATTAAATTACAATATACAGGTACAACCCTGAAACCTTGGGGGGAAAGAGATTGTTAGTAACTGAGAATATACCCAACCAGGTCGACTTCCTCGCGGTTCCCCCTGGAAACTACCATGGGTAATTCCTGATGAATTCATCATGATGGACTAACTGGCCTGTTTTCATTCTCATCTATTACCCTTCACTGGTGCTCTGCCAGCGTACCCCGTTAGCGCAGGCGGAGTTACCATTCCATTTTCACCCATAAAAAAAAACCCTGAAACCTTAGTCCTCGTGAATGACGACAAGTCATGCAATGACCCGTGGTTATTACCGTGAAATAAATGTCTATGGCGCTGGGCATGTCTATAGGTGCAGTTATCACATTCCATCACTTCGCTTAGTATTTCAAGTTGCATAAAAATAATATTCGTACAAATCTCTTGTTTTATCCTATAACCGCAACAATAAAATCGAAATTTGACTGTAATAATATTATGAGTACGCGCACATACCCATATTCCATATTGGAAAATAGTCAATAACAGTTTTGGAGGATAAAGAAAGGCTAATATTGTTTAAAATATACAAAAAGTGGAGTGAAGGGATTGTTAGTAATAGGAGCTAGCAACCCCATTGCTTGTAATATACCCCGTCAGGACGATTTGCATTCGGTTCCTTTGGAAATAATCGTGATTAATTTGTGGTGAACTAATTTCACCTGTCATCACTCACTGGTGCCCCGTCAGCATATACTAATAGCGCAGACAACGTTGCTATTAAATATTTATCATTTAAAAAAAATTAAGAAAATTTTATATATACTTACGACACTCTTGCGCAGGAATACAAATATCATTCTCATTTCTAAAATGATTCTTTATACAAGTGCATCGAGGTTGACAATTCAGAAGCAACGTGTTACAGACAACTGGTTCCTTAAATGCACTATCGCAGTACTCGCCCAAACAATCCGAAGGACAAGGGTTCCATTCTTCGTTAGGTCTTGTACAGTTAACGGGAGCTAAGGAAATGAAAATAATTAAATTATAGAAGTGTCATCATCCTTCCAAACTCCTTCTATTATTTAGGGTCAGTAAGGCATATATGTATACTGTAAAAAATGCTCACACATAGGAATAAATAAATATTCTTTACTGTGAAATGCATAGAGCTGTTTATGTATATAGACGACTTATCAATTTCTGCCAGGTGCTCAATCTATTTATCATACCATGCTTTGAAAAAAAAATTATAAAAAAGCTCACGAATAATAACAGAAAAATTATTTGAGTTATTTTCTCATGTTATGCTGTTATATTTAATAAATTTTACCCAAATTTCATCGAAAACAGTTTATTATGGTATTTCTTCGCTTCCTAATATTTATGGATTATATTGTCCCTGTACTCATTAGATGTCTACTTTTTTACGTTTTTTACAATGTGTACTTTTAAAAAAAATTTATGTCAAATAACACCATTAATAAAGAGAATTTCGTAGATTTATTAAGATTCGTTTTAATAATATTAAGTTACGTAAACTTTATTGTAATGTAATAACCATCAAAAATTTATACGATTGTCGATTTATTGAAGACTTTATTACATCCACTTATTAATTTGTGTTAATTATTAATTTTATTAATTTTGTGTACCCATGTATAATCTTAAAGATTATAACAAAAACCAATAATCGAGTTCTAAAAAACAAAGTAACTTACGACAATCTGAAGACACAATGCATCGGTCATCTTCATGGCTCAGCTTTTTGTGGTTCAAATTGCACACACAACCGGAATAACAAGGTGAGAAAGGGAATGTTTCACAAATAACTATACCGCGGCTATCATCCACTGGACAATAATCGGTTGGACAACCATTTCTGCAAGTGACGAATCTCTCATTCTTCCTGCATGGATTACCACCTGGAATAATGACAATGCTCTTAAAAATATTTATGTACGAGTATGTTTTAAAGAAAAAATCAAACCAACCAATCAAACCTAGGAACCAATTAATAATGCCATTAAAAAATAGAATAATGCGTAAGAATACTAAAAGAAAATGATATTGATATTTTATTCTCATGATAGGGACCCGCTATACATATCGTATCATGCGACTAAGCTTAAAAAACAATAAGCAAGGCCGGGTGGACTGCAGGTATCAAAAATAGGTGGTTCCAATGTCGACCAGGTCGAATTTTACGCTGTGTTGGGAACCACAATGGTGGTTAATTCCTAATAAATTCACAAGATACGCCAAATGATCTGACTAACTTTATCCCCATCTATCAATGCTTCACTACTTACCCGATAGCGTATATCATTAGCACAGCCAAGATTACCATTCCATTATCACCGATAAAAAATATAGCAGTAAGTAGTTAATTTTAAACTTTCTCGTCGTTGGCAAATATTTTAAATACACTATTAAGACTTAATACGATGATAATTTTGTTTTTTGCAGGTAGATAGTACCATATACCTGCTTTTTTATTGCCCACATTTCGATGTGGTGCTATGAACATATTTAATACAGAATAAAAGTGAGCGGCGTCTTCGTCTGGCAGCTCCCATAGTCTATTCGGGCTACTACTTTTCTTAAAAGAGCTCTATGCTCAACAGGGAGGTATGAATGGTTTAATATAATTCTGTATACATACCTTTACATTCCTCAGGTAGTATACACTTTCCATTTACTGAAGAGAGAATGTAACCGGGTGCACACTGGCAACCAACCGGCTCGCAACGTATTTTGCATGGCAGTGAGTTTGGATGAGAACAGGTTGATGGGCATGGTGAAGGGCATGCCTTAACAACTGCATTTGGATCATCGTTACATCCCAAATTCTCTAAAAAATAAATTAGGTTTTCATTTATTCAATATTTTTATTTTAATATGGCATTGTGAATTATCAAAGGCTTTTTTTGAAAAATGAAACATAAATTTGCTCACTGATGAAATGATATCACAACCATTCTCGAGTTACCGATATGATGAGTATACGTAATTCGACATACTCTAAGTTAAACAAAGCTATATTGGCGATCAAATTCAAACTCACAAACACTGCAGTTTCATTTTTGGTACCAATAACCTTTAAGTTTTTCAAGTTATTATTACTATTTACTTTATACTTACGGGGGCAATCTTCTATTTTAATACACTCTCCTCCTTCCCTTGATAAAATATAACCGGTATCACATGTACTACTTTGTTTCGATGGACAGTTTCGTGGATTTGGCACAGCACAAGTTGGAGTGCATCTATCATAGGTCGGTTGTATTACAACTATAAAATTAAATACAATTATAAATATCAGAAAAATATAGAAAATTATAGAACAATGGGTTAATTCACTCAAACTTATTTCATCAAACTGATTGTATACCACAACAGTATTGGTATTCTATTAGGCTTGTATAACAGACTTTAGCACAAGGAAAAAGCTAGGCAAGCCAATAAAATAAAACTATTTAACCTAGAATATGTAAACAAAATATTAATATAATACGAGTATATGTATGTATTTATGGATGTATTATTAAGTTTAAATCAATTACTAATTTTATTTGTGTAGATATTGTTAGTCTTTATAACCCCATATCATTTTTGAAACAATAAATAGTTTTATTTCATTTATTAATTAATGTATATATTGAATTGAATCATTGAAATAAAACAAATTTCACTACACAGATATTTAGCTAACATAAACTAAAAGTATTACAGAGTTGTTCTTATCAACAATGCTTTGGTACATCAACTTTTTGTACTATTTTCTAGATAAATACACTCATTATTGGTCTCCACTGCAGCACAATCAGCGAAAACGAATCATTAGTCTAAGATATTAAATAACAAGTTGACGATACCTTTGCATTCAGCGGCAAGCACACAAACGTCATCTTTGTTTCGAAAGTAATTTTTCTCGCACACACATTTAGGTTGACAATCGTTTTCCGTTGTTTCACATGTACTAGGTGGGTTATCAATGTCTTCACATTTTTCAGCAAGCAAATATGGAGCGCAAGATTCCCATACTTCATTAGGTCTAGTACATGATACTGGAGCTAAAAACATAGTTTTAAATATTTTTATAATACAATCCGATTAAAAAGGCTTTGTCGAAAGTGTAAAAAAATTTAGGTCTTCAATCAAACATAGTTCTTCACTATGTCAGATAATTATATTTTGAGGACTATTAAAATTTTGACATTTCCAATAAATATTAGAGTAAAGTTAAAAAACTTACGACAGTCAGAAGCTAAAACACAGGTGTCGTCATCATTGCTCTTTCTCTTATAGCCGGGTTTACAGGCACATCCAGGCGGACATGGTCGCCCTGGTTTGCAAACAATCTCTACACGGTTGTCATTTTCTGGACAGTATTGGTTTGGGCAACGAAATGCACAATCTACGTAAGTTTCATTGACGCCACATCCTACACCAAGAACAAGAACAAAATATTCGAAAATTTTCAATTTTTAAGTCGCAAGTAATAAATAGTTAATTCAATTACAACATGTTATAAACAAATAATTTATGTAATTTGTTATTTTGTCACTCGTCTTTATTTAATGACAATAATTGCCTATTATGATTTATACATAACAAATCTATTTTAAATCTTGTATCCAATTTGGTACGTAGAGCCAATACCGAATGTGTCTATTTATTTTTTGGTTTAATTACTGGATTAGAATTATTTTGTATAATTCTACTACCATTAGTATGCGTGTTACTACCTACACCTGATTACTAGATACTATGACCTTCCGTATTAGTCATCAACGTCTGACCGTTAAATCTATACTCGTGTTGAGTCACGTGCTTTACGAATAAACGAGGCAACGTTAACAATAGAGTGATATATACAATTAAAATCCTAAACAGATCACAGTATAGCTTGAAGTATTAAAGTTAAGTTAAAAAAAAACTGCGCCATTAAGTATTCATCTCACCATTCCAATCACGTGATGGACACTCAGTACTAGGTATGCAAGTTCCATTGGCATCTCGAAGATAATTCTCAATACAGTTGCATCCCGACTCACAGCCTCCATTATAACATAAATATTCCGTATAGAGGCTCTCACAAGACTGCGGTGGACAGACTATCTTGCAATCACTGAATTCTTCATTTATACCGCATTCAGGGGTTGTTGAACCTAAAAAGTTAAGGGCTAATATTGAAAACAAAAATTTTATAAAGGATTGAAACAATTGAACTTTAAGAATTGTTTTAAAATTTACAGAACTTGTATTATTCATATTAGAGTATCTAATATATAGCTGAACAAAATTCACTGTAGTCTATTTTCTGCTGTTATATTCTAGAAATTTATAAAAAGTGATGACTTTAATTTCAGATTACCTCAAGTATTTTATAATTATAATTAAACTTTTGTTAAAATGGTTGAAATAACTGAATGAGTAGGATAGCCATGGGCAGGATTAAAAAGAAGGGGTACAAAGGTACTGACTTTATAATTTTATTTAAAAAGTTTATAATTTTTCTTAAATTTCTCTTTTGTAAATCGAATATCTAATAACATATTTACCGGTTGGACATTGTTCATTAGGTACACAAACACCATCAGCATTTCTTAGATATCCATCGATGCAATTACAACCTTCCTCGCAAGGACGATCTTCACACAGGTATGTTGAGTAAATACTTTCGCAACTTTGCGGTGGACAAACTATTTTACAGTCACTTAATTCTTCGTTAGGACCACACACAGGATTAATAGGTCCTATAAAAAAAAAATATATATAAAATCTAACAACATTTATTTTTTTTTCAGAAATTGTAATTATAATCAATTAATTGACTGGTAATTCAATAAAGCAGTTGGTCTATTTTGCAGCTATTCGGCGGAAAATTTTTTTGTAATTGCTTGATTCTTTGAATACATGTTTTTATTCAAAATACTAAGTGTGGAGGTAATAGTCTTTAATCAATATGTCTTGCCAGTGATCGATTACGGAACCAAAATAAAAAGAACCAGGTGTCGCTAAAAAAATAAAAATACTGCTTGCTAACCTTATGTAAAATAACTCAGTGATCTATATAGAAGCTATAACTGGAGTTTCGTTGCATTATGGAGTCCAAAAAGAGTTTTCTGATGATATATTATCAGAAAACTTAAAAAACCAAAGTGATTGATATAGCCCAAAGGATAACTAAGCTAAAGTGGACTTGAGCCAACAATATACAAGTAAAAGAATTCGAGTGATAGAGAGTTCGAAGAACCAACAACTGATGGGAAGGAAAGGTTTCCAGTAGCCAAGTTGTAGCAAATGTAGTGCAGGACGACGACGAGAAATTGTGAATGATGTGTATGATGCAGTTTATCAATTGTGTTTGCAGTAAGTCAATTTAGCCAGGTAGATCAGTATCATACTATTTAGGAGTTTATGAGAAAGACCTATTAAACAGTAAAAAATAACGATTAAAATATCGTTGGTTACATATTGATGTATAACATTTTGCTAGAGATTTATCATGGCAAATGTTATATTTTTTTAATATTACTTGCCTAAAATCTAACTGCGATTGCCAATCTGCTTGCCAAGCGTGGCAACTACTGCAAGAACTCCCTAATAGGGGAGACCTATATTCAGCAGTGGACAGTTAAGGGCTCATATGATAATGATGTTGCCTTACCTAAAGGACATTCTTCATTTGGAATACATGTACCATTAGCATCTCTAAGGTAGCCATTTATACAATTGCACCCTTTTTCGCAAGGTAGATCTTCACACATATAGGTAGTGTAAATACTTTCACAGCTTTGCGGTGGGCAGACTATCTTGCAATTAGATGATACTTCATTTAGACCACATTTCGGTGTTACTATATAAAAAAAAAAAACAGGAAATATTAAATATTTACTTAGATAAAGATAACTTTTAAAAATGTAGGTAATAGAGGCGTTATATGTAAGTATAATAATGAAGAAATAATACATAATTTCGCTGGTGATTGTAAAGAATAGAAAGTATTAGTTGGGAAAAATACAGGATTGTCACACACATGTCAATCAATGTAATCCCTTTTCCGAAATCTTTTGCGTCAATATCAAGAAATTTCAAACAGTAATATTATAATATCTACTTTAACTTTTTTCCTTCCTTCGTATTCTCCAATCAATCGAATTTACTTTGATCGCTTAGTATTGCTATCAAATAATGATAGACTCAACAGCTTATGTACATCTTTTCCAAATTTTTTTTTGTTTAATCAGAATTTTCTTATCTTTGTTTTGATATTATCTTACATTATAGAGGCACATTTGTACCTCTAATACAGACAATATTTTTTTCTCTAATTTTTTTTAATCTGAAACGAAGATATTCGCAAAAGAACCAAAGTAACCGACATAGATCGAAGGATAATAAAACTAAAGTGGTAATGGGCAGATCACATAACTCGAAGAACCGACAACCAATGAGGAAAAAAGGTTCTTGAGTGGCGACCTTCTATTGATAAACGTAGTATAGGAAGACCCTATACTAGATGGAGTGATGACCTCAAATGCATTGCAAGGAGACAGTGGATGCAGGTGGCTCCGGACCATTCCTTATGGCGGTCTATGTGGGAGGCCTATGTTCAGCAGTGGACAGATAATGGCTGAAATGATGATGATGACTAAAATTTAAAAACTATTAACTAAACTATTATCTCTGATGCATGACGCATTGTAAATACGCTTATACAATTTTCTTTAAAACAGGTGTTCAAATATTTTTTCACAGAAGTGACGCACGTATTGATATAACACTTTTTTTATCATATGCCATACAATTAAAAAACGCTTTTGTAAAGAACAAAAGTAATTATTCATTTGCTCAAACAGCAACATTTTTGAAAAAAATTAAATTATCTTTTTTAATAATTACTATGTGTGAAATGGAAATTGTGATAATATATTTAAATATTTAAAAAGTGAAGGAAGGAATTAGGGGCTATTTTTTATTTCAGTTAGTGTATGTTATACTACCTGTAACTTGTGACTTCACTTGCGTGAATCAATACATAAAGTATCCTATGTACTAAGTTGGGATATAGGTAGGTATCTATGTACCAAATTTAATTCAAATTCGTTCAATAGTTTTTGCATAAAAGAGTAACCAACCTTCATCCCATCATAATGTGATATCTATCTTTGTAAATTTTTACATTTATAATACTAAATAGCAACATACTCCAGCTTCGCACAGGTGCAATATTTGTTTATAACTTTTAAAATGTTCATAATATTTTAGTAAAGTCGATATTTTGACGTATGTGGAAGTACCACACTAATATATTCTAAGATTTTTAAATGAACAGCCTATTTAATAATTTGATGTGCATGCGTTTATACAGTTTATCCTGCGCCCCTCACATCTGCGTTCCACCTACTATTCTCGAAAAAATTTTATCGACTTATTGTTTTTATTTCATATTATCTTTTAATAAACTGCATCAATTAACATGCTGTAGAAAGTAAACTCTATCTCTATGAAATTTTGATTTTGATTTAGCTATTTGTTTTAATAAGGATTTCTAAGTTATACATGAAACCATGTATCTTGTTAACTTTAGTTATTTTGAACATAAAATCCATCTTTTTGCCTGAGATATATGGTGCCCCGGAATTTTTTTGTAAAGCTTAAAAAATGGTGAAAATTTTTATTATTGATTTTATTCCTTTATTTCAAAGGGTTCAGGCAGCTCATGTCATATTATAGAATGTTTGTCGACATCAATAACATTTATTGTGATTAATTATTGAAAACACATATTTATCGAAATAAAAAGTAGCCTTTACTTAATATATATTATTATAACAGAGACAAACCTTTTTGAAAAAAATTTAAAAATCGGATTAGTAGCATCGGAGATTATTCTCCGAACATTAAAATTTACAAATTTACGTCTTTATAATTTTAGTATAGATAAGATGTTATGTAATTATTTTCATGCAATAAACCGCTTTCGAATATCTCTGCACTTCACAAATATTAGAAAAAAAAATCTCCTTGAGAAAAATTGCCTTTTTATTTAATTATTGATTAGTAAAAGATGGTACACCTAAAGGCCTAACTGCGGTTGCAAACCCACTTGCCAAACATAGCAACTACTGACAAAGCTTCCTCTTCTTCTGAGGGAGACCTGTTCAGCAGAGGACAGTTATTTATTTATCTCTTACTTGCACCAGGAACATAAAAATAAACAATGACATATAAACAATTTAAATGAAATACAGTAGCATAAAGTACAGTACAGTTAACAGCTGATGATAAAATAAATAATACATACCTGGCTTTGGTTTACATCTTGGAGATATATTACTCACCCCGTCGACCCCGAGAAAAGTCAAAATACTTAAAAACAACAAAAACCACATAGCGATTTCTGTTACAATGAATATATTGAGTAAAAATTGTTCTTATAAACGTCAACCGTGTTTATAAAGGAATAAATCATAAAGGATGTCAAACACAACGCTAAGTATGTTGAATTTAATTTAATGTAATGTATTAATTACCATTTAAATGAACAGAAGTAAAAAGGTGTTTTATCGGTCACAGAGTTGGATTTAGTTAAATATAAAAATTTTTGAGTTATTGCATACTCGAGCGGCAACTTTATTTGACTAAGTCGTTACTTCTTTTATTAATCAACTAACTTTACCTACAATAACTTTATCGTGACTAATATATAAATTTATATATATCTACCTACTGTTAATTAAAAAGTAATTTGCTTTGAAATTTGAAAACCTCTTAGTTCAAAAATTCGAAAATACATACTAGATTTTTTTATAAAATTGTTTCAGTTATTTAAGAAAAAATAAATAATCAAATATAAGGAATGCACATGTTTTGTTGACATGAGTATTTTTTTTATTAGTTACACAGTGTAGTACCAAAAGTTGCCCTGCCCAAAGGTTGTCTTGCTTTAGCGATAAGACCGCCTTTTGTACTTCTTAAGTGTAATATACATATATATACTAAATATTTTTGTATTATTCTTTGAGTGGTGCAATAAAAAGTAAATGAATAAATAAACTTCTAGTTCATCGTAAAATTTTTAAATAAAATAAATTAAAAAGGAAAATTTTTAACATCATATTTTACATATGACCTTGAATTTTATACTCACAAATTCACAAAACATTTCGATACCGCTACCATAGTAGAGTAGTACAATAAATAGTATAGTAAAATACTTGCTTCAAAAGTTTTAAGTTATTTTTTGACGACAGGACTAATTCCGTACCTGTGCGAGCTAAAAAACTAAAAAGTTGTTTACCGTCGATGCTGGCAAGTGTGAGTTGTGCTTACGTAGGAAGGATCTGTCACTGTATAAAATAAAAATTAAATATATGACACACACAAAAAAAAACCTACAAATAACTATGCCTTTGTATCTTTGAAGAATGTACTTATAGAATTTTTGTTTTTTATCAAGAAATTTCGTTTAAATTTCTTTATAAAACAATCATTATATACTATTTAGATATATCGATAGATGACAGGTTAAGTTTCAAAGGTATAATTTAGATACTATATAAACAAATCGGAAAATAAATTATATGACCTTTATTGAATTTATTGACTTCAAATATATATATAATATATATTAAAATTCTATAATATAAAATTAATTATTCGTGCTGCACGAGAAGTACTTAACGGGGATCATAAAAACTTGTAGATAGTATAAAAATAAAAACCAAATAATAGCTTAGTTTTATGTTACGAATTATTATGAAAAAAATATTAACTGGAAAGATTGTATTCACTACTAGCTATTTTTCGCGGCTTAGCCCGCAAGAATATAATACAATAAATGATAAGTTATCCTAACTTATCACATATCCATTTAGGAAATTTCGTTCAAATGCGTTCAGTAGTTTTTGCATCAAAGAGTAACAAACGTCCATTCATTCGACCATTCTTACAAACTTTCAAATTTATAATATTAATACAAATAAATAGGTAAAAGTACAAAATCAAAAAGTACAACATTGCTAGCATAAATTTGAATGTCCCTGGCCATGATATTTGCAGCATTTTAAAACTTTCTTAACGTAAATTGATATACAAAATAAACCTAAGCAAGTCAAGCACATAAGACTGCATGTGATTCCAATACGTATCGCATTTTTTTATAATAAAAAACTGTCAGTGTGTATGATAATACAGCTTAAAAAATCCAATTTGTGAGGTAACAATTTGTCAAGTAACCTAAATAAATAAATTAAAGTTAATTAAAGTGCCCACCTAATTACACCAAATGCCAGACTCTAAAGCTAGGATATCTTATATTATGAGAAACCAGAGAACTAACATTTAAAGGAACTACCTAGAACACCTAGACCCAAGCTAAGAAAGTTTATTTCATAAACTAGCTTGACAAAGCGTCGAACTCGAAGTCCCCGATTTATATTATTAACTAAGATTCTCGTCACTTTAATAACACTATCGTTAGCCTCAAACATGTTCTTTATCATATTAACTTGTAGACTTTCGCGTTGCATAGTTTATAATTTATAAGGGACGAGAAATAACGATCAGATATAAATAACAATAGATGATTAGATAAACTTCAAAGGGTGCATAAAAAACTTCTGCAAAAAACAGAGGCATGACAGCGCTACATTAGTCTACTAGTAACCATGTCTAATATGACAATAATCATAGTTTACCTAAATAGGCAGCAGCGTCCCTCTTAACACATCAACCAACCCGCTTGCCAAGCGTGGCAACAAACCCCCCAAAGATCAGTCTATGGGGGAGGGGGAGGTACAATTAACGACTGATATCATGACCTAAATAATCGCGTTAATTCTCGTCTTTTATAAATCATAAATTCTTTACCATACAATTTATCTTACATATACATATATATTAGTCTTCCCCATAAAGGGAGTTTTTTTTTAGTTTTATTTTTTATGGGGAAGGCTGATGTTCAGCAGTGGACAGTAAATGACTGAAATAATAATACTTATATTATATATACAAGATATGACTTAGCAATTACATATTCTATTTCGTTGCTGTATCCCTATTTCACTAAACCGTACTAAATACTAGTGTAAATTGTAATCATTATTATTTAGATATCTTTCTCGAAATAATGGAAAAGATTCGTATAACGTGGTTTTGGTTATCGAGAACTTACTCAACCGCAAGACATAAGATCTAACTAAAATAGATCTCTCTGAGAACTTCAAATACTCAATTCAAATTCCTTTGAATGTTTCTAAGTGGTAAGTAGATGTTGTGTTCAAAAACTTATTGAAGTCCAAAAAAATTATGACCTTAACTCTCCTCAACATTCCAATTATCACGAAATTTTGGTATACATACATACACACACATATACCTATATTACTTTTAAAACATATGTTCATTTTTAACATACATATATATATATATATATATATATATATATATATATATATATATATATATATATATATATATATATATATATATATATATATATATATATATATATATATATATATATATATATATATAAAAAAAAAAAGACATGAAACTATTTTTTATCCAAGTCATGCGCATATGTAAATGAAATCACGGGCACAGACAGTTTTCACTTGTAACGCAGCGACTTTCAAAACTAATATTGTCTAGTAATTAATACTAATATTCTTATTTTAAAATTAATAAAACTTTTTTAATTTGTTCTGCGAAGAAAAATAATGCAATGAATACTACCATCGCAAAATTTGTATGGAAACAACACGAGAGCAAACACAATCAGTTGCAAATATAATTATTAAACTCAGTTTAGAAGTAGCGATATAATTGTATAACGACAACATCATTATACCAGCCTTTAACTGTTAACTGCTGAACGTAAGCCCCCCCCCCAAAGGGTTTTGCTGGTAGTTGCCATTGGCAGGCGGATTAAAAATCGCAGTTAGGCTTTAGAGATGTTTTAGGAGCAACGCTACTGCCCTTGCTCTCCCTTAATCGCCTCTTACGATACCTACGGGAAAGAAAGGGGTGGCCTATTCTATGTCAAGACCACACGGCCAAATTATGTAACGTACACACAAAAAAAAAATATAGACAAATTGAAAAACTCTTTTATTAAAAATCTGGCTTGATCCGACGCGATTTCAATTAGCAATCCTTTTATTAAATCAAGTTATAAGTAGGTTAATTTATTAAATATAATTTAAGCTTCCCAATGTTGGTAATGCACTATTGTAAACCACACTATTATGTGGTTATGCTATAGTTTAAACAAGGTATTTTCAAATAAAATACCATACAATTTCATTGTATCTACTTAGCTATTTTACTTTCTTATCGCTAGCCACACTTGAGAATACTTCAACAATATTCTCCCATAATCCTAATACTTTCCTCCCGAATAGCACATATTTATTTTCGATTCTCTGTATAATCTACTTCAAAAGGATTTTGAATATAATAAAATTTATTTACATTTCAATATATGCAAAATAAATAAACTATTTGTAAATAACTTATTCACATAAGTACAGATATGAATATAACACTAATAATACGATCAAATAAGAAATATATACATTTTTTGAATTACTTTATTACTGAAATAATTAATAATACTGTAATATAATAAAAAGGATTGATAAAAGTAATTCATCATTTATTCACGTTTATAATTAAAATTAAGAATAATAAAACAAAATATCAGAAAGCTGAAATGAATTATAAGGAAATGAATTGTTAAAATAAAATTTGCATGGAAGTATAAACATAGAGTAATCGAAAAGCAAAATATTTAAATAAAATTTAATTATATATTTTGTTATTGAAGTTGTCACTATATCTAGTGGGGGTCGTACTACACTGCGTCGTCATCGTCTAGTCTAGTATTGAACTTATTAAAAAGATAAACAAGTTTTATTGATAATTATCACAGAAATACTCTCTAAATGAAATTAATTACAAATCGTATTTCAATTTGGAATTAATTCAATTAACTGATTTTCTAGTTGTTCTGCTATTGTGTCAGTTGATTATTCGTTTGTTTACATTTTAATTGAGTACCAATTGAAACAAAACACTCGTATACTGCAGTTATTGTTACTGAATGCATGTTATACATTTAGGAAACCAACGTCCGACATGACTATTAATAGATTCATTCACCAGTTGCCCTTGGCGAGGATTGAGGATTATATTTTAATAGGAAACAAATCACGTGAATCTCCATATCACGTGTTTACATTACATACGTTTTGGTATGCAACAGTTTGTTTTCTGTTCCACAAAGATCACAACAATTGTCGGAATCGATTCGAAACTTAATATTTATACTTATACGTGATGTATAAACGATATCATATTACAAGACAAAAAACGTTATCGAATTAAGTACCTTCTTGAAGTGACTTAAAAATCTTATTAGTATGAAACTCATAGTAGGAAGTAACTAGGTAATCAGTATATTGTACAATGTCTATTCAACTGTTATATCTATAAATAAATACACAACAAAATCCACACTTGTAATTATCATAAAAAAAAATGAGAAAGAACTATCAAGAAAAATATTAGAAGACGTATAACAATTAGTAATTTAAGTACCTAATTGCATTTGTGCTGGATAGCTGCTAATTAAAACACACTCGAATTGGGATTAAAGCGAAGTCTCATCTAATTGACGTATAATTTAAAGTCACGCTCCAAATAACTCTTTCCTACTAATCGTTTATCAGACAGAGCTTAAAAACAAGGACAGAGCTATGCGTCCCGAATTATCATATAGTTATTCAGAACTTGTCAAAAGTATTGGTCACTTGTTATTTTTAAAATGTAATAAAACAATGTCCAATTTACGTCAATTCGATGTGATTTCGATATAACTGCAATTCAATTCAAATTAAAACAAATTCAGTGTCTGCTGGTCTTTAGGTATGAAGAGGCTCGTCTCTTCGTGAATTCGTTTATTAACTTCCTTGAATCTGTATTTGCAGACTTGAATAGTTTATGTTAAATTTGATGTCGATCTACTAGACGATTGACTACTTGCTGATGATGAATAATTCGTATCGTAGTCATAATTAACATCTTCGTAGTCATCGAAATCATTATCATCTAAAAAAAAAACAATATTACGTAAACAATAAATTAAATAACAGAACTTGCAAAATATAATGAAATTCAAACATACACGATGGACAATCTTCACTTGGTATGCATGCTCCAAAATCATTTCTAAGATAACCTTCAATACAATCGCATCCAGGTTCTGGGTCTGTTGGTATACAAAAGTTTATACCATATAAACTCTCGCAAGTTTGAGGTGGGCATTCAGTCTTCTGGTCCTTTTTTATCTCGTTTGGTCCACATTTTATATCAAAAACGCGAGCTGATGAAGAAAAAAATATTATTAATTACAAATTTAAAATTTCAATACCGTTTATAATTATGCCATATATAATATAGAGCTTTGACTCATTTGTGCTCGCTCCGAATTCCCACAATACACCTTCACAATCTCCAATGTGCTGTGACAGCAGCGTTCATGTTTGAGCTCCATTAGCTACTTAACATCTGATGAAGAATAATCTCTTTAATCAATTACTACGAATTCAAACAAGTTTGTTACAGTGGCATTAGAAATCGGATAGAATAGAAATAAGGCAATAATATACAATGCTATGTGAGAAATTGCTAGTGTAAATTTTACGTATATATGAACTTGTCATATAAAATGTACAATAGAAATTTTGTCCTTATTTCAGACGCTAAGATGAAATTTGAACCTAGAGCTATTGTTGTCGTATTAAAATCTGCGCAAGCATTAGATAATCCTCTCCGTATATTTAAAACATCATAATATGCTGATAGAATTTTATGCTGGAATACACACATGTCTATTCAGGTATGTATTTCATAACTAACAGATTTAATATCCCCGTCTACTCAGGCCCTTATAATAATATACATACGAGGACATTGATCACTAGGAATACATATTCCGCTGGCATTCCTTAAATAGTTGTCAACGCAATTGCAGCCTGGTACAGGTAGATTTGGTAAACAGTCATACAATGTATAGAGACTCTCACAAGTCTGAGGTGGACATATTATCGCATTGTCGGTAGCTTCTTCATTAAGGCCACATTCAGGAGGTGGTGCTGAGACTGTGGATAAAAATAAATAGAACACTTTATGTTGTTATAAAAGCAAAAATATATATTTACAACAGGCTAGACCTATTAACGGCCAGGCCTTAAATAGATAAAAATTAGACTGGTCATAATAGCTAAATAAGTCCCTAAATATTATAACAGGGAGAAACCCAGTTGATGCATTTAGCTCATTGAAAGTGTCGCTCAAATCGCATTAAAAATTCCACCCTAGTAGTAAAATTACAGAGTATGGAGGACTGGTGATACAAAACACGGTTACCATGTTCTACCCTCACATGGACTGTTAATTTTCACCTTTAAAAAGTACTTAAATTCTAATTGTTTTTTTATGTTTTTTATAGCATAGCATGATGATGATACAACTATTAACTGTCCGCTACTGAACATAGACCTGCCCCTTGAAAAGTTTTACCAGTAAATGCCACGCTTAAGAGACAGGTTGGCAACCGCAATTAGGGTTTGATGATATTTTAAGAGAGACGCTATTGACCATCCCTCGACCATTAAGTTCCCTTATACGCCTCTTAGGGAAAGCAAGGGATGACCTATTCAATGCCTGGACCACACGGCTATAGCATACCTATGCATTTAGGTATATAATTATAACTTTATTTTTACATAAAAATGATTAGATTTTGAAAGATACCAACTCACTTGTCGGGCATTCGTCACTAGGAATACATACTCCGCTAGCATTTCTCAAATAGTTCGCTATACAATTACATCCAGGTTCAGGAGGTTTTATCTCACATTGGTATGAGTTATATATACTTTCGCAAGTTTGCGGTGGGCACACAATTCGATCAGTAGTAGGCGCTTCATTTGGACCACAATTAAAGAGTTCAGGTGCTGAAATAAAGGAATTTTATTTATATTAATATTTATATACTATATAATAGATATTACTCTTCTAATTCGCGTTAATTTTAATAGTTCCTTTCAAGTGAGAAAGAATATATATTTGTACCTAGACGATCCTGGTATGACCTTTACAATACCATGTAACTTTTTGCCATTGATCAGTAAAATATTTTTATTTAAATGTTGAAAAAGTCATCATCTATAAAATGCTTTTTAATCCAGACAAATCATTAAAAAATCGAAAACTGAAGATAACGGGAGATTCTTGAGTGGTTTTATAAATAGATATGCATTCAAGAATGACTCATTTCCCCCTGCAACACATTTGATAAAGAGATGCCCTCAGATGTGTTACAGTAGATGCAATTAGCTTTTAACTTAGCGTTTTATATATAGGAGTGTAAAGGCATAGACCAAAAATGTTAATTTTACAGGAAAACAAAAAAAAATGGTCCAATTTTGTTATTTTTATGAATCTTATATAAAACGTTATGGATGGAGAAGACCTGTGGTTGGCGGTGCAAAATTTGAATCAGAAATGTTGATGATTGTTGAAAATAAACGCACTAGTACTTACGTGGTGGACATTCAACACTAGGTATGCATACACCGCTCGAATTTCTCAAATAATTATCTATACAATCGCACCCAGCCTCAGATGGAGTTTGAATACATGAGTATAATCTGTATATACTCTCGCATGTTTGCGGTGGACACACTATCCTATTATCAGTCGCTACTTCATTAGGGCCACATTCTGGAGCGATTGATTTAGCGGCTGAAAATATGAAAATTATAGATTATAAAAGTGTAAACTGTAACAGTATTCTGCGGCCTTATCTTATTATTGACAGTAATATTATGTATAAAATGTCTTTTCTAATATAAAATATTAATAATCTGTAATATTTTGAGACTTGATATGGATTTGTAGCTATATCCTTATTATTAATATATTAAATTTACATGCCTACAGTTTTAAGACAAATAGTTGCTAAAAAGTTCTGTCACGACAACCACGGGAAAGGAAGTTGACGATAAAAATAATAGATAAAAGATAAATTAATAGTGAATTATTTGAGTTTACATATAACATCTTAGACCTTATCAACACTTGAGATTAAATGAAATTATAGTAAAACAAACTCAAACTTTAGTCCCCAAGGTACAGGTCTGGCCTAGTTTGGGGACTGATGGTAATGCAGATATTTCCTCGTTGAATATAAATTGTAAAAATTGTAAATTGTAAATTGTAACTGTATCTTTTTTTTAATAAATATTATTATTATTATATTATTATTAAATTTAATATAAATAATATCTATAAAATTGTGACATCGTATACCGAAGAAATAAAATAAATCTAAAATATAAAACTCTAATTTCAACATCACATAAACCTCCATAATATTATCAACTCCCTCAATCTATGCACACAAGATGGACATGGATTAAATTTTGTATCGTTCATTTTAAAATTTAAAACATGTGACGTCACATCTGTAGACCCGGGGAGGATCACAGAAATGTGACCACCTGTGGCAATGACGAGGGCAGCTGTAAAAATCATGTAATTCGTGTCACGTTATTTATGGAAGGCCCCTCAAAACTGTGATCGTTCATGTATTAAGTATTCTTTTAGAGTAATTATTTCATTTTACTTTTCTACATTTTATTTTAAATACAAAAGCATGCTTTTAAAGATGTTTTTATTGCATCTTGTTAAATATAACATGACGTTTTTTGTGGTATTTGACAACCGTCATAGTGTAGTGAGTAACACTTTACGTAAATGAGGTCTCAATTGGCCCAACTTAGCAAACAAACTTTTCTGAATTAACTCGAGTCTGGGTGTGGGTTGTAGTTCCAGATGTCCCTTGCCAAGTTCCTCATAACACAGAGTATATCTTGAGGACTAGATGATTGGTATGATTATGTTGCACTTATGTTCTATATTTTAGTTTAAATGTTTACGTCATAGATATAAAAGGATATTATATAATGTATGTATCTAATGTTGTATTTATATCTGTAATTATATTATATAATGTTGTATTTATATCTATTGTATTGTATTTGTATTTTTAATCTTTTACATTAATTATTACTAAACATATCTCCAACGGTTGCATATATAATACGTAAATCAGATTATTACCAGTTATCACCGCCAATGAATAAACAAAATTAAACTGAGCTAATGCGAAATATTAAATTACCTAATTACACGGCTAAACAACTGGCTATTATTGTCTATTATATCTGTCATTCTGAGTAAATATATGGTAAGTATTTGCTTAATAGATATTCTTACATACTCGTACTACACTTATCTTGCATCATTCACATTTCTAAAACACTTAGCATTAATCTCATTTATGCACGTAGGTTCTAGGAGTGTGAAGTTCTACTTCGAAGAATGTTGTCATGTGATTACATGACCACATTCTCCGAAAAAGAATTTTACTAATGATGTCTAGTAGTCACATTACTATTTATACTTTATTTTTACTTTTTCAGGTTAGCATAGGCACATGTTGAGAAACTGTAAAAATATTAGGTTGACCTCTACGCAGTCTTCTTAGAAATCATCATGGTTAATTCTTAATAAATTTGTTACGATTAACCAACTGAACCAATTTTCCCTCACTGATCACTACTAGTGTGTAACAATAACGTAGATTTTCATTATATTTTTATTATATTAAAATTACTGACCAATTTCACTTTACACTTTATACCTGTAATTATATATATATGTATAATTATAATGTATAATTATACATATATATATGTGTGTGTATATACATATGTGCACATTTTCTTTTCTCTTTCTTTTTTTTGTAAAAAAAAATTGTATATTTGCTTACCTGATGCGTCATTTATATCAAGATGCGTTTGTGCGAATCCTAGAACAGCTGAACATAAACCAATCATATAAATTGTAACGAACAACATTACTACTGCGACTTAATGAAACAAACTGTGGCTTTAACAATAATAATTACTTTTATATCGATATCTTTTTTGCATATGCAAACAATTTCATTACGTAAGTAACGTGTACCGAATGAGCAAATTTCAAAAACATTGAAAATATGCAGTTGTTCAAATCGAAAACGTTCATACGATGATAAGCCTTAATTGTTACTTGTTGTTCCAGTATTCTCCTTGACCACGCACGCCTTTTGTTGTACAGGTAATTTCAAGAGCAGACGTACAATATCTCTGACATTTGTTCGATAATAATGAACTATGAACGCGGAGAATATTACTAGATATACATTACAATCATTAGTAGGACATATTACATCTTTTGTGAAAAACTGCGTACATTTTGTTGATAAGTTACCGCGGACGGGGATTGATGAAAATAACGTGACGGCCGTAGACAAGAAGTGATGGCGTAGATTACGTTGATGGTCAATTTTTATGTTGAAGTTCGTCACAAACGTGTAGTAATTTCATGTTCAATTCGATACATATTGGAAAACAAAATAATAGAAGAATTATTAGAGGTAAATTATTTTATTTTCTAAAGTCATCATCAAATTAGGATACCTTGTTTTGAGGAACTACGTAATAAAAACCTGGAATACAATTCAGAATAGCTAGACTCAGGCGAATTCCGAAAAGTTCCCTTTCCCTAAATTAGAGCGTCCAGGAATTGATCTCGGAATCTCATTTGTGCTTAAGCAACATGCTCACTACTGTGTCACTGAGATGGTCAGAAAGTTATCTCACTACATAATAAGTTAATACAAGTAATACATTATGCAAAAGTGAGTTTTCTGTTTGTTACTTCTTAGTGCTTTAATAACTCAACCAGGGGTGCCGACTCCGTGGGTGCTCGGAAGCTGCGGCACCCTCGAGAGATAAATAGCGAGTTTGGAATACCCATGAAATTAGACATCACAATGTAAATAACATAATCCTTTTTTCATTATTTGTAGTTTCAGTTCACGTTTGTTGTCTATTAAGGACTATCCATCTTTCAACTGAAATAATGATGATGAACCTGGTTATCAAAAGAGCATGAACAACCACGAGGTTTTCTAGAAGCCGGCGTCTCTGCTCTCAACCAATAGTCACGAAATACGGGCAAAGACTAATTTATTCTTTATTTTTATTGCACTTATAAATTACATAGATAAGACATACATATTATGAGCAATGGTGGACTTACTTATCTTTAAAAGATTACAGGCAATTATAATTTTTGTACATGCTAAATTAATTACAAAATTAATTAGAAATCAATAATTAATTAGAAGAGATTAAGATTATACTATATTTTGTGTATATCATATCAGAAATTAGAATCGTATCGAAATATAAAACCTGCCTACTTTAATTTACTAAAAACTAAAAAAAAAATATTTAACAAGCCTAATTGTCATCCCATAAATATTGAATAAAATAATGAAATTACCCTTTTTGTAGGGTTAATGCATACCTGCCTTCTTGAAAATAATTTTGTGTAGGCCTAACGGGTCCGAGGGACAATATCAAGTATATTCAGTAGATGAGAAACCGATAAGTATAATAATATTATACTTATCGGTTTCGGTCAAAACAATCGTAAAAAAAAATATTTAATTTGTTGAATTTAAAAAGAAATAATTTTTCAACACAATTTTAATCAATAAGATTTGTTATCTTCAATAATGTACCTACATAGTTAATACCTACAGTACTAAATAAATATGCATTAAATACATTTTTGCCTTGTGGTCCAGGCATAGACTTAGACGCCTAAGGGGGCTTAATGGCCGATGAATGGATAGCAGCGTCCTTTTAAAAGAACCCGCCTGCCAAACCTGGGAACAATTAAAAAAAGACTCTGATTGAGGGAGGATTGTGATCACCAGTAAACAGTTAACGGCTGATATCAAAATAATAAACATTTTTTAAAGGAATAAAGATTAAAATAATGATCAAGTCTATATTGGGAGCCCACCTACACTAATACTCAATGGGTATTTGCATTTATCAAAGAACGTACCTATAATAAAATAAAGAAGCCTGCCACGCTTATATTTCATTCTAATATATCTAAGCACTTACCTACTGGTAATATTTTTACTGGGGTTTCAATAAGCGACAACTGGCAACGACAGCTTTGTTGAATTTCAAATGGATGCTGAAAATAGTTACTTCTAAAATAGTAGATAAGTACCTAGATGTTTACGAACGGTCTCGTCTTGGCAAATTCACTTAGAGGCTTTATTTTAGTAAACGAAATTTGAATTCCGTTTCTACTGTATTAGTTTGTGCTGGTGAGGTACCAGTGAGAGAGTTAGGCGAGAATGGAATCAAGATAGCCTATTATGATAAATCCATCACTATGGCTTCCGAAAAGACCGCATAGAGATCCACTTGACAGTTATATTACTTACTAGTTAACTTTACTTACAATCCCATCCATCCCTTCTGTAGAGGTTTAAATAATGGGGTAAAATATGAATCGGTATCCCCGCCTAAGCTATCAGTTTAAAGTTTAAGGTGAGGATGAGCACGTCAGTTAGTTCATTGCAATAAATTCCACAATAATTAATCACTATAGTATTCAAGAGGAACACATGAAGTTTGACCTTACAGAGTATATTTTTAGCAATGGGGGCGCTAATCTCCTTTGTTAACAATCTCTTTTCCTCCCACTCACCCTTACTTAGAAGGAATTTAATATAAAAATATATATATAACTGCATCCTCGCCTACGCAATTAGTATAAAGTCAAGTCAATAGACCTATCGTGATTATTTCACCAGGATTTAACCATGATAATTTCCAGGAGTCACCGCGTGAAGGTTAATTTGATATATAGAATAGGTATTCTGGGCTTTAATATTCCCAAGCAATATAAGTATATTGCTTGGAAATATTAGAGCCGACATCGCTAACAACGCCATCACTAACAATCTTATCAACTCCTTTCTTAGAAGTAGGTACCCTATTTCTTAATACAAGGACACACAGAAGACAATCTGCATTTAGTTCAGTCATCAATTATGCTATTAGTCAGTTAGCCCATCATGACGAATTCAACAACAATTGTTCACATTGGTTTCCAGGTGGAACTACGTGGAGGTCGACCTAATAGGGTATATTGGTAGCAATGGGACTGTCAAACTCCATTGCTAACAATTCCTATGCCTGTTGAGTTAGTATTGTAATTTTTTTAATCGGTTTTGAATTTTTGATTCACGGAACTTATATTCTAATATGTTCTGTAGCGTGGGTGGATTCCCAGTAGGTATATCGTACCGATAACGATTTAGATTTTATTCTGTAGAACCACAATTTTTTATATTTAAATATACCCTTTAGTAATAAGAACTTTCGCCTACGCTAACCAATTACTACTCGTTACCGTGGGAAGAATTTTCAGAATTGGTTCACTTAGTTTCAGATTATTAAAAATATATTGTACCTAATAATAAACTGTTTATGATAGATTCAATGAATATTTTAGTTTTATTTTAACTAAATTACTAAGTCTATTCAGCAAAATTATTTAAAACCGCAGATATTATCCTTAACTGTTTACATTCCTCGCCACAAGTGAAGATTCATACTTGACCATGATACAATATTTCTACTAATAAGAAGAAAGTCCTCGGCACTTTAATTATACAAATAATTGTACAATCTTGTTCTTTTTGCTACTTGGGTATGTTTATAAATGAAATTTATAGCTTCTAAAAAAAACATCAAATTTACTCTCCGATGTTAACAGACCGAAACATTGTTTAAAAGGGTTCCATAATAGTCCCCGTGTTGTCCCTTAAACGCCAAGTTTTTGAGGTCGCTTCCTACGTGAAAACGCGCTATAAACGTGCTTTTAGATACAGGTGGTGGGTGTCTCGAGTACAAACATTTTATCGGAGTTCTGTCTTTAATTATTTAAAACGGTTTTAAAGGGTCGAAACTTGGCGCTCGCAACATGGAATTCGGAATGTCTCGGAGACATAAAGAGCTTTTTACTGTTGATCCTTTTCCAAATGCCTGACCCGTGGCCTTCCATTTCCACCGAATAACACATTAGACACATCAAATATGTATGCAACTCTTAGAATTTGTAATTCTGAATATCCTAATAGAGTGCTGATGGTGTAACACGGTTTTACCTTTTCTTATTTTACGTATGCGATTTACTTTATAAATTACTAAGTAGATAGGGGTCTCTTAATGTGTTTCTCGGAATTGTTTATTTATTTATGTGGACTCAATTGTCATTTTTCATTTAAAAGAATCGAAATTATATTTTCTAAAAGCACTATATTTAAATAATACTTTGATTCCGAAGTATGACAACATCAAAAATAGTACTCGTACCTGGGCATACCATTTTCACATACAACAACATCGAAATTACCAGTCCATTTTCAAAAACATTTCTTTTCCAATTAATGTAAGGATTTTTCTGTCATCAAAGTTGTCACACCGATATAAACGCACTAAAGTAATCCTATGAAAACATAAGTACTTATTTTCTATAAATTTACAGGTATCAGAAAATAAACTTACCGTTATTTTATCACCATCATCACCATCATATTAGCCATATAATGGGGTTTTTACAAGTAGTTGTCATGCTTGGCTGGCGGATTAGCAACTGCAGTAAGGCCTCGATGATGTCTAACGAGGGACGCTGCAGCCTAAATTTCGATCATTAAATTCCCATAATCACTTCTTACGACACCCACAGGAAAGGAAAGGATGGTTCATTCTATACTAGGACCACACGGCATAAACGACTATTATTTTATACTAGTTCTTAAATGTGACTTCGTCTACGTGGTCAGGATAAACAGTGGCCTATGTTCTTCTTCATCCTATATAGTATACCAAACTTTATTGTGATTGATTTAACCGCAAAAGACGCCAAAATGTAACAAACTAATTCATTATAAAATTTATAAGTACTTAGGATTTCACGCAATACCTTCGTCAATTTTAAACCTTTAATTTTTAAACCTTTAATAATTATATTATAATAAATATTTTTAAACATCTCTAAAAGCCTAACTGCGGTTGCCAATCCGCCTACTAAGGGTGGCAACTACTGGCGAACGTCCATTATGGGGAAGGTTTATGTTCAACAGTGAACAGTTAACAGATTAAATGAATTCTTTTTATAATAGATAAAAAATGATATATATATATTTTTTGCTAAATAAAATCCTACACTAAATAAAATTTATAAAATACTGATCTTTAAGAGTTCTATGGTTCAAATTATCATCGTGATTGAATGGAATATTTCGTTTTCGACTTTTTTCTATCCTAACATCGTCGCCGACACGGCAACCACATTTTCCCAACGGTACACTACGAATGGAACTGGTAACGTAGAAATTTATATTTTCCGACGTTCTTGTAATTTTCTACGATGTAACACTCACAAGGGAGTGCGGTACAAAGAGATATTAAATTTAAAAATGCACGGCAGCGGGATTGTTGAATACGAGTGGCCGAAAATATTTCTAGAGTGTTCCTTTTATGGTACCTATACAAAGCAGACTGCAGCGTCGTTCTGGTTAATATGCCTCGTTCAAATTACATCATTCTACTTCAGAATATAAAAGAAAATAACGTTATTGAAGTTGAAATGTTTTCTTCGTTATGTATTTATTAAATTGCAGGTAGAGATTACATATATTACAAGGATATTCCCAGGAAAACCAGAGCATTCGAAATAACTACATACGCAAGCTAAAATGACTATGGGCCAGATGGTATATCTAGAAGAATCGATAACCAATGGTGAAACACGATATTATAATAAAGAAAATAAGGTAAACACGTCACAAGCCCACCGAAAAATGAAGCCTGGAGATGACTCCAATTAGCGCCCCAATAAACTTTGCATATACCTCCACACAGATAATAATTGTCTATTATATACCACTCTTATTGTTTGAATCACTTCATCCATTTAATAATAACGTGGATTTAAGAAGTAGGAAAATCAATCAAATAGACAGAGAAATGGAATAGAATAGAAAGGTTTCGCTAGTTAATGCCACGCTTTTTCTATTGCTCCTATTAAAATCCCTTATGTATGTTTTTTTTTAATATCTCCCATGTACAGACAGTTACTCATTTTATAATATTAGTAAAATATTTTTATTATAAAAATCAATGACAGGAAAAATAAAGTATTGAATGACGGATATTTTAAATAATATCGGTAAACTAATATATTATATCAAAATAAAGAACCCGATAGTAACGAGTTTAGATATCTGACTGGTATGGGTGATGTCGATATTGGTGATGACCTCTTTCCTGCCATCAATGTCCAATGTCCAGACTGGAGGGAAGGGATTGTTAGTATTGGGGAAGTCACTTCCATTGCTAACAATATACCTTCTCAGGATAAATTTTCATGTATAGTTCTCGAAATAATGTATATGGTAAAACAACGTTTGCCGAGTCAGCTAGTAGTTATATAAAAACATTAATTTTAACATGAATGTACGTACTTACTGTTATTTATAGAAGCGTGTAATTACTGAATTTATATAACAAATTTGCATTTCTAAAACTTAACTCATTAGTTATGAGAAATATGCCATCGTTTGCTTTTGTCTATATATACCTATGTATAGCGTCGTGTAAATAAGTATAACACGTGTAAATAAAAACGACACGTGTACACAAGTTTCATTTATTATTATAGTTTATGAAACCAACTGCACCATCATAAACAAATATTTTGCAACAGCATGCATTTAATAGAGTATTAATGAAGTGGAAAGGTTAACTGCGTCTAAGAATTGAAAATGATAGTGAAAGAACTTTTTAACCGAATATTCTTTTAAACTATACTTTTTCAACCACATACCCATGTAATGTAATAGATAAAAATTTAGGTCAATAGCTTATTGTGTTTCAAGTTTTGTTTTTTTTTTTTGGTAATTTTAATTTGTCGTCAAAGGATGCTATTTTGCAATTAGAATCATTAAATTTGTACTCACTCAAATATGGTTTTATTATGTAAAGAAAACAAAAACCTGTTTTCATTATCTATATGGGTTCCTTGTGTTTAAGAAGAAAAAGTGTTACACTTGAGTGTTTTTTTATAAGTCCGTATTAAGGTACGTATAACTATATTAAATAAATTAAAGAGTTTTGATAATAAAAATTAATTTATTCCACAAAAGTATTAACAATTTATACCACAAAATTATAATACAATATGTAAAAGAATTTCATATTTAATTAAAAAAAAAGTATATTTCAAATTTACAAATATCATACAGATCAATTATTAATCATAGGTAACACTTTCTAGTGCGCACGAATAAATACGTGAAATAAAAAAAAAATATATTCACAATCTTTTGGCACAAACACTTACCGAAACCAAATTAAAAAATGAGCATTCTATTCATTGCTTCTATAAGCCCATAGTTGTATACCTAATATACATTTTAACTGGCACAAAATTCGTACAAAAATACAAGAATACATAAAATGGAATGCCATGAGAAATCTCAGTTTAATCTCGTATGTGACAAATCACAATCATTATTAATTACACTGCACATCATCATTTCAACCTAAATGTATCCACTATTGGACATAAAGCTCACTATATATGAACATAAGGAACGGGTAGAGTCACTTGCATTAGTTTACTACCTACGACGCATTTAAAGAATCGAGGGAAGTGGTCGCCTTACATTGTGTTTGTCACTCGAGATTTTTTCCAACATTATATGGACGGTAGATTACCGCAAATTTTCACCACCTTTAACTAAGAAAGAACGTAAAAATGAAAACCTCCAAAATTTAATATTCATTTATATCTGTTAAACCTCATTTTCTCATTAAAGAGTCTGCCACTTTCTTTTGAGAAAAAAAATCAATTCAAAAGAAAGCGACAAAACGTACCAATAGTTGAAATAAGTACGGAGGTATTATGCTTTTATGAATATACATCAATGCCTTGCCATTACCCTATTATTTGGGAGGTGGCACCGTATAATAATACATTATGATTTTTACAAAGATTTGTACCCGCATTTACGGTTCAGGTACCTAAACAAGTCTAAAAATTAATTGCCTTCATTATTTACACACGATTAAATTACATTTGTATTATGCACAATATTCCATCATACCAAAGACTAGCCTTTGCTAAGTACATACAGTTACGTACAAAAATATCATTATCTAAAAATTCGTTGAACACAATATATTATGCTATATTAAAAATATACTTCATTATAATGTTTATGGACGAATATTATTTTATCACATAATAGTCTTTTAGTTTTTCACAAATTTCCTCTCAGCATAGAGATTCACTCATTGAATTGATGAATTCACTTCTTGATGACGTAATATTAATAATTCGATGCTTAAACAAATAGATTCAAAAGAGAATCTTACAGCTACTATTTCACTCGCACTGTAGAACAGTCTTTAAGAGAAAAAAAAAAAGATCTATGTCACATGCGAACAGTTTTAAAAAGTTATATTATACACTATAGCTCAGTCGTGGTTTCCACCGGTGATTGGTCATATGAGTAACTGCTAAAGTTTCTTTTGCCAAAGGTAACATTATCGTTATCCGACGCTCTGAAAAAAAAAGTAAAATTGTTATTAATAAAATAATATATATCACTAGACACATAACACTGTGCCATCTGGTGCGAAACTACTATGGATACCTATACAACTAATAAATTTATTTTAAATACATTCAGACCAATTTTACATGGATATGGTACTTCACGTACGTACTTCTGCACCGTGCGGTTCCGGCATAGACTAGACTACCCCTTACTTTCCCGTAGGTGTCATAAGAGGCGACTAAAGAAATTTGAAGGTCGAGGAATGGACAGCACCGTCTCTTTTTAAACATCACAAAAGCCTAACAACGGTTGCCAATCCACCTGCTAAGCATGGCAACTAGTGTCAAAACCCCCGATAATGGGAGACTTATGTTCAGCAGTGGAGAATTAACGGCTGACATTGTATGTATTGGTATAAATGGTAGGTAATATCTGACTAATATATCTCGTATATTAATAATAATATTCAAACTTATATGAATATAAAGATATCAACAATGCTAAAGATTAATTACTTGATACGATGTCTAAAGGGTAACTCCAAGTACTGTAAAGATATAAACAATCAAAATACATTAATATATGTATATATATACTCCAGATTAACAATACAACTTCAGTGTAATGACTAAACTTTATAATGTAAATTTCAAATTACGGCTACATAGCCATATATTGAAATTTCTTAGTACCTTGTAGATACTAAAGCTCGCAGGAATTTCGTACATTGATCCTATTCAGATACGAAATTAATTTTATATCTAGTTCTCTAGTAAAAGAAATGGTTTTAATTTTAAAATTAGTTCATTACAAATACTGTCTTCTTTTTTTTTCTTTTGTCTGGTGTCTAAGATACAAGTTACGACTTAGTTTAGGCTCCAGATCTCCCACAAATTACGATACTTTTATTTTGTATAAAGTAAATAATTTATACACTGTAATTTGTGGAGATGAATAAACTAATTATTATTATTTTAATAAATGTTATTTCAGAATTGAGCCAGCAAACGATTACTGGATCGGTAATTCACAATTAACGTTATAGTAGTAATAAAGAAATGTGTTTTTGTTTTTTGTTACAATAATTATTTGCTAGTAACAATTATTTTAGGGAGACTAGCTAGAAACTAGTAATTAAAAATGAAAATTTAAAACGTTGCGATTTTTTTGTAGACATTTTCCATTTAAAAATTCTTATTGTCTAAGTATGTCACGATCTCTGACGAGTTATTGATGTTTATACTATAATAGATAGATACTCTTTATTGTTTCCTCCAAAAGATTACAATAGTAAATTTGTTACAAACAAACATTTACAAGAAAATATTACACTGAGAAAATAATGCGGCCCTATTGCTATGAGCGACATTTTCCAAGTAACCTCTGGATGGAGAAGAGTTTGACTTACTTTGGTTGATAAAAACCAACTTGGAAACTTTACCAAACTCGGATACTGACAAAAACTCAAATGTATTTTTAATATAAGACAGTTGACGAGTGCGATTTTTATTGTTGTACAAATTCATAGTACAAAAGTGACAGTGTACGAAATTCCTTCTGATCGTGGCACGACTAGAGGGGCCTTAATTGGTACTGATGTACAAATTACGCAAGGGACCTATTGCAAACATTCGTATCGTAACAATGTCCTTATAAAGTATTCCGTAATTACATAGCGAGAACAGTGTATACTCGTATTTTCATTAAGAGTTATATATTAAACGGTACTAAGCATAATAATAGAAGCAGTGGAGAAACTGTACAAATAATTGGGCTTAATTTTATGAAGATATACCATCTTAAAGGAAAGAATCCCCTTAAGAACATTCATAATTTTGGCTTGTTCAAGTATAGTGTGGAGTACAGGCCACATATATTATTTATAGCTATTTATTATTATTTACCAAATTCGAAATTGACACGCATATCTATTGTTTCCTTTTGGCTTTCCTTTACGGCCCTAGTCTTCTAAGTTCCTTTGACTATTACACATATATTTCTAATTTCCATTCCTGGTTTCCTTTGTCGCCCACATATAGCATCATCTTAATTATCTATCAATTTCCAAAAAGGGTTTAATAATTTCCATTGTTTCTAATTGATTATTTAAAAAATGCTCTGCTAGCGAACTAAAACGTTAAATCAAATCGAAAAATGTGATCCAAGAAAAACACAGCTGTATAAATAAGAAAATATTTCAGATTGTCAAAATACTTTTCGAATTTTTTTATTATTTTTCTTTTAATGATACATATCTAAGAAAATAGAAACATAATTGAATACTTCTTATTTCTGAACTTATATAAACATATGTTTTATTTAAGATACTTATACATTTAACTTAAAACCTCAAATTACTTGGAGTATAATTCTCATATTCTAATAATATTTCTATTAACCTTAACAGTACTGACAAAATTCTGCCTTCATAATGACTCTAACTAGTAACTGACTAGCATTATTATGTCTCCGTAATAGAATATATATCACAAAGTTTGCTAGAAGTTTATATGGGTATGATTTTATTTCGAGATTTCCTTATTTTGCAATGATATATTCTAAAATTGTGCCTTGAAAATACAACATTATTATATTGAATTAAATAAGGGTATACAATGAACAAACAAGTGATTTACCTTTGCAATCCGGGTATCTCATCATACGCCATTATGGGTTGCGTAGATTTCTTTTTATGATTGTTACCGCCATTTATTTTCCTGCCGAGTGTCGTGGCCAGTAATCCGCCACCTACATTGTTGTTGTTCACACGCGGTAACGTGCCGAGTGCGTTGTTCAATGCGTGGTTATTTGGCACCCGTCGATTCAGTGTTTGTGTGTTGCGTGCGATGGTCGCGTTATTCGCAATCGAGTCGAAGTTACTGTTGTTCAATGTACCGCCGTTTTCGTTGACGCTTGACGCGCGAGCGGTGGTTGCCGTTTCTGATAATGTCGGGCTCCGTTCACCTATGAAATTTGCATGTTTATAAGGGAATTTAATATTAAAGTACATGTTTCTTAAACTAAATCGATTCGAATAAATAAAATAAAATGACAACGCAATTATGAATAAGATAATGATTACATTGTTTTTTTGCAAAATTTTATAAAATTAGTAGCCATTTTCAACGGTTAAATAAGTCTATTAAGTATTCTTTTTTGTATACAACTTAGAATGGCAAACAGCTAACAGCCCACCTGGTGGAAAGCGGTAACCGTCGCCTATAGACATGAGCAGTACCATGGACATAACAAATTATACTGTTTCGCCTATGATAACCCCCATGCGTTGCCATTCCTGAGGACTCAGGTGTTATTCCTCTGTACCCTGTAAATTCACTGCCATATCCCACCCTTCAAACTGAAACACAGCCATTCAAACACAACTGTTTCACGGAAGAAACACGAATGGGACAGAGGTGGCCAAGCGAGACTTGAAATTTCATTTAAATCGTTTCAACCGTTCAAGTAAAACATCCAAATATCTTTACAAACTTTGATATTTGATAATATTAATAGGATTAAAAGGTCTCTAATAATAATATTGTTGCTTATATGTGTATTATTAAAAATTGAATATTGTATGGCAAATATTCATTGTATT
This sequence comes from Galleria mellonella, assembly GCF_026898425.1. Classification (NCBI taxonomy): domain Eukaryota; kingdom Metazoa; phylum Arthropoda; class Insecta; order Lepidoptera; family Pyralidae; genus Galleria; species Galleria mellonella. The sequence goes on along the minus strand of NW_026442100.1, from coordinate 259,451 downwards.
TGGACAAATCGAAGGGTACATTCTCGACAATGGAACATTCGGCACAATGCCTCTACCACATAAATATGATAAACATATATTGATGCTGTGGCAGCCATTTTTGTATTTTTATAATGGACATTAGTATGTCCTTAGTATTTTCAATATGAATGTTTGTTACGTTTTTTTTTTTTACGTTTGTTTAGGAAAGAGAAGGAGATAGACTTTTTGTACCAAACAATCAATATGACCCGGACAAGTAAAGGAAGTAGAAACCACACTTTGTTTGTAATAATTGTTGCAATAAATATATTTATAGATTTAACTATAAAAATTGATTTATAAAAAATATACTGACCATTATCTTTAGATAAATATTGTACGCTATGTATGTTGAAAGCATGATTATTAGCGCTGAAATCTAATTGCAAGTCAGCGTCGTCAACTGCCATATTGAGAACCTGGAAAGAAAATTTATGTAAAGCTACCGACTGGATTGATTTATTTATAATTCAGAAAGAGAAGAAGAGAAATGGAGAGGGAAAGAGAATATGCTATATTTACATTAGACATTCGCCTTAATAAAAATAGTTAAAATTTATTATTTTTTTTAACACAACGGTATACAAATATATCTCATAATCCCATTATAAATTATATCATTATATTATTTAAATATTATACTGAACATTGTAGCGTTGTGCATTTGACAGCTGACATTTTGACAACATAAGATTTCTAGAGTTGAAATGTAATGACTATAATAAATAGGTACTTTCTTATGACCCAAAATTTTTGGAAGAACGTAATATTTCTATGGTTTTAATGAACTATCATCCGAAACATGCAATAGCACGTATAGTAATGTTCATGTGAATATGTCTGTCTAGTAAGCGAATAAATTAATAATACCTGTGTTTCGTATCTCGGCGCGGGTTCGTCTTCACTCGATTCATACCCGGACGGGGGTCGCGGAGGCGCCATACTCATACTGAGTGTTCCGTACTGTTGTATCGCTTGCTCCTTATGTTTCTTGTACCTTTGATAAAGTGACAATATATATGAATAAGGCCTTTTCAAAAAAACATAGGACAAAATTAGATATGAAAATCATATTTGACTTTTTTACTAAATCGATTCTTGTGATCTCGCAATTTATATGAAAAGAAACTTAATTAAATACAAGTTGTTATACTAGTGCCCGTCATATTGGAAAAAAGAATTAATAATAAACAGAATACTCTATTATGTCCATGGTACTGCTCATGTCTATAGGCGTCGGTTACCACTTTCCATCAGGTGGACCGTCAGCTTGTTTGTCATTCTAAGTTGCATAAAAGAATAGTTGATAGACATAAGTTATAATTAATTTAAAACAATAAAATAAGACAATAACGTAAGAACTATAAATCAAACCAATTCGATAACTTAGAGAACTGGCAATAATTATTATTTGCTTATTTTTAAATTTGTCTGTGTTTGATACATACTATAAAAAAAAAATCTGTAGAAACAAACTCACCTATTCCACGATGCGCATATGTATATTGTAGCAGCAGTGGCAGCGACTAAAACAAGCGCTGCCAGCGCTATTAAAGCAGCTGGAAGCGCTGAGGCCAACGGTGCGACCGCAATATGCGGCCGTCGCGGGGGCTCAGCCGGTATGAGAGGCGCTCGAACCTCGCTCACTGGAGATTGCAAGCGAGCGGCTACCGCTTTACGAACGCCGTTCTCGATCGCCCTAAGAAATTAAATCAAATTATAAACTACAAAGTGGTGTATTGAACTCTAAAATATTGCATGGAACTTAGTACTCATTAGGTTTCACTTTATTGTGACACATTTAGCAATATGAGTAGGTGATAAATAGATTGACTTGATGACCAATAACTAATAAGTTTGGTTTTAAAAATATTCTAATATAATCTTCTAATAAAATTGTTTTCATATTATTTTTAAATTCAACTTATTTATTGCATTCAAATTAACCAAGTTAAATATGGAAACTTTATTATATAATCTGTAATTGTGAAGTACACACAGGCCACATATATTGTTAATAGTTTTTATATTATTTTATTTTATCCTAAATAACTCATGTGTAAATTTAAGTAATTTGCGAGAAGTGCACTTCGGTTGCAGTGAAAATACAAGTTTATTTGGCATTCCAAATTATATAAAAAAAATGAAAATTCAATTTGAACTTACTTCTTTACAGGTTTAGATTCTCTCGTCAATATCTCCCCAGTTCCAGGCTCCACCAGGTACAACCAGACATCAGTTCCCCTCGTATCACTCTCCAATGTCCCGTTTTCCCCTAAATAATGCCTTGCAGTTAACTTCTCCAGGCCAGCAACTAAACCACTCTTCTCTTCTATAGCGGTTAGTAGACTACGCGACCGTCGTCGCATGGCGTCAGGGTTTAAATCTGATACTTCCACGACTAACTGGTTTTCTTTTTGGAGAAGGTTTATCTGAAAAAATCATAGAATTTAAATGAAAGTTTGTAAAGGATACTATAAATTTCATATAGCTCTATAAATATACATTAGGTACATAAAATACATAAAATAAACTTCTCACAGACTCGTCATCATTTCCTTAGATTAAAGATAATATCGTCATAGTCGTAGAATACTGACGGATCTGACAAATATTACATATAAATATCCGTCAGTATTCTAAGACTATGACGATATATGCAGATCATTTTATTCGCTTCTTTTTTATTTTGTTTTTAAATTAACCCTATCAAACTAACAGATGCCTGCATTATATATTTGGAGGTTTACAACTTCCATCTCATAGCGAACGCATTTGTTTCACTAAACAGCGACGTACTTCACGCGATTTTTTAATAAAATTTACATAATAATCATGTAAAATAAAAGTATTAATTATATTACTAGTGTTTTGATGTAGTAACTACCAGTTCAACTTAAATCGAAACGACTCGACTAGTTACGGAAACAATTTACGATCCTTAGTCATGAGCGACTGTAACGCGAGCACGAGCCTGACTGATTTGCGATCTCGTGTAACAATATATTAGTATATAATATATAGTATATAGAATAATATATAGTAATATATTTGTGTAAGATTTAAAAAAAATATCTACTTACCACAACAGAAGCTCTAGCAATATTATAATCTTGAGGTGAATTGGGATTGTCTCGTGCAGTCACACTGAACTTGAATGGTAGGACATCCTTTGGAACGTTCTCGAACGATTTGATGTTACTAATTACACCAGTATCAGGGTCTAGACTGAAGTACTCCTCTGCGGTTTTAGTCCACGAGTTCTTATGGTATTCGAGCTTGCCGTAGTCGCCGCTGTCTTTGTCCTTAGCCTATAAATATTGAAATAAATATATTTTCCCAATAATAATAATTATTTGTGAAATAATTATAGTAGTATAAAAATTATTTTCGTTTAAAATAATTTTTAACGAATCTTATATTATATTTAATTAATATTGTAAACATTTTATGTTTATTAAACTATCAATAAAAATTAGATGTTAAAAATCTTTAAAAAAAAAACTTCAAAAGCAAAATATGAAAAATATGCAAAATGTTAGTGCTAGATTTATGTGTAACATGTTCTATGATTGACATATTAATTAGTTTTCAGCACACTTTTTATAAAATGAATTAGAAATATTGAAAATTGTTCAATTGTTTCTGAAAATTAAATAAATAAAACTGACACAATATCTATGGTGTCACACTTCAGTAAAGAACAATATTTAAATATTGGTAAAGAAGAAAAGGCCGACAGCACTATTTTTTTTTTATATACAACTTAGAATGACAAACAAGCTGACGGTCCACCTGATGGAAAATGGTAACCGTCGCCTATAGACATGAGTAGTATACTGTTTCGCCCATGATACCTCCCATGCGTTGCCATTTCTGAGGACTCAGGTGTTATTCCTCTGTACCCTGTAAATTCAGGCCACTGACTGCAATGCCTCTGGTGATGCGGTTGCTCATGGGTGGCAATAGCCACTTACAATCAGGCGAGCCGCATGCTCGTTTACTCCCTGTGCTATAAATAAAAAAAAACTTACCTTTACTTGCAATACGTTCGTTCCCAACAACATATCTTTGGTTACAATAGCGAAATATTTCCCCTTTGCAGCCGAAATTGTAGACTGATCGGAGAATATGAAGGTAGGCACATTATCATTCGCATCCGTAACATGCACCTTTATAACCGCTTTACTGCTGTCGGGGTTAATTAGACCCTGTATGGACTCTAGTTGGACCTCTAACGAGTACTCTGAGAGAGTCTCGTAGTCTAAGGAACTTGTATTGAGGTAGATAGCACAGTCTCTTTCCAACGTTAGATTGACGTAGAAAACTCCTACAATAAAATAGAGAAACATAAAAGGTTAAATGTAAATATTTTAATTTACAATTATAATATTATAAAGAGGAAAGGTCTGATTATTTGTAATTGATATACTCAAAAACTACATAACCGATTTTAAAAATTCCGTCACCTATAGAAAGCTATATTATCAGCGAGTAACATAAACTATATACTATTCTCTAAAATTCTATCTACCCGAAGCCGAAGTTGGGCTGAATCACTAGTAATAATATATTTTAGAAATGAACAAAATTTAAACTTTTTTTATAGCTGCAACACTAAACGTGTCATATGTTATGTGCATTGCCGACCCTGAGGAAACCTTAATATTTCAATTCTAATTTATAATTATATGTTTATTAGAAATTCATGAACGTGTGTGAAAAAGTTGTTGTCATGTATACGAACTAGTAACAACCAATTATTATTGTAATTGATTGGATTGGTGTCTGGTGCCTTTTTTTATTTATTTATATTTTATTTATATCCTGCATGCGCGATGTAGTATCCTATTGGCATTTTAAATGTATTTGTATATCAGAATAATACTGCTGTAAAAATAACGCTATTTGATTGCACTTCATCCTCATCGCATCCAAAAACGTTTTGCTTTGGGTAACCAGCAACGTCCTATTATTATGGTAACGCCATTATCATGCTAACCTAGCGGCTATATCTACTATATAATAGTAGATATAATAAATTATATTATTCGTAAATGAAGTATAATTTAGTAATATTTTTTATGATTAAATATACCTTTTTGCGATGTCTCAGTGAGTATGCACTTCAGTGGAGTATCCATAGAGTGCTGTTTCTTGTTCAAGACCGGCAATATTCTCACTAATGTGCCATTTCGTGAGTTCTCCGCTACGTGTTCAGTGTACACAGTGTCAGCGAACCCTAGGCCGACCTAAAAAAATAATACAAAACTTCACAACTGTATACGAACGTTGAATATATAAAATTATCATAATCGTTTATTCAGACTATTATACATGTTGCAGAAATAGAAGGTAATGAACATGAATACTAAATATTTTTTCTTCTTTCAAATATTCACTCATTTGAAAGAAAAAGAATTACACATATATGAAATTAATGGAGTATGTATAAATAACTACATATTATACGAAACCATGCAATGTGAGAGATCGTATGTAGTAAATAGACATAGAATAGATCACCCCTTCCTTTCCCGTGGGTGTCATAAGAGGCGACTAAGGGAAGGCGAGGGATAGACAGCAGCGTTCCTCGTAAAATATCTCCAAAACCTCACTACGGCTTCCAATCAGCCTGCCAAGCATGACAACTACCGGCAAACCCCAAAAGGGGTTTATGTTCAGCAGTGGACAGTTAAAGACTGATATGGTGAAGCAGAGAATGTATTATACTCGTATGTGTATTGCACAATGTTAAACTCACATCAGGAGGAACGGTAGCTGAATGACTGACGTAAATGGTAAGGCTGGCAACTGATGACATCACTGGCTCCCCTTGGTCGTAAGCTTGTACATCCACCTGTAATATTATTCTGAATTGTAGATTCTTTAAACTAAGATGTTCTATACAGATATATATTTGTTTATTAGATAATCTTTGAAATAACAAACAAATAATTTAAAAAATGTGTAATTACATTTATAAAATACAAAATGCGATCCCATCGCGACTCAAGACATTACTTACAGACAACCTTTAAGTAGAGAAGAAAAGGAGGCTATTTGGCGCAAGAAATGTAATAAAAAACGTTCGTCTCTATCTACATTCAGATAAACTTTCCATATTTTAATTTCTTTACGATTAAAAAATTCAATGCGAACCTGGTTTGAATTCTTAAAAACTTATAATTTTGTGGTTTCTATTTTAAAAAACGATTAGTAAATTTGTGAAAGAGAAAGGTTTTTTAAGTACGTAGTTCGTTTATCACTTAACTGTTAAGGGTTTCCTACGAGATAATCATAAACAAATTTTGTAATAGCCGTCAACTTTTCGTATAGAAACAAAAAAACAATATGACTTCAATTCTTAATCAGATGGCGCTATTTAGGTGAAAATTGTCAACTATTGACAAATATGGATACATGAATAGTCTCTCGAAAACCTTCATACTCTTAATTGTAAGAAAGAAATTATTCATTAAGTTAATAACCCTTATATTTGAGAATAAAATAAATCACATTTTGAACCTTATTATTATATACTTACGGTATACTCGCTATCGGTCTCCTTCCTCAAATCATCTCTAACTCTGAGTGCCCCGGTATCAGGTTCGACGTGGAAATACTTTGATGCTTTGCCTCTGCCGACTAGCTTGTAGCGTACTCTGTTGTTGGGAGCGGTAGCATCAGAATCTACAGCGAGGACGGTCTGGACGAGGGTGCCGATGGACGAAGAGTCCTCCACTGTGACGGGCCGGACTACTGATGTGAATATAGGCGAGTTATCATTTTTGTCCTGAAATTTTAGAATTGTTTAATTGTAAACCTGATGTTTCGAGAAGTAGTCAATAATGTTTGACCAAACAATTACAAGTGGGGGGAAAGGGATTGTTAGTAATGGAGACTAAGAATCCCATTACTAGCAATATTCCCAACCAAGTCGACCTTCACGCGGTTCCCCCAGGAAACTATCATGGTTAATTCCTGATGAATTCATCATGATGGGCTAACTGGCCTGTTTTCATTCTCATCAATCACCCTTCACTGGTGCTCCGCCAGCATATCCCGTTAGCGCAAGCGGGGTTACCATTCCATTTTCACCCATAAAAAAAAAACAGTTACAAGTTTGGATAAGAGAACAAATGAACAAACATTACAATATCTGGTTCTCTAAGAAAGTGGCAAGCGAATTCATTAATGGAACCGACATAGCTAGCGAATTCGTGAGTTAGAATGAGATAACAACGTCGGATGTCTCATTCCAACTTAAAGACTTCTGATTACGATTCAATCGATGGATTCGCTTGTCACTTGTCTACAGGGGCTAAACACAGACACTACTACACTACGATTACTTTATTGTATTTATTTATATAGACAAACAATACTCACATCTACAAGCACCTCGACTGTAGTAGTAGCGCCGGGTCCCTCTCCCGAATTCTCTTCCGTGCCCACTAATATCTCGTGGCGTGCCATCACTTCTCTATCTAGAGGCCGTAATGTTCTGATCATACCAGTCTTGCGATCTATTGAGAACAGATCAGTGTCGCCAAGCATTATAGTGTAGGTTATTTCTGATAACGTATCAGGATCTTCTGCCTGTAATATACAAAGTATATACATTTTTTTAAAACATTTCGCAAATAGAAATTATAAGAGTTATAGCTTATATTATTAATTACAACGTAATTTTACGTTAGCATACTCGTACGTAACGAACAGCACATGCGCTTCGTCACTGTCGCGTTGGGAGAAAATATAGCAAAGCTTACAGTTTTTTACACTCAAATAAATAAATATTATGACTGTAGACGGAGTTATTTGTTAGTCTGTATTTAGCGTTAAGCGCCTATCTACAACGCAGCGTACACGGTTGTATGTTTGATCGTATATTACTTAATATGCCCTATGCTGTGAGAAACTGTCACAACATACCCGTATAGGTTATCATGAATCAAAAATACTTACGTAAACTTTAGCAACCGGATAATTAGGTGCATTTTCGGGTACGTGGACAGAGTAATGGTCCTGAGGGAAGACAGGCAGCTCGTCGGGTACATCTTGCACCTGCACCGCTACCGACGCAGTACCAAGACGTTTGTCTATAGCGCCATCTGTCGCAGTCACCACGAATGCGTACTCCTGCGCATATTAAGATATTTTATAAGTACACGCAATAGGATGTCCTAGTGAGTAAAAAAATTCAACTTAATGATTTTGAATCAAGTATTGATCTGAACGTAGCGAATGTGCAATATAATTTATTATACCTATTAAAATAATAACAAATAAACTTTTTTTATACAACTTAGAATGGCAAACAAGCTGACGGCCCACCTGATGGAAAGTGGTAACCGTCGCCTATAAACATGAGCAGTACCATAGACATAATAGAGATACGAGAGACTTTGCACAAAAGTCGATTGCTTGGGTACCTCTGTCTCATTCGTGTTTCAACCGTGAAGCAGTTGTATTTGCATGGCTGCGTTTCGGTTTGAAGGGTGGGATATGGCGTGAATTTACTGGGTACCGAGGAATAACATCCGAGGCATGGGGGTATCATGGGCGTAACAGTATACTCTGTTATGTCCATGATACTGCTCATGTTTATAGGCGACGGTTACCACTTTCCATCAGGTGGGCCGTCAGCTTGTTTGCCATTCTAAGTTGTATAAAAAAAATCACACACAAAATTAACGGCAATAATCTCATTTTGAGACGCATAAACAAAACCCAATAACAAGTCCTACCATTGGAGTTTTAATACTGGCTGTTGATACTCAGCTTTTTTAGAACATGTATTGTTTTTAAATTTGTTCTATCTTCATAAAAATCTTTCATAAAATGTCTTGTGGTTTTTTTTTTCACTTAACTGAATATTTTATATTATAAATACATATATGTTTTAATACCGCATTCTGTTGTTTACATCACCTACAAAAAAAGCCGGTTTTGAAAACCCACTTATATAGAAATTATTTCAAATTCTACTTACTTTAGTTTGTTCGTAATCCAATGCAGTGTTAGTAGTAATCATTCCGGTTCCATTGTCTATGCTGAACGGTAAATGCGATGGTATGCTATAGGTAATCATAGCGTTGACACCTTCATCGCTATCAGTGGCGTGGACGTAGCCCACGATCTCGCCCGATAATCCTGAAAATAAGCCGCAGTTTATGTTATTTACATCGTTACAAGTCTTTTAACTGATTGGGCACCAAAGGATGGTAACAAGCGAAAAGGCAGACCCAGAATTGGTGGTCTAATGATTTTAATACATTTTTCAAGTTGTGGTCAAAATAGGGACATGATCAAAGAATATATGTGCATGTGTATATATATAAATCCACACATATTTTTGAGCACAGTTTGTAATGTCACAGGCAAAAAAATATAAACTATAAATTTAATTTTGCATCTGTTAAAGAAATGACCTCGTCTTTCAATTGTGTCAGGTTCGATGCAGCACAATAAATATTCTTAATATATATTGTGCGGCATCGAACCTGATATATATATATATATATATATATATATATATATATATATATATATATATATATATATATATATATATATATATATATATATATATATATATATATATATATATATATAGGCTATGCAATTATTTAATGTCGATTATAGCCAGAGCTAATATTGTAATAGTAATAAGAGGCCATATTACATAGGTAGGACTGTATATAAAGCTTGATAGCGTTAATAAGTCTAATAGCCGGTCTTTTATACCCAACCAGGTCGACCTTCTCGCGGTTCCCCCTGGAAACTCTCATGATTAATTCCTGATGAATTCATCATGATGGGCTAACTGGCCTGTTTTAATCCTCATCGATCACCCTTCACTGGTGCCCCGCCAGCGTATCCCTTTAGCGCAGGCAGGGTACTATTCCATTTTCTATCAATAAAAAAAATAACCAGTCTTTTGGTCGAGTACCTTCTTTCACGTGGAATAAATAAGAGTCTTCGTCAAACTTCGGGTTGTTATCGTTAATGTCGGTGACCTTGATGTTAACAGTCGCTGTGCTCGCCAATTTGCCCGGATCTTCGGCTTTTACCATCTGCAATCACGTTATAAATATTATTGACATAATCTGTAAATATTATTTTTCAAATCTGAAAAGTAAATATTGCATTAATTCATGTAGATAAGATTCGAAGCCGATGGAATTGGGTTCAATTTTCGGGCGTGACATTTCGAAAGCATTTTTATTAAAGGGACGAGGGGCTATTGATGGTCTGGTTTAAGTAGACATCATTGTGGTCCCCAGATAATAGTTCTTCTTTTTTCAATTCATTGTACCACTCCAGTCAAAAATTAATTGTATGGTCGCTCAGTCGCATTGACCAGGCAACGGCGGAGCTTCACGTTTTACGTAACTTTGGTTCTAATATATTCTATATCACTAATTATATAATATTATAACATATATAATTTTAAATACAAGTAGTTACACAAATTTTATCTTGTAAAGATGCCCAAAACAGTATAACTGTCTATTCAACCTGTATAAATTTTTGTTATGGTATAAATAAAAAGTACTTGGACATTTTCAAAGAGTGAATGAAATAATTACATTGCTGTAACTTTTATATACATTTTCTGTCATGTTCATATGAATATAAAAGTCAACGTATAAAAAAACAGTGTGTACATATATATAAATAGTTACCAGTTGATATCTCGTAAGAACTTCTCTGTCTAGTCTCCGTATCACTGTGATAATACCAGTATTCGCTCCAATCGCAAATTGTCGCAAATCGTTCCCAGATACAATCGAATAAGTAACCGGTTCGTTTTCCGGGTCTTTAGCCTGAAATAAAAGTACGATTTTTTAGTTTTTGGTGAGTGCATTGGTAAATCTGTAAAGCTCGCCAAAAATATGTATATTATAAATAAATAAATATTATTATAAGAAAAATTAAAATTGACCATGTGAAAGTATATATTGGATTATAAATTATCCTAAAAAAAAACAGGAACATTATAATAGATAAATAAAATATTAATATTCATGATTGTCGGCATTTAGTGGAACTTTAATACACATATTGATATTATTAAAAAAACAAACAAACAAACAAACAAACTTCTCGACAAATTTATAATAACAAATACTTGAGCAATTTCGCGTTTAAAACTTTTTCAAATATTTATTTACATTTATTTATTTCATGCAATCAACTGAAGAAATTTTAAACTTTTATAAGTATTGTTTTCTAATTTTTCAACCATCAATTGGGGAAGTTGATCAACAATAGTTATACTCATTCTTAGATAAAAGTCTATAGGAAAATTATTGTTCGTTTTGTGTTACTGCTAGATATCAATAAATTAATTATGACGTGTTTTTAATTATAATCTGTTTTATTAATTTTTAGTTTGTTTAAATTATTTAAATGAAAATCACTTTGAAGAGGACACAGTAAATTATTTTGTATTAACATATCGCTACATAGTATAAAACAAAGTCGCTGTCGCTGTCTGTCCGTCCTTATGTATGATTAAATCTTTAAAATTACGCAACGGATTTTGAAGTTTTTTAAATAAATAGAGTGATTCAATAGGAAGGTTTATATGTATAATACGTGCATAATATAGTAAAGAAACACTGATAATTTTAGAGGTTTCTAATGTGATGTGATGTAATGTGCACCCGTGCGAAGCCGTTGCGGGTCGCTAGTCATTAATATAATTAACATCCAAATATTGTTTCTTTTAGATTATTATTATTTACTTTTGTAATTTTAAAATTGCAATATAAATACTTATTGACATATCATTGTATGACGAAAAATGTTACACTAAATATGAATCTAAACAACTCACAGTGACTGTCGTAACAGTAGAGTTAATGGAAGCCCCTTCGGATACAGGCGCGTAATAATCCCTCGAGGAGAACTGTGGCGGGCGCGTATTGGGACCGGGGGCTACGGATAACTCCACGATGCCTTGAGAACTGAGGCCTTTGGCGTCTGTCGCTCGAACTGTCACGCTATACTGCTCGCCGGCTTGCAATCGGCCGCTGCTTGCTGGAATACACGTATAATATAATTTAAATAATTTATAATACAATTCAATCAATTGGCTATTCTATACTGGTAAAGACATCTAAAAACAGCTGATTTGAATTGAATTGAAAGAATAACATAACGATACAAATTTTGAACGAATTTTTTATTTTATTTTGTCGTTTATCTCGCTATGTTCATTTATAAAAAATATGCAGTGTCACAAGCAAAAAACTTGAGACTTGTACTACTTAGTATTGCGTGTAACCTCAAACTCAATTTTGCTGTTAGTATGCGTGTAACATTTTCCTTGTGATCAATTTTATGAAAAGAATTCGCTTTAATATTCAAATTAGACAGAAATGTGAAATACTGAGTGTACAAAGATGGTGACGTGCAACTGAGACTCAAAATTGCTGTGTATTGCTTATTCTCAAATCTTGTGTACTTTAAATTTATTGCACGCAAAAAGAAAAAAAACAACACATGCAATAACAAAACATGAAATAGGCGAATACTTGCTTTGAAAAGGAGAGAGAAAACAACAGTGCTACTTACATATAACTCCTGTGTTAGGGTCTATAGTGAATTTGTTGCCACCGTTATTAGATACGTGATAAATGCTGTATGTTATACGTGCGTTCTCACCCTCATCGATGTCTATGGCTTCCACCTGGAACGTAATAAAAAAAATAGGACTTAGACAAACTCAGTAGTTTTAAATGGATTATAATGGAATAATAACTAACGGAATACGCTGGCGGGGCACCAGACGATAGGTGATGATGAAAAGGCAGGTCAATTAGCCCATTGTAATGAATACACCTAGCATTCAGCACAATTGTTTCCAGGGGAGACTACGTGGAAGTCGACCAGGGTGTATTGCTAGCAATGGGAATACTAATCCCATTATTACCAATCCCTTTTTCTCTCCCCCCCCCCACCTCAATAGTGTATCATATTGTGTCTAATTGTTGCGGGTTTGATCCTTGTATACACAAACATTTGTATTGAATATATATATATATATATATATATATATATATATATATATATATATATATATATATATATATATATATATATATATATATATATATATATATATATATATATATATATATGTTCATATTGATCTTGATGCTTTCTATATAATAAAGCTTTTAACTGTCCACTGCTGAACATAAGCCCTTAGGTGGTTTTTCCAGTAGTTGTCACAGGTAGATTGGTAACTGCAATTAGACTTTAGAGATGTTTGAAGAAGGCCGCTGCTGCCCATCACTCGCCCTCCTTTAATCGCCTCTTACGACACCCTCGGGAAAGGAAGGAAGGCCTATTCTATGTCAGGACTACACCAAATTTATGTTTATGTACCAATGATATAAGTTGCTTAGTTATTGACTAAATGACGCTAACTAATGCGTTCAGTAATAATTATGCAGGTTTCAATAGATAATATAAATGGTATTACAACCCATAGTAACTTTGTGGTGTATAAGGGGACTTAACACGAATGAAAAGACCCATTTAATTCAAAATACGAAATGAACCGTAATGTGATTTGTGTAAGTACTATTTTAAAACTGACCTTATAACTCAAATAACAAATACCTTATGGACAGCTGTAGGTTCCAGACTAGCGGGCACTATAATTGGCTGTGTCTTCGGTATGACAGGCGCGTTGTCATTCTGGTCTAGAAGCTGTACGGCTAACGAGAGCGGCGCCGACGCAGCACCACCGTTAGCTTCTCTCGCCACCACCTTGTTGAGATAAAATAGAAATTATTCATAAACTTGTATTATTTTTTTAAAATTATATAAAAAATAATCTCTTTTACGTTGCTTATCGGGATCAAAACTCTCCTATTTCGTTGCAAGTTGGAGCAAATACACATTATTATATACACACAGAATTAACGTGAATGAACATCGTCACATAATGCACTGATACGGATGTTCGAATTTCGGTATTGTACATTTTAAAACATTATTATTTTATCCAAAATGTCTCTTAATATTTAAATATTATAGATATACCACATCAGCCGTTAACTGTCCACTGCTGAACATAGACCTCCCTCTTGGAGGGTATTGCCAGTAATTACTACGCTTGGCAGGCAGGTTGACAACTGCAGTTAGACTTTGGTGTTTTTTTTCAGAGAGACGTTGTTGCCAATAATCCTCCACCATTAAATTCCCTTAATAGCCTCTTACGACGCTCTTACGACGATAGATTTTAATTTCTAGAATTACTACAGGAAAGCTCGTCGACTTGAGTACCTCTATCTGTCTTGTGTTCTTGTTATTAAGCAGCTATATTGCATGTTTCGGTTTGAATTGTGATATATAACAGTGCAATTAGAGTATACCGAGACATAACAATTTGTTTCTCAGGTATGACACTGCAGATGTGATACTTTGATATCACAGTGATTTTATTCACTACAGTTATCATGACATGCTAATAGGTGACAGTTGTCACTTTCCATCAGGTGGATCCTAAACTACATTACAATTCCATGTTGCATAGAAAAGACAATTATAAAAATACTACCTTTTATCCAAAACTTAGTCCTTGTGACCGGATTATATTCACTGACCCAGATAAAAAGTCTGTCATTCTCTATCTCCTATAGTACGTGTATACCAAATTTCATAATAATCGGTTGAGACATTAAGGTGTTATACTTTAACATGCAAACTCATTTTCACATTTATAATATTAGTAAGGATAGTAAAGATTATCAAACCTGGAATCTGAATTTGCCGGAATTCGGTTGATCGCGATCTAATTTATTATCACTTGCAGTGAGATATCCGTCTTTATCAATATCGAAGAAGTTTGTAGTCAATTCGAAAGTATATTTTGGTACCGGATCACCAGGTCCCTGAAACATAGAATAATAAACGCTTATTAACATCTGAGCAAATTATTTAATACATTAAATACCTTCCTATCGAATTTACTGTTATCGAAAATTATGTAGTAAGTGAACTCGCAAAAATAACCAACGATAAATGTTGCTTTCAAATTATTATTTCCTTTTTTTTTTTGTAATTAATAATGTACTGCGTATTCCTTAATTTATCCGATAAAGAATAAAACATATTAAATAAACACGCAACAAAGTTATATTATAAAGAGCAACCCCGGAACATCAATAGATTAAGATGGAATAATGCAACTTCCTATGTCAACAGTATATAGGACACCAGTGGTTGATGAAACGATGTAGATTAAGTCAAGTTTTTGGGGCGTCATAAAAAATTTTAAAAGGATTAATCATGATGATTTCCACGGAGTACGTAAGATCGACCTAACAGGATATATTGCAAGCAATAGGAACTAACATCCGCAATATTAACAATCTTCTATCCCTCTAGGGAAAACGTGCCCTGTAATTGATTTTAACGGTAAGATAAAAACCCGGACTAAATAATAAAGATGGTTAAAGAACTCACCAAATCAGGGTCAGAAACGCTGAGCCTTATCGGTGTTCCATTACTGTCCACAACCTTGGTACCCTTCGGGGAATTCTCCTCGATTTGGCCCTCGTCTGAGGACGCCTCTACCACTGGTGGGCTGGCGTCTACCGGTCGTACAGTGATTGTCAGTTTGGCTGTAGTAAACCTCTTCGCTTCTGTCACTTCCTCCGCCTATAAAATGAAACAGAAATATTTTAATGAATTATATGATACGTGAGTGTCGTAAGAGCCGACTAAGGGAGGGCGAAGAATGAGCAGTAGCGTTCCTCTTAAAACATCTCTAAAGACTGACAGCGGTTGTTAAACCGCCTGCCAAGCGTGACAATTACTGGCAAAACCCCCCCTAGGGGAGGCTTATGTTCAGCAATGGCTACTTAAAGAATGATATGATGATGATACATTTTTATTAGTTCTTGGTATTTTTTTTATACCGTTGAGGTCTCAAAGGAACCTGACGGTAAGTTTATAGACAGTTACGATAATACCAGAAGCAATGCATGTGAATTGTAAAGAAATGCCTTCTTCCATCTCTTCCATTAAAAAAAAAAACTTTCTAGTCTTCCTGAAAAATATTGACAGATTGGTTGTGATCAAACCTTTCAAATAACTTATGACTCATTATTTTTGGAAATATAAAAATAAAACTCGTTTTTGCTGTATAAAATTTCATACCTTTATGACTAAATTAAATTTCTTCGCGATGCTCGTGTCCACTGGTGTTAATTGCCTCACAGCTCCACTGTTGGGGTCTATAGCAAAATATGTAGCCCAGGAATCCGGTTCCCCACTCTCGATGCTGTAGTGGATCCTAGCATCCAATGTATCCATATCGACAGCTTGGATTTTTTCGGGCTCTATCATTAGGATCCCGGCGAGGACACCGCTATTCACCTATAAAATTAAAACAAAAGCGATGAAATAGTAAACATTAACAATAATGCTTACTCATCAAAGGTAAACATCATCAAAAGAAAAGAAGCTACAAAAACGTTCCAGCTTTGGAGTTCCTATACCAGGCACACAATCTAGTAATCAAGTCAGTATGAGAGATTTATATATATATTTATTTATTTATCATCAGAAGTTAAACGAAGGTACTTTGAGAAAAAAATTCGGTTTCATTAGTAATACATTCTTGGAATACCCTACAAATGATTTTGATCTCAATCAGTAATAAAAATTTATACCATACCATAAGAGCCGTTGACCCACTTACATATATTGTCCACTACTGAACACAGGATTCCCCATAAAGGAGGTTTTGCGATCGCACAATTCGCAATTAGGCTTTGGCAATATTTTAAAAGGGGCATTGCACTGAAGGGGGGCTTTCTACACCGGGTCAAAATAAAAAATTACTTTGCTTTTTTTATATAAATACTTTCATTCGCCCTTTTTCACTCCTTTTCTGTTAACGTTGGTCTATCAACATTGTATATCATTGAGAAATACCTAAATCAACTTTTTGAGTTAACGCATATTATACATTCGATTTTGAGGTCACATAATAAACATGTACTTACATAGCTCGAATACTCTGGATTAATACAGGCTCCATCGTGCAATGTACAACCCTGGTATATAAAGGACGGGTCCTGGTCATCGTCATCTTGAACATTAACTGTTAGTGTCGTGGTACTGGATAGTCGTCGTTTAGTGTCGCGCGCACGATCCTACAAATATAATAATAGTAAAATATATATAATAGTTTATAGAAAATACTATTAAAATAAGAAAATTATTTCCTTGTTTGGTTATTATTTTGGTTTATAATTAATATTGTTATATTTAGTTTTTCATTTATGATACTATACGAGTCGCATAATTCTACTAATAAATTCTTTCTTTCTTTATATTCTAATATTGTTTGTGGCAACACTGGCGAGGAACATTTGGCCCATGTTCAATATTTTCATTCATGTCGAACTTGTCTTCCCTATCGGAAAGTAAATTTAGTCCAGTCATAATAAAGCTTCTAAAATTTTGCGTGTTAAGTTTTCTTCAGAGTCGGCAACACGCATATGACACTCCTAGTGTTACAGGCATCGATAGGCTGCAGCGACCAATTACCAGTAGACGGGCTGTATGCTTATTTGCCACATTTGTGGTATAAAATAAAAAAAAAATCGAAATTACAACGCACACGTTGTACAAATATATAGCTTAAACAAAAGTAAATGTTGCCCGCGACATAATGTCCTTAAATATAATTTATAAATGTAAATAAAGATTTATAATACTCACAGAAGCAACAATAGTGACTAGATACCGCTGCGTACGCTCGTAATCCAAACTCCTATTCACTGTGACTTGCCCCTGATGAGGCAGAGGTATAGCGAAGTATCCATAGCCGTCAACTGCATTCGCAGCTTCCAGAGTCGTGTTGTCGCCTGGTATGATGAAGTATTCCGCCAGGCCGTTGACCCCCGCGTCGATATCGACGGCCCTTATGCCGTTGAATATCGTTGTGCCAATTGGTACCAGCTGTAAAGAAAAACAGACTTAATCAGTTTTTAATAATAATAATATCCTTAAACATATTACACAGCGCCACCTAGTCCCAAACTGAGCAAAGTTTATAATATGGGTCCTAAAAAACTGATATAAATACTCAAACCCTTCTTTTTAATAAAAAAAGAACAATCATAACCGCTATTTGTATGTATTTAAGATATAATTAGCAATTATTATACTTTTTCTATTAAGAATAACTAGTAACTACTAATAAACTAACGGCTCAGGTGATAAATTCAATTAAATTTTAATAAATTTTATATTAAGTTGTAAATAAAAAATATAAATTAATTTTGGATTGGAATGACACGATTATTTGTTTTTAATCTATCATCCTATTCAGAATGTACAATAAACTCAGCAGATAATCTTTAAAAACAAAAGTTGAATTACAAGTTTCGAATTTAGTATGAAAACAATTAGTACGATTCGGTAATCGTCATCAATAGACATGAATAACCATGACATTCCTCGCCTTTGTATAAACTTGAACTTCAAAACTAACAATTCGAAATGTGAACCGCAAAATTTTTAATAAGACTAATAAAAAAGGAAAGCATTTTTAAATGACCAACATTACTTACAAAACTAATAATTCAACATGCCTTTTAATATGGCAAGATAATACTTTACCTCGGATACGTTGGCTTCATACGGTACTCCTTGAAACACAGGTGCGTTATCATTGATATCGGAGACTCTCACTATAACTGGTATGGTCCGACGTTTCTTAGTCGCTTTCACTTGACACACCAACTGTGAATAGACGCCTCATTAGTCATATTCAAGCTTCTGCTAACAATTAACATACATGTGCCTTAGGCGATATTATAATTAAGTATCTGATAAAGAACAGGTGTTACGAATGAAAGCAAACGTAAAATATTAATAAGATATGACATGAGAACATAAATAAATAACATCTTTAAGATTTTGTTCCACAAAAAAGAAAAAAAAAGCCGATTTCAATTGTGGTAAAACCTGTTATTCTGATAAACAAACCAAACCCACTGAAATTTGTATGAAACCAATTTGTAAGTATATACTTTCAGATAAAAAAGGAATTTTCCAAATCCGTTTACAAATGACAGAATTGTGAGGTAACAAATATATATAATACGTTACAATTGAGGACCTCTTCCTTTTCTGGAGTCGGTTGAAAATTGTTTCGAAATAAATATTAAGAAATGTGTTTTATTAATAAATTTTAAATGAAAACAACTGTTTGTTTTGTTTAACTAAGCTCTTATATACGTGAGAACTAGATTTATATTTCAAAACATATATTTATTCGTAAAGTTATGGATTAATCATCAAACGTTTTAGTGGTTATGTTAGATTTTACGTATCATTAACATTAATACAACTTATTATATTAATTTTTCAAAGTAAGATAGTGAAATCACGAGTTTTGATTCTTAGAATGTTCATACTTGCATCATTCCATTTACACTGCGTAGTCTTTTGAGAATAATAACTCAAAGTCAGCAATAGATTGTTATCAAATATCGTTAGGGTATAACTTATAATTTAATGTAATGAATTCGAAAATAACATTGTATTAAATATTTATGAATATTATAAATTAGAAACCTACTGCAGTGTACTGCGTCTTAATTTACAAAAGTGTACGTAAAATGATATAAACAAATCGAAGCAGTATTCTTAGAATAATAAAGTACTATTTTACCCGATATAAATAAAAAAAAATCTGTCAAACAAAAAAATGAAAAATAACATGCAATATTTCTAGGAACATAATAAGTAATACAACAATCACCTGGAAGACCATATGGGACAGATTGTCCGCATCCCTATCCAGCGGCTGCAGCAGCTGTAATCGCTTTCCATCTAGCTGGAACAACGTTGGACCCTTGGGAAAGACGGTAGTGAGCAGCACGTCCACATCTGGCTCGCCCACTATTGGAAGTTCTGATGGTATTGTGCTTTGGTTGACCTCTGCGATTATAATAATACATCTATGAGAATGACTTATAATCTAAAGTAATATTAGAGAGAGGAAAAAAAATTTTTTCGTTTATAATAAACAAAATTTTTAAAGTCAAAAAATATTTAACCAATTTTAAAAAAAAATCACATATAGATAGATACATCATCAGCGAATAATATGAGCTGCATTTTATTAAAAAAAAAAGAATAATGTAAAAAACGATTAGATAATTAGCAACAACAAATTAGGAAAATTGTTTAGGTTTAATATTTGGTACAAATGTGAACAGTCGTTAGGGTAGACAGAAACCTAGAAATAGATGGGCACTTCATGTGTCCTTCTATTTTTACGTTCTTGGAATGTGATATGAGCAAAAAGAGAGTGAATACTAGAATGACTGCAAATAGAAATTAATGGAACTAAATACCTAGGAGTAGGTAGGTATTATATTACGCCAACTCTAATAATTTTAATATTTCTTGTGTAGATAGAAAAACTAGTAAGAACACTGGCCCAGATATTGCACAGAAATATACTATAGAATAAATTAATTAAATAAAAAAAAACAGTCCTAATCAATTTGTAAAACAAAACAAAAATTATATATATATATATATATATATATATATATATATATATATATATATATATATATATATATATATATATATATATATATATGATTCTTATATTTTAAGAATATTTGCACTCAGATATTATAAATTATGATAATAACATTACGGGTATTGATTTCAAATCTAAAATGAAAGTAAAGTTAAATTTACACTTGATAGTTCACTGTATTGTACTCGCTAGGTACATGGGAATAGCAAACAAATTGACGGCCCACCTAATAGAAAGTAGTTACGGTCGTCAAGATTGGTTTCAAGTAATAATAAAACTTACGATCTCCTCTACTCTCTTCAATATCGACGATGATGCTCGACTGCCCGGTTTCCACTTCACATGGACCTGAAATAAAACAAAAACACAAGATCGTTAATTTTTATTTATATTACAATTTTATTTATAAATATTATACAGACAGACTGTCTCCATAGAAGTGTTTCAAGAAAAGCGGGTCAACTTTTTTATACCATTTTGCGTGATAAATAGTTATGAGTGTTCCTTTATAACTTTAATGTTTATTATGTTTTATATATTTATTTTGCATCTTTTTAATTCGTAAAAACTCATTTTATTTATTAATAATTAAATATAGATACGTCAATATACATTATGTGCGTAAATATATAGAACACTGAAAAAAAAAAAGTTAGCTAATTAGCTGACAAAAAGTTACCTGTTTTTGAGACTCGATGCTCTATCTATATAATCTAAGATATCAAGCAACATAAATTTATTTTGCTTAGTAATCTATAAGGTTTTCAAAATAATAATAATAATTTATTATTATTATAATTTAATAATTTATTTATATCTCCTCACAAATAACTTAGATTTACACAATATAGTGTTTAGGATAAAAATAACATTAAATTAATACAAAATAAACGTAAGAAAATGATGATAATTAATGATGATTATGGAACGTATGAAAATTTATTTTAAAATTAATTGATATTTTTAACCTTATGCGATACAAAACATTCTCAAAAACTCGTCCAATTTTAAAGAACCCATTAGACATTTAAGAGGCATTAATACAAATTAATATAGTAATAGAAAGTAAACAAAACATAAAATATACAATATATCGTAACCAGAATTGCAAACAGACGTAACAGGGAAGTATAAAATGGAATACGAATGAAATAGTCCAGGTAAAACTAACAAACAGACATAAATAACAGCAGGACAGGTGCACTGCGAAATGCATGCCTTCGTTAGCTCAACTAATTAAGTCTTTACTTTGAGTTTCTGTTCAATTTACTTAATGTTTCCACAGCATATATCATTATAGAATTTTTAGTACATATAATACGTTACTTTCAAATTATTGTCTTCGTTACACATTTTCAATAGTTTGTCGAATCATCATATATATTTATCAATCTAAGTCTATCAAAATTATTACATCCATCTACATATAAAACTGTTGCTTCATTTCATTCTCTTTCTAGATATCTGAATTTAAATTATTATCAGAGAATATCCAACAGTATTCACTTACATTTATTAGAAATAAAAATTATAAATGACTATCTGAAGCTGTCGACTTTGTACGCTTGCTATCATGTTTCCCTTTTAAAGAGCTATTCAAAAATTCTTTCTTAGCGGATGCTTGTGTTATAAAATAAATACTTAATAAAGACTTAGTAGTTTGTGCTGTCAGTCGAGACAAACAACGTTATTTTATGTTATGTTTAATATATACATATAGTCTATTCCTACCGCCACTCTTTAAGTACATTAACGACATACGAGTACACCCTCATACAACTGAACTTTATATTTTTACGTGACAGGTAAACCGCGCCGTAAAATAACGCGAAATGGAATTAGATGTAACGAAATATTACAGAATGATCGTTAACACAGCAGTAAATGTCACTTCTTGCGGTTATAGACAATTCACAGGCTTTGAGGATTACGTATTAAACTATACGATATTTTAATGGCTTATAAACAAGCTTCTTCCCTTGACTACGCTTACGTAAATGACAGCTTCGCGTTTCCTCTAACGGTTTAATACACCCGCATGCCACATAACATTACCAGAATTACAGACATAGGTACGAGTATCTGCCAATTTAGCTGTTGTAATAGTCTCTAAGGAAATAAGATTGTAAAATATAAAGATTTTTATCAGATTATCAATAATTGATAAAATATCTTATTTTGAAACAAAAAGTAAAAAGGACAAAGAAGGGAAAAATAATATCTGAAATCGGCGTTTGTACATGATTTGAATTATAAAACAAGAACAAACCAAGTGCTGTAAAGTTATATTTTAGACTGTTGAAATTCAGTTTTCTAATACTTTATTAATTGATTGGTTTAAAGACCAGATCAGACGAGTATAGACAAAAATAATAAGTAGAATAATATATTGAACTTCATTCAATAAAAATATTTTGGAACATGGATATCAGTTTCTTTAATGCTAGTTAATTTTTGCAGATTCTATATGAAACATGCAATAGGGATCATTAAAACGCAATACCTTGCTTTAAAAGAATTTATATCTTAAAGAGTAAAACTAACTACCAAAGTAAAAGCTACGATAAACAGCCCAACCCTTCGTGCATGCAAACAAAAAACTAATTGCATTCCACATTTCACTAGGCGCGAGTCTGAGAACCATTCCTTCGTGTTCTTATTTGTCACCAAATTAGGACATCCATAAAATATTATCATTATATCCATAAATGACATTGTTAATTAGTACACTTGTACTCATATATTTCATTTTGTATCTCTAAATGTAATATCGAGTTAGACGTAGCCCTTATAAGTATTCGATCCAATTAGAAAGCATAGTCTGCCCTGTTTCGCGCATGTATTAAATAGTTTGCGTGTTTCTATTCATTAGTTAGTGAATTCTTTTGTTGAAAAAGTTGCTATAGCATTGATACATTTTGTGAAATGTTATTTAATGAATAACAAGCCGTAAAGTATGTTAAGAGACTATTACATAACGTAAACAATAAGTTTGCTTGTACCATTAATGAGTTTATATTTAAACCACAAATTGAGTCTAATTAACAATATGTTTTAGATGCGTGATAAAAAGAACAATTGAAATATCTATTAATAAAGTTTTAAATATTGATTAAATTATGATCCAATATACTATATTTATTATAATTAGGTATATTTCGAAAACATGGCTCGTTCCTGGTAAAGAATAGTAACACAAGTGCAATTTTTCTCGATTGCCTTTTATATCTTCTTACTATGAATCAAACTGTGAAACCTATTTTATATTATTGCCATATACCATATTTTTTTATAATTTATAAAAAAAAAAACTGTAACTTACCGGGTGTCGTTCTCGCAAAATGCAGTAGGTATAATAGCACGATGAGCCAAATGGGTGATTGTCCATGCTGGATCAGCGCGCTCCACCGCGCCATCTCACTGAAACAATTTCAATTCACGTTGAAGAATCATTTGCCTTTGAACAAAAATAGATAAACACCAGATACAGATAAATATAACATTTAATACTCATTCACACAATTTTGTATACTATAAATAATTACTGTCATATAAATATCCAAAATAATAAACTTTAACCATGAACAAATAAACACACAAACGTCCACCAAGTATCAACAAGAATTGTTGAAATAAAATTACATATTCAAGAACGTAAGTAGATCAAGTTATACACGATCATTACATTTCAATTACGAAAACCTGTGCCGATTTAATGAATCAGTATTTTATTAAGTATCAAATTAACACATTTGTAACGATAATGTTACACCTAATGGATGATAACTACAATTATAATATAATGAACTATTATTATTATAATAAATTTGGTCAAAATCACAAGACGGCCTAAAACCCGTTCTTGTGCACCTCACTAGTTCTACTTTTACGGATTATCGACCATTTTACGTATGTCGATGATAAATAGCCGGCATTTAGGTGGCAAACAAAGGTAAGTAAATTCAATTGATTTAAATAAATACCTGACTCTGGAAAGGAAAACAATTCGCTATTCTCCTTTCAGATTTCTAGTATACAATGATTTGTTTACCAACATTATGTCACGATTAGCTATCGATTTACAATTTATTTTAATATCAGCTGCCATATTACAATAAATTTTAATAGCATTACCATAAATCATTCGCGTTTTCTAAATCGTATGCTATAAAATCTTTGAAAAAAGATAATCTTAATTTCACAATTTTAATAACAGTAAAAATACTATATACATATACTAGAAACAAAATTCAGTTACAACGAACTGTACAAGATTGTAAATTTGTGTATCCTTAACACAGGTATATTTCCTACACTGAAAACAAAAACTTGTAAGAAACTTGAACATGTTTTAAAACTTAAAGTGTAATAATACACGACAAAGATAAAATTAATTAAGTACCCATTCATTACCGACCGGTTGAAAGTCTAGTTGCGGCAAAAACTAGATCCCGAATAGCTATTATCTGAAATGCTTGTAATAAATCATGGGAGTTAGAAGTCCGCCTTCGGATCCACCGACCAACATAGAGTAGGCGGGGTCTCCAATAAATAAGATGTGATGTGACGATGGCGCAAAGCTTACTAGTGATCGCTGATCTTGGAACTTTCGTAACAAATATTAGGATTTTTAAGAAGCTAATTTAAAAGCCTATACTTGTATACACGGTCAGATGTGATAAAACAGAAACATTCGCTTTAAAATAAATTGAAGGCATTTAAAGATCTCTCATTTGAATTAAGTTGTTTTTTTTAAAAAAAAAAAAAACAAAATAATACAAATGAGAGATCTAAGTATAAGCATCTGTCATTGGAATTAGAAACAATAGGTTTACATACTCGTAGGTTTACGCTTACGCTACAGCACGCCCGATGAGAGAGATGAGACGCAGAACATACTGTCTTTTTCTATAATTATTTAAATAGTCTGAAATAGATGTAGCAAATCATTTTGGTATATACAAACTATTTATATATAGACAATGATGCAAACAAAATGTAGTTGTGCAAGTTTTTTATTTTTATAAAAAGGGTCCACCATTACAATATTATATTATCTATGCAAATATAAAAACGGTTGGTAGACTATAAACGGTGCATAATTTAGCGTTGGACTTATTATTAATATGTCAAAACAATCGTTAGTAGATATAAAAAAGAACGCCCACGTACTACTCAACTACCTACGAGTAATAGGAGGGTGTTGCAATATGCGTTTATAAGTATTATAGGTTTAAATACAATGACGCTTCGAAGTCGTATTATTAAACACTTGTATGAATTAAAAATCAATCAGATATCCAATGGATCAATAATATAACTTGAATTATAAAAATTTTAAACAATACATATTGTAATATTCATAGAGTTAGTAACTGCGTATGTACACAAAACAACTAGACAGCACTTGGCATAACTCGTCTTGCTGATATTTTCTAGCTGAAGAAACTAAAGGTCATATAAAGCTAGTTATGCAAAAAAGAGTGACATTACATGGGATGTCCATAAGAGATTTCTGAAAATGTCCATAAGAGTTTTCTGGATAACTAACTCCATTTTACTTCCTTAATACTGAAGTTTAAACGTATTTAGGATTAAAGTCATTCATCATTTATATCATAAATCATCCGCGATATGGTGCATTGGGAGATTATTAATACAACTTTAAATTAATTATATTTGTGTATAGTTAGATTAGTATTGTGTTATTTTTAAATGAAACTAGGAACACGGTAAAATCAACTTTGTATAGATAACTATATATTTCATATAACTATAATTACAGTAGCTTTTTCATACAATACCAATGATGCTGTGGACTTGCACTAGCTAGCAAGCTAAAATCTGATTAAGGCACGGCATCGTACTGAGTAATTGGGGCCTCGTAACATTAATATGTCTTCTCTTGAATTAGCATATGCTTTCCAGTTGTGTAAATCCGACTGCCCCCTGGCGATTGTGCGACATAAAAGTTGACGTACTTTATGAATGCCCTACGCCCGACAAGCTCAAAGGATGCTAGTACGCCGCTAGAATTAAAATTATCTTTTATTATGTCTCTTAAATATTAGTATATATATTTGCAAGAGCTATGGAAGTACCACGTGACGTGAAAAGTACTTAAATTATGTATAGCTTTCACTTATGTACATAAGTGAAAATACTAAAATCCCTAGTTTATAATTACAATCAAGTATACGTTTCTGTAATCAATAGTCACGCACAACCATTCTTTGGAATCAACTTCCAGCAGCAGTATTTCCGAACCGATACGACAATATAACCTTCAAGAAAAGAATATATTCCTTTTTAAAAGGCCAGCAGCACACCTGCAATGCCGCTGGTGTTGTGGGTGATCATGGGCGGCGGTAGCCACTTACCATCAGGTGATCCGCATGCTCACTATGCAAACATTTGGTGATGTTTCAAGAGGAACACTGCTGCCCAACCTTCGACCATTAAGTTCCCTTTGTCGCCTATTATGATACCTACGGAATAGAAAGGGATGACCTATTCCATGTCGGGACCACACGGCAATATGTTAAGTATATTAAAACAAGTTATAGTAAATTAAAACAAATTGTTATTACAGTTTAGTACGATCTAAATCTATTTCCAATATAGGTTTCCTTTTATCTGTTCTGGTATAAAATCCTAATAACTATTAAATACACCCACGAATGCCAGGTTTCCCATTAACCTGTCCAGTTCCATTTCCTGTAATAGAACAAATCATTCGCCAACACCTAGGTAACAAAAGTTGACTACAAAAAGTAGCTTCATATGTACATTGACGTGATTTGGTGTTATTCATCAATATTTAAACAATTTTTTGTATATTTAATAATTATATATATTTATTTACATTTTATCTATCAAATATTTCTTATTGAATACGATAATTTTTATTATATTAACTGTATCCAGCAGTTCCTTATACGTGATCAATACGTAAAGTATCCCATGTTTTTAGGACAAACTACGCAAATACCAAATTTAATTCAAATCTGTTTAGCAGTTTTTGCGTGAAAAGTAACATCCATCAATCATTACAAATTTTAGCATTTATAATATTAATAGAGTTAAATGAATAAAAAGAACCTTGTTGTTGGTATAGTGTGAAAATGTCATTATCCATAGAATATTATCTATAGAAATAGCAAAAAAGAACAGTCAAGAATCCACTCATTTAGAAAAAAATCGCCTTAATAATCAAAGTTACCCCATTATTATACCTTAACCTCGAATATACTGTAGTCTCATAATCGTATTAGACATTACGAACAGTGGTACATTTACTGTTTGTTAGAGCCAGTCGTCATAATCCAGTTATGTGAATAGAAAATCAGGATACAGGTAAACATTCCGTGTAGAATATTTCATTGTAAATCAGTCAATTTTTTAATTACAATTCGGCTTATAAATTAACGTTATTTTTAAAGAACATTGTTTACGAATCAAATGGTGATCATATGTCTCAAATTCTGATCATCGTATGTGAAAGAGGTTGCCGAGGTTTTCCCAAGAGACTACAGCATGGGGTTCTTCAAAAGGGGGATAAAGATGTTTCTTCAGGGTCGGCAACGCACGCGTAATGCCTCTGGTATTGCTGTTCATAGACTACGGTAACCACTTACCATCAGGTGGGCCGTATGCTTGTTTGCCATCTCAGTGGTATAAAAAAAAAATATGGACATCAATAACAACAAAAATGTTGATTACTTCTAAGCTTAATTAAATGAGATTTTAGAATATAGAAACAAGGAGAGAAAAAGGGAGAGCCTGTATGAAAGTATGCAAATAAATAATATCATTAACAAGTATTCTATTTATAAATAGTAACTGAGGATATAAATTCATTAACAAGTATTCATTTTATAAATAGTATCTAACTAAATATGATTAAAATAAAACAGATATCAAAAGACGCAAAAGATTTTAAGATTAAAATATTTTAATGCGCCTTTTTGTTACTTTATGCGATTGTAGTTGTTTTTACATATTTAACGAGCTATAGAACAGAAAACGGAGCTGGAGATGATCTTTATGTGAGCCCTACGGCCAGATATAGAGGTAATCTGCATAAATGAGTTGAGTGTACTATAATTATGGAACCATAGTAAGGAAATGTAATCTTATTACTGTGACAAAGAACTCTTATGTATTGACGATGGAAAATATTTACAACATATGGATGCCTTCTTATGTTGAGCATTTGAAACAATTCTCTAATCGAATTAAACTTAAATCATGTTGTTCTGTAATTATAAATCGTTGACTATAAAATAATTATCTTACCATTTAAATCACCAAGCAAAAGCAAGTTACTTATTTGACTTTTTTTCATATCACTGAGATGTTAACAAACGTAAGGCCTACCTGATGGTAAACATTTACCGCAGCCTAAGTTAAAAACTAGATAAATTTTTCGAGTATAAAAAAGCAAATATTAGTGGACAGTAGCGCTCTGCTATGTAAACCTTTTTCTTGTAACGATAGTCGCTCGCAATAAATTACTAATTCACTTAATACTGCGCACATACTCTTTTTATTATTGCTATACCTACTAACGACCAGCACCTACAGTCCACTAATCAACATTTATGTCGAACATTCTCGAACAATTGATTTAAATATTAATAAATTAATAACAATAAATGCTGCAAAATCACAATAATCATCCTATCCTCAGGATAAAATACCCTGTGTTATGAGGAACTAGACAATCAACATCAGGGGTACAATCCAGAACACCCAGAATTTGCGTTCAAATACCTGTTTTAATGCAGACAGTAATAAAAACCAAGTCAGAATACCGACTATCGATGCAAAAACTTCCTAGAGCATTGCTCAAAGCAATTCGCACAAGTTATTATAATGGCAAAGTGTGGAAAACTATAATTTTCAATAGGAATTTGTATTGTAAGAGGAGCCTATTGTTCGTGGTCCCGACTCATTCCTGTTCGTGCATCAATGCATTGATTGCACCGCGATCTAACTTCCTATGAAAATATAAGGAAAGCTATTGAAGTTGCCCTTCTTTTGTATAGAAGTCGCTTGCTTGGATACCTCTATACCATCCGTGTCTTGGCTGTAAAACAGTTGTGTTTGCATAGTTGCATATCGATTTGAAGGGTGGGATATAGCAGAGAAATTATAGGGAACTAAAGCTAACACCTTAGTTCTTAGGATTGGCAACGCATAAAGGGTGTCATGAGTAGCACGGTATACTTGGCTACGTCCATGGTGCTGTTTAATTCTGCAGGTAAAGGTACCACTTTTTATCAAATGAGCCATCAGTTTGTTTGCCATTTTAAGTTACATAAAAAAAATGATTTGCCTAATTACTGCGTGGTGACAGAAAAATTAGAGATTAAACTAGTTTCCACATTGATTTTAAACAACCCATCACAATTTTTCAATAATAACTTAAAAACGTAATAAGAGTTACTAATAATATTATTGATTGTTATAAAAAATAATATGTATACTCTCATCCACAAACAAATTAAACCACATAATAATAAACTCCTCATAAATCTTCAAACCAACCTTTAACATAAACGCCGTTAGTTCACAGCAATCTGAGATGCTAGATCTGTTTCCGCATCCTCCCCTCGATTTACTTGGCTAAAGGCGATGATTGTTGCGCGGGCGCACTCCAAATGATTGATGTTTTATTGTAATGGCCCACACGCGCGTGAATCCATTAGCTTTTACTAGATGCCAGCGCGTGAGTCGGAATTAATTTCAAGTTCCTCGTATGTTAATCAATAAAAGGTTCATCGAAATATGAGACTTTATGATTATTAATGTTATAAATTTATTATAAACAATTATGTATCATCGTTTATGCATTAACATTATAATACTAATACGCTAAATATTGTTTATTACCATTCAAATATGGTATAAAATATAGTATATTTAGATAACATGTACTTATATGAAGAAATATATATGTTTGGAAATGAACAATACATAAATTTTGGTTAGTTAGTAATTAATGCTCCTTTCCACTCAGGATTTGCTGGAAGAGAACTCTTACAACGTTAAGCTAGCCTGCTGTACATCTTTAATTAATATATGTTTGTATTTTTTTTTTCTTACAATAAAGTATAAATAAATATAAATAAATTTTATACAATTGCATAAAAACGAAGCCACAATAAAAATAAAGGTTTATTGTTCATTAAAATTTTATAATCGACACTTCAACTACCTCGACAGGGCATTACTTTTCATTTTTAGTGTGCCTGGAATAAAGAAAAAGTAAACGGATCCGGTAAATACGTCATTCTTAATTTATTCCAATCGAGTATCGAATTCGACACAAAAGTTATACAATACAATGTAAATATTCATTAGTATGCGTATTTTATAATCAGAACAATATTCTACAAGCACGATTACAGAAAAGAACATAATTATCGTAATAAAAAAATAAAATTATATAATGCAAATTTACACATATACATATATTGGAAGTTTGTAATATTTTTATACAACTTAGAATGGCCTAACAAGCTGATGGCCTATGTGATGGACTGTGGTAACCGTCGCCTAATGGGGGAGGGGATTGTTAGTAATGTGAACTACCAATCTCATAGCAATAGACTAGCAATAAACCCTGTCAGGTCGACCTCCACGTGGAAACTATCGTGCTGAATTCCAGGTGTATTTATCACGATAGGCTAACTGGCCTGCCTTTTCATTCTCACCTATCATCCCTCACTGGTGTCTCATCAGCGTAAATCGTTAGCGTAGGCGAGGTAACCATACCATTGCCACCCATTAAAAAAAACCTTCGCCTATAGACATGGACATCAACACAGAGGAAACTGTGTCGTTTATGATACCCTTCATGCGTTAACATTTCTGAGGACTAAGGTGTTATAAATCTGTACCCTGTAATTTCATTACCACATCCCACTCTTCAAGATAAACCCAGCCATGCAAACACATCTGTTTCACGGCAGAAACACGAATGAGACAAATGTACCCAAGCGGGCGACTTTTGTATAGTTACTCTGTGGTGAACTTATAAATAATTACCTAAATAATTTAATAAATACCATAATTCAAATTTACTCCTATATAAGTTGGAAGTGTAAATGTCCTTTAGGGAATCAGATTCTGTGTATTGTGATATTTAGCGTTATCTTAACGATCTAATTAAGTTATTGGCACAACAACTACATCGTACAACGATTGTAGCTACAATTCAAGTTCTTTTCGAAGTAGGTGCAGTCTGAGCGAGATTAGTTTCATGATCTTTGCCAGAAACAGGTGCAACACTTACACAAGAGTAAAGAGAAAAATGATTCATACAGCTCACGATCTTAGGTTGAAGTTGTAGTGGCGAGTATCGAGCGTGATTTTAGTTTACTTGCATTTGCGAGCACAAGCATTTCGTCACAAGTATAATTTTCAACGTTCCAAGACACGAAGCGTGTTTATTTCCCAACTAAAAGTGTTCACGATTTACATCAATTAATAACAATCGCGCGTATATGTACATTATGAATATGTACATAGTATATAAATTTTAAAACAAGTTTTAGTTGTGATTGTATGCCACGTTTAAAAACCCCATTTCTCTCTCATCGATCTTCGAACTTTGATCTATTTGTTGATCTTCATAGATTATTATAATAGACATTAACACATTAAAGTTATCAAAATAACTGTTAATTAATTATTAACTTCTGTCAGCATAATTTACAATGCAGCAGGTTTGTTGCATGTTTAATAGAAAACCGGTTTGGATAAAAAATAATCAGTCACAAAAAAACCATCTATTTTCATTGTAAAGTCAAATATTTTTTCAAATTTATGATAAAATTTCTAATTTATAGCTTCCTACATTTATTTTATACTGTCATCGAATAGATCACCACTCTGTACAACTAAGCGAAACTAAAACCTGTCAACATATAGCGACAAAGATCCGTAAATATATAAAACTACATATGAACAAAAAATATTAGTTCTCCAACTATACTTTTGAAAAACAAGTTAAAATAGAAACTGAAGAATAGTTAATACATAAAGACATCATCTTCATAAATGGAGTTACACTTATTAAAGGTAAGAACGAATTTGCTAATGTCCACAGCTAAACGGATAATATAATCAGGAAATAACTCGTCGTTTAGCATACAAAACCGTAAGCAGGGCCGATAAGTTATCCAGAAAAGGCCACCCATAGAGAGAGGACGCCAATAAATATTGGAGGCTAGACGTTAGGTTATCTAAGCTTGTACTACGCATCTATCGAGCAATCTCAGTGACTTGTTTAAAGATGTTATCAAAGTTAGACATTCTGTGTGTTGAAACTATGACATATAAATAACCATTTAACAATAAAACTGCATGATTATTATTGTCTCAATTTTATTTTCTAGAATCATAATATTTTTATTGCACATATTATTATACAGTTAAATGTATTATTTATATCTTTCCAGACCAAGCGCAACATAGCTGCTAAAATTACCAACCTAAATACGAATACGTAAACAAAAGCTTATGGTGATACCATGTTCGACTAAATTATCATAGAGAGATTAGTAGTTCCACAGCCCTTTACAACAAATTGTTCATTTAACTTTATATAATTGATATATTTTATAAAACGTACACATTCTGAGTATAAAGCTTTCAGGACAGAAGAATAATGTATGAACAGGTGTACAAAAGACCACCCTCCTGCATAAAGTACACAAGACTTATATCAACAAAATCTGTTGATATAATTGTTGTTTGTGAGGGCATGTTTCCCCGTACCAATCAATGCAAACCCCAAAAACTACCAAAACGATAATAGAAAATTATACCATAGAGATAGAACGTAATTCTTTATAAATTTTTCTAATAGTTGATTATAACTGAATTATTAATTTCATTAAAATAAGTGTAAGGTACTTATAATGCAACATAATAATGAAATATTAAACTATTACCATTAAAACTGTACTGCAATTAATCTAAGATCTTGATAAGATTATTGATATATTCACTGACAGAATCATTACAGTTAAATAAATGATTACTTCAATGTTCATACTGCCTGATTTATCTTGCGGATGTTTAATGCAAAGTATCTCAAACTTCATTGAATACTTATTACTTCATTTTTTAATTAGATCATTTAAAAATTAGTATTTCGCGCCATATATGTTATGGAATAGCAATGCATTAGTATTTAAATATTAATTTAATCAAATTCACGATTTAATATCGTTAAAAATTTATTTAATCCATAATATGGTACGCAGTGAATCTCAAAGAGCTTAGGGAAATTTATGAAAAATACTATGTTTAATATATAGAACAATGCAAGTATACTTTTAAAACCGCGAGGACATTGTAAATAATTAAAGATATTGCCCCACAAAAAAAAAACTGACGTTAAATGAGACAATACCAGTAATTTTGATTTAAAAACTTAACTACTTAATCCCATATGATAAAATTTCTAAGGAGCCAATCTGTAAGTTTATCCTTTCGAGACAAAAAGAGAATTTTTCAAGTCGATATAAAACTAACGGAGTTATGAGATAACAAAAAAAAAATACAACCGAATTGAGAATCTCCTTCTTTTTGAAGTTGATTGGAAATTCCTAACAATTGCTTGAAATCCGTTTTGAAAACACTGGGCTGCATTAGACGTGAAAGTGTTTACATAAAGACTGCGGCGCATCTTCATATAATTTGCATAAGTTTACGTAACAACTTCATTTTCTAAAGACCAATAGGTCGATGCAGCCAGTCGTGAGCAAAATAATAGTGGGTATTAGTAGAAACAGCAACGCTTCGTCCCATGGGTAATAAGCAGGTGGATTTCAAGCCTTGTGTTACAGGTAAGTGTGCGAGAAAATATCGATTAATACTATTTCAATAATTATACTACTGCATCATTGAAATCATATATCACATTTTAGCTATTAAATCATCTACCACTAAATACAGCCTTATGCTGAGGCATTACACAGATCGGTTCCTAGTCAACTGCGTTCATCCATCATATCCCCCTTAACGTTGTGAGGTCATCGTTCTACCTGACGAGAGATCGCACGACACTGTGGTAATCTATTCCTAGATGTACGAGTATGTGGCCAGCCCATTGTTACTTCAGTTACCTGATCTTTCGTTCTACATAGGCACGCAGCCGGATTTTAGTTCCGCAGCATATATAAACATTGTGTGTCAATTTTTAGACGTAAATTAGGTTTAGGATAGCCTATAATTGGCTCTGACTAAATTTTGATTCGATGATTCCATACAAAAGTTCGTCGCAAAAAAGCTTTTAGAGAATTAGACAAAAACAGCTTTATAAATGGTACTGACGAAAGGGCTTAGTGTGGGAGGGATCTTACCATCAATAGCTCTTACAACATCAACGCAAGTAGTTTAGTAGTGTCACGCTTTGTTTTTATAAAATTTGAAATACTTATATCGTCTATCTCTGTCCGAGGCAAAGAGGCTTTAAGGGCAAGAAATAGATTTGTCCCAGGTGTGACAAAAGCCGTACACTATAGTGGATATAAGAATGTTTTAACACGTTTCATTTATTTTTATTTATTGAAATGTAATGGCTCTAAATTTTTATTATTATCCTACTGTGTTATCATAAATAGCTATGAGCTAATCTAATACATTACAATTTCTATGAATTTCTATTAAGACAAATCTATATCCTAATTATTTTCAAAGTACACCCACACAACCAAAAGAAATAAGTGGAATTGAAAGGAGATGCGATCAGCACGCGAATAGACGCCATCTAGATGTTATCTATGACACTGCCACCGAAACCCTTAGCGACAATTTATTGCCTCTACGTACACACGACTAAAGATTTTCTTTAAATATACTCGTAAATTCGTTAAACGGAATCCAAAACAACAATTAATTTAATTATGTCTTACAAAACCACGTATAACCAAATTAAACAACACATCGTGTTCGCAAATTTACAGGTAATTTTCCATGCCTCCTTATGGATATCTGATAAGCATCTATCAGAAGATGACTCTGTACTCAATTTAATTTATCACTTGCATCAACGAAATAAAGCTTCAGCTTCTGGTAATACGATACATTTTTCTTTAACCAAAATTATCAAAAGGGACAAAGGAAAGTTGTAATGTATAACTAAACGACGCAAATGTCAGGGAGGCATTTAAATAATGAGCGAGCATCGTAAATGGTTAATAGGTTCCCTTAACCGAACAGGACAAAATCGGATTTATGGGATAGGAAGCATGGTGACATAAAACCCCGCAAATTTATGGCCGTCTTCTATTAGTGCATATAAAATATATTAAGTTCATTCAAGTGATGTTCATTCAAATGCAGTTATTAATAGGGGTTATTAATGTAATGGAAGGGCCTATAAATTATTCCAAGTAATACACGCCCGAACATTTCATACAAATACAGCATGATCCATGACTATCGCTACTACACGCGTAAATATAATATATTCAAATGCACTTTGAATCATATTTTAGATTGTGAAGGGGATTCCGTGTGGTCATAGTACATAATTGACTAACCCTTCCTTTCCTTTGGGTATTGTAAGAGGCGACTAAGAGATCTTAATGGTAGAGGGATCGGCAGCAGCGTCTCTTAATACTTCACCAAACGCGGCAACTACTGGTAAAACCCCTTTATGGGGAAGACCTATGTTTAACAGTGGATAGTTAATGGCTAATATGGTATGGTATGGAGGAATATTGATATTTAAAATATCTTTAGCTGTGCCTTTACCTTTAGCTTAACCAGCTGTATGGTTTTTCAGTTGAAAATTTCAAACGAAATCCATAAGGAGTTTAATAAAAATTATATAATATGAATGAAACATTTATTTGCATTTAGTCACCGTTCCAAATTTAATATTGTATTATAGAATATTGTATAGAGCGTAGATACGTACATCAGACATTGTATTCTGAATAGAATAATAGAATGATTTACAAATTTTCCATATTAATTTTATAAAGGTACCGAATAAATTTGAATCTCCATTTGCTATTTAAAGATGTAATCACTTAAACCTTCGAGCAAACCTTAAAATATAAGACAGACATCTCGAATGTATCCGCAAATTGCGTTTGTCTTGCCACAAGACAGACATAAAGTCCTATCCTTCCACTCGACTATATTGCCTATTTAGGAAATAATCCATTAGCATTAACGCTTGAAGAACAATCACAAACTTGTAGTAGAATGCTCAACACAGTGCAATGTTTGACTCATCTAAACATAGTAATTGTAGGCTCAGTTATAATTGTTAGACAGGGATAACTATTCGCAATTTGCAATACGTATTTGGAAGATCACAAAAGATTAACAGTATCTAAGTTGCTTTAATTTTATCATATATGTATATAGCTTACAATATTACATCTTAGACAAAATAAAAAATAGCAATTATTAATTAAAAAAATATTGTCAATTCTCAGTAATATTTGAATGTAACTTTTTATAAGGAATAGCACAAAGGAGGCAGCCTTTGGACTTTAGCCGTGCACTCCAAGAAGAGTAGTCGTGATTCTTATGACGATAATGGTGGATTAACAATCAAGCTCTTCTTGATAAGTGAGGTTCTTGCAACGTGTTTATATCTACTTTTGTTTTTGACTGTGCGAGAGCATTCCACAATAAACCGTTGTGTGGTTGTTTAAGATCAATCCATCGCGCTAACTCGAGAATTTTTGCTTTCTATTGAACTTTTGCATGGAAAAGAGCTATCCGATAATTTGACTTATCCCAAATAATACAATTCATGTATATACCTAATCCTATAAAGTACTTAAAACAAGTCTAAGGATAAATACAAAACATAAAATTTAAAGCTATAATATAAAAGCATATAGAATTGTATATCTTTATGCCATATTAAATGTATTTTTAGACAAATCTTATTAGAAGCAGTGTATTTCTCCCGCAATGTGGGATCAAAAACCGGTAGTTAGTTTATAACAAGATAGCGCCTATGTCAAGCTTAACAACGTTCAAAGATTGACTTGATTTTTACTTGACTTTGAGGCTTGTTTCCGTGATGTAATTGGAATCGCACTCGGCCTGGATAATTACTATATCATCTAAATCTGATTGACTAACATAGGTTACTTGATTAGTATTATTTTGTTTAATTCCGCTATCATTAGTAAGCGCGAGTTCACTAACATTTGGTACGGAGAAATGATCATTAGTTCCTTCTCTATAAGTCATCAATCTTTTATTAATAATCATTAATAAGTCTACTACTAGATACACCCTAATGATAGTGGAATTAAACAAAATAATACTAATAAAGTAACAAGTAATATACGCTTCCATTGAGTATCACGGGTTTTTAGTCATATTTAATTTTTTTTTTTTTTGCTTATATTAAATTTAACCTAAATTCTCAATTATTTATTATATACAAATGAATCGTACCTAAGCAATCAATAAATCTTGAGACTTCAATTAAAAATAGCATTTACACAACATTCAAGCCACATATTCAATGCAATTGAACTAAAATGTAAAGTAGTGAGCGGCTAGATTAAATAGCTTTAATTCTAGAATAGATCTTAGAAGCCTAGAATGCCCGCAGCTAGATCACAGATTAAAAAGATATACATTACGAAATGTCAGTTGTCTTAACAGACGCGCCTATTTTATTTAATGAGATGTTCTCGATGTAATTGGTTGTATATTAAAAAGAAAACTGAATATGGTTTACACAGAAAAAGCCGACTGCAAATACGTTTTTTAAAAGTCATGGCCACAATATTTATGTATTTCATATTGTCGTCATGTAACCTAAAACAATTCCACAGTTATATTCGTACTCACGAGCGAGCTTTATCTGAGTTAAGTACCTGTCAAAATTAATATACA
Organism: Galleria mellonella; assembly: GCF_026898425.1. Taxonomy (NCBI): domain Eukaryota; kingdom Metazoa; phylum Arthropoda; class Insecta; order Lepidoptera; family Pyralidae; genus Galleria; species Galleria mellonella. Next base: position 220,921 of record NW_026442100.1, on the reverse strand, counting down.
AAACCAAAATTTTTTAATGTCTGTTTTTGTATATTAACATATAATTCACTTTCTCAATATTTCCAACGATTTACTGTTACCTGATCTTTCGCAATATTTGTATGGAAATCCACAACAAATATAAAATTTATAAATTAGAATTTTAACTTAATAACAATAAGCAATTATATAAAATATTCATCTATACTTGTATTAATATTTAAAACTACTAAATAGAGCATGATATAATATAAAGATTAAATTTTTATAAAAAAATGAATGGTTCTCTTTTTGTAAATTGCGGTGACTCTACAGGGTGTCATATGGGTGTAACAACTAATGTGTACCATATGTATGTGTATGCAAATAAATATAAATAACATAAAATTTATTTAAAAGTGCTCAGATAGCTAACTAAAATGTGAATTATTTTAGTAAAATTCTTATTAACTTATCAAGGAAATTTTTAATTTTTATGGTAAACATATAATTTAAAATTTTATAAGTAAAATATGAAATAAGTTATAGATATAAATTATTTAGTCGTATAGATTTATATGCATAATATTACACTATGAGTAAGTAACATGTCAGTTCGCAATGAAATCAGTTTTTAAATAATTATTTAGGAAGACTGAAAATTGTTTATTTTTTAAAACTGATAAAGAAACATAGCACATTTTTTTTTACTTTTAACAGAGCCTTTAAAAGTGTTGGATACCATTCAGATGTGTTATGTTGTCTAGTATCATTTTTGGGCTTTTTTTAGTTATTACTCGTATTTTTCGTCTCCACCAATTCACAATTTCTATCAGACATTCAAAGATTGACTGGAAGAAATCTCTTCTATAAAAATTCCGCTATTGCACTTATTATTTTCTTAAGAAATCTGTATCGGATAATTTATAATTTTACTGTACAATAAAATATTAGAAATATAAATATTGCTGTATTATGGAACATTCTTAATACAAACCTAAAAATACTTTTTTTATTAAGTGAAAATGCACTGGTAACTCCTCTTGCGCCGTCGATATACAATTGCGAGGCACCAGTGAGAGATGAGAAGTGATCTTCACTTAAAAGCAACTCAATTTGGCGCCATACATTTGAGTATATTATAATTGAATATTATAGTTACATTCAAACATAACCCAATACAAATAAATGATAACTATTCAAAACTAATATTAAGAGGTTAATTTGAATATTTCTTCCAAGTTGCATTACCAAATACCTGGTTGATGATTTTCCATAATAATTCAATACATGTTGTACCTGCAAATGCCTATGTCGCAAGAGTATTTACTAAAATCGGTTATACGCATGCAAAATTCGAGAGCATTTTAACACAGTTTCGTGGCAAAAGCTAGTAACTGAAATTTCTCAACTTCAACGATAATGGAACAGATTACAATATAAATACAGAAAACAATTTCATGCTTACAAGCAGTTCTGCGCTATCACGTGTTTCTAAATCTATGGTAAACATAAGTAGGGTTGTCAGGTGTCGTGATTACACGGGCATTGCTATACCCTTTTCTTGTTGAAATTTAATGTGATAAAACTAGACATTAAAGTGATTTTATAGAAATATATTTGCTATACTATAAAGACATTGAACAGATATATTTATTCTCTTGTCCTCAGTTTCATTGCCGAAGAAAGCAAAATACTTTATTTTGATGGGTCGAAATCCGTTGTAACTGTTTATTATTTCATTATTTTGGTAATCGATTTTGTGGCTAGACTTTTTTCTGAGACGATTTCCAAAAGGGAAAAATTTACAGTTTAAGTTTTTTTTTGTCTAAATGTTAGGCGAAATCAACGCTTATTCAATTTGATAGCATTTAGTCTCGTGTTAGTTCCATACTAAGCTTGTAAAAATTGAAGCCGCTGAATTTTTTCTTTTAAGCGGAACGAAATTTATAACTGATGTCGCTACTGTACAATTTTAGACAGATGTATAATATAATGCAACCAGGAATGTACTGTGCATAAAATATCCGTTTCCTAAACTGTTTACTTTTGAGCTATTTCTATTCAAGGATATTTCATGCCGACAACCCTCGGAGACTCATTATCCTCACGGAACTGGTAGCCCAACGTCTCAGGTACGCCATTACCGCCTTCCTGTTGACTTGTCCAGTAATTATGTCGAATAGAATGCCGCTCCGTCTCTGGATACAAGTGCTCACATTAGATACAGTAACATACTGTAAATATTTTCATAATTACTAATGTATATAAATGTCTATTCTCTGCGTGATAAATGGGACTAAATTTATATTATAATTTTTTAATTATTCCGATTTTAAAACATTATAATTAGTGGCAGCTTAATTGTACAACGCTTGACTGCGGTTTTCTAAAAGCAAATACCAGCCACCTGAATTTTTTTCATTCATATTTGGATAAATTAATAATTAAATTGTGTATCACAAAAACAAACTTCAATTGTGAAAAAAAAACCAGTTGTTTTGATTTAAAAACTAAACTACTGAACCGACTTTGTTATAATTTCTATGGAATTAATCTATAAGGATATCCTCTTAGACAAAAAATAGTAATTTCCCAAATCACTAATACAACTGATGGAATTATGAGATAACAAACTCTCTCTCTCTCTCTCTCTCTCTCTCTTTAAAAACTCTTTTTTTTGTAGTCGGTTGAAAACGATTGCTTTATGCTTCGGAAAGCACTAAATCCGTCATCAGGTAAACCAAGAAGCTTTCGAAATGAAAGGTGCCTAAAAACTCGTGTTTGTTTTTTTTTCCTTTGTTGAGCAAAAATCTGCTTGTTGCGGAGCAAAATCTGTTTGAAGACGTACGATGCCGCGTTATAAATAATATTTTATTTATTACTCATTTATTACAACCATATTGTTGCAGGTCTTGCCTAATGCGACAACGTTTAACATTTATAATACCTATATCTACGATGTTATATAATATTCAGATAATAAAATTTGTTCACCTTTCTGTGAACTTCTTCATTCACGATTAACTTTAAATTATTATTTCCGTTAACTTTAAATGTATGTCTACAAACATATCTCGCCGTCGCTCGGTACGTTTTACAGTGAGTCACTATTTAAATTAATTTTCTAACTATTGAAGTAACTGTTTTTTGCGTAGTAAAAAGTAAAATTCAAGTAGTACTTTAAATGTAGCGGGTCAGTTTGTAATGAAATGTTAATTGTGAGACGCAAACTTATATTACCGGTTTCCTTAATGTTTGTGTAAAGCGTGAATCTACATACCTACTGGGGGCCATAACATTTTATGTACACTCTGACTTCCACTTTTTACACGCGACGGTGTGAAGATAACGGTAATACATACGTTTAATCTGAGGTAGCGTGAATAGAGTTTTATTTGACGTCAATATAAAATAAGACGCTCAAGTATAATACCTGACAAAGTAGATAGAATTGGAATGGTCATCTCGTCTGTGCTATCGTTATTTGGTAATAGTCAATTGCTCCAACGTGGCAAATTCACTAAAATTCACATCGCCAACGTCGAAATTACCAAAGGGAGACTTTGTACAAAAGTCGATTGCTTGGGTATCTCTGTCCCATTCGTGTTTCTACTGTGAAGCAGTTGTGTTTGCATAGCTGTGTTTCGGCTTGAAGGGTGGGATATGGCGTGAATTTACAGAGTACAGAGGAATAACACCTGAGTCCTCAGGAATGGCAACGCATGGGGGTTATCATGGGCGTAACAGTATACTCTGTTATGTCCATGACACTGCTCATGTCTATAGGCGACGGTTACCACTTTCCATCAGGTGGGCCGTCAGCTTGTTTGCCATTCTAAGTTGTATATAAAAAAAATATCCCTTCTCTCTCAGTCAAATCTATTCATTTAATGACATTATTGATCACTTATAGTACAAGGTGTAAATAAGTACCTAATTGCAAAAAAAGCAACTTTGAGGTACAACAAAATTTATGACATAGTTATATATAATCATTTTAAAAATTAAATAATTTAAAAGCATACATACTCGTACATACTATTAAATAATATGCTTGTTATACCTGTATTGAATAAATAAAACCTATTGCCAACAGTAAGAAACTTGTTCATAGAATTGTTTATACTAATTAAATCACTCTTAACTACTGTCTTTCTCACGATGTTTCAACCTGGTGAATATATTAAAGTTTTGTATACAAAGTGGGTCTACAAAATTTATATAATCTAGAGATTGAAACACAATAATCATAAAATTAAACTGAACACTAATATCTTGCGAGGTTTAATTAATATAAGAAATTTATGTTCACATAACAATATCATTTGATTTCGAAATATTATTGAGGGATCGTAACATAGCAGCCTACAACATATTGCATAATATGCTTAAATGAGTACATTTAATTACATAGGTTAATTACATCTAAAAAGTATATAACAAAAGGGGAAAGGGATTGTTAGTAATACGGACTACCAGTCCCATTGCTAGCAATATACCCTGTCAGGTGAATCTCCACGTGGTCCCCCTGGAAACCATCTCTGTATTCATCATCGTGTATTCTTCACAATTGGCTAACTGATCTGTCTATTCATCTCACCTATCATCCCTTATTGATGCCCCGCCAGCGTATACTGTTAGCGCAGACAGGGTAACCATTTCATTATCATCCATTAAAAAATAAACTATAATACAAGAGTACTATTATATTGTTCTATTCCGAATACACAAACACAATGTGTTATCAGATCGACCCCCTTACGGACTCCTCTGAAAACCATCGTGATTAATTATTATTGAATTTGTCATGATGCGCCTTACCGTTCCATTCCTACCCATAAAAAATATAAACATGATACTATTAATCTAATACTTGTATAACATAGATGTTTAATTCGATAATTTCTTAGCAAACCAGATATGAATAGGATTTTAAATATAAAACATTGTAATATTAACAACATTAACACCGCCATTTAGAAAGCCGAATGTCGTAAATAACTAAAGAAGACTCGAATAGCTACAAAACGACATACAATTAGTTGGAACTGGTTCCATTCGAATCGAATTTATTATTACTAATGCTACGGCGTCAGTATACGAGAATATATGCATCTTTACGGTGTAGTAGCCAATTCCGTCACATAATTTTCAGTTACCATTTTTCTCAAAAACGACTAAACTGATTTTGATAGGGTTTTCCACATTATATAAGAGTGTCTGAAAAGAGAGAGTTATAGACAACTAGTGGATTCTCTAACAGCTATGTGTCATCGTTGATCATGTCATTATAATCATCACCATATCAGCCGTTTTCTGTCCGATGCTGAACATAGGCCCCCTCCATAGACTGCTACAAGGAATAGGATCATTTCTCATGGCAGTTTACCGTTGGAGGGATTTTGCCAGTAGTTACCATGCTTGACAGGCGCATTGGCAACCGCAGTTTAGTTTTTGGTAATGTTATAAGAGGGAAGCTGCTGGCCATCTCTCGACGATTAAATTCCCTTAATTGCCTCATACAATACCCACGGGAAAAAGAGGGGTGGCCCGTTGTATACTGGGACCACACAGCAATGTTGATACAAATATCTTTTGTGTCTACCGAAGAATCTTTCTAAACCGTCTATCTTTGTAAACCGAAGAAAGATGATGTACAGGAAATAATAATTTGAATGAATTATCGCCCATTAATATTCACTATTAATGCCTTTAAACTGTTAATAGTAGATAGTATCATTACGTAATATTTTTATTCAAAAGAAAGAGTATAAAGCGTGCTCAGTAAAGTTAGTAATGAGCTATGATGCAAAGGGCAATTGATATACGATAATCATTCTTCTATTTTTTTAACATACAGTCATGATTCCAATATTAAAGTCAAAGTCGCATGTTAGGATATATTTTCACCTCATATTTTATGAACTCCTTAAAAATACAACAAAGTTTCAACGTAATTTTCAGTATTTACCATAAGTACATTTATATTTTTTTTTTTATTTTAATATCATATATATATTGGCCGTGTGGTCCCGGCATAGAATAGGCCACCCTTTTAAAGGAGGGCAAGGGATGGGCAACAGCGTCCCTCTTAAAACATCTCTAAAGCCTGACTGCAGTTGCCAATCTGCCTGCCAAGCGTGGCAACTAATAACTTATGTTCAGCAGTGGACAGTTAAGGGCTGACATGACGATGATGATAATTATTTTTATAATAAATAATAATATTAATAAATATTTTTTTGCAGCCAACATATAAAAAAAAGGTATGACGTAAGCATCTGTTTACGAGCCGAAGACATTATTGATGTGAAATCATTTAATCATATTATTTTGAATAGTTTCACACACTACTCGTGTTCGAAGATATTACAAGCCAGATGTTTCGCGAGATTATAATAAATATTAATAAGCCATTACTGTTATAATAAAACAGATAAATTATGGACCCAAGGCCAAATAAAATACAAGTAAATAAAGAATTATGATAAATAATGCTGTGTTGTAGACAATATACATAATATTAATCAAACAACAAAGAATAATAATGACTAGTGTGGTATGTCATAGTTATCGATAATCTGAACCCAAGCTCAATGGGGTAATTTATTGTACCACTGTCGCACTCGCAAACTATGCAAGTCTCCGCCTTATAACTCCGTCAGACGATGTTATCCTTTTAACCGTGCTTTCGTATAAGGACTTATTGGTGAATAAGTTCCATTCCACGCTAGAAATTCTTTTAGATGTTTACAAAGTTGCAAGTGTGTTTATGGAATTAAACTAACAATTTCTATATTAGTTTTGCAAATAATAAAATACCGTTAATTAGCTCTCGTCTTCTAAACTATAAACACATAAATAGCTACAAAAGTTAACGAGACTCCGATCCGCTAATGAGAACTATTAACACTAATATATCAATATTGAAATAATAACTCCATTCACAATACGTAACCGCTTCATAACCAACTATAAATTAGCACAGTCTGGATTGTCATAATTATGTAACTTGTATTTATTTCTTATCGATAACTTCAAGACGCTTTAATAGTATTAGTAAAATGAGTTAAATAATTAGATTAAAATAATTAAATTAGAATTAGATCAGAAAGAAGAATTAGAAAATGAGTAAAATAATTATTACACTACAATAGTGCATTGTATGTTAGGCTACTGTACGAGATAATTTCGACACAAATGTACTTTAATAAGACAGTTCAGTGAGTAATCATTTCGTTGATATAATGCATTTATGCAACAGCCAATTAATCTACCACGCACTCCTATCTCTAATTATGTATTTAATCGAACAAGCGCTTACACTCAGTTTTTTTTTAGAAATGTAAATTGACATGATCGTGATTGAAAGATCTATATCAGTTTTATATGGCAACAGATCATTATACTCTGTTAATCGTTTTCCGATTGAGAATTGTAATTTATTTTGCAGACCCATCTTTATCACAATATCCATACAAGATACAAACCAGTCTAGCAATCAATAATTTTAAAAGTAATTACAAATGAGATATAATCTTAAAAATTGTCTACAAATATATTGTATTTATAAGTAAGTAAAAGGATTGTTCGCTCCGGTACATAAAAATGTGGAGGGCTTCATTAGCAGATAAAATTCCATATTGACATACGTTTGCGTAAGCTTTCTAAAGGAAATAGGCGTGTGTAATAAGTGCTAATAGTTTTGACCTCGATATCGACATTTGTTAGGCGGTATATGGCCAGCACTATTATCATGCCGCGAATTGTAAAGTGTGTCACATCAAAGCGTAAAATAACCGCGAAATTTTTAATTATATTGTGTCTAATACACATTTTGTCACAGAAGTTGACAATGGTGCGAGTATCAATAGCATGAATAAATTGTTAACACAGTAATGGCTACGAAAAGGATTTAATTAACGCTTTCAATATCAAAATCATATATATTCTTTATTGTACTAGAATAAAAAAAGATACAGCGATTAGTTTACTTGCGTTTTCCAGATACGTATAGACTAAAGACCTTTAGTCAGCTAGCTAATAATTTCCTTACCATATCTCACTGTATAAACCGGATCACTGCGTTGCAAGCTAGAATAATGAAAAAGACAGGGCTATCCATGCACTACTTCGCAGGTTTCTATCTGAACAAAATAAGGATGCATTCATTTGCTCACTTAAGTACATAACATATATAATAAATATACTTATGGCTCCTATCATTCAATGTGATACTTAAATACATCGAATCCGTTGTATACAGACAAACGTGAATCTTTTATTAGAGACAGACCTTATTAAAATTACAAAGATGTAACGAACGCCGGCTATTTAGAAATATTCTTTGTAGCAAAATAAACAAGTATTAATAATTTCTCAACTATTTGCATTATGGTAAACGTTATTCTCGTAAATATTGAGTAGCCTACTATATTCTGTAATATAAAAGATTGGATGACTGTCTTACCATTAACTAATATGAATCATTTATATGATAATTAATTAATTATTTTATCGGCTGTTTACTGTATTATTTACAGCAGTCTTAATATGACATGACATTGGTGATGTAAATAGAGATTAGTATCCAGTAGGTAACATCGCTTAAACTTTTACTTCAAACTTCTTATGAACTCCTAGCTCTCCGCGTTGATTACATATATATTATTAAGATTTTGCGACCTCAAAATAGATATGATATTTCAACCAGTTACTAACGTTTCAGTTGCGAAAGGAAATCCGAACGAAACCACAGATGTAATTTAACCTTTACAAACAATAACTAAGATTTTTTAATGAAAAATCTGCAACCATGCTGCTAATAATGATTGTATTACAAAATAGCAATATAGACATCTTGGGGGGAAAGAAATTGTTAGTAATGGAGACTGAGAATCCCATTGCTAGCAATATACCCAACCAGGTCAACCTCCTCGCGGTCCCCCTGGAAACTATAATGGTTAATTCCTAATGAATTCATCATGATGAGCTAACTGGCCTGTTTTCATTCTCATCTATCACCCTTCACTGGTGCTCCGCCAGCATATCCCCTTAGCGCAGGCGGGGTTACCATACAATTTTCACCCATCAAAAAAAAATAGATATCATATACATATTCAAAATTGAACGACAAATAGATAATTAAAAATGTTTAATAGAAAAATAGGCTTTAATTTATTTAGGTATTTGGTGTGTCATGAATTCCTAACGATACGAGAAGTATCTCGTATGTATGGAAAAAGATTCTACTCTTAATTCCGGAAGTGAAATAGTTGTAAAAATTAATGTTATACATTTTATTTTACATGCATATATAAAATTTAAATAAAATAATAAAATTAAATAATATTTATAATTTAAATATATAATTTGTATACTGTATACATAAAATTTAAATAAAATAATCCACATTTTTTATTAATATTCAAAATAAAACAGATGTAGCAATCTAATGTACTATTTATAAAAACGTAAACACACAGTTAAATTTATGGTAAAAATCTATAAAACGTTTACAAAACCATAAACACGCCAACCATGACATTAAGGTGTGAGGAGCTAGTTTTAAAACTTAACATGAAAACCCAAGCGAAATCGCTCGAGGTGACAATACGGTAGGCGTTAAATTCTACACTGTTGGAAATCAGCTTGTCATTTTATTAAATTGATGGTTAACGAAAAAAAAAAAATATGTATAAATCATTCGTTTTAAACAATAAATAATATTCGTAAGAAATGATCGTGTTTTGTGTTAATACTGTGTTATTATTCCGCACCTGTGCAAACGCTGAATCAGTATGTAGTAACATTTCCAAATTACTATTGTCATGTTCATGAGAAATATTAACGCAATTATTCTGCTTCGTTGGTGATCTTTTGAACTGTCGATCGGAAGTGCTGACCCAGACTTTTGTGAAATCGGAATCAATAACTTATATTATTACCTTTATAATAAACTGCTTAAAACATATTTAATTTTTGAAAAAAAGGTGGGATATAGCAATAAAATTACAGGATACAGAGGCATAAAACCTTAGTTCTCAGGAACGGCAACGTATGAAGGGTATCATGGACGACACAGTATACTCTATTATGTATATTGTCCATGATACTGTTTATGTCTATAATGGTTGGTTACCACTTTCTATTAGGTAGGCCGTCAGAATGTTTGCCATTCTACGTTGCATAATCAAAATTCTTTTTAAAATAGTTCAAGTATTCTAAGATAATTTTTTTAATAGTTTCCTACTAATTTAGTGTATGCAATATAAAGAAACTTAAATTTATATGGTTGTACTAACTAAAACTTAGTCATATAGTACATTTTATAAGATTGACTTCCCATGCAAATATATTCGCATAAAGTGAATTTATAAAGCCTGATAAAATTTTCTTTTTAGTGTATATTTAATTATAAAATGAAAAATAATAGTCTTATATAATACTTAATTTAAAACATTATCATTGTGAAATAAGATTTACAGATAACTAGAGTATCACATTGTAATAAAAATATATACTACAAATACTAATTAAAAAAATGAATTGATTATACACACTCTTTTTTTAAATATTATTTTAAGGGCTTTTATCTTCTTCAGGTATATCAGTCCTATTGTACCCTGAACCGATTTCTCAAACAAAACTTTATCTACTTTCCCTAGACACATTCTTATTCTTAATAAATGCAAAAATTATATCGTGTGTCGGCGGAAACTTTTATTTCGACTTGATTCAATTTTACCGTTAGTCATAAAAATACAAAGTAGATTTTCTTTATTTCCTTTCAACTATAGTCTCTATTAAACTTATTAAATCGTAGTATCTTGATAAATTAAAATAATAACTTGTTTTAATGACGTTTGCAACTAAAGAGAGGCCTGCATTCACGTAGGTGCACAAATCATTATCAGACATAAAACGACAATTAACACCAACATCACTATTGGGTACTCAACACATGTTTACGATGTAATAGATGTTTTACAACATAAAAACTAGTGGAATTTATGATATACTATTCATTTATAATATACCTATAATAAAAGATAAAATGAACAAGTACATTAACAAGGTGATCAGTACAATAAATCTGAGGAATATCTGAAATATAAGACCAAACAAATAGATTATGTAAAATAAAAAAAAATTTTATTGTAACAAAGTTAATATTGACTAAATAAATAAATCAATAAAATTCGTTTATTACCAAAAAGAAATAACAGAGATTTAAAACAGAAGAAGAGTATCATTTATACCAGAGTCTATACCAAGATAGATTATGAAAAGTCTGCATAACCATCAGTCCCCAAACTAAATCAAACCTGTATCTTGGGGACTCAACCAATGAATATTAATCTAAGTAGCCTTATTTTAAAAAGAAATAACTTTAATGAACCTTAAAATATTTTATAGACACATTCATTAAATTTAAATCCCAGAATCATCTACTCATGACTAAATTTAGCTTGTCAAGTACAGTAAATAATTAAACCTTATCGATAACAAAATTAATTATCAGTTCCATACGAAAAAAAATGTATTTCAACTGTTGTTAAAACAGATATTTAGATCTGAAAAAAAGGAAGCAATCTGTAAGTATATATCTACATCTTTTCAAACAAAAAAAAATATCCAAATCTGTTTAAGTGCTCCGGAAGAATTACAAAAACAAAGTTGAAAAAATACAATTGAATGGAGAACTTCCTTCTTTTTGAAGTCGGTTGAAAAATTGATTTTAAATTAGTGACAAAATATTCAAAACAACAATACAAAATGTATAAAAATAAATTGAGAAACATATAAATGTACAAATTAAATGCTCACGAATAGGGTAAACACGAATTCGGAAGTAACAAAATTCTATATGAATAGATCATCAAAATGAATCATTAGTTAAGAAAAAAACGTTACACAGCCACAGGTCACGATGCGATATTTACGAAATTATATAATTGTTAAATTCAAAATAAAATGATAGTTAATACATGATTTCTAGTTTCCAAACATATGAAGGAAAATTCCAAATTATTGTCTCTGTAAAAAATAACTTGACACTTTATATCTACATTCTATTACAAATAAGTGGAATAAAGTCACAATAAGCCAAACAAACAAACTCACTTTCACATTACGAGTACATTAATGTCATCTAAAACTAATCAGTTTTTTCTCTGAATAAATAATTGTTAGTAGATAATCTATTAAGGGATCTGTCTGATGACTGAACAAAAATTAATGCGGTACAAGAGGTCAGAGTGCAATAAACAAACTTTCGTGGCGGCTTCAAACGAAACCAATATCAAATAGAGCGAGAGAACATTCTTCTTTTTATTATGAATAAATAAAAGTAAAAAAAATACGACCAAGGTGAATTTGCGTCTGAAATAACTTTTTGCAAAAAAAAGTATAACAAATCGTTTAAAGAATATTTGCTAACTAGTAATCATACTCGTATTCTAGTTTAGAATAGTCCATTCATTTGTTTACAGTTTATGTAAGGCATATACTTTTTAATATTATAGACAAAAACTCTATTATATATAAATTTAACAGTCAAAATAAAAAAATATATATATATAATATACACTCAGCATTAAATTATTAGTCGAGTTTAATAGTCTCTGCAAAATTTCATGGCATAGAGTTTGTTACTTTATAGCGTCTTAACGACTTAACTAATAACAATGAAATTTAGTACGGACGTACTACCATATATGGGATGGCGAAGAATGTAGACTACTTTTTATGCCGGTCAGTAAACATATCCCGATCGCGCGAACGAAGTCACGGGTATAAGGTGGTGGTATTTTAGTAAAATTGTAACTTGACGATGTTTGTACATAGGGAATATTTATAGGTAATATTAATGCGAGAATTTTTAATAAGAGCAATAGAAGTCAACAATTTTTTTGAAAATTTTGTTTATTGCGACACATTGTAGGAAATTGAATGCGATTTGCACAATTGTAATCTTAATAGTCTGACTTAAGAACTAGTGTATGATATACCTTGATACACCATCCAGTAGTCTATTTCATGGACTTTCCTCCCTCAGATATCCACGCATACGAATTAGCGGGCCAAAAGCCAGTCTAAAAAACGAGTATGTCTATGTAGTATCGTAAATCGATGCGTTTTAAAATAATAATAATGAGAATTACTAGTTTAACAACATCTTAAAACATCACCAAATTCTAAGTGCCAACTGCGTGCCAAGCGTGGCAACTACCGGCAACCAACTACCCTTATAGATAGGCTTATAGGGTAGGTCCAGCAGTGGACAGTCAACAGCTGATATGATTAAAATGATCGCTAGAAACACGCTATCAAGTTGGTCTCCAAATGGTCCCTCTTGATTAATTCCAGTGTCTTAACCAATTCTGATCATTTGGAAATAATGTTATCGTGATTAAAATTTTGCTACTTTTGTACGAATGAATAAATTTATTGAATGAACAAAATTTAAAGTTAAATATAGTAACAAAAATAGACACGCATCTAAACTCTGATGACTTCAATTACGCGTAACATTTTCAGGCAATTATCTTCTCGATCTTAATTCGACAAGGTGGGTTGCCTTCACATCAGTCGTAAATCTTACTAACGGTGCTGGAGTTGGACAAGTTAACGCTTGATTTGGAATACAAACGCAGGAATGTGGCTTAGATCGGGCGCCAGTGACGCAAGGTTGTTCGAGGCTTACTATGAGTGCCTAAATAACTCTGCCTTATACGCTATAATTTGTTTATGATTGTTTGCCAATCATTAAGGCTAAGGGCTTGTTTTTGGTTCGCGCTTTAGCGTATCCCTACCTATTGTAGAAGTATAAATGACTGTATCTAGGAAATTATATTCACATTCACTTAAGCGCAACAATTTTTATTCAAATGTGACGTCAATCTTTTTTTAAATAAGTATGACATATTAAATAACATTAACTGTTAAAGTTATTAAATTTCAAAAATCATAGATTATACAATAACACACTAATAATTGAAACGTAAACGAGGCCATGAGTTATAGTAGTTGTATGGAAGCAAGCCACAGTGCATAACATTCCAGAACTATATAACTTTGTATATTTATATATAAAGTGTGTTCAGTGATTACTATGGTGTTGTTACAATATTTATTCAAAAACTTACCTTATTCAAAAACTGAAACCTCCTATAAATCTATTTTAACTATTACAATGTTTTGTCAACATTATCTTCTTAGATTCAAACTGAAAATATAGCACAAAAGAAACAGACGAAATAATTTAATAGCTAAAATAGAATTATCAGAGGTCGGACGTTGTTGTAAATAAGGCAACTAAATACTAACGGTATTTAGATGCTAAATATCTATTATTGCTCACATTTTTAGTTATAAGTCCTATATATACCTTTAATATGTTTAAATACATGATTAAGTAAATAACTCAACAATAATAACTAACAAAGTTATGAATCAGTTCTTTAATAGTAAATGCAAACATTTCAAATAAACCATAGATAAGTAACTGTTACATATTCTATTATAAATAAATGTGCAGTGCAAACTTTATGGTCTGCGAAGATTATTCATTTATTCAGCTGGACAATGTTAAGCTTAGGAGATAGTCATTTCAAAGCCATAACAGGTACTATTTGCGAGAAACGATGTTAGAAGGATAACATTAAAATAGAATAAGAGTATATAGATTAAGTCTTATCAAAGATTTGTGATACAATTATAATATTTCCCACAGTAAATTGAATCTAGGACAAATATGTAACTTTCTTTGTACTAACATTATAACTGTAGAAGTTTATAAAAAAATTTGTTTGGATGTTTATTACTCAAACACGCCTAAATGTCTAATCTCATTTGTATGGTATTTCACACAGATAGATCATTTTCTACCATAAAGCATGATACTTAATGATTTAATTCACGCAACACAGCTAGTATCTAAATAAATGCTTATTAGTCATGACAATGGTGACTGCAAATCAGTTGGTCACGATCAAAATCGAAAATTGCTGTGTTCGCAAAGCAAAATCTTACATTATTGTGTTTGCGCTCTAGTGTTTGTTTGCCATATAGTTCCTACATAGAATGAACTTCCTTTCCCGTGAGTGTCGTAAGAGGCGACTAAAGGAATTCAATGGTCGAGGATTGAGCAGCAGCGTTCATCTTAAAATGTCACCACAGCCGAATTGCAGTTGCCAACTCACTTGCCAAACGTGGCAATTACTGGCAAAACTTTCATCTTATAGGGAAAGTCTATGTTCAGTATTGGACAGTTAATGGCTGATATAATAATGTTTGGTCTAATACTTCTTCCAATCTTTAATCCCAACACTATTTGGGGTCGAGTCTTCTTGTACAGCAACGCCGGGACTTTTTGTCCTAAGTTATCAAAGAAACTAGGTTCCGTGCTCTCCTTCTTCATATTGGGAACCACCATGTAGAACTTCCTTTTCCCGGCGTATCATAGGGATATTCCTTACAGTTGTTACCGAGAACTTATCATCCTTTCTCTTTATATAGCCATACCATACAAGTTGTTTGCTCTAATATATTTTCTGGAT
Source organism: Galleria mellonella (assembly GCF_026898425.1). Taxonomy (NCBI): domain Eukaryota; kingdom Metazoa; phylum Arthropoda; class Insecta; order Lepidoptera; family Pyralidae; genus Galleria; species Galleria mellonella. The sequence continues at coordinate 205,397 of NW_026442100.1, read as the reverse complement.
ATGATCTTCCAAATTTTTCAGTTGAACGAATTTAAATTAAACTCCTCTAATTAGAGCTAGCACATATCACTATTGGGACCCCCGGGTTGATCTCATATAAATTTTGTTTTGTCACGATTGGAATTGCGTTATCTCTGTATAATCTCTTGAACGTGGAATCTATTCATTACGACACAATACCAGGCCTTCATATACTCATGTTACTAAAATAAAATTCCTTAGTTGAGGGCGATCAATAACGAGTTGTATAAAACATATTATTATTGTGTTATTCACTAACATATCTTTATCAAAACACCCGTTACTATTTAGTTTAATAGATTTAAAGAAATTGTAATTGATATCTTAGTTAAGCAAGCAACTTAATAGGTTAAAGACATAAAATAGCAGCTTGTTAATATGCTAAACGTTAGCGATACAAGTCGTTAGGAAATTTGTCCAATGGTAAACATCTTGTTACATAGTTGTAATATATTTAGACAGTTGAACAGATAGAAAATACAAATGCTCAATAATCTTTCCCACGAAGCCACAATACTATGTAAATACGTTGAATTAAACATATTTTAATCTTGCATGAGCGACATTCTTTAGTACAAGCACCCACCCGCGGTGCGCTGACGCAGTCTTATACCAAAACAAATGTATCATTACTTCAAATTCCCAGTTTGTATAAAATTTAACACTCTATTTACATATATATTTAGTGTAGATATACCTGGTACCGGGTGATATTTTGCAGTGTTCAAGGGTTCGATCCCTGGTCAAGCAAAATGACATTTTAGTAACAAAATAAACTAACTTATTTTGTATGCAACTTTTTTCGCCAGAAAGAATCTATTCATTATTTTTTTCAATTTTTTGATGTTTTTATTGATTGACATGTTTAGGGACTTATAAAAAAAAATAGGGACTTATAATAGTTTAGGGACTTAGAAAGATTATTAACTTAGCATTATTTTTTGATCTCTTCACTAACTCTAAGTCGATTATGATAATTATATTCGCAATAGATAGGATCCTCGAATTTATTGCTTTGGCAGTGCAAAATCCAGCGACATATAACATCTTAAGTTGTAAATATAAATTTCATTCGTCTTTTTGCCGTTGTGTTGTTCGGCTATGTTTCGATTTGAAAGATGGGATATGGCAATGAAATTACAACATAAGCTAAAGAAATGTTAGTATCTTTTCTACTTTAATTTACTTCTAATATAAATAGGTTTTTAATAATAAAAAAGCCTATTTCGTCACTCTTTTAAGACTACAACATCAACTAATACAGAATGAACTAATCTTCAAGAAATGCAAAGCAATAGGGGTGCCATAGACGTCATAGGATATTCTTTAGGTATTCATGGTGCTGTTCATAATTGTAGGCGACGGTAAGCACTTTCCATTAAATGTACTAGTAAATAAGCTATATTTGCCGTTCCAACTATTATAAAAAAGTAATGCTTTAAATAAACATAACAGAATCGCCTAATAATATTGAAAACTATATCAGACTGAATTGTCAATCTTTAACAATGCAATTGGCGACTAATTGTAACTTATGACATTACAACTTAGTTATTCGTGATATCATTGTGAGACACGAGAATGGTAAGCACGTTGAGGTAATAAAAACACTACGGCTGACTATTTCGAACTAAATGCCCTCACGACTAAAACATTCCTATGCAATAGAGGAATACCTATGCATTCAGAACAAGAATCAAGTGATCTGTTTCCTTTATTGAATTTAAATCTATAGTTTGGAGCGAAGACCCATCATTATTGAACAAAATAAAAAATAAATATTGGGTTTTTAATTTTACTGTTAGTTCAATAGTGTTGATTGTCAGCACTCAGCAATTTCGATTTTTCTCATTTCCCCAGTTTTTTGGTTGTATATAATCCGATATTTTTTCCAGCTCTGAACCGGTTCTAATGACCTTTTTATATGAAAGATTTTCATCCATCCACGTAGCAACAAAGTAAAGATCTGTACTAATCCGAGTATATAAACCGAAATTATTTATTTGTCCGAACGCGCTAATCTCTGGAACTATCAGTCTGATTTGAAAAATTTGTGTTTGTATTTGATAGCGGAAACCTTGCCTTGAGGAGCCTTGAGGATGGTTACCAGCTATATAATATTACGATGCGACCACGAGTTAAGCCGCGGGATAGAGCTAGTACAATATAAAGTTGTGGTAACAAATCCTTTTCTTATGAGCATTTTAAGTAATTTCCTAATAACGAGAACGAAATGTCTGTAAAAAAATTAATAAGATACGTAATTTCAGACAGTAGAAGAGGTTAACATAGGATGGACAAAAAGAAGTTTTTGAAGATAGTGGATAATTATAAACTTCAAGAAAGGGGGGAAAGAGATTGTTAGTAATGGAGACTGAGAATCCTATTACTAGCAATATACCAAACCAGGTCGACCTCCTCGCGGTTCTCCCTGGAAACTATCATGGTTAATTCTTGATGAATTCATCACGATGGGCTAACTGGCCTGTTTTCATTCTCATCTATCACCCTTCACTGGTGCTCCGCCAGCGTATCCCGTTAGCGCAGGCGGGGTTACCATACCATTTTCACCCATCAAAAAAAACCTTTAAGAAAAGATCATATTCCTTATTAAAAGGCAAGCAGTAAACCTGCAATGCCTCTGTTTTCCGCTGATGTTGCGCGTGCTCATAAGCAGCAGTGGTCACTTACTATCAAGTAAGCCGCATGCTCGTTTGTCCCGTGTTATAAAAAAAAAAATGTGGGTTCAATAGATAGGTAGTAGTTTGATCGCAGAAATACTACTGAGTACATTAATCTCTTTTTATTGACAGTTAACTCGCTCGCTGTGAACGCTGAATGCTTTCTGTCAACGACTGAACGAGTAGCTAATGAGCAAATTAGCGGAAAATGAACACAGATCAACTCCGGCGAAGGAAACGCGTTAATAGGTACCAGCTAGTTGCAAGACCTTAAACTTTAGTGTCAGCAATACAAATAAAACATGACTACTGTTAGACTACTGTTATTTATAGAATCGAAAGACGGGATAAAATCGGAACCATTAGTAACCTCTTAGTGGAGTTTTCGACAGTGAAAAAGAACATTTTTCCAAAGACATATCGGTTCAAAAATAACTAATATTATCAGAGATCCTTATCTTAACCTTACTAACTAGACAGCTGTTCGGGTCTTATTTGTTTAGGAAGCTCAAAAAAACCTGACTTTTGACACATGTTTCTTCTTCGATTGGGATTGAAATATGTTTTTTTAAAAAATAACTAGTCCTAACACCTACACAAACTTTGTGAATTGGGTTGTTTATTTTGGATAGAGTAATTAATAACTGTACCACAGAAACTGACAAATAACTGGAAAAAAACTCAAGTAATATACTAATATATTAAAATATTATAATAACTTATTTTAATTACAATATTGCAAAATAACAAACAATTTCGCCAATCGACAAAGTGGGCGTCAGAAGTTGAATCGATTTAGTTGTTTGATCTCATATATCGATTAATTTAAATTAAAACTGTATCTAATTAAACGAAATGATGCTTAACATTCACAAATATAAGTTGTGCTAGTATATGTTTTATGTAAATAGCGTAACAGACACTATGATTATTATGATGATAAATTCATTTTTAACGAGGTGGAACCAAAGTAATCGATATAGCCCGAAGGATCAATAAGTTCATGCAGCTCGGTAGGTACTTTAATCATGACGTTACTTTAATCATGGGAATAAATTCTATATAAAAAAGAAATATTCGATATTATATTAAATACTGTTCAGAATTTGTAAAAATATTACGTAATATCACACAAAAATTTAAACGAATAGAGAAACTACTTTTTGAAGTCGTAATAAACAATTTTAATGATTATGTTCAAGTAAACATTAAAATTAACAGTAGTATAAATAAAATAAATTACGGTAAAAGAAATCGAATGTACAAACCCTAATTATTCGATATAACAATATATAACTGTCAAACTCGAACGAAATTTATCTCGTTGAAACTATTCGAATCATTATAATTACCCACAATGTTTACGCAATAAGCCCTAATTAAAAGTACATATAAAATAACACTCGGTAACTCGTTACAGAGGCATTTCGTAAACGAGCCGGTCACATATCATGAAGGTATAATTGAGCCGTAGATGTTCATATAATGCCCTTCACGACCGCATCTGATGTACATAAATAAAATACGTCTTAATGCAGCCACGTTATTCTAAATTACAAGTTTAGACATCCACATAAAAAAATTTTAATCACATTTAACATAAAACATTATTTATTGATAAAACTTGTCTATGTTACTAACGTAACCCATAAAAAAGTAGTGAAGGTACAAGTTAAAAAGCCATAAGTATAATATTTCTGATGAAAACATAGTAATTTAGCATATTTTAATATTTGTTTATATTTATTGTTGAATAATAAATATTGGAAGTCAAAACTGTATTATGAATTTTTAAACACGCTTTATTCACATTAAAATATATATGTACGTAAACATATTAACTGCAATAACATCACGAAGTGCTATAAAAGGTTTTATACCAAAATAATATTAAACTGTTTTTTTTTATTATTTATTATTAAAAAATTCAAATTTATAAAAAAGACATATTCTATTAGCATTGGGAAATCACGTTATATTAATACTACATACATTGAGTTTTGTTATTTTTTCTTAATTCACATATCGTAGCATTTTTACGTTTATCATGATGAACGTAAAAATACTACGACACGATACGATGATAACATAAAAATATAATCCTATTATTAACATTATAAATGCGAAAGTTTATAAGGACGAATAGATGCATATTATTTTTCACACAAAAACTGCTTAACAGATTTGAATGAAATTCAGTACACAGGTAGGTTATATTTTAACTTAGCACACAAGATACTTCATATACTAATTCACGCGAGCAAAATCATGGGTTACAGCTAGTTTTAAAATTAATATTACATGATAACATATATATAATATATAAATATTTAGATTTTTTAAACTGTATGAAATATATAAATAGTTGATTTAAACAAGTAAATTTATTAAAGACAACCCTATACCTAAATAGTAAATACTAATTAACAGTTACTTTTAATCCTAGCCATTATTGAGTATAAAGCCGCTGCAAAAAAGGTGTGCAAAATTGATCTTCTTTTTGCTAGAATCAACATAAATTACATTGCAACCGCTGCGAATGTTGTTAACTACGTGCAGCGAATTATTAAAACCTTGTTTTCAACTTACTTTAAAGGGGAGAGGGTTCTGTATTCGACAGTTTTTTTTTATGCGAATTACTTTTTTTAGGGGCTAGTCAAAGTGACCACACCCCACCTCATGGTAAGCAAGTAATGTGGCCCAAACTAGAGGGTCGTTATCACAGCAATTTATACTATGTTGGCGATCCTCACTTTGACAGCCTACAAATGTACCTCTTTACGCCCCGCTTAAATGCCGCAAGATTATAGGTAGGTAACACCTATAGCGGCCGAGAATAGTATTCCAGAATTTAATAACTCTAATTTCATTTTAATGATTCAATCTATTACTAAATTTGTCAATACTAAAGTGTTTTTTTTTTTTTTTGTGAAACAATCTTAAAATATTAAGTACAGGCTATTTAATACAACTTAATGAAAATGTAATCAGTTTTTATTGCAATTATTACACCAAACCTCTAAATGAAATTAGTAACAAATCGAAACATCCAATTATTGTTTTTTTTATTTTTTATTTGTACATAATATTGGGCATTAGCAGACTATCTTACGATTGGGACAAATATTAATTTGCGTACATTTTCATTAATTTATTTAAATCGTTAACTAAAAAAAAAACTAAATACTCACGCAGCAATTACAATTCCGAAGTATTCGCATTACTAATTTATCTGTGCCAGTCGCCCATCTGAAACAAAAAAGCAACATATGAATTACTCAAAACTGTATTTTAAAGCAACGGTTTTTAATTAGTAAGTATTTTTTGTGTTACGCGATTACGTCGCCAGTTCTGAACCGATTTTGATAATACTTTTTGAAATCGATAAGATTTAATCTAAAATTAGTAATAAATATAATTACTAATCAATATAATTAGTAAACATAAGTACTTTTATAACAGTTAGTTGTAGTTTTTTTTTTAAACAAAAAACTGCTTATAACATTATAATTTTGTACACGAATTCGAATTCTATACTACTACCTACCAATATTACAAATGTTACGTTTGTAAAGATGTTAGAACGTTTGTATGTTTGTTACTCAATCACGCTTAAACAGCTGAAAGGATATGAACTTTGAACTTTTGTATACGGATACACATACCAACTTTCATTAGTTTCATTTAAGCTAGAATATAACCTAACATAACACAGGATATTAGAATGAAATTTGTTATGTATGTACCGATACAAGGGCAAATCTGTTTGCCACAATTTTACTCAAGTGTATAAAAAAAAAACTATTGTTTTGATTAACGTCATCGAAGCAAAATACTTGTCAAAATTATTATTATTTTAATATTAAATTTAAAGTATTCGCAAATACTTTGTACTAGTATTATACACTTCCTCCTTATTTTTAAAATAGCATAAACTACGATAAAGAGTCAACGCACCAAGATCGAATCTCTTCCTTAACAGCAGCGCACAAAAAGGCGTTGCATCACGGATCCTTGAGGTCAACTCCCAACATTGTCTCACACAATGGCGATTGTGAGAAAGAATAAACAATAGAATCGTCGGGCAATTAACAGTGCCAATTAAATATTTGTTTTAAGTAGTATTGTTTGTTCGATTAAACGATACAAATGCACGAAATAAACGAGTAAAGAGTAATTGGTCACACCATACATGGAACCAATAACTCTTCGGACAAATTTGTCGTTGCATTCAATTGAAGACTTAGTGCTTTAATTAAATAAACCATTGGAATAATTAATTTTTATAATTTGCTTCCTAGTACATATATGTATATGCTGCTACATTCTGTAAAATGTCCAAGTAAATATAATAATAATAAAAACTCTAGAATTTAATGAAAGCAAAGTTTTAACAAATTTACAATACAACAAGATTTAAAAAAAAAACACACACACCTAAAATATGCGTATTTTAAATGAATTGGTCATTTAAAATATTTATAATTTTAAAATTTTTTACCCGCGACTTCGCTCACGTAACTAAAAACGTCAAATGTCACATTAAAAAGTGGCCTTTGCCATGACCTTCTCTATCCCTATCCTCCTAAATGTATTTCAAGGTCCAAGATGTTGATGTATTTTCAGATTTCTGGCCATCATAAAAAAAAAATTAATATATTTCTTTTTAATGATAACGACTGTAGTTATATAAGTGCCAGTGCTAAGATATAAATGTGTTTGCTTTATTTAGCATTAAGGTTGTAACTATGTGGAATAAATAAATAAACAAATAGATCCCAAATAATAACATGCGTTTACCAAATTTTATGACAATTTCTTGAGACGTTAAGGCACCAAGAGGATAAAAATTCTAACCCTTCCATACTAACTTGACATCTCGACACGCCCTGTTATTATGAAAGGAACAAAATTTTATGACGTTTTTCGACTCATGTTTCTCAGATGAAAATCGGTTACGCCGGTAAATTAACGCTAATTATTTTACTCTGTATACACAAAAAAAACTAGTGTTTGTTTGTCGTATAGTCCCGGTACAGAATAGGCCACTTCTTCCTTTTATATGGCTTTTAATGTGAGACCACTATAGGTACCTAATGGTCAAGGCATGGGCAACAGCGTCCCTATTGAAATACCACCAAAGCCTAACTCCAATTGCCAATCTACCTTTTTTTTTAACGTCTGGAAAATGCTTTATGCAGACCCATACACCTTGTGGAAAGTGAATAGCTACTGTAGGAATACCCCCGTAAGACGGGAGTGTACCCACCAAAAACCAGACTCTCGAGGTGCCATGTGTCGGAGACATGGGTTCGCTTTTGCACTCACCACATCTCCGACGGCAGAGTTGCCAATCTACCTGCCAAGCGTGGCATCTACTGACAAAACCCCCTATTGGCGGAGACCTATGTTCAGCAGTGGACAGTAGACGGTTGATATGATGATGATGATGATATACAAAACAATACAAACTAACAAAAACGATGAATTTGTATCAATATTTTATTATCTGTGGTTTTATCTACTCACAATGTATTTTAGGTAGCTGCAATAATAGTTGCACTACGCTCGAAGCCTTGCATAAAATAAAAGCACCCTTACATAAGTGATGTCAACGGTGACCAGTGCAGAGCCGAGTGGGAGTCTGGTGGGCGTGGGAACCGGTTTCTCATGACTCACTCATTTGTACACAATTTGGTAGTCCGAGATAGTGATGTGTCGATCTGAATCGACTGATCTTATTTGATTTCGGGTATTTCAGTACTCGTTAAAGAAAAGAATCGAACTTAGAATTCGATTCTCGAGTCTCAGTATTCGGATAAGTATTTTATTCTATCTTGTCTATTCTAAGTAGTATTCTATGGCTATTCGAGTACTTTATCAAACTTTTGTAATTTGTCAATAGACTTTTATGAAGATAAGTAAGAAGATAAATATTAAGTTATTTAATATTTTTGATTTGGGTAATTAAAGAAAAAATAATGAGACGATGAAACATAAACAAAAATATCGCTACTAATATTTGAATGCCGCAAGTACTCGAATCCTGTATTCGAATATTGTATATCCCCGAATTCAGAGCATCTAGTAGATATTCGATCCGTACTCGAGACAGACTGATTCGGCACAACACTAGTCCGAGAGTGTTGCGTCAGGAAGTACACAGTTTGCTGATCGACCGGAAAGTGAAATGGGTATTTTATACACATTAAGGATGAAAGTGTTGGAGCGCATGTCAGATGTCACGTGTCTGACGGTTTGATAGCTGGTCCACCTGTTTTTGTATTAATTTTTGCTGCATACTTAAATGAACTGCAACTGATTAAATTCAGATTGGCAATTTGTTAGGTAATACGTAATGAAAAACAAACTCTTCTTATGTCTTATCGCCTATAAAAATCAACAGCACCATAGACTAGGGGCATGTATTGAAATGCCATCAAAATTGAAGTAAATTATTTATTTATGCTATTTGTTGGTTCCTTTTTCTATTTTGATTATTATATAAGCCGTTAACTGTCCGCTGCTGTACATAGACCTATCTCGTAAGGGGATTTTGCCTGTAGTCGTCACGCTTGGCAGGAGAGTTGGCAACCTCATTTAGGTTTTGGTGATATTTTAAGAGAGAGGCTGCTGGCCATCCCTCGACCATTAATTTCCTTAGGCGCCTCTTACGATACCCACAGTAAAGGAAAAGGTGACCTATTCTATGCCAAGATCGCATGACATAAATATCTTTTTTACGTCCTATAGAAAATGGAATTCTATCAATCTTATAGTATTTAAGAAAATATTTAATCAAACTATTATAATTATTATTAATTAAATAAATTAGTCATCAATAAAGCTATACCTAAGACAACTTGTACATTTAAAACAAATTATATATAACAAAACAAAACCGTTTTTATTTAATATTCTTCATTTTGAAATAACCACCGTGTAATCGACAGCGCGTTGAAACAAAAACTTGACACAATAAGAACTCACCAACAGTTCTGAACAATCGATTCGATCTTTCGAAATCGATGTAACTGTATTGGAAATGGATTTATGTATGAATATTGCGAATCGTCATGTAAGAGGACGGTTCTTACTGCACATAACATCGGAGCATTCCTCATTATTAACATTTGCTTTCGCTGTCGAAGCGTGGGCGAAGGGAGTAACTGGTTGCAAGTCGATCAAACAAACATGAGCAGGTTGAATAAATAAATCGAATTGAATTTATAATAAATATACGATGTAAATGATCATACACATTTCTCAATACATACTCGTTTTATCGGAGATTAATTGTAAATTAATTACTTGTATCCTTTTTGTGTATAAACTATTTATGAGTAACATTAGTGAATTATTAATTAATCTAATTTCAAAGGGATAAACAGAGCTCTTTTGCTTTACATCACCTCTGACATACGGATGAAAACATTATTTATCAGTTCATTCATTATTTTTATTTTATATTTCAAATATTATTATCATTGTTTATATTTAATCAATTAATTTAAAAATTATAATGTAAATATTGACTTGCCATTGCGTGACGAAAACTGTTACATTGGTTAATAAAGAAATATATATATTTTATATATACATTTTGTAAAATGTTAATTAAAATCCGAATGTAGACCTACAAAATAAAATTCAGTTTTTGAACATTTCCCTCTTTATTCTGCTTGTGATCTTACAATTGTGCGTGAACAATGTCTAGTAAATATACATAGAAACTCACAGCGTTTACATCTAAATTTAAATTTTACAAACTATGGTTTGCTTTACCCTATCACCTACAAATTAAAATCTATTTTTCCATTTTCCTTTGTTTGTTCTAATTATAATCTTCTAATAAATATGCACTTACATAAATAATCGTAAAGACTCACAGCATTTGCTTCGGAATCGTAAATCTTACAAGCAATGGTTTCTTTCATCCTGTCGTCCACTAAGCAAGTTATAGGTGTTGCCAATGTTTCCAGTTATTGGCGGTTATTGTCTTCACAACACGTCTGTTGCCAAATGTCCCACTTAAAGCGTAAAGAACAAAGAACCAATTTTAGAAAGGACGCAGTCTACAAACGCTGAAAGGTAACTTATTATCTGTTCATAACAACATAAATATTTATGATCGATACACTTGCTTATAGTAATGTTCTTATAATGACTACATGATGGTTCAAAACAATTTAAGTTTTCTTAAGTATGTATACTTTGTGGTCTTTTAAAGATAGATAGATAGATACTATTTATTGTTTACTCCAAAAGATTACAATAGTAAACTTATTATAAACAATTACAATTTAAAGTTAATAGTAATTTATTAAATGTAACATAGACATTAAAAACATATTGTTTTGCTTCTCATAAATTTTATATTCTATTCCATATTATTAAAATTTTCGATTACACTTTTGGATCATCAAAATGATTTCATTTGAAGGAATACAATATTTTACTGAACTAGGTATAATTTTACGAAATTCGATATCATTAGTTATTTGATTAGTATTATTTTGTTTAATTCCGCTACCGTATGCGTGCAACTGCCAACCTCGAATATTGATTACTATTATTATTACCACAAGCCCAACAACCTTCCATCATCGTCGTCATCATCATCTCAGCTAATATCCGTCCACTGCTGGGCATAAGCCTTCCCCACTTTCTATATTACTATCATCAATTTTCGACTGCCATTTCGTCCACGCACGTTTTGCGATAAGTGTTTCACCTCTGAACGAGACATCTTCAAGCATTTTTTTTTTCATATAAATGATTTGTAACATATTGGAAGGTAGATAAAAACCTTTTGTTTCTTTTCCTACATTTGTAGTTACCTCGTCACCATAATCATCGTCATGAAACAATTCTTACATAGTTTCATCTGTAAAACTGTATTACACAGACTTCCAAAGAAACAACTAAAGGTTATGTTATACCCAGTTGAGTACGGAACCTTAAAAACATTAGCCAGACTATTATAAAAGATATAAAATAAAATATTTATATTATTGGTGACATTGTACTAGTAACGATAAAAATTAATAATGTGTTAACGCAGCTATTAAAAACAAGAAATTACAATTCTGGTCCAATAAACAGTATATAATCCTTATAGTCTACTTATATACCTTTAAATGACCTTACCAATTCATGAGCCAATATTGGTGGTATTAATGAATATCAAATAGCTTCTAGCCGCACTGAAGAAATTACTAACTCATAAATGTTGCAACAAAGTTGCCGCTAATATTTATTTACAAGCAGAAATCGGCTATATTACTTCTACACATATATTATGGTATTACCATGAAATGTCTCATGAACTTAGTTTCGATAATAATCTTTAGATAGATAATAAATATAAACATATAAAAAATGCTCAACAAAAGGCCAAAATAGCCTCAAGCCAATCGTGAGACTCGAATAATATTAATGATCAATCGCACACGTAGAATTTATATTTAAGTATTTATTTATTTTATGGAAATTTACATATAACAAGTGTAAACACGAAATTATAGAGCAATATGTCTGATCATAATTTTTATTAAAATAGATTAGTGTGCGTGTCATGAGCCTATTCATGTACTGACCTAGTAAGAACACGATGTGTCACAACTACTTCTTATCTCCAGAATATTATAAGAGTAGAGATTAAAGAAACATACAATACAATATTAACTTTAATAACTTTTTTTTTTTTTCTTGTATATGTAAATACAATGAAACTCACAGAAACAAGCATACAAATGCTAATTCAAAATTAGGGAATCTCAAAACCTTGTAAAAGGACGTCTAGCATTTTTGTATAAATAAGCTACGCTCTCTCCTCTTTTGAGGAAAGTCTTATGCCTAGCAGTAGGACGTTAGATTATTAAAATAAAGTAAATAATCTGAGTCACTTATATACATCCCGGCCGGCAGCATACCTGCAATGCCTCTGGTGTTGTGGGTGATCATGGACGGCGGTAGTCACTTACCATCAGGTGAGCCGCATGTTCATCTGCCCGTTTGTGTTGTAAAAAAAAAAAATTATCCAAACAATAGTAATTTATCCACAATAACCTAAATTACATCTTTCTTGACTTTGAAAACGAATGAATGTTAACGCAATATCATTAGTTCTGCGCGTGTTCAAACCACACTAGTGAATCGCATTATAATTATTTACATGAAACTCAATTATGTCTATTCTTTTATTTGCAATATATTTAGGCTTCTATCAAATATACGAGCAATCATAGCGTGTCGCTTACTATAATTATAGCTTAACATGGATTCCAAAAGTCGAATCTAGTCCCATTATATCGGCAATTACAATAAGAATAACATTATAAAAACTGAATGGTTAGTAATAACGCTTGTAAGTTTACAGTTATATTATTCAGCAGTTTAATGCATGTAAACTGTAAAGATGACGACTGACATTAGAGTGTATGTGATAAATCAATGATTTTCACAGGCTAAGATACAAAGTGATATGAATTTAAACTAATTGTTTTTTTTGTTATCTTCAACGACTTGGCACGTTGAAGTAATTTGTTGCAACAAAAATCTGTATATTCCTTATTACATTAAAAATAAAAAAATTATTTTATTTCTTGGTTACTTCACAGTGTTTAATAATAAACAAATATCTCTTAAATTTTTATTAAGGTGTCACAATATAATCTGATTTTGCTACTTACATAAATAAAATGTTCACACCAGGAATTACAGGATGACAGTAATACCATATAAAATGGCGAAATTGTATAAAAAATTATCTATCTTCACGCTAAGTTCTTTGCCCGCAAGGCAATTAAAGACCTCTCTAGTACTTACATCTATGTAACAAAATAAATTTTCAAATATAAAGTTTTTACGTCTATAAATAACTACATAAACTAGATCACATCACCCTTTTACTTGACGTATCAGAGTTTTTATTACAGTATTTTATTTTATCAAAATTATAAAATTTGGCTCCGTCTTAAAAATAATAGGCATGTCTGCCAATTATTGCTAGCAGTAGCTATTTTACACTAGTACTGTTATTGGCTTGCAGCTCCAATTTTCAAATCGAATTTCTAGATTGCCTTAGATATTGAATAATCTTTCTCGTGCTCAGAACAACCTGATTGTGTGTTTAACGGGACATTTCTTCGTTGCTTTTTACCTAGCACCTAGAGCAGATAACTGCGGTTAGTAATAAGAGGTTATCTTTAATCCAAGTATTCCATAAATCAAGATCTATCTACTCGACTGGTCCTTATAGGGTAGACGAGAGGAAATAAATGTCATAAATGTCTATTCTCACATATCTACATCTCCTGTTTCATACAACCTTTTAGTTCATCTCATGCAGGAAATTATCAGAAATAGAAATCAGAAGGCTCCACGCTAGAAATAAGCTATGAGGTTAGTTTTCAAATGGTTCATCTTGGTTAATTCCAGTAAATTTGATTATTTTATTTTCATCATTCCAATCCCCAATGATGTTTCGCTATTAAATTTCACAATTAACATGTGTAGTTTTACCTAAGTTTAGGTGTTAACGTTGTAATTTTTGTCTTCTTATCAAACAATTAGAACTATTTTATTATACCCCAATTTTCTGATTAATACATTTTTTTTCTTATTTTAAATTAAAATCAATTCAATAGATGGAATTTAAAAAGCCATGTTGTTAGTACCCAGACTTAAAAAGAATTTTACCGAGACATTCTCTTGTCCTTTGGGTGTGCTGACAAGTCTTAAAGTAGTTTTTGCTTGCTACTGAACGTTTTAAGACACACGGCTATTGAACGTATTAGCTTCTAGAAAAATGCAAACTGAGGTTATACCATAAGAATAGTAAATATGTAATTCCATATTATAATAGTTATAATAATTTAATGAGATACAATAGTTTTTAACACCAAAACTTAAACAGAGGTGTTGACGATAAAGCATTTACTTAACATATCTTACTTGCAGGAGGAATAAAACAAACAATAACACAAATGTGTTATTGAGTTATTTTTTAAACTAGTGGAATTGTTTATGATTATTTGTTAGTAAATCCTATCATACTGCTGTTGAGTCAATGGCTGAATGGACTTAACATATATATATTTGCTTGCTGCTTAAATTAGGTTAAACCAAGCAACCAAATCCTTGTTTTCTCTATATTTTTATCATTTAACGTAAACATACTGAGAAAATTTTACAAATATGTATTCATATACATTTTATTCAGTACCATTCTTACATTATTTTTTATTTAGTCTAAAAGTCTACCTATCTTACATTCTTCTATAGTCTCTCTTGTTCTTTTACAGTCGATCTCATAAAGATGAGAAACCAAACGACAAACATAAAAACCCTGAAGATCAGAGCCAATCTAATAGTAACCTCATTCACACAAATCAGTATACCATTACGAGGTACATACATCATGACGATTATTAAAATAATTATCTAATTTGTCTATTAACGTCTACACGCATGAGAGATAGTTCTAAAGGTGCTTTAGTTTACGTAGTAAATGAGAACAATTCGTATTACTCGTATATTTTTTTGTTATATGTAACGCGTTTAGATTAATAATTAGTCTTCTATGTGTCTGCCTAGACTATTAATTATTTAAGGCCTTCCAAGGTTACTCGATATCATCGCCAATTTTACATTCTCTTTGTATTTCACTCGCGTGTTTATTCTATACTCGTTTTGTCGCTGTGCAAATCAGATTTATTTTAGAACAAATACTTAACATTATATGTGAAGCAGCACTGCGATCTACATTCACGAACAAAAAAGGAAACGAATGTGTACTTTTATGTTCGAAGAACATAAAACCAATGTGTCAAATAGGTACTGTATAAATCGGGAACGAATTGCGCGGTGACTGCGCAGTTGGACGAAATGAGAACAAAAAATATACACAACCAGCACCGACGCATGTCCACTCACTTTTTGCTTTATCACATGTCTCTCTCATGCCGTCCTTTAAACTGCCAAATTGATTGAAAGATATTTTTTTATGATACACAGAGAACAGATGGATCTTGACATGTTACAAGGCAATAAAGTATTAATAATTGTTTTTTAATTATCAATCATAAGTGGTGAGAATTAAATTAAAAATAAAACACAAAATACAAACATGTAAAACATACAGGATTTCATCTTTTTTGAAGTTGTTTCAAAAAGCAAAATGAAAATGTCAAAACAAATTATATATTTAAGGGCACAATATGATTACACTAAAATGACACTGGCAATGCAACCAGCAAACGCGAATCCTCGTAAGTCGGCATTTCGAACGTCGGCAATCAGTGATCGAAGTTGGCATTGAATAGTTTAAAAAAAGAATAGAATGTTACTTTTGCATGGCATTTTAGTTTTATTACATTCTATTGAATTCGTTTCTATTTATTGGTTGGTTACGCGCGCTTCTTCGACTACGTGAAACTTTAGTCAAGTTGCTTATTAAATACAAGAAACTGGATTCAATATTAAAATAAAAACTTTTAAAGTTACTGGATATATTTAAGTAACAAATATAGGTATATAAATGAAAAATATGTAATTAAATATAATTAATAATATAAATTATATGTATGAAAAATATGTATACCAGCTGTCAAGTTAGTATAACAATCCATCTGAATATCCAATGATAATAATATGTTATATGTATGTGTTCCCTTTAAGTGATAGAAGATTTCCAGAAAAAAACACCGATTTTAATTGTAGAGACATTAAATAAAATGCAAGGTCTAAATCATCTTTATGTAACAGTAACCGCGATTGCAGGCAAAATGTGAATTTCCCACGTCGCCCGACCTGCTATGATGGCATTTGAAAAGCAGACAATAGACTGGCTATGTGGAACATTCGTTTAGTTAAATCGTCTTCTATTGCCACCATTTATATGGGCTAGTAATTTTGTTCTAAGTACACCTTATTATTTCAATTTATTTTGAAAAACCTAAAGTGAGATTACAATCTACACAAGTATCTCACTTTACTAATCTATACTTATAATAAAACTGTAGAGAGGTCAATTCTGTACATGAAATATATTTCCAAAATAACTATCAGGGGGTGATTAGTGATCAATACTGATGCCAAAAATATAATCAGTAAAATTTTTGTCTGTCTAAAATGTGTCTGTTACATCAAATATACTGAATCGTGAGGAAGGACATAGGCTACTTATTTTACGAAAAACGACGGAAACGCGGACGAAGTCGCTGGCAACAGCTAGTATAGAATAAAATTGTAGCTTGACGATGTCTGTACATGGGAAATATTGCAGAAAAATTTATGTGAGGAGTTTTAGTAAGAGCAATAGAAACCAAAACAATAACTTTTAGAAATTTTGTGTGTCTGTTTGTAATGGTATTACGTAAAACT
Source organism: Galleria mellonella (assembly GCF_026898425.1). Classification (NCBI taxonomy): domain Eukaryota; kingdom Metazoa; phylum Arthropoda; class Insecta; order Lepidoptera; family Pyralidae; genus Galleria; species Galleria mellonella. The sequence goes on along the minus strand of NW_026442100.1, from coordinate 188,307 downwards.
TACTGCACTAAATTAAATGCGGTTTCCATAGTTGCATTCTTGAAGATCTAACTTAAAAACTGGTGTATGTGTAATCTTGATAAACCATCTAGAAGTGGTATATTTCGTTTATTTACCTACTTCTAAAATATACGTGTAAAAACTATGCGTTTTATTAAAAATTTACCTTGAAATTATAATAGCTATCTGGGTACCTGATTTTTTATATAGAACAAAATCTTTAATTATTTTGAAAAATTTTAAAGAGCGTATTATTAAAACGGATCCGGGGAATATCGCGGAAAGCATAGCGAATGATGAGCAAACATTTAAAAGTTCAAATCTTCAGTTGCAACCAACCGCCAAGGTCTCGAGGGTATAAGGTTATCGGAACACCGACGTCACGAGGTGGGTCGACTAAGTCGGCAGATGATGCACGGTTTTACAAGTTTCCATTATATTGGCTCCCTTAGGAGTTGGACTATTTGCACAAGATTGAATATATTATTAAATGAATAGTGTAACTAATTATCGAGCGGACAATATTTAAATACAACATATAACGTTTAGTTTAATGTAAATATAGACATTATAAATAAATAATACCGTAAAACGAATCGTATAGTATTCATTGGGAAATAAAAACAGTTCGGAAATTCAGTTTCTAAATTAATTATATATCAATTATTAATAAATTAAATTAATCACTTGATATTGGTGAAAAAAATCACAAATAAAATGTATTACAAATTTATTTATACATTTGTATTATTATTTATAATTGTTATATTAAGGCCGATTTTTTATAGAGATCCCTTAAGTATTTTAAAAATATATATACAGACTGTTGGTGTGAAATAATAAAAACATTTTAATAATAACAGAGGAACAAAGTACAATTATTTTAAATAATATTATATACCTAGTACATATGATAATTTATATTTTAAATACGTATAAACATACATATTCATTCGGCAAAACTGCCGAAAAATTTAAATACACAATAATGTCAGGAAATTTTTACACTTTACACAGGAAAAATTAAAATCAATATTTACTATTTAAAAAAACTTTCACCTTATAAAACTTTACAACAGTCTAATATAAGCTGATAATTATAGCAGAAAGAAATTTGCATGAAAATTCTTAGATATATCAATAATAAATTGTCGCCACAAGTTCAAATCTATTCTTCTTTAAAAGTTAAAATCGTGTTGTTTTTCTTTAAAGAAAAATCTTTAAAAAAAATGTCCTACATTTTAATTTCGTAACGTGCGTCACTTAATTGACAGTTATGTTCAAATCGCTTTCAATTAGCATTTACTCAATGGAACCGACTGGAGCAATGAACGCGTGCGAAAATCATCTAACTACTTCATATTTTTTCTTAACAGTCTACTATGTCATTCATTGAATATTTTTTCTACTCCATAATAAGAGAATACGTAAGTTTACAAATACTATAAACTAGTACTCTTTTAACTGATTTTAATTCTTGCTACTTCAATAATTTTCAAACAGTGCATCATTTTAATCCCCGGTAGCTTAAGCACGATGTGGCTCAACAATAATTCGTACTTGAAAGACCCATAAATATTTAAGCATGATCTTTCTTAAACAGCGTCGTTTCAATGCACAACAAGACCTTAAGCATTAATAATGTATTGGCAAGGTGGAAGTATCGAAGAAATTATGAATTTGAATAACAGCCTGGAGCGTAAACTCTTCTGAAGTATTGCATAGGCTTAATACACTCATTAATGTAAGCACTATCAATAAATATAACTTTGATATTCCATTGGAGGCTTATTGCGAATTGTTACTTGAGGTGGTGTGGTACTCTATTCCTTACAGGTCATGGCAGAATAAATATAATCGTAATACAATTGTGAAGATATATATAAATGTAAATCTTATTACAACAGGTCAATTAGCACATCGTAATGAATACCTGGAATTCAGCACGATGGTTTCGGGGAGGGAGGGGCACGTGGAGGTCAACCTGATAGGTATATTGCTAGCAATTGAACTGGTAGTCCGTATTACTAACATTTCATCCCAAATGTAAATTTTACCAACTAAAATTGAAATAGTTAAGCACTTTTACTTTCAACATTAAAATAAAGATGGTTTGATTATTAAAACAAATATTAATAAGAATATATACAGACAAAATAAATTAGAAGCTTAATGATTTAAAGAAATGCAATCAATCAATCATTTTATTTACAAACAATGGAAAGATGCAAACAAACCTGTACAATATCGTGCTGAAATGGAAACAAACGCCTATGACTCACGACCGTGTTTTATTATCCGGCAAAAGCAAACCCCAACTGAGTTTGAACTGCATGGTTGAAGTGACTTTATTGTTAAATTAATTGGAATTTTGATATTATTATAAACTTAGTAAGTAAAAACAAATTCGGCCTGCGTCAAAAACTATGGATTTATTTTTAATTTTAATTAATCCGATCATTAATAAGTTTATTATCGTAAACGATTAACGATACAAAATAGTATACACAAGTAACATAAATGATAAGATATGAATTTCTAAAACATGTACTCAAAAATATCCGGTTGCATCTCGGCGCTAGATTTCTGCGAACCAAATATAGACCGTTTCAATCAGATAGCCATTTGAGAATGAATACGGATGATAATGAGTCCAGATTGAGATCGCTTCAAACGAAAACGTAAGTGGGGCCGACCGGTTGTAGTTTCTTTAAATAATTGTTGGACTTCCGAGAGTATCTCACAGTTGAATTTTATTATAACCAAAAGTGCACCCATGAGTGCTCTTCTGCAAGAAGTAACAAGAACCAATATAAAAAAAAAAAACTTTGAAATTTTCTACTACTCGTAGTAATATCAATCGTCCTCTTTAGATTACCTGGAATTAGAACATCAATTAATTATTATGTTGATAATGATAATGACGATAAAATATGCTCAGTTAAAACATGTCTTATTTTAGTAGAGACATAATTAGAAATAAATAATTATTATAGTAAAATATATTTTTACTTTAATATAAAACTGGACTGATATAGTGTTACATTTTTTGTAGTACTATTACAAAAAATATCACTGAGGTAAGAATCTAACAATTTCTCGAACCACGAGGTCAAGCAGTTTAAAGTTTTGGTCAGACACGATACTGTAATGTCACCAGTTACGAAAGTCACGCGCCTTGTTCTAAATCACATTTGAGAGCAAAAAAGTCGAAAATTTGCCGTATAATTTTGCTGGCCCAATTACCTGATGGCGCAATGAAGAGATCTGGGAAGTTTTTTTACGTTTTGTGTTTTTTTTTTTTGTGTTACGTTGTTGTTGTTAAGTCTCATTGAGGTCATTGTGCGTGCGTCTAAGTGGTTGGTCTATAGAAAAAGTGAAAGGTTCAACAGCCCATGGTCCTTCGGTCAGAGGGCAAAGTGGAGTAACTAGCGTTTCCGTTTTTATCTAGATTACTTCATTGATAAATTGCATCGTTAGATGGAAAGTTTAATGATCGATGAAAACCAAGAAACAGATGTCACCAGAACTAATTACGTACTCGATTGAATGCTTTGACTTTCAACTTCACGCTTTCGTAGTCAATAACGACAACGACACGTACTACAAGAGACATTTCTTTAATAAATCTATTCGACAATCGACAAGTGACTAAAAAAATAATTGGTTGTGTAATAAATAGGCGTTTATCTCTTATAACGGGAAGTCTATAACTGACTTTTTGTTGCTATTTATTATTGTTCTTTTGTTGCCATTTTTACCGGTATACACAAAAATTGATTGAAGCATAATAACTAAATCCTAAAGACTGTCAACGAATAAGACATCGATAGTATAATATAATGATAGGTGAAGCTTTCTTACTACATGAACCATCAGCTACCGTCATAGTTTTTTTTTTTTTTTTTTTTAATATATATACGGTATACACTGGCGGGGCACCAGTAATAAATGATAGGTGAGGATGAAATCAGGTCAGTTAGCCCATCGTGACAAATCTACGATGGTTTCCAGGGAGAACCGCGTGGAGGTTGACCTGATAAGGTACATTGGTAGCAAGGGGGTTGTTAGACCCCATTACTAACAATCCCTTCCCCCCTGCCGTCAAAGTTATAGATGTTGGAGTGGAACTAACACTAGAGATGCCTACATTTTGCCGAGCATATTAGTACTCAATGTAAAAAAAGACGAGTCTATTACCGTTATTCGGATTGACTTTGTTCGTTATCGATAATTCCATCGTCATTTAAGTGTGAATTTAAATTATGTAAAACTGCTAATAAAGCCTGATAAGTTATTAAGAAACATTTTTTCACTTCCAATTGATAATAATATAATATAATGTAATTATGTATGTAATTAAATGTATAATGTAATATAAATAATGTAATTTAACTATCATACAACGAAATAAATTTGATTGGTGATGAATGTGACCATTGAGTTGGTCTTAAATTTTTTTAAACAGCATTAACATTCAGTTAGTTTGCCATACATTATTTTAACAAAATTTTGAACAGTCATATATAGTTGGAAATTTGCCTTTAAAGATTTTAAATATAACACTATCTTGTGTAGTAATTCCTTATATTTACAACATAGCCACGACTAAAGTTATTAAAATTTAACCTTGTTTGTATTTTATCTATACGATATATGATTTATTAATGGTAAGTAATATATGTATATGCGAACCATTAAACGTGAGGTCGAAAGAGATAATTGGGTGCTATTTACAACTGATGCATCGACGATTTATAATAATAAGTCAAGGTAAAATCAATTTTTTTTTCGTGATCTATATTGTAATAGGCCATTAAGATATATTTTGAACTAAATTATTCAATAAAAAAATACCAGTCCTTATATTTAAAGGTGCTACTCCCATTATTCAATTTAATCCCATTCGTGTTTCAACCGTGAAGCAGCTGTGTTTGCATGACTGTATTTCGGTTTGAAGGGTGGGATATGGCGTGAATTTACTGGGTATAGAGGAATAACACCTGAGTCCTCAGGAATGGTAACGCATGGGGGGTATCATGGGCGAAACAGTATACTCTGTTATGTCCATGGTACTGCTCATGTCTATAGGTGACGATTGCCACTTTCCATCAAGTGGGCCGTCAGCTTGTTTGACATTTTAAGTTGTATAAAAAAATATTCAATTTAAACACTTACAGAAGTATTAAAAATTAAAAAAAAAATAGTCCATTTACGAGTAGTATACTATTACTGAGAAAATAAAAATTATCAAAGAGGTAAGAAAGAAACGTAAGGTTTGACAAAGGAGAGGTGTCATGTAACAATTAATGCAGGCGACATTACGAATACGTTTTGTTTTATTAACCTACTTTAAAAAGGAGGTTTTCAATTCGGTTTTTTTTATGTTCCCTCATAAAATTTTGCCATATTTTTTTTATCAAAATTGTCATTTAGTTTTAATTCAAAATAACTAATTTTGTCACAATTAAAGTCGATTTCTTTTTTGTGAGACACAATCTTATACAAAATAAAAAAAAAAAAAAAACTACTGATATTGTACGTAGTGACTTAGAATATTCACTGAAGTCAGTCACTAGATTTGCTTGCAGAAATTCAGATTAAACTCGCAGTTAAAGGACAGGAAGAAAAAAATAAATTAGCCAATGATAATAACATTTAATAATTTAATATTAATGCAAACTAAAAAGAGCCTTAAAATTAAACTAACATAAAAGTTTGCGCGGCTTAAAAGAGGTAGCGGAATATGTCGTTACATTGTATTTTATAATGAAATATGAGAGAGACAGTATCAGCTATGAACAATGGATCATGATTATAATTATCATGAGGGAAATGGCCATAGTGAAGTAAAATAAAGATAATTTTTCCGTTATCCGTATATCAATAAGTTAATTTAGACTGGCAACAAATAAAATATATATCAGGTTTAATAAGCAGTTTTCCCATTGCTTCAAAACGTTCATCATTGAACAAGTTAGATAAAATCTAATAATAACAGTTGTAGACTTCCAATGTTTGTGATTCCAAACAACTAGATAGTCTTACTTAATATTATAAATATGAAAGTGAGTTTATTTATTTGTTACCTTATAGCGCTTTAGGGCTTGAACAATCACTATGATTTTTTTTAATGTATGATAATGGAATTGTAGCCCCGCCTGTGCTAACGGTATACGTTGACGGAGCACCAGTGAGGGATGATAGGAGAGGATGAAAGCAGGCCAACTGGCTTATCGTGACGAATTCATTAAGAATCAATAACAATATTTTCCAGAGAGAACCGCGTGGAGATCGAGCTGATTGGGTATATTGCTAGCAATGGGGTCGGTAATCCCTGTTACTGACAATCCCTTCCTCCCATTACTATGAAATTAAGTATACACGTACTGTATAGAATATTTTTTAAGGTCTTGTTTTTTATATTTATAGTACATAGATGTAAAATGTGTATATAATAGATAGATAAATGAATAACATGATTTATATATATATATATATATATATATATATATATATATATATATATATATATATATATATATATATATATATCATCGCAAAACATTCAATACGGAACTTCCTCATCGACAGGTAATTTGTAATAATCTTAACAAAGCTCTCAGCAAGTTGTACCGCCGCCCGCTGTGCTCAACCACTAAATCGGTTCCATTCCCTGACTTCCTATTTTATAACGTTACTCAGTATTTGACGAATGAAGCAGAAAAAGCGAAGAATTTCAAACGGTAACAAACAAATAATATGCGACGTACAGTAGGTACTAGTAAATTAAATGTGCAGATAATTTACGTTAAAAATCTAAAACCGACACATGTTTACTAACTTAACACTTCAACTACTCATTAAGATAAACTAAATCATACATGCAAGACGTACTAAACTGTAATGTACTTCATAACATTTTCTAATAAGTAACTTGAAATAGCAAATATGCCGATGGACGGATTTGTTTGTATTGTATTCCTATCTCATTTTTAGAAATCGAGATAGCACAAATGAATACTTTAGCTATGTGTGAATTTCTCACGAATAAAACATACACATTGCTCAACTATGTTTCACTGTTAATAAATATTTTAAATAATCCTCAAATAGGTTACCTTTTTATATTTATACTATTTAACATGTACTTACGTAGGTTATTTTAATTGTAATCATGATTTTATAGTATACAAGCTATAAAATCGTTTATTTTAAATTAGATTTCTTGGAACTCACTTCGCGCTTCAAAAGACTAAAGTTCCATTTAATTTCTTATAGGTACACTGACTCATCTAAAGTTCAATCAACTGTTGATTGGATACAACTAAATTTTAATTCACAAAAAAAAAAAAAACATCTACTTGAATCGTAACAAAACTGACCAGTTATTTTAAGAGAAATTAATAATGCCAAATTACTAAACCGAATTTTAAGAAATTTATATGGGACTATTCTGATAGTACATCCTTTCAAATAAATAATTTTCCAAATCAGTTTATAAATAATGGAATTCTAAAGTCATCATCTTCCTACCCTTATCGCAATTATTATTTGGGGTCAGCGTAATATGTTTTATATCTATATTACAAAAAGAACCTATAGTTTTACGGCCGCCTGCCTAACGTCAGTTTCTAAAGTAAGAAGCCACCAGAGGGAGACTTTGTACAAAGGTCGATTGCTTGAGTACCTCTGTCCTATTCGTGTTTCTACCGTGAAGCAGTTGTGTTTGCATGCTGTGTTTCGGTTTGAAGGGTGGGATATGGCGTGAATTTACTGGGTACAGAGGAATAACATCTGAGTCCTCAGGAATGGCAAAAAAGAATGGTACTGCTCTTTATGGGCGACGATTGCCATTTTATCAGGTGGGCCATCATCTTATCTTTTAAGTAAAAAAAAAACATATAACCACCATTGTGTTTTATCTTTTATATAATTAAGTTAATATTTTTTTGTATACATTTTGTTAATCTTTCTAATCAGTATCATTGTTTGAAGGGAACAATAAAGAATTTTCCTCCATTCACTTACCTTATTGAGACCCTCCTCGTTTTTACGAAGAGTAATTTTGAAAATTAAGTATAAAACCTTAATTATTAAAATCCATGCAGCTCGTTAACAAATGAATAAATCATTGCATTCATATAAAGGCTCTATGCAGTTTTTTTTTTTCAAATAACGATTTTGAAGTAAAGGAGTTAGAGTTCAGTTTTCACTAACACTTATGGCACTAAATTAATAAATTCTGACATCGCCATTTTCGCAAAATTACCAATTAAGATGATTGAAGGCAAAAAATTTAGAAACTTTAATTGGTTCGCAAAAAGTAGTCCTAAAGATTACCAATACTAATCTTTTCTTGTGAAATGAAACGTCTGACCGCAACGACACGAATAAAAAGTTAGTTTAGTTAGTAAATGATGTAAGCGTTCCTATCAAAAGGTAGTGAGTAAGTAAGCTTAAAACGCTTATAAACACGTTTTTCTGGCGTTACAGTATTATTACATATATTTTTATTCGTTTATTAAATCACATTTTATCATACCTGAATTTGTACACAAATTTTGAACTTAACTTTATGCATCTTTAACAACTATTGCAAATTTTAAGGTAATAATAATAATAACTGGATTAAATTACTTTGTTATTATTTTAAAATATAATATGAACTCATGAATTTACTTTTAACAATAAAACTATTGCAAATGAATAAAATACTAATTGACATATCTTACATTCAAGAATGTTATATAAATAAATTGAAAAAAAATAATGTACCTTTCGCTTGATTCGAAACGATACAAACCCATATGTTCCAAGTATTGGTTTCTATTTACATCACGAAAGAATACGAATACGACTACCACAAATTATACATTAACCTTACAAAAAACTAAAAACTACTAACTTACTACAATCCTATTTTAGCTATTGAACTGTTTTGTCACTTTCTTTTAAATTGGGAATGTAGCATAAAAGAAAGAAACAAAACAGTTCAATAGCAAGGTTTATGAGACATTTGATTTTTATATGAATAAGAGTGTAAAACTACTCGTACTTTTTTTAAAGTCGTCAATTTTAAGCTCCAACTACGATGTAATGAACTAGCGGTTTATAAAATATTGAAGGTTTTTACTTAACTACTGATGAAATGAAGATAATGTATATTGAGTGTGAAAGTGCTTTACGTCCGCTTCTTTGGCGTAATTTGTAGTCGAAACAAATACATACAGTATTCTTATGCCTTGATGGATTTGAATAAACGAGAGAACGTTAAATTTAACTTAATTGTGGGAACGTTTTAATCTACATGACTACAGTATAAAATAAAAATGGCGACCTCGACCTGCCAGAAACTTACGAAATCCAAATATCAACTGGTGCAAACTTTTCTTCTTTTTAAACAATCCTTATTAATGTTACAAATGTGAAAGTAAGTTTGTTTACTTCTTGACGCCTTCACGACTGCAATCGTAATGGAATTTATTATTTACAGGTACCTACTATATAGGATGGAGAAGCACATAGGTTACTTTTTATCCCGATTAGTGAACATATCCTGGTCACGCAGATAAAGTAACCAATAAAAGCTAGTAGTTAATAAAAATATACAGTTAATTGTATCAGTAACTATTTTATTTATTTAAATAACTTTATTAACCAAAAGGAAATATGGTACAACAGGCGGACTTAATGCTAGTAGCATTGTTCTCTACTAGTCAACCTTTCAATTACTTTTGAGAAATAACTAATTCATTCAAAATAACTGTATAGTATTCTACAATTAAGAATTATCTTTACAACTTACATGATAACGAAGGCCTATATCCGTGACATGTGATAATAAAAGCGGTTCAATGTACTTTACCAGTACTCTATACTCTAATTTATTTACTCGCCTACAGTTCTTCGAATGACATGTGTTCACAGTAGGGACGTGTTTACTTTAATAATTTTCACTCTAAAGTTCCGTATCCTCGACAAAAACCTTATAATTCAAAGTGCTTCTTCAGTGTTGTATCAAAAAAAAAAAATTTGGAACTTATGTGTTAATATTATGAACACTTATATGAAGTATAAATATAGTATAAGCATGAATACCATTATACAACACAACTATTCACTTGGGGAGGGGGAAGAATTGTTAGCAATAAAGTCTAAAAACTCCCATTGCTAGCAATATACCATATCAAGTCAACATTCACGCGGTTCCCCCTGAAATACACAGTGGTTATTCCTTGTTAATTTTTTTTATAATGGACCAACTGACTTACTTTCATCCTCACCTATCAACTCTCACAGATGCCCCGCCAGGGTACATCGGGTTACCATTCCATTTTAATTCATTAAAAAAAATACCTTGCGGGGGAAGGAATTGTTATTAATAAGGAGGTCACAGTCCCATTGCTAGCCTGCATGAGATTTTTCATAAAAACTGTATTGGTAATTTTTAGTTCTTGGGGAATCCATCATGACTGGCTTACCAAGCGGGGATTCATCCTCACCTATCATCCTTCACTGGTATCCAATCAACATATACAAATAGCGTAGACGTAGTTGTCATTCACTAAAAACTTGTCTCTTGCATGCAGGAAGATTTCAGAAATTTACTGTTTCCCTGTAATAATAGTACGTAAATCGTTTTGCCCTTTGTTTTAAAGTCAGTACGACAGTTTATTCACAATCACTACAAATAGGCTAACAAGCCGCTAAAAGATAGTGAAAACGTAACGGCATAGTTGTTAAACACAATTGCATGTTAAGTCGTTGAACTATAAGGAAACATGATTTATGTAAAAGCATACACAATAAGTATTGTTCAAGAAGAAGCTATGTTAATAAACGTTATACAAAGCTCTAAATCAACGCTTAGAATTGTGGACGATAACCGAATAAGGCTTGAGAACACATAAATCATAAATACCAGACTGTAGCCGACATGCATATTCAGTGAACTAGCTTAGAATTTGAATAAAAACAGCCATACCAATGAATATGACCATTCTAAAGAAGTTTTTCAACTAAAGTTTTTAACGATGAAGGTTTTAATATATATCAACAATCAGGATTATAATTCACTTTTACTATGCTTCAATATAGTTTTTATATCACACTTTCAATTCCAGAGGGAGACTTTGTACAAAAGTCGATTGCTTGGGTACCTCTGTCCCATTCGTGTTTCAACCGTAAAGCAATTGTGTTTGCATAGCTGTGTTTCGATTTGAAGGGTGGGATATGGCGTGAATTTACTGGGTACAGAGGAATAACACCTGAGTCCTCAGGAATGGCAACGCATGGGGGGTATCATGAGCGAAACAGTATACTCTGTTATGTCCATGGTACTGCTCATGTCTATAGGCGACGGTTACCACTTTCCATCAGGTGGGCTGTCAGATTGTTTGCCGATCTAAGTTGTATAAAAAAATATATATAAAGAATACATTGACCAGAGGAAATCTTCTACATGGTTACCTTTGTACCATACGTTGCCTTTAGGCAGCTTTGCTTGTATGCCTGTTTCGGTTTGAAGGGTGAGATACGACAGTGAAATTACATTTTAGTCCTTAGAAATGGTAATGCATGGAGGGTTTCACAGGCCTCATAGTGACTTCTAAAATGTCCATGGTACAATTCATATCAACAGGCGACAGTTACCATTTTCCATCAAGTGGGCCGTTTACCATTTTAATTATTATAAAAATAATAAAAAAATACTTTATCATGTTTGTGTGTGTAAATGTATGATTATATGTATTACGTGTGTACGTTCAGCAGCAAAATATACTAGTACTGTTGATGATTATTTGGAACAAAGTGGAATTTTGAATTCATTGAAATGAACCTAAAATTTTTAGTACCGCTGCAAAATAAATCAGTAAAAAACATCATAACTGCAATATTTATTTGGTAGTATTAAATCTTAACTTTCTGCTCGTGGCGGTAAGAGTAAAGGTATATTACGTAAATGATACTGGAATCAGTGGATAATATACCGACTAAGTACTGGGAAACACATAAATAAATATGAGTCTGGTGCTGCCGACATCCTATACTGCAAAGTCGTACTCATGAATGAAACAAAAACCACATCTTAGATGTGAAATCTTGTGTTAGAGATAACATTGATCTATCTTGCTTTTCAGACTAAACAACTACCCAACCGTCATTATGTACATAATTATAAAACCTACTTACCTGCCACTGTATAATGAGAGAGAAGGGATTGGTAATAATGGGGTTTAGTAGCCCTATTGCTAGCAATACACCCTGTAATGCTACTAATCCACTGTGAGTAATCGATCGATCTCCTCACAGTTCATCCTGGAAACTATTGTGTTATTTAATTCATTATAATTGTTACTTAATTTTCTCGCACTGTATAACTATGTTAAAGTAAATGCTATGAATACCTATAATAGGCATGTGCATTAATATTATATTATATTTAATGTTTGTTATATATGTTATAATGCAATATGCTATTGGTGTTCCTTTAAATAAATAAATTCCAAGTGAATTCGTCACGATAGGCTAACTGATCTATCTTTTCATTCACACCCACAATCCCTCACTGGTATCTCGACAGCATATACCGTTAGCGCAACCGGGGTTACTATTCCATTATTATCCATTTAAATAAACCACTGTATAATTAAGATTGTGTTCCACAAACACCGACTTCAATTGTGGTATAATCAGTTAATTTAAAAACTAAACTGAACTCAATTTGATAAAATTTCTATAGGACAAATCTGTAAATATATCCTTTAAGATAAAAAATAATTTTCCAAATCGGTTTACAACTAACGAAGTTATGAGGTAACAAACATAAAAAAATACAACCAAACTGAGAACATCCTTCTTTTAGAAGTCGGTTGAAAACTACAAAAACCTACCACTAGACACGTTACACAGCGCCATCTAATCCCAAACAGGTTCTACGCCCTGTATTACTAATAGATTATTATTATAAACATACTCGTGTGTGTAAGTTTGTCAAACGTAATATAACATAGATAATATATACATGCACACACGCAAATTACTCTTTTTAGACCCCGATGCAAAAAAGGGGTGTTATAAATTTGACGTCTTTGTGTGTCTGTGTGAGTAAACGAATAGCCCATTTTTGATGCGTTTTTTTATTTGAAAGCTAAACGAGATGATTCTTAGTGTCAAGATCTATTCACACATTTCGGGGATTACTTAAAATGTTTAAATTTATTTATTATTATGTTTTGGATACATTTAAAGCACTATTTGCAAAACTGACCTATATAACCTTAAATATTAGCAATTCAGTGCTCAAAGTGTCATAAATTATAATATAGTACTGATAAAATGCAGAACACAGTATCTGCATTTAAACTTTACATATCAAAGTGGCCCGTGAGAGTACGCCTACGTTTATCACAGGTACTGCGATATGGTGTAATAAATAATCAACATTACTTTATTATGGACAGCAATTGCACACCCCGGACCGTGCTAACAAGTTCCCATAAGCCATAAGTAAAATGACACATTCAAGTCTGATTTTTTTTAAATTGAATTTACATTTTTCAACGCCTTAACTTCGTTCGCGAACTATATTTTACATTCTTGAATAATTAAAAACCTACTCTACACGAATTATAATACAGTTCATTTTACACAATCCGTCTATAAAACTGTACTAGTCCATTAATATTGCGCTCTCAGCACGAGATGCCTGTTAAACTCGGCGGAATATACAAAATGAATCGTTTTACGATTCGCGTAAAGCTGCTTTTTAAAGACCCTGATTCCATTTTCAAGCTCTTGTTGCATGCTCTTAATACTTTTAGGTTAAATCCAAATCCACCTTAATAGAAAAAACTTAAATCTTCGAAATAAAAGAGCATATATTATGAACGAATCAATAAAAATATTAATATAATAAATGAGAAAGTTTATAAGGATGGACGAATTGATAGATGGATGTTTGTCTTTCACGCAAAAACTACTAAACAATTTTGAATTAAATTTTGTACACAGATAGGTTATATCTTAATTTAGCGCATACATTATGTATTGATTCACAAGAGTGAAGACGCGGGATACTTTGGGTAGTAATAAAATATCGTGTTAATATAGGCGATAACACTTAGATCTCCCTGTCTAACATATGTAGAAAAACATAAAGTAAATTATAAGTAGAAGTGTTTTCTAATAATATCAATATGTAAACAAGGTTTCACTAAGTACTGACAATCACGACTATTAAAATAGGAACACTATAAATGTTCCAGCCATTGGATTTGACCATGTGGTCCCGGCATAGAATAAGCCACCCTTTCCTTTCCCGTGAGTGTTGTAAGAGGTGACTAAGGGAGGGCGAGAGTTGGGGAGCAGCATCCCTCTTAAAAACCTCTGTAAAGCCTAACTGCGGTTCCCAATCCGCCTGTCAAGCGTAGCAACAACTGGCAAAACCCCTCATGTTCAGAAGTGGATAGTTAAAGGCTGATATGATGAAAAGTGTACTAAATCAATAATGTGTTAAAAAACAAACTTGTAAATATGTCTAATTAGCTACAAATTGAAGTTAACGACAAGAAGTAATAGAACTAGAGTTTTGAACTGAAACAAAGATGCACATAAACATTTAACCGCTCGATGTGTCCAGCCCTAGATCAATAACTCTCATGCGTCCATAATATCACAATAAAATACATTTATACTTTCGTACCGTGGGCATTTTATGTTAAAATGTTCAGACATGTATTAAAGCTAGGGTTACCATACATAATTTAATAAAAATTGATAATCATCATCAATATCATTTCAGCCATTACCTATCCACTGCTGATAAGAAAGATACTTGAGTGGCAACCCCGTACGGAAAAACGTAGTGTAGGACGATCCTCTACTAGACGAAGAGACGACCTCAAATGCATTGTAGAGTCAGTGGATGCAGATGACTCAGGACAGTTCTTTATAACTTGTTCAGAAATTGATAATATGCAATTATGTACACATATATGAGCATGTTTTTATGTATATAATTTCCTATTTTGTATGTATTGTAAATATTGTTACGTGTATGCATTTATGAAAAAAGTATTTAAGTATTTCTATCAGTTGTCTAGAACCTATAAACAACCTCTACTTAGTTTGGAATTAAAAGGTACTGTACAGTATTGTTTTAAAAATTTGAAATTAATTGTAACGTATAAAATATATGTGAATTACGAAGAACGCTGGATTGTATCCGACACCAGTCTCTCACAAAGATTGTTTTAATTTGTAACCTATATAGCTGTAAATTTTATTATGTTGTTATTTTATGAGATAAATAAATATATATTTACATAAATATATACTTACATCCATAATTTTTTTGCTCAAAAACAAACAATTCTTTTTTTGCAAAGAAAAACGGAAATTTAATATGAGACGAGAGTAAACATTATCGATTATGCAATAAAACACCAATATCATTTTAGACTTGGCAACGTTATTAGCCACAAAAAAAGCATTTAAACGAATTTTGAACTTTATTGGAGAATAGATTAAAAATGCTAATAATTCTAAAATGCGACCATAATCTTGCTTGATCGGGACCAGTCTACAAGTCCTCACGTATCGGGATTATTTCTATCGTATGGCAACCCTACTTACAGTGCACCTAAACACCCGCCTACGTGTCTGCGTCATATAAATTGAGCTTCGTTACGAGCTATGGGAAGACAGGTGGCCTATCTGGACGTTTTCCTGTTGCCGACACAATAATTGTTCGCTTTCGATACGTTTCTCATTCCTATTAATTGCGATGGGACAGCACAATTATCTACGTTTCCGATCTAACGTTTAATTAACAAGGCTTACAAATAAATTTTAATTTGTTTAGTTTGTTTAATCCAAAAATGGTATGACCATTATAGATAATTAATATCAAATAATCAAAGTGAGTTTTGTGATATTTATGACATATGTTCAGCAGTTAATGGCTAAAATATTGATGATTTTATAATTTCAACATAATAATAATAATCTATTAATAAAATATGTTCATATATAGTTGTGAATTGTAATCCCAAATGGGGTAATTACGCCATTCTGTTTTTATTTACACTTATTAAAAAAGTAATATAATATTTATCATAAAAAATAAATCCCATTTTTTTTAAATGAGACTTTAATGTAACATAGACAACAAAATAAACAGTATGATAAAATGTGCAATATTTAAACTCTTTCTATCAGCATCAAGGAGTCAAGAATCTTTTTTTAAAAAAAAAATCAATAATATATATTACTTATGAATACATTATTTGGGAAACAAAGGAATACATTCACCAATACAAACTGCATTCCATAATGCTAAAACGTTTATCATAATACATGGCTTACTCCAAAGACCGCTATCTCCGGATAGCTCGACATAAAAGGCCACCAAGAATACGTTTCAAATCGCAAATTGATTCATTAGATATTTGATTAACCCCTAACGTTAGATAGTCGAGCTCGATATGCAAAACGAGACACGATATCTGTCCGCGGATAAGAAGTATATTTACATTTATACTGGTCTGAAGAGAATGGGCCAAAGAACGCTTAGTTTGTGGTATATGGTATATGAAGAACAATAAGAAACGTTCGATATTGTTACCCATAATACTGAATGCTTGCATCCGTAAACCTGAAAGAAATTTTGTAACTACATAGTTGTTAAGTAAGACCTGTTTAAATATAAACGATAGACATAATTAGAAACATAATATTTAGAATAGATTTCTGAAGGTATGAACAGGTTTCAACGATAAATATGTAAAAGCTTAATACCTTAACCCTTAGAAATGGCAACGCATGAAAGGTATCATGGGAGCAAAGTATACTCTGTAATGTCCATGGTACTGTTCATATCTATAGGAGACGTTATTACTTACCATAAAGTGTGGCTTTAACTTGTTTGCCATTCTAAGTTGCATAAAAAATAGATTTATTGATATTATTATTAATTTCTTTTTATAACGGGAAAGGCCAATCAAGGTGTCAGTCCAGGTGATAGAAAGTGGCAATCTTCGTCTATAGATAAGAACAGCACCATGAGCTTCATAGATATAATGTAACGTTAATGACACCTGTGTTACTATCTTCAATTGTGGTTTTTCTACCATACATTAAAACATATAAATTATACAAATATATGATACATACACAAGTACAAAACCTTTCAACCACATATGCTTCTCACTAAGTAACAGACTTTTCAAGATATTTATAAACTTTCACATTTACAATACCAGTTGCACCATAAGGAAGAAATCAGATACTTAGTTCGTGAACTATATCTTTGCAATAAAGTTGAATATTAAAGGTAAAAATACGGAACCTTTAAAACAATATTCGCAGCTACCGGTTTTTTACTAAATTCACCGCCTCTGTTGCCTAATTGAACTAATTCGCAAGCAATTGAATCTGATCGTTGACTCGGAAAACAATAATATCTGCCCAATCGCAATTACGAAACGTTTCACTGTAAAAATTTACCAGTTTGTTTCATGCCTAACGCCGGTCACAAATAAAATGTCCGAATTGTCTACATGATAACTGCATCGTAATAACAAATAAATCGATCGGGATCGATAAACACGTCGAGCTCTACATTCGAATCGAAATTTAATCAATGTTCTTTTTTCAGACAGTATCAACTTAAACAGTGTTTCGATCAGGCCCAATTTAATTTTATTTGACTTAAATGTTGATATTGATAAAAGATTGATAAACTACAAATTTACTTTCTAATTTATTAACCTTGTTTTAAATTGAATAAAATTGTTTGCTTAATGCAAAATTATTCCGACAATTTAAAATTAACAATACTTCAATTAAAAGTCGACTAATTTGTAAACATGCAATTACATATTATAAAATGCTTTTAAAATAATGCCTAAGTAATAATAAGTTACAATTTAATTAATAAATATGAAACTGTATATAAATTAATTATAAAGTGTTAAATCAAAAATAAACATACAAATTTGAAAACTCTAAAGAAAAACAAATTTATCGCGCAAATAATAAAAAGTAACAATTTCAAACATTGACGAAACACAGACCGAAAAAACTACATGCTAAAGCAAACCAAGTAATAATATAATTGAATGGTGTTGTACTCGTAATAGATACATAATAAAAACAATGCGGAACGAACCATTACGTTGTGGGCAATAACTGTAACGGAAAACTCACTACGACCAACTCGAGCGAGCATCGCCCACAATCAGAATATTATTACTTTCATATAATACAAAACCTTTGTTTCAGAGCATCACGTAATATTATTTGAACAAATAAATTCAATAATTTAAGTGTCAATCTACATAATGACAACACGGAACGTACCATGACATAGTCAATAATTGTAACGGAAAACTCACTATATCCAGTTCTAAAGAGCGTCGTTCACAATCAGGACGTTATTGCTTTAGTGTAAAGCAATACTTTTACACTATCACAACATATTATTTGAAGAGATACAATTAATACTTTAACAGTACCAATGGTTTTAACGATATTGTTTTAAGATGTTGCAAGAACTCTGTTCGCATTTGAGCTAGATAAGTATATGAATACTTAACTAAAAATATCTTATTTTAAGTAACTCAATACTGTTACTTCCTTAGTTTATTCTTGTTCATTTTATTTATGTAGATCCAGCCAGATCTAATCCAGTTTGTCAAATACCATTGAATGAAAAAAAACTAGAACGTTTCTATTTTAAGAAAGATTGAATATGTACCATATAATAATTATTAGTAAAACTTTGTAAAGTCAAGTGTAAATTAAAAAGTAGTAATAATCAGGACAGGTTAGTTCCCATAAAGAACATTACATGCAGCATATGCATTCTTGCAAATCATGCAGTTACAAATAAAAAATTTCACCTCATACCAAAATATCATTCTGCAAACGTTTAAAAAAAGAATTGTAAAGAATACGAGAGATTTAGAAAACGACAACAAAAATAAACCCCAAAATCTGAATTCATTAATTTCTGATATGTAGATAATGTCGTTTCTATTATTCTTTGTTAGCATTTCTTTACGTTCAATTTTATTTTTAAAGTAAAATAGTAAAATTATACCAACAATGCAGTTTGTTGCAGTGATATCAAGTTCACCTGTAATTTAAACATTACGAGAACGTCGTTTACCTCCCTTTGAAAACATTTAAGCACCGTAACAGTGGGCGCCACGTTCAGTAGCAAAACGTGAGCGATAATTTAGCGTTCAGTACTCAAACGGTACTAGACAATCGAGATCGCTTACGTATCGCTTATCGAGAATCACTACGATCGGTATTTAGAGGCTGTATCTGAGTGCGCGAAATCTATGCAGCGCATCGACCCGAGATAGAGATATCTATATGCCAAGCGTAGGGATGCTACACAAACCAGATTGGATACAAATCCAATAAATAACACATCAACTGTTATTATGATAATTAGCTATAAATTAATTATCATCAATCCTATTCGGAATTGATATTCGAATACAAAAAGTAATGAAGGATTGTATTTTTTTTTTATTGGTCACGTAACGATTTATAACTTTTATACCAATAAATTGAAGATATCAATGTCAAATATCAGTCAGCATCTTCGTTTTATATTTTATGTCCGCCTTTTGTACCATATTTGTTTGATCAATAAACTTAAGTAAATAAATATATCGATTATCGATAAGTAGATATATTCTCAAAATCAGAACCCAATTTAGATCACAAAATAAAATAATCGATTCAAATACATAATTCAAATATAATAAAATGATTGCGAAAAGAATTCCTTTCTGGATTGGATAAGATATTACATTACTTACGTAAAATACAAGGGAATTGAGAATTTTCTTCTGTTGAAGACGATTAACAAGACCACGTGTTGTACTGGATTTGGCCTCGAGTGGTTAGCGGTTTTCGTTGTACCCATCAAACAGGTCCCGAATTTAGGGCGAGTATACTCGTCAGACGGGTATTCGCTTCCAATTAAAAAGTATACACATTTATGATAAATGATTATGATGCTCGTGTAATTCATATGGTTACTATGTAGGCGGTGTTTATAACCTGACACACCCATAAACGTGATTAATCTTGTTATGTATTATGAGACAGTAAAATTTGTTTTACTTCGTTACTTTGTTTGTTGGATCTTAATAGAATATCAAAAAAGAATAAAGTATCGAGCACCAAGCCAAATTGATTTGGAATAAAAAAATAAATTGGAAGACTTTAAGTATGCATCACTACAAGCAATATCAGGCCAACAAATTTTCGAAGAAAATAATCTGTAACTAACAAAATTCCATCATTTTAAACGTAAACATCCAGCTTTTAAACGTGAAAGTAACTTATACACATCGACAAATGATCAGTACAGTTACGAAAAACACGATTCATTGTCGTATCGTAATATTTTTATATTGTCATGTAGACTGTCAATCTCATAACTGATAAAAACTAGCAACCCATTTAATAAAAACTGATCAAGCCATTTAAGCCACTTTTTGATGCAAAGATCTGAACATGTATCATACATAAATAAATACATTCACCCAAAAAATTACAACTCACTTTTCTCTAGCAATCAAATAAAACAGCCAAACCAAGCCAACCTAAATATGCATCACTCATTTATTTTGATTTATATTTAAACTTAAATTTTATGATATGGCTATCAAGTTATATGAAGTTACAATCTTACTGCATTAACATTCCATCACATTCTACATAAATCATTACGAAAAGTACAACATTCTTGAGTTACAAAAGGTAGATAAAATTGCGTAAATTTTGTATGTCGCGCCACTTAGGTTTAAAGCTCAAAACGAACCAGTTTATTGTCCAATTATTTAATATCACGCGTGTTTCGTAATTAGTTCAATTTTGAACTACTTAACACTGAAAGTATTGTGTAAAGTGAGTAATTGATATCCGAATATTGAAATAATGTTACATATAATTTTAAATTGCGATTAATGTATTTTTTTTTTACATTGATAATTTTATTAAGTAACACGTACATAAAGGTGAACGCCTTTAATATCAAAATTTTCTAATTGAACATTTTCGAGATCCCGCACTAATTTGTCCTGATATTGAAGAGACAACATTGATTGATAAAACAGTATATTTAACCAAACAAATTATATTATATTATATAAACATTATTTTCACCTAATAATTACAAGTTAATTGTTTTGCATATTATAGGCGCAAATTGCTACCCTACCAAACAGTAAAAAATATACCTTTTGTCACTCAGGATAATGTAAAAATGCTAAAAAACCTAATCTATCCAAATCTGTGCAGATATTTAGAAGTTATAGAGGTATATAGAGAAACTCGCTTACGTTCAAAAACAAACGGACAACATTACACTCCTTTTTAGAGTAGTAATACAAAAATATTCTAAACTGATTTTTCAAAATTTAATTTTACAATTGATAAGTTTTCCTTCAATATTTCGTACATTGTATACGTATATTCCCATCATTGTGACGACTGACGATTTAAATAACCATTTATAAAGATAAATGGCCATTCATCTATATATTATATTTTATGGCAGAGCAAACGACTGCGACTGAAAGAACCTAACCCAATATGATTTTTCATAATCTAATAAATATTGACTGGTCACATAATTTTATATTTTAAAATCATAATAATTGTTTGCTCTGCTATTACACCTGCTGTTTTCAATGAATGAACTATGTATGTCACCACAAGATTTCATTCATATTACAAACGTGCTGAATATATGTATGTAAATGACCATATCGCTGATGGTTCGTCTGATATTCAGATGACGTCCACCACCGTTACGTGATGACGTAACACTATAAGGCCGTTAAACCAAGTTGTCATAATTGTTACTTGAACCATTAGACGAATAAAAGCGTACAGATGATGGGAAGAAATTATAACGGTCAAATTAGAGTATAGTAACGGTAGATGCCTTCTGTTTTATTGCATTCACTAGTTAGACAATCGAAAATCTTATAACACTTAAGACATAATAAGAACCGAGATTTGATTAGATAAAAAACATCGATCATTATTGAGAAGTTACAACTTTTCCCGTAAGCTCGTAACATCGCATCTAAATAGGCTGATTTGTTAGAATATCCGTTACTTGTTGCAACAACATAGATACATAACTTTACATATTAAGATAACGCTATGAAAAATTTAACTAATGCTATAAATATACATATAATCTTAGATGAATCCAATAACAACTGTATTATAGAAAAATAAATAATATAATGGGGTCAATTCAATTCCCTAAACTTGTCTGTAAAATTAAAATATTAAATTGATAATTTAGAGAAACTATTATGTTACAAATCAATAAAAACTAAATGTAAAATATTGAATGAACTATTCTGAATCAATTTTAATAATTCAGAAAAAAATTATTATGTTGTAACATCAAAGTGAAATTTTAATTTACAGATCATTAATGGAAAATTATAAACGCCGCCAATGTGATAAACACATTATCCACATGGACAATAATAAAAAAAAAAAATGCATAACAAAGAAAAAAAAGAATTGTTTACATTCACATACATAAATGCGTAAGGCAATATGCGTAAGGAAAATGAAGGAGCGAGATGTTATGATAAATTACAATTCACATTTCACAATTTAATATATGTTTAACTAACAAATAATCATTTTCACTATTAAATTTATAGGTTCAATTATGAAGCCTCCTTACAACGATTGGTTCTGTGCAGAAGTATTATCAAATTATGCCAGGGCAGCGATAGAGCCTGTACCGTTATTTAGAGTAAACAGGGAATGAAAATACACGGTGAGTAGGAAATACACTAACTAGATATTTCGATGAAACAAACTGAGAATGCAAAACGAATGACAGATCACTATAAACTATTACCGTTAGCTATTATGATGATTTAGATTTAGCTTATCAAAAATAAATAAAACGGCGAACACAATCTTGACAAAATTAGTATGGGACCAATACAGGAGTAAACATTAACGATTGCAAAATTAACGAAATTTATACAATTCTACTTAATTCACTTGTTTAAAAATAAAACTATTATAAATAACTTGTTTTCAGCAATTAAATTGAACGTAATAAATTACTACTTACAATCCAACCAGACAGGAAAAGAATCAACATTTAAACTACTACTAGGAAAATAAGGGTTTTCTTAAAGTTGTCACTGAAAAGATGTCCATGGAACTAAAGAACATTTAAGAAAATATATAAATACCAACTAGGACTATATCATTTAGTATCTACCCTATTTAAGGTTAAAAAAAAAAACAAATAACAAAGTGAACATTGAAACTCGATCCCATATAGAGACGTGCGTTGACGCAATCTAGACCCGTATTTCCAATCTTCGAACTGAGATCTCAAATTCTCGCGTTGCAGCTGTAAAAGACCTTATTAGCTCTAAAGCTTCTTGTAGCTCTGAGATCGAATTAATGATATTGAAGCAACGTGTGCAACAACCATATAAGATTGTTCGATGCCAATAATAAATTTTACATTTTATTTCATTTCATATTCAGTTTACTACATTTGTAACTATAACAAACTTAACAAGAATTAGAAGAATTAATTTCTTTAATCAGATCTAATGAAATTTTCAGCTGTTAATGTAAAATCTAAAACAATATCCAGAAAAAAATCAATTCAAGGCAATTAAAAAGTCGCAGTACATCGATAAATTGAATTTTGATCCTCTACTAGAGAATCAAAGCCAAAACTTCACTTACATGAAGGAAAGGAACAGAAGACTAAAACAAGGAAGTTACCAAAATAGTATAAATTATACATTTTGTATTGTAAAAACTAAACTTACGATCTCTAACCTTGTTTATTTCTTACTCGAAGTTTTTTATACACTTCACTATGATTCTATTAATGTTTAGTTCATTAGTGTTATATTATGCACGATATATAAATTTATCTTGTCAGGTCCGGACAAGAAACATTCTAATTATGTTCACTTTACATGTACGATTAATCTTCAAAGCATTATCTGAGTTTAATCAATATACTTAATTACATTGTCTATTTTTTCATGTCAAGTTGTTTAAACGATATATACAAAAAATATATAAATAAATATGAATTAAAAAAAAATAAGACGAATACATATTATGTAATGAAAAGAGTTTTATTTACCCGTCTGGTTCAATCTTATTATTTCTGTCGTAAAGCAACGAACATATTGGTTTCATTGTAACATGCAATATAGTCAAACATTATCATCATATCAGTCATTAACTAGCTACTGCTGAACACAGTCCTCTCCTATAGATTGCTACAAAGATCGTTCCTTATGGCAATCTAAATCCCGAGCCGCCATAAATTCAAAATAACCAATATAACTTCTAAATTCTCGTATACAAAATCTGTAACTTCTTGGTTTGTTGAAATTGGACTATCAATAAATGATAGTTGTGATAATGAACATTTTTTAGAACATCAATGATGTTCATAGGCTTGTTTGCTTTAGAAATAGTATAAAATTTTACAAGGATAAAAAACAATATGCTAAAAAATGTGGGATGACTAACATTTCTATTGTCTTTTAATCTAACAGTGGGTGTATCTAAAAATACTTCTGCAGACACAGCCAAACAAGGTATCTATTTACAGTTAATGTTTGAATTCTATACAAGCGTATTGACACCACTTCATATTAGTGATTCCACGAGCGTAAATGCCAGTTACCGTAACAATTTGTACAACAAACAACTCGTACCTACACTTTCGTCCAAAGCGTATTGTTATCTACCTTTAGACAGATTTGTAACTAAAGAAATGGGTAGAAAGAAATATTCTTAAAACTATGTCACTAGATCTTTATAATGAAAGCAAAAAAATTACCGACAGTAACGATGACTAAAGAAGTTTTAAAACTAACACTTGTATTTTCATCCCTTGCAAATGAGTAAACGAGCTACTCTTTACTGTTAATATTATTAAATTCGAGATATTTTGTTCCCAAGAACCGTATATGTGCATTGAACTTTGAGACGAGAATATTTACACTACGATTAAACGTAAGGACTTTATTCAGTATCCCACAGGATAAGATAAGCTGAACATTTATGAAGTAGTACCAAAAGCGCCAATAAACAACCTGTAACATTATAAGCATTAAGTCGTGTTGCCTAACGCGATCAAAAGTGCTTTAGATAGCGAGCTCGATCCAAAACCTGTCGAAGTTGGCCGAGGATCACAACTTGCAACATGGCAATCTCGCATTCCGAACGCATAGAACTGATTTACGTTCAATATGCAGTTATACTTTATTTCACGACGCACTACGAAACCTGCATTTCTAGTGAAGTTGCAGGGAATCTCCAATTGTGATACTTTACTTGAATAAATGTTTACTTTTCTATATAGTATTTATTGACAAAACAAAATTTCTGAGGAATCAGAAACTTTTCAAAGCCATTGTATCCTAATATTAATAAAAACACTTAATTCTATAGCAAAAAAAAAAACATATTTTCAAAATTTTTAATACTTCACTATCGTTATATCTACCGTTAATTATCCAATGCTAAATTAAGGCCTCCACCTAAGGAGGGTTTTTCCAATATTTACCATGCTTCACAGGCAAGTTGGCAACCGCAATAAGGTTTTATTGATGTTTTAAGAGGCACGCTGCTGCCCATCCGTCGACCATTAAATTTAAATACTTGCAATACCGCAATAGGTCATTTCAAAAAATTAAAGTTACCTATAATTACTTTTATAAACAACCATGATCTACCAACATAGGCTATGTTTCATAAGTTACAAAAATATATATAAAAAAATAAACCACTTGTACCTGTACAATACAACAATAATTTATTAATACAATTCCGTGTCAGTGTTCACATAATTTAATGTCTCTATTTGCAAGCAAACACCGTGGGTAGTAATCTTAATTCCTCTTTCATATGCTTAGCACCACACCCTTTGATTTGCCAATACACCATTTATCCATATAAGGTTAGTATACATATTTGTATAATCAGATTTTCATAAAATATATATTTGTATAATATTCCTTTGCCTAAATTTGCGTACCGGTCTTTTGATGCCAAAGATATTTGAAGAGAAAGTCATAGTGTAAATAGATCCTAAATGTTTGAATAGACTCATTATGTGCTTATAGCATAAACATGTTTGTTTGCATAATACATTTGCATTCTGGACTCACCTAGAAGTTGT
The DNA here is from genome assembly GCF_026898425.1 of Galleria mellonella. NCBI lineage: Eukaryota > Metazoa > Arthropoda > Insecta > Lepidoptera > Pyralidae > Galleria > Galleria mellonella. Next base: position 162,056 of record NW_026442100.1, on the reverse strand, counting down.
TGTATGTTCGATCTCATAACCACACCGCCATATTGAATCTGAAAACAATGAAACGGATAGATAAGTCGATTGAAACATAATTCAATTTTACAGAACGATTTGTAGGTAATGATTTTTTTTCTTTAATGATTTCTTATCTTACTAATATTACAAATGAGGAAAACTGTAAAAATGTCTGGATATTCAAATGTTTGTTACTCAATCGCGATTAAACGAATGCATGGATTTCAATAAAATTTTGCATACAGATAGGTTATAGCCTAATTTAAAACATAGGATACTTAATTTTTAATTTTTATTTTGTTCATGCGAGTAAAGCCACAAAAAACGGTTACCTCTATATGTTACATTATAAAATTAACTTGACAAAAAAAAAATAGACAAAAGGCCATACCAACCCTACAAGAGCAAAAAATTGCGCTGAATCCACAACAGAAAATTTATGATAGTTACATCAATAGAATTAACTATAAATTCAACACCAATTGCCTCCATACCTTATGTGGCACTATAACGAGAGAGAATAAAATTACATTAGAAAAGTTGAAATGTGCGAACGTAGGACGCATTCGAAATAAATCAAACTTCGCAAAACAAATGTTATGTGATAAACAAGCCTTGTCAGTCTCGTGTTTATAATAATTTATTAGTTTGTTCCACTAACAGCTGTCTTAAATCTTAATAGAATTAGTACATTCGTCAAAATCGGCATAGACATTGCATAACATACCAAAACTATAGGCGAATTCAAAACTTTGTAATTTTAGAACAAAAAAAAAACTTTGTTTTACAAGTTCTTTGCTTTTTCACAAAAAAAAATATCTCAGGCTTAAATTATACAGGTCTAGTTTATGATTAAATGTAACTTAAAGTAAATAATAATAATAAATAAAGATTTAATTATTTAGGCTTTTTACATTTATTTTGGGTCTAGTAGCTAAAGCGGTAAAACGGGATCCCTATGAGATTTTGTTTCTTGTATCTCTCTTTATAATAGTTGGTAACTAACTAAAGGCCATCTATGTATCTTAGATATCATCAATGATAAGATAATAAAAACATAAAAACTAATTGCACAAAAACATGTTTCCAACTTAAGCCATGTATTCCCATGTACTGCTGCATCAATTAACGCACAGACTAATTACTAAAAACACCCTAACATTGATCAACATAAGCCTAAATAAATAAAATATAAAAAAAATAACAGTTCAGAATTTATCTGGAAATTAATTATTCTACAATTTTCAAATATGGAACTTTTTATTTAGAAATGTCTCTTTTAAATAGAACCAGAAGGTACTATCTCTTTTTCAATATCGAATACGCCATAAATACTTGTATATGAATTCTTGGACCTCGTAAAGAGTTATAAATTTTATAAAACAACTTTACTGAATATAGTAAATATTTGACGTGAGCAGAATAATATTATGGAGTAATATTATTACTTATTGTAAGATAATATTTTACTTGTTTTTAATTTTCTCTCACGTAATTCACTTCTTTTATAATGACATTTGTAAATATGTAATATGGGAGACTGTACAAAAGTCGTCTGCTGGAATATCTTTGTTCCATTCGTGTTTCTACCGTGAACAGTTGTGTTTACATAGCTGCTTCTGTTTAAAAAATGAGATGTAGCAGTGAAATTATAGGGTACAGAGGCATAACACCTTGGTTTCCAGGAATGGCAACTCGTGAAGTGTATTACAGGATATAGAGGCATAACACCTTGGACCCCAGGAATGGCAACTCGTTAAGTGTACCACAGTATACTCTTTTTTTTATGGAGGAAAATGGTATGGTAACCCCGCCTGCGCTAACGGGATACGCTGGCGAAGCACCAATGAAGGGTGATCGATGAGAAAGAAAACAGGCCAGTTAGCCCATCATTACGAATTCATCAGGAATTAATCATGATAGTTCCCAGGGAGAACCGCGAGGAGGTCGACCTGGTTGGGTATATTGCAATCGGATTCTCAGTCTCCATTACTAACAATTCCTTTCCCCTCCACAATATACTCTGTTATGTCCATAATACTGTTCATGTCTATATATACCACTTTCCATCAGATGAGCCATCAGCTTATTGCCTAAAAGAAGTAGCTTAGAAGAAGAATGTTTATTTTTTACTATCATCGAGAGTATTATGGTTTAGTAATATACAATACAAAGGTCGTGAGTTCGAATCGGATACTTAAAAACTTGTTTGTCAATTTATCTAACTTCGGTGAGTAGTATAGTATTAATTTGCTTTGTTAACAGTATCTTCCAGATACTGTTAACAAAGCAAATTAATCAGTAATGATGGTAAGCATATTGAGTGTTCCATTTACCACAACAGTATTGTTCAAAAAAATGTATCTAATGACTATATCATATTATAGGTCGAATGGATATATTTCTTTCACTTTTATTCTGTAATAAATAAGTTAAATTACTTATTGTGAAGACGCGTCAGCTTACTACTATTAGATATGTTTTTAATAAAAAAATATAGTATAAGTAATAAAACTATATAATTTATTATACCACTTAATTTCAATGTTCATTTAATCAAATGCCTCTGCGTGATAGAATAGTTGGCAATCGTGACTTTAAATATCCTTAAAACAGTGTAAATTATACTCGTATATAATATAACTACTATTACTTATATATAAATAAAATACACAACATTATTTAATTACCAACATAATTATACCTATAATATGTAACTTAACAATTTTTCTTTTTGGAAGTGTTTCAGTATTTAGTTTTGCTCACACCTTTACTTGTATTATAATTGTAATAAACAAGGGAGCAAATGTATGCAGCCAAATAATTGCAAATGCCAACAGTATGTTGGGACGGGGAATCTAAATCGTGTATTCGTGATCACAATTACGTGGCTCACACGAATAATAAACAATGTAAGTAATACAACAAACAATAAAAACCCTTTGTTTATTATAGAATTGGCTTTAGGTGTATGTAACATTCTAGATTTTTTTTCTGAGCTGACATCCTATCTAATAATAAGTGGTAATGTGTGGTAATATAACATGAACAGCACCATGCCCATCACATAGTAAACAGTGATGACCATGCGTTGCTATACCTGAAAACTAAGATGTATTATAATGGATGACAATATAATGGCAACTCTACCTGCGCTAACGGTATACCCTGGCGAGGTACCAGTGACAGATGAATAATGAGGATGAAAAGACAGGTCAGTTGGCCTATCGTGATAAATTTACTCGGAATTAAATTTGATGGTTCCCAGGGGAACTGCCGTAGATCGACCTGGCAATGTGGAAGTTAATACTAACAATATTTTCCTCCCAGAACTAAGATATTGTCCCTCCGTATCCTGTAATTTCATTACTACATCCTACCCTTCAAACAGAAACACATCCATGGATGTTAAAAACGTCACCTCAGTCTAAAGAAAATAATTGTTGTATAAACATAACTCGAACCTCACGGACAATAGCCCAACAACAATCTTACAATCTAAAACATAAAAGTGGTTGTGAATAATTATAAAGTTAAAAGGAAGAAATTATCCAGGCAGCTGACGAATGCTCGCCGTTGAGCTAGATCGTGAAAACGTTACTTCCCTAAGTAAATTATCCACTAAGAATTATATTATCTCCTAAATTCATGACCGAGCCATTTGACCAGAATACGCTATTATACTCACAATGCACTTTCGTTGAATGCTTGCGTGAACGCCCAGAAGATTGATGATGATTCATGACATTCTTTAGTTTATTATTATAATTGAACTCTTCTAAGTTCACGTCAGCAACATCAACACTTCTTAGTCAAATATTATTAGACATTACAACATTCGCAGCAGTACAACAAGATCTTTGTACAAAAGTCGATTGCTTGGGTACCTCTGTCCCATTCGTCTTTCAATCATGAAGCAGTTGTGTTTGCATGGCTGTATTTCGGTTTGAAGGGTGGGATATGGCATGAATTTACTGGGTACAGAGGAATAACACCTGAGTCCTCAGGAATTGCAACGCATGGGGGGTATCATAGGCGAAACAGTATACTCTATTATGTTCATGGTACTGCTCATGTCTATAGGCGACGGTTACCACTTTCCATCAGGTGGGCCGGAGCTTGTTTGCCATTCAAAATTGTATAAAAAAATCTATATTTTATATCAAGTTTTTTAATTGTTAAGAATAATTTGTGCCAAATTTACAAATTGTACCTCTACATTTCCTGTCTATTCTTTAAAATATTTCAACAGTGCTTATATCACATACAGCAATCCTTTTCAGTTTGTTATACTTGTATTGGAACAGTAAAGCAATACTTTTTTTAATGAAACATTTGAATGACATGTGAAATTTCTGCCAATTTTACTAAGAAATGCATCACTGTAACAAAATCTGCATTATCGTCAAATTTTGTTGGAAATTGACATAATACAGTAACATCTGCATACTCCGTCAAATATGTCAACAATGCAATGGCAACTGTAGTTTCTGTGAATTTTATTACGAATTGCCACAGTATAGCAACATACAGTTTCATAATTTTTTTTTAAGAATTGCAATATTACCAACATTTGCGTTACTTGATAAATTTTATTACAGAAACATTACGAATTGGATTATTACTTACAATCTATATCGAAACTATATTATATTCCCAGTACTAAGATAATTACACTGTATTATGATATAGGAATACTGAGAACTGTAATATAGAAAGGTAAAGAGACACGAACTCTCACTTATTACAAATGATAATTGCCATTATGCAATTGTGTGAAATGTCAATGTTGTCGAATATAAATTTGTTCTACTCGCATGATAGACTATTCTTCACAGCAGCAAACATTTACCATCTCATCTTTACAATTTATTATCTTGTTATCATTCCAATATTCACCTTATTGCCTTGATATAAAAGTTATATTATTTTCTAAATTGCAATGTTCTAAGAGTACACTCATCAGGCCGTACAGGTTACATAAAAGTGTGTACTTAGAAGACCATATCATTACATTTCTATTGAATGAGTTCAGGTTTAAACCATAAGTAATTATCATTAAGATGAATTTGTAATTACTTTTTGCAATACAAATTTTATTTTAACCTTTAAGGTTTCGCTTTAAAATAGGTATAAACAGTTACTTACTCAGTGTTATGCAAACAGAATGGTATAATTTACTCAGAAAGTGAAGTAGTATACATAACCAAAATTAAAAAAGTCTTGCATTTTATTTTACATAAAACGAGGAGAAAATAAAAAATATTGTTCAGACAAAAATAAGGATCTAGAAATATTTCTGAGTTTAATCCCACATTGATAGAAACGTCTACGAACACAATCTACGAACGTGAACGAAAAAGGATAATTCGTAAAAGTAATTTAACAGCCTTATTGCTAGCAATATACCCCATCAAGTCGACCTCCACGTTGCTCCTCCTGGAAACCATGTTGATAAATTTTTCATTTATCTTGTGAGGCAACTGACTTGTTTCATCTTCACCTATAATTTTTTTTATACCACAAAGTGGTAAATAAGCATACAGCCCGTCTGATGGTAAATGGTCATCGTTGCCTATAGACGCCTGCAACACTAGGGGTGTCGACATCATCTCTAACTGGTGCATCGCTAACGTATACCGATAACAAAGGTGGGCTTACCATTCCTGTTCCACCTATTTAAAAAAATCTACGAACGTAAGTATAAATATATACTTTTTATAATACCATTTAGATTATTATCTGCTCGCTAATAGGATGTTACTTTGTCTTTAAGCCCTAGATACGAATGTCAAAGTAGCTGTCATAATGATGAGACTTTAATACGTGAATAAATGTGCGTGTAAGAGAAGATTTCACAATAAAAATCACAGGAATAAAGTACAAATGAATTCCAACGCTCGCTAATTACTAATACTAACAAGTCATTTTAATCCGAGAAAAACTGGTCGGAATACACTGTACAGGAATTTATCGCATACAACGTAGTCACATGCTCTATTTAATTGTTTCTAACAATAGATATGGTTTTAATTTTCATACAATAATTCAATTGAACTCATGTTTCACGCAAACAAAAGATTTTTTACATAGATAAGTATAGAATGGCTGTAAGTAAATCCGCGGGTTTCAGAACACATCAGTTTCACACACTACTCGATAACAAATACTATTATCGACTTTAATCGATACAAAAACAGCACCTATTCCATTGCAACAAGTTTAACTTTGCTTTATTTTTCACAACGCACTATGTGTTTTGCACCGTTTAAATATGATCATTATCTAATTGTAATACAATATGTTTTTGAATGGTTATAAATGTACATTAGACAGCGCGGTATGAAATTGTTAGGTTTCCCAACATCGCAACTGAGCTTAGCCGCATAATTTCTATTACAACGAAATAAATACTGTAACGTGAAATTAAAGAAATATTAGTTTCATCGTATAATATGATACTACTAGTTATTCTATTACATGATGCACATTACCAGAAACTTCTACCATTTGTTTTATTTATTATTATTTCAGCCATTAATTGTCCACTGCTGAACATAAGCCTGTAAGGGGAGTTTTGGCAGTAGTTGCCACGCTTGGCAGGCGGGTTGGCAACCGCATTTAGGGTTTTAGAAATATTTTAAGCCCATCCCCCGCCCTCCCTTAGTCGACTCTTACGACACCCACAGGAAAGGAAGGGGTGGCCTATTTTATGCCGGGACCACACGGCGATTCGTTTTATAGTAAGTAGTACATTCTTGTATATATTAATACGTAAGGTATATTACTTATCGGATTTTTTAAAATAAATATTTACATATAGGTATTTAGGTAAAAATAAAATTAATATAATATACGTAAGTCTGCTGTGAGGAGCTGGTGTCTGAAATAGGTTAAAACCTGTAGTACAGATCACCAGACCCCCAACCGGTATGTATTTAAATAATAATTAAATGTATGCGTGAAAGTGTGAATGCATTTGTGTATATATGTATGTATGTATGTGCGTATGTTAAATATATTTAGTTCCACAAAAAAAATATTTTTACAATATCATAAAATAAAAATAGTGTACCGAAGGACGGCGAGATATTTTATAGACAATACAAGACAAGACAACATTAAAAATATATGAATTTGGAATGCGGAATCGTGTATAAATAAATTTTGCTCCGCAAAATAAAATAGCTATTTGAATAGTCACAAAAACGAAAACAGAACAAGCATAGGAGTAAACTCTTTGTAAAAAGAATTATCATTATATATCAAATTGGCTCAAAAAAACGAAAAAAAAATACGAGTACATGCTTTTAACACGCTTAAAATAAACACGGTACTAATACAAATTCTCTAGATGACGCTATCCCTTTCATTTATCGAAGTGACATCTATACAAATAAGTGTCAAATATATTACGAAACACGATGTGTCAGTTAAAAATACACTATGTCGATACATCGAATTGCATAATCAACGCTACTCAATCATAGTACGCATTTAAATTAAATAGTCATACTATTTTCACGCTCTCTAAGTATTCCTGTTCGTTTAATGGACAGATAGACAAGCATTACGAATTGTAATAAAGCTGCGAAGTAACCAGATATATTTGCCATAGCTCTTGTTGGTGTAAGTCTTTTAACTCGTTTATCTACATCGGAGATTGTCAGAAAGTATGTCAATATGTTGGTTCGTGATGAATGGTGTTAAAGTTTTTAGCACGTTATTACTATTCATATCCATATATACAATATATTTATTTATAAACTGCATTACCGACGATTTCACTAACATTTCCTTCTCGTTTTGCCAAAAATTTATGTGATGAAATATAACATTATATAGTAATTATTATTTTATATGCGATATATGTTAAAAATAAACTTTTATCTAGCGAAAAGTTTAAGCAGTTACATATAATAACCTAATCTTTAACTGTACATTTGACTGGTCTTGAATATGAGAGATTGGACTGTAATATACACAATGAATTACACGTTACAGTAAAAATGTATCTAATGTTATATGTATAATACCTTAAAATAAAATAGATTGCATTACTATATTACTTATAAAAACTTTCAATAAATCAATTTCAACAATTTCAATTATCTGAAGACAAAACACATCATTTACTAAATAAATACTCGTAACTTATTACAGGAAATGATAAAACACACTAAGAGTTAAAATAAATTTTTAGAAGGTTTATTTTATAAAAAAAAAAGTATTAGGTACCATTCGCCACAAATAAACATGAAATTACAACCCTAATACAATTGGTCAGTATTATTATGGACTAGCACGAAAATGCTATAGTAATTAATAACAAAAAGAAATAATCGAATTACAAGCTATACATTGCTTGCCTTATATAGGAACGCTCATTGCCGTAGTGACATTTCAACATACACATTATTGTCTGTTAATTAATTCAATAAACCACGGAACAGAGATAACGTAACGGTTTTAGTCGTGCCCAAAATTGCACAGCGTCATAATAATTTCCACAAATCATAATTTGAATTGCCATAACTGTCTTTAATTAAAGATCCGTGATGCCGACTAATTTGAAAACCAATTGGAAACATTGTTAATTTTCTTTAGCTGATTTATAGCCTTTATTTTAGGTAAAAAGTAAATGGCAATTTTCAATACAAGCCTCCTTCGTATATGTTAACTAACAATTTTTATTTATTTAAACTTTAATGCAGAGTAAAATTCTATGTACATTTGGCGGACTTAACACCGACCGGTATTGTTATATATAGCTATTCTCTCGGCGAAAGTATCCTATGTGTTAAATTAAATATTCATATACTACCGGGTACCAAATTTCAAAAAAATTTGTTCAGCAGTTTAAACGTGATTTCGTGTTTCGATATTTGTAATCCAAACATTTTTTCAAACTTTCACATTAATAATATTTGTAGAAATTCTTCAAATTATAGTATAGGTACTATAATTTGAAGAATTTCTAGATGGCTTTCTAAAAAAATAATTACTACAATTATTTTATTTACAAATAAACTATTTCACCAACCAGATTCACAAATAAATCTATAAAAATACAATTTTATATCAATATAAATAAAAATTTCACTAGGTATCAGCCATCAACATCATTAATCTATTGACGTTTCTTACAATATCATTTATAAAAATTAATTATAGCCCATTACCCTCATCACCACATGATCATCCGCCGTCAAATCAACGCTTGATGACGGAAACAAATTATTTTTTTACAACAAGCAGCAGTGTGACGAAAGCCAAAAATCTATAGTTCGAAATCATTAACGTTTGTATCAATAAAACATCAAGTGTGCCGACCCGTTACTCGTACAAAAACCCGTAGTGGGTCATTGGCACAAGCGTAGACGCGCGCGCGCAGCCTCGCATCTCTTATAGGGACAATACTCGTCATCTTTTTTCATTCAATACATTCCGTGATGGTGTGAGACAGTCGAATGTCTTTGTCAAATCCTTTGTTCGTATTATCACTTTGTGCGAGACAGTTACAAGTTACAAAATGAGCGAGTGGCACAAAAATGTCAAAGTGACAATACCATTGTATTATTTATAACAATTAACTGAAAAACATAAAATATCTACTCGTCCCACCAATGCAAAATATTGTACGAAAAATAAGTACGAGTCAAAATAAATTCTGCACAAATAAAAACAGGAACAGCTATAAACTTTATAGGAAATAGATTTAATTAGATGGGTCATTTGCATAGTACATAATACGGACAATTTAATTCGGATGATGTCAATGAACTCGATACAATACAACAATTTACATATGAAATACCTCTTGTTGTTGATACTACTGTTACAATACAATTTATAAATATACATCGTAACTATGCGGTATGCATTATAACAACAGTGAATATTGTAAACAAACTCATATTAGTATTGAAAATGCTAAATAATAATGTATAAAAACAAGATAAAATCGAAACAAAATCACAGTAAAGTAAGTCCAAAAGTTTATCTAAAACAAGAACACTACAGGTATCTCAAACCGAGGAAGCGCATAAGGCCAATCGATAAGATCTACAAGATGGTACGTAAGGTAAGAGAAAGCACAAATGATAGCAGAAGATCTGAGTACGACAGATCATTAATCTGAGAATGTGATCACATAACGTAAAAATAAAATAAAAAAATAAATTAAGATTGTTACGGAAGATATAAAAGATTAAAGGTTAAAATGGAATAACTGTCTAATTTTCAGATTTGCCAGATCATTTACAGGTTAGCATAATGAAATTGGTATAAAACTTCGATGATTACAATATTAATATTGATATATTCTTTGAATATTATGAGTATAAGAAATTATAAAAATATTTTGTTATTGACAAGTTTAGAGAAACTAAGTAGAGACTTAAACATCAAATGTAATGACTGTCCGGATTGAAATTAAACGTATTATGCGAGTATATTTCGAACAAATATTATAACATCAAAATTTATACTGTCAATTATTTAGACTTAGGTTTCCCTAATAATTCTTCTGCATAGTTTGTACTACACAATATCCACAAGAGAATAATAATATTGAAACTACAAACAGATAAATAATGCTTGTTTATTACAAATAGTCTTTCCATGACCTCAAAAATTATATTCGTAAGTTTTAATATTCACCATATAAGATCAATTTGTTAAATCCATAGAACTTTTAATATTTAATGGTTTGAAACCACAGCACTTAACGTCTAACACGTTTAAAACACGCTTACGTCTTAAAGCATATACTTTTCTTCCTCCTTTAGAATTGTTCAAACACAATTCTACACTTGACGGCAATCCAGGGAGCGCATCTCGTAATTGATCGGCGATAGTAAATGGTATGTCAAACTTAGCAATACCATTTACTACCATCGACAAATCGTAATTATATGTACCTATAAATTTATGTATTGAAAATCATTTACATAGAACATAAAGAAAACCTCGTTTAGTTATGTTCTATATTTGAAAGTATAGAACACTATGTCTGCACATAATACTATTTATAATTATTGAGGATAATAAACAACACCAATGTGCACCATAGTGTTTGACAGTAATAAAGAAGTAATAAATTTATTCGCAACAAATCCGTCATACTGCGTTTCCCGCTCACGCGTTCCGTGAAATGAAACGGGGCCGGCGAGACCGGTCTTGGAGGGCAGAGCTGTAAACCTCTCTCGCGGACACAGTTGCCTTAAATCTATAAAATATCCGTTACAACTGGTACTCATCGATAATGTATGCGAAATTATTATTCGTAATAGATTAATTTAATTTTGGTACTGATTTATCACTAAATATCGGGCAATTTAAGAGAAAGAGAAGGTACAATATACTCGAATGAAGTCTTTTCAATTGCCCGATATACTGATACCAAAGCTCACTTATTAAAGGCTGTTATTATTTTTCAAATTTAGTGTTTTCTTTTGGGATCTTTTGACAGAATGAAAGGATTTATAGTCATCAGGGTCATAATATGCAAGCCCTATTCGGCATCGGATAAATTTGATCAGACAAAACTTATCAAATAATGATTTCATATTTCTAAATTATTTTTGTCTATATTATATAGTACGTTACGAAACTAAATAGAATTCAATTGGCATGGCACGAATATATCTAGATTATCCATTATTTTTTTTTAAACTTCCAAAACGCTCTCAATTCGTCAAATCTTTTTTTGTATATTCGTGATAATTTTGCCAATTCTAATCGATGAAAATAATTATTTTTAAAATCTAAACCGGTATTTACTTCCGTACTAATGTATTTTCTTTTTAATAAAATTGAAGTAGATTTTTATTTTACGAAAGAAAATCTTAAATTATTATATTGTTGTATTATATGTACACAGAGCACCGTGGTACATGTATAAAGACGATGATTTGTGCTTGAAATATCTCACGTAAACAGTTTCAAGTTTTAGTACTTAACAGTCTACGTGACGGTACAACACAGCGAGGCCAACGATCTAATGACGGCGAATTACCCAAGAGTTGTTTGAATCATAATTTTTGAGTGCGCCTCTTGGGATCGTCTTAAATATACATCACATAGAAATCAACCGGTAACCTTTTCTCTTGATCTCTAAGATAATCCCAGTAATCTGGTACCAGGATATTATAAAACTATTCTTCCTTCTTTACCTCATCCATAGTGATTATGCAATATCTGAGATATTATACAAAGGTGGTATTAATGAAAGTAATGTTAAATAATTAAGACTAACGAAAAATAACATATTTTCATACATATGGCCAGAAGATAAAACATTTTTATCACATCAAAGATAAGTATGTAATTATCTTGAAACAAGACAGAAAAGATCGTAATCCTGAAAGTAACAAATTCTTCAGAAGTGTAATTTCAATGGCAAGATAACCTAGCTTACGTTGTTGTAATTGAAAACACGAAATAGATTTGATATAAAATACGAGAAGAAACCAAAAGAACCAGCATCTAAAAGAGACCACAAGCACAAGGCGGTGCGCAAGGAGTGATTCGTTTACACCGTCACAACATCCAGTAATACTGTTACACGTGCCCAATGGGTGGGCCCCGCTCACGATGTCCAGTCACGATGATTGACGACCGCCGGCCGGACAGTTCCAGTACTGGACGTAGGTTTCCGTCCGAACTGTTGTTAGAGCATCTTAATTGCACCGCCGTTGAAATGAGGAATCACGAAGTTCCTCGACGAGATAAAGCATCGTAGTACTTATAACTGGCACTGATAAATTAACGCCTCTTTGGTTTAGTGGTTAGATGATCAAAACTTAAAAAATTTAGTCAGATCTTGTTAATCAAAGAAGAAATGTATAAAGAACATGTAGAAAGAAGCTAACGGTACTAATAGTATATAGAGAATTAGTGAGTACAGTTATTATTACGAGAACAATTTGTTAAAAACAATAAACAGAAATAATTTGAATCAAGAATGTTGAAACTTCTTATACATTATCCTATAACTTCCTATCTAAACTAATAGGTACAATACAAATAAGAAGTATTTTTCCAACGATTTCATTGAAGAAGTCTCAATGGCGTGAATTTACTGGGTACAGAGGAATAACACCTGAGTCCTCAGGAATGGCAACGCATGGGAGGTATCATGGGCGAAACAGTATACTCCGTTATGTCCATGGTACTGTTCATGTCTATAGGCGACGGTTACCACTTTCCATCAGGTGGGCCGTTAGCTTGTTTGCCATTCTAAGTTGTATAAAAAAATCTAGGTTGGAAGGAATAAAGATAATTGGGCATATAATATAACCTATAAACTGTCATTATTACATTTTAGTAAGTACGTTTTACATTTTATAAATCATATTAAAGGTCATCTTTAAAACTAAGGAAAATTAGTCCTCTGCTCACTTCTACATTAGCGTGTACAAAAGAATGTTAAAAAATTTATTATAACTAGAACCGTGAAAAGCATTTATGAAAATAAATTCTACTTTAAATACCTTATAATAATATGTAGTTTAGTGTCTGAATTAGGTAAATTGCTATCATAAATTCCATTAAACCAGTTATCGAGAATTCTTAAGAAAATCTTATGTTACGATACAAAAACCAACCCGCCACTGGGTACGGCCCATCGACGACAGATAGTTACATTGGACAACAAAAACTCGAAGCTATTGCTAATCGATATCTAGAACCACGTAGCAATGCACAGTAAAAACAGTAATGCTATTGAAAATGTACTGTTGATTATAACTTCTTGGACATTGTCAGGTGCGGAGAATAAAACGGGAGCGGTTTCCTGAACTACTAAATCAATTCAGCTTTGAAAAGGTAGCATTAATTGTACAAATACATCTATATTTAATTAACTGACTGACGGGGATATCAATAATTGAATCTATGGATGTTAAAATATTGCAGGTTCTTTGTGTAACAAAGCTTTTGGAAATTTTCATGCGAACAGAAAATAAAGGCATAGCACGGACAAAGTGTAGGTGGATTTCTTTTTATATTGGTACTGACCTTATTTCACAATTTCGTTTTTGATATTGCCTTTCGAAAAGAACCGATATAATATTTACCTAAGTTATAACGCTAACAACATTTCAAATATTAGTTCTCGACATGATCACGTTTCTGAGATCAACTTATTTCACAGATGTACTCATACATAACGGTATTGGAACAAAATTCACATTGAAGATGACCGCGGATCACGTCCGACTCTAAATAATCATTTCAAATCATCGAAGTAACATAATCTTAAATACATGCACGAGCCACGAAATTTGCTGATGGTCGTGCCTAACAGCGTTCAACGGTGCTAGCTCAATGACACAAAGCGACACCGCTAATCGAATTAGACCAAAATATCGAAAAGAAGACATCAAATGAAGGTGTGTAACGGTACAGTGAGCGTATTAAAAAAATAAGTTCTAAATTTGTGTTCTAAATTTACATAATTTCGCCGTTTCCCGTTGTTTTTATTAATACATAGTTTATTATATACATTCTAAAATTCAATTATAAGAATGTAACAATTTAGAAGCGATTTCACTATAATCTTTGCATTTGTATTTTTATTATAACTCATTTATAAATATAAAATAAAAGCAATTTTAAAGATTAAGAACGATTATTGAACTTAATCATTCTGAAACAGTGTATTATTTATACAGAGCACACTATACAAATTGAACACGTACACAAAAATTTTGAAATGCCGATAAAATATGGGAGAAGAATAATGCTTTCATATTGTAGACTATATAGTATATCGAAATAATTAAGATCCTAGACTATACATTCATAGACTCCTCAAGACGAGAGATGTAGAAAATGAAATGTTGACTTGCAGATACCACACCACATCACGGTGAAATCTCAACACGCCGTGCCGTTGATAACACACTCGTATATCATTCACATTGCAACAAAACATAACTGTACCATTTGTAACACAATAAATCAACGTTAGCGACGTACAACAAAAAGCGCGAGTGTAAAAAGTTACGTCACGATTCGAATAGTCTCATTGTGTATCCGTGATCGATTTCACGAGACAACATAAGATGTTCTCGATATGTCCGGTGACGAAGGACCATGTATCGATCCATCAAGATGAATCGATTGCGCCACTAGTACTAATCTTACATTACAATGAGTACTTTGTGCAAACTAATGAAACCAACTATTAAGACTCAAAACTGATCATTATGCTTATCGAATTTGACCACAAATGCCTGATGTAATATTAACTATTCATGTCCAATGAAGGAATAAGTTTACAAATTGTACATGTCCGAATTGAATGAAATTAGACCAAGCTATTAGATCATTCATCTCCTATTGTTTCAATTTTTGTTAAATGCGCTAAAAACATTTTACGTACTTTTTAAGAGCATTCTTTTTTTTTAACTGTATTTACAATTATTGTATGTTGTTCTTGCGTCATTACTTTTATAGTCTAAATTCGGTCCTGTTTTACTTTTGTTAATTTCTAATACCTAATATTTACTGTAACCTTTAATAAAGTTGTAGTATCCAATAAATAAGCGGTTGACCCTTTAATTTTTTGCATTGGCATTTAATTCAAATGAGGTTTCCCTCAGAATATACATGTCATATAACCATATGTCGTAATTATATTATGCATGTTTTACTCAGACGCTTTATCTTTTTTAACCAATATAACCCGAAATTCGATTCTCTCTGGATTCGGTATCAAATACAAATATTAAAACCAATTTTACTTTAAATTCAACTTTATGAACTTGCTTAGTATTACTATTATCATTATATAAAACATATCCAATAACCCATTCAACAGTAATTACATTGGAACAAAGTGAATATAAATGTTTTCTTCCGCGTTACATTTGTATCTAAGGCAAACAATGTGTTACCATACTAGAAAGCAGGGAACATCTCATTCGATACGAGCGTATTTAACCTCGGTGTCGGGAATTCGATTTAAACGCGTACCTCGAATCGATTTCCGTTAAGTTTCACGTCCACCCACGGTCCCGTTCACAGCGAAAATAGCGAGTAGAATATTTCCATATATCGATACCGCGGATGTAAAACTGAACTGGAATAACTACAATCCCTTCTAGAATAAAACACATTATCATTGACGATTTTGCTAATAGGATACACAAAATTGTATGGGATTAACAATAAATAAATAACTTCAACAAGTTATGTCGATCAACACTCTTGCGTTTCGGATAATTTGAAGGTTCTGCGATTGCATGTATACCAGTTTGAATAATCGGTTAAATCGATTCACAGAAAACACTGCACATTTAAGTCTCTTTAAACTTACTATTAACTTCTGTATGTACTCGTATATAGAAATGTGAAACAATAATACAAAGAAATAATTCAGACTAATTAATAATTTAGCAGACTTTTTGTATTTCTAGGAATGCTATCATCAATACTTGTGTTCAATAGATGTGAGTTGTGAATATAGCAAAAAAAAAGCATTAACGTAGAATTGATACTGTAAAAATGAAAAATATATGTTATGACGAATTATAGTAAAATATGATGGACTTCTCCATCATATCTCACTCTAAAGTTTAATCATATAAATAAGGTGTTGAAAAAGAATTGAGTTAAAATACGAGTATTTTGAACTTGGTCTTAGCAACTTTTATGGACTGCTCAATGCTTGAATGCAATGTAAAAGAGATTGAAGCAGACGTTAACACAATAGGAGACGGATGTGACGTAGTTATATGTATATGTGAAAAGTTAAAAAAATAACATGTTCTTTCTAGTAAACCAATTTTCCTGCTATCCTGTACTTAAAACTAAGAGCAGGCCGCGCTCACCATTAGCATAACGAGAGAAGCGCGGGCGCAGCGCAGGTGAACGGCTAACGGACCGGCGCGCTCGTATATCGACGACGCATCTTTATTACCCACACATTATAAACACAACTCTACAACTATTGATTTAAAAACAGTTTTCGATCATACCATTAAATTCTCCAGCCCTTTTGATAATAAATATGCACAAGTTTACAAAGCTGAAGAAACGGGCGGCTATGTGTCAAGCAGATTAGTGCATCCCAGTAAATTGTATGTTTATTGCCCTTTTGATATATCAGTAAAAAGTTTTGTAAAGACTTTTGTTAGAGAATGTGATTTATTTCATTGATATATGCGAAATGAAAGGTACAAACAAGATGAATGGTCAATGCGTTGATATGAAATCATATAGTTGTAGTTTTTGTAAAGATTTATGTAACGACCGTGGGTTGGTTCTCGCAACTTAATGCCTATATATCATTGCAACTTCTGTGTGCACGTAATTATTTTTTTTTATTTTTGGTAACAATTCTTTGTTTATAAATTAATGTTTCTTTAATAATGCTACTATAATAACAATCTAACGATAATGTATTACGATTTATTCCTTTCACTCTTGTCTAAAATTGATTGCAATTGAGTATAATTTTTAAATTTGGTTAGCATATAAATCTTTCCGGGTGCTAATTTACACACAAAAATAATTATATAAATACTTTACTGCTGCACTACAAATATAATTAAAGAGCTTAGTAATCTAGATATAAGTTTATTATTCTAACCATTTAATCGTCGACTGAGCAACTAGGTAAATGTTAACACAACGCTACACATGATAATGAAAACGATTCTGAAAGCAAAATCCGTAGTCTTGAAAGTGAATGTCGCATACTTCATGTAACTTATGTTAAATTTGCATGATAATTATAAGTACATTTACGCGTATTACGTAGCTTTTTTTTAAGGAAAAGGGCGATAAACGTGAATCCTGCTCAATTGATAATAAATGATCACCGCAGCCCATACAGTGATCACTAAGATGCTTTTGAAAATTCGACATATAGAGGAAGAGAGATGTCATTAATAATGTCAATATAATGCGTAAACTCAAAATGGTTTCATTATAACCAGAAATAAAAAGAAATAAGTAATTTTATTCCGTAAAAAAAGCTACTTATATCATAAAAATATTGATATGGGACCAATCAAAGGTTTTTACCTTTTGTTAGCAAAATTATTAAAAAAGGTCCAGAATTGAACAAATAAAATGAAGAAGAATTAACAACGTCCTCCTTTTTGATTTTAAAAGAACAATTAAGTAATTGCTTTCATACATTCACGTCATGTTTAAATGTAAAAACAAAAAAACATTTGGTATGCTTTAATTAATCGCTTCAGTATAAGCAGTAATCATTATTTCAACATTCTTAACTGCTTATAATAAGTATGTCAAAGATCAACTGTCAATGCAGACGTGTGGATTTGAAAGAACCACAAAGCAAACTATTCACACCAATTTTATATTTATTTTATATAACATTTTTTTTCTTTTCTTGAATTGTGTCATAATTGTTTTTTCGATTACGTTCTCATTAGTATACATTTAGTATGATACAACTGAAAAAAATATAACTTAAAACTGAAATTACAAAAATAATTTAATGTCTTGTCTATCAATAAGTTGCAGACCTCCTAATCCTTCTTAGAAAAGACTGAGTAGGACTGAATCAAAATTTATAGGGTACTTCTCGTTGACCTATAATCATGAAATTTAGCAAGATGCAGTGTCATGTAGCACAAGTAAAAGAAAAATCTAAAAACCGTAAATGTGTAATCATTTCACAAAAACAAATTTAAATTTAATCATTTTGTACGGACCCCTCGTTGCGCGAGTCCGACTCGCACTTGACCGGCTTATTTTTAATATTTATAGGTACAAAAAATATATATAATTAAAGATTTTATGTATACGTTATTTTTATAAATAAACACCAATATTCATTACTAGATATGAGTATACTAAAGAAAAAGAAATACAGGCAGGTTCGATATATCAATACGCACACATGTCTGGACATTTAGACGCTAAACACAGTCTTATTTCCAATCTGAACATATAATTAATGAGGCATATACGTTCAGCATCCGCACACCTATAGCAGCAATGTAGCCGCTTGACAGCAAATGGACGTCCATTACTAATAAAACGTAATGCCGCAAGTTAAGCGCTTCAAGCGGTTTAATCGGTTAAGAGAACGCACTGTTATAACCTGTCGACACTCCCACATTATAATTACGATGTTGCTATTTAATTTATTTTTAGACAACGTATGTTTAATTTAATCAATTAAAGAACTAAATTTAGCAGTGTAATAAAATAATATAACATAATATTTTATAAAATTAATATTAATATTTTATTTTAAATTGACCTTTCTCGTATTATAGTACCTTGATACCACAAAACTGGCCACGTAATATACATATTTAAATAAAAATTTGTAGAAACACTACAAGTTTTTTTTTTTTTTTGTTTACTAAAGTCTTTGCGTCATTTTGTTTGATTTGATTAACGAATTCAAAGCGTATTCAAATAATAAATTAATGTTTTATTTTCATATAATGAGTCAATCTTACTTATTATGTCATCAATATTTAATTATAGAGATTTCTTAATCAATGAAGATAAATTATTCAAATAGGTTTATATTGTTGTTTGGTAATACGAGTATAACAAAAGTTCTATTACTTAGACACAACACAAAGTATGTAGCGGTCACCATATGGAAGCAATGTATAATTTATGGAATGAGGGGATACTGGCACAGGTATACATGTTTTACTGTGACGTCGGCTTTTCACGCTTTCAACTATTGTTTGCATAGAACTATTAATATTCTAATAATTTATTTTCATATATTATTTTACTGTACTAATAAAGTCAAGTCATTAATTATTCTAAATATTCGAAGAAATCGGGTATTAGATTGTCTAAATTTTGCTGAGTTTGATTCAGAGACAAAAACTGTCGTTTAGTTTGTGACGAGTACATATCTAAGTAATTATAAAACAGAGTAATTATTTCGAAATATAAAATTTTAGTAATCAAACTGATTTTACATTTTGCACCATATATCAATATCTGTATATAAATATTTGAGTTGGAACTCAACAATATTTCGTGTTTTCCGTGTGTGTTTCGTTTTCTCTCTTTAAAATAAGATTTTTTCGTGTTCTATATTTAAAATAAGAATCTATCATCATATTACAGTTTAAAGAACAAAGCACGAGAATAAAAACAGAACTAATTAAATTAAATGACAACCTAAAAATACCGTACAAAATTCTATTTGTAAATGTTTTTTTTAAAAGTACATGAAAAATGCTCTTAGCGCGGTAACACTAAACGAAATTGTAACTTATTAGTACCTACATCACGCATTAAAAAACCTGAAGAGACATCAAACGTGCTGTGTCGTACTTTCATAATAATGCGGTACCGTAAGCGTATTTAGAAATTGATTCGTTTTTCACTCGTTTAGAATCCCTGGTGTGAAGAATGATAAGTAAAATTTTATCTAGCTGACCAAACCTTTGGTTGTAATATTTCTGGTTAGTTAATTATAATGATTTCGTTTAATTCCACTGCCATTAGTGTGTATGTAACATTAATTTGATTTTTAAAATGATAATTTGATTTTTATAATTGCAGGGGGTCAGTGGATGCAGGTGGCTCAGGTTCGTTCTTTAAGACAGTCTCTGGGGGAGGCTTATGTCCAATAGTAGACGGTTAAGAGCTGAAACGATGATAATGATGATGATAAATGATAATTTAAATAACATAAAATTAAACCATGATTTTTTTGTCCGCTTATTTTACAAAATATAAATATTTGTATGCCTACATCGCTTAAGGCAATTATACAGATCCCAAACTTAATACTACGTAAATTTTATTAATCATTTTAACTGTTTACTCTAAATAAACTCATTTCATATGAGTGCAACTACAAACACTAGGTACTGGTAGCAAAATTAAATAAATTGAAGATAATTATGCAGAAAATAATCACATTACTTTAAATATCCATAAGAGATGGCGATTTCCTTCATAACTAGCTTCAATAATTCTAATCAAATAAACAGTGATATGGACTTACGTAAAAAGACACTTAATTCGATAAAATATGTAATATTTTTTCTGTCACTCTTTACAACATTTTCACTAAGCCTTCAAACAGCACGTTACCCTAACTAAAGTTACTAATATCCGCGAAACCTAACCCCGACCTAACCTGTGAACTTGTACGAAGCGGATTAGCCACAGATCCCACGAAATTATAGGAAATGTGCGCATACGACAGGTAACAGCTGCGCCGGTGCGTGCGACGTTGGATACCGTAATTTATTTAGGCTTAACGAAACTATGTAGACTGAGATAAAGTTCGATAATTTAAACGCTCGACTGTAAATTATTATATTAAAACTGCTTTACATACAGTAATTCTGTAAACGTGGGAGATTTAAGAAGTACACGAAGTATAACGTTTAAATACGGAAGGGGGAGGGCTGGAACTCCCAGTCCCATTTCCAGCAATATAGCCTGTCAGGTCGACCTCCACGTGGTCCTCTCTGGAAACCATCATGCCAAATTCCAAGTGTATTCATCACAATGGGCTAACTGACCTTCCTTTTCATTCTCATCTATCATTCCTCAATACTGCCCCGCCAGTGTATACTGTTAACGCAGGCGGGTTTACCATTCCATTGCCATCCATTAAAAAAATCGTTTAAATACAGATACAGTATATAAAAATTAATATGATATAGTTCAGTAGAATATTTATAGTATGATTAGATATTAGTGTGGACTGAACGATATATCAGTAATTAAAAGTGAAAAACTGAAAGATGGAAGAAGAATTATAAGAATTATCGAACGCAAATCAAATCAGCTATTAAAGAACTTTTGGAAATTTTACATCAAATTCCAAAATTTTCAATCAAAATTTAGGTTGGGAACGCCTGTATGTTTCTGATAATTCTCGATTTTCTTTAACTATAAGTATTTAATATTATATACGCAGCTACACAACCAATAAAAAATATGTTCACACCCAGAATAAAGATATTACAGATATTATTTATTTCAAAAGGTATCTCCTATAAAATAAAGTAAGCCCGACATAAATGGTCTGAATAACCATTAACATCGAACGTTCTTCAAGCATAAAAGACATTTAAAACGATATACATATATTGTCATCGCTTGCAATTCACACGATCTAGACCACGATCGACAACAAATATACCGTGTCTATATTCTAATATTTATCGTAGAATCATCTAGATCTTGTTTTTCAACTGTTTTCATACAGCATGCGGAAGTGACGCCGTGTAGTGGTGGAATTCCGCACTCCAGCGGTAGCGTAGTCCGTGCGGGAAATCTAACAAGAATTTATTGCGAGAGCCATACAATGAAACGAATATTAGATGCAATTTACCCCATATCGTATAAAATTACCTGATAATTGAACTAGCTTGATTTATTTCTGAAAATAGCACCTTAACAATACAATAGATTAGTTTAATATTGCTAACCATTATGAAGATCTTTAGCCAGTTTTTATTTAATATTTAATAAATTGTTAACTTTGACAAAATATTAAAGTACACGCCAATTTTTTTACATAATTGTACATAAAAATAAATTTTGTTATAAGATAAAATATTAATACCAGTAGTAGGTATCCCGTGGCTTCGCCAGCATGCATTAGAGTATAAAGCATCCTATGTTTTAGGATATAGCTTATCCGTATACTATATTTCATTCAAAAGTCTTTCAGCAGTATATAAACTAGTTCTTATCTACAACTTCATCTGCGTCACCGAAATAATGCACATTGACTGAAATAAAAGTAGCCTATATTTTTTTCCAACCAATATACATAGTATATGTATACAAATTTCATTACAATTGGTTAAGCCGTTAAGGCACTAAGGTAGCAAACATATTCAATATTACGTTTATAATATTAGTAAGAATTGAATTCCTTTTATTTTTGACAGCTCCGTTCTTAATAATCAGTCCGGTTGACCTCCACGCGGTTTCTCCTGGAAACCACCGTGGTTAATTTTTAATGATTAAGTCACGATGTGCTAACTGACCTGCTTTTATCCTCACCTATCATATTTCAGTAATGCCTCGCTAACGTATATCGTTAGCGCAGGCGGGATTACCATTTCATTTTTACCCATATTTCAAAAAGAAATCTTTCAATTTTACTTGACAAATTATTCAATAACTATATCAATGTACACTCGCATTTAGGCAAATTCATTAAGAACGATCTTACGAAAACCGTTTTTGAAATATGACGCAGATATCTAGTTAATCTGATAAATCATTCAAAAACAGCTTATTTTTTATAAGCATTACATGAACAATAACCGTTAACGGTTAATAAATTTGATAAGCTATTAATTGCAATAAGTTAATACAACGATTACATTAATTACACTAATCATTTAAAACCTTATCTAGATACTAAGTAAAGATTTTCAATAAATTTAAACAGGTACGGAGTAAGAGTTCTATTTCAGACCTAGCCCAGTACCGTAGCATGAACAATATCTCATGCAAATATCTAACGTTTGAACCGCCGCGATCATTTTAAGAGCGTTATAAATATCACGAAATTCAATTCAAATACACGCGAAACAATCGACTATTATTACAAAATTGGTATTAACTTCATAGTTCTCATGCTGTATTAGGCAAACTGGCTGTGTAACAAAACCGAATGTCTTTTTGTAAGGACGGTCAAGTCAACTGACGTGGGACAATTTTTGTTCAACTCTGAACTTTAAATATATATAGTGTAAAGTCTTCAATGTGTGCCCCAGTCCTTGTGTGCACAGTGCAGCTTAATCTCGAGATCTTCTTAGAAACTGTGTCGCCAGAGGCGGTATGTCTTTTAGTAAATCACACGCTCCCAGTATCAAGACAGGGTTACCTATTTTAAACAAAAGAGATTATAGCTTTAAATAAAGTTAGAATTTGTAAAGTAGATAATAAAACGCATAACAACATACCTGTGCTGTGTTGTTGAGAGATATCTATCCCTTAAAATTATAATCAAAATCATTAGCATTATTTTAAGGAATCGTACCATTGTGAAAGAACACTTTCAAAAAAACATACATTGTAAAACAACATATTTTTTTATAATACTTGGAATAGCAAATAAGCTAATGGTAAATGGGCCAATGATAATAAATCACCTAATAGAAAGTAGTAACCATTGCCTATACATATAAACAGCATCATGGATATTACAGGATACAATACGATGGCCATAGTACACCACATGCATTGCTATTTCTCTTTAGTTAATTTCGTTCGTTAAGTTGTATAGTACAGAAGGTTCAAAATTGTTTCTCTGTTAGAATACTAATAGTTAATTTCATCATGTATTACACAGTGCTTAAAAAAAAACTTTTTTCATAGACGGAATTATATAAAAATAGGTAAAAATATATAGTCAACCCTGCAATCAAGTTCAAACATTGCTGTTACTCTTCTGTATTTGCCTAGAGCGAGACACTTATTATGCATGGTATAACTAATAAATTAGTATCTACTGCAATGCTGGTATTAGGCCCAACTGATATTAGGTACATATTACTGTTTATCACATCGTAAAATCTTATTACAGTTATAAGCGTGAAAATTTGTGAGAATGGATGGATGTTACTCTTTCGCGTAAAACTGAATATGTGTTTGAAATTTGGTAACCAGGTAGGTTATATTCTAACTTAACATATAGGTTACTTTATATATTATCGAGTTTTATATAGGTATATGGAATTCAAATAATAAGTAAATATGTAGAATTAACAGCATATGGGGAATAAATTCAAATAGCATTAATATACAGGTTTACTTAATGATAATAAACATACCATATGCATAAACATAGGTTAACATAACTGCATTCCGATCATTAAGTTATAAAATATGTTTTACTTAATTATTTATTTATAAAATTAACAATTTGTTGCATCTATAAATTTTATTTGGACTGTTCACGCCTACTCTTGACCTAAAAGCACGGCAATTTGTTAGTATCGGAAGTGTTTACGTTGTTATTAATATGCAAATTTCTATCCACGTTGCGTCGATGCTTAACACAGTTAAATTTGAAAATTTAGTTATATATCAAATTTACTAAATATTACAGATAAGGCAAGACACAACCCACCATATAAATTATTCAAAGTTATTTGATAATCTATAGATTATAAATATTCACAGTATACACCTACAAAAAAGATCATGGTTGATACACAAAAATATAGACAATTACACAAAAAATTAGAGTAGTTAATATAACCGATAAGATTATAAGCTAAAGTGGCCATGAGCTGCTCACATATGTCGCAGAACTCATGATGATTTATATACAGGTGTGCTGAAGTGGAGTCGCGTTGGAGCAGGTGTAATGTGGAGTGCCATCTAAAAAGACGGCGTGACTTTTGCGCAAAAATTGCTGAGTATAATGAGATACATAAAGCATAGGACCGTATAAAGTGGCGCACTTTGGGAGAGGTCTGTATTCAGCAGAGGACTGCCGTGAGCTGACGATGATAAACTGAGACGGCATATGTTCAGCAAACAGTATACAATACACAGGAAAATGTTTATTTAGAATTTATATATTATATATATGTATATTATAATGTTATAGAATAATGTACTTTGGTAAACCATATCTGTCTTACAAACTAAATGATAATAGAAAACGAACATTGTAGTGAATTATTAATACAATGATCTAGTGCTTTCGGTTAGATAAATAATAAATAAAGCAGATAAGCCGCCTTTGTTGTCCAATATGAAATAGAGGGCAATTTCTTAATAGCATTATAGATAATAAATGATATCATATTTGTTTATTATTTAAGCTGAACTATAAACTTTTCAACAATGTTCATCAATTTTATAAAATATATCAACATGTCTTTGTACAATTATTTGAACACTTTAAAAAACTCTCTTTAAATGTAATTATGAGTAGGATAATATCGCATTATTCACACACGAGTTCTTTCAAAAAATTCTACCAATAGACGGCAAACATAAACAACAACGATTTGCTTTTAAAAAGTGAGATATATAAGGAATTTCTGTAGAAAATCGTCAATCAGACGAATTGAAAATTATTGAAAATCATCAGTGGTCGTTTCAGATTACTTTCCTACTATAAAAACAGAAAGATATATTATGACATAGTCATTATCATTGCCTGTCATTACGT
Organism: Galleria mellonella; assembly: GCF_026898425.1. NCBI lineage: Eukaryota > Metazoa > Arthropoda > Insecta > Lepidoptera > Pyralidae > Galleria > Galleria mellonella. Next base: position 135,913 of record NW_026442100.1, on the reverse strand, counting down.
CACAGCCCAGGGAAATAGATGTAAGATTGTTTCGAGTTTTCCTTCCAAGTGCAATACACACCTAGTGACCTTTTATGTTATTCTCAGGAAGAAAAGGAGCAGTGACATATGTTGTCTTCTTATTCAAATTTATACAAAACTGGATATTAAATTTTATCGAATCAAATTTATATCTTATAACAATATATGTATTAAAGGTCTATCACGATATTTATTTGACCTCAGGCACTCTCGACATTTAAACTAACATGCACAGACACCAGCACGTGGCAACCTAGCAACCACTGTCCACTCCGATATTAAGATTTAGTACCGATATTAATTTCGCCAATAGCCGTGGGAAACTTGTGAAAAGATTAAATTGCTTTATTAACCTCATTTCGTGTTTGGGTGTGCCTGAAAACCTTTTAGAAGTGTATAAATGGTGCAATGTTAACTGTATATTTATGTTTAATTCCACTAATATTTGTGATCAATGAAAACATTTACATATTCATATTTGTTGCTCAATCACAGCTGATTGATTGATTGAATTAAATAGAAACGTATGGACCATATTTTAGATTCACAATATACGTTTTGACGTATCCTTTTTTTAAATTAGGCGGGCATTTATTTAAGCATTTTGAAATAGATGGCGAATTTCCTGTTATATTGGGCGCAGTGTGTATATTTACGATTAGAGTGCAAGTAAGGGGCACATAAACCTTTATATGGTTTAAAATCTTAGATGAAACAAATTTCTCGGGTATAGTAATTTATACAGAAATATATTGCTCAGGCAGGCGCTATTATTATAAGTAGAAAGTTAGTAGTTCCAGGTCCGCTTCTACCGGTCACAAATAGGCACAACGCAAAGTGTTATCTTCGGAGTCTTGTAAATGTAAACGAGGCTTTATGGGCGCTATTACTAAACTTGACGATAAGAGATAATGATTTCGTCCAAGCACAACCAAGAGACCATGATTACGATCAAGCTTAGGTAATGCTGGCAAATTGCGTAGATACGTTGATATGAGTCGAAATCCGTACTCGATTTAGCATACAACAAAGTAATGATAAGTCCGCCAATTTTGCAATTAATGATAAAAATTACATTTCAAGGTACGGGTAAGGAACTACTACAATTAGAAACTTAAATATATCTCCTTTTTGCTATATGGAAATACACTAAGAATAAATTTTCCGAAATTCGAAAAAAGGAGAATAACTAATTCGCGTAGATGAAGCCGAGGAAAACAAATACTGTTATTATAGTAAAATATATTAAAAATAATTAAATAAAAATGCGCAAAGCAAATTAGAGGCAATGAATGTAATAGGGATAATATTAATCACAATGATAACAACAAAATCAATGCAATGTTTTATGTTTTTCAATGGTAACTTTCATAACAAATACATCTCGTTTGTTTCCACGTCGGTGAACTCTAATGTGCCAGTCGATTTGGCACGCTTAATGTTTACGATGTTTAATACGTGCCATAACTTTATTGAAATTATCCGGAACAATGGTGAGAATATTACTCTTACTAAATTAGCAATGCTTGTTAGAATCCCTTCCAATTCAAATACAAAAGCAAAAAAAAATAAGTTTCGGGAAAGAATATTTTAATGTTTTTGTTTTTAATATGAAAAGTAACTTTTGAGCTTCCTCTAGTTTTGTCCATGGTTTAGAAGTAACGTTTTATAGCACCACAGAGCACTAGACGACTACTAAACGTTTTACTAGATTTTTAAAGCAACTAAATTACTCATGTATTATTAATTAATTATACTGTATTATTATTTCAATATTGTAAATAAATATATCTAAATGTCGTTAAGTTAAAATATTAAAATGCATAATCACGTTTGTAATTTAATTACAGTATTCGATGGCATTTCTTCTAAGAAAGCAAGAGTATTAGTTTGACAGCTAAGCCTGAGCTGAGCAGCCATCTTAAATTTAGTGGCAAAGGTCATGCGCGCGCAGGTTTCACTGCGCGTAGATGAGTAGATTTCGCGCCAAGATTGACCATATAACAACTGTTATAATTGGAAGATAATTTCTACTCCAGACAGCTATGATGAAATAAACAACATTTTAAACGCATCATCACAATATGAACCCACATGATACAACAGCTTTTACCTTTCTGTGTATTACAATATTTAATAAATTGTTTTTTCTTTGATAAGTTTCACCGAATTCACGCCCCAAATGACCTGTTGGATGATATCGGTAAAGGGAGGAAATGCACACGAGTTCACGGGCACTGACCCGAGAAGCCAAGGCACCGTGACGTGGTCCAATTCCATTCATCAATGCGCCAATGCACCGCGTTTTTTCATAGTTGTCTGGACATCTTTTTGAAGTACAGATTAATGATCTTTACTAATTTTGATTATTGTTTGCTTTAGCATCAATGAATTAAATTAATAACAAGACATCATACGTAGAGTTTACGCTGACTATTTTTTATTGTGTTCAGTATATTTTAAAAAATAGGGCAAATGAAAGTGAAGTTCAATAAACTTAACAATAAAATAAACGAAACGACAACCTATAAACAGTGTTACTGAATCCAATGAATCCACGTATTATGGGCGAAACAGTATACTCTGTTATGTCCATGGTACTGCTCATGTCTATAGGCGACGGTTAACACTTATAGCATAAGACGACGTTAACACCATCAGGTGGACCGTCAGCTTGTTTGTCATTCTAAGTTGTATAAAAAAAATCCAGTATAATAAAAAAAAAAAATTTCTAAAAGCAAAGTTAAGCCTTATTATGGCAAAGTTAGTACATTAAAGTTTGCTTTCATGGTACCAATATCTACGTCTTTTTAAGTTTATATCTTATAAGTAGATCATCATCATCATCATCATATCAGCCGTTTACTGTCTACTGTTAAACATAAGCCTTTCTCTTGGGGAAGTTTTGCCAATAGTTGCCACGCTTGCTAATATTTGAAAACGGACGCTGCTGTCCATTCATCGACTATTAAATTCTCTTAGTCGCGTCTATGATACCCACGGAATAGGAAGAGGTGGCCAATTCTACTCCGGAACCACACGTCTTGGGCACTTATATAAGTACTTATATATAAGTTATCGAATGTGTTTAAATCTCGACAATACAGCATTGAAGCTGTCCGCAGTACAGATACGTCAAATTCGCTGTACAGATAACAACAACATTGTGTTGCTGTTATCTATGCACATGGCATGCATGTCAACAAGTTCCCCAACGTGCGTCGACTGCTAACGTAGCCAAGATTATGTTGCACTATTAGACGAATGTGCAATGCAAATTGGTGACGTGTCTAGCTAGATCAATTTATAAGGCGCGTTTTTACGTTCTGTAACTGTATAAGGCAGTGATACAATCTTTATAATGTACACGTCATGTGCGTCTTTTTTTACTGGCCGATGCTCGCCGGTTCGAGATTTAGAGATGCGATAGAAGAAATTTTACAGTAATGACAACTGACAGAATGAAGTGCTCGACAAACGTGCCGCCTGTCTTTAGTTGATTACGCAAGGGAAGTTGGATTTTGAACTCTGAAGATAAATTTTATTCTTTGCTTGTGAAAATTTAAACAATTACTGCCACGAATAATTATATTAGCTACCTGAACCCTTCAGTTTTGGTATAAGTAAATGTTAAAGTACCTACTCGTAATTTTCATTCTAATCATGTAACGTATCGTAACGTCAATCTCCAGAGTATTTTATAGGCAATGGTTCGGATAAATCAGTATTATCTCCTGTACCCTATAAATTTCCTCTTTTATTTAGTATTTGTATTTTCTTTTTATTTATATATTATTATAAAGATGATATTAAAGATTCACAATCAATTATTTTTAAAAATGTGTACCTATATTGTACTAATTTTACTGTTTACATTATGATGGCTAAATTATAATAACACCATCGGATCAATCTAATATGGGCTTTCGGATAATTTTATTCTCTTTATATGCGATAAAATGTGAATGGCCAATGTTAAGGTAGAGATGAGTCCCGAGTAGGTAACAAGCCGCAACGCATTTAATTTTATGATCAGATACCGTTGCATGATACATTGGAACGGGTAGGTGAATTGTTACAACAATATGCTCAAATTTATGACAGAAACGCTTTAGAACTACGCATATGTTGGCCTAAACGCGATCTTAAATTACAGGCTACTGTGAACTGTACTAACAGTTCCATCAGTTAGTGTATTTTGGTTTCTACCTAAGAGCTGATTAGAAATTAATGGTAATCCTACTTTTATTTGGATTAAGATAGAATATAAACTATGTACTACATCAGGGTATAATTAAAATTTGAACAAAATTTTATTTAAAATCTATAATGTAAACATACAAACTCTACAATCTTTCATGTTTACCTACAATATTAATAGAGTAACAAACAATTGTATAAAAATTATTTTTAGGTACGGATCGACTTTGTTATATGTCAAGTATCGATGTAAATTTATTTTTATTAATTATTTGTTAATCTTGATATATACCAAGCCGTAATCAAGGGACTAAAGACTACTTTTCCCGAGAAGCATAGGCGTAAACTCTAAATATTTCTTGAATAAAAACAAAATAAGTTTAGAGAATATGCTTGTTAGGAAAGGTTATGCAATTTTATGAATACTATTACTGGATTTCAACTCAATATATTCATGTTTATATACACTAACGCTAAATATATACAAAAGAAAATCTTTAAGATAAGATACCTAAATAATCGTAAAGTAATGAGATAAAACTAGAACATAAATACGTTTGCTTATCAATGCAACACTTGGATTGGAAATGAGTTCATTAGAATGCTAAAGTTACAATGTAATTAAGACATACATTATCTTGTTCAAACAGAAGCCAATGAAGGGTTATAATTAGATAATAAAAATCACGTGCATGCATATAAAGTCGTGACTCGCGACATCTTATTCGTAGATATGGATCAGTTTTGTAAATTACAAAGATGCATGCATGCCAAGTTAGGGTTGTCTTGGGTACGACAAGAAATGCAATTATCAATTATAATTATAATGACATCTAAAATTTCTTTGTAATAAAACACATGTCACTTGTAATGAAACCAAAATGGACATTAAACCCACTTGAATCTCGCATTTTAGAAATTACCGAGGTTTTCCATAGAGGCAGTAAAATATAAATCTTCTAAAAGGGCGTAATAAGGTTTCTTAAAGGTCGGTTACAAGTGCGTGGCATCCTTGTTGTAACAGGCGTCCATAGACTACGTTTACTCCGTTTACTATCAGACGAGCCATATGCTTGTTTGCCAGAATAGTAGTATAAAAAAATGTTATTACTTGGGTAACTACTCATGCAGACTTAATCTTTTATGCAATGCCAAACAGCGGTATATATAATCTTTTTTTGTTACCAAAAAACTTGATTTCATGCAAGCATATATTCTGATCAAATGATGAGGTGTGGATAATAAGATTATTACTTGGGATCTTTAAAAACAATTTCACAGTCGATGGTGGCCGCGGACGTCATTTTATTTTATTTTATTTTTATTTATTTGGCGCGCATAACAGTCATGCATGCGTTTGCAACAAATTTTATGCAATGTACAGTGAAATTGCCGTGTGTGCCTCGGCGTAGAATGCCACCCCTACCTTTTCCGTAGGTATCGTAAGAGTCGACAAAGTGAGGACAACGGATGGGCAGCAGCGTCCCTCTTAAAATATCTCTAAAAGCCTAACTGCGGTTGCCAACCCACCAGCGACGCGTAGCAACTATTGGCATAACTCCCCTTATGGGGAAGGCTTATCTCCAGCAGTAGACAGTTAACGGTTGAAATAATAGTACAGTGAAATATAACTTAAAATTATCAGCCCTGTCTTAAACTTTGCGTGCGAAGTTAATACTTGAAAATCTTGAAAGCACATTAGACGTTGCAATAAAGTTAGCAGATAGTAGGCACTTGACTCATGGAGAACAAAAATAAACATTTACTCAATATTTACGGGGCACGCGAACAGCGGCGATGCAGTGTGAATAATGTAATAGCCGCGCTGACTTACCTGAAAAGAATTAAAAATAATATGAGATAAAAGAAAGAATAAATCAAATAATATAAGATGACAATATTCTACTCGACAAACTAAACATTTTCCTCAAAGAAACACGAGTAATACGATAAAAATAGCTAAACAGATTTGATGGAATTTAAATTTCGCCCAAATCCGTTCAACCGTCTAAGCGTGACTGTTTAACATATATACAAACATCTTCACTAACTTTAAAATTACACATCTTTCGAATATATAAAGAATGTAAGCAATAAGATAGTAAAATTCTTAAATGAACCGAATTCGTAAATATCGATGACAGCTCTGCGAAAAAAACGCATAATTGCCTTCCAAGGATCACAAGTACGAGTCTCAGCCTCAAACTTTTTAATATTATTAATATTTTATATTGGTATTCATATTTGGATCATTAAAAATAACAAAAATGATACTTACTTAATGATACTTATTTACTTACTTCGTACTTATGAGATTATGAGGTACAAAGCCGCTATTACTTTTAACTATCTAAGTGTAGAATTATTATCTACCAATAAACAATAAACACATATATCGTATTTCGATTCCTATATAAATATATAAATAGTAATTTTGTTATTCAAGTGTCTATAAATTGAAAACTAAATAATTTATTGAGAGGATAAAAATTACCCAGATACTTAACTACCGAAAAGTTTATTTTTTAATGTAATATTTTTTATGTTACTTAGAAAGCATATAAAATATCAATAAGCCTACGGCCCACCTGATAAAAGTTCAAAACCGTCGCCAAAGACACGAACAGCACCAAGTCGATAGTTAGGTATTACCTTACGATATAAGTTATGAATTTATATTTTCTAATTCAAAGTATTTTACCTGTTTTAATAATAGATAACAAAATTTTACAGGAAAGTTGTGAGATATTGTGATACAACTCGAACACTATAAAGTAGGGTAAAAGGCCCCATAACACCACAACGGCTCCTTTGTAACAGATAAAAGCACTATGCTTCTATGGCCAGGGCTACCACTCACATGATGTACCTATTAAAAATAATCATATGTAAATTGTTGAATAATAATTATCGTAAATCATAATATATTATAGTTTAAATTAATATCAATTATAAAAATATCGTTATTGAAATTAATAATAAGTATACTTGTATTTGGACTGGTTTGATCGAGACTAAATCACATCGTTTGATTCTTGTTAAACATTAATATGAATTGGGCATTTTATATTACAGATACAAAAAAATACAACTAGCCTGTAAACAATAATTACATTTACAAACATTTGTTTACAAATAGGCTTTTACAAGTAGATTATGAAATGATCTACCTACAGATTACTTGTCAAATTCAGCTGCATTTTTTTTCCAATTCTAACATCAACCTACCTCTATGACAATACATTATTACACTGTCAATAAAGCTATACAGGTATGACTCAGGTCTTATGACAAGAAATAATTAGAAAGAAATTGTTAAAAGAAATGGAAAGATTTGCCTAAACGATCGTGTTAATTCTAGTCTCTTATACACCATTTGAAATATATAAGAACTTATCAAATGTAATAAAGTTTCATAAGAAGAACACGTATGTAATGTACAACCTATTTTTGTACAGTATTATTCAACTTTGTGGCTTGTGGTTGGACTTTGGCAACCCTTGTGAAATTGCCTCGCGCCATGCAGGCGGAAACGATAAAGTTGCAGCCGTGAGGGGATCAGATTATTGGCGTCTCTTACCTCGATATTGGCAGCGAATAGGGTAAAAGTGGCACCACTGAGTAATCGACTCGGCGTTGCTTTTTTGCGTTTCGAAATCGATAATACTAATGATTACCGAACAACTTATTGATATATATGACTTATTGCTATAATCGTAACTCATCAAGCGCAACCGCGCATTTCGCACAAAAGATTTATTGTTAAAAAATTAATAATAAAAAATTAAGGACAGAAGTGAAACCCGTAAAGAACACTGCATAATTTTCATAAAGATACAACGTTGCGTTGCAAGTTGCAAATGTTGCATCACGACGACCTTTTAAATGAAATAGTATGTGTATATGATTGTGCTGTCACACATTTATCATTTTATATTATTTTTACAGATTTATTTTTTTAATGCGCTACCTACCTATTCATTCTTTAATTCTTTCTACCCAAAGGTTGTCTGGAAGAGATTGTTTAGCAATAAGACCAAAATTGTTCAACAAATCCTGTAATGCTGGTGCAATAAAGCATTGAATAAATAAAAAAAAAATTGTTCTCAACATCACACATCTAGTGATCTCAAAAACACACACCTAAGAGATTTGTATAGCTATTGTTCCCTTGAAGAAGTTTCACTTCAAAATTCCAAAATAACAGAATTTTACAAGATATATACTTAATATGTACACTTTTATTTAAAAAAAAAAGTATCTTAATAGACCGACAAGGTTTTATTATTATATCATATGGGACCCCAACAACGTATCAGTCCATTCCATTAACGTTACTCATACATATTACATCGAAAAAAATTATTTTTAAGATGACAAGTTGCCAAATCAAAGATAAAACCCTATTTAGTTCGTTTAAAATAAATACACATCCAAAGCAATAAAATTACAAACGTACGCATACGAAATGACATACAATTCCCAATCTTACGACAGGCCCGATCGAAACGATAATTTTGAGGGAACAACGTATCATTACGTTTATGCAACTACATAGGTAAGTGGTGTTTAATAATATCTCCAATAGATTCGTCGTGTTATGCTTTTGCGATTACATTCCAAGTTTATGATATTTGTGGTTTTATTGTAAGACGAAATGTATTTGCTATAAGATGCTTATCAAGGATTGTGATCACACTCACGTTTTATTTTTGTTCTACCTTTTTCGGATAGAATGACTGGTAGCAGCGCCAAATAAAAAAACCAGTCAAGTGCGAGTCGGACTCAAGCAACGAGAGTTCCTTATCAAATCATCAAGTTCATTTTTTTTTCTGAAACAACAACAAATTTACGGTTTTAGGATTATTCCCTTTACTTATCATATATGGCATTGTTCCTCGCCAAATTTCATGAGGCCAACGGAAAGTAACGGAAACTTTTGATTCCCTTTACGAATGTCAAAATATACAATATAAATAGAACATTAACGGCCGTATCTTTTGATTGCGTCGATTTAGAAGCTTAATTTTTTCACTACTTTAGGAGATTCCAAACCTAAGTATAAATTTCAACTTGATACCTTCACGCGTTCCAAAGAGAAAGGGTACGACAGACGGACGGACGGACAGACAGACAACAAAGTGATCCTATAAGGGTTCCATTTTTCTTTTGAAGGTACGAAACCCTAAAAATAAAAAAAAAACATTGGGTGTCCCAACGCCGAAATTATAATATTAATAAACAAAATATTTAAAAATATAATGTTATAATTAGAGGGAACATGGCAGTAGTATTTGGGATATTTTATAATAACCTACTTTTATACTTTTGTAGATATTACCTAATTCTGACGCAAACTGTATTCATTGGTATTAACACTTCGGTTTTAATCACGTTTACTGTACACGTATAAAGATATATATTTTACTATATTTAATTATAATGTTCTCAGATCACTCTTATTTTCTATGTACACGTTACGCCTTACACGATATCTCCAATTCTGAATAGACTTTAATAGGAGTTTACGCAAGTTCCTATCTTCATCCCGAAGTAACTTGATCACATTTAAAATCTCTGTTTTTCAAAGCATAAAATCTTGTATTAATATATGTACGGGTTGTATTAACATTTTTGGTCTATCAACATATGACGATCCAAATCTCGTCATCTATTTGCCTATTTCTCTTACATTTTTCCCATCGGCCATGAACCCCATAATATTCGAATGATTAGCATAGTTATCGAACAACTTAAATTGTTCGCGTCATATACATAAAACAGTCGAAAAAATAAAGATTGAGATCTATACCAATGAATTCTTTAACTTAATTTCGAGTCGAACTCGCCCATACCAAAAACCAGTTAAAACAGGAAGTAATGTGACAATTCAAACTGATAAATATCATTAATATAACTAAATTAACATAAAAATATATGGCACTAGTATTAATGTTTCCCATTATCATGTATTACGTTTTAAATAAAATTTTACATTGACTTCGAGTTATCTGAAGAAAATCGAGTGTTACGATAGTATGAAGAAAGGTCAACAACAAGTCACCTTTACGCGACATTATTTATTTTGCCAATGACTCAACATCACAATCCAATATTAATTATACTTTTCATGATTAATATCACTTTTCATCCAAACTTTCACCTTTTATTACGATGACTCATTTCACTATTGTTGATTATTATTAAAAAGGTTTAATAAATTTTATTAACAAAGACTTACTTTTGATGAATGAGTGATGAATGACGAGATTATGATCGATTTCTCACCGTTAAAAGCCACAATGAAAACCTAAGTATTGTAATAATATGAATCACTTAAAATTTTAGATATTTGATCTTATTCACAAAATTCGCACTGCACTATGATGACTACATTAATTGAAGAATCAAACGATGTTATAATGACTATTATCACTTAGTATCTTTATATCACATATATAACAAAAATATTATATTCTTGAATAATACTTTTTCTGACATACTAAAAATCCTTACAAAAATATCCTATAGAGATTTTTGATCTACAAATTACATTTAATCAAGTTACAAAGTTGTAATCTTGTTAAATAAAAGTAATTTGTATCAAAAGCAAAAAAAATATTATTCCGTACTTATTTATCACATAAAACTAACTACAGTTAAATTTTATAATAAAAACTAGGAAATAAATATCAAAGATCACAACTGCCAATATAAGTTATTTATAATACAATGTTATAGCATACTGCATCAGTCAATATCAATTAAATATTAAAAAAAATATGTATAAAATAATATACTAGCATTTATTAAAAATATTTGCATTCTCACGCGCAAGTACGGTGCGCGTCAGCGCGTTTTCGCACGTTGTGACGTTCTTCCTACTATGTATTTAGCTGTAACGTTCCGTTATACGCTAGTCGTGGGAGATCTAAACAAAAGACATTGCTACCATTCAAATGTATGAACCAACTCGTTGTATTAGCATGTTGGCGTTTCATTGAATTCAACACAGTATTGCAATTCATATGCAATGCAAAAATAATATATTCTAATATTAGTTGATATGATTGTACTATTCTGAATAAAATAATGACAATAATAAAATACATAAAAAGTAATTAATAATTACTTTATCAATGTTAAAGTGAGTTTATAGTTGCTTTAACGGCTCCAAATTATTTCACCGTGGACACACGGACTAAGTTGGCAGTTAGTTTTTATACCCGTCTAAGTATAAAAACAAACTATTCAAAAAACATCAATGAATAGTAATATTTATTTCTGAGTCTGTTGATTTCTGTTCTATTTGTTTATACAGTTATAGTTTATTATGTTTATTATCACATCACGGTTAGATATTATCTGCAATCACTTTCGATCGCAACAAGCCAAAATGTCGACAAAGCTTTCACATCACTCAATAGAGACCGGAATACAATGCAAAAAAAATCGAAAGTCAAACATGCATCACCGATTTAATGGCCTATTATACGCAAGCTGCGCATAAGGTTTGAAAAATCGGTGGTGTTATAGCGTAAAACGGAACGCGACACGGCGGCCATTGTTCAGGGGCGGCGAAGATTGATGCGACGAGGTTCACATACTCGTATTGCAGTCTTATATGTGGGAGAATACAGAATATAGAACATGTGAACTGAGATCTGTAGACGACTACATATTTTATTCAATATACGAGATAGCACTTATTTAATTTTATTAATAAGTTAGATGTTAAAATTATCCAGTGACACGTTGATTCAATACATTATTTTATGTAATGACGTTGTAAATGGCAGGTCATGACATAACAGAATATTTGATAAAGATTTTACATAAATTAAATGTAATAAACATAATAACTGATGATTTATATTAAGCCTAACCCGAACATATAATATATGCTTATAATATACGTATTATATCAGTAAATCATTTAATAATCTAATTAAATTATTAAACGATTTATATCAATAAATCATACAATGATCTAATTAAATATTTGAATAATGTTACAAAATAAATTAACGCTTAATATAATTTGAATATAAATATAATATAATCGTATTACAAAATGAAAAAGAAATTTAAGTAATTATTTAATCATTTAGTACGAATTAGAAAAAATACAAATATGATATTAGCAAATATCCATAATGATTTAAATATAAGAAGTATATATCAGAAGTCATTAAGCAATCTACAAAAAGTATGATTCTTCGAAGTTGAAGGCCAGACGTGAAATCTAGACGAATCGAAATTGCCACAGAAGGCCTTTAGCATAATGGCCAGTTTATGACAAACAAATGAAACAAGATAAATAAAAAGAAGTATACCCAGAACTGGTTTTGAGTCAGCCTTCTGATATTGCGGTGGAGCTAGCCACATCCGGGGAACCTCTGATGTAGTATCGAATGATTGTGCTTAATAAGGCAAACATTAAGGTGGTGCATGATCATATGAACTTGCTAATCTCTTGGAACAAAGCGCTTCGTATAGGTTATAATGAAACTTCATTTACAAATAAGTTTATTTAATTACTAATTCTAAATGTGAAAATTTATAAAGATATTTGTATATAGGTTTTTTACTTTTTAGAATTGTAGATCTAAGTTTGAGATTTAAATGAAATTCGGCAGACAAATAAACCATATTAGATTACATTAACACATAATACATTTCTATTCTAATTTACGCGCAACCAGTATTTATTTAATATTAACAGAACCCTGCACCTTTGGGGGATAAAAAATGTTAACAAACCTTTTTTCATATCAACTTTTACGTTTATAATACTGATGGGACATAGACAATTTTCCAAAAGCCAGAAGAATAAGCAAGCTGAAGTGGGCTAGTCACATAGCTCGAAGAACCAATAACCAATGGGGAAGAAAGGCTCTTGAGTGGCGACCCCGTACAGGCAAAAGCAGCGACCCTCCACTAGGTGGAGTGACGACCTCAAATACATTGCAGGAATTAAGTGGATGCAGGTAACTCAGGACCGTTCCTTGCGACAATCTATTGGGGAGGCTTATATTCAGCAATAGACAGATACTAGCTGAGTTGAAACGCAATTTTCATACACAAATAATTTTACAGTCAATTTTTTTGTACACACACCTATTAAAAAAACAATGCATTTTCATATATTTTCTGTCCTACTTATTATTCCGAATAATTACAATAGCGTGGGATAAAGGAAAATCAAACTACGTATAGCGTCGCAGTGTCAGATCGTGTATCACGCGAAGTCCTCTTATAACCCTTTTTTTAATAAATCATTAATTCTGTGAGAACACAATGTTTAATCAAATGCCTTTTTTTACAAATCGTCGAGATAAAATATGTTCAAAGATATTCTCTCACTATAAAACATTATTAATTGCTTACCTGCATGACAAATAGTTGTTTACAATACATTTAGACTGTCTAATGTACGCCCTACAAAAACAAGGAACTTAATCCGATGAAAACAAACCCATTTTTTTTATACCACGAAGGTGGCAAAAAAGCTTACAACCCGTTTGACGGTAAATAGTTACTGTAGCTTACAGGTGTCACGTACTCATTGTCGAACCTGAAGAAACCTTTTATATCTATATATAACAACAATAATGAATTCCCAACAAAAATTACGTAATATGAAAATATACTACATTGTATATGTACATAATAATACCAATAAAAAACATCATTTTTAAGATATAAGTCAAATTACAATACGAGTAATCTTTATAATCCATCAATCACAAACAAAATACATTATGCGTTTTACTTAGATACATGTTACTCAAGAGTAATGTTATATTTGTAACAATCTTACAAACTACTAACCACTTTACGAAGCCGGGCCTATATCTCAGTCGTTAGTTCGCTCAATAGAGATGTCCAACAGGTAATTCAATGCATCGGAACCGAATCGTTGGCATTCCCACGCCTTCAACATTTTTTATTTGACCAAAAATTTCGAGAGAAGATAGCCGGGAGCCATCCCACCGCGCCCGCGCAGTAATGATAGGGATCTAAGCAATTATGCTATTATAATACCCACAAAAGGGGTGCGGTCCGTGAAAGTAAGCTAGCATGATGTCATCCACTAAATTCATTAAAGAATCGCGGCCAAAACAAGAATTTTAAATACGCAAATGCCACGAATAGACATACGAGACAAATTATCATTTCGAAGGTATAAAGCATTTAATTTGGTATTTAGCGAAAATATTCAGTTATGTGTTGTAAATAAGATGATTAAGTCATAATTACTACGTATTTAGGTAATAATATTTATGTGTTTACATAAAAATATCATCTGGTAATTGTAGAATAAAATGTTCAAATTTTCTTCCAAATTGACTTCTTTTTTTTAGTATATTAAGTTGGCTGTTTGACAATAATGTATCAGTCTGACAATAATAATTTATCTAATAGATCAATAGAAAAAAAAGTTATTTATGCGTTACTTTGCTACCAATATTAAAGCGTTGAAGTTAGCTTTCCTCTCAAACTAGAAAAGGTAAAATTTATACTTAAATTCATTAACTACGGTAAACTTTCAATTACGACCCTTTATACAGACTAATAATGATGATAATATTACACGTTTCATAACAGCTTTAAAAAAAAATTATGGGATTTCCGATAATCTTACGAATATGTTATGTTTGGACTAGTAAGATATAAAATTCGATATCAAATATCCTCCCGGATTCAAACTTAAAAATCGAAGTTTAAAATTTTTAGTTCTTGTGACTGTTTGTTGATTTCATAGATGATAATATATATCCTTACACAATAACAATGTATAAATAATAAACCCTAAAATGGCAACCCTATTTATAAAAAATATACATGCTGAAATGACCATTACGGACTTTTTTATTCAAACGCATATCGTCCATAAATTCCCTCCACTTCCACTTTTCACGCATTGATTAACTCGCACAACAGATGTTTCAACTTTTTTACTGTCGATCACCTGTTTTGTGCCATTCACATCATTTCTTTATATAGACAAACCATAATATATATTAATATATTCAATTATATTATTAGACAGAATAATTTTATATATTTAATGTCCTTGATTTGTATTAAATTATACATATTGCCATCAATAATTGTGAGAGACATTAATTTAAATCGACGAGTTGCAAATGGATAGGACCATTTACATATTAGGCAAACCATTAACTCTGACTGGTTTTTGTCAAGAATTGCTATAACAAGGATTGTCTATGTTTAATATGCTACAAGAATTGTTTATATCATTCATTAAAATTCACATGTTTTTAGAGGTCGTTTGTTCCTTGCTTTTGTGCTTTCTAATACTATCCAATTGAAACAACTTCAGATATAATCCACTGGATCAATATCTGGCATCACATTAATGAAGACAAAAAACCTCATGACCTAAACACAATAAAAATATTTAAAATGGAAATAACCACCAAATGTATAAAGGTGAGTCACACGATTCTCTACTATCGTAGAATCTAAAGACACTATTAATACAATTAATCCTTCAGATGTTATAACTGATATTATGTTTGGAAATCTGCGAATGGTATAATAAAATATTTATATGTAAATAAATTTGACAATCTATAAACAGTATATAAATATAAATATTTTAAACGCTTCTGAGTGGAATATACATGTTTGTTCAAGCATCATAAACACTGTTCTCATAAGGAAGTTACAACTTTCCTATAATATTTACTACTACAATAATATAACACCTTTATTTATTCGAACAATAAAGCAATAAAGCTGAGGTACCTACGCCTTGGTTGTTCAATTAAAAAGTAAAAAAGACGTGACCGAGCCTTATTCCGTATACGTGTTGGTTTTGTAGTACGTTTAACAAACAAAAGACTGTCGCAGGATGCGGTGCGGCGACAAAGGGGGTTAAGGGGAGGGGTGGACACGGTGCGCGAGCGCATTCAAAGAAGCCGCAGGATAGATCTTTTTGTGGTCAGATGTTATATGCGATTATAGAAAAAGGAGAGTTAAAACATAAGAACTGTTTTTTTATTCAGTACCTCTGTTTGAGGAGGGTTAGTGAAGATTATAAAAATTTTAATAGAGTACGAACTTATTTTTTAATAATCAAATTGTTAAGCGATGGGGGTAAGTATTGTTAGTAATGTAGCCTACCAGTCTCATTGCTAGCAATATGCCCTGTCAGATCGACCTCCACTTGGTTCACGCTGGAAAGCAAAGTGCTGAATTCCAGGTGTATACATCACGATGGGCTAACTGACCTGCCTTTTCATTTTCACCTATTATATCTCACTAGTGCCCTGCAAGCGCATATCGTTAGCGCAAGCAGGGTTACGATTTTATTATCATGCAATAAATATTTAGTTTTACGAAAATTAACTATTCTTAAGGCCAAAGTGGAACTCTATCAATTTATTTATATATTAAAATTATTAATTTTATAAATATTCGTTCAAATCTGATCTCTATGTAAAAAAGTGTTCTGAGTAATATTTGTCATTCTCTTTTGGAAAGTCTAAAAGTATTCTAATATCTATAGAGGAGGATAATATCTATATTGCCTTCTATCGGAGTGTTCCACTCCACTGAACTGCGACCATCGATTGATCCACTGACGTATTGATCAATTTTAACACTTCATTTCATGAGTTTTATTAATCATTTACAAGTCGTTTAATTTTTTTATTGAATAATCAATTGACATTTCGAAATCTTATTTTAGAGCGACTGGTAGCAGAGCAATTTTTTCTTTTAAAGAAAAACTCAATTTAAGTAACTTGAAGCTAGTTACGCTCACTATAAGATCCAAATTGGTCGTACTCGTCATTCGTCATACTCGGGAACAGGTGCTGCTTGTGGAGACTGGTCTTTCTTGACTAGTTTGTTCTTGTTTGCTTGTTTATTTCACATTGAATTTTACATATAAATAGAATTTAATTTTAGTCATGGTACCCATACAAATGTTAAATTATCTTGTACATAAATGAACTGAAAAGAGTAAAAGTTTCTTAGTATTTTTTCTTAGCAGATAATAAGTTTATTTGAATAGATTTTTTTATGTTATATTCTGCAAGTGGTACCCGCGCCCATTAAAACGTGAAAAAATATTATAATTCAGGTATCCAAAAATACAACAATTTTAATACGAGAGAAATAAAATTATTTATCCATCTATCATCCTTAAAAAACCCCTTCTCATAAACACCATGTTATTATAATACAATCGAAGATAGAATCTTTGATTATTACATTCCTGCATCTAGTATTTAAAAATAAAAAATAAAACACCGATATCTCTGCTGTCGTTGATGTCTAATGCTGTAGCTTGTGTCGCGTCAAATCATATCTGAGCAGTGAGCGTAATAAAAATACACATAAAAATTAACACAGTCTTGAGATAGACAAGTCAGGGCTCACCTTTTTTATTGGAATACATATTACGTTTATGTATGTCAATGTTAATCGTGGAAGAAAACTCCAATTCTAATAACAAATAATAAAACTTATAACCCTTACACTTGTTTTTACGTAAATGGAAGAAAATTCTTCTTTAATAAAGACTGAAAGACCAATCTATCTTTCTATATTCAATTCCTTTATAGATTAGGCTCTGTAGACAAGTAGTAAGCAAATCGATCGATAGAAACGGCATCACTAGTGAGATCATAAAATGGAGTGAGATAGCAACGTCTGATGTCTCATTTCACCTCATGGACTTTAGCAATAACGATTCCATCGATGGATTAATTGTCACTTGTCTAAGAGGCCAGGTTTTTAGCAGATATTAAAGACTTAAGTTGACAAATAATTCTTGTTTCAACCACAATCATAAATCTTCTGATGCGTACATAGTTGTGAAATTTTTCAAATAACATGAAAGAGAATTTTCATTTGATCATGGAATTAATTGAAGGCGAGCATTCACAAACGGTTAAGCAGACCTTATGTCGGCTTACAGGTAATAAAAGGAATTATATATCAAACAAAAAAGCGACTAATCCAACAGAACAACCTTTTATACAAAATCTATCTACCTGGCCATAAAAATTATCCGTAACTATACCTATTAAAAGAATGTGATGTCACGACCCACAACTTGAGATGTCTTCTTAATGTATACAAAACACATTAATTAAACCACAAAAACACTATTACGACCGTAAGGTTCCCATGTATTATAATCAGAATAGAGGGAACCGTGTTTTGAATCTCATTTATTTGTGTATTGTCTCATGTGTTTGTTAAGTCGCTTTGTGTTAAAATTTACGTGTAGCAATCCCGTTATAATTTTCGTTATACAATAGATTTACCAAATAATTAGTACATACATGATTTATTACTTGTTATTGCGTTTGGAAATATGTGGCAAATTCTTACTAATATTATAAATGTGTGAGTTTGTTTGTTTATTTATTACCTTATAGCGCCTTAATAACTTAATCAATCCCTATAAAATGTGGTATACACGTACTATATGGAATAGAGAAGGATATAGACTTTTAATCTCAGTTGTAAACATATTTCGGTCATGCGGACGAAATCCCGGATAAAAGCTAGTAAAACATATTGAAAACGGACGACGAACATATTTACGGAAATATAGTTATTAGAAGTTGCAAGTTTTAGAAATATTGAAGCTGATATTTTGCTTATACTGTTTTTTCATTGTAACAAATAACTTCTTAGCGAAGCAAAAAAATTGCATGTTAAAAAGGAAAGTCAGAGTTGCCAAATGCAATTTTTTTACCCAAATGTCAAAAACATTTTCTCCAAATCGAACTTACCCAAATTTCATCAATTCTACTTGAATTTTCTCCAAAAATTTCTCCAACATTTTCATTTCTCTAAAATTTCACGAACACAAAAATATTTACCCCAAGTTGCGAAAATAATACCCAATCTGGCAACGCTCAGCAAAGTCTATTTGCAAAAAACATGATTTCTAAATTCAAATATTATCAGTCTAATGCATTTAGGAAACATCTCGTCACTCATCTATTTGTGGATATTCACGATTTATGTCGCTGTTTCTTTTTTCTGCGGAATGAATCTTACTTGTAAATACTTTAATATTATTAAAATATTAAAACCAGTTATTGTCAATGTACATGCACAACGGGAATTTTATGAACTGTGTCATTTCCGACAATTGTTTCGACTTCATCCGGAAGTCTTCTTCATGGAGCGTACGGTGCTTTTCGTCATTGTCTCTTACCACCGCTATCTCCGCCCCCACTTCTACCTGCATCGATGTCTTTACAGACTCTGCAAACTAGTGCAAGGTGAAAGCGCCATACGCCCCCTGAAAAAGACTCCCGAATGAAGTCTAAACAATTGTCAGATACGGCAGACACAGTCTTCTTCTTGTTTAAAGTCAATAGGCAACCTAAATTGTTCAGGTCCTCCTTAGTGCAAGATAAAGGACACAAAGGGCAGGACAGGACAGTTTTGAGTTGCCATAGTGGTGAGAAGATTAGCTAGCCTACGCACTGCGTTACCGTGTCTAGCTGTTTCCAGGTGCTTCACAGAGAGACCCATTTCTAGCACACTGTAAGTTCATAAAATTCTCGTTACGCATGTATCTAGACATCTCTAAAAATGAACATAAGTTTTCAAAATAATATAACCATTTATTATAAATAAAGGTTTACTAAAACTTCTCAAACACTCAATCATCTCGATGTGCTTCGCTTCGATCGATAAACCGAATAAACGGTAGTGTAAGAAATACCAGAGTAATCGTTTTATTACGTTCAACTTTCCATCGATCAACTGTAAAGCGAGAATTTTATTAGCTAACAAGTTTATGGCCCACCTGCGACGTTAAATCAAGTGTTCTTTTCAAAATATTATATCATACCATATCAGCCGGTAATTGTCCACTGCTGAACATCCTATTGGCCCTATTGCGGGGCTTTGTCACGCATAGCAGGGGGTTAGGCCTTAGTGATGTTTTAAGAGAGAAACAGCTGTCCATCCCTCGTTTGTTCCCTTGTGGTAGTAGCCTAATCTATGCAGGGACCACATGGCAAGTATTCAATATATTATATGGATAAATATAGGTATCGACATCGACATAAACTTCATATAATCCAAATCGACATTTAGCCGAAGTCAAGGAGACTTAAATCCCGCTCAATCTTCTAGTTTAATGCAAAAATTGGCACGCAAATAGGTGCAAGCAATCGCGACATTTATAGGCTTATCTCTGTTTGTTGCTTTAAGCTGGGACAAGGCATAATGTAATATTCAACATTATGATTACGATCTTTTTAGAAAGTTAATCTAAAAATAATATTTAATAACTATCAAAAAGAAAGAGATTATCAATCCGACAATATTTATCAATGCTAAACCGATTTTGATAATTATTTTTCAATCGATATGTCATCTTGAATTTTACTGATATTACAAATGTGAACCTACAAACACATTTGCTTGTATGTATACTAATCACCCTTAAACTGCTAGTGAATTTAAATTAAATTTGGAACACAAACTATAGCCAAAATTAACATAAAAGATACTTTTTATACTAATTCAAGTGGGCAAAACGGCAGGATACGGTTATTTTATCAGAAAATATTTTACTCCACGAGCGTGGGCAAATAAATCGCCCACCTGATGGCAAGCCGTTACGCCTGTAACACCAAAGGAGTCTATGTTTATGTCCTTATTGTATAGTTGATTAAAATTTAAGAGTTATTTCTAAGTTATACGTACTGTATTCATAAAAGCTGTTTTTAATGTGTTTAGCTAATCCAATGTTAATGCATGTTATATGGCCCTTATTCCAAGGATGTATTCAACAAAAAAAAACCGACTTCAATGGTGGCAAAACAACTTATTTTGATTTTAAAACTAAACTATTGAACTGATTTTGATAAAATTTCTAAGGAACCAATCTATAAATATATATTTTCGGATAAGAAAAAGAATTTTCCAAATCGGTTTACAACTGACGGAGTCATGAGGTAAGAAACAAAATAAATATATCCGAATTGAGATACATTAAATTACATACAATTAGTAAATCCACTCGTTCTTATTGATGCAGATACTTAGAAACGAACAGCATTTATTTTTAATTTAATACAATCGATTACTATAAGCAAATAATAAATTCATTTAACAAGACAACACAAGGCACAACAAAAACGTAGAAATCCTATAAGAAATACATATTTTAACCCCATATAGGAAACGACAGGTTGTTCAATCAAGTTCAATGAAGTCACGTCTAAACGAGACAGTTATATACATAAAGCTGTCAATAAAAAGAGACGGGCGAATAGGTCGAATAACAACTCAATAGTGCCATCTATTTCACGATAAACCACAATCAAGATTTTAATAGCGAATAAAAGTAAATCTGTCTATAAGGTTTATGTCCAATTAAAGTGAATTATCTAGTTAACAAAGTTGCAATTCAATTCGAAAACCTTCCGTTGTTCAATAAAATAAAAATAAAAAACTTTAAATGAGATAGAAGATATAATAATTCATATAACAAAAAATAAATAAATCCTTCCCTGTAGAAATACGTTATAAATAACCTTAATTGGCCTATTTTCTTTTTTGCACCATTAACCAAATATCAATAGATTTCCATAGATATCTAAATGTGAATATATGGCAGTATAGACAACTTTATCCATATAAAAACTGGGGATTGGTTTAGAATAATACTGAGCAAAAGTGGCTTAAAATGGAAAGTAGCCTACGGTCAACCAAATGAAATCTTGAAGTTTTATTTAAAATTTGTTATTTCAATTAATATAAAAAAATACGCACAATAACCCAAATGAGACGTTTAGCACGGAAAAAGATTTTCATTTACATTAGTATATAAATATAAGTTAGTTTTTTTTTTCTTGTAAGTCTGTATTTTATTGATACAATATTAAATAACATATTATAAAATAAAAAATATTAAATGTTTGTCGCATATTCCATGTGTCGGCTTCTATAGGTATTCTAATAGGTATACCTATAGCCAGTGATCAGGCAGATCGTTAGTACATACTTTACTGGTTGTACCACGTGATTTCGCTCGCGTAAATCAGTACATAAAATATCCTGCTATGCTAATATGAGATATTATCTACCCGTGTTCCAAATTTCATTCAAATTCGTTAAGTAATTATTGCGTGAAAGAGTAACAAACAACCATTCACCCATCCTTACAAACTCGTATTTATAATATTAGTAGGATATAGATGTAATTATAACACATATAATGTAAGGTACTTAAATTAATGCTTAATCATTCGTCAAAATATCAATACAAAAGTTTGACAGAATTGACAGCAACAAGGTGTGATACAGACAAGGGCATAAGCATTCACGATAATAAAATACCAAAGACATTCATGTAGTTCCTGATAACTATAATAGATCGCGGTCAATAATAATTCTCATTAAAACCTACAAACAGGATGAGAAGAAAGTGTGGTATTTTTAATGTATACAATACTTATGGAGCTAATAGCTAAGCTAGACCAAAGATAAACTACTTTTACTGTGAAAATTGTTACATTCAACCATGAGCACCAAGTCGGTTTAAGATTTTATTTTATTTTATACAAAAATCCACAGCTGTTAAAAAACAACTTACATGCTAAGTCTCTTATGAATACAGCTAATAACGGATTTTAGGCAAGTTAGAGTGGGTGTATGCAAGTAATATAAGTACATGTATGAAAGAAACCATGTATAATAATGAGTGTCCATAAAGTTACCACTTTCTACTATCGTACGGCTCGCCATCGACAGGGAATTAATCCTCATGTCCTACAGCCTCAATGGTCGCGAACTACGCGGTTTCAGAGATGATTCCTTCCGCGAACACTCAGGTTGTGGAATGAGCTCCCTGCCGAGGTTTTCCCAAGGGACTACAGCATGGGGTTCTTCAAAAGGGGGGTAAAAAGGTTTCTTTAGGGTTGGCAAAGCGCGTAATACCTCTGGTATTGTAGGTGTTCATAGGCTACGGTAACCACTTACCATCAGGTGGGCCGTATGCTTGTTTACCACCTCAGTGGTATAAAAAAAAGTTAGCTTAATTGATATATATAAAATAAATAAAGGCCATGTTGCTAAAGTTCAGATATTGACAGCGATGATTAAATAATACAAATTTGTGGTCACCAATTGTAAAGAGGTAAAAGATACTTAAATGATTTTGATGGTGATAATATGAGGGTGGCCGAAAAGACTACACGGCTGCCAAAAGAAGACACTGTTTACTTTAGTCTTGCCGTGATCACGACATGGTGCAATCCACGTCGAAAGGTCAGCAATAAAAATTAGCTGTGTACGAGGTCTGTCCGGAAAGTTCGTATAAAAGTGTTCTGGAATGCGAGAAAGAGGAGTGGGGAGGCCAGGTAAGCGCAGGACCCCTTCCTTATGTCCCTAACAATGCTTCAGTTCTGGTCTGACCGCCGTGCGGTGCGAACTGGCTTGTCACGCCATCTGTGAAGTTACCTCTTAACGAAACCCCGTCGGCATGGAGCCCGCTTCCGTTGAAGAGCAGCGCGTCGTAATCAAGTTTCTCTCGAAACTCGGCAAGAATGGCCGTGAAATTTTTGCCGATCTAATTCGATAAGACATCCGGGGAACCACGAACAAAAAAATCAAGAAAATCCCGCTCAAATGTCAAGACAATGTTGATTGTTTTTTTCGATGTTCGGGGGATTGTCCATCAAGAATTCGTCCCTCCAGGCCAGACAGTTGATGGAAAATTCTACGTCGATGTGCTCAGACGCCTCAAAGCTCGTGTGGCACGAGTTCGTCCAGAATTGGCGCGAGAGGGGCATTGGATTCTTCACCACGACAATGCCCCTGCCCACACCTCTCTTGTTGTCCGTGAGTTTTTGAGTAAAAATTCCATTACGGTGACCGAACACCCCCCTATTCGCCGGATTTGGCCCCGTGTGACTTCTTCTTGTTCCCAAAAACCAAATTGGTACTTCGGGGGCGGCATTTGGGGGACATAAATGAGATAAAAAAAGCTACGACGGGGCAGCTGAGAAACCTACAACCAGAGGACTTTCAAGGAGCCTTCTCACAGTGGAAACGGCGTTGGCACAAGTGCATTATGTCACAGGGGGAGTACTTTGAAGGGGATAAAATTGATTTACCTGAATAATTGTAAAATAAAAATTTTAAAAAACTTTTATACGTACTTTCCGGACAAACCTCGTACGTTCTATTTGCCTGTAATGCGTCACGTTAAGTCCCGATTATGAATAAAAATGCGAAAATTTAACAATAACCAATCTCCTTTTGCACAGATGATACATTGACATTGATTCCACTTATTTATTGCCTTTTACAATATCCTGAAAATACAAAGGAATGTAACTTACAGTATTACTACGTCGCCGCAAACTTGTCGGATGTAATTTTAAAACCCAAATCCAAGATTAAAATGTTTAATAATAGAACTATTATATTAGAGTGCCCACTGTCGTAATATCGATCCAATAAAATCATAAAATGATAAATGTATGCAGTAAAAGTGCGTCCTCTTGCCACTTATCGTCCTCGATCGAGTCTCGAGTAGAGGCCGACAACTATCTCGGCTTTGTCTACACATTCCTATTGTCGGCGAACTCGTTTTGTTCTCGATTCGATCCCGATCATATTCTTTTTGTTCTGCACTTGTATTTGTTCAGAGTTGCGTTTTCCTTCTAAACTAAGCAAATTCGCACTACTTACATCACGGCTATTACAAATATCTATAATATAAAAATAATAAAGAATTAAGAAAGAGTAAAGGTAATTTCAGATTTTAATCAGCAATTATAAAGTTAATTCATTTGTGATAAAATTTCAACAGAGACATCTCTGTTGAAACCCTATTAATATAGGAAACAATTACCAAAATTGGTTCAGAATTAACGAAGATATCCCGTCCTATACAAACAAAAAAACAGACAAACTGAGAATCTTATCGTTTTGTAATTTACTTAAAAATATAATCATAGAAGTAATATTTATATATGTCATTTAAGAAAAATAGAACAAAGTGTATTTAACATACAAATACGGTCAACTTTAAAACATATAAGAAATATAACTACTGACTATTAGTAATAATTCTTAAAATATATATTGTTGAAATATTTGAACCATAATCCGCTCATAATAGCGGAGTCAATATGGTAGCAGGTGGTATTCACAGTTTATTTTTTATTGGCACAGTTTATAATACCATGATTAATGTGTATAAATTTAAATATCGACCACGACATTTGAATATGAAGTCGGCTGTATTTGTACTATATATGTATAATACTCATAATTTATGCCTATATTAATGGTATGCCATAGAGCGATTTCTCTCGAATATTATTTAACGGAAAAATTATAGATCACTTTTTTCAACTATAGGTGAAACAAACAATTTCAATCGACTTATAAAGGTGGACGTCCTCAATTCGATTTAATGTTTCTGTGTAAACAAATATATCACGCGATATCTTTGCCAATAAAATTATGAAGCTATTTTAATGATTTTTTTTATTAATGTTATAATCCTATTTTTATTGATTGAATTAAATTTTTTATCTTAAATTATTAGAAATAAAATCATCATTACTCGATTTAACACACATTAACAAGGAGAAAGAGAACGTTCGTAATGGGGTAACAGCCCCATAACTAGCAATATAATCTTTCAGGTACACCACCACGTCATACCTCCTGAAAACCATCGTAGTTAATTCTTATTGACTTCGTCTTAATGGGCCAACTGACCTGCATTCATCCTCACTTATCATCTCTCACTGGTGCCTGGTATTCCAATGACAAGCGAGGTTACATTTCCATTTACACCCATTAAAAAAATCACTTTTACAGTTACTTTACTGAGGCGTAAGAGGATTGTTTTTTCACAGCCCCATTATTAATATAATGGGGTTACGAAACCTCATTACTAGAAAGTAGCATCACTATCAGGTTGACTACCACGCCGTCCTTTCTAACAACCATCATGATTAATTTTTGATGAAATCATCACTATGGGTCATGTGATCTGACATCATCCTTACGTATCATCACCTATTACGCTACTATACCGATAGCGTGTGAGGCGTTACCATTCTAGAAAAAAACTACAACATTGTTTGCTATTCAACATTACCAAATCCAATTACAGGCTGTACAAACAACTGCCAAGTAACAAACGTTCAATCCATACACAAGAAGTTTAATTGTATTCAGTAATATTCATATAACACTGTACAAACACGGACCCTCGTTATTATATAAAGCATTATGCAATTCAGAATGTAATAGAAACTAATAATTTCAAGTAAAAATTGAAAATATAGGGAAATTTAATCATCATACCATACCATATCAGTCGTTGACTGACCAATGCTAAACATAAGCCTCCCCCATAAAGGGTGTTTTGCCAATAATTGCAACATTTTGCAGGCGGGTTGGCAACCGTTCTGGTGATGTTTTAAGAGGAACGCTACTGCCCATCTTTCGACCATTAAATTCCTTTAGTCACCTCTTACGACACCCACGAGAAGGAAAGAGGTAACCAAGCCGCCTTAGCGAAGATGGTAATAATAGGCTAAATCCTCTTTTAATGGGAAAACTTATCAATAAGGATAAACAGCGGGACGTTATAGATCCAAGGAATAGGTTTTATTTCTTCACATGATGACGGTAAGAATACAAGATGCTAGATACAACTCCTCATCAATGACTTTCAGATACATGTATTTGATATGCAAGCACAACGATCAAAATAACAGAATCGTAAGAAAGGAAACCCGTACCAGTGTGTTTCTCTCTATCTCGTAATACTGACAAAAGTAATTAAAATACTTCATCAAATAGTCAAACAACGTAGAACTATCTGTATATGCCCTAGAAGGAAGAACAATTTAACCTAGAACTCTACTATTGTCTCTAAAAGGCTTGAGTTGCCATCAAAGCAACTAGATTTCGTATATGTGAAGTCACGATAAGTTAGTCACAATACGGATATTACGTTTCCACTGCAGTACAATAAAATTAAATGCATGTGAATTAACAGCTATCTTTATTTAAATTTCGAGACCATTTTGGTTTCGTGAAGATAGGTTTTATCAGTCAATGCCTTTGTTTTATCCTTACTACTATTATAAATGTGAAGGTGAGTTATTTGTTGTGTCTCTAATGGTTTAACCAATAACTATGAAATTTAGTATACGGGTACTATATGGAATGGAGGACATAGACTGCTTTTTATCTCCGTCAATGAATATATTCAGGTTACGCGAACGAAGTCTGGAATAAAAGCCCGTGAACCTGGATATTTTTCCTCTGTTTTTATCTGTCCATAGTGATTATCCACTAATTATTCTAAAAAAAGTACAAAACTGTTTAAATTTATTAGAGTAAGATGGTTAAAATCTTTTTAAAATCATTTTTATTGTCAATGAAGTATACATACATACGAGATTAGGAACTAGACTAAGAACTCAGAAATAGACTAAGGAACTGTGGTATATCTTTGTGCTAATGAATTTTAACAGTCTATAATGAAAGAAATACAAATATTTATTAGTTGCTTGATTCCATTATAAGCAAATGAAGTGACTACTTTACAATTCTGGTTGCTACTGTGATAAATTTACAATTCTGCTTGCTACAATAGTCCTCTTTTCAGATTTTTAAGTGTTTTCTAGGTCCATCTATATACGCGTGAGATTAATATGATACTTAAAGCCCCAATATATCGAAAGTACATGAAGTAAATCAGTAAAAGATCAAGTCATCACTGATGGGTATTATGATCATAATTAACCAACATAAAAATAAACAACATAATTATGAAAAGTTTATACTAGAAAGTGTACGTAAATAATATATGTTAATGATGTATAATACGATTACATGTATTATAAAGTATTGAATATTAATCAACCTCGTCGGTAAAGACAAGCCACTCCCAGCTTGAAATAATTCTCTAATACAAGAATTTATCTCGTACAATCGAAATCAGAAGTCATGTTGCGTTGGATTACCAGAGCGTACCATTATTCAGGCATATCTGCATCAATTATTTATGAGGAAAATAGACACGTTACTATGACAGACACGTTTCCAATATGTAAACAAATGCATTTAAATAAATCAAGTTGCATGCTATTATTGTGTGATTTACATTGACAGTACTGGACCTACATTCCTGGCACGAAAACGATTCAATTGTCAATGTGTAACTAGTGGCAGTAGGACTCACAGGTACCGTTTTGTCTTCTATAGTACCAGCAATTGGTACATTGTCTTCCATTTCAAAATAAAGGACAGGACATGCAAGAGGGCAGAGTAGAAAATAACCTCTGATAGTAATAATAGGTGTGTATTACAAAACAATAGGCAACTATTAGCAGATTTGATTAGGAGCGATCTCAGCTTCCTTGCCATTCAAAAACTAATCACTGACTAATATTATAAATGTGAAAGTGAGTTTGTTTATTACGCTTAAACGCTGCACGCGACGCACGTTTAAACCGCTGAATCGATTATGATGAATTTTGATATAGAGATAAATGAGACCCTAGAGACGTTACAGGCTACTTTTTCTCCCGATCAGTAAACATATCTCGGTCACGCGGTTCGAAGTCGTGTGTTAAAACTAATAAACTATAGTCAATATT
Source organism: Galleria mellonella (assembly GCF_026898425.1). NCBI lineage: Eukaryota > Metazoa > Arthropoda > Insecta > Lepidoptera > Pyralidae > Galleria > Galleria mellonella. The sequence continues at coordinate 107,027 of NW_026442100.1, read as the reverse complement.
GTATCAAATATTTATAAAGCAATATATTGTTATAAAAAATATTTTTAATTCCAGTGCATATCATAAAAAAACTTACAGTATAATTCTTCTATGTATTCCTAATAAATTCTTTATCTTTGTATGTCCTTCAATCTCTAATGATTTATGAACATTGGAAAATTACGACCTTTATAGTGTCATAGTAAGAATGTTGTAATAAACTGAAGTGTACTAGCATCGTGATTTTAAACTAATTATCCAATTTGTCATCTCCGTCCTCCGTGCGCTGCGCTGCACAATTTCTTGTGTACAGTCTCGCTCCTTTTTTCTATTACACGTAATAAAATTGCAAATAACCTGTCCTAATTACATTACTTATATAGAGCACATATTTGTTAAGTATAATTACACAAATGTCGAAACAATAATTTCATTATATTTTTGTCTATTTTCTTTGAATTTAACATAATTTTCAAATCCTTTTTTTCTGTAACTTTACATGCATATTATTCTATATAATGTGCATAATTGTTGTGATTAGTGTCTTAAGAATATATTCGACTATCCCAAGTCACAGGCGGTATCGAGCCCTTAATACTAAGACTTTTTTGTGTTTTCGACTGCTTGTATAAAGGATTCTTTATCTTCGCACTACTCGCCATTGACAGGGGATTCATCCACACACGCTTAAACCTAAATGGTCACGTACAGTGTAGTTTCAAAATAATTTTCTCTTGCAAACGCTTAGACTGTGAAACTAGCTCTCTGTCGAGGTTTTTTCTAGAGTCTACAGTATGGGGTTCTTAAAAAGAGATATACTTGTGTTGCAAGTAACCGTTTACTATCAGATAGGCTGTATGCTTGCCTGCCACCTTCCTTCGTGATACAAAAAAAATTCAGAAACTATTTTGCACAAGGCGCCAAACGGTTTTATAGCTCTAAGAATGCCATCGTTAACTACTTCACACACACAATCAACCAATTAGCATGAATCCGTGTGGTGCATAAATACCATGGTAAAGGTGATACGTACATTCTGAAACAGGTTTTTAGAATAAGTTTGTTGAATAAGTTTTTACTCTGGACGCTTTTTATAACACAGAAACTACTCCGCAGAATCGCGCGTCTCAGTATACATAATGATGGTATGACTCTGGCCTACGGCACAATCTTGGTTTAAAGAATACCTATGCTTTAAATCGCGTGATAAAGACATACAAATAAAATTACGCACGTGATTCTTTTAATGCAATGAAAAACTATTCTTAATTATGATATGTGCCTGAGCTTTATTTTTTTTTAATAGAAACAAATCTGTTTGTGAGTGTACACAAGCGAAGTTCTCAGAGCTGTCACGTCAAAATAAATTAAACTCTGCATCTTAGATGCAAAAAGGTATATTTACACATGACCTCTACTAACTTCCTTTCCAAGCGACGTGGTGAGCCGGATTGTTGAGTTCCCTAAAACATGGTCGAGCGTAATGAATGCTGACATATCCGTCATACTCGCGAACGGGTGATGCTTGTATATCTGTTCATTTTTACTACTTATTACTAAATTTTACTTTAATAAATAGTACATATTTAAAATAACAATTCTTATTATAGGCATTGTATCCATATAAATATAAAATGATTTTGTACACAAATTTATATGAAATCATTGTTGACTTTCTTACGCGTTCATCTCAGCAAAAGACATTCTAAACCCAACGGAAGAATCATAAAAAGGGACGATTTAAAAGAGCGTGTAAACAAGTCTATTTAAATAAAGAATATTTCTATTCCATTCAATTTTGATTCCAATAACGATTACTCGAGACGAATTTTAAGGTTAGCTAATAACTACCTTATATTTAATTAAATAAAATTTACCAATGTATTATTCATTCGTTGTATTTGCAATACAAATAGACGCCTAAGTTTTATAGTACAATTATTTACATGAACAAGTTCTGCTTTATCTCTCTATATATAGTATAGAATTGAACAGAACCTGTTTTTGAATAATGGTGACTAGACTAAAATATTATGTATATTTATAGTTAAATTTGGTGATGGCAAAGTTCATCTACCTCTCTAAAATTAGTAGCTCTTTGAAATATTTAAGCCAATATCTTTACTTAATATTATTAATGTGAAAGTGAGATTGTTTGTTTGTTACCTCTTAGCGTCTTAGCAGATTAACCTATGAAATTTGGTGTACCATATACGTACTATATATCACTACTATATATCGTACTATATATACAATAGAGAAAAACATAGGTTAAGAATTTTTATCCCGGTCACGCGAACAAAGGCCTTGACAGGAAAATTTAAATTCTTTTACGCGATTTAATAGTATTTTTATTTGAATATGCTTTTAGTTTTGAATCGCTAGTACACCTATTACGATGACAGCAGATAAAAATAGAGCTCCCATGTAATTGTACCAGTGTCGGTTACAGCAGTAAAGATATCTAAACTATCATGGTAATGCGTACTATGATATTACAAAAGAAATATTCACTTCAGACTATCTTGGTGATAAAATTGTGCCAAGGAATATTCCCTAATATGACTTTTATAGTTATTACAGTTGAAGTAGTTTATCTATCTACTTTGCTCTTACTGTAAATGTATATTTTTATCTCATAATGCAGGAAAGGATAAAACATTTTTATTAAATTTTGCTACGCGCCAATCCAATCTTATATCTCGTAACCGACCCAAATGGAGATTTGTGTGCAAGCTATCCACAGATATTATCGAATGAAATATTATACTAGTATTCTGCGTAATTAATATAATATATAGGGCAATTTAAACAGTAAAACTACACATATCTTCGGCACATTCTTGATCATTTATCATTAAGTTACTACGTCGTATGAGATCGAAGATTATAAATACTTATTATTTACGATTATACAGTTATTAATAATCGTTTTTTTAAATTATGCTGTCGTATGTTTCAATCAATGACCGCTTCAAAGGTATAATTACAGTTACTTTGAATAATTTATTTAAACTGCCAAAGAGCAGGAAAGGTACTTAATAATTTAATACAGTAAATTGAGTATTTATATCAACCGACGAAATATAAAAATAGAGGTGTAATTATTTTTAATAAAGTTGAAATACTTGAAACACAAGAGTATAAAGATCTAACATCAGATAAAATTGAATATCTCCCTAGTGTTTTTAAGCTATTACGGATGCATCTGGATTTTAATTTTATTTCTTTTTAAGCAATTACGTTTTTAATTCTGAACCGATTTCCATAATTCTTTTTGGAATAGATATATAAATTTTGTGAGTATGGAATGATGTGATATTTTTGCAAAGCAAAAATTTGCTTATTGTAAATAAAAATCTACATGTAAACGCAATTCCGTGTACTAAATTCAAATATTTACAGTGTAAGATATAAACTTTTATAACATTTGTTTGTTGTTTGTATTTCAGTGTATAACGAAAGTTGATTTTGCAAAATATTTTTTTTTACTAGAGTGGGCGGACTTTTGCCCATTCATTTGTGTCTAAAGTCAGCCAGCGATCCATAAAATTTGCACTATTATTATATCAGCCATTACCTGTCCACTGCTGAACATAGGCCTTTCCCATAAGGGGAGTTTTACTAACAGCCGCCACGCTTGCAGGCAGTTTGGCAACCGTAGTTACGTTTTGGTGGTGTTTTAAGAGACGCTGCTGCTCATCCCTCGAATATAAAATAAAAATATTAATATATAAACATATAATATTAAAATATCGCCACATAATCCTACAAATATAGCTAATCATGTCTTCAACTCACCTTGGTAGTTTTAACGTTCGAGTATTCGAACTATTCCATCTAGTGAATGTAGACATAAAATTATCTTATATAGTATGTGTGTGACCTTACACCTATAGATTCTGACAGATCATTTGTTACCTAAAAAAACCTTCATTGTGTATATTTCATCAAAACTCAAAAGAAACAAAGGACGACGAAAAAAATTTGCAAGACAACACCAAAATAAAGTCGGCACGATTCAATGACGTCTACATTAAACTTCGCAAAAAAGTAATTATTTCAATCAAAGACCCACTGATAAACTACGAGATGATTCGCAGACACATTAGATTAAAACTATTGCAATTTAGAACGCGAAATTGTATATCTACTATATTTTTTTACTTTGCAGCAAACGATTTTCTACTCCGAAAAGATAAAACCACAGCTTCAATCGCTACAAAATCAATAGGGAAACAACACGTGAGTTAATTCTATTACAAAAAGAACAATCAAAATTGATCCCAAACTATAGATGTAATCGCGTAACAACTACAAAAAAAATTGAGAACCTTTTAAAACTGGCTTAAAAACTTTTGCCTCTCGAAGTGTGGCAACGTCGCAATCATCTGTCAATTTAAAAAACAGTTTAACATTTTTCAATATTTCTGACTGATTATTTAAAATGTACTCTGCTAGCGTACTAAAACGTTTATGTAGAATACGTCGTATGCGATATATTCTATAATTATCATTTTTAATTTTTATTGTTGTTTAATATTAATAATACAAATCTACCATTTAAAACTTTGCACTTACTTCATGTTTTACTTCGAAGTTTTTTAATACATTTTTGCCATCAAAATCCAAATTTTCGATAACAGCTTAATAATATTATTGATTAATGTTTTAGTTCCCTAACACATTTAAATAACCAATCAGAAACATTTAATAAATTTATTTATTATATAATTAACAGATAGTTGCGACGTTGCCATATTTACAGTATGAACGCTCTTAAAAGTAACCGAGAGAAACCAAAAAAAAAATATTTCCCGATTTAATGAGAAGGTAGATTCATATTATATATAAATAACCATAGATTCATAATAGACAATAGACGACACACTCGATTCGATAAGAACATTACCATGGATCGAACTACACGTGTCTAATACATAAGTGTCAGAAACGAATTCATAATCACCTACATTGTTATTTATCACGAGTCGTGTTTGTGTTGAGTCGAATGTTTTCTATATAGTGCAAGGACATATTACAGTTATTGAAAAGAATAATTCGATACGCCTTGGCCTTAAATTGACAGAACAATATGTCTAAAGTAATAATCGAATAATTTATTTTGCAAGTCAAATAAATCGATGTAGCATTTGAAACTTGTTGATGTATGATGCTGCTGGACATGGCCTACTCTTAACCTAATATATGTTCAAGATTAATCCCCACTGTAATAATTTGAGATATTTGCGCATATTTATGTATACTATAGACCCAAATTTGATACCCAAAATACAAGTATACGTATATACGATATCTATTTAAAACAGTATCTGGGCAAAATCTGTAAACACAAGAATGTCTACCGTCGTCGAGATTAAAGTCGTAAGTATATTTATTTTATTTAAATATAAGTGTAACAAGGTGGCTTTATTGCTAAAGCAACAATTTCAAGGTAAATAAAAAATAAATTGGTCATCTTCAGGCGATATCAGCCGAATTCGCGAAACTTGTAATACCTGAATCTTACGTGTTATCTCAGATATGATTTGTTTGTATACGAAATTTCATTTAAATAAGTTCAGCCATTTAAAATCTGATTAATTAAAAAATATTTTACCCTTAAAATTATAATACAAGTAGAATGTAACTTTAGATAAAAAATAAACTTCATAATCGGTTAGCAATTCACAAAGATATCGCGTAAGATATAAAAAGAGGTATTCACTATAAAAAACAAGATGAGATCATGATTTTAGATGCTGCAAACGTCTTGCATTTCAACACGACTGTGTAAGGTTCATAACTAAGTCTAATGTTCTCAAGAAACAGTAATTTAACTTTTTATTAACTTTTAAAAGACAGTTAAAATGTCAAAGTAACTTCAGTGTCCTGCAAAGTAATTCTTGTAAGTTTTAGCTTGACAAAAGAATGCGTAATTGAAGAAGACGTAAAAAAATCTTGAATTATGTGTAATGTCTTAAAACCTGTGCAGTTATTTCTTACTGTGAAGCTGTGAAATTGTCTCTTGTTGTAAACTTTTTTGTGGTAACAGTTAGGCACGTAATAAAATTTGAGTTATGTCTTATGACTGAATCAAAACAAATCGATTAATTGCTGTTAACTCGATTAAAATAAAACTACCGAGAAATTGTATTCACTAACAAGATAATAAACTTAGCACTCTAATACAATTATAGTTTTTATTATTTTGTTATTATAAAACAATTATTAAATTTAAAATCCTACTAATATTGTGTGTACAAATGTAAATATTTGGCGTTTGGATGTTCAGTTATTACACCTAGAAGTGTACGCTTAGACGTAATTAAACCCTAATACGCTTACACGTAAATTTAGAATAACATAAAGGATAATTTTTATCCTAACTCATATGTGCAAAGCAGTAAGTTAACAGTAAACAATTAATAATTATATATCATTATAATATGACTTATTATTGAATATTCAACTATGTTTTCCACATATGTTTTACACTTATATGTTTTATTAATTAAATTTCAGACTGGATATTTAAAAATCTCGTTCGTTCCCGCCAATTTCCGAAACTGTACAACCGATTTTATTTAAAATTAGTAATATAAGTATGTAATTGTTTGCTTCAACCTAACAGAAGATAGTTTTATTCTAATAATTTACGGAACAACTAGTTTTATCATAATAACAATAAGTATTTTATAACATAAGTGGGCAAAGGAGCATGGAGCTCACCTAATGATAAGTGACTACCACCACCCATGAGCACCCGCAATACCCAAGGAATTGAAGGTGTGCTGACAACTTATTAAAAATGAACATGCTCTTTTCTTGAAGGTTACGATGTCGTTTTAATTTGGAAATACAGCTGTTGGGAACTGAATCCAAAATGCATATAAAATTTATATCTATTCACACATTAACTTCCCAACTAGAATACTCTATAGAATCCCGTATTCGTAAGCACGGCTTACGGTAGTATGACTCACGATAGTTGTTATTCAATAAGTATATTTTATTCGGCAAAAACACCACCATCAATCGTGATGACGAAATGTTTTATAGGCACTTTATATTTAAAATATTAAAATTTAAAACGTGGAATCCTTACTAACGTTACAAATGTTAAAGTTGTTTGTTTATTTTGTTGCTTGTTGACGCTATAATGGCTAAACTAGTTCGTGATGAAAATTTATATAAAAGCAGCATTTGGAATAGAGAAAGACATAGGCTTACTATTTATCCGTGCCAATTAATGACTCATTCATGCGGAATAATAGAAAAAGCTGGCTAGTCATCCACAAGTAAATTTATCTTTGAAATAATTTCATAAAAAAGGCAACATCAATCGTCACAAGTGGTAGTTTCATAAACGAATAAACATTTTCATTTTAAAAACAATTATCCCAATCGATTCAAAATCACCAACAATTCTCTAATTGTTTGTACAAAAGTATAAATGAATTGAGTACCTACCTTCTCCGTTTGGAAGTCACATGCCTATAAAGGTAACTAGCTTTTACCCGAGACATCGTCTGCGTGACCGGGATATGTTGATCGACCAGAATAAATAATAACCTATGTCCTTCACCATCCTGTATAGTACGTGTATATCAAATTTTATTGTTATTGGTTTAAACGTTAAAATGATCAAACTTACTTTCACAGTTATAATATTAGGCAATATTCAATTTTGTTATTTCCCTACGTTCAATTTACAGTTAATAATTGTCCGAATACATCATTCAATTTTGAATAATATGGATACAAATAGTACTTTATTACAGTCAAGTCAAACAATTTTGAGATTTATACCTCAGCTATAAGATCTTTTATAAATCAATATTTAATTAATGGAGATCAAGTTTACGAGTGCCCTGGTTTGGTCATAATCCATGCACTTCCTGCAAAACCTCTCATTATAAACCTTAAAGAACCCAATGCGGAATTATAATGTATGCTGCATACATGGTAATTATGTACTTACATACATGGTATTTACGTCTTTCGTATGTAATAGAAATTTGTATGACTTGAATGAGTTTAGTCTTTTTCAATCGACTTAAAAAACAGGAGGTTCATAAGTTTGTTTTTTTTGTTACCTCATAACTCTGTCAGTTATAAACCGATTTGGAAAACTATTTTTTATTCGAAAGGATATTACCTACAGATTGTTTCCATAGAAATCTTATCAAAATAGGTTCAATAGTTTAGTTTTCAAACCAAAACCATTAATTGGTTTTATAAACATTGATGTCTTTTTTTTGCTCGCATATTGTTATGTCTATATCTTTTCGTAACATGTATCTGTAGCCTAAATAAAAGCCTTGATGAATTTAAATGAGTCATTTGTAGTGGTATAAACTATATGAGGACACTAAAAAAAATATAGTGGTCATAAATTATCAAATTTAACAGTAGGGCATTTTGTAACTGTCACGTCTATATGTTATTTAAATGGATTTGTACTTCATCAAAAAATTAAACGATATTTTCTATGTTGTTTTATTTTTTAGTGGAGTACCTACTGTGAGTAGGCAATATAAATCTTTCAATAACCTGCGAAACGTAAAAAACGTAGTAAAACTTATATCTAAAATTTTTCGCTTGAATAGTCAAGTGGAATGGATTATTTACGCAATAAACTATTATTATATAGAATGGTTCCCTATAATACAAAGTAAACAGCCAACAAAAAAGAATTAGGTACGGTGTCTGATGGTTTTAAAAGTGGACGTTTTCAAACTGGTCGCGTTAACAAACAGACTTGTTTGAGCAAAAAATGAACGGGGATATTGCCGATTTTATATTCGGTCAATGAACTGTCATTTTTATTCAGCGTCCCATAGTCTAGCCGAGTTGTTAGAGATTGAGGTTATATATTTTACTTTAAATAAAATATACACATCAGACTTTTTTATAGACGAAAACAACACCGTCTGACATTTGTTTAATACTAATCAACTTGGAAATCGTGCGGATATAATATATCAAGATCAATTTATGGATTAAAACTAGTGATGTGCCGGATCTTTATAAATTTACATTCGCGGAATCGAATACAAAACGGATCATTATAGTCTGACCTAAAATACGAATCTCTAAATGTTTATTTTTTTTTTAATTATTTGTAATATTTGACATCCTCCCAAATACGTCATTTAAAAAAATTTAAAAAAATTTAAAATTATTTAGAATTTCATTTATTCTAATTCATGTTATAATTTAAGAGACTGGTTCCGCCAAAAAGTAACGTATAGGGATATACGATATATATCTCGTATTCCACATAAACAAATATGAAGATCTGGCACAGCACTAATTAAAACTAAAAATATCATTAAGTAATACCTATGTAGGTAAAATCGATATATCACGTTTGTGGATACGCAGCACTTGCGTAAGTAAAAGCAAATGACTTTATAATAACTAATATTGATTGATTGATGTAGGCAATCACATAGTAAGTAAGCACTTGTGGATCACAATAATCTGTTTTTGAGTAATGTAAACGTAATTAATAAATTGTGTGATAATATTTTATAATCTGTTTATTTATACTTGGCATATTTTGTACACATCTATCTATTTTTATAACAAAAAATCAATAAAATACAAAATAGCATAAGACCTTCTTGTTGTGATTATTTATTTTATGGGTATATTTTCGTAAATATATACCAAAACAGTTTAGGCTAGACGAAATAAAACAAATTTTAGAGGTGCATTAGTCAGTTGGTCAAGCAATAGATCTGTTCCTAACACATTACGTGATACGACCATTACTGATCCAAAGGAAAACCTTGATAAAGAGTTATTACATATTATTGATTGTTAACAAGAGACAATAAGGAGTTAATTTATGAACAATAGATGAGCCTTATTTATTAATTCTATTCATAATTAATTATGACGTGAATTAATAAACATTTTCTTATGAGTGACATCATTATTTATGCATTGATATAGTCATCACATCGAGATATAAACATTCAATCTACTGATAAGTTTATTTATTTATTTGAAATAGCGCCTATTTATTTAACAGTACCTATACATAAATTAAATCAATGTTTTTGTATGCATACTTGTAGCAAGCGTACACAACATTGACTATAGATTATAAATTATAGCAATAATAAGCTATAGATTGTATATATTTGGCAACGCATGAAGGGTATCATAGGCGACACAGTAACTCTGTTATATCCATGGTACTGTTCATGTCTATAGGCGACGGTTACTACTTTCAATCAGGGGGACCGTCAGCTTGTTTGGTATTCGAAGTTGTATAAAAAAGTGTTTTGTATATTTATTATAATATTATTATAATATTTATTCTTAGGTTTTCATTTTGTCCTAAATATTTTAATAATGATACGCATAATGGTCAAACAGCGCCATTGCTATCAATATTAGGTCGACCTCCACGCGGCTCCCTCTGGAAACCATCATGGTTAATATTTGTGGAATCACTAAATCAATTTTATCAAGTCAAATCAAGCAGGTTAAATCAAGATTAACCCGCTTTTTTCCTCACCTATCATCTCTCACTAATGCCTCGCCAGCATATATCGATGGCATAGGCGTGGTTACCATTTCATTATCATCCATTTATCACTTTCTATACCCAGTTTTTGTCACAAATAAGCGACATTTTCGTATTTAGACCACGATTAAATTTCGTCTCGGATTTCCTACAAGAAATTGACGTCGAAAAAGTTGAGACGATCAACAAAAACCAAGTTTACAGTTACAGATGATATAGAGAGGTACTTATTAAAAACTTGGAATTGATTTAGCACAGATGGGGTTTCTTTTTAATAATGGGTGAGAAATGAATGGTAACGCCGCCTGCGCTATCGGTACATGCTGGCGGGGCACCAGTGAAAGATAGGTGTGGCTGGAAATAGATCAGTTAGGCCATCGTGAGGAATTTAAGAAAAATTTACCGCGATGATTTTCATAGAAAACTCGTGGAAGTCGACCTGATAGAGTATTTTGCTAGCAATAAGACTGTTGAACCTCCATTACTCCATTATTCGTATTAACAATCCCTTCTGCGCCCGCCAGTGGGTACTTTCTGTAAATACCTGTAAGTACTTTCCCAAAGTACAAAACATTGCAGGTACAAAACATAGGAGGCATCTCATTAACCAGCCTATTGTGATGAATTCCATAGAAATTAACCACGGTAGTTTCCAGAGGGAACCGATTGGAAGTCAAACCGAGGAGGTTTTGTTATGGGTGAAGATGGAATAAGTAACCAGTGAATAATGTTCGGTAAAGATAAAATCAGGTCACTTGGCCCATCGTGACGAATTCGTCGTGAATTAATCATGATAGTTTCCAGAAGGGACCGCGTGGACGATGACCTGATAGATTATTACTAGTAATGGGGCGAGCCACTATATAAATCCCATTACTAACAATCTCTTGCCCCTAACCGAGAAGGTAAGAAGGTGCATTGCTACAATGGGACCACTAGAACCCATTACTAAAAACCCTCACCCCAACCATCGTGGTTAATTTGTGGTGAAATCGTCACGAAGGGCCGACTGATCTGACAGTATCCTCAACTATATCGCTTGGTGGGGGTACAACTACCACCAGGCAATTTATTCCTACCTACTGATAGTGTAATCCATTTTCAACTTAACAAAAAAGACCTGCTAATAATAGGATTGCTACTCCTCATATTACCAATCCCTTCCCCCTAATGTATCTATTAAAAAGTAGGTACCATTTGAGGTAGTAGACTCAAATATACGTTTAATTAATCGCTATTCTGTAGGTAGATAAATAGATACCTCGATAAATACCTAAATGACTAAGAGGTCAACAAAGAATTGAATTACGTTTATAGGTACTTATGTTGATATTTATAAATGAAAAAATGATGAAAGCTAATACTTACATCAAATAATAGACTAGCCGTTCACCTGCCCACCGTATCGGAGGCTGCGTCGGCGTCCCTCAAGGAATGCGACACCTGTGACCACAAGCACACACTACAAGTTTAACCTATTCACAAACAAACTAAATGTTCTAAAATCAAATATTCCCGTTCTCTCACTTCACAACAAATCCAGAAACTGTAGATGAATAAAATTTCAAAAGTTTCGTTAAAAAGTTTCGCAGCTCGCGGGCAATTTACTACAAACACGCAAAATACTACCAACCACAAACAACAAAATCGGACAACTGGCGAACGAAACGAAACGAACATAGCGAGGAGTAGAGGGGTGCACACGAGAGCCAATCGGACGCGACGGCAGCGCCGCCACACCTGTCGACGCGAGGGCGTATAAACTCTGCAAATACAAAACTTGCAACACTGCAGTGTGCCCTGCTAAAGCTTGAACTAGCATTCTCATATTATGCAATTCAATACGGTAAAGTTTATACCTAACCGCGAGAGCAGGAAGAAAATGTCGACGAGTTTTACACAAAGCGACTAATTGAAATTCTTTGTTAAGGTATGAATACGTTTTTGCATTATGCCAATGAGTAATAATACGAGCATGACAAAATTGATAAATTGAAGAATTTTATTACAACTTATTAAGTATAGGTATATATACATATATGATAGTAAATAAAACATTTTTGAGTTATCTGTATAAAATTACTGTGTAAAAATACTATGTGAAAGTTACTATGAGATATACCAAAGATAATTACCAACACAAGGATTAAAATCTATCCATTGCAAAAAAATCGGCCAAATCCATTCAGAATTAACAAAAATATTTAACATAAAAAAATTAAAAACCTCCTCCTTTTATAAATTGCTTAAAATTTATTATTCTTTTAATGTTAATACTTAGTACTCGCCTAGTTTATAATAAATTACCTAGTATTGTAAGATATTTAATGACTACCGCGGTGCCGTGAGAGGTGCATTGTATTGCACATATTAGGTCTCGTGTTCGATTTTCGGCTGGACCAATTTATAAACAAACTTTTCTAAATCGGTTTGAATGTTTTGAATGTTGTTCTCAATGCTCATTGCCTTTTTTTATTTATATTGGGTACAATAGTTTGAAAAACCAGGCTATGCATTCTCATTTTTAAAATATGAATAAATAATTATGAGCCTTTTACAATTCTATCTAAAATTTATTTCCTTTTTAAAAAGTCAGCAGCACGTCTGCAATGCCTCTAGTGGTGCGGATGCTCATGGACAACGGTAGTCACCTACCATTAGGTGAACCACATGCTCGTTTGCCCCCTGTGTTATAAAGACTTTGTACAAAAGTCGATTGCTTGGGTACCTCTGTCCCATTCGTGTTTCTACCGTGAAGCAGTTGTGTTTGCATGACTGTGTTTCGGTTTGAAGGGTAGGATATGGCGTGAATTTACTGGGTACAGAGGAATAACACCTGAGTGCTCAGGAATGGCAACGCATGGGGGTATCATGGGCGAAACAGTATACTCTGTTATGTCCATGGTACTGCTCATGTCTATAGACGACGGTTATCACTTTTTCATAAGGTGGGCCGTCAGCTTGTTTGCCATTCTAAGTCGTGTAAAAAAAAATAGTTAAAATTAATTAACCTTAAGATATCTTTATTTTTATGTCTTAATATAAGATAGATAGATGAATCATTACAGTGAGTAAGCTTCCTCTGGATTTACTTACATTGCTAAAAGAAAGGGTTCTGTGCCATTTACGTGACCGATTACTTGATCTTCACCGTCAACCATTGGCTAGCTCATAGCCACTTAAGCTTGCTAATCATTATTATAATATTTTTGTTTCTACAGAATAACTTATGCTATTGATGATATTTATCATAAATTTAGTCTTTTGCGGAATAGGCAAAGATAACGGAGAGGAGATATAATAATATGTATTTGTTTGAAATGTAAGGTAAAAGATAGATGAGTTTATCACAGCCTCGTGTGTCATTATGATGTAAAAAGTATATACGCCTATACTTCGCAGTCGGTAGATGATGATTCTTTATTTATTGAGCATCGAGATTAAGGTATGGTTTGTTTCTTTTTTTCTTTGTTTTGTATTAGTTGTTAAGTGTCCAGTGCTGAATATAGCCTCCCCTATAAGGAGGGTTTTGTCAGTAACTGCTACGCAGGCGGGTTGGCAACTGCAGTTTGACTTTTGGTGATGTTTTCAGTGGGACGCTGCTGCCCATCCCTCGATTATAAGCTCCCTGAGTCGCCTCCTATGACGCCCATGAGAAAGGAAAGGGTGACCTTTCAATTACAATCTATGCCAAGACCGACGTAAAATATTTCTTTTTTTTTACTTTTCCTAAATTCATTATTATTCATATTCATTTCTACACTCCACCAAAGTAAAGAAGTAAAAATATGGATAGAAAAAATAATATCTAAAAATTATAAATATCCGATATGTATTAAATCCAATTCAGTAATACGTTAATTTTATTAACCGACTTAGATTTTTTTATCTGAAATAAATCTGTGCAGTAGTTTAGTTTTTAAATCAAAATAAATGGTTATGTCACAAATCAATAAATCTTTAATTATGTTTTAATACTTAGTTTCGAACACGAGATTTGTTACTAGAAAAGCTCATCTCACATGATTATAAAACGAATCCATAACAAGTTTTTCACAGGCAGAAACATACCTATTTGGTACCTCATCTTATGTAAAAACTACTAAATCTATTACTTAATTTAATATAGAAAAGCCATTTATTTATTGATAGTATTAGGTAAAATTAATTGTATCTTAAGCTTTTAATTTTTACTATCTTTTGTGTAGATAATATAAATAATTCATATACTTGTTCATTCAAATCTTTTTTAATAGGTGGATATAGGAGAATAGGAGGCAAACGAGCATGCGGCTCACCTGACGGTAAATGACTACCACCGCCCATGATCACCGGCAACACCAGAAGCATTGCAAGCGTGCTGCTGGCCATTTAAAAAGGAATATGCTCTTTTCTTGAAGGTTATGATGTCATATCGGTTCGTAAATACTACTGCTGGAAGTTGATTCTAAAGAGTGGTTGTGCATGGAAGAAAATGTCTTGAAAAACGCACGGTGGAGAACGGCCACACACATCCAGATGGATGATTGATCGATAATTCGAGCCGCCCTTTTTTAATTTAGTCCAATGGAAGGGGCTGGTACTGTGGCGTTCCTACCCATAGGTGAGAAAAATATTCCATATGTGGCCGAACTTGAGTTTTATATTTAATTTCCATATTATACAATTGATAGCGGTGCTCCGACGTGATTACCGCCTTACTCTATTGAGTACTTCTAACTTTTTAGAGGTTATCTTAGCGTTTTCCTTCGACCAATATTTATCAGCGAAACCTAACCGAAAACACACAACTTAAGGGCATTAGCTTACTGGACCTTGTCCATATGTTGGACTCCGAAGAGTGCGACGAGGCGGAGTTTAAATCCCCCGCGATTCAAGAGAGAATATGGCAAAGCACATATTGAGGCTCGAAGTATGTTGCCAAACCAATTAGGAGAGGCTTTCGAGCAAATACTGTCTTATACAATTGAAAACGAAAGGCTTTGAAGAAGAATAAGAGTGTCAAAAAAGAAGATAAAGCTATCATTAGAGAAAATCATAGAAATTAATCAATATTACAAATACAGAATAATACACAGGCATGCACAGAAGAAATCATACACAATCTTTCTCAAAGCAAAGAAAATACCCTCCTTACTATCCAAGAAATTATTAGGAAGGTAATACAGAAATTTATGGAGAAAATCACAGCCTGCAATAAAGTACCATACTGTGGATCAGTATGGTACTTTATTGCTTTATTACTCATAGAAGGTAACGTAGCAGTAGCTAAAAAACAAGTTTACAAGGGAATAAGAATAAACTCTTCAAACCGGTCATTATCTTTTCAGACAAAGAACCGAACACAACTTTAAAAATAGCAGATATATCGGCAAAATGTATCCTTTAGACATCTTAATTTTGCACCGGCGAGTTTTAAAACAATATCTAGTAATACTTAGAATTGAATTTGACAACTTAAAACAGAGAGATGAAGCCTTTTCGTCTACATAAGCGCAAAACTGGACATCGGTAGATATATTAACGCCAGGGTTATGACAGAATGAGACACACGCAATAAGTAACAGAACTGAAAAATAAGAACCGGAGCAAACTCTGGTGCGCACGTCCTTAGCACAATTGTAGAAATAGCATCGGGCCCACTCGACTTTTGGATTTCAAGGGGAAAGAATGTTCTACGCACTAAGCTTTATGTGTATTTAATATCAAGCATAAAGCTTACAACGCGGGATGGTCGGCGCTTTTTTGTACTAAACCTTTCCGATAACATCATCTTCAATGCATTTTTTTTTTATTATGGCATTGCAGGCATATATCATCTATGGCAACCGCTTATCGTCAGGTAAGAAGTAAGCTTGTTTGTCACCTTAGTAATATAAAATAAATATCTAAACTTTTTTAAATACGCGTAAGAACTCAAAATCAGAATTCGCTGGAGATAATTAATTACTAGATTTTGTGTGCAATAGCACATAAAAATGAATACAAATAGTAGACCCAGTAGCAGCATCTATTTAAATCCTTATTGGTGAAGTTTCCAACTGATATGATGAAGACGTTTTCTGCTTTACAATATTGAATATTACTCAAGTCATAATTTGCACACTTTCATTGATCGTATTTAAATTAAGATACTCTCCAGTTATTTTTTACTAACTCATAATTTTATTCATTGTTTCGCTTAATCAAAAGGAATAAAAAAAAACATTGATTCAAATTATTTAATTATTGTTATGAAGTGCCTTTATGATTAAAATATTTATTGTGTTCCGTATGGTATTGCTTTACTTGGTAATAAGAGGAAAACTTAAAACATAACAGTTTAGAAAATATTGCATTTCTACGTAATTAACAATGTGTATGGCACATGCTATTATACAAAATATACAGGATTATAGGCTAAGTAATTAATCTAATATCACTTTATTTAATGATATAACTGCTGATACAGCTGCATTATCGTGACAAGGATCAGCATCGAAAATGGTCTTGAAATACCTGCAAACAAAAAAAAAAGTAATTCTTAATAATAATTTTTAACACCCTAAATTTTAAATGGAAAAGTAATGCAAACACAATAAATATTACATAACTATCTTTTATTATTATTAATAGAATGTAGATATATTATAAAGGCGAAGTTAAATAAAATAAAGCTAAAATAGTCTACAAAAAAATCTTAAATCTGAACTAAAATACATATGTCTGCAAAATAGACAGCAACTAATTTAAAAAAATATTATAACATATCTAAATAGATATGTTATAATATTTAAAATGAAATATAAATATATTTCATTTTAGTATTTTAATCTATCAGGTACTTTTGCTTGATTACTTAGTTTTAAAGATCTATCGTTCTTGGTACTACCAAAAACGTGAAGATTTAAGAAGTTTTAAGGCTTCGAATATATATTCTGAAATAGTCATACGAGCACAAAGTACTTACACACTGCGTACGAAGCTTCTTCCTGCATGGGAGCTTGGTATTCATCTGTTACTTCTAAAAATTGGTAGATAGCTTTGAAACCAGTACCATCTAAGCGATCATTGGATCTGAACGTTACTTTGAAGAAATTTCTTTCCGACTCGACATGAAATTCCTTCATTTGACCACAATATCTACCGTATCTATTGTCCTCAGTCATATAATTTGAAAATTCGACATAGTCACTAGCTGACACGGCTTCACATCTGAAACAGAGCATATTTTTTATAATTTAATGTTTACGAAATATTTATATCCTTAATATCATAATTGAATCCAAATAAGAGTTATGGGATCATGGATTAATTATTTCAACTGTAGCTTAAAGTACTAGGTATAATAACGACTTAAAATCTTTCAGTAATTTAAACTTTTTGTCCATTTACACTTTACTCATCTCTGATAATCAGCAGTAGCGTGTCCGCAGTTGAGTTTAATCGACAGATAATAAAGTAAATTTATGAAAAACAGGTCTTACGTTCACCATAATACTAAAAATATAAAACAAAATCTTCTAACCACCTCATCTTGAACTATATGGTTTACTCATAAAATTCAAGATATAGGTATAGGTATACATTTATTTTTAATATTAAAGAGTAAATTAACGAATATAATATTAAATGAGTTCATTGTAACGTATATTTCCTAATAGGACATACCTGGGGGAAAGGGATTGTTATTAATGGGGTTTGCTTGCCCTTTTGCTAGCAATGTATCCTATCAAGTCGATCTCCACGCAGTTCCCCCGGCAACTATCGTGACAAATTTATCGTTGAATTCGTCATAATGAGCTAACTGATCTGCTTTTTTATCCTCACCTATCACCTGTCAATAGTACCCCGTCAGTATATACCAATAGCACAGTCGGGATTACTATGCAATTTTCACCTATTAAAAAAAATAGAACATACTAACCTAATGGCTATGATAATTTGGCCTTAGATAAAAAAAAAAAACTTTTTTATGGTCCTAATTGATTAACAATAGTGTATTTTTTTTTTAAATAAAGTAAAATACGAGTAAATATCAACAAATAGGATGTTAAAATATTATTTAAAATATTTTGTGAAAATTATGTGAAATTGAAGATAACTTACGGTAAAACTCCTTCGACATCGAAGTTTGTGAAGTGAAGATGAACCTTTTCTGTTTCCCCGCCGTGGAAGAAATATGTACATTCAGTATCACGGGGATATGGTCCCGGGGAATTAGGGGACGCGAAGGTACCATTTCGAGATTCACTACTATTATAAACGAAGGCGCAAGGAAACTCTTTCAGTTGCCTCCCTGTATTAATTCCAAAATCTGAAATCGAAATTAATAAACAACTGTTATACATTAGCATCTAGAAATGTTTTGTGAAAATGCTATACATATGCCATATATGTGGTGAGAGGATTAGCCAGCCCTTTGTGGAAACTCTGCATCTGTTACTTTACATTATTAAATTTCACGACCTTGTAATAATTTGTACATACATACGAGTTTATTAAATATTTTATTAAATGTAATGTATTATTTTTTACGCTCAGAAATTATTATTTTTTATAATAAGTATTATATAGGTATTTTAAATAAAGATAACTAATCCTGCAGGTTCAATAAAAGAAAAAAGCAACTTACTTTCTACAAACGAATATGATATTTTAAATCCTCTTGCATATCTAGAGGACTGTGTCCCTCGGAATTCCAACATTAGTTTCGGTCCATTCGACATAATTGGTTTGGGTAGGTTTATTCCACAGAATGTCTCGACCTTCTCTAATCTTCCGTCTACATTTACAAATGCTTGTAAGGAATCTACACTGGTACAACTGAAATAAGAAGAAAAAAATATTTATTTATTTCAAATAACATCTTTGTACTTATCAAGGAAATTATTAATCTACTCTTTAAATTTAATTAAAAAACAAATTCCTAAGTAACCATTACTGAACTTTTATAAATTCATCTATTTAAAATACGTAATAAAAATGATCCAAATTTTTAATTTAAACGACATACCTTAGATTATACAAAATACATAAAATAAATATTGACAATTTCTTATGGTTGCATTCTAATCTAAACACCTAACAGGAATAAATTATCAACAATATGATGTCACAACTATAATATGTTTGTAATGTAATTCACCAATTTTAATTATTATCGATAATAGACGTAAAAATAATCATTAACGTTCCTAATAAAAGAGAAATTATTTGATATTGATATACATATATATGTACAGCGCCATCTAGTTATAAAACTAAGTAGAACTTGAATTATGATTGCAAAATAACTAACAGACATGATTTTTTTATATATTACGCGTAGAAAACATCCAGACCATTATAAACAGATATAATATTTGTATCTACTATGCAGAATTCGAACCTACAAACATTGAGGTGAAGTGAAGTATGCAACGACTTCACTAATAGGTCATTAATAATAATATAATGTCGTATAGCGGATACATTAAACAATTAGCGGACAAATTAAAACGAGATTTTTAGTATTTTTAAGTTTTAATAAAATAAATAGAAAATACTTACTCAACGGCACCGTCTGCAGATTTGTACAAAAAGAAGTCTTGAAATATTAATCTAACTCTCTCCTTTCCTCTTCCAAAGAATTCGTAATGGCAGTGCGTGTTTGGTGGATAAGGTGATGGGTAATGAGGGGATGTAAGTGTTCCATGCTTCGATCCATCACTGCTAAATTCTTGATGACAGGATGAAGCTGGAATAGAGAGTAAAAGTATTGTAAGTAAAAATATTTAAACGTTTAATTAGTAGAAGTAGACCTGACTTTATAGGATTACAGATTTTAAATTGAAGATGGTTTAATCAGTCTCAGAGAGTTATTTAGTTCGAATAATATATAAAGTCGGGAGGAAAAGGGTTTGTTAGTAATGAGGTTTAACAACGCTATTGTTATTGTTAGCAATATACCCTATTAGATTACATCCACATGGTTCTCTCTGCAAACTATCGTCATCAATTCTTGAATTTATTACAAGGGCTTTCTTTCTTATCTATCATCTCATACTAGTACTTCGTCAACGTATACCGATAACGCAGGCAAGGTTACCATTCCATTGTAATACATTAAAAAATATATATTTTTAATTAATTTAGAATAGAAAACAAACCGAAGGCTCACCTGATGAAAAGTGGTAACTGTCACCTACAGACAGTACCATAGGTATAATAAAGTATACTGATACTATGTTCTATTGCCATATAAAACTAAATATTTTTTGTTTTAGAGTTTAAGGTGTATAATTGAAATGTGCGATTGTTTGTAAAGAACTTTGAATGTTGAAAGATTACTTGACATCATAAAAAAACATTACACAGATAGACAGTAATATTATATAGGTAGATGATACGAAGAAAATATTTTTTAATGGATGGAAGTAGCTCCGCCTCTGCTGTCAGTATCTGCTGGCGGTGTACCAGTAAGTGATGAGAATAATAGTTACCCTATCGTAATGAATTCTCAGGAATTAATCACGATGGTTCTCAGGAGGAATCGGGGTCAATCTAACAGAATTTATCGTTAGAAATAAAACCACTAACGAAATAATATTAGGTACAATATAAATAATTTGAAATATTAATTGTTCAAATTAGGATAATTGTAACTACTTTGATGAATTTATGTAAGTGCCTACAGTGAATTTGATAATTTATTACTACTGTTGCTAAAACTTTATCAGCAAATACTTATTTAAATATATTACCTATAGCTAACTAAATTATATAAACAACCCGAACGTACACGCATGCGTATTGAATTAAAACTTTTCCGATGTAAAACGCATGCGTCGTCCGTGACGGTCAACCATGCGGTCGATAGAGTACAAAATTTTTGACGCTAGTATTTTTGGTGTTGGTAATTGTGACATACACGCTGAAACCATATTTTCTGTATTTATCATATCTCTACAAATGTCAAATCAAGATGTCAAATGTCACGTTGACAAACATTATTCCTTCAATTTCAGTCTTATTGACGTTTGTAAAATTGTGATGTAGTATTTCAATTGTTTTGTTTTTCGTGTGTAAATAATTAGCTTGTAACTATAATAGACTGAAACTATTCTCGTGGTATATTAACTTGTTTGTAATGTTCTTATATATCGCAGAGTAAAGAAATAAGCAATGACGGATTTTACACCATTCTATGTTGACCGAGCTAAAGGAGGACGAGCATCATGTAAAATATGCAAAGGAAATTGTCAAAGCGGAGAACTGCGTATGGCCAAGATAATTGCGAGTCCATACGGTGAAAATCAACAAATGAAATCATGGCACCACGTCGATTGCTTTATGACGGCGCTGTTAAAACAACGTCCAACCACCAAACGTATAGACTCCATCGACGACATTGGGAACTGGGACAGTTTGACCAAAGAAGACCAACAGTTTTTAATAAAAAAAATAAATGAAATGGAAAAACTTTATGCAGAGAAAAACAGTGGCAAATATACAGCTAAAGTGATAAATAATGAGTCAAAAGTACCTCAAAGTAGTCCAGATACAACTGATATGACTAGTACAAAAACATTACAAGTAAAGGATATTAAAAATGATGATAATATGTTCATAGCATTCTTTAATTTGTGTAAGAAAATATCTAGAGTAGATGCATACACAGAGAAAACTGCAGTTGTTAATAACTTTTTTCGCAAAGGCACAGACAATAATTCATTTAAGGGTGATTTATTGCTGTGGTGTAAATTATTATTACCACAGGTTACTAAAAGAGTTTATAATTTAAAAAGTAAACAGATAATCAAATTATTCTCTAGAATTTTTAGTACAGATCACTATGACATGCTTACAGATCTTGAACAAGGCGATGTAGCACAGACTATTCAAATTTTTTTATGAATGCTAAGTCCGTTCAACCTGCCAATGAGAGTACATTAACAGTACACGACGTTGAGAATTTCCTTGAAGATCTATCCAAATTGACAAAAGAGGAAGAACAAATATATCATTTTAAAAAAATTGTTAAAAAGTGTACTAAAGATGATATACTCATGTTGATTCGACTTATTAAAGGGGACTTGCGTATAAATGCAGGCCCTAAACATATACTAGAAGGTGTACATCCAGATGCTTACAGTGCTTTTCAGACATCTAGGGATCTAGATATGGTCTTAGACAGAGTTCTATCAAACGGTACTGGTGTAAAACACAAAGACTCATCTCATGATAATGTGCAGGCAAAAATAGTTCTTATGACTCCTGTTCTTCCGATGTTAGCTGAGGCATGTAAATCTGTTGAAATGGCAATGAAAAAATGTCCAAACGGAATGTTTTCTGAAATTAAATATGATGGGGAAAGAGTTCAAGTCCATAAAAAAGGGAATGAGTTTAAATATTTCTCAAGAGCTTTAAAACCTGTTATGCCACATAAAGTTAGTCACTTTAAGGATTATTTGCCTCAGGCATTCCCTAAAGGTGAGGATCTAATATTAGATGCTGAGGTTTTAATGGTTGATACAAATACAGGCAAACCTTTACCATTTGGTACACTAGGTATTCATAAGCAGTCAAAATTTAAAGATGCACAGGTGTGTTTGTTTGTGTTTGACTGCTTGTACTACAATGATAAGGTCCTTATAGATTTGCCTATACGAAAAAGAAGACAGTTCTTACTTGATAATATGGTTGAAGTCAAAAACCATGTTATGTTTTCTGAACAGCAGCATATTGAGAAACCAGCTGATTTAGCAAAAATGATTGCAGAGGTAATATCAATAATTTATATTTATTTGTTATTACTAATATTATAAATGTGAAAGTAAATTTGTTTGTTTGTTATCTTTTAACACAAAAATGCACAACAATTACTATGAAATTTAAAATATATATATGTACTATAAGGGATGGAAAATTATATGGACTATTTTTTATCTCAGTCTGAATGTTTATATAGTAAATATATAAATAAAATAAATATAAATGTCTTTATTAAATTTTCTTCAATTAACTTTAGTCAACAAGTAGGAGTATGTTCATTTGATATAATTAATTAATAGAAAAACATTTTTATTTTACCTATTTTTTAAAATTTTATGTTCTATTTCAATTAAAATATTTTATATAAATATTAAATGGACCAATTTAAAAACATTTAATTGTAACCAATATTGGTAATAAAAAATTGTAATCTTACAAATATTGCAAATACATAGTGTCTAAAATGTTTATATTTGATTTTAGGCTGAATGAATTTGAATAAAATTAGTAGATAGATTACATTTACTTCTTATTATGACTACCATTAATCTTATTATATTGTTATGTCTTAATTTTTTTTATCTTTATGTGTGGTTGAATGTTTTTGGAAAACCCCTCTTAAAGCCTACTTAATCATGTAATCAGCAATCGTCAAAATTTCTTAATAATCTTTTAGAGCATGTTAAAATTGTATTCAAGTAAGTGAATTAGTTTGTTTGTTTGTTACCTTTAAGCACCTCAGTGGCTCGACAATTATAATTTATTATTCAATAAAAAATTTATCACATATTTGGAATGAAAAATAACATAATATAGAGCTTACTTTTTATAATGGTTAAATAAAAGAAGTCTAATAAAATCATAAGAGTTATATTTTGCGATATTAGAACCAATGGTTAACAATGTACATATTACATGTTATAGTTGTATTACATTATGTTTTTATGAATTAAATTCTCTTCACTTAATTATTATGTTGTAATATTTTACCTATAGACTCAATCCAGCCCAGATAGCTGAGAGATGTGGATTGAAATCCTAAGGATTCCAATATCTGTAGGTAAATTTTTCTAACTTAATAATTTAGGGTTCATTAAAAGCCTGATTATTTAATTACTTTTTAAATATTATTTCTGACTGCCCTACAAATTAAGTGTAACAAATTCACATTATTCTTTTAATAATACAGCATTTGTAAATTTTTATTTCAGGTGTTGCAACTAGGATTAGAAGGTCTGGTTTTAAAGGACCTGGAGTCCACATATGTGCCTGGTAAACGTCATTGGTTGAAAGTAAAAAAAGATTATTTGTTTGATGGAGCTATGGCAGACACGGCTGACCTTGTTGTTCTCGGAGCTTGGTTTGGTAAGCAAATTCATTATTATTGTTATTTTATTGTTTATAAACTGACATAGATCTGTATATTGATAATATATATTAATGAAAAGTACCCATATGGATAGTTTCTCTTTATATATAATAAAATTTCATTATAATGCATTTTTCTGTTTACCAATCTTTACACATTGTCATATTTATAATATTACTTACTAGCTTTTATCCACGATATGTCGATTGACAGAAGAAGAATTGAAAATGGAGTTTATATTAATTATAACATCAAAATATTATTTGTTCTCAAAGGTGTTCTCAAAATACGAAATTGGAACATCAATCAATATAAGAAATATTGACGCTATAATTTCCAATTCTAAACAATTCATGAGTGTCTGCAAAATTTATTCAATTTGTCGATGTCGTTTGGCATTTTCATCAGATACCAAAGGTTAGATGAACCCGGTGGAAAAATAGCGTCGAATTTGTTATTGTGAGTAAGCTATTCAGTAGTAAAACATTCGGGGTGATAGGTTTTATCAATGAAATTGAATTGTATATATACACGATTAATGGGAATTTTATACACTTCTGAATAAAGTCAAAACAATTGTCGTAAACGAAAAACACAATAGGTTCAAATAATAATTCCCGTTATGCGTGTATATAGACATCGTAAAAAAATTAACATACGTTTTAAAAATGGAATTGTTAATGTAAAAATAAATATCAAAATCATTTTTTCACATACATGTTCATTACATACATGCCTATTAGCTCATTTCAATATTGTAATTTTATAAATAGTTACGAGTAAAGTTTCTTTTTTATTTGTAACAATAATATAAATATTTAGGTAATCACAATCTTTAACAAGTATCTCCGCGATACAATTATTTCTAATATTAAAAATCGATCAAGTTTTTTTATTATCTCATTTGGTTTTGTATTTGTTAATGGCTTCTTAGGCTTTTGTTAAAATAAAAAAATATTATATTTTCAGGTTCTGGTAAAAAAGGCGGTATGATGTCAGTATTTCTGATGGGATGCCTCAACGAACTACGCGATCAATGGGTAACTGTGACGAAAGTGCATACTGGTCACGATGATATCACTTTAGAGAGACTTCAAGGGGAATTAGAGTCCCTCATGTTGAAAATATCCCAAGATTATACAAAACTACCTTCGTGGCTGGATTGTAATAAAGGAATGATTCCAGACTTTGTGGCGAAAGATCCAAAAAAACAGCCTGTGTGGGAAATCACTGGTAAGATTGAAACTTTTTTACAATGTAGAATTATGCTAAGTGACAATTAATTCATGTAATAATAACAATATAAAATATATATTACCAATACTCAGAATTATTTTATCATATAAAGTTATTACCTTTTCCCTCCATATAAAATTATTTATTCCTGTATTATAGGCGTGACATTGCAATGGCATAAAAAGAAAAGCAAAGAGCATGTATTCACACTGCGAATTTTCAGCTACGCGGTTTATCTGCAAAATTCCGTGACATAGGGATATATTTACAGGGATATGGTTCTTTATAAAACTATGGTCACTGTGGAATAAAATAAATAGCGGAAAAATAGTCGATGTTGATGAGAATTTACGTTTAAATAATGATAAAAAATTAGCACTGTCAAATAGTTAAATTAAAATATTTATTTTGATTACAGGCACAGAATTCACTAAAGCGAACATACATACAGCAGATGGCATTTCAATTAGATTTCCAAGAGTGACTAGGATACGTACGGATAAAAATTGGAAAACAGCTACAAACTTGGAAGAACTGAAGAAATTGTATAAAACATCAAAAGAAAAAACAGATGTAAGCCTCTTGGATAAACTGGCTGCCACTGCGTCACAGAGTTCTTCGCCAGTTAAAAATAAATTGAAAGGCAGTCCACAAGTTAATAAAATAGACAATTTTCTCAAAAGACCATTAAATACAATATCACCAGTGAAAAAGAAAATAAACGAAGATGATTCTGATACTACCATTATTATGTCAGAAAAAAGTGAATCTAGTTTCGAGGATACTGAATGTGCAACATCAAGTACTACAAATAATATACATAAAAAGAAAATGAAACAAAGTAATATGGATAGCTTACTAAATAGAGAGCGAGACTCGATACCAACGCCGAAAAAGAAAAAAAGAAAATTGAATTCACCTGAATCATCAGAGAAGAGTGAAAATAATGCAGGCTTTGATGAAGTTGATAGTAAAAAAGAGAAAAAAATACAACTGTTACCTAAGGATCCTTTGCCGGATGTATTTAAAGATAAAAGATTAGGTTTTTATCCGGATTTCATTAGTTTTCAAGAGGAGGAAAGAAAGCATTTCGAGAGACATTGGATAGCATATGGCGGTATTGTGGACAAGTCAATACGCAGTATGAATGCTGATTTTGTCGTTCATAAAAATGACGAGATAAGTTTTAGAAAGATGCAGAAATTAAAAAGAAGTTTACCAGATCATGTTAGGCATGTCAATAAAAATTGGCTGATAAAATGTATTAATTACGTGAAATTATGTGACGTTGTTAACGATCCAGTTTTTGTTATACCGTGAATGGTTAAATTTTTATACTTATAAAAAGTATTATTGTATGTATTGATATTATTGTTTTATATTTAAAGCTATGCGATTTCGAATAAATATTACTTATGTATGTCAATAAAGTATAAAACAGATTTTTCTTGTTTATGTTACTGAATTGATTTCAGTTGTTGACATGTTTACGTCCGTCATTTTTTTTTAAGTCGCTATATGTGTGTATTGTTTACTTAAAATGAATCTGTGTTAATTCTCAAATTTAAATAATATGATCTAAACATTAGTTAAGTATTATATTTTTGTGTTATCTTACCTCTAACTGATATTATAAATGTGAAAATTTGTTGTTTAAATATTTGTTATTTAATTACACTTAAATGGCTAAACCGATTTAAATGGAATTTGACACAGAACTTTTGTTTAAACTTTTCAATGTGTTAATTCTAATTCCTATGAACGTAGCTCAGAGTGTCAGCTAGTTTTTAGTTGAAGCTGAACCGTCAAGACTAAATCTATTGATATAACGCATCAATTTTTTAAATCGTATATATTACCTATGAGGTAATGTAAATCATTAATATAAGTTCCTAGGAATTGTTACTAATCTCAAAATTGTGTGATAAAAGTGATTTGTAAATGAGATAAAAAAGAAATATTTTATAGTAAATATGAAGTAACATATTGCAAGAACAATATTGAATTGTTAAATTCATTAAAAATAATGTGCTTACAATATTGCCTACGTTTTTTATTTCACTTTGAATTGTAAACAAGGTAATGGTCTACCATTACTCATGGAAATATAGTAACTACTCATCGTTCTAATGCATAGATACGACAATGGATCCTTTATGTACTGTCGTTTCTCATTCTTAAAGGCAGGATTTGAAACCTGAAACGGTCATTGCATGCATCCAGGCAAGCATAATAAAAATAAAGTATAAAAATATTTAGAAAAGATCTCTACTCGGAGAGAACAAGCCCATCGTCGTCTTTTGGATTAGTATGTTGATTTTTCAATAATTCGCTCGAACTCGAGATCTTTATGAATTCGGGTAATAAATAGGTAATAGGCTAAATTATAATTTACAATTAGATCTTATACAAATAATGTGTAAAAATAAATATTCGACAAATAATGTAGAAAATAAATGGTTTCAATTTTATAAAAAAAAAAAAACCTAAATAAATCAGCATCACAAACAAAAAAGCTTTCATACCTATTAATATGTCCAGAAGCTATAATGCTAACGCAATTTTTGGTTCAGATGTTAAGAGTGGCTAAATAACCGTTTTATTTTCAACGGATAATGGGTATGTTAATTTTGAATAATAAAAGCGTCCATAAAAATAAATTTTTACGTGGTAAGTAGTTAATAGGATCAGATTTAATGTAGGTACCTTAATAGCCCGGCATCGATTAATTTTTTAATAACTAATTTTATATAACTGTCGAATACCTACGTAGGTGTCACCGTTTCCCACTTGTGGGCAGTGTTTATACCTACCATACTAACAATTACTACACTGGGCCTAGTATTTAGGTAATTGTCTAATCACAAAAAATAAACTTGTTATAGACGTACACATTCGTCTATAACAAGTTTATTTTTAATTTAAGATCCGTTTATAATTAAAGATGCAAGACTATATGTATGTCCTCATCATCACATCAGCCGTTAACTGTCCACTGTTGAGCATAGGCCTCATCCTATTGGGAAGTTTTGCCAGTAGGTACCATGCTTAACAAGTGGATTGCTGCAGTTAGGCTTGAGGGACGTTGCAATATAGCCCTCGACCATTAAGTTCTCGGAATCGAGTTTTACGACACCCACGGTAGTGAAGTAGGAGTGACCCATTCTATACCGGGACTCTGGTTTACTGGGGGGAAGGTCTTGTTAGTAATGCGGACAATCTGTCCCATTGCTAGCAATATACCTGATAAGGTCGACTTCCACGTGGTTCCCCCTGAAAAACCATCATGCTGAATTCTAGGTGTATTTATCACGACGGGCTGACCTGCCTTTTCATTCTCACCTATCATCCTTCACTGGTACCATCAATTAAAAAAAAGGTGGAGTTACCATTTTATTATCATCAATTTAAAAAAAAAAAAACTAGTTTACTGGTTCTGACCTACCTGACCGTCTTAATTTTTTTTTATGTTAAGACTAATAATACTTTTGATTAAAATTGTTTTGTATTTTAGTCTCTTAGATATATTGTACGACATACAAGACTAGTGAGTGAGGATACATTTTTTTCTTGTCACAACACTGAAATGGATTGTTAGTAATGGAGGCTGAGAATCCCATTGCTAGCAATATACCCAACCAGGTCGACCTCCTCGCGGTTTCCCCTGGAAACTATCATGGTTAATTCCTTAATGAATTCATCATGATGGGCTAACTGGCCTGTTTTCATTCTCATCTATCACCCTTCACTGGTGCTCCGCCAGCGTATCCCATTAGCGCAGGCGGGGTTACCATACCTTTTTCACCCAACAAAAAAAAAAAAACATTGAAATGAACAGTAATGCATGTCTTAGGTGTCTGCTTTCAAACAGTTTACGTAATCACCCAATAAAAAAATATCTGTTCTATCAATCAGTTCTGTGCCTACCTAATGATAACAACGAATATCCTTTTTTTTAGATTTATTTAATGAAATAAAATACCTTATGAAAGTATAATGTTATTCCTGTTAGTGTTATCGGTATATGCTGGTTGGGTATTAGTGAAAATTGATAGGTGAGGATAAAGACAGGTCAGTTGGCCTATCGAATTCGCCAGGAAATAACTACAATGGTGTCCAGGGAGACCACGGGGAAAGTAAGCTGATAAATTATGTTATAATTGCTAGTAATGAAGTCCAAGTGTTAATTAGTAATAATACCTATTTTTTTTTACAACACGGGGCAAACGAGCATGCGGCTCACCTGATGGTAAGTAACTACCGCCGCCCATGATCATCCACAACACCAGCGGCATTGCAGGTGTGCTGCCGGCCTTTTAATCTATTGCCACTATACTTGGGAATTGTCACAGTAAACTGGTGTCTTTTCGCATCAGCTGTAGAATTTAAATAGACACTGCATTGCAGGTAGCATCTGCCTTGCTATCAAATCTTACGCTATCATTATCTGAATTTATTTCAGAATTTGGTGTCGCCGGGTAAAATAAGTACGAATTTGGATTACTTATATATTTCTATCACGTTCTCCACGTATACACCTTATGAATAGAATTTCTTGGACTGTGATTTATGTGAAATTCTTTTATTGGTCTTTGAAAAGTTAATTTGAATAAATAATATATTACTGTTATCGGGGTGTTACATTGAAAGGAAAGTAAAGTCCACTCATACCGAATAAATCGTCTAAGCGCCTGTCTGTTATGATCGTAGACTTCATTACGTACTATCATACGACTGATTTTCTGAAAAATCCTTCGAAACTTATAACAATTTATGGAAAAGTACTTAAAAGTGTTTCTATGCATAGTTTCAATATGAATTGATTTTAAAGAGAAAAGGAAAAGTACCAAGGAAATATGTATATCTATCCCACTTATGTTTCTACTGCCAAGCAGAATTGTTTTCATATCTGTCTTTCTATTTAAAGTACACCCGTAGTAATGAAATTAAAGGCATAATACCATAGTCTTGGGGAACAAGGGATTGTTAGTAAAGGAGGTCTAAGCCCCATTCCTAGCGATATAACTTGTCAGAACGACCTCCATGCGGTTGGAAACCATCGTGGCCAATTCTTGTCGAATTTGTTATAATGGGCCAACTGACCTGACTTCTTTTTCATCTATCGTCCCTCACTGGTGTACACAGCGCAGGTGGGGTTACTTTACAATTTTATCCATTAAAAAGCCATAGTCTTCAGCAATGGCAATGTATGAGGTTTACAACATGCGTCAACTGAGTAACACCTACACTGGTAACCTGTGATATCTGGGGGGAAAGGGTTTGTTAGTAATGGAGACTGAGAATCCCATTGCTAGCAATATACCCAACCAGATCGACCTCCTCGCGGTTCTCCCTGGAAACTATCATGGTTAATTCCTGATGAAGTCATTATGATGGGCTAACTGGCCTGTTTTCATTCTCATCTATCACCCTTCACTGGTGCTTTGCCAGTGTATCCCGTTAGCGCAGGCGGGGTTACATACCATTTTCACCCATAAAAAAAAAAACCTTTTATATCTATGGTGCTGTTCGGTATCGTTAAAGTTTAGAGATGACGGCTACCACTTGCTATTAGATGTACGGTCAGCTTGTTTGTCATTATCAGTTACATAAAATAGTTTTTTTTTTAAGTGTAAACACCGCTATTAATAAAATCATTAATGTTTAAGATTTATTGTATATTTTGTTATATAATTTGTAATTTACAATTATACATTAATTAAAATAATGGCGAAAGGAAACAATATCATAAGACGAGGTATTAATAAATAATTGAATACAAAACAATGTAAACGAAAAAACCAGCAGTGCATAAAATTTAACGAGCAGATTTAACATCAATTTGGTACAAGTACGTATTACGCACAGACGCACATCACACCGTCACGAAAGCTTTAAAATTCTTATTTTACAAATTCTTATTTCTACTGAATGTAAAAGTTTATAAAGAGTTTGTGAAAAAGCAGGCCTGTCGAGGTGTTTTTTTTTTCAATTTCTTACTCTTAGGTGAGATTATACGAGACCGGATTCCTCTTACATGAAAATTATCTGTGAGATTTTAAATAATTATATTTATTTGATATCTTCATGTGTATTGATTTATTAGATTATTAACGATAGAGGTTTTTAAGTTTTAGAAATTTGGCACACGACTCTCTTTGGTTATGTCACAAAAGATGTAACAGGGAACTTGTATTTGAATATCCACTCAGTTTTTTTATTTTTTAAGATAAAGTTCTTGAAATGAATTTGAATGAAAATAACATTATATAAGATTTTTATATGGAGGTAACAATTCGAAATAGGTAAATAACGCAAATGTGTTCTGAGTTTGATTTGGTACTTGGATTGATGTTACTTAAAATTTTACACAAATATGTACTAGTCTTTCAAAATATAAAAGCCGAAACATCAATCATTGTACGAGTGTATAGGAAGCGATCTCTCTCGATAACAGAGAACAATACAGCTGCTCTTAAATTCTGATTGGAGGCTGATTCTAAAATATGTGCCTACTAGGAATTTCCATTTATATCCTGACAATTGAATGAAGATTGTATGGGTACTGTAAAGGGGAAAATCGAAATCATTATTAGCAAAACTAAATATTTATTGTACTCGTAATGAAACATGGTTCGATAAATATGACAAAAATTTTTAAGCTTTCTATAGTGAATAACAACTCGTTACAGAAAATAAAATGTGAGGTTTTAATTTTTTTGGCGTTTTTCAACCTATGTCATCATCAACATATCAGTCTTTAACTGTTCATTAATAAGAATAGAAGAATAGTAGAGGGATAGGCAGTAACGTCCTTCTTAAAACATCACCATAAGCCTAACTGCGATTTCCAACCCGCCTGCCAAACGTGGCAATTACTGGTAAAACCAGGTCAGTCGATGGTTGATAAGGATACGACTGAATATAAGTTTCTCCCATATGGGAGGTTTTGCCTTTGCGATTGGGGGGTTTTGCCAATATATGTTATGCTTGGTAGGCAGGATGTTTAACGAAGTATGACTTTGATGACGTTTTAAAAAGGGCCGCTGCTGACCATTCCTCGACTGTTAAATTCCCTTAGTCGCCTATTACGACACCCACGGGAAAGGAAGGGGTGGTCTATTCTATGCCGGGACTACTTTTATTTATTTATTTTTATTAAAATTATCGGTTTCTCTAGTCATGCAGTAGGTATAATCATAATATATAAAAATCCTGTGTCACAACATTCGATCACGATAATCTCCGAAATCGCTTAACCAATTCAATTAATTTTATAAATATGTATTGTTTGCTCTTGCTCTGATGCTGTTTAGTAGTTTATTATGGTTGTTTCAATTAGTTAATTAATTATTAAATGTAATTAAACTTTTTGAAAAAAGCGACAGCTGAGTTTCTTGCCCAGTTTTCTTGACTGAAATTGTGTTACAAATGGGTGGTGAAATAATGAAAAAACGACTATTAAAAATGCTTAAATCTAAGTTTAATTAAATAAAAATATTCCTTTCTTTCATCTTTAAAACATCGGATAGTTTTAGTTTCATCAAGATATATGGACCAGGTAATTAACAGTAGAAGGAAAGCAATGTTTGTCAGATTAACAGGTTAAATTATAAAATGAAAACAAATTAATAAGACAAAGTCACTAAAAAATCCGGTTTTAAAATTAGTTATTGATACTTTATATTGTTGTTCTATTTATTTAATACTATCGTCATATAGTCTATAGCACTCATACATAGATTTATAAATGCAGTAACAAAAAAAAAAACATATTTGCTTCTGCAGACAAAGTTAAAAAAAAAACCAAATTGTATTTCGGCAAAATTCCATAAAATTTGTTCTTTTTAATAATTAAATAATATGTTGTACAAATAAAACCGACTTTAAATGTGACAAAACTAGTTATTTTGATCAAAAAACTAAACTGCTCAACCTATCGTGATAAAATTACTTTGGGACCAATTTGTAAGTATATTCTTTCAGATAGAAAACAATTTTCCATATCGGTTTAGAACTGACGAAGTTATGAGGTAACAAACATAAACAAAATACAACCGAATTTAAAAACCACCTTTTTGTAGACGGTTAAAAATAATCTTCATAGATGCTGGTAATCCAAAGGTACTGTAATTTGAAAAATACAAATTAAGAACTTCCTCTTTTTGAAATCGCTTACAAATAAGAGATTCCAAGGATGTATTTCTCAGTAAGATTAAATCAGGATTACGGTGCAATAGTATTCCTTTCAGCGCGGTGCAAACATGGCTCATAATAACCACTGAAACGCCTTCGGGCCGCGTAGCGTGTGTTCCGGTTTAAAATTTCAGTAGTATAACTCCCACTCTCAAGTAAACTCGGGCTTGTGTGTGCTAAAACAAATTAATTATTTATACGCGGGGCTCAGCTTTCCTCACAAACACAGCGTAGAATGTTTACATATTCCGAAAATTATCAATACAGTTCCAAGTGTTATTATGTGAGCTTATGACACAAATTGAATATTCAAATTGTCTGGAGGAACAAGACGTTAATTTTAATAACAATGATACACAATGACCGAGTTATTGCTGAACGTAGGTAGCAATATGGTAACAAAGCGAGAATATTTTTTTTTATTGCTAATTATGAAAACGTTATTTAAAAGGTATCATTATCGTCATAAACCAGGTACGATCTTTAAGTCTCATTTTTGTAAAATAATAAAGGATATAATTTTTTTTTTAATAAATGTAAAAGTATAAATGGATGTTTGTTGTTCTTTCATGCAAAAACTATTGAACGGATTTTAATTAATTATGGTATATAGGTAGGTTATATCACAACTTAATACATATAATATTTTATGTACCAATTCACGCAGACGTAACCGCAGTTATACTACTAGTAAAAAATAAATACGCGCATTGTATTCTGAAACATCAGTATCCATTTAAAGCTCTATCAGTGAAACTGATTTTTTCCCATGAAACATTGCTTAAAAAGCGACAAAATTTTTTTAGCCTCCAATAGAAGAAGCAAAATGCTGTACCACCTTATACGACATGACGATTTTTTAAACAGCATAATAGAAGAAAAAAAAAAGGGGGAAGATGGAGTAATAATTACATGGGACAGATAAAAGAAACTCTATTTGTCATGTCGTATAGGGAGGTCAAAGATATGGGCTGGAATGGAGTTGGCTGAAAGAAAATACATGAATTAGTTACATCGCCAAGAGGAAACTTTTAAATGAAAGAAAAGAGAAGAAATTTAAAAGTTGCTCCTTCCTGAAGTTTGTAAAATTATGTGATTTTCTGTCTATTTAAAATAAAATAAAGGAAAGGAAATTACTTCTTAAACTTTGTATAGATCAAACAATATTGCTTAAACTTAAACAATAGATAAATGAGAGAACAGAATCAAAGAAATTTCAGATAAAATCTAGGGCTACGCATTTCGGTCTCGATTTTGTCACATTAATTATATTTTTACTTTAATGTAATTCATTTTTCGAAAGAGCGAGTAAACTTCTCTTTGAGCAGTAGAAATACTCAAAGAAACTTTATAAACAGTTCAATTAAATTTAATGTTCGGCGAATTTGAGTACAATACAGCGATAAAACGTAATTGTGAGATATTTATACAAAATTCATCGAGACAATACAAGGAAAGTGAAAATGAACCTTTGGGGAAACTATTAGGTATGTTTGACTTTTACATATATACACACATATCTATCACGCCTTAGGTATATTTGACTTTACTAACATGTTTAAATAAATTTACATCCGTGTGTATATTGAATTCAATGTTATTAGTATTTATGGACATGGACAATGACGTAGAAGGAAAGAAAGATGCTTGAGGCATTCGAAATGTAGACATGGAGGAGAATGGAAAGGATAAGCTGGACAGAAAAACTAACGAATGAGGAAGTCCTGAAAAGAGTGAACGAGAAAAGAACATTAATTAAAATAATAGATAATAGAAAAGGCAAAATGCTGGGCCACCTTATAAGAAATGACGATTTTTTAAGAGCATAGTAGAAGGAAAAATAGAGGGCAAAAGAGGAAGACCGAGGAATAACTACATGGGACAGATAAAAGAAACATGGTGCATGACACCTCGTATAGGGAGATCAAGGATATGGCCTGGGATAGAACTGGCTGGAAGAAGATGCATGAATTAGTTGCACCGACAAGAGGAAACTCTAAAATGAAAAAAAAAGTATTTATGGTATATATTTGTTAAGATGTTGCGACAAATGTTATACTCATTTTACAATACATCCTAATTTTCAACCGATTTAAAAAAGGATGGATCCCCAATTCGGTTATTTTTTTTACATTTGTTATCTCGTAACTCCGTCAGTTAACAATAAAATATTGTCTTAAATAAATTGCTCTGTTATATTACACCAAAATTCAATAAACAGGTGAAGTGATTTTTCACGAGACATCCATTCCAAGATTGATGACCAAATAAACCAGGTCGCTTCTATATAACACGGGTCAATTTAAAGAGTAGTTGTATTTTATATTTCCAAGAGACAAATAAATAAATTGTGTGCCTGAATCCTGATCCTGCGGTTTTTTCTTTTCTATTCAATGGAATGTAAGTCAAAAATAATTAATTTAGGATATTTTTTATAGAAAAATGCGATACAAGTCAGCGGTCTATTTTACAAATAATGGCATGTATTATAGAGTGACATGTGTTGTTTGTTAATTCTTGAGAATTTAATGCAGTAATTTCATATATTTAATAAAAAAATATTAGGGTCGTTGGTTGCAGTAACACAAATGGGAAGAAATACTAATAAAGAAGAGAGGGAGAGAGATTGTTAGTCTTGTGGAAGTTAATTCCCATTGTTGAAAATATAGTCTGACAGATCGACCTCCACGCGGTTCCTTTTTGAAACCGTTGTGATTATTTCTTGTTGAATCTGTCATAAAGAGCTAACTCAGCTGCTTTCATCGACTGGTGCCCCGCCAGCATATATCGATAGCGCAGGCGGGATTACTATTTGATTGTTATCCACTAAGAACACCTATGAAGAAGAAGAAGAAACAAATGACAGTAATAATGTAAGAATTATCGATTCTTTTGCATTTAACATTTTTGATGATTTTGAATGCAGAGTAGAACATTCAGAAAACTTAACAATGTGGTAATATTGCCAAATTTCTGAATATTAAAGATTATATTGCATATAGGTATTTTTTATTGGTTCGATACCTAACGTACATCTCGTCTCAGGCTGCATAAAATATTTATAAGAGATTTCGCGTTTCGTGTTTCGTGTCCTACGTGAGTGATACGCCCAAGTTTTTATTAAATTGCTGTACCATTGAAAGCTATAGTACGTAATAGGTAGTCGTCTATCAAAATAAGGAAGTACATTCGACAGAGAAATTTTATACGGAATTTATTTTTCGAATACTTTCTATAAAGAGACGAAATTGATATTCTATTCGTTCGTATCTTCGATGATAAAGACGTTGGATGAATTTCAATTCGCTTTTTAAAGTTATACCTAATTTATCCAAAGTACTTTAAGTTAGAGAGTTATACTGTAATAATTTCTAGAATTTAGCATTAAATAAAATTTGACTATATGCGTTCATATTAGAAATAAGTAAAGATTTCAAATGCAGGTGGCACAGGATCTGTTATTGTGCTGGTTTGTGGGTAATCTGTGATATTTAAGGAACGTACCAAAAAGGTATAAAGAAACTTTTCTGGTGTGATTTTGTCTGTCCAGTTGTCTGTCTATTATAGTGCTATATCTCAATATTAATGATATTAATTTAAATTTTGAATTTTGGAATAATCATACATATTGCAATGAAAATATAAAAAAAAAAATATTTCCTTTGCTAAGGGATTCAAAATGCAAAATTGATATATTAGTTCAAGTGGAGTGTCGTATTTTTATATGGACTTATAGGTCTTCATTTACACATATTAAAACTAATTTATATTTATTTTTCTGATGATACTTTGTACGCGTGGATTTTAGAAGTGAAAAACAATGAAATAAAATAAAAAATCAATGAATACATACATGGCATATCAAAATGAAACATATACCAGATTTTAAGCTAAACCTTAAGGAACACAACTGTGAACTGCGTTCATATTAGTGTAGTAGTTTTTGCGTGATGCCGGAACAAATAAATAGACAGATAGAGAAAAATTTTGTTTTAGCTTTTATTACCTTTATTAAAATCTCCATATAAGTTTTTCTTAAATATGTTCCATTGCACATAGAAGATATATATAACATGCTAATCTAGAAGCCCCTAGATAAATATTCCAACTTAACTGGTAATACTGCGGCATGCATAAGAGAGAAAAACTAGTACTTTGTACTTAAATAAATATTTAGCCACCCTTTTCGTGAATTGAAAATTCTGAAATGCGCAGTTTTAGTCTAGGTTGGATACAGAGCTTTTTATTTAAGTATTACTGTCATCCCGTATAGATAGGTTTATATTTTGTACTTACTGCTAACAGACTTGAAGGATATATAAAGCCACTGGTTTCTTTTTTTTATCGAAATATATTTATTGAGCAAGATAAAAAATTGCTTTCTTATTGACCTTGTATATTTATAATAGTCGGTACATGTTTGAAAATAATTGGTTGATCTGTAAAGCATTAACAATTACGAATATTTTTTGTAAAAAAATTACGTATCTACTCGTAAGTGACTTTATATACCACATGGACAAAATCTAAAGCAAAAACTAGTATAATTCTAATAATGATAATATTAGTGTAAACGGTTTATTAGGTCAATAAGGTCAAGTTATATCGAGATTTAATTCTAAATAGTCATAATAGTGAAGGTATTTCTGCAAATGGTAGCACACAATAGGCAGACAGAAGTTTCAAGTATTGTTGCATGAAATAAACTTTGTAAAATAGCTGTGTGCCCATTTCACATGCACAATGCAAGATGCAATGAGTTTCCAATATGTATACGAGTAGATACTTCGTCAATAACAGTACATAATATAAAATATAACAATATAAAACAATGTGTTTGATAAATAAGAGATTATAAATTGAATTCTAATTCTGTTTTAAACTTACAAATCAACTAGATATTTATTATAATTTTAATTTTGTGAGCTCTTTATATTTAGATGATATTACAAATGTTATGTGATACGATTCACGTAGCAACAAACCGTGGAAGTAAAATATTATAAATTAAACATTTAATGTCAAAATGATTCTGCGACATTATAATTAAACGACTTTAGAATTGGTATTATTCAAGAATGAGAATACGAATGGTTTCAACGACTGAGTTGCTACGATGTTATGGCAATTTTCATTACGAAAATTGAGTGAATTGATGTAGTGAAACAATGTCGAAATATATTGTGCTCTCAAATAAATAATATGATAAATATATGATCATAAAATGTATACAGTTAAAATAATATTTGTTTATTTATACTTTATTGAACCATTTACAAAAATAATAAATTCGTAGGAAAATTTAATGAGCAGTGATTCAAAAGTCCGCCTTGTACATTTATATGTACAAATGAATAAATAAAAAAAGGCGGCCTTATCGCTAAGCTATTTCTTCCAAGTAATCTTTGGGTAGAAGACATTGAGAAACACTCGCACATATATAGATATATACAGTAAGGTGCAAAACTGAATCAGTACTTTACATGTCCATAAAAAATAGCGTAAAAAATGTAGGATTAATTGTTAAATAATAAACGGATTACGGTATTAAAAACTATATTTATTTATTACTTTAATTACGATTGTCTGATAAGCTTAAACATACTTTTGGTTTATGATTATCGCAAATACAATTGGTTCACTTTCGTACATGTACGTACACGGTACATGTACACCTATATATATATACTTTATAGCACACATATAATAGGAGAGAATGAAAGAGAAATATGAAGAAAGAACACAGAAAAAAGTACTAAAGGGAGAGATAGTAGGAATTAATAGAGGTTCTTTAGCTAGTATGAGTTATTATTGAATTGTCGTTAATATTGTTTAGTATTCGACTTAACTTACCTGGAAGTTATATTAAATTTGAGATAATCACCCACTTCCTATAATTTATTAGATGTAAATAAAATTTAAAATCCAAAACATTTTCCCTATGCGCCGATTATTTATTCACATCGCATAGATAACTTTATTGATTTTCTTGCAAGATATAATATCATATGCAAGTCGCGTGAATTATTTATAAATATGCTATATAAAATATGATGATTCATGTAAAAAATAACATTCGTAACCTTTGGTAAGAATAGTAGATTACTCTGAGAAATATTTTTCTTGCTACTGTGTTTACTTTGGTTTCTAGGCTTTAGTTGTCAGTTTTACCATTTAGGATTGAAATAGTTATGATTTATAAATCAATGTTTGTTATACTAACATAGTGGTTTTTAAAAAAAAAAAATTATCTTTTTTATTTTTTTTTTCACTTTTTTCAACATTTTACTGAACTAGATGTCATTTTGCAGGAGTCCATAATACTTTTATACTGAATTAAAAATTCATTTTGACATTGAATGTTTTTTAATGAGTGAAAATGAAATGGTAACCATGTCTGCGCTATCAATATACACTAGCGGGTTACCATTGAGAATTATGAGGAATACCTTAATGGTTTACAAGAGGAACCGCGTGGAGGCCAACCTGATAGAGTATATTGCTAGCAATAAGGCTTTTGGACCCACAATATTGACAATCTGTTTCCCCTCTGATTTTGAATGTTAATTTATAGTAAACATCAACACAACACATTTCTCCCGCGTACGCTCAGGCTGTAGAATGAGCTCCCTGCCGAGGTTTTCCCTAAAGATTACGGTATGGGGTTCTTCAATAAGGGTATTTTTTCTTTTTTTGTTCTTTATTGTACACAAAAAATAATGTTAAAACGATTAATTTTCAACGTGATGTACATATATTAAGTTTTCTTTTTAGGGTCGGCATCATGCATGTGACAGCCCAAGTGTTGCAGTTATCCATAGGCTACAGTTTACCATCACATGGGACGGCGAGGGATGGGCAGCAGCGTCCCTCTTTAAACATCTATAAAAGCCTAACTGTGGTTGTCAACCAAGTCTGCCAAGCGGGGCAACTACTGGCAAAACTCCTCTTATGGGAAGGCTAATGTCTAGCAGGGGACAGTTAACGGCCGAAATAATAATAATAAAAAAATAATATATAAATACCAAGAAAAGGTGACTGTTAATTCTGAAGCACAGAATAAAGTATCATGTCGAAGATTTAATTGCTTTTTTTTTCTTTAGAAAATCAGTTAAATTAATTTTTGATGATATTCATACTTAATTTTTCGTTCTCGAACAAACAGCATATATTTTGTTAACAGTGAAGGCTAATATATTTTTAGCATCTTTTTCTTTTGAAATTCGCTTAAAATTGCGTACAAACAACGTTTAAATTACCTGTAAACAGAATGATATACGAGTTTTTCTATTTTTGTGTTACGATCCTCTCTCATAAATATTACGTTCTTATGTTCTTAAAAAGTGGATCTTTGTGTCTTTTTTTGTTGCATTATATTCTCAATAATGACGATTTCTTATTACTTATGGCTGTATTTGTGTTATATCTGGTTCTATTTCGTGGAATGGAATTTATTGCTATCAGAATTCTTCAGTTTCTTAAAAAAAGATTACACCAATACTAAAGAAAATGTAATTTAGAAAATTTTGCTTAACTAAGAATAAAAACGTTTGATTAGCTAACATTATAATATATAATTTTTGTATGTTGTATAAAAATATACTCTAACTATGAGCTTGTATTAGTAGGATAAAAAAAATGGATTAAAATTGGTAATCGTCACCTATAAAAATGTCATAACGTTTGGTTCATTATGACCATATCATTGGACATGATTACCATATACTCTCTGTACTGTGGTCCCGGCATAGAATGTGCCCTCTCTTCCTTTCCCGTAGGTATCGTAAGAGGCGACTAAGGCACTTTATGGTCGAGGGAAGAGCTGCAGCGTCCTTCTTAAAACATCGCAATAGCCCAACTGCAGTTGCCAGCCCGCCTGCCAAGCATGACACCTATTGGCAAAACCTTCCTTACGAGGGAGGCTTATATTCAGCAGTGGACAGTTAACGACTGATGTGATTGTCACTGGCATATATTACGACGTCTATGGTAGACTCATACTTTGTAGTTCCTAGAAACTACGGCGTTATGCCTCTGTACACTATAATTGCTTTGCCAAAATTTCAATTAAGAATTGAAAAAGTAAATAAATTTATTATTTTCTTATTGGAGAATAAATTAATCATACATAATACAAAAAATAGACGGTATATAAGTATTAATATTTACATCGATTAACCTTATTAATGTTATAACGGTGAAAGTGAGTTTGTTTGATCGTTACCTGTTAGCGTCTTAACGAGTTAACAAATTACTATAAAATTTGGTGAACACGTACTATATGGCATGGAGAATGTTATAGTCTACTTTTATATCCCCGTCAGTGAACATATCCTGGTCACGCGGTCAAAGTCTTGGGTAAAAACTAGTATAGTATATAAAGGCTTTTGCACTAGGTGTTCTCTATTTACCCTTATGAGACTTAACGTAAAAACGGAAATTATTTCTCTGTTTACCCACAGAACCCTAAAAAATTGGAATCCATAAATATTTAATTCGCATCAATAAAACAAGTACACAATACAAACTCCATAGTAATAAATGTACAACATTTTAAAAACTGCAGAATTTTATTGGCACTTCATCCCAAAAGTCATTTTCCATTGACAGCTTACGTATTAACATTTGATGTATTACTGATACATTCGTGTACATTCGTCATGTCACCAGATATTTAATTCAGAATTTAACGATATTATATTATATTTATATATGAGATATTCTCTTTTTAAGAATGTTTTATAATTAGTATTTATTTTACGTATTTAATTGTTTTTACAATCGTCAAGGTCTGAACGTGATTAATTTTTTTATATTATCTAATATCTTTGGACTAGAATTAAATTCTAAAATATTTTACTGTCAAATGTCACTGGATTGAATACCTATTATTTTAATGTATAAAGTTGTCATTAATATTGTTATGTTTTGTAGCTGAATAAATAATTTTATTATTATTATTATTTCTAAAAATTCACATCTCCTATCTTAAGGAGCACAATCTGTCGGCATATAATATTATTAATATAACTTTGAATATAACTAATAAAATCGGTGATAACTCAGTCAAACAAATCTTGCCTGTTGTCCGGAGATCTTAAATTTGAATCCCAGTTTAAGCCTTTGAATATTTCAAATTCATGTCGACTTACTTAAAAATGACTGTCAGTTGCTTAGTGCTCGGAAGACACAGGTCTTCGTGCTGAGCGAAAGCAGATTCAGAAAAACCCTTAAAACTAGAGGGCGCCCCATTACTCAAATAGTAGTAGTAGTGGAACACTAGTTCAATTGAATACAAGTTGATGAGTCATCAACTTATATATCAAAATATAAGCACGATCTATAACGAAAAATATTATAGAATTTACCCTTAGATACCACATCGACAATGAAAAAGGTCGGAATAATTTTTCATAGATTCCACGTAACACTAATGGCGATACCATACGGGGATGTTCCATTATGGCGAATTATTTAAATCTGCGTTGTGTAAATAGAAGCGTTGCAGTTGTCGGGGCTGTCACGGCCGCTTTACTTATTCATGGGGCTTGTCCCCAACCACCAGTTAATTATGACGGGGAAAGCGGCTCACCGAGCGCAACTTTCAAATTGGATTAGTCGCTACAACGCCCTCCTAGTTCACTAACTATACAGCCTTTTTGAAGTTGTTCTGATAGTTCAAGCGGTACTACATACGAGAGTGAACAAAAGAAGGAAACGTGTAAAAAGAGTGGCGTCATGTGCTTATTGGTTTACGGTCAAGCACGAGTTGGATTCAGAAAGAAAAATAGTTGTTTATATGTTCTTTCAAATTACTGTATTTGTTCAAAATAGATGATTGATACATCTATATGCCTTCTGAGTAATTTTTTTAAGTTAGAATAAACATAATAAATAAATAAAATTGTATGTATTTTTGCTTAAAATATTATCATAACTGATAAAATACCTGATAAAAGGTATGATACGATTTATGAAGATAGATAAACTAAGAACCTTATACTCATGTAAGGATAGAAGTCTTTGAGACGGTTCTCACTGCCTATCTTGCAAGAAATTTGTCGTGAATGTAATGAATGAATAATTCGTCTCATATACTACATAAAATATGTAAAAAACTATATAAAATTCACACCAGATAACAAAGTAAGAAAAACATTCAGCGACATTGTAACGAACCGAGCAAAATACAGTGCGAGTCATT
Source organism: Galleria mellonella (assembly GCF_026898425.1). Taxonomy (NCBI): domain Eukaryota; kingdom Metazoa; phylum Arthropoda; class Insecta; order Lepidoptera; family Pyralidae; genus Galleria; species Galleria mellonella. Next base: position 62,762 of record NW_026442100.1, on the reverse strand, counting down.
GTCGTTCCAATTTGCTCGCGTGATACACCTATTTTATTTTGCAATTTTCTTGAATACTTGCCAGTTATTCATGAATATAAGTTTACTTCTCTGGTTTCTACTAAAGCTACATATCTTTGTAATAAAAGTTCCATATTATAATACCCTTGTATTTAAGGTACTTACCATTCATTATAAAAAAAAAAAAAAAACCAAAGAAGATTAAAGCAATACTTTCTACTTTATTTATTAATTTCTGTCTGTTTATTACATGAACATAATAATAATATTTTTTGCTGGCAATTTATGTATATTGTATTACATTAAAACATTTTTGTCATGTAGGTGACAATTTTGGTCATTTAACACTTTTTATTTGTAACCAAATCAATGGCATTTGTGCAATTTTTGGTAATTTTAAATACAATAACATTTTTACTAATTCACAGTTAAAATATGTTATGTTTAATTTGGTATTGAACACAATCCTTAATTTAAATTGGCTAAAACTAAAATTACAGTATCATAGTTTGTGAAAGTGTTAATTTCAAACGCTATTCCATAATTGGATGGAACGAAGTAGGAAATTAAAGTAGGGTAAGTTTACATAAAGTTACACCACTATGCGCCCGGCTTGGTGACAATTTTCAAACTGAAGTTTGTTACTGCGGTTCTCGCGTTTATCCATTGAGACTTGAGCATGTTGGTGTCGACAGAATCTGGTTTTGATAGTTTGTATTGGAACTTTTGCACAACCGTTATAAAGTCTGTTAAAAAGTATAACGACTTATTTACTTCTTTAAAGTAAAAGGTAAATTTTCTTTTAATTATTAGAATCTTAAAGAGGTTGAGTTTTTCTGAAGCCACTATGTATATACGGGAATGAAAATGTAGGTAGAGATTGAATATATGCCGTCGTAAGTAGCTACCTACATTTTATCAACACGGTTTCTCTCTTTATTTACATAAATAAAAGACAAAAGTAAACTGCATGATTAGTAGTCAGTTTACAGTCGAAACTGCTATATCTAGAAGTATGAAACTATGCAAACTCAAACATAAGTAAGAACATTATTTTTTTTCCGAATATTTTTATAATCCTTGTATAATAATAAGATACACAACACTTATACATTCTCACGCATCTATTAGAGTCTCTAGGCTTGGATTTTATGCAAGAGACCCTATGGAAGTGAAGAAATCAGGAGTGATCTTTGGGTTTCGGAACTCTTTGTTTACTCTGCAAAGAATATAGCACGATAATAGGCTGCTTTTGGAACATAATATATTTCAAAATATTAATGGTTGAAAATGTATTGATGCACCTTCCTATGTTAATGGTTTACAATTACGAAACGTAAACGAAGGAGGAAACAATGAGAATAAAGTCAGGTCAATTGGCCCATCATAGAGAATTTACTAGGAATTAAACACGAATGTTTCCATGGAGATCGATATGAAAGGGTATATTGTTAGCAATGAGAACTGACTTTCTCATTACTAACAATATTTCCCCTTATCCTATTTTTTTTTAATGAGTGTTAATGAAATGGTCACCCCGCCTGCGCTAACTGTATACACTGGCGGGACACCAATGAGGGATGATAGGTGACGATGAAAGCAGGTCAGTTAGCCCATCGTGAGGAATTGCACTAGAATTAACCACTATGGTTTCCAGGGGGAACCGCGTGGAGGTCGACCTGATAGGGTGTATTGCTAGCAATGAGGCAGTTAGACCCTATTACTAACAATCCCTTTCTCCCCTCCACTTATCCTATTATGTTTTATCTACATAATGAAAAGCAAAACAATCGATTGTGCGTGAGTCAGATACGGTTTTGACAGATGTGTTCCTGAAGGTTAAACTTAAGATGTGGTGTAAATATATCACATTTTGATACGTCATTTAGGAATGATATATTACATTAGTTCCCCTACTTTCAAATTCCATGCATACGAAGTTGCATACTAAAGGTAATATCATATATAGCACATTATTGTTCATATACATATTTCTTCGTGTTTATTTTAATGTTTAATTCTAATATAATTTTATTAATTGGATTCTCCAAATATACGGTAAAACTAAACAATGTTGTATCTGTGTGTATGTGTGTTGTATAAACATGTTACAATTATGTAATAAATTAATAAATAAATTCTTATATGTAATATAAAAATAACGCCACAAGAGAGGTAATTAATTATGTTAAAAGTGGCTAATAAATAAATGTGTACTGAAACGTGATTTGTGTTTTTAATAAAGTATGAAGTGAAACTCCGACGAGATGAAGATATTTGCAAACAAGAATAATAAATATAATAAAGTTTCTAATTAAGCTAACTGTTGTATATATTATATTATATGTATGATGTAATTGTAATTAAAATTTTACCAGAGGAAGACTCTGTACAAAAGTCATTTGCATGGGTACCTGTGCCCCATTTGTGTTTTTACGGTGAAGCAGTTGTGTTTGCATGACTGTGTTTCGGTTTAAAGAGTAGGATATGGCAATGAATTTACATGGTACAAAGGAATAACACCTGAGCCCTCAGGAATGGCAACGCACGGGGCTATCATGGGAAAAATAGTATACTCTGTCATGTCCGTGGTACTGCTCATGTCTATAGGCGACGGTTACCACTTTCCATCAGGTGGGTCGTCAGTTCGTTTGCCATTCTAAGTTGCATAAAAAAAATTATAACAGAGAAATTTACTGAAAGGTTAATTAAAAAATATGATAATAAATCATTCACTAGTAAACTAAAGACCTATTGATATATTATCAAAATTTTATTTATTTAATTTTAATTAATTTGAAAATAAATTAATTTATTACTATAATTTATTAGAAAACGAGATTTTAAATTTATAACAATTAATAAGTTTTTCTCTTCATTTCTTTAAGTAAGATAAGTAAATAAATAATAGTAAATTGATATAATTAAATTTTGTTCCACAAAAAAAAACCGACATCAATTTCGGCAGAACTAGTTATTTTGATTTAAAATCTAAACTATTGAACCGATTTTGATAAAATTTCTAAAGGGCCGGTCTATAAGTATGTCATATCAAATAAAAAAAAATTCTAAATCAATTTATGACTGATGGAGTTAACATAATACCCAAAAAAAAAACAAATGCAATTAAAATGAGAATTTCCTTCTTTTTGACTTCAATTGAAAAATTAAGAAAAATATTTGTATGAAACGGTTCATACTTGACTTTTGTCGTTTTTTAGTTCATTTACATTTGTTTTCCTAATAATATCAATATGTGTATAAGTTTTACCAAGTGTCAACATTCATGACTGCTAATATGATAAAAGTACTTTTCTATACTTGGTAATATGTACTGAAACACTAAAATAATAGGCAACTTTAGTAGCAAAATTCTTGCTGCTAGCAACTCATAAAACGGAGATTTTAATACCCGTTGGAAAGTTGCAAGTCACGTTTCATCTTGGTTGTCCGAGTTTACTGCGAGTTTTTGCTTTATCTCTTTAGATAATACATATTTCAGTATGTTATATATTGCTGGGGTATAAACAGAAACATGGATATTGCATTGGATGTTTACAAAACTTGGCATAGCATAATTTGTTAGATTTTGTTACACAAAAAAAAAATAACATCTTTCAGATAAAAAAATAATATCTTAATCGGGTTATCAATAACGGAGATCTGAGGTGACAAACATAAAATAAAAAATACAACCGAATTGAAAACTTATTTCTTTTTTGAAGTTATTTGAAAACTAGATAATGGTTAAATGAGATAAGGTAAGATCATTTTAAGGAAATGATCTACTAATGATACAATTTTTGTTTATCCAAAGAAATGTAAGTAGTTTAAAAATAACAAAAAAAAAAAAAACAATAACAGCTTATTCAGTACTCAAATTGTAGCAGTACAGAAAATTCAAAATGTAAAGTTTCATTATAAGATCTTTTCTTTAAATGAGTCTATTTTTATGCAACTAAGAATGCCAAATACACAACACTAACGAGTTTGATCTAACCTGTAGATATTAAGAGAACTACATATATAATATTTTGTCCATTGCACTCACGAGGTCTTGTTACAAACGCATGAGTAAGGGAACTCAGTAATTTCACTGCCCAACCTTTAAATCGAAACACCCATGCAAGTACATGTTACGAAATCTACAACTCCGTAATTCAGGTATGATAAATGGAGTTACGCTGAACTTTGTGATAGATTTACACAAGTGTAGTTTTGATAGCAGCATGAACACGTTTCGCTTCACTAATAACATATGCGAAAGTTTGAATGTTCTTTATGTAATCAATTCGAAATTGCTAATTGGGTTTGGTGACAATTTTGTACAAAGATTGATTTATTTACAATAACGAGTATAAAAGGTGAGATAAATTTAAAAATCATCCTTTTAAAGAATTATTTTTAGTGAAACAGTATTTTTACCCAAAGAAAAACGTCTTAAAGTTTTGAACTTTCCATGCTGAGAAGTTACTATAGGAGGTTTTTTTTAGTTTTTTTACTCATATTGCTATAGGAAAAATATATTTCACTGACTGTGTTAAAAGAATTCTGAAGATTTCAATTTCAGCCTGTATCATACGGATATCGGGATAATAAGAGGAGCAATCAAACCCATCTGCGTACCACTTATATATACAGTGAACTAGTATGTAGGTCAGGCCAGTGTCATTATTTAAATAAGATAATATTTGTAATACTATTTATTTTAATAATTTGAAAATACACAAATAAGTCGTTGGCACATTTGATGAAATATGGTGCACTATAGACATGCAAAACGCATTAGACGTTACCATTTCTGTAGAGTAAGGTGTTATGTCTCCGTGCATATTAATTTCACTGGCATATCACACCGCACTCTTTAAAGCAAAATACAGCCTTGCAAGCACAGTCACCACCTTCTTCACCTTTATCTCACTCATGTTTGAACTTATTAACAAACATGAGTGAGATAAATGTAGTCCAGAAGACCTTTGTATTAAGTCTTCCTTTGTTGACTTAATTGTAATCGTGATATGTACTTGCACAATTTTTAAATAATTTCTCTTAAGCTATAGGTAGGTATAGTTCTTTTATAAAAAAATATTTTTTTTTTTAATCTTTCTGATTCGTCTGGTTGCGTAAAGTTATACTTTGTTCCTTTTTATAGGATGATAATTGAATTGTAATCTTGCCTATGCCATTGGTGTACACTGTCAAAGCACTAACGTGGGATGATAAGTGAGGATGAAAGCAAGTCAGTTGACCCATCGTAATGAATTCATCAAGAATTAACCACGATGGTTATCAGGATGACCGTATGGTAATCAATATAAGACCGCTAATCCCTGTTACTAATAGAAATATTATCATATCTAAATGGAATTTTGTTATTGTTATAAAACATTAAAATCATATTTTACATATGTAAATATGAAAATATCGAAACCCGGTATAAAATAACCCCGAATCAGCTATTCAGTCCTAAATATCCAATTTTCAAGTAGAGTACGACCAACGTCATAATTAACAAAGGTCTGGGACACCGGGCCATGCATAACTAAAGCCTACGACCCCAACACGAGACCTTCGTAAACTATGGGCTTTCTGTAGGCTAACACTGCAATAGATTTTGTCTAGAAACGTATTTTAATTTGGAACGATGAAAGTTTTAATACTAATTGATTCAAATCTAATAAAAGTTAGACTTGCTTTAATAAATATTCATTTCATGCTAAGAATAATTTTTAGCGTTGTGGTTTAGTAGTGTAATATTTCAATTTGTAGGCTCGCAAGATTGGCAGTTCGAATTTGTATAGCAAGTTTTCATTGACATTTTTTGATAGCAACATATCAAGTGTATGAGATGAAGTCGAAATACATAATTCCTACCCTTTTAACTGTGGGGACTGAGAGACTGACTTTTAACTCATATTTATTTATTTATTTATTATTTACTTGAAACATGAGATACAAGGTGTTACAAAAAACATAAGTATATGTTTCGCCATACATAGGTATATCTCTAAATGTTGGGTCTGAATGTTTTGTTTTTCTATTTTGGCACGACATATTGACTCCATAGTCACCTGGTAGTAAGTGACTATAAAATCTATCAGTATGGGGTACATGTCAAACAGGGTAATGGGTTTCATTTAAAGAATGTTAAGGTTGACTGGGAGAGAATACTTTTAGCATTAAGCCCGCCTTGTACATACATACATGTACTAATGAATAAATAAATAAAATAAGTAAATGTTAATAAGTTTAATTTTACCTGTAGATTTATTTGTCTATAATGTTAAAAAATCATAGAAATACGAATATATCTATGTGGGATTACCATACAAAGACCATTTCCAAATACACGCAAAATCAGTCAAGTGTTTGTTTGGTTTAGAAATAAATTTTGAATATAATTTCATGCGGAAATTGTAAACTTAGTTGCGGTCATGGAGATGGTTAATTTTGAAGTTTACGTGCCACGCTTGTCATATGGTTTATGGTGTAAAACGAAGATTATTTATTAAACATTGAAAATTGTGTTGCGCGTGTAACTTGGCTCGTATGGTACATTTGGTTTGTGGTTATAAATATATAAATTACTAAATTATCCCTACTAATATTATAAACGTGAAAGTGAGTTTGTTTGATTGTTTGTTACCTTATAGCGCCTTAACGGCTTCACCGTTTCAAAGTGACTGCACTTTGAAATTTGGTTTTTACGTTTTTTTTTACTACATATGATATAGACTATTCTTAATCTCGGTCAATAAACATATCCTGGTCAAGATTGTAAAATGTAGAACATTTAATAGAAATAAATATATAATTATTCTATTTCTACTGTGTAAACAAATTGTACATATTTTTAAATATATAATACTGTTTTAAATTGCTAAATAATGTTATTATGTTTAATTTGATTTTTCTTTTTTAGCTGAGCTTTTATCCCAGATACAAGCAGTTAAAACGTAAGTAGGCATTTATTTCGTTGTGATATAAAAAATTAACTAATCTTTTATAGAATTTATCGTATATTATATTGATGACTGGCGTACGCATAGTTACATTTTAGTTCAATTTTTTGAGTCGGTTAAAAATGAACTTTATAAAATTAGTCATGTCACTTCCATAAAAACGAATGGTACTCCGTTCAAAATGAACTTGATGGTGACAAGGGCAGGATTTGTGGTTCACGTATGGTTTGTAAATCGAAGTTTGGAATAGTTTCACTTGTTCGCTAAGTTGGTAAATGCGCCCTTTGTGTATACACGCCCGTTTGTACTTAACCTCAAAGTTTGTACTTTGTAGTAACAAGGACTTACCTATTTATGGGCGTTAATTCTGTATAAAGATTAATAACTGTTTCTATATTGTTATAGAAGTGAGTAGGTATGCAGCAGGTAAACAGCTTTATTCATACGACATAGAATTTAAGGGTATAATAATATTAAATATATGTATAATAAATATAAGACTAGAGAGACTTAAAATAATGTTTGTTCATCATAAATGTCATCATGAAGTGTCTGAACGAAAGAAATTTTCTCTTCTTTCATTCAGCTTCGAAACTCTAGATAGATTTTCATGGTATTCTTAAACTGCTATTGGGGCGAAAATATTTTGTCGTTTCTGTTTCATCTATCAATCATTATGGTTTACCAATAGCGCATGCGGGGTTACCCTTACATTTTCATCATTATAAAAAAATAGTACTTATAGGATATAAGTAGTAAGATTTGCTTGCTCTGATTTTTTATATATATAAATAGATAGACCAAGATACAAGCAATGAAACTGAGTGTTCCGTCTTCGACATTTTGTTACGGAACTCTATATTGGAGTTAAGAAAAGTACGCGCCAATAAAATTTTAAGATGTTCCTCTGGAGCACTTTTAAAGTGTATTTAAGTAATTCCGACTTTAAAATATGCATGCAAACACTCTTTAAGTTGTATTTAGTTAATTTTTCACGTTTCTCGTAAATGATACATACCTAACTTGTTACCAGAGTGCCTCGCTTCCGACGTAATTAAAGCTTTATGAAAATTGCGACATCAGGGACACTGAAATAATAATGACCTCACCTACTTCTGATGTCGTTATGAACCCTTTTTGGGAACTATTTGTATATTCTGTTTAATAAACAATAATGTTGATATGAACAAAGCATTTGTGAGACAGACAGACAGTGGAATAATAATTTTTTAGGCAATTACAAAAGGTGAAGGTTAAATTACTCTGCAACTACTGTGATATATATATATATATATATATATATATATATTTATTTGGTATAATTATGTAAGTTCGGTAACAATACAATATTATAATATCATCCAGTTACACTGTTGTAGGTGCATACGTACAGTATATATTTTCTTCTTTCCGATCAAACTGTTTGTAATTACTTCTCTCCATCCAAAGGTTGCCTAGAAGCGATCTCTTCTAGATCTCTTTTAGCGATAAGGCCACCCATTGCTTTCAATATGATCATGTCTTGTAATTGTTCGTAACTACGTATAACAACTTTAAAATTGAAATATTTTGGAGGCAATTAGAAAGAGTATCTATTTACCTACCTATCTATAACTTATAAAAAATATTTTTGTATTAATATACATTTCAATTTTGTTTCTAATATTAAGATAAGTGTAATATTTATATAATATTTAGCGCTCTGTGAAATGCGCAACTCACAGTAATTTGAAATGACCGTAACGTTTTAAAATGTTGTTTTGGCATGTCATTGAAATATTTTTGTGTGAGTGTTAATGTAAAATTGCATACATTTACCCAAAGTAAACATTATTTAGGGCTTTGATGAATTAAAATTTTAAAGCGCGTTTCTATTCTAAAAGGATAAAGGACCGACCTTTAGAAGGTATAAATTACAAATTGCTCTTATCATACAAAAACGAGATCAGTAGTATTAATAAAAAGCTTTTCTATGCACGATATCTAACTACTAAAGCTAACTACTAAAATACAGATCTTTTTCAAATAATTTTACAAAATTACAACTTAGTTTATCTAATATACATATATTTTTTTTTGTATGCAACTTAGAATGTAAAACAAGCAGACGGCCAATCTGATGGAAAGTGGTAATCGTCGCCTATGAACAGTACTATGGACATAACAGAGTATACTGTTTTGCCTATGATACCCCCCATGCGTTGCCATTCCTGAGGACTTAGGCTTATGTATATCCTAATAATATTAATAATTCAATATCACTTACTTAGTTTACATCTATTAGAATTATTAAAGAATGGAATAAATAAAAACTTTGTTTTAATCCAATAATGAAAATTAATATGTAGTTGTCATTTGTTTTTACAAATTGGCGGCAATTTGAATAATGTACGTAATAGAATCGCGCCGCGAAAACTTTCTCTCCACAATTTGTTGTGATTTTAGCTGTAGAATTAAATTGTTTTTATAATTAACAGATTTCGATTGGCATTTCATAATGATAGCTTATTCGAAGAACCGACAACCGATGGGAAAGAAAGGTTTTTGAGTGGGGTCGCCACTCAAAAAAAATAAAGGTAAACGACACTAGAAGAAGTGACGACCTCAAATGCATTTCAGGGAATCAGAGATGCAGGTGGCTCAAGACCGTTCCTTAAGGCAGTGTACGGAGGAGGTCTCTGTTCAGCAGTGGAAAGATAATAGCTGAGATGATGATGATGAAAGAAGGCTTATGCCTAATCAGTGTTTCTGTCGTGGTTTTTTTAATCAATTTCAGTGATGATTTGTGTGAAATGACAACTATCTATATGTAATGTGTATTATAAATTGAAATTTTTTGTATACATTAGAGAACAGCTTTAGACTAAAGTATAACCTGGTTGACATTATTCCTACTAGGGAAAAGTATAAAAGTGCAAAAATCTTCAGTTTGACTAACAACTAGTGTGGAGGCAAAATGAATCTTCAGGAATAACAACGCATGAGGTGTTGATGTTAAAGTGTGTTCTATGGTGTTCATGCTGCTGTTCATGTTTATAGGTGATCGTTACCAAATCAAATAGATAGGATGTCAACAACAATAGTAGCTAGTCATCATCCTTTATATTTTATATATATATATATATATATATATATATATATATATAGGGCAGTCAAAACTCAGAGAACGCAATACGTTTATTCTGATATAATTCTAATTAGTTTCTTACATTAATATAATCTTTCTATAAGATATTATAATAAACAGTAGATTGTAGATCATTATAATATATATATACAAGTATATAGACAGTATTGTTGCCCCTTGTTTTTATATCCTTTGGCTGATTCAATTTCATAAATTCTGTCTTTGTGCTGAACGTATATGCATACATAATAACAAAGGTTACAACCCCTTTGATATCTCGTCATTCTATCACAGGCACAATAGAAGAGCATGAGTAATTATATACCAGTTATGTTCAGTTCGTTATCACGGGTATGCATCGTTGCCACATCACATGTGACTTAATTGGGCACTCTGACAGTAAAAGTACCTTGAGTTCCGAGATTTAATTAGTGAGATTAAGTAATTAGTCCATTTACTATAACATTACAAATGCTACATCTACTTAGGGTATGTAATAGGTATTTAGTATTTTCAAGGTTTGAATTTGATATGCGAGACGGCAAAAACGAAATTGCAAATTTTATATTTTGTTAACATGCTTGTGGTGTGCAGTGCAGTGGTTGCACATATGAAAATTACAAAGTACGGGAACATGATATATATTAATATGATTATATAATTAATGGAAGCGTAATTATGTATTTTCAACCGACTTATAAAAGATGGAGGTTCTCAATTCGCTTGTATTCTTTTATGTTTGTTACCTCATACTACGTTAGTTTTAAATTGATTTGGAAAATTCTTTTGTTATTTGAAAGGATATACTTATAGTTTAGTCGAGTAGGTCCCAATATAGAATAGAACACCCCTCGCTTTTCCATGGGTGTCGTAAGAGGCGACTAAGGGAGTTTATAGTCGAGGGATAGACATCAGCGTCCATTTTTAAACATCTCCAAAGCCTATCTGCGGTTGCCAATCCGCCTGCCAAGTCCTTAGTCGCCACAACTATTGAACCCTCCAAGTGGGAGACTTATGTTCAGCAGTGGACAGTTAAAGACTGATATGATGATGATAATTGATATTTGTTTAAGTACCTGCTTAAGTACTTCTCTATGTTTTCCATTAACCAAGGGTAGCATATAAGAGTTTCTCTAATTAATAATACCGCCTTTTGTACCTTTATGACTATAATTTGATCTGTACTAATATTTTTATAGCATTTTCTATATTTTTATATGCATTTATATTCTAAATATGTTATTGTCTTTGTATATTTTTATGTATTAAGTGCAATAAAGAGATGATAAATAAATAAATATTCTTACCTGCAGTACGATCTATACTGTATGCTGACAATTTACGGCTCACGAAATAAATCTCATCTGACTTACAGGAAACCCTTGACAAACGGGTGGACAAAATTGAAAGCTGACCATAGCTTTCAATTTACCACCCTAATCCTTCCTATAAAGTGGTATTACCTTTGTACTACAGAAAGTAAAGCTAAGTTATACCGAGTTTGATTAGGATGGCCTGAATAACATACCAATTAATATATTACATAATTTATAACAAAGTGGTAATTGGTGAAGTCGACTTTTTAAAACTGTGATTGGCTAAAATCAAAATCAGCATTTTTCTAAAAGAAAATCCTTTTTTATTAGTGAAAGCAAACTTTTTTTCCTTAAAGAAACGGATACGACGCGCTGTCAAATTAATTTAGGGGTTCCAATTTTTTATCGTTTTTCAATCCAACACGGAAAAATGTTAGTCTTACGTTAAATTCATGGAATACTCTTATAAAGGAATGCTTATGATGTGAACTTTACTCTGTATATATAAGAAGTAAATGATTGATAAAAATTACAAAAAAAGTCCGGAGTAATAAAAAAAGTTTTTTTTAATCGTAATATCGTAGGAATCCAGGTAAAGTGGAAGGTAATAAATAGTAATAACATAGTGTTAAATAAAAAAATATATACAAAAAAGGATACCACACTTGTGAAATGATAACAGTGTGCGCATCTCACAGTGTCATTCAAAAGGAATATTGAATTAAATATTAGCTTATATGAGTATAAAAAAGCAATTTCTCATTGCATATATTTGTATGCAGTATTTAGAAAATACTGTATGATTTTTTATCTAACTTTTATAAAATTATTCATTTTTTGGAAGTGGTTCCGTTTTATAATTTAATTCTATTTTTAAGAAAATATTAATTTATTTTCGTAAATAGTTTAGTTATATAAACTTATATGTTATTTATGATTAGTTAATTAGTAAGTAATATTATAATGATATAATAATTAATGCATGCCTAATATACTCAATATCCAATTGTTCTTGCATGTAATATGTACAATAACTATTAAAGCTGCAGATTATGCAATTGGAAAACTAAAAGTAACAATACACAAATATTACATTTCATACAACCTCATTCTCGTTTTATGGATTAAGTTAAGGTAAATAGTGAAGTATGATGAATAAATTGCTTTGCTGAGCAGGCATATGTAATGTACACCGAGCTGGAAGGTTATATTATACTAACAGTACCAACTTCTTTGGATGGATTTAGACTTATTTACAAGGGTTACTTTTGAAGTCGGCCCTTTGGACTGGAAAGAGAAATGATTTATGTAATCTTATGTGAATATGCAATTTACCCCTTTACCTATTGATAAATAACGTCAAACGTCTATACTAAACACGTTATGGTGTATTGTCGGTGACAGATTACTAAGACCGTACAAAGAAAACTACAAAAATGTAACTTATCTTTCAATAAAATAAATATGTAGATATAGATAGATTTAGACAGTGTTAATGTAACATCAACTACGATTATTAAATTGATTTCGGTACTTAAATTCTCAATAAATTTATATCACCATCATATCAGCCGTTAACAGTGTACTGCTGAAAATAGGCTTCCCCTTATTGGGTGGTTTTGCTAGTAGTTGCCACGCTGGACAGGTGGGTTGGCAACTGCAGTTAGGCTTTAGTGATGTTTAAAGAGGAACGCTGCTGTCCTTCCAAATATAATTAAATTCTTATACTATATATTTTTACAGTAATAGATTCTTAACTGTTAGCTGTCACCCACATTACGTTATAAGGCATAGAATGTAAAAAAAAAACGATTCTATATATTTTATGATATTTTGGAGATGTCCTCACTTTTTTGATAAAATTTTGCAACTGGAAATAAAGGTACAAAATATTAATAATACAATAGAAACAGATTCATTCAGACAAAAAGATCTTTCCATATATGGTCTCAACATGATTCTCTGGAGTGTTTAGAATATAAATCCTGCATATACTTGGGACAATTGTAAACGTACATTTTTGTGCGTCGTATTACCAAGTTTACTATTTATTATAGAATTGCATGCTCTCTGCAAGTAAGAAAGTACCTACGTGGCTGGCATAATGGGAAGTTCTGCTTCGGCGGACTAAATGTCCATCGTCTGCACAAACCTTTATTAACGTTAATGCGATGTTATTTTATATTTATATTATTATTAAAACTTAAATTATTTAATGATACATCAAGCAAGTTACAAGCTATCTTATAGTATAAAATATATACCAATATTAGAATCAATGTGAAAGCCGAGTTAAAGAACGCTCTTATATTATTAGTATTTACATTTGTATCCCTTTCTCGAATACAACAAAGCAAAAAAGTTTTATCAAATATGCGCATTACCGTTATCTCCTTATGAGTAGTAAATTTGCTTACATAACCCAATTCCTTACATTAGAATCATAATAAATTCAAGTACTTTCATAAATCTTTGCATTTATTGATATTGTATAGCATGTTTTGAATGGTCGATGAATTGATTTGAAAATGAAAATAAACTGCGAAAGTTGAAGGATTTCTATACTAGAAAGTCTAGATGAACTTATCATGTTATCAACGAAATATGAAAATAGATGAAGTAATAGTTCAAGCGCATTTGACGTAGATAAATAGATTGATTGATACTGGTACAAAAACGATTTATTTAATTTGATGCAAACAAATTTTAATATAGTAACTAAATATCAAGTCTCGTAAGATACTCTTAATTACGTTGGATGATAATGAAACATGAAAGCAAAGAGTTTAAAATGGCAATGCGGACATGATATCTCTACTCATTGCCGACCCCGACATAACATTTTCACGCCCTTTTGAACCCCATATTGTAGTCTCTAGGGAGAAAACACAATCTGAGTATACGCGGAAGGAAATTAGTAATACAGTTGTGTGATATAGTTGTCTTTACTCAAGCCACTGTCTTAATCTACTGGGAACTTATACATTACGTCTATCTCTTAATTGGGTGGATAGAAATAATAGAATGCCAAATGTTTTCGTTTAAGTAGACCTATGTTTTGTCTGTTATATATTTATCGACCTTTTCATATAAGCTATTCGGTTACGAATTTATGAGTACTTTTAACTTAGCCTTTTTTCATCACGTCATCTATTTGGTCGACGTATATCCATCTAAGTTGGCATCTGTCGACATCTTTACTCATTCGAGCTTGATATATCTTTTTCGTAATTTTTTTCACTACGATATTCTCCTTTTGATCTTTCTTCAGCTCATATTTCTCTATAAATACACTTTTAAATTCTTCAACTTTTAAATTTAAATTATGTCTTTTATTAATAATACACAATACACACTTCTTAATACTCTCATTTTTGCTTCTATTATAAGCATTTGTTATAGATTATATTTTAGAGTTTAAATTAATTTTATTGACGCTAATAAACCAGACTCCGCTGAAGCCAATTTAAATACAAATAGATAAAAAATTAATACGTAAATTACATACTAATAGAGTATCTATTGAATATCACTTTAGGTTTATGGCATTCTGTTGTATAAGAGATATCTTTGCCCGTCCTTTAAATTATAATGCAGAAACAAATGTATAAATAATGCTTCAAAGTAGAATACCATAGATAAAAAAGTAGTATCTAGTATGGTGGTGGTATGTACTCGTATGTAAAGTCGCCTGTGGTATGTAAGTCTCCTGTGGTATGTATTGTAAATTTATTTATTTAAAATTATATAGGTATATATAAATATATATATATATATATGTGTATATTTTATGTATATTTATTTTACATACATAAGTAGTATCAATACTGTAGGAATATTATTTTTTATTAGATCGTTTACATTTATGTCGTTGACTCGGGTAAACGTAAGAAACAACTTATTTACAGTCTGTCCTTTACTAATTTAGATTAGTTATAACAATATATCAAAAGTTTAATCCCACTAAAAGCTTTCGCGACCTTCGTAACACTGTGTTTGGCATGTTACGTATAAATAAAGTTCAGAGTTTGATTCTCTGTTGCGGCCATTACCGTAAAATTTCAGAACGGGTTTATAGGATAACAGGATAATTAAGGCACTTTACACACAAATTATAAAAGACTAGTTCAAATCCACGACTTCGTTCGTGTGACCAGTTCCTCTAGACAAGGTGGAAACAAATATATCAATATAATTGTCCTTGTTAACGTTTGTATGAAAAGAACAAGACAACGGATATAACCATCTCATTCTATCTTATGACTTGCTAGCGATAACGATACTATCAGTAGATTCGTTTATACATTCTCTAGCGGTGCGAAGTATATTGATCAACCTGATTGATATAAAACGTCGTTAAACTTCTTCTCCATCCCAAACAATACTTGTACACCAAAATTTACAATTGGTCATAAATCTTGGTGTACAAGTATTGTACACCAAAGTAGTGAAAGGTAAGAAATAAACAAACTTAATTTCACATGTATATAAGTGAGGAAAGAATATAAAAAAATGTCGTCTGAATATTATTGAATTGTGCACGGAAGCGGAACGTGTATATAACAAAACATATATACATAGAAGATGTTATAGTTTGTTCAGAACCGGCTGCTAAATCGATCTAATATATGAGACATTTTTCCTGAAATATTACATGTTAACCTGGAAACGTGATGGGAGCATAATTTGTTCCCGGGTTGTGACTGCAGCGAATTGGTGAAGGAGGTACGGAGATATTTTTTTTATAAAAATATTACTTTTAGACATTTGAGATTTTGCGTATTCTGTTGAAGGACTTAGGCTAGAAGTATTATATTCTGTGATCTAGACAAATGTCTGGTATTCATAATTTGTCAAAGTCTAGCCTAAACTACTGTACTTAGAATAATGATAGGATTTATCAAATTATTCCGTGTCTCAGATATTTGAGAGGGGGAGGGGGGAGAAGTGCAAATTAGAGTCACAGAAATATTATAGGTGTAAATAAATATTGACAAGCCTTAAGATATATAAGCCTTATACAATCTTCTTTTCCCGTGAGTGACATAGGAGGCGATTAAAGGAACATATGATTGAGAAATGGGCAGCAGCGTCCCTCTTAAAACATAATCAAAGCCTAATTGTGGTTGCAAATCTGTCTGCCAAGCGTGGCAACTACGGGCAAAAATCCCATTATGGGGAAGGCCTATGTTTAAGTGGACAGTTAACGGCTGACATGATGACATGATGATCAAGATAGGTGATACATATACTGTCAGATCAATTAAGGTCTTTGTCTCTGTTTTAGAATACTTTAAATGTTAAAGAATATTTATGCATTGTGTACTCCATACTGTGTGAAAGAGAAATAGAAATTAATTTCGGTATACCAAACTCCTAAGCAAGTATAATTATGTTTTTAATTCCAAAAAGCAAATAATAATGTTCGTTCTTTAGTACATAAAACAAAATGTAGGTCTCGTTGTTCCTTTGTTTTAGCAGAAAATTTCCACTGGGGATAGATAGATGTAGAAATGATTACTACAGTTGTGCTAAACAATTGGACCTGGATTTATGTGGATTATTTTATATTAAGCTTATTAAATACTATATAATTTTATTTCAAATAATAATAGGTATCCGGAAAAATTTATAAAAAATCTAATATAATTAGTTATATATTTTTTATTATCGTTACGCAGACAAATACTTAACAGTGATTAATATACTTGTTATTATAATCTGTGGTTACATTTGTAACAAACCTTTACATTTATATAACAAAAAATCGTGTTAATTTGCTAGTCTAATTACTTGCAGAACATTTGAGACCTGAAAAGGGGGCCGGACTTAAGCCATCGCAAATTACGTTGGCTTTCTAAGCACAAACACCTGAGATGCTGTTATAGTTTATACCTTTGTACTTAGCTTAATTAATTTTACTTTAATATGAATCCTAACTGGCTTATACATCAATTAGATAATCTACAAATACGAGTAAATTGTACAGTGTATTAACAATCTAATATTGAAAACTGTTTTTCTATTTTAGTATTATCACCATCATTATTTCAGCTGTTATCTGTTCGGCTGACCATAAACCTTCACCATAGACTGTCATAAAGAACCGCAAAAAATGGTTTTATTTAAGTACATTAAATCTTAATTTCAATTTTGATAAATCGTTTGTCGATTTATACATATATAAATAAATAATAATAAAAATAGTTAACAAAAATTATTTATTTATTTATTCTTTACTGCATCATAAACTTTGTATAAGTGGCGAGCTTAATGCCATATGGAATTCTCATAAGCTAACAATTAGGTAAAAAAAGAAAGTTAATGAAGGACAAATATGGTGAAAAATATGTAACATTATTATAATAACATACTGAAATAATTATACACAATATACAAGAAATACACATGTAATACGTAAATATAGTAATTATTTTCTGTATTTATTATATTATTATGCTAATTATAGTAAAATAAATACAGAAAACTATAAAAAAATATAAAATTAAAATTTTTTATTTTTATTAAATTAAGACTTTAGTCCCTATATATTTATTAGATAATACATTTGAGTTCTAAAGAAATTAACACAACATAAAATTAAGTAGTTTATGACTCAAACTGATATTTTAAATTAAATAATACTACTTTATTTTTAAAGAAATTGCATATAACAATTATAATTAAAACTTACCTATAAATCTACTTGCACTTTTTGCCATAGTTTCTGTAATCTGACAGCAGAAGGAAATCGAAATGAAACTCAGGAAGATCCCGTGGCAAGTTTTCTTGATCATCTCTCTATGAACAAGTTCCGAGCAGCTATCGGCTATAAACTCAGTTTAACCCGCATTACAAACAAACCAAATCACATTTTAAACACATTGAGAGAAAGTTTGAAGGGTAGTCACAGTAGGAAACGTGTCGATTCCAGTTCGGGCGAAGGTCGAGTGCTCTCAACACAGCAAGAACGACTGAGCCGGCATGCCTAACTGGAACGGTGGAGAAATGGACCACTGCGCAGTGAGCCTTTACGTGTAGTGCTTTTACACTTTAACAAGCTTGATATAGAACTTTTATTCACCTCATATACATCTGCAAGTTCTACGTTGTTTGTATTAGAGTTTAAGTAACAAGTAAAAATTTATTTGTTAATCGATATAAAAAATAGGAGATTTCAATTATTGTTCTATTTAATTTTTGCTTATCTAAATTTTAAATACATTTTGATTATTGATCCCATACTAATTTTCTTTTAATGAAAGTATATTATGTTAAAGGACAATCAATCGATATATTATTAAATATTGTTCGATTCTTAATAATTTTATTAGTATGGAAGTAAATTTCTTTTGTTGAATAATCAATCAATAAATTACTGAACATGATAATTTTGGCAAAAAGAGTACAAATGACGGAATATTACAGAGTAAATTTGTGAAGTCGTATTAAAGAAATATTAAGGTATTTCTATTGAAATGAATTGAGAAATAAGTCATGCGGTAAATATGTCTAGTTGGAGTATATTATTTTAAGAAATTGTACAGTGGAAGTAACTTCATATAATAGTCAATATAATAGTTTATAGAGTTTACTAATATGAAAAATGTGAAAATAACTTTATTTGTTACCTGTTGACACTTTACTGACTCAAACAATTTTCATGAAATGAATTTCATGGATGCATATATATACATACGTGTATTATTTGGCATAGGGAAGAATATAGGCTATTTTCTACTCTAGTCACGCGACTGAAGTCGCGAGCAATGCTAGTAAGTATGTTTTCGTAAGTAAAATATTTAAAATTACACAGGTCTGCAAAAAAAAAATTGTCAGCTGCATGAGATATTTTTAACTAAATTATGTTTTAGAATGTGCTGATTTCAGAAGTGATGGCCATTTATTTCTGTCACGATTTTTTTGCAAATTCAAACACGAAAAAAATAGTTAAAGCATTCGTTTATTAAAAATTATCATTTTGTATAATATTTTTTTTACAACCAATAAATAATATAAAACCCATGTGGTAGAATGTTTTGAATATTTTTCCTGTTCTTGGGAGGTCAAAATCTATAAGAAAATGTAAAAAAAATCCTTTGTAGTTTTTTTGTCGCAGATCTGTGTTATTTGTTATCGGTATAAACATATTCTAAATATAATTATACTGCTTAATTAGTCATTATTAAGTTCGATTTGTTATTATTAGACTTTACTTGGTGGTATAAAAAAGAATACACCAAAGCATAATCTATATTTTGGTACATACTTTTTATATCATAAGGTAGCTATCAAGCATATAGCCTGTCTGATGATAAATGGTCACTGTAGATTATATACAACTACAACATTAGGGGTATATACTTGCTTATGGTTAAAAAATAAAATGTTCGTGCAAGACTTAAATTTACGAGATAAGAAATTCAAGCTAGGTTAACCCAATGAAGGTCGGTATAATAAATATTTGTTTTTGCACCAGTAATTTTCTTTAGAAACGGTCGTAGTGACTATTAATTACGATATTATATAGATTTATGTATTATTTATAAGTATACTAATTTTCAGTTGTAACATTGTCCGTGTGACTGGAATATGTTGAATGACCAGTATAAAATGATCTTCTGCAATCTCCATACTTAATACTAAACGGATGTCAAATGACATGTCTAGTTAAGCTCATAAAGTATAAAGAGGTAATAAAATAAATAAACTTAATTTTAAAGACGAGGTAAGGGTAAAATGGGCGAAAATTTCATTCATATTCGATAACATAAAAGCCATCATTTAAAAATCTATCTATTTTCACTTTAAGTCTTTTGTGAGGTAGACGAAGAAATGTAATAATTTTACCTTATATTATAAAGAAGAAAGTGTGTAATCACGTTGGAATCCTTGTTATTCAATCAGATATAAACGGCTAAATCGATTTGAATTAAATTTGGTACACAGTTTTAGTTAGACCCTGAATTAACAATTAGAGTATCTACATTTTATCTCAATTTACGCGAGCATAGCTAGTGATTAGAAGAAAGAGCTTTTAGGTACTTATTTTATTTTATTACTCCACAGGAACTTTGGTTTCGTTCATTAACGTAATATGGTGTTATACCTAAGATGTATGGGTAATGATAAGAGTGCTTAGAAGAAAATTAAAGCTGTACAAATACGTCTCACTAGTAGTGTGTGCAGCAACCAAGGTAGCTTTTATTATTAATAAATTTAAATATATTTTTTAATTTTCAATTATTTCTTTTAACTGAAGTTATTGTTTGGAAATGTTTTAAATGCGTAATCTTGCATTTGTTGCAATTCTAAAGTGTTATCAGGTTCAAAAAATATCTTTCGACTACTTGATTTATTGGGATATGAAGCTCTCTCGTAGCCGGCCTGGATATTTTTCTAGTTAAACCACGTAAGAAATATTACATATTTACTATGCCTAACGTAAACGCCATCTATCGATGTTATAGATACGATTATTGATTTGTGCTCCTACTGCAATAGAAATAAAATCCTATCAAATCGAATCGTTAGAGGCTATTTTTTCAAGCCATTAATAATGTACTTATTGTCGTTGGTAATAAAGATATTTATCTATTTTCCCACAAAATGGAAATTCAAAGATTCGATCGAGGGTATAACAAATTACGAATTTGAGAGCTATATAACTTCGCGGATGACGCTTTTATAGCGAATCGTTGTCCCAAAACCATAATTAACTTTCGCACCATAAAAACAATTCTATGAGTATATCGGATAAAGGGCGTAATTTATATATTGCTTGGTAATTTAGAGCCAGTTGGGAAGTAAATAATGAATTGGATCAATTGTCACTCATTGTCACAAAGAATGGATTCTACTGAAGGTGAATTTCGGCGAACCTTAATTTACTTTGCGGCTATATACTATGTAGGTGACTTGGAATGTTGCTACAGAGTTCCCTAATAAATCAAAAGATATATTTTTTTTTTCTATATATTTGAAATGAAATGAAAATTATTTTATTATTATATAGGATCGAATAATTCACATGGATTATTATTATATATATATATATATATATATATATATATATTCTGCAAAATTTTAAATCGTGTAATTACATGAATACCCATGCTATTATATATATAAAATACGAACTGTTTTGGAAAACATTGTTATGCACCCTGCTGATAATTTTTTTTTTCTTATCAAAAAAACCATCCTATACCTCAAATTGCTTGAAAGAGATTTCTTTTAGCGATAATGCTGTCTATCAGTGAATAGCCGTGACTTTTTTCACTGACTGGGATATTTATTGACCGCGATAAATATAGGCTACGTCCTATTCCATCCCAATGTCTACATATATTATTGTCACTTAAGATCAGGTGAGATTGTAGTAAAACGTGTTCAAATATAAGATAAAAAAATAAATGCCAAACATGATTGGTTGAGTCGTTGAGGCGCTAAAACGGAACAAATAAATAAATTCATTTTCAAAACTATACTAGTACAGATTTTACAATATTTTATTAACAGCATTTACTTCATTTGTCTACTATCTGCATATCAGAGTAATCTATCTGTAGATAGATTAATCGGATGCTGTTCCAGCGTTTTCAATATTTAACTGGTCTACCGCGTGACCTAAATACAACCAGATAGCTTGTTGACACGGAATATTATATCTGGAGAGATACAATTAAATGTTACAACAAACTAAGGCCTTTAATGGTATTTGTTTTTATTTATTTATTCTTTATTGTACACAAAAAAATTACAACATATATATAAAATAAAGATGTACAACAGGCGAGCTTAACTCTGTAAGAGTTCTCTTCCAGCAAACCCTGAGTGGAAAGAAGCATTAATTACTTTTGTTGTTAGATATTTGAATAGATTTGTTTTTTTATTAGACTAAACTAGGTGTTATCTTGCGGAAGTCCATAATACTGGTTATTTGATTGGAATTATGTTGTCTAATTCCGCTACCATCAGTATGTGTGTGATTGCCAACATTCGAAGACTTTCCACCACTATTACTACCAGCAATTCTACAATTTTCCATATTATCCATCAATCTCCGACTGCCAGTTCTTAACTAAGTATACTAAGCATAGAATGCAAAAGGAGTGCCTTTTTGTTCACGCACATTTTGCGACAAGTGTTTTACCTCTAAATGAATCATCTTCAGGCAAATGCTCTAAAACAATTCATTTTGTATTCTATACTCTAATAGTATAGAATGCAAAGAAAGCTGTTATTGAACAAATTGTACATTCATTTGATGGAAAGTTGCGTACAGACATGAACAGCATTCTGGATATCAATGGTATTCTTGTGTAGCCATTCTTAAAGACTAGTATATGGCTGCGTATCCTGTAATTTCACAACTGCATCCCACTTTTCAAACTGAAATATCGTTTCGGAACTAGCGACGTGATCGTGTAACAGAGTTACAAAAAAAAAAATCAGTCGATTTGAAAAACTCTTGGAAGTTACTCGAAAACAATACCATTAAATTAAAATGGCGTTGAATTTTACTTTAATGGTATTTGTTGTCGGATACTGAATGGATTAGAATTTATATTGATGTTCGGATTAATTAAAAGTGGTGCTTCACCGATTACGTTCTGTTCCTTTGTTATAGAGATTGAGTGATAAGTGTTAACGGAAACCAAAGGCCTTCCTTTAACTGTTACCCGAGAAGTTTGCTCTGATTGTCGAACTTCAGATTGGGAAAGCCGATGATCAGATAATTATTAATTTATCTACAAACTGTAAGTGAAGACAAGGCTTATGGTTCGAGTATGGATAAAAATAATGTTGATACATATGTTAAGGACATGAAATATATGTGTTCAGAATTTTATTCAAAATTGTTCAATCGTTCAATTTATTTAGTGACAAATATCAAAATATAAACCAGAGGGAGACTTTGTACAAAAGTCATTTGCTTGGATATCTCTGTCCCATTCGTGTTTCAACCGCAAAGCAGTTGTGTTTGCATGACTGTTTTGGTTTGAAGGGTGGAATATGGCGTGAATTTACAGGGTACAGAGGAATAACACCTGAGTCCTCAGGAATGGCAACGCATGGGGGGTATCATGGGCGGAACAGTTTACTCTGTTATGTCCATAGTATTGCACATATCTATAGCCGACGGTTACCGCTTTCCATCAGGTGGGCCGTCAGTTTGTTTGCCATTCTAAGTTGTATAAAAAAAAATATAAAACAATTTTTTGGACATTTATAATTATTATCTATCAGGTTAATAATATTTTTAGATTTTGT
The DNA here is from genome assembly GCF_026898425.1 of Galleria mellonella. Taxonomy (NCBI): domain Eukaryota; kingdom Metazoa; phylum Arthropoda; class Insecta; order Lepidoptera; family Pyralidae; genus Galleria; species Galleria mellonella. The sequence goes on along the minus strand of NW_026442100.1, from coordinate 39,081 downwards.
TGGTAAAGACCTTGTTAGACACAATGATAATTTATTATTACGATACTGTTGTTATAATAATTTTGAGACTTGTGTTGCATGATTTATAGATTTAAAGAGATTTATTAAAATTTTATGTTTCGGTTTTAAATTACATGATGCGGAAGCGTAACATCATAGTCCTCGGGAACAGAAACGTAAGCCTTCTTGAACCTTACTGCATATTTTGTGATGTTAATGGTGCTGTACACTTCTGTAAGCGACAGTAACCACTTTTCTTTAAGTTTATTGTCTGTTTGTTTGTCATTCTAAATAACATAAAAAGAGAGCAATTCAAATTGTCACTGAATTGAACTTAGTTAATAAAAGTTATCATGTCAAGACGTATAAATAGATTTGATTAAAATAAAAGGTTTTTTTGTTTCAGGCATTTGACTACCAAACTCTTAAAAAACAACAAAGCAAACTTTCATTGAATTAAAATCTAAATTATAAAATCGACTGAATTCGGCCTGAACAAATATTTAATAACGTTCCCCCAATTTCAACTTCAATTACGAATCTCAGAGAAATGTGAAATATCATAAATTCTTAACGATGGTAAACAAAGCTAGAAACTAATCGATCGAATGCTAAGAACTTAGTTCGTAAATATTAAGTTTTTGGCAGAACCTTGACAGAAAAACGTTTCCATTTGCAATTTACAAAGTGTGTTTGAGTGTATGTACAAAACTACAAAGTCGTTACTGACAAAATTTTTATGGCACTGTTCATGTCTATAGTTGATGGTTACACATGCCATCAGGTGATTTGTATAGACATCATACAGTTATTCAAAATTAAAAGTTTTTTCGTTACAAGTTATATTGCAGTTTTTATAATTTTATAATTTAATACTATTATTTAGGTAAAATATATGTTGAACTACTTTAATTTATAAGTATTCGATTAACGTCGTTCTGAATTTTTACTATCATATAAAAGAAACACCTACTGGATTGTTTCGTATTTTGCTTTTATTGATACCAAAGTTTTTTTTATCAGCGCAGAGGTAAATAGAGAAATTTAAACTGACACATATAGTGTTTAATGTTGACAAGATTCCAATCTGCGGTTTATTTTAAATTAGTATGTACTGTACAGTTTATAATATAATAGGCGACAATGCTCTCTAGAGGTTCTGTATATTTATATTTAAATGAATATTCAACACAAAATAAAATGAACCAACTGTAATCAACTTAGTTTTAGAGCTAAAATAATGTAGTACGCAAATACATGTTGTTTGTACGTGGTTAAATTAAACCAACACCACATTAACTCGTAACTCTGGGGTGTAGTGTGTTATACGAGTTATAATACAAAGCATCTAAATATATGAAAGTACGTAAATGCAACCTCGATGCGATGACAGAGTAAAAATATAATGTATTATCATACGTTTTTTACAGAGACAGAACAACCCTATATTTTAGTATTAACATAAATTACCATTTTCACTAGTAATCCATAGTGTGACTACCAAAACATGTAAAACCATGTAATGTTCTAGCAAAACTTACTGACGTTTCAGTTTTCAATTCAGCAAGGATAGGTAAATATTTATTTAGGTACAAAGTGCTAGGCTGTCCTATCCTCTCTCGGTTGGCCACGTTGTCATTAGATATTAATTATGAAGTCGTAAAGTACGTCTGAAGCTTCTTGAAGTTGTATGTTAGGTTTCAGTGATGAGACGGATTAGGTAGGTTATGAGAGATTTTCAAATGTTTGTTTTAGATAATTTTCAAGGTTAATAAAGACATGGGTTATAAAATAGCACCTTGCTTTGTATGAATTAAAACACCATTAATTTTATATAACCCACTGATTAAACTGTGTCTAGGGAGTCTAGCAATCTGTAGATATTGCGAAAGATATATAAAATTATAATGATCAGAATATCTATGTAGGTATGTTCTGTCTAAAGGAAAAAGACTCGAGAGTCGTCGGAACTGGAATGCATGTATGAATTATAAAAGTGAATGTAGCAAGATATGTATATAAAGATAGAAGTTTTTTCTATTCAGTTATCTTTATGTTTTTCTCGCAAGAAACTGTAAATATTGCATAGACAAAATTGCTTTCTCTAAAATTACGGTTGTGTGAATTTTATTTATTTACTAACCAAAATCCGCGGATTTACCCGTATAAATCAAAATAAAAATAGTTTTAGTTTTACCGGAATATGTTTTACGAAATTATTATAAAAAAAATATGTAAATAAAAAGCCTGTAAAGTCAAATAAGATATATTTTTAATGTAAAATACAATTTCAATTTTTATTATACAATTTAATTTTTATTCAGGATTAGTGTGGTTTTCTGTTATGTTGACGTAATATTTGGACCGGTTTCACAAGGGATTAAGAATTTTTAAAGCGAGCTTAATCGTAAAATATAACATATGATAGTAACGTTGTCCTGTGTTGGGCGCCAAGCTGTTAAGTTAGATGACAATTAAAAAAGAAAAGAATTAAAAGATTATGAAAAAAAGTTTTAACTTGTTTTTTAAAGAATAAAAGAGTAAATAATTTATATAATCCTACTAATTCAGTAGGAGATACTTAAGAAAAATTGATGCGACGTGTCTGAATAAGAGCAATAAAGTTTAAAATTTTTATCTGTGTGTATTTGTTCCAGCATCATGCAAACACTACTGCACCAAATTAGATGCGTAAGACCTTAGTTTTCAGGAATGGCAAAGCTTGAAGTATATCATAAGCGATACAGATTACTCTGTTATATCCGTGATACTGTGTGACAGTTACCATTTCCATCTGTTTGTTTCCATTCCAAGTTGTATAGAAAAAATAGAATGTGGTTTTCACGGTTGTATTCTTGGAGATTTTAAAAATTTATGTATGTGATTTATCCTGCTACGCCATATAGGGCAAAAGCATGTTATATATAATATAAAGAATATATATATATAAAAAAAAACAAAATAGACATATAAAATGAGCGTCTTTGGTTAATAGGATACACTGTAAAGATAAAGGAATACCATCCCACACATTACACTATCTTTGTGGCTGTAATTTCCGATACAAATTTCCTCTTGCACTCGCTACATCAGGCCAAAGCAAAGGAAGCCAAAATCAGGATATTTATCCTTATTAGTTTAATCTTGAACGGCGAAATAACGGTGAGCAACTGAATTGACGTAAAGATTGATTGCTTAGAGCTGATCAGCTATTTTTTTGATATCGGCCGGAACTAAAACGAAATTGTATTTGGAAAATAATATTTATTCAATTATGAGGCAATATATTGTAGAAACTGTTTATATAAACGGATGATTCACAATATCTTAACTTTCTTAGTATCATTTTATTCAATGAACATTTCCTTTTTCTGTCACAAATATTGTCAAAAGATTTTACTACTGTAATAGGTGTTATTTTGTGGAACTCCATATCACTGGTAAGTTGATTAGAATTTTATTATAATCATCTTTCTACCCTTATCCCAATTATTGTATGGGGTCGGCGTAATGTTTTTATCCATATTACAAAAAGATTTGGCTTTTAGAATTTTATTATAATAGTGGTATTAATTTTAATTGTAACAATTCAATGAACCACATAGTAAAAAGATATATAATAGGTATTGTGTATAAAATTTACAGACTTTTTCGATTCCACCAATTTAACGAATTACGTTATTGAACAACTAAAATGATTTGTAATTTATAAATTCAATTGCATTAATCATTCAATGGTAGCCTTTGAATTTCTAGTATAAATACAAATGCGTATTTTTATAATGTTTTATAGATTTTAGCTGCTTGCGAACATGTTTACCTTCAACACTCTTCACTTAATTGGAAAGTAAATGGTAGAATCAATTCGCGTTTTGTGTGAGCTACTCACAAATACTCAGGAGCTCAGTTTAATTTCATTAGTTCGGCGTGAATATCCAATTTTATGAATTGATGGCAAAAATGGGGCGGTTAGGCCGCGACGTTCAATCTTCTTGAACAAAAAACATAGCCTTAGAAAGGATGCTGATATAGATCTTTTTGTACGAGCCAAGGGTTTCTATTGCAAGACTGGTAATGCGTACAATCTGAATAAACTGACAATATTTGAACATAATTAAACGTTGTTTAATTTTTCGATTTTTTTTTGTGTTTAAAGAGGAAAGAGAAAGTGTTTAAAATAAATAATTATTCATTTGTATAGTAATCCAAGTCTTAAAACATCACAAAATCCTAATTGCGGTTGCCAACTCGCTTGCCAAGCATGGTAACTACTGGCAAATCCACCCCTTATGGGGCAGACTTATGTTCAGCAGTTAACGGCTGATATTATGATGATAGTACCTAAAAGTGGATCCTGCTTTAGTTATTTACCAGCTACGAGCAAAATTTGAATATTTGCCTCCCTTTACAATATTTTTTCTCAAACAAATCTTATTCTGATAATTAAACTTAAATATAACAAAAAAAAAACAAAAGAATTAGTCAAATATAGATAGATAGATAGATACTCTTTATTGTTTCCTCCAAAAGATTACAATAGTAAATTTATTCTTGATATAAACAATTACAAGAAATAATTACAATGAGAAAACAATGGGCGACATTATCGCTAAAAGTTGCTTCCAGGCAACCTTTGGATGGAGTCTGTACATGCAGTCTTTCTAAAGAGATGCGTTAACATACACTTGCGAATTGATTTACATAGATGTAATGAATTCAAATGTATGAGTTTTTTTTTTAAATGAATGATAGTGGAATGGCAACTCCATCTGCGCTAACGTTATATGCTGGTGTGGCACTAGTGAGGAATGACAGGTGAGAATAAAAAGGCAGGTCAGTTAGTTCATCATAATGAATACATATGGAATTCAGCATGATATTTTTAGGGGATACCACGTGGAAGTCGACCTGACAAAGTGTATTGCTAGCAATGGGTTTAGTAGTCCGCATTGCTAACAATCCCTTCTCAACTCGTAGTGAATTCGTTTTGTCAATCTCCTCAGATCGAACCCTTTTTAAATAAAAGCCTTGTTTAGTATAGAACTAGATGGCATTATACGGTACGATCAGGAAAACAGAATTAAAATAGTCTTGAATTACATTTTCGTTGCGTTACAAATACTAACTTTGAACGAACTATATACGCTTATAAGTATATCAAGGATGAGAGCCAAGTTTCATTAGGGATCTGTGTGCGCGAGACGCAGAATTGTAACATAGTTTTATAGAGTACTTGGTTATTCTTAACGCAGACTTATGAGAGAAGTTAGGTAAATCTGCAATGAATTAGTATTTTCTCGATAACTTTAACCGGTTAGTAAATTTGTTTTCGTTGTATATTACATGTTTGTGTAATGCAGTAATATTTTAAGTATTAAATGTAAGATATATTAAAAAAAAACCTATTTAAAAAATCATTTGTCAAAAATAAAGGTAATCTCATCGTCATCATCATCATCACTAGGCCTGTCAATAGGAACGAGAGAATTCTTTATGGCAATTTACAATTGAGAGGGGTAACCCCCCCCCCACCCCCATAAAATACTATCATATACAGTATACGGTATACTATAATATACAATATACGGTATTCAACGAAAAAAATAATACATTTATCTATATAATTATTTGTTTGCTTTTTACAATATTTCTTTTTAAAAACAGAGTTAATTTAAATATAATTCTATTAAGAAAAGTACATAAACTTTTACAATATTTTATAGTTTATGAAGTCCAAGTTAAATGATATCAAAGGCAAATACCTTCAGTAAGACGACTTGTTCCCCGTTATTAATTTCCCCGAAACTACTTCAGCTAAACTAATACATTTATGTTGGAAACTGACTACTAGAGAGTCTAATGAGAATAGAACTTGGGCTGTATTATTGGCGAACTAAGAAATAAAGCAAGTTCTATTCAGGATATAAAGTGTTCATTTAATAAAATATAGCAGTGAAATTACTCTACAGAGCACATAATAATGAAATTTTTAGGAAAAAGAACGCATAACGGGCGTCACAGTATATGATTTAGGTGCTGGCTAGATCTATAAGCGGTAGTTAGTAGTTTCCATTAGGTGGGTCGTCAGCGTGATTGGCATTACATGTGCAAAAAAACATGCAATTTATTTATTTTTAAATTTAAATTTGAATAAAACTAATGTATGTACATATTTCTATTGTAAACAATATATTGGTGTAGTAGTATAGTGGTGGGTATATAAAAAAATATTACGAAAGTTTCCATTGTTTATAATTTACAAAACATGTTACTCAAAAAGGGGCTTTAATGGGGGAATTATAAATACTAAACACAAAAAGAGTAAATAGTACTCTAACAGGAATTTAAACGCCGTCCATATTTACCTAGAACTCTCGTGCAAAAGATTTTAAGAATTATTACATTAAAATATTTTCCTTACTTTTACAGTTTTATATTCAAGCAATTTGCTTACGAAAGATGCTCAAAACATGTATGACGTAATGCCACTTTTAATCTACTTAAAAAATAATTATCTAAATGTAGCAGTTTACCAGTCGAGAAAAAAAAGTAATTTTAAAAATCGACAATTTGCTAAAATCGATGTTTTTACTTCGCAACAAAATAAGTTAATTGAGTAGGTAAGTTTATTTATTTATATAACCTTCATGTAAATAATAAAAGTAAAATAAAATCTAAAGCCGTTTCTATTAGTCAATCATTGGAAAGCGGAGGAGTTTGTTGGCGGTATAATTAAAAGAGAAAAATATTTGTTTGTTTCAAAATTGGAAAATATAAAAAGATACTAATAAACAGTAGATATATTTTAATAGTTAAAAACAGTTTTTATATAGATACATATAGATTCGTCTTTATGTATCTACACTCCTCGCAAAAATTAAGGGAACATAAAAATTTTTGAAATTTTTGGGTGATTTTCAACAGGCTGTATTTCAGTGAAAAATAATCGTACAGGAAATTTAAAAAAAGGGTTTTGAATCTTAAAAACTTTAGTTTTCAGATTTTTTGGTGAAAAAATTTTTTGAGCTCCGGTTTCCATGCAATTCTTAAACAAAGCTGAAAATAATTTTTTTCTAAATTTTCTAGGTTTCGTTTTTCACTCTATGGGCATGGAAAAATTTTTTCGAGCTACTCCATTGTATAGGTCTCTTAGCGTGTTTATTCAGCTTCAAAAATCGCTTTGGATGGCTCAATTACGACCATTTGTCTCCGAGATATCGAACTTTGAATGCAAAAGCATCCTTTTCCATTCAACTGCTAATATCTCTGGAACTACTGGTCGCACAGCAAGCGGGCGCCGAGTTTCTTTATCTGCATAAAATTTTCTTGATTTTTTTCGATTTTTTTTTGATAATGAATTTTTAAAAGACAAAAAATTGAGTAAAAAGTGAAAAACAAATGAAATTATTGATTTTTGAATGGATTAGGGTGAGTTTAAGGGACAAAAACCTTGTTCCCTTATTTTTTCCAAAATTTCAATCAATTGGTCCGGGAAAAACCGTTAAACCGATCACTCCAGGGATTTAGGGGGTCTTAAAGGAACAATAGACTGTAAAATTTTCCTCAAATCTTAGCTTTCCCGCCCATATTAGCGAAGATACAGCCAAGTAACCAAAAAAGGAGAAAAAGTCACTTTTTTCCACTTTTTTCAATTCAATGTTAGAGGTGGAAAAAAATTTTTTCTTCACTAACTCTTGACTGTGCTTAATTGGAAATTTTATGCAGATAAAGAAACTCGGCGCCCGCTTGCTGTGCGACCAGTAGTTCCAGAGATATTAGCAGTTGAATGGAAAAGGATGCTTTTGCATTCAAAGTTCGATATCTCGGAGACAAATAGTCGTAATTGAGCCATCCAAAGCGATATTTGAAAATAAACACGCTAAGAGACCTATACAATGAAGTAGCTCGAAAAAATTTTTCCATGGCCATAGAGTGAAAAACGAAACCTAGAAAATTTAGAAAAAAAATATTTTCAGATTTGTTTAAAATTGCATGGAAACCGGAGCTCAAAAAATTTTTTCACCAAAAAATCTGAAAACTAGAGTTTTCAAGCTTCATTTTTTTAAATTTCCTGTACGATTATTTTTCACTGAAATACAGCCTGTTGAAAATCAACCAAAAATTTCAAAAATTTTTATGTTCCCTTAATTTTTGCGAGGAGTGTACATTTTAAAGATAATTTATATTTTTAGAGTTATTAAGTATTAAAATACATAGTGAATGTACTAGCAACGTTAGAACAACCTAATTTTGGAACGAACATATTTTTTGTAGTTTCTTTTCTACTTCTTATAAAAATGTAGTCGTATTTATGAATATGTCGTGGCCAGTTTTTAGAACTGATCACATCATGATGTGGATGACCATTTCATGAAATAAATTGTCATTATATTTCATGAACTTTAATGAAAATTTCAATCGAATTTTAAATCCTAATCATTTTTCTGTGTATGGAGATATCTACGCCAATTACGAATTGGTGTTAATTACATTATTTACAGAAATTGAACAATAAAAATATTAGCGAATCGAGTCGAAAGAAGTAATCTGCCGGTACGCTATAAAAACCAAATTGAATCCGGGCGAAACTGGACTGCGTAGACGTTTAATTTCCTATTAAATGCTACAGTCTCATTATAAATACAATAGTTTCTATCTTTACAAATATTGTAACCTAGTTCTTACATGCATCTTCGTTCGTATGACCAGGATATGTTAATTAATTGTGATAAAAAGTGGCCAGTTTCCTACTCCTTGCTAAAGACTATATGTATACCAAAAATGAGGATAAGTTAAGCAATTAAGGACGTAACAAATGAATAAACATATAAAGAAACGCACTTTCACATTTACAATAATTAGTAAGAATTTGAGCATAGGGCAACTCTCTTTTAAGAGGGTATCTCTCTCAGTTCTCTCTTCAGTTTTAGTAATATTAATTCTGAATTCCAATATAGTAATTACTAGTCGAAACTCATTCTTTCGATTAGTATATACGTTCTGTTACACGTTATATAATCACATCGATTATCTAGTTTTCAAAATGTAGGTAGGATCTCCTATACTAATAGAGAATAATCCAGGGATAATCCCAGAACACCGACTTGAGCTTGTATAGAAAAGTTCCGTTTCCTAAATTCAGTATCGGCTTTAGGGGCTACAGGAGACACGCATCAGAAGAATAGAATAGAGTATTTTATTTATTTTGAATAGGTGATAATAAAGTTCTTATTAAATAAGGTAACAGTTCCATATTCAGCTAATAAAATCTAATAAAGAATGGCAATTATAATGCAAGGTTTTTTTAATACAAGTAAAAGTAAAGTATGTCGAAGTTGAGGTTGAATTGAATAACAGTATGACGTTGCGACAAATTGCCCCTATTGCATCGTGTAGTACACGGCACGCAGGTGACTTTTTTATACCACTTCGGAAAAATGTTATATTTTCAGACTACACGTATGGACGAAAGTTTCTTTATTCCATTATAACTTATAAATATGTGTAATAGATTTGGATATATGGAGTATTGTTAGAATTCTTACATTATTTCAAACGATTTGGCTATAATTTTTTCTTAATATCGTTCCTTTTGGCAAAATTTTCTACCTAGCAATAGTTTGAGGAATTTTTAAATTTGCTGAACGAAATGTATTTGCTTTATCCATAAAGGCGTCGTCAATATAGTTTTCTCACCAGCGCGGGGTTGGCAAAGTCCGGCCCTGTTTTAATCCGAGGCAACTTACCTCACCAATCGTCGTCTGTCATATTATACTTAACTAGATGAGTATTCCAATTATATCTGTATTAGTTACTCTAAAACGAGCTTAGCTTAATCGCGAACATCTGTCGAATTGGAGGTGTAAGCGTCATCGTATACTAATGGACTAATTTTGCATTTCTAGTTAATTTACCTTCTACTCGAGCATAATGATTTAATACATCAATTAACTACTAGTCGAACCACTCAACATTAATCCTTAATAATATTAATTAATACTAATTATTATTATTATATTAATTAATATATAATAAATATGATACTTAGAATGGCATACAAGCTGATGGACCACTTCATGGTAAGTAGTAACCGGCGTCTAAATATAAATAGTAGCACGGATATCGCATTTTTCTTTTTAAGGTGCGATCAACCAGAGGTTGGCGATCTTGTCTTGTCTTGACCTTGTTGGCGTTACCTTGCCTACCGCCATCCTAAAAAGGGATCTGGTGCTCATTCCAAACCACTGCCTTAGGTTTTTTAACCAAGAGGTTCGGTATCTTTCCGGTCTTCGGCAACCTTGGAACTTTTCTAGTATTATAAGCTGCAGAAGGCTGTATTTTCTGTTTTACATTATATGTCCTAGGTACACCAATTTACGGCATTACAATGTTTAATCGCATTATACATTGCAATGCTCATGGTACCCTTAACGCGTTGCCGTTCCTGAGAACTGAAATGTAATATCTGCGTAACCTGTAATTTCACTGTACATGACTGTACCCTTTTGCTTGTAAAAAGAATTATCAAAATTAATTCAGAATTAGCGACATAAATGTGATAGTCACAAAAATCCAGTGAGTTGAGAGATTCTTCTTTTAGAAAGTCATTTAAAAAAGCGGTATTAAGTCTTCGTATCTCATTGATATAGAAGAGGTTCATAGAAAGGGAGTATATATAAAAATAAATATGACATAATTGAAAATAGAAAATGCCAGCTATATAATGATCAATAAACTATATAAATAGTTATTCCTAAGAATATTTCTCCTACAGTCTCGACTTTTATACGAATCTCTTTTTATATGTAAACAGATTTGTAAAACGCCACTGCGGCGACCGCCATTTCGTTGAAATCATAAAAAGGTTGAGACTTTTTATTTCAACAGCGTATTCCAATTTACGTAGTGGTTAGGATTAGAATATACAAACGTTGTTACATATTCATACAAATGTTGTTATACATATGTTTGTTTGTTGCATTACAAAATCCTTTCAGAGTGATAAATAATATCAGTAATAATTATGGCTTAATATATTTTATGTATTCTAAAAGAACTAGAGTTGAAAAAGACCTATATCACACTGATGTGACATGATCATGAGTTGAATCTGTCCATCATAATTCGTGTGCAACATTTAATTACTGCCTAGTTTTGTGTTCCTTGGAATCCCAAACAAGCTCGTAACATTTGACAGAAAACAATCGTCGTGTTTTAACAGAAACATGGATATTACAGAAAATATCGACACCTAATATAATACTCTTCGTAGGGACTAAACGTTATCATTTTTGAGACTAACAGGTTAATCCTTTTTTACTAATTTTACTTTTATATGATGGTGACACATAATCCAATATATAACCCTGTAAACACAGGTGCTTGACTGCAGAAATACAAGTTGGATAGAGATATATTTTATATAAAATCTTCCTTTTAATAAACATCGTTAACTAACCTAATTAACTGAATAGACAGTGGTAGGCGAGATCTCTGCAACAGTTCTAATATGCTCGGCGAAGTGTGAACAAGTCAATTGTGATAATAATCGATAATGCATACGGTTATCTCATTTGCATGGAAACTAGTGTTAACAAAACTAGAACCTATTCTACTAACAGAGAAAATCCTGTTTTATTGATATTATCAGAAAAATACTTACATGCTTCTACAAAAATGTTTTATTATAAGTATCTGATCGGTTTTCTTTCTTAGGAACTTATCAAAGGTTGGTATTACACAAATTTTATCCTGTGCAATCAAATGAAAATGCCCTAAATGGCGAAACTGGTCAGGTATTCATTATTAAACCTTTTTGTAGGGGAGTACATGTATTTTTCTAATAAATACCAATATGTATATAATGTTCCACTTTGTGCCGACCAATAACGAATATTAACATTCTAAGTTTTATAAGAGCACAGTAATTTGTTTTTGTCGAACCAAATCTGTCGATTTACTGCGCGGTGGTACTTCACGACAAAGATATATAGCAGTAATTAGGCATGCATACTGCAGATATACGATTCTTTGTGTTCCATTGTATGGCTGGGAGTCATAAAGCTGAAAAAAAAAATGTTCAAAACATACTACTTTTTCTATGAAGAATAAGAAGAGCACATTTTAAAAAATATTTTAAAAATTGTAGAATTAAATGAGATCCACTATTCCACATTTTTTTGTATTGATTATTCTCATTAATATTTATAATATTAATGTAACGGTATGTTACATTGTTATTATAGGCACTATAATGGTTAAATAATTCAATATTATTAAAAATATCTTTCTTGCTATAATAGAACTGCTAGATATCAGTTCCTTCGCACTTGATTTAATGTTACAAAAATAGTATTTTTATTGCCAATTTATGAGGCGTAGCAATGTAAATTTCTGAAAGGTCTAGCTAATTAATACCAATATTTATTCAGTCTAATAAGAAACGGAGATTACATTCTTTCTTATAAATATCTTATATTTTATAAAATTTTGAGTTACAAAAATATCATTGATCTATATTCACTGTGTATGGAGGCCTTTTTTGATTTGAAGGGTAGGTCATGACAGTGAATTTACAGGGTATAGAGTAATAACACCTGAGTTTTCAGGAATGGCAATGCATGGCATATCATGGACGATACAGTATACTCTGTTATGTCCATGGTACTATTCATGTCTATAGGCGACGGTTACCATTTTTAATCAGGTGGACCGCCAGCTTGTTTGCTATTCTAAATCGCATTTTTTTTCTGTGGAGGATGTTTCTCTAATAAGGGTCAAAAAATCAAAACTATTTATTGACATAGCATATTTATGGTCTCTGCCAGTCAAGTAAATTTCTTTTTAAACTTTTCGTTCAGTTCAGTTTTTTGTCAGTAATAATAATTCAATCTACTTTAGAAAGTTTCAGAAGTGTATTTTATCTGTGTATATTTACATGGTCATGGAAAATTATTGTAGGTAAATATATGATTATGGATCCCATCTGACTAGTAAACTTAGTCTGTTGTAAGGTAACCGAAGTTACTAAATATTGTCTAGGGGCATCCCAATAGGGTAATTTATTGGAAATCGAACTTTTAGAATTATAAACTGTTTGGGAAAATAGATTTTGAACTATAATGAAAATAAAATTTGAACCTTTACTGATAATAAATAATAAGATAATAAAATCAACATATATTTGTATACTTTTTAGTGAGTGTTCTATCAATAAAAGTAATACAATTTATAAAAATCGAAAGTCAACAAAAGATTTTGAATTTTCTATGCAAACACGATGTATCTTTAGCTATCTAGTTACTATAGTTCAAAATTTTAAATAATTTTCGGTTCGTAATTTTCTTGGTAAAAATTTTTAGTTTTGCTAAGTAGTAATTCATTAAACATTATTTCATTAAAAATATGCTAATGGTATCTATTCCATTTCGTAACATATTAAAGCATTGAGTTGGATTATATGTCACGGAATTTTATCAGGGTTGCTTGTTAGTTGTTGTTATTATTTTTTAATTTTATACAAGCTCTTAACCACTAATAAATTACGTAAATAGTTTAGGTTCTTCTCCATTCTATATTAGTACCTGTACACCAAATTTCATAGCGTTTGGTGAAGCCATTACAACGCGAGGTAGATACAACAAACAGTTACTTTCAAATTTATATTAGTAAGGATATGTTCTTTTTAATTATATAAATGACAAATATGGCAATGGTTCTTCTAATGGCAAATAGTAATCGTATTGAGGTAGATTATATTTGTCAGGTACCTACCGTGCAAGTCAAGAAGCAACCATTGAATTAAGCATTCGGTACAGAGTTAATCTGATTAGCCACATCGGTTCACAATCTAACCTTACTGTGACGAACAATACAGATTTTTTTAATAATTACTATTAAAATCCGACAATAGTTTATAATAATAATAGCGAAAATGTAATTTTCGTCATGGAAAAAAAATCAATGGAAATAGTGAGTGGGCGTAGATTTATATTCATATTTGAGTAATTCTTTTGAGACGAGTCGTAAAAATTTGATTAAGTACCAAACTGTCTTCAGCAAATGATAATGCCCAACTAATATTAAGCGGTTATAATTGATAAATTTTTAATATTGAAATTTTTACACTGTGTAGTGTAGGAGTTTTTTAATGGATGATAATGGAATGGTTATATTAGCGGGGTACCAGTGGGGGATGATAGGTAACGATGAAGCAGGTCCATTGGCTCATCGTGACGAATTCAATAATAAATGAATCACGATAGTTTCCAGGGGGAACCGCGTGGAGGCCGATCTAATGGGGTATATTGCTAGCAAAGGGATTGCTAATCTCTATTACTAACAATTCCTTCTCTCCCTGTCGTAAAGGATTAGGATAGACTAGCGCTGGCTTCGTACCTTTTTTTTTAATAAAATACCATGTTACTAGCAGACAATATGTAGTATTATATAGGTGACATTTTTACATCGGTTGAGAATATTTCGAGTTTACCCAGTGCTAACAAAATCTAAAATTTTTCCTATATAATCTTATAAGTTTATTAAGTGAGTATTGTATTCATTTATCTACTGTTATACAGTTTGTGCATAAAAATTACAAAGACCTAATATTATATTTTCAACCGACTTCAAAAAGAAGGAGGTTCTCAGTTCAGATGTATTTTTTTATGTTTGTTACCTCGTGATTTCGTCAGTTATGAACTGATTTGGAAAATTCTTTTTTATCTGAAATATACTTATAGATCGGTCCCATAGAAATTTTATCAAAATCGGTTCAGAAGTTCACGTTTTAAATCAAAACAACTGGTTTTGTCAGAACTGAAGTCGGTTATTTTTATGGAAAACAACCTTAAATTGTAATGTACTCCCTGCATAGAATGGCCATCCTTTCTTTTCCTATGGGTGTCGTAAAAGGCGAATAAGAGAATTTGATGGTCGAGGGATGAACAACAGTGTCCCTCTTTAAACGTCATCAAAGCCTATGTCCCAGCAGTGGACAGTTAACGGCTTATATAATGATGACGACACGTTTTTCCCAGCAATAAAGTATAATGAACCCTATATTTCGTGAAATTAATTTCTTATTATATGTCACGTTTTGTCAATTGATTCATACTTAGATTATCTATAACGATTTGTTCGCGTTTTGGCATGCACAGCACGGAGCAATCTAAAAAGACATTCGAAAAAAGGCTATTCAGTAAACTGTTGTACGCTGGGAGTTACGGTAGGAATTTTGGCATGGCATTCGCATGCCTCGGACCACAAATGGGTAGTTTTGTGTTTCGCTGCTACGCAAGCAAAGACAATTTTGTGGGAGTCAGTTTTTGAAATAAGTGTTCATTTTATGAGTAGTATCGTATTATGTAGTGTTTGTATGACTATCTGTATAGCATTTGAACTTAAAAATGAATCAATATAACTATTTGTACTTTATTGATGCGTGCCTACAATTTTGTGATTTATAAGAATTTAACTATTAAATTATGGTTATTGAGTCTGCCAAATATGTAGATACCTTCTTCTTTATTTTTTTGTAAGAACCTAGTCTCTAAACTATAAGAACAAATAAATGTATCTATACATTATCACCATCACTATTGTAATCAGCCTACTGTCGTCGACTGTTGGACATAGGCTTCGTCCAAGCACGCTACTGAACACCATCTTTGGCTCTTCATTGTCAGTTATTATCAACAGCAATATGTCGTCGCTCTCCCTAGGCGTAGGTCGTCCCACACTACGCTTGCTGATTCACGGTCTCCACTCCAGAACACGTCTACTTCAATGGTTATTGGTTCTAAGTCAAATACGACCAGTCCACTGCCACTTCAGTTTGCAAATTCGTTGAGCTGTATTACCTATATTTTTCTTATTTGGCGACTTATTTATTTTCGGATTCAATTCCTCATAGAAACTCCAAGTATAGCTCTTTCTATAGTTCGCTGAGTGACTTTCAATTAGTGGTCTAGTTTTATCGATAGTTATCTTTCGTTTCGGTACCATATGTACAGTACACAGTTAAGATGCACTGATTATAAACTTTTATTTTTAGACTTTACGATAGAGACAATGAGAAGATCTGACGGAGTTTTTCAAACGACGCTCAGCCCAGTTAAATTCATTTTTTGACTTCGTTCTTAAAATTGTTCTTATTTACTCGGAGCGTTTTCCCTACGTAGGTATAATCTTCAATCGTACATGATAGAATAGAGATGAAATATTTGACATTTGGTCATGTATTTTTTAATGGATAACAATGTAATAATAACTACGCCTATGCTATCCGTACATGCTTGTGGGGCACCAGAGATATTTATTAGAATGATTTTGTTGGTATATATCCATTAATTTAGTAATAACGTACTCGTAATTCATGTACATCTATTTACTTTTGGTTTACTCTTCAGAATTTGTCTCTCGAGTCCGTCTAATAAAAGCAAGTTTAAAAAAGTTGGTAATTCACGTGAGGGTTATCTCGGAAATTTTCATCGCGAACAGAATTAGAAATCTGAAGAATTTGCATAAAAGTAACGGGGCTTACTTCTATTATATTACAGACATCTGGGCACTGCATAAATACAAAATTTGCTAAGCTAAAGAGTCGGGTTAACCTTACGAGGTTTGTCCGGAAAGTACGTATAAAAGTTTTTAAAAATTTTATTTTACAATTATTCAGGTAAATCAATTTTATCCCCTTCAAAGTACTCCCCCTGTGACATAATGCACTTGTGCCAACGCCGTTTCCACTGTGAGAAGGCTCCTTGAAAGTCCTCTGGTTGTAGGTTTCTCAGCTGCCCCGTCGTAGCTTTTTTTATCTCATTTATGTCCCCCAAATGCCGCCCCCGAAGTACCAATTTGGTTTTTGGGAACAAGAAGAAGTCACACGGGGCCAAATCCGGCGAATAGGGGGGTGTTCGGTCACCGTAATGGAATTTTTACTCAAAAACTCACGGACAACAAGAGAGGTGTGGGCAGGGGCATTGTCGTGGTGAAGAATCCAACGCCCCTCTCGCGCCAATTCTGGACGAACTCGTGCCACACGAGCTTTGAGGCGTCTGAGCACATCGACGTAGAATTTTCCATCAACTGTCTGGCCTGGAGGGACGAATTCTTGATGGACAATCCCCCGAACATCGAAAAAAACAATCAACATTGTCTTGACATTTGAGCGGGATTTTCTTGATTTTTTTGTTCGTGGTTCCCCGGATGTCTTCCACTCTTTGCTTTCACGGCCATTCTTGCCGAGTTTCGAGAGAAACTTGATTACGACGCGCTGCTCTTCAACGGAAGCGGGCTCCATGCCGACGGGGTTTCGTTAAGAGGTAACTTCACAGATGGCGTGACAAGCCAGTTCGCACCGCACGGCGGTCAGACCAGAACTGAAGCATTGTTAGGGACATAAGGAAGGGGTCCTGCGCTTACCTGGCCTCCCCACTCCTCTTTCTCGCATTCCAGAACACTTTTATACGAACTTTCCGGACAGACCTCGTATTGCAACCTCCCTCCCCAACTATCGTGCTCAATTCTCGATAACTTCATCACGATGAGTAAACTGATCTGCCTATTATTCTCCTTTATCATCTTTTATTGGTACCGTTAGCGCGGGTGGGGTTACTATTCAATTATCATTAAAAAAAAAAACACGGTTATCAGTTTTAAACATGAAATACAGATAAGTATAACACTGTTACTATATCATTATATTATATTACTATTTTGTAATAGTTAATTATATTTAATTAAAACAGATATTATTTTGCGAAAGTTGATCTAATTAATTATTAAAAGGTTTCTTTTATAATCGGGATTTGGAAACCCAACGTTAATTAGCCATGTCTTAATTTATCTTTTATTGACGTTTGAATAATAAAGGCAGATAAATTATAATTTATTCGAGCATTAGATAACATTACGTTATTTAATTTAAATATTTTATGTTATTGAAATATTTTTATAATATGAAGATTAAATATTACATTGATAATTTCAAGTAATCGGAAGCAGGCATATTCGTATTTCTATTTTCATCGCTCTTTCCACTACCTCAATATTATAATAGGGTCGTATGGCACACTACTTATCATAAATGAGGTCTCCTATTTGTTTCTTTTTCGAGACATGTTTCTAATTCCGGAATATGCTCTTGTAACTAAATATTCGATATTTAGTTTCAAATATTACGCAGCGTATTTTTATATTTTTTTTATGATATTTAAAATCGCAAACAAGCTGGGGGCTCATCTGATGAATCAATAGATTCAAGAGATGAATAAATGAATAAAAAGAGGTAATCGTGTATATTACAGAATATACTATGATGACAATGGGGCCAGGTGGGGCACCGGGGAGAGATGATAGGTAAGGATGAAAATGGTATATAATTAATCAGCAATAATTAAGGAATCCCTTTTCCCCATTAGAGAGAAAGAGGATCCAAGGAGACCATTTTTGTACAAAGTTTATCTCTGGTAAGAAATTAAGAGATATATATATATATATATATATATATATATATATATATATATATATATATATATATATATATATATGTATACATGTAGGATATTTTTACTTCAGTAAACAAGGGTAAAGCCACAAGAGATTGATAGTAATTTATAATATTTGCTTAAAAATAATTCCCAGTACGTTATATAGTTTGTAAATGACCGATTTGCTCCCGTATTTCCTTTGGCCGTATATATTGTTGTGGCTGGCTTAACTAGAGTCCCCGCGGTGCTCTGTTTCCACACTGACAGTGTGAAACATGGATTCCCTTATACAAATACAGATAATGATATAGTGCATTCTAAATTACTACAACACAGCTATTTGCTGCAGTTAATCTATACATACGAGTATAGTAAAACTGCAAAGGTCGAATGTCTGTACATAAAAAAAAAACGCTATAAACCGAGTCAGAGAGATGTTAGAAATGAAATAGAACATATTCAGTTTTTTTTTTTAATTTTTTGATTTTGTATTTGTACGGGCTAGTCTCCAAAACTGTTGGATCGACATAAATGAAATTTTGCATGGTGATACCCTACATCCCCGGTCAACATTTCAGATACTTTCAATTCACTTAAATTAGACTAGCTGTTTAAGTGCAATAAAGTGATAAACAGTTAAGCTTTCATATTTATTATATGAGTAGACTGTAGGACTCTGTATGAATGATTATCAACCGACAAAATGAAGGAGGCACTTAATTCCGTTATATCTTTTTTTGTATTTGCTATCTCATAACTTGCTCAATTGTAAACCGATTTGGCAAATTCATTTTTTGTCTAAAAGGATATATTTAAAGATTGGTTCTGTAGAAATTTAATAAAAATCTTCGTTTTGCCACAACTTAAGTCGGTTTTTTTTTTCATAGATTACAATCTTATATTATTCAAACTCTCCGTTTGGTAGACAAACAAAAAATACAATGGAAAATCTCGTTGAAAAATGTATGATGAGTGTTTTCAGTGTTTTATACAACACCTAGGTCTAGATATCCTTGGCCCGTATGTATTATACATAGGCGAGTGCACGTTGTTTGATCATTTATTTAGTGTTGGAGTTGGATGTTTTACGTCCAGCCGTTACCTGGCCCAATGCATTTAACAGTGACACTGCAACGCGGAGATATGAATTGCTTTTATTTTGGTACATATAAAGCGGATTTATTTTTGAAAATAAATATCTATATGATGATTACTAGTTTAAACACTAAATTCGTTATTCGTTTATAAATCGGGATATATATATTGATGAATGAATGAATGTATGAGTATACTTTATTTGCATTATATAATATAGGAAATAAGCAAGACAATTTACAAACATAACGATACAATTGTATAAGTACAGTAAGGCGGTCTTAGTGCTGAGAGCAATGTTTTCAAGACAACCTAAGGGATAATGATTCAAGACAACTTTTATTGATCGATCAGGATAAATGAATAGTTTCCATATTCGGGTATATTTATTGTCAAGGAGAGAAGGACAATATAGTCCACATTGTTCTTACTCATCCCAATATTTGAAATGGAGAAGTATAACTATGACAATTTGTTGTGGTATTAAGGCGCCTAGTAAAGAAGGATTTTTAGATCTGCCAGATTGGGGCGGTAGGGAGGGGGGGAGGGATGACATTGTTAGTAATAGGGACTCCATTGTTAGAAATATATCTGTAACGTCGACCTCCACGCGGTCTTTCTGAAAATTTATTAAATTTCAGTTTAGCAAGTGAGTTCCTTACCTATCATTACTTACTAGTACCCAGCCAGCGTAAACCGAGGCGAGGTTACTATTCTATTATCGTCTCATTAAAAAAAGTGTAAAAAACTTTATTTCAAGCTCAAGTACCTTCAACTCATGGTGTCCCGGCCGTATCCAATTGCGAAAAGGGTCATAATATACCTCTATAGGGATGCACATCTCCATTAGCCCCTTACATTTCTACTCATGTCCGCTAACCCCAGTAGAGTTTTTTGCCCTCACTTCTGGTTTCCCGACGTCCATATCAAATGACGAGGACAGGACACCTTGCTATTATGTTTCAAACTCAACAGAATGTTATTGATCAGATTTGAATTTTTAATAATTAGATCTTATAATAAATGTTTTTTTGAACCACAGTGCTTTTTTACTTTTATAATTATTTGATTTACATAAGCAATATTCTAGTAAAGTGGTTTGTATATTTCAGTCAGATACTATATATTTTAAATCTCTGTTTGTATTTTTGTTAACTTACTATTATGTTCAAAATATGACTAACATAAATCGGACATTAGAAAAAAAAAATCGCCTTTCAAAGGTGATTCTTAAAATATAGAAAGAAATATATAACTAGAGTTCAATAAATACAAAATTTTAATATTCTTGAGACTATTAAAAGTTTGTGTGTGTATGAGTGTTTATGTGTATGTGTGTATATGTAACAAATTTTGATAGTCTATCTATTTAAAGAAATGATGTCGTGGCTAATCAATTTACTTTGTAGTAACTACGTAGTAGTACCTATTGCCATTTTACTAATATAATACAATTTTAACTATACGATGTATGTACGTGGGAAATATTTAAGAAAAAATAATATGAGGGGTCTTAATAAGACTGATACACATCAAAACATATCAACAAACGTATCTGTAGAAATTTTGTTTTTATTTATTTATACAACTTAGAATGGCACCTGATGGAAAGTGGTAACCGTCGCCTATATACATGAGCAGTACTACGGCCATAACGGAGTATACTGTTTCGCCCATGATATCCCCCATGCGTTGCCATTCCTGAGGACTCAGGTGTTATTCCTCTGTAACCTGTAAATTCACGCCATACCCTTCAAACCGAAACACAGCTGTACATGCAAACACAACTGCTTTACGGTTGAAACACGAATGGGACAGAGGTATCCAAGCAATCGACTTTTGTACAAAATCTCCCTCTGGTCTGTTTGTCTGTGTGTATGTTTAGTTCGACCTCACGCATATACCACAGCACCAAATTAGATGCGGTTTTCTAAATCGTATTCTTGAATTTGGTTACAAATAATCTCATATACAGTCTAGGAAAAGCGAAAAATACCAAAAGGGAGATAAACATAAACCTCTAAATAAAATTACTCGTATTATCACGACGCGAAGCTCAGCGGCATTAGCGCCTTAGGATTTATTATTCACTTTGTCAATTTTAAAACTTGAAATTACTCTACAACGCGCTCGCTTTCGCTTTATCGTTTTCTTTGACGTTACTTGTCCTTTTTTTTGTAGTGCCTGTTTAAATAGACTTTGCAGCGCTAGTGAAAACATTATTTATTCCAGATAGAGTGAATTTATAGCGTAAATTCTATTAGAACATCATTAGTCATGCCTTAAAATGTTAAAATTGAAACTCTTAAAAGCATGCAAGAAATAGTGAGAGAAATTTTCAGTTGCAATTAATATAACTTTTAATGAAAAATTATATTTTTGATTGTTTTTTATATTTTTTTTATTATCTTTTTATGACAATTTAATTATATGTTAAGTTAATTTTAATTTTATTGTATTTTTTTATGTTTTGTATTTATTTTATATAGCTAATTTAGTGTCTAAAGGAATTGGTTATTATTATATTAAATTTGAGCCAAAATCAAATTAAATTATAAATTATGTCAAGTGTTAAAAGTTGGTTAAGTTTAAAATGCTTAAGTATAGCCATAGATAATTTAAGCTAGTAAATTTTTAATACATTGTTATCTAAATTTGTCGTGGCATAGGATGGGCCACCGCCTCCTTTCTCATGAGTGTCGTAAGAGACTATAAAGGGAACTTAATAGTAGAGGCATGGACAGCAGCGTTCCTATTTAAACATCACTAGAACCCGCTCGGTTGCCAACCCGTTTCCTAAACATGGTAACTACTGGCAAGCAATTATGAGGAAGACTTTATTTCCGCAGTGGACAGTTTTTTTTTTATTATCAATAAAAATATAAAGTTACAGAAATTATGTTGCATTAGCATTCAGAAACCACGTAGGTTTATATTAATGCTAAATATATTGAAATTATTTAAATTGTATTAAAATCACGCAAGAAGTATCGTTTTAATTTACATTTGATGTTGCTAATATTAATATTAGGGGGAAAGGGAATGTTAGTAATGCGGACAAAGAATCCCATCGCTAGCAATATATCTAACCAGGTCGACCTCCTCGCGGTTCCCCCTGGAAACTATCATGGTTAATTCCTGATGAATTCGTCATGATGGGCTAACTGGCCTGTTTTCATTCTCATCTATCACCGTTCAGTGGTGCTCCGCCAGCGTATCCCGTTAGCGCAGGCGGGGTTACCACACCATTTTCACCCATCAAAAAAAAAAAAAGTTAATATTATCTCGTACACCGGTGGGTAGTTCGTTAATAATTCGAGGAACTAGACAGATAGTTAACGGCTGATATGATGATGACTAGTTTAAATAAATAATATTGTATTTGTAGACAGTCGTCTAAGTAAAAAAGATTATTCTAGTATAAGCATTTATTTAAGTATTTTTTTTAATTATTATATTTTTTTATTATCGTACTATAGTAAAAAAAAAAAAAAAACTAAAACACGTGACTACACCATCCTGAGCGAACACAGAGACAACATGACCCATGAATACGATTAGTCGAAAAGAAAATGTTCTGCTCTCAACGGTTGGTCGCACTATGCCGGCTCACTAAAGCTTTTTCACACTACATTTGAAGGATCCTAGGCGTACCTCATATGTACTCTTTTACTATTTGTACTTTGTACTTCGTACTCGTATTTCATAAAGTACGAGTACAAAGGAAACACGTCACGAGAAAGGCCATTTCATAAAGTAATTTAATTTTTAAGTTCTAATTCGAATACAATTTCAGCGTATTAAAATTTTATTTAGGTATATTACTTACTTGTAGCGCTTACTTCTGGACCGAGAGATTCGAAGGCTTTTCCAAAACTGAGTTTCAAGAGGCGGTCAGAATCTAAAACAATAAAAACATTTAGGAAATTAGTAAATGAATAAAATATTAGTATAGTATTATTAACTGCTCTCTTTTACTGTTAAATATTAAATATTTTACTTTATGAAAGAAACAAATAATTTTTACTGTTACTTTATTTAATTCAAACATTTTTGAATAGACATTTTTTATGATTTTTCCGCCCATATTATTATAAAACATCTACAACAATAGTTTTATTTATATGAGATTTGTTTAATTCTTTGTATCTCAGAGGTAGTACAAAGATAAGCCAGGATTCATGAGAAACATAAATTGGTTCTTATTATTTTTATCTGTGTAAGTAAATACATAAAAAAATATCAAAGAATGTATGTAAGTATTTAAACCTAAGAAATATTTTTCGATAAAAGTGAACGAACTATGAAAGATGAATGTTACAAAATAAATTTTAAAATATGTACTAGTGGTGCCATCTCTTGAAGTATACTTATAATAATAGGAGAGGATGGAATGGGCTCCAAACGCAAATGTGTGCTTACTTGCTGAAAGATTCATTCTTTATTCACTTAGTTTACTATACTTCTAACAGATGGCGTTAAGCACGCAAATGAAAAATAAACTGCTTCGTACCTCGGTGCATAAAAGTTAACGAAAGTATAATTACTTTATTTTATACAAATTAATATTTAAGATCAGAAATTATTGAAGTTCTTTTAAATTAAAACAATACAACAAATTCTACCAATTTCAAATACCTTCTACATTCATAAAGATACGTACATAGTTAAATACTAAGTAGGTATACCCAAAGTAGAGTGTATCTGGACTGCAGCCAAAATTCCTATTCATACCTTGTTGGCCGTAGTTGCAAATTAAACTAGATCGCTTGCAATTACTCTAAGGTGCTTTTACTACGGATAGAGGAAATACATAATATATTGTGGAGATCTGTATATTTGGCTTTTTTTTAATAATTTTTATTATAATACTTATTTTATTGGAGGCAGATATTATTGGTATATCCTTCGATCATTACTAAGATAGTTTACATACTATTTAAGTAACAGTTTTTGGATTTTTTATGTACTCACCATAATTTTTTTGGAAAAGTTTTTAAATCTGTATCTTAGTATAATATAATTTGTACTATTCGAGGTAAGGGTCCTGGTGACTTGTTATACAGGTTTAATAGGTATTAAACTTGTATTATAAATTTAAATATATTAGAGTACACTAGTACAGTACTGTAGTACAGGCACCAGTTCCCACAAATAATATTGTTAAAATGTTCTGCATGTTATAGGTGGTAAGTTCCTTAATTGTCTGTAGTGAGAAATGAATAAAAATAATATAAAAATATAGTTTTATTCAATTTTTTTTTAAACTTTTATTAAAAACCACTAACCGGCTGCCGTGGAATCTGGCGGTGGTTGAAAATGAAATGTGGCGGCAAAACCTTGTCCTGGAGTGGCTGAATTTGCCGTGAACTGTAGAAGTAATGCAGGACCTGTTGATAGCACCTCGTATCCTGGAATCAAATAATATTTTTCAGAAATTCAGTTTTTCTAAAAGACGATTGTATTTGGGATATACTAATAATATAGAAATAAAAAAAGATATTTTTTTTTCAAATAAACTCAGATTTAAGCTCTTTTGAATAGTCACTTTTTTCATTACTGCCTGTTCGGAACGCAACTCAAGAAGAACGGGCAAGAAATCCGGCTGTTGTTTTTTTCAAAGTTTAGTTAAATATATAAATAATGAATTTGTGTGTGAAATCGAAATGAAATTAGATGGAGGTGTTTATCAAAACAACATTTAGATTGAGTGTAATTTGTCAGACAGGCTACGCTTGTTTGCTGCTTTTGTGCTATAAAAAAAAAATACGTATGTATGCGACAGCAACATTAACATGTTAATTGTATGTAACCACCTGATAATTTTTCCACTTCTAGTTGGAGTATGTGTGAGAGTGTGAAAAAGTTCCAAAAAACAGTCGGTCAACTGTTAATTGGCAGGTATTTTTAAACAAACCAATACACGTTATTTTTCATTGTAGCAATTAATATCTATTAAATAATATTTTGACATCTCGATTATAGTATACATATAGCATAAAATGATGAATTACGTTTACGTGTGAAATAAAAAACGTACAGATAATTCTGACAAAGCATTTGTATAGGGACAGTCTATTTTATCATTAATTCGATTGATTAGGTGATTGTTATTGATCACTATTAATGGGTAGCATTTGTAAATGAATTACCGAAAAGGGTATAATTTAGCGTCAAATGTAGATTTTTTTTAAATTTATTTACTTAAGTTGATTACGTGATCCCGAGGTCTACATGAAGGATCATTTTTATTCGGACTTTCGACCTCCATTATACCTATGAAACTACCACAGTTTAGGAAAAAAAACAGTAGTCTAAGGCTTTAGGCGTATTCCGAATATAACGTGACTATTCGGGACGCAATGCTGTCAGATGTGTTCGTTGTTCGACTGTAACATTTAATTACTATTTATAAAAATATTAAAAACAATCTTTTTATCGAGAGCTAGGTAGTAATTTAGCAACTACTAATTAAAAAGGAAATTAGTCGTCAGACTGTGCTATGTGAACTCGTCCCCTTTACTTGTCTTTTATAAAATGAGTGAAGAGAAAAAAACCGTTTTCCCTAGTATTTGTAATTCAATAGACTTAATAATAAAAAGGTCTTGCTATTAAAAACCTTGCAGGGCCTTTATATAAAACTAACGTCTAATTGAAAATATAGTTAAAAAACAAATAATTTTAGCAAAAATCTGTAGAGTGAAAAATATTCTGCTGTTAGATGGTTGGTAGAGCTTCTAGGAAGGTCAGATTAAAAGTCGGCAGATTGTAAAACCCTTGGAATTATAGGTTTACAGAGATTGCTGTTACGGTAGCTTAGCATCATTTAGAGCGTGTGCTTGTTAATCATTGTTATGTTAGAATACTCATATTTGATAGAGTTTATTTGATTTTTAAATCAGCCGTTAATTATCCACTTCTGAACATTGGTCTTCTTTATAAGGAGTGTTTTTCCAGTGGTTGCCACGCTTGGCAGTCGGGTTGGTAAACATAGTTAACTACGAATTTAAATCCAGGATAATCCACATCATGACTAATATTTAAATTCTGGATATTTTAAGAAGGACGCTTCGGCCCATTCCTCGACAATCAAGTCCCCTTAGTCACCTCTTACGATACTCACAGGGAAACAAAGGGGAGGCCCATTTTATGCCGGGACGACACTTTTTATTTATTTACTTGCTTATTTATATGTAAATAGTTAAAATTAAAATACAATGTAGTATCAGGTTGTATAATAGGTACTAGCTTTAACCTGCGACTTCGTTCTATGTTATGTATATGTTCATTGACCGGGATAAAAGGTTGCCCATGTCCTTCTCCACCTAATTTGGTACGTGTACATCAAATTTCATAGTGATTAGTTAAGCGGTTAAGGCGATAATATACAAGAATACTCGAAGTAAAGATGTCGGATATTACTATTCGTAGTTTTAGAAAGTTTAGATTGACTTAATAGCTTGTAGAATCGACAACCGAGGCGGACGAATAGTTATCGAATATCGAGTCTGTGTAGGCAATCCAGTTGCTATAGAGGGAAAGGGATTGGTAGCAATGGAGTTTGACAGCCCTATTGCTAGCAATATAATCTATTAGGTCGATCTCCACGTGGTTCCCCATGGAAACCATCGTAAACAATTCTTGTTAAATTCTTCCCGATGGGCTAACTGACCTGTTTCATCCTCACCTATCATCCTTCACTGGTGACACGCCGGTGTATACCCATAGCGCGGGTGGGGGTTACCATTCCATTATCACTCAATAAAAAAATTCAGTTACGACATTCCATAGATGAAGCGATTACTAATGTAATATATATATATATATATATATATATATATATATATATATATATATATATATATATATATATATAAAAGTAATAACAACATTATTTAATTCTTTCAATTTAATCAATTTAAAGATTAGAGAAATTAAAGGTTCCTACCTATTGAGAATAAGATAAACTAAAAACAAGTAATCAGTCGGTTGTTTCATTACATTTAATTAATAGTAGATGTATTATTATCTAGGTCAGTACCTATCTGCATACTACAGTAGAAATTATGTGTTTACTAACACGACTCCATATTGTTTATCAATAACTACACAAATCAAATGATAATGAAGGTCAAGGAAAGGTCAGTATTAGTTCATTCTGGAAACATTAATGTGTATATTTAAACATTGTACAGTGTAATAAGTAAATACTTTGTTGAGGCTTAGTACCTATAGACATAAGTACTAAGTAAACTGTGTTAAGTACATAGATTCCAAGAACTTACTCATTAGATTAAAAACTGTAAAATACATATGTGATTATTATAAGAAAAAAAAATCCATTTAATCGTTTAAATGTGATCAAGTAATAAATATGTATATTTAATTATTTATTTTTGGGGTTTTTTGTATTTAATTTGGTCGTGGGAGATCAAAATTTAGTCAATGTAGTTGAAAGTGCAATATAAAGTTTTTCTAACATATGAGTACATGAATAGACTCAACATAAAAGATTGTTAAGTTATTTTTTGATGATTATTAATTACATTAATTATAAGTTTTTATTGAACTGGCTTTAATTTTCAATTATATTTTGTAAAACTAGTTGGTATCTGTTTGAATTGGACTTTTCATACGTACGAATGGCAATTGTCCAAAGTTGGATAGCAATATACCATTACAGTAATAATATTAAATGTTTTTTTTTTTGTTCTTAAAAAAAGTTTTTTTTGTTAGTTGTTTACATATTTAGATCCAATATTTTCTTTTTTTTAAATAATGCTAATTCATAAGGAATTTTCTATAATTGTATATATATATATAAGTTATAAATATTGCTACAATAGTTCGCCGTGTGGTCCCGGCATAGAATAAGTCATTCTTTCCTTTCCTCTAGGTGTCGTAGGAGACGATTAAGAGAACTTAATGCTTGGAGAGCAGCGTCTCTCCTTAAACATCACCAAGGTTGCCAACTCAACTGCTAAGTGTAAGAAT
Organism: Galleria mellonella; assembly: GCF_026898425.1. Classification (NCBI taxonomy): domain Eukaryota; kingdom Metazoa; phylum Arthropoda; class Insecta; order Lepidoptera; family Pyralidae; genus Galleria; species Galleria mellonella. The sequence goes on along the minus strand of NW_026442100.1, from coordinate 10,501 downwards.
TATTGACAAACCCCCCAAATAGAGTGAGGCGCATGATCAGCAGTGGACAGGTAATGGCTAACAGGATGATGATGATTACTACTACAATACTGCATACTGTGCTTTTACCCGCGTGAATGAATACAAAATATGGACCATATTTTGTATTGAAACATTGAAAAAAGTTAATTTGAATAACTACCAAATTTTATAAAATAAATTTAAGCGTTTGAACAAAATTTCCAAAATTTTCAAATTTTCAAACATATTTATCAACTTTCATACGAGTAATAGAATTGTATGTAGATTTAAAAAATGCACACACAGAACTACAAAAGCAGCAACAGTGAATGGTCACGTGGCCTGAATACTGAAAACCTGGAAATTAGGTATTGAAACTGGGGCCAGCAATCACAACTCGTAGTTGAGGCGATAGGTATTTGTTTATAGGGTTGCACCAAACAACTACCTATAAAACATTTTTTAATTCATTAAAAATATTAAATGATTTATATATTTTACCGAAGAGTTTTGAATTATTTAATTACAAACGATACAGATTTTTAAATATAATAAATTGTACTATAAGAAAATCAGTTCTTGTTTTTATACTTGTAGTACAAATTTAAATGATGTAAATTTATCACATCATTAGGTTTAAGATAGCATAAGTTATACAGGTCAAGTACATAAGATTAACTTTGTTACTAGCACAGTCATAAAACAATTAGGTCGTATTTACCGAGTAAAATATTTTTTATTCACTTTAATTTGTGCAATAATTTCTGAAATTATTAAAAAAGAAATCTGACATCCTTACTGGTTAAAGTCAGTGTTGCTTTGACGTAGAATTATTCAGTCGCCAGCGAACTGGGACGTCGAGACGTCAAAGTAGGTAGCTAGGTGACCGCTGTAGATCTGGATGCATGGTAGTGTTACCGTCAAATTGCTGTGTTTATTTTTGTTGGTAAAATTATGCATGTGATTATGTGAATATGGATAGATAGGTGAAAATTCGAGTTTAAAAGGTTTAAAATTTTTCAGTATTTCTTTTTTATTAATTTCACTACCTAATTGTTATAGAAAATAAATTTACAGATCCTACTACATAATTATAACTAGCATATATAAATAAAACTAATTGAAAAAAAAAATTGTGAAAACAAAATATCCATATTATCTCCTTGCACAATTCATATTTATTTTTTTGTTTTAATTAAAAATCTGTCCAATTATCAAAGCGATTCCGTACTATTATCGTATACCGTACTTATAGCATCTAATATAGCATATAGTTTTAAAAATGTAACGATTCCCCTCACAATTTAGTTTATGTCTTTGATAATAATAACAATGAAAAACGTTACTAGTAATGTCTACTTGAGATAATTATTTATTGTGTTGACAAATGTTTTTTGCATTTTACAGTTTATTATTGTACAATAGAATACTCGTAAAGAATAGGTGGAAATTAGTTTAATTAAATTTTATCACGTGAGTAGAGAATTTTCTATAATGTATCAAATTTCCGTTCATAATCACTAAAGAAGATTAAGAATCCATAAGTGAATTCTTATATTTTTTTTTATACCACTGAGGTGGCAAACAAGCCGTATGCTTGTTGCCCACCTGATGGTAAGCGGTTACCGTAGCAATATTGGAGGATTAAGTATTTATAATGATGTATTGTTAGACTTGGCTATATATTTACAAGTAAAGTTTTCAATAGGATGAAATGTACACTCAAACAGAATCGATTGTACTTCACAATTTATGAGAATTCGATATCAATAGATAGCAATCTTGTTCTACGTTTATACATTTTAGTAGTGAATGAAAGAAGAAATTACGTTCTAATCAGCTTAGAAATAATTAAAACATCTAATTTACTATGACCTATTGTCCATCATCTCAGCCGTTAATTATCTACTGTTGGACATAGAAATTTCTATTCTTATACTCAAATTGGTAACAAATTAAACTATTTTCGTATTAACAAGAGAGTGAACTTTTGAATAGGTATTAAAAAAATCGATAGTTCACACTCGATACTCTATCTATTATATATTATGTATGCGTACGACATAAAGACTCATAGATCATATACATTTAGATGGAGTATCAAGTATAAAGCTAAAGATAATAATGTTCTGTAAATTTTAAGAGAAAAATATTGTAACCTACCTGTAAGCTCGTTACACAACATAGCAATAGCTGGAGCATTTGTGTCTCTACCGTCAAATACTTTGATGATATCAGCACGACGTAGACAACTGAAAAAGAAATATTAATACTTTAGCAAATCAGTTAGATGATGATTAATTTTATTTATACACTATTTTGTTTTCACGAATAATATATACATTCTAAATTAAACTCGCACCTTAGAGGGAAAAGTAAATTTATTTGAAATTATTTTTAAGAGCGTTCATAACTTTTGTTTGTTGAAGTATAGCAACGTCGCAATTATCTGTCAATTTTCAAAAACAATTTAACATTTTTAAGTATTTCTGACTGATTACTTAAAAAGTTTACCGTGTAATCCCGGTATAGAATAAGCCACCACTTCCTTTCCCGTGAGTATCATAAGAGGCAAGTGAAGAGAACTTAGTGGTCGAGGGATGGAAAGTAGCGTCCCTCTTATAATATTACTAAAAGCCTAACTGCGCTCGCTAACCCGCCTGCCAAACATGGCAATTACTGGCAAAACCCTCCTTAAAGGTGAAACCTGATTTCAACAGTGGACAGTTAATGACTGATATGATATGATGATTTAAAAAGTGAAGAATACTTTAATGAACATTAATCATGCAGTAATATTATTATTAAGCTTTCACTGAAAAGTTAGATTTTCATATGAGTAGCATAATGTTCAATTACTTTCGAAAATGGCCAGATGGGTACAACGACTACAGCATGTGGTTCTTCAAAAAAGGCATAAAGAGGTTTCTTCAGGGTTGGTAACGCGCGCGTAATGCCTCTGGTATTGCAGGCGTTCATAGACTACGGAGATGTGGTGAGTGCGAAAGCGAACCCATGTCTCGGACATATGGCACCTCGAGGGTATTTTGTCTGGTTTTTGGTGGGTACACTCCCACCTTACGGGGGGATTCCTACAGTACCCATTCGCCTCCCACAAGGTGTATGGGTATAAAACATAAAGCATTTTCCAACGTTAAAAAAAAGGTGGACCGTATGCTTGTTTGTTGCTTCAGTGTAAAAAAAAAATGGTGACTTCATTATGAGCGCTTTTAATGCTTGTGAATGCATTTTGTGTAAAAATATCAAAATTATTGATTTGAAAATTAATTAATTATCACAAGCAATATTTTAAACCTGTTGATAATTTAAGTAAATTCATATCCATGTTTAGTATGAAAGAGGGTTTTCTAACAATAATTAACTTTTGTAAAATTACGACAATTATTTTTTTAGTGATACGCTTTTTTCATATACATTGTGATTTGCACCGTCTATCTCTACTTATATCTATGGTTTTATACTAAGGAATATTCGAAGTACATTTAAAAACATGTCACTCAAGGATGGCGTAATGATCTTAATAGAAGGGGAAGCCTAATTATTACTGGCACGTCTATCTACTTATCGTTCCAACATTAAATTGAAGTCACTTAACACATACGCGATAGACAGCGGAACAAAGACACAGACCTACTAATTAATTTCAGTACGTGATAATAATATAAACCCATAGTTATGTTACATTAATTTAGTTACTGAATTCCAGTAACTTCTGTATAAATTCTCATGCCAGGTAAACTAAATATCTGTTTTAATGGCAATTAATGAAAATGTAACCAAGTTTTGTTCAAATTATTATAAAAATAATCTCTAAATGTAATTAGTAACAAATTGAAATGTTCAATCAATTAATTGATTTGTTATTCGTAACTAATATTGGATATCAACAGATTGTCTTATACTTTGGTCGTTTCCTCGTTTGTTTACATTTTTATTAGGTTTTATTGAAGTAGACTATATAACATAATGAAAAAGGAAACTAAGTTTGATTCAAATGATCATAGAAATACTCTCTAAATATAATTACTAATACATCAAAACATTTAATCAATTATTTCGTTTTTTATTCTTATTGGATATCAGCAGGCTGTTTTATAGTTGGGTCAGTATTCGTTTGATTATATTTTTATTAGGTTCTATTGAAGTCGATTATATAACAAAATTATAATGAAACTAAGTTTTGTTCAAATTATCATAGAAACATTTTCTAAATTTAATTAGTAACAAAACTAAAAATGTAGTTAGTAAATTGGTTATTATATTCATACTATTGTTAGATATTAGCATACCGTTTACGGTTAGATTTAATCTTAAAATAGGTATTAATTTAATAGTGAAATAGATAGGTTATATCCAAATATGATAAATTTTGTGTCTATAGTATCTCTATACATGGTTCTGGTCATAGTTTGGTTTTTCTATAAACTATTACTTAGTACTACTAGTTGCTATAGGTTATAGACATATGCTACACAGAGCATCATATTCACATTGCCAAAAGAAAAGAATCTTTGCGATTTCAAAACAATATTTTATATTTTACGCTACACCTTTAATAGCAATTTTGAATTCATTCATTTCATTCACAAAATATATTTATAAGTGTCAATTCTACAAAGTCTGTTTATTCTATACGGCTGTATACAATATAAACATAATACATATACATCAGTAACATATCAGCGGTTAACTGTCTGTTGCTGAAAATAAGTCTCCGCCTATTAAGGGGTGGGGGGGTGTTGCCAGTAGTTGCCACGATTGGCACGCAGACTGGTAATCGCAGTTAGGCTTTGGAGATGCGTAAACATTTTTATGGATGCTATTGCCCATTCCTAAACTACTATGATATATTATTTCACCTATATAATCACCTTTTACGACACCTACAGGAAAAGAAGCGATTATTTATTATAAAACTGAGTATAAAAAGAATTTCAGTATAAAATTTACCGGGACACTACTTGTAATAAAGTATGCACTCTTTTATATCCGCGTGTATTATATCATTATTATTTTATGCGAAAAGGTAGAACATGATACAGCTTTGAAGTTATAGCTCTCAACATAAATGGATCATGTTCCATAAACTCCTAATACAGCCGTGCCCTAGTTAGAAGTTAAGCCTTCATCGTGTCACTTGGTGTTGTTTTGTGCTTTCTAGCGTGAGTAACGTGATAATTTATGCCATATATTGATCATAGGCGAAAGCTATAAAACGGCAGGAAAACATTGTTCCCTTGTTCATAAAAATATCAAACGAACAAATAAATCTATTTTAGCTATTGATGTGTTTTCAATAGACTTCAAAAGAAGGAGTTCACAATTTGGTTGTATTTTTTTTATGTTTTTTACCTCATAACTACGTCAGTTCTAGACTGAAATAAAAAATTCTTTGATGATCTAAATTTACAGATTGGTTTCATAGAAATTTTATGAAAACTGTTTTTCATTAGTATAGTTTTTAGATGAACATAACTGGTTTTGTTAGAATTAAAATCGGTTTTTTATGGGACACAATCTTTAATTATATCTTTTTCTTTTCCAATTCTTACGAAATAATTATATCTTCAATCTATTGAATCATAAAAATGTATCGGATGGAAGGAACTGACAGCTGTCATACAGTGTTTTGGCATTAGTGCGGTTGTCACTGTCACTCATTATATATGTACAAATAAATAATCAACTTGTACTGAATATATTAAAATTGACATTTAAAATAGTAGCCAAAATAATAAGTTTTAGAAAATTTGGTCTGTTTGTCTGTATGTTTTGGCATCACACAAAAACTATTGCTATTGTAGTTTTCCTAGTTGTGTTCCTGAAGATCTAACTTAACAAGTCGGTATATGTTTTATCTTGATTGTTAATACGTTATAAGTGACCTGTTTTATTGGTTTTGTTACTTCTGGAATCTACACGTACAAAGTAGTGGGCAGGAAGCTAGTGTAAAATATTTATAGATAAAAAAAAATATCAGATTATTCGTAACAAATTACTAGTGACGTAAGTCCAGTTTTAATTAATTCTAAGAAATACGCCTAATCATTATCTTTTTAATAATAATTGGTATGATAGTAGGTATTACATGAAATATATACAGACGGTTGTATTATATGGAAAATTATTGTATGTAGATAGCATATTTCTAATACCTAATGTAGTAAATTCATTTTCAGTACCTAATTATTACTTAAATCATAAAGTAGGGCTTTTAAGCGCTTTTAATTAAATTTAGTCCTTATTGTCGGGAAATATTCTAATTACTTAATTATAATATAATATACTAATTGTGCTCACGACTTCGTCCGTATAATTGAGATAATATTGTCCTTCTGTATAAAATAGGTACTGTGCGTAATGTTAAATTTAATTATAAATAAACCTACACTAATATTTACAATATTAGTAAGGTTTAGATATTAAAATGTACGCTTTTTTTAACATAACCTATAATTTACCAAATCAGATGAATTATTAGAGGTTCAAATGGCCAAGTGATCTATTAAGGAACTGTAACAATAACTATTAAAAATTTGAATATTGATTCTATATCTTTTTTATAAACTATTGAAGATAGGAAATTTTTTAGTCACATTTAGTTAAGTATTTACCTTATCGGTATATACTAGCGAGGTACCAGTGAGGGACGGCAGGTGAAAGCAAGTCCTAACTTGCTTTACTTGGTCTAGATGGATTCCAGAGTAAATCGCGTGGAGGTCGTCCCGACAGGGTATATTGTTGGCAATGGGTTTATTAGTCTCTATTACCAATAATTCCTTCTCCCAGGAGGAATCACTTATGTTTGTACGTACGAGTATTCATTGAACCCGTGCCTAGTTTATTGTCATTATGAAAACCTGATAATGCCTCACTAGAGAGAGGGGTTGTTAGTAATGCGGACTACCAGTCCCATTTCTAGCAATATATTCTGACAGGTCGACTTGCACGTGGTCCCTCCAGAAAACCATCGTGCTTAATTCCAGGTTTTTCACCTATCATCCCTCAGTGGTGGCCCGTCAGCGTATACTGATAGCGCAGGCATACCATTCCATTATCATCCATTAAAAAAGTCCCACTTTTGGGAATAAACTATTTCTTATAAAGGAAGTTTATTAGTCTATCGCCACACTGGTGGTGTACTGTGTGATTTGGTCCACCTTTTTATAATATATTGAGTTATTTAGCATTTGAATATTAGACTTTACATTTCTTGTTGTGCCGTGTACTCTCAGCATAGTATGAACCATTCCTTGTTTTCCCGAGGGCGTTGTAAGAGATGACTATAGGAATTTAATGATCTAGAGATAGGCAACAGTGTTCCTATGAAAATATCACCAAAGACAAACTGCGATTAGACTACCTAGTTCAGTAAAATACTAACTGCGGTTTTTTTCTTAATGGATGATAATGGAATGGTAACTCCGCCTGCGCTATCGGAATACACTGGCGGGGCACCAGGTCCACTGGGGGGACAGTTAGGGATGGCAGGTGAGGATGAATACTAACTGCGGTTGCTAGCCCGCTTGCCAAGCGTGGCAATTACTGGCAAAATCTACCTTATTGGGGAGGTTTATATTCAATGGACAGTTAACGGCTGATATGATATGATGATACTTCTTGTTATCTTCTACGATTTCCTGGGAATGATAAGTCGTGGAAGCATCACTGAATGGAGTAAAAATATCACAGTCACATACCAGTTTAGTCTACACTTAAATAAATACTTAGTAGCCATTATATTATTTAATAGTTAAACGATCGACCCAAGTAATTAGTAACAGAACTAACACAAACGTTTATTCCTTTGGCTACTGATGCAATGTAAATTCTCTCCCGAATGGCGGTGCCGCATTCATGCATTATCCAGTTAATTAAGCCGGCAGATATAGTTTATAGTGTGGACTCATTAACGGGAACACTAGTGCCCGTTACGTTCATAATTTAATTATGCTAACCGTCTCGCTTTCGTTGCGGATTGATAGTGGCTATTTCGATTCAAATAGTAATTTCAAAGGAATTTTCTATTTGTATATTGTATGTGTGCATTAGATAGACGAATATAATTGTTAATTTTAGTAATAAGGCCACCTTTTGTATATGCACATTCTGTATAAATACTTTTTATACATGTCTATTGTGCGCAATAAAGAATTTATATATTTTTTTATAATTTGAACTGTGATTTGACTTTACAGATAGATAGATAAATAATTTATTTGCATCACTCACAGCACACAAACAGCAAAAGACACAAATGCAATGTGAAAAAATATAAAAAAAGATACATATACAAAAATTTGGAAAGACTTTAAAAAATAATAAAGAGATTACACCAGTTGATTAGGGTTGTAAATTGTTATTTTATTAAGGCACACAAAACAAATTGTAACTACATATATAACAACGACGATATATACGTAAATAGTTGTGGATTTTAGGTTAGTGTCAAGCTAGTTATAAGACACTTTATTGTGGAAAAAAATGTTATTCCCATAGCGAATTTATACATGTAAATTCGCCACGTGAATGACGTCACGAACTCAACATAACCTAAGTAACATTCAAATGTTTTTCATAGAAACTTTTTAGCATTATATTACAAAAGTAGACAATATATAATAGTATAGATAAAAGTTCTGTTCCAAATTGTATTCGAAATATCGTTTATAATACTTACAGTTTTTAAAGTCAATTCTCTAAACTTCGACATAAATATTTATATTGGAACATCAATTCAAAATTCTGCTGGTGTCCAAGTCTTTTTGAGCTTACTTAGAATAAAAAAATAATATGCAAAGTACGCTGAGGTGTAAATTTACAGAGTAGGTACAATGGGTACTATAATATGGAGTATTTCAGATTGTTTTTTTTTTAGGATTGGTAACGTATATGTGATATCATTGTGGTGTCACAGGTACCTGTAAGGCTACAGTTAACGGTCACTAGCCTCATGGACGCCTGTCAATGGGCTAAATTTTTATTTGCCATCGATCTTTATAGCTTTTTTGTACTAACTACAGATAGAAAAAATAAATTACTAGATTCAAAGTATGAGAATATTGTATTGTAATAATTAAGAAAGATTGTTTATTCACGAACATACGTATCAAGTATTAACTTCCTCTTTGGCTCTTTACATAACCGACAAAATTGCCTCTATCCATAATATCCGACATTGTACATTTTGTTGGACCGAAGATTTTACGACACAATTTTATGGGAACATCCGATGCTGCACTTGTCGTGTAATATTCAATATTTCAGATCAAGGATTCTATTATAACGAGGTATGTACGACATTTTTATTACCCCTGTCCGATGCGGATATTGACGGTGATTTTATGGGATGTACCTAATAAATCGAACATAAGCACTTAATGTAGAAAATTTTTATCGAATATAATGTTTTATTAGTCGTATCGAATAGTTATTATCGAATACGTTTAGTACTCAAAGTTATAATAGTCGTAAAGACGTCATTTGTCAAATACTACTAAGCACTAGTATGAATGTAATAAATGAGAAAGTAAGTTTGTTTGTTGTTTTTTGGCTTTATATCTGTTTTACTAGCGTAGTATTTGACATAGTTTACATGGACAAACATAAATTCAACTTTTTTTGTAGTCAGTTAAAAAAAAAAAAAAAAGTAAATAAAATTTATGTAATAAAATCTGTCTTATGTGTTTTTAGAGCCGTATATTTGCCTTAAACAAATAAATATTAATTTTTACATAAAAACCACATAGTTATTTAACATTGCTGTAGTAATCATTAAGATAATACATTTTTAAACTAAGCGGTTAGTTGAATCGTAACTCGTATTGTACTCACCTAATATCTCTTTTGAAGAGATACTTCTTCAAATACCACTTTCACTCGTTCTTTCGCTCTGAAAAAGAATATGTATATTATAAAACGGTATTTAAACTTCGGCCTTTTAATGCGTGTACCTAATATAATTGCTTACTGCTTGCTAATTGCTTATTTGAAAGCCTATGATTATGATTAGTGATTTAGAGCCGGTTTCGAACAGGTAGAGACAATTTTTGAAATTATAAAACCCATGTTTCTAGCTGATTTTTAACTTTTCTATAGGTAAAAAAGTTTTTAAAATCAGGTGAGCAGTCTTTGAGTTCATCCATAGACAAATATTCTACTTTCTTACTATCCTAATCGAGTGTTATTTTTAAATTAATTTACATGTTTATATTTATTTATTTATTTATTTAACACTTTATTGCACCAACATAACATGATTTGTTAAAACAATTTTCAATACGTATAGTGTAGTACAAAAGGCGGTCTTATTGCTAAGCAATCTCTTCCAGACAACCTTTGGGTAGAAAGGATTAAACGGAAGTAGGTGGCTGATAAAAAGATAGATTTGTAAAAATAATATTTGTGACAGCATAGTCATATACATATACATACATAAATAAACACATACAACCAAATATATATATATATACACACACAC